>NC_091860.1:20915395-25915395 GCF_037783145.1 Equus przewalskii
GAGATTTGCATTATAGCAATGACTTCTAGCTAAAAGTTAAATTTGAATAGAATCACTGTATTTGTCTACGGAGCAATGTTTGTTCAATTGTTTGAATGTTCTTCATATTTCCCTATTATTATTTATAAAAACAGATGTTAAATGACAAAACGCAACTGAAGCAACTAGTGATAAGAAATGATGATCTCACGGAAGTAATGAAGTTGAGATGAGACAAAGATGGAACTCATTACATGGAGCGAAAGTGGCCAATGGGGAGCTTACTGGACTCTAACTTTGTCCACTGTTTGGATTTAAATATGAAAGGAAAGAGCAAAACTCAAAACACTATATGGAATGCTGGAAATACAGCAACAGAAACTGTGCCTAAAGGACTAGGGGTAATGAAGTATTTTACATATTGTTATGTACTTTGTTTCTGTAAATATTAACATATTTCTAAATCCCCCTGGGATAGAAACATGTAAGTGTATTGTTCAAGTTTTGCACATTAGTGCCTGTTTGGGGGCATATGCTATGCATGAAGGTAGACGGCTGTCTGTATTAATTCCCTACAGAGGGAACACACCTATGGGTGTGAGGTGAGGGTGGGAGTGGGTCAGCAAGAAAAGCCTAGAGAAGAGGATCAGAGAGCCAACCACGACCAGGGCCAGCAGCACCTCTCGGCACTGTCAGGGGAAGCAGAATCCTGGCCCGCTGACCCTGGCCATGAACTATGGCAGGACTGTGCCTGCAGTGGAGGTAAAGATTTCAGACTGTCACAGCTTCACCATAGCAGCTATCAGAATAATCCCCCTCCTGCCTCTTGCTCTGGTTCCATCCATCCAAACAATCTTCTGATTAGAGTTTGCTTTCTCAGGCATTTCTGCCTAAATAAGCAAAGAAGATGCTGCTTAACAGACATGAGTCCACGGGATAATGACGTATTTCATTATAAATTAATCAAATTGGCATTCTCCCGCTGTTGATGAGTGGGATTTTGTTCTGACCAAAAGATCTACTGTTAGTGTGTTAAGAAATCAACTGAGGTTTAGATCTTGAACTGTGGGTCATTAATTCATCCAGGGAAACGCCACCCCCTGGGGGCCCCTTCTGTGTGTGGCTCACCTTCCCGAGGTATTCCTCAATGCTAACGGACATCTGCAGCTGAGTGGATTTGATCAAAGTCTACATTCCCTCCCTGGGAGTTTTTCTTTTAACCAGCAAGCAGCAGGTGCACGCGTATGTGCTGTGCCAACACAGAACGTGCAGGCCTTAAATGTCATTGCTGTGAAGAGCTAATTAGCAGTGGGCACCCCAGGAACTCCTGAGAGCCAAGCTGACCTAATGCCACACGTCAACCAACCTCTGGGTAAAAGGCAATTCATGGAAACCCCAAAGCCAAAACAAGACATACGGTAAACCTGCGGTGTCACCCCCCAGTCTTCTGCCATTTGATTTCTTAAAGGAGGCACCCACTGAACAGAAGCCCTGAGGAGATCTGAAATAGGTTCAATGCCTCCAGGAATTTCAAAACGGTATTTTGTCACGTGATTCTGCTTTGCCCTGTTCACAGGGAGTGGTCTTTGACGCTCCTCAGTGTCAAGTTGACAATGCAGCCTGTTGCTGATAAGGTCTGTGTCCTTCCTCTCTCTGTTTCAGTCTTCTCATCAGTAAAGGGGTGTGTGTGCGTGTGTGTGCAGTGGGGGGTAGGGAGGGGATATGAGATATAAGTCTCTTGGCCAAATACACCCGCAGCTGCCCCTCCCCCTCCTTTGCCCGTGTACCTCTCCGGGGCACTGCTCAAGGCTGGCTTTGTATTATGTTTATGTGCGTCCCGATCCTGGCCCCTGCCCTCTACTTGACTGTAAGTGCTCTAGAAACAAGGGCTGCATCTTAATGTCCCCGAAGCCACCACAATCACCACTACACTGTGATGCTTCCAGAAGTGTCAGTTCCTGTTGGCCCTGAGCAGCTTCAGGTAAAGAAGAGCGAGGTGTCCTTAGGATGCAACTCTGGCTCTTGAGCTCCTTGATGAAACCCTTAAAAATACCTTCTACATCTGCTCTGTCCCCTGTTCTCAGCACAATAGCAGATGCTCAACAGATAGGTACAGAAAAAATGCATAAATCAGTGAATAAACACTACTTTGTCCCCTTGAAAGCAATAATAAACAAAGCTAAAAAAGGAACAGCTGATATGTGGCTGAACATATGGGAAACATGATCAGATTGCATGACACACAGAATATTTGAAATCGGGTCTCTCCAAGATAAAGGTGTTACCTTTTTGGAAAGTATACGTTTAAAGAGAAGAATTCTGGTAGAACTTGATTTTGGACCAACTTATTTTTCATGGCATGTGGAAAGAGGAATGTTTGATAATCTCCATTGTCAATGTCCCTGAATTCTAGACTAGCTCTGTTGTTTCTGGAGGAATAGGTGGGTGGGTGCAGGTGGAGAGAGATTTAGATATGCTGGAAAGGACAGACACCGAAACAGTATGACGACTGCGGGTCGATTGTCCTTCCTTGCTTCATCTTAACAGAGTTTGAAGTGACATTCACCTCATCTTATCAAAGCAAAGAATGCTTTGTATGGCATTGTTTTTGTTGAAGATCAGTTATCAGTAGCATTAAGTGGCTAGTGCTCTGGGGGAAAATTTTAGGGTCTCCACACTCTGAAAAAGAGAGAAAAAAATAAATGAAAACACAAGCTTTCGGAGTCCTGAAAATTCCAAACAGCAGGAATGAAGGGAATTTCTTAGAATTCTTGCAAGGATGTGGTCTCACGCATATTTATTTACAAGTGACCCAGCTGAGTTCTTTGCTTCTTATCTTGTAGAGACTGAATTTCCTTTTACTTTTCCTGTCTTTCCTGCAAATCACAATTCCTTTCTCCCTGTGTTTTTCTCCCTCAGGCCTGCAGGTGGCGCCTCTGTTCCAGGCCGCTCTGCCGGGCTATAAACAGATCTCAGTTCCTCAGCAGCAAGTACTTGCCACATCACCTTATGTGACTAAAATGGGCAGTTTTCTGTTTTGCTTTTAGCCAGAAACCAACTGTTCCTGGAATCACAGGGCCATTAGATTTTATGAAGCTAAAATTAAAACAACGAGGCAGAGAATAAAAAAAGAGAACAGGCTTTCACGATTGGGAGTTCTATATGGCAGATTGATGTGGGAGATGGATTTTGATTTCATGATGAATCAGACAAGCACTATTTACAAAAGCATAGCCAGCAAACAAAGAAATCCACGGTACAGTCTGAACAAGTTTATGGAAACTCCAATTACGACTGATCAAAGGACAAACACAATGGGGATTTGCATGACTTTTTGTATGCTGGGTGTGCTAATGGATGTGTTGGTGCACACCTGGGTGGACATGTTCTTAACAGGGTTCTGTCATCTCAGGTTCTTCTGTTGTACGAGAGGTCGTGCTGTGTGATGGTTACTTGCTCTCAGTGGAATATAGTGTTGTTCTTGACAAGCACTCCCCCTGCCTGGGTCCTGACTCCCAGAGGATTGCATTTGCCCTGGCTACGGTTGGAGGGTGTTCTGGACAGCAGCAGGTGGGTTACTGCAAGCATTGCATTTTTCCAGCCTCCACCTGACAACTTGCAGGACCTGAGCCTAACAAAGCCTGCGTCCCAGGTCTTCCCAGTTATTGTCCAGAGCGCTAACAGCTTCTATGTGCAAAGTCAAGAGCTGTCATGCTGTATCAGAAGCACTTGTTCGGTTCTCTGTCTCTCTCACTAATCTGTGAGCTCTTTATTTTCCATCTCTGTATCTTCCATAGCTTGTGTAGTTCCTAGTACATAATAGGTGCTCAATTAACAGGTATGGCACGAATGATGGGGAACAACCCAACTACAGAGCATTGTCAATAGTCTGTCCAAAATATTCTGCTGGAGTTGGCATAACACTGTTATTTATAGCATAAACCGAAGTCATTCCATCTGGACCCAGCTATTGTTCCTATTTGTAGATATCTACTTTGGATTCCAAACAAGAAAACTAAAGAACTTGAGTGTCCTTGAATCACTTAGGAAGAAATGATACTCATATTTCTTTGAAAAATGATGTGATAGATACTGTTTTGAGCACTTACATAGTATCTCATTTAATGCTCACAACAATCCAGGAGATAAGGACTCATACTATCACATTTTAAAGAGAGGAAACTGAGGCACAGAGAAATTAAGTAATTTGCTCAAAGTCTCACACTAAGTTGCAGAGTCAGGGTGCAAACTCATGCAGCCTGACTGAAGAGCTGGTTCTCTGAGTCACCACAGTGTCCTGCCTCCCTGTACCGCGTGGGTGTCTCCGATTCTCTTAATGGAAAGCCTTAAGCAGTACCTACACTAACACAGTAAGTTTTTGCTAGGACGTGGGGGGCGGAGCAGAAAGGTCTTTGCAAATATGGCCTTACTCAACCTTGTCAGTACCTGACCAGCAATGTTGTTCCTACATATACATCAACATCCAAGAGACATCTCTAGCCCTTCAGTTCAGAATTTCTGCTGTTCCTGGAATTTTTAAGTGCTTCTTGGAGATCTTATTCTCTAATTAGGACAAACAAAATTACCGAATGAAATTATGATGACAAGCTCTATTAGGTGATGTGAGCTGCTGGGACAAACGAACTTCAAAAATCTACAATGGTCCCAATGCAGGAGACATTTATTTCTTGTGCACGCATGCTCATGTATTCACCATCACTGCTGTCCCCCGAGGAGTCACTCCTGGACCTGAGATCCTTCCTTCCAGTTGTTCCATCTCCTTCAACAGGAAGGGTGTGCTTCTCCAGTGGAAGGAGAAAGAGTGCAAAGGATTTTGCACAGGACGTTTTGATAGGCTGGGCTTGGAAGTGGCACACGTCACTTCCACTCACATTCCATTGGCCAGAACGCAGTCATGTGGCCAAATCTAGCCACAGGATTAACTGGAAAATACAATCTAGCACTACACCCAGGAAGAAAAGGAAATGGGTTTGATAAATAGCTGGCCAGCCTCTGCCACACAGGCTAATCTTAGAATTAACTGAAGATGCAATCAATAAAAAGACTTTCAAACCCCTACATTATTTCAGTACATCAAGTATTCCTTTTTTTTAAGGGAGAGAACCAGGACATCGGAACTTTCAGGTTCTTCATTTGACGTAAGTAAATCAATGTTGGTTTTCACCATCCCTCTCCAAACAGGATATGTGCAGTCTGTGAGGGGCTTGCACAAAATAAAATAAAGCAAGAAATTGGTACTTCTCTCTTTCTAATACATTTTCTCCACTCAAGAAGATCATTGCTGATCTTCTCTCATTGCTTATCGGTTATGGATGCGCTGGCACAAGGGTGCTGTATCCAGCAGTTACTGACTTCTCTTTCCATATTATCGTTATAGTGAACATAACCAGTATTCCATAACATCCTCTGATGGGTGTGTAAGCACAAGTGGTAGATGGCACAGGGGCAAAACTGCTGATGGTGTCAGAAATCACAAAAAGGTGACCCTATTCTGGAGGAAGGAGGGGTGGAGGACTGGCACCTGCCCATTGGGCTCCTCCCTTATTCTGTCTCTCGGTCCCAGGCTCCCCGGCATGCCTTAGGATTCTGGAGGACAAGTTTGAAAACAACTCTTCAGAAGCCATGTCAGCTCCTGTAAAGAGCTATGGACAGAGTGATAAGTGACTGTGTGTGTGTATTTCTACGACTATGTCTACAGCTATGTTCTTCCAACTCATAGCAACTATGTGACATTGAGGATAAATACTTATTGAATGAGAAATAATGAGTGATCTGTCTGTTCCTGTACTCAGAGCACCTTTCTATGCAACAGTGGAGTCTTCTGTGAGAAGGGCTTATGCTCAGATCTGCTGGACCAACCACCAGATGCCGATTCCTATGCCTCCTTCCACTGCAGAAAATGGACGATGTCACAACCGCCTTACCAGCAATCCTGAGATTAGCATTATGTCTTGGCCCGCTGCCCCCACCCCTTTCTAACTGACCAAATCAGCTGATGGAGGAAGTAGGATCCCAAATCAGCCCCCATCTAAAACTGGATACAAAGTGACTGGCAATATAAGGCAGCAAAGAAATTTGACTAAGGCACTCCAGTTCTTTGTAAGCCTTTATAATGAGTTAGCTACCTTAAAGAGTTCTCTGCTAGAGGATACAGGTATTCTAATTCCAGATGACAGAATGTCATTGTACTATTGTTTCCCCCTTTCAGATTATAAAAAGGGCAATGATGCTATCATGGTCATATATATTATTTTTATCTTCAACATCTTCCATGGTAATTGGCAGAGGTCTTTAACAAACAGTTGTGGAAGGAAGGAAGGAACTAAAGAGTGAGTGAACAAAGGAGGGATCAAGGAAGCCATTTTGTGATACAATCTGAAATACTGTAAAGCCACGTTGGATTTTCACAAGAAGGTACTGAAATCACATGAGGACATACTCTTTGCCCTTGACCCATCGATACAATGAAAGTGAACCCAAGCCCCACAGACAGGGGTTCCCTCAGCTTTGTTTAATGGCATAAGTCCTTGATTAAGAATTGAGAGATCTGGGGATGGGAATTTGTGTTTTTGCTAAATAGCTAAAGAGTTGCAGGCCTTGAATAACTTACCTCTCTTCAGGACCTCATTTTCAACATTTTAAAATGAGAACCATACTTCTTGGTCTTTCTCACTGAGGAGGGTGGAGAGTCAGAGGAGGAGAGGCTGTAAACGGGATATGGCAGAACAGAAGGGAGAGCTGCTGGGGAAAAGAAGAGAACTCTACAAATGCACAGTATTGCTGATGTAAATTCCAAATCTAGAAGACTCTGCCTGCAATATTTTCATTTTCAATTTCCAAAGTGCATTATTTTGGCTGTTCCAAGTTTTATTAAATCAAATTAAAAAGGTGCCTGCTTCTGCACTGGGGATGAGACCTTTAAAGATAACCCAAACCACTAAGGTCCTTGTAACAAGGGCTGATGGTTTCACAGGTGGAGAAGCAAAAGCCACAAGTCATTAAGACAGTTTGGCTAGCCTCACAAATGGTCACATAAACAGATCCATAAAATAATGAAAATCCCAGCCCCCATGTGAGTAGGACCCATCAGATAGCATTCTTTTTCATTAAGTAATGAGGCAAAATTCTCTGTGTGTCCAAAAGGATTAATCAATGAGCAGACTCAGAAAAAAACATGGTGTCGACTGGCTCGTACCTTCCACCGGAGTCAGTCTGAGGTGCTTCCCTTTAATTCTCCACAGACTACCAGCGCTTTTGTTTTATTTCTTGGAAGTGCCCTAAGTGGTCTCTATGTAAGTACCACAAGCTTAAAAACAAAAACAAACACCAAAAAACAAAAAAAAAAAAAAAAAAGGAAGCATGGTCCTCAGAACTTAAAACAAGTGGGCATATAGTCCACTTTCTTTAATTGCTTCCTATCAAAAGTTATCTTTCCTTTGAAATGTCCCAATTGCTAAATACACCTAAACTCCACCAGCTACTAAAAAATTAAACAAAGTGACAAAACTCTGCAGAAATATTTTGAAACTGATTGGATCATAGGTTCCTCTAATGTCCTCTAAGGCATTGGGTAAAAAGATCTTTTCATGGATGCTGCTACAAGGAAAGAAATGGAATCCCCCAATTCTGCAGCTTCGGAAGAAAAGGCTTCCTGCTGTTTCTGAGGTAGCAGGCTCCCAGCTTCAGGCTGCGAGGCTCCATTCTAGATATTTTTATCCCCCTAAGATTTAAGACTGCATTCAATTCTTCATATTCCTCATACTTCCACTTTCTCTCTCCAGACTTAACTGCATCGCAAAGTCTTCTTTTCAATTTGTCTGTTGTGTTTCCACGATGGCAAAGGGGTGGGGACAGCTGGTCCCTTCCCAGTCCACATCTCCCTTTACCAAGAAAAACAAACAAAAATCCTCCAACGAGGGCCTTAGCACTCTTCCCACATTTTCTCAGCCAAGATTCTCAGCTACAATGTATTCCATCTTTACAAACCCTCAGCGGCATCTTTTTTTTTTTTTTTTAATTTCCATTTATATCACTGTGGAGGCTCCAGCCTCACGTGGGCTTCCCCTGAGCCTCTGCAATCAGGCGCTCACCCGCCCCCCAGACAGGGTGACTCACCCTGGAGGAAGGTCTAACGATGTGCCAGGCCTGTAGCTGGGCTGCCACCTTGTCCCAATATAGCCCCTCTCCCCCTCCCCCACCACAATTCAATTCCCCAGAGAGCCAGGGCCCCCTCTCTTGGCAATGCTGCCACCAACTGGGATGCTGCTGAGAGGCGGCACCTCCCCCCACCTCCTCTCCACGGCTCAGTTTCACACCTAAAGTTGGGCACGCTTCCAGCTGCCATCTCAGCCTCTCTCATTAACCCTCTAGGCTTCAGTCCTCTAAGGCTCCTTCTGGCTTTCAAATCACTCACTGACATGGATTTGAATCTGGTTCAGTTCAAATCTCTGGGGCACCCACGTATTAAGCATCGCCCCCACAGCACAGTCAGGCACTGCCGACAGTGACTTTCCTCTCAGCCTCCATTCCGACCTGCTCTCATCTGTCGTACTATTAATCCCGGGACACAGGACACCTTGGGTGTCTGAGGACTTGAGTGCCCAGGTATTCAATTTTACCTTGTGAGGCACGTGAGCTTCGGTTATTTCTTTGGATTCTTACCAAACTTGAGCGAGGCAAGACAGGTAGGAACGGATTTGACAAAGGTAGAAACCTCTACAGAAGGGGCCACAGCTAGTAAAAAGTAAAGATTTGGTTTTACTCCTAAAGTTCCGTATTATTGTCATCCTGTCTAGGGTTTCTGACGATCAAAATTGCAAATAAGTGTCAAAATTAATCATCCCCCAGGTTTTCTTATCGGCTCACCCTGCTCATAAATGGCAACAAAGGAAATGCCACAGATTAGGGGGGTCACTCAAAGGCTTTGGTTTGTTTCAGCCACTGGGTGGCCTGGGTGAGGCCATGAGGAGAGGACCAGCTAGCTCTGGCCTTTGAAGATTTTTTTGACTGTAATATTTTGAACTAATTGCATGACACAATTTGTTACTCACCATCTGCCTGTGGGTGTTCAGTTTGCCTTAGGACTTAAGGGGGGAGAGAAATTCACTCTCAGAATTTCATGGAATCCTAGAGCCATGAACCAATGACTCGGGCCCCTGCAATTGAATAAGCCTTCCCCATAATCAGCATCTCAACTGAACAGCAAGGCCTAACTGACTGTAATTATACAACACTGGGTTTTGAAAAGAATGTGCGTCTGCATGTAGTGTTATGTGGAATGTAGCGGTTTGTGTCACATATTTCCAAAAATCAAATATTTGGGAAGTTAATACTGCATAAGAAAATCCCACAGGAATGGAGAAGGACAGGAGAAAATTAACTTTGAAGTGTGGAGTGTGGATCCAAGCTCAGCTCCTTACTGTGTGACCTGGGAACTTCAGGACCCTAACACATAATTGGGGTCATTTAAAACAAGCTCCAGTACATCAAACAAGTTGTCCATATTTAATGTCCAGTGACGTTCTAGATTAGGACAATCACATATAGACCCACTCTAGAACAAACATGAAAAGAAGTCAGCAGCCCACTGTCTGCGGACCTGTTGTGACTGCACTGTCTTGGGAGTTAATATGCCTAAAATGATGTGAGGAAATTGGTGTTATTAAAGAGTATAGAGACACGTAAATTATTTCCAAAATGGGCAAAGGAAAAGATCACCAACTCTTTTGCTGAGGTCATCGAAAGATTTTATAGAAACAAGTAACAAAGTATATTATAGAGTTTAACAAAAAACCAAATTGCTTGTATGCTACCTTGATCATTGTTTTATTACTCTAAGCCGAGACCCAACTGGGATAATAAATTAGGCAGAAGAGAAGGGAATTAGATATATAGAGCATATGCTTTTTGATCTTCAGATTGGATTAAATTGCTTCATCCTACTCCTCACCTTCTGGCCACCACCCCTCAAAATCCATATCTTTCAACGACAGAGCATGTAACACACTCAAACACCACTAGAACGATAAGAACCTCCAGGCTCACACTGGGAGGGCACTGTCACCTTGGGATGTGAGCCCTGGATCACAGGTGGAGAATGCAGACTGCACACACGTGGAACCGTGGGGCACACCATTAAGGTCGCAGCTAAAATGATGGTACTATTTGTGCTACACTGAAATTTACTCTGTTGTGAAAAGATATTCCGAATTTTACAGCAAAAAGGTTAGACTAAATTCGTGTGCCCTAGCCATTGCGATGACAACATCACCTTGATAATTCCTCTTGAAAGACTCACATAGGATTATATGTCAGGTGAGAGGTGAGGGCAGAGGAAACCCATTCACTGAGTACCTCTTATGCCCCAGATTTTGTGCTAAGCTGATATAAATCCTCAGGGATCCTCACAAAAAATGGTTTGAAGGGGAGTCTTTTTGTGGCTGATTTTATAGCTAAGGAAGGAGGTTCAAAGAGGCTGGAGACCTGGACTTTGAAGGCAGGTCTGCGAGAACCTATGCTCTTTCTGCTGTGCCCCACTTTCTCACGACAGCTACCTGTCCCCATCGTACCCAAAGAACAGGGAATGGATGAGAGGTTAGAGGCAGGAAACCATATGTTGAATAAAATAGTATTGAGCTTTGCCCTCTATGTTTGGAATTCTCCATGGTCAAGTCATCTCTCCACCATCTCTCTATTTTCTGACCGTGCCTCACTCCACGTCTGCTCCATAACATGCCCCAGCAGACACTTCCTGTCCTTCCTCCACAGCCCTGGGCCACCTTCCCTGCTACCGATGTTTTCTTTGCCACCCTCTCTCTCTCTCTTCCTCTTTAATAAACGCTTTAAATTCTCGTTGGGAAGAAAATATGAGACGCCCACTTGGATTTGTAAGGGAGAACTCCAAACCAAAACTATACAGATCGAGTTCAATCCTAGCCAAAACAAGCAAAGAAACAACGAAAAAAACTCTCTTAATATAATTAAAACAAAACCACATTATTATAATCTTGCTTTCTGATACACTAAGTTGCAGTGAAACCTTAATTAGCCAGACCTCCACTAATTGGTACTTTGAATAACTAGGATTATTTTTTTTCTGAATTTGATCTTTCAGAGAAAGAAGCAATGGATGCTCAAGCACATCAAGTGTTGACTGTTTAACAAAACAAGTCCTGGGCTGTGTTCTAGAGTCAGGATGTGTCCCCCACCCTCTCTTTAATACCTAAGTTTCTCCAGCTGGAAAACTCTTACTTGCCTGTCAAGTTTTATTTCGAAGATTTTGTGATGGATGACGTCTTCCCAAACTGCACAGTTAGTCCTTCTTTCTTCAACATCCCGGGTAACCTTATACATATCTCTCTTGGTTCTAGCACTTACCATCCTGAATTGCCATCGTGTATGCATGCATCTGTTTCTGCCTCTGGACCAAGAGCCAAGGCTACCATCTGTGTTCTCAGAACACAGCACACAGTAGGTGCTCAAAAAGATGCTTGAATTAAAGAATAAGCGAGGGAATGAATGACAAATAGACCCTTGTCACCTTCAACGTCCACAGCTACCATTGCTGCACTTTGGTTCTTCATTTCAGAAGACGATGCTGTAATTTCCTAAATCAATAAAGATTAAGTGGCTTTAGTATAACTAAGCGCTAAATAATAAGGCCACTGAAGTATGACAATACATCTCATAGAGATGCTCAACTACTGCGGAAATCATGAAATCAGGAGTTTCTAGTTAACGTTACTTTTAGTAATTTCAACTGTTCAATCAATAGAAGCATGCCTGTTCTCCAGGCGGTCCAGCTAAGGGAGATATTGCTATTCTTAGAGCAGCACAGCCCATACATCACATCTTGATGAGACTGACAGAAAGTATGTCTCAACTCCTGGCAAGAGAACTGAACAGCTGAATTCTGGCCTAAGTCTCTGTTACAGGCAATGACCTTTGCTCCTCGTTTCATTTACCTTGAATGGGGTAGCTGTACAAATGGAAATGGACAGCCATACTCACAACCAAAGGCCAAGCTGGTCTTCCTATACCAGCATATATTATACACGCTCATATTCACGTAAGGGAAACAAAAGTTGCATAAAACAATATTTTCTTACCCTTATTAAGTATGGTACACTATTATTTTCTATTCTGTTCTATTTTCTTTTCTTTTTTTTGGTGAGGAAGATCAGCCCTGAGCTAACATCCGTTGCCCATCTTCCTCTTTTTGCTTGAGGAAGACTGTTGCTGAACTAACATCTGTGCCCATCAGCCTCTATTTTGTATGTGGGATGCTGCCACAGCATGGCTTGATGAGCGGTGTGTAGGTCCATGCCTGGGATCCGAACCTGTGAACCCCAGGCCACCAAAGTGGAGCGAGCGAACTTAACCACTACACCATGGGGCTGGCCCCTATTCTATTTTCTTTTTTAAAAGCCAGTTACAATCCACCAAATTGATTTCAGGATCCAATGGCAGGTCAAGATCTGAGTTTGAAGAAATCTAATCTGTAGTCAAAAACCAATTACGCAGTGCATAAATCAGCTGCCTTAATTTATCCCTAATTCCTAGTGACCAGGAGTAATGGTCACGACAGACACCCAGTGCCTCTGTAGTTTGGTTCTGTCCAACAACTTTTACCAGGTCATATTTCATCTTCTAGAATCAATGTTACTACCAGGACCACAACTGCAAGGGAATAATTTACTAGAGTAAGAACAAAAACAAATCATATTTAACTCATGTTATAAATACACACTAAAAAGCAGACTTTCCATAGGAGATGTGTGTAAAATGAATGCCATCCAACATTTAAAGGCATTACACAAGCAATGCTTACCATCCAGTGAGCTCCACGTCCAGCCCTACCCTCCACTCACAAAGTTTTACAGAAACCATTTTATGCCGAGTTGTCATTTTATAAATTCAGTCATCCAGAATATGCACTTCACTTGAGTTTCAATACTTAATGCTTCCTTCTTGGGGAACTCTCTCTTCTTTTTGGGTGTTATCACGTTAGATACAGAAAATAAGAGACTCTCAAGAAAGTGACATCTTCTGGGAGGACCGGCTATGACAAATGTCTCAATTCCAAACTGGGATAGTGGACAGAGGGTCTGAGGGCTGCATCAGCCCACATTTTCATTTGTCGCCAGCTATTTTCACTCAGTGTTTCATACAAAACTAAAATCACAATACAATTGTTACAATGAACTCATATGTATATTCCAGCAATGGTGGGGGAATGCTGACTGTAATAACCTACATTTATATGGAATACCAGGAACAACAAGGAGTTTGACATAAATAATGTTCTATTTTTTAACCTTGCCTACTGAGGCTACTTCTTAAAATTATATTTAAAACAGATATAAATAAAAACTTTAAGAGATATATAAAAAATTTTTTAGATATAAAATTATATCTGAAAAAGAGAGGATAAATATAGCACAGCTGTGGGCACACCTATAGTAACAGTTAACTAATACCACTAATTGGACGGCCAGTTGAATCACTTATCTCATACACACACACACACACACACACACAACTTCGAAAAAGCTAGGAAATAATTCAGAGGATGACATTGGCTGATTTTTGGTCCATCAAGAAGAGTGAATCAAGTATCAAACGTGGGATGATTCATCTCTGAAATTTACACTTTTGAATCAATAGGAGAGTATACTTTGTGGCAGCATTTCGCTTCTCCTCTATTGAACTCAAATTTCATCTTAAAAAGTATCTGGGCAACATACAAACGGCTGCCATTTGACAAGGCAGTTAAATAGCTACCATGTTCCAGGGTTGGTGCTACAGCAGTGCCTTTCCTTAGTGTCATCAATTGTCTCAAGTCACCAGGAGACAAGACAACTTCAAGACTCGACCCCCACAACCTGTAGGTCTGCTGGCTTCCATACGGGCTGCCCTAAGCCCTGCCAGCAGGACCCTCTGAGCCTTCTGCCACTTCAGTATGTGAAATGGCAACTCCCGTCACCCCATCTCTCGCCTGACCTGATTCTGTGGCTCAGCATGTAGGTCTAACAGGGAAGACATCATATTTGTGCTACAATTCTGGAAAGATCGAGGTATTCATGTTAGTATTTACTACAACTGCTTATGATACAGCTATTTGACAAATAACAGATTTATAAAAAAAAAAAATCTAATGGCTAAACTTTAGCAAAACCAGTTGTTTATTGGATAACTAGTTATCCCCTTGATGGTGACCAGCTATTGCTTGGAAAGAACCCAAAAATCCAACTTTTTTTGGAAACAACTCTGACCTACTATGTAACCTTGGGCAAGCCATTTACTTACTGAGCCTCAGTTCCTCTCTCTGGTAAGTTGGGATTATATGAGTGTAACATCCCCATGAGCCCTAGTTTCTGGCATCGTGATCTGAAAGGACCAACAGCACCTCACCGGTAGGGATTTAAAATAATGCACGGTTCGATGACCTTCAGCCGCTGTGGCACACAGTATGTGAAACTCTCAGGAAGTACCAAAATGGGATAATACGTCACTCTCATTGATGCCCAGTGCTACTCATTTTCTTCACCCATCCTCCCCCACCCCCCACGGATGGCCTGGGCTCAAATCCTAGCTCTGCTGCTCCCCAGCTATGTGCTATGAGCCAGTTTTGTGCCTTTGTGTGCATGACTTCCTCTGCTATAAAACTGGAGTCCTAATAATAGAACCTGCCCCATAATGGTGATTTGGAGATGAAATGAGATACCAGATGTTAAGTGCTCAGTACGAGGTCTGGCCCACAACAGTGCATGGTAAAAGTTAGCTCTCGTTACATTTGTTCCACTTCCATGTATCGAGCCTCTTCTCTGCACGAAGCAGGGATGGAGCCTGTCTTCAAGGAGCTCCAATGAGCATCAAAAACAGATTCCTACACCCCTTACTGTGTTTGCCGGAAACCCAAGTGGAGAGAACCAGGCTTCTAGAACTTGGAGCTGTGCACTAATAGGAGTTTAGCTTGAACATGGGGACCACTGGACAGAAATACAGCCAACAACCTCATTTCCTCAATGCTGACATCACCTCTGAAATCATTTCACCCCTCCAGCACCAGGAACAGCATCGCGCACCATCTTCTGCTGTGTCCCAGGGACGGCTAGCTACCCATGAATGATTCGCCCTCCCTTTTATGGAAGAGAGTGCTGCTGGGAAGTGGCTGCCCAGCTGGGACACACATTTTGAGCATACCCTGACCCCAATATCTAAGAGGGAGGCACACCAATGACTTCCAGGCAAGGAATGTGGGGAAAAGTGATGTCCTCATAAAAACCTGATAAAATCTCATAAAAACTGCCTGATCCTCTGCTCGTTTTCTTTTCCCTTCTGCTGGCTGGAAATCTATACCTCCATGAGGAACATGGCAGAGTTTCTGCCTGCCTGGGAGTCTGAATGATGGCTGGCAGAGAACCCCTGGCCCCAGCCAGGCTCCCAACAGGATATTACATGAATGAGAAATAAGCTTCTATCAGGTTAAGCCCTAAGATCTGGGATTTATTTGCTCTAGCAGGAAAAAACTCTAGATTTCCTTTCTAGGAGCAGATGAGTATTGCACCATGTATCCGGAGAAAAATAAAACTGCCTTAATTTATACCAAGCTCCTACCGTAAATACTGGCAAATGACCTGAAGTTCATGGGAAGATGGATATTTAAGAAACATTTTGAAGTGAAAAAGCACAGAGCGGTTTATCACAGAGATGTCACTTTAAGAAGCCACACTGCCTTAAACAAAATCGGACTGACACAGAAGAGGCAATCAAGCTGCCCAGAGAGAAGAGATATAGCCCTCTGTTCTTTTCATCATCCCCAGCCCAGCTCGTACCAGAAGCAGCCTGAAGTCTGTTCAGGGCTGTACTTAAAAACACAGCAATGATGACAATTAATTGCAATTAATTCATTAATTAAAATCTTGCTAATCTTTGTGAAGGTTTTTGTTTTTGGGGGTTTGATTTTTTTTTTTCAAATTGCTTTAGATTATAATTCCAATAAATAAGCCATGGGAAGTGAAAATTCATTGGACGCTACTAAAGAATAAGCTATAGGCAACTAAAAAGTGGAAATGTCAACTTTCAAATAGCAGTAGATTTGCATTCATACCCAAGAGGAGGGGGATAAGACTTCAATCAGAAAAAAATTTACTGTAAAATTCAGACTGCCTTAGGTAGAAAATGTGAAGCACAACCCAGAGCAGTGTGTAGGAATAACACACGGGTTCACCCGGAATTTAGAGGACACTATGGAATCAGATTCGGGTTAAATAATCCTAAAGTCTCTAAAAATGATTCTACCTTTCATATGTCCAAGATCCAGAACTAGCAATTGGGATTCTCTAGGGAGCAGAAAACATGTCTCTACTTTTAACCTCCTGGCTTGCTCCTTTGTTGCTAAAAGTAGGAGATTAAGAATAGGAATCCAGGTTCAACTTCAGCAGTGCTGCTGTTTTTTCAGAATGCAACGATGGTTTTAAAGATCAAGGACAAGGGACAGATCCTTGCCACGGGCGTACTTCCTGTGTTCCCACTGACGTTACTGAGCCTCTGCCTCTGGTCTGGATTTTGGCCAGCATTTGGAGGAAAATGCATAATTTTTGCGCTTTGGATATTCATAGAGAATTTACCAAAGGAAATTAAAACACAAGTACAGTCAATTCTCATTATGCATGGATTCTGTATTTGTGAATTCGCCCACTTGCTAAAATTTCTTTGCAACTCCAACATCAATACTTGCGGTATTTCTGGGGTCATTCGCAGAGATGAGCAGCAGGGAGACAATCTGAGTCTCCCAGCTCGCACTACTTCCAGCCAAGGTCAAACAAGTGACACTCTGCCTTCTTGTTTTGGCTCTCACCCTGTCAACAAATGTCCTTTTTGCAGGTTTTTAGTGCTATGGTTTTTCCATTTGTGTGCTTTTTGTTGGTGATGTTGCTGTTTAAAACGGCCCCGAGTGTAGGGCTGCAGCGCTGTCTACCGTTCGGAAGAGCAAGAAGGCTGCGATGTGCCTTGTGGAGAAAACACATATGCTAGATAAGCTTGTTCAGGCCTGAATTATAGCGCTGTTGGCTGTGAGCTCACTGTTAATGAATCAACAATACATATTAGATGAGGTGTCTTTAAACAGAAACACACATAAACCAAGGTTGTGTATGGATGGGTAGATGAAAGAGTTGTGACTAGAGGCTCGCAGGCCTGTTTTCCCCTAGGAGAGAAGGCTCAGTACTTGCTAATTCAGTGCTCACGGTGACTTGATGCATCCAAGAATTCCAGTAGATACATTTTGGAGCACCTATTATGTCTCAAACATCATGCTAAGCATTTTACGAACACGTTTCCTGCAATTTAGGCACCCTTAAGAACTGGATCAAGCATGACAATGGGGCAGTACTTACAAAGCTACTACCTTGAGAAAATTAGTGCCCCTATTTCAGTAAACAGCAGCCATTCCAAGGCCATCCAAGCTTTCCTGTGAAACAAACAACGCTTGCCAAGTGAACTGAATAGACTTCGTGAGATCTAGTAGTTTTGGCAACTACCAGAGCCACTTCCTGTAGACTGTCCACAAAGCCTACTGACCTTTCACACCACACGGTGACTGAAACAAATACAGCCCATCACCTCCACCCCAAACCCCGAGCGATGCCTGGCCAAAATCCAGACCAGGGCCAGAGGCTCAGAATCGTCAGTGGAAACACAGGAAGTCCGTCCATGTCACGGTCTGTCCCTTGTCCTTGACCTTTAAAATCATCATTGCATTCCCCGAAAACTTAGTCAAAGTTGAACCCAGATTCTCGATCTTAATCTCCATCGCTATACATTTAGCCAAAAAGGAGCAAGCCCAGATGTTAAAGTAGGGAATCATTTTCTGCTTCCTAGAGAATCCCAAATTCTAGTTCTAGTTCTTGGACATATGAAAGGTCAAGAACCATTCTGAGAGATTTTTAGGACAATTTAACCCAAGTCTGATTCCATCATTTCCTCTAAATTCTAGGTGAATCCACACATTATTCCTACAGCCCGCTTTTGGACTTTGCCCCTACGGTAGCCTATTCCTTTACTGTAAATTATGTTGTATTCAATATCGTTTTTTTCCTTTCTAAGTTCAGTGAAAAGTAACATTAGTGCGACAGCAAACAAGTGCTTAGCTGAGCACTCTGATCCACTCGGAAAGGATGCAGGCAGATAAATATTCTAGAATATCCAACAAGATTGTCAAGAAGGAGCCATTTCTAGCCCTAAACTGTGTGTATTGTCTTTATATAAAACCGACACAGTTTTATAGGCTATTTTCTTCGAAGATCTCCTCTTCCCGTGAAAGCAAGAATTTGAAATGTATTACCAGAACTACTTGTTCTACTGAGTAGAAGATTCTCATGTTTCCAAATATGATGAAGAAGAACATCAAGAATTACAAGTAGAATTTAGGCAGCAAATGACAGCTTTTAGAGAATGACATTTTCATCTATTAAGACAATTACTGTTGAACATGAACGAACATATAACTGAAGTAGATGGATATTTCTTCAGGCATTCAGACTCCTCGGATAATTTTAAAGCAGCAATTTTCAAGCTTTCTCACACCAGGATAATTATTGAAAAACCTGGGAAATAGGCAAGCTCCACACGGCTCTTTTATAAGTCAAAAGTATGGCAGGATTTCCAAAGAGATGAAATATTCCTTTATTTTTTAATTGACTACATTGTTACATGGAGTATATCATAGAACCGTTAAATTTTAGAGCTGGGTGGGACTTCAATGCCTCGATCAGAGGTGATGAAAGTGTGGTCATAACTAACAGAAAGAGCACCCATCACATGGTCTGCAAGCCCTTCTGCCTGTCAAGGCACTCCACAGTAACTAAAGCACTGGACCTATTATGTGACACATCGCCTTTAACTTACAATAAGTAATGTCACTGTCATAATGCAGTGACCATAGGGCCATCGAGGAGAGGGTCGCGAGCTGGGAATGGGCAGGGCTGAAGCTAAAGGAACCAGGCCTGTGAGGGCAGGACCAAGGACAGAGGCTGGGGTAGTCAGAACAGTGGCTCCCAAAGGTGTCCAAGTCCTCACCCCTACAACCTGTGAGCCTGTTGGGTTACATGGCAAAAGCGACTTTGCCGATGTGGTTAAATCGAGGATCTGGAATGGGAAGATTAGCCTGGATCATCCAGGTGGGTCGAACATAATCACAGGGTCCTTAGAAGAGCCAGACAAGGAGACATGATGACAGAAAGAGAGAGAGGGAGAGAGACAGACAGAGGATGGGAAGGAGACAGAAAGAGACAGAAGGAGGGAGGGAGACAGGAAGATATCACACTGATGGCTTTGAGGATGGAGGAAAAGGTTAGGAGCCAAGGAACACGAGCAGTACCTAGAAGCTGGAAAAGACAGGGAATGGATTCTCCCCTGGAGCGTCCATAAGGAACCAGCTCTGCTGACACCTTGATTTTAGCCCAGCGAGCCCCATTTTGGGCTTCTCACTTCCAGAACTATAAGACAATGCATTTGTGCTGCTTTAACCCACCAATTTTGTGGTAATTTGTTACAGCAGTCATAGGAAACTAATATAGAAGCCCATGGTAGGAATGTCAGTGTGTAAAGGAGGGAGATGGTGAGATGGGGCAGGATCCAAGCCACTGTCAGTGCCCAAGGTGACCAGACTGGGACAGTCAGGGAACCCACCCAGCTGGAAACAGAGCCTTACGTGTTTCTGACATATCCCACAACCAGTTTCCCTTTTATTAACATCTTACGTTAATGTGGTATATTTGTCACAATTAATAAATCAATTTGATAAATTATTAAGCAAAGCTTCATTGCTGTTGCCTTAGTTTTCACATAATGTCCTTTTTCTGCTCCAGGATCTTATTTGGGTCACCACAAGACATTCAGTCATCACGTCTCCTTAGGCTTCTCCTGGCTGTGACAGCGTCTCAGACATTCCCTGTTTTTGATGACCATCACAGTTTTGAGGACTGGTCAGGTATTTTGCAGAATGTCCCTCAACTGGAACTTGTCTGACCTTTTTCTCCTGATTAGACTGGGGACATGGGTGTGGAGGTGGAAGACCACAGAGGGTAAGTGCCATTCTCGTCACATCATATCAAGGGTATCACCATGGCTTGTCACTGTTGATGTTGACGTTGACAATCTGGCTGAGGCAGTATCTGCCAGGCTTCCTGACTGGAAAGGTACTCTTTTTTTCTCTCTTTTCACACTACTCTTTGAAAGGAAGTCACAGTATGCAGCCCATCCTTGAGGAGGGGGATTTATGCTTGCCCTCCTAGAGGGGAAAACAAGGAGGTGGGCACTAGATATGCTCGTTGCTTGTAGGTTCCCTCAGCCGACAAAGCAAGGAAATGCAGTGTCTTTCATGTATCCACCATTCCAGGACCACAGTTTCACTGCTCTAAAAATATCGTGTTTCCTCTATTCACCCACACACACCCCTGCACCCTCTGATCTGTTCACCACCTTTATATTCTGTCTTTTCCAGAATGTCGTATAATGGGAATCATACAATAGGTAGCCTTTTCAGGCTGGCTTCTTCAGCTGGCAACATGCATCTTGGATTCATCGGTATTTCGACAGCTTGAGCTCATTCCATTTTGTTGCTGAATAGTATTCCATTGTCTGAATGGACCACATTTTCTTTCTCTGTTTGCCTACAGAAGGACATCTTGGTTGCTTGAGTTTTGGGCAATTACGAATTAAGCTGTTGTAAACCTTCATGTGCAAGGTTTGGTGTAGTCATAAGTCTTCAGTTCTGTTGGGTAAAGACGGGAGCGTGACTGCTAGATCATACAGTAAGACGATGTTTAGCTTTGTAGGAAACCACCGAACTGTCTTCCAAAGCAGCTGCCCATTTTCCACTCCCACCAGCAAGGAAGGAGAGTTCCTATTGCTCCATTCCCTCACCAGCTATTGTCAGTGTCTTGGATTTTGGCCATTAGAACAGGTGTGTAGTGGTATCTCATGGTGGTGTCAAGGGAGATTTATTTTGTAAATTATATTAACAATCCATGCTTCTGGTTTCAAAATGCAAACAGCACAGAAGGGAATAAAATGGAAAATGCCAGATTTGCTCCCGGCCCCCATCCCACTTCCTATAATTAACCAAAGAAGCTTCTTGTGTGTCCTATTTACTACGTGCCCATCCTGAAAATGATTATAAAATCTAAAATATGTATATGTCCTCTTTCCCCAACAAATGGCATATGTATGTGTGTATGTATATACAAATAATATATAAATAAATAAATATTACATATGAATAATAAACTTGGGCCATTTTCCATAACAGCACATATCGATCTGTCTGTGTAGTGTTGCACTGCATTAATGCACTATAATTAATTTAGCCAGTCTCTCCTATTAACAGTTTGTTTCCACTTTGTTTTGTTTTGCAATCACAAATAATGATGCAACAAGTCTATTTGTTGGATAATTTCTAGACTCGGAATTGCTAGGTCAAAGATATGTGCATTTTGGGGATGGCTCCATGGCCTAGTGGTTAAGTTCGTGTGCTCCGCTGCGGCAGCCCAGGGTTCGGATCCTGGGAGCGGACATGGCACCGCTGATTAGGCCACGTTGAGGCAGCATCCCACACGCCACAACTAGAAGGACCTGCAACTAAGATATATAACTATGTGCAGAGGCGTTTGTGGAGATAAAGCAGAAAAAAAAAAAAGAAGAAGATTGGCAACAGTTGTTAGCTCAGGTGCCAATCTTTAAGGAAAAAAAAATTATGTGTATTTAAAATTCTGATCAATATAGCCAAACTGTCCTCCAAAAAGATTATACAAATGTTCAACCCATCTAATAGTTCATATGAATGCTTATTACTTCACTCTCTTGTGCCTCATGGGTGTTATCAACCTTTTAAGTCTTTATCATGTGATAGTTTCTTTTTTTTTAAAGCCATTTTGTTGATTTCCTCTGCAGGCTCTTGCCTGCTTCTCTGACCTCATATCTCACCATTCTCTCCAACTCTGATTCTGCCCTGGCCTTTCTTCTGTTCCTCATTTGCACCAAGCATATCCACCACAGGGCCTTTGCATAAGTCATTTCCTGGGCCTGTAATTCTCTTTCCCCAGGTGTTAGCACAGTGGCTCCGTCCTTGACTTAAAGGTCTCTACGTCAATGTCACCTCTTCAGAGAAGCCTTCTCTGATCAACAAACCTAAGGAAACTCAAGGCATTCTCTGTCTGTCTGTTTTAAAATGTAGGTTTTATTATTATTTAGTACAGTGAGGCCAACAGATCAGGAGATGACTGTCATTGAAAAGATAGATTGTTACTGACAGTTTCCAAGAGAAGGAGGCATACCATGCCATGCAGGGCCACCCAAGGAAGCACCAGGGTCAGTTAGCAGGCAGAGAGAGTGTGGGAAATGTGGGAGAGAGCCTTTATTGTGGTATCTGCAGGAGGGAATGGATGAGGCAGGGCAAGCAGGCTTGGGATTGGCTAGTTTGAATAACTTCAGTGATGAATAATTTCAGGATGCAGGGGCTGTCCTAAATTGTCTATGACTTGGCTTTGGAGGATTAGGGCAGAAGAATACTGTTCCTGAGTGAGGGGGCCCTTAGAGGAGGTGGTTAGGGTGTGGGCTCTGGATTGGCTGGTTTGCACATGGACGTCCGACCTCAGGTGAGTCATTTATAGTCGTGCTTCACTTAAAGACGGGGATACATTCTGAGAAATGTGTCGTTAGGCAATTTTGTGGTCGTGTGGACATCAGAGAGTGCACTTACACAAACCTAGATGGCAGAGCCTACTGCACACCTAGGCTCTATGGTACTAACCTTACGGGACCACCATTGCTGATGAAAACGTTGTTATGTGGCACATGACTTACCATCCCTAGGAACTGGCTAAGGCTGGGAGGGGCAGTCTCCCCAGGGTCAGCAAGGCCCCAAGACGTCAAAACAGCAGGAACAGGGGCTGGCCCCATGGCCAAGTGGTTAAGTTCATGCTCTTCGCTTCGGTGGCCTGGGGTTCCCAGTTCAGATCCTAGGCGTGGACCTACACACCGTTCATTGAGCCACGCTGCGGCAGCATCCCACATAAAAGAATTAGAATGACTTACAACTAGGATATACAACTATGTACTGGGGCTTTGGGGAGAAAAAGAAAAAGAGGGAGATTGGCAGCAGATGTTAGCTCAGGGCCAACCTAAAAAAAATAAATAAAACATCAGAAACACATGGTTAATACACTGTCATATTATCCCATACATTTTACCAACATGCTGTTTTCTGGCAAATGTGTTCATGAACTGTTTATTGACTGTTAGCGTCAGTAGAATGTAAGCTCCTTAGGGCAGGATCATCGTCTCTTGTGTCCACTGCTAATTTCCAGCACCCACAACAGTAGATGATGCTCAATTCATGCGTATTGAGAAAAGGAATGAATTCCTCTTCCCGGAAGTGATTGTTTATGTACTTGGTCCATTTTTCTACATAAATGGCGTGTGCTTTTCCTGTTGATTTGTAAGAGCACTTTAACGAATGTGCAAATTAAAACTTGGTCAGTTACATGTTTTGCAAATATTTTGCCTGTTTCTCTTTATGTTTTTAATTGTTTTTAGCTATAAAGAAGTTTCTATTTTTTGTTTCCATGTAGTCAAAATTATCATATTATTCTTTACGGCTTCTTAGTTGTATGTCATGCCTAGAAAGGTCTTCACAACTGAACATGATAAAAAGTAGTATGATGCATAGTATTGTATTATTTCATTATTAGACAGTTATATCTTTGGTATGTCTAGAATCTAATTTGTACAAAGAAGTATGGTTGAGTCTATTTCTTCCCCCAAATTACTAGCACTGTTTACTAAACCCTCTACTTTCCCCACTTGTCTGAAATATTTTCATTAACATATACCAAATTGCGTGAGTGTGTGTATTCCTATACACACGTACGTGTGTAATCGTGAGGGGTCTATTTCTGCAATCTCTCCTCTGCCCCCTTATTTGTCTTGCATCAATATCACATACTACGTAAATCACTTAGTACTAACAGCCTCTATTCCATTGGTAACAAGCAGACCACACTCTGCTACTAGACTATTGAATGGGTTAGTCTGGCAGCTAAACTAAACAGCTATATCAAAATACTGAAACAGCTGTGAAGGGGAAATAAAATTACCAATGCGTGAAATCAAACAGGTGCTTTGTTAATAGAGCCCTTTGTGACAGAGGAAAACAGTTCAACCATTTGGTTTAAATAACTTTACCTTTAAAACAAATGAGCAAAATAGGAGCTGCCAGGTCTGCATCACGTCTCTTTGGAACCAAAGGTGACACTATTAAACTATGTCAGTTGTAGGAGCCAAAGTGAGCTAGACAGGAAGACCAGAGGTGGTCCCACGTGCACAGAGGAATCAGTGTCGCTTTCCTTCCTTGTTCCTGGCAATCTCAAAATTCACACCCTAAGGATGTTAATGTTGCTTTCGTTACGCAAGGCGTTCTCCGTCTCCTCCTCTTCATTTTATTTACAGAATAGACGCACTACATATATTGCGTATTAAAACAGAGAGAAATTGAGTCCTTTGCTAGATATCTAACCTCTTTTGTTCACTGTCTCTGTCTCTCTATATTCAAGTGCCTGTTCAGACTGTCATTACACTGTCTTCCTCTTTGTTCAACTTGTCTGCTTCTAACACCATGCGACTTCACGCGTCAGCCCGATTTCTGGAACCCCTACCTACCTTGGCCCCTCTTCTGTTTCAAGCATCACCTTAAAGACAATCTTCAAGAATTTTGGGGGAAGGAAGAGAAAGTCTCCAGATCCCCTCTTGGTTGTTTCAGGGGTCTGTGGTTCAGCCACACACACGTGTGATCACTGGCATTATGAAACAATGGCGTCAACCTACTGTCAAGAGAAGATACGACTTGAGCTGACTTCAATAACAGGCACTGAAATATTAAAAGAGTCAGTGCACAAACAGTGCACGGAACAGTGCCTGCCACAGTAAGTGCTTAGTACTTGGTAGCTGTTGTATATTTTTGCCAGTCCTCTTTAACTGTCAGCAAGTCTACAGCCATGCGACATCTTTGGGCAGTGAAAAGCTTGAGTGACGCTAAGGGGTCCACATGCAGATCAAAGAGAACCGACCAGTCCTCAGTGCACAGGACCAGTACTCAGATTATAGATGGCGCTACTGTCAAGACCAAATCATAAAACAATATAATTATCAGCACCCATAACCCCTGTACATTAGAGAGTTCTCTGAATGTTAATGTCTTATTTACTTTGTATAAATCCTTCAATGCAATTGTCAACCTCGAATCAGAACGACCCAGAAAAATGAAATGACCAAATGTAAACCTCATTTTGTTTTCTACTTAATAATAAACTGAATATAAAGACATTTTAAGTTGTAAATTGTAGCTTCAGTTCAAACCAATTCCTAATATCTACACTTTCGTGATAAAACCATTTTATACATGTTTTTTAACTGAGTTTTCTGCTCAAATATGTTTTAAAGTTTGGATGAGGGACGAGAGAGAAGCAAAACCTCTTTACGAAGCAGGTTGTCAAATCGCCAAAAAGAGAAGTCAGTTACTAAAGAGTATACTTTGTTTGGTTAATGAATATACTTAACCAGCTAATAGAGATGAAGCTTTGTTGGAAAGGAGAGGGGGTGGGTAGGAGGAGAGAACTGACAAAGTTATTAAAGCTGGTTGCCAGGGAAACCTCCTAAGTGAAAATACAGTCACCCCATAAGGTGGCCATAATCTCTCTTCTTTCAGTTTAATCCAAGTTGCATGAAGCAGAAGGCAATGGAGTGGAATGCCAATCTCTCTCTTCTAGAGCATTATATGGGATTGCTGAGGGGGAACTTAATGCTTCCTTTCTCAGAAGCATAAACAGCCTTCTAAAAAATCTGAAAGAATATAACTCATTACAGAGACACCTGAGGATATGCTAAAGCTGGTAGCATTTTGGAAATTAACGAAATTCTAGGCTCTGGAAAGATCTACAGCTCGTCACTGACTTGTGGATCGAAAGGATTCAGGATGAGTTTTCTATCCAAAGATGGCACGGAAAAACTGCCAATATGATAACAAAACTGTAATGTTAAGGCACTGAATTCTATTGAGCTGTTTGTAATTCTTCAAATCTTTCTCTGTATTATTTATCTTCTTTGAGAAGTTAAACAGGGGTTAGTAACTAGTGATGGGTTTGTATTTATTCTTCTTTCAGTAAATAATTTATTTTTTTAGAATGAAAGGAGATCTGTGTTGCTAGACGCCATGACACTATGATTCAGTCATTCACACCAAATGGAGCTTTGCCAATTGACCGACACAGGGGTAACCACAAGCTACTCATTCACCTGGTGGCCAGGAGAGATGTCAGAGCTGGAAGGGATTAAACAGGCCCTAAGGGCAACTATGGACAAAGACAGGACACATGTCACAATGATATTTTCTAATCTTACAAAAGAAAAAAAGAGCATGAAAATACTTTCTGAGCCGAGCCTGGATTAAAATGATTATTTCACTCATCTTAATCCCCCACTGTTTTTCCTCCTGTCCATTTCTGGTGAGCAGAGATTATTTGTTTTCAACTAAGTTTAACAGATCAGAGACCTGCATTTATATAGGTCATTAATCAATTGTATTTATGGCTATAATCAAAGTCTGTCGATCACAAAAACTGAAACACATTGTTCTTGGGCGTACGAGCCGAGATGTTCCTGAGATAGTGTGAGGGAAGAACATGGGGGTAATTGGCGGGGAAGCACAATCTGTTATAGCCATATAGCTCTTCATTGGGAAAGCCAAGCTTTCCGCCTATTGCAGCCCTTGGCAGCTGTTAACTTCAATGTTCCCCTCTTCTTATTTATCTCCAGAACTGAGAGAAGCAGCCTTTATTTCAGTCAACCACTCTCTTGCTTGCACTGTGGCCAATGTTGCTTCTTGTCTAGCCTAATGCCTATGCCCTCTGGTTTGGACACTCCTATGCTGTATACACACATAGGCTTTTGGTTTAATTTAGTGATTTGATCATGAAAAAATATAATTTTGTTAACATTTAGGCACCAATCATGGCTATCCATCAACCATTTCACATTACAACAAAATTAGAAACATAAATTCACAAGATTCCACAATCACATATTAAAGTCATAATGGAAATTAAACTGCATCTTTAATCTACTACAAATGTAAAACCCACTAGGGAGGGAACAGATATAAAAATTTCTGGCACACAATTTGGGGGGCACAACACAGGAGGCACTGTGTTAAAAGGCTCTCTGTCAAAACATACTGTGAGATGTTTTTTTCTGAGCATGGAAATCAATAAATCAAAGAGAATGGCTGATCTTGAATCAACATGAATTGCTCAGTGAGATAATTAAAGACCCAGATCATTAAGGACTCATTAGAAGGCTGATATTAAAAATGAATCCGTTCTGAAAACACACCATATCAGACCTCTTCCCATTTAGAGTCTGATATTACGCATCCATGGAACTGCCTCTCGCTCTCAATCACATCTTCACAGAGGAAGACTTAGGCTCTGATTATGCTGGTAAAATGAAATTTTTTGTCATATAGACAACTGATGCTCACCTCTGTGAGAATTATTGATGGTAGCAAAAATGATTACTATTAAAAATGGGTAGTGAAAGATCTAGTCTGCTGAAGGAACCAAAGGTTCTTAAAGATTTGGCAAGCAACTTTTACGTCTTAAAGCCCTAGGAATATGTACAAACGGGCTCTCTTTAAAAAATTTTTTAATATAGTAAAAAAAAGAAATTCAATATAGCACAAAAGGATAGAGTAAAAAATAAATTTTCTTCTGACTCTAAACACCTAATCTTTCCTCCAAGAATGAACCCCTAGTAGTTTTCTAAATATTCCTCCAGATGCTTCCTTTACATAGAAGCATATATGTGTCTATATAACCTTGTTTAAAAACATAAATAACAGGGGCCAGCCCAGTGGCGCAGCAGTTAAGTGTGCATGTTCTGCTTAGGTGGCCTGGGGTTCGCCGTTTCGGATCCTGGGTACGGACATGGCACCGCTTGGCAAACCATGCTGTGGCAGGCATGCCCCACATAAAGTAGAGGAAGATGGGCACGGATGTTAGCTCAAGGCCAGTCTTCCTCAGCAAAAACAAAAGGGAGGATGGGCAGCAGATGTTAGCTCAGGGCTAATCTTCCTCCAAAAAAAACCCATAAATGACAGTATATGCTACACAATGTTTTGCAAGGTGCTTATTCGTTAACATCATTTCTTCACAATCATCCCCTATCAGCACATACAAAGTAACTTCATCCAGGACATAGTATTTCCATGTATGCACATGGCATGAATAACAGAACTTTCAATTTGTAAACAATGTTAACTGCTAGATAGGCTGAACTGAGCATCTAGAACCTTAGTAACAAGATGTCCCTGCTGTTTCAACTCGGAGTTACCAATTCACGGGTCTCACAGCTTCCATTGTTACTTTAATCCGCTCTCAGGCCATATGCAGAGTGGGTAGCTACAGTTGGGAGATGATGGAACAAAATAAGACACACTTGAAGGGCAGAAGCAGGCAAGGCAGAGTCCCACCTGGCCCTCATACTCTCCTGCAAAACTTTCTGGAAGAATCTAAAATTCCCATTACTGTCCACTCATCCATTCTCAAGGCGCAAGTCTATCCATCTTGGGCACTTACGAGTCCTTCTTCTTCCATGACTTTGTTTCCACTAGTCAAAAACGCCAACCCTCTCTCTCTCTGTCAAGCCCGGGACGATTGAGAACAAGGAGACAGTGAATCACTGCGGAGAGGGGCCTGGAGTGACTTTTCTCAACAAAAATATGCATAATTCAGTGGCTGGAGAACTATTCCTGGAAACAGATGATGAACAACGGAGGCTTTTTCTAAGGGGCCTGGGTCAATTTCCTACCAGTGAAGCAAGCTGCACTTCTTGGAAAGGCACATATTTGAGCAAAGTTACAACTGTAGTTATTACTGATTTCTGGTGGCTCCTCCAAACATGAGAGGGACAGTCCCTCAGCACTGAGTCCTTGTAAAAGATGCTCAAACTCAAGTACATCTAGTGATCCCAAATAATTCTAACGCATATCTACTCTAAAGGTCACGGTGCTGGTACAGTGGAGTTAGTAATGACCATCTGTAGATAAGCTTTGGAAGACAAGGCTTACCTCTTTAGGAGCCCCTGACAAACATTCAGTTACAGACCTTGTTGGAATCTCAGAAGGAAGCCACTCCAGTCCCTCTTCTGTCTGGAGTATTGCATATTAACCACCCTGGATAAATATTTGTCTGTTTAACACAGTAAAAGGTAACCTATTACTATAATTATTAACTATATTACTATATAAACTATATTTCCATAGTTTAAAGATTTTAACACCAAAAAATAAATTGAAAGCATGATGATTAAAAAAATTTTCGACCTACCTCCAATATCTTCCGAATATGTTCTCTTAGTTCTTTTCTTTTCATTCTAAGAATCATAAACGAGAATGTGTAATATATATTTACACGAGGAGCTGACAGATCTCATCATCTTTGTATGCTGTGTCAATGGGAACTTGTTCTAATCATACAGTGATGTGATTTTTAAAATAAGTAGTCATTTAAAAATTATTTTAGAGCAACCCTGCTATTTGCATAGTTTTTTAGTATTTAGACACACGAATTAGTAATCTCCTCCTATACTCAGGAACGTCTTTTAAAAAATTAGCTGCCTCCACTGAGAACCCTTACCAAGGGCTTGCAATCTAAAATAGCTGGGGTCTTTTCTTTCAAAGAACTTGGCATATGTCAGCAGGAACCACCCTGGTTGGGACTGCTTCCGAGAGCCTCACTAGCTAACACACCGGCGCATGTCTGACCCAACACCGTTTCTCTTCCTCCTGTGTCCCACCTGACCCTACAGAGATGCAGTCAGAAACTCCACTCTCCCAGGGACAAGGACGGTTTCCTTAAACACCAAGATGTTAGAAAACACTTTCTGCCGCGGCCGAGTCCCTGCACGGGAGCCTCTCCGACGTCTCATAAGCCACACAGACTGGCCGATGGGCTCAGGGGAGTCTGTAATAGCAACTTGTATGCATGGCACAATCTCGCAGACGAGAAACTCTCCTCATGTCGTGTCTCCCCTATGGCTTAATTTGTTTGTTTTAAAGGCATCAGATGCCACATCTGTATCAATGCAACCTCATTCCTTTCAGAGCACACTCGTGCATCCATTAAGAGTGAAAATCCATGTTTAGCTGCCCTGAAATGTTGTTAGTCTCATTTGCTTAGTCACTAGGGGTCTCAATAAATGGTTATCGCAGGGGTGACGAAAAGAGAGGTTCAGTGTTGAATACAAATGTTTACTGATAGGTTAATTTTTTGGGGTGTTGTTCTACAAAAAAAACCCCTAGATTCCTAAATTCATTTACTTAAAAATCATTATGATGGATCTATTCTGCTCCAGGCATTAGGCAAGACCTTGAGGACACAAAAATATTAACAGAAGGATTTCGTTATCCAGGAACTTACAGTTAGAAGAGACAGATGTGTGAGCATTACGGGGCACAGTGAAAAAAAGACAGGAAGGACTGGGTTAATTCCTAGACAGAAGGCAGGTTATAAAGAGTATTACAGTGAGAACTGCTGTATAATTTAGTATCTGACCAGAACATTTTTGAGAGTGAAAGGAGCCACTGAAGCTAATAAAACCATACAGTGTCTGAAATTTTTACTTATGGATAAATTGGTTTATCACATTGGTAGGCCTATAAAAAGAATTTTTTTTTAATTTTTTTTTTTCTGGCAGGGAAAGATTCACCCTAAGCTAATATCTGTTGCCAATTTTCCTCCTTTTTTTTTTCCCTTCCTTTTTCCCCTGCAAAGCCCCAGTACATAGTTACGTATAGTTGTGAATTCTTCTGGTTCTTCTATGTAAGCCACCACCACAACACGGCTACTGACATACGAGTGGTATGGTTACGTGCCTGGGAACTGAACCTGGGCTGTCAAAGCCAAGTGTGCCAAACTTTAACCACTAGGCAATCAGGGCTGGCTCAATAACTATTTTTTAAAATAAAATTATTTTGAAAACACCAAAACAACTTATATCCATGCATGTTAAAACAAAAAAATTTAACTTCTTTCTGTTGATTATCTGAATATCAGAGACTAATATAAGCAGAATAATTACTCTTGGCACATATTCACATATTTTAATCAATGTCTATTTATATCTATCTCTAAATCCATATCTGAAGAATTCACTTTTTTTCCAATGTGGATTTATTATTTTTAATTTGGTCATAAAATTGCTTACAATCTTCTTCAAAGTTGCATTTTATGATCAGTAAGTTTGAAAATGTCAACATCTTTAATTGATTCTTCTCTATTGACCATAATATTTTTAATTTGGAAAATATTCTCTCTATAAGTGCTGCAATATCTAGTGAATTCAGAGCAAATCCTGCTAAAATGATAAATTCTAAACTGTAAATTTTTAATCAAAATATATAAATATTCCCGCCCAAATATTTTTCACAGGTACTGCAATTTTCCTACCTTTCTTCAGTAAATACTACCTTTCTTTGATAAATACTTTTAAAAGACAAACCTGGTCAAATCAACTGTCTCCATTAATAATTTTTTTAATGTTTCTCCAAATTTGGATGCTGCAAAATAACCAGTCTTGCCAATCTCACTCCATTGCAGTACAGATACAAAATTATCAAATTAAAAATAGGAGCTCTACCAAGACACTTCCCACAGATTGAGTTATTCCAAAGCACCACTATAGAATCTCAGAACTAACTCTGGTACACCATTCGAGCTTTCATCACTGTTTCTTTCTATTGCAGGGATGTGTTTGAGATTTTGTTTTCAATAATTGCAATTTGCTAAAAACTTCAAAAGCTGCTGTTTTTCACACTTAACTTGCTGAATACTTTGATTAAAGATTTCCAGCTGTCTTTTAACCAATGCAACTAAAATATGGGGGGTTTATTTACAAACAAATTTGATACCATTTTAGTATACTTACATTGATTTACAAAGTACCTCCTTCAAAGGCTCAAACTGTTCTAATATTCAATTGAGGGAGCAGGTAGCTTAGCAAGAACAACAGATGTCTGGAATAAGTGGAATACAAGAGAACAGAAGAAGAATCTAACTAGAATCATGTGAAAGGAGAGCTGAGCAGTGCTGGGGACCGGACTGAGACCGGGGAACATTTAATCTTCAGCAGCTCCAAGCCACCCGACTGTGTGCTCTCCTCCAGCAGTACCCAGCAGCTCTGAGGCAGGGAGAGAGGATGCAGGCAGAAGCACTGATATCGAGCTTTGCCTCTGTAAGGGTGGATGCAGCAGGTAAAGGATGCAGACAGAGAGGTGATGGTGGGGATGCTCCAAGGGGTTAGGCTGGATAGGGAAGCCCAAGGAGAAAAGCATTGAAGGGTTCTCAATAATGTCAAAGAACCGGTAGGGAATAAAACATTGAGGGCTTGTTGTCAGCTACGCTGAAGGCAGACATGGAGTGGTGGAGATTAAGACGACAGAGCTGAGGCAGCTCTAGGGACACCATTCTAGAGAGCGGCCACGGGGTTGTGTCCTAGGAGAGGAGCTGGTTGAGGAACACTGCACGTTATCATGTGGGTTGTCCCCATGGACAGTGAAGGTACCATACTAATCATGCTCGTCACAGGAATTGGGGGAGGGGGTAGAAATCTATGAGTCAGCCACCAAAGTCATCTATGTGTGAAAGAAGATTGAGACCGGCAGAAGCAAGGAAGGCTGGCCAGGAACAGCCTGAGCCACAAAGGAGCAAGGGTTATTTCAAGATGTAAAATTAATCATCTGGATGTGGCCACGGGGGATCCAGCAGAATTCTCAATGCCTGCCTCAAAACAGGAACCAGAAAGCTCTCATCCCATCCACTCCCTTCCCTCCTCCTGTGAGAAACATCAAATTTCATACATTCATCAGCACTACCATGCCAGCATCATCACCAACATACCTTGTTTATAAAGTCGCATGTACTCAAAGAGATAAGACATGGTTTTAGAAATATCATCTAGAAATAGAGATAAGACATGGGGAAATGGGCAGACCTGCCTATCAAACGCAGAAAACCCAGCAACTGGATTTCTGACATTTGTGCTTGTTTCTCAGAGATTTACGCTGAGAAAATGGGGACAGCAAAAGAAAGATGAGACCATGGAATTTTAGACCCGAGACCTTAGGCTTGTCTAAAATAAATAAACAAATGACAACAAGAACCCCTACTTTACAGACAGGCCCAGAGAGGCCAGGTGCTGAGCTATCAGAGAATGCACCAGAAGCAGAAGGAGCTTGGAATCCGTGACTCCCGCCTCCGGTCCAACGCTCCTTCCATTCTATAGCATTCCGAAATGAGTTTCTTAAATAAGCCCTGTGAGATCTCCCCCAGTCTCCCTCCAGATGCCTGACAAAATCTCCCAAAGGGGAACATGAGGGATTTTACACCTAACGGCCTCAACTTGCCCCATAAAATAATCTGAAAAACTACTTGGATTTCCATGATTCCAATGAAGGGGCAAGTGGTTCCCTCAAAAGGGTAGAAGTTGGGGTCGGATGAGATTATTTCCCAGGTCACTTTGGGCTATGTCCCATGACTCAATGGCCATTGCCCCATAGGAACCTGTATTCCAATTGGCAAGCCAGGATATAAACACTGAAAAGTACCTGCGCCATGACATGGGTAAACTCTGGAGTGCTCTAGAGCTCCGCCCTCAGACCTCTTCCCTGCTACCCGCCCTCTTCCTGCCCCGACCCAGGCCCCTCTTGATGACAGCCCTCCCCCCTCCTCTCGGAGCCCTGCTGCTGGGCCACTCACCTGCTCACTGGCTCTCCTCCGGCCTCCCAAGCCCATGACCTTCCTCCACCCCAGGGCTCACTCTCGTCCTGCACCTGCTGCTCTGCTGCCAGGTGGCTCTTTTCCTGACAGCCACATGCAGGGCTGGACACATAATCTGCCGGGCCCAGTGCAAAATAAAAATGTACGCTCCTAGTTCAAAATGCAGGGCTAAAAAAGATTTTTCCTTTCTTCTACTGTCTCTCAGTCAACCTGTCACAGTGTTTTTTATCTGTTATTTAATGGCATGCTCCTTCCGTCATGGGGACGAAGCCAGGTACCTGAGGGTTACTGTAGATATTCAAGAAGAACATGATTGCCTTTTGACCTTGTTCCCAGCACAGACATAGATAAATCTGTCAACTTGCTGTTTTCTTAACTTGAGGGGTGACTTGAGTCTCAAGGATTCATGAGTTGTTTTGCAGAAGAAAGAGAATGCCTTGGGGGAGGGTGGGTCACCAGAGCCCCCCACCCCTACCCCGCCTCCCGACCCCCAGCCATTGCAGATTGCCCAGGGTTTATCAGGAGTGACCCTTGTTTCTCTGAAGCTCCTCCTGCCAAGCCCCTCAGCTCTATAAACCCCTGCTGCTTTTTGCTCTGGTTACAGTGGATTTGAGCAAACCCATGCTCCCATTGTTTTGTCTTGGCCAACTCGAATGGGGCCTTTCTCCATCTCCAAGCACAGATGTCTGTGTTTGGCTTGCTGTGCATCGGGCACAAGAACTTGGGACTAAGAGGTTCGGTATCAGGGACACTCACCTGTGGGGTGAGTGCAGACCCCCATGGCACCAGGGGTTCCAGCCCACACTGGCATGCTGGGTGCATGTGTCTGACCCAAACACCCCCACACTTGTGCCCAGTTCCCTACCAGTTAAGAACAGGAGAGCAGATGGCCAGGAATCTGTCCTGGGAATGTGCCAGGAGGTGGAACCTCATGTGAGTTGAGGCTCCAACCCCTCAGACTTCACTTACAGAACACAAATTCAAAGATTAAATTTTTAAGATGGCAAGTGCAAAGCATGAAATGCCAAGTGTGGGGCCCTTCTGAGCTCGGGGCTTGTGTGACTGCTCTGGGCCCACACCCGTGAAGTCAGGCGTGGCCACGACTTATCTCACTGCCTCCAGATCTCTGCTCAAATGTCACCTGATCTGAGAGGTCTCCCCAGAACATTTTGTATAAAATGGCAAACCACTCACCTATCTTTCAGCATTCCCCATCTCCCTCACTTTCTTTTATTTTTCTCAGTAGCCTTTATTACTACCTAATCTATACTCACTTGTTTACTAAGTTCATTGTTAGTCTGCTGTCTGTCCCTTCTGCTGTAGTATAAGCTCTATAGGGGAAGGGAGTTCATTCATTATAGTCATTGCTGTATCCCCACTGGCTCATAAGGCCAGACACATGGTAGGGGCTCCATAAGTACTTGTTGAGCAAGTGCATGAATGAATATCACGATGCATCATGACAAGGTAGAAAAAATTGTCACAGAATTTCAGGAAAGAGTGAATTCTCCATGGGCTGGGCCCCTGGAATCATAGAGGGTGTGCAGCTCACATTTTAGAGAGGAGCGATTATAACCCACAGTGACTGCTTTCTCTGAGGTTTGTGCAAGGAGCTCTGGGGTCACAGGGAAGGCCCCAGTGGAGGAGACACCCTTGACTGGAGGGTGATTAGGACTTAGCCAGATGAATGTGCTGGGCATGGGGTGGGGTAAGGGCTGTGTTCCAGGTTAGGGGCTGCTCTCCTGGCTGAAGGGCTGGGACAAAGAGAGGCATCAGGAGCCTGGGTTGGATGGTGAAAGATGTAGTCTGGAGCTTTAAAAGAAAAGATGAAGAGTGGAAAGAAAATTAAAGAAACTGGGAAGACAGGAGAGAAACCTGAGGCCAGTACGTACACATCCTGTTTGCAAGGCATGAGGAAATTGGTTTGGTTGGAGCAGAGAGCCTGTTTCTTTTAATAAGTCATCAAATAGAATTGCAATTCAGGAGCATCTCAAACCAGAATGTCTAACATGATATATTCAGAAATTTATTACTGCATAGGTACACTTTTCACAAGTCCCAAGTTTTTAGCTACTAGGGAATTAGAAGCAATGAAGTCCAAGGTGATTTCTTCTCTATTTTATTTTTTTTAATTTTACAAGCCCCAGCTTGCTGACATGATGTATACATGTATCCTTAAATCAAATAAATATATGAACAACATGTAAGTTAATAAGTGGAAAATTTCTCTGAAATTGATGCTTTATATTCTAAGCATGACTCTACTTTTTATGTATTTTTATGGATTCTCAAATTTGAGTATTAGTGACCAGATGTTACTTATCAAAAATTTTACAATTGTCACATAATGTATGAGATTTTAAAATTGTGCATACTTTAAAGAACTCATTAGAAATTTAATGAAAGACATTAACTTTCATTCAAATTGGATAAAATGGATAAGGATGTTTAGAATAGTATTGTGAAAATCTTTTAAAGGAAAAATGGTGATATTAAAAACATGGTTATAAAAAGTCAAAACTGTTACAAGAGAAAAAGGACATTATACATTGATAAAAGGGTTGATTCATCAAGAAGATAAGTGTACCAAACATGTACAAAACATCAGAGCTCCAAAATATAGGAAGCAAATGTTGACAGAATTGAAGGGAGAAATAGACAGCTCTGTAAAAATAGTAGGAGACTTCCATACCCTACTCTCCATAAGAGATAGAACAAACAAAGAGAGTATCGGTAAGGAAACAGAAGACTTGAACAAGACTATAGACAAACAGACCTACAGACATATAGAGAAGACGCCATCCAACAAGAGCAGACAACACATTTTTCTCAAGTTCACATGCAACATTCTCCAGGATATGTTAGGCCACAAAACAAGGCTTAACAGCCTTTAAAAGACTGAAATCATACAGAGTATTTCCAATTGCAATGGAAGGAAACTAGAAATCAACAGCAGAAGGAAAACTGGAAAACTCACAAGTATGTAGAAATTAAACAACACACTCTTTAACAGCCAATGGGTCAAGAAGAAATGACAAGGGCAATGAGAAAATATCTGGAGACAAATGAAAATGAAAACACAGCATATCAAAACTTACGGGATGCAGCAAAAGCAGTGGTAAGAAGAAAGTTTACAGTTGTAAATGCTTACATCCAAAGAGACGAAAGATCTCAAAAACTATGATAGTATATTGGCAATTTCACATAGTTGAACCTAGTAAAATCGGTTCATGGTTATATTGGACCTTGGATTTTCTTTTTTCTTTACCTTCTTAACTCTCTAAGCCCTTTATATCTCAGTAGGTTTTCCAGCAGCAGGAGGGGGAAAAAAAGGGCATATTAAATAATTAACCTCAAGGATGACAAAGCAGCAGCAGCAGCCAGAAGTACTGAGTTTGCCTCTGCCAGCATCTCCAGCCATATCTCCCACGAGGATGTCACACAGTCCCCTATCCAAGCCAGACTGAGACCCCACAGGACAAAACCCCACACAGACTGAGCCCCTCACTGATGGAACCCCTCACAGACTGAAACTTTCATAGACTACACCCTCCACAGACTGGACCCCCTCACACAGCCTAACCCCCTTACATACTGGATCCCCCACAGACTGAATCCCTCACAGACTGAATCCTTCACAGACTAAACCCTTCATGTCCCACCCAGGCTCCTTAATGTCTCTCTTTGTACCAGTTCTTCAGCCTGGAACACCCAGCATATCCCACCCTACACCCCTACACCCAGCACATCTGTCTGGCTAAGTCCTAATCACCCTCCACCCACAGGTGTCTCTTCCATCAGGCCTCCCCTGTGACCCAGAGCTCCCTGCGCAAACCCCGAAGGACGTAATGATTGTGAGTTTGATGACTTCTCCACAGAGAACCACTGAAGAACATCAACTGGGCCTTGTGTGTGTTCCCCAACTCCCTTCCCACCCACCCAATACTTAACGTAAGTCACAGGCCCTCTAGGCTCTCAATTAGTGTCTGTTGTGAACAAAGATGAGATGCTGGTAATTTATATGTAAATATATTAAGGTGTCATAGTCAGAAAGACTTTTTATTCATTAGTATGCTTGGCTACTTTAAAAAGACTTTCTATTGGGAGTAATAATCTGTGTTCTAATTAAAACTGTTTCTGGGAACACATTGCATGAATTATGAATACAATATCCACATGAAGTTAACACTGGCAACCCCCACAAAGAGGGAAATGTTCAAACAGCTTCGTGCACAAGCCAATGGAGTAGATAAACCATATTTTCTCTTGGAAGCTTCATATATTTTCATGTCTTGGACTACTCAGGAATCAAATTAATATTCTTTAAAGACAGCGTGTTTAATCATTAATTTTCCAAGTTCAGCAGGTAATTAGTTGTATATATCTTAATTCTACCATGGAATGAAAGGAATATTAGAAATATTTGAATCTCACGTGGAATATGCACAATGCAACAAATCATAATATTGGTAAAACACACTCATCCATTCCTTCACTGATTGAAAAAATTATTGAAGAAACATGATCGTTGCTGTGAATGAATTGAGACTGCTTTAGTGATTTCCTGTGATATTATTTACTAAACTTTCTCCCCCTCACAAACCACTACAAAATACAGGGCATTTCCTAGTTAGCTCTGCTCATAAAACACTTATTGAAGCATAAGTAATAAACTTTTCCAGGTAAAACAAACTATTAATATTAATATTAATATTAATAGTACCTGAAAGGTTTTTTCCTAGCAAATGTCATCCAGGTATATCACACTGAGTATCCACTGGGTCACTCACTGGCTTGGGTAAATGATGCAACTTTCTCCTCAGTTTCTTCATGTAAAATTGGGATAATGGTCGTTCCTAAGTTTTTTGTAAGGATTAAACAAGTGAATAAATAAGCATTAACCTTTATTCCTTTTATATGCAATCATATTAATTGAACAAATATTTATTAGTGCCTACTGTAATGTGCAAGGACTGTTTTAGCAGAGAACAAAGCAGAGATAAATTTTCTAATGGTGACAAATGCTAAAGACAAAAATTAAGTTGGGAAGGGGACAGGAAATGAATGGGTGTATGGTGGGAGGTGGTAGGGGGAGTTATTATCTCACAGGGGAGCTGGGGAATATCTCAGTGAAAAGGTGACATTTGGTAGAAATTCTAACATTTCTTTCATCCCACGATAGCATTAAGACATCTAAGGGAAAGGGTACCAGGAAGAAGGAATAGCAGGAACAAAAGCCCATGATGGTGCTGGCTAGGCATGTTTGAGGAACAGCAAGGAGGCCAGTCTGGTTGCCCCTGAATGAATAATGAGAGAGAAGCGGGAAATGAGGTCAGAGAGGTCACCAGGGGGTCAGGACATCTAGTGCCTTGAAGATCGCCATAAGGACTTGGTCTTTTACTCTGAGATGGGAAGCCAATGGGAGTTTTCAACAGAGGCATGACAAGGTCTGGCTAATATGCTGAGAAAGAACAGTGTAGTGGGGGAAGAAAGACAAGTTTTATACATGAAGGTGGCATGGACCAGGGTGGTAGCTGTGGAGATGATGAGAAGGTGGTTGGATTCTCGATATAGTCTCAAGTTGGTAACCATGGGTTTTGCCAATGGATGGGATCATAGGGCATAAGAGAAAAAGAAGAGTCAAGGATGATGGCAGATTTTTGGCCTGAGCAACTGGAAGAATGGAGTTGCCATTTGCAAAGATGAGCCAGACAGCAGGAGAAGATGATTTTGGGTAAAATTCAGGAGTCTATTTAGGATCTGCTAAGTGAGCAATGCTTATTACACAGCCAAATGGAGCTGTTGAGCAGACAGTTGGATATACAAGCCTAGTTAGGGAAGGGTCCAGGCAATGACATACATTCAAGAGTTACCCACATATAGAAATGTAAGCCTTCTTGAAAATATGATACGATTCAATAGGGAATATAATCTCTTTCTCTAAATAAAAAAGCAATTCTGATATATCCTTTGAATTGTATCAGCATGAAGTGTATTTTACATCTTGTGTTGTTACAGATGTGAAAGGGGAGCAGTTGAGGGGGTGTCTTTTTTCATTTCCAAATATATGGGCTGATATTCCACAAACAAAGTCCGATGAAGAATTAACTCTAAACAAATTCACTTCTCATTGGTAACTTATCTCAATGTCATACTAACCTCACACTATCTAATGAAGAATGTTCCAAAAAATAGCATTCAAAAAAAAATATTTGTCCAAAAACCCAAATAAAATTTAAATAGAGACCTCTATAAACAGCCAAGCGTCTTTTGCTGCAGCAGCACAGGAACACATATGCTACAGTACTCAGAATTGAAACAGCAATTAGCTAAGTAATAAAACTAGGGTGCCGAGCGTCCCCTTTTGAATCTAAGCATCACTGCCCAAGATGATGTTTCCTAGGAAACCAAAAACCTCCCAAGCACAAATATTGTGAAATACAGTCCCCCCAGACGTTGTGTTCTTGATCCTCCCCAAGTACTCAGAAACCAAGAACTTTCTAAGCTCTCCAAAACAACCCCAAAATCCCACTTTCTACCAACCCAGACAGAAAAGATATGGAGGTCTCAGGAACAAAAACTATTGAGACCTGCCAACCAAAAATATATACATAACAACAAAAGTAACAACAAAGCCCACACAATCCTCAAACTAAGCCAAAGACTCTCCCAGTATTATATTCTGATACATCAAGGGTTTTCTGTCATTGTTTTTTTCTTTTTCCCATTGCTTTTCTAAAATCTCACTGATTTAAATAACCAATGGAGGTGAGGAAGGAATAAGAGAGAGGCCAATTTGAATTTTCAAAATATAATTGTATATTACATTTATATATATATATGACATATAAACTATATATGTCATAATTATATTTATATACAATAATTTAATTTATATACATAAATATAATTATGACAGTAAAATACACTTAATATCTAGGACTAAACTATCACAAGTTTTATCAAATAGAATTCCTTTGGGGACCAACCAGAATTAATGTAAATTGTAGATGGCATGATCATTTAGATAGAAAATGCTAAGAAATCCATAAAACAACTACTAGAACTAATCAGTGGATTTAGCACGGTTATAGGTTAATGCAAAAAAAAAATTATATTTTTATATAATAGCAGCAAGAGACTGGAAAAATAAAATAAAAACCCATTTATAATAGAATCATAAAAATAAAATATTTCAGAATAAATTCAACAAAGATATGGAAGACCTACACAGTGAAAACTATAAAACATTACTGAGAGAAATGAAAGATCTAAATAAGTGGAGAAATTTATCATGTTTATGGATTGAAAGCCTCAATTTTTTAAATTGTCAATTGTTCCCAAATTGACATACAGATTCAATGCAATCCCAAACAAAATTCCCACGTGCATTTTTGAAAAAAAAAAAAGCTGATTCTAAAATTTATGTGCCAATGCAAACAATCTAGAATAGTCAAAGCAATTTTAAGAAAAGAATAACAAAGTTAGAGGACTTACACTACCTGATTTCAAGACTTCCTCGAAAGCTACAGTAAAAACAAGACAGTGTAGTATTGACAAAGGACAGACATATAGAGTAATGAAATAGAATAATGAGTCCAGAAACTTAGCCAGTCGTATATGGTCAATTGATTTTTGACAAAGGTGCCAAGGCAATGAATTGGGAAAAGAAAAGTCTTCTCAACAAATGCTGCTGAAAATTGAGCATCCTTATTAAAAGAAAAAAAGAATACGGTCCTTACCTCATGCCGTACATAAAAATTAACTTGAAATTGATCTTAAAATAGATCAATTGATAAAACTATAAAACTTTGAAAGAAAAAAACATTTGCAAATGTGGAGTAGGCAAAGACTTCTCATACAGGACACAAAAAGCACAAACCAGAAAGAAGACAAGTTGATAAGTTGAACTTTATCACCATTAAAACATTTCCTATTCAAAAGATACCATTAAGAATTAGGTTATGGTTTCTTAAATATGACACCAAAAGCATAAGCAACAAGAGAAAAAATAAACTGGACTATATCAACATTAAAAACTTTGGTGCTGCAAATGACATCATCAAGAAAGTGAAAAGAAAACCCACATAATAGGAGAAAATATTTGCAAATCATGTCTGATAAGGGACTCGGATATAGACTATACAAAGTCTTACAGCTCAAAAATAAAAGACAAATATCCCAATTTTAAAATGGATAACATATTTGAATAGATATTTCTCCAAAGAAAATACACAAGCGCCAATAAACACATGAAAAGATGCTGAACATCATCAGTCATCAAAAAAATGCAACTCAAACCACAACGAGATACCACTTCAGCCCCCCAAGGATGGCTGTCAACAAAAAGACAGATAAAACAAGTAATGGAGAGGATGTAGAGACACTAGAATCCTCATCCACTGCTCATGGGATTGTAAATCACTTTGGAACATAGTTTGGAAGTTCCTCAAAATGTTAAACATAGAGTTACCACTTAATAATTCCACCCCTAGGTATATACCCAAGGGGAAAGCAAGCATATATCCATACAAAAGTTTGTACATGAATATGCCTAGCTTCATTATTCACAATAGCCAAAAAGTAGAAACACCCTAAACGCCCATCAACTGATGAATGGGTAAATAAACATGACATATCCATATTGCTTGGAAATAAAAAGGAATAAAGTACTGATACATGCTCCAACATGGATAAGCCTTGAAAACATTAAGCTAAGTGGAAGAAGCCAGTCTCAAAACATCACGTATTGTATGATTCCATTTCTATGAAATGTCTAGAATAGGCAAATCCATAGAGACAGAAAGTAAGTGGTTGCCAGGGGCTGGGGAAGGGAGGAACTGAGAGTGACTGCTAATGAGTGCAGGGTTTCTTTTAATGGGACAAAAATGTTCTAAAATTAGACTGTATGATGATTGTACAAGGCTGTGACTAATAAAAACCACTGAACTGTATGTTTTAAATGGGTAAATTGTATGGTATGTGAATTACATCTCAATAAAGCTGTTTTTTTAAAAGGGCACCACTAAGAAAACAAAAAAAGCAAGCTCCAGAATGGGAGTTAATATTCATATTACATATATCTATCAAAGGATAGACTATATAAAGGACACTTCCAACCCAATAATATGATGATAAACAATCCAATAAAAATGGAGGAAAATATCTGATCAGACATTTTACCCAAGAAGATGTACAAATGGCCCATTAGGACATAAAAAGATGACTGACATCATCAATCATCAGGGAAATGCAAATTAAAACCACTACAAGATACCACTACGCCCACTAAAATGGCTAAAATTAAAAGCATCAAGTGTTGGCAAGAATGTAGAGAACAGGAACTTAACATACACTGCTGGCAAAAATGTAAAACGATAGAACCACTTTGGAAAACCATCTAGCAGTTTCTTAAAAACTTCACCATAACACCTCCCCTATGGCCCACTCATTCTACTCCTAGTCTTCACCCAAATACACGTTCACACGATGCTTGTACATGAACGTTCACACACATTTATTTATAACAGCCTCCAAGCTGGAAACAACCCAAAATGACTTTCAACAGGTAAGTGGATAAAATGTGGAACATCCATAACAATGGAAAGCTTCACGGCAATAAGAAGGACCGGACTACTGATCTATGCTACTACACGGATGAATGTCAATAATCATGATGAGTGAAGTAAGCCAGACACCAAAGTGCACATATCATATAACTCCATTCATACAGTATTTTAGAAAATGCAAAATAATCTCCATTGAGTGAAAGTGGATCACTGGCTGCCTGGGGTCAGGGGCGAGGGAGGGAGGACTTCAAAGGGCCACAGGGGATCCTTTGGGGTGATGGACATTTTCTGTTCTTGGTTGTGGCGGTGGTTTCATGGATGGGATTCTCTCACATTCATCATCGTTTAAATGGGTGCAGTTAGTTGTACATAAATTAAACCTCAATAATGTTGATTTAAAAGAAGTAATGAGTGCCAATGAAAAAAGAATTTATACAAGTTAACAGTTTGTAATTAGCATACCCAATATTTTTTGTGAATTGTGCTTCTAAATTGATTAATGGTACAGGTAAATAGTCTTTTCCTTAGGTACTTCAAACATTCATCGCCTCTAGATCTGGATTTTGTGATTAACGTGACTGTCAGACCTCATACCATGCACTCCAAAGGTTAATTCCAGCCCAACTCATCTCTGAATTAATACAAATTCTGAATAAGTGTAGTCCATATTAAGGAGGCTTTGGGAAAATTGCAAAATAGTGAAATTCCTGATAAAAAAAGCTCAGTGAGAGAGTGGGGACGACTGCGCCGACCACATCTTCCAAACTTTGTTCTAAGGTTCGATCTGTTCCAGGCACTTTTCTGCTCTCCTGCCAGCTGACCTTTACATAAACTTCGGCAGGTAAGTACACAATTAAGTTGCTCAGAGAGGCAGAAATTAAACCTACTTGAACTCTATCTCGTAAAATTACAGACCAGCTGCGGAAACTTACTGAGGAAATGCTATAAAAGTCCATACAGAAACCAGACTGTACTGAAGCCCTCTTATTTATGACAAACTATTTCCCACACATATTTCCCGTTCAATGCTTATTATAGCCCTCTACTGTCAATATTATCATCCCCCTTGTTTCCCATCAAGGAAATTGATACTCAGAGTGGCCTAATTCTTTGCCCAAATTTACCAAACTATTAAGGGAGAGTCAGACCTGAGATTTACATATTTGGAGTACTTTTAACCGATTTCTTTAGTTACAGTTCCACGAACAGAGAACTTAAGTAAGTGAGTACATACAGCTTTGGATTCAAGTATTAATATTTTTTCGGCATCACTAATAAAAAAGCACACATTTAAATACACAACTGACATTTTTGTGGGGCTTTTTCTTGTCACCAAAATGTCCTATTCTTCCAATTGGCAGTCAACATTTGGAGGGAAAGTGGTTCACCTGGTTCTTTAAGAGCAGACTCTATATCCAATGTGAGCTCCTAGGGAGCATTCCAGATCTGGGGAGAGCTACACTTTCTAGGAAGAACTAGAAATATGATAAATTATAAAACAAACAGCCTATCAAGGAGCTGGAAAAGACTGTGCTTAGGTAATTGGGATCCAGCAGCCAAATACTGCTTAAACTACCTGTCTCTGGGCTGACAATAACACACGAATCCAATAAACTGCTGGTCACCATCTAGGACTGTCATTTGCCAGAGAAAAATCATCCACATGCTTCTAGTTTGGACACTTTTCAAAATGTTTATACAAAAATGTCACAACCTACTAAAAATACTTTAAAGATAAGGAGAGATTAAATAAATGCATTGGTGAACACTTATTTGCCTCCTAAAAACGACCCCCCGTTAATGTGTTGTTTAAGCATGCATAAGGAAAAAGACAATAGATGAAAATTAAATTGTGAGCCTAACCCTCAATTGTTCTAAATACCTTTAGCAATCCAAAGTGTGAAAAGCATTAATAAATAATGAAATTTAAGTATATATTCTGACTTTCAACAAAAATCCTCTTTGGTCATCAAGCTCAATAATGGGGTGCTCCAGAATTTATTTACCTAAGTTACTCAAGCATAACAGTTTTACGCAGTTTCCATCACTTAATTATAATAAATTTAGTCCTGGGATACTCCTAGGAATTATGTCACTTAGAGTAAAGCATGTGTGCAAGTGAGGAGGCTAATTTCATCTTACATCTAAAAAAACACATGTTCAAGGAAAGTCTCCACCTGCATTTTCAGCTTTCTTATTTATTCCATCTTCTGGTAATCTCCAGTGTTACTGGAATGCAGAAATAATCTAATGGGGGTGGTAACACCATGGTCTGACTCCAATTATTCTTTTCTTGTATCTGGTATGAATTCCAGCTCTGTCACATGTGCATTTATTTATCTGCCAGCAGGAGAGTAGAAGGGAAAGGACAGAACACACAGCAACCATCTGCTGCCCTCCCCCAGCCTCCGTAGCAATGAAGACAAGGGTGGGAGTTCCTTCTAGAGACAGGAGCAGAGTGTACTTCACAGTGGGCCCACGGAAGTGTTTTCAGGAAGCAACATTTGGACCTTGCACATTAAAAAGCAAAGGAGACATCCTGAATATAGGCATCGTGCAATAGTAGCATCAGATCCCATTGCAAGGGCTCTAGATTTTCAGTCTGGCCCAGCAGCTGCAGACTAGACCAAGTGAGGTCTGCAGACTCCTGTGTTTGGTCCACTGTCTTTAGATGGATCCATGCTTCTCCAATGTTCCACAGTTCTCATCACTCCCTATGTCTCACCTGACACACTAAGTCAGTCTATTTTACCACCTGATCCGTTAGGCATTCGAGTTTGCAACCCGTGGTCTGCGCTCATCAATTAAACAAGGTACTTACAGCTGCATGACCAAGTACAGGTGATTTGGGCTTTCATAAATGTCTTCCAGGGCAACAATGTTTTCATGCTTAATCCTGAAAGAAGGAAAAAAAAAGCACATGCAGAATGGTAAGTACAATTGGAAATGACAACTTTAAAAACAGACATGATTATAGCAAAATGTTCCAAGACAGAATCCAAACTCCTTAACATGACATTTTAGACTCTTCCCAATCTTGTCCCCAAACTTTTTTCCAGACCCATTTCCCCTACTCTCTGCTCCCCTTCATTCCTGAGGCTCTAGACTCTACAATGTAGCAATGCTGGATTAACTATTGTCACTTCATGTATAGCCCAGCCTCCTTGCACATATCCATGTGAATCCCAGGAATGGGTCAAACTTGTAAAAATCTTATCAGCTTTCAGGGCCCAACTCAAAAGGCTGAGCACCCATGGAGAATTTAATTACTCCCTCTTCTGTAGACTCATAATGGCCAAGAAAGACTGACCTCAACAGTTCATTGTATGCAAACCCATCCCCATAACAGGCTGGATGTTCCAGGGAATGGTTTCATTATCATGCTCATGACTCCAGTGTAGGCAAAGGAAAATCAGATGACCCCTTCATTGGGGTTTTAGTCTCCACCACCAGCAAAGATCAATTCAGCACCCCAAGTGAACTAGACTGGCACTATTGCAAGCGTGCTTCCCAAACAGCCAGCCCCAGCACTTCCTGGCAGCTTGTTAGAAATGCAAATTCTCAGGCCCTACCCTGTCAGACACAATCAAAACCCCTGAGGGTGGGGCCCAGAAATCTGTTTTAGTAAGATCCTCAGATGATCTGTATGCGCAAAGCAGAGCTGGAGAAATTCTGTAATAGACCAGTGCTTCTCAAACTTCAGCGTGTACACAAATCACCTGGGATGCTGGTTGCACTGTGCATTCTAATTCAGAGGGTCCAGGGCAGGGCTGAGAGTCCGCATTTCTAACAAGCTCCCAGGAGATGCTGCTGCTGCGAGTCTGTGGACCACACTCTGAGCAGCGAAGTTCTAATAGAACTCAGGGAGAAGCAAACAGCTTAATGCTAGCCCCTGGAACTCCCCATTAAGAGTAGTTTCTGCTCAGAATGTAAGATATTTACTTAAAGCATTTGAGAGGAGAACCATTTCATTACTCTATGAGCTAATTAGCTCTTACGGCAAGCTTTTCACTCAAATGACTGCTGAACCGTCTAAAAGCAAGCATTTAACATGCAGATTCCTGAGAATCCTTGAAAGCTGGGACTACATCTTGGTCAGGTTGTTTCCCCAGCATTCTTAGCATCGACCTGCTTGATAAATGTTTGCTCAATGAGTGAATGATAGTTAAAGGGTGTTGCTCCTAAACAGCAAAGGTCATTATTTACTTAGAGAAAGTGGAGGCAATTTTCCTGAGTGTGAGATGCATTCCCCTCCAAAAGAAGTTTATAAAGTGGAAGAAGCCAGAATATTATCCTGCCTTTGAGCAGAGGAAAGAAGAGATCAAAACAGTTAACTGAGAGAGTGGCAATGTTTTGCTTTGCTTTCTCAGCTCTTATTAGTCAACACAGTTGACTTATAGGAGCTTGGATGATAGATTAATAGATTAATTCTATTAATAATAGACATTATTAGTATATAATATATATTTTATATAATATTAACAATATAATATAAATTATAATATATTAATATTCTATCTATATATCTATTAATATCTATTAATATTACTAATATCTATTAATAGATTAATAGACATCAAATTCACATTTCACCTGATTCCAATGCACAGAGCCTAATTATTTATTTGTTAGCAGTGGTTACTGCAATACCTGAGCAAAAGAGTATCAGCAATATATTATATGAATCAAGTAAATATGCCACCAAGGAGATCAAGAGAGATAATTTTGGACTGCCAAGATTCTAGACATTTGTGGAATTATCATTATTGGATATACGTGAAAGAATATGACCACAAAAAGTATACAGTGTATGGATTTTTCTTTTTCTTAATTTTCAAAAAATTGCTATTGGAATTGACAAATAGAAATGGCAAGCAATAGGAATATACTGGAGTATATGAGGAAGCCATTTGGTGTAAACCTAATTCAGCTTGACTTTGTTTTTCCAAAAGAGACTGACATGGCCATTGAGCATCCATTGTATACCTGCTTATACATTTACTATGGCAAGAACAAATGGCCTTAAGATAAAGGTGCAACTTCCTCCCACATTGGCATTTCCTTAAGGATAAGCATCTTTCCTTAGGCTAGGAACTGATTGCTGCACTCACCTTTGATCACCCAGCTCAGCTGTGACCACCCAGCTCAAGACAACAGACCTGCCACCCTGCTGTGTCCACCAAGACAGCAGACCCACCTGCTGTGTCCATCAATCGCTGTGCAGACAGAGCAATCTCACAACTATTGTAAAAGGGACATTTCAATCCTATGTGAAACATCCTCTCTGGGGGTATATAACCACTCTGTACACCCCACTTCTTTGGTGTCCTTTCTTCCTTCAGGAAGAAAGGCCCTGGGCCATGGTCCTCACATTTTAGCTCAGAATAAACTCACCCAATTTTTCATTTATAGATTGGTTATGGATTATTTTCATCGACAGAATCAATTACATGGACATAAATATTTTCTTTCAGTCATGTTAATTTGGGGGTTAATTAAAGCTTAGATTAATGGGGTAACAAAAAGGATGGGGTTTTTATGTAGAATTGCCAGTTACGTTTAATTCTAGATAAACAACAAATACTTTTTCAGTATAATTATGTCCCAAATATTGAGGTGCTGTTTATCTGAAATTAAAACGTGACTGGGCACCCCACATTTTCATGTGCTAAATCTGGCCACCCTAGTTACATGAATCACAGTCAATGAGTCTCTAAACTGAGCTTAGAGATTTGTACCTACAGTCCCAGCTCCCAGCTCCCCTCAGAGGTTGAGCCAAGAAGGCTATTTAAGCCCTGGAGTACAGCCATTAATAGAGATTCAACTATATACAAAGAATCAACTATGCACAGAGCACTTGCCCAGCCAAAGTAGGAGACTCTAATAAATTAAGAACATAATCCCTTCTTTGGATGCAAGGGGTCGAGAAATTAATGTCTACTTAACCTGCCATGTCTTACATGAGCTCTTGTAGTGGCTAGAATGAGATGTCTACTGACTATCTCTCTTAACTAATGAATGAAACAATCAAGCAATTGTCATTTACTGGGTTTCTGCTATGTGTCTGGGAAAATACAAGAAAAAGATAAAATAAGATTTTGCCCTCAAAATGCTTATCACCTAGACGAAGAGCCCCATGAAACGAATAGGAAAGAATGAAATGCTAAACTCTGTAGAACTGCTATTAAATTGAGAGAAGGCAAGGCCCCGTAGGGGTCAGAATTATGGCTAAGGCCGCAAGAAAATGATGGAGGCCAAGCTGGGATGGGTGATGTTTGAATAAGCATACTTCAGAACTTTCAAAGAAATCCTAAAATGGCCTCTTAAAAGTGTCTTAAGCAAAGGAGTTTAATTAACGTGTAGATGTTAGAACGTGGTGGAAGAAAACATTCTGGCCTCCCACATCTGTTCTCAGGTACTTTATTCCACCCTCAGATTCCTTAAGATATACAAAAACTGAAGCTAAAAATTTAACATTATTTTAGTACCTAGATTATCTTCACAAAATGCCATTTGAGCATTCATCCCCACATCTCTGGGCGCCCACCATGTGTGAGGAACAGTATTAGGAATGACAAGGGAGACAGCCTCATGGCGTTCACTCCAGTGGGTATCTGTCTGTAGCTAGGGCACTTCACAGACAGTCTTTCTTATTATTTACCAGTGATTAGCCTCCTTGTAATGAATAGTTACTCCTGGGAGCAACAGAAAACATGCTTACCCCCTCTTCTCACAAATCCTGCAAATATTTCAAGGATATCATGTCTCTATTTAGTCTTGTCTTATCATCAACCAATCCTCCTACAATGTGGCTTATATTCCTCTCATCACATTATTGTCATTCTTGTATGTCCAGACTATGGTATTCAGAAGCAAAAGTAATGATCCCAGGGTAAAATACAGCATCACAAATAGAGTATTAAATAATAGACTAAAACTATTAACCGTCATGAGCTGGATCTTATACTTTTGCAAATAAAGCCTAACACTAGGTTCATTTTTTTTTCTTTTTTTTAGGCAGCTACACAACTGTTGGCATATAATGAATATAAGCTCCATGGAGGTGGGGGTTCTTGACTATTTTGTTCACTACTGTCTCCCCAGTGCCAAGAAAAGTACACGGCAGGTAGTACTTTCAATACATATTTGTTGAATGAGTGAATGAATGAGAGAACAGAAGAATATTAAACTTGGGGTCAGTTAAATGACCAGCTCATTTTTACCTGAACTTCTATCAAACAAGATCTCCTTTCTTATTCAGTCTTAATCTCTTGAGCTTAAAGTCTTCACCTTCAACTTCATGAAATTCAATCTTTTTGGGTTCTATGCAATGCTTCTCATGATCAGGAATATTCTGAAGTTTTACTCTCTCATCTATTATACTTACTATCCCTCTCAACTTAGGGCCATCTGCATATTTGGTTGGTACACATCCTCCCACATGTCTTCATCCAAATGTTTAGTTAAAGTCTTAAGTGAGAAGGTTATATGTCAGAGCTCCATGGTATTCCACCAGAGACCCCCATCAAGATAACCGTGACATTAATCAAGGGCTTCAAGTTGCAAACCCAGCAGTACTGTCATCTAGCCCATATTTTACCACCCTATCCATAACGAGACAATTAGATTCTCTGCTGAAATGGCATTCCTCAGTTTTACACACCACATAATACCATTTAAAAGGGAAATGGATGTTTGGGAAGCTTGTTCCTAGTAAACCCATGATGGCTCCTAGCAACCACTATAGTCTTTACTAAATGATCACAAACCATCTGCTTAATTTACTCTTCCAGAATTTTGCTGCGCATTGAAGTCAAACTTCCCAGTCTGTATATCTCATATTCTATCTTTTTTATGTTTGGAAAATTGAGCAACATCTCTTATATTGTTTTTGCAAACATTTCAACTCTGACTCTGCGATAAGTGCAATTTCCTCAGTCCCCTGGGAGGGAACACATCTAAATCTATTGATGAACTAATTTCATAACTTTCTTTAGGCCCTGCGTACAAAGCTGTTTTATATATACCATTTATTGAGTGTTAACTACGTGTCAAGACTATACTAAGCATTTTTAATTATTTCATTTAATGCAATAATCCTACAGAGTACATATTATTCTCCCCATTTTTCTTCTTCTCTCCCAAAGCCCCCCATTACGTAGTTGTATAGCCTAGTTGTAGGTCTTTCTAGTTGTGCTTTCTATTCTCCCCATTTTTAAAAGAGGAAAACTAAGACTTCAAGAGGTTAAATAAGCATTCCAAGGTCATACGTCTTGTAATTGGTATTGCTGAGATCCTAACTTCCAAACCCAAGTTCCACCACGTATGTACAACTTCATATTAACTAAGTTATAACGAGGATATCAAAGAGCTTATATAAATAGAGTTATTTATAAAAAATTATAATCCATAAAGTCAAAGTATTAAATTTCAGAACTAACAATATAATACCCGCTTCTGGGGGTGCAGAGATTTGCTGAACTATCCTGAAATCTAGCGGAAGTTCTCAAGACTCTTCGTTGTAAACATCCTGACAGATGAAATCCCAGTGGGTCAAAGCGAACCAAAGACATACTCAGAAGCAGAAGGAATAGTCAGGAGTCCAGAAACTATAATTAGGAAGAATCTTTCATCAGCCCAGATCTGCTGGTGTCATCAAAAGGGAGAATAAAGTAGACTGAGAAAAGAGACGGAGATGTCAGCTACAAGCTAACCTTGCACAGCTTGCACAGCTAAATCCCTGTAGGTCAGCGTTCAGTCTTTCCAAAACATGGCCAAGAGGACCTTCATACATGAGGAATAGCAAACCTTTCGAAAATGTGCATAATTCAAAGAAATAAAGTCACTAAAAGCAACTTTAGGTGATGAAAAGAACCTCACTTAACTTTAATCACTGACCATCCACCAGGCCCAAAGTAAGCATTAGCTGATACATCTATGTCCCGAGGCTAAACGGTTTATATGGCAATCTACACGAAAGTCTCCATAATCCCCAATAATGGACAAAAGAGGTGGACAGAGGGAAGTGGGCCCAGGCAGAGAGAGAGAGAGAGAAAAGCTCCGAATGGGAAAACAGCATATGGGCCTTGATACAGACTCCTGCCTGCATGGTAACCGACAGCCAAGCAGGAAAACCCCAGAAAGAGCCAGGAAAACAGTGTAAAGTTAATTCATGCAAAAAAAAAAAAAAAAAAAAATCAGTGCCAAATGCACAAGCAGGCCCCATTCCAAAGCCCCCAAGCTGGAGGGAACATCGAGACCCAAAGGATAGGCATTCTATTGAATACACATGCTTCTACGAAATGACGGTGACATCATTTCTCCCTCCAATCTAATTCTCCACAGCTCAAGGATCCACAAATTTTGAAATCCACATAAAATGAGGAAAGTTCGAAAAACATAAGCGAGAACAGGAGAGAAAAGAAAGTTCAACATTTTTCACTTTTTTCTTCTCCTATCATGGCTCATTGATCTGGAAAAATTGTGGCAGCAATTTTGAAAATTATCAGAGGAAGGAAAAGGCAACCAAACACCTTTCCTCTGTGTTGGCGTTCTTTGCAAATGGTCACTTATCTCCTCAGGTTACAGAGGTCATAAGAGGGTAACAGCTGGAAGGAAATTTAATCACAAGGGACAGACGAGACAGAGCGATTACTAGAGAAGGTAGAGCGAGAACGGTGCACAGATGGATCTCCGCGCAGGGGTACAAGGTTGAAGTTAAGTCACTGAGCCAGTGACCAGCTTCCTGTTCTTGCTCTCAGGCACTTCTGGGTTAGCCGTCCAGTCAGGAAAAGGACTTATTCAAGGGAAAACCAAGCCCCTTTCGGGGAAAGACAATAAAGGAGGAGGTCTTTCACCACCCACCACTCTTTCTAAACAGCCCCAAAAATTTAAATTTTATTCACCAAAAAAAGACGCTATGGTTCTCCAGCATGGCAAATTCCCTCAAAAATAGATGAAGAATTTTGTGATGTCTTGGCCAACACTCATTTGTCTAAGTAAACACTATGAGTTTTTTGAAATAACATCATTTGCTCTTTTCTTGGGTCAGATTTTTTTTTCTCCCATTATAAGCAGTATGGGAAATAATGCTAAGAAAATCAGGATACCACCAGTCACAAGGGAAAATGATAGAGTTGAAATATTTGCCAGATGGCATCAAATAATAATACCTTCCCCTTTCATAACTTAACAGGCGCATTCACAGATGTTATCTCATTTCATTCGAACCACAACTCTATAAAGTAGGCATTATTATTCCTATTTTATAGATGATCACTCCCAGTTTATAAGCACTTAATTGCTCTCACTATCTCCCTCTGGTCTTGCTCTCTTCCTAACCATCCTCCATGCTGTCTCTTGAGCCGCCATGCCAAACTATAGAGTTGATCAAACTTCTTAGCTTGAAATCCTTCAATGGCACCATGACTTACAAGGTCCCATGTTGCTTAGGTCCCCACCTGTCCATCCCATCTCACCTTCCACCACTGCCCCACACCAAAACTTTTCTGGACCCAGACAGCTATTGCACACCTTCTTTTCTGGCCATATAGGTGTGCTCATCCCTCTCCTATCTTCTTATCAAACTACTCATCTTCCTACTAAAGATGATACATCTTACTCAAGATACGTCTTCTTACTTCACTATCTTCTTACTAAACTACTCATCCTCTGAGATGCCTTCTGTATCACCTCCACTGAGAATCTTCTGCTATTTCTCACGTCTCTCGCAGGATGGATCCCCCCCCTCTGGGCTGCCCAGCTCTTTTATCATCTTCTTGTACATACTGCATTAGACCCCAAGAATTTGTTTGTATGCATATGTGTGTACATATTTAAATAATTTCATATGTAGATTAAAAAGTCTAGAAGAATATATATCAAACTGGTAACTAGTCACCTTAGAAAGTGTGCGGCGGGAGGGGGGTATTTTCATCTTCCAATTTTTCTGAACCAGGGTTCTTCATCTGAACCACAGAAGCGAGAAAAATGACTCGAGTGACTATGTTCTCAATTCTCCCAAGGATGGCACCATTCCAGTTGCATAGAAGAGAAGGTTAATTCAGCATATGCAATGAATGCCTTAGGGCCTCAGGCCTTGATTCTCTCACTGAATCCAAGTAGAAAAAGGTAACTAGACTGTTGTATTGCCAAATTTTACAAAGAGGCATTTTTAAAAGTTCTTGATCAAAATCATTAACACCTGGCTCACCAAAATATATCCATAATGCAGGATACAAAGAAATACATACTGACTAGTTTAACTACTCAAGCAATCAGGAGATTAGGTTGAGTCTCAGCGCTGACACGTCTAACTGTAAGATTTGGGACAAGTCATTAAATTCTGACTTGATTTCCTGATTTGTTAAATAAACATTAAAATATGTGGTCTTATTATATATCTACACGCAATATACACATGAGTAGACGTAAAATATATTATATATACTCATATGTGTATCATATTACACATAGAAAGAGATCTTGTCTATTAAGAATATAGGCCACCCCAGAAATGACCAGAATTCAAAATCCAAAGCTTCAAATCATCTCTCTTTGCTGCCAGTAGATGGCGCTGTAACCAATGGGAGGCTAAGGCACAAAGGCTGGTACCCAAATCAATTACATCTTAAGTAAGCAAGCCAGTTTTGTTGTTTTTTTAAGGATTAAGTACCACATGTGGTACTCTCTCATTGTGAAATGTTTTGCTTTGAATTCTTAAAAACAAACAAACAAACAGCAATAAAAAGCCTTGTGCGCAGCTGACCACATTTCCCTAAAAGCATCATTGGCATCCTTACAACAAGATAGGGCACAGAGAGTGGGGGCTTGGCCAGCGCCATATGTAGGGAGAAAGGGCTAGGGGCTGTAACGGTACCATGGGAGGGGCGCCAACTAGGCTGGCTTGGTCTCTATGTGACCATATGGTGGTCACATCGCTTTCCAGGGTCTCGGTTGCCACATCTAGAAATTAACCAGTCAGACGGGATACTCTTGGAGGTCCTTTCCAACTCTAACAATCTTAGAATCTAAAATTATAATGAGGAAAAGTATATCGAGGTATATATGGACCCACAAAACTTGATTCTAAGCCAACATTCAGTGTTCTCTAGCATAGTGCTTGCTACACAGAAACCGGGATCACAACTCTTCCTTCAACAGACTCCTCTTCTGCATGGGTAAGTTTGTCAGGTAGGCATGGAATAGAATATTTTGAAATAGAAATCCATTTACAGGGAAAAGACGTTCTTTTCCTTCTCCCACAGGCAGCTTCTACAATGCCCTGGACCAACAGAGAAATGCCCAAGTGATGTGCTCAAGTCTAGAATGGGTGCAGAAGAGCCAGCCGAAGACTGGTTGTCTCTACTCCCAAGGAGAAATAAGATAGGTCCAAAACAGTGTGAGAAGCCCAGTGCTTCGCTCACATCAAACCCCCAGGGAATGTTGTAGAAGAATGAATGAATGAATGAACAGTTAATTCTGGCCTTTCTAAAATCTTACAGACCAAGAACACTCAAAAGCTGGATACCTGAATCAAAGCAGATTAGATTTGACTCTCTATACTTCTTTCCTACTCCTGTTACCACCCATGCTAAGTTCCCAGTGGGTCTCAAACTTGGCCAAATGTTAGGATTACCTGAGGGGTTTTAAAACATCCTGGTAGCTGGGCTGCCCCTTGGAGATGACGATGTAATTGTTCTGGGATGTGGCCTAGGCACTGGGATTTTTTAAAAGCCTCCTAACGTGATGCAAATGGAAAGTCTGAGAACCACCGATAAGTAACCGAGTTACTGTTAGATGCCGAGAAAGGATTCACCTTTAGATCCTTGGGAATTGGTAATTCCTGTTTTTGTGTCCATTTTGAATTTATCTTGGCTGAATACATTTACTTCATAACAGGTCTAATTTTAAAGGTAAGACTCAAGGTGTCCTGAGGATAAAACTTCAAGGCCATATGGCCAACACATCAGTCCTCTCAGGAAAAGAGTATGAAAAATTAACAAATTTCAACTGGTTAACTGTCACATTAGCTCCTAATATTTCTTAGTAAGACTTTGAAACACTGATGCATTTAAGGGAATGTTGTCATTTCCTTCTCTGGATTTTTGGGTATCTTTTTGTTGAGGGTAATATACATTCCTTCATGTTTTTAACAAGAGAATAGATGCCTGGAGCCTTGGAGCACATCAAGGCACTCCCCTGCCACGGAACAGAGACGAAGTCTTGTAACTTTGATTTCCTAGCTCCGCTGATATGGAAATACAGCATCCAATGGCCCCTTGAAGGGGAATCTCCGAAAGCTTGTTCCAGGTTCACTGCAAATCATTACACTGAGAATTTAGAAGCGACGTCTATATGGAATGCTACGGATGACGTACAACCAGGTGTCAGCTGTCTGGGCAGCATCCTGCAGCTTCATCACACACACTCTGTGTCCCAGACTGAAGACTGGCTTGAATTTTGGAAACATCTTATAGGCCTTAGCTCTGAACACTTGCATTTATGTGAGCATAAGTGAAAGGGGACCAAAATAATAGGGAACCTTGGCAAAAGGTATCATTATTTCCCTTTTCTTTCCTCCCACAAAAGCCCGGTGCTTTCTCTGAGCTGACACCCAAGTGAGGTCCTGTATTTCACAACTCAAACCCAGGACTATGCAAAGCTACTAGGTGCCCTGAATGGCAGGCTCAGCCTCACGGCCCTGGCACAGGCACACCCTTCACATCGACACAGAGACCCGGGAGTGCTGGTAAGGAAAGAAGAGGCACAGGTTGGTGCCTAAGCTCCTTCTAGATAATGACGCAGCTGGGACCAGGTTAGCATGGTCCTGGGCGGCTCGCCCCATCTGCTGGAACATCGTGCCATGGAGTTACAGCAAATTGTAAAAGAAAAACATGGGGTGAAAAAGAGTAAGAAAATAGAGAAGGAGAGAAGTCTGCTTTGACCCACTGTCTAATGTCAGCTCATTTTCTTGAACGTGCACTGTAAAACATTCCTCGCTGTTCTAGGAAAATGCCCACGTTCAGAGATAACGGTGCAGAATCCTGGCTTCTTTAGTGTTTGCAGATCAGTAATTAATGCTGTCACACAGCCTGTTCAGGTCAGACCCAGGCTTCAGGAAACCAGGCGCATTCAAATGGAAGAAAACAGTTTTTTCAAGCACTTACATGTTGGGGACTCATGAGGGTGTTTGTGGTTGGTTGTGTGACTATATATATATAAATACGTATTTATTTATATATACATAATATGCATATAATTTAAAAATAACAGAGATTATCTCTATGAGTGTATAATAAAGGCAACTCTGTTCTTTCTTGAGAAAGCAAGAGCAAGTTTCTTCCTGAGATTAGAGCCATGATTAGAAAGAACACGAGGGTCGCTTTGTTGATGATTTTTTAAAAGAAGGTGTGTAGGACACGCATCACCTCTCCAGGTCGCAGTTTTATAGCAGATGCGTGTTAAATGCTGAGGCAGTTCTGTGATTATACTTGTCTTATGCCCTGCGAATAAAAGATCATGAAAACCTGGGCGATGTCAACTCTTAAGAGACTCCCCAGGGTGAGCTCCAGGGCTGCGTGCAAATTCTCAGGAATGATCCTACTAATGGATTGAGGCTAAGAAACTAGTGCTGTTCCCCCAGTTTTCTCTTCCAGAATTTAAAAGAGAATTAGGAAAGTAGTTGTGCCGAGAGGGATAAGGGGATGGGAGAAATCCAGCCACATGGATTGTCCCTGACGATTACACCGGGGTAGCCAGGGAGAATGTGGCAGTTGCTGCGCTCTTGTGTTCAAGCAGAGCAGCTGATGTGCCCCGGTGGTGGCTCTGGTCTGCCAGCCTATGAGCAAGGAGGGCTGGCAGGGCTGAGATTATATACAGGCCGCTGGGTACATGAGAGGTGACTGTGCCTTTTTCAGAGCACGGCATAGAAATTTTTTCCTCCAAGCCTCAGAGCAATCCAGTGAGCCCGGTGACTCAGAGTCCAATGAGTAGACTTCACTGAGGTCATTCTGACTAGAGCTTTCCAATCTGGTTTCCCTCAAATCCTCATGTTCTCGGCAAATATTTTAGAAATCGTCATGAAATAAACTGTACAGGTCCGATGCAACAGACCCCAAATGGGAACACACGGAGACCACCAACACGGTCACCTGTGTCCTCATGGACAGGATTTGTTATAAAATTGAACTTATTAACTCTGATAAAGTACTACATTTCTTCCCTGTTTATGTATTTGGGTTCTATATAAGAATTTGTTTTTTAAAAGGGTTCTGCTACTGAAAAATGAAGGAAAGAAAAAAAAAACAGAAAAAGACGGAAGGAAAAGGGAAACCAGTGCAATAAATAACATAGAAGTGAATAAAAAGGGTTTCTTCCCTACTCCACCTAGAGAAGACTAGAATTATTAATATATTTTCAGAGATAAAGGGAAGACCTGTCCTCAGAAAGTTAGTCCTGCAGATGCTAATGTGCTGCTTCCTCCTGAATCTCTGGCTTCTTTAAATTTTTTTTTAAAGTTCTGTTAAAATCAGGAAGAAGCCAACAATGCAACAATAGAGACAGGCAGGTGAGTGAGGAGATACATACATACACACATGCGTACACACATAAACACAGACACACACATGCATTTATACAGCCATGCACACACACACAAAACACATGTATATACATACATGTATACATTTATGTGCACATATACAAACGCATGTGTTTGCATATGTGCAAACATAGGCATGCATATACATTCGCATGCATGCACATGCAGACATGTATATGCATAGGTGTGCACATGCATATGCACATATACATTCGTGCACACACGTATGTACAAGCATGCGTGTGCATGCATACCCACATGTATGTATACATAGAGTACATGTATGCACATATGTAGACACACACACAATTTGGGGGCCGCTCTCCTTCGGGCCGGTCTAAAGTCACACCACACTGGGTCCACAGTGTTGGAGTTGTTATTTCACCAGAGGTTGGGGGGCAGCCAGCACTGTGTACTACATTCATCAGGCAGAGAACCTGGCAGAATGATTTATTGCAGGGAAAGGACGCCAAGAACATTTGAGGGGTAAAGAAACAGAAAGAACAAGGGCCTGGGTGGAGGAGGGAGCAGCGTGTGGTGCCTCCTGGAAAGCGCGCACAAGCCTGAGTCAGGATGATTTCCCAGTCTCATGATGCAAAATCAGAAGGCAGCCAAAGCCCCTGTGTGAATGCGTGCTGGTTAATTCGGGAGACTTGGGGAAGCAAATTCTAATGTGGGAATGAAGACTGGCAGGTCTAGGATCCTGCAGTAAGGATATGGAGTTAGATGAACCATCTGGTGGTTTTCCTCTTTCATCTTTTTTCTCTCTTTCTCTGTTTCTTGGGGGGTAAGGGATGGGGCTGGTGGTGGACTTAGCATCTGGAGGTCTAATGTGGTTTGATGATGAATAAACACACGGAAGCTCTACTTAATAAGACAGCCCGTCAGATGTCACCATGAAACACTGCACAAGAATGCCACCAACTGCACTGCAGCCCAAAGCAGGTGGGAGGAGAAAGGAAAGAGAAGGGAAAAGCACAACTTCTTACTCTCACTGTCGCTCTTTCTCAAGGTCACTACATGCGAGACCCCTCAGAGGAGCATCGAGGCACATTATCTGCAGACAGCTTGCATAAAATTCACAGATCTAGACTCCATAAAACACTGAGAGAGGAACTGCAAGTGCCAGACACAAGGCCAAGTGGTGGGGACATGAAGATAAATAAACCACAGTCCCTGAAATCAAGCGGCTCCCAGGCCAGTGTGGGGAGACAGACGTGTCGGTAAACATCATAGCACAGCATGACCAACATCCTACCAGGGAGCTGGACACGGACATGGAAGCACAGCCTGCTCCAATGTCTTACTCTGCCGAGTGCTCAGGCAGGGCTGCATCCTGGGAGGTGACACGCACTCTGGGTGTTGGCAAGTTGGCCAGGCACAGAAAGATAAGGAAAAGAGCAAGCCAGAAAGAGGGAACAGCCTTTGCAAAGACACAGAAGAATGAAGTGTGCTGTGCTGGGACCTAAGAATACTCAGGTGAATGGGGGTCATGGGAGACAAATCAATGAGGGTATATTGAGGAATATTCGTGAAAGGCTCTGCTTCCAAGTTCAACAGTGTGGGTTTTATGCTAAAGGAACTAAGAAGAAGTATGCAAGTGTAAAAATCCAGCTCTCAGGGGGCCGGCCCCATGGCCGAGTGGTTGAGTTTGTGCGCTCCGCTTCGGCGGCCCGGGGTTTCGCCAGTTTGGATCCTGGGTGCAGACCTAGCACGGCTAGTCAAGCCATGCTGAGACAGCATCCCACATGGCACAACTAGAAGGACCTACAACGAGAATATACAACTATGTACTGGGGAGCTTTGGGGAGAAAGAAAAAAAAGAAGATTGGCAACAGATGTTAGCTCAGGTGCCAATCTTTACAAGAAAAAAAGAAAAAAATCCAGCTCTGAAAAAAGGAACTGTAGTGTTTGGTTCCGCAGGAATATTTAAATTGAGCAATGTGACATTCCTTATAAACCATGTCTGAAGTCCTAACCCTATCTCTCTTACAATAGCATAACTTTAAACATGAAATTTCACTTTACTCCACTTTTAATTTCCCAAGTGGAAAGTTCACACGCACTTTCCTCTTTCATCATGAACAAGCAGAAAAAGTCAACTTGACCGGAGTGTAAATGTCTGGATTTCCTGGGAGACTGAGTCTAACGCAGGAGCTCTTAATAGATAGTGATGGAAAGACTGGAGTCCTGCAAAATGTCAAGTTCACGACTCTTTTCACTGATAGTTTTTTCCCCCTAAAGGAAAAGGGGATTGTGAGAAAGCAAACCATGTCTGTCATTATCTGAGGTTTTGTTCTTCAGAGTTTTCCTACATCTCCAAAATTGGAATGCCATTGACTGAACATTTCGTGTTGTCTTCAGAAAATACACTGTACATATTGGAAAGACCTTGTCACCTTCATCAACCCCACTTAGAATAGAGAAAGTGCCAGCTGCTCGATGGAATTTCTGATAATGCAGGAACCCGCCTAAAGTTCCATGGGCTCCCAGAACACAGCCTCTGGCCATTTATCAGTGTAGCCTCTCTTCCCTTTCAGAGACATATCTATCTGCTCTCTCTTTTCTTCCTAATTGTCACTCAAACTTGGTACCTAATAGTAACACAGAATGAAAGTCAAGACAGTGGACTTCACACTGCCTCTGTATTAGAGTGTGCTCAGACTTGGCAAAGCAGAGATCTTAAGAGATAACCGATAGATAAAGTGTCTCCCACTGAATACAAGCCCCTGACCTCCACATATACTGGAAAACTCTTTGAGGTGGGGACTGAATTAAGTAATAACACTAAAGTCTGTCTAGGGGAGTGGTAGTGAAAGCTGACTGACAGTCAAGATCCGCCATGTAATATTAAAGCACGCACCCTTCCAGCTCTTACCCAGTCCTACTAAAACACCATCCCTAGGTCAGTGGAATCGGGGAACCATGTATGTTTTTCAAGTCTCTGGCAATTCTGATGATGAGTCAAATTTGGGAACCAATATTGTGGCCAGTCCTCCACTCACAGATAGGAAAATTGGCTGATTACCCGACAAACCCCCAACTGGTTAGGATGACAGCATATCCCAGAATACAACTTCTTTATATGCTATGAAGAAACCACTTCTGTATGGATGAAGTTATGAATCGAAACAATAAACTCTTAAATCAAATATGTCCTACCTCCTACCAGGTTTGAATTTTGAATTCTCAGATTCCTCTCAAGGTGGTGGCATGGGGAGGGTTTCTGGGGTCAAACTGAAGGGCACACGCACTGGATAGGAACATTTCCTTGGCCCTGTGTCCTTGACCCCACAGACACCTCACACCCCAAGAAGGACATGGCTAGCATGGAGCCAGAATGGAACCCAGTGAACCAAGGGCTCTTCTTGCCCAGAGTCAGAAGGAACTGCTCATGGACGACAGAATCTGCCCCAACGAAAGTCAATCTCTTTCCCTCTCGGTATATATTCATATACGTAGAATATATATCAATTTCTACAGTGATAGCTTTTCTACTAAGTATTGACATACAGAAAATTTTAAAGGAAACACTTATGTGTTTCTGAAGTACAAGAATCCAACAAGACAAAGGACAGAGCATTCCTAAACTTTTAAAGTAACAAAAATTTCCTACAATTCAGATGGATTTTGATATTTCTTTTCCTTTTAGTTTCCTATTTGTTGTAACCACGACCATCTACTTAGAGCTTTCTATGTGTGGAACACTGGGCTAATCATACTTCATTTCAATATCTTATTTGAACAACTGAAAACGCCAGCAAGGGGCCCATTATGTTTATTCTGCAAGGAAGGAAGCTGAGCTTCAAGGGGATTTGGCAACCTGCCCAAGGTTGGCACAACCTGGATGCAAACCCACAGACGTCTCATGCCTCAGCTCACTTCTTTCCACTATGATAACTGCCTTTGAAATGAAAGTAAGGGTGTATTTCTCCATATTTCTTTAAGATACGCAAACTTTTCCAGAGAAAGAGAAGTTTTACTATTTCTATAATATTATAACAATATTAGTCACATAAGATTTTTCTCAAATGCCTACTTTATCTGTAATTGTGGTCAGACAGTTCCTTAAAGCTACATAAATCAGACAAGGAGAAGCTAGGAACCATTAAAATGAAAGAATATTAAAAATTCTCACTGACATTTCAGGAAATTACTACCCTAATATCCTAGGGGAAAAAAATCCTTTAAAATCAATTACAAGAATGCTTTACTTCAGAAATCACCTCCCATACTAAGACTCAAGTTTTTATCCAGTTTCTGGATAAAAATAATTAACAGAATGAAGAAAAGAGTAAGTAATTCTTCTCACAGAAACTTATTTTGTTGTTAGTAGAAGACATCAAACAGAAGCTATTTCTAATCTCTTAATTACTTAAAAAAACAACTAGGCATGTGTGAGAAATTACAGAAATTCTTCAAATAGTATGAAAATAATTTAAATAAAGTCAGACAGCCTCATGATGAAAATGGACAAGTTAACTTTAACATTTCCTCAGGAACATCACATCATAGGCATCATTTTTTAGACGAACTGCTCATAAGCTATTTTTTAGGAACTCACATGGTGTGGTGGATACCAGCTTGCCTCCATTGGCCATACAACCCCCTTCCTTTGCCAAGTTCTTGATTTTCACTTGGTCCACATCACTCAGACACAGTTTGTGCTGTGGGGAAAGTTACCTCTACCCCAGGCAGTAAGATTAGAGCTTTGAGCTCAGGTCTTGAACAAGGAAGCAACTGTTCTACAAGTTGCTGGCAGCCATCTTGTGACCATGAGAAGAAACTACCTATAGAATGAAGCTGTGGAGAGCCGAGCTAAGAGAAGGGCAGAAATCAAGGTTTTGATCTCATTATCGTTTTCCTGAATCAAACTAAATGTGAGCACACCCTATCTTTGAAGGATCAGACACATCGACCAATTTACCCCCTTTATCATTTAAGCCAATTAGAGCTTTGTTTCTGTTGCTTACCATCAAATGCATCCTAATTGATACGGATGGTCCGACAAGTAATGAAGTCCATATATTTCTAAGTTGTTCCACAAGTGTAAACAGAAATAGAGGGATATTTCATATCTAGGTTGAGAAATAAATTTGAAAATGATAGTGTTCGCTTAATAACGAATATGTCATTATTATTAATCCTGACTAAAAATAGAAGGGAATAAATAATTGCTCCTGTCAAAAGGAAAGTGTGGGAAAATGTTAACAGTTCCTTATACATTTCATGAAAACATTCAACCACTTTAAAATATGAAAAGAACAAGGAAGACCAACAAGGATACAGACTTTGGAAAAGTTCTGAGAGATCTCAGAGAAATGGTAAAGGTCAGATGCTAAGAGAATGACAGCTTTGCAGAAGAAAAGGAATAGATTTAAACCATTTGCGAAGATTATCTACCCTTCCAACAATCCTACTTGGATTTCCACATATTAGAAAATGAATCCTAACGTATGAAACTTCTCTGTGAGCAATTTGACATGTCCTTTCACTTTTTTTCAGAGATAAAGAAGAGATCCTTTGAATGCAGCCTTATAGGAATATTAACATGGAATTAATATTAGCTCATAATGGCTTATGGAAAAATAATGTAGAAAGTCATTTCTCTGTGGAGTTACATAAGATACGAATCAAAGCTTGTACCGCCTGTGAGGAAAATGTATAATTTAGTACAAAAGGCCTGGAGCCCCTACAGAATCAGAGAGGAGCCTCCACGTTTGAAATCCCAGGAGATACACCAAAGCCCAGAGGGCCAAGAAGAGCCGGGAACCCCGCAGCCCTTTGGGAAATTCCCGTAAGGAGGTTTCCCTTGAGGAAAAGGTGAAGGAAGCTGAGCACTGAGGCAGGCGCACAACCAAGCAGGGAAACTAAGAAAAGCCAGCTTCTGAGGAGAAAGCTCATGGAGGTTTCCAGGGCTGGGGCAAAGGCACTGGGCAAGAAAATATTAAATTTGATGGCATATTAAGATGTCGAGTTATCTGATTTGTCACAAACATGAAAGGAACTGAATTTTGGTGTCAAAGATTTAGTCACTTGGCACAATCCTCAGGTTTGGCTTGTATTTATTTTTTGACTCACACCAATAATGGAAAAAGAGACATTTATTTTTGTTGGGAAATTCAAAGAAATAATTCCGTCCTGTTCCTCAGGCAGCTCTGGTGGAACAGAGAGTTGGGAGAGAGGCCCTGGTGGGACTTTTATACCCCAAACATGGCTAGCTCACACAGACCACAGAAAGAGAGTATGCCGTTTGGCCAGGAGAATAAATAAGTTATCCCCGCTTTTTACAGTCATTGGAAAAAAAAAAGAAAAGAAAGTTACATAACTCACTCTTTCAAGACGACTTTTGACTCATTATTTTTTGTGTGTATATTTTACCTCGAATACATAAGAAAAAACTCAAGTTTTCTTCACAATATATTCCCCTACATCCACTGGAAATGACTACACAGTATTCTTCTATATTGTCAAGATCTAATCATCACTAGAAACCCTAAAATAAACTAAAAAGAGTGGGTGGTAAAATTAAATTAAAAGCATAAAATATGGAAAAAATAAAGCAGTATCAGGGTAAATTTAATTTATTGTGTCATTTAATATTGGTAGAATTATTTTTGAATCTAGCTTCTGGCCATATGTAAATTTAATAAGTATGCTTTCCATGTCTTCATCCAAGGTACTTTTTTTTCAATATTAGAAAGATTATGTTTTGAGACACCTCTGGGGGAAATTTCTAGAAGTTTCCTTTCAGGTTTATACTTGTCCACTGATCAACATCCTTTGGGTGTAGCTGCTCCACCAATCATCTATCCATTTAAGTGTGGTAATATTTCCTTCATACTTTTCCATCTCATCTTCAAGGATATTCACTAATTCATTCAACAATCATTTATGGGACCATTATGTGCCAGGCCCTGCAAGTTCTGAGCCATGACTCTCTGCTCTGGCCTCAAGGAAATCAGTTTAACCCATCGAGGAGCCAACAAATAATTACAACACACTGAGATAGGTACAGCATCTCAGAGCATGTGAGATTTCATCCGTGTCAAAATTTTGCTGAAAATCCAATACTGGCTCAAAGTGATTCCTGCTTCCTTTTCTCAAGGTGTTCTCAACCCACCTCCTCAGTCCTATGTTTGAGAATCTATCCAGGACCAACTTATTCCTTATGGTCACAGATTTAAATGTTTCTATTATTTAAATATTTACTTTTTTTTTAAGTCAAAATAGTTTATCAAAACTGCCTTTTAAGCCAAAGGGTATCCATGATGACTGATGAATTATTCTTTAAAATCAATTTAAAAGAAAGAATTTACCTAGAATATGCAGTTTAGAGCAGTTTAGAGAGAGTTTAGAGACCACACACAGAAAAAATAATCATTTTGTAGAGCGCTGGAGTGAAGACTGAGACAGACAACCCCCAGCAAACTCACACACACACACACATATACACAGCACACAGGAAAGCTTTGGTCAGGAATATTCTGACCAAATGTGTAAAAAATGTGCTAAAAGTTCTTTCTACCAATTATAGAGAGATGCAATAGCCTGATTATATCTCAAGAATGAAAGTTTTTTTTATCAATTTATCTATTTCTCATATCCTCCTGGTTTCCACAGAGGAAATCAAGTACCACTTGCTTCTGATTTGTCCAACAGGCTCGCAAATAATAAGATCCTCAAAGGAGGCTCCATGCCATTGATACAATAGCCACTTCCTGAGAACATAAGATGTGGAAAGCTCTGTGCTAGCTTACAAAGGGCCACCTGTGAGACAGGCAGTGCAATTCCTGTTTCTACTGTGAGGGGACCTGGGAACCGGGAGGCTCATTAACTCGCCGACTACCATGGAGCTAGGTTTTTCTGATTCCAAAATCCTTTTACTTTCCATCACCCCTGCTACCAAAACCTGAAACTCAGACAAAGCCTTGCCCCACTGAATGAGGGGAAGGCAAGCTGATGGTAAACAAAATCCCAAATTGGGAGACATATTCTCAGAAGCAAAGCAAATGAAAAAAGTCTTCTAGGAGTAGAATTGCTGGATGCAGGAACACAGATTCTCAGTGAGAGGAGGGAGCTGTTCCGCAGAATGATAATAAGGACATCTGTTAGTTTCTATCACCCAAAAGGGGAGTTTCACAGAACATTATATTACAGGTTTTTTTCCTCTCATTAAAGTCACAGAGTTTGAGGTACCAGTGCAATGAGAAATCATCCATTTTTCCAGGAGATCTACCAAGAGTTTTCACATAAAATTTCAGTTGCACAGAAGTCTCCAGCTGAACATCAGGGATGTGGATAGAATCTCCAAATAGGGAATAACTATCCATGAGCCATCTGATTGTTAAATAATAATCTTTTTCCAGAGAGCATCATAATGAGAAATACCTAAGGGTGCAAATGATCTGGTAGTGAATGTATTAATATGCAAATCAGTGTCACTAAACAAATAATAAACAGATGGACACCGAAAACCAAAATGTTAATTATAGAGTAAATAAACACTAGATCTCCTTTCAAACAAGTTTTCACATGAGTATGTCGTAGAGAAAACGAGGATGAAAATTCTCCTGAGGTTTCCTTGGAGCAGGGGAATGAACTAACCCTTAAAGCCTTTCCTGGTTCTGATCACACCTCTCGCAAAGCTTTCTCTCCATATCTGTAAGGCAGAAAAAGAGAAAGAGGACTTTCTCTTTCTGATGCTGGGAGTCCTGTATATCACTGTCATCTGAATTAAGTAATTTATACATTCAGCACGTTGACATTAACCACTTTGTCTGTCCCAGGACAGAACCAGGTGTTAGACCTGAAGAGAGAAGCAGAGGAAAGAGGTCCAGAGAGAATGAGGAAGGACGACAGACAGGTAAGACGTCTCTGATTGCAGTAAACACTGGGAGAAAGTGGAGGGACGAGAGGGGCGGGAATGGGGACCACAGTCACAGAGAAGGCATCTCCAGGGAGGGTTTCTCTATCACAGTACAGGGAAGGTAGCCAGCCTCACCTTCTCCCTCCCACTCCTCTTCCACATTCACAGATTTGATGATGCAAAATGAAGGACAGGCAGGGAGGGCTGCACAGCTGAGGGTGGGCCTCCGGAGTCCACCCACTCCCTCAGCAGACATTTATTGAGCTCCAGGGTTGTAACTACGAGTAACACCTTCAGGTTTCCTGAGGAGACTCGGCAAGGGGGCTGTTCTGTTGCTGTGCATGACATGTTAACACGTGGTTTATGGGATCACACAGGAGGGGAGCCTGACCAGTTTTAGGGGCTCAAAGAAGACTTCCCGATGGAAATGCATGAGGCAGATGAAGGACAAGATGAAGCATAAGTGTTTATTCAAGTAAAGTGGAGTCGGGGTGGGGGACCAGGCAGCCTGAGCCCTCCAGGCAGAGAGAAGATTCTTTGCAAGAGTTCCCGAGGTGGCAGAGAGCCCGGTTTATTATGAACAGCATGAAGTTTGGGATGGTCAGATTATAAAGAGCTGGGGTGGGGTTGGAAAAGGTGGGTGGATGTGGAGGGATAAAGCCAAGAACAAGGGCTCAGTCATGCACAGCAACCAGGCCAGGGTTTGGACTTCATCCAGATGGCAATGCAGAGTCATTAAAAGGTAATCCGAGGAGGGTCACATGATAAAAGCTTTGGATCTGTGCATGAGGAAAACTGCCAAATCTGCTGGGAGCTCAGCCTTCATCAATTCCTACCCCTTTGTATTGAACTTCCAGTCAATCAATGAGGGAGGTGCTGCTGTGTGTGTGTTGGGGGCGCGGGGGGGGGGGGGGGGGCGGGGGGGAGGGGGGAGGGAGAGGTGGGGGGGAAGGGGGGAAGTTGGGGGGGAGATGGAGAGACCAGAGAGAGTAGGAAGGGGGAGTGTCTCCTGCAAGCCCAGCAGCACTCTCCTCCCTTCCCCGAGGCCCTTCTCACCACAAGGATCTCTGGAACTCCACCCACCTCCCCACACCATTCTGCTGCCTGTGGTCACTGGAGGTCCCGGCTGGGAGGGGAGGCAGGGGGGAGGTCGGGAGGGGGTATACTATGAGGCTCCTGGATTGGGGAATTCGGTGGCCTTCCTCTACTCTCTAAGATTAGAAGCCCCTTGTGCCTTTGCGATGTTTTCCCTCTTATTCGCATGTCAAACTAGAGAAAGAACATGTTTCTTTCCCTCTTCTACCCTATGTTTGGTATTGCCATCTGAGTGATAAGCCTTAACACAGCACCACAGCCTCGCAAAGGCAAAAGGAGCTGAGGATGCTTTACTGCTAGCTCCCACCCATGTTCTCCAACAGACTGTGTCTTCCAAGAATAAAAAAGATTGCTAACATTTGCAGTTTGATGCGTCTGACTTGCCTCTCCCCAGATGAGGGCACCTGTACATTAGCAAGTCCAGCAGCACCAACACTGGGATCTTCCCTGGACCTTCTATAGTAGTAGCATCTCCAGTACCTACCTCCACACTCGGGCCGGCCAATGATGAGATTTCGAAGGAAACTTCCGTCACCTGTCCCTGTGTTCTCATACAAGAAAGAAGTAAATGCCATTGTCACTGGGCAGGAAGGTCTACATAATAGTGAGGAAATTCAGTTCCTCCTCTTAGAGTTAAAACCAATGCGCAATATTTTTAGAGGAGAAGATTCGAAACAGAGGCACAGACAGTTGTCGCATTTCAGGGATATGCCTCCAAATCCTCTTCAAAAAGCAAGTTTAGTTTTTATTTTTAGCTGCATTTACTGATGTCCTATGATGCTAGCACTCATATTTACTGATGAGGAAAATCTGAGCACAGAGGAAACATGCCCAGTAATCTGAGAAAATGTGACCAGGGCTCCGATCTGTGCCGAAAACAGTGACGGACAGAAGGCAAGAGGCCAGAATCAAAATTTTCAACTGAAAATCACTGTGGAACAATAGAAAAAACCTTGGCTTTGGAGAAAGCTGGGTTCAAATTCCCATTCCAACACCTGTTGGCTGTGGAACTTCCGACAAGTGACACCACCCCTCTCAGCCTGTTTTCTCATCTGTAAAAACAGTATATAATACACCCCTTACACGATAACAGTGAGATAACATATGTCAAATACCTAGTATCGTGCCTTGGCTAAATAAAATACACCTATTCGTAAGAGAAGCTGTAAAATCTCGAAGGTCTTTTCGCAAGATGAAAAGATTTGTGTTGATGGATGGTGGTGATGTCCTTTAATGCCACTGAATTATTCACTCAAAAACGGTAAGATGGTAAATTTTATGTAACGTGTATTTTACCACAATAAAAAAATAAAAACTCCAAGGACTATTTGGAAAGTGTTTAAAATGTCTGGGTGGGAAAACTCACAGTAATCAAGAGGGAGGTTTCTTCCACTTTAAATAAGTTGGTTTTCCTTCAAGCCTAGTGGATTGTTTCTCAGGACTGAAATATGCATTTTAAATAGTGAATTGTTACAAATAAAATGTTCCATGCAGCATCATTTAAATATAAAATGAAACGCTGGGTTTTATCAAGAATCACGTTTCAGAAGCAAAAGAAGAGAAGAATTAATCATTAGAAGCTAAAAGCCTTAGTTCAGCAGAAAACTGCTCCTGCTTTTAACTAGGGTTAACATTTATAATGAAAACCAGTTTAGCCACATTAAAGTGTGTAGGCTTCATTTCTACTGACTTTGGACATGAGCAGGACATGTACCCACAGATCTGAAGCCTATTCCAACCTGGGAAGTTCTCCTGGGGCCCTCTTCTCTTTCTCTGTGTATTTATCCCTCTAGCCACCCACACACAGGAGATCCTTGAGCACAGGACCTCCTCCCCATGCTCCTGCATGATGCCATGGGTTAAGAGGGCACTCAATAAACAACTGGTGAGTGACAATAACTTTAATCTACTACTCCAAATAGTGAAGTCTGAACAGTTTTGCACTAACTCAGATGTTTCACTCATTATATCTATCTATCTATCTATCTGTATATATAGATATATATATAATTTTGAGTGTGTGTGTGTGTGTGAGGAAGATTGGCCCTGAGCTAACATCTGTGCCAATCCTCCTCTATTTTGTAATGTGGGATGCTGCCACAGCGTGGCTTGATGAGCAGTGTGTAGGTCCGCACCAGGGACCCAACCTGCAAACCCCAGGCCACCAAAGCAGAGCACGGGAATCTAACCACTATGCCACCAGGCCAGTCCCTCATTGATTATATTTTATTAAAACAAACAACCTAGAAGGCCTGTGAGTTTCCTGAAAAAGTAGAAAGCAAACGCTTCAGCTGGGCTGAAGTCACAGGAGACCACGGTTCTCAGCGCTGCTGTCCACCACAGCCAGATGGGGCCATGCTGAGCAGTCACGCAGCTGGGCTCTCAGTCTGCAGGCCACAGAGAAGCCTCCCCAGTCCCCACGTCCTCCTCCTCCACCACGCACCCTCACGTCATCCTATCTTATATCCTTCCCAGTGCGTATCAACTTCTGAAATTCTCTGGTTTATGTTCTACTCCCACAGCCCCTCTCTCTCCAGTGTAAACTCCATCATACGGAGACTTTGTCTGTCTTGGTTTCTGTTGTATCCTATCTCCTAGCACAGCATGTGGCGGGTGCCAAATGAATGAATGAATGAATGAATAATTGAACAAAACAAATCCTAATCTCCTGTTTATGCTGTCACTCAAGCCCCACCGAACATGGACAGAATCCTGGCCACCATCCTGACCTCAAAATGCCTGACTCATGTTATTATGAGGTCTCCTCCCCCTGGGGAATGCTGAAATGTTGCCTCTCGGTGGCAAGGAGGGTGACAGGCAATGGGCTGGTAGGAAGAACAGCTGCACCAGACTCTAGTTGCAAGACGTGAAACATTGGCATCCCCGAAAAGTCAAGAATCACGGTGACACTCAGTGGAGAAGGTAGATCAGGCAGCACTGGAGAGCTGGGCAGAGTCTCTCCTGAATGGAATCTATAGAAGAAAAGGGATGTGCTGCACCAGCTGGACGGGGACAAACTTCCTTGGTCCCTACGCCACTGAGCTATGTGATGAGCTGAGAAACTTCCCATCCCTCGTCCTACCCCTGGAGAACCAATACCTGAAGGACAATGGGTAGGTCAACAGATGGGACACTTGGGGGCCTTCTTATGGCTGAAGACAGCTGCTGAAGGGGTACATGGGGGCATCTGTCTATTTGGAGGTGTCTCTTGACAAAGCAGATGGATGGGGTTTGTGGTAATGTTTTTTCTCTCAAATGAATTAGTGCACCATCTACACCGTTGGGCTTGAGAAGAACAAGCTGCAGGTGAGAAAGGGGGATGCTAATACACAAGACCAATCAAGGAATCACTCCAGCAACACGGAAAACAATTGTTTTCAACCATCATGGGGGTGAAAGTCATTCTTCAAGAAACAAACAAAAAGCTCCTCTGAGTGAATACCAGAGGCACTGAGACCCTCAGCCCCGTGCCTCAGCCTGTCTCCCAGTTACCCACAGCGCCACCGAGAGGCCAAGAACAAAGCCTCCATCCAGGGGCAGGTTTTGCCAAACCTGAGAAATATTCTTTCTGTGTGGACTTCAGACTTACCTGGACCATAGGCCCAGACAGTCAGGTGATTGTAAAAGCTCAGAGCATCGCTGATGAAAGCCTGTGCCCAACCTTTTTGGAAGAGTAACTCTGATTTTCACACAGTCCCTGAGACCAAGCTTCTACAACCGCCCTGAGTGGTCTGCTTAGGTATCTAATGATGCTTGTTGTTAATAAGCTCATTATGCCCCATCGCTCTCTGTCGCTGCACTTGAAGTTGACCTCCTCCAGTTTAATCTTCTGGGGAGGTGGAAGGAACTAGCCAGAAATCTGTTATTTGAGGATCATTGTTGCCTCACCTTTCACTGCTGCTTCTCAGGGGAAAAAAATTACAAACCCCTCAATCCTATTAACCTTCTCCCCAAGACCACAAAGCCATCCTTTTATCTATTTTCTTGCTCCTCTCTGGCATCGCTCAATTTCCCCACGTTCTCCCAAAGCGTGGCAGGCAAAACTAAATATGCCACTCCAGAGATGGGCCCGATCCACACAAAAAATGGCTCCTTAGCTCATGCTCAGCTCCTAACACATCCGTTACTGCCTTTTTATCTCTCAGAGCAGGGCATGACGGACTCGCTGTGCGTCAGCCTCCTGGGGCCTCACTAGGGGAGACCCACAAATTAGGAGACACTCCATCTTTCAGGCCAAGCACACAGAAAGAACTCCCAGTGGGCCATCAGAAGGTCCAGGTCCCAGCCTCTGAACTTCTTGGGGTTTCATTTCCTTCATTTCTAAATTATGAATAAGTACAGCCGACTGATTTCCTCCAGGTGGCTGCGAGGTTCAAATATATGGGAAACATTTAAGTCAGACACTAGTCCTCAATAGCTACCCCATGCAATGAGAAATAATCCAGTCTCCTTAGGATGCCCACAAAATACGACATGATCTGGTCCTGTCAGCCCTTATGACCACTCCACTCACTCTGCTCCAGCCGCATCTTGCTGTTCTCCAACAGTCAAGGTTACACCCTCTTTAGGGCTTTCGCATCTCTATGTCTGCTGCCTGGAAGTCTCGTCCCCAGATTCTGCATGGCTGGCTCTTCGCACTTTCCATTTCTGCTCAAAAACGCGACATTCTCTGATCCCCTCTCTGACATAGTCCCATGTAAAACGGGGAAGGAATTGGGAGCAGGTACTTTCAGGAAGGAGGTGAATCTTAGCTACAAAGTCTGCAAACCACGCAGCCTGAAACAGAGTTCAGTGTGGCCCTGATTAAACAGAGACCTTGTCCGTCAACCAGAAGGGCAGGGACAGCCCCAGCACAGGGAATGGGCAGCAACCAACCTTGTTGTTTTTCTTCATTCACTGATTCATTCCACAATTATTTACTGGGCACCTCCTGCATGCCGGGGTTGGGGATGGAGACGGAAACAGCTTCGGCTCTCAGGGTTTGTTATCTTCTTGGATAAACTTTCAGAGAGCGGCCAATGCATATCCAAAGCCACTCTCTCCTCTCACATCACTGTGTCTTCTTCATAGCACATGATCTGAACTATTCCCTATTCTGAGTGATGGCCCTGAACAATGATGGACAATATCTCAACTGTTCAAGGCCATACCCAATAGACTGAAACCTTTTTAACTCAGATTCACCACCCTCCTTCAAGGACCTACTCCCAGATCCTTTACCAAGGATCACGTTTAATAACAAATACTGTGTGCACACAAAACTCGCTGTGAGAACAGTGGTCCATAGCTTCAAAGGCTCTGTGCTGATCTCTGGACATTTCAATCTCTGCACACTTGCAAAATAAAGTCTTAACTGCACCCTCAGAACTGCTCCCCTACCTTGTTTCTGTTTGTCTGCTTATGTTGTAAGATAATGAATCATCAAGTATCAAGAAGGAATCCCAAGAATTATAAGGCACAGTTTCTTCTCTTGAGGAATTTTCACTTTGATGTGGGGACCCTGCTCCATCCCCAGGGTTGCATCTTCTTGGTCCCCACCCCCATCCACTGATCCGTAGGTGTAACCTCTGAAGACTCTGGTGACTCTCACCCTAAAAATAGCATTTATAATGTAAAAAATGGCTATAGCTGGCCCTGGGGTCTAGTGGTTAAGATTCAGAACTCTTACCGCCACAGCCTGGGTCTGTTTCCCGGTCAGGGAACCAGACCACCCATCTGTCTGTTGGTTGTCATACTGTGGTGGTTGCATGTTACTGGGATGCTAAAAGCTCTGACATCAGGATTTCAAATCCCAGCAGGGTCACCCAGGGTGGACAGGTTTTGGTGGAGCTTCCAGACTAAAACAGACTAGGAAGAAGGACCTGGCCACCCACTTCTGAAAATCGGCCTGAAAATCCTGTGAATAGCAGCAGAGCATTGTGTGATATAGGGCCAAAAAGACCAGACAGGGTTCCGCTCTGCTGTCCACAGGGTCACTAGGAGCCAGCATCCATTCAATGGCACTAACAACAACAAATAAAGTGCTGTATTGTGTCATGCAGGAAGTGGGTCCAATAGGGTCTCAAAGAAGGGAGATGAAGAGGAATGCTTAGGTCACTAGGAAAAGGTTCGCTGGTAAGATGAAGAAAGGAAATCTCACTGGGCAGAACGCAGATAAGAAAAGGAGAGAAGAGTCCAGCCCTGGTCATGGTGTAGGTATGTTGGCAGAGGGAGGGAGGATGATGCGAGTTCACGAGGAAAAGCAAGAGAAGGTCCAGAGGCAGAAATGAACTTGCCCCCTAGGAGAAGATGTTGGGGAGAAGAAGGGGTATTATAGTTACGTAAGAGATAACCAGGTGCTAAATGGCTTCAAATATCAAGGTGAAGAATTTGGGCTTAATTGTTAGAATCCTATATCCTCAGGGTTGAACAGAACTTCAGGGGTCATCTAGTCCAAATTATACCCAAGAGCAAGGTCAAAGCCCAATTTGGGAGCTTTCAAGTCCTTCTGCCCTGAGGTCCCTCTGAGCTCACTGTGTAAGGAGCAGGTCATCAGCGCAGAGGGAGGCAACCCTGCCTCCGTCCGCCCTCCTCCTATCATCCATGCCACTAAACTCATAACCATCCCAGGGGATCTTCACCTCCTTCTGTACCTAGAGCCCCTCGCTTTAGATGATGCTGCCAACAGACACTGGTTCGAGCCCAAAGAAATAGAATATCATAACAATAGCAGGAACTCTACTATTTAAAAAAAAAAAAAAAAAACAACCATTTGGATATTGTAAGAGTTCCCATTTGGCACTTTTCTGCAAGATATTGTGGAGGTTGAAACAAAACCAGAGGTAGAGAATATGTCCCCATCTGTAATGACTATAATCAAGATCTTCCCACACAATGAGCTCTTCAATTAACAGCCGCGCAAAAGTCCTCCAACTCTGCCCCACGTGATGTTCTGACAACCTCCACGTGGGAACAACACCCAAGACTTCTGGAAGAAAGGACAAAGCTTCAGCTCTATTTTTTTTTTACTGGTTTCCCTTTATATTTATACATAGATGTGTTTATTGTCATCTTGGGCTTTCAACACCTTGGAACATGTTTCAAGTGGAGTCAAGTGGAGTGCAGAGTTTATTGCATCAAGTTACAGTTTTCCAAATCACAGTAAAATAAATCCCCTGGTAAATTAAGTGGAAGGGTAATACTTTTTGTATGCTTTCTTTTAAACTAACAAACGGGAACTCAGCATCTCATAAAAACATCCCCTTTTGTTTAAGTGTAGGTCATTATTGTTCTGTGGTTTCATCTTTCTTCCATAGCTTCAAAACGCTTTGTAGAACACACTGAATGAGGCACTGTGAGGTCAGGAAAGTTTGTTGCATCCCTGAATATGATGCTCAACATTCTACCTCTTCCAAGGCTAACTGCATTTCAGAGCAACATCCTAACACCAGTGGTGGTATAATGTATGGCTCCTGCCTAACCTCTACTAGAAGTCCAGACTTCCATGATTTACTGTAATGTCACTTTTAGCCCAGACATGCCCAAATGTAATCTCTGCAAATCTTTTAAAGCCTCAAGTGAAGACAGTTATAGATTCTACTATAATTTGACCCCATACAAGCATTCAAAAAGCAAGCCCTTCACCGATTTCCACAAGGTGATAACCAGAGAGTTGACGCAGATCATACACCAGCACACAGGGAGATGTTGGCAAAGGGACGGAAGGTTCTGGCAGCCAGGGAAACTGGGGACTGGTCATGTGTAGTAGGCATGGTCCTGGATACTTCACCTGGTATGCCATTGAACTTTCACAACAACCATGAAGGGAGTAGGATGATATTAAGGCTGAAGGGGGTTCAAGATAAGTGGGATGCAACCATCTCTATTACTCTCTCCTCTCAGCAGAATTCACTAACACTTGAATTGGCCTTACCTGGATCAAGAAGAGATTTGGTTTTCTAAATGAGATAAGCTCCTCTGTATAAAAGGAAGGGAGGATGGAAGGAAAAGATGGAGGGAGGGAGGGAGGGAGGGAAGGAGGAGAGGGGAAAGGCACATTTTGGCTTTTCTCATCTTGGGTTCATCATCTTTAAAGCAAGGTATGTTCCAGCCTGATGGAGCACCCTGACAATACTTGTTCCCCACACAGCCCTCACGGCTGTGAAACAGGTTCTTTCCTGCTCTTTCAAACACACCCTACTCCTACTTCCTCCCCTCTACGCGGGATATTTTAGGAAAAAAGAAAAATGCCCTCTTTCTTTAGTTTTTCAAAACTTAAGTTTTCTGACCAACTCAAGTTTGACTGATTTTACAAATGCCTCCCGAACACTCCAGCCACGCTCTCTCTCTGCTTTCAGAGGACCTAGAGCAGACTGGTTAAGTACAAGGACCAGGGTCCCAAACTGTTGGGGTTCAGCATCCAGCTCTCCACCTCCTCTTGCAGGAAGAAGGAGATGCACTTTTCCCTAGCCCTCCTGCTAAGTGCGACAGGAAACCCTGGACATTAGATATAAAACAGATAGAAGAAGATGCTGCAAGACAGAGGGAAGAAGACAGACTGGGTAGGAACCTCGGGATCTGAGAACAACACAGTGGTGAGCTTGCTGGGTTTTCTTTATGCTTCATAGATCCCAGATCTGGAGCTGGAAAAGGTGGCAACCCAGGAATACCAACGAGTGCAGACAAAAAAAAAGCCCTAAGAAGAGCTGGCTTCTTTCAAGCCAAAGGACCAGGCAAGAGGCAAGCTGGGAAGGCAAAACTTTTAGATAATAACCACTTGACTCCAGCCAAACGGCACAGAAAAAAAATTGTGGCCAACCATCCTCCACACCAGGAAAGGCCAAGTGGAGAGCCTGGACTTCCACTCTTGGGATGCCCCAAGAGGAGCTGAGCCTTTTGTCCCTGCTGGCCTGTAACGAGGCCTCCCCTCAACCTCCCCACCCCCGGCCACTGCAGTCTTAGTGGAGACCAGAAGGAAAGCCTACACTTCTCCTCCCACCTGGCAGTAAGGGCAGCCACACCCCAGGTGTCAACGGAGGCCTAGTGTGGAATCTGGACTTCTCCCTCTACCTGGCAGTAGTCAGTGGCACCCATCCCCTTCTCCGGCTAGAAAAGTTCAGCAAAGCCATCTAAAAAAAGACGGTTTAAGGGGCTGGCCCCGTGGCCGAGTGGTTAAGTTCGCGCGCTCCGCTGCAGGCGGCCCAGTGTTTCGTTGGTTCGAATCCTGGGCGCGGACATGGCACTGCTCATCAAACCATGCTGAGGCGGCGTCCCACATGCCACAACTAGAAGAACCCACAACGAAGAATACACAACTATGTACCGGGGGGCTTTGGGGAGAAAAAGGAAAAAATAAAATCTTTAAAAAAAAAAAAAAGACGGTTTAAATAAGGTCCAGAGTCTCACAATGTGAAAATGTCCAGTAATCTACCAAAACCCCACAAAACTTCTAAAACTAATAAGAGAGTTCAGCAAGATCTCAGGACATAACAAAAACTTGCAAAAATCAGTTGTAGCCCTATATATTAGCAGTGAACACGTGGACATGGATATTTAAAATACAATACTATTTACAATCACACACAAAAATGAAATGCTTAGGTATAAATCTAAAAAAACTTGTGCAGGACTCATATGATAAAAACTACACAATGCTGATTAAAGAAATCAAAGAAGATCTAAATAAACAGAAAGACATACCATATTCATGGATTGAAAATTTAACATAGCAAAGACGTCAATTCTCCCCAAACTGATATTCAGGTTAACACAGCGCCTATCAAAATCACAGCAAGATTTTTTGTGGATGTAAATAAGATTATTCTAACGTTTATATGAAGGGTGTCAAAGGAATAGGATGTAGGTAAAATAATGTTGAAAAGAAGAATAAAGCTGGAGAAGTAAGATTACTTGATTTTAAAACTTACTGTCTAGCTACAGTAATCAAAACAGTGTGGTACGAGCAGGGTGGCAGACATGTAGATCAATGGAACAGAATAGAGAAGGCAGAAATAAACCCACATATATGTGCCCAACTGATTTCCAACAAAGGGGCCAAAGCAATTCTATGGAGAAAGAGAGGCTTGTAAACACATGATGCTGGGGCAACTGGAGCAAAAGGCAAAAAAATGGAAGCAATAGGCAACACAACAAAATGAACCCTGACCTAACTGTCAGCTTTGTACCAAAATTAACTCCAAATGGATCTTGGAGTTCAATGTAAAAGTTACATTTATAAAACTTTTAGGAAAAATAATAGGAGAAAATCTTCAGGATCCAAGGCTGGGCAAAGAGTTTTTAGATGACACCACAAACATGATCCAATCGATCAATAAAACTTCATCCAAATTAAAAACTTTTGCTCCATGACAGACTCTGTGAGGAAGATGAAAAGGCAAGCGACAGAGTGGGAGAAAATATTTGTAAATCACATATCCAACCAAGGACTGCTAGTGGACTATATGAAGAACTTTCACAACGCAACAGTAATAAGCAAATTAAAAACAAAGAGAACATGGGCATGAGGAAATACTTCACCAAAAAAGATAAACAGATGGTAAATAAGCACCTGACAAGATGTTCAACATTATTGGTCATTAGGGAAATGCAAAACCAAAATAAGATAGGATTACATGCCTATCAGAACGGCTAAAACAATAGTGAGGACACCAAAGGCTGGCAAACATGGAGAAACTGGATCATTCAGACATTGCTGGTGGGAATGTAAAATAGTTCAGCTATTCTGAAAAATGGTTTGGCAGTTTCTTAAGAAATTAAATGTGCAACCAGCATATAACCCAGTAATTGGACTCCTGGGCATTTATCCCAGAGAAATAAAAGTTTATCTTCATTCAAAAACCTGTACATGGATGTTTATAGAAGATTTATTTTTAATAGCCTCAAACTGGAAACAACCCAGATGTCCTTCAAGTGGTAAATGGTTAAACCAACTGCGGTACACCCATACCATGGAATACTTCTCAGCAATAAAATGGAACAAACTATTGATCCATGTGACAATCTGGAAGAATCTGAAGAGAACGTTGGGTGAAAAGGAAAATATCAAAAGGTTTCATGTTATATGTATAATATTATAATGTTAATTTATATGTATAAATACATGTTCGTTACATGTATAATTTATGTAACATTCTTGAAATTATAAAACTATAGAAATGGGGAAGAGATTAAAAGTTGCCAGGAGTTAAGGAGAGGGTGAGAGGAAAGGACAGTGGGTGTGCCACAAAAGGACAACACGAGGGATCCTGGAACCTTCTATATCTTAACTGCATCAATGTCAACATCCTGGTTGGGATATTGTGCTACAGTTTTACAAGATGGTACCACTGGGAGAAACTGGGTAAAGAGTTCATGGGATCTCTCTGTATTATTTCTTACAATTGCGTACGAATCTAAATCATTCTCAAAATAAGATGTTTACTTTTTAAAAAATCCAGCTCTGTGTGGATTTGGTCAAGTTATTCATCCTCTCTGTGACTTCATTTCCTCAGGAGCAAAACAGAGATAGTAATAATAACACCAACCTCATAAGATTATTGTGAGATTGGACAGTTTACTAGACATTAAGCACTTAAATAGAGCTTAGCGGATATTACTCAAAAAATATTAGCCATTCATATTTCAATCAATAATTCAGATGTATTTATCAAGCACCCACTATATGCCAAGACTCAATAGCTTCTTTAAAATCAACAGCTCATCTTGGGAGGTAGTACTACATAGTACTGAGAGTGTAGACTTTGCAGGAAAAGAGACATGTAGATTTAAACCCCAGCATGGCCATCATCCTTGCTGTGCATCCTTGGGCAATTTATTTAACCACTCCGAACTGCCTTTTCTTTAACAGTGAAATGGAATGAATAATACACACTCATAGGGTTACGAGGACTAAGATAATGCATGTAAGTGCTAGCACATAGCAAATAATAAATGATAACTATTTTTATTACTACTCATGTACTCTCTTTATCGTTACTTTCTTGAGAACAAAGTTTCATGACTTTTAAACTTCTTGAGAACAGAGTCCTCTGTTTTTTCCTCATGAATCCTTCTCAACACCTAACAGAATGTAATGCACACAGAAAGTGCTCAATAAGTACTTACTAAAAAGTAAAATAACCTGGCAGGACTGAATGAACTTAAGCATCTGTTAGCCTTCTCCCAAATACGAGGCCCCAAAGAAATCTCCCCAGAAGTCCATGAAAGGGTTTCTACAAGAGTGTTCATTATGCTCCTCCACATGGAGGCAGGAGAGCAAGGCAGCCCAGACATCACCATCAGGGAGATGGACAGTAAAACAGGGCGGAAGCAGCTAAAAACAATGAACTAGAATGAAATACAGCAGCATGGCCAAATGTGAGAAACAGTGTGAACTGAAAATGGTAAGAAACAGGATGGAATCCACAAAAGAATACCACTCATGCAAATTAAAAACACAAATTCATAAGCCTGTGCACGCACACATGGACACACACAAACACATAACGACAAATTTTAGGAGAATGCCCACGTATGAAAGAGAGATGTCAAATCTCTTAGGGTCAGGCATTCTACCCTCGACCTCGTTGGAGAGGTAGGAGTTAAAAAGGAAAGTTTGAATTGTCATTTCAAAATAAATATAAATAAACAGCTCGAATCCAATTGCTGATGTAACACAACAACATTAATGGTTTGAAAAACACATCGTTTCGTGTTCCATTCTGAAAAGGCAGCATCGGAATTTCAAGGATTTCACCAGTGGGAAACAGCGTTTCAGTGACACCAGTATTTTTGTCTCATTTCTGCCTTTTGTGCCTGTTCAATGTTTTTATCACTGGTGGATCAGAGACTCACAATCTGGGGGAGTGAAAAGAATGCTGCAGGTATTTCAGCATCTAGAAAAGCTGGGTGTGCGCGCCCCTCGGGGTCCTTGACCTGTCGTCCCCTGGGTCAGGAAACAGATGTAGGTGGGACAGAAAATTACTTCTTTCCCAGGAAGTTAAGCAGCTCTCCCAGAAGCAGGAAATACAAATTACCACGCCGTGGGGCTCCCCATTTTCCAGCCATCACAGCAGCCATATCTGCCTATTACACAGTGGCTGGTCCCCCTACTCCAATGGAAGGCTGATGCTAATGGACATATTCGGGGAGGGAGAGATGAAGGACAATATTTAACACAAATGATGCTAATGCGAACAGTGGAGATTTCTGGAATGTGGGATTATGAGTGTTTTTTCTCTTTTTGCTTCCGTCTTTTTTCCAATTCGTCTTCTATGAACACACATTCCTTTGGTCATTGTGAAAAAACAAAACACTTCAAAACAAAATAATAGCACCAGTTAATCAGTTAGAGGGCTTAAAAAGCACGTTTCCTTCAGAGCACTAGTAACTTTACTGCAAAGCATAAATGCATTTTCAATGACTAACTTTATTCAAAATCCTATTGGCTACATGCGTCCTTGAAGGGAAAAAAATCTACCCCCACCTTACTTATGAGACAGGATGAAGTGCTTAGATGATGAAAACATACCTTGAACTCCTGTGACCAGACAGGGACAAATATCGAGAAAGCAATGTCAGAGCTAAATTGCCTGCCACCACCTCCCTCCGCCTTGCCCCCCAAACACACAGTCTATTTACTTAAATACCATCAAGTGGGTGTCATATGATGTAGAGGTTACGTTTGGGTTCTCAGGAGGCACCCTGCTCCTCCGTTCCTTTACTGTCAAGCCTTGGTCAGGATATATGACCTCTCTGTCCTTGGGATTTTTCTGTGAAGAGTGGGTAAAAATAGTAGCTATTTGAGAGGTTGATTTGAGGATTAAATTAGCCAATGCATATAAAGATTTAATACAGAGTCTGGAAACTGGAAGCATCATTAAATGTTAGCTCTTGTATTGACCTACCAAGATAATTAAAGTTTTGTTATTCAGTCAATTTTGAAACGTTACATAAGAAATATACTATTTAAGTTTGCCTGTAATCCTATTTTTCTAGTATGAAAACTCACTTCATTTCTTCAGATTTCCTTACCAAGTTTTAACTAGATCTTAAATGTGCTCACACACACACACACACACACGCTCTTTTCCTTAGACAATTCCATTTCCAAAGAGGGGCAAAAAACTTGAGCAATTTCCTTCTTGAAACTAGACTTAATGGAATTAATTACTCAAATATATTCCCATATTTAGATTGAAATGGAACACAAAAACTGATGAATCTCGATAAAGACTCAAAAAGAGCGAGTTGAGTTCCTTCTGCTTATAACTATCAATGGCTCCCACTCACCTGAGGGTATCTCCTCCTGTCCCATTCTGCTCCTTCCTCTCACCCTCCAGTCACACAGACTCCTCTCTCACCCCAAGTACCCTTGGGGACTCTCGGGCTTCCTACATGCCTTTCCTTCTCAAAACACACTCTCAGTCTCCTCTCCCAGCTGCTTCTACCAACCCTTAACCCCACCTCAAACACTGCCCCCTGTAACCTTCCCTGAGAACCCAGGTCTGGGCACCCATTGCATTGACGAGTAGTTGGGAGGGTGTTTACCTCACCGCATGGTGTTGTAATGATTCGAGCACCTGCCTTTCTTTTAAGATTGGCGACTTTAGCTGACTTCCTGGCCAGCAGTTTCTAATCCAATAATGGCATGCTTGGCACTCAAAGAACCAGAACACAGGAGCCACATCTGTCTTCCTGTATTGAAGTAGCTGCAGGGCACTCCCACGTCAGCTTCTGCAGGGTGCATGAGCTACGTGGGGTGTGAGGAGCCACAAGTGGGCAATTAGTCACCTCTCGGGGGAGACGGAATGGAGGGTTCCAGTGGTTTATCACACCCCTCTCTATGTAGGCTCAGTTACAACTTACAAAGAGGGTAGGATCTAAAGTGAACCAGAGTGGCAAAAATTATGTAGACAGTAGTCAAAATTTCCCTTGAAAGTTCTTTAAATTGCCCATGAAGTATGGTGCACCTGTTTTTATGTATTCAGCCCTATACGGTAACACATATTTAGAACTTTGTAATACATAAAAGTATGGATCTTGCATAATAGAGAGCACACACTACATGCAACAGATAACCTTACGGTATTTGCAATCACTTAAAAGAGAGATGCATATGGTTGAGTTTGCCTTGGTGGAATGCGTATATAATGTAAACCCACAGTTTAATACGTTCATCTGTGATCTGGATTCAATTTGCACGTAACAGTAACAACCAAGTTCGAGCATAACAACAACAACATTCATTGAACACTTGCTCTGTGCCAAGCTCTATATTAAGTGCTTGTGGCACTAATGAATTCCACTTTTACAACCCAATCAGGTGAGCACTATTATGATGCCATTTTATAGATGAAAAAACTAAGGCAGAGAGAGGTCAAGTAATAAAATGCTCAATGTGACATGACTACTGAGTGAAGAAACTCATACAGGAACCGAGGCAATCCGGCTCTCTTAACCATACTCTACACTGCCTCCCTTAGGTTATAAAATAATAGTAATAATAATAAAGTAAATAGAAAAATATAATAATAATGTATCAATAATAATAAGGTAGAAAAGTAGAGTATGGAGCAGCTGTAAATTGATAGAGATGGGGGGGCTGTGGATTTTAGTTGAAAACAAACTCAATTAGAGCAAAAATGTGATGTGGCTGCCAAAAAAGGGAAATGTGATTCTCAGAGCACTTCAATACTTTGTCCAGAACTAGCTGGGAAAAGGTCCCATTGTACCTTTGTTGGCAAGGTCAGTTGACACCTGAAGCTTTGGAAGTTAGCGCCAGTAATGCTACAAAACTGGAAACTTACAAGGAGGTGAGCAGGAGGATGGAAATAATAGTTGATGGGTAAAAAGAGGACAAAGCGAGTGGGTACGAAAGGTAGAACGGGAGAAACCCAAAGGAGGCAGCTTCTAGAACACAGTGTTCCAATACGGATTCTGGAATCAGCCTCCCACACTTCCTGGCAAGTTACATTCTCCTTTTTACCTCTCAATTTTCTTCTCTGTAAAACAGGAATATTTATTGCTTACCTCGAAAAAGTCTTGCAAAGATGAATGAGGTGACACATTAATTGCTAAGCATAGTACTTAACTCATTGTAAGCACTCAATACAATTATCCATCACCATCAGCATCATTACATAGTACCAATAGGAGTTTACAAAGCAAGAGATTCAAACATAAGGATGAATTGTCTAATAGTTAAATTGTCCCAAAATAGAGGGGGCTGCCTTGTAAGGTTGTAACTTCTCCGCTGCTGGTAGTCCTATCCATGATTCGACAGATGATAGCCCTACTTTGGGACGGGGTTACGCTGATGGTGGCCTGGGATCCTTTCATCTGACGTTTTTATGAACCAATGATTCCACAGGATCACAAGTAGGGGCACATATCCAAGCCAATAATAGAAATAACAGAGGAATAAAATAAGTAAAATATATGCCTTCAGCTTCAGTTCAGTTCAGACAAGATACCCTTAAATCTTACCATGACTTTGATGGCTTTTCACTTTATTTACTTCTTATCCTTTTTTAAAAAACAATAATCAAGACATAGTCAATAATTTTGGAAGACCAAGAGTTAACAAAGCTGAGCGGCTGATATCGACAAGAAAAAAATTCCCTCTGACCCTCAACAACTGTACAGTTAAAAGGGCTGAAATGAATCCCAAAGTTTCAAAACAGCAAAAGCTGGTAGTTTACAAGGCCACTACGCACATTTTAGATGATGAAAATGCAGCTGGGATTCTGATCAAGACTGCCTTGTCTCTTTATGGCTTTTCATAGTCTCACACAATGACGAGGGCTGTGATTTTACTACTAAGTGGGTTGTCATGAGCACCAGTTGCCCATTTTCAGGAGCCATCTAACGCACTTAGAGACCAATCTGGATGGTAGACCTTCTGGATATGGACTCCTAAACTTTTGTGTGTGGAAAGAGTTTTTTTTTGTTTTTAAGCTTCCTGAAGACTTGAGTTCCTAGACAAAGGCTTAAGGATGCTGAAAACTGAGTCCCTGGGGAAGGCTGCAGTTAATTACCCATAAACTCTAAGAAATTCAGTTGTTGGCTTCACCTACCCTTATTCCTGCCATCAAGGACAGAGGCATCCATGCCACCCACATACCATCTAGGCAAGTCATGAGACAGGACTGGGGACACTCATTCCATTTAGTTATCACGTCCCCTAAAGATACCATCTCAAAAATGAAATGCTGTGATGTATTTGTCTGACAGGACTCATGTGCCAAGACTAGACTAATTTGGTTGTTTTATTTTTAATGCAACAATACTAACAGCAAAGAGTCTCTCTAAGAATTTTCTGTCAACAAAATCACGGCTATTGTAGGTGTTCTGGAAATCATTATACAGGTGATGACATTAATGCTCAAAGAACTATACTGACCTGCCCCCAAGCTGCCCCAGGAAAGGAATCTGCTACTTCCATCCCTTAGCAGAACCACCTTTCTCTCTCTACAAAAGTCTTCTTCTTCCTCTACTAGGACGGTTGGGGAAAAATCCAGCTGTCTTTTGCCCCTGATCCAGAGAGCTTCCTGATACAGCCAAGGCACCATTAAACCTGCAGTATTAAAACTCAACCTGAGACAACAGACACATGAACATGTCAGGGACATCCCTTCCCTCTGCCTCGGAACTTTCTTTTGCTCTTCAGTGAGGCTGCTCCATAACCCTTGAAGGTGCCTTGTCATCTTTTTTCCAGCTCAGAGTTTTGAAGTGAAAGCTCCCTGAGAGCAGCTCATGGGAGCATCAGTTTGAGGTCCAAAGAGGAGGGAAGATGGAAGCCTGTTGTCTCCTCTTAAGGTATTGATTGAAGAGCCAAGGAGGAGAGTCTTAAGAGGGATAACTTTTTAACTACTGCATCCAAGTTCCCTTTTTACTCTTAATGGTCTAGCCTCAGACAGGAAGTGCCCAATGAAACTGGGAAATGAGGCATTGTCAGGATAGTCTGGGGAAAAAAGAAACTTCTATTGAGTACCCAGGGAATTGGGGGTGCAGAAGGACAGGCTCCATCAGTTGGGCAGGTAGCCGGAGATGTGTTCCCAGGACCCAAGCTGAGCCTCTTGACCAGGAAGCAGCTATCTGGGGCCAGAGTACCACAGATTGGCCCCCAGAAACCAGGTGGGGGCAGAGGAGCTTCAGGGGTGGGAATGGTAGAAATTCCAAGTTGGAAGGAGGCCCTTAAAGGGCCTAGGCAGCCTCTGTTGCATCCCTTCCAGAGGCAGGCAGAGACCTTGGGGTTAATAGTTTAGATGGAGTCTTCCAGGTTCTGTGCACTTAGATGGGATCCAAGCCTCTAGGGTCTCATTCTCAGCTCTGGAACTCACCAGTGAGGAGCCAGCATGTGGTAGTGGTTAGGACACAGATTCAAGAACTAAATGCCTACATTCAAATTCTGGTTGCAATACTCACTTTTCGTGTGATTCTGGACAAACCACTAAATATCTCTGTGCCTCAGTTTCCTCATCAGTAAAATGGACCTCATAGGGTTGTTCTGTGAATTAATATGTAAATTACTCATAAGAGTACCTTGTATATATTAAGTGCTATATAAGTGTCTGTTGTTATCATTTCCCTCAAGGGTTCTCAGGTCTTGAATCCTATTAACCAAACTCACAGGGAACTGATGTATTAGCAAGAAAGTCAATGCATAATTTTGAATTAAGATTTATAACCAGCAAGTAGATAGGAAAAGTCAGGTCATTTGGAGAGTATATTTTCCTTCAAGTAAGGGAAGTCTACTTGAGAAACCAGATTAAGATCAAAAGGTTGCTTTTTGAGCTCAAAGTATTATTCATCTGGTGGGGGGCGGGGGGCTCAAGCAAAGAAAGAGTGAGTTACTTTCCACTCCTAAGATTATCTTTGTCAAGTGGACCTCAATATATGTGTCAGCTAGTGAGGACACGCTCTGCCCTGAAATGTGTCAGAGACAGACAGACCAACTCTCTATGCTCAAACTCTTCCTTTTTTGATATTCCAGTATATGTTGAGTATTGCGAAAGGCTGGTTTCAGCTTATTCACAACAAGACAGCAGGTTTTTCTGAGAGGCGGATGACAGAAGAGGAGTCTGCTGAGAATGGGGAGGAAGATGCTCCCTGGAACCGGGTCTGTGCCCAGAGAGAAGGGATCAGGGCCAAATGTCAGCAACAAGATTCACTGAGGCAGCTGCTTTGAGGACAGTGTGTATATTCCCACGCTGCTAATATCAGTGCTATAGAAAGTTCACGAACTTGAAACTGAAGCCATCCGTCCATCTCCACTTTGTCCCGTGGCCACTCTGCCATGACAGCTGAGGTCAGGTTTGTGAGCACCTCTTCCCAATCCGGATTCAGTGACCTCAAGTTGGTGGCTTTAAATCAGCCATGTTGGGAGTATTTACACCACGGAAATGGGCAAATGCTACAGGAGAGCCAGTTGTTAAACACTGAGCAGCACCCTACTGGGCTTTTCTCCACTATTGGACTGAAATGGCCTTTATGGAAGCCAAATGACTTGGTTGTTGCTAAATCAAATGGACACTCTCTACACTTTATTCTTCTTGAACTCTCCAGAGCATCTGACAGTTGGTCATTTCCTCCCTCTTAAGCTTCCTCTCTTCCCAGCTTGTGGGACTCTGCTTTTTCTTTTACTTCTAAGCCCATGTTCTCAGGCTCTGCAAGCTTGCCTTCCCCCACCAGACCCTGAAATGTTGGTGTTCCCCACAGTTCTCTCCTTGATCACTGTAATATGTCCTTTAAGACACGGCTGGATCATTGCTTCCTATAGGAACACTTCCCTGACCTGCCTGGTCTGGATTATGCCCATTTCTAGAACAGTCCTGTCTTCATCTCCATCACAGATGAAGGTCTATCTACTTGTGTGACCTTTCTGCTAGAGGATAAGGACACAGAAGGCAAGGACTTGGAATTACAACAACAATAATAAAAACAATAATGACACACAGCTGTTACTAGCACTTATAGACTCCCAGGCACCATCCCTGCTTTGCATAGATTATTCCATTTTCTCTTTGCATCAACCCTACAATTTCTCCCATGAGACACTTGACACTTGCAGAGTTGAAACAATTTGCAAGATTGCGCAGACCGATATGAATGCCAAAGGGCAGGCCTGGAAGCCAACGCACTTAACCCTTGCCCCGCGATGCCTTTTCTGGTTTGTTGTATCCCAAGAATTTCATTTGACTTACATTTCAGGAAGAAAGAGAGGGGAAGACAGCCGGGAGATCTCGTAAAAGTAGATGTTTGTAATCTCAATACAAGTTCTTGTTTATTACATTTGTTGAATAAATGAAATAGTTCCTAACTCCAGCTGATTTTTAAAATCTTTCTGATTTGGGGGCCGGCCCGGTGGCGCAGCGGTTAAGTTCACACATTCCACTTCAGCGGCCCAGGGTTCACTGGTTCAGATCCCAGGTGTGGACCTAGCCACCATTTAACAAGCCATGCTGTGGCAGGCTTCCCACATATAAAAAAAATAGAGGAAGATGGGCACGGATGTTAGCTCAGGGCCAGTCTTCCTCAGCAAAAAGAAGAGGATTGGCAGCAGATGTTAGCTCAGGGCTAATCTTCCTCAACCAAAAAAAGAAAAGAAAAAAGAAAAACAAAATCTTTCTGATTTGTAGTGATGGTTCTTTACAACCATCCTTTTTCAGGCCCAGGGGACTGGATTTTGCATTGGAACACACAACTTGTAGTTCCCGCTTGTCCTCGCCTTAGTGAAGGTACTGATATTGCATTGAAGAGGAAAAAATGCTATTTATATATATATATATATATATATATATTTTCTTTTTGAGGAAGATTAGCCCTGAGCTAACATCGGCTGCCAATCCTCCTCTTTTTGCTGAGGAAGACTTGCCCTGAGCTAACATCCGTGCCCATTTTCCTCTACTGCATATGTAGGACGCCTGCCACAGCATGGCTTGACAAGTGGTGCCATGTCCGCACCCGGGTACCCGGGATCCGAACTGGCGAATCCCGGGCTGTGGAAGTGGAATGTGCGAACTTAACCACTGCGCCACCAGGCCGGCCCCAAAAATGCTGTTTAAAACCTGACTATCTCAAATCTCTCCACACAAACAGCAAAACCCTTTAAACCACGTAAATCTGCTATGAGTTCCACTGTTCCACGGGTAGCTATACATTTTCTCTAGTGGGTCTGTCTTGTTATTGAATTTCACTTTCCCAAAAAATACAATTAAAAGTGCCCTCTGAGGATGGACTCCTGTTAGATTTAAAAGCAAAAGTATCTTTGTGTTTGGGAAGGAAAGCGCCAGGATACATCTGAACAATCTGCAAAGTTGGGACTCGCTTTGGATCCTCGAGGTAATTAAAGGTACCAGGTACTGCTTGAAGGTTTATGCTTTGTGTCTGCAGCTGAGGCCACGCGTGCTCAGGGATGCTCGGTGAAGGTGAATAGTGCGGGGGAGATGCGCCTGGAAATCCACACGTCACTAAACGGCCTAGGAGGTTTTCTGAATTCCTCTCATTAGAAAACCCACAACACTTCTCAAGAGCAACTTACCCTTTATGGTGCTGCTGTGAGATGGTTTATTAGAAGGTTCTAGTACAGTGGGCTCTGGATTATTCTCATGAATGAGGAAATGGACACGTGAGTGATAAGTTTGTTCTTGGGTTGGAAGGAAGGAAGGGAGGGTGGGAGGGAGAGAGGGAGGGGAGAGGTGAGGAGGAGACAGATATTGGAAACATCCATCCTGCCCAGTCCAAAGACCTCCCCACACTAGCCTTGTGTTGGGAGCCCAGGAATGGGGTCCCGGAAATGATCCCCAAAGTGTAATTCACCAGAGTTGACTCTTCCTTCCTTTAAGAAGAGAACGCTCGCATACACATTTTCTCATTCAATACCACTGTATTCTGGCGAAGCAAATTCCTTCACTGTGCATTCACTGAGAGCCAAGGATTGTCTGTTCTCCATCTAATCAGGAAGCCCCAGCTCACAGGTTGTTCTATTTCCTGCATTACGCAGATGAGGAATATTGAGTCTCAGATGTCAGGGAAGGACAGCAGAGAGAACCAGATTCTCTCTCTGATTCCAAGTTCACTCTCCTGTCACCACTGCCAGCTGAGCGTCAGTCATTATATGCTAAGTGCTCTCGAAGCACTCCTGGGTTTTAGGGAGCCAAGATATAATGTCCCTTTCGTTTCCTGCTGAGTTAAGAAACAACCGAAAAATGAGTCAGAGAAGACACACACTAAGGATGGAGATGAAAATGTGAGCTTTATTCCTGATAAGCCAACTGGAGAACTCGGCTTTAGACCTATGAGTTGACTAATACTGACCCTGAATTGGGCAGCCCAGCCCGCTGACCCCTGGCCCCTAAGGACAGCTGCAGATCCCCCCCGTGGAAGGATCAGTATGTACTCCTCTGGGCAGGCGGCTTCCCCTGAGGAAGTAAGGGGCCATTTGGGGCTAAGCTGTGTGAGCTCGGGCCCTTCTCTCCAGCGCTTGTTGGCTCCTCCTTGCTCTGGGAAGGGGAGTGGAGAAATGAGCCCCATGGAAGTCTGAGGCCAAGGGAATGCATTTTGATTTCCAATGCCTTCTCTCCTGTCATCCTTACAACAACTCTACAAGGCGGGAGTTCCATTTTACAACTGACAGAAAAGTGAGGTTTAGATGGTGCAGGTTACCCAGGCAAGAAGAAAAGTGCGACTAGCACCATCCTGCCAGAACTGCAAGCCTGTGCTGCCAGCGCTGCCCCAGCGACAAAGCTGAGGCCACGATAATTGAATGATCTGGCCAAACACTGCACATGAGGAGCAGAAAGAAAAGACTAAACATGGTGCTATTTTCTGATCAACCACATAGATCTTTTCGTAAATAGCATCATTTCTCTAACTCTCCATCATCCAAGGAGAAAAACAAACCTTGATTCTATCGTTAAAGATTTCATTTGCAAAACGATCCTGCTGACATAGAAACCATTCCAAATAGCTGTGTATGACCCCTATCTACGTACATCTTCTACCACAGAGGTCAGAGGGTAGAGTCATCTGGGCCGTAAAATAGTGGAAGAGCTCCCACATGTCCAGCCACACCCAGAGCCTTCAGGGTCCTCATTTAAAGCTCCCTTCGCCCACCCTAAGGCTCGTCAGGTCCCCAGATTTCACCCCATCGGCCCAGGTGGTATATGTTGTTAGCAGAAGAGCTATTGATTTTCTAGAACTATTGGGAGAATTTGAGGGTAGAAACATGGAAGGGGGGAAAAAACAGAGAATGCACAGAAAACATCAACTAATACAAATAGGCCACATTTGCTAAGCACATACCATGAGTCAAGCACTGTCCCTGTATTTTATAGGTTTTACTTCATTTAATCTCACAGTAACCTTTAAGAGAAGCACTACTATTAGCTACTTTGTCCATATGGAGAAACTGAGGCGCAGAGACATGAACTAGTCTGATCACTCAGTTTGTGAGTAGCTGAGGCCTGAATGTGCACCCAGGCAGGCCTCAGACCCTTGCTTACACTGCCCGACCACCAAATATGGGCATTGCCCTGGCCTTTAGATGGGAAGACAACGTCCTCTTGTAACCCTTCCTCTCTTCTTCAAGGAAAGGAGAGCAAGTGAACTGTAACTTCATTTCCTTTAGTCCAGGAGGTTCGTTGTTGTGGAGTTTCAGATCTTTCTCCTTCCCTTTGTCAGGGGTCAGCTGGATAACCAAGAACTGGCCTGGCCAAGAGGTACAGAAAAAGGTGCTCAGCATCACTAATCACCAGGGAGACACAAATCAAAACCACAAGGAACCTGGAACCATAAAACTCCTAGAAGATGGTAAGCTCCTTGACATCAGTCTTGGTGAGAATTCTTTGGATTTGACAACGAAAATAAAGGCAACAGAAGTGAAAACAAACACGTGGGACCCCATCAAACTAAAAAGCTCCCACACAGCAAAGGAGACCATCAACAAAATAAAAAGGCAACCTACTGAATGGGAGAAGATATTTGCAAATCATATATCTGATAAGGGGTTAATATCCAAAATATATAAAGACCTCATACAATTCAATAGCAAAAAAATCCAATCAATCTGATTAAAAAATGGGCAGAGGATCTGAATGGACATTTTTCCAAAGAAGACATACAGATGGACAACAGGTACATGAAAACATGCCCAATATAGCTAATCATCAGGGAAATGCAAACCAAAACCACAGTGAGATATCACCTCACACTTGTTAGAATGACCGTTACCAAAAAGACAAGAAATAACAAGTGTTGGTGAGAATGTGGAGAAAAAGGAACCCTTGTGCACTGTTGGTGGGAATGCAAATTGGTGCAGCTGCTGTGGAAAACAGTACGGGTGCCTCAAAAAATTAACAATAGAACTATCATATGATGCAGCAAGTCCACCTTTAGGTATTTACCCAAAGAAAACAAAAGCACTAACTTGAAAAGACATCTGCATCACCTTGCTCATTGTAGCATTATTCACAACAGCTAAAATATGGAAGCAACCAAAGTGTCTGTTGGGGGATGAATGGATACAGAAAATGTAGTGTGTATACACACACACACACACACACACACACACACACACACACACTGGAATACTACTCGGCCATAAAAAAGAATGCAATCTTGCCATTACTAACAACATGGATGGGCCCTGGAAGCATTATGCCAAGTGAAATCAGTCAGACAGAGAAAAACAAAGAGCATATGATTTCACTTATATGTGGAATCTAAAAAACAAAACAAATGAACAAACAAAACAAAATAAAACCAAACTAACAGATACAGAAAATAGATTGGTGGTTGCCAGAGGGGAGGGGAGCTGAGGGGTGAGCAAAACGAGTGAAGGAGCCAAGAGGTACAAACTTCCAGTTACAGATAAACAAGTCCCGGGGGATGTGATGTACAGCATGGGGACTATCGTCAATAATATTATGTTGCATATTTGAAAAGTGCTAAGAGAGTAAATCTTAAAGGTTCCCCACCCACACATACACAAAAATTTGTAACTTCGAATGGTGATAGATGGTAACTAGACTTATTGTGGTGATCATTTCATGGTATATACCAACATCATTATGTTGTACACCTGAAACTAATAAAATGTTCTATGTCAATTATACCTCAATAAAAACAATCCATAATGAGATATCACCTCACACCTGTTAGAATGGCTATTATCAAGATGACAAGAGATAAGTGTTGGCAAGATGTAGAGAAAAGGGAACCTTGTATGCTGTAGGTGGGAATGTAAATTGGTGCATCCTCTCTGGAAAACAGTACGGAAGTTCCTCATAAAATTACAAATAAAACCACCATATGATCCAACAATCCTATTTCTGGGTATATATCTGAAAGAAATGAAACCCTACCTGGAAAAAATATCTGGACCCCCATGTTCACTGCAGCATTATTCACAATATCCGAGACATAGAAACAACCTATGGCTCCATCTACAGATGAATGAATTAAAAAAATGTGACATATGGGGCTGACCCAGTGTTGTAGTGGTTAAGTTCACGCGCTCCAATTTGGCAGCCTGGGGTTTACAGGTTCTAATCCCAGGCATGGACCTAGCACCACTTGTCAAGCCATGCTGTGGTGGCATCCCATGTAAAACAGAGGAAGATTGACACAGATGTTAGCTCAGCTGTCATTCCTCAAGCAAAAAGAGGCAGATCGGCAACAGATGTTAGCTCAGGGCCAATCTTCCTCATGAAAACAAAAAGTGACATATATATAACATATACACACAATGGAATATTGTATATACATATACATTGTATATATATTAATAATATGTATAATATTGTGTATATATACACATTGTATATATATATACATATACGTTGTATGTGTGTATATGTATATACACACGCAATGGAATATTATTTAGTCATAAAAAAGAAGGAAATCTTGCCATTTGCAACAACATGGATGAACCTGGAGGGCATTATGCTAAGTGAAATAAGTCAGACAGAGAAAAACAAATACTGTACGATCTCACTTACATGTGGAATCTAAAAACAGCTGAACTCAGAAAGAGAGAGTAAGGTGGTAGTTATCAGAGGCTGGGGGCTGAGTGAAAGGAGGAGATATTGGTCACAGGTACAAACTTCCAGTTATAAGATGAATAAGTTCCGGGGATGTAAGTACAGCATGGAGACTATAGTTAACCACACTGTACTGTATACTTGGAAGTTGCTAAGGGAGTAGATCTTAAACGTCCTCACCACCACAATGAAAAGCAGTAATTATGTGAGGGGATGGAGGTGTTAACTAACCTTATTGAGGTAAACATTTCATAATATATACATGTACCAAATCATCATATTGTACGTCTTCAACTTACACAATGTTCTATGTCAATGACATTTCAATAAAGCTGGAAAAAGCAAAGAACTGACTCATTCTAAGAGGAAATGGGCATTCACTGTACGGGGAGGCGGGAACGAATCTAAGCTAGAGGGACAGAACTGGGCCTGTATATTTGCCACTTCCTTGCTGGGGGACCACAGGCAAGACGAGCCTCAGAAACCTCATCTACAAGATGAGGATGATACTCTTTAACTCTCAGCATCCTTACAGGGATTAAAAGAGCTCATCTATACAAAAGGCTCAGTGGGTGCTAGACACACAGCAGAGGATCAGTAATGGGGCCATTACACAAACTGCAGGGTCGAAACAGAAGCGTGGAGCCTCTGGGCGGGCTCCAGTGTAGGAGCAGATCAAGGACTTGACAGGGGAGGATGTTTCCCTTACTCAAAATCATCAGCGGGCCCACCCGGTGGCACAGGGGTTAAGTTTGTGCACTCCGCTTTGGTGGCCCGGGCTTCACGGGTTCGGATCCTGGGCACAGACCTACACATGGCTTATCAGCCATGCTGAGGCAGCGTCCCACAAAGAAGAGCTACAAGGACGTACAACTAGGGTATATAACTATGTACTGGGGCTTTGGGGAGAAGAAAAGCGTTCTTACAACCACTGATTTTTGCTGTCTGAAGAGCTTCAGGGCAAGCTCAGCCAAGCATGTCAATGGGAAATGGGCAGGGTCCAACAGTGTAGAGAGGAGCTTGCCTATTCATCGTGAATTATCCAGCATCCTTTTCTGCCTCTGGATGCTGTTCTATCTGTGAGGGGCCCGTGGAGCAGAGAGACAGCAATGTGTGAGTCAGAGGACCTGGGTCCGAGGTGTAGTGGTCCCTTGCCTGCAGGACTGCGGTCACTCGCAACCTCTCTGCTCAGCTGTGAAATGAGAAGAAAGCACCTGCTTTTGCTCAAAGGAAAGAGCTATTGGGGTTGCTTTCCACCCCAAGTGGCCTGGCTGAGAGGAAAAGCATTTATCTTTTCTCTGACCTTCACCTGACCCTAGCAGTCAGGACACTGACTGCCCATGCAATGACCAGCTCCGCCCTGGGGCTCCCAGGCCCCTGCATCCAGCCCGGGCCCCACAGACTGAGTGCAACGCTGGCACCAGCCCCTCCTGTCCCGGGCCCCAGGGAGAGGCCGGGCTGTTTACTTTTGGTTTCCCAATAACTCCTGTTTCCAAGAGCTCCCTGCCAAAGGGAGAGGGAGGGAGGTGGCCACAAACAGCCACGTCCAAGGGCAGCCCAGGGCGGAGGCAGAACTGCAGGCCACACAGGCTGTGTGCTCTGAGGGCTGGCCATGGCGCATCTGTCCCAAGGGACTCCCCTCCCTCGTGCCCCACCTTCACCAGCTCCCTCCTGAGAACTCCCCTCTTTTGAGTTGTTCCTCTGAAGGCAGTGGACAGGAAGTACCTTGTAGAAGTTCTGCTTAGAACACAGAATAGGGGTGGAGAAGAGCCACCGGGGGTCAGAGTGGCCCCCTGAGTGGCTTGGAATCACCAGGTGCTGGGAAAGGAAGGGCAGCCAGGGGCAAAATGCTGTTGACAGGTGGGCAAGGTGAGCAGACACCAACACAAACACCACCTGCTGCCCAGGACCAGTTCTGGCCAAGGTGTGTGTGACTGCCTCTCTCTTACACACACACACATGGCTTCTCTCCACTTCCTCACCCTGCTTTAGAAGGTTGGTAGTTCACAGGGAGGTGGCCTGAGCTGGGAGCTGGGAGACCTGGGTTCTAGCCCCAGCTCCAGCACTTCCTAATCTCATGGTCACTGTCATCTTCCCAGGCCTCCGTCTTTTTTCTCTGTCCAATAAAAATATTGCACTGGGTCAGCGTTTCCCAAAGTGTGGTTGTATGGTACACTAGTGTCCAGGAAAAAGCATTCTGTGATCAATCAGGTTTGGAAATGTCTCACCTCACACTATGAGTCCAGGCACAGCCCTCTCCCATTCCTGAGATTCACACTGCAACTCAGAATCATGCCCTCCCCTTTTTCTGCATCCAGAGACACATAATAGATGAACAATATACATTCTAACAGTTAATTGGAACCCGAAACATTTAAAGCAATCCTTAGAAATGCTCCAAATATTACTTGCAAGTTACAGGTGGTAAATTATTACTATTCTCAGGAAGGAGTCAACTGGAGATAATTAAGACTGACTCTCAGATTCCTGAGACTCTCTGAATAGCATCAAATAAGCGCTTCTGGAAAGTTCCCCAGAGAAGCTAAGCACACTGATTAAGTCTTAGGTAAGGCCAACGCTGCCAGACGCTTTTGCTATCTAATTAGAGATTCACTGTATGTTACATCTTTTATCCAGTGACTTATTAATGTTCGTCATCTTTCAAGTTGCTGGCACCTGGACTACTTCCTGCACCCAATTTCCACCAGCCTCGGGATTTTTACCTGAATCATTTGCACAACACCCATTTCCCTCCACTGCCTGTGTTGCTACTTTCGTTCACCCTGAGAAACGATTCTGTACCAGACACTGGCTTGTTGGGTGCCAAGAACTCAAAGATACATGACAAATGGTCCCAGGCCTCAGCAGGTGCACCTCCGATCCGAGAAGGCAGAGAGATAACTAAGTACTTATGACAGAAAGTGATCAGAGCTAGGACCACCCTGAGAGAGGAGCTGAAAAGGCAATGGGAGTCCAGAGAAGGAATGGACTTGCTCTGCCTGCAGATGTGAGGCCAGATGCGCCAAATGACCACAGGCAACTGGTTATGAAGCAGGAATGGATTTTTCAGGTATGTGAGAGCATTCGAGGCACAGGAAGGTCATGCAAAGTTCCAGAGATCTCGAGGTGCACATGTTTTTGGGGAATGGTAAGTGGGAGGAAGTCACATCAAGAATGTGTGTTCAGGGGCTGGAGGGGGTGAAAGATGAGACTGGAAAGATAGTTTTGGGCCACGTTATGACTGGTTCGGTGTGCAAAGTTAAGGAGTTTAGTCTTTATCCTGGACACAGAGGTGAGAAAGCGAAGATTTGTATAGAAGGAAGTGAGCGATCAGGTCTGTGTTTGAGAAGAGAACCAAGTGGAAAAGACGTGAGAAGGAGCTCAGACAGGGGCTGTCCATGCATCAGCTGACTGCTCGAGGCCTTTTCTCTATCCTTGCCCTGGAGCTGTGCTCTTAGAGAAAGTTCTACTCCGGTAAAAATGTGAAGGATGAATTGGAGGACGGAGGGCAAGAAGGCCAGTGAAGGGAGCTATTTCAACTGATCAAGTAAGAGACGATGATGGCAACAGACAGGGAGAGTTAGATGACAGACCTAAGACACATTTCAGAGGCCAAAGCAAGATGATCTAATGATCCGGTAAATGGGTGCACCAGTGGGATGGGAGGCAGAGTTGTGACTGTTTCCCTTGAAAGTGTCAAATGTGACCCCCGGGTTTCTGGCTTCAGAAATTGCACAACTGATATCCCCATTAACTGAGACAAGGACACGGCAGGAAAATCCAGTTTGGTGGGGGATAAGGAATTTGGACATGTTGAGCTTGAGGCTACTGCAGGAAATTAACTGGGGAACATCAAGAAAGTGGTAGAAACGTATGCACGCAGTTTCTGGGCAAGATCAGGGCTGGAGCTACACTGCTGGTCTGTGCTCCGATGTCCTCAATTCCCAAATTTCCACACAGATGGGCAGAATGTGCACATTCGGCAGCGTCCACACATCTCTGCAAGCCCAGTGTCCATCACAGGGCCTGAGACGATGACGGTACTCTACAAATAGATGTGTACTGTGTTCAAAAAATGCCATTCAGGGGCCAGCTTGGTGACGTCGTGCTTAAGTTCGCATGCTCTACTTCAACAGACTGGGGGTGCAGATGTGGAACTGGCACCGCTCATCAGGCCACATGAAAAGTGGAAGAAGATTGGCACAGATGTCAGCTCAGGGCCAATCTTCCTCACCAAAAAAAAAAAATATATATATATATATATATATTCACTTTTTATTTTGATTCACATTTAAACAGAGGCATTTCTGGGGTTCCAGGAATTCATAACACAAAATGGACCTACAAACCAGGAGAGATGAAGCTGCCCTACTCTGATCCCCTAACTTTGAGCACCTCCGTGGCCCTGCATTCTGCTCGAAACATCACCCTCTCTCGCATAATATAGAGCGTCTGTCACCCAGGAATCTTTCTTTCACTGGCGTTGTTTTCACACCTTTTCTAGGTTGGAAAAGTAACTGGCTTAGAGATTTCCCTTAATCTGTGGACTGCCTATGAAAGGGAGGTAAACAAGAGATCGGAGAGGAAGATGACGAGTGACCTCATAATGAGCTTAACAATTATTTTGCTGTAATCAAATTTTGTTTTGGGTAGACTAAGAACTGATCATCTAAAACAGTAGTTCCAAGGGTGGGTGGGAAGGCAGACAGAATCACTGGGGGAGGTTTTTCAAACAGGGAGACGGGCATTCTCGTAGTTCTGGAAGATTCTGAAGTCCCACCTCCTATGAAAAGTCTCAGAATGGGGCCCTTGCCACAGGATCCCTTTCCCCTGGCAGGACCCATGGGTAGGGGGACTTGTTCCTGTCCTCTCCTAGGAGCTGAGCTCCCAGTCCACAGGTACCCGATGCACAGCCAGGAGCTGAAATGAGTTAAGAAGGGCAGTGATTCTGCGGGTGAGAAGAAAGCCCTTCTAACAACCTGAAGTCGTGTTTACAACCTGTATTGTTGAGAACTGAGTTGAGACTCTCATGGACGAAGCCATGTCACACTGCACACCTGCCAGATCAGGGACCTACGGGAAATTTATACATGATTATACAGCAAATTTATACATGTCAGAACATGTTTCATTCCCATGTGTATTCAGATAAGGAACGACCAGAACTGAATGGAAGAAAATTTGCCATAAAAGAAAAACTTTTCACATTATTTACAGGACACAGAATGCCTGTGGGTAGCAGGTCACGCCACAAAAGACCGATAAAGGAGTTAAAGACTTCTGACCAGCTGCTTGTATGGTTAAGCAAATTAGAGGGAAAATTCTTTCATTATCAAGTATTTTCGTTGCTGAAAGGGAGAGACTACCATATTTCACTAGATCAATGTTTGCTAAACAAAGAAGCTCGGAATTTCCTTGGAATCAAAACACATGTCGTTGACCCCTCTCTATTTTGCTTAAAAAAATAAAAAGTAAAATGTAAACGGATTGCGGAGCGGAAACTCTTTCTAGGTTTTGCCTTGAGTTACATGAAACAGTTGAGTTAAAATGCAGGGTCCGCTGTTTTGGTCCATTGTTTCTGAAGTCAACCTTGAGTTGGGGAGAGAATATGTAATCAGAATTGGGGGTGCCTAATCCAGTTTCCCACTTAAGTAATGAAAAACTAGAGTCAAGTCTACTCTAGTGTTTCTCCTTTTTTCCTTCTGGATTGAGTATTTTTACAAACTTCTATGGTTCTATATTTTCTTATAAAATAAGGCCACTTGTTGATCACAGGCTTTTTGGCCTTAATGTATGCAATCAAGCATCCTCTAGCTGATCATAAGAATTTGTACATTTTTAGCATTCTTCACATCTGCAGAGGCTGATGTTGGGGAAGCCCCAAGCCTTCCCCCTGGGAGCCCATCTGGAAACTGTGTTAACAGTTATGGGCCAGGGCGCTGCATCTAAATGCCAAGAGCTCACAAGTGCTCATAAAACACTAGCATCTCCGAATTGGAGAGACAAGGCCACGGTGGTTGGATTGTGCCCCATCTCTTCTGATTGTGGTCCTGCCTTTGACCATGTAATAGGCTTGTTCTGAAAGGGACTCAGCAGGGCGGGAACACTCTCCTCACTTTATATATGCCTTGGTCAAGAGGATTTCTCCTTTGGGGCATTTACACAGCCCACTCCTTTGATGCCAGCTGGGTACAGTGAAGTCATGAAACCTCCCAGGATCCTATAAACCAGACACTTGTGTCTTCCCTACGTCTCCACACCACCCTGTCCAGGCTCCAGGAGACCACAATTATTAAACAAGAACCTAGAGGGGGCAGCACCTTGCCTCCCCGAACTGTCTGAATCTCCCCCATCAACTCTCAAAATAGGGCAGGGGAGGGAAGGCCCTTCTGTTTCCAACACTCTCACCGAAAACCTGGCCCGTAATTTTACAACTCAAGAAAACAGAATGACCGGTCCAAGTAATCCAAAAAAGATACTAAGTAACCATTACTGCTCAATAAATGATGATGATGAACACTTATTGTCGGCCATAGGACCATGTGGATGCAGACAATCTACAAAGACATTTATCGCCTTCCCTGAGGTATGGGGAGATTCCACCCCGTTTCTCAACTCGACGAATATCTGTGCATTCTTTTGAATTACTAAACAGTAACTGTGTACGGTTTTGCTGATTCCAAAGTAGTTATCTTCTCCACCCTCTGCTTATCCAACTCTCATCCCAAACGCAGAGATTACATCACATCACGCATATTGAGCTATTTTGGTCTTTGTCGACCTAATAAAATTAGATTTGCTACATCCAGGCATCGCACATATAGCACATAGCATGTCATTTATAAGCCACTCATTAAAATATTAACCTGCTTCCACCCAGGCTGGGGCAGTGTCTAGGCTGCAGAGTTTCAATCAACAACCTAAAAGCAAAGAAAGTTTCAGAAAGCCATCAGTACAGATGCTTTCCCCTCCCTCCAGACCCTCCGTCTTGCCTTCACCCCTAAAGCCCAGCCACTATTGCAAAGATCATTTGCAATCACATAACAATAAGCTCTATGACAATAAGCATTTATCAGACTGGCAAATTCGAAAAGAGTGCCCAGGGATTTCACTTCTCTCACGGTGTTCTACATTTGCAGGAAATGGCTAGCCCAAAACATATTCTAGTTTTTTTCGAAAACAAGTTTGCTTCCTGAGATACGTAAAAGGGTGCCTGGCTCACAGATGGTACTCAATAGATATTAGTTAAAACTACTCTGGGGGCCGGCCCCATGGGCAAGTGGTTGAGTTCACGCGCTCTGCTTTGGCAGCCTAGGGTTTTGCTGGTTTGCATCCTGGGTGCAAACATGGCACCACTTGTCAGGCCATCCTGAGGTGGCGTCCCACATGACACAACTAGAAGGACCCACAACTAAAATATACAACTATGTACTGGGGGGGTTGGGGGAGAAAAAGCAGGAAAAAAAAAGATTGGCAACAGTCATTAGCTCATGTGCCAATCTTTCAAAAAAAAAAAAACCTACCCTGGATATCTCTGTTCTCTTTGGTTCCCTGTTTGGATAAAACACAGACTGGTGTATCTTGGGACCTCTTTATGAGCAAAAGATCTGCACCATTCAAATTTGATCACGCTAGAGACCAGCTGTAGGAAATGAAACAAACTCGGGCTGAAGTGGGAACCCACACGTAATCACATGCTCCCAGCAGATGCGCCCCCATGACAGTCTTCCATGAATACACATGAATAATGGAAAAGCAATCGAAATCCTTCAGTATTTTCATTTTCACAGCAGGGACCCAGGTTCAGCAATTGCTCTCATGTGGCGGCACTGAAAATCAAGGCATGAAGCAGGTCTTTGTGAAGCTAATAAGCGATTATCCTTCACCAAAATATGTGACTCGAGTGCTCACACAGGAAGTCGTTCTGTAAGTTACCAATGCACGTGTATTGTAGCATTGTCTGTTTTAATGCAAGTTCTCCAGTGGCTGAACTGTGCATGTGTGTTTCTCCTCTGTAGCATCTATCACAGTAACTAACACAGGCACTGGGTGCCAGCGAATGTGTATTGCTGCTGCTTGATAATGATGCCAATGCCAACGTTATGGCCAGGTAACTGTCGCAGGTGTTTTGATAAGAGAATAAACTTCCCAGAGATCTGGTGAGAGCACAAATAAAACTACCCAGCTCGTATCAACAATATCAAGCTTCCTTCATCTTTGAATAGAGAAGAGCTAATGGTGGATGGTGACTTCAGTCCCGACGGCAGCCCAGGAGAAGGGGTGAGTTGGTACAGAAGAAGTGGCCAAGGATATGAATGATGCAAGAAGCTGAAGTCGGCTCTCCCCACACACCGTTAGGGAACCCCTAGGCCACAGACATGCCTCTCTGTCGGGAGAAAGGCACCTGTCTCTACTTAGGGTTTAGGTCAAAGCTGCCCCCCTCCATGACAGTTACTTCAGGGCAACCCCCTCATTGACTGAAGTACCTCCCAGAAAAGGAAATCCTGTCCCCTCCAGACGGTAAACGCATCTGTGGGAGGAGACTTTCAACCCAGAAGGCCAACAACCTTGAGTTAGCAGAGCTGTGAACTGCAGGACACCACTTCCAGAATGCCCCAGCCTCAGATCCTGGAAGTTCAGAGCGAAGTGTCCAGAGCTGGAACAGCTAGGAGGGTCACAGCTGAGTTCAACTCTCAAGGAGGGTGACAGATGTTCCACCAACCATGGACTGCATTACAGATTCAGCTAGACACTGCATTCAGGAAATTCAGAGCTGTCACCACAGAACGCAAGTGTGATCTGCAAAAGTGTTTCTTTTTTTCTTTCCAAATAAACACTGTTCTCCCAACTGCTTGAACCTAGCAAGATAAGAAGTGTTAAGCTTCCCTGAGAGGCTGCGAACTCCTACATGGCAGGAGCTGTGTATTTATAATTCAACATCCCCACTAATGGATACATTGTAGGGGCTCAATAAACACGGAATGAATTTAACCCTGAACCCCACAGATAACTTAATAGCCTCCTCTTAGCATTTATTGTCAACATCCCAGGTTTAGCAGAGGACTCACAGGAAAGAAAATACTCTTTCAGTTCCTTTACCAATGAGGAAGTTAATTAAGACAGATCAAAGAGCTGCAAGAAAAATGCAGAGAAGGAAAAAAAATGCCAGGTCTGAAAAAAATACGGGTGGGACATCCTATGGGGATGGATCCGACGGGGAGTACAGGATACTGGCAATTGATCTGAAACATATCTTAGAGTCTCCAGAGAACACCTGATTTAAATTCTGGACCTCACCACAAGACTTCAGCATCAGAATCTTTGAGAGGAAGGACCCACACATCTCCATTTTAAAACACACTCCCCTCCTGCCTCCTAAGTTTGAGCAAAACTCATCTATAGGCTGCAGAGGGACGCTATACTCAGGAACAGGTACCTAGGAGTAGCTCAAACCAGGAGCTTTGGGGATAAATTCAACCCCTCCCCTAAATTTCCCTATCCTCTGGTCAGCCCCTGTTCCCCTTTTCTTGGGTCTTACCACGTCATCTCCCTTGCTAGGACTGCCAGCTCCCTCACTTCCAGCCCTTCGCAGAGTGTGGAGCCCTAAAGACTACATTTCCCAGACTCCCACAGTAGGGACTGAGCCCCGGGAGAGCAGGGAAGGCAGAACTGAGGCAGAGGCAGCTATATACATACGTCAGGGAAGTATGAGATGTATCCAGGGCCAGCGACATAATTACAAAATAAAAACACAGGGCCCGCTGTTCAAAAAGCGAGGGGAAAAATAATCCCCTTGCTTTCACAGTCTCTCTCTCAACCTGTCATGGCATTTTTTATTTGCTATTTAATGTCATACTCCCTCAGCTGCAAGAGGCAAGGCCAGTGCCCTTGTCCATCCCCAGCATAGTCCAGGACCCTTCACACATCCATGCCCAGGCCACCACCAGGCAGAAGGGCAGCAGTGGTCACTGGGAGGGGGCAGGAGGGTGGGTGGCTGAGAACCCACCCTGGAGAGGCTGTCAGGTAGGAGGGGTGGATCCTCATGTGAGCCGAGGCACCAAGCCCCCCGAACATGCTCATCAGACTTGACTTGTAAGATGATTAAGAATTTCAAGATGGGGGCTGGCCCTGTGGCCGAGTGGTTAAGTTCGCGCGCTCCACTGCAGGCAGCCCAGTGTTTCGTTGGTTCGAATCCTGGGCGCGGACATGGCACTGCTCATCAAACCACGCTGAGGCAGCACCCCACATGCCATAACTAGAAGGATGCACAACGAAGAATATACAACTATGTACCGGGGGGCTTTGGGGAAAAAAAGGAAAAAATAAAATCTTTAAAAAAAAAAAAAAAAGAATTTCAAGATGGCCCCGGATTTACTGCCATGGTTGCAGACGTCCCGGGGAGCCTAGTTGATAAGAATATTCAGGGGGAAGGGCTGATTCCAGGGCCAGCAGCATCTTAGTGATTCCCCAGATTCAGATCATTCTCCGTGTTTCTGATCCTTCCCTGCCTCCTAACCATGGCAAAAGGGGAATCTCCCTGGAATCGTTTTGAGAATCACTCCTGGAAACTCTGTTTCTCCAACCCTTCCAACAACTGTCAGCATCTGAATCCCTCTGTTATGGGCTGACTGTTTGTGTCCCCCTCAAAATTCATATGTTGAAGCCTGAACCCCCAATGTGATCATATTAGGAGATGGGGCCTTTGGGAAGTGACTAGGTTTAGATGAGATTGTAAGAGTGGGGCCCCCATGATGGGATCAGAGCCCTCTTAAAGGAAGAGACCAGAGCTCTCTCTCTGCCAAGTGAGGACACAGTGAGAAGGTGGCCATCTACAAGCCAGCAAGAGAACTCTCCCAGACGCCAGACACCGAATCTGCTGGTACCTCGATCTTGGCACTCCCAGCCTCCAGAACTGTGAGAAATAAATGTCTGCTGTTTCAGCCACCCAGTCTATGGCATTTGTTACAGCAGCCCCAGCTGACTAAGACACCCTGTATTACTCACTTTGTGCTTAAATAGGAATTCCTGCTTTCTGCAGCTGAACCTTGACCCCTATATACTCTACTCTCCTCCCACAGCCCCGGTTCCCGGGCCCCTGGGCATGGCTACAGGGTGGCTGCCCTGCCTACATCAACCACTCCTGGGACCTCTTGAACACCAAGCAGGCCAGAGCAGGCGGGAACCACAAGTTCCACCTCCTGGAAATAGTTTTTTTACCAGGAAAGCAAGTATCTGAGAAAACTGTGTATTTCCCAAGTAGACAAACCCCTTGTAACCTAAACTAGCCTTTAACCTCCTGATCATGGGAAACATTTCTACATCTGAGACATTGAAAAAAGCCTGAGTTCATTGACTCCCTGAGAAGTTACCGCAGGAAATGAGAAGGACAGAAAAAGCAGAGGCCATCATCATTGGCTCTGTTGGTGGGTGGTTCCACATTCTCTCTAAGTCTTGGCTCTGTGGCCTCTGAGGTGTTGACAGCCTCAACTGCAAGGCATTCACAAGGCAAGAAAAATACAACTGTGATCAGCATGTCCCTATATGCCACTTCAAAGTTAGTTGCCTATAAAAATAAGGATCACACCTATAGACTTAAGGGTGGTTGAGCTAAACAAACTTGTTTGGTATAAAAGAAATTACTACATCTTGAAATGCTTGGGCTAGGGTTGCTAGGTGGTGGCTGGTTTTTTCTTCCTTTCCCTCAAATCACATTAATGACAATTTGACACAGTCAAGTGTTCCTCCCTGTAATAGGAATGCCACCAGGCTCTTTAGATGCGCTCATCTCTCATAATGACACACCTATAACTTCACTTCCATGTTTTAATTAGAGAAGAAGGGATTGCAAATTTCTACCTGGCACAACAGCTGTGCAACCCAAAGTAATTAGCAATTGAGTGGCCCAGGCTTGGGAAGAGAGGTAAGTCCAGAAGGATCTAGATTTGGGGGGAGAAGGGAATAAAGGTCCAAGACCACTGAGGATTTTATTTTAAAGAAATATTCAGAGCCAGAAGAGAAAGAAAATATTTGGCAGACAGACTGAGGAGGTGGAAGGCAGAAGGCAGATCTCAATGCCTATTGCATTTCCATTTCATTCATTCATTCATTCATTTGATAAATGATTATTAAGTGCCTGCTATGTGCCCAACACTATGTTTGTCCTGTAGCTGCAGAAATGGACAACAATCTGGCCTTGTATTTAAGAAGCTTCAGTCCAGAGGGAGAGAGACAATAAACAATCATATGGTCATCCTGTGCAGAAAAACTACACAGTAATCTAAAACAGGGGTTGGTAAACAACAACCAGAGGTCCACCACTTGTTTTTGTAAATCAAGTTTTATTAGACCTCAGCCCACCCACTCATTTACGTATTGTCCATGGCTGCCTTTGCATTACAACAGCAGACATGAGTGATCACCTGGATGCAAAGTCTAAAACATTTACTATTGGACCCTTTGCAGAAAATGTTTACTGAGGCCTGGTCTAAGAGAATAAAAGGCAGGCCCTAATTTAGACTGGAGTTTGGGAAGGCTTCCTGGAGAAAGGGACATTTAAGAGCCATCTGAAAGATGAGGAGGAACAAGCCAGGCAGAAAGATGAGAGCGGTCTCCAGCAGCGGGAACTGTGTGGGTGAAGGCCAGAAGTGGCCAAGAGCTTACGTAGCATACTCAAGGACTGTGAGGAGAGCAGCAGACAGGACTGAGAGAGAGAAGCAGTTCCAGGACTCCTACCGAATAACAGGAGGCGGAGGGGCCGCAGGAGTAAGAGTAGCAGCCAGCGGATGCTGAGTGCTGACTGTGGGCCTGGCTGTGTTTTAAAGCACTTTACACACATTAACTCTTTATTCCTTAAAGGGCTTATGGGTTCAATACGTTTAGAAATGAGCTTGCAACCGCATTTGCATAACACTTCACTTAATGTTGAGAAAATGTCACATCAGAGAATTGGGGGCGGGCGGGGGGGGGGGGTGGGCTGAGAAACACTTGGGAGGACAAAAACCCTGTTCCCCCACCTCTTCAAGTACCACCTTGACAATGTCACTGTGCAGACGGAATTGACATACAAGACGGTCTCTAAAAGAAGATAACTTCATCCCTTTAATTAAAGTTAGTTATGGACATTCAAAAGAAAGATATACCTTGTGGGTAAATTATGTCTTATTTGTGATTTCAGACCTTAAATCTGGAGAATAAGAAAAATTCTGATTTTCAAAACATGAGAAAAGGATGGATTCCAGGGGGAAAAAAAGGATAGATGATGTCTGACAGCATCCTCCTTGTGAAATTCTAGAGAGAAAATTAAATGGAAGTTTTATGAACATTCAGAAAACAGTGAGGTGATGATTCCAAGCCACACCAACCTCCTGTCCTGTCTTGGCAGGGTGACCAGAGTGACAGTGCAGAAGGACGCCATGGATAGAGCGTATGTTGATTTGAGCCAAGCGATTGACCAAGACATTTTCATACATTCTTTTGATAAAGGACAGACAAATGGGCTTTTTTTAAAAAAAAAAAAAAAACCTATTATTCAGATATCTAGTTGACTGCACAATAATAACCAGAGAGAACACTGAAGAAGACAGAGCTGGTCTTCTTGGTGGGTCTTCCTCCAAGTGGGTGAAATTCACCAAAAGAGAACAAGCAAAGGCTATTTATTCAGAGTTTGCTAAAAGCAAGGGAGTCAGCCACCATCACTTGCATCTGGCAGGGACCCAAAGCAGGCAGAGAGGTGGGAGAGCTTTCTAGTGAGAAACGGGAAGACCAGAGGTGTGCCCTGATTGGAGGCTGTTGGCACGGGGAAGCTGCAGTCAGGCTAACTAGAAGCAGGGCATCCTCTGTGGTTGGTTTGGGGAGCAGAGTGGGCATTCCCAGGCTGGTCCTAAGCTGGAAACAAAGACAAAAATTAGGGGAATGTCAGTTATTGATAGCTCCTGGTAGTGTAGGGTCCACTGCCACAGGGGTGACTATTTGACTCCCTGGACTGGTTGCTGCCGATTAAGGGTCAAAGCCCTGGTGTGATATATATGGTCTGGCCACTGTCTATTTGCATAATCAGTCTCCCATCTGCCGCTGCTGTGTGCCCACCATGGGAGAACAGACAAACTGTTCAGGTCGGTTTCCTTGAAAGTGGCATGAAGAAGTTTCAGAAAGTAGATAGAGAAAACATAGCAATTAATTAGCCCCAAATTCAGGGGAGATAAAATTAAAAAATCAATTAAATACCTTCTGCAAGGAAAACCAGGGGCATAAACATTGTTGCAATTTAAATGTGGCTGAAACGATTGTCAGCAACGTCAGTTCATATGCAGTTAATGACGGTCTGAGTAAGGTGGATGGTTAATTCATCCACTGCCAGCTCTGCGACCTTAGACAAGTCACTTGATCTCTATCTGCCCTAATCACTTATCTGTAAAATAAACAGTTTGAATTAAAATCTCTTGGGTCCTTTATGGTTGTAAAATTTTATGGTTCTCCGATGCTGGTCACTCGGAAGATTTCTTTTATTCCACATGTGGCAGCTATGTGTCTGCCCAGCTAGATATATTAATCCATCAGAAGCTGAATTTTAAAAAGAGAACAAATAACACTCATGTTTTGCAAGAGGGCATTCATTCAACAACAATTATAGAACAGTAACTATGAAGAAAGCACTCTCCTAGGAGCCATAGGAGAAACAAAGAGAAAATATGAGAGCCAGCTCTAAAAGACTATAGTTGAGAAGGAAAATTATGTACATAATTAACTCTAAAGCAAGAAACCAAGTACTCAGTACCCTAAAATGATACAGAAAGTGCTACAGAAAATGACAAATACTCTGTACACTCTGAACAGCTTCCCTAAATGTTGTAAAAGAACGATCAGCCAGTGATTGCATGTTTTAGCAGACTGTAATTTACAAAGAATTTTCATTTGCTGTAAGTTTCATTTGTTCCCAGTCCTCTTCCCCTGGGCTTTGTGGTTTGGCACAACACAGTTATACTAGCAGGTCTCGACTGCAAAGGGCATTTAAAAAGAAGGTTTATGTCAGAATATTGGCACCTCTACATTTTACAGAATGTTCTGGCCAGAGGAAACCCAGTCTCAGAAATTACTAAATAATGGCAACGAAGGGGCACCAATGTTCCCATGAGGCTGATTCTCTTTAAAGCCCTCGTTCCTAGGAAGTGGTAAATGCTGAAAATTGTCATTTCCTGCTGCCCTCTGCCCCTCCCCCCCACCTGAAGCTACTAGCAGTGATGGAGGAGCAGAATTTTAAAAGATGCGGTTTCATAACTTTAGAATGCCTTCCATTTGCATTGGCAAGAAAGGGATTAGGGAAGATTTTTCACTTGTCCCTTCCTGCCTAGGAAGCCTGATCTTTAATGCTTGCAGCTCTGTTACTGCCATCCAAAAACGCTTCCATTTTCTCCAGTTTAAGAGAAATACATGCAAATCACAAAACGCAAAGTGCTCTGTGCCCAGAAAGCACAGCCACGGCCTGCAGACACGCTTTTCACGATAAACAAGTCAGCCTCTCTTAAACCCCAAACCATTCTGAGTCCCATCTTACAGTCTGTTCTCTACGAAAAAAAAAAATGATACAAAAAGAGGTACTGTAAATGGACATGAGTCTCTCAAGTTTAATGCAGTGCACAAGCATAAGTTACTTCTATGAACAGCAGTGGAGAATGGCAAATTGCTTGTCTTCTTTTTGGATGTCCAGTTCGATGAAAAGGCTTACTTTCTCTATTACTTCCTCTCCAGGGTGAGAGAGAGCGTTGAGCAGGTGCGTTTGCTGTGGTGGGGAGAGAGACCTGCCTGCAGGAAACAGGAAGTTCTCAGATACCAGTGCCCCCTCCGGTGTGTCTACTACCACACAAAGCACCCAAACACTGACTCGATATTTACTAAATCTGATGAGGGACTTGGAGGTCCCACCTGATATTTACCGTGTTTGTCACAAATCCCCAAACAATTAGCAGGCATTTTTTGAGAGTAGAATTTCTCTTTGTTTTCCTGCAAAACCTCATGGGTGTGCCTCCTATTTCAATTCCGTGACTAAAAACCCTTGGGGATGATGCTAAGCATGCAGTCAGGGAGCCTAATCATTATTCTTAACTAGTTCCCCATCTTCAGGTGGCCAAACCAGCTACAGAATTCTCCCCACCCAGTCAATATGGTTCACAGCTGGCAGAGCTCTGTGCCTTGCAAGCTGTCACCATGTATGAGCTACAGAAGGAGCAAGAGCAGCTGTGGTCCCCAAATGCCCTGCCAATTGCAATAAGTACTGAGCCACTCAAGTTTTTTTATCCCCTTTAGAATATTCACTTACTTTACACTGATTTGCTATAAACGAACTCCTTTCAACACTGCAGAGATGTGAACGCCTTTACTTAATATTCATGTCCTCCTGCAAAGCTGCCTGTAAATATATCCTTTAAAAAAACAAACTAAGAAAGTCACTGTGTACAAGAGCTTGAAGGCAAAATCTTCAATAACTCAGCGTACCCCTTCTACAGCACAGCCATTCCTCATTTATCTCTTGGGTTTATTGACGACAGGGTCACACATCTACAAAACATCTGCAGAGATGCTAAGGCAAACCCAAATATTCTCTCTTGAGCATCAAATAAGAAAAGGAGGATGAAGATATTTTTCTACCATGAGTTGTTTTATTAAAAAAAGAAAACGAATTCCACAGCAGCCTACTAAGAAGCCATTCCACCTGCACGTTCCCACGGAGCCCCCACTGCCCTTGTCCTTCCCGCTCTGTTAGTCTGGTCCAAGGATTCTCCACCCTGGCTCCACATTAGAGCCGCCTAGAAGATATTTTTTTAAATACTCATATCAGGACCTCAGTCTTGCAAATTCTGATTTGATTGGTCTGGAACAGGCCCCGGTGGTTTTAACATGCAGTCGGAGTGCAAAACCTCAGGCTGTAATGAAAGCCAATAAATCAATGCAATCCACCACCTAACCCTGAATAAATGCAGATAACTAGACAGTCAATCTGCCGCTGGCTCCGAATCTCAGAATTTTGTACACAGGATATCATTAGAGGGGCTCAAACTGCTGTTTGCACCTGCTTATTTTGGAAGTCAGAGTGTATTTTAGGGAAGTGGATGTGGGCTGGCGACTCGTCAGTTGTTGCTTATTAATGTTAGGTTATTTACCATCACAACCTCTCTCCACATTCGGAGAAGTCTGTTTTCCTTTAAAAGAGAAGGAAACCGTAAAACCAGAACAGGGTACTCAGAAATCATTTCCAAAGAGACGACTGACAGAGGAGGAACCGGAAGCCGAGAGTGAATAAAATGAAAACTACCAAGAGGAAGATGCTCCTAGAGACTGAGGAAACGAGACCACAGCCCCAACTGTCTTGTAGGGGATGGCCTTGAAGACCAGTCTCCGGGACTAGGGAGCTAGTTAGCTAGCTGCCTCCCTGTGACTCACGTTCCTTATCAGTGAAACAGGAGAGCTGACTTAGAAATGCTCTTAGTACAGTGACAGCAAGTTCTCACCTGTCAGTGATGGAACCAGAAAAATACGCAGAGGAAAGGGAGAGTTTGGGGGGAGTTGTTTTATTTTTTACTTAAAAGACTGTTCTTTAATCTGAGATTCCATCTTTCCTGGGTTTTTTTATGATGTTAAATATATTTTCTTTTGGGAAATGATTTGCACAGTAGATTTAGTTGGTTTGGATGTGTGTATTCAGAATAGTTGCTTGATAAACATTTCCTGAATAACTGAATTGAAAGCTCTCGGACACATAAGTCACTGTACACTGTGTGAGGCATGGAGTCCATTTTTTAACCAGGAAGAGCAGAGACAATGCCCTTTGGCAACCAGCGACTGGTTAGTACTCCACAGAGAGCGACACCTGTCCTTTATCCACAATACATTTCATGGTTATATCAGATCAATGAGTCAACCTCAGGCAGTCATGAAGGTGAGTGAGGGGAAAAGGCACTTTTCCCACTAACTATGCTTATCTCTTGTTGTGTCAATGTTGTCGCCCTCCCTTTGTGTTCTGCACTGAAGACTATGGGGAAAAAGGCAGAAGGAAAAGCGTAAAAGCAAGATCTTGCCTGAAAAGTAAGGTCATTTTTTTGGTGCCCATCACCTGGTGCATGGGATGGGGCCCTCCAGAGACAGGAAAACGCAATTCTGGAAGTGAGCCAGGGAAGGTGGGAGAGGAAAATGGACCTTTCTCTCTGGGCCCAGACGTTAAGGGGTCTGTTTGCCTAGCATTTTCCCTCCAGAAAGTGGGTGAGAGATGGTGGGAGCAGCCTGGGAACAAGGAAGGCAGATAGCCAGACAGACCCATATGGGCTGGACAGAACCCCTAGGCTCTGGATAGCAACACACATCCCTTGAAGGACAGAAATATCTTGACTTATGGACCTCTCCATGTTTAATTTCTCCTTTGTAATAATATTCTAGCATCGGGTAGCTTCAGAAGTGCCCAGGGAGAGATAGTGTGCATGTAAAGGGACAGCACTGGTGGTTGTGCTCCTCAGCCCGAGGCACTGAGCAGAAGGTTACTCTTAGAGCTGCAGGGGAGGCTGTGAGTCAGGCTCCTTCCCTTTGGAGGAGGAGTCTTGTCTTGGAACTAGCTTTGGAGAGTGGCTGTCGTCTTGAATGAGACAGTCAGACTTCCTAACCACGTGAAGTGAATCTGCACTGCATCCCTTCTCTAGTAGACTTCATTGGCCGTCTTACATAGACACCCTGACTTTTTGAACATAGAGTTGGTCTTCTTTTAATCATCTTGGGCTCTTTCCTTTACCACTTGGAGTCCCAGAAGATGGTACCCATCAGGGTCACTCCCAGCTTCTCCCAGCCCTGTGCCTCCATTTCCTTCCCAGGGAACATAAGGACCTGGACAATGGCTTTCTTGCAGGGAGACCAGCCTCTACCCTCGAGAACGCCACCAACTCTGAGAATAGCTCTAAGGGAGTTAGGAGCTGGGTGGGAAGAGAGAGCTCTAGGAGGGAGGCAAAAAGAGAGCCATCTGGAGCCCCAGATCCTTGGTGTGGCCTCTGCAATGCACAGCACAGACATCTCTGGTAGGACCAGGCTTTGGGAGGAAACGTCACTGCCAGAGTGTTCAGGCATGTGACTGTCACATCGCTACATGTGTTTGTGCGTTTACATTTTTACATCCATTGGATTCAAAACTATCTAGGGATTTCACAAATGATCAAAAAGACTTACAAACAAAAGTAACTCTTTCTTACCAAAAGTCAACCATCAGGATGCTGTGCACCTCTCTGAGAGCTGAGTCCCTCCTTACAAGGCACCCTGTACAGGTGACAGTGAGCTGAGAATTGAAACAGCAAGCAGGTCAAGCTCCATACGCCTCTGCTGCCATCATGGAAATGTTCCTCTGCAGAGGGATAAAACTATGCGTTTTTCATTCCCTGATGCCTATTTAAGTGTGAACACACCTTTGAGAACCACATATGGCAGATAACTCCTGGTGGGGTGCTGGGTTCACAAGGAGGCCCCCTTTTCTGGGCACGGCTCCTGAAACACCAAGATGGGCCCCCAAGGGCCACAGTTAAGCTATGTGAGTCTGACCACATCTGTTTGATGCAAGGATAACTCTGGACCCAAGACAGGTCTATGCTGTTCCAGGAATCTGAAGTTTGGGCAGAGAGAGAGAGAGAGAGAAATGAGGGGGAAGCGACTTTAGGTTACATCCTAGAAAGAAGATCATAAATTCCTAAGATGACACCCCAGGAACAGATCTGATTGCCTCTCCAGGAAAATCTTGGTTGTTCATTTTTTGCCTTTGGTTAGCTAAGATAAACCAGTATTCTCCTAATAAACACCTTTTGCTTAAGCTAACTGGAGTTGATTTTCTTTAGCTAATACAGAAATGTTACAGGTCTATGCTAAGGCTGCTATTATGGAAAGATGGATAAAGACAATTTAGATATTTAACATATTTTTCAACATTTTGTGACAGACTTCAAGTAGGTTTGGTGGGAGAAAGCCAGCTGTAGTGGTCCACGCTGACCTTCAAGGCCCTTACAGGCTCTGCACTTGGTCCATGCATTTGAGAAGTGACCACAAGGTCAGAATGGAGGCCCTGGACTGAGACAGTTTAAATTGGCACTTTTCAAAGTGTGGTCTCTGGGTCAAAAGGATCACCATCACTGGGGAGCAGAAATGCGAGCCTTGGGCCCCAGAATCTGCGAGTGGGCCAGCAATCCGTGTTTTCACAAGCTCTCCAGGTGATTCTCATGCCTCTTAAATTTTGGAAACCACCAGCTTAACTCTCCAATCAGTTCCAAGAAAGACTGGCTGAGTCATGAAGAATTTCTCAGCAAGGGCTTCTCCTCACTTTATAGGGAATGCAACCTATGTGGTCTGAATAGCAGCTCCCAGCCTAATGACAAATCCTGGCTGCCCATGAGTCCACAAAATTTCCTAGTAGCCTTTTCCAGCTGTGTGTGATTTCCCTTATTTCAATTAATTAGCTTTTTTTAATCCAGGAATTGTAACACATTTGTATTAGGAGACAATAGGATGCACCAAAAAAGGCTCAGATTCGAGAGATATCTAGACTTTAATCTCTGTTTTGGTAAGCCACTGAATCTTTCTGACTCTCAGTTATCTCATCAGCAAAATGGAGATTCCATAGCTGCCTTATGGAGTTGTTATAAAGTCCAGAGATAAACATGTCCAGCAACAGGAATATGTGTGCTCGGCAATAGATATGCCATCACCGTCACCATCATCATCATCTCCCTTCCGCCAAGTCATTTCATATTCATGGCTTACTTCTTGGACAACGGCCTCCATGATTGTGTTAAAGAAAGTCCAATTGTTTCTTCCTGGAGAATCACATTACTCTTCCTTAATTATCACTTAAAATTGATTGCTACTTTTCTAAATAAGAGCAATACACCTAGTACAAGCCTCTTACCCTTGTTAGCTTTTGATTTACTTACCTGTATAAATCTTAGGGTTCAGGCATCATTTTAAGACTCTACACTCCCAAGATATTAACCAGAACCTGAGATATTCAAGAACAGCTCTCTGTTCTCCAAGCACACGTGGACAAAAAGGAAAATAGGTGTTCCCAGAAGGGCAGAAATTGTTTCTGCTGAAAATGGTGCCCGAGTGCTGACAGCCACTTTGCCATCATAATGTCCTGATTATTCTAAATCTGGCTAGCACGGTCACACTCATGCAGTCCTCAAAAAAATAAAAACTCAAAGTGGAAACGCTACCTGAATGAGAAAGCCCAAAGCATGGAGAATATTAGGAACACGGAGAGGCTCAAGCCAATTCAGTTGTTGACGTCAGATAAAAATCTAAGGATCCTACTGGAAAACAGCATTATCTTTGCTGTTTCTCTTACAACATACCTGACTAGAAAGGGGATAAGCTATTTTAAAAATGGCAAGTGTCATACGGTAGATCTATCCTTAATTTTCTGAGGATACTCCATACTGCTTTCCATAGTGGCTGCACCAGTTTGCATTCCCACCAGCAGTGTACAAGGATTCCCTTCTTCCCACATCCTCTCCAACATTTGTTGTTTCCTGTCTTGTTAATTATAGCCATTCTGACCGGAGTGAGGTGATACCTCATTGTAGTTTTGATTTGCATTTCCCTGAGAGCTAATGATGTTGAGCATCTTTTCATGTGCCTGTTGGCCATCCATATATTTTCTTTGGAGAAATCTCTGTTCAGATCTTTTGCCCATTTTTTTTAACTGGGTTGTTGGTTTTTTGTTGTTGAGATATATGAGTACTTTACTGCTGGGTATTTATCCAAAGAACTTGATAATGCAAAGGCATAAAGATACCTGCACCCCTATGTTCACTGCAGCATTATTCACAATAGCCAAGAATTGGAAGCAACCTAGGTGTCCATCAAGGGACGAATGGATAAAGAAGATGTGGTATTTATAGACAATGGAATAGTACTCAGCCATAAGAAATGATGAAATCTCACCATTTGTGACAACGTGGATGGTCCTTGAGGGTATTATGCTGAGTGAAATTAGTCTTTTGAGGGAGAAAGTCAAATACTATACGATCTCACTTATAAGTAGAAGATAAAAACACTGACAAATAAACACATAGCAATGGAGATTGGATTGGTGGTTACCAAAGGGGAATTGGGGGGAGGGCAAAAGGGGTGATTAGGCGCCCATGTGAGGGGATGGACTAAAATTAGTTTTTGGGTGGCAAACATGATATAATCTACACAGAATTCAAAATATATTATGATGTACATCTGAAAGCTATATAATGTTATAATCCAATGCTACTGCAATTAAAAAAATAAAAAATAAATTAAAAAATAAATAAATAAATAAAATGGCAACTATATCTTTGCCAGAACAATTTCTCCTATGTTAAAAGCCAAGGAAAAACCAGCTCATATATCGGAGCCATCATATTAAAGAGCCATTGAGAAATCACCTCATCCATTTCCCACTCTAGCTAGTTATAACTGTCCCAGTAGAGACTGTATTTTCTAAACTCTCTAGACAAGATATCATAGTCCCTCATTCCAATATTACATACTCTTCCCCTGACAAGAAATTGTTTTTATCCAACCTAAATTTCAACTACGACTTCTGCAGGAGTTCAGAACGTGCCGCCCCAAAATATGCCATTCTGGCATATTGAATATTTTGAGTTAAAAACAGCAAACACAAGAAAAACACTCTGAAACATACTTCCTTCTTTCTCTTAAAAGCAAGAGATGAAATTCCCATGTGAAAGATGTGCTCCCTGTACCAGAAGGAAAGTAACATTCTTATCATCAAGGACAAGAAGTTGAGACCAAGAGAATTCTATACAAACAGACCTTGTTGTCCCTCTGTTCAATCTAATACAAAAGCAAGTAGGTCTCGCCATTTCTTCCGGTCTTCACTCCTTATGATGGCTCCTGTGTTACATAAAACTTGTATTAACTAGATTTGTATGCTTTTCTCCTATTGATCTGTCTTAAGTCAGTTTAATTCTCAGGTCCAGCCAAAAAGAACTCTAAGAGAATAAAAGTAAAAATTTGCCTCCCCTACACTTGTGTGTCCTCAAGTGCCGTGTCTTGATCCTAGCTCAGCCGGTGACAAGTGGTGAACTGTGGCTGTATAATTTCTCTTGGGCTCATTATCTCCACTGTAACATAAACGAGATGGATTATTAGGTCTACATGTTTTGAATCTAAATCATCAAGGACTTAGAGACAAAGCACAGTGCCCCCACAGAATGCTGGCCACTTAAACGCAATAATATATATATGTTAATGGATGCCAGTTGTCAAATTTCTCCAGGTACGATCAAACCAGTCTCTTCTGGCTCTCCTCCCACAACCAAATTTCCAATCTTTGGCCATTCTTGTGGCTCCTCATGGAAACTTCCCCAAGCACCCTCAAGTTCTTCTTAGGCTGGCACCTGAACAACAGGACGCGGTGTTCCGTAACTGTTGCTTTTTTCTCTCTTTCTAGTGGGGCTTAAGTGATATGTCATTTAGTTATGATTTACATTGTATTTTTCAAGTACAAAGTGAAATGTGAGCTGGTTAACAAGCTCTGTTTGAACAGTAAGCCTTCTGCATACAAAGTGTGTTTCCCACTGTCATCTGAAACAGAGCTCTCAGAGGAGTTAATCTGTAGCTAATTCAACCCTTTCAGAGTCACCAGCTTTGTACACCAAATACTGTGACCTGGGTGACAAGCTGCCAGCCCCAGCAGGCTCTAGTCTTTCATTGAAGTCATATATATATATATATTTTTTTTTTTTAACGTATATTTTATTCTGACTGCATTGGTACAGCCTCGATTTCCAATTCAGGAACATCTGTTAGTTAAATTACTTACAGATCATGTCGATGAGCAAATTGTAGCCTTAAGAATTATCTAGAGACAAGAAGCCTGGCTCACACAGTCAGGTGGGGATGACTATACCCTCAGGATACCCCTCACTGGGGAATTCTGGCTCTGTCCGAAGACCCTATGAGGTTTCACAGGGGAATCTTTGCCTCCAAGGAAGAGACAGGAAGATCAGATTCTCTGCTCAAGGAAAAATGCCCAAGGAAACACAAAAGAAAAAGCTAAGAACAAGAAAAAGCTTTTTAAATGAGTCCACCTGAGCAAGGGCAACAATGAGGTTATTAGGTCCCTTTGAAACTCAAAGTCACTCCCTGAACTTCTGACTTACCTTGGTGGGAACTATGGGAATGGATACAGAGAACAGGACTCAGCCACTGCCTTAGTGACTGTGAACAATGACAAAAGGTGGGGCGGCACAGGGTCCCCTGTGATGGCCAATAGCATCTCAGAAAATGGAGAGAGGATTCTGGATGGACTAGTCAGGAAAGGCTTCAGGCTTGAGCCTTAGAGATGGGCTTCAAAGATGGAAAAGATTTATGACAGGTAGAGAGAGAGACAGGTGCGGGGATTACGGAACAACCGAAATGAAGAGATCGAGATGGGGAAGCAGAGTATATTGAGAGCAGACGAGACTTCTTGTTTGCCCCAGTGGGAAGAGAGGGACATGTCATGAACGACATGTCGGAAACAGACCGACACCCAAATATGGAGGTCTCAAATGCTAGACTAAATGGTTTGATCATTGGAGAGCCATTCTTTAATCAGGAGAACGAGATGATCAAAGGGTGCTATAAGATGAATTGGCTTTAGCGATGATACATGACAGATTAGAAGTAGAGAGCAAAGGCTGTTGAAATTGCTCAGGTATAAGGCAATGAGGGCTCAGCAAAGGAATGCAGAGAAGGGATGGGGAGGAAGAGAAAGACACAAGACAGACTATGCAGGGGCTATAACCACAGACCCAGGAGGTGGGACCAAGAGAAGAGTGCTCTCTCTCATCTTGCTTTAGCCCAATGATGTTCCCCGTTCATCTCATGTTCTTCCATGCCCCGCCCCCACCCCCCCACCCCCATCGCTGTTCCTCTGTCTTCCAAGGACTCCTCACCCCACCACACCCACCTGGCCAACTTCTACTTCTGCCTGATCAAGTCTACTATTGACGTTCTCTGTTGCAGTTTTCATTTCATTCATTGTATTCTTCAGCTCCATATTTCTGTCTGGTTCTTTTCTATGACTTCTCTCTATCGAACCTCTCATTTTGTTCTTGTATTATTTTCCTGATTTCACTGAGTTTTCTATCCACGTTCATTATCATTTGATGAGCTTCCTTAAAACAATTATTTAAAATTCTTTGTCAGGTAATTCATAGAGCTCCATTTCTTTGGGGTCAGTTGCCAGAAAAGTATTGTGTTTCTTTGGTGCTGTTATGTTTCCTTGATTTTGGGGGCTCCTCGAAGCCTTGTGTGGGTGTCTTCACACTGGAAGAAGGAGTCACCTCCTCCAGTCTTTACTGACCAACTTCAGGAGAAAGATACCTTCACCTGTCATTCTGGCAAGGGATTCCAGACTTCGCAGACCTTTTCTATGGATGCACCCACTCCACGCTTCTCGTTCCCTCTTGCGGGGTCATTCTTAAGATATATGCATCCTCTTGATGCTGAAGAACCATGCTGAGCGCTGAGAGCCCCCCATTTGTTCTCCCTGGGGCAGTGCCCTGAAATGCCAGGTTTCTGAGCCTTCTTCCAACTCCACAGAGTCAGGCTGGCTTTCTGCGCTTGCTCAGTAGCCATCCACAAAGGCTTGTTCTCACCGTCTGTGGGAGTGGGTGCTGGAACTGGCCACGGTAGGGGTGGGAGGATGGGGTGGGGGGGTGTACAGAGGGTTAGGGTGCCTGGGGGTCAGGCGGGGGACTCCACAGGCATGGCATCCCCAGAGGCTTGTGGGCAGAGTTCTGATGGAGTCCACACAACGGTTAGTAGGAAGAATCATGAAGCAGTTAGCAGTGTCCTATGGGCTTGTCCTGGCTTGTGTTTATGGCCAGGGGACCATGGCATATGAGGGGTGGGCGGAGGGAAGGCTTACTGGTACAGAATCAAGGTGCCATCATCACCTCCTTCAAGTGCCCCATGCCTGGCAGAGATTGACAAAGATGCCCCCAGTCTACTCTATGAGAAGCCAGGATGCAGGTAAAAGCGTTTTTTTGAGCTGGTTCCACGCCTCTCTTCTGTCCCTTCCCTCTGGGCTGGATTTCAGGGTTGTCTGTGTCACTGGCCTGGATATGGTTCCTTTCCCACTGGACACTCCAGCTCTACATTCTGAGCAGTAGCGGCTGGCGATACATGGCATGTGGGGGTGCTGACTGCCTGAAACGTGCAGAATCAAGCCCAACACTAGCATGGATTTGTCTATAAAATCCCGGAAACATAGGCCCAAGTCTCAAGAACAACAATCTCCAAATTGTATCACTATCTTCCCCTTCCAGTACAAAATCCTTTAGCATCCCCCCATACAGGTACAATTATTTATAAATGATAACAGATATACTACCATCCTATTATGTACATTTAAAACTTATGCAACATTAAAACTTTAAAGAATTAGATAAAAGAAATAATTAAAATATTTTTGCTTTCACTAGAAAATCTTATTAATAACAGCATTTTAAGTGAGATCCACAGAATTGACTATGTCAGTCATTGTTCTGTCCTTGTAACATGGCTGACAGAGAACTCCCGCTGGTGGGCGTGTCAGCTCTCTCATGCGGTTGTTGCGTGCTTGTGCTTGCATTTTTAGTATGCTCTTCAAGCCATGATTTCCTTCAGGAATCTTCTTAAGTTCTCTGTCTACTTTGTGAAGGTCAGGTTACGTAAAAGTAAGTAATGTAATCCACAAATCCACTTAACTGGACACATGTAAACTGCCTTATGTCTGCTCAGGTGGAAGGGGGGTCAGCAAGGATGCCTCTGTGGGCCCACTCTTCCCTCAAAGTGAGTCATGGGGTTATGACCGTCTGCCCGACGAACGAACTATCAATTCTAAATGATGTTTGTGGTTCTTAATTTCTTTCCTTTTTTTTTATTTTGCTGAGGAAGATTCTCCCTGAGCTAACATCTGCTGCCAATCTTCCTCTTTCTGTATGTGAGCCAGCACCATAGCATGGCCATGGACAGACAAGTGGTGTAGGTCTGTGCCCGGGAACTGAACCCAGGCTGCCAAAGCAGAGCATGCTGAACTTAACCACTAGGCCACAAGGGCTTGTCCCTTTCTTATTTTTAAAGATAAAATTAAAGGAAAAGTTCTAACATTTTCTTTGTGCATCCCAATGGATCATCTTGTATATCCACTTTGGCGTCCCCCACTGCTTTAGACATTGGGGCTGGAGGTACAGCCTTGTAAGTCCTCCAAATTAAAATAAGAGACAAAACCTGGAAATTTCCACAGATGAACATGTGGAGAGAAAGGAAGACTGGGTGTTGACTTTTGAAAAACGTCCCCCTCTAGGAAACAGGAGAAAGGAGAGGAGTCCACAAAGGAGAGAAGAAAGACCCCTCAGAAAAGTAGGGAGGTGCTATGGACTGAATATTTGTGCCCCACCCCGCCCCCAAGTTCATATGTTGGAATCCTAATGCCCAAGGTGAAGGTATTAGGAGGGGGGGCCTTCGGGAGGTACTTAGATGATGAGGGTGGAGCCCTCATGACAGAGATTAGTGCCCTTATAAAAGAGACCCCACTCAGCCCCCTAACCCCGTCTGACATGTGAGAACAGAGCAAAAAGATGCCATCTATGAACCAGGAAGTGGTGCTTTGATCTTGGACTTCCTGGCTGTGAGAGATAAATTCCTGTTGTTTATAAGCCACTCAGCCTCCAGTATTTTGTTATAGCACCCCAAACAGACAAACACAGGAGGCAAATGTACTTAAATCGTGTCATAATTAAGCAATCTGAGAGTTTGAAGAACAGAGTGTTGGTCAAGTACTGGTCAACAGAGTCTAATGTTTCAGAAAAACCAACAGGAATCTATACTTTGAAAAGGCTATGATGTCTGGCAACTCAAAATGAATCGGTGATCTTCGAGGAAACCAATTCAGTACCATGGATAAGCAGGAGCCATGTTGTAAGGGGTTGGTGAATGAATTGATGAGTGAGGGAGTACAGCAGTAGACGTAAAAACACTACTTGAAGAAGTTTCATAGTGAAAGAAGGCAAGAGGAAGGAAAGAGGGGAAGAAGAAAGAAGGAAGCAGAAAACAAGGGGCATTGTGAAATCCTGGAAATCTACAGGGTAGAAAGCACTGTTCTAGAAGTTGGAACTTGAGAGGATGACTCCTCCCACTCTATACTGCCAATAATAATTCATTTGGTCCATCTTAAAAATCCAGACTATATGACCTAGCTCATAGGCCTGGATTTTGGTCCTAATGAGTATAACGCATCTTGACAGTGCTAACCATAATACACCATCATAATATTCAGTCTCTTCCTTGGTGTCTGTGTAAATCAGCCCTCAGTAACGGTAAAGCAATCCACTTCCATCATGCTCTCTCTCTCCTACCCAGGCCAATGTCCCCGCCACAGCACATCTCTCCTGCGGGCATCGCTAACTGAAACAAGTATGATTTTCCATTACAGTGCTGTGGGCCCGCAGCCTCATTGCTTTCAGGCCTGGCCTGATTTCTCTCAGCGTATGGGGTCATATTAATTAATTCCGTCATTAGACAGCCTGTCAGAAGGAAAGAATAATGTCCAAATGAACAGCACCGTGTCCTGCCGTTTTCTTGAATTCTCTGTCAATGGTCCCAGCACATTCCTAGTCACTCAGACTTCAAAACTCACTTCCCTCCCTCCTTACCTCTCAGTATAGGCAGAGGTCCACTGGTCCTCCTTCCCAGTGTCTCAAGAGAGGTCTGCCTGGTTGCTCAGGGCCCCTCCCCGCCTCTGGCCAGGACTTTCACAGCATATCCCAGGTGGTCTCTGACTCGTTCTAATCCACCTCCATCCTGCACGCCACCTCAGGAGTCATCCTTAATCTTTCCAGGACTCCCTCCCAATCCTCCTCTAGGCAAAATTCTTCAGTTGTTGCCCCACGGCATAGCAGATGAAGGACAAACCCTTTAGCCTCACAGGTGAGCACTTCTGTGCTCTGACCCCGGTCCTGCCCGCCCCTTCCCACTCGCATTTTCTCAAACACCCAGCCACACTCCCAAACTCATCTCTCTGTCTATAACCATTCTACCTGTTCCATCCACTGAGACGCCTCCCCTTGCCACTGCCTCCACCCTGGAAAAGCCAATCAACTGGAAAAGCCAATCCATCCTTCAAGCTCATCCCAATGCACCTCTTCTGACTCACCAACTGGCCATGATGGACCCTCTTCTGAACCCCTCTGCAGAACCTCTGCCCCTCTCCTACGGCGTGCTCAGGCCACTTCTATGCACGCTTGTTGGTGTTCTTGGAAGGCTCCATATCCCAGCTGTGAGCTCTTTGAGGCGCAGACTGGGTCTTACTCATTTTTGAACGTGTCTGTACAGTGATCAAGAAGGTTCAAGAAATAAAATCTATTAATTCAGCTCAAAACAGGACCACTTTCTTTCCGGAAGGTAGTTTCCTCCTTGAAACTTTAGAGCCATTAATAGTGTCTTCTCATATTTAAAATTCTGGAGAAGCTGTGAAATGAGAGGCAGATCTCAACCAGAATTCTTTTAAACAATAGGGGTATGTCTTTGGCATGCCATTCACACAGTCCCCTCTGCGAGCTGCATTTTAAAAAGAGTATTACGCATCCCATCCGAGAAGAACCAACAAGAAAATTGAAAATTCTGTGCCAATTCCACTAGGATTTAATGCATTATATTGAAACTTTTTTTTTTCAGTTTTTTAATGCTGATTTCCATCTTTGAAATGAATACAAATTTGCTACTCTCAAAACATTTTTGTTAGGCTAGATGTCTTATATTTTCAAAATACTTAAAGATTCTATTCACTCAAGGAAATAAAGCATTTTGATTTTTTTTTTAAAGGAAAGAGAATGCATATTGTCTTCCTCCATCTTCCCGCTTGTGAAACTGGTATAATCCAATTCAACAAAAACATACAAAGCACCTACTATGTAGCAGGGACTCTGCCAGACACTAGAAATACATCTGGATCTCAGATACCATCCTTATGCTTGAGGGGCTTTCAAAGTAGTGAGAAAGAAAGATGAAGAAATGGGCAATTACTCTATATTGTGATAAGTGTTACAAAGGAGGAAAATACCAGAAGGGGCAGCTAAATCATCTTGGGTTCCAAAGGAAAGTTTCCTGGACCATAGTTCAAAGGAAAATGTACACACAAACCACCTGGGATTCTGATTCAGTGGGTCCAGGGTGGGGTTGGAGAGTCTGCATCTCTAACAAGCTCCCAGGAGATGCTGATGCTGCTGGTCTGCGGACCACACTCCGAGCAGCCAAGTACCAGAAGATGAGACCCCAACTGAGGCCAGACCAGTCCGGAGGAAGTACAGTCCAGGCAGAGGAGACGATGTGAATACAGCCAGAGGGGAGCCCACAACACTAACATCTTGAAGAGGTAAATGAGGGGGGGGCAGGGCGGAGAATTACAGGTTAGGACAAAATCAACAATCTTGGAAGTGTGACGTGATCTTCTTAAGGAGATTTAAGAGCTCTCCAATCCAGAGTAATTAGAAGAGGACAAATCTAAACTATTTAAAAGTCTGAGCTATAAAATATTTTTAAAGGGAGTTGAACTATTTCAATACTTGCAGATTGTTGAACCTATAGCTACCCAGGGTCACAGCCACATATACTTAAGTCAAATGGTAATTACCAACATTTAGCATACTAGTTTCAAGAAATATTCACTTTCCTAGGTGGTGGGGAGGAGGTGGGGGGGAGTTGTGTGTTTTTTTTAGTGAGGAAGATTGGCCCTGAGCTAATACCTGCTGCCAATCTTCTCCTTTTTGCTTGAGGAAGATTGTTCCTGAGCTATCACCTGTGCGCCTCTTCCTCTATTTCGTATGTGGGGTACCACCACAGCATGGCTTGATGAGTGGCGTAGGTCCACACCTGGGACCCAAACCTCCGAACCCAGGCCCCAAAGTGGACTGCGTGAACTTAACCACTACGCCACTGGGCCGGCCCCCTACGTAGGTTTTATAAGACCTTCATAAGTGTTTTTTATTTATCATAGGCTCACCACACAATTTTTAAGAGCAGTAGAAAAGATAAATTTCTGTAAAGATCTATCCTGAGTAAACCAAGTTCAAAATAACAAGATTTTAATATAATAAATGTCATGGTGGATACCATTCAAAAAAAAGACACAATGAAAAAATTCTAAATGATGCATTGATACTATGGGTTATTTCATTCAAAAAATTATGGTTTATGCAAGTATGAATGCGCTCATTACCGCAAAAGGAGATTAAGTGTACGCACTAACTGAATTCGTAAGTACAGAGAATACAAGCGTCTGAGATACATACGCAGTCTCATTGCCATCTGCTCAGCCGACTCGGCAACAATATTGTGAAAATATTCCAGCATATTTCTTGTGCAAGTAGTTTCTTCAGAACAAAGTTTCCATTCAGAAGTTTGTACTATACTGTTTGACACTATGGTCTTTATAAAGGAAAAAAAAAAAAAACACTCGTTCTAAATCATTTTTTAAAGAGGAATATTGTCTTTCTGGAAAAGTTATACTGACTGAAGAATAACAGTAACAGACTTCATAACAACTTAATAATGATTGTCCCCAAACTGTCAGCTAAAGCATGCCAGCCTGCACAATGAAATCTGCGTTGCTTAATTAAATGACTACATTTTGGAAAGTAAAAACTACTCGCCATATTCCTCCAGGAAATTATGTCAATAAGCAACTGGGTTTTTTTTTCAGTTTTATTGAGGTATGAGTGACACTAAGCAACTTATTCACGGATACTGTTGGTGGGTCAGATTTAGCTTACTGACCTATCCTACTATCTTCTCCAAGGTTTCAAGAAATGAAGCACTCCAAAAAAAAAAGACAAAACAGAGAGAGAGAGACAGGGAGAGACGGGGGGCGGGGGGGGGGGGAGGGAGGAACTAATTCTGGGCCCGAGAATAAGTCAATCAAAGTTCCGACCAATCTATTGACATCTTTAAAGAAAACCTGAGTGACAGCAGTGTGGGAGTTTCCAGGGCCCTACAGTGTTGTGTGTTCTGAATCCAACAGAAAATGGGACCTTTACAAAGTTAAACAGGAAAATGCTCTCAAAAACAAATTTGCCTCCCACGTTTTTACGGTATACAAGATATCGCCAACATTCCACCCAAGACCTGAGGCACCGCACGCAATTTGTACTCTGCTATCCTTTAGGGCCACTCTCCCAGTGGCTGTATCAAGTGGCTTTGTCCTGGGCCCTACTAGGATTAAACAAACACGCACAACAACACACCAGATATTTACAGCTAGGCAATCGGGTTTGGATTTATGGAAACACAATTCAAACAAACCAACTTAACTAAGCCCAAGGGAGCATTCATCTTCAAGAAATCGCCACATTACCCTTTGCTCTGCAGCAAAGGAGACTCCCAAGGAAGATGTAATGCTTGAGTGAAAACTTCTTTCTGTAAGTTTACTTTTATACCTAGAAAGAGTTGCATACTGATGTATTAACAGTTCGCCATTGAAGAAAATTCCATGGCTCCTTGAACAAGTGGGCTTACCCTGAAAACAGTACAGAACAGAACAGCAGTGGTTCACTCAGGCTCTGCTCAGTGGCTTCCCCTTCTGTGGGCCACCCTCAGGATGACTCAATGTCCCTTAAACCCACTCTGATGTCCCTGACAGTATGTGACAAGGCAGCCTCCCTTTGTTTCTAGAACATTCCAGAAAGGTACAGAGAGAGCAAAGGGTCAAGCAGGGCAAATAAGGACCAGGAGCAGGACTCGGGTATTCAGCATGCCTTCCTGGCCTGCAGCTGAATGGAGAGAGTGGAAGTGCTTTCCCGGATTATAACCTCACAACAGAGTGGCACTTTCCATACTTTCCAAACGCTTCCACAGTCTGCAGCTGGCTTCTTCCTACTGCACTTCTGAGGAGTGGTATCTTATCCTATTGACAAGAAACTGGCACAAAGGCGCAACGTCATCAAAGCACCTGAAATGGGAAGGAAGCATTCCCAATGTTTCCTCTCTAATAGGCTGGGAGGCTGGCCTCGGAACCCCTTTCCAGTGAGTTCCAGAGAACCAGAGGCAGCTTGGGGCCGAACAGGAGAGCAATCACAGCAGCCCGCAGCAACTCTGAATCACCGAGAAGGAGGGGGACGCAGAAAGAACAGCGCGTCTAACTGAAATCACCAGGGGAATTTCTGAAACCAGATTCAGTGTCTCAGGCTGGAATCTGGCCAAGCTACAAGGGCAGAGTCTTTAGCCCCCGCCAAACATACCACGGGGCTTTTAAAGATGAGGAAGAGTTATTTTCTTGCATTCTCCTGAGGGATGCTCTACAAGAAAGCCAGTGTGCTTATGTGGAAAGAGTTCTGAATGAGGAGGCCAGAAACCATCGTTCTGGCCGCACATCTGCTTGGATTAGCTGCGTGACCTTCGACCAGTCACTTAACCTCTCTGGACCTGTTTCTTCATCTGGAAGTCAAGAGAGCTGGACCGAGATCTCTAAGCTCCTTTTCCAGTTGTAATGCTCTGGGACTGTAATGTTAGGGGAAGCAGACAGTAAGAGAGACAAAGAGAGCAGCCATTTTCATGGTTTTTTCGGCAAAAAAAAGTGTAAAGCTGACATATTCTTGAGAACTCTGCAGTGACACTGGGTTTTATCACTGTGGTACCCTCTCCGCTGGATGGGAGCCAGCACCTCACTCCTGTGGGCACTGTGCCCTCTGCCAGCAGGGCTTCCCTGGGCTCCCACAGGGCGTGTACAGGCAGTCAAGACTTCCTACTTCTGTGGAAGGTGACCTCTGGGAGGCACCTTTCCTTATTCCACAGTCTAGCAAGATGCCCCCCAGACACTTAATAACACCAGCAGCAAACGTTTGGAGAGCCCACGCGATGTGCCAGGCCTGTTCTAAGTGCCTCGCATGCACTGATTCTTTAATCCCTACAGCAATTATGTGAGGCAAAGACTAACATCCCCCATTTCCTGACAATGGAGGCACAGAGCTGAAATAATTTGCCCAAGGTCACACAGCTTCTGAGTGACCAGCGTAGTCGGATGAAAACTTAACGCTGGTTCTCAGGTGTCCACCAAGACTCGATACTACCTCTAGGATGGCAGTATAAAATAGACAAGAGACGCATTCTTTCATCGTTAATGAGAACCCCCTACATGCGGCGGGCTGTTGCCAACATCAAGAACACGCAGCCCTGACTTAAAGAGAGACTATGGGGAAACCAGGTGAACGCAATAACAGGAAAGACAGACAGACCTGGGTCTGACTTCCTGCTCGACCTGTCAGGACTTACAGGGCCTCCGGAAATTTCTTAAATAAATCCCAGTTCTTCATCTGGATATGTAGATAAGATAAAACGTGAAAAAAACCTGGAAAATAATATCCACTTGACAGGTTTACTATAAAAGTTACATAAAACAAGGCTTGTAGAAGCCCCAGCTAGTTTCCAAATTATGACAAAGTAAGAATATCTGTATTTAAAATCTCAAAGGATAGATATAAATTGCTCTAGATTTCAGTTGACTAGGTTGGGACAAAGGGTTGAACTCTGATTTTAGAGTTATCAGTCTATTAATTTAAGTAATTGACAGTTATTTCAATGACTCTGTTAACATCTATGGACATCTATTATCCATTGAAATCTGCTGACATCTATTTCTCACTATTCGTTGGGAGTCATGAGGTTTCGGATTCCTATGAGCTGTTCCCAGAGCATCCAAAGTTCCAGAGGCTGTTTCCTACCAGAGGGGAAGGCTGGGTACCCTAAAAGCTGGAGAACAGCTCCACAAGCCTCTGCTGTCTCCCTCGCTCCATCACTCACCCCAGTTACACGCTCGGCACCTCAGTTTCTCCTTTCATAAAATGGATACCACAGTTTCTGCTCTTACCTCTCCCAGAGATGTTCTGAGTTCTTACAATAGTATAATGAGAGTGGGAATACCTACCATTTGCATAATCCCTAACACTTGAACATTTTCAAGTTTGAAAAGGCTTTTCAGATGCCTTATTATCTTATGTAGCTCCCCAGACAGAAGGTTTTTGACAGCCTTGAGGGTATAGTTACTAAATTAAGCAAAAAGAATTTTTTGCTCTTCAGTGGAAAGATATAAAAAACTAAAATGTATTTAAAATGTGTATATGTGTACATACGTGTATATGCGCATATATGTATGTACATATACATGTATATGTGTGTGTACAAACATGCATGTATACACATATGTATGGGGTGTGTGTATTTAGCACACCTGTTCTGTGGCCTCCAACAAGAACAAAAATACCACATCTTCATGCTGCTGTATTTGCTTACAAATATCCTTGCAAGTCTTTGGGGCCCCGGTGATACCTAACCACATATCTGAATCATATAGTCAACGCTATTTTTTACATACTTATAAAAGAAAAATGCAAATGGCTATCAAAATGGATATTAAACCCCATTTACCAAATTCCATGCCACCACTACTTTAGAAACGATTCCTTTAATTGCATATTTCCTACAAACTTCAGCCCACTTACCTAAGACTCTGGCCTCAATTTTGAACTGACTTTGAGAAAAAGAATCAGTTATTCAGCTTTAAAATAGTAACTGTTTCAACCACCCAAATGATAACCGTGGACTACAAATATGTAAAATAAAATTTATTCACCCAATTATACATAATTTAAGCTAGATAATGAATGAGTCATCAACAAAACTTCACTAAAATCATTTATCTACTCATATAAATAATGCCAAAACCACACAGAAAACAGAACTGACACAACCTAAAGTTTAACCAAAAAGAAACAGCAAACCTTCAGTGTATATTTATTTCTTTTTCTATATTTGCCATCCTAGTCTATCTCAGGACTTCTTGCACTTCATCTTTCGTGTGTGTCATCCTCAGTGTAAGCAATTCTGAATTTTTAAGGAATGTTAGGCTACATGATATATATACACTTCTGTTGGAATCATTGAAGTGAAATTGGTATAAATCATTAGCTAAGTAAGTTTACAGAAGAAGGGGAAAAACATTTGCCAAGATCTATTATTAGAGAAATTTAAACCACCAACAAATTCACACAAAGCCTGAACTCCCCAAGCACATATCCAGATTAGATGGCAGGGAGACGGGGCCAGGAAGTAAGCTTGCAAATAATTGACACTGTTTCTAAAAGTGTGATAAAACACATTGTTTCTTCAACGACTCTAAATATCTACAGAGTAATATATATAGTAGAAAAGGTGGTAGGAACAGCCAGACTAGAGTTCAATCTGCTCTGTTGCCATAGGAGAATCATCTTCCTCTCAAATCTGCCTCCTCTTCTAGAATGCCCCATGTTGTGGATGGACCTGCCATCCTCTGGGTCACCAAAGCCAGAGAGAACTGGAAGTCAGCATAGATTTCTTTCTTACCCTAATCCCACTTCGCCAAGTCAGTAGCCAAGTCCAGCGTTTCCACGGTGAATCACCCCGACTCACCCCTTGCCTCCATTCTCACCATCATGCCTGTATAATTCAGGCCTGGATTCAGGAAATTCAGTCTCAAGAGGCAGACTTCACAGAGTCTTCACAGAATCAGGAGGGATAGAGGTCAACCTTGGTGCCGTGGGGTCTCAGAGGGAAGAGCCCACCTAGGCAAGGACAATCATGGGGGGAATCCTGAAGGAGGGGGCATCTCAAACTGAGGCTTAGCCCATTGAAGCAGGAAGGACGGGGAGGGCGACGCAGAGGCCTGAATGACCTGTTCCTTTCGGGGGAACTAAACTGAAACATGGGGCGTGGGGGTGGGGAGGGGTACCAGAGCAAGATCACAAAGCCAGGGGCTTGTTTACAAAGGAGCCTGGATTCCATCAAGCAGGGGACATTGTGGCATTAGAGTGGGGAGGGTCCACACAGACATGCATTTGAGCTCTCATTTGCAGAGTGCTGTGGGAGCAAGGACTGAAGAAAGGGAGACAAACCATTCCACGAGAGCCACACTTCATGCAATATTTGGGAAGCAGAAACCACAGGCAGGGAGGGGCCCCAGAAGTTCACGGTCACTGGACAGATAAACTAACACGCCTGCTCAGGCTAATTTGAACATCTCTGTTTTGTCATAAGGGACACCACCGATTCAATTTCCCTTCCATTCTTGGAGTTCTGTAAGCAATGCCCAAGAAGCTGATAGAACTAATAATCGATTTGGGATCTCAAATCAAACAGAAGATGTCCTGGATTATCCACTATGGACACAGCCATGTGAAGGCCACTCAGAAGCACCAAATGTGTCCTCCGTGGCTGTAAAGATGCGCTGGCATCAGACCAACTTTATATCTTATATACACGCCTATTGGTAGGTGAAATAAACGGACTGCTAATGGTGGTCTGAACAGAACTGAGTTTACACTGTCTGCCTGGCAGGGAGAGACTCCTCAGTCAGGGGTCAGGTCCACAGGGCTCCCAGAGCAAAAGAGAAGGAAGGACCCCACATCAGGCAAGATTCTGAGGTCAGGTCTCTGGGAGGGCTATTGGAAAGAGTGTCAGCTCTTCTTCGTGATTCGATGCTTTCACAGAGCCTGGTGGCACAGGTCCAGGATGAGTTGTGTCAACATGAGTTCTGTCAACCCCAGCAGGCCTGGGGTCATGCAGCAGACACGCCCACACGTGCATTCTCCACGCTTGGCAAGACTGTGATTTTAATCACACACATGATACAACAATAACCACCACGAAATAACTTACCACATCCCTCAACCCCGGTTTACTTGAATTGCATGTTTTTTTGAAATTCAGGGAACTTTCAGTAAGGTTTTTCCAGGGTAGCCAAGGGTTCTAGGATCATAAAAGATACACTGCCTTCCTATTTGTTATCACATGGCCTCTAGTCACTTTTCACACTTCCCACTTGTGTCCTTAATTCTAATTCTACCTTTCCAGAGAACATCACCTTCTAGGCAGATCAGATAGATCCTAAAGAAGCTGCATCGGTGCCTGAGAAACTCAAGGATCAGCTTCACCAGCTTGGCCATTTTCAGTCATTGGAAAAGTGGTTTTGTTCACCCTGAATTGATGAATTTCTATTGAAGCGTGTGTTTCTCTAACACACAATAAACTGGCGCTTGGCAGTGATTTAAATAACTGAAGGAGGCCAGCCTGCCATCAGAACAAAGCAGTGAGAGCAGAAGCAAGCCAGATTCAAATGAGTTAATCTAGAGAGAAGCCTTTCTCTGAAGGTTATTACTTAATACAAAACCAGCTGTCTTCTCCTTTGGGAGCTCAAGCTGCCTTCCCTCGAGTTAGGCTGCACAGCGAGAAACGTGTCTGGTCCAAGAGAACCAGAGAATCAAGCTACTGCAAGAGCGCCCAGGCCTCTGGAGTCCTGCCCCCGCCTGGTTATGGGGCTCATCCCCTCTCCCTCCAGAAGGTTCAGCCCCAGGACTCTTCCTGCGGCCCATCATGACCTTGGCCACAGAGAATCCTGGGCTTTGGCAGGGGCTGGCTCTAGCAGCCCTGACCCCTGATAATGTGCTCAGAGCCAAGCTGTGCTGACTTGACTGACCCCTATGCCGGCCTCTCCAGGCCGGGAATGGCCATGATGCCCCTGCTTCTTCTGCCACCCTCAAAAAGCCAGGTTCTCACTCTGGAACCTAGCCAGTGGCTGGTGCCTGCTCCCCACTGATGAGATGATGGGCTCAAGTCCACTGCCCTCTCTTATAATGAAATCCAGCTCTTCAAAAGGGACCACATTTGAGTTTGCTGCTTTAAATGAAACCTCTCTCCTAAAGGAAACACCATCTGGTGTGTTGGTGTGTCTGTGCATATGCGTGTGCACACCTCTCTCCATACTCCTGGACACATGCAGAGCATCTTCATCCCCTGGGAGGTGAGACCAGGAGGCGAGGACCCCAGGACAGCTGTCTCAGCACAGAGTTGGCTGTGTGTTAGAATCAGTGGGTGGATGAGGGTGCCTTTTAAAATTTCCAGTGCCCATCGTCACCTCCAATTCCAACTCAGTTGGTCTAGAATGGGGCCCCGGCTTCAGGACGATCTGAAATGCTTCTCAGCTGATTTTAACGCGCAACCGGGGCTGAGAACCACTGACTTAGAAAAAGGCAGAGACCATCAGCTGAGACTCCCCAGCGTACCCAGATGGAGGAGAACAGGCAATTTAAAAGCAATTCCTGCCCAAGCCCCTTCTCCGGGCAAGATCATCTATCTTTGCAGCCGAACAAGCAACCATTAAAGGAGCAGGTTGAATTCCGGTGCCACGTTTCATTCAGATGGTGCTTCTTTAACAGTCTCAGCCTTGGTTTCCCCAACTATTGGTAAAAAGGCTACTCTCTGTACCTCTGGTTCACTTCTCCCATTTCCCATTCTCCTGCCTTCTGCATCTCCTCTCTTCATCTCTCATTTAAATGCAGACTGTTTACAGATCTGCCTTTCTACTTCTGCAAAAATGCTTTATGTGTTGCCTTGAAATTAGATCTGGGCAGTGCCGGCCCTCTAAGTAAATAACACCACAGAAACCATAAGCTCTATAATCCAACCCAGGGTATGTAACCCTGATGATGTGATATTTCACAATGCATAAAATACTCCAATCGTGGGACTGGAGCTAACCAAGCCTCTGGCGAAAGCTCGTGCTGAACCATCCATATTCTGCTCTCTGAACGCCCAAGTCAGACCAGCAGCTCTCTCTGCTGCACAGCCACCACCCACTAGGATGCTTGCCACTTCTGATTCCCTCTGAGCTTGCCTTAATATCTATGTATCAAGTAGAAAATTCATTTTGGAACTATTTTCAGAGCAAGTATAAAGCCATCCTTAAGGATATATTAGCTGCATTACTCTAATCCAATGAAATACATAAATCTCTCACCCTGCAATAAAGTCAGCACTAGGAGGGTGAGCAGTCTCCCAAAGGGGCCAACGTGGATGAAAAATAGTGCAGAAATATACAAATGCCCAGGCTACGTGGCAGAATTCAGAATAAAGCAGGTGCCTTAGGTAATCGTCTACAATGATTTACTTATGAAAAATACCAAAAGGTTTTTTTTATATGTTCTTTTGGAAAACTTTAACATCCAGCAAGCCTAAATCACAGCTGAGTTTCAGACCTCCGTAGTCAACTGGTCGCCTCCACTCGGCCATTCCCAAGAACCTCAAACTCTGTACGTGCAAATCAGAACTCACTGCCTGCCCTCCTGCTCCTGTATTTCTCATCTCAGTTAATGAGGTCATTATCCACCCAGTTATTCAATCGGAAGCCTGGTCGTTATCCTAAATCTATCTCCCCTCAACCCTCTCCCCGCCCCTTCCAAATTCCTAAGTCCTGAAGATTCCATTTTGTGCTCACCTTCCTATATGTCTCTTCCATCCCAACCCATAGCTCCTGTTTTAACTCATTGCTTCCCAGACTCCTCCAATGGCCTGCTAACGGCTCTCCCTGTATGGAGTCTTTCCCCCTCCAATCTATCTTTCTAAGTCCTGCCACAATAATATTTATGAAATACTCCTGATCACATTGCTCCTTTCATTAAAACCTTCCAATGACTCGTTACTGTCTACAGGACACAGTTCAAAGGCTAAAGTGGGATATACAAGGCCTCCACAATCTGACCTCTCCAGCCTCTGGTCTCCCGTGCCTCCCCTGGAATCCTCTGCCTGGGCAGATGAGCTACGTGGAGTTCCCAGGGCACCAGCCTGCCGCCCATCTCCTTACGTCTCTTTGGGCTGCTCCTCCTGGTTGGAACATCCCTCTGCCTTTCCGCCCCCAGCAAAATACGCTCATTGTCTGGACCCACCCCCTCCTCCGTGAAACCTTTCCTCACATCCGACCCTAAAGGAGGAACTGGGCAGCCCCACCCTCGAGCCCGTGGTCAGACTTCTCTCCCGGCGTCTACATCATTGCACTCGTTTAGCAACAAATTGGGAGCTTCCGGAGGGCAAGAACTGCATCTTATCTTTTCCAGCTCAGTGCCTAGCAGTGCCGCCAGACACATAGGAATTTAACAAATAATGGTTAAATGAATGAATGTTCCAAGGACGGCATTGTATCAGTGGTTCCAAAACTATTTTCTTTACAACTCATATGCTGTGCTTTCGGCTGCTTATGATGTGCAATTGCCTCCTATTCCACTTGTAAATCATTGGCAGAGGACCAAATAAAAAATCGGTAGAGGAGACAGATCACCTTCGTAACCCCTGAGAAATCATTTCTTTGTTCTTTATTCCCGAAAGAAGGGTCACCCATCAAGGCGCTCCAAGAGCTGACACGGAGAAACTGCTACAATGAGTTATTCCAAATTCCTGGCCCTCCCTGCTTTTAATCGCCCCCTCCCTGGGAGTGGTTACTGTGAGGCACACAGCGGAGACACTAATTAAAGCAGAATGACCGTGGCATAAACCAAGACTGGCTTATAAAGCCCACATCCACACCCCCTGCCCGTGTAGACGGAAAATAACACGGAGAATGAAAACTGACTTTCCTGGGTTTGTGGCTTCAAAGGAGGGAGTCACATAAAATATCAGGGAGTCACATAAAGATAAAGGCACCATCCTTGATTCAGCAGCGGGCAGCCCCTGCGCCCAAGGCAGAAGCTCTGGAAGGCTCTGGGCCCACCCAGAATTCCACCAAAAATGTCAAATGTCTGCAACGCGGCTGCAACTTAATACCCAGCCAATACCCTCTTCTCCAAGAGCTGATTTCATATTGGAAAATGAGCAATTTAAATAAATGTTTCATTAACATCGTATTTTCCTGCTTGATGCTAATGCACTTAGAGTAATTTGTTTTCCCAAATTCTCTTCCACAGAATCATTTCATGCAATCCTCCATAGGGCAATCTGAAACTCTTTGGGTCCCTAACAGACAATCCAGGGAACCTAGAAACCAAGCAAACAGTAAGCAAAATCCCTTACACTAACGAGCTATCAAGACCCATTGGTTCTGGAACACATACTACATATGTTGCAGGACAGGACGAGCTGTCCCCACCACCTGGGGTGCTGGGTTTGTCCTGATGCAGCAAAGCATCGTTCAGCGGGCACTGTTGGTCCCCGAGAGACAGAAGTGGGAAGGTGGCTTATTCAGGAAGAATGTGGGGAGTGTAACACTTTGTTTTGAGCCCTACAAGGCTTGTTCCCGTTCTGCTCTGCTTATCTGTACAGCAATTCTTGCTATGTGCTGATTCCAAACCCCAAAAATTTCAAGGATATTTCTAACATCTTTTATTAATAGAAGGTCTTAAGAATTTCAGAGCACAACACTCAGATACACTCCAAACATGCAAAAGCAGGTACCATATAAGGGTTTGTTCCCCCAAAACCTTGTAAGACACGGGGGAAGGGCTTGATCATGATGATACAGGGAGCAGGCTGGACACCATGCTAATGAAAAATCATATTTTGGGTGGATCCAGCCACATCAGAAGGGTTCTGTGCATACTGTAATGCTGGAGGTGAAATTTTTTTATTTGGTTCTACTACACATGGGGAGCAAAAATAAAACTCAAGGAAGAGGTGAAGCACTTAAATAGTGAACTGTATGGAACATATGGGTGTGGATGCCATGTGTGTGGCAGAATGGGAAACCCATCAAAGAGTGTAGAAATAACACTGGTGGAGTTAGTATTCCAGGCTCTGCCACATACGAGGTACAAGGCGTTGGACAAATGACTCAGTCTCTAAGCTTCACGTCCTTCTTAGAAAACAAAGCAACAACAACAACAAAACAATAACAGTACTCACAGCAGTGGCAGCAGTAGCTACCCTTTATTGAGCACTTATTAAGGTAGCAGGTGCTGTTGAAAGAGCTTTACAAACACTCAAGCACCATCTCACAGCTCCTGAGAACACCCTGTGGGGGAGATAAATTAACTCCAGTTTATGGAGGAGGTACAGAGTGTAGTAAGTGGCCAGAGGTCACCCAGCTAGAGTGAGTGTCAGGGTCTCAGTTCACAACCAAGTCTACTCGACGGCTGTGTCCTTTGGAAATAATAACTAGCTCAAATGACTACTCTGAATGCTCTGAGAAAATATATATAGAGGAAAAGTGCTCTGAACGCACTGCAGGACGTCAATCTTGGTTAACAGAGCCCAAGTCCTTACTGTGGGCTGCTTCTGATTGCTCTTTGACCTCTGAGAGGTCAGCTCCAGGCAGCCTGCTCCTTCCCTTGGATTAGGGACTCATCCATTCAAAGCTAGTCCAGGAAGAGGGTCGGGCCCTCCGGGCACTTACTTTCTCAAGACTGCTATCTCGTTCTCCAGGCTGCTTTCCTTGCCCTTCAGCGCCTTCTTGGGGATGCACTTCACCGCAAAGAGTTTTCCAGTTGCCTTCTCTTCGGCCAAGACCACTTCAGAAAACGCCCCGCTGTGAACAAAGGGGGAGAAAAAGCAGCAGCTTAGAGTCAGGAGTTTCGGGCTCCACAATGGCTCCTCCAATCCCGCTACCCAAGTTTGAGCAATAATAACAATGAGAACGACCGCCAGCATGACTGTTACTTTTTATCCAGCATCACTCCCCACCAAACTTCTTTATGCAAAGAAGTACACACACGCAAATGTGCCCTCGTGCAAAGGGACACGTGGATGTCCACGTGGGTTTGGCTGCCTCCCAGTGCCACCTGCCACCCCGCAGAGCAACGTTGCGATAGGCACTTCGGAGCAAATATGGATGCTCCCTGGAAGGTTCCTGCACAGAAGGAGCATGTCAGCACCCACACCCCAGGAAAGCAAGAAAGTAATACTAAAATTTCTACATTCCTCACGGGGGGCCTTTTCATCCCAAGAAAATTTCAGAGCACTCGGCAAACATTGAATTAATTCTCACAGATAGGTAAGGATATAATTAAAGCATGAGTTGGGGCAACACATGGTATTGACACGGGTTAATTATTGGTGGGGACATGCAAGTCTTCTTCCCTAAACCAAACAAACAGAAACACACATGATGCCCTGAGTAGGGGAGCCCTTCCTATCTGAAAATATAAATTTAACTCTGCAGGGGCAGAGCAACAAACTGAAAATATAACCAGGACAGTCCGGGCCAGAGAGTCCATTTCTCCAGAGAGGTCCCCCGTGGTCAGCGAGGGCTGGAGCCAGCACCTCAGCGCCACCTTGTCCCCCACCCTGCCACCTCCCTATTTGCCAGCAGGCAGTGCCTGCGGGCAGAACTTCCGGAATGACTCTGCAACAGAAACAGGCTCCTCCATTGTCCACTTCAGACCTCAGTAACTTGGGCTCTGTGCATGTGACCCAAGGAAAACCACGACCCACTGAGTCCTCCTCCGTCCCTAGACTTTCAGAAGCCACGCTTATGTCCTCAGAGAGACACTAAACATGGCTTCTTCACAGTTATAATGAGAGACAAACTCTACTGCATCAAAAGAAACCCCTAGAAGGACCAATGTCATCCCAATACCGGTGCCTCGGGGCCTTTGTTCTTCAGTCAACATCAAACAGCCGCCTGAGCAAGGAAAACATACTTTTCTCTCCCTCTCCTTACCCGTCTGACACGGATGTGCAACTGTCACGGACTAAAGGAAGACAAACATATATTTTAAAATCCTTTCCAGCGAGAGGAATTCACTCTTCTTAGTGCAATTAACTGTGAGTCTTCGGGACTGACTTCCTACTGGAACGTGAACTCTCGTGAGAGAAGTCCGTCTATCTCCAAGGTCTGTATCTAATTATAACCTGAGGGGCAGAAGATAGGCATTCTACAAAAGAACCAAATGGAAAACGTCAGAACAAGGATCTTCTGCCCAAATCCACAAATTACTGGCCACGCAGGATTTTCCCCCTCACTGTACCACATGCCCTGCATAGACAGAAACCTTCTGGAACCAGGCAGAACAGCAATTATGAAATATAAATACATAAAAACGCACAACAGATTTATCACAGCGTGATATATGGAATCAGACATTCCCTGGGACACTTGATCACTGTCGATGGCTGTCGCTCAAGAAAACCAATCCATAACAACTTCAGGGAATCCTCCAACCCAGGAGCTGTCTCGCCCCCTCTCCTCTGTCTCAGGGATAAACTGAGGTGGATTGACCTCACAGTGAGGGTTCTGACACGGAAGAAGATCCTGGACCATTGTGTATATGCTCCCTTTTGCATCCTCCGGGAGGCAGAACAAGAACTATGTTAGGTAAAGAAAAATCAGCGAGGAAAGACCAGGATTCTAGCGCCATGGGTGATTTTACGCCAGGTACTCCATTCATTCATTTTCAGTTTCCCTATCTGCCACTTGGGTCCCTGATGCTGACAACATCACAGTGGTTTCTCTCCTGAGTCTGTCAGATTAACCACGCCCATTTCCCAGAAGGTAAAGAAGCCCTTTAGCATCAGCAACCAAGTTGCCATCTGTATGAATAGTAACAGACTACGGCCAACGCAGAGGAGGTACTCTGCTTAGCTGTAGCTGTTAGGAGGCCATAGGAGAAAAATGCTTCCTCGTTCTGTGGATCATTCTCTCCCTGGAAACAGAGTGAGAAGTGTGGTTTATGCATGAACCAACCCCTTGACCTATGAGGGAATGAGGAGGACACCAGGGGTCTCCAGCAGAGCCAGTGCTGGTGAGCTGCTGCAGGAAGCTGAGGCCAAGGTGAGACAGTGCAGCTCCTGGATCAAGGGCATCTCTGCCCTTGTCCTTGACTTCAGGAGGGATGGACCATCTGGGACCCCGTGGTGTAGGTAGGACCATGGGCACAGATACATAAAAGGCTTCATGAGCTAAGCAGCTAGGGGCTTAACAATGAGGCACCTGTGAAAGGGGACAGGGTGGCTCCAGATGGCCAAGGGCGCCCCCTTCCATGACTCCAAGGGTTTCTATCAACAGCTGCTGAGTAGAGTGCCAAAGCCAAGTTCATAGTCTCATCATCTCAGACTGAAAGTTAGCCTGCAATTTCACTTCTGAGGATACAGCCAAAAGAATCAAAAACAGAGTCTCAAACAGCTATTTGTACACCCACATTCATAGGAGCATTATTCTCAAAAGCCAAAAGGAGGAAACAATCCAAATATCTATCAATGGATGAACGGGTAAACAAGATACAGTATAGACATACAATGGAATATTATTCAGCCATAAAAAGGAATGGAGTTCTGACACATGCTACAACATGGGTGAACCCTGAAGAAATTACGCTAAGTGAAACGGGCCAGAATCAAAAGGACAAATACTGTATGATTCCACTTACATGAAGTACCTAGAGTAGTCAAACCCATTGAGACAGAAAGTAGAATGGTGGTTATCAGGGGCTGGGAGAGGAAGGAATGGGGAGTTATGGGGACAGAGTTTCCATTTGGGAAAATGACAAAGTTATGGAGATGAATAATGATGATAGTTACCCAATAGTGCGAATGTACTTAATGCTACCAAATTGTACGCTTCAAAATGGTCAAAATGGGAAATTTTATGTTATGTATATATTACCAGAATAAAAAATAAAAAGTCTGCCTTCTTCTACTCAATGCCATTACCTGGGGATGGACATGTTGGAAAAATTTGATAAACTTTTTCACCCATTACCTCCGTAAAGGAGAAATAAGTCATCTGAATAATTGTAGGGTACCAGATGTTGTGAACCACTTGACATTTACAAAGAGCTTTGGCATATATCAACTAATCCAATTCTTACAGCAACCACAAGAAGTCTACAGGAAGTTACCATCAGCTCCATTTGACAAATGAAGATATTGATGCAAGTGATAAGGTTCAGGAAAGCAAACTTAGGTTTCCTAACCCCTCCCAGGTCCTTTTCAATATACTCTGATGCATGCAATTAGCAGGGAGCTTGCCTCACAAATATGGAAGGTGACAGAAATGGAGGGTCAGACCCTGCCTTTGGGTGAGCTGTCATTCTCCCCAACGGTGCAAATCCACCTCGCTTCCTCATTTAGCCTCAAAAGCGTGTGCATTTACCTTCTCTAAGCTTTCCAAAGACAGAACTCTCAGGTCCTCCTAGGGGATAGAAGATTAGCATAAATTGTTATTGTTCCTGCAATAAATAGAAATCACTTGAAGACACTTCCCCTGTTCCAGGAAAGCTAATTAAAACCATGAGAAGCAGAAAGTCATGAATGAAGAGTTTGGGCCCTTTCAATGTAATTACACAACAAAGTGATGTGTGTGCCTGTGTGTGTGTGTCTGTCTGAGAGAGAGAGAGAGGGAGGGAGGGAAGGAGGCTGGGAGGAGTCTGGCGGCAGAAAGGAAGACAGCAAGAAAAATGATCTGAGAGCCCTGAAAGCCTTTAGACAACTCAAGGAAATAAATTCCTAGGAACACAAGCAGGAAGAGAGAGTCACAACGTTTTAAAAATACAAAGAGGTCAAAGCAAGTTGACCATGGACTGTAAAATACAAGCACTGTGCGCTTAAAACTGAATAGAGGAAGCTTCCAGCCGGACTGGATGGCACTTGCATCTTGAAATGGCAGTCTGCGCGTGGCCCGCTCCTGCCTGGTGCCCACGCCCCACTGCAATCCTCAGTCTGACTTCTTCCCTTGACTGGAACCATGGGGTCTCCCAATTGCTCGATTCAATGGCTTCTTCTTGCTCTTCATCCTACTGGTCTTTTGTGCGACCTTTGATGGTCCTGGCCTCCTTCCTGAAACACTCTTCTGAATTCTATAATGTAGTCCTCTCCTTACCTTTACGTCCATTTTCTCTCCATCTCTGCCTGCTCCTCTCCTTCCCATGAAACATCAGTGATCCCAAGGGTGCATCCTCAGCCCTCCCTTCATCCTAGTCTATGCCCTCCCCGTGGAAAATCTGTGGTTTCCAGTTTCCACCACCACCCATCTCCTCATGGCTCCCTAGCCATTAACTAAATTTTAGCCTCTCTCATGTGCAAATCTCATCTTTCTAGCTGCCTACCAGGGCTCTCTAGCTAAATCTCCTGACCAGCTTCTCAAGAGCACCAGAACCAAAGTGAAAAACAGTATCTTCATCCCAAAACTTCTCTCTCCTCTATTCTCTCTCATTTCTACCGACCCAGTAACCCAGCCTAGAACCCTGTCTATTTCACTCCTCTCTCTCTCATTCCCTTCACCAAGTATATTCAGGTCTCCTGCTAAAAAGATTCTCAGATGCCCATCGGTTCTTCCAACCCTACACCACTGGTCTGGTTCAAGTTCCAGTTAGTTCACCCTGGTCTACTTCCAGGACTCTTTCCTGGCCCCCCCGCCCCCAGCAACCCTACTCCCACCTGCTATCTCCCATCTGCTCCTGGAATTTCTTTTCTAAACTAAAGACCCGATTACGTTCCACCCTACTTAAAACTTCAAGGTTTCACATCCACACAGGATAAAGTTGAAACTCCTTTGCAAGTTATCCATGGCATTCAAAGTTCTTCCCAACCTGACCCCAACTGTGCGGGCTCATCTACCACTAGAGCCATCCTCCCCAACACAAACAAGTCCCACTATACACCCATCACCCCTCCACCAACCACATCAGTTAACCAGAAGTTCCCCAAACACGCCCATGCCCTTTCACACCAATGGTCTTGGTTCCAGTCCTGCCCACCTCCCCCCTTCCTTGAACATCATTCTGTTTGGCAACATTCCATTTATATTTGAAAGGGCCCAGCTGGTATATTTCCTTCTCTTTGAAGGCTTTCTCAACTGCTTCCCATCCAGACAGAATGAGGCCTTCATTCTGAGACCTGCCCAGTTGGCCTACCCCTTTCACCCCACTTACACATTCCATTGTGGTCCTTTCTGTGCTTGTCTGTATGACAGCAGGGGTCTAAGTTTACATTCTTTTCTGTGTCTTCATACCTAACAATACTTGGACCAACTGGTGCCCAAGACAATTTTGATAATCACCATTATTTGGGTCTCTCCTCTGATTTTCCATCTAGCTTTGCAAATTTCCCTGGTACTGTAGATATGCAAAATAAATGACAGACGCTTATGACCTTCCACTCAGTGTATAGGAAAATAACACTGTCCCTTTCTTCCTTTATAATGCATTTCTCTAAATTTCAATGCAAGCATATGCAGAAAGAACCTTAAAGGTTTCTCTTGAAGCATTAAAATTCTTTGAGTCTTTCCTGATATATTTTAAACCATGCGCTTATGTGCATGAATGCTTAAGTGACAGTCTACAGTTGATTAATCCTGATATCACTACTTGTCCTGACTGGTAAAAATATAAAATTTGTGAATTTATGATACATTTCTCCCCATAAACCTTCATGCTGGTTAAATAAATAAAATTTGGTAGGAAATAGAAGAGGGCAGATTTTTAGACAGATGAAAGGGCTTTAGAAAATACATAATAGTGGGAGAAATAAAAATCCCAGTGTTTTGAAAACTGTATTTTTTTAAGTTATGACAAGCTATTTATTTGATTTTTAAAGAAAACTATTATTCTATTTTAAAAAATACACACCAAGTTTCCATGTAAATTACATCTCTATGACAAATTACTGAAAAGGTCAGACAAGAAGTTATTCTTGAAATGCTAAATATTTTCAGCTCCTGAAGTTAAGCACTACAAATTACAAAAGTTGAATCCTTCCTCTTTTTCTTTCACATTTCAAAGAAAATCAAATCATCACCTGGAGGCAGCTTACTCTGATTATAAGCCAGGCTCCCAAGAGGAAATAAACAATCTTTTGAGAGCCAAATTTCCAAGACTCGAAGGAAATGTCACATTTTCTATATTGACTAAAGAATTCTAAACAACTCCTTTTGCTTTTAACTTTATAAATGATGGCTCTAAAAAGGGCTGTTTCATTTTTCTTTACCTGGTCAGTTTTAAGAATGGAATCCTGGTGTTGTAATGGTTGACTATCCATGCACAGACTATCCATGCTATAAAGCACACCCTGAGGATTTGTGGCTGGTCCTCAATGAATGGAGTGGTCCCAGCTCCCACTGACCAATGGCAGGACAAAGACAAGAAGCAGGAATTCCTTATATTCCCAAATTCTCTGAGAAAGCAGCACAATATCGATGTGCCCTAGGGACGTCTTGGCTAAAAACAGACATTTAAGAGTTTTCTGAACTACAGATAGACATTTACCTTCCAGTTGTTAAAAAATTTCTAGAGCCATTCAGGCTATAATTAACAAGACAAAAAATAACAAGTGTTGGAGAGGATGTGGAGCAAAGGGAATCCTCAGACACTGCTGGTGGGAATGCAGACCGGTGCAGCCACTATGGAAAACAGCATGGAGATTTCTCAAAAAATTAAAAATAGAACTACCATATGACCCAGCTATCCCGCTACTGAGTATTTATCCCAAGAACACAAAATCAACAATCCAAAGGGATTTGTGCATCCCTATGTTCATTGTGGCATTATTCACAATAGCCAAGAGGTGGAAACAACCCAAGTGCCCAAAACTGATGAATGGATAAAGAAGATGTGGTCTATATATACAATGGAATACTACTCAGCCACAAAAAAAGACAAAAATCGTCCCATTCACAACAACATGGATGGACCTGGAGGGTACGATGTTAAGTGAAATAAGCCAGACAAAGAAAGACAAATACCATAAGATTTCACTCATATGTGTGTAGGGGAGGAAGACATTTCCTCTACCCAAAGTGGGTTCATCTGGCCGGAGAACGAATTAAATTCACATGAGACAGAATAGCAAGAGAAAATTAAACAAAGCTTTATAACATGTATACACAGGAGAGGCCCAGGCAAGCTGAGCAACTCGCCAAAATGGCTGAAGCCGTCACCTTAAGTATCATCTCAGCTAACAACAAAGGAGGATGTTGGGGGTGGGGGGAGTCAGTTACAGGAGGTTACCAGAAACAGGAATAAGATTATTATGCAGATTTAAGTCCTTGCCTTTGGTATTGATTAAGAGTTTCTAGAGAGAAGGTCATTCCCTTTCTTCTTCCTGGCACAGAGAGGGAGGCACCTTTACAGATAGAGATTTACCTTACAAATGTAAATGTCTCCTAACAAAGGGCAAGCAAGTTCCACCCCTCAGAGCCTCCTTCCCTGTCCCAGTTTATCAAAAGCAATCAGCCCAATAATCCTCATGCCAAAGAGACATATCTTGGCAAGGCCAAGACCAGCCCCCCCATGTGGAAGATGAACAAACACACGGATAAAAAGAACAGATTAATGGTTACCAGAGGGGTAGGGCGTGGGGGTGGGGTGAGAAAAGGGTACAGGGGCACATATATATGGTAACAGATAAAAACTAGACTATTGGTGGTGAGCACAATGCAATCTATACAGAAACTGATACATAATAAGGTACACTTGAAATTACACGATGTTATAAACCAATATGACCTCAACAGCTTTTTTTAAAAATTCCTAGAGCCACTCAGAGTACCTGACCTCCAGATCTGCTGCTATATACTGAGACCAGAACTCAGAGCTAAGCCACGCCCAGAGATATGCTGGCTAACCCACCTACTCACTACCAATTATTATCATAAAAAGCAAAAACAAGAATCTATGGATTTTGCTTTCTGATTTCTAATGACCTTTAACCTGAAGTTATTAAGAACAATATCAGATAGTATCCAAGATGAGCAGTGCATGTGCTGACTGCTCTAAGTGCACATAATTTAAAAATAAATTCTCCCCTCATACGGGAGCGATCTAATCACAAAACAGACAAACACTTAGCCTCTGAAAATCTACTGTGACTTGCACATTTCAGGTGCTCCATGAACGTCCATGCAGTTGAACTGGCAAAACCTTAAAAAGACGCCTTCGATTTTCAACAAGAATTCCAGAGCTATCTTTTTGATTAACAACAGTACACTCAAGCAATCGCTTGGTAAAATTACATCCATCCCAAATCAGACCAAGAAATAATCAGATGGTGCTGAAATGATCTGGCCCATTAGCTGGGAGTCAGCTGTTACTGGATCGTTGCCTTTCTGTGCTTTTCAGTCACTCTACATACAAATGAGATAGATTGTGTTATTAACTTTATGAACGGCATCACCTCAAGCCCATTACCACGACTGTGCTGTGCAATTGGGCCAACAAACGTTAACCCCGGGCCTCAGAACATAAATTAAAATGTTCTTTTCCACTAAGCACACTCTTTTCCCCAGTGTCTGGCCAGGACGATATTAAGGGCTGGTAAGAAAAAAAAAAGTGGAAAAAACCTAAACAGCAAAAAATGAAGTTAGTGATATTTGGCTCTAGACAATAAAGAAATAGACAGGTGCCTTTTAGACCTATTGTTTTAGAGCAGAATCAATTCTTACGATAGGAAAACCTAGCTGTTAACCCTAGCAATAGTCTTACTGACCCCAGAGAATCTAAATGGATAACAGCAGTGAATTCACATAGTCGCAATGTCTAAGCAACTCTCCAGGCAAAAATTAGGTGATTTTAGAAGTGGCAGTAACTCTTTCTGGTAGAATCTTCAGTTTAAAATCTTCGCTAATTCACACACCACTGATAACATTTTGTAGTGCTAATTCAGTCCATTACCCAAAGAAAGCCATGCCCAATTTGAAAAATAAAGCAAAGTGAAAAGTTTTGGTTTCACAGGCTGCAAGAACAAATATGTGTGCATAAAAATTGGTATCCCATTTGGATATAACATCTTTCATCAAAGAGTGTCTTCTAAAACCCTCCCCCTACTTGGCAATCACATAGTAAGCCATATGTTAGTTTATGTTAATGCTTGAGCTAAAAGTATTAAAATTCCATTTCTTAAAAAATAATCTATAACTCAGACTTTTATTAATTTGGGCCCGTGCCTCGCCAACCAGTTCAAATTAGAGGCCTACCCTTAACTTTAGAAGTTATGCATAGAAATAGGGAGACTCCCATGAAAATTAGCTATTCTTTCTCACTCAAAAAATCTCATCTTCCTCTTCAACTGATAAATTCCACAATGACTAGCAGGCTGACATAAGAGCTTCAAGAACCATGGGGAGGGGCTAGCCCCACAGCCGAGTGGTTAAAGTTCCACATGTTCCTCTTTGGTGGCCGAGGTTTATGGGTTTGGATCCTTGGCGTGGACCCACTCCACTCATCAGCCACACTGTGGAGGCATCCCACGTACAAAGTAGGGAAAGATTGGCATGGATGTTAGCTCAGGGCTAGTCTTCCTCAACCAAAAAAAAAAAGAGAAGGATTGGCAATAGATGTTAGCTCAGGGCGAATTTTCCTCGGCAAAAAAAAAGAACCATGACAAGATGTTCTTAAATATTCACACGATTAGCCTGATTTTTGCCCAGATCAATTCTCATTCTGAGTACAGTTCTGCGTCTAAAGACACTGGAGCAGATTTGGGTGATGACCGTGCTCATCAGAAGGGAAGGCATCAAAACACCAGCCCAGTCACTGCGTGTGACATCTTTGGTTTCTTAAAATTTTTCTGTGGTGCTGAATCTTTACTGTTAATTGCTTCACTGATCCAAACGCAGAAGACAAATACATTCCAAATGAATGCACGCTGCCATCCTTTAGAGAACATGCTTCACTTAACAACACAACTTTTTCCCCTTCCCTTCTCTGCCAGGGTCCCATATTTTCTCTCTGCTCTTCTCCAGCCACCTGTGAAGGGTGGATGTGGAACCCATGTGAGTCATTCATTTTTTTCTTAGCAGCCAACAAGGAGCATTAATGGAAGCCTGGTGTTGGGAGGTTGCAGCAGGATAAAAGATTCAGTTCTTCCGGGATTACAAAGTCTCCTTGCAGCCACAGCTAAAAGGCTAGTAACACTGAAGAGCACATAAAGCGCCCGTGTGGGCCATACATGCATTTGTTGCAAGGGTACATTTGACTTGGAGGATGGAGGTAATGACTGAGATGAAACTGGAGTTCCCGGGACATTCTCCAGCTTTCTTCGCCAACTGTGCACTAGGTGGTACTTCTCATTGTGGTCTTCACAGATCTCCTGTTTGCTAAAGATTCTCCCTACACAGGTAGCTTCAGAAGGACCCTCCCCTTTCTCACGCCCATCCCTTACGGCAGGGAAACCAGTCCCCTTCTCCCATAACTGCTTCAAAGATCCAATGTCCTTCTAATGCCAAATGGCCTGTGTAGGGGCTGGTGGACATCGTCATCAAATGGTGGGCAAAACTGTAACCCCCAAGCTGGGATGGATACTTATGATTAATCCCAGTTGAGCTTCCCTCACATGGCCATTCCCACTCCCAGGGACCCTCCACAGGGCTCTTATTGTAAGCACTCTTCCAAGCTTATTTTAATTCTTGTTCAGGGCAGATGTATCAACAGGTAACTTGAAGGAATATTTTTTTTAAGTTCCATGCCAACCAAACTCACACATCAACGTACTTTGTGTATGTGTGTGTATGTGAGGAAGACTGGCCCTGAGCTAACATCTGTTGCCAATTTTCCCCTTTTTTCTGAGGAAGACTGGCCCTGAGCTAACATCCGTGTCCATCTTCCTCTACTTTATATGTGGGACGCCTGCCACAGCATGGTTTGATGAGCGGTGTGTAGGTCCACACCCAGGATCCGAATCTGCGAACCCCAGGCCGCCGAAGTGGAACATGTGAACTTAACCGCTGTGCCACCAGGCTGGCCCCTCAATGTACTTTTTAATTAGTTTTTCAAGCTCCTTCATAAAAAAGAAAATAGAGTCCTTATTGGTATAATAATTACTACATTAAAGGGACATTTGGCTTTATCTACATAAAGAAAATAGGAGGCCTATCAAGAGTCTGGCAAAAAATACGAATGAAAGTTTGAAACAGCAAAACATTGGAAAAATCCTAAATATCCCTCCATAACGGACTGGTTAAGTAAGTTACAATCTAAAAATAAATGGAGTACTATACAGCCATTTAAAATAACTAAGTAGATTTATATGTGCTAATATGGAACCATCCCAAAGACATACTGTTAAGTGAAAAAAATTAAGGTAGAGAGCAATATGTCTATTGTGTTTCCACCTGCAGAAAACACACACACACACAGACACACACAATCCCTGGAAGGACAGACAAGAAGCAAGTAACACTGCTGCCTCCAGGCAGGGGCCTGAGGATGAGGCTGGCTGGGAGACTTACTTTTTACCCATTTTACTGTGAATATGTACTTTTTCCATTGAACGTTATTTAACGAGGTAGAGAAAATTTTTGAAAAAGAGAAAATAATCAATAAACATCTATACAAAATGACTATCCAGCTAATTAAAGCCTTTCTCTAGATGTCCTAGTTGGATTAACCAACTGGCTGTACCCTATTGATGAAATGTCATTGACAATCCCATTACACAGCCAGCTCACCTGTATGCTGTCTGGATAACCCGTCTAAACAGGATTGGTAGGAATGGCTGACTCAGCCCAACTTCGTTCACAATTAGCCTGGACACCTTCACCAATGAAGACATTCATAGCGTTTTGAAGAAAAACTTTTCTTCATAGAGATCATTCATAAATTACATTAGGGGACTCATTCACAGAGAAGTGGGAACTTGAAATGGAAAGATAAGTACGTTTCAACAGACTAAAACATCAGGGAAGATGGAGGGAAGTCAAGAAAGGCAAGGCGACACAAGCAGAACATGATGCAGATCCAGGGCTGTGTGAATAAGGCAGATGATACACACGTGATGGGTGTGGGGGAGGAGAGTGATGGTTTATCATGCAGAGCACAGTGCTGAGAACATATTGCATGTGTGCGTGTGCATGTGTGTATAAATCTACAAAATGCATCATTTATACTCATAACATTGTAGAATCTTGTAGGGGATGCACAATGGCCCTATAAAGATGTCCGTGTCCTAATCTGCAGAACCAGTGAACGTTAGTTTACATGGCAAAGGGGGTTTTGCAGCTGTGATTAGGTTAAGGGTCTAAAAATGGGGAAAGTAGGGGCTGGCCCGGTGGTGCAGCAGTTAAGTTCACACATTCCACTTCAGGGGCCCAGGGTTCACTGGTTTGGATCCCGGGTGCAGACCTACACACGGCTTGTCAAGCCACCCTGTGGCAGGCGTCCCACATATAAAGTAGAGGAAGATGGGCATGGATTTTAGCTCAGGGCCTGTCTTCCTCAGCAAAAAAGAGGATTGGTGACAGATGTTAGCTCAGGGCTAATCTTCCTTAAAAAAAAACATTAATTACATAAATAAATAAATAAATAAAAATGGGGAGAGTATCCTGGATTATCCAGGGTGGCCCAATGTAATCACAAGGGTCCTGAGAAGAGGGAAGCTGGAGGGTCAGAATCAGAGAAGGAGATGGCTCGTCGGAAGGAGCAGTCAGAGCTATGTTGATGTGGAAGGAAGCCATGGGCTAAGGAATGCAGGCAGCCTCTAGAAGCTTGAAAGGCCAAGAATGGGTTCTCCAAGACCCTCTAGAAGGAACACAGCCCTGACAACATCTTAATTTTAGCCCCATAACACCCACTTCCGGACTTCTGACCGGAACTGTAAGATAAATTTGTGCTGTCTTAATCCACCAAATTTATGGTAATTTGTTACAGCAGCAACAGATAACTAATACAACTACAAATCTATGTTACTAGTATTTATCCTTATTTTACAGATGAGGAAACTGACCTTATCAAGGTTCAAGAACTTGTCCAAATCTCAAAGCCAGTGCTAGAGGTGCCAGGATTCAAACCCAGGTGTGAGGGGTCGATGGAAGGCTGCCACTGGGAAGACAGCTTGAGGTCACACCACAGACATTGTAAATATCAGATGGAAGAGCATCACTTAGTGTGGCAGGCAGCAACAAGGCCTGGGGTTTTGAACAAATGAGGGAGGTAAACAGAGCTGATGAATATCCTCAAGCTAATCAAACGTGTCGGAGGGAATTCTCTGTGTTCTTTTCCATCGTTTTGAACAGAAACAGATAACTGTCCTCCTTGAAAAAGTAATATAGTTTGTCACACAGGAAATTCAGTTACGGCAAACTCTTTTTCCTACTTATGCTATTGAGTGATATAAAAGATACTTTCTATATTTCCACCTTGAAAATTCCTTTCTCTTTCTCTCTACTTTAGTACGTGATCACTCTGTAACTGGAGGGATCTCCCTATGCTAGCCAGATGAAACGGCCTGCACATCTTTTCATCACTGAGCTGCATTTTGGACAGGTCTAGACACAAGGTTGTAAACAGAACTTGGTCAAGATGCAAGTTACTCTGTGCTTCCTTGTATGTATAGAGTTGCAACATGGAGGACAATTCTCTTCCCCAGGAAGACAGGTTACTGTGCAAAGAACAAAGCTTCCCTAATCTAGATAATCACCACCACCGCCGCCATCACCATCATCACCATCATCATCACCACCACCATTACCACCACATCACCACCACCATCACAACCACCATGACCATCATCATCATGATCACCATCATCACCATCATTGTCATCACCATCACCATTATCACCGTCATCACCACCATCACCATCACGATCATCCCCAATACTGCTTATTAAAGTCTTAGTAGAAGTTTATTTTAAAAACTATTTGCCAACCTTGTTCTAATTCTACCAATAATCCTGCATGATAACATTATGCCCACTTTACAGCTGAGAAAACTGAAGTCCAAAGAGGTTAAAAATCTTGCTAACAAGGTAATAAACTGACATTCTAACCCTGGTTTGATTCCAAAGTCATGCTTTTTCATTTTTAAACCAGGCCACCTCTCCAGGTGTAGCTAATTTCATAATTCAGGAAGAATAAGAAGAGTGGGTGAGGTTCAGAGATTTTTTTTTCACTGTATTCTCCCCCGCAAAAAAATTGTTCGAATTCTCACCCACATCGTGTCAACGGCAACCTGGGCTATTATGGGTAAATTCACTGAAACTTCATCAACCAGAGAACCCATGAACAGAACTCCAATAACTTCAGCTTCCTTCTGTTTCTCATGTGTTTGTCCATTTCAACCCCAAGGCCAAAAGCAGAAGGTTCTCTTCCTTCCTACTTCCAGGAACCCACACTCTCCATTAAAGGAGAGTGGAAGAATTTTTAATTTGGACTTTCTGCTCATGTTCCTAAGCCACACCTCAGTGTTTTAAAATTAGGCCCCCTCCTTACCGCCTTTATATCTTAACATTCTATATAATAACTTTCATTCATTTCAAAAGCATAGAAACTCAGTAGACTTGAGATTGACCCTTATGTTGCCTCACCTGCTAATTCCTTCTATTTCTAAACTGCCCACACATCTCATTGTTCATTTCCTGATTAATAGAACCGACTTAATCTTCAAGCGCAATGGACAAGTCCACTTCCCGCAGCATAACGACATTAACACGGTCCCAGCTGAAAGAAAACAAAAGTTCTACGTCCATAGGCATTAGTGCCTTGGCGTAAAGCTTTATTCACCGTTCCATCACGCACACACAAACTATTGAGCAATTTGTTGTGAGGTGCTGATTACAACATGATTTCTGGCTGAAAATAAGAATAAGTCTGCCTAGTGGCTACCCACATTGCTGTCCATCGTCTCTGTGAGATACCATTGCATGAAAAATGAAGGCGAGGAGCATGGGGATATTGTTCTTTGGGCTTTTCTCAACTTCTTGGCCATGGAAGTTAGGACCCATCACAGAGACGATGGACAGCAACGTAGGGGCCACTCCGCCTCTACCAGCCTGGCCGGTCTCAGATGATAGCAATGTGAGCTGAACGCTCTGATCCCCACAGAGGCACCAGCCCCAGGCACAGGTTGCTCAGCTCTCCCATTAGGGCAGAGAAAGGCACTGGTGGCAGAGCAGCACATCTGTTTCTCTCCCCTGCGAGGCAGAATGCAGCCACTAAACCCCACGATTTTCCTCCCTCGACACTCCCTATTCAGGGTCAGGCTGCTCTGAGACTTATGGAAGGTAAAACAGACTCAACCCCCCAGACAAAGAAATTCCCCAGGGCAGGGTGATTTGAGGGGTTCCAAAAGGCCCGCCTGCCCCAAAATATCTCCCCTAACTGGCCCATTAAGGCGCATGAGCCACTTCTTTGGGTTAAGGGACACACCTACTAGCATCCCTTCTGAAATGTGAGTGTGTTTCCTGGGAGCGTGCCACACGAGCACCTGCTCAGCAGTAAGTCCTTAAGGACACTGGAAACGATCCACAGTTTAAACAGGAGTCAGCTCTGGCCCAGGGAAGAGGAACTTTGCTTCCGAAGAAACCTGAACTGCAAGCTGTCATTGCCCGCTGTCGGGGGCATCTGAACGTTGCACTGCTTCCTGGAGGCGGTAAGGGACAGTGGCAAGTGCCCTCTGTGAGCTGCTGCACCTGTGAGCTGGCAGGGGGAAAGAACCCAGGCTGCTTAGTCAGCAAACGTGTAGTGAGCACTCATGTGCCAGGCCCTGAGGCTACAGAGATGCACGGAACAAGCTTTCTGCCCCAGGAAACTCCCAGGCCAGTGCAAAGGGAGGCAGACTATAAACAAATATAGATGTCAGATGTTTAAGAGCTAGAAGCAAAGATAAGATGGGGTAAAAACAAAATGGCATGAGCATTTATAAATAGATGGAGTGGCCAGGGCAGGCCACTTGGCTGAGAATTGAATGGAACAAGGAAGAGAGCCCTGAGTAGATCAAGCAGACTTTTCCAGGAGTGGGGAACCACACCGGAAAGGCCCTGGGATGACAAGAGCCCTGGCTCCGTTAAAGAAGACCCGGTGGCTAGGGTGCCTGGGGCTGTGTGAAGGAGGGAGGAGATGGGGTCCAGGAAAACCAGAGTTTTAGGGCCCATGGCCCTGGCAAGGGTTTGGTGGGTCTGTGTTTCTGTTTTCTGAGAGATGCGCGAATCCACTGGTTGGAGGACACATTTTTCTTCTAAGAGCTAAAAAAAATGCCCTAAGAATCACGTTGAGCATTGGCTTCCCAAATGCCATCCTTCTAGCTAAATCAACAAATCATTCTCATGCTCTCTGAAAAGCATAATTGATACCGATTGAGTCCAAGGTCCTCATAAGCTGTGAGAAGGCCCTTCGTCCTTGCCTGAATGATCCCATGAAGCTGTTTAGACTCACCTCTTTGCCTCAATTTTGTCCCCCGCAAGAGGGACATCATGATGCTCCACCACCTGCCTCAGATAAGAGCTGCAAAGGTGAGCTTCAGGCCTGCTCTCAGACCCCACTGTGAGGACAGGCTGGAACTCTAGACAGCTCCGTTTCCTACACTCCATCTGCACGTGTGTCCTGCACAGTGCTGGCTGCATGGAGAATAATAATGCTATTCTACATCCGATCACTAATCCACCGGACGCCTAGCAACTGGTCTGCACCTTCTCAGGCCCTTCCTGGAACTGGCACTTCATCCTCATAACAACAAAAGTCGTGTCATATATCAACAAAAGCAGATTATGGAAATTTCTCTAAACTACACACACACGTGATGTAACACCGAGATGATTTAACATTTTTTTTCACTGGCCACAGACTTTAATGCTTCTGAAAAGCATGCTTGAAAATAGAAACTGGATCCACCAATGGTTTTCACCATTAAATCAGATCTACTTCACAAGCAGCAGCAAAATGAACTCCCTTTCTCTAGTCACTTCTGCCTCCTTCTCTCTTCCAGGAGCAAATCGCTATGTTTCAACCCTCATAAGTGACAGGATTGCAGAACTAAAAAGATCATCTGTCAGTCTCCTGGATGCTTCAGTCCTCGCATCTTTCCTGAGGGCAAATATCAGGGACAATTCTAATGGCCTTGTTTCTTTACTTGGTTTTTAAGTAAAAATCCCAACCCAGGCCTCCCCTCCAAGTACACGCAGCCACTGGCTGTCAGTGCCTCTCTCTCTTTGTGAGCATCACAGGATTTGAACAGAAAAGATCAAAGCGTACGTTTTAAAAAGGAAAAGATGAGAACACATGTCACGTCACCATTCTTCAGCAGAGCATTTGATACAACATCCAAGCAAATGATATTTAGTAAATGAGCTCCAATGCCTTAGCCATGTTGTAATTACATCTCAAGAAAATCTGGATTCTTTAAAGATGTTGCTTAGATTTCCGAGTAAAAAAATACCACAGAAATGTTGGAAACATTTTAGGAGAAAAGAATTAGAAGGTATGCATAAGCTGACCTTCTTAAGCAAGATATAAAACTCAAAAATCATATTGGAAAAGAGGAAACATTCAACTCTTACAAATGAAAAATTGGGGCACAGTAAAAACACTGAAAGAAAAATTTTTTAAATGACAGGCTGGGTGGGGGCAGCGGAAGGATTGCAACCCATCAGACAAAGAGTTAGCATCCCATGACACCAAGGGCTTCACATTATGTCTGCCACACGCACAACTCCAGGGGGCACTGCTCACAGAAACCACGCCCAGCAGAGATGCTTTGATCCTGCAAATAGATGTGGGCAAGGATGCAAATATGCAGTTCACGGAATGGCCAATGAACACATCAACGGATGCTCAATCTTACCAGTAGTCCAGAAAATGCTAAATAAAACCTCAACAGGACAGCTTTCTTCTCATCAGGTTGGGAAAAGGTCAATTTATGTGGGAAAACTGCTCCCTATAAATTGCCGAGACATTTTTGGAAACGAACCTGGCTATACCTGTTAAATTTCATGTTAGGAAATCTATCCTATAGAAATAAATGCATTATATAAGGATGCATGTAGAAAGATGCTTATTGTAGCTCTATAAGAAATGGAAAACTATGAAAACAACATGAATTTCCAGTAGTACTGGAATGGTATATCCATACCATGGACTATTACAAGGCTGTTGAAAAGAATGAGTTAGACCTATCTATATATTTATCTAGAAGGATGTGATATTCCAGTTTATCTAAAGGGATATAAATATCTCAAATGAGAAAAGTAAGCTATGATATAGCCATTCAGTAGAATACTCTATAGTAGTTAAATTAAATGAGATCTACGTATATTAACAGGGATAAATCTCAAAAATATAAGAATTAGTGAGAAAAAGCAGGTTACTATAAGATAGCTACCGGATTAATTCCGTGTATGTCACCCTATAAAACAAACACACATGCACACCAACAGCACTAAGCCGTACATTGTCAGTACATGTAGTATAGACATATCTAGTACAAATATAAAGACACATTATAAGAATGCACACCAGCTTCAGGTACAGGTTGACTCTGCGGAGGGAAAAGGAACAGGATGTGTACCCATAACTATATCCTATATCCGTAACATGTTTTTTTGGAAAAATCTGAAGCAAATATGGCAAAATGTTAGTTAACACTTGCTCAATCTGGGTGGTGAGTACACATTAGTCTGTTCATTTATTTTTCCGAAACTTTTAGTAAATTTGAAATATTTCATGATTTTTTTAAAAAAAAAACTTAACCAAAGGCATAACAGACAATGACGCCTGTAGGAAACTGCAGAGTTGGGGGTGTATAAAGAAGGAGGCCCTAGGTCTCACTTTCCTTAGGACAGCCCCAGCTGATGCCTACCATCCCAGCATCATAATCAACAGGCCCAACTTGTACTCTCAATAGTATCCGGGCCACTTCGCTTAACTTCTATGAGCCCATTTCCTCCTCAGTACAACGGTGATAGTGACACAACACACCTCACGGGGTTGTTGTGAGGATTAAATGAAAAGAAGGAAATTATACACTCCCTCCTTAGTGTGATCAGTAAATATTATTTTGATGAGGTGATGGGCCGTAAAATTAAAACGTTCACAAAATATGACAGAACTCAGAAGAAAGAGAACAAAACTTGGCCTGGCCAAAATTGAGACCTGAACCTTTGCAAAGCAGGGGCATTTGAGTAACCTTTTAGGAGTGGGAATTTTCTAGAATAAACTTTAACCCAGAGAACGGAAGGCCTTTTCCAGGTTCAGAGTACACAACCAACAGTGTTAGAACATGACTCAAGAGCACTGGTGGTCCTCAGAATGACCTCTGAATGTTGGCCAGAAAGTTCTAACTTTATTTAACTCCTGGCCTCATTATTTCTTTGAACTGATTTCAGAGAGGACTTCTTGGCCATTCTCATGAGGAGGAAATACCCCTTACCAGGGCACAGTTAACCACTAACAATGATGGAAGAAGAGAATACAGTCTCTCCTTTCACACATGTCAAGAAAAAACACAGGACCCAGGGAGCATTGAACAAATAAAAACAAGTCACTGTAGAATTAAGAGCTAAATTTGGTGGTATGGACAAGAAGAAGGAAAATGGAGAAAACAGCAAGGACTGGTGTCACCAGACAGACTCAGAGGGGACAAGGCTGACCTGGGTGACCCAGAATAGGAAGAGTCCTCAAGGGGAAAAGAGCAGCTGCTGATGCCAGGCTGCAGGCAAGGCGGTTACTTGTTTCATGTGTCTCAGTGTGTCTTCCCGTCTTTCCCAGGAACAGAACCCTGACGTCACTGGGGCAGCAATGTGTCCAGTGGCTAGCTGTTCAACAAACCCGTTTCTTTTTTGACTCTAGTTCCCAGGCTTACAGGTGCATGTGGGCATGTGACTGAGCTCTGGCCAATGGAGTAGAAGCAGATGGTGTGGGCCCCTTCTGGTGTTCCAGAAACACCTCCCACATGACTCTCCATTATTGTTCACCACCTGCCCACTCAATGCAAAGGACTCCAAGGTCCTGGAGGAGGACTGTTCCAACATATGCAAGGAGCCCAGGCCTCTCACTCCTCATGTGGAAGGCCTACCGCCAACCAGGGACAGCTGTACCAGACTCTGATGAGAGAAAAATAAAGGCCATTGTGTTAAGCCACTAAAACTGGGAGATGTCTTTGTTCCAACAGCTAACACTACTCTGATACACCAACCTGCAGAATTACAATTCTCAACTTCCCTTTCGGCTAGAGGTGGCCAATCAGTTGTAAGCCGAACCCACCGTGTGAGGCTTACAGAAGAGCTCTTTAAAAGGCATTGATCTGGCTGGGAGGCATGTTCCTTTGTCCCTTGCCCTCTTCCTTTTCTTCTAGAATAAGGATATGATGGCTGGATTTCCAGGAATCAGCTTGTGACCTTGACCTTGAGGATAGAAGTTCTTACTAATGGTGATGGAATAGAAAAACAGAAAAGAAATTGGGCTCCTTGTGTCTTCCTACTGCCACCACGCCAGCCCTGGATTCCCTATTTTTTAAATTATTTTACATAAGATAATAAACCCACAATATGCTCACGCCATGTCAGTTAGGAGGAACTCTGTTACTATGTGCCAAATGCACTTCTTTACTAATAAAATAGCCATAAGAACTACCCAATTAGAGGGGATGGTCTGTGTCATATTGAAAAACAGTGAGAGAAAGGGTGGATCATGAAGATAAGACAGAATCGTTAAAATAATGACACTGAAGACTGATGAAGCATGGAAAACTTTAAAAAGTACAGCACATGGGCCGGCCCCATGGTGTAGTGGTTAAAGTTCAGCATGTTCTGCTTCAGCAGCCCAGTTCACAGGTTTGGATCCCAGGCACAGACCTACACCACTCATCAGTGGCCATGCTGTGGCAGTGACCCACATACAAAATAGAGGAAGATTGGCACAGATGTTAGCTCAGGGCCAGTCTTCCTCAGCAAAAAAAGTACAATATGATTGTATAGTAAAAACAATTGGAAGTTTATGGCATGAAAATTGGGCTTTGAAAGAATAAGCTGATGACTAGTCAGTCTATGCATCACAGTACAGAATAATGACCAGGAAATGGTACCAGAGTGATGTATGAGATGCTTCCTTCCACTCAAATAATCTCACAACCAGACAAACAATGCAAAAAGGAGATAGTTCACAGCACAGAAACACCAGTCACTGCCAACAAACAGTGACACATTCAGAAAAGTCAGCCTTGAAAATAAAATGAAAAGATTAAACACAACTCTTTCGGCCAAGTGATCAATATCTGTTGAATGAATGAACGGAGATATGTATTTTTTAAAAGCCTAAACAACAAAGAAGAAAAAGGACAAAGTGCTCTATCGAATCAAGAAAAAGAAGCCCAATTATGAATGGAAAAAATTAAGATTTTTTTCTATTCTAGGAATGATTTAATTGCTCAATAACCTATCCAGGGAGAGTGTCGTCAAGTGGTAATGATCGGCTAGCCTGGCCAAAGCTCTTCTTGTGTGTTGTTTGGGATATTCTTTATTGGGCAGAGCTGGGTTAGAGACCTGTTAGAAATGAACCACGAGAGAGCTCCCTGCTTCCTAGATTATAAATCTTTGTAATTAGAGACAGGATCTCTCCTTTGCCTTTATCATCAATTCTCTGGCCTCCATAACGACACCCAAACTCATCATTCAGCAGTTACTTGCCACATCAACCACTCCATGAGGACAGCCAGCAAAAGCCATTTTTCAGCTTGTGACCGACCCAGATAGAACATTATGAGAATGTTATTGCCAGGAAACAAAGAGAGGGAAAAGCATTGTCGGGTGACAGCAATGTTAAGTCTTGTTTCTCAGCTATAATTACTCTGCATTCTATAATTTATCATTTCATTTCAACGTGGAAAATGAGTCCGAAAGAGTGCCCCACCATGCGATTCTGTGCAGAATGTGTTCAGTTTTGTTTTGTTTTCTCAATTCTGACGATTCCCTGTCATCTCCTATGCTCCACGGCGGCTCACAATGGCAGACACTGTAGTCATTATGATTATCATTAGTAACTTGGTTCCAAATAATTGGACTTTGCCCGCAGACAATATGTTTAAGCAAATGTGATGCATACAGATGAGGAAGGGCCAGAACAAGAGGAACCTTCTGATGTCGATAATTTCCATGCATTCCCCCGGCAACCATTATCTCATTTCAGCACAAGGCAGAAAGGGGAATGAATGCACCCTGAGCGGGTTGCCGGGGAGCCTCACTTTGTGCCTGATGGGGTCCCTAATCCACACTCCAGACTTCGGAAGAAAAACAAGAGTTGGCAGTTCATGATCCAATTGTGATGATCTCGCCACTAAAGCCCCAAGCAAGAATACTGATGTTAATGGAAACTTCATGTAGTTTCCACCCGCTGTCTTATTTGCCACCGGGGAAGCCTCACATTTAGGGTCCTTTAAGCAGGTGCTCTAATTTTTTATCCTGGACAATCTCAGGCTTCTGATCACCTCGATCTCCAGACTAATGACGGAAGATGAGGGACAAAGCTTGGAATTGCAACGCAGAAAGGTAGAAGGGATCCACAAAGTAATGTACAAAAATGCCTCTTGGCAGAAAGCACATGAGAACCACTGCCTCCCCCAAGAACCCCTATAAACTCTCCCGGGTCCTGTAAAAATCACACTGGACTCCCGTTCTTCTCCATTTGTGAAGTTGTACAAGCCTAACCTAAAAGCATGCAAATTAGTGAGTTGTATTTACCCACCAGAATGTCTACCATGCTGAATGGGGCCCCCAATCACTTTCAGATCACAGACTCTTAGACCTGGACGAGCCATAGAGATCAAATTCAACCCCCTCATTTCCCAGGAAAGGAAACTGAGGCCAAGAAAGGTAGAGCATTTGCCCAAGGTCCAGGCACTTACAACACTGGGATGATAATTCAGTCCAGCACTTTCCCCAAATAAGAGATCCATGTTCACCTGGAAGTTTAGCCTGCCTAAGACTCCCCATTCACGGCTTGAAGGGAGTAGTTTGGCCGTGTTCCTTGTGCTGATGCCAACAGACTTCCAGTTCATTATGGAGACGTGCTTAGGAGCACACCGCCTCTGGAGCCAGCCAGACCTTGATCCACACGCCTACACCAGCACCAATCAGCTGGCTAAGTCTGGGGCAGTAACTTAAGCACCCTGAGCCTCAGTTTCCCCATATAGAATAGGGATATGATTCTCTTCCTTAGAATTGCAGTAAGCATTACGCGCTTGTGTATATGAGGCCTATTATCCAGCTTAGCACAGAAGGACCGGTTGGCTGGATATCTTTTTCAAGAGTATATAAGAGAAAATTCACATTTAACTGGTTTCCATTTCTAAAGGCTTACCTCCATGCAGCACGTGACAATGGATCTTCCTTCCTCTCACGTTATATACAGAAAAGACATCTCATCTATTCTCATCCATACTTAATCATATTCATCCTGAAAGGCCCAAGAGTACCCAGCCCTAGAGAAAAATCTTTAAAGTATATACTGGCTTAAGCAATTTCTTCATGATTTTTCATTGCACCAATATTTTAAAACTGTATTTGCCTAAAGGATGGTCTTTCTTGCTCAGCAACAATGAGCAAAATTTGTAAGTGACCTCAGTCCACTGAATAAAGGAATTCCCAGCTGTGTCTGGCTCACTTGTAATAGCATTAGAAAAAAGACCAACAAATCCATTAATAAACACTCATGATCACTGGCCATCTACAGAATTTTATATCATCTAAATCAAACAAACTATAGCAAATATAAATTATGCAATCTGGAAATAAAGGCTCATAGGTAGGGTGACCCTTTAGTCCCAGATTGCCAAGGACAGTCCCAATATAATTACTACCAGGGGCCCTTGCAACTCAGAGAAAGTTTCCCAGTCAGGACAACACATTACATTGTAATCACACATATTAGGATATGGCATATGTAAGGCAAGAAATAAGAAGTAGGTAAGAAGTACTCAGGTAAGAAGGTAATAAATACTCAGTAAGAAGGTAAGAAGTACTCAGGAAACAAGTGTGAATGATCTTGACCCAAGAGTGTCACCTTGGTTGGGCAAGTTACCCATCATCTCTAAGCATTCATTTCCTCATATGAAAAAAATGGGGATTATAATACCTATTTTGCAAGGTTATTTTAAACATCTGAGATGTGTCATGCAGAGTGCCTGGGACATCTGTGTCCTACAAATGCAGCTTTGATGAGGATAATGAAGATGAGGATTGCATCACTTTAGCTCTCTAGAACTGTCTTTATCGATAAGATGCTTTCTGACACATTATGATGTGTGATTTATAAAATCAGGAGGTGGACTTAGACCTTGCAAGTCTCGTCCAGCTGTAACCTCCTACGAGTCTGTTATTCCAAGATGCACTGGCTAGAAATGTACCATACCTTCCAGGGGGCACAGCAGCAGTCATTAAAAGACCTCTTGTCTGTGCCAAAGAATCCTATTGCCACCTCTCTGGCAAATCACTTGTCTTTTCTCAGATTTCCTACATGCAGAATGCATATACTTGTTACCCGAGAATGATAAATTTGACACGCTAACAATGGCACATCATTCTGAAGGTAATTTGTACATTTATCTCTATAGCAATTTTCTAGTTAGCATGTGCTAGTATGTGATAGTTAAGTGTTAGATATTACTATCATTGTCATTATTATTATATAATTGTAGTTATGTGTATGGACCTTTGAACCAGACAATCTAAGTAGCTCCTCCACTGACTGGTTATGTGACCTTCGGCGGGTTACTTAATTTCTCCAATGAGGTACCATCATCTGTAAAATAGGAGATAATATTATCCACTTCAGAGGATTGGCGCAAGGATTACACAGGTTAATATACATTTAACGCTTAGAATAGTGCTGGTACTCGAAGCATTCAAAAACTCGTGCTCTATTATCACTATCAATAGCAGTATTATTATCTCCAAGATATATTTTAAGTTAAAAAAAAAAAAGCAAGTGCCAAACAAATAGTGTGCTGCTATTCATTTTTAAGAAGGAGGATGGAGACGTGCAGGACTGACCAGGATGGAGTCAGCCCACAAAAGACTCTCTCTCCCGCTCATCACAAGTAAAATCTCTGCACAGAAGACAAAAACCAACTTCCTGAGGACACTGAAAAGCAAAGAATATCAGGTAGATGGAGAGGGAAGTTGAAACTTGGAGAAACATATATAGGTAACTTTCCTGGATTAAATCTCCTCCTTTAACACTTGGCTTTGATCCAAAGGTGGGTCAAATCAAGGAACTTCACAGTGGGAGAAGACGAAAACTCCAAGGAAAATCTCCTCTTTCTGCCCAGACGACTGGGAAAAGGGTCTCAGAAAAACAAATAGTGTGATGGGACGTCCTGGGTGTCGTTTTTCTTTTTTTCTCCCTGCCCTGATCTAAGACCAGTCTAGTCATGGTGCTGCACTGCTGCTAGGCAACATGAGCACCTAGAAGCCCGAGAAATAACCCATCTCTCTGGCCAAAGGAATTGGGGAAGGGAAATCCTGTGGTCTGAAAAGTGGTAATACATACTTCTTTCCTTTTTTTTTTTTTTTTTTGGTTCTCTTTCTTTCCTCTTGCTTCTTTGCCCTCAGAGCATCTCCAGTCCACAGAGCTGCACGATGGCTTGTATAGGTGGGAGAGTAAAACTCTGAGACATGTCCACCTTTGTGACAATAAAAAGTGGGAAAAGGGGCCCAAGTGTGAGAATGTGAAGAAAATTCCAGAAAGGGGAAAGTTGGGGAAGGAGATCTTGTAAATCTGTGTGTGACTCAACACAAGTTCCATGCTACTTGTGAGATGGATATGTGTGAAACACACCCAAAGAAGGAATGGCTTTGTGAAGTAAATTATGATAAAAAGAACCACGCAAATCCTGAACAAACTCCTGAACAGCACAAACATGGGGCAGATCCAACAGCACAGCAAAGGCTTTGAAAACTGAACTGATGTTGTTATCACCACCCATAAAATGTAAGACAGACTCATCATCTGAGCCTAATCTGGTTGACCTCCTTCCAAAATACAAATAAAAAACAAACAAACACATCATTCTGCCTCAGATTGTAACAGGACCCAGAGTCTCACAACATAATATTCAAAATATCCAGGCTACAATGAAAACTTATTGGACATACCACAAAAAAAAAGGGAAAAACACAATCAACAGACGCCAACCCCAAGATGATTCACATGTTAGAATTATCAGACAAAAATTGTAAAGCAGTTATTATAATCATGCTCTGTAAGTGTGAACACTGTTGAAATTAATGGAAAAACTGAAGTTCTCAGAGGAAAACAAATAATATTGAAAAGAACTGAATGGAAATTTTAGACTTGAAAAATACATTAATTGAAATTGTTTTTAAAAATTCACTAGAGGCATGAAATAACAGAATGTAGATGACAGAAGAAAGGTTCAATAAACTTGAAGATAGAGTAATAAAAATTATTGAATCTTAAGGACAGAGAAAAACAGATTGAGAGAAAATGAGTAGAGCCTTAGAACTTGTGGGACAATATCAAAAGATCCAGTATTCATGTTACTACACTCCAAAATGAGAAAAGGAAGAGGTTGGCAGAGAAAAAAACTTTGAAGAAAGAATGCTGCAAACTTATCAAACATGGTGAAAGACAAATTTACAGATTCAAGAAACTCATCAAACCCCAAAAGAAATAAATTCAAAGAAAAAATACACAGACAATAATCAAATTGATTAAAAGATAAAGAAAAATCTTGAAAGAGAAGAGAAAATCAACACATCACATACAGAGGAAACACTGATTTGAATGAATATAGATTTCTCATCAGAAATGATGGAAGCTAGAAGACAGCAGGAGAACTATATCCAGTAAAATACCATTTAGGAATAAAGGTAAAATAAAGACATTCTCAATGAAGTTAAAAAAAAAAAAAAAGAGAGAGAGAGAGAGAGCATTCATCACCAAAAAACGTGGCATAAAATAAATGCTAAGGGAAGCTCTTCAGGCTGAAGGAAAATGATACTAAAAGAACACATAGAACTTCAAGTATAAAGGGAAAGCTAAATAAATGGTAACTATCTGGGTAAATATGACAAATTATTTGTCTCTGCTTAAGTTCTTTATAATTAAGACAACTATTGAAAGCAAAAATTTGTGGGGTTTTTAACGTATGTAGATACAATACATATAATTGTAATGTCAAGAGGACATAGTAAAGAAATCTATTTGGTTGTGGGGATTTTAAATTTTATTCAAGTGATAAAATACTATCTCAAAGCAGAGTATGAAAAGGTAGGTATGTATATCGTAATCCCCATAGCAGACACACACACACACACACACACACACACACACACACACACACAAAGATATATGACTAAGAGTCCAACAGAGAAATTTTAATGGGATATTCAAAATACCAAATAATCCAAAAGAAGGCAGAAAATAGTAAAGAGAGGAACACAAACAAGAAAAGACAAACAGAAAGCAAATAATAAAATGGTAGACCTAAATCTAACACATTAATAATTACATTAAATTTGAAAGGTCTGAATATACCAATTAAAAGACAGAGATGATCAGATTGCATAAAAAAATAAGACCTAAGTACATGCTGTCTACAAGAAATATCTATAAATATAAGGATATAGATGGAGTCAAATTAAAGTGATGGAAGAAGATATACTATGAAACACTAACCAAAAGAAAGCTGTACATTAATACAAGACAAAATAAACTTTAGAAGAAGGGTATCCAGGAATGAAAAGAATTGTTATATAATGACAAAATAATAAACTCACCAAGAAGAAATAACAATATTAAATGTGTATGTATTTAAAAACTGGACTTCAAAATACATGAAGCAAAACTGATAGAACTGAAAGGAAAAATAGGACAAATTCAACATTATACTTGGATGGAGACCTCAATACCCCACTCTAAGTAATCCATAGAACAAGGAGACAGACAATCAGCAAAGATAGAGCAGTCTTCAACAATATTACCAAATATTTTGACTTAATTGACATTTATAGAACACTTTACCCACCAACAGCAGAAGACACAGTCGTTTCAACTGCATATGGAATATTCACCAAGATACACTACATTATGGATCAGAAAACAAACATTAAAGTTCTTAAAGAATTGAAATCATATAAAGTACATTATCTCATTATAATGGAATTTAATCAGAATCAACACCAAATTGTCTAGAAAATTCCCAAATATTTGGAAGGCAAAAAACATGCCTTTAAATAACCCATGAATCAAACACAGGCAAATTAGAAAATATCTTGAATTGATTGAAACAAAAAGAGAACATATCAAAAATTTGTGGAATAAGCTTAGAGAGAAACGTATGGTATTAAATGCTTGTATGGGAATAAAGATCTTAAATCAATAATGTAAGATTTCACTTCAAGAAACTAGAAAAAGAAGAGCAAATTAAACCCAAATTTAGTAGAAGGAAGGAACATATACAGATAAGAGTAAGAATTGATGAAACTGAAAACAGAAAAACAACAGAGAAAAATCAACAAAACCAAAAGCTGTTTCTTTAAAAAGATGTATAAAATTGATAAACTTCTAGCCAGGCTGACCAAGACAAACAAAAGAACACAAGTTACTAATATCAAGAAAGAAGAGACATCACTACAGTCCATACAGACAATAAAGGGCTAACAAAAGAATGCTTTGAACAACCCTAAGACCAGGTTGAGCAAACTTTTTTGTAAGTGGATAGTAAAATACTTAAATCCTGTGGACATATGGTCTCTGACATAACTACTCTATTCTACTATTATAGTACAAAAGTAGCCAGGGACAACAGGTAAATAAATAGATGTGGCTGTGCACCAATAACGCTTTATTTTCAAGAATACAGGGCTGGCGTGTGGGCCTTGGTTTGCTAATGCCTGGCTTAGATAAAACAGACCAATTCCTTGAAAGATAAAAGCTATCATTCAAGAAGAAGCAGATAACCTGAATATACTCCTGTATCTATTAAGGAATTTGAATTCACAGTTAAAAATTCTTCCAAAAAAGAAAACCAAAGGTCCAGACAGTTTCACTGATGAATTCTACCAAACATCTAAGGAAGAAATAATATCAATTCTACATAATCCCTTCCAGAAAACTGAAGAGAAGGAAACACTTTCCAACTCATTTTATGAGTCAAGGATTTCTCTGATATCAAAACCAGTTATACGCTGTCGGTGGAAATATAAAATGGTACCACTATCCCTCATGAACATAGACACAAAAGTCCTCAACAAAGTATTAGCAAATTGAATCCAGCAATAATCAGAATAAACATCAAAACCAAATGGTATTTATTCCAAGAATGCAAAGCTAATTCAACATTTGAAAACCAATCAATATAATCCACCATTTTAACAGACTAAAGCAGAAAAACCACATGACATCTCAATAGATGCAGAAAAAGTATTTGGCAAAATTCAATATCCATTTATGATTAAAAACAGTAACAATAATAACAACTTCAGCAAATTTAAAATAAAAGTAAACTCCCTTACTCTGATAAAGGGCATCTACAAAAACCTTACTTAAGGGTGGAAACCTGGATGTTTTCCCCTATGGTCAGGAAGAAGGTAAGGATGTCAGGTCTCACCACTCCTACCTCCTGCTCAAAATTATACTGAACACCCAAGCAAGTGCACTAAAGCAAGACAAAGAAATAAAAGGGACACAGATTGAAAAGGAAGAAATATAACTATCTCCATTTAAAAATAACATGATTGTTTAGGTAGAAAATCCCATAGAATCTATAAAAACGGCATCCAGAACTATTAAACAAGTTTAGGAAGATTACAGGATACAAGGGGACTATGTAAAAACCAGCTATATTTCTACCTACTAGCAATGAACAATTGACAATGAAAATTTTTACAACAATACCATTTACAATAATTGCAAAAAAAATGAAATACTTAGGTATAAATACAACAAAATGTGTACAGGATCTGTACACTGAAAACTATAAAATACTGATAAAAGAAATCAAAGAAAATCTAAATAAAGGGGGAGACAGACCATGTTCATGGATTGGAAGATTAATATCATTTAAATGTAGTTTTCCCCAAATTGATCTACAGATTCAATGCAATCCCAATCCAAATGCCAGTAGGGTTTTTTTAATCAAAATTGACAAGATAATTCTAAAATGTGTATGGAAAGGCAAAGAAAATATAATAGTTAAGAACATTTCGAAAAAGAAGCAGAAAGTTGGAAGATCACACTACCTGATTTCAAGATTTAGTATAAAACTACAATAATCAAGACAACGTGGTATTATTGGTAAAAGGATTAACATACAGATCAATGAAACAGAATACAGAGTTCATAAGTAGACCCACACAAATAGGGTCAATTGAGTTTTGACAAATGCGCAAGGCACCTTCTCCAAAAGTAGAGAAAGAATAGCCTTTTGAACAAATATTGCCAGGACAATCTTTATGTAAAAAAAATGAACTACAACACATAACTCCTACTTCAAACAAAAATTAAGTCAAAGTGGATCGTCCATGTTGAAGTAAAACATAAAACTATACAACTTTTAGAAGAGAATCTTTGTGATCTTGATTTGCTCCAAGAGTTCTTAGCTATAACACCAGAAACACAATCTAGAAAAGAAAAAATGAAATACTGGACTTCTTCAAAATTTAAAACCTTTGCTCTGCAAAAACACTCTTAAAGGGGTGAAAAGAAAAGCCACAGACTGAGAGAAAATATTGGAAAATTCAAATATCTGACAAAGAAATTGTATCCAAAACATATAAAGAGCTCTCATAGCTCAATAATAAGAAAACCCATCTTTAAAAATGGTTAAAAGATTTACAAACACTCCATCAAAGACACATGAATAGCAAATGACTATATGAAAAGATGCTCAAAAATATTAGTTATTAGGGAACTGCAAATTAAAACTACAGGGAGATACCACCACATGACTATTGGTATGGCTAAAATCTTTTTTTTTACCTAATACCAAGAGATAGAGCAAGAATGTAGGCTAATTAGAACCATCATACACTGCTGATGGGAATATAAAATGGTACAGACACTCTGTAAAACAGTTCAGCAGTTTCTGATAAAGTTATACATACACTTACTTATCACCCAGCAATCCCACTTTCAGGTATTTATCCAAAATAAATGAAAACACACATTTATGCAGAAATCTATACGCAAATGCTTCTAACAGCTCTATTCATAATAGTCCAAACTGGAAACAACCCAAAAGCCCATCAACTGGTGAATGACTCACACTGTTGGACCTCATACAACATACATATGTTGGCATAATACTCAGAAATAAACAGGAGCAAACTATTTTTTTTCTTTTAATTAAACCATCACCATACCCATGTGCCCTTTTACCCCTTTCACCCTCCCCACTCCACCCTTCCCCTCTAGTAACCACCAATGTATTCTCCGTGTCTATGTGTTTGTTTGTTTGTTGTTGTCGTTTTTATCTCCCACATAAGAGCGAAATCACACAGTATTTGGCTTTCTCCATCTAACTTATTTCACTTAACATAACACCTTCAAAGTCCATCCATGTTGTCACAAATGGCAAGATTTCATCTTTCTTATGGCTGAGTAGTAGTCCATTGTGTATATATATCTACACCACATCTTCTTTACCCATTCATCCATTGATGGGCACGGGGTTGCTTCCCAGCTAATGTGAATAATGAACAGCGGGGTGCATATATCTTTTCGAATTAGTGTTTTTGTGTTCTTTGGATAAATACCCAGAAGCAGAATAGCGGGACCATATGGTAGTTCTATTCTTAATTTTTGGGGAAATCTTCATGCCATTTTCCATACTGGCTGCACCAGTTTACATTCCCACTGGCAGTATATGAGGTTTCCTTTGCCTCCACATCCTCTCCAACTCTTGTTATTTCTTGTCTTTTTAATAACAGCCATTCTGATGGATGTGAGGCGATACCTCATTTTAGTTTTGATTTGCATTTCCTTAATAATTAGGGATGTTGCACCTCTTTTCACTTGAGGAGCAAACTATTGACACATACAACAAGAGGGATGAATCTCAAATGCATTGCACTGAGGGAAAGAAGCCAGACTCATGGGGCTACACACCATGTGATCCCATTTATATTACATTCTGGCAAAGAAAAACTACAGAAAAAAAGAACTATGGGGAAAGGTTGCCAAGGACTAGGGGTGGAGGAAAGGTCTGACCACAAAGGGGCAGCACAAGGGGATCTGGGCAGTAACAGAAATGTTCTGTATCTTGACTGTGGTGCCGGTGGCATAACTCCATGCATCTGTCAAAATTCATAGAACTGTACGACAAAGGAGCAATTTCTACTGTATATAAATTAAAAAGCACTCTGGAAAGAGGGTTACAGACACACACTGATAAATGCATGGTACTCGCTACGTACCAGGCACTGTATTAGGTGCTTCTTATTGAGCGGGAAAAGTGAACAGCATAGTTTCTTCCCTCGAGTTGCAAGCCAGCTTTGACTGAGGCCTATGGTAATCTAATGTTCTTTGTTAAATCATGCCAGGGAGCCAACTAAACTAAACTGTCATTAGCATAATTATTAATAATACAGACTTTGAAGCAAGGCAGATCTATGAGTTGAAAGCTTATCTGCCTCACATACTTCCTATGTGACTTGAGACAAGTAACTTCAGTTTCAGTTTTCTTAGCCATTAAGAAGAAATAACACTCCTACCTCCCTGTGTCATTGTGGGAATTAAATCAAACAGTGTGAGCTCACAGCATAGCATCTAGCACGTGGTAGCCTGGAACTGAACGGGCATTATTATTTTTACCATAATAAATTTTTGTTTATTGATGAAAACTCTCCAGGGTGTGGCTCAAGGTAGACCTAAATTGTTATGAAATTTGCATAATAACAAATAGCGTACTAAATATAAGAAATACACATGTGTGCAGGTTACCCTTGTGCTAATAATCCATAATATATTATATCGCCCTCTTGCCTCATAATGAGAGCAGTCTGATGAAATACTAATTGTTATTAGTATTAGCATTAATGAAACCTTAACGTTTCCGTACTGCTCTCCAGCTGAAAAGCACTTTCGGATCCATTATGTCATTACCTCATCATAACAACCCAGGGAACTCTGTTCTCAGCAGGACAGCACAGTGACAAGCGCCTGTGTAAAGAAGGCATAATTTATAATGCTATTAGAATCAAGCACAGCCCACCACTGCAATCAAGTAGACTGAGAGATGAACAAATGTTTGAGTTAAACAAAGAAGACAAATGTGGGGATACAACCACATCCATCACGTAAGCCTTCGCTACTTTGAGTTTTCGCTTTAAATAGAGGATAATGCGTCATCGCTTCAGCAAACGTTTATTAAGCGCTTTTTATGAAGAAGTCACAGGCCCCGGCCTCAAGAGGCTCACATATTCCTAACAGGCCTTCCTTTGTAGGCCCGCCGCATATTACAGGATTTGACTAACTAGCACATTAACACTGAAAGCCAGAGGCCCACGCATGGACAATAACATGCTTCATTCTGCAGAAGCTCACATGATTTATTTATGTCCAGTCCTGACAACTCAAAAGCCTGCCATGATGACTTCCCCAAGCCTGCCGAGTCCAGTTGCTCCCCGCGCAGTCCTAACATCTCTTGTAGAGAATGCTCAGTAAGGCCAGGAAAGAGAACTTTCAACAAGCAGAGAAATAAAAGACCAGTCAATAAAGCCAGCAAAAGCCCAGCAAGACAGCTGCAGCCAGAAACACTTGATTGGGGAACAGACGATCATGAGTTCCCATCAGAATTTCCTCTCCAGGGTCTGGACTGGCAGTAAATCCAAAACTCTGATACTCATACTGGGATGACAACACAATCCCGACTGTATTCTTTGAGGTCTCTGCTATTAATTCTGTTCAGGAAAAGAAAACCTGAGCAGAGTTAAACAGTGTGTCCGCGTTGGTCCTGCTATGATGGGAATTGTCAACATCAGCCCCATGCAGTTTGCTTGTTTTTCCCCTTGCGTTCTTTGAACACGTTGAAATCACCTGGACCAGGAAATTTTTTTCCCTCAGAAATAAGCAAACACTCTTATGAGCTTTAGTGAGCTTTGATGAGCACAGCCTTTCTCCTGGGCTTAACAAAATACATGGATGGTCTGTCCACTGTGCCACACCCACTTCCAGGCTCAAAAACATCTACCAGGGGGCAACTGGAGATAAGAAAAACAATGCAACAGTGGCGCCAAAGGAGTCTAAATCCTGGAAGCCAAAATGAAACATTATCTATTAAAATAAAGACATGCTATCTTTCATAACAGCTCCAGTACTGAGCCCAAATCTCCCTACACTGGGGCAGGTACAAAAAAAGTGGGCTTCTGGTAGAGCAGAAGGTAGAAACTTCGAGGTGGTCGGAAACTGGAGGCAGGTTAAGGCACTGCCTTGTTGGGTCCTGATTGATCCTAACTGAATCACAAAGGTCTCTGGCCCAATGCATCTGGGTGCATCTTTTGCAAAGGGTTTTATAAAGATTTTGATGAGTTGATACATTTTAATACTTACTTGTGCACACAAGCCACATGCTAAGGCTTTAGACAGAGTTAACAATGTATTGAGCTTCTTATTCCACTGAAATGTGCCAGGGAATAATGATAGCTCCCTTTAGCACGGTGCTTCATTACGTTTTCCAGTGTGCTTTCCCAAACATGTCTGATTTCATTAGATCCTTTCCCAGAGCCCAGTGCGGAACACAGGGTGGGTACCATCATCCTCACTTTACAGATGAGAAAACTGAGAAACAAAACACACACCTTGAGTGAACTCATGCAGCTCGTTAATAGCACAGAGCCGGGGATCTCCACATTCCTAGGTGAGACGTGCTCTCCCTGCTGCTCAGAGATGCCGCTGGCTTGGTGATAAATCACATACAGTCCATTCTAATGATCTGTGCAGTGAAAGTAAGTCTCTGAGCTCATCCAGGAGCACGGAACCTTCTGTGTGGCCCTAGGGTTCTTGACACTGTTGCACAGTTGAGTCACCCAAACAGTTGATTAAAAAAGAAAATACCAGGGGCTAGGAACCCAGAGATTCTGATCCAACTGGATTGGAATAGGGCCCAGGTACATACATTCTTTAAAAGTTCCCCCCAGGAGATTCTAATTTGCAGCCACTGATGAAAATCACTAGCCTCTAGGCCCTACCAGGTAATAAATATCTGAGCTGACTACAGCACTTGAGTGATAATGCATAAAGGCCAAGGAAGGGAGATGTTCAATTCCAAAACCTGGATTCACGGCCACCCACAGCACACTGAAGTTGGGAGAGAGGGTACACAACACTGAAGACACACTTGCGCTGATCGGCAACAAAGCAGACCAGCACCTACATATTAAAATCATGCACAGTGTGTAAGTGCTGAGGGAATGGAAGGTGAAGGTCAAACCTTCTGCTCCAGCATCTGTCTCTCTTGCAAAGCCTAATCCATTCCCTCCCTCGGTCTCCATTTCTTATCAGCGAGCAGAGACCGCCTCTAAGGAACGGAAATCAATTGTGTACACAGGGCTGAATTAAGGCTTCTCGCGGCTTGGCACGACGGCCAGTCTGCATTCATTTGCATTCATTTCCACTCTCTTCTCTGTAGAATGGATGCACAGGAACCCAGAAAATGCCAGGCTTGTATATTTGTGTCCCCACTGCCTCCTGCAGAAGACACGCCTCTGATTCATTCAGAGGTGGCCGGAATGAAATCTCACATCCTTGGTGACTCTGGGGACGGGTTGATTCTGAATTACTGGGTGGTCCCGGAGGCTGCACTGGCAGCTGGCAGGAAATCCAGATCACACTCCTCTTGGCAAATGGTCCAGTTCTGCTTCACTCGGGTGTAGCCACCTTAGTGAAAATACATTCAACTCTCAGATGTGCTTGTCGATGAAGGAGTGCGGATAATAGGAAATGATTAAAAGACATCTTAAGACGGCTTTGGAGATGGCTTCAAAAGTCTGCATGGCTTCCCAAACCATCGGAGAGGGGTGGCACTCTGAGCTCAGGTCTATAAGACACGCCTGCGCTGAAGGCTGGAGTCTGGGTCATATTCAGGTTTTCATTTATTCTCAACATGTTTTCTGTTAGGGATCTATGGGCATTTCCAGCTTGCATGAATGAAAGCCAGCAACAACTCAGAATGCTATTTTCAGCGATCCCAGCCCTGACATGGAAATAAGCACCCAGCCAGGAGGCTGGAGGGAACTGGCTGTGTAACACAGGTCTTCGTGGAATCCAACCAGGTGCCGTATGACGACTTCTGAACTGCAATGAATGACAAAGTCCCGGGTGAACAGAGGAAAAACTACAGTGTGTTAAGCATAGCGCAGGGCTTTGCTGGGGCCTTTTTTTAGACAAGGATCACTTAGAAGTCACATTCTAAAACCACAAAGTTCTGAAAGAAAAGAGTGCCATTGCCCCATCTCTGTCAAGACATGCAAATTCACATCTAATGGGAAGCCTATAACCCATGTTCCCTGATGTAATGATAAAACAACACCGGTTTGATCAAATACTGGTCTCGAGTCACTTTTCCTCTGAGAGCAAGACTCCAGGTCAGAAAATGGCTGTGTGTGCCTGGCTCCAGGTGGCAACAGCACCCTCACCAAAGGCAGGTGATGCCTCTGGCCTGGGGTCCTTTGCATCAGCAGCCACCGAACGGAAAGACTTGCAATTACCCAAAGGAAGGCTCTCTCCAACCTCTGAATGTTAGCACACGCTGCTTCCTCTTCTGAGATGCCTTCTTGCATCTCAGAAACTTTAATGAGACGTGAATGGTCACAACCTCTGTGTCCACACCCCTTTCTCGAAGATGATTTCATACACTACCAGAACTTGCCAACCCAGTCATCCAGGTAGGAGGGGCCAGGCAATTTTCCAGAAGAGTTGATGTTGCTTATGAACTCGTTTTTCTTTAATATTCTTAAATAGAGCCTAAGGACAAAGGACACTCCCGTTTTTACTACTTTGGCTTAAATGCAGAAACTAAGTCAAGTGGATTTCCCCAAGCCCCCCTTCCAACTTTCTCAGGGTTATATCAACTAAACGCAGACCTCAAGATAAGGAGTTTAGCTGGGAAGAGGAGGAGATGGATGTGTTTGCTTTTTATTAATTGTGGTAAAATACATACAACATAGAATTCACCATTTTAACCATTTTTAAGCACAAAATTCAGTGGTCTTAAGTGCGTTCACCTTGTTGTGCAACCATCACCACCATCGACCTCCAGAACTCTTATCTTTCCAAACTGAAACTCTGACCCCATTAAACAATAAGTCCCCATCCCCCATCCCCCATCCCCCATCCCCCATCCCCCACCCACACCCCTGGCAGCCACCATTCTATTTTCTGTCTCTATGAATTTGACTGCTCTAAGGACTTCATGTAAGTGGGATCATGCAGTATTCATCTTTTTGTGACTGGCTTATTTCACTTAGCATGATCTCCTCAAAATTCATACACGTTGTAGCATGTGTCAGAATTTCCTTCCTTGTTAAGGCTGAATAATATCCCACTGTGTCTATACACATTTTGTTTATCCATTCATCTGTCCATGGACACTTGGGTTGTTTCTACCTTTTGGCTATTGCGATTAATGACTCTGCATTTTGCAAGCTCCCTAGGAGATTCTGAGGTCTGAGAACAATTTGGCCTTGACATTACAGGTGAGGCTTAGAGAAGAGACAAGGTGAATGAGAAAGACCATATAAAGAGAAGAGAGGGGCAGTTCATTCTACAACACAACCTTGAGAAGCATCTACATTTACAGAAAGGAAGGATCAAAATGAGCCACCACTGGAGACAAGAAAGATAGGAGATAAATTAAAGAATCAGGAATAGCAATAAGGGCTCAGCTGAGGATAAACAGCCTGAGATAAGGGTGACCTGGTTGGTGGTTTTTTAGAAATCAAAAACTCGTGGTGCCACTAGCCCATTCACAGTGCCTTAGTGCAAATCTGAAAAAGTTTCCTTTCCTCTGGGTGGCTTGTGGCCAGCAGCCGACGGACACTGAAGGAGCAGCTGGGCTTAAGCCAACCTCCTACAGCACCCACCCCCCCGCCTCATTCCTGGAAAAGGAGCAGTGGGATTTCCTGGTTTTAGTGGGAAATCGCTCTATTGGCGGAAACCAGGAATTGAGGTCCCTCTCAGACACAATGTGAGCTTAAGCCTTGCCCTGTCTGATAAACAGAAATGAAAAAGAGAAGGGACGCCCCTGGTTGCTGGACATCCCTCATTTCTAAGGACAGAATCCTGAAAGCTACCACCTGGAGCAGGCAGACACCGTCTGAGCTGATGCAGGAAATCCTGTTTCCACTTGTCCAGAGCTTCCAGGATTTTGTTAGCCTCTTGGTTTTCTCTACTGTGTTTATTAGCTTGAGGGACGCACCACGCAGACCACCCATGGGAACAAAGAATCATGAAGAAACAGGCTGCAAGAAAAGTCCAGGGTGTAGCCTTGTTGCAGACAGGTGTATTCAAACAGTTGCCGGAAGACTTTCAAATTGTTCAAAAATTCATCCTTGCCTATCCTGAAAAATTGTTTTTCTTTTCAACCTTTTTTTTTGTTTTTTTTTACAAATAATACAAGCAGCGTATTTAGTATATCACACTACTAGATCATGTTGGTTTGGTGGAAAAACTTTCTTGCTTGTTTTCTTTTGTGGATTTTTTTGGCTTTTTTTTTTTTTTGAAAGAACGCTTAACATGAGATCTAGTCTCTTAACGTATTTTAAAGTTCACAATACCATATTGTTAACTACAGGTACAATGCTGCACAGCAGATGTCCAGAATTTATTTGTCTTGTATAACTGAGACTTTATATCCATTGAAAAGCAACTCCCCGTTTCCCCTCCCTCTAGCCCTCGGCACCCACCATTCTACTCTCTACTTATATGAGTCTGACTATCTTAGATTCTTCATATCATGCATGAGTGAAATCACGCGTATTTGTCCTTCTATCACTGGCACATTTCACTTAGCATAATGTCATTGAAGTTCATCCATGTTGTCACAAATGGAAGAACTTCCTTCTTTATGAGGGCTGAATACTATTCCATTGTGTGTACACATCACATTTTCTTTATCCACTGATGTGTCGATGGACATCTGGAATGTTCCCACATCTTGGCTATCGTGAACAGTGCTGCAGTGAACTTGGGGGTGCAGAGATCTCTGCAAGATCCCAATTTCCATTCTTTTGCCATCCTTAAAATTTTTAATAAGGCATTCAGCACTGTAACAAACAACCCAATAAATCATTTCCTCTATTAATTAGTGCAGTTAATTTGAAAAACGTTCCCAGCTCTGACTTATATGGGAAATAGTAGCAGCCTGTTTCTCTGCTCCCTTTCATTAATTCCACAAACATTTATTGAGCACTGTGCTAGGAACTACAGACACCATGTGACCTGAAATAGACAGGGTCCCCCATTCCAGCACGCAGTGGTACCAAGCATTGGGTGAGTATGAGAGAGAGGGCCTGGATCCTTCCATTTACCCCTTTACAATGTGCAGAGAATCCTAAACTTCCCAAGCACTCGTTCATACATCATCTCTCCTGATCCTCACAGCCACCCCAGGAAGCGAGCTAGACAGGCATAACACATCCATTACACAGATGAGAAAATAAAGGCCCAGGAAGTTGTGTGACTTGCACACATTTAGCCTGTGGTAGAGTCTGGAATCAACCCAGATTTTCCTCTCTTCTAATCTATAACTCTCATACAAAAGAATGAATTCTAGGATGCCCCTTCTTTGGGGAGAAATGATAGGTTTTCATATATATATGTGATGCAACAGGGGGCTGGAACGGGGGAGGAGGATGAGGAAGGCAGCTGTCTGAAATCACCCATTCTATCGGATCAGCCCGTCTGTGCGCTCCTTTGTTAGTATTTGGTACATGCCAGAGCATGCAGTCCTGGCCTTACCGAGGACCAAACAGTGATAAAGCCACAAGGCAAAGAAGAGATGACTTTGCCATGAGAAGCATAATTAAATCCTCATAAAACAGACACTAGTGCTGGCCCGTTTGCTTTCACTATTCTTTATTCTTGATTGTGCAAGCATGCTGAATAAGCAATAAGGGACAGACGCTGCTTGAGAAGAGGACAACCTCAGCTCCTTCTGTGGGCCGGGGAAGTGGCTGGGTGAACCACTCAGCCAGGAAAATTCCCTCCAGAAAATACAGACGAGTCTTCCTAACACTGTAACATTTGGAAGCTTCTGATCCACCTTTGAGAAGCTTTCTACATCACAATCTTCTTGCCTTTAAAATTACAGAGCAGGCCTAACGACCTCTGTATTCCTATCCCACACTTGCCAGCAAGTTTGGCAGGAGAATGTCCATTTCCTTGGCACCCTTGAGAGAAAAGAGGCCCAGAAGCTCTCTACTTACAATAAGTTCAGTTCCTGAAGACTCTCGAGACTCTACCAGTTCCCATAACCCAAGTGATGCCATCAAGTGTCACTTTAGCTCCACTACAAGCATATTTGAAGTGTTACTGGGGTGCTGAAAGCTCTGCCACTAGGATTTCAAATACAGCAGGGTCACCCATGGTGGACAGGTTTCGGCAGAGCTTCCAGACTAAGACAGACTGGGAAAAAGGACCTGGCCATGCACTTCCGGAAAAAATGGCCATGAAAACCCTATGAACAGTAGCAGAAAAGGTGCGCAGAGCGATACTCATCTTCTTCCCAGAAGGTGAGGGGATGGAGCAGAAAGACCAGGCAGGGTTCTACTCTGCTGTCCACACGGTCACAGGGAGTCAGAATCAACTGGATGGCACTAACAACAATCATATCCCTCTCTTCACTGACTTTCCAAATTCCCACTGTTTTTGCACCAATCAGGATATGATGGGAGTCACCATGACCATAACACCTCAAAATTAAGCAGCAATCCAGAAAAGAAAAAACACCAAAGACTGAGAAACAAGAGGACAATGGTCCATAACTATTCTGCCATCCCGCTAGAAGCAGGCAGAGGTGAAATCCTGTGCTTAGGCATGTGGCTTTGTTGCTATCAACCGCTAAAAGTGCCTAACCAGTGTGGCTTCCGCCTTGCCCACAAGAGAGATTTGGGCCCACACCTCAGGAGAGCGTCCAAGGGGACGTGGACACAGAGCCGGCTCAGGGAACCCATGGCTGCGTGCTGCAGGACTCGGGGAGAACCTAGAAAGGCAGCCGCCTCCCAGAGGAGCGAAGAGCAAGGGACAACGTGGCCATCAAGGTCTTTGACCAGACATGTCCCCAGAGGATGGCAAATCCAGCCCTTCCAACTCTGGCTCATATGCCCGAGGTCTCTCCCAAAGAGACAGACCTCAGCTAATGGAGGGAAACAGGGACACCTGTGGGACATTTTTCCCACATCAAAGCCAGCAGGATGCCCTCAGACAGGAACCGCTGGTCTCCGTGAATAACACCAACTCTCCTAAGGCCAGCATTTTGCCTGCTCAGGAGCCTGGATTTTGAAACACTGTGACTTTAACATCACTACAAAGCAGGACTCCCGGAGAAAACCTTCTAACAGGATCCTCCATCCTAGAGACCACCCTGCAGGGCCCACAGACCTAACTCTGAAAAATTGGGCCGACAACAGAGAAATGGAGAAAAGTCTGTTTTGTTAAGAAACACAAACACAAACATCAGGTAAATCATCACCGTCGGCTAATCCTCCAGCAGACGTATTTATTCATGAAGGCTGAGCCAGCCCAGCAAGTCTGGCCTTTCTGGAGTTTTCTGCCTCCTGATAAGATGTCTACTCCCAAATGCTCCCCGTCTCCCCAGCCGCTGGCTCTTGACAACAACGCCTTCTCTCCCACGTGCCCTCCTCTCCCTCTGCCCTGGCGCCCTCCCGTCCGCCTGCCGGCCCCTCCCTTGTTAAAAGTAGCCCAGGCTGCCAGACAGCTGTGACACACGCCACCGCCGAGAGGGACCCGCTACTCAGCTGTAACCGGCTCCCAGGAGTTGTTTTTGGTTCACACATTTCATTGAATGTATTTAAATACATTACATATGCCATGTGGCTGCTCCAGCAGGGAGCGAAGCAAATGCTCCTCCCACGATCCCAGCTGCACACACACATACACACACACACACGTGCACACACACACCATGCACTCATACATGCACACATATACATGTCCATACACACAAACATACATGAGTGCATACACATACACACACAAACACATGTGCGTGCATATGTGTGCGCATATACACATGCACGTATACATGCACATATATACACATCCATGCATGTGCATGCACATATACACACATGCAAACATGCACACAAATGTACAGGCGCACCCACACATACAAACACACATACACACACACACACATATGCATACACACACAAACACACATATACAGATACACAATCACACATACACACGCACACACTCACACTAACACACTGAATGGGCAACAGTGCAGAGCTCACGAGGCCTGCACCAAGGGAAGGGATGCAGAGATGCTACGTTATGAAAGAACGGGCCGGCAAAGCCAATTCCCTCTGGCAGTTAAGACGGGCTCCAAGGGGAAAAGGATGGAAATGGCAAATGAACAGCCCCACAGGCTCTTGGGCACAGGCAGGTCTCCGAGTGCCAGCCTGGCAGTGGGTCCTCCGCCCTCCTCCTTCCCAGTGCCCTCTGAATCACCCCTTTCCCCTCCTCCAGCCAGCACCGCCAGCAGCCTGCCTGGCCTCCTGGCATATGAGCTGCCCCTGCTTGGGAGCGAAGCCAAGTCTACCACTTGGGAGCAAGCGTCCTGCCATCAACCTGCACGGATTAAACCGGCCCTGCTGCTCCCTGGATGGGGCTTTGGGCAGGTGACTGAACTTCCGTTTCCATTGCCTCCTCTGTAAAGAGCAGGTAAAGACAGCGCCGACCGTGGGAAGGTATCGAGAGGACGCACAATCCCAGGGTAAGGCTAGGACACGTTACTCAGGTCCTACCTCCGCTAAGCCAGTGAGCCAAGCCACTGATCCGCCTGCACTCGATTCTCTTATGGGTAAACTGAGGCCAGATGGGTAACAGCCAATGTTCCTTCCAGCTGTCACAATGGATTACCATCTGATTTTCCATCTGCTGCACCGTGTCCCCCTCCTCCCTTTTAGAGTCTCCTTGCTTCAGACTGGCCTTTCTCCCACCAGTCTCCCTCAGCACTGTCAGAGCCACCTTCCTAAAAACCAGTGTCCATTATGGCATCACTCTGCCCCAGAGTCTACACTGCATCTCCTTACCTTACAGTTCAAACTCCCCACGAAGCCTCTGCCCCATGCAGGCTGGTCTTCCCACGGCCCTGCTTCCTCCACGCTCACTCCTCCCTTTAACCCTGACCTACTCCTGCTGCTGCCCTTCCTCCCTCCAGGGGTCAACATTCTATTAAGGGGCCATGGTCATCTCCCTTGAGATGTCAGCTCAGTGGGCTCCCCACCATGACAGTCATACTGGCACTGCTCACCTCAGCAACTGTCACACGCTGCCCCAGCAGCACCACCTGGCTTTGGGGGAACACAGCAGTGGGACATACCACGGTTTCTCAATCTCAGCATTGGCTTGGATCATTCTTCGCTGGGGGGTCTGTCCTGTGTGTTGTAGGATGTTTAGCCCCATCTTAGTCTCTACCCACTAGACACCAGTAGCTGCACATACTACCCCCAAATGTCTCCACATGTTGCCAAATGTCCCCTGGGGGGCAAAATTACCCCAAGTTGAGAATCACTGGGATATATTTATCTCTTCAAATAAACCATCAACTCCTGGAGAACAGGGTCCATGTTATTTTTCTGTAATCTCCTCCCGGAACCTAGCACATGCTGTAAATACATGCCAGAGTGAATATATGAATGAATACATGACAAGGCACACAGCAGGGCAATGGCACAGAATAGCATTTAGCACAGGGCAAATGATGTCCCCAGGTAAACCAGGACTGGGGCACATACATCAAGTCCCCTATGGCCCTCACTACAGTATAAGCAAGAACCAGATTTTCTGAATCACTGTATCCCCAGTGAATTTTAGCCAGTAGACAGTGCTTTGAATATAATAGGGCTCAATACAAATTTGAAGAATGAATAAATTCTGCCCCAGAGCACTACTTACAGAAAAAAATTATGGACTAAAATAAACAGGGCATTGCTGCTACCCATATAGGCTGGGGCTGCCCTATTTCCATTTTGCCTGTGTTTTCTTTCATTGCTGTGTAAGGAGAGTGGTTGTGAGTTGAGAGACTGCGTGGAGTGTGGAGAGGGCACGGGCTTGGCAGTCAGGTGGGCGTATCTGGATACGGGATACATCCATTCTCAGCCCAGACGTCTTTGGCGAGTTGTCTCTGGGAGCATCAATTTTCTCATCTGCAAAGAAGAAACGTAATGCCAACCATAGAAGGTTATTGTGAGGCTTCTTGAGGCAATCTATGTGAAAGTGCTTCCACAGCAGGCATTTAATAACAGGACAATTTCCTCTTATTTGTACTAAGCAGAGGATTTGACGATGTAATTTCTAATCAACTAAATGTGAGGTGCAGAGCGCAATGTTCTACTTCACGGATAAGTCCCTCACAAAGAACCCAGATCTTGGTGTCTTCTCAAAGAAGGACTGACTGGATGACAAATCGGCAGAATGTCCCAAGCCACTTTGCACAGAGAATCCTCTCTCAGTGGAGGCCCAGAAGGTAAAGTAACTTGCCCAAAGTTACAAGACAAAGGGTGGTGGCAGGCCTCAAAGCCTGGTCTCTTCTGCTATATACTAAATATATTCTCAATCACTAGAAAGCAGGTCACCAGCACCGGCAGTGACAGCAAGGGCTCCTCCAATTCCACAAGGGAAAGGCTCCTGCTGCTGGTCACCTGTGCCACCAGAGAAAATTCACAAATTCACCCTGGGCAATGCTGGCCTCATCAGCCTGTGTCCTCAGTGAGGTCTGAAATCAGATGAGCCCAGCCCTGGACAGGTGCACACAGTGAATGATTTTGCTCCAGGAGAGAAAAAAAGTAGTTCCATGGCTTTTTCCCCTCTCTTGATCCTCCACGGAGGCAAAAGCACACCCTCATCCTGGCTTTGCCATGGTCTCACTATATGACCCGTGGAGGGTTCTTCCTCCTGTAACTCCTTCTCCTCAAATAGACCATGGACAGCGTGTCTGTCCCAGCGCGCCTGGTAAGGGTTCTGGAACTGAACTCAAGGCCATGCAGAGACACTCTGCTACGTAATGGGGCTGCGAATGCCCATCAGTGCCCCGTGAAAGGGTTTCCTCAAAACCTAACAGCTAAAGGGCACACCACCCACCAATGTTTCTATGTTCTGTTCTCCTTGGTCTTGTCTCAGGTGAAAAGCCCCGCATTTCAAACCCATCTGTTGAAGAGAGTGGAAAAACAAGCCTTCATGTGTTGTTCCAGTCAAATCCTGTCATAAACCCCACCATGTGCCACCCCCAAGACAGAGTCTCCCAGTGAGAGATTCATATTTGGGGAGAGAATCAATCCTTATCCCTCAGGGCTAGCGACACGGAAGTGTTCATTTCTGCTTTCGGCTCTGACAAGTCTTTTTTCATCTTACTTTTTTCCAAAGCAACTGGAAGGTAAGAAAATCATGAAATATGCATGCAGATATGGATTGTGGGCAGCGAAGACAGAGCAGAACGGTTCTTATCAGAAGGAGAAAAGAGGGCGAGGCTCCTGACAGTGAAACAAGACCCAGAACCATCCATCCACATCTTAGCCAAGGTTACCAGTCACCCTGAGTGGCCTCATCAGTTCGGCTCTGAGAACCGAGATGGATAAAAAGACAAAATATGGGGAACAGCCCGGGAAGCTTTCATTTACCCAATCCCCTTTCCATCCCTCTTGCATCTAGCCTATTAATCAGCAAATAACATAAATACGTATAAAGCACTAAGTCTGATATGGATGCAAAAACAAAGACACTAATCAAGGAGCCAAGAAAGTAGATTTCAGGTATGACCCAAAGCAAGTCATTTGCAATTAATGCCTTAATTGATCCACTGCTAAAACTGTGCATGAATATCTGCTACCTAAATTCTATTGTGAAAATGGACAGAAATCCTTAACTTAGATGACAGTCCATGGAAGAAAAAGGTTCTACATCTAAAGCAAGGCAGTATCATTATTGCTTCTCTTTACTACTTCTCAATTTGCTGGACTGCAGTGGACTGAATTGCATCCCAACAAACTTTAATGTAATGAAGTAGGGTGTTCAATGGCAACAATGACTTTGGTGTTTGCTTGGGACCCCAAGATCAGCTTGGGGTCTTAAGATCAGCTAGTTTTCCATCGACTCTCAATCTCAGAGGTCATCTTCCCCACCGCTCCCCACCACCTATCTCCAATCTGGAAGCTGGAGTCTTTTTTCTGTTTCATGCCCACTCACCAAGCAGCTGTCTCCCAGCCTCTCTCTGAAGACATCCCGTAATGGGAATAAACTCAATGCTTCCTGAAGTGGTCCCTTTCTTCAGAATCCAGGTGTCATACAAGTTGGAAATTGAGCACATCAGTGGATATGGAGTTTATCCTTATCTTAGCCAAAGAGTTCCTGGATATTTCTCTCTGTTACCAAAACCCACCTGTCGTGGCCTAAGGCCTTCTCTACCTAGATAACGAAGAAGCCTTCTCCCACTTTGTTGTGTTGGTACCAGGTGCTCTCTCTAAGATCTTGGCCACAGGGCAAATCAATTTCTTCAGTCTGGCTCAGGTTATGGTCTTGGAACCCAGGTCTGGAGTTTCCAGTCATGACAGAAGTCTCCTTTGCTATGATTTTTAAGTATTTCCATATTCTTCTATTTTCTCTCTTTCCTCCCACTCTTCCTCACCTCACTCAAAAAAATATATTCCTGCATTGTCCTTCATCTCTTGTCCCAGCCTAGGTACCTTCCAGCCTAATCACCTAATGCATACTTTCTTGGCACTTCCTCAGCTTAAGTTTAGTCAGTTTTCATAAACCAGGCTTTGGTGAAATTATTGTGTACTTTTCAACCCCAGTGCTTTGGAGTACAGACATAAACATTTAAACAAAATTTATTGGAGTTTGAATAACTGCATTCCATAATTTTAAACAAACAGTGTTTACTTTGGGTTTTCATATATGGGGGCACACCAAATCTTAAAGCTAATAGAATTTAAGTCCATAACAACCATAAAAAGAAGTTCAACTTCTTTTTAAATGTTATTAGTGGACTGTTTCTATTATATTCATAGCTGGAGTTTGTTATTGGAGCAGAGACTGCTAGCTGTTCTCCACTAGCTATGCTCTCTTTCTTCTACGGGGAGAAAGCCCTGATTTTCAGCTAGACACATACACATCAGAATGGAGACTCTATTTCCCATGGTCCCTCAGTTAGGCATGACTAACCACCTAAGCTCTAGAAATTCACAGGTACCCTCTGCCTCTTTTTCTCTGTCCCGTCCTTCATTCTGCTGTCTGGGATATGGATGGCCCCATTTTGCACCATGAGATCAAGGCCACACAAGGCAGAGCAACAAGCTAGAAGGAGTCTGGGTCCCTGACATCATGAAGGACCATGCTAACCCTAGAACTATCTACCAGGACTTGTACAAGAGAGAAACAGCCCCTATCCTTTTTTACTCATAGTTATCTGTAGTTTTCTATGACTCACAGTGCATCTTAATCCTAAATAATACAGTCATCAAAGAGCCTGAAGTTTTATAACTAAACATGAACTTCATAAAGACATTAACAACTAAGGTAATTTACTAAGACACTTGTCCACATCCTTTGGAGAACAAAGGAATATTTTTAAAAACACATACATTTAAAAGAACACCTAAGAATAAAGAAGCTTTTCCTTTGAATATATTTTTCCAGTTTTTTTAATCTGTCACATCATTAATTCCTTGACAGACAAAAATAAATCATCTCGTACATTCTTTATTTCTGTACGCTGCTAGTGTAACATATTGGAGTGTTTTCATCCTTTCAAAATTGCCTAAATGTTTATTCTCCAACTTTCCCAAGGACATAAAACCTTAAATGAGCAGTACACTCAAATGAACCATCCTGGCATTCTGCATTTCTTAGAAAGCTAAACATTTTGCTTCCTTAACTGGAAAAAAAGCCTTCGATTTTAAAAATTAAGAAAAATTTTTTTAAAAACTGGAAAGAACTGACCCATTAAAAGAAAAGAGCCTTGGACAATTGGAAAAGGCATATCATTGTTTGAACTCACTAGAAATATTCGTCGATAATATTAAGCTCATTCTAAACAGTCACTAAAATTGATGCCAATGTTATTCCCTGCATTGTTATATGGTCATGTGTACATATGGCAGTGAGAAGAAAGAAATATTTGTCTGCATTTGGGAACTTTTTAGGCAGTAAAAAAGTTGAAGGCATTTTCTTTATCATAAATGTCATGGACTTTAATTGGGGCAGCAAATTTTTGTTCTGAGAAATTCACGAGAGGGAAAAAATGTACTTGCTTTGGAAGTGACCAGAATCTAAGTTTTCAGCCCACAAGTTCACAGTTTACATTTTTTTAAATTGAAGGATTTGACAGTGGTGCTTTTAATTCTAAATGAGATTTTCACCGGAAATAGAAATTCCACCTCTAATCCTTCTTACCCCACTGATTTCTAGTTTGTGTTTAGCATCAGTTTCATTACCAGGTCTCAAATTCAAAACAATGAGATAGTCAGCTCTTAATCAATCCAACCAATGAAGGTGAAAAGTGACAAGAAAATCTGACACCACAGCAAATATGAAAGTGAATACAAAAATATCAGGCTTTGTGACACACTAGGCTGAAATGGTGGAGGTTGGGAGGGGCAAGGAGAAGGTATGTCTTTCTACATATATAGGACTTTCAAATATAATGTGTATGTGTATGTATAAAACTAATGTTAAAAATTAGCAAGCACTTCCTAAGCACACACCAGCTCAGAAGGAAAAATGACTCAAAAATAAGCTGCATGCCAAAAATACACAGAGTGAAGCTGGCCTGGGATTCAACATTTCCCATACATAAATCACCCCACATCATCTAGTTCTATAACCGAATTTAAGCTTCTTCCGGTATTTACCTTCATCTGATGTAATGAAGAGATGGCTGAGATTTCTCTTGTGGGTACTGGCATGACACCTACCAGTCCCGAGACACTCATCTTGCTATGCAATTCATAGCTCACCTTGGGCCCAGTATTTCCCCCTCCACAAGCACTATGCTGAAGAGATGTGTATTACCTCGAGGTCTCAAGCCCAGGGATAAATCTCCTATGATATCCTTTCAATTACTCTCACCTGGTATTTCCCCTCACCCTCTCCAAATCGCAATTCCCACATTCTAAACAACATGCATCTTCCATTTGTCCTTTAAAGCTCGGATGAGGGGAGTGGCTTCCCCCGAAAACACATGCGACCCCACTGTCGCAGCTCGTCTTCAATCCCCTTGATCCTACTAACACAAAATAACTTAAAAAAGAGATATAAACAGGTTGATGCCCCAGGGTCTATTCTAGGCTAAAAGACATAACTCATCTTTTCTCCATGAGAAACTGAATGTCCTCGTGAATTCCTCACCTATTTATGTTGATGGAGGTGGTGTCTTAACCTCCTTCTACATTCACTCTGAGAGTGTGATTTCTCCACTCCCAGAGAACAGAATTGACACCATTCATAAAAATGTAATTCCAATGGAAAGTTCTTTCTCACCGAACACAGCACTACTGGGGTCGGGCCTGAGCAGTCAGACACTTAGAACAAAGACGGGAGATGCTTCCAAAACCCAGCCTCCGTGACTCGAGCACGAAAATCATTACCCCCCAATGAATGCTGTTGAGCTCACAGATTTACTTCCTCCACCCCAACCCTCAAGCAAATTTTATCAGCTCAGGTGGGTGCTCAGCATATTTGCCAAGTCTTCCAGAAAAATCAAGATTTTTCTCCAACATTCCAAAGACTTGTCCTGTCACTTTTTACAGGAAATATATCTAATAGAGCCTCAATAAATCAAATAGCGTAGCATTATGGAAAGCACATTCAACCAGGTCAAGCCTGGTCACCAAGGTGCCTCGCTCAGATGTGCCAATCAGGAAATGCCTTCTGTTATTAGCTGAGCCGACCCCTCAAAATTCACATGTTGAAATCTAACTCCCACAACCTCAGAATATAACTTTATTTGGAGACAGGGTCTTTATAGAGTGAATCAAGTTAAAGTTAGGTCATTAGGGTGGGCCCTGATCCAATATGACTGGTATCCTTATAAAAAGGGGAAATTCGGACAAAGAGACACACATAGAGAGAAGATGATGTGAAGAGACACAGGGAGAAGAAGGCCACTATAAGCCAAGGAGACAGGCCTGGACCAGAGTCCTCCCTCACAGCCCCCAGAAGGAACCAACCCTGCCCACACCTTGATTTTGGACTTCCAGCCTCCAAAATGTTGACACGATAATTGTCTCTTATCAAATCCACATCGTTTGTGGGACTTTGTTATGGCAGTCCTAGCAAACTAATACACCTTCTGTTCTAAAATGACCTTACTGGGGGCTGGCCCCGTGGCCGACTGATTAAGTTTGTATGCTCCGCTTTGGCGGCCTGGGGTTCACTGGTTCAGATCCTGGCATGGACCTACACACCGCCCATCTAGCCATGCTGTGGTGGCATCCCACATAGAGGAACTAGAATGACTTACAACTAAGATATACAACTATGTACTGGGGCTTTGGGAAGGAAAAAAAAAGAATATTCTCTGTATCCAAACCACCACTTACTAATGAGAACGTCAAGCAAAGTGGGATAATGAGCCCCGCCGCCAGCAGTGAAGTCACACACTCTCCTTTCCTTCTTTGTCTTCCCAGAACTAGCTTTGAATCCACAGACTGGGGTGAAGGGGACAGGGAGTGAAGGCTCCCCTCTACTTAGCTGGTTTAGGAAAGCAAATCTCATCTATGCTGAGATGCAATAAGACAACAGTCATTTCCATGTGGACCATGTGGTCACTGAGACCTGTAAGGCAGAGAGGTTCGGTGAAAGCAATGTGGGGTTGTCGACAGAGCACTGGACTGAGAGTCTAGCCCTGTTCAGCGAGCTCCTAGCTCTGGCTTTGCCACTAAGCAGCTAGGTGGTCGGAAATAAGTGCACCAGTGAATAAAGGAATAGGGAGGATCCAGAACATAGTGGCTCAGTTGTCCCTTATCCCTTATCTATGACCTAATAGCATATTTCTGGCAGTCGGTGAACTCCTGAAATTGTCTGCAAAGTTGCAGGTGTGTACATAGGTGCGTTTTTCTTATGAGAGGATACACAGCTTGCATCAGATATTTTACACGATGTAAAAAGCCTAGAAATTTGCACAAGGGGATCTTGGAAGGTTCCTTTTTGCCCTAACACTCTGCAAGGTGGGTAGGCTGTGGGTGCTTGCCACATCTTTGCCAAGGCCCCTGTGCACATCCCAAAGGTACCTGCCCCCCTCCAGACTTCAGCCTGGGTCCCTCAACCCTCGGAGAATCACTTCACTACTAGCCCTGCTGCCACTTGCTTCTAGGAGACATCAGCAAGATCTGTTTTGGCGACAGCCCAAGGGACAGACTTGCCTACAAAGATTTGCCTATATGGGTCAGGAAACATGTCACCATGCCCTCTTAAGTTACTAACAAGAACACACAAATGAAGTGTTCAAGGGTTTCACCCATTAATAAAACCACATTGCACCTGCCAAAGCTAGCCACCCATGAAACACCAAAGCGGGCTGCGGAAGCTGGAAATCCACACTCAGCCAGAGACAGGCGGGAGCGGGGCTGCAAAATCAGCCCAGGAAGACGAACGATCTGTGGCCATCTGCAGGGACAGGCGCGGACGGGCCCTCGCCTCCCGTTCAGGGAGCCCCAAGCTCCATCTATGCCAGTCCACTCACTCGTGCCAGGTGGGCAGGCTGGGAGCCCACGGACGACTGTAGGGGCAGAGGCAGCCAGCTCCCCGGATCAGGAAGGTCTTCCCTCTCACCATGCGGCCCTTGCATGAACGGTCACGGTTGTAAATGATGGCAGCTACATGTATGTTTTTGTTACTCCAGCTTTCTAGTGAGGGGAACCCCCTGTGCTGGTGTTCTATGCTCTTGGCTTCAAACCTCCCACCTGGGAGAACAGATCCAGAGCAGGGGAACACGGCCTGGGGCCTGCAGCCATGAAATCCACAGTGGATGCTCTCCAAAATGATCCTTCTCAAAGAGGACACGTTAAAAAAAAAGATCAACCCTGCAGTTAGAAATGGATTAAACGGAAGATGATGGAGAATCATCACCACAGGCCCTTTAATGATTTTTTTTAACAATTAACAGTGAGTGGATGTTCTCTCCATGCCAGGCTGTGTGAGAAGGGCAGTATATTCTCTCAGTGAATCCTCTCACAATACCTGACAGCTGATGAACCAAGCATGCCTCGCCCAGTTCTCAGAGCCGGTAAGTGGCCGAGAAGGGACTCAGAGTCTGACAGGCTCCCTCTGAAGTCAGAGTTCTGCTGCTGCTCAGCCTCTGACCGTGGACGCTGGGGATCTTTTATTCTGGTGGAATTCTTTTAGATACAAGAAATTTCCCTTTAGACACAGAAAAAAATATACATCTTGTCTTTGCATCACTTTAGAAAGTAAATCTAAAGTGACCTTGCCCCAGGAGGCTGTGTGAATTTTATAATAAAAAACAACTAAGCAAAATAAATAAACATGTTCCCGATAAGGAACTGGTTTCAGCAGATGTCATTTCTGCCTTTAGTTTGTGACTACTCTGTCCAGCCTGAGGAGCTCGATTAACCACCATCAGTTATAGACCAGAGCAGTGCGGCCCAGACGTCCCCAGATATTTTCCACCAGAGCTTGAGATCCTTCTTCGGCCAGCTGGCACAGTCTTAGTCCATTCGGGCTGCTGAAACAGAAAACCACAGACTGGGTGGCTTATAAACAACAGACATTTATTTCTCACAGTTCTGAAGGCTGGAAGTCCACGATCAAGGCTCCCATAGACTCGGTGTCTGGTGAGGGCCCGATTCTTGGTTCACAGTGGGTCATCTTCTCGCTGTCCTCACATGATGGAAGGGATGAGTGAGCTCACGGAGGTCTCTTTTATAAGGGCACTAATCCCATTCATGAGGGCTGCACCCTCATGACCTCATCACCTCCCAAAGGTCCCACCTCCTCGTACCATCACACTGGGGGTAGGTTTCAACATATGAATTTTGGGGGGACACAAACATTCAGTTGAGAGCACGTGCGCACACACACACACACTCATACCCTCCAGTGAGCTAGGGTTACAAGCTAATGTGCGTGGGGCGGGACGGTTCTGTGAAAGGCACAGAAACGGGCCATGGAAATCTGTGTTGAACTCAAGAAGCATTTATCAAATCCCCAGTGTCTGCACAGCATTCTTTTCCTTTTCATTATATAGTGAATGAGCCAGGCCTAACCTCCTCATGCCAGGAAAGTAACAACAGAGGGCGAGCAGGCCTGGCATTCTGATATTTTTCTTTAACACGCATCCTGTTTTCCTCTCTCTGCCTTAAAACCTCTTTCCCCATCTATCACTTTCCCATCTTCCGATTACCTGGAGCAGGGCCCCAAATTCCCTTTCCACACCACAGGAACCGAACAGCCACGGCGGGTAGAAGAATCTAGCAAGTCAAAGTGTCACAGTGCCCCGCGAGCAGCTGGCTTGGCTGACAGTTCCAAGGGCAGTATTGCTGTTTCACAACGTTTATCACACTCTAATTAATTTCAAAACAATGTCTCTCAAGTCCTTTGCCTCCACGCACCAGGCAGGGAGGGGACAACCCTCAAGTGGTTTCCAGGTCCAATTAAGGCTTAACAGCAGAGGCGAGGGCTGTGGCACATGGGGAGGGTGGCTCTCCCATGGGGGCCATCAAAGATTGCACCCAGAAACCCTCGGAGACATACCAGCACAGCGCTGGCCTGCTCCTTCCTAGGCCAAGTGTCACCAACACCTTTAGCACCCAGACTTGTGAGTGTGGCTGTCCCATTCGCAGCTGTCCCACACTATCTGGAGCAGGGGAACATCGTGTCCAGAGACACGTTCCCCTGGTGCTGAAGGCTGGAATGCAGCTTCCGAGGTGTCTGGGCTGCTGGCGGCACCTGGCTCTCTGCCCAGCTGGCCTTCGCCTGTGAACAGCTGCTGATGCAGATGGTCAACCTCAGGCAAAAGTACGTGAGAGCGCGGGATCAAAGATCGGAAGTGGGAGCGGCGGACATGAACTAGAGGGGTGTAAAGAGCGTGAGCAGTTACGCACTGCGGTAACCTCCAAGAAAGAAAACAGCAGGGCAGTACCCCAACGGTTCAGGCCATGTGGATGGTCTCTAACAGCAAATCTACTCTGCACCTGCTTCAGAGAGAGTGGCTGCTTACGCTGTGGTCCGAGAAGTCTTCATTCTGGGCTCAGGAGGAGACTAAGGATAAAGTCATTTTCTCCTAGTGTACTCAGCCAGGGCACAGGGAAGAATCGCCAGGTGCATTTACCCATCACCACCAAGGACACGATTCGGGCACCCACCTCTGTGATTTCAGGGAGCTTGGGAGGCCTCTGTGCTCAGAAGAAAAAATCTGCACCCTTTAAAGAGTTAACGTTGGAAACTTTACCTGGGACTTGCAACTAACTCTATGAAGCATGGCACTAAGTGGTTATCAGTCACTTCCACCTTAGAGTGAATGATGTCATGAGAATTAGAGCATGTGGTGTCTGTGAAGGGAGGGCAGCTGGGGAAAGAGATTTCCTGAGGCTCTAGGAGAGGGTATTTCCCAGGCTTGTGCTCATCAATAGATGTCATCCTGGGGAGATCCGGAGATAACCGGGTTGTTAACACAAGAATGGAGGAGCCATGAATCCATACGACTAGCTTATTATTTAATAAGGATATATTAATAGGCATTTTTACAGTGGGGGTAATGCACTTCCCCAAATTTACATTCTCCATTTTAGAGAACACTGACATTTCCTGAATCCGGCCAAGGGTCTGTGTAGAACACAGTGTTCTGTGGTCAGAACAGAGAGAAAAGTCTGTCCCGCTGACCCTTCAGAACTCTTTTGAGCCTGATACCCTCTTCCTGACGACAGGAGTCCCTTGAAGGGTGCATCAGAAATGATTCCAGTTACCTGGCGCCTTTCTTCTGGGATAGGAATCCTTACACCAGGGAGCTGAGGCTCGCTGAGGGCATCGAGCAATTAGAAAAGGACTCCAGGACTGACTCAGGGGGACTCCAATAAAATCAAACTCAAATTAACAAAAAAGGCACAAATCGACGAAAGCTCTCCGAGCCACAGGGCAACTCCCAGGTCCACACTAGCTGTTAGAGAACAGTCTGTGAAATAAGTCACCAAATGAGCAACCTCATGAACTGATCAATAAGGTCGCTCGATGTTCTGCAGCCGAGGCTGATGGGAGAGGAACAGTTCATCTGAGGGGACCCATGTGTTCCCGAAAGGGTTAGTGCAAAGCAAAATTTTCCAAATCAAAGAGGGAACTCGTTAATTAAAAGGACCTTGTGCGGAATCCCACTGGAATGTGAAAAATTAACTCCTAATTTCTCCTTTGCATAGGTTTACATTTCTAAGCATGGAAATTTTCTAAAAGTGGGGCCCCATGACTATGACACGACCACTGCCTGTGACACGAAGTCTAAACGATGAGAGACCCCAAATTCTACTGCTCTGCTCACTCACTGCCCTCTCGTAAAATCCTGTAATCGAGAAGGAGCGTTTTGGGTGGACCACAAAGTGTGACTGGACTTGGCAGGTGACTGGATCAGTCAGGGTTATCCAGAGAAACAGAACCGATAGAACCAGAGAAACAGAAACAACAAATAAAGAGATTTATTACAAGGCACTGACTCATGATTATGGACGCTGACAGGTCCCAAGATCTGCAGGGTGAGTCAGCAAGTTCGAGTCCAATGAGAGCTGATAGTTCCAGCCCAAAGACCAGCACGCTCGAGAGCCAGGAAGAGTCGATGTTTCAACATGAATCCAAAGGCAGGAAAAAGCCAACGTCCCAGTTCAAAGGCAGAAGGCATTCCTCTTATTCAAGGATGGGTCAGCCTTTTGGTTCTATTCAGGCCTCCCACTGATTGGACGAGGCCCACTCACACTAGGGAGGTCAATCTGCTTTACTCAGTCTACCAATTCAAATGTGAATCTCACCCAAAAACACCCTCACAGACACACCCAGCATAATGTTTGACCGAATGTCTGGGCACCCCATGGCTCAGTCAAGTAGACACAAAAAATTAACTACCGCAGTGGTGATGGCTATTTTCTACAAGAGAGAATATGGGAGCAGGTGTCACAGACACACATGAAGTTGAGGATCCCAGAGGGAACTTGGCCAACACGGAGGGCCCAACCACAGGGTTGGCACGGGACCTCCAGGTGGGGAAAGTGCCTTAGCCTCAGGCCCTCTGCGCAATCTGGCAGCCAGAGTCCCAAATGGACACCAGAAGCACCTGCCTGGGGTTGAACTTTGTTCTATTGTGAATAGTGCCACTACAAGGGGCAATTAATACTCATATTGCTATCAAGCATTAAACCCCAGCTAATATAATATTACATCTTGGCATTTCGAGCAATTTTCTTCGGAAAGTTCCAACCCTCCCTTATCCGGGACCTTGTTTGGACTCACGACTCCCTGAGGAAGTATTAACACGCTCTGTTTGCTGATAAAGAAACTGAATTACAGAGAGTTTCGGGTGGTGTGGCAAAGGCTCCACGGTAAGAGTCCCCGCCTTCCCTCCCAGGATTCCACAGTGCTCACAGCCCCCTGCCTTGCCTTCCTCCTGCCTCCACAGCTTCGTCTGACCAGCCTCCCTTCCTCCACAGAGAGAGGGGCCAATGGCAGGCACACTGGGGGCCAGCCTCTCCACTGAACCTGGTGGTTCACGGCCACAGGCCTTTCTGGACTTCACCGCACTGCTTGCCTCTACTGATTTCCCATGACAGACCGGGCTTTAAGATCAGTGCAGCTTCCTCCAGAAGCCCTCACTCTCCCAGGAGCCACCACAAGCCCAGGGGTCCTCAGGCCCCACTGGTCTGTCAACTCTGGGGACAGCTGGAGGCAGCCATGAACCTCAACCCAGAACACCCCGCTCTTCCCTCACCTGACTCACTCACTCACCCCAATAATCTGCTTTAGCCACATTTCCTAAAAATACTCTTCGCTTCTCTGTTACACTAATACATTGTATTTCAGGCCTGTTTGCATTCTTCCTTAGAAATGCCCGTACGGGTAGGGGTGAAAACATGCAGAATGTTACAGCACTTACTCGTCTCTGCTCTGCTGGGCTCAGCACACAAATCTGAAAAGGAAATCTTTCCACATGGGATGGGAATTGGATGTAAAACCTTTTCACACAGGATGGTAATTGGATGTAAAACCTTTTCACACTGGACAGGAATTGGTGGCATAAAGGAAAACGGCTGGGGTCGGAGGAGAAAGAAAGAAACCAACAAGGACACAGATTTCAGCTGGGCACACAACGGAGGCCCATGCTTCGTTCTTCTCACACCTGCCCTCCGCAGGCACACGGCCAGCTGCACGGTCACGGTCACCGCATAAGCAGCTGCAGAATGGCCTCTCCATCCAAGCCACTCAACACATGTCAGAAACCTGGAGAACATCTAAAGAAAGCCACAAGCCAGGCTGAACTCCCTCAGCCATCCCCTAGAAGCTGTTTTCCGCAGCGGAGGCCAAAGGAAGTCATTATTTCCACTGCACAGTGGTCCCCTCTTTTGAGCTCATCCTCCCCCAAGCTAATGTCCCTGCTGGCTTCCCTCGGCCATCTTGGAAGAGCTTCCTGCCTTCCCCAGCATTTCTAAGAACTTTAGCTCTATCCTGTAATTCTGTAGAGGATAATGACAGCTCTCCATCGTTGCCTTCCTGGAGGGAAGGAGGTAAAATAAGTATTGCGTGCCTCCATCTTTCTGTTTCATCTCAAGATCTCCTTGACTGGCCTTCCTTTCTCCTAACACATATTTAATACATTTTCCTCTATCTGGAAGGGAAACACAGTGGGGAACACTGACTGGGTGTTGTTGGCTGCAGAGAATGCACTCAGGAGGGGAGAGGAGAGGGGACCGGAGCGGAGCAGGTGGCTGCCTTGGGGGGAAAGCCAGAGCTCAGAGCCCAGCTGGAGCAGTATTGATGTCTTTCCCATCACAAAGGTCATGGGTCACAGACACGTGGATGAGCAAAGAGGGAAGCCTCCAGAATGCCAACTCTGCTCTGCCTTTTTCAGGTCTAGAACCTTAGCTCAGTACATCGGCCTGAACTTGGAGCCACTGCTCCATGAGTATGAAATCAGCTCCTTAAAAAAATGTAAATGGTTGAAAACAAAAGCATGAGACTGAATGATGGCCCCTCAACAAAGACAGACTGGAGTCTCCCAAAGTCTGGAATTTGGGGCCTTCACCCGCTCCACACACACACACAGGGAGTGGCCGGGCAGAGATGGTCAATGGCCGGAAGGAGGAAACCAATCCAGCCAGACATCATAACGAAGGATCGTGAGAAAAAAGGAACAGGAAGCCAAGGCTGAGTATTTCTCTAACTGTATTATCTCTTTCGCACACTTAGCGAGCACCATGATCTGGCCAGAGAAATGATTAACAACAATCCTGAAATAGGAGAGCCTAACGTCTGAAAATTTCCTGAACGTCAGCAATAGGGATCTTATTTATCTAGGCTTTATTCCCCCCTTAGTAACAGAAAACATCGGCATACACAAGGAGACCTCCAGCACCATCACGGCATCCCATTGGCATGTTCAGATGACCAAAATTAGCCTTATCTCCTCGCAGAATATCTTCAGGTGCCGCCATTGAATTCGGTTCCGTACGCATAACAAAGACAGTCACAACCAGCGGCCGTTGATCATGCCTGCGCCCCGGAGGCTGCTGAGAAGCAGTCATGGATGCATATGTGAGTAATATATCCGCGCATATGGAAAAAAATACTAACACCAAAGAAGTTTCCCAGACTTCTTCCCCTTTCATTTTCTCTGCTCTTCCTCTGAATAGCTTGTCTTGAACGCTGCAGTTGCCAAGACAGAAGAATTCACTGCTGGAGAAGAAAACAAAATTCTGTTATTCAAACTTTCTTTCCTTGAGCAGAAGGAGGGTAGTGAAAGTGGCTGGTGAGATTTCTTCAGCAGGAAGAAGGTTAGTTCTCCGTTTAGCTACCAGGTAGTACAAAGCATCGCCAGCAGAAGTGGGAATGCAGGTGAGGTGACCTCAAGGCCCCCGCAAGGAGTCCTAAACTTCCACCTAGCTCTGAACGTGACTTGCATGAAATGACTTATTCCTAGGGCCAGCCCCGCGGTGTAGTGGTTAAGTTCAGCATGCTCTGTTTCTGCAGCCTGGGTTCACAGGTTGGGATCCCAAGTGCGATCCTAGCCCACTCATCAGCCATGTTGTGGTGGCAACCCACATACAAAGTGGAGGAAGACTGGCACAGATGTTAGCTCAAGGCTAGTCTTCCTTAAGCAAAAAAAAAAAAAGAGGAGGATTGGCAAGAGATGTTAGCTCAGGGCTAATCTTCCTCAGCAAAAAAAAAGAAAGAAAGAAAGAAATGACTTATTCCCTCCAAATGCCCCCTCTCCAGCTCTCACCTTGCTGCTGTGTGCATTCTGTAGACTACGGGGACAGGAGTGAGAGAAGCAAGAAGAGGCAGAAGGAGCAGGCTACACCAGTTCACTTCCCTCTTTTCAGAGATGCTAAGAGGATTAAAGAGGTAATTGTTGCTTCTGGAGCTCTTCAGCTATAAGATGCTCCATAAATACCAATAACCACCCCCACAAGGGAATACACATTTCATCACAGTGGAGGTAAACGCTGCAGCAGCCTGCGAGAAAGACACGATGCAACACAGCGGGATCTTCTGCCACCCGGCGTGGACCCAGAGTCACTACGGGAGACCAGAGCTGCCTGGACTGCTGGCATCTAATATGCCTACCCATTTCCATGTGACCATCCAATGTGCACTTATTAAGCACCGACTGTCTGCCTGAGGGGCAGTGGAGCCATAGTGGTTAAGGACATGGGCCCTGGAGCTAGGCTGCCTGGTGGGAATCTCAGCTCTGCCAACTCACTAGCCATCTGATCCCCAGCAAATGACTTAAACTCTGTGCCCCTGTAACATGGGGACAATCACAGAGGTCATTACGAGGATTCTACAGATTCCGTGTCCAGTGGTTGGCACAGTGTGTGATACAGAAGGCACTGCCATGAAACTATCGTATTTTACTTATTCCTGGAGTATTTTAAATTAGATTATTTTAGCACTAAAATTGAGACAAAGGAGGAAGGATTTAGCAATTAGAAGTGGATTAAGGGGCCAGCCTGGTGGCGCAGTGGTTACGTTTGCACGTTCTGCTTTGGCGGCCGGGGGTTCATGGGTTCGGATCCCGGGTGCAGACATGGCACCGCTTGGCTAAGCCATGCTGTGGGAGGCGCCCCACATAGAAAGCAGGGGAAGATGGGCACAGGTATTAGCTCAGGGCCAGTCTTCCTCAGCAAAAAGAGGATTGGCAGCAGTTAGCTCAGGCCTAATCTTCCTCAGAAAAAAAAAAAAAGTGGATTAAGCACTCATGCATGGATAATAGAGAAGTAGAAGGTGAGGCCCTTGAAGGTGGAGCTTACCGGAGCCCCAACCAAGAAGGGTGTTGTAGTGTTTTTATCTTTCGCCGCCAGGCAGTGGCATATATAAAGGGAGTGGGGAGAAGAGTATTTATCACAGACATTGTTTAGAATCGCTGGCACAGTGACAACAAAGCAGACCGACTTTTAGTCGATGTTATCACTGTTTGCAGTTCTATGTAGGCAATGCCATCTCTTAGCTCCTGCCCCCAAATGCTCCCTTTGCCTCAGTCCATCCATGCATGCCAGGATCTCACTCAAAAGAGAAATCCCTGCTCACCTGAATCTCCGACTAGGAGGCCTGGAGTCCATCCCAGGTAACAAGCAGGCTTCCCTCCACTGCAGTTCCTGAGATGACTTACACAAAGCCACAAGCACGCCGGGGCGTGAACCCCCACCCTCTTGCGCAGCTGCGCGGCTAAGACCAGCGGTTGTCAAAGTGTGGTCCCTACAGCCCCAGCAGCACCTGGGACCCTGGTAGAAATGCAACTTCCCCAAACCCGTCACAGACCTACTTTGTCGGCAGTCCAGGGGTGGGGTCCGGTGGTCTGTGTTTTGGGGTTTTTTTTAATTATTTTATTGAGGTCACATTGGTTCATAACATTGTGTAAATTTCAGGTGGACATCATTCTATTTCCGCTTCTGTATAGAGCGCATCGTGTTTTCACAAGCCCTCCAGGGTATTTGGACAGATGTGCAAGTTTGGGAACCACCAGCTTTAAGACAGTTACTTAAATTTGTCAGTCACAGTTTCCTCCGGCAGCAAAGAGGGTTAATATCATAGGGCTACAATTTAAGAATTAAATGAGATAATATAGGCCCTAAGCGTGGTGGGCACTCAATACTCTGTGCCTATTAGGATCAGTGTCAGCGGAAAAGATTCATAGAACAGCAGAACTCAGAAACAGCTGGAGTAAGACTGGAATCCATGACAGCTCTGGTTTTCAGGGAAGTGGTGTAAGGACAGTCCCAGGAGAGAAGTTAAGGGAAACTGGTAGATATTACTGTCCAAGGTCCCCCAGGATCCTGGGGTCACTAATCCACATTACCTGTGACCCATCGAGACTCCCACAGACTCCGGCTCCTCAAGCATCTTAGCGGTTGGGCATCCCAGGAAATAAAAGCATACCCTTTTTTATTGTCAAAATAAAGGTAACAGGAGTTTTTAGAAGACGCCTCCAGAGAGAGGAGTGGTGATGTCTGAGTTCAAATACTGGCATTTAAAACGCAGAACGGAAGTCTTTAGAACACATTCTGAATGGCTGAAGGGTATTTTTAGTAAGCCAGGCGATAAGAAGCATCATGTCCAGACTGACGGAGTGTCTGGAATTCAAGAGCTAGGGAGAGAACACGCTGGAAGAACCCCTTCTTGGATTATGTACCACCATCACCTGAAACCACTCTGGCAGAGGTCATGAGGGCCTCCTAACAGCCGAATGCTGTGGACACTTGTCAATCATCTTGTCCCCTCTGGCATCTTGACTGCTCCGCCTCCCTCAACATCCTCCTTCGACTCCCAACACACCTCCTGTCTTAATTCTCCTGTCCCCTGACCTCCCTTCACAGTCTCCTCCGGGGCCCCTCTCCCCCAGCCCAGGTGGCTGCCAAGTCTCATCCTGTCTCCTCCAGCCTGTCTGCTGAATCCCATCCTTCCTGCTCTGGAGTCTGCACTGTGCGTATGAAGATAGCGGAATGGTCCAGGTCAGATGCCATCTCTTAATCTGGGCCCTCTCGCTTGCTCTGTCACCTAAAATGGGTACAGGAGTAGACAAAGAAGAGGACGGTCTTCTCTCTTTGGCCTTCTCCTCTTCTCCTGCCTGATTTTCTCTCTGGCAGCTCATCCCCTTGGGCACAGGGGTGACTTTCATAGCTACCTCCAGCCTCAAGTCGATCCTGAGCACTAGACTTTTATATCCAACCACCTACTTACTCCCACCTGGATGTCCCACCAGCATCTCAAGATCAAGATATCTGGAGGGCTGGCCCGGTGGCACTGCGGTCACCTGTTCCACTTCGGCAGCCCAGGGTTTGCCGGTTCGGATCCCAGGTGTGGATCTACGCACTGCTTGTCAAGCCATGCTGTGGCATGCATGTCACATACAAAGTAGAGGAAGATGGGCATGGACGTTAACTCAGGGTCAGTCTTCCTCAGCAAAAAAGAAGAGGATTGGCTCAGGGCTAATCTTCCTCAAAAAAAAAAAAAAGAAGATATCTCAAAGTGAACCCATTATCCCTCCCATAACATCCATTCCTCTCTCTGTATACTTCACTCCAATTCTATACTGACAGGACTTGGAGCAAGGGAAGCGAAGAGCTAGGTTTGGTGGGAATGAAGAGTGGTAAGCCTATTGATAGGGGGTTTATAGAGCTAGACAAAGCAGGTGCTAGTAAGACATAAGTATGACTCATCCCAAATCCAAGTTCAAAGTAGGGTACAAAAATTTAGGTGGAAATACTTATAACATTTAACATCAAATTACCCTCCTAGTTTCATCTGCCACCTTTGAAACAAACCAAGAGCATATGAACCTTCACTACAGATTCCCAAAATATAAAACCCTGACACGATAAGAGAAATCTCCACAAAGAAAGATAACCATCTTCTCTGGATAAGAATCTAAATTCGAACTCATTAGACAGGATCTTTATTTCATTTTCCAGTTCCATTGAACAGTTGCGTTGTAATTATCCTACCCTGCAAATCATCTGCAGGCCCATGGAGCTTCTCCCCTGATTTGGGAGAGGCCCAAAATAGATGCACGCTCTGTGATCTCTTACCGCCCTCCCCATCTGCCAGTCATCTTAGCCAACGGCACCATCTAGTCACCCAAGAAATCTGGAAGTTACTCTAGCCTTTTCTCTCATCCCCATGCACCACCACGAAATACAAACTCAACAGTTCCCATAGTGTCTGCTTTCTAGACTGTGCTCAAATGAGCGTTGCTCTCCCGGTCCCTTCCCCTCTCACCCCCATCTCCACCGGCACTTCCACAGCGCAGGGAGCAGTCACCTCCTGCTTGGCACTCGCCAGTAAATGCTTCTTGTTTAATGTCCCCTATGCTTATTTCACAAAAATGGGGAGGAGAACCAGTTCCAAAACACACTCCTCCGGAAACTCACCCCTAATATTATATTAAATATGACTCATTCGACATGGTAGGAAAGGAAGGGCAGAGGAGGCAACTTCCATGCCCCTGAACACAACTACATAATAGTTCCCAAGTTCAGATCTAGGAGGGGTTAAAACCTCACAGAATACCCAAAAGAACTGAAAGGAGGGACTTGAACAGACAGCTGATATATGCTCATAGCAGCACTATTTACAGCAGCCAAAAGATGGATCAACCCAAGTGCCCATTGATGGATGAATGGATAAACAAGGTGTGGTCTGGCCATACAGCAGATATGACTCAGCCCTGAAAAGGAATGAAATTCTGTCACATGCTACAACATGGACGAACCTTGAGGACATTATAATAAGTGAAATAAATCAGGCACAACAAGCCAAATACTGTCTGATTCTACTGATATGAGGCACCTACAGTAGTCAGATTCATAGAGACAGAAGGTAGAATGGCACGTGCCAGGAACTCAGGAGTGAGGGGATAAGGGGAATTACTGTTTAGTGGGTTTTAGTTTGGGAAGATAAAAACGGATGGTGGTGATGGTTGCACAACAATGTGAATGTACTTAATACCACTGAACTGTATACTTTAAAAGGGTTAAAATGGGAAAATTTATGTTATGGATACTTTTCTACAATCAAAAAAATGGTAAAAAACCAAACAACTCTGGGGCCAGCCCAGTGGCATAGTGGTTAAGTTCGTGCACTACGCTTCAGCAGCCGAGGGTTTGTGGGTTCAGAACCCGGGCACAGACCTACACACCGCTCATCAAGCCATGCATGCTGTGACGGCATCCCACATATGAAAAATAGAGAAAGATTGGCACGTATGTTAGATCAGGGCCAATCTTCCTCACCAAAAAAAAAAAAAAAAAAAACCCTCATGAAAGAGGTCCCGGTTAGGGGCACCATCACAGACGACCCACTTGCCCTTCCTCCCTCTCCAGTGATTTCCTAAAATCTCTGTTAGTGAAACTGCCAGCCTCCCATCCAACTTAGAAGTGAAAAGAAGATCCAAAGGGACTTAAGAAAAGTCTAATCAAAAACAATTCCTTTTATTATATTGCAAAATAGTTTAGATCACAAACATATTTATTAGGTAATGCAAACATTAAATTCTGTTAGCATATAGGGCGTGTTTTTGTGATAAATGAATCCCAGTTTAAAAATACGTTCTAGAATTGCCTTCTCAGTATACACAATTCTGAGAAAGAGATTCTAAAAGACTGTTCCACCAGATTCTCCCAAGGGCAGGGACCTCTGAACAGTCTTCCTGGATCGAGTCTCCATCTGTCGCTAAAGATAAAGATTATCTGTGCAAATTTCAAATCTTTTTCCCCACTACTTATCACCTTTCCATGGCTCCCCAAGGCCAGCAGGACAACAGCCAGTTCTGGAGTGAGAGGCAGTAAGCTGGGCCATTAGGAGAGCTAACTCTGGGCCTTCTAGTCACCACCACCCCCCCCCACCCCGCCCCAGTAGACTCCCTGGCTTGAATCCCAGCTCCACCCCTTGCTGTTTGAAAGACCGTGTGTAACTCTTAGCCTCTCTGGGCCCAGTTTTCCCATCTGTAAAATGGAGACAATGACAGTTCCTACCTCTTAGAGTTGTTACGAGGATTAAATGAATTAATATCTATAAAACGCTCAGACACTGTCTTGCACATAATAAAGACCATGTTATTATTTTGATGTACAAGGATCTTCAAGACGTGGCCACAGCCTACTTTTTCCAAGTGCAACTTCAGCGCTGGATTCCTGCACGGATCCTCCCGCTAGCCAATCTTCACCAGCGTGCCACGCCGTTTCTGCCTCCAGCCTCTGCCTGTGCTGTTCCTTCCGCCTGCAGGCTCTCTTCCTTCCGCCCCACACTGGCCTAGCAAACTCTTCAAGGGATCCAGCTCACCACGGACGGCTTTCCTGACTCCTGGACAGGCTTGTGCCCACTTCTCTCTGCGTTTCCGTCGGCCCTTGCCCATGAGCAGAGCAATCCCCATCTTGGACACTCGTCTGCTTACCTGGCTCCCGGGAGGAAGGGACTGTGCTACTCATCCATGCACACGTGGCCTCAAGCTAGGGCCTGGCACATAGAAGATCTCCAACAGCAGCTGAACGAATGAATGAATGAACATTGAACGCAGAAAGAGTGAGACTGAGAGCAGGAATGGAGGGGGAGGAAGGAATGAGCCAGGTGAAGCCAGCTGGAATAACGTTGCATGAGGCCTCCACGTAAGAAGAGGTGTGCTCGAGGGGGAGAACAAGAAGGAAAGCTTTGAATCACAGGAATCACAGAATCAGAGGATACGCTGGGCTGAGCCATCAGTGATGTGCACAGACCACCGGAGGCTCACGGGTCTCGCCGGGGTCGAAGCCATCAGTGCACGGGATAAATTTAGACGTGAATAAATAGAGACAAAAGACGGGGAATTGCATGGATAGCATGTCACCTGTATCTCAAAAGACCCTCACACCCCAGTAAAGTGAGTTATACACACAAAATGGCTCTGTACTGGAGAAAGGAAAGCAGTAAGAAGGGCAGAGAAAAGTCAGATTAAATGGGGACTGGCAGTGAAGCCCAGAAACGTTTTCAATGTGTCTTCCTCAATATTGCACTGGCAGTGACGGAAGAAATCTGACATCCATTGAGCGGGTGCAGACATGGGTGGAGAATCCAGGTTGGGGTGGAGGGGCCAGTGCTCTGGTCCTGTCCTTCTTGATTCTCAGTACTTATGAGCTGAAGGGCCCTCGGCCAGCATCCTGGCAGCTGCTGACCTTGAACCCTGAGGTTTTTGGTTGGTGAGCTGTAGTCAAAGACCCAGGACACACTTCATGTGGTTACCTGATACACAGAGCCAGCCCCACAGCAGCCACTAAAACGTGTGTTCGCCATCTTGAAGGAGATGCTTGAACAAGAAGTCAACATTGAGAACACGTGCTCTCAGGCCGCAAAGTAAACACGAAAGAGAATCATAAAGGAACCGCCCCCCCCCCCCACCCACCCACCCCAGTTTGCCCTCAGACACACTGCTCCAGGCAGGGGCTAACTCCCACTTTCCAAGAGGAGAAGCCCACTTCCCGCAGGCTACAGGGCCATGTGCACAGGCGGAAACTCAGCAGGCAATGAAGGGCACAGCCTCCAACCTCTGATGGACACTGGCAAACGAGAAAGTAGAACTAAAAACAAACATGTAGAAAAACACACCTGGGGAGAACGGAGGACGATGAGAAGGCGCTCATGGGACCCTGATGGAAAGAAGACAGGTCAAGCCCCACCCACACTGGGGCCCTGTTCAGTATGGAGGTGGCGGTGCCTTATTGGGTCATGATGCACAGTTCGAGCTGGGACTGGGTTTCTTGGGATTCAAAAGGCACATATAGTATTTTGGGGAAAGACGGACAATATGAGAAAATGCCCAGGATATGTCATTTAATGAGAAATGGAAGAAATATATAATATGAAAGTAATTCCATTAACTATTTATGTATAGAAAAAGTCTGGGCAATAAATAAAAATCTTAACAGTGGTTATTTCTGAGTAGCCAGATTACAGCCTATTTTTATATTCATCTTCAAGTCTTTATATATCATACAGAGGTGGGGGGGGAAGCACACTTTCCTTAATTTACACAAACAAGCCTATGTGTACTATATAGAAAGCCAAAGTTTTCAAAAGCTTTAGGGAAAATCCTTATAAAACTGGGAAGCAAATGCAGCCCCAAGGTTAGCCGTGTTGACAGAATCATGGACATTTTGAGACACTCTGAAAAACCTAATTATCTGGTTGCTTTCTAATATGTGAAAATTTGGCATCATTTAGATATATCTTTGGATCCAAAGAAAAATTCAAAGCAATCAGGCAGAAACTCACCATCCTTTTTTCTGGTATTCATCCATTTACTTAAATATCAGAATACGCCCTAAAGAAAAAGTTCCGTACTTAAGAAGAAGAAGAACCTAGTAAACCAAAAGAGTGGGGACAGAGACAAAAATCTGCCAGGAATGACAAGGTTCTGCAAGACCTGATTACATGCAAAGACTTAAAAAAAGAATAATTTAACACGTGCATTTTCCAAATCCCTGGAAAGGATCATTTCAACTAAATTGTTCTCCAAGTAAAATGTAACATTATTTTCACCAGAAGCTGCAAATTTAAAAATTGGATTCTCAAAACCTTATTAAATAATATTATACTATAAACACTTTTGCCCAAGCATTTTATTATATTAGGTTTTCCTGGGGAAAAAGTTCTCAGGGTTCTCACATAGTAAGCTGTTCTTAGGTAGTTATTTGTTTAAGAAATGGTAATTCCTGTGAAAGGTGTGTCTTCTATTTTCCAAATCTATGGCACAGGGTGGCAAACCAAATAAAAGAACATTATGCAAATACTGCCTTCCTGGGTATGCCTAAGTGGAAGCAGCGAGTATCTTCCTGGCTGCCTGCACATCCACAGGGAAGGCCTGGCTCAGAGGAAAGAGTTAACTCCGGGCAGGATGCTGTGTGGGCTGCAGAGGGCACAGAAGATCTGGGATTGGGAAGAGGGTGCTAAATAATGAATAAGAAGAGGCACCGCCAGCCCTCCGATACCTAATTATTTGCTTGCCTGAACCCAATAAGCAAAACAACCACATGAAAGGAAAGGATGACAAAGACAGAGGCTAATTCTTCTCAAACCTTCTGGAAATTCTGGTTCAGAAGGGGCAGGCGTGGTCTAGGATTTGGGTGTAGACGAGACCTAGGGCTCCTGCAAGCCTAAACCACTGCACATGTTCCTGCCCCAGGGACTGGAAGTTGGGGGGGGTCAAAGGTGGGAAGGGTCCCCACTCGGGGGCCGGTCTTCCCTGGAAAATGCAGGATGCTTCCTCCTTGCTATGGGCTGCCCAACAGTCTCTTACTGCTCTCAGCCCCAGGCCACCCTGGGAAAACCTCTCCCCCCGACTGGGGACCCGCAGTCATCCCACACTCAGCTCTCCTCTGCAGCTGGGAACCAGGCTCATCCCCCAGGTGTCCAAAACGTTCTGGTTCCACCTTTGCACAGGAGCCCACAACCTGGCTTTTATTCTCCCCAATCATACTTCACTATTTTAAAATCACTTTAAAAAAATACTTGAATAAAATCAGCAGATCATATGAATGACATGGGTAGACTGTATCAATGTCAACATCCTGGTTGTGAAACTGTGCTATAATGTTGTAAGATGTTGCCATTGGGGGAAACCACATAAAGGGATCTCTCTGTATTATTCCTTAGAACTTCACGTAAATCTACAATTACCGCAATAAAAATTTCAATTAAAAAAAAAACAAAGAGGAGCTGGCCTGGTGGCATAGCGGTTAAGTTCACACACTCTGCTTCGGTGGCCCAGGGTTCGCTGGTTCAGATCCCAGGCGTGGACCTAGCACCACTCATCAAGCCATGCTGTGGCAGGCATCCCACATAGAAAATAGAGGAAGACGGGCACAGATGTTAGCTCAGGGCCAATCTTCCTCAGCAAAAAGAGGAGGATTGGCAGCGGATGTTAGCTCAGGGCCAATCTTCCTCCAAAAAACAACAACAACAACAACAAAGAGGGGGCCGGCCCCGTGTCCAAGTGGTTAAGTTCACGTGCTCCACTTTGGTGGCCCGGGGTTTCACTGGTTCTGATCCTGGCACAGACATGGAACCGCCCATCAGGCCATGCTGAGGCAGTGTCCCACATAGCACAACCAGAGGGACCTACAACTAGCATATACAACCATGTGCTGGGGGGCTCTGGGGAGAAGAAGAAGAAGAAGAAGAAAAGATTGGCAATGGATGTTAAGGTGCCAATCTTTAAAAGAAAAAAAAACCCAAAAAATATATTTTATAAGCTTATTCATGTAAATAAAGACCAATAAAGAGGTCATCCTACTTACAGACAGTCATATAAACGAAGCCTGGCTTCTATAGTTCATTTATTCAGCAAATACATGTCGGTCCCCAGTGTGCCGGTTAGGAGGCCAGGCATTACAAAGTCTGTCTCAGCTGATGTTCTCGGAAAATGAACAGTGATGGGAGAAAAGTGAAGGAGGCGGCCCTTGTGTAACTGACATTTTCATTTTTTTACCAGAGGTGAAAACGTTTAGACACGCATTAAATAACTGTACTCTTTAGGCCGGGACATTGTTCACACAAGAATCCATCAGTTACCAGACAGTTGGAATCCATCCTTTCTAACAGTCAAGAAAACACGAGGGTGGATTCCCAACCACCAACTCTTACTATCTACCACATGCGAAGCGTGGCAGCATCTTTCCATTCCTTCTGCTCTCTGCACATTTGCATATTTATTGCATATTTTTGCATATGCAATAATTGCATATTTTTTGCAATAAATATTGCATTATTGCATATTTATTGCTGGTCGTACTTATCAAAGTATTTTTAATCCATTATCTCATTTGCTCCTTACAATATTTATCAATACTTTTACATGAAGAAACGGAAGTTAACTCTCTCAAATATTGGTCAATTCTTGATTACTCAGAAATTGATGATTCAAGATCATTTTAGCCTTTTTCTGGCCTCCTCCTATCTTTCAGGACATTTTACTACATTTCCACCAGTGGGTAAGCAGTAGTGAAGAGACAGAGAGAATGGGTCTTGAGTCAGAGAGGTGAAGTCGCAGCCCAGCTCCATGACTCAACAGGTGACCTTGCATTTAGCCTCCCTGAACCTCAGTCTCTTCATCTGCAACACGGGGGTATACCCCACATCACAGGGCCAAAGGGATGATTAAATGCGACAACGTAGATGGAACATGTGGTGGTTGCTCTTTAGTCAAAAGTTGTTCTTAAAGTAAGATTGGGTCAATAGAAATAAAAACTAACAACCACAGTGAAATTTTTGGGCTATCAGAGAATTATCTGTAAGAATCCCTGAATTCATGAGTAACTGAAGATTGTAATTAGTGGCTGCTGCAGAAATGCTCAGATGAGCAGGACGATTTCTTTTTTATTTTTGTTTATCTGAGTTGGCCATTCTCTTACCCTTCAGTTACAAGTCTACCATTAAAGCTCTGCATGGAACTCAAATCCACCAAACTCTGAGTACTTTCCGCGTGTGTTCTCAGCAGATTTCCGCATTATGGCTGTACATGCAAATGCCCGATGTCCAGAATGGCTGGGGAATGAGTGTGTGTTAATCTAGCCTTCTGCTTAAGAGAATTGCCTTATGAACCACACATAAGTGCCCAAATTTCAAAGGATATGAAATATGAAAACATATTTGGGGTGAATATACTGAGCACTCCTTTCTGCCTGGTCTGACATTAGCCACTAATGCCAAACTTCTCAAATTACAGTATGTGTGCAGGGGCAGTGAAGGCACGAGATCATGATGCCCATCTTCCTGCAGCATCAGTGGTCCTCGGCGGGAGTCTGTGAAACACCCAGAGACACCTGAGTTCCTGTGCTTACTCCTCCCCACACGGGAGAACACTCTGGGGGAAGGCTGAAAAGCGCTACTGAGAGGGAGGGAAAATACCATTTTATTGAGCACGCATCTGCCAAGGCCTGTGCTAGGGGTTTGCACATCCATCATCTTAGTTAATTTCTTACTTAGTCATTCAACAATCCTGGAAAGAAGAGGGGGGAACAGCCAGTGACTTTTATTATTGTTTTGGGATACACTTGAACCAGGCTTTCAGAAGCCAGCTCAGTATTTGCATCACATCCTGCAAGTCGCCAGCCCAAGGTGAGAAAAAAGCACCAAGAACTTGGTAGTGAAAACACACCAGCAACAACCTCAGACGTGAGAAAACTGGTTGATAAAGATACAGATGTGCTGGCGGGTTACAAATTCTTGTTGTTTACTTAAAAAGGTCAAATTTGAATAGAAACAAATGACCAAATTTATTAATAAATATTAATAAGCACCAACACACAAGATACTCATATATATATATTTAAAAAAATAAACTCTCAGAGTTTATTTTCATTCCCTAACCCAACTTGTCAGGAAATAAGTTTGCCCCTGACACGAATCCCAGCCGCTGTTTGCTCCACAGAATTTTGCCAAGAGATACCCCTTCTCTGGTGTGATGCTCATTTCTTCTTCCCAGCCCACTCAGAACGTTCTTTGTCCATGCTCTCATTAATTAAGCGCTGCCCTCTCAGCTATTCTCACCAACATGAGAAGACCCCATTACCTTAATTGGTTAGAATTAAATGCTGCTGACTCAAGTCACCCCACTGAGCCTGTTTTGTCTGTGCTTTTTATCCCTCTCCCATTGAATAACACAAACAACAAAGAAATTTTGTCTCGTGAGCCCCAATGCGATATCCAAATATCAGCTCTTTCTATTTTTGTTGTCCTTGTTACTATCATATTTTACACCCATTCAGTCCGACTGCCTTGAGACTCTCAGAGATACGGCCAAATGCTTATCAGCAGTTTAACAGGCCAGAAATACAAATTGTTCATTCGGGAAAATATGCTCATAAAAGAATGCATTTATTATTATTCATGAAATTAACAGAATTTGGGCTTTGGCGAAACACTAAAACTATTGTGAACACACACGCATCTTCTGTCATGGACCCGCAAAAGAGCTAAAGATCCTGCTGTATGCAAAAGATGTCAGAAGTCTGGTTGGGAATATTCAGGTGAAGTAGACAGCAGAGAACAGTGTTGACTGCATATTTAGGAAACAGAGAGTTAGTTGCTCCCAAGAAAAGCAGTCTTTGGTTTCTGTGATGAGCAACAAACTTCTTCCTCCAAAGATGTGGCAAAACCACACAGTCTCCACTCAGCGTAGCTGGTCTCCTATTAGGAGCCCGTATGGACTACATTAGCAGAGGAAGAACGCCTAAAAATAACTGTGAAAGATTTCAGAGGCTGGCGCGCTGCTTGTCAGTTGGCTTCCTTTAAAAACGTGTCTTGTTCAAGTGCTACCCCAAACCGCAAAAGGCATCAGAGAATCAGCCCACCTTCACTGAATTTCCCCATCGTCCTTTCTCACCTGTGCATCCCTGTTCTTCTTATTTCCTCTCTAGAAATTAAATTCGGAAAGAAAACGCAACTCCACGAGCACCAGATCCACACCCACACAGTTCCCAGATCCCTTGCATTGTCCTTGAGCATAGCTGCTTGATGCATTTCAAACAATTTTTGCGAGGTTGCCTCGTGCGGCGGGTGATGGAGAATGTGAACAGTCACACCTGCAAGGACTAGCTCGAGTGACGCCCCCAGCGATGCTGTCAAACACTCCTGGAAGGGCCAGTACAGGCGACGGAGCGGAAGAGCTCACGCAGTCACTGCCTCTCTTTTTCTATATCTACTAGGACGCAAAGACCACGCCCTTCTGAGTTCACCCTGAGATTCCAAGAGAACAGATGTGACAAAGTTCTGAAACAGCCAGTCCCCAAAGATGGTCCAGGTCTCTTAAGCAATCCTGAACAGGGAAATACAATGAATGGCAAGCTTCCCCCATCACTCCGTGTCATTTCCTAGGATGACAGTGGATCTTGGGATGCCTGGACATTTCCTTACTATTCTACAGAGTGGAGCTTATCATGATTAGGAAATAAGGATCTGTATCACTCTGCATTTTTTTTAACTCTTGAAACAAATCTGCTTTCTGGTGCTTTCTTAACTAAATCACAAACCTAGGATTGTTCATGAATATACTGGCTCCAGACAGATCTATATTTTGGACTTCGGTTTCCAAGAAAATTCCAGACTCCCAAGTCTGGCTGCCAGTCTGTGTTGTTATTCCTTCATATCTGAGCAAGACTTGAGTTCCTGTAGACTTGGAGAGGCAAGAAGCACTTTGACCATCACATTTTTCTATGGCTTTGATCTTTGTTTCTCAAGTTTCACCAAAATTTAATTGAACCCAAAGACACAGAGAAAAACCTCTCTTTCAAAAACTATTTCATCATAGGAGCTTTTAAAAATAACCATAATAATCTTTTATCTGATTCAGAAACTATGAAAAAGAAATCTGCCAGGAAAAAACAAGAATAAGAAAAAAACAAAATAAACACAGGAGAAATATGTTTCAAATGTCTACATTATCTACTGTGGAAACATCTCCACGGTATTTTCAGACAATGACTGTCATGAAGATACATGGAATGTGAGAACTCTGTGTGTGTGCACGTGTGTTTCAATTTTCCATAGCTAATATGTCATAGTAAAGGGACAATATACATTTAACCACTTTTTGAATGAAAAAAAATAATAGACTTGTGATAGTAATATCTTGTCTGTTGAATAACCTATGGTTATAGTCACAAATCATATAGATAACATTATCCTCAATACAGCCCCACTGTTGTGAAAACAAACCATGATGGTCAAATCAACTTTTTATTTATTCCACTAAATTCCAGTCTCCTGCCAACACAATAGTAGATTGGAGTATACTGACTGCTCTAACAAAAGATTAAAAGTGAAAATTCACCCCACTTTATTATCATGTGTGCAACAATATTGTTCACAAATGCACCACGAACACATAGGAATATAGACCAGCAGTTAACCTCCCTTCTGCCCTCACATGGACTCCTCTCACCTCCTTCCCAAGGCCCCAGCAGCATGAGCCTTCTTCTCTCCCTCGCTCATGATCTGCTTGTAGTCTGTTTGTCTCTTCAAGAATGCCAGCTCCATGAAAGCTTGGACCCGAAGGCTCCCACTAACAGCACCTAGGATAGTGCCCGGCATGTCGGGTTGGTAGATTGGCTCAACACGCATTTGCTGACTGGATAACTGGATGCACTGACTTAGCTTCTGAGAAAAGAACTGGAGTGGATGGCCTCACTCCTTCATGATGCATTCAACCAGCTTCCCTTGCTGCCACCTACTCTTGTTTAGTTCAGTGTCAAAGGGCATGCCCAGACAGACTCACTTTCGTTGGTTAGCTGTTTTCTATGTGATTCAAAAATTCAACACAATATAAAAAGCTACATGCAGAAGGAGTCATTCTTACATCCACCCCCAGTCACTCCATTCCCCTCTGCCTGCTGCCATATGCATTTCTTTCTTATTTATCCTTCCAGTGTTTCTTTATGCAAATATAAGCAAATTCACCTGCATATTTTGGTATCCCCAACTTTCTTACATAAAGATAGCACACTTTATACACTTTCCTCTACTGTGTTCCTTTCACTTGGCAATGTAGCTGGATATCATTCCATATCAGAACACAGATCTTCATCATTCTCTTTTACCAACTGCATTCCACTGTACACACATCCATCCTTTAACGGCTCCCATATTGACTGATGGAGGCTTGGTGGCCTCCGCTGTTCTGCTGTTACACACAGAGCTTCAATAATAACCTTGTACAAATGTCATCTTATCACACGTGCAGATGTATGTGTAGGAAAGAGCCCCAGGAACAGGACTGCCACATCTGTAATGTAGGTTCACACTGCCAGACTCCCCTCGTGTAGGGTTGTTCAAAATATTCTTAGGTGCTATAAAAAGGTGGTGATACCCTAAATGTATGTGTGTGGTATAGGTCACTAGAATTTTTCCATTCTTGTCAAGGGGAGTGCTAACTTAATTCTTCACCTTCATAAAACACAGACTCTTTTAAAATTTAAATCAATGCAGCATCCCCCAGCCAGAGTTCGGTTTCCCTATTCCACTCCCATCCATCAATTCTCTGGGCTAACAGATTTTCCCTCAAGCAACCTATCAGAGGAAAACAGGCCCTCTAAAAAAGCCTTGAAAGCCTAGTTAATATGGGTGGAATTAAATTTTTATAAGAGTATTCAGGGATTCTAAATCATCAGCACATAGGTTTTTTTCATCACAATACCCAAAATGGCATGGAAAGAAAAACATAAATGAATATTTCAAAACCTTATTCATTCTAATTCAGGGGACCCCTGAAACTAGTTTATATTCTCAGAGTTTTTAGTAATTCATGACTTTTCTTCCCAATGAGATCTAAAATTAGAAAATGTTGCCTATTTGCAGAATTAACGAAAAGGTTCTTTTCCCACCCCTTCTAGAAGAGGCATGAGGAAACCACATACTTTCACATGAGAATCTCAGCCTTCAGGAAATTGAACTTCTGGTTTAGAATATTTATTACAGTCAAGGAACACAAAAGTAATGATTTGTTTTTGTACCAGCACGGATTTGCTAAACAGACGTATACTAGACTAAACTCATTCCTTTGTTATAGTTTTGTATAACGCCTTCAATTGACTTTAAACCCAATTGGCACGGACAATATGATAAACTCCATGTACCAGTGAATGTAAATTTCAATTCTAGGGACAGTCACCCTAATCAATAATTCATACTCTATTGACCAAAGCCATGCACAAGAATGTTTTTAGCAGCTTTATTCACAATAGCCCCAAACTGGAAACCATCAAACGTCCATCAAGTGTAGAATGGGTGTCTAAATTTCATACAATGGAATACCACACAGAAATGAGAAAACGCGAACAATTTATACATGCAGCAACACGAAGCAATCTCGCAAAACGTACTCCTTACTCAAGAAGTCACAGCTGGAAGCACTTCTGCTCTCTGTATTTGAGTAACAGCAGACCCTCAGCCAGTTAGCAGAATGAACGTCAGAAATGATCTTTTTCTTGATGAAATTAGAGGTTTGTTAATTACCATGGCGAGTGTTAAGAATGAGGTAAAATATTTTAGAAATTCCCTATTCTTAAACGCATGGTGTACAAGAATCCATCCAGCAAGGTCCATAGCCTCTATTCTTAGATTTGATCCTGAAAAAGGTCCGGCCATTGGTCTGCAGGAATCCTGGCTGCCTGGCGCCTGTCATAAGGGAAATGGAATCCTGCTTCTGGAATATTGGCAAATTTGCCTCAAGGGAAGCTCTCACCCCAAGTGGCGGTCAGAGCACCTAAGAAGCAGTAAGAGGCACAGACCAGGGGCTTCAGGTGATGGAACAGAACATACAGACTGGATTCCACCTGATTGCTAACACATGTTTGTTTAACACGCGTCTGACGCTGCATTTGGTCGGAAACTTGCTTTCATCATAACCTGGTAGTGAGGCTCTGGGAGAATAGCTAACCCTCACTCACCTACAACTTTTTGTTGGCTACTATTACCTACCAAAAAACCCTAACAGGATGTATGACCAGCCTGGCTTAGTTCTTAACAGCTCTGCAGACTGCTATAGTATGGAAATGTGCAGGCATACATATCACAAGGTGACAAGTCTCCTCATGATATCCTTAGGAACGAAGTGAAGAATGCGACTAGAGGTGAGAAAAGTTGGGTAGACAGGTGAATGGCTGCATAGCTCCACCCAAAGAAACAGGCTGAGCAGGGGGAGTTTCCAACAGCATGCACAGCTCATGGGGACTTGTAGGGAGAGAGAGAGGATATGAGCATGATACTTGTGGGGGACCCGAAAGCAAACCAGGTGGAAGATGCAGAATTCTAAAAGATCCCGACAGGCTGGTTTAGTGAACTGGATCTAGCAAGATTAAATGTACATTTAGGTGCACAAAAATTAACAACTCAGAACAAAAGAGGCAAGGTTCAATGATAAAATGTATTCTAACAATATTATATATTCATAATATAATATAGGATACATTATTATATTATGAATATATAATATATTATTATATTATGCATATTATATAAATTATACACAATATTAATAATACATTAACACATATTAATATATTATTAATTATATAATATTTTATATAAATTATATATAATGTTAATATATTATTTATTATATATAATACATGATATTGTTAGAATACATTTTATCATTGAACCTTGTCTATTTTGTCCCCAGTTGTCAACTTTTGTGTATATATATTATAACAAGTTCAGGTTCAACGTGAGTGGGAAGTGTGTTGGGGTCACCAAAAATACAACGCATATGTTATACTTCAATAAAAAGTCTACTTTAAAAAATGTAATGCAAACAGATATTTGTACACCAATGTTCACACCAGCGTTATTCAAATAGCTAAAAGGTGGAAGCAACCCAAGTGTCCATCAATAGATGAATGGATAAACAAAAAGTAGTATAGACATAGGATGCAATGTTATTCAGTCTTAAAAAGGAAGTTCAGACACATGCTACAACACGGATGAACCTTGAGGACATTACGCTAAGTGAAAGCAGCCAGTCACAAAAGGTCATATTCTCTATGATTCCACTTCTCTGAGGCACCTAGAGGAGTCAAATCCATAGAAACAGAAAGTGGAATGGTAGTTACCAGGGGCTGGTTACCGAGGGTGGTTAGTAGGTACAGAGTTTCAGTTAGGGAAGATGAAAAAGTTCTGGAGATGGATGGTGGTGGTACAACGTGCACGTGCTAAATACCACTGAACCGGACACCTAAAAGTGGTTAAAATGGTACATTTTATATTATGTATATTTCACCACAATTTTTTTAAGTGTATAAAAAAAAAAAGTAATGCGATCTTCTGCCACATTTATTGGAACAAAAGTCATTGTCCTGCTCCATACTCCGCTCTCAGAACATGTCCGCCAACAAGTGTGGTTTCTGTACTTTGTAAGGGATGGGCAATCTCTGCTTACTCAACCCACCTGCTCTACAGGCCCTGGCTCCTCCTTCCCTTCATACCAACTCTCCACGGGACCTGGATGGCTCATCCCTACCCTCTTCCTCGGTGAGGGAGAGGAGGAGGCTCCCAAAACAAGCGCTGCCTCAAGTCCCTGACCTCTGTGTCCTGGTTCTTGGGACCCGGGGTAAAAGGTCCATCAGCCGGAGGAGCTGACTTCTGGGATTCTCAGGGCAGGGACACCCCTTCGGGGAAGCCCGGAATTCCTGTAGGGAATAAATCTTCCAGGAAGCCTCAGCTCTCCATCCTGCTTCCTCTCCACCTAGAACCCACCCAACACACACACACACGTCCCCTCATCGCTCACTCACGTGAAAAGGTGGTCTGGGGCAGGTTGGGGTGGGGAGGCTAAGAAGCTGGGAAGAGGCTCCCTAGGGGCACCCGCATGATGCAGAGAATGTGCTAACCGGCCAGTGACCTCCAGGGCTGGGAGCACAGCTATCTGCTATGCAGTCACTGCATGACTTTGTCATTCTTCAGTTCTGGAACGACGGGAGCTTCTTTAGACAGGTAACCTGAGACACCCAGCATTTAGTCTCCTTGAATAAAACACCAGCATCTCAAACAACAACACAAAATGAACTCAAAAGGACTGTCAAAGTCCTCATTGTCACTCTAATTGTGCCTCTTTCTCTCTGGCCAGGGTACAATTTATCTAACCCCAGGAGCGCCAGGTCTGCCCAACCTACACGTCAAGCCTGGTGTGAGGCACCCCCAACCTGTTTCAATTGAGTCCATGAACCAAACAATTTCCAAATTTCCACCTCTTCTTGCTACAGAGCCATGGTTTATGTCTACAAACTGAATCCTCCTTCTCCAGGAACAAGAGATAAATGAACAAAATCAGAGTAGCACTTCCTAAAGGTATCAAACGTCAACCTTTCATGTTTACACGAGCCTTAGAGATCATTCAGTCAGTTCCACCGCCTTGTTCCTCATGTGAAGTGACTACAGTGACATAAAGTGGACTCAGCATGTGACTGACCACAGCTGGGAAACCTGAATATGAAGTGGATACTGGAGCATATTAAAAATTACTATGAACTGTGCTAATTGTAATAATGCTATTTTGGTTATATACGGAAACTTCTTTCCTTCCTTCCTTGGAAGGATGGGGGATGGATATTCATGGTAAGTATTATTAGGGTGAAATGTCAAGATATCTTTTTTCCAGTTGCGATATAATTGACATATAACATTGTGTAAGTCTAAGGTGTACAGTGTGCTGATTTGACACACTTATATGGTGCAATATGACTACCACCAAAGCACTAGCTGCCACCTCCATCACGTCACATAATTACCATTTCTGTTTTGTGATGAGAACATCTAAAACTTACTCTCTTGGCAACTTTCAAGCATATAATACAGTATTGTGAACATAATCGCAATGCTGTGCATTAGATCCCCAGAACTTACCCATTTTCTAACTACAAGTTTATATCTTTTGACCAACATCTCCCCAATTCCCCCATCCCCCAGCTCCTAGGAACCACCATTCTACTCTCTGTTTCTATGAGCTGGGTTTTTTAAATTCCACGTATAAGGGATATCATACAGTATTTATCTTTCTCTGTCTGACTTATTCACTCAGCATAATGCCCTCAAGTTCCACGCATATTGTCACAAATGGCAGGATTTCCTTCTTTCTCATGGCTGAATAATATTCCATTATATATATATATAACAGTATTCCATTATATATACATACCGTATCTTCTTTATCCATTCATCTGTTGATAGTCACTTAGGTTATTTCTATATCTTGGCTATTGTAAATAATGCTGCAATAAGATAACTTTACTTCAAAATACCTTAGCATTTTTTTTACAAATGGAGTGAGTTAAACAAGTGAACGAATGAATGAAAGGCTGAATAGCTGGCCTGACCCAGGCTACACATGGCTGGTTAGTGGCGGAGCTGCTTAATAGCTCAGTGTTCTTCCTCCAATGTTGTACAAAGGACCATTTCCAATTTTATACCCTCAACACCAGAGCAGTTACTCAAGGTGAATGCAGCCTTTCAGAGGGCCATTTGAGCCCTGCCCACTCTGCTCTAGAGGGGCTCTGCAAGCTCCAGATCAGCGTGACAAACTGCGCTTTAATGAAAAAAATAAGGTGCTAGAGTGGCCTTCTTCTCTGATCCATATGACCAAGTAATGGCCAAATATTCATTTAGCATTGGCCTGCATCGACATTTGTTCTGAGTTTCTAAGAGCACATCGGTGTACCAAGAAACTAGAATCTTTCATAACATAATAACATGACCTAAGACAATTAGTGTATAATCCTACAATAATAACCAGGAATTTCTTACCATGTACTAGGGACTATTCTAGGTGTTTTAAAAGAATGATCTCGGTTAATCATCACAACATCCAACGAGATTATTGTCCTCATCACATAGATGAAGTAACCAGAGCACAGAGAGTTTAAGAACCTTGCCAAGACCTCAGAGCCCGAAGGGAGAGAGTCAGCATTTTTGGTGACTGCCATTCCTGATGGCCACACTCCATTTCCGCAGTCACACCCGATGTTTTTCACTGGGAGAAATGGTCCAGGGATAATTCCTTCTCATTGCTGTCTTTAAAAATAGAAGAGAAGAATAAAAACAAAAGGTGAAAGAGGAAAACAAAATCTGGCCCATAGGCCAAAACAAAATGGGTGAGGTCAGAAAAGTCCTTCACTTTGTTTTTCTCATGGAAAATTCAAATCATTCAAGTGCCATTTGACTCTCTTTTCCAAATAAACCTGGGCAAGCAGTCCAGCTCTGCAATTTCTCCTCTAGAGAACTCTCTGGAGGTTGCCCGCTGGGCAGCAGAGGCCCAAGGCTGCCCTTTCAGCCTGTTGTCCTGATGTGATAGAAAGCTGTCAATCATTCTTTTTAAGGGCTCTGGGCGAGCTTCTGCAGAAAAGTCTTCACACACGCACACACACACACACACACACACACACACACACAGGAAATAAAGGAGGATGTGGTAACCTTTCAATGCCTTGGTCATTACTGACAATGATTTCGAATGAATCTTCATACCTAAATTACTTCTTTAAAGTTTTGCCTTCAAGGCTAAAATGAGACACAGACCAAAAAAAATCAGATCCAAACAACCTCTCCTAGAAAAAGGGAGATGTCTTAAGAAGAATTGGGGAAACTGCCTGGTGGAATGGTTCCTGGTCCTGTTCCTGTCCCAGGGTCCCTTCCTTCCATTTAATCCACTTATTCCCAACAGGAATAAGTTAAAGGTGTCTCATGATATCTTAGAATAAGACACAGAATTCTCAAAGCAAGTCAAAGTCAAACCAAGATACAGCATATGTAGCATCTGAAGGCATGAAGGGAAGGGGAGACCAAAAACAAGAACCCAGAGTTCTAATTCCAAACGGGTCAGTAATTACTGGCATGAAGGTTGCTGCAAAGGACCTAGGTTACAAGAAGAGAAAGGATTTTATCACAGCTACTGTCCGTACTTGAAGAATCTGAGCTTTCTCAAATATTAGCAAGCTGAACAATGAAGGTAATAATTGAGGCAAAGAGGCCATATTTCTTACAGGCAGTAGAAATGAACAGCGGTATCTACAAAAGACAAGAGTCTCTCACACAGAATATCTTCCTTGCAGTAGTTGGAAACTTCTCATTCCTCCCAAAAATTTACTATTGTTAAAATTAGCATTTGACATTCACCAAATGCCAACATGTCTATAACTGCTATTATGACTGCATCATTCGTTCACCTCTGAACTGACTTTCAAAACATTAACTTCGTCCCAGAAATCAACAGTCAGGCGTGAAGATGAGGAGGCAATTAAAAGTTACGCCAACAATAAAAACAAATTAGTGATACAATTTTCTGCAGCTGTCAAGGCATGGTTTATGAGTTTTACATTAAAAAGACTAGGAACTTTTTTTCTCTTTTTACTACTGCAGACAGTGCAAATGCAAATGATTATAATGGCTAAAGGTAAGTCAGAAAAAGATAAGACTCTTAGGACAATCTCCTGTCTAAAAATGTGTGTTAACATGACTAGACGATGGTACTTCAAATACCCAAAGGAAAGTCTGTCTACTGAGCAGCCCAATCACGTCTTCTCCTTTCTGGTCCATATTTTGGTGCAATATATGTCATAGTCGGTAATGGCAAGGCTAACATGGAAGCCAGCAAAGTACCAGGAGAGAGCAGATCTGAGGGTCATCTTTCATGCCAAAGGAAGCCAAAACAAAAATGACAAAACCAAAGGTAAATCTAACCAAACTCTAGCCATGCAATATTAAACAGGTTCCAAGGCGGTTTCATTTCAGAACTCTCACATTAACTCAATTAGCATATTCTCCTTCTCAAAGTCTCAGAGACCAGGGAAATGGAGGTTTCTCCATTGTCCTTCCCATGCCTGACTACATGAGCACAACACGTGGTTCGTGCCTCCACGACGGCAATTACAATACAATATTGTGACTACTAATTTCTATGGTTGTCTGTCCCCTCCCTGCCACTGCAGGTCCTGAAAATGCCAGTGACATCATTTATCCATCTGTATGTTTGACAGCAGTGCCTGGCGCACAGTGGGCATCCATCATTTCTGTTCCATAAATACTGAACAGGTCTTATAAACAGACACTCGCTGAGAAGACTTTCTGCTGATAAATACCCTTCCTACTCAAGCCACAATTTCACTACTGAAGGTTAATTTCTCTGGATCTGTCTTCCAGAGTACTTCACAAAATAGATATCTCTGAGCAGGGTGTCACTGTTTTCTCAACTGCTGTGGGCTAATATAGAAAGAGAGTAAAAGCAAATGGCTCCAAATGGAAAGAAGATGAGAAAGGAAAGAAAAAGTAAGGGAGGAGGAGTGGAGAGAGGAAAGGAAATGAGAAGAAAATATAAGGTGAGAAAGAGGCAAAGAAAACCCCATCTTCAGAGTTTTGCCTGGAATCCACCATCACTGCCTCCTCTTCCGGTGAATTTTGGACATTTCCAAATATATTAATTTGGTTTTTTTTTTAAAGATTTTATTTTTCCTTTTTCTCCCCAAAGCCCCCCAGTACGTAGTCGTGTATTTTTAGTTGCAGGTCCTTCTAGTTGTGCTATGTGGGACACCGCCTCAGTGTGGCTTGATGAGCGGTGCCATGTCCGCACCCAGGATTCGAACCGGTGAAACCCTGGGCCACCGAAGTGGAGCGCGCGAACTTAACTGCTTGGCCACGGGGCCGACCCCCAGGTATATTTGTTTCTAACATGCTTCTCCTTACAAATGAAATGGTGGAAACAGGTTTCCACACTCCCCAAAATGCTTAATAATGGTTGAAAGTTCTTTTTTGCTCTTTTTCTTGTTAGAAAACAAAAGAAGAGAAAAACATTCCACATACAACCTTTCATGATCTAAAAGAGCCACAACACTAGACTTTAAACATATTAAAATTCCAACTGAAGAGGCATGTTCAAGGTTGGGGGTGAAACTACAGTGAAAATGAATGGAAGGGCTTTGCAGATCTGACATAAAATGTTAGCAGAACGAAGTTTCATTTTTGTATAATGTTTAAGAGAAATCAAAGTTTTAAGAAAAGCAAATTCTAGTACAAACTACTTGAATAACTCTTTGAGCCTATGGTTTAAATTTTACTGAGTTTTGGTTCATTTGAATTTATTAATAAGACCTGGAGAATTATTGCTGCTCCATTTTATGCCATCAAAGAGATCCCCTTTCCTAACTTCAAAAATAAATTGCAAATTTCCATTTTTTCAACTTTTTGTGCAAGAAAATTCATTTCTGACTATTATCATAACTGACGATTATCGAGTGCTTCTCAGGTTATTTGGGGGTTTTTGTTCCCATCTTTGAGGATGGAGTAGAATATATAAAGAAAACTTAAGTTTAGACTGAAAGAGAAAAAAAAGAGTTTGGCTTTTGTCACACCAAATTAAACAAACAAAAAAATGTATCCAAAAGGACAAAAATATAACATGAATGGCAGGAGGAAAAAAAACACCAAGCAACAGATCTACTATTTCATAATTACTACATAATTCAAAAGAGACGTTTATGAGGAGTTGCAAGGAATGAACCCCAGGCCAAGGCAACCCCATCTCTGGCTTTTGCCAGATTTAAAGAGAAGTTTCTCTAGAAAGTAAGACAAGTCAGGCCACCAAATTCTTTCCCACTTTGTTCAGAAAAACAAAATCTCCTCAGTCTGTCTGGTATCAAAGACACACAGAAGGAACAAAGTAAACCTTTGCCCCCTCAGGACTCTGCAGCCGTCGGGTTCAAGTTCAAGCCACAAACAGTCCCGCTGGGCAGCTTGTTCACACAGCAGCTGTTCACCCTGACGATGCTAAGATGCTAACGGAAGGAAGGGGGATGAACAGTGAGTGCAAAAATCCACCATTGTTATCACAACCAAGCCCTCCGACGCAGGCCAACCATAAAATGCACACCATTTCTGTTGTATCCATTGAATCTTCATCGCTCACTAAACGGTGACAAAGCTTACTGCAGATATAAAGGGAGGCACATTCACAGAATAATTTTGAAAACATGTGGCTCTTGTTGTTTGGCTTCCAGTCAACAAATGCACCCATAGATGAGCACTTTCAATAAATATTAAACCACAACAAACAACCATTCTGGTCTGTGAGGCACCCGTAGTCTTTTTACCCAAAGAAAGTACCTGTCATAATAACTCTAAAAATGAGTTGTGGAAAAGAAAAATAATTTCAGCCTGTGGCAAACAGAACAATAGTCCTCAGACAGCCAGGCACTGGGACTTGGGATAATAGCTACTAGAAGACAGGAATCTGTTCTACCCAGATACCTGTCTCCCCCACGTGAGGGGTGCACAGCTCTGTTTTACTAACTGGGAGGGGAAGATGGGAAAGAATCCGGTCCCAGAAGGCTGAGATCTCGGGAAAATTCCATGGAAAGCCAAAATCAAATAGAAGTACGTGTCTTTCTAAAGAACGAGAGTAATATGGTGCTATTCAAGGGTGTGGTTTGCATTCAGCGTCCAAAGACAAGTTTCTTTATTGGTTGTTGTTTAACTAAAGTCAAAACTATTAACTGTGTGGTCACATGGAGCAAGGCAGGACGGAAAGAGGGAGGCTCCCTCGATGCCATGGAGAACAAACCCATCACATCTCTACCATGACGTCTCAAACCTCAGAAGCTACGATGAGAATTTTAAATCTTCAGGTTAATAATTCAGAGTACAACACCCAACATGTAGACCCACTTAAACTGGGTAAGAGGTCAGCAGTAATAGCAAAATTTCATGAGATGAGGCTTGACCCACTCATAGCACCCTGAAGACACAACGCGGAGAGACAGCAAGGAGCAGGGCTACGAACACGTGGGTAATCCTCAGGTTCACCACTCTGTGATTAGGCAGGGCTCTCCAGAGAAACAGAACCAAAAGGAGAGAGAGAGAGACGTAAAAGGAAATTTATTATAGGAATTGGCTCACGGGGTTATGGAGGCCAAGAAGGCCCACAGCCTACCATCTGCAAGCTGGGGAGCCAGGAAAGCTGGTGGTGTAATTCAGTCTGAGTCCAAAGGCCTCAGAACCTGGGGAGCTGATGGGGTAGGTCCCAGAATCTGAAGGCCCAAGAACCAGGAGCTCCGAGGTCCAAGGGCAGGAGAAGATGGATGTCCCAGCTTAAGAAGAGAGAGTGAATTCTCCCTTCCTCCGACTTTTTGTTCCATTTAGGCCCTCAATGGATTGGATGCTGCCCACCCATGCTGGGGAGGGCAATCTTCTTGACTCGGTCCACTGATTCAAATGCAAATCTCTTCTGGAAACACCCGCACAGACACACCCAGAAATAACGTTTTACCAGCTCTCTGGGCATCCCTTGGCCCCAGTCAAGCTGACACATAAAATTAACCATCACAATATGTTACTGCAAAAGTACTCTAAATTCACGGCCTTGTTTTTCCTTCTTTTCTGTGGTTTTCATTCAGCAAACAAACACCAAGTGCCAGCTTTCTGAATAGCCACACAGAAGGCGTTTTGGGGAGATACCAACAATATCCTGGTCCCCTTCAAATCAAGTGAATCCTAAACAAGTATGCCAAAATTCCACGCACTGGAACTATCAGATTCTGCTTTCCATGGCCCCATTTCAGCCTTCTTTTATTGACTAAATTACCAAGCAAGATTGGGACAGAGGACTGTAAGAAAGCCTACAGTATTTTGTTTGAAAAAGCAAATATAAAAAAAAATCTAACCCTTCAATCTGAGAAAGGAAAAAAAAAAAAACAAACAACAATCATGCACCTGGAACAGGAAATGAGGGCAAAAGGAAAAATACCAATTGTTGGTAATGAAATCCTGTGGTCTGAAGAAGGGCACTTGGTAGTGAGGGAAATGATCCGCAAACCTCCAGGAAAGAGTTAGGCATAAAAGGAGCTGAGGTTAGGAAAGTTGTTCAGCTGGGACACTGGGACCTCTCCATGCCCCATGACCTCTGAGAGAAGAACAGCATAACGAGGGTAATCCTGAGGCTGGCTGAGATGAAACTGACCTAGCACCTGGTGTGTGGTCTGTCGGTTTCTCCCCAGTGATACGACGTAATTCATGTCCCACCTGCCCTCATGCCCAGAATGCATCTGGGCACAGTCTGTGGTTCTCTTCCGTTATCTACTGAGATCCTGCAGGGATCTTTAAATCGCTATGTAGCATTTGCATTTACTTGAATTCTGTGGACCTTGTACAAGACTCCCCCCAAGGGAAGGGTCTCCTCCTGCAGTGTGGGAGTTCCCATCACTGACCCTTCACCATCTTGGGAGCAGCTGGCTGAAATCTGGACTTCAAGGTGTGCAAACAGGGGTCAGCCCCAAGGAGAGCAGGGCACAGGTGACGAGGTGACCATGAAGCTGGATGACGGGGAGTCTGCAAGGGGCAAGCAACCCTGACTTCTCCCGCAGAAGTCTGGTGCCCTGACACCATTCATTCACTCATTCATTCACTCATTCCCACTTTGGAGGGAAAGTAAAAGCCTTCAAATCTGGCCACAGCCCCCTAGTCAGACCTGCCAGAGACACACAAACACAGACAGCAGACGAACGAGCCCCAAATCACCCACGGAGTTACCTGAAAATGAAGGTGGGTTGATAGGAAAGAACTTCAGAGTCCCAGCCTCGCGTGACTGGGAAAACTCTCTGGGGCCGTCACCCACCACCGCAGGCAAATTCCAGTCTATCTCTGTGGGCCAAACGGATTCCATTCTCTCTCTCACCATCACCAAAGGTGAAGAAGTGCTCCCAGCCTTCAGGAGAAGCCTTTCCCATTGTGCCCAATGAGCCGGCAGAGTCTGGAAACCACCATTCCTCAGGTCTACCCCAAATCCTTCTCCCTAAGGTATAATGCCAGACCCAAAGGGTCGCCACAGCTAGCTCTGCTCAAGGAGATGTGGCCATGTGGCCGAGTCTTCTCAGTTGTCTATTCCCAGGCGTGACCTGACTCTCCAGACCCCAGCACATGACTGAAAGGAAGGTCATGGTTGAGAGTAGTAGGATGTCAGGAAAAATAGTCAGGAGCTGCAAGAGGTTGCAGACAACATCCTCAGATCTTCCATGGAAGCAAGGAGGTGGTAAATCTTAAAACGTAACCTGGAAAAGGTGGATAACAGCCATCACTTCTAGCTCTCCTAGGTAATCCCCTCAGGGAAGCAGAAAAGAAGGAGAAAAGTTAGATGTGGCCATGCAGGCAAGATGAGAGGCATGTAAAGCATGGACACTCCCCACGTCACTGCCCCTGGAGGAAGAGAGGACACACTCCCTCCACCCACTGGGCTCTCGGCTGCTCCTCACTAGGCAGGCTGGCGCTCTGAATAGCTACACTGGTTTTTCTTGGGTCTTAGTGAATCTTTTAACAAAAGTATTCCTTGGGGATGTGGGGGTCATTTATTACCTTTTGGTAGTGCATGTAATTAACCAATTCCCTCGGGGGTGTCTGAGAATCTGTCCTGCATCCCATTCAATCTCTCCATCTCCATTTCTCCATCTACTCTCACCTCAGCGACTGAATGATCACAGCCCTGGATTCATCCAGACCTGACTCCCTCTAGCAACTGAACCACCTCACACTCAGTAAGGAACGAGCTAAGAGCAGAGCTCGGTTTCCACGTCTTCCCTCAGTAACCAGGGATTACAGCGAAGCGGTGAAAACAGCTCAGGGCTCCAAGCGGCAGATGGAGAGGTGAGATGCGTGTTTGATTAACTTACCCACAAAACTGCCTCTAACATTTTGGTTTATGGTTTTAATTTGTTCTTCCTTTCTCTGCTACAATAATAAGGCAATAAGAACAAGATGGAGGAATCATAAATTTTTAAAAATAAGAAAATGAGGCAAATCTCCTGAGTTGTTATTCAGAACTCAATAAAAGCATTCAAAAATATTAATCACATTGCTGCACAAAAGCTCCAAGACTGAGAAGCCCCAGAGAGAAAGGATGGAGAGATCCGATGCTCAGGACTCGTGATTCCAGCCCCAGCCCTGCCCCTAAGGAAGCGGGTGGTCCTCAGAGTCTGGGTAGCTCTCGGCCTCAGTTTCCCCACTTGCAAAACCGACAAAGTACTGTCTCTTCAGATGACACAGCATGTGGCCCACAAGTAGGATGGAGAAAAGTCGTGTAACTACTTCACATGATTTCGAGACAAGGCTAAACTGATTTCGTGAAAGCTCTAGATATTCTGAAGCACACTGATCCCTTTCACTCTCACCAGAAGCAAAAACTCAGGGCTGCACGGGGCTGCCAAGCTGTAGCACTGACATCAGCCCACCTACGAAGAGGGTAAGCGCCCCAAGAGGCTTTGGTCTCTTAGAAAGCCGCGGCTTCCCTGGGGGACGTATTTATCACATGGCTTTGCTGAGCAATCCCTCTTTCCATGGCAAGTACAGAGGTCAACATCCGGTTAATCCCATCTAAATGCTCACAAATTCCAAAAGAGCGGAATCCGAAGTGATAAAGGATTTTTGATGATTATCCTGGCTGCTGACTTCTGTCCAAGAGAGAACCGCAGGAGAGAGAGAAGGGGCGTGTGTGTCTTCATCATTATGTGTGGCAACTACAATGAGGTCAGAGGAAGTCAGAAGGCTGGAGAAAATAAGAGGAGAAAGCAAGCAGGATGGACTATGAGAAACAAAATGGAAGGAGTAGGCGGCCCCACATGGGGGTGGTAAAGCGTTGTTGCAAGAGCCGCGCTCCCTTGGCCCATGTGGCCCACCAGATACTAAACCAGTAAATTAAATCAAATTAATGCAAACAGTCATGCGTGCACAGTGCAGGGACTTCCCAGAAGTGAAACCTCAGGAGGAATGCAGCTGCAGACGCACAGCTTCCTCTGCCCTCGTCTTCCAGATGCACCTGTGTGGTCTCCGTCGTACCTTCGTCAGACCTGAACGTGGTGCCCATGGTTTTCCAGTCCCTGTGCCATATGCTGGGTGCCCCGAGATGGATGTGTAGAGTCCCGGGTGTTATGGGAGAGACGATGGGGCGGGGGTGGGCCACTGTGACATTCGGTGGTCAGGAAAGAATGCGCTGAGGAGGTGACATTTAAACTGCGGGCTGAAGTATGAGAAGAAGCCAGCTAGGCAGAGAGAGAAGGGTTGGGGAGGAGAAGGAAGAGTCACCTAAGAGGAAAGAGCACGTACCGGGCCCTGAGATGAGAAAGGGTTTTGGTGCAGGAAGAACTCAACCAAAGCCAGTGTGGCAGGAGAGGGTGGTGGGGGAGGCGTGGCTGCAAGACATGAGAGCAGGTCTGGAGAAGTAGACAGAGGCCACACCATGTTTGGCCTCTCGGGCCAAGTAAAGGAAGTCCGGTTGTATTCTGTATGTGGTGTGGTGGGAGGGCGACAGAAGCTTTGGAACAGGGCATGCCTTGATCTGACTGCTGTTCTCCAGGCTTGTGTTGGCTCCCATGGAGAGGCTGAATTGATGAGGGCCAACACAAAAGGAGGGAAAGCACTGGAAAGCACCCACCGAGGAGACACACGACAGTGTCTTGGACTAGGGTGGTGGTAGTAGAGATAGAGAGAAATGTATGCCTCTGAGGAATATGAGGCAGAATTTTGAAAGTGGAATAAGAAAAGCAACTGGTGAGAAAAAAGTGTGAGGCAGGAGTCTTTAACAGCAGCCTAAAACTTCTCAGTCTAATTTACAAATCGAGAGCCTAGGCGAGAGGGCTCACGGGAGCCAGGCAAGGATGCTGAGTACTTCGGACACAATCCAGCACTTTCTTGTCAAAAGAGGGTAAATTCTAGCCCTGTGACATTTCCCTAGGAGTAAAATGGATGAAAGCAAATGAAGGGGAACAGGATTTCAGCCTCTAAGATTGCCAGCGGAAGGACAGAACCAGGGGCTGAGTTAATCTCTGCCCTCCCATGTCTATCTTCTACCCTCCTGCATCCTGCTCTCTGTCCCAGAGGCCACCCGACAGAGGCATCACTCAGGCTCACTGGCCCTCTGGCTTTGCCGGCCAATGGAGGACATCGTCAGAAGAACAGACGGCAAGAGGAGAGACATCCAGGTATTTAGGAGCTTCGGTCCAGGGCTCCAGCAATAGCTGTGTCCCCACAACCATGGTTCCCTCTGGCACCCATTCTCCAGGGCTTGTTGGATTCCTCCTGTCGCCCCTTGGGCTACAGGTGGCACTAGTCTTTGCTCACCCAAATAGCTATCGCTGAATCTCTTCACTCTACACACACTTCTGTTGTTAGACCCCCTATTTTAAAGTCTCTTTATCAGAACCATCTGGAGTGAGTTCCCTGTCCTGCTGGGACTACCTCTGAAACACTAGAGATGCCCAGTTGCCTTGAAAACCCTCTTCAGCAAAAACACAGCAGCCCAACAAGCAGGGAGGGTGGGGTGCCTTCCTGGTGTCCCGGGGTTGACTCCACATCCTGTCCCACTATTCCACAGCTCAAAGAAGACTCATTGAAGAGGAATCATTGCAGGGCTCAAAAGAATCACTTATCATGAACACTATGCTAAGGAGAAAACCGCAGAATACCCGGATCAGCTAAAGTTAAAGAGCTGACGTGGATCTGGCATGGTCTGTCCTCCAGCCCAATCTCAGTGGCCTGAGTTATCTAATAGCAGGCTAAGAATTTTCTAGTCTACATTCCCAGTTCTTCCACCATCGCATTCAAAAAGGTTTCTAGCGCAGGATTTTAAAGTCTTCCCGTCATCATATATGAATTGGGATGACTGATATATTACGTTTTCTTATTTGGGAGGAATTCTATCTTTATCTTGCCCATTTATTCACTTGTTTAACAAATATCTATCAATATTTGTTGGTACTGGCAGGCACTGGGCAAACCTTGGAGAGCAGTGACCAAGATAGAGTCCTTCGCCCTTAAGGAGATGAGAACCTGGTTTTAAGGAGCGAGATAAAGAAACACGCACAATTAAACACACGGAAGTAAGTGGTACACAGAGCTGACAGGCGCCGGAGAGCATCGGGGCCGGGGGGAGAGGTATCTTGTCTAGTATGGAGGAGAGAACAGGGAAGGTTTCCTGGGTGGAATAAAATCCATATAGAGGCCAACGGGATGTGCCAGAGCCAGGCCAAGAGAGCTGATGGGTCAGATTCAAGGTGAACAGACTCACGTGTGTAAAGGCTGGAGATGGAAGAGCGAACAGGGCAGAGGCTAGGAGTTCCACGTGGCTGAAGCAGAATGGGACAGGGAGGACAGAGGTGAACAGGCTGGGTGTGTGGGCGGCACCTGTGGCAGGCCTTACAAGTAGAGGAACCATATAGCTTATCACCCAAAGCAGGACATGTTAAGAGTGACATATTTACACTGAGAATACTGACATAAGCCGGCACTGTCCCAGACACACCAGGCGCACGGTCATTCCACTTACACTGACCCTTATACAGGCAATGGGAAGTCCCTGACTGGGTCTGAGCACAGCAGTCACAGGATCAGATCTGTGCTTCAGGAAAATCACTGTGGGCCTCTCGCAGACAATAAGCTGGAGAGGGGCGCAAACTGAAGAAAGTGAGAGCAGCGAAGATGCTATGGGAGAAATTCCGGAAAGAGATGGTGAGGGCTCACTCCATGGGAGGTGGGGTGAGGGGGGGCGGTCACTGTTAATAGATAAATTCAAGAGACTGAAATTGAAATTCAAGATGTGGGAGAGGCATCAGACATGGGGGTTGGGAGAAGAGATGAGAGGTAGAGGAAGGAGCCCAAATCTTAACTGGTCATCTGGCTGGGCCAAGTAGGGGAGTATGTGGGGCCACTGGGAGATGGAGGACTCGGTGAGGATGGCGAGGGGAGAGTCCGCTTGAGACACGCTGGCTTTGATCATTTAGGGATGCCCAGGGAGCCACAGCATATTGGGGCTAGGACCCGGGAAGGAGACCTGGGCTGGAAACGGGACTTGGGACTTCTGAGCATATACGTGATGATTAAAGGTCCCCCTGAGATTGGGCGGCTGTGACCTTGAGGAGAAAAGTCTCCATGGAGGGTTGGGGTGTACAGGCTGCAGTGAGTGGAGAAGTAAGGGGACGAAGAGGCAAATCAGGCAGGACACTTGGTCCTGGAGGCTGTACTCTGACTAGGGCTGGGGCCACTGCACAAGACAGATAAAGGCTCTGAGCAGGAAGGTACCAGATGCACTTGAATAGACGCAAACGTCATAACCCGGGCACTAGCAAAAGGCCTCCTGAAATTCAAATACACACCATGCAGGGTCTTCTTCTTGATTTTGGTTCCACAGAAACCAAACCCTAAAATAACCAAATTGGGCAGGATAAAATGTTCATGGTTGTCTGAACAGACCTGAAGGGAAACGTTTCTTATATCCAAATCTGAGACATTCACACTATCATTTCAAGCTGGTCAATCTGACTGGAGAGAGAGAGAGACCAAACTGTCACTGATGCTCCCAGACAAACAGAGGTGCTGTGTACCTGGGTGGTCCTCAGCACCTCACTCAGTGCTAGAGAGAGAATTTGTCACAGAGTAGGATGCAAGGGGCCTTTCTTTTTGACACATTAAGTAATCACTCCTATAATACTCGATGAAATCCACCAGTACAGATGAAAACTCTCAAGTGCCTAGAAGTACAAGGAAGGAGCACACACATCCCCCTCTTTCCTCTGTTATTCTGGACCATAAAACCATCCTTGCTTTCCAGATATAAGCTCAAGTTCCACGTACCTAAGCAACCCCCTCAAAAGAAAGAAGTAACATTGTGTAAATTTTTACAAAGAAAAATCATTACATTACCCACATATTTCCTAAAGAGAGCTCAGACTGAGAGCCAGAGTACTATTTTCTATTTATCTGTACGGTCTTTTTTTGCTTCTTTTTGAAGCTCAAGCTTCTTCTCCACCTTAACTGGTGTTGCAATGGCATGCTGGAGCTTGAAAGACAGCAGTTATTCACATCCAGGGAGCTGCATCCCCTTGTAATACCTGTTATTATGTGGTAATGCTCCTGGACGTGGGGCGCCTTCAGTCAGAGTTGGTGAGTTATTTTTTGATCGTAACATTGTGTAATTATCTCATTACCAGCACACGCTGAAAATCAAGACTAACCAGAGAAAGGAAAGGCTCCATCCTTCGTCCTTCCTGTGATACACAATTACAGTCCTTACCAAGGACTCACCACCAGCAGATTTATCTGCCCCTCAGTATCTGGTCAGGGGTAGAACACAGGGGAGAATTTTCCTAGGGTGTAACTATCAAAGATCAGTGAAAATGGTTCCCAAATGCCAGGCTTCAAGGAAATAAAATAAAATCACCAGGGCGTGATTGGGAATTACCAAAAAGAACCGAGGCAAATGGCCCAGCATAACCAACGGACAGTGAAATAGGCATGGCTCAAACTGGAAAGGAAGGCGATGGTTTAGTTGTCCTGGTTATACTGGGTGACACTGCTGGCTGGGAACACCTGGGCTTTAAGCTCCCTGAGGTCCTGATGAAAAAAGCACAATGGACACTGCTCTGCCCACAAAGTCTTCGGCACTCAGCATCAGGCATATAAGCAAGGCGCGCTGTTAGGATTTTATTCTCCTCACTAAGTTCACAGAGCAAAGCCCAGGCTGACTCAAGCTTGAGAGAAAGTGCTTCCTCCTTTTGGATGTGAAAGAGGGAAGGAGACCAGGTGCAAACACCTGGAGCTCCACCTGCCTGGTCTTCAAATTCCTTACCCAGAAAGGCAGGCAGCCAGGCTGGGTTCCTGGGAAACCTCTGCCTCCTAAGAGGTACAAGGCTGGATATTTCATAATAAAGTCTGCAGGGCCCTGAGTGCCAGTTCAAACCAGTAAGAGGGACTCCTGTAGGCATGAGGGAAAGCAATATGTTTACTTTTTCAGAGGGAGGTGAGAGGAAAGCTCATGGAGCAGACACTGCAGGGATGTTCAAGGAGCCTGTCTGAAGCACGCCACGCTCCTCCTCGTCTGAAGGCCAGAGCGTGGACTCCTCGGTTGGCCCAGATACTAACGGGAGCCCTGAGGAGAGATGACAGCCCTCTGGGAATGGAGGAGAATACTCCTGACACTTTATTTTCTAGGAGGAAAATGGAGTCACCCTCAGGCAGGTTATAACTTGGCATTGGCGGCAAGAGTCCTCATGTGACGCACTTGGTTTTCTCCTGAAATCTTGTCTTCCTAGATTACATGACAGCCCTTTGCAAGAGGAAGGCTGTTGAAAAAACCCAGAAACTCCAGGCAGTCTGGGATGTTGCATTTTCTAGACAACTCAAAAAAGAAATACTTTTGTCTAAGATTTCCCCTAAAAAGTCCCAAACAAAGGGTTAATTTAGTAAACTTCAGTCATTTCCATATCTTACTAATCCAGAAAATCCATTGCCAATAAGACCTTGTTGGAGTTATAAAAATAAACATTATAATTTATAAAATAATAGAAAGAATTACACATACAATGCTCATCCATTTGAAGTGGTCCATCCATGTAAAAACATTAAAAGGACTAGAATGTCATGCTTCCACTACCTCTATCAGGCAAGTACCATATTTTTACAAGTTACAGAGATGTGGTCTTTCACTAAAGCTAAAAAAAGAATTATATCCAATTCTTAATTGCTTACTAAAAAAATTTTTAAACTCAATTTAGTTACTGAAGTCACTATGAGAGTAGGATGTATTCAGAGTCATGCTCCAGAGAAAAGGGCTATGATGGCAATTGCTTATTTACAAAAGAAAATCTTATAAAAAACAATACATAAAATGAAATCCTAAGAAGCCGAAGAACCAGTTTTTCCAAGATTAGTATTCTCTGCAACCTAGAAATAAGAGGAACTTTTTCTGCTTTTTGGTGTCTGTGTGTTTGTGTTTTCTCTTTTGATCTAAGGCTGAATCACTTTCTGGCTTCATTCAGAATCCACTGAAGCTCATTGGGGAGCTAGCCATTCGTGCACAGAGCTCCACGCCCTAGGAAAACCATGGGTCTGACTCATGGGTCTAATGTGTGCCCTGCGTGGCGTTAATAAAGGCTGTGGAAAAGTCAGGAAACAGGACTTGGCTCTGGTTAAATAGTGGATTTTCCCATTTTTCACAGCAACTTGGAAAATATTCCTGCCCAAAGTCAGTGGGTGTCGGGATAACCCAGTTCTATTCTTGGAACCTCCAGAAAGTGGCCTCAAGCTACCAACCTCACCTCCTTGGGCTTAGTTTTCTCAATTTTGCATACCACTTATTTAAAATGTTTTAAAAGGTAGGGGGAGGGGAAGGGTGGATATTGATGAGATCGTGTCTGCCAAGTTTTAAAGAAAATATATAGCAAAATCATTAATGCTTATGAAACCTCCTGTCTCTGGGGCTTTAAACAGCAGGAAGGATTTCCATTCACTTGAGATGAGGTTGGAAACGATGACCTCTCAGGGACCTTTCTAAATTTGAGGTCAAAAACAGACAGAGGAGTTTACTCACTCAGGAAAGTCAAGCAAAAAAGAACCAGGCAGCTGTTCTATGAGCAATGCCTTAACCACACCCCACGCTCAGTTGAAGTCTTTCATCTACAGCAAATCTGTGGACATCTCTCAGCGGGGGTAGACCATCATTCTCCATCTCCCACCCAGGTGTGGTCTGAAACTCCTGGACAGATGTTGTAATTGCGACTTCCGCTCAACTGAACAGGAAGGGTTTTCTTGTAATACCTAGATTCGTTCTTTTAGAAAAGGTTTCAATTTTGACTTTCAAATTAGCAAAAAAAAAAAACTTTAATGGTAATCACTAGCAAGAATGTGATAAGATGGACATGCTCATACATGACAAGTAGGAGTGTAAATTAGTAAAAAGCTATCTGAGAGCCATTATGGCACCACGCAAGGCCTTAAAACAAATACGTATCTTTAAATTTAATTTTCTTTCTCAGAATCTATCCCAAGATCTATGTTCGTTGCAGCATTATTCACAATAGTCAAGACATGGAAACAACCTAAGTGTCCATTGATGGATGAATGGATAAAGAAAATGTGGTATGTACACACACAAACACACACACACACACACACACAGAGGAATATTATTCTGCCATGAGAAAGAAGGAAATCCTGCCATTTGCAACAACATGGACAGATCTTGAGAGCTTTACTTTAAGTGAAATAAGTCAGACAAAGAAAGAAAAATACTGTGTAGTATTATTTATATGTGGAATCTAAAAAAAAAGTCAAACTCATAGAAACAGTGAGCGGAAAAGTGATTGCCAGGGGCTGGCCGGAGGGAATACAGGGAGATTGGTAAAAGCATACAAACTTTCAGCTATAAGATGAATAAGGTCTGAGGATCTAACATATAATATGAGACTATCGTTGATAACACTGTATTATAGAATTGAAATTTGCTAAGAGTAAAACTTAAATGCTCTTGCCAAAAAAAACAAAAAAAAAACAAAAAAAACAGGTAAATATGTGAGGTGATCGATGTGACAATTAACTAGATGGGAGAATCCTTTCACAATGTCTACATATATCAAATCGCCACGATGTATACTTTCAATATCTTACAATTTTATTTGTCAATTATATGTCAATAAAGCTGAAAACAAATATCAAAATCAGGAGGAAAAAAACGAAAAGAATCGGGATTGTGAAGAGAGATTTATGCACAGGATGTTCCCTGCATATGTTATTTATAATCGTGAAAAAAAAAATGGAAATGAGCCAAATGTTGAACAACAAGAGAGCAGATAAATAAATCAAGGCACGTCCAGGCAATGAGATATTAAGATGCCATTAAAAAGTGTATTGCAAACAACTATATAATTCACGGTAATTTATTCCAGGTATAATGTTGGAAGAAAAAACTTACATGTAAAGTCACATAGGAAGTAGGACACCAACTGAGATACATGCAATTTCGACAATGAGAATAATAATAATTTAGGATTAGTCAGTAACAAAGCAAGTCCATCTTCAGTGATAAAGTGGGTCCATCTGCATCCCTCATCTGTCAACAGCTGGCCAACCTTTCATCCTCTATATGGCATTACAATGTGTAATCACAGGTTTCTTTTGATGACATGGCAACTGCCCCATCTCAACTACTAGAATGAGAGCTCTCTGCTGGTAAGGATCAGTCTAAACACTACCCTGGATACCAAGCAATTTATTCTACTCCGACACTCTGAGCTTATTCATTCTTGTTCCACTTGCTCTGTCAGTGAGCATGGAGTGCCCAGTTGGCAGGATGAGGTTTTCTTTGAAAGAAAATACGGACGCCCAATGTCCATTTAATTCCAACGTTAGAATGGGGCCACCAAATCAGAGGTCTCTGAGCTCCCCCTCACACATGCACCAGGAGTGGCCAGCTGTGGGCCTGTCCAGGCCTCATTTCTGAAGGAACCAAGAGGCACAGGGAATTCCATCAGGCTTACAGTTCTCTGTGGCTTAATCCTGGTTCCCAGGGCCTCACCCGCCTCCCCAGCCCACAGCCCCAGCTAACACTTCCTCCCCGGGCTCCCAGCCTGGGCCTCAGGGCCACCTTCTGAGCAATCCCCCTGGCTGAACGCCACCCTAAACAACCTGCTGCCACCTCCTGCTCTGCAAGGGATCCCGCCTCTGTTTTCTTTCTCTGGAACCTGTTTTCTCTGGCACGGTGGCACCCCCAAAATTCCTGGCTCTCTTCAAAGACATGACATTGAAACTATGTTCAAACATCCCCCACAATCCATAAAGTGGTTATGCTACTTTCAGTCAATCTCTCTCTCTCTCTCTGTCACACACACAGGTGGAAGAAGACTCAGAATGGTCCATCATTCTGTGTTTAGGCAATAATAATAGCTACTACTTTTTGAAATATTACATGCCAGGCACTGTGCTAAGTCGTTTCGTGAACTGTCCTAGGAGACAGGTACTGTTACCATCCCCATTTGACAGATGAGGAAACAGAGGCTCCAAGAGCTTATGCCGCTGGAACCAAAGTTACATGACTTGCCTGGGACTCGGACCCAAGCAGTCCGACTCCAGAACCCCAGCAACGATACATCAACAGAAAGCCCACGGGCCCCGCAGTCTACGGCATTTCTGGCACCGGCAGATTTTTAGGGAGTCCACCACCAGACCACTCCGACACACCCATGATGAAGCTCATTTCTGGCAGAACATCCCGGGAAAGCTGGGAGTGGTGGAGACGTGCTGGAGCAGGGTCAGCTGAACTAATAAGGAAAGAAGGGAAGGGAAGAAACAGGACTGCCAGGGCAACAGAATCCACCGGCAAATCTAATTGCACTCGCCCTGGAAAAACCATGGCAGATAGGGTGGCAATGGTTTCTGACTCTTTCCATTGCCACGTACTAGTCAGAACCTCCCCACAGTGCCTAGTGAAATCCCTGCCTTGTAGCAACTCTGCCAAGGAAGGCTTTTCACCTTCAGTATCTCCCCCAACACACAATCTGTGGGATTACTCCCATCTGTGGGATTACTCTCAGTGCTGGATTAGCATTGTCATGCCCCATCCGGACAGCTTAGAAATGAAGGCCTCCAGCCAGAGGGCTGTCACAGAAGGAGAAATAGGACGCGGGAGCCTTGAGTCATGCCACCGCCATCCTTTCTCTCTGTGCTACCCTCTTTTTCCTTCTCTGAATTTTATGTGCAACCAGCAATCAAGACAGGAAAAACAAGCAAAGTCTTACACACACCGACAAAATGCTGATTTGTCTATTCTATTAATAATACGGAATCTCAGCAAATGCAGATGGCATTACATGCATAATTCCACAAAAAGTTAAATCCAAACTAGACGTTTCAATTTTAAATATCTGCAGAGACCTCGCCATTAATATAGTTCACACTGATTTTTTTAAAGAGATTATCCTATATTTCCTAAGGGAAAAACTATGTAGATACTAAAAACCCAACAGAGATAATATTTTTAAAGATGATTTGTAAATACCGTCTTTCATTCCGCTGTACTGCACAAGTCTTAGCACAAGAATAGCCATAATCATATATTTATAAACACTTTTGTCCCACAATCAAAAGTCTTTTTTTAAAGAAGACAAAATAACCATGATTTTAATCTGCTCCAAATAAGGAAGTGATTTCTTAGCACTGAGTTTAGAATAATGAAGGAAAATGTGTAGAAGTAAGGGAGACCCTGAAAAATAGTCATGGACATATAACACTTGGACAAATAATTTTTAGAAAATATAAATGCTTGCAGAATCAATATATATTACCAACATATACTCCAAGATACTACAAGAAATGGCTAGGTGACTTAGTAAGTAATTTTATTTCTGAAAAGAAAAATCACACACATTTCAAAAGATAGCAATAGGCTAGAAAGGCCTACGAAAGTTAATAACCTAAGAAAGGTGGTCTTGACTATAATAATGGGACACAAGAAAACAGCAGAGAAAAATCTATAAACATGGGAAGTCACATGATCAAATTGAGAAACAAGATTGATTTACAAGGGAAAATCAAAGAGGGTTAACTAGATTTCTTTTTTCAGTAGAAATTCAAAATGACTGTTAAATGGAACCTTTTGGGGACAAACGAGAAACTGACTCTCCACCATTTACTTCCTGAGTTTGAACTGCATTTGGCCATTAAACAAGATCTGAAAAAATTCCATGAAGATTATGTCTACACAGGCAAAGCCAAACAGAGAATTAAAGTAATCAATCACCCAAGAAATTGAGGCAAAAAGCTGCTGGGGCATTGTGACTAAGAAAGAGGATTTTTGGGGGGGCGGCCCAGTGGGCGCGGCAGTTAAGTGCGCACGTTCCACTTTGGCAGCCCAGGATTCACTGGTTCGGATCCTGGGTGTGGACATGGCACCACTTGGCACGCCATGCTTTGGTAGGTGTCCCACGTATAAAGTAGAGGAAGAAGGACATGGATGTTAGCTCAGGACCAGTCTTTCCTAACAAAAAGAGAAGGATAGGCAGATGTTAGCTCAGGGCTAATCTTCCTCAAACAAAAAAAGAAAGAAAGAGGATTTTTCTTGGAAACTATCCAAATTCAAACAAATGGGGAAGAGTTGCGAAATTTTCTTCAACACTTTCCCTAAAATATTCCAAAACAATGGTGAAAGCTTATCAGGATACTTCCAGAAAGAGGCCTAGAAGTGGGCATTAGTGTTAGATTTATTCAAATCATGAGGCTTGAGAAAGCTGTAAAAAGTTTGAAAAGTACAAGACATTTGCATAAAACCTAACATCTCCCACCAAATACAAGATAATGAGGCACAACAGATAAAACATCAGATCAAAAACTCTAGCCAGTATCCTCGTGGCTGACAACCCTCTCCAGCTATTTCTGAAACCACAAAGAGGAAAAGACGATTTCAGAGATGTCACACGTCACAACCGATGTATACGGCTTGACACAGGACTCTGTCTTTGCACAGCGAGCTCGCTGCAAGTCGGGGTTTTTGCAAAAAGAAAAAGTTTACCACAATTATCATCAGAAAATAAAACAGCTAACCAAGGTTTAGCCAACCTAATAAACACGAGCCTCTTCTTGGTTCAACACCTCCATTGCCCCTACCTCCTGTTTAAAAGGAAAAAAACTGAAAATTAAAGAACTAAACTACATATTCGTGTGATGTTAGTTGTCAGACTTTTGGGTTTCCGACAGCTGTAGAATCTTTCCCAAAATCAAGGAGCTAGAGTAGAGTTGCCAACTCTTAATTTTTCAAGTAAGGTCAGTACATCCAAACTACTGGTGTTGTTACTATCATTTCATGAAAGAAAGGCTATTTATCATCAGAAAGCAGGAAAGACTAAATTTCAAGGAAAAAAGGGATAATCATTTCCACCTAATCCATTGGGATTTTTGAAAATCCCAGGACATCATTTCCCTCATTTTACGGCACACCAGTGAAAACTTTGTCACAAACCAGCACTGTAAAAAAGTGGTCCGGGTTGTACAGGGCGGCGGTTCTCAGAGTGTGGCCCTCGGACCAGCAGTGTAGGCAGCAGCTGGGAACCTGCCAGAAATGCAAATTCTCAAACCCCAAGCAACTCTGGGGCTAAAGCCTGGAATCCGGGTTTTAACAAGCCCTCCAGGTGATTCTGAGTTTGAAGACCCCTGGTATAAAGATACGGATTTCAGAACCAGAAGAGAAGTTCCAGGAGCCCAACTCAAGGCCAGCAGGGCCAGGTTCTTCACCATCAAACTCTGTGAAAATAACATATTTTTCCAAACAAACATTGGCACAATTTTAGTCTGAAATATATGGTATAACAATAGAACAGAATATTTGAAATCAGAACTATCCCACATCCAGGGATTCAAGCTCTATAAACACCAGTAAATGACCGGCAACTTCTCCTTCAAACACACAGTTCCATGTCCTTCTGTGCTGGGACTTGCCAGCATCACCATCACCAACATCCTCATCATCCTCATCATCATCATCACCATCATCATCACCACCAGCACTATCATCATGTACCACATAAGACACATGATACTTTAAGACAACTTTCAAATTCATGGTTTCACTTTTATTCTGATCCACCCAGCGCCCCTGTGAAGCAGGCATAGTAACAGATACTGTCACCCCACTTAGCAGACGCAGAACCTGAGGCCTGGCGAGCACAAGTACCTACCTTGAGCATTGACTATCTGCTTTTACCAGGAGTTCTTTGGTTTTTTGCTTTTCAAGTAGCTATCCTCCATTCTGTCCCTTGGAATCCAGCACAAGATTCCTGCTCACGGTGCAATCCTTAAATATACAATTTCCCAAGTAGGTTGACAGTCTGCTGTGATGACACGTGGCCCACAGAGAATGCTGCAAAGTTTCTCGGCACCTCCCCAGAAGGCTTTCCGAGCAGCCTCAGCACATCCCCGCACAGGTGGGGTGGGAGTCAGACTCAGAGCCGCAGACCAAGTGACCTGCTGTCTGTCCCATGCGGGCCTGCCCTTGGGATCCCTGGGGACCATCATGAGCTTCCTTGGATTTCCCTGGATTCCCCTTTCTCCCGCAACCCTTGAATAAACCTCCCCACCTGCCAAGAGATGCGGGCATCACTCCTGGAACCTCAAGACAGCGAGGCCCCTCAGAGAAGGGACAGGGGTGTGACTTCCACCTAAGAAGCCACACGCAGGGGAAATGGCTGAGCAGCGCCTTTGTGGGCTCCCAGAACCCACCCTTGTAATGTGACCCAGGGTGGGCAAGGGCCTATCATGAGTCAAGTCAAAAAGGACAGTCGGAAGACATTCATGAACGCTCTCCAGGGACAGAAAGAACCCAGAAGGGCCAAACACAGATGACCAGGTGAGTCACCTAAGGGAAAGACCAAAAAAAGTGACTTGAAAATTCAGTGCCGAACACCCCTACTCTACCCTGGCCTGTTGCCGTTACACTCAACCCAGGCGTCTGCTACAACTTACAACTGGTTTCATTTTTAATAGACACCCGTTCCACTTTTCATTCTTTAGTGGTGACAAAGACGTGCAACGAACATCCTGGAGCCGGCTGGGGAAAAAAAGCAGACAGTTGCCTGCTTCCCCCATCCAGAGCCACCAAGGCCACATGCTCACACCACAGGTGGGGTCCCAGGAAACAGCGGGAGATGAGGATTACGATGAAAGAAAAGCCCCTTTTGCTAGAAGCAGGCTGGAAAGGAACATATCTGTGTAATCAGAGCCTCGGGCTTCAGTCGCCTACCCACCAGCCCAGTCTGATAGACCAACCTCACACAAGAATGAGCGAAAGACCTCAGTGAGCGTTCTGGCCTTTGTTCTGGAGTCATTATTTTGATTCCTGACTCTGTAACTATGATCAACAATGAGCAAAAGAAGCCAGATACACTATCGCTATAAATTAAAATGCAGTTACAATATACTTCTACTCAAAACTTTGCCGTGTATAAGCCAAGGCTTAGATATGCCCACGGAATAAGAAAAAAGACACGGAGGACTGGCCAGGTCATCTCGACCCAGAGATGGTTACTCAGCACCCAGACTGGCCCAAATAAATACTCCATGAGTCAACGTGTAGTGAGGTGATGTCAAGGGAGCCCAGGAGGTGGGCTTAGAGCTCAGTAAATGAATGAACACAGAGGACTTTTGAGCACATCTTTCAACGTGAGACAGGAACTCTGAGAAAGGGAAGGGCACGATGCACCATGAGCATTCTAGAATGTCACAGACCCAGTGGCCACTACAACAAATCATTATGCTCTGCCTTCTTTGGCAATTGATATAAACCCAGGAAGAGCAAAAACACCGCGGGGAACTGCAAACATGGCTTAAAAAATGATCAATACAAGAGGGCAGAGGAAAGAATATCTTTCAAGGCAAAACCAAGGCTCAACAAAGGCTAGGCTCCAGGCTGTCCCTGAGGTCTAGAATTGCTGTGCCTCTGGCCACCCATTAAATGTGTGTCACTCCAGCTAAGAGAGAACTAATATCTGTTGTCAAACACATTATATATTTGCCCCACTGCCTTATCATACTGGATGTGTCCTCCTTTGATGTGTGAAGCCAACAACAGAAAGATTTATCAATTCACTTTCCCTGGGGAGGAGCTCTCCAGAGAACTGATTTTTTTTTTCTCTGCGTTTCTTCAGCCCTGCGAGACACATTTATTACAAAGAGACAGATCGAGTCTGTTTTGAGCAGACTGTAAATCAAGATAATATTAAGCTTCAAAGAAACTGGCTTTTCCTTTAAACACCTTTCGGGCAGTGGGGTAAGATGAACTATTCCAAATTCTTGCAGTTCAACCATGTCCCCTCTATTATCTTCTCCAGACGTATTTATCAATGGGATGACCTCACTTAGGACAGACATAGAAATATACACACTCAAGAAAATGCACATAGCTACTCACACTCACACCAGGAAATGGCATTTCTGACTTGCCATGACCATAATCTTGTTGGAAATTGTCAGTAAATTCAATCAAGAAATATTTACCTGCAATATGGCAGGCAAATTAATCTGATGAGAATTATGGGGAAGCCCTAAGAAAATAAAAAGCATATATCAAGATTTCAAGTGACATAGATAAATGAAATGTGGTATACCCATACAATGGAATATTATTCAGCCACAAAAAGGAGAAGTTCGGACACATGCTATAGCATGGATGAAACCTGAAGACATTATGCTAAGTGAAACAAGCCAGTCACAAAAGGACAAATATAGTACGATTCCACTTACATGAAGTACCTAGACTAGGCAAATTCATAGAGACAGAAAGTAGATCAGAGGTTACCAGAAGGTGGGGATGGGGCAAAGGGGAGTTACTGCTTAATGGGTACAGACTTTCTGTTTGGGATAATAAAAAAGTTTTAGAAATAGATAGTGGTGACGGTTACACAACCTTGTGAATGTAATTAATGCCACGGAATTCTACACTTACAAATGTTTAAAATGGAAAACCTAGTATATATACCTTTTACCGCAATTTAAAGAGAATTAATATTATACCAAAACTACTGAATGGAACACTTCAAATGGGTGAATTGTACAGCCTCTGAATTTATACCTCAGTAAAGCTGTTTGGTTTGGTTTGGTTTGGTGAGGAAGATTGTCCCTAAGCTAACACCTGTGCCAATCTTCCTCTATTTTGTATGTGGGATGCTGCCACAGCATGGCTTGATGAGCGGTGTATAGGTCTGTGCCCAGGATCCAAACCTGTGAACCCCGGGCCACCAAAGCAGAACACACGAACTTAACCACTATGCCACCAGGCCAACCCCAATAAAGCTTTTTTAAAAAAAGACTTCAAGTTGTACAAGAGAGCTTCCTGACCACTCTATCTAAAATAGCACGCCCATTCCCTCTTCTTCCCCCTTATTCTCTATCACAGCCTTCCTCACAAGGGGTAACTGTTTTATTTTGTTGTGTCCACATTCATAGCCTACATCCCATTTCGCCCCCTACCCGTGAACGTAAAATTGCTCATTTGACTCCCCAGCACCCACCTTGGTGCCTGCCCAGGGAAGGTGCTGAATACACATCTGTAGAATGAGTAAATGAAGTAAGTTAATAAGCAATGGAAAAGGCAAGCAAGGGATAAAAATCACAGAAGAGAAAAAATACTATATTACTTGAAAAGGACGAGCACGGGAAAATACCAGTGATGAGTACACCCCCGGACCATGTACTGTGTGTGGCATCCAGCCCCAGAAAGGAAGAAAGGAGAGCTGTTCACATTTCTGAGCTCCTGAATCACCAAAGCTTTCCCACATCACCACAGGCACATCCACTTGAACCTGAGTGCCAAGATTCTCCCAGAACCTTCCAGAAGAAGGGGTTACCTCAAAGTAATGAGCAGGAGTCAACCATGGCAGAGAAGGAGGAAAGCAGAGAGCCAGTCAGAAAAGACCCAGACAGGGAAACAGCAAAGCAGATAGGTTTGGGGGTGGAGGGGGAGGATGGCCATGGGACCTAAACAGCTCAGTGGGACTGGAATTTGAAGCAGGAGAGACAGATTGGTAAGCAAAGAAAATGCGCAGAAGAAGCAAGGCCTTGTGTGATCTGCTGACGTCCGCTCCCACTGGCAAGGGCAAGCTTCTGAAGGATTCCAAGCTGGGGCGTGACCTCACCCTTCTACATTTTAGATGTGTCACTCATGGTGACCTTCCCTTGCATGGCAGCCATTGGCATCCCCATTTTACTCATCAGGCTCAGAGAGGGCAAACTGACTGGATTCCACCCTGGGCTGCCCACTGCTGGACCCATGCTCTTTCCACCAGGCTGAGGAAAACTTACTGAAGGGTTTAGCCGTGAACATGAGGCTAGAGATAGGCTAGTGGACAATGGTGCAGGAATGTGGATGCTAAAGATTTATTTTAGAATTTCGGGACATCTGAGAAGGTTTAGAGGCAGCATGGAAACAGACAGAGGAGACAATAAAATGGGAAATGCTGGGCGGGGAGTGGGCTGAAGAAGCAGACCAGGCCAGGGTGGCCCCAGCAGAAGCAGTCTTCCTTAGAAAGAAAGGAGGGATTCTGAGGTTTGGGGAAGTGAAGCTGCGACAAGCCACTTTGGCTGGCCTCCGTCTCCTCCGTAAAGAGGCAGAGAAAATTGAGAACAAGTCCTGTGGAAAAGGCTGGAAGAGCCCATGAGAAAATTTAATAGACAATTAGAGGGAAAGACTTATTAGGCAGCAAAGCAGGACCAGGGAGAGTTAGAAAGCATGATTTTGCAGAGAACTCAATGGCTTACTTTTTAAAAAAAAAAAATCTTTTGTCAGATATTAACTTAGATTTTCTTGGACTCATTTTATTATTTCCTTTTTTATATTCAACTTTCTAATATCTGGAACGTATTTTGGTGTTTGAGGAGAAGCGGTGGTCCCTAACTAGGGATGGCATTGCTCCCCAGGGGGTTTCTGGAAGCAAGTGAGGGCTTGGGGTTTATCACAGTGGGGGTGGGCACGACTGTGGCTGCAAGGATGGGAGTCAGGGATGCTGAAGGTTCAGAGATGCCCCAGGCAGGTCTCGGCAGAGAAGAATCATCTGGGCCACCGTGCCCTTAGAGCCCCCATTGAGAAACTCGATGTGTTATTTTTTCCAACGAGTTAGCCCACAATCCCAGTGTCATTGTATTTATTCACACATTCAATTATACTTTTGACAAATAAGCACTCAGGGTCTCCTCCGTGCCAGGTATTCTTGTCGGTACTGGTGCAAGAAGTGCCCTGTCACCTGCCCTCTTCCCACTGTTCTTAAAATATCCGCAGAGAGATGCAACTTAAATGCTTTGAAATTCATAAACAACTTTCACGGGCTGGCAAAGTTTTGCTGAGCAGGAGTCTTGTTGGTCCTGCTAAGAATTAGTTGTACCAAACACGGAACTACACATGCAAATATTAACGCTAAGTGGTTAAATAATATGACCCCGTCCATGTTGATACCATTTGTTTCCTTAGCAAACTCCTTTTTCTTAGATACTGGCTCAAACAAACTCTGGCCTACCCCCGCTGGGTATCACTCGGCCCTCCAAATGTACCGGGGTCTCGATGAGCGAGGTTTTACTGGGGTTCTGGCATGTGGTACTGAAAGAGCGAGACAATTACAGGTGTTAATTGTCCTGTGTTTCGATCTGATAGACTGTGACTAATTTTTATAAGATAGCCGCTTAGGACTGTGGGCATGTGAGTCAATACACAGACACTCTAAGCAACAAAGGAGTTGGCTCGCCAATTCATGGCCTGCATCCCAAACGAACACAAAAACAGTGTGTCTTACAGCTCTACCATCGTGTTTGCTACAAAGCACATCAGTGAGGGACCCCACACTTTGCTTGGCCCTGTATCTGCACTGAATTACCTCGCAAAGTCCCTGTGTTTCTGACCATGGGCAAATGACTTAAACTATCTGCAAAATGAGCTGGTTGGACAGGAGGCAGCTGTGAATGTCCCCAAAGGGAGGAATGGGGACACCAGGACTATTTTCAGTATTTCAGAAGGTCCAACAGAAACCACACATTTACCCACCATATGATGGCACAGGCTAAAATATATTTGCTTTGAACCAGAATTATGTCAACTCAACGTGCGTGGCCATGGTGACAGCACAGGGAGGAAGGAGGAGCCCTCGCTGGCAGCTGGGTCTGTCCTCTATTTTTTTGTTTTGTTTTTTGTTTATTTTTTATTGAGATATAACTGACATACAACATCATATTAGTTTCAGGTGTACAATATAATGATTCGATATTTGTATAGGTCTGTCCTTTATTAATAAAAATGCAAAGGAAATGAATTAGTGCTTCTCAAATACAGTTTCCTTGGTCCTTATGATTAAAAAGGATCTTTAAGATCTACTCTGTAATTCTATGATTCTCACTTTCACAGGAAGTTATTCATACGAAGACTAACCCATTCTTAGTGCGGCTCTGATACATAATTAACAATAACAAATAGCTTTCTCTCTCGGCTTCCCTACGCTTGTTTAAATCTTTGCAACTAATTAAGAGCAGATTTATTTATAAGGGGTGCCAAATTTCTAAAAAGAATTAGATGCGACTGTATATTCTCTGCAAATATTAAGGAAAGGTCTGGATTTGCTCAATTGGCAGTTTCTTCCTCAACTCCTTGCTCTTCCAAAAGCGCAAGTCACTAGACGCCCATTTTTTGTCTCTTTGATCCTGTTCTTTCAAAAGCAACAGGAAAGGTTTCAAGTGACCCCAGTGCTGTCACCTGAGTGACCGACATCCCTGGAGCTCCCTGGCCTGGGCGTTGTCACCAGTAAAATCAGGGTTACAACATCAGCCCTAGTGTGAGGGCTGTGATAGAGGACCAGCTGAGATGATGTAGGGGCAAAATAAGAAGCTTACGAACTCAGTGCCGTATGTAACACAGTTTGTTGTAATTTAGATTAATTGTTAATAATAGACTATGATTTTAAAGTATGTTGTATTTTTGCAAATCAAATTTTTTTAAATGCACTAATAGGAAGGTTTTCTACAGGAATTCTATGGGTGCATCCTTTCCTGTAAGAAAAATAAATCTCTTAGGAAACCAGTCCTGAATCCCAGCTTGATAGGTTGTTGTGAATTTAGAGTCATAATAAGATCTGTTCATGTAATTATTTCGAGATACAATTTTTTTGAGTGTTCAGTACGCCAAGAATTTGGCTAAGAAACACCGTTTAATCCTCACCAATAAAGGGGGTTCTATTATTATTATGCAAGGAAGACATTTAGGTAGAGAGCAGAGACTTGCCCAAGGTCCCATGCCAGGGAAGGGCTGAACTAGGTCCAGCTGAAACCAGAACTGGTGTTCTTAACCACTGTGCAATTTCTCAGGGCGGACATGAACACAAGATGGCCAGCAGGTGACAGCTTGTCGTGCGCTGCATTTGAAAACCAGCCCCCAGCTTTCCATTGCATCTGGTTTCATGGGCCCAGGGTGACCCTATCATTAGAGATTTTTCTTTCCTCTCAGGTCCTTTCACACATTTTGCTCCACACTCTTTTTCTGCCAACCAACAGATGAACATAAATTACTTAAGTAGATAATGCAGGCAAGAACAAGCAAACGAGACAAAAACCTTGCTTCCCAGATATAATCCTGGAGCCGTACATATGCCACGATGAGGCGTCTCTTCTCCCTGGATACCTCCGCTCTGAGGTCTCACCGGCCCTGCAATGCTATACACACGTGCAACTCCTTCCCTCTCTCCCACAGGTAGAGCCCACCATCGTTTACCCAACAGCCCAAGCGTGAAACCCTTTAGCCCTTCTCTCTGTGACTGATGCTCCCAAATCCAAAATGATCCCAGGGAACTAGGCTTGACCACCTCAGCGTATCTCTCGTCTGTCCCATCTCTCCACGCCCCCGGCCAGCTGGGGCACACACCTCTCCCCACATTCCTGCCTTCCATGTCCAAGAGCAATCTAATTGTTCTCCCCGACACGGGTCTGGGACATCCCAACGAGAGCTCTGAAGTGGTCTCTCCAGTGCACAAAAAGCCTGATCATCTTTCCCCTTCAATCCCCCAACCTTCGGGATAAATTCCCAACTACTAAGCGTGACACAAAAAGTCCTTCACACTCACAGCCCCTGACTCCCTTTCCAGCTTCTTCTCACCACTCCCCTATTCTTGCCTGAACCCCAAAACAGACCCCACGCTCCTTCATCCTCTGTGTCTTAGTACCAGAGTGGGGCCATCTGCCTGGAAGCCCTCTCTCCCTTGCTTTGCTGGTAAACTCTTACTCATCCCCCAAGCATCAGACCCAGCACCACCTCCTCTGTGAAGCCTTCCCTGACTCTCCCAAAATGCGACACCATGCGCATGCCCTTCATCTCAGTACAGCCCCCACAGCCTTTCCAGAAGGTAATATGGATCCTTCTCCCCAGTGAGAGTGGGCTCCTTGACCCCAGGGCTCGGCACTGGCTGCCTCTGTACCCCAGCACCCAGTACAGTCTCAGACAAAGTCGGGGCTCAGTAATATGTACTGATTAAGTAAATACACATAGAAACAACACACATGGGGGGGAAAGAAAACCATTGGCTTTATAACTTATTGAGGGACAGTCAGACTTGGAATCTGATTTGAGCTTATAAAACATTCTTAAAAGGGGAGAGGCGAGGAGAAGAAAGGTGTTCTTGGACCAGAGATTTGTCTTGACCAGAGAGGGAGGAGAGGAGACGTAAGGGGGGAGCACTCACTGCCCGAACGCCCGCGTCCTACTCCGGGTCAAGGCCGGGAGCCCACGTCCACTCAAACACAAAGCCCTCAGGTGGGGATTCCAGAAGGATCACGTCCCATCTTCAAATACACTCTGCTGCTCAGAATATAAACTTCTCAAAACCAGGACAATTACGTTTTATGTACTATTCAATAGGGATTAGCAGTTGTGGGACTAGAGGTTATTAAGAAACAGTTGGAGCCACATGAACTCAAAGAATAAATGATGGTTCTGGATGTAAATTAGGAGGTCAGCACAGCTTCCAAACTCCAGGCTTCTTTCCTGGGGTCTTTTATCTTCCTGGGACAGAAACCTTCATCAAATCATACATGAGAACCTCAGATGCTGTCTCCTTAGCCCTGTGTCTGACTCCTAGACTTTCAGGACGCAGCGAGAAGTAAGTTCACAGTTCAGTTTAAACAGCAAAGGCATTTCCCATCATTAGAGCATCACTCCTTTGGATGAACCCTCCACACTCATGAATGGATGCCACATCTATGTTAGGGAGTGGCTTGAAAAGACTATCTTGTAAAAATAAAATAACATACTTGTCACTCCCTTCATATTCTGAGCAAAACACTTGCCCACCTAGACATTACTCTGCAATTTTTTCTTAAATTTCTAAAGTCAGAACATCCATGTGTAAATTATATACAGATGATTCTCATTATTCACAGTAGTTACGTCCTATGAAGTCGCCGGGAACACTGAATTTGCAAATACTGAAACCGCTGCTCCCAGGGGAGACACCGGGCTGGGTTCCTGCAAGCCCCTGGTCACAGCATTTCATCAACTAATCAAGAACATAACTTTGCTTTACGTGTGTTTCTGTTTAAAAACATCTCATTTAATATATGTTGCTGGTTCATTAACATTGGACTCACTGCCAACAACATTGTAACTCAGGCCTGAACAAGCTTACCTAGCACGTGTATTTTCTCCGGAAGGCACGCCCCAGCCTTCTCGCCCTTGGGGACACCAGACAGCACTATAGCCCTACGCTTGGGGGCTGTTTTAAACAGCAAAATCACCAACAGAAAGCACACAAATGCAAAAAAACGCGGCACTAAACAGACCACGAAAAAGACGTTTACAGTGTGAGAGCCGAAACAAGAAGGCAGAGTGTGACCTGGTTCAGGCTGAGCAGGGGAACCTGCACGGCTCTGCTCACGTCCGCGAATGAACACAAAAGCGTCTTCAGGGGTACGAATACATTTTAGTGAGTAACTTAATTCGCAAATACAGAATCTGTGAATAATGAGGACTGTCATTTATGTTACACTGAAAACATCACAGAGACTGGGTCAGGTGCCGTGGGAGCCCAGCAGAACTAAGCCATGATGTGGCTCCTGACCTTAGGGAGCGTACTATCCAGCAATGACCCTCACCTCTCATCCTCCCGAATATACTCAGGGGACGATATCTCCCATTCCCTCTTGCCAGGGAGCCACAAAGAGCCCTGTGTAGGTTGGACAGCACCCCACCCCACCTCCGTGCCGATTCCGATGCACCTCCCAGGGGGGCACGCTCTCTCCCGTCAGTAACTACATGCAGAAAAGGGAGAAACTCACGGTAGCAACTAACTAGGGATGCAGGCAGGATAAACAGCCTGGCATATAACTCAGAAAGAGCTCAAAAAAATGCAGGACGCCTATACCATAACTCCGAGCTCATCTACTTATTTGGTTATATCCGGTTTCTTTGTGCTTACATCTATTAAAACACAAAAACAGGAACGAGCTAATGCTGAACCTTCTTATCTTGGCAATAAGTAACACTCATGCTTGGATGCAGAAAACTATGGCAAAAAAAGCAAAGAGCTCCATGCATTTCACTAGGAGATGGATTTCCAAGCAAATTTTACATTCCTGTTTTAACATATTTCTCAAACTCTGCAATATATTTATGTTTTGTTCAAATCTATAATGGTAACCAATCATAATAACTAAATACAAGAGCATTTTAATAGACTCTTATAGCCACAGGAAATGTAATTTAAATGTATCTACATATTTTGGCAAGGACAAATACAATGCTGAGGGATAACATTCTGTGGGAATAGACTATGAATTCAAACAAAACAGAGAATGAGGTAGAAATCCCAATGGTTAAAGAGGAGTCTATTCAAGTAATTTTTAAATGGATGATGCTGGGTATCAAATCTCTGTGGTATTTAGATTCCACTGGTTATATTTAAAAGAATGATGTGACAGTTTTATGTAAAGATGTCAATATTTACAATAAGCTGGAAAGAACATCCTTTGCAACTCTTACCTTATGATGACAAATTTCAGCTATCAACTCAAAGTGTGTGAAGATGTGGATGGCTTTACAAAATTATTTTAGGGATCAGGTAAGCAAAAGTTGCTGAAGCAAAAGGCAGTGTTTAGACCCCTCAAGGGGAAGCCACTGCTCAGTAAAAGCATAGTCTGAGTCTTAACGTTTTGCAAGAGAAGCTGGAAATCTGGATTTTCTACTTATAATTTACCTTTTTTTAATATGTCGGTTCAGAAATTTTTTAAACAGCACGCAGGCCAAACAAAACACAGCTACAGGCCAACATTTTTTCCACCTCTGAGCGATACTCACCATCCTCTGTCAACTTTTCCACACACTTAAAGGAGATCCACTCATTTATAAAACCCTTATTAAACACTTTCTGGTGTGCTGGCTCTATCCTGGGCCCTGGGGACACAGAGATGGTGGAAACAAGGAGCCCAGGAGCCCAGCTCAGGGGACCATTGACCAGTAGACAAACTTTTGCAATACCGTCTGTTAAATTCAGTGCTAGATTTAGATCCTGAGAGCAATGGCCACAGGACCTTGGCTTGGGTGGGTCAGGAATAGATGGTTTGATTTGCGAAAGCTTGTGGCTGAAGAGAAGGCAGGACTAGAAGCATCCTGAATAACCAAGGCAAGATGTGACTTCACTGTTGGTGACTCGGCATGCCTCCCTTAGGAGGCTCCTTGGGAGCTGGGGCCGACAGGGCAGACAGGAACGAAGACCGTGGCAGGATGTTCAAAAGCAAAGAATACCCACAGTGAGACAAAACCCAGCCCCGTTCCTCATTTTCAGTCCTTCTGTTAAAAACAGGCACATGATGGAAATAAACCATTGAGACAAGATCCAAAAATAATCTTAACTGGGCATAAAAGCTGATATAAAAATTCTTCGTTTAATCACTTCTCGAAGGCAGCTGAAAGGTACGCCACCAAAACTCAGCTTGGGAAGCAATCAACTTAATCTGTTTCTTTGAAAGATTAATTAAAACTGAGATTACCGACAGCGGCAGACGAGCTGGGTCGGCCGCCGGGGCACAGTTGAGATGAGAGAGAAATTGTTTTAAGATCATACAAACACAGCTGCAGGCCAAACGCAGAGATGTTGCCTAAAGCCTGCTCCTTCCTAGCCCCATAATTCAGTTCCTGGGGATGGCACATGTTAAAAACCCGAACCTCAGGAACAGCAGGACAGCAACACCCCAGGCGAGCATCCCACTCTGTGGGCAGTGCCAACAGGGAGGCTACGTGGCCTTGAACTACTGAGCGGAGCCAGCGACAGCTACAGAAGGCGAAGGATGGGCATGGCCCAGAGGAACCAGCAAAAGGAGCCAAGGAACAGAACTGTGGCTCTGAACTCAAGCAAGATTTCAAGTGCCTGTTTAAGACGATTTCAAGCATCTGCTCAGCGAACGCCCAGATGGGAAGCAGAGCTAATAAGAAACCAGAAAAAACGGTCCACATAGCCCCTATCCCACAGGAAGCCTGCAAGAAAAGGAGTTTTCGCCAATGCAAGGCTGAGTTTTTTTCACAGACAGCAAAAAGGAGATGAAGCAGAAGACCCTTACGGAAATTCTAGTAAGAGGAATACACTAGAAATTCTAGCAGAATTTGAACGCACTGTCCCTGGATGTAAGCCCTGATATTGAAAAAACCTCAACAGCTCTCACCAGAAAAATAACGATTTTGGCAACGATTCCCGAAGTTCTTAATTCCACAAGAGGAATGGAGGAAGATGATGAAGACGTGCAGTAAAGAAGAGACGATGGCAGCAGAATGAGGAGGCGAGGTCCCCCCAGGCCACACAGCCCCCTGGGGCTCCGGTGCTGCCACAACCCCCTCCCATACAGTCCACTGTGGACTCCAGTTTAAGGAGCCCCCAACACGGGCTACTGTGTGCTGGAAAACCAACTACTCTTCAGGAAGTTTTCCACAAGCATAACAGAACATTCCTGCTGCACTAGGCGTCCGAGGCCCTGAATTCCAGTCCTATCCCGAAGGTCTTTGTAAGCCACCTGCTCCCCCGGCACCTCTCCAGCCATGCACTGAGGAGGCTGGACCAAAATCCAGGTAGCAGATAATCTCTTTAGTCCTTCCCACTCCAAGATCCTCTCATCCTCCTGCTTCAGCAATTCCCATCCAGCTTCGTGTAAAACCCCCACGACGAATCTCATTCTGGGTGCTTCCACAAACTACAACTGTTTTATTTTAAGAAGGGAAGAGAGTCAGAATTCAGGGACATCCACTAAAATTTGAATCTCAAATGCACTATTAACACCAAACTGAGGGTGAGGCTTAAAGTAATGATTACAAGCACAGATCCTAGAGCTGGCCTTCATTTTCTCATCTGTAAAATGAGAGTAATAATAATATGCTACCTTATGGAAAAGTCATGAAGAGTGAATGAGTAAGTTTTTGTAAAGCACATAGAACAATATGGACAGGAAGCACCATGTATTTAAATAAAAATAGAAAACTTCTATCTGACATCTAGAAGCAGCTACAAGTTACACCCAAGTCAGATTGGAGGGACACAGCCCTGCCATGGGAGCTCACCTGGGCAGTGCCAAAACCCAGCCCTGGTTCTCGCAGCTCTCCCCTTGCTGGCCTCATGGACAGCAGCTCTCACACCTGCCCCTCCCCCACACTAGTTCGGGCCACCTGGCTGGGACCACTGCGCCAGCCTGCCAACTCTCCTCCTGGCCTGCAGGCCCTTCCTGCTCCAATCCCCGCTACCTGACACTGAGGTCAGTTCTGAATATGCTAATATTAGAATATTATATCCTGGGGCCAGTGCCGTGGCATAGTGGTTAAGTTCAGCACGCTCCACTTCGGCAGCCAGGGGTCACAGGTTCGGATCCCGGGCATGGACCTGCACACCCATCAGCCATGCAGTGGAGGCATCCCACATATAAAGTGGAGGATGACTGACACAGATGTTAGCTCAGGGCTAATCTTCCTCAAGCAAAACAAAAGAGGAGGATTGGCAACAGATGTTAGCTCAGGGTGACTCTTCCTCAGCACACACACACAAAAAAAGGATATTATATCCTAATAGGTTGTATCACCAGCTAAGATCATAAACATTTTAGCCTAGAACTCCAAACTCATCATGATCTGACCCCTTACCAACCTTTCTTACTTCCTACTGGTTCCTTCATGTACCAGCTAACTGAGTCCCACCCTTTATGTCAACCCTACCACCTCCCACAGTGGCATCTTCATTGTCCCGTGGTTCCCACCTCCAACACTGGACATGCCCCTGTGCCTCAAGGTTTGGCTCTAACACCCCCACCGTGTGTGCCCCCAGGTGGAATTCACATCTCCATTTCTGAACTCACGCAGCATCATCTCTGCTCAAGGCTGGTAGAGGAGCATCTCGTTGGGAATTTTAATTCCAGCTCTGCTGTTTACCAGCTGCGTGTCCCTGGGTAAGAAAATTAAAATCTCTGAACCCATCTCGCTGTGGCTATGAGGCTAACGGGGGCTGATATATGGGAAATGCTTCATTCAGGTTCTCTTCACCTTCCCTCCCTCGCGGAATTTATGACTTCTCTAAATTGTCATAGGGTTATTTCGGCTTATAAGTTTTCCTCCTACTAACACTGTAAGTTCCCTGAGCGCAGTATTTTGTCTTTTTCAAAGGACCTAGCATGACACCATATATTTAGTAAGAGCTAAATGAAAATTTATTAAATGAATGAACAGATGGATGGAATATTTTACACTTAGTCCTTATGTGATTTTTAATCATTCCCCACTTTAACCTATCTTGTTGTTAATGACAGTAACTACCCCATAAATTTAGCATAGAATCAGATGGCTCCGAGGGGGAAACTATGCTGAGTCTGTAACGATTCAACTCCACTCATTCAAATTTATTTATTTTCTCCTGGTTCCTCCCTGTGTCCTACCACCATGAGCACTGTACTTGACACTATGTGGCCTATAGAAAGACACAATTCCTATTCCCAAATTCACCCATCGGCCCTGTAAGGATGTTTTAATGGGCCTCATCAATTTAACCAACTGGGGTGTTTTCCTTTTCTTTAAAAAAAAAGTATTTGAAAACCATCATCCTGAAAAGGAATAATTTATTCATGCCAGTTGAAGTAGCCACGGGAAAATATTCAGTACTCGAAATGGAATGAAAAAAAAAAAAAACGGTCAGCATGAATTTCCAAAGGCATCTGGAAAATTGGCAGAAGAATTAAGAATGCGAAAAGCAACCGGTGATCGCAGCTGGGCCGAAACTGCCTTCATGTGGAAACTCTGCAGAGCAGATAAGCTGCCGAGATGGAGCACTTGATGCGTCCTCTTTACGCAGGATACAACCCTAGCCCCGCTTTAGGAATTCTCAGAGACAACCCTCTGGAAAGTTCATTTACATAGTGATTCCTACAACTGGTCCCCAGGGCCCCAAACAGGCTTTCAGTTAAAGTAGTTGATTTCATCCTGAAAAGAACAAGAATCCAGGCAGAATTCTGACTAGAAACAGAAGGTCAATCTTCCCTCTACACCCCTTAAGGTCAAAAGCCTGAGATGCCAACAGGCTGTGCCCCAAGAAAAAGGTTTTCTCACGCTTAACAGCAGAGAGTCAGGGCTCAACACATCAGCTCTGGCCTCGGCTAGAAGGGCTTGAACCCAGCCCCCCACCACTCAGTGCAGACTTTGAGACCCCAAACTGAAGCTCATCAACTTGACTCACAAAGTAAGGATAACGTTCAGACAGCTTTCTATATTCTCGTACACTGCACCTAAGTACGTTCTGAATCTAGCGGGCCAGCAGGACCAATCTGTGGGGATAGCTGGACGTGCATTTCAGACTAGGATCAGCAACTCACTAGCTGTGTGACTTTGGACAAGTCCCTCAACTCCTCTGGGCTTCCACTTCCTCCTGTGTCATTTACACATTAGACTAGATGCCCCCGCTCTCCCTTAACAGGAGTGTGGGGGGAACTGAGAGACTGCAAACACGCGGTCTTCAGACACACTCCTGGAGGCCAGCTTCCCTGGCCTTGCACCCTCACCTGAGTTTTGCCCCGCATACTGCACCCTGTTCTGTCCCTAACTAGCTGTGTGATCCTGAACAACATGCTTAACCTTTCTGCACCATTTTTTCTCTGTAAAACACAGGGATAAGCTGTCTATATACAAGGCCCTCCTAGCTCTGGAATTCTAGCTCTCAGAGAAATCCCTTCCACGGGGAGTCAAATAGAGACTGACCCACTTTATAGCTTTTCAGTATACATGGGACAAATGACCACCAAACGGACTACGAAAATTCTGAGTCAGCCTTGAAGATGGACAGAGCATGCAGGGCAAGTGCTTCATAAAACGTCAGGTATAGTATAAACATTATGCATTCATTCCTCCAGAGCAGCCAGGACAGACTACTGGTTGCACCCATGACTCAAAATGAAATTCCAGAGGGCCGGTCCCATGGCTGAGTGGCTAAATTTCCATGCCCTCAGCTTTGGTGGCCCAGGGTTCGCCGGTTCAGACCCTGGGTGCGGACCTACTCCACTCATTAGCCATGCAGTGGAGGCGTCCCACATACAAAGTAGACAAGGATTGGCAGCAGACGTTAGCTCAGGGCAAATCTTCCTCACCAAAAAAAAAAAGAAAAAAAAGAAATTCCATCCAGGACCACCAGCCACCTCCCAGAGGTTAGAGTCACCTGGCACCACGGGTTGGGCATCCCATGGCAAGCACTCAAATGCCCTACCAAAGAGGTGGCCCTGTCCCTGGGGCCCCGGGAGACTTTCTACTATGAGTACGAATGCTGAATTCACCCCCTCCTTTGGCCTAAATCCACGTAGAAGGCATGGAAAAAGATCAGAAGACCACAGCTGACAATCCAAAGCCACAGATTTTGTGATCACTTTGTTCTCAGCTTCTTCCCCAAGCACCAAAGGGCTTCATACAGATAACGGCTGACAAGGACACCAGGGTCAAGAGAGGCAGTTTCCTTATAAATAAAACTTTCAAATTCATGGCCGCTCACACTCACCCGAAATAACTGGATGAGAGCCAGCCAGGAAAGGGCATGTTACTAAAACTGGCCCTCCGGCCTCCAAGAGGCTCAGCAGAATTCTTCCTGCAGTGGGGAGAGGAGGAAGGAAGGTCTGGTTATTGTGCCAACGTGCTGGGAGGCACAATAACTAGGTCACGTTCCCACTCGGGCCTGGATAAAGTCACTCGGCTGCTCCAGGCCAGCATCTCGGTGGTGCAAGAGTCTCGCTCTCTCGGTCAGCATCTCCAGGCAAAGGTGGCTCTGGCCATACCGCCAAGGGGAGCAGCGTCAGGATGTTTCCAGAATCTTTGATACCCTAAAGAGTCTGGCCCAAGAGCGGTGAGCTGAACATAGCCCTGGATCTAAGCACACAGCCACGGCTTGCACTGCATGAAAGACACACACGAAACACGCATGTGACAGTCAGCAACCTTCCACCCAAACCCCTCGGCTCACTTCACGACCACACACTGTGCCTCACAATCCTGCACACCGGAGCTGATGCAATGAATCGCCGGCAACCTGGAGAACAAGCCCCTTCTTTCCCCAGACCATCTTCGCTACTCTTCCAGATCCTGCAGAACCAAACCATACGGACCTTCTAGAAGCACCTTCAGTGAAGTGCACTTGCATCTCCGGCAGCTCCCCAGGATGTCAATCATGCAGATTTAGTGAAAATGTTCTTCCCGGCTGGAATTGCAAGCCTCACCTTCATCCAAGGCTCATAAAGCATCTTCCTTCAACCAGAGAGTTCTTGGAAGGGCACCAATGTGACCCCGGCACATGGTAACACACCCACATTCATGCCGTATCTCACACTTCCTCAGGGCGTGACGTTGTTCTTTTCGTAGCAGACAAACCTCCAGGTTGGCACAGTTTGTCTGAAAAATTGTTGGAACCTCTAACCTTAGGTGACCAGAGAGCTGCTGACGAGCACCTCAGAAGCCTTGCAAGTGTGCGTTTTTTGCCATTTATTAATTTGAGGCACGTTAGATGCATTTTTGCTTTTGCACCTCTGCAATGAGCAGATCCATAACTCTGCTTGTGCATCTTAAGAGCCCCAACAGAGAAGATAAACAGAGACTGCCAGAAACATTTCCTGGGAAAAGAAGGCACTACAGCAGACTCCAGGGCTTTCTTCTCCTCTGCTTTTAACCAGTTTTACTTGACACCATTTATTTGCAGACAGAAGATCTAGAAGGTGGAGTCTGGGGGAAAAGCTGAAAGCTAGACAACTCGTGAGTTTCAAGGCTGACTTGGGTAAAATTCAACAGGAACCAGGGCTTAGCAGTCACCTCCCAAAGCGGAGGGCAAACCAACCCAGTGCCCCAAAAGAGTCTCCCAAAATATGGGTGAAGGAGCCCCTGGATGCAGACACCACTGGAGAGTGGACATCTCGTGGGAATCATCGCTCTGGAACCACCTGGAGCCGCCTGGAGCCACACACACAACACAAGCCTCAGAAGAGATGCTACGTGGCAGATGCCTACAGAAAGGAAAGCAGCTCGGGAAAGAAATCTGAGGTTTCTTCCCTCCCACCAGAGGCTCCAGTCCCTCACTCACCATGACAGCAACTTGCTCCCAGAGGGGCAGATGGGAAAGAGAGATGGTTTTAGGGTCCAATTTTTTAAAACGAATACAGTATCTCAGAACCCACATTCCAATGGATAGAGCCAGCATTTATCAAGCAATTATTTTGACATGGTAAGACACAATAATAAAACTTTTAGTAAAAGCTTATAATAGCTATATGTTACGTTTTACCAAGCTCTCAATAGAAGTTAGCTATTATATATTATGCATATAGTGTGTGTCTTGTGTCAAAACTTGGAAGAATGTCTTTCTTCTGAGAATAGCAATAATTGTAAAATGAAATACATAAAGGTAAGGTTATTTTCTTAGTTCCTTATTTTATTAAAGTATTAAGCCAGTCTATTATAAACAAATTTTACGTAAAATTTCTTTTTCTGGCAACAAATACATGATCAGCATAGAAAATCTAGAAAACACAGCAAGGCGAGAGGGAGAAAATCAATCTGTCATTTCAGCACCAGAGATGACTACATCACTACAATTAATGTAGGCATTTCTGACCCCTCCCTATACACATAATTACAAATGTTCTCCCACAAAATTGTGATCATGTTATTTGAAAACCTATTTTTCACATTAAACAATATACGGTTTCCCCAGGCCCTTAAATAATATTCTGCATCACAAGTTAAAGGCTGAAGTGTCGCATTCTATTGATGTGCTATAGTTTATTTTATAAATTTTGTATTAGTAAATGAGTTGTTCCCAACTGTCAATTACTATATGAAATACTAGTACACAGATGAACAGTTTTTTTAATAAAAGGTTTATTGAGATAAAATTCACAATTCACCAATTTAAAGTGTCAATTCAATGGTTTTAGTGTATTCATAGAATTGTACAATGATCGCCACAATCAATTTTAGAACATTTTCATCATCTACCCAAAAATACCTCATACCCTTTAGAAGTCATTCTCCATCTCCCCTCAAGCCCTCCCACCCTTAGTCCTAAAAACCACTAATCTGCTTTCTGTCTCTATAAATTTGTCTATTCTGGACATTTCATACAAATGGAATCAGACAAGACACAGCTTTTTGTGACTGGCCTGCTTCATTTAGCTTAACGTTTTCAAGGTTCAACCACATCGTAGCATATATCACTACTTCATTCTTCTTACGGCCAAATATTATACCATTGTATGGATAGACTACATTTTGTGCATCCATTCATCAGTTGATGAACATTTAGGTTATTTCCTCATTTTGACTACCATGAATAATGCTGCTACAAACATTCATGTACAAGTTTTTGTGTGGACACATTTTCATTTCTCTTGGGTATATATCTAGGAGGAGAACTGTTGGTTCATTTGGTAACTCTGTTTTAACCTTTTAAGAAATTGCTGGACTCTTTTCCAAAGTAGCTGCACCATCTTACATTGCCACCAGCAGTGTGTGAGGGTTCCAACGTCTCCACATCTTTGCCAACACTTGTTATTCTCCAGGTTTTTATTGGAGTCATCCTGGTAGGGGTGAAGTGGTATCTCATTGTGGTTTTGATTCACATTTTCCTGACAGCTAACGATGTTGAGCATCTCTCCATGTGCTTATTGGCCATTTGTATACCTTCTTTGGAGAAATGTCTATTCAGATCCCTTGTCCATTGTTAATTGGGTTGTCTTTTAATTATTGAGTTATAAGTGTTTTAAAACACATGTTAGATACAAGTCCCTTATCAGATTTGCAAAAAAAATTTCCCATTCCGTGGGTTGTGTTTTCACTGTCTTCATCCTCTGAGGCACAAAGGCTTTTAGTTTTCATGAAGTTCAATTTATCTATTTTGTCTTTTGTTGCTTGTGCTTTTGATGTCTCAAAAAACGCTGCTTACTTCAAGTCACGAAGATTTACACCTACGTTTTCTTCTAAGTGTTTTACAGTTTTAGCTCTGATATTTAGGTCATGGATCTATTTTGAGTTAATTTTTGTATATGGTGTGAGGTAACAGTATAAATTCATTCTTTTGCATGTGGACATCCAGTTGTCCCAGCACCCATTTGTTGACAAGAACATTCTTTCTCCCATTGAATTGTCTTAATACCCTTCTTGAAAATCAATAAACCATAAATGTGAGTATTCGTTTCTAGACTCTCAATTCTAGTCCATTGATCTATAAATGTCTGTCTTTACGTCACCATCACACCATCTTGATTACCATAGCTTTGTAGTAAGTTTTGAAACTGAGAAGTGTGAGCGCCCCAACTTCGTTCTTTTTCAAGATTGTTTTGGCTATTTGGGGTCCCCTGAATTTCCCAATGAATTTTAGGATCCGCTTGTCAATTTCTGCAAAAAGGACAGCTGGGCTTTTGATAGATATTGTGTTGAATCTACATATAAACTTGGGGACCTTTGTTATCTTAACACTACTAAGTCTTCCAATCCATTAATTCAGGACGTATTTCCACTTATTTCCATCTTCATTAATTTCCTTCAATGCTATTTTGTAGTTTGCAGTACGCAAGTCTCGCACTTCTTTGGTAAATTTAGTCCTACCTACTTTATTCCTTTTGATGCTATTATAAGTGGAATTGTTATCTTAATTTCATTTTCAGATGGTTCATTGCCAGAATATAGATATACGATTGATTTTTGTATATTGACCTTGCATCCTACAGCCTTGATAAACTCATATATTAGTTCTAAAAGATTTTTAACGGATTCCTTAGGATTTTCTCTCTACCGGATCATGTCATCTGCAATAGACACAGTTTTACTTCTTCTTTTGCAATCAAGATGCCTTTTATTTCTTTTTTCATGAACTGTCCTGGCTAGAACCTCCAGTACAATACTGACTAGAAGTGGCAAGGCTGGACATCATCGCCTGGTTCCTGATCTGAGGGGAAAGAATTCATTCCTTCACCATGAAGTATGATGTTAGCTCTGGGAGTAGAATTCTTAAATCTATTTGTTGTGGGAAGATAAAAAGCTTACTTCAGTGTTATATCCACTCATAAGAGATCCTAAAGATGCCCATTTCCCAACATGTAACTTCCTCAATGTGTGTTTCTAACAGAATTTCAACCTTCTTTGTACTTGTAATAGGCAGGAAAGCGACAGCCACATGTTAAAGCAATTCTGAAGTTCAAGACTTGAAATGGACAGATTTAATGGAAGCCAACACCTGTGTCTGGTGAAATAAACACCTGCCAATATAAAGCCTAAGTAGCAGGCACTAAGATAAAGTCAATTTGACATTTCCCTGGGTTGTCAGCCACTCAATTCACTGCTGAAAAGACTTTATGCTGAGCACGTTCTGAAATTCTTGTCAATTTTCCTGCTTGAATGTTCCTGAGTTCTTATTTGACTGCTCACCAAAATTAGTTCTACCACAAAGGCTCTTTACAATATGCAGAAAAACGTTAGGAAAGATCTATTCTAATTGTATTTAAATCTATAAATCCCAGAACAAAGAAGGATTTGACAGTTACGTAATTTGATTATTTAGTCACACCAAAGACTTGAGATCAAAAACTACATCCTGAAACCTGGATTATCTGGTTTGACCCCTAAACAAATTATATTAGAGCAACCTCTTGGTTAACTGGGATCCATTTACGAAGGTACAGGGGAAAATATCTGGACTTCAAAAGACCTGACTTCAAATCCCAGATCTTTCTATTGCTACCTGTGCATCCTTGGGGAAGTTACTTAACCCCCCGTGCCAACTATTAAAAATTTTTAAAGGATAAAAACTCCTACCTTGCAGGCATGTTGTGAAGACTACATGATATATTATTCATAAAGTGCTGGAATATAGTAGGTGCTATTATTACTAGTAATGGTAATAGTATTTCTTAACTAAATGGTTCAGGAAATGGAGTAGTCTGGTCCATTGTAATTTCTGGTTTTCAAACTTTTGTGGCTGAAAATCCTTCTAAACAATATTTGTGTTTTTTGTGTCTCTGTATAATGATAGATAGACAGTTACATCTTCCATTTCATTTCTAAGTATTTCATGTGCAAGATCCTATTTAAGTTGCCAAAATGTGTGTCACGCTCATCCACGAGTAGCTTATGATCTGGTATAAATGAATGTGATACACACCATAAGGACTTTGCGTTCATCGTTACACAGTATTGTAGAGACAGAAGGAACAGAAGACTGGCCTGACTATACAATGAGTGACCTGACACACATCCAAAAATATGCTTTTCATTAATAAATTCCAAATACAAGCTTATGCAATTGCTTTTCCCTGTTTTCCTTAAAAGGATAGTGTAAGAAAAAAGCCGATGAACTGAAAGTTCTCCTTTTACCTTCTACCTCTCAGTCCCCTAAAGGGCCATGTCTATGCTCTGGACACAAATCAGCAATGGTCCTGCCAGGCTGGTCATTTCTCCCATCCCAGCAGGCTTCTGACACGGCAAATCGGTGCATCTGATATTGTCCAATTCACAAGATAATGAAAACAGACCAGCACTGCGAAGGTGAACTCAGGCTGCTTCTGCATGCCACACCAGAACCTTCCAGAAACCCAGACTGAGTCTAATCAATTCTGAAAGCTTTGCTGTGTCTTCTTTGAAAGCTTGAGAACGAGTCTAAAGAAGTATATTTTCCTGTCCTGTATGTTTTCCTAGCTGTGAAAATGATACGCACCTGACACAAGTTCCTGTCACAAAGGTTAGCACCAGGTTGGCAAGAAGGAAAGAAACGAGGGAGCGGGGATCTGCTCACTTTGGAGCAGTTACTAAGAAAAAACTAAACTCGGTTACTTAATGTGCCCTCATTGCACAGTCACGGCCAGGATGCCTCCCGTGGTCCTGGTGCTGGGCTTAGCTGAGCCACGGACTTTCCAGAAGACAACACAAAACTTAAGTAAGCCAGTATAATATGCCTACTGTATGCAAATAGCACACACGCACACACACGCCCAGGGCTCCTCATAATTAGCGATGTCAGCCACAGAAAACCATTCACCAACAACTAAAAATCATCAAGCAGCAACAGAAATCCAACAATAATTTAGCACACAGGGGCTCCTCCCGCATATGGTCTTCAGAAATTAAAGCAGTCCCCTCAGGCAGGAAAGCCAGGCCCCTGGCCCAGAGGGACAAGAGACGAAGGCCACAGAGCAATAAAGCACAGAAAACAATGCCCGCTCCACAGTCACCCGTGTCGCCTAGTTCCTGATAGTAGGAGCTGACGTTGACGGAGCACTTCCTCTGAGGCAGGCGCCGTGCTAAGAACATGACTTATGTAGTTCATTTCATTCTCACGAGAGGCTGGGACAGGGGCCAACCCACGCTCCTGGCGTCCCTGGGATTTTGATAAAGAAGCAGAAGCAGGACAAGAAGAAGGAAGATTTAAGTCAGTTTTACTCATCTCAAAGGAGAACCTACATGCATTTCTGTCCCCCAAGGAGGTCTCACATCTGGAAATCTCAACGCAGTCGTGGAAGGAACCCTCTGGGAATCTGCACTGAACAGGCCACCTTCTGCGGAGGGGGGGGGAATGCCCCCAGCTGACCTGGGCCTCTGTTATCTCAACCTGATCAAAGAACGAGATGTTCACGAGGCCCTCTCCAGAGTCAACGTTCTGAAGCTTGAAAATCCAAAACGTCCCTACCCCTGCCGAAGGCCAGGGGAGCCCCGTAGAACCCAGACCTGGGCTGAGGCCCCGTTAGCAGAGGAACTTGACAGGTGACCTGTTTCACAAGAAAGCCGTATGTTTTTCTACTTCTTCCTACCTCCCATTGAAGAAACTCGACCCAAGATTTTTCTCTCAAGGATTCCAATCTTCATCACATTTGCCCACGTCAAGCTGGGAGGCCACCAGGAAGGGGCGGCACTAACTCTGCGACTTTATAAGATGGCTGGCCCATGTCAGTGCTCGATGTAGGTACAAAATGGACCTTGCTTTACAACGATTTTGAAGGCACAGCCAGTTCTTTTCACTTCCACCTCCTTTTTATTTCTGTAAGTCTAAAGAGAAAAGGAACACTTTCAACTAAATCAAAATGGAAGAAAATTCATAAAATGCACTAGCGACTTCACACAGGTGTATACTTTTCATTGTTTTCATCTGAACCTCAAACCATTCATTTTAAACCAAAAGAGATGGATAAATAACCATCTAGCCAATTACATCCTTGTTGACTATGTGAGCCCTTCAATTAGTTCAGAAACGCTTTTAAAAAATTTGTTGACTTGGGTGCATTACGATACAAATCATTCCACTTTATAAGGACAACCATCACATGGAAAGCAGAAGTGCCATTCTGTTATCTGCTTCATCAAAGGAAGGATTTTTTTGCCTCCCTTCTGTTGTCAAACTGAATAATTATTACATAAAATAGGCTACCAGTGTGACTGAAACCTTGCCATTACAAACCTTTATCTCACATTTGAAATCATTTATCCGCCTAATTGGAAGCTGGAACAGTGTTACAATATGTGCTCTGCTAGATTCAGACCTGAGAAAAAAAGGGTTTCACCTCATCTGAAATCAGAGCTGCCTCCTCGTCACTCCGTTCCCATCCCACCCCCACATACAGTTATCCAGACCAACCACTCACGTATTTCTCTCTTGAAGCCCCCTCCCATCATTCCTTGCAACGAGAGCCCTAAGACACTGCAGGCACATGGCCCGTGAACTGTGACATCAGAGAAGAAACCCCAGGAGCAAATACCTCCCTTTTTCTAGCTCTGCGGGATCACGTAGCCAGTACCATGAAAGGGTCCTTTCTAACTTCTGCTTGAGGAGAGGGGCGGTTGTGACTTTTCCATTTTTGTATCCACAGGGCCTATGATGTAGTAGGGATGTGTGTGCGTGTGTGTGTACTGAACCACATTCCCACCTCTTTTCAATTTGACACTCCAAGTATTGTTTCTGGCTACACTTTGACTTAATCAGTTACCAGGAAACCTAGCAATTCCTGCCCTACCTATGCAAGGATGACATCTCAAGGAGGACACACTTTTTTTTTTTTTTAAGTTCTCCTAAAGGATTTATGATGATCCTTCCACTTTATGACACATTTTTGAAAGATAGCTAACGGGGAGTTAGAAGTATCCCATTGGGCCACAAGTCAGAGTGGCAAGAACTGACCCAAAATGAAGAGATTTCAGCTAACGTTTATTGAGCACTTAATATATAACAGGCATTGTGCAAAAAAAATTTAGACAACTCATCGCACCAAAACCTCAAAGCAATCCTATACAATGTGTACCACTGTTATGCCCATTTTATGAATCATAAATAGAGGCTCAGCATTACACACACATGACTAGTGAGTGGGAGAGTTGGGACTCAGGCCTAGAGAGGGCTTGTCCTCATCCACAGACCACGACCTACTAAGATGGATTATGATACCAAGAAAGCTTGCAGACCACAGCATTCTAGCAACACCTCAAATGTTTGCAAAGTAGTGCCACAGAGATTTTTTTTTTTAAAGATGGGCCCTGTGCTAACTTCTGTTGCCAATCTTCCTCTTTCTTTTTTTTCCTCTTCTCCCCAAAGCCCCAGTACATAGTTGTATATTCTAGTTGTAGGTCCTTCTGGCTCTGCTATGTGGGACACCACCTCAGCATGGCTTGATGAGCAGTGCTACGTCCGTGCCCAGGATCCAAACCGGAAAAACCCTGGGCCGCCGAAGCAGAGCGTGTGAACTCAACCACTCAGCCATGGAGCCGGCCCTCAAGATTGTTTTATACACTAAAAAACATATGCCCATACCTGGGTCATACTTACCACCCAGGATATCACAAAACAAGATTTTCCTAAGTATTCAATAAATTTAGTATTCAATAAGTGTTTTTAACAACTAACCCTAAGAAAATTTTGACCAGTAAAACACCTTTGATATTAGACTGAAAGGAGTGGAGGGGCAAGTTTTATAATTAAAAGGGATCAGACCACCTATGTAATTTGCAGGACCCAGTGCAAGATGAAAACGGGAGGTGGGGATCCTTGTTCAAGAGATATTAAGAATTTCAAGACAGAGGGAGGAGTGGGTTAAAGGAAGCCTAGGACCCTTTGAGCATGGGCCCTGCGCAGGTTCGAAGCTTGCACGCCCAGGAAGCCAGCCCTGGGAGGGATAAACGTTCAAGACCCCAGAGGTCACTCCGGGCTCCAGAGGAATGAGGCCTCATAGGTCGTGGAACAGCCTATGAGCTCCACTGCACGTGTCAGATGCTTTCTCCAGAATTAACCACATGCAAAATCAGAATCTCAAGCCGGAATGTTAAACAGCTGGGAGCCTGACGCCTCTGGAGGTGAACTCACTACCAGATTCAGTTTTAACTGCTTCTTATGCTGAGAAGTTGCCTGTGACAGCAGGAGAAGGTCATCTTGCATAGAAATCATTAGAGAAACAGATTTCAAAACATATCCTAAAGAGAAACAATGAGCAACCAGGCATATTGTGCTGGTAGAGCTTTCTTAAGAGAGTGGGTGTTCAAAATTTTAATATTCCTATTGCCTATGTCTCAGTGTTTTCCAATTATTGAAAACATAAAGAACTCATTTGAGATACATAATATATGATGAGGCCTTTACTGCACAGCTAATAATGATTTTTTTAAAATTACCAAGCCCTGAGAAAAAGTAAATCTGATCTAACAAACTTTGAAAAACACAATACATTGTAACAAGAAAAAGAAAATGATTATTTTAGCGTGAGCAGAACATCAACAATAAAAATAAAACTTAAGTGTGAAAAGAGCACTGATCTGGGAGTCACTCAACTGCCACTAAGACGGAACTCAACACCCGCTCATACAGGAGGGATGGGGAGAGAAATCATACTCCTGTACACGTTTTAGCCATTTGAGAAAATAAACCAGACTTTGTCTGAATTTCTGGATATCTGCCCGAATTTTCCATGACCTTTTGCTAATGGATATCTAAGCTATAAATGACGTGTATTTTTTTAAGTTCCAGAGAACATTACATTTTGTTTGCCAGAACCCTGGGGAGAGCACTCTAGTTTTGAGGCTTTGTTGGTTTTGGGTTTTTTTGCAAAGAGTCTGATTTGAAATCTCAGAGTTCTCTTGATGTTTTAAAAATGATTTTCTTCGTTTTGCCAGTACAGGAATAGCAACCCAATAAGAAAATGCATCCTTGACCTGTAAGATAGTTATTAGACCCATTCCTCTCTCAGCACAGAGACTTCTGAAGAGCGTGAGCCAGGTCACAGAGTCCAAGTACCAATGTCCTCACCTGCAGACTGAGCAGAAGACAGCTTTCCAGCTCCAGGCTCAAGGGCAAGGCTTTACTGGGCCTGAGGAGAAGGGTAGCAGGGTGACGTTCTGGGGACTCAATCATGGCAGTCATAACACACAAGCTCAGAGGTGCAGATTCCCAGGACACACCCTGGAGAAGCCTGTTGCACCTCAGACAGCACAGTTGAGCTGGGCACAGCCTTCCAGAAGCTTCTTCAGACACATCTAGGTTCAAATCGCTTTCCTGTGACTTATGAGTTATGTGACCTTGGGCCAGTCAGTTCTCCTCAACTGTCAAACAGTTCTTAATTCACAGGGTTACTGATGGATTAAATGACCCAGCAAGAGGTCGAGTGTCTAGGGAATTACCTGATTGCTATCGGATTTTCAAATATTGGTAGCCATTATCATTCTTTTCCAAACCACCTCCATGCCTTGCCACTAACACCAGCCCTGGCGACCTCCTCAGAAAATCTAGTACATTCGGGGAATGGGTGTGAGCAAATGAGAAAGTGCATACTTTTTCATTCAAAGGGTTTGGCCCAGGTACCGAGAGCAAGGAAAATTTTCACCTCAAAGTCAACAAATCTGGGGCATGGAGACAGAGAGTTTGTTAAATTCTGAGGAAAAGAATATCAGGAAATACTACCATACATGCCCAGAAATTTCTCACTCTGTCTTCAGCTCTACGCAGTCCCATTCTCTGAAGAAAAGTAACGTGGTCCGTAACTACAGGCAGGCGATCATCCTTGGGTTTTAGACACATTGGCATGCAAAAACAAAGGTCATAAAACCAATAAAAGGCCTGATTTGCAAGGGAAAAGATGAAAGGAACCAGCTATATACACACTGCTTCCACGAGTAATCTCAAGACTGCAAACAAGCCATGTGTGAGGGGGGAAATCTGAAGAAGAAAAATAATAGAAAAAAGGAGTATTTAACAGGATATCACAGGACACAGCCAACCATGGCTACCCAACTAACAGAAGGGTGTAATAATCTAAACATCATTTATATTTAGCTTTGGGCCATCCTACTGAGGTAGATTCTTTGGGTGGGGGGAGGTTGGGGACGACTAGTGTGCTTTCTCTAAGCACAGTCCCAAAGGCAGCCAAGAGAAAGAGCTGCCAACAGGCCAAGAGAGGAAGCAGGGTAAAGCCCCACAGATTAAAAATTCACCCCAGCTAACCCACAGAGTGAGTTAATCCACACGTGGAGAAGTGGTGACGGTGTAGAGACGAAATCCAGAGGAAAGAAAATAGGGGCAGAACATTCTGGAGAGCTTATCAGGAATGAAAACATTTAGAAAAGCAAGTTTCCTAAGCGACCAGGAGACCATTTCAGTACTCGGGATTTTTAAAGATGAACCAGACAAACTCTGCTTCTATTACTCGGTGTGCGAGGTATTGTGGAAAAGACGGGGGAAGCCACATTGGGCACTGGTCCCCCCACCAAGGAGCTCTCAGCGGCATCGGATGGAGAACATTCTCAGCAAGGAAAAAGCGTGGAAGTGACCCTCCACAGGATGATTCTCAGGTTGAAAGAACGTTGGCAGAGAGGCCCCCCGGGGGCTGCACACATCTGGGGAAGCTTGATGAAGACGAGCTCGGAGTGGAGGCCCACAGAATCGACGAGGAGGTGCTCAAAGCAGGAGATACGACATGAGCAGGGCAGAGACTGGAACAAGCCCAGCATATCTGCAGGACATAGGACTGTGACTCCAGGAACAAGGGGACACATCTCTCATTTGCCACTGGAGCTCCAGCTGGGACAGCATCAGCCATAAGAACTTAACACTCATTTGTTAAACGAATACATGACTGCCATCAGGGAAGTGGGTCATCAGAGAAGCCATACCAGAAAACATTTCAGTTACCAGCTCTAACGATTCATCTCCATCTATTACATCTGTTAAAAATGACTTCCCTTCCCTTTGAACCCCTAAAACCGTGTTTATATCACCACGCGCTGCTTTGCATTATGGGTATATGGGCACACATCTGATTTTCTCTAAGAGTTCAGGGGGCAAAATTTACCAACGTGTGCAGGCAAGACCCTTCAGGGTGATGGTTAAGGCTGCTGGCTTTGGCCCCAGACAGGTAATCTAGGTTCAAATCCCAATTGTTCCATACGGATAGTTCTGTGTGACCTTGGCCAAGTTGGTTAACCTCTCTGGGCCTCAGTTTCCTCATCTTCAAAATGGTGATAATAACTCCGTCTATTTGATTGGGCTACCGTGTGGATTTAATGTGAAAATTCATGTAAAATACTATACTTGGCACAGTGTTTAGCACCTGCTAAACACTCAATAAACGTGTGTTATTATTATTACTATTATTGAAATGATATGCTCCTTGTCTTACAGAAGCTAGCATTTTCTTCAGCACATAGCAGGAGCTTATTGAACACTTACTGAGGAATGCTAGATCTCTTTCACTTCTGACTTCTGGAACCTTCTGAGCCCCAATTCTGGCGAGGTACCCCTCTTCTCAGCTTCCATATCGTGTAACCCCATTGTAGCACTATCCACAGTGAATTGCAATTACATGTTTATTTGTCTGTCTCCCCAAAAAGTTCCCTAGGGACAGGAACCACACTCTGTTTACCAACACTTCCTGAGGGCCTGGCGCAGAACAGACTCTCAATCTACACTATCTGAGGAATTTAAAACAAAAAACTGTGGATTCAGTCTCACCATTCTCAGTCTCACTGCAGCCTGCCCGCAGGGAGCAAGCGAAGGCACATTTCCAGCTGGCTTTGGCCAGACAAACCCATCCGAGTTTCTAGCACCAGAACTAGTTCAAGTTTCTCTCAATCCTACGGGGCAGACTGGGCTTGTAAAGAGGGGCCCCGTTTCCTTGGTGCTTAATGAACCCGGGAGATTTCCACAGGTTAGGGTCTGTCTAGACAATCCCCCACTGGCCATGCAGGGAGTCCGCACAGCAGACCCCGAACTCCAACTTCCTAGAGAGCTTCTGAAGGACACCCAGCTCCCAGGACCTGCAGGGTCTCCCAAGCTTTCTGGAGGTCCCTGCATCCACCTGGGTGATTCCTACAACCCCAGGATGGGATACACCTATGGGACATACATTCAAGAATTCCTACAAGAGAGGACAGCCACTAGGGACACTCTGGGACAAGGAAGGGGCGGCCACAAGTCACTGGTCCTGAACACTCACAGGCTGCCACGTCCACGCCCCCATGAGGACCTTGCTGGAAAGCTAGCCAGACAAGGGAGAGCGTCCCACAGACAGCGGGCTGAGCCCCTCCCACGCCGGAACCATCTGAGCGACCGTCTGAGGGGTGGCTGCGAGAATGACGCACCCAACTGGAAGACAAATCCCATTCTTCTCCATCGGGCTTCCACATGGACCATCACGGTCACAAAGAGTATGGCCGTCACTGGCCACAGAGATAGAACATTCCAGGCCCTCACAGTACTTCTCACATAATAGGCCTTGAAGACCTGCTTGCTGAATGAATGCACAAACGAATGACTGTTATGACTCTGGCTGACTTTACGGCCTCCAATCTCTTCGGCGTAGGTAACATTACTACCAGCCCTTCATTCTAGTCCAACCCCTGTGGTTTTAAGATCTCTTTCCCATCTCTTTCTCCAAGTTCATTCTAACAAAATATAAACTCTTTAAAACTGACCTTTAAATGGCTATTATTGCTTAAGTTCTTATACTTGAGAAAATACCTTAAGCCAAAGGAATGAATCTCTAATGATACTCCTGAAGTATCAGGAATGACAAGATGGGGTCTATCTAACACTATATGCTTAAAAATTAAGTCAGTGTCCCTTTATTTAGCCCCACAGCTACCCTATGTAGCATGTTTTATATCCCTTATTTTTTACAACAAAACCTCAAAAGCTGAAGAGGTGGGTACTGTTATCACCACCTCAAGAGGAGAAGACAGAAACTCAGAGAGGTCATGTCGTCTGCTCAAGGTCTCACAGCTCAGAAGTGGCACAGTTAGGACGTGAACGTTCCTAATCTAATCGAAGCCAGTGTTCCTTCTTTTATTCCACATATCCACACCTTTACTCAACAAGCATTTGTGAAACACACAGGTGTCACATCTGAGCTAGTGCTGCCCGCATATGCGGCCTGCTCCGCTGGGCCACGGGAAGCCCTCTCCACAGGCCTTAGTGCAGCCTACTCCTAACTCAGGTCTCAGGAGCCCATACTCTGCTCTCAGCCTCTGAACGCGGTTCCCTCTCACCGACTTAGGGACACATGGCCTGGGAGCCACAGCATGGCAGGAGGAAAGCACGCAGAGGGAGAAAGACACCCACTGTTCATGACCCCGAATTCTCTCTGGAGCCAAAAGCATCCTCGGGAGCTCACTGGACACCTACAAAGTGAATGACAGGGGACACGGGAACGTAGAAACAATGACTGAAGCAGGAAACCTCTGACACACATGGTGTCCTCTCTGGGAACCATCGTTATGTTGATGGTGGTGGGATGGTGCCTCAGAATGCTCTCTGTTGCCATCATTAGGGAGGACATGACAACAGGAAGCCAGAGCACCAGAGCTCTGGATGTGGTTGAGGAAACTGTGAAACCTCAGGCAGGCCACTCAATCTCAAAGTGCCTCGGTTTCATGGCCCACAAAATGAGGGAGCTGGCCTAGCTGGTCTCCCCTTGGGTGAGAAAGACTTAGCCTTCTAATTGCAAGAATGAGTTCACTGCAAACACCATGTTCTAAAGAGAGGGAGGCTTGAAGGTCTCGGGTGTGAGCAGGTTGGTGGAAGACAGGACTGTGCCTCTTAAGTGTCCTCGTCTGCTGGGCTGCTGTAACAAAATACACACCCTGGGTAGCTCAGAAACCACAGACATTTATTTCTCACAGTTCTGGAGGCTGGAAGTCCAAGATGAGGGCACTGGCAGATGCAGCGTCTGGTGAGAACCCACTTCCTGGTTCACAGTCCTATCACTTCCTCATTCCTAGATGATCATCTTCTATATAACCTCATACAGGTGGAAGGAAGGGTGAGCGAGCTCTCTGGGGCCCCTTTTATAAGGGCACTAACCCCATTCAAGAGGGCTCCACCCTCATGACCTAATCACCTCCCAGAGGCCCCACCTCCTAACACCTTCACATTGGAGGTCAGGTTTCAACACATGAACTTTGGGGGGACACAAACATTCAGTTGAAAGCAAACAGCATTTATTTTATGCCACGAAGTGACTGAGAAGCCAGGTTCCTGGCAGAGTGAGCCCCTCTTGGATACGAATATTTCCTACCTCCTCCCTCCCACATGGATAATAAGCCCACCGAAAGTCTGTTGAGCAGGGCCCCCTGTTGGCACCAGGTTCTGCCCCACTGCTGACCCTGCGAGTGTTTAGGGGTGGTGATGAGAGTAGAGATGGTGATCCTGACAATAATGCCAGTGTACCATCACCAAGCTAATGCAGAATACTGACACCCTGAAGAAAGCTAGATGCCCACAGCACTCAACAAAGACCACCACCCCTATAGCCAGAGCCGATGCTCAACCCATGCACAGTGCTTCCATCAGACCAGGTGGTAAAATACTGAAATGTCTTCACACCGATTGGTAAATAACCCTAGCCCCACCCTCCCCCCCATAGGCCCTCCCCCTTGGCTGACCTCTGGGGCCTCTCCTGAGATCTTCTCTCCACAGAGGGGTTGATCACCCAGGACCCATCCAGCCAACCAGACAATTCTCACGCTCTTCCATATTTTTCAAATTCTCTTTTAGAATGACATGTTGCTTTTACAATTTTTTTTTAGAGTTTTTCTTAAGGTACCGATCACTTAAATACTGTGAATGAAAATAACACACGCTTGAACAGAGCCAGATTATCCTATGAAACTTTGGGTTTTGTGTTGATGCTTTCAGAGTCAAGGCTGACACACGGCCCAATTTCTGTAGGAACCATGCCCAAAAGATCACAGCTAGGTTTCGAAGATTGTACACGTTACTAACATCGATGAGAAAGGAATATTTTTAAAGCTGTAATCTTCATAACATAATAATGCCTTCTATTTGTATAAGGTCTTACTACACATACCTTATCTCATTCGGGACTTACAACAGGTCTGTAATGTAAGCAGGTGTAATTACCCCCATTTAACAAACAAGGTAATCAAGACGTAGAGATGATAAGACATAAGACCATGATTCCACAGCTCTTAAATGACAGAGCAAGGACTAACCGTCAGATCTCCTGACCTCTACTTGCTTCAGTGGTGTGCTGGAGTCACCTCATACCCGCTCATAAGAGCCCAATGCAAGAATTTTGCAGTAGATGGGTAAGCCATGGATAGACTGAAATTGATCCAGGTGGGAATATCCACACCACAGAAATCAGCAACTGTTATAAATCAGAGTGGGTTTACCAGCGCACAACTGATTCCAGAGGTTGGTCTCCTTACCGTACCACAACACATCCACATCCACATTTCAAATCAGTCAGTACTCTCTATTCCCATCGACTCCACCAACCACTTGTAAGCAGCATGACACAGGAGAAAGAGCACTGAATTAGGAGTCAGAAGACTGTTGAATCTCCACCTGCCACTTAGCGACCTTTTCGCCTGAGTCATTTAACCTCTCTGAACCTCCACCTTCTTATCTCTAAAAATGAGGGCCGTAATTGCTGCCCACTCACAGGGCTGTTCTAAGACTCAAAGGGAATCACGTCCGTAAAAACATTTTGCAAACCACCAAACACCATACAGCTGTGGAAAACAGGAGGGTGGCACATCAAAAAATAAGCATAGAATTACCATAGGATCCAGCAATTCCACTTCTGGGTATCCACCCAAAAGAAGTGAAAGCCAGGACTTGAAGAGACATGTGTACACGCATGTTCATAAAGTGTTTTTCACAATAGCCAAAGGGTGGAAACAGATCCAAGTGTCCATCGACCAATGAATGGATACATACAAGGTGGTACAGACACACAACGGAATGTTACTCAGCCTTAAAAAAGGAAGGAAATTCTGGTACATGCTACTACATGGATGAACCTTGAGGACATTATGCTAAATAAAATAAGCCAGACACAAAAGGACAAATATTTTATGATTCCACTTATATGAGGTATCTAGTAGTCAAATTCATAGTGACAGAAAGTGGTTGCCAGGGGCTGGGAAGAGGGGAGATGGGGAATTAGCGTTTAATGGGGACAGTTTCAATTTGGGAAGATGAAAAAGTTCTGGAGATGGAAGGTGGTGGCATTTGCACAACAATGTGAACATACTTCCTGCCACTGAACTGCACACTTTAAAGTGGTGAAGATGGTAAATTTTGTTACGTATTTTTTACCACAGTTTAAAACACACACACACAAATATTTGTTATTATTTCCCAGTTCCCAAAGGAGCCAAAAGGGCCATAAAAAGACAACATTGTTTTTTATCAGTCCTGGAACCACAAACTCCATTTTTACTGATCAGGCGAACACAGGCAGAAAGAATCCAAGCAGTATCATCCTTGTACATTATTGCCGCATACAGGCTGTCCCCCCCCCCTTTTTTTTTTTTGAGGAAGATTGGCCCTGAGCTAACATCTGCTGCCAATCCTCCTCTTTTTGCTGAGGAAGCCTGGCCCCGAGCTAACATCCGTGCCCATCTTCCTCTACTTTATATGTGGGATGCCTGCCACAGCATGGCTTGACAAGCAGAATACAGGTCCGCACCCAGAATGTGAACCGGTGAACCCTGGGCCACCGAAGCAGAACGTGCAAACTTAACCACTGTGCCACCGGGCCAGCCCCCAGGCTGTCCACAACTTTTAAATGAAGTCTGCTCCAAAAGTTCATTTTAAGCTTTTTGTTGTCACTGTTATTGAAGACACATTTTCTTAGAGATGTGAAATTTTTCTTGGTAATAAGGACCCTACTCAGATCTGGAAAAGCCTTGAGCCCCCGACATGCCTGAATGATAATGTTAACAGTCCTGGCCTGGTCCTGGGAGCAGGGCTGTGCTCCGGGGAGGAGGGAGGGATCACAGAGGCAGTACCACAGCATCCTCCCTTTCCGTCCTCCCTTTCCGGGGCCCAGGCCAGTGTAGGGCCCAGCTCTGTACCGGCTGAGGTCAGTCAGGGTGGGCTCCTTCTCCCCAGGGCCATAGTGTATTGTTCCTGCTTGTCTCGCCAGGCCCTCAACTTCCCAGTTTGCAACGCCTTGTACATCTCCTTGCTTCCCCCAAAGCTCCAAGGCCAGAATTACCTATTTTCTCTTCCATCATTCAAAGGCTAATTCTTTTCAGTTAAGTGTTGGAGAAAACATACTTTCTTTAAAATCCCTTACATCGTCAATGACTGGTCTCTCCATCCATCTCCAGGTATCTTCTAATGTTTTAAGGCGAATTTCAAGCAGTCATTTTTTTCTAGGTTAAAGAAGTGCCAGCCCATATACAGAGAGATACCTGGGGGCCAGGGGGCAGTGGCCCTGCCTGGGGTGTCGGCAGCCTCCATCACTCCCCCAGCCCTCCCCACTTTGTACAACTTATCTTCCATCCACCCACAAGTTTCCTAGAGCCACAAAGGTTTTTGGGTTTTTTGGGTTTGTTTTTGGTTCTATTTTTTTCCACCACATGGTGGGCCTGGGTGGGCGGGGACAGAGCTGTGTGAGGAGGCAAACAGGAGAATCACCTGAAAATGAGGGACTGTCCAAGGTTTTATTGACTACGATACCACGAGGAGTCCATGTACAGCACCAAATCCAATTTGGTGTACAAGCAGTTTCAGTGATGTGTGTTGTGGTCACGAAGACCAGGAGGTCTTCTCGATAAGGAGAAATGTCAACGACTTTGCGTCTGGGAGTCTTTTCTTCCTCTGCTCACCTCGTTATAGACGTACCAATAAACTGTGACCCCGGACCTTGATTGGCCACCAAAAAGGCCAAAACGGAGAAGTCAAGAGGAGGGATCTCGCCCATTAGCCCCCCAGCTCTTCCACCTACAGCCTTTGACCTGGGAAATCGAACTTTTGAGATCTTCTCCCTCACCAACCCAACAATCCCCTATCAGGATATTTTTGAACAACACGTGTTCACGTTGTAGATATAACATGTTGCCATTTTTTAAATATTCTAACATTAAAATAAATTCAGTACATCTATGGAAGATAAACACATGGATAAAGAGAACAAGTCAGTGGTTACCACAGGGGAAGGGGGTTGGGGGGTGGGTGAAAGGAGTAAAGGGGCACATATGTACGGTGACAGATAAAAATGAGACTATTGGTGGTGAGCACAATGCAGTCTATACAGAAAGTGATAACCAATAATATACACCTGAAATTACACAATGTTATAAACCATGATGACCTCAACAAACTAATTGAAGGAAAAAAAATCCGTACATACAGATTTTAAATTACAAGTCTCCACGATGCTTTGTAACGTTGCCAATAAGTTCCTTAAGTCCTCAAATTCAAATACTATTTCCACTAAGAAACGAAGCAGAGACACTGAAGCAATTCACCAAAAGGAGAAGCATCTTTAAGCCGGAGAAGGGTGACAGCTGCAACCAGACGTATGTGCTGTTTGAGGAGACAGAACTGCAGTTAGAAAAGACTCTTGCACAAGCTGATGTAGACAGGGACAGATTAAAAAAAAAACAAAACCAGCTCAGGGTGCAGGGAGCGGTGCAGAGAGACAAAGCTGATGAGATAACTAGAAAAGGAATGGGCCTGTGATACATAGCAAACTAGGCCACTCCAACACAGGAGCTGGCCCAGAGGACGTTTCAGGCTGAGTGTCTTGGTTAATGCCAGCACTCTATGAACCAATCCCCCTCCTGTGGGGAACAAATACTGAATAACTCAACGCGCCCTCCAAAGCTGTGCCAATGGCCTCTGAGGAGCAGCGTTCCAGCACCACAGGGACGAATGAGACAGAACAGTATTTACATATTCACGAGCTGTGCACAAGACTAAGTAGTTTCCACACGCCCTCATTTAATCCTGAGTACAACCCTCCGATTAGGCACCAGTCCTACCCATCATCATAGCCAGATGTGGACATGAAGCCGAGAACGGCAAAATCATTTGCCCACAGCCATACAGCTAGGAAGCAGTGGACCCAGGATTTGCCCCAGTGTTCTTGTGATCTCGAGCCTACTCTCAGCTGCTCACTACTGTGCTGTGCAGAATGACCAGCAATTGTTCTTCCCTGGCTGACTGAAGACTTGTTGATGGCTTCTTAAATCAATTTTGCAGGGAGGTTCAATATGCACCATTCTGCATATTTGCAACAAGAGCTTCCAAAAATCAATTTCCAACAGATACTGACATGTTCTTCCCCACGGTCCTGGCCCTGAATATCCACAAGTAGTCAACCACAACCACAGCTGCTGAAGGCAACTAGAAATTGATGAGAGTTACTGTTTAGTCAATCCCAATTATGTGCCAGGCACCTCACATACGTCACTGAATTCTTACAAGAATCCCATGAGGCAGCAACTTCCATCTCCATCTTAACTCAGGCAGATCAAGGAACTCTCCAGAGGCATACAGCTATGAACGGTTGTGCTGGAACTACCTTTCATTAAGGTTCATCGCGTCGCAGCGCCTCCCTTCTCTGGCCACAGCGAATACACCATCTTAAAGGCTTATCCTCAAGAGACAGAATCGCTCCGATTCTGAATCCTGCTGAAATACTAGGAGAAACAGCACAAACACACAGCTGATCGCTGGGGACATGGAATGAACCTGGCCTGTGGACATGTCCATTTGGAGGTCACCCTTGGTCTGATTGGAACCTGAATATTCCACACGCTACAGAGGAAGCATTTTAAAAAATCAAGCGGGATCTAATAGAAAATTAGCCCAAGGAAAAAGTGACCTGCTGCACTGTGGAGTCCAAGGGGCACAACCAAGATGAACTGAGAGAGAAGATTATGTCGGCATCTCTCCGAGAGTCCACGTGTCCACCTGTTTTAGCTACATGTGCATTGAACCGACCGTCTTGAGTCAAAAAAAAACTTGGGTCAGCTGACTAGGCCACCAGACTTCATGCTAGCCACCCGTAAGCAGTTCCTTCTTCACTTAAAGAAATGTGTCCCCAGGAAGCTGTGGGCTCCCTCATGCTTCCCGTGAAATCTGTAAGGATTAGAGGCATGAGGTCCTGGGGTCTGCCACTATGGGTACGAGTTGACCAGGAAGGTGGCAATTCCCTGCTGGACCAATGCCTGAGCCCTCCCAGAGCGGAGAGGAGGAGAAGGAGAGAGATTGTAGGGGATTTAAGGAGATTTATTTAGGGAAAGGAAAGCTTAAAGGGATTTATGGAGACCCAGCCAAAGAAAAGCCCAACCACTTAACCCCTAAAGTCCTCCCCTCAGAGGACACAAATGTCCACCTACCAAGCCTAATTCTTGACCATTCAGTTGCCAAGTTTGAACCAGAAATTTCTACTTGAGTCACAGTCCTCGTCAGCCCCTCTGGGAAAAAGCTCTGCCCCAAAGTGTAATTTCCCAAATCTCACTCTACTAGTCAACAGGGACACTAGAGTTTATCTTTTTTTAATCAAGAAAAACTTGTGGCTTTTCCTCTCTAAATATAAAACATCCTACCAAAGAAAGAAATAGCAAGAGTTCTCTTATTTATTACTTTTCACAGCGTGTGTGGGGTTTAAATTCTCAAATCAAGTGGGGGAGTTATGGGTTATAGGCCCACCTGTCAAAGTGATCTAGTTCTTTCTATGACAATTTTAAGGGCAAACCCAGCATTTTTGCCGATTTTTGAGCAGGTCTTCCAGCTGCTGAAATAGCCAGCCTATCGCGACTTTCCCTCTAGGACAGAAGAGGAGATATTTCAAAAGCCCTTTCCAGACACAAGCTCTTAGAAGGAAGACGATTCACCTTCAAATGCAGGCGTCCCTCATGAGGGGGGCCCAGAGCCCAAAGGATGTGAGCTCACCCTGTAAGCTGTCCCCAAGAACTTCCCAGAGCATGGACAGCCCTGCTGTGTGGAGACCACAGGTGCTCAGAAAATGCTGGGAAAACCTGACCCAAACCACCACAGGGCACCACTCTTCCAACCCCAAATCCTTGGAGAATCTCACACCCCATGGCCAAGCCAGCAGCCACTCCTATCGGCTCTCCCTTCCACAGATAACCAGAATCCAACCACTTCTCCTCACCTCCATAGCTACCTCCCAGTTCTAAACCACCCATCTCTCTCCCCTGGACTGTTGCAATGGCCTCCAAACTTCTTCCTGTTTCTTCCCTTGATCCCGACAGTCTGTTCTCCACATAGTAACCACAGCGATGATGGAAACACCTAGGTCAGATCAACTGACTCCTCTATTCAAAACCCTCCAATGTTCCCCATTTCTCTTAGAGCAAAAGCAGTCTTTCCTTCGTGAGTCCACTCTCCACCCCCCCCTCCCCCCTCCACCCCCACACCTGTCTTACCTCAGCTCCCACTTCCTACCCACCGACCACCACTCAGTTCCAGCCACACCCGCCTCCTTGAAGTAGCTGGGCCTCAAAAACCTCAGGCACACTACCACCTCAGGCCCTCAGCCCTTGCTGTTCTCTCCAACTGGAACATTCTACCTTCAAGGATGCCCATGGCTCCTTCAGATCTTGCTTCTCAGCCTCAGGCCCTGCCTGAGTGCCCCATCTCAGACTACAATCACCCCCCACTCCAAAAATTCCCCTATCCTGTTTCTTTTCTCCCTCACAAGTACACTAGATAACACACTCTACGTTTCACTTATTCACATTTTATTTTCTGGCTCCCTCACCAGAATGTAAGCTTCCGGAGAGCAGGCATTTTGTCTGTCTGTTCACCACCGCACCCCTCGATGCCTAGACTATACCAGGTGTTCAAAAGATCTTTTTAACTGTATGAGAGGTGAACTGACATCACACCATAAGAAATGCTAACTTCTAACAAATATTGCAGCTGGGACTGCCTCGGGTAGAAATCTAGAGGTTTCCACCCCATTTTCCTCCAGGTAATATTCTTTCGAACGTTTCTCACAGACTCTAAAATTCTGAGTAATCCCAGAACAAATACTATTAAGTCAGCCAAATACACAAACCATGTCAAGTAGCTTTGCCTTCTGCCTCTCCACCCACACATACACCCCAAAAAAGAACAGCTGAGTCCGTTCTCCACCTGGGCTTTCAAATAAATCAATCATCTGTGTCCTCCACAGGTGTATTTATTAAGCCATTGCAGAATAAGGAGTGTAAGTATGACACTAGCGGAAAAAAGATAGTGCTCGCCACACAGAAATGTCGATTTACACTCTTCCTAAAGCAGCACCAGCAGACACTCACGTAATGAAAAAGAGAACGCACTATGCCACTGATGTTAAGTGGGCTAGGACCTCCTGGCTGAGCTGTTTCACTTTGTCCCTCCAAACAGCAGTGAGGTGCACTGGCCACATACGGGAGGGTCCTGAAGGACAACAGCGAGTGCTTTCCTTGAACGGGCGAGCCACAAAAGCTGAGGGTTGGGAGGGCACAGGAAGACCACTTCATCTTCCCTGCCCCCCTGATTTTAGAGATGAGGAAGCTGAAACTGCGAGAGGACAATGTGGACCAATGACCAACCAACCCACAGGCCACACACCCACTTAGTGGCTGAGCCAGACTTGGAACCCAGGCTCAACTCCTCCATGACATCTTCTCCAGCCCCCTCCAGAAAGCAGCGTAAAATGTTCAGCCTGTCAGAAAAGCAGGTACGCATACCCTGCAGAGATGAAGATCTCTTTTCTAGGCCATGCCATTTCTATACCTCGGGGAAATGAGCTCTATTGGGAGTATCATTCTGTGTCATGTCAAATATTAATGCATTCTCTATTCAGATGCCTTTCAGAGCACGGAAATCAGAGAAGCAACTTCCATGTGTCTAGGGGACTTCCTGGAAGGACACCAAAACTTGCGTCCCATCCGTCTAGTTCTCCAAAGGGCATATCTTTGTTTTCTTGTCTCAGAAGTCATCTACAGCAGAGATGGCCAGAACAGCCTCAGCAAAGACGCCAGGAGAAATGTTTACCACTCCTCATTTGCTGTTACACAACATTTATTTGCTCTCACGGTGTGCCGAGGATCTGAAAACATGTCGTTGATTAATAATAGTAACTAAGTCTTACCAGCTTATTCAGAGGTATGGTTAGGTTTCGGGATTCCCTTTCAAAGGGAACTACGCTGCAGCCCACAGAGGGAGAGCTTTTTCCGGAGGTCTGACTCAGAGACGCATCAGCTAACCCAGGCCCAAACCACGGTGCCCAGCCCTCTCCCTCATGCTGTCTTTTGCTTCCTCAATCTCTCTTCCCACCCCGCTGGGCCAGCCTTCACTGCCACGTGCCTCCCCTCCCACCTCCAGCAGGGTCCCTCTGACCACAAGACTAAACGGCTGGACCCTTCTGCTTGAGCAGTAAATGTTCTGCTCTGCAAGGAAAGATACCTAGATCGGGCAGCCAAATACCAGATTCCAAAGTTTGGCAAAGTGAGCGCTCCTCGGGCCTTTACAATGCTTTATTTTAAAAGCATGTGAACATTGTAAGCTGACAGTCTGGCTCCAAGCAGGGGTTTCCTGCCTTGGGATCTTAAAAGCATATGGTGAAGGTGACAAACAAAATAATCAGACATGCAGAAAACCTTGGAAATGAATTCCAGTCGTAATTGTCGATGCCACTGACTTATGCTGGGTTTCACAACTAAGAAGAGAAGAGCCCAGACTCAAAATCTACACTGGCCGGACTAGGAGCAATCTCCCTATTTAAACTCAGGCCAAGGCCGCTGGACTTGGCCCAGGGCATCCTGAACTTCAGACCACTTCTAGAAAGCCCAAGTGGACAAAATAATGTTGATACTCTGAAAGCTTTGAAATGTCAACATATTTAGATAAATGTTAGATGACCGGTTCCCCCATAATTATGTTTTCTTTACATGAATATGAAAATTAGCTTTCCAAATACTAACGTTAAGTCAAATTATTATTAAACATTTGCCATTTCATAATGCACAAAGTGGCTCAGCTCCACATGGATAATCATGAGTTGTTCTGTCTAGTTTCGAATATCAGCTCCAACACTTAATAACTGGCTAATGTTTGGCAGGTCACCTAATCTCTGTTGCCTCAGTTTCCCCAACTGCCAATTGGGGGTAACAGTAAATACCAACCCCACAAGGCTATCATGAGAGTAAAATGAGTTAATACGTATTTAAGGCATTTAGAAAAATGCATGGTACTTGGTATTCAGCTAATCAAGTCATCTACGATTATGATACTGTTATATCATTGAGTAAAAACATTTTGATAATGTTATTGTGTGTCACTCTCCTAGAACCACTGCCAGCCCTACGGGACCTCAGTGGGAAGCTTCTTTTCAGAGAATTCTTTCCAAGGCAGAAGGCAAAGCGACCCTAACAAAGACCCATACCCAAATTCACGGGGAACGTGGCCAGAGGCCAAGAGGTTGTTCGACAAGAGTTCTATAGTCTCTGGGCACCAGAAGGTATATCCCCATCCTTCCCAGAAGTGGAAACCACCCGCAGTCATGCCCAAACAGTGCCAGTGACAGCAGGAGCCACTCAATGAAGCCACAGCTCACTGAGCCTCAGCATCCTGGCCACTGCAGAGGTTCTGCTGCGGGGCTCTCCCGGGGAGCAGGAGGCAGTTAGGGAGGCTGCATCCGTCTGCCTGAGGCCGCAGGCAGAGGGACCCAGGCGAGGGGCTCAGGTGGGGCTACGCCACGCAAAGGAACACACTCCCATGACAGGACGTCACTCTCTCCAGTCCCCTCATCCTGAGCCACATTCATCGGTCTCAGCATGACATGCAAGAGTATGCTTCTTGTTCTCAGTAACTTGAGCATCTCAGAGGCCCAACCCCAAACCGGAATAAACCTCAATGGTAATTTTTTAAAGTTTTGACCAAAACTCACCCCTTAGCTGGCCATGCTAAGAGGCAGCCCCAAGCCCCTCTTTATGAAAAAGCTAAGTCCCTTCTGTTTTCATTCCAACAAAGATAGAACGTCTATACCCACAGGTGCCCTCCATAAAGTGCAGCACAATAGCTAGGAGACCCTATTCTGTCCTCGGCAAGGATGCTTTCTCATGAATGAGAAGTCTGGCTGAGCATGCCGCCTTCACAGCTTCACTCTGGGGGGCCCGCAGCAGATAGAGGGGTGGGAGTAAGGGAAAATGAACAACTCCAGTGGACTCTGAGTATGGGGCAGAAAACAGTCTGGGTTTGAAAATGTTCTAGGAAAGCAAATGAACCACAAAAAAAAAAAAAGGAGGAAGAGCACAGTGACATCCTACAAAACACCCCCTCTTTCTCTTCCCAGCCGAATCTACACCTTCATGAACCCCGCGAAATGTTCAGTTCATACAGCACATGTGCGTGCATGTGAATATATACATGCACAGACACTGATCAACAACAGATACTGATCACATGAGAGAAGAAAATAACTTGCACTTCAGACTCATCCAGTCCCTGCCTGCTTCTCTCTCACTGTCAGCCTCCCTACCTATTCCGAGGCGCTCCAAAACAAAACAAACACAAAGCAACTCCTGGGCAGCAAGGCAGCAAACGGCAGCGGAACTGAGCAGCACATGCTCCGAGCCTTCATGCCCTCGACTTCTGATTATTTCTGCCTTCTTGAGACGCACCAGCATGGGACCAAATGCAGCCCCAGAGAGAAGCTGTCTGTCCAGCGAGGCTCACAGACCCTCCCTTGGAGACATGCTCCCCAGCGTGTGCGGCTGAGCCTGTGTGAAATGGACAGACGCTCGGGGAAGGCTCTGCCCACACGTGACCCTGAACACTGCGAAATTCTTCCCTTCCATAATCGCGTGGCCATCCAAAGTCTTGCCGACACCTAGTACGTGCAGATGTCAGTTCTGTAAGAATACTCGATGGAAGGACAGAAACCCGAATGACCGAAGCACGATTTCTCGTGCCCACGTCTCTCGTCGACGCGGTGCGTCCATATACACGGTGAGTAAACGCACACAGCCGGTAAATAGAAACATCCACCATGCTCAGTCCACAGTCACGCGTGGGGAGAAAGAGTGGAGAGGGCGGCGGTGGCGGGGGAAGTGGAAAGTCGCCCGCCGGCGTGGGCTGTCCTCCGAAAGCCCAGAGCTCCCCCCGCCCCCGCCCAGGAGCGGTGCCCACCCGCGCGCAGGGGGCGCAGACCCTGCGATGGGGGCGCGGGGGGCTCCGCAGAGCAGAGAAGCGGACAATGAGGACGCGGCGGCCAGCCGGTTCCTGCCGCGGTGGCGGCGGCGGTGGCAGCAGGAACCGCCTTGGCACCGCGGCCGCTGCCACCTCCACCCTCTTCTCCCCGGTCCCCACTCACGTTCCGAGGGTCTCCTTGAACTCGAAAATTTTCTTGATGTCTTCGGCTTGCTTTTTCCAGGAGGAGCTGCTCTCGCCGTTCTCCCGGGCCATGGCAGACGAGGGCGGCGTGCGCGGAGGGCGGCAGGCGGAGCGGCGGGGGGCGCGGGGGTCGCGGGGGCCGGGGTGGGCGCGCTGAGGAGGGGGCGCCCGCGGCCGGGGCGCAGGGGGCGGCGGCGCGCGGTCCGGGAGGGCTGGGGCGGGCGGCGCGGGGATGCTCGGCGCGGGAGCCGGAGGACTCGGTGCTGCGGCAGAGCTTCCTCTTCTGCAGTTTCCTCTTTCACTCTCGCCGCCGCCGCCGCGCTCCCTCCCTGGCTCTTCTCTCTGCTTGTCTCGGGCACAGACTTCCTGCCGCCGCCGCTCGCCGGGCTCCTTCGTCGCCGGCTGCCAGCCTCACTTTCTGCTACTTTCTTGCCTCCCTTCTCCTCCCTCCCCGCCGCCCGCCCTGCTCCCTCCCTCCCCCCTCCTTCTCCTCCTCCCGCGGGCTCCCCGCCCTCCCCGCGCGCCCCGGCCGCCACCCCGCCTCCCTGCCTCCCGCGCGCTGCCGCCTTCGGGGATGTCCTGCTCCCCGGGAGCGCCGTGCCCCGAGCGCGGGGGCACCGCTGGCCACCGCCCGGCCACGCTCCCGGCCGCGGCGCGCGCCCTGGAGCCCGGGAGAGGGCAGGTGCAGGGGACCTGGGCAGATGCGGGGCGCCGGCGCGCGCGCGCGGGAGGCCCCCAGCCCCCTGGGGTGCTTGAGTAATTCTGCAAAGTCAATCTGGGGGCACCCGGGCTTTCCTCCCTGGCGGCGGGAGGGGGCGCCTCTGCGTCGCGCTCGGCCGCGGCGGGGCGGGGGCGGGGGTGCGAGGCCGCCCGGATGCGGGGCGCCCGGGGGCGGGGGCGCCGTTTCTGCGCGCCCCGGGCAGGGGCCGGTGCGGCGCGGGCTCAGTGGGCAGGGACCGGTTGTTATGGCGACGGGAGGCGGCGGAGGGGATGCGGCGGAGGTGGGCGTCGACTCCGGCCCCGCGGCGCCTGCCCGCGGCTGGCGCTCCCCGAGCCTGTCGGTCCCTCCCGGCTCGGCGACTGGAGCTAATTCGCATTGCACCAAAATCTGCGCTCGCGTCAAATTCTGGCCGGGGGGAGGGGGCCTCGGGGCCGGGGACGCGCAGGACGTGCCAGGCGCTGCCTTGTTTTCCCTTTGGGAGCTGAACGCCCGGGGTCATTGGGCGCCCGGCAGCGGGTGGATTCGGGGCTGGCCCGGCGCGGGCTCCGTGCGCCGCTCGGGCTGCCCTGGATGGAGAGGGCAGCGGGCCCGGGCGGGACTGGGCCGGCCTTCGCTCCTGCTCGGCCCCTCCTGGTTTCTCCCTCTCTCCTCAGCCGAAACCCAGAGACTTAGTGGAAGGAGGGTGAATGTCTGCCCCACACCCTCCTGGAAAGGAGGGCTGCCCCTCCTTAGTCCCACCCGCGGCGGCCTTGATAGGGCACCCTGTGGCAGGGCATGTACCTCGAAACCTCCTTTCCGGCGGGCTGGGGAAACGAATCCGTGTTCCCTATGGCCTCTTATCTTGGAGGTGCACCGTGGCTGCCCACCCCTCTCCCATGTCCACCTGTCAGGGGTGACCCACGTACGATCCCCGTCCCCAACCTGCAGGGACTACCTCTTGTTCCGGAAAATTGTAATTTTCTTTGTATCGAGAGTATTAGTCCCTTATGGCCCCTCGGCTGAGTTGGGTAAACAGCCCTGTCTCTTGATTGGTGACACCTGTCCCATTTTCCCAGGACTGTTCCAATTTCACTGTAAAAGGAAAAAAAAAAAAAATCTACTCCCTGAAAAGGAAACTTCATCCAGCACCTTCTTCCTCATTCTGACAGGCTGGGTGCAAGCCCACTGCTCTCCCGGAAGTAGTCTGGACCCTCGCCAACTCTCCACTTCTCCCCTGACTCCAAGGAGGTCAGAAGATAACCTGGCCGCCCCCTCCCTCCACACCTCCATGCTGGCTTCCGTCTTTCAGGGACTGTTGGCTTAAGGCTCTTGAGGCTGAGGAGAGCGAATAGAGGATTGCTTGGCTGTTAGAAACACAGACTAAATCGACAAAACCCAGTTTACAAGACAGATTACTAAGGAACCGCTCTCAAAGTTGGCGCACATCACCAACATGCAGGCAAACAGCACCCCCTTCGATAAGAAATATATTTGAAGAACTATGGTACCTTTTATTTGTGTCAAAGGACAAGTAATACGAAGAGTAGGAGGCAGGCATAACTAAGATCCCAGCTGATGCTCTCCTATGCCCTGCCATAAGCATCTTCTGTCTTTTTCTCCTTCCCTTCCTCCCACTCCTTCTCCTCCTCCTCTTCTAGTTCTTTGCTCTCTGTTTCACACTGCTCCTTGCCTAAGGATCAGCCTCCAGGATTCCCCAAAACAATTCTGTGTCTCAGCTTTTGTTGCCAAAACTAAAGAAGTGCTGATGCACTCTCTCTCTCTATCTGTCTGTGTGTGTCTCTCTCTCGCTCATCCTCCCTACAAAAGGGGACAGTTTTCCAGGAGCAGCAAAAGGGAAGGAAAGTAGGGAGACAGTTGCACATGGCTCTGTGGCCCTGACCTTACCTACCAGCCTGTAAGGTCCATGAGAGAAAGGAACGTGTTGCCTTTTATAGTACTGTATCCCCTGCACCTAGCACAGTAACTTACAAGTAGTAACTCATGGATGAATGGGTGTTGGATGGATAAAGACATGAACTAGAATTAAGACAGCTCTTTGATATTTGTTGTACTGGTGGAAAAGCTATAGGGAGTTTTCTTTCCCTACGTTGTACTGATGTTCATTCAGCATTACCAAGTTATCCTTAGCTGGACTGGGTCCTGGAGACAAGACTCCAACAGTTAATGGGGAATAGAGGCCAGACCCAGAAAAATGGACCCCTTGGCCCAAAGGAAAAGATGGACATACCAAAGACAAATTCGGTCTGGCGTTAGTATGGTCATTTCTCCCTTACCGGACACCATGTAAAATAAAAGATCTTGATCCTGGAAATTGCAGTAGAAAACAAAACCCACCATTCCCTAAGAATGGTTAAGCCTTAGCCAGTACACTACCTAATTCTGTTGACTTGAGGGCCCTCGCTTGGACTGTTCTCCAGTAACTGAGCATTTCCTCCAGCCGCCATGTTTTTCTAGAGGAACAGGTGATGACTGCTAGTCTCTTCCTTCATTCCACTCCAACTCCATTTTCAATCAATTATCACCTGTCAGTCAAAAGCTATCTGTTCCCCAACAATTCCTCTCCGGAAAGCTCTGCCAGATATTCTGGATTACTGAAGTTTAGGTCCCAAGTCTTTATATTTCCTTAAAGCCCTTAAAAATTTTCATTAAAGAGCCCAAAGAAGAGGTACTTTTAATTAATCATTAAAGAGTTACCAATAGTATGCCCATCAAACTCTTCCCCAACCAGCCCTCCTGCCAATGGATCGGGTTTGTGTGGCCCAAGTTCAGAACTGAGCAAATGGTGTGGGGGAAATAAATACTATGTAAAGAAAATGCATATATTAAATTTGAAATTTTCTAAATTATCCCTGTTCAGCCTTTAATACCTAAAGTGACAAGCCAGGAAGGCAAGAGTGGGTATGGAAAGAACCAGAAATTCAGAAACCTGGGCTCAAGTCCCAGGTCTGTTGCCAAGTTTGCGTGTAAGACATTTTACCTACCTGAGCCTGTACAACACAGATTGTAGAAGGGAGAATGATACCTAAACTCAATGATTTTTAGGACTTGTAAATCAGCAGTTTTTTCCATATGATGAAAAGCTTATCCAGAATATTGTTAATCTTTGAAAACTTAAGAACTCTTTGGTCCAAAAATGTATTGATCAAAATATTTTCTCAGGTGACCTCACACAGATACAGCCTATATAAAAAACTTGTTTAAATCTCCACAAGAAATATTGCAGGAAAAACATTTCCTTATTAAAAGTTGGACATCGTCATCTCCATCAAATGGATTGTTTCACAACACTTGGATGTTAGGGGCCTCTTGTCACAGATGCTGGAAAATTTTTGGCATCTTAAATTATGTACCTAGTTCTTAGAAATAGTTAAAAGAGAGTTACTTGAGTACATTTCCTATATACTAATGATGAACATGACAGTAACACCTAGGAGAAGTGTACCTGAATGAGGAATCATACAGAACTGCCACTTTTGTAAAAAGCTGCCTGTCAGGGAGGCAAGGTCAAGAAGAGGGACTCAATCTTGTCATTTCAGATCTCTATTTGAAGAAGTAAAGACCAAAAGAACCTTCCATCACAAACCTGGGCCATAAAGAACCTGAGCATGACCCAAGGAAAATTCCAGCTAGCCTGGAAAATGTCTAAGTCCCACGCCTTAACATGAGCCTCTTACAACCAGCTATTCAGGGAAGAATTCATCTAGTTCACATGATGAAGAGTCAATGTGGAACCAACACAAAATCTTTACAAAACTCTTCCAATTAAAAGAAAAAAAAAAGGTGGGAAGACAGAGGAAAAACCAATGGCAGTGAAGAATCAACACAAGAAAAAAATTTGCTATAGAAGAGGTCAAATTTGTGTTCGAACATATCATAATTTACAAAAAAAATAAAAACTCGTATAAAACAAGAACGTAAAGCAAAGATGCATTTGCTCAGGAAAGTTAGGGCAAAACAGCAGAAGGAATTAAAAATGAGCTGGAGGAGCCCAGGAAAGAAGCAGGAAATAAAACCGCTATAGATATAACAACTGCAGTGGAAGTGGCACAAGGAAAATTGCTAAAAGCCTTTTAAGGGATATAGAGGACAAATCAAGAATAGTGGGAAAATGAAAAGGAAGTGAACAAAGATTAGCTAGGAAATTATATGAAACACAAAGGAAGTTCAATATATATGTAAATGGGATCCCTTCTGGAGAGACTGAAATAATGGGGCAAAAGATACTGAAAGATGTTATTCAAGAAGACTTTCCAGAGAGCCTGACCCCATGGCCAAGTGGTTAAGTTCATGCCCTCTGCTTCAGTGGCCCAGGGTTTGCTTCAGATCCTGGGCATGGACCTACACATCCCTCATCAAGCCATGCTGTGGCGGCATCCCACCTAAAAGAACTGGAAGGACTTACAACTCAGATATACAACTATGTACTGGGGCTTTGGGGAGGAAAAAAAAACAACAGGAAAATTGGAAACAGATGTTAGCTCAGGGCTAATCTTCCTCACCAAAAAATACCTTTCCAGAAATAACGAAAGACTTTAATCTATAGATTGAAGGGGCACATCATTATCAGAAAATATACAGGTGATCAATATCAAGACACATCCTAGTGTAACTACTTATCTCCAAAGAAATAGTCCTTTGATTTCCTAGGGGAAAAATATTCAAGTCACATGTATTGGGGAAATATATATATATCAGCCTATTATAGACTTGTATAACCACAGCCAATGATAGAAAATATGGTTATAAAGTCCCTAAGGAAATTGTCACATAAGAATTTCACAGTAATAGCTAACACTTATTGAGTTCATGTTATGTATCAGGCCCTATTCGAAGTGCTTTACCGTTTTTATTTATTAATGCTCACAACAATTCTATGAAGTAGGAAATAGGTTTATTCCCATTTCACAGTGGAGGCAACCAAGGTTTGCAAAGGTTAAGGCACACACACCAGGTCACACAGCATGAGTGAATTAACCCAAGCAGCCTGGTTCCAGAGCCCAACTCCTAACTATTGCACTCTAATCCATCTGTCAAAGTGTTACTCAAATAAGAGGTATCAGACAGACACTGAGAAGCTGGTCTAGAAAGAGGAGGAATGGATGTTGAGCATGCAAACATGATAGAGGTCCACCATAATGTAAAAGTCGTCTTATTAATAAAGAAAAAGAGGAGACTTGAAAGTTGTTCAAAACGAAATAGGAGAATCAAATGACTGCTAAATCCACAAATGTATCTTTTTTGTTTGTTTTTTTCATTTCATTTTTTTCAAACCTCAGGGGACTTTTAAGTGAACACACCCCTTGATCTTTACCTAGTGGACATAACCTTGCTCTTTCTGCCTTAGACCTGAAACCAGTGTGGGCCCTTTCCCAACATCCTCCCAGACCTGGATTTTTCTTCTTCTCTGACTGACACTGGAACACAATCTTGTCAGTTCATGTTAGAATAAGAGTCTATTCTTAACTCAAGAAAGTGGATTTGGCAATATGCGCAGGTGCATTTATAAAATTAAGGACACCAAAAACAATAAATATGCTGCCTCTTACACTGGGAACCAGGCCTAAACAAAAATGCCAGTTCCCTGATTTCCAACCCAGAACAGGATCTACAACAGACATTGAAATAGCAATTTATATTTGAACTTCCTAGTTTATTCCAAACAACTGAGGGACGTACATGTGATGGTGTCCATAAAGGTATTTACAAAAATTGAGGGCATTGAATCAATAAATATGCCATTTCATATAAGCAGAGCCAGGCCCAAATAACCAACCACAATGGCCTCAAAAAATTACCCATGAAGGTTGATTTTCTTCAAATCCTCATATCTTTAAAAAATCTTTTCCTGTAAAGATGAGTAATTACCAAAAGATGGGAGCCTGATTGTAAGATGTTCTCGCTTCCTTTTTAGCTATTTCAACCACAAACATTTTTGAAATGTAACAGTTCCTTAAATAATGTTGAAGAAGGAAAAAAATCAATCTTAAGAAATGTCTTCCAATATTTGGTAAATTACCTAAACTGATAAGGTCACCGGTGGGCTGACCTTAATTATGGCTGCCAATAGTTCCGAGTGTCTTAATTTCTCCGTGAGACACTTGCTGAACTCGTACTTTGAAACAAATAGACATTTTGGATAGAAAAATAAACTAAGCGCATTCCTGCCCTCAAGATGTTCAAAAAGTCTAAGAGACAAAGACAGACGTGGAACAGACTGCAAGAATAAAATACGATTAAGGCTGTAATGGAGGTTTGCCCAGAGAGTGGTGGGGAAGCATAGAGAAGAGAGGGTCCAACTTTCTGGAGTTGTCAGAAGAGGCTTCACAGAAAGGAAGACTTTTGAACTGGGTCTGGAAGCATCAGTTAGAATTTGCCAAGCAGAGAAAGGAGGGTGCAGATTTTAAGTAGAAGGGAAAACACGTGTAAAGGTATGAAAATCAAAGAAAGAGGTATCCATCCAAATAGTCTGGTGGCAGTCCCCAAATCTTAGTGGCTTATAATAACAAAGGTTTGTGTCTCACATCTATCATAAATTGGGTGGGGACCTCCTGGCAGAGCAGCCACCATCTTGAATTTGGCTAGTCACAACGGCCGAGGGAAATCAAGTCAGATCTTGCCATAGCAATTACTTGCTCTGTCCTGGGAGTGACACACCTCACTTCCACTCACAAGCTATTGGCCAGAACTAGTGACACAGCCTCACCCAACCACAAGGGGGCCAAGAAGTACAATCTTATGCACCCAGAAGGTGGAGAAACAGAACCCTTTGGCAAACAGCATTAATGACCGTCACAAAGCCACCCCAGAAGGCTCTGAGTTCAGGAAATTGTGCTGTGCGTGTTGGGGGAGAGCGCAGTGAGCAGAGAGGAACACAGATGAGGCTGGAAGAAATTGAAGGATCTGTTTGTAAAAGGCCTCAACTGTCCTTCCTTTGAGCCCCAAAATAAATGTTTTAAGTGCTTCAACAAGTGTGACAATAAGAGTTGAAAACATAGCAACATGCCACCCTGCATTTCAGCGATGGCTCTGTCACCCGCAGAGAGTATATGGGCTTGTGGTTTCCTTGCTAATCCTTGTCGAGCACAGCTTAACCACAGGAGAATCCACCTCTGAAGGAATTCAGACCAATAGCTCCAGAGAAAATTGCAGTATGGCTTCCCACATTCCTACTTTTGACGTTGGCAATAGTTTTCCATTTCCAGCTAGGAAGGAATCTTGAAGTCTGGGGTGAAGTTCTGAGGATGTGCAAAGATGAACTAGCCAGGATTCTAAAATGCAGTCAATGATTGAGACATCCCTCCAGGCATTAGTCTCAAAGATAGTTAGGGGCAGGTCACTGAATCTTAACTCCGGTCGGATAGAGCTGTGGCCCTGGAATCATGTCGTTGGTAAGTGGGTGGCTATGCCATACAAAAGTGACTCTGCAAACAGCCTGGTGCAGGAAACAAGCCAATGAGTAATTGGGTTTGTCAGCTGGTCTGGTGAGAGCTGTCTGCATGTTCAGGCTTTTGCCTTGGGGCTACAGCGAAATAACAGAGTGGGTGCAATAGAGGGGTTTTTTAAACCACAACTTGGGTGAAAGGCATGTAGCTTGTGTTCCAACATAGGTGCACCGAATACAGAGTACAAACCAGAGCAAAGTGTGTACAAAATTGAAAAAACCCAGGTCTCGTCTGATGCCTAACACACTCCCTGACTGCAGGCATTTTCCAGTCCTTTCTTCAAATGAGGATAACATATGGGGATGCATGACATCTGCAAAGCACTCCTCAGAAGAAAGGCAGTCGATAAACATAAGGTATTAATAGTATGCATCTTTTTTTTTTAATAGCTGTCACATCTGGCTCTTTGTTTTGGTCTGGATTATAAAATGAATGGTTTAAAAAGAAAAATTATTCTGCCAAAAACACATCCACCCACAAGACTTCCACTAGATTGTTGAATTTTCTATTAGATGTAAATAATCTTGGAATGTCACAGATTCTTGCTTCCAGCCAGAGGATTTTCTAGCTGAAGGAAATCTATTGATTATCCAGATCCTGCCAATATGTTATTCCATAAGAGTGTCTTGCATTAACTCTTTGAAACCCAAACTTTAAAAATCTGTAACCGGAAACAGATCCATTTTTATATTTAAACCATAGACCTACAAGCAGAGACCAATATTTTTATAACAGCAAATTACTTGTAGCTTAATTTTTAAAAAAAGATATGCTCCTTCAAGCTGAAACAATGTCCTCGTCAGCCACCATGGTTCTTCTCTTTCTCCAGGTGTTTCTAAAAACAGAGGGAAGGTGAGGGAAATATCTACCCAAAAGTTACCAGGCAAAAAGTCACATCAGTGCTTCCCAGCGTTGGTCCAGCTGCTTTTTCCAGGTTCACAGTTTGGGGCCTCTGTGGAATTTCCACCTCAGATGTACACAAACCAGTCTGTGGAATTATTGGGGTGTTAACTACACCCATGACAAATGTAGTCACTTTACCTCATGCAACCACTGGCCTTCAACTGACACATCTAGGAAAAGATGTTTAAACTGCCAGCCTCAAGAAGAGCCTTCCTTCTCATTAAATTTACACAGGAACTGAGCAAAGGGCCGAGTGAGGAACTGAGGCCTGAGCGGCTCTCGAGCTCCTCGGCCTCCCCCATCGTTCTCCTCCCCGGAGAGACCCAAGCTTCCGAATCTGAGACGGCTCCTTGGTCCCCTCAAGGTTAACAACACCGCTGAACCCGCTGAACAAGCCAAGAACAACACTGGAAGTGGGTTTATTTTTACCCTGGTCTTTGTCATCTATCATTACTGAAAAACTAAGAGACACGTTTTGGCTGACTATCCTGTGGAATATTCAAGAGCTCCGTGCGGGATTTGGCCCTCCGTCTGCCTGCTGCATTCATCTCATTTGGAGTGGCCCTCCTCTTCTTCCTCCTGCCAATGTTCCTCATTAGCAAGGATATTTGTATCCAAAACAAGAGGCTGTCTCTCTTGGTCAGGCTCCGAAGGGATCCTGTGATGACGTCATAATGCAGCCCTGGTGATGTCACAGCTTCTTTCATGGAAATAAATCCCTGATACCGTGGATGACGTGGTATACTAACCAAAGGGACTGGGGCAGGGGGGGACAAATTTAGATAGCTCTTGCAGGTTTCTTCATCACACAGAAATAACAGCAAAAACTTGCCTTATGGAAGGGGCTTCTCTCTGGATTCAGGTATATTTCATTTCTGGAGATGTCTTCTTCCTGGTCTCCAAGATGGGAATTATATTACCTGCTGATCTGATGTTGCCTTCTCGAACCACAAGGCCCAGCTGTGTGATGCATTTGTGACTCCTGTTACATTCAAACTATTCACTCTCAGTTTTCAGTCCTCTGTTCATGAAACTGGCCATGTACCTCCTTTCTCATCTTCCTTTCCAGTCTCAGAGCAAATTCAGAATGACTTAGAAACTGGTTCCCGTGTGCCCAACACTGTGCTGAGCCCAGACCTATCCCTTTGCTCTCTGTTTCCATTTTAATTTCCAGCTCCTTTGTGTTCCCAGTTGATTTTTTCCCAAGCATCAAACTAGTATCTGCTCTTCTCGAATCCCACAAATACTTCTTTCAGGATGGCTTTTGACAGATGAGGAAACTGAGGCAGCAGAACTTGCGCCAGAGCACATGTCTATGCAGAGGAAAATGGAGCCTATGGTCCAGTTCCTTCCAAAAGCAAAACCCAGTAGACCATAGTGCCTCCAAGCAAACCACTACTGAAAGGAGGGCTTTGGGAAAGCCAAGGGTAGCCATCCATCATCTCTACATTTCACATTACATTACAACTCTCATGCAAAAATCCTGACAGCAAAAGCTATCTATGTTTCTCACATAAATGCATTTATTTATAAATAAGTACTATAGCCAAGTTCAGAAACAAAATAGCCTGGAAAAAGTTTAAGGCCTGCATAGGTCACTGTCTGGTCCTGAGCATGGCGGTGGGGCCATGGGTCCCGCCTAGAGGGCTCTATTCTGCTAGGTAGAGTGGGAAGCAGTCATGGTTATTCACTGAGAGCTGTTAAGCCTGTTCTGTTCAGCTGTCTGCCTTCTGTTGAGAAAGTGGGGTTTCCCCAGCTCTCCCTTGTGCCCTGACCCCTCACACTTATTGAAGATGCTTTTGCTCTTGGCGTTCCCTGAGGGGATTGAAGCCACCAGAAGCTGGGGGTGTGGCTCTGATTTTGAATCAAGGCAGCCTTCCTGATGCCCAGTTCTAACTCAGCAATCCAGGGTTGCTCTGGAATCCCTGGGGTTGCTCCGAGATGTCCCTTGCATGACCAAGCACAGAGCTCCAATTTCTTCTTCGTTACCATACCGGCATATTTCACATCAAGTAAACAATCACGATGTAAAAATTCTATCCGAAACCCTCCTACAGATCCCTGGCAGAAGGTCAGTGGGGGTTTTTCCTCTGTTGCTGGGCTGACTCAGATCTCTCCTCTCCCCATGGCTGCCTTGAGGAGGCCGAGATTCCAGGTTTCCTGGTTTCAAAATAAATTGGCAGAAATCTGAAGTGATGCCAATACCGCCCTCCTGCCCGCAGGCAGCTGGGTCCCAGTGGGAGGTCTCTTAGCAACCAGGCTCAAATCAAATATTTGGGTGTCTGGACACATTCTGATTGGAATGAGCTCATGAACGAAAACTTCTCTCTTTCCCTCAACCCAGCTAGCCAGGGTTATGAAAAGATGCTGAGCCTGTCAGTTGCCTCCTTGTACTGGATGAATCTGTGACTCACGCGGAACGTTAAATTAGAGGCAGCCCCGGACTGGCAGGCCAGAGATCTGACTTCTATTTCTGGCTCAATATGTATCCTTGGACAAGACACTTGAACTTTTTTGTTGCTCTGCCTACATAAAGCCCAAAGGTTTCATGTGACTTTCTGCATGCAGCCTTTTCACCAGAAATCAGGATATTCACAAGCTCACAGAGGGCATGTGCTCCGGTTCCATTCAGAAGTGAATCAGGAGGAAGGAGGGTGCAGGGCCCTCTTCCTCCATCTGCCATCTCATCCTGCCCCCCAGCCTTCCCTGTGAGTGACAAATGGGAGGGAGAAGTGGGCAAGTGGGTGTTAGCCAAGACAGTTTAACGTCTTTTACTTTCCAACCCCAAACCTCAGGTTTATGCTATTCCTGTATACTCAGGAAAGATACATCGAATTCAGCTTTGGATGCTAATTCAAATTGACATCCTTGTGTTTGGGGGAGTCTTTATCTCAGCTTTACATCTATAAAATGGAGCTTTTAAACCCTAGTCTGCTAATCTCATGAGAGATGGGCTGGCCAGGGCTCCCCTCCCTCACCCAGCATGCCCACACCTCCTACCTCCACATGGCCATCATGACTATCGAACGTACCACCCCCCTGGCCACTCGAGTTGTTCGTTTCTGTGTGCACGGATGTCTAACCTCTTCACTGAGCCCCCCAAAGCAGATGCCACGTCTTACACCCCCTTGTCACCTTTTAAGTCACCTTACCCACAGCCCTGGGGGCAGACACTGCTGAGTCCTAAAGAAACACTTATTGAACTTAATGAACACCCAAACTTGTAGGCCCGAGGATGCTCAAACAGGGCAGCCTGAAGGGCTCCCGCCAACAGGAAATGTCATCTTTCCTTTCAATGGAAATGAGAAGTCAGAGGACAGTGAGTGTAGTGAAAAGAGTGAGGGCTCTGGAATTGGCACCATTGGTTTGCCTCAGCCACTCTCTAGCTGTGTGACCTTGGGCAAGTTGCATAACCTCTCTCTGTTTCCATTTCCGTATGTGGAAAATGGAAATAACAGTAGTTCTACTTTGCTGGATTAAATTAAATTAAATTGAAGAAAATTGAATAACGAATAACTGTAAAGCATCTATCACAAAGGCAGTCAATAAATGCAAGGTCTTATTGTTGCCGTGACTTTTTCACCCAATCATTTGATCATTAAATAAGAACATACTTGGGTACTTAGTTGTTCTGATTGCAAAATTATTTTAATTGTTTATCTCCAAAGCTTTGGAAGAGTATTGAATGAGGTTATCAAGCACCCAATTTCTATGGCTTAAGGTAAGCCACATTACAGTTTTTAATATTGTTATTTATTTATTTTGACTGAAGAAGATTCACCCTGAGCTAACATCTGTGCCCATCTTCATCTATTTTGTATATGGGATGCTGCCACAGCACGGCTGCACACAAGCGGTGTAGATCCACACCTGGGAACCAAACCCAGGCCGCCTAAGTGGAGTGTTCTGAACTTAACCACTCGGCCCTGGGGCCAGCCCCCACATTACCATTTAAAATTATTCTCTTAAATAATTAAATAATGTATTTAATAATTTATTCAATAATAATTAATAATTATTAAAATTATTTTTGTCCATGGAAATATAAAAGTTAACCGTTAAGATGCAACAGTGACCCTGAATTCCATGTTGCATGATCTCTTTCCTTGATCCACTTTGGAAGCAGCTTGAGCTGTTCTCTGGGGAGGCTTGGGGATAGATTTTGTTGATTTTGTTTACACTACAGAGGAGGCCAGGCTTCAAGCACTGAAAGACCTGTTCCTTCTGAAATGAGCCTGAACAAGGCTTGACAATAGATACACTTTATCCTTTTCCGTGTCATCAGTAAACAAAGAAACTAGCACCATCTATAATAGCCCCAAACTGGAACCAGCCCAAGTATCTAACAGGTTGAGACAATGTTTTCACAAAGCAATGGAATATAATACTTTCACTTAAGGTGAAGAGTCTAGTCCAAATAATAGCAAGTGAAAAAGTAAAACAAAATAACAGTGATTGTATCAGTCTGATAACCAAGTTTATAAAGTAATAAAAGGAAATAGAATCTTCTAAATAATAAAAGCTGTTATGAAGATTTGAGCTTGACCCCCAAGAGTACCCTTTTCCAATGTTTTGGTTTGTTGTTGTTTTTGTCTTCGTGAGCAAGATTGGCCCTGAACTAATGTCTGTTGCCAATCTTCCTCTTTTTCATGTGGGACGCCGCCACAGCGTGGCTTGACAAGTGGTGCTATGTCCAGGCCTGGGATCCGAACCTGTGAACCCTGTGCCACCAAAGTGGAACATGCGAACTCAAACACTACACCACCAGGCTGGCCCCTCCACTGTTTTTATTTTAAAATACATGTCCTTTGATTAAGTACTTGGTTATCTTTACAAAGTAACCCTTGTTCCTGTTCAATGTTTATCAAGCATTTACTTTGTACCAGGCATTGTTGGGGAAGCAACAGTGATAATAATTAATTTGCTGTTCTCAAGGAATTTGCATCCTAGTGTGAAACATAGACAATAAACAAAAATATTATTACTGAACCAGTTTACAAAACACTTTCACATTTCACTTTTACAGCCACACCATCAAGTAGCTAGGGTTTAATGAACACATCTGATGGATGAGGGAACAAACGAGGCCAACATCAGCTAGTTAATAAGTGACAGACCCGAGATTCGAACCCAGGTCATCTGGTACTTCCACTTCTGGCAACAACAGACTAAGTAATTCAGATCAACCTTCCCACCAAAGACTACTTGAAAAGCTGCACAAAATATTTGTTTAATTTTCTTAAAAGCATCAAAGCAACAAGAAGGCGGTGGAAGAAACACCTGCCAAAATTCAGGAGAAGACAAACCCCAGAGAGGTTGGCCCAACCCACAAAGCTTTTATCCTAAGGCATTTGTCAGTCTGGAAAAAAACAACTTTGAAAATAAGCTCTTGTTTTGATCACCTCACAAGGCAGAAGCCCAGAGCCTGCCAAAGTTGGGCATTTGGATAAACCACTTGCCATTTAAGCTGGGTCTCCAGGGTGGGGGAGGGGAGGATGTCTATGGCTCTCTGGCTTACAAACAGAGTTACATCATCATTGAGTCCAGGGACTGTCAAACTCTGCACTTGGATCAAGGTGGTTTCGGATGGGAAGTGCCCTTGATGCCTAGCAGACACAAGTGAAAAGTTGCTACCATTGTTTGTATATATAAATATATATTACATAATATATATTCAATACCTAATATATATATATATTTTTTTCAATGTCTAATGCCATCTAAGAGAATTGAAGCACCTAAGAAAAGAGGACATTAGTAGTGGAAACAGGCCCACAGAGACTTCAGAAATGGGAATTCTTAGATACTGACTATAAAGCAACTCCGCTGACTATATTCACAAACATAAAAGCCACACTTGAAAATTTTGACAGGAAACTGGAGACTATAGAAAAGGACATAAAAGATGTTTAAAAGAATGAAATAAAAGTTCTCAAACTGAGAAATATAATCATTGGAGTTAAAAAAAAACCCAATGGCTGGGTTAACGGAAGTGAGAATTAGTGAGCTGGAAGATGGGTTGGAAAAAAATATCCAGAATTCAGCTTGAAAGGGGTGGGGGGAAGGAAAATATAAGAAAGAGGATACAGTCAAAGGGTGTAGAGCCAACCCTGATGCCCTAGTGGTTAAAGTTTGGTGCGTTCCGCTTTGGTGGCCTGGGTTCAGTTCCTGGGTGTAGAAACACAGCACCGGTCTGTCAGTGGCCATGCTGTGGTGGTGGCTCATATAGAAGAACTAGAAGGACTCACAAGTGAAAATATACAACTATGTACTGGGGCTTTGGGGGGAAAAATGGGGGAGGGCGGGGAGATTGGCAACAGATGTTAGCTCAGGGCAAATCTTTCCCAGCACAAAGAAAAGTGGGGGGGGGGGGGGACATACATTTCTTTGGCATCCAGAAAGGAAAGAAATATTGGAACAAAGGCAATATTTGAAGAGATAATAGCCAAGAATTTTTCAGAACTGATGGCAGACATTAACTCGCAGTTTCAAGAGCCCAACAGATCCCAAGCAACATGAATTTTTTTAAAAAATCCACAGCTAGGTACAACATAGAGAAATTGTAAACAACCAAAACCAGAGAAATCTTGAACCCAGATCATCTGAGACTGTTTGGCTCTCTTTGCACTTTTTTGAGGCCCTTTTCCATGGAGGCCTAATCACGGGTCCTCGCTGTTCTTCCACTTGCCCCATTCTCCCTGGCCGAGTGGCAACCACAGTGAGCTTTAAGTGGCCCTCTTTTTATGTAAGTAGAAGCCAGAAGTCAGGATATGAGGCTCTAGATGAGCTGGTCCAGGCTCCGTCCTGCCTCTCACCTGGGCACCGTAGGCAAGTCACTCTCTCCCCTGGGGCCCAATGCCTCAGCGGCAAGAAAAAGAGCTAGAACAGAGCAAACCATGGGGGGATGCAGGGGTGAGGGACGGAGGGCGTGTTCTGCCAGCATCTCTATGTCGTGGTAAGATGTGTAGTTCCAAACAGCCCCCAGGCCATGCTAATAGGCCCTTTCCCAGAAGAAGCCCATGCACAAGAAGATGGTCCCTAATGTCCCGCGGAGAATTAAATGTTCTGCAATTTTCCCCTATACCTCTGTATCCTCCTTCTCACCCACTTCTCCCCACTTCTATCCCCACTTCTGTTTCTGCCTCTGTAAGAATCAGGAGAAGCGGAATTTATACAACAGATCCCCCCAGGGCTGGCCCCACGCTTGACACGCTTAGTCACCACAACAGATGAGTTGAAAGGGAAGCTGCAGCCCCCAAAGCCACACTGTGGCAAAGCAGATCCCACAACAGGATAATTAGTGATCAAAACGCAACCGCTCGAAGCAGCGTTACACCAATCTGAGCTGACAGCAGAGGGACAGCCACAGGGCTGTCACTGGCCATCCCTTGTTCCCATCAGCCTCGTCTCTCTCATTCCCAGAGTCCTTACTGCCATGTTCTGCCTCAAATTCCAGCCCATGGCCCTTCTGGATGTCCCCATCACACCAGGCATTTTGTTAAAGGGCTCATGTTCTGCACAGGAAATGGTACCCAGAAGCCATTCCCTTCATTCGGGGGACCCTTTATAGTTTCTAAAGTGTGTTCATATTGTGGAAATTGTTATGAAACGTTAGGTTGCATGGCCACAGGAGGATTTGGGGGGTACAGAGAAGCGATTTGCTCTCCCCTTAAGCAGTTATATAAATCTTTGCTGAAATCATTGGCTGCAGCCTCCAGAGGAGCATAAACACTTACCCACCTCCAACACTCATTTGCACCCGGGAAGAATGAGACCACCCCTCAGTGCCTTCAGGTGTTCACGAGGTGACTCTGCTGCTGCATCATTGTTCATGGCCATGTGCTTCTGTTGGCTTTGCCAACTGAGAGCATGAATTTGCACCAATTCATCCATCCACACCCTGGCTCAGCTCCCTGCCCTGCGCTCAGTGGCAGACACTTAGAGAATGTCTGGCTGTTGGGTGCAGTCATGGAAAAGAGCAAAGCTCACTGGTTTAGACCTGGCCAAACCTGTTCTTAATAAGCAGAGGACCAGGAGGGCAGGTGTACCTGCCATAGGGCCATCTCCAGCATTTGGCAATTCTGTAATTCCTACAGGCTCAACCAGAAATCACAGTCTGGCAACCGTGGGCTCACTCAAGCCTGTAGGTAGGACTTGTTTTGGCCAGAGAGGTTTTCTGTGTTTTTGTCTTTAAGTTGCCAACATTTCACATGGAGGACATTTCATGCAAAACTCTGGGTTCCTTACTGCTCTTGAAAAATCAGAAGCTCCAGCAACACTTCTGATTAGCTGTCATCACTCGGAGCTGCAGGGTCCTACTTGCTTAGACAGAGCACTCCAGTCACCAGAGTCCTCCCAGATGTGGAAGCACATTTTGTGGGGTCTGAAGCTTATATAATTTGGAGTGACCTCTCTAAGAAAACTCAATCAATATGATAACTATAAAATTGCTAGGGTCCTCCAAGGCCCTGAGCCAGTGATGGGTGGTGAAGCTTAGACATTGTGACCTTCCATGGTAAAGCCACCTCTGGTTTCACCCCCAGCCCATGCCTGCTTGTGCTGCCCACCTGCCTGGCCTGTGGAGGTTCTGAGTCTGTGACTTCATGACTATGCCTCATGGCCGTCAGATGCCACCGCCATTCCTCGTTTCCTCCCTGGTTTCCAGTATAAACACAGCTGGGCCCTGACCCTATAAGGCAGGCCCCATCCTCCCTAAAACTCCAGTAACTGAAACGGAGGATGACTTCATTTACTTTAAAACGTAGTAAAAAGAGGTCTTTATGCCTTACAGCTCCCTCTCCTTTGCGAGGTTGAAAGGAGAGGAGAGTCCAAGCGTCTGCTGAGAGTTAATATAGAAAGTGATTCCTTACCAGCATGGAGATCTGTGAACAGCACGAAGAGAGGAGAGGAGGATAATAAATGTCTGCTCCATCCACAGCCTAATTTCTGTTCAGTCTGGGATGCTCACTTGGCGCCCTGCTTATCCATTGGTCTCTAAATGACCTTGTTTTGGGGGAAGGGAGGGAGGGGAGACATGCGAAAAAAATGTTCTCCAAATGGGTGGTGGACTGTGTCGCCACAATTACCTTAGGAATGAGATAATCGACAATATTTATTGAGCGCCTACTGTGTACTAACACTACCTCCTATATACCAAGTATTATTGTACTAGATGGCACATGGTGGCTGCGCTGTGGGTACTTGCAATTTAGTTGCAGAAACAGGCACCCACAGAGAAAATCAGACATCAGGGAAGTATACTAGAGGCTTGTAGGAATTCAGAGGCTGGACTGACATGATGTTCCTGGAGTTGAGGTGAAGCCCAGGGGCCCTGGGTGTTCAGGGAGCAGCACTGAGGAAATTCCAGATGGGGAGAAGGGGACCAAGGTTTGGGGGACCAGGGTGCTGGGTCTGGAGGGCCAGAGGATGAGCTGGGAACAAAGAGAAATAAAAGAAAAGCAGGTTAGGGAACCTATCAGGAAGGGACCTGAGGGGCCGGCCCGGTGGCGTCCCACTTCTCAGCGGCCCGGGGTTCGCCGGTTCAGATCCCAGTTATGGACATGGCACCGCTTAGCAAAACCCATGCTGTGGCAGGCGTCCAACATATAAAGTGGAGGAAGATGGGCTTGGATGTTAGCTCAGGGCCAGTCTTCCTCAGCAAAAAGAGGAGGATTGGCAGTAGTTAGCTCAGGGCTAACCTTCCTCAAAAAAAAAAAGGACCTGAATTCTAGATAAAGTTCTTTTGATTGTCTGACTCAGTGTTGGAGTATGATAAATATAATAAAAATGCATGTGGGCAGGGCTTTCAGTTGACTGAAAATAAACATTGTGGCTTATTCCCATTTGATCCTTTTTATGCTCTTAGTTTTTTTTATGCTCTATTTATGCTCTAACTTAGTTATATTACTTAGTTATCTGAGTAATAAACAAGAGTTATTACTCATGTAAAAGTCAAATAGTTATGTAAAAGACATGTAAAAAAAAAAATCATGTAAAAAAAAAGTTCTGGGGCTGGCCCTGTGGCACAACCATTAAGTTTTCACATTCTGCTTTGGTGGCCCAGGGTTCCCTGGTTCGGATCCCGGGTGGGAAGAGGGCACTGCTTGTAAGCCATGCTGTGGTAGGTGTCCCACATATAAAGTAGAGGAAGATGGGCACAGAGTTAGCTCAGGGCCAGTCTTCAGCAAAAAGAGGAGGATTGGCAGCAGATGTTAGCTCAGGGCTAATCTTCCTCACACACACACACACAAAATTCTGAGAAACAGATGTCTGGACTAAACCTAAGAAGGGATCTTCCAGTTTTGTGCCTCTTCTTTGGTGAAAAAACATAAAATAAAAAAGCATGGTCTGGTTATTAAAATGGAACACTTAACAGAATTGGAAAAATCAAAACAAAACAGTTAGTGCAATCTGAACATAAGCTTGCTTTGATTTCTTTTTTTAAATCAAGAATGGGTGTATTAACCTCAAGTAAACCTGAATTCTGTAGGGGAAGCCAAGCCTTGGAGGTAGAAAGTTATGCTTGTCGGAGCTTTACTTTCCTAAACGGAAACATTTTGGGATTAGCAGAGAATCTGTAGAAGTGGAAATGAATTCACTTACTCTACTCTTGAGAAGTGATGCATGAGTCGCTGGCTTTACATTGAACTTTGTCTAGTAGGGCTTAAATTCTTCTCTAAAGAGCGTCTGCAATGATAGGTGCCTACCACCTACAGGGCCTTCTACGTGTAGCATCAACTGTGAAGGATTTACTAATGTCTGTCTGGTTCATCCAGGAATAAAACATTACAGGTCAACTTGACTTGTAGCCTTTGTCGTCATCACAAGTCAGATCCCAGCTGCGTCCAACCAGCCTGCTGTAGATCTGATGTCGATCTGACCACCATGTTGATCAGAACATGGTGCGAATGAGGTCCTGGTTGTTGATTCTCCCTCCATTCCCAATCTTCCTCTCACCCCCACTCAACTGGCCTTGAGAAATAAGTACCCTGATTCACAACTCTGAACTCTGAGTAAGATGTGGGTCAGTGTGACCCATCGCCATCACTAGGAAATAACTCAAGGTGCCCACCCTCTTTGATAGAGGTCAGTCAGTCTGCCTCCTCTGCTCAGTTGTGAGCTCTTGCAGGTCAAAGTCTGTGCTTTATTATTGCTCTACTAGAAATGGATGGAATCTGACAGTCAATCGGTACATGCTTCTTGAATGAATGAACGAATTGCGACATTCAAAACACAGCCTATTACCAGGGGACAGGGCTAAATAGTAGTTGATATCAGTTAAACTCATGATCTTAGCAATTTGGAAATCTTTACATGGCTTGACTATGTATGTGGTTCCTTTCATCTATCTATTTTGAACAGCCCAAAAAGAATGTCAAAAAAAGATACATGTGATGAGCAGCATCAGATTCTCATCTTTCTGGAGCTAGAGAGGCAGCCTTGCATTTTTTTCTGTAGATGAGTAAATAAGAAGGGGATGAGCAGGACAGAGGAGCTGTGCCTGGGAGCAGGTAGGCAGAGGCCACCATTAAAAACAAACACTGGTCTAGGAAGACAGACCCAAGAGGCATCCGATTTCCTTCACATTTTCTTTGGGTTGTGTTTTCAAGGAAACTGATGTTCCTGAGGAATGTCTAAAAGTGAGGGAGTTGGCTACATCTAAGCTCCCTTCTAGCCCTGAAATTGTATGAATCTGGGACAGCTTGTCTCTTCCAGAAATGGCCGTGAGGAAAAAAAAGAGTCCTGAGCAGGGAACCAACCCCCTTCTATTGCAATTAGTTGGGTTTTCCTGCATTCACAGTAATTTCTTCATGGCACCGTATCTACTAAGTATGCACAGGAGAGCATTGCATACCAGACATTAGCTGTCACTAAAGTATTGTGGGTGGAGTCATGCAAATTTTCGGAGACAATGCAAACCTCATTAAATGAGGAGGAAGACTGTTCACAACCTGAGAGCAGCTTAATCCCAGAATGTTTTAGAAAAGGATGACAATCTCAGCTAATAGAAGGCTACCTGATAGAATAATATTCCCTAATAGAGGGAATCTATAGGAGCCACTTTAATAATCTGGGTGGAAGACATGTACCTAATAGTCACGTTATCTGGAAAGAAATACATGGAAGGCACTGAAAACTCACTAAAAACCAGTTAACCTAACAGCCCGGGTCCTTGTTTCTCTTATTCACTTGCACGATCTTTAAAGAAATTGTTTTGCTTGGTAAACACAGGAAAGCTTCAACTCAGCCGCTGCTCGGTCACTGTGAATTCCAAATTAGAAGCATCTGAACCTAATGAAACTATATTACACATTGAAATTTATCGTTTTATAATTTACCATAAAACTTGGGCGCACAGCCAGCCCTTGGTTACCCACTTCTACAGCCACAATGTGTCGGTTCTACGAGGCTAATTTTTAACCTCAATCTGATTTTTCCCCTTGTTTCCCAGCCTCCCAGCTGCTGTCTTAACCCTCCACACCCCGAGCTGCTGTAAGCTTGCAACATGCAAATTAATTTCAATATGAGCCTACATAAAACAAGTAAATCCCATAAATAGTGGATTCCAGAAGCAAGGAGGAATTTTTTTAAGTCCTCTATTCTTTGGGTTAGCCCTACAGACACCTTCATCCCTGCGGGGGACCACAGGGCAGCTTTAGGCAGGAGAGCCTGGCGGTTGGGAAAAGAGGCTTTGGCACTGGACAGAACTAGGGTTTCAGCCTCAGCTCCACCTGTGACTTAACTCGTCTGAGCCTCAGTTTCCTCATCTGTGAAACTGGTGAGAATGCATATAAAGAGCTGGGCCTGCTGTTCAGAGCACAGAACAGACCCAGGAAAGGAGAGCTATTATAATCATCAGCAATATAGAATTCCTTATGAGCAGGTACTAAACACTCCCCTTCTACTAAGAAGGAACAGAAAATTTGACATTGCTATTCCATCTCCCTAATGCTAATGTGTGAAAAGAGCATTGAAAATGCTTTCACGCAGGTGACAAGGAACAGTTGAAATATTTGATAACCCAAAGATCTATTCCGTAAATCAGACCTTCCACATTCAAGCCAGCACTTGAAACAGCATGGCTGTCTCCAGAGAGTTATGTGTAGGAAGCCACTGGAAACTAGGCCAGTCCAGGTGAAGTGTCCAAAAGCATAGAGTAATTGCTGGAAGCCTGCCAGACCCACTGACTTAGAAGAATGACACTCTGGACGTGTGGGAGATGAGCATGTGAGCTACACTCTGTGAGGGTGGGGGTGACTCCCTTATCACACAGCTCAGCCCAAACAGCCAAGGGGAAGCCCCACTCCCCACCCCGTTACCAGTGGCTCTGACTTGACAAAGGAACATGGATGCAAAGGTTCTCGGATATTGGCTTTTGGAACTCAAAACACACTTTCCTCAAAAAGGTGTTACAAATAGTTGCTAGATTTTTTTCTGATCAGGTCCACAAAAGCCTCCGCAGTTAAAGGTGTTACTGAAGGGGTGGCCCTGAGACTGAACCCTGAGGCCAGTGGCTCGCTTTCTTAATTGCAGCAGCCGGGCAACAAAACAAAGCATCCCCCTGTCTCAGTTCCTCTTATGTAAATTAGAAATAATAATACTTCTCTCTTATTGCATATTTGCAAGGATTAAGTGAGTGAATGCATATAAAGCATTTAGATAGTGCCTGGCACATGGTGGATGCTGATAAGTATTAGCTGTCATTATCTTTGTCGTGAAGGCTCTGTGGTCACCAAGCAGAACCCCCAGGAGGACCACAGTGGGGGATTTCAGCCTCCAAGGAGACTGAGGAATTTCACGAGGACCTTGTGGCAAAGAGGAAGGACCCGGGGGTGCCAGCATCCCAAGGCGGCAGTTTCTTGAGCACTCAGCATGTTCTAGGCATGGTGCTGAGAGGTTTACATGCATCATTTCTCCTGCCAACAAAGCTTTGAGGGAATTATTACCGTGATCATTATCATCTCCAGTTTGCTCATGAGGAAACTGGGACCCAGAAAGGCGGAGGCACTCGTTGAACACCACTGGCCTCATTTTTTTTTCTACCATTACATCTCTTCAATGGCCTCCCAGCAGGTGCTGTGCCCAGAAAACATGAGTTGCCTTTGGAAGCAGACTGTTTCTCATTAATGTCCATGTTGAGAAAAACACCAACAACCTTCACACACCACATGAGAAAAGGATGAAAATATGACCCCCGATGATAATCCTTCTCTCACTCTGCAAGAAATGTTTATTCCCTAGAGCGTGTAGGCAATGTCTCCTTGGAAGGAACCTATTTGGTCTTCTTCCTTGCTAGAATGTTCTCTGCACACTGTCACTCCATCTCATTAGTTCCTGGATCCATTTCCAGTACCCAAAGTAGTGGGAACGATGCCGAGGGCACAGGTGGATAACCTGTGTGGTGTCGGATGGAAAATTGGCACTGAAATTTCTAGTGTTTGTGAAAATTGGGTCTGCTGCTATTTATGAAGATAATTCGGAAAGGAAGCAGCTTTCATTTCACTAGAGTTTGCAGGAGAATAGTAATCAATTATTGCTATATTAAGAGACAAGGAATAAACCTGGGAAATGCTGAACCACTTGGGGGAGAGAGGAGTAAAGGGGCACCTATGGCTGTTCACCAGGCTTTTTAATGATCAGGGCTGGAAAGTTCAGCTGAGAAAAGTTGAATGGAGTTGGGGTGGAGAGATGGGCAACCCCACCGGAGTGTGAAGGAAAAACCCTACTATCTGTAGGGGAAGTAGAAGGACCAGGCCCAGCCCTTCCGTTGGAGGTTCAGTGTCAGCAAGAATCTCACTGATCAAAAGAGAGAAAGAGCATAAAGACAGAGGAGCAGCAGATGCATTGAGGACTAAAAGGCATCAATAGCTGGTTGGAATCCAAAAAGTGGAGAAAGTAAAAATCCTAGCTTTTTGGTGTCACACAGAACATCTGGTTTATCTAAGTTAGCAACTATTTATTGAACCAAGGGCCCAGGACATGGAGCGTTAAGAAGAGTTTATTGGCTGTAAACATTGTGATTTAGTGAAACATCTGCACCCTGGGACCGGGACAGAATCTTCTTCACTGGATAGAACCACTCATCTCAGTCAAGGTCAAGTTCTGCTTGGAGACAGAGAGAAGTCCTCTCTGGTCAGTTACTCCAAAGTCGAAGACTTTGCTGTGGGGTTGAAGTGTCGAAACTGCAGAATCTGAGGGGACTCACGTGTTGACAAATGGATGCATTATTTTGCTCCTAGTGGATACGTTATTAGGTTTAACGTTAACGGTTAATTTGCCTTTTCATAGTTTCCAGTTTTGTACATTGCCATGGTTGCAAAGAAAACATCTTTAAATCCTTAAGAATCAAATTAAAGTCAAATCAGGACTTTTTCCTGCTTAATATTATAAGAACATTTGTCAGAAAAGCGCTCTGGCTCTCAGTCAGAACGCCCCCTCAAAAACTGGAGAATTTTCTCGAGGCAGATTACCAAATGTTGGACAATGAAGTCTCTACCTCTTGCAGGCTGTTTATTTTATTTAAATGAGAAATTCTCATTCTTAGATGCACTTTACAAAAACTACAGCCAATTTTGCAGACATAAGGGCACCAGAAGTCCTATGTGTAATACTCACAAAAGTTTGTTTTGTTTTGTCTTTTTTCAATAAAAAGAGCACAGCAAATATGTACCCCATCTATTTTGGATCATTTCTGTTGGCAAAATACTCTATATTAGCTGTAATATAATTAATGGAGAAAAATCTTTTGTTAAAAAAATACGTATTTAAATATTCGACATCTCAAGATTCCTCTATCAGATCACCCCATTGTATCATCAGCTGGCATTTCAGTGAGGAGAGGGCGAAAATAAGGTGTAATCCTTGCCCTCAAGGATCTAAATTCTGTACTTGGGACCCAAACTATTCCAATGAATATAGTAAAATAGTACATACCTTAATTTTTTAAATTCCTAGGATTAGTCTTATGAATAAAACAGACAGGAGGCTTACTCAGCTTAAAATTATAATTGATTTTATCTTTCCAGCAGTTCCCCAATGGATCCACTGGGCATTTTATTTGGTTGCACTGTTGAGTAGATAATTCACCCATTTATCTACTCAGCATTTAATGGGTATTTATTATAGCCAGGCATTACACTGAGTATTGGCAATTAAGCAGCAAACAAGTCATTCTATGGCTTGCTCCTATGAGTGGGTTGTGCCAGCCTTCTTTGTGGCGAGGGTGGAGGTAACAATGGGAGCGCATAGAACAACAGGATAGTTTCTCTTCTCCCTGTCTTAGAGTCAACCACACATCTGAAAGATGCCAAGGTGTCTGAGATGAGACAGAAATGAGACCATTTTCATTCTTATCAGCTTTCCCCAGCCTTCTTTGACAGAAACTCTTAACACTGAAAGGAGCTGGTCCTATTTCTACCTGTAAAAGCTCTGACTTTCCTCCTGGTGCTTCCACTCAGTGAAATCCCTCTCTGAAGACCAAACGCCACTTGCTGTCTGATGCAGACCAAAGTTAAGATTTTGGAGGTTGGAACCTTTCAAAGGGGCAATTCAGATTGTTCCTTTGGGAGGGCAGAAATATCCTAAAGGAGCTGCCCTTGGAGATGGTAGGCTGCCTGGGTTCTGGCCAGTGCTTCCTGCTCCCTGGTGCCCACAGCCATTGTCCTCTTAGTGACAAAATCTGTTAGCACAAGAGCATTCTAGAGCACATTGTACTTATGAGGACCCCTCCTCTGGAAGGAAATGGACTACTTACTATTCTTCAAGGGCAGTGAAAGGCGGGTCCTGCTTGGAGACTGTGGAGGTAAATTACAGTGCCTCTCTTAGGACGTCTCTCTGATACTATTCTCCCACTGCAGCTTTCATCTGAAGCTCTGAGCTGCATATTATCAACTCCTTGCAGCTGATGATATTAAGCACCTACTGTGTTCAGGAAGTGTGCTAGGAGGTTGACAGATACAGAGCCCCCAATTAGGAGTGGGGGACACTGACTGGAAAATAATCAGGTAAAGTTTTGATAGATTCTGTAATATGAATATATGCCAAGCTCTGAGGGTGTACAAAGGAGTGAGTGGATGGGTCTTGAAAGGCAAGTGAGAATTCTATAAGTGGGACTTGGGGTTGCAACATTCCAGGCAGAGAAAAGAACAAAGATGAGAATGAGCATGATTTCCGGGGAAACCTCAAACGTCTGCTGTGTCTTAGTCCATTCAAGCTTTTAGAATACCATGGACTGGGGGGCTTAACAACGGACATTTACTTCTCACAGCTCTGGAGGCTGGAAGTCCAAGATCAAGGCACCAGCAGATTTGGTATCTGGTGAGGGCCCGCTTCCTTGTTCATAGACGGCTATCTTCTCTCTATGTGTTTACATGATGGGAGGGGTGAGGGAGCTCTCTGGGGTCTCTTTTTACAAGGGCACTAATCCCATTCACGAGAGCTCCACCCTCATGACCTCATGACCTCCCACTTCCTAATACCATCATCTTGGGGGTTAGGTTTCGACATACGAATTTTGGAAAAACACAAACATTCAGTCTATAGCTTACTGTGACCATGTATACCGTGCATTGGGGGATGTTGTAAGAGAGGAGAGTGAAAAGAAGATGGTGACAGATAGAAAGGCTCTGTGTATATCATGCTAAGGGAGGATTACAGGTCTATTACAAATGGGGAAACTGAGATTTATAGTCATCACAATTGTCACCTAAGGTCACTGTCACAAGAACAAGATTTGGGGAAGACATCTACCTTTCTCCTTCCTACCTACTAGTGCAGGAATGAGGAAAGAGGAAACACCCAGAGGTGGAAGAGCTTGAAGTCTTTGGCGATCGGCTGTATTGTTGCCCCTTATCCCTGCAGCCTGCTCCTTGCTCAGCAGATTAAGAGCAGAGCCACGTTTGTGATGCTCTTGTTCACACACAGCCCAGCTCTGTCACCAGAATGGCCTGGAAACCCAGCTGCTTCTCGTCATGGACTCCACGTAGCTAAGCCAGTTCACAGGTTAAAGTTATCCTCATCATCTACATCACTGGCTTTCTGCCTTGGGACCTGGGAGGCCCTCTGAGTGGAGAGCTGGCAGCATACACTGTGTGATTTTTCAAGCTGGGACCCAAGAGAACCACTGCCTTTGTGCTGACCCTCCTTCTGGGAAAATGACTGGGAAATGGCTTATCAGAATTACGGAGATTACCCTCCAGTCCTTCGATCTCAACCATCTTCACATCTGAGATGTATTTAGTAGCCCAAGTGGCCTTGTAAGACCCTTCAGAACAGTGGAGCATAATGGATTAGTGAGGCCAAACAACAAATCAGAACTCAAATAGGGTTTCCTATGTAGGTCACTTCCATAAGCAGAATAATTCTTGGTTTTACCAATGCACCTCTACAGCATTTGTGACCACCAAGCCACCTCCTGCCCTGGGTTGTTGAAAACACAGTGTTGAAATCCTAACTCCACCACTGCTTCTGTGACTTTAGACAAATGACTAGCCATGTGTTCTTAGGCAAATGCTTTACTTTTCTGAACTTCACAGGGGATGCCGGGACCCACCTCCAGTGATTTTTTTCAGGACCATGTGAGATTATTTAGATAGAAGGGCTTCTAGAATGTCAAACATGATATAAAATGTTAATTATTGTAATATTATTAAGTGCCTATGGCTCAAATCTCATCAGACCCCCAGAGTTTTCAGTTCCATATAAAGGAAAGGACCCATTCTCACGCTCACTGGTGGACTTCAGAAATGTTATAGGAAAGCTTCTCTTGTTTCCAGTTAATGATCACAATCTCACATGGATGGCATTGTCACCGGGTTTTTTGGCAGAACTTCTGAGTCCAAAGTACACTTCAGCATAAACAAAGACCTGGCTCTGACCCAGCGTGTTAATCAATGAATTAGTCCTTCCCCCATCCGTTAACCTTGGGCCTGCAGCGGTGACAGCGTTGGAGGAATCAAGAGCTCTCACGCTGTTGGAGATGCCTTGAGGACCAGCGAAAGATGCAGGCAACCTTCAGTCTCTTGGAAAAGGAATAGCCCAAATGACCTGTGACCTCACTGTATCTGCCACCTTAGTTTTGTCTAGTCTTCCAGCAGGTTCTATAGATCAAAACGATGAGAGAAAAAGAGACCCACGGAGAGAAAATACAAGTGAGAAAGAGGTATATTCTTGCTCTGGATTATATGCTGGATCCAGGTTCCTTGCTTACAATACTTACTTTTAAGCATTCACTTTCCAGAACACGAAATTTACCATCTTAACCATTTTTAAGTGTACAGTTCAATAGCGGTCAATATACTCACATTGTACAACCAGATCTCCAGAACTTTTTCGTCTTGCAAGAGTAAAACTCTGTACCCATTAAACAACAAATCCCCATTTCCCTCTCCCCCATTTCATAGACTTTTAAATCTCTATTATTTTCTTCCAACCATTTTGTTCTTCACAATATCTCCCACCAGTAGACCACTCTGGCCTTTTTTTAGACATTGTAGCTGGCCTCAGTATAACTGCCTTATAGTTCTAGAATCATCTCTGTTTAGCTTTCAAAAACAAAAAACAAGCATTTCTTTCCATGGCGAAGCTTTCTCTTTCAGGGTAGACTGAGGGGCAGCTGGCATCCGTGTTGACGTGTCAAATGGAGCTCCCTCAAGGAGAAGAGGGCATCTGTTGGAGCTCAGTGGAGCCAGGTCTCAAGCACAGCCCTTTGGTTGCTCATATCTAATAGGTGTTATTCAAAAAGTAGAACTTAAAAGGGAGGGTCCTATGGTCAAATCCTTTGAGAAAGCTTACATGACCCAAAGTTGAAAAGGACTCTTTACTTCGTGATAGATCAGAGCCTTGACCTACAGGTGAGGTGAGCAGGGCTGTCATCTTCCTGGGGTCTGCAGAGGAGCTCACCCACCACGTGAGAGGGCGAGGAGATGGGCGCGCACAGCCCACCAGCCGGGCGGGACTCGGTTGCTCTCCTCCTCTGCTGTCAGGAGGAGTGGAGAATTGCACTTTCTCCTGGGACAATTGCAAATCCAGGAAGCTGTATTTGTCAGAAAAACTCACAGAGGCCAGTCCTTCTGGGAGGAGGGAATGTAAAAGTCAGACCTGTCCAGTTTTCGAAATCTGCTCTGTCTTTCCCCTTTCCAGAAAAAGAGCGGCCAAAACAGAGTAACGGGAATAAAGCAGTTGGTTATTAACACCGTTTCTCTTAGCTTGGACTGCTATAACAAAACACCATTGACTGGGGGCTTAAACAACAGACATTTAATTCTCACAGTGCTGGGGGCTGGGAAGTCCAAGATCAAGGTGCGAGCCACTTAGGTTCCTGGTGAGAGCCCTCTTCCTGGCTGGCAGACAACCTTTCTCACTATGTCCTCACATGACCCGTCTTGTGTGTGTGAATGCAGAGAGATCCCACCCACACACACTCTCTCTTCCTCCTCTAAGGCCATGAATTGCATCATGAGGGCCCCACCTTCAAGATCTAATCTAACCTTCCTTCTAACTCTTGATCCAACCCACCTTCGTGAGCTAATCTATTCCCCTCCCAAAGGTCCCATCTCCAAATACCATCGCACTGAGGGTTAGGGCTTCAATGTATGAAATTGGGAGAATGTGAACATTCAGTCCATGGCGTAGTTGATGGCTTTATGAAGGTATAGTCAGCCCCGGGTTAATGAAGGTAGGAAGGAAAGGGACTTGATGTTAAAAGAGAGAAGAAACGGTCTGAGAAAACTGTGTCATGAAGTCCTTTACTCGTCCACAGCTTGGAGGAACCAAGAGATCAATTTTATCCCTTGTTAGTGTAATGATATCTAACAGATCTCTCTCTGTTTTGTCTATTTTTTGCTTTGTTACACATTGTATACTTCCAAAAAGCATTCAAGGCACCTTAAAATAAAAGTGGAGCCATCAGAAACTATGGAGAAAAAAGCAGTCACAATTATACCAGGAACCAGGGGTCGGCAAGGATTGTTATTGAACCCTAAATTTAGTTCATTCTGAGCATCTTGGGGCCTGAAAAAAAATGTGATGGCTCTCTGTTCAGATAATAAAGAAGAGAGCTTTTTGCCCCCCACTAAAGTTAAACTCTGAAAGGAATTTATTATTGAACCTAAACAAGAGTGAAAACATATTTGCTTCATGTGGCTGGTTCTTGCATTGGCCTTTGATAAAAGCCAAGGGCACAGAATATTGATTTGCAGCTAAGCAAGGGGGATTCTGCAGGTCTGAACATATTCATGTTGATGACCAACCTTCATAGAAGGGTGGGACTCAGATGAGGCGACACCAGAGCCTCTCCAAGTGTGTCCCGCCCAAACCCTCGAACCTGCAACACATTCAGCTGAGCTGCTGGTGAAATGTATATTCTCGGACCAAGCCAGACCTACTGGGTCAGAATATTGGGAGGAGGGGGCTAGAAGCCTACATTTTTCAAACTCCTTTGGTGACACTGATGCCCATTAAACTTTGAGACCGTGATCTAGAGAAGAGTGTGTGTGTGGCCTCATAGGCATATTCTTTCCTATTATCTGTGTTACTAGGTAGAAAGAATTCCCTATTCTTTAGTTATCTGATGCCAGCTCCCAGAACTGACAAACTGTCATGATAAATAAGCAATCTGACATATATCCTCTTTCTCAAAGAAAGGCCACCATTCCCAGAGAAGCAGGACCCCAATTTTTCTCGACGAAGAATTGTGTGCTTGCCTAAAACCTCTTGTGAGCATCTAGTTACAGGCCAGTGTAGTACACAAGAGATCGCTTAGCCTAAATTTCAGACAGGTGTTAGCCATCAACTGTCATCATCCCAAAATGATTTCATATGCACCTAACACGTATATACTATGGAGAAGCAGTTCCGCCAGGGTACCCATCTTAATAAACAGGTGAAACAAGTGTGGTCCCTGAATACTAGATTTAAAAGGAAGAGTCTTTGTAAAAACAACCATTGTCTTGATGGAAGAGCTAATTGTTAAATAATCAGGAATGTAGGGAGCCAGTCATTGAGCGGGGGCAGCTTGAAATCTGCCACCTGCGAGTATTTACACCACGGAAATCAGCAAATGCTACAAAGCAGAGCTTATTTATCCCTGGGGAGAGCTGGTTTACTAGCGCACCATTGGTGCAAACTGAGGAATGGACCTAAAACACAGAGAGCAGTCACCTTCCTAAAACCGACGACAGGAGACTCACTCATCCTTCCCATATGGACACTCTCTCCTGTCCCTTGCAAGGCGTTAACCTGGACAAGGGTCTATGTGGAAGGTTGAGATTCCTGAGGTGCATCTTAATTCTATTCAGACAAGCTCGATGTAGTTGATTTGTAAGGACTGCTAAAAAAGAAGAAAAAGCCTCTTCAGCTGATATATTTCTTTTATTAGGAACACTGATTTTTTTTATCCTATTAGGGATAAATTTTAAATGCAAACGAGTAGAAAAATAAGCTCACTGATTTAGATTCCTGTCAAGGTGGGAATGACTGATGCCAGCTATTTTCCTGAGTGCAGGTTCTGATAGGAGAAAAAGGTTACAAAAAGCAGCAGAGTTTGGGGCCTGAAGAAAGTGGAAGAATGGATGGTAGGAAATAAAATAGCTGAAGAGTAGCGAGGCTGGGATGTGAATAAATGCAGTAGCCTACCAAGAAGCTTGTCTTTAAGGCACAAAAGAAGAAACCAGACACTGATTCAGACACAGCTCTGCAGTGCTGTACACGCACGTCGCAAAGAGCAAGGCACTGTCACAGCGTCCCCTCCTGGGACAGCAAACCAATTCTGAGCTGGTCTGGACACTTGGATCTAGTTGTTACTGCTGTAAAAACACTAGTTTACATGAAAAGCAGACAATATATCAGCTTAAAGACAAGGATAGAGCCTCTTGTTGTCAAGAATCTTAAGCACAGACACTTACAAAGAGCATTATAGGAGTTTGTAGGAAAAGTTATAAAAGAATGCACCCTCTGACCTCATAAATCCACTTGAAAGGATTTATCCTAGGAAGATCATCAGACTAGTTAGTATCCAAAGATGTATGTAAAGTTTGCTCATTGAAGCCTTATTTATGGAAATATTTTTAAAATCCTAAATATCAATCAATGGAAAATGGTTAAAAATGGTACCTCCACACAAAGGTATTGTTATTAGCCATTAAAAATGCTGCTGTAGACGATTAATGATATGAAAATACGATTAAGATGTATTGATGAATGGAAACCTTTATAAGACATTCATTGTGACACCACTTTTAAAAGTTTACATACTTCTAGATATACATTCATGGGAAAAAACACTGGAATGCATTTGGCAATGGTAAGAGTAGTTATGACAGGATGTTGTCATTTCTAGTGAATGCTTTCTTTTTGTTATCTACACTTCTAATATTTATGAATTTATCATGGCATTTGCATGCAAAAGTAATAAATTTTTAAAAAGAACTTCGTCAGTGCAAAGGAAGTGAGGGGCAGGACTAGTCTTCATCTATGACTGATCGGGGTTGTTAATTTTGTCCCCGCTGAACAAAGGAGATTTAAGGGTGCGTGTGGGTATGCGCGTACTGAAGTCAGTAAAGAAAGAGTAGCAGTCACTGGGGTGCCCAGATTTTTAATGTTGAGCTGGGTCTGGTTTCTCCTTGTGTCCACCCTCTGCCCATGTGCCCTCTATATTGGTGAGATCTATTCATTCCAACTTCATGAATGTCCAAAAGAGGCAATGTTATCTGAAGAACCTTCTAGAATTGTACAGCCATTGTGTATTTGGGGGGAAATGCCTGGCACCACCTCACATCAAACTGGAAAATTACTTCAAAGACTATCAGCAAAATACACAGAACAATAGTGGACAGCCACTGGGGCCCAAAGGAACTGACCAGAAATGGCCAAGTGAAAAAAACGGGGTCCCCTGCTGAGAAAGTCAGACTCTCTTTAGCTCCCTTCTCCTCGTATGTCTTCCTTCTTTCCATTTCAGCATGTTTTAATTAGCCCGTCCTTCGTGTTTCGTAAATTTGGGGGGAAAAATAGTCCACCCAAATAGACAACGCATTTAAATTTAAAGAGCAAAAAGAATAAATATGCCCCCTCCCTACACCCCGATTTCATTCTCCCCTGTTTGAGCTTCAGGCAGTTGTCTTTAACTTAGAACAACACTGGAAACATGGAGAAACTGCTGTCACCGGGGTGGGGCACCCCCAGTCTAAGGTGTTAAGAGGCGTTCTCTATGGTGGACAGAACGATTGACATCATAGCCAGCTAGTGTTCCTTGGAACACAATTGGGAATCCCTTGATTCAAGTCGTCAATACCTAACATATTGAACCTCTCCTCTAACAAACAGTGGTACAATGTTTTCATTTTCCCTGTGAGCAACCCTAAGCTGGCTCTCATGGAGAATCCAAAGGAGGCTGACTTCAAGCTTCCTTCTTCCGTAGAACAAGGCAGCTAGGTAGAGAGCCGATCCATAAAAAATGCAAGACCGTGTATGTTTAGCCACAAAACTGGGGTTAGAGCCTACCAATGTCGGAGTTAGGGAGACAGAAAGTCTAGTGTGGGCTGACATAATCAGGGAGGGGCTGCTGGGTCATGAAAGATGGACAGTTCAGCTGGGGGAAGGGAAAGGCACTTTAGGAGGCAAACAGGCTGAGCAAAGGCACGGCCGTGAGCAAGACGGTGGTGTGTGCTGGGAGGTGGGAGGAGACTGCTCAGAGGAGGCAGCGACTGGTATTGGCAGGAATTCAGAGATGAGGTTAGAAAGGTGGGATTGGATCAAATTAAGGAAGGAGGTTAAAATCCTAGGAAAGAGCCCAGGCCTGAGGCTGTAGCAAAAGGCAGCCTTCTCGTGGCAGTCAGGCAGGAGTGAGGTCTTGAGCAAGAGAGTGATGTGATGAAAGCAATGTTGTACCAGGTAGCAGAAATTTCTGGACAAGATGTTAAGTACAATAATCCCTAGGAAACCAGTAAACACATAGAGTGTGTTCTCCCTGTCCTGGGCAAGCCTACGTGCCTTGTTTTTCCAAACCTATTGTGGTTTTAAACCATCTAAAACAAAGACTCTTTTTACCCCAACCATTAATCAGCTTTCCTTCTTCTTCATCTACATATCTGCAATCGCTCCACAGAAGTTGGCTCCATTGTTCGTCCAGCTAGAGAAATACCTCCACTTTTTCTCCTGTTTGGAAGCAAAACCTTCGGACCTGGTGTGCTCCCAAGATGACACATGCAGTGTACTCCAAGCCGGGTCAGCCAAACCCTCCAGACTGCTCTTAAAACTATTGGCCCAGCCCCACCTCCTGAGTGGATGACCACACTCAGGCCGCCACAGGAACTGACACATGGGCTCCATGAAAGGCTAAGGGAATAAACCTGAACTGCTGGGTTCAACCAACACCAAATCTCTATCCATATGAAAGCCAGTGTGGTTGCAGGGCAGCCCTCTTAAAGTGCTTCTGCCCCCAGAGGGCCAAAGAAGCTGCTTGGTTTGGAGTAATGGCCTGGAGAAAATCCTACTCTGTCCCCTAGGTCATGTGGTTTTTGCTTCAAACCTCTACTTCTCAAAACAGCCCAAAAACTCATCCAAAAAAAATGCCACCCACTCTTTTGACTGACCGCTTTCCAAAGACCAAAATAGACTCTAGTTTCTATTTTTAAGAGTAAAAGCAAAAAATCCCTCTATATGGTTTTACTGTTGTATCCCCTCCCCCACCCTAAGGCCCTGTTACCCATTCCTGCTCTCTTCTGCCAAGCTCCCCAGTAGCAGTGGGTCTCAGTCTGCAGTGTGCCTTGTCATTGCCTGGACCCGCAGAGCTTGTTAAACACACAGTGCTGGGCTCCACCCCCAGCAATTCTGATTCAGTAGGTCCGAGGTGGAGCCAGAACTTTGCATTGGTGATGAATATCTAGTGACACCAATTTTCTCTGCTGTGTGATGTTCTCCATCCAGGCTTGTCTGCACAGATGTTCTTTCTGATTCAAAGGTACCTTCCTCCTGAAAGAGAGCTGTGGGGACGAAATGACTTCAAAGATGAAGGCCTTCTGGGTGGGTAAGTTGCAGATGGCTGGCTTCGTTAGCAAAGGAAATCACCCAGGCAAAACTGCTCAGCGGTAAAGGAGGCGAAACAGGTAAAAATTTGGTCCCCAGCACCCATGCCCCAGTCTTAGCACCAACACCTTATAATCAAAAAATCTCCAAATCTTAGAGCTAGAAGACATTGCTTCTAATTCCCTCATTTTAAATATGGGGACATTTTTGAGGCTCAGAAAAGGTAAGTAAGCTGTCCAAGATCTCAGAGCTAATGATAGCAGGAATGGGATTACAACCCAGGTTTTATGAGTTTTTTTTTTTTCTTTTTTGAGGAAGATTAGCCCTGAGCTAACTGCTGTCAATCCTCCTCTTTTTGCTGAGGAAGACTGGCCCTGAGCTAACATCCATGCCCATCTTCCTCTACTTTATATATGGGATGCCTACCACAGCATGGCTTGCTGAGTGGTGCCATGTCCACACCAGGGATCCAAACCAATGAACCCTGGGCCACCTAAGCAGAACATGTGCGCTTAACCGCTGCACCACTGGGCCAGCCCCAGTTTTATGACTTTTGACAATCACTTTGATTTGTTCAACGTAAAAATGAGAGAAAGGAAGAGTTCTGCTACCAGTAACTTGCAATGAACTAACCTTCCTGCCAATAACAATTACAAACTCAGAGAAAAGAAAAGTTACCAGACAGGAAAAGATGCAGAAAAAAGTGTACCCGTTGTCAAAAGGAAGAAAAACACCTAATAAAAGTAGACCCACAGGTGACCTATTTGTTGGATGAGCAAACAAATATGGTAAAGATTGTGAAGGAAAAGATAGATACAAGGAGGAAAGAAATAGTGAATTTTAGGAGCAATATAGAAACTCTAAAGAAAAGAACCAAATGGAAATCCCAGAACAGAAAGATACATCTGAAATAAAATTTCATCACGTGAGATTAAGAGGAGATTGTTTACTACAGAAGGAAGAATCAGTGACCTTAGACAGATGAACAGAAATATTCTGAACTAAACAACAAAGAGAAAAAAAGATCGGAAAAATAAAGAGCAGAGACTCAATGACCTGTGGGACTGAAACAAATAGTCTAATGTAAATCCTGTTAAATAGCCTCATGAGGGCATCACAAATTAAAAGTAAAACTAACATCCCTCAAGAACAAAGACACAAATGTTGAGAAGATATTAGCAAAGCAAAGCACATAAATAAAACAAATATATATGCGATAATGTATCATAACCTCGTGGGGTTTATGCCAAAAATACAGAGTTGGTTTACCATTTGAAAATCAATTAATGTAGTTCACCACATTAACAGAATAAAATTTTTAAAACTCATACGACCACCTCTGTGGATGCAGAAGAAGCATTTGGCCAATTTCAACACCATTCATGATAAAAGCATCATACTTAAAGTCGAAATGCTGAATACATTCTCTCTGAGATTGAGAACAGGTAAAGATGTCTGCTTTCACTACTTCAACACGGAGCTCGAGTTCTTAGCCTGTGCGATACAGCAAAATTAGTTAATTAATTGTAAAGAGCTTGAAAAGGAAGAGGTAAAGCCGTCACTACTTACTGATGGCCCAATTGTCTGTGTAGAAAACCCTGAGGAATTGAGGGGGGAAAAGACAAAACAGAAAAAAGCCACTAAAAGAAATAATAAATGCATTTAGCAAGATCACAGGATATCATGTACATATACAAAAATCAATTGTATTTCTATTTCTATATGCTAACAATAAATAACATTTTAAAACAATACTATTATAATAGCATCAAAACTATGGAATACTTAGAATTACATTAAAAATGTACAAAAATCTCTACATTAAAAAGTTTAAAATGTGGTTGAGAAGGATTTTTAAATGCCTAAATAAATGGAGAGAGATGTAATATTCATGAATGAGAAGACTCAAGTTGTTAAGATGTCAGTTCTCCCCAGAGTCAGCCATAGACTCAACATGATTCTAATCAAAGTCCCTCCAGGCTTTTTTGTAGAAATTAGCGAGCCGATTTTAAAATAGGGAGCCAAAACAGTCTTGAGAAAAGAAATACCAGCTTGGAATGGTTACACTACCTGACTTCAAGACTTGTATAAAGCTACAGGACAGTGTGATACTGGAGCAAAGATAGACAAATAGATCAGTGGAACAGAATGGGAGTCCAGAAAGTGTGTGTGTGTGTGTGTGTGTGTGTGTGTGTGTAAAATGCAATCGGTTGATTTTCAACAAAGGTACCCAGGCAATTCAGTGGGGAAATTCATTTCAAGAAATCCTGCTGGAACTATTGAGTATCCATATGGAAAAGAATGTACCTTGACCCCTGCCTCACACCACATGCAAAAATGTATTTGAGATTGCTCTTAGAAATAAAAGTAGAAGCTAAAGCCTTCTAGAAGAAAACATAGGGGGATATATTTATGACCTTGAGGTAGGCAACAATTTCTCAGGACACAAAAATATAAACTATGAAAGAAAAGATTGATAAACTGGAAATAATCAAATTTAAAACAATTCTGTTCAAAGAAAATTGAAAAGGCAAGCCACAGGCTGGGAGAAATACGCAATACGTTTGTCTGACAGAGGTCTCACACGCCAAATGTGTAAAGTACTTCCACAGGTCAAAAATAAAAAGACAAACAACCCAATTTTCAGATGGACAAAAGATCCATTAAATCACAGATAAGCACATAGGAAGGTGCTCAAAATCATTAGTCATTAGGGAAATGCAAATTAAAGTCAGAGTGCCATGCCGCTTTCTACCCAATAACAATTAAAATGAAAAGACTGGCAATATTAAATATGGGCAAGGAGGTGAAGCAATTGGAATTTTCTCACAGTGCTGGTAGGAGCTTAAAAATGGTACAACTGCTTTGGATAACAGCTTAGCAGTTTTTTGATAAGGTCAAACAGTCACCTACCATCGGATCCATCAATTCTACTCCTAGGAATTTACCCAATAGAAATGAAAGCCTAGGTCATTGGTGAGTTGAGGGAGAGAGATGTTTGTTGGTGTAACTGGGATGGAATCCAGACTGGAGTGGCTGGAGGTGTGAGTGGGAGGCGAAGAAGTGGAGAAAGAACAGGAGCTGGAGAGGGTGTGAGGATGCATTTGTGTTTGTTATGAAACAGCCTGGGGCATGTTAGGCATATACCTCACACCAAAAATCAGCATAAATTCCAAATAGTACAGTTTAACCAAATAGAAAGACTTCCGGAAAATAAATTAAAATCTTTTTGAAATATCTAGAGAAGAGATTTGATGAAATAATTTTGTCTAGAAGCTGTATATTAAATAAAAAGTTAGAAATGGCTGTATCTGACTATATGAACTTTTGAAAATGTGTCAAAATGCAAAAAAAAAAAAAAATTAAAATGCAAACAGACCAGGAAAAATATTTGCACCACATCTGACAAAGGGTTAATATCTTTATTACTATGAGCAAACTCCTATTAATTGATTTTTTTTAAATGTCTCTGGGCTGGCCTAGTGGCATAGTGGTTAAGTTCAAGCACTCTGCTTCAGCAGCCCAGGGTTCATGGGTTCCATCCCAGGTGCAGACCTATACACTTCTCATGAAGCCATGCTGTAGTGGCATCCCACATACAAAAAATAGAGGAAGATTGGCACAGATGTTAGCTCAGGGACAATCGTCCTCACCAAAAAAAAAAAAAAAAAAAAATCACAAAAAAAGTCTCCAATGCATAAATAGGAAAAAGACATTAGCTTATGACTCAAAGAACTATAGCCAGTAGACAAATATATGAAATAATGTTCAATTGCTCAAATAATAAAAGAAGTTAAAATATTAAATTTTCATTTTCCTCCTAAATTAGCCAAACAAAGTTTAAATTAATATAACATGCTGGCAAGGATGTAGGTTATAAATGGATTAAGAAGTGCTATATAATTATACGTAATTTATATATTATAAAGTGGCCTAATCCTTTTCAAAATTATTTGGGCACAAAGCATCAACTGTCATTAAAGTGTTCACAATTCTTGACTCGGTTGTTGTTTAGAGTCACATTACATTGCAGATGGCATATGGATAAAGATGTTCATTGTAGGGTGTTCGTTTAGTTGTACTATCAAAAGGAAAAAAAGGAAAGCCATTGAAATGTCCTTATAGAAAGGGAGGGATTAGGCACTCTAGTTAGGAGGTTGGGCCCTGGAATCAGATCCGGCTTGGACCCCAGCTCCTCACTCATGAGCTTACCAACCACTCTCCGAAATTCCTCATCTGAAAAAAAGAGGTGATCAGCATCACCTGCCATCCTAAAGTTGGGGGGAATAAATGAGATAGACACAGAAAGCACGTGGCAGTCAGCTGAGCATATAATCAACATAGTACACGCTAGATATTATTCCTTCCGCCTGACGAGATACCATTTAACTGCGAGAAGCTACAAGTGTGAAATAAAAGCTGGGAGAAAATGTTTAGCAAAATGCATGTGATATATTAAGTAGGAAAAAAAATCCAATTACAAACGTTATATTGGCACTACAGTTGTCATAAACCATCTATCTCTAATAAACTGTGTGTAACTCCAGGGAGCCTGGGAGGGTGATAAAATTATGGAAAAACTATTTTCTTTTGCATCTTCCTATAAATTTGTAATATTATTGTGATTACTATTGTAACATTGTTTTTGTACATAAAAATAAATTCACAAAGCAGGAAACATCCTCTGTCAGTCCATGAGTTCCAATTTTTGATTCAGAAACCAGGAGAGGCCAGGGCAGTCCCCCTGAGCTGCCAGACCCTTCCTTGGTTGTTGCCCTTGACTGTCAGCTGGCCAGCAGGCCGTCACTGCTGGGTATTGCCTTTGCTATGCTCTTTATGGGCGGCCTCTCTGAATCCTATCTGAAAGGCTCCAGCTTTTCTAGCTTTCTCACTGAATCAATGGGAGCTATTAACTGGGTCTCTATTGTCGCCACCCTTACAAGATTCCGTCCCTAACCGCATGGCACCAGCAGGTGGATAAAGGGGATGGGCCACACTCGGGATGCCTTCTTCAACCCTCACAGACAAGAAAAGCTGTATTTTGCAGGCCAAGTGTTACCTGGAAGCCTCTTTCCTATTATTCAAAAGCCCTTCCATCTGTGCCTAATCCAGACGATTAAGTAGAGCTTTGCTGTTTAACTGCTTCGTGCCCTCTGTGTGTTGGTTCTGTCTACACAATACCGAGTTAGTGGCAGTGCCGATAAGTGACTTCAAGTGATAAAGTGCTTGGGACCAAAATTGAGTCCTCAATTCAAACTCAGCCTATGCTATTAATTTTTCAATATAAGGAGATAATAGTAGTTGTGACTAAAACCTGCTTAGTATAAACTTGAATTACAGGGGCCGCCCCGTGGCCGAGTGGTTAAGTTCGTGCACTCCGCTGCAGGCGGCCCAGTGTTTCCTCGGTTCGAATCCTGGGCGTGGACATGGCACTGTTCATCAAACCACGCTGAGGCAGCGTCCCACATGCCAAAACTGGAAGGACCCACAACGAAGAATATACAACTATGTGCCGGAGGGGCTTTGGGGAGAAAAAGGAAAAAAAAATAAAATCTAAAAAAAAAAATAAAAAACGCATTACAGCAAATGAAAACAGTGATGCTATTCATCTTGGCAGCTGAGGCATAACGCAGTCCACAAACATTTTAGTGAGCATATATTGAGCACTTTCTGTGTGCCAGGCATTGCAGTAAGTACTGCGAACAAATTGTCATGGTTGAGAAAGAACTTAAGGATCATGTATTCCAACCATCCAACAGGTTCTTGGATCTGACTTTTGATATCTCCACCAAGAGTAACTCTTACAAGAAGGAACTCACGGGTTCCCCAGGCAATCCATCCTGCTGCATCCAACAGCTGACTGTCAGGAAGCTCTCCCTTGGGGTAACTTATCATTCACACTCATCAGTTATGCTGAGGGCACTGTGATCGGCTGTCGCGTCTCGCTAAGAACGTCAATTACTCCTGTCCCTTGTCCTGGCATCCAAGCATCCTAGCTCTCTCTTTCCCTGTGACTCAGCAAAAGTGGCAGTTGCTTTTAGACCTGGAAGTCGACAATTTACCAAACAGATGTTCTGTACTCTGGCACCAATCAGAAATAGGTAGTTCCCAGGTTAGTTCAAATGGTGTCTAGGTGCTAGATTTTAGAGAGCCATCTGATGTCCAGGCCAAACAATCAGGAGCCCAAATTCCACATAAGGCCCAACTTCCAGCCCTTAGCACTAACGGTGCATAGCTTCCCACCCTGAATAAGTGTTTGATCCTCTTGACACAGACACATGCTCTCCGAGTGAGCTCTGACCAAAAGTTACGACCGCACCCTGGTTATGAGGAAATGCTTTGCCTAAGAAGCAGAAGTTAATAGGGGCGGAGAGGCTTGATGGCTGAAGGAAATGGCCTGAAAGAAAGCTCTTATTTAAATACTTAAAAAAAAATAATTATGCTAGTAGACGATAAAGAAATGTGTTCAAAATTTTCATGGGAAATGGCCTTGAATTTACAGTTCTCTACCCATTCAAATTATCAAATCTGAAGGGACAAAAGACACAGTTGGGCATGCATACGAGAACTCAAAGTTTACTGCCCGTGTACCCACCATGAGAAGATGACTTGAGAAATTACTTTGGCCAAACAAAAGAAGAATTTAAGAAAGGGAAAAGAAATGGGATAAAAGAAAGAGGGACTGCTGAATATGACCCAGAAGATGTGCCATTAGGCTGGACAATTTAGAGAGCTTTCTCTCAAGCAGCGAAATTTCTAGAGCCGGAAGACTGAATTTCTGATTTGATAGGTCCATTCACGCTTCAAGAGAGCCCTTCTTGAATCAAAGCTCTTTATCTCCATTGAGGCTGGTTTTTGATCCATGTCATCTTCTTCCAGTGGCTAATTCACTTAAGCATCAACCATAGTGTTCCGCTGGGGTTGACAAGAGCCCAGGGGTGGTCCAGCCCCTGGCCTGGCAGTTTTCCAAGTGCCTCCTCTCTGTTCGTCTTGTAGGGGAATTTCCTACTGCAGAAAAGGGAGAACCATGCAATTCAAAGTTCTTGAGTCTGTGGCGACTCATTTTCTGAGCCAACAGTCAGGACATAAGACCCGACTGTCAAGTTAAAACATATTTACCTGAACACAATGGACTGAATATTTAAAACTGGACAGTTCCTGAAAATTCAGGATATATGGCTGTCGTTATTGTCCCCAGATGCATGGGGGAGAGAGATGACATGGAAGGCACGAAAAGCTGAGGTCCTTGCCCAGTGGGCACTCGGATAATATCCTTTCCCATGAACCTCTTGTCATGCTTCTCCTTGAGGAGTCCTCCCAGAGACTCTGACTTGTACAGACAGTTAGTGCTCTAACAGGCTCATACTGCTCACTCCTTTAAATCCATCTTTAGGGATTTGTTTGATGATTAAGAGAACCTGTTGGTGGGGGAGGGGTGGGGATAGAGAAGGAGAAAGTGATAACTCAGCCTCTTTTCTTTTGTCCCTAAAAATTTACCTCAGGCCCCACATTGTGTATCTCGCTCAGCAAACCAGTCCTTCCGCTGGAAGGCAGCTGGGTGGCTTGCTCTTATTATTCTAGCATGCCCTTGGGAGCAGGGTGGGGTGGGGCTTGGGGACCTTACCTTCACCTTAAGCCACTTATCAAAGTGTTTCTTCCTACCACTGAGAATATTCTACCTCAGAAAAGTCCTGAAAAATATGATTTTCCATCTTGTTGCATTTCCATGATATTTCAGTGTTTCTTACAGATCGATGCCCCTAACAACCGTAGCTAACCTGTCTACCCTTCAATGCACGCTGGTCACGAGCCCTTAGGAAATCCTACACCTCCACTAATTTATATCCAGAATATTCAGAAGAATATTATCTCCAGGACTCCTGCAAATGACTCATTGGTCTTGGCCACCAGAAAGCCCCAGTACCAGCCGAGAGAGGACGATAAGAATCGGTAGGCCTCCCTTCCCTCTGGAGATTGTGTCATAGTCAGTGAACTCTGCCGCAGGAGGGAGATAAGAACTGGGTAGGCTCACTCCCCCACAGAGATTGTTTCATACCCAGTAGACACATGCCCCAAATCCAGAGATGCAGTAGGCGCTTTGCAAATATTTACCTAGCTACATGGAAACAGGGTAGGACTAGTCAAAGGTCTATTTCACTTCAAGAGTACATGCCCCACACTCTATTCTCTTCACATGCTTGAAGAAGCACACATCCTTTTCTGTGGCTGTCTTTCCAAGTGTCAAAAACCACATGAAAGTCAAACCCCTTCAATTTCCAAGTCATCTAGTTATCCAGGATTTGAACACCCCACAGAGAAAATATTAGGTTTGCTTTCATGTGTGAAGGGAATGGCTGTCACGGGGGCTTGGAGTTCAGACTGATCCTTGCATTCTCAGAAAGGAGGATCACGAGCGCTTCAGACTTTTCTAGTTCTGCTGCTGAGCTTCCACAGGTAAATTAAGGAAACCAAGTGTTTGGCACCGAAGGAAATCCGCAACAACAAAACGCAATAGAAAGAGGACCGAGAACATACCCTTCCCACACTTTCAATCAGGAGCTGAGGGGAAAACCCAACAAATGCCTTCAGAGATTAACCTAACTGAGCCACCTTCTCCTCAAAATATGTGAGTAACTGTAGGCTTGGTGTGTTGACAACATGTTACCAGACAGGCTTGGCTGAAACACATATAAAGAACACAAAAGGAGGACCTTCGTCACTAAAACCCACAGAGCAAGACAGACATTTGTCCCATATAGCTTAGCATTATCGGATGTGCCAAATGCCACTGCTCTTAAGTATGAAGACCCAATGCCAGAGGAACACAGGGTAGGCCTTTTAATTAACTACCACTTGCATGGTGCCATCTTGTGGTAAATTCCTTTAGTAACTTGAAAGAAACAAGGCCAATTTTTTCCACCTTATAAATTTTGTGAAGTGCAATATTTAGACTATTTTTGAGTAGTTTAAGAACAGCTTGAGCTTCGACTTCCTAATTGAAGAACAAAAGAATCCACAATACATTTTTCATTGGATTTAATAGTCAATAAATAGTGATTGAGATTTCCTATCGCAAAGTCAGCAATCATAAAACCCAGGGAAAAAATTGAGGAAGGAATTTTTTGCACAGAAAAATATTTTTTTAAATGACAATTACCTTTCTTTATTTGAGAAAAAGCTTCATCCAGAGATTCAGGCCCTAGACTATGTTGTACTGTCTCATGTCAAATCGTTCAAAAGGTAAAGTTTCCAGATATGGTCATTGATAGATTGGTTTCAAATAACCTGAAAAGAACTTATGGTCTGAGCTCATGGACTCTGGATTTTTCTATTTACTTTTTTTTATCTTGAGAAAGGGTTAACCAGTGGTGTCTGTCTGCAGCTTACACATAAAGGATGCGGGGTGTCCCATTCACTTAGGAAAACTTCACATGATTGAATGCATATCTACAGAACCAGAACTGAAACCAAGGCTTCCTAATTTTTAGTCCCACAGTCTTCACTGTAGATCTTAGGGCTCAATTTAGATAGTGAACCCACACTGGTTAGGAGTGGTGTGAAGTTCTGCATTCTGGGTGGTTATGAAATCCGAGCTGTGGATCTGCAGCTTGGTAGTTATGAGGAAGACACCTGAGCAAGATGCTGAGACTTGTGAAGTTGGAGGCTGGAGAAGCTCCAGGCCACATTCAGGATTCCCACGTTGCCAGCCCAGCCTTACAGCAAACAGAACCCCAAATCTACCAACTGTAAAACACCCCAACCCCCAAAAGCTCCCTAAATCCTCTCTCACTTCGTGAGAGTGCCAAGTTCACAGGAGGAGCTCAACGAATGCTCAACCCAATGCCTGAAACATAATGGCCATGAAATAAACACCTGGTTGACTGCATTTTAAAAAAAATTTAAATCAGAGTTCTCTCTTTCCCAAACTCTGAGTTCTTTTGTTCAGATTACATTTAAACAAACATTTATTGAATGCCCACTAGTATGTTCCAGGCACAATCACATACATTCTCACTTGTGACTAAATTTATACAGCCAGCCTGTCCAACTGAGGCCATCTTTTGATAGACATGGATCATTGAAAGTCACTCTCCTGGAAGAAAAAGCAGTGATGGGCAAGAAGTATCACAATTAGCTTTTAAGGAATTGGGGTAATGCCTGAGAATAATTTGGGGGTAAGGAGAACATTTAACTTCAGCTCACAGGAAGCCTGGTGCTGGGTGTAGCTCAAAAGGTGGGCCAGAAAGAGTCACAGACAATGCCATCGGTCAGGTGAGAGTTGCAAGGAGGACGTGGTTGGAGAAAACTGAGACATCAAAAGCAATGTGGTTGGAAGGTCACCATAAGCTTCTGAGGGAGGGAGGACCGTCAAAGGAAGGTACAGGCAGCCCAAGAGCAAAGTGATTTTGGTGAGAATCTTAAAGTGGAGCAAAGGAGGGAAGCATGTTGATGGGAGATCAACGAGGTGAATGAGTTTGAGGATTTTGGATCCCTTCCTGCCCTCCCTCCCCAATTTCAATGCTTCCCCATGGAGGGGAGAGATCAAGGGTCTAAAACGAAAAGCATTCATCTTTGTTGGTCTTAGCAGTCAACATAAAACGTTAGAAGGAAAGAAAATCAACACAAGTGACTAAGGATAGTGGGGGTACAGTGGTGACAAAGTGTGGATTTTGGTGATCCATTTTCTTCTTGTTCCATTTCCAAAATACTCCAGGGGCATGTCTGTGATGCACCAACACAGAAGGAAGGGAAGAAGCCAAAGAAGATACAGATACAGACACAGATGGAAGGAGAAACGCCTAGGGCATAATTAGGCAGTGGGAGGCAAGTTGGAGAAGGGAAACAGACTGGTGAGAAGCAAGGCCCTAGAGAGGAGCTGAAAGTAGCACTTACAGAGTCATCCTGGGAGAGGAGGGAGACAGCCGGCTGAGAACAGGGAAGAAGCGAGGAGGTGGGGGGAGGACGGGCAGGCACAGAACTTATGGTGGGAGGGCGTCATCACACCTCTGAGTGCATGCTGCTGCTCTGAGGAGTCCTGCTCCAGCTACCCCCTACCTCCCCAAATGCCCGTCCTTCAACTGCAAGCTGGGCCCTGCCACTGCCCTCTTCATCAGGTCAATGATTAAGTCACAAACTCAATTTCAGGTGGAGTAAGTGCAGCAAGAACAGATGATACCCTATAAGAAGAGAAATATAAGGACTCTGCTCCCCATTCTCCCACCTCCATCCCTCCAAGGAGAATGTCCATTATCCTGGGGCCATCTTGAATAACAAACTCTGAAGGAAGAGAAAAGGAAACAGAAGCAATGCAAAGGTTTTTCTAAGAGCAGAATTTTCCATGAGGCAACAGCTGCTCCTTTCTCTGCTGCCCACAGCCCACTGTATATAATACATTTCCGGCTGGTCTGGTGTCAGGGAAGCCCCTTGGGGTGGAGGGCTGGCTCTCTCTGGTCTGTTGAGGTCAAGGCCACTGGGTCTGAGCATCATTTGGGAACTCATTTCTCTGTGGCCTCCTCACTTCCTCCACCCAACCCTCCTTCTCCACTCTGGTGGAAACACACATCTCCTGTTGCAGATGAGAATATAAAGAGCATAAGTAATGAAAGTGGTCTGTATATAGATGCTTTTCATGCAAATGTCCATGGATATGAAAGAACAGTGTTCAGGAAAGATTAAGAATGGAGACGACAAAGTAACGAGTCAATGAACTTCAGGATAGAAACATTCAATCTGAAGAACAGAGGGAAAAAGTATTTTTTTAAAAAAATGAATAGAACCACATGAGCCATAGGATAATATTAGAAGGTTTGACACTCGTGTCATTAGAATCCCAGAGGAAGTGGAGAGATTGGTACGGAAAATATAATTGAAAAAATAATGACCCCAAACTCCCCAAATTTGATGAAAGATATAAACTTGCAGATTCGAGAAGCTCAGTGAACCCCAAACAGAATAAATTCAAAGGAAACCACACACGGGCACATCAAAATCAAACTGCTGAAAGCCAAGAAAAAAGGAAAAAAAATCTTGAAAGCAGCTAGTGAAAACTGCCTTACCTATCAGAGATCAATGATTGGAATGACTGCAGAGTTCCCACCTCAGAAGCCAGAAGACTGTGGAACAGCATCTTAAAAGATCTGAAAGAAGAGAACTCTCAATCTAGAATTTTGTGTCCCATGAAAATATTCTTCAGGAATAAAGGCAAAATAAAGACATTCTCAGATGAAGAAAAACTGAAAGAACTTGTCACCAGCAGACTGGCTCAAAAAGAATGGCTAAAGAAAGTTCTTCAGACGGAAGGGAAACTGTACTAGAGCGAAACTTGGCCCTTCAAGAATGAGGAAGAGCTACAGAAATGCCTAAGATCTGGGTCAGCATAATTCAGGTTGGCTGCTTCCACGTGCAGTCCACTCAGGCATTCTCCTTTCTCCCAGGGACAGTCGTTATGTGCACATGTATTTCTCCTCTGGAATGTATTCCTCCAAGGTCAGCGAATGTTTTATGATTATTCTCATATTCACCTACAGGGCCTGCCACTGTCCTGTGTGTGTGGCATAGTGGATTGGTTCAAAGGCTCAGGAGCCATAATGCCTGGATTCAAATCCTGCAACTGCCACTAATAGGGTGTCCTTGTGCCAGTCACTTAACCTCTTTGTGCCTCAGTGTTCTTATCTGTAAAATGGGATGATAATGCGTCTACCTTGCATTTGTTGTGAAGATTAAATTAGTTAATAGAGAGAGTGATTAGAACAGGGTGGGCACATAGTAAGGATTGTGTGTTTTAACCACTATTGTAAGTACTCAATAATTTCTAAATAATTTTCCCTAGCACCAGCCGATATATCACCAGCCTTTCATTTCAAGCCCAACAATTATCTAAGGTCTAATCTCGAAATAAATCCTCCACTAGTTGTGTTTTTGTAGCATCTATACCAAGACATTTGGAAAATCAGAGTGGTCAAGAGTGTTCTTTTGATAAATCAGATCTCAATTGTAAATGGTGTAAAACATAAGTTGACATGTAGGTTTTTGCAAATGAATATCAAGGTGCCACCTGCAAGTCTGACACATAAAGGGTAATCATGTCCCTTCATTCAGCGAAACAGAACTTTTATGGCATATTCTCACTGGAGAGCTCAGTTTGGACTTTTTGCTCCCAGTCCTTATCACGACCTTTCCCAGGATGGTTGATAGCTGAAGTAGATTTGCAAAGACGGATATGTCCATTCACATTTCTAGGAAATTTAAACTCTAATTCCTCTATCAAGTTCTATCATCAGAAACTCATTGACTTAAGTCTCCCACTGAAATCCCTTCAAAAATTATATTTTGATGATAGGTCTGGTTTTTTGTCAAAGGTCAATATAAGAAATGGCCATATAAAGAATATCTGTCCATTTTCTACAAAACTCCTAATGTATAAAATGTAAAGACATTCTCCATTATACAAATACCACAATATAAATCCCAAAAGATAATGTCTCTCTCCTGATAAATTAATAGGGGCACTTTTGTTTGATAATAAAAATTATGTTCAGAGGTTCACCACCTAGCTGCTTATTAGAATCACGTGGGACAGCTTTTAACAACTCTTTCTTTTCAGGCCTTACCCTCTGCCAATTAAGTCAAAATCCTGGAGAATGGGACTCAGGCATTGATGGTCTTTAAAAGTTCTTCAGGAGATTTTAATGTACACCTAGGCCTGAGAATTCCTGCTATAGTTTATCATTTCACCCTCAACTTCTAAGAAGCTCAAATATCTTGACTTCTAAGAAATTTGAAGCTAAATTTCTTGTAATACTTAGCCAAGATTTTTGATAATGGTTATTCCTTGTTGTCTATGGTTTATTATTTTCTATTTCTCTCTCTCTTTTTTTTTTGTAGAGGAGGATTGGCCCTGAGCTAGCATCTGTGCCAATCTTCCTCTATTTTGTATGTGAGACGCTGCCACAGCATGGCCTGATGAGCAGTGTGTAGGTCCATGCCCAGGATCCGAACCTTCAAATCCTGGGGTGCTGAAGTCAAGTGCATGAACCTAACCACTATTCCACCAGGCCAGCCCCTCTATTTGTCTTTTTAATTGTCATCAAACATACCTTATAAGTTACCTCAAATCATTTTTGGAAGCAGGTAGAGAATAAGCTGAAATTTTTTAAAAAGGTCACCCATGATTTCATGGAAATCCTTCTAAATCCTATTTGTTTTTTAACTCTAACACTTCTTTGGATAATGTGTTCCATAAGTTTATTCCCTGGTGTGTGAAGTCATGCTAACTTTTAGATGTTCAAAAACTAATTTCCTTTGAGCTTGAAATGATGGGCCTTAGTTCTAATGTTCCAGGATTTTTAGAAAATTCGTTCTGTATTAGTTTTCTGTTGCTATGGAAAAAATTGCCACAAATTAGTGGCTTAAGACAACACAGTTTTTTGTCACAGCTTCTGAAGGTCAGAAGTACAGGCTTACCTGGCCTCTCACCAGGCTGAAATTCAGGTGTTGGCTGGGCTGCGTTCTCAACTGGATGCTTGACTAGGGAAGGACTGGCGCCCACAAGGTTGCTGGGCTCTAGGATTCACGGCGGCTTGCATCTTCAAAACCAGCAATGGACACAGAGAGTCTCTGCTTCGAGTCTCTCACTTCAGGAAAGGCCTGGACCTTCTTTCAAAGGGTTCACCTGAACGGCATGCTCAGCCCCCAGGTGTAGATGTTTCTTGGCTTCATGTGTTCATTTGTGTGTTTCTACTATCCTTTGTGATGACGTCCCAGCATTTAGTAATAAACGCATCAGTCTATTGCCTGGAAGCGCAACCTACAATGGCTTCTGATTCTGTTAATGCGCAGTATCTGACAGCTCAGAGCTTATAAGTGTAATTTAGATTATCATCCCTAAATCATGATTTTCACTTGCCCCCACCTTTACTTCATACATTCGTTTGCTGGGGCTGCCATATCAAATTCCCACAGACTGGGTTGCTTAAACAACGGAAATTAATTTTCTCACGGTTCTGGAGGATAGAAATTTGACATCAAGGTGTGGGCAGGTTTGGCTTCTTCTAGCCTCTCTCCTTGGTCTGTGTATGTCCTTCTTCTTGCTGTGTCCTCACATGGTCTTTCCTCTGTGTGTGACTCTGTGTGTCCAGATTTCCTGCTCTTATCAGGACGTCAGTTAGACAGGATTAGGGCCCACCCTAACGGCCTCATTTTAACTTAATAACCTCTTTAAAGGCCCTCTCCAAATTCAGCCCCATTCTGAGGTACTGGGCGTTAGGAGTTCAACCTATGGATTTTGGAGGGTGAGGGGAGGGCGTACAGGTCAGCCCATAATACTTCACTTTCCACATTACTGCCCATTTACAGTCATTTGAAACATTCTTGGATTTATCTCCACCTATTTTTCATTTCATTATCTGGAAGAGCATTTAAGCCTTTGCTCCTGCCCTAAAGGAACTTGTAACATAAACAAAACACCAGAGACAGCTAGGAAATGATACAGTAGAGAATTCGCTGCTAGTTTGGACAAAGTGGATAGTAGTTTTCTAGAAGTTCAAAGAAAGATGGGGATCAAAGGCATAGTAGGGGCAGGATGGGTTTATGGACACTTGCATGAGGTCTGATGTTTAAACAGTTGCTCTAAACTTAAGTAGTACATTAGAATTACCTGGCAGGGCTTTAAAAATACTGAAGCCCCAGATCTTTCAGCTGAATTGATCAAGCTGGGTCCTTTCCATTGGTAACAAAAAAGAAAGAAACAACCCTCTCCAGGGGATGAGAATGTGTAACCAGGACTGAGGACTGCTGGTTTAAAGGGATGGAGGCAGGGCTTTAAAAATACTGAAGCCCCAGATCTTTCAGCTGAATTGATCAAGCTGGGTCCTTTCCATTGGTAACAAAAAAGAAAGAAACAACCCTCTCCAGGGGATGAGAATGTGTAACCAGGACTGAGGACTGCTGGTTTAAAGGGATGGAGGAGATAAAGGAAGACATTCCAGGTGAGGAGGAGGAAGATCGGAGGGGCACGAAAACAAGAACAACGTGGTATCTTTGAAGGACAATGAGAGGACTGACCCTGCCTGTGGCTATGTTTTAGGAACAGTGGAAAATAAGTTTACTCAGGTCAGAGTGAAATCAGTGGAAGGCTAACAGAACCTGTTTTCAGACAGGAAAGACAGGAAGAATGTAGAAACCGAATTAGTTCAGCAACTTGGTTATTACAGAAAATAGGTGTAAGATAATGAGGACTTTGATAAGCGATGTCACGGGAAGAGATATGCAGAAATGGGTGTGAGGATTTGGAAGGAAGGATTGGTAGGACTCACTAAGGGGGTAAGTTGATAAGTGATATAAACATGGGAGATTAAGAAGAAGATTGAGTTATGGATGATTCCAAGGCTTCAAGACTGATGGTCTGGCAATATACATAAAATAAATGAATAAAATAAATTGTTGGTGTGGAGTAAAGAGCATGAATTTGGCTAGATCCTGAGCTTCTCTCTGAGATTTGAACATTGTTAAGTCAGGGATAACATTAATTCACACTTAGCATGACGTCTTGTACGTAACAACTACACGATGCACTTTGGTTGACTAGAGTTAAATAGGGTAGAATTGGAACACGTAAGTAGACATCCAGGTATGAAACTGTACACGACAGAAAAAAGATATTAACACCCAAGAGATAAGTAGGAAGTGAGGCCTTGAGCAAGGCAGAGGTATCGAATTAGTGAGAATCTCTGTGGAATGTCTCCACCCAGCGTTCTCTCTCTCTTCTTCATTGCCCGCCCACAAGTAATGGACACCTGTGGTTTTCATTACCCAGCATTCACTCCCTTTGCTGGTTCCTCAATTTTCTGTTGGGGAATTTCCCCTCTCCCAGTGTGCGCGGTCTTGTTGGGACTGTCAAAGTGCCCTGCCTCGCTTGCTAGGTTTTGAAACGCTGCTCAAACATTAGGTCTTGTTTATCACGTTAAACCTCTCCTCTTCCCTGAGGCCTTCCCGGGGCACTGTGCCTTCCATCCCCCTGCTCCTCTGAATTTCTAGAGAACGATAGTTCAAACTAGAAGTAATCACCCCTTGACCTAAGCTGGGCCAATGAGACTCTCTCTCCTGGGATTCTGAGGTTTGAGCAGAGCAACAGCAGCACAGAAGCCAGAATCTCTTTGGCGGCCAAGTCCTCGTGACACTGTCCCCTGGATCTCTGAAATTGCTTGGATCCCTCCCCTCTCCGTGGCCTGTTTATTTAGCTTGGCTGTTAATTCTGAGGTACCTCCTATCCTTCCAATCCATTCCTTTTCCTGTGGTTAACCAGAGTTAGTTTCTGTTGCTTGCAACCAAAGCTTCTTAACAGAGTGACCACATTTCTTCCCATTATTCAGATTTTGCCACAGCTTTATTTTGAGTTCAAAACCCAGAAGTGAGCGTTATCACATCCCGGAATCTTTATCTCTGCTTTTCTAAGGCTCATCCCACAAATTCTCATTTCGATTTCAAAGAAGGTGACTCCATGACAACAAACGGTGACAGGAAGCAGCTGTCTGCTATCCTGGTACCTTTTCATTCCTCATACCTACTAATTTATTGAAAGAGGTACCAGGATCCTTCTTTAAGGACTTTAAGTTGTCTATTTAAATGCTGTATCTCTTCCTACTGTATTTATTTCTCCAATTCTAAATTCCCTTGCAATCAATGTCAGACACCCTTGAAGAGCATTTGAGAATATGCCTCTCCATCCCTTCTTTCCTGTGTCCCTTCCCAATGTCCCCTTTCTTTGAGTGACTTTTTTTTTTTAATGACTAAGAAGGACAATGCTCTCAGCATCATGAATACGTGTACGGGAGTCTGCTTCTCTTGTATGTGTGAGAAACAGATGTAATTTCTGGCTGTGGAAGTTTGAGCTTCCATTGGGCCTGGAGATAAACGCCTTTTACCAGGCTGAAAGTAAACACCCCTAAAAGCAATAATGTTACTTGGCATTTATGCAACACTTTTCATCTACAAAGCAATGGGTAGACATTCAAGAATAAGCCGTCAGTTCTTCCCACAAGAATAAATGTATAATGCTGGATATAATCCTGTCCTGTTCCTCAGACCTAAACAATGGGCCCTGCTTATAAACTGTGGCACAACAAGATGACTTCTTAGAAGGAAAAAAGGGAGAAGGTGAGAGAATGAAGAGTCAGAAAGAAGAAAAAGAGAGCCAGCCCTGATGGTCTAGTGGTTAAAATTCAGCATTTTCACCATTTTGGCAGCCCAGGTTCGCTTCCTGGTCGTGGAACCACACCATCCGTGTGTCAGTAGCCATGCTGTGGTGGTGGCTCATAAAGCAGAACTAGAAGGACTTACAACTAGGATATAAAACCATGCACTGGGGCTTTGGGGAAGAGAAAAAAAAAGAGGAAGATTGGCAACAGATGTTAGCTCAGGACGAATCTTTCAAAAAAAAAAGAAAGAAAGAAGACAGAGAAGACCTACAATTTATCCAGTGAATATTGTGAGTCTGGGACGATGCTTTGGAGAAAAGCACTCGAGGATTCTGGCCTGGCTCCACGGCCATTTATCCTGCGTTATGACACGCTGAGAAGTTTCCACGGAGATTAGGTCATCCCCCGTCATCCCTCAAGCTGTGGTATCACACCTTTTGATGATTCTTCCTTTTTGTTACTGGCATACTTTCTTATTTCCAAATTCAAGTGTTGCCTAAATACCAAAGCAAATCAACTTTAAATTAACGTTCGTAAATGTGTGTGTGCGTGTGTACACATCCACATCCATACATAACATCTGTGCTCTTTCTTCCCCCATCGCTCCCCCTCACCCTTCTTATCTGGGGCTGGGGGCTGGGGAGGGAGGTAAGCATGTGCCTGTTAGCCCCATGTTCTGCCATGATGTAACTGGAAAGAACTCAGATTAAGGACTGGCTTACTCCTTCTGAAGTCATCCCATCAAAGGCAAGACGAGCCCCCACCTGCCCAGAGAAATCCTTGGCTGAACTTCTTAGCAGGTAGACGCCCTGTGAACTGCAAATAAACACAGGGCATGAAGACAGGAGGGAAAGCCTTTCTACGGCTTTGCACACAGCTCTTCCTTAAAGAGACGGTATTTCCAGGGTTCAGTCGTGCATAAGGTATCCTTTTGTGCCCTGATTCTTCTAATCATAACCAATCATCATTGATGTCCAAGTCAGGGAACTCTGAGGAAGAAAGTAGAATCCCTTCAGCAGCCGTCTCCTCTCACTTCCCTCATGTCAGACTGGTATATATGGAGCTGTGTGGCATTAAAGAAAACTGACGTGCAACAAACCATATTTAGGGCTGATCGTTTGATGGACAGGTATTTGCATAATGGGACATAATGGGAGGATTTTTCTTTTTTGCTATCGAGTCTTTTTCTCAAAAACTCAATAAATTATATTAAACCAACTTTTAATTTATGATATTTCACTTTTTATATCTTATAAAACAAAGTATTGGGGGCCGGCCCAGTGGTGCAGCGGTTAAGTTTGCATGTTCCACTTCTCAGCGGCCTGGCGTTCGCCGGTTCAGATCCCAGGTGCAGACATGGCACCGCTTGGCAAGCCATGCTGTGGTAGGCGTCCCACATATAAAGTAGAAGAAGATGGGCACGGATGTTAGCTCAGGGCCAGTCTTCCTCAGCAAAAAGAGAAGGATTGGCAGCAGTTAGCTCAGGGCTAATCTTCCTCAAAAAAAACACAAACAAAAAACCCGAAGTATTATAAATCAAGGCTTGTCTTCATTTACTGCTCCTTGGCTAACAGACGTGTATCCGCGTATCTTTTCTTAGACACGCTATATGTGTGTGTGTGTGTCGGTTTCACCATTGAACCGTAAATCTCCTCAAGGTCAGGGACTATTGCCTCCTACCTGTCCAGAGCTTTCAAAAACCTAAACTAATACATCAAAGAATTAGGAAAAAGGGAAAGCAGAGAAAAGAAAATATAGCAACCTAAGACTCAAAAACAAGTGGAAATTCCATAATATTGCTCTGCTCCTGCTGCTCATCCCCGGCAGCCACACAGACGTGCTATGGTTATACTCTAGAGTGGAGAAGGGCAAGAAAATCTACCCACCCGGTGTCGACATATAAGCTTTCAGTTTTGTTTTTTTTCAGGTTTGCAGTTGTTTTCCTCAAATGTAATGGAAGTTGAGTGATCTATTCAATCAGAATCGACCTGGCCCAGGAACCCAAGCACACGATGCCAAGTCAGGTGGCTACACTGTCGCTGTGATAGAAAGGACCCCATTAAGCCAAAAGTTGAATTGAGGGCACGCGATAAAAATACACACACGAAACCAGGAGTATTGTCACTGAACTGCAGAACCAAGACAAAGCAGAAGGTGCTCCTGGAAATCGAGAGCAGAGTGCACATGCTCAGGGCTCGCCTGCTGGGGGCCGTGTCCCTGGCCAGCGGGAGGAACGGGTGGCCTCTTGGAATTCCACTGTGGGACAAAAGTGAACCAACCAGACTGATCTAGTGGATGGTGACTGGAACAGTGAGGGAATCATCACTCTTGAAATAGGACAATGAAAGAAGTCTGTTCTAGAAGGAGCAAGGAGTTTCCAAGTCTTATTTTGTATCCTTCCAAATTTGTCCCTGTACTTGGTATCTAGTTCATGAAAGTAGGAACCACTTGTTTCAAAGGCCTCCACTAGAATTTTTTGAGAAACCTATATACGTATTTTACTTATGGGGGAAATTTAAAGGGCCATTGAGTAATAGCGTACAGTCTGCACACACCTGCACAGACTTTGGGTTATCCTTCCGTGGTTTTTGGAGCAGAGTGATATAGGATGAAGAGAGTGTGGGCTTTGGACTCAGACACATCTGGCTTTGAATCCCACCTCCGTACCTGACTGCCCACTATCTACAGCAAAGGATCTGAGCTGCAGACTCATCTTCTGTAAAGGGGGGGAAGTTATTGCTTAATTCACACAGTCATAGAGTTACAACTTGGTACTGTACATAGAGCATTTGGCATTCCCTATCCTGGAATGTTTTCTTACCAGGTTGGTCATTTCTTGTGTCTCCTGAATGGATGCATTTTTTTTTCCAGTCCCCAATCTATTGCTTTCACATAATTGTATTTGAAGCCTTGCTGAAATCTATGTTCAACCACATGCTGCTGCCTCCAGGCCCCAGGTCAAGTGGAGTGGCTCTGGGGATGCACACACTGTATCCCAGGTAGGAAGAGAGAGAATCCTGGGAAGGTTGCACTACAGCGACGCTGTGATGGGGAAAGACTGGCTATGCGGGTAGGACAGAGAAAATCAAGAGGGGTCTCCCCCTAGAACCCTTCCCCCAAACACAGAGGAAGGCAGACAGCAGGAAGTATTATTGGATTACTATAACAGAGAGGCAGGCCGCTCGTTGAAATCACACCACGATAACGAGATAGCGCAGTAAGAGTGAGCTTACGCTTACTGAGCACTTACAACGATGCCGGGAACTGTCCTCCACTGACTTCTGGCAACAACCCTGTTGGGTAGGTGCCACTGCCATCTCTCTTTTATGGATTAGGAGACACAGGGCCAGAGAGATCCGAGACCTTGCCCAGGACCATGCCGTCAGCAGGTGACAAAGCCAGTTCTAGCCCAGGCGGCCTGGCTCTCGGGTCCCCCTGAGTAACCAGGGACTATGCTCATAGGCAACGACAAAAAGCCTAGTTTCCCACTTAAATGCAAAGCAAACAAAAGCAAAACAGAACTAGCCCTGGAAAAGGTGATCCTTCTGGATGGTTTGTAAGTGTATGGAAGGCGGTTGTGTCTGTCCAGGCCTCATACGGCGACAGTGCTTGTTAGCACTCGGGAATGGGGACAGGGAAGGAGGCCTGAGTGGCTAAAAAGACGCAAGGCAAGCAGTCACAGGATATGCTGAGGTTCTGTCGCGTTTTTTCAGAACAGGTAGGCAGGAGCAATTACTCCGTTGGAATTTATTCACAGTTTTAGGCCTCGTACATGTTCCATCATGAATGCTGTGGGGTGAGATATCCGCAGGATGTTTTTGATGATTTGGTTCAGTTAAGGAAAGATAAGAGCTCTTTAATAATCTTTTGGGAGTAATGATTCTGTAATGTACATAACTGAGAGTTGCATTATTCAAGTTGCCGACCTTGGGAGTGATGCGTTAGTTTTGCATCTGGAGGACTTGTTTTCAATTGCTTCTAGGTCAGAACACCTACAGTGATGCTAAGTGCCTTGCTTTGGGCCAAGATAGCGCATGCACCGAGCACTGTGAGAAAATAAAGCAAAGACACCGTTCTTGCCCCAAGGCCACAATTCGTGCAAGGATTAGGACACAGACTGTAGAGGGTTCTAAGTGTAAAAGGAATAGTAATGTCAAAGTGCTGTGAAAATTCCAGCACAGAAGACACTCTGGATAATTTCAAGAGGAACACGCCACTTGAGCCAGGCCTTGAAGGCTGGCTTTAAACAAGCAGGTTGGGCAGGCGGTGAGGAGGGGTGAGTGGGTGAGGCACAGCAGAGGGAACAGGTGAGACAGGTAAAGACATCCTCGGCTGTCTCGAGCACTCTAGGCTGGCCGGAGCCCAGCACGGGATGGAGAAGATGAGGCCATGAGGACAGATCGGGGCGATACCGCCCAGGGCTCTGAGTGTCCCCCGAGAAGGCTGGGCTTGGAAGAACCGGGAAACCTCTGCGAGGCTTTCAGCGTTAGAGTGACTGGAATTGCACTTCAGGAAGACTAATGTCCTAGGGGTACACAAAATGGATTACGGCTTCTTGGAGCTGGATCTGAATTTTGGAAAATTCTGAACCAAGTCTGATGAATAAGAAAAAAAGTGATTTAGAGCTGTATACTACTTTTTGTCAAAAAACAAGGTATTGAATAAAGATAGATTTTCTTCTGTGGCTTATAAGTGGATCGGACGGGACTTCCAAAAAGACTCAGAAAAAGGTTTTGGAGTGGCAAAAATAAGTGTATCGTTCTCTAAAGCAGCTGCTTTCAAGGATAACACCCATTCCTGTGAATAATCAGATGGCTCCTCGAAAAACAATCGGAGTTATTGCTTTAACAACATAGTATGTCTTGAAAGAGAACTGTTACAATCCATCACCAGAACTCGCTTCTGTAAGTACAGTGTGACCTTCTGACCCCATCTGTCATGGCTCTTGATGTGTCAGCTTAGCGGCTACTGTCCCCAGTTATTCAAACACTAGTCTAGGTGCTGATGAGGAGAGACTTTTGCAGATGTAATTAAAGTCCCTATCAGTTAACTTTAAGGGAGATTATCCTGGTGGGCCTGACTTAATCAGTTGGAGGGCTTTAAAAGCAGGACTGAGGATTTCCTGAGAGAGAGAAGAAATTCCACCTGCTGACAAGAGCTTTGGCCCCTGCTGGTGGAGGTCCAGCCTGCTCGAGACTTTGGGCTGACTAGTTCAGCCAGCCCCTCTCAATTGCAGAAATCAATTCCTTGTAATCAAGTCCTCATTTACACACACATGAATGTATGTATCTACTTACATATACGTGTGTGTATATATACATACACACATAGTAAAGAGATTTTATAACATGTCTATGTATGTACATATGAATCTCGTACTGGTTCTGCGTCTCTGGTTGAATTCTAATACACGGTTTCCTTTGTTTATGTGCGCTGACAAATTGCTCTCTTGGGGGGATGTACTATAAATGAATTAATTACATAAACACCATTGTGAGACACTGTATTTAAGTTAAAACTAAAGCTCTACTTTTCTGAGGTACACATAAAATGGCTCCATTCTTACGCCTGCAGAAGCCTTGGCTATTATCCTACATGGCTTTAGCCCAGGGGTTCTTAATCTGGCGTTTATGACCCCCTCAAATTGTGTGTAAAATTTTCTGAGGAGCGTCCCTAACTTTCACTGGATTCTCAGAGAAACTCCTTTCTCCTCAAATTATTAAGAATGGCCGTAGCTTATTTTGAAGGTTATTTTGTTGTTTATACTCAGTTCCCTAAGGCTTGATTGTCCATACGCTATGAATGGGTAGTTGGGTCCCCAGCTGCTGGTCTTGTTCCAAAATTATTGCTGACGTTTTATACATTTGTTTTTCGAAAAGAGGGAGCAAGCCACTTGTAATTAGCAGGAGAAATTCCGTTTAAGTCTTGACTTGATTGAAAGTCCATAAATACATGGTGAGATAATGCCCCTAAGAACTCTACACGTTAAACATGAGTCTCAAATAGGCAAGAAAATCAGCGATGAAGAAAGTACAACTTAAGTCATCCTTACTTCATACTGAGGCTTTGACAAAACTAGCGATCAATTAGAGAATCTCAAAATAATTATATAGCTAAATATTATTAAACTTCTGTTGTGTGGAGAGATTTATACTGAGTACATAAAAATCAGTAAGAACCACTGGTCTAATTTCACATTAAACACCCACAGTAGGGCTTTTAACAAATCAAAAGATTACTACTCACAATATGTAAGAACACTATTTTAATCTTATTCAACTCCTTAGCAGTATCCCACAGAGTTGAACATAAGCCTCTCCTGGTTTTCTTTCCCAATTTGCCGTGACTTTTCAGTCGACTCCTACTTTCTGCACAAGTGCTAATTGTTGGATTTCCCCCAGAAAAGCCTTGGGCCTCTTCTAAGTAATCTCATCCATTCCAATGGTTTTAAATGCTAATATGTGCTAACTCCCCCAATTTTTATTTCTAGCCCAAACTACCTTTTCAATTCTATCCACTTGTCTCTTAACATCTTTCTCTGGATAAGTCAGTGGAATCTCAAATTCTTCATGTCCAAGAGCATCTTGATTTCTCTCCCTGGTTCCTCTTTTAGTCTTTCCCATTCTTAGAAAAACAGCATCACCTTCCACCTGGCAGCTCAGATCAGAAACCTCAGCATCACTCCCCATGCCTCCTCTTCCTTCACGCCCACATCGTCACTGCTTCCTTTCAGCTGTATCCCCAACCATTCTGCCTCATCTCCTCTCAATGCCACCCCCGGAGCAAAGCCACTATCATCACCAGTAGGCACCGTTCTCCTAACTGATCTGCTTTCCACACAGAAACCAGGGTAACACTTCACAACCCTCAATCAAATTATGTCTTTCCTTCGCTTAAACCTCCCAGTGGCTTCCCACCTCACTGGAGAAGGAAATCCCAACATCTTACCACCGGCAAAAGGCCCTGCCCGTTTCTCCCCTCACCCAGTGGTCTTCTTGAGTTGCCGCAACTCTCCCAAGGCCCTTCTCACCTCAGGTGCATGCTCCTGTGTGGAAGACTCGCCCCTCTTCACGTGGCTGGTTTCTTCTCATCCTCAGGTCTCAGCCTAGCTACGGCCTCCCAAGAGATTCCTTCTCACACCAAAGTCCATGTCTGTCTCATTCTTCGTCTTTACTGTGCCCTGCTCATCACAATTTCTCTCTCTTCCTTTACTTGTTCATCATGGTGTACTATATTGTTAGATCTATGAAGGCAGGAACCTTCGGGATGTATACACAGCAGCTAATGCTGTCCTGGACCCAAGAAATATTACCGAATGAATGAGCCACTGTGGCTGTCTTCTTACCTTCATGCTCCACCCGCTAGTTTTTCAAACAGCCTACATGCATTTAGAAGCGTTATTTTGGTTTCCTTGAGTGGAAAAAGGAGGCATTTGAATGCCTTCTCTCTTCAGGAAATCAGTGCCAGCCTCACTGCCCAACATGGGGCTTTCAGCTGTGTCTTCAACTGCCTTTTGACCAGGTCCTCTATTCCTCTGCCTCCAGCCTCTTCACGTGCACACTAATCGACCTGCCCCATGTAGGAGCGGTGAGGTTAGCATCACTTATTCTCTTAGCATACTTACTGAAACTGTTTTCTATGAGCCAAGACCACACGTGACTGAAACAACTTTCAGTTAAAGAGGAATTGTGTCTTTGAAATGTCTAAAAATGGCTAAGTCGCCTCTCAAGATCAGCCTGGTTAATATAAACATGAAATTGAATTAATCTTTCAGAGACTGTTATTTCTTCATTTAATTTCTACTCCTCTACATACAAATGCATGAGATGAATTTGTACTTACTTTTATTTAAAAAACAATTTCTTTTTTGAAAATTCTATTATTAAAAGAATAATTTGTCCTAGTTGAAACTTATCTATAAAAAATATCAGGCTAAAGCCTTAGCCTAGAGAAAAGCATTAAACTAGAAGTCCCTTTGTGGTCCTGATTCTGCTACAATAAAGATTTTGGACAAGTCTTACTCCCCCTGGCAGTATTTTTCTCCACTGTTAAAAAAAGGAAGGAAATTAGAGAGGGATGGAGTAGGGGGAGGGAAAGAAAAGAAAGAAACTGGGCCGAATGATCTCTGAAGTCCCTTTCCACTCAAAATTCTCTCAATTCTGTTAAAAAGAACTTGCCTTTAGTATACAGAGGTCTGCAAAGCAGAATGATGGTAACAGTGACCATTTGTTGGGGGGCTTATTATGTACAACGCATGGGTGTATGGAAAGTTTTACACGGGATATCTCATTTAACAGATCATGAACTTATCCTTATCATCCTCCCACTTTATAAGGGAAGAAAACAAACCTGAGCCAAAGCAACTCAGTCGCATAAGGTTTCTGTTTGTTTTTTTCACAGACACGATCCTCAATTACCAAAAAAAGAAATGGCTGAGTAGACAGGAAAAAATTATGAACTCAGAAAATGCAAATGAAAATGACTTTTTAAAATAGGATATCTGGCAAAGTCCGCTGTGCGGAGGCCCATGTACATGCCACTGCCTGCAGGACCAAGTAAACACGTTTATCCCAACCCGCCAGGACCACAGCTGCCACGTCCGCTCTGCAGAGGCAGGACTTCCGGACCGCGATAAGGAATCATAAGTATTCGCTTTACAATTCAAGCATAAGCCTGAGGCATCTCAAAGAAAGAAGAGAGAGTGCCAACAAAATAAAAGGGTAATTCCAAACTAATCTTTAGGCGGGCATAAATGATATTTGAACTCAGGGGACTATTTCCTCATATTATCCTATATTTAATATTAACATCAGGATAATCAACTAAAATTAAATATACTAAGGAAACGACATACAAAAACCACATTTTTGAAAGGAAAGTGAGAGTTGAACTCAATAATTTCCTCAGGAAAATTTAATGTTTTACACCACTAATTGCACTGTTGATGAAATATTTGCCAAGTTTTGCCTCAGTCTTTTTATTATATGTACCTGGATTTTTCAAATTAGTCTCAAATATATTTACCTTTTTTTTTGACTGGTAAAGTACCATCTTGGCGAATCCAGCTTCCAGAGCCAGGCTCACGATAATAAACCCCTCCATTCTGAATTAACAGACACTCATGTGTGGTTTTAAAAAAAATGAAAATATTTTTAAAGCACCTGTACCTCCAACAGTTGGCCTCAGAAATGGCATTTGATATACTGAGTACAAAGATTCCAACTGGATCTCTGTATTTTGCATTTCAAATACTAATATCAAATTACTGGAACAGAAAAACCGCACAAAAAGCTACAGAATTTGAGATAACCAAAAAAGACGTGATATCTTTCATCATTATGCGTAAGCTGCCTTGACTCCACAGGGAGGGGAAGGCCTGCCCTTTGTGTCCCCTCCCGGCAGCACTCACGTGTGCTCTCCTGTGACGAGAAACGCACCTCCAACTCGTGTTCTTTGATACCACATTACATAGGAACCCTGGGAACCTGTAACGTCTGTTTCCTCCAAATTTCTCCACGATATAAAATAAGACATCAAGGGCACTTGGCAGGGCATCTTGGCACAGTCAGTGCTGAGTAAATTAGCCATCAGCTCATCAATGAGGGCACTGAACAATAATTACTGGGATGGTGGCCTCAAAAAGTAAATCTATCTCCCCAAAATTCCGGTATTTTTTTTAAAAGGCCAAATTGTAATTAAATCTGTGATTGTTTTACTAATGTATACTAAGATGGTTGTAATATACTGAAATTTTCATGATTATCTGATAGTCTGAGAGGCCTGTATTCTTTTAGCTATCCCCAAACTGAAGTTAAACTGATAGGAAAATTATACGAAAATCCTCAAAGTAGAAAAAATATTTTCTCTAGTAATATAAGATTCTACTTTTTCAGTGGAAAAGTAACGATCAGGAAAGAATCCATTTCTGTATGATAAATACAAATTTGCCCACTACCTGATAGGTGCAAAACCAGCACAAGAAACCTGGGTAAATGGAAACAGACGGAGCCCAAAGGGAAAGGTGTTTCATGGACAGTATTTTATCATCAGAACGGTATGGTTTCCTGTGTTTAAGATCTATTTATTACGTTATTTTTACAAGTAGCAAAGTCCTTCCATTTTTTTTCCAGCTTAATATACATGAATATAAAAAGCTACTGATTTGCACAGAGCCCGCCCCACCCACATCCGACGGGGTCAAGAGGAAGCTGGGGACTATGAAGGGCCTCCTGCAGGAGCGGCGGCTTCCTCGGCGACTCGGTCTTGAACTCTGGCACTCCAGTCATTCATCCTCTTGCTGATTTCTTTTCTGTCAAAGGAAACCGAGACTACATTAAGACAGCACATTCCAACTGGGATATCTGTGCAGCCAAGATCACTTTTTCTGTCAGCAAGTGTAATTTTCTAGAGGCCTTGGCAAAAGATGTGGTTGAAAATTATCATGGAAAAACATGTCTTAACTAATTTGTTAAACTAGTTTATCACTATGGCTCTGGGGTAATCACCCGATTACCCTCAGGTATCTGAATATTTTCTTCTTTTTCTTTCATACGTACAAACGTTCCCACCCAGAAACCCACACACAAATACAAATATTCACATTTCCCCTTAAGGAAGTGATCTCCACTTAGCCCTGTCTACGCACTTTCTCCAAAATTAAAAGTATTATAAAAGTTATTCAAAAAGCATGCCCATCATAAAAACCTTCTGTCATTCTAATAAATTATGAAATAAATTACTCCTTCCGCTCACATCACACACTTCATTATAAAATGATCCAACTCAGTAATTCTGCTCCTTTAATTCATAATCATCACGGAAAAGTCTAGAAGGTATGAGACTAAACTGAAGCATTAACAGCCAGTTTGAAGACAAAGCTGCCCGGCATACTAAATATCCGTATCCTTTACCAGTTTAAGGAAATCTATGAGCTTGTGAGCATCCTCCCCGGTGGAGAGATCCACAAAGTCCTTGGGCAGTCGGTAGCTCAGATAGGGGCTGGGCTGAACTGTCACTTCACTGTTCGTGCAACGGAAAGCTGGAGAATCCTAAAGAGAAAAGAAGGAAAGAGTGTGAGAATTTCTTTTTAAAGTCTATTCTTCAAACTGAAGAAGACTCTAGCATAACAATTTCAACTCTGTGTTCCCTTCTGTACTAGGTAAGGAAGCAAACAAGAGTCTGAGGTAAAGGAAGTCACCAAGATTTTCAAGTTTTTCCACATATTCACTAGAAATTAAAAATAAGGTATCTGAAAACAGCGTCCTCATGGAGAGCCAGGTCAATGCCTAAATGCTACTGGTGCACAGCCACTGTGGGCTGCAAATGGGTGTGGATCTCTGCCATCCCTGAATGGGCCAGGGGCCTCAGGCTACTTATCTCTGGACTCGAGCAATCTCATACAAACCAGAATATTATAAACATTATCTTTTTTGTGAAGAAGATTGGCCCTGAGCTAACATCTCGTGCCAAGCTTCCTCTTTTTGCTAGAAGAAGATTGTCGCTGAGCTAACATCTGTGCCAATCTTCCTCTATTTTATGGGATGCTTCCACAGCATGGCTTGACGAGTGGTGCTAGGTCCATGCCTGGGATCCGAACCCATGAACCCTGGGCTGCCGAAGCGGAGCACAAATTTAACCACTACACCACTGGGCTGGTCCCAACACAATCATTTTCTACAGGTACAACGTTGAGAAGCACCGCCTTAGAGAATAAAGTTAACAGTGAGGGCAAACGAGTGCTATGAATTCCTAACACTTTCGTACTTCTCCGATGTCACTGGACTTCGTATTTCTGTCTCTCTCACAACCCACGTAAAACTGCAAATGCAAGTATCGTATTTAATGAGTCTGCACATCCTTCACTGTACTTCTTAGAGTCTTGACACCATATTTACATGTTGTGTTGTGCCGAAAGGATTTCAGAGACAGAGGCCTTGGGTTTGCACTTCCTGGGTGGCAGATACCTAGTGAGGGATGGATGGTGTCCAGCAGAAGGAGACGGGCCAGGAACTTGAACGGAACAGGACTGTGGAGCCCTAGAAAGCAGGCAATATCTTATGACAGACAGACCACTCATCCGAGAAATATTCATAAGATGCCTACTTTGGGCTGGACCTTGTTCTAGGTAGGAGAGAGAACCTGGTAAATGAGACTGGCAGACAGCTGGTAAGCAAGCAAACAAATAAATTAACGAGATGATTTCAGATAGCAGAAAGCGTTATAAAACAAAACAACAGGACGCTCTAACAAGAGGAGAAGCACATGGCCTACTTTACAGGGGTGGTCGGCTAAGACCTGGGTAGGAGGGGACATGGGGGCTGAGAACTGAATAGCACGATGGGGCAGCCTTGTGGGTCTGGGAGCAGCAAGCGGCTTTGAAGCCGGTACAGAGATCCTAAGATAGGGCGTTGTGGCTCTGCGGAACAGAAGGCAGGCCAGGTCTCTGGGGAGTGGAAGACAAGCAGGAGGTGATGCTGGTGGAAAGGCCAGAGCCAGTTCCTTTTTCCTTTTCTTATCCCCTAACCTCCAATATAATGCTGTTTAAATTAAGAAGAAAGAAAGACAGAAGGATTTGGATCATAGAGTGAATCTTGTATACACTGTTTCTGTCCAGTAACTGTGTTCCTCCTGTTTAAAAATAACCCCGTGCTGAGTAATTTACATTCTCCTTCCTGGACACTCAGATTTAATGGCCCAAGACTGGAAGATGCCAGTAGGGATAAAGTTCCTTCATTCGTGAATCTGACAAACAAGAATTGTGCCTCGCACTGTGCTGAGGCCACAGATCTGTGGAGAACAAGAGAGACACTGCCCCGGGGCTCAGAAACTGGGACTCCAAGGCAGGGCCCAGGCACGTCAACAGAAAGTACAACATAGTAGGGGAGTGCCTTGACAGGGAAAATATCAACCTTCGTCCAACCCAGAAAAACAGGGCCCAAGACAGCCCAGGCCACTGTCATGATGAAAAGAAGGATCTCAGAGATGGACAGAAGAAAAGACACTCCCACAGAAGGCAAGGCGGCAGGCAGAAAAGGAGGAAGACACCCGGGAGGGAACATGTGTCATGGGAACCAAGGAAAGAAGGGTCGTAAGAAAGAGAGGGTGACACGTTCAAAGCTCGCCAAGTGGCTAAACCAGAGAGGGCTGTGCATCGCTCCCTGGAATTAGCAACAAGGCAGAGGGCCCTGGCCAAGAGCAGTTTCTGTGGAACGGCAGGGCCAGAGGCGAACCTGCAGGAGGGAACAGGTGAGGAGGGTAAGAGCCAGCAGGCAGCAAGGAGAAATGACGTAGAAGGAAGTGGCCATGATGACACACAGCCACTGAGCAGTTCCCAAAAACAAGTTACATGGCAGCATGAGGGAAACAAGTCCAATCCCACTTATGTAAAAATCTGTGTGCGCACATACCAAAAAATGCCTGGAAAAATACTAACTCAAGGGGTAAGGATGGCTATTTCTAGGGGTAGGATTTCAAGGCTTGCCTCTTTCTAATTCTGTTTTTTTAAATGACCATGTAAAAATAAAACTATTTCATAAAAGATATAAAACACTCACAAGATAATAATAAAAAACTCAGGATACATAACTGCACATGTAGTATAATCTCATTTATTTTAAAAAGTTCACACGTATGTACATAGCATGTTATATACCATAATGTAAGCAGCGGTTCTCAAGGTGGTAGGATTACGGGTGATTTCAGAATTTCCTTTAAAATGACCACGTATTACTTTTATAGGCAGAAAAAAGCTTTACAAAGTTGTGGCTTAAATAAAGTATGGCTGTGAAGATGAGGAGGAAGGAGAGAGTGGCCGGGTGAAGACATGGGGTTAAAGAAGGCCTTGTTTTTTTAAGATGGGTGATGTCTGAACGTGGTTAAATCCTAATAGATGGGAGTTGGGAGAAAGGAAGAGACTGGAAAAACAGGAAGGAGAGCAACGACAGCACAGAGTAAGGAGAGAGGAGGGGCGGGCATGCTGGGCGGGCGGGGATGAGACCCGGGAGGAAGGCCACAGGGAAGTTTGTAGGCTGATGACAATTAAACACAGTGAGTTCTCACCGACAGACGCTCTTTCACTGTGAGAGGGAAGTGAAAGCATCAGCTGAGAGGAAGCAAAGGAATGATGGGATGGAAGGTCTGAGGAGCAGGGAGAAGGTGTACCACAGCCTCTGTGCATACAGAAGAGAAAGCTGACAAGGGATCAAAGCCCCGCAGGGAGGGCCCACTTGAAATCTGGGGTCACGACTGTGAAGAGACCCCAGTCTGTGCGCCTGGGCAGTTCTCCTCTATCAGCGTCAGCACCCTGCAGCCAGGATCAGAATAAACAGACTCAGGAACTGACCCAGCGTCAAGGTGGGCAGGAGAGGAGGAGCCAAGAAAAAAAAAATAACTAGGAAAAATATGAATCAGATGGTCATTATTTCTTCCTATAAAGTTAAACGAATGAATCAGCATGCACACCCTTTTTGGATCACTTCCACGGGCATGTAGCTCTGAGTAAATCTGTGTTGTACTCGACATTTCCAAGAGTACAGGCCACTGCCCGTCCAAGTGCCTAAAGAGTAGGCAACAGTTACTTGGTGGATTGAAAGGTTTCCTTTATGTCTGTTATAATTTAACACCTTACCTGCTCCAGAGCGTCTCCTTCGCTAAAATCACCTTTTAGGTTTCTTCCAGATATCAGTTCTTCCCAAGTGAACAACAGTGAGTCTGTTACTTCACCAAATGGATTAAAATCGATTAGCCACACCTTCCCCTGTGGGACAGAGAGAACAATTAGTAAGTACAGAACAAAAACAAAGTCTGTGACCTGTCTGATCAGACGTCTTACCAGATGTCTTATCTCCATCTTCTTCATATTATTTTAGCTAAAAGATCATCTTAAAACCCTTATAACTTATTTCAAAAGTGAGTTTCCCCAGGCCCCATCTGAGGACGGGCTGCCTGTCTAAATCAAGCAGCCACAGGTCCAAAGGGAAGGCAGAGAAGGGACCTTGGGGAGAAAAGCCTGACGAAGACACATAAGCCAACTCCTGCCTCAAATCACATGACAGTCTTAAGTCAAGAATCCAAGTAGGAAAAAGGAGAATTTTCCGAGAGCGGAAAGCTTTCAAGGGTGTGTTCAGTGATCGTTCACGAGGCAGCCGGGTGGGGGCAGGAGCCCACAGTTCCCAGGGTGCTCCCGTCCTTACCCCTGAGAGGCTGCAGCTGGGTTTTTGTTTCTTAAACATACCAAAAAAAGGTATGGAAATGCTCAGTTTTCTTTCATTTTAATGTAACGTATGTTCGCCTGTGTGGTAGAGCTACTTAATAGCACAGGAAGGAGTGATGAAAAAACATATCAACCTCTGAAGGAACTGCCTATCTTCTCGCATTCTGAGAGGAGGGGTGTGCGCTGTGATGGTTCCAGCCTGGGAAAGAATACTTCTGCCCTGGCCAGACTGAGTTCAGTCAGTCAGCGCATCTTAGCGTAAAGCGGCAGAGCAGTGACACTGCAGGGCTGGGGAATCTGTGAAATGCTGCCGAACGATTAACACCGACACACGGATCCCAGAGAGAGACGTGTTTCCTTGAAACTTTTACCTTTGCTCCTCTTGATTTTTCTCCCTGAAACATGCACATAATTGTACCACTTTGTTGTTGATAATTAGTCTTTCCTGTATATGCACAGTGGCACGTCTTGATCAGACATGTGTGTGTAAAATCACATATGCCTGAGGAAGTGGACTGCTGAGCCAGAGTTACTAACATCCAGCGCTGTTTCTCATCTGGGTTAAAAGAACAATTTGAGAAAGACGAAATGTCTAATTGGGACTTGCTTCAACATCAGAAAGCTCGAGTAGGTGGCAAAGAACCATTACAGGAAGTTTGTACCACACACACCATTTGGGTGAGTTTCTTATTTTATACAATCCCCAGGAGAAACTCTGCAACTCTTCTGTGCCGCTCGAGCTGTTTCCTCATGTCAATTGTGCGCTCACTCGTACATTCTCTGACCGTGTGAAGTAATGTCAGCCATCAATCAACTTCTTGATATGATAGCAGCTTTGCTTTTGGGCGATTACTCAGATGTCCTTGACATACTATATGTTATTTTAATAAAACAGGTATTTTCTAACCTCCAAATCCTTTCTACTTGAGTTTTTATAACCAGTAAAACCATCACATTATTAAAAGAAAAAAAAAAAAAACTATTGCACCTGTCAATATAGGACTATTAAGCTCTATACTCTAAAAATATGCCATACAGTAAAACACAAACGAAACAAATTAAAAACCAAAAATAGATCCCCACCGTCAGGACTGAGAGCTGACTGTTTGTTCTGTAGTTCAGAAGCCGTTCTCTAGTTTAAAGAAAAGTAAAGCCAGCTGTAATCAGGCCTAAAACTATCTAATGGGGATTTTCAGCAATAACATGTTTTTCATGGGAGATCTCAGGCACAAGACATTCTGAGAAATTCTGTTTTGACGCAATCCATCAGATAAGAGCAGTCACACTCACCTTCCTGTATCTGCCAACTGACCACCCCCAACCCCCACCCACCCAAATAAATCTCTATGCACCAAACAGCATGCCAGGCACTGGGGCATGAAGATCACTAACACAGAATCCACTCCTTCCAAGAGCTCAGTGCAGACTAGGACGCACACCCCGTGTTTACAGACTATTCGCCACAGCACAGTTTGTGAAAAGACTTAGAAACAGGCTATGTGTTCATCGACAGGGAAACGGCTAAATAAACTACACTTCCATCCACAAAATGAAAGATAATGCTATTGTAAGAAACTGGAAAGCTCTCCAAGACACATTATTTTTTAAAAATGTGCAAAAAGCAAGGTGCAGAATATATATCAAATGCTAACTCTTATGTAAGAAAGATGAGAAAAAATAAGTATATTGCTTGTTTTTGTATCAAGAATTACTGGAAGGATATATAATAAAAGTGTACCTGTGGGAGTGCAGAGGAAGAAGGGTAGGAGCGAGACTTTCTATGTATATTTACTTTTTGAACAGTGTGAAGGCATTATCAATTAAAAATTTTAAAACTCAGTAGGTTTTCAGAGCAGTGTTTGACACGGGTTAGGATGCAGGGAGGGTCACAAGGAAATTTGGGGCAATTCTACATCTTCACGGCACTGGTGGTTATACAACGGGATGTATCTGTCAAAAAACACAGAGCCATACACTAAGAAGGATGAATTTTACTCTACGTAAATTATATCTTAAAAGATCTGACCAAAAAGATTCAGTAGTTTTAAATGACTGAAAATATAAAAGAAATCAAAACCCAAAGACACAGGATACCATGAAAAAAAGAATAGGCAGAATTAAAAAGTAACCAAATAGAACCTACAGAAATGAAAAAATATAGCTGATGCAATTCAAAACAGTGAACAGGTTAAATGTATCAAATTAGACACAGCTGAAAGAGAACTAGTAAACTGGACAACATATCTTAGAAAATTACACAACACAGCGCAGAGAGAGAAAAGGTGGAAAATGAGAAGTCAAGACACATGGGGATAAAATGAGGAGCTCTAAGATACCTCTAGACAGAGTTCCAAAGGACAAAAGACAGAAGAGAGGTACTATTTGAAAAGATAGCTGAGAATTCTCCACAACTGACAAGGGAAATGAATTCTCAGATGTAGAAAGCGTGATAAAAAGAGAAAAGAAAAGAAGCCAAACAACAATAAGACAGTATCTTCAAAGTGTTGAGGTAAGAGAAGCGGTCAACTGAAGATTCTATACCCAGCTCAGCCTGTCATCATGCACGAAGGCTAAACATCAACTTGCCCAGCCAACAGCTGAGGGAATTTACTACTAAAGGATATACTACTAGAAAGAAACCGGATCCAAAAAGCAGTGAGAGACAAGAAGCAATGGCGGTCAAAGAAACTGAATAGCAACAAAATTGACTAATTTGAGGTATAAATACAAAGTGGAACTCAAAATCAGAAATCACACGTAATGTTTGGTGATGGACTATAATTAGTTTTTGGGTGGTGAACATGATGTAATCTACACAGAATTCAAAATATATTACAATGTACGTCTGAAAGCTATATCATGTTATAATCCAACGTTACTGCAAAAGAAAAAAAAAGAAATCACATGTAAGACAAAAGGGGTGCTGGGAATCAGTGTTCTAAGGTCCTTGCATCATAAGGGCAACATGAAGTGAAATTAACTTTAGAGCTTATTAAATATCCATATGAAGATTTAATGGTAACTACCAAAATAAGAGAAACAAAAAATAAGACTTCAAAATTATTTGTGGGGGCGGGAGGGGGGTATCAAGAAAAACCAGTAATATAAATAAAAGGAAGAAAAAAAGCATAGAAAAGCAAAGCAAATCGAAAATTCATAGTAAGATGGTGGAAAACAATCAAATAGCAAATAGAATAAATGCAAACTGCCCTCACCAGTTAAAACCAGAAATTGTCAGCAATTAAAAAACAAAGTTTAGCAATATGCTATTTCCAAGATACATGCATACACCTAAAACATAGCAGCAAAAAATACAAGGATTGAAAAGATAAAAACTAAGACCAAAAGAAAACTATAATAACACTATTAATATCAGACAAAATACTTTAATGCAAAAAGCACAAGAGCTTTGTCAGGGCTAGAGATCGAGGGCCCCTGCCTAATGATGAGCATTCACTGGGAACATAAAGCCTTTATGAACGAGCATTTGTCTAAGAACACAACCTCAAACTACGTAACACAACGACCAGCAGAATTAGAAAGCGGGACGTTTTAATATACCCTGTTGAGTAACTGAGAGATCAAACAAGCAAAAAATTAGGAAAGATAGAGATTTTTTCATGGTTTTTAAAGTTTGTTTTTAAAAAATTTGTATATGGAAAAGTTTAAACATATACAAAAGTAGATAAAATACTCTAAAGAACCCAACGTACATACCACTTGGTTTCAACAGTTACCTTGTTGTTCCCCACAGCCAATCTAGTTTCCTCTATATCCCTTCTACTCCCCCCAAATCTGCATTCATTCAGAAGATACAGAAGATTTTAACAACCTTATTTTTATTTTTATTTTTTGAGGAAGATTAGCCCTGAGCTAACATCTGCCGCCAATCCTCCTCTTTCCTGCTGAGGAAGACTGGCCCTGAGCTTACATCTGTGCCCATCTTTCCCTACTTTACATGTGGGACGCCTGCCACAGCATGGCTTGCCAAGTGGTGCCATGTCCACACCCAGGATTCGAACCGGTAAACCCCGGGCTGCCGAAGCAGAACATGCGAACTTAACCGCTGTGCCACCGGGCCGGCCCCTTAACAACCTTATTAACAAGCTTAATCTAACAAACATCCACAGACTACTTCACACATGAGCAATTGTACTTTCTTTTTCAATCACACATAGACCAGTTATAAAAAAGTGACCAAGCTGCAAAGCCAACCTCAACAATATCAAAGACTCAAGATCAGACATAGTCCATAAAGCAAGGAAATTATAACAAAACAATAATGATAACCAAAAAGAATACATAAGGGGACCAGAATAATTTTTCAAGTATTGAAGGTACTTATTCTAAATGCTAGGTGTGCATTATCAACACTTGAAGAGCGTCTTAAAACACACATCCCCAGGCCTCGTCCCAGACCTGCTAACGGGTGGGCCATCACTTTGACACACACGACAAGTTAGAATCTACCAACACTGAGTCAGCCTGCCCAGCGCAGTAAGAAAGGTGACACATCCAAGTGTTGCCAAGCTCCAACACACTCACTTAGATTTCATATGAGGGACCGCAATAAGAGAAGAGGCAGTTTTCCACAGTAACAGTCATGAAATCACATATTCAAGAAAGCGCCTAACCAACGGTGCCACAAGTGCCAGTGAGCGAATGCAAATGAGTTTTACATTGTGGCTTCAGTCTCCTCTCAGAGACTGTCAGGATGTTTATACTAGCACGTTTCTCACTTTAAAGGCATGCCGCTACTTTCAGTTCTGTGCGATCACGGCAGGAATTCCTTATGTGCATGTCCAACTTCATTTCAGACATTTATATAACTCTTCCATCAAGCTACGCATTTACGCTGACCTGCCAGCCTACTGCATCACAGCTGACCTGGGTATCTGCCAGGGAAATACTGAGAGGTCTAGGCCAATTTCTAATTTTCAAATGCTATGAAATATAATTGCATTGAAGTGTAATTGCTTCAGTTCTAATATCTGTAAAAAGGGAACAAATAATGCATAGCTCACGGGGTTATATGGGTTAAGAGAGAGACTGAATTAAATGAGAATAAAGCTCATTGGAGCTGCACAGTCAGGCCACAGGCTAAGTTTACTCACTCACTAATTTGATCCTGCTTGCTACCACACCAGTTCCCTGGGACGTTTTAAGTCTTGAAGATGAGCTCGGAGAAGGTCAGGAGACCATCCTGGTGGAAGCTTCTTCCAGAAGCATGGCCTCTAACACAGTACAGGCTCTCGAGAAATGCTGGCCCGTCAGAAGCAGAGCCAGGACGAGAGCCCTGGGATCCTGTCCATTAGCTTGGGTTTCTATCCCTTCCATCACACTGGCTTCCCATTCTTTTTCTAAGGTTTGCTTCCTCTAAGTCGAAACTTTACCCAGTTGACATCCCTCTTCTTTTCCAAATCTCAATTTACAACTCTAATTCTTAATAGATACTATCACCCTTGAAGACAGAGATGTGGAAATGCAGTAAGTGCTTTCAGCTTAACAGAGGCAAGGAAAGAGTTAACAGTTATTTTGGGACACAACCATATGGGCCATATCCTTTTGTCCAAAAAACGATCCGGAGGTACCACAAGCATCACTCTGAGGCTGAGCTGAGCACGCAGAGGGAATGAGAACTATGTGGGTGACATTTGGGAAACATATGAGTCACATATTTGGAAAACACACCTGCCATCTTCTTAACAGCTAAGTCAACGACATTTACTGACCCAAATTTCCCTGAGAAGATTGCATGTCTCGACAGTGAAATCTCTGCTGTAGGATTTACTAAGTCAGGTTTTTGTTTTCTTTTTCATTACGGAAGTTTTCATTACTGTTAAAGAATAAACGTAAACTCCTCTAATCCTCATCTTCAGTCTAAAGATAAAAAATAATTATCTAAATAACAAATGACAAATCCCTGGCCACATTTAAGTACGCAAACGAAACCATGCTAAGCAGGCCCAGCCCTCTGATAACAGCGGAAGGAGGACTTAAGGTGGCCATTTAGCTATCTGTTAAATTAACGAGCCCTAAACTTGTGACTCATAATTATTGAAGACATTACATCTCCTAATGTTAAGTATATTTTAAGGGGAGATTCTTGACCACTGTGAATTTCAAACACCTTAGATGGTTTGAGAAAATATTTTTTAAGTAGTGGGCCCTTCACACACGTAATTCATGAATGAAGGAATTTTATCCCCACTGGCATCTTGCTTATAAGACCAGCTCTAATTTTTTTTGTGTGTGTGTGTGTGAGGAAGATTGGCCCTGAGCTAACATCTGTGCCAGTCTTCCTCTATTTTGTGTGTAGGATGCTGCCACAGCATGGCTTGATGAGCAGTGTGTAGGTCCATGCCCGGGATGCAAACCTGCAAACCCTGGGACACCAAAGAGGAGTGTGCAAACCAGAACACCACCAGGCCGTCCCCCCAGCTCTGATTTTAAAGCTTATCAAATACGGTTTTGACTTACCCTACTGTCTCTGTATATATCGAATACAACTGTAAAGGAGGAAAAACTCAAAGTTAATGAATTACCATTTTCATGATGTAAGCCCCCTTTTGAAAATTAAAATGCATTTTATTATCAGTTACTCAAACAGCAAAATATAATTGACCTTGAGGACTTCACGCTTCTAAATCTCAAAACTTCAAACATAAAAAGGCATCCTGCCATGTTTTATCTATATAATTTTGCTTTTTCTCTACCCTCAACCATAATCCCTTATTTAAAAATTCAAACCAAACACCACCACCATCTCAACCAGTTCATCATTATAAACAGGTTATATGTACTAGCAAAAGGAGCACCAATCACTTATTTGATGGGGATGAAATGAGTCAAATCTGTAATAGGAAAGCATAAAATCTAGCTATGTTTACGGCATGATTAATCTTTTTTTAAAATCAAATCTGCCACAGAACGCAGGCTTGGCAAGTAGAGAAAACGTCAACCATAGCAGCTGTAATTTAAAGATGAACGAAAACTCTCTCTCGTACACAATATACTTTAAATTCTTAAAAACAACTTGTAAATTTTTATTTTGTACTGGTGCTGAGCATTCACATAAAACATCTAGAAAGGCAGATCAGCCAGCTAGCTAATTTAGACCTCATAACAGAAGCCCTTTGTTCTCTGTAGGCAGACTCTTTGAAATATATAATAAAATATCTAAAATGACAGGAGAGAGAAGTGCCTCAGTGTTAAAAGGAGACTCTGATTAAATCAGATAAAATTAACATGCAAATGACTGGTAACTCCAAATAGTTAATATAGTAAAATGCTTAAAGTACAGTGTTTTAATCCAGTTTTAAAATATGCGCCACGGTGAAATAAGGTTCAGCACCATTACGTACTTCATTTCATTTCACTGGGTCAATAAAAAATACTCACAGTCTTCATCTAAGAACTTATACTGTATGTGTTTCTTGAAAAAGTCTTGTATGCATCTGCAAATGTCTTCTTTTTGTTTAGAAATATGATCATAGTACTGCGTGTAGTCCCTCTGAGAAATACCTGATAAGAAAATATTTTATATTCTGTTATTACACAATGTTCTTTCCAAAAACACCAAAATGTGCTTTAAGCCTCTCTTTGAGGGAACCATTAAAGTAGATCGGAAGCCCAATCAGATGAAAACTGCACTACACATTATTCAGCATTTTATGTAGATATAAAACGTGTCAGTTGTAAAGGTTCATGTGGCTAGGTGGATCCTGAAGTTCCGTATTGCCATGCATTCTTCTTTGGGAAATAGTAGCTATTTTCATATTTAGTACAATGGAAGGAATTCAAAGTTGTAAAAATGCTTATTAAGTAAAAAAAATGAAAGGAGCAATTTTAAACCTGCAACATCGTCAACTGCTGCTTCTTTAGTTTTTTCCAATGAATTCCCTAGAAGCTGGTATTCTTTTCCACTTTCTTTGGGAAAATTTAAAATATTCCTCACCCTGTGTCCTCCACATTCATATTATATTTCACAGAAGCAGTCTATTTTTCTTGTTCAGACGTGCTACCCTGCCTTCAGAAGCCTGATGTTTCAAGCCATGGAAAAGTAAACATTCCTTTCTTCAGAGTGATGTGCTGATATTATTCCAAATACATTAAAAAGACTATTGTAAGAACTCCCTCAATTTGCTCCAGTCCTGGGAAAAAGGCCTCCGCTCTGAAAGAAGGGCTCCCACCAAGCCCTGAATGCCAACAATGCTCCCTTCTCTAGCTGCACTTATCTCTAACAATATGACCAATTCAAACCCTCCAAGTTTCTTTTAGGTAAGTTAATAAATGTCAACATCACATTCAATAAACAAAGAATGTGGATTTAATTCTGTTCAAATCACACTTCTCGGTTGAAGACACTTTTTACTTCATGGAAAACATGAATAGACAGAAAAAGAACAAATTATCTTCAATATTTGACATGAATAATTCATAGTAAACAAAATAATAACCCGAAAGGAAAGAAAATGGGTGGCTTTTAAAGTAATACACTTAATTGTCCACATATTTTCTCTTGCTGGAATAAAAAACAGTGCTCCAATAATAGAAATAAAGGTTCAAAAACTTGGCCTTTTATACTACTTAAAATAAAGAGTGTACTTCAAGTAATACTTAGGAAAGTCCCAAGGAGAACGCAGGTAGTATTCTCTATATCCTAAACTGGGGATGGCAAAGACCATCACTTTCATCTCTGGAATCCAGACAGACGTGATTAATGCACAGGACTGCTTTCTGTGGATACTGAATACGGCCTCAGGAGCCTTGTCAACACTACAGCATTCCAGAGTCAGTGACAACTGGTTAGAGGCAGCATCTGAGACAAAAGCTGATTGTTAGCCCTGTCCTAGCTACTAGAAATTTACTTCCATCAAAAGATTGTCTTCTTTTTACGATTCCTTGGAAGGGTAAAAAAACTCACCAATGAGCTTGTTTTCCTTGACAAAACATCGGAACTCAGCCCCAGGAATTAATTCGCACCATTTTCGAAGAACAAGCTGTAGACAAAGGAAAAAATGTAATACAGCTATGTAACATGGAATGCTCACTAGTCTAATAGACAACTCGAGGCCAAGACTGTGTCTTAACTGCCATTATCAAACGGTTGAAAAAAAAGAGGAATCATAAAACATAACTCACAGGAGAAGTAGAAAACAGAGCTGCAATCTACTAGTCTAATAAGCAGGGAAATTGTGTTAAAACTCTTTATGATAAAATGCATCTTTGTCATTTATTTATCATTTTGAGAGTTATGACATAAACTAGAGCCTCAAGGATCATGAAGTCAAATATTGTCACTGTTATACCATAAGTTGCCCTGTAATTCATATGTTTTCACTCCTTTAAGAATATCAAACAATAAAATAATTTTAAGTTATCTACCTTAAGCATCACTCTGCAATACTTCTGTCATTAGTGCCGTCGAGTTGATTCTGACTCTTAGCGCCCTGTGCACGGCAGAGCAGAACCCTGCCTGGTCTTCTTGCGTCATCCTCTCACCTTCTGGTGCCACATCAGACAATGCTCTGCTGCTATTTATAAGGTTTTCATGGGCAACTCTTTCAGAAGTGGTGGCCAGGTCCTTCTTCATAGTCTACCTTAGTCTGGTAGCTCCACTGAAACCTGTCCACCATAGGGGACCCTGCTGGGACTTGAAATCCCGGTGGTAGAGCTTACAGCATCTAACATGCAGCCACCACAGTGTGACAATTGACAGACGGGTGGTGTGGATCCCTGACTGGGACACAAACCCCAGCTATGGCGGTGAGAGTGCCAGCCTCAACCACTAGACCACCTCTGTAATACTTACTCTGATAAAATTATTATGGTTTATCACAAAGAATCACTATAACCCTTTCATGATTTTCCCATTATTTTAAAGTAAGCCAATTCTATCAGCGGCCCAAATTATAAATGGGTCTTATTACTATAATTCATTATTTAGTATTCTATTCATACACTATTGAATTGCTGCAATTTTATAAATAGTACAGTTGACAAATGTGAGCTTCTGAGTCTGTTTTTTAACTATTCTTTGGAGAAAACTAGTCCTTTTGAACTATTCACTGTAATAAATGGCTCGTGCCTCCAGCCTCCCTTGTCCTGGAGTGCGGCTCTTTCCCTTTGAGACCTGTGAGACGGAACTTGAATTACTCTAGGCTCCATTCCCGGAAACCCCCAGTGGGCTCAGTACCCTCCCTTCCCAGACGCAGTGCTGCCCATAATTTCTTCTCATAACATTCCCGAGCAAGCACATACACCCCATGTTGCCCTGTGATAATCTGATACAAGTCTTTCTTCCCTCCTAGACGGCAACTTCCCTCAGGGCGAGGACCTGGGAGTTACCCATCTTTGTGTCTCCAGCACAAGCATGTAGTACCTAGCAAGTGCCTAAGAAACGTCTATCAAGTGAAACAGCAAATATATAAGATAAGCAACCACTAAAAATCAGGATATAAAAAAACATTTAATGAACAGGGGAAATGCTCACACTATAGGTGAAAAAAATGGTGTGCAAAGTACTTTATAAGAGAGAACGTGTATGTACACATGCTCACGCACAGATCTCAAGAGAGGGGAGAGAAAGGCCCACGCTAATACTGAGGCCGTATTTGGGTGACAGCTTCCTCATATTTTCCTGTATTCTTCAATTTTTGATAGTGGATTGCTTTTCTTTAAAAAAAAAAGTACTGTATTGTTAAAATAGGCCTTAGAAATTAAAACGCAGTGATTTCAGTTTTCATTATTCTGAGCTCTTGGTCAAGCTTTGTATGTGTCATATTTTTAAAAAGAACACAATTATAAAAAGAAGAACCCCAAAATAAAAAATTATACTGTTCTCATCTATTAAAAGCCTATAATGGCAAATATATTTTTTTATGGCGACAGTGGTTTTTACTGAAGCAACACAGAAATAAGCAATTGTTGCATACTAACATTAATTTTTTGGAAAATGTGCATAATCTCTATTGAAATAACGTTTTGGACAGGTAATACATGCACTGTGGTTGATTCAAAAAATACAAAAGGGTAAAAGGTGAATCTCTTCCCATCCCGTCCCTCTGTCCTCCTCAGGGGCAACCTGTGCTGTCAATCTCTTATATATCTTTGTAGAAGTATTCTATAAATATATGAGCAGACAGCGTATGTATATAACTTCTTAAATACACCCAGGCAGGAACGCACAATACACAGGACTTTGCTTGCAACTTTTCTCATTTTAATCACTCTAAGAATATCACTTTCCTGGGCTCTTAAAATTGGGTTTTAAACCCTATTCACTAACAGGATGGCATATTCCCCAAAAAGCAATACAAAAGCAAATGGATGGTGAAATAAATCTTGGGGATAGATGACAACATCTCAACAAAGATTATGCCTCAGGGCAAAGCCAGAGAAACAATCTTTCATCTTTGTGTTTCCAGCACAAAGTAACGAGATATAGCAGATGCTTAATAGACCTTTGTTCAGTGAAACAATAGATATGAATATATGTATATATACAAAAAATGTTATAAAAAATGTTTAGTGACCCGAGAAAATGCTGATACTACACTATTAAGTAAAAAAAACTCACAAATGGTATGTAAAGATCTCAATTACAAGTGCTAAAAGACCTAGTACTGGTTTGGTGGCCTGGTAAATAGTAAATTAACTGTCCCACACACATGGCATAATCGCAGAAGATATGCCAATATACACACTTATCACACTAAAAATTACTTGATACAGTGAGTCAGTGGACAAATTTTGAAAGCATGTGCATATACATGCTTTACATACATACATACATACTTATATACATACGTACAAAGGTGACTGGAAGCAAATAGACAATGAAGAAATTTTTAAAAAATCACGGAACTAATTCTAACTGGTATTCTAAGTCCACGAATGTAAATGTTTTGGAATTACAGATCAAGGATGACCATCCTCTCAACAAATTATGAACTATGGAAGTTTTCAAAAACATTACATTTTGACAATGCAAGTGCAAGAAGAACCAGGAATAATGATAAGCAAGAGCCTATCAGGGATGTAGGTGAAACCTGGAGTCAGCATTCAAAAGAAAAGCATGTTCTAGATTCACTCATAACAGCTGATGAACAGTTAGCTGCATCCAAGACCACTGCCCATTTCACGTAGGAGTGTGTGTGTGCGTGTGTGCGCACAAGCGCGTGCATGTGTTGTTTATATACCTTCAAGCTAGGAAAATATGGAATAAAAATTAGAGTTTTCTATGTTTAAATTTTTATTACTATTTCTAATAACATTTTTCACCATCCTTTTATTCTTACTTCTATACTTAATTTGTAAAATGAGTAAACAATATAAAAAAATTAAAAAGTCTACTAGGCCTAAATGGTAAAATGAATATTTTTCCCCATACACCAGGTTCAAAAGCTTAACCAGGTGAAGCTGGCTAGTGAGTATAAAGGTGTTTATTATAAAAACGTATATTCTGTAGTATGTATATACCGCATATATAGTGTGTGCATGCATATATACACACATAGAATACTTTTATATGTATATTTCATAAATTTAAAAATTCAATGGCTCTAGTTCCCAGAGAAATTAATCCAAAAATTTTCATTCATCTCACTTAAGAATAAATAGCAATTCTCAACACATCTTCATCTAGGATTATCAACTTCATCAAGATAAGAAAGTTTCTTACCTCATATTCCATACAAGGATCTGGGGAATCATCAGTACAATGAATAAATCTTCGAAGGAAAAAAAGGCAATTGAATTTTTTTATGGTGTCAGTTTATGCACATACATTACTTATATTTAATATGAGAGTAAGGTTTTACTAAAAGTATCCAGAAAGATGAGACTAATTCAAATTCAATAAACATTTATTAAGCACTATTCAATGTCAGGCCTTAGCCTAGACACTCTGAAACGCTATCTCTTTAGTCCTCAAAATAACCATATGAGCTACAATAATCTCCATTTTTCTGTCTTTAAAAAACAAAGAATCTAAGACACAGAAAAGACCGAATATAGTGACCAAGCCAGGACCATAACTCAAACTAACTCCAAATTCCCACTGAAGGCAGGAGGGCGCCTCTGTTTCACAATTCTCATTGTGTTCTTCATTACGGCTGAACCAGAAGTCTGCTTCTCTGCTGACATGAACTCTGCCATTGAAAGCCACACAAACTTAATCTAATCCTTCTCCCACATGCCATTTAAACAAATATTTGATAGAATTATGCATTTCTCCATTAAGTATATTGCTTCCCCCTTTCAAAAATCCTTGGGCTCATGAACAATTTTTCACATCCTTTGTTAAACACCTACCAAGGACTGGATAGGCGTGGGGAATGCTAAAATGACCGAGTCCCTTGTCCTTGAGGAGGTTAGGCTGGTGGGGAATGCCTAACAAGTGGACAAAAAATTTCAAAACACTGAAAATAAAAAGAAAAATCCTCTGCTAGCACAAAGGAAGAACTGATTAGCTCTCTGTGGTGTGTGTGGTAGGGGAGGGAGGAAGGGCAAGAAGGCTTCATTCAACAGGAAGAGCAGGGTCCGAGCTGAGGCAAAGGGAAGCACGCGCCCAGGCAGGGAGGGGAGTGAGAAGTGTCAGGTGAATGCACGGAACTACCAGATCTCAGTGCTGATGGAGAGCAGAAAGCCAGGGAGAACTGCCACAAGAGGAGGCTGGAGGGAAATTTTCAACAAGGAGGAGTATCCACATCATGAAGGGTCTTGTTTGCCTAGCTAGGGAGGTTGTACTTTATTAGACAATAGGGAGATAACAAAGTGTGGACACACGAGAGGGAGAGCGTTACATTTAGGAATATCACTATGGCAATGGTCCCGGATAGCTTGGGGGGAGGGGTGCCAAGTTGGGAGGCGGAGAGACCAGTAAGAAGGCTTGTAATAGTCCTGGGGAGAGATGTGGGTCTGCCTAATTCCAGTGGAGGAGAGAAGAAATATAAAGATATTTAGGAGGCAAGGCCAATATTACTTGGTGACATTGAAAGTGAGGAGTGAGGGAGAAAGAAGCCAGGATGACTCGGGTGTCTGGCTTTGATGACTAGCTGGATGGAGATGGGAATGCCATTCAATAAGACAGACGGAAAAGCAGGTGGCGTGGGGTAAGGAAAAGATGGGCAAGAACTATGTTTGCTTGCGTCGGGTTGGACACATGATGGGAGAGCCACACAGAGATGTCTAGTAAGCAACTGGAAACAAGGAAACTCAAAAGAGAGGGAAGAGTTGAAGATAATTATCTGGAAGTAATGGTCATATGGGTATAAGAGCTGAAGTCAAGGGAGTAAACAGAAGTGATCACCTCAGGCAGATGACAGAATCCTGGGGTATACTAACAATTAAAGAGTGAGCAAAACCTGCAGTCAAGAGACATTTTTATAAAAAAACACAAACCAAACAAAATAGACTTTTAAAGATGTCTTAAGCATTTACAAGTAAATTGAGTTTGAAAAGCTTTTAAATTTCCCTGCATATTTGATTAGGTTGGAATTCTCTGCAATCATCAACGATTTATACTACAAACAATAACAATTCTAATTTATTAGGTTGGCAGAAGTCCTCAGAAAATAAGAACGTCTCTTCCCCCTAGCAACTGGGTACTGAGACAATCTGAATTCAAAGAAAGGTGCCTACGGGGAGCTTCGTTAAAAAGCGTGGGTTTTCTCCGTCCTAGTGAAGGCACCGTGTGAAGCAGTTTACATCTGCTATCTCATTTAACCCGTACAATAATCCCATGAGAAAGGGGCTATTATTATTATCACCCACATTGATCACAAGGAGGACACCAAAGGGGAGAAGTCAGGTAAGCAGTGGGAGGGCACTACGTCGCACGCTGCACCTCTTGCCTCCAGGATGGAGGATCTAGGGCTGTTGTTAAAGCTCAGATTTCAGCCAAAACAAAAACCAAAACCCCACAAAGACCAGATGGAGCCGAAGAAACAGTATGTCCTTGATCATCTCCTTCAGTAGTTCTACATAAGAAACTTTTCTCCACTTCAAAGGATTCCCTTGCCGAGCCAGCACTGATGGCCTAGTGGTTAAAGGTTGGTGCACTCTGCTCCAGCGGCCCGGCGGAACCACACCACTCGTCTGTCAGTGGCCATGCTGTGGGGGTGGCTCATACAGAAGAACTAGAAGGACTTACAATGAGAATATACAACCATGTACTCGGGCTTTGGGGAGGAAAAAAAGAAAAAGAAAGGGGAAGATTGGCAACAGATGTTAGCTCAAGGCTAATCTTTCCCAGCAAAAAAACCAAAAACACAGTATTTAAAAAAAAAAAAAAAGATTCCCTTGCCTTTTTTCTAGTTTAACAGCTTAAACATTGTAATCAATAAAAAGTGCTATTTATTTTATGAATTCCACTATAAAAATTCATTTTATCCTTAAAACATTTTTCCTCAACTCCTTTTTAAATTCTAAATGAAAAGATGAAAAAACGTGCTAAAAATCCATCCAGTATTATGAGGGAGAAAAAATAGTATGGTAAAAGAATTTTTCACAACAGAGAAAAATGTTCACAATAAAGTAGACTTTTTAAAAAGGTCACAAAACTATACACAGTACAATCTCATCTTTTACCGCATGCCTGAGAACACGTAACACAATGATAAGTGTCAAAATGTTAACAATGGTTCTTTTCCCACAGTGACTGTTAATTTCTTCTGCTGCTTATCTGCAGAATTTCTAACATATTTATCATATTGAATATCTATTTATTTTCACTTTTAATTCTGAAGAATTAAAAAATATGTAAAAGTACAAAGTGTACATATATTGCTTTTAAAATAAGCCAATTCAAGTTTACTTTAAAAGTTAATATTTTACATTTTGCAGTATATGCAAATATCAAATCATTACGTTGTACAGCTGAAACTAATATGTCATGTCAATTATACCTCAATAAAAAAAGAGTATTTTAGCTTCTAACTAACCAATAGTTCATTATCATGATAAAACTGAACTAATTGCCTATCTTTTCTTAATTCAAATGTATCTAAAAGATACGAGGGAGCTGGAAGAAGAGAAATGAGAAAGGAATTCAAATAAATAAAATAACATGGCATTATCTTCATGGTTAATGTAGTAATAGAACTAACCCCATTTTAATTTTTGAAATGTGATTTTAACCATGTAAGTGCTGTCTGTTTTTAAACCTCATAGAGGACAGTTCATAGTAACATATTATTCTATAAAGAACAAGGTAGATTAAGGTTCTGTGTCTACATACTTTAAAAGTACTACAGGAAAACCAAAAGCGACAACTCCAAAACACAGATCTTCATTATCTAATTTTTTTTTTTTAAAAGATTGGCACCTGAGCTAACAACTGTTGCCAATCTTTTTTTTTTTTCCTGCTTTAGCTCCCCAAATCCCCCCTGTACATAATTGTATATCCTAGTTGCAGGTCCTTCTAGTTGTGACATATGGGACATCGCCTCAACGTGGCCTGTCCAGCGGTGACATGTCTGAGCCCAAGATCCAAACCGGTGAAACCCTGGGCTACCGCATCGGAGCGCACAAACTTAACCACTGGGCCACGGGGCCGGCCCCTTCATTATCTCTTTTTTTTAATGCTTCTATACTCCTACAAATACTGATTTCAATCCCTGGTTAATCCTCATATTGCTACTTTAAAATAGGTATCCATTTTAATATATATTTGCATTCTACCATCTTATAACATTTTTCCAAGTGTTGATTGGTTTAACATTTAATGTTATTTTAAAAACTTGACTAGTTTCAGAAGGTGGAAGTGAGAACATATGTGGTATGTGAGATTACGGTACAAGGCTTTTTCTTATTAAGATGAGTAAATAGACAGCCAAGCATCCTTCCCGAAAGGAGAGGGAAGTGCTGAGCCATCCAGGTAGGGCTGCAGTGATGGCCACCAACAACACTTTCAGGACCTCAGCCAGACAGTGCAAAGAATACCGCGTGTGAAGATTCAGATTCCATTTACATTCCGGAGGAGGTAGGTTTCAAAAGCAAAAATGGGTAAGACAATTAGAGTACTAACAACATCTGAATTTTTACAATCCTTATATAAATTAACCATCCTAACATTCCAGGTTAGGGGGGGGAAAAAAAGAGAAAAAGAAAGTAGAAAGCAATCCTTAAGCCAAGGCTACTTACTACATTGAGAATACTAGTAGAAACAATACTAGCAGAAAATATGAGTCTCCTAATAGAAACAATGAGATATCTTCAGTCATATCGAATTTTAAAAGATTTCTATTATTCCCTTCACTGACTGAACCAAGAACACAGATGGTCCAAAGACTTGCATCTGAAATGGAGGAAAAAAACAGATTTTCTCATTTCCAAAAATTACACTTTCATAACTGCCAAAAGCAGTACCTCAGAGAGGTAACTGCAAGTCACTGACGAAGGAAAGTAGTTTACAGAGAAAGCACACTGAATTGTTTAAATCTTCTTGAGCTTTTGTTTCTATGAACATATAAGTAAAGAAGTCATGGTAAGAGTTAGTATAAATTTTCAAATCCAATCTCAGCATATAATATAAAATTATAATGCAAGGCATAAATTTGTTTACGAACAAAAGCAAAAAATATGTGATAATTCCTAACACTTCCCCTATTGCAACTCAACAGATAAGTTTAAAGAACACTTGGGAAATTTGTTTGAATTATGAAATAACATGAAATCATTTGAGATCACCTTGGAATTTGTGCAGTTGTAAGAGAATTCCCAAAGTTATAGCCAAAGATTAGTCTAGATCCTAGATTTATAAGCATCTTCTATAAATAAGAAACAATATGGCCCTCAGCTCTATGGCCATCTTCACCTTCAATGACTCAGGCTCCTCCCAGCAGAGGCAGAACTAGATGAAACAGTATTTCTGTTGCGAGATCTGCCGACAGTCTTACTGCTGTTTCCTTCCACGTGATTTGCCTTTTCTCTCTGGCTGTTTTTAACAACTCTCGTCCCTGGTGTCCTGTGGTTATGCTATGCTGTGTTTCCTATTGGAACACTTGTGTTTCTTGAATATGAATATTTGCGTTTTTTACCTATTCTTGAATATTCTCAACTACTTTCTCTTTAAATATGCCTCTCCCCTCCTCATTTTCTCTATTCTTCCCTTCTAGAATTCCTATTATACATATGCTAAACATTCTCATTTTCTCCAGTATGTCTCTCAGTCCCCTAATTGCAATTCATTATCTCTCTATGCTGCATTATATTCAAATAACTAATTATCTTCTTCAACTATGTCTTATTTGCACAGGTGAGTTTTTTATTTTAATAACCACATTTTTCATTTCTAGAACTTTTGTTTGCTTCTTTTTTCCTAGTAACTTGTTCTAAGAGTTTCAATTCTTTTTTGAGTTTAATCAATTAAAACATTTCCTTTACATTATCTTTTAGACTTGTTATTTCAAATTCGTACAGCTCTGCTCCTCTTGTGTGTTGTCTGATCTTCGAGCATGGTGTACTGTTTCGTTGTGTGTCTTGTTATTTTTATTGTGAACGTCTATTTAGTGGGGCTCATGATCTCTATAGGGTCCCAGGAGGCCTGGGTTGTGGAAGTCTTTCCAGAGTACTCTGTATTCGCATCTTCTAGATGCCTCAAGGGTAAAACCAAGCCAGGACTGATCTGTATGTTAATTTCTTAGTTTGGGACTTCTCGAACCATGCAGGTGGTTTAAATTTTGTACTCCAAGTTCACTGTGAGATACAGGCCTGAGGTTTCAACTTCTTAAAAGAAAAAACCCAAAGCCTCAACAACAAAAAAGGAAACAACTGAATCAAAAAATGGGTGGAGGGTATGAACAGAAGTTTTTCCAAAGAAGACAGAAACATGGCCAACAGGCACATGGAAAAATGTTCAACATTACTAATTTTAGGGAAATGCAAATCAAAACTACAATGAGCTATCACCTCACACCCATCAGAATGGCTATAATTAACAAGACAAGAAATAATAAGCGGTGGAGAGGATGTGGAGGAAAACCCTCATACACCGCTGGTGGGAGCGCAAACTGGTAGAACACTACGGAAAACAGTACGGAGATCCCTCAAAAACTTAAGAATAGAAACACCATACAATCCAGCTATCTCACTACTGGGTATCTACCCAAAGAACATAAAATCAATAACTCAAAAAGACTTATGCACTCCTATGTTCACTGAAGCATTATTCACAACAGCCAAGACTTGGGAGCATCAATGGACGAATGTGCCCATCAACAGATGAATGGATAAAGAAGATGTGGCACATATATACAATGGAATATTACTCAGCCATAAGAAGGATGAAATCTTGCCATTTGTGACAACATGGAGAGACCTTGAAGGTATTATGCTAAGTAAAATAAGTCAGGTGAAGACAGACAATTACCATACGATCTCACTCATATGTGGAAGATAAACAAACACGTGGATAAGGAGAACAGATTGGTGGTTACCAGAGGGGAAGGGGGTGGGGGTGGGGGCAAAAGGGGTGAAGGGCACATGTGTACAGTGACGGATAAAAACTAGACTTTTGGTGGTGAACATAATGCAGTCTATACAGAAGTCAGAACACGATGCTGTACATCCGAAATTCATATAACATTATAAACCAATGGGACCTCAATTAAAACAACAAGTCAAAAACCCAAATCCCAAACAGTTTCGGCCCTGCTTCCTTTTCTCTGTACCAATGGATGAATTTTTTTCTTGTTCATCCTCTCCTGAAGGTGTAAAAGGGTCTCTTTTCTAAATCTTCACTTTATTTTGGCTTAAGGCTTGGGCTCCTGTTCCTCTAAAGGTAATAAAATAAACCCATGTTTCTTATCAGTACTGATAACCACCCCTGAAGTCTTATCTACCTAGCCTCTGGTTTTCCATCCTCTTTACATTTTTTTTCTTTTTTTATAGATTGGCACCTGAGCTAACATCTGTTGCCAATCCATTTTTTTTTTTCTCCTTCTTCTTCTCCCCAAAGCGCCCCAGTACATAGTTGTATATTCTAGTTGTGAGTGCCTCTGGTTGTGCTATGTGGGACGCCGCCTCAGTGTGGTCCCATGAGTAGTGCCATGTCCGCGCATGGGATCCGAACCAGCGAAACCCTGGGCTGCCAAAGCGGAGCGCACAAACTTAACCACTTGGCCATGGGCCAGGCCCTCTTTACATTTCTTGCATCTGGGATTGCCTTTTGTTTCTTGTGAATTCAGTATTTAAATTTTTGTGTAAAATATTCTGTATTTTACCCAGTATTTCTGGGTAGAATACAAACAGATATTTGTAACAAAACATATTTCAAGTTATCTTAGCCTGCCATTTAGCTAAAATCAGAAATAAATCATCAGTTTCCTACAGTTCTTTTATAATAACAAACAAGAACATCTGGAATCTCATTTAAAGACCTTCGCCAACCTGAACAGTCTAGCTATAGTTAGTACCTAATAGCTATTTTCATGTACACTGATAAGCATATTGGGTTTGCTTTTTTTTTAATCCCACTTCTAAAAATTTTTCCTAGATTAATAAGCATTTTATATCAATTTGGAAGATTTCTTTGATTGAAATTTTCAACAAGAAACCAACAGAAAGGAGTTGTAAATCAAAGTCACCCATTTACAATCTACGTGGGAAGGAGGCTCCTATGTTGAATTATAAACTCATAATTCTTGGCAGATAGTTATACTTTCTCTTGCTAGCCACTAAAACTCCAAAATAAACACAAATGTTATTAAATAACGAATGTTACATAATCTACAATGTGAATTACAAAGTAAGAGAATTCTTAGATACAATAATGGTAACAATTTTATTTGGGGGAAAAAACCCAAAAAACAAAGGTTGACTCTGATGAAAGCTACTATGAAATTATGCCAGTGTATTTTTAATACATTGGGAAATTAGCCAGTTAGGAATTTTGGAGAGCAATGTTCTAGATCCAAATTTTAAAAAAGGAAAGAAAGGAAGAGAGAAAAGGTCCTAGCCAAGACCTGCAAGTACTGTTCTTACACTGATGACTGATAGAAAGGAATGTCATCTTTTCATCTTTCTCTTATTTCTACTCAAGTTACTTCCCAAACCATCCCCTCAACTTCAACAAGGTTGCGTTTCCTACCAGCCAAATGGTCTCTCTATAAATAGGCATAGTCATTACACCCTAAACATGTTTTAAGATTGACATACTTTTTTCCTGTGAACTTCACAACTGTGATCGACAGTTCTTATCACGCTGTTCCAAATATTTCAAACATCGAAAGAGAACAAACATAATACAGTTAGTGATAAGGATGCATGTGTGTGGAACCAGGGGAGAATGGACAGTCAGAAAAACAGGGATGGAGTATACTGCAGGTAAGGTGGAATGTGTCCTGTGCTTTGTTACAAGGAAAGAAGGAAACAGATGAGACAGGATACGTGGATGTGCACCATGATGACTTGTGCTACAATTAAGAAATATACTCTACAAGAGCGAGCTAGATGGAGGCGGCAACAAGAGACTGTAGTGGAAAACACTTAAGTTGAAGACGAATCCTGTTTGTTGGAGTAAGGTATGAGATTCTGGCACTGGAGGTACAGATTTACAATACTACCTACTCAAATGGTGTGAGTTCTGTCTCAAATTTAGGCCAGTCAATGTGGCAGAGTGGGGGAAGAGCATCACAGTATGAGTATAGTTTGAGGACAATATCTATGAGAATTTACTCTAGACAACTTAGGTATTACCCAAATCCACTGACTGAGATCACCATTGCAACATTTTCATCAGTAACGAGAAACATCATCCTTAAAGCTTTACAAAGTGGCAGTAAACAAAATCATTAATGCTTTAAAGTGGCATATTGCCCTAGGTTTTCACCAGGGCACAAGCCTCATTGATAAGCTGTTCTAAAAAGTTGGAAGGTTACAACATTATACCTTACAGTAAACAACTCCTAAGAAGACAAAGTTTTAAATCACGGCAGGAAAAAAACAAGAAAAATACAGAGCCAGGGAAAACTTAAGCATCAAAGTTCTGTTGTTTAGATTTTATTTTTCATCAGGAGCAATATTTTGGTACAAAGAGTTTGGTACACAGCTTCCATTTCTTTAGATTTCACTAATGGTGAAAAAGAAAAGATAAATGATACTGGGTCAGCCCCAGTGGCTTAGTGGCTAAGTTCAGTGCACTGTGCTTCAGCAGGCTGGGTTCGGTTCCCAGGCCCAGACCTACACCATTCGTCTGTCAGTGGCCATCCTGTGGCAGCGGCTCACATACAAAAAGAAGATTGCCTGCAGATGTTAGCTCAGGGCGAATCTTCCTGAGCAAAACCACGCCCCCAAAAGGTAAAATGATACTGAATTGAGGGTGATTGGGCATGTCCATTCGAATTTTCATAGACTATTTCTTCAAAAAGAGAGAAAATATGCCATCTAAAATTAAAACAATCTAAAGCAGAAAAATTGTTACCTAGAGAAATGGGCCTTAAAAATCACAAGGTAAAGATTCTGTTAGGTCAAACTTATACACGAAATTTTTCTTCTGAAACTGCTGCTGAATTTTAGGATTAATAATGAATCTTGTGTCAATCTTAAGAAAAAAAACAGGGCCAGCCCTGGCGGCCTAGTGGTTAAGTTCGGTGCACTCCACTTTGGTGGCCTAGGTTTGGTTCCCAGGTGTAGACCTACACCACTCGCTTGTCAGTAGCCACGCTGTGGTGGTGGCTCACATATAAAATAGAAGAAGACTGGCAACAGATTTTAGCTCAGGGCAAATCTTCCTCAGCCAAAAAAAAAAAAAAAAGCATAAAAATTATGTTGCAGGGCCAGCCTGGGGGCATAGTGGTTAAGTTTAAGTGTGCATGCTCCACTTTGGCAGCCTGGGGTTCACAAGTTCAGATCCCAGGCTCGGACCTACACACCACTCATCAAGCGATGCTGTGGCAGCATCCCACATACTAAAAATAGAGGAAGACTGGCAACAGATGTTAGCTGAATGCCAATCTTCCTCACCAAAAAAAAAAAAAAAAAATTATGTTGAACCTGGCCATAGCATAGTTTAAATTACTAAAATAAGTGAAATGTTCTGCCCCAATCAAATCTACCTCCTTAGTCACAAGCCCCTCAGAGAAATAGCTAATGGATTTTTCACTCACCCAGCCCTTTCTTCTAAATGCCAACCAAATAACTAGATTTTTTTTCTTGCCTTGAACTACTGAAGTGACAATCAATCAAATAATTAATGAAAGCAGCCTTGTGACTCCACAAATCTAATCACATAGAACGTTTGTATCTGGACAAATAATTCACTCAGCCAGTATAATGTACACAGATTATGTTAACTGTGTCATATTTCAACTTTAAAGCTTCTTGTGGACGATAATCTTGCGAGAAGCAGGAAGATAAAGGAGTACTTAATCCTCTCTATCAAATTACCCCTGTGGCGGACAGCACGGGCCATCCGCCCTCCAGCTCTTCTCCATCTTCACCTTGCCAACAGAACCGTGACTGTTCAGACCCGGGAGGCTCTTACGTGTGCGGTCCTCTCCGGAATCCCAGAGATGCCCGTGCTGATTAATCTAAGAGCCCTCAAGGCGGGGCCTGGACCGGCAGCGTCAGGATCACCTGGGAACATGGGAGAAATGATATTCCTGGACCCTACTCCCGGCCACTGAATCAGAAACTGGGGGTACGCACCAGCGATCTGCGTTTGATCAAACTCTCCAGATGATTCTGACGCACGCTCCAGTTAGAGCCTCTGGTCTAAATAGACCATGGCATTCCTGCTGCCTCTGCCAACTACTGGATTAGGCCGGATAACTGTCATGAGCTTGACAAGAAGTCTCCTGGGAAGCTTCCAGAATGCTTTCCTTGGTCACATACGGAGAAGAATTAGAGGAGATACACCCACCCTGCCTACATTTGACTCAGATATTGTCACGCCTTCATGTGATACCTGGAACAGCAGCAGCAATCCTGTGACCATGAGGTGACAAACCCAAAGACCGAGTTAATAAACCAAGGATGACAGCAGGGAAAGACTAGAAGGGCCTGGATTCCTGTGACGTTGAGGAGCTGCTGAATTAACCCTAGAAATACTCAATCTCCAGACTCTTTGTTAAATAACATATTTTTTAAAACCCCGTATGTGTAAACTATTTCCAGTTGGCCTTCTGGTAACTGTCAATCCTCACTGTACCATCTTTGTTTTCTTTTTCGAGGCAAGCCCCCAAATCGTATTAATGACATAATCTCACTTTCATAATATTACTCAATTTTACACACAGCATATATAAGTATATAATACCTTATTATATTCCATAATATTTTAATTTGAAGCTTTTTGAAAAGAAAGAATTCATAATTTTATTAAGTGAAAATACAGAACATTTAGAATGACTATTGAAATTACATTCTGGTTTTGGTTCTGCTAATTAGTTTGTAGAAATAAATTACTGAACAGATTCAGGCCTTAATTTTCTAACCAATAAAAGGAAAGAGTCAGATTAAATCACTGATATGATCCTGTCCAATTAAAAGAATTATTTTCTTAATTTCATCTTTATGGGGCCCTGAAAGGCCTCTGCAACAAAAATTCATCTTTGATGAATCCTAGCAATAAGGATTTTTAGGTGATGACAAGACATTGTTATGCAACTACCAATATACAGCCCCAGAAGCAGGTGTCACATTAGTGCCACCCGGCTGAAGGCTGAAAGCACAGCGCTTGGTGTCGGCGCCTGCCAATTGCCAACTGTTTATACCAGGAGGAGGATGGCATTCTGTGGGCACACACTCTTAATCCAAGGCCTCAATTTCACTTGCTGATTTAACTTCCTCCCCATGCAAAAGTCAGAAAGTACAAGATGCAAAACAACTGACTGGTCTTTCCCCTTCCACTGGAATCCCCGTTAAATTCGTGTATGACAAAGAGGGAGAAGTGGGCTAAGAGGAGCCAGCACATTGATAAACTGAAAGATGACTTAAAAACCATCAGCCCCAGAGAATTAAAAGCGACTTAAAATTATTTTTGGAAAAGAAAAGAAGTCCTCCTACTGTCACTGCAACTAATATTAAAGGTACATAAAAATCCCTATCTGATGAATTAACAAGTACAGGCTATCTTTAATGTAATATATTTCGAGGCCTCTTAAAGCACTACATGTCAAAAAGCTTTATAATGGGAAAAAAGGTAGCCATGACTTCCTCTAATCAGAGGGTATCTCCTAGCACGAAAATGCTACCATATTATCACTAAAACAAGGGCTACCAAACACCTAACAACATCTGCGCCACACAGCCATAAAGGCTGACAAGTAAATGTCAAAAAAATAGAGAGCTTTTTTCTATAAACGAACCAGAAATACCAATACGGGTAAAACCCTTTGATAATAAACTCGCAATACAACCACACTCATTCATTATACTCAACTCCATTTTCACTAACACCATACTCCCAAGCTGCCGAACTCAGATGCAAAAGAGCTGACAGACAAGTGACACGGAGTAGATTTATTTTTTTTATGCCAGGCACCTCTCCAAAAAGGGATTTGAGGCTGAGATGGGGTGAATGGGGAAGAAGTGGCATGCATACAATATTTTCACCTCTGTTCACCTGCTTAGATTCTAGACTCTGTGATGTGCTTTATTTTAGACATTAGTTTAAAGATTACTTTAATTGAGATTACTGGTTTGTTTAAGATGGGGTAGGACAGAAAAATCTAGAATAACTGCTATTTGATGACAGAACAAAAGAAGCATTGAGAGGTCACCCACAGCTCAACAGTGCAGGTGTTGCGTCTGCCTACGATGAAGACAGCACAGAGTCAAGTTCTTCAGCTGCAGAGCAACAGGCAGAGGAAGGAAAACAGCAACTCCATGTCTAGAAACTTATCCCAAGGGAAACATTACCAAGTGCACAGAGCTTTAGCCCAGGGATATTCACCGCAGGACTGTATATGAGAACAGAGGACTCGTCAAACAAATTATGCAATAGCTGTCCAGTGGAATACTATGAAGGCAACTTAAAATGAGGATACATTTAAGTATCGAATGACACATAGAGATGTTTGCCACACACTGATAAGTACAAAAGCAGCCAACTAAGCAATATGAACTATATGAACCCATTTTTGTCTTAAAAAATCTGAATAGTTACAAACAAGTATAACTATATTACGCCTATGCATAGACAGAATTCTGGAAGTATACAAAGACAACTGTGGTGAGATCATGGTGCTTTTACATTTCCAATGTTTTTGTTTAGCTATAGTCTCTAATTCTGTTTTTCTATGATAAGAATATATTGGTTTTATAATAAGATAAAAATTACCAAAATATTTAATGGGCAGAGATATAGAAAGTCCTTGATATTTAGGGATAGTCATTGTACACCATTTATTGCAAAAGGAAAAGTTTGCTTTAATAGGTCATTTAAAAACATGAAATTTAGCCCTGTTATTTGGAACCGTTGTTTACAAGAGTACTAGAAAAACTCACAACTACTGAAACTATTGATATGGGAGAACCAGAGACATACTTACGGTTGAGTAAAGTCACGAGTGATGAAATCAGAACTCTTGAACAGTAGAAAGATGTCGCTGAGGGTTTTACATTTCAGAGAACTATTCATTGCTATCCAGTACGCATCCTAAATAATAAAGCACATGCTATTTAGTAAATATTCCATGTTAGCTGTTATGAATGAAGCTCAGGCCTATATATAAAATCAATAATGCATATCACTTCAAGGGTTTAAAGAAAAAAGTCAGGTAAGAAATGTTAGCTACACTGTCAAGTGTCAAATTACTCTTCTAAACAACAAATAGCATCACTGTTGCATGTCAGACACTCAGTGACGAACATTGAGTTGTTAGAGTCTTCACCTTTCAGCTCAGGCCCAAGCACTTCCCTATGTTTTTCTTACTGATGAAGAAAGAAGGGGAGAAAAGTATCAGAAATGCTGACAGTTCAGCTAGAAGATCGAGGTGTAAAGAAACAGCCTGACCAGCTACTCTCTAAGAAAAAACAGACCCTTCTCTTCTTCCTGTTTCTGGGGAGTGATGGCCAGAATGCCTGAAGGTTGATGGTTAGAGCAGTTATGACTCACATCCATCAAATCTGGGAGAGAGGAGGTGAGATATCCTGAACCATCACAATTTTAAATGGTGAAGGTCTCATACATATGAACCCAAAAAAAGTACAAATAGCAGGCACAGTAGGCAAAGCTTAGTGGAACATGCGTAAAAAATGATAGAATAATTAAGTCATTTAGAAAACACACTTCTCCCAAAGAAAGATCGGGCACAGGACAGTGATATAAGTTTGAGAAAACTAATGAGTGCAAAAAACTATCCAATTATTATCCACACTACATAAAAGAAAGCACTGGAACATAGTAGGCACTCAATTAATAACAAATAAATGAACAAAACCACAAATCCACCCATCTGAAGTGGAAAGCCAGTTCAGAAGTAAGGAATAATTCAAATTACTGCTTATATATAAACTAAAAGTGAGTTTCAATAACTTCTTTATAGTTTCTCCCAATGAAAAAGATGATGAACTCTGGTTAAAGATGGTATATTGAACACACAGATTTAACTCCACTGAAACAACAGTATATACATAGAAAATCATGCAACTGAATAAATGAGGTAATTATTAACTGCAGAGAAAACAAAATGTTGAAGAAGATAAGTAATCATACTAAAGCATATATCAGATGTGTACTTAGTGTTTGCATAATCATAATACTGGAAACACTGAATTAATCAAAAGAATGATATTACTATAATGAGGATAGTGGAATAAAAGTGGTGGGGCAGGAGATGAAAGAGAGCTGAATCTTTAAAGTCAATTACAAATACCTAAAACTGAAAAATAAAGAAGTAGAAGAAAATAACAAAAGAATGTACTAAAATACGTGAAAGTAGCTGCCTCTTTGGCGTGGGAAATGGTGAAGCAAAACCAATGTCAGGACCTGCTGACTTCTGTAGCAAGTGTCCAGGTCTTTTGAAAATTTAAACTCTGTAATGTGTAACTAATTTTAGCAAGTAAAAATAAAAATTAGATTAAATACAATTTATCATCCATTTTAGAAGAAAAGATAAGCATATGAGATGATTTTTGAAAACACAAATAAGTCTTTGATTCCCTGAAGAAGCTTTGCTGACACAAAATTGTTTTCTATTGGATTAGAAAAAAATCTCGATTTTTTTCCACAGACCTTAACTTGATCTTGTCAATGCAATGTTAAAATAACAAAACACAATTTTAAGAAAATATTAGTTGATTTCTCAAACTGCTCTTTTTCTAGCTCGTATGACATTTTAATCTTTATTACTTTTCAATAGAGAAAAATTTCTCTGTTAAAATGAAGAGCTAAACTTTTGAAAAGGGCAGAGAACGGATTTCCTCAGATTTCTAGAATGATCAGCAACACAAGAGGTTGAAATCGTCTTCTGGCAAAATAGATAGTATTTCACAGAACCAGGAAAGTGCACAGAAAAATCAGGAAAATAAAATAATGGGGGAAATAAAAATAAAATCCACAGTATTTTCCCTAGAATTAGGACTATAATTAGACCCTCGGTGGGGATATAAAATGAAATGAACAGCAAAACAAAGAATATTCAAACAACAAGAGATTCACTGATCTGCTCCTACCCGTGGGGCGCTCCAGTTAAGCTTAGGGAACACACTGCCCCCCAGGGAATTGATAGCTTCTTGGACTTTGGTAGTGAACTCGGGAAATTCTGGTGCCTACAGAAAGAAAGAAGAAATCATTTGGGCAAGTCAGTATCATCACAATAAATGTAGAAACGAGATCAAAATCTTAAGGTTAAATTATTGAGGGTGTTAAAATAATTTAAGATACAAATTACTGCCAGAATTTCTGAACTCGGCTAAATAAAATTAATGATCAAATACCATTTACCAGACAAGGAAAAAGACAGCTACCCAAAGGACACTTTGAAAACCAATCAAAACCCCCAAAGCTAAAGAGACAGATGTCACCAGGCATCTGGGGATCTGAGGACAGAAGGAACGGTTCTCTTAACACCTACATAAAACCAGCCTTTATTAAGTGAAAAGAGACAGATGGACATATACCCCAATTCTCAGAAATAACATCTCGCATTTAAGGGGCCAGAAGTCCTTCCATTTGCAGGAAAAGATTCTTGGCCATATCCCCAAAAGGCTTCACGAGAATGAGAAATAAATTATGCGGTTAACTGTATTTAAACACTGCTATTTCCAGACAAGTTTTAATATAAACAAAATTCAAAAATAGGACCTTGGTGAAGTTAAAATGTTCTTTCCTTTTTGGTTGATCTGAAAATGCATATTTTATAGAAGCAGGTAACCAAAACATTCTACGTGTCATTTCTCTAGGAATAGAAATCCAGTTGTGCAGGAACGTAAACGTGATTGCTCTTACGCTCTGGCGCGAGCCTTATGTCACTGTCAAAGGAGCACAGGACAAAGTGGAAAGAAGGGGAGGGAGTAAGAGAGGAGGAAGCGGAGAGGGCAGGAGAGACAACGCGACAATTTAACAGACGCTACAGAGTCACGTATTCCTTTACATTTGCTGCCCCCTATTGGGCAGCTGCAAATTCTGAAAAAGTCCAGTAATAAAAAGATCTTCCATAGGGGGAAGAATGTTCAAATAGGTCTGGAATGAGCTCAACGACACAATGCAAAGATAAATCAAATGGCTTATGCCGATCCCCAAGGTGTAACCCAATTATGACAGAGAGAAAGCTGTGACAAGAGTCTGGGAAACAGACCAAAAAATACAAGCTTAAAAAATGGTAATATACTATCTCCCAAACTAGAAACCAGCTTTAAGCAACAGGCTAGTGAGTCAAGAGGGAGAGATCAAGGGCAAGTTAGACCACCTTTCCTTCTGCTACAGACATGTACGACCTCTAGACGGGTTAGCAGCATCTTTCAGTTACTTGACAGCCCGGACTGCATCTACCTTCTGTTGACTTCTTCAGCTTAGACACATGAAATTAATGTGTAGCAATCTAGAATCTTTCAGAATGACTACAGGCCTTAAGTCCTTTATTTTCCATTCGCCGCTCTCCATCAAAAGGAATTATGATTTATCTTAAGCCAGTAATTTCCTTACAGTCCCCTGAAGTTGCGGATTTGGGTCCCCTAGAGCTCTAGCCATAAAAACACTTAGCTAAGATCTGCATCAGCAATATTTTCTATAAATGGCACACTTACACAAATTTTACAACCTGAGGGGATTCAATTTTCAAAGACAGAACAACTTTATTTTCCTATCCCATAAAACTTCCCAGGTAGGGATTACTTTATATTCACGTATTACATTTTCAAAGAGCTGATCGATTCCTTCAAATCCTCAAATTAATCAACTTTGGTAAATCCTGCGTAAGGATCTTAAAACAAATTTAAATTACAAAAAGTTGAATCAGTGTAGAGAAAAATTTGCGCTTCAGTGGAAGACTATGCATTGTCTACATGTAGCACACCTTTCTGGTTATCTGCGTCTAGCTAGGTCTGCTAGCTGTTTTACAATTTGGTAAATTGTAGGTAAGTGATGACAGTGAAAAGTATTTCTTATGGACAGGACGATTCCATCTGGTCTGAGAAAAATCCAGTTGTCTTCCCTCCTACCTTTGAGGGACGCAAAACCAGTTTTGCCTCACTTACATATTCATTTCAGTATTCCTCATCTATAAATGTGTCTGTTCATTGGATTCTGTTTTGAACCAGTTGTAACATCTGCCTGGTTCCCTCAGGAGTTAAATAAAACCTTCAACATGTGTTAAAGAGTTTTGTATCCGTATGGGAGTCATGATTCTACCTTTCTCTGAAAACTATCTTTTAAGAGATTTAACTAATAGGATTCTTATAAGCTGATGGCTCAACCAGCCGATTTTAAATATGCATTAACATCTCAGTTGTCTGGGCAAAGGCTCCCCTTGTAAGTGGGACGGAAATCCACATTTTTAATATGTCCATGGACTTTCTGTGATGCAAACTCACCTGTTTTTCCAACTTTACCCACCACAGCGCCCCTGCAACACACTCATTCAGAAAGGCTATTTCTTTTAAAAAAATACATTTCTTAATCATGAAATGTTTTAAATGTACAAAAAAAATATACACTCATGTTCCTGGATACAAACGCTCAACAATTTGGCATATTTGATCCAAATCTTTAAATTTCTCAAGGGAAAAAAAATTATGGATAACAAACGAAGCCCCTTACTCCGTGCTCTCCTCCCTTATCCTTTCCTCTCCCCACAGGCAACCATCATCACAAAGCTGGGCATATTCTTCCATTGTCATGATTTTATACTTACGATACCTGCGCCTGTCCAGAAAATACAACATTTAAAAAGTTTAACATAACTGCTGTCATTTGATATGTATGCCTTTGGCAACTTGCTATTTGAAATTCACCTCTGTGCTTTTCGGATTTACCCATTCCGATCATTTCTGTCCATTTTTAATTCCATGGTTTTGTATCTACACTAATGGGCTATTATCATTCGCCACTATCTTGTATTTTCCCACCTTAGGTTTTGACTCTCATCCTCTGCTAAGAGTGGTCTTCTGCCCAACAACATCTGGTTCTGCCCAGTGAAATCCCAATTTTTTAAATTAACTTTTTATTCTGAAATTATTTCAGACTTTCAGAAGCATTAAAAGAAGAGTAACAAGAATTCCCACATACTCCTCACCCAGGCATTTTACCACATTTGCTTTATCTTTCTCCCTCCAACCCCCTCTCGCTCTATATCCATGCAAATGTGTGTATTTATTTATATATACGCATACATATAAAAATATATTTTTTCCTGCACTCTTAAAGTAAGTTGAAGTCATGATGCCCTTTTACCCCTAAACACTCTAGTATTTATTTCCTAAAAAGCAGTGACATTCTTTTATATAACCTAGCAAAATTATCAAAATCAGGGAGTTAATACTGATACAATGCCATTATCTCATCTACAGGTCTTATTCAAAATGTGCCCATTGTCCTAATGATGTCTTTTATAGCAAAAAAAACCAAAACCCCAAACATTCTTCTCCGACCCAGGATCCAGTCTGGAATCATGAAGTGCATTTAGTGGTCGCGTCTCTTTAATCTCCTTTAGTCTGTAATAGTTCCTCTCTCGGTTGTTCTTTTATCTTTCATGACCTTGACATTTTTGACAAGTACAGGGCAGTTATTCTATATAATTTCCAAAACGTTGAGTTTGCTGGATGTTTCCCCATGATCAGATTCAGGTCTCGCATTTTTGGCAGGTGACGTGTCCTCCTTAGTGCATCACATCCAGAAGCACACGACAGAGGTCTGTCCCGTCACTGACAAGGTGACCTCTGCTCACTTGGCTGCCAGGTCTTTCCACTGTGACGTTGTTATTTTTCTTTTTATAATGACATAAGAAGTAATTTTGGTGGTGACACTTTGAGAATATTTGAGTATCCTCTTTCTCATCAAATGTTCACCCACTGGTTTTAACATCTATTCCATCAATTATTCCTATGACGCTTGCCAAATGGTGATTTCTCATTCTATGACTCCTTCTGCATTTATTAATTGGTGTCTGTTCTACTATACAAAATGGGTTTCCCTTCTGCTCCATTTCTTTAATTTAATCATTTATTGATGTCAGTATGGGGATTATGAATTCTAATTTCAAACAATGGTTATACTACATTACTATCATTGTTTTGTTATGACGCTCATGTATTTGGCCAGAGGGAGCCCATTCAAGCTGGCTTCTGGGTCCTTCTTTCATGTCTGTGTCATTCTTACTTTCTGACACAAGAAGTTCTTGCAGGCTCATCTTTACTCTCCTATCCCAGTCTTGAATTTCTCCAGGGAGCCTTTGATTCCTTTTGTGGAGAATGATATTTAGAAACCAAGATCAGGGCACTAGGCATGTTCATTGCTACTATGACGTCATTATGCCATTGCTTCTAGACCTTAGCAAACAGAGTTTGGTAAATACACACACATATACACAGGTATGTTACTAATTGCTGTATCTATTTATCTTCTATCTATCAAAAAACATGAGTTGAATTTCATAATCCCTACCACTTATAGGGTCCAGGTCAAATATCACTTCTCCTTTTAAGCATCTCTAGATGCCCTCAGTTGTAACTGTTCTCTCTGTTCTGACAGCACGTTGTCATCTACCCCCAAATTGAGGCATCTTTCCCCGCTGGGTGATAAACTCCCTAAAGGCAGGAATCAAGTCATATTCATCTTTGTTCACTTCACAGGAGCCACCATAGTGCCCTGAGTATGGCAGATAACTAACATGTACGTTGAACTGAACGGAATTTTCATAAAAGGAGAGGGATCGACCTGCATGATATCCAGAGTAAGATAAAGCATGTGAATCTTCCCTTCCTACAGTCGCTCGCGTGCTTTCACACCTAAGGAAATACATCGATTTAGGCACCTCCACTCTTTTCTTCTTGTACTCTGGACACTATGTCTCTTCTATTAAAATAAACAGAAGTATCTTCCTATTCAGAGTTGTATTAGAATATACCCTATAAACCCTCACCTAAAATTCATTTCCTTTATATGCCTTTACATTGATTTGTAGGGAATTTTATCAAAACCCTTCTCTTTTATCTCAAGAGATGAAGAGTTTCATTTACCTACCATATTTTCAGAAATACATTTTTTATTGCACTCATTCTTTTAAAAATATTTTTATTAAAAAGATATTTTAAATTGAATTTGACAGCAGCACCCTTATCCTGAAAGACTATAATATGCTCCATCAACTTCCACATCTTTATACGAGATATTGGTTAAAGCCACATACTTCTCTACTCTCGCTTGAAAAAAACTGTAATTTTTATGCCATTTAAATTTTCTTGAATAAGTGAATACAGATTTTCACTTTATTTTAGGTTCCACAGACCTGGGAACCTCAGAGTTTAATGTTAGGCTCAATTCCTTCTTTCAGGGCTTCACAGAAACAAGTCAAAGCACCAACTATGCACTTAAATATTTCCTCTGAAATCAAAGGGAAGAAGAAAGCAGGCCATGGCTGCTGGTAAACCATGATTCAAGTTCTTTTTCAAAATAATAAATAAAAGCCAACAAAGAAAAAGACATCTGAAATGAAGAGCAAATGGGTGACATTTAGAGAGAGATGCACGGCAACTCTGAAGCACCCCATGTGACAGTGTGAGAATGTCCCCACACTGGCGCTGCTCTGCTCTTACCGTAAGCGTGGCCGTGTTCTCGTCATCCGACCACTGCGTGGAGAAGAGCACAGAAACAAAACATTAAATGTGGATAGCGTACTGGGCCCCCAAAACCCGTGCTCCATCTACAAATGACACATATGCAGGAGAGATCTTTTCCTGAACACAAAGTATATGGTCAAAGTGAGATCTGAATGTATGCCAAGATCTAAGTGTCAGAACCATGTCATAGGTCACTTAAATTAGAACAGTCTAGAAAACAGATTATTTTATTTTGAACCAACCTGTATTTCTTCTGCCTCATCATCACTGTCTGGCTGAGAACGTGTTGGTGGATCTTCCCTAGAAGAACATAAAGCAAAATTAAGAAAGAAAAAGCCTTTGGTACCACGTAGTCATAACTTCAACTGTACCGAATACATACATATACACTTACATATATATAAATAAAACAAACAGCCTTAGAATTGGAGGAAATGTTAGGAAAAGTTCACTTTTTGAGACAGAAACTAATAAAAATCAAGATGAAATTAATGAGAGTACACTTGTAGTAAGAGATGGCAGAATAAAAGCGTTCTGCCCTCTTCTCAGAAATCACTAGAAACAGGGAAAGAAGAACTCACAACTCCACCTCCTATGACACTAAGGATCATCCACAACTCTGAATCCCAATATATGAGAAAATGCTGCCAAAGACAAGGAAGATCAAACGGGACGAAGGAAGACGCCAAAAGGAAGTGTCGGAAGAGCCGTGCTACACAGCTGACGGAAGAGCCCTGCAGGGCAAGGCCAAGGATCTGGGGTCTACACCACAAAAAGAGAGTGTGTGGGCTGGTGTGAGGAATTACCCTGGGTCTGGACTGGCACCACAGAACGGTGTGGGGAGAAAGAGAGAGAGAGACTCGGACACGCTGTCTTTGAAGAAGCCAGGGAGCGAAGCATTAGCAGCCAGTGTTCACTGCCTGGGGGGAGCAAAAGCTGAAAGAACTAGGAGGAAATAACAGTGCCCCGGCCCCTCCCCAACACTCAACTACAAACTCCTGGCCCATGAAGAACTCACTCACATCACTGAGAACAAATAATGATCACAATAAGAACCAGCACAGGATCTATACCGAGAAACTACAAAGGAAAGGGAAAGAGGGGCTTCTGGTTGACGATGGGCATTTATCTATCCCTGCGTTTCCTCTTGAAACTCCACTAAAATGACAGGACAGATCCCGAGGAGAAAGAGGACCAAAGAGGAGACAACTGCAGAAAAGAGACAGTAAGAGAAGTTTGGAAAACAGAGCCAGTGAGGAGGATAAGACAGTGATCAATGGGGAGAACCTGGAGCCATCGTGGATGATGCGACTGAAGGTCTGGGCTGCAAATAGGGTGACTTGTGTGAAGTCCATAAAACGGGGCAGTAAGATATGATGTGGATTAAGGCTGCCCCAGGTAGAGAAGCACAAGGTGACCTGGCCTACGTGCCAAACTATATGACCCGGTGGATTTTTATGGTATGAATTAGGGCTGCCCAGGGCATCCTCACCTACATGCCGATCTATATGACCAGATTCGTATCTAAAGTTATATGACCGCACAATAACCAGACCCCATCTGCACTGAAATCATTTAATGACTTTTTACATCATCTTTTCTTTTTCCAGTAAAAATAAGTCACGTACCCATGCCTTATAAAATTAGCCCTAACCCTCAACTCAGGGCAGCAGCAGGAGCTCTGACTGCCCATGGGTCCTGTCCCCATGCAGCAGCAGCAACAGCTCTTCACTGCCCATGGGTCCTGTCCCCATGCTATTCTGTACTATTCTCTAAATAAAAGAGCACCACTGCCAGACCTTGAGAGTCCAAGAAATCTTTCTTTCGACTTCTCGGCTCACCAACCCTGCATCAGATACACCCAGTCCCCCTCACTTGCACACCCTAGCAACTAATCCTCCATGAACTAAAGACACTAAGGGCTCAGGTCCATAATCCCAGAGGAACAGGGGGGTGAAACGGTAGAATACGACAAGGAGTCAGTGAAAGTCATACTAACAGTGAGCCTCCCTGTAGTCCCCTCCTCCTCCCCTCCTCCTAGAATGCAGACAGATTAGAGGATTCTTCTTTGTAGAAACTGAACAATCTCAGAGGAAAGGCCTACAGGTAACTGTCTCTGGGAATCTTCCATCAGTACCCACTGACCGCTGGTAGTCTTAGTCAACAGCCCCAGCCAGGTACACAAAGTTTCCAAATGTGTGTGTGCGTGCGCATGCGCATCCCTCACTCTTTAATATGAACAAAGGTCTAGAATCCTTAGAAAACTAAAGAAAGGCTCCAAGAAGAAAAAAGAGATTTTAAAAAGGAGAGAAAAACAGTACATGGTAGAAATAAAAACAATAAAGGGACCAGATGAAAAATATTTTTTTAAATCATTAATATCCTCAAAAGAAGATATTGCATCCATGAGAGAAGAACAGGAGGCTTTAAGAAAGGAACAGAGGACAAGACTGAACTTGTGGAAACTGAAAATATGATAGCTGGAATTTAAAATTTCCCAGAAAGTGGAAGTAAGATGACAAAGAGAAAGACAATAGAGAAGAAATGATAAAATTCAGAGAATTAATACAGCAGATCCAACATTTAAATAATAGGAGTTCCAGAAAGAGAAGAAGGAAAATAAGAGGAAATTGCCAAAGATACAATATTTTTAATGTCCCAAAACTGAAAAATGTAAGTCTCTAGAATGAAAGGGCCCCCAAATACAGAGCATAATGAATGGGAAAAACCTTGGATGACGTGCAAAGACGGCCACAAGAATTTTTCCCATCTTGTTTGACATGCCCCTTTGCAGGCAGACTTTGCCACTCTTCCCATCAAGAACCGGCATTTCTTTCCCTATCCCTTTAATTTAGACTGGCTTCATGACTCATTGTGACCAATAAAATGTAGCATAAGTGACACCATGTGATCCTGAGCCTAGGTGTTAAAAGTCTTTATCGCTTCTATTCTCATGTTTTTGGAATGCTGCCACCACTATTTAAAGAAGCTAAGGTTAGTCTTCTAAGGATGTGAGACCACATGGAAAGAGAGGTCCAGCTGACAGGCAGCATCAACTGCCAGATATGTGAGTGAGGCCATCTTAAAACCATCCAGTTTGACAGAGCCACCAAATAACTACAGCTGCCTGGTAGTGTTAGCATGACCAACAGAAGATTTGTCCAGTGACAAGAATTATGGAGGCTCTGAGATTTTACCCCACTTGCAAGCTAACAAATTACCCTGCCACAGTTTCATGGACTCCAGCAGAAGACATAAGACACTTGGGTCAGAACCAAAGACCTCTACTACTCCCAGCTGGGTATGAAGCATGAGCTTCATCTTTGCATCAGTTCCCTCTGGTCCCTCAGCTCCCATGGGAGGTCAAGGAGTGGTCCAGGTTTGCATTACAACTGAAGAATCTCATATTTTAAAATGGGCTGCAGGTAAACCTGCTCAATTTTTGACCCAAGGGAAGACACTATCTTTATTTGTATTAGAAAGTAAACAAACCCGCTCTCTGCTAGGGAGCAAGACACAATCTCTACCTTCCAAGGCTTTTTGCTATCTAAACATACTTGAGAAGATAATCAAGAACAAAAACGGTCAGCGCCTCTGCTCGCAAGACATGCAGTAACCTGAGAGACTCAAGGAGAATTGTCTCTCAACATCCATCTGAGCAATCATTGACAAATAAAATGGTTATTAGTCACTAAGTTTGGGCAATACAGATGATTATCATGGAATATAAAAACATGAAAGAAGAAATCCCGAGAACATTCATAAAGGAAACTAGGAGAGGGGTGGGCCCCGTGGCTGAGTGGTTAAGTTTGCGTGCTCTGCTTTGGCAACCCAGGGTTTTGCCAGTTCGGATCCTGGGCGGAGACATGGCACCACTTGTCAGGCCTTGCTGAAGCAGCATCCCAAGTGCCACAACTAGACGGACCCACAACTAAAATATACAACTATGTACTAGGAGGATTACGGGAGAAAAAGCCGGAAGGAAAAAAAAAAAAAAAAAGATTGGCAACAGTTGTTAGCTCAGGTGCCAATCCTTAAAAAAAGAAAAAAACACACACAAAAAAGACACAAGGAAAAATTATGCTATGACGTTCAATTAAAAAAAGAATATGAAATTATATAAGCAGTATGCTCACAACTTAGGCTAAAAGATGTATTAAAAAGGCTCGAGAGGGGCCAGCCCTGTGGCTGACTGGTTAGCTTCTCGAGCTCCGCTGCGGCGGCCCGGGGGTTTCTCCAGTTTGGATCCTGGGCGCGGACATGGCACCGTTCATCAAGCCATGCTAGGGAGGCATCCCACATGCCACAACTAGAAGGACCCACAACTAAAAAAATACACAACTATGTACCAGGGGCTTTGGGGAGAAAAAAGGAAAAATATTATGTTAAAAAAAAAGACGAGAAAATGCACCAAAATATGAATAGCACTTGCTGTTCGGTAGTGGAATCATGAGTGACTTTTTCTGCTTCTTTATTCTTTTCTCTAGCTTTCAAATTTACTACCATGAGCAAGTATTACTTTTATAATAAAAAAAGAAGGGGGGCATATTTCACAAATGATAGAATTTCTAAGCATTCATACTGCTCCCCTCATGCCCCATCCTTTCAGAATTTATCTTACCAGACAAATCAACAAACCCTCAGCCAGACACACTAAAAAAAGAGAGAGAAGTCTCAAATAAATAAAATCAGAAACGAGAGAGGAGAAATCACAACAGATACCGAAGAAATACAAAGGCTCATAAGAGAATACTATGAAAAACTATATGCCAACAAATTGAACAACCTAGAAGAAATGGATAAATTCCTAGACTCATACAACCTACCCAAACTGAATCAGGAAGAAATAGAGAATCTGAATAGACCAATCACAAGTAAAGAAATAGAAACAGTAATCAAAAACCTCCCCAAAAATAAGAGTCCAGGACCAGACGGCTTCTCTGGAGAATTCTACCAAACATTCAAAGAAGATTTAATACCTACCCTTCTGAAACTGTTCCAGAAAATAGAGCAAGATGGAGCACTCCCTAATACATTCTATGAAGCCAACATCACCCTGATCCCCAAACCTGACAAGGACAACACAAAGGAGAACTACAGGTCGATATCACTGATGAACATAGATGCAAAAATCCTCAACAAAATTTTGGCAAACCGAATACAGCAATATATCAAAAAGATTATACACCATGATCAAGTGGGATTTATACCAGGGACACAGGGATGGTTCAACATCCGCAAGTCAATCAACGTGATTCACTACATTAACAAAATGAGAAACAAAAACCACATGATCATCTCAATAGATGCAGAGAAAGCGTTTGACAAGATCCAACATCCATTTATGATAAAAAACCTCAATAAAATAGGTATAGAAGGAAAGTACCTCAACATAATAAAGGCCATATATGACAAACCCACAGCCAACATCATACTCAACGGACAAAAACTGAAACCCATCCCTCTCAGAACAGGAACAAGACAAGGGTGCCCACTTTCACCACTCTTATTCAACATAGTACTGGAGGTTTTGGCCAGAGCAATTCGGCAGGAAAAAGAAATAAAAGGAATCCAAATAGGCAACAAAGAAGTAAAACTCTCGCTGTTTGCAGACGACATGATCTTATATATAGAAAACCCCAAAGAATCCACAGAAAAACTATTAGAAACAATCAACAACTACAGCAAAGTTGCAGGGTATAAAATCAACAAACATAAATCAGTAGCATTTCTATATGCTAACAATGAACTAACAGAAAAAGATCTCAAGAACTCAATCCCATTCACGATTGCAACAAAAAGAATAAAATACCTTGGGATAAATTTAACCAAGGAAGTGAAAGATCTATACAAAGAAAACTACAAGACCTTCTTGAAAGAAATCAACAATGACATAAAGAGATGGAAAGACATTCCATGCACATGGATTGGAAGAATAAACATAGTTAAAATGTCCATACTACCTAAAGCAATCTACAGATTCAACGCTATCCCAATCAGAATTCCAATGTCTTTCTTTACAGAAATTGAACAAACAATCCAAAAATTCATATGGGGCAACAAAAGACCCCAAATTGCTAAAGCAATCCTGAGAAAGAAGAACAAAGCTGGAGACATCACAATCCCTGACTTCAAAACATACTACAAAGCCACAGTAATCAAAACAGCATGGTACTGGTACAAAAACAGATGCACAGGTCAATGGAACGGAATTGAAAGCCCAGAAATAAAACCACACATCTATGGACAGCTGATCTTTGACAAAGGAGCTGAGGGCCTGCAATGGAGGAAAGAAAGTCTCTTCAACAAATGGTGCTGGGAAAACTGGACAGCCACATGTAAAAGAATGAAAATCAACCATTCTTTTTCACCATTTACTAAAATAAGCTCAAAATGGATCAAAGACCTAAAGATGAGGCCTGAAACAATAAGTCTTCTAGAAGAGAATATCGGCAGTACACTCTTTGACATCAGCTTCAAAAGAATCTTTTTGGACACCATAACCCCTCACATGAGGGAAACAATAGAAAGAATAAACAAATGAGACTTCATCAGGCTAAAGAGCTTCTTTAAGGCAAGGGGAAACAGGATTGAAACAAAAAAACAGCCCACTAATTGGGAAAAAATATTCACAAGTTATTTATCCAACAAAGGGTTAATCTCCATAATGTACAAAGAACTCACACAACTCAACAATAAAAAAATCAAACAACCCAATTACAAAACGGGCAGGGGACATGAACAGACATTTCTCCAAAGAAGATATACGGATGGTCAATAGACACATGAAAAGATGCTCATCATCACTAATCATCAGGGCAATGCAAATCAAAACTACACTAAGATATCACCATACACCTGTTAGAATAGCAAAAATATCCAAAACCAAGAGTGACAAATGTTGGAGAGGCTGTGGAGAAAAGGGAACCCTCATACACTGTTGGTGGGAATGCAAACTGGTGCAGCCACTATGGAAAACAGTATGGAGATTCCTCAAAAAGTTAAGAATAGAAATACCTTATGACCCAGCCATCCCACTACTGGGTATCTATCCTAAGAACCTGAAATCAGCAATTCCAGAAGTTCCATGCACCCCTATCTTCATTGCAGCACTATTCACAATAGCCAAGTCATGGAACCAACCTAAGTGCCCAGCAACTGATGATTGGATAAAGAAGATGTGGCATATATACACAATAGAATACTACTCAGCCATAAAAAACGACAAAGTCGTCCCATCACAACAACATGGATAGACCTTGAGAGTATTATGTTGAGTGAAATAAGCCAGACAGAGAAAGACGAACTCTGTATGACTCCACTCATAGGTGGTAGTTAACATATGGACAAAGAGAACTGATCAGTGGTTGCCCGGGAAAGGGGGGTGGGGGGAGGGCACTAGGGGTGAAGTGGTGCACCTACAACATGACTAATAATGATGTACAACTGTAATTTCACAAGGATGTTAACTTTTATAACCTTAAAAAAAAAAGACGAGAAAATGCGCCAAAATTTGAATAGCATTTGCTTTTCAGTAGTGGAATCATGAGTGATTTTTTTCTGCTTCTTTATTCTTTTCTCTAGCTTTCAAGTTTACCACCATGAGCAAGTATTACTTTTATAATAAAAAAAGAAGGGGGGCATATTTCACAAATGATAGAATTTCTAAGCATTCATGCTGCTCCCCTCATCCCCCAACCTTTCAGAATTTATCTTACCAGACAAAAGCAAGAAATACATAGTCCCATAGTCTATGCTAAGGAAAGATGTCTAACTGACACATCTCAATATCTACAAATAACCAGTAGTAGTTCACTACTGGCCTACTCACAATAAAAAGAGTAGTCACTAAGTCTAGCTCATTAACTCCACTGTATTTATTCGTAACTATAACACTATATCCTTTGATACAGGGATACATTTTATATAAAGGAGTTAAAATGTTCATATATTAATAGATGTAGTTATAGTGTTCTATAAATAGTATCTTTTTTTTTTTTTTCAAAGATTGGCACCTGGGCTAACAACTGTTGACAATCTTTTTTTTTTTTCTGCTTTATCTCCCCCAACACCCCTGTACACAGTTGTATATCTCAGCTGCATGCCTTCTAGTTGTGGGATATGGGATGCCGCCTCAACGTGGCCTGACGAGCGGTGCCATGTCCGCGCCCAGGATCCAAACCCTGGGCCACCACAGCAGAACTTAATCACTCGGCCATGGAGCCAGCCCCTATAAATAATATCTTAAATACACATATACACAAGCGCACACACACACACAGGCATTCAACTAACTGTTACTATCTGAACTCAAGGAGGCAAAAAGATTAGGACAGCAAGGCATACACTTAGAGGAATACACACCCAACCCCATACACAAAACATAAACACTGAGCTTTAAAAAGACCTGTCCGAAGAAAGCTACTCAGTAATAAAATGTAACAACATCGACGAATCTCAAAAGCATTATGTTGAGTTAAAGAAGCCAGACACAAAAGAATACATAATATACAATTCCACTTACATGAAGTTCTAGAACTGACAAAACTAAGCTATGGAGAGGGCAATCAGACCAGTGTTTGCCTGGGGTTGGGCAGGGGGAGGTAGGAAGGATTGACCAAAAAGGGACATGAGGGGCTTCTCTGGGGAATGGAAATGGTCAGTATTTTCAACGGAGTGGTGGTGAAATAGGTGTATATATTTATCAAAACTCATCAGATTGTACACTTAAGATGTGTGCATTTTATTGTAAATATACCTCATTTAAATCCTACCTATAATTTTCACAAATTCATTCACTGCTCCCCGTCCAGCGTCACCCTCTTAGTTCAAGCCACTGTCAGTTCTCACTTGGTCCAGTGCAATCTCCTCCTAGCTGGCCTTCCATTTCCCCACAGTTACTAGTCATTATTCAAACACTGAAAACTGCTCAAGTCCCTCTCTTGCTACCTGCCTACTGACCCTTTAATACCCTAGAACAAATTCTAGGGTCCTTACAGGACTCCCCACACATCCTGAACCTCACCCCTAACCACGTCCCCATGTCACTAACTGACTCTCGCACCACTCAGGCCCTCCATGCTCCAGCCACACGATCCTCTCTTAGTTTCTTGCATGTCAAGATCTGGCATGCCTCAGAGCCCTCCTTAATGCTGTTCTCTCAGCCTGGAAGATGCTTCCCTCCAACCTTCAAGTGACTACCTTCCGCCCAAACTTCAGATCTCAAAAGCTCCTAAGTGACTTCTTCAGGGTATTCTCTGCCCTCCCTGTGATCTTCAGTCCCATTCCACCCCCAGTAATTTAATGCGGTCTCCTCCCCATTTCTTTTGCAGCACTCATCACAATTTTGACTTACATGTTTCCTGGTGTGACTAAGATTAATCATCATCACCAGGGCAGTCAGCACTTCTTAAGAGCATACAATATACTAGGCATTGGGCTAAACATTTTACACATTATCTCTTTTTGCTACAACTCCATGCGGTAAGTTCTATGACAGCAGTCACCCCATTCACAGACAAGGAAACTGAGGTGCAGAAAGCTAAAAATTAGCAAAGGTGTCATTTACCCTACGCAACGTGACTGAAGGACCAGCACTCTGCTATCTGACTCCCACAAAATATGAAGCTGAACTGTCAACTCTAAAAGATCTCCCTATCTGCTCGTGCATTACTGCAGAGCAGAGTGAAATACTGAGTGCCGGACAGCACTGGTTAACTGTATTTAATGGTGCATGCCTGCACCAGAAGCTCATGCAAACATCCGGCCAACGAGAAACAACAGAAGCTCTTCCACAGGCTTAGAGCAGCGAAATCTACCCAGAACTTTCTAACGTTAGGAGTCATTTTCTTTATAGTCCTGCTTATGTAAGTTTTTATTGTATATTCTATTTTTGAGAATAATAAAACTATGTCTGTAAATATCCCAAAGTTGAGACTTCCCTAACTATTCTATTGTTTCCTTATCCTGCTATTATTCCAAGTTAATGAGGCTCTGAACTAACAATTTTTAGGTTATTAGGAGGCTGAGAATACCCCAAACAGAAATATAACCCAGAAAGCTACACAGAAGATCCATCAGACCAAAAAAAAGGCAGGGGGTGGGGGTAAATTAGTGTTTTTGAAAACACAGGCAATTTTAATTCTAAGTTCATTCATCTAACAAATGTTTATCAAGCACCTCTTATATATCAGGCACTGTTCCAAGAGCTGGGAACAAAACTGTCCAGTCCCTGTTCTCATGAAGGCTGTATTCTTTATTTTTTTTGTTTGTTTGTTTTCAAATCATTTTCCACTTTACTTTTTCTTGAGGATGATTAGCCCTGAGCTAACATCTGCCGCCAATCCTCCTCTTTTTGCTGAGGAAGATTGGCCCTGAGCTAATATCTGTGCCCATCTTCCTCTATTTTATATGTGGGACGTCTGCCACAGCATGGCTTGACAAGTGGTGCGTAGATCCATGCCTGGGCCGAACCGGGGAACCCCAGGCCGCTGAAGCAGAGCATGTGAACTTAACCACTACACCACCAAGCCAGCCCTGAAGCCTGTATTCTAATAAAATAATTAAGGGAATTATGTCAGATGGAAGCAAGTACTATGCAGAAAAACAAAGTGAAGTAAGGAGTTAAAGAGCGATGTACCAAAATGTGGTGTATACACACAGTGGAATATTACTCAGTCTTAAAAATGAAGGAAATGCTGACACGGGCTACAACCAGATGAACCTTGAGGACACTGTGCTAAGTGAAACAGGCCAGTCACAAAAGGACAAAGACTGTATGATTCCACTTACGTGAGGTATTTAGAGTAGTCAAACTCACAGGCACAGAGAGTAGAAGGGTGGGTGCCAGGGACTGGTGGGAGGGGAATGCAGACTTAGTGTTTAACGGGGACAGAGTTTCAGTTTTACAAGATGAAAAGGGTTCTGGAGATGGATGTGGGGATGGTGGCACAGCAATGTGAATGTGCTTAACACCACGGAACTGGAAAGAGTTAAGACGGTAGATGTTATGTTATGTACTCTACCACAATAAAACAAAACTGTTTTTAATAATTCCAATGGGAAATTATTTCCAACCTAGCTCTCTATAAAAAAGAGTGATATATCAGCAAGGGTTACTATTCGGCTATTTTAGAAAGGAAGGTGAGGAATGAATACTTAGGTAACATGACTTCTGAGCAGAGACATGAATGAAAAATAGGAACTTCATTAAATTCTATGATTCTTCAACTTTTTCACATTTGCGCTAAAATGACTGAAGTTTGGTAACTTACTCCCTTTACAAAGAGCGGAACTCCATGAACAGGAAAGTGAAGGTGGGGCCGTGGTGGGTTAACTACGGGGAACAAAATGTCAAGGAATTAAATGCTACACCCTGGTAAATAAAGCTTTCTGTTTGCAGAGGACAATGAATTTTTCATCTTAAAAAATGAAGGAGCTCAAAGGGTCATAACATGCCCTCTTCCCCCCTTTTTCCCAACCCCTCCCCATCTCCAGAAGGAAGAGTTACTACCATATCCATTTTCTAAAGGCAGAAATGAAAGAAAGTACTCAATTTCACAACTAGTAACTATTAGAGAAGGAAGTATTCAATTCTGGAAATCTTATTAATTGACAAGGATTAGGGACAAAGATCAGCACATAATTTTGGCTAGGGAAAAAAGAAGAGAATGGTGCCAAAGCTCAGGTATTTATTTTACATGATAATTGTTGAGATTTGATCATTATGACATTTCCCTACGGTAAAGTTGAAAGAATTTTTTTCTGATATACTTTACCTTCCTGAAACCACCAGAGTTCCATCATCGAGTAAATAATCCTTCACATTCTGAGGAAGTGGAAGAATGACACTGAAAAAAAAAAAACAAACAAAAAAATGCACATACCAAAAAGTACAAATATCAAAAAGGGCATCATTTTAAAAGACGAACCATAAGCAGAGAGAAAAGAATTCCAAATTCAATTAATTTTTGAATTACTTGTACCCTTAATTTTAATATGAAGTGGGAAATGTTAACAATGTACATGTGATAGCAGCAGACTAGAAACTAGAATAATACGAACAAACATTGTAGTAAATTAAACTAGGTTCATGAAATTACCACAATTGTCTTGTGGTAAAAAAAGAAAACAAAACCCAGCCAAATCCAAAGAAACAGACTGAAATCACAGTACAAAAGCAACAAGCTTAAAAGAATTCTGAGTACAATGATTATGTGCCTTTAAGAAATTAGACACCAGCAGATATTTGCAGCAACACAGGGGATGCGGCAAAGGAACCAGATTGAGAGCACCTGACCACCTTCTAAGAGAGCAGGAGACTGACCATCTGGAAACCATTCTTTGGTTTGCAAAGAGCACGTAAGGCTAAGAATTCACGATACTTGGGATCTGTTTTGGTGGCGTTCTCTTCAACTGATCACCAGAACAATAAAGCTGCTTAACTGGACATGCTTTAATTTGTTTCAGATAATCATAATTAAGAGATGGCAAAGCTGTACCTGAAGTCACTTAAAAAACTCAGGAGACAATTTGTTTTTAAACAAATCATCAAAAAATCCTGCCACAGACACCTAAAACGCTATTATCTTGATCTTGAAGCATACATTTTTTTAAACAGAAAAACATTATGGCCTACTTTCAGAGACTCCATAGAACATTATCAACTTGTAATAGTCTTCATTTATTTATTGAATACGTTTTTTGGCACATTACAAACAGTTTTGGGGCATTATAAGAGAAGATTATTCATGGGCTACTTCAGTTTTAAAAATAAATATATGATTTATCAAAGTTACAATTTAACATTCAAAAGCCTAGTTCTTCTTCCAGCTTTTAAGTTCAACTTCCAAATCGTATTATTCTATTTGTAAATCTGCTAAATTTTAACCAATTTCAAGTGAGCCTTTGAAACTTAACAGTTGCTTTAAAAATCTTAACTCTATTCTAAAAATACTCTATTCAATTTTCTTTTTAAATATATCAATTGTCTAGTTACAAATAAGCCATCCCAAGTATTTACCTCTTATGAAGACAGCAAATTAAACTAACACAGTGAATCTAAGGTTCTTGCAAACATTCTAATAATCTAAAGACTTGAAAAATTTTCTTATACATTTTAACGTATCACAATTCTAAACCAATTACACAATTTAAATTGGAACCACAAGGCTAATCTGTTAGACATATGCTAATTGCCCTCAAAATGGCAAATTCTTAAAGATATTAAATAAACTTAGCAGAAAAAAAAGTACAACTCAAGTTTGAATTATTTTTATCACCTCTATATTTAATTCTAGTTCTTCCTGGGGTTAAAGACACTTACCCAACAATGTTATCCCAAGAGAACTGGAGATGACCCTTCTAAAAGAATTTTATTTCAAAGTCCACGTCCCTTGTTTTTTGAGTTACACTCTCAAACCTGAGTTGAATGTGGACTTTCCTTCCAGCTTGCATCATCCCTCGATTGGATTCAAACCATCTATTTACTGTTTGAATCCATTCTGAATTCTTTGCGTATTCCTCCTATTTGGAGGGTCCACAATTCTTACAGATATTAGACAACATCAAGTCAGATTCTGCATAGGGCTCAAGAGTCCCTGATTTCTCCAGTCACAGTTCTAAAGTCATCCTAATGACGTTATCTTGCATTATGTTATGTAAGTCAAGGAAGATACCAAGGTGATTCCATTAAAAACTCAAAGCCAAAGAAAAAGAAGTCACAATACAATATGGCAAGTGCTGTATCAAGTGCCAACGTACCAAGTGCCACCAGAATTCGGAAGAAAAAGGAAACACGCCTGAAAGACTGAGGCCATAAACAAGTCATTGCCAGAGAAACTTTACACAAAGCTCATGAGGCTGTCAGAGAAGAGGCTGAACCGGTCATGAAATCCACTATGCAGGTGAGAATCCAATAAGGCCTCGCTGACAGATGTTAAAGAATTAATGAGAAAGTACCTATCCCATCAAGAGAGTATAATTCTAAACACACAGACATGTTACTCTAACTGGATTTTAGAGGTAAAAGGGTCTTTAAAAGATTATTTAATAGAACTTTCATGTTTGAGGAAAGAAACAGATTTAGAAAGATAAAGTGAATGGCCCAAAACATCTAGCTAATTATTTTTAAACCTGAGTCAAAGTTCTAGAGCTTCTCAGAAAATGAACTTGTATTCTTACCTGCAAAATCATCTCTGAACCACGATTAATAAACACCAAATCATAATGCTGAGTCAATAAGCAGAATATGGTCTCTCAGCACTGAAGGTGACAATGACAATGACAAAGCAAACACAACTCCACTGGATTGGCCTGGGTTGTGGAGGGATATCCTGCCATATGGTAGGTTTCAGTGATGTCACCGCAGAACTAAACAGACTGAAGAAATACCTTAAAGAAAGTATAGTTTCAGGCAATGCAGCTTAGCTGTGGACTGTTCAGAAAATCCCACCTCTCGGCTTATTTTTCATTCTCAGCTGCATTTGAATGGTACACATTTGAAGTGAAAATTTGTTTTGCTTCAATGGAGCTCTGATTAAATCCAAAATGTCACAACATGCAGCATTTTTGTGTGCATACTATACGCCAGAAACAGTGGCAAGCATTTTACATGCTTGATCTCATTTAATTCCCATGACAATCCTATTATTTTCTCAATTTTCCAGACAGGGCTTAGAGAGATTAAGTAATTTGCTCAAGATGCTGGTGGCACCAAAATTCAAAGCCAGACAGATGGCCCTCCTCCAGAGAGCAGTCCTTAACCGTTACACTTCACTGCTGAAGGCAAAGAAGGTACCTGCACAGAAAGCAAAGGCCAGATTTCAGTGAACGCAGTGTGCAGATGTCTGACAGCTTCACAAATATATCTGCTGCCACACCAACACAAAATAATTAACTGTAGCATCAGCTCGGACCCAAAGCGTATTTCAATTACGCAAGGTAATAAAGGACTGACATATCACACAGAAAGACAACTTCTAAGGTAGGAGGTGGTGTCCACTGCTGCTGTTGAAGCTCTTTCTTTTGTTTCGGTGTGACTTCAACCATCTTCAAATGCAAAGATTACCTTCCTTTGAGCTGCTCTAACCTCCACTCCACCATGGGTAACTGGAAGCAGAATCTACGTACAAATAACAGGATGGAAAAGAATTGTCTAATCTCCTTATGCTCTTCCAAGCCCTCACGATTTCAAAACGGTTTCTCTCTCTGTATTCACACTCTCTGCGCCAAGAGGACAGACTGAAAGGAAGGCAGACCTGACATCTAAGTAAGTGGCAATCGAGGCCTAAAGGGGGAGCCAGCAAAATACAGAAAGTCCTATCTACAGATATAAAGTAGTTTGATCCATGCCTCTTAGGGAGTAAAGGCTTATTCTTGTATCAGGCTCCAGACATTACGACTGCTTTTGAACATTTAGAGATATTCTCCGAGCTAGCCTACCTTACCTTGAAGGACCAGGTGAAGTTAATCCTCTGCTTGCCCTGCAAACCGGGGATGGATTCCCAGTTGTAAGCCAGAGAACTAGAAAACAAATACTGTTCCACCCCTTTTCCAGAAGGCTTCGTCTCACAGCACATTACCGTCCCTCACAATATCTAACTACACTTTACTGATGCTTTCCACATACACTAGGACATTGGAACCTCACAATAGAATGTGAGGTAGGGTCTGCATCACTGTTCTCATTTTACAGCGACTGAAAGCAATTGAGTCCCCCGCCCCCCAGGCGGGTTAATCAGCGGCAAAGCGCAGATTCTACCCAGTTCTCCGGATCGCCTCCCCTCTCTAGTAACCCTAAAGGCAGTGATGGTGAGTTCCCAACCCTAAACCACGACTCACCCCACCTGACCTTCACCAACCCACGACCTGCCCTTCCACCTCCCCGAGCACGCTCCCTGACACGCAACAGGACGCAGGCCAAACACGGATAGATTTCATTCATCTCGGCACCTGCGATGCCACCAGGAAGTCGACATCTCCGCGCTGGCACTCCCACCCAATCGTTCTAAGGCCTGCATTTTTTTTTGATGGAGACAAGATTCACCCCAAATGTCGCAGTTCCCTTTAGCCTCTCGCCCCGGCGTCACCCCTCCCCTCTTACCTCTTGATGGTAAGGCTTCGGAACAGTGGGTACCACGCGGAGAACTGACAGTGCAGCACATGCTCTTTCTTCATCCTCCAGCTGCCGCCGCCGCCTCGCCCGCTCCTGCCAGCACCCTCCCGGAACCCTGGGCTGCCGTCCCGGAAGTGCCCGCCGAGCTATTTTGGCTAAGGACGCTTCCGGTCCATAAAGCAAGGAGGAAGTAGCAGAAAAGGGAGCGACGAAGGAGAATCGCCGGGCGTACTTTTAGTATACACTCCTACACGCACAGACACACACACACACAGAGTTCTGATCCCGGAAGAGGAATTCCGGAAGTGTCGAAAGGAGATTTTTAAGAAGGGCTCGGCTCCTCTTTCTCACCTACACGCGCACTGCCCCGGAAGATAATCTTCTAAGGCTAGGTCACCTGCGGGGGTTCTACGGGTGCCGGGAGGGGACAAACTCACCTCCTCTCGGCACCGCGAGGCGCGGCTGTCCCTCCAGCAGTGGCCCCGACATCTCCTGAGACTGCTGCCCCGGACTCGTGCTTCCTCCTTTCGTCCCCCTTCCCAAAGGAGTACCCTTCCCTTCACCCCACACCTTGCAGTAGGTAACTGGGCGCGGGCCAGTCACGTGCAGGGGCTCTTTGGGACAGAGGGAGGGAGCACATCTGGAGCGTACGGGCAGCCGCGCGCGCGTCTCCCCGTGTGCGGACTGGGCTCGCGTCCCGGGCGGCGAGGGGCGCCCGCGGCGGAGGCGCGGAGAGGGGGACAAGTTCAGAGGACAGCCAGGGACCGGGGTGGAAGCGCCTGGGCTGCTCGGAGTCGAGAAAGCAGAAAGCCCCACAGTCCAATGTTCATTTGAGTGCAGTAGTTAAGGCATCTGCCAAGCGGGGAGTGGCCCCTCTTCGGTCGTGGGGGAAGGTTATGGGGGATAGGGGAAGAATCCTGTGTGTATGATCCCGGGGAGGTCGACTTTGGAGGTAGAAGAGGTCAATTTGGGACCACAGAGGAAAGGGGAAAGCGTCAAGTTCATTTATTCCAGCCCCGCCAAAGTAGCAGCCTGGAAAAAAACCCAGCCAGATTTTATCAGTATCCCTGCTCTGCTGGAATCAGCAGACTGTAAGCATTCTAGTCGAACTTGTAATATTATTTTTCCTTCCGCTTCTCCCCTCCCCATCACCCTATCGTCTATTTTCCCTGTTCCTTTCCTAATGACGTATCAGATGGCGATCAGAAAATAGAATATTACGAAAGTTCACTTTTGTTTGTTTCTTTAAAAGAGTAAGAGAGAGAAATGACTAGCTGCGGAGAAACGCCGCTTAAACTTGCTGCTTACAATTACATGCCTTAGGGCTTGTCCCAGACGTCTGTCCTAAGGGTGCACGTTTGAGCTGCCTCCTTAAAACTGCACGCCCTCACTGGTCCATCTGAGCATTTTTAAGTTAGAAAGAGGTGAGAACCCCACCGACTCCTGGCCTGTTTAGAAAGGTGTTCATTAGGTTAATTACAGGATCCTCTGCGTGTTTGGAGCTAGAAACTAGCCCCCCCCCCCCACCACGGGAATATGCATTGTTTCATGTTTTGTTTTTCTCAAAAATGTTACTGGCTAAGTGGTTTAGTTAGCATTGCTTTTAAAGATACATTTTCAAAGCAGAGGTAAATAGATTATAATGTTGCAATATATGTTGGGGGAAGGGCGGCCGTAGTGGTTCTTAAGTACTTCTGAGATCCAGGATTACGCAATCCTTTCTGTTTTGAGAGGAAAAAGCAACAATATTCCACACATGCTGGGAGAATGGTGCCAGACAGATCTCAGAGAGACCTAATGCGGATGGAGAGGTCACTAAAATATTTGGATTTGACCTGGAAATAAACAAGTTGCAGGTGAAGGAGATGTTAGCACAGATCAAGGTGAATTTGTGTTAGGTACTTTCTGTTAAGAATTGATAGAGATATAGGAGGAAGTCAAAAGGGGAACAGAGTCAGAGAAGCAGCTAAGTTTGTAAATATAGACGCTACAGAGAAGGAATTTGATAGATGTCTTTTATTAATCAGGCTGTTTTACTTTAGAAGTGTGTTCGGTGACTTTTGAGTACTACTCACAGTTGCTTTTAAGTAACTTGTTACACATTTAACCAGCATCAAATATACCGACATTCCAAACAGATGCTCCCGCATTTTGAATAGATACAGCTAAATTTGCTTTCACTATTTTTTAGCCACCTTGTTCATATTCATCAAGTTGCTTCAATAAAACCTTTACAAACAATGGAAATAGTTGCTTTTTCTCGTGGATGCTGAAAAATATCAGTAACTAAGTGACTGTGGGGGAGGCGTTTATTGTGCAATTCCAAATTAAAGAGTAAAAAACATTTCCTTCTCTGAATCTATGACTAATCCTTCTAGATGATATTTCCAACTCCCTGCTGGTTTTCTCCACTTGGCTATCTTGCCAACATCTCAGATTCCATGTGTCCAGATCAAATTTGAACGCTGCACCACCCTTTCTCTTTCTGATGTCCCAAGGTCCTTTAAGATCCTCTCCTTCTTGGAACTACCTTTGGAAAACCCTTCGAGGTTGTTTTAGGAAAAGTAATAAAGTGTCATTTGCAAGGAATTAAATCTGTTTCCTTGCCACTGCCACCACCCAGTCCAAACCTATGTTATCTCGTGCCTGGGCTATTACACGAGATTCTTTAGTGGCCTCATTACTATGCTGCTGTAACCAATTAACCTTCCCAAGGATAATTACAGTCAGTTCACTCTTGCTCAACCAAAACTAAATGTAATGGTTATAAATCACCGAGCAGCAGAATTTCAGTAAAATGTTGGTTCCCTCCCTGCCCACCCAACCCCCACATCTGCCAGAAAACAAAACTTTCCGTGGCTTTCCGTCATTATTAAATTAAGGACAGGAAGTCTTCATTATCTGAGGGTAATTGTCAGCAAAGAAAAGTTCACCTAGAGTGAATCCATTTGATGTGGATACCAAAAGTTTAGCGTAAATGGTGCAAAAGGACTGATCAAAATATTATTTTTAAAAAAACAATTTTTAAAAGTTTTATGAATATAACCAAGATTATAGAATATATACTGATTCTTTTCGTTATAAATCAAGTGGCTTTTCTGTGTAATTGTTCTGAAAGAAGGTAGGACGACATCTTCGACATGCCTCAGCCTTTGAGGCTTGACTTGAACAACACAATCCTAAAGTCATTTTCACAAAAATTGATCCTCTCCAACATCTTTCAGAGGGGCCTGTTGATTTCTGTGTCCGATTATTAAACTTCCAGGTGCCCGACTGTCATTTGTCAATCAGAAGCTTTGCTTGTGATTTGCGTTCCTCCAGCTTCTTTGTGGTTGAGTATAGAGGGTGTTTACAGTACTCAACTTTGATCTGGGAGTGACTAGCCAGTGTACAATTTCTTGTGATTTTTGCAACCTCAGCAAACTGCGGGGATTCTGGTCTGGTAATAAGTGGATAAGGAGGAGCCTGAGCACAAACTCTACAGCCTGGCGTTTGAGAGTCTCAGTGTAACTTCTTGACTCTTAACTCCCATTGAACTTTAATCCAGCTGTTGTTAGTAATATGAAAATACCCAAATTTATGAAAAAGTTATCACTTATCTTCCTCCGTTCAGTGGAGAAGTGCTAACCCCGAGAGGAGCTTACATAGCAACAAGAGTTGGTGGCGTGCCAGTTAGAGCGGATGGGTGGGGGGGTTTTTTGCCTGCAAATTTGGGGAAAGGCGCAGGCATCTGATGGAATCTGTGTAAGTCCTTGGAAATGTGTTTGCAGGCTTTAACATCATCCGTTATATGTGGGGTTTGCTTTGGGATTGTTTTTGGAGGGGGTGGGAAGGGTTGAAAACCACAGGGCTTGCCAAACTTTCCTGCAACTTCTCACCTTTCCCCAGGTTGGTGTCTCTGCTTTCGTTGACGTGATTCCTTCTACTTGGAATGCTTTCCTCGCCGCCTTGGTTTTTAAATTGTATCTTAATATCCAACTCCCTTTTTTAGTACTAGCCACTTAAAAGCCTTTACTATTTTCCCTACCTCCCAAGTGGACGTGATTTGTCCCTCATTTAAAACACCCCTGGTATTGGACTATCTCTATGGCAGGCATGTGCCTGTCTAGTTATTTTCATGCTAAACGGTAAGGTCCCCAAGGGCAGGGATAATGGTCAGTTTGCACGGAGTGTGTGGTCAAACTTTTGGACTGCCTGTGCTCACAAAGCCAGTCAGGGACTCCCGCCTGCCGCTGTACAGGGATTCTAAGAATCCCGTACATTTTCCCTCAGCAGAGTTTTTGCACCCTGGATAAATCATACATCTGACACATCATAGACCGTCAGTGTTCAAACCAAACTAAGTTAAAAGGGATAACGTGAATTAACACAGCAGAACACTCAACATTACGTGCATAGGGTTTTTCTAAGTGTACACATATTTGCAGCAAAATGTAGATGACATTAAATTCTAGCTGATGAAGTGGATAAAATTCAAATTAAACTTTGAAATCTCGAAATAGCCTTGAGGACACTTAGGAAAGCTCTGCCACAGTAGTGGGGACAGGAGTGTGCAGCCTGGAGTGGAAACCTCATTGCACTGTAAGTAAGGTGCAGCTCGGTACTTGTGGTGACCAGTCCCACAAACGGCACCATTTAGCTTCTGTTTTTGAAACGATGCCAAAAATAATATTCTTTTGGGGCTGGCCACATGGCCTAGTGGTTAAGATTGGTGCGCTCCACTTTGGCAGCCCGGGTTCGGTTTCTGGGCATGGACCTAGACTGCTGTGTTAGCGGCCATGCTGTGCTTGTGGCCCACATACAAAAAAACAGAAAAAATTGGCATGGATGTTAGCTCAGGGCCAATCTTCCTCAAGAAAAAAGAGGAAGATTGGCAATAGATATTAGCTCAGGGCCAATCTTCCTCAGCAAAACACACACATACACACACACACATATATATTTATATATTCTTTTTCCATTTCAGTCGTATTTTTGAGGTGCTTCTGTAACCCTGAGCGTTTTGGGAATCACATAGTACAGAAGGTCCTTTTGATACACATCATCGCTCTTCACACACGTTGTTTGTTATTTACACTATCAATAGATTGCCAGGGAATACTGTGTCCCCTTGGGGCCGACTGCATGCCATGTTATTGCCCCAGAGAGGCCCAGCCCTGTGTGCCACTTTTTTTTCCTTTTTTTCTAATTTACGTCTGGAGCTTGTTTTTTGTTTCTCTAGCTCTCTAACATTCTAGCTTAAATATTTTTTAATACAATCTGTTTGGAACAACTGTTGATAGCTTAACATCAGCCAACTGAGGGTCGATCTTTTGATGACTGAGACTGTTTTGTAATTGAATCTAACTAACTTTATTAAATGAAGAGGAGTGGATGAGGAACCGTCCCTCAGAGTAATACTTTTTCACCATCAACAATCCCTCAAAAATCTGACAGAAGCTATGAAGATATAAACATAAGGGGACCTAGCAGATAACTTGATGCCTCGAGGTTTTAGATAAATCTGAAGGAACTAGTTGCCCGCTTCCCCAAAGATACTAACGTTGGGGTCGGAGGGACCTCTGCTCTTCTAAATTAGGTGTTCCTGACCATTTTTTCTAGACTTTCTGGGAATCCAGATTAAGAACCCTTTTCACAGAGAAAATTAGAGATTCTCTTTCTCCTTTCAGTGTCTTCTGGTGCTTAGACTTTGGAGGACTGCAGTGCCCTGCTTTTAAGAAGCGTGGGTGCAGAAAAGTTATTTGGGGTCAGAGTCACTTTTTAAAAGAAGGTAGAAATTAACTTAATGCAAGCATTCGGTACCATTCTGGACAGATTATGTTGTACACTAAATGGGGTTGCCTGGTTGCCTAAAAGTTATTTTCTCTAACTGTTAGAATTAAAAGCGGGGAGGGGCTGGCCTAGCGGAGTGATTAAGTTCACATGCTCTGATTCAGTGGCCCAGGGTGTGCCGGTTCAGATCCTGGGTGTGGACCTATACACTGCTCATCAAGCCATGCAGTGGCAGCATCCCACATAGAAGAACTAGAATGAGTTACGACTAGGATATACAACTATGTACTGGGGCTTTGGGGAGGGGGGGAAAAAGAGGAAAATTGGCAACAGCTGTTAGCTCAGGGCCAGTCATCCTCACCAAAAAAAAAAAAAGCACAAAGGAAATTTTCCTTCTCTTATGTAAACGTTATTAAAAGAAGGGAATGGAAATCTAGAAGATAAAAATCTAGATCAAGTTCTTTTATCCGCCTGTTTTCTTATGCTCTCTCTATATTGCCAATATGCTAAGTGACTGTCTCTCAATATCTAAATGTCCCCGTAGCTTACTCCTGTATTACTTTGCAGGCTCTGTTCACATGTCACCAAATTAAAGAGGCCTCTCCCCATTGCTGCATATAGATCAGCACCCCCACCTTCTCCACTCGACTGATCCCTCTTAATCTTTCTCCAAAAAACGTAGAGTCACTGGACAGAAATTTTGTATATTGTCCCTCACTTTTTCTCCCTTTCTCTCCACCAGCAAGTAAGCTCCCCAAGGGCAGGGCCTTTGTCTGTTCTGTCCACTGCTGTAATCCTAGCACCAAGGACATTATCTCTCTTTCAGTGTCTGCCACAAGGTGCTGTAGCCTGAGATTCACAATCAATACATGGTTTTGACGAGTATTAACACAGTTTGTGCATAGTCATTCATGGTTTAAGTCAGTGTCAAGATGTATAGACATTTCTCTCATCCTCATTTAGTGGTTATTTTTATATCTTTAGCATATAGTTGTCTTTTCTTACCCGAGGCCTCAAATTTTGCTTCTTTGCTCAAGTCCTTACTGGCAATTGAATTCCTAGGTTTGCCCACAAAATAACCTGCAAGCAGCACTGTTGACAACGTTTTAATGACACAACAGAAATACATGTAATTTTACAACAGAAATATGTGTGGAGCATCAGACGAAATATGCACCCAGGGGACAGCAAAATGCTTGCTTGGTACAGGAATGCAGAGTTCCTGTTGAGTCCAAAGCAGAATTCCTTGAATTTGTCTCCTGGGCGTTGTCACTCTGGACCCAAGGTGACTTTCACCACCCAACTATCCTGAACATTTGCCTTTTGGGGATTTGAAGATTTGCAGAGATTGTTATTAATCGAGATGTAATTCAAAGACCATAAAGTTCACCTTGTTAAATTATAAAATGCAGTTGTGTTTTAGTATAGTCGCAAGATTGTGCCACTATCACCACTATTTAATTCCAGAACATTTTCATCAAAAAGAAACTGTATACCCATAAGCAGTAGCTCCATATTCCCTCTTTCCCCCAAGTGCCTTGGCAACCACTAATCTGCTTTCTGTCTCTATGGATTTGTCTATTCTGGATATTTCATATAAATGGAATCATGGAAATATTTGGCCCATGTGACTGGCTTCTTTCAATTAGCATAATGTTTTCAAAGTTCATCCATGTTGTAGCATATGTCATTACTTCATTCCTTTTTATGGCTGAATAATATTCCATTGTATGGAATACCACATTTTATATTCATCAATAGACATTTAAGTTGTTTGCACTTTGGGGCTATTATGAATAATACTGCTGTGAACACTTGTGTACAAGTTTTTATGTGAGCATACGTTGCATTTCTCTTGGTTATATACCTAGAATGAATTCTGTAGGTCCACATGGAAACCCTGTGGTTAACCTTTTGAGGAGCTGCCAGACTGTTTTCCAAAGTGGCTGCACCTTTCACATTCTTACCAGCAGTGTATGAGGGTCCCAATTTCCCACATCCTCCCCAATACTTGTTGTCATCTGTCTTTTATTATAATCATCGTGGTGGGGGTGAGGTGGTGTCTCCTTGTGGTGGTGATATGCCTTTCCTTGATGGCTAATGATGGTGAGCATATTTTCATGTGCTTACTGGCCATTTGTATATCTTTGGAGAAATGTGTATTCATCCTTTACTTATTTTTAATTAGGTTGTTTTTTAATTATTGTAAGAGGTTTTTTTACATATTTCAGATACAAGTCTCCTATCAGATGTACAACTTTTTTCCCATTCTGTGGGTTGTCGTTTTACTATCTTGATGGTATCCTTTGAAGCAGAGAAGTTTTTTATTTTAATGAAGTCTAATTTATCTATCTTTTCTTTTGTGCTTTAGGTGTCGTATCTGAGACCGTTGCCTAATCCAACATCATGAAGATTTACATTTATGTTTTCTTCTAAGCATTTTATAGTTTTAGCTCTTACATTTAGGACTTTGATCCATTTTGAGTTGATTTTTATATGTGGTATCAGGGATTCATTTTCATTCTTATGCATCTGTATATCTCGTCCCGCAGCAATTGGCTAAAGAGACTGTTCTTCCCCCACTGAATTGTCTTGGACTCTTGTTGAAAACCCGTTGCCCATAAATCTATGGGTTTAATTCTGGACTCTCAGTTCTATTCCGTCAATCTACATGTCTATCCTTATGCCAGTACCCACAGCATCTTGATTACTGTGGGTTTTATAGTAAGTTTGGAAATCAGCAAGTGTGAATCTTTTAACTTTGTGCGAAGATAATTTTGAAATTGAGTTTAACTAACTTAGTCACGCAAAGACAAGTAGACAAGAACTATTCTTCAGAACAAGCCTCAGCAGGCCCCAGACCTAATTCTTAGGAGCAGAATGGCTCTCTAGACTTATCCAGCCGGATTCACTTTATTCCTCTTGTCATTTACTCAGCAGTGCTTTTAGGGAGTTTTTCCAGCAGGGTAACTGTGAGTAATGTTGAAAGTTGCACAATGTAAAGAAAAATCTGGCGTTCAGGAGATAGTTTTGGAGATCATTTCATCCGAAGTGGGAGACATACAGGTTTGTAACCAGAGCAGTGGTGGTCAGGATAGAATCCCTTCAAGACATGTTAGAGGTACAATTTTTCGGACTTGTAGTGGGTAAGTTATGGTTGGTAAAGGAGAATAGGGATTGGAGATACTTATATTTCTAGCTTGGGGATGATGGGTAGATGCAGTTAGGGGACAGACTGTGATGGGCTGAGTAAAGATGCACGGTAGTATCATCCGCTCTTTCAGGAAGTCTGGCAAGCTTGGAGGAGAGAACAGGGTTATGAGAAGCTTGATTGTTTCTGTTTTGTTGGTTTTATTTTAGGATGGGGCAAACTTGCTGTCTGAGGTAAAAATTGAAGATGTGACCAGTAGTTTAATTATCACTTTAGGTCCCAGAAGAAACAGAGAGCAGAGACCCTCTTTCCTGTCAGACAGTTGGTAAGAGAGTTGAAGCTTGATCGTCTGTAGTTAGCAAAAGTTAGGAGGTGGGGTCGCTTAGGGACCCGTGGAACTTAAGAGGAGTGAAGAGTCAGAATAGCCTCTAAGAAATGTACATAAAATAACACAGAAACGGAAAATAAGAACAAAAAAACGAGACAGAGGATCATTTTAGGAAGTCCGACAGCTAAATATTGTTTCCTGAAAGAGAACCAAGAAAATGGAGGGGAGGAAATTATCAGGGAAGTAACTCGAGAAAAGTTCCCCATCGAGAAGCACAATGTGAAGTTTCCAGATTGAAAGGACCCACTTGGGTACCCAGTACGACAACATCAGCGTGAAGACGTGAATAACCACAAGTTTCCAGAGAACAAAAACAGATCACATAGAAAATGCCTCGAGAATCAGAATGGCTATGGATTTCTCAACAGCAGCACCAGAAGCAAGACCACTGAGCAATGCTCCAGATTTCAGATCGAAAATTATTTTCAGCCCATGATTCTATATGCAGCCAGACTATCAATATACTTTGAGGGCAGAAAAAAAGATGTTCAGACATTCAGGGTACAAAAATGAGGGAATAAGCCAAAAGAAAGGGAGTATTAGTATAGAACAGATGGGGCGGGGTCTGCTCTTTTCATAACATATCTTGTATTGGTTAACGCATTATGTGCAACTGTGACTTTGATACATGGTAAAACTTGAAAGTGAACGGGCCACAATATTGTGAATTTGTTTAATGCCACTGACCTGTACATTTTAAAATTATTAAAATTGTATATCCACTTACCACAGGATAAAAAAGAAAAAGATAAATGGGAGGTAGAAACAGCCAGCCCATACAACTCTTAAAGTTTCGCCGTAAAGGGTTGATGAGGGACAATAGTTGAGGGGTGGGCATGGGGAGTGGTGTGTGATCTTTGTACTGTTTCTCCTGGGAAAGTTTTTGAAATTTGGAGTCAGAAAATGGAAGAATGAGTCTGAGTGCCTCGTGTGTGTGGTCGGCAGTGGGCCGCCATGGGCTGCATCTAAGTGGGACGGCTTTAAGTTCTTTCCTGAATGTCTCCTGGGGCCTTTGTATTCACTTCTCCATCCCGGGCACTTCTCCCAGGTCTTCAGAGGGCAAAAGCAGCTTTGATGACCGCTAAGCTTTTCCCCATTAAGTACTGTGACCGTCGGCCTATGGACAAATGTTTAATTCAGAAAAATAAATGTAGCCTAAACAGATCTCATTGTCTTACAGCGTGAACTTCTTGTCTGAGGACTATAAAGACTAACTAGTTTGAAAATGGAAAATCGAGAACCAGCGAATTCTTCTCAAAATATCAAACAGTCTATTATCTCAGAGGAGGTATAAATTTTCACTTCCCTTCCCCCTCCCCACGTAAAGCTGAGTTTAAAGAAAGAAATCTATGGACTATTTGTTCTTTCAAATGATTGTTTTTCATTCTTAAAGAGAGTTTTTAAAGATTGTTCTTGCTCCCTTTTTAGGACTCGGGGACATTTTGCTCTTGGGTGGGAGCAGAAGTATATCCCTCTTAATTATATGCACTAGTGAAATTGGGATTGTTTTTAAAGTCGATTTTGGCTGTTGATAGAAAAATTCTTAAGTTTTTATTAAAAGTTTCCCTGGGTAGAATAAATCATATGAGTTTAGGGCTTAAATATTTCATCCTTAGGTATCACATCCTAGTTCGCTGTTTATGGTCTCAGTAGGTTTGTTTAAGAACAATAAAAACCCAAGTTATTCGTTGTAGGTCTAAATTCCAGAACTAATGTATGTCTTGTGTGTTATTCAGTTTCGCTTCTAAAAATTCTCTTCCTGCAGGAACCATTGCAATGAATAAATTTTAAATCCTTCATCCTAGAACTCTGGTCTTGACACCTTTCTGCAATTCTTTTTGATTTAAAAATCTTTCTGTGTTGTCTGTGAATACATCTGATAATTATTAGGTTGCTGCTAGCAAGAAGCGAAAGATAGGAGAGTAAGAAAAAGGCTCCTGCGTTATGTACGCAGTGGGACTTTGCTCTCGTTCAGTGTAGTGCCATCAGTAAGTTAGTCCTGGTAACCCAGAGGCCCCAGTGTCTAGACAGAACGATGCTGGGTGCCTCCCGGATTGGGAGGGAAACCCATGTGTCATTACAGCAAATCCAGTCATTGGACATGGATTCCCCATAGTCAGCCTTGCTCTGTAGTCCTTGACAGTAAAATGCCACTGAGGAGTTTTTACAGACTAAACACTGCTCTGTGACTAGCACCCAGATCAGAGGATGGAACATTGAGAGCATCCCAGAAAACCCCTCTCTCCTTAGTGCTCCCTTCTAGTCCCCCTGACCCCCAAGAGTTTTTCAACTGTCGTTTCTTTTTACCTCTCAGTAATACCTCTAAAACTCCAAAAAGAAGCAGCACCACCCTTCAGAAAAACGACTTTTTAATGCCTTGAACTGGAAACTTGCACAGAAATTATTGGGAGGGAAACATGATAATTGAGAGGGTCACAAAGAGAAGATCTGAAAGAAAAAAAACCCTTCTAAATAAAAAACACCTCAGTTTGAAAGCTTCCCAACTTATTGTCTGATCTCCTTTTAGTTAATTGCAGAAGGAAAATGGGTCAAGCTTGAAAAAACAACTTACATGGATCCTACTGGTAAAACAAGGTAAAATTTTATTTTCCTTTTGTAAAATGCTCAGTATTTGAGGTCTCAGGGTCTCTATTTAGTGTTTGGCACAAACTTGGATGTTTTCCTCATTCTAAACTTTTATCTGAAATAAAGAATCTATTTGTTTTCCCATTGTTAGACTGTTTGAATCACTTATAACCTCTGAATAAAATTATGTTGTAAATTTCGTAGAGTAACTAATCAGGAATCAATTTTAACACCATTCTCCCCAAGTAGATTCGTGTGAACTGAAAACTTTTGAGCCAAGCCTAATGTAAGTTGATAAAGCAGCAGAATAATTAACAATACGGGTTGCTTCCTTCTAGTTAAGCCAATTTTTAATCTGTAAATTAGAAGAATTAAAGAGGAAACATTGCTGAGTTTGAGATAAAACTTAACATGTTTACACTTTGCTCATAGAAATGTAAATTGGAAAAAGAAAAGTTTTGTAAAGCATTTCACAATATGTCTCAATTGCCATAAAGATACATGGGGGAGGGGGCAGTTTCTGGAGTCAGGCCACTGTGGGGTCTGAGACTGTGTTAAGAAAACTATTTGGAATCAGATTTAGGCATGAAAAATGTTCATCAAAATTTTAAAAGACAAAAGTAAATTGAAAGAGGAGCCAGCCCCGTGGCCTGGTGGTTAAGCTCAGTACAGTCTGCTTTGGCAGTCCAGGTGCTTGGGTTTAGATCCCGTGTGTGGTCCTACACCACTTGTCAGCCATGCTGTGGCAGCAACCCACATATAAAGTGGAGGAAGACTGGCACAAATGTTAGCTCAGGGCTAATCTTCCTCAAGAAAAAAGTGGAGGCTTGGTCAGGGTGAATCTTCCTCAGCAAAATAAATAGATAAATAAATAAATTTAAAGCAATCTAAACATCTTAAAATTAGGGAAATAATTGTAATAGTGCATTCATTTAGTAAAATCTGTGCAGCCATCTACAAAGCAGATTATGAAGACAAACTAGCAATATGAGAAAAGTTACTAAGTTGATAGTAAAATAGGAAATTGTTTATATATGCTTTTTTGTTTTGTTTTGTTTTCATGAGGACGATTGGCCCTGAGCTAACATCTATTGCCAATCTTTCTCTTTTTTCTTGAGGAAGATTGTTGCTGAGCCAACATCTAGGGCAATCTTCCTCTATTTGATGTGGGACCCCAGTACACTGTGGTTTGATGAGCAGTGCCAGGTCTGTGCCCAGGATCCGAACCCACAAACCCCAGGCTACCGAAGCAGAGCACACGAACTTAACCACTACGCCACCGGGCTGGCCCCTATATATGCTTTTTAAACTCTGCCAAATAATGGGTAAGAGAAGGCTGGAAGGAAAACTAGCAAAATATTATTGGCAGCTGTGTGATTAACCTTTTTTCTGCTATTTCTCAGATTTTCTGTTTAGTAATTTTTTATAACAAAAAAAAGTGTTAAAGTAGGTTATATTTTATTTAAGCATTTACTTAATGAAGTATAAAAAGGAATAAAACAGAATAAGAAAATAGGAAAATTAACTACATTTAGTATCCAGATTACATGATATAAATTCATTACTATAAAAGCTCCATTTGCTAAGCGATAGGATAAGACAGAGTTTCTTCATAAGGAAATCTCTCTCTCATCTGACTTGCCAGTAATTTAAATAACTTTTGATTATATCTACTAACTAGCAAAAATATTGCTAAGGCCCGGTGCTGGAGAGCTCTGGGAGACATTAAGATGTCCATAGCACTGTTAAAACCCCAGAGTGAGGAAGCTCAGCAGACTACGGTCCATCAGTGCGGTGGGAGAGTGGGACTCTTAGTGAGGGAGAGTTTGATGTGTAGAACTAAACATGAAAGAAATAGAAGATAGAGAATTGTGGCAAGGCTCAAGCCTGAAGGAGCAAAGTATCTTCCAGTGTACTTATATTTGAGAACCAGAGACAGAGATGAGAACCCACCCTACGGTGATAGAGTTTAGTTCTGTCCCTATAAAGTTGTGTAAGTTTACAACACAAGATAGAACTCTTAACACTAAAGATTGTGTGTTGCACCATCTTCTCTCTTCACCTGACGCCTCTTCCTCCCTTCCAGCATTTCTTAATCAGGGATGCACATCAGAATCATTTGGGGGTTTTTTTCAAAATATTCATGATTAGTTCTCACCTCCAGAGAGCCTGCTTCAGTAGTTTGGGAGCGGGCTCTGAAGTCTACCAGAACACCACACCTAGATTGCCTATTTATAGCACGCTCACCTCCATTCTGCCATATGTAGGTCTTCCTCGTGGCCTCCAACGAGGTCTTATGCAAAGCATTAACGTTTCATCCCAGATGTCAAGCTTTGAAGAATGAATCTCTGTACTTGAGGGTAGACTGTGATTTATAAACTTATCAAATGTTTTTCCTGTTACTTGATATAAAGCATGTACATAAGGATAAAACAGCAGCTAGAGACTCCTTTGTTCCACTGTCTCATTCATGGAAGAGGATATGGAATGGAGTTTAGAAGTGTAAAAATACGCTGGCAGCACGCCCCGTATCGACATTCAGGATAGAGCGGAAGTCATCCTGTTGCCCTTCCCATCTCTTGTGTTGGCTGACTAAAGGGAAGAAAGCGAAACAGGCATTTCTATAACAAAGATTAAAAAATGGAGTAAATTAACTAGAATCAGAATTCTAAAGCTACCAGAGGATTTGGGGATAACATACTCATAATTCCTTAGTTTTAACAAATGAGAAAAGAGTCTCAAGGAGGTTGTGGCTGGGAGGTTAGCTAGTAGGCACCGAGAGACGAAGACTTTCTGACTCATCAAATGTACATCTCTCAGAGTCCCTTTAAGATGACTGGAGCTCTCATGGGGCATTCTTGTTCTAGTATTTCTTATAAATGCATTATATTTTATTGCTCATAATTTATGGCTCATTACTGCTTTTATTGACTTCATCTTAACCACTATAATGATACTACTCTTTGTTTCCCTTATTCCTAGTGTATTTGGGATGGGACCTTCAGTGCTTTTCCCAACACTGTCTTCTTCAGTCTTTAGGACTAACCTTAAGAGGCAGCAGAGAGAGAGAGCTATGTCCAAAGGTGTTTCGTCTTTTGCAGTCTGTATTATTTACGCATTGGAATTGCTTGTTGGTTGGCTTCTTGCTACTAACAGGAATGTTGGGCTGCTGTGAGTTGTCATAGTAGTCTGTTTGACTTTCATAGGTTCATTTGGACAGATTTGTCCTTTAGAATTTGGGTACAATACTGAAAATTCTAGTTTACAGAAGGTTTTTTTTTTCAAACTAGATTAAAGATCTGAAATTTTTAACAGAAATATGGCAAGATCCAAACCTTCAGGACGACCAGATAAAGAGTAGGAGGGTTCCTCCAAGTAGTCCATCCCATACAGTGAGAGGACAGCATTGTCAGCTGCAGGGAGACAGATGTTGGAGCCTTTCTTATCCCATCCCCAGAGCCACTCAGATGTCTGTCTTCTCTTGGATCCAAAAATTATTTGCTTCTTCACGCCCATCTCTTACCGCTGCTCTTTCTATTTAAGGGATAAAAGAGTGAAGGGAGAATTTTCTTCATATGCCCTTCCCCATTTAAACAACATGATTGTACCAATAACTGGATTTTCAGTACAGTGTTCCCCAGAAACAAATACTAATCAGGAATAAAGCCGTAAAAGGGAGTAGGCACCTGCTGTTACTCATCCGCTTTTTCCTCTAGGGACCATTTTCCCCTTAGATGAGATCTCACACATGCAAAGGAGAGCACTGACCTAAATTTAATAATTCCTCCATTAATAAATGGGATGGCCCTGCTTTCTGAAATTGGGTATTTTCGGTCACAGATTTTAAAATCTAAATTGTATAAATAACTGTCTCAATAGTTCATATTTTGCAGTCTCTTTTCTTCTTAAAGATAAGGCTGGAATTTTCACAGGGGCTTAATTGGCAGAGACTGCTTAGCAGCCTTTAAAGCTGTAATCACTAGCTGTGCTGTTCACCTCTAGATTTATGATCCAAATGGAAGTATTTCCAGTAAATGATGAGAAAGGCAGCTCAGGTGATCAAGAAACCTTCTAGAGAGCATCAGAGGGTTAGATGTGGGGTGGCAGGTGTTCCTTGATAATTTTCAGAAGCTATGGGGAAGCACAAGTGGCTTTTTTAGTAAGATCTGTATTGTTGTGGTCTTCTTGACCATTATCATTGGTATATTTGCATGCCTTGCATTGTAAATTCTGGTTGTAGACAGAAAACCCAAGTACCTTCTCCTCTGTGGTGCTAATGATTGTATTTTTTCTTTTATGCCTGGTCAGAACCTGGGAAACTGTGAAGCGGACAACCAGGAAAGGACAGTCCGCTGATGGTACGCACACAAACCCACCGTAACTCTTCATAAGGAGCTTACCACCCTGGAGGAGGCTGGGGTCTGAGGGTTCTTGTCACTGCAACCAAGACTTCAGAGCAGAGTGATCTTCGATTAGGATCTTTTATCTTTAAATCTAGTAGTTGTTTTTGTGATGCTATGTAACTAAATCAAGCTTTCTTTACAAGTAACTTCTGGCTCTTGTTATCTAAGCTCAGAACAGTGGTGGGGTTTTTTTGTTGTTTTTTTTTAAATTTTTTTTCTGCTTTTTCTCCCCAAATCCCCCCAGTACATAGTTGTATATTTTTAGTTGTGAGTCCTTCTAGTTGTGGCACATGGGACGCCACCTCAGCATGGCCTGATGAGCGGTGCCATGTCCACGCCCAGGATCCGAACCAGCGAAACCCTGGGCCGCAGCAGCGGAGCCGAGAACTTAACCACTCGGCCACGGGGCCAGCCCCATTTCTTTCCATTTTTAAAGGAGAATAACTGCCATGTTGTAACTTAGGTTAACTTCCTCTTGTCAATGCAAATACAAGGTAGAGTTCGGATGCGGCGTTTCTGGAAATAGGGATTTTAGTTAGATTGCTCTGAACAAATTGCCGGCGTTACCTCTCATTAAGGGCCGTCCTTGGTTTTACTCCCTGGTGACAGGTGTGTCGGTTATCCCGGTGCTGCAGAGAACTCTCCATTATGAATGCATCGTCCTGGTAAAACAGTTCCGGCCCCCCATGGGGGGCTACTGCCTCGAGTTCCCGGCAGGTGAGTGTGTCTGCGCCGAGAACAGCCTGGCTGCTAGGGGACCGCAGGATGGGGCCAGGGCCGAGCTGAGGACTGCATTGCTCAGCCGCTTAACACCTTTTTATCTCTCCATGTGGTTTGAAGTAAAACAAAGTAATTTCTGCAGTGAAATGTCACAGCTTACCTGTCCAAGCCACCTGCCCTCTTCTTTGCTACATTCTTTCTAGCCTCTCTGAGTAATTGCTTTTCCCTAATTTGTCAACTTACTTCATTGTCCATCACTAGCAAGCTGCCTCTGACAAGAAATTTACAGCTATACCTCGGCCACTCTTAAGTCCAAAAACGATGAATGGAAAAGACCTCTTGGTCCTTCTGTATGTATACAGGCCAAGGAAATTGTCTTAATTTCCTTGAATATTTTTTAAATATTTCCTTGAATATTTTTAGAGTATTTTTTTCAGTTGCCTAGTAAGTCGAGCTATCCAGAATTTAATACACTGTATTATTACAGGGCTGAATTAGGTTGTTCCCATCTGAAGAGATTAGATCTCATTTATTCATCATTAGTGGTTTAGGTTTTGTATTTTTGAAGTCCATCCCATAGTAACATATAACTAACAACTTTATTTTCTTTCTCATTTACTCGCCATTTCACTGAAGAAATTAGTAACTTTAAACATACTGAATAGCGCGTATTTCACTTTTTCCTTGCGTTTTTCATTCCTTGTGGGTAAGATAACCCCAGTTACACTGCCTTCCTCCCTCCACTGCTCACGGTGGACAGAGCAGCGACCTCAGCCCACCAGCCTTCGGTTCTCTCCTGTCTCTTCTCGCCCCTCCCAGGGGACACGCCTCTCGGCACCTCAGCACAGGCCTCAATGCTGCTCTGTGAGGGAGCAAGGCAGGATAGGTGACACTGTCACATGAGGAGACAGAGAAGTGACAGGCTTCCTGCACTGCCGTCCATAGCCAGGTGCACAGCCTGGACCAGTCAGCCACCACCAAAGCCACGTCCTGGCCGGAGATCCCGTACGGGCCATGCTGCAGAAAAGCAGGAGTGCTGAGGTGCTCAGGAAAGCGCTGGCTCTAGATGACAAGACAGCAGGCACCTTCAGAACCTGCTCCATCCGCCTCCTGTCATTCTTCTGCTTTTTTTTTTTTTTTTTGTATAAACGTTCCCAACCTCAGTCCATTTTATCTGCGACCACTTCTCACAGTCCTCTCGCTCATCTCACGGAACTCAGCAGCAGCTGTGTTAGAAACAGGCCACGTTCAAAGAAAGTTGGATTTCCCTGTCCCACCTCTCTGTAAATGATTTGGACTTCCAGGTCTCATCGATGAAAACGAGAGCCCGGAGGCAGCTGCTCTTCGGGAACTTGAGGAGGAAACTGGCTATAAAGGTGATGTTGCTGAATGTTCTCCAGGTTGGTATTGCTCTCCAGGTGTGCCCTTGGGGACAAACTCTTGAAAACTAGCCAAGCAGTCGATTCTTCTGTGTAAAAGGATTGATTATTTGGGTGTTCTTTATGGTGAGCATTCAGATGGCTTTTGTTTCGGCTAATTCACTGCAGAGAAATCATAATCAGATTTGGTCACCCTCTGCAAGTGGAGCTCCCCTCCCCATGACAGCAGGTTTGAGCGAGAAAGACCTAAAGTTGGAGAAGAATTATGAAATTAAGTTGCCTTCAGAGTTTCCCACATTCTAAGTTTATTACTTACCTCATCCACATGCCCGCTCCCACTAGCCTTCTTTCCTGACGTGGGAAAGGATTTTACAACCTGTCAGAACCATCTAACTTCAGCCTTACTGAACTTGACTCAGGAACCCTGGGGAGAATATGAGCACTGACCCCACGTGCGCTGCCCAGTCCTCCAGCGTATACTCAGTGAAGAGGCAAACTGTCAGTTCCCGCCTGAGTTCCACGTGAGCCGGGACTTACGGCCCAGTCTTCTTCCAGAGACATTTAAGGAGTGAAACAAATGACCTCTGAGTGGCGCCTAGGAAGGTGATCTGTTGCTTCTCTCTGTAGCTGTAGGTATGGATCCGGGTTTGTCAAACTGTACCACACACATCGTGACAGTAACCATTAACGGAGATGATGCTGAAAATGTAAGACCTAAGCCAAAGCCAGGTGAGTGTGCGCGGGCCATGCTTAAGGTGCGGGCATCGTGTTAAAGACCTTTTAACTTGCTACCAGTTTGATTTTTGATTTGTTAAAAGAATAACAGTCTTTCATAGATGCTGCATCCTTAGTCTTGGCTGTTTTCCTAATCTTGTATATTTTACCATTTTCTTTTACCGCTTCATTGATTTTTACGCTTGCTTTATGTAAAATACTAAATTACATTATTTTCATATTTTCCATATGGAGTTTATTCCCAGTTTAGTGATATGAGCTACAGGCCTAAATAGTAAACAATGAAAATCTTCAAAATCACTCTGAGTTCTCTTTGCACATATATTAAGAATGACATACGGGGCTGTACTGGTGGCACAGCGGTTAACTGCGCATGTTCCACTTTGGTGGCCTGAGGTTGGCCAGTTCGGATCCTGGGTACGGACATGGCACCGCTTGGCAAGCCATGCTGTGGCAGGCGTCTCACAGATAAAGTAGAGGAATTTGGGCACAGATGTTAGCTCAGGGCCAGTCTTTCTCAGCAAAAAGAGGAGGATTGGCAGCAGATGTTAGCTCAGGGCTAATCTTCCTCCAAAAAAAAAAAAGAAAGAATGACAAGTTTTTACAGGACAGCAGCTTATTAACTATTCTTTATTGAGTTCTGTATTTAGGGAAACTTTTAAGGAGATTCTTTGCTCTGTATTTCTTACCAAGTTTGGATTCAGCAGCTTTAAAGCCTGTCAGTTCCACATCTTCCTCCCCCTTAAAGGGGCTGTTTATATACACACGACAACAAGTCATGTATCACAGCCATATTCTTCCATTTCTCCTGCTCTTCACTTGTTCCAGATGCTTTGGTGTCCCACTGCAGCTGCTTTTATAAACATTCAGTGTTCAAACTAGCAAATATACATATAAAATGCCGCGGAGAAGAGTTTGACAGTTCCTCAGAGAGTTAAACACAGAATTACCGTATGATCCAGCAATTCCACTGCCAGGTAATACCCAAAAGAACTGAGAACAGAGGCTCAGACGGATACTTGGACGGCAATATTCATACAGCCTTACTCACAGTACCCAAAAGGTGGAACCAACCCAAGTGTCCATTAGCAGATGAATGGATAAACAAACCGTAGAATAGACATAGAGTATTATTCAGCCTTACAAGAATGAGACATGCTGATATGTGCTATAACTTGAATGAACTTTGAGCACATTGTGCTAAGTGAAATAAGCCAGACACCAAAGGGCAAATATCGTGTGATTCCACTTATATGAGGTACCTAAAATTGATACATTTGAAGAGACAGACAGAAGAATAGAGGTCACCAGGGATGGGAGTTACTGTTTAACGGGTACCAAGTTTCTGTTTGGGATGATAAAAAAGTCCTGCAGATGCACAGTGCTGCTGATTACACAACACTGTGAGTATATGTAATACCACTGAATTGTACCTTGAAAAACCGTTAAAATGGTAAATTTTATGTTCTGTATATTTTAATACAATTTAAAAACAGACACTTATCACAAAATAAGCTTTAAATTTTATTGTTGAACATTGATTTGCTGTTGAACTATTGAGAACAATACTAACTTTGTACTGTCGGAATTTTTTTACCGTGTACATAAGTTAAATTGGTAGAGACCCAGGTTTCTGTTAAATTCTTACAGTCTTTTAGATTCGACTCGCACAAACATCTTCCCACATCTTCCACTGTGGGCCCTACTAAATGCCCCTTCTGTTCTTTTCAGGAGACGGAGGTACGTTGCTCGCTCCCAGGGCTGACAGCGTGTGTGGCTGGTGTGGTGGTCACGGCTCCGGGCAGTTCGTGTGGTTCTGGTAGCGCACTCCTTCTTTAGCTTTGTTTTCACTTGCACTCTGTTTGTTTAGAATTCGTGGAAGTAATTTCCTTACCAAAGAATGACCTGCTGAAGAGACTGGATGGTAAGCATCCTTATGATTACTACCCAACTTTCTGTTTTCCCCGTCCCCATCCCCAGCAAATGGGAGGCTGCATAGAATCCTGTTTCTTGGTATTCTTCCTCAGTAAAGTCAAACACCTAGAAACGGTTGTAAGACTGCAGTTGACCAATAATTTTCTGGGTAGCATAGAGTTTGAAAATATAAGCAAAACATTCTATGTCAAGTGACAAGGAAACATTCTATTTCAGTGGGGCTTTTTTTCCTATAGAATAGTCAAGATTACAGGCCTGCTGATTAGCCAAAACTATTCTATCCTTAAATCTTGAATCTATGGCAACGCAGAGGCATACGGATAAGTAGGTATCTCTCAGCTGATCCTCAGACACGCTGGTCAGTGGATGGTTCTTCATGCGGGGTATAAGTTAAAGGAGAGTTTAACAATACTTCTACAAACGTTGAGGGATCTACTGTACACCAGGTACGATATGCTGATATAATGAACCAAACTAACTAGCAGTGTGAGCCTCAGTAAATGACTGGTCTCGTCGTTATCTTGTGTAATTCCTGGCCAGCCCGTCTCATAGGGATTTTGTTAAAAAACAAGTAAGCTTCTGCAGATAGACGTCCTTTGCTATAACTGCGTTAGGAGACACCGTCAGAAGACATGATGGAGGCCCTGCAGGAGCTTCTCCGAGCTGGCTGCGTAGGGCCCGTTCAGTCACTTACAAAGGAGCACATCATCTTCAGAATTTGAATAGTTTTAAGTTTTCGTTTCAAAAATTAACTTGGAGCATTGTTTGACCTGAAGCTTTGAGAGCGGTCTCACCCTTCCTCCCGGAAGTACCAGTGGCTGACGATTCTATTCCTAATGTCTGTGTGTGTTTGAAAAGTAAAGCACATCTTTCAAAAACAGCTGTGATTTCCGATTCCCAGAGGCTTCCATCCCTCCTTTGCCTTTTAAAAAATTAGACGTAAGGTAAAAACCACCTCGAGATCTCAAAGTCAGAGTCAGAAATACTCGTCCGTCATTCATCAGGCATTTACTCAGAAGGCCGTGGCCGTCAGTAATAGGCAGACAACGTGAGTCTCACGGGCCTGACTGGCGGTGCGGCTCAGCCGGCCGTGTGCTGGACACGAGTCTGAGCGAGTTCCGTAGCCTCTGAGCCCCTTGCAGAAGCAGGCACAGTGGAGAGCCCCACCTCGGAGCAGGCCCGAGTGAAACTAAGTGAGGTAATGCTGGCACACGAGTGTTTAACTGTGATAGGCCGTATGCTTTTATTAATCTTTTTTATATTAGAAAATATTCTTTTGAAAACATTCCTCCCTTCTCTCTTCCACCTAACTTAACTTCCCTTCTGGCCTTAGAAGAAGGGAAAAATACAGAGTGAGAGAAGGAGGAAAGAAGGTAGAGAGGGAGAGAGAGAGAGATCTCAAAAGAGGGAGTGGTAAAAGCATCAGTTTTCCTAGCTTTTAGTGGAATCAGAATATAGAATCAAATCACTTCTTCAACAAGCAACACTGGAGAAGTTGGAAGGGGAGGTATTGAGTTCAGTTTGCTACAAAGCATAGTTTTCAACACTTACCGAGCACCTGCACAGATGAGTAGGACGTGATCCTGCCTTCGAGGGACAGAATGTCTCTGAGCTTGTTCCTAACCAAGAGGCCAGGAGAGCAAGAGGCAGACTGGAAGCCGAATGACCTCCCTCTGAGTGAACCAAGGTCCTCAGGACAGCGTGTTGTAATGAGACCGAGACCTCACTCTGGATGGCAGAACGCCAGTCCTGTCACACACAGTCTCACTTGCACATGGAAAATGTGTCCCCTAGTGGAAGACAGAGGAGTCCCTGAAGAAGGGACTGAATAGTCACACGCTGGTTTCCGAGCAGCAGAGCCCTGCAGGGAGCCTGAAACGAAGTAACAGCTGGATCTCTACACTTACAGCTCTGCTGTGTCCCCACACGAAATGTTCATCTCTGATCTGTGTGCTCTTCTGTCTTTATTAATTTTCTCTTGTTCTTGTCTTATGATAGAAATGTAATCCTGCTTTTATATCCTTTATTCTTCCACTAGAAGAAAGATCCTTGAAGGCAGGAAAAAGTCATCACCGTCTCACCAGCCTGTAGCACAGGGACTCCACGTCATGGTTGCTCAGTAAACACTGACTGACGGACATGGGGTATTTTTGTTAACTTCATTACCTAACTTGTCCTCTTTGCTCCCGTAGCGCTGGTAGCTGAAGAACACCTGACAGTGGACGCCAGGGTCTACTCCTACGCCCTGGCACTGAAACACGCCAACACAAAGCCATTCGAAGTGCCCTTCCTGAAGTTTTAAGGCCAAAGGACAGTGGCCGTGTTTTTGTAAACAAGACCACCAAGCCTCCTTCACTAAGACTTTGAATTCAGCTTAGTCTAATGTAGATTTGAAATTAGTTTTTTCATAAAATAAAAGCAATACAGAATGCATTTGGCCGTAGAGAACTGTAATTACAGGTAGGCTGTAGCCTTCATTTTAAATGCTACCCTCCAGCTAATAGTAATGAAAAAGAACGTAAATGCAGATAATGTTTAATCCAGTTTCTGTTTTTTTTTTTTAAAGCTCAGCTGTTACCTTTCTAATCTAGTCCAGGACATAGAGGTATTCCTATAGGCAGAGACCTGAAATCCAAATTAGGTCAACTAGTCCCACCCTCAAACCCCATATAAAATTCTGTAGCTGTGTATGCAAATAACTATTTACTACATTAGTGTTTAAAGGGTTTTTTAAAAAGACCTATACAGGGACTTTTTGGTCCCTCCTAATGGCATTATCTGCCATATAGAGTTAATCTGCATAGCAGAGGATATAAAATAGAGAATAACATTCATGATAAGGAAGTGTTTACATTCAGCTAGTGTCCTTCTATCCACTTAACTACTGAACGTGAACCAGCTCATAGGAAAAACGGTTGATTCCATTCACTCTACCGGCTTAAGCGGCAAATGAAAGTACGGGGCCTTTCCCTCAAGCACGTGTACTTGAGAATCCAATTTCCTATCCTTACCTCAAAAAGTACTTGCAGTTTCTAAAACCAAATCCAAAGTCATAAGATTGACATGGTTTGGGGCATCGTTGTCTTGGTCTTAAACCGTGAGTCTAGCCAGCAAGGTTAGCAAGCACCAGAAACCCAGTACAAACTGCATTCAAGGGAAAACTGAGGACACTGTTTCCGGCTCACACCATGCCTGAAGCCCATCATCCCAAGGTCCACCCCTGTTCCTGAGCTGTTTTCTCATCTCCTGAGCTCGGCTCTCAGGTTGACTGGCCTCCAGCAGCTCCAGGATTACTTTCTTTCCCGTGGAGCCGGCACATATCTCAGGATGCTTCTTCCTGGCCACCCCTAAGTCATGTTTCCAGTGCAGGACCTGGGGGTCAGTCATGCCCATCAGAACCAGGTCAAGTCGGGGTACTACTACCAGCAATGCTGCAGTCTAGTACAAGCTGTCTTACCGAGAGATTTTTATGAGCAAAACCACAAAATCTTTATATTGTACTTCTTAAACAAGGATGGAAAGAATTATGGAACTAGAGGACCATGTAGATCGAGTCTACTCTCCCTATAAATATTGTGAAAAGTAAGCCCCAACGACTTGCTCTAATAGTAGCCTTCCCCTGTGCCTCTAACACTTTTTTAAAAACCCTTTTTAAAATCATGGGCATTGTGATTCTCCAGAGATCTTAATCCTTTTCTCTGAGCTCTCATGGACCAAGTCCTGTAATTCCCCTTGTTACGACCCTCCTTCAAATCAAGAAGAGATAAGGCATGTATAAAATATACAGACTCGAGCACAGACCAGTCTCTCCAAACAGACCCGCTCTCCCAAAGCCACTCCCCGTGGGAACTGAGAAAGCTACTCTTAAATGTTGATGGAGGAGAGATTTGTAACCCCTACCTGTCCTTTCTGCCTTGTTCTCTTCCTAAGAGTGCAATCTAGGAGTGACAGCTAAGTCCTAGAACATACCCCGAATGACATTTCCGTTATCTATAAACATCAAAGGCTGTGCTTTGGAAGTTAAGTCAGTCTGAGAACTGGCAGTCTGGATGTTTTCATTGGCTGGCACTGTTCATTTGTCATCATTTAAAAGTTGAAGGTCTCCTATAAAAAACCATATTTCCACCTTCTCTTGAAAAATAAGTCGGTATAATAATAGCGGGTCCCTGTCTCTGTGTAACCGTGGTCTGCAGCCCTCAGAGGTTCTCCAGTTGACCGCTGTGCCTGTCCTGCCTGCCTTTATCTGCCTCGCCCCCACAGTTAGTGCTGCCTTTGTGATCCTAAGCTAAACAAGATATACTTCCTGCACTTACTAAGAAAGTAAACAACGATGGAAAGAAAACCACCCTTTTGAAAAGGATACCTTTCAAAAATTACGTTTGATCTCTGGACAATAAAGTACATGCTTTAAAAAATGACTTATTTATAAAGAACTGTACTATTTCAAATGGAAGCTAGGATATTGCTTCAGACCACTATTTTCCTCTTCTTTCCAAATGTTAGTCACATAACAGTACCCTTAAGTTGGCCACTGTCCTTCAATATTTTAGCATTAAATACTAAACTATGATTTCATTTGACCTCTTGCAATACACATCTCAGGATGGATTTTGTATGAGTACAATGAACCTATACAAATAAGCTTAGAAATCATTTAGCATCAGATTTTTTTATTTTTCCAACACAACTGAAACAGTTTTATGAAATAAAAGTTTATTGTCTACCATTTACACTCATGTTGCTGCTGTAACGTACAACAACATACACAAATTCCTAGCATGAATTACTCAGTGTTCACCCCCACTGACCTACAGACATTGCTCAAGAATTAGATCTTTGCTTTTGGAATTAAAAAAAAAAAGAATTGGGACATAGTTATCTTGAAAGAGTATTCTCAAGTGACTTGTTGGAATTCAAAGGCATAGCCAATACAGTCAAACAGCACCAACCGTGCTGTCACTGGGAAGAAAGAAATGAAAACCAGGAAGAAGAGTTATAAGCAGCTGTTTGTAGTGACAGATGTATGTATCTCTGAAGCTTGATTTTGCCCATCTGGGCTAAGTCTGCTCTGAGAATGGACAAAGAAAAAGAGGGATGGAGAGGGAGGGTGGCAACGTGGACACTTTGAGTTAGAAAAGTATAAAAAGTAATTATATCTAAAATATAGATTAGATAGATATAAATGTTCCAGAACTCATTAAATAAGCTCAAAAATACTGGAAAGTGGCAATTTGAACTGCATTTATTTTTAAACGAGCGGGGGGAATAATGAGTGCTTTGACTGTTGTGTGCAAAACTGATCCACGTCGCCATCTTGCCATCACCTGACCACGGCAAGGCGGGACACTGGTTCCAGCGTCACGGGCAACACTACCGTGCACGTTTTTAAATGAATAATGTAAACTTGAGTCTTAAGGCAGCTGGTACTAATGCTGCACACAGGCTTAGCTCCGTGCCCATTTCAGAAATGGGGCAGTCAGCACTTGAAAACAAGAAACTGTGAGGGGAAGAAAAGGGGAACCACCATTATTTGACAAAAACAAAGTGTCAAAATAGTTTCCCTTTCACACACACACAAATACTGGAACACTTAGAAAAACAAAGCACCCATCCCGCCAACTTCAGCCTGTTCCTTAACAAATATTTCGAAATACTGATAAATAATAGTGACTGCAAGCAGAATTCCAGTGCCCGAGCCAATGGCCCCTAGGAAGTCGGCCAACACTGACAGGGCGCCGATGCACAACCCGCCAAAGGCCGCTGCCGTGGGGATGTACCTAGAAGACAAAACCTGGAGTCAGGCCACGGAGGGAAGTACGAAAAGGGGTGACAATGAGAAGCAACAACAGGCCAAAGTGTAATTCAGCTAACCCAGCAGGGAATGGCCTGCAGCACTGATGGGTCATGCATAGCGGTTGCGTGTTGATGCAAACTGATGAAGGGAATGATCTGACTCCCTGATTTCAGGAAACCGGTAAGTAGCCAAGAAAGGCAATACAGGATTGTTTTAACGGGTAACCTCTAGCTCCCTCTTGTAGATAAGAGTAAGTTTCAAAATGCTTTGTAAGGATCAAATTTATGTGACAAGATTTGGATGATCCTCTTCAATAGTAATTCAACCTTGGCTGCACGTTAGAATAACCTGGAGAACTGTTAAAAATAATGGGATTGTATTTAAACTACTCCAGAAGGAAAATAAGATTGGGAGAGATGGTAGATGAAACAAGAGAGGCAGAATGACGCTAACTTCTGAAGCTGCGTACACTTGAGTACATGGAGGTGTGTTATCCTACTCTCTGCAGTCCAGTCTATGTTCTAAATAAAAGTTTAAATAAAAATACGAATGCTTTTTCAACAAACGGTTCTGGAACAATTGCATATCCACATGCAAAAAGAAAGAATCTGGACCCCTGTCTCACAGCAAACACAAAAATTAGCTCAAAGTGGATCAGAGACCTAAATATAAGAGCTCAGACTCTGAAAGGAAAACAAGAATAAATCTTTGTGACCCTGGGCTAAGCAATGCTTTGTTAGATACAACAGCAAAAGCGGCACAAAGCAACCAAAGAAAAAAGAGATAAATTGGACTTCATCAAAATTAAAAACTTGTACATCAAAGGACAACATCAAGAATGTGAAAAGACAACCCACAGTATGGGGCAAAATATTTGCCATTCATATACCTGACAAGAAACATATCCAAATTTAAAAAAAAAAAAAAATCTAACAACTCAGTAACAAAAAGACAATCCAATTAAAAATGAGCCAAAGATCCGAATAGACATTTCTCCAAAGAAGATAAACAACAGGTTAATAAACACTGAAAAGATGCTCAACAACATTACTCATCAGGGAAAAGCAAATCAAAAGCACAACGAGATACCACTTCCACTATGTGGCTATAATCAAAAAGCAAGAACCAGTGCTAGCAAGGATGCGCAGCAGTTGGAGCCTTCACACGCTGCCGGTGGGAACGCAGAACGGCGCAGCCACTGTGGAAAACAGTTGGGCAGTTCCCCAACATGTGAAACAGAGTTACTCTATGACCCAACCATTCCACTCCTAGAGAAATGAAAACATACCTCCACACAAAACTGGTACAAGTATGTTCATAAGAGCATTATTCCTGATAGCCAAAAAGCGGAAACCACCAAAATTTCCATCAACTGATGAATGGATAAACAAAATGCGGTATATCCATACAATGCAATATTATTCACAAATAATGGATGAAGCCTGAAAACGTTATGCTGGGTGAAAGAAGCTACTCACAAAAGATCATATATGATTTCATTTATATGAAATGTCCAGAACAGGCAAATCTCAGGAGACAGAAAGTAAAAAGCGGTTGCCTGGGAATAGGGTGTGGGAGGGGAGGGCAGAAATGGGGAATAACTAATGGGTGCAAGTTTCCCATCTGGTGATGAAAGGGTTTTTAAAATTAAATTTTAATGATTACACACACTGAATGTACTAAAGAAAATCCCAAAACACTAAACTGCACACTTCAAATGAGTGAATTACATGGTATGTGAATTATAGCTCAATAAAGCTGTTAGCAAAAAAACAAAAAACTGATGCCTGGGCCTCACCCCAGACCAAATAAATCACAATTCCTAAAGGTGGATATTAGTATTTTTTAAAAGCTCCCAGGTAATTTTATGTGCAGCCAGCCAACAATGAGAACCTCTGATCTACAACATTTTAACACTGGGCTGAGTAGTGAAGAGAACACAAGTTCAATTAAAATAATTTAGGTGTCAATTTTGATGTGGAGAACAATTCAGTTTTGTGTGCAATTTTTGTTCTTTTGTGTCAAGTAGAAGAAAAATGCTTCAAATATGAATTCAAACAAATAATAACATTTAGCAATAAAGACAGACTGAAAAACCAAGCCCATGTGTACACAGACAGACACCCCCCTCCCCAGCAAGGATGAACACTATCCGCCTTACCTATTAAGCTCATGAACCATAGAGGTATCTCTGTGGCCCCTCATTACCATTTGCTGTTCTTTAAGCTGTTTAGCTACCTGCCAAGAGAAAAACCACCTTTAAAATCAAACTCTAACATGTCCCTGACTGCTATCTACCCGGTTTGTGTGACGTGCCTCCCACACACTAACAAGTGAAACCAGATCCCTGAAGCAGCCTGTGGTGGCCTCCCGTTCCCATTAACCCTGAAGCTACAATGAGGCACAACCACGTGACCACACATTAAACCAGGGTTTCCCAGTCTCTTTAATTATCACCTCCCTGAAGAAAAATTAAATACTGAGGAATAAGACTTGGTCAAGTTGGGCTGAGCTCTGGAGGGTCACAAACCATTGTAAAATCTAAAAATTTTCACCTTCTAGGAACAAGTTTTTAACCCCCTACTTCAAAATGAGTGAATTGAAGTTTAAATTAGAAAAGTAATTAGGAGTGTATGAATTACCAATATGACACCTAAAAATTATGATTTTTTCTTAAATTTTCAAATAAACCAAATACTTACATCTTTGGCTGAGGAACCAGACACCTCTATCCACGTCTTAGAAAAGAATGCACATGATCCCAACATGAAGATGATATAAACCACCACATGGACAGGATCCTCAAATATGGCACCCATGGACTCAGGAGGAGAAAGATAGTAACAAAGGCCTCCCACTGGGTAAGAACGAGCCGGTCCTCCCCCACTGACATCCTACAGAACAAGAATAAAGAGGACAAATGGTCAACCTAACAGGTCAAGCATACATTTTTATGACTTTTCAAACTCCCTACAGATTATGACAATGTTTTAAGCTCAAAGCACCACACCTACAGCTAATTAGTCCATATAATTCAAGGATTTACTTTTGTGTCTACTATCTTCACTCCTTCAAAATTATATAGTGAGCACCTATTATATAAAAGACATTGTGACTATATTAACAGAAGAGTCATTTTTAAAAAACCAGCATTACAATATATCTACAAGAAGAATCCTTCCTTCTCTTCCTGAAGCTAGAAATATGATTACATTTATAATCAATCTCTAACTACATTTGTTTATTTAAATATTTATTAAAGAATGGCCCTGAGCTAATATCTGTTGCCAATCTTCCTTTTTTTCCCTCTCCAAAGCCCCAGTACACAGCTGTATATTCTAGTTGTGGGTCTTTTGGTTCTGCTATGTGGGACGCCACCTCAGCGTGGCCTGATGAGCAGTGCCATGTCCACACCCAGGATCCAAACTGGAAAAAACCTGGGCCACCAAAGTGAAGCGTGCAAACTTAACCATTTGGCCATAGGGCTGGCCCTCTAACTACATTTAGAATCTGAAATTTTCTGAACTATGAGAGTATGCAACATATTCTTTCACGTTAGTCTATTAAGAATGCAATCAATTCAAACAGTGACAGAAGACTAACAACTCACTCCTTAAAGTCTATGTGATTTGTATATTATACAGAATAGTCTTTTAGTAAATATTTATAATGGGATTTTTATCTACACAAACATTTAACAATTTTTATAGTAACAGAAATGGGCACAGCATGTATTTGCTCATATTAAATAAAAGTTTTGGGGTATAAAGGGTGGGAAAGCAATTTTCAGTTGCAATGATTAAAATGGTTCCTGAATTTACAATTTCCAAATGATTCCTTTACTGTACCCCTAGAATCACTAATCCCAAATCAAAAGCACTGTTTATAGACAAATCCAATTTCCCAATAATTCTCTCATTAAAAAGAGTTTTAGTTAAGATCACAACATAATCTGCACAACCACCCAGTGCATTCATTACTCTGAAATTATCCTAGTAATAATTATTGCAGGACTATTAGCTCATGAGGGAGGGATGGCGTCCTCCCCTCATCGCAGGTAATCCATTTTCTGTTCAATGGATGGAAAAGGAGTTGTTATGGACAAAAGGAATCCTATTTCCTTCAACTAACATTCAAGAGTTACTGACTTATCCTGCTTAAATTTTTTAAAAATGACCTTCAGTAAAAGCAGAAAGAGATGTCACTATAACTTAGAATGCAAAAGATAGCATAAGATAAATGCATAGAATAAGCACATTTCAGGAATAAAGACTGTAAAGAAATAATATTCCTTGCTGGAATACAAATTCTAGAATTACGTAATCTGCAAAAAAATAAAGGATCTTAGTCTTTTTAAATTCTATAGTATTAAGGGGGAAAACACTCCTTGGTCAGGTGACAGAACTTAACCAATCAAAATTCAATCCTGCAATAACTCACACTTCAGTAACAACGTGGCTGAACCGCTTTACAAGCGGCTATGATGAAGAGGATTCTATTTCTAACAACTGTTCTCTCCTCAGTCTAGTAATTACATGCCTGTCTCCAGCCCAGTTAATCACAAACTAGTTTATTGCCACTCAGGCCCTGAGAGGCGGGAATGGGAAAGGATGGTTCTGTATCCCATATGTTATCAGCAAACAGCAGCTTTAAAAACATTATTTTAGACAGTAGTGGAATAAGATTACAAAATAGGGAGTCACTTTCATGAGAGCAACTGTGATTTTAACCTAAAAGGTCACTCAAATGAAACATGAAAATGCTTCCTGGACTGTAAAATAATAAACAGTACTTAGCCAATCTCAGTTTTACAACTTATCGATCCTCCAGATGATAAACTCTGCTCTCAGGTAAGTGAATCTGAAAATGTTACAGCAACTGCTTCAATTATGGCTCTTTCAGTTAAAAATATAACAAGGAAATGCAAATTAAAATATAACAATGAAATGTAAATTACAATAAATCAGAATACTTAGAATAAATAACAAAATACTCACAGCCCACTGTCCTAGTAAATTTACTAAAAAGTTGCCACTAAATCGAACAGACAGCATCTGGGAAATAACATAGAGGTTTGACACTAAGGCCGACTGAAGAATGATGGGAATGTTCGAGGTGTAGAAGAGCTTGATGGGGTAGCTACTGTACTGCCCTCGATACCGCGCTGACTTAATGGGCAAGTCGACACGAAATCCCTAAAAAATGAAAATTGAGACTATGTAAGAGGAACGGTACATAGCACGTAAAGAATACAGATGAGAGCCAAAACAATGGCAGTGAGGAGTATGAGAAGACAGTGCTAAGAGAATGTTCCCTTCCACACAGAGACAGAAAGAGAAATCCTTTTGTATTTCATACCCACTAATATTTTACACCTTATAGTCGAAAGAATGGAATTACTTGCTTGACGAGATTTTGAAACACTGATTTGTTAGACACTAACATTTCAAATGGAATTCTCCTCTTTAAGAGCAAAATAAAAATCCACATCCCACTTACTTGAGTGAAGAAGGCAGACTCACCTGAAAATAGATAACCACAGCAAACACAAAGACGGTCGCAATGAGGTTCATGAGATTGGGTAAGTTCTGACGATAGAAAGCCTCCCTCAAAGCTCGGACTTTGTCTGTCCTGGTGGCAAGCAAATGAAAGAGGGCTATCACTGCACCCTCAAACTCGGTACCTGACGAATCAAGACAGAAATCAACTGTAGACTCACGATCCAACGCTGTCCCGAAGTCAAAACTACTAACCCTGAGACTCCAGCACACGGCAGAAAACATGAGGCCAAATCATTCATCAGCGTTAACTTTATGAGCCAGCCATGTGTGGAGCGTCTAAAAATACTTAGATCATTGAGACAAATGTATCTTTTTAGCATAAATCTGAAGTTTTCTCAAGAGATATTCTTGATGAAAACAGCCAAAGCAGAATAAACCAAAGCAAATATTTAGTTCATAATGATTTGCCTCTCCCTTCTTTCAGGGAAAGAGTGTTTTTAGGAGGGGGGAAATGCAGCAGCAAAGCAGAACAAAGATGTCAGAATCAAAAGCTCTGTGACTCAATCTCCCAAGCTTGCTGTTAAGCTTATTTTACCAACAACTTTAATAAACCATCACTGCTCTTTTCTTAAGGCTGGGATCAGTTTAGGTGCTAACCATTCCGAATCCGGGATGGCATCTGAGAGAAGTGGAGATGGGTATGGGAAAGACAGAATGAAGTATTTCAAAATTCAGGTGCTATTACAAAGCCAAGGAGAACAGCGCTCCCTGGTGATACAATAAATAACAGTTGTTTCATCTGAAAAGTCTTAATCCACTACCTTTTTATCCCCCTAAGAATGCTGAAATAGGTCAAATCAATGACTTCTGCAGCAATGGCTTAAGCAAATGAAATTTTTTAAATCTGCTTGCAGCCACTGAAATGTTAAACGAGCAGAGGCTAAAATTTAGATGGTATTCTTTTTTTGAAGTAATGTTTCCTACTCCACAGATCTCTGCTCACGACCTGTGAACACTCAGCCTCAGGCGCCCCGGGACGTCTCTAGGCATGAACTGCCCACGACGTCTACTTCTCAGCACTCATCCAGCAAAGCTCGTGCAGGCTCAGGCACGCTGCCATGTACCTCTGCCAGTGTTAATAGTAGTGGGACTAAAGGCCTTCCAGACAATGGTCTCACAGATGTTGGTGGCAATAAAGAGGGAAATACCAGACCCCAAGCCGTAACCCTTCTGTAGCAGCTCATCTAACAGCAGCACAATCAAACCAGCAACAAACAACTGTGGGGAAAGAAAGGCAAGTAAGCTGAAGCAAGAATAAACTCGAGAAAGGGGAAGACGAACACCAGGGACTACTTTCAAAGTACCAGCATTTTTCATATTAAAACCTAATTGTTGCAATATCACTGTTACGACTCTGCACCTTGTAACCTGCTTCAGTTTAGTCAGAAGCCAACTCTGCAAATCAGAGGCTAGGAAATACTGCTACATTATAAAGCAGACATTTCAACTTTTAAAGTGTACTTATACATCATCTGAATAGTTTCTCTTACAATGGTTAAATTACGTCTAGTGAAAAGCACACTAAAACAGAAATGTTCACAGTTGTAGAACTGATGACAGCAAAAACTGAAAACATTCCAAACAGCTCCAAGGAAGGGAAAGGCCACATGAATTATGGTGCAACAAGATGCAACTGTACACTGCCATTAAAGGGAAAGCATGGGGACTGTGTTGATACATTTTTTAAAGTATTATATGTAATATATATAGAATAAGTCAAAAAGTAGAGCATAAATTAATATGTTCACAGATAATGTAAAAATCATAACAATGTAAAAATGCATTCTGTATACATAGTGACAAAGATCGAAAGTAAATTTGAAGGGTTCGCCAGGTCCTTACACTCATAATTTTTCTAAAAAAATGAAAACATACTAACTTTAAGTGAAATTGAAAATTCTTAATTTTCCTCTTGGAGAAGACATTTCTGTAAAAGCATGCATCAAGTAAAGATAACCCAGAGTCTTGCAAGAGGCCTCCTCGGTCATCTGACTCCTTGCCCAGGTCAGTAACCTCATCAGGAGGGGAGACAGTAGGCTTCCACGCCCCCAGTCTCAAGCCCGGCCCCTCTTTAAAGACCCCCTCCCGCAGCAGTGAGGAAAGGCCACTCGCATTCCTCCCAGCTCTGAAGTCTCCCACCCACGTGACTCACTCCATTTGCCCAAATCCCCAGCAGAAGAGAACAAGCCAACCACAGTACACCATGTTGAGCCTGCTTACCTTACCAGTGGTCTGCTTCCTTAACTGTCAGTTCAACAGCTGTACAGAGCCTAACTTGTCTAGTTAGTCTTTTAGTGTGACTTTCAGTGGACTGGAAAAAGGGTACGATTCTCAAAACGTCTAAGAGAGCTCATGAATCCTTACTGTTTGAAAACCAAGTTTAACATTTTGACAAGATACAAGAGAAGTTAGGACTTACTCCTGAGATTTGATTTGGACCACAATTATGTAATTGTAAATAAATACTCCCAATTTTAATACAGAAGCCCAACCCCATGCAGGGAATAACAGCTGTTCACAAACTATCAGCCAACCAGAAAGTACGACTCTGGGCTTCCGATTAAATGACCTGTCCAAGTCACGTGGACAACTCCGAAACAACGGTAACCCTCCAAGCCCCGTCCAGACCAATGTCCATCAGGCTCCAGAGGGATTTGTGCGCATCCTGTGAAAATCACACTCACAGTTTTCTAATTGGAGAAAGGAATTTCAGAGAAACCTAAATGAGAAATGGTCTCTATAATTAAAGGAATAAGATAAAAGAGAGTAACAAGCATGCCTGCCTACGAGGAGAAGGAGAAAGCAGGAAGTCACAGCATCTCATTGACCATTCAGTAACAAAAACAATAAAACTAACTGCACGCTCTTGTAGAATGCACAATACATATGAATCTCCAAAGCAGGTATAAAAATAACACTTTACATTTCAACCCTGCACGTGCGTGTGCACACACAACTTAGTTTGTCAAAACAATTTTACTACGTGCCATGCACCATGATATTTTCTATTCTTTTTTTAAAATTTTAATCAAGACCCACTATTTAGATTTCAAAACTCCCTAGTTGAAGACACCGACCAGGTGAATGAAACAAGAATAATTAAGCTGAGAAATACCTTACATGACAGCATGCAGTTTTCAAAACCTATGTTTCTAGGAGAAAACATACTGATCCCATCACATCTCTTCAGTGCATCCACACATTTTCAGTCTTAGCAATGCTTCAAAAAAGACACAAATGGGCCAGTGCCCCCCTATGATCAAACACAACAAATCTCTCTATGCAGTGACACCAGAAGCATAAACCACAAGGCAAATATTTGTACACCAGAATTTATGGAAACAAAATAGTATGCATCCACTTTACTCGTTTCATTCCTAGAATATAACTATTCCTTGATTTCTGATACTGAAAAAAAGTTAAAATCGCTTAACTCCATTTTATATCAATTCATAAATTCATAACTGACTCTACAAGAAGGCACTGCTTTATCTAACTAACCCAGACTGGTTAGCTGAGGTTCCTTAAGAATCTAAATACATCCTTACTAAAATACTAGAAAAATTTTAGTGCTGCATAATATTCTAAGAGCTAGATGCCAATTCTGAGTGTTTTTTAAAAACCAGGGTTGTTCTAAACTACGGGTTGCATAAAGCAAATGCTATTAAAGAACAAATAAGGCAAAAATTGGTCTATCAGTATCATCAACAATGCCAAAAGCACGTGCAGAGATCCTAAGCACTAAAAAGACATCAAAGTCAGTGTTGAGAGGATCTTCTCTACCCGTCCACCACAACTGGTCTTCCTCTAATTAGACACAAGGGTTCTGAGCCTTTTTTAAATGGAGAAATAACAACATGTTATTCTTTAACGAAATGTACCTTAGACCAAATGGGAACTCACTGGAGCTCAGAAAACTACAAAAGACCCTGATAATCCATCAGAAATTCCTCCTCTGGTCAAAAGACAAAATATTTCCACCTCAGTAGAAGAGGCCTCCCTGTTGTTAATAACACCAATAAACCCTTCAACAATCTAACCCTCCTTGTTCTGGATCACACTCACTAAATGATCTTGTTATTATGATTTGCTTCCTATATAAGGTTTCTTACAAAAAAAGAATGGTCAACCATGCCAGTCCGAAATGGTCTTATTTCTCTCTCTCTCTACATATATAAATATATATACATACATATATATGTATATAAACTGGTATTTTAGTTTTATTTTAAAATATTTTTATGACCTTGATCCTTTTGACCATTAAAAAAAATTTCCTAAATTCATCCTAATTTCACAGCGTGAACAAAAGGAGGTATTTCCAAGAGAACCAGGACTCAAGATGTTCAGTATTTAACGTAGGCAAACTTCTTTTCAAAACCCAATAAAAAACTATCATATAACTTAAGTACAATCCATTCTTGGGTAACTTCTCTAAATGATATGTAAGGATTGTACATTAGAGAAATATCTTCCAAGCTTTACATATTTTAAGATACTTAGGAGGAGAATAATTACGTTGTCCTTTAAAAATTCCACTCCAAAGTGTCCATTTAAAAAATCCATGGAATATATGTACATGTGTTTATATGGTATTTCACTTACTGTAAGATATTATTCGTAATGCCATTACTTTGTGTACCACTAAGAAAGAAAAACATACTGCCAGTTAAACTAAGACACAACTTATTACAAAGAATTTTTATTTTCTACTTACAAAAAAAGTTATTTTAAACTTAGACATAGATGTTTATCACTAGCTTGCTCTTTTCTGTGCCTTTGTGTACACACAATAACTTTTAGTTTCAATAACAAATCACAGCAGATTTTTGGATGACATTTTAAACAACAATTAAACAGTTATATCAAGAATGCATAAACAAGTGATGTAGTGACAATATGAACAGCTGTGACCAAGGTGACACACATACACAAGTGATGACTCCTATCGTGACTGCCGCCTGCTGATGGCAACTGTAGGACACTATCAACTGTAAGAACAAATGCTGATTCCAGAGACATCAAAATGTGAAAAATAGGCATCTTAGAATCAATGAAATACAGGTGATCCATAATTCTTTACATTGTGCAGCTATGAGCTATTACAATAAATTTTAAATTTTTACATCAACACAATTTATACATGTCACTTCAACAATCAAAATATTATAATTAAATAAAATAATTCAGAAGTAAGAAAATGAATATATCAATCACCTAAAGAATTGTTAGAAAAGAAAAAAGAGATCAAACTGCTCTCTCTGCATATGAAAAATCGGATTTCTTACCTGAATGATGATCAGGAGACAGATTCCAGCCCCCATTTCTGCAGGATCCCCATACATGCCCGTCATGACATACACAATGGCTTGCCCAATGGTAATGATCATACCAAATACTGACAAAAATTAGGGGAAAAGGAATACATGCTTACAACCAGAGACAAAAAAGACTAGAAAAACATCTTTACCACAAAATTCTCAAATTTGGAAAAGGCTCTTTAACTGTATTAATGCTCACGTTTCTGGGCTCCATTGAACAGAGCTCTATCTTTTGGTGTATCTCCAACTTCAATGATTTTGGCTCCAGCTAACAACTGCATAATCAAGCCAGATGTTACAATTGGGGAGATACCCAATTCCATTAAAGTTCCTGTAAAGGAAGGAGGAAGAAGTAAATAATCTTTACTGTACCCACTGCAGATTAATTTACAAGCATCTCAGTCCTTGATTATATCTACTAAAATACATGCTTAAATGTCAACAAGCAAATTTTTGACATCATCAATTGCTAAGCATCAATTGCTAAAAAATTCTCATTCATCAACACAATCTTGCAACAATGTATTGCATCAAAATTACTATAAATGCTATAAAAATGTAAATTTCTGTAAATTCTAAACTTAAAATGTTAAAGAAATCCTTCGAAATCTTTCAAGATTAATGTCCAAATCATTATTTTTAATAAACTTTTTAATGCAAAATAAAAAAATGACATACCAAGCCCAAAAGTTAATACCAAGTTAATAAAAACACTTAGAATATTTGTGACTCTTTTAATGCAAAATCTAAAATTACATAGAAAGTCACCTAAATCAATGTTGTAGAATCTTTAGTGGCATGAAAAATATTCATGATACAGTGGATAGCAAAAAGAATTTGAAAATAGTGTGCATAGTCTGATTTCATTTAATATTCAAGTGGTAAAATGGTTTCCTATTATTTTAGTCTGGTTGTTAAGATGTTTATATTGTTATTTTTATCCAGTGGAATTATGGGTGATTTTTCTTTTCTTTTCTTTTTTTTGCCTCTCTATTTTCTAAGCTTTTCTTTACAGGAAATATGTACTTCATTTGCAGTGAAAAAAAAGAAAACCAAAATGCCACATGTGTAAGGCAACATGTAGAACTAAGTAATTCCACATGGTGAAGACTGTGTGTCCATTGGTCATCCTGTCACATCACCTCAAATCCTGGTCTAATCAATGCTGAAAAGGTGCCCTTAGTATGAGAAAAGATTCCTTCTTAGGAGGATTCTTCATGTCTTCTCAGATACTTCTTCAATAGTAAGAGATAAAAACGTTTCTTATTGTTAAAACTAGTAAGCAGGTAGGTTGGTAGATAGATTTTTTTTTTAAGTCAAATCACCAAAATTTATAACTGTCAAATGGATCTAGTTCAAAAAATAAATCCAATCAAGCGTTAGTAAAAATTTCATATAGGATGGCACTTTGACTCAGTAGGGAAAAGAAGGGCCATGGCAAATGACTGGCTGTTTACAGAAAATTAAGACTAGATTCCTTACCTCATGCCTTACATCAAAATAAAGGCCGAATGTATAGAAAATTTAACTATAAAAGGCAAATGACAAAAGTACTAGAAGTGACTATGCTTATAAATCCTGGAAAAGAAAAAGCCTTTCTAATAAGCATGACAAAAACCCTAGAAACAACAACGAAAAAATGGACAATATGATTAGATACAACTATGAAACTTCCATGTGGCAAAAGACAGCATAATAGTTAAAAGGAAAACATTCAAACACAAATGACAAGGAGCTCATATCTCTAATATGCAAAGAGTTCTTACCAATCAATTAAAACTTTAACAAACCAACAGGAAAAGGTAGGGGAGAGACATGGTGGGGCTGCTCCCAATAGTGCTCTTTCTCAGGAAAATACCAACAACCAAGAAGGGGATCCCAGGGGCACGCCCCGTGGCCGAGTGGTTGGGTTCGCGTGCTCTGCTTCGGTGGCCCAGGGTTCTGTGGGTTTGGATCCTGGGCACAGACATGGCACCGCTCATCAGGCCGTGCTGAGGCGGCATCCCACATGCCACAACTAGAAGGACCCACAACTGAAAATATACAACTATGTACCCGGGGGCTTTGCGGGGAAAAAGGAAAAATAAAATCTTTGAAAAAAAAAAAGAAGGGGATTCAAGCACCCAAATTTGTACTGTGTAACCCTGAAACTCTAACCGAAGCTGATGGAGGCTGGTGTAAATGCTGGTAACTTGGAATTCTGAACCGAAGAACCAAAGAACCCAGGAGCCGCTGGAGCTAAATCACTGAGGAAAGGCTCCCCTCCTGCCCGAGTCCAACAGCTGCCCTGGTTCCCTCCCACAAGGCTGAGCTGTTCCACCTCTTCTTTAGACGACAAAAATAGCCAGGATCCTTCTGATAAATTCCATTTTTGTGCTTAAACTAGCCAGTAATTTTCTACCACTTATAATAAGTCCACTCATAGAAGAAATACAAATATTCAATAAAAATAGAAAATGATGTTTAAGCTCACTATATAGAGAGAAATACATATTAAATAACAGATACCAATTTTTACCTGTCTGACTGACAAACACTAAAAGACTAATAATACATCCACTACTGGAAGAGAAACGGTCATTCTCATATACCATTGCTGAGTGCGTAAAATAACATAACCCTTTGGGAAGATAATTTAGAATTATCTATCAGAAATTTAAGTGTATATAAGTGTATATGCATTATAAACAAACAGTTAAACTTCTAGAAATTGATTCTATTAAAAAATTACAGAAGGGGCCGGCCCAGGGGCATCGTGGTTAAGTTTGCACGCTCCACTTGGTGGCCTGGGGTCAGCAGGTTTGGGTCCTGGGCATAGACCTATGCACCACTCATCAAGCCATGCTGTGACAGTGTCCCACATACAAAATCGAGGAAGATGGGCACTGATGTTAGCTCAGGGCTAATCTTCCTCAGCAAAAAGAGGAAGTGGGCAATGGATGTCAGCTCAGGGCCAATCTCCTCAGCAAAAAAAAAAAAAATTACTGAAGAGTGTGATAGCATTTGTGGTAGCACTGGTTATAATGATATAAAGTTGGGAAAAAACACTGAATGCATGACAGAAGAGGCCTGGAACCATACTTAAAATACAGGCCTTACTTTATCTACAAGCCCTTCGTGATCTGGCTCTTGGACTTATTCGCAATGTCATGTCCACCACATTTCCCCTTTCCTTTTCTTCTGGCCACACTGCCTTCCTTATTGTTCTCTGAACATATCAAACACACTTGTACCTCAGGACCTTTGCACTTGCTATTCCCTAGAATGTTCCTCCTCTACATCTTCCCACAGGCTTCTCTCTCATATCCTGCAAGTCTCTGTCCAAATGTCCCTTCTCACTCCCAAAATATACTTCATGTAGAGTCTACCTTCCCAAATAGACTAATATGAACTCCGTGACAACAGGGACATTGTCTTGACCACTGCCTTAATCTCAGCACCTAGCACAAAGCTCGGCACATCGTAAGAACAATAAATACCTGCTGAATGAATGGTTCAATAAATCATGGCATAGCCATAAAATGGAACCATACATGGCCATTAAACAAATAGGTCATCCAACATATTAAGTAAACACACCAAGTAGCCGAATAGTTATATACTATATCTTATGTTTTATTTTAAAAAAAGCAAATAAATTTATATACATCAATGTATATGCAGAGAAAAGATCTGGATGGATATTCACCAATCTATTATCTTCCCAGGAGTTACCCCTGAGAAGCAAGACTTTCATTTTCACCTTTAGATAAATCTGTATATAAATGTCAGTGCATTTTTTATAGTAAATCAATATTACTTTAATCAAAAAGAATTACCAAAAAAACCCTCTCACGATGCAGCCCTACTGACCTCTTCAGCCTCCCCGACCAGCACCTCTACCCAAAGTTCCCAGACTGCCTCACGTTGCCCTGCGCGTGCATGCGTTCCTCAGGCTTCCCCCCTGCCATGGCTCACAGGCTGAGCTCCAATTTAAACGCTCTGCCAGCATCATCTCCTCTCTGACACCGCACATCAGGGGCTTTCAAGGACAGACTTCAGAGGGCCCACGAATCTCCTGAGATTCCATGAAAAATCTATGAGTATGAGTATATATGCATTTTTGTTACATAAAATGAATTAGATTCTCAGAGAAAGCATGGACCATAAAAGGATGGAGAACTGAAGTTCCGGACAGAGCTGTTCTCTGTTGCACCTCTATCTCTGTATATATGTCTATTATTACAATACATGCACAGTTTTATAATTATTTACATACTGCTCTCTTGTAGGCAATGAGTTTCTTTTACCATATCCTCTCCCCTCCGCAGAAATTGAAAAATAGTGGTTTCCACATTTTCAGATCTATTTGATGTCAGTACTAGGATAGAGGCAAAAGAAAAGAAGTACATACCTCTGTTGGATGCAAGAATAACTCTCATCCAGTAGAAAGGATCTGCAGAATCTGATGACATGATTCCAAATAGTGGTATCTATAATATTACATAAAATATTTTATAAAAATGCATTATACAAATTAAGCTTGAACTTAATTTATAAAGTATTCTCTTAATATTTGCAATACTTAAAAAAACCACAGCTTTCATGTTCTATAACAAAACAGGCATATCTTAAAGATAAAGTTCTTTAATGAAAATAAAACAACAGAAATCATTATTTACAGCATGTCACTAGTAAATACTCCTATCAGTATGGAGATTTATTGCACAATGTGCATGTACTTAACTACTCAACTGGACACTTAAAAAGATGCTAAATTTTATGTTATGTGTTTTTTACAATTAAAAAAAATACTCCTATCAGCAGATTATAGGATATATCTACCTAGTCGGAGAATAATTTTGCAAAGCTATGGGTACTAATGACAGCCAAGGTCACACTCCAAATATAAGACTGAAGATGATATATGGTGGAATATTACGCAGACAGTAAAAATTATACTTACGAAGCCTGTAATAGCACGAGGAAGTGCTTACACTGTAACATTAAGTATAAAACAGTGGTTCTCAACCTGGGGCAGTGTTGTCCCCCGGGGTACATTTGGCAATATCTGAAGACATTTTTGGCTGTCACAGCTTGAGGGGGGATGCTACTGGCATCTAGCGGGGAGAGGTCAGGGATGCTGCCAAACATCCCACAATGCATGGGACACCACCCCCCAACAAAGAAGTATGCAGACTAAAATTAAGTGCCATTGTTGAGAAGCGCTGGTATAAAAAGAAAGGTACAAAACTGTATAAATAAAGTACAAGTCCAACACTGTAAAAATACGTACAGAAGATAAAAATAGCTGTAAATATTTTTTAAAATCTTGAGTGATTATCTGAAGGTAGTGGGATTGTGGTTGATTTCTTCTTTATTATTATTTTCAGTATTTATCAAATTTTCTATAATGAGCACATATTACTTTTTAATCAGGAAAAAAAAAAACCTTAACTTAAGAATGCTTCCTATTATATGACCCATGATTAGGACATATCCCCTCCCTCACCATGTGGGCATCAGACACGAAGACAAATACATTCATAATTTCCAAATCTCTATACGAAGCTGATTTAACAAGAAAAACAGCTCCAAAAGATGCTGCCAGCAATTTTAAACAACCCATTTGTCAACCTAAACCTCTTTGGATGTCTGAATTTATTAGCTGGGTGGCAAAACCAGTAATATAAGAAGCATGAATATAAGTGCACCCTATAGCTACAAACACTCTTCAGCTAATGTGAGAGAAAAGGAGGAAGGAAGTTGTCATATAAAAAACAATTCACACTACAGGATGGTCCATATCACAATATTCCGTAAGTGGGAGAGAGGCCAGTCAGTCAAATTACTTTCCTTAATTGTGCACGATAGAGACAGGCATTACCTCCACAATTGGATGCTTTGTGGGATACTGAACAAGAAGTTGTTAGCCAACCTCCCATAAGTAATGGTATTCCCTCCTTTCCTCTACTCAGCAGGATGATTATTATTATCAGTGTCTAATTGTGTTCCTCTTAGTAAATTCCATAGCTACAGGATCATGTACGACAATCGCTGGGCAGCAACAGGAGCTATTTTCTATGACTGTCACAGTTGGGGAGTTCCAGGCTTTTTTATTATATGACATATAATAATCAGTTTCAATTTGACAAACTACAGTATAGTACTTTAGAGAAACAAGTATTCTACGCTTTAATGGAAACCCTGAACTGATCAGATGGACAAACAGAGACTCAGCACTAGGGATTTCCAAAGGTAGTGGGAACTGATAACCAAGCAAGAAATTTCTGGGCTAAGAGGGCAAGCTGCAATTAAGTCACAGAATTTCCCATCTCAATCCATGAGAAAACACATTTTTAAAAACGTGTAAAATTAACAAATGAGTTGGGAAGACCTGTAGAGGGAGCTCTCACGCCCTACCATTTGTGGTCAACTACTGACCCCAAACAGAGGAGGACCTTGCACTCCCAAACAGGAAGAGCAATACTTTAATACTCCAGCAGGAGGAAGACTTCCTTCTTGCTCAGCAACAGACTCACCCGACGGAAAAGGCCGCATCTCAGCCAATGAACTCGCCACCGGAACTTTTTACTATCCTCTGATGAACTTCCATTCTCTCCTTGCTGATGACTTCCCTTCCTTGTCCCACCCTCCTCACTATAAAAGCCTTCCAGGTTGTGTAATCCCTCGGGGTATCTCTCTGCTCCCCAGAAGAGATACTGCCTGATTCATGAATTGTTTAATAAAGCCAATTGGGTCTTCAAATTTACTCAGGTGAATTTTCTGTTTTGTTTTGTTTTGTTGAGGAAGATTAGCCCTGAGCAAACTGCTCCCAACCCTCGTCTTTTTGCTGAGGAAGGCTGGCCCTGAGCTAACATCCATGCCCATCTTCCTCGACTTTATATGTGGGACACCTACCACAGCATGGCTTGTCAAGTGGTGCCATGTCTGCACCCGGGATCAGAACCAGCGAACCCCAGGCCGCGCAAGGCGGAACGTGCAAACTTAACTGCTGTGCCACTGGGCCGGCCCCAAATTTTGGTTTTTTAACAACAGTAAAAGCTAACATAAATGAAAAAAAACTAAGGAAAAAGAAAAAAAAAACTCATAAAGCAGCCAAACAAGGAGAGGGATCATAAAATTGAAGCACTGGTGGTCATGGGGAGGAGAAAACAGACAATTGAGGGTAGAGAGACTCAGCATAATGCTGCTCCAAACCAGCACAATGGGAAGGCAACAGAATCCTCAGAATTCCCACAAAATTCCACATCTGGAGAAGAGCAGGCTGCAGAAATATCCTTATCTGTTTGCCTCCTTTGGCAAGGAGGGAGCAGAAACAGCAGCTGAGAAGAAATGGATGAGAGAAGTGAGCAACGGGGCTCTCTCTGGTGCAACGACAATTAGAGATCTATACTAAACTGGGAACCAGGAACAATCTGAAGTCAGGAACGGAATGGAGCCCTCCTCGGTCAGGTGGTGAGAACCTTCACAAGACATTTAACAGAAACCTCAAGAAGAAAGAGAGAGCAGAGCCCAAGTAGCATTCACTGCATTTATCTCAGCTCCCACCATTCCCTGGAGCTCAAGAAAACTGGGTAGAACAGGAAACCCCAAACCCTTAAACTGTGGCTGGCAGGGGAAAATAAACCTCCTGAGATTCAGCGAAAAGAGAATCAAGAAATGACCAGCACTGGGCAGAACGGCCTAAGCGTGAGGAAGACAAAAAGACCCAGTTTCGCAACTATGTAAACTATTAGAGGAAAAAAAGAAAAGTAACACAAAATGCGTAAATTAATTTATTGCATCAAACAGTCTAACAAATGACACACTTTTCTTTGAGTTATGTTTCTTCTTCTCAAGTTCTTGGGTTCTAGCTGCAAAACTTAAAGTATATACTATCTAGCCATTTACAGAAAAATGTTTGCTGACCCCTGGAGTAGAAGATTCAATATTGTCAAGTCAGTTAATTCTCTCTAAATCGATCTATAAACTCAAAGCAATACAAATCATAATCCTAGCAGGCTTCCTTATAGCAACTGATAAGCTGATTCTAAAATTTATATGGAAATACGAAGAACCTAGAATAGCCAAAACCACCTTGAAAAGAAAGAACAAAGTTGGAGGACTTTTACATCCTGACTATGGGACTTAGCACAAAGCTACAGTAATCAAAACAGTGTGGTTTACCGTAAAGATGGACTCAAGATCAACGGAATAGAAGAGAAAGTAGAGAAACAGATCCATGCTTATACGCTACAGCCTTTTCAACAACTGGCTATCTATGCAGACAAGAATGAACCCCAACCTCACCTCATGCTGCACACAAAAATTAACTTGGAACAGACCATAGACCAAAACATACAAGCTAAAACTGGAAAATATTTAGAAGAACACGGAAGAAAATCTTCACAACCTTAGAACAGGCAAAAATTTCTTAGATAGGAAACAAAAACTATGAGCCATCAAAGAAAAAGATGAACTGAACTTCATCAAAATTAAAAACTTCTGCTCTTCAAAAGATATTGTTAAGAAAATGAAAAGGTAAGTCATGGACTAGGAGAAAACTATTCACAATATATTTATCTCACAAGGACTGGTATCCAGAAAATATAAAAAAATGCACATAAATCAATAACGAGACAATAATGCAATTTTTTAATGGGTAAAAGATTTGAAAAAGACACTTTACAAAAGAAAAACAGATACCCAGTAAGTACATGAATAACTTGTTCAATATCATTTATCAGGGCAACGCAAATTACAACCACACCCATTAGAATGGCTAATACTCAAAGGCTCAACAGTACCAAGAGCAGGCAAGGGGGCAGAGCAACCGGAACTCCTCCACACAGCTGGTGGGAATATAAAAGGGGTGACGACTTGGAAGAGAGTTTGACAGTTTCTTACAAAGCTGAACATGTATCTACCACACAATCCAGCAATTCTACGCGTAGGTGTTCACCCAAGAGAAATGAAAACAAAGATCCACAGAAAGTCTTGTACAGCACTGTTCACAGTAACTTTATCTGTTGTAGCCAAAATCTGGAAACAACCCAAATGTCCAAGAAGCAAAGAGATGAACAAATTCTGCTACACAGTAGAACACTACTCGGAAATAAAAAGGGAGGAATTGCTGCTATACCAACAACATGGATGAATCTCAAAAAGCTGAGGATGACGAAGCCAGACACTAAGGAGTAACATTCTACGATTCCATTCATATGAAACTCCGGAAAAGATAAATTAAATCATAGGCGAGGAAAGCAGATCTGTGGTTGCCTAGGACTGGAGGTGAGGTGGGGAGTGACTAAGAAAGATTACAGGGAACTTTCTGGAGTGACAGAAATGTTCTATATCCACTGAGGTAGTAGGGACGTGGGTGCATACATTTGTCAAAACTCCTCAAAATGTACACTTAAAAAATGGGTGTATTTGGGGCTGGCCCCGTGGCCGAGTGGTTGGGTTCGCGCGCTCCGCTGCAGGCGGCCCAGTGTTTCGTCGGTTCGAATCCTGGGCGCGGACATGGCACTGCTCGTCAGACCACGCTGAGGCAGCGTCCCACATGCCACAACTAGAGGAACCCACAACGAAGAATACACAACTATGTACCGGGGGGCTTTGGGGAGAAAAAGGAAAAAACAAAATCTTTAAAAAAATAAAAAAAATTAAAAAATAAAAAAATGGGTGTATTTTACCATACATAAATTATACCTTCATAAAGTTGATTTTTACTTTAACGGAGGGAAGAGAAATTTCCAATATGTTAAAAGTAGATGGTAGGAATACGAATGATTGTTTTTTCTCTATACTATTCTGTATTCTTTAAAAGTTCTCTCTCCCTGACCACCCAAAACAATTTTAAACTAAGTACGGTAGTAAAATATTTTAATGATCAAATCATTTCACTTTTCAAAAAATACATTTGGCTTTTTCCCAGATTACATACTTAATCTGTTCTACTGCTTCCTAATACAATTTTTTTTAATTCCTAATATGTATTTCCATAGCTTTTCAAAATCCTCCAAAAACTTTCACCTAAATGATCTATTTTAATTCTCACAACAACCCTGTGAGATGACAGCTCACATCTTTATCATTTTATGAACTTAATCTCTGCAAAATTTTATTAAAAAGCATCATTGAATTTTATCAATTTATAAACAGAGAATATCCCTGGGATTCTAGAATTTGGGTTCTTGGGATTTTTAAATTAATTCATGCTATTTACAACATGATTAAAGGCAAACAAAATGGAAAAAATATTTGCAACATATATGACAAAGGTTTAACACTTTTATATACAAAAATCTGTCATAAGTCAGTAAGAACAAAAACTCAAGAAAAAAATGGATAAAGATCATTAACTGAAAACTAAGAGGAAAACAGAAAAAATAAGATTAATTTTCACTATCAACTCAGATTAAAAATAATGATGCTTAAAATAATTCAGTGTATTTGTTATTTTAACTAAAATGAAGTTCTCAAATTCTAACCAACCAAACCTTAGAACAACAGTACAGACATTTATTTACTATTATGGTTACATACCTGACAACATACTAAGAAAATGAAGAGAGTTATAGCAGTCCATAGTACCTTCTCTCTAAACTGGATCTGCACAGCAAAATATAAAGAATGGTCAATCAAAACCAAGAAACAGTAAATAGAAAGCAAAAATCCATATTAAAGCATAACCCACATTCCCCATCATGACATGCTCCTATTATTTACTCTTAAAATACTCTCACCCTAGTTAGTAGCAGCTAAAGCAAACAGCTGAACTTCTCAAACATAGCTTTCTTTACTTTTCCAAGAAATGATTTTTTTCTTTTGGTGAGAAAGATTTGCCCTGAACTAACATCACTAACATCTGTGGCCAATCTTCCTCCTTTTTTTTTTTTCCTTGAGGAAGATTAGCCCCAAGCTAACATCTGTGCCAATCTTCCTCTACTTTGTATGTGGGATGACTCCACAGCGTGGCTGATGAGTGGAGCAGGTCCGTACCTAGGATCGGAACCTGTGAACCCCGGCCCCTGAAACTGAACACGTGGACCTTTAACCACTCGGCCACGGGGCCGGTCCCCAAGAATTAAGTGATCTAAACATAGGGTGGCCTCATCACACTGTACTGTGTTCACCGAAAAAGTTGAAAAGCAAGACACAGACCCGATACGCACATATTTCAGTTAACCCAGTACTGTGGAAAGCTAGGAGTGCCTATAATATTATTATATGAATATTTCATGGAATATGAAAAGAGTTTCTTGGGATGTCTGACATGTAATTGGAACAACTATTTTTATAACCTCAAAGCAATAAAAAATATATATATACTTCTAAATAAAATAGTTTAACAAAATTTTTACTTATCTCTTTCTATGTCCCTATTCCTGTTAGTTTCGTGAGAAATCACAAGTACAAAGAAAAATGTCTGGGACCTGGCCAGTTGGGGACTAACGATATTTCTGGAATTTAAATACCTTCACTCCAAACGTGCACAATGATGGAAGCACAATTTCATGTGGCACAACAGCTCCTGAACGCATGGCTGTGACTGCTCTTTGCATTGAACGAATCAAGAAATGGGGGCTATAGACTTGCACAAATGCAATTCATTTATGTAAAACAGTTGTATGCATTGAAACTGACCCAGTGGACTGGGTCGTTCACAGCGCAGTGGACCACTACCCACAGGAGAATACCGTATCTTATCTAACACACGGGCCAAAGAAACACTTGGTTTGCAAATGTCACCACTTAAAGAACAGTCATTTTTGAAACCATGAGAGAACCTATCTAGATTTAAACAGGTCTATACTAGTTTTACTCATTTTGTGCCTCTTACAAGGAGGAGGAGCAGGTAATATTTTTCCTATTAACAACTAGAAAAGGGTTGGGGAGACTAAATCAATTCTGCTAGTTTAGCAGAATAAGTCACTTAGCTGCCCTCTATATTACTAAAATATGATACTTACTTTCCTTTCAGGTTTCTGAATTTCTGGTAGAACTGCACAGAAAGGTTTGATAACTTCTAAAAATTTGACTGTTTAAAAAAGAAAAGAATAAATGTCCCTATTACAAAGTTTTAAAGAAGAGAGGTAACTTTCTGCAGAATCACATACAAATGTTCTCTTTTACTGGCAATCCATCCCATCCCCACCTCCAAAATCAATTAATCATAACACTCTCCATTTCAAATATATACGGGAAGAGAAATAATTCAAGGGACAAAAGAAGCCAAAAGGTTTAAGGGCTAGTCAGCAAAAGCAAAGTAAGACAAGAATCCTTTCACCACGATTTTGCTTCCTCATGCTTGTATCCAGCCCTTTTATACACACAGAAAAGGAACCATTCAGTGAGCATCGTTACATCAAAAAGAGCAAACACAGTCTATTATGTTACCGCAAGACAATGCATTATAGAAGAAAACAGGACATATCAGAGAAGAAACAGAGGAAGAAAGCAGAACAAGAAATGGGCTGAAACGAGAGAACGGACTTAATTTAGACGGAAAGATGCTGACATGCGCAGGTGAGAAAGATCATGGAATCACCCCCTATAGACGGCTTTTTTAACCCTACAATCCCTACTTGGTTTCATTATGTCACTATTCATTGCTTGATCGCTCTGCCACGTAAGGATCTCAAAGTACTTGTATACGTACAATAATCAGCCCAGAGAATGACACTTACATTTCATTAGGAAGCATTGTCTTTCCAGACAACTCATAATATACAAAAGTAAAGATAAAAGTTCTTTAAGGATAGACACTATCTTCTGGCACGGTTTAAGTCAAGTCCTACCAAAGAACTGGAGGCCGAAGACAACAATCTCTCAGTCCGCCAGTGTCTGTAACGTGCAGAAACACAAGAAGCCACAACTAGCCATAAGCGATGATCACCTTCCCCTGCAGACACTGGAATCTGTACACTACCACCACGAAATTGTTTTAAAACGGACATGAGTAATTACACCTCGGCAGTTGCCCAGAAAGGTGACTACACTATCTTTTTACAAAACCTCTGAAAATGATGGCAGTCACCAATGTTTGATAGAAGAATTCAGAAATTCTCAAGGGCAGATGTTTGTTACCCAAGTACCAGTGCAGACTATTTGCAAATTAAATTTGAATTAGGAAAGCATTCATCTCTAATGTAAAACAAACACCAATCACATCACGAAACTTCCTAGATCCCCTTTCTCTCTTTTCCACCTCGATCCAAGCCACCTTCCCAGATTTGTTGGCATTTTATGATCATCTGTGTAGGAGCATTCATGGTCAAGCAGTGCTTTTGCTGCCACTTGTGTTGCAGAATTTTTTACCCGTGACACCGTAAATTCAAGGCCAGGGGTCTCCTCTACCTCCTTTCTAGCTTCCCCCAAATGTCCACTAGTTGGCCAATGGGTGCACAGCTGGGGTTTGCAGTTATTCATTCAACAAACATCCGGGCAGCTATGTAAGTATATATACGAACATACGCGGTGGTGAGTGTCTCGGAGAGGGCCCTCTGAAGATGCCATAATACAAGGCCTTGTCCCTAGGGCTTATGCAACCTTACAGACAGTGAGTTTTCAGTCAACGCTACACAAGGACTGAAACGATAATTTTAAGAAAAAACGCTATGCTACCGATCGCACTCCCTTCCTCCCCTAAAATACACGCCATGCATCACTTTTCCAAAAATTAAACAAGTCCGGGGCTTTTATTCATCCCAACTCATATGCCGAGGAAGGGTGATTTGAGAATAAAAATAGGAGCTTCCAAGCTCCTGAAAAATTAAAAGTGGTCCAGGTTTCGCCCAGGTCCCTAACTCCCCGCCCCCCAAACCAACGGGCTCCCCGCGCCGCCCTCCGCTCCTCGCCACCCACGGAGCGCAGACCCCGGGCCTCCGGGCCGCCCCGGGAGGCCCCGCACGGAGGCAGGAGCGTCGGCGGAAGCCCCCGGCCCGCCGGCCGCCCGACCCCGAGCGGCCGCCCGCCCCTCCGCTCGCAGCCCGTCGGAGCGCGCGCCCCGGGCCAGAGCCGCGCCGCCGCTACTCACTGCCCATGGCGGCGGCGGCCGGCGGGACCCGGCGGCCTCGGCGCGGCCTTCGCTCGGTTCCCTCGGCTCCGGCCCCGGCGCCCGCTCCCGACGCGCTCCGGCCGGCCCCGCGCAGGCTCCGCCCACGTCACGTGACCCGCGCGCCCGGCCCCGCCCCCTGACGCGGCGCCGCCAACGTCCGCCGCGTTGCCATGGACACCGCTGGCGCTCCCGGTGGCGTGCGCGGCGCGGCTGGGAGCCTGCAGCTTCTGCGACGCCGGGGCCGTCCCCCAACCCCGAGCTCCGTGTCAGGCGGTGGCCGTTTCCTTCACCGCCGCAGCCGGCCCAGGCCAAAGACCGGCCGAGGAGCGCGGGCCGCCGTTGGGTCCCCAGGCCTGGGGTGAACCGCACGAGAGCCCGTCTCACCCAAACCGCCTTTTTATTTTGCTTCCATCTTATTGGAAGTTTTCAAAAATTTGTGACCCTTTGTCTCTAGTTAACAGCTTATGAACTCTCCACTCTCTACTGCTTAGAGGTTGACACATAGAAGGCCCTTAAAATTTATTTTCCTTACTCAAATTTTAAAATCCTGCAAGCTAACTTCTGTTCTAACGTCTGCTGAAACAAGCTATTTCAAAGGTCACTAACGACCTATAATCACCAAATCCAGTGATCTGTTTTAATGCTTATGATAAATCAATGGCAAGCAATAGGCTATATTGGAGTATATGAGGAAGCCATTTGGTAAAAACTAACTCGGCCTGACCTTGTTTTTCCAAAAGGGCCTGACGTGGCATTAAGCATGCGTTGTATTTACTATGTCCCAAAGACAAAAACAATGCCCTTTAAGATAAAGATGTAACTTCCCCCAGTCATTTCCTTAAGCATAAGAGTCTCTCCCCAGGCTGGGGATTGATTGCCGACCTGTTGTGACCACCCAGCTCAAGACCACAGACCTGCTACCTGCTGTGTTCAATTGCTCTGTGTGTGAACCACTGGGCCAGCTAGGTAATCTCGTGACTGTTGTAAAATGTTGTAAATATCCAATCATATGTGATATATGCTTTTTGACAGTATATAACTGCTGTGTACACTCTCACTTCTTCGGAGTGCTCCATTCCTTTGTGAGAGGACTCTCCCAGGCTATATGGTCCTCAGATCTGGCTCATAATAAACTCACCCCAATTTTTGATTTATAGATTGGTTATGGATTATTTGCATCAACGCTTAGATCTCTGTCCAAGAAGGAAAGAAAATATTTGTGTGTGCACACTGACAGATTCTCTCCTTCCACACTCTAGCCAGGCTCCTCTGAGCCCTTTCTCCACTAGGCCTGTAAAGAGTTGAGTAAACGCAAACATAGTTTCTAACAGCTCCATCCCCAGGATGACCCTAGCCTCCTTAAAGTGTCTGCCTAGGAAAGCATAAGGCTGCCAAAAGAATTTACTGTTTGTCCCAGCCAACACGTGAAGATAGGGACTCCATCTCCGTCTCCCAGCCTCTGTGGGAGGATAGGAGCCGGATTCCCATAAGCACCAGTTAACAAACCCAGATGAGTTTCATGTGGACCAAACCTTCCTTCCAGCTGTTTGTAATTTTTCACTCCCCTGACGCTGAGTCCCCACTCACCTCTCTCCCTAGTCCCTCACTCTCTTTTTAAAACTCCAGCCACCTTTGTACAAATCAAAGTTGAGTTTAGTTCGCTTTGGGCTCTTTCCCTACTAAAATAGCATATTATGGATTAAAATCTGTCTTTACCACTTTAATTAGTGTCTGGCGTTGCTTATCTTTGAATATACGCACACACTTGTATACATATACATACACGTGCACACACACATACACATATACATACAGCAATTTAGGCTGGGCTTGCATGGGTCTCTGCTCCACTTGGAGTCATCTGGGACAGCTCCAAGGCTGGGGACTTAAATTATCAAAAGGCTCTCTCACTCATTCACAAGTCTGGCATTTGACACTGGCTGTCAGCTAAGACCTCAGCAGAAGCTGTCGGCTCAAACACCTCCACAGGGCTTCTCCACATGGCCTGGGCTTCCTCACAACATGGCAGCTGAGTGCCAAGGCATGTCCTTGGAAGTGACCCAGCATCATTTTCAGGGCACTGTATTTATAGAGGCAGCCACAAAGTTCTGCTCAATTTCAAGAGGGAAGGGAAATAGACTCCACTTCTATATGGAGGTATGGCAAGGTTCTGGAAGAGCATGTGGCACACAAAATACTGCTCTGGTGACTTTTGGAAAATACAATCTACCATAGTCATAATCTCACATCCTATGACTTCGTTCTTACCTCATTCTACTTTGTATTAGTCATTTTCATACTTGTCTAACTTCCCCTACTCCATCATGAACTTCTGGATGGCAGGGAGGGTCTTAATTTTTGTGTCTACAATATCCTGCAAGTGGTTGACTTAAATAGAGTTTTGACAGTCGATTGTGAGCTAATTTCATGAAAATAACATCCTTTCCATACAGATGCAGTAAATTGAAAATCTTATTGACAGAAAGAGAAGAGTAGCCAGTACCTCTTGCCTGCCTATTTCTGAGACAGCTCCATGTTTCAAGTTAGAGTCTGGGAATAAGTTTTGACACACTAGATAACTGGTAAATTACCCGTCCAATATTCTTCAGTCTCTCTACGACTATGTGCTACTCAGGACTTTTGCTTGTATAACCACACTATGCCACCCAATCCACATCAGGAATATCATTCTACCTTGACCTCCCACATTGTTGTAGCACACCCAACAAGAACATCTCCCTCTCTACGTGTAAAATGCTTTGTCTTCTCAAATAGATTGTTAGTCCATCGAGGACAGTGGGCAATCCATTTTATCTTTACTCCTATGTATTTCTTTATTTTTCCCCCAAAGATTGGCACCTGAACTAACAACTGTTGCCAATCTTCTTTTTTCTTCTTCCTCTTCTTCTTCTCCCCAAAGCCCCCCAGTACATAGTTGTATATTCTAGCTGTGAGTGCCTCTGGTTGAGGCATGTGGGACGCCGCCTCAGCATGGCCTCACAAGTGGTGCCATGTCTGCGCCCAGGATCCAAACTGGCGAAACCCTGGGCCGCCAAAGCAGAGCGCATGAACTTAGCCACTTGGCCATGGGGCTGGCCCCACTTCTGTGTATTTCTAAAGTCCAAAACAATGCTATGTATGCATAGGTGTCCAATAATTATTTATTGAGTAAATACCATTGTACTCTTATAGGGTCCTTTCTTATTTTTTTAATTATAGCTGGTTCTCCATATAAGTCAAAGAAGACACAGGGAAATAACAGCAAAGGAATATACTTTTATTAAAAGTTTTCTAAATAACAGAAATGAACTCATAGATGCGAAGGACAAATTAATGGTCACCATGGGGGAGGGGGATGGCGGGATGGGCAAAATAGGTGAAGGAGATTGAGAAGTACAAACTTCCAGTTCTGAAGTAAATAAGTCACGGAGACGTAACGTACAGCATAGGGAATATAGTCAATATTGTAATAACTTTGTATGGTGGCAGATGGTTACTTGACTTGTCATGGTGATCATTTCATGATGTATATAAAGGTCGATTCACTATGTTGTACACCAGAAACTAATATTGTACATCAACTATAGTTTTCCAAAATTAACTGATTTTGCAATCGGCAATGGGGAAATAACAGTCTGCTTTAGATTGTGCTTTATCAGATTTAAATACAAACATGACAATGAATTACTACTTCTCTAGAGTAATTTAGAAGTTGTTTATTTGTGTAATCATGTATTATGAATATTGAGGACTTAAATATTTTGTCCTATTTTCCCAAAAATATAATAGTTTTAGCCTGAACTATATGAGAAGCTGAAGAGGAAAACCAAATATCCACGTAAATCCAAGAGAAATAGCGGTAAAGCTTTTGGAACCTCAAGACCCAGAAGTGTTGCTTCTTAATCTGTGACTTCCTTCAAGTGTAACCTCTAATTTCTTTAAAGTGTACTTCCTCAATATTTTTTTTTTTTTGAGGAAGATTAGCCTTGAGCTAACTGCTGCCAATCCTCCTGTTTTTGCTGAGGAAGACTGGCCCTGAGCTAACATCCATGCCCATCTTCCTCTACTGCATATGTGGGACGCCTACCACAGCATGGCTTTTGCCAAGCGGTGCCATGTCCGCACGTGGAATCCGAACCGGCGAACCCCGGGCCACCGAGAATCAGAACGTGCACACTTAACTGCTGCGCCACCAGGCTGGCCCCCCTTCCTCAATATTGTAAAAGGGATACTATTTCTATTGTCAGCCAATGAATTTTAAAATATAATAAAACTTCAAAGGTAATACAGTCAGACTAAAAAGGGCTATGCTTTAGAATATTTTTCTTTATAGCACGTGTATGGAAAATAAGGGAAACTAAGCAAAATAGTTCTTATAAAAATATTTTATTTTATTAAGAATAATGTGTCATTTTAAACAAAATGAAAATTTTTTCATGGTTGTTAATATTTCTATCCACTGAATACCCAATTTGAACTCTATCTTCATTGAATATGAAATTTAGCATAAATGTAAATGGGGTACAAATATCACACTATCAAATTTTTAAGAGGAACAAAGTAAAATATTTTTATTTTATTTTATTATAATATTTTTATCCCATGCTTTATTATGGGAGCATTTGATTGGGAATTCTTCAAATGGTCCCTTCCTGCAAGGTAATTCAAAATGCTGACCGTGTGTCAGAGGTTATTGAAAGCAAGAAGGGTAAGATACAGAAGACACATTTCACGGTTCAAGTTGGAGAAGATTTAACAAGAAACCATCAACAGACATGAGGTGTAAAGTTAGAAATCTGGAGAGACGGAAACTAAACTAAAAGAAAAAATCTAGACTTTGAAATTTTTTAACTCAAGAAACCAAGAGATCTGAAAACAATGATACTGTGCTTTTATTTTTTTATAGTTCATTATACAACATTGGGTTCTCATTAAATAGACCTTGGTAATTTCACTGATTTACATGGGTGGCGCGGAGTTACCTGATGTATAAGGCTTGACGCAGGGAGGAAGCATTAAGGTATATAGGAAAAAAAGGGATGTGAATATTACAAGAATATTAAGTCAATACACTAATGCACACGTTTAAGATGTGAATCGTGAGTCTACTGCTGTGGCCAGAACAACCTATACATTGATTCTGAAAGAAAGACAACATCAGTTGCCAGTAAAAGTGGAGAGGGCGTTCCAGCAGCTCGGTACTTCCCCCATCATTTCTGAGAACAGTGTCACAGCACAAAAATGGTAGACAACAGAGCCTCTGCAGCACCAAGCCACGTCAAGCTATGGTTTGCTGTTGTCCAGTTGTTCTCCCAGTACTGAGTTAAATTTCAGAATAAGGGAGTGGGTTGGTGATTTCTAGAAATCCCCACGTACCTGGTGTTGGAAAGTTCCCACCGTCAAAGTTAACGTGCTCCTTAAATACCATCAATAAACATCACACCGCAGCAGGGACTTTCAGAGGCAAGACTGATTAACCAAGGGCTGAAATCCCCATGTCAGACACCGAAAGTCAATTAAAAATATCAAGATATCATTGCTAGAACAATTTAGGGGAAAAAAGATACCGTGGCAAAGTAGATCACAAATCAATTTCACTGTAGCTAAAACTCCTTAACTTAATAATACCATGCAAAAGGATCATAGACCCAGGGGCCAGCCCAGTGGCACGGCGGTTAAGTGCACACATTCCGCTTCAGCGGCCCAGGTTTCGCAGGTTAGGATCCTGGGTGCGGACATGGCACCGCTAGGCAAGCCATGCTGTGGTAGGCGTCCCACATATAAAGTAGAGGAAGATGGGCACGGATGTTAGCTCAGGGCCAGTCTTCCTCAGCAAAAAGAGGAGGAGTGGCAGCAGATGTTAGCTCAGGGTTAATCTTCCTCAAAAAAAAAAAAAAAAGGATCATACACCCAGAGATTCATATTTAATAGGACCTATATTTAACGATAATGGGTGAAAAAACGATCTTGAAGAAGACAAACCAATATAGTTTTGCTACAGTGTTTGGTGAAACATTTTTCACAGTAGCTGGAAAGCAGCACCAGAGACGACATAAAATGAACACATTGGTAGTCCACAGGGCTTTGAATAAAATCAACGAAAGTGACATGCACCAAGCAAGTCATTGAGGTAATCTATATGTAGCTGTAAATTCAGGCTAAAGAACTTTTCCTGGGTATAGAAAGTTAATTAGAAAGAGGAGAGTCTGAAAACATCTGGATAAGGACCTAGCTACACAACTCACTCAGATCTAACCAAAATAAACACGAGTGTACTTTTAAGGATGAAAGGTACTTGTCAGGTTCCTGTATTGATGAACGATTCCTTTGACTATTCCACGTATTCCAGGTTGAACTGTTCTCATCAATCTCAACATCCTGGAGGAATCTAGTCTTTTCACGTTACCTGACAGAAGGAGGAGAGAGGAGAGGAAGGCCTTCCTTTTTGTGGCAGTTTTCTTAAAAGGCAGTAGGATTTCTTCAAAGGACTTCATCAAGCAAAGGTCTTGGTGAGGACATCTTCATGCTGCTGCAGGTGAACAGCGCCAATTCCTACAGCAGGTGCTGGCAAAGGGGGTCGGCTCACCAGACGCAGCTATCAATGAAGCAGAAAAGAAAGAAAATGACATTTTGACAAGATCAGAGCTCTGCTTAGTTCCTCCAAGGAGGTGCATGAATTTCTGTCAGCTTATTTAACCATAAATCACTTTCTTGGAAAAATAATTAGCTACCTAGAATAGATTGGAGGGAGATATATGTCACAACTAAAAGCTACTAACTAAATTCCAGGCATGATAAGGTGAGATAAATTCTTGAATTTGCCTTATGGTTCAGTAACTATTAGTTGGTTTTAGCTGTAGAGTTTCCTAAGTTAGAACTATTTACATGTGAAAATGATTTGAGCCGAGCAAACTAATTTCAAACGAGGAAACTGAATTCTAATCAAAGCAGAATAGACAACAGAAGCACAATTGCTCTTGTTCTTTCTCCTTTCTTAAAGCATAATCAAGAAGATTTGGCCTTTGATGTATACAAGCTGTGTGAACAGGCCTGGAACAAGCGTTACTGGGCGTCTCTATTTCCATGTTGTAAAACAAGCCTGCTCATCACTCTGCCCGTCACCCTGCTCCCCCAGGGCCTGGACGCTGACCTTTAGGACAAGAATGCTGAGCATGCTAATGGGAAAGGTAGCCGACAGGTAAGGGTTTTTCCCTTTTTGAGTATAACCTCTTTTTTTTTTTCACCTATACTACTATGTACAGATAAAACACTTGGCATTTTATTCTGAAAGAATGCTCTAAAACTAGATTTTATATTTTAGTTTATCTTTAAAAAACTGGACTGACGACGGGGGTGAACTCATTTGTTGGTGCTCCAGGAGAAATAAGACACACACACAAAACACTCCAAAAGAAAAAGAGCTATTACCTTGCAGGCCAGTTGCTTTTCAAACCTCGGAGAAACAAAAAACCATGGACCCATGTTCTGAGGCTCCTCCTGGCTCCAAATGAAGTCTATAAAAGCAGAAATTCCATCTCACTACCTCCAGTAAACATATACAACATACACACACACACACGATATATATGTATATGTATACATATACTAAATTATTTATAAAATGCCTCTCCAATGTGGCACAGGGTCACTTGCCTTTTTTTTGACAAAGGCATAGTCATGTATCCACCACAGCAATCATGATACAGAACCATTCTCTCAACCCCCAAAATTCTCTCATCCTGTCCCTTTGTACTCAACTCCTCCTCCCACCTCCAACATCTAGCAACCATTGACCTTTCCCTCTCCTTACAGTTTTGCCTTTCCCAAAATGTCAGATAAATGGGGTCACACAATATGTCGCCTTTTGGGCCTGGCTTCCTTGAATTAGCAAAATCCACCTGTGATCTTGTGGATAGCTTGCTCTCTTATTGCTGAGTGGTGTGAGATTGCATGGATGCCACACAGATGGTTTACTCATTCACTGCTTGAAGGACATTTTGGTTGTTTCCAATTTGGGCAATTATGAATAAAGCTGCCATAGCCATTCACATACGGATTTTTCTGTGAACATGTTTTCCTTTCTCTTGGGTAAATACCTAGGAGTGGGACTCTTGGGTGGTATGGTGACTCTATGAGTAATTGTATAAGAAACTGACGGACTGTTTTCCGCCGTGCCTGTACCAATTTGCATTCCCACCAGCAGTGAATGAGGGTTCCAGTAGCCCTGCTTCCTTATCAGCACTTGATATTGTCGATTTGTTGTTTTGTTTTCATTTTAGCCATTCTAATAGGTGTGTAGCCATATCTCATTTTGGCTTAATTTGCATTTCTCTTATCACTAATTATGTTGAGCATCTTTTCATATGGTTATTTGCCATCCAATTCTTCGGTAAAATGGCTGTTCAATTCTTTTTGCACATTTTGAAAAACTGAATTATCTGTTTTCTTACTGTTGAGTTTTAAGAGCTCTTTAAACATTCTGGATAGTCCTTTGTCAGATATGTATTTGCAAATATTTTCTCCCAGTTTGTGGCTTCTCTTTTATTTTCCTTGCAGTGCCTCTCGCAGTGCAAAAGGATTTCATTTTGATAAAGACCAATTTTTCTTTAACGGGATGTGCTTTTGGTGTTATATCTAAGAATTTTTTGCCTAACCCAAAATCATGAATATTTCCTCCTGTCTTCTTCTAGAAGTTTTATAATTTTATGCTGCACATTTAGGTCTGTGATCAATTTTGAGTTAATCTCTGTACAAGGTGTATAAAGACATCCAATTATTCCAGCCCCATTTGTTGGAAAGGCTTGTCTTTTACATTTATAATGGATTTATCATAAATTATAGTATAGCATTGACTTCCTCTGAATTCTCGAGAAATTTGATGTCAGATGAGAGAAGGGGGAAGACTGAAAGGGACACCAAAAAAGATATGGAGACATTGGCTCTCCTGGTATAATTTTCATATCACCAGATTCAATTTTCTAATAATGCTCACTGGCCCCCATAACCTCTTTTCATTTGAGATGGTCCAAATAGGTTTCAGATATCTGAAAACCAAAGAACCCTAACCAGAATGACCCTTTACCTTTAACATGGTTGTATTTGCTCATCTCTTGTTGTAATGAATCCAACGGGAAAGGACAGAGTTCCTCTATTCGGATGATGGCGAAGTCATGCTTCTTGGCCCCCAAAGATTCTCTTTGCTTCAGCAGGGCATAGAAATGTTTGCCACAGCAGAACACTAGACTCTTAACACTGTTGAGTAGAAAAAGGACAATGGGATGGGGGAGAAATATCTTAAAGTAAGAACTGTATCAGAAGAAAGGGGAGACCATGTAGATAGAATTGCTTCACTACGGAGGCAGTGGGGGACCTGTAGTTGGGTTCAGTCATACGCTATGCCCTGGCAAGGCTTCTTGAGCAACATGCGCCTCCAAAGTTCGCCCTCCCATGTGTACTCTAACTTCTACTCCACTGACTCAAAGGAGAGAAGCGACTTGAGTCGCTCTGGATTCCTTAACAAGAACTAGTTTTTCCACTCACTAAAATTCCACCGAAGAGTATGAATACAGAGATACACATCAAATTACTTTTTTGGATCCACAGATGAGTCACCAATGACTGGTTTGAATGTCGTTCCAGGTGCCATTTCTTGAAGAGTTGACACAGCTGCCTAAGGAGGGGGAAAAAAAGCCGTAAGTCTATCAACTAATGGAAAGGAGCCGAAGATGCTTTTACTTATAAGGGATCTTTACCAAGAAACAGTACCAAAACTATCACCCAGCTATAATTACCAAGTCAGAAAATAACAAATGTTGGAGAGGATGTGGAGAAAAGGGAACCCTCATACACTGCTGGTGGGAATGCAAACTGGTTCAGCCACTGTGGAAAACAGTATGGAGATTTCTCAAAAAAGTAAAAATAGAAATACCATATGACCCAGCTATCCCACTACTGGGTATACATCCAAAGAAGTTGAAATCAACAATTCAAAGAGACTTATGGACCCCTATGTTCATGGCAGCATTATTCACTATAGCCAAGAAGTGGAAGCAACCCAAGTGCCCATCGACTGATGAGTGGATAAAGAAGATGTGGTGTGCATATACAATGGAATACTACTCAGCCATAAAAAAAGACAAAAGTGTCCCATTCACAACAACATGGATGGACCTTGAGGGTATTATGGTAAGCGAAATAAACCAGACAGAGAAAGACAAACACTGTATCATTTCACTCATACGTGGAAGATTAGCACACAGACAAAGAGAACAGTTTAGTAGTTATCAGAGGAGAAGGGGGTTTGGGGGTGGGCAAAAGGGGTGAAGGGACACATTTATATGGTGACTGACAAAAAGAATGTACAACTGAAATTTCACAATGTTATAAACTATTATGACCTCAATAAAAAAAAAAATCACAAGGCCCCCCCCCCAAAAAAATTCTCACCTAGGACTATAAGTAAACATATGTACTAATAAACACGGTAGCTTTTCCAAAAAATATCAGTTCTATATACTTCAAAATAAAATTATTTTTCCAAGGTTACATAAGATTGGCTTTCATCTGGTGCCATGATAAAAGTTTAAGAATCAAAATTTCAGTTTGTTCATACAACTTTATTATCAATAAAAAATATGCTTCAATTTTGGGAGATTAGAAACAACATTTTATAGAATTTATATTGTGAACCCAAACAGCTAAGCTAGGGCAATTATTTCTGTCTTTAGGGCTTTGACTATGCTTTATAAGTGAAACCTTATCAGGTCAGAACAAGTAGGAACAAAACATGAATATTTCTGTAATGAAAAGAAATGTCATTAATGAGCTCAATTTAAACAAATACTTGTTGCAAAGAACTCAGAGTAGAAAACAGATGAAGCCAAAGTTGGGAGTTTGCTCCCTTTTGCTATCATCTAGTTAATTTCCCTGTAGTCTAGTCCCAAATGTGTACAGGACTCATTTTGACTAGGCCATTGAGGGCAGCCACACTGATGCTGGGATCTTGTGATATAACTTTAAAAATTAATATTAACTATTCAGCTATTCTCATTACTAAATAATGTGTGATCTTTCTCCATTCTGAACCAGATCCCTTTGTCAGTCCCCACGTCCTATGATAGGAATCAAACGAAGCTAGGGTTTAGAGTTGGGTGGGAAATTGGGATGGGATTTAGGGACCACGTGCCACACAAACTCCCTATAACCCTGCGGCGTGCTTGCCACATGGCCAGTCATCTCCAAACACACGATCAAAATAAAGTGTTAACATATTCTGAGAGAGCACTTGTACCAATAATCCAATTTTCACGAAGAAATCGGAATTCAATAATGGTCATACTTGCTTTCAATTAATAAAAGGACTTATATGTTTACAGAAGATACTTGACTACTTAATAGGAGTAGTTTTTCATCTGGAAATCTATAGGATAGCTGTTGATATTTTTTAAGGCTCCCAAGTAAGGCCTCTCTTATTGGATAAGTTATATATTAGACTTGGGGCAAGGGGTGGAAGATTAGAGCCAGAATACAAACTCTTATTCTCAGTTTCAAACAGCAAAAGAAATTCTCAATACTTGGTAACCTACATACATTATATTTAATATCATTACATTCCCGTATAGTTATGATTGAGGGCATAGGTGACAACCTTAGGGGTAAAATGAAAGTTGGGTCAAGAATCCCAGATGTATATACCTCTTAGAAATAAATTAGAGCCATTTTCATTTTGACTCGGCCCCTTTAACGTTGCTGTTTTGAAATATCTGTGTCAAAAGAGTTCCATCAGAAAGACTTGTAGAAGAGATTGCATTAACTTTTCTCGAAATTTTCTTGAAAGCATCCTGTGATGTTTCTAGGCTCGTGAAGCCATCTCAAAATGTACAGTGTTCACAGGGACGTTGGGTAAGAGAGAATAAATCGACCAAACAAATGAACCATTGCCATTGGTAGAAATTACCTGAAGTGCATTTCCTCGGCACTGACTCCCAGAGTTGGGACTAGGGTGAGGCAGGTGAGGAGTCAGAGTGCAAAATTTAGAGAAGCACTCACTCTAGGATGGTGCAAAAGCCAACTGCGAGAATAGCTCTCTACTCCCCTCCAAGTGCTAGGAACTGCTTAAAAATACAACCAGTGAAAGCAAATAGCTCACAACTTTCCCCAACACCCCTCAATTCCAAATATGCACTCCCAAAGCTTTGTGAGAAGAACAAGATAGTCTTGAACAGCCAAATCCTCACTGACCTATTTCACCGCAGCAGCAACATCCAAATAAATGTAAATGTTTTTTGAATGTTAATCCTAATTAAGACTCTCATATAAAACTGAAAAAAATTATAGCAGATGGGAGATATATATGCTTACTAGAACTTATTATCTTGAATTCTGCATTTGAAAACTAGCATATTTTTGTGATTTAAAAAATATATTGTGCGCTTAACACTTAGTTCAGGTAAACCAAAAGAAAACTCACCCTTTTAATTCAGTGTAGCTAGTAGAAAAAATCTAAATAAAAGTCAATGAGTAACACCACTCCTTTTCATCAAAATACTTTAAATTCCCAACTTGCTACTATCAACATGCTTAGGCCATTTGGACTTTGAAACTTTTTCTACAAAGTTATTTCTGCTCAGACTGGCATACCAGGGGGATAATGTCTGCTATCCCCGTCCTTGATTACAATGAAACTGAACACTACCTATATTTCCAGTATTTTGTGTTTTTTAATTTTTGCTGAGGAAGATTCACCCTGAGCTAACATCTGTTGCCAATCTTCCTCTTTTTGTGCATAAGCTGCCACCACAGCATGGCAACTGACAGACAAGTGGTGTAGGTCTGCGTCCAGGAACTGAACCCGTGGTCACCAAAACAGAGTACTCCAAACTTAACCACTAGACTACTGGGGCTGGCCCATCCAGTTATTCTTGAAAGGCTGAAAAAAGAGAGAGAAAGCAGCATGGGCAATTAAAACTACAAAGATGTGTCTGTAATTCAGAACTGTAAATTAATACAGAGATAGAGGAAAATGCAGTACAAAAATGACAAAAGGAGAAAGTCCTACCAACTGTTTTTCTTTTTTTTTTTTTTACCAGTTTTTTCTACTTACAGGGAACCTGAGTAACATCTTAGGAGAAGCAACAATCAGGGGCTTTCTGAAGTTCCGAACCATTTGTCTCCGAAGCAAGTGAAAATACTGTGCAGGAGTAGTCGGGTGGACCACAAACATGTTCACCGTGTCTCCATCTACGCCCTCTTCTCTGCTGTCACACATCTGGGAGAGAAATGAAAGAAAGGAACAGAATGTTCAGATCATCTAATTCAATCACAATGACGTATGCTAGCTGAAGGGAAACCCAGGGCTCTCCATCAGAAGGAGAAAATATATTCCTCTTCGTTACAGAAAAATACCAGAAGGTGAATTTATGACTTGTGAAGATTAACCAGACGAGAGATCGGATGGCTTTCCCCGTCTGCCCAATTCTGTGTATTTTAAGACGGTTGTTCCCAAAACACAGCTGATTGCAAGAAGCCTCTGGAGGGGACCTTTGAAAAATACAGACTCTGATGGCTATGAGGTTAAGATGGTGGAACGAAGCACTGTTAGAATCTCACTCTCCTAACGAAATAAACACAAGCATAGTTTGGTTTGTTTTAAAGACAAAAACAAAATCAAAAGCAGCTAACAAGGTTGAAAAGTTGAGAGTGAATATGGATCTTTCTCGATTTATGATGAAGTGATCTCTCAAAATACCCATGGTAAGTTGAAAATATCGTAAGTACGCAAAATCGTCTCACACAGTCTATTTTATACTAAAAGGTTGAATATCTCACATAATTGATTGAATACTGTGCTGAAAGGGAACAACAGAATGGCAGGATGGGTACAGAATGGTTGTATCAGCTGTTCACCCTCACGATTGTGGGGCTGACTGGGAGCTTTGCTCGCTGCCCAGCATTGCAAGAGAGCATTGTACTGCATATCGCTAGCCCAGGAAAAGAGGAAAAAAATCAATATTCAAAGTATGATCTCTACTGAACGTGTATCACAGTCACACCATCATAAAGTCAAATCATAAGTCTGACCATCATAAGTCGAGGACCGTCGATAATTAAATCTCAGAAGATACTGGTGGTTCAGAAAGCTGTGGCATGGCTCCTAACCCCACTCCAGGGGCAGTGGAGAGAAAAGAAAGTGAGTTGACAAAATCCTAAGAATTCTTACTAGTCCCCTCCAGTTTGGAGAGGGGGTGTGCGTAGGCAACCCTGGGGGAAAAATAAAGGCAAAATCTAGAGTCTGAAGGCCCTCCAGTGCTCAGTGGAGGCAGACGGGGCTGCCAGCCTTGCCTCTTCCAGGGCACCTCACAGGCCAAGCAAACAGACGGAAGCCCATGGAAGTTATATACATCCCTGACCAGAGAAGCAGACCCTTGTATGGGGTTAGTGATTGAATCTCATAAGGGACCAGAGGATTTAGCAAAAAAACCCCTCTGTCCAGCAGGACTCTCTCCTCCCACTCCACGTCCTCAGACTCCGCAAACTGGAGCCCGTACTCAACTATTGTTTCAAGAAGGTAAATTGGTACCAACTGGGACAATATTCAAGGGGAATTCACCCACACCCTATCAGAGTAACTATTGTATAAGGTCTGTGAAGAATTGCCCTAAAGAACCAAAGACATGATGAAATGAAATGACATAGCAACAATGTAATATCATAGAGCCAAAATAACTTTTGACATATGTATATATAAAAAAAAGGAAAAGAACAGAGCAGGCAAAAGGCAGACTGTTTTAACAAAAGACGCAAGTGTTGGAGAGGAGGTGGAGAAACTGGAGCTCTTGTATGCTGTTGGTAGGAAAGAAAATTGGTACAGCCACTATGGAAAATAGTATGGAGGTTCCTCAAAAAATTAAAAATAGAACTACCATATGATCCAGCAATTCCACTTCTGAGTATATATACAAAAGAATTGAAGTCAGAATCTCAAAGAGATGTCTGCACTCTCATGTTCATTGCAGCATTATTACAATAGCCAAGATGTGGAAGCAACCTAAGTGTCCATCAATGGATGAGGGACTAAATGAAATGTAATATATATAGTAGAATATTATTCAGCCTTAAAAAATGAATCCTGGGGCCAGCCCGGTGGTATAGTGGTTAAGTTCATGTGCCGGCTTCAGTGGCCTGAGGTTCACAGGTTCAGATCCCGGGTGTGGACCTGCACCACTCATCAGCCATGCTGTGGCGGCATCCCACATACAAAATAGAGGGTGACCGGCACAGATGTTAGCTCAGGGCTAATCTTCCTCACCAAAATAAAGAAGAAGAAGAAGAATCCGGCAACATGGATGAACCTTGAGGACTTTGTGCTTAGAGAAATAAGCCAGTCACAGAAGGACAAATGCTACATGATTCCACTAAAATAGTCAAGCTCATAGAAGCAGAGAGTAGAATGGTGGTTTCCAGGGACTAGGGGGAGGGGAAATGGGGAGTTGCTAATCAAGGGTATAAAGCTTCAGTTGCGTAAGGTGAATATATTCAAGAGATCAGCTAGATCCCTAGGTACGATATTGTATTGATAGTCAACAATAGTGTATAGTCAACAATATTGTACTGTATACTCAAAATCTGTTAGGAGGGTAGATCTCATGTTAAGTGTTCTTATTACCACTAAAAACAATTTTTTAAAGGCAGATAGTTTTAAAGATAACACAACAGAATTAGATAAGAAAGGAGAGTGCAGTGCTAAGAAAACCAACTGAGAACCGAAACCTACCACCACAAATCTAATAAATAAGTGAGAAACAGGACAGACAGGACAAAAAAGAAATGAGATAATCACAATGAAAGCAGATGAAATAAGCAAGCACAGGTAAACAGCGAATACTCTTCACTTCACATATATTAATCCTTTTGCAGGGCTAACAGTAAAATCAGTGATGTAAACGAAGGGTCGAGATAATCACAGTTCAAGGACATGAAATGATAATAAAAATAATAAACATCATACATATAAATGTCAGCTATTGCTCTAAGCATTTACATATATTGACTATGCCTCAATGATCCTATGAGGTAGATTGGATAGAACCATTAACACAGATTTGATAATTTTAATGTATACGTAGATGATCCTTTCAGTACTTTGGCTTCTTGGTTCCTTGAACTCACGTCCTCCAATAACTGTCTTCCATCCTACCTCAACAACCTATTCCCATGGTAATATCCTTGTTATGATCAATAACAGGAATATCTCCATAAACTCTCATTTATGCGTTCCACTCTGACCACCACTTCCTACCTTTCTAGCTCAACTCTCTTTAACACTTTGACTCCAGCAATCCTTCAACCTCATCGATACCTCCAACCCACTGATCTTATCACCTTTTCACTAGCCTTTACTCTTTTCACATCTCCTTTCTCATCCTTATTTAGCCTAAATTCCAGAGTCAATCATTCTAATCGTTCTTTGGCATACACCCTTAACTCCCTTGACCCTTTCTCACTGCAAACCACAACCCTAGTTGATCCCAATTTTCCACCTTTTCCACATCTGTACCTATGTAGGGAATGTAGCTGGAGACAACACACAATCACACTGATTGATCTCACTTTAAATCCTTGACCATGAATCTCAAGTGGGCCCTCAATGCTCTTAGACTATTCTATTTCCCTAATCCATTCATTCTCCTCTTCTCCCAGATGACAGTTTCATACCTTCAAACCCAGGACCTCCTCCTCTATCATCACTCTCATCTAACAATCCAAGAGTATTTCCTCAGACCCCTACCACAACATCTACACAAGTTCTATCACCTGCACCCATATTTTCTGCCTCCCGGTTATCACCAGAGATGAACCCACCATGATCCTCTCAAAATCTCAGCCAATCCCTGATGCCGCGGACGCCATCCCATCGTGCCCACTCAAAGCAATCACTCCAGTCATTCTACCCTCTCTCTTGCGTCATCATTTTCTTCTCTACTGGATCATTCCTATCAGCATACAAACATGCTGTTATTTCTCCTATCTTTGACACAAATTTCCCCATCAACTACGCCCCATTACCTTGTTCTATTTGCAGCAAAACTCCTCAAAAGAGTTATTTAAACTTTCCTCCTTCCATATACTCCTAAATACCTTCCAATCAGATTTGGCCCACACCACACCATCTAAACTACAGTTACCAACCACCAAATGAACTCTTCAATGCTAAATCCAATGGCTTATTCTCAGTCCTCATCTGAATTGACCTTGATATTCCCTCATTCTTGATACGTTTTCTCCACTTGCTTTCTAGGACCTTCCTGCAACCTCACTGGTTGCTCCTTCTCAGTCTCCTTTCTTCTTCTCTGCAGCCTCTCACTGTTTGACTATCCCAGGGCTCAGTTTTGGGACAACTTCTCTCTTCTATCTGTAACCACTCCTTTGATGATTTCATCCAGACTTATGACCTTAAATATCACCTGTATCTTCCACGTACTCGTTTCCTATAATTCTTTCAAAAAGCATAGTTTTGTACTTCTCATGCAGGTCTTTAATTTACTTGCAATTTATTTCTGTAATCTGCTTTATAAAATCATTTCTCTGTGTCATTATCTAATATATCACTATCCATCTATTTACTGTTCTATCTACGTTTCTACCAATCCATCATCTATCTATATATTTTATCTGCAAATATGCTAAAATAATTAATGATATGTATGTACTTAGGGTGATGTACAGGGTCTCCATTTATTCTGAAATACATCATAAAATAATATGGATTTATGGATCGATAGAGGGACGATAGATGAGTAGATACGTGATAAAACAAGCATAACAAAATATTAACAGTAGAATCTAGGGGGTTGGCATATGAATCTCCACTGTAAAATTTTTTCAACTGTTCTGTATGTTTGGAAATTTTCAAAATAAAATATTAGTAAGTCATATGCATAAAGAGACATTGGTAATGATTCTCACCAAGTGATAACAATGGTTATTTAAAAAAAATTTTTTGAGGAAGATTAGGCCTTTTTTGAGGAAGATGAGCTAACACATCCTGCCAATCCTCTTCTTTTTGCTGAGGAAGACTGGCCCTGAGCTAACATCTGTGCCCATCTTCCTCTATTTTATATGTGGGACGCCTACCACAGCATGGCTTGCCCAGTGGTGCCCAGGTCCACACCCAGGATCTGAACCAGCAAACCCCAGGCCACCAAAGTGGAATGTGTGAACTCAACCGCTGTGCCACTGGGCCAGCCCCTAAAATTTTTTAATGATCACGAATCATTTTATGAAAATACCATTATTAAGTGAAAAAAAATTTTTAATGAAAATAGAGATTCCTAGGCCTCATTCCTAAGAATCTGATCTGGCATGGGTCCTTGAATTTTCATGAAAAGCTCCCTAGGGGCCAGCCTGGTAGCATAGGGGTTAAGTTCGCATGCTCTGCTTCAGTGGCCTGGGGTTCACCAGTTTGGATCCCAGGTATGGACCTACATACTGCTTATCGAGTCATGCTGAGGCAGCATCCCACATATAAGAGAGGATGACGGGCACAGATGTTAGCTCAGGGACAATCTTCCTCAGCAAAAAGAGGAGGACTGTTGGCGGATATTAACTCAGGGCTGATCTTCCAAAAAAAAAAAGCTCCCTAGATGATTCCAGTGATCAGCCTGGTTTAGGAACAACTCATCCTTGCCACATAGGAATCATTTTAATTGCCATAAAAGCGTGATACTATTATACCCAACGCATCATGTTTCCAGGGAATACTGACATTGCATTAGATCTGTTTCATTCAAATACTACAACGTCTTCCAGTTTAAGGTGCACATTCAGTATCTGCAGGAGGTAGTTCTATTTCCAAGCACCTAGGAAGCAGGAAAACATTTCTTGGAATCCATAAGACATTGGACGTACCTGCAAGAAACGTTCTATGCGACAAGAGGAGTGCTCAGGTCCAGCCCCGTCATACCCGTGTGGAAGGAGAATAACAATGCCGCTCTGGAGGAGCCACTTGGCCTCTCCTGGAAAAGCACGTGGTAGGGAGTAAGGACTCTATGAAGCAGGAACAAAATGCACAGTCTGATGGACTTGGGTAGAATCAGATGTTAGTTTGCTGCCTGAGCCCCTAAAACCGTTTTTACTGCACGCACTTTCTAGCACTGTTAACCCATACATAGGGGGAAAATATCCATCCTACTGCTGAAACCCTACAACGACACGTGCACTGGGGCTTCAGGAAGTGGAAGACAAACTCAAAGGCGAACGTCCCGGCTTCTAGGACAGCACGTGCCACTCTGATTCCACCTCCCAGGCTGGGCAGCTCCTATCTGCCTTCACAGCACCACTTCCCACACAGGCCACTGTCCTCAAACTGAGGGCACAGACACTGAGAAGAATCTCTCTGCACATATCAAAGCCCAGTCTCCTCAAGGAGCTTTTCTTCCTCACAGCTACAAAGTTACAGAGAAACGCAACCACAGCGAGGCTCTGAAGGGCGCACTCAAAATGCAAGAGCGGCTACCCCCGGAAAATGGGCTGAGGGCCTGGGGGAGACTCAGACTTGTACTTCACAGACTTTGAATTTTTACAAGAAGCAGGTACTGCTTTTGTAAATGATGATTAAAAATAATAAAGATGCACAACTTTCAACTTGCAGATCCTTGAGTGTCCCTGGACGGAGGGAAGTGGATCGTCAAGGCTGCCACTCACTCTGATCGCCAATCCTCACTATGTCACCATTGCCTACTTGTGATTCATCCCACACTCACTCAACATACCGCAGGGGCAGACCCGAAAGTTAAAGGACCTCAGAGCTGGCAGGTGCGCACACTGCTCCCTACAGTCAAGCACATTCCCCAAAGATGGGAAGGTGCTCCCTGCACAGTTGCTAAATGGCCCCCAGCCCTCCAGCCGCCAATTTAACTGTCTGACAGCTACCCATCCCAATGGATGACAGCACAATCCGTCTGGTGCACAGGAGTCTCACCAGCAGCTATGGCCCCTTTGCGCTCATTTGCCCCCGTCAGCCTGGTGCTATGTGTCCACTACACACCCGTATGCCAACACCAACCTCCAGAGATGAACGTGTCAAAGATGATCTGGGCACCATTGAAGAAATCCCCAAACTGAGCCTCCCAGAGGGGCAGTAACTTAGGGCTTTCGATGCTCATCCCGTACTCAAATCCCAGGACAGCCTCTTCTGACAGCGGGCTGTTGCTCACCTAATGCGAGGAAGAGAACAGGAGCACGGTCACGCAAGGGAGGACGCGACCCTGAGGCAGGAAAGGTAAAGCATCACATTTATACACACCTCTCAAAGGGAGGCGGGTGGAGAGGGGAGCTGGGTTTTCGTTCATCTCCACATTCCTTTGAGAAAGGAGATCTACCGCTCTCTATGAGTGATGCATATGGAAAAAGTGCGGACAAAGAGAGAAAGAGATAAAAGAGATTGGAACATGGGCATTAAAAATTTTCTTCAGGGAGTCAGCCCCAGGGCCGAGTGGTTAAGTTTACACGCTCCACTTTGGCGGCCCAGAGTTTCGCCAGTTAGGATCCTGGGCGTGGACATGGCTCTGCTCATTGGGCCATGCTGGGGTGGCATCCCACATGGCACAGCCAGAGGCACTCACAACTGAAGTATACAACTATGTACTGGGGGGCTTTTGGGAGAAGAAGAAGAAAAAAAAAAAGATTGGCAACAGTTGTTAGCTCAGGTGGCAATCTTAAAAAAAAAAAAATTAAAAACAAAAAAAGAATGAAAAAGAAAAAGGTTTTCTTCAGGGGCCGGCCTGATTGCATAGTGGTTAAGTCCGCACGCTCTGCTTCAGTGGCCCAGGGTTCTCCAGTTGGGATCCTGGGCGTGGACCTACACACGGCTCATCAAGCCATGCTGTGACAGCACCCCACATTGAAGAACTAGAAGGACTTACAACGAGGGTGTACAACTACATACTAGGGCTTTGGGGAGGAAAAAGAAAAGTGATCCATAAGAGACCACAGCAAGGTTGCAGAATACAAGGTTAATAGACGAAAGTCAATTGCTTTCCTACATACCAGCAATGAGCAGTTGGAATTTAAGATTAAAAAAAAAATTTTCTTCAAGGAGAAGCAAAATTAACTTCTCAAATGACCCACCTATGGAGCTGAGAGTCAAACAGTGTCATACAAGCTGTTTAAGAAATATCACAAAACAAAGGAGGGAAGTTTACCCAAAACAACGCCTATCTTTGGTTAGAATCCATTCTTCTAAGATCCTATTTGCATGATAAAGCAAAAGAATCATCACCACATGTTAAGATTAAAAAAGCAGGACACAAAATTACATCTCTGAAGAGGCTAAAGAGATGTGACAAGTAAAGGCAACATGTTTCTGAACTGGGTTTGAAGCCAAGATGGCAGTCATGTCTCTGTGTTAATTTCCTGGCCTAGATGCTTGTACGGTGGTGATGTAGGAAATACACATCTAGGGCATCAGGTTGGCATAGATTTCAGAGTAAGAAAAAGGGCCTTTGTATTATACATGCAACTTTTTTGTAATTTTATGTTTATTTCAAAATTTGTCTAAAAAATATCTTTTAAAGTTACATATTTATAGAACATTATTTGGCAATAAAAAAAGAATGAAATAGTGACCCATGCTACAACATGGATGGACCTTGAAAACATGATGCTAAGTGCAAGAAGCCAGTCACAAAAGGCTACATATTGTATGATTCTATTTACATGAAAAGGCCAAAATAGGCAAATCAATAGAAACAGAAAGTAGATTAGTGGTTGCCAGCAGCTGGTGGGGAGGAAGGAATGGGAAGTGACTGCTAAGGGGTATGGGGTGTCTTTTTGGGGTGACGAAAATGTTCTGAAATTAGACAGTGGTGATGTTTGTGAAACCAGTAAACAGGTAGCCACTGATGATCAGGTAGCTAGTAACTAAAGTTGTTTTTCTTTTTTGTAACTACTGAATACAGCTTTTAACTGTTTACCCGCCCATTGTTAACTGTGCTGCTGAGGCAATATGCTGTCTGACTCCCACTAGGCTCCTACAGATAAGATCTCCCTGGAGCCTGGGTCACCATGGTAATGGGTGTTCGAGCTGTTTTTCAGGAATTAGGACCCCCCCCTTGTCCAGTTCAGGCCAGTTGAGACCACCAACTCACTAACTGGGCCCGCGCAGATGCCCAATAAGTGATGTTTTGATGTCAAGAAGCTAAAAACTCCACCCTCAGATCATGCTAATGCTGCCATTTTGTGAACATGCGTCCTGTGAAGATGCGTGAAGTCTGACTACACTTGCACAGAGCATCAATTACGTCACCTCACTCCACTGACATAGCTCTACATGAGGTCACCCTTTGACCTTCTAGGTACCAAATCCAATGACTATGTTATTCTTTCTCTTATCTGACTCCTCCCTCCTTGCCTTCGATGACACAATGACTCAGTCTTCCTGCCTTTCTGGATGCTCTTTTGGGATATCCTTATCCTCTGCCAGCCCCTTAAATGTTGTTTTTCCCAGGACCCTATCCCTTGGTCCTCTTCTCATTCTGCTCTCTCAGGGAGATTCTTCCACCGCTGTGGTTTCAAACACTCCTACACCCTGATTACTTCCAAATCTATATCTTAAGACCATGTTTCTTCATTAACTCCAGAGATACATGTCTAATTCCCTGATAGAAATCTCTACGTCCTTGAGCCACTTCAAAGTCAAAAGTCCAAAACTGAATCCATCACCTTTCCTTACTAAGCCTGTCCCCTCTCTTTACTCTCTATTTGGGTGAATGCCACCTTATATACCAGCTGTCCAAGTTAGGAAGCTAGGAGATAATTGAGGCTAGTCTCTCTTCTTCACTCCCTCTATCTACCACTAAGTCCTAAAGCTTCTGTTTTCTGAATGGTTCTCAAGGCCCCATCTCCCGTCTGTACTGCCATTGCCCTAATTCACATCCCTGTGATTTCCTGCCCAGATCACTGAGCAGCCTCCTTAGAAACTGTCCTAAGTTTCCTCCTCCTTCAACTCGGGCTTCCAAAGTATTATCAGGAGTGCTCTTTCTAATACGAAAATCTGATTACCTATTCCAAATTCCTCCCTGGCTTCTCTTTTACAACACATTCAAAGTCTTTCACAATGTGGGTAGTCCTATCTGGCCAGTGTCCCTTTTTTTTTAACTCCTGTATCCACTTGGCAGCTTAAACTCCAGTCCTATGAAGCTCTTTGTAGTTCCCTGAGCAATATGTCAGGTCCTCTTGCTTCACAGCTTTTATATGTTCTATCATGTCCACCTAGAATGTTCTCCCTAAATGAGACTAGGCAATTCCTAAGGTCCTTCAAGTCCCAGCTCAAATCTGGCTTCCTCTCCCAAGCTTTTCTGGACTTCCCTCAAGTAGATTGGCTGCTCCTTCTCCTATGCATCTACTATACTTTATACACTTAACTACCTTATTTTCTTGAATCTATTAATGCTTTCATTTATTCCAAAAAGTATTTAATATGGCTTGTAAATATCCATGATATACAACATGATAATTTAAATGCAAGTGGGGAACAAGAAGATAAATAAAGATTGAGACACAGAAGGGAGTTGGGGAAAAGCAATCTGGTGACCTAGTCATTTGTCACTGAGGCTGCCATGGCCTCCACCCATTCCTAGAAGTCATCACTATTATTTTTTGAAAAGTGCATATATTCATTGTTTTATTTTCTGATTTTATAGCAGCCGTTGTGTATAAGGGAATGCTGGTCAGTTGCAGAATTCACGGTGTACACACAATAAAGACAAACCAAGCTCAAGCAGGAGTTTCTCCAGGGGCCTTCATATAAAGGACACGGTTTATGATAATCAATGAAATCTCTGACAGGTTCCTCAGAGCGGATGCAAGGCGTTTAACTGAGGCTTTTTAAATAGCAATATTAAAAGTTAATTGAGGGGCTGGCCCCGTGGCCGAGTGGTTAAGTTCGCGCACTCCGCAGCACGCGGCCCAGTGTTTCATTAGTTGGAATCCTGGGCGCGGACATGGCACTGCTCATCAGACTATGCTGAGGCAGCGTCCCACATGCCACAAATAAAAGAACCCACAACGAAGAATACACAACTATGTACCGGGGGGCTTTGGGGAGAAAAAGGAAAAAATAAAATCTTTAAAAAAAAAAAAAAAGTTAATTGATACTATAGATCAAATCACGATACAATAAAAGATATTGGGGTGGGGGAATACTAAACATTTCAGTATCTAGATCACCAGTCTGACTTCATCCAGGGGTGGATTTTAGACTAATTTAAAGAAAATATAAGCTGTACGTCCTTTAAGAAATACCCCTGGAATTTCGCTTTGACAAGTGAATTTCTTAATAAATACTGAGTATCAGTGAACTCAAGATTACACCCTCCAACACAGGGCTAGAGTAAGAAAAAGGACAATGTGCCACTGACTGTACCTTAAAGGATAATTTATGGTAATAAACAGCATGCGCCAGGCACTATGCTAGTTGTTGGAGAGAAAGAAATGAAAAGACACACCCGCTGCCCTTGACTCTAACGAGTACAGCTCAGTGACTGGCACACAGAAATACATGGTAATAGATATATTCATCAAGCCCACAAACGTTAGAGAATAAGGTAACCCTGAGGAAGTGGGTTTCTTTTTTTTTGTTAAGTAGGCAAGATATGTTGGCTTATTATCTACATCTTTGGCTTACTTTAATGAATTCAGCAACACGCATGTTATACTGTCAATTTTGAACTGATAAAATGAACATACACTTGACATTTGCAAGATCACAGATAAGTAGCCAGAGTAAAATAGCTCTGGTCTACTCACTAGTATGTTACTTCCATTTCAAGTGTATAGACCTACATTCTCCACCCACTCAGCACCCCTTTATTTCAGTAAGTATTGAACCCAAAGTTGCTGACATCTGTTTCTAGTTGCTTTAAGAATCCTGTAACTATGATCATCAGTTCCTGGGTTTTATAACAGACATTAAAACATCGTACCTCTAGAAACCCCTTCTGATTAGGGTCCATATGGTTCAGAGGAATATAGGTGTCATCTGTCTTCTGGCAAACAACCATTGCATGCCTCTGACTAAAAGTTCCACGGCCAACATCTTGGCCACTCAGACGGACATTAAAACCTTAGGCAAGCAAGAAGGGAAAAAAAAATCCAGATTCCCATGAATAACCTAGAAATAAGAAGGCATGGTGACCTTGAATTCTTATACACCAGCTCATCCTGAGAATTTTCCTTAAGATAATAGACAATCCTTACTAAAATATGCCTGTCCTATGTTCAAAAGTCTGTAGTCAAGGTGAGATTGTATAAGAACGGAGAGTCATCATTTGCCCTAGAATTTTTAGGGGAAAATATCAAAATATCCAGCTCTGAGCCGTTTGTTTCTCAGGAATAATTGCTCTATCGTCTATTCTCTGATGAAGGTTGTCAACAGGACTTATATTAAGATTAAATCATATTGTCAGATACGAAAAGTTAACACATTTTAGAACCTCTCTAGTCAATGAAAACAATAGGAGGTAGCGGTAATTCAGAACCGCAGGGGTCACATATAACAAATGTCATATGAAGCATCCCCTCCCAGCTGTGCAGCTAAACAGAGACTTCTTACCTTGAGCAAGTAACGAGCCCAAGGCCAGAGCTTCTGCTGTGGCCCAGTCTAACTTGGTTCCATCCATCACCTTCTCCATTCTGGACTGTAAAATTGAAGGGGAGGAAAAAAGAACCTTCTAAGAGTCCATATAGTTTTTTCACACTGGGTTCAAAAAAATGTAAGGCAGCAATGGTAAGTATCAAAAACATAATGTGAAATTAAACAGAAAGTGCAGAAGGATATATGAGAGTACGACTGCCATTATATGCTGCTTAAAACAGGAAAAACACCCGCCCTCAGGTCAGGGGTTAACCCCGCAGTGAATGAGAGGAGCTGGACCAGGAAGGGCTACACAGGGAACCGTGTGTGTAATATTCTACGCCTTCAGCTGGATGCCGAGTACAGAGTTTGCTGGTCGCTAACCCTATAAGAACTTAAAAAGGAACTTAGTGCTTTAACAATAATTCAGAGGGCAGAGCGTCTTCATCCAAGTTCAGGAAAGATGAAGGTCTTTAACTCCTTGCTCTCTGGCTTTAGCACAGAGAGTCACATGTTCCAGAAAACCCCTCGAATGCCAGGTAACCCGGGAGGGTTTGTCAATCAATATCCAACATGAGACAACGTGTAAAACCTCAACATGTTTAAGGGTCCAAATGGTTGTCTTCAGGGGTTGATTTTTGTTTATTCAACTTCAGCCACTCAAAAGAATGGAAATGTTTTCTGCTCACTGGTCAGAAAAATCAAAACAGGCATTCCCGTATTGCTGTATTTTTTTTGATTAATTTTTTAGGAAGATTAGCCCTGAGCTGAGCTAACATCTGCTACCAATACTTCTCTTTTTGCCCTAAATTAACATCTGTGCTCATCTTCCTCTGCTTTATATGTGGGATGCCACTACAGCATGGCTTGATAAGTGGTGTATAGGTCCGCACCCAGGATCCGAACCGGCAAACCCTGGACCACCAAGGCAGAGCATGCAAACTTAACTGCTATACCACGGGCCGGCCCCTGTATTGCTGTATTTTTAATAATGTGTGTGTAGTACATGTACATGTAACATATTAACAGGTATGAATGAATGAATGAATAAGTAAATAAGTGGAGGAAAAACAGACATAGAAAAAATCTGAATTAATTGACTATCAGTACCAAAACACCGCTAGGATCAGTTCCTAGAACCTGATGACACACAATAAATATTTGTCAAAGGAATTAGTCAACCAAAAAAGACCAGACCAACACCAGTCCCTTTGCTGCACAAGAACAAACTGACTGGAGAGTTCATTGCTCCCTACCTGAGCATACACCTTCAGAAGGTGACTGTGCATCTGGAGCTCCTCCGGCACCTCCACAGACTTCCCGCCAATAAACCGCAGAAGGTCCAGTGGCACACCTGTGTTCCAGGTGGTAATGCAAGCTTCCGGCTGAACCAGGCCCTGCCAGTGGGCCTGCAGGTTGGTGGCCGGGGGGCTGTAGTGCGCCATGTTGGTTAAATGGTCATTCAACTTTGCATAGTAGGAGGCTTTGATTTCTGACACCTCCTCCTGGGTCATGAGTCCACTGGCAATGAGGTGCTCTGCATACGTATCTGGGATGCTCTTCCGGGCTCTGCGTAAGAAAGAGGGGGAAAAAATCAACCTTGTAAAAATCGAAGAGAGACTATAGTCATTGTCAAAGACACTGTAAAGTGCCATCGCTATAAAAAGGCATGCGGGAAATATTTTAGAACTAGATAGCGGAGGTGGTTGCACAACATTGTGGACGCACAAAAGGCCACTGAATTGCTCACTTTAAAAGGGTCCATTTTATATCATGTGACTTTCACTCTAGTGCATTTTTTTTTTCAGTGAGGAAGATTGGCCCTCAGCTAACATTCGTGCCAATCTTCCTCTATTTTATGTGGGATGCCGCCACAGCGTGGCTTGATGAGCAGTGCTAGGTCCGCACCCAGGATACAAACCTGCGAACCCCGGGCCGCCAAAGCGGAGCGTGCAAACTCAACACTAAGCCACCAAGCCAACCCCTAATGCATTACTTTTTTTAAAAGGCAGTGGTGAGTAACAACCTCTTCCAGGCAAGCAAGAAAAAATAAAATTATCTTTATAGGCTTGTGTCTACATCCAGGTAGAAATAATGAGTAGTAGGGTTTTTCTATGAGTTGGTAAATTCTGGACAGTTATTTACAAGACTGATCTACATTATCTACTCACTCAGTACCCCTTTATTTCAAAAAGCATTGAACCCAAAGTGGCCAACATCTTTTCAGGTAGCTTTAATAATCCTGTAACTACACTAATCAGTACCTGGGTTTGACAATAATAACAATGCCACTCTACATTCACATAATACTTTAAACTATAAAGTCTGTTCACATGTATTATTATGTTTAATCCTGACAAAAGTGAGACCTAGGCAGGATAGACTTTTTTTAATGGGGCCTGAGCCACATCAAGTCATTCAGCAGCTAAATTCAGAGAGCCCAGATTTGTTCTTTCAAGAGGCGTCTGCTACCTATGACCAGAAAGACCCATCAATGTCCCCAAATTTATTCCTCTTCTTTAATTTATATTTATGAGGGAATAAAGTGGGGGGGAGGATCTATTTTACTTTCTAGTATCTCAGAAGGAAATTCCAAAGAAACACGTTCCTCTCCGACACATTAACTTCTGACTCAGCGCTGTGCAATAGAAATACAATGCAAGCCAATGTGTAATTGAGAATTTCCTAGTGGTCACATTAGAAAAGGTAAAAAGAAACAGGAGGAATTAATTTTAATAATATATTTATTTAACTCAGTAGACACAAAATATCACTCCAATACTTAATATAAAAATTATTATTGAAGTAGTTTCCGTTCTTTTTTTCACACTAAGTCTTTGAAATCTGGTGTGTATATTATGCTTACAGCACATCTCCATCAGGACTAGCCACATTTTAAGTGCTCAACAGCCACTTATGGTTAGTGGCTTCTGTATTGGATAGCACAGTTCTAAACATTCCTTAAAATCCATCATGTCACCTCTTGCCAAGGCACAAAGCAGGTCCACAACTGTAGTTTGCAGAAGTGACTCACGAAGGCTGTTTCCAACTCTGTCAAAGCCATGCTAAGTAGCTCGGGCAAGGTGCTGCCTACGTCTTCCTCCTTCAGTCTTCCCATCTGCTAAGCGAGGTTGTTAAGTTGCCCTTTGTCTACTCATCAAGGAAACATGTAGAGTTTGAAGAAGGTGGGGAGCTTTCTTGAGACCCCGAGGGTGACCATTCCAGTTTGCCCAGGACTGTCCCAGTTTTAGCATTGAGAGTTTCACGTCCCATGGAAACCAGGAAAGGTGGTCTGTCCAACCTGAGAGTGTCTAATAAAAGTAATAGTGTGAGGCCAGCCTAGTGGTGTAGTGGTTAAGTTCACATGCTCTGCTTCGGAGGCTGGGGTTCAGTGATTGGGATGCTGGGCGCACACCTACACACCACTCATCACATCAGGCCACGCTGTGGTGGCATCCCACATAGAAGAACTAGAAGGACTTACAATTAGGATATACAACTATGTACTGGCACTTTGGGGGAAGAAAAAAGGAGGAAGATTGGCAATGGATGTTAGCTGAGGACCAAGCTTTCTCCCAAAAATAGCATACCTCAAAAAAAGAATAATAAAAATAAAAATAGCCCGAGCACTGTGGGTAAGAGGGCATATTAAACGAAGGTTTGTAGTTGTACCTGATGATTTTGTACATGACTGGGTTGGTAAAGAAGGGCTCATCTAGCTCGTTGTGGCCCCACTGCCTGTAGCATAACAAATCAACAATCACATCCTTCCGGAACCGGCGCTGGTACTCAAATGCCAGCCGGGTGGCACGAACCACTTCCTCTGGGCTATCTCCATTGACGTGGACGATGGCGCAGCCCACAAGCTTCCCTGAAGCAGAGAAGATGGAGGTGAAGCAGGCCGGTTAGCCCCAAATGACATTAGCCCACCTCCAAGTCCTGTTGCCTGCGTAGGGAGGCACATCCTCGGAGGTAGTTTGGCTTGGTTGTTAAGAACCCACGTTTTGGAGTCCAGCCGACAAGAATGAGTTCACATCCCAGCTCTGTGACTTATTGTGGGACCCTGGCAAGGTGATGGATCCCAGTCTCCTTGTCTATAAAAGTAGGATAATGGCTCCCACCTCTAGTGGTATCCCAAAGGTTAAATGAGTTACTGCATATGAAGTGCTTAACAGTGCCCGGTTCACAATAACTAATATTTATTTTGTTATTGTCATTACTACTATTATCTTTCCTTCTGAGATAAAAGGTTTATTAAAGGATTTATCCTAGGAAAAAATGGATTTTCTCCAAAGAAAATTCATAGAATGTATTTTCAGCATCTGTATCAAACTGGTCACAAAAAAATTCACAGAGACAAAAGGCATCCAGGCCAGGATCTGGGTGTAAAAACAGAACAGTTCCTACCATCTAACAGTTCTTGTAACTCTGTGCATTAGAGAACGGGTAATAAAAGCCCTGCCTTTCTCTTAATGCTGCCAATTTCCAGGTGAAAACAAGTCAGCTTAGCTTTTTCACACCTGATTTCACATCAGACCACTTAGTCAGATGTACTGGTTAAAAACATCCTTTTCGACTAAGGTCTTGGGTACTCCCAGTCTGACTCCTAAAGACAGTTACTGCGGTGTTGTACTAGTGGTGCTGATCTCTGGTTTCCGCCAGATCATTCAACCGGATACTTGAGCAATTTGAGACTTCATCCTCTAAGTTCCACTTCTGTCTTATTTCCTTGGATTTTAAGATCACGCTCAGACATTAGAAGGAATATTAACTTAACACTGTTGGTGACTACTGACCATATCTGATCCAAAATTAAAAATGGGGTAGCCAGTGAGGCTCACTGTTCTGAGTGAACTAGAAGATTCTGTGGGAACTGCTGGTCTGACCATCAGCTTCTCCCCGTGTTACATACCGATATCACTACAGTATAAGGAAGACCTCCCTCTTTCTGCCGGAGTGGTGTAACCCAGCTGGTTATTGACGATCAAATGGACACTCCCACCAATTCTGAAATGTGGGAGATTAGAGAGCGTAAATGTTTCAGGAACAATCCCTTGACCACAGAAAGAAGCATCACCGTGAACCTAAATCATGGAGGAGAAGGAAAGAAAATGAACGTAAGGGACGGAGAAATTTAGGATTTCAAATTGGAACGAATCGCTTTCAAATAATAACAGGAATAAAAACAACCACCCTCTCACTGCTCCCCTTCCCTGCCCCAAATCTGCTTGTTATAGGATTTTCTAGAAGGGTTAGGCTGATCCAAGCAGCTTTCAAAGATACTAAAACAGTCCTTTTCTTCTTGCAGCCACCACCAGTTGACCTACTCCTTCCATCTTGTACCATCAGCTATACCCATTACTTCTCGTATACCCATCAACATTCTACTGCAGAGAGCGCCACTACAGAAGGAAGGCCACAGGAGGGGCAGAAGGAAAATCAGCTCTAGCAAAGTTTTCATGAGAACAGCCTGCAAGACGCAAGGAAGAGTGCACAGCTTTGAACTCCCCGGCTTCTCCAGTCGTCTTGCCCCCGAAAAGAGACTTCGCGCAGCTCCACCACCTAATCCCCACTGGGTGTAACGGCCACCATTGCGAACATGAAGGAAGTGATGTGACAGCAAAGACAGGAGGCATGGGGGGAAGGTATATCACACATAAGAGAAAGGACGCTTTGAGGGAAAACAAAATACTAGTAGGAGAGAATGTCTGAAACGTGCTGTTCTTCCAGAGCATTTCATAACTTCATCACAGAAGCTGGTAGATGGAAGATGCTAGAGAAAGGCGGAAATTTTTTTAGAAAAGTTGAAAGCAAATAATGAGGGAATTGTAGATCTTAGAAGAAAATAGAAGCTCAGCAGACTTCACGCTGAAAGACTATTATCATAAACAGCCAAAATGCTGAACTAAAGAGTGAGATCACCTGATCTGCCCTAACTTAAGGTAACCATGGTGGCTCTGATGATAACGGAAGTAAAAGACCTGATATGAATGAAAAAAGAATCCTTGGAAGTAGATTTTTCTAAAGCACATTGAAAATGTCCTTTTAAAAAGTCACTTTTATATAAGTAGAACATTTTGGCCAAGAAAGCAAGCACTCTCTTGAATCAGTAAAATTTCCAGTCCACACCTTCCATTGCTAGGGTCTGCGGGGATGACCGACATGTTGGAGTATCTATATCTAGTAACAACATACCCTTGCATTATCTCCACAGCAGTATGCATTATCTCCATTATCCACCCAACAACTAGGTGGGGGGCCAGGTAAGGAAGTCACCACTGTCCTTTTTACAGATAAGAAAACCAAGATTCAGAAAGAGTATATATTTTACACAGCTTGGACTAGAGGGTAGACCTTCTGTGACACGTCTGCTTTTTCTACTTATTTCCTCACCACTCTAAGCCTTTCTCCTGGATCAAGAAACATTATGGATATGTTCTCATTTAATCCTCGGAACACTATGAGGAATGTAATATACGCCCATTTTGCCTGTGACATTCGGAGAACCTAAGTAACAGAACCAAGCACGCCAAGCTAGAAAGGAGCAAAGCCAGGATTTGAACTCAGATCTTCTTGGTTCTAGAGTCCTTGTCTTTTCTACACCACATTACATTGTAAAGTCCAACCCTCAGCCAAACGGTGGCCCACACAGGGTCAAGGGGTTCCTGGCATCTGAACACTCCTCGTCCTTTGGCCTCAGTGCTGCTGGGATTGCTTGTGGGGTCAGGACGTAAAAGGAGATCAGTGAAGCAAGGAAGAGAGATGTGTGTTTCTTCTGCTCCTTTACAAAAGTGTTACAGTGGAGGCACTGATCAGACACTGCATCTGTTCACAATTTGCCCATTTTATCATGGTCTTAGGATTCTTGGCACTAAATCACATGTGTGTCACTCGCTAATTTTATTTTTCTTCTTAAATCAAAGAGAAACCACTCCACTCTGCTCTATAAAGCTTTGTGGGAGTAAGGGTCCATGAGCACAGACAAATGCTGCGTGAGGTGGAAGCCACCCAACCAAACACGGCCGTGGGGGTTGGACACACACAGAAGATCCCAAACGAGAATCCACTTCCACCAGGTCCAGGAGTAAGATAAGCAGAAGACAGACAGAAAAACTAGCAACCAGAATGTCATCCGCTGTGATTTTATAGGCTCCAAATTTAGAGTTCTCACAAGAAACTCCAATTGTGTACTTGAGCAAGGCAAGACGTGCAGACACAGCAGGGCAAAATATTTTAGGAACACAAAGTAGACAAAAAAGGGTAGTCAGTTTCTCATCACTTTAAAGTAAATGCCATTTTCACCTCTTACTTCAGAAGTCCATCTTAAGATCTGCTTGATGTACTGGGTAAATGTGAATGACTAAATTATTATAGAACATGATGAATTAAGTGAAAGGCAAAGAGAATATCTGGTTAATGATTTGGAGATTCCTATTTAGAAATACCATATTATAATCAAATCCAATTCTGCCTACTCTCAATTTATTTCCTACAAGTTTCTGGCCCAGGGAAAATGAACGTGAGTAAGATAATGTCGCTATTTGCATATGTAGCACAATATTCTACTGCCTTACAGATCTATCTATTTCTGTTGTGTTTGAAGACTCAGTTACTGTTATCCAGGATTAATTATCTCCCGGTAGCTAAAGGTTCTTTTTTTTTTTTTTTTTTGGTGGAAGATTAGCCCTGAGCTAACTGCTGTCAATCCTCCTCTTTTTTGCTGAGGAAGACTGGCCCTGCACTAACATCTGTGCCCATCTTCCTCTACTTTATATGTGGGACGCCTGCCACAGCATGGCTTGACAAGCAGCACCCGGGATCTGAACCAGCAAACCCTGGGCCGCCAAAGCGGAACATGCGCACTTAACCGCCTCGCCACCGGGCCCGGCCCCTAAAGGTTCATATTTAAAGGAATACTCACAGAAAAAAAAGGTGACCCACAATCCAAACTCTAAAAGATACCTGTTAGGTTACCAAAACCTGGGAGGAAGAGGAAGCAAGAACCACACTAATGATTTGTATTGGTTGCCTTAATGCCAAAGACCTTCACTGTAAAACAAACAAGCAGACAAAATAAATCCAGATGCTTGTAGTCTTGTTAGATATATGAAGACCACATAGTTTCCTAGAAGGCTGCACTTGCAGAGAAGTCATGACAATTGTCCTCACAGACGCGTCAGCTACGCCAGTCCCTACCCCGTTAATTAATCCATAACTCAAGAAAGGAAAAACACGGTGAAAACCTCCGTCTAAAGTCAGTTGCCTTGAGCCTAGACTTCAGATCTGCTATGAATTTTGAAAACAATCCCAGAATCTTATTTTCCCAAAAGTTGATCTCAATTTCCTCTTGAATGTCTGCCATCTCCTTTCAGAACTACCAACCCAGACATTCTTTCTTCCTGATCTTCCCAACCTCTGGCCCTGCTTCTTGAAGCTACAAGTACCTGTAAGCAAATGACTTTGTCCCCAGGCTGGGCCGAACTGTCTGGAGAGTAGTCCCCATCTTGTCTAGACTGCTGTCTTCCACGGGTTTTCCCGACAGCCACGGGGTTAACGGCTTCCAGGTGCGAGGGGTTAGGCAGCATTGTCACATGGAGGGGACGGTGTGCTCCAAAGTCCAGGTCAACCGAGGAGGTCAGGTGAGACAGGACATCTCCAGTGGCTGAGGCATTTTCTGGAAATTCACTCAAGCCTCGCATTTTACGGAACATCAGCTATTAAGAATGAACACAAGAAAAAATGCCTTTTATCACCATGGAGACAAGAGAAGAGGTTGTTAGTTCAAATCATACAATAAAAAAACCTTCATGCACATGCTTTGATAGCTATTATAACCATGCATTCTTTAAAAATAGCTACACGCTTCTAACTGCTCCAATGCACAGAACTAGAGACCTTCACCATCAAATGAAGTACCAACACTTTAAGGAGAGTCTAACATGGTGAAAATGGTAAGCTCTCTGCCTTGCAATAAGCAAAATAATGTTTCTTAAATATATCTGTGATAAAATATTTTCCAAAAGAACTTTGTATTAATCTCATTAAAGGCAGAGAGAAAAATAAAATAGAACTTAATCCCATTTCACCAAGGGATGACGTACACCGCTTAGCTCAAGTCACATCTAAAAAACTATACTGTCCAATTCTCAAAGGACTTCTCTGCACATTCTCTCCATGTTCAAAGTCATCTACAAGATATATGTTACTAGCCATTTTACAAAGGAACAAGGAAGAAAAATTAACTAAATTGTTAAAGATCGTGGCTATTCCGTAAAAAGCTGGGTTTCAAACCAAAGTATTTACCAAAAACAGCATGTTATTCTCAATTAGTCAAATTGTCTGAAAGACCGAAAAGCTTCCCTACTTTGGAAAAGCTTCTTATTGCCCTCCCACAGACAGGAACATACACACTCACACAGTGTAGGTCCAGATGAGTTGCTCATGAATAGGATCATTTATCATCATTTCTGCATCTTTCAGTAATTTTTTTGTCTGGGATATTTTAGAAACGCAATTTTCGGTTTAAGAATTTCCGTGTGTATGTAAGCACACGCCTCCATCTGTCAATCACTTTATTCTGTCATATCTTACCTTTCCTAAGGTATTTGTCTTTTAAAAGCTGATTAACAATCTCTTAGCATCAGAAACACTGAGGTCTAAGTAATAGTGGTAAAGCTTGGCCCCCAGACATGACATGAGGTGTATTTTCTAATATTATTAAGGATAACACGTCCTTCCGTGGACTCTGTTCACTCTGCCTAACTTTGACAGGCCCTTTTGCACTTATAATTATTTTTTTAAATTTTATTGCATTTATTAATAACACAAACAACTTTTTTGTGTGTGAGGAAGATTTTCCCTAAGCTAACATCCACTGCCAATCTTGCTCTTTTTTTTTTTGCTTGAGGAAGATTACCCCTGAGCTAACATCTGTGGCAATCTTCCTCTATTTCATATGGGGGACCCCTCCACAGCATGGCTTGATGAGCAGTGCATAGGTCCACCCCTAGGATACAAACCTGCAAACCCCGTGCCCCCAAAGCAGAATGTGAAAACTTAACCACCATGCCACTCGACTGGCCCCTATACATATTCTTAATCTCCTGGCCGAGAAGAATAGTGAGTTTTATCCATGCATTGTGGATCTTATTAAATATCGAATTTCTCTGATGTTCGTTGACATCACATCTTCAGTCCTGACTCTCGAGTCGTCTGAGAGACTTACAGAGAAACTGAGCTGGGCTGAACAGGAGCACCAACATCCAATTCCCTATCAACCCACTCACTTGGGTGTTCTCTGGAGATAACAATGTATTATTCATTTTACGCACTCTATTAACTACAAACTCTGCAAATAAGAGAAAAGTATAATTGACTTTTTGGAAGGTAAAACTGTAAAAATTGCACAGATCTTTGTGTTCGTTTGAACAATTTTTATTAAATAAGAAAAGCATGCTTCATAAAACCAAATTTATCTGTTTGCATCATCCTTGAGAAAACAAACTAACTTTTAACTTCCCTGAGAGAAGAAAGAATCCATAAAAAGACAAATAGAAAGCCCGCCTAAATACCAGTTCTATCCAGCAGCATTAGGTTTCATAGATGAACCAAGCAATCTCCTGGACCAACAGCTCATATGCTTAGTTGGTTTTCTACAAGGAATTACTACCATCAGTTTGATTCTGTTATAGGCGGTTGTACATTGCTGGTGAGAAACTAAGACAGTCTCTTACCTCCGGAGGGAGCTGCAGAAGGCCTGTCAATAAATTCAGCCTCCCTCTGTGGGGCATCCCAATAATAACATCGGTTATCCCGTCGTAGGCTGACCGTTTCAGCAACTCGTGGAAAAAGCCCATCATGCTTTCAGCTCCTTCGCCTCCATATCGCTTCACTGTGGCAAACTTGGTGGCCAAAAAGTGGTCAAACTCCTATGGAACATCACGTCAGACATATTCGTTACAGGAAGATAGCCGGCTAGTCAGGTCACAGTCAGACACGTCTACATGTGTTGTAAGAAGACCCCACACTTCTTCAGGTGGCTGCAGCAGGGGCCCTTCACTACATTCCCCAGAGACAGACATAAGTAATCCAGAGCACGGCAGGAAAACCTTGCAAGGACACCGGACAGCAGTAGGGAATGCAGAGAAAATAATCTGAGTGGTAGAATAACTACCCCAAGAGGAATCCCCTTAGAATGTGCGTTCTTCTAGAGTAGAGAGGCCGGGCCTTAGCTCTCTGGGTGCTTACATTTTAGTACCGGGCTCTACAGTACTATCGCATCAAGGCTGCAAACCAGCCAACTATCTGAATCATGGGGAAGAGATTTCCTGTCATCTTGATATGCCTGAGTCCTGATCACAGCCCCAACGGAGATTCAACTCCATTGACGTGGAGTGAGAGCCTCTTCCATGTAGAGACTTTTTTTTTTTTTTGATCATTTCAGGTAATAAAAAGAGAAGTAAGATCTTAAGGATTTTGCAATCTTTTAGAGTCAACAGACAAACACGCAAAAAGTTTTCACTCTGAGGAAAACAATGGCCCCGTTGTTTGGCAATCCACTTTTTTCTACTTAGAATAAAGTGGTGTGTGTTACATTGTCTGTTGAGTTGAGGCAATGGAGGGTGAGTGGGGGTCTGTTCAGAGCTAATGCCTTCCTTCTCTCTCTTCAATGTTTAAGTATCTTTGTAGAAAACGAGCCGACTGGTCCACTAACATCCGCTGTCGCTTTTATACCTGGGACTCTAGCATTAGTTTTGACAGATGTTTTCGCTCTTCTGTGGTAAAGGTCTCCTTTTTCAGCTCCTCAAACCGCTTGGCAAACCAGTCTTTCTCCTCCTGGCTCTGAAGTTGGGAGGTTTCAATAGAAATCTGCCCACAGTAGATTTGATTGAGATAGGCTAATATTTCCTCAAGAGAGGCCTCGTCCTTCCCCATGTTCAATAATCCTATGAGATGGAATCAAAGGGATCATTCTAAAGAACAGTCAACCATATAACTAATTATTGAACATACCAAAATAATTATTTCAATTCAGAGCACTTCATTCCAAATAACTTGGGTCATCATCAATGGTTATCTAGATTTTTCTAAAAGCAAAATTGTAAATACGGGCAATGGCCATGAAATAGTAAAACTTCAGAGGGGGGAAAAATCCCTTTCTTCACAAGGACAGAGCCACACTGCTTTATGACAAATTTTGATTCTATTGTAATTTCAAACTAGAATTTGAAAGCTACCATTCATCTGTTTTATAGTTACAAATCTTATGTTTTACCTTTATCTGAAATATTTATCTACCAAGATGTTCAACTTTCATTAATATCTATAAAGCAATGCCTATTATTGAACAGTTGGTCTCCACATGAGTTAATATTGATAGCAAAGCAACATTTTAAGGTAAAAGGAAATCTCCCTGAAACTCAGTCAAAGAAAAGGAAGGTTTGTAATGTGCCGTTAACTCAGCACCAATCACTTATCAGTCATTTGCCTAAACCTACACCATGAGTTTAACAAACCATCATTCACTTTATAGGGCTTATGGTTTCTTCACTTCAGATCTTCAAAACGGGTTGACCAATGCTGCAATGAACACGAGAGGGCAGACGTCTCTTCCAGATCCTGATTTCCTTTCCTTTGGATAAATCCTCAGAAGTGGGATTACTGGATCAAATGGTAGTTCTATTTTTAATTTTTTGAGGAACCTCCATACTGTTTTCCACAGTGGCTGCACCAGCTTACATTCCCACTGACAGGGCACAAGGTTCCCTTTTCTCCACATCCTCACCAACACTTGTATCTTTTGCTTTTTTGACAATAGCCATTCTAACAGGTGTGAGGTGATATCTCCTTGTGGTTTTGATTTGCATTTCCCTGATGATTGGTGATGTTGAGCACCTTGTCACATACCTGTTGGCCATTCGTACATAGGTTTTTGGATGCAGAGGAAATGGGCCCTATCAGAAGACCATTCTAGAACCTCAAGACTGCTTCTCCCTGCCAGCGCTTGAATGTACCCCTCGTTATCTCCTCACACCCCACAGAAGCCTGAGCTCCAGTGGGCATGTGAGTTCTTCAAGAACAGAGAGAGGAGCCCACCTCATGTTGGCAGTTAAGTGTCATATGGACAGCCTGTTGCTAAGGGGCTTTACCTGTGGTGTTAAAAGGTCCCTGCAGCGTCTGCACAACGGCTTGGATTTCAGGCACATTCTCCTGCAGGGCTTGTCCAGTGAAGAGGGGGTTGATTTGGGCAGCTTTATGACCGTGCTCACAATATACCGTCACCAGCCTGGCAAGGCCGTGATCAACTAATTCAGGGGGAAAACAGAACAACACAAACAGTTTAGGAAATGCCCACAAACTGCAAAGTCAGCTTTTCAAAGAAGCCTCAGTGGCCTTAGACATTTTTAACACATTGCTCCTACCCACCACATCTGTCAGTGGTTTGTAGGATTAAAAATTACCAGGATCCAGGAAAACACACTTATTTCCTTAAATTGATCTCATGATAGCTAAAGTCACTGAAAACAACCAAAAACGAAATAGAACTACGAGTGCACATTTGTAAAAATAACTATGCACTTGGGTAGATATAAAAGAGAACACCCAAAATTGAAAAGAACTGTTAAAATGCCAAGATTGTGGATAATTATAGTTCGCTTTATTATTTGAGATATTTTTATATATTTTACATAAAAAATAGAGATAGCTACAACTACAAAATCAATGCTGTATTTCCTTCCTTATTTCCTAAAGACCCCAGGGACATAGTTATTTCATAGATCTATGAAATCTTAGACTAGGAAAAGACCTTAAAATGATCTTGTCACTCACATAATGAAAAAGAAAAAAAATCCCCTTTATAAAGCCCTAAATGAGTGATTCCCCAGTCTCCACTTAAAGAAGAGGCGTTATCTTTCAATGAATCCAATTCTTAGACGATTTTATATTCAGCCAAAAGCTGCTTTTCTTCCCTTTCCCACATGAAAGTCCTAAAATTTGAAAAAAGTCCTTAATGCTCACATTCAATTAACTTTCAGTTCATTATGGTATTCTTACACAAACTGAGCACAAATCCCTGAAAATGAGCAGATCTACTGTTGAGGTCACACATTTTCTAAACATTTTTAAAAAATTTTATTTTCAGAACCCAAAGAAAAGTGTTAGCATATTTGAAACATCTAATGACCATTTTATGAACATTTATTACCATGAAACGATTTCAGGGCTACCAATGTGCTTGGGCTCATACTCGGAGTACTGCAAAGTGTAGCTCTTGTCACAGGCTTAGAGGAAAGAACAGAGATGTACTGAATACGTAAGGGATGTGTTTGCACTAATACGGCAGCTGGGAGGATCCAAACTACGTCTAACAAACTTCTCAAACAATCCCAGTAAATGAACTGATTTCAGGCTAGAGGTTAGGGATGTAATATGCTGTAGGGTTCTATTCTGAACCTTACTGGTGTTCTCGGTTGCTGTTTTATGAAGTAGGAAAGCTTCATGTTTGTGGCTAAAATCCAGATGGACCATGTCTACAGCCTTGTCCCTGTTGGCCACTCCTTAAAGACACATTCTTCCCTGGGCTCTCTGGCATTGCAAGACCCTGGTTTTCCTCCAAACTCACTGGCTGCTCAACCTCAGTCCCTTTCAGGGGGCTCCTCCTCTGGGTCCATCTCTAAAATACTGGTGCTCTGTGGGTCTGCCCAGGGCCACCTTCTCAATCTATTTTCCCTCTGTGTGATCTCCTCCACTTTCCACAGCATCCAGTATCATCTACAAAACTACATCTTCAGTGGGATAAGTCAATAGTAAATATACAGGGTTTTCATCACCATTCTCATAGCGATCCGGTTGCCCTTTTGAAAACATTCTCTTTAGTGAACCCATGTCAGCTCACAGAGACCACTGCTTCAATTTCTGACTGCTCGCCAGGCAGGCTTTTATTGATATTCTGGAACACTGACATGGGAGTTGGCACAAAAGGACACTGATCACCCCAAAGAACACGTGGCACCTATTCTTCTGGCAGAGCCAGAGAGAAGACTCTTCCTCTCCCACTTCTGGGCACATCTTACCTCCAGCCTGGCGATCTATTTTCTCTCACACCCTCATTTCAATGCTCTGGTTTCTTCTCCCAGACCCAGTCCCATATCCCTTCCCTCTCTGCCCTCAGGTCTTTCCATTGTGACATCTGGCATTCTGTTCCATGTTTAACAAATCTCCCTACATTCTTAATCTTTTCCCTAAACATCCCTTGCACTCCTGTCCTGACTGGAATCCGCTTTCCCCAGAGGACATCATTAGATGACAAAGCTACTTATCACCCACACCCACACCTCTCAAACATTGAGGCGGAGTGGCTGCCTCCTCATTCCTCGCTGACATTTCCCTATTGTTAGTCCTCTAACTCTTTACAAACCCCCAGTGCTCTGAGGGAGGTGCTCGAGGGTTAATAGCTAATGTCCATTTCCCAACAGTCATTGCAAAATAACGTTGGAGGAGGATGCTTCACGGAAAAATCTTACTGTATTCATATCAAAAGAGACTATAAGACAGTATATATAGCATGAGCCTGCTTTTTGTTAAAATGTGTGTATAGTATATAATATATATTTCATTATGTAGTATATATAGCATATTAGTATCTGCATACTTCATACATATGTGTATGTACATGTTCATATATATATTTCATAAATATAAAGGAAATAGACCAAAAACTTAGTGATGTCCAAATTCCTGATTTTTTTGTGGCTTATCGTATTTTCTAAGTTTTCCACAGTGAGCATGTACAGAAGAGCTCTTTAAGTTGTATCCATCGCTCTGACTTGCTGCCGCCTTCACTCCCAGAGCCTTTGATCTGTGAGTCCTCACGGGTACACCCAGCACGTCTGCCCTCACTTCACTATATGCTTATAAGAATCAGTTATATCTGTTCCTAAGGCTATTGCTGTGGGGAAAAGTAAAATATTGGAGGAGAAATCATAAAAATCTAGAGAGATTTTGCATTCGGATTGCTTTCATAAGTCCTCTTAATTTTAAAGATTTGCATATCCAACAACAAAAATAAATATCTTTAAGTTAAAATACTTAAAGCATCTCCCATTTCGATATGAAACGCCCTGCTTTAATGACTTCTTTTTAAATTAACTGGCCAAATTCCAGTTTCAAATACATTGGATAAAAGTGCTTCACCTTGTAGCAAATAATGACATTAAAAGATTTAAAAGAATGAGGGCACAGCAATAGAACACACATATTCTTCATTTAACAACTTGCCATTACTGTATAAATTGAAGGATTACTGTAAGAGAAAAATGAATACTTTTATGTTAGGCATAAAACTGCCCAAAAAACTTAGTACTCATGATATCTACAAAAGTTCAGAGGGATTGAATTTGACGTTTAAATCCCTAAGAAGCCAGAGAGAAGAGGAAAACAACAACAGCACATAGATACTCTTCTTCAAAACAAAATGGGAAATATTGGAGGCATGCACCCAGCTCAGGAGGCTGGCATACAGTAGACGCAAGAAATATTTGTTATTACATGAATGCAGTCCTGAGATTCAGCATTTTGTAACAGAGTCACAGAATTCTCATGATGAAAGCTTTCCAGAGCCCTCAAACGTGGAAATACAAGACCCACAATGGATCCTTCCCACTCATGTTGACTCCCTCTCTCCTGAGAAATTCCATTCCAGGGGGTGGGTTCCAGTGACCATGTCTATATCACTTCCTCTGCCTCCCTACAAATTCATGGATTCCAAAGACACCTGAGTCAAGGTGGGTCAGATTCCATCTTTCCAGAATTTGAGACTTGGAATTGAGAGGGATGTTATGAGAAAAGAGTAAACCTGAGACTATTATCCTTAGAGAAGCTGCTTGCTAGGTTGGCTGGTGTCCGGGAACTTGGAGTTCAGGAATGTCTTCACCTGTCCCCAACTGATAAGAGTAGCCCTCTATGCCTCAACTGTTCAAACAGCGTGGTTTATGCTGAACACCTGCTGTCCTTCTGGGAGTCTGGAATTTTGGCATGTGCAAAGGGTGCTTACATGACCATTTCCCAAGAGAAACCTTGGGTGCCGAGTCTCTAATAGGCTTCCCGGGGCAGAAACATCACACACGTTTCTGTGTTTTTGTCGCTTGAAGAAGAGTGCGTTCTCTGTCATCCCTCATGGGAGAAACAGCATAAGGAAGCTTGCACAACACATCCTCCAGCTCTTCCTGTGCCTTTTTCCATTATGACCCAGCTGTATAACCTTATTACATCACTGTAATAAACCTTAGCCACGAGTACAACTATACGCTGAGTGCCATGAGTCCTTGTGGCGAATCTCAAACATAGGGTGGTACTGGGGACCCTCAACACATGTATGGATGACACAGGAACTGAGTCACATTAACAGCAGTGCTCTGTGGGTCCACACACACTCCTGCCAATATCCCCTGAGTTAGCCCTGATTTACTCCCTACCCGAGTTTCGGTTGCTTGACACATCCTTCACTTCTAGAAGACATCCTTGTATCTTTCAAATAAAATCCCCTCTTTAGGATAGCTGGAGTGGGTTTCTGTTGCTTGTGACTAAAAGAACCTTAGCTAATACAAGATTAAAAACTATTATGATAGGGATCTCTATATCAACTACTTTATTCTCTGTTGTAAGCAAACATGGTAGGGACACAGAACAGTGTTTTGTTTTAGGGAAAAAATGTTCAAATTAACCAGCATGAAGTACACTGACAGACAACTTAAACTAAACTTAGTACTTAAACTAAAAGTCAATACAGTTCTATTTTATGATCTGGTCATAAATAGCCTCCCCCCCAGATTTCTAGACCATATCCATAGTTCTATTTCCATTTAAGGCAGCATATGCTTAAGGCAAGTGGGAGCACTGGATATCTATAAAAACAGTGAAAACTCCAAGAAAGGGAATTTCGTAATTGGAATCCCTTAGAACCCTATTAAAATGAGGTGGCTGCCTCCAGCTTCAACTTAGGAACTCCATAGATAACCATATTAAAAGCCAAATGACTTTGTACCAGCATACTATATTCTGTTCAATAAATTCAGATAGACCTAGGCCGTGCAACTGAGTTCATTTTCTATCATACCCTCCCTTCCCGTCTCAAACACAACAGTTTTACAAAATAAATTTTTTCCCTGTTGCTTCTTTCTTGCAAAAAAAACAGACTTTAAACAGAAAGCCTGTTCTGCCTTTACATTTTTTTAAATCCTTTCTTAAATCATTGCCAAGATAGATAAGTAAGGGTCACAGGTTGATAATAAGTGATAGTGACTGCTTACTGAGTACTAACTTTTGCATGCATTGTACTGGATTTTTCAAACACATCATGTTAGCTAATTCTTGCAACAATTCTAAAATAGGTCCCCCCATGTGCAGAAGAGTAGCTGAGGCCCAAAGAGGTCATGTGGCTAACAAAAGGTGACATAGGTAAAGAAGCAGCTGGAATTTGAATTCAAGCATATTTGACTTCAATACAATGTTTTATCCATTACACTCTAATAACAATTCAAAAGGGAAGTCCACAGCCTATAGTGAAAGGGATGAGAGAATTAGAAGTTATTGAGACATTAAAAACAACAACAAAAAGTACAAGAACTAATGTCATTAGCTTTTTTTGGTCTACATTTGTGCTCCAGAATCATCCAGATTTTTAAAAATCTCTAATGCAATCAGATTTTCTTCAACCATTTTCCCCATGACTCCAGTAAAGGTTCCTGTTATTTCTAACATGCAATGTATCTACAACCTCACTTCAACTACTAAGGCTCATTGCCAAGGTCAGTAACCACCAAACACTGTTTGGAATCCTATGGCTTCCATCTCCTGAGGGTCTCTAAATTCTGCTATGTTTTTTATAATCCAAATCCTCCATAGTGAAACTTATATCCATGAATCACCACTCCTAAACCCACCTCCACTTTAAATTGGGATTGTTGATGAACAAATCCAAGTGACGTGAAAACTGAGGTTTACCCAGGTTAAAGTACAAGCTGCAAGTAATAGTCAGTTACAAAGGACGCTCATTATAGGTCAAATTTTAACTAGTGAAACTACTGCCATCCCAAAGGTTACTAGAAGCAAATTCAGTATCTCTCTAAAGCCTAAGACAATGAAAGTCTTAGCGAATGATGTAGTCATCCTCTGCAGGCATTGATTCTCAGCCAAGACAAACATATGCAGAAAGAAGGCTGATGAAGCACAAAGAGGAGAAGGGAGGAACCGTACCTCTGACCACACCTCCTCCCACTTCGCTGTCACCTTTGATATGGGAGGATGCCATGTGTCCATTTTGACTAGGGTTGTCCTTTGATTTACATTGCCAATACCATAGAGTTATGTACATGAGCCATCACACTAACTCAGTCATTCCCTTCAACCAAGATGGTACCTTTTAGGACAACTGGCAGGGTCATGAAAAAGAATAGAGCTGATCAAACCACATCCTTGGCCTCATCAGCATCCTGTTCTAATTAACGGAACTGGCCATGAGCACACACTTACAGAGAATTTAAGGAAAAACACAGCAAGTCTTAATCGTCTTCATCAGCAAAAAAGAAGTTATTCCTTTTTCTAAAACATAGTAATATAGTGTATTACCCAATACACAAAGTGCTTCCTTTCTTGATACATGGTGTTATGGTTGTACATGCTAAATTCAGATGCACTAAATGTCACAAGTAAATTGTATATACAGAACCTTATTTCCATTTCTCAGTAGGAATAAATCATTTAATAAATATTCAGCTAAGTGTAGACATAAGAGGAACATAAGACAAGGTCTTTACCAGGCAGGATCTCACAAGGCAAGTGAGAAGATGATCACTACACAACACTGCACACAGTCAGAAAAGTTCAATAGAGTCCTAGGGCCCACACCGAGAGTTGGGGGTGTTCAGATTTGGATAGCCTGGAATTGTCTAGAAAGATATCATATGAACAGCATATAATATCAAGCTAAAGAATTTGGATTTTATTCTGAGAGGCAAAGTAGAGCCTTTTGAGACCCGAGTAGGAAAATGACTCAAAGAAACCAATGGTTTAGAAAGACTGGACTATGCTGGAAGAGAACGAGGCTGTAAATGATAACACCAGTGAGGTCAGCAGTTTCACCTTTTTGAAGACATGGATCTCTGAGAATTGAATGGAAGCTGTGGGCCCTTTGCCTAGAAACAGACACACACAGAGATGCGCAAAGTATACAGACTTTCCGAAAGCTATTCACAGGGAGCCATGGGCCCAGGATAAGAACCCTTGAATTAAACTATTTTTTCGCAGCAGACCAGACTGAAGGCCTAGACCAGGATCCTAGTTAGTGAAAATATAAAGAAAACATAGCTTTCAGAAATACAGTGCTCAAAATTTCATATGAAGTATGAGGTGGAAAAGTTGAAGGTGGATTGCTTACCCAAGGTTTTTATAATACATCTGGAGCAAAGACACCAAAACTCCCAATATCCATTCCCCTTTCTCTTTCATAGTAATAGACAGTTGAGTATATGATTTTTTTCCAGCCTTCCATGCAGCCAGTGTGGCCATGTGACTAAGTTCTGACCAATGAGAAGGTAGTAGAAGTGACGTATACAACTGGTGGGTTTGCCCTTAAAGGAAAGGGTGTTCTCTTCCCTTCCCCCTTTCTTCCTTCTTGCTGGTCAGTATGTGGATACAGCGGTGAGCCATCCTGGACCAGAGTTGAGAGCAACACCCACAAGAGGGGAAGAGACAACACAGAAGGGGCTTGACGCCCTATGACTTTCAGAGCAAAGCTGTCATACCAGCTCAGACTCTTACTCACTTTACTTAAGTCACTGTTATTCCAGGTGTCAGGCACAGCCCCTGCACTCATCCTTTCTAAGACAGAATTTGGTACCCAAGGTGGGTTGCTGCCATAGTAGAACCTAAAATGCATACGACACCGGCTTAGCAGTCGGGCAATGGATGCCAAGGACCCAGATATTTCAGACTAGAAAGCTGATCAGCAGTGCTATGCTATCTGATAAAACATTTAGTAAAACTGTCACCTGTGACATCCTGAAAGGCTGACTACATGCCCACAGAGCCTAGAGCTCAACAGCATGGGTTCATTGTTTCTCGTCATTTTCTGGAAAACCCTGGGAGAAAGATGAGGTCAAGTTGGAACTAGCAAATCAACAAGCAGAGATGGAGGGAAATTCAGCTCTGCTAACAGCGGGTAACCTCTGTCTGTGGCCTCAGTACCCAGAAGGTGGACTGTGGCAAGGTTGGAAAAGTAGAAGCAATTAGAAAAAGTGGTTCTGAAGAGGCCATCTTAGCAGGAGATAAGAGAACAGATGAAACCCTTCTTCAAGCACCTTCTAGTAAGCAGTCTATCAGACAACAGGAGCCAGCTGAGCTTTGGATCAGATAAAGGGTGTTGCCTTCCCAGTCCAGCATGTTATTTCAAATGGTCTCAAGGTAAGCACCCTTAAATTGAGGGAGCTCCATGGGTAGAGCACAGAAGCAGTAAATAAAAGACCAGAGTTTTCAGCCTTAAAAACTAACTGTAGATGAGATCTTGCTCATGGAATGACCAGAAGCAAAAAGACTGCAGACCTGTGAATTTTATTTAAAAAACTGCCAAAGAAATCCCAACTCCCCCCAGAAAAAAAACCTGTAATTGATGACCCCCTAAAGGAACTCTCAGGTTCCTAACCTAATCAAAATAGAGTAGGTTGTGGAAGGTGTGCAGCCCCCAAGGGGGGCCTACTCCCCAGAGCCCATGTCAGAGGCAGCCACAGAAGATAATAGCTAAGGAACAATCTATAAGGCAATGCCAGGGAAACAGAGAGGGCAGAGCTGAGGGCCGAATAAACTGGTGGACTTACTAAATCGCCACATCAAGGAGCTTTCTCATTCCTTCCCAAGAGGATTTGATAACTGGTTGGAACCAGTCCTCATCCTTTCCTTTTTAAGGATGGGAGTTTCCTTTGTATACTGAATGTGTATATATGAGGCGGATGGCAGTTCATAGAATTCCAGACCAGGAGGAGCCACAACCAGACCTGATAGAGAGGGCTGCACATTCCCCGGAGATAATGGACTTTGAGCTGGATTCAGGAAATGAACAGAGGAGAGAAGAGGTGAATACATTCTATGTATGGGAAGAAAAGCTTAGAATATTTGAGTGGCCAAAGGGGTCAAGTGTGGTGATTACTAGTTATTTTCCAGTATTTATTTTCCTCTTCTCAAAATAATTTTTAGCTGCTGCACTGCCACCTTGAATAAAGACTATACTTTTGGGGCCAGCCCCATGGCTGAGTGGTTAAATTCATGCGCTCTGCTTCGGCGGCCCAGGGTTTCTCTGGTTTGGATCCTGGGTGCGGACATGGCACCCCTCATCAGGCCATGCTGAGGTGGCGTCCCACATGCCACAATTAGAAAGGATCCACAAGTAAAATATACAACTATGTACTGCAGGGGGCGGGGGGGGGGGCAGGTAATGGGGAGAAGAAAGAAGAATTAAATCTTAAAAAAAAAAAAGACTACACTTTCTAGTCTCCTTTGCAAATATATACTGACAGAGTTCTAGCCAATGAGATGCTACTGGAAGCGACACATACAAGTCACCTTCCTCCTTTCTCCCACACAGCCTAGTAGGAGATAAGGACCCACAAAAAGAGTTACAACAAAATAATATGACGAGTTCTGAAACAGAAAGAAGGAAAACCTGCCACAGATCTATATGCAATGGTAATTTTGAAGAAAGTTACAGAATGGCCCACTTGCCTGCAAGTTTTATTCAGAGTATTTAAAAAATAAGGAAAATGAAAATAAAGTTATTGCCCTTAGCAACAAAATTTCTTAAGCCAGATTATGTAACTGTGCAACAACTGTTTCCTGGTATTGATTTTACTCTTCCCTCCCAATACCATACGAGATGGTACCCTCTGCCTGCAGTTTTAAAGCCATACTGAACTTTCAAATTTCACCAAGCACCTCACAATACAGCAAGTTCATTACTAGCAAGAGAGGGAGAGAGGACAACTTGGTGATGAGGAGATTATATATAAAATCAACTCCAGAGATTTTTGTGTGTGTGTCTGTAGGAAGAGTCGCCCCAAGCTAACACCTGTTGCCAATCTTCTTCTTTTTGCTTGAGGAAGAGTAGCCCTGAGCTAACATCTGTGCCCATTTCCCTCTATTTTGTATGTGGGTGCTCCCACAGCATGGCTTGATGAGTGACGTAGGTCTCCACCTGGGATCTGAACCTGCAAACCCTGGGCCAGTGAAGTAGGGCGTGCTGAACTTTACTACGCTATGGGGCCAGCCCCCAGAGATATTTTTTAAACCACACTAGCCCAAAGCTCCTAAGATGATTCAGATATAGTCTTCCAGTTAAGAACCACCAGCCCAGGTTTTTCCAAGGCAAGGCTTAATTCTCAGCTACCAGGCTGTTAATAGGAATCAAATAGAGACCCGATTGTAAGGGAAAACCTCAAATGAGATCACAATCAAATTGTGCATTGAGATCATGCTAACATGATCCTAAATGAAGAAGGGATTGTCAAACACGTCCTGCACACATATCCCTTCTGACTGTAACAGTATTTGGCCACAGGTGGCCGTGCAATTCCTGCTAGAGAATCACCTGGGATGCCTGATGAGAATACATACTCCTGAACCTCATCTCAGCTCACCGACTTAGAACCCAGAGGGGAGGGCGTGGGAGGGAGGGAGGCCTAGGAACTGGCATTTTAAACATCATTCAAAGTGATTTCAGTGCACATATTTGAAAACAATTGACATAAAATTCTTTGTTTTTTTTAAAGACTGGCACCTGAGCTAACATCTGTTGCCAATCTTCATTTTTTTCCTTCTTCTTCTCCCCAAAGCCCTCCAGTACATAGTTTTATATTCTAATTGTAGGTCCTTCTGGTTGTGCAATGTGGGAGCCGTCTCAGCATGGCTTGATGAGTGGTGCTAGGTCCACACCCAGGATCCTAACTGGCAAAACCCTGGGCCACCAAAGCAGAGCACAGGAACCTAACCACTTGGCCTCAGGGCAGCCCCTGACATAAAATTCTTGACACTCAATTTGCAGAGTGAAATAAGATACCTATCGTCCTACCCTCAAGAGATTAACAATCTGATTGGCCAAAATGCCTTCTCTAAGAAAATCCCATTGCATTCAAGCGAGAGAAATCAGGTTTATTCTAAATGCTCCCTGAGGTCAAGAGCAAAATACTGAGGTTTCAGTGTGTGATGTAAGATTCAAATGTCAGGTCCTTAGATCATGAAGGGGACCTTCATTGTTAACTAATAACCAGATCAACGACACCAAATGATTTTCTTCTAATAATCTATCTGTATTTATCTTTTGTCCTGTGAGGATGAATAAAGATACAATAACTTTGGAGCATAAACCAAATACTCAAAATTAGTCTCTTGTACAGGAGCATGCAAGAGAGGTTCCAAAAACTGATATTCGTGTCTCCTAATCCATTAAAACCGCTAGTAACATGGTTCCAAGTTCAGCAAAGAGTTTTAAACTCTGAAATTAAAGTAAGAGGCTACTTAGGTCGAGGAGATAAACAATAAATACTATGCTGTGGTCCAAGATCAACTAGCTGCCCTCTTCACCGCAGCAGCACAGTCGTGATCCCCACACATCCAGCTCGCAGGAGCCTTGGAGATGGCCCTGGAAATGTATCTTGTTAAACTCCAGGAGCTGGGAGATCTTTGAACTTTTCTTTTCCCGCAGCTCCGCCTCCGCAAAGAACTAAACTCCCACATGTTTACAACCAAGGAATAGAAAAAAGACCTCACAAAACCAGTCACTGCTCGAAAGACAGATCACTCAAGCGTGGAACCCACGCTGACACCCAGACCTCAGGGTTCCCCACCTACCGAGGCTGGACAGAGAGTGACCCAGACACTGACAACACCCACACCTGCCCCCCTCCGCCCCCTTACCTCCCCCTCCTCCCCACCAGACTGCACGCGCACTGCAGGCCCCCTGAAGCCCGACCTACACCCCAACAAAACCCCACCGCAGGCCAGGCAGGGAGGCCCCCTGCCTCCCCAGCCCCCACGCCCACCGCCCGGGCCCCATCCCGGACCTGGGGGGCGCGCCAGGCCGCCCCGGGGCTCCCGGCTCTCGGGCTTCCTCGGCCGGTAGCCGTAGACACCCTTCTCCGTCTGGTAACCGCGCTGGAGGAGTAGCCGAGGGGCCCGGCCGAGGCTCCGTCTTGCTGCTGCCACAGTGGCCGAGGCCATGTCCCGCCTGATCCCCTGGCCCGGAGGACGAGGGTCAGCAGCTGCCGGGGCTGCGGGGGAACCTAGGCACTCGCCACGCGGGAGGCGGGAGGCAGGAGGCGGGAGCCCCGCCCCGGGACAACGCCCCCGCGCCTGATTGGCCGGGGCCGGCCCCTCTGCGCCAATCCAGGCCAGCGGCCCACGAGGGAAGCCACGCCCCTGGAGCCGGCTGGACTCGCGTGATCTTAGAGACTGAACGCAGCCCTGGATTTGGGAAAGAGGTAGTGCTGAGCGGCGGCTTACCGGCTTTCTGGTACAAAACTTTATATTTCTCTATATCCTGCGCCCACCACCCCTCTGCTGGAAGCTGCAGAGCACGACCACACAGACATGATGTAGGTTATCACAGAGAAAGGAAAAAAGAGCTATAAGCTGCACAGACAGTGGCTGGGACTGAGACCAAGGGACGCAAGAAGAAAAGGTCATGTGAGGGAACCGGAAAGTCAATATCCTCCTTTTTTTTTTCTTTAGGCAACATTGAGGGAGAAAGTAAAAATTAAGGGAGGAGGAGCCTGTAAGAAAGGGATAGAATGGAGTGAAAAGCAATTAGACGTGGAAAATTTAGTAACACTACAGAGGAGAGGGCTAAAGGATTGGAAGTTGTCAGTGAATGGTGTGTTGGCATTTGAGATTTTAGAAACGGGATAATTGCCTGTCAGTCCTGCCCCAGGGCATGGTCCCTGGAGGGGCTTGCTGCAGTGGGGTGGAGGTTAAAACTGTCAGAGCTAGGACCACCTCCAGCCCCCACCTCGTGGCCTAGTGGTTAAGTTCCATGCTCTGCTTCGGAGGCCGGGGTTCAGTTCTGGGCGCAGACGTACACCACTTGTCAGTGGCCATGCTATGACAGTGACCCACATACAAACATAGAGGAGGATTGGCACAGATGTTAGCTCAGGACTAATCTTCCTCAGGAAAAAAAAAAGTCAGAGCTAAAGTTAAGTTCCAATGAGATTAGGCTGCAGGACGGGGTCTTCTACATGGACAATGAAATAGCCTAGGAAAATGGTGGGCTTTTCGTACAATTTTGTCATTATCAGTTTCTGCCTGTCTTTGTCATTAGATTGTGAACTCCTTGAGGCCAGGAATAGTGCTTTATTCATGTTTGTATTTTAATTTCCCAAATAATGATTGATACATAGTAACACATTAAAAATTAAATGGATGGCACCATCAAGGGAATGAGAAGACAAGGCACAGACTGGGAGAAAACATTTGTGAAAGACATATCTGATCATAATGATGGATACGTGTCATTATACATATGTCCAAAGCCATAGAATGTACAACACCAGAGTGAACCCCAATGTAAACCATGGACTTTGGGTGATGATGTGTCAATGTAGATTCAACAACTGTAACAAATGTACCACTCTAATAGGGATGTTGATAATAGGGGAGGTTATGCGTGTGTGGGGGCAGGGGGTCTATGAGAAATCTCTGTACCTTCCCCTCAATTTTGCTGTGAACCCAAAACTGCTCTAAAAATATAAAGTCTTTAAAAAAAAAGACATGCCTGATAAAGGGGACTGCTATCCCAGCTATACAAAGAACTCTTAAAATTCAACAATAAGAAAGTGAACAACCTGATTTTTAAAATGGGCCAAAGATCTTAACAGACACCTCATCAAAGAAGAAATACAGATGGCAAATAGGCATATGAGAGGATGCTCCACATTATATATCATCAGAAAAATGCAAATTAAAACAATGAGATGCGACCATACACCTATTAGAATGGTGAAAATACATAACACTGACAATACAAATTCCGGGGAAGATGTGGAGCAATAGGAACTCTCATAAGTTGCTGGAGGGAATGCAAAATGGTACAGCCACTTTGGAAGAGAGTTTGGCAGTTTCTTACAAAACAAAAACATACTCTTAACATATAATCCAGCAATCACACTCCTTGGAGTTGAAAACTTATGGACATTCAAAAACTGGCACATGGTTGTTTACAGCAACTTTGTTTATAGTTGCCAAAACTTGGAAGCAAGCAAGATCTCCTTTGATAGGTAAATGGGTAAATGAACTGCAGTGCATGCACACAATGGAATATTATTTAGCACTGCAGAGAAATGAGCTATCGAGCCATGAAGAGACATGGAGGAAATGTAAATGCCTATTATTAAGTGAAAGAAGCCAATCTGAAAAGGCTACATACTGTATGATTCCAACTATATGACATCCTGGAAAAGGTAAAACTACGAAGACAGTAAAAAGATCAGTGGTTGCCAGGGGTTGGAGGGAGGGAGAGCTGAATAGGCAGAGCACAGAGGATTTTAAGGATAGTGAAAATACTCTGTATGACACTATAATGGTGGACATATGTCACTGTGTGTTTGTCCAAACCCATAAAACGTACAACGCCAGAGTGAACCGTGGACTTTGGGTGATAACAATGTGTCAAGTAGGTTCGCTGATTGTAACAAATGTACCATCTGGTGGGAGATGTTGCTAGTGGGAGAGGCTGTGCACATGTGGGAGTAGGGAGTATATGGGAAATCATTGTACCTTCCTCTCAATTTGCTGTGAAGTTAAAACTGCTCTAAAAAAGAAACTCTCTCAAAAAAAAAAAAAATTAGATGGGAGCATGGCTGAATGAATGAATGAATAAAAACAAACTATGTTGTTAATGCCACAATCTCTGGAAGTCAAATGGAGTTTAAAAAAAAAAAAGTGTTTATGAAGAAGACTGTGGTTCGGATGCAAAGTCTGAATAAAGTGAGCAGGAGATTTGAGAGAGACAGCGCGGAGGATGATTGAGAGAAATAGAACCAGATGGCATAGGTTCTGAAGGGATAAAGATTTATGTGAAGGAAAAGTAATATTTGAAGCAGTACCCATCCAATCCCCTATTCACAGACAGTGAGGCGGGGATCAGCTCTCAGGCAAGAGGTGGACGGCACATTCTACAAAGATACCTACGCTTTAGGTCGTAGGATGAAAGCAAAACCATTTTCCCCTATAGAATTGTCACCCTTTAGCAATTAAAATGCTTCTAGGAAGTAAGTGGGTACTTGTACCTTTTCCTAGCAAGAAAGAGGTTATATGGCTTAGCTAGTTCTTTTAAGATAACAGAAAACACAATGAGTATTAGGAACTCCTGACTGCTAGCATTGCTTTTCCACAAATGAAGCTCCAGGAGTTCTCAGGACTATGTCATAGAAGGATTAAGTGGGGCCAGCATGTGGCCAAGTGGTTAAGTTCAAGCGCTCTGCTTCAGCGGCCCGGGGTTTCACGGGTTTGGATCCTGGGTGCAGACATGGCACCGCTCTTCAGGCCATGCCGAGGCAGCGTCCCACATAGCACAACCAGAGGGACCTACAACTAGAATATACAGCTGTGTACTGGGGGGCTTTGGGGAGAAAAAGGAAAAATTAAATCATTAAAAAAAAAGGATTAAGTGTTTAGACTTGAATATCTCAGATTCACAAGACCCCTCAGTTGCGCCTGACACATCCTACACTGCAGGTTCACTTTGCACTCCATTTCATTCACCTGTTCCATTTAAGAAAGAGACGGACTTTTGGGTTTTGGCTAAGGAAAAGAAAGTACAGATTTCAAAAACTGTCAAAACAATCTTTCCCAATTAATGACCATATTCAAATTCAATGTCTTTTGATTAATGCTATTATGGTATCTCTTGAATTCTCAACACAGTTCCAAATTTCTGGGTTGAGCATGGTGAAGCATGGATGTCAAAACCACTTCTTCCTTCCAAGAAATGATTTTGGAATTACAGTCCTTTGCAAGTAATAAGCAGTCAAGACACCCCTGTCAGGTGAACGTGTAGGCAACGGCTGGGAAGCCAAGTGATGAGAGAGCAGAGATCGTCTTCCCCACACTGGCTTTGGGAGAACTAGGTTTTAGATTGTGCCTTGTATTTCCTTGGGCCGTCTTGGTCACCAAACGGAGAGAGAACTTCATCTGACTCTCTATGTCACAATCTCACCATCTGGTGTTCTTATCTCCCAAAGAAAAACAAAACATGGACATAAATGAATTAAAATAAGAGCATTCAATTTTTAAAAAATCCACTGCAGAAAAAGAATTATTATAATCATTAATAGGTTCTTAATGCTATTTTAAAACTATAGTCAATATAATTTAGTTTGACAGTTTTATTATTCTTGGAAAATGTAAATGTTTTCTTCTCTTTTTCACTGCTATATTATTTCTATGTAGAATATGGACATATAGAGTTATATAGAGACAGTTCTGTAGATAGTTCTATATAGATATCTAGAATTAAAAGGTAATGCTGTAGTAGTTGAAATGAGCCCTGTGCTGGGTGTCAGGCTACCAGGTTCTAATTCCATCTTTCCCATTGATTGGCTGTGTGACCTTGAGACTATATGACATTGAGAAGACACAGCCTCTGTTTCCTCATGTTCTACCCTGTCTTTAAAGTTCCTTCAAGGGGCTGGCCCCGCGGCCGAGTGGTTAAGTTCGCATGCTCTGCTTCAGCAGCCCAGGGTTTCGCTGGTTCAGATCCTGGGCGTGGACTATAGCACCGCTCATCAGGCCATGTTGAGGCAGCATCCCACATGCCACAACTAGAAGGACCCACAACTAAAATATACAACTATGTACTGGGGGGAGATTTGGGGAGAATAAGCAAAAAAAAAAGAAGATTGTCAACAGGTGCCAATATTTAAAAAAAACAGGTGATTGGCTCAGGTGCCAATCTTTAAAAAAAAAGTTCCTTCAAATTCTAAATGTTTTTGATTCTAAACCTTAATATAAAAGGAAAAGGCTGTGTATTCAGCCACTAGATGAGAAGTTGAGAATGTGGTTTCACTTATTCATACAATGGAATGCTATACAGAAATTAAAAATGAATGAACTAGATCTAGACACTCAACACAGAAATTGAGCCGGAGAATATAAAGTGGAGAGGAGAAAAATGATAGAAATGATATTCACACAAGTTTTAAAAATATGCCAAATTGGTCTATATGTTTTTATGACTATGTACACATATAGTTAAAGTATAAATATATGGATAGGTATGATGCATACTAATTTCAGTAAATTTGGTTGTTTGGGGTCAGGGGGAGAAATAGGATGAGTAAGGCAAGGCTTTGATGATTTCTGCAATGCTTTAGTTTTTTAGAAAATTCCGAAATGTTTCAAAATGTTAGTATTTGTCAAATTGTGGGGGGTGGGAGCATGGGTATTCATTTTACAATTCTCCGTACTTTTCAGCATTTTAAAATATTTTAAATTTTAAACATTAAAATATATTTTAAGAATTATAACTGAAAATTGGAAAAAGTAAACAGTGTTATCCCCTCAATGAGTTCTACCCTGATAACCCTTCTTAAAATTGCAACTAACCTTATCACCCCTCATAATTCTGCTGCCATTTACCCTGCTCTGCTTGTTATCCCTACCATCACATGTATCATTTCCTAACATATCATGTAATCTGTTTATCCTTTTTTATCTTTCTCCCCTGACTAAAATGGAAGTGCCGAGAGGGCAAAGATCTTTGTAGGTTTTGCTCACTGTTGTATCTTAAGTGCCTAGAATAGCGCCTGGCACACAACACACACCCCGGAAACATTTGTTCACTGAATATGTGGTGTTAGAGCCTGGTTGACTGTGTTCAAATCCTGGTGCTACCGCCTACTAGCTGTTGGACCTTGGGCAAGTTATTCAAACTCTCTAAGCCTCGGTTTCCCTATCTGTAAAATGGGAAGTGTAATAGTGCCTGCCTGATAGGGTCGGTGTAACTACATGTGAATCCCTTTAGAACAGCATCTGACATATTGGAAGCACTCAGTACATATTAGTGCACCTTCTTCTTATTGTTGTTATTGTTGCAAGGTCTTCTCCATGGTAGTGGCCCTCAGCATGATTCCTGGGATTTAATGATCTTGAACCTGTGTGAGGCCTGATGAGCAAGTCTGTGCTAATTAGCAATTAGCAATGACTAAGTGTGAGAATAGGAATATCCTGGGTATCAAGTGAAGGGGTTCAGGGTATGCTACCAGCTGAAGGCAGTTGAAAAGAAGCAGGTATAAGAAAACCCCTGTCCTCCACCCCCACTAGGAAAGGCAGGACGATTCTTAATCACTGGAGACAACTCCAGACTCTTATCAGCCCAGAGAAGGCACCAGAGCAAGCTACGTGACAAACACTGCTAGAACAAGCCCTATCTTCCATTAGTGCCTCCATATACTTACCTTCTAGAATTTGCCTCCCCTAAAAGCCTAAAGCCTTGTCCTTTGTCTTGTCACTTCACAAATTTACTGTTTTTTGGTTAAGATGCTATACGAGCCCAAGTTCTAACCACTCTTTTGAGTTATTCCTCACTTTGTATGTGCTATGTACATGTTAATAAGCTCTGTTTGTTTTTCTCTTGTTAGTCTGTCTTTTGTCAGTCTCATTCACAGGGCCCCAGTCAGAGAGTCTAGGAAGGTAGAGGGAAAAAGTTTTCCCCCCTTCTGCAGCTTATTCTATCTCATTAATAAAGTGTTCAAATATGCGAATAGGCAGTTTATCAGGCTTGAAATGGGCTTTTTTTCTTTTTTTTTTTGGTAAGGAAGATTGGCCCTGAGCTAACATCTGTTGCCAATTTTCCTTTTTTTCTCCCCAAAGCCCTATTACATAGTTGTATATCCTAGTCGCAAGTCATTCTAGTTCTCTATGTGGGATGCTACCACAGCGTGGCTTGATGAGCAGTGTGTAGGTCCATGCCCAGGATCTGAACTAGCGAACCCCAGGCCACTGAAGTAGAGCACATGAACTTAACCACTCGGCCATGCCCTAGAAATGGGCCTATTTTATTTTTGAAAAAAGAAATTTTCTTGGGTTCTTTACTTTTTAAAGCATTAAGCATACTAGAATTTATCCTTGTGAAGCTAGACTAATTTCTTCCACCAGCAACTTTTTCTTAAAAGGTATTCTCAAATTATCACGACAATGGGGCACATACATGCATTTTTACACTTTATGTATACACCAAATTTATCTATCACCAGTTGACTAATTTCATTTTTCTTTCTTACTACAGCCCACTTTTCTTAGAGATGTTAAGAAGAGTAGAGTATACAGGATCAACCATTCAGACCCAGGAGGGTGAGAAGAAAAAGGTGAAATTTACTCAAATGAATCCTTTCAGCTGAAAAATAACATCCTTTCTCTTTTGCTGTTACTTAACCTCATTTCTTTCCTGATTAATACAAAGTCCTTAAAAAATGATTGCTTCTTAATTTCTTTTCTTTCCTCTGGCTAATACCAAGGGTCTTCTCTTTGTTCTCATGATTTTCCTCCCAACGTTGTGAAATAAAAACGTATTTATGTAAGTATATGTATACAACATGTAATATTAAAATAATAATGGTTATCATCATATTAGTTGTCTATTGCTGTGTAACAAATGACCCCACAATGTAGTGGCTTGAAACAACAAACATATACTATCCCACAGTTTTTGTAGGTCGGTAATCTGGGTACAGCTTAGCTCAGTGCCTCTGGTTTAAGGCCTCTAACAAGGTTGTAGTCAGACTGTCAGTTAAAATTCTGATCTCATCTGGAGGCTCAACTGGGGGTGGATCAACTTTCACTCCACCCACATGGGTTTGGGGCAAGATTGAGTTCCTCATTGGCTATTGGCCAGAAGCCTTCCTCCATTCTTTGCTGTGTGGGCCTCTCCAAAGGGTAGCTCACAACATGGCAGTTGGCTACCCTCAGAGAGAGAAAGAGAGAACCCAAGATGAAGCCACAACCTTTTTGTAAACTAATATTGGTATTAAGACCACATCACCTCTGCTGCGTATATTCAGTGAAATTAGTCACTAAATCCAGCCTACGCTTGAGGAGAGAGAATTACACAAGGGCGTGAATACCAGGAGGCAGAGATTCTTGAGGACCATCTTACAGGACACCTACCACACCCACTTGACCATTTTTAGAAAGGTGTGACTAAAGGGTGCACAGTGTTCAGCCTTTTGGCTTGTCAATCACCTACTCTTTCATATAATTCTTCCACTGGCTGCCATGACACTCTTGTTAGCTTTGATAGCCCTCTTCTATTCTTCCTGTTTCTACTCTGAATCCTTTTTCAGTCATTTTCCTCTTCCAACTTCTGATTTTCCGTCTCTGTACTTACTCTCAGAAAGTCCATCTATCACGATTGAGACTACCAGTCCAGCTCTCTCACTTGTGTTCTGCGAAATCGTTTATGAATTTAACCAAGTTGATCTCTCCACCTTCTGAATTCCTATAGCAGGTAGAGGCATGGGACATTTAACATTTATTTTTTTTCTTTGCTTATCTTGTCTCCCAAGAGATGAAATTTTTGAGGGTGGGGATCATGTTTTTAACTGTTTGCTTATATCTTGAGTGCTCCTTCCAATTCTGACATTGTATAACTCAATGACTCATATCTCCTACTGAACATGGTAGAACAGGACTTCGTTTTGCTTTATTGAAAATCAATCTATCGTATATTCATCTAGTGGGAAGTAGCAGGCATTTATTTATTCAATTAATATTTATTGAGTACTTACTATATGCCAGCACTGCTAAGTGCTTTGGGATACAGCAGTGAAGAAGTCAGACATGGTGCCTACTTGTAGGAGCTTACAGTCTAAGCAAATAGATAGAAGTTAAACAAATAATCATACGAATAATTAATTATAATTGTAAAAGTGCCATGAAGGGCAAGTATAGGATGTACAAAAGCAGATAACTGGGGGAAATGTTATCTAGGCTGGAAGATTATGGAAACTGAAACCTTCAAATGAAGTCGGAGTTAGGCAAGCAAGAAGAGGTGTCAAGGATAAACAACTCCAAAATCAAGTTCTCACAAGCTCCTTGTCTTATCCCACTGCCTAGTAAAGGAGGGAGCATATTTTTAAAGATTTGATTTTTCCTTTTTCTCCCCAAGCTCCCTGGTACATAGTTGTATATTTTTTAGATGTGGGTCCTTCTAGTTGTGGCATGTGGACGCCACCTCAGCATGGCTTGATGAGCGGTGCCATATCTGTGCCCAGGATCTGAACTGGCAAAACCCTGGGCCGCCGCAGCAGAACGCATGAACTTAACCACTCGGCCATGAGGCTGGCCCCAAAAGCACCATCTTTTTAAAAAAATTTTCTTGAGAAAGATTAGCCCTGAGCTAACGTCTGCTGCCAATCCTCCTTTTTTTAAAAGTTTTTTTTTTTTGCTGAGGAAGACTGGCCCTGAGCTAACACCCATGCCCATCTTCCTCTACTTTATATGTGGGACGCCTGCCACCGTATGGCTTCACAAGTGGTACATAGGTGCGCACCCAGGATCCGAACCAGGAACCCGGGCCACCAAAGCGGAGCATGTGAACTTAACTGCTGCACCACCTGGCCAGCCCCTAAAGTACCACCTTTTTTGAGCATCTTCTCTACTTGTCTCGTGGTCTTGCTTTCACTTCGCTTCCCCTTTCATCATTTCATCATAGTCATAACAACTATAATGTCAACATATTGTCTTTAAAAAGTCCTGTAAATGTGGCTCTTTTGGAAAAAGTCCTCAAGATATGGGATCTGCTCCCTTCCTTGCTTTGCTTCTGGAGCAACTGAGCGGATGTTGAGCTCATTGACTGAGATGAGGAACAGTGGAACGTGGCAAGGAAAGTTTATTTGGGACATTTGAGTTATATCTGTGATATTAAGTAGATCTGTCAACTAGGCAGTTGGAGACACCTGCCTGGAGTTCAGAAGAAAGGCAGAGGATGGAAAAATAAATTTGACAGTTTTCAATGTATAGGTGTTATCAAGATCTTGGGTATGAATCCTTGTAATCCTAGGGAGCTCAAAGTTTAAAGATTGAGATGAGAAGGAGTTCCCAGCAAACGAAACTGAGATAAAGATAGAAAATTTTGAGGAAACAGGGTTTTTGGAGGGAGACATCTGGGTTCAGATTTTATCTTTGCTAATTATTAATTATGTGACACATAGCTAACAGTGGTCACATCTCACATTGGATCACATCTCAGTTTCTACCTGTGTAATGGAGATAGTTATGCCTATCTTAGAGAAAGCTAGCACAGGGTCATGGCTAGGTCACTTCTCATCTCAACTACCTGACACTTACCACCTGGGATCGTGGGTAGGTTCCCTAATTTCTCTGTCCCTCATTTTTCCCATTAGCAAAATGGACTTAATAATACCTAGCACATTGGGTTATTGGAGGATTAAATCATTAATGCACGTAAAAAGTGTAGGATGATATCTGACGCATAGTAAAGAATGAACGGTAGCTGCTATCATCATTGAGCTGTTTTAAAATAAAGGGAACAGATGTAAAGGACTTACCACGTAGTAAGTACCCAAAAGATGATAGCTACTGTTGTTAGCTTATTATTATAATTATTAATCTGCTGTCGAATGTTGGGTATGAAAAGATTAATTCAAAGTAGTATCCCTGTTTAGATGAGTCCTTCAATAAGTCGGGAGAAAGGAGGTGAAACACAATGAAATGGCTATCTCTACAGCTTCCACGGGGAAAATTTAGGGACGTACAATGTATACATTATCATGTCTGCAGTGCGGAACCTTCCCGAAGAAAAATAAGCTAGAAAGAGCACCCATTCCTTATCTTTAGCAGCTGATACAAGAAGTGAAGTGACGTCAGACTCTCTGGATAATGACTCTTTTTCCAGCTATATTTCTCAGTGTGACAATATCATTCTAGGTTATGAAGGCAACCACTTTTCACTTGGATTCTTAAAACTTGGAAGCTGTGACAAGGTGTGTTGCCAAAAATCAAATTACAATAATGAAGTTAGGGATCATAAAGTCTAATCTACTCATTTTGAAAATGGAGGCATCTGAGTCACAGACAGGTTACAAATGACTTGCCCTAGTTTCGCTGTGTTACACAGATAGCAGCCGAGCTCTCAGACCAGACACCAGGTCTTTGATTTGAGCTATCCTGGGTACAGATTTAGCAAGACACTGTTCTGACCCAGGCAGACATTCTTGGTTTATTATGCATATCGGCCGATCTTGTTAGAACTAGATTATAAAATCATGTCTTTTCTTATTCGATATTCTGAGTGTGTAAAAGGGGATATTTGTGTTATCATGTGTGTGGTATTCAGTTGTAATATGTGGGGGAAACATCCTAGATTGGGAGGAAATATTACATAAGAGCAGGAACTTTGGAATCAGACAGTCCTGAGTGGAGATTCTATTTAGTAGCTATGTCATCCTGGGCACATCATTTAACTACCCTATTCTCCCCATCTATATAAACAAGGAAAACAGTATCTACCAAACAGTCATTGGGTGAATTAATGCCTGACACACACCAAGAAAGAAGCATCTGTTTATTTCTCTCCTTCATCCATTCAACTACTCAGTGTTAGAAACTTGAATTAGCTTTAATGGAAATCACAAAAAGGGATATGGAATCCTATATTTGGACTGTTAAGAATTGGTGTATTGCTTGGTAAATAAAAATGAAACTCCAGTCTATGATTGTTTCCTTTAAAATATTGTGTTCTTTTCACTCTAGTTTAATCCCACATTCCTGCATCAGTACACAGGTTTGTCTCCCTCTTCCAAGAAAGCTTTTGTAGAGGAGGAAAAGTTTTCCTCTACCCTCTTAGGTTCTTTTCCTAAGGTGTGTGAATTAAACTGACAAATTTTATTGATGTTTTTAATTTTACATGTGCTGGGGCTACACAGAAAGGAAGTGGAAAGTCAAAGAAACAGAGTCAGAAGTTTATATACCATTTTAACAAAGGGTAATAAATTACAGAGAAGTGACTAGATGAAAGAAAAAGGGGTTTGGGTTTCTAGGGGCAGTAAATTGTGGCAAGGTAAATATATAGGCAAACTAATGGAACATAAGAGTTATTTTAGTAAGGTTTGTGCAGACTCATCTGGTGTTGACTTCCCATCTTCATGGATAAATCTCCCAGAGAGGGAATTTATGGCAGTCCTCATTTCTCAGAAGCTTCTGCTTTTAGTCAGGTAAACAGAACTCCAGGTAGGTTTCTTTCTGCATTTGTTGATTCTCAATTGCCTTCAGTCCAAAATAATCTATATGCTAAAGTAGCATATTTTGGGGTGGCATATTCTTTTCCTTTTCTTTCTTTGGTGAGGAAGATTGGCCCTGAGCTAACGTCTGTTGCCAATCCTCCTCTTTTTGCTTGAGGAAGATTGTCACTGAGCTAACATCTGTGCCAATCTTCCTCTATTTTGTATGTGGGACGCCACCACAGCATGGTTTGATGAGCAATGTGTAGGTCCACACCCAGGATCCCAGCCCACGAACCCCGGGCCACCAAAGTGGAATGTGTGAACTTAACCACTCTGCCATTGGGCTGGCTCCTGGGGTGGCATATTCTAATCCCCTTCACATTCATTCACTTATTAGGTCCTTCTATCAAAATGTTATTAAGTGCCTTCTATGGCCCCAGGACACAAAGATTAATAAGCTACAAATCATAGCTTCAAGGAGCTCACAGTCTTAATGGGAAAACAAATATAAACAAATTATTTCAGCATAATGAATGTTATAATAGAGATGTTCAGAGGCTGCTATGGGAACCCAGGTATTGAAGCCTAATTTGACATATGTGGGGAGGTGGTGATAAAGAATGACTTCCCAAGGAATAATGCTTGAGCTACTAGTCTGGAAACGTTCATGGGAGAAAGGGCCTTCTAGGCAAAGGCATAATATGTGCACTAAGGGAAGAGGACGTCCAGTACATGCAGGTTATTTATTAAGGCTAGAGCTTAGACCTGTGGGAAGGAGCAGGAAATGAGACTAGCTATATAGGCAAGAGCTATATAATATTAAGGGCTCTTGCTAAGGACTCTAAATTTTACCCTGTAAGTCAGTGGCTTCCAAAGTGGGTTGGCACAAAGGAGTATGAAAGATGATCCATTAAGGCAAAAATATTAGAACTTCTATTTTTGTTTTTTCTTATCTTTTCTATTTTGAGGTGTGTGCTATAATGTATACAATTGTGTAGTATTACGTAGCACACAGTTTATATCTAAGCAAATATACACGGATGGGGAGTGTATGCCCTCCTTTCCTCCCCACAGAATTATACGATCAAAGAAGTTTGGAGACTATTGCCATTGAGGGTTTTTTCCAAGGGGAGGTGAAGGATTAGATTTCTGTTTGAAACAATACTCTCTAAGGTCAGTAGGGAGCAAAATTAGAAGCAATTAGGGAGGATAACCCAGAGGTGGCTTCCAATAGTGTGGGTTTGTGTTGATGTGAGCCTGAACTAAGGCTGTGGCAGTGGAGATACAAAGGAGGACCCAGTCAAGATCTTTTTAAAACATACCAATTGCATTTTGATAAGGAATGATGAGTGGGGACTTTGGAACTATTGGGGAGGAAAAACTTTTCCTCTACCCTCTTATGTTCTTTTTTATTTTTCTCACTTTTTTTTTTTTTTTTTTTGTGGAAGATTAGCCCTGAGCTAACATCTGCCTCCAATCCTCCTCTTTTTTGCTGAGCAAGACTGGTCCTGAGGTAACATCCGTGCCCATCTTCCTTTACTTTATAGTGGGATGCCTGCCATAGCATGGCTTCATAAACAGTGTGTAGGTCTGTGCCCAAGATCTGAACTGGTGAACCCTGGGCCACCAAAGCAGAGTGCATGAACTTAATCGCTATGCTGCCGGGCCGGCTCCTAGCCTCTTATGTTCTTTATTTGGGAGTGTGTGAATTAAACTAACAAAAGACATCAACAGGAGAAAAGGTATACAAACTTTATTAATATTTACACGCATAGGAGTTCACAGAAAAGAAACACAAAGAAGCAGTTAAAACTCAGGGGCTTAGATACCATTTTAGCAAAGGAAAGGGAGCTTGGGTTTCAAGGAATGACAAATCGTGGGAAGTGACTAGGAAATATAAGGGGGAACTGATGGAAGATAAGGGTTCTTCTAGCAAGGTCTGTTTATACAAACCCAGCTGGGTGTTGACTCTCCATCTCTGGTGATAGGATCAGTCTCCTCTTCTTGATATGGGGGTGGATGGCTTCACAAACGGAAATTCATGCCCTGCTTTTAGGCAGATAAGGGAAGTTCTAGAGGACTCTTCCTGTATCTGTTGATTCTCAATTGTCTTCAGCTCAAAATAATCCTCATGACGAAGTGTTGTATTTTGGTGTACCCTGATCCCCTTTAGCATCATTCACTGAAAAAATAAAAATAGAAAAAGAAGTAGATGGGATTGGAGACCAATATTAAGTTCAGATTTGAACATTTTAGGTTTGAAATATATGTGGAATATATCATCACAGACGTCACACAGCCAAGACTTAGAAATATAGGTCAGGAAGTAAAGAATTAAGGCCAGTTAGATGACATAGGGTTAGCTTTCTCATCAGGTATGCATTAGTTCCCCCAAAGAATCTTGAGTATGGTTATTCTGCTGGACAGATCAAAGCAAGAGCAGAATTAGAGACGATATTTACAAACCTCTGTCATTATTGGTTACAATAGCTAAGAACCCTCTTCCTTTTTTCTTCTTTTTTTTTGTTTTACTGAGGTATAATTGACAAATAAAATTGTAAGATATTTAAAGTGTACATTGCAGTGATTTGACTTTTCCCTTTTCTTTTTAATCTTTAAAGTTCATTGTCCTGGCAGGCTTCATAATCCTGGGGTAAGACATGTCAGGTGCACTGGTTTCTCATCGGTGTTAAGGCAAAGACAGGGCTGTTTAAGCACTATTTATGCAAGTTGCAAAGCCATTTAGACGATTGTGTTTACTGTTGCAAAAATGATTTAGTAATAGCTGAGGCTTATGGAGTATATACTATGAACACTGTGCTGATTTTATTTGACTTACCTCATTTACTATTCACAAAACTCTACGAAAAGGTACTATTATTATCACAATTTTTAAGAACAAAAAGATGTGAAGTTCAAAAAGCTAGGAAAGGTTACAACTAGAATTTGACTTTATATAGTCTAACTTTAGAGATGTGTGTTTCTTGCTTTCCACTGTGACTTCCAAACCATTTCTCTTCCAACCTCTTTCAAAAGCCTTGGCTCCTTTGGACTCATTTCTTCTGTCTGTACCACCAGCTCCTGCAGCTCTCCAGAAACCACCTTCTGATGTCCTAGTCAGTCCACTTTAATTCACTGAAGTGTTGGTTCTTTTGTCACTGTTTTCTTTGCAGCCTCCACCGTTGTCAATCCGTTAACCCTCACACATACGCAGCATTTCCTTTAACTTCCCTCCACACCCAGCTTCAATTCCACCATCTTTCATTAGGACAAAGAGAAATAGGAACAATAGGATATATTGCAGTATATGAGGAAGCCATCTGGTGTACAACTAATTCAAGCTGACTTTGCTTTTCCAAAAGGGCCTCATGTGGCCATTGAGTATGCATTGTTTATACGATTTAAACATTTCCTATGGCAAGAACAAATGCCCTTAAGATAAAGATGCAACTTCCATCCACACTGGCATTTCCTTAAGGATAAGCATCTTTCCCTAGGCTAGGAACTGATTGCTGCACCCACCTGTGACCACCCAGCTCACCTGTGATCACCCAGCTAGAGACAACAGACCAGCCACCCTGCTGTGTCCACCGAGACAGCAAACCTACGACCTGCTGTGTCCATCAATTGCTGTGCCGACAGAGCAGTCTCATGACTATTGTAAAAGGGACATTTCAATCACATGTGAAACATCCTCTTTGAGGGTATATAACCACTCTGGACATCTCACTTCCTTGGTGTCCTTCCTTCCTTGGGGAAGGCAGGCCCCAGGCTATGGTCCTCATATTTTGGCTCAGAATAAACTCATCCAAATTTTCATTTATGGATTATTTTCATTGACAATTATAATCATTCTCTTGCAAACACCCATAATTCCCTTACTCTTCTCTCTCTGTCATTACTCTTGTGGGAAAAAGAAAAAGTCACTCCCTGATAAAACCTAACTGTTCATTTCTTCTGGAGAAATTGGCATATGTAGGCTGGATGGCTTTACTTAAAATCCATGACCACAAACCCCAGGTAGCTTTCCAGCACGACCTGGCAATCCTCACTACGCATCTCCTTTGCTTTCACACTCTTCAAGGCGTCTGTCTCTTCCCTATTTTCTCTTTTTTCAAACCTCCCACACTCTCTCCCTTGCCTCACGCTTAGCTGATGACTTTGCCTCCAATTTCATTGAGAAAATAGGAACAATCAAAGAGGAAGTGCCTCATAGTTGTCCCTTGAAATCTACAAGCCTATCTGTACATGCAGCCATTTTTGTCTTCCCTCTTAATAGCATGGAGAACTGCCCTCGCTTCTATCAAAGACACTCTCACCCTTGTACTTGAGATTCTGTTCCTTCCACTACCACAAGGAGTTTGCTCCTCCGTCATCTTTTTTCCTCCTTCCTGCATCATTAAGATTTCCCTCTCTTATTGGATCATTCCCATTAGTATACATTCTTTCCATCTCTCATTAAAAAATACAAAAAAGATATAAAAGTGAAAGACACGAAAAAACAAAATACTCTCTGACCTCACTTCTCCTAGAGTTACATTTTCCTGCTGCTCTTTACAATAAAATTTCTCAAATACCTGTCTTCACTTTTTCCATCTCCAACTTAGTCTTGAACTATTCCAATCTGTCCCCTCTCCTTCACTGAACTGCCTTCTACAAAGTCAACGCCGATCCCTCTGGTGTCCATTCAATGAGCACTTCTCTGTCCTCATATTATTTGTTCTCTCAGTAACACGTGAGGTAGTTAACTATTTTTCTTTCTTAAAGTACCTCTTTTCTTGGCTTTCACGACACTACATTCTCCAAGTTTTCCCCTTCCTCACTCAGTCTCGTTTTTAGAGACCTAATCTCTATACTTGGAAGTTTCTCAGGGCTTCGTCCTGGACCCTCTTCTCTTATTATTACATTTTCTTTGGTCATCTCATCCTTTCCTATGGCTTTAAATACTAGCTGTATCGATAAAGCTCAAATTTTCATCTCTAGGCCAGAACTCTCCTCTGAGTTCCCATCACCCATTTGATATCTGTAGTTGGATAACTAGGACCTTCTAATTCTTCAGGTTTTAATTCGAATCTTGCATTATTAAAGAAGGCTTTCCTGACCACTCTACAGTAGCCACACTCTTCTCTCTCTCCAGGTACATTTCCCTGTTTATTTCCTTTGTAGCATTCATTCTAATCATTTAACTTTTTTTATTTGCTTATTTGCTATCTACCTCCTGCATTGGACTATAATCTCATTTATTGGACTTTCAGTATTTTCTATGCTCTTTTCTAAGCATTCTATAAGTCTTACGATCTAATTTGTTTTTTTGACTACCCATGTTTGGTAAAAGCCAAAAAAAAAAAAAAAAAGAGTAGCCTTACTTTGCTTCACTTCTAGTTTGTGAAATTAATAGAAGCCAGTGTTAGCAAACTGATTTTCAATCTTTCAGTTCCATGACAAATTTCAATATGGTTTGGTAACTAGTATTATTACGTTTCATATGCTCAATATTTACATTTGTTTAAATGCACTCTCAACACTTAGATTTGTTATTGAATGGATACATCTCAGCACATTCATTTTAGAAACTGTTAAGTAGAGAGACAGAAGTAAAGTTGTTTGAAAAATTCCCAGCAGAGATAAACCATGAAGAGATGAGTGCCTAAAGAAACACGTAGCTTTCACTAGCTTAAATTAGTTAAACTAGACACGAGCTTCTAAAAGACAGAGCTGGATTTGTTCCAGGTACAGCACACACCCAGCAGAGCACCATGTAGTTCACTTTACATGAGGCCTGTTGTTTTAAACTCAGGGTTTGTCCTGCCCTGTAATTATAATCTTTCCTTTGCCTTTGCTTTCTTCTGTAAAGCAGCATTATAACAAGGTTTTAAGTAGAAAAACAGTATGACGTAAATATACATATATGGCAGGTTTTTTCCCCACATAGTATAGTTCTGGCAAAAAGAATAATGAACATTTTTGAGAATTTTCTCAAATAATGACACATCTAGACAAACCCTTAATGTAATTTCTGAAAATAGTGAAATTTGTATTATTATCAGCATGTAAAAATGATGGCTTCTTCAGAGCAATGTGTTTCTTCCAGTTAGAGATTGCAATGAGAGCCTCACATCAGAAGGCTTTTGGTGGCTGGCTTGACATTGATACCGGCTGAACACAAGGTTGACACAAGGGAAGCCATATTGTAGAAAAGAGACCATGTTGTAACTGAATGACCTCTGCCTAACTAACCCAGCTGGATAAGCACCCTCCAGGAGATCTAACTGCTCCTTAGATTTTATGATTTCTGCTTGTGCATGTACCTCTCAGCTATAAGACGATAACATTGTTCTTTTGAGTTCCTTAGGAATGTGATGACCCTGGACAGAGAGTTTACGCTGATAGCCATCAGCAATGAAAACTGAAAGATCTGGTGTGGCGACTCCTGGGTCAACATTCCTAACCCCTCCCCTATATCCCACTGGCTTATATAACTGCTTCAAGATTCTATGCCCTCCTTAAGATGGTTCTTTTGGATGTTAGTCGGCCATCTTCCCCTTTGCTAGCAAGCTGTAATAAAACGCCCTTTCTTGGGCCAGCCCCGTGGCACAGTGGTTAAGTTTGCACATTCCGCTCCTCAGGGGCCCAGGGTTTGCTGGTTTGGATCCTGGGTGTGGACATGGCACCACTTGGCAAAAGCCATGCTGTGGCAGGCATCCCACGTATAAAGTAGAAGAAGATGGGCACGGATGTTAGCTCAGGGCCAGTCTTCCTTAGCAAAAACAGGAGGATTGACAGTAGTTGGCTCAGTGCTAATCGTCCTCAAAAAAAAAAAAATGCCCTTTCTTTGCCACCATCTTGCCCCTTGACCACTGGCTTTTGTCTTGTAGCTTGCAGAACGTGCCAGTTGCGTGGTAACAACATCCTTCTCTAGAAAGAAAAGAATTGGCAGCATTTTCAGTCTAGGTAAAAGCGTGCACAAAGGAAGTGGATATAGCAGAAAGAACTTGGGGTTTTGAAGTGACTTAAGTATAATACTAGATAAGACACTTACTAGTTCTGTGATCTTGAGTAAATTATTTAATCTTTCTGTGACTCAGTTTCTATAAAATGGGGATCATAATACTTACCTACAGGATAATTGTGATTAATTAAAACAACAAATGTAAAAAAGCAAATGCTCAATAAAAATGTCCTCCTTTCTTTTGATCCCTGTACTCACATGATTTCCTCTTAACACCTGATGAAAAGCAAAGATTGAGTTAGTTTAAGGTAAGAAGGACTTATTTATCAACAGCACAGGTAAATCTTCTTAAGGCAGTCAGATAAAATGTGAACAAGAAAACTTTAAAGAGAAACGTGGTGGCTATTACCAGAACAGTGTTTGGGGACAGTTCTCTTATAATGGTTCATCAATGGTACACAACAGGGGTATCTGTCTTTCTCTTTTACAACCTTCTTTTACAACAAATGACTGACCTATTGGTAATGGGTTTTTTTTCCTCCTAAGACTAGTCCTGAACTAGCATCTGTTGCCAATCCCCTTCTTTTTTTTTTTTTTTCCGAGGAAGATTACCCCTGAGTTAACGTCTGTGCCCATCTTCCTCTATTTTATATGTGGGACACCTGTCACAGCATGGCTTGCTGAGTGGTGTGTAGGTCAGTGCCTGGGGTTCCAAACTGGTGAAACCCGGGCTGCCAAAGTGGAGGGAACTTAACCACTGTGCCACTTAACACTGTGTGTAGAGGCTGGCTCCCCTCTTCTTTCTTCTTTTGCTTGAGAAAGTATAGCCCTGAGCTAACATCTGTGACAATCTTCCTCTACTTTATACGTGGGCTGCTGCCACAGAATGGCTGGCCAGTGGTGTGTATCCGCACCTGGGAACGGAACCCATGAACCCACACGTCAAAGCCACGGGGCTGACCCCTATTGGCAGTGTTTTGAAAAAAAAAAAAAAAATTAAACAGCATCAACAGTCAGTTTGGGAGGGTCACTTGCCTGCTAAGAATAAACGGGAAGTAAAACAGCAGAGGCAAACGCGCAAAAGCTGAATAAAAGGGAACCTGACGCTCGCCTCAAGGATCCAAGGTTGGCAGCAGCTCATTTTGCGGGTTTGGATATCGGCTGGGGCGCAGCATGTCAAGCAAGAGTCAAGACCAGTTTTGCACCTTTGTTCCTTTGGCTTCTGACCAGCCAAAGCTGACCGACCTGTACGAACACCCGGTCAGATCATGTTGGCAGCCCCTAGCACTGTTTGATAAAAATCGGAAGCCAGATGCACAAATTCAGCAATTTAAGAGGGAATAAGTCGCGTGGATAAGCTGATGCCCATTTTTAAAAGTCGACTCGGTTTCGCATTCGGAAGAAAGGACAAGACTGGCCAATTTTTCAAACGGGTGATTTCATTCAATAGCCCAGGGAGATCATTTCATTGTACTTTTTAAAATTTGCTTGCTAGAACATGGTACTTTCTACGATCCGTATGGGAAAAGCCTTGATTCTTCTTCACTCTGGGATGTTCTGATGTCGAACATCTAAAACTGCTTCTGGAAATTCCCCCACGGGGACTTTCCCAGTCTTTCTAGGCCACTCTTAAATCTAGACCCATTCCTAACCAACTTCTACCTTTTTCACCAGCCATATTCTCGTAGCCTCTCCAGTTTCCAATTCCCTAAATCTTCAACCTCACCTCTAGAATTAGCCCAATCAAACTTTCCCTTCTTAGACCTCTTCCTTACGTTCGCTCCAGGAAACTCCCATGAGAGTCACGTGGCCAAACTTGTCCTTAATGGCGCTCCGTAATTCTCCTACTGTTCCACCGCCCTTCCCTACCTCCTGTTAGCTCCGCCCCGCCCCATTCTCGCTTTCCCCCTCGGCCCCCGCCCCCCCCCCGCCCGCCCGCCTCCGAAGCGCCTGCGCCTGCGCATCTCCAATTCAGGCGCTTTCCCTTTCCTGGCGACCAATCCACTTCCTGCCTTCGGTCCTCGGAACACTCCTCCTCTCTGCTGGGGCCCTGGCTTGAGGGGCTGGTTGTGGCTGCCCTACTATTTGCCTGTCTGAAAAATTCTCTCCTCTCATCGACTGAGCAATTTGAACCAGCCACTAAGTGTACGGCGCCTACCTGAACCTTCTCTAGCGACCGCTACCCCAGAGCTAAGCTCGGGGCATCGATATGCCAGGGGGCGGGCGACCCGGACTGTTCTCGATCTGGCAATCGCGCGGACAGCTTCTTCCTTTCCACCTCCCTCCGCCCCGCCCCCACTCGCTGCCCGGCCGCGCTGGTGAGTGGCGGGCGGGCGGGCCGGCGGGCGGAGGGAGGAGGGGGAGCTGAGGGAAGGCGGGCCCTCGGCTGCGAGTCGGTGGGGGGAGGGGAGGGGAGAGCCCGAGCGCTGGAGTTGGTGCTGGGAAACCCGGGGCTAATGTTGACAACAGGCTCGAGGTGAGTCCCGAGGAACCTCCTTCCCCTCCGCTCCAACGATCCGGAGGAAGCGGGGCCGGGGGGCACCGCCTGGACTCCTACTCCCTGGGGAACCCGAGAGGCGACTCCGCACCCCAGCGCTCCGGGGGCGGCGAGCAGGAGACGGACCGCGGGTCCGGCGTCGTCCTCCTCAGACCCCTCTCCCAGAGGCTCCGCTGAACGTGCCCCGGCCCGGGGCCGACATGAGGGGCGGGAGAGGGAGCGCCTGCCCCCCATGCCCGGGCTGGGCCTCGGGGCTGGAGGCGGGGAGCCCGCCGTGGCGGGGCGAAGGGGTTTGGGGGTGTGGAGGGGAGAGAGGGGAGGTGGGGAAAGCGTTCGGGGAGGCGGGAGGGAAGCGAGGGCGAGGAAGAGGGGAGGGTGCGTGTGTGGGAGGATGTGGAGTCGGAAGACCAGCCGGAGACGCTGGGTCTCCGGGGGTGAGGGAGAGTGGGGTGAGAAGTTAGGGTCGGGGCAGGGATGGTCCGCGACGGTGACCGTGGGTCCCCTGAGGAAGGGGAGTTGTGGCGGGGAAGCATGTTAGGTACAGGAATGTGGAGCCAGAGCAGGGGTTTGTGGGAGCTGTGTGTATAGGGGAAGGGGTTTTGGTGTATTTGGGAATGGTGGGCATAGATTATTCGGGTTACTTCCTTTTGATCATATAGGGTTTTGATCATGAGAATCATATGGTCGACTCTTCACTTTACCTTCATCCCAGAGCTCCTAGTGCTCTCTTGTTAGTACTGTTGAGCTAAGATGATCACGGAGTGTTTGGTCTCCAGGTTGGCAAAGCAGAGCCAACTTACAGGCTTGGGGTTACCACTGGACCGGACCATCAGCTCTCTTGCTCTTTTAGGACTTACATGTAGGGATGCATCAGACCAAAGGAAAACCATCACACACCCTTCTCATTTATCGTAATTTTTAGGTGTTTATAAGGATTGTACGACTCATCAAGAAAACCATTTTTGAACTTTCGTGAAATTTGTAAAATTTTGAATGAGTCTTTTATACTAAGGATGTCCTGTAAAGTTAGACTGGGAGATAGTGCTCCTGTGCGGGTCTGCCCTTAGAACCTTTTGAATAACAGACTTAAAAGGTAAATCAGCATTCTCTTACTCTCGAGTACTTTCAGAGCCGTCTGATTGTGATTTCCTGCATAGTCCATATGGTACTTTGCAAAGGACTGTTTTAAAAGGGAAACACCTCCTTTCTCTGCACTCTGTCCCCCAGTACACTCCACTGGTACCTGTTTTACTAGTAAAGTAGTTTTACTTTCTTTTGGAAGTTGAGTATATTTAGAAAACCAAGTAAAATATACAGCCCAAGAGCCGGGACACTATTTTGGGAGCTAGGAAGGTGGTTTTAATGCATGGCTTCCTTTTAAGGACTGTCTGAATGTAATTGTACTCAGTAAAACAATTTGTAAGAGCTGATCATGTTGCAATTAAAAGATCGCTAATTTTTATTTTGATTATTTTGAGATAGAATCTATTTGAAGTTCCAGTTTTTACTTGAAAATCTTTCTGAAACACTTTAGATAAAATATTTGGCTGTTTTAAAGCATGAATTTATAAGAATGTTAGCATTTCCTTAAATATCATTTAATGCTCAGTTTAATTTTTTTAAGTTGACATAATACAAATGCATAGTGATGTGAATCATGTTGTTTGTACAATTATTCGGCTTTTAAAATCTTAGAGTCAGGTTATATAGTGCGAAAGAGCACTGGACAATGAGTCTTGACCCAACTGCTAAACTAGTTGTGTCATCTTGGGCAGGTCACTCTTGTGGTGCGGCCTCAATGTAAAAGTTGAGAATTGGAGTAGATAAAATCTAGCGGTCCTAACTCTGAAAATCTCTTTTCTTATGGTGAACTTTTCAGTGTTCTGTGTGAAAAAGAATAAACATTTATTGAAAGTCTCATGCTAGCGCCTAAGCTGGAAATTTAAGAGTGCCATAAGAGACGTGGCAGCATTGCCATTTTATTGATGAACGGACTCAGACAAGTTAAGTTTCCCAATTTCCATAGCTAGCAGGTTGCAGAGTTAGGATGCAAACTGAAAGTCTGACTTTAAAGCCCGTATTATTTTCTCATGCCGCATTGCTGCCTTTCATGTACTTTTAGATTTTCGTCATATTTTTTGTTTACTGAAATTTAGTTCCAAATGTACTTTGGGTATGTGTTTGTAATATACGGATCAAATGATTCAAAGGAGATAGCACTACCAAGACTTAAGGGTGTTATTGAGAATCTGTATTATTGTGCTCTGGAGCAGGATCTAATTCGTGGTTGCCTACTACAGTTAGATATGGTAGGCACTTAAAAATTTATTGAATAAATGAATACTGTAGGGAGTTGCAAAAGTTTGGGAGACTCTGTTGAGCTGAGAAATGGTCATCCTTTATGAATTTGTCAGATTCTAAGTGAATTTCTTTATGTTTTAACAACTTAATATCTAATTTTATCTTCATAAATGAGACAATTGTAAATTTTGATGCCATTCTTTTTATTGTCTGAGGATTGTAGTTCCTTCTGTCACTGAAATGTTGCTTGTTGATGCTTCATATCAGAAAATACAAATTCTGTATAATATTATCATTTTTTTGTACGTAATGGCAAATAGCCCTAAATAAGTTTGTATTGTTACGTTGGGAATTATCTTGTCCTGGACATCTTAGCTAGAATTTGTCAGAGCTAAAAACATAAAGTAAAAACTACTTGGCCATTATCAGGGACTCTTTCTACTCTGAGATACGTAATTCTGTGATTTGTCCTAGTCAGTATGTATGATCAAGTCTGCCAGCTGACAATTTGGTACTCTCAAGGTTTTTACTAACTGGTTCAGAGTGTGGGTTCAGATTCCAGCTCCATCACCAGCTGTGGAGGCCTTGGGCAAGTTACTTGGTCCAGTCTCAGTTTACTCATTTATAAAATAGAGAAGGTAATACCCACCTCATAAAGCTTTTAGTATTAAATGAGATAGTGTATGTAAGATGTTTACTGTGGTACCAATGAATGGTAGCTTTTAGTACTATTCTCTGTTTTGAAAGTTGACTTCGCTTTTAGGGCATGATATTTTCATATTAACGGTGGGTATTTTAGTTGACGCTATATAAGAATTGATAACTACACTTCCCACTTAACATGGTCTTGCCACGTTAATAAGTACTTGTGCTCTTTTATATTTTAATGATTACTTAAACAGGATTAACAGCCTTTTTTTGTTCTGAGTTCCACCAGTGGGGTTAACTAAAGCCTTTGAGTGTCATTGTCAAAATAAATGCCTAGAATGTCCAAGTGGAGAGAATAAGAGAGTAAAAGAGAAAAAGGGGAAGGAAGAGGTGGCTGAGAGAAGGTACAGACTGTGGTATGTGCCTCCAAAACTTAGTTAAAGTGCTTCTGCTGGCCTAGGTTGTGTCTTTCTGTTATAACATTTTATTAGGGTGCTGAAATAAATGCTTTGTGTGTTTATCAAATATTTATTATTGTAAATGTTTTGTTTGCTAACCTAGTTTTTACTGCTGTAATTTAAAACCTCTATTTGAAAATATTTAAGAATACTGTATATATCTTTAGCTTTTAATAAAAAACTAGGAAGTTTAAGTAATTCTATGTTTCTTAAATAGAAAGTGTTTTGATTTTCTCATATACGACTTTCAAATGATTTGGGAGTTAAAACATGAAGCACTGTCCATAAAAGAAATTATATTAGAACACTAGTTCTAAGTAGAGAAATTTATTTTTAGAAAAGAAAAATCCTGAATTTTGCTGGGAAATACATTTTTTGGTTCCAGAGTTTGTTTCCGGTTCACTGTGTAGAGCCTGTGCTATAGACTGGTGCTATCCAGTAGAACTTTCTGGAATGGTGAAAATGTTATATATCTGCACTGTCTCCTGTGGTAGCCACTAGTCACATGTGGAACTGAGTGCTTGAGACATGGATAGTGACTGAAGAACTGAATTTCAAATTCTCTTTAATTTTAATTAATTTACATGTAAATAACCACATATGGTTAGTGCAGTGGTTTTCAACTCATGGTGATTTTCCCCCAGGGGACATTTGGCAATCTCTGGAGTAGTTTTTGGTTGTCACTCCTAGGGAGATACTACTGGCATCTACTGGATAGAAGGGATGCTGCTAAACTTCATACAGATAGCATCCATTCCCCCTGCATCCCCCCAACCAAAGAATTATCTTGCCCAAAATGTCAGTAGTGCCAAACCTGAGAAACCCTGGGCTGGTGACTACTGTACTGGTAGATAGAGAAGAGAATATACAGGTTTCATAATCATCATTATGTTTATTTATAAATTAACTTTTACTGATACTAATGAAGAGATTAAAAGTCTAGTCTAATTTGAGATAGTTGACAGTTTTTGTATTTGCAGATTTGATAAGGTTAGAACAATGAGGTGAAATTTGTGAGTCTTCTATTGCTTATTTTGTCAGTTGATTTATAGGAGGCAAGAGCTCGCTTATGTTCCAACTCAAGTACTTCTGTTGAATATTGTATGAAATAGTAAGAGATCTTAAGGGATGTGAAATGTTGGGGTTACAACTGATTCACAGTGTTCTCAGCTAATGTGCTGATGTATTTAGGATTACATGATAAATCATTTTGGAGTTGATAATGGTTGAATTTGGGTGATGAGTATATGGAGGTTCCTTCTTTTGTGTTCTCTACTTTTGTTTGTGTTTGAATTTTTCCATAATAAAAAGTAAAAAGAAAAGTACTTAGGCATAACTAGTAATGATAGAATGTGGACTGTGACCAATAAATTATTTTATCACAGAAATAGTATTTGTTTTGCATGCATTTATTTAATCTCTTACAGTTGCCAAGTTGCAGTGGTTTGTTCTGTTTAAAAAAATAGTGTCCCATCACTAAAAAAGTCACTGTATTTACAATACTGACATTCTTTTTTTCTTACAGATTGTCCTGGGTAACATAATGCCAGCTGAGCGTAAAAAGCCAGCAAGTATGGAAGAAAAAGAATCTTTACTAAACAACAAGGAAAAAGACTGCGGTGAAAGGCGGCCAGTGAGCAGCAGGGAGAAACCAAAAGACGAGATCAAGCTTACTGCCAAGAAGGAGGTTATTAAGGTCCCTGAAGATAAAAAGAAGAAACTGGAAGAAGATAAGAGAAAAAAAGAAGACAAGGAACGCAAGAAAAAAGAAGAAGAAAAGGTGAAGGCAGAGGAGGAATTAAAGAAAAAAGAAGAAGAAAAAAAGAAACATGAAGAGGAAGAGAGAAAGAAGCAAGAAGAGCAGGCAAAACGTCAGCAAGAAGAAGAAGCCGCCCAGTTGAAGTAAGAACATTTATTTTAGTTAATGAAGTGAAGGAAGGGGAAGATCGAAATGTTTTGGCAAAACTGATTATTTGAAATGAAAACTTCGGAGATGCTGCTCCTTAAGAGTCGGGAGTATCTTAACTTACTTGTTCTGTTAGTTTCACTGCCTAGAGGCATGCTTACAGTGCTTTAATTCTTTAAATTAAATAATAATAACAATCTTTAATGAATATTTTTGAAGTCTAGAGTAATCTGGATTGCTTTCGTTTTTTTAAAAAAGCTTTTTTCATGGTATACTTCATCTTTTTATGTTGAAAATCTTTTATTTTATTTATTTTTTTTTTTGAGGAAGATTGGCCCTGAACTAATATCTGCTGCCAGTCTTCCTCTTTTTTTTTTGCTGAGGAAGACTGGCCCTGAGCTAACATCCATGCCCATTTTCCTCTCCTTTATATGTGGGATGCCTGCCACAGCATGGCCTAACAAGCAGTGCATAGGTCTGCACCCGGGATCCGAACGGGCAAACCCCGGGCCACTGAAGCGGAACATGCGAACTTAACCACTGCACCACTGGGCCAGCCCCTAAGTTGAAAATCTTTATTTCTTAATGGCCGCTATTTGTTGAGGTTCTGTTATGTGCCAGGCACTGTACAAAGTATATCAGCAAATATCCTTAAGAAAGTCCTAATGAAGTAAGTTTTATGATCTTCATTTTACAGATTAATAAAACAATGTTTAAAGAGGTTAAGTAACTTGCCTAAGGTCACAGTATACAGTGGAGCTGTTGTGATTTGAACCTGGGTTGGGCTGACTTTAAAACCTTTGTCCTTGAGTACAGTTCCAGAATGTCTCCCATTCTAATCTTTATCCAAATTTACTTTTAACCTTATAAATGGATGCAAGTAATATAACAAACTGGTGAAAAATGAGGTAGACTGCTAAGATGTAACAAAAATGTCAATTGTTGAATAGCGTGAGCTCTTCTCTCAGTATATGTAATTTAAAAAGCTGTTTGCAAACCTGAATTTTCACAGATCTCTAGAGCAGCTCAGCCACCTAGTTTCTTACCAGAGTTCTTCTTTAGTACCTCTATTTTTAATGAGCAACTGGAGCCTTAGGGCTGAAGGCAATAGTAGTGGCCAGTTTTGGAATATATGTTTTTTTAAATTCACAAGAATATTCAATTTCCCTGTAACTTTTGCTCCCTCTCCCTTTCCATACAAAGAGCTTAAAATAAAACAACCAAAAACCCAACCTTTTAAAGTGAACTCTCCCTGCTAATCCTGTGTGTGTGTGCCTGGGAGACTTCCAGGAGACATTCACATGTCTGTGTTCCCAGTAGTGGATGCACAACTCCCTGTTAACATAGTGTGTCTTTTAGTGGGAAATCATGGAATTATAAGGTAGCTCAGGTATGGTTATCTCAGACAGATGAAAGTGGACTTTTTTAGAAATTTGTATTTTTCAAGTTATATATTTTGGTATCTCAGAAACTTTAAAGTCATATTGTCCCTACCTTTAACTTAACTTTTATTAAAGGGCTTTGATCTGATAGTTCTCTTCTGGTTCCTTTCCAGATTTTCTTAATCTCACTTGAATTTTAAGGCTCCAAACCTAGCAAGGTACTTTATTAAAGGTTTGGTTAATGCTGAAGTATAGAAAAATGGTACTTAACATCTCAAAACATTTTTAATACATTCTTTTAAAATGCTTATTCTTTGAAGTATTCTTTGTGGACATTTTTTTTTTCTGTTTGCGCAATGCTTTTACCTGTTTTAGATTTATATCCTTCCTAAGCATATTATTTTATATTTTTCATCTTAAACCTCATGTGTCTTATCCATTTATTTTTTTTTTTAGCTTTTTGAGGTTTAATTGACGAAAGTGTTTTATCCATTTATCTTGCCAACTGGCAGAATGATTTTTAATTGAGTTATTCAGAATCTTCCCTTCTAACGCATTTTGTATTCCCAGTATACTGGTTCTTTTTCTTTTCTTTTCTTTTCTTTTTTTTTTTGCTTTTTTCTCCCCAAATACCCCCAGTACATAGTTGTATATTTTTTAGTTGTGGGTCCTTCTAGTTGTGGCATGTAGGATGCCACCTCAGCATGGCCTGTTGAGCGGGGCCATGTCTGCGCTCAGGATCCGAACCGATGAAACCCTGAGCCACTGAACCGGAGTGCTCGAACTTAACCACTGAGCCACGGGGCTGGCCCCTGGTTCTCATTTTCTTAAATCATTAATAAAATGTCTTTAAAAGTAGTGAAAGAGCCCTTTGCATCTTTGTTCCTCTTGGATGCTGATGCTTACGTGATTACTTTTTCATTGGCTTTCACTCATGGGATTTGTCAATAATGCCCAGTATATCGAGTATTTTATTTACTTGTTTGTTTGTTTTTTCTGTAGAGAGAAAGAGGAATCCTTGCAGCTTCATCAGGAAGCTTGGGAGCGACATCAGTTAAGGAAGGAACTTCGTAGCAAAAACCAAAATGCTCCCGACAGCCGACCAGAGGAAAATTTCTTTAGCCGACTAGATTCAAGTTTGAAGAAAAATACTGCTTTTGTCAAGAAACTAAAAACTATTACGGAACAACAGAGAGACTCCTTGTCCCATGATTTTAATGGCCTAAATTTAAGCAAGTACATTGCAGAAGCTGTAGCTTCTATTGTGGAAGCGAAGCTAAAAATATCTGATGTGAATTGTGCTGTGCACTTATGCTCTCTCTTTCACCAGCGCTATGCTGACTTTGCCCCATCCCTTCTTCAGGTTTGGAAAAAACATTTTGAGGCAAGGAAAGAGGAGAAAACACCTAACATTACCAAGTTAAGAACTGATTTACGTTTCATTGCAGAATTGACAATAGTTGGGATTTTCACTGACAAGGAAGGTCTTTCCTTGATCTATGAACAGCTAAAAAATATTATTAATGCTGATCGGGAATCCCATACTCACGTTTCTGTGGTGATTAGTTTTTGTCGACATTGTGGAGATGATATTGCCGGACTTGCCCCAAGGAAAGTGAAGAGCGCTGCCGAGAAGTTCAATTTGGGTTTTCCTCCTAGTGAGATAATTAGTCCAGAGAAACAACAACCTTTCCAGAATCTTTTAAAAGAATACTTTACGTCTTTGACCAAACACCTGAAAAGGGACCACAGGGAGCTACAGAATACTGAGAGACAAAACAGGTGATTTTCAAATGTTTCTCAGAATTGAGAATTTATTTTGGAGCTCATACTTAAAAATTTTTAAAGTCTTCATGCCACTGAAAGAACTTGTGGAAAAGGGCTCATTGCAGGTGATTTCTTAACATTCCAGGAAAATTTCCAAGTGTAACAGTCTAAGTACTCGTGTTTAAATGTGAGTCTGTGATAGATTTTGTGTCTGATTTTAAAAGAAATCTGGCAAGGATATGGTGCTTTTTACTTTGTAGATGTGTTTTCTTCCTGTGATTTAAAAAAACTCCTTAATGTTGAGGGATAAATTTTCTTTCTCTGTCACTTTACCTTATCTGCTATTATTTTTCTGTGTGTTTTGCTGTTCCCTCTCTATAACAGGTTTGCTTTCATTGTTTTATATTTTAATTTTTTGATGTCCGTCTTATTTGCACTTTTAAGAAAAGTCGTTATCAGTGGTGTTTTAGATCAGAAATTTGGAAAATAGTACACCAAATTAGCTGTGAACAAATTTCTTAAATACAACTATGTAAAATGCATTTATAAGATTCTTTCTCCTGGAGACATCCATTTAAAATTCTATAGGAATAATGTCTGTACCTGTGGTAGTTAGTAAAGACACTGGATTTAGGAGTCACCTTTGATTGTTGTAAGATACTGTACATCATAGACTGGTGTGTAGCATCTGCACCTAGGAGGCATCAGTAAACTGGAAGTTGATGAAGTTGGTGGGCATTAGGTCAACTTTTATGGAAGACGGATTTGGAGGAGGCTCAGGGGGTGCAGAAACAGCCTTTGGCTAAGTACTTTGTAGCTGTTTGAAGTGTATGGTTGACAGTCTGAAATTGCTGTTGATCAGGAAATATTTTGGGGGAGTACACTTTTCTATTCCCAGGAGCCTAGAGCTTGCATTCAGGGAGGACTGCCTGGTGATTGACTTAACCAGAAGAGAAGACCGTAATAGTGATGTCAGTGATACAGTTAGGTCAGGATCAAGGGGGATGCAGACTCTGTGGCTAAATCCTGTTGGCTGAGGGTCACCCAGAAGTAAGAATTTAAGACGGCAGTGGTGTTCCTCAATGTTTCTTAAAAAAGGAATCCTTGTTTTCTGTTTTTGAATAGTGAGGACTGTTTTGAACTTTGAAGAGGCAACTTCAGAATGTATTTATAGATCAATAATGAGTAAAAAGGAAAATAGTGGTCCTCTATGAATGATTCCCACATATTTAAGGTTTCTTAATTATGATTTACATGGTGTTTTGTCATTTTCCTAGTCCTTTTCCCATATGTTCTACCTAATACATCACAACTGATTTTGTAAGTATGCTTTGATTACTTTTTATTGACTATTTTAAGGGTTATGTGTGTGTGTTTACTTTTGATTGGCCTCACAGAAGGTTAAAGGGTGGAGAGATTCTGCAATGATTTAATCCAGTCACCCTTCCCATGCAGGAATCCAGTTTATAGATTATCTGACAGATAAGTTATTCTTCCTCTGAAAATCAAAGGAGCTTAGTCCTCGGAGCCTTTCTAATGTTGGACACACCTGTTTACTAGGAATTCAAGCTGAAATTTAATTCCCCATAAAATGGTTCCCTTGGCTTTACTTTTTTCTGGTACAGATGGAATAAAGCTACTCAAAGTGGGGGTCTGTGAACTGTTTACCTGTTTACAATAAATTAAGTATAGACACTGAGACTAATAAGCAGTTAGACATTTTTATAGCAATTTTCCATTGCCATGATATTATTGCTGTATTTCATGAAAGTATCTGCAATGATTGGAAAAAAACTTTTTCTTTTAGCACAGAGAGTTTGAGAAGCGCTGGCATGGAAAGTGTCTCATCTTATACCCATGATAACATCTCAGATATGTGCTGACTGCCAAGGTGTTTCCCTTTCATCTTCTCCAGGCTAAACACCTCCGCTTCCTTCAGTTTGCTCCGTGATTTCTAGGCAACTCACTATCCTTAGGACATTTGTTTTGGATGCTTTCTTTTCCACCGGTGACTTAAAATTCTTTGGGTTTTCATAGCTGCCTTGTCATTCTTTTGACTTTTTGTTAGGCTGATACACACCTAAAGCCTAATTTCTCGACTGAACTGCTCCCAAGCCACTTCTTTACCTTGAACTAGCAAAATAATTTTTTAAACCTAAATACAGACTTATTTGTCTCTTTTAAACTTTGTTTAGATGCTTTGGCATATTATTTTAGCCTAATGATAATTTTGAACAGTGATTACAGGTATATTTATTAATTGTACTTATCTGCTGGTCATATTCAGCTTTGATAAACAGACCTTCTGTTCTTTGATTATTCACGTCACCAATGAAAAATTTTTTTTCTATTTTATTTTTTATTGAGGTTATGATAGTTTACAACCTTGTGAAATTTCAGTTGTACGTTATTATTTGTCAGTCATATTGTAGGTGCACCACTTCATCCTTTGTGCCCACCCCCAACACCCCCTTGTCTCTGGTAACCACTAATCTGTTCTCTTCGTCCACATGTTTATCTTCCACATATGAGTGGAGTCATACACAGATTGTCTTTCTTTATCTGGCTTATTTCACTTAACATAGTACCCTCAAGGTCCATCCATGTTGTTGTGAATGGGATAATTTTATCCTTTTTTATGGCTGAGTAGTATTCCATTGTGTATATATACATACACACACACACAATGGAATACTACTCAGCCATAAAAAAGGATAAAATATATACTGTCTTGTTTATTCAATCATCAGTCGACGTGCTTTTAGGTTGCTTCCGTGTCTTGGCTGTTGTGAATAATGCTGCAGTGAGTATAGGGGTGCATATGTCTCTTTGAATTGCTGATTTCAAGTTCTTTGGGTAGATACCCAGTAGTGGGATGGCTGGGTCAGATGGTATTTCTGCTTTTACTTTTTTGAGAAATCTCCATACTGTTTTCCATAGTGTCTGCACCAGTTTGCATTCCCACCAGCAGTGTATGAGGATTCCTTTTTCTTCACAACCTCTCCAACATTTGTTATTTTATTTTACCAATGAAAATTTTGAACAGGATATAGTGTTAAGAGCACAGCTTAGTGGCCTTTCCCTAGAAACTTTTACTTGTTTAAATAGAGAAGTATTAACCTATGGTTATTAGAGGAGGTTATTTACTTCATGTAAATTGGCCTTAGTTGTAGGAGTTGTTTTATCATGGGAGACTGTCCACTTAGATGTAATACTTTGGGGGATGTGAGAATCTTAATCACAGTATAGAAGATATTGGCATACAGCTTCATAAATCACTCATGCCTTAGGATAGCTTCAATTTGAGCAGCCTCTGTAGTGAAGATTTAAATACCTGACTGATCAAAGAAGATGTGAGAAATGGATTAGTGTGGAGTGCCTGCTTGGCCTAACGTCAGTCTCCTTACTTCTAAGAGAGTACATTACAGTGTACTGTTAAAATGACCAGTTTCTGAAAGTTCTACCCCACCAGGTATTATCCAGTAGTTTTTTTGAGGTTTTTCTACAGCATGGGACTAAATCATGGGCCATAGTTTTTTCCAGTAAGTTTTCTCTTAGACATGATAATGCTAGAAATCTAAGTGCTAGGCTAGTGGATATTTAAGACTCATGTGTAGTTAAATTACTTTAAGCCTTTATTCAGTATCTTAATAATGGTGGTTTAAAAAAAATCAAGTGCGCTGTATCTTTGGCCTGTGAATCCTAGATGCTCTTAGTGGTTTTAATTAACCTGGGAGATGGCGCTGTTTTTAGAGGTTGTGAAGTCTCAGTCTATACTCATTAATGTCTATACTTAAAAATTGATTCACCAATTGAAAAAATAGAATAATAAAATCTCTAATCTTTTCTTAAAGACATTGTAGTGAGTGAATGGAGACAGTGACTGGGTGAGACCTGTTGAGTCTCACTGGTTCTTTTCTCATGTTATCTGGGCTGATACCATAAGTATTAGCTAGTTTTGTTTCTAAGTCCCTGAGGGATTTACAGTTATAAGCAAGCAATACATTGGATCCTAGCTTGGGTGAATTCTAATAAATTTGAATTTATAAGCTTTTTGTACTTAAAAGAATGTTATTTTTTTATTTATACATTTTGATTAGTGATGATCTGAGGAGTTATAGTTAATATTTACACATTTAAAAACAACATATGGTAATATTTTCCAAGTTAGAGTTAATAACTTTATTTCTTGGTAAGTTTTGCTTTTCGTTACATTCAGTACTCTAACTTTATATTTGAAATCTGTTGTACTTGGAGATACTGTTCTCTTAGAGATAATATTACCTGGTAGGTTTTGGGTACTTAATAAAATTGGTTGAAGAAATGATTTAATTTTTATTAGATATAACTTAATGTTATGTAGCAGAATTTGTTTCTTGTAGTATAGTGAAATCATGAATTCAGATATTAAGTCAGAATTCTTGCTTAAATAATTCTGAAGTATCTTTTTTTCCCTGATTGGTGGGAGTGGTGGCAGATTTCTCCTTTCAGTACTGGTGAATTACGAGCTTCATGATTGCATGCTCGGTCCAACAGCAGTAAGTGATTTATTTGATGTAAAGTTTAGTAAAAAAAAAAAAAAAAGCCATGTAGGCAGAATGTAGGTGTTAAATCAGGGAGGTTTGTTTAATTAATGCAAACTCATGAGGCATTACTTTACCAGTGTTGAAACTTAAAAACACGTAACCCAAATTAAAGAGTGTTGCTTTTACCCTTCACTCTGCTTCCAGGTAAGTTGTGCCTTGCCCTTACAGGTAAGATTGTTTGATAAATTGTGTTGTATTTAAGCACTATTAAGATGTTATATCATTGTGCTTTAGACTTAAACAGGCTTTAACAATTTAAAAAGTGCTCTAAGATTGTTATCTCCTTCCAGATATTCTTTAATTCTGATTCAGTGACTTTGACATAGTTGTTTAATAAGTGGGTATAGTTATACTTAACTATGTTCTAGTGTCTGTTCACACAAGATTATAAGGTATCCATAACCAAATTCTAAAATGAAACCAAAAGAAAATTTAAGTTACTTCTCATGAAAATTTGACAGAGTGCTAAAGGAGATGATAAGTAAAAACCAGTAGTTTTTCATGGCTGTGTTTCATGATTATTTTTTCAAGATTTTGGCCATGTGTTCTGTTATGTTGCATGACTGTATAAGGTGAAAGCTAAAATGGATTTTCTGTGTTCTTGGCAACATTTCTTCCTTTTTTAATTTGACTAATCAAAATAGTACTTGCAATTGAAGTTTTTCCCTTTCCTACAGTGGGCTCTGGCATTCTTTTATCCTGATGAAAATACTGTTTTACATTAATATAGTGCATTATATGTATGATCTTAATTGATTTACACAGTACCCTTGAAAGAAATACCTCTAATTTGGAGGTGATAGATCAAATTTAGGAGTTAAAGAGCTTACCCAGTGTGACTTAGATAGCAAATGACAGAATCAGGTTCCTTCTTACTCTTCATACTGTGCTTTTCACGTCTTCCATAGCACTCATCTTCTTCTGCATGTAGTACTTGTACTTGTTTTAAGGTGTCTGGTAAACACATTAGCCACTCAGTACTTACCAAGTCAAATCTAAACAAAAGGAGGACCCCAAAAAGGATATAAAACAAGCACCTTAATGTGGGAAGACTTGTCTTGTCTTTAATTTGAGAGGCAGTAGAGTGATACTTATGGGTATGGACTCTGGAGCCTGCCTGCTTGGGTTCAAGTCTTAGATCCGTCATTCACTCATTCTGTAACCGTGAGTGGGTTACCTCACATCTCCCTGTTCAGTTTTCTCCTCTGTAAAATGGGATAACAATAGCACTCTGCCTCTGAGGGTAATGATGCAATGAATTCGTATGTGTAGAACCCTTGATAACGGTATCGGACGCAGTGTAAATATTCAGTGTTAGTTCACTATCCATAATATATTGCCTGCTTAATCCTTCAGAAAGACTTGAATGAGAATTTCTGTCTTTTTATGATTTTGAAAATTTGTCAAATTTTCATGCTTATTTTAAAAATTCATGTTTTAAAACAATAGAAAATAACAGAGTAAACAATATACAGAATAAAAGAAATAGCAAGAAAGCCAAGCAATAACAATAAAAATGAAAAAAAATAGAAAAAAGAAAAGTCTTTTTTCTTTAAGATTTTATTTTATTCCTTTTTCTCCCGAAAGCCCCCCGGTATGTAGTTGTATATTCTTAGTTGTAGGTCCTTTTAGTTGTGGCATGTGGGACACCACCTCAGCATGGCCTGATGAGCGGTGCCATATCCGCACCCAGGAGCCAAACCAGCGAAACCCTGGGCCGCCGAAACGGAGCACGCAAACTTAACCACTCAGCCACGGGGCTGGCCCCAGATAATGCATTGTGGTTTTTTTTGAGGAAGATTAGCCCTGAGCTAACATCTGCTGCCAATCCTCCTCTTTTTGCTGAGGAAGACTGGCCCTGAGCTAACATGCGTGCCCATTTCCTCCACTTTATATGTGGGATGCCTACCACAGCACGGCTTGCCAAGCTATGCCATGTCTGCACCCGGGATCCGAACCAGTGAACCCTGGGCCACCGAAGTGGAAAGTGCGAACTTAACTGCTGCGCCACCGGGGCAGCCCTGAAAAAATGTCTTTTAATACTAGAATTTTTTGAGGCATTTATGACTTTTCTTGCTTATGAGATATAATGCTTGATTCAAGAATAGACTATTTGATATTTTCTGTGTTTTACAATATTAAATTAGTTAAGTCAAGGATTGATGTACCTTAGAGGTGCTTCCAGACCGTGATGTCTCATATATATTGGGTGAAGGAGGTCTACTTTCTTTTATTTTTATTATGATGAATAAGACTCGGAATTCATTTAGTTTTCCTGGCTTACTTTTCACATCTTTAAAATGGTACCAGTACTTCCCTATCGTGTAGTGCTCTCGTAAGATGGGATGAACTTGTTGATAATACATTTAACAGTGGTACTGACTCAGTTAACTCCATTTGTGACAGGGATTGGCAAACTGGCCTGCAGGCCACATCACGTCCACCACTAGTTTTCGTACAGCCAGTGAGCTAAGAATGGTCTTTACCTTTTTAAATGGTTGAAAAAAAATTAAAAGAATATTTTGTGAAATATTATATGAAGTTCAAATTTTGTTGTCCATAAATTTTTATTGGAACATCGTCACACTCTTTTGTTTGCATATGACAATATGTAATATTTCAGTATGGTTGCTTTTGTGCTATATCAGTTGAGTAGTTGCAACAGAGACCGTATGGTCTGCAAAGCCTGAAATATTTATTATTTGGCCCTTTGCAGAAAAAAGTTTGCTCACCTCTGATTTATGACAATCTCAAAACAATGGCTTTCAATTCAACTTTCTGTAATAGCTGTGCCTCTGAAGAGATTGTAATGAAAATGTGTGGTGAATCGTATCTTCAACTTGATTTTGCTTAGTGACATATTCCCATGGAATTCACATAAGAAATTTTTGGTGAGATTTATACTGATGTACAGAAAGGTTCTCTGGTCAAATGTGCTGTTTGATGTTTAGTTCCCTCATATAGGTCTTCTAAAAATTTAATCAAACTGAAAATCTTTTCCTATAGGCTTCATAAACTTATAAAAAACTGACATAGAAGTACATTGATTAAAAAATGTTTCATTTTAATTTTATTCAAATCTCAAATTCTAGGGATTTTGAATGTTCAGACACCTATGATAGGTTATTTCTCTGCTTCAAATCTGTAATCTTTACTACATGCCACGGGGTTAGTCAGGTATTTAGTAAAGGTATATTAAATAAATGGTCGAGGAAATGCGTGTGACTATATAAGTTTTATGTATAACGTAGCTCTTCTAATGCCCTTTCGTTGGTATTCTGTACTGCTTGTCACGTGCTCAGTGTGAGATTGATTAGAAAACAAGCCAACCAAAATCTAAGCCTTTTACTGAGGACTGTTCTCACTAGGTAGTACCCCAAGCACATATAAATTAAGTTTTTAGGTAAATTAGTACTGTTAAAAAGTTTGATCACAGAATTGAACTTTAGGGGAGGGTGAGGAGTCTCTCTGAAGCTTCAAAGTTTTAAATTGGTTCCAGGAGGACTGGAAAGGGCCTAGAATGCATACAAAGGGACCTGTCATAGAATCAAGCCACTTTCAATTGACCCAATGCAAAGTTCCAGGCAGATGTTTGAAAGTGAGGTTGATACTGGAAAAGGAGTGTGCATTTGCAATATTTATTTTTATTTATTTATTTATTTTGGTGAGAAAGATTGACCCTGAGCCCACATGTGTTGCCAGTCTTCCTCTTTTTGCTTGAGGAAGATTGTTGCTGAGCTGACATCTGTACCAATCTTCCTCTGTTTCTTTTTTAACGTGAGGTGCCACCACAGCATGGCTTGATGAGCGGTATGTAGGTCTGTGCCCAGGATTCGAACTGGCAAACTCTGGGCCACCGAAGTAGAGCACGCAAACTTAACCACTATGCCACTGGGCACCGCTCATTTTCTATTCTAATAAATAGTCATCACCTTCCTACTGCTTGTATATCATAAATCCTTAGTGAATATTGTATAACCTAAAACTGGATATATGTTCTTCAGATGACCAGCCTGTCACAACTTGTTAGAGAAGTAAAGTTCCAGATTGTGTTATTTTGAGATATTTCCCAATTTCTTTTCGAGTACTGAAATCATTTCACTTCTTAACTGTCATGAGAGGTTTTGAAATCCCTTAGAACTATCATTATCCCTTTTAATGTTATTTGCTTCAGAATAAACTCTTGTTTTTATTAATTGACATTTTTCCTAATAATTCTCTGCAGGACATTTTAGAGTAGTCTACTTTTGAGTATGATTTATTCAAATAATTTATTTCATTTATTTAATTTTAATGACTTTTTTCTTTCTTTTTTTTTGGAGAGGAAGAGTGGCCTTGAGCTAACACCTTTTGCCAATCTTCCTCTTTTTGTCTGAGGAAGAGTGGCCCTCAGCCACCATCTCTGCTCATCTTCCTCTATTTTATATAGGGCTTGCGGCAACAGCATGGCTTGATAACTGGTATAGGTCCACGTCCAGGATTTGAACCCATGAACCTGGGCTGCCGAAGTGGAGTGTGCAGGACTTAACCATTATGCCACCAGGCCAGCCCCTTAATGCCTTTTTTTTTTAACTTCAAAAATGACATAACTTCCAGTTAAAAGTTCTAACAAGGTCATTCAAAGTAATGTGTCATGTGTCTCGTGGGTTGAATATTTTTAAATGCTTTGGGGTTTTGTTTTAATTTTTAAAATTCATTTATAAAACTTACTAAAAGAAACTTTGTTTTATGTATGAAATTAGTCTGAAATAAATGTTTAAAGAGAGAAACTACTCTTTAATGACAGTATTTTCAAAGTTTTTAGAGAAATACTGTTTAGCTTGGATTATTGTGGTTAAACTATTTTGGCATTTTACTAATCTTTTTGTAGAATGATATTGTCTACTGTATATTTAAATCATAAGAAACTGAGTGAAAATTTCTCATTTTAGATCCTAATAGGCCAGATTTGGCAAAAATAAAGGATTTGATTTTATGAATAGTAACTAATCTATACATTGATCTATCTTGTACTTCTAATGGGAACTGATATTCCTAAAACAGAAAATGTTGTTTAGAACATTACGGAATTTAAGCAGAAGTTTATGTGTGTACGAATTGGGTGATATGGGAAAGTTTGGGAATTGTTTCAAATAAGCAAGGGTGAGTAAGTGTGTAGGCATAGTTTTGCTACTTTATTTTCTGTAACATTTAAGAAGATAACATCACCAAAAAATAACTAATTCGTTTTCTTCCCTGTTCATAAGAAAACTCAAATGACAAGGGATTAAAAAAACCTTAAAATTACTTTTGAAGTTGACTTAGTTTACAATTTATAATTGACTTTTTGAAATGTATATTGTATTTGCATTGAAGTTTATAAATTTGAAATGTTACATTACTATGTAAATATTTAGGTATAGAAAAAATTGCATCCAGCTATAGACATCTCAACCATCTGTACTAACATAGTAAGATTTTTATTTGACTGTGTACATTTTGAAAATTTTTTAATAGTTGTACATTTCTGATTACGAGCAGCTTATTAGTGAAGAATAGAGGTGGACCGGCCTTGACTGGCTTGCTCAGCTTTGTTAAATGGATAAATAACCAGTGCTTGCACAGTAAATTGAGAATTGGCTGTATGGAAGATATGGGCTTTTTCAAAAGATAATCTTCATTTAAATCATTATGAAAGTTCAAAGATACTGATTCTGTAACCTGTTTTTGAAAACTAATTTGTTTAGGGATGTTAAGTACTTTTGGTTAATTGTATGTCTAGAGGGAGTATGGCTGTAACAAAATAAATAATTTTTAGCTATTTGGTGGCATAATGTTAAATATTATATTTCTGCAGGCTTAATTGTTAATTACACTTTATATTCTTTGAAGAACCAGTGTTAAAATGTAATTGCTTAGGCGAATTTGATTATGCAAATTTTAAGTTTCATATATGTCTTGAAAATGTTAAATAGTAAAATAAGTTGAAAAAGATTGTACTAATAAGTTCATATGATAAAATCAAATTTTATGGAACATTCCCGGTGTAACACATGATCACATCTATTTTGACAATATTATCAGATTATTTCATCATTTGTTTGTAGGCGTATTCTGCATTCTAAAGGAGAGCTAAGTGAAGATAGACATAAACAGTATGAGGAATTTGCTATGTCTTATCAGAAGCTGCTGGCAAATTCTCAATCCCTAGCAGACCTTTTGGATGAAAACATGCCAGATCTTCCTCAAGACAAACCCACACCAGAAGGTAAGCTATCCTTAAAAACAAACATTGTGATTTTTTAAAAGATTTTATTTTTCCTTTTTTCTCCCCAAAGCCTCCCGGTACATAGTTGTATATTTTTAATTGTGGGTCCTTCTAGTTGTGGCATGTGGGATGCCGCCTCAGCATGGCTTGATGAGCGGTTCCATGTCCATGCCCAAGATCTGAACCAGTGAAACCGCTGGCCACTGAAGCGGAGTGTGCAAACTCAACCACTCGGCAATGGGGCCAGCCGTAACATTGTGATTTTTTAGTAAGCCTTATCACTCACTTATCTTTAGATTTTTCAGATGTGTATTATTGAAAATTTAAGTTGTAATAGTATCTTTAAAATTTTTTGAAGAAGTGGTATTAAGACCTAATAAGAACCTTGAAAAGCTACTTGAAATGCTCCTCTGAATGGGCAAGGCTTTTCACTTAGAGAGTAACAATTAACTCATGATATTACGGTGAGTTCCCTTGGGTTCTTTTGTGATAGATATCCTTGGATTATGTCTAATGCAGGCCTGTCTTAAACCATACTTGAGGTTATAGAAAGATTCACTTTATTTCTCAGACAGGTAATAAGCTGGATTGGACTTTTGGGATTCTAATATTTCTATATTTATCCTTATTTTTGATCTATTTGTTTTGAATGATATGTTATCTTTGAATTGTTATTTAGAACTAAAGCTTACATTGTAGTTTTGTGAGGTGAACTGTTTATCATTTTGTGAAATGAGTTGTTTTCCATATTATTTCTAAGATGTTTTAAACTTTCTTGATTGTCCTTAAGTTGGTAGGGTTTCTAATATATTACTCTAACCTGTCACACCAACTACTCGATGAAATAATTATATTTATGTTAGACATGTGTTAAGTTATTAACCTTAAAACTATCTGGCAATTCTGTTTAGTTAAAAATCTTAAGAGTAAAGTATCTTTCATAATACAAGAAGATATTTTGTATTTTGTATCCTCAATAAGAAATACCTATTGTACCCTGTCAGTGCATTTATTTTGTTATATAGAATCATGTACATAATTCCTTCTAATTTTTATCAGTCTGGATCAATGAGCCTCAAACTTTTTAATTTTTTAAAAGAGGTTCCACCATAGAATTTGTGTTTTGGTTGAATCTGGCTGATTTCTCAGAACTTTCTCAGTATATTTATTACATTTTAGAACCAAAATCTTTTCATAGTGTTTTAGTATCCTTTGGTATTGAATTACGTTATTTCTACTGAAATTTAAACTCGTTTTTTCTTTTGATGTTAAATGACTTAAAAGTATTTTTAGGTGTTTTCCAGAGATAATAGATCGTGACAAAATTTTGTCATCATTTTTAAAAGATATTTTCACCAGGTGTAAAATTTTAGGGTCAGGTTTTTCTGTTCAGTACTTTAAAGATGTTGCTCCGCTGTCTTTTAGTTTGTATTGCTTCCATTGAGAAAACTGCTGTCATTCTTATCTTTGTTCTTTACATAGTGGGAATTTTTGTGTTGTTCTTTTAAAATTACTTCATTATCACTGATTTTAAGCAACTTAATTATGATGTGGCTTGGTGTTGGGGTTCATTGGACTTCTTGAATCTGTGGGTTTATAATTTTCATCAAATTTGGAAAATTTTGACCCTTATTTCTTCAAATATATTTTCTGTTCCCTTCCTGCCTCTTCTGGGGATTCAGTTACAACTATGTTAGGTGGTTTGAAGTTGTCCTTTTTATTCTTTAGTATTGTTTTCTCTGTCTTTTGTGTTGGATAGTTTCTATTGCTATGTCTTCAAATTCCCTGATCTTTCCTTTTACAGTGTAACATACTGTTAATCCTATGTAGAGATGTAGTTTTTATCTCTAGAAGCTGGTTATATTTTCTGTGGTCTTAAACATGCTCAGTCTATCTTCTAACTTGTTGAGAATATGAAATATAATAATAACTTTTAATGTCTTTGTCTACTAATTTTATCATTTGTGTCATTTCTGCATTGGTTTGTGTTGATTGATTGACTGATTGGTCTCCTCTACATCGCTAGTAATTTTTCTTCTTTGCCTGCCTGATCGTGTTTTATCAGATATGTGCTGGATATTTTTGTGTTCTTAGAAATATTATTGAACTTTGTTCTGGGGCACTGTTGAGTTACTTGGAAACAGTTTCATCCTTTTCAGGCTTGCTTTGTTAGGTGGGATCAGAGCAGCCTTTACTCTATGGCTAGTTTTCCCTGTTACTGAGGCAATATCCTTCTATACTCTACCTGATTTCCCATGAATTAGAGGATTCATGAGTAGTTATTTTCCTAGTCTCACCTAGTTCCCTCACACAGAGTATTTGATTGGTATTTGGCTGAACATTCAAGTGAGACCTTCTGCAGATCTTTGAGGTCTTTGGATTTCTCCTCTCTGGTACTCTGTCCTGTAAAATCTAGCCACTTGCACTAGAGTCTGGACTCTCAGCTCTGTTGTCCTCAACTCATGGACACTGTCGGGATCTGCCTGGCTTCTCCCTTCCCTGGTCATGGCCTGGAAGACCTTACCAGGCAGTAAGCTGGGGCAATTAATTGTAGGGCTCAGTTTTTTTGTTTCTTCTCTCTTAGGAATCACTTTCTTGTGCTACCTGATGTCCAGTGTGTGAAACCCATTGTATTATGTTTTTTGCCTGGTTTTTTAGTTGCTTTAGGTCACTGGTACTTCACCTTAGCTTAGAGTCCTAAGTTTTTCAGTGATCAGAATATCCTTTTTTACCTCACAGAAATGAGGTCATATTATATATACTATTCTGCAGCTACTTTTTTAGTTAACCGTATATCTTGATGTCTTTTCATATCAATCCATATCGAACCATCTAATTCAATTGCTGCATAGTAATAACCTACTGTATAATTGTGCTATAATTTATTTACCTTGTCCTCTGTTGATTGACCTTTATTTCTAGTTTTTACCTATTACAGTGAATGCTGTAATAAAATCTCTGTACCTCTACTTTTTGTATGCATACTAGTATTTAAGGGATAAGTTCCCAGAAGTAGGATTCTGGGTTAAAAGTGTATATACATTTTAAATTTCAATATATTGTGCCAGTTTTTCTTCTAAAGAAATTTACATGCTACTAAAGTATATGAGAATGAATGTTTCCTTACACCCATACCAAATTGCATTTCTTGATTTTTACATTCTGAGTGAGGTTGAGCATCTTTTCTTTAATTCTAGTGGCTGTTTTATTTATATATATATATTTCCCTGCGTTGCACTGATTTGATTCCTTTACCTGCTCCTTTTTTTAATGAAATATTTATCTTTTTTAAATTGAATTGTAAAAGCACTTTGCATATAGAAGAAATTCTTTTTCATATGCATTACAAATATTTTCTCCCAAATTTTTATTGCGTTTTGATTTTGTAGCATTTTTCCCTCTCAGAAGTTGAATATTTTACAATTTATAATTACTGTGCAAATACATGCTTATTAGAAAGTGAAAGTCTCCTGTCCTATCCATTCCATTCTCCAAGATAACCAGGGTTAATGGTTTGATATAATCTGCCCAGACTTTTTTTATGCAAAACATATAATCAGATATGTGTATATAGCTTTATCGTTAATTTGTGTAGGATGCTATTTTGCATGACTTCCCTTTTCCTTTCATTAATTTTTTTGAGGTGTTTGTTCCTTTTTTTTTAATTGAGCTTATGATAGTTTACAACGCTGTGAAATTTCAGTTGTACATTATTATTTGTCAGGTATCTTATATATGTGCCCCGTCACCATTTGTGCCCACCCCTCACCCCTCTTCCTCCTGGTAACCACTAATCTCCTATTTGTCCATGTGTTTGTTTATCTTCCACATATGAGTGGAGAGTTTGTCTTTCTCTATCTGGCTTATTTCGCTTAACATGATAACCTCAAGGTCCATCCCTGTTGTTGTGAATGGGACAAATCATCAATTTTTATGGCTGAGTAGTATTCCATTGTATATATGAACCATATCTTCTTTATTCAGTCATCAGTTGGTGGGCATTTAGGTTGTTGTCATGCCTTTGCTACCATGTCTTGGCTATTGTGAATAATGCTGTGATGAGCCTAGGGGTGCATAAGTCTCTTTGAATTGTTGATTTCAAGTTCTTTGGATAGATACCCAATAGTGGGATGGCTGGATCATATGGTATTTCTATTTTTAGGTTTTGAGAAATCTCCATACTGTGTTCCATAGTGTCTACACCAGTTTGCATTCCCACCAGCAGTGTATGAGAGTTCCTTTTTCTCCACAACCTCTCCAACGTTTGTTATTTTTTGTCTTGGTTATTATAGCCATTCTAACAGATGTAAGGTGATATCTTAGTGTAGTTTTGATTTGTATTTCCCTTGTGGTCAGTGATGATGAGCATCTTTTCATGTGCCTTGTGGCTATCCATATATCTTCTTTGGAGACATGTCTGTTCATATCCCCTGCCCATTTTTGATTGGGTTGTTTGATTTTTGGTTGTTGAGTTGTGTGAGTTTTTTATATATTGTAGAAATTAACCCTTTGTGGGATGTATGATTTGCAAATATTTTTTCCCAGTTGGTGGCTTGTCTTTTCGTTTCAATCCTGTTTTCCCTTGCCTTGTAGAAGCTCTTTAGTCTGATGAAGTCCCACTTGTTTATTCTTTCTATGGTTTTCCTGGTCTGAGAAGACATGGTCCCCAAAAAGATCCTTTTAAGACTGACGTCAAAGAGTGTACTGCCTATATTTTCTTCTAGAAGTCTTATGGTTTCAGGTCTTACCTTTAAGTCTTTGATCCATTTTTGAGTTTATTTTTGTGAATGGTGTAAGAGAATGGTCTACTTTCATTCTTTTACATGTGGCCGTCCAGTTTTCCCAGCACCATTTGTTGAAGAGACTTTCCTTTCTCCATTGTATGTTCTCAGCTCCTTTGTCGAAGATTAACTGTCCATAGATGTGTGGTTTTATTTCTGGGCTTTCAGTCTGTTCCGTTGATCTATGTGCCTGTTTTTGTACCAGTACCATGCTGTTTTGATTACTGTAGCTTTGTAGTATATTTTGAAGTCAGGCATTGTGGTGGGTCCAGCTTTGTTCTTTTTTCTCTGGATTGCTTTAGCAATTTGGGGTCTTTTGTTGCCCCATATGAATTTTAGGATTCTTTGTTCTATTTCCGTGAAGAATGTCGTTGGCATTTGGATTGGGATTGCATTGAATCTGTAGATTGCTTTAGGTAGCATGGACATTTTAACTATGTTTATTCTTCCAATCCATATACATGGAATGTCTTTCCATCTCTTTATGTCGTCATCAGTTTCTTTCAGGAAAGTCTTGTAGTTTTTGTTGTATAGGTCTTTCACTTCCTTGGTTAAATTTATTCCAAGATATTTTATTCTTTTTGTTGTGATTGTGAATGGGATTGTGTTCTTGAGTTCTCTTTCTGTTAGTTTGTTATTAGAGTATAGAAATGCAACTGATTTGTGTAAGTTGATTTTGTACCCTGCAACTTTGCTGTAATTGTTGATTATTTCTAGTAGCTTTCTGATGGATTTTTTAGGGTTTTCTATATATAAAATCATGTTGTCTGCAAACAGCGAGAGTTTCACTTCTTCATTGCCTATTTTGATTCCTTTTGTTTCTTTTTCTTGCCTAATTGCTCTGGCCAAAACCTCCAGTACTATGTTGAATAAGAGTGGTGAGAGTGGGCACCCTTGTCTTGTTCCTATTCTCAGAGGGATGGCTTTCAGTTTTTCCCCATTGAGTATGATGTTCAATAATGTACTTTTGAGAGCTTTCTGAGGCAATTCAAACAGATATACCTCATTCCTCTTAACATCTATTAATATTATAGTGTATATATGTAGTTTCTCAGTCCTTATCCTATTTGATATTTAGATTCTTTCCCATTTTGCTCAGTTACAAACAATACTACAGTGAACACCCTTGTAAATCTTAGTTCACATTTGCTGTTATTTCTAAGGTCTAGATTCCTAGAAGAAATCTTGTAGAATCAAAGATTATGTTTATTTCAAATATTGATAGACTGACAAATTACACCCTTCCAATGCTGTTTCAGTTTGCACTCTGGTTAGGATATGGAGTTGTTACTTGCCTCCTGTCTTGTCAGTATTTGCTGATCTCAATCTTTTAAACATAATCTAATGGGTGAAAATGATAAGGTTTGTTTTATTTACTATTATCCTGATTAGTACTGAGGTTAAAGATCTTTTCATATGCTTTTTTACTTACCTGTTCAGAGATTTTATCCATTTTTCTGTTGAGGTTTCTGTCTTTATTTGTAGGAGCTCTTTATATTATTGATATTAATTCCTTTGTTTAAATATTGTCACACTCTTGTCTTCTAGTTTGTCCTTTGCTTTTGTTTATATTTTTCATTAGACAGAAGTTGTAAGTTTATCAATCTTTTTCATTATAGTGTATGGGTTTAGTGTTCTTTGTTTAAATATATTTGCTGTACGGCACATAAGTAATGGGTTAGGGAGCCAGCATTTTGTTGTTTTAGTGTTGTTCTTGTTTTTCCTAAATGACTTAATGAATCATCTAATTTTTCTTAGGGTCTTCCCCACCCCCCATTTTTTTTCTTTTGCTGAGGAAGATCAGCCCTGAGCTAACATCTGGTAAAGATCTTCCTTGTTTTTTGCTTGAGGAAGATTAGCCCTCAGCTAATATCTGTGCCAGTCTTCCTCTACTTTATATATATGTGGGTCACTGCCACAGGGTGGCCAACAAGTGATATAGGTCCATGCCCAGGATCTGAACCTGTGAACCTGGGCCGCTGAAGCAGAATGCACCAAACCTAACCACTGCAATGGTGCCGACCCCATTTTAGGGTTATTTTTAATCTGCATTATTGTTCACCTATTTACAGTTCTAGTTTGGAGAGAAGCACAGTGAGAATAGATAAATTTATGAATGGTCTCATGATCATGAAGTAGGAAATTCGTTACTTTTAGTGTTCTGAATTTAAGAATCTATAGTTGTATGCAAAGGTAGGCTGTGTGTGTGTGTGTGTGTGTGTGTGTGTGTGTGTGTGTGTAAATACATATGTGGTTTTCTACCCTTTACTGAAATATCTATGTATTCCTTCATCTTTTCTTCCCCCCTTTTCCAGTTATTTATCAATTGACCATTTATGGCAGTCTGCCTTATAAAACCAAGGATTATACCAAAAGGAAGGATGCTTCCTAATTAGGGGTGTTTGGTCTACATGCAAAGATAATTGTGATATAAGTGGTACAGAGTAGTCACCCAAAAGAAAGTGCTTCATGGGGGAGGTGGGGCTTTAAGCTGGATATTTGAGGAATGGCCAGGCTTATATATTTCTTATTTTGGTTTTAACTTTCATCAAGGTAGACCTTATATATCAAAGAGCCACTTAATCTCATATTAATTGCTTAAAATGTTTAAGAGAAAAGCATGTTTATCCTATGCTGTCCTCTAGTCTGTCCTGGTTTAGAACTTTACTTAAAACTCAGTTTGTGATTTGATGTTAAAGGTGGTCATGTGAATACTCCAGAGTGCTTGTTGATTGACAAAGCTCCTGATAATTGAAACACTCAAGATTTATTAGTTATAAAATTGAAAATATAGGGACTGGCCCCGTGGCCGAGTGGTGAAGGTTGCGTGCTCCCCTTCGGCAGCCCAGGGTATCACTGGTTCGGATCCTGGTCGCGGACATGGCACCGCTCATCAAGCCATGCTGAGGTGGCATCCCACATGCTGCAACTAGAAGGACCCACAACTAAAAATATACGACTACGTACCAGGGGGCTTTGGGGAGAAAAAGGAAAAATAAAATCTTAAAAAAAAAAATCGAAAATATAAAATATCTTGTCATGGTTAGCATGCTAAACCCAAAATGGTTTTAATTCCCTGTGATTTATTTTATTGTAGAGCATGGGCCTGGAATTGATATATTTACACCTGGTAAACCTGGAGAATATGACTTGGAAGGTGGTATATGGGAAGATGAAGATGCTCGGAATTTTTACGAAAACCTCATTGATTTGAAAGCCTTTGTTCCAGCCATCTTGTTTAAAGATAATGAAAAAAGTTGTCAGAATAAAGAGTCCAACAAAGATGATTCCAAAGGTAAATTCTAGAGGACAGATTGTTACATTAAGTGCTATAAAAATTAGTTTCAAAATAGTATTTGTCAAAAAATTTTTTTAATTAACTAGTTTTATAATATTAACGTGTCATTAGATTGAATGAATGACAGAATTGTATGGAATGGAACATGAAAGGTTGATAATTGACGTGCTTTCAACAATGCCAAAACATTTATGTTAATGTGAAATAATTTGAAAATGTTTATTTATAGTGATAATGAGTTAACGTGAGATCTTGGTAACATCTGAATTTACCCCCTTTGGATTGTTAGGGAAAGTGTTAGCTCTATAGTGCTCTTTACGTGTAACGCTCTTTCTAGGCTGTATATAACTAGCTCTTTGTAAGGAAGAGTTACTTTAGAGAAATCAGAAGATTTCAGATCATTAACAGAGTGGGAGGGTCTGAGTACCGTGTTTTCTAAAGGGAATTCTGCCAAACCAGAGAGGTGAAGAAGAGTAATTAGAAGGGCATGGTGACAGGGATTTGGAGAGAGGGCAGATAATTTTCTAAAAATCTACTTTTGTATTCTGATATACTTATTAGGGAACCTTTTAAAAAAATAATAGCTAATAATTTTTATTTAACTTTGTGCCAAACATCATTTTAACACTTTATAATATAAATAAGAATTCATTTAATCCTCATAATAACCCTATGAGGCAGTCGCTGTTGTTATCCCTGTTTTTCAGATAAGAAAACTGGCACAAAGAGGTTAAGTAACTACCCAGGGTTACACAGCTTGTAAGTGGTAGATCTGAAACTTAAGCCCAGTTAATTAATGACTTGTGCTCTTAATTTCCACGTTATACTCCTTTTCAAGTTATGTTAAGATTAGTAATTTTTGTGCCTTATACTAAAATTAGGAAATGAATGATATACTTTTCTTTTGATGTACAAATATTATAATACATACTACCAAAACATTCCATCACTCCTGTACCCATTAATCAGTGTCTCCCCATTCCTGCCTTTCCCCAGCTCCTGGCAACTACCAGTCTGCATTCTGTGTCCATGGATTTATCTCTTTCGAGTATTTCGTATATCTGGAATCACACAATATGTGATCTTTTGCGTCTGACTTCTTTCACTTAGCATCATATTTTGGAGATGCATCTGTATTCTGCATTTATTAGTACTCCTTTTCTTTTTATAGCTGAATTATATTCCATTATGTGTGTGTGTACTGTGGTATCCATTTGTTTATCCTTTCATCTGGTGGTGGACTTTTGGGTTGTTTCCACATTTTGGCTGTTATGAATATTGCTGCTATGAATATGTACTTAAACGTTTGAGTTCCTGTTTTCAGTTTGTTGAGTATTGACCTAGGAGTGGACTTGTGGGGTCATATGGTAGTTCTGTGTTTGACTTTTTGAGGAACTGCCAAACTGTTTTCCAGAGTGGCTGAGCCATTTTCCATTCCCACCAGCAGTGTGTAATGGCTCCAGTTTCTCCACATTCTTACCGACACTTATCATCTGATTTTCTTTTTGATTATAGCTGTCCTAGTGGATGTGAAGTGGTACCTCATTGTTGTTTTGATTGAATTTTCCTAATGACTACTGATGTTGAACATCTTTTTCTGTGCTTATTGGCTATGTGCCTATCTTCTTTGGAGAAATGTCTAAGTCTTTTGTCCATTTTTTAACTGAGTTGTCTTTTTGTTGTAAGAATTTTTTGTATATTCTGGGTACTAGTCCCTTATTAGATACATGATTTACAAATATTTTCTTCCATTCTAAAGATTGTCTTTTTACTTTCTTGATAATGTCCTTTGATGCACAAAAGTGGTTTTTTTAAAAAATGTAGACTTCATTTTTTAGAGCAGTTTTAGGTTCACAGCAAAGTTAAGTGGAAAGTACATTTCCCCACTGCCCCCACACAAACACAGTATGCCCCACTATTAACATACCCCACCACAGTGGTATATTTATTACAATTGATAACCTACATTGTATATGGAATGGGGGCGGGGTGGTGCTGGTTAGGACACTAATTAGAAGAAGAATGCTAAAACAGTTTCTTACTTTTTATGACATTCTTCTTCAGAATCTAAGTTAAAATACACTGAACCTTAAAGTTATGCTGTTGTTATGAAAATGTAGTGGAGTCATCTTAATCGTGAGAGCACCTTACAAGAGGCCGTTGTGGTGCTTTGAAAATATTAAAATCTCTTGGTTGATCTCAAAGATAATTTTATCTTAAGGTAAATTTTACTTTATATTTTATGAAGAGTAACATTGAAATACTTCAAGTATTTCAAATAGTATAGAGAATAATATATATAAAGTACTCATTTCATATACCTACTACCCAGTTTTGTCAGTTAAAAAGGCATTTCCTCACAGATAGAGTTGAAACCTCAGGGAGGACCAGCTTATAGAATGTTAGACACCTTAGTATTTCTTCTTAAAGATTTGAAAAATGTTTATGATTTCTCCCGTGATCTAGGTTTTCATATCGTCGTGCAAGTTTGACTTCCTTGAAGGGGTGTTTCTGTTTCAGGAAGTGCGTTTAGGGTCTCAGAATCTGTTGTGAGACAGTGTACTGAGTGCCGTGGGAGAGACAAATGTGAGCATGGCGTTAGTGGACTTACAGTCACATTAGTGGGGAGCAGCCAGGGACTCAGTTATAGTCTGAACTAGAGTGAGAGTGGGGCTGTAAGACAAGTACAATGCACTGTGGCAGTTAGGACAGTGGAGCCACTTCACATGGTTGGAGATCAGGTAAAACTCTATAGAAGAATGGATGGACCTTTGTGACAAACTTTGAAGCTTGGCTTGGATTTTGATGGGAGACCTGGGTGGGGTGGGGGGGGGCCTTCCAGGTAGAGAGAATGGCGTGAAAAAAGACATAGAAGGTGGAAATGATTGAGTATGTTTGGAGAGGAAGTGAGGATCGAATAATTCATTTTGTTATTTTAGAAGATGTAAAAAATTAGGAGAGTAGTGAGAAATTGATTTGGATTATTCTTGTTGCAGACCTTGAATACTGTGCAGTTGAAGTTTATATATATATAGATGTGACTGATAAGCAGCTTTTTGTTTTATAAGGGTTACTCTGTCAGTGGTATATAGGATAAATTAGAGTGGAAGTGTGGTGGACCACTTAGGTCTCTGTTTTAGTAATGGAAGACACAAGTAATGGGAGCAGTAACAAGAATGGAGAGAAGAGATATGGTCTTAGATACAGAAATATGACCAAGAATGGACAGGTAGAATTTGGTAACTAATTAAAGCAGTTAAACTTACTGAAAAGAAGAAAGTGCCCTTTTATTTGTTAGAAGTATTTTGTGGATAAAAACTATATGAGAGTTTCTCTACCAGTAACTGATTTGAACTTAAGGCATCTCTGTTTGCCTTTCATTCTTAGTAGCATGATACAAAATTAATCTTCCTAAACTGCACCACCTGTGAAATCACTAGCTTACATATCTCTGTATCCTTACAGCTTACTTTCTCAAGTTCTCTTGTTGCCCCTGTTTTTCTCCTCTTTCAGACCTCTGGTCCCTTGCTTGGCTCCCTCAGTTTTTTTGCTTTTCAATAGTCTCCGCTTGTCTTCACTTACCTCCTTTCTAGATTGGGTTATGGTATGCATCTTTAGTATCTCACTCTTGTACTTTCTTTCTCCCTCTGTCTTTCATTCATATCTGCCTGTCCAGTCCAACCTTGGATAAACTTAGTGATCTACCATATTGGTTTCTGTATCCAAACTGTTGAGCTCTCCTAGAGATGATCAGTTAGGTAGTTTGATAACTTTATAAATTCATGATCACCAACCTCAACCAGGTCCTCAGCACTGTGGAAACTTGACAGCATTTCTGTCATCAGCTCACTCTCCCACACTCTATAACACATTTTTATTCTTTCTCCAGTTTTCTTTTTGCTCCCCTCCTTAGCAGAAGATTATGCTTGATACAGTACTTCATAGCCAAGATAGAAGCCATTACACAGAACTCCCTCAACATTCTGCCCTTCTTATTTGTAAATCTGCCTGCCTTGGTGCTTATAGAATGTGTCTTCCTTGGGTAATATAGGGAACTTTTACACCTCCTATCAAAAGCCAATCTACCTTCTTCTCTGAATCTTGTCTCCCTGCTTCTCCAGAACCCTGTGCAATCCACTTTTCTATAATTAACAGTAATCAGTCTGTCTCTCCCTCTCTCTACTGGATCTTTACCTTAGTATTCAAACATGTTCTCATCTTCAAAAAGCAAAACAAAACTTTAAAACAAATTGAGAATATCCTGAAACCCTCTGGGCTTCCCGTCCCTTTCCAGCTGCTGTCCTATGTCTCTTTTAAGCTGTCTTGAAAGGATTGGCTGTGCCCCGCTTCTTCATTTTCTTACCTCCTCATTCTTCAGTCCACTCCAATCTGGCTCCAACCCCACCTCTACCCTGAACCTGTTTTTGCCGAAGTTACCGGTCACCTTCATGTTGCTGTATCTCCTGGGCGGTTTCCAGTCTTTGTTTCATTTCATTTCTCAAACCATTCAACACAGTTTACTTCTTCCTTCTTCCTATGGCTTCTCTGGCACTAAACATTCTTGATTTTTCTTTCTTTTACCTTGGGCTTCCATTTTTCATTTCCTCCTTTAAATGTCACTTTCTCAGGGTCAGATTGAACAGGAGGGAGTAGTCAGTTTAGTAATCAAGTCTAGTTAATCTAACCTCTTAAATGTATCACAGATTTGTTTTATGTTTACTGCTGCTATTCTCATCTAAGCTATCATCATCTCTTAACCTGGGCTTCTGTATGATACCTTCCATGAGGCTGCCCTGGATTTGCTTTGGCTCCCTTTTATGCATTCTAAAAAATTACTTTTACTCTCCTATCTAATATCTTTTTTTAATTGAGTGCATAATACTTTACATCATTGTGAAATTTCAGTTGTACATTATTTCTTGTCTGTCACCATATATGTGCTCCCCTTCACCCCCAGTGCTCACCCCTCACCCCCCTTTCCCGGGTAACCACTGAACTGTTCTCTTTGTCCATGTGTTTGTTTATCTTCCACATATGAGTGAGATCATATGGTGTTTGTCTTTCTCAGTGTGGCTTCTTTCACTAAGCATAATACCCTCCAGGTCCATCCATGTTGTTGCAAATAGGATGATTTAGTCTTTTTTTTATGGCTGAGGAGTATACCATTGTATATATATACACCGTATCTTCTTTATCCATTCATCAGTTGATGGGCAGTTGGATTGCTTCCATGTCTTGGCTATTGTGAATAGTGCTGCAGTGAACATAGGGGTAGGTATGTTACTTTAGATTGTTGATTTCAAGTTGCTTGGGTAGATACCCAGTAGTGGGATACCTGGGTCATATGGTAGTTCTATTTTTAGTTTTTTGAGGAATCTCCATACTGTTTTCCATAGTGGCTGCCCCAGTTTGCATTCCCACCAGCAGTGTATGAGGGTTCCGTTTTCTCCACACCTTCTCCAACATTTGTTATTTTTGGTCTTAGTGATTATACCCATTCTTTCCTTTTTTTTTTCAAAGATAGGCATCTGCGTTAACATCTGTTACCAATCTTGTTATTATTTTTTCTTCTTCTCGCCAAAGCCCCCAGTACATAGTTGTATATTCTAGTTGTAGGTCCTTCTAGTTGTGGCATGTAGGATGCTGCCTCAGCATGGCTTGATGAGTGGTGCCGTGTCCTCATCCAGGATCTGAACCAGTGAAACTCTGGGCTGCCGAAGCGGAACTTGCGAATTTAACCACTCAGCCACCGGGCAGCCCCAATTATAGCCATTTTAACGGGTGTTAGGTGGTATCTTAGTGTAGTTTTGATTTGCATTTCCCTGATGATCAGTGATGTTGAACATCTTTTCATGTATTTATTGGCCATGTGTTTATGTTCTTTGGAAAAATGTCTGTTCATATCCTCTGCCCATTTTTTGATTGGACTGTTTGTTTTTTTGTTCAAACTGTTTGCTTTTTTGTGGTTCAGTTGTGTGAGTTCTTTACGTATTATAGAGATTAACCCCTTGTCAGATATATGATTTGCAAATATTTTATCCCAATTGGTGGGTGTTTTTGTTTTGATCCTGTTTCTTTTGCCTTGCAGAAGCTCTTTAGTCTGATGAGGTCCCACTTGTTTCTTTTTTCTTTTTTTTCCCTTGTCTGCGGAAACATGGTATTCAAAAAGAGCCTTCTAAGTTTGACGTCAAAGAGTGTACTACCTATATTATCTTCCAGGAGTTTTATAGTTTCAGGACTTATCTTCAAGTCCTGAATTTGATCCAAGCTTTTTTCTCGTAATTAATTTCTAGCTTCATAGCATTGTGATCAGAAAAGATGCTTGTTATTATTTCAGTCTTCTTAAATTTATTGCAGCTTGCCTTGTTTCCCGACATATGGTCTATCCTTGAGAATGTTCTGTGTGCTCTTGAGAAGAATGTGTATTCTGCTGTTTTTGGATGGAGTGTTCTATATATGTCTGTTAAGTCCAACTGGTCTAGCTTTTCATTTAATTTCACTGTTTCCTTGTTGATTTTCTGCCTGGATAATCTGTCCATTGATGTGAGTGGAGTGTTGAGGTCCCCTCCTATTATTGTGTTATTATTAATATCTCCTTTCAGGTTTGTTAATAGTTGCTTTATGTACTTTGGTGCTCCTGTGTTGGGTACATAGATATTTGTAAGTGTTATGTCTTCTTGGTGGAGTGTCCCTTTGATCATTATATACTGCCCCTCTTTGTCTCTCTTTGCCTGTCTTATCTTAAAATCTACCTTGTCTGATATAAGTATTGTGACACCTGTTTTCTTTTGTTTGCCATTAGCTTGGAGTATCACCTTCCATCCCTTTACTCTGAGCTTGTGTTTGTTATTGGAGCTGAGATGTGTTTCCTGGAGGCAGCATATTGTTGGGTCTTGTTCTTTAATCCATCCTGCCGCTCTGTGTCTTTTTATTGGAGAAGTCAATCCATTTACATTTAGGGTGATTATCTATATATGAGGGCTTAATGCTGCCATTTTATCACTTGTTTTCCATTTCTCCTGCATTTCCTTCGTTTCTCATCCTGTGTATTTTGATCTACCAATTGAGTTATGCAGTTTTTTATGTTGTGTTTCTTTGTTTTCTCTGTATTTATTATTTGTATCTCTGGTCTGCTTTTTTGTTTAGTGATTACCATGAGGTTTGTGTTCAAAATCTCGTAGATAAGATAGTCCATTTTCTCATGGCCTCTTATTTCCTTAGACTAAACCGATTCAGTCTCTTTCCTCTTCCCCTCCTAAGTTGTTTTTCTCACATCTTATTCCATCTTGTGTTGTGAGTTTGTGGTTAAAATGGCAAGATTATCTTTGTTTTTGGTGTTTTTCTTCCCTTTATCTTTAATGTTATACTTGAGTATTTGCTGACCTGTTCTGATGTATAGCTACAATTTTCTGATTTTGGCCACCTATTTATCTCCTTACTTTGTGCTTTGCAACGTCTTTCTCCCCCCCCCCACCTTTTTTTTTCAGGTATAAGGGCCTTCTTGAGGATTTCTTGTAGGAAGGGTCTTGTGGCTACAAATACCTTTAGCTTTTGTTTATCTGGGAAAGTTTTTATTTCTCCATCATATCTGAAGGATGTTTTTGCTGCATAGAGTATTCTTGGCTGAAAGTTTTTGTCCTTCAAAGATTTGGATATGTCATTCCAGTCTCTCCTAGCCTGTGAGGTTTCTGCAGAGGAATCCGCTGAAAGCCTGATGAGGGTTCCTTTGTAGATTATTTTCTTCTGCCTTGCTGCCCTTAGTATTTTTTCTTAGTCATTCACTTTCCCCAGTTTCATTACTATATGTCTTTCAGTAGGTCTTTTTCCATTGACAAATTTAAGAGATCTACATGAATTTCTATCTCCTTCCCCAGGTTTGTGAGCTTCTCAGCTATTGTTTCTTTGAACAAGCTTTCTGCTCCATTCTCCTCCTCTTCTCCCTCTTGAATACCTGTAATTCTTATGCTGCATTTCCTAATTGAGTCAGATATTTCTTGGAGACTTTCTTCATTTCTTTTTAGTCTTAGTTCTGTCTCCTCTATCGGGAGCATTACAACATGTCTATCCTCAGTTACGCTGATTCACTCCTCTATGATGTCCCCTTGAACGTTCAGGGAATCCATATTTTGTTTTATCTCATCAATTGTCTTTCATCTCCAATATTTCTGATTGATTCTTCTTTATGGTTTCAATCTCTTTGTGAAGTATCTCCTGAACTCGTCCAATTGTTTCTCTACATTCTCTTTTAACTTCTTGAGTTTTTTGATGATAGCTTTTTTGAATTCTCTGTCATTTAGATCACATATTTCTATATCTTCAGGACTGATTTCTGGTCATTTTCTTTCTGGTCTGGAGATTTAATATTATTTTTGATACTGCTATACTACGTGGCTTTGTTCTTTAGCATCCTGGTATTATTTGGTTGCAGTTACCAGCTGTCTCCACTGGGTGGGGGTGAAGAGCCACATATTCTGAGCCCTCTGTGTTCCACCAGGATCCCAGGTGCTGGAGCTGGTGTTGGGTGGGTTGGAGGGTGGGGTGCTTTCTTCTGCATGCTCTCTCAGTCTGCTCTCCTGGGGTGTTGGCTTGATGAGGTCACCCCCCCATGATAACTTTCACCCCAGTAGGGGGCTTCCCCATAGGCTGTGAGGGACCTTGGGAATCTTTGATGTTCCTACGAATGGGTGTCCCCTCCCCACTTCCTTCCTTCTTGGAGGCTGTGCACAGTCCTGAATAGCAGTCTTTTGGGGAGGGAGAAAAGTTTTCTCTTATCCCATTCCACCTCCTCCAAGGGGGGCTCCAGCCTGTCTACCCTCCGACATATGGCTGCATGGGTCTCTCAGACGTCTTTTGTGTTGTATGGATGTCCTCTATTGGACTATGAATGTCTTTTTTTGTTGTATCGTGGCGGAGAGAGATTGCCGGGAGAACTCACTCCTCCATGATGCTGATGTCACTCTCACTAGGCTTTTGATTCTCCTCCCTAATATCTTTTTTTTTTTTTTTAAGATTTTATTTTTTTCCTTTTTCTCCCCAAAGCCCCTGGTACATAGTTGTATATTCTTCATTGTGGGTCCTTCTAGTTGTGGCATGTGGGACGCTGCCTCAGCGTGGTTTGATGAGCAGTGCCATGTCCACGCCCAGGATTTGAACCAACGAAACACTGGGCCGCCTGCAGCGGAGCGCGCGAACTTAACTGCTTGGCCACAGGGTCAGCCCCAGCCTCCCTAATATCTTTTAATGGCCTTACATTTATTTGGAATATAATGTAAACTTGTTGACATAGTCTCCAGGACCTTGCATAGTTTGGTTCAAGTCTTTCTTTCCAGCTTTATCTGTTACCACATTCCCCTTAGTTTTTTCTCCTTTTCAGTCTGCAGCAGGCCAGTCCTCTTGCCTCATGGCCTTCATACATTGTTCTCTTTTTCTGCTTGGAACCCCCTCCTCCCCATACCCCTCTTGACTCCCACATGCATATTAGTTTAATTTCCTCAGGTAGATGGTACATTTCTTGATAGCAAGGGTCACATTTTAAGCTTTTTCTGAATGTTCAACAGCTTAGCGTCATTCTGACTACATAGTGGCTAATCAGTAAACTTTTATTTTTTGCTTGCCAGACATCAGGGGACCCTGGGGAGTGAGTGTATGCTCCATATGGGCAGGGGATTTTGTCTGATACAGTCAAAATTGTATCATTGGCACTTAGAACAGTACTTTCGCCTGTAGGAAAAGTTTAAATGTTAGTTGAATGAAACCATGAGTGAATGAGAAAATAGTCTGTCTCCATTTAGAGGCAGCAAAACCAATCCATACTAGTTAGAGCTTTGATTCTCCCAAATAAAGTATGGCATCAAGTATCAGTAAAACATTTCCACTTTCAATACAGAAATTATAAGATTAGAGACTGTAAGAGAAGATGAGGCTGAGAAGTATAACAATTTCAGTCGTTTACACTAACTTCACCACTCTTTTAAGCATAAATTCTTCAAGTCGAGTTTTTTACTTAACGAAAACTTGCAAACTCAGGTAAGGCTAGTATAGTGAACTGGCAATTACCTATTCACGCAGCAGTCAGTCTTGTTAAAATGAGGTTTAGTTCTTTTTCATCCTTCCTATTTAGCCTTTTACCAGTTCCTGGCCATTATCCTTTGTTTTGTTGCATTTTTTGGCATCCTCCAACCCTTGACATCTAAATTATAAGGATGTTTTCCTAATTGGTCTTTCCTGTCTAAGTGATCTTGTATATTGTTGGTAAGTTAATTTTTACATCACATTACATTTAAATGTTATCTCCTGTTCATGATCTGGCAAAGGTCATACTGAGTAAAAGAGAAAGTCTGAACTCATCTTGGAGTTTGAGACCCTCCTTAAACTGAGTCCACTTTATATAATCAACTTTCTTTTCCCCTTATGTTTACCACAAATCCTCATGCTGTGTATTTCTCCATTCACCCTTCTAGCCATCCATCCATCCATCTATCCATTTGTTCATTCCTTCAGTGAACAGATGGCACGTAGAATCAAAGAAGTTATGGTCTTTGTTCTCAGTGAGCTTATTGTGTTTTATAGTCTGAATATCTGAAATTTATTGCAAATTTGAGAATCCTTATCTATTTTTGCAGCAGGATTTCAATATGACTTTTAATTCAGAGATACTGCTTCTTTATTTTCGAACAGAGGCAAAAGAACCTAAGGATAGTAAGGAAGTATCAAGTCCCGATGATTTAGAACTTGAGTTGGAGAACCTAGAAATTAGTGATGACACTTTGGAGTTAGAGGGTGGCGATGAAGCTGAAGATCTTACAAAGAAACTTCTTGATGAGCAAGGTAAGTAAGCACTATTTTACCCCAAATTTTAATTTTTGAATAGTTTTTATGCACAAAGCTCTTGCGTAAGAATATGTATCTTTACTCTTTAATACCCTGTTTTCTTGTTGTTTTCAGGCTGTTACTGTTTTGGCATTTGATTTAGAACAGAAGCACTACATGTGCTATATTATGTGATTGCAAGCTTTAGTCATCTGAACTCTAAATATCTTAATAGATATTTCTTATACTCCTCTACTTGCCAGCATTGTCCTGAATGTATTTTAATTCTGTGATATAGTCTTTACAATCTTAACGTAAATATATTTGAAAGTTACTCTGAAATGCTTGAGAGATAAAAAGACAACTAGTATATTGGTTCATCTGTGATAATTTTTCTGTCTTTATAATTGAGGAATGTTTTCTATTTAGTAATAAAAATACTACAGTTTAATTATTTCCTAAGTACTTCCTAGCAAGTTTATTAGTTAGGATGCTTTATTAGAAGGATACCTTTTGCCAGTATTGCTTTTTTCTCTGTTAGCTTTATTGTTTCTTACTGCAAATTCTTTCCCCATGTCTTGAAGAGAGGGTGGGCATGGCTGGAGGCTGCCCCAGGCTCAAATCATCCCAGCTAGACATCAAAGGAAAAGAGAGATTCTCTCCCGTTTCCTGTATATAAGTATCATGGAAGGACATGGCTAGTCCTGTGTCTTGCTTACCTGTAGCTGAGAGGAATGATGGTGTGCTGTACTTTGGCACCGTTCCCCATCAGAATCCTGTGGATTGCCTTTAGAGGCAAGCAATGAGAGTGACGTTACTTGAAGACATGGGGGAAGGAATATTCAGCAGATAAAAATAACAGATTTATTGTAAAACTACATGCAATTTATGATTAAGATTTTGTGTCTAATGCAAAAGTTTGCCTTTTTATGGTTGATATCTGAAAGACTGTAGTGACTTGGAGTTATTCTAGAGACAGCCAGGCTTTCTAGGGTGATATCTCAAAACATGCCTCAGTTTTTTGTAAGTCCTTAAGGAAAGTGTTGTAGATTGATTATTTCTTAAATAACTTATAATTGGATATTTTTATTCTTATATGCTCTCTGTATTTTTTGACCCATTTAAAAACTAATTTTATTTTAGAACAAGAGGATGAAGAAGCCAGCACTGGATCTCATCTCAAGCTCATAGTAGATGCTTTCCTCCAACAGTTGCCCAACTGTGTCAACCGAGATCTGATAGACAAGGTATGACTGTCTCTATGTAACTTCACTAAAACACGTAGACCTTGTAGGATAGCTCTAACTAGGAATGTCTGTGGTTTTCAGACTGTTTTAGCCATGGAATGAACTATTTCTTCAAATGTCACCTTATATAGGAATCCAAAGCAAACACATAAAATTGAAGCCAATTGGTAGATGTTCTATTTGGAGGTGGAAATGTCTCTAGAATCCTGTTGGCTTGACACCTTTCCCCTTCACATTGGGACCCTACAGTTTGGAAAAAACTGTTTTAGACCAGAAGTTCTTAAAGTGTGCTGTGTAGATTCCTGGTATCTTCCAAGGCACTTTAAGGGGTCTATAAAGTCAAAGTTTTTCATACTGATACTAGGTTTTGTTTTTGTTTTTCACTGTTTTTGACATTTGCAAAAGTAATGATAGGTAAAGCTGCTGGCATTTTAGCATGAATCAAGGTGCAGTGGTAGGAAACTGTACTAGTAGTGAAGTATTCTTCACTGTCATGCATTTGCAATCAAAAAAACACTGCCAGTCTCACTTAAGAACCTCCTTGATGAATTCATAAAAATTAGTGATTTTGTTTCATTTCAACCTTTGAGTACTCATCCTTTTAAACTGACGAAATGGGAAGGACATGTAAAGCACTTCTGCTGTCTCAAGGTTGTCTTGAGAAAAACCACTTGTGTGCTCGTTTGAGTTGCAAGCTGAACTAGTTGCTTTTTTCATAGAATACCATTTTTACTTGAAAGAACTGATGGACGAACTGTGGTTACTCAAAGTTGGCTGTTTAGCAGGCAGTTTTCTAACTGATAAGGTGAGCCTCTCTCACTTCAAGGAAAACCACTAAGAGTATTTATTGCCAGTGAACAAATTTGAGTTTTCAACAGAATTAGAATTTTGGAAAACTGTATCTGCCACCATAAGCTTTACAACTCCTAATTCTTTTCTCAAGACACTTTATTGATGAGACTATTCTGAGGAGATTGGTGGTAATATTAAATGATGTAATCTAAAATTCTCATGTATGTGTTTGGAAGATCCGTTCAGCTCGGTGAACCCTTGTTCTAAGTGACCAGTACACAGTGTTAACACAGTCTTGCTCAGGTCTTGAAGGTGCACTCAAAGTGCAAGACAGACTAATGTTGATATGCTTTCAGATTCCACGTTGCAGCTGATCCTTAAGAAACTACCACTTGTCAAGTTCTGGTCTGGTATCAGAGAATATCAACAATTATTGAGAAGGATATTAAACTGTACCTCCCTTTTCCAGCTATATATATGTATGAAGCTGGATTTTCGTCATAATCTTCATCCAGAACAGCACGTCACAACAGATTGAATGTGTAACTAGATATGAGAATCTGGCTATCTTCTAAAAGAGTACAATTCTTCTGTCACTAATTATTTTTTCATTTTCAAAAATATAATTATTTCCACAAACTGTTAACAACTAATAGGTTTATTGGTATTTTTAAGTGAATTAATATTTTTAAAATTTCTTAGTTTTAATTTCTAATACAGAAAATGCCGATAAATGTAACCCACATAAAGTTTTTTCAGGTCCTTAATTTTTAAGAGTGTGAAGGGCTCTTGAGACCCAAAGTTTGATATCGTTGCTTTAGGCCATTTTTTTGGTCAAAATACAATATAATCTTTTATCCTTTTTTCCCCCATAATGCTTTGAGGGTCTTCTGTAGAGAACTATAGAAGTTAGGTTATTTTTCCACTTTCAGCTTATTTAGCTTTTCTTCAGATGACTTAGATGTATTTCAGTCACTCTTCATATAATCATATAGGCTTGAAACTCTAATTCCAAGTTGGCTTACTTCCTAGAGTGATTGGGTCAATGTACAGTTTTTAAAAAATTGCAGCATTTGTTTCTGTTTTCTTAAGAGAGTCTCTTTTTGTCTTTCTTCTATAGAATATAGCAGAAAACACCTCTTAAACAGTTGCTTATTTTTTTAAATTTGGGATACGATTGAATCTTTCCCCTGCTAAATTTTCACATATTCATTGGATATAAACAGAAGATGAAAGAGAGAGAGAGACCCTGGCAGCCCTGCTCCCCGCCTGCCCTAGTTTGAGACTGTCCTGAAAGTTGAGGTGGGAAGTGTCTCATCAGCTGTGTACTAGTAACATTACTGTTGTGCGTCGGTGTTGGAAAGCCTGCTGTAGTGCCCAGCTTGGTGTTAAGAGCTATTGCCAGTAATGACAGTGTATTACATTCTGAGTTAGCTTTCTGAGGGTCAGATGAAAAATAGGGGCCACTTTTCCCTGTTGGACCCCAGTGGGTTCCTCTGGGAGTCAGCTTCCTCATGAAAGGAAGTTCTTCCATATATATTGGCAAAGGTCCAAAAGGCTTAAGAGGGAAAAGTATTTGGGAAATAGAAAAGTCTAAGAATTATTTGAATTTAAAAATTATGTAACGGGGCTGGCTCCGTGGCCGAGTGGTTAAGTTTGTGTGCTCCATTGCGGCGGCCCAGGGTTTGGATCCTGGTTGCGGACCTGGCACCGCTCGTCAGGCCACGTTGAGGCGGCATCCCACATCCCACAACTAGAAGGACCTGCAACTAAGATATACAACTGTGTACAGGGGGGATTTGGGGAGATAAAGCAGAAAAAAAAAAAAAAAAGATTGGCAGCAGTTGTTAGCTCAGGTGCCAATCTGTAAAAAAAAAAAATTATGTAACAATATATAACCCAAAGTGAAGATTTCTTTTAGGTGACTTTTGTGGATAATATCTTTTATGGTAGTGCTATTTCTGCATGCGTTTGGTAATCAGAAGAATTTATTTTTATTTAATAAAATAAAAAAATTGTTGAACTGTCTTTCATTTACCTAAAATATTTTGAAACAAGTTTTCAAAAAGCTGCTTATTGAGTTGTCAGGCAGCAGTTGCAATCCAGGCAGACAGACACCAAGGCAAGGCCTTTGCTTCCACTTCTCCTCATACAGCAGGATTGGTTCCAAGAAGTAATGTACACGGGAAACTTTTTTTCTTTTTAATTTCCTCAAATTTATTAAGTCTGGCAGTTTTTCCACTTATGTAGTCTTTTATTCATTTATTCTTTGTATTTATTGAACCCCTACTGGGTGTACCAGGCATTGACATGCTTTATGAACTCCTACTAAGCTGTGGAGAATTTTGAACATTGTAGGTTTTTTCCATCTAACTGGCTTTTGATTGTTGTGGTAGCCAAAGTATTTATTGCCTTCTCTATTTTTATAAAATTTATTCAGATAGATACCAAGTTTGTATATATTTTAAAGGACAATATTCTAAGATAGTTATTGAAATACTTTTTGTTTTTCTTGTCTCCTAATTTATGTTGAAACATAGGCCATTATTAGCCACTTAAAAATTTTTTTAGTATTATATTTTTCAAAAATGATGATTTGAGAGGGGGGTGTGTGTGTGTGTGTGTGTGTGTAGTTTTCCAGGGTCAACCGGTTTTCTTTTCTGAGTACATAACCTTTGGGATTTTTATTACTAGGTCCAGATTTTTCAGTGTTTCATGTGGATGAATTGCTTGAAGGAATTTTAGGGTATTTTCAGCTTTTCTTGTCGTTATTCTAATTAGCTGTAATAAGTTCTAATATTATAAAGTATCAAGTTTAATAACATTTCTTATACTCCCTTTACAAACAGAAGAAAAAATTTAAATTCATTTTACTTTCTTGACTAATATTGATGTAGAGTTTCAGTCTTGGCAAATACTTTCAAGGCGTGTTAGTTTCCTGGATTAGAATCTAGTCATCATTAGTTGTGCCATTTACTTCATCAAAAGTTTTAACTAAATGAGTTTTCATTGCGTTGCTGTCTATAGTGAGGAGTAGAAATCCTTTATAGTTAAGGGAAATCTGTGGATCTTTTATTTGTATCTGATCATCATATCTACCTAAAGATTGAAATTAATGATAAAATCGTCATGTGAACCCATGAAAGGAAAATATTTGAGATACTCAAAAGGATATTTGATGATAGTTTCTTCCTTTTTAAAGTATAGCTTAAACTTATTTCTTAAACCAAATATTCTGAAATCTTTTTAACATTTTAAAAATATACATGCCTGTATTTTAAAAATACCAATTACTCATATTTTTGTTTTTCAGTGGCTCCCCAGAAGATACACTCTCCTAAGCTTTTCTTTTACACTTATATTAGATGTTAGACATATTAATGAAATATCGAACACATTTTTGTTATTAAAATATAGAAGAGTGGATTGCAATACTAAATAACAATTGTGGGTATTTCTTACAGTCCTATGATGTGGTTTCTTTAGTTTAAGTTACCAAATCTGATTATCGACACTAAACCTTTTTAGTTAATGTTGAGACACTTATTCTTACATGTTCCTGGGACTAATCAGCCTCTCTCTCATACCTAGTTTCTCTTTATTCCTTTTTGGTTATCCTTATTAGCATTAGTAATTTACTTGGCTCCTGGTAGCTATTCTTGCTACTTTCTAATTCTATCAAAAAACTCTCCCAATATTACCATTGGTTTGCTTGACATTAATGAGGCCAGAGGCATCGATTGTACATCTCATATAATTATTTGCCAAACATCTCGTGTAGGTCTTCAATCTACCCATTCAAAGTTCTGTTAACACTAGGTTGCAGTTAAAAAGTTTATGATGTGCATATTTTGAGATACATAAGGAGAGAAGAGTTTAAGCTTAATGATCTTTTAGTTTGAGATATGCTTACAATACTAGTGTCTTAAAACTATTTTGAAATGTTTAGGAACAAATTGAAGTCCATTGTAGCATGCAGGATTTCTGCTTTCAGTAGCTAAATTGAATTTTTTTTTTTTTTTTAAGAAAACAGTTTGCTTTTTCTCCTATAGGCAGCAATGGATTTTTGCATGAACATGAACACAAAAGCAAATAGGAAGAAGTTGGTGCGGGCACTCTTTATAGTTCCCAGACAAAGGTAGGTATTAAAAAAACAAGAGTCACTTGTTGGTGTTGTTATTCTGCAGTGATGATTGTAAGATCGAAGTTCTTATTTAATTATCTCTCCAAAAATATCCCTTGTCAGCAAATATTATTATTAGCATATTTTCTACATCTTGTTTCTCATTGATTTTTGTTCTTTTGTTCATTAGCTCTAGTGGAAATATTTCTTCTGTTGCTTACCTATTATTTTAAGAAAAAATGTTTAAGAATAATAGTAACTGGATAAGAATAAGAATAATAACTTAATCAGTGCTAGAAGCAATTGGTTTACATTTTTGCTTCTGAGGAGAAAAAATAGTAATGGCATATAAGTTTTTTGGAGAGTTCTTATTTTATGTAAAGTCCTGACTATTTGAGTGTATCTAATTCTTACAGTTGTGTTTTAATGAAAAATTTCAAGTTTTTTGGGTAAGTATGATACTTTAGGATTGGAAGTCACATTAGTGATTATGTTGCTAGTAATTCAAGAAGCATATTCAGTTGCGTAATGCTTTTAGAGAGCTCTAATGCTCTAAATTACACCACATTAAAACCCCTACTTCAGCTGCATATTTCAGGACCCCTCATAGACTGTTGGCCTTAGGAACCTGGAGGACATCCATTTCTGTTTAGTCAAGAATGAATAAATAAAGAATTTTGTTAACAACATAGCTAAGATAGATACTCTCCCCAAAAGATAAGGACTCTGAGAGATTTCCCTAAAGTTTTCTCACTCAGAATTTTAATTTGGTCCATTCATTGGTAGAGGCCCATGATCTCTTAGTGGTAAGATTTCTCAGTGAAACTAAATCACTACGTTTCTTTTTTCTTTCATACTAGTTTTTATCTCCTGTGAGCATCATTAATACGACCATTTGGGTTTTCATTTTGGTGGGGCAAGAAAGATGGAATGTGCTAATATAGTGAGTAGATAACTAAGACTTTTCTAGTTGAGATCTCAATTATATAGATGAATATTTTTATGTATAAAATTATATACTGCATTTCATCAAATCTAAGGTGCCATCAGTTATAAGGTGCGCCATTATTTTACGTACAACCAAAAAGGAGAAAAATATTGTATATTACTTTAAAGGCTTTGATTGTGAAACACATTCCGCTTTCATATGTCTGTAAATGGGGAAAAGTATACACTTTGAATTGATGAAAACTCAAAATATTTTTTCCCTCAATATCTTGGACCCATTTTTTTCAAGTGATTCTTTACATTATACAGTGGAATGTTTACTTTTATATTTTTCTTTGCACCTGTTTATTTGAATGAAGAAACATAGTAACAATTATCTGGACTTATATTTCATAGAATAAACCAAAGTTAGCAAAAATAAAAGGCTTTGTTAACAAAAGAAATCATACAGTGATATTTAAGTAGTTTACTTATAAAAGAGCATCTTGTCTCCCTGTATCCTCAGTCCATCCCACTCTCTCCCAACCCCCCCCCAAAAAAGTTCTCAAAAACTATACAGTATTATTTCATCTTATGCCAATTATATCCTTTATGACTGAATTTATCTGCTTAGCTCAGCAGATAGCTGCAAATTAGAAGTAGTTTGGATCTGCTAGAAGCATAGACTTGAAAGTAGTAGGAAATGACAGCTCATGGTTTGAGAGGAGAGGAAAAAAAAATAAAGATACAAGTACTTAAAATGCATCATAGCATTCTGGAGCCATGAGGAAGAGACGTTGTCTTATATACCTGAAATGTATAATTTTAATATAAATTAAATGTGTAAATATAATTTAGGTTTCTTGTAATCAGCCTGAATGATCAGGAAAGATTAAATTGTGTTCTAAAATTTATTCATTCATTAAGTAATTCATTAAGAGTCTCCTGTATACTGTGATTGATGCTGGAGATGCAGTGGTGAACAAGACAGATTGGGCTCTGGTATTCGCACAATTTACAGTTCCGAGAGGAAGAAAGACAAAGAATTCTAAGTGCAGTTACCGAGAAGAATCACAGCATGCTTTGAAGTATAGAGCAAGTGAAACTGATTGATTTAGTCCTAGGAGTCAGAAGGCTGCCTGGAACAAGGGTCGTCTAATCTGAGTCCTGAGAAAGGAGTTAGCTGGGCTACGGATGGCTGAGGAAAGGGAATGTAGGGAGAGCATTTCTGATAGAGGCAACACTGTGTGCAGAGAGCCAGAGACAGGAGAGGTCACAGCTTCCAGCCATCGCAGAAACCTCTTTCTTGGTTTCCCAGGACATTGTCCTCTAGACTAAGCTGCAGGAAGGAGGCCACGTTTACTTCTTTACCCCCAGCGCTTAGCACAACAATGACAGGTAGAAGGTGATACAATCATATAACCTGATATTTAATGCCCTTTCCTATCTAGCCCCTCTTCAACTTCTTCAGTCTTGATTCTAGGCACTCTTCCTCTTGCAAAATCGTCATCCGTAATGATTTCTTGAATACCATTTGCTCTTTCTATTTCCAACACTCTGTTTTCTGCTCTATCTGGATATCCTTTATTTTTCCACTGAACATCTCTGACTCACTCTTCAAGTTTCAGCATAGGAGCTATCTTCTCTCAACAGCCGTCCTTACTTCCTTTTGTAGCTATAAGTACTCTTTGATGGCACTTTCAACGTGACGTCTTCATCCAAAGGATTAGGCACGTCGTATCCCGGTGTTGGTTAGCTGCCTATATCCATACTGAGCTGTAAAAGCTGTGAGGTCTTTAAAAGAAAGGACTAGATCTTTTCATTTTGTATATCTCCAATACCAAGTGTAGTTTTTGCTACACAGTAAATGCTTTACAGTATTTGATGAATTAATGTAATTTTGGTCATATGCAAATTTAAAATTTTATTTTAAAAAATAAGTAATACCTTCACAGGACTCCAAACTCAGAAGTCTAAAACGTTGTATGCTGAAAAGTATCCTTCCTATCCTTGTCTCTGTGTTTGCCCAGTTGTCACTCCTAACTGTGGGAAGCTACTCTCTTGATTCTTGTGTATCCTTCCAAAGTTTCTTTTGCATGTACAAGGAAATGCAATTATAGATTCTGATATTTCCTGTTTTTTACACAAGGGTAGCTTATTGTACCTCTTGTTCTGAACTTTTTTCACTTAACATATCTTGGAGATCTTTTTATATCAATACACAAAAATTTCCCCTGTTCTTTTCTTTTAAACCTGAAATGTTTTTTTAATGAATGTACTATATTTAACCATTTTGGACATTCTGGTCTTTGCCATTACAAGCAGTGCTGTATTTGTACTTCCCTTTTCTTTTTTCTCCTCTTGATTATGTTAGCTAGTGATTTATCCATTTTAGTTTTTTTCATCAAAAAAAAAAACCTTCTGGATTTATTATTTATGTATTCTACTGTTTTACTGTTTTTTACTCATTATTTTTGGCTTTTATCTTTATTAATCTTTATTTCTCTGATTCATTTTGTTCCTTTTTTGGCATTTAATATATATTGTTGTTCTCTGAGCATGGTTTTTGCTCTCTCTCTTAGTTCTGACGTGTGGTGATTTCTGTTTTTATGTTTTCTAGAAATTCTCCAATTTCAGTTTTGTATTTCCTTTGTTACCTAAGGAGATGTTTGAGAGAGGTTTGAAATTTCCAGGGAGTGGAATTTTTTTGTTTTTTATTTTCTGACTTGGTTAATAATTTGTATTTTTATTGCACTGTGATTGGAGAATACTATCTATTATTTTTACTTTTTGGAATTTTTTGAAATTTTCTTTGTGGCCTAATATATAGTCAGTTTTCATGTACATTCCGCTAGCAGTTTTTAAAAAGATTACATTCTTTGTTTTTATGGTGCATAGTTAAATGTATTGATTGGGCCGGTTTGTATTATTAAATAACTATTTTATTAAGGTTTTCCATTTTCTTGACCTTTTTTGTCCACTTGCCCAGAGGTCATGGGCTGAGAGAGGTGAATTAAAGACAACTATTGTTGATGTGTGTCATTTCTCCTAGTAATTACTATGATTGCAGCTTTCTGAACGTTACTGTTGTGTTATTTGGTGTGAGGATAAAACTTCCATCTCGTGAATTGCACCCTTTATCATCATAAAGTGTTCGTCTTTGTCTCACGCTTTTTTGGCCTGAGTTATTACCTTATCTGATATTAAGATTGCGACTTCCACATTCTTTCTATTTGCATTTTTCCTGTATACTTTTGCCCCTTTATATTCAGTCTTCAGAATAACTTTATTTTAGTTGAGTCTCTTTTGTACGTTATTGAATTGAATTTTAGTTTGAGATCCATTCTGAAAATGTTTTAAGTAAGTTAGACTGTTTACATTTTTGGTAATATCAGTGTGATTGGTCTGAGTTCTGCTATATTATTTTCCTTTTTGGTTTAGTTTTTTTGAAGTTTTTCATTGTGTGATCTGTTTGTATTGTTTATTTGGTGTACATCTGTGGGTGTACGTGTTGTCTGATTTTAGGAAGGTTTGTGTTTTTATTTCAGTAGTTGCTGTTATGAGTGTAGGTTTGCTTAGTGATCATTTATTTAGACAGTCTCCGTTGTTCCTTACCATGAGTAATGCTAAAATTAGCTTGTGCTCTCTTCTTCCTTTCTTCTCACTCCCTCTCATCACCCATCTGATATTAGTCAGTAATGTTATCTTCCTTAATATTTTCCTTTTTTACTGTTAAATGTGCTTACACTTGTATTATTTGATTTGTGAGCTTTGCATGATATTTAACTTTCAGCACTTCAAGTAGGCAAGCAGCAAACTTACTTGACTTTCTGTCTTCCTTTCCATCTTTCCTCTTTGTTTTATTTCTGTTGATAATACATCCTGATAGGGAATATAGCATTTACATTCCAGTTTGTCACTCTAATCTCCTCATTTCTTTTTATCTTAATTCTACAATTTAAAATATTCCATGTCCCTGCCAGCCCTCTTTCTCTGGGTTCCCCAGTTATCTATTGATTTGCTGAAGTTTATCTTCTACTAATTTTCTCCAGAAGAGTTTTTGGGAAAAAATATCCCTCAAATTCTTGTATGTTCAGAATGATGTATCTGTGGACTTTTTACTTGCAGGACAGCTTAGCCTCTGATAGGATCTATGACCCTTTTCTCTTAAATATCTTGCAGATATTACCCCAGAGTCATCTGGCACTTGGTATTGCTGTGGAGAAATCTGAGGCCAGCTGTCTTTTTTTTCCCTTTTCTTCTCTGTAATTGACTTGGTCGTTTATATGACTTCCCAAGTAATTCTTTCTCTACTAAATCCAGTGGCTTTCCTAGGATAGGTATGCCTTGGTGTTGATCATTTTGGGCCATTCTCCATGCCCTTTCAGTTTTCATATTGCATACTTCAGGGAAGTTTTCCTGATTTTAATTTTTAAATATCTTTAAATACTTGTTCTGCTTTCCTGTTTTGGTTTTATTTTTAGGTACTTCACTTATGCATATGTTGAATGTCCTTTGCTTATTTTCTAGCTGTCATGTTCTCACTACAGTCATGTGCCACATAATGATATCTCAGTCAACGATGGAGTGCATATATGACAGTGGTCCATAAGATTATACCATAGAGCCTAGGTGTGTAGTAGGCTATGCCATCTAGGTTTGTGTAAGTGCACTCTGTGATGTTCGCACAACAACAAAATTGCCTAATATACATTTCTCAGACCATATACCTGTTGTTAAGCGACGCATGACTGTAATCACTTTTTTCAATGTCTTTTTCCATCCTCCGCCTCTTAGCATTCTGCAAAGCCTTTTCTTCCTAGTGTTCCCTTCCTCATTTCTTCTTTTAGGATTCCTTTAGTATTTTTTAAATCATGGCAAAATATTGGGCCAGAATTTTCATAAATTTCATGGCAGTATTTTTCTTGTGAACTTTGGTAGGTTTTAAGGAACCTTTCCTTTTCTTTTTTTCTTCTTTCCTTCTTTCTTTTTTTAAAATAAATTATGGTTAATAATAAGTAAATTTTAATAAATTTTGAATATCTGCCCTATTCGGGTTAGCTCTCTTCACTTTTCACTTGTGGCTTCTGCTGTAATTTACCTTGCACTGAATCTGGACTAATTTGGCAGCTTCACTCAAACCTTAAGGAACATTTGAGTTTACAGACTATGTATCTCTTAATTCCTCTGAAAGTGACGTGTACAGACTTCATCTTCTGTTGCTGCCATAGCTTCCAGGGTTGCAGGGCATGGGAGGACAATGTGAACCCAGCTCATTCCTAGGTACCCTGGACAAGAAGTGGTGCATCATTTTCACTCTTAGCCCACTGGCCAGGACATCAAGAACATTTGCAAAATGTAGAGAGGCATGTGGAGAATTGGGTTAGCACATTGCCTTTGCTTCAGAAATACACCCAGGGATTTGTTTTTGGTCATTAAATTTTTATTTCTCTAGTAAGTTACCTTACTGAGAACAATAAAAGAAATGTTGATTATGATTTGGCTGGTAGGGGATGGTCTATTTAAGGATGGGATTTATAAGTAGCATTGGTGGTTACTCTTTGCTGGCATTTCTATATTATACATTTCAAATCACCTGGATTATAGAAAAATCTCTAATTTGTATAAGAGCAGATGTCTAATTTGTATACTCTCTAGTGTGTATAGTACACTCTAGTCTTTTCTAAAGATTTCAGTGTTTTGATGAAACTTTCTCAGTCTTTTTGATGTTCCTTACTGAGTGACTTGGAAAGCCAAGGCCCCTGTTTGTAAATGGACTATTAGTGAGGGTATTGGACTAAATTGGTGTTTCCTGGATGGCTGTATATTTTTATTGAACAGAAAAGCCTTTAATTTTGAAGATCTTTTGTTGTCAACCCTCAGGCATCTTTCTACCCTACCTGCAAGATTTGGCTTGTCCCTGAGCATTATGGTTTGGTCCTCAGGAGACTGGAATAGAAAGATAGTGGTCAGGTGCCAGTAAGTCTCCTCTCATTGTATTTCTCATTCCCTTTCTCCCGAACCCCATCTACCCTTAAGCTTTTCTCCATTCTTTGAATAAAAGAGATGACTGATAGCCTTCAAGGGGAGAAGTAAGAAGGAAACAAAGAGGGTTGGGTCTAGAGTGAGCAGGCCAGAGTATTCTCCTGGGGGACCAGTTAGGCAATATTAGGGGTAGCAAGTTACTCTTTGAGCCCGCTGGTCTTAGAGGCAAGCTGGGACACTTTGGAGGAGAGGGGCGTGGAAATACTGAGCGGCTTCTCGTAGCTTCTGCTCGCACCGAACTTCTGTCCCCCCATGCTCACTTAGACTCTGTGGGACTCCGTTAGTAAGGTAAGCCTCCCTCTGTGTGGCATTTTGTCTCCCCCACCCTCCCTGAAGGATTTGAATCCTATCCAGTGCCTTTATTCTTTTTTTATGGCCAAGATTCCCTCCTTTATCCATCCAAGCCCCTCCAGCCAGAGCTGACCAAAAAATTTGCTAACAAAAGCGGAATGAATTATTTAATAGTTATTTCAGTGCCTACGACTCTGAGGACCCAAAGGAAATTTAGAGAGAATTTAACTGTCTTCCACTAGTCTGTACTGTTTGGTTTAGGAAACACTAAACTAGATAACTCTTAAGGTTCTTTACAGTTTTTTTTCTTTTTTAAAAAACAGCTTTATTGAGATTTAATTCACATGCCATACAATTCACCCATTTGAAGTATGTAATTCAGTGTTCTAAATATATGCAACCATCACTACAATAAAATTTTAAAACATTTTTGTGCTCCTAAAAGAAACCTCACATCCATTAGCAGTCAGTCCCATTCCTTCTCTGCCTACCCTCCTCTCTGCCCTAAGACACCACTAGTCTGCTCTCAGTCTCCGTGGATTTGCCTCTTCTGGAGATTTCATATAAATGAAGTCTTACCATATGTAGCCTTCTGTGCCTGGCTTCTTTGGCTTAGTATAATGTTTTCAAGATTCATCGGTGTCGTAGCATGAGTTAGAATTTCCTTCCTTTTTAAGGCTGAATAATATTCCATTGTATGGATTACCACATTTTGTTTTCCCATTTATCAGTTGATGGACATTTGGGATGTTCCCACTTTTTAGCTGTTATGAATAATACTGCTTTGACTATTTGTGTACAAGTTTTTGTATGGATATATGTTTTCAGTTTTCTTGGGTATATACCTAGGAGTGGAATTGCTGTGTCATATGGTAACTCTACGTTTAACATTTTTAGTAACTGCCAAACTGTTTTTCACAGTGACTGCACAATTTTACATTCCTAACAGTAGTCAGTGTATGGGTTCCAATTTATTCATATCTTTGCCAGCCCTTGTTATTGTCCCTTTTCGCTTATCCTGGTGGGTGTAATGTGGTATCTCATTGTGGTTTTGATTTGCATTTTCCTAATGGCTAATGATTTTGAGCATCTTTTCATGTATTTATTGGCCATTTATGTGTCTTCTTTGGACAAATGTCTCTTTAGATCTTTTGCCCCCTTTTGAATTGTGTTGTGTTTTTATTATTGAGATGTGAGTTTTTAATATATTCTTTGTACACGTCCCTTATCAGATATAATTTGCAAATATTTTGTCCTATTCTGTGAATTGTCTTTTCACTTTATTGTGTCATTTGCAGCACAAAAGTTTTCAAGTTTGATTTAGTTCATCTTTACAGTTCTTCATGGTCTGAGGAATTTAAAACTATGGACCAAGAACAGTTTAGTGGATACCAGGGGAAAGGTGGGGTGGGGGGTGGGCACAAAGGGTGAAGTGGTGCACCTACAACATGACTGACAAACATTAATGTACAATTGAAATTTCACAAGATTGTAACCTATCAATAACAGTTCTTCATGGTCTAATATGAAGCAGTGTTTTAACTTTCAGTTGTGTTCCTCCTTCATTACATAAATAGTGGTTAAAAAATCTCGAAAGGCTGGCATTATGTCTCTCAGTCTGTTAATTTGAAGGATTCCCCAGATATGAAATCTACTGGAATTTCCTTAGATATTTACATATTATTTTATAGTTAATTTGTAATATAACTGTACACACACATGTATAATTGAAATTTCATGTAAAGTGTTTATGTCTTAAGTATAGGTATGCATCCACCACCTAGATCAAGATACAGAACACTTCTAGCACCTCAGAAGGGGCCCTCAGGGGCCGGCCCCGTGGCCAAGTGGTTAAGTTTGTGGGCGCACTCTGCCTCAGCGGCCCGGAGTTTCTCTGGTTCAGATCCTGGGGATAGAGATGGCACCACTCATCAAGCCATGCTGAGGTGGCATCCCACATGCCACAACTAGAAGGACGCACAACTAAAATATACAACTATGTACTGAGGGTCTTTGGAGAGATGAAGGAAAAATTTAAAAATCTTAAAAAAAAAAAAAGGTGCCCTCACCTAAGCAAACATTTCAGTGTAAAGTTGGTTAGAATCAGGGAAAGTACCTAAGAATCTCTTAGTTCCTTGTTTTAAATATAGACAAACCTAGTATTGGTTTTAGTGACTTTGAAGCCATATGAATTTAGTCAGGTTTTAGCAGATGAGTGTTCAGAATCTCTTTAAATTAGTATAAACAGATTACTCTTCAGAGGTGACATGCTTTACTTGATTCTTGACAGCTTCTCCTGATTCATCTTTTAGGAGAGTTTACTGGAGTTTTTGTGAGAGACTTTCTAATTGGACCTTCTCCTCCCTCTTGCTAAATTTGGAACTATGAAAAAATGAGTTTTTTGAAATCTGTTAGTATGTTACACCGCTTGATGGCACTGTTGCATTGAGAATGTCAACATTGAGAAAAGTCACCACAGCACTTGGCTGCCGATTTCAGAGTAAATGACTCCAGTCTTTTGTTTATTATATTTCATCTTTTTTGAATCATCATCTGCTTCTGTGTTTCCTATGAAGAAAATCTTTTGTATCCTCTAACAGAACAGTAACAGTGTTCTTTCTCGTTTTTTCTTAGGCACTTTTGAACACAGAGAACATAGCTTTCAACAGTTAAATTCTTTAGATTTTAAAGGAAAAAAAGTGGACTGTTTTTTTAGAAAGCTGATTGATTACAAGATAAAAGCTTTTAGGAATTCCTTTTTCTCCCTCAGTAACAAAAGTATTTGTGTTTCTTTCTTGTTAGTACTTGTAGTTGGTGACTGGATGTTTACTAACTTGAAGATCATTAACTGATAGTAGGATACTTCCATGTGTGATTCAAGAGACCTTGAAAGTACAAGCAAGGTTTTATTATTGTTTAAGAAAAAAACATTCTTTTTAAATGGTAAAATCATCACTCTCTTAGAAGATTATAAAATTCAATTTTCAAAGGAAGGATCTAAGTTTATTTTCTAGTTGACTTTCAGAAAAGTCAAAGAAAATATATATCTAGCTGAAATTATGACACATTTGCGCTTGATGTTGATTAAAATATTTTATTTTGCGTTTTAATAACTTTAATGTGCTCAGTGTAGCACTTAGCGCTCCATTCCCTTTCGGGCTTGCGTCCATAGGAAGATAGAAAAGCACACTTAAGCAGGGCTAATATTGAAAAAATTTATAATTTATTACATTATTTACAACATAGGGATTTTATTTTGTGAAGTAATGAATGAAGTCACAACTTGAATATTTAAATAGGGCAGGATGGCATTTAGTATCAACTGTCTGTTTAATTGTAAAAGGTTTAATGGAAAAAGAGGAATTTTAGGAACTTGTTAGTTTGAGAAGGATTTGGTGAGTTTATTGGGGCGGAAGATCCTGAGAAAATGGAGTATTTAACTGTACTTCCATGTGGCCAACTCCAAAAGAAACAAAAGCTGGGATTGCTAACTACATGGAAAGGCTTGAAAGAGTTAAAATCTTCTAGAGAAGCCTTAAAACTATCTTTTAAATCCCTGTTGAAGCTGACAGCACATACCTGTGTTGTTACCAGCTCACTGATGTGAGGCTGAGTGGATAGCATAGACTGCTTTACTTTAAAATGGACAGCAATATCTACCTTTCTTTAGGGGCTGGGAAAAAGCTTTCAAGTAGATTGGGCTAATTGGAAGAAGGAAAAAAAGGAAGCAAAAATAAGTGACTTGCCCAGGAAAAGAAGAAGAAGGAAATATATAATAATCTCAAATTTTATTTAAAAATACACTGAAATAGACAACCAAGATTAAAATTTAACTCAAGAGCTGGTTCTTTAAAAAAAAATCCAAATAGAGAAGTATTTAGAAAATATAAAGATAAACAGCATTAAAAAGATTAAGAAATGAGCCAGGTGATATGCTAGAACTATTTAAAAACCACTTGGAAATCTCAGTGAAACATAATTTTTTGGAAGAAATATACATTTCCAAAATTGATTCAAGACAAAAATAAAATAGACCAGTGATCATGGGAGAAAATGTAAAAAGTTCTCAATTTCATTTTAAATAAACTAAGACTTTATTATTTAGATAGCTTTATTGAGTTCTTTCAGAAAGTCTTTTATGGAACAAGTAGTTTCTCTGCTATATTGTTTTTTCCAGAACATAGAAAAGAAAACTTACCATTTCACAGTATGAAGAAATAGGCAAAAGGTAACAAAAAAAGAGCAAGGAAGTTAAAAGTATTGACCAGTCTCACTTTTGAATGTTGATATAAGAATTCTAAGTAAAACACTAACAAATTATATTTAATAGTATATTAAAAATAAAAATTTAGCATGATCAAAGAGGATTGATCTTAGGAATGAAAAGATTACTTTCAATAGGAAAACTATTAATATATGTATTATTAGGGAAGATAACAAACCATATGATTATTCCATTAATTGCATAAACTTGTCAAATTTAATATTATAAAAATAGGATGATCCTTAGTTTGGTGAAGAATATTTTAGATTAAAGCTAACAATATACTTAAGATATTTATCTATCAAATACCTATTGAGCACCTACCATGTTCTAAGCACTATTGTGAGTGCTGGTAAACTGTTTCCCATGGAGCTTACGTTCTAGTGGGGAAGGGTGACAAACAAGATAACGATAACAACAAGCAAGTAAATTATGTATGTTAGAAGGGATAAATTCTGTGTTAAAACATAGTGCAGGGTAAGGGGGTTGGAAGTGGTGGAGTGGGGTAGATTTGCAGTCTCCGTGGAGTATTCAGAATGGGTCTCAGAGAGGGGTTGTCATTGGAACTAAGGTGCAGGGTTGTCTTTGGAACTAAGACTTGCCCTTGGAGAGAAAGTAAGCTGTGGAATATTTGGGGGAAAGCATATTCCGGCTAAGGAGAACAGTCGGTGCGGATGGAGGCTCTGAGGTGAGAGCTTGCTTGCCGTTTTGAGGATTAGAGAAGGGCCCTGAGGCTGGAGCAGTGAGCAGGAGAGAATAGTAGGAGATGAGGTGAGATCAGTTTATGAGGTCACAGAAGTACTGTTTGAGAGAATTAGAACCTGAGCCTCCTAACTCCTGGCGCAGTGCTCTTTGTTATCCCATGACCTCAACTCTTGTCTCTCAACGTTTCTGACCTGTGCTTGTGGCACTTGGGAGTGATGGAAACTGGGCATAGGTTTAATGTTCTATGTTTGTATTTGGCAGTTGCTTATGAACTGAAAAAGAAAAAAGTATTTGTTGCTCAAGTGGGTATGAGAAACCTAATATTCTAACTAAAATATAAATATATTAAAATATAATATTTTAGGTGGTATGGTGGTTAAGTTCATGCACTTCTCTGTGGTGGTCTGGGGTTCGCAGGTTCAGATCCTGGGCATAGACCTACGTGCCACTCATCAGGTCATGCTGTGGCAGCATCCCACATACAAAATAGAGGGAGATTGCCACAGATGTTAGCTCAGGAACAATCTTCCTCAAGCAAAAAGAGGAGGAAAGGCAATGGATGTTAGCTCAGGGCCAGTCTTCCTCACCAAAAAAAAAAAAATTATATAATATTCTAACTAAAGATTGAAAATTACAAAGTAAATTTGAAATTATTTTGTATCCATGTATTATGCAAGAGAATTAAATGTTCTTTTGCCCCAGGCTTTTTTTTGGTACTAGCAGACATTAAGAAAATTATTACGTATTTATGAGAGTATCTTACAGGAATACCTCATTTTTGTAATATCATCAAGGAGTAATGTGACCCACGTATGTGCATTTTCTGTGACAGGAGCTTAACCTTGAATTGATAAAACTTTTAAAATAACTTAATGTTTAAAATAAAGTTTAACACTAATGTTTTCATTCAAATCTTTACATGATGGATTAAAAAGGATATGATGTGTTGAAAAATTATTTTTGAGGTACTACTACAAAGCCACCGTATTCTGGACTTCTCTCGACATCTGTGCCCTATTTCTGAAATGGTGATTATAATATCCACCTCATAGGGAGTTAGTAGGATCAACAAGTTAAATAATGGATGTTAGATGCCTAGGACAGGGCCTGGCACATTCATAAGAGCTGAATAAATGATAATTTTTTAAAGAGACTGTAATAGTCCAAGAGGAATACAAAGTTTTTGAGGCTCTTAGGCATGAATTTGAGCACTTTCTTCCCCTTGGCCTCACCTTTCAAATTTATCTTCATTCTTCCTTTCTTTTCTATGTTCTTCTTCCGACTACGGCTTAATCTGTCCATGCTAGGAGTTTTCCAGATCTAATTCTAAGCCTTTCATGGTATGCAGACTTTTCTCTGATGATCAACCCATTTTCATGTGTGATTCTAAAGTGATATATTCAGGGATAATTAAGACGTGTAAGATTATTTGTTTCTGATTTAAATGGCTGCAGGCTGTCATGGTTTTTGACCTCTTGTGTTGAATTGTTATAGTTTTTAGATTCCTTCTTCACTGCCCGCTCCCATTACTTGCTGCTGTCAGTGCAGCTGCTTTATGCGTTCCTCACTGCTGCTTATCTCAGTGTCTGGTCTGCCGAGTGTTGAATCATTGGATGATCAACTTTTATAAAATAATGTCTGTGGCAGGAATGGAAAATAAATTTTAGCTTGTGGGTTGAGTCTGAATAGTCGTGGCGGCCTAGACTGCTGTGTTAAAGGAAGATTCTGGAGCTGCGTCCAAGTTTGATGAGAAAGTGCTTTGATAATGGAAGGGGGGCGGCAGCATGAGTAACAACATATTTGCCATTTATTGTCTAAAGTAAGAGTAAATGGGCACTGCATGAGAATCTGGGTTCTGTAATGAGTAAAATACAGAAGTTAGTGTGTGGGTTTTGTGATATTATTTTGATTCCTTAGATTCCTTTTGGTTATTGGTTGCCCTTTTACTGTAGACATCCAGGTTTCCAAATAACGTATTCGTGGATAAGTGAAGATGGTTTAAAAGGACTCCTTTTTGTACTGTTTGTTAGGTTGGTTTACTCAGTAATTATGTGATTAAAAATTTAAGCCAGCCAAAACTTAGTGTTTGCTTTGTATTTCATTTTTTATCAAAATTACATACTCAATGAAATTGCAGATGTGCGATAAATGCGCTGAATGGAAAATACCAGATTATTAGTAAACTTTCACAAAGCAAATTGAGTTTCCATCTACTTCATTATGATGACAAGAAATAGGCATGTCTGTATGGTTATTAGTTTTGGTAATCATTTAATGTGTCAATATATCTGAGAAAGTTTAAATTTTAAAATGAATTCTTTCTGGTGTGTCTTTTCTTTTACACATATCACATGTAACTTTTGCAGGTTGGATTTGCTACCATTTTATGCAAGATTGGTTGCTACATTGCATCCCTGCATGTCTGATGTAGCAGAGGATCTTTGTTCCATGCTGAGGGGGGATTTCAGATTTCATGTATGTATTTAAGCATTTATTTTGTAATATGTATATACTTATAAATTGAGTGAGGATTCTTTAAGAGTATGATTATTTTATTGGTAAGCATATTTTTGAAATTTGATAGTGGTATAACAGTTCAGAATGTATGGACGTCTCAGTTTTTAAAATGTAAATTTACTCAACAAAGCTTGAAATTGATAAGTGATACTCCAGTTTGGAGGAGAGCTGTTGCTGCTACCTTGTTTCCCCTTTGTAGATACTGCCCTTTTGCTTTTCAAAGGAAAAACCATTCTCCAAGGTCAGGAGAGCCAGCAGGCCTCATTGGTGTTCCCACAAGAAACATAGGCTTGGCCTTGACGAGTCAGGCACAGTGCCTGTGGGATGCCCGTTTTGTTTTTGGGGCTCCAAATGTTCAGGGCACACGTGTTTCCACAAATGCTCTGATCTCAATGAGTGCTGTTGTAGCCCATGATTTTGTTGACTCATGCCTTAAGAATCTTTACCTTGGATAGTGGTGACTTCTTTAAAGAGTACCCTGGTAAGTACCAGGGACCTGTTACCAGACAGCTTCCCTACCTTTCCGCTCCTGGGAGTCTTAACAGACTGCCCGTTAGTGGCTCTCCCAGACCCACATTACCCAGTCATCTTATGGAGGTGATAAAGTTTCAAATATAGGCTTGAAAGGAGTAAAATGATACCTTAGAGGTGACTGAAAGTGAACATTGGTAGACTGTGAAAAGATGTGAAATTCAGGTGTTTATGTTAGCGCATGAAAAATTGTGTATTAGAATTTAGCTTTATAGCAGGGGGCTTGGAATGCAAATAAGTGTTTGCTATGCTCACTATACACTTTAGCGCACCCGATATACACAAGTCAGTAGCATTGCTGAACACTCAGAGAACAGGCATAATTCCTGAGGTCAGGAATCTCACAGTATAATTGGGGAGATAAGGCATAAATACTCAGGAAAGCAAGAGTGAAATAAAAGTTTAAACCCTGAATGTATTTGATAGTATAAGGAATTGTGGGATTAACTGCCAGATGAATCTTTCGAGAGTGAGTGCCTGAGTTCAGAGGAAGGAGAAAGCCTCAGGGAGGGGTGGAATGCTCTCTGAAGGCTTCTTGCCGTACGTGTTAATTTGTTAATGTGAGATGTGTAATTAAGATTTTTCTGGACCAGCTTTTGCTGAAGTTTGTTTGGCTTTTCATAGATAGTGTTAAGCAAGAGGAGGTTTCTGTGTTTAAAGAAGTTTGGAAACACTGAGAACAAGAAAGTTAAATGGTTTTGTTTGTGTTTTATGGTAAGAATTCTCAAAGCCTTAATAGGATAATGTGCATTGTGAACCTCCTGGAGGGAGTTGAATATGTAGTCACTCAAAGACACGCTTTGATAAATGCTGCTAGTTTGGGGACAATTGCATCAGAAGTTATAATATTCTTGTTGATGTATTTAATCCCATCCTACAAACAAGAAACTGTTTCACTAGCAGACACTATGACTGCATTATGAGTTATATGCATACACCCCTCAACCAAATCCAAAATTAAACAAAACACAAGTTGTCGGACCAAGCATGATTAGTGCTTTTGGTGATAAATGTAAAATTAAGAAAATTCTATTCATGTATACATCTCCTCCCACCTTTGAAAATTGGGGTGGTAGTTGAGAGAATTGGCATTTTTTGTTACTGATGTAATGCTTCATTACAACTGGGAGAGTATCAGAGTTCTAAGAGTATACTTTGGGAACCACTGCTCTCAGGGCAGAGAAGAAAGGGCACTTGAGATCATCGATCACGTTCTGCTTCTTCCGGGATCTATACTTCCCCACCCCTAAATCTGCAGACTTTGCCAATGACTTTTTATTAGGCTATCATATGGTCAGCACTCTCCCATCCTTAAAGGAACATAAAATAATAGCAACAAGAAAACTTCCCTCAACTGCACCCCCTCATCCTCTTTCATTTCCATCTCGTTCGGGTTTTTTCGAGTGTCCTTGTCTCTTCTTCTGACATTTGCAGTTCGTTCCACCATCTTAGAGACCGCCATCGTCCTCCTAATTGCTTCGTGCTGGTTGGTATTCCTACAGATTCTACACTGCTGGGCTCACCTGCTTTTTAGGAAGCTGTCCTTCTGGCTCCACCATATAGGAGCGTTGTAGCTTTGGCCAAGTTACTTAAGTCTCTAAACCTTGGTTTCCTTGTCTATTAAATAGGGATAATACTGGCATCTTTTTAAATAGGATTGTTCTTATGGATTAAGTGAGATAATGCATATAAAGTAGTAGTATTATAATTATCCCTTGTCTACCACCATTCTTTCCTGGTTCTTACTTATGACTGCTGTTCTCAATATCCTTCACTCTTTTGTCCAGCTGAGTTTATATGTTGGTGTTCCCCAGACTTTTCTTCCTTCACTCTCCTTTTTGACAGAACACATTTTACCTTGGGTTCTGTTAACATCTATTTCCCAGCAACTTCAAATACCTATGTCTTGCCAGAACCTCTCCCCTGGTGCTTAGTAAGTTCTCATGTGCTTCTAGGTAATATGTCCATAAAACAAACTCAGGATTTTCTTCTTGAAATGTCTTTAACCTTCATTTCCTTCTGTCAGCGTCTGTATTCTCCCTGTAAATTTGCAGTATATTTTATCTAATCACTAAGAGAAATACCTCTACTTGTGCCGCTCTGACATTCAGGAGCCAGTGTTCACCAAATTCTATTGATGCTGTCTTCTAAAAACACCTCCTCAAATCTAGCATCTCCTCTTCATCACCAGTGACACTGTCTTTCATTCTTCATAGCTTGAATTATGAGAATAGCTTTTTTTTGGTGAGGAGGGTTGGCCCTGAGCTAACGTCTGTTGCCAGTCTTCCTCTTTTTGCTTGAGGAAGATTGTTGTTGAGCTAACATCTGTGGCAATCTTCCTCTGTTTTTTATTGTGGGATGCCGCCACAGCATGACTTGTTGAGCTGTGTGTAGGTCCTGTGCCTGAGATCCGAACCCCTGAACCCCTGGCTGCCAAAGTGGAGCGCATGAACTTAACTGCTATGCCACTGGGCTGCCCCCAACTTTTAGCTTTTTGGATCCAGCCTCTCTATTGGTAAAATAACATGACCACATATCCCAGTGTAATTTATTTATAAATTATATGCATTTGCAATTGTAGAACATACTTTATGTGCATTATATAACATAGAAAAATAAACTGAAAAGTATGAGATAAAAAACAAAATCATAGGGGCCAGCCCTGTGGCCGAGTGATTAAGATTACACGCTCCACTTTGGCGGCCCAGGGTTTCTCTGGTTCGGATCCTGAGCGCAGACATGGCACTGCTTATTAGACTACGCTGAGATGGTGTCCCATATGCCACAACTAGAAGGACCCACAACTAAAATATACAGCTATGTACTGGGGGGATTTGGGGAGAAAAAGCAGGAAAAAATAAAAGATTGGCAACAGTTGTTAGCTCAGGTGCCAATCTTAGGGGAAAAAACTGAAACATTGTTACCTAAAAAAACCCAAAATCATAAATGAAGTTACAATATTCTTTTTCCCAAACCCCTGTAGATTAAGAGTCTTGCCCACCATACTTGGAGATGAGTGGTCCATAGAATAAAATAAATAAGTTTCTTTGAAGGCACATTTACTTATTTATAGATTCAGTGCCTACTTAGTGTTTAGCATATAGTAGATTTTCTTAAAAATTAGTTGAATGATTGACTGAATAAAGTTTATGTAAAACAAAATGAACAAATTATGGAGAACAGAAAGTATAATGTCTGTTTGGGTGAAGTTATCAAGGGCCACTTGCGGGTAGAGGGTTTTTCCAGTAGGGAGTAGTGAATGATAGGCCTTGGAAATGCTTACTTTTTATATCTTGACATATCTGAAGAGTTTTTATTAATGCATATGTCTTTAATTATCAGTTAATCTCAGCTTCAGCTGTCATTAATAAATGAGTTGTGAGCACCATTTTTTGCTAAAGATGATTGACTATGTAAGTAAATCTTAGACATTATTGAACTAAAAATAGAGAAAATCTTACTTTGTTAATTCATCTGTATTTACTTTTTCAGAAGTGTTGACATACCTTTTGATCATAAGGAGTCAGTAAGTGAGACTGGAAAACATTGAATTAGGAGTCAGAATAAGTTAGTCTTTTTAATAAGTATAGCCTTTTGAAAAGCCTTCAGTTCTTTCATCTGAAAATGAGGGAGTGAGATAATTGATTTCTAATACTTTATTTAAAAATTCTATAATTTTTACATGTTACTTACATTGTACCTCCTTAACCTCAATACTGTTTAAGAATAATTGTGGATAATACACTGTTACATGTTTTGAAAGCTGTAATGCCCAGTAATAGTTAAACTTGTAGGAGACTCCACAGCAGGTGTTAAGAGCTTGTGCATCCAGTCATGCAGAGAGATTTTAAAGAACATGTGTATGTATTTCCCAGCCCTACTCCCCCTAAGGATTCAGCTTCAGGATATCATTTTTGAAATGCTTCCTTATACTTTTTTTGTTTCTACATTTCTTTAATTGTAAAAGAAACAAATGTGTAGTGTAGGTGATTTAGAAAACAGAAAATATGTAAAATAGAAAGAAAGAAGGAAATCCCCATAATTTCATTGCTTAGAAGCACACGCTGCGGGCCGGCCCCGTTGCTGAGTGGTTAAGTTTGCGCACTCCACTGTGGCAGCCCAGGGTTTAGCTGGTTTGGATCCTGGGTGCGGACATGGCACCACTCGTCAGGCCGTGCTGAGGCGGTGCCCCACATGCCACAACTAGAGGGACCCACAACTAAAAATACACAACTATGTACTGGGGGGATTTGGGGAGAAAAAGCAGAAGGAAAAAAAAAAGATTGGCAACAGTTGTTAGCTCAGGCACCAATCTTTAAAAAAAAAAAAAAGCAGAACCTGCTAATATTTTGGTGTTTTTTTGTTTTTTGTTTTTTTTTTTCACCTTTTTTGCTCTGTAGTTTTTTATGGATGAATTTATATGTACAATTTTTCATTCTTCTCACTCAGAAGCATTTTACAATGACGTTTAAAACACTTCGTAAGGGTCACATTAAAGGTTGTGTACTCTTTTGTCCTGTACATTAATTGCTTAATATCAAGTGAAGTGTAGTTGTCATCAGCAGCACCACCACCGTCATTATCATCATCCTTATTTTACCAGGTGGGCCCCCAGATGCAGGGAGTTTATGTGATTATCTACCATCATACCTCGAAAAATGGGACAGAATGACTACAAGGGCTCAGATGTTCTGACTTTAGGTCTTTTGCTTTTTCATGTCCCTGTAGTATGCATATAAACATTAAGCATTTTCATTTGTTTGCTCACTTAGTAAACATTTATTTAGTGTTCGTGTATTAGTGATAGAAATATACAAAGATGGATAAAATTAATAATGCCTAATATTTATTGAGCTCTTCCTGGTTCCAGGCACTATTGTGCTTTACATGTATGTGCTTTACATGTATTAATTCAGTGAAGACTCAGAGCAACCCTATGAGGTAGGTTGCTTTTATTAGTTCCGTTTTACAGATGAGGAAATTGAGACACAGAGTTTAAGTAAGCTAGTAAGTGATAGAGCTGGCATTTAAACCCAGCAAATCTGGTCCAGAATCCACACTCTGAATCTGTCCTAGGAGTTCACAAAATAAGATAAATTAGCAAGAGGAGCTTTTCATATGCAGTGCTTATCAAACGTGTGTTTGTGAAAGGGTTTTTATGAAGGCTGTACTCTTTTCTAAATAGGGCTAAAACAGTCAAGTTTATTCAATATTATTTGTTTAATGTTATAAACTAGAATCTAGTTGGTTCTGTTTTCTATTTGTCTCTAATCTCAAAGCTATTTTGTATGCTTAAATGATGTGGTTAAAATAAAGTTGTGTAAGTTGAGTTTTTCTGCTTTTATTTTTAATTGATACAATTTTGTTGAAGATTATAGTGAGCTTCTAGTTTGTTCTATTTTTTAACTGAGTAAACATAGTTTTGTTTAAAAATTATTCGTGAAGGTCTAAAAAGCCTAAACACCTTCCTCTGCTAGCTATACAAAGTAGGTCCTCAAAAATGAAAGTGATAAATTGCATTTAAGTGTTAGCTGTCTGAGTATGTAGAAGTTTAGTATATATATAAATGTTGATTACTATTTGTCCAGCTCCTGGTGAAGTTAGGTCTTCTTTTGAATCCCAGCACATACTAGTGTAGTGGAATTCTCAAGTAATAGGAGACTGGGATTCTAGTTGTTGTTTTAACTTTGTTGTTGTTGTTTTAACTGTTAAATCAGAGTTATAACAGCTGTTGTTCCTTTCCCAGAATGTTGTTATGTGGATCAAATAAGATAGAATAGTATTCTGAAAAAGTAAGGAACACTAAACTATTTCAGGGCACCACCACATTATTGTCATTGTTGTTCAGATAAAAGGTTTCTAGACTGTGGGTTTTGTTTTCTGATGAAAGTGTAATTCTGAGGTTAAATCCAATTACATATTTCTTGACGTGTCTATTCACATTGTAATGTTTAATAGGATTTTGTTGTATTTACTATTTCTTGAAATGTGTCCCTAAGTAGAGGGCTTGTATTCACAAAGGATTTGAACTTTGATATACCACCATGACTGGTTATAAAAAAAGAACAGTAATTATATTGGAAATTTCATTGTGATGAATTTATAATTTAAAATGCAGTATATAATTTGTAACTGTAGTACATGAACTGAGTCTTAATGATATTTTCACTTAAGTAAACTCTTGGCATTAATTACTTTTGAAGCAGCATCTCCTAAAGTGTGTTCTTTACAATATTAATTTAATGGGATGTTAACATTTCAAAAGGGGGGGTTGTGTTGCCAGATAAATGTGAGAAACATTGGATTAAATTAAGCATGTTTGTTTATTTGAGAGCCTCTTTAAGCCCGATAAAATGCATTGTTTCCCAAAATTATTTCACCATAGAACGTTGTGACAAAGCACATCCTGGCACTGGTGTTCCACAGGGCTTATTTTGCCTTAACTTAAAATAATTTGAATATGTCAAGAAATTATACCCAAATTTATTTAAAATATTTATTATGAATTCAGTCTTAGTAAAATAACAGTTTTTATCACCAAGATTTCAAAATGTTAATTATCTAATCAGTGTCTCTTTTCTCTTAATTTGTAGGTACGAAAAAAGGACCAGATCAACATTGAAACAAAGAACAAAACAGTTCGTTTTATTGGAGAACTAACTAAGTTTAAGATGTTCACAAAAAATGATACACTGCATTGCTTAAAGGTTAGTGTGGAATTATTTGAATTATTTTTTAATAGACAACTTTAATGTTTTAGTTACAAATTCTGCAGAAAATGAAATAATTAAGAGATTAATCCAAAATGAAGACAAGAAAGGAGTAAAAAGGAACATTAAACATATGAGCAAAATAGAAAACAAATAGTAAGATGGTGGATACAAATGCAGCTATAATGGTAATTACATGAAGTGTAAAAGGACAAAATACAATCAAGTAAAAGCCTTAAGAATATAAGACTTGATTAAAATAACAACACTCTATGTTGCCTACAACAGAGATACCCTTAAAGACCAGAAAAGCTAAAGTAAAAAGATGAGGGAAATATACCATGGAAGCACTGATCAAAAGACACCTGGTTTCATTATTATCAGACAAGTAGACTTGAAGGCATGAAGCATTATTAGAAATAAAGAAGGACGGTTCATAATGATGAAGAGATCATTTTAACAGGAAGGCATTACCTTCCTGAGTCAGTATGCATCCAATAATGTAGCTTCAAAATATATAAAGCAAAAATCGATAAGGAAAGGAGAAATAAACAAGTCCACAACCATAGTGAGAGACTTGAAATGCCTTTCAATAGATGAAAGAACAGGCAGACACAAATCAGTATGTGTGTACAGAATTGAGCAACATCATTAACAACCTTGATCTAACTGACTCTATACCCAACAGCATCAGAATTTACAGTCTCTTCAGATGCACATGGATCATTTACCAAAATCAACCATAGAGAAAGTCTCAGCAAATTAGAGAAGATTGAAATTAATTCACGTTGTTTTCTATCCAAAATGGAATTAAGCTAGAAATCAGTTAGTAACTAATTATACGTGGTAAAGCTGATGCAGTATAGATGGAACAATTCTTCTCCATTTGGAATTAACAAAATAATAATAAATTTGTTATCAAATCAATTTCTGTAGCATATTGCTAGTTATATATCACACAAAATGGATAACATAGATTCAAATACGTTTGGAAAATCCTGAGTTAAACAAATTTAACCAAGTTTCTTTACTCCTAAATGATTTCCTGAGAGTGTTTAAAATACTAATAGTCATAAATATTCAAGGAGTTAAGTTTTCTAAAACTAGTTAAAAGATCTCAGTAGACTACAAAGCACATTTAGAGAAACTCTGGACAGCATTTTAAGAGGGCTTGTGAAAGCTTTCTCAATGCTGTAGTTGAAAGGAATCATGCCATGAACAATTGAGACATATTGGTATATTTCTTTGTACTATTATTAAAAATATATAGGAAGGATATACATTTCTTTGACATAGAAATTCCATTTCTATAAATTTGTTTTAAGGAAATAATCATATATGTGTGCACAGATTTTATCTACAAGGATGTTTGTCATGCCATTATTTGTAATAGCAAGAAATTGTAAACACTTTGAATGTCCAGTAAATAAGAATCAATTAAACTTTAGTATAGTTCATATTATATAGTACTATAGATTTTAAAATCATTTTTAAATCATGCCATAGAAGGATAAATAAAGACATAGAAAAATACTTAGCCAAAAGAACACCAACTTATTAAATGATGTGATGTGTCTGAAACACATCTTTGGTTTAGAAAATATGCCTAGAAAAAGATCAGGAGAATAAATACTAAAATGTTATAGGTAATGTGTTGTTTGTAAATTTCATACAATGAGCCTTTTGTAGTCAGAATTTTTAAAGTAAATTCATATAATCCAAAACAAAAAAGCCATTTAGAAAATGTCAACTGTGTGTGACATGTTTAAATACATAGCATCTAATAATAAATGTAGAAAGGGTTTTGATATTAGTTTCCGTTTATCTATCTAAAAGGAAAGACATTAAATATATTGAAGTTTTTAAATAAAATTTTTATGGCTGATCACAAAAGATACCCAACAATTTAGCTTGTTAAACTAAAGTGGACTAGCTTTAGTTTTTCACACTGACATTTTTAAAGTTACACACATAAGATGTGTAATGTTTTCTTTCTCTGATAGGATTGAAATGTTATCTTTGTGGTTTTTCATCATCATTATTGGTATTACAGATGCTTCTATCAGACTTTTCCCATCACCATATTGAAATGGCATGTACCCTACTGGAAACATGTGGAAGATTTCTTTTTAGATCTCCAGAATCTCACCTGAGGACCAGTGTACTTTTGGTAAGGATTTGAGGATCCTATCAGGAGCTTGCAGTTCTTGATTTACATAAGAGGTTAAAAATATTGACCAGAGTCTGTTATCTTTCTCTGCCATATAATTAAAAACATTTCTACCTAATGTAGAATATCCCATAGAGATGAGCTACCATTCCTGGAGAGCTGTAGGAATTTTTCTCACTTGGCTGCCAGTGAGTTTGCGGTATTATAAAGGGGGGATTAAATTCACCTCTAGTTAACCTTTGACAAATGATGCAAATGAGCAGGTACTCTTAATGCTATCATGTTAGAGCTGTCTTAATGGATATTCTTGGTACATTTCAAAGAAGCCATCGTTAAAGTGCTGTAAGCACATAAATTATAAGCTTAAAAATATAAAATTAAATTTTAAAATTAAAAAACAAAATATAAGCTTGAAAAATTAACTTGGAGGAGAAGTTATTTCTTAAGCTAATTAGGATGCCGAAATGGCCATGAAGTTTATTAAGCAATTAAGTTATTGTACTTATTGATGATATCCACGCAAATGCTTGCAGCCTTTGGCAGGGGGAGTTCTGATGGGGGTGGGGATGTTGGTGTTACTGTTAAAGAGAGCTCTGGTTTCGGAATCCCTGGGCATAGACTACCATTACATCAGTGTTGATGTTACGGAGTCTTGATTGTGTCATTTTCTCTAGATATGTTGTTTTTTAGAATCTGGTTGTGAGCCTGAATACTCTGCTGATGATATTTAAAATACAGAAACATGAGAATTTATTTTTAGTAAACAAAATATTAATGTGAAGACCACCAAATGGAATTGATGTCCAAATTGCCTCTAGGTTTATATGACATTAATCATATAATAGTCATTCCAAATTTTTATTGTAACAAGGAGAAAACTCTTCCTCCTCTTTGGCTCAGGCTGGTAAGGTCAAATGAGACACTGCTTAAAATTGTAATATTATTAAATTAATATTGTAAAATTATTTAAAATGTAATAGAGATGCCAGGAAAGCTTAGTTCTTTTTTTTTCTTTTATTGGGGTTATATTGGTTTATAACACTGTGTAATTTCAGGTGTACGTTATTGTATATCAGTTTCTATGTAGACTGCATTGTACTTACCACCAATAGCCTATTTTTTATCCATCACCATACATATGTGCCCCTGTACCCCTCTGGTAACCACTAATCTGTTCTCTTTATCCGTGTGGCTTTTTTTTTTAATCAGGAAAGCTTGATTTTTAACGTCTATTTTTATTTATAATATTGAATTCTCTATATTTATAATTTTTTGCTAGAGAAAACATTTACTAATGTGGGGGTCTGGATGAACATTGCATTGCTGAAAACCAGAGTCCTTCCTGCCTGCTGGTTTTCTTGGCTCGGTGGATCTTTCTCCTTCTTATAGCAAAAGCAGCTAGCCTTTATCATCAATTCTCTTGCTTTCTGCATGGGAGCCTTGTTTATTTATCGTTTAACAGTTGGGAGGCTCCTCCGGTGTCAGGCATTAAGTGCTTCAGATCTTCAGGGATGTTACACTGGTCAGGAGGGGTAGTACAAAGAGGTGAAACACAGTTCCCATCCTCAAAGTGGTCTACATCTCGTGCTAATTCCAGTAATGCTCCAGGTGCTTTAATAGAGGTATGCGGAGGATACTGCAGACTCACGGAGTGGGTACTTAAGCCAGACTGGTGAGTTAGGAAAGATCTTCTCAAATGGCTTCATAGTATTCACTGAGTGCAGCCTCTTTGTCAGACCTTTGGGATATAAAAGTGAAACAGATAGTCGCTGCTTTCATGGAGTTTACAGTCTAATAAGTCAGCCAGATGAGTAAGTAAACAATTGGAATAACGTGTTGGTAAGTGTGGTATAATGATATGGGTGAGCATAGGGTATTATTATGGATATAGATGGAAGAGGCACTTAATCTAGTCTTGGTATGTCAGGAAAGGTTCCCTGGGAAAAGTGCTGTTTATTTTAGAGACTAGCTGTGTCTTAGAGGCAGAGAAGAGAAACATGTTGAGTCAAGCAGCTACAGATAAGAGAAGTAGGCACAAACTAGATTTTAAAGAGCCCTGAATTCTATGCTGAGGAACTAGAGTCTTTTCCCTGATGTCAATGAGTAGCTATTGAAGGATTTCGAGCAGATAAGATACGATAGATAAAACTCTATATGACTCCACTCATAGGTGGAAATTAGTATATTGAGAAGGAGATCTGATCGGTGGTTACCAGGGAAAAGGGGGGGTGGGGGGAGGGTACGGAGGGGGAAGTGGTGTACCCACAACATGACTAACAAAAATGTACAACTGAAATCTCACAAGGTTGTAATCTATCATAACATTAATAAAAAAAAAAAAAGAAAAAAAAAAAAAGATACGATAGATAAGATCACATTTATGTTTTTAGGAAGATCAGTGTGGAGGAGATAACTGCAGTTGCTGAGCCCAGGGGTAGGCAGAACAGTGAAAAGGCTATTTTCAAAACCTAGGGAGAAGAGAGTGAAGAAATGATAGGGATTGGGAGGAATGGAGAATAATAACTGGCTGTAAAGAATTTTAAGAAGAAGAAAGTGCCCTAAGATAAGACTCAAGATTCTGGCATGGGCATCTGAGTGGATGGTGGTGCCAGTCACAAAGATAAGGAAATATGAGAGGAACAGATGATGAGTTTGGTTTGAAGCACATCAATACTTACGCAATAATCTAAAATATATCCATATTTGTTTGGGAACACATATAACCTTTTAACTGCTTTGCTTTCAAAATTATTGGTTAATGTTAAAATTAGTTGGTGAGTGTCTTGGGGGAAATGATTCTAAAGCAGGCTAAATAACGTAGAAACTAATCTTGATTTAAAACTGTATTATGTATATACAAGTGGTAAGTTAAATGATGCATTATTTGTTTTGTCCAAAGAACTTACAGGGTGTGGTCATTATCTCTAGCCCTATTCAACATGGAACAGTTCTCTTGTCTGGTTGAAAGCATTCACTACTTAGAATATAGATGTCAGGAGCTGAGCTACAACCTATAAGCTTTAGCAGTATTCATAGACAAGAGAAACAGTTATGAAGCTTGGTATACCCATCATTGAACTTGTAAAGAGCAAAATTTTCCCCCAGTATATGATGGTTTTCCATGTATAGAAAAGCAGACCATGAGAAAGATTGAATGTGTTTTAAAAAATTCATTCATTAGTTCATGTATTATTCAACATTAATTGCATGCCTCCCACGTGCTGAGTCAGGCACTGTTTCCAGTGCTGAGTATAGAACAGTGAAAATGATGTGCCCTGCCCTACTTGAACTTAGAAATGCAGCCCACTTTTCAAAACTGCAGTCGTGCCACCAGCCCCGACCCCAGTCCAGACACCTGCTTGAAGCTTGTCAGTGGTTTCCCTCTGCGAGCTTAAAACCCGAAGTTCTTACCACGATCTGCAAAGTCTGGTGTTACCTAGCCCCTCGCTACCTATTAAATCTTATCTCATGCCATTCCATGTTGACGCCACATTTGCCTTCGTCTAGTTCCTGTAACAGATCATTCTCTCTTTTCTCCTCACGGCCTCTGTTCTTGCTTTTGCTACTCCCCGTGGCTCTTCACAACTTTTTGTCATCCTTCAGATCATAGCTTAAATGTCACTTTCTCAGAGAGGCCACCCCTAACCCACCCTAATTAAAATAGGCTCCCTGATTTTCTCCATCTTAGTGCCTTGTTAGTTTCCTTCATACCACTAATCACAATTATTATTTAAAAGATCATTAGTTTATTTGTTGACTTGTTTATTCCATCTTCCTGCACTCAACTGTTAGACTTCCTGAAGGTAGAAACCTGTCTGTCTTGTTCACTGGTGAGTTCAGCACCTAGCATAGTGCCTAGCACATAGTAAGTGCCAAGCAAAATGTTTGTTGAATGACTGAATAAATTCAGTAATCTTAATGCTTAATATGATGTTGTTTTAAGAATTAGTGCTGTTTGAAGATCTTCAACTAATCCTTGGTTCTCAACTGGCATCTAGTGGGTAGAGGTCAAGGTTGCTGCAAAACATCCTGCAATGCCTAGAACAGTCCCCCCCCGGCCAACATCCCCCCCAAGATTTATCTAGTCCAAAATGTCAATAGTACAGAGAGTGAGAAAGCCTGAACTAGATGACGATTGACTAGATCTGTGTTTGTAGTCACCTCCTCTGAGTTGATGCTGAGGGCTCTGGACAAGTTAGAAGACCTTGGGGGCTTTTAGTTTTCTTGTCTATAGAGAGAGATCAGATGTATCTGGTGCAACATTAGATGGCACAAGCTCTGAGAATAAATGTACTCTCTACTGTTGTATGTGGAACAGCCAGAGTCACCCCTTTATTTATGTTCTTGGTCCTTAATTTCAGTCACTCACATATAAGAGCCTTGCTTTGCTTAAGAGTTCATATAGTTTGGCAGAGTTTTAAGTAAAGTTACATTTGTAGCAAAGTTTTCTGAGTATTTTATTGGACAAGTCCTAAGATGAAGCAGTCATGGACTAATTTCTTCCCAAAAAATGATTAGTGGTATAACAATTAATGTGCTTACACTTTCTTAGAAATACTTAGTAATTGTTTTTTCCTTTTCCTTATCCTGAAATCTTATCACCAAGAGTAGAAGTTCAGTTAGGAATAAAGAAACCTTAGGATGAAAGAATTTGACTAATTTAGACTTTTTATTTTAGGAACAAATGATGAGAAAGAAACAGGCAATGCATCTCGATGCAAGATATGTCACAATGGTGGAGAATGCATATTACTACTGCAACCCGCCTCCAGCTGAGAAAACAGTGAAAAAGAAACGTCCTCCTCTCCAGGAATATGTCCGGAAACTTTTGTACAAGGATCTCTCCAAGGTTACCACTGAGAAGGTAAATCTTCATGAAATCATAGAGTAATAGTCCATTTGAGATTTCTGGTAGTGCTAAGCTTATATATAATAATCAACCAAATTAATTCTCCTTCATTCTAATCATAAAAGTGTTAAGAGCAGTGCACTTTCCTTCTAGCCCATGCAGTATATTGTTTTAGGTCAGGGACATGTATATTTCAGTTTTCCTAGATCAGTTTGTTTATAAATTGCTTTAGTACCCCACAACAGATAGATAAAAAGTGTAAGGAGCTTCCCATTTTGTAATTAGAGAAATTGAAGCAGAGCTGTTAGAGTCCCAGCAGTGAAATTAGGAGAGGCAGGATTAGATCCCAGGTTCCATTATGATTAATTCTATGTAAGTCATCCTAAGAAGAAATTCGTATGATGATACATTGTATATGGGACATATGTTTTGTTTTCCTTTTATGCTAACTTCTCACTCTAATTAAAATGATAATTCTTCTAGATTTAACTTTGATGCTGTATGTATATTTAAAACTTCCTTTGTCTCTGATATTCTCTGATGAACTTGCCTTTAAATATTTTGCTTTAGTACAGGGGATCTTAAATTTGAATGGGCTTTAGGAGGCCCATGACCCTCTGAAATTTCATAATTTTGAATCTGTAGGGCTGTTTTTTTCTGGAGAGAGGATCTATAGATTTCTTCAGATTCTTAGCAGGGGTCAATTTCCAGAAAAAGTTAAGAACCACTGATCTGTTATCTTAATTATCATAGATACCTTGTTAGAAACTACACTTTTATGTAGGATGTGTTGAACAGAACATTTCTTGGTTAACTCTACAAGTTGAAACAATCCAGTGTAGAACTTTGTTCTTTTTGGGAAAAAAATATTAAGCAAATTAACTTCTGGACAGAGAAAACCTATTGAGAGGATAAAAGGGATGAAGGTAATAGCTGTATTTATCATACATGGACGGGGTAGAAGGTAAGGAATGATAGTACAACTTCGAAAATTGAAACCAACTTCCAGAGAGTCAGAGACAGTAATTGTTTAAAACAATAAGGATTTTGAGAGCTGTTTTAAAATTGCCTAAAAGTTTGAAAAATACAGAATGCTTATGCAATTGAGAGGACATGAACATTCCCAGTGAAGCTGCTCAGAGAACAAATTTAGTGCTTGAAAGATGGATTTTGGGCACAGAGTGGAGATAAAAGGAAGACTTTGCAATCTGCCAATAGTATCCATTTTCTTTCTGGATAAAAATAGAAAGAACTTGATTATAGGTAGAGCTCTGCTGATTATCTCATTACCAGTAGCGTTTTTGAAGTAGCAATGGCTAACATTTAGGGGGTATTTATAATGTGCCAGACCCTTTCCTTCATACATCGCATGTTTTAACTTGTCTAATCCCCACAGCCAACTCTGAAGTAAGTGCTTTGATTGTCCTCCCTTTTACACAGGATGCTGTGAAATGTCAGTTCTCATGTCATATCCCTCATCTAAGTGATCTTTTAACCAACTGATCTTGTGTTTGTTTATTGGAAATTTTTGATTTATAAAAAGAAGTGTCTGAGATTATTTACGTCAAATGACGTATGAAAGAAAACATTATTTTTGGTAAATCTTCAGTATTTCTTTCAGTGACCTGAGTACATGAATAAATAGTGTTAGCTTTACTGAAGACTTAGAAACTCGAGGAAATTTGTGGCATTGTGAAAAGATGTAGGGAAAATGTGAATAAATTTTGCCAATAATTAAGAAAAATCTTGTTTTTCTCATCTCTGACATGAAGAGACTGATAGAGGATCTGTAAAGGTATTTTCCATTTGAAAAGTTTTATTACTGCACAGTCATAATAAAATATCTGTATTATTGGGTATATTGGACTACTATGTGCTTATCTTAGTAATTTAAACAAAAATCTTTTCGTTTAGGTTTTGAGACAGATGCGAAAGTTGCCCTGGCAGGACCAGGAAGTGAAAGACTACGTTATTTGTTGTATGATAAACATCTGGAATGTGAAATATAATAGTATTCATTGTGTAGCCAACCTCTTAGCAGGACTGGTGCTCTACCAAGAGGATGTTGGAATCCATGTTGTGGATGGAGTTTTAGAAGATATTCGATTAGGAATGGAGGTAACAAGGACTTTGTTAAAGTCATCAAAGTGGAGTTTGTAGAGAATTTAAACAACTTTTAAATGCTATTATTGAAAAATAATAATTTGAAAACCTTCCTTTCCTCATGCGTTGTTTACTATTACTTCTTTGGAGTTAGTGGTTTCTTAATAAACTCTGTTGTATCAGATTTCCTAGTCATCTCTCAGGCTAATGCTGTGGTATTTTTTTTGCCTCTTTTTCTCAAGTCCAGTTAAGTTTATTTTGGAAGAGTTTAGTGAATTTTTATTTCAGGGTCACTTTGGGGACTCAGGTTATAGGAATCTATCAGTTTACTAATTAGGAGAATTGATAATCATTTAATAAGAATTTCTGTAAGCAGTTCCCTCTTTCTATAAGCTTATTATTTCCTTAATTCATGGATTAGAGAGAAAATAAATTGTGGGAGACCGATAGGGAGAATTACATTTTAACTGTTTTGTAAGCTATCAATTCATTTAATGATAGCTTAATATTAAATTTCACATTTAACATGTTCTTTTTGTTAAAGCTGTTTAAAGATAGCCATTTCCTAGAGAAAAAGGATTCCCAGAAGTGAGGACCTTGTTAAAAAAGAAGGAAAGAGCCCGTTATTTTTTCTTTGTTTAGTTTTCTTTCAGTAATCGATATTGTCAAGTGACAGGGGAATTTTACCTCTTTTCAAATACTTTACTATTCTTTAATAGAAATCTGTTTTTTTTTTCTTTAGGTTAATCAACCTAAATTTAATCAGAGACGTATCAGCAGTGCCAAGTTCTTAGGGGAACTTTATAATTACCGAATGGTGGAATCAGCTGTTATTTTTAGAACTCTGTATTCTTTTACTTCATTTGGTGTTAACCCTGATGGCTCTCCGAGTTCACTGGACCCTCCTGAGCATCTTTTCAGAATTAGACTAGTGTGCACTATTTTGGATACCTGTGGCCAGTACTTTGACAGAGGTTCCAGTAAAAGAAAACTCGATTGCTTCCTTGTATATTTTCAGGTACTTAAACTGAAATATGCAGTTTGGCATCATTTAATGCATTGCTTCTGTTACAGAAATATTGGAGAAGAATTGCCTTAGCATTCATATATATAAAATATGTTCATAATTAGTTTACATTAGATTTATTCTTCCTTCAAGGGTGCTTTAGAGATTTAAAAATATATGGTGAATTCTATCATATAAACATTGTAATTGCATTGTAACTTTTATGATTGATAATTTGGGGAATTATTTTGGTACAGTTTATAAATTTGGTACAGTACTATGTGGATTATGGTATTTGGTACACTAACTTATGAATTAAATTACTTGTGATTTTTTTATACATTTGGGTGCATTCTTCTCACTCACCTGTGTTCTGGTTTTACATGTAAAATTCTTGTTTCTAAATGATTCAACTTTTTTTTAGAAAAGCTATCACTGGGGAAAATATTTTTAACACAAAGAAATATTTGTTCATTCATTGGTAAACTCTTAGGTTGTACTTTTCTTATCTTAATTTCACTTAATTGTGTAACGTTCTGATTTAGAGCAAGTACAGGGTAAATTAAATTCAGATACAAATACAGAAACAATTCTACAACTTCTGTGAAGTTGGTGTTCCAGAAGTTGGCTCGTAGGTTGGTTGTTTGAAACTGAATCTCTGTTTCTCATAAAGTACAATGTCACAAGTACTTATTAGGGTGAACAGCTCACTGTCGAATTCTCCAGATTTTACTGAAATAAAGCACCATTAGTCCTATTCAATTCTATATGATCATTCCATTCTATATAATCTATTGTTAGTGTTGGTGAAGAAAATAAATTTAAAACTACAATTTGAGGTATCAAAAACACATCCACATAGTGGCTGGGGTTAAGTGGGGGTAAATACTCTGGGGAAGGAGCAGTTGGTTAACTTTCTATGACCACTAACGCTTGCAATCAAGGACAACATGTTACTCCTTCATTTTCTTAATTGATGAGCCAAAAATGGGGAGAGGAGTTTTGGAGATTTGAGAGTCAGATTCCCTCTTGCATGTAAAGACTGTCTTAAGTTGAGAATGCCTGTACTGAAAACTGGAATTTTGCTGCAGAATGTCAGCTGTAACTGTCAGCATCCACAGTAGAATCTCTTTCAGAAGAGTATCCTTGTTTGCATTCACTCCGACATCCCAGGCTGAGAGAACAGAGCCACTCAGAAATATCCAGGAGCAGAAAGAGACAAAAGACTTTTCCACACTGATTAACAGGCAGAAATGTGTAGCAGGGCTAAACCTAGGGAATGGGAGTAAGAAGTGAGTGAGGCCTGAGGGTGAGGTCAGTGTGTTCTGCCCAGAACATAGAGTGTCCAGTTAAGTGTTAGAAGGCCAGATGGAAAGGATCACCCGTGAGCTCTAGTGTGCGTCCACATCACTTGGGGATATTGTTAAAATGCAGATTATGATCCACTTGGTCTAGGATGGGGACCTAAGAGTATGTGTTTCTAACAAGTTCCCAGTGAGTCCATGCTTTGCGTAGCAAGGACCTAGAAGAAACTGGGGAGGAAGAGTAAGGCACCCAGAGGAATACCTGCTTATATACAAGTAAATTCTTGGTTATGCTTTTTAGTTAATCTGAACTTATGAATTACAAGTACAAAATAGAGGGAAGGAGCTGGGCTAAGAGAAGAGAGGGGAAATACCTAAAAAGTGCCATATACACAGTAGATGTTCAATAAATGCTTGCTGACTAATGATTTTCGTATATTTCACACACTATGTTTTCAGATACTTTAATTGACTTTCTTGAAAACCAAAGCAGGTAGCATAAGGAAAATAATGAAAATTTATCAAAACTATGGCTTTGAATCTGGTTGTTCTTGTGAAATTAAATATTTAAACCCAGTTTGGGGTTTGGGAGTGGGGTTTCTGCCTTGTTTCAGTACCTGAAAATTTATTTGGTATTTTATTTATAATTTTTCCTTGCCTTTAAAAAAAAGATTTATGACAGTTACAATTAAAAAAATTTAAATTAAAGTCACCAAATGGCCTAGAAATTGTATAAATGGAGGGAAATAATTGAAATAGGATCATTGCTGTTGACCATTAATAAAAATGATAGGTGTCTTGTGTAACTTTTTAGCTTAGTTATTATAACTAGGGTAACATCAGAATACTTATTATTTAAAAATATTTTTGTTATTAATTTCTTATAGCTAAATTTATTTTTCGTTTGTTATCAGCGTTATGTTTGGTGGAAGAAAAGTTTGGAGGTTTGGACAAAAGACCATCCATTTCCTATTGACATAGATTACATGATCAGTGATACACTAGAACTGCTAAGACCAAAGATCAAACTCTGTAATTCTCTGGAAGAATCCATCAGGCAGGTACAAGACTTGGAACGAGAATTCTTAATAAAACTAGGTAAGCAATTAATTACAGAGAGAAAATGGAGGTGATATTTGGCAGATTGTTTCCAGCAATTGCTTTATAATGTTATCAGTTAGAGTTTACTTTTGTATACTTTCTGTTTTCAACATTGAGTGTTACATACTAGTGTTAGGTAAGATCTGGGTGATTTCATTAAATAATCCCAAATTGGAGGAAAACAGTCATGTAAGACTTGAACGATAGTGATGGAAAAACACAATCCTGTTAGCCTCCCTTAATTTTAGTATTTTTGGTTGCTAATATAAAATCTACTTTTGATTAAAGCATCTCTTATATATACAGTATATATTTTCAACAAGCCTTCTTTCCTGAGACAGTGCAGGCCAGACGCTGTAGGAGGGGCATAGTACCTGTTAAGAGTTTGGAACTGTCCTCCAGAATTTCAGACCTTAGTCACTGGGAGAGTTGTCTCTCTCTAAGGACTAGAGAAAATAGGAGAAACGTGTGTTATGGGAGGATTGATCTCTTTACTTTCTCAGTATCTGAGGTTCTAGAAGAAGAGTCAGCTCTTGAACAGCTCCCATAGGGGATAGTAGGAGCACACTTTGTCCGTGGAAATAACTGGAACAAAGTGTAGCCTTACCAATCTGGTTTACTTGCCAATAGTTGTTAGAATGTTTTATTGTCATTTCAAAGTGACGTATGTTTTCAGGCTGTTAAGCTAGTATTTTGTTTCCTGCTAGAACTTGGTACTCACATGTCTGTCATTAGTGATCCTGCCTTCACCAGGTACTACATAATTGTATAAGTTACTGCATTGCATATCTGAAGAACCACTTTTCATGGCAAAGACGTTTGTGATGTTTTTCCTCTAAAACTATTTTTCATATTACATCCAGTATATTATTAATAGGATTTCTTTCTTCAAAGGTAACTTCTCTCTTGGAGAATATGGTTGCTGTTATCTAGTCGAGCATTGTTTTTAAAGCTTCTCCCGATTTTGTAACTGTTAACTTTTCCTACTACTCACCCCGTAAAGGCCTGTGTGATTCTTTTTGTTCTGTCGACTTTGTCCCAAATTATCTACTTTCTTTTTCTTTTCAGATTTCAAATTGTATAAAGTGATCATTTCAAACAAAGTGCTTATTTATCTACTTACTCATTTCATTTACTTTATATGCTTTGAAATAGTTCAGTCTTAGCCTTGTTTCCCAAAAACCTTCATGAGTGGTACTCTCTATGTAGTTTGACACCCAATTTGGTAGCAGTAAAAGAGCAGTGTGCTTTATCCTTTATAGACCAAAGGGTTGAATGAAAGGACTTCAGGCTTCTTTTAAGGAGTCTGTCCTTGTTTAGAATATTGAAAGGGAAAAATAGGTTACTGTTTACAAGTGAAACTCTAAAGATGGTGGCAGCTAGAATCAATATGCTACTAAGTTGTCCCATTTTCCTCCTGTTTAGAGTCTAAGTATCAGGAAGAAGATGTACATGAATAAATCTATATTAAATCTATTTCCTGTTGATGAAACCATAAACCCATAAGATAATACAGTATCTTGCCTTTGATAGTGTTTTATTTTCAAGCACTTTGCAAATTCATCATCTCATTTTAGTTTTATAGCAACCCAATGGTAACATAATAGTTAACAGGAAAACACTAAAAACATCCCCTCATGTTTTTCAAATCGTTTTTAAGCTTATTGAAAGTAATAAATATTCATGGCAGAAATTTTGAAAAACTACCAAGATAGTAAAAATCACTGATATTCTATACACAAGGATTATACGTTAACATTTTGATATATTTTCTCCTGTTCTTTTAAAATTTTTCCATGTGTTTACAGTTTTATAACTGGATTTTCTTGCTACTTAATATGTTAGGAAGTTTCTTTCTGACGTAAAATATTTTCTAAATCTTTACTTTTTTTTTTAACTGGTTATATATTTCTTTTTATGAATGTGCCATAATTTACTTAAGTTCGTTGTTGACACTTAGGTTATTTCCAATTTTGCACCACTATAAATAACATTCTTGTGTTATTTTTGTTTGTATCATGATTTTCTCAAGATAGATAGAGTTGGGGGCCAGCCCCGTGGCCAAGTGGTTAAGTTCACGTGCTCTGCTTCAGTGGCCCAGGGTTTTGCCGGTTTGAATCCTGGGTGCGGACATGGCACCGCTCATCAAGCCGTGCTGAGGCGGCATCCCACATGCCACAACTAGAAGGACCCACAACTAAAAATACACAACTATGTACTGGGGGCCTTTGGGAGAAAAAGGAAAAATAAAATCTTAAAAAAAAAAAAATAGAATTACTGGCTAAGACGTTCTCTTTAGGTTTAAGAACAAAACCAAAATGGTAATAGGCAATATTACTTGGCTCTGGTTTGAAAGTTCAAGATAGTATTATAATGTAAAGAATAGAAATGAGAGAAATAAAAGTGAAAAAAGAGAAGAGGCCATATGAGGAAATTACATTATAAAGCAAAAGAGTGTATTTCATAAATTAGAAATAAAATCAGTAGGATAGAGGGGCTGGCCCCGTGGCCGAGTGGTTAAGTTCGCGCACTCCGCTGCAGGCGGCCCAGTGTTTCGTTGGTTCGAATCCTGGGCGCGGACATGGCACTGCTCATCGGGCCACGCTGAGGCAGCGTCCCACATGCCACAACTAGAGGGACCCGCAACGAAGAATATACAACTATGTACCGGGGGACTTTGGGGAGAAAAAGGAAAAAATAAAATCTTTTAAAAAAATAAAAAAAAAAATCAGTAGGATAGAATAAAAGGCCCAGAAGTAGCCCCAGTTAAATGCAGACAATTTTGTATATGATGAACTAGTGATCTTAAAAATAGGATAAGGGCAACAGGTGAGCATTTGGGAGGAAAACTGGTATAGAATCACATCTTATATCATCCAACTCCAGATGGATTAAAGAGTTAAATATTTATCTTTTAAAAGTTAAAAATAGATCTGATTATCAAGTATTTGGAGAAGTGTTAATTTTCCCAAACTTTAAAATGATTACAGAAAGCACACATATGTAGGCAGATTTGGATGTTTGCAACTGTTAATACAATGGAAAATTAAAATTAAAGTGAAAATAGTTTCCTTGCCAACTTATCATCATTTACAAAAAGAGCAGAGGTAAATTGATAATAAAATAGAACACCCCAAAAGATAAGTGAATGTGACATAATCAGATAAGAGGGCAGGGAAGAGTTGGTGTTTATTTGGTTCTGCCTGTTTGCCAGAGTGATAGAGCGAGGTAGTGTTATTCATAGTTGGCAAATTAGTTAAGAAAAGCCCAAATCAAAACTCTAGGTTAATCAAGCCAGAATTCAAAGACTCTGCTCTTTCTGATGTGTTGAGTATGTGAGGGAAATCCTCAGCATGTCTGGTAAGCAAAGAAATATAAATTAAAACAATCTGAAAGGAAGTATTACAATTATTACTATCTCTGTTATGAGCAGGAAAATTGAGGCACCAAGCAGCTCAGATTCAAGAGAACAGTATTTGATTTCAGTCCCCAGGTACACTTAATTCTGACACACACGTTTCAATATTTTACTGCCTGGATATTGTACTTTGTTATCCTTGTGTCCTTTATATAGACTTGTTTTTTCTTTTAAGGTATGCTTTTTAGTGAGGAAGATTGGCCCTGAGCTAACATCTGTTGCGAATCTTCCTCTGGTTCTTTTTTCCTCCCTAATACCCCAGTACATAGTTGTAAGTCCTTCTAGTTCTTCTGTGTGGGATGGTGCAACAGCATGGCTTGATGAGTGGCGTATAGGTCTGCTCCCAGGATCTGAACTGGCGAACCCCAGGCCACCGAAGCAGTGCGTGTGAACTTAACCACTGGCTCCCCAATATGCTTTTTTTTTTTAAATTGACAGTGTCCTAGGGGTCAGGAACTGGATAGTTATTATACAGTTTAGCAAATGCAAATTATATTTATAAATTGTCTTTGAAACTAACTTGCAATGCAAATGAAAATCTGTTGAAATAATATGTATTTTCCTTACAAATTAGAAGTATAGCTGTCAAAACAAAGCTACATATACATAATAGTTTTCTGATGATGCATGTTTTAAGTGGATATAACAAAGGTGTCATGGCATCTCATGCTATGTGAGTTTATCACCACTGTGATATTTTTACTGAGAATGCTTAGATTTATACAATTCTGACTTTAAATTTTTTGCCTTTAATAACTTAAATAACAGTCTAATATTTTGCTTCTTAAAGTCCCTATAAATAAAATTTACATATATAAAATTTGTATTTATATCTATAAGAAATAAGAAGTAGAAAATATTTAAGTTAATGGAATCTCAATTCCAGCACCAACTTTTTCCCTCAGTATTATTTTTCTTTTAAAATAAACCTCTCTGAGCTTCATCCGGCTTCTTTCAGGTTTTTTTTGTTTCCAAACTGGAAGGTATCTACTTTAATCACTTTGTACTTCCAAATTTTTGTCAGTCCTTAATAAATTGCTTAGACTTAAGACACTGAAGTAATTTTTTACTTTTATTGGTTGGGTTAGTTATTCAAACTCTCTGGGCTTCAGTATTCCTCACAAAATGAAAACGTTGAATCATGTCATCACTGAAGTTTGTTTCTGCTCTGATTGCCTAAGATTCTGTAAATAAAGAAGTATTTACTAAACACCTACTGTGTATTTATCAATATATGGCCTCTGATAAGTTTTGAATATATAAAACAAGTTCTTGGTCCTCAAGGGTCTCATAGTCTGACATAACATTTATGAAATCGTTAGAAAATATATTACATGATATATCCTTAAATGTAAAGTGCTATGATAGATTCTCCAAGTGCTTTAGGAGCAAGTAGGAGAAAAAAATAATGAATTACAGTATTCAGTGAGTTGATACAAGAAGTAAAACTTAGACTGAATTTGAAGAATGTCTAGCATTTGAAAGTGCGTATGGCAGGATGTTCTGTACTGAGAAGAGTATTCGATGAGCAAGGTCCTAAGGTACTATGCTTTATGGTAAGAGTTTGACCTCACTACAGGCAGAGGATTAGGAGAGAACAGTGGGGGTCAGATCAAATAAGGCCATATTGTGTGCATCTTGAAAATAGAGTAGTTTGAGATTCAAATGGTAATGCAGAAGTGATGATGCAGTGAAATGTGGATGAACGCCGTGGGGAGGTGGAAGCAAATTCAAGCCAGGGAGTTCCCTTAGGGGGAGAATCCTGTTACTGAGGGAAAAAAAAGCTCTGTGGTGACACAGCTGTTAGGTGTGTCACCATATAGCTTTGCCTCCTTCCCTCAGTCTTAATTTGCAGACATTCACATTGATAGCCAAGTGTTATTTCTCCATTAAAGTGATATAATTTTACATCTTTGAGCTTTCGGAGATTCCTAAGATATCATTTGATAAAAACTGTGACTGATGCTGCATCTTCTACACCTGAGGCTGCACCTTATGTGCTGCTGCTTCTTGCCTTTGTTCATCGGAGACTGAGATAAACAGTTTGAAGCTCTAAGAAAAGAAAAGAAAAAAATATATGTGTGTGTATATATAGTTTTTTTCTTTTTGCTGGTGGTTATAAAATGTATCAGTGTTCCATTTGAAATGAAAGTCTTGTTTAGTTTTTAAATGTTTCTCAAGATAGTTGTAAATGCTATTCTCATTTTACTATCATTCTGAGAAAATGGCTGTTGAGTTATCTTAGTATGTACTTTTAAATGGAGTGGTATAATATTGAAAACTTGCCTTTATCTTTTTTTAATGTATTCTTTCACTTTCTTCTCATTTCAAGGCCTAGTAAATGACAAAGATTCAAAAGATTCTATGACAGAAGGAGAAAATCTTGAAGAGGATGAAGAAGAAGAAGAAGGAGGAGCTGAAACAGAAGAACAATCTGGAAATGAAAGTGAAGTAAATGAACCAGAGGAAGAGGTGATGACTTTTATTTATAGCAAATAGGTACATTTGTACTACAGTATCTTGATTACATGAGCCAAGATTTTCTTTAATAAGAAAATAAGATCTTCCCCTTAGTTGTGTTTTTTTTTTTGGTGAGGAAGATTGGCCCTGAGCTAACGTCTGTTGTCAATCTTCCTCTTTTTTTTGTACTTCCCAAAGCCCCAGTACACAGTTGTGAGTCATTCTAGTTCTTCTATGTGGGATGCCGCTATATCATGGCACGATGAGTGGCGCTAGGTCCGCACCCAGGATCCGAACCGGCAAACCCTGGGCTGCCGAAGAGGAGGGCACTAACTTAACCACTCAGCCACGGGGCTGGCCCCTTCCCCTTACCTTCGTTCTAGTAAATGTAACTAATAGTATATATCTGTCATAAAACCCCTGGATTAATTAAAGGTGTTTTTTAAAGTAAGAAAATATTGACCATAGGATTTTTTTTTTATTAAGACTATTTTTTAGAGCAGTTTTAGGTTAACAGCAAAATTGAGGGGAAGATACAAAGATTTCCCATATACTCCTTACCCTGTACACATGCACAGCCTTCCCCATTATCAACATCCCCCACCAGAGTGGGACATTCGTTACAATTGATGAACATCATTGTCAGCAAAATCCATAGTTTACATTATGGTTCACTCTTGGTGTACGTTCTGTGAGTTTGGGTAAAAGTACAATATGTCTCCATCGTTGTGGTTAGGATTTTTATCTAATAAGCAATTTGAAGAAAAAAATTGTTTGATCTCTTATGTATCTTAATCTTACTTTCGAGTATGGACTTTTTAACCTGGTGGTTTTATGAAAACAAAATTACTGACTAGATATTAATGAACTTTGCTTTATTTCTCCCAGATCTAATGGCATATGATATCTGAAATTCATCATATACCATAATAATTGACATGGCCTTTTGTTTTTATGATTCTCTTAGGCCAGATCATATGAAATTGTTGTTCTACCATTTTTGACCTACCAAAATGTCGTTTTCATAGGTTCAACCTAATAATTTTAATTCTTTACTTTTTTTTTCTAAACCTGCTTAAGTGTTAAAAGTTCCATCTAAAATAATAGAATGTCTGGAATTTGCTTCATAGGCTGGAGGTAGGCTGGGGAATGAGTTTAGGGATATAGAAGAAACTATAAACTGACCATGAGCTAATACTTGTTCAGTTGTGTAATGGGTAAGTAAGGGTTCATTATGCTATTTTCTCTATATTTGTATATGTTTAAATTAGAAAGTGAGAAAAAACAAAAAGCAGGATGGATCAGGATAACAATAAGATACTAATGAAAATAAAATATAACCGTGGAATTAGTACTTTTTCACTTATTTTACTGTAAGTGTAAATTTATAGTTACCATTACAATTTGATGTGTATGGTTTTTTATGTTCCATGGGTGCTAAAAAGCATTTAGGAGAGTGTGATAATTTAGAAGTGTGATTATAATGAAATACTGAAAAAAGTTTAAATTTGTAATCAAAATTTAAATGTTTTAGGGAAATGGAATTTCTTGAGTTTTTGTTTTGATTTGAGCAAATAGAAAGAGTATTTGGAGGATGTGGGTTGTTTAATGTTTAAAGGAATGTTAATTATTTAAAGCGTTCATAAGATTCATATATAGATTTTTTTAAAAATCCGTTTAACATAAAACAAAAAGGACCCATAATTTAAAGTAATTAAAATTTTCTACAGTTAGAAGTGAAAATCCCTAAGGCTGTGTTTCTTTTAGACCTGAATGTCTGCGTCTGTTATTGAACGTTTTGTATGATTTCACAACATAACAATAGCTTTGCTGTTAGTTAAAAATGAATGATTTCGTAAAAGGAAGCCTAAACAATAATGTGCAGTTTTTATAAGTGGCCAGCATTTGTAGGTGTTGCAAATGTGCCTTTATGTCTTTGTTATTTCCCCCCAGTTTTATTGAGACGTAATTCACATAAACGTTGTATTAGTTTAAGTGTATAGTGTAGTGATTTGTTATACGTATATATTGTGAAATGATCACCATAATAAGTTTAGTTAACTCCCATCATCTTACCTAGTTACAAATCTTTTTCTTGTGATGAGAACTTTTAAGATCTACTCTCTTAGCACATTTCAGATGCACGATACAGTAGTGCCAGCACTTTATCTTTCCAACCTGAGAACTCCCCTAAAGTAGATATAAATAAACTGAGAAAAATTTAGAACTGGGATATGTTCCTATAATTGATTTCCATATAATAGTGGACATTATATTGCTCTTTTAAAAGATGAGATTGTCAGAGAAACATTCTATAGTACAATTTAAATTGGCTTATTTAGTATTTTATAACGACAAAAGGAAATGAGAGAGTATTTCCATTTTGTATTTTCAGAATAATCTTATGGCTGTCTTCTAATTTTGCTACTGTGTTAATTAGGTAAACAGTCTAACAAATTAAACATCCTTGGTAAATGTGATATTAAAGAGTGACTCATTGTCCTATAAATTTCTCATTTGAAGAGTTGTAATGTATTATATTTTCTCCTTTAAATGCATTTCCTCCTTTTCAAAAGTGAACTTTATAATTTTGACAGTAGTATTTTTAACCATTGCTTACTTTTCCAGTTGTAAAGTGAATATTATGCATGATAGATGTGTATTTGCTAAGTGGAAAAACAAAATGTTCAACTGGCTGATTCATGAGCCCGGTCTGGGAGGAGAAGTAAAAGGTGTGGTTTACTTTAAGGAAATGAAGTTGGAATAGTTTACTTCTCCTCCCACCCAAGACCACCCCTTCCCAGGACTGCTCTCCAAACAGAGAGGAAACAATTTTTAAAGAGAGAAGGTGGGTTGATTATAAAGTAATAAGAGCAATGTAGGATACTCTACCAATATTTGCTTCAACTGAGAAAGAAAAGGGCTAGGGTTCCACTCTTCAGAAAGATTGTACTGTTCTGTTTTCATCTTGGTCTGCAATTATTTCAAGCTCCGTATGACCCTTTGAAGTTATTCCTAGCACCCTACAACCAGAATATTTTCTCCTCAATATCAGCTATGTAACTCAAAGATGACTTTAAAGATTAAGTAAATGTTCTTTTGCTAAAATTCTGTTTTCCTGCAGCATTTATATAACTTAACAAAGTATAAAATTTATTATGTAATAGCAATAAATTATTTATCAAGCATTCATTATTCATGATCCCTGTTTTAAGCACTGTATTTGTATTACCATTTCTCATACCACCCTATGAGAGTCAGAAAATAAGGCACAGATAGGTTAAATAATTTGCCCAAGATCTCATACTGGTAAGTGGCGAGCCAGTGTTTGAACTCAGACAGTTTGGCTTGTCCTATGCTGTCCTTGTGCTTTACTTAGCCAGCATGGATTCTGTGGCCAGTGACTTCCTAATCTCGCAGGTTATTATGTCAATGTATAGTGGGATTAGGACAAATGAAATTCTTGTTCAACATTTTAACTTCAAAGTTAACCCACTTTATTTTGCCTGAGTAATATCAAAAAGGAAGATCGAGGGGGAAAAGTTAATGCATTTTAGCTTAGTCTAACTTAGTTTTTGAATAGGAAGTATCTTTTAACTGTTAATAAATGATTAATTTTTTCAAGGGCAAATTTAAGAGCATCTCTATTGCAAATTTAATTTTGAATTATAGAGTTATGTCAAAAAAAAGTTAATGCATTTCTGTACTTTCCCAAAACATTTCCATTTTAGAAACTCGAAGTCTCCAAATGTCTGTGTAGTAAGTAATAATACAGTTTGAATGTTTGAGATTAATTGCTATGTATACTAAAAATGTAACATTTACATCATTTGTTTTCTCTTAGGATTTCTCATTCACATGATTTCTCTTGGTACAATGAGAAGCAGCTGGGTTTAGTGTAGTCTTTTTTTAAACTTTTATGGCACTTAGTGAGAGTGAATTGTGTTGTTGGAGGTGAAAGGATACACAGAAGGAGCATCACGGTGTGCTTCTTTTTTTGCACGCGTTTGCAAATCCACTTGGGTTCTGCGCAGTCTTCTGTTTGAAAAGGAATTGTGACTAATAGAAGAGGAGATGGAGCTACTGACAGGACACTGGGGAGAACTAGTACTTGAGAGCCACGAGTAAGGGAGATCAGGACTGCCGGCTCTTCTGCTTAATAAGCACTGTGTCCTTGGGCAAGTCACTTAACTTTTCTGAGCCTTAAGTTTTTTTCTTGTATAAACGTCGGGAGAGTAAAGCTTATCCTTCCTTCTTCAGAATTGGGTAGAGCAAACCAAATGAAGTATGTAAGAGCACCTTCCAAACTGAAGTGCTGTATAAAATGTAGTGTCATTGCTTTCACCTGGTGACACTGTCAAATTTGAACTGTTTATTGGTCTTCATTGCAGAGTTAGACGGATATTAAAGAACAACTTGAGAAATTCAGTCTCAGTTTCAGAAGATAAAAATAAAGAGGGTTCAAGAAACTCATTCCTGAGGCCGGCCCCGTGGCTAAGTTCTTGTGCTCTGCTGCGGTGGCCCAGGGTTTCGCTGGTTCGGATCCTAGGCACAGACAGGGCACCACTCGTCTGGCCATGTTGAGTCGGTGTCCCATATGCCACAACTAGAAGGACCTGCAACTAAGATATACAACTATGTACCGGGGGGGATTTGGGGAGATAAAGCAGAAAAAAGAAAAAAAAAAATTGGCCACAGTTGTTAGCTCAGGTGCCAATCTTTAAAAAAAAAAAAAAAGAAAAGAAACTCATTCTTTATGGAATTCAAGGAAGAGTTTCTACAAAGGCTCTTTGTATTATTAGATCAGTGGAAGGTAGTGAAATGGGTTTTCAGGTACTGGGCTGTCGTAAATGTAGCCCGCTGACTTTGCCCTGCTGTTTGAGGCAGACTACGTAAAAGACTGGGACTTGAGAAGAGGAAACAATTAAACAAGAGTTGTAAAATCTTGTTAAGGCGGGTAAAATGTAGTAGCCCTTTTCAAAATGTTTTCATCTTCTCTCTTAATGTTAAACAATTTCAGGAGGGTTCTGATAATGATGATGATGAAGGAGAGGAAGAAGAGGAAGAGAATACAGATTATCTTACAGATTCAAACAAGGAGAACGAAACTGATGAGGAAAATACAGTATGTATGGCTGAAAATTTGCTTTTTTGAAATTGTGCAACATTTTCATGGTATTTCAGTTTTAGCCACTGGAGTTTTATTTCTTGTGATTGTTGAAAAATATCTTTTTGGAAATTTATTTTCAATTTGTTTTCTTTTCGAAGTACTTTTCTTTATTAACAAGTTCTTTTAACATTTAATAATGCTATATATTTTACTCAGTCATTCCTTGAGTTATGTTGAATAGGTTATCAATACAAAAAGGTTCTGCCATACGAAACATTACCGTTAAATTTTCTGGTCTGATTTCTTGTTTTTGTTTTGTTTTAATAAGGAGGTAATGATTAAAGGTGGCGGACTTAAGCATGTGCCTTGTGTAGAAGACGAGGACTTCATTCAAGCCCTGGATAAGATGATGCTGGAAAATCTTCAGGTATTAAATATTGCTCTATTCCAGAGCAGCTACTAAAACAAAATGCTGCGGCACATTCGATTCTGGTTAATAGGAGGGGCTCCACAGTCTGTCTCTGCAGCAGCTTTTTCCTGATGTATACAATTTGCAGCTGCCACTGCTTCTTACGTCCCACATCCTGATTTGCACGTTTCTTTGAGATAGAGTGGGAAAAAATGTAGTAAATATAAGACTTAGAGTAAATTTTATTGTACCAATCTCTGCCTTTTCTCTTTTAAATCGTATCTCTATTTCTAAAACCCTTTACTTGCAATTTGTTTGGGGGTCAAACTTTTCAGAAGATAAATATTTGGGGAAATTTTAGTTTAGTAAATTCTTAAGTTTGATTTATAACTTGCATAACTTGTATATAAACATTTAGAGGAATATTGGTTATTTGATGTTTAAATAAATGTTAGTTTAATGTATTCATGACATTAATACACTGGATTTTATAAAAAGCCCTATCTAACATTTTCTTAAATGTATCAGTAATGTAAAATAACTATGTTTTTCTATAGTTAGAGATAAAATCCCACAGACTGTTTACTTCAGCCCTGTATATAGCTGTCGTTAAACCCTTTGGTGACTTGAGAAGAGTGCTTTTCTGGCATCATGGGGTGAAAGCCCCATGAGGTGGGTTCAGTGGAGAATAGGAAAGGAGGAAGTGAAATTGCTGGATACAGACATAGCTAATTCTTGAGGAGTTTTACTAGAAAGGGAAGAGAAATGAGGAGATAGCTCGAGGGGGTCAGAGTTGAAAGAGGAGAGTTATTTTTAAGAGAGAAGCTATTTTAGAAACTTTATATGCTGATAGAGTAATCTTTTAGAGAAGAAATAGTGGATTTTACTTTTATTTATGCTACTAAGGCCAAAAGCTATAATAATGTACAAATTAGCATTATAGATATCTTAAGCCAATTTGCTTCTTCCTACATATATTAAAATTTCTTCATCTAGAAAGCTCTTAATTTATGAAATAAATCTTAGATTCATATCATTTAGGAGCACATCATCAAATAAAACAATCATTATAATTCCTTTGAATTGGTAATAAACAGTTTACTTCTTAATGAAACTTCCTATCTTACATGAGTCAGTAGCCATTTTACTCGGTCATTCATTTTCTAGTAAATATTTATTGAGGATCTACTGTGTGCCTAGCACTGTGCAACAGGCTTAGTATAAAGTAGTAAATAAAAACCTGGTTCCTGGCCTTAGAGAATGTCATTTTATGGGGTAAGTAGATATCTAACAACTAAACAAATACATAATTTCAAATTGTGATAAATATTAAGGAACTAAAAGAATGCTGTGGTAGAAGGGAAAGGAAGGACCTTTTTTAGATAGGATGATCAGGGAAAGCTTCTCTGAGATCATGAATTTTAGACAAGACAGGTAAAATGGAGCCAGCTAGGTGAAAAATTGGGAGAATATGGGAACAATGTGTCAAAGGTCCTGAGGCAGAAAAGAACTTGTCATGTTTGAAAACTAAAAGAAGGCCAGGATTAACAGAGCCCAGTCTGCATGAGGATGGCGCAGCAGGAGAGTGGATGACTGCGATGGGACTCCTTTGAGTGGCCGGGCCTGGGTGGATGTGGTTCAGGCTGGGACAAGACTGGAAGCAGGGGAACTGCTTAGAAGGCTGACGTGGCAATCTAGGTGAGAGACGAGGGTCGTCTGCCCAGGTTGGTGGCAGGGCACCTGGAGGGAAGTCTGGAGTTGAAAACCGTTTAGGAAGTAGAATGAACTGGGTTTATTTGGTGCTTGATTGGATAGGGGTGCGTGGGGGAAGAGGAGTCAAGGATGACACGCAGTTTGGGCCGCTGGCTCTGTGACAGGAATCAAGGGGAGAGTGAACAGGAGTTCCTCTTTGGCTGTGCTAAGTTTGAGAAGCCTGTGAGGTGTCAAAATGGGAATGTCTGGAGATCAGAAGAGGAACATAAAGGGAGTGGTTGTTGGATCATATTTAAAGCCTTGCCATAAATGAACCACGTAGGTGTAAAGTGTGGAGAGAGAAGAGAAGCAGCTCCAGGGTTGAGCCCTGAGGAAGTCCAGCATTTAGAAATAAGGTAGAAAAGCTGATGAAGTCAAAAGAATGGAAGCTTTTGATAAAGCCCGATAATTGTTCCTTACTGGGAGTTTTGAAAAAACGAGCTGGAGGGATGGGAAGATACGATCAGAGATGGGGGATGTTTGAATTCACATTTTTGCAGATGTTTTTAGTGTACTGGAAGAAACTTCTATATTAGTCACTAATTTTAAAACATTATCAAATACCCAAAGCAAACAAGCACAGAGTTTCTTCCTTTGATAAAATTGTCATAGGAAGATGCAGTATCATAAATCAGTACCATAAATCAAGTCCTTAAATTTCGTGCAATCCTAATTCTGTCCCACCAGGAGAATTTTTTGGGGAGTAGGGAGGAGAACAGGGAGATGGATGGAGAATGAACTTAGCAAAATTATTCTTAAAAGCGTCTGTAAGAATAAATAGCTAGGAAATTTCTGGAAAATGTGTGACAGGATATTAAAACTTTTTAAACATACAATAATAGATTGGCACAAGGATAGATAGATTAATGAAACAGAGGAGAGTCCAAAATAGACCTAAAACATGGCAGTTTAATAGTATGATAAAGATAACATTTCAAATCATTTGAAGGAAAATGAATTGTTCAACAAATAGTCAATAAAAATCTGAATTTCTATTTTATTTACGCACCAGAATTAATTGCAAATCTATCAGAAATCTTACTAATTGTGAAGACAATTGGGCAATGCATTAAGACTTAACATTTATTCTTCATACACTGCTGTCAGATACTGTTAGTATTCCTGTGTTTTAGTTGAAAAAGCAGGCTTGGAAAGACAAAACCTTGCTTAAGGCTGCATGGCTAGTAGTAGTGCAGTCTGTTTTCAACCGTTTTGCTTTATTGCCTTCCAGCACAGAATGCCATAAGAAACTTTAAGAAATACCAACCCAGGAAAAAAAATCTATACCCTACACAGCACAGGTTAATATCTATACTAAACCAAGAGATCCTACAAACCAGTGAGAGTAGATGAATAACCCAATTTTTTTGATCGAAAGAATAGACAAAATCATGTTAAAGCTCACTGGTAATCAAAAGATAAGGAAATTAAAACAAGCCTTTCTACCAGATCATGAGATATTAAGATTTAAAAAGTGATAATACCCATTGTGGTTAAGTGTGGGTAAATATCTACATTTGGTAAATGTAAATAAGTTCAGCCTTTTAGAGAGAAATTTAGTAAACCTCTTAAATGGGCATACCTTTTGATCTAAAAGTTTACCCCTCGTAATTCTCTGCCAAGTGCATGAAATTATACAAAGATGGCACATTGTAATAGAAAAAAAGTCTAAGCTGTCTGTCAGTAGAGGACCAATTAAATAAATAAGGACATATCCATATATTTAGCTCTGTATATACTCAGCTAGAAAGACACCCAAGATGTAGAATCAAAAAGAAGAAAAACATGTATGTTTAGGATAGAACAACATGCATAGTGTCTAGTTGTGTTGATATGTGTATGTTCATATATGTAAGAAAGAAATCTGGAAGAACATGCCCTCTTAGTAGTTGTTGCGTCTTGGAGTGGGACAGAGGGAGGTAGCTGGAGCCATTCGTACAGACACACTTGCTAATGCATTTTTGTATTTAAATAATTTACAGAGAGTCTGTTAATTTTGCCATTGGGGGGAAAAAGATAATTTACAAATCAGGATTTGTATAACGTGATCCTTTCAAATTTTAAGTAAAAAGTCTATAAATCTTATGAACCTGGGAGAACTTCAGACAAATTCAACAAATTGGAACTTAGAAATCAAAAACAATGAAACTGTATACTTTACACCTTTTTTACCATTTTGCTTGATTTGCAAGTCTCTTGCAAATATGGAGCCTATATTTAAATTGTGAATTTAAGTTGTAGTAAAGCAATTTTAAAACCTTCATGGCCTTTCAGCATTACCTGCTTAGCTTTGAAGAATCATATTCAGCTCTTCCTTCATTCCTCCTCCATTCATCAAACAGAAAAGTTTTTGCAGTTCCCTAAATGTAACCATGCTGTTTCATGTCCTTGTGTTGCACCTGTTCTTCCCCTGCCTAACTTCCCTCCATATTCCCCAAGCTGCCCTTTGACCACCTGCTTGGACGAAGTCATATGAAGTCGTTAACGTTCTCAGATGTCCCATTTGTATTTAACCTTTCATGAAATCTTAGCACCCACCCCCTCCCAACCAGGCATTTGTAGTCGCTCCACCCCAAACACAGGTTATACATACTTGGATGAATCATAATTAATTTATTTCTCTCACTTAACAAGTTTATGAGTTCTTTGAGCATAGAGACTGTTTTTAGTATCAATATCTGCAAGCCTAACACACAGTAAAGTCTTCAGTGAGGGTTTGTTTAAATAATTGGTTGATAAATCCAGTGTGAATGTTAAAAAACGTTGGTATTAACAAACAAGAAATTAATCTGAGCGTTACTAGGTTCCATTTTTAAATATTGAACACCTGCTGTGTGTAAAGCACTACCAGAGAACACCAGGGAAAAGGTATATAGTGATGAACCCTGCCAATCTGGTGGGGGATTCTCACAGACAAGCAGGCAGTTATGGTACATGATAATGATGAAGGAAGATGTGTGCTGTGGGCATGAATGAAAGGGCACGGTGCACTCGAGGTACAGGGAGATTTGGTAGAACCTACGTCATTGGGGGCCTGGGAAAGTCCAGAGCGATAAACAGGAGACAAATCACATAGTTCTTCCAAGCCACATGTAAGGGTCAGGGGGTGGGGGACGACTCCATGGTTTCTTTTGCGTTTCAGAAAGATCACTCTGGCTCTAATGATTGTTATATTTTAAGTAATATAGCACTGAATGAATTGTTTGCAATTTATATTTACATATATCCATGTATAACTTGGAGTATTTATATTCTTTTCATCTCTGTCTTTAAGCAACGAAGTGGCGAATCTGTTAAAGTGCACCAACTTGATGTTGCTATTCCCTTGCACCTCAAAAGCCAGCTCAGGAAAGGGCCCCCACTTGGTGGTGGGGAGGGAGAAGCAGAGTCTGCAGACACAATGCCGTTTGTCATGTTAACAAGAAAAGGCAATAAACAGCAGGTAAGAAACTGTCTGCTGGGTTTTCACAATTGATTGTTAGTTATCAAGTATAAGTAGTAACTTTGTTTTATAGATTCTAAATTATCTTTTGCCTACAAGGGGAAAAGAGTTGGAAACAGTTAAAATATTCAGTAGTAGAAATAATTTTATCTTTATATGTATAGAAGACACATGTGACTTCTAGCAAATAGATATTTTTTAATGGAAAGGACATTTAAAATGTAAATTCATATGTGTTTGTAAGAACATATAAGTGCCTTGACTCTGTAGGAAGGTTCCCTAAGTGTGCTCCGGGCCGGAAAGGAAAGGAGGAGATGTATCTCAAAAACATGCTCACTTGCCAAAAGTTCTCTTGAAAAATCGTTGTTTTTTGACTCCTAATTCTTCTCCTCCATTCTCCTTATACCGCTTCCCCCTTCCTTCCCCTCATCTTACAGAGGGCCCCTCAAAATCATTTCCCCAACTCCTCAGCTGTTCCTTTAGGGCTTCACACATAGATTCCTACGTTCGTTCGTCAGATACTTCGCGAACGGCTACCTGTACCAGATCTTGCTCTGGGGGCTGAGGCGACAGTGATAAACAGCATCGAGTCCTTGCCCTCGGGAGCTCCAGTCCGCGTCGGGCAAGGGGCAAACGTTCTGTACTTGCAGGTAGTGAAAAGCATGGTAGAGACAATAAGGCCTGGCTCTCACACGCCACTCTAGGATATGTTGTGTTACCAATTGTGTAACAATTTTTTCACAGTTTAATGTTTCTGAAATCAAGTTGCCTCTTAGAGTTGATGGACTCTTGTGATAATTAGCAGGTTTTTTTCTCTTTTTTTAGTGGTTTGTAAAATAGTGGCGCATCTTAAAATTAATGGAATATTAGATTCTGTGAAGTATGGAAGCTACCACAGGTTATCGTAGACAAGTCCAATAGCTGGCTCCCACATTCGTTCAGATAGTCATTTAACAGATATTTACTGTTGACTTGCTGCATACCAGGCACTATTCAATGTGCAAGATACAGCAGTCAGCCAAAGTCCCTCCTCTCTTGGGAGCTTTTCTAGTGTTGAGAGGCAGACAGTAAAGAAATACATAATGTCAGATTGGGGAAAATGCTACAAAGGAAGATAAAGCAAGATAAGAGGATAGGAAGAGACTGGGGTGGGAGGAGGCAAGGAGAAAGACATCTGTTTTAGTTGGGGTGAGCAGAGAGGACCTCTAATCAGGTGTCATCTGCGATGGAAGGGATATTCTGTTCCCTCGCCACCAGTACAACCTCAAAGAGATGATGCCTAGATAAATTTTTATCTCTACTTTTGTCAGATAATTTCTTGTTTACACAGAGGATCAAAGTTGTACAGTGTCCCATTATTTTGCCACAGTGCAAGTAAATCTTGAGATACAAAAACTACACCCATTAGAGTCGTGGAATGGAGGGCTGGAAGAGACTTTGCGTCATGACCCGTGTTAATAGTTAACTTCGACTTCAGTTCAGAGCAATGCTGTATCTCTCTCATACACTGGCCTCATAATTCCTTTCCAGTCGTCAGGACTTTCCTCCATCCTAGGCACTGGGGTTCTTGTGCTTTCAGGAAAGTTCTGCCCTCTCCCACCCTCACGCCAGGGTTGAGCTCTGGCATTTCTCCACTCCTCTATCCTCCACTCAGTCTCCAGAAAAATAAGGGCGTTTTTTGTTTGTTTTAATCAGGACTCTAAATTTGGTATTGGATTGAGATCTTTGCCAAAACTGCTCTTCTCAGAGCACCTGGAATTGCTCTGCAACCAGGATTCTCAAAACCCAGAGTTTTTCCTTTTCTTTTTCAGAGACTGCCTAGATCTCTGAGCTGGACTTTCTATTTCAGTCGTCGCATTTTAGCTTTGCTTCAGTCTCTTTCTTTAAAAGCTCTCAGCCCTCACACACTGCCGCCGCCCCCCTCCTCCCCATCACCAGCTTTTCTTGGTGCAAAAAGAAAGTTTCAAAACTCTAAAATTCTAAGGCATGCCCAAAGCCTTTACACGTCTTTTTTATTTTTTAATTAATTTTGAAGGGCAGTACATGGCAGGTGGATATACCTTGGTTCCTGTTGCCGTCCAGCTCCTGAACATTCATGTTACGTTGGCCTTGGTTTCTCTTATCTAAAAGGAGGTTTAGGACTATCTTTGTGTGAAGATCAAATTACACAATAGTAAATTAGTTTTCTTCATTTGTCCCTCCCTTTCATGGGGCACACATGAAAATTCATTATACTTTTGTCAACTTGTATACCCCATTTGACCCTTATAAGAACATGTAGGCATTGGAAATAAAACTTACTTTAAGAAATTTTTGAGCTTTGTGAAATAAATTCATTTCAGCAGTCCTAAAGTCTAAATTGCGTGGGTCAAAATCAGACTGTATTTTTAGAAGAAATATTTTTGGTTTAAAGTAGGTAGGTTATATACTGTAAGTTATATACAGTATATAACCCATACAACTTTATACAAAATGAGGACTGTGAAATTTTGTTTACTTTTTAAGGAAATATTTTTATTGAACTTTATTTAAAAATATTATTAGCAAACATGAAATGAGATCTCAGAGTACTTGGTTGTTAAGTAAATTTTCAACTCATAACTTTATTTGGAATTTTAGAAAATGTTCAATTTCGGGAACATTATTTGAAGAAACGTCACTGGTATTTTGTGGTCTGAAAAAGAAAGTATATTTTGTTCTGATTTTTATTTCTTTATTTGGCTTTTGGGTGTTGGCCCTTCTGGTACAACGTTTTTTCTAGAAGTGTGAAAGGTGTTGCCTTATAGGAATCTTTAATTCTAAACTTAAGTGAAAGATCTCTTTGTGCACCAAAGTTGTACTCAGAAATAACTTTCTTCTGTAGTCATTAGGAGAAGAAAAATTTGCACCAGTGAAGTGAATAGTTGAAAAGAAAGAGGGATGATGCTGTTGATAATTTCTTTCTTCTAGATTTAAATATTTATGAATTAGAATAATTAATTGAAATAAAATGTTTAGATCGTTCAAATAAAAGTTTTAATGTAATAGAACAAATTATGTTTTAAAGAGCTTTTGATTGTTTTAAACAAATGCACAATATTTATTGTAGTTTAATACTTGTAAACAACCCATTTTCTTGCAGTTAATATTTATAAAGAGTTGTGATTTGTTTTACATCTTTTGACTGGAGTAGTTGATATTTATCCTAGTAGCTTGGGATATGTGTATGTGGATACGTATATCTATTTGTTTGTTTGTTTCCAGTTTCAACTATAGTTATGAAGTAGCTTTAAAATAGAACTTAAGGGGCTGGCTCGGTGGTGTAGTGGTTAAGTTCACATGCTCCGCTTTGGCAGCCTGGGTTTGCAGGTTTGAATCCTGGGCACAGACCTACACCACTCCTCAGCATTCTGTGGTGGCAACCCACATGTAAAGTGGAGGAAGATTGGAGACAGATGCTAGCTCAGGGCTAACCTTCCTCAGCAAAAGAAAAACAAAAAGCATCTGCAGCTTGTGATTTCATGGTGCTCAGGGAATCATTTATCTGCATTTCTTATTGGGCTGCTTTGCTTGAGTATTTTGTAAAACAGTAATGTGTTGCTCCCTCCGTGTTTGCGTATATTTATAAATGTTTAAAACTAGTCAGTAAAGTAACTGAGAGGAAAACCAGCTGGCTGATTAGCATTATGATATTGGGGCTCTGTAATTTACATTAAGAAACTCAGACTTCACCTCTTCTTACCGTTACCATCTCAAATAAGGCATCTTATTTGATGCTGGGAACGGAGAATGACTTCAAATTTAGCTGTCATTCTCAAAGCCCAATAGATGTTCTGTATTTTACTGAGATAATACTTAACATTGCTCAGAATTCTTAGTGTATTTCAGACATTGTTCTTTTATATGTAATTATATCTTTAAAATTAATGTATTAATTTATGTAGCTCTGTCTTTGTTGATTTATACTGACAGGTTAAATTTTACTTAGAATACCTACTAACTAGTTCATGATTGTTCTATTCAGGGAAGATTGGAAAATTGCTTCAAGTTCTCATTCTGGAAATTGTTCTCATAGTTGTGGTCTTTCTAGAATCTGACATATGTCTCTCCCTCTCTCTCTCTCTCTCTCTCTCTGTCTGTCTCTCTCTCTCGTCATAGTAACTTGGCCCAACTCTGTTTACAATGTCTATTTAAGGGAGCTTTTCTTTACCAATAGTTTATAATACCTAGATTTGGAAATACAGGTACAACAGAATGCTTTCCACATGAATAGTGCTGAAAATAAAGAATTTCGTTTTGAGTTATTGTGACATCTCGCAATAACTGTACTGTTTAGGAAGAGGAAATTTATTCTGGAACTTTGTTTCACGTATTAGAGACATGTGAGTCTCACAGAAAATTCATTTGGAGCTGAACTTTTTTATTAACTTATTTTTTTGTGTCTTACTGTTTGTTTTGAAAACTAAATTAAAGCATTTATGACAGGAAATTATGGCCATTTTATTTAACTTTGTTCCAGTTGTTGTTAGTGGAAATAAAAAATGGTTTGGGCAGGTCACATCTGCTACAGACAGATTCTTTTTTTTTTCTTGAGGAAGATTAGCCCTGAGCTAACATCTGCCGCCAGTCCTCCTCTTTTTGCTGAGGAAGACTGGCCCTGAGCTAACATCCATGCCTATCTTCCTCTACTTTATATGTGGGACGCCTACCACAGCATGGCGTGCCAAGCAGTACCATGTCTGCACCCGGATCCGAACTGCTGAACCCCGGGCTGCCGAAGTGGAACGTGCGCACTTAACTGCTGTGCCACTGGGCCGGCCCCCAGACAGATTCTTGATACAGAGTACTACACAGGCCTAAGGACAGTTATTCAGAAGTAGTTCAGGATTTCACTTTCTGCCCACTGGTTGGCGAGCTCTTTCTGCTGAGCAGGTGATTTTTTTTTTAATTGACTTGTGATTTTGTTTTGCTAGTTTTATTTTCAGAATGTATAGGAAGCAGTGAGGGAGACTTTTATTTTGAACTTTATATTTAAATGTATTCCTAATAGGTAATATTTTTGGAGTACCTACTATGTACTAGGCACTACATTAGACACTTTACATATTTTATCTCATTTAATTCTCGCAGCAACCCTAAAAGATAGTATTGATATTCTCATTTTATAGGTGAGTAAAAGAGTGTTCTTAAGTAATTTGCTGTTTCATACTAATAAATGGTAAGGCTGAGGTATGAGCCCAGTCTGTCTGTCTACAAAAGTCCTTGTTCTTAACTTCTTTTTGGCATTCCCTAACAAGTATATATTTCATGAAGGAACTGCTTATAACGTGGAAATGAAAGTAAATTTGAGGAAGGGGCAGAAAAAAAGATAGCATAGAATTCATAATTGTAGAAGAAGGAAAAATTGACCATCCTCAGACCATATGCACTAGAATTTAGAAATAAACAGCCCACAACCAGCAATTTTTAAAGGAGACGTGGTTTAAGAGGATGTGGAAGTGCTTTTTTAAAAGGCTGTGTTCAGAGCCGTAAGAACAAGGAAAGGTAATCCCACTGCTTGTGGAGAGATTATAGAAAAAACAACTATTCACTTTACTTTTCATGAAAAAGAAAGATTTTCAACCCAAAAGGGTAAATTAAAGATTGGGTAAAAGCAGATGATATCAAAAGTGATAGTTTATGTACTTTAAATGAGTCCTTGTCTTCAGACATAAACAATTTATATTCTTAAGGACTGAGAGAACTTATGCAATTCTAGAGCAGTTGTCATTAAACTTAGAAAAGTCTTACAGAATGGCCCAGTAGTCAAACATTCATAATGGGCAAATATTTCTCTTTTCAAGAGCAAGGAAAAAATACGTTCTGAAAACTTCCCAATCCAGTAAACTTAATGTCAGCTTTTTTTTTTTTTTCCTGCTTTCTCTCCTCAAATCCCCCCTGGTACTTAGTTGCAGGTCCTTCTAGTTGTGGCATATGGGATGCCGCCTCAACGTGGCCTGATGAGCGGTGCCATGTCTGCACCTAGGATCCAAACCGATAAAACCCTGGGCCGCCACAGCAGAGCGTGCGAACTTAAGCACTCCGCCCCGGGGCCGGCCCCTGATGTCAGCTTTTAGCACAATTCTAGATTGAGTTTTAAAATAGATGATGTTAGCATTAGGAAAAGGAAAATTAAAACCAAAATGAAAATACCACTGTACACTCACTAGAATGGCTAAAATTAAAAAGACTGACCATACCAAGTGTTGGCAAAGATGTGAAGGAACCAGAACTTTCATATACCGCTAGTGGCATGTAAAGTGGTGCAACTACTTTGTAAAACATTTTCTTTTCTGAAAAAGTAAAACACACCAGATTTTCCCAGCTTTTCCATTCCCAGCATTTTTCGTTTAGGAGAAATGAAAACTTGTCCACACAGACATTTATGCATGAATGTACAACGTATTTATAGTAATCCAAAACTAGAAGCACCCCAAATACTATCAACAAGTGAATGAATTAATTGTGGTATATTCATACAAGGAAGCACTACTCTCCAATAAGAAGGAATGAGCTGTTGATAGGTATGACAACATAGATGCATCTCGAAATCATTGTGCTAAGTAAAAGAAGCTGGACAAAATAGAATACATCTTGTATGATTCAATTTATATAAATTTTAGAAGTGCAAACTAATGAATAGTGACAGAAAGCAGGTTAGCCAGCGGTTGCCTTGGGATGGGGTGGAGGAAGAGATGGGTTACAAAAGGGACAAGAGGAACCTGGAGGTGATGGATATGCTCATTATCTCAATTGCAGTGAGGTTTTCTTAAGTTTGTGTATATGTCAAAACTTACCAAATTGGGGCCTGGCCCTGTGGCCGAGTGGTTAAGTTAGCATGCTCCAGGCAGCCCAGTGTTTCATCGGTTTGGATCCTGGGCGCGGACATGGCGCCGCTCATCCAGCCACGCTGAGGCAGCGTCCCACATGCCACAACTGGAAGGACCCACAACTAAGAATATACAACTGTGTACTGGGGGGCTTTAGGGAGAAAAAGGAAAAAATAAAATCTTAAAAAAAAAAAACTTACCAAATTGTACATTTTAAGTTTGTGCAGTTTCATGGACAAAGAAAACAGTTCAGTGGTTACCACAGGAAGGCAGGTGAGGGGTTGACACAAAGGGTGAAGGGGAGCACTTATGTGGTGACAGACAAGAAATAATGTACAACTGAAATCTCACAACGATGTAAACTATTGTGAATTCAAATTAAGTTTGTGCAGTTTATTGTATGTCCGGTATACCTCACTAAGGTTTTTTTTAAAAGAAAGGTAGTTGTGAGCTCATAAAATAGAAAGTGGTCATTGGAGTCCGTACGAGACCACTAAGAATGGGCCGCGTCAAACTAAGTTCACCGGGGAGGTGAGAGGCCTGCTCGGCTGGCGGCTAGGTGGGCTAGCTCACGTGTAGTTCCAGTGTGGTATGTGAGACACTCAATTATCTGCTGTGATAATGTGAAATGTGGTTGTTTTGGATTTGTAGATAGTTTCACACCCACACTTAATATTTTTCACCTGAGTGTGCCTGGCCTTCTGCATTTAGTGTTCTGGGTATTACATTTTAAGACGAACGTTGACTAAAATGCGTCATGAAAGAAAGTACCGAGAGAGGACATCTGAGATAATACAAAGAATCAAATTGTCAAATCAGACTCAGATGAATCAGAGATCTTACACAGTGTTACAAGGATGCAAGTATTCGAAAGGCGTAGATCAAAGAGAGAGAGGTCTGGGTTCCTAAGCACAGCTCCCCAAGTCCTTCCTGTCTGCATCAGACGTGCCTTTGGTCCAAAGTGTTAGAGGAGGTCTCTCAAGTGAAGTGTGCAAATTATACACAGCAGAGAGAATTTAGGTTATGAAACATCTCCATTTTATACTTAGTTATGTAGCTTAACAATTTCTGGGGAGCCGTGGCCCATAAATTCAAAGGTTTGTTTACCTTGCGCAATCCTAAACCGGGGACATCCTGCTAAAAACAAAAACATTCCATAGATAAGGACTCTTTTCCCTAGCAGAGAAATAGATCCCCATAGGTCAGTTGCTTAACTCTGCCTCCTTTCCAGCATCACAGCTGTCTTTAGAAATGTGAAGGGCTATTAATACTGAAGGTGAGCTAGATTTGTTCTGTACAGGTCAGGAGGGCGGAACCATTTGAATGAAGACAGTGCAGATTACAGTTAGCAATCTAAAAGCCTTTCTGACAATTAGCCATGCATGACAGGGCCTGCAGGTTGGAGAATGATCCCTTCTTGCTGAATGGGCACTTCTAAAAGGGTGCAGGAAAGAGGGGCCTTCTGTTTTTCATGGTGGTTGAACTTGATGGCCTTTTACTTCCTATCCAGCCCTAATGGGTTTGTTTCTAGTAGAGTCATACTAGTATCTGTTTATGTTCTTAGGTGATATTGTCTTTATTGACTTACAGCAAAAGAAAGACATTCTTATTTTTCTAAACTCGCTTAATTCTACTATTTTATTTGAAGTCTTTATTTTCTCAAGCCCTCTGTGATTCCTTTGTATTCTTTTTCTCAGTTTAAGATCCTTAATGTACCCATGTCGTCCCAACTTGCTGCAAATCATTGGAACCAGCAACAGGCAGAACAGGAAGAGAGGATGAGAATGAAAAAGCTCACACTAGATATCAATGAACGGCAAGAACAAGAAGATTATCAAGGTATAAATCATGTTAAAGCAGAAGTGGAAAGTTTTTATGCCTTTTGGACATTTTAAATATAGAATATCAGAGTTGTTATTCTTTACCTTTTCATGTCATGTTTGCATGTATTCAGCCTGAGAGATTGATTTTTTTCTTATCCTATTCTGTCTTCATTTTTCTTTCACTTACTTGTAAAATAACAGTAATGTAATTTTCATATTTTGCTCCCTCCATAATTCCATACTGTTAGAGCTGTTTTTGCAACTGAGATCACAGTCAATTTTTTATTGCCCCATGTTGCCAGTCAACTGTGAGCAAATTAATTCAGCAAATATTTATCAACTCATTTTGTCTGTTTGGGAATCCTGGTCTCGGGGACCCCGTGCTCCTTCAGATTTGAGGGTGTACTCAAATTAGGATTCTTGTTTTGTGCAGACATACCCAGCACTCTTGGATTAACTGGAACCTTGTGTATAGAGTCCATGGGCATCTCATAAGCCAGCCTTTTGGCATTCTTGTGGCACCCAGATTCTAGAACTGTAACATGATTGTTTATATAGCACTGTACTGACAAACGACTTTTTGTGCAAGAGATTGTTGTGAAAATAAATATCTGGTTTTCGATCTTTAAATCCCACTTCTAGAATCTTCTTTCCCAGTTGATGCTCAACATTCTTAATAATAATAATGGCTAACACTTAGTATCCAAGTGCTTACTATGGACTGGACTGTGTTTTTTTGTGCTTTTGCAAAGCATTTAATCCTCACAACAATTCTGTGAGACAAGTGTTATCATCATTCCCATTTTACATTTAGGGAAACTGAACCACAAGTCCCATAGCATATAAGTGGCAGAGCTGGGATTTGAACTAATATTGTCTGGCTCCCAACACTGTGCTCATAGTTGTGCTAGAGTGCTTCTTATTCTGTTTTACTGCCTCACAGGACGCTTACATAGTGGCCAAATTGACAATAAGGGGAACATGGATATTAAATGCTACTAAAGAGCACACCTCATCTCCTGATAGGCCCTTTAAGTACTTCTCAATCATTTTAGTTTGCATAATGCTTATTTTTCTTTAGTCAGCCACCTGACAGAACTAATAAACTTCATCTCCCTGGGATTTTATTTGCTTCATAGGGGAGTCCGTTTGCCAGAGTTAACCACATTTTCTGTTTTGCTCCTAATTACAGAAATGCTGCAGTCTCTTGCCCAGCGCCCCGCTCCAGCAAACACCAATCGGGAGCGGCGGCCTCGTTACCAACATCCAAAGGGAGCGCCTAATGCGGATCTAATCTTTAAGACTGGTGGGAGGTAGGAGTCTCTCATTGCTTCCTCAGCTCTTTGTTTTTCATGATGTCCGTATGAATGAATTAGATAGTTCTGGATTCTGCTTAGTGATAAAGGCCTATTTATTAGCAAAATAGAAAAGTCTTTGAGTTGTAGCTATTTGAGAGAAGAAAACCTGGGTGTTAAATAGTTACAGTTTAAAAGAAAATCTTGAATTCAGCCACAGAGATCTTTCACTCTCTGTGAGTGGACTTCTTTAGATTTTTTAATTTTCTCTTTGGTATTTATTTATAGAGAGGACTAGTTACAGACTGGTTGGAGAGAAATCACAGGCTTTATGTTAGGATTTCTTAGGTCAGTGTTAAGTAATCTTAATGTTTACAGAAACTCAAAAGCTATTTGCTAGACTTTCAAGCATGCAGATTGAGTTTGTTTTGAGAGTTTTTGTTTATTTTTTTAATTATAAAATGTCCTGCTGGGATCCATGCCAGTTCTACTTAAACTTGAGGTGTTTAATGTAAAATAAAACTCTATATAAAGAATTTCACATTGAAGATGTTTCCTGATAACATCTCATTCATCTTTTTTTAAGGAGTAAAATTATTTGAAGTTTTTCTGTAACCTGATCTAAAGACCCACACCGTCAATTCAATTTTCTGTCTTGTGGTTGGGTTATGATCAAAGGGACATTGTCTTTGCTGCTCTTACTGATCTCTCTCAGGGTGTTAGTGTTTAGACTGAGGATATACTGCCTCCCTCAGATGTCACCTTCTTGTTGGGGGCAGGCGAGCAGGTGTAGAAGAGAATGTGCTGGGGGTAGCCGCAGTAGTTCATTGTTGAAGAGAGTAGCACTGGGAAAAAATGCAGATATTGGAGCCTATCTCTTTTGCTCACTGAATATATTTATGTGATGCCAATAACATTTTTCTTTGAACTGTATGCTCAGACAACTCTAATGAAATTGCAATTTAATGAAAATTGGTTTGTCATGGCAGTTTAGGGATCTGTGTTTTATTTTTTAGAAATCCAAGTTAGAAGTGATTTACAAACCTATCTAATTAGGCATAATAAGATACTAGATTATTTTTAGTTGTGCAAACTTCATTAAAGTCCTATAATAAAAGCTTTTATTGCTGCTAAAATGTAGAAGCTGGCTAAGTTAACAGGCCATGAAAATTTTAGTTTCTTTTATATTTTCTTAGAGTAGCTTTAAATATATATCATAGTGTTCTTGATAATGTCTGTTCCCTCTTCTTATCTTGTTATTAGAAAACAAAACTATTAGATTATGTTTACCATGATGTTTTTCCATCAACTTCACCTGTCCATGCAGCCTGACATCTCTGAACAATTATTTCTATTAATTCTCTAATCCCTTTTTGATTTGGATATTGCAAGTGTAGTGTCTTTTCCTAATTTTTAAATGTTTGAATGACTTTTCAGAATCAATAAGAAGGAACTTAGATATATAATTGGTATTTGCAGTAGTATTTTTCCTGTCAGCATACAGCACCTGCCATGGGTTCAGTCCTGCACTGTGGAAAATTCAAAGGTAGAAGAAGACAGAGTCTTTACCCTCACGCTTGTAGTCCAGTGGGAAAGCCAAGGACAGGTACTTGGAAGAGTTGATTCTCCCCTAGTCATAGATTTATTTAAAAGAATCAATCGAGAGTCTATTAAGTAGCCAGCATTTCTTAGGCATAGGGGAAACGTGTAAACTTACAGCTGCTGTAAGAGATGCGTATATGAACACAGAGTATGCCTTTCTTAGTTTCTTACCAGTTACTCAGTCATTTTTCAAAATTCTTCCTTAACGGTCTGTTTTCCTTCCCTCCCTCTGGCCCCTCTCTTAGTCAGACTTGGAAGAATTGGTTACGTTTGCTTTTTCTTGCTCACCCCCCACTCACTGTGTCTGACTGTAGTCTGCTGCCTCCCTCTGCCGGTTCCCTGAAGCTGCCTTCACTGGAGCCCTGAGCTGCCGCCTCCTGCCTTCAGTCTCTAGTCCCCTAGGCTGTCCCGGGGCACTGAGCATGTGAACCCTCCCTTTCCCCTTGGTGTGCTCTCTTCCCTTGTCTTCTGTGGTTCTGAGGCTTCTGGTTTTTCTTGTCCTTCCCTGACTCCTCCTGCTCCTGGCTCCTGTTTGGGCTTGCCTCTGCCTAGAGATGCTCGTGTCCCTCAGGTCAGTCCTAGGCCCTCCTCTCTTACTCTGTGTACGCTCCACAGGAGGTGTCCTCCCCTCCCGAGGCTCACTTACCAGCAGCATTTCTGGCCCACGCCACGCATTTTAGTTTCTGATGGTATATCCAGTTGTCTTCTAAACGGCCCACCTGGATGTCTCATAGGAAAGTAAACTCGGGCTGTCCCCCGCCCCCAAGCCTCTCTCCTCCTCTGTTCTCCTGTTCAGTGAGTGGAAGCACCGCTCACCCAGTTGTCCAAACTAGAAAAGGAGGTTTTATTTTTGACTCTTCTCTCTCCTTCAACCTCCATGTCTGGTTAATTAACACATCCTCTGATTCTACTACTGAGTGGCTCTCACACTTGCCCATTTTATTCCACCCCCACTGCCGAGATCCTACATCAAACTACCATCACCTCCTGTTGGAATCCTGCCAGCAGCCTCCTGATCTCCTTCCCAGTCTCCAGTTTGAACCCCTTCCAGTTTATTGTCTCTGCCAGACCCACAGTGTTCTTTCTAAATGCACATCTGCTATCTGACTGTGAGAGCACTTCTGCTTAAAACCCTTCAGTGACTCCTCGTGGCTTGTAGGATGAAGTCCGAACGCCTCAGCTTGGTTAACATGGCCCTGCATGATGGGGATGTGCTTTCCTTATTGGCTTTATCTCTTGCTCATCTTTCCCCTCCTCCCAACCAAGCTGGCCTTACAGTTCTTCTGATTATGTTCTATTTTGCCTCCCTCTGTTTGCAGTCCTCTCCTGCTTTCCCCGCCTAACTCCTGTTCCTCCTTCATGTCTTACTTCAATATTCTAAAGTCTGACATAGGTCAGTGTGTATATGCTGTCCTGGCTCCCTCTATTTCCACAGACCCCGTCCTACTAATCGCCTGCCAGCTTGTCTCTGTCCCCTGTGAGAGCAAAGACTGAGGCAGAGATGGAGCCGTGTCTCATTTTTCCATCATATCTCCTCCATAGCTCTTGGTGCCTGGCACATAGTAGATGGCCAGTGAATATCTGTTGAATGGACAGGACTTTTAAAAATCTATGCTTAGTCATTTAGTAAACTTTCTTCCTATGTTCTGCTTCTAGCTCTTCTTCTCTCTTGTTTTCCTGATTTCATGAGAGTTCCATCTCTTGAGCTACTCTCCCTACCTGTTTTAAATCTCTTCTTAAAATCATAACTTGGAAAAAAAATCCTAACTTGTCTATCACTCTTGAAAATGGCCCTTTGTAGAGTATTATGGTATTTTCAAAGCCAGTGTTCTAAAAATGCAGGTGCAGATGAACATGGTAGAGGAACAAGCAAACATATGTAAACGTGAGTTTTTGAGCCTTTCGAGTACCAAAGTTTCTTTGCCGTTTTTTAAGTATTAAGTGAAGAAATGTAGTCATTTGAAAGAACATAACTGGTGGGGTGGAGTCTCCCAGTGGTTTGGCTCCCCTTTATTTTCTTCTATTTTTAATGCTGGGCCAGTTTTGGCAGCAAGATGTGTATGTAGAGCGATGGTTCATCAAGTATCTTAGGGAGAACATGCTGAGCGGTGAGTTCCTACAAAGGAGGGAAAAGAAAATTCTGTGAGTGAAGTCTGAGAAATTGTTTCCCATTTGACTCTTAACTGGGCTAGTGCTTTTTAAAAAAATTAGATATTAATATTGTTGATGTTATATGGTAGATAAAGGGAAATTTATTTGGAAACTGGTTATTAAAGCAGTTTAAAATTTTTCTTCCCTGTGGATTTTGATAAGGCTCCCAGACATTAATTATAATGATTTTTGTATTTTCTAATCAGGATTGAAATAGGGCTGTAAGTTAAAATTTTAGCCCTTTTCACTGGGCAGAAATTCTCTAACAAACTATAGGCATTTGCTTATAATGAGTTAAAATAGCACTAGAGCTCTAAGTAAAACAGTTATCCAGGTATTCTCTAGTACAGGACAAGGTAGTTTTCCACTCTGCTAGTGTTGAAAAAACTGAAACTTCACGGCTGACAAGCATTAGCAGTAATGTGGTTTATGCTACAAGTTCATGTGGATTATATCAGTGCTTCTCAAACTTTAAAATACATATTTTAATCATCTTGACTCTTATAAACTGCTGCTTCTGGGTCATTTTCTAACAAGCTCCCAGATGATGGCAAAGCTGCTAGAGTGCAGAGCACATCTGAATAGCAAGGGGTTATACCATCAGACTTTTAGCCCATCTTAAGGAGTGTGTGCATTTTTTAATAGATATTCTCTTTATGTCCCTATTGTAAGATTAAATAAGTGATAGTTATTTAATAGTTCTCTCAGGGAATACTTGTTTTATTGACCTTTTTCCAATTCAGTTCAGTTTTGCATGAGTTATGGATATATCCAGCTGAAGATAGACTTTTCCACGTTTGCATTTTATTTTTTGAAAGCTTCTTGCTAGTGTAACTTGCCTTGTGAGAAACAAGCTGTATTAGTTTGCTAGAATTGCTGTTCCGAAGTGCCATGAACTGAGTGACTTCAACAACAGAACTGTGTCGCCTCACAGCCCTGGAGGCCAGACGTCCGAGGTCAGGTGTCGGCAGCGTTGGTTCCTTCCGAGCGCTGTGAGGGAGAATCTGTTCAGGCCTCCTTCCTGGCTCCTGGTGGCTTGCCAGCAATCTTTGGCCTCCCTGGGCTTCCACAGCACCGTCCGCTCTCTGCCTTCGTCTGCACGTGGCATTCTCCTTTTGTGTGTGTGTCTGTGTCCAAATTTCCTCATGTTGTTAAGGACACAGTCCTGCTGGATTAGGGTGCCATCCTACTCCAATAGGGCCTCATCTTAACTAATTATATCTGCAGTGACCCTATTTCCAAATGAGGTCACATTCTGAGGTATTGGGGCTTAGACTTCAACATATGAATTTTGAGGGTAAACAATTGAGCCATAACACAAAGCATGAATTCTCAGCATCTTAGAAAGTAGGAAATGTACTGGGATCACCCCTTCCAAAAATGGTCAGAATTGCTCTTTTTAGCGCCCGTCTTGCGTCTTCGTCAGAGGAGTTTGTGGGCTCTTTACAAAGCACTGATTATCAGGAGATGTCAGGCAGCAGTGGCTGGTGGTGATAGGGGGCCTTTTCTTGCTGGAGCTTTGTCCTTAGCAGTAGTGCTTTAACATTGCCCTGTTTGTGCCTCCAGGAGACGTTGATCCAGCAGCACGTGTCATTTCATTAGGTCCTGTATCTGATGTTGTGGATAGTGGAGTCCTCCAGCAATTGAATGAGAGCAGTGGACACATCTCAGCATGTCGGTCTAGAGAGTTGCGAATCTAAACCTGGGACAGGCTGGGGCCATGAGGCGGAAACAGCAGCCTCTGCCAACACCGGAACAAGCCGACGCTTCCAGATAAGGCATAAACGGCCTTTTGTAATGGAAATCACGTGAGGGTTAATCTTCTCTTGAGAATGGCAGTCATGAAATGAGATGGTTAACTTGACTACTGAGCAGTTACACCAAGAAGAGCGTCAATGAGATGATTGAGCCGGAGAAGAAGCGGTTGTAATGGTAATGGTATGGGGAAATGAACTTGAGTTTTAAACTTGATTTGAGTTACAGTGTCTCTGAATTGAACATCCCATGTTGGAAGAAGATACATTTGGGGGCTCCAGGACTACAGTAGAAAAGTATAGAGCAAGCAGTAAAATCTCCTAGTAAAACTTACATGCAGGACAACAAAATGATGAAAGATATCCAGATACCAGATAATCCACCAGGAAGGCTTTTGTTTAGGAATTTGTTTCAAGAGGAACAAGGGATGAGGGAGAAAAATCGGTTTTATCCATCAGAGTCAGTAATATAAAATTGCCTATTGGGGTAAAAGAAAAACGTGAAGCTTATTAGTATAAAAGAGTGTGAGTTCAGATGGCTTAGGGAAGTCTGACACCAGCCTAAGATCAGGGAGAGTTGAGCCCATTGTAAGTATCATTGACAACAAGCGTGCCAGTCAGCATGTCACAGAAAATGGACGAAGGACAACAAGAAGTGGATCAGAAGATTTTGTTGACCTTCATGGGTTTACAGCCTCTGTCTCTAAACAAAGTATGGAAACAGTAGAGCTTTTATTTTGCTTTTGGTTTTGTTTTGTTTTGTTTTGTTTTCCCCCCACTAAATAGAAATGAGGGTTCTTAGTCTGTTTCTGGCAATCTGTTAATTTATTAGGATAGTTGTCTTTCGTTTGCTTTCCAATAGGCATAGTAATTTAGTTAAAGAGCACATCTGTATGCTGCAACTTGATTACATCTTTTTTTCTAGCTATTTTGCATTTTTTCTTTTACCATGTTTCAGTTTCTGCATGTAGAATTAAATGAGAAACAAAACTTGTAAAGTTGTAACATTTCACATGGAAATGCTGCCCGATCTTCACCAGCTTCAGAAATCTGACTTTGCCGATGCTGCAATAAAGTGTTGTAATTTAGATTTAATGTGCTTGCGTTTTATTTGGTTTGGGTTTTGGAAACCTATTCAATGGATAAATCACTATCTTCCAGGGTCGTCTTCGACCTTTATAAAATAGTCTCGGAGACCATTTCTTTAGCATTTCACTGCTAGTGTTGCCCTCACTTTAGCATTCTGTATTTGCATTATTTTCCTGGGTGCCTGAGTTAGCTTACCTTTGGATCAGTACAGAAAAATAGCCTGTGGAGTCCAACAGAATAAACTTTTTTTTTTTTTTTGAGGAAGATTAGTCCTGAGCTAACATCTGCCACCAATCCTCCTCTTTTTGCTGAGGAAGACTGGCCCTGAGCTAACATCCGTGCCCATCTTCCTCTACTTTATATGTGGGTCGCCTACCACAGCATGGCTTTTGCCAAGTGGTGCTATGTCTGCACCTGGAGTCCGAACCAGTGAACCCCCGGCCACCGAGAAGCGGAACGTGCACACTTAACCACTGTGCCACCAGGCCGGCCCCGCTTGTTTATTTTTTTTATTTTATTATTTTTTTTTAAAGATTTTATTTTTTTCCTTTTTCTCCCCAAAGCCCCACCAGTACATAGTTGTATATTCTTCGTTGTGGGTCCTTCTAGTTGTAGGTGAGCAGTGCCATGTCCGCGCCCAGGATTCGAACCAATGAAACACTGGGCTGCCTGCAGCAGAGCGTGTGAACTTAACCACTCGGCCACGGGGCCAGCCCCCCGCTTGTTTATATTTTAAAAAATATAAATAAGGGGGAAAAGCCTTCTGAATTTTGGAGAATACTGTGATTCTCATAACTTTGTCAATCTCTTGGACCTCTTTTACCCCTTTGTGATCTACCAAAGGTAAGCAGATGTTAACACATCAGTTGTTAGCTGTCAGACTTCTTCCTTTTATCCCTTTTGGGGACTAATAAGCTGTAAAGGCCTGTGAGCATCCTTAAGGGTCCCTCTCCAGATGAGTCCCTGCAGTTGCCTCTGAGAGACCCATGGGCCCTTGCATGCTCTTACTCTCCAAATAGTCAAAAACCTGATGGCCAGACAGAAGAAAGGATCCAGATAGCACACAGTAGCCAGAAGAGCTGAACAAGGAGCAGGACTGGGAAAGCAAAAACCACACAAGCAAGACGCAGAAACACAAAAGAGGAATAAGTGGGGCGCAGACCCCTGAGAGGCCCCTGGGCTGGAAGTCCTGGACCGTGTGGAGTGTTAGTGTTGGAAGGAACACTCGGTTTGCAGATGGGGAGTCATCTTGAGGTGCAGTGACTTAACACCGTTCAGTGTGGCGAGATCAGGCATTGGTGGTGTCAGGAGTTTTGTGATTTCCAGAAATAACTTCATAGTAGGAAGGAGATAGGCCCAGAGTGGTGAGACCGACAGCAAAGAGAAGTAGACCCCAGATTTCCTAATAACTCCAACCATATCATATAATATCTTCATAATACCTATAGTGGAAAACCTGAGGTAATTGTTAAAAAATGTATCTTATAAAAGAGATGAAATACATCTCAGGTTCCCTCCTAAAGTGGTTTTAAAGTTCTTTACATTCAGGGGTAAATTTCCTGCTGTTCAGAAGTCTAATTTTTTACTTAAGTTGCAAATGAAAGACGTCCAATTTAAATTTGCTTAAACTCACAGGAGACTATGGTAAGGATCCTAAAGTTTGAAACCAACACAAGAATATTGTTGGGCTTTAGAAATAACTAAATGGAATGGGAATTCTCATGTACTTTCTGCTCCGCGGCTTTATTCTTCCTTACTGTCTTTACTCAGGCTGCCATGCCAGAATACCACAGACTGGGCGCCTTAAGCAGCAGATGTTTATTTCTCTCAGTTTTAGAGGCTTGGAAGCCCAAGATCAAGGTGCTAGCACTGTCAGTTTCTCATGAGCACCACCCCCCCACACACTTTCGCTTGCACCCTCCCGCCTTCTCACTGTGTCATTATGTGGCCTTTCCTCTGTATCCCTGGTGTCTCTTCCTCTTATAAGGACGCCAGTCCTATTGGATTAGGGCCCCACCCTTATGGCCTCATTTAACCTTGGTTACCTCCTTAAAAGCCCCGTCTCCAAATAAAGTCGCACTGGCAGTTGTCGGCTTCAACCTGTGAATTTTGAGGGAAACAATTCGGTCCATAACACTCACTGTAAACTTGGTTGCCAACAGCTGCTGAGTTTTATGTCTTACAGCTACAGAGACGACTTGGCCTCTGCAACCAAGTCTGCATACCCACGGAACTGCTGGCCCTGCTTGGCATGGGCACCCGTCCTTGGACCGGTGATCTGTGGTCTAGGGCGCAGGTCCTGTGAAATCATGGCCGCTCTACAGGAGCCTTAAGAATTACCTGGGGGAGGGGACTGCCTACACTCAGTTTTCCAAAATAGAAGTTCTCTGATTTTAAGTGTGAGCTTTCCCACATAGCTATAATTTATTTCTAAAGTTTGGTTTTTAAAGAACTCCAAATATTTCATCTATATAACCTCTCTTTAAAACATTGCTTTTCCTTTGTGTGGCTGGCATGAAGGTGTAGCTGGCCCAGCTCTCAGTCTGGTACTCTTCCCTAGACTTGTTTTGAATGAAAACAAAACGGAGGTGGAATCAATTTAAAATTTCAAAAAGACTTAGCATGCTGTGAGTAAAATCACATTTTTGGCCTTCTTATTTAAATGTGATGTATTTAATTTTTACCTTTGGAAGTCCAAAGGACATTCCGCCATCTTCTGTTATCTCAATAGGTATGCTTCTTTCTGGAGGAGTAACTTTGGAAATGGTTGGATTATCACTCAAACGTTTGTCTCCTTGAAACCGGTTCAATCTTACAGTTATTGGGAAAAGTGTTTCAAGTTCTGTTGAGTGTGTAGATGGATGTGTACAAGTACTCGTGTTTTTACCTTTCTTTGGCTTCCTACATGAACTGTACAGTCAGTTTTACTTTGGGTTCATGGATTTAAACATGTATATGAATACCTGGCAACCATGGAAAGAGAAAGATTTATTGGCAATATTCATTGGCCTCCTGTATACCAGGCACTAACCTAAGCACTGGGGATACAGAGGTGGAGAAAAATCCTTGCCCTCGTGGGGCTGACATTGTCGTAGGGGAATCAGACAGGAAATGTGAAAAATCCTATGAAATTAAGTGATGATAACGGTAGAGTGCTTAGTGCAGTGTGTGGCTCACAGGCAGGATTTGTTTGATGCGAGTTACTGTGACTATTACAGCCAGAAATCTCTTCCTCTTCACTACCTGGCTTGTGCTACTTGCCTTTCAGGATTTAGTTGAAGCTTCGCATCCTCTGGGAAACCTTGCCATCCTCCCCACCCCCGATTTGATGGAGATGCTTTTCTTGAGTTCATTGGATGTGCCTCTGCCTTCCTGCCCACGCTGGGGGAAGATGAGCTTAAAAGAAGGGTGGTTACTCTGCTGCTGTTTTGCGAAGAGACAAGCAGAGCCCCTTGTGTTGGAGGACAAGGCTAGGAACGGGGGACCCCTGTGAAATGCTCAACAAATCCTTTTCCCCGGATGGTGGGAATTCTGAGGGTATCTCCTCAACTCCAGGAGGTGCACGTGGCCATGTTCTGAACCACCTGTCCCTGCCATGTTCAGAACAAGACTTCTGCCCTGGGTCCAGACATGGCCTGACCTCAGGCTTGCTGATGGGTCTCACCTGTCTTGTCTGGCTTGACCGGTGAGGTCAGGAATTTGCAAAGTGGAAACAGGTCCTGGTAGTCTGCCATTTCCCCAGTTCACACCAACTCTGGATGGTGGCATGGCGACTTTGGGGTCAGTGCTGGCAGGAAACTTCTCGTCTGGACTGATGGGCAGAGAATGTCATTCTAGTTCCATGAACTGTTTGCTTTGGAATCTAAGAGGTGAACAGGTGGGCTTTGTGTGTTCCCCCAAGAGCTGTGTGCACCTGTATACACCTGCCATTAGGGAGTTCTCAGGTCTGGAACATTTTTTCAGTCAAGGCCCAGAGGCAAGAAATACCTACTATATTCAGAAGGGCAGTGAAAGCACCAGGCAGACCACTGGTCGGTCACTTACTCATTAGATGTATGTTGAGCACCAACTCTGACACATCCTACCTTTATGACCTGGGGTAATTATTAACCTCTACACTTCAGTTTTCTCATCTGCAAGATGAGGATAACTTCTTAGGATTGTATGGAGATTCAGTGGGATAATAAGCATGAGGGTCTTAACAAGGGGCTGTGATACAGTAAGTGGTCAAAAACGGTTACCTGATAGTACGAGTACTCTTCCTGCCACAGCTCCTATGTGCCAGATACAGTGTTGGATACAAAGCTGAGCGAGCAGGCTCTGCCCTGGAAGAACTCATAAGCCTTCAGGGTGCAGAGTGAATATCAAGTTCAGACCTGGCTGGCTAAAATCACATGCATAACTTCCAACACACTACATGGCCCACAGAAGAATGTGCCTGAACAGCAGTGGGAATGCTACCCTTCCGGTGATTCTGGCCTGGACCAAGTCCTTTCTTCTTGCCAAATAGAGAAATAACATGCCCATCTCCCTAGAGATCAGTGGCCATTTAAATTCAGGCATAAACCTTTTACGTTCTCATTAATTTTTCCCTCTATGTTTCTGTCTTCCCCAGAAACAGAGGGTTGGTGGTTGGCTTGAATGTTAAGGAGAAATACATGATTATCGTAGTTCAAACGACTCCAGAAGTATCATGGCAGCTTCTGAGCTCTCCACCATCCTGGGATGAGAATGGGCTATTGGGTCAAGTCACCCCAAGTGTTTTTCCAGATATATCATGGATGGGGGTCAGACCCACAAATTCCAAGAGGCCCTTTGGGAGAGATGGGGATCCTTGAAACCCCACAGGCTGGTGACTTCTCTTTGGGCAAACAGAGCAGGCCAGGAAGATATTCCAAGGTCATCTTGAGACTGAGGTGGGATTTTTGCCAGGCTTCCTGGAGGGGGCATTGGCAAAGAGTAAGACGTGAGGGGAGCAGAACAGGAAGCAGTTTTGAAATGAGAAAGCAGAATTGTTCCTCAGTTGAATCAGTTTGACCCCCCGCTTGTGTGTGTAGCACAAGGGCCTGTGGGGGTTGGTTTTCGAATCCATGAGCCCACGTTTCCTATGACTTCCGTGTGCACAGGGGCCATCGACTAAACATTGAGGATACAAGGAATTGTACGGAATGGCCCAAATCCTTCAGTAATTATAATCTTGTTCAGAGCCACACACGGAGTGAGCACCCTCCCACATCAACACAGGGCCAACGACCGCACTGCCCCTTCCATGATTCCCGTGTGGTGGAGGGGGCTGGCTGTGGAGCCGGACAAGGCCCACTGAAATTCTGGTCCTGCTCCTTATTGGGTAAGTTTCTTAACCTTCGTTTAGCTTATTTGTGCAATGAGAATCAATTATGAATTTCCAGGGTGGTTGTGAAAACTGAATGTAAAGCATTCATTCCACACCTGCTATGAGCTAGACTGAAGTGACTGATACACAAGGCAATGGCCTGCTTCTATGGAGCTTATGTTCTAGGAGGAGAGACACGTAATAAAGGAAATTAGGAGAAATACCAAATAGATGACACTGAGTGACGGACACTGTGATGTGCCACCCAGACTGTCTTCGCTGAAGGCCTTGTTTGGGGAGCACTGTTGGCAGGCGGCCTTCAGCTGTCGGCTCCTCTGGCGTGGGCTTAGCTGCAGACGTGGCTGGAGCTAGCTTAAGGAGGCCCACACACGAAGCCTGACCAGTGCAGGAGTATGAAGGCCTGGCCATCTTGGCCCTAGTCAGGACAGCTCAGGCCATTCCAACTGCAGAGCTCCCCATGGGGGCTGTCCCTGGGCCTGCATCACAGCCCACTTGCCCGTCTGCCCATCCTTCCTGACCCCTTCCACAGTTATTGATCCCAGGAGTACTCCCTAAAAAACATCCTGTGCTCTAAAATCCTTCTCAGAGTCGCTTCCTGAGATGCAGACTGCAACCCCAGTGCTATGCTGGGGGCGGTGCTGTGATGGGTTGGCTCCTTGAAATTGGGCCTGTAGGGAAGGAGTCCTCCCTGCAGAGACAGGGCTCAGCCGAGACCAGAATCATAAGGATCAGCCTCTTGAAAACCAGGGAGCACATTCCAGACAAAGATCAGAGAGAAAGGATCAAGGACGGCCTATTTGGGGACCTGAGGGAAGAAGTAGTGAGAGGCGGGTGAAAGAAGTGGGTGAGCTTTGAGAGGCAGGGCCCTTCCCCGAGAGGACTTGGTAAGCCAGAGGGAGAAATGAGAGTTGTCTTCCAGGTGCTGCACAATTGATGTGACGTGCTTTAAAGGACCACTCTGGCTGCTGAGTGGAGAGCAGGTTGTAGGGGCTAGAGTAGAGTTGGGGAGACCTATGAGAAGGATACACAGGAGCCTGGACGGGAGGTGATGGAGGTGACGTGGAGAGGAGGAGAGGGATTCAAGATACATTTCCCGGTAGAGCTGAGAGGACTTGATGGATTGGATGGAGGACTGGGTGGGATGAAGGAACTGTTGGGCTCCTGGCCTGAGTGGTTGGGTGGATGCGGTACGGAGAAGGAGTGCAGGCATCCCCCTGTGGAGAGCTGCCAGAGGCTCCCACCTCCTCCGTTCCAGTAGTTTGCATAGCCTGGCTGCACGCCTAGTGTTTTCACAGTCTGCCAGCGAAAATGGCCACTGCCAGTTGGACCTGGTTTCTGGAGACTTCCTAGTCTGCAGGTGGGCAGGCAAAGGTCTTGGCCAGAGAGCTGAGGAGATTATATTGCCCTGGGAAAGGGAAAGGAGGCCCTACCTGTCCTCTTGGGACCCTTGGGCCTGGGCCCGGGGCTTGAGGAGTGAAGGGAATGCTCCCCGCGGGGGCCCTCCGCAGACTAGTGAGAAAGGGGCTGACTGTAAGCCGATCTCTCTCTGTTCCGCCTGACCTGGATTTTCCTTTCCTTTTCATTTGACTTGTGTTTGTTTGCTTTGCGTTGTTTCTGAGAGACTCAGGAGACATCACAGACATGGCCCAGGCTGCGGGTGTCTGAGACCATTACACACCCGGACCAGGCCGGAGGCCCCCCAGCCACAGCCTGCTGTTGTCCCTCCCACAGGCCCCGACCTCAGCCCCCACCGGAGAAAGCCCTTGGAGCCCATCAGAAGAGAGGCGGGAGGTGGGAGAGAAGCTCTGTGGCTGGTGGAAGAGTGTTCAGGTCCCTAGTGCCAGCTCTGTGTGACTTTGCTGTCCCACTCCTTCCATAGTCAACCAGTGTTTCCACATCAGCTCCCAGTGCTCTCAGCTGCTGCTGTCTCCAATCTGAAAACAAATATGGAGGTCAAATGCATAAAAGTTGGGTAACCCTCCTTGTGTTGCTGGGGCAGGAAATATAAAATAAGTACAAAAATCCCTAATTCCATTTTACTTCTAAAAAATTTTTATCTGGAAATAGAGACTGACTAGAGGTTGCAAAAATAGTAGAGTCCCATAAAGCCTTCATCCAGCTTCCCCCAGTGGTGACGTCTTATATGATGACAGTATAATATCAAAATCAGGAAACTGACATTGGTTGAATACTGGTAGCTAGACTATGACATTATTCAGTTTCCACTGGTTTTTACATATGCATTCATGTATATGTGTGTATGTGTGTTTCTACACAATGTGATTCCATGTATAGATTTCTGTAACTCCACTACAATCAACGTATAGAACTATTCCATCACCACAAAGGAACTCCTGTGTGCTATTCCTTGTCCCTGGTGTATTAGTCAGAGTTCTTCAGAGAAACAGAACCAATAGGATATATGGTCATGTGTCACTTAACGATGGGTGTGTTTTCAGAAATAGGTCATTAGGCAATTTTGTCATTGTGCAAACATCATAGAGTACACTTACACAAACCTGGATGGTATAGCCTACTGCACACCTAGGCTATCTGGTACTAATCTTTTGGGACCTCTATTGTATACCCAGTCCGTCGTTGACTGAAACCTTGTTATGTGGAGCATGATTATACATAATATAAGGAGATTTATTGTAAGAATTGACTCATGCAATTGTGGAGGCCAAGAAGTCCCACAACCTGCCATCTGCAAGCTGGAGAAGCAAGAAAGTCAGTGGCATAATTCAGTCCACATCTGAATGCCTGAGAACCAGGGGAGCTGATGATGTAAGTCCAAGTTCAAAGGCCCAAGAATCAGGGGGCAGTGGTGTAAGTCCCAGTCTGAGTCTGAAGGCCTGAGAACCAGGAGCACCAATGTCTGAGAGCAGCAGCAGATGGATGTCCCGGCTCAAGCAAAGAGAGCGAATTCACCCTTCCTCCACCCTTTTGTTCTATTCAGGCCCTCAGTGGATTGCATGGTGCCCACCCACATAAATGAGGGGCATCTTCTTTACTCAGTTACCGATTGAAACGCTGGTCTCTTCTGGAGATGCCCTCACAGACACACCCAAAAGTGATGTCTATAGCAGTCAGGGCATCCCTTAGCCCAGTCAAGCTGACACATGAAATTAATCATCACACTTGGAAACAACTAGTCTGGTTTCATCTCTATGGTTTTGTCATTCTGAGAATGTGATGGAAATGAATCATGCAGTAGGGATCTGTGATGCCCTTGAGATCCATCCAAGCCAGTGCATGTTGTTCCTTTTTATTGCCGAGTAGTATCCCATTCGATGGAGGTACCAGAGTTTCTGCAACCATTCACCCATGGAAGGACATTTGGGTGGTTTCCACCTTGGGGCTATTCTGAGTCAAGCTGCTATGAATATTTGTATATGGGGTTTTTTTTTTATTGTGGTAAAATATACATACAATTTACCATTCTAACCATTTTTAAGTATACAGTTTACTATGTGTACAGGTTTTTGTGTGAATGTAAGTTTTGATTTCCCTGGGACAAATGCCCAAGAGTGAAATTGCTGAATCATGCGGAAAGTGCGTGTTTAGTTTCATAAGAAACAAGCAGCAAACCATTTTCTGGAGTGACTGTTCCATTGAACATCCCCACCGGATGTGTGGGAGATCCAGTTTCTCCACATTGTTGTCAGCATTTGGTCCTAGCACTATTTTTTATTTTAGCTACCCTAATCGGTGCGTAGTGGTATCTCCTTGTAGTTTTAATTTGCATTTCCCTAACAGCTAATGATGGTAAGTGTCTTCTCATGTGTTTGTTTGCCATTCATCTCTCCTGTGGTGAAATGTCTGTTCCTGCCTTCTGCCTTTCTAATTCGATTAGAAACAGGGTTACATTTGTGTTTTTATTGCATTTGAGCTTTGAGAATTCTTTAAATTCTTTTGTAGATTCTAGATACAAGTTGGATATGTGCTTTTCAAATACTTTCTCTGAATCTGTAGTTTGTCTTTCATCCTTTTAATATGGTCTTTTGTTCAGGAAAAGTTTTAAATTTTGATGAAGTCCAACCTGTCTTTTTTTCTATAAATTATCCTTTTGATATCATGTCTAAGTACTCTACTCTTTGCCTGGCTTAAATGTCAAAGATTTTCTGCTATCCTTCCTTCCTAAAAGTTTATCATTTTATGTTTTACATTTAAGTCCATGATACATTTTCAGTTAATTTTGGTGTAAGGTGTGAGGTTTAGTTTGAGGAGCTCCAGTGCCATTTGTTGAAGAGGCTGTCATTCCTCCTTTGGATTGCTTTTGCACCTTTGTCAAAAATCAGTTGAACATACTCGTGTGGGTCTATTTCTGGGTTCTCTATTGTTCCATCCATCTCTGTGTCTGTCCCTCCACCAATACCACACTGTCATGATTACTGTAGCTCTGTAGCTACAGTATTGATATCAGATAGAATGATTCCTCCCACTTTATTCTTCTTTGTCAAGATTGTTTTAGCTAATCTAGTTCCTTTGCCTTTCTGTATAAATTTTAGGATAAGCTTGTCTTTGTCTATAAAATGTCTTGCTGGGAATTTGATAGAAATTGCATTATTATGTTTGACGCTCTTGTGAATGGAATTACTTCCTTAATTTCATTTTCAGATTGTTCATTGCTAATATCTGGAAATGCAGTTGGTTTTGTGCGTTGGTCTTGTATCCTGTAACATTGCTTGGCCCTTTAATTCTAGTAGTTGTGTTGTAGATTCCTTAGGATTTTCTTCATTCAGGATCCTATCACCTGCAAACACAATTTTCCTTCTTGCTCTCCAATCTGGGCGTCTTTTATTTCCTTTTCTTCCTCGACTGTACTGGCTAGAATCTCCAGTATAATAATCAATAGAAGTGATGGGAGCAGACATCCTTACCTTGCCCCTGATCTTAGGAGAAACCATTCTGGTTTTTAACATCTAGTATAATACAGAGAAAACCATATACTGACCAAGTACCAGGGTCCTGAGAAAGCGGGCGTTGGGTAATGGCACCCGGAAAGGCTTCCCAAGGAGGTGAGTTGAGAGGAGGATGAGCTCACCGAGGTCAGGAAGTCTGTGAGTTTGTCCTGACATTCCAGTGCTGGATCTGACAGCTGAAGAGGACAGTCTCAGGACGTTGATGCTCTGGCAGGCTTGCTGTGCTTTCCAGACAAGGTAGGTCTCCTCTCCCTCCCCATCATACCCATGAATGAGACAGCCTCCAAAGGATCCTGTGCCACCACAGGCTGCATCTCATTTCCCATCACTCCGGGATGCAGAGCAGGCTAGGGGGCGGGCAAACTGAGGTGCTCCCAAATGTTCCAGGGAAGGAAGCTAGAATCAAACACACGAAACTCTTGTCCCAGGGTGCGGGGGCAGCTGCCCCCAATGGGGAGCCTGTGCACCTTCTTCCTGTATTAAGAACCTGACGTTCATTTGTTCCTTCCTCCATTAATCCATTACCCATTCGCTTATGATGCATTTGTTCAGCAATGACTCAGTGCAAGGTACCTTTTGAGAAACAGCATAGGATGAAATAGACTAACAAGATCCTTATTCACCAGATATTTGTAATTCACAGCAGAGAGCTGAGTCTCAAATACTTATGCTTGGGAACAATGTGCACTCTGGGACAAGAGAGGCATAAACCAAGTGCTGTGTGTGGGGGGTGGTTTGTCTGTGTGTGTAGAGGGGCGTGGTTAGGGCAGGTAGGATTAGGGAGCTTATATTTAGTGGGGCACGGACAAGCTGAGCTGTAAACAACGTACGAGATTTTGACAGATGACTGGCAGGAGGTTTGGGGACACCTTAGAGCAGTGATTCTTGAACCCCCATGTGGACATGACTTCCCTGAGATCTTATGAAATACGGGTTCTGACCTAGTGGGTCTTGGGTAGGGCTTGAGATTTCTGACCAGCTCCCAAGTGAAACTGATGCTGCAGATTGGAGGGTCACACTGAGTAGCAAGAGTTTAGAGAACATCTGATATGATTTGGCTGGAGAATAGTGGGAGAGAAGAGAGAAGAACTGGAAAAGTAGGTAGGGGCCAGATTCCAGGCTGAAGAGTTTGAACTATATTTGGCAGGCAATGCACAACCTCTGAAGGTATTTGGGTCATGAAGTGAGCCAAGCTAGACTTTAGGAAGATTAGCCTGGAAGTCATTCAATGGAGAGACAGAGCAGGGGCAACCAGAGGCAGAGTGATATTATCCATCCATCCATCCACCCATCCACCTACCCAACATACATCCACCCGCCCACCCACCCATCCATCATCCACTAAGATTTGTTAGATACATATTATGGTCCAGACCCTGGGGAAGGATGAAGAAGACCCAGTCTTTCCCCCCAGGGATCCCAGAGCCCAGTGGGAATGATGAAGCCATATGTGTGTGCACATTCTACTGGAGCACAGAAGGGTGTGGGTAAGGGGCTTCCTGAGGGAGGGGACACTTGAGAGCTTTTAAAGAGTAATTTAGATAAAGTTATTTATTTAGATAAAGAAGAGTCCAGTTAGAGGGAGCCACTTGAGCAAAAGCAAGACAGTGCATGTGGGTAGCTGCCAGGAGTTTGGGGTTGAGAGAGTGTCATTCAGGCCAGAGGGGAGCTCAAGAGGTATAGTCAGGAGCCCTGGTCACAAACAGTAGACACCAGCTCTGATTACATCAATGTGCTGGTAGCTTCTAGAACTGACTAGAGGGTTGGAGAACCTAGCTTAGATGGGCACCCAAGGTCCTGCCCCATCCCCACCTTTCTGAGGATTGTCCCTAAATGGGTAGGGTGTGGTTGGCCAAAGGCGCAGTATCCACTCTTCGAGGCCGTAATGGTAACTGGAATTTGTGGAATGGTTACATGCCCAGGCACCTTGCTAAGCGCTTTACACATTCACCAAGGGGAACCCTCCCAGTAGCCCTAGGGAGGGGGTCCCTGCTTTGAGGATGAGGAAACAAGACTTCAAGGGGGTCGGTAGCTTGCCCGAGGTCACCCAGCTACTAGGTGCTGGGGCCTTGATGGAAGCTGGGAATCTGTGCTCCTGAGCCCAGATTCTTTTTTTTTTTTTTTTAATTGTTTTATTGGGATCATATTGGCTTACAACATTGTGTAAATTTCAGGTGTACATCACTATATATCAGTTTCTGTATAGACTGCCTGGTGTTTGCCACCAACAGTCCAGTTTGTATCTGTCACTCTGCATATGTGCCCCTTTACCCCTTTGCCCTCCCCCACCCCCTTCTCCTCTGGTAACCACTATTCTATTCTCCTTATCTATGTGTTTGTTTCTCTTCCACATATGAGTGAAATCATATTGTATTTGTCTTTCTCTGTCTGACTTATTTCTCCACAGTCCAGACTCTTAAACCACTGATGGGGGGAGTGGAATGGAAGGGGCCAGGCCAGGTGGTGACCGCCCAGGGGCTCTGGTGATGCAGCGAGGCAGAGGAGGAAGTGCTGGGGGTGGCACTGTCCAGGTAGAGGCTAGTGGAGCCAGACAGGAGGAGAACCTGGTGGATGCGGAGAAGAGGAGGTTAAATGGCGTCCTGCAGAAGGCGAGGAGATGCCAGGATGGCTCCTCAGGCTCCGGGGATGTGAGAGGTGGCTCCAGAGAGGTCAGGGCTGTGGGAGACAGAGGGCCCGGCTTCAGAGTGCTGTGGCCCGCTGTGGACCAAGGAAGTGTTACTTAAGGTCATAACCAGGGGCCGGGCCTCCGTCAGCCAAATGCCCTGGTAGCTGCTCTGGGCCAAAAGATGCAACCACAAGATTTGGAAGGAGGTCACCAAATTGACCTGGTGGAAGTGCTAGGCAAAGAGATGACCTGGAGGTGGGGTGGGGGCACAGAAAAGGCTCCCAGGAAAGAGTCCCTTTGCTGAACCGTGATGCACAATGAACCACCCCTACACACACACACACACACACACACACGCACACATGCGCGCGCTTGCTCTCTCTCTCTCCCTTCTCTCCTTCACTCTCCCTCTCTCTCTGGGAGCCCATCCCTTCAGCTCTTCTGGCTCTGGGTCGGAGGCCCCTGCTTGTGAAGAGGTTGGGGTGGGCTGTGGGGCTGGAAGAGGACGGCTGATGAACCTTACCTGAAAAAACTCTAGGGAGGCAGAAACTCACTGCCAGAGACAGTAGGAGGAACAGATCCCCCGCTAGGAAAATCTGCTGATTCTCCCACGGGGGGGTTCAAGCTGTCTAAATGACTCTCAGAGGTGGGGGTGGTCAGCAGACATGACTCAGACCCCGTTCTGACCACAGTCTGCAGCACAGAAGAGCAGATCCACTTAGAACCCAGGACGGCGGAGCAGGAGGGCCTGTCAGTCCACCTGGGCTGCTGTAACCCAGGCCCATGGACATTTATTTCTCACACGCCTGGAGTCCAGGACGAACATGTTGGCAGGGCTGGGCTCTTGTGAGGCCTTTCTCCTTGGCTTGTGGACGGCCACCCTCTCACTGGGTCCTCACATGGCGTTTCCTCTGTGTGTTAGTGGGGGAGAGAGCTCTGATGTCTCCTCCTCCTCTTAGGAGGACTCCAGCCCTGTTGGATTAGGGCCCCACTCTTACGACCTCATTTAACCTCAACTACCTCCTTAACGGCCCTGTCTCCAAATACAGTCACAGTGAAGGGTAGAGCTTCAACATATGGATTTTGAGGGACATACATCAGTCCCTAACAGGACCTAAGAGACTCTCTAGTCCAGCTTAACCTCAGAGAGGTTAAGTAATTTGCCCAAGGTCACACAGCTGGCTGTTGGCACAGCCAGAATCGGAAGTCAGGCCTAGCATCTCCCAGACACGTGGAGGAAAGGACATTGTCTTCTAGCTGTTGTGGCTGTGTGTGCTGAGGCCTGCCATAGGTGTGCTCTTCAATAGCAATTGTCTGTTTATAGGAGGAGCAAGAGCAGAGGGGAACGGGCCCACCCCGAAACCTGAAGGATTTAGCTTGGACCTCAGAAAGACTTGCTGTTTGAAAAAGTTGTGAGTCACTGCCAAGTATGGCCAAGGGCAATTGTGGGATTTCTTCCTCTGAAAATGGCAGACTGTTTGGCAAAGGGGCAGGGGTACAGACTTCCTAACTGCTTAAAGATCCTTCTAGACTTAGGTTTCTATGATGACGATGAGGAAACTCCTCAACTGAAACCACCTGAATCCAGAAGTCTTGCCAGGAGGAAATAGTCATGGAAAGAAATCTCCCCGCACATACCTTTGGCCCAGCGGCCCGACCTTGGGGGTGAGGGCAGAGACCGGGCATGTGCAGGACTGTTTACCTTGGTTAGGCAATGCAGATAAATCGCCCTGTTTGTGTTTGCAGACGGGGGCCAACATGTGGGTGGGCAAGGTCAGGCCAGAGGAGGCAGGAGGAGCTGTGGGAAGCTGGTGCTGAGGTCAATGTCTGCTGTTGGGCAGGGGGTGAGTAGGGAGGACAGCCAAGATGCCCCATCTGCACTGCCCGTGTCCCTTCTCCATCTACTCTGTGCCCTCCCAGGTCAACCCTTAGTTCTCTCTAACATTACCTCTCTCTCTCCCTACAACATACCCGACAACAAAATTCTGTAGTGACCCAGGCCCAAAAGACTTTTTGTCTTTTGAGAAAATGATATTTTCATTGAAAAGTGAATTTGGGCAATTCCTTTCAGACCCACAAATGCCATTTTTAAGAAACTAGGAAATTCCAAGACCTGCCATGTGGGGCAATAAGAGCAGTTGCCATTCTGAGCATTGTCACTCCGATTTGCAGTGGGAGGATGTGGTCTCCCAACAGGCCGCATCAAGATGTAAGACTAAGTTGGCTGTTCTTAGTATGGCCTTGTTACAACCCGTGCTCAGAGTTTTCTGGCTCAGCGTAATAACGCCACCGCCCGCTTCAGAAGACGAGGAAGGAAAGGAAGAGTCAGGAGGGCCATCTCTGCGCAGCCGCCTGCTGCCAGGTCCCTGCTCGCCCCCAAGCCTGCGAGGCCACAGCTAAAATGCATAGCAGCCTCTCTTTATGGAGAGATTCCAGAAGACTTTATAGAACACTAATCAGGTCACCTGGAGCCTGTCTTTTGGGTTGGGAGAAAACCACGCTCGGTGGGACCCCACGCTTAACCCCATAGCACATCTGCGAAGGACACTCCCCCCTCCGCCCACATGGGCTGGTGGAGGAACCATCGCCCACCCATGGGGAAGGGCCGGGGTTGCCAGGAGTTGGCTCTGCCGATTTTGCCCACGTCCACCCTTAGTGGGCTGGGGAAGATGAGTGGAGGACGGCGGGGAGGGCGCAGTGTCCAGTGACCGGAGGACCAAGGCAGGGACCCAGGTTTTGGTTCAGTCCTGATTTCCAACATTGGGCCCCACTGCCGCCAGAGGCAGCCCCGGGTGGAGACTTGGTTTGGGGAATATGGTCAGGGGCTGTGTAGCCCTTGATCCAGGCGTTTGGTTTAGTAAACAAATGAGTGCGTTTGAGACCAGACGGCCTCTGCCGAGGAAGGCCCTGCTGCCTGCTGAGGTGGCAGAATCTGCTTTCCTCCTTAGGGCTGGCCTTGCTAACCCAGGGCCAAGGGGGTTCTTGAGGCCCACGTGAACCCTTGTGAGCGCGGTGTAATTCGCACCACCCTGGGTCCATCCTGTGCATGACTTAGACCTCGGGGCTGCAGGGGTGGAGAACGAAGCCTCTTGGATTGAGTTCTTGTATATCCTGGACCAACATCCTACCCAGCCAGGGACAGGATGTTTGGACGGTGCCCTTGACCCAGCCATCTGACCTCAGACTCTGGATGTGCCTCACCAGCCTCTTGTGACCCTGGGGCGACCTCACCCCACCCACAGGGTGCAGGGCGGTGGGTGTGGGGGCAGCTGGCGTCAAAGGATTAGTTTTGTGCCCAGTCTTGTTGGGTCACTGGTTGGCTCTGTGACCTTGAACTTTGGCCTCTCTAAGCTTCAGCCTCCTCCTCCTTCAGCGGAAGTAGTAATGGCACCTCCCTTCACGGTGTGTCATGAGAGAGAGTGCAGGTGAGGCACGGTTCCTGGAGCAGAGACTCGCAGCACCTGTGGTCCTGTCAGTGTCTCGGGGAGCGGTGCCCCCCTGGGGTGGATCAGACCAAGGCCAGGGGCCTGCCGTTACTCGGGAATGAAATCACAGTGACGGGGCCAGAGGGCTTGTCAAACTGGGTCCCAGGCACTTGGCTTTGGCACAAGCTTACCTCGGGGGGGCTTTGCTGACCCTAAATGATAAACTGGCCTTGAATAAGTGGCCCCCACGCCTACCCCCTTCACAAACTGAGGCCAAGGGGGCGTTAATAAGACCCATCACTGTCCAACACGCCAAAGACATCCTAAGCTGAGAGGCCTCCTAGGGTCCCGACAGCACAGTGGACGGGCTCTCTACTCTCAAACAGGCCAGCCTGACCCCCTTCCTGAGTCCCCCGAGAAACGGATATGCATCTGGCAGCCAGCACAGCAGCCAGAACTGAAGACAGTGCAGGGGACAGGAGAGACATTCCAGCAACTTGTCCCCAGGCCCAAGGGATAAAGCAGGGGCTGAGGGCTTTGAATTCACAAGGCCAGGAGCCATGATGTCATTGCTGGCCTGGCCTGCAGGTCACCTTTTGGGTGATCTGGCCACCCCATACCAAGGCCTCCTCCTCCCCAAGGGCCCAGCAGCTCAGGAGCTGAGAATTCATGAGGACCGAGAGGTGCCTGGAGATGAAAGGGTCTCCCAGGGAAGCCGTCCACGCTGACAAGTACAGTGGCCTGAACTCCCAGCCAGGTCCCAACTAGGTCTTGGTTCCCCTGGGGCTTTCATGCAGTCCTTTCCTGGCAAGAGGCCTCAGAATGGAATGTTCTGGGACCAGCAGGTGTGTAACAAATGCCTGCTCAGTGATGTCAGAGGATCAGGGCTGACCCTGGGCTAGACTCAAAGAGGTAAAGGCTGCCTTTGCTAATCCCAGCTTCCTTTCCTCCTCTTTGTTCCTTCTGCTGCCCTTACCCATCCTGATCCTCTTGCTTTCTCCTCTCTCCTGACCTTAAAACTTCTCCTTAGGAAAGGGGAGTGCATTTAGACTATAGTGTAAATGACTGACAGCACTTCAGTACTCTGCCATCCCCCTTTGTCTTTATCTTTTTAATAAGCTTGACATGGCCTTAGTCTTGGGCTTCTGAAACCGGGATCATGAATGTCTGCGGATACCTGGGGATGTGCCAGGGGCTAAACACAGCCATAGGATAACCCAGCACACCTTCTTGGGACATCAATTTTTTTAGACAATGAGAAAACAATAATCTATTAAAATAAACATAAGTATGTCATAGAGCAGAAAAAGTTGCCTGCGTTTTAAAGACAAAACAAAAAGTCTTCTCTCCATATACAACAGTTGAATCCATTTCCTCAAGGCTCAGAGGAGCATACTTCCCCCACGATTACTCCAGCCCTTGACTGTAGAAACATTCTCTGATGACAAGACAACCCCTCGGGTCGTGTAGAACCTTGTTGACAGATGATGGGTTGGCAGCAACTACTGGTGTACGAGACTTACATGCTTTTCTGAACATTCATATAATATTTTTTAAATTAAAGTTAGACTTTCTATAAGTTTACTTTCTGTAAACCCTTTTGAACCTCACACAGAGCTTAAAGGGCACTCACAAGAATGTTCTGCATTTCTGAGCATGTGTTTACTTAAAGGCTTAGAAGTTTAAGACGTGTAGACATGACTGAACCACGTCCGAAACTCTGAGAAATCACAGGGGAAAACCTTGTTCGTGAAACCTTGGTGGAGAGCGCCGGCTGCAAGGACAAAATAAAACTTCAGGGAGCACAAAGCTGGACTGAGAAGGTTAGAGACACAGAAGAATGGCTAGAAACCAGCAGGGAGCGCCCCCACGGGGCAGGTGGTACCAAGAGCTGCACGTGGGGGTCAGGGAGCTGTGGTCAGGGCTCTTGGAGCCAGGCTGTGACGGGGAGCTCCTCAGTGACCCGGGACCCCGTCCTCTGTCTGCCTCTGCTTCTGCTTCACGTGCCTTGCATCTTTAAAAGGAGTCTAGCCGTCTCAAAGTCAGAGCCACAGCAACTCACTTTTGACAGAATCTGCTTCTGTTTTCCAAAGCTTGTGTTTGCTCCCCGATGACTTTTGCTTCAATGATCCTGCTCTCAAGATTTCCAATATCATAATTAGTAAACAGATGTTGGAAGAATGAGATGAATTGCGCTTGTGGTGGGATATGTGAATGAGTAAATAAAACCCATTGATGTTTTGTTCAGGACCCCCTTCTGTCTCACTTCTGGTGGAGCCCGCATTCCTGGAACTGGGACAAAGACAGAATCAGCCCCTGCGGGGTGACTGGCACCACCCTTCGGAAGTCCTCCTCTTTCCTCCTGAAATCCCCTGGCATCCTGGCGTGCTTCCATCCGGTACCCATGGGCTCCAGGGCTGATGGTGACGACATTCCTCGTGATGCCAAAAGTGCTTCTCGGACCACTGGCCCCCAGAAGCCTTTGATTCTAGTGAGCAGGTGGCGCCCCGCCTGTCTTCCTCTGTCCTCTGGCACTGGCTGTGCTCTGTCACTCACATAGGTCACGAGTTGGCCAGAACACAGCATAAAGGGCAGGAAAGCCGACCAGACAGACAAGGCACTTGCAGGCCCCCATCTCTGCACTGAGCACTGGGCTGAACTCTGGGGGGCGGATAAGGATAATCATGTGTCTTCCTCCTGTTTATAGAGAAGCCAGACCCAGGGAAGCTGAGAAGGAAAGCATGCACACACTGAGCACCCTCTCTAGATGCAAAATGTTTTCACCCTGCACTGAGCACAGAAATAGTTTCCTCGTTTTACACACGAGGACACTGAGAGAGAGAAGGAGTCAGACAGATAAGGAGTAGGAATGGCTGATGTCCAGCAAGGGCTTCCTACGGGGCAGACACACCATTTATTACTCACCCATCCCATCACGTAGGCACAGTGCTCTCTACCTTATAGAGGAGAAATCAAGACCAGAGACACCAGTTAACTTACCCATGGTCCCAAGCTCATAAATCCTGGAGCCAGGACCCGAGTCCAGCAGTCCTGTTTCAAAGCCCACATATTTCACCACCAAGCCGTACTGCCCTGCAGGGCACGGAGTTATGCGCACAGGACTCCGAGTTCCCATGTCTCTGCCCTCTGCCCCAGAGGCCCTCAGTGCCCAGCATCTGAGGCCAAAGGGCACCTCCCTCAGTACTGAAGGACGCTCCAAAATGGCTCAGTGGAAAAAGAAACGCAGAGATGCAGCTCCCAGCCACGTGCGCAGCTGCTCCTTCAGCCTGGCCTCTGAGGGCCGGTATCCCAGCTGCTCCTGGGCATCTGCCACTGACACTGGATCCACACGGCGAGGGTGATTTTCACCTTTCCCTGCCTGCCAGCAGCACTGCTCAGGCTCCTGCCCACGGCCAGGCTGCCCCCAGGGCTGGTTGATGAGCTTGAGAAGTCACCCTTGCCCAAGGAGGCTTGGTTCTCCCGGGGGACCACCCCTCCCTGGCCAGACAGAGGCAGGCAGGGTCTTGATGTGCAGAAGGAGGGGCCCCAGCAGCTTTTCTCCCTGTGACAGAGCAGGAGGCGCAGGGCCGAGCCCAGAGCAGGAAGGATGTGAAGGAGACAAGAGGGAGAGTGCGGAATGTTAGGGCAGATCCCTGAGAGAGGCCGAGGGGGTGGACGCTGGTCTAGTCTGGCTCAGGGCCAGTGTGTACTCTCCAGTTAAGACCTGAAAGTGCTAGAACTGGAGAAAGAAGAGTTTCCTGTTAATTCTGAGCAGCTAAAATGTGCTACTCACGTGACAGAGTTGCTAGTCCGTGCCCCACTGTGCATTCTCTCCCTGTACGTAGAGCTAGAGTTGCTGGAGTCTTAGCCTCATGTTTAGCTGGCTGTGACCACGTGACAAAGTTCTGGCTAACAGAATGTGCATGATAGTGAGGTGTGTGCCAATTCTGGGAGACGTCCTTAAAAGGAAGTAGGGTGGCCTTGCCTTTCACCATGGCACCTTCCTCATGACTGGAATGCAAACATGATGTCAGGAACAGGAGCAGCTATTCTGGGCCACAAGATGACAGCACATGTTGAGGATGGTAGAGCAAATACTGCCGTCAAAGGTCTAGGATCCCTGATGGTTGTGGAGCTGCCATGCTGGCTCTGCCCACTCATTTGAATTTTTACATGGCAGAGGTACAGATTTCCATCTTTCCTTTTTTTTGGTGAGGAAGATTGGCCCTGAGCTAACATCTGTTGCCAATCTTCCTCTTTTTGCTTGAGGAAGATTGTTGCCAAGCTAACCTCTGTGCCAATCTTCCTCTGTTTTGTATGTGGGATGCTGCCACAGCATGGCTTGACGAGTGGTGTGTAGGTCCACGCCCAGGATCTGAACCTGTGAACCCTGCACCACCGAAGCAGAGCACACAAACTTAACCACTATGCCACCAGGCTAGCCCTGGATTTCTATCTTTTTTAAGCCAATATCCGTTACAACAGACAAGTTGATGTCCCACTAATATGGCTCAAAGCTCAGATAGGCTCGCCAAGGACCCTTTGAGTTGTGATGGTTGGGTAATTCCTTGTGCCTGTGAAACACCATGGTGTAAGGACTGAGCATGTGCCAGACTTCATCTGCCTGGGATGACAGGGGGTCAATTTTGGGGTGAGTTTGTAGGAAAACAGAAGAGAAGACCGCTCCGAGCAGCCTCCTTCCCGGCAGGACTCTGACCCCTTCCAGGCAGGCTGACTGGTCCAAGCTTCTAGAAAAATGGGGCCAGCCCTGGTCCTGTTTCACTCAGACTGAGATTCTCTTGGTCAGAACAATTGGTGGAAAAGCCCTGAGGGCAGAGGAAAGATTGTGTTCTGGTTCTGAGCCTGTGGTAACCAGGTCGTGGAGTGGCCCTGGACCCATTTCTCCAGACGTAAAAACAGAAACGACCATGACAGCTTCCCTCCATGGGGCCTTATCGCCAGGATCTTTCTCTTCTGCTTTCAATGTGGAAATTTTCTGATCCAGGCTCCGTGGTGTAATGCAGAGTCTGGTGGAAGGAGGGCTCTGTGAAGAGATGGAGCTAGCCCAGGGCTGGTTGTATCTTGCTCCCCACAGTCTCCTCCTTCAGCCCCGTTTATGAGATGAGTGACCAAGCCCCATCGGGCCACCTGCTCTGTCTCAACTCTCTTCTGTCAAATGCGTATCATTAAATCCTTCCAGCCCTCAAGGCAAGGGACCCGACTGTCTGATCTCTTGAGTTCCCTGCCACCTGAGATCTGCAATTCTCTGGTATCAATGTTTTTCCAGAGCCCCTTGGAAATCAATTGCTGACCTGATGCCCCACACCCCTGAATATTTTGACGTGTATTCTCTACCCACAAGGACATTCTCCTACAACACAACCATTAAATCAAGAAGTTCATGCAGAGCCGTTCCTATCATCCATCATCCTAGTCCATTCAGATTTCTCCAGTCTTCCCAGTAATGTCTTTTTTAGCAAAAGGATCCGGGGAAAAATCATGTGTCAAATTTAGTTGTCCCATCTCTTTAGTCTCCTCCAGTCTGGGAAGCGTTCCTCAGGCTTTTATTGACTTTTATGATCTCAAGTCAACACTTGTGAGCACTGCAGACTCAGTGTTTATAGAACGTCCCTCACTTTGGGTTTTCTGGTGTTTCCGCCTGCTTGGATTCCGGTTCTGAATCTTTCATAGGAATAACGCGGAGGTGGTGCTGGTTCTCTTTGCATCCTGTCAGGCGGCACGCGATTTCCCTTTGTTCCATCACGGATGTAAGTTGGATTCCTTGATTAAGGTCTGTCTGCCAGGTTCCCTAGTGAAGTGAATTTTCATTTGTAAATATCAAGTATTTTGTGGGGAGGGACTTTGAAACTATGTAAATATCCAGTTACTCATCACGTAATTATAGTTAGTAATTAATTCTAAATGTAATTGTAAATATAACTAATATACAGTCATGCACCACTTATCGATGGGGATACATTCTGAGAAATGCGTTGTTGGGCAATTTTGTCTCTGTGCGAACATCATGGACTATACTTACGCAAACCCAGATGGCGTAGCCTAGTGCACACCTAGGATATATGGTAGTAATCTATGGGACCACGTGTTATATGTGGGCCATTGTTGACCGAAACATCGTGATGCGGTGCATGACTGTAATTAATTAATTCACAAATGTGTGGACTCGTGCTTTCTTATTTCATCCAATGGGTCGTGTCTCATTATTATCATCATTTAACTTGATGCTCCAATTGTCCCAGATTTGGTTGGTGGGAGCCCATCAAGCAAGCCTCTGTGTCCTTTTGACACATCCCCATCATTCTTTGAGCGCTTCCTGACTCTCTGGCACAAAAACAGATTCTAGGCTCATCTTGCAGTTTCCCATCCCAAGCTGTGGAACCGGCCCTTTCTCTCAGGAGCCCTGACTCTTGTTAGTGGAGAACGAGTGCTGAGCAAGACTCTCTCCTTGATCTGACTTTAATCAGGCTCCTGGGAGCCCTCTGCTTTGGATCCAACTTGGGCTTCCCTCTCTGTCCGTGTGGAATCCAGTTTGAAGTTTGAGCAAGAACCGTGGCAAGTCAGTTTATCAAAGGTCCCCCCCTTGGTATCCGACCCACCCTCGCTCTCTGATCTAATTGCTCCTCCCCCACCTCAATACGTTGCCCTGCTGGCCTGCCTTCGGCTAGAATTCTGTTGAGTTGGTCTAGCAAGAATGCCCCTTACCCCTGACATTCCCCCTTACTAATCTCCATCCTCGGACCCCTCCTGCTCCTGGGACGTAAATCCCACTTGTCCTTGTTGGAGCTGGCTTGAGTCCCTTCACCCTCCCCTCCTACAAAACCCCATTGCAGTGGCTCCCCTTGAATAGTCTGCCTTCCCGCCTCCTACAGTGTTGTGAATGGAGATCTGTGGAGTGAGCTAACTCCCATTGTGCTCCATATACTGACTTGTGTGGTCGCTCCTGCTGTATGTGACTAACTTCTTGTCACACCGCCCCCCTCCCATAAGGATGCATCCCCACCCCCACCCTCCCTCAGGCTTTGAGACCCTGTGCTGAGCCCCCTACCCCACAGCAGCCCTTCTCACTCCCCCACCCCTGGGCATCATGCCCCCACCCCAGGGATGCCTAACCTTGCTCAGCCCCACCTCATGGCTTTGGGACGCCATTGTGAGGGAAGGGAGAGGGAGGAAGAGCCTATGAGGGTCTTGGATAGCACAGAATATTCCAGTCGGGGTGATGGTTTCTAAAACTTAGAAACCAAAGGCATGTGGGATACCTCACACAGACCGTTCCCTCGGGACTGAGCCTTTCTAGTGTGGGTCATCTGTGACCCCGTCTGCCCCTCTTAAAAAGAAGAGCCGTTTGCAGCATTCAAGAGAGGAATGGGTCCTTTGTCCCTCCTGTGCGTCCACTTTAGCATCAGGCCACATGCGTGACTTTGGATGGGTTAAATTTTAATGATCCCCAGCTCCAGGTCTGGTCAGAAAATTTCCCACATCTTCCCCCTGGTTATTCATGCTTTTTGAAAGCGACCTGGTGCCAGCAGCTTCCGGTCTGAATCACTCCCTTCGCAGCCCACACCCAGGCCCCACCCAGGCTCCCAGATTCCAGTGCTTGTCTCAACAGTGGGCTGAGAGGGTGCCCAGCTATTTTTAGATTTCCCTCAGAGCCACTTGCAGATTCCTCTTCTGTGACATCGTTTCTCTTTCCCGGAGGAGAGAGATATACAAGGTGCCAGTGGACAGAGAAGACTCCAGGAAACCCTAACCCTAACCCTAACCCTAACCCTAAACCTAACCCTAACCCTCACATTAGGCAATCGGAGACTGACAGCCCCCAAGGTCACCAGGGCACGGGCCCATTTACCATGGAGGCCAGTGGAGCTTAAAGTTCAGGCCCGCTCACTTGCACAGTGCTTCCAAAGCTATGTGGTTCGTAGTCACAGTTTCGTAGGTCGTGTCTTAAAGAAGGACCCTCCAAATTGTCTAAGCTGCGGGCCACACACCCTGGGCCTGCCCTGCATCTAATGCCATGTGCAACATGATCCTGGCTCCTGTGACCCCCGGAGGGACGGGGAAGGACCCCCTGTGTGTGGGAAAGCATCTCAGTGAGGTGGTTAAGGGCAAGACGGCCTGGGTTCAAATCTTAGCTCTGACATGGACTAGCTGTGGGATTCTGGGGTTATCTAACTGCTCTGTGCCTCAGTTTCCTCCAGGAGTACCTGCCTCGCCTCACAGGGCTGATGTGAGGATGAAATAAGTTCATCTATTTGCGTGAACTCTATCATCTATCTGTCTATCTATCTATCTATCTATCTATCTATCTATCTATATCTAGCTAGTTAGCTAGCTATCTCTCCATCCACCACCCACCCGTCCATCCATCCACCCACCCATCCATCCATCCACCCACCCACCCATCCATCCATCCATCCATCCATCCGTCTATCCGTCTGTCCGTCCATCTATCCGTCTATCCATCTATTGATCTGAGACACAGAGAGAGACACAGAAAGAGTCCCAGAACAGCACTTAGGTATGCTATCTATCCATTTAGCTCTCATAAAACGCTACCACAACAGTCACGTGTCCTGTAGCCTGGAGGGCCCTTGGTCTCCCCCTCCTTCTTCAAGGCCAAAGATTGTTCCCTAACTTCTTTGCCTTATTTAGGGAAGACTTGAAAGACTTGTAAAGGTTTCAAAACATTTCAATTTCGGGATCATCCATCCTCGTCCTCGGCTGCTTTGGCAGAGGGCGGTCTGGCCTCGCCCTGCCACACACGAGCAAGCGCGCACGTGGGCAGCTGCGGAAACAAAGAGCCTGCAGCCCCACCCCTGTGCTGGCCCCTGTCTCCACGGGAGAGAGTGAGAGGAAGAGGACGAGAGGGCTGGGGAGGATGAGGTTTGGGGCATTCAGGAGGGTTGCCGGCTGGGAGCGTGAGGTGGACATGAACTGGTTTGGGAGAAAACCGCAATCACCAGCCTCAGAGGAGACTCTCTCCTGGGGGGCGCTCTGGCTGTGGCTGGGAATTCCAAGCCACCGAATGGAGCTGGGTGCTCAAACACCTGAATTCACGTGCATCTTTCTCTCCTCCCCCAACCAGCTTTGTGAGACCGACAGTGAATCACAGACACCCCAGGCACTGCTTCTGGAGGAGGCCGGCCCGCCCAGGGCCTGGCTGGGCCTCGGAGCCCAGCTCCTCCAGTAAAGAACCCTCTAGGTGCCAGTCTATTGTCCCAGAGCCTTTCCTTTTTACCCTGACTTCCCAGGACGCCTCCTCCATGCTCACCACATCATTGCCTCCTGCTTCCTCCTCCACCCCCTCCCCCCCCCGCCCCCCCCCCCCTCCCCGGCTTCTCCACCTGCCAACCAGCCTCTCCTCCTTACTCCCTCTTCACACCGAGCTTCCGGGGACCGGTGGGGCTGCAGCTCGTCATCTAGTGTAGGGAAGCCGTATAATTTTCATGCCTAACGGGGCACTTCTGGACAATGAGCACAGACAGGGCCTGTCCCTGTCAAGCGAGGCCATGTGGTCACCCTGTTCCGGTCATCTCCTATTTCCCTGGTGTTGCTGATGCTGTCACTGCTCTGCATTATCCCTCTTCCTTTTCCTTCCGGAGTAACTGTGATGCTCGTTTCACTCAGCTCAGGCAGACCTCCTGTCTTCCCTGGCCTGCCCCGGGTCCTGGGTAGAGCCGGCTTGTCCTGGCTGGCCAGACTGTTCCATTTTCAGGAATTTTACAGGCCAGCTGTTAAACACAGCCATCATCTTAAAATTAAAGGATATGAACTCACAATTAAAGAATAAATGGGCTAAAAGCATCACTTCCTAATGACATTGCTATTTTCTATGTTCTTGATGTTATTTACATCCACTGTCTCTGTTTGGTGGAAATACCGTGGAGTGTCTACTGCCCTTGTCTTCCCAGCTCCGTCTTCAGGACGTCAGCTTCATAAGTGGAAATGGACGACGGTGGGAATACTTACACCACTGAAATTGGCAAATGCTATAAACCAGGTCTTGATTTATTGTTTCATTGATTGTCTACACTTCACAAAGTGATGTAAGAAAGAAAATGTTAATAATGCAGATTCAACTTAAAAGCATGTTGTGTCTGTAGCCATTACATCATGAATAACACAAAAAATGGGGGGAATATTTCCCAGCATATAAAAACCGTTACCTGGGGCCGGCCCCGTGGCCGAGTGGTTAAGTTTGCACGCTCCACTGCAGGTGGCCCAGTGTTTCGTTGGTTTGAATCCTGGGTGCGGACATGGCATCACTCATCAAGCCACACTGAGGTGGCGTCCCACATGCCACAACTAGAAGGACCCACAACTAAGAATATACAACTATGTACTGGGGGGCTTTGGGGAGAAAAAGGAAAAAAAAAAAAACCCGTTACCTGATTCAGTAAAGAAATTGTTCATGTCAAAAGAGGTTTCAGTTTAATAAATGTAATTAGTATGAGAGTGAGAAACAGTTTCGCAGCAGATCACATGTCAGATTTAAGGGCAATGAATTCACTGGGGAAAGAGCCAACAGGGATGCAACTCTATTTATCAAATCGTGGTTGAATACAAGGGTTTGGCAAAAATCAGTGAGTGCGTCCTGTGAGAATCAGTTTGACTATGTGGAATTTACCGTGTAGAGTATTGCATATTTTAACATCATTTGTAAGCTGTGTGCTACACATCCTTTATGTCAGTAAAATTTATAACACACGCATGTGCGTGTGAATCTGCATACATGGTTTTCGGAGTGGTGTTAAATGCCTGCGCACGGCAGCCTGTCCGTTTGGCCAGGCCGGGTTAGGGCCTCTTTTGAGGCTCCCACGATAACCCTTGCAGAACGTCTAGCATGACATCCTCTTGTCTGTCTCGCCGCCTGAACTTCTTGAGGATGGGGAAATCTTTGGAGCTCTGACACTTGACACAACGCCCGGCACATGTTAGGTGCCCCTCCCAAATGTGATTAACTAGTTCATGGATTTAACAGTTGAGCAGGTGCAGGCCACGCCATGTGCTCCCCGGCCCGTGTCCTCTTCGGGGGGTGGGACTGCGTTCCTGGCCCTCTTGCAGCGGGGTGTGGCTGTGTGCTGAGCGCAGTCCTGTGATGGTGATGTGTGGGTGGTGGCAGTGATGTCAGCTGCTTCAGAGGAGACCCTCCAGATCCCCCTCCTTCCCTGCCCCGGGGGCCTCAAGTGTTCCTGATGGTGTAGCCACATGGTGGAGGAGGGGTGCCTGGCCCACAACGTGACTTTGAGCAAAAGAAACTTTTATTTTGTTAAACTGCTAAGATCACAGGGTTTATCTGTTACCAGAGGATAGCCTAATCTCTCCTGACTAATACAGCGAGGAAACAGAGATGTGGGAGGGACATGGGCTGGGGTGCATAGCTCGTTAGTGGCAGGGCCAGGCAGGAGCCTGTCTTCATTTTCACTATACAGACTGCCTCCCCCGAGGCATTTCTTCCCTTCCAGATACTGTTCCAGAAATCAGGTGTGAATCTGAGGTGGTTTTGTTCAGAGCCCCATTGCAGAGGATAACTGGTTGGGACCCGTTCATGGGGAGGCCTCCAGAGGCAGCCAGCCTGGGAGGCACGCCCGCCAAGCACCCTCCTTCATTAGGGGCTCAGCAGGTGTGGCTGGTGGCTGGGATTCCATCTCCCAGTAACTGTCGTTAGCTTGGCCGGGGTTTCACCCACAAGCACGCCTCCCCGGCCCTGTCATCCACCACTTCCCTCTGAATGTATCTTGCCAGATCTGGTACTTGGATGGAGAGAGAAGCAGCTTTAGAAGTGGTACCCTCAGGGCATAGAACTCGGGTCCCAAAGGCCAAGCAGAGGAAAGAGGGCCCCTTCTTCTCAGCTGGAGAAGCCTTAGCTCAGTTCTACAAACATTAAGTGTGAATTATGTGGCAGGCATTAGGCTATTTACTAGAGTATAGTATGTGTTGTATTAGTATAGCATAGCTTTGTATAGCATAGCTTAGTATGGCACAGCACAGCATAGCATAGCATAGGAGAGTATGCACAGCGTAATATGTATAGCATAGTGTGTGTATAGTATGGTATGTATAATAGGTATAGTATAGTAGCAGTATAGCATAGCTTAGTATGGCATAGCATAGTATAGTATAGTTTGTACAGTATAATATGTATAGCATAGTATAGTATTAGTATAGCATAGTAGAGTATTATAGTATAGCATTACTCTAGCATAGTAGAGTGTGTATAGTATAGTATGTCTAACATGTAGAGTATATTTTAGTATAGCATAGCATGGCATTGTACATTTTGTCTTGTTCCTTGCTCCCCTGAAAGCTGGCGATTTTCCCTCTCTTTGATTGCAAGCCAGCATTCTGGAACCATCTGGGTGAAGTCACAGAGCCCGGAGCGGCGGGGTGGCGTGAGGGGTGAGCTGGCACGCTCCCCTCCCTGGCTCCCTGGTGGTGACTCCTGCCTTCCTAGTGACGACAGCGCCTTCACCTTCCTCGGCCGCACCCAACCTCCCTCACCGGCGGTCCGCCCACCACTTCTGCTCAGCCCTCCCTGAAACACCGCTCTCGGCTTTGTCGTTTATTTGTTTCTGTCTCCGCCACTAGGATGTAGGCTCCTTAAGAGTTGGATCTGTTTGTGCTTTGTTTCTGTTCTGCTGTATCCCCAGTGTCTAGAAAGCTGCCGAGTGTTTGTTGAATGACGGCCAGACTGCAAGTCCGAGTGGGCAGGGACTGCACCCCTCGCTCTGTGGCCCCGCCTCGCAAGGTTTTACACCAGTGACCGTGGTGACTGACAGCCCCGCACATGTGCCCTCCCCTCCTGACTGCTTTAGTCCTGACTTGCCTCTGGGTCTTTGCACGGGCTGTGCCCTCTGCCTAGAACACTCCACTCATTGTGTAGTCCCATTAACTCCCGCGCACTCTTCAAGTCAGCTTGGCCACCTTCCCTGACCACTGCCCCCTGCTCGGTCCCCAGCCCCATATTGCCCCTTTCAGTGTGCTGTCAAACCTTCTTGCAATTATGTTGTTTGTCTTCTCCCTGCTCTGTCAGCTTGGGAGGATGGGCCTGTGTGTGCCCTGTTCATCACTGTATCCTCAGCCCCTGGGACAGCACGTAACAGGTGCTCAGACACTCATAGGGGGAATCAGTGGATGGTGACCACAGCCAACATGTAACCTCTTGATCCACTCAAGGGAGACCCAGGGTGCTGTGGGGGATGCAGGCCCCTCGTCTAGGTGAGGGTTCCCACCATCCTCTCCCCCACAGCCGTCATGGGCAGGACCGAGAAAGTAGCCCAAGTCTATTGTTTTTGTCCTCTCTCTCTCTTCCTCAAACAGGATCATCTGCTTTCTAGATGATAAAAGTAACATATACTCCTTGTAAGACTTCTGAGCTACTCTTGTCTTTCAGTGTTCCCACACCTATCCAGTGTAAGAGCTCTTAACTGAATACCTACTTTGGACCCGATGCCACACTAGGCACTGGGGATGCACAGCTGAGTACCCTATGGTCCCCATCCTCCACGATATTGCAGTCCAGCACCTGCTCTGCATCTTCAGTTACTTCCCCAGCTCTGCGCCTCAGAAGACGGGGTCTGTTTTCTGTGTCCTAGCCCAGTGCATCAGAATCATGTGGAGAGCTTGTTGAAAGCAGGTTCCTGGGGCCCACCTGCAGAGTTTCTCATTCAGATCTGAGGTGTCTGCTAATTTGCATTTCTGGTAAATTGCCTGATGATGTTTATTCTGCCGGTCAGGGGACCACACTTTGAGAACCACTGCCCTCGACGGTGCGTTCTTTCCGTTTACAGAAGTTTTGCACGTCCATTATCTCATTTAGTCTTTCGAAGTCTCTCACCTGAGCACTGAAGTGCGCACAGCTGGTGAGAGCTGAGGTTGACTTCGGCCCAGGTCTTCCGGGATGCTGCCTTCTGTAGTGGTTCCAGGTGGCACCTGAAGATCCCCACTGCCATGGGAGTGCTGAGAGCTGTGACGGGCTGTGGGAGGAAGCGGGGGTCAAGCTGCAGAGGGAGGCTCCAGGAGGACATTTCTTGGAGGGAGGGGGCAGGGTTACCATTCCATTCTGGAAGGAGGACTGGCTTGGGTCAATAGGGGCTGAGAAACAGCAAGTTGGAGGAAGAGCTGCCGGGCTCTTCCACCTACAATGCGGAGGAGGGGCGGGTAATGCTGCAAAGGAAGGAGGGGTCATCCTGGGGGGCCTCCTGACCCGAGGCGGGTTTCACTGGGGTCTGGGTCATCCCACCTGCTTCATGGAGGCCACTCTGGAAGCTCCGACTGAAGACGCCACGCACCCCCTTGAGCTTCTGCCCCAGCCCTCCTTCCGCCAGGACTGGCTGGGAGTGTGCCCTGTAGGATGGAAAGTCTGAAGGCCACAGCCTGGCCGGCCCAGCAACTCAAAATAAGCACTTCCTTCTCGGCAGCGAGGCAGCCAAGGGGCTCTGGCTGGACAATCCCCCAGTGTTCCCTGGAGCCTTTCGGGCGCTGGGCTGGGCTGGGCACTTCCTCATCTGGGAGGAGGCCCTCGGAGGTGGTGGGAGAGCCCAGTTCTGAGGGGCGCTCTGAGAGGGGGAAGGAAAGGAGGCTTGGAAAAGCGTGAACTTGGATGAAGGAGTCCTCCAACGTTGTGTATCTAAGCAGGAAGCCAGACCTACCCAGCCCTGGGGAAGGAAAATAAACTCTGCAGGCCTATTTTTAGAAAGCGGCAAAACCCTGTTTCTCAGCAGGGAGTGGAATTTAAATCTCAAACTTGCTCCTTTGCTGAAGTAACCACTGGACTCCATGCAGGAATCGGACCACGGGGAGCAGTGGTGTCTGAATGAGGCTGTTAGGCTGGTGCCTGCTCTGCCCCCTCGCTGCTGGGCTTGCTCAGGGCCATTCCGGAAGGCTCTATAGGAATTCCAGTGCAGCCTTCACGGTGGCAACGGTGATGATGGTGATGAAGATAATGGTGATGATGGCATTGATGATGGTGATGGTGACAGTGATGATGGTGATACTGCTGCTGATGGTGAAGAAGATAATGGCGATGATGATGGTGATGATGATGGTGATGATGATAATGGTGATGATGGTGAAGCTGTGTGCCAGGCATACACTTGACATACGTGGTCTCATTCAGTCCTTACAACAACCCTATGAGGCAAGTATGGTTTACCCCCATTTATTCAGATAAAGAAAGTGAGGCTCAGAGAGGTTAAGACACACAGCAAACAATCGTAGGGCTGGGATTCCAACTCTGGTCAGGATAACGACAAAACCTGCTCTATGTGAAACCGTCACAGTCTCCAAATTGGAAGAGGTGACACTGAATACAATTCCTATCACTTTCCTTTCCCAGAGTGCATTTGGAGAAAAATACACCTCTGAAGGTGCATCTGTTCTGCAAACAGCAAGTGGTCGTTTGGCATCAAGATGGTATGAGGTGGATGATTGAGCTGAGAAAAAAATTTGGTTTAAAAGATAAAATGGAGCGATTTTTAAATGTGGCCCAAACTGCCACTGAAAATACTTATTCCTTGAAGAAATATACAAAACCATAAGTTACATTACATTATTAGATGAAGTGTAGAGGCTCCCAAGGCGAGATGCCCAGTTCTCCAAGAGTGGGCACATCCCGAGAAAATGTAGACAGTAACTTCAACAATGCCACCTACAAATATGGGCAGACTTGTCATCATTTACGACGTGGTTGAGGAAGGACCACCAGTTTGTGCTGCAGTTGTGTCATCACTGAAATGTGGCTGGAGATTTCCCATGGTGAAACCAAGTGGAGCCCCAGCACCCTGCAGAGGCGTCCCCACCGGGAGCTGGGTGGCCTCTGCGGAGGGCGAGGCTGAGGCCGGGTGTGGGCAGCCGCTCTGCCTTGGCGCGCTCCGAGCACGGCTGCTCACTGGAGCCAGGTCCTGGACTTTCCACTGAAGCCGGGTTGCCTTTCCAGTAACAACCACGACGTCAAAGGCCTGCCAAGCAGCAGATTGGGCAATTTCCCCGGTGAACTCATTTAGCCGTGTGTGCGTGGGAGTCCTGCACCCAGGCACGTTGGAAATCATGACTGGCAATTCCGGGTTCCAGAACCAAGTCTTGAGGGAGGGGAGGGGTGGGGAGGGCTGGAGCCAGAGGCCTGCTTTGAACTGTATTCCCCCAAGGCAGAGGTCACATGCAGCGGATTCAAGCAACCCATGCTGGCCGAAGGGCCCTTCTCAGGCCCGGGGGCCCCAGCTGCTTCCCTTTCCTCTTTCAAGGTCTGTGCAGCCCCCGGGAATGCTCTTTCCGCCAAACCTGACTTCGAAGTGACAGTCTTCACCTGTCTTTCCTTTTTCTCCCTTGTGACAAGCCCCTGTTCCCTATCAGTTGATACCTACCTACAAATCAGGGATCCGCCATAGCCAGTCGGGGCAGAGTGTGCGAACAGTATTGGACGCGACCCCATGGGAGGCGAGGAAAGCTTGGGAGATGAGAAACAAGATGCAGCCTGGATGGCACTGGGGAGGGTTAGCCCTCTGTGTGCTCTGCAGGGACAGCTGGAAGGCGTCGGCCTGGCACAGTGCAGGCAGCTTTGCAAGTGCGGGGAGCATGAGTTTGCAGCCATGCAGCCCGGGCATGGAGCCAGTGGCTCCAAGAGGCCCATGAAGAAAGAGGAGGGAAGTCTGCGTTTTCTCCTCCATCAGTGGTTATTATACCCCCACCTGGTGAGGAAGAAGTGATAATATTTGGCACCACGCACAGTGTCTGGCAGACAGGAAGTGATGGGGATTTTTAGGCTGCTTAATTTTAAAACAGTTTATGATGAGGATTTTTAGGCTGGTTACTTTTAAAACTACAGATAAGAAGCAGGCTCCAAGGAGTGGAATTTGTTTGCCCTTTTGATCAGAGACAATTGCAGTTGTAAAGGAAATCTCCATGCCTCCCTCTCTGGAATTTGTTTGCCCCTTGTTGGGAAAACATTTACACTTCTAAGGGAAACATCTATCTGTGAAGATGCCTCCGCCTCTGAGCCAGGAGGAAGGGGGGATGGCCTTATCTCTGGAAACTGCCTGGCAACCTCATGTAACTGACCCTCACCCCAAAATCCTCCTTTGTCTTTAGTTGAAGATAATATTTGAGCGGTGACTTCTGCCATTTACTCAATCCGGTTTGATTCTTATCTTAAAGTTATGGGACCGCCAAATGGCCAGACCAAACGGGCACTAATAAAGAGATAACTCACTTACCTATGCCTTAAATTTGGCCCTAACCCTCAGTTCGGGGCAGCAGGAGCAGCAGGAGCTCTGACTGCCCGTGGGTCCTGTCCCCACGCACCAGCTCTGCCTGCCCATGGGTCCTGTCCCCATGCCAGCGGGGGCAGCAGCAGCAGCTCTGCCTGCCCATGGGCTCTGTCCCCATGCCAGCGGGGGCACCAGCAGCAGCAGCAGCAGCAGCAGCAGCAGCAGCAGCAGCAGCAGCAGCAGAAGCTCTGACTGCCCATGGGTCCTGTCCCCATGCTACTCTATCTCTATTCTCTAAATAAAAGAGCACTACTGCCAGATCTTGAGAGTCTAAGAAATCTTTCTTTCGACTCCTCGGCTCACCGATCCCGCATCAGAAGGACACAGAGATTTGCTGAATGAATGGATGAATGAACATTGTCATATTCAGCAGCACTTGGTTCACCTCCGAAGCTTCACAAATTAAGTTTCAGACGGCTGTTTTACATTATAAAATCATAATTCAGTTCATTTGGCCTTTAAGATGGGACTGATAAAGGGCCTTACGAGCAGTTTCACAAACACAGAGATTGTGAATTTGGAAGAGCATGGTTGAGTGTGGCCTGAGCTCTGAGCCTTGGAGAGCAAGCTCCAGGAAGATGGGGCACCTCAGCTGTCACAGCGGGCCCTGCACGAGAAGGCCCTTCTGGAACCTTCCAACTCTTTGAAATCATCTTCACAAGGCAGAGGTTATTTCCCTCAAATTCAAAATGCTTAGACATCAAACAAATAGTCAAGTAAAAGGATAAATTCTATCCTATTTCATGGACCAGCAAACTCCTATTCTCTGCCACAGAAGTTAGAACTTGCCAGAAGTGGAAGAGACCCTCATAGCACTACCATCCCAATAACTCGTCAGGGATGTGGGTTCTGTGAGGAATTATGTGGTTTTACAAAGGCTACAAAGACCTGAACGCATCTTTGGTAACAAGGGCCAGCCTCTTGCTGCCTGTCCCAATGCTCTAGGGGAGTATCCCCCACAGAAAGGGTCAGAGAATGCCATGGATGGAAACCAGCCAGTCACCTAGAGAAGAGTATGCACGTGTAAGCACACGCATGCGCAAGTGCACAGAGCTGCTTGTTTTCTGGAGCCTTTTATGCCTGACACATGGATTTCTTGTTCATTCAGCCCCACCCCTTAAAGGTATTTCCAGAACTTAGGTTACTACCCTTGGCAGCTCTGCTTCACGCGCAAATACTCGGAGGTTGAAGTTTATGAAGTGTGACCTGTTTATCAATGACTAAGTTCCTTTAACCTCAGCTTCCAAATGTGGATTCCTAACTCCAGTCCTGCTCGGACCGGCACAGGGGCCGACTTTACTGTGGGCAGGGGGACGTGGGGTGATCACGGAATCCTGAACCTAAGCCACCAGCTAGGAGCTCCAGCCCCAGAAAGCAGACCCCAAGGCCCTCCACAAAACTAGGGTGTTTTTCTCCTTCGAAATGTTCCCCGACGCGCAGAAGTCAGTTCAGCTGGGGAAAGAGCTGGCTTCCAGGATCTCGAAGAAGGTGTGGAATCGGGAAAACCTACGTTGAACTCGACCAGTGAGGTGGGGGTCGGGGGGGAGCCCACCTGACTCAGCTCTGCTACAGATCATAGTGGCCCCACAGCAGAAGGGCCTGTGGGAGTGGGGGGGTTGTGGCAGACAGATCTAGGGGATTGCCAAGGACTGGGGAGGCAAGAAGCAACACTGGGGGGGCATCCCAGGATTGCACAATTCCCTCGGAGCTGGTGGGGGGGCGGTGCTGCTCTTTGCAGGTCATCCTCCTTTTTAGCTCATTGTTGAGTAGGAAGTTCATGCGGCTGAGAAGACAAGAAGCGAGGCTGAAGCACACCTTCATGGAGCCAGGTGCGGGGGGTTGGGGGAGTAGGGGGGGAGGGGCAGTTTGAGGTGCAGTGAGGGATGGGATCATGTGGGGCAGGCTCCCCCTGGCCCTGGGGTCATGGGGGGGGCCCCCTACAAGGACAGTAACCGGGAGGGAGAGTGAGCCTGCTGGGGACAGTGATTGCATTTCTTAAGTCTTCTCTTCTCAATTTGGGTTGGGTAGGAAAGGGTTTTCTTCTGTTTGGAATAAAGAGACATTTTAGAAGGACCGCAACCAATACACAGAAAGGCTGACCATTTTTATGCTAAAAAGTGTGGGACGGGATGTGCCCTCAGGTTACAGCCTGTGGCTCCCTCTGCTTTTCTCGTGCATGGGGACAAATGGATTTTTGTCCCCCAGCAGTGCTCCCCTGCTGTGGAGAAGAGTGTGACTGTGGCGGGGGAGGGGAGTGGGAGCTGGAGGGGGCTGTGGGCCACGAGGCAGTGGGTGGTCGGCTATTTCAGACTCAGTTCCAGAGTTCCCAGGACGCGGCAGCTGCCAGCCCTGCCTTCTCTTTTCTCGGATATCTGAAAGCAAGGCTTGTCCAGCGAGCAGATTAGGAAAGGATATGGGAACTTGTCCCCATACTTTAAAGCAGGGGAAAATGCCTTGTTGTGAAGAGAAGAAACAAAACCTGTTTGGTGACTTGTCATTTCAGTGAAAACACGAACCTTTCACAGGTGAGCATTTCCCCACACCCCCCTCCCTCCTGCCACCGGGATCACGGGCTGGCAGGCGGGGCCGGGGAGCAAAACACAGGCCACAGCTCTGTTCCCACAGAGATCACGGGGACCTGATGACAAACGTTTAAAAACCCAAGGGGGCAGTTTACGGAAAAAAGTTTATTAAACTTGTCGGGGTGATGAAATACACTCAGAGAGGGGCAATGCCTCCTCTGCACCTCCACGAGGAAAACAGAGTACATTGTTCCATACACCTTGATTCTCTCTTCATTCCTCTTGAGTGAACATAAAGAACTGATTTCTTAGATCACCCGTATAAAAAACATCACCACCCATCCTCCAAAGGGTCAAATTCCACGTAGCCAACACTGTGGGAATTTTAAAAAGAGATACATTTCTGACTTCTTACAAATGGAAAGTTCAGTCCTAAGGGTTCGTTAAGGCCTCACTTCTTGACTCCCCTGAGCTCTTTGCAAAAGCTCATTTCAAAGGGGGAGCCGACACTGGGAGCTCCCCATGGGGAACTCTGAGTGCACAGTCCTACACTGTCAGCTCAGCTTGTGCAGCCAGAGGAGGAAAAAGAGGAAGAAGGCAGCTCAGGTGGAGCCCTCTGCCGTGTGCATCTTGAGTCATTCGAGGGCCACCCCGCCTGTACCTTTCCTCCTCGACAAGCCTTATCAGATGAGAACGTGAGCTGGGGAGAGAGAAGCACAGATCAGAATTTCTCCCGGTGTTGTGAAGATAAGTTTGCACGCTGGGAACCAAATATCGGAGAGGGCGGGGGAGAGAACCGAACCGTTACCCTGGTGACAGGTGAGAGTTACCATTTGCAGATGCAACTCTGGTTTGGCCATTTGTACACACCTTCCTAAAAGCAGAGGAAAATTCCCCCCCACCACCCCCAACGATTTTAAGTATTCAGATAAAGAGTTTCATAAAAATGGAGACTGATTTACAAGTATCGCTTGAAAGAAAAAAAGGGCACTTTTCATTATAATTCTGCTTTGAAATACGGTCCTTAAATTCCCTTGAAGATGAGCCTTTAAGAACGTCCGAGAACAATAGTTACAGCAAAGAAACTAACCCCCTCAGCAAACTGGGTGTTTGTGTTAACGTGACACATACACATCCAGGTTAGTTCAGTAGGGGCTATAATTTCAACCTTGTAAAAACATATGGCTTTAATCACTAAGGTTTGGGCACAAGAAATGACCAGAGTAACAGTCAGTATAATTGGTAGAAGAAATTATGAATAAACAGAAGGAAAAGATATAACCATTTAAAAGAAAATAATTGAGATAAGTATAAAATGCACAACGTTGTTTATACTTAAGGTAAATCTCTACATTTATTTTTCAAAAATGTCATTATGAGAACAAATAAGCTAATATATAGTCAAGTTCACCTTAATCACAATGAAGTCATAGGATAAGATAAAAAGAAAGAAGCCTCATATATAAAGGACATTTAAAATGTTAGCCATATCAAGACCCTCCATTTTTAAACACTGTATGGCATCTCACTTTATAAAAAGGGAATACAGCCCTCGAGAATCCTTTAAACAAACCCAACATGAACAGGAGTAAAATAAAAGCTATTTTACAAACCTCTAAAATCAAAGCACCTATTGAAACAAAGACCGTCAAGAACCTATGAGATTATTTCAAGAGGACAGGGCTGGACGAGATGCTAAATACTGTAGTTCTAAGGAAAAAATTACAATCATTTTATGTAACTTACAAGGCAAACTGAATACTATGAAAAACGTCCTTCACAGCACATTTAAAAGTATGAATTTAAATAATACTCAACAGGAAAGAAACAGATTCTGAGACACAATAACAAAAGGGCGTAACTTCAAGTGTGGCCCCTCCCGGTCTATTTTTAGAGGTTTAAGACCCCAGCCTCGCAGAGGTTTGATAATAATGCTGTGGCCACAGCTCAGCATGTAAGTCACAGTTGGGCAGAAAACCAGTTCTTTTCATGCTGCAAAACTTGGTTCGCTGTTTTTTTCCCTTTTAAATTAATCCTGAGATCTTGCCCATGGAAGACAGGGGATCTTAAGAATCTTCTGTTTTCCTCTGTTTACTGGCTACCTCGGAACATGCAAAACTAAAATTAGGCGATAAATTAAAATTAGGTGATAAAGTAAATCTTTAAAAACATTCTTTACTAAAAAAGGAACTATCTTGCTTCTTTGGAATATTACTTTAATTGGGAACAGAACAACACACTGTTGAGGAAAAAGCACTTTGGTTCACTGAAATATTATGGAGATGGGTCCTTAAAAGATTTCCATATTAGGAAGTAAACATTTCTGTGTCACCCATCACAATGCTGAGATGGCTGTGTCCATCAGGAGGATAGGAAGCTCCTGCATCCTGTCTTACTCAACAGGGGTTTAAGAAGTTTATATGTATGTCATATGAATGTGTGTACACACACACAATACCTACATGTGTATATGTTAACATATATTATGTACATGTATATACACAATACACGTTCATACACACATCTCCCAGGAACACAGACCTTCTAGTCTCATGAGACTCACTTTCTTAAGATTACCACCTTTTCCAAACTCAACCTTTCTATTCCACTCCCATACCTCAAAATTACAGTAAATCATACTCTAAAGGTTTCATTTTAATTTTCAATTAAAAAAAGAATTGAGCAGGGCCAGCCCGGGTGGCCTGATGGTTAAGTTCTGTGGGCTCTGTTTCAGTCGGTGGCCTGGGGTTTGGATCCCAGGTGCGGACCTACACCACTTGTTGGTGGCCATGCTGAGGCGGCGTCTCACATACAAAATAGAGGAAGATTGGCACAGATGTTAGCTCAGGGCCAATCTTCCTCAGCAAAACAAAAACAAAAAACTGGGCAAACCAAGTTATATCAAGCAACAAAGGCATATCTAGGGCAAGCGCATTGTTATTTACCCTTCAAAAACAAACAAAAAACCAGAAAAATATTTTAAGACACTATGAAAATTTAACAAGCATTTCTTTTTTATTTTTCTTAGAAACTCCCTTTCTTAGAGAACTGAGTATAAGAGATCTAAACTGGCTTCATGTCATGTCCTTGGGATAAAAGGCTCAATTAGAGACAAGAATAACACATTGGACCCAATCCTCCTCCTCTTAAACCCAAAAAGTATATGGCATTTACAAATTATAGGAACAAATAGGTTTTTAAAATTATTCTCTAAGTTCCTGGAAAAAGGAAGACAAGAGATGGGGCTGGACCTTCTTTCACAGAAGGATCCCCCCTGCTCGGCTGTAGCATCAGAGTGGGGCCGCACTTTCTGTCCTTCACTCAGTCGGGACCACTGAGTCCTGGCGCCTCTCGTCTCTAGCCCTCAGCCGGGCACAACAGCTGGGACTGCTGCTCCTGCTCTCCTGCCAGACAGACCAGGCATCGTGCCTCCTCCAGCTCCCTGCTCAGCCTCCATCACAAGTTCTCCTTCAGGAGGCCGAGCTTCCGCAGGGCCTCCCTCCGGGCTTCCTCGGTGGAGCCTCGGCCGGAGAACTGGACAGTGATGCCCTGCGGCCTGAACCCCACGGCCCTGGGGAGCGAACCCGACCGCCTCCTCGCATCCTGGCTGCAGTCCGGCTGCCGGTGCTCATACAAGCTCTTGCTGGCGTTCTGGCGTGCAAGTTTACTAGTAAGAGCCGGGTCTGGATGGATGGTGACAGTTTTTCCAGTAGAGACAAAGGCACTAGGCTCCCTCTTTAGGACATCGTGGATGCTCTGGAAGCCATTGGCCAACGGCGGGGACTGTTCTGTCTGCACGCCTCTGGACTGCTGACCGCTGGTCTGCCTTCCCGCCCGCGAGGATACAGCTTCCTGGCCGGGGCCTGGCTTGCTCTGGTCCCGAGTGCCCTGCTCTGGAGAGATGCTTCTCCTCTGCTCAGTGAGATGGCCCTTTGGGGCCTGATCTTCCATTTCTCCCACGGTGAGGAAAGAGATACCATTAATGTTGGCCAAGACCTGGGCCTTCCGCTCCTGCACGTTGACGGCTGCTTTCGAGATGGTCTTGTTGAACTCCTTCCCCGAGCTGTTGGTCACGCTGATGTTGCTGGGGAAGCGGTGGATCTTGGGTGCAGGCTGTGTCGTGGGTCTGTGCCATGGCAGGTGGTCCCCATTTCGAGGGGCCCCAGAAGCCAGTGTCCTCCATTCTCCAGGCCTGCCCTCCTTCGAGGGAGATGTGGGCGAAAGTGCTTCATTTCCTGCCAGCTTCTCGGAAATTTTCTGGGCGATAACAAGAGGAGTAGGGACCGAGCGGGGTAGTTTTGGGTGCTCTGCTGGGGGAGAAGGAGTGAGCAGCTCTTTCCTGGGGTGGGCTGGAGCTGCGGTGACAGGCAGGGAAGGCGACAGAGGAGGGGCCTCTGGAACCGTGGAGTCTGGAGGGGGCGAATTCTCAGCATCCTGTTTCCTGCATTCAAGGTCAGGAATGTCTTCCTTTCCACCAGGTCCAGCCCCTGAAAAGTGAGGGAGAACCCTCATAAGCTACCACTTTAAAAATAAACGCATTACATTTCCTTTTCACTGAATTGAAAAGGGTCTCAAAGGGACGTAATACCAATGTCAGCAGTTCCTCCCGTCAGCTAAACTCCCTTTATCCTTGTTCCCTGGACTAGACAAAGAGAATGCAGCACGTGATTCTCATAACCACGCAATGGAAAGGAAAGCATGAGTGATGGAGAAAGACTTGCAAGTCACAAAGGTCAGCACGTGGAAAGCACACTGTAGAAGTGAGCTTCTGAAGACCCATCATCCCGGGGCAAGTAGGAGGAAGAAACAATAACATAGCAGGGGGTTCTACAGGGAGAAACGAGCCTGGAAGGTGGTGTGGCACACGCCAACAACTCCATCAGGTCCTTCTAGATGCAGGACAGTCAGATTTGAAACAGAAATGTTTCCTGATGGCCCAGGTAGAATGTCATACGCCAGCCTCTGAGCCTTTACTGTATCCACAACATAGACTGATCGCGGATCCCCTAACGCTTTTCTGCACTTATGTTTATACGCTTCCTCCTGCTGCACGAGTGTAAGCCGTGTCTTACTCATCTTTGCATCCTCAGAATCTCCAGGATGCCAGCCACAGAGGAGGCACTTAGAGCTCTTACGAAAATGTCATGTTAGAGAACTGATGGGCGAGGTGGCTCACTTTCCAAAAGTGTTTTCCTTGGCACAATGAAATGATCTGACTTTTTTTTTTTTTTTTAAGGAAGATTAGCCCTGAGCTAACTGCTGCCAACCCTCCTCTTTTTGCTGAGGAAGACCAGCCCTGAGCTAACATCCGTGCCCATCTTCCTCTTGATCTGACATTTTTAAAGGGTCAACTGGTTCAAATTAATTTTAGGAACTATACTTCAAAGAAGAAGAGTGATAAACATGGGAAGTTGAGGGGCCAGCCCTGTGGCGTAGGGGTCAAGTCTGGCACGTTCTGCTTTGGTGGCCCGGGTTTGCGGGTTTGGATCCTGGATGCAGACCTACACCCCTTGTCAGCCATGCTGTGGCGGCGACCCACATATAAAGTAGAAGAAGACTGGCATAGATGTATAGATGTTAGCTCAGGGCCAATCTTCCTCAAGCAAAAAAAAGAGAGAAATTCATATTAAGTGTCTTCTTTGAAGAGATGGTTGCAAACTAAGCTCCAGGTTCAGAAGCTATAACAGTTTGTGAAATTCTGTGTAATACATAGCCTTGCTTACAAAAAAAAAAAAGGAAAAAATATCTATTTCTAGAGGCTCATGACAAATGGCAGCGTTCTGTAGTTAGCAGAGCAAAAATATTTTCCCTTCTATTTTTTCCTTTACAACCTTATTCCTTGCCAACATTTATTTCCAAAATCTTTTCCAATCAGGAAAAAAACTGGAAGAAAATTTTCTCCTTGTCCATCTGCCTCTAGGACTCAAGGGACAAAGGTACCCCTGTCCTCCGATGCCGCCCTAAGTCAAGCCAATGTACAAAGCAGGTGCTGAGAGGAATTTCTGTTCTGATCTTTTCCTGTTGTTCTGAACCAGCCAGAACACCTTGGAAAGTCACGCTACAGAAACAGGGGCACAATCTTGAACAAAAGTTGACATTAAACCTCAAGGGCTAAAATACAAGTACCTGCATGTTTTCTTTGTAGAATGAATTGTTACCTGGAAGTCATTTCCGATTTTGTTTCTTTATGAAAATATATATATGCCATCTATTTGTAGGCCCAGTTGGTCTCATTTTTATTCTAGCCCTTTTGGAGTTTCCCTTCCTGTGTTGTCACCCTAATATGCTATGGAAGCATCTACTCGTTGGACAATCAAACCGCCAAGAGGATGCTTCGACCCTACGAATCTCGGGTACGCCCACCCCCTAGCTTCCATAGCGGCAAGCCCAAGAGAACGCAACGGAAGGAAGTGCCCCCGGGGCTTGTGTGCTTCCTGCTCACCCGCTGCCTCGGTCCCCTCCGGACGGCTCTCGGGTTCCCCAGCTGCAGGTCCTGGCTGCACTAAATCGATGACATCTTCCGGCTCCGAGTGACTGGAAGCGCCCTCTTCCAGAGACCGCAGAGAGTGGCAGTGTACGCCGCTGTCACACAGGTCCAGCTCCTCAAAGTCGTCCTCCAGGGAATCAATAGTCTCCTCAAAAAACAGGATGACATCCTTTTCCTCGTGGGTGAGGTACTTCAGGATCTCGTCATCCTGCACGAGAGGTGTGGGGGTTAGGAATGGAAGAGAGAAAACAAACGGTGGCTTCACCGAAGAGAAAAAACCATGACACAGTCAGGGTCGATTCAGAGCCCAGGGAAGACTTCACAGCACTCTAAAATGTCTGCCATTCAGGTCACCCGGCTGACAGACCTGTGCCCCATGTCCTTCACCATTTTACCTGCATCAAAAAGAAGGCTGACTACAGGGCGCAGCAAATCAGGGATCTTAGAACTTCTTATCGGCTCTCGCCTTGTGCTTCCTAGCGACTCAATGACGACAACGCAATGCTTCTCCGGCTCCTCCTTGGGACAGCTTACTGTCCACCTACTGCTGTCAGACACACTTGGTTCCCCCGTAGTGGCACTGGGGGAAAATCTCTGGCTAAAGACAGTGGAGTGAACTCACATACTTACCGCCTCTTCCTCCAGATACCCCACTAAAACAATAAAGGGATTTATTATTTTTTTAAAGGGCACAAATCACAAAGACAAAAATAATAGGAAAAGAGATGACACAGCAAAATCTGGGAAGTTAGACAGCAGAAGGACAGGTGGTAACTGATTCAGAAGAACCCAGAAAGCTGAATTTTAGTCAGCAGCTGGGAGAGGCCAATAATCAACTGGCTGAGTACTGGAGAGCTCCCCCGAGCTCAGGCACTGGGGGTGCTGGGCGGTTCTGGAAGTGTGGCAAGGACGACGTTGAAAAGAGCAGAACTGGTTGAAAGTCTCTTTCAGAAGCAATTAGGTCACCTCGGCAGAAAACTAGATGTTTTTTCTTAAAGAAAGTAAAAGAGGGGCTTGGCCTGGTGGTGCAGTGGTTAAGTGCGCACGTTCCGCTTTGGCAGCCCAGGGTTCACTGGTTCAGATCCCTGGTGCGGACACGGCACCACTTGGCAAGCCATGCTGTGGTAGGTGTCCCACATATAAAGTGGAGGAAGATGGGCACAGATGTTAGCTCAGGGCCAGTCTTCCTCAGCAAAAAAGAGGGGGATTGGCAGATGTTAGCTCAGGGCTAGTCTTCCTCAAAAAAAAAAAAAAAACCAAAAAAGAAAGTAAAAGAGATATTTGAAGTGGGGGGACATCAAGCAGAGTTGACAGTGAAGGACCGTATTGAAAACAGGGAGTAAATGAGGCCAAATTCACCCTCTAGACAGAAGACTAGAAGAGTCTCCTCTGGGGAATCTGCATGGCCCATGAGCCAAGAGAGGCTGAGACGAAGGATTCCTCAAGGAAATAGCTCAGCAAGAGCACCCCACGAGTGAAGATCAGAGTCAACACACCCAGCACAGAACTTTTAATCAGTTGCTTAATGTCCTATTTTTATTTATTTATTTTTTTAAAGATTGGCATCTGAACTAACAACTGCTGCCAATCTTTTTTCTTTTCTTTTTTTTGCTTTTTTCCCCCCAAATCCCCCTATTACAGAGTTGTATATTTCAGTTGTGGGTCCTTGTAGCTGTGGCATGTGGGATGCTGCCGCAGCATGGCCTGATGAGCGGTGCCATGTCCACGCTCAGGATGTGAACTGGCAAAACCGTGGGCCGCCAAAGCAGAGCGCGTGAACTTAACCACTCGGCCACAGGGCGTGCCCCAATGTCCTGCTTTTAAATCTGTGCATATAACTAATGATAACAAGCAGCTGTGAAAAACCTTTAACATGAAAGACATATCAAAACAAAGAAAAGGAAAAAAAATGCAACTTAGAAGAAACAAACTAGGCAGAATGATGAAAATTTCATAAATATTATCAATAATATCCTCAGAGAGATAAGAGAAGATACTGAATCCATAATCAAGATAATAATAAAAATGTTATTAAAAAAAACCCTAGAAAACAAAAAGAGCTCTAGACATGAAAACTGACAGCAGAAATGAAAAACTAAAGACAAGCCTAGAAGATGATGTTGAGAAACCAGAAAAGTAAAACAAAAAGTCAAAACAATTTTTTTTTTAAATAGAAAAGATAAAATTAGAGGATCAGTGTGGGAGGGTCAATGTCTGAATAAGGAGTGTACCAGAAAGATAAATCAGAGGGGAAGAAATGATCACAATGAATAAGTAAAATAATTCAAGGAATGTCCTTAAGCAGACAGACACGAGTTTCCACATAGAAAGGGGCCGCTAGAAGAACCTAATGAACGAGAATAAAACAGCCCGAAGGTTCAGGACACCGAAGACCAAGATCCTGTAAGCTCCCAGAGTGAACATGCAGGTCACATGACAAAAGAGCAGGGATCAGAACAACAGACTTCTCAGCAGCAACACTGGAAGCCAGAAGACAGTGCTATGATTCCTTCAAAATTCTGAATGAATTCAGAACTAGAGTTCTGGTCCTTACGAGATTAGGTTAGGATAGGATAAAGATGTTTTGATGACATGTGGGGTCTAAACAATGGATCTGCCACATATGCCTTTCTCAAGAAGCTACTGCAGGCGAGTGGCTGCTCCCCTCAACAAGGGAGTAAACCAAGAAAAGATACCGGAGCCAGGAAATAGGAGGGTCAATGAGAGAGAGCTGGAGGGAATCCCAGGGTCATGGTGACATCCCCAGGATGTCAGCTGTGTAGTGAACAACCCGTCTAGTTCAGAGCAAGCCAGAGGGCTACAAAGAACATGAAGCAAGCAAATAAGACCCAAACGATTATGGACCACGGAAAAAACTAAAGTTGGGAGAGAAAGTATATGAGTCAATTCATCTATAGCAACACACACACATAGAGTTAGATTAATTATATTGGTATTTATAGTAGCAAGAAAAAAGCAAAACAAGAAACAACCTCAAATGTCCAACAATCAGGGTATGGTTAAACAAATCATGAATGTTCACAGATGGAATATTATACAGCCATTTCAAATGATGTTTTCAAAGAATTTAAGGCCAAATGAAAGAAAGGGAGACAGAAGAATAGAGTTGTCTCGATTGGATTTAAATAAATGCATTCTTACTATATACACACATATAACAGCTGCTGGAAGGATATATAGTAAAATGTCAGTGGTGGGGAAAATGAAGTTAAATAACAAAGAAACAGGAAGGAGTTAAAAGTCGTTGCCTCTGGTGAGGAAATGGGGGAGAGGTACATGGAAGACTAATGCTTTTCATAAACCTTATAAAACCATTTGACTCCACTATGAGCATGAACTTCGATAAAACAAGAAGAAAAATGGCGGAAGCAAAGGTGATTAAGAGCTCATCCACATGGTGCAGAGTGATGCTTTTTCTGCTGTGATCTGAGAGGTACTCAAACGCCCACCCACCCCAACGCATCTGACTGCCGGGTCCATCACAGAACCTGCAGTCTGTACAATGTTAGAGACCTTCCTTTAGTTTCAGGCATAGCATACATTTCGTTTTGGTATGATTAACACAAGAATACATGCAAATTGCTCCAACTAGCCTAGCTGTATTAGCTTAGTCCTGAGGAATGATGACTCAGGAAAAGGAGATTTATCTACAGCACAGGCTCAGTAAAGAGATAGAATGGAATATCGCTGGAAGGAGATACCCACAGCATGCGTTGGGTAAGCAGATGGAACGGAACACTGCTAGGGAGAACACGCAATGCAAATCTATTGGCTATAAACCTATAGACAATTGCTGGGTCATTAAGATATTTCTGCTTCGGCAGATACAGCCGAAGTGGCCCCACCAATTTACACTCCCTCTGGCAGGCTGCTTGCACTGCAGTTCTGTCGGATAGGTATGGTTTTGTGTCTCACTCATTTTCAATCCATCTCCAAGACAACTAATGATGTCCAGCATCTTTTTTTTCATAGTAGTTAAGCGGCCATTTGGAGGTGTTCTTAGGAAGTGCCTGCTTAAGTCTTGTGCCCATTTTTCTAGCAAGTAGTCTAAAAAAATGATTTGTAGGATTAGACATACTAGATACAAATCTTCTGTTGGATACATTTATTGCAAATATCTTCTACTCATTGACTTACCTCTTCTCTCTCTCAGTGGGGATCTTTTGATGACTAGTCCTTCATTTTAATGTAGTCCAATGTGTCAATCTTTTCGTGCATGGTTAGAGCTTTTTGTGTCCTATTTAAGAAATCACTACCTACTCTGTGGTCATGAAGGGATTCACCTATGTTTTATTCTAGAAGCATTACTGTTTTTAACCTTCCATAGTTAGTGCGACGATTCATCTGGAATGCACTTCCGTGTATGGTGTGGGGTCAAGATTCATTGTTTTCTGAACTGATACCCAGCTGTTCTGGCACCACTCCTTGAAAAGACCATCCTTTCTCCACCACAGGTCTCCTTGGTTGTAAATCAGCTGACAGTACCTGTGTCGGCCTGTTTCTGGAACCTCTTTTCTCTTCGTTTGTCTACTCGTCTATTTGTACACTGACAAAGCACGGTTTTAATTATTATAACTTTATAATAAGTCCGGACAGCTGGTTGTTGAAAGCCCTCCAGTTTTGCCGTTCTCCTTTAAGTCTGCTCTGGCTTTTCTTGGCCCTCTTTATTCCCATATACATTTCAGTATCAGTTTGTCAGTTTCCACACACACACACAAACACACACACACACACACACCTGCTGGAACTCTGACTGGACTGCACAGAAGTTCCCCAAATGGAGGAGAACTGATGTTTTACAATAGTTTTTCAACCCACAGATCTGGATACGCTTCGTTTATTCAGATCAGTGGCTCTCAAAGTGCGGTGCCTTGATGAGCCACAGCAGCCCCTGGGAACTTGTTAGAAATACAAATTCCTGGGCTCCACCTCACATCTACTGGACCAGAAATTTAAGGGGCTGGCCCTTCAATGTGTGTCTTAACACACCCTCTGGGTAATACTGATGCACTGAAGTTTGATAAGCATTGATTTGCTTCTCTAATTTCTCTTAATAATATCTTGTAGTTTCCAGTGTAAGATTTTACACAGTTTTCGTTACATGTCTTCTTAGGTATTTGATGGTTTTTAAGGCTATAATAAATAGCATCATTTTTTTTTTTTTAAAGATTGGCACCCGAGCTAACATCTGTTGCCAATCTTCTTTTTTTCTTCTTCTCCTCCCCAAAGCCCCCCAGTACATAGTTGTACATTCTAGTTGTGGGTCCTTCTAGTGGTTGCCAGAGGGATGCTGCCTCAGCATGGCCTGATGAGCGGTGCTAGGTCCACACCCAGGATCTGAACCAGCAAAACCCTGGGCTGCCGAAGCAGAGCGCGACAACTTAATTACTCGGCCACGGGGCTGGCCCCTATATAGTGGCACTTTCTAAATTTTCTAATTATTGCTGGTGTATAGAAATACAAAGTATACTGACCTGATAATAAGTAAACTTATCAAATTTGCTGCATAATTCTAACAGTTTATCTGTAGATTCTTTTCAATCTTCTGCATATACAAGTGTGTCTGCAAATGACGGATTCTTATTTCCTCCTTTCCACTCCTTATGCCTTTCCTTCCTTTTTTTCTTCTGCCTTATCACACTGGCTGGTTCTCCTGTCGCTGAATAGTAGGGGCATCTTTGTCTTGTTCCCAGTATCAGGGAAAAAGCTTTCAACATTTCACCATTAAGTAGAAAGTTTGCTGCAGGTTTTTTTTTTTAGAATGATCTTTATCAGATTAAGAGAGTTTTCATCTGTTCCTAGTTTAGCTAAGTGTATTTGTTTTTAAAATAATGAATGGGTTTTGAATTTTGTCAAATGCTTTTCCTTCATTTATTGCAGTGGTTCTTAGCTGCGGGTGATTTTACCCTCCATGGGGCATTTGGCAATGTCTGGAGACATTTTTGGTTGTCACAACTAGGTGGGTGCTATTGGTATCTAGTGGACAGAGGCCAGGAGTGGTGCTATATGTGTATATATATATCCTACAATGCACAGGACAAGTCCCCACATAAAGAATTATCTGGCCCAAAGTGTCAACAGTGGCCAGGCTGAGAGAGGATCATACACTTTTTCTCCTTTAATCCGTTAATGAATTGAATTACACTGACTTTGTCAAATATTAAACCAACCTTGCATTCTTGGACTAAGTCCAACTTGGTTGTGATGTTATTATGCTTTTTATACATCACTGAATTTGATTTCCTGATATTTTGTTTAGAATTTCTGCATCTACATTCACAAGACAGATTGGCCTGTAATTTTCCTTTCATTGTCATCAGATTTTATATACCTTTTCTTAAAAAAAAAAAATCCAACTTTTGAAATAATATGCCCTAAGATTTTAGTTGAAGGCACATCTTTTTGTTCCACTTTTTCTGAGATTTGGGGTCTGGGGGAGGTGGGGGGAAGAGGAGGAACAGACTGATTTTAAGGATACTTTTTCTCCAGCTGAAATTAGAACAGTTTCATATTAACTAGATCTCTGTAATTTTATCAATTTACACCTCTAGCTGTTCTATACTCCCTTTAATAACAGCATTGGTACAAGGGGCGTTAGAAGAGTGGCAAGATACTATAAGGGAAAATGGGCACAAAATATTCCTTTTATTGATCACTGGACCAAGGAAAAAAGCAATAGGTTAAAAAAAAACCCCAAACCCTAGTACTGTAATCTTAGTAGTCCTCTATGTCTACACTACATGCGACTAAGGGATTTGCACTTTATTCTGAGAAATCCAGGATATGGCCCTACCTACCTTTCAAATTTCACCCCCTACTACCCTCCCCTTTATACTCCATTGCAGCGATGGCAAATTTTTTCTGTAAAGGGCCAGAGAATAAATATTTTGAGCTTTTGCAGGCTTTACGGTGGCAATTACTCAATTCTGTCAATGTAGTGTGAAAGTTACAGACAATATGTAAATGGAAAAGCCTAGCTTTGTTACAATAAAACTTTATTTACAAAAACAAGCCAGGGGCCAGTTTGGTACACAGGCTATAGTTTGCCAACTCTTGCTCTATAATCAAGTCAAATCACTTGCTATTTCCTAAACCTGTTTCTATGTCAGCAGTGTCCATCTCTGCATAGCCACATCTTACCTATCCTTCACGGTCCAATTTAAATGTCACCACACCTCCAGCCTCCTCCCATAGCATCTACTGAATCATACATTCAAATATTTGTGCATTTACTAAGCATTGAGCAATGTAAATACAACAGTGTAAATAATGTCCTTGCTGTCGAGTTGACCATCTAATGAGGGCTTCAGACAAGAAAATGGGCAATTACTTTAGACTATGGAAATGGCTATGACAAGGTGATTCTGGGGTCTTATGGAAACATAGCATGCGTAGCAATTCACTTTCAGGTAAGGGGGTCTGATCTGGAAAAACTTTGCAGAGGAAATGATATATTAGTCAATAATCTGAAAGAAATGGGTGAGAATTAAACAAAAATGGACAAAGGATAGTTAGATATGCATTTTGCAGAAATCATGTTGGCTATAGTGTGGGAAATACTGAATATGGGAAACAGTTTAGACAAGAGTTAAAAGTCACCTAAACTAGAGTCGTGGTGATGGGAACAGAGAGAAAGAGATGGACTGGAGAGAGATTTAAAAAGGAGAATCAGCTCCTCATATAAAATTTGACTTTTTACTATATTTGCTCATCACCCCTGCTTTTCACCTCTACTAGACTTTACACTTAAAGGAAAAATTCATGTCTGACATATCTGTAAACTGTTTACTATATTTGTAAACTTAGAGGTTGTCTCATATCCAGTAGACAGTCACCGTAACCAAAATGCTCTTTAAGTCCACACATCTCCAGATGCTAAGAGAACTATCTAGAAAACCACCCCTCACCCATTCTACCCGCCATGTTGACTTCAGGTAACGTTTACAAGTCTCCAAGGGAAACACCGTTTTGCTTCAAGAATGTGAAAGTATGTACATTTCTACCCTAATGTGTGTATTATGATTGTGAAGAAACAATTTCTAATGTATTCAAACCAGAAAATTAAAAATGCTAAATCTACTAAAGTAATCGCAATGTACCCTGTACCAGTCTCCCAGGAGGAGGAGGACAAATCCTGGTCTTGCTGATATCTATCCACTCCTGCACACAGATGACAGAAAAAATGTCCGTCTCGTCCCACTGGAGCGCCGAGAGGAGCATGCAGACAAGTTGGATGACAAACCTTTACAAGGAGTGCCGTCAACAGTTATAAAAGTCAACAGCCCGAGATCTCCCTATGGGAGTACAGAGCTGGGACCGGAGTTCTGTCTTGGGGGAAATGGTAGAAAAAACCTTTGTTTGGTTGAACAAAAAAGTTGAGAAGGCTTAAAATCCTTACACTAAAATAACTCCTACCTAAAAAAATGACAATTAATTCTTAGGCATTTTTCTTTGGTTTTGTTTTTATTGTAAACAAAGAAATTTGGTTTAACTGAAGCCTAAGACAATGGTGGCAACTCTTTGTGAGGGAGAAAAACGGAACCAGCAGAATTCATCTCTATACTAGACAAAAAAACAACACAAAAAACATCATAAAAAAGATTATGATGGCTAAAAAAATGTCTCGAGATGAGCCAAGATCTCTTAACCATCAGGATCCCAGGGAGCAGCCTAGGGTATCTGTTTTGGCAGAATGTGATCTGATGTCCACATTTTCTTTTTACAGACACCAAAATGATCTCCTGACACTTGAGCAAGGCTTTCTTGATTTAATACCCTAAGTTGATGAGAGAAGCCCCTGGAGCTGAAACAGAATAGGGGAAGGGAGAAGAAAATAAAAATCAGCCTCTTCGTAGTTCCTTACCCAGCTTTAAATGCCAAGCTTACTTTGGCAACCTTCTAAGAAAGACTGTAAGTGCACATGCGTTTCCCACAGTTTCAGTGTGAGGGTTTAATTATGGTTATTTCTAACTAGTCACTGTTGTAATTTTTCACTAGGGTGAACTTAAACCTGTACTTGTGGCAGGAAAGAGATACAAACAGACCAGTGAGAGATGAGAGATGTGTACAGTTTTGATTACAGATCTAAGGCATAATGGCTTCAAAGGATTACAGTGTGGCTGCCTTAAATTCCTTTAGCTGGCACTATTATAAAGAGATCTTGATTAAGATGGAAACGCCTTAAGTGCATGACATCATCCGTGCTCTCCTAGACCCCTCATAAGCTGGGTCACATGTCCTAGGGCTTCCCAAGGCTGTCTCGCCACAAAATTGTGAGTTCCTGAAAAGATTAAAACCGCCTTCTATTCTATCATCTATTGGTTCTTGTATGTAGTAGGCATTTACTAAATGTTTGCGGGAGTGAACTTTTATACAAGCTGTTTAGCTTTGGCTTAAAATAGCTGTTTTGACCAGGAAGGTTTTGGTTCCATCTGGTTACAGAGCAGGAAGTAAAAGGAGGCTGGGTTCCTGCTGATCAGTCTGCGTCTCCTGTCCACTCCTCTGTGCTCTTTCCTTTCCTTGAAATCCTCCAGGAACAGCGTGTCAGACTTCCGGTGTGCGTCTCAGACTTCACTCTAACACAGCCTCGAAGACACTCTCACCACTGCCTGCTTCACCTCCTCGTTCCATGAGGAATGGGTGAGGCCCAACGACACGGAAGGCTTGGGAGGATGAAGGGGTCATCAGGAGCTGACAACCGCTGTCTGATCACAGACTCATGACCTGCCTCTAAGGCCACAACACTTGTCAGCTGAGGGAGACAGGTTTCAAGACAGTTCTCTGAATCGTAAATCTCCAAACACTCAGTAGTGAATGTGGACCACTGTCTCTGCCCAAGTTAGAGATACAAATGAACAGGAAGTGTTCATTTTTCCTATTCGGGATCCGGGATGTTTCTAATCCACCTTCAGAGAAGCATATATATTACCAAATTCCTTAAGACCCATGAGTATTAAGAGCTTGCCACTCTTTTCAATGAGCCAAATCATATTCTTTTCTAGAGGGAGCTCCGGGATGCCTGCTGGGCAGAGCAGACCTCAGGGCCACACTCAGAACAAGGACCCAAGATCCTGCAGGGGAAGCCAGCAGGCTTTAGGCGATGCGTGTTTGGGATACTAGCCGTAGAGGCTAAAAATATAGGTGACCTTACACCCAAAGCTTCCTTTGTTGCCTTAAAGAGCTATCATTTACGAATGTCTCTAAATCCTTCTTGACCCTCTTACTTTGAATCCGCATCACCTCTCAAGGTTGTAAGTTCCAGAACCACACTACCAACTTCGTCAGGACATGCTGCCTCGTATTTTATTAAAGCTGTCCTTCAGAAATTTCAAAGGAAAAAACACATTCAGAAGATATCCTCTAAGTCAAGTATTTCAGGATCTGGCCAATTTGTTCTCGTTCTAGCCGTACTTTTCGCTAGAAAATGTTCAGAGGAAGAATTCCTTACAAGAAAAACAAAATACATGTACAACCACAACTAGCCTCTTGAGGGACAGAGACTGCACACACTTCGGTCTCTTAGAGCAGCCTTGGTTGTAACGGTGGCCATATGGGTAGCGTAAGAATCCTATTTAAGCAGCTACTTTAATTTTTAACTGGCACTGGCTCAGGAGAAGAGTTTCTCAAGAGCAACGATCCAGGCAACCTTTGACTAGCGTTTAAAGACTTTAGGATCCTCTCATTTAACATCAGACGTGAATGTTTTATCTTCCTTTTAAAATAACCTTTACTTAAAAGAAATATTTCTATAAATAGGAACTAGGTTATCTTTTACTTAAAGGGTCCTCCAAGAGGTGCATTTAATACCAAACCATTTGGAGGCCTAAAAAGATTACTGACTAATCTTTTGTGAGGTCAGGGATTAAAGGGCAGTGAGAGGAGAAGGTACTATGGTTGATTCTCACTCTAAAGAGATAAGTCATCAAAAGACCTGAGGACTTAGGATAAAAACGTACACCTCCTCTCCAAACATAGACTCCCAAAAAGTAGAGTATGAGGATAACGAACTTAAGAAAAGTTTAGCAGTTTTGTAACAGTGCAGAGAGTTCACTGGTTCAAGGGGACCTGGCTGCTAATTCAATGCTTAGGAAGAGTCATCCTCTTTGGGGATTGTCTTGAGCCGAAAGAAACTGTCTTGTCAAGGTCACGCCTCCTCCCAGGGGGTGTCCTGCATCCAATGGCTGACCACTGAGTGTGTCTAAGGCTCCACTCTCAACCCAATGTAGGACACCTGAAGGGCTATCCCAGCTCCAGAGCTTCCTCGGGAGCAGCTAAGGCTGTCCTTGGGTCTCCATCACAGCTTGACTTCTCTCTCCGCCCAATCCTGCTTCCTCCTCCTTCCAGATATGGATCCCAGGACACTGCCCTTTCACCTCCTCATCTCCATCTCAGAGTCTGCTGCCTGGGGAACCAAATCTGCAACAACTTCTTCTGTCACCAGGAGTCATAATCCTGGAATGTCAGCCCACTGCCGTGTCCTTATCTCCTGGGACAGTGCTTCAGGATTTGAGTAAATGGATAAATCACACGCACACACAAAAGAGCACGGAACAGTCAGTTAAGGCCACTCCTCGATGGACAAGTTTGCAGAGACCAAGCAAGTCCTGTTTGTCTTGGGAGCATATGAGTCCAAGCTGCCATAGAGGATTTAGTAAAAGTAGGCATTGACTGATTCATATGGACCCTCGATGACCAGAATGGAGATACAAAAGTAGCAATTCTCCTTTCCCCAATTCAAAGCACTTGTCCTACTTGGGATCACGGTCTCTCCCAGGGCAAGATGGAGAACAGGGATTATTTCTGTTCTCTATCAAAAGAGGCCACGGTGAAAAAGATGTTAAGAGATTTGCCTCAAGTTCAACAAGAAAATGAATGTGAAAGGCAAGAAAATAATTCGAATACCCTGACTCCTAATGCACTACACTCATTGCCTTGGACACCAAGGCCATCTGATGAACAGCTCAATTTTACTCCATCGCCACCTGCACAAGCTGGTCTGCTAGTCTACCGGACCTAAGTTAGCCACAGCAAGCTTAGAAACATTCTTCTATATCAGAGCAGGACTGCTTCCTAACCACGCTTTGGAGAATACACTCCACCAAGTTACTGGAGTATTCATCTGTATGTCTTTTCTACATATTCTTTTAACATGTCTTTTAATGTATTCTTTATATATATTTTTAAATTAAAAAATTAGTCCCCCATTCTCCACTGTTAAGGATTTGTAGGTTTTCAGATATTCAGAGAGTAAACTGTAACAGATGTCTCTTTGGGTGACTCAATCAAGTAATATTTATTATATCCTACCATGGTGGTTTAAAAAAAGAAAATATGCAAGTACTAGAAGTCTATAAAATTCTATCATTACTATTAACTGCCGTCTATACCAAATATATCTTTCTCATAGTCAGCATCTTTGGGGTTAATTTGAGGGCTCAGTGTATCTGAAGGAAATTGGTGCTTCCACGAGCGGACGGATGGAGACAAACAACAGACCGTATTAGTGAGGTCCGAGGTTAATTCTCTCCTGCCCTTCCCTCTAGGAAGCCTGAAAGGCAGAGAGTGCAAAAAGGTCATCTCTTAACTCTAAAACTGAAGACTTTTTGTAAAAGTTCCCAAAGCTCATTGATGCTATGGAAGGGTCTGGATTCTGAGAGAAAGGGATACAAAAGCATTTATATCTGTAAAGGAGTTGAAAATCGGTGTTAAACGGAATTCATTTTTACCCTGTGAGGTGCTTCTTCTCTTTCAATCATTTGCACTGACAGGCAGCAGCATCCTTGCCTGGGTCTGGTGCCTTCAGGCCCCGTCCTCTCTGGGTCTGAGCAGCCAACTTCTTGGCTACAGAGAGAGACTCGCTTCACTGCCGTGGGTACCGCTCTGTATTTGTGCACAGTTTAAGATGACTAAAAACGAAATGCCACATCACAAAGTGAGTATTCCAAAACATCCAGCTAGTTAACCCCAAGAGGTTTTATAAGATATTCCTTAAAGGGGAGGGAGTTGGGGTGAAATCGGCCAATGGAAGCGCACGAAAGCATTAGAGAAAACCACCACTCACCGAAGTGAAACTTCTAGAGCGACAACTGCTGCTTCGACTCTCTAAACTGCCCCCTCTGCTCAGGTCGCTGAGCCTGCAGCTGGGCGGCAAGTCCGAGTCCATCTCCAAGGAGTCTGATTTCTGGTGGTGTATAGGCATCCCCACAGAGACCTCAGCCCCGGTTGATCACAGGAAGTGGGGAAGGGGCCAGGCTCCCATTCCGAAGTTGTGGATTACTCTAGAGAAATCAAGCACACAGTGACAAGGGTTAGTGAGCCCAGCCAGCAAATGCCTTATCTCCCCAAAACGAAAGGCTGAGCATGAGTCAGAGTCATCTGGATTCACAGTCTCCACCCTAAGACAATGATGATGAGGAACCCCCGGTTGACCCCTAATTGGTCAACTGTTTAGTGACGTGCTTTCCATTTCTCTTTTATATCCTTCTCCATTATGAAGATGTACAAATTATTTTTAAGAAAAGATGGATTTACTAAAAATTACTTCAGTGCTGAAAATTTGGCAGAATAATGTTCTGACACCTTCCTTTGCTCTTAGGGTCTGTATTTTCATGTTCTTTCAACTCAGACTCAGGCTTCTCCCTGTGCTGTTTATTAATCCTGGTCTTTTCTGCCTCAGACACTACAAAATTATGGTTCCTTCTGCAGCGTCATTACAGCTCAGAGTTGAGGTGAAGTGACAAGACCTAACAAATTACTAATGGAACTTTGGTTGACATCTCCGAGATTCCAGAATTTTGGCAACTGTGATGCTACTGCAATTTCTACAGAAGACGTTAAGGCGCCAGAAGTCAGTATTATCCAGAAGTTCATGTTTTTCCTTCAGGAGCAAAGACATTGAGACAGTCCCCATTAGCCCCTTAGTTTCATAGAGTCCTCTGACTCTTTTATCAGGAAATTCAGCTCTGTCTCAGAACAATAAGCAATTGAGTTCAACAAAACTTTCTAGAAGACCAAAGAAGACTAATAGGGAATAAGGGAATGAGCCTCCTGTTGATTACATGTGACCTGAGATGACGGCGAGTGAAGGACGGATGCTCATGTTCTTCCTAAACTGAAAATGCAGCCAGGTCGCCTAATGAGCCCCTTTAGGACTACTGAGGGGCACAGGAGCTAAAATAACCATAGCGGCCATTTGGGGGGTGTGTGTGTGTGTGTGTGTGTGTGTGTGTGCATGACTGTGTGTGTAATAATTTGAAATAGAAACATGACCATTTGTGGAGAAAGCACACTCGGTAAATCTCTGCTCCAAGGGAAGGGAGGGATGGGGGCCATGTCTTCCCCCCAACGAGAGTGAGATGAAAGACGGGGCAGTGAATCCTGACTCTCCCCTACACAGCGCAGGGACCCAGTGGGACCGCCTCGTGGGCGGGAAAGGACTTGGCAGCCTGCCCCAGGTCTGCGCGGTCGGGATAGTGCTCTGAGGCCCTCACAGTGTGGATGGAGGGCGGCAATTGACCACATCATTCGAGAGCACACCTTTTTCTCGTGCTATTATAATTTTAAAAGCCATTTTGACACTGTAAAACTATAACATTTAGACTTTTATACATTATTCTCTTGAAAGAATATGAGGAAGCTAATCAGAATTCTCCAGAAGGCAGAGGTGTGCGGGGGAGAAAGTGAAAAGCCTGCTTCCATATCCTTCACAGGTTCTAGATGCTAATCTTCTTTGATCTCTTACGGAATCGAGGACTAGGGGCTTCCTAGGAACTAGAAATGAAGACTTCCGTGGGAGGCCTACTGTGGAGGGAGCAAAGCTTTCTGAAGAGGAAGGGCAAGGACGCAGCCTTCCTCTCTGGTTTGCCCTGGAAAGGGAATACAATGAATGGCATAAAGAGCACGAGACCAGGAGAGACAAGTCTGACAATGGGGACCACAGCTATGAGTCTAGGAAGGTCATGACCACTATAAAATAGTCAGACTCCTTGTCTCATCGAGGGATGACTTTTTGGGTCTGCAAACAGTGCACATTATAAAAGTGACACCAGGGTCAGACGAAGATAGCCCCACAGATGAAGACCCTGGCTTCTACCAAAAAAGTAGAATAAGTGTGACTAAGAAGTCACAACAAGCCTAATGCCACAGGAGCAGGAACGGGAGCTCCTCGCGCTCATTTTCTGTTTATTCTCTTACACTTCCTGCATTTATTTCTCATTATTTACTAGTAACAGCCTTTTCTGGTCATGTCTAGTTTACCAGTTGAGCAGGGAGAACAAGGAGAAGGCCACAGCTGATCTACAGTCTTAGCAAATCTCCACCGGCCGGGAGGGCAGGTCAGGATCCTGGTGGATCTGGTGGGGCTGTGGCAGTCAGGCAAGTGAGCCCCCTGAACTGAGCGCCCTGGTGCCAAGAGAGGAAGGCAGCTCCTCTTCCTCATCTTCCCCTGTTCATTCCAGAAGACCTAGAAGGACCTAGAGGGTATGCATAAAGCCCTCCTTCCACCATCACCTCACACCGTCTAACTTCCAGATCACCAGAGTCAGGTCTACAGAGCAGCCAAGTAACTCCATCTTTCCATCACTTGCCAAACCCCAAAGCTGGATTATGCTCGTCAAAGAGCCATCCGCAGGCACAGTGGCTTTCAGCTTCGTCACACAAACACAGCCTTGGAGACGTCTCTGACTCCTCCCCCTTCCTGCCACTCACAATCAACCAGCTGCAGCCTTGCTGACCTTCCTGCACAATGTCAGTTGTGTCCCCTTCCGTTCTAGTCCCACTCCCGAGGTCAGGACCATCTTACCACCTGCCTGCAGTAGCCACCTAACTCTTCTCGTCTTCTCTGTGCTTCTGCTGGATTCTGTGCTGGCGTCATCCTGAGACACCACTTAGATGTCACCACTCTCCTCAAAGCAATCAACTTTAACCCACTCCCCAGAGGCTTCAGAATCCAAGTTTCCTCCTATCAATCGACACCAGCTTCCACCTGAGCCCTATTCCTTTCCAGCCTAAGCATATTCTTTTCATGTTTATTGTTCTACTTCCCACTGAGCAGATTCCAGGTTCTAGAGAAAGACAGATGAATACCAGTCATCTCTTCCGCAGTGGAAGCTGATCTGGGCAGTGGGTCTTCACCCGGCCACGTCTCAGACTCTCTGGGACCCAGTGCCGGACCTACTGAATACATCCATGGGGGAAAAGCCTGAGCATGTGTATTTTTTAAAAGTTCCACAAGTAATTCTGCCATGTAGCACCAACTCTCATGGAACCCGGATGCGTAGACTGTGTTCCCTGCCGTTAGAGGGAAGATGGGAGCAGAGAGGAAGGCCAGCCAATACTTCACTTCCCGGGAGGGTTCAGAGACTTTGCAGAAAGGTGACAGCTAAGCCAAGCCCTAGCTGATGTTTACGATTTAAGGAGACCGCTGGTTAAACAAACTGTGATGGGCATTCCCAACAGAGAAAAGGAATAAGCAAAGATAGGGACACACATGGCCTCTTCGAAAGTGGTGAGTAGCCAGGGACGAGCAGGGAACTTAGCAGAGCACAGCACAAAACTGGTGGGAGATGGGCACAGAGAAGCGCCAAGAGAGGGAGATGGCGAGGTGGCCCAGGGCACCAAGAGGCTCTGAATTGTGAGCCTCACGCGCAGAGGACTGCGAGCCAAGGACGGTTTCTACCCGGTGGGGTGACATGATCACATTTATTGTGTAGAAGGATAACTCTGCCAACAGCTGGAAGGTGGAGAGAACCATGGGAAGAACTGAGAAGCAACCAGGATAGCTGAATACCACACGCTGTCCAAAGGAAGAATGCGGCAGCTCAGCGATCTCCAAGACACATTTGGTGTGTGGAAAGAGCAGGGGAAAGAACAGAGTTTAGTACACTTCCACCTGTCTAGCGAAACAATACGTGAGGATACACAGATGTTTATGCTTTTATGTGCAGAGGATCTCTCTGGAAGGATACACAAGAAAAATGCTAACAATGGCCGCCCCGGGGGAGGGAGAAGTGGATGGGGGAGGAGGCCAGGGTGGGAGGTCACGCTTTTACTGGACGATCTTTTCTATCTTTTGAAAGCCACACATATCCACTATTCAACAAATAGTTTATTTAAAGAGTAGTAAAAGCAGTTATACCAAGTTATTTTAACAGTTCACATAAGAGATGATAAAGACTTGAAAACCCCTGTGGCTGTAAGGTTAGAAGAGGAACAATGTGAGAGATTAAGGAGAAAGAATCCATGAAATTTTAGTGAGTAATAGTCAGGGCAGAAGAGTATTTCAAGAATGACAGAGAGGTTAACCGTGGCCACGGAAAGGTGAAACAGAGTAAGGACTGAAAACATCCGTGGAATTCATCAACATCACTGACCTTACAGAAAACCATCAGTGGAGAGACGGGCTGGGCATCCTGCCCCGGAGGGCTGGGAGTGAAGGCAAAGGGTGGCCCACAAGGGGTTGAGAAGAAGGGTTGAGACAGGAGACAGAAAGAGAAGGCAGCAGCCACAGAGGACAACAGGGCTGACGAAAGGTTTTTTGAGTCATCTTTTGGTTTAGTTTGCTTGTTTTGTTTTTAAGAATAGGAAAAGCTTGAGCCTATTAATTAGCTAAGGAGAAGAGCTGGGGAAAAGAGAAGCAAAAACCTTCCTTCCTAGCAGTCTAGGGACTAGACAGCCTGGCTGGCCCGTCTGCCCAGATATAATAGGATCTTTTTAGATGCTGGATAAAATCTGAAAAACACTGTTGCCTCCTCTCTCTTCCAAGGACTGGCAGAAGGAAATCGTATTATCATAAAAAATGACCAGGGTAATTTGAAAAAGAACCAAATCGAACTTTTTCAAAAGAAGAATTTAATGACAATTAAAAAACTCAGTGGATGGGATAAACAGAAGATTAAATGCAGCTGAAGAGAGAAGGCAGGCAGGAAAACAGATCTGAAGAGATCTGTTATTTATCCAGAATGTCGCAAAGAGAAAGACGCAAACAATCAGAAAGATGGGTTAGGGACAGAGCAGAGTGAAAAGGTTTATGTTTATGTTTGTGGTTCATGTTTAACTGGAGTTCCAGAGGGAGGAGAGAGAGTGAGGCAGAGCAAAGTTTAAAGAGAAAACGGCTGAGAATTTTCCAGAATCGATGAAAGATACTATATATGGGACATTCTGAGCATGACAGATCTCCCCTCCTGAAAATCCATTCTCCATCGTTTCCAGCCTGCTCCCCTGCCTCGGGATGCAGGAGTACATCACAGACCACCCTTGCCTTCTGGCTTCTGGCTGAGATCAGCGAAGGGGACACTCTGGCAGGACAGTCAGGCTGCCAGCTCCCTCCTGCCAGGCCCCTCAAGGTCGGTGTGTCCTTCTACCTGGGAACAGAGCCTCAGTCAAGCAACCCTCTTCACACAGCTACTCTCTCATACAATAGAGAACTAAATTTCACAACTGAGTGTTTTGAAAATGCTAATAAAATTGACAAAGTTTTGGCAGAACTAATCAAGGAAAAAGTCATATAAACAATGTCAGAATGAAGAGGAACATAATGACAGTTACCACAGACATTGAAAAGAGGATATTATGAATAATTTTATGCCAGTAAATTTGAAAACATAGATGAAATGGACAAATTCCTAAAAGAATATCTCATTGAAGCTTATTCAAGGATAAAACAAAAAATCTGAATACTCCTATAACTGTTAAAGAAAATGGATCAGTAGATAAAAATCTTACAACACTGAAAACAGGAGATCCAGAAAGTTTTGCTGGAGAGTTCTATCAAGAATTCAAGGAACAAACAACTCCGAGCCGAAACAAGCTTTTCCAGAGAAGAGAACAAGAAGAAACAAACTCATCTCATTTTGAGGCCGTTAAAGCCTTGATATCAAAACCCAAAGAATGTACGAGAAAGACAAAATTACAGGTCAGTTTCATTCATGAACACAGATGCAAAAAGTCCACAACAAAACGATCAGTAGGCTGGTCTAGAAAACAAATAATGATGAAGATGAGTTAATCCCCAGAATGTGAGGTTGGCATAACATTAATTTTCCAATATAATGTAGCACATTAACAGATTAAAGGAGAAAAATCATATAATCATCTCAAGAGACGACAAAAAAGCATTTGATGAATTTAACATTATGCATAATTCGTTTAAATGTCACAAATTATGAGGGGAGAACATGCTTAACCCAATAAAAGATATCCATAAAAATTATAGCAAACATCATATTTAATATTAGGTAAAACATGAAAACTACTCCCATTATGGCCACTCCTATTTTACACTGTATTTTAAGTCCTAACCCACATATAAGGCAAGGAAAAAAAATCTACGACTGAAATGTAAGAAACACAAATGTCATTATTCACAGATAATTACAGTCTTTGTAGAAAACTCCAAAGAATCTTATAAATTATTAGAATCAAGGAGAGTTTAACAAACTCACTAGATATAAATCAATTTAAAAAAAATCAATTTCTATATACTAGCCATAAATAACTAAAAAAAGATACCATTAAAAATAGCATAGTATATGCATATATGTATGTATATAATATTTTACTTAGAAATATATTTAACAAAAGATGCACAAACTTTTTTGGAAAAAGATAAAATGTTATTGAAAGTCAATACAGAAATTAACAAAGAGATAACATATTTAGGACTGGGAGATTCAATATCATAAAGATAGCTATTCTCCTAAAATTGAATTGCACAGAATCAATAGATGCGGGCTGTCCCACAGACTCTAGCTACATGTAGTTATTGAAATTTAAATTAAATTAAAATAAAAGATTCCGTTCCTCCGCTGTACTAGCCACATTTCAAGTATTAGTGAATTAAGTAGTGGAAAACTTCCATCATCCTAGGAAGCTCTATTGGGCAGTGCAGCTAAGAGAGCAATGAAAATCAAACATACAGTTGTTCTTGCAGAAATCCAACAGGCTGATTTTTAAATTTTTTAGAGACAAAAAAAAAAAAGGAGAAAAAAAGATTAGGAAGAATGAAGGGTTATGAACAATAATGAGGCTCCTAAGAAGGTGGGGGAACGGGCCTTATCGGATTCCCACAGTGATTATAAAGTAACAGTAATTAGGACACACGGTGCTGGTAGTAGGGTAGACACACAGACCAACGAAACAGACTAGAAAGTCCAGACACTGTTTGATGTAAGTTGCAAACACTTTTTCTTAATTTGTAATTTGACCAGAAGAATTTTTTATTTTTATATGGTTGAATGCATCACTCTTTTTGTCTATGCCTTATGGGTTTTGCAAACCTAGCAAGGCCTTTCCTATTCTAAGAATACACATAAAATACCTCCCATATTTTCTACTTAGCATTTTTATGGTTTCACTTTTCCTACTTAAACATCTGATCCAACTTGAATTTACATTAGTGTATAGTGTGAAGCAGAGAACTAATTCCCCACTCCCACGCCAAGAGGGCCACCCAACTGCTCTAATGCCAAGAATTGAAAAAATTCCTCTTTTCCACATTTTGAAATACTAAATATTATTTTACACTAAATGTTTATGTCTTAGGTGCTATTTCTGAATTTCCTATTCTGCTCTATTGATCTTTCTATTCATTAGGACTCAAAACATACAAACCACAAGGAGAAAATTTCAATGAATCTATCTACATAAAAATTAAGGACACCACAGACAACGTTAACAGAAAAGCAGCTGGTAGAAGACGTTTACTATGTCTAATAAAAGAAATTGACACCTAGAATATAAGAAAAACTTTTAAGTCCACCAGAAAGACAGGAAACCCACCAGAAAAAAAAATGAACAAAGGAATACGATTAGGCATTTCACAAAAGAGAAAACCCAAATGACTAAGAAGTATAGGAGACAGGTTCAACCTTACCAGCAAACAAAAAAGTACAAGTTAAAACCACCATAAGACATTATTTTATACCTACTGGATTGGCAAAAATTAGATAATTAAAAAGCAGCAAGTATGAGCAAGAAATGTGGGGAGACAGGAACCTTCATGTACCACTGCTGGGAGTGTTAAAGTAATTCAACCGTTCTCTAGAGCAATCTGGCAGTACTTAGAGAAACTCGGTGTATCCTATGAGCCAAAAAGCTCACCGCTCAATCTACTCCAGAGAATTCTGTCCCAGGTGTAGAAGGGAACACAAACAAGCATGGTTATCATAGTGTCACCTGCAGTAGAGTAGAGCTCCTAGCAATCTAGGCTCACCACCCACTATGAACTCCAAGAATAAGTAAAAACATGGTAAATGCTTTTATTGGGGAATACCGTGCACCAGTCAGAAGCAATCAATGGGACAATGGCATGGCTAGATCTTAAAATGCATTGAGTAAAAGCTATAATTAGATTCTTAGCACAATTCTATTTATATACATTTAAAATGCACATGGCACTGTATCCATACATGACATCCATATCCAGGAACATACACCAATGATGGGAGGGGTGGGTGAGTGGGGGCACAATTCGATTGTCCTGTAGCACGTATATGCCTGGTCTGCTTCATCCACTGAAGGGTACCCGCCTGTTTCTTTGGGCCCCTAACGCCCACTGCTGGAAAAATAGAAACGGAAGATTTCCTGGGGGTTTGAAGAGTAACGATTTGTCAGATTATTTATCACCTGGGAACCTTTAAAAGCCCCGTATCTAAGGAGATCATATAAGACAGATGACTTCTGGTTTAATGAGGGAAGAGAAGACATACGCAATCTAGAAACCCTGAGGCAAAAGAGGAGGGGAGCACTGAAGATGGCATGGCTTTAACAGGAAGGAGGAAAAAACCCTGAAGATAAACTTTTCTAGGATCACAACTTAGCTCAAGATTAACCAGGGAAAGGTTGACCTGATCCAATTTACGGAAGAATCTAAGATGGAGCCAACATATTAAGTTCCCTCACATTCAACTATGAGGCTTTGTACCCACCAGGTCGGGGGAAGGGGGTCATATCTTCTAAGACTTTGAGTCCCTACAGGCAGGCTAAACAGGGTCACAAGGGCAATTACTGTCTCTGCCAGTTCTGCACACAACTGGAACAACTCTCCACCTTAACCCAGTGATGTGGAACTAATGTTGCTGAGCGTGTCTATATTACACCTTAAAACGAGAACCGCTCCAACCCACTGCCAAGGTAAACCCTCCACAAAAGAAGGATCCAGGTCGAGTATTAGGATTCTGAACCCATGATAGGGGTTTACACACCCTCGTCCACTGTCCAGACACCCACTATTAACCAACCATGCTAAGGTAGTCAGCAGAAGCACCGCTTAGCCGAGAAAGGGGTAGAAATAAGCTTCTTAAAAATATCCCCCTTCCCGCGTCAGGCTGTGCACTAGGACGGGGCCAATGTGCGCACCTGTAAATACACCAGGACAGAGTCACAGCGCCACCCAAGTCCTACTCTTTGATCATCTCATTCTCTCCGCCTTCCACTCACAGGAATTTTGAACCGAGAAAAACAATCTTAGGAAAGAAACTATCTTTAGAGCTACATCCTGAGAAATCCTAATATGATGATGTAACAGCCAAGCCACTTTCAAAAAGATACGTCTCTCTTGACCTTCAAGAACATTAAAAATGAAAGAGATTCACAGTGGGAACCGTTTTTGAGTCACCATAGTTCATTATCATGAATGGGCTTTTTCATGTGGGTAACAGTGGGTGAAAATAAAGAGAACGCCATTTTTGATGAACTGGACATACTCAGATGAGACAATCAGTAAACACAAAATAGCCATTGTCGGCCTTCATGCTAGTAGCTCTTGACGACATTCATTCATCTGAAGCGGGACTGATGTGATCGGCACTCTGCCGATGCACGTGAACAAAGAAGATGGGAGTCCACTTTTATGGTTTTCCATCTGGTTCTGTGTTAAATCCTATTTTCATGTAAATAACGTGTGCAAACAAACATGAATTTTACAATAAGAAATTAACTAGAAGATGAAGCTATGAATGATGCCATAACTCTTTTATATTGTTTTATTCACCCAACCCATGAGTTAAAAGGAAACTGAGTACTGATATTCTTTCTTTTCTATTATTCAACTTAATTAGGGCTTTAACAAAATTCCTAGACTAAATGAACCAGTGCATTTCTCCTCTAAAAATAATTCTAGACTAACTCCATAAAAATGATTTTACCATAGTTATCACAACACATCTGGTCATTCTGAGCCCAAGTCTCAGTTCCAATTCCAGTGTTACAGAGAGTACAGTCTCTCAATCTTCCATCCCTCGCTGGACCAAGGATGCACAGAGAGACACAAAAGTACAGAGCTGACCCAGCAGAGAGGTACAAGCAGCTGTTGGTCCTAAAGTTTTCTACGCTCTAAAACTTTGTTAAAAATAAAGCAAATACTCAGGGCAATATTCGCCAGTGAATTGCAAGTACTTAAATAATTTTTCTGGAATCCTGGGTTATCTTTGGTACCACAAGCACATCAACGTTGGCACAGTTTTCATTTTCCTAATCTATACTGCCCAGGAACCTCTCTGTAAGAACTAGGCCTTTAAAGTGTCCCCTAGAATCTGGCCTTAGCTCTTTAGCCTTATTTTCCATGATATCAACTCTTTTATCCAATTGGATCTCCTTCCTGTTCTGCTCAACTGGGAGCCACAATTTGACTGCCTCCCCATCACTCTCCTCCCAGTCTTCAAAGCCCAGCTCAAAAGCTAAACTAGTCTTTGTCGAACCTTCCTTCATGATGCTCTTCGTCATGACCTCTCTGCCTGGCTCCTTCAGCACTGACTGTTCACATTCCACCATCTGGGAACTACATAACACCATCCTTGTCACTCAGATACAGCTGATCACATCAGCTTTCATTCTGCATGTAACTCTTCCTTCCTTAATTAGATTACGGATAAGCTCCTTATAGGCAAAGCTCTTTCTCTTTTAGTATAGCCAGAGGGTTTTAGAAAATATTTGTCACAAAATATAGACAATATTCCCTACTTAAAAAATTATATTTTGAAACACTAAAACCACCTTATTTTTTTAAAGAAATTAGAGTATTCTTAAAACAGACCTTTGATCTAAAAGAAAAGCTTAAACACTCAGGAGTCGTTTCAAACATGTTAACCTCATTGTGGTAACCATCCTTTATCCCTCTATTGTATTTATTGACCAAATCCTTCAAATTTAAGAGCAAAGATTCTCATTCAACTCATCAGGGGCACATGGGGGCACCTAGGGGAGTAACTTAAACACAGCCACAGAGGAGATGCTCCCCTTAGCTTCACAAACAACAACATGTAACAAGTTGGCCCCAGTAAACGTATCAGACACACTAAACCAGTAACGCGTCTCCATCTTCACATGTGACAAACGTCAGTGTGAGCGCAGGAGTGTGCGCGTCTACAGGAGCAATCTGTAACCAGAACCAGCTTCAAAATGGGCCTCTACACGAATGAACAGGCTGAAGTGAAATAAATATGTAGGAACTATTCTTTAGTTTGGGCTCTTTCTCAACGTCAAGAAAACCAAAACCAAGGCCGGCCTGGTGGTGTGCTGGTTGGGTTCCTTTGCTCCGCTTTGGTGGCCCGGGGTTCTCTGGTTCAGACACTGGGTGTGGGCCTACGCACTGCTCATCAGGCTGTGCTGCGTCAGCATCCCACACAGAAGAACTAGAAGGACTTACAACTAGGATAAACAACTATGTACTGGGCCTTTGGAGAGAAAAAAGAAAAAAAGAGGAAGATTGGCAACAGATGTTAGCTCAGGGCCAATCTTCCTCACCAAAAAGCATACCGTAAAAACAAAAGAAAAGATGCCCACTTTCACCACTCTTATTCAACATAGTACTGGAGGTTTTGGCCAGAGGAATTCGGCAGGAAAAAGAAATAAAAGGAATCCAAATAGGCAACGAAGAAGTAAAACTCTCGCTATTTGCAGATGACATGATCTTATATATAGAAAACCCCAAAGAATCCATAGAAAAACTATTAGAAACAATCAACAACCAGAGCAAAGTTGCAGGGTATAAAATCAACATACATAAAGCAGTAGCATTTCTATATGCTAACAATGAACTAACAGAAAAAGATCTCAAGAACTCAATCCCATCCACGATCACAACAAAAAGAATAAAATACCTTGGGATAAATTTAACCAAGGAAGTGAAAGATCTATACAAAGAAAACCACAAGACTTTCTTGAAAGAAATCGACGACGACATAAAGAGATGGAAAGACATTCCATGCACATGGATTGGAAGAATAAACATAGTTAAAATGTCCATACTACCTAAAGCAATCTACAGATTCAACGCTATCCCAATCAGAATTCCAATGTCATTCTTTACAGAAATTGAACAAAGAATCCTAAAATTCATATGGGGCAACAAAAGACCCCAAATTGCTAAAGCAATCCTGAGAAAGAAGAACATAGCTGGAGGCATCACAATCCCTGACTTTAAAACATACTACAAAGCTACAGTAATCAAAACAGCATGGTACTGGTACAAAAACAGATGCACAGATCAATGGAACAGAATTGAAAGCCCAGAAATAAAACCACACATCTATGGACAGCTAATCTTTGACAAAGGAGCTGAGGGCCTACAATGGAGGAAAGAAAGTCTCTTCAACAAATGGTGCTGAGAAAACTGGACAGCCACATGTAAAAGAATGAAAATCAACCATTCTTTTTCACCATTTACTAAAATAAACTCAAAATGGATCAAAGACCTAAAGATGAGGCCTGAAACAATAAGTCTTCTAGAAGAGAATATCGGCAGTACACTCTTTGACATCAGCTTCAAAAGAATCTTTTTGGACACCATAACCCTTCACAAGAGGGAAACAATAGAAAGAATAAACAAATGGGACTTCATCAGACTAAAGAGCTTCTTCAAGGCAAGGGAAAACAGGATTGAAACAAAAAAACAGCCCACTAATTGGGAAAAAATATTCACAAGTTATTTATCCAACAAAGGGTTAATCTCCATAATATACAAAGAACTCACACAACTCAACAATAAAAAATCAAACAACCCAATTACAAAATGGGCAGGGGACATGAACAGACATTTCCCCAAAGAAGATATACGGATGGCCAATAGACACATGAAAAGATGCTCATCATCACTAATCATCAGGGAAATGCAAATCAAAACTACACTAAGATATCACCTTACACCTGTTAGAATGGCAAAAATATCCAAAACCAAGAGTGACAAATGTTGGAGAGGCTGTGGAGAAAAGGGAACCCTCATACACTGTTGGTGGGAATGCAAACTGGTGCAGCCACTATGGAAAACAGTATGGAGATTCCTCAAAAAGTTAAGAATAGAAATACCTTATGACCCAGCCATCCCACTACTGGGTATCTATCCTAAGAACCTGAAATCAGCAATTCCAAAAGTTCCATGCACCCCTATGTTATTCATCACGATAGCCAAGTCATGGAACCAACCTACGTGCCTAGCAACTGATGATTGGATAAAGAAGACGTGGTATATATAGACAATGGAATACTACTAAGCCATAAAAAAGGACAAAGTCGTCCCATTCACAACAACATGGATAGACCTTGAGGGTATTATGTTGAGTGAAATAAGCCAGAGAGAGAAAGACGAACTCTGTATGACTCCACTCATAGGTGGTAGTTAACATATGGACAAAGAGAACCGATCGGTGGTTGCCAGGGGAAAAGTGGGTGGGGAGGGCACTAGAGGTGAAATGGTGTACCTACAACATGACTAATAATGATGTACAACTGTAATTTCACAAGGATGTTACCTTTCATAACCTTAATAAAAAAAATACTCTCCAATGTATATTTGAAAATAAATTTTCCAACTGTTATAAAATACAAATAAAACAATAATGAAAAGCAACAACAACAACAACAACAAAAGAAAAGAAAAGTAAACAAAAACCTTGGAAAGAAAAGAAAGCTTCCAAAAATATTCACTAAGCCATTTAGTAAACTAGGCCTGGATCCCAGCACTGAAGATCAAAGGAACATTCTTCTCCAGGGAGAAGAAGCTGGTTGCTGCTGGGAGGGAAGAGTTCGTTTCGTTCCGGAGTTTTAGAAGGCTGCTGTGGGTCAATGGTTTAGCATCCTCTTCATATGATTTTGCTTTTTCTCTGAATTGGGATTTTTCCTTACTTCTGAGATGTCTTCTGTAAGAATTTAGGGCCTCACACTGTGCCCCTCAAGGGTATTAAATACAATGAAACATTAAAAAGGGTAGTAATTTTACTTCTCCAGAAGAATTACCGTGCTTTCATTAAAATTTTTTTTTTTGAAAAGCTCTTTCTGAACAATGCAGAAAAGGTTGACTTCAGACGGTTTCAATTGTGAATAGTTTCAACTATTAACAGGAGGCGGTAATTTACTTAGGGCCATGCACCACATGAAAGTAATTGATTCGCCCACACTCAAGCAAACAAGTTCACTGGTGAGGCCTCACCCCAGCCCGGCTGGGGAGCAGGCCCTGAGGGAAGAACCTCCTTCAGTCCTTCGGTCCTTTACCATGGATCCTGCACAGAAGATATGCAAATCAGATCTCCCCAACTAAAACCTCACCTGCAAACAGCTTGGCCGGGATTTCAGTTCAGTTCCCAGTAACAAAAAGTAATGACCCAGAAAAAAAAAAAAGTAATGACCCAGGACAAAGGAAACAGAAAAGCATCAAAAAGAGTAAAATCAACTTCTATCTGATGAAATGTTTGCAAAGGCAGCCACTTCAAATTTTTATGCTTATTTTTAAGAAACTGACATCCTATATGCCTGTTTCTGTATTTCTGTATTATGTTTCTGGATTCTTTAGCAAATTAAAAAAAATAGAAGAAAATCCCATTTTAAGTTGTTCTTCTCTGGTTAAACAAGTTTGTGTGCTTTCTCTTTATTTATTCAGCAGCTAGTACCAGAGTACCCAGTATGGCTACACTGGTGAGATAAAATGCAGTCCTTGCCTGGAAGTAAGAATTATACCTTATTGTTTTACAATGCCTTTTTTTTTTTCTGAGAAGCTCAAAATTCTTAGCTGAATTTTTCATTCATCCTCATAACAAAACCAAAGCTGCCTTTGAGCCTGTCCCCTTAGCGCTGGTATTTCTAACACCTGGTTAGACGGGGAGCCAGCTCTGGTTTACATATCTTATCTCAACTTGAACAGATTTACATCCAAACCAGCAAAGCTCACACCAGGCCTCCTGCTGGGTCAATGAACTGTATCCGACTTTTAACCCCATCTCCCCAAATCTCTTAGCCAGCCTTGTTTGGGGAAAAGAACAAGACCGTTTATCCAGTGGACATATATACAGAGGCTCCTGTCTCCCAGACTCTTACTAGATACCTCCTGGGAACACCTTCTGTAACAACTACCATCCCGATGACACGGGAATCAGCTAAGAAATACAATAGTTAAACACACAGTATTTTTATATGAATTTTCAAGTTCACCGACTACATTCTTACAATGGTTGAAAAGGGAAGAGTCTGACAGCTGGCCCACAGCTGGCCCAAGGATTAGATAGAATCATACTATGTCATTTGTGTAGGTCAAAAAATAGTTGAATATCAGTAATTATATATAGTTAACCTAATGTTTTTGGAATTGAATTGATAGTTAACAATGTAAAAACGTGAAGGGTTCCATGAAATGAAATTTTGGTTTAAGTATGGTATTATTACATGTTGATGCTAAAATGATTTTCCTTAGATGATACTTCTAAAATCACAATAGAGGGGCTGGCCCAGTGGCAGAATGGTTAAGTTCACATGCTCTGCTTCGGTGGCCCGGGGTTTGCAGGTTCGGATCCCAGGCGTGGACCTAGCACCGCTTGTCAAGCCACACGCCACACTGTGGCAGCATCCCACATAAAACAGAGGAAGATGGGCAACAGAGTTAGCTGAGGGCTAATCGTCCTCACACACACACAAAATAATAAATCAAATCAAATCACAATAGGAATCAACAGGAAAAAAGTCTAACACAACATATTCACCTCACATACACTTTAAAGATAACTGATTCAAAAAAATGAAGTTGCCTGCGTGAGTAGGAGCTGAGACAACACGTTCACTGCTTATCTAGTGTGTGGAGGACGCACAGCAGAGGAAGGACAATTCGGCATAGGAAGAAATTGAAGTCCAAAGGCTCTCCCACGATTTGGCAAGTCAGAAAGAGCTGGATCTAGGTCCTTAGCTCTCCACTCTAGAAGAACGCTTTTTGCAACTTTTTTTGCACCAAAAATTTCTATTTGACGTTCGACATTTTCGGTACCATCCCCTTGTTTGTACCATCTTATCTCTATCTTCCTATTTCTAGCTTCCCTTCCCCAACCCTGAACATCCCATTCAACTTTGAGTTATTCCCCCCGTGTACAAATGTCTGCTCTGCAGAAAAGCCAGAAAACAAGATCGGCTATCATAACCCTAACCCATGAACCTTCAATGGTTAATGCCCCCGGATTCAAGGCTAACCCCCTCAGCCTGATCATCAAAGCCACAATTCTACCATCCTAATTTTTCCCTATCCTCTCCTTCTTGGCCCAGCTCTAATGTCACATTCTCCAACAGATGTTCCGACACGCCTGAAAGAAAGAACAGGTCTGTCCTCTGCTCCCAAAAGGCTTGTGGGCCTCTGTGATTGACTCATATTCCACATTGATCCTGTCTCCTTTGCTGGATCCGAAATTTCTCAGGGCAGGGACGACACCTTGTTCATCTCTATATTCCCTGCTGTGCCTAGCACAGTAGGAACTTAAATGTTCACTAAAGCTCTTCAATCCTCTGAATCTTTACAGAAAACGCCAAATGCACCATTTTGGAAGGCAGGAATCGACCAAACTCAACCTGTTTAGTCCAGTAGACAAGAGCATAGACATCTTTTTTTCACACACACTTCCTTTAAGTAAGTTGTACAAAATAAACTATTTTAAATACACTCAGAATTAGGTTTGTTAATAAAGCTATGGCGAGTCATTAATTTATAATCTCCAGGTTCAAGGTCTGAGAGGGCCTGAGAAGTCATTTATCCTGCCCCACATATTACGGACCAGGAAACCAGGTTGCGGAAAGGTCAAGTGGTGAACTCTGTGGTTACACTGCTCTCGGGTGATGAAACCTGAGTTGAGAGCTGTGCTTTTTGCCTCTGCCAGGCTCTATTAACCTTTTAATTTTAGGAAACAAAATGTAGTGTGCAAACATCGAAGAGAGAAGGATCTGAGGACTGACACGTTTGCATACACAGTGCTAGCTCAGCGCTGAGGGCACCGCGGGAGCCAGGCAGTCCATAGACACCACGGAACGAACAGATGAACATCCAGGGCCTCAGGATCAATAACTAAAACAGGCAGAAGAGTAAATATTCCAAAGCACTAGCCAGACAACTAGTCTCCTGGGAGGGGCGGCAGAAACCTGAAAGAGAAACCAGGGAAAAAAAAAACAAACCCAAAACAACACAATGAAGGTTTGAGAAGGAAAATAATATACAAACCAAGCCCTATAATAATAACTACACTTAGTCGCATGCTAGATTTTGGTGATAGAAAAGCTACTACGAAAGAGAATCAAGTCCCCGAACAGATACTTCTCCAAAGAAGATCGACAAGTGGCCAATATGCACATAAAAAGATGCTCAACAAGGTTAGTCATTAAAGAAAGGCAAATCAAGACCACAATGAGATACCACTTCATGCCCACAAGGATGGCAATTTTAAAAAAAACCATGGAAAACAACAAGTACTGGTGAGGATGTGGAGAAACTGGACCCCTCATACATTGCTGGTTGGAATGTAAAATGATACAGCTACCATGGAAGACAGTTTGGTGAATACTCAACAGAATTGTAAATTACTCAGGAATTCCACTCATAGGTATAGACCCAAAAGAACTGAAAACAAGTATTCAGACAACAACCTTACACAAATGTTCACAGCAGCACTACACACAAGAGCCAAAAGGTTGAAACAACCCAAATGTGCAAGAACTGAAGAATGGATAAATACACTGTGGCACATCCTTACAATGGACTATTATTCGGCCATAAAAAGGAATGAGGCGCTGATACATGCTAGAGAACATGGCAGAATCCTGAAAGCATTGTTAAGTGAAAGAAGCCAGACACAAAAGGCCACATATTGTATGATTCCATTTATATGAATTATCCAGAACAGGTAAATCCATAAGAAAGAAAGCAGAGAGCTTAGTGCTTGCCAGGGGCTGGGGTGGGAGGAAATGGGCAGTGACTGCTAATGAGGACAGAGTTTCCTTGTTGGGTGATGAAAAAGTTCTGGAACTAGACAGTGGTGACAGCTACACCACATTGTGAATGTACTTTTTCTTACACTTTAAATATGTGTAGTTTATTGAATGTCAATTATACCTCAAGAAAGATATTTAAAAGAAAATAAAAAGGATGGAAAAAAATACATCAAGCAAATATTCACAACAGCAACACCAAAAAGATCTCTTCTGGCTACCTTATATCAGGCAAAATAGACTTTAACACAAAGATCCTCATTAGTGATAAAGGTAACTATGTAATGATAAAGTTCAATTCCTATTAGACGCTGTATTTCTAACAATATAAACTTACGAATGCATACCGTTAGATGTAAAAATAGAAAGTTGTATGCACAAATAGTCGCAGAATATTTTTTAGCTCAAAAATACAAGGAGATATTGACAAATCCCTCTTTATAGTGGGATTTGTCAATATACCTCTCTCAATTACTGACATGTTAAGTAGACACAAAGTCAGTGAGGAATAATGCAATGAATAAGGTTCATTTAACGGACACCTGTAGACCTCTACAGAAAAAAAAACTGAACCATTCTTCTCAATCACATATATTGTGAATGGACTTAATGCCATTGATTTGTACACTTTAAAATGATAAATTTAATGTTCCATGTATTTCACCACAATAAAAAAATAAAGAGAATTACGTGTCCCCAGAGCTGGGGCCTTTGGAAATGTCCAATTTGAAGACGTGTATTCACAAAGAGCTGTCATATCCCTCTGCAATAAGGCGGGATGTTCTGCCCCACACATTCCTTACCACAATCCGGACTGCACGGATTATAAACCCAGCACCTACTTTCTCAAAACAGGTTTCACGATTGATGCTGTGAGTCCAAAAGGGGAACCACGGCATCACTGGCAGGTGCGCCTGTCCCTGTGATTCCACCACCTTGACCCCACTGTGTCAATGCGAACACTGTTCGACCATGACCAGCAGACTGGCTCAGAGATCCCCGAGGGGAACGCTGCAGTTTCTCAGAGGTCCAGGTGCCTAGCCCATCCTCCTTAGAGCACACGGGCAGCTAGGCAGCTGCCACCACCACCAGACAGGCCAATGGAAACGGAAACGAGATGCTGCCCTTCACCAGCCAAGCGACAAGCTCAAGTTCTAGGATGCTCCTAGGATTCCCCAGCACCTCTCCCTCAATGGCCTCCATGCCACTGGCGGCTGTCCCACAACCATGCAGATAAGATGCGCCTGAACTCTGTGTTCCAGAGGATCCCCTGTTGTGAGCTCTTCTCCACCCAAGCCTTTCACGGCTCTCCCTTCAGGTCTCTAGTTCTTGCTGTTATCTGAGATGATCTTCAGAATCAACACAGGGTGCCATCTACGCACTCCTCAGGTGTCTGAGAACTTTGGAACCAGGGCCAGGAGTACGTTCGTCTCCTTATGAAGGCTTACCTGATCTGGTTTTAATCAGTTCGGGCAGCATGGCGCTTATCTAGATATGTTTGTGAGCCCAATGACTGGCTTCGTGCTCAGGCCCCTGGAGGTGGTCAGTCTGCAAATATTGCTGAATGAATTAATAAACACGCAGGGCCTGCACCCAAACATGCAAATCCCCCTGCCACAAAGGGGGACTCACTCACTCGGGACATCACCGAGTCAAACACACTCAAATTTTCTTAAAAGCATCTCTCCTCTTTCCAACCTTCTCTAAATGATCCCTCTTATTGTGCCCTTCTGACTTCTAGTGATGGAGAAAATGGGTTACTTTTACAGTCTCAGCATCTGCAGTTTTCAAAGAAAAGCTCATTCGAAGTGCAAGGAATCTATCCACTCACTTTCAAATGGCTAGTACTGGTCTGGGCAAGAAAATACACAAGATTCCATACATACACTGTCAAAGCTGGCAAGAGAGATTCCAGACAACGTCCATCCTTCCCCCCCAATCCCAAGTAAATAGGGCATTTGTTTGTATTTCCACATTGGCCTCAGGAACGAAAATACCTCCTCCACCTAGAAAAACAATCTGCTACATTCAGACACAGAACTTGGAGGGCAAACTTTTTAGTGCGCCCGAGAACACTAAGAAGGGAGTGCCTAAAAAAAAAAATTAAGGAGAAAAGTATCTTTAATAAACACTTCTCCTGGGAACACTTTCCTCAAGTTTACACTTATACCTGCTTTGGTGTTTCTCTAACTTTCAGAAATACAGATTAAAAAAAATGGTTCTCCATTAAAATTGGAGCCAGAAGGAACCTTCTTCCTACGGTCTCCAGCAACAGACCTGAACGTTTTACTCTGTTTAGGAGGGAAAAGACACAAAAAAAATCATTTTCCTTTACTCGCTTGAAGTTTTCTGCTCTGCACCAACTAGGTCCTGGCAAAGAGTTAAAAGTTTTCTGAGGTTAGTTCCTGCGGTTTACCAAAAAAAAAAAAAAAAAGCTAGATGCTTAAATTTAGACTCGGTAAAACAATACTGGGAAACTTTCAAAGCCTTGGAGAAATACTGGAGTTTATTTTATTGCCTTTTGTTAAATTGCATCACATCGGCCACATTTTCTGCTCTTTCTTTAATCCCTCCCGCCCCGGCCACCCCGGAGATCCACACGTTCCCGCGTGGTTCAGTTACCTGCTGGGGTTTGGGGTTGGGGAGCGGGGGTGGGGACAAAAATCTACTGGTCACTTTTCGCAAGACCCAAGGGTAACAGGTGGCTTTGGTCACCTCTTGCCAATATTCGGCTCCCACCCTCCTCTCCACGGCGGGAGGGATAGAGCTCCGGGAATTCGGGGGCCGCGGCGGCAAGTGGGGCGACGAGTCCCTGGCACGGATCCGGGAAGGGCGGCGGGGACAGGGCAAGGGGTGTTAGGGACAACCCGGGCCGCTCCGCGCCCAAAGATCAACAGGCTCCCCGGACCACCGTGCGCACCCGGACAGGACCACCTCGGAGCCGGAAAACGCCGCCTTCTCCCACCGCCCCCGCCCCGGGGAGCACGCGACCCCCTGAAATATCAAAGGCGGCACCGGGTCGACGACGGTCCGTCGGATTGCCCCAGAATCTTTCCTAACTTCCAGGAGCCGGGGCGAGCGATGTGTCGGAGAAGGAGCGCGCCAAGAAGACATCCACGCACAGGGGCCACCGGCGGGCAGGGGGCGTGGGACGTGCGGACAGCGGGCACCAGGGGAGGGGGACCCTGCTCCACCTTGGGCTCGCCCCACCCGAGCCCGAGCCTCCCCACCGACTCCACATGCCACCGCGCTCCCCGCCGTGCCACGGCGCCTCCCGCCGCCCTAAGCCTGCCTCAAAGTCCCCACTCACCCCGCAGGAGTTCCCTCCCGGGGCACCGCAGGCGCCCACCCGGACCGCGACCTGGAGCCCTCGCGCCGCCCGCCAGCCCGTCAGCGCCGCGCGCCTCGCAGACTGTCCCAGGCCGCGCGCTCCCGCCGCGCGCTCCTCTCCTCCCCACCCCCTTGGCGCGCGCTCCCCACATCCCCCCCCACCCCCTTGGCGCGCGCTCCCCACATCCCCCCCCCACCCCCTTGGCGCGCGCTCCCCACATCCCCCCCCACCCCCTTGGCGCGCGCTCCCCACATCCCCCCCCAACCCCCTTGGCGCGCGCTCCCCCGCCGGGTCTTGGTCCCCCAAACACACACAGCGCGCGCCAGGGACTCTTAAAGGGACAGGCCCGCGCGCCGGAGCTGCCCCGCGGCCGCCGCTCCCCGGGGTCCTCGGTCTCAGTGCGCGGTTTGAATTGGGGACCATCTGAGTGAAACCCCAGCCCCCTCCGAGGGACACACGCGGAGAAAAAACAGGGATTTGCCTTAGGAGCGCTGAATGAGATGGGACTTCCCCCCCTCCTCTCGTCTGCTTTGAGAGGTTATTTTATGTTTAATGACGATAATAATAACCACTGTGTGTCGGATACGCGTTACCTTCGGACACGGCGTCGCACATGAGCACATTATTTCATCTAATCCTTACAACAGTCTTCTGATTTCTTATCCCCATTTCACAGAGGAGGAACAGTGAGGCTCAGAGAGGAGAAGAAGCTGGTCCAAGAGTTTTGGACCCCATCGCTTGGTGCTATTGACGTCTTTCTCCCTGTGGAAATACCCACTGAAGTTAATAGCTGGCTGTGGAGGGCTTTTGTAAGTTGGTGGAAATTAATATTATCAGTGTTTCCAAGGGTGGAACAACTCTAAGGAGGGAGAAAGCAAGTTAGGGTGTTTTATTAATTGAAGGGCTTGTTATATACGCAAATGGCAGACGTTATGACAACCTCTGTTCCAAAACGCTGTGTGTTTATCCCCATTTTACAGAAAACTGAGGAAGGAAGTGGCTGGTTGCACAGAATGGCTGAGTCACTGGCAGCACTAAGGGCTGGGCCCAATTCCTTGGTCCTTAAATCATTTCTGATTAAAGGGGAGAAAACTTTTCCCCTAATAACACACTGGCCTCATCTAATTCCCTGCATCTTTAATTAATGTTTACAAAGCACTTTAATCTACCCAACATGCTAGTTAATTAGGCGAGTATTATTATCCCCTTTCTGAACCAAATCCGGGAGAGAATCAATTCTGTCAGTCCTTAATCCTTGATGAATAATGGGCCTCAGGTTCTTTCTTTTTCCTCTTAAATTTTGTTCCATATTGTGTTAAATACAAATGTGTTTGTCATGAATGGCTTATAAAAGTTAAATAATATCAAGCACCTACGGGTGAGAGGTCATATAGGCAAACCCTGCCGCTAAGGAACTCAGATCAAGAAAAAAAAAAGACATTTTAATAAATGCTTCCCAGAATTTTTTTCTTTTTGTTATTGTTCTTTTTGCTTGGGTAAGCTTTATGATGTATAAACATGTGTTTAGCTTAGTTTTTTTTTTAGTTTACTTAAAAAATTTTAATATACACATTATCTTTTGTGTAAAAATTTAATTTTAGGGGCTGGCCCCGTGGCCTAGTGGTTAAGTTCATCTGCTCTGCTTTGGCAGCCAGGGTTCGGATCCCCAGTGCGGACCTACTCCACCGTCAGCCATGCTGTGGTGGCGACCCACGTATAAAATAGAGGAAGATTGGCATAAATGTTAGCTCAGGGTGAATCTTCCTTACCAAAAAAAAAGAAAAAATTAATTTTACACAGTATCTTTTCTTACAGATGAAGAGGAGAGAAGGAAGAAATTGAAGGATGGTGGGATTAGGAAGGAAGGAGGTGGAAAGAAAAGGCAAGAAAAAAAAAAAAAAGAAAAGGAGCAGGAAATGAACAGGGGAGAAAATGAGACTTGAGGTTTCAACCAAGAAGTAGCCAGGGAGACGAGATGAGCCCCTGCTGGCACATGCCAGATCTTTGTGGGAACTACAAAGGTGGCCCTTCCTCTGGGCTGGTGCAGACCTAGCCAGGGTCCCAGTATGACTCCCTCAGCACAGGCTAGCTCCAGTCCTCACTGCACCCCTGTCTTGGCACCTTTGTGCCAACTGAACTTATGCGAAGGGACGAAAAAGTGAGAAGAAGCATCTGAAGGGTCTTTGTCTGTGCTATTGTCACTACTTGAAAAATCCATGAAATTTACACAATTTTACTTTATATTCCCTGGACTTTTTAATAAATGTCTTCCGAGGCTGGTCTTTGCTAAGAAAATGCTGATAATACTTGACCCCCAAATATTATTGAGACACTTATTCTTGTGAACTTTATGTCAATTAAAAATTTTAAAGTAAACTAAAAAAATTAAGCTAAATGTATGTTTTTATTTTATAGAAAGGATTAGGGTATGAAATCGACTTGAGAAACTGCAATATCTGTGGTGGCCCCTAGAGGGAGCAGACAGGAAAGAGAAAGAATGGTTAGTAAGTAAATCCATGTTCACTTAGAGCTTTTCAGAGCTGAAAAATTATAGCTTTTTAGAGCTGAAAGGGGAGATGTCAAAAGAAATGATTTTGCTTTATGCTTCTTCTGCTTAGGAGATGTGTAACCTTGAGCGATTTATTCTTTTTGAGACTCATTTCCTTATCTGTACAATGAGGCTACTAACACTTAGCCTTAGAGGATAAAACCAAATTATTTTAACGTTTCTGTGAACAACGAGCAGATGAGAAGCGTTAAGAAAATTATGAAAATGAAGAAAAATATGGCAAATTGCCCATTTATTATTGGAACATAGAATAAAGTCATAATAATTAAAAGTATCATAGAACAATAATAGATATTGAATGATACAGCTAATAGAATGGAATAGAGAACCCAGAAAAAGATAGTATTGATATAGCGTAGACTTTAATATGTGATAAAAGAGTCATCTAAAATAAATGAAAAGGAGATGGATTCTCAGGAAGGGGGCTTGAGAAAACTAGTGATTTGAAAAAATAATCAAGTTAAGCCCTTACCTTTCATTATATGCTAAAAGAAAGTTCAGCTACACTAAAGAAGTTTAAAAGTGGGAGAAAATTTAAGTAAATATTCCTGGGATTTCAAGATGGGGGAAGAAAAGAAATGAAAAAATCATAAAGAAGATGAGCATTAGACTAGATTACATAAAAATTTTCAGATTCTGACAACTAAAAATACTGTGAACAAAATGTGAAAAGAAAAAGTACTCTACAGAACTATGCATAACAAATCTGACAGTTAATTTTATCCTCAGTACAAAAGTACACTCAAATTGATAAGAAAACTCTAATAACTCAGTGGGAAAGTTTTCCTCAAAAAGAAAATAAAAATAGTAATTAGCTCAGTGTGTGTGTAATTTTATGTTAAAGTGTTTCGACTACCTAGGAATTTGAAAAATAAAAATTTAAAATAATATACAATTTTGCACCTGTTAACTTAGAAAATATTTTCTTAAATTCTAATATTCAATACTGGCAGGCGTGCAATGAAATGGGCAATTTTATATACTATTAGTGGCACATAAGTTTCTATAACTTTATTGGAAAGCAATTTTATGAAATATTTCAAGGGCCTTAAAATATTTATACACCTTTATCCTATAATTTCATATTTAGGGATTCGGCAGAAATACTCAGAAATGAGCACAAAGATTTGTGCATAAAAATATACACTGTCTCCTTTTTTATAATGTCAGAAAGTTAGAAACCACCAAAAGATCCAAAATTAGGGGCAAGTTTAAATAAAGTATTATGCAGCTATTAAAAATGAAGAATTTTTCATGAATACAAGAAAATACCCAAATATATGGATAAGAGGGAGGAAAAGAACATTACAAAATTGTTTATAGATTATTATTTCAGCTATGGAAATTGCATGTATATAGGGAAAAACTAGAAGGAAATATATCAAAAGGATGGCAATTAATGTTTCTGGTTCTGATTATGTGATTCTTATTTATAGTATTGTATATGTTCCAAATTGTCTGATATGACTCTACATTATTTTATAAATCAATGCAAACTAATAAATATTCGTTTTTTTTAAAGATTTTATTTTTCCCCCAAAGCCCCCCAGTACATAGTTGTATATTTTTAGTTGTGAGTCCTTCTAGTTGTAGCATGTGGGACGCCTGATGACCCAGGATCCGAACCAATGAAACCCTGGGCTGCTGAAGCGGAGCGCGCGAACTTAACCACTCGGCCATGGGGCCGGCCTCTAAATATTTTTTTATATGAGACAATAAGTGCCAGTGTGCACAGTATAGAGTCTGACATATCAAACATTCAATAAACAACTGATGGATGATGGAAGGAAGGAAGAGGAGATTGACGCTCTTCAAGGATGATTTGCTAGTGAAATTTCTTGATTAAAAAAAAAGAAATAATTATTCTACTTCTAGAGATGAGGAAATTAAGACCTAGAGATTTTGGGGTGACAAGTTTAAAGAAAAACTCTAAAAAGATGTTATGAAATGGTTCCGTATTTCCCAAAAGCAAGTAGATGAAGTGTCCATATTCCAGGTCAGTGTTTTGAAGGAGAAATGAATACGGAAGAAAGCGGTAAAGAAGTTATATCTAAATTTAATGAGAAGAGTTCTGAAAGAGAAGCCGGTCCTTGGTGACAGGTGCTCCTCCTGCAGGCTTTGGGACTGCCAAGTGACTGAGCTCCACACAGGAGAGAGAACGCATGGCGCCCATCCCTTCTTCATCCTGGAGTTATCTGTGGTCTCCCATGTGCCTGCCCAGTGTTCCTGTGGGTAAGCTCTGGGCGATGCCACAGTGGACAGCATAGACAAGGCCCTGTCCACATGGAATTTACAGTCCAGTGGGGTTTGTGGGGGATACAGACAAGACTCAGAGGGTAACCTAATTAATCTCTAACAACCATTAATCCCCAGAGAGAATATAAGTGATTCTGCAAATAAAAACAACAGTGTGATGAACCACATTGCCCCAGAGATGAGCCTGAGGAGTAATTGGTGGTTAAACTTTGGCTGAGGACAACTGGTGTTGCTTCTGCTGATCTTGGCTAGTTTTTGGTTTACCGATGGAGTATGCAAAGCCCACAGGGTGTTGGGAATGGCTTGGGGACTGCAGTGTTTGGGGAGACAGGGGGTCAGGCAGCTGCTGAGGGGAGAGAGACTCCAAGGAGAGCCTTGGGTAGCGTCCTGCGCAAGCATCTTTAACCTTCTCATCTTCCCACCAAACCTTTGTTCTCACCTCCATCCCTCCTAAGAGCTTTTGGAGTGAACTTTATTTTCGGGAGATTTGAATCTGGGCTGAAAGTGGCCTCAGGTGAGTGTTAGGGAAGAGCCGGAACCCAATGAGACCCAGTCTCGTCTGTGTGACAGACATAGCAGGTGGTACATTTGGAAGGCAGATGAGTAGAGTGAGTGGAGTGATGAACATTTGTCGTTTGTTACCTCTCTGCTCAGCTGAATTCTTGTGAACCCATTTCAGTTTCATTTCTGATTTCCTTATACCACATTTCTAAATTTGAGGGCTGATGTTTTCCTATACAATTCCGTTGTGACCCAAGACATCATTTCCTCTTCGATGTGGCCCTGAACTCGAGGATGGTAATTTCCTGGATTTTGAGTGAGCTCTTTACCTAGTGCTGACATCAGAGAGCGAGGATAGAGGAATCACCAAGCAGGACAGTTGACCACTGAGGAGGGCAGGGAAGTCCAGGTCTACCCCCCAGCTTTACACACCCAATCAGTGGATTCCCGTCGGGGCCACCTGGATGTCCCCAGGTTCGCAGGCACTGAGTCTCAGTGTATTTCCAAGTTGCAGTATTGGCGGAGAGGATAATGGGGGAAACCTCACGGGCACTTCTTTGATAAGCTTAAAATATTTTATTTCAGTTTCTAAACTGTTTAATAGGCTTTTAAAACTCTCCCTTCAGAGAACAACAACAGCAAAGGAAAAGGGAAATCACGCCAAATGCTGCCATTCACCGTGACTAATAAAATAGTGTGGGACGTGCTTCCTCTTGTCCTAAAATGGTAACTAAGGCCCAAAGGTAGTTACCATTTCTTACATTCCAGCTTCAAAAAGTCGCCACGAACTCTCTCCTCAGGACTTACTGACAGTCGACAAGCCTGAACTGGCCCTCCTGCCACCTCCATCCCCATTTCCAAACTAAAAGAGGCTTGAGGGTCCTAAGCTTTGTGGAGGCGCACTTACAATTCATGTTGGGGGCTATTCCCACCCCCCCACCCCCCCGCTGTGAAGGAGGGGGTGCATTTCTTTTGTACCCACCCAGGATAATTTCCCTTCCAATTATCTGCAACTCATCTGATTAGGGACTGGACATCTTCCAAAATCCCTTTTGCTGTATAATGTAACATAGTCACAGAAGTGACATCCCATCATATTCACAGGTTCCACTCATACCCCAGGGGAGAGGATGATAACAGGGTGTGACACCAGGGAGCTGGAACCTTGGGGCCATCTTAGAATTCTGTCTACTGCAAGGGAGACGGGTTCCTTTGTCCCCACAGCCAAGTTCGGGGGAGAGTCCTAAGACAATCACTCATGAAGACCGGGGTTCAGCAAGATGGGGACATGGGGCTCTTGCTAAGGTGCAGACCCCACAGTTACCCTCGGGCCACAAGGAGCTGAGAGGGTAAGAGGGTCCTAGCAAGCATTCTTGGAGCCCAGGAGCATGGCACACTATCTCCTTCCCACCGAGGTTTCGGGACAGACTTGAAAGACTTGTGTCTCCTCCCAGGCTGCAGATTTCGCGGAAGTGGTCCACCCCATCCGGGTATGAAGGGCTGGCAGCACAGCAAGCGAGAAAAGAAGTTGGGACAGCACCACCCACCCCAGATCTCCAAGTCCCTCTAGGTACCTCATATAAATGGAATCATACGGTATTTGTCATTTGTGTCTGGCTTCTTTCAATTAGCATAACGTTTTTAAGTTCGTCCATGTTGTAACACATATTAGAATTTCCTTTTAAGGCTGAATAGTATTCCATTGTATGTATAAACACATTTTGTTTATCCATTCATCCATCAATGGACACTTAGGCTATTGTGAATCGTGTTGCAGTGAACACGGGTACACAAATGGCTGTTCAAGTCCCTGCTTTCAATGATTTTGGGTATTTACCTCCAGAAGAAGAATTGCTGGATCATATAGACATTCCTTGTCTAATTTTTTGAGGAACCACCGTACTATTTCCCACAGTGGCTGCACCATTGGACGTGCCCACCAGCAACGCGTGTATGAGGAGTCCACTTTCTCTACCTCCTCACCACCACTTATAATTTTCTTTTTTGTTATTTTTATTGGTTTTTAATAATTAGAACTGAAGCTTAAATACAAAAATGAGACTGGTCTAATAATGAAAAGTGCTAGGGAAATTATTAAGTCGGGCCATCTGATCACGAACGCACAGCTTCTCTGTGGGAAATGGGAATTCAAAGAAACAGCCGTGGGCAGACGCTGACAATAATAAAACCGTTTCATGCTTATGCCCCCAACACGTCGAGAATCCAGAATAATCCAGTTACAGGACTAAAGTTCTTTTTCTTAAAATGCTTACTAACTTGGAAAAAGATTCACATAAGAATGTAGCAGGCTAAATATATTTATTGCCTTCCCTCTTTCACCTCCCACTCATTTCCTAAACCCTTACTGTCTCGGTTCTCGGCCCATAGCTGTTCTGAAGCTGTCTTCTCCTAGTTCTCATCCTAGCTTTCAGACATCGGGCAGTTTGGACCATCCGTTAACCGTAAGTATTCTTCCCAAGTTGAGTGCTCAGCACAGAGCTCACGCAGCTCTCCTTGGGCAAAAGCATTCATCACCCTGGCCTCAAACATTGCTTCTGTGATGAAAACCGGAAAAATCTTCACCTCTGGGTATTATTCATTGCCTTTAACAAGCTGATGCCTCCTCTGGTTCTGGTTGGGAACCCTGTTTTAAACTGTCCGCTGGGCATCTCATTCATTAAATTCACTCATCCATCCATCACCCCTATTTGGTTTTGAAAGGCGAGGCTCTCTCAGAATGTTCAAGATGGGAGAAATATAGACCAAAAAAATAGTTAAATCACTACGTGGTACAGAAGCAGGAGGAGTTCACTGGCATCTCAAGGAGGAGAATGGGATCCTGAGGAAGGAAATGGAAGGGTCTAGGGGAGTGGGGGGGCAGCATGGACGTAAATGGATGGATGTACACTACATGGATGTAAAGTGTTCTCTATGTGGAAATGCTGGGAATTTAAGGGAGCAATGATGACAGTAAATTTGGTGTTTGCAAATAGCTTGGTAATTCCCTCTGCTACTCCCAAACCGTGGAATACCAGCAGCTCTCTGGGGAAATGAAAAGGGTCATATCCCACGATTTCCAGGAAAGAAAGAGAGCTACAGTAGAGCTGGGAGTCAGACGGCAGTGGAGAAATTGGGTACAGCGAGGCTAAGAAGGCCACCCTGTGCTCCTGAATATGTTAGAGAAATAGGGGAGAGTGTTCTAGATTCTGCTATTATGGCTACTTAAGTCATTGCATTTTGATATTAGGTAAGACAGTGACCCCAAGAAGGTGGAGGCCATGGAGATGCTTGGATTATGGAATATTTACACACAAAACTTCGACCTATGGCATGAGGCGCCTCTCCTTCCTACATGTTAGTCTCCTCATGGGACCACCCTAAGTGTTTGGCCTTCACTTTTTGGCTTCCTTTTGGGCTCCTAATCTCTCTCAGACCCCTGACCTTCTTTCTTAAGCCCTTTAAAAGGCTTGGAGACACTCTTTCTCACATTTCAGGGGTATAAATAATAATAACACCTTATGTCTTTATGCTGTTTCACCGTTCACAAAACTCATTCACACATGTCTAATTCTCACAAGAGTCTTGGAAGGCATCATTCTCCTTTGACAGATACAGGGCTCAGTGACTTGCTCAAACTCACTCAGGGAGTAAGTGGCAGGGGGAAAATTCTGTCTCCTGTTCTCTGCTTTTCACCACAGCTGTCTTTCGTGAGTCTGTGTTTATCAGGTAGAGCAATTCTTTTCATGCATTTTCTCTCTATAAAGCCAATTAAGGGATTTGTGCTCATATTGTTGACTATTTTCAAGGTTATTAAATTAGTACTGAGGAAAAGTACAACCTTTATGAGAGCCTAAGGAGTAATAATAAACATTAGAAATGTGGAAATCTCATTGTATTAAATATTCATCTGTAGAGTCCGCCAAAGGGACACTAGGAGGAAGGGCTTCCGGGATGGCAAAAAATAGGAGCTGCTTTTCTCAGCTAACGGTTGAGAACTACATGAAAATCCATTAAGATTTTGATGGAAAGCATCAAAACATTTTCCTGAAGTGGTCCTCAAAGAATTACTAAACGCCAAATGCAAAGTACTGTTATCTACTTAGGAAAAGATTCTGTGCTTCCATACATCAAATAAATCTAAAACAGACTCATTCCAGGAGAAAAGCTAACATACATAAAATCTCCTCTCCCCCAAGACAGTCTGAAGCCTTGCATTCCAGCAAAACCACAGAAGCTACAAAGACATCATGCTGGAGAATTCGTGCTACACGGCTTCATCGGTTTGCGCATCTTCCCGTCTTCCTTCAGGTTTATTTGGAAGCCCTTATCCAGACTGACAGGAGTGACAGAAATAGAGTCAGTGCCACACAGGTGAGGGGCGGCGTGGGCCAGGGAACAGAGTTTGCTTCACTCTCTGCGTCTTCCAGGAAGCACAGATGGACCATCCTTGTAAAACCTGTTTTATGGTGGGAGAATAAGTATTCTCAATGGGATTTTAAAATATGCCCATTTGCAAGCAACTATTTGAAAAGAGCAGGCGTAACTGATACACAAACAACTCCATAATAGGTTTGAGCTTTGTCTCTCATCAGCTCATTTCCCAAGTTTCCTAAAAATAGCAAAATTAACTCCTGTAATTTTCATTGACTCTCCCTTCCCCTTCCTCTGCTGGGAAGAAGTGCTTATGAGCTCTGAACAGGAACAGGCCTGGTTAGATTCATAAATGGAATAGTTGAAGCAATTAACATCTGACTTTAGAGCTAAATACGATATACCAGTAAGAAGCAGTCATCTAATTTAATAAGTGGGATGACATGATAAAGAACAAGCCATTCTAATTTCCATTGTGTTAAAAAATTGTGTTAAGAAATTCCAAACCTCCGAAACATTTCTAAGAAGGCCAAATAATTTTTCATTTCATAAATGCAATCACTAAAAGTTACATTTGAATAGTGACCTCCTTTGGTGCATTAAGAATATTCAGGTTACACACAAGAATACTTCTTTTTAAAATTTTTTTTATTGAGGTAACATTGGTTTATAGCGTTATACAAATTTCAGGTGTACATCATTATATTTCAACTTCTGTGTGGACTACATCATGTTCACCACCCAAAGACTAATTACTATCCGTCACTGTACACATGTGCCCTTGTACCCCTTTTGTCCTCCCCCCTCCCCACTTCCCCTCTGGTAACCACCGACCCATTCTCTGTGTGTTTCTTTGTTATTGTTGTTGCTATCTTCCACTTATTGGTGAAATCATATGGTATTTGTCTTTCTCCATCTGACATTTCGGTTGGCATAATGCCTTCAGTGTCCATCCATGTTGTTCCAGATGGCGAAATTTCATCTTTTTCATGGCTACGTAGTATTCCATTGTGTGTGTGTGTGTGTGTGTGTGTGTATCTCACATCTTCTTTATCCATTCATCTGTTGACAGGCACTTAAGTTGTTTCCAAGTCTTGGCTATTGTGAATAATGCTGCTATGAACATAGGGGTGCAAATATCCTTTCAAATTAGTGTTTTCACATTCTTTGGATAAATACCCAGAAGTGGAATAGCTGGATCATATGGAAGTTCTATCCTTAATTTTTTGAGAAATCTCCATACTGTTTTCCGTAGTGGCTGCATCAGTTTACATTCCCACCAGCAGTGTATGAGGGTTCCCTTTTCTCCACGTCATCTCTAACACTTGTTATTTCTTGTCTTCTTAACTATAGCCATTCTGATGGGCGTGAGGTGATATCTCGTTGTGGTTTTGATTTGCATTTCCCTGGTGATTAGTGATGTTGAACGTCTTTTCATGTGCCTGGTGGCCATCTGTAGATCTGACACAAAAACACTTCTGTTCCTTAAGATGAGCTACATCTGTAGCTCAAATAGTAGTATTCAAGCCTTGATCTCAAAATATTCTTCAGACATTAATTCATCGACTGAATAACATCAAATATCCCACTTTGAGAAGGAGAAACAGAGGCTCCAAGGGAATCAGAAGGACATAGTTCCTGATCCACAGGCTAGCTCTCTTCAATCACACCTTCACAAATTCAGGGACACTGCCTGACAGGTAGAGTTGCTATAAACGCAGTGTTTTGGGTTGTTGGGTTTTTTTTTTTTTAGATATAATTGACATATAACATTATGTTAGTTTCAGGGGTACAACGTAGTGATTCAATATTGGTATATATTGAGAAATGATCACCACAGTAAGTCTCGTTAACATCCATCACCACACATAGTCACCAATTGTTTTTCTTGTGATAAGAACTTTTAAGATCCACTCTCTTAGCACCTTTCAGATATGCAAGACAGTATATTAACTACAGTCTGTACGCTGTACCTTACAACCCCAGGCCTTATTCGTTCTATAACTGGAAGTTTGCACCTTTGGCCCCCTTCACCCATTTCACCCACCCCGACTCCCCCGTGGTGTATTATTAAAGCAAGGCAGTGATAGAATAGCACATTAGGATTTTGGGCAAAATAGTTTTCAGACAATTGGAAAAAAACATAAATATTGGATTGGGGGGAAAAAGGATATTTAAATATATCTTAGAAATAGGGGCCGGCTCCGTAGCCGAGTGGTTAAGTTCGCGCGCTCTGCTGCGGCGGCCCAGGGTTCGGATCCTGGGCGCGGACATGGCACCGCTCGTCAGGCCATGTTGAGGCGGCGTCCCACATCCCACAACTAGAAGGACCTGCAACTGGGATACACAACTATGGGGGGGGTGGGGGGGAGCGGTTGGGAAATAAAGCAGAAAAAAAAAAAAAGATTGGCAGCAGTTGTTAGCTCAGGTGCCAATCTTTAAAAAAAAAAATATATATATATATATATACACATAGTCTTCATCGTCTTGCCCAGCAAAGACATCCCTGGAGGGTGACATTTACCCGATATCTTTAAATAAGTGAAAAAGTATCTAGTAACCGAAACAGGAGGATCCGCGTATGCCAAGCAGCGTGACATTTCAGCACCAGCCCGCGGCTGACCACCCTCCCCGCCCGATCGCTATCCCCGCCGGCGCTGTTCGCTATCTCCAGGCCTCCCCTTTCACCACGCACGGCTTGCCTTCCAGGAGCAGCGAATGCACCCCGGGGGAGAGAGCTTTCTTGGCAGCTGTTTCAAGATGGTGAAGTGATGACCCAGTTCTCGCAGAAGTCAAACTGGGAGGGAACCAATGAGGAGGGGTGAGGTGGGAGGGCCCGCTGCTCCTCACACACTGCTGGAACCCCCCCACCCACACACAAGTTTCAGAGAGGTGGGAGGGGGCAGGCAAGGACCCCTTCCTCTTCCCAAGGTTGATTTACTTGGCACACGCTCGTACTTTTGCCAGGGGAGACTCAAGACTGAAGACTTTTGGCCCTGCTCGTGTTAAGAGTATGAAGTCATTTACTCATTATGAGGCCGTTCAGTTCTCTCCTTGCTCTGTTTCACGCGTGGAACAGGACCAAGAGGCGTGGCTACAAGAATTTAGGGATCTATTGCATTCGTAATCGTGACTCAATTCCCTCGTTACTAATAAGCAGACACGTTGGAATCAAGCCCCACTTTGTGAGGTGTTACTGTCACCTGATACATGCTCCTCACAGCCAAGTCCGCACTCAGGGGCTCACCAAATCCAGCCTCGCCTCTTCAGCTCTACCTTCCTCTGTCTGGCCCCCAGATTACCTCTTCACTCAGACGCCCCCGCCCCGCCTTCCTGTGCTGTCCCTGCTCACATCCTGGCCTGTTAAAGTTCTTGCAGGTTGACCGGCCTGGTGGGTGGTGTAGTGCTTAAGTTCAGGGCCTCCACTTCCGCCACCCAGGTTCACAGGTTCGGATCTCCCGTGGGAACCTAGCATACTCATTAAGCCATGCTGAGGTGGCATCCTACATAGAAATAGAGGAAGATTGGCACAGATGTTAGCTCAGCGACAATCTTTCTCAAGCAAAAAAGGTTGGTAACAGATGTTAGCTCAGGGCCAATCTTCCTCACCAAAAAAACCCACAAAAAACAACACCTCACTAGTCCTTGAAGCTCACCTTATACACTATCTCCTTCATGGAGAGTCCCTGAGTGTCACCCACACATCCCTACCTCCTCCTTTCTCTCTCTTTCTCTTTGCATGGTGCTGAAACGTTCTGTCTGCTGGCACGCCTGTCTTACTGAGCACCCCTGGTGGAGCAGAAGATCTTTGATCTCTTTGCAGCCAGGGTCCCGTGGTCATTTCCCTCAGCACCTGGCAGATGGAAGGCAGTCACTGTTTTAAAAATGAAGCTTATTTGGAGCAGATGGAAATCAAATTGAAGGGGGTAAGGAAGGGACTAGAGGGTTGAGAGGGGGAGGCAGAAGGTTGGGGAGGAAGGCAAGGGAGCAGTCCGAGAATGGCTCAAAGGCACAGGAGGGTTGAATGCAGGCAGTTTTCCAGCAAGTTTGATGGAACCAGAAGGAAAGGGCACAATGGGAGATTCTAGAGAGACATGCATGTCACTGATGCGTGTTGCTCTTTAAAAGGGACCATGGGGGGCCAGCCTGGTGGCACAGTAGTTAAGTGCGCACATTCCTCTTCAGCAGCCTGGGGTTCACCGGTTCGGATCCCAGGTGCAGACATGACACCATTTGGCAAGCCGTGCTGTGGTAGGCATTCCACATATAAAGTAGAGGAAAATGGGCATGGATGTTAGCTCAGGGCCAGTCTTCCTCAGCAAAAAGAGGAGGATTGGCAGCAGATGTTAGCTCAGGGCTAATCTTCCTCAAAAAAAAAAAAATGAAAAGGGCCCATAGGGACTCGGAGAATGGCCAGAGCGTTAGCATCTCAGAGCAGAACATCCTCAGAGAATGCAGTATCACAAACAGGTGACTGCAGACAGCACGGGGTCCGTGTTCCTGGAGCAGCTGAATCAGAACAGCGCTGGTGCTGAGGCGGGGACAGGTCATGAGGTCCACAGTAATCGTGACTGGGGGATCCGGTTCATCCTGTGTTCCTGGGGATCCCTGTGGAGCCGGCCAGTGCTGTTCAAACCACTCGGCGGGATTCCAGATCAGAGGGTAGCACCGGGCCCCAGGAGATGGTGCACTGTGGGGTCACACGTCCTCCAGCACAAACATGAGCCTTTGCCTGTTTTTAAGGATTTCCAGAAGAGGGGTTTGGTTCCTTTCTTTCTTGGGGAGGGGAAAGAGCACGGGAAGACTTCTTTCTTGGGCTAGTTAAGGGTATGTCTGTGAACTACTTGAGGCTGCCTGGAGAATGTTCCATGAGGCCCTGGTCCAAGGACGCTGCGTAGGAGCGCCGTCCAGTCCTGAATTCTCCGGGCGTTGGACAGTGGCTGTAGCCACTGAGTGGAGGGAATAATGCGTAGAATTTACCTTGTTCTTTCTGGACCCTGAAACCAGCCCAGTGGTGAGGGGGGTGGGGTGGGGGATGGGGTGGGGTGTCAGGGGAGGAGGATCGGGGTGAAAAAGGGAGGGCTGAAGCCCCGAGGGGCTCCTCACAGTGGCCTCAGAGTGACCCATTCCAAGAATACCTACAGTCTGTGGAGACCGGAGCCCGAAATGACTCAGGGCAAACCCTGACCAAGGGGCCTCCTTTCGGCCAGGTATGCAGCCTGCGTGATGAAACCTGAAACGGAGCCGGAGGGATTGCCTTGATCACAGATCTGGGCCGATGCTGCCAGCTTCTGGATTTCCATAATCCCTGGGATTCAACCAGGAGAGGAAATGAGGCCTTTGGGTTTTATTTCGGTGGCGGTGCCATTTTTTCCTTTAGGTCTGGAATGCTGTAGTTTCCAGTTGGCAGCCCTGGCTGGCAGTGGCTGGCGGGAGGCCACTCTCCGCCTGGATCTAGGCTTCTCAGAAAATCAGAGTGTGCCCATCACCAAAGAGGCCCAATCCAGACTGAGTGGTCCCATGGGCAATTTGAGGTACCCCATACGGACCCCAATTGTAATTCTGACAAAACCAACCAGCCCCCCAACAAGTTGCCTGAGGGGTTGGCCTCCACATTTAAATGCACCGTGTCCTGCCGAATGTTTTTCAGGATGGCTACAGACTAGAAAATCCTGCCGCAGAGAACCTGCTATGATGCATTTGAAATGGATCGAGGGGCAGTGTTTCAGGAAAGGAACCAAGGGCCTAGAGGGGACTCTTTAAAGTCAGGTATGGTTATGGCTGAATGGTGTCCCCACACAAATTCATATATTGACGCCCTAACCCCCAGGACTTGAGAATGCCACTGTATTTGGAGGTAGGGTCTTTAAAGAGGCAAATAAATTAAAATGAGGTTATTAGGGTGGCCCTGATCTAATCTGACTGGTGTTATTATACAAAGAGGATATTAGGACACAGACACGTGGAAGACCACGTGAAGACCGCCGTCTACAAGCCAAGGAGCGAGGCCTCACCAGAAACCAGCCCTGCCCACACGTGATCTCAGACCTCCAGCCTCCAGAACGGTAGGAAAATGCATTTCTGTTGCTCACGCCCCTCGGCCTGTGGTGCTGTGTGATGGCAGCCTGAGCAGACTCACAGGTGTGTTGAGGCGCACCTGTCAGGGGAGCTGGAACAAGGCCCAGGAGGGGGAGGCCAGGATTGGAGACTGAAGGGCTTCTCTGAGATGACAAGAGCTTAAGTGGACTATTCCAGATCAGGAAAAAAAGACTCAGAAGGGTCGAGCATGAAGGACGACTGCAAGTGAGGTTGGATTAAGGTAAGAGAAATAAGCCAGTGTAACACTCGGCTCTCGATTTCAGTTCCCCGATCCCACACACCTTCTCCTTTTCACAGCTGCCCAGCTTGTTGCTCATCGCCCAGGGCCTTCTGTCTCTCAGGAATATATGCTATTTTTTAGGGGGCCCCTGAAGATGGAGAAATACCTGTTCTTCCCCCAGTAATCTCTGTGGGTGGAATTTCGCGATGGTGGTAGAGAAAGAATTTAGAGCATAGGCCTTTCCTAAGTGGCCCTCAGATTATATCACTTTGTGGACTGTCTGCTGTTTCTACTTTACAAGATTGAAAAAGAAATTATGGACTCTGGGGTGCAAAACTGATTTTAAAAATTGAACAAAATCCCCCATGTGGAGTCCCCAGATGGAATCTCATCTCTTACTCAGTCTCTGACCTTGGTTCCTCTCTTTTTTGTCTTTAGTCCCTTAAAACAATCAACAGCCCCACACAATTTAGAGATGGACCAATATCAGCAGTTCTACTGCAGCGTGGACTCAGCGCTCCCCAGAAGTGAGTTACTTCACTAGTTTGTATCGTGATTGTTCCATGTGCAAGACCATGAGTCGTGCTACCCTCTGCCTCTTGCTCAAAATGCTCTCAGGACCGTTCAAGCTAAAAAAAAAAAAAAGAAAAAAGAAAAAAAGTTCACGTTCTCAGTAAGTATTGAATATGTATCTAGCTCCAACATACTTCTTCCGAGAAGCGGGAAATCCAGCAACCTCAGACTTAAGTTCCCCTTTTTAACTTTTGAGGTTGAAAGGGACTACTTATTGCTCTTTATGAAAAAGCCTTAAATTGTTATAATTTTCTTTTAATAATAGGTCTGTAATAGGTAGGAATTCCCTGAAACCATGGAAAGGATGGTTTTTCATCTCACTATAATTTTTATAATTATAGCTAACAGTGGCTCATTTGGTTGGTATCGTTTGGGAGAACTGAAACTTATCTCTTTGAATGTCACCATTGTAATGGTTCACGTTTGATGGAATCTCTTCAAAATCCACAAAGCATCCTTTTTTCTTCCTAAATGTTCTCCAGTGGATACAGCTTAACTGTTTTATTCCTCAGGGTCATCGTAATATTACTGTTAGACTGAGGTGTAATTCAGTGATATCATCAATGAGCCACGGCCTTGGTCTTTTTGACCTTGTGGTTAAATGGTCGTCTTTGGAATCTTGTGTCTACTTGGTGCCTTTGCCTGTTTTTGTCAATCTGTCTGTTCCAAGTGCTCTCCCACTTGCTGTGGGCTGGGAGAGCAGACACCAAACTTGTCAGACTGTATCTACAACTAGATAAAATCGGCTCTGAACTACAGGTATCAGGAGCTCCTTGGCGAGTAGGGGCACAGTGGACGTTTGTGAATGCCACCCCAGCTTGCATTACCGCCTTTGCCACAGTGCCTATTTTCTATTTGGGGATCTGTGTGTTTCTCTCTCCATTGAGCTCAGCTAAGGCAATCAGCATGCTGCATTCCCCTGGGTGTGTGATGGGTCCAGAGGTGAGTAGAGGACCCAAGCAAGTCCAGTCAGAGTTCTCCCAGCATCCCTAGCTCATGATGCTATGGTAAAGGTGCACACTCTTTGTCTAGAAGCTCTTTGTCATGGAAGAAGTAGCATATAGCCTGGATCTATCAGAAGCCATCTTGCCACCATTAATGAGTCAGCCCGAGCGTGAGGCTGCTACCAAGGAAGGCAGGATGGAGAGAAGGATCGAAATGATACTTTGGTGACATCCTCTAACCACTGGATCAACGTTTGCCTAAAGCTCCCCCTACCTCTGGCTTTTTGTGTGTGTGCGCGACTTTATACAATACATTTCCTTGTTGTTTAAGCCAGTTTGAGTTTGCTTTTTGGTACTTCCATCAAAGAGAGTTCTAAGTGACACATAATGTGAAAGAATTTAGTACGTGGACTTGGTATAAAAATCTATTTTGGTACCTTAGAAGATATTGTCAGCACACTTCCTGGTAATATGTGGGTATCTACTTATTCTTATTCTTTAAGTTGTACATATACATCATATGCTCTTTTGTGTGTGTGACATTTCACTATAAAAAAGAAAATAGTTAATACCATTATACACCCATCTAGGCAGGATGACCAATAACATTCATTCAAAAATATTTATTTACTGTCTTTTATATGCCAGATACATTTAGGTCCTAGGGAAATAGGGGAGAACAAGACAAAAATTCCTACTCAGAAAGATAAATTTTTTTAAACACAAAGGATATATAGTGATGTCAGGTAATGATATGTGCTATGAAGAAAAGTAAAGAAGGTTGAGGGAGAGAGAAAGATGTGCTGTTGTTTTAGACAGCGTGGCCAGGAAGCCCTCTCTGATGAGTTGACAACTGAGCAGAGAAGCAAGTGAGGAGGTGAGCCTTGCAGATATCGGGGATACAGAGAGAGCTCTCCAGGCAGGGGGAACAGTGTGTGCAAATGTCCTGAGGTAGGAGTGAGCTTGGAGTGCTCTGGAAACAGCATGGAGGCTGGAGGGCTGGAGAGCAGGGAGTGAGGGAGAGGGCGTCAGAAAGGCAGCCAGGAACACAGCCTCACATGCTACAGCAAGGACTGATTAAATTCAGAGAGAGATGGAATGCATTCGGAGGATTTTGAACCTGAGATATTAGGATCTGACTCAGCATTCAAAGGACCACTGTTGCCATGTAGAGAGTAAGGGGGACAGTAAGGAAGCCCTTTCATCTTTCCAGGTGGCCTGGCCCCCAGTGTTGCAGTAGGAACAGTGAAATGTGGTCAGATCCTGAAGTTAGAGCCCAGAATTTGTCGGGGGACATGGATTGGATGTGGCATGGGGGACAATAAGAGGAATTAGGATACTCCCAAGCTCTTCCCTTAGGAACACTTGGTGCAGGAGCAGGTTTGGGGGCGAGAATCGAGAGTTCTGCTTTGGACGAGTCAAATTGATGATGCCTGGTTAGACATGCACATGGAGCTTCGGGCAGCTGGATGGGTAAATGTGGAATTCGGGGAACACAGGGCAATGTTGAGAGAATCTTTATTTCACCTTACTGTTGATCACCCTGTAAGTGACTGGTGGAAAAGAAAACACAGACAAAGAAAGTGGAAGGAAACGATGAACATGAGTGGTCTTTGCTGCCATGTCCAAAACGCAGTGGTTCTAACGCTTCAGAGGGAGCTGCCTAAAGTTGACTGATTCCTTTGTGTTTGGTCAGAAAATCATGCCTTTGGAGAATAAAACACGAGTGACATGGAAACCCCCTGAGGAGCTCTCCCTGTGTGGCATGGTCCTCACCACAAGGCAATTCAAACTGCACGTGGATGCTGACTTCCAGACAGGAAAAAGTGCAGAGGAGAAGGAACAGAGCGCTGCATTTTGTCTTTCGAACCCAAGTCCTTCTGCGCCGTGGATCTCGTCCTTCTGTGCCTGATACCCTTCTCCCTAAGTGACCTGGGAGCTCGTAACACCGCAGTAGTACTGGCAGCAGATAATGGCAGTGTTGCTTGTGACTCTGTGGGATTCGGGAGTCCCTGCCGAGGGTGCTCGGTAACCTCTGACCTGGCAGTCCTCCAGCTCTGAGCAGGATGAGCAGCATTAAGCATGAAATCAAAGGCCATATTGGCCCCTGGGCTCTGCTGTTCCTCTTCTCAGTGTAGGTGTCTGTCCGCCACATTGACACCTTCGTCTTTGGGCTGGTTCTCCGTAAAATGACCTAATCTTGATTTCAAAATGAACACCAAACAGAAGTGTTCTAGGAGTTCAGATAAAAAATGCTCCCTTAGCCTAGCTGAATTCCTTCTCCATTTTCCCAAAGGGAGAGGGCGAAAAGAAGGGGCAGGAGAGAGAAGAATAACTCCAGACGATCTCCGAGTGCTCTTTCTATGGAAGGATCAAAGGTTCCCCTGAGCCATCCAGCGGAAATAGCCCCCCGCGCGGTCTTGCATTCAAATTAACTAATGAGATGTGCCTCCCGTTGCAGCTTCCTGTCTTTGGTTCTAATTGCTGTTGCAGCCTTGCTAATCATTTCCTGCAGTTTTGCCTTCTTTGGCTATGATAAATATTAATGCCTTTCATTTTCCATTCCTCCTTCGGGCCTGGGATTCTGTGAAGAGCGAGGTTTTCTTATTCTCGTGTCCGCCTTTCTCAGCAATGAACAGTTTCCGTTTTCTATAATAGATTTTTCTAGGTTAGTTTTTAATTCACGCCTTCACTTTTGTTTTCCTCTGACTTTTAAAAAGAATGGGAGGTCTACAACAGCCAGGGCTGAGTTCAAGAATGTACAGCTCATCTCCGTCTCTTTTTCATTGTTTTCTCTTGGGAGTCCTTAACCTGGCCTTCCAGGGCTGTGTCAATTCCCTGAGATTACATGTAACATTTTGTGTGTAGGAGTATGTGCTTTTTACTCCCCGGATAAAGATGTCATCACTTGCATCAGGTTTTCAAAACATTTTACTAAAATAAACTCAAAAATATTCAGGAACCCTGCTTAACCACTCTGGGGATTATTGCTTTGGGCAAATCTGGTGACCAGTCCTTATCATACATGGGAACAAAAATAATCATATCTTCTAGAGACTGTAGGAAAAAGGCTACCTCCTTCTCCCTCAGAACCACAGAGCATTTGAACTAAAAATGATTTCCCCTTCCCCACCTCTTCCTTGTTCTACAGAGGCAGAAACGGTTTTCTCAAAATAGTAGATAATCGGCCCCAAATCTCACAGCTGGGCAGTTGCAGAGCTGGGGCTAGAACCTGAGTGTTTGCACCTCAGATTCTTCTCTCTGTATTAGGGTGCACCAGTTTATTCTCTCCAGCTCAAGCAATTCCATTCCAAGTACCCAAGTAAAAGTACCTAAGTAATATTTAGTCACTGAAGAGAAACTTGCCAAACCATGGAAACGGTCTGCTCGTCATCAGCTTAAGAAATCTTTTCTTGTCCTTCCCAGTCTACAGAGAATGTTCTTGTGATATCGTAGACTCCAGGCATTGCATTGTGGGTTATTTGTAGCCATGCTCCTTGTCTGCGCCGGGATTTTAGGGGCCTTGAAGGCAAAGACCTTCTCTTGAAGGCTTTCCTATCTGAGAGGATCTGACACACAGACCTTGTAAATTTTTTTTTTTTTTGAGGAAGACTGGCCCTGAGCAAACATCCATGCCTATCTTCCTCTACTTTATATGTGGGACGCCTGCCACAATGAGGCTTGATGAGCAATGCTAGGTCTACATCCGGGATCCAAACTGGCGAACCCTGGGCCCCCGAAGCAGAATGTGCAAACTTAACTGCTACCCCACAGGGCTGGCCCCACACGGGCCTTTTAATAAGGCAGATGTTTGTGGAAGGATTAGCACTATTTGGCACATTCCGTTACACTTTTAGGACATTATCAAGGTGTCACCCCTGTGGACCATAATTCATAAGCTCAAGTGCTTCAGGGTCAGGTGGGTAATTTAAGTTAATGAAGCAAAACAAGTGTGGGACCACAGGGGTGGTAGAGACAGTAGACAACTGGGCAATTCGTGCCCCCATCACATTTACAGTTTTAAAAAATGCACTTCGGAGGCCAAACTTGCAGCTATGGCAGCATGAAAAGGTCCAGTAAATTCTCTCCCCTAAGACAAGTATAAAACTGTACAAAATTGTCAAAAGCAGCCATTTCTGGGCCCTGGAAATTGGCCAAAGGCAGACAACAAATTGAGAAGCGTTAACTCATGGAAAACAGTTAGAGTTTCAGGCAAGAAGAGTTGGGTCTGTGGCTTTTTCGTCCCGTCTGCTTCTGTCCTCACCCTCTTCCCCGGTTCTGTCCACAGTTTTATCAGCAAGGGCCTGCCCAGAAAAAAAGTCAAGTTTGCTTTCCAAAGTGGGCAGGTCAGTTTTGGGCGGAGGGCAGAAACCCACAGTGTTGACAACAACAGAGAACTCGGCAGGAAATGCGTGGGGAAAACTCACAACTCTGTAGACTGTGCTCCTGGTCGAATCAGCCATAAATTTAAGAGAAAACCTTGGAATGGGAGAGCCATAGAAGGGCTGAGATGGGCTCTCCGCACATCCCCACTGACTGGGAAACTATGAACCTGTGCAGCGGAGACCCAAGAGAGCCCACTAGAAAGTGAGAACCCAGGCCAACTTCACAATGGCCGAACTTCAGATGCCCTCCCCCAACCTCACACATGTCTACGTGCAGAAGTGGAAGCTTTACAGGCTTGTGGTATTTGAGAAAACTTTTGCCCAAATTCATTGGCTGACCATTAAGCTGCACAGGCATGGGGCAAACCCTAGGAAATCAGGCTGAAAAATAACAATAGGAATAAAAAACCCAAGCAGAGACGTCAGTAGCTACACACTGTGGGGAGGAGAGATTCTGCAGTTCAAGTGCGGGCAAGTTTAAAATAAAGCCCTTGGGAAAAGAAATCAGAATCCAAAGTTACTAAAATATGACCTAAAATTAATATTATCTGAAACATCCAGTTGTCACTAAAAAAAAAAAAATTTACAAGACGTGCAAACAGATAGCAAAGTGTGACCCATACTCAGAAAAAAAAAAGCAGTAAATAGAAATTGACTCTGAATGGGTCCAGAGGTTGAAGTCAGCAGATGAAGGCTTCAAAAGAGCTGTTGTAAACAGATTCACGGGGCTGGCCTGGTAGCACAGTGGTTAAGTTCACACACTCCACTTCAGCAGCCTGGGTTTGCTGGTTCAGATCCTGGTTACGGACCTACACACTGCTCATCAAGCCATGCTGTGATGGCATCACACACGGAAGAACTACAATGACTCACAACTGGGATATACAACTATGTACTAGGATTTTAGGGAGAGGAAAAAAAAGAGGAAGATTGGCAACAGATGTTAGCTCAGGGCCAATCTCTCTTGCCAAAAAAAAAGCATACCTTAAAAAAAAAGATTCAAAGAACTAATGGGAACCGTATTTTAAAAATTAAAGAAAAATGATGACAACGTCTCAATAAATATGGAATCTCAATAAAGAAATTAAAACTATAAAAAGAAACCAAATGGAAATACTGGAGTTGAAAAGTACAATAACCAAAGTGAAAAATTCACTAGTGGGTTCAAGAGCAGATGTGAGACAGCAGAAGAAAGAATCAGTGAACATGAAGATAAATCATTAGCTATTATACAATCTGAACAACACAGAGGAAAAAAGATTGAAGAAAGACAGAGCTTTAGAGACACAGGAAAATATTAAGCATACCAAAATACACGTAATGGGAGTCTCCAAAAGAGAGAAGAAAGAGAAAAGAATGGAAGATGTTTGAATAAATAATGACTGAAAATTTCCAAATCTGATGAATAACATTAATCCATAGACCCCAAAGCTCAATGAATTCCCATACAATAAACACAGAAAGAACCACATCTAGACGCATCGTAATCAAACTACTGAAAGAAAGAGACAAAGAAGAAATCCTGAAAATAGGAAGAGGAAAACAATTCACCATATACAATACACTAATATTGTTAATGGCTGACATCCAATGGAGACCACAGGTGTGGGACCACATACTCAAAATGCTCAAATAGAAAACAAATGTCAACCAAGATGTCTATATCCAATGAAACTATTAATTAAAATGAAGGTGAAATAAACATATTCCCAGATATTACCCCCAAAACCCTGAGAGAATTTGTTACTGGCAGAATTTCCCTGTATGAATACGTAAAGGAAGTCCTCTAGGCTAAAATTAAATCACACCAGATAGTAACCTGAACCCACAGGAAGAAATGAAGAGCTCTAGAAATTGTGGATACAGGTAAACACAAAGGATTTTGTTTCCTGCTGCTTATGTTTGAATCAGTGAATGCCCTTTTGCCATATGCAGTATATCTGTCTATGAGTTGCCTTAAATACTTTTCAGAACAAGACAGGGTATAAGTAAATAAGTTAATTAAAAACTATATTATTATTAAATAATATATGTTGGAGAGGGTTCAGGAGAAAGGAGTCATTATGTACCTGAGGATCCAGGTACATAGGTGCATATCCAGTGAGAAGCAATTGATGTGGTGATGGACAAAGTGGCTGATCACCTGGAAAAACTCTTTCCCTGACACCCAGAATACGTAGACCCAACTCTTGGTGCTTTTCTCAATGCAGGCTCCTTCCTCTGTGTTACTGAAATCTTTCTTGGGAGAAAAATGTCGGGTGCTTAACACGGTGTGGGCAATGAGAAAACTTTGCGGAAGTGGTGGTTGTTAGGAATGGTGTCTTAAGGTCTCCTGGTCATTCCTACCTTGGTCCCAATTTCATGGCACCTCATAATTAATTCCCCAGGAATTAGAAGTACCTAAATGGTAAGACACATCCTCCATTTCCAGCTCTTGGCCTGAAATTTCCTTAGGGAACACAAGTAAAGCCATTAGACCAGAAGATTACTCAGAATTTGGGTGCTAATTCAGCCTGGGCCTTGGGCAGAAGGCTGACTCCGTGTGTGCTTTGCTGCTCAGGGCTTGTATTAAGACTAAGAAAAGTCTTCTCTTGAGGTTGGAACAGGGCCCAGAAGTATGTGAACATTTTGGTGCGTTGGGCTGGCATGACTGACCGACGACACCCAAACTCACACCCTCCTTCCTTCTGCAGAGTACAGTGGCTTCTGTGTACACAGAGGCAATGTGTCCCCAGAAGAAGAAACACCAGCTGAGTACCCGTGCAAAGTGTCTAGGCACCAGGTTCCTAAGGAGCAGCGCTACCCTCTTTAAGGCATTTTCTGATAAAAAAAAAAAAAAAAGCTTCATTATTCTTGGCACCGTAGGCTTGCCTCTATCCAAGAACCAGAATTCTGATGATGTTAGGTGTGTTATCCTGCTTGGGCTGCCAAAACAGAGAACCACAGACTGGGTGTTAACAATTTAAACAACAGGAATTTATTTTCTCACAATTCTGGACGCCGGAAGTGCAAGATCAAGGTGTGGGCAGGGTTGGTTCATTCTGAGTCCTCTCTCCTTGGCTTGTCGATGGCCATCTTCTCCCTCTGTCTTCATATGGTCTTCCTCCCATACCTGTCTGTGTCACACTCTCCTCTTCTTATAAGGTAACCAATCATATTGGTTTAGGGCCCATCCCAATGACCTTATTTTGTCATAATTACCTCTTTGAAGGCTCTATCTCCAAATACATTTGAGGTACTAGAGTTTAGGACTTCAGCATATGAATGTGAAGGGGGGACACGATTCCATCTATAACATTAGGTAACAGAGGGGCAGGTGATGCTTAAGGCTGTAATTTACTTGGCAAGATTGGAAGAAAAGAAGAGTATACAAAGAGGGTTTTGGAAAAGAAAAAAGGAATGAACATTTATTTATTTAGCAGCTACTACATGCAGTGTTGTTCTAGACGATCTGTTAAGGACATCTCACTTAAACCTCACAACCACCTTATAAGGAAATTTTCCTTCACTTTTTTTTGCAGTGTTGTTTTCCTTTTCCTTTTTGTTTTATAAAATCTTGTTCTGATGGTGGTGACTGAGTCTGTTAAAGAACTGAAGTTCCAAATGTTCAAACTCGTTTTGAAATTCAGCTCTTCTCTTGAATTCACTGAGCTGTGGTGGAAATGCGTATGACCTATCAGCTGAGTATTACATTATTTCCCTGAAATGTGATGAAATACGCTTCAGCATCCCTAGATGATGGCCTGGTCCCATCTGCACGCTTGAAACTGCAGTTTGGCGTGGTCAGTAGTGCCAAAGGGAAGCCTGGGATTCTAGGTGTGTGCTTGTGTATGTGGGGAGTGGGAGGAGGGTGGCAGAGAATTCTCTGCTGAGTTTTGTCTAAGTGACTAGATTAGATACCCACCTTGTAGGTGGAGACCCTGAGCATTTTGTCTTCTTAATCCTTAGTCCTATACAAACACGTGTATGATATACCTGTAGACCAGCCACGTGGTTTGTGGGGCCCAGTGCAAAGTGAAAATGTGGGGCCTCTTGTTCGAAGATGGTGAATAAATTCAAGATGGTGACAGCACAGCAATAAACTACATATGAGGTCTTTCTGGGCATGGGGCCCTGGGGGACTGCCTGTCACACGCCCGTGAAGCCGACCCTCTGAACCTGCCAGTTTCTCTCCTGAGATCAAACTGAAGATGACCTCTCTTAGTTAATGATTATCCCTCTCCCAGATAAGAGAAGATTATTTGTCTTCGTTTGAAGAATCCTCATCATTCGTCCCCAGCTATCATTAAACCTCTCCTGGCTGGATTTCTCCGCGCTGTCAGGAAGATCCGGCCTTTGGCTCCCGGTTACTCCTGTTCGTCCACTCGGTGCTGGGGAGGTGGGGCTGAGGTTTGGTTCTTCGATCCCAGTTAACACCCTCCTGTCACCCTTCTCCCTCCTGGCTCCTCCTCTCCGAGGCCCGCAGCCTTCCTCGTGCCAGCTTGTTGTGGTAGAAAATGGTAACACCTTTGGAATTTTGTCATTCCTACAGCGGGGGGGAGAGGGACCCTGGCAAATGCACGGAGGCCTGTAGGATTCCTGGTGTGTTTTCTGGGCAGAGCTCCCTTCTATTTCTTCTCCAGTCAACCCTTCTTGGCTTAGGGGGCTCTGAGTGATTAGTCGAGGTGACTTCTCTGCTGGGCAGTGCCAGGTGCCAGTCCTTTACTGTTCCCGTGAGCACACTTCCTTTGTCCTGGCCTCACACGGACCTACCGATGCCATCAGCTCAGCTCGCATCTCTTCCCTCGTCTTCTCATCCTAGTTCTCAAGAGGTACACCAGGAGGTAAGCAGTACTATTTTCATTCCTGGCTGAAGAGCCTACTTCCTAACCCTTTTCAGCGGACCACCAAGGATTCACTAAGGGGCACACCACTTCCTTCTAAGGACTTAGGTAATATTGGGGGGAGGGGTATGAAGTACCAGGGGTATATTGGGTGTGCACAATGATGAACCACAACTTCAAGAGGAAATCCTTTGCTGCTGTACAGCTCAACTGCTGTCTCTGAGCCTCAGGGATGACCTTGAACTCTGAGGAGCCCAAGAGGATGGATGGGGAGTGAGGACCTGAGCTGTAGGGGTACCTGGGCTGGGAGTCAACAGAACTGGGTTCTGGTCCTATGCAGTAGGTAGAATAAAGGCCCCCCAGAGATGTCCATGTCCTAATTCCCAAAACCTGTGAATATGATGCCTTACGTGGCAAAAAGGACTTTGCATACGTGGATGCGTTTAGAATTGTGAGATGGGAAGATATTCCTGGATTATCCAGGTAGGCCCAATGTAATCACAAATGTCTTCATAAGAGGGAGGTGGGAAAGTCAGAGCCAGAGAAGGAGATGCGATGAAGGAAGTGGAGGTCGGAGCGATGAGACTGTTGGCTGGAGTCACAAGCCAAAGAATGTGGGTGGCCCCTAGAATCTGGAAAAGGCAGTGAAATAGGTTCTCCCCTAGAGCTTCCAGAAGGAACACAATCTTGCCAACACCTTGGTTTTAGTCCAGTGAAACCCATGTTGGACATCTGACCTCTGGAACTGTGGGTCATACATTTGAGTTGTCTAAGCCACCAAGTTTATGGTTATATGTTACAGCAGCAACAGGAAACAAATACATCCTACACCTGCTCTGTGACTCTTGGGCGGGTCTTCCTTTTTCTTGGCCTACGGTGTTTGACATTAGGGAGCCTTATACACAATGGTTTTCAAACCTTTGATAGAAAATTTAGGGGCCAGCCTGATGGCACAGCGGTTAAGTTCGCACGTTCCACTTCTCAGTGGCCCGGGGCTCGCCGGTTTGAATCCCGGGTGCGGACATGGCACCGCTTGGCACACCAGGCTGTGGTAGGTGTCCCACATATAAAGTAGAGGAAGATGGGCACGGATGTTAGCTCAGGGCCAGTCTTCCTCAGCAAAAAAGAGGAGGACTGGCAGTAGTTAGCTCAGGGCTAATCTTCCTCAAAAAAAAAAAAAAAAGAAAGAAAATTTAAAGGAGAAGGATACTTTTATGAATTGAAACGTTATGTGGAAGCCCAGCATAAAACAGAGGAGCGTGGCGCTTCTTTGGTGAAGGTTGGGACCCACTGGGTAGAGCAGGCAGGATGGCGTGGCAGAGCTGGAGTGTGGTCCCCAGGCTGTCTATCTCCACTGATCTTCCCTCTGGGGGAAGGCGGGCGCTCTGCGTACTGGACTGGTGGACAACTTCTGACACACACCAAAAAACTCATTGGAGTTGAGTAGAATTTAAACTACTCTTGTTATTAATGAGGCTCTATACTGTCGACCAGGGAAAAATCCGCTACAAGTTAAACGGCAGATGTTTATTTGGGCAATTAGAATTGTAATTTGGGGGACACAGATTCAAGTAGAAACCCAAAATGTGTTCCGATTCCAGGAAAGGGGCTTAGGGTTTTTATGGGAAAAGGGGAGGATGAGGTGAGTTGTATTAAGGAAGAGGTCATTGGTGCTAGAAGAGGTCAGGCTAGGTTTGTACTTTGTAGATCGGTTGAGATTCGCTCATCAGAGCAAAGTCCAGTTTATCAGTCCTTACATACAGGGTATTCTTGTCCTTACTGACTTCTTGGAATGTTGGCGGTTTGGTCCAGTTTGGAAGATAAAGAAAAAAAGACGTGCAAGGCAATTCCTCTGAAATGGTTCCTCGGGCTCTATTTTAATACGCCTCCACTCAAATCACTTTTCACAATGCAAGTGTCTTATTTTGGGTGCTCTAGACTACACTTAAGAATAGAGCTCATCTTCAAGGCATCCTCACCTCCCCCAAGATCCTCCTTCCAGATCCCCGCTCCTTCCGGAGCTTAAGCAAGGAGGTAGCGGCCCTCCCTCTCATTTGAATGGCCGTGAATACAACACTTCTAGAAAGAACCTCAACTGGTTTCTCATTGTTCTTGAAATCGACTTCTGTAGCCTGCCCTCATCCTCAGAGTGTCCTGGGGGGAAGATCCTCTTCTGGAATTTTCCTTTTGAGATTCTTCTGTTGCCCTTGAAATCTAGCCAGGGTCCAAACTCATGCATCTCTGTGTGACTCCGAGTTTCAGACGTCTACAGTTGGGGACCTCCTACGATGTCATGCTCAAAAATTGGAAGAGATAAGGCGCCAGCCCAGTGGCACAGCAGTTAGGTTTGCACATTCCGCTTCGGCAGCCTGGGTTTGCTGGTTCGGATCCTGGGCGCAGACCTACATACCGCTTGTCAAACCATGCTGTGGCAGGCGTCCCACATATAAAGTAGAGGAAGATGGGCACAGATATTAGCTCAGAGCCAGTCTTCCTCAGCAAAAAAGAGGAGGATTGGCAGCAGATGTTGGCTCAGGGATAATCTTCAAAAAAAAAAAAAAAATGGAAGAGGAAAGTAAGGAGAGTGATAGACACATTTTCTTATCGGCACTAAAATTCTCTGGGAGGATGCCAAGGGCAATAGAAACCCAGCCTGTCTGAGCAATCAGAGCATCATTTAAAAAACAAACAAATAAGCTCAATGGACTAGGATAACTACCCCCTTATTAAAAGCAACTTTAGGACCAGACAAAACAAACACAAAGTTGGCGGAGGGTTATTAAATGTGAACGTGTCTCTGCTGTACAGGGAGACTTTCTACTCGGTCACTTCCTGAAGGAGCACACAGAGCACGATGAAAGGAGATACATGTTATTCTTAGTGTTGATATAACGCATAAGAATCAATGGGAGAACTTGCTAAAATTGCAAATTCCTGCGTTCCTCCAAACCCAGAGATTCTGCTTCAGCAGGTCCGGTCTGAGACATTCCAGATGATTCTGCTATGCATGTTTCCGGGAGGAAATTTGGACAATCACTGATGGTTGTGTCTGAGCTACCAAAGGAAAGACAGCAGGTAGTCCGGCACTTCAGTCTATTCTTGGAAACTCTTTAATGACAAGAACCCTCATGCGTATTTCTTATTTCCTGGAGTGCTTCTCTCTACGAAATTTTATTAGGTGACTGCATAGTGGTTCTCTCATAAAAACAAAAGCAGCCATTGTTAGTGTTCTATGGTGTTATATAATGTCAGCTATAAACATATTGTGATCCAATGCTTTTTACATGTGGCTGTCCAGTTTTCCTAACACCATTTATTGAAGAGACTGTCCTTTCCCCATTGTATATTCTTGGCTCCTTTGTTGTAAGTTAATTGACCGTAGATGTGTGGGTTTATTTCTGGGTGTCCTTGTCTATGAAAATGAGATGAGCAAAGATGTAACAACATGGAGAAAAATTGTCCTTGTTAGCAAAAACGCGTGCTTGATTGGGGAAACATTCTGATAAGTGTCTTAGGATGGGGCATGCTGGAGGAAAACAGTGTCTTGGGAGGGGTGCAGGGTGAGCTGGGGGCCTGGTAAAGGAATTTGGGGGTCAAGAGCGGGAAAGAGGCTTCTCTTCTTCATCTCTTCAGCACACCTTCAGGAACATTTCCCTTTCTCTTTGAAGCTTCCTGAGAGTTGAATTATGGGGGAAGGTTGAAGGTGCTGAGCTCGGCTCTGAGCGGGACCTGGTCTAGCACAGAAGCAGCCACCTGAGTTCCAGTGCCTGGATGCTCGCAGTAAACGCTGCCTTTTAACTCGAACAGGCCGAGGCAGGATGGAAAGCACTTCCTGGCCTCATCTCCTCCACCTGTGCGACGTTTAACTAAGAAACCACCCGGCCCAGATAATTATCTAGGGCAGTGGGAATGGAGGTGATTTTGTCCCTCCTTCCCTCGGGGACATTTGGCAATGTCAGGAGACAATTGTGGTTGTCACAACTTGGGGGGAGGATGCTAATGGCATCTAGCAGGTAGAGGCCAGGGATGATGCTAAACATTCTGCAATGCACAGGACAGTCCCCAACAAAGGATTATCTGGCCCAAAATGTCCATAGCGCCAAGCTTGAGAAATCCTGACATAGAGCCTTCCCTCTGATTATAGCCCCGGGAATAAAACATCAAGAAGCAATCTTTTTTTTTTTTTTTAAAGATTTTACTTTTTTCCTTTTTCTCCCCAAAGCCCCCCGGTACATAGTTGTATATTCTTCGTTGTGGGTCCTTCTAGTCGTGGCATGTGGGACGCTGCCTCAGCGTGGTCTGACGAGCAGTGCCATGTCCGCGCCCAGGATCCGAACCAACGAAACACTGGGCCGCCTACAGCGGAGCGCGAGAACTTAACCACTCGGCCACAGGGCCAGCCCCAAGAAGCAATCTTTATGGCACAGTCTGAGATCAGGGAGCACACTAGCAGGTCAGCCGACTCTATTATTTAAAATAATAATAAAAATAATAAGCAGACAACTATACTTATGAACGTCTTCCTCTCCCCTGCTTCAGCTGATCTGACATTGAACTAACTTTGCTATATAACCTGCTAAATAAATAACTTTTGTTCTCAGGACTAAAAAGCCAATGCAATTTCCCCATCTCAGTAACCTAGCAGCAAGGTAAGCAGCCAAGATTTCCATCTAGAGCTGAGCTACCAGCGCCCTCTGCTGGAGAAATTCATAACTGCAGCTTTATGTGCTGAGAACAAGAAACAATTGACCCAGGTCATTCGGATCTAACAAGTGTCTGGGGCCGCTGATTTTTTTCTGCTGAATATGTGATTGCCTAAAAGGGCGGGGAGTATATTGGCTTATAGGATCAATTTCTTTCTTATATAGTATCCTGAAAGTTTACACATTATTTGATAGTGATTAAATATTCCTCGTCCTTCTCTATAAGCACAGAATTAATTCATGAAACAGCATCAAAGTTTAATGATAGAAACAACAAAAGCAGATCCGAGGATGCTCTTTTTAAATTTTTGACTACTTAGAAATTAAAGAAAATTTGGAAAAAGTATAGAAAAGTAAAAGGAAGAACAACAATTATGTGCAGTCCCACTTCCAGAAAAAGTGACTATTTTACATTTTGGAATATTTTCTTCTAGCCCTTTTTCTAGGAAAAGAAAAAGTTTTTTAAAATTGTTTTGACTGGGGCTGGCCCGGTGGTGTAGTGATTAAGTTTGCACACTCCGCTTTGGTGGCCTGGGGTTCGCAGGTTCGGATCCCGGCGCAGACCTGGCGTGGCTCATTAAACCACGCTGCGGCGGGGTCCCACATAACATAGAGGAAGATTGGCGCAGATGTTAGCTCAGTGATGGTCTCCCTCATACACACAGACAAAATTGTTCTCATTGTTTGTTTTGCCCAGTGCTTGCATCCTGTAGATAAAAATTTGTTCTGTGGTTTTTTTTTCTCTGAACGCATCATAATCATTTTTGCATGTTATTATGAGCATTTTTTGTTACTGTGAGGGACACATGGATGCGTCGCCCTTTCTGGGGAAAGAGCTTGTTGTCCCAGCTGCTGCCCTTGGCCGCCCCCTTCAGGGATTGCCTCTGCTGCAGGGAGCCACCTGGACAGGTTCAGCTCTGCCCAGCACAGCGCACGTCCAGGGGCTGGCCGAGGCAGGGACGATGGCCCGGCCATTTCCGCCCAATGGGGGAGAGCTCTGGTGGGCCCTTGGGCTCTGGAGGTCCCCAGGGGTCGGCTGCAGTTGCACTCCTGCCTCTGCCCAGTCCTGCTTCCCGCTCTGGCCTTCCACAGCTGTTCTCCCAGGGCACTTCCTGCACGTGAAACCCCCTCTCACCCTCTTCCTCCCAGAGAACATGTCCTGGGAGTGCCCTGGGATGTTGTGCGTGCCCGTGACTGTTACTTTTCATTTTTTTATTTTTCAGAAGCTGTTTATTTTCCATCTCCCTGATTTCCGTTTTCTGTTCAAGAGTCTGTGGAAGAGCAACTCAAGAGCAGTCAGTGGTTCTTCCTACCCATTCAGCGGCCTGTGCAGTGGGAGCTGCGGCCCAGTCTTCGGTGGCAGGCTGAGGGCTCCATCCTCAGTAGGAAATGGCTGGACGGGCACAGAGGGGACCAGCATGCCTTCAGACAGCGTGGGGCCTCGGGGTGAGCTGGAGCAGTCCATCCACCCCGAATTCTCTCTTTGGTCACAGCCTTTCCAGCAGTGGCTTGCTCTCCTTTTCAATCTCTTCAATATCTCTGTAGAGTAGAGATGAGGTGCGACCTCCTGTGGGTGTTCACAGGAGATGGTGCCACACGTGCACTCAAGTTCTGGGCCAGCATCCACCACATCAGACCTGCTGAGTGGGCTCCCTTGTGTTTGCAGGGATGGTGGTGTCCACATAGCAGAGGAGAGTGTGTCACACAGAGCAGTGGCGGGCAGGTTAACACAAGAGGCCTCTGTGAGAGGCTGGCGGTCAGCCCTGGGGTCAGTTGCCACCAGAAGTCACGGCTCCTGGAAGGCCGCCTGGATCTGGTTAGTGAAGGTTCCAGCAGAGAAGCAGCTGGCAGTGGGAGAGGCTCCAGCGGCAGCAGCAAACTTGAGCACAGCTCACCGGTCAGCATTCCTGGAGGATGTGACACTGGCATCGGCCGGGTTTTCAGTGGCGACAATGGCACGGGCTGCCTGTGGAAGCTTTTCCCAGGTTCTCTTCAGCTTTACGATGTAGATGCCATCACTTTGCCTTTTGTAGATGTGCTGTTCCATTTGGAAGTCAAGGCGGCTGCCACCTGAGTGGGCTCCTCCTGTGCGGAAGGGGAGGACATCCTCCTCCGCCGTTTGTGGGACACCCAGGGCTCTGGACACTGTGAGTTTCCCTTCAAGTTATGGTGGGAACCCAGACCAACACTGTATGGACCCCCCCTGGCTAGTGTGGAAAGCACTTTTAATTTTTTGAATGCAGTGCTATGTGTACATGTTTAAAAAAATTACAACAGTGCAAAAGGATATTTAGTGCAAAGGTAAGTCTCCGTCTCATCCTGAGCCCTACTCCCCAGTTGTTCTCCTCAGAGGCAAATACTGTGATCCCTCTTGAGTCCATCTCTTTGCAGGGCTGGGCTGTGCAAATACCCACCTGGATACTGTGACGGTTAATTCTACGTGTGCACTTGACTGGATCACTGGATGCCCAGGCATCTGGGTAAACATGATTTCTGGGTATGCCCATGGGGGTGTTTCCACAAGAGATCAGCATTTGAAGTGGTGCATTGAGGAAAGCAGGTGGCGCTCCCCAGGGTAGGTGGGCCTCATCCAGTGCGCTGAGGGCTGAACAGAACCAAAAGGGGGAGCAAAGGAGGATTCAGCCTCTCTCTCTCTGCCTGACTGCGTGACGGGCACAGCAGTCTTCTCCTGTTCTCTCTGCAGACTCGGCCTGGAGTCCACACCACCGGCTCTCTGGCTTTCTTGGGCCTCCAGCTTGCCAACTGCAGATCATAGGACTTCTCAGCCTCCACAATTGCATGAGCCAATTCCTTGTAATAAATCTCTTTCTAGAGATATCTATCAATCACCTATCTATCTATCTATCTATCTATCTATCTATATCTATCTATCTAATCTATCCATCCATCCATCCTACTGGTTCTGGTTCTCTGGAGAACCCTAATACAGACACATATCACTTAAAACTGTATTTGGAAAGAGTTCTAGATTTACAGGAGAGTTGCAATGTTGGTATGGAGTTCCCCCATCTCCTTCATGCAGCTTCCTCTGTGAACCCCTCACACCACCATAGTCACCACGACTAAGAAATGAACAGTGGCGCACTACTGTCAACCAAGCTGCAGATTTAGTTAGGATCTCCCCGTCTCCCGCTCCCGTCCTCCTTCTGGACAATGTGGGCTCCCAGCTGGCGTTGAGCCTGTCACTTCATGGCTTCATGATCCTCCTTCCAGCAGATGTCCTGGAATTACTGCACTTGGGTTGGACTCAAGGCAATTCTGCTTCTTGTTTTTTTTAATGCTGGTATAAATAACATGCTGCTTCACAGTTTTTCATAAAGTTCTCCATTTCAGATTCTTTCGTGAGGGTGCAGGGTTTGGCCATTTTTTTAAGGGTGTTGATCCATGTTACCAACTTTCCCTCTACAGTCGTGCGTTTACCCCAGGAGCTGCCGTCTGACAGTGGGGATGACCTCCGATTCCACGTAAACAGGGACGTGCTCTTCCAGTCCCCTCCTCCTGGCCTCTCAGGACGGCTTCTCATGCGGTCCGTCCCGTCCCACGTCAAGTCTGTGAGCTTCAGCTTCCCTCCTGGACACACCCCTCCTGAGTCTCTGTTCTCCTCCCTCTCGGCTGATTACCCTCCAGGCCTCCTGCCCAGCCGGCACGCTGGGGCTGCCCTTCGTCGTCCTTCCTGGAGGTCCCTTTGGCCCTTCCTGGGTTGGCATCTTAGCCCGGGGTCCCTGAGATGGTGAGCCTGAGCCTCAGGCTTGCAGGCAGGCCGCTCATTTTGGAAAGTGATTTCAGGGAGCAGGAGCCGGACTGTGAGGCCAAGGAGGGACGCGCATGGGTGTGTTGTCATGAGAGAAGAGGAAATCTCAGTATTGGTCTCTGCTTGGCTGCAGGCACAGGGCTCCTGAGATCCTTGTCATTTCCTAAGTGACAGGAGCACTAGGAGCATCTTTTGTTCTGACGTTTGGTCTTTGACCGGGTTCCTGACACAGGGCTCCTAAGTCCCTTGGAATTTCTTGGGTGATGGGAGCGTCTGTTGTTCTAATGAGGTGACTCTGGGATTCTCTTCAGACTAGACTAGGTGGGGGAGGAGCAGGGACCTGCAGAGAATACAAAAGGGACCATGATAATTGATACATTATCGATTGATAATTGTTAAAGCTGGGTAATGTGTATGTGGTAGTTTGACACTTTCTCTCGACTTTTCCATATGTCTGAAATTGTTCATAATAAAAAACCTCTTTTAAAAATGTGCCATTCCAGGTTAGATTCGCGTACCTGGTGGGAGGGAAGGTGGAGGAGGGCGTCTGAAGGTTGAAATCGATGCTAATGAATGGCAGCAACTTCAGACGTCCCCCAGTGCTCTCCTATGCCGTCACTGTGTTGGGACAGCGCATTTGAGGAGTGAAATAAACAGTCTGTCAAGGAAACGGGCCACCATCTTCCAACACCTGCTGGTTCCAGATTTTTCCAAGGAAGCCTTGTTATCCCTAGTAAGAACTGTCGTCTCTAAGAAGTAAGTCCTGGTGATTATTTCACCAGCAAGTTCTCCATAATTTATTTTAAAAAGAAACAGAATCAAACTTGAAATATGTGTTGAGAGGAACGGAGAGGCATGATGCCAGAAGAGGAGCCATTCGTTAAGGCCTGGCCATTTGTCTCAATTCTCTGTGCGTGCCCTGGGGTGGCTGTCAGCACAGGGGGAGTATTTAAGTGGGATTATCTGAGCTCTTTGCTGCTGCAAAGATGGATGGTGTCTAAGCGGAACCTCTTCTCCTCACAGTCACCAGGCAAAATAATAACGGTCAGGAAGAACACCACCAGGCCCCTAATGAGAAACTGTTGACAGAAAAATTGCTCTAACATTCATCAAAGAGCCAATAAATGTCGAGGAAGGGACTGGAGATGCGGCGGCTCATAAATTCCTTCTCTCGGGGACTCTGAGGCGAGTTTGGGGACAACACACCCGCTCTGCCTTTTTCCCGAACGTTGCTAAATAAACTTCCAGAAAGCTTAGAGCAGTTATGGGGTGGCTTACCCTGACAGCTCTGAGGGGATGATTGAGGACAGCCGCTCCAGTTTTTGGTCAGAGGGTCCTGTTTTTGCCCCAATACCGGCCAGGTCTTTATCTTTTCAGTCATTTAGACCTTGTCTTTGTGATGTCACAATTCCTAGGTTAACTGAGAGCTGAGACCCTTTCTGGCTTGAAAAGCCAAAGCTCTATGTAGACGATTCCATTTGCTCACTAATGAGTCAAAATGGATTTTCCCTCTTGATTCCTGTAATGCTTATTGCCTGGTGACCACTTAGCAGCCAATCGAACGGCTTCCTTGTGACAGATCTTCCTTTGGTGAATCTTGTTTTCACTTCTTAGGGGACGAGCATGTTCGCCGAGTGGCTAGTGTGACTCCGCCTCTGGACTGCGTTTGGGTTCCCCCAGGGGCGGATCCCGGATCAAGGACTCATGGGAAGACTGTTTGTTGGAAAGTGAGCCCAGGAAGCACGGTGAGGGGTGGGACGAGCTGGGGCGGGGAAGGAGAAAGGGCCATCGCGTCTGCGTGAACGATACTGGGTCTCAACCCTGCTGGGTCTTTGGGGAAGACACAGTACCACGTCTCAGAGCTGGTCCCTCAGATGACCGGGGAGGGGGCGTTTATCCGTGGACACCCGTTGGCTGCTCCTTGGGGGGTGTCCCTCGAGGCCTTCACTCCTCCTACTTCTGGGTTGGCCTGTTGAAGGCTGAGCTAGCTCCTGGAGTGCCAGAAGTCACCCTCAGAGAGGCAGACACAAAAGTGCCTGGGCTGGGGCGGGGGTCGGGGGTCGTAGTCAGCTGGGGCTGCTATAACAAGATAGCACAGGCTTGGGGGCTCAAAAGCAGACATTTATTCCTGACAGTCCTGGCGGCTGGAAGTCCAAGGTCAAGGCGTCAGCAGATTTGATTTCCCCTGAGGTCTCTCTCCTTGGCTTGCAGACGCCACCTTCTCTCTGTGTCCTCACGCGGTCTCTCCCTCCTCTTATCAGGACACCAGTCCCAATGGATAAGCTCCATCCTTATGACCTCATTTAACCTTATTACCTCTTTAGAGGCCTCCTCTCCAAATACAGTCACATTGCGGGTAGGGCTCAAATATATGAATTTTGAGGGCACACAGTTTGGTCCACAACTGGGGAAAGCTGTTACCTGTGGAAACTGCCCAGCACCATGCAGGTGACATGGGGTGGGGGGTGGTCATCATCAGCATTGCTACACATATATGTTTAATTTCATGCTCCCAGCCACATAGGAGGTAGGTGTTATTATCCTCCCCATTATAACCATGAAGAAGCTGGGACTCAAAGAGGTGAGACACCTGGCCCCACACGCAGCTAGTAATAATGGGGCGGCTCAGAGGCCACCCAGCTATCCGACTCTTGTCCCATGATAACTATTTTGTATTTGAATTTTAACATCGTCGTGGTTTATCTCATCTACTAGACTAAGTTCCTGGAGGGTCATAATTGTCTTACCTTTAAAAAAACCCATCCTATGGTGCCTCACTCAGTGCTTCGCAATTAAGTAGATTCTCAATAAATACATGAATTGATGTTTGTGTGTGTGTGTGTGTGTGTGTGTGTGTTAAGGAAGATTCACTCTGAGCTAACATTCATTGCCAACCTTCCTTTTTTTTTTTTGCTTGAGGAAGATTAGCCCTGAGCTAACATCCATGCCAACCTACCACTACTCTGTATGTGGGATGCCTCCACAGCATGGCTGATAGTGGAGTAGGTCCGCACCAAGGATCCAAACCCACGAAGGAGGTCGCAAAAGCAGAGCTCGTGGAACTTTAACTACTTGGCCATGGTGCCAGCCCCGAATTGATGTTTTTAAAATCACCTCTTGACTGTTTCTTTTGGAAACAGACCCAGAAAAAAAAAATCCATGCAACTACAATAAAGGAAGTTACGTCTGCTTTCATGGGAACATGGTAACCTGTGAGGGACAGGTCACCCTGGGGGCCTCCACCAGCAGGAGAAGGGATGTGAAGGGTCCCTGTGGGGTGTGGGCTGGGTGGGGGTGAGGAGCACAGTGAACGACCCTGGCAACTGTCCATCCTCCCTCAGCGAAAGGGAGGGATGGCTGATTCAGGAACTAAAGGCCTTGAGGAAACTTCCTTGGTAAAAACTGGACAGATTGGTTATCTTTAGGGGAAAATTATCAAATGATCAGAAAAATAACTTTGACAACCCTAACAAATGCTACAATTTTGGATTAAGTTCAAATAAGCATATTAACCATTTCAGTAGATTCTATCAAGAGCAATTCTGTTAAGATGTTTCCATCCCTCGCCACCCAACCATGTATTTTCTCTCTCTCTCTATGTGGAGAATGTTTTATCACCAGAAGTGTAAGCATTTGGAGACCAAAATGTGCTTAGCGATGTTTTAAAGAAGGAAAACGGGCTCCACGGAACCCCTGGGTCTGACGTCACCAAGAGGAGCAACGTGACACCTGAATGCCGACCGACATTTACAATTAAGTACGTACCAACTTCCCTGGCCCTACAAAGCAAACACTGATTTCATTCACATACTGCGCAGCTATTTAACTTTCCAAAACTCATTCAGAAAATGTGACCAGAAAATTTTTAAAAACCCATGTACATCATGTGGCTGACGGGGAGCTGCGCTCTGGCAACATTTAACTGGACCTAGCAAATCTCTCTGAAGGCCTGCTCTTTGCTCAGCACTTTTGTTGGGGGCAGGGAGGATGACACACTAGCCTGTGTGGCCTTGTGTGCGGCTCAAGCCCCAGACTTTAAGATGGCACAGAAGGGACCGTAGCTGTTGCTGAGCGCAGATGCCCGTGCACATTTAGCCGTGCTATTTCTATTAGAATCATTATTGGTTTTGTACTGCTCTGGTTATAAAGTTGCATATGTTTTGGAAAAACAAAAATTCAATGTGCTTCTTGCACAACAGAAGTATCTAGAAAGTAATGTGATGTAGTGCCCACCTGAAAGCTGGTGAGAGGGCAGCAGGGCAGCCTGTGTGGTGACTACAAGGCTGTTCTCCAGAACTAGAGCCCCTGGGTTTCAAAGCCGCCCTGCCCCTTACTAACTGTGGGATAAGGGGCAAGTCATTTAATATCCTTGTTGTTTTAGTTTATCATCTGTATAATGGGGTTAATAAAACCTACTTCATAGAGCTTTGGGGAAGACTAATGCATTAATAACTGTAAAATTCTTTTTTAATTTTTCCTTCTTCTCGCCAAAGCCCCCCAGTACATAGTTGTATGTTTTAGTTGTGGGTCCTTCTGGTTGTGTTATGTGGGATGCCACCTCAGCATGGCCCGATGAGTGGTGCCACGTCGTGCCCAGGATCCGAACTGGTGAAACCCTGGGCCGCCGAAGTGGAGCGCGTGAACTTAACCACTCAGCCATGGGGCCAGCCCCATGTAAAATTCTTAAAACAGTGCCTGGCACAGAGCAATCATTACGTAAATTTAAATGTTGATAAAGTCTAAGATGAGTCAGCCCTGGGGTCTAATGGTTAAGATTCGGTGCCTTCTCCCCTGCAGCCCGGGTCTGTTTCCCGGTCAGGGAACCACACCACCTGTCTGTTGGTGGTCACACTGTGACACACTGTGCCATCGGGATTTCAAATACCAGCAGGACCACCCACGGTGGACAGGTTTCAGTGGAGCTTCCAGACTAAGATAGATTGGAAAGAAGGACCTGGCCACCCACTTTCAAAAAACTTGGCTATGAAAACCCTAGGAATAGCAGCGGAGCGTTGATACAGCACCGGAAGGTGAGAGGATGGTGCAAAAGGACCAGGCTGTCCACAGGGTCACTAGGAATCAGAATCCACGTCATGCTACACTGTGACCAATACAGCTTTCTTTTTCTAAATTCCCAGAAATTTCTAAAACTGGGAATTGCCATCTTAATACAAAATTCGGCTAGGAAAATATTGAAAACATGCAGCATAAAACAGAAAGATTGACCTGGCCCACCACTTCCCTTCCTCCCCCTTTCCCCGTGGAACAGGCACCTCCCCTCACTGGGGAGCCGGAAGGGGCCGGGCCATTCCATCCGAGACACTGTACCGTATTGATGCCTGCCAGCTTTTCACACGCCTCTGTTTGGGACCTGAAAAATAAGTTTTGGGCTCCAAAATATGAAAGAAAAACCCTTACAAGGCTGAAATTTACTATTTTATTAACTTTAACGTCAACTTCAATAATGTTGAATTTAACTCTCGCCTACTGCATGATTGCCAAGAAATAATAATCCTTAATTAATCACATATGAAAAACTAAATTTGAAAGCAAATTATTCAACTTCTTTCCCTAAAGAGAATTAGATTTAGTGTGGAATAGGGGTGCATTTTGCTGTTTTATGTGATGTGGGGTGGGGCTTCGGAAGCATGAGCTCCCAGGCCTGTGAAGACCCCGCGACCTGCCCCCGTGGGAGATTTTCAGAGGGTCCTGGAGGGCTCAGCCTCCCCATATCCCTCTCCCAGCCAACAGTGACTGATCATAACATCATCACCGAAGCCGCACTGCTTCGACTTTTAAAGGCAGGTACTACTGGAGAGATGCCCCTCACCTCCACCCTGAGGCAGGGGGTCCCACATTGTGGGGTGCAGCTGAATCACTTGGAAATCTTTTTTTAAATGCATACCTTTGGGCCCCAGGAATCAGAATTTGTGAGTCAGTAAGGCAAGTGTGGAGCCCAGGAACCTGCATTTGAACAGATAGCTCGTCCATGGGCCACACTTCTGAAGCGCGACTCCTAGTGCAGTGGGTTTTCACAGGAAGGAGAGAGAGAAGGGGAGAATAATGCCCCTGGACAAAATGAAGGGCAATCGCCAATTTCGACAGAGTCCACCTCCTGTAGGGTCTTCCTAGCCGATGGCATCGTCAAAAGGTTCAGGTGTGGCCCCAAAGCTCTGAGCATCTGGCTTTCTCGTTCTCAAGTGTAACCCGGTGTTTGCAAGGTTCACCACCTCTCAGGGTAAATCTCCCATCTTCTCCATTTGTAAAGAGCATTTTCTTTGAGCAGAAGCTACCTGTTTCAAGTTTTGTGGCAAGTTTCCCAAACCTGGTACTGCAGAATCCGGAACGTCAGAACTAACAGGACAAGGGTGTCCAAAGGCGTCATTTTTGCAGAAGGGAAACTGAGTGCTGAGAGAGGGCACGTCGCCTCCACACAGTGACACAGCTGGTCCTCGGCACTCTTGCCGTTCAATCGGGCTATCTCCCCTGAATCCCCTTCGAGAAGCAACACTATGCTGCCCTGGCCGTGCCATTCTGACTGGTGTCCTTTCAGCGCCCTGGAAGTCCGTCCCTCCAGGCTGGAACGGTAATCTTTTTGGTAGGTTGGGAGGCATATGGCGTGGTAGTCAGGAGCGCAGGATTCAGAACAACACAGATCCAAACCCGCAGGCTGGCTCGACCGTGGCAAATGCCTCTACTTCTCTGAGCCTTTTATACACCGGGGGAAGTAAGAGCTACCTCACGGGCTGCCTGGCAAGAATTGAGGCTCATTAAATCAGCGTGTGCTGTCACACAGCAACTCCCTCCAAGGTCACTGATGTAAAGTGAATCAGGGAGCTGATGCCTGTCGTTCGCTCCACTGGCTCATGCTCTCCAGGGCTCCAGCCAGCCTTCAGAATGATCTCTTCCTCAGGCTGAGCAGCGTGAACACCCACGGCACTGACTGCTCAGCCCCTGGACCTCCTGGGGTGTGGTCTGCCGGACTGAGCTGAGCAAAGCTCCCTGAGATGCAAATGATGCAAAGGGAAAGATGGATATACCGGGCTTTCCAAAAGCAATCAAGTGTGGTTACCAGAGACTTTTCATTCGAGAGCCCAGTAGAAGGAAGCAGAGATACAAATTAACCCCAAATTCCTATTAGCCAAGGGGATGAATTATATGACACTGGAGGCTGGGGAGCAGATTTTCCTTCTGGATTATTTTCTGCACAGGCGACTATTAAGATTTATAGCTGGTCCCTGGGCGCACATCGGCTCGCAGGCTGGGACGCTGGCCCAGAGGCCTCAGGATCTCCTGGTTTGAGGGTCTGGTGTGACTCACACAGAAACTGGGAAGTTAACTTTTGGTTTTGGTTTGCCAAATGTGGGAGGCGGCTTTGTTAGCTTCTCCAAGGCCCAGAGAGCGTATATAACCCCCTCTCCACACTGTGTGGTGGCCAGATGGCAGCCTCCACAGCAGGTGCCTGGAGAGGAAGCAGCGGTAGGGCCCCATGGACGGCATTATTTTTGAGCAGACCACGACAACCCAGTCCTTCACAAGCTACTTCAGAATCTCAGCCAGCTGTCTGCTAGCTTCGTCGTGAAAACTCCATTAGTGGTCTGTCAGTAGTCAAATCTGATGTCCCTTGTGTGCTACGTTCTGTAGCGAGGACACTTGGTCCGTTGCTTTGTTTGGAGAGCTGCCGCAGCACAGAGAAGCCATCCCTCAGGCTGGCCTCAGGCCAGCCCAGGACCTCCCCATGGGGTGGGCCAGCAGAAAGGGCTTCCAGGGCTTTCTGAGGCAGGTTGGAGCCCTCACTCTACCCCGTCTCAGCTGTCTGACCTTTGTCTCAAGCACTCATCTGTAAGTTGGACATACTTGTAGGCACTGCTGTGTGGGTTCTGGTGAGGATGAAATGAGAATGCAGAGGGTACCCAGCACCCACCACGTGTCCAGTAAACGGCAGCTCTGCTCATCTTTCTGCTCAGGAGGAGCACTCTTAATAACAAGCTCCTCCTTCCCCAGAAAGCACTCTTTTTCACCTTTCTAAACTCTAGCAAAGAAAACAATTGCCAAGATCAATAGAAACCCGTGAAAACACGATGGGATTTCCACACCAAGACAGGCCTGCCCCAGCGAGCTCAGCGGGAACCATGGTAGAGCTGCACGATGCTCTTTATCTTTGGCAGTGGTACCAATCACATTTATGGCCCCTTTCTACTCTTAGGTAAGATAAATTTGCTTTAAAAAAAAAAAAAGATCAGTCCACTGGGCAAGCTGGAGGATGAGAGATTTAGAACATTCTTGGGCCATACTGGACCAGCAGCCAGAAAACAATGTTAGCTCATGATCCAAACGCTAGCCCAGCCGGGGGATTCGCGTGTCTGCTGTTAGGTTGGATTCTTCACCAGAAGCTGAGCAGAGTTTGCAAAGATCCCTGGCGCAGGTGATTCTCGGTGGGTGGAACATGTGTTCTGCGTCCCTCCCACCTCTCCTCCGTGTGTTTGTCCTCAGGTTTGGCCCAGGGTCCCAGTTTCACAGTATGTTGGACGGCCAGGACATTCCTTACAGGAACATCAGGCACCTATGACCTGTCCATCATTCTGGGCTTACAAAGAAAGAGTAAATTGGTATTTTTCTTTTCTCAGATAGTTTACAGTCTGGGTGGGAAGATAAAATCAGCAGTCTCTCTAAATAATCATTTAAAATCATATAAGTTTATTCCAAGGCCATAGGCATGATGATTTCTCAAGACTCAAGAAGATTTTCAGTGTGGAGAGTATCTCGTGGAGATGGGAAATGTTTCAGCTCTCTGGGGGAACCAGAACAACCTTCACCTTAGGGAACGTTTCTGAGAGCAAGGTCTGGTTGGCATCCTTCTTTCACGTCTCGGTTTATCGTCACCTCCTCCCATGTCAGGGTGGTCCCTCATGGAAGCTTCTATGGAGGAGCATACCAAATAGCAGCCTTCTGCCAGAGCCAGCCAGCAGAGGCGCTCACTACCCTTAAGCACTTCTTCTCACTCTCCATTCCATCCTTTCCCCATGGGACTGTGGTTTTTAACACAGACACATGCAGTGCAGCCATTACTAATGTTAGAAAAGCAGGCTGTCTTCCATTATAATCATAAGGCAGCAGTGGTGTTTGGGGCCCAGAAGGCAGGGGTGGGGGCTTCCTGAGCACTGTTCTCTCTCCGCTCCCTTCCTCTGGGAAGGCCGGCTCACTGTGCCCAGATGGGCTTTCTCTTCTGGATGAAGGCCTTGATCCCCTCCTGCCCATCCGGCAGGGCCAGGTTGTCCACCATGGTCTGGGAGGTGAGGTGGTAGGCCGTTCTAAGGTCCTGGCGCAGCTGCTTGTTGAAGGCGGCCTTGCCCAAAGACACCACGTGACGGCTCGAGGAGGCAATCTTTTTCGCTATTTTCATGGTCTCCTCCTCCAGCTGCCCTTCGGGCACCACTTTGCTGAGCAGCCCATGGAGCAAGGCCTCCTGAGCAGAAATGGGCTCCCCAGTAAAAAGCATTTCTGAGGCGACCTGAGGGAGGAAACACATGCGATTATTAAGGCATCTCCTCGTGACCCATTGCCCCCTACATCCCACCCTGTCCATGCCCCTCTCCTGACCTCCCTGCGACCTTGGCCCAGTTATCTGCATCCTCAGATAGCATCTCACCCGTCACCCATGAAGTCTTCAATACCCAAACTCCTGCCAGAGACAGACGGCATCTTCCTCAGAGCACGGAAATGTCAGTGCCCACGAGAGGGAGTCTACCTAGTCTACGCCCCTCTCTGGGCCTCAGTTTCCCAATCTGCCTAGTGGGATAATACTATCTAGCACCATATTGATCTACAGTGATTTTACCCAAAGAGACTAGATTCTTTTTCCCTAGGAAAAAGAAGCCTGTTTATTTTCTAGTGAATCAGTACCATCTTTACTTAAAGTTTCTGTGTCGTGTGCTCTCGAAACTTCACATGAAAGAGAAGAAAACATGCCCTCTTACCCCGTTCGCCAATCAGCTCCTGTGGCGGCCCCTCTTGGGTCGCCCTGACTGGTGGTGGGTTCATAGTCCCCTTCCCAGGGCTTCCACTTAAAAAGTGACCAAAGGCCCTTGAGGCCCAGGCTCACCCCGGGGCAGTGGGACCTGGGTCTGGAGTCGGATGTCCCCGACTTCCAATCCCAGATGGGCCACTCACTAACCACAGGGCCTTAAGGAAGCGAATAAAGGCTCCGAGTCGGTTTGCTCATCTGAACAACGGGAGCAAGCCCTCCATCCTCCTGCAGAATCGTGAGGATTAGAGAAAGTGCAGGTGAGGCTCACCCCACAGTGCTGGATGCTCAGCGGGCACCTGAGAAATGCAGAGGCCCCTATTAACAGATTCTGATGCGGCGGGCCTGGGCGGGCCTGAGACCCTGTGTCTCTCCCAGGCGCTCTGGTGGTCAGCCCACCAGGCTGAGCAGCAAAACTTTAACACTCTTTCCGGCTTGGAAGTTCTGTTCTGTTCTAATTAGACTCTCAGGAAATCCGATTCTGCAGATACACAACGTTACCATGGTGAATAGGCGGAAGCGAGTGTTTCTGCCATGGAGAAATGACTGGTTTGGGAAGAGGGGGTCTGATCTTGTGGATGCTCTCCCGTGATGCAACTGCTTGAGGCGCTGGCCCTACATTTCTGAGCAAGGCCAGCCAGCTCTGACTGGGGAAGGGAGCAGCTGTACCAGGCAGGTTGTTTATATGGTGCCATAAAGATGTATTATTTAACTCACGCCGGAGGAGAGAAACACTTCACAAGTGTGGAAAATTATTCACGCCCAGGTTCAGTCTGCCTTGAACACAAGGGCTCCACTCCATTGTTTCTGCTCCCAGCAGCAAACTGCAGCCCTCGGTCTCCAGCACGGCTGCGCAGTTTCCCATGGTGACCAGCAGAGGGCACTGGTGACCCACACATGTGGCCTCAGCTGGTGTGCAAAGGGCCGAGCGTCCTGTCCAGGCCAGGCTGCAAAAGCACCTGCTGTGTCCCTGTGGATGTGCACGTGGACATGCGCCACCACCCACACACAGTTGACAGCCTCTGTATGGATGGGTTCGTATGGGTGCAAGCGAGCAATGATGACAGGCAGGTTTAGATTTTTGTGAACCCCTATTTTCCTCTAAAGGGGGCCACAAGGTGAGAGCTGCAGATCCAGAAACCTGACAGAGGCGGAAAGTTCTCACAGACTTCTCCTCCTACTAGATTCCCTTTGTCAGTACTGCAATTTCAGCTTGGTGTTGACCTCAAACCCTCTATCTGCTTCATGCCTCCACGTAGCCCAACATCAACGAGCCCGAGGTGAGGGGCATCTGATGACAACTCGGAACCACTTTCAGACGGCCAAGCAAGAAAAAACTCTGAAGGCTTGAAAACAAGAATGCTGGGACGGACCACAGGGATCCACAGGCCTCCCGGGCATCAGACCCCGTGGAGCGCAGAGAGTCGGGAAACATTGGAGATTCTTCGCCTGTCTCCTGAGCAGGCCTGGCCCTTGCTGAAACCGTCTTTGGAAGGTAAAAGCTACTTTGGTTCTTATAACGTCCTGCCCCTTCTTCTGTCACACATGGGCAATCATGCAGTGTGATTCTGAGAATTGGGCTTCCTGGGAACTTAAGGCATGATTTTGTCACACTTCCCCCCTCTTTTTTCTCAAGAACTAATTAAAATTTGACAAAGATGAGGTAATGTTTAAGTTTCTAGGATTCAATTTAAGCCTTGGTTTAAAAAGTATGTTTTAAGAAAGAATGGATTCTTATCCTGACAATAGGGCTGATTTAAAGGTTTCAAATGCCTTGACATGGAACCTTCCAGAATGTCAGGTGTTGAAGGAGAGGAACAGCTGCAGGTAGGCTAACCAGCACAGCTGCCTTTGACAATGCAGAAGGCCTTGTGATGTCACTTGCACAATTATGAGACAGTTTATTAATAAGCTCTGACAATATATTTACAATGCGTTTTAATCTAATGTACTGGCACAAAGTAGAGACTTAAGAACTATTTATTGAATTAGTATATATACATTTAAGGTAAATGTGTATCCTGACAGGATCCAAACACCACCTAGTCTGAGGACATTTTAGCTGTTGTGTTTGAACAGGTCACTTTTGCATTGTGGAGCCCATTTTCCTAAGTGTGTGTGCTTGCAGGCATCTGTCTTCAGAATTTCCTTATGAACACACATTTCTGGGAAAACTAATGAGGAGGCACATGGAAGAAAGGAGTCTTCTCTAAATTTCTTGGTCCTGTCGGCTGACTTCCGTTGGGTCTCATTTCTTTTGCGTCTCAGGCATATGAGCAACTGCTAATTTTTGTACTTGATGCTAAAATGGATACTGTATTCTAGAAAGCACTTTAGGTTCTGTACTTGCTCTGGCATATGACTCCCTCTCCCCTTTTAAAAATAGATTTCCAATTGAGAATGAGGAAGTATTTTTCTCTAGAACAGGGAAACCACTGGTTTCCACTTAAGAGATGTTTAGTAAATATAATTTCTCGATGTTACAGGAAGAGAAGAAAGCTTCGTGAAGAAAACGGACTTCACTTTGGTTACCAACGACATAACAGCTCTCATAATATGGCTCCTTCTGGGGCAGAGTCAACATACCATGCACGGATACGCATCTTCCTGAAACGCAACTGTCGTGAACCTGACATACGCAGTCTATATATATAGATATATATACATATCTCAGCTACTTTCAGTCCATTCTAGAACCAGACAGATTGTCAGCCAACAACAAGCCAGTGCACTGGCTCCTGGCCTCTTGACACCGGCATCTGTCACCATGCTATTATCTCTCATGGGCAACCATTCAGTGCAACAAAACTGAGTCTCAAGTGCACTTCAAATAAGATTACAAAAATGTGTGATTTTTTTTTTTTTTTGAGGAAGATTAGCCCTGAGCTAACTGCTGCCAACCCTCCACGTTTTGCTGAGGAAGGCTGGCCCTGAGCTAACATCTGAGCCCATCTTCCTCTACTTTATATGTGGGACACCTACCACAGCATGGCATGCCAAGCGGTGCTGTGTCTGCACCCACATGCAGTTCGGGATCGGAACTGGTGAACCCCAGGCGGCCGGCACAATGTGCGCACTTGACCGCTGCACCACCGGACCGGCCCCAAATGTGTGCCTTTATGAAAACAAACAAAAGAAATCCAAAAACCGAGGCAAGGGTGAAATGTGGTCGAAGCCCACTGTGAAAAGCTGCAGAGGAACAGCAGCTGGCTGCTCCCTCCCCCACACAAGACATTAGAAGGAATGTGGTGGCACATCTGGCCAGCTGTGCATTGGGCAGGACGTCCTGATTCAAATGGTGCTTTTAACAAGCGAATTCTGGAGCTAACCCTCACATGCACTGGAGGGTCGCAGTGGAGACGGTGCTGGGGGGAATTCAATTACCTTTCTAGGCACTGCTCTCCCCAGGGCGACCCCGGGGGTGGAGCAGAAGAGCCCCAGGTTCACACCCGGGGTGGCAAAAGACGACTTGTCGCTCGCCACGGCGATGTCACAGCTGGCAACCAGCTGACACCCGGCAGCAGTGGCCAAGCCGTTCACCATGGCAATGATGGGGACGGGATGGTTCTGGATCAGCATCATGACCTGAAGGAGCAAACACAGCCAGTTCACTTTCAGCCAAGAGTGAGGGGCAGCACTAATGCTTAGTATTTGATATGAATTTACTGTTTTCAGAACGCTTTTTACAGGCATCAGTGTATCATTCTATGAAAAAAGGGTCAAAGAAGTGAGGCACAAAGAGAACTGAGTTGCATGAAATACCCACGATGAACCAGAATAAACAATGTGGTCTCCTGAGACCCCAGGAGGAAGGAGCCCTGTTTTAAAACCAGGACTCGAAGGCTCAGAGGGGAAGTAACTCACCTCAGGCCACAAGATCCGCAAGCGCTCGCTGTGGGGTGTGAACCCGCATCTGTGGGACCCCAAGTCACTGGTCCCTCCACTCCAGCACGTCGCCGCTGCGAGGCGGCAGTCCCCTCAGACTGCTCCCCTACGAACCCATCTGGAGGACAGCGCAGACTGCGATCTCCGGGGCACAAACCAAACCGTTCTGTTCTAACGGTGCCTGCGCGGAGCCCTCATGTCAAAAGTCTGAAACTGGTATTTGGTACTTCCTTGAAAAATTAAGGTGGAAAAGGGACTGGAAGGCAATTTCCTTAGTCATTACTGCTCAAATTACCACCATGAATAGTCTCTCAATTCTATTAAAATGCTGGGAACACCCTGCTGTCATCAAATAAACAAAATTCCTGAAACAGAGCCATGGGCACAGAGAGGGGGCGCCAGCTTGCTCATGGGACGCCCCTCCCTCCCGTGAATCTCCAGAACTTCAACTTATTTTGGAAGCTCACGAAACAACTTGTTTATTTCTCCATTTCTTCATGACCCTCTAGACAGACTGTGCTGCTATGGTAACTTCAATTTATAAACAGTTGCTCTCTGAACCCAGCAGGGAGGGTGGCAAGGAGCAGTGACATCTGGCCTTGTTTCCCAGGTGGCAGCTCAAAGAGAACGCACCTTCACTGATTTGAAGATTGTGCCTGAAGAACGGACCTTCTGTTTTCATAAACATTTGATATTTGTCAGCTTTGTGTAAAATAACTAATGATACATTGAAGGATAGAACATCATACGCGAGAGTAGGGGTTCTTGACTTTGTTAGGGGGGTTGCCTTTTGAGGATCTTATAAATGCAATGCCCCTCTCCCTAGAAGAATGCACACGGACACACCCGTACCCCAAAGTGTTCCTGGGGTTAGGGGGTTCGTGCACTGCAGGTGAGGAGGGGGTGCTTACTACAGAGTCATTCTCAGAGGACTGCGACGGCATGGAGGAACGAGCAAGAATGTCTAAAGTCTTGCAGCAAAAAAGGAACAGATTTTGTTTAGCTCTGAGTGTCGTCTGTCACCTAACGAGCTGAAGTTACTTATGAAAAGTCATCTGACTGTGAGTAGAGCTGATCAGTATGGGCTCCTGGCCGCCATCTATGAGGGGCTGGGATCCCACGCAACCTGGCGGGAAAATGCTTAGGGGATCCAGCCTACACCAACAGCATTCAAAATACTCATACCTTTTATAGGAATTCTACTTCCGAGACATAAGCTGAAGTAGGGTAAAAAGCTGTCTGCACAAAGATGTTCACCGAATCATTATTTTATGAGTAAAAAACTATAAGTAATATACATAGATAAAAATAAAAAGTGGCTATGCAAACTAAACAATATCCATTTAATGGAACGTTGTGTTCTCGTTACGGAATTTTCCCAGAGAAGCGCCAGCAAGGTGGCCTGGGGCTGGGTGGTGGTCTGGAGCCAGGCTGCTGGGGTCTGATGCCCACTCTCTCACTCACTTGCTGCCTAACTGTGTTTTCGCTCTTCCACATCTGTAAAATGGGTATAACAGTAGTGCCAACCTTACAGAACATGAGAATTATATAAACTCGTATGTCTAAAGTACTTAAAATATTACCTGGCACATAGTAAGCGTTCAATGCTATAATCATATTATACAATTATACAGTATAATCGCACCTAGGTATGATTATTCAGACAAATAGGTACACATGGAAAAAGATTAAAAAGAAAGATAGCAAAATATCAATTACAGTTATCTCTAGGTGGTATGATCATGGTATAATATCAGTAATTCATTTTTCCTCCTTTTCCTTTGGTTCTAAGAGATTTTCAAAATTTCCCATAATAAGTACTTGTTACTTTTATAATTATAAGATATTTTAAATAAAGTTAGAGAGCAATTCAGAAAAAACAAAGGGAATCTAGATAATAAGCAAGCTGAGATAATCAATCCCTTGACAGTCAAGAATTGATTATGCCTCCTGTTTTGCCTCCTGAATTGGGTAATTTTTTTGGTCCTGCTTACTCCAAAATTTCACATAAAGTTAACTCTGACCCAGCCAACAGAACAGCGTTACTGAGGGTTCCGTGTTGTTTCGAAAAGCGAGAGGCCTGTCCCACTGTCATTTCAGTGGCGGGTGTGAGGAGAAAGAAGAGTTTCTCCCTGGACCAGGGTGTCCAGCTTCAAGCTTCACCAGGACAGAAGGGAGACAGGGACAGGTGTCCGGTGAGGGCCGCACCCTCAGCTCACACAAGGTTGTTTTCGCTCTTCCATAACCAAGGGTTTCTCCTCATTCTCAACCTGCCCTGTGCCCGATTTGTAAATAATTAACCATCACACGGTACCTGTGGTTGGTAACAAATTTGCTGTAGTTTTTATAGCTGCTGAGCCAATGCAGGTACCTTTATCTTTCTTTCTAAAATCAAATTTTCTCATGCATGAACCGAACAATGAAATATCTAGCTCATTCTGTTCCAATCTGCCTGCTGATTACACTTGGAAATTGACATCTTGTACAAGTTCATGGCGCTCATATTTATCCAGGATAATTTAATAGTCTCAGGAAAAGTATTAAAGAAATCAATGCACTTTCACTCCGATTTCACCACTTTAGGGCTGGGTCCTGTGCAGGCTCTGCACAGGTCTTTCCAGTAAGCCGGGGGCATCGTGGGCTGAAAGCCTCCCGGAAACCCGGCCTCCATCCTCTGAAGCAGCCCTGGCTCCCCTGTGGCCCTTTGCGAACCCATTTAGACCTCGGTTCCTGCCGACACCCCTGCAGAGGGATAAACACAGGCCCTCGAGGGAGGAGGGACAGCTCTACTGGTTGTCTTCGATGACCTTCTATTTGGCCAAACATACTGGGGATTGGTAGAAAAATAACTTCTAAAGCACGAAGCCTTGGCAAATACAGGAGCAGAACGTTACATAAACATCATTAATGTGAAACAAAAAAGAGGCGGCCTTGCTCCCACCTTTCCATGAAGCCTCGAGTCAGCCGCTTTTCCAGTCTGTCCCTCCATGAAATGAGAAAACGATAATCTGATCTCCTTATGGGTTTCTGGAAGGGCAAGGAAGACAAAGGGCGGACAGCGAGGCATCGTAGTCACCTTTCTGTTCACCTCCCTGTTGCTCACCTCTGTCTACATAGTCGGTATTTGTTAATATCTGTTGAGTTATTCATGACCAAACAAATGAATAAGTCAATGAATGAGTGAAAAATTAGGTCAAATAATCTTAGGGTCAGGTTATGAACCTGTTTTATATGTCTTGTTTCTCAACTACATTTCCAGTTTCAGTTTGGCAGAAAACCTTTTTTCCTTGTATTTCTTTGAAGTATTATACATATATTAGTGCTCAATAAATACTCATGAAATGAACAATGTGTTACTTAAAGTTGGATTCTATATTCAATTTCTTTATCATCTAGGGGTTGATTTGATGTATTTATAAAACATCCCAAACTCTCTGTTCATCCTCCTCTATGTCTGTTGCCAATTTCGCTCCTTAATATGGTAAAGAGACAGAAAGGAAGGAGAGGCGAAATTAAGAGGTTTAATTTTCCTACTTAGAGGTGGTCATTATAAAGGTTGGTTGAAAGAAGGGTTTGAAAATAATTTTAAAAATCATATTTATTCCATTTATGAATGCTCTTTCCCATTAACAGAGTTGTTTTAAAATTTTAAAAATTATAATCAGCTCAGGTTCTTCCTCTGTAAAGATATTTCCATCCTTCACCTCTTCCTTACGTGTATACAAACATTCCCCCATGAAGCTGGAGGTGGCACTGTCAGCAGCAGCATATATATTACTTTCTTGCATATAACAAGATCAACAGCAAACACTGGATGAAGGATTCACAATGACCACAGAGGTTTCATGGTTCTGCAGTGGTAGGTCTCATAGATAAAACCTTATCTGTAAACTAGAAGCCTAATTCCATATTTAACACAATTATCATTTTCAGGCTTGCAATGTCGACCGTCATCCTGACTTACCTCAGAACAGGTGCGAAACACTTCAGCATGATAATCTGGGCTTTGCTCATCCGTCAGTTCCCTTAGGTCATGCCCAGAAGAAAATACAGGCCCCTCAGCTGCCAATGTTTCCAGTTGAGAAAAGAGAAGAAAAAGATGTAAACACCCAAAGCGGAGAAGTTCCCTTACCTGTCTACTGAATACCTTGAGCGAACAATGGTAGCGATGCTGTGGACCCTCAGAGAAAGTGAACGGCCCAATTTTGATAAGAATAACCACAATTATCCTGAAGAGTTACAGCCAGTATTTCATGATGACAACACAAGGGGAGGTATCTGTACTCTGAAAGGTCCGTGGTGGAAACAGATGAAAACAGGTGGAAAAGGATGAAGACAGGCAATTACAAACAGAAGGCTCAGCAACTTGTTTTCAGAGCTGTTCCTCTGGTTTCACACTTCTATTTCTTGATCTGACTTGATCTGACCTGAATGTATCGACTCATACAAGTCCATCGAAACCCACCATGCAGTGTCCCTGTCATTGAGTCTACACATAACAGCCACCCATCGGGGTTGGCACTGGGAAAGGGAGAGTGTGAAGAGAACCCCTTTATTTATATAAACAAGGGATCTGAGGGTGTGGTTTTATTGTTATTGTTGTCATTAACAATAATGACAAGATGTGATTCCACTGGTAAGCTAACGCTTTCTCATATTTTCCTTTCATGGTGGCTTTCTTGATAGGCAACATTATTCCCTTTAAACAAGTGCAGAAATTGTGTCCTTCAGAAGTTGGCTGCCTTTGCTGCATCCAGGTCACACCCACACGGCTGCTGGACTCTACTAGTTATTTTCCCTTAGCCACATAAAGCAGTTGGAAATTTATATACAACCATTGATAAGAAGGTAACACTCTCCAGAAACACTGATGCTTAATTTTTAAAAAAAGTGCATCAGAGAGCAGCATCCATTTTATTTTTCTGTGGCTGCTTTAAAATACTGACGTTGTTATCTTTTTAGACCACCACCATCATTGCCAGTAATTTGGTAAAAATTCCTACTGGAAAAAGAGCCTGGACAGAAATGAGCAAAATATGGCACCCTCTCTTGAAGAAGACTGCAGATATCGGTTGAAAGCTTGGTAAGAACAGAAAAACAAACCAATCAAATGCCCTAGCAGTCCTGCCCTAGCCGACTAGGTAGTCTACCCAAAGGATTAGGATTAAACCCATCTCATCAGGTCCACCAGGAAGTCAATTCTCTGATTTTGATGGGCAGACCATCACAGCCAAATGTGGCAATGTTTTGTGTCTGATAAAAAGGAAAAGACATATATTTTCACTGCACAGTAGTCTTCACTATAATTTCCACAGTGTTAGGACCAAGGCTCCCACTACACACGAGTTTTCCATAATTAATGTTCTTGTAAAGGAGTTTTAAAACAATTCTCCCATTAAGTGAGGGAATGCCTCAGTTAACCGAAGAATTTTGAGAACTCTTTTCTGGGTCCCGCAGAACACTGAGGACGGATATCAGATTAATACCTGAAATGACAATAACTTTCAGATCTTGGCTTTCGGCTTCATGAAGAATGTCACTCTGGAGAGATTTCAGCATTGCTAGTGACAGTGCGTTCCTCTTCTTTGGGTTGCTCAAGACGATGTTCCTGCAAAGAACATTTTATAATTACTGGGTCATGCACCTGTCAAAACAAGGGAAGACCCCTGGAATTCCTTCCTAAATTGGGAACTATTTTTAAAACACCAGAAGGAGAACTGCAGGTGCTCACAGGCAATTGAGAGGGTCTGTCAACTCTCTGGAGGTACAGCTAGGTCAAATGCGGGGACCACCTGAAATGGAGGCTGGGTTCTCCCCCTTTCCCTTGATTTGCTTCTGTTTTTCTCCACGTTTGCTGTCAGAAACCTGACCACCACCTCCACAGAGAGGGCAAGTCAGAGCAGCTCCACAATCATCGCTGCCCACGCTGGGAAGCTGCGAGGTTTGGAAGACAGCGGTGGGAGCCAGAGGAAGCTGCCACACAGTGCTTGCTACCTTCCACTTATTTCTTCTTCTTGTTCTTGAGAAAGAATAAGGCTAGCAGAGGAGCCAAGAAGGAAATACGCCCCCAGATCTCCTCCCACCCACCCCACAGAAGAGGCAGGGAAGGTGCAGCTGCCAATACACGTTTACAGCAGCATTTTCCCATTTTTTTTAATAGCAGCATCCTGTGATTCCGCAAAATAATCCATGCTGCCCGAGAACGGGATATGGGAAGACGAAAAGGATGGAACCGTGCGCGTCATTTCACAAAAGCCCTGCTTGCTATTTTAAGGTACCCCACCTGCTGATTAAAATAACCTGTATTGTCACCTTACTGCCTCTACACAGAAATGTCTTACTTTTGCTGTTATAAGAAACAGGAGGCAAGCCAGACATCAGATTATTGTTGTATATTTTAAATCTGTTTCCCATCAGCGTCCACCCACGTTTTCTGCCTTCCTCATTCTTTTTTTGAATCTGATAATTCTACTGCTATGTGTCAACTAGGATCCTCCATAAACATCCTCCTGTATCCCTGTTTTCTGGAAAACCACTTTGATGACTGAGTTTATTTCAATGCAGTAAGAATAACCATTTTCTTTGGAAGACCATTTCAGGTTTGCTGCCATCTTCCGGTGGCTGTGGTCTTCATCGCTTTGTTTCTCATAAACAGGTTCTCTCCTAAGTACAGAAGTGACTTGTAGCTGACAGGCTGATAGACTTTGAAACCTGTATTTGGGGACTGGTGGTTAGACAGCTGCTGATAACCTTTCCAGTAAGATAATGAGTGTGCTTGCTGCAGCAAACCTAAAAAGCTGCCATTCCATCAGTGACAAATGCTTAAATTAAATTCTAAGGCTTCAGGCAACATTGTGTAAAAAGGCGCCAGCCCCCAAACGCCCTTGCTGCATGGCAGTGTCTGTTCAGACGCATCCCATCGATCCTTTGGCTCGTGCATCACACACGCTGCCAGAGTGCCTGAGATTGCTGAGTTCACTTTTCAACCCAGTGTAACCAGGCTTCTGTTCCTGCCACTCCTTTAAAACTGGTCTCCCCGAGAATCTCCTTCTTGCCAGAACCAAATCCAATGGCCATTTGGATCTTGCTCTCCTTCTAGAAGCACATTCCTCCTCTCCTGGTTTCTTAGTACTTCTCTGGCCGGTCCTTCTAGACTTCTTCCATGGGCTCCTAGCCTTCTGCTAACCCCTCAATGCCAGCGATCCTCGGAGCTCCCTCCTTCGTCCTCTTCTTGTTCCATACACTCTTCCCAGGCAACTTCCCCATGGCCTTGGTATCAATGACTACTTCCATGCTGACGACTTGTAATCTTCGCCCTAGTTCAAACCTCTCTCCTGAGTTTCAGCTCTCTAAGTTCATTCAAATGTCTCCTGGACTTCACCATTGCGGTGTCTCTTGGCCACCTTCTCCCAGCTCCCACACTTGCCCCCTCCTCTCTCCCTTATCTCAGTGCTGTCACTCAGATGCCCAAGTCAGAAACCAAAAGCCACCTTCGATTGCTATTTCTTCCTTGTTCAACTGGTCATCAAACTTGGTTGATAAAACATCCAAAAAATCTCACCAGTCTGAATTCTCCTAATGGCTCTCTTGCTTCAAAACCCGTGATGCCTTGCACCTAGAGCTTCACCAACATGGCACTCGTAAGAGGGAATCTCTCAGAGAGTGAGGTCACGGTCAGGGAATGTGATAAAAGTGTAATGTTTCCATTTACGAGGCGAGAGATGGGCCTTGTAGATGCCCTGATGAGCCGTCTGAAGATCTCCCATTATTGTAAACCACCAGAGGGGCCAGGAGGCGAGGTGTCGTCATGGTTACACACAGAGGAGACACTGAACGGATACCTGCTGACTGCATTAAAGACCAAAAAGAGTATCTATTTTTCACAGCCAATTCTACCAACTGTGGTGATTTTTTCCTCTCATCTAGGTTTTTGCCAGCTCTTTGAAACCTAACTGCTGAGTACAGTGAGATGGCGCAGCAGAGTGGGAGGTGGTCTGGAGGCAGGGGGCATTTCTCTGACTCCTGGCGTTCCTAGCTCCTGGCTGTGTGGCCTTGCACAGGCTGTCACCTCTCTGAACTTGCTTCCTCACTGTTAAGTGGAGATAACATTCTCTATGTCGCAGGCTGTTGTAAGGGTTGGGGGTCATGAACGTGCAGTGTCTAGCACGGTACCCAGCTCAGAGCTGGCCCTCACTACATGGCAGTACCATTGCTGAGAGAAACAGCTTTCAAGAGGGACACTCGAAGCATGACTGGGGTGCTCAAGCTCACCTACTTAGTGCCTAACGTTGTACTGCTGGATTTGGGGTTTTCCTACCTCCAAAATGATTCTCAGCATTTATGACAGATCCTGTCCATCATCTCCCTTTCTGCTTCATGTTTAACTCTGGAGAACTCAACCAGGCCTTCTTTCGTCCACCGGCTGCCATGCCAGCAGTCCAGCTTCTGAACAGATGCAACCAGATCCACCCTTGAAAATGGGCAAGAAGGACTCCCACCTGGGCCCTGCATTTCTTTAGAGCACCCTGACAGGCCTTCTTCCAGCTGTGGCCCTCCAGCTCAGCAAGAAGCCCACTGGGATAACGGGTGTGCCCACCTGGAAATCACCACCCTCTTCCAAACCCCTCTGCAGTTACCTGAGACCCTGGAATTCCTTGGCTCTGCACTGGGCAACCCTAGGACCATGGGGTGGCTAAGAGCAGTTGTCTATAGAGGGTGAGGGGCTAGAGAGAATATGGGCATACTGGATGGGGTGCCAAGCTCCTGGCAGAGCAGCAGAAGGAGGGGTGGAGAGGTGGGAGGGGGTGAGTGCAGGGTGGGAAGAAAAGGAAAAAACTGCAGGCCAGCAGCTGGCTTTCCACTGCTTCTGGGGGAACTCCTAGGAGCATGAAGACTGTAAATTCAAACACAGCCTTCCAGGTCTTATGAAGATCTACTTGTCAGGGGAGGGGAAGAAAACATGTTTAGCAGTTAGCTGGATTCCTAACTTTTAAATATTTAGACGGGCAATGTAGGCCTCTCTTGCCGTGGGCCAGGCAAACGTCACAGCGAGGCCCGGATGGGGCCAGTGGCCCTTCAATCTTGACTGCCCGCCTCATCGCTCAGTTTCCAGTTTGTGCACAGGCATATTTTTTTAAGGGATTTTGGCTTGTTGAGCCAAAGGGCAGAGCTCAGAGTGGTGTATCCTTCGTCCTATTGACCGGCCCCCACCACGCGGGCACTTGGGGAGAGGGCCACAGAGCAGCTCCCCGAAGCGTAACCTGACCCCGCAGCCAGGTCAGGTTTGCGCCAGGCACCCCAGCTCTCCTGACCGGCTTTCTCAAAGTCCACAGCAGCGGTGGGCCACCCGCACAGCGGCCCACGCTGAGCTCCAAAGTCCAATGACAACTCGGCCCCCGAGGGGCTTAGGGGAAGTGCTGGGCCGTCTGAGACAATCCCACTTAAAATCCCCCGCGTGTGTCCTGCAGGGTCCCCAACACTACCGTGCGCGCGCTCGAGGCCTCTGCAAACCCCGCATGCGCGGCCATCCCCGCCGCCGGACCGGGCAGTGACCGATCAACGGGGACTCGGCGCCGACGGCGCGCCCACCAACCCGGCCTTGGAGGCTCCACTTTGGCGGCGGGCGCCCCCCGCCCACCCCTCCTCCCGGTCCCCGCCGTCCGCCCCAGGTGGTCCGGGGGCCAGGGCGCCAGCCGCCCCGCGCTGACCTGATGCCGTCCTGCTGCCGCACGCTGGTGGGTCGCGGCCCGGGCTCCGGCTGCCCGGCCCCGGCCGTCCCGCGGCTGCAGAAGCCGGCGACGAGCGGAGCCCACGGGCTGCGCCGGAGCCAGCCGGGCCCCTTGGCCCCGAAAGCCCGCACGCCCGCGGCGGCGGCGGCCATGGCGGTCAGAGACGCGGTCCGGAGGCCGGACACCGGAGGGCTGCGGGACGGAGGCGCTGCGAGGGGCGCTGGTGCGAGCCAGCTGCTGGCACAACGGAGTGGGAGCTCCCACGCCCAGGCCGCTATCGGACGCCTCTCCCCGGAGGGACCCCTCCCCCGCCCCTCGGCCCCCAACCTTCAACCCTCTACCCCTAACGCCCCGCCCCCGGGTCCACGGCCCCGCCCCTCCACAACGCCCCGGCCCCGGGCCCCTGTTGCCCCGCCCCTGAGCCCCCTCCCCATCCCGTCCCCGACGCCCCGCCCCTCGCCCCTCCGCCCTAACCCCTTCGGCCCCAGGCTCCCTGCACCGCCCCTGATCCCGCCCCCGGCCCGCTGCTCCACCCCGGCCCCCAGGCCCTGTCGCCCCGCCCCTGACTCCCTCCCCGACGCCCCGCCCTTCGCCCCCACGCTGTCTGCCCCGGGCTCCCTGCACCGCCCCTGAACCCGCCCCCGGCCCGCTTCTCCACCTTGGCCCCCAGGCCCTGTCGCCCCGCCCCTCGCCCCGCCCCGACGCCCCGCCCTTCGCCCCCACGCTGTCTGCCCCGGGCTCCCTGCACCGCCCCTGAACCCGTCCCCGGCCCGCTTCTCCACCTTGGCCCCCAGGCCCTGTCGCCCCGCCCCTCGCCCCGCCCCGACGCCGTCTGCCCGGGGCTCCCCGCGCCGCCCCTGAACCCGGCCTGGTGCCCCTAGCACTTGGAAGGGGTGGGACCGGGGTGAAAGGTGCCGACGCTAAACCTGGAGGCTGGCCAGACGGTTTGTTGGCCTTCGCAAGACCGGATAAAGAGTTTAAAGGAGGCGAGAGGTGGGTTGGCTTATTCCTGTCAGCACCGACGCCGAGAATGTGGAGGCTTGCCTAGATTAGAAACAGGAGTGTCCTCAGGCAGTGGCTGATGTGAGCTGTGGACGCAGGTCTCTCAGAACGTGAACTTTATCCCCCTCAGGCGTTGACTTTTGCATGCTTCGTGTCCTCTCTTACCGAGAACCGGTGGGATCTGCATGTATTTTTGGGGTTTTTCAAATGCACCCAGGAGGGAAAAGGAGACCCTTTTCAGGATGTAAGTGGCTGGCAGGGGCTGGACAGGGCATATCCTGTGGCTGATGAGAATATCCTCATGGTCACTTGCTAGTTAACTGCTTCCCTGTATTCGTTAAATTCCCAAAGTCTGGAGATGTGTAGGACACGTGGAAGAAATGGTCTTGGGCCTCATGATCTTACACTTAAATGGGGCAATTCTTGGCTTTTGAGTTTTAAAAGCCCAGCACTTGGGGGTTGGAAAGAACACCAAACAGGCATAATAACCTCGAGGGGCACTGAGGAATCAGAACAAGGCCTCCAGCCTGAGGCCAGATTAAGGTCCCCCAGGTTTGGGAGTGAGAATAGGGCAAGTAGGATGTGTAGGAAAAGCCAGAAGAGGGTAACTGTGGGGGGGATTTGGGAGAGGGAGTGGTCCAAAACCTGCTGGATAAGAAGTGGGGATGGCAGGAACCCCGGCGAGGGCCCAGGCAGGCTTCTGCCTTTCCTTGGTAGAACCCCAGGGGAGTCATGAGGCTCTGGGTGGCGTGGAATGTCTAGACAGATGGGCCTGAACACCCATAGCCCAGTGTGATGCTGTGACTGCAAACTGGTCGCTGTCCTCTGAGAGAGGTCTGGACCCCAGGAGGCCCTGAGGTGGGGAACAGAGGAGGACTCAGCAAGTGTAGGATGACAAGTTGAAGACAAGGTGGGAATGAGGGCATCCTGGATAGATGATGCCACCTGTACCCTTTAGATAGGCTAGAATGTGCCCAGGTAAGAAAAACAACCACAGTGAAAACTAGTCTAAGTGGCTCAAACAACAAAACCTCATTTCTCACTCACACTACAGGTCTGCTGCAGATCAGCAGAAAGCTTTGTGCCAAGTCAGTACTGTCCTCACCCAGGGACCTGATGGAGCAGCCTCTCTCTGGAAGGTTGCCAGTCTCTGTGGCAGAGAGAAAAAAAAAAGAATGAGGAGAAGCATGAACAGGCACTTAAAGCTTCCTTCTGGAATTGCCACTTGCTCTTGAGTTTCATTTGCTGGAGCAAGTCATGTGGCCACAGTCATTGCCTTCAGGTGTGTGGGGAAGTACAACCCTCCCTGATGTTTGGAAGAAGGGAGCCAGAATCTTTTCAAGCACTTGCTACCTAAAGACTACCACAATTGCCCAAGCCAGCACAGTCTTGGTGTTATAATCTGACTTATGGTTATTACTCAGGGATACAACTCCAAATTGGCTTAGATTAAATTTCTGCTGTCAGGCAGAATGCGGGTTTAAAATAGAAACTAAGCTTGTAAATGGAATGAAGTTAAATTTCCAGAACACTCGAATTTGTCTCTCTCCTCTTAGTCATGCCAAATGCAGAAGAGGCAGAGCGTGCTACCCAAGGCTGCAGGACCTGCAGAATAAAGAAGTCTGATCAGAATTATCACCATCATGGGCCAAAGTCCACCAGCAGAGGACATTTCTCACCTTCGGACTAGGATTAGTTTCGCCTGCAGGATGGGAGATTTGGTTGGGAGAAGCAGAGACTGCTCCATCCCAACATAGGATTTGGAGTAGAGGCGAGAACTGGAATCTAGGGTTTTGAGCAAAAGAAGGAATTAGAAGGGCGCTCGGAGCCTGAAAGTTGCAGATGAAAGTGGAAGGTTTCAGAGACACCTGCTTCTGAATTTTGTTTAGTAATAATAACAGTCGCTCTTTAAGAAGCCCCTGCTCTGTGCCAGTGCCTGCACTAGGCGCTTTACTTCTGCCGTCTCAGGATAGCTTGTGAAGCTAGTATCACCAGCCCAGTTCAGAGAGGTTTTGCCAGCCCCGCTCCCACTCAGCACAGTGGTTACAAAGTTGGGACTGGGAGCTGGAGGTCACTGAAGGACAGGGCTGCGATGGAGGTTTCTGTGCTCATCTAAATTCCTGCACCTGCTGTCCCATCCGTTTCATGTCTCCTTCCTCCCCACGTTTCTTTCAGAGCCTGTAGCCCTGGTTTGAGGGTGGTCAAACACACAAAGAGGGGAGTGGAGATGGACGGCTATGGCATTATCCAAGCTGGAGTCGCTGTCGCTTGCTGGAACGCTCGTCCATCCTTAAGCAGTGCGAGAGTCTTTTCATTCGGGCTGTTTCTCCAGGCCTCCTCTCCCTCTCATTAATTTTGATAGGGGCTGCGTGTCTTTCTTCTCTCTTGTTCAGTGCCCTTCTAATCTATTTTTCCACACGGGCCCTCTCCCTGACACAATTTGATTTCCAGGTTGCTAGCAGGCTTCTCTCTGGCTTTGATTTATGTGCTCCTTCCCTGGGCCACATGTCTTTGCCGTACAGATGTGTCTTTGCTACCTTTTCACTGTTCCTTTAAAGACCTACAGATGCTTGGCAGAACGTTGCAGAAATAATGCAGAATAAAAGACGGTTCCAGGGAGCCTGGTGTCTCCGGCTTAATGTAGGAAAGAAGGAAGATTTAGAACTCCTCAGGGTGCAGAGAAAGGAAAGTGAAGGGCAGATTTTCAGCTGCTGATGGAGTGGTTTTTGAACTTCTTTTTATTGATTGCAGGCCCTTCTAAGACAGGCATCTAATGACACGGTTCAGAGGTACGACGTGAAAGGGGAGCTGGGTTTCAGTGGACATCCTCTGGCATCCGGCTGATTCTCCACCCTCATTCTCCCCACATCTGTCCCCCCTCATCCCAAAATATGTCATGTGAGGGTCAAGCACCCATAAACCAGAAACAGCTGCAGGTGGTTTTCGATGTCATGGTTTTATTATTTTATATTTTGTTTGTAATCCACCAGTCGTTATCCATGCCTTTTGCAAACCTAAAATTTTTTCACAGGGACCCATGCCTCAAGGTGGGTGAAAAGTAATTTAGAAATTAAATGGGTTGAGGATGGGGATGCGTGGATGAAATGAACTTCCTTTTATCCCCACTTAGCACAAATTCTTGAGTTTGCTCATATAACTTAAAACAAAGGAACTTAGTAACTTCAGGTAGGGGATGTGGAAGAGTGATGTAAACTGATGAAGAAGCATGTGTTTCATGGTCGTGGCTGTAGATAATGTTTTTTGTTTTGTTTTGTTTTGTGGTGAGGAAGATTTGCCCTGAGCTAACATCTTTGCCAATCTTCCTCTTTTTTTTTGTGAGGAAGATTAGCCCTGAGGTAACATCTGTGCTAATCTTCCTCTGTTTTGGATGTGGGTCGCTGCCTCAGCATAGCTGATGAGTGATATAGGTCTGTGCTGTCCAGGATCCGAACCCACAAACCCCGGGCCACTGAAGCGGAGCACAGGGAACTTAACCGCTACACCACTGGGCCAGCCCCTAGACAACATTTTGAATGAGCTTGCCAAGTTGAAGGATCCTAATAGTGGCATTGCTGGAGACTTTCTGGAGAGCAAGGAGTCGCTTGGGAGAGGAATGTTGGACATTTGATCCAGTAATTGGTGCTAGAGAAAGACAGCCATGCGGAGACCACAGAGTCATTCAGCTCATCACCGTTCATGGTCCCTTGGCAAGGAAGGGACAAGAGATCACAGAGCAAGGCAGCCTCCAAAAAACAAGTCACAGAGCCACCGCAGGGCTAGGACCCACTGGTTCCTGTCTTCCACGTCTCCTGCATTTGCACCACACCTCACAATAATTATAATCCCACGACAGAGGAGAAGGTAAATTGCATTTCAATACTTTACGAAGAGAGGGAAAAGCAGTGGACATCCAGGCATGGAAGAGGTTAACCTTCAGGCAAATGGAGCATTCTGCTGTACAAGTGATCTACTGCTGGAATATTCCAGATAACCTCAGCGCAGAGTTAAGGTGGTGGTGGGGAGGGGAGAGGGAGTGTGTGCTTGACTGGAAGAGGAGGGGTGACTTCCTGCTTGGTTGCCGGGAGGAAGGCAAGGGGCGGGTTTAGTTCTTGGTAGTTACTAGAGTCCTAGTTTGAGGACCGTAGCAAGTTGCCTCTGAGCCTGTTTCCTCATCTGTAAAACGGGAGAAATAGTACTTTCATCCACTCAAAAAATATGTGTTGAGCATATCTTGTGCTGATCTAGGCACAAGGTCCTGATCTCGGTATTAGGGAGAGGCAGTGAACAGAACTGTGTCCTCGCTCTCAGAGGGCTGGAATTCTAGTGCAGGGAAGCAGAAAATGAAGAGCTTTGTGGATGGTATGTCAGATGGTGATGAATGCCCTGAGAAGGGTAAAGCAGAGTAAGGGGCGGAGGGAGGGGGTCAGGGAACGTGAGAGAAGAGGATGTTGGAGCAGAGACCAGAAGGAAGTGGGAAGTGAGGGAACAAGTCAGGCAAGTGTCCGGGAAGAGAGCCAGCTGGCCCAGGGGACAATCACAGAGGCGTAGGGCAGGAGGGCTTGCAGGGTGACAGGGACAGAGGGAGGCGGGAGGGAGAGGTGGCGGGGTCTTTCATTTAGGGGGCAGTGAACTCTTGGCTTTTTGACTCTGAGCGAGGTGGGGAACCACAGCAGGTTTTTAGCAGGGGGAGTGAGTGACACAACTTGACTTACATGTTCAAGTGATTTCCCTGGATGCTGTGTTGAGAATAAACTGTAGGTGGCAAAGAGCAGAAACCAGGAGATGAGCCGGGAGGAAATGGCGCTAATCCACTGGAGAGAGGATGGGGTCAGACAGGGACCCGGATTGGGGAGGGGAGGGGACTGGGGCTGGGGGAGGGGTTGGGAGCAAGCAGAAAAGTCTGCATACACGTCTTTATATTTTGAAGGTAGAGTGGACAGGATGTGCTGATAAGTCGGGTGTGGGGGTAAGAGAAGGAGGGAGTCAAGGATGACTCTCAGTATTTTGGCCTGAGCAACTCATTTTTAGCCCAAAGCTGTTATGATTGTTCTACAATGTGGCAAGTGGTATAGAACGCTGTTGATGAGCGTTGACGGGGGGACCACACAGCCTGGGTTCAGATCCGGGCTTCACCACTGACCTGCTGTGTGAACTGGAGCACTTTACTTAACCTCTCTGTCTCCATTTCTTTGCGTGTAAAATGGTGATGGCAACACTACCTACCTCAAGAGTGAGTGAATAAATGTAAAAAGCTTAGAATGGTGGCTGGCATATGGCAGGCTCCCTATAAGTGTTTGCTGTTGTTCTGTTAAATGATATATGTGTAATGTTTGCATATACATGCATGTGTCATATAAGCTTGGGAAATGCAGTAAATGGTTGGCTGCTGTGTTTTTTTTTCAACAAAAATTTATTGAGGTGAAGGCCACGGTTATGAGGACGTAAACTGAAAAGATTCTACTCCAGCACTCCAAAAGCTCACAACTTAGGGGGGATTTGGACCTACAGACAACAATTTGTGTGTAATAATAGTAAGGATAATTATGCAAAGTAAAATGGGAGCATACAGAAAAGGGGCTACACTTAGGGGTTGTTAAGGGTAGAGGAGGGAGCATATGAACTGAACGTTAAGAGACGAGGAAACAAAGCCCCAAAGAGGTGAAAGGACTATGAAGCCAGATGACTTAACGGCGGTAGATGCAGAAGAAAAACACTAGAATTCCAGAATTCCCAAAAACTGGAGGGCCAGCAGCCAGAGCTGACTTCTCTTGGATTCTCGAGGGGAGCTTTGGACCGTAATAGAGTGAAAAACATTAAAAGAGAGTAGCTGTGAGCCAGTACCCGCCGCGGGGCAGCCTTCTCGATCTGTGTTCATCTGATGAGCCCTGTGTGGAGCTGAGTGGCTCTAAAGCTCATTGGCCTTTCTAATTTTATTGAGGTTAATTGACATATAAAATTATATTAGTTTCAGATGTACCACGTATTGATTTGATATTTGAATATATTGCAAAATGATCACCACAAGAAGTCTGGTTGACATCCATCACCACGCAGTTATAAATTTTTTTTCTTGTGATGAGAACTTTTAAGATTTACTCCCTTAGCAACTTTCAAATATGCAATATAGTTTTATTAACTATAGTTATCATGCTTGCTGTGCATTACGTCCCCAAGACTCGTTTATTTTATAGCTGGAAGTTTGTACATTTTGATCCCTTTCACCCATTTCACCCACCCCCTAACCTCCTGCCTCTGGCAACCACCAATCTATTTTCTGTATCTATGAGCTTGTTTTTTGTTTTTGTTTTTCCCTAGATTCCACATGTAAGTGAGATCATATGGCCTTTGTGTCTTTCTCTGTCTGACTTATTTCACTTAGCATGACGCCCTCAAGGTCCATCCATGTTGTTGCAAATGGCAGGATTTCCTTCTTTTTTGTGACTGAATAATATTCCATTGTATATATGTACCACTTCATCTTTATCCATTCATCCATTGATGGACACTTAGGTTGTTCCCATATCTTGGCTATTGTATATAATACTGCAGTGAACATAGGAGCGCATATATTTTTTCAATTTAGCATTTTCATTTCCTTCCAGTAGATATCCAGAAGTGGAATGGCTGGGTCATATGGTATGTCTATTTTTAATTTTTTGAGGAACCTCCATACTGTTTTCCATAGTGGCTGTACCAATTTACATTGCCACCAACAGTGCACAAATGTTCCCTTTTCTCCACACCCTAAGCAACACTTGTTATTTCTTGTCTTTTTGATAACAGCCATTCAAACAGATGTGAGGTGATATCTCATTGTGGTTTTGATTTGCATTTTCCTGATGGTTAGTGATGTTAAGCACCTTTTTGTGGACCTGATGGCCATCTGTGTGTCTTCTTTGGAGAAATATCTATTCTGCTCATTTTTTAATTGGATTGTTTTGTTTTTTTGCTACTGAGTTGTATGAGGTCTTTATATATTTTGGATATGAACCCCTTATCAGATATATGATTTGCAAATATTTTCTCCCATTTGGTAGGTTGCCTTTTTTTTTGATGATTTCCTTTCCTGTGCAGAAGCTTTTTAGTTTGATGTAATCTATTTTTGCTTTTATTGCCTTTGCTTTGGATGTCAAATCCAAAAAATTATTGCCAAGACTGATGTCAAGGAGGTTACTGCCTATGTGTTCTTCTAGGAGTTTTATGGTTTCAGGTCTCACGTTCAAGTCTTCAATCCATTTTGAGTTGCTATTATTTTTGTATAACATAATGTAATACAGTTTCAAAATAGGTGGGAGTTCCTTCAGGTAACTTCCATTTGCATTTCTGTTTCTCTCTTAGTCGAGGTGCCTTGGACTCTGGGTGCCTTTATGTTGTCTTTCTCTCCTTACCTGCCCAACCCCCCCCCCCCCCCACACACACACAGTTATACTCTTACACCTCACAGTCCTTCCATGGCACCCCCAAACCCCCTAGGGGTATCTGCTCTCCCATTCCCCAAGTGAAACTTAGCTGGGCCAGAAGAACCACAGTCTAATTAAATCACTGCTTCTGGCCTCCTTTCTCCCTCCTCCTGGGTATCTCTAATTGAGTGTTGTCCTTGCTCCCCACAGTTGAGAGGTCCCCATCCAAACTCATCCTCTGCCCTCACTTGATCCCACTTTTCCCCTTTAATCCTGCCTAGCCTCGAAGCTTTCACGTCCCCTTCAACGCCTTTCTCACCCCAACTTTCCCCCTAGACTGAGGGTTCCCCACTCTGGGAGTCTGGGTGAGGTTTTTCCAAACCACATACTGGCCATCCCTCCCTCTCATACTTCACTCCCATGCCCCATTAAGGCAGTTGCAATGGCCTCAGAATTTGGCCTCCCTGCCTCTAGCCTTTCCCCTCAAAATCCATACTGGGGCCAGAATAGCCTTCTGGGAACCCTTCTCTTCATCTCCCTTGACAGCTGCTTTGGTGCAGCCTCCACTGTCTCACCTGACAACTGCGGAAGCCGCATAACAGGTGTCCCAGAGCTGCTGGTCCCCCCTTCTGGTGCGTTCTTCACACTGTACCAGAGTGATGTTTACAAATTGTAGATGTGGTCAAGTTCTCCCCAGTGATCCATGGCCCTTCAAATCCAGGCTCAGTGCCATGACTTAGGAGACTAGCATGGAGTAGTGCCTCTCTCCCTCTATGCTACCTTCTGCCACCCTCCTCTCTGGCTCCTACCCTCCAGTCCCATCAGCCTTTTTCCAGTCTCTTGAGCTCAGCAAACTCCTTCCTTCTTCAGGGCCTTTACACGAGCATGGAAGGTTCATTTCCCAAATATTGACCTGGCCATCTCCCATGTATCCTTCAGGACTCAGTTCTAATGTTATTGTCTCGAAGAGGACTTCTCTGACCCCTGCATTTCTTTCTTCCTTTTTTTTTTTTTTTTGAGGAAGGTTAGCCCTGAGCTAACTACTGCCAATCCTCCTCTTTTTGCTGAGGAAGACTAGCCCTGAGCTAACATCCATGCCCATCTTCCTCTACTTTATACGGGGGACGCCTACCACAGCATGGCTTTTGCCAAGTGGTGCCATGTCCACACCCGGGATCCAAACCGGTGAACGCTGGGCTGCTGAGAAGCGGAACGTGCAAACTTAACCACTGCATCACCAGGCCGGCCCCCTGACCCCTCCCATTTCAGTTAAGCCCCAGCCCCTCATTATTCTCTTATAGGATCTTGTTCTTCTTCTTCTTCATCTGCCTCATTGTAATCTTTAACCAGGTGTTTATTTGTATGGGTATTTCTTTATCATCTCTCCTTGACTCTGCTATAAGCTCTGTGACAGCAGGGCTTATGTGTGGCCTGGCGTGGATAGGCAAACTCATATTTGTTGAATGAGACTGTTGAGCAAATCAAAGAATAAACAAGCATCTCTTTTCTGCTCAGAAACCTTCTCTGGCCCCTACTACATCCCCTAGAGAAGTCCAAGTTCATTTGATCTTAACTCACTTCGTGACCCTTCACAAATCCACGCTCCAGTGACATGAAACTCCTTCTCTGCTTTCCATAGGTCCTGCATGTTTCTGCCTTGATGGCTTTCTTTGGCCACTACTTAAAATACTTCACGAGTGAACGAATGAGTGGCTGGCCCTATGTCATGCCCAGTCTTCAAGACCCATGTCAAATGTCACATAAGCCATGAAGCCTTGCAGATGCCCGAGGCTGGAATGAATTTTGCCGCCTTCCAGCCTTCCAGAGCACTTTCTCTGTAGCCACGTAAAGGCATTTATCGCTTTCTACCTCTTCCTTTCTGTGTGTCTGATTTACCCTACTAAACCGCGAGTTTCTTGAGGGCAAGACCCATGTTCTAATCACCCTTTATCTGCCACCGTGGTGCTTCAGCGACAGCAGGTGATCAATGTAAGCGAAGACAAAAATTATTATGGATTATTGATTCAAAGCGTTTATGATTTTTCCAAGAACTTAAACAGCAGTTCCCTTTAGAGACATGCGGGGGAGCCCTAACCAAGCGAAATGACGTGGGCTGCACTATTTGGATTCGTTTCTATGTTATTTTAAAGATGATGGGCCCCTTTGGAAGCCTGTCTCACTGGTTATATTGACCAGCTGTGGATGACAGGAAAGAAATGTAAAGGATGATTTCATGGGCGAAGTAGGAGAGTTAGTAAATCGATCTGAAGACAATATCTGTTCAGAGAGACAAGGCAAGACACAACTCCTGTGTTCTCTGAACCAGGAGCCCTGTGATCGCAGACTGTGGATAGAACATTGGTATCCTGGGCCTCCCTAAGAAGAAGGACTGGGGGTTGTGCTATGCACTGAACTGTGTCCCCTCACAATCGGTCTGTTGGAGCCCTAACTGCCGTGTGATGGTATCTAGAGGTGGGGACTTTGGGAGGTGATTAGGTTGAGATGAGGTCATGGGGGTGGAGCCCCATGGCGGAATTAGTATTCTTATAAGAAGAAGGAGACCAGAAGTTGCTCTGTGTCCTGTGGGGCACAGTGGGAAGGTGACTGTCTGCAAGCCAGGGACAGGGATCAAGAACCGATCATGCCAGTACCCTGGTCTCCAGCTTCCAGCTTCCAGACCACGAAATAATAAATTTCTGTTGTTTAAGCCACAGGGCCTGGGGTGTTTCATTATGGCTGCCCGAGCTGACTAAGTCAGGCTGTGTGCAGGGGACGGCTGCCTTTCAAGCTCTTTTCTCTTTCATAGAGAAACTGATATTCAGATAAGAAAATGCTGAAACCTACGTCAGGAACAGACAGCAGGATTTCAGTCCCCTATCAGATCTTCTGATTTGGTTTTCTTAAAGTATTTGTGGTGTTGTGAAGACCTGTCTTAAGTATAATAAAAAAGTGCCACTATTCTCTTCTTTTTTTTAAGATTTTATTTTTCCTTTTTCTCCCCAAAGCCCCCAGGTACATAGTTGTATATTTTAGTTGTGGGTCCTTCTAGCTTGGCATGTGGGATGCCACCTCAGTGTGGCTTGATGAGAGGTGCCATGTCCACGCCCAGGATCCGAACCGGCAAAACCCTGGGCTGCCGAAGCGGAGCTTGTGAACTTAACCACCTGGCCACAGGGCTGGCCCCCACTATTCTCTTCTTTTATATCAGCATGTTGGTGACACATCTCTTTCATTAGTTTGTTTGGACCAGAATTTTATTCCTGTTTTTGAATGTAATCCATTCCATTCTTAATGTTGGGACATTATGTTGGAAATGGGCAGTGAGAGCTCTGTCACCTGGGCTAAATTGAGGGGTTTTTTTCTATTGGTCTAAATGTGCAAAGCATTGATTATGATTAATCCAGGGATGTCTACACAACAATAGCCACTGTACTGCTCCCTGAGCCCTTTGGCATGCCTGGATATACATGTGTCGAACCATGGCTCACCTAGTCCCTTGTCACTACTCCCTGCTGCTGTAAGGCTTTTCTATTTTTAAATTTACATGTTTATTTATTTGGAAAAACTGAATTTCAGTAAGCTGAATGCATTGGCAGAATTCAAAGGCACCTAATGAACGCAAGACCAAGGTGCAATTTAAAGGGGTTTACGAGCTGAAATGTGAACTCCTTTCCCATCCTCGTCCCTCCCCATCCCCACCCCCCACCCGCCTAACCCAGCGCTTTGTGCTGTTGTGTGCACGTCTCTGTGTGTGGGTGTCGGAGCGTAATTGCATGTGTGTATAAATTAAAGATGGGCTGAGTTTCACAATCTGGGTCAGTGATGTAGCCACAATAACATGTGAGTTTCTCCTCCCTCACCCTCCTACTTGGAAATCACAAGGATCTCGGGGAAGGCTCTGAACTTCCACAATCCAGGGAATTGATGAAGAGGGACCAAACCCATAGTGGCTAATCGTGAGAAGTAGAGCGGTCCCAGTTTATGTCTAAGTTATACATGTTTTCTAAATGTGTATATTTTATAGCATGTGACATAAACTTGGAATAATACGGTGTGACGTTTTGCCACCTGCTTTTTCCCCTAATATATTACCAATGTTCCCGTGACACCGAATATTCTTCTACGAATGACTTTGATGGCATCGTGCTATTTTATCATGTAGTTTTACCATCATTTATTTAACCAATCTCTCTTGACAGACTGTTAAGTTGTTCCTAATCTTTAGTATTATACATAATACCACAAGGAGCAACCTTTTGCATAAATCTCCCTACAGGTCTCTGATATATCTCTAGGGCAAATTCCTAGAAGCAGAGTTGCGAGATCAAAGGATATGAAGATATTTGATGGCCTCTGGTACTTGTTGCCGAGTTGTTTTCCAGAAACACAGTTCCTCTGCTCTCTCAGGTGTTTTAAAGAGAAAGGGTGTGGCTTTGGATCAGACTTAGAAATCACCTGTTGATATGGTTGAGTTTGCTCTTCGAAGATTAAAATGCCCACCGGATGCTTTACATTGTACACATCCATCCATCCAACTTTGTAGAATGGACAGTTTTTCAGGTGTTTTTAAAACTTCCTATGTGTTTGTAAGGGAATGTGGCAGAGACGGAAAGGGCAGGGGTGAACAGGGAAATCAAGTATCACTACAGCTTTACTGCATTGTTTAACCATTCCAGACCATTCACAGATTGATTAGCAAAAACTCCAGAGAAAGACCCAAGTAACTTTGAGGTTAGATTATCATTGACTTAAGAAACAGTGTTTTACAAAATGCCTATTTCAGTAATTAGATGATCTCAGTAACTTATGCCCCTTTGTAACACAGGAGATGTGGTCTTTTTGCCCAAGGGACCAAAACAGAACATAGCATTGTCTCCTCTCTCCCCAACTCACGGGAAAGGGGTCTCTTTCTTTTCTTTTTTTTTTTTTTTTTGCACTGTCTTTTGTATATGAAGGAATGGCCTGTGACCTCCCTCAGGCAGATGTCCCCCTTGACTTTTTTTAGGTAAAAGTGTTGCTCATTTCCTTCTTTTGCATTCTGTCTGTCTTCCCCCTGCCTCCCTGCCATCACCACGTCCATCACACCGTTATCATTGGCTTCCACCATTCTCGGCATAGTGTAAAGGGATGTGAACCGGGCCTGGAATCCAGACATCCAGGTTCCAGTAATCTCGCCTCTCCAGATGTGTCTACTCATCTATCAAATGAGACTGTTAAGCTAATTGAGATTGTTAAAGAAAAAATCAGAGCTGGACAGTAGTTAAAGCAGTAAAAACAAATTTTACTCAGTGCTATTGCAATAGGGGAAAGAGACCTCCATATAGAACCGAGTTCATTTCTGAAGACAGCTTGGGCAAGTGGGAATTTATAGCCAAGGAGCAGGGTGGGTGTCTGTGGATGGGAAATGACTAAGAAGAAACATCAGGGGTGAACTGGCCTAACAGGATTCTTGCTGAGGGCAACCAGGGTGATCAGACATGGCCTGGGGATGGTGGAGGGCCAGGAACCCGATCAGATATTGAGGGTGATCAGGTATGGAGGATGGGGGAATTCTAGCTAAACCAATTTAGCAGGTTTCTTGCTAAAATTAGACAATGCATAGACAAACATGGAGTCCAAAAGTCAAGACCTGGTGGAAAAAGAGTTCAGGGAGCCTGAGTAGAGTTTGGTCAAGGATAGAATCTTTGTCAGGATGTCTTCAGACTGTGTCATGAGAAGCCCTAGGGGTTCTGAGGAGGGGCCTTAGGACTGTGGATTGCAGGAGGGTGGTGCTGAGAGGCCCCGTCGACAGCCCCAGTCTCCCGGTCAGCCTAACAGCTCCACTCTTGTCTGCAGAGATAGATTGGGTTCTATCCAAATTTGTTTGTTTATTGAAATCAGTAGAACCCTTTCTTCAAACTTTGAAGACCATTAAACCAGCAGATCTTGGAAGACCCTTCCAGATAACACCATTTTAGGATTTTGAGTCAGCCTAAAGAAAGCTAACGGTTTAATTTATTCTTAATGGACATCCCAGGGAACTTTGCACGAGAGGGAGAGGGGTTTTTATGAATTACAGAAACCTGCCATGCTTGGGCTACCCCTTCCTTTTGTCAGAAGTGTGTCTTCAAGGACAAACCATCCCTTTAAGCACGCTTACACTGCCAATCCTGAAACTCAGGATTCCAGTGCGTCTCTCCCCGGTCCAGAGCTAAGTATTCATCGCCACTCCTGACTTTGCATTTTGGGGCATTCATCCTCTGTGGGAGGCCCTGATTATTCATCCATTTCCACAGCACATGCTGGAGTGTGCTTAGTGCCTGTTCTGCAGAGGAAACTGGGACACAGAAAGGATGCGCGGCTGACCTCAGACAACAAGCATTGTCTGTCAACGGGAGTGAGTCAGGACTGGAGCTGCCTAAAACACTTCCCCTCTTGCTAAATGTAACTCTGTCATGGAAAGCCTTATTTCTCTTTTCTGATCTCTCAAATAGCACCCGAGTGCTTTTCGCTTTTTATTCTCTTCTTCTGGGAAACCAGCCATGTTGGTTTGGCAGCAGTGCCCATGGAGGCAGCCTCTGGGCTTGGAAGGGCGGGGCCTCAGAGTCAAAAGACACAGCTCTCAGCCTCTGGGAGAGGGATGACACCTTTCCTGTGTGGCCCATTAAAGGAGGAGACAGTCAGTGAGGTTGCCCTTGTTGCCCCACCTCTACCTTATGGAAGTGACTGCCTTTCGTTGCCTTGGGGACATTCATGTGCTGCCGCAAGGGGACATCACAGAATAACCCAGAGACAACCAGGCAGTTGATTGAGTCTCAAATAACATTTAAACTCGTCATCATCGTTCATGACTTAAAAGCCCAGGCCCATTTCAGTTTCAAGAGCAGAGTTTTTTTGTTCGTTGTTTTTATAGGGAAAGATTCGCCCTGAGCTAATATCTGTTGCCAATCTTCCTTCTTTTTTTTTTTCCCTCCCCAAAGCCCCAGTGCGTGGTTGTACATCCTAGTTGTAAGTCCTTCTAGTTCTTCTATGTGAGCTGCCACCACAACATGACAACTGACAGACGGGTGGTGTGGTTCCATGACTGGGAAGCGAACCTGGGATGCTGAAGTAGTGAAAATGTCAAACTTTAACCACTAGGCCATCAGGGCTGGCTCCAGAATTTTTTGAAAGGGAAAAGATTTTGGAGTTCCAGAAGTCTAACCTTAAGCGCTAAGAGGCTGAGCCCAAAGAACTCAGCAAGCAAAGTTTCTACTGTAAGGCAGAGCTTCCCAAAAGTTTCCATTTTGTGGCTTACATAGAAAATATGGTGACACTGTATTTGTAGAGTATACTGGGCACTGCCACTGGCTGCCCACCCGGGGTGACTGTCCAGCTCGGGCCCCACCTGGTCACTTAAGGGTGGAATGAGTCAACATTTTATCCCACCTATTCTGGTTGCTGCCCAACATCAGGGAGCTCTGCCAAATAAACAGGAGTTGGGAAGAATCACAATGATGCCGGAGTTACATTTCCCATAAAAGAAAGACGTAAAAATGATGTCTAGACAGCAGAGAATAGAGCGAGACGCTGATGTGGATGCCCGGGACAGGGCTTTCCCTGGGGGAGTCTTAAGGGGACTGGAAGTAAATTCTTAAAAATTCAAGATGGAACCACAACAAGATTCCACCTACACTCATTAGGATGGCTACTAAAAACCAGAAAATAACGAGTGTTGGTGAGGATGTGGAGAGATTGGAACCTTGTGCACTGTGGGTGGGAATGTAAAATTGTGCAGTCCTGGAAAACAGTATGGAAATTCCTCAAATAATTAAACGTAGAACTACCATACGATCCGGCAATTGCACTTCTGGGTATTTATCCCAAAGAATTACAAGCAAGGACCAAAAGAGATATTTGTACACGCATGTTCACAGGAGCATTATTCACAATAGCCAGAATTATTGGAAGCAACCCAAGTGTCCATCGACAGATAAATGGATAAACTAAATGTGCCATATACATACCATAGAATATTATTCAACCTTAAAAAAGGAAGGAAATTCTGACACATGCTACGTAATGGATGGACCTTGAGGACATTATGCTAAGTGAAATAAGCCAGTCACAAAAAGACAAGTACTCTGTGATTCCACCTATGTGAGGTACCGAGAGTAGTCAAATTCGTAGAGACAGAAAGTAGAAAGGTGGTTGTCAGGGCCTGGGGGGAGCGGAATGTGGAGTTAGTGTTGAAACGAAGACAGAGTTTCAGTTTGGGAAGATGAAAAAGTTCTGGAGATGGAATTCCAGATAGTGATGGTTGCACAACAATGTGAATGTACTTAATGACACTGAATTGCACACTTAAAAATGCCTAAGATGGTAAATTATGTGTTCCATGTATTTCTCCATGATTTTTTAAAAATTTGACACATAGGATAAAAAAAATCAAGATGGATTCAGGAGGATCTCAGAAAAAAAGAACTTACATCTCGATTTTCTGGAAAAGCCCAAGGAAGCCACAGCCTTGGAGAGAAGTCATCTCTGCTAGAGCAAGTGACATCTCTGCAGAGGCTGGTAGGACAGAAGGTGACCTCTTCTCTCAGCCCTACTTCTGCTGGGTGAGGGACCTCCCCTCTGGAGAGAAGCAGGGACAGAAAACCCTGATCGGACTGACTCAGAATGACTGGGAAGTCATTAAATTGACTTGGGTTGCCTGGAAGTGCCTAGATTAGTTTCTGCTATCAAGACAGAAATGATGTTCTAGAAAAATATAGAAAGCACACTCCTGCACATGTGAGGTCATGACTGTAAAACTCATACTCCAGAAAAAAACAGAAGAACATACTCCAGAGGAGAGTAGAATCTCGGCGGGACTTGCCCCAGAGCGCTGAGCCATCTGTCTATGACCGTAATGGTGTCTGTCACTTCCTTTCCTTCATGTCCTACCCAGACGAACTTCCTCAGCAGAAGTGAGTGGTAAAAAGGGGCCCAATGCAAATTATAATCTGCGTCACCCACAAGTACGGATCCCGTTCCCATTTTACTATGACATGTTGTAGATGCAGTTGTGATTGATCCTGATAAAAAATTTTAGATTTTGTGGACTTTAGAGCAGAGCAAGTTTGTGTCTGTGTGTGTGTTTGACTGTACTGCTCTCCCCCTCTTATATTCCTTCTGAAATGGATTATCATTTTCCTTATCGCAACCAGTATGTCCCCGAGCATCACCCGTGGGTGAGGTCTCACATACATTCATCCCTACCCTGCAATAAGGCTGTGTTTGTGTTTTTATCTTGCTTTATTAGAAGAACTTCTTTCCTAGGGTCTCCTTCTGAACATTTCCAGGGCTTTCCAAGGATGCCGACCCGTCCTGTAAATCCGTGCGGGCTGTTGCTCACCCTGCCCTTGGACCTTGTGCAGAACTCTTAGTTATGTCTGGGCCACTGCCACCCATGGCTCCCTGTTCTTCCTGTGGGAGAGTCTCTCACAGTTTCTGGAACAGGGAATTCCCTAGGGCTTCCACCCAAGGTGGGCAGAGACTCTTCCTTTGCCCTTCCCTGAAAGTGACAACTTGAGACCTCATTTTTGAGATGTAACAGCAGAGAATAACTTTAGGACGGTGACTGGTACAGGGTAGGGGCTGAACAGCTATCTGCTGAGTAAATGAACTGCACTCCCAGCCCACAGGCCTAGACCCGGCCACTCCTTGCCTGTGAGGGTTCTGTGAGGCAGGAACCAACTTCCCCTTGAACCAATCCCAACCTTTACCTCACAGGATCCAAAGAGAGGAAGCTACTTCTCCAAGCCACCCTCCTCCTTATTTCCTCACTCCAGGATGGACCTTTTCTGGGATGACGGACCATAGGAATGCCCCCCACCCCTTACTCATGGGGGAGTGGTCTTGCCCAGCGGCCTCCAACAGGATTTGATGGTCTAAACCCAGTCCTTTCCAAGTCCTTCCATCTTGGACAACATTACGGCAGCTGTTGAGCAGGTGGCCCGTGTGGTGGCTTTCACAGCTTCTCCTCGAGTGGGAGGTGAGGATCTTTCCCCACATCCTTGCCCCAGTGAGAATAAACAACTCGCAAAACAAAACAACAGAAACCACCCACATTCAAACCAAAAGAATAAGCCAGGTTCCCGCAAAGTGTCCTCTAAACGCAGGCAGAGTGGAGCAGCATTTCTCTCAAGGAAGTGCCAGGTCTGCAGCGGCTTAGAGGCCGCCCCTGGAGTGGACGCACATTTTTCAAAAATCGCTTCACTGAGGTATGATTGACACACAAAAAGCTGCACGTATTGAATGTGTACAACTTGATGAGTTTGGAGATGAGCGTACCCCAGTGAAACCATCACCACAATCAATGCCATAAACACAGACATCACCTCCAAAAGTTCCCTCCCACCCTCTTGTGTGTGTGTGTGTGTGTGTGGTAATATCACTTAACATGAGATCTACCCTCATAGCAGATTTTTCAGTATCAGTACAGTATCGTCAGCTAAATGCACTATGCTGCATAGTGGGTCTCCACGTTGTCCATCCCGCAGAACTGAAACTTCATACCTTGACCAGCGTCTCTCCCCTTCCCCTCCCCCAGCCCCTGCAATCGCCATTCCCCTCTCTGCTGCTGAGGCTGACTCTTTAGATTCCTCATATCAGCGGCATCATGTAGTGTTTCTCCTTTGGTGTCTGGATTATTTCACTTAGCATATTATCCAGCCTTAAAAGAAGGAAATCTTGCCATTTGCGATGACATGCATGACCCTGGACACACATTTTATTCCACCAGACTAAAAAATCAGCTTCTCAGTGAAGAACATCCCGTTCAGGTTATTTCACAGCATTCCTGAGAACAAGGAGATACTATTAGCTTTCCACTGCTAACGCGGGCGGGTGCCAACAGGTGGCCTTCCCTAAACAGGGAAACTGCCAGGTGGGTGAATGCCAGTGTCTGGCACAGGCTTTTTGAAGACAGTTCTGCCCTCCCCCGCTGGCTCCTCTCCCTCCCTCTTTCTGACTCCCCAGTGGGCTCTTTCCTTCTGTCTGTGTGGGGTGGGGCCCAGGCATGTGATGAGAGAAGCCACTCCCCAGCCTTGATCTTGTTGTTTGCTCTTGGCTGGCTGCCTCCTCCCCAAACCCCTGCTGGGCCCCAGGTTGGCTCAGCTCAGCTGCCCTGGCTTGGTTTTGGCCTTGACCCTCCACCCCTCTATTTGGCTCCTCCTGGCCTTCTCTCCCCTCTGATGGGACCTACAGACTGTTTCCCTTTGCAACTCATGTCCCGGCTTCGCTTCAGCGGGGTCCTTTTTTGGCTCAGGTGTCAGAAATTTCCTCTCTTAAGCTGGGCAACATCCATTAGCATTCCTCTTCTCTCCAGTCACCATTGATTGGTCCCAACCACCCCCTTTCTAAACCAGTTAGAGAAAAAAACAATTATTCTTATTGTATTTTCCCTTTGCTGTCCGTCTTTCCTGCCGCCTTGCTTTCTCTCTCTCTGAGATTGGACACGCTGTGTCAGGCAGAGGCCTTGGTTCATCTTTTGTGTCAAAACAGAGAGGGCATTTCCGCTGTGAGGTGGTTGGGTCAAGGTCCTGAACAGTCTTTTCCTTTTGGCTCCTGCTGGTCTCTGGCACTTGGTCAGCCCTGCGCTGGCAGGGGTGGGAGTGGGGCCCAATGGGGAGACCTGAGACAAAGGCAGGCCCTCACACTGCTGGCTGGGCAGGGCCTGGAGCACAGACATTCCCGCCTTGTTCCGCAGCGCCAGCTGGGCCTTCATCCATTGACTTCCCGCCATGCCAGCTCCGTTTATGAAAGGCCAGTTCTTTATTTGGGGCCAAATGTAGCTTCCACTCCACCCATCCTCGGAGATGCCTCTTGGTCTAGGGCCTGTCTGTGGGGCAAAATAATCAGCCTTGTGGTTTGGGGCGAGTTTTCAGGCACATTTGCATGGGGGACGAAGGCTGGAGCTCAGATTTCTGCTGGGGTTTTGCCCTTGAGCTGACATTCCTCTCCGGGCCTGGAGCTCCCTGTTGGGCTGAGACCGGCCTTCCAGCCCCTGTGGGACACCTGTGAAGGCTTTGCAGCCTCCCCAGGCCATATGTCACGATGTCACAGGAAAACATCTGTACATACAATTCAGATCCTGGGATGCAAGCCACCACGTGGCAGCACTTTTGCCTCTTTAGGTCCTAAAACTCCTCCCTCCTAAGCTGCCCCCTTGAAATGCAGCAAGAATCTTTTCCAGCCAGGATCTTTAAGTTTTTCAGAGGTGTCCATAGATTCTGTCTCCACTGCATCCGATAGTAGATGTGTAATGTGTTCTGTAGCTCTTACGAAAGGTCCGGATGGGGGTAAAGGAGGTCCAGAAGGTTAAGGGACAGGTGTGGGGTGACCATGCCCGAGTCTTTGCTAACCCCCTGAATACCGTCCTCTTAGTCTAGCTGTCATGGGCTTCCCTGTCCTCAGGCATGGTTGGAGTCTGGCGGATTCTTCGCAGCGTGGGTGTGGATGTTGGTGCGCATGAATGCATGGGGAGTTTTACCTGGATCGTGATGCCTACCCAGGCTTTCCCTTCGCTCGTGTTTGTACAATCAGAGGGGTAGGAGTTCAAACAAACTCACTCCTGGCTTAGGCTTCATGCAAATTCCACATCTGCTCCTGGTGACTTCATACAAGTGCGATGCATAATCCAGCTCTCTGTACCTCGAGTTCTGGAAACGCAGACACCTTCACAAGAGCAGACTTCCCAGAGGGTGCTACCGATGGAACTCCAGAGCAGCTGGGGGCCTGTGGATGCCCGAAATAACAGATGTTTCTCAAAGGAAACAAATAGAGCAAGGATGCTGTGATTTTTAAACGATCTTTCCATCAGGAAAGATAGCATAAGTTCATGTTTATAGTGATTTGATGCCAGAGATGCTTCCACGCAAACTGAGAAAAATACCCAGGCATGACTGTATCCCCCACATCCTTGGAGCAATGCCAAAGTGGGCGAGAAAGTGATGGGCTGCGAAGCAGGGCCCAGAGCTACTAAATAGAGTCAACGCTTCCCTTCGAGGAGGGAAACCCTAGTGTGCTAGTTATTCATCTTGAGCTCTGCTGAGTGCTGGCTGCAGAGAAGCCAGTAGACCCTGGATTCTAGTTGTTATGTTCTGAGATCGCTAAGATGTTCTGGAGGGTGTCTCCTGCCATGGTCCAAAATGCAGCCGGGTGATCCTGAATTTGCACGAGGTTGCATGAGCAGCACCCCTCTCCCTGGCACCTGCCTTTCTTTCTTGGGGTCTCAGGATCCTTCCTACTTACTACCGCTGTTCCCTGCAGAAAGTGTGATGGAGAAAGGGTGCGACTGCAGAATTCAAAGGGGCCTCTGTTAGGAGTTGGCCGTGCTTCCAACACTTTATTACACAGGGAACAACGTTTCTTCCAGATGGCACAGATTTGGGTGACCAAGGAGTCCTATTTCTGAAAGTCCTGTATCTGTTCCCCAGGGCAAGGGTCTACTGCTTCTTTTCCTCTCTCAAGTGGCCTTTTCGCTCCCACTTTGAATAATAAGAATGATATAAAGATTATTCACTCAATCAATGTATATTTATTGAGCACCTACTATGGAGGAGGCCCTGCTCTAGGACTGGGGATATGTGCGTCATGAAACCATACATGTGTACAGTGCTTTACAGTTTACCAAGGGCTTTCAGTTCAATTACCTAATCTTTTTCTTTCTTTATGCATTTTTCTTTTATTTCAGTAAAAGACACAACATAAAATTGACCATCTTAACCATTTTTAAGTGTGCAGTTCAGTAGTGTCAAGTATAATGACATTGTTGTGAAACAGATCTCCAAAACTTTTCATCTTGCAAAACTGAAACTCTGTACCCATTAAACACTAACTCCCATTTGCGCCCTCCCCCAGCCCCTGACAACCACCGTCCCACTTTCTGTTTCTATGAATTTGACTCCTCTAGATATCTCGTATAAGTGGGATCATGCAGTATTGGTCCTTTTGTGACTGGCTTATTTCCCTTGTGTAATGTCCTCAAGGTTCATCCATGTCGTAGCATGTGACCCTAATCTTTCAAGTTGGGGTTCCACATTTCACAGGTGAGAAAATCGAGGTTCAGAAGAATCAGGGCCACATGGCTAGTATAGTGGGTTGAATTTTGTCCCCCAAAAAGATATGTCCAAGCCCTAACTTCTGGTACCTATAATGTGACCTCTTTGTAAATAGGGTCTTTGCAGATGCCATCAAGTTAAGGATCTTGAGATGAGATCATTCTGTATTGGGGGGGGGGGGGTGCCTAAATCTAATGACTGACGTCCCCATAAGAGAAAGGAGAGGGGGATTTGAGATACACCAAAACGCAGGGAGGAAGGCCATGTTGCCTCAAGCCAAGCAACACCACGAGCCACGAGAAGCCGGTAAGAGGCAAGGAAGGAATGCCTGCCAGAGCCTTTGGAGGGAGCATGGCCCTGGGACACCTTGGTTTCAGACGTCTGTCCTCCAGAAGCGTGAGAAGTAAATTTCTGTGGTTTTAAGCCACGAAGTTTGTGGGGATTTGTTATGTCAACCTTAGCAAAGGAATGGAGCTAGGAAGTGGAAAGAGCTGACTAAAATCCAGATGCTGCGACTCCTGCTCTGGAGTTCTTTCCTCGAGAATGGATCAGGATAGAACAGCGAGGATAGGAGTGTTCCTGTGTGATCACGTTTGCACAGGAGAGAAAGGACTACCTTGTGCGAATGTCCCCCTCAGCTGCCCATGTCCCTTCCGTACGCAGCCAGCCTCCTCTCCTCCCCATACTTCCTAAACTTGCAGAGGTCCCAGAATGTAAGCCGTCGGAAGATGGACTAAAATGACCATGTGCTGCATGGCTTCTGTTTGCCCCTCCAGATGGTCCTCCATGTTCTCCACACTCCTCTCTGCGGCAGAAGGCTGACCTGGATGAAGGGATCCATGGACTCTCTCGCCCACTGGCTTCCAGGTAGGGGCAAGGAGGGTGAGGTCAGGGGACTTTCTCCTCTAGCTGGCTCCCCTCCTGCAAGGTCACCTCGGTGAGGCTGGGTCCCTCAGCCACAGGTCACTGCCCCTCCGAGTCTCTCCTCTTGAGGTCCAGCCTACAGTCCCTCCCTCCTCCATTCTGGTCCCCAAGTGGTGGTCACCACTGCACCTCTTCTCCCAGCCCCTCGCCTACACTTTTGCAGCTAATCCTTTGGTGAACAAACGCTCCTCTAATCTCTCTTCTGGGCCATGTGACAGCCATTTCCACTCGGAGCCCTGAATGACACAAACCACTGGAATGGGATCTTCATGAGAGCACCTATTTTTACCCATAGCTGTATCCCAGGTGCCTAGAATAGTTCCTGGTAAATGTTTCAGCAAGAACTATTTGTTGAATGAACTGAACACGGAATGCTCAGGAATGCCTACCTGCCTTATCAATTCCTAGCATTTATTTTCCTCTTTATAGGGAGAACATTTTTGGACAACTCCAGATTTAAAATATGACTGAAATATTACTAGTAATAAACCTTAAGGTCATTGCTCTGGGCTCCCCCACCATCCTGCCTTTGGGTAGGACCTACAGGAAACCTGATGGGCCATAATCGTTTGGCCGGAGAATGTTGAGGTTCTCCCCAAGATTAAAACAATCTGAACCTGAACTTGCTGCCTCTTTTGCTTTCACACTTTTCTTCTTTCCCCTGCAAACTCGTAGATGGAGTGGTTGACATCTGCCACGTTCGTCTCCTCTCTGTCCTTCCCCCTTAGTGCCTCCCAATGTCCCTCCCACGCTTGGCAGCAGGCTGCTCTTTCCAAATGTCACTGACAACATCTTTGTTTAAGGAGCCAAAGGTCTTTCTGCATGCCCACCTCTCTGAGCTTTGTGTTGCCTTTGGCCAGCTCACCACTCCTCCTTGGACAGCTCTCGTTTTAGGAGCTTCCTCCTACCACAGTCGTGGTCCTTTTGGTTTCCTTCTTTATTGTCGTCGGCTCTTTCTCCAGCTGCTCCTGTTGCATATGACGTCGTTGCCTCCTGGATCGAGATGTAAGCCCCATGAGGGCCAGGCCCAGCTGCTGTTGCCCTGCACGCCCACGGCCCTCAGCCAGCTCTGACCTCATAAGAGATGCCCAGGATGTTCGTTTGTTCTGGTTCTGCTCCCTCCACTCGGTCTCTGTCCTTGTTCCTGTTGGTTTCACGTTGCTGCAGGCTGGCCTGAACCCTGAGCCCTGCTCCCTCTGCATTGTTCCAGATCCTGTGCATAAGTGAATCTTCCCAAGCAAGAGGGTCTGGTACCCTTGATATTGTCCTTTAGTGGGTACTTGGTTTCCTCAAGCAATAGTCATCAGTTGATGTATTCGTCAGGGATCTCCAGAGAAACAGAACCAATAGGGTGGATCTGTCTATCTATCTATCTATCTATCTATCTATCATCTAAAGAGATTTATTATGAGGAATTGACTCATGCAAGTATGCAGGCTGAGGTGTACCACTATCTTCTGTCTGCAAGCTGAAGGCCCAGGAAAGCTGGCGGTGGAGCTCCTGTCCTAATCGGAAGGCTTGGAGAACCAGGAGGGCCGATGGCCGAGGGCAGAAGGCCCATATCCCAGTCCAGACAGTCATGCAGACCGTGAATTTGCCCTTCTTCCACCCTTTTGTTCTCTTCAGGCCCTCACCAGATTGGATGAGGCCCACCCACATAGAGGGGCACCTTCTTCACTCAGTCCACTGATTCAAATGCTAATCTCTTCCAGCCGCATCCTCACAGACACACCCAGAAATCATGGTTAACCAGCTATCTGGACATCCCTTGGCCCAGTCACATGGACGCATAAGATTAACTATCCCACTTGGAATAGCTGCCTTTCTCCTCCACCTTGACTGAAAGGCAGGCCCTGCTCTGGCCTAGAACTCGCAGCTGCTGCTAATTTTACTTACTTCTGAAAAAATTCCAGCTTCTTTGGAAGAGCTGTCGATGAAGAGGCATTTCCGATCCCCTCCTTCATTACTGTGGGAACCAAATGATGGCCCTTCTGATTTTGAAGAATCCGAGATTCTCAAGATCTATAGGAGCCGAGAGTGAAGATTTGGGGATGATGACCGTGCGCTTTATTTTCTCTGACGGTGATGAGGACTGTGTTTCATACTCGTTTCCGTCTCTAATAAAGCAGCCGTGTGCAGTTCTCTCTGCGACGGCGTGCAGGGAGCGTCAGAACTTTTTTATTCAGGGCAGTCTGTGTACAGCACAGCATGGTGTTTCCCAAAGTGTGTCCCTGTGACATGGATAGGGCCGGTTCTCAGATTGCCATTGGTTCTCAAGAAAAGCGTTCCAGGGTCCAGTAGGTCTGGGAAATGCTAAATGAAAGTGAAGTTAGGCAGGCTGCTTTATTGCAGAACTCAGAGTCCTTCCCATGCTGATCCAGCCATCAAATCAGCACAGATCCGTAGACTGCCCACCATGTGGATAGCATGGTGTGAGGTGCTGGGAACACGGGGATGAGAAAGATGTGGCTCCTGTCCCTGTGAAATTCATATGCCAGCAGCTGACAGACATGAAATAACTAAGTCTCCAATAAGAATGCAATTATAGGGTTCGGTCTGGTGGTGCAGTGGTTAAGTTTGTGCGCTCCACTTCGGCAGCCTGGGTTTCATGGGTTTGGATCCTGGGTGTGGACCTGCACCACTCGTCAGCCATGCTGTGGCAGTGTCCCACGTAAAATAGAGGAAGGTTAGCACAAAAGTTAGCTCAGGGCCAATCTTCCTCACCAAAAAAAAAAAGAAAGCAATGATAATGTAAGTGTTACGGAGGAGAAAATCAAGAGGTTGAGAGAGTGTTGATCATTAGATCCTAATCGAGTCTGGGGAATCAGGAATGGCTTTTCTGGGAAAATGAAGCTCATGTTAAGATCTAAAGAAGAAGAGGTGTGCTGGGGGAAAGGGTGTGGGTGGAAAGCGTTTTAGCAGGAGGACGATTTCTGCAGGGGTTCTGAATGGGAATGGGCTTGGCATCTCTGCAGTGTTTTGAAAACAAATCTGATCAGGGAACTCCTTCTCTGCACCCCTTCTGCACTGTGTATTGTGGGACCAGAATTTGGCTTTGGTGGTCTAGAAAGACCCCTGGTGGCAATTCTGGAGACTTGGGCTGTGGTTGCTGTGCTACCATTAATTGTCTCAGAGACAACGTCTCTCACTTCATTGAGCCTCTTGTTTTTTTTTTGAGGAAGATTAGCCCCAAGCTAACATCTGCTGCCAACCCTCCTCTTTTTGCTGAGGAAGACTGGCCCTGAGCTAACATCTGAGCCCATCTTCCTCCACTTTATACGTGGGACGCCTACCACAGCATGGCTCACCAAGTGGTGCCATGTCCGCACCCGGGATCCAAGCCGGTGAACCCCAGGCCACTGAAGCGGAACCTGTACACTTAACTGCTGTGCCACCCGGCTGGCTCCTTATTTGTTTTTTTGCATTTTCTTTTCCTGAGGAAAATTGGCCCTGAGTTAATATCTATGCTAATCTTCTATTTTATGTGGGACGCCACCACAGCATGGCTGCCAAGTGGTGAAGGCCTGCCCCCAGGATCTGAACCTGCAAACCTGGGCCGCTGAAGCAGAGCGTGCGAACTTAACCACCAGGTCCCAGGGCCAGCCCCCAGAGCCTCATTTTTCTTATCAATACAATTAGGGGCAGAAGACATGATTTCTAAGATCGCTTCCGGCGGTGGCATGCTGTGAACTCACTTCCATTTCTTAGTCAAGCTAATGGTCAACAGGGGCATTTTTAGCCTGGAAGGGAAGTATTCAGCCCTGTGGAGGGTGAGCTAGAAAAATGCAGCGTGGTGGCCGTCCTAAGGCCTTAGATGACCGGGTCAAGGTGCGGTGGACCTGCTCAACCCTCGTGTCAACACGCATTTCTCAGCCCGCTGCTGTGGGGATACAGGCCCTGCGCTGAGTCAGGAGGGAACTCTGGAATTAGCACGCCCTTATTCCCTTTGCTGTCTTCTTTCAAAGGCAAGATTTCCAGGGATGTGAAGCCTGAAGGATTCCACTGGGGACAAAGGGCTCTGTCGGACATTGGAGAGGCCCGAGGGCGGCTCAGTAAGCATGGGCATCACTTCCTGCCAGCCCTGCCCCCCTCCAGGTGCACAGAGACCCTGGAGCAGAAGCCACGGCGACCCGGAATCCTGGAGAAGCCACCCAGCGCTGGCTCCCGTTCAGGAGACTTTTAGAGGAGCAATTATTGTATAAAGTAACACGCTCGCTCAGAGTGCCAACAGAGTCCTATTTTTCAAACTCCCGCAGGTCGAGAAAAGAAGACCCCCAGAGCATCAGCCTGGAAGTTAAGAACAAATAATGAATGGAAACCATCACCTCCCAGGCTCCCTGTTTCTCTCTTTTTCCACTTTTGATCTCTTTCTCTCCCTCCCACCTTTTCCGGCTCCTCGAACCAGATCCTTTTGTTCCATTTCTCCCTCTCTGCCCCAGAAAACAGAGGCTGGGTCAGCCTCACTGGTTTTTCTGCTGCTCTCAGATTACTTCCTTCGAAGAGGTTTTTGTGAGAAGCTCCTCCCTGCTCGGATGAAAATGGAACACTATTCTTACCTTTGAGTTGGGACTCAGAGCATCCTGGCGCCCCCCACCCCAGCCCCACGGTAGATGTATGTGCTGTAACGGTCCCTCTCTGTGCAGACGGTCTATTGGTGTGCTAGGTGCTCCATAACAAAGTACCAGAAACTGAGTGGCTCAAACAACAGACGTTGATTGTCTCACAGTTCTGGAGGTTGGAAGCCCCAAATCAAGATGTCGGCAGTGTTGGTTCCTTCTGGGGGCTGTGAGGGAGGGCTCTGGTCCAGGCCTCTCTCCTTGGCTTGTGGACGGCCTTCTTCTCCCTGTGTCTTCACATCGTCTTCCCTTTGTGCATGTCTGTGTCCCAATGTCCCCTTATTATAGGGACATCAGTCCTGTTGGGGTTAGGGCCCACTCTAATGACCTCCTTTTAATGTGATTACCTCTTTAAAGACCCTATCTCCAAATAAGGTCCCATTCTGAGCTGTGGGGAGCTGGGACTCCAACCTAAGAATTTTGGGGATACGCAATTCAACCTATAACAGCCAGGAAGTCTTATGCTTCAGTGTTCCTATGGCTTACCTGGGGTCTTGTTAAAAATGGAGGTACCAGTGACACCCCCACAGGTTCTAATTTAATAGATTTGGGGTAGATCTCAGGACTGTTTTTTAGAAGGGCCCTAGGATAAGTGTGCCCCCCGGCCTTGAACCCTACCCAAAATGTCACACTGTGAACCCAGTCCTTCACTTACTGAAGGCCCATAACACGGTGTGGTGCCAACCACCTCACGCTGCAAGGAAATGACGTTCTTTTGTGTCCATCCTTTCCTTAGTCCCCACTGCAGAGCCAGGCCCTAGTCACGTGTCGCCACATACCCTCTTTAAGTTTCCTGTCAGGACTCTTGTCACATCTGGAGGCGGCCAGGCCCCGTTCAGCTGTCATTGCCCTTCCACCTGGCAGGCCGGGTGGGATGATGGTTCAGGCTTTGGAATTTGGGGCCCAGCTCTGCTGCTTACTGCCTGGTTGACCTTGGACAGATCACTAGGCCTCTCTGAGGCTGAGTTTATTCACCTGTGCTTTGAGAAGCTTCCCTGTCGGTCTCAGGGGGCTCCTGGGAATGAAACAGTGTTTGCACAAGGCATGTGGCGCAGAGCCTGGCACATAGAGGGGGCAGAGTGGTTGTTAGTTACCACTGTTGTCCCCACTTGCACCAGATGGCGAAACCAGATTTAATTCACTTCTGAAAGCTGAACGCGCTAAAGGGCAACAGGAGAAACTCCATCACAACGGCCTCGCAGGCTGGCTGCTCTGGAAATGAAGAGCAAGCCTTCCCTTTGCTGTGCGTCCAGTCTTGGCAAGTGAGATCTGGAAGGCACGTGCTGAAGCCTGAGTTACATGTCCGCCGCCCTGATGACTTCTCGCCTCCAAGAGACCTGCCCGCTCCATCCGCAGAGCTGGAAAACGAGTGTGTGGCTGAGTCCACATTCCTCCCCAGGATGGCATGTTGGGTCTGCAGCCAGAGTGCCTGGTTTTGAGAGCTCAGCACCATTGTCTCCTGGCTGTGCCACCTTTTACAAGTCACTTAACTTCTCTGTGCCCTGGTATCTTCATTTGTAAAACAGGGCAATAGTAGGGCCGTGATGGTTAACTTTATGTGTCGACTTGACTGGGCCAAGGGATGCCCAGAGAGTTGGTAAAACATCGTTTCTGGGTATGTCTGTGTGGGTCTTTCTGGAAGAGATTAACATTTGAGTCAGTAGACTGAGGAGAGAAGATAGTCCTCACCAGTGTGGGTTGGCCTCATCCAACCTGTTGAGGGCCTGGATACAGCAAATCGGCAGAGGAAGGGTGAATTTGCTCTCTCTGTTGGAGCTGGAACGTCCGTCTTCTCCTGCCCTCAGACATCATGCTCCAGGTTCTTGGGTCTTTGGACTCAGAGGAGGACTCACACCATCAGCACCCCAGGTCTCAGGCCTTTGGGTTTGGCTGGAACTACCCCACTGGCTTTCCTGGGCCCCCAGCTTGCAGACAGTAGATCGTGGGACTTCTCAGCCTCCACAGTAACGTGAGCCAATCTTTCATAACAAAGCTCTCTCTATACATCTCTGTATGTCCTGTTGGTTCTGTTTCTCTGGAGAACACTCACCAATACACTTATCCACCTCACTGTATTCAGTTTTTTCCTGCTGCAGAACAAATCACCGCAATTATGTGGCTTCAAACCACACCCATTCATAGCTCTGTAGGTCTGAAGTCAGGCAGGCTGGGCTGGCCATTCTGCTCAGGGGCTCATAGGCTGAAATCAAGAATCTTCTCTGGAGGTGCTGGGAGAGATTCCACTTCCAGGCTCACTCAGATTGTGGGCAGAATTCCGTTGTCCTTCAACTGTATGACTGAAGTCCCGTTCCTGGCCTACTGGCAGCTGAGGGCCGCTCTGCAGCACCTGGATCCACTGCTTCTCACGGGGCCTCCTCCATCTGCAAGCCAGGCATGGTGCATCCAATCCTTCTTGTGCTCCACGTTTCTCTGACTCCCTCTTCCGCCTCTATTTTTAAGCTCTCCTGTGATTATATTGGGCCTACCCAGATCATCCAGGATGATCTCTCTATTTTAAGGTCAGCTGATCACATTTGCAAAGTCCCTTTTGCCACGTAAGGTCACATATTCGTGGATGTGAGAGCGTCTTCACAGCCTGCAGAGTTAGGGCGTGGAATCTCCTTGGGGAGCATAATTCTGCCTACAATGAGGGTATTTCTTGAAGACTTTCCCCCTGGATCATAGGACAAGGCATATTTCTACAGACTGCACCTGGGTTGAGTGATGTTTCCCTAAACAACATGTCCACTAGAACCTGTGACTATCACCTTATATGGAAAAAGTGTCTTTGTAGGTGTAATTAAGTTAAGGATCTCAAGATGAGAACATTCTGCACTAACCGGGTGGGCCCTAAATCCAATGACACGTGTCCTTATAAGACAGTGAAGAGAAGAGGAGAAACAGAAGGCCGTGTGAAGAAGGAAGCAACCAAGGAACGCCAAGGACTGTGGCGGCCACCAGAAGCTGGGAGAAAGGCATGGAATGAATTCTCCCTTGGGGCACCCAGAAGGACGAACCCTGCCAACACCTTGATTTCATACTGCTGGGCTCCAAAACCAAGAGAGAATCAATTTCTGTTGTTTTAAACCACCCAATTTGTGGCCATTTGTCATGGCAGCCCTAGAAAGGAATCCAGCTGAGAACTCACCCTTGGGGAACTCCAGGCCAGACTTAGTCCCGAAGGAGTGGATGCCCACGCCTCCAAGAACCCAGGCAACTTGTGCACGGCTCTGGCTGGGCGGCGGACAGAGGCTGCTGGTGAAATCGAGGAGGACCAGTTGCCAGCAGCAGTGCTGTGTGGCAGCCAGAAGCAATGTCTTTTTAGACTTCAGGGTCTTCTCTTATCAGATGGTGTGGACCTTTTGGGGTGGGGAGGGGAAGGGAGAGCCCCATGAAGAAGATAAACGGGTTTCCTGTGAATTAGATAGGGTCCGAGTGATTAACGGTAAAAATAAAGAGGTTGTGACCCAATGTGCACGCTGATTGGACAACAGTCTGCTAGTCACTCAAGGCTGGACCTTCCCCGGGTAGGTTGGTCTATTCTGGGAGCTGCCTTTGAAAGTGGAGATTCCGCGCATCTCTATTCCTGCAGCCACCTCTCAAACAAGCGTTATTGCAATGCAGGAATTCCAAGGCTTAAAATAAAACAGTGATTATTATTTAAGCCAGAGATGGGGTGGTGGAATATGGTGGTGTGCCCTGCCCCTCCCCCAAGCTGAAGACTGTGGCTGACACCCACCCCCTGCTCCCTCTATGCCAGACCCTGGACCTAGAAAGCCATGCGTGCAGAGCCAGGTGGCTCCCTGGTGCTGCCAGGTGGAGGGATCACTGCTTGTTACAGGAGCATCTGTGGCCAGGAGTCAGGTGAGGAATTCCTGACATCCCTGGCAGGCATGAGGGTGGGTTTGCCAAATAAAGGCTCTGCTTCTTGCCAGATGCCTTCTCCTGCTCCAAGACAATGGCAGCACTTGGCTCTGGGCACCCTGATCTTCTTGCTCTGTTTGGCAAGTTCTTCCTTGGTATTCTTTGCGCCCATGCCCACTTCGTACACTGTGAGTGTACGTTAAGGGAATATGTGATAATGCCCCACAGGGGGAATCTGGTGCCCGGAGAGGCTGGAACGACCCAAGGGCATATAGTCAACCGGGAACCTTCCAGATAGTGTGAAGCCCAAGTCAGGGCAGGGAGGTTGTGCTTTGCCACAGGACACCAAACTTCAGAGGGTGCAGGTTTTGCAGTAATGATTTTAACAGACTGTACAAAGTTGTAAGCTGGTAACTCCGGAGGAACTGCCCAGCCGTGCTCGCCCCTTCTCCCGTCTCCAGCCTAAGGGCAGCCCTCTGGCTGGGGTGGCAAGGTGACCCTGTCCCTGAGTCAGCTACTACAGATGGCAGGGTGCACGGAGGGCACTTTGCCTATATAGGGGCCACCTCACCATGCTAACTATGTCCTTCCATTGGCTCGAGCGCACTTTTCATGTTGCTAGCCCCAAATGCCGAAATTGCTAATTATTCTCTTGGGAAAAGCTTCTCTCTTGGGGGAGATAGACTCCTGTGCGTTTGGAGAAGGAATAGGCAGAAGCTTCAGGGAATGTGGGTCCTTTACAAGGTCCTGCTGAGGTTGTTACCTCACCAGGTTCGTTTTTGCCTGCCGCCCAGAAAGCCAAACACCAAGACGACGAGATTGCAGCAGAGAGGGTTTACTCACAAGGCAGCCATGCGAGGAATTGAGAGCACGAGCTTTATATCCGCTTCCCTGAAAACTGGCACTCGGGGATATTTATGGGATGGGTGCAAGGTGGTCTGAAATGTGGGGATAGGCGATTGGAGGTGAGGAGAGGTGAGGTAACTGATGAGCTGTGCAAGCATAGGCAGACTCCACGCTTCTTCACAGGACGCATGTTCACAAAATGGTGGCGTTAGCATGATCTGAGGGTGGAGTTTTTAGCCTCTTGACGTCAAAACGTCGCCTATGGGACTTCTGCGTGGGCCTGGTTGATGAATTGGTGGTCTCAACCGGCCTGAAGTGGACAAGGAGTTCTAATTCCTGAAAAACAGCTCACACGCCCATTTCCATGGCGACCCAGGCTCCAGGGAGACATTATCTGTAGGAACCTAGTGGGAGTCAGACAGCATATTGCCTCAGCAGCACAGTTAACAATGGGTGGGTTAAATGGCTAAAAGCTATAATCAGTAATTGCAGAAAGGAAAAAGCGTTTAGTTCCTAGCTACTTAATCATCAGTGGCTCACTCTCTGCCGGTTTCAAGGTGATGGCCAGTGAAGTGTGAATAGAGAGATTATTTTGGAGGATGGAGTCTTCCAACAGACCTGAAAGGATTTCTTTTTCTCAGATGTCAGTTCAGTTGACAGCCGGTTCCTGTTTCCTTGGCTCTGGTTGAGGCTAAGAGAGGTCTGTCTCCAGGAGGGGACGAAGGTTGGCAGAGGGGGCTGTAGATGACACTGGGGCCTCTGTTTCAGAACCATGAGGTGACCCCACCATCTGGTGTCCTGTTCTTTCCTCTGCTGCTCACACCCTGCTTGGTGGAATGCTGGTGTCTAACTCTATGGACTTGCATTTTCCCAAGAATAAATAAAATCTGACCACAACCCTCTGTCCCCAGAGCCTAATGAAATCAACAGAACATGGTCATGTCCAGCAAAAAACCTCACTGTCAGTGATCAAACGTGGAAAAGAATACAATCCTGCACTGTCAATTGAAAAGTGGTCTCCGAGGACAGAAACATGATACTCAAAATAGCTCCCAGCTCCACCTTCACCCCACCCCCAACCCCTGAAGCAGGATATAAAGAGAAATCAATAAAATCCCGAGAATTCTCAGGGAATGAAGCAGCCCAGGCAAGGTCGAAAGGGAAATTGTGTGAGGATAAAAGCTTCTACTCACCCCCAGGTTCTCAGGACCTCAGCTCCACGAAATTTGGAGGCATGACCGAAAGACCCAAGAAATCCATCCAGTAGTAAGAAACACTCTTAATGAGGGCGTGTGAAATCTGGAATGGGACATTTCCCACGGGATCAGAAGAGAAGGCAGGAGGCAGCTTTGCCCGCAAAGGCTGTGCAGAACCCCACAGAAACTCTCCCTGCCCTTTCCCCGCCAAGTTGCCAGGTACGGGAAAGCAGCTGTGACTGCAAAACCCCCGTCGCCAAACTGTGGCTCAGAACAGACACAAAAGTGATCGGATAAGGAGTGGACTACGTCACAGAGAACTCAACCCCGCTCTAAGAGAGAAGGAGAAGGTTGGAACAGCAAGCGTGCAAAAATAATAAAGGAAAAAAAGGAAGAAGGAAACATTCGTGCGAATGACAGATGAAGAAACCTGTCTGGGAAAAAAACCTAACCAAAGGAACAAAAGTAAATTCAAATTCCCTGTGTAGTAGACACAGGCAGTTCCCCCAGGTCCCTCTAACAGGCCGTTGTGGCTGCTAACAGCACTTAGCTGTCACCTTTACCCAGGAGGCCATGCAGTCTCCCCCATCCCCAGGGCAGCTGGAAGCCAATGACAGCCTGATGACAAAAGGCTGGCCCCCGTGCCTCAAGGTGGGACCAATGCTGACGTGGGGGTAGGTCAGGCTCTGGACTGCTAACTTGTGGGGCCCATCACTGTATGGACAACTCTGTGGACAGTGCTAGAGGAGCACGTAGCAGTGAAGAGTCACAGGGCCTCCCTTTCTTGATGAACACAGAAAGCCTTGTTCTTTCCCCACCCAAGAGGAAATATATCTGAGGCCTTGATGTGGCTGTAAAGGGAGGCATCTCTGCCCAGGAACTGGGTCTTTGCCTGGCCCTGGCATCCATGCCCACTGTCAGCAGGCTGTGGGCGGTGAGCAGGTGTAACTGGTTCTCTGGGTAATGACGGTAATGAGGTCACCAGCGAGCCATCCCTCCTTCGTCTTTCAGTGGCAAAGCCCAGAATACCTGCATTTCTCCCAGGGCAATGAGGAGGAGGGGACACACCTGGAGCCAGTCTGACTCCTGCCGATGCCAAATACTTTCCTCAGCCCTGTGGGTGAAGCCCCTTTGTAGGGGAGGTCATCTCCTCTGGGAGCCATAGCCCCCATTCCCCAACATAGAGCACTAGTGAGGCCACATCGGACAAGGCCAGCAGCAGTCAGGGTCACCCATGTCCCCTGCTTCAGAAACCAGTAGATCAAAGGTGGTTGAGGAGAAGGATCTGTGACACATGGCGCAGTGGTTTCTCCTGAACAACTGGTCTACCTAGTAATACCCGGCCTGGTCTTATATGTGGCTCACCTTGGTGACACCTCCTCAGTATGAGTTCAAGGCTTCTCTGTGGGGTTCTGCCCCACCCCTTGCCTTCCTCTGTGCCTTCTTTTTCTTCTGACATCTGAAATTCCTGTTAGATCATATTCCTTTTTATATTAGTCAGACATCTCCAGAGAAATAGAACCAATAGGATATGTAGAGATAGATACAAAAGGAGATTTGTAATGAGGGATTGGCTCACGTGATTATGGAGGCTGAGAAGTCCCACGATTGGCTGTGTGTAGGCTGGAGGCCCAGGAAAGCTGGTGGTGTAGTTCCGGTCCAAACCCCAAGGGCTGAGAAGCGGGGCGCCGATAGCGTAAGTCCCAGTCCGAGTCTGAGAGTTTGAGAGCCAGGATCCCAACGTCCGAGGGCAGAAGCAGATGATGTCCCAGCTCAGGCAGAAAGCAAATTCGCCCTCCTTCCACCCTTTGTTCTATTCAGGCCCTCAATGGATTGCATGGTGCCCACCCACGTAGATGAGGGCATCTTCTTTACTCAGTCTACTGATTCAAACGCTGGGCTCTTCTGGAGACGCCTCCACAGATGCACCCAGAAATAATGTTTTACCAGCGATCTAGGCACCCCTTGGCCCCGTCACACTGACATAAAATTAGCCATCACTCTCTTTCCTTAAGGTTTTGTCAAGAATGCAGATGCTGCTCAGAGAGGAAATAGCATAGCTGTCAATGATCAGCCATTTACGTCTTGATGAATGCTTGTCCCATTTTTCCTTAAAGCCTAAACTTGAGGTGAATGCAGGACTGGGCTGGGGCCTGCAGGAAGAAGGGAAGGAGTGAGACAGACCTAGGGTGGGTGGGCTTGGGAAGCTGAATATTCTTTGTACCTACTCTGCAGTTTGGCTCCTGACAGGTCCAGCTTTGGGCCAGGTGTGGGAAAGAGGGCCACCAGCAACAGGAGACCATGGGGACCCTATGCACCTCTTCCCGGGCCCATGCCAAAGCTAAACCTTGCTTTAAAAATAAGATCAATGCAATGGTGAGCTGGAATGAGCTCTGGGGGCTGTGGGGGAACCCAGCCCCCCACCCCACCTGTCCAGTTACAAATGGGGAAGAACCCAGGAGCACAACCGCCATTGGCTTCATGCCCCATGGAGTCTGCCTGGTGACTGAAGACCTCTCCTATGGTTGAGCTGTTACCACTTTTGGCTCCTGGACTGTATTGTTTTCTTTCGTTTTTAAGACATTTGAAGCCCTTTGATGAGCTGGTGTTTGTATTTCATGTTCTTTCATGCCAAATGAGCCCTTCTTATTCTCTAGAATTACAAAAGCTTTGGTGTTTTCCAAGCTTAGGCAGCTTCAGAATCCAAGACTATCTTGCTTTACACAATAGAGGAGGGTCCCAAAAAGTTGTCCGTAAATTGGATTTCTGACAAGTCCCTAGAGGAGTCGCCAAGAGGAAACTTCTGATGGATTTTTTGTTGTTGGTAAAACAAAATAATTCAGTAATGAGTACCATTGCCTCTATACCGGACCATCGAAGTATCGTAAGTTGAGATTTAGGGTTGGCTGTGCTTAGAGTAAGGCTTGCCTGAGACTTAAATGCTTACTTGCCTTGGACACTCTACATAGCTGTTCTCCTGTCTTTTCCCTCCATTCTTTTTGCTTGGCCATTTTCTTCTGAGTGGACAGTGACTCACATACCAAAATCAAGCACATTAGAAGCCAGACCAAGACATTCAGGGACAGTCCCAAGAACCCCGGGGCTGGCAGTCACCCCAGCTCTAGGGGAAGCCATCCATTTCCTCAACCAGTCCGACTGGCAAAAGGTAATTATAGTTTGAGTTGCTTGTTAAGCCACTGGCGCGGTGAGAACAGGTTGAACTGCCCCTTTGTTTCCAGCACATAACAAATGAAACAACTTCTGTTCACAGCTCCATCCTCCATCCTGGGGGAAACAACTTCCCTGGAGACCTTCAAAGCTGATCTTGCAAATAGTCCCCCCACCGCTGGAAGGCTTTTGGGTGGGTCCTGCCTGGAGGCAGGTGCACAGACAGTCTTCTCCACTTTGCCCAGGTTCTTCCTAAGCCTGGAATTCCTGGATTCTAGATTCTATCAGGACACGAAGACAGCGGGAGCCACAAAGTCCTGAGGACTTGGCAGGGGTGAAGCGGTGACTCATAGGTTAGTTTTGATTGTAAGGTGTGAGGCAGCCGGCTCGTTTAAGAAAAATGGAGCCTTCTTCTCTCCCCTCCAAGCGGGAGCGGTGGGAGCCCTGGTTTAACGTGGGCCTTGGGTGTCCAAAAGAACAAAGCACACTCAGCCTGCAGATCTGGTTTGAAAGCTGCTTGTGCAAGTGGCCAGGGTGAGGCAGCCCGGTGTCTCTCGGCCCAGCCCTCCCACAGCCCAGGAGGCAGTCCCGGGGTGGCCCAGTGTTCTGGGGCAAGGCCAGTGGACAGCAAGGGCGTGCTTATCTCCATGATCAAGCAGGCCTGGAATCTCAAAGGTAGATTCTTTTCCTTCTTGTTGCAAACAGGTGTGTGTGTGTGTGTGTGTGTGTGTGTGTGTATGCTGGAGAGTGAGAGCCAGAGAGACAGAGAGAGAGGAACGGTCTGCAGGGGACAGAACACCATCTCCCTTCCCAGGTGTCCCCTCTGTTCCACTCCAGTTGGAGCAGGGAAGTGTAAGAGACTTAAGTAGGTGTTATTCCACGAACAAAGAAAGAAGCTTCCGCCAGACTCTGAAACGGACTAGCTCAGGCCTCTGGGTGGGAGGCAGAAATTCTGAAAGAAACATCATGTGAAAGTCACTCTGTTTCACCTGACTTAGTGATGGGGGCCGAGAGGATGGGAGATGCACCGGAGAGATGGGACAAAGGCGGATTTAATTTCCCAGTTCTGTGCCTTTACGGGAGGTAGAGAGACATCTGCTCAGGGCCTTCCCCGAGAAGCAGGCCGGGTATAGTATCTTGATTGCCTGGATTGGGCCTGGAACAGGACCTGGAGCCCAGGCAGCCTTTTTAGGAGAAGTCAAAACAAAAGCCAAGGCCAGGCCAGCCGAAGAACAAGGGATGGCGGAGTGGTTTCACCTGGTGAGCCAACTCTGACCCCAGGATGCTGTGTTGAGAAGGATTCTGAGTCTCTCTCTGAACTGTCTTTGAGGTTCCACCAAGGCTGTCAGGGGGCCCAGGAGATCCTCAAACAGCAGGCCGCCCGACTCATGAGGAGGCTGTCAGTCTCTCCTCATCCCCGCCACACAGGCCACCCGGGTCACACAGAGCTCTGATCGCCGGGACTTGGGACCCCTTTTCCTCTGAGCACAGGCACATCTGGGTGGGGAGGCAGAGGCGGGGTGGGGCCTGGAAGGCTGAGCCCACGGCTCCTCCTGGTCAGCTGACAAAGAGCCGGCAGTCAGCTGTGGGGCTCCTCCCATGAAGGTCTGGCAGGCGGGGGCAGTTGTTTTGGTCATTGCCTTGGTGACGGGGGCAAACAGACAGGGGCCTGAGGGGCTTAGATAATGGTATGTGCCCTCCTCCTAGAGCAGGCCAGGCCTGCAGTCCAGAGTGGAGGGCAGTCTCTGGACACCTGACCAGGTGTGGCTGCTGGCCGCCTTGCACAGAGCCCAGGGCATTTCAGGGGGATTAAATAAATTGCAGCACCTACAGCAATTAGGGCAGTGCTGATATAGACTAGGTGCTCAATGAATGTTAATTCACTTTTCCTTTAGCTCTTTTTTAAAAAAATTGTGGTAAAATATACATAACAAAATTTACCATTTTAACCACTTTTAAGCATACTGTTCAGTGGCATTAAGTACATTCACACTGATGCACGACCATCATCACCGTCCATCTCCAGAGCTTTTTCATCTTCCCAAACAGAAATTCCGTCCCTATTAAACACTAACGCTCCATTCCCCAGCCCCAAGCCCCTGGCAACCTCCACTCTACTTTCTGTCTCTGTGATTTTGACTATTCTGGGAACTTCGTATGAGTGGAATCATACAGCATTTGTCCTTTTGTGTCTGGCTTATTTCACTTAGCATGACGTCCTCAAAGTCCATCCATGTCGTAGCATGTGTCAGAATTTCCTTCCTTTTCAAGACTGAATCATATTTCGTTGTGTGTCTATAACACATTTTGTTCATCCATTTATCCACTGATGGACACTTGGGTCATTTCCACCTCTTGGTCACTGTGAATAACATTGCTGTGAACATGGGGGCACAAACACATATCTATTTGAGTCCCTGCTTTCAATGCTTTTGTGTATACACCCAGAAGTAGAGGCTTTCTCTTTTGAAACACCTTTAGCATATTTTATTTTCAGGAACATTAATAGACATAATGGAAGTGGGTGTTTGCCAGCTGTTGTCTGTAACACCCTCAGCTATTCACCCTGCCCCTGACTCGGAGCCCATAGATGAGGCCACCGCCCACCTGGCCCTTGTCACTAGTGGGTCTTCAGTCACCCCAAAGAGACTTCTAATCTCCCTAGGCCGCTGCCTGTCCCAGACTGGAGCATTTTGGATCAGCCTAAACCCCTCACTTTACAAGGGCTCCTTGGAGCATGGCTGCCGTGTCAGTCTTCCAACATGGGTCTGTGCCACCTGTCCCAGTTTGTGCAAATCCATCTCCCCCATTGGCCCAGACTAATCCAGCTGCAATGCAGATGTGACCCTGTCACTTCCCACTGCCTGCAGGATACGGGCCAAGCTCTGGCCTGACCACACCTCCCCACTCCTTGCAATTTACACCATAGCTTTTGCCCCTTCTATGCCCCTGCTCATGTGGTCCCCTCTGAAACCATCCACCTGCCACCCCCAACCCACCCCTCTAATGTCTACCTGATCTAATTCATCCTTTAAGACTCAGTGCAAGGATCTGCTCCTCCAGAAAGCCTTCCCTGTGTGGCCTGGCAGAGTCAGAACTCAGAAACTAATGGATTAACAAGAGAATGGCATTCCCAGTGTTCTCGCTCAAGGTGAAACGCGTGCACCGTTTTAATATTGTTTTAGAGGCAGGGTCATGCCTACAAAGGGTGTGGGCTCAGGTAAGTCCCACTGGGCATCTATTTGCTCCTCAACAGGACAGTTATGTTAAGTCGAAGAAGCTTAACAGAAACACCAAGCCTTTGAAAGAAAGAAGCCACTAAAGGCCACAGCATGATGGGAAGCTGTGTGTGGGGTACTGGTGGCTCTTTAAGGATTTATTGTACAAATGGACATGCGTAGGTCCATGTGTATAGTGCACGTGCAGACCTAGCTCTGTAGGAGTCATGGTGCTCTCTCAGTAGCAATGAATAGCACCGCCTCCCTGATTAGTCCCTTTCCCAGGGCCCCTGAGAGTGGGGGGCTAGACCGGGGCTAAGCTTTGCTCCGTCCTGGCAACAGCGCTGTTCCATCTAGGTTGTGACTTACATATTAACAACTCTGTTTATTGCCGTCGTCAGTCTGGTAGTTTAGACTTCCCGCATGGGCTGCTTGCCCTGAATGTAAATGCATTCTTCCTTGTTCTCAGCAATATTTCAGGCTTCAGTATTGCCCTTTGCAGAGAACGTAAGTGCTGGAGTGAGACAGCCCAGCGTTGCACCGGTTGTAGATTATATATGGTGATCACACCACTTTCTCAGTAATCCCTCCATGATGATTAGCACTGCGGATGTATTTTACCCCACGTATGCGGGGAGGGGGCTGCTAAATCCCCATGGAAGAGGGATCCTTCCAATGCAGGTGCCCTGCTTTGAAAGCAAGACCAATTTAATGTGTGAGAGCACATTCTCTCACCAGGGAGCCGAAGCCATCGCGACATGGATTGAACCATTTAACCTCGGAGTCACGGGCAATCTGTGCTAGGGATACTTTTCCTGTCTTCAGAATGTTAAAAAAAAAAAGTCTCACAAAACCCTGTGTGAGGAGGACAGAACTGCCCTTCATTTTACATCCTCCAGCTGAGGCCAGGAGAGACAGACAGAGCTCTAGGAAATGGGCTTCCATGCATAGGCCAGCTGTGCTGTGGTCCTCTGCGCTGGCTCTCATTTTCTGGAAAGTCCCATCCTAGCTTGGATTCCATTCCCAACATGGGTCATCCCCTAACCTGTGGAATATGGCAAGAAAAACACCTCCAACTCATACACAATAACATTTCTTCCCCCCACTCTTTATTCTTCTTGGTCTCTGAAAGTCCTCAGACTGATGGAGAGGACAGGCATAGAAATAGATCATATAGGGCAAAAGAGTAGGTGACTGCAGAGAAGCTGAGGGTGCCAGGAGGGCCAGATGAAGGTCCTTAGCCCAGCCCAGGGAAGAGGAGTTAGAGAGGCTGTTTTAGAGAAAGTGGCTTTGAGGGCAGGGGGCGCAGGAGGGAACGCTTCTTCTCAACTCCTGGTGTTTCCTTCTAGGTAGAGGGAGCTTTGCCAGCATAACACTTCCAGTCTCCTCTGCATGTCACTTCCTAGAGGAAGAGGAATACTTACATTTGGAAAGAGAACCTCGGTTTGCAGTCCAGATATATCCTCTCCTCTTCTTGGAGAGCCAACTTGCCTGAGGAGAACGCAGGTCTGCACTTCCCCCTCCTTAATGTAAATATTCCAGAGGCAAGACCCCCACACGGTCATAGCACAGCCTGACTGGGAGTAGGTCTACCTGAACCTAGGGTTAGTACTAGGAAGCCACTTGTCTGCAGATATTATAAGCCACTTGCTTCAAGATCGATTTTGTCAGTAACGAGGGTGATATGTTGGTCTCCCTCTGCCTGGCTTCTGTGATTTATTTCTCAAGGACTCAGAACTTGGATAGAGGAGGATGCTCTTTGGGAGTCCATGCTGAACTCCAATGGTGACAGTCAGCTCAGCCCCAAACCCTGATAATTAAAAGAGAAAGGAGGTTGAGAGTATGCTCTGTATCCAAAATGGCAGTCTGTGAAGTGTGTGGGGTGAACTCTATAGGCACAGGGAACAGAAAATACAGAAGCTCAGAGTGGAAAGGATCAAGAGAAGTCAAAGACTGAAAAACACAGATATTGCTGGAACATCATGAGTGAGGAAGGAGTGATTGAGAAAAGGCTCGAGAAATTGCCAGACCAGATCACAGAGGCTTTGTCGGCCAAGGAAAAGAGTTTGAATTGTATTCTAAGTGTCGTGGGAAGTCAGTGCAGGATTTAAGCAGGTCCACGATAAGGTCTTATTTATGTTGCAGGAAGTCATTTGCTTTGACACTGTAGAGAATGGTCTGGGGGCTGGGCAATGAGAACAGAAGAACTGGAGATGAATCCCAAGTTCTGGCTTCATGAGTGGATGGATGCGGGTGCCATTTATGGAGTCAGTGAAGACTGGAAGGAAGATGGAAGAGGCAATTAAATTCCAGATGTTCCGAGACTTCTCAGTGGCAATGTCAGGTGAGCAGTTGGATATGGGCTCTGGTACTCTGAGGGTCTTTAGGAACCGCAAGATTTAGAGGTGTGGGAGGGGCCCCCATACAAAGAGACAAGTAGACAAAGACTTGGTTGGTCTTGGACAGTCATTTAACTAGAGAACACTAGCAAAACATCTTTTCTCATTATCCAGCAGGGTTTGGGGCTATATAATACAAACAACTTCCCTTGGAAAATTCTGTATAGGAAGTCTAGCATTAGAAAGAATTATTGCGTGATTTTATTTGGTGGAGATTTTCAAAACTTCCAGGGTATTTTTTCTTCTCTATACAATAACTGGTTGTCAATCATTTTCTTGTTGAGGGCAAAGAGTGCAGAAGATTTTTTATTCATTACAATTGATGTCTTTTGAAAAAGGACCCCTTAATTACCGTTTATATGAGGCACATAGCTTTTTCAAAGACACGGGTCCCTTCCTAACACACGCAGCTGTGTTTTAGAGCCTGAATTCTCACCAGCCAAAGGACCCCATAGGGATCCGCTGTTTGTCGAAACCTCTGCCTCTCTACATTTTTCATAATGGACCCACTTTCCTGCAGTGCTCCTGCTGACTGAATCCCATTCACCCGCATGAAAGGGGCTGCTGATATTTAAAGTTCATTTCAGGAAGGTTTCATAATAAGAACTGGGGAAAATAACATAATCTCATTTTAAAACATTTCCTTCCTCTGTTGTTCTGATAGAATGGAACAATCCAGAGTTCCATCTGTCCGGTAACAGGTCCAGATCACATGATGCGGTTTTGAAGTTATTTGTTTCCTTTGTTTCAAGGCACCTCTGGTGGGATTCCCTCCCCTCCTTGATGTATTCAGACTGTGCCATTTGATCCTTGGATTTGCAATTCCAGAAGGAAAATAATGAGCCAGCATTGTAGGGGAATGTCACTCTTCCCCAAGAATCAGTATCTAGGACTGGAGGGAGGTCACGCTCTAAAAGCAGAGAGGATTTTTGCTTAAAGGAACATTGTCTAAGTTAATATGAAAACACACAAGCATAAAATAAAACAACAACAACAACAACCCAAATGTGAATCTGTTTGTAACATGCTGACATGCTCTTTTTCCTCTCCCTGGGCCTCTGAACACCGGAGACATTGAATGGTGCCACATACTGCACTGAGAACCCCCTTCTGTGACACAGTCTCGGTCCTGGATGAAGGCGGGAGGGATCCCCTCCTACAGCTCTGCCTGACTCTTCCCTCCCTGGGTTTCCAGCCTGCCCACCCCCTTCCCTCTAGCTTCTCGTTGAAGGGCTGGCAAATTTTTTCTGTAAAGGGCCATGTCTAATCTGTTCGGGCTGCTCTAACAAAATACCACAGACCGGGTGGCTTACGAACAGCAGACATTTATGTCTCATGGTTCTGGGAAGTCCGAGATCAAGGTGCTGGCATATTTGGGATCTGGGGAAGGCCCACTTCCTAGACCGTGCCTTCTAGCTGTAGCCTCATGCGATGGAAGGAAGGAGCTAGGGAACTCTCTGGGGTCTCCTTTATAAGGGCACTAATCCCATTCATGAGGACTCCACCCTTGTGACCTCATCACCTCCCAAAGGCTCCACCTTCTAACACTGTCACCTTGGGGATTAGGTTCCAACCTGTGAATTTTGGAGGCACACAAACAGCCCACTCTAGGCCAGATAGTAAGTATTTTAGGCCTTTTGGACTACGCTCTATTTCACAACTACTCAACTCTGTCACGTAGCATGAAAGCAGCCACAGACAACACGCAAACTACTCAGGGTGACTGATCCAACAGAACTATTTATGGACACTGATCTGAATTTCAAATAATTTTCACGTCATGAAATAGTATTCTTCTCTTGACTTTAAAAAAAAGAATTTTTTTTCCCTTTTTCTCCTGAAGCCCCCCAGTACATAGTTGTGTGTATTTAGTTGTGGGTCCCTCTAGTTGTGGCATGTGGGATGCCTCTTCAGCATGGCTTGATGAGCGGTGCCATGTCCATGCCCAGGCTCTGAACCGGTGAAATCCTGGGCCACTGAAGCGGGAGCATGCGAACTTGACCTCTCAGCCACAGGGCTGGCCCCTCTTGATTTTTTAAACCATGTAAAAAGCATTCTTGGCCCAGGCAGTGTACAAAAACAGGCAGAGGGCAGGGCAGATTCAGCCCACAGGCCATAGTTTGCCAACCCCTGTTATAGTTTGTGGCTTTCATGCTAATCTTCTTCCTGGCCACCAGGGGCACATGACGTCCTCTTTGCCATGCTGATCAAAATCCCTTCTTTACAGAAACAGAGATGAGAGTAAGGGTTTCTATAAGACTGCAGTTAAAAGGTGGTAGCATTCTTCTTATTTCTTTTTTTTTTGGTGAGGAGGATTGGCCTTGAGCTAACGTCTGTGCCAATTTTTCCTCTATTTTGTATGTGGGATGCTGCCACAGCATGGCTTGATGAGCAGTGCGTAGGTCCACACCTGAGATCTGAACCTGTGAACCCCGGGCCACCGAAGTGGAACATGCGAACTCAACTACTATCCCACTGGCCTAGTCTCTTATTTCTTTTTTTTTTTTCATTTTTTCCTAATTTTTTTCCCTCACTCCTCTGCTTCTCTGCCCACTGCCTCACCTCAACGTTGATTTCCTAAGGTTTCATTCTCTTCCATTTTCTCTTCTCTAAGTTCTGAACTCTCTTCCAAGGCTTTCTCATCAAATCTCACAGTTTTGGCTACCCTCATGTCTTAAGCCCATACTGGGCAAATGCAAACTAGACAATCTGTGACACAAGTTTCACAGGTTTGCAGCTAAATGAGAGAAATGAGGATGATGGAGAGAGTTTTTCATGAGGCTAAATCTATTCAATTTAAAAGAGGCTCCTTTATTCTGAAATGACAGCTTTTATACTTTTTTGGAATCATAATGTCTGATCTTTTGTGAAGTGGTGGTGACAGTAGATGGAATATTTAACAAACAGAAAAGCTAATCATGTGAACTACCTTTTTTTTGAGAAATTTTACTAAATTTTGAAATCCAAAAGACTGAGAACAATTATAATTATACTTATGCCTCCCAACTCTGTATTTCCAGCCGCAACTTCTCTCCTGGGCTCCAGATCCATAAATCTTAACTGCCTGCTGGACATCTTACCTCGAAATGCTATAAGCACCACCAACTCAACGCATCCAATGTCAGATTTTGTCTCCTCCCTCTTCCCATCCTTCCTTCACCCCCCTTCGTGAAATAAATGCAGGCTTGCCCTCTCCTTCCTGAATCCCCTCTCATGGTCAAGGGCATCACCCTCTACTTAATTACGCAGGTTAGAAATGTAGAATTGTATTTCGCTGCCTCCCCTTCCTCACTCTCCGCGGTTGGTCAGTTGCTCAGTTCTGTTGACTTGACCTCAGATAAGTCTCCTGAATTTGTTTCCTCCGTACTACGCCCATTGCCTCTTCCCCTTCCATCCTTAATGGTTTCTTGGTACCCTACCAAGTGCTGTCTACTCTATTGGTCTCCTTCCCAGCTGCCGATCCACTGTCATCAACGGTCATCTTTCTAAAATAGATCTGATGGTGTCATTCACTTGCTCAAAGAAACCGTCAAGTTCTTCTCATTAGCTACAAAATAAAGTCATGCATTTCTTACTTCATTACTCAAGACTCTGTGATTTGCCTCCAGCCACCTTGCTAGCTTCATTATACATATATCTTTTTAAAAATATATTTTTACATATTTTTTTTATGTATTCTATTCTCTGGTCAAGATGATTTAATCACTGAATACTCAGAACTTTCCATCTTTTTTTTTTTTTTTTGAGGCAGATTAGCCCTGAGCTAATGTCTACGGCCAATCCTCCCCTTTTTGCCAAGGAAGACTGGCCCTGAGCTAACATCCGTGCCCATCTTCCTCTACTTTATATGTCAGACGCCTGCCACAGCATGGCTTTTTTGCCAAGTGGTGCCATGTCGGCACCCAGGATCCGAACCGGTGAACCCCGGGCCACCAAAGCGGAACATGGGAACTTAACCGGTGTGCCATTGGGCTGGCCCCTCCACTTTCCATCTTTATTTCTTTGCTAATGGCATTTCTATCATTTGGAATGCCCTTTAATCCTCTCCCAATAACTAAATCATTCTCAACCTTCAAGTCCTGAGATGTCACTTCTTCTATGGAGCTTTCCTTGCATTTGTTCCCTCATGTCTTTTCCCCACACAGCAATCAAACCTCTTGCCAATACTAATCAGAGTATTTCTTTCCCTTTCTTGAAGCCCTTCAGTGGCTACCCGTTGCTGTCGGAATAAAGATCAAAACTCAGCGTTGTTTACAAGGCCCATGTACATCTGTCCCACATCTTACTTTCCAGCCCCATTCATCACCATCCCTGTGATGGTTAATCTTATATGTCAACTTGACTAGGCCATGGGGTGCCCAGATATTTGGTCAAACATTATTCTGAGTGTCTCTGTGAGGCTGCCTTGGGTGAGAGGAACACTTACATCATTTGACTGAGTAAAACAGATGGCCCTCCCTGATGCAGCGGGCCTCGTCTAAGCAGTTCAAGGCCTGAGTAGAACAAAAAGGCTGACCTCTCCTGAGCGATGGGGATTTCCTCCTGCCTGACAGCCTTTGGACTGGGACATTGGCTTTTTTCCTGTCTTTGGACTCAAACTAAAACATTAACGTAAAAAGACTCTTCCTAAGTCTTGAACCCGCTGGACTTGAGACTGGAAGGACGCCATTGGCTCTCGTGGGTCTGCAGCTTGGCGACACGCCCGCAGATCTTCAGACTTGTCCGCTCCATGAACGTGTGAACCAGTTCCTTATACTAAATCTCTCTCTCTCTGTGAATCCTATTGCTTCTGCTTCTCTGAGAACTCCGACTGGTACAATCCTTGCCCACTCTCATTATCCACAGCAACCGGGGCCTCTCAGTTCCTCACAAGCACTACGCCCGTTCCCTCTGGGGGGACCCTCTACCCTTCCTGCCCGTCCCGACTAACCCCTATTCCACCGTCAAGTATCAGCTTAAGCATCATGTCCTTAAGAAAGCCTGACCCCTCTGCACGCTCCTCTCCCCTACTAGTCCAAGTCCCTCTAAGCTTCTTTCCTAATATTTACTATAACTGTAACTTAAATGTTTATGTGCAAATGTACTCATCTAATGTCTATGTCCCTCCCAGGGCAATACGCTTCTTGAGTGCAAGGACCACAACCATCTTGTTCAATCCTGTAGTCCCAGTATGCAGCGCAGGACCACGCATGGAGGGACGAACGACTGCGTGGACCCCAGTGCTTCTGGCTGGTATTTTACTAGAAGTGATGATGTTCTGCAGAAGACAACAGAAGTGTCAGGTAAGGTAAAGAAAAGTAAAGAAAGGGAAAGAAAGAAATAACCTTCTTGTCTGAATCTGTGTCAAGAAGTATAAATCCTGAAGAGAAAGGTGTTTTTTCCTTCTAGTTAGAAAAATCACCTTTTCTCTGTCATGGCTAAGATAAAATTCCATCTAATTAAAATGACAAGGTGTTTTCCAGTTTGGTAATTTTGTGTGCTGTGGTTTTTCAAGTGTGTGTGTGTAGCTCCATGATAAGAAATGACTAAGCCTGAGGACAGATGAAATCCTAATTTTTGACTCCCCTGTTCTCACTTTCCGTAATGACTTCCGTATGGGGATAAACATGCTTCATAACTTGTGTTTTTAGGTTAAAACATAGAAATCGTAGCTCTCTGGAATGCTTCATTATTTTCCCTTTGCAGAGACGTCCTCCTAGGGCAGTTGTCCTTGAGCACTGAGGCCTCCCTGGTCACTGGGCCAAGTGAATCGGAAGTCCCTGACGCTGGGTTTCCCACATGCAGGCCACACCCCTGCTTCTGAAAGGCCTTCAAGTTGCCTCCTTCTGTCTCCTCTGCCTCTTGCCTCCCTTTCTCCTCTCACACACTGGCTTGACCTGTTCCCTTCAGAAGTCTGGAATGGGACATTTCTTTCGTTCCTCTATCGTGCACTAAGTTCTATTTACACTTCTCCCAAGGACACAATATGAAATCAATTGAAAAAAGGGTTCCAGAATAGTACTGAAGACTTTGGTAACATAGGAGGCCATGAATTAGTAAACGAATGTGTTTCAAGAGTCTTCGTTGAGATCTGTGAGGTAGTCGCTTGTGAGTTACACAAACATAGTGTTATCTATTTGTTCTCTACTTCATATTTATTGGATATTTGTCATATGCAATGCAGAAGACGGTGTTGGAGCTGGAAAGCCCGACACACTGAAGTGGGGAGTTTCAGGAAGAAGGGAAAGAGGAAGTCAGTTCGGAAACTTGGTGTCTCTGGGGTGAGGTCCAAGTGCCCACTGAGAGATGATAGAGACTCACCAGGCACGTTCCTGCATGGGCTCCCTCTGCATGGCTGCCTGGAACGCTGCTCCCCCAGATGTTTTCATGACCAACTCCCTCTCCTCCTTTAAGTCTTTCTTCAAATGTTTCTTTCTCAATGAAGCCTCCTTATCTGCATATGGTCTGCATTTTGTCCCATCCCCCCAAATCCATATGTTGAAGCCCGAGCACGTGATGGTGTAAGGAGGTGGGGACTCTAGAAGGTGATTAGGTCATGAGGATGGGGCCCTCATGAATGGGATTAGTGCCCTTATAAAGAGACCCCGGAGAGTTTCCTTGTCCTTTCCACCATGTGAGGACACAGCGAGAAGACGGCCGACTATGAACCAGGAGGCAAGTGCTCACCAGACACTGCATCTGCCAGGGCCTTGACCTTGGACTTCCAGCCTCCAGCACCATGAGAAATAAATTTATGTTGTTTCTAAGCCACACAGTCTGTGATATTCTGTTACAGCAGCTCAAACAGACTAAGACACTCAGCAGACTATTTAAAATTGCACACCCTGCCCTCTGCCACGTTTGCTACCTTCTCTCAAATCCCCTTTAACCTTTCCAACTTTTTCTTCTTTTTATAGCATTCATTATCTCCCAGTACACTACATAACACACTATTTACTTTGTACCTTAGTTATGTTTGCTGCTCTCACTAGAATTTACATTCTTTGAGGGCTGACCTGTTTTATTAATTGATGTACCTTAAGTGGCTAGCAAAGTGCCTGCCTGTGGTAGCTACTCAATAAAGATGCACTGGGGGCCGGCCCCGTGGGCGAGTGGTTAAGTTTGCGCGCTTCACTTCAGTGGCCCAGGGTTTCTCCAGTTCGAATCCTGGGCGCGGACATGGCACTGCTCATCAGGCCATGCTGAGGCGGCGTCCCACATGCCACAACTAGAAGGACCCATAACTAAAAATACACAACTGTGTCCCAGGGGGCTTTGGGGAGAAAAAGGAAAAATAAAATCTTTCAAAAAAATAAAAAAATAAAAATAAAAAATAAAGATACATTGAACAAATGTATGAAGTGGTCGCGTGTTCTTAGCGAAGTCACTTCTGTACACCTTTGGAAGCATCGTGAACTGAAATTGACCAATAATTTACCTGTTGACATCTGCTAGTTGGTGCTTGTTCCTTTGTTTTCTGGTTTTTAAGTAGGTGAGGTGGTCATTTTAGCGCTAACAGAAATGCTCCATTCACATCCAAGCGCCAGGTGTGTACTCTTGCTGGCTGTTTCCGGTCTAGACTGCAGGTGCTGAAGACAGGGGATGAGCGGGGGAAGCCAGACTTAGGGTGGGACGTTGGTAGCTCAAGTTTAAAGCGAAGGCCAGAGGGAGCACGTTCCCGCAGGGTGCCCCGTGGACGGAGACACTGAGGAGAAAACAGTGTGGGTGAGAAGACCAGCCTGCAGATCATGAGGGAACTCAGGGGGAACAGGAGGGACGGGCTGCATTCTGAGGGCCGGGAAAGCCGGGCAGAGGAGTTCTGATGTTTTGTGGTGAGCCAGGAGGAGACGGGGGGTGGCCATGCAAGCTTGCTTTAAGAGAGTCATGTGGCTGCTATAAATAGGCTGGGCTGCAAAGTTGAGCCAGATAAACCTGCTGTGAAGTTGTCACCCACAGCAGCTGAAGGGCTGAACAGGTGCTAGTAAGGTGGCATCTGAAAGAAACCACAGAATTTTCCCCAATTTTTATTATGAAAATTTTCAAACATACAGAAATATGTAAAGAATAGTATATTACTATACCTAGACATATGTGTGTATATATGTGTGTGTGTATAAAACAGCCTCTATTTAGCAACTAAAACAACAGAATTTTAATTGGGGTTTATTTCATTTACCAAGAACCTACAAATGATGGGTTACAGTAGGTACATTATCTATACAGAAGAATATTTTTCCAGTTGTCACAAGAAGACCTCAGATTCAACATCTGATCATATTTTCTCATTATAATTTCAACAGTCAAGACCATAATATCATTTTTGGTATATTTAGTCCTTGACTATGAACCTCCATATGAAGTCACAATTCATTAAATTAATGAGGAGCACAGTGTGAAGCTGTTTGCCTTGGTGCATCTGCGATTGTAATCTTTGCCAGCAAAATATTTTTTAAATGTTCGTGTTAGCTGGGTTGAGATGAAAAATATTGTTTTGTTCCCCTGTAAAGAAAATAAAAGCTTATGCAGTTAATATTTTATGACAAACATTCCCTGAGGATGAAGGGCTCATTCATGCTGCGCCATTTTAACCTCTCATGTGGAAAAAAAGCGCAAAGGAGTGAAGTATGAAGGTGAAAATACTGAGAAAAATGGTACTACCAGCCTGATATGTAGTTATTTCTTATTTCTAGGTTTCTTCCTTTCCCTAATCTCCTGTTTTAGGTTGTTTTTGTTGCTGGTTATTAGTTTTTCCAGTCTGACCGGGTGTTACTTTCCATGTCTATCAATTCTAGCCTGGGGAGATGCTGTATTTTCCTCACCCCATCACTCACCAATTCTCTCGTGGGTGACTTGTTAAAATGCCGGTTCAGTAAATTCAAACTGCTCCACTGTCTCTGTTTGAAAGATAGATACTGTCGACTCACCAAGTTTGGGTGGTGTGATAATGAGGTCCTTTGAATTTTCTGTGTAAAGAAACTTGCCTGGAGGGGAGGTCAAGATAAATGATCTGACGTTGAGTTTTGGTGCTATAGATAATTGTATCACAGTGAGGTTCCTAGCTATTTGGTTCCCACCATCATTGTCCTTAGGTGTGTGTATTCCTCATTCTGAGGGGGTGAGAGAGTGGTGTGGGGTACCAAGCTACTTTGGCATAGATTGCTAGGACCACCCAGCTAATGGAGCTGTGTGGGACCCACGTGTCTAAACATACAGTCAACTCTGGAGGGCCTGGGGAGAGAAGGGAGGCAAGTGCTCTCACTTAGCTCCTCGAGAAGTTCCATTCTTCTTGACACACAATTCCTCAGTCAACTCTATTTATTTATCTGGCTCATGAAGACAGATGTTCTGTTAATTTCCCCTCTCTTTTAAAACTCATTTTTGCTTGCACAAGTAACACATGAATACATTCTCACTGTAAAAAAAAATTCTATACAGATAAAGACAAAAATCCCCCTCAATTCCCCAGTCACCAAACTACTTCCTTCCCTAGAGATAGTTGCTAATATCAGTTTGGTATAAATCTGTCTGGATTTTCTTATATACATTTGCATGACCATATTTACATAGAGAAATATATAGTGTTGTGTGTGAATTTACATAAATAATGTCATGCTTTCTGTAGTGTTCTGCAATTTGCAGCTTTTAATGAACAATATGTCTTTGAGGTCTTTCCATAAGACTATTTATATGGTCTTTTCCATATAAATCTACTTCATTCTTTTTTTTTTTTTTTTTTTGAGAAAGATTAGCCCTGAGCTAACATCTGCTGCTAATCCTCCTCTTTTTGCTGAGGAAGGCTGGCCCTGACCTAACATCCTGCCCATCTTCCTCCACTTTATACGTGGGATGACTACCACAGCATGGCCTGCCAAGCGGTGCCATGTCCACCCCTGGGAGCTGAACCAGTGAACCCTGGGCCACCGAAGCAGAACATGTGCACTTAACCGCTGCGCCACTGGGCTGGCCCCTACCTCCTTTTTTTATTGCTACGTTGTATTCCACGGATGTGCGGAGATTTAACCAGTCTCCCTTATGATGGCTATTTGGGTTGTTTCCATTTTTTTTTCTATTTTAAACATTATAATAAACATTCTTTGTGCACACACTTGAGTAATTCTCTAGGACAGATGGAACCAGAACAGACCTCCAGAAATGAATTGCTGGCTGAAAGGCATGGACTTTTCATAAAGATAGATACTGCCAAATTGCCATCCCCAAAAAAGTGGTGTTAGTGTACCATCACTGTTTACAAGAGAATCTATTTCTCCACCTTGCCTATGGACAATCTTGAATTTTTTACCACTGTTTTGCAAAAACATAGTATCTTTCTGTCTATTATAATTTATATTTCCTCAAGAACTCAGTGGGGGTTGAGCAAATTTGTTAGCCACCTGCCGTTCATCTCCTCCATTTTTTCTCATTAAGATTGCCTTAGGTGTTTCCTTTAACAAATACGTGCATGCGTAATTACAGAAAGATGTGGGTTATTTGAGGGGGTTGAAATGGAGACGTTTCTCTCCGGGACCTGACCCCTCACGTTAGGTGTGGTGTCTGTGTTTGGGGTCTGGACTGTGGCGGGACCTGAATTTGGGAAGCTTACAGTTGTTAATGAGTAAATGTGATGGCTTTTAATGACTGAGTTCTCTTTGATTTTTGAGACTTTATGATGTCCAGTCAAGTTTTACTATTCGCTCATATCCCTTTTTACAAGGCCTGCTTCTAAACTACAGTCAGCTGGTCAACCGAAACTTGAGCGTTGTTCATCCGTGTTCATGTGGTTTTCATTCATCCACAGAAACACCAAAGGCTTTGCTAAGGTCTTCTCACCATCAAGGGCGGATCTAAAGATGTCGTTCGCCTGGGTACCTTTGATCCTGTCACTCATCAGCATTCCCTCTGAGCAGGATGTGTTTTCATGCTCTTCACCCCTTGACTTCCAATACACGTTTTGACCTTTACCTAGGCCCTCCACTTCCCCATTCCCACCAACCACAAGCAGTCTAGAATCCACCCTAGGTCTCAGCACAGCAGAAGGCTTGAGAAACCCCTTGGGCCCAGAGGCCTGGGTGGAGCTGCCAGCAACAGCTGGTCTCTGTTAGGTTCTGCTTGTCGGTCTTCTCTCGGAAGAGCCACGTCTCTGCTTCACTGTTCTCTGCTGGCCACACCCATGCTGCTTGCCTTCTACCCCCTCCTACTCCAGCCCAGCTATTTACCCCCTACCTTCTCCCTCCTGTTCGCAACCTGATCCTGCAGCCTTCTCTGCCTACCAGGAGATCAAATTGTGGGTGTGGGCAGTGGACAGTGGGCAGTGTCTGCAATTGAGCCCAAGCACCCCTAGGAAACCCAACAGCTACTCACCCCTGTGTGCTCTTTCCTAGGTCCCCACCCTGAAAATGTGCTGGCATTGACCAGCTGAATGCTTCAGGATCCGGTCACTGGTATGTTTTCGAGTTCTCATCTGCTGTCCTTGTGTCCTGAACCTGTTTGTCCAGGTGAGTGCTGTTTACCTTACATGGTAAGACTTTGAAAACGAGAGAGAGAGAGAGAGAGAGAGAGAGAGAGAGACTAGTTCTATGTATGCAATTCTCTTTACACAGTGCTTAGCCCAGAACCATAAGCAATTAGGTACTTAATAAATGCTTCCTGGTGCTATACTACTACAGGAAATTGTTTCCTCAGTTATGTATTTCTTGGGCTTTCTTGAACTTAACTCTTGAACTGGGTGGAAGGTAGGTGGAGTAGGAGCAGAATGGCGTCATTATTTTTTAAAACTTTTTCCAGGAGTTGAATTGCTAATTTGCAAATGCATGGTTCCTTAGAGGGTCTGATTTGATGCATAGTTCTGGAAATGGAAATCGTATTTACAGAACCAGGTCACGTTGAGTCCCAGAATGAGTTGCTATGCACAGATCTAACAAACGTGAGTGAGATCATCCCCTTCTGGGCATCATGTTGTTGCAGATCTGTTTTGGAGATTTGTCATCCCAAACCAAATAAAATATGAAGGGCAAGAGTCTTTCTCCATCCGTGTGCCCTCCCAGTGGGGCATCCCTGGGGCTTCTCTCAAGTCAGTATGTGGGCAGGGCACCTTGCTTTATGTCAGATTTTTCTTTATAAGCAGTAAATTTCTATCATTTAAAGAATTGTCTAGAATTACACAATTGAAAGAATTGTGTAAGTTTATACAATTTAAAGAATTTTTTAAAAGTGTGACACACAGGGGCTGGCCCCGTGGCCGAGTGGTTAAGTTCGTGCGCTCCGCTGCAGGCGGCCCAGTGTTTCGTCGGTTCTAATCCTGGGCGCGGACATGGCACTGCTCGTCAGACCACGCTGAGGCAGCGTCCCACATGCCACAACTAGAGGAACCCACAACGAAGAATACACAACTATGTACCGGGGGGCTTTGGGGAGAAAAAGGAAAAAATAAAATCTTAAAAAAAAAAAAAAGTGTGACACACATTTGCTGGGGAGTGATGTGGGTATATATATTGTCTTAATTGAAGACTAGATAAACATTTTAGGGGAGGTATATAAGGTTTAGAATCAGAAAAAGGTATGAGTTTTTATTTTTTGCTGTTTGTTTCAGTTTAGGCAATTTAATCTTTCTAAGCTTCACATTTCTCACAATAAAACAGGTGTAATAACATTGAAAAAACAAAAGTGTGAGTAGACGAATGCCTCACCTCCTGTAGCTTTGTGGCCTCCCTCACATGGCACTATCAGAGTGTCATCTTGACAATTATATCGGATCTGTTTGATAAGACCTGGTCTGGGGACTCAGGGGTTCTAACCCCAGCCCGACCCAGGGACTCACTTTGCGACATGGAGACCATTGGTTTCCTTGTTCAAGTTGCAGAGTTGTCAAGTGTGAGTCAGACGAAACGGTTGCTGCATGAATGCAGACTAGAAAGTGAGCCCCGTGTTTAAAGGATTTGCCTCCAGACTGCATGTCATAGCTAAAAAAAAAGAGCTGAGGACTTCCTGCCTCATGGTCTAGTGCCCAGGCCAGACGTTTGGTGAAAGAGGAAGTAGAAGGACCCAGCTCCAAGAAACTGTCTGCTCTTGCAAGCGACCGATGGGTCAGCATCAAGGGCCTTTCCCTGGCTACGTTGTGAAGATGGTGTCTTCCTGGCTCCATGTGTCAGTAACCTTCCGGTGGGGACCAGGCACACGGCCACTCAGGACCTGGATGTTGGTAGAAGCTCGTGCCAGCCTCTCCACTGCTTACACCCATGTGCCACTTCCTGGGCTCTTCCATCAGAGCGAGCCAGGTGGGCTTTCGCGGAAGGACACCTTTGGAGGATAGGATGGGTCAGGACCCGCCTTGAGCCTGTTGTGAACAGAGCTGGAATAGGGACTTGAAGTGGAAGAGAGAGAGAGACGTGTGATGGTAGAGGGCTAGAAAAAAAAAGGCCAAGAGAAAGAAAGTGGGCTCTCTTGTCCCATTTAACTGAATTTTATTTCGAACTTCTTTTCCTGTCGCTTGTTCCAGGCTGTCCCTCCCTCTCTGCTTCTTGGTGTTCTGACTGCTCACTTTGGCAGGTCTCATCTCCTTGTTAGCTTTGCCCTGTTGTTGCCTTGATCCACGCCTTTTTTTTTTGCCCTCCTGCTGGTTCCTACAGTATCCAGAACATAATTTAGACATAGTACTCTTCTCAAGAATTGGGTGAAAAGTCCTATTTTTTAATAGAGAGCATATTTTTTTCCTTTCTCTTAAAAAAACCTCTATCTCCCTCTGATTTCTCCAAGTCTGATTGTCCGTTTCCTTTTCCACAGATTTCTTCCTTTTCCCGGTTTCTTCTTACCATGAGTTGTTTTTTTGTAACAGCTTTATTGAGATGTAATTCACATACCATACAATTCACCCATTTAAAGTATACAATGCAAGGGTTTGCAATGTATTCACAGAGATGTGTATTTATCACCACAGGCAATTTGAGATCATTTTCATCTCCCAGAAAGAAATCCTGGGGCCGGCCCGTGGCCAAGTGCTTAATTTCTGCGCTCAGGGTTTCGCTGGTTCGGATGCTGGGTGCGTACATGGCACAGCTCATCAGGCCAAGCTGAGGCAGCATCTCACGTGCCACAACTAGAAGGACCCACAACTAAAATACACAACTATGTATTGGTGGGATTTGGGGAGGAAAAAAAAAAGAAATCCCGCACCCATTAGCAGTCACTTCCCCTTCCCTCCCCCAGCCCTTGGCAACCACTATTCTATATTCTGTCTCTATGGATTTGCCTATTCTTGCCATTTCATACAAATAGGATCATCCTGTAGTATTTGGACTTCTGTGACTGGCTTCTGTCGCTTAGCCCAGTGTTTTCAAGGCTCATCCATGTCGTAGTATGTATCAGTACCTCGCTCTTTTCAATTGCTGATACCCAGAGAGTCCATGTGGCCATGTGGCACAGATGAGGGTAGAGGCACGAGTCAGATGTGATGAGAGGGAAGACACATCATGAGGAGAGGTGTGCAAAGTGATAGATATCGAAATCAATGTGGCGCCTCTGCCAAAAATAGTGCTGAAATCGTGTTGAGCATCATTAAATACGTGCTGTCAGGAGATATGACAGAATCTCCAGAATTGAGGAGAGGCCCAGTCCAGAAAATTCTTTCCCTGAAAAATCTCAATTCTCCCTCTAGTCTTTCTGTGTAAAAGACCAGCATCCTCCTGCATGGAACAGTACGCCCGTAAGGTGTCCCATGTCTGGTAGTTAAGTTCCAGTCTTGGTCAAGAAGGAGAGAATCGATTTCTTTTTTGGGAATTTGAAAGGGCCCCCATGAGAAAGCATTAGGCCATAGCTAGACTGAGTTGGCTTTTTGAAATAAAAAAGATGTTGTCAAGTCAGGAGAGATGAAAAAGGCCCACGACATCGATAAGAGAGAGCTTGGAGACCAGCTGGCATCGAAGCCTGATGCCATAGCGAGATGGAGAGCCAGCAGGCCCAGGAGCTGGGAGACAATTTCGGGAGGTATGTGTGGTGAGGGACTCAAAGAAATGGTGTCTTGAATTTCCTTCCTTACCTTGGCAGAGGTCAGAAACCTCTCAGAAACTCACACTGTAAACCGGCTTAAGATATTACAACGGAAACAGCTGACCGTGCTTGCAGTCAAGATTGATAAGCCATTGGCATGAATATGAACCATAAGCTAAGAAAGGACTATATGAGCAGGATGGGAAAGTTCCCCTCTTGCAAAAATATCTCAAAAGTTGTATTAATAGTTACAAAATCCATTAAAGTTGAATGTAATTAACTTGATTAATGTGGCTTCAAAACATTAATATAGAAAAAGAGAAAGGCCATTTGAAAGCTCTGAGATGGCTGACACTGGGATATTTTGAGGTTGGATGGGAAAGAAAGAAGAAAATTCACGGTCTGGTTTACCATGCTCCACTGTCAGGTGATATGCTGCTCTGAATTCTGAAATTCTGAGACTCAAGCTCGTCCTGGAGAGCTCTCATCTGTCTGTCGTGTTCTCTAAAGCTTTTACTTGGTGCTCCTTATGCTCCTGGAGTGTTATGGAGTTCACAGCAACAGTCGTTTTATTTTCAAGAACACATTATTGTAACCACGACCATACTGTATTCAGAACTCATTCATTCATTCATTCAAATACAGAATGAGCAGATATTACTGCCTGGGGGATTAAGCGGGGTACTGGGGACAAAGCCTTGAATAAAATAGTCATGGCCCTGGCTATGGACTGAACGTGTCCCCCTAAACTTCATAAGTAGAAGTCCTAACCCTTAGTGTGATGGTATTAGGAGGTAGGGCCTCTGGGGTGGGAGCAGGTCATGAGGGTGGAGCTCTCATGAGTGAGATTAGTGCCCTATAAAGGGGACCCTCACCCCCTCTGCCACAAAAGGACACTATGAAAAGACATTTGTCTATCGAAGCGGGTCCTTACTAAACACTGCATCTGCCAGGGCCTTGATCTTGGACTGCCAGACTCCAGAACTGCGAGACATGAGTGCTTGCTGTTTATAAGCCACCCAGTCTGTGGCATTCTGTAATAGCAGCCTAAGTGGGCCTGCCCTTGGAGCTTTCAGAGCCTGGGAGAACTCGGCCTTACACGTGGATTTAGCTATACTTGCAGGAAGTGCTGTGAAGACGCTAAAGGGGTCTCCCAGCGGACACCACCTGATTGGAAAACTGATTTTACCCTTTGATGAGCAAGACTTGGGTTCTGGGTCAGGCTCAGGGTGCCTGAGTCTTTCTTCCCTTACAATGAGTTCTCAGCCTTCTTGCAAATAAACTTCTCTCAGGCCACCCAACCAGTTCTCCAGACCTGCCTAGGAATATGCCGTCATAGGACAAGGTCATAGTCTGAACTTAAGCCGAGATATCTGTTGTGTGTTTGATAGGAATTTAAAAAGTTGTCTCTTTTTCTTTTTTTTTTTTGAGGAAGATTAGCCCTGAACTAACATCCACCACAAATCCTCCCCTTTTTGCTGAGGAAAACTGGCCCTGAGCTAACATCTGTATCCATCTTCCTCTACTTTATATGTGGGACGCCTACCACAGCATGGCTTGATAAGCAGTGCATGGGTCTGCGCCCGAGATCCAAACTGGTGAACCCTGGGCCGCCGAAGCAGAGTGTGCAGACTTAACCGCTACACCACAAGGCAAGCCCCTCTTTTTCTTTTTTTGATTGTGGTATAAAATATATAACATGAAAGTTGCCATCTTGACCATTTTTATGTGTACAGTTCGGTAGCACTAAGTACACTCATACGGTTGTGCAACCATCACGACTATCCATCTTTCAAACTTTTTCATCTTCCCAAACTGAAACTCTGCCGCTTAAGCCAAATTCCACATTCTCCCCTTTGCCCTAGTCCCTGGTAACCTCCATTCTACTTTCTGTCTCTACGCATTTGACTGCTCTAGATATCTCATGGAAGTGGAATCATAAATCATACAGTATTCATCTTTTTGTGACTGGCTGATTTCACTTCACGTAACGTCTTCAAGGCTCATCCATGTTGCAGCTGTGTCAGAAATTTGCACGTGTTTTTTTAAAAATTAGGGATATTTACCAGGCCACTTCCCCACTGTATTGTCAAGGTCCCTGCAAGAAATACATGGTTTTGGATATTGACGTGGAGATTGAGCAGAATTTATTGAAGGGACTATTTATAAGGATGTGGGTGGGGTTTAAGGAAACCAACAGCGGGTGGTGAAGCCCCCTAGAGCTAGCAACAGTAGGGTACTGTCACCACTCCAAGTCCTGAAGGGACAAGGGGAGGTGATGATTAGCAGAACCTGGTGGGACAATTGTAGATGCAGATAAGATGACCAAAGAGGAGCTGAAGCCTTGGGAAGCAGGGAGAATAGACCCCCACGTCCCTCTTCCTCCACCTCCCAATCTTCTGCCCTTGCTTTGCACTGCCCAACCCAACCAGGAGCCTAGAGGGCAAGATTGGTCCTCCCGGGCACAGAGCATGGCGGGAAAGGATGGAAATTGGATCTGGAGAAGCAAATAGTATACCCAGCATTCTTGCTTTCTACAAGGAGTTAAGGGTGGGGTGACTAGGAATGCAAAATGAGGAACCTGAGAACAGGGGTGGGCTGCGTTTCTCTAAGGGAGAAAGGGCGTGGGAGATATTTGGAAGGAAAAATAGGTCTGGAAGAAGACGGGGAGAATGAAGACAAAGTGGAGAGATTTGACAGTCCAGTGAGGAATGCTGGGAAGAAACTTTAGGAAGAAGAGACGTCTAAAGAGGATTAACTATGTGAGGAGCTAAAACTTCCTTCTCAGTGTCCTCAAGGGACTTTAGTAAAGATGCACTTTATTTTCAAGGCTTCTGTAGAATTTTGAATGTAACACTATGTTAAAGCACAGTTAGGAACAAGGAAGTCCAGTATGACCTCGTGTGGGAGGCAGAATCATGGCCCCCAAACACGTCTACATCCCAATGCCCAGAACCTGTGAGTACCTTGGGTTACATGGAAATGGGGAATTAAGTTTGCAGATAGAATAAGGTTGCTAATCAGCCGACCTTGAAATAAGAAGATTATCCTGGGCGTCTGGGTGGGCCCCTGTAAACACAAGGGTTCTTAACTGGGGAAGAGGAAGGCGGAGGAGTCCATGTCAGAGTGACATGATGTGAGGAAGACTTGACCCGCCATTGCTGGCCTTGAACATGGAAGTGGGCCACAAGCCAGGGAATGCGGCAGCCTCTAGAAGCTGGAAAAACCCTTGCAACACCCTGATTTTAGCCCAGTAAGTCCCATGTCAGACTTCTACCTTCAGAAATGTGAGATAATAAAGTTGCACTATTTAAGCCGCTGAGTTTGTAGTAATTTGTTACAGCAACCATAGGAAACTAATACACGTGGGTTTTATGAGTTTGGGGCAAAGTTAGCTAAATTTTGGATTGAAAAATGCAGCTGTTTCTAATTACCTTAAATACCATATTTAGAGCTAAACCTGTAAACCTTACTGATGAGAGCTTCAATTAAACTATTCAACTTCTCACCCCAGCTAAGGCAGGGGCCAGGCCTTCCCACCTGCTGTCAGTGCTGTGCTACTAGTCCTTTTATCTTCGTTCCCGTGTATCTGTAATCCTGATTCCTTGATCAATAGAAAGCCTGTGATTCTCATTTCGCATCTTTATTGGCCTCCTTTTAGAGCCCAGTGCTGTGGCCCGTTTCTGAGCCCCCACAGCGTGTTTTTAGGGTTCTCCCTACAGGAAGGTTAACATTCAATCCATCAAGCAAGGTTTTATTATTCTTTGAGGCCATTTTTTTTTTGCCAGCACGAACTCTCATTTCAGTCTTGTTGGACACACGAACACAGCAAACTCATGGCAGGATGGATTAAACAGACGATACCCACAGAACAAACCCTCTGATCTCAGGCACCTCCAGGAGGTACGCTTCTCTTTGTCAGCATTTCCACAGTTGAAGGAGGTGCTTTCAGGCACTGCTGGCAAGAGTACAAAGCAGTTCAATAACTCAAGAGGGGAATTTAGCAGGATTTAATAAAACAACATCAAATGGGTCTCACTGGGCTGAAATCAAGGTGTCAGCAGGGCTGTGTTCCCTTTGATCCAGCAATCCAGCTTAGATTAATTTAGTCTGAAGAAACCCCGCCCCTCTGCCCAAATGCAAAACAATATATGAAAAAGGTTACTGATTGTGGAATTTCTTATAATAGGAAAATCTTGAAAACAACCGAAGTTCCCAACCATAAGAGACTGGTTGAATCAAGCCTGGAGAAGCCACATAATGGAGTATTATGCAGCCATAAAAAAGAGTGATGGAATTGCTGTGAACTGATATGAAAGGATTTCCCAGCTATATTGTTAAGTGAAAAAAGCAATATGGGAAAGAATATATAAAGCATGTTATCATTTGTGTGAAATAAGTGGAGGGTGGGAATAAGAAGGTGTGTGTGTATGTGTTTACTTGTTTTTGCAAGAAGCACAGGAAAGATAAACCAGAAACAAATGAAAATAATTACCCATTGGGCATATGTGGGAACAGAGTGGAAAGAATAGGGATGCGAATGTCATGATATCTGAGTATGTCTTTATATGCAGTTTTGACTATTTTTTTTAAGATTTTTAAAAAATGTTTCCTTTTTCTGCCAGAGCCCCCTGGTACATAGTTGTGTATTTTTAGTTGTGGGTCCTTCCAGTTGTGGCATGTGGGACGCTGCCCCAGCGTGGCCCAACAAGTGGTGCCATGTCCACACCCAGGACTCGAACTGGCGAAACCCCAGGCCTCCGAAGCAGAGCGTGTGAACTTAACCACTCGGCCATGGGGCTGGCCCCTGCAGGTTTGACTTTTGAACCACATAAATGTTTTAAATATTCAAAAAATTAAATCCAATCAAAGATGACTTTTTAAAAACCCTTAAAATTGAATGCAAGCAGAAGCAAAGGAATTTAAGTGGTTAGCAGATTGATGGCAAACAACACAGAGATAAGAATTCCAAGTAACTTTTGACCCCTGTACTCTGACTAGTGGCATATATTCTAAGGGAAAAAAGACCTGCAGGAGGCTTATGAATTGGGCTTGTCATTGATAGTCATATTAGTGTCATCAGGCTGAAACTCTTTTGTGTATGTCGTAGGATACGGCAAATGAGTAAACTCACTGATAGTGTGGGGTGACCTAAGGCTCTCACTGTGGGAGGAGGGAGGGAACACTCGATGGAGAAATGCTATCCTCCTGGATTAGAATTGGAGGTATCCGTAGGAATATACGATTTTCCAGCTGTATCCAATGTCAAAGATAAAGTGGGACATTCATTAAAGGTGTGAAGACAGATTTTATTCACTACCTCCTGACAATAGGGAAAAGAGCTGAGCTCCGTTCTAATTTGCACAGAGTAACTGGGTATTTTAAAGGGAGAATGAAGGAGTCGAGATGGGGAGATGGAGGGGCTCAGTGAATAATTACAAAGGGTAGGTCAGTGTAGACGTGATGAGGCCAGCTGGGTCTGCTGGCTGTCAATGATGGAAGTTAGGATTCTTTCTTCCACGGAGACCAGGAGACGGGGCCCTACCCTTCCTGATGATTATGTTTCAAAGGAATGGCTTTCAGGGCCTTGAGAAAGATAGGCTTGAGTTGTGGGAGGTACATATATATCTCAAAGTTTCAGAGGAAGGATTCACAATTATAAGCCGTTTTTAGCGAATGCTCTAAGAAAAGGTGGTCAGCAGCCTATCTCAGGTGTAGGCTGGAACAAACATTAAAGTCTCCTGGTGCTGCTGAGCTTTCCAGGCAGGCATTTAAGGGAGGGGCTGGGGTCATCCTAGGGACATGGCCTTATGCTCCTTGAAGCCATGCTGGAATTTGGTCATCTCTTAGCGTAGAGGTTTGGACGGAGTCATTACCTGCACTTCTCAGCCTTGAAAGTGCCATGCAGTCATATCACCCCAGCACCATCAGACACGTTAGTACTCAAATCTTGGTTTCTAAGTACCATTTCCTTCCAAAAGGAACAAGCCTCCTTGGATAAATTGGTTGATTCCAGACCAAGGATAGGGAATGCATTTGGAACATCTTCTTGCGCCACAAAGCACGGCAGTGCTCAAAGACCAATGGGCAGGGCAGGCTACATAATTTGTAGGGCCAAGGGCAAAATGAAAATGCAGGGGCCCTTGTTGGAAAATTACTAAGGATGTCAAGACAGCAACAGCAGAGTGTTGAACCATGCAAGAGTCTTGTGCAACTGCATGGATCACACGCCCAGGAAGCTGGCCCTGGTAATGGAAGACAGGTTAAAGGTTCAGAGCAGCCAGCTTGAAGAGGCTCCTGCTGGCTAATTTTGGACCATTTGAGCACTAAAAATAATAATATTAATAGTGGCAATGGATTATAAAACACGGAATTACAAAAGAACCCATGTGTGTATAGTGATACTAAAAAGGTGTGTGTGCAGAGGAGGGAAAATTTTGTGAAGAAGGCCAGGTAATAAATGTAGACAGAATGATAGAATTAGAAAAATTACCATTTTTGTAGCCACCAATGTAATAATAATGCTAAAACCATTGGGTTAAAGATTGTTGGTGAACAGGATATTCACACTATTTATGAAGTCTCCTTTCATCACCCCATAGGTTACCTATTAATTACAAATGGGAAAAGATGCCTTTCTAATAGAGAGATCTGGCAGAAACTGTCGTAACCAAGTGATCGGCTTAGCGTGACCGATAATGAGGCAGGATGGTATCCTCTTCATGTGGTGCAATGAAAAGTACACCATGCAGTATTTTGCCCAAAATACTTAACTTGAATCTAATCACAAGAAAACAAGCAAACAGATATGGGTTGTGGGGCATTCTACAAGGCAACTGGCCTAAACTCTTCAAAAATGTCGTGAAAGAAAAAAAGAAAAAGACAGGGAGCTTTTCTGGATAAAAAGATGCTAAGGAGATGTGAGAAATATGTGAACTGTGTGACCCTTGATTGTCCTGGACTGGAAAAGAGCACGAAAGACATTTAGGGGGTGACTCCGGTAATTGGGGTTTGGACTGCCCGTTAGATAATGCTGTTGAATCAGTGTTAAATTTCTTGGGCGTGATGATGGTATTGGCAATGATTATGGTTACGGTTGTGTGGGAGAATGTCTTTGTTCTTAGAAAATACATGCAGAAGATTTTAGGGTGACATGCCCTGATTTGTGCAACTTAGTCTCAAATGAAAGGGAGAAAGAGGGAGAGTGGAGAGAGAAAGGAGGAAAAGGGAGTAGGGGAGAGGGAGAGAGAGAGAAGGGGAGAAGTGAGAGAGGGGCATAGAGAGGGAGCAAACTGTTGACAATTTTTTGAATCTGGGTGAGGAACACACAGCTATTCTTGTACTATTCTTTCCCTTTTCTGTAGGAGAGAGATTTTTTTTAAATAAAAAGTTGGGGGGAAAGTTTTCCTAGTTAAAGTCACATGTTGAGGAGGAACACAGTTGCATATCCAGGGCAGAAAGCCTCTCCGGTTGATTGACAGGACCTCGGAAGCAGCAGAAACCACCTGGCACTTCAGCATCATTCTTGTTGTCTCCCGGTCTGTGTGCACAGCACATTCAGTCGTGGTGAGCAGAGCAGAGCTGAGAGCTGACAGCCGTGTAAGATCAGCACCTATCCCCAGCGTGGCCAAACCAGAAGAGCCGAGAGGGGACTGGGAGACCAGCTGGCCAGGATCTAGCTTCCTCTGGGCCATGAGAAAGCAGGAAGTCGGGTGCCAGTTCAGGCTCAGATAACTTCTTTGGGTCTTATTTGAAAATTGGTGAAAATATTCTGTTCTGCTTATGCAGCAGAGATCAAATAAGATAACGTGTGAAACAAACGTTCTTATTTCACAGATTTATCTTATTATTTTACAGATTATCTCATTATATTTTACTTTATAGATTTGTATTCTGGAAATATAGATGACTTGTTTCATATATGAGCTGTTGCTGATGTCCTTGCTGTTTGTAGTTCTATTATAGTTTGTGTCCTATAAACACAAAACTTGTCATCATTCTGTTTCACACAATTCCTGTCAAAAAAAAAAAAAAAAGGTCTCTACTGCATTACTGAGTACTCCTGATGGGAGAGGACTTTTTTTCTGACTGGGTTTCAGTGAGAACGGATTGCACGTTTCAAACTTGTTTTTCCTCCACTCCCTGTGTCCTTTCAGGGCTGGGTGCAGTAGAACATGCTCACATTGTGACATGCCTTCTCGGTGAGTCAGCCTAATGGACAGCAGCGATGTCCCTGGAAGCTGTTCCCACACCAGGGTGGTTAGCAATAACCATACACCTAAGTGACTGTCAACAACATGGATACACCCCGCCAAACCCAACAAGGGGCATTGCTACCTCAACTTCCCCTTAGCTGGAATCCGAAATGCGGCAGCCATTCCAGGGGTATCCGTGCAAGGGGAAGTACAATAGAGGGAAATTCCAAGAGGAAGGAGACAATAGTCTTCACTGATCATGGTTGAAATATGTTACTTAAAAAAAAAAAAAGGAGAGAGACAGATGGAGACCAAGAGAGACAAAGAGAGACAAAGATGGAGAAAGGGACAGAGAGAGAGAGAAGGAAGGAAAGAAAGAAAGATGACCCAAGACAAATTGCCAGGGCCCCTTCCAGGGCTTTGTAAGGGGCAGGTACAAGTAGGGGCGGGGGGCTCAGTGTGGGCTCCTTAGCGTCATGAGCAATCTGCCTCTGGGGTCACTGTCAGTGTTTGTTACATTGAAGGGGAGGTGGGGATGTCCGGCAGGCAGTTGGAGACTTGGGTCTGAAGAGCTGACGGACGGTGATGTAGAGATTAGGGAGTCATTTCACGATCATAGCTGCCGGAGCGGACGAGTGCCCCCGGTGAAAGCGCAGAGAGGAAGAAGAAAAGAGGACAGAATCTTGGGTGACGCCTGTATCTCCTTGTGAGGAGTAGAAGAGATAGCTATAAAGTCTTGGGCCAAGACGCTGAGTGGAGCCAGCATGGGAGGGCTGTGAGGACTGGACACAACCAAGCCGATTTGTCACTTATAATGGAAAGATTTTTGATGACACATACATTTAAATATTTCAAGCCAGGTATAAACCTATGCTTATAGCTCTTATACAATTATAAAATGAAAACATATTAAGAACCAGCAAAACTACACAACTCATAAAATAGAAATTAACGTTCAGTATGACAGATGGTATTGTCTTGCTGAAATAAAATCACTGCTATTGGCGTTAACAGTAGAAAAATCTATTTATAGGGTTGAGATTTCACTCCCAGTGTGGAGATCAGGCCTCTCCCAACACTGGCATGAGCTCTCGCAGCTTGAAATGTGTGTGATTGTATTTTTCACGTTAAAAGCAGAAGATCAAAAAGAAAAGGTAACCATAAATGGCTATGTGATTCTCTCCGAATTTAAATGCAGGTACCCAATAGCCCAGTGATTCTTCTTTGAATCTATCTTGCAGAAATTCTGGCAGATGTGCACAAAATTATATACAAAGATGTCCCTTGCCCCTTTGTTTGTGATACCCAAACACTGCAAATAACCTAACTGCACACCAATAGAGGAATAATCAGTTAAATTACATCTGGAATGTTCAGCAACTCCTAACGAGAATGAAGTTGATCTGTATAGAATGACATAAAATGAGCTCTAAAGTATATCGTTAAATGAAAATCTAAATCACAGAATAATGTAAATGGTATAGCTTTTAGGTTTTTAAAAACACTATACTGTGTGTGTGTAAATGCATGGAAATAGATAAGATATGGAATGATTGCTCTCAGACTCTTAACAGCAAATTCCTGTGGAACTTCGACTTTTCATTCTGCATACCACTGTCTTATCTGAATTTTTTACAATAAACATTCCTTTTGTGAGTACAGAGTACTCTAAATTATTACATTCAGTGATATTGGGAATGTCCTTGTACTCTTGGTGCCACTGAGGTTGCTACAGTCTTAATTTCCACTCAAAGGTGAGAATCAGTGGCACGTGTCTTATGTTTCCGGTTTGAGTAAGACAGAGTTAGGGAATGAAGGCAGGAAGCTGGGGTGGCAGAGGACAGTGTAACAGAAATGGGGAAATGCGTGTGGAGCATATTTCACATCTGGGCCTCAGTCACCTCAGCCCTGTGAGCTCTGCACTCCCTCAAGGACCCACCACCAGCTGGCCTGGAAACATCAGAAGCATCTCCAAGTCCAGAGATGGAAGTGGGGGCTCTGGGACCTACTAGATCCTGGAGATCATCAGTTTCCCTCTGGCTCCCTTGAAATCGAAGCTATGCTTCTACCAATATTTCCAGTTTAAAGTGGAGTCAGGTTGAGTGGTTAAGTTCACATGCTCTGCTTCTGCGGCCCAGGGTGTGCCAGTTCAGATCCTGGGGGTGGACCTATAAACTGCTCATCAGACCATGCTGTGGCGGCATCCCACATAGAAGAGCTAGAATGACCTACAACTAGGATGCACAACTATGTACTGGGGCTTTGGGGAGAAAAAACAAAAACAAAAAAAGAGGAAGATTGGCAAAGATGTTAGCTCAGGGCCAATCTTAAAAAAAAAAAGTGGAGTCGAAGATTTGAAGTATGACATATAATTTTAAATTGATTGGGCTGGAATGCATCCATTCTCTTACTCAAGCACACTTCCCCTTGTTGACTGGCGGCATTTTTGCCTTGGCAGCTCTTTGCCAGATAAAAGACATGGTAAGAGAGTAGGCCTCCTTCATTATCAGCCAACATAAGCTTGGAGTTGTGCTTCCAAAGTCCAAAAATGTGCAAACAATGGAGATGAAAGCGAGAGTAATAAATACGACTAAGGAAACTGACAGTTTGATTTATGTGTGAAGATAAGACAATAGAAATAAACACTACAGACATCTCAACAAATGGTAAATAAGATCCCAAGACTAAAGATGTGGAAACAACTAAAGAAAAAAAAAAGAGAGAAAAGAAAAGAAGTATATTTTCAAACACTTGCTTGATCACTTCTTGACCATCACCTAAGGAAAATATAAAATTGTTTATTTTGGGTTGTGTGGGAACTCAAATGACTCAAAAGGCCAAGATGCCCTTTGCCTGGGGTTTGTTACAAACAACGCTTGTTCAAGATGTGTAGAGCCTAAGACATTGTTTTTTTCCCACAAACCACCAACCACTTACTAAGGACAGGAAATGTACATTCAATGAATGACTACATCGAAAACACAATCCATAAAAGAACGGGAAAACCTTACTTATTTTCCTTTTGTATGGAATTAAATTGTTGGAAAAAAGCCAAGGAAGTGACACATCTCACCTCCTGTTTCTGGCTGAACAACCCTTAAATCATTGATAATTGTTTATCAAATTGTTTTGGATCTTAGCTACTATGGGTTAATTTCTTTATTTCCCAGCCAACCAATCTTAATTTTTTCATATTTCTGTAAGGAAATGAGATGCAGTGCCTTTACATAGATTGTAAATCTATGCTACTTTTTATTAAAACTAGTGAAAAAATATCCTTTGTAAGATCTACTTGAGCATTAGTTTGGCTTCCAGTATGCATGGGCTTCTGTTGGTTTTCAATATCTTTATTTAAGTGACTTCTATCCAACCAAGTCAAGGCAGAAAACAAATCTTTTATTTCTTTCATGTTTTTCTGAATGTACTTGACTTTTCACTTGACATAACAGAGTCTTAATTTCCTCATCTATAAAATGTAAGCATTTACTGTGAGCCATATGTATACTTTATACTGTATACACATGTATATAGATGAAGACACTTTTTAAATGGTACAGTGATAGAAAAATGCTAGCAACTTGGTTCCCAATTCAATTTATGAGGTTGAATATTTTTTCAGAAATCTAAGATAGGATAAGTTTGTTTATAAAAGAAAGCATGTGGAACCTAAGTCAGACGAGTAGAACGTGAAGCTAATTGAATGTATGGTTCTTAGACTCAAGATAGAGGTCTGAGCTGGAGAGAAGAGATTTGGCAGATATTAGTCTCTCTATGATAGTTGAAGCCAAAGGTGTGGATTAGGTCACATAAGGAGAGTGTGTAGGACTAGAAGAGATGAAGATGACCTGGGCTGAACATAATTAACAGTAGTTATTCAAGACAGAGGTCTCCAAGCTGGGATGAAGTATTTCTGGGGATGTGTGAACAGGTTCTAAGGGGTATATGGGCACGGGTGTTTTAAGGGAATCCATTTCTAGATCCGCAGCTTCCACTTCTAATCTGTCCTTCAGTTGTTCTGCCTGAGAACGTGCCTGTGATGGGAGTTGGGGAGTAGGGGACAGTGCTCCTTTCTTATCCTTTCACCCTTGCCTTTCTTCCACCTTCCAAAACAAAGGCACACCCTTCAGGGCACCATGTTGCATTATCCTGGAGGGTAAAAAAACCTCTAGGGCATCAAAGAAAGGGGCAATTGGAAATGTTGGTACATACTGGTTCTGAGAAAGCAAATGACTCTAGTGACTAAGTAAGAGATGCTTTACCAGCCAGTGGTCTCCAACTCTTTGCTCTCAACAGAATTGAAGTAGGACCTTATTAACTTGTCAGCTGGTAAGTTATCCCAAGTAGTTTGTGTTTACAGATCACTCTGTGATTTTTGGCATAACTCAAAAAGAGTTCAAAGATTTGGGAGACATTGCTATTAAAAAAAAAAACCTCCTTCCTTTCCCATCCATTTATTTACATGAATAAGGTTTCCCAAAGCTTACATCTGTAAAAACGAAAAACAGGAATAGAACTGATGCTGAACCCTGTCTCATTCCAGTGACAAGTAATATTACCAGCAGGTGACTGAACTAAGGGGAAAATATATTTATCTCCAGTCCCATAAATTACGAGATGCATTTCTGTCTTATCCATTTGGGCTGCTATAACAAAATACCACAGACTAGGTGGCTTATAAACAACAGAAATTTATTTCTCTCAGTTCTGGAGGCTGAGAAGTCTAAGATCAAGGCACCAACAGATTCTCTGGCTGGTGAGGGCCTGCTTCCTGGTTCATCGATGGCACCTTCTTCCTGTGTCCTCAAGTGAAGGGAGGGCTGAGGAGCTCTCTGGGGTCTCCTTTATAAGGACACTAATCCCATTCGTGAGGGCTCTACCCTCATGACATAATCCCCTCCCCAAAACCCTACCTCCAAATGCCATCTTATTGGGGGTTAGGATTTCAACATATGAATTTGGGGGAGACACAAACCTTCAGACCATGGCCATTTCCAATAAAAATTTATTTTTTAAGGTAAAACTGTTGTGACAGAAAGCAAATCAATGGTTGCCTGGGGTCAGGGACAAGAGTTGGGGATCTCCTGCCGAGGCAAGAGGGAACTCCTAGAGTTAAGGAAAGTTTTATATCTTGATCTTGATTGTAGTGTTGGTTATATAACTGAACATAATTTTCCAAACTCATCATTATACCTCAGTAAAGCTGAGGGAAAGGTTTACTTTTCTGTTTAATAATTATTTATCAAATTTATAATACTTGTGCTGTTTTGATCAGTTATGTACCAATAATCATTATAACAACAATTCAACACAAACTCTTTAACTCGTAGAGGCTTGTGCTTATGGGAAACACAGCAAATTTAAATTTAAACTTTTTTCCAGAGAAGTAAAAGAGTGATTGATCAGAGGCTGCATAGTATAAAATATATTAAGGTTAAATTCTGTGGGAAAGGAAATATGATATCAAAGGGAGAAAGAAACCGTATAAAACGCCAACTGTTAAAAAAGCGGTTGTTCAAATGTTTTAAAATATGGACCATAGTCGATTATAACAAATCACCATGTTTTGTAGATTTCATTAGATTTATTTAAAAGAATGATATAACAGTTTCATTTAAAAATATTGATATTTACAACATACTAGAAAATTCATTCTTTGCAACTATTCAGACTTAGGATAACAGTTTTTAAATGTCAACTTAAAAATGTACAGAGACAGTACATAATCTTTCAAAGCACTTTTAGGGATGGTAAAGAAAACCATTGTTCTGGGGATGGGCACAGCAAAGAGGACTAAGAAAGAATAACCAGAGAGAAAGAAGGAAAACTCAGAGAGGTGTTCACAGAAAGGAGAGGCATTCAAGGAGGGCAAATTGCTCTGAGCCCCAGGTTGCTCAAGCAAGGCAAGGGCCACCAACTAATCTGCTGAGGCTTTAATTCATGAGTGTGTGCGTCAGTGGGGGATGTTTTCACCTTTCCCCTGCCCAAGTTGGGATTTTGAGTTTGGAGATCAAAGATTCCCTTGCCCCTTTAGGGCTCAAAAAGAGTTGAATTGTTTGAGAGCAGAGGAAGGGCCCCAGGAGACTGCCGAGTTGGAAGTACACTAGTTACCAAGAGGGAGTGTCCAAAAGGATGGGAAAATGAATTGAGGCCCATGGACTATCAGAGCAGTGGGGCCCAAGGCCTTCCCCTGAGGACCCCAGGGCAGGTGGCAGGTGTGGTGTCTACCTAGAGGGCACCAGGTTTTCAAGTCTAGACAGCATCCCCTGTGCCTGGTTTAGACCAGAAGCAGGGGATATGCTCATCCCCAACGGAGGCGTATGGGCTGGACAAGAAGCACGTCAGTCCTGACTCTTATGAACCAAAGACCCCAGTCTCAGTGTTCTGTGCTGTCTAAAACCCTCTTGAATCTTGCATGACTCCGGACCTGGAAAGGAACCCCAATAATGGCTGAGATTGGATTTCGTCCCTACCCAGTGGGAAAAGAAGCTTAGAAACAGATTAATTTTTAGAGGGAAAAGCGTACAGATATAACATGTCTTAAAGTCTGCGTGTTGTTGCATATTAAAAGCCACTCCAGAAGGACTGAATAGTGTTGGGTTGGATTTGACAGCTAGGAGGTCATAGGTGCCATCTCAGCAGAGTGTGGGGCAAGATCTAGATTTTGCGGAATGAGGAATGAGTGGGAGGTGAGGAAGTGGAGAAAACATGTGTAGACTGCTATTCTGAGAAACTTAGCTATGAATAGAAGGTGAGATAAAGGCTGGAAGCTGGAGGGGGACACAGCCTAGAGGACTCTGCTATGAGGCCACCGACAGCAGTGTTGCAACATGCGTTCTTGCTGATTATTGCTCTCTCGTCCAACTTCTCTGGGCATCTTTTTTGTTGTTTCCTTGTTATATATAAAGGTGATTGTAAGATAAAGTGAGCTCCTGCAATAGATGAACCCCCAAATCTCAGTGCTTATCACAATTAAAGTTTTATTTCTTGTGAAGGTAAAAATTGAGTGTTCCTCCTGGGTGGTCACGTTCTCCAACAGACATACAGGGACCCAAGCTCATCCATCCATGTCATCTTCCACACTTGGCTTCCAAAGTTACTCTGGAAAGGGAAAATAGCATAGAGAATTGCCCATGGGAGGTTTATATGGACCAGTGTTAGACGTGGCGCACGTCCCTTCTGCCCAGTTTGGACAGAACTGTTTCATGAGCACACCTTACCGCGCAGGGGCTGGAAATGGAATGTGGCTGTGTGCTACGTTAGTAGACGGTCTGATGAATGTGCACTAGTGTCTGCCATGTTATTCTACCCACTCATTACTCTGACCCCCTTAGCCTGTATCTTAGCATCTCAGAACACACCCTCGGTTCAGAGTGGTGTCTTGACTAGGGTACTGCTTGGATTCCTATCCTAGCCTATTTCCAGCCTGATAGATTCAAGTGTCAGAGTTCCTTGTAGAGACTGTAAGGGAATCATCCCTGCTTATAAAGCAAGTCACAAAACCCCTAAATTCTTGGCTTGGGAAGTAGCAGAGGGAAAGTGTAGGGGGTTGAAGGTGCAACAAGCCCGGAAGCAAACAACTTCCCATGAAACATGGGCATTTCACTTATCCCTTGGGGTGCTCAGCTGTGATGGCCATAGTCACCACCATGCCCAAAGGGACTTTGTCTGTGAACATCCTACCCACAATGTAAACAAAACCCATCGTCATATAGCTGAGATAAGATGGCTACTAAATTCTAAGAAGACTACTAAGTTCTAAGGGAGGACACATGGGAATGTATAAAGGTATCGTGTGTAAACCAGAGGCTACGGGTCACACATAGCCACAGAATTACTCACTGCCCTCTCTCTCTTTTTTAAGTGCTGCCCCTCATGGCCATGACTTCTCAGTGTGGACCTGACTCGATACACTCTTCTGGACTTTGATATCCGACTCTTGGTCTCAGTGTTGTATTAGCTTCCCTTTCTGATGAACCATATTCTTGGTTTTGGTTCCCTGTATTAATTTCAAATGCAAATATAAAATCTTTAATGGTTTAAACTCTTTTGCTTTCCATTGAGAACACTTTTTTCGGGTAAGAATTTACCTGAGGACCCTGATAGCAACCAGAAAATCGTTCAGAGAACATGGAGTCAGAGTAAAGGGAGTTTAAGGGTTTTTAGTGATGGTTCATGCAGGCCATGATAGAATTTGGAAAATCACCCCTATAAGATGATGTAGTATACCTTTTTCTTGTAGAATTATTCACATCTACTAGGTGCAGCATTTCCCTTTGATGGGCAAGGTTGAGTAATGACAAATTCTTGCCATTTGATTCCTCTTTCTCAAGAATTCGTGTAGACTGCTACCTTTATATTTTTAGGACTTGTTTCCTATGTAGTGACAGCTTAGTTTGAATTGATTACATTTAGTCAAAGTGAGATTTAGAACATACTCTAAATTTCACAGTAATGCTTTGAGTAAGTTAATATCTCCCGATGGCCAGCCTCATTTTGTATTTTTTCGCTTAATTTTTTTGAATTGAGATATAACTCACAAAACATAAAATGTACCCTTTTAAAGTGAACAATTCAGTGGTTTTTAGTATATTTACAAGTCTGTGCAACCATCACAACTGTCTAAACCCAGAACATTTTCATCAGTTCGAAAAGAAACCCTGTAAAATTAGCAGTCACTCTCTATTCTCCTTCCCCGAGGCCCTGGTAACCACTTACTTTCTGTTTCTATGGATTTTCCTATTCTGGATATTTCATATAAATGGAATCATACAATAGGTGGCCTTTTGTATTTGGCTTCCTTCAATTAGCATAATGTGTTAGGTTTATCTGTGTTGTAGCATCTATCAGTACCTCATTCCTTTTTATGACTGAATAATATCCATTGTATGGATGTACCACATTTTGTTTATTGATTCATCCGTTGATGGACATTTGGGTTGTTTCCCCTTCTTGGCTATTATGAATGATGCTGCTGTGAACATTCATGTACAAATTTTTGTATGAACATGTGTTCTCGGCTGTCTTGTGTATATAACTAGAAGTGGAACTGCTAGATCATGTGATAACTGTATGTTTAACTTTTCGAGGAACTTCCAGACTGTTTTCCAAAGCCACTGCACTATTTTGTGTTTCCACCAGCAATGAACAAAAGTTCCAATTTCTCCACATCCTTGCCAACATTTGTTATTTTTGTTGTTTTGATTGTGGTTTTCATTTGCATTTCCCTAATGGCTAATGATTTTGAACATCTTTTCATGTGCTTTTTGGCTATTTTGGCCATTGGACAAATGTCTATCCAGGTCCTTTGTTCATTTTTCACTTGTCTTTATAAAAATTTTGGTTTTTTATTGTTGAGCTGTAAGGGTTCTTTATATATTGTTTTCTAGTGTTGTTCAAGTCTTATTTCCTTGTTGCTCTTGTATCTAGTTGTTCAATCATTACTAAAAATGGAATATTGAAGTCTTCAACCATCATTGTTGAATTGTCTATTTCTCCTTTGATTTCTGACAGCTTTTGCTTCATGTATTTTAGAGTTCTATTTTAGATGTATAAATGTTTATAATTGTTATATCTTCTTGATGGATTGACTCTTTTATCATTATAAAATAAATATCCTTCTTTGTTTCAAGTAACAATTTTTTTTTAAAGATTGACACCTGAGCTAACATCTGTTGCCAATCTTCTTCTTTTTTTTTCTTTTCCCCAAAGCCCTCCAGTACACAGTTGTATATTCTGGTTGTAGGTCCGTCTGGCTCTTCTATGTGGGAGGCCACCTCAGCCTAGCTTGATGAGTGGTGCTAGGTCCATGCCCAGGATCCAAACTGGCAAAACCCTGGGCTGCCGAAGTGGAGCACATGAACCCAACCACTTGGCTACAAGGCTGGCCCCTCAAGTAACAATTTTTGACTTCAAGTCTATTTTGTTGGATATTTCTATAGCCATTAAGCTCTCTTTTGGTTTATTTTTGTTTGTTTGTATGGTATATGTTTTTCCATTCTTTTACATGCAACCTATTTGTATCTTTGAATCTAAAAAGTGTGTCTCTGTAGACAACATATAGTTGGATTGTGTGTTTTTATCCATTGTCCCAGTCTTTGCCACCTTTTAATTGAAATGTTTAATCCATTTACATTTAATGTAATTATTAGTAAGGTAGGATTTACATCTGCCATTTTACTATTTGCCTTCTGTTTGTCTTATGCCTTTTCTGTTCCTCTATACCTCCCTTACCATCTTCTTTTTAAAGATATTTTGTAGTGTATGGTTTTAATTTCTTTGTTGTATCTTTTACTATATTTTTTAAGTTATTTTTTTGATGTTTGCCTGGTGGATTTTAGTTAAATTTTCACTTACAAAACTCTAGTTCAGAATAATACCAAATTAATTTCAATAGTATATAAAACCTTCACACTTATGTATCTGTTTCTTCCTCCTTCTTTTGTTTTGTTATTGTCATACAATCACATCTTTATATATTTTGCATTCCCATTAACACAGATTTAGAATTATTGGTTTAAGTAGTTGTCTTTTAAATTAGACAGGAGGAAAAAAGTTACAAACAAGAAATGCATGTATACTGCCTATATATTTACTCATTTAGTGGTCTTTACTGATGCTCTTTATTCATTCATGTGGGTTTAAGTTACTCTCTAGTGTCCTTCCATTTCAGCCTTTCTTTAGAATTTCTTATATTTCAGGCCTGCTAGCAGCAAATTCTCTCAGTTTTTGTTTATATAGCAATGTCTCAATTTCTCCTTCAGTTTTGAAAGATAGTTTTCTGGATATAGAATTTTTGGTTGATACTTTTTTCTTTAACACTTTGAATATGTCATCCCATTGCCTTCTGGCCTCCAGGATGACTGATGAAAAAATCAGCTGTTAATCTTATTGAGGCTCACTAGTATGTGATAGTCACTTCTCTTTTGCTGCTTTCAAGATTCTCTGTCTTTCAACAGTTTATGTTGTCTCTACATGTGGATCTCTGAATTTATCCTACTTGGAGCCCTTGGATAATAACTTCTTGGATGTGTAGATTAATGTTTTTCATCACATTTGGGAAGTTTCTGGTCACTATTTCTTCAAATATTCTTTTTGTTCCTTTTCATTCTCTCTTGTTCTGTGACTCTCATTATAGATATGTTGGTATGTTTGATGCTATTCCACACATTTCTAAGCTTGTGAATAGATTCAATTTTCTTCTTTCTTTTTTCTTTCTATTCTTCAGATTGGATAATCTCAATTGATCTATCTTCAAGTTTGCTGATTTTCTTCCACCTGGTCAAAACTTCTGTTGAGCCTCTCAGTAGTGAATTTTTCATTTCCATTACTGCATTTCAATTTCAGAATTTCTGTTTGGTTCTTCTTTGTAAGAACACATTATGCTAATTGAAAGAAGCCAAATGCAAAAGGCCACCTATTGCATGATTCCATTTACAGTGTTTTAAACGTCCTCCTTGTATCTGTCCTTATCAATGTGTCTGCATTTCTGGTAGGAAGAAAGGAGACAGGAAAAGGACAGAGGAAGCCAGAAGCCTAAATCAAGGATTTCTTCTTGTATCTCATAGGCTACTCATACTGCAGGGAAAGTTGGGGAATGTGTTCTTTCAACTGGGTGTATTGTTACCCCAGGAAGATGGGGAGAATGAACAGCATGCAGATAACCAGCAGTCTTTGACTCAGACTATTATCAATGAACTCTCAGCTAACATCAACTAAAACTTAATATGCTTTTACCTGTTAACAGACAACTGACTGATATTTCTCAAATTAATGTTGTGGAAAAAATGGACTTCATTGATCAATGACCTTTCTGAGGATAATCGGTGTTCACGGCCTGTGGGCACATGCGTGCTTGTTCATACATTTTTTTAACTTCCTATGTTTGAGCATTATAGCCTTTGGGAAAAAAGATTATGTTTTCCTTTGAGCAGTGGAAAATTCTCACTGTGTACTTCATTAAGGATTTCTTTCTCTTGGAACTAGGAGTTGTTGTCATGGGGACTTTCCTTTCCCTGTTTTTCCATGGGCTATATGACTACATGCATGTGGTCACATATGATCATCCTGAACAGTATCTCAGGGCAATGGCTCATCTCTGAGTGACAACTTCCTGGTCTTCACTCAAGAAGTGGAGGATCTCCCTGGCCTCCTGTCAGTTTTATGAGTTAACCCTCAGTGGGCTACCGAGAGGGAATTTCTTCCTCAATTTTCCCAAAAAAGTGTGAAGTTGTATAGGGAGGACCTGCTGGGGAGTGGGATGTGGAGATCTGGCCTTGCACGTGCTGCTAGATAGGAGCTGGCAAGTAGGGAATTTGGGTGCTGCTGGGAAATGTGTCAGCACTTTGGGGTTAGAGTTTAGGTATTGTAAGAGAGGAGGCAGAATTGGATCTGTGAGTCCTGGGAGGGGCCGCTTATAACAGGGATCAGAGCCCTGCACTTTGAAAACAACCATGTTTGATAATAATAATTTATTCATGTATTTTTTTATCATCTGAATCTAATCACGACAAACGTCAAATAAATCTAAATTAAAGGATCTTTCTACAAAATAATGAGCCTGTAGTCTTCAAAAATGTCAAAGTCACAAAAGACAAAGAAAGGCTAAGGAAGTATTTCAGATTAAGAAGACTAAAGAGACATATCCACTAAATGCAATGTGTGATGAGGGACTGAATCCTGAGCTAGGGTAAATTTTGCTATCAAAGACATTTTTGGGACTATTGACAAAATTTGAATGTGAATTATATATTCAACAGCATGTTAAGTTTCTTGATTTTGATAATTGTCCTGTGATTATATTAGAGCTTCTCCTTATCTTGGAAGGTACATGTTTAAGTATATGGAAGTAAAGGAGCATAGTGTTTATATATTACTCTCAAATGGTTCAGAATATGTGAGTGAGAGAGAGAGAGTGCACAAATGTAGAATGTTAACAATGGTAAATTTGAGTGAAGCATAGACAGGAGTTCTTTGTACTTTTATTTTTGGCAAACTTTCTGTACATTTGAGATTTTATGTTAAAAAACAGTCTTTCTAGAGGGCCTACTATATGCCAGACGTTGTTCTAAGCATTGAGATATAGCAGTTAACAAGAGAAAATTTCTTGCTGTCATGGAGTTTACGTCCTAGTAGGGGCAGACAGAATAAACTAAATGAGTAAGTTATATTGTATATTAGATGGTGATAGGTGAAATGAAGAAAAATAAGCAGGGTAGAAGGATAAGAATTTTCAGAGTGAAGTATTTGCAATTTAAAATAGGTGGTGGAGGGGCCCGCCCCATGGCCAAGTGGTTAGGTTCACACGCCCACCGCTTCGGTGGCCCACGGTTTCACAGGTTCGGCTCTTGAGTGTGGACCTAGTACCACTCATCAATCCATGCAGAGGTGGCGTCCCCTATAGCACAACCGGAAGGACCTACAACTGGAATATACAACTGTGTACTGGGGGCTTTGGGGAGAAGAAGAAAAAAGAAGATTGGCAACAGATGTTAGCTCAGGTGCCAATCTTTAAAAAAAAATTAATTGGTGGTGGATTGCACACCTTTTTTTGTGCCACTTCAGATCTCTTATAGGCAGACTCTGACCAGCCTGATGCAGGTGCAGCCTAGTAGCACCACCTGCCTCTTGTCTCCCATTCTAGGGCGGCTGTGTTGATGACAAAGTATGGGACACATCTCTCAGTGCCTGTGCCCATGCATGCATGACCCAGAAGCACAGGTCACTTAATGCCCCCTGGGGCTAACCTTTGACCAATGTGGGACCAGAGCTGATGGATACATGCTCCTCCTTTCTTCTCCACTCCTCTATAAATGGAGGGTCCTGAGAGACCTTTGAAAGTCTTCTCAGTTGGTCCTGTAGGACTGAGTGACCAGTCACCAACTTCATAACGCTACCTTGCATCCTTCTGTTGGCTCTCTCATCTGCCCTGTTTGCCTCCCTTCCCTCTGTCTTCTGATCTCTGGGATCATAATCCACAATGAAGTACTCACGCAAAAGCATCTTTCTCAGATTCTGTTTTCAGGGAAATCTAAGCTAAAGATAGTGGGCAAAGAAGGGCCCACTGAGAAGATATCTTTTTAATGAGAATTTATTGAGCATTGAAAACAATTCAGTGAGATAGGTTCTATCTATCATTGGGGAGATGATGTAACTTGCCCAAGGTCACACCGGGAGAAATGGCAGAACCCAGTTAGTCTGTCTTCCTGGCTCACTCTCTGAGCCTTTGTATTCTGTTGCCTCTTTTCTCCGACTGTGTTCATTAATGCGATTTCAAAAGTTCCAGTGTCTATCAGTGAAGTCAATAGGAACCTAAGAAAGAGTTTTTGTCAATGCAGGGCTCTCAGAGTTAAGGGAAAATTAATAATGAGGGTTAGGGTATTAGTGACAGTAATAATCTTTCTGTATTAGTCATGGTAGGCTGGACTTTGCTGCAATAACAAACAACTTCAAAATTTTGGTGGCTAAAAATAAGATTTCGCTTTTGCGCATATTACATTTCTACAACAGGAAAGCTGGGGGTTTCTTCTCTGTATTGTTTTGTAATCCAGGCTGATGGAGAACCACTATGCAGAGCATGGCTATTGTGGCAGAGGGAAAGCTCACTCTGGAAGGTCTCACCCTAGCAATTCAATGTTCTGCACAGGAGTTAAATATACTACATTCTGTTCACAACTCATTAGCCAGGATGACCCCACCCAACCCAAGGGGGCCAGGAAGCAATCCCATTATATGTCCGGAAGATGGAGAGCCAGAAATATTTGTTGAACAGCACTAATGACTATCACACCCACTGGAGAAAACCCCAAAGGGAAATGAAACTCAGGTGATGGAGACAAGTTCTCCATTGTTGGCATCTTGTTTCAGAGATGGAGCATCTTGTCCTGGAGCATCTTCTCTCAGAGATGAGGGAGACAGAAATCCCTTAGATTGGTATTAAAAAATACGTATCCTGCTTATTTAAAAAATTGTATTATAAATGTTTTGCTTAAATGCCTTTGCAGATTATTTTTATCATTATTAATTTTTCGAGGAAGGATAGCAATGACTCCAAGATTAAATAGACAGGATTCAATACTGCTGAAATAAATGGTGACATTCTTTTTAACCTCACCATGGTTATGTTTTATTAATAGTTTCATTTGTATATGCCCTGTTTACTCAAAGACAGTCACAGGTTATACATTAAATAAAATACATACACAATGTAGAAAGGTTATCATCAGCCATTATCTAAAATATCAATGCCATTTTGAGTCTATCTCCCAGAACAGATTTTGTTATATTTTAGTCCATTGATATAATGAAAATGAAAAGAGGATTCCTGTATTGATTTGCTTCTTTGCCCTAGGTTTTGTAACATTGCAAAAGGTGGCTCTTAACATTTTCCTTGTTGAAAAGAGTATATTTGCTAGACTTTGAGAAATGGCTTGATGCTGGTGTCAAACATGTATGTGCAATTAGCCATTCTTTGACTGAACTGCATCTTTCCAGCTTCGATGATAATATCACATTGGAATCTGTATTGAAAATAGCAGATTATATAGATTATAGCTATTGCTTCCTCCTTATCAGCATAGCCTGCCACTTTATCCTAGAAGGAAATGAAATTGCCATTGCAGGATTTGCTGTCTTCAAAGCTCTATTATGAGTCACTCCTCGGTCCTTTTTTTGGGATTCCTTCTTTTATTTGGAAATGAATAATTTTATAATTTATCTTAGTATCTCCCTGGTAGCAAAGCTAAATGCATCATATGTAATTACTAAAGCTGTGTTTTATGTTCCCACTTTAAAAATGCCTTTTTCCAGTCTTAGGCACTATGGGTCCTCCATCATATCCATAAAATAATTGTCATGACTTTATAATATACACCACTGCCCCCCTTGAACTTCTTCTTGCCTGATAGTGAAAATATGAATGGTAACACATAACAAAACCTGGGTATGCCTGTTTTGAGTCTTTGCCTGGAAACCAGCAGGCATTAGGTTATTATAACAAAGGATTATTAGCCCAAAGTTATCCCACATTGGCAAAGGACTGGCAATCTTGCTGTAAGCTCAATCATTCCTTTATTCAGCCAGTCAATTATTTATTGAGTACTTGACATGGACTTTATTTTGAAACTCTGAATGGACAGATAAATGACACAGTCAGATTTAAATTTTAGGAAAATCATGCTGTTAGTGTGAGGCATTGCTGTGTTTGATAGAGTGAAGGATAGATTGGAGATAAAGAAAAGATTTGCAGTAATCCAAATGCCAAGTGATGAGAGATTGAATTAAAACAGTGGTGGTGGGAATGACGAGGATGGAATGGATTCAAGAGCTAGCCAAAGATAGACTCTACACTTGTTGACTTGTTGGATGTGAGATGGGGAGAGATGACAAGGAGAACTAAAGAGGATGCGCTGGTAGTTAGCTTGGGCAATCAGTGGATAACGGTGCCATTCATTGAGAGCGAACGCCAAAGGAAGAATGGTGGGTCTCCGCATGCGTGCGTGCCTGCGTGCGTGCGTGCGTGCAGTAGTAGAGGAGTTGGTGAGGGATATGATGAGTTAGTTATTTGGGTCTGAAGTCAGCAGAAAGCATCATTTATTTAATAAAATTTTATTATGTGCAGGGCTTTAGCTATAATCTGACTATTCCCATGCAAGTAGTAGTTGAAGCCATGGTGTGGATGAGAACAAATCAGGACTTGTGGGTGGAAAGAGAGGAGCTCCCTCTCTCCTACGTGTTCAGCCTTTCTCCCGCTGCTGGATGAGTCTATCAGCAGTGAAACATGCTCCTGTATTTCCCACTTTGGAAAACCCTTTCTGGACCGCTCATCCACTCCATTACCGTTCACCACCCAACCCTCTCCAACCTGGCTTTGCCACCCCACTGAGCTTGCTCTTGCTAAGGCACCAGGGCTTTCTCTCTTGCCATATCCTTCAGAAACACTCCAATTTTCTGGCCTCACAATATCAGGATGGGGCACCATTCCCATAGGTCCTCACTGCTCCTTCCTGCTGCTCTGAATTGAGGAGGATGACTCTTTGTCCTACTCTGTATCACCTGCCATATGCCCTATGGGCACTGAAGTAATACTGTTTATGCCTCTGTGTCTCACAGTGGCCCCTGGGAAAACCTCTCTTTTGGTCCTTGCTTGCAGCCTGTCTTTCCGTTCGGTTCGGACCTAGTCTGGGGCCTGGGCTGTAGGTTAGACCGTTGCTGTTCTCTTCCTCCTTTCTCTGTGCCCCCAACTTCTCCCCATAGAGCGTTACACAGACTGTCTTTTAGAGACTGTTCCTTCAATGAAAACTCCATGCAAATAGGCGTAACATGTCCCGATGTTTATTACAAAACACAAAAGTTTTCAGAGGGGAGGAGATTTTAAAAACGATACATGCTCACTGTAGAAATCATTCAGAAAATGTAAAAATGTATAAATAGAATAAAATTTCCAGTAATAATTCCCCAGAAATCATCACTCTTAACGTTTTCAATAATTTCCTTCTCATTTGGTCTATGTGTCTCACATATATTTTATTTAAAAATAAGATTATACTGTATAGGTAGTTTTTAAAAAGTCAGTTAAAGGTATCTTTCATTGTTAATAAATATAGATGGACATAATTTTTAAGGGAATTGCATTCCATTTGTTGAGTTACTCTTTTTCAACCAATCCTTTATTTAGAGGCAGGTGGCTTCCAATTTTTTGTATTGTAAACAGGCTGTGATAAACAGCCTTATACATAGATCTTTGTGGGAGGTTTTTTTTTTGTCTGTGAGAGTTATTTCCTTAGGAAATACTCCTAGAAAGTAAATTACTGGATCAACCTATTTACATTATAAAACCTAATATATATTGCCAAAATGCCCTTTAGTTAAATTCTACCAATTTACACTCCAGCCAGCAATGTATGGAAAGCCCATATCACCATATTCTTGACACATTCTGAGCGTTTTAAAATCTTTGTCAATATGATAGATGAATAATTGCATTATATTGCCCTCAATTTAGATTTATTTGATTACTTATGGAGCTAAACATGTATTAATCATCTGTGTTTTTATTTTTCATGACTTCCTTGCCATGGACGTTGGTGGTTGCCCAGTTTTCCATTGGAATGTTCATGTTAAGACTCAATATATCAACAGTGATTATCATTATTATGTAGAGTGAAACTGACTACTGAGTGATGAACCTCGTGCATCAGAACCACTTGGGGTGCTTAAGAAATGTGGCATCTAGGCACCTCCTAAACCTATTGAATCAGAGATTCTGGGGATGATACCTCAGAAACAGTATTTTTCAAAAGCTTCAGGTGAGAATTACTGGCTTTGGGGGTGTTCTCTCTCAGGGGCTGCAAGGCCTGCCCCCTTTATGCCAACTGGAATTACCCAATAGCAACCTGCTGGAGGATGCCTGGAGCTCTTAATTGGACAAAGAGTTACACTCTCTGGGAAGGGCAACTTATTAAGCACAATGACTTTATCTAACGAACACATTCATATAAGTTCTCTGGGGGCCAGGAACCATATGTGTCTTGTCATCTGTAATACTACAGTGTGTCATACAGTACTTGGCACAATTAAGGGCTTTATATGTATTGGTTGGATTAATAAACTCCATTTTTTCATTTTTTTAAAAAACATGCTTTGTTTTTTAGAGGAGTTTTAAGTTCACAGCAAAACTGAGTGGAAAGTACAGAGAATTCCCATATACCCCCTGCCCCCATACATAGAGCCTCCATTGTCAACATCACTCACTAGAGTGTTACATTTGTTACAATTGATGAACCTACACTGACACAACATCATCACCCAAAGTCCATAGTTTATATTTGGGTTCACTCTTGGTGTTGTACATTCTGTGTGTTTGGACAAATGTATAGTGAGGTGTCCACACTATAGTATAATGCAGAGTATTTTCACTGCCCTAAAAATCCTCTGTGCACCCCCATTCATCCCTCCCACCCGACCCCAACCTCTGGCCACCACTGATCTTTTTACCATCTCCAAAGTTTTGCCTTTTCCAGAACGTCATATAGTTGGAATCACACAGTATGTGGCCTTCTTATCGCCAGCTTAAGTTAGGCATTTCACTTCTTAGACCAATGTGAAGCTACATTTCCTGGGTTGGAGGAGAGAATTGTTGTCATTTCAAATACATCCTTCTGAGCTCAGGTAACATAGGGAAGAAAGAGTGGCACATAATAAAAGATGGAGAGTTGGGCAGTTAAGAGACTTTATAGCTGTTCTTCTCAAGTCCTGTCTCTTTGTAAGTACTCAACAGAGGTTTGTTGAAAAAAAAGGAGGAAGAGTGGGAGAGAGGAAAGAAGGAAACCTCTAAGCACATTGTGATAATAAACTTGTGTTTATTAGATAGATAAATTTAATATCTAGTTTAGATAAACAATAAAGAAACTTAATTATCTAGTCTCTGCTTTGACTTTTGTGTGTGTGTGTGAGGAAGATTGTCCCTGAGCTAACATCTATGCCAGTCCTCCTCTATTTTACGTGGGCTACCGCCACAGCGTGGCTTGACAAGTGGTGCTAGCTCCGTACCCGGGATCCAAATCCAGGAACCCAGGACCACTGAAGTGGAGCACACGAACTTAACAATTATGCCACCAGGCGAGCCCCTCTGCTCTGATTTTAACTTGACAATATTTAGGTCTACGATTGAGGTAAAGCAAAAGTCATCTATTTTTAAGATGAGTATGTTGAGCATAGGTAAATGAAACCTCTGGGCAAAGCTCATGTCCGTTCATCCAATTAGGGCTATAGAGTCACCTCTTTGCAGTGAAGTATCAACTGGACTCAGAAAACTCAGAAGAGGAATGGATTAACCTGGTAAGGCATGGAGATTATGAGAAAGTTCTTGGTCTCTGAGCTGCCACTCATCAGGTTTGTTAACTGTGGTTTGAGTGCTTTCTTGCCTTGCTTTCCATTGACTGTGAATGAGCCATTCTGGCCCGGAATTTAATGCTTTCCAAAGGCATGTGAGATATTAGAATCTATGACATGATGACGTATATGATAAGCCCTCCATTGGCCTATAACCTTCACAGGGGCGATGACTTTACTGTTTTCTCACCATTAAATAACCAGCTATTGCCAGTACAGAGCTGAACACACATTAGGTACTCAATATTTGTTGACTGAATGAAAGAATGAATGAATGAATTTTCGTAAGTGAATATAGCTTATCAAATACCAAGACCTAGCATTAAAGTGAATTCTTCTAACAGTGAATTCTTCTTTCATCTCTGTACAGTTTGAGTTAGAGAAATCATGTTTTTTTTTCTAAGAGGAAAGTCATTTTCTTTTTCTCTTTGCTGCCTAGTGAATTAAGTCTAAACTCCTTAGTCAGGCATTTGAAGTCCTCTATTAGGATATGCTCTCAAGTTATCCTCCTAGGATTGCTAACTTTCATCTCACACCAGTGGTCCAGCTGAAATGGATGATTATTCCAAATTTTTAAAAATGGACTTCCACACTATTCTGCTATTTGATTCTCTCTGACTGGGTCAAATCTCATCTCTTCTGTTAAGACTTCTCTGAGATTACCTGGGGTGAACATTGTGATGGCCTCCCCATAACTGTTCCTCTTTTCTCTGTCACTTGCCCAATTTTCCATTTGAGAACCATGCCTTCTTCACGTGGGAAGAAGCCCCACTCCATTACTGGTGCTAAAGAGGGGTGAGAACAATTAACATAATCCTACATTCTAGCTATAAATGTTGATTCGGGGATGAGTATGTGATACAAAGCATACCAGAGCCTGAGACTTAGGTAAGTGTTTGCTGGGGTTGCTCACTTTCTCTGATTGAGATAAGGAGGCATGTAGCACTGGAAATTGTTGGCAGCCATCTTGGTTGGATAGGGCCGACGCGATGAGAGGCAGAGAAAGAAGCTGGTCCTTGACAATATCGTTGAGTTCCACAAACCCATCTTCTACCAAGCTTTCAGTGATGCGAGCCAATTATCATCTTTATTATTTGGGCCAATTTGAGTTGGCTTTTTAAAAAATTTATCACTGTACTGCCCCTCTTCTCATAAACTGGCAACCAGTCTCTCTCCTTAGTAGTTTCTCCTAATACTTTCTCTATACTTCCTGTTAGCATATAAGAATAATATCCTATACTAATGAATACATACTTATAAATATACATATATATGTATATACTACAAATATCTATACCATCTGTGCAATGCAGTACAGTGATTTGTCCACAGTCATAGCTAAACAAACGCGTTATTAAACAAACGTCTTTCAATGGTGAGTAAATTTCAAAGTTTACAGTTAATCTAAGTCAATGGATTTACCTTGTTTCTATGAAAATGTTATAGTATGGTTTAAAAACCTTATATAAATATAATATCTAAAACATATGTTTCTTAGAAGAAAACATGGGTAAATATTTATGATCTTGGCTTGGGCTATGGATTCTTAGATATGACACTAAAAGAAAAACAACCAAAAAATAGACAAATTGGACTTAATCAAAATTGAAAACTTTTGTCCATCAAAGGACATTATCAATAAAGTGAAAAGGCAACCTACAGAATGGGAGAAAGTATTTGCAAATCATATATATGCTAATGGTCAGAATACATAAAGAACTCCTAGAACTTGACAATAAGAAGACAGACAACTCAATGTAAAAAACGGGCAAAGAACTCGAATAGATGTTTCTCCAAAGAAGATATACAGATAGCCAACAGGCACATGAAGGGATGCTCAGGGTCACTAGGGAAATGCAAATCAAAATTATGTGATGCCATTTCACACTCGCAAGGATAGTTATAATCACACAAACAGAAAATAACAAGTGTTGGCAGAGATGTGGAAAAATTGGAACCCTGTGTGTTGCTGGTGGGAATGTGCAATGGTTCAGCCACCGTGGAAAACAGTTTGGCAGCTTCTCCATAAGTTAAACATAGAATTACCATATGACCCTGCAATTCCACTCCTAAGTGTATATCCAAAATAACTGAAAAGCAGGTTCTGAAGAAAATACATGTACACACGTGTTCATAGCAGCACTATTCACAATAGCCAAAGGGTGGAGACAACTCAAACGTCCATCAGTGAATGACTGGATAAACAAATTGTGGTATATCCATATGATGGAATATTATTCAGCCATAAAAAGTAATGAAGTACTGATATACGCTACAACGTGTATCAACCTCAAAAATATTGTGCTAAGTGAAAGAAGACAGACACAAAAGGTCACGTATTGTGTGATTCCATTTACATGAAATATCCAGGGTAAATTCATAGAGACAGAAAGCCGATTAGTGGTTGCTAGGTGTGGGGAGAGAGGGAATGGAGAGAAACTGCTTAACGTGTATGAAGTTTCTTTCTGAGGTGATAAAAATGTCTCATAACTACATAGAGGTGGTGGTCGTATGACATTGTAAATGTACTAAAAGCTACTGAATTGTCCTTAGAATGGTTAATTTTATGAGAATTTTATGAAAATGGTTATGAGAATTTCACCTCACTAAAAAAAAAATCTTATATGAATGAGTAGGTAAGATGCACAAGGCTTTAAATAACATTGCCCCACATAGTGAGAAGTCTAATTTTTTTCCCGAGATTGGAGTCACCTTTTAGTCTTTGTGAATGTATCAATGAGAGGGTCTCAGTTTGGTGCTAGGATGATGGTTGTTAGTATGTCCAACATCTCTAGCATGTGCAAATCCCCTTTTCAACAAAGAGAGAGTGTGCTTTTAGCTCAGAGCCCTCTGTGGGCAACGCTAGCTAAGTAGTTTTAATATCATTGTCTTGTTTTCGGTGTGTTCATTTTTACTTTCATCTTCCATTTATGCTATGTGACACCTGTTTTCCGTTTTAGTGATTCGCATTATACTTTAGATAGTGATGCAAAATTTCCTCTTTAATTTGATTTAAGTAGAAATGTGAGTCAGCTTAAAGAAAAACAATAAGTAAATAATAATACAAATGGACTAATGATTTGCAGGAAATAGCGGAACTCAGATGATTAAATAGGACACACTGGCATAAAGAAACACACTCTACATTTGGAATTTGAGGACCTGAGGCTCTCATGTTTGTGCAATCCTGGACACATCACTTAGCCCCTCTGAGCTACAGTTCCTGCCTACCTCACAGAGCTTTTATGGCAAGTGTTTTACAAATGTTAGTTATTATTATTAAGTCATTTGTGTTGGGTATTGTCTATTGCAGGAACTGCATTGCCTAGAGTCCCTTGGCAGCACAGGTCTGATAAGGTTTAAGTTCTGCCAGGGAGATGCACTCATGGGCTTTCAACAGCGTAAGGAGCATGTCATTCTTCCTCCAGTAGCAGCAGCTGACATGAAGTTTTGATAGACATAAATTTTTGCAGCGAAGCTAGACTCCAATGAGTGTCCCTAACAGTTATCAGTTTCTACACTGCAGGGGAGCTCTGACACTGACCGTGATTTCCTATCATTTTTCTGACCTCTGGGTACAGCAGCTTCCTGACATCAGGTCCACAGCTGATGTGGAATAACCAGAAAGTTAGTGGTGGTCCCCTCTCAACCATCATCCACCACTCCTTCCAAAGACTTTGCATGCATCAGATTCCCTGTGTTAAATATCTTTCTGTTGATAATACCTTGTGTATTCCTCACTAAACCGTTACTGATATTATTAATTTTTTAGAATTTAGAAAAAACTTACATTTAATAATAATACAATAAGAGTTAACATTTGTTGAGTGTTTACTAACTACTCATCAATGGGCTAATCATTTTACATGCATAATCTCATTTAGTTCTCTTAAGAACCCTATGAGGTAGTTTCTATTACTATCCTTATTTTCCAGGGGAAGAAACTGAGGCAGAGAGTTACAGACTAACCCAGGTCTGAGAGGCGGCCAGCAGTGGAGTTAGGATTTGAACTCGGGCTGTCCGAATCCAGCGAGTGCGCAGTGACTCCACACTAGAATGCCCTTCCCCTTGCACAAAAAAGTTTACTTCGGGTCTCCAACGTAGTCTACTTCAGGTCTGAAAGCAGAAGTATTTTGGAAGTCGGAAGTTTCAGTTTTTAGAAGGGTGACACAGGACATATACTGCATTTTACTTGTGGGGCAGTGTAAGTGGTGTCTGGGACAGGAACTTGTAATCAAACAGTTCAGCTACCAAATGAGTGTTCATATTAAATAAGATAAAGAACATAAATAGCCAAAAGAAAGTTCGGTTGCTACCAAATGAGTTTAGGTGCCAAACTTAAGAAAAAAACTTTTGATTTTCAGAGGTTTGTGGATTTCAAAATTGCAGATTAGGAATTATGGACCTGAGGGTTTCAGGAACTATTAGCAAACAGAAAAGATAAGCTGAGTAGGTAAAGAAATATATATTTTTTCCATCTATTATTTTAATTGAGTCTTTAGTCTGGCCACTTGTGACCACTCCTTTGTTCCTTTTTTTAGCCAAAGCATGTGGGCAAGGACTTATTTCATGTCCTTTTAAGTCAAATGTAACTGCAAGTATATTTACTATGCAGACGCCAAAAGGTTAAGGTCATCAAGTTGTTTCACAATGCCCCATGTATTACCCCACCTCAGAAGAAAGAACCAGACAGAAATCAGCAACTTAGTAGTGAAAAACAAGTCCTGGGATACTTTAGGATATGTTACAGTTTACCTGGTTCCTCTATAACTTGACATCCTTATATGGTATTACTTTGATAAAATTATTTATTTATTAAGGTTTTAGCTAGAATATAGGTAAACATAGCTTTAACACTTTATTTTCAATGAACTTATTCCAGTTATCTGTAGGTGGGTAACAAACCCCCCCCCCCCTTAAGTCAATGGCTTAAAACAACAATTTATTATTGCTCTCATGGTTCCATGAGTTGACTGGGCTCAGATGAGATGTCCTCATTCGGGGTTTCTCATGGGGTTGCACAGTTGAGGCTCAAGGCATCTGAAGGCTTGATGGTGTGGGACGTCCAAGATCCACATGGCTAGCAGCTGATGCTGGCTGTTGGCTGGGGGCTCAGCGAAGGTTCAGACCACCCCTATGTGGCCTTCCCATGTGACGTGGGCTTCTTGCAGCGTGGTGACTGAGTTCGAGAAGGGAGTGCACTGATAGTAAGTATTTCAGAGATCCAAGTGAAAGCTGCAAGCCTTCTTATGATTTAACCTTCGAAATCATTTAACATCACTTCCACCCTATTCTTTTGGTCAAAAGTGAGCCTCAGGGCCAGCCTAGATTCAAGAGGAGGAGGATATAAAACGAGGTGAATATGGAGGCATGGTTCATTTGGGAGCCATTTCTGAAAACTAGCTAGCACAATTTTCTCAGATTTATGTGTACAAGAGTTTAAAAGTTAATTCAAAAATCATATACACAGAGGCAAAAGTTTTCTCACCCTACAATGAAGACAAAAATTGTACTTGAATTTTTTCAATATCTTAGAATACTTTTTAATGTATTAACTCTGCTTGATGAGACAAACAAAAAATAAATAAGTGGCTTGACATCTAAGAAGTGGTCAAATGGAGAACTGAAGCCTGGCAACTATAAGTTAAGCAGGCAGAAGAAATTCTCCAAAGCTATAAAAACATAAGGAGACACTTTTCAAATGACATGGCATCATTTAAGTTTTCTGGCAAACCATGATAACCGTTTTGATATGTAATCAAGAGCAGGGTGGCTTGTGAGCAAAAGAACAGAGGAGATAATGACCAGTCATTCCTTTTCTTTTCTTTTCTTTTTGTTTTGAGTCACAGACCTTTTTGAGCATATGAGAAAAGTTAAGAACTTTCTGTCCAGAAAAAATGGATACTGTTCCTTCCTCTTTTTCTTCATTCTTTCCTCCCTCCTTCCCTCTCTTTCTTTCTCTCTCCCTCCCTTGCTTCATTCCTTCTATAGTTATTTATGGAGGGCTGCTTCTGTGTCAGGCACTGATCTGGACCAAACGCTAGAGTAGGGGAGAAGACAGAGAAGTTCCTCAGTCTCATGGCGTGCACATTCTTAAGATAGGGAAACGGAAAAAACCCAAGTACACCAATAAATAGATAAGACAATCTCAGATAGTTGTACGTAACAAACTATGTACACAACACCTTGCACACAATTTTGTGCGGTTCGCACTCCTTCTATGGACTCTTCTTCCCTGCTCTGCAATCAATAGCTTCTCTTTTAAACCAAAGGATGTTTTTAATACAAGCAGTGTGGTTGTAGCTGTCGGTTATCCATGGCTATTTCGCTTATACTGAGTACACAGATGTTGACTGTTTTTTTTTTCAACCACGAAGAATAATTATGTGGAGTGTCATTGAAACTGACTTTCCTAACCAATGGAAGAGCCTTGGTTCCTTACGAAATTTCAGAAAGTACTGCTGCTGGTGAGGATGAAGATGTGCTCTGCAAGGCTTCCCACAGCTTTATTAAAAAAAAAAAAAATGCCCTCCCTGTTTAGGGAACTATCTGCTTCCCCCTCCTAAAGCAAAATCAAATGGATCAAATAGCCCTGGATTCACATTTCGAAGTCTCAATTTACAGGCGACTCAAAGGACTTACCCTTTCAGCCATATTCTGAAGATGACAGGGAAAGATGCATGATTCACATTGGAGAATTTTTTTCTCTATGTCCTATGTTCTTATGGTTTTACCACAAATTGTACTCCTGGCCTTAGTTATTATGGCATCCTGTGGGGGATTTAAACATATACTTTGACTTCTGGCCACATTTTAAGTCTTTCCATTAGCATAACATATAACTTTTGCAAAAATAAAATGCAAATGTCCATCTATCTTATTCCATTATGACACATGAGATGTAGTTCTAAACCTTTGGTATTTGTGAAATATTTTAATTGGTATTACAAACTGTTACTCCATTCCTCGTCTCACTTTTTGGTGCTTTATGGATATCAAGCTTTTACCCTATTGTCATTTAAAGGGTAGTTTAACATCTGGCATTTCATGTTGGAGTGGATACAATCATGGGGTAAGTATAATCTAAATAAAATTATTTGGGGGTTGGTAAAATAAGACCCTGTGGTCAAATCCACCTATTTCCACGAGTAAATCTTTAGTGGGACATAGCCACACTCATTCTTTTACATATTGTCTATGGCTGCTTTTGTGTTTACTCTCTTTACCCTTTAAGAAAAAATTTGCCCATCTCTCAAATAGAGGAAAAATGATTCTATCTTTATTTCCTTGGTAGTTGTTGATATAAATTCCATATTTATTATTGGCCATAGATCAGTGAATTTGCATCCCTACCACGTGACAAACACTTCTCTGGAGACTTGGCACTTAAATATAAAAATCTGTGTTTATAGTTTAACAATACGTCTAAGATGCTTAATAACAAAAATGATGGCAAGCCCCTGAAATTATACCTAAGAACAAATACAGGTTTTATAATGAGGTGACACAACTCACTGGTGACACTTTGACCTGGGGAAAAATGTGGGGATTTCTGAATCTTAATAATCCTGTAGCGTCAGTGTGCTATCGTTGAAGTCTAAAATTGAGTCAATGGTGCTCATAATTAAGACCAAAATTAAGTTTTAAAAATTACCCATATAATTTATGGAAAAATGTATCTGGAATTTCCACTTTGTTTTGCCCAATAAGGCTGTGGCCAGGGTTGTTCTTCCAAAGTCCCATAAACTCATTAACTAGGGACTTGGGGCTTTTGCTTATGATGTTTGCAGTGATGTGTCTTGAGTAAGATCTCTTGAGTGTCTCTGGGGTTCCCAGCGTCTCCTGAAATGATGAGAGCTCAACCACAAACATGGCAATTTAATTCGATGGACATTCACTGAGGGCCTAGCAAGTGCAATCTGCTGGTCCACTAAGGGCAACCCGCTGTATGAGTAGAGGCTCCCGCCTTCCAGAAATTCAGAACATCCCCATCTGGGTGACCCATAATCAGAGCATTCCATAACTTTTGGAGAAGTGTTTGGGTGTTGAAAAAGTTTCCCGTATCCTGCCAACTCCTGATCTCTTTTTACCCCAATTCTTATATCAAACTATTTATGCCATTTTTGGATCGGGATCATAAAAATAAACACTAGTCTTCATGAATTTGGCTTAAATGAATGAAGACCCAAAGGCAAGTATAAATGTATTTTTCTCAAAGAGTGTACAATTAAGATCACAACACTTGTGAGCTGGGAGCCTTAGAGACCAGCTAAGACCTAGCCTGATGCACAGTTCTTAAAGTTTGCATCCTTCCAAAGAGCCTGTGACACCCCCTCCCCCATCCCTGTCTCCCATATTGCACACAACACCCAGTTTCTTGGTGTCCGTTTTCACCAGCTGGAAAAGAGAGATAATAACAACGGTTCAGAGTTGCCAGCTTTAGTAATTCTAGTTCCTGGAATCAAGGACAGGAAGCCTTTTAGTTATTTGCACAGCCTAACTTTTCTAGCGTCTCTTGAATAAATCATTTGACTGTCAGCTAATTACAGTGTCGGAAAGTTTACCTCATTCATCTTTTTATGGCATCTCTTAATGGAAGACCCTGGAGGTTAAAACTCTTGACAGTTTCCCTGATATAAAAAAGGCAAGCTGACCTAGAGAAAGACGGGACAAATGATGAACCTTTGCGACGTTTTAAGCAGCAATGGGATCTTACACAGTAGCCTATTTAAAGTAGTGCTGATTTGAACACTTAGATGAAGTTCCCGAAGAATGATCGAAATGCGACTTTTGTCAGAAGCAATGCCTTTTTCTTGAAAGAATAGTTATTTTGCACTTACTACCTACCCAGCACTCGCTTATTCCAGGTAACGACCCTACGAGGCAGGTACAATTATTATGCCACTTTACAGATGAAGAAACGGGGACAGAGAGAAAATTAAAGGGGTGCCCAGGGTCTGACAGCTGGTGAGTAGCTGAGCCAGAAATGAAGCACGGGCGTTCTGGCTGCAGAGAGCATGCTCTTGGCCATTGCTCTGTTGACCTCACGCCTGCTCTCAGCCATCCCTTGACCTGTCACTTGGACACCAGCTTAAGCCTGTCGTTTTGTGCAACGCCTGGAAGCCCGCTCGAGGTCCTGACTCTCCGGTCCGGCCCAGGACTCCTTCCCGGGACTCCCGGGGGACAGACGCGCCGCTCCGGCCGAGGATCCCGGGAAGCGCGCGCGCGCCCCGCAGCCCTGGAAGCGCGCCCCCGCGGACGGCGGGAACGCGGCCGCGGCGCGCACGTGCCGCCGGGAAGGGGCCGCCCGGGGCGCGCCAAGATGGCGGCGGCCGCGGCCGCAGCGGCGACGGTTGGCGGCGGGCCGTGAGGCGGGCGGGGCCGGCGGCGCGGAGGCGGGGTCCCCGGGCGAGCCGCCCTGGGAGGCGGGGGCCGTTTCCATAGCGGCGGCAGGAGGTGTCGCGCCGGGGAACTTCCTGGTTCCCGGGCTCGGCTGCGCCGGGATCCTCTTGGAAGGGAAACAATGGGGCGGAGGGCACTGCGGTAGCCGCCGCCGCCGCCGCGCCGGAGCTGCTCGGCCGCCCGCGACTCCCCGCGCGGCCCCTCCGCCGCCGCCGCCGCCGCCGCCTGGCCCGTCCGGAGGTAACTTTGCTTCCTCCCCTCCCGCCGCCAGGGGCCGGCCAGCGGCGGCGGGCTCGCCGGGCTTCCCTCCCTCCGAGGTGGCCCCGGGGAGCCGGACGCCGCCATTCCCGACCCCGGGGGAGTGGCCGGCCGGCCCCCTCAGCCCTCCCGGGGGCAGGCTGCGGAAACTTGCGAGCGGCCGTCCGGTCCCCCCTGGAACCTGGATCGCGGGTTCTGCGGGCGTGCTGGGCAGGGGGCGGGGGCGCTGGGGCGCAGCGCGGGGGGCGTGCGGGGAGGGTCTGCGGGCACCGCGCGGGATGGGGCCTGGGGACCGGGGAAGGGACCGGGCTCGCCGGGCTCTGCGGGGAGGGAGACCCTCCGCCTCCCCCTCCCCCCGAGCCAGTTTCGGTCCCCGGGAGACGTGTCTCCCGTGCAAGTTTCAGTTGCGTCCTCCGGAGTCCAAGCGGGCAGGACCCGGGCAGACTCCGTTCTTTTAAATTACTGCCTTCGTGCCGCGGGACTTTGGTTCGGCCAGGCGAGGGGAGGATGGGGTGAGGGAGGGAGCCGGAGAGCCTGCCTGGAAGTCGGTGCGCCTTGGCAAAGTTTGCACAATAGTTTGGAGCTAACCGCCGGGTGATGGTGCGGCGTTTCTAACGCAGGAGAATGGTGACTCGCAGGTATTTTCATGCCAGAAAATGCGAGGCGTCTGTGCATCCGCGGGGGGACATTTCTGTAAACTGGAGATTAAACTCTGCCCGCCCCCCTTTCCCCCCTCACCTTAATCCACAGATGCTTTTTTGTTCGGTAGACTTGAACGTGAGTTAGATGAGTTCCTTATGGCGCTGGGAAGGATTTCTCAATGGGAGCAATACTCAGTCATTGGAAATAATGTGACACAAATGGGAAAAAAAAAGTGGGGACGCGATCTTAAATATTTCGCTTGCTGGAAGAAAGTGATTTCAGTGCTGTATTAATCCATACATAAAGAGAACGAAGTCTTGGGGATAGGTAATTAATACTTCGTAGCTCAGAAAAGTTGGACAGAACTTTAGAGATCACCCTGGCCAACTCGCTCATGTATTGTGTCTCTGGGAAGTTCTGTTAGAGGGAAGTCAGGGTACTTTTTTCTAAGTCATCTTAAGAAGAATTAAATTAGCCAGCAGCGAATGAACAGTGGTTCCTTTGCTTTTATTTCTCCCTCCGTCAGACCCCAAAGTTAGAAAAAATATTTCTGAGTGTTGCTGTTGGTTTATAATAAAGTTTGTAAACTAGTTTATTACTGAAGAGGGATGTTGATCCTATGTTGTGTTCTACATAGACAATTGAAACGTGTCAAAATATAAAAGGAGAAAAATTATACTAGTAAAAGTATAAATTTTTAAAGGAAAATCATAGTCTTAATTGCAAATACAGGTGTTTTGAGTTAATAGACAATCCTTTGCTGATTATGTATTTAAAGAATTAGTATGTTGTCATAAAGGCATTCAAAGAAGCATAGTTTGCCAAACATTAAGGATTTAGCCCCCGAGTCTTGGTGTTGGTGTCTACTTACTGTTTGTAGCTGGCCTGTTGGACTCTCTGGATGTATAATCCGTGTTTCTGGTGAGGATAGCCCATTACCAGATTAGCAGTGTTTTGACATGAAATAGCTCCTGGTGAGGACACAGCCATTGGTTAAAGAAGCCAGTAAGTAGAAGTGTCGGCTTTGGCACCAGCTGTTAATTGACTGCTCCATTGGGAACCAAGCCAACTTCCTGGCATGGCAGGTCCAATCTGGGCCTCCGGTGCCAAGCAGAGGTTGCACTAGTCAGTCTTTGCCCCTGTGTGCAAGTCTATCTCCAGGTAATGTTCCATTTTGTAGCCAGTGAAAAAGAGGTCGGTAAACTTCATGTAGTGGCAAACTGAAAACGAAATAACTTTGGTTAGAAAGTGCGAGGAATGTTAAGGCAATTTGAAGCTGGCAAAAAGACTTAGCCACGGTGTAAAACTTTGGGAATTGCTACTTCAGTTAGAAAGAGACAAGTGATTACATTCTCTGGTTTATGTTTGCAATTTCACTTTAATGTTATCAACAATACTCAGACCATCTGTTACCAGAAAGTTGTAGTTTTTCCCTTCAGTGCGATTTTTGCAAGGTATAGTGCATTTTTAGATGTGATTTATTTGTATTTAGAGTCTCATTTTTTTTTTCTTTAAAAAGTATCTCAGTTTTTACTGTGGAAGTCAGTACAAAAGTAATAGTAATTTGAAAGGAATTTGACTTCCAGCACACTCCGTTGTAGGATGTGGGGATGAGAGCCTGGGAATTACTGTCACAAACACTGGGATTGTCCACTGGTCTGTGCCATTTCCAAGCTATGTTACTTCCTGCACATAACTTAGTTTTTTAAAGCTTGTTTGTTTGTAAAATTGGGGGGAATCATACATTCAACTTTGTTTATTCGACAGATATTTCTTGAGTGCCTTCTGTATGCCCCAAGACTTCGTGTTAGGTGCCTTGGTTTCAGCAACAGGTGGGCTAAGTCTTTTTGAAAAGCAGTCCAGGGAGCTATAAAGCCTGTGACTGGGGAGCCTCCCTTGATTTGGAGGTGTCAGGGCAAGCTTCCCTGAGGAAGGGGCTTGTAAGACCTGAGGATGAGGGGGAGATAGTGGGAGAAAAGGGGAAGTGGGCGGGTGGGGCGCTCTGAGGCTGAGAGAAGAGCATGTACACCGTCCCTGAAGAGACGGCTGTGAAGATTGAATGGGAATGCGTGTGTGTTAGATCGTGCCCCCTGGCACACCATCAGCTGCTGTTAGTGATACAGAAAAGGCTCTCGGCACCGTCCTCCAGTCCTCTGGAGGAAGGGGCTCAGTTCTGTTCCATAGCCGTTACGAAGGGGGAGTCCGTCTAATCGACTAACCACGCCAGACCCGGAAAGGACTGCACACTTTGGTGTCTACTGTCATAACTCGGGCACGGCTTACTTGTTAGTTTCTATAGCTGTAAAACTGGGATTAAATGTTAAATAAAAGATTCTTTGATTTCTTTACGGAGATACTATATGATGTGAGTATAGTATTTTGATTTAGTTTTGATAGCATTTTCCCTTGGAAGAGATTAAACTGTCTTATTTAAAATATCTGCTCCTGGGGCTGGCCCGGTGGCATAGTGGTTGAGTTCACATGCTCTGCTTTGGCGGCCCGGGGATTCCCCTGTTCGGTTCCTGAGCACTGACCTAGCACTGCTCATCAAGCCATGCTGACGCAGTGTCCCACAAAGAATAACTAGAAGAACCTAGAACTAGGATATACAACTATATACTGGGGCTGTGGGGAGGAAAAAAAAAAAGGAAGATTGGCAACAGATGTTAGCTCAGGGCCAATCTTCCTCACCAAAAAAAAAGAAAGAAAGAAAGAAAAAGAATGCTGCCAGTATCAACAATAACAAAAAAATCTATTCCTCACAAAATGGTAGTAGCAATTCACCCTAAAATAAAAAATGTTTAGTAAGTGGCAGGTAGTTTCACTTGCGTATAGGAAGATCAAGAGTGACTCGAGTTTCATGTCTTGTTTGCTTAAGTGTTTTTGGCTCTAAAGAGATTATTTAATTATTCTCTAATAGAGGTACACATTGTACCTGTGTCTTGCTCACATTGATATGAGTATAGAAAAAGTTATAATTTTATCCTGGAATTTTCCTTTCACTGAGTTAAATATTAGAGTAACATTTTTCATGAAATAAGTGAAAGAATATCATTTTTAAGCTTATTGTATGAATTTCAGTTAGTAATGTTGTATAGATCAGTAATGGCAAATTAATATTTTATTATGGAATTAATGCAGTATTTATAAGCCACTTGGCTCTCTAGGCTTTTTGTTCCTGTTTTTTTTGTTTGGGTTTGGCCTTTTTAATGCTTATTAGCATATTTGTGGTAAGAAAAGATAAGATGAAATAAGATTTTGAAAAGTCAGTCACAATGGAAAAAACTGAATAGATGTGGAGGTTAAAATTGATAAAAGTTAGGTATGTGTGCCCTGGCTAGATATTTCTGTGTATTTTGTTGATTTCTATTATAAAAATTAGTGAATTGGCATATAATAACCCTTTATTGACATTAATGTTTAAAAATTTAAAAAATCTATTTGTTTCACCTGTTCCATGTTCTATTTTTCTTTTTCTAGCTTTGTTTTGGGATTGGTGTTGCCAGTCTTCCTCTTTTTGCTTGAGGAAGATTGTCCCTGAGCTAACATCTCTGCCAATCTTCCTCTCTTTTGTATGTGGGATGCTGCCACCGCATGGCTTGATGAAGGGTGTGTGGGTCCACGCCTGGGATCCGATCTGGCGAACCCTGGGCCACTGAAGTGGAGCAGGTGAACTTAACCACTGTGCCACCAGGCTGACCCCTGGATTTATTTTTTAAAAAATATTTGTTACATTTCCTCCTTTTTTATTAGCTTGGGGTTATATATTCTTTTACTACTCCTTTAGTGTTTGCCTAAGAAATTCTGAAATGTATTTTTGACTTATCAAAGTGTAATATTAATTGAAACTTTCACCCTTTTTCCAGGTAATGCAAGATGTTTAAAAACATTGAAGTCAATTTCCTTCCTCTTTACCTATTTTGTTGTTATCATGTTTTTAAAAGCATATGTATTTTAAACCCCAAAGATGTATTTCTATCATTTTATGCTGTTATTATTCAATGAGACTTACTGCATTTTCTTTTCTTTGATTCCTTCTTGCATTACTGACCTTCCATCTGGAATAATTTTCCTTCTGTCTGAAGAATACTCTTTAGTATTTTATTTAGAGTGGATCTAGTATTGACAAATATTCAATCTTTTTGTTTGAGAATGTTTTTATTTCACCTACATTCTTGAAAGGTACATTTTGCTAGATATAGAATTCTAGATTGGAAATACATAATACAGATCTTTATATGTTAGTTCTTTGGAGAAGAGATTATTCTGTAGTATTTGGCTTTGTTTCTATTGAGAAGTCAGCTGTAGTCTTTGCTGCTTTATTGGTAATTTGTTTCTTTCTCAGGCTGTTTTTTAAGATTTTCTTTTTGTCTTTGGATTTCAGATGATTTTCTCTCTCTCTCCTTTTGTGGGCTATTTACCTTTGATGCTGTGACTTGATGTCTCTCATCAGTTTTGGATAGTTCTCAGCCATCAGCCTGTCAAATATGCTTCTTCCCCATTCTCTTGCTTAATCTTTCTGGGACGGCAGTTACATAGTGTTAGATCTCAGTGAATCCCCTATGTATTTCACCTGTCCTCTTTATTTTCCATTTTTTTGTTTCTCTTTTGTTCTGGATATTTTCTTCTGGCCTATCTTCCAGTTTACTAAGTTCATCTTCATCTCTGTCCAATCTGCTATTAAATGTATTTTCTGGGTTCTTAATCTTGGTTGTTATATTTTTCATTCTAGAATTATTTGATCTTTTAGAAGTCTGCAGTGCCACTTTATAGTTTCCAGTTCCCTATCAGAATTTTCAAGCTTTGCACGTATCCCTCTGGGCAGAGGAAATAAGCATGGCAACTCTATCCCAGAGTCATGCAGAGTTTTTTTCTGTGGTCTGTCATTTCTTGAGGACTCTCATCTCCTTGTGCACCTGCTTATATTTGATTGTGTACTGTTTATTATATGTGAAAAACTATTTCTAGATGAAATTATAGATTTAGCTAAGGACTTTTCTGTTGCTTTTGCCAGGCATTTAGGATCACCTTTATCCAAATTGAGATTTCTAAAAAATTTTTTATTCCATTGAGGTCATCATAGTTTATAACATTGTGGAATTTCAATTGTATATTATTATTTGCCTGTTACCATATATATGTGCCCCTTTATCCTTATGCCCATCCCCCAACCCCTTTCGCCTCTGGTAACCACTAGTCTGTTCTCTTTGTCCATATATTTGTTTATCTTCCACATATGAGTAAAATCATGTGGTGTTTGTCTTTCTCTGTTGGTCTTATTTTGCTTAACATAATACCCTCAACATCCATCCATAGTGTTGCAAATGGTACGATCTCGTCTTTTTTTATGGCTGAGTAGTATTGCATTGTATATGTATACCACATCTTCTTTATCTAGTCATCAGTTGATGGGCACTTGGGTTGTTTCCGTGTCTTGGCTATTGTGAATAATGCTGCAATGAACATAGGGTTACATAAGTGTCTTTGAATTGTTGATTTCAAGTTCTTTGGTAAATACCCAGTAGTGGGATAGCTGGGTCGTATGGTATTTCTGTTTTTAATTTTTGAGAAATCTCCATGCTGTTTTCCATAGTGGCTGCACCAGTTTGCATTCCCACCAGCAGTGTATGAGGGTTCCCTTTTCTCCACATTCTCTCTAACATTTGTTGTTTTCAGTTTTGGTAATTATAACCATTCTAACAGGTATAAGGTGATATCTCATTGTGGTTTTGATTTGCATTCCCTAATGATTAGTGATGTTGAACATCTTTTCATGTGCCTATTGACCATTTGTACTTCTTGTTTGGAAAGATGTCTCTTCATATCCTCTGCCCATTTTTTGATCAGGTTGTTTTTTTGTTGTTGTTGAGCTGTGTGAGTTCTTTGTATATTTTGGAGATTAACCCCTTGTTGGCTATGTGATTTGCAAATATTTTCTCCCAGCTGGTGGGTTGTCTTTTCATTTTGTTCCTGGTTTCCTTTGCCTTGCAGAGGCTTTTTAGTCTGATGAAGTCCCATTTGTTTATGTTTTCCTTTGGTTTCCCTTGTCCAAGTAGACATGGTATTCAAAAAGATCCTTCTAAGACCATGTCAGAGAGTGTACTTCCTATATTTTCTTCTAGGAGTTTTATGGTTTCATATCTTACCTTCAAGTCTTTAATCCATTTTGAGTTAATTTTTGTGTATGGGGAAAGATACTGGTCTGCTTTCATTCTTTTGCATGTGGCTCTCCAATTTTCCTAACACCATTTATTGAAGAGACATTCCTTTCTCCATTTTATGTTCATAGCTCCTTTGTCGAACATTAGCTGTCTGTAGATGTGTGATTTTATTTCTGGGCTTTCAATTCTGTTCCATAGATCTGTGTGTCTGTTTTTGTACCAGTACCATGCTGTTTTGATTACTGTAGCTTTGTAGTATAATTTGAAGTCAGGGATTGTGATGTCTCCAGTTTTGTTCTTTTTTCTCAGGATTCCTGTAACTGTTCAGGGTCTTTTCTTGCCCCATATGAATTTTAGGATTCTTTCTTCTATTTCCATTAAGGATGTCATTGGGATTCTGATTGGGATTGCATTGAATCTGTAGATTGCTTTAGGTAGTATGGACATTTTAACTGTGTTTATTCTTCCAATCCATGTGCATGAAATATCTTTCCATTTCTTTATGTCATCATCAATTTCTTTCAGTAATGTCTTACAGCTTTCATTATATGGATCTTTCACCTCCTTGGTTAAATTTATTCCTGAATATTTTATTCTTTTTGTTGCAATTGTAAGTGGGATTGTATTCGTGACTTCTCTTTCTGTTAGTTTATTATTAGAATATAGAAATGCAACTGATTTTTGCAAGTTGATTTTTGTCCCCTGAAACTTAGCTATAGTTGTTATTTCTAATAATTTTCCAATGGATTCTTTAGGGTTTTTAATATATAAAATCACATCATCTGTAAACAGTGTTTCATTTCTTTCTTGCCAATTTTGATACCTTGTATTTCTTTTTCTTGCTTAATTGCTCTGGCCAAAACCTCCAGTACGATGTTGAATAAGAGTGGCGAGAGTGGTCACCCTTGTCTTGTTCCTGTTCTCAGAGGGATGGCTGTCAGTTTTTCCCTCAAATTGAGATTTTTGTGAGAATCTGTGCCAGGGCTGGTTTAGTTGACTTCCATGTTATCCCTTCTTCTAGAACTCAGCTTTTTGAGGTCTTATTGTAGAGCAGGGGCGGCTCCCTTGGTGGATCTTATACTCTGACCCGTTGTCTTCCTAGCCTGCAAGGCTGCCCAAGTGCAGTTTTGCCTCTCAGGCACCTCTTGGGATTAGGCAGACATTTCCAGGAAGAAAGAAGCCCCCAGCTGCCGTGCTTCTCATTCTGGATTCCTGCCCTCACTTGGACTGTGGCTGGTAATTCCTCATTATCTTGTTAGCCCACCTCCCTTTTAAAATTAAGGTATAATATATATAAAATAATGTGCACTAATCTTTAATGTATACCCTGGAAGAATTTTTATAAATATAGTAAAGTGTGTAATCACACTCAGTTCACTATATAGAACATTTTTGTCACCTCAGAAGGCTCTGTCACTCTCCTTCCCAATCAATGCCACCTTCCTCTCTTGCCTCAGGTAACAATTACTCAGTTTTCTAACACCAGGATTAGTTTTGCATTTTGTAGCTTTTCATTAAAATGGTATCATTGAGCGTGTACTCCCTTGCGTCTGGCTTATTTCATTCAACATTATATCAGTGAGATTCAGCAATATTTTGCCTGAGGCAGTAGTGTTTCTTTTTTATTGCCTGGTACTGGTTTTAGATATTGTGGCATCTAAAAAATTGCCTCAAAACTCAGTGACTTAATGATGACATCTATTTTCCTCACCAATCTGCTTGTTTCTGCCTCATTTTGTTTTGAGTAGGACGCTTGAAGGCTGGGCCTAGTATTGTTTGACGCTTTGCTCACATGTCTGGTGGTTGATGACAGAACACCTCAGTGTGGCCTGAGTGTGCTAACTACGTGGTGGCCGGGTTCCAAGGGCAAGTGTCCCACCCGCGTGTGGTGTGGAGAGGGCTGGAGAGCGCATGAGCCAGCCACACGCTGTGATGCCTCTTGGGACAGCCTTGGCGCCTCCACTGTGGTCTGTTCTTTGAGGCAGTGGTAAGCCTCCCCAGGTTTAAAGAGTGGGGGAACACACTCTGCCTCTTGATGGGGAGGGGCAAGATTCTGGAAGAGCATGTGAGAGCAGAAATAATGCAGTGACCATTATTGGAAATTACAGTCTGCCGTAGTGGTAACCGAATACACGAATATATCACAATTTATTTATCCATTCTACTTTTAATAGACATTTGGATTGTTTCCAGTTCTTGGCTGTTGCAGTAAAGCTGCTATGAACATGCTTATACATGTATTTTGTTGGACATATGCACTCCCTTCTTTTGGATATATCCCTAGGAATGGCATTACTGGGTAATAGGTACACATACATTTAGCTCTAATAGTAACTATCAGTTTTCCTAAGTGGTTGTACCAATTTCTACCTTCTGGTATTTTTTCTTTTTTTCTTTTTTTTTGAGGAAGACCAGCCCTGAGCTAATATCTGCTGCCAATCCTCCTCTTTTTGGTGAGGAAGAGTGGCCCTGAGCTAACATCCGTGCCCATCTTCCTCTACTTTATATGTGGGAGGCCTGCCACAGCATGGCTTGCCAAGTGGTGCAATGTCTGCACCCGGGATCCAAACCGGTGACCCCGGGCCACCGAAGCAGAGTGTGCGCACTTAACTGCTGCGCCACTGGGCCGGCCCCTACCCTCTGGTATTTTTAATAATTTGAAAATATACTTAATATATATTTTGTATCTAGCTTTTTATTGTCTTCAAGCAAGAGCGTTGCTCTGTAATACCAGGTCTAGCTTTGTGGGAAATACAGGTGCCTTATCTTGTCTTTTATATAACTTTTTATGTGTTTGTCTTTTACTTTCCCAGCTGGATGCTTAGTTCTTGGAATGTAGGGACTAGGTAGAAGAGTCTGATTGTGAAGTAATAGGCTAATTTTTAAAGCAATGTTTTAGAATATGTATTCAGATTAGTGCTAAGAGTAGTTACCATTGGCACACTATTTAGATTAATTGCTGAAGAGAAATTTCTTTTTAGAAATTACTTTTTGGGGATATTGAGCCCCATCCCTCATCAATTTATATCGTGTTTTGTTTTTGATCCAATGTTTTGTTATCCATTTGAATTCTAAGCTCATTCACCAGACTTGCTTGGGAAATATTTTTCTATTACAAAAAATTTTTCCTCCAAAGTTGATGATTTGTTGTCACTGAGGATTGCCAAAAGAATGTCGTCTAGGTTCTCCCCTCAAATTTAGGATTACCTTTGTTATTTATTTACTGATTTGAGGAAGATTAGCCCTGAGCTAAATGCTGCCAGTCCTTCTCTTTTTGCTCAGGAAGACTGGCCCTGAGCTAACATCCGTGCGCATCTTCCTCTGCTTCATATGTGGGATGCCTACCACAGCATGGCATGCCAAGCGGTGCCATGTCCGCACCCAGGATTTGAACCGGCGAACCCTGGGCCTCTGAAGCGGAACGTGTGAACTTAACCTCTCTGCCACCGGGCCCACCCCATGGTTACCTTTGATTACTTCCCTGTTAATAGTCATTTTGACCTTCTTCCAAGTGTCATTTAAATCTAGCCCATTTTTTAAAAAACATAACCAACATTTTAGACTAGTTTGTTTCAGTTCATACCTGGTTTACTGCAGTAATTTAATTGATTGCTCCTATGTATACTACTAAGGAAGTTAGAATCTTTCTTAGTTACCCATTGAAGTAAAATTGGTTTTTAGGTCATAAATCTTACAGTGCTAGAAAGAGAACTTAGAAATTGTGTTTCAGTTCCTTTATTTTATGTAATAAGACCAAAAATAGCTCAGTTCTAGGACATAAGTCAGATACATAAGATATTTAGTGTACCAAGGCCTTTTTTCACGCATAATCCCGTGGCAGTCTTGAGCAGCAGGCCGGGTGGAGATTTTAACTCTCATTTTACAGGTAAGGAAACTGAGACGCAGAGAAGTGAGGTGACTTGATCTGAATTCCTAGAGCTGGTTAATGGCAGAGCTGTACCGTTTGCATCTGGCACTTCCTCTAGGTTGAGTGATTTTCTTGCAGGGCCCACAGCTACTGTCAACTTGCTGAATTCCAATTTTATTGACATTCTACATGAATTTTCCTTTCTTCAGCTGTATGTATGTATATTTTTTGGCCTATAAATTTACACGTTTTCATTCATCACAGGCCTTTGCATGAGCTGAAGCCCTTACTCCCATGTCACTCGGTTTCTCCTAGTACTTTTGTCCTGAATATGCTCTGTTAGCTGCAGGGTGGCTGGGACCAGGTGCTTCTTGATTCTTGTGTCTCAAGCCCTTGAGAAGTTTTTGTATGTTGTTTGACTGAGTTACTATTTATTGAATGGATGGGTAGATACATTCTTGTGTTTAGAATCTAACTAGATATAAATTCCTTGAAGATAGGGCCTGGAGTATGTCTGCTTTTCTCTGTGATCCTCATGGTGTCTGCTCTCGTGCTGATTATTATAGTGAGCAGTCTGGAATTTTTAACTGACTTTTTAAATGATGCCAGCCTCCTGAAAATGAGAGCTACTGGATCCTTCATTTTAGCTTTTATCTGCAGAGCTCAGGCATTTTGTACAGTTCTGGTAGGATGTATCAAGTGCATTAGGCAAATATAACATGTAAACAAATTATAAACCACTTTTAATAGGCTCTGCCTCTGTGTAACTCAGATAAGTAAGGAAGCCTTGGAAAGGACTTTTGTTTTCTGAATACCTAGCAGTTGACATATTGACCAGTGTAAAGCTACTAGAATTTGATAAGTCCTCCTGGAAACCTAACTTAAATTCTACCTGTAGAAGGGGAAATTAGACCTCATTCTTATCTGATGCCTCATTAACATACACGTGTAAACAAACCAAGGAAAGCAAAAGATTTCTCATTTTGTCCATCTCTGATCTTATTAGGAGGAAGGACTTTGTTGACTGAGTGAATGGGATAAACAAATCTCCTTTCACTTTAGCAATGAAAATTTGCTTCACCTCTCTCGAGCCTGGAAAGTACTTAATGCTGTGGGTATTTAGCTTTGGGTTTCATGGGGTATAAATTGCAAAAAGAGCTTTCTTTATAGAAAGCGCAAGAATTGTGAAAGTACAGTGGTAAGACCTTCAGTGTCAGTGAATAATGACTTTAATATTACTAAAGTTATTTCTTTTTTTTCTTAAAGCTTGGCACGTGAGCTAACAACTGTTGCCAATCTCTTTTTTTTTTCTGCTTTATTTCCCCAAATCCCCCCCGGTACGTACTTGTATATCTTAGTTGCAGGTCCTTCTAGTTGTGGCATGTGGGATGCTGCCTCATTGTGGCCCTATGAGTGGTGCCATGTCTGTGCCCAAGATCTGAATCAGCGAAACCCTGGGCCGCCGCAGTGGAACACATGCACTTAACCACTTGGCCACGGGGCTGGCCCCGGAAGTTATTTCTTTTTTAAAAAAATTTTTTTATTGAGGTTATGGTAGTTTACAACATTGTGAAATTACTAAAGTTATTTCTTTATCTGGAATGAGAAGCCATTACCTGGGAATCTGCCCTGACATACGTATTTGGACTAGCGAACTCTGAATTTGGATTAAGAAAGGAAGGTACTAGAATTACTCTGATGTAAATTCCCTGGGGACAGGGCCTGTGTTTTGTTCATGGTTGTGTCTGCAGAGCCTGGAAAACTGCCTGGCTCATCATAGCTGCTCAGTAAATATTTATTGAATGAATAGTAAATTTGTATATTGTCTGTCTGTTTTAAATCTAAAAGCTGAACATTAATCATTTTAGTATTGTTTTATTAGCCTTTGGGGAAATAAATTTAAATTGGTTGAGGCATCGTTTCTGATACTTCTTGCTGATTGTGAGAAAGTCCTGTAAAGCACATTGTAGAGCATGCGTTCACTCATTGTCATTAAATTTCTTTGAGACATTTTAAAATGGATGCATGAGACTGCATTACATATAAATTAACCACAGTTCATTTAGTCCCTTGTTATTGGACATTTAAGTTTATAATTTTTTTTTTTGCTCTTACAAATAATACTTCAACGGAGGAAATTTTCTTGGCATGGCAGTTCAACACATAGCAATTTAGCAAAACAGGATCTAGGAATTTCTACTAGAAAATAAGCATGGATTTTGTAACCGTGAAGGTGGGATCAGAAACTTCAATGATCAGACAGCTGAGATCAGACAGCGCAAATGGTACAGCTCTAGGTAGGCCAGCTGCTTCTACAGTGTGGATAATGTGCAATCATCAGTCTTTTCAAACGAAAGCTCTCTTGCAGTTTGTCATGGAACTGGCTATCACTTGTATTTGTCTTTCACTTTTAAAGAATAAATGAGTCACCACAACTGCTTCTGCCTCTTAATGGTGTCTTAAAGATTATAAATGCATTTAACTCCTTTATTTATAATCAATGTTACATTTATTTACGATTATATCATTCTGAATTTTGTTGGAGAATTTTTGCTTTTTCAAATTTAAATATTATAAAATGTTACATTCGTACAAAAGACACGTAATATGTGTTACGTAAGGTCTAATATAATGATGTCTATGCTATCCCCTCCCTCAGCTTAAGTGATAGGACGTTACCAATACCTTCTTGGATCCCATCTCCCCAGGACTGCTCTGTCCTACTGCTGTCCTGAGGAAGCCATCATCCTCCATTTGGGGTCTGGCATTCTCTTGCTTTTCTTTATGGTTATATTACCTATGTCTATATCCCTAAACAACACATTGTTAATTTTACATATTTTGGAACTGTATATAAATGGTATCAGTATATATGTGTGTTTGTGTATATGTATGTATATGTGTGAATATGTGTATATGTGTATATACATGGTCTCAAATTTAGTGAGTAAAACTTTTTAGTAAAACTAAAACACAAATTTTTTTCTTTTTCTTTCTTTCTTTCTTTCTTTCTTTTTCTTTTTCTTTCTTTCTCTCTTTTTTTGCTGAGGAAGATTAGCCCTGAGTTAACATCTGTGCCAGTCTCCCTCCACTTTATATGTGGGTTGCTGCCACCGCATGGCTGATGGGTGGTGTAGGTCTGCACCCGGGATCTGAACTCGTGAACTGGGGCTGCCAGACTTAACCAGTACACCATGGGGCCAGCCCCTAAAACTCGCACGTTTAATTTGCATTTAAAGTTAATATCTTTACCCTCTGTATTAGTCATCTTTTGCTGTAATAGTATGGTGTAACAAACCGCTGCAAAATTTCAGTGGCATGCAATGACAGACATTTATTTCTAGGTCACAGGTTCGGCAGCCTCTGCTGTGTCTGGCTGGGGTTGGCTGTGGGTCGGGTTCAGTCCTGTGCCAGGTTTCTACTGATTCTGGTACCAGCAGCTACCTGAAGTGCAGTGTAGGAGGGCAAGAGAACACGGACAAGCTCAGTGCTCTTAAAGCCTCCAGTTAGAGCTGGTGCAGTGTCAGTTCTGCCCGCATCCCAACACGTCGTATGGCCAGGCCCCCACATCCATGAGGTGGGGAGTATCCTGCACCCCCAGGGAGGCCGCAGCAAGGAAGACATGTGAACAAAAGGCACTGTCTGCTGTATCTTCCTCCTGCAGAACAGCATAAGGAACTTGGAATGTTTCCATTCCTGTTGCCTCCCTTCTAGATTACATGCTGGTTTTGTTCAGTACTTTAGCTTTTTTTTCTAAGTCCTAATTTAGAAATGATAGCTCTGATAATTGCTTGCATTTACTCATGTTTACAATTGTTTTTTCTCACTGTTCTTTCCTGTATTTCAGACCTTCTTTATGGCATCATTTTCCAATTTTTTTGTGAACTGCAGTTTTAGAAACATCCTTCATGAGGATCTGTTTACGGTATAATTCCCTCAGTTTGTGTCTGAAATTTTTTAAATTTTGTCCTTTTTCTTGAAAAAATAGTTTAGCTGAATTGGATGTATAATTATAGCTTAACATTTATTTTCTCTTAGAACTTTGAAGATGCTATTCTAGTGTCTTCTGGCCTTCATTGTTGTGGTTGTTAAATCAGCTGTCAGGTTTAATTGTTCCTCTCTAAGCAATTTGCCCTTTGTTTCTAGTTGCTTTTAAGAACTCTGTCATTGGTGTTTTGCGGTTTCACTGTGATGTCTCTAGGTGTCAATTTCCTTTTTATTTACACTTCTTGGAATTTGCTGAAGTTGAATCTTTACATTAATATCTTTCATCAATTCAGGGAAATTCTCAGCTATTCTCTTTTTGCATATTATATCTCCCTCATTCTTTATGTTCTAAAACTCCAATTAGGTAGACGTATTAGATGTTTTAATCTGTTTTTTGTGTCTTACTCTTCCTTTCCATTTTTTATGTGTCTTTGTTGCATTTTGGATATTTTCAGATCTATCATCTGGCTCATTAATTCTCTCTTTAGCAGTATCTAATTTGCTGAACTTGTCCATTTTTGAGTTTTTTTTTTTTTAAGATTGGCCCTGAGCTAACGTCTGTTCCCAATCTTTTTTTTTCCTTCTCCCCAGTCCCCCAGTACATAGTTGTAGGTCCTTCTGGTTCTGCTGTGTGGGGTGCCACCTCAGCATGGCTTGATGAGCAGTGCAATGTCCGCCCCCAGGATCCGAACCTGCGAAACTCTTAGCCACCGAAGCGGAGTGCACGAGCTTAACCACTCGGCCACAGGGCTGGCCCTCCATTGAGTTTTAATTTTAGTTAGTCTCTCTCTTTTTTTTTTTGAGGAAGAGTAGCCCTGAGCTAACTGCTGCCAATCCTCCTCTTTTTTCTGAGGAAGACTGGCCCTGAGCTAACATCTGTGCCCATCTTCCTCTACTTTATACGTGGGATGCCTACCACAGCATGGCATGCCAAGCGGTGCCTTGTCTGCACCCAGGATCTGAACCCGTGAACCCAGGGCAACTGAGGAACGGAACGTGTGCACTTAACCGCTGCACCACCAGGCCAGCCCTAGTTATTCTCTTTTTCACTTGATTGTTTTTCAGATCTGTTGCCTTCGTTTTTGCTCATATTTTCCATTTCATGTTGTATTTTGAAGTATTATTACTGACCTTTTTAAAGAATTTGTGATTAATATATTTATTTCTGTTGAACCTTGCTTATTATGCATAGTTTTAAATTTTGAGCTCATTTTTATTGTAACTTTCTCTGTGGAAATTCTTATGAGACCTGTGTTAAGAGTGCTTTCTCCCAGAGGAGATTTGCGGTTGAGGACACTGTCAACCTAGTGCCACTTAATTTCTAGGCTTGAGAAGTTCACAGCATGTGAGTAGTATGTATTTGAACTTGAAACTTGTGTGAAGGTTGGTTTTGGTTACAAATTTCCAGGGAATATTTCCCTTTCCCTCCCAAAACACAAATAAACCTAGACTCAGGGGAGAATTTTCCTTCAGTATCCGTTTGGGGTAGTTTTTTTTTTTTTCTAGTTTGTTCTTTTTATTGATCTAGTCGTTCAGGGGCCAGGCTTTTTATGTACTTCTCTGTAGTCTGACTTCCATTTCGTATAGGGTGAAACTTTTGCCTTATCCCGTGTGAGACTGTAAACACTGACAGCTGTTCAGCATTGTCCAGTAGAATTTTCTCTGATCATGGAAATATTGTATATCTGTGCTACTACAGCATCCAGTAACCACATTTGAAATGTGGCTAGTGCAACAAAGCAACTGAATTTTAAATTTTACGTGCTTTTAGTGGATTTAAATTTAAATAGCTGAGTGTGGCTGTGGCAACAGTTTTGGGCAGTGCAGCTTGGTTGTGGCAGACTCAGACACCTCTTGGGCAGCTGCTGTGTCATTGCCTACCTCCCACTCTCTTTGTACAAGCTCCTGTTCATTTTTTTGTTCTCTGAGGATTTCTCTGATTTGCTTGTGAGCTTTGCTGTCCATTTAAAAGGAGATCATTCTTGTATTTTATCAAGCATTTTTAGGTGTCGTGTAGCAAGAGGGTTCACAAGGCATTTGGACACAAGAATCTCAGAAACAGAAATTCTTGACAGCTTTATTTTTAGTTGGAGAAGTACTTATCTTGAATGATAAAAATTGGAAAGTTCACAGCAGAGTGGTGGAAGTTCTTCAAGTGAAACTGACTATGAAGGTAAAAATTATGAGAAAGAATTAATTAAATAATTACTTTGTCCTCCTTATTCTACAAAAAATTTAAGGATGCTGAAAGGTAAAAATAGCGCTGTGGCTACTTTTTAAAGTCTTAGCCATCATCTTCAGCTTCTTGGTGCCAGTAAGTATTTCATCTGTACAAGAGCACCTGAATGAAAAAGTATACATATGTTTGGAGAGAACAGTATTTTGAAAGTAGATGGAAAAAAACAAGGGAGCTTGAGGGATCATAGAGAATGAGGGTGTTGGAGGAAGAGAAAAGGGCTTTTGACACTCAATGTTGACAGTGTGTGTGTTTGCTTCTGGATTGAACAGGAACCTGTGTTGGTAATTGAGTTAGAGGGATTTTAAGAAACCTAAATAATGGGGGCTGGCCCCGTGGCCGAGTGGTTAAGTTCGCGCGCTGCGCTGCAGGCGGCCCAGTGTTTCGTTAGTTCGAATCCTGGGCGCGGACAGGGCACTGCTCATCAGACCACGCTGAGGCAGCGTCCCACATGCCACAACTAGAAGAACCCACAATGAAGAATACACAACTATGTACCGGGGGGCTTTGGGGAGAAAAAGGAAAAAAATAAAATCTTAAAAAAAAAAAGAAAGTCATGTTGTAAAAAAAAAAAAAAAGAAACCTAAATAATGAATTCTAGCTATTTCTGAGATACACGCTTTTTCTTCCTTTATAGCAAAATGTTTTAGAAAAGTGCAGTTGGTTTTTAATGTTTGTTAATAAAAACGTCTAGATTCTTTGTCATAAATCTCTGTTACTTTAGGATTCACTTACTCTTTTGGAACCGTAAGTAAATTTGATTCTTTTTTTTTTTAATTTGTATTTTTTTATTGTGGTAGAATATACATAAGATTTACCATTTTAACCATTTTTAAGTGTGTGGTTCAGAGGCATTAAGCATATTCACAACCATCACCATCCATCTTCAGAACTTTTTTCATCTTCCCAAACTGAAACAGTAACTCCCTGTTTCCCCTCTCCCCAGCCCCTGGCAGCCACCATTCTTTCTGTCCCTATAAATTTGACTCTTTTGGTACCTCATTTAAGTGGAATCATAAGAGTATTTTTCCTATTATGACTGGCTTGCTTCACGTAGCATAATGTCTTTAAGATTAAATTTGTTTTTTTTTTTGAGGATGATTAGCCCTGAGATAACATCCACTGCCAGTCCTCCTCTGTTTTGCTGAGGAAGACTGGCCCTAAGTTAACATCTGTGCCTATCTTCTTCTACTTTGTATGTGGGATGCCTGCCACAGCTTGGCTTGACTAGCAGTGTGTAGGTCCACAGCTGGGATCCAACCCAGTGAACCCCCGGCCGCTGAAGTGGAACATGTGAACTTAGCCACCGGGCCAGCCCCTAAATTTGATTTGTTAAAGTTAGAATTTGTGACAAATGGAGATCACATCAGCATGTAGTGGAGACTGGGGTTCTTTGTGTATTTTTTTCACAGGAGAAGTTAGTATAATGAAATAAGTTAATTTGGTCTCCTGAAAGAATATTATTAGAAAGAATAGAATGTGATACCATATATTGTGTTTTATAATTCTATTAAAGTTTTAAAATAATTGAAATTGGGCCTACTGAACTAGTTCTAGAATAGATTATCTGGTGTTATAAAAACCAGAATTTCTTTTAGATACTTCCAGAGGTTTTAACTGTCTAAAAGTGGCAGAAATCATTTTTAGGCCAAGTTTAGTGCTTGCAGTAAAGAAAAGGATATGACGGAGCTTGCCTTCCTTTGAACTAGACCCTGAGTCCGCTGTGAGGATGGGTTATCTTAGGCCTGTGTAGCCTTACCGTAATTCATGCATGTCAAGTTTTGTCGCCAAAGTTGGAGGAGTCACTTGAAAGAACCAGTATTAGGTTAGCATGAGTATAAATTCTCATGCTGAGAATAAATAGCAATGACTCAAGTTCCTGGAAAATGAGTTTAGAGGTCAGATTTTGCAGAAATACCACAATATGCCTTTTATGTGAAATTGTGGATTTAAGACAAATTACTTTTTCCCTCATGGATGGTGTGAAAAACAGCAATTACAGTTTTTCTTCTTTCTTCTTTGTGTGTCCAGTGGGAGGGGATAGCATCTCTGGGAGGAGGAACAGAATGTGAAAGTTTTATCTTATGTGCTACTGACCGGCCTCCATGCGTAAAAGAATTGGAAGACTACCTACTTTGAAAGTAAAAGGGAGGATGTACACTTCAAAGCTGTGAATAGCATAAGGAATCTTGAACAAGTGACTTAGTTATAAGCAATTTAAAAATATCTTTCTAGGGACTACACCATGACGTTTTACATTCATTCCAACACATGAACACGTGTATCGTTGCATATTTGTAAAGCACATTTACCACCTTGGATGGCGAGGTTATAAATCTAGTGTTTATAAGTTTTATTATCCTGGCGTTTTTGTATTTACAATTTTTAGTGCTGAGAAAACTCTTAATATCTCAAGACCTTCAATTCTTGAGTAAGTATTTGGTTGACAACTTATGATTATGGGCAGGAGGGGTGCCCTGCTTAGTACAAAGTGCTTTGGTGTTGCCACTTAGGAATTTTAAATTTAAGATAAAAAACTTTGATATAAACAAGAACAGAGAGAAAAGTCCCTGGGCAAAGAAACTAGACTCTACAAGTAGAAATGAACTGTAAGTGACCTCCTGGGTCATCCGTGAACATTTAATCTACTTTGTCTATTTGTAAGGTGGGATTGCCTTCCTGTGTCATCCTTCAGCATGTTCGACCTCATAGTTTCCTGGGAGGACAAGCAAATCTAATAAACTCAGTGAAGCACCATCAAGAAAGTGTATTTATTGTGAGAAACTTCATCATGTATTCTAAAACTAACATGTGGATTATATGTTGTTTTAGATTTTCCATACAACTTCTCATTTCCTTTGGAATAACTGGGGTATCTGGAAATGAAAATCATTTAATAGTATCTACTGCCTAGATAAAAAAGGAAGCACGTGGGACCAGGATGGGGTGATCATGTGGCAGCACTATGATTATATGCCACTGCTAATTACAGTGTGTGCACCATGCTGTGCATACAGATGCTGATGCGTTGTTTTTTCATTTTGCAAATTTATACTTCTCATGTATGTTACACAACATGAGTAAGGTATATAGAGAGGGCAAGCATTATATTTTCAAAAACTGTTACCCTAACTTTAGTCTGTTCAAAAGCAGAGGTCCTTAGTATTGTGCTGTTTTCTTACTTGATTTAGAAAATAGAGTAATCGTCACTTTTTGTGATTGTAAGAAGTAGCTTATCAGTTTATGAAGGAGGCTACACATGAGTTAGCACAAGTGTAAATTTTGTATGGAATCTGATCTTATCTGGAATTTTATATATTAGATTTGGGGAGGCATTTATGCATCCATGGTTATGTTTAAATATAGCATTAGTATTAATTTATGCTTCATTTTCTTTAATATATTAATCAAGAGAGGAAGATTTATAATGTAAATCTTAGCATAGGTTTAAGTTTGTATTTGTGTTAATACAGGGTGATGCTTTATGTTATACTCAAGAGGAAAAAACCAAATACAAAATTTTGTATGTGGTATTTATAAAGTGTATATATATATAGACACACTGTTTTTTTTTGCAGGGGAAGATTTACCCTAAACTAATATGTGTTGCCAATCTTCCACCTTTTTTCTTCCTTTTTCCCCAATGAACCCCCAGTACGTAATTGTGTATAGTTTTAAATTCTTCTGGTTCTTCTGTGTGAGCTGCCCCCACAGCATGGCTACTAACAGACAAGTGGTGTGGTTCCATGCTCAGGAACTGAACCCGGGCCATTGAAGTGGAGTGTACAGAACTTTAACTGCTAGGCCATCAGGGCTGGCTCTATAAAGTATATTTTTAAAGTACTTTCAGAAAATTCCTTGAAAGGAAACATGCCCTAAATGATTGGGTAGATGTACTGGCATTGTGTTGTAAGAGAATTTTTCATTCTACTTTTCTGTTTCCAATTAAAAAAAAAAGAAGAGCCCATATTACTTTTATGATTAGGAAAATGCCCATTGTCAGAGAAAGTCTATAGCAATAACTTTGGTGATCTTTATTTGATGACATATAATATATAAATCATTTATGTACAATCAAAATAACTGTGGCAGGTGCAACATGCTGGATTAACTGTCAGTGGAGTGCTTTCTTTCTGTGAGTTCTTTACTTGGGAATGGGGAGGGAATAAGTTTTTAGTAACTGAAGACACAGGACACCTGTTAATGAGTTTCTGTGTGGTAATTACTTTATACATATTATTTGCTTTCGAGATAGCTTCTTACAGAAAAAGGAAAATATGATATTCTAAAGATTGATTGGCAGTCTTTTATATTTAGATGATGCCACAGGGTTCTTTTGGAGATAAAAAAGTTTTAAAACTAAATTTTTTCCTTATTTCTTTTTAGAAAACTTTATTTTAAATACTGACCTTTAGAAAACATGATTTCTTTCTCTTTGTTTTCTGACCAGGACATGTATTCCTCTGAGAAATCTTGGACAGCAGATTTTGGTTTAAGATCTGATTGGGACAACATACAGAGACATTTCCAGTCATGAGTAAGTGTCCTTCTGTGTTTCATCGCAGCAAACTCAGGCGCATTTGCAGTATGGTACCAGAAAAAGAAAAATTTGTTATTGGACAAATTAGAATTATGTTATCTCATCACAGGTTGAATAATCTGGTTCAGCCCAATACTGTATGCGTCTCTATTTAAATAAGGAGATACTTTTGATGTTTGATTTATTCTAAGAAGTCATGCTGAAGAAATCTCTGTCGTTAGCTTCTTGGCTGATATGGTTCTATTATCTAAACTTTTCTGTTGACTACCATTGGCAAATGACTCTTCAGAAGTAGGCGGGAAAATTACAGTGACTATAATTTGCAGAGATTTTATTGTGTGGAATTTAATTATTGGTTAACATGGGTTAATATTATATTTAAGGAGAAAACCCCAGTCTCTTTATCAAAGTCTTTGATGGATTAAGGAGCCAAGTCTATGGTATTGACTTACCAAGTTTGGTAGATTTTATCTTCTCAGGTGTAAGGAGATAGATGTGTAATATTTTCTCTCGTTCCTATTCACTTCTGCTTATGAACAAGAGAACTGGATTTTACTGTTTCGTATTAACTGTTTACTTTTAAAGAGTGAGGAAAGAATTACAATTTTTACCCTAACTGGGATCCTGTGATGGTGTTGATATACTTTTAAAAAGTGCAGCTTTTTTGATTATGGAAACTTTAGGATGGTGTGAGCATTTCCTTATTGGAATATAATATTAGAGAGTTTAAAAATTTTCACGTATTATTCATATTGTTTGTATTTACAGTAATATGAATAGACTAGCTTTTCTCCTCATCAATTTAAATAGACAGTTGATAAATGAAAATGAAGTTGTTATTGTGAAATCTTTGAGTGCTTTCTACTAAGAATAATATTGCCAGAAGTAGTCTTTGATTTTCTAGATTTTTCGGTGGAGTACTTTTTTGGTGGTATACTTTGAATAAACAGGGATAGTTGTTGACGAGTTCAAATACAGATCAAGAAGGAAGCAGCTATTGTTATTTCCGCTCCATTCATGTGAAATTTTGTGAGAATGTTTATCTCATGTAAAGTGCCAACTCCAGTAAAGATAGTAATATGAGTTCATGAAAACTAAGAGCATTTTAACTTAAAAAATACTTCTATTTTTGGAAATTTAACTAAATTTTTTTCTACTTTGCAACCTTAGTGTTCTGTTAGCATCACTGTTACAGACGGAGTGTTTGTTGAAGACAGGTTCCATGTGTCTTTCATTTTTGAATCTCAGTGCCTAGCACAGTGTCTTGTACACTGTTTCCCCCTAAAGCTCATAGAGCCCTGTGAGGACGAAGGCAGGGGGAGCGATGGCCTGTTAGACAGCTAATAAGTGTCTGAACCACATAAAATTTTTATTTGTAAATTACAATGGTTATACTTCATTTGCAAGATTTTTAATTGGGTCTTTTTTATATCTACTAGTTCTCATTCTGCTTGTTTTTATGTTAAATATTTTTTGGTTCTTTTATTATTCCTTTATCTCTTTGTGGATCTTCTACATGCTTATTTTAAAGTCTTTTTCAGATCATTTGATAATTTTAAAATTTTGTCTGCAGTGAATTTATATTGTGGTTGTTGATACTGTTGGTGTTTTCATCATGTTCTGTAGTTTTGCAGGCACATTGTGATGGGGGTGTTTTTTCTTTCTCCTATATGTGTGTGTGTGTTTGTGTGTGCACGCGTGCGTGTGTGTGTCTTCCTCTCTCTCTCTTTGTGATTTCCCCTGCTGGTCTAGCAGATTTGCAGTTTCTCCGCCTGGCTTTGGAGTTCACAGATCAGAATCAGGTCTTGTGTTGGTGGATCAGAGCCCCGGGCCCATGGTGACGTTGGGGATATCACAGACTCAGTCACTGAGTCAGCTGGCATTAGGTCAGCAGCTTTCTAGGCCGTAGCCTCAGCGCAGTTAGCAGAAGCCTTTTCAGTCTGTTTCATAATCAGGGTGGAGTGCCACCCTGTCCCTGGATTTAAGTTCTGGCTACTGACTATGGCTAGGACCCTGCTTCTCCTGCAGCTCTTTCATGCACAGTTCCCCCGGGGATCCACTTCCTGCTGCCTTTTCCTGCTTGGGGCCCAGAGCCTCGCAGCTCTCCTGGCTTCAGCTTAGCTCACACTTGGTGTTCCTGTTCCATTTCCGATCCATAGAGATGTTTAGCGTGTTTTGGGGCATAGGTATGTCATTTCGGTGATTTGTTTTTGCTTTTTATCTGTAATTTCTCTGTGTTTGTTGTGAAGACAGAGGAGCCACAAAGATTGAACAGCGCTGTTGGGGGTTTAACCGCTGGTGTTACAATAAAGTCCAAACTCCTTACTTCACATTTAAGATTTTTTTAAAGTCAGTTTCTGCTTAGTTCCCTAGTTCCTCGAGCTCCTCTATCATCGAGGCACCACTTACTTCACTTGCTAGGTCACCCCACCGTGCTGCTTCTCCATAGCACTCTGCTTGCCTCATTCTAGTGCCTCTCATTCTGTATTAAAATCACCTGCCTATGCTCTCTTTTTCTTTAGCTAATCTAATCTGCAAGCTCCTGGAGGGCAAAGACTTTTATTCCTAGTGCTAAACACTGTTCCTGGCACTTAATAGGTGCTCAGTAAATAGTGCATAGATTTGGGTGTTGCTAAGTAACGTCCGTAGTTTGTAGTAGCTGTCTATGTATTATTATTTTTAAGTTTGAGCTGTTCTCATGGAAAGAGTGTGTGCGTGGAGTATGGCATAGGAGAAAGCACTCTAAGCAGGCGGAGCAGTGTGAAAAAGCCATGAAAGTCTGGCTACACATAGGAGTTACCAGGTAGTTCAACATTCTGGAGTATAGCAGTGGGGAACTGAGACTGTGAGAGAGAAAGCTGGAGGAGACGAAATCAGGGTCCAGGTTGTAAACATTTGGGAATGTTTGGATTCTATCCTGTAGGGTTTAAGGAACTATTGAAGGATTTCCATTAGGGGAGCGGCTTAAGCTTTCATTCTGGAAAAATCACTCTGACAGATAGTTTTGTTAGATGTAAATTAAAAAGGTCAATTATAGACAGCATTTACCTTTTCTAGCTTTGTTCTTAGTTTTCAGCTCTTTCCAGGCTCCCTTTGAAATAGACTTTGAGTTATGTTTCTTTTTCTTGCCAATTTAATAATTTTCCCTGCTGATAGAATCATTCTTCAGTAGAGCACTGTAACCATAAGTGCTCTACGTTAAGCTGCAGTTTCCGGCGCGTTGTAGGTTTTCAAAAAAGTGGGAACTGAGTATATCAGAGTTCGTTTTTGAAAAAAATATTGGAGAAGCATGATACAGGTTAAAAAATAGGAAGATACGTTTGTAATATCTATTTGCAATAGCTAGAATTTCTAGACCTAGGTTTGAGTGAGAATGATGGGTAACTAGAATTTTTTTTCAGTATTTCCCTAGAGATTAAAAGATTAGTTGGATGCTTGTATATCTGGGTGGGTTTATCTCTGCAGGATTTCCTAACCCCGCCCATGTCATGAACCATGTAGCTTGGACATGGTGGTAATTGTACAGCATGTGGAATAAACTGATGGAGTTGTTTGCGGCTTGGAGGCAACTGGTTCTGACACTTCAGGCCAGGCTGCCACCTGCACCCCACTGCCCTGAAAGCTGAGGGGATCAATTTCTCTGCATATACTGACATACCAGTTGGGGCCCCCAACTATAAGGCCTAGAGGATTTGTTAGGTGTTTTAAGATATTTTTCATCTATTAGTCTAGATCTTTATATATTCTGTCAAATTCTGAGGCTGAGTATTTATCTTGTGGGAAATATATGATGCTACTATGATGTGCATTTCATTGTGGATTGTTAACTTTATTACAATTCACAAAAAGCCTTTTGATTTCCAGTACTTAAATTGTTCTCGTTTTTCTGTATTTGCATGTTTTGCAGTGTTAACATTTATCAGATTTTGTTTTATCAGATGGTGTCAAAGATGAAATAAAGTTGTTATATTTAAAGTGTGGCTGTGACTTTAAATGGATCTTTTACATTTTTAACGGGAATTATAACAAGAATAGTTCATGTAAAAAGCAGTGCCAAACAATTTCTAGATGATTATTTTGGTGGAATATGTTAAAAAAAAGTGCCAAAAAAGCACCAAAAAACAAAGAAAAGTGATTATTTAAGGTACTACTAAATTTCCTTTCCCCAAGTTTTAAGTTAAAGAAAATGTGAGCTTATCTGCTCTATTTTAAAATTTTAATCTTTACTTTTGTGTTTTATTTCACTTTCTTCAGGAAAGTTTTGCTCTGTAACTAATCACATGACATGTTTCCTGAGAGAGTCTTTCTTGATGTTAATTGTCCTCTGACTGGGCAATCCAGGAGTGAATCTATTGTGTTAGAGTGTTTGATCTTGCCCTTTGGCCTAAATAATGGAGTGAATTTTTTGAGGTCACTTCTAGATGTGAGACGTTTCTCGTTTATCTGAGGAAAAAGTAATGGCAGTGAATAATTTGGGATGTAGTGTATTTGTGGCTTTCTAGTAAGAGTGGGAGTAGACGTCTTCCCTCAGTACAGCAGTAGAGTAAGATTTCATACTCAAGTGAAGAACAATTTGTTTTAACATTTGTTAGAGCAGGTAATCTTATAAATAATTGAGTAGTTGGCTAAACCCCTCAGTGGTGGCATAAGGATTCTTTTAAGTCTTATTAAATAGAAAAATCGTACAAGAAGTAGTAGAAGACTTTCCCTAAATATTGGCTGAAACATCCCTCTAGCACAATACCCTATCCAGATGTATATTCAGTTTTGTAGAATAGCTGTGTACCTCAGAAGTTAGGCAGAAATTAAAGAAAAGAATTTAATTGTAATTTCAATACTGGAGTGTCTGCATTTAACAGAATAGTGAAAGAAATCCCCTTGTAAAGTATAGCAAGTATTCATTTGTTATATTAAGACTTAGTTATGCTTCATAAGTTTAGATTATGGAATATAAAGTTTTAAATGTCAACTGTTCTTAAAATGAATATATGATCAGTGATTCTTACTGGGGGGATGAATTCAGAAATGTCTGGAGACTTTTTGATTGTCACAGGTGCTGGGGGAACCTGCTGGCATTTAGTGGGCCGGGGGGAGGTAGAGTGGGTAACATGTTGTCCTTGTTGAGAAGCACTGTGTGTAAACCAGCAGAACCAGGGCAGCAATAAACTGTAGGTAAGGTGATAAAGACTGCCAGCAAAAGTGGCTTCGCAGAAAATTGACTGCATCAGTTTCTTAGTTTAAGGCACTTCACTGTGTTAATACTGACCGTTTAAAATGGAATATACTTTGCTTTTAGCTAATTTATCTTCTTTTTGACCACTTGCTGCAGCAAAGTGAGTAATTCTTAGTTTGATACTATGGGAAATTAAATATGAATTTAATGTAGCATTTATTATAGAGCATCTTCAGTTATCATATTTTAAGTTCTTGTTAAGAGGTGGTTTGCATTACACTAGTGGTACTTTCCAAGACCTCCCGTGGGTGCCTGAAACTGCGGGCAGTACCAGATCCTATATATGCTATACATTTTCCTATACATTCGTACCTATGATAAAGTGTTGTTTATAAATTAGGAACAGTAAGTGATCAACAACAATAACCAGTAATAAAATAGAACAATTATAACAGTGAACTGTAATAAAAGTGGTGTGAATGTGGTCTCTCTCTCTCAAAGTATCTTATTGTACTGAACTCCCCCTTCTTCTCGTGATGATGTGAGATGATGCAATGCCTGCGTGATGAGATGGGTGACGGAGGCACTCTGACAAAGCGTCAGGCTCCTGCTGACCTCTGACAGTAGTCAGAAGGAAGATCATCTTCTGGACCACGGTTGATGGAGTGTAACTGAAACCGGGAAGGCAAAACCTCAGGAAAGGGGGCACAACTGTATTTTGTATCTTCTTGTTTTGATAGTTTTTCAAACTTACAACTTTTTTTACAATGTTTTAAAAATAGTATCCCAAATTATTCCCCCTATACCTTTTACCCAGATTTACTAATTGTTTACATTTTGTGCATCTGCTTCTCTCTCTCTCTGACACACATACACCTCTATCTATGTATATAAAAGAAATTGATTTGTAATTAAACAAAACATTTTCTGTGAAAGCGTAGTTTTCTTTTATTAAATTTTATTATTAAATTCTTAGTATAGATGTAAATTACTGTAGTATTACAATCTCAGCAAAGCTTCTAAATTACTTTTGCTGGTTAATTCTTAAAATTTCAAACCATTTACCTACTATTGTTATGTATTAATGTTCAAAAGCCAGGTTATATCTTTTGTAGGCTTTTCATTAAGGTTTTTCTTTTAGATCTAAAATAATATAGATAAACTTGGTATGTAAATCAACTCCAATTAAAATTTTTTAGTACAGCACAAAGGAGGGTGACCCGGATGACCTCTGTAGTAGTTTTAAGAGACACTATTCTTAAGGGGAACTCTCACATTCCTTTCTGAGAGGGTGAGTTTTCCTATGGCAGTCCTCTTCAAGTTCCTGGAGTCCCAGAGACCCCCAAGATGTATAGCCAGTGGCTTGACTTCTGTAACATGCCCCACCTCCCGCCCCGTTTGCTTTAGAGGAACACATCTATTAGGTAAAACGAGGTATGCCCCTATTAAGCTAAATTAAGAGAACTCACACACACTTTTCGGGGTTTGGGGGCCTACTTTTGTTGCTCCTGGGAATTTGCATCCTGGTCGCTTTCAGAAGTACTGTTGTTCCAAATGCAGGCACGCATTCTCTGGTTTATTCTGCTTATTCTCTTGGAAACCAGAGTTAGAGGGGAATACATATTTAAATTAATACACTTAAATATTCATATGGTTATCTTTTTCATTAATTTCAGAAAATAGAGTTTGATTTTTGCAGTTTTTTCTTGAATCTGTTTTATTATAACTGATGTACTGGTTTGAAAAATTCCATCTTGTTTACATTAACTTTTCTAAAAATGAATTTCTATGTGAAAATGTTATAGGTATGACTTAGTATTTCTCCTTATCAAAAGAAATGTGGTGGAAAGCACAAGTTAGTGAATTGTTAGTGCACAAAATTGGGGTTCTCCTACCCGATGCACATAAAAAAGCCATTATTACGGCATCAGCTTTCGGGAAAAGAAATCGGCTTTATTGCCAGATCATTCTGCAAGGAGACGGGCATATGCTCTCAGATCTATCTCCCTGCTCCAGGGCTAGGGGCAAAATTTATGGGGTGAAGGGCAGGGCCGTCTGAAGTGTGGATGGAGATGAGGAGAAGTGAGGTAATCAATGTTCTACAGAAGCGTAGTTAAGCTTCATGGCTCTTCATAGGACGCATGTTCACAAAATGGTGGCATTACCATGATCTGAGGGTGGAGTTTTTAGCTCCTTGATGTCAGAAAGTTCACTTATTGAGCATTTGCACTGGCCCACTTGATAGCTTGGTGGTCTCAACCAGCTTGAGCTAGACAAAGAGTCCCAGTTCCTGAAAAACCACTCTTAATTACTCTGTTGATAAGATGGGGTCAGTCGAACTGGTCTTAGAGGGCCTGTGGTTAAAATATTTGTTATATGCTCTGTAACTAATAGATCTACTTATAGTTAACATCTAGTTTGTTTTTTTTAAAGTAGTATCTGGACAGCTGTATATTATCACTTTTTGTATTAAACTCAAATAGACATTTTCTATTAAGGGCATTTGGGCCTGTCAATATATATGATGGATGTCTTTGTATAGTTGTCTCCTTGTTTCCCCAAAATGTGAAATTGAGATTAAAAATTTCCTAGCCTCTGTCTTTTGTAGGGACAGAAAAATTTTTCCTTTTTCCTTTTTCCTTCTAGGTTCTTTGGCTGGCCTAATGATTAAATTCATGTAAAGCAGATTAACAGGAGAAAAACAGACAAAATTTTAATGTCACATATACCTCCTGTATATGTGGGAGAGCCCCAGGAAAACTGAGTAACTTCTCCAAATGGCCAAAGTTATCACCTTAAATACCATCTTCAGCTAGACATGAGATGACGTTGGGGTGAGGAGTCAGTTATGGGAGGTTAACTGAACCACTATGCCGCTCTGCTGTTTTTTCAAAAAATCAGCCTAAAATAATTCTTATGCCAAAGAAGCATATTTTGCGTTGACAGATTCTGCTCCCCTTCACTTTCTCCCTCAAAATTGTTCTAAAATAGCATTTTGGTATTACGTTGTTTTCTTTTTTGGAGATAGACAAGGTGACTATGAAAATAATTCTTTCTAGTCTCTCTTTGAAGCCGTGGGTTAGAAAGGGTCAGGAATAGAGTGAAAACATGGTCCCAATTCTACCCCTTACCCCAGTGTCCCACTCCCAATTCAAATACTGAGCCATAAGTTAGTTAAGAAAAAAGGAAATGTGGTATATGTTTGTATCATGACTGTGGTTTAGAAGTTAGGGGAATCAAATGGAACTGAACACTTCTTACATAGTTATCGCTTATTCAGGTCAAAGGTAGCGGTCGTTGTGCAGGCAGTTGGTGATGGAGCGCCCTAAATTCAGAAGCTGACTTCTCCTGGTATTACCCAGGCGCCCTGAAGTCGTACTAGTTTTTTTTCCTGCTTACACATTTCGAGCATTTAGGTGTTAAACTTTAAACAGTGGAATGCAGAAAGATTATAGTCAGACACTAATGTACATGTATACATTTATATTAAATTGGAGAGCATTTTCAATCACAATGTGTTTTAAAAAGTACAGTTGTCTTTCACATTCTAGAAGAATGGAAAAGAAATAGAATTTATTGGATGTATTAGTAAAGGTTTTGACGCTATTAGTAGTAAAGTACTGTGTTCGATCTCTTCACTGGTTAATCCTATTTGTTCTAATAAATGCAAAGTAAGGTAGAATATGTTTACTTGACTATAACTTAGATTTGAAAAAGCAAACATGTGTACATATATGAAGTTTTTATGTAAACCTAGCGTAGTTGGTCTCGTGTCTTTTTCTTAGGTAATAACTTTCTGTTATTTTCTTTATATGATACGTGGGTGTAGATGAGATGTGAAGTATTCTGTTTTAGGAAAGGAGGAGCTAGGTATTACCAGTGTTGGAAGAACAGTACAGACTTGCTTACTTGTGGCGATTATGGTACAACATAGTTTGAATTTGGTTTTCAAACCATATAATCATATAAATGTATTTATATGTATGGGGAACTTTGCCCAGGACAGGAGAAAACCCCCGCCCCAGCTTTCTAAGTGCCCAAGCTGATTTTGTTAAAAGGAACTTGGATCTCAAATGATTCCTTAGTAGAAGTGACTCTGCACTTAAAAAAGCTACTTAAAAATGTTTGATTTGTATTACAAAACTGGAGTCCTGGCTCTCTTTTCCCCTGAAATGTGATGATGCAAAAATTGTTAGCCATCAGAGCTTTTCGTCTGACTGAAAAGATTTGCTTTTCTAGCTCAGTGGTGAGCTGCATTCTGATGGAAAATAACAATGTTTAGATCTTCAGAGTTTTCCTTTTTAAGTTATCTTTTTCTTTGATTAGTGTGTCTCTGTTCTCAGCAGGTGAAATTTTACCTCTGATAGCATGAAATTCTACCTCTCCTTCCCAACCAGTCCAACCTTGTTTTTTCAACAGGATCAGTTCTTTATTTTATTTTTTAAATTTCTGAATATCTATTTTAAGAAAAATACATATCACTTATTTATTTTGGAACCATTTGAGGGTAGGTTGCATATATAATGCTCCTCTACCCATTTGGTATTTCAGTGTGTAGTTCTGAAGAACAAGGATACTCTCTTACGTAACCACAGTAAAACGATTAGATAGCTCAGTCACGTTTATCTAGCCTGCAGGGCACAGTGCAGTGCAGTTCCACTGTGCACAGTTTCCCTGATAGTGTCCTTTGTAGCAGTTTTGCTCCTCCAGTACAGGATCCAGCCGAGTGTTGTTCATGCATTGCATTTAGTTGTCAAGTCTCTTTAGTCTCCTCTAGTCTGGAACAGTTCTTCACATGTTCTTTATCTTTCATTATATATATATATATTTTTGTTTTGTTTTGTTTTTTGCTTGAGGAATATTAGCCCTGAGCCAACATCTGTGCCAGTCTTCGTCTATGATTTTGTATGTGAGTCACCTGCACAGCGTGGCCAGTGAGTGGAGTAGGTACACACTCAGGATCCGAACCTGTGAACCCAGACCGCCAAAGTGGAACGTGTGGAACTTTAACCACTCAGCCACGGGGCTGGGCCCTCATGCTATGTTTTTGAAGAATGCAGACCAGTTCCTTTAGAGTATCCCTCAAGTTAGGATTGTCTGAAGGTTTCTCTCATGGGATCCGTCCTAACATGTGGGACTGGTTTGGGGGCATTCCTTCAGGAAGCCTGTCTGCAAGAGAAGGGAAGATTGCATGGTGGTCTTGCCATTTCTTCCCGTTTAATTCTTCAACAGAAAAAATCCTATTTCTTCTTTAATTGAAATAAGATTCAGATCTCTTGCATAAGAACAGGATTTATTGTTCTGCTTGACTAGTTTCTGTTTTGCTTTTTTTACAAAGGCTTAAGAAAAATCGCAATGAGCTATTTTCCAGAGTATGAGATAACCTTGAAAGGAGACATTTGGTTTTTATCAAGAGAAATTTCTTTTTGCACAATTCCTATTTTGAATTATGCTGACAAAATCTCAAGCTGCTGTTGAACAAATGCTGTGAAGGTATAAGGTATAGCACTATTGGATGTAATTGTTGTGTAATGATAAACCAGCCGCAGCTCTTCATATATAAATTGAGATTGCTTCACTAAAGATTAGCCTTTTGCATAACCTGCTACCTCTTTGTCCTAATAAATTTTCTTTTTTTTGTGTGAGAAGGATTGACCCTGAGCTAACATCTGTGCCAGTCTTCCTCTATTTTATGTGGGATGCCACCACAGTGTTGCTTAATGAGGGGTCCGCACCCGGGACGGAACCTGCAAACCCCACGCCGCTGAAGCGGAGCATTCGAACTTAACCACAACACCACTGGGCTGGCCCCCTAATAAATTTTCTTTAGCTAAAAATAGAATAAATGAACATATCAAGACTGATAGAGATTTATGGGTTATCTTAGATGTTGATGTGAAATGTCAGGATACTTACCATCTATAGTTATGACGCCTAAAAGTTTAATAATTGCAAGGTGTATTGAAAGCTAGAAAATTAACTTGGAATATTGCAAAGTACGAGATTCAAATCTTGCTTTTTAGACAACTTTGAGACACATGATGCTATAAATTAATTTCCTAAAATGTCTTAATGGTCATGGTGTTTGAGTCTGGTTTTAAAGCAAATTTTAAGGAAGAGAATAAATGATTTTGAAAAAATAATAATTATGTTTTTACTTTAGTACTAACTGGTTAGTACCAACAGATACTTAATGAGCGCCTCCGCGTGTACTGCTGCTGTGTTGGTATTTGGCGTTATAGACAAGACAAGACGAACATGGCCCTTGGCTTCAGAGCACAGAACTAGTGGGGAAGACAGATCCTGTGCAAGTAGTACAGCGTTATTAATACAAAAGGGAAATGCAGGCGTCTGCAGGAGCACCGGGACCTATCCCCAGGGAGGGCAGGAAGGCCTCCGCTAGGAAATCATGTTCCAGCGGAGGCCTGGCTAAGTGCAGAGGCGGAGGGAGAGGGTTCTAAACAGAGGGAACAACATGTGTGAAGACCTGGAGTTGAGAGGTTGAGAGTAAGGTGAAGAAATTAGGGAAAATTCAGCATTGGTAGAAGTAGGTGTTTGGAAGAGATTAAGTTTGTAACCTTAGTTTGGATAAACACCCCACTGTTGCCTCCAGTTCATATTTTATTTTGCCTAATCTTGTCTAAACTGATCTATTTTCTTCATCTTCCCCAGTCCCCTTTTGTTGTTGTTTTTAAAAGTATAATGATAACATTAAGATAAATACATTTTGGAAATGGGGAAAAAAAAGTCATTGGTAACCCTACGACATTAAAGCAGCCGTTTGTTTTTTTGCGTCTGACCCTTTTCTATTGTCTGGAGAGTATATATTTTTAGGTAATCAAATTCATAGTGTATGTGCAATTTTCTATTTGGATTGCTAACATTTGGCTTGTGTGTAGACAGTTATATTTCCTAGTTGTAATTCATAATTATCGTATTCCTTAAAGGTAATGATGCATCATAACTTATTTAACCATTTCTCTATTTTTTGGGTATTTAAGGTGGTTCAGTATTTTAAAAATGTTTGCAGAATGAACGTCATTGGTGAATTTGCCCTTTTTCTTAAAAAGAAACCAACCAATGTAGAATTAATTCCTTAGGTCAGATTTATGGTATTGAAATGTTTTTGTCTATGTCTTCCTGTCTTAAAAGACTGCGCCAGTTTACAGTTACTCTGGTTGTTGGATACCAGTTTCACCATGTTTGGCCTGGGAGGCTCAAAATGACATTATGAAGTTGTTTTCAGTTACATATATTTGATTTTTAGACAAGATAACTTTTTTTAAGTCGTGGTAAAATGCACATAACATAAAATTTACCATCTTAACCATTTTTAAACGTATAGTTCAGTGGCATTAAGTAGACTTACATTGCTGTGCAACCAACTCCAGAACTCTTTTTATCGTGGAAAACTGAAACCCTGTACTCATTAAACACCTTCTGATTCCTCTCTCCCCATCCCCTGGCAACCACCATTCCACATTCTAACTCTATGAATTTGGTATCAAGGTCCCTCATGTAAGTGGGATCATATAATATTTGTCTTTTTGTGACTGGCTTATTTCTCTTAGCATAATGTCCTCAGAATTCAACCATGTTGTAGCATGTGCCAGAATTGCCTTCCTCTTAAGCCTGAATAATATTCCACTGTATGGATTGCCACAGTTTATTCATTCATCCGTTGGTGAATACTTGTTTTGCTTCCACCTTTTGGCTGTTGAGAATAATGCTGCTATGAATATGGATGTCAAGTATCTTTTTGAGACCTTGCTTTCAGTTCTTTTGTGTCTATACACAGAGGTAGAGTTGCTGGATCAGTGAGTAATTCGAGGTTAGTTTTTGAGGAGCTGCCGTACGGTTTTCCATAGCAGCTGCGCCGTTTTACATCACACAGAGGTTGCGGTTTCTCCATGTCTTCACCAATGCTCGTTATTTTCTGTTTTTTTGATGGTGAACATCCTATTGGGTGTTAAGGTGGTATCTCATCGTTAGGATAACTTTTTTCATGTGCTCACTGTTTACGTTTTCTTTTGCATCATATCCTTCTAAAGTAGTCTTTCCTCCAGAATGCTTATTGAAAAATCACAGATTTTAGCTTTGGGTGATGCTTTTGCATCTCCAAAAGTTTATGATGAAGCAATGCAATTTTTATGTATTTATTGGAATTTTATGTTTCCTTGGGGACGTGGATCATTTTGTGATGGTCGGGAGAGATAATGCATAGAACACAGAAAAGGCAGAGGTAGAAAAAGATTTCAGAAAGGGAAGAAGGATGGACAGTAATAGGTACCAAAGATCAGTTTTGCCTCATGTTCTGTTCTGTCAAGGACTCTGTTGGTGGTCTTCCTTCCCTGTTGTAATTAATCTGTTATGGTGATTACAGATTTTATATTGGGGAAACTCTGGAAAGATTACATTGAACAGTGGAGGGACTTCCATGTTTATATACACAAGCACTTTTTGTGAATTCTATGGAAACACCTATGTCTTTATATGTTATGTACATATATTTGTGTGCATACCAACATTTAGTCTAAAATGTATTCTATTGAATTATGATTTATTCCAGATTAAATTATGATTTATTCCAAGAGATAAATATAGACTTAAATGCCTTTTTTTTTTTTGAGGAATATTAGCCCTGAGCTAACAGCTGCTGCCAGTCCTCTTTTTGCTGAGGAAGATTGGCCCTGAGCTAACATCTGTGCCCATCTTACTTTATTTTTTATATGTGGGACAGCATGGCTTGATAAATTGTGTGTAGGTCTGTGCCTGGGATCTGAACTGGTAAACCCCAGGCTGCCGAAATGGAGCGTGCGAACTTAACCACTATGCCACCGGGCCAACCCTGACTTAAATGCTTTTTAATATGTGTGTTTATTTTTGCTTTTTTGCTGAGGAAGATTTGCCCTAAGCTAACATCTGTCACCAGTCCTCGTCTTTTTGCTTGAGGAAGCTTAGCCCTGAGCTAACATCTGTTGCCATTTCTCCTCTACTTTGTATGCAGGTTGCCACCACAGCATGGCCGCTAAGGAGTGCTGTAGGTCCGCGCCCGGGAACCAAGCCTGGGCTGCCCAAGCAGAGTACACCAAATGTAACCACTAGGCCATGGGGCCAGCTCCAATATGTGTTTTTTTATGGTAATGAATTTTTTAAAACTAATAATGTTATTTGACAGCTTTGTTAGAATCTGGAGTAGGTCAGATTGCTTGGATACTGTATTTTCTTTGAGTTCTTGATTTTAAAAATAAAGTCTTATTTATGTTTCCTTATTATGACTAGAAAGTCTCTTTTCCCTCTATGTTTGTGTGGTCATCTTCATGTGGCTTTGGAAAGTCAGAAGAGAGGCTGTTACCTCACAAAAGAAAGCTTCCTTTAAAAATTCAGAATGTGGCAATTCAGAAATTGAAATATGTTCACTTATAATGTACCCTGTGCAGCCTTTAATTCACAGTATCTCTCCACTTGAGGACATACTCCCCTGTCATCCTGTGCTTACTCGCGCGAGTCATCTCAGTTGTATTTCAATTGTTAACTCTATGATTATGTGTCTAATGCGGGTTGTCTTTGGTAGAATGGAAGGAGGTTGATCACTGCTGTAATACCAGCAACTGGCATTGTACCCACCAGGTATTGTACACACTAGGTGCTTAATACATTTGTACGGATGAGCAAGAATTTGTTGCCTTTAAAATGCACTTACAGTATATAGTCAATACATTAAGAATTTCTAGATGTTGTGAAGATAAATTGGGATAATATATTTTTATTTCCCATGTTTGTGAATCATACTTTACACATATTGTGATAGTTGCTGCTGAGCTACAGAGAGTACAGAAGTTTCTTGACGGCTTGTTATAAGCAAAATGAATTAGGCTTTGATAAAATATTTTTAAAAGCTGGTTTTGGGAAAACTGGTAACTTAATTACATTAATACAGGTGCTTTTGTTCATAAACAATTACTATCATCTAATATGCTTTGAAGTTACGTGAAAGAAGAATAATGTTGTCATTCATAAACACGTATTTTGTGGCTCTTTCCAAATCCTACAACTTCAAGACTTTTTACCTTCATATCTTCTTGGTTTTTGTCTTACTTTTTTCCTATGAAAAAAATCTGCAAAGATTGTTGATTAGCTTTTGACAGTGTTAATTTTTAAGTAGCCAGTATGAATTATTAGGAATGACTGTAAAAGTACCTGAACGCTATTTGGACAGCAAAGATGACAGGTTTTAGATATAGAAAAAGATGTAGAGGCAAAAGTCAACAACTTTTATTGTTTATAAACAACACATGTTGTATTTTATGTTGATGTCTTTGCAGGGATTGATTTTCGGAATTCTAGAACAAAATGATTATATCTCACCTGTAAAATTTAAGTGGAATGACAAAGAAATGAAGAATATGAACTGATTTATTAACCTGAGAGGAGACCAGTCAGAAATGAGTTTATAGTTTAATGTTCAATAATTTTTTTATTTGCAACCCAATTGACGTCTTGAGTATTTACAGATTATTTTTGTCACAAGAAATGTGGCCTGTTACATTTTTTTCTTCTCATTTATCTACATGTCCTGAAAAAAATGACAGTAGTTTAATTCTAAAATATATTTCCAGGAAAGCCAAAAAAGTTTTCTGAAAAGTGGATAGAAAAAAATCTGAATTGTTGCCAAGAATGAAGAGATGCTGGGTTGTTACTCATATGAGCAGAAAATTTTGTGGACAGAGCGTCGGGCAAATATCCTTGTCTGAGTTTATTGTATAAAAAAGTGTTGATGAAATATTTTAAAGTGTGAAAACACATATCCGTTCCAAAAGAGTATGCATAATATTACCTCATTTTTGTAAAAATCAACGAAAGAAAATACATGGATAAGTCTAAAAAGGTTGTTAGTTGTGCTTATCTCTGTTTGCTGGGCCTAAGAGAGTTTTGTTTTCTTTTGGCTTATTTTTGGATACTTCTTTTCTACAGTGAGTGTGCATTATTTTTGTAATAAGAAAAACTATAAAAGGTGTATATTGACAAAAAGAAGAAAATAGAGACCTTTTAAATTAGTTTGTAATTTAAGATTCTAGGGGGTTGGTTTGAATTATCTACAGCATTATTTGTTGTAAATAGTGGTATAATTTTACTTTAAAATAATATGATTCTGTTGTACTCCTTTGTACTTAAGGCCAAAAGAGATGCTCCAGTGAACTTGTTCATGGTTGTATTAAATAAATGAGAGAAAGAATGCAAATGAGGTCACATTTCAATCTTGTTCTTTCCCTCTTCCCGTTTTTTTCCTTTTTCGTTTTTTTTTTTGGTGAGTGAGGAATGGTGGGAAAAGATTTCTTTCCTCTGCCTGGCTATTTCGTCTTTACATCATTTGACATGCAGTTCCTGTTCTTGCTCCCTTTTCGTCAGAAAGAAGTTGATTTTTGCCTTGTGTTTTCCTTTGGAGAAAGGAAAATGGCGTAAGATGGAAGGTGTAAATAGTTGCAGAGAGTGCTTCTATTTCCAGCCTGTTGTGTTCCTCTCTCTTTGTGGGTGTCTCATTCTTGTTCTTTCACAGGCCTTCTCCCTTGTGTCCCACTCCGGGAATGCTGGATTTGAAAGTGATGGGGAGGAAAAGTCAGTCAGCGGTTTTGGGGGTTAGCCAAAAGTTAGTGGTTTTGGGGGTGGCCATGTATAACAAAAATACAAATGTAGGAAACAAGATGGAGGTAAGAAATTTTCTGTTAAAAAAAGAACCAGTTCACAGCTGTTCGCAGGCAGCTCCCTACAGGGGAAACCATAACATTTCTTATCCACTAGTCCACGTTGCATCTCTCATATATATAGGCAGTTAGTATTTCTGTTTTAAGCACTCTCTCTCTAGTGAAACTCTGTACTTTTTGGATTTATCTTTGTATTATTTCAGGTAAAGTCTGACGAGTAGGATGTAGATTAAATATATTTAAATACAGATTTCCTTTGTCATTTTTTTAAAAAGACTATTTTTTAGAAAAGTTTGAAGTTTACAGAAAAATAGAATGGAAAATACTGAGATTTCCCTTATTCTGCCTCATAATACTCCCCACCTTCCCAATTTTTTCTCTTACTCATGTCTTGAGTTAGTGTGGTACTCTTACTGCAATTGATGAGCCAATATGGATGCGTTATTGCTCAGTAAGGCCCATAGTTTACATTAGGGTTCACTCTTTGTGTTGTACATTCTGTGGGTTTTGACAAATGTGTGGTGACATGTATCTACCATTACAGTATCATACAGAGTAGTTTCACTGCCCTAAAACTTCCCTATGCTCCACCTAGTCAACCTTCTCTCCCTCTTCCCAAACCTCCGGCAACTACTGATCTTTTTACTGTCTCCATAGTTTGCACTTTTTGAGAATGTCGTATCGTTGGAATCATACAGTGTGGATGATTTCAGATTGGCTTCTTTTCAGATTTGCTTCTTTCACTTAGCAATATGCATTTACGGTTCATTAGTGTCTTTCTGTGGCTTGATAACTCCTTTCTCTTTGGCACTGAGTAATATTCCATTGTCCGCATGTACCACAGTTTATTAATCCATTCAACTGAAAGACAGCTTGGTTGCTTCCAAGTTTGGCAATTATAAGTAAAACTCCTATAAACATTCAAGTGCAGGTTTTAGTGGAGACCTAAGTTTTCACCTCATTTGGGTAAATAACAAGGAGTACAATCGCTGAATCGCATAGTAAGAGTTTGTTTAGTTTTGTAAGAAACCGCCAAACTGTCTTCCCAAGTGGCAGTACCGTTTTGCATTCCCACCAACCATGAAGGAGAGTTCCTGTTGCTCCACATCCTCTTCAGCGTTTGGTGTTGTCAGTGTTTTGGATTTTAGCCATGCTAACAGGTGTGTAGTGGTATCTCATTGTTGTCTTAATTTGAAATTCAGCGTTTGGTGTTGTCAGTGTTTTGGATTTTAGCCATGCTAACAGGTGTGTAGTGGTATCTCATTGTTGTCTTAATTTGAAATTCCCTAATGACGTATGGTGTTAAGCCTCTTTTCATATGCTTGCTTGCCATCTGTATCTCTCTTTTGGTGAGTTGATAAGGATTTTTAAAAAACCAAAATGTAATTTCTTCTTTTTGAAAACAATACTAAAATGTGTTCTCTGTTGAAAAATATAGCAAAAAAACAGTAAAAATTCCAGTATAATGCCACCTTTCAGAGGAAAAATCCCTGGTAACATTCTGATACTTTTTTCCTTGGGCACCCAACTCTCTCTCTTCTCCCATATATATATATAGATATATATGTATAAATGGTAGTAGTGGAATTATAATATTTTGTATCTTTCATGTTTGCTTTTCTACATATAGTTAGCTTTTCTTATGTCATTCTTCTAGAACAGTGGTTCTTAACCTTGGCTGAATATTAGGATCATTTGGGGGAACTTTTAAAATTTGTGGCACTCAGGCTGCACCCTAGGACAATGAAGTCAAAATCCCTGTGGATGAACCAGGCATCATACTTTTTAAAACTCTCCAATTTCAGTGTGTACTGAAGATTGGGAACCACTGGTCTCAATCTTTAAGAAAAAATATAATTCCCAAAAGATGACCTAAAACATGATACCCTTTTTGTAAAGTTCAGGACAGCCAAACACACAAGAACAGGTGTGTGTGTCTAATTTCATATGTTTATATGAAATCAAGGGATTGGTGACTGTTGGATTCAGGATGACTGTTACCTTGGGTTGAGGGAGGGGGATGAGTTGATGGTTGAGGGGACTGTAGGTTAAAAATAGATTATTGAGAAGGTCCTCGTTTTTGTTTTGGGTGGTTGCTTTGTGGTGTTAATTAAATTATTAACAGTAATTAAATAATGGAATGAATAAATAAAACTGGGTCGTACATGGACCAATGATAAGATCTAAGAAGTGATTAAACCAATTCTTTGTGTCAGAGGCCCAAAAAGGAAAAGTATTAAATAAACAAACTGTTACGTTCCCCTTGTAAGTGTATCCAGTGGGGTTGAACTATCAGAGTAGTTTGATACCAAATGTCATCAATTTAAAAAGATGAACAAGCTATTCCTTAGCAGCTAGAGATATTACATACTTTCTTTTTTTCCCTGAAATTGTATATCTATTATATTTTCCTCACAGAGTTGTATCCTAATACAGTTATCAAAACAACACATATATGATAAATTTTGATAATCACTGACTCTAATATTTTATTAGAAACTCATACCTTAATGAATGGAATGGGCTGATGTTACTTGTTATGCCTTGATTATAGGAATTGTTGAATTATCTTCTCTCCTACCCCCAGCCCACTACGTTTTTACCCTTTGGAGCACTGCGCCTTAGTAGGATGAATGAGGGTTGGCCTTTTTCTTGTAAAAGGGGAGAAAGGAGATTGTGTAAAGGGAGATGGGAATGGAGGATCCGGCAGATGAGCTTTAGCCGCAAGTGTGTATAGAAGTTAAGGACCTGGGACTTTATTCCTTTAAGACTGTCCACGCCAAAGGAACCGCAGGGGTCTGTGTGCATTCAAACTTTACATTCCAGGAGGGTTCAGGATGGTCTGTGGGGTGAGGGAAGCAGACATGAGAATGCATATGTATGCATGTGTATGTATATATACATACACAGGCTTAACTGAAACACAGCGTATATACAAATGTGTAGTTCTTTTTATATGATTTATTTCATTCTTTAAAATTACTGTTTTGTATGATTTAAACATGTAAATATGAATACATATATATCCTTTATAAAAGAATATCTATATATTGGAATATATAGTCAGAATGTTTTCATAATTTCAAATAGGAAAATGTTACAACAATAACACAAACAATTCTCATATATTCTTTTACCTGGATTTCCTAAATGTTAACATTTTGCCACATTTGCTTTCTCATTCTATATTAATGTTATTTTATTTTTCTGGACCATTAAGAGTAAATTAAAGTATTTACCCCTAAATACTTCAGGGTGTATTTCCTAAAATTCAGGATGTTCTGTCATGTAGTACAGTTTAATGGTCTTAGGAAATTAACATTGATAGTCTGTAGATCATATTCAAGTTTTGCCAGTTGTCCCGAAATGTTATATGTTTCTGTTCATCCATTTCTCGTCCAAGTTCTGATCTCGGCTTGTGTGTTACGTTTAGTTATCCCGACTCTTGCCTCTTCCTCAGTCTTTCTTTGTCTTTCATGATCTTGACATTTTAGAGTACAGCTCAGTTATGTATATTAGAATATGTGCTCAAATATTTTTTTTGTTGAGGTAACATTGATTATAAGATTGTGTAAATTTCAGATGTACCTTATATTTTGCCTTCTGTATGGACTACATCATGTTCCCACAATGAGTCTAGTTGCCATCCACCATACAAATGTGTCCCTTTACCCCTTTTGTCCTCCCCCCATCTTTCATTCATCTGTTCTCCATATCCATGTGTTTATCTTCCACATATGAGTGAAGTCATACAGTATTTGTCTTTGTCCATCTTACTTATTTTGCTTAGCAAAATACCCTCAAGGTCCATCCATGTTGTCACAAATGGCAAGATTTCATCTTTTTATATGGCTGAGTAGTATTCCATTGTGTATATATATATACACCATGTCTTCTTTATCCATTCATCCATCTGTGAGCACTTAGGTTGTTTCCCAGTCTTGGCTATTATGAGTAACACTGCAGTGAACATAGGGGTTTATAAATCTTTTCAAATTAATGTTTTTATATTCTTTGGGTAAATACCCAGAAGGCGTATCTATATATATAAAAGCTGAATCATATGGTAGTTCTATTTTTAATTTTTCAGAAATCTCTATGCTTTTTCCATAGTGGCTATACCAGTTTGTATTCTCACCAGCAGTGTATGATGGTTCCCTTTTCTCCAGATCCTCTCCAACACATGTTATTTCTTGTCTTTTTAATAATAGCCAATCTAATGGGTGTGAGGTGATATCTCATTGTAGTTTTGATTTGCATTTCCCTGATAGTTAGTGATGTTGAACATCTTTTCATGTGCCTGTTGGCCATCTGTATATCTTTGGAAAAATGTCTGTTCAGATCCTTTGCCCATTTTTTAATTGGGTTGTTCAGTTGTGTGAGTTCTTTATATGTTTTGGATATTAACCGCTTGTCATATATATGATTTGCACTTATCTTCTCCTGCTTGGTAGGATGTCTTGCCATTTTGTTGGTTTCCTTTGCCTTGCAGAAGCTTTATAGTTTGCTGTAGTCCCATTTGTTTATTTGTTTATTTTTTCTTTTGTGTCCTTTGCCTTAGTAAACATGATATTCAAAAAGATGCTGCTAAGACTGATGTCAAAGAGTGTACTGCCTGTTTTCTTCTAGGAGTTTTATGGTTTCAGGTCTTACCATCTTTAATCCATTTTGAGTTTGTTTTTGTGTATGTTGAAAGATAACGGTCTACTTTCATTCTTTTGCATGTGGCTGTCCAGTTTTCCCAGCACCATTTATTGAGGAGACTTTCCTTTCTTCATTGTATGTTCTTCGCTCCTTTGTCAAAAATTAGCTGTCCGTAGATGTGTGGATTTATTTCTAGGCTCTCAATTCTGTTCCATTGATCTGTATGTCTGTTTTTATGCCAGTACCATACTGTTTTGATTACTATACCTTTGTAGTATATTTTGAAATCAAGGAGTGTGATTCCTGCAGCTTTGTTCCTCTTTCTCAGGATTGCGTTGGCTCCTTGGGGTCTTTCGTTGTTCCATATAAATTTTGGGATTCTTTGTTCTATTTCTGTGAAAAATGACATTGGAGTTTTGGTAGGGATTGCATTGCGTCTGTAGATTGCTTTAGGTAAAATGGATATTTTAGCTATGCTAATTCTTCCAATCCATGTGTGCTCAAATATTTTTACTGTGTGATAAAAAAATGAGAAGAGAATGAGAGAAACTAGAAAAAGCTGTTGGTTGTTTAGCAGAAGTTAAGGACTGACAGTAGTGAACCAGTGTGTTCAGACTGATTGCTATATGATTTTCATTTTCAAAACCAATACTGATATCAATGAGATAGGAGATGATGATAATTGAAATTTGTGGAAACACGGATATAGATATTCCTCTCTGCACTGATTAGATATGGAAGATAGAGTTGACTGAGAGGATAGTGTCCTGTGTATCCCCTTCCTCGCGTGGAAAGAGAAAAATGTTGGAAGAGAGCAAAGCTAACAGAAAGTACCTTTCAAAAACATTTTTTCCAGAAGAGTGGAATAATTTCTCAGGAGCTGGACATGCAAAGAGCTGGAAAATAAAGCCAGTAGATACTTCACACCTATTTCACGTTCAGAACTGCTCTAGGAAGCAGGGCAAAGGGTAGAAAGAATTGGGGGCACCTGATTTGAGGAGTTTGATTTCAATGTTGATTTTTCAATATCACGGCTTCAGAGAGACTCATTAAAGAGCCACAGTTTTGATTTGAGGTTTCAACTTGGTCTGTGAGCCATCTGAACTCCTACTTTATTCAGTTTGCAAGTACAAACGTGCTCTTTAAAGATAAGTGGTAGTTAGCATAATTGCCCGTTTTGTCCTCCATTTGCAAATATTTTCTCACTATCATGGATTTGTAGCACTGAAGTCTTAAATTAACGCCCATATGGAGAATACATTATGGGTGGATATATATGCACATGTTATAGCACCTCTTCTTTGAAGAGCTGAAACTTCCCCCTGAATTTTAAAACTGTACATTTGTACTGTGGTGGCTTGGTGTCAGAAAGCAGACCTTTGAGTTTTGGATCCTATGTTTTACTTCCAACCTTGGTTGATTCACTGAGTATCTCAGTTGTCCAATGCAAAATGGGAAAATAACTGTGGAGGCGAAGGAACTGCCTTTGATTTGCTCTAGGATCCATTATTTTATAATATATTAAAATAGCAAAATCATAAGTGGGAAGGAAAGAAAACTAGGAGAGGAAAGTTGGCAGTACAGTAAGGGAAACAAATTGCTGGTGGAGAATCACTTTGGTGAATATAACATCTAACCAAACTAACCTGAATGTCATTTTTCTCTCTTAGTTAACTCTTTTAGTTAACACATGGCTGCTAGGTGATAAATAGAACATGTAACCAAGGTATTAAATATTGATTGAGCATTGTTGCAACCTGGCTGTTAAAGACCATATGGCAGAAACAGTGGTTACACTTGATTTGCAATTCTCTGGCCCATGCCTCTGATGGTGAGACTGACGAATTTGCACACCCCTGTGGGGGTTTCTGCTAGTGAGCAGCGGGAGCTTAGACTGCTCTTCGTGCACTGGGTGTGTGTGTGAGGAGGACAAGAAGTTGAGTGGATTTTTTTTTGAGGTACCATATCTTTTATGCAGATCTGAGAGATTAGCAAGTTAGCTTAGAGTCAGCAAGATAGAGTTTTATTTTTATCCACATTTTATTTTCTGTGATTCAGATATGAAATTTTTGAGAAATTGGAAAAAAGTATTAAGGCTTTGACAGCACAGGGTATTTTGGTTGACTACTTCTGAGCGTGTTTTTAAAAACTCGCGCATAGCATCTGTGATCCAGTATAGGGGAATTTATAGCACGGCACTTTATTTTTCCTGCCATGACTTTTGTGAGGAAATGTTTTCACTAAGCTTAGTGATTTACAGAAGATTACTCACATTTTGTTTGGTTTTGTTTATAACTAGTTAATGCTTTGCAAAGTCATACATTTTGGTCTTTGAGGCTAGTGGTTTTCAATGTGCTGGAATTACTTTGAATCCATCAATTCAAGAAGATCCAGCCTGTCCTTTCAGTGTTTCTGGTTAACTGCTTCAGAGCCTTCATGGAGAGCTAAGCAAAGCATTTTTTCTCTGAAGTTGATCTGTGTTCGTGCCTGAGCTTCCTGAAAGCAGAAATGCAGTGAGCTCTTGGTGAGGAAACCTGTTGGATTTCTGCAGGAAGCAGCTGGAGTCTTTGGCTTGTGAACCAGCAATGATTCAAGTCTTACAGATTGTAAAGGAGCTGGTGACACCATCCAGGCAAAAAGCAGCCACAGTGAAGGAAGGTAGGAGCCTCATCAGAATGAACAGTCGGAGTGCTTTAAGGCAGTCAGAGGTTTTTGCAAATGTTGACCTAAAGAACAGCTATGAAAGAGGAGTTTGGCTTATCATGTATGCTTTCACTCTTCTGACACATTATGGTATCTGAAAAGGATCAGGTAATGGCATAATTGTTAACACGCCTCATTATTACTGTTTTAAAACCATGAATTAGAAGCATATCATTTTATTAAAAGGTACGGAGAGTAAGGAGAGATTATGACCTAGCTGCTGCAACAGTATTTTTCACATTGTAAAGATCCTCTTGCATTATGTATTTTGGAGGTAGAAGAAGAATTTATATAATCCTCTTTTCTTTTAATTTTAAAGTATAAGTGTTCATGTCAGAAATCAGTAGGGAACAAGCTAGTTTTCTGCTTATAGCAGGACAAAAGAATTGGATGGTTCTTATTTGTGTGAAGAGCTGATCAAATAATAGTTATAAATATGAATTTAGCCAGTGTATGGTAGATTTTATTGCCCTTTCAGTGAATAATTACTTTGTTTATGATGATATGCTTAATCAATGCTGTTTATGTTTAAAATAGTCCTATATTTATAGCCTGTGTCATTTTGGGATATGCTGAAATACATTTTCAAAATCTTTTTTAATTGCACGTCTGACTTACAGATCTTAAAATGAACTAATGCTGAAACGTCTTTGAAAAAAATACTTGTGTATTTTGCCTTTTAAACATTTGAAATAGTAAATATCCAAAAATGACAATGAGAAATTGATTAAAAAAATATAGACCATCAACTAAGTTCATAATACTGGCAATTTCACTCATTTAATCTATGGTTTAAAATCGGTTGATAAATTTGTATATCAGCTTTTTCATATGTAAGATATATTGTAGCATTCTGTCTTTATATGATCTGAATAGCATAAGTTTACCTCAGATGATATAAAATATAGATTGCTTTGGATTTTTGAAAAACTTGATATGATCTGTGTTTAAAGTAAAGCTTATGAGATTCCTTAAGTTCTGTGTAAAATGATTTAGGGTGACGGTATGAAATAGTATTGTGGTATGTAGTATAATCCACCATATACAGAATATTACAGTTGAAAGAAACCTTAGAAATCTTCTTGTCTATTCTCATTTTGTGGAGGAACATGGTATTTAAATGGACAAAAATGCATCTCCAAAAGCAGAGAAACTGTTGTCATTTACCTTTGAAAATGTGATAGTGTTATTTAGGATACTTTACAATTATTTGCCTCCTGTTTTATATTTTGTTTCTTTTCCCTTTTCTTCTGAAATAGAAGACTGCATTCCTAACTTTGTATCAGGATTCCAACAATTAGGCATTTTTTAGAAAGCTTACTGCTTTTACTATTTCAGGAGAATATAAATTAGTTAATTTAATCCCAGTCTGTTTGAAAATGTCAGATTCATATAGTTTGACCTTTACAGACAGTCAGAATTTTTTTAGTGGAATATTTCTTCTAGTTTCTGTGTTTTCAGTCACAATTATTGGTACTTGGAATATACCCAGGAAAAGAATAATAATATTCTTCTTGCTTTTCAGAACGCATACATACCACACACACACACACAAATAATGTAATCATATTTGGCAGGAAACATCACAGGAATATAGAAAAAAGTACTGAAAGATACTATATACTAAAATAGAACAGCTTTTGTTCTTAGATTTTCTTTTCCTATTTTTTCAGACAGAATTTTCTATGACCGAGGATAACAGAGGCAGCTTATACATAGATCTTTTTCTTAGAAGCTTGTTTTTTCAAACCTGTTCTAATAGTTTTTTTAATCCTGTAGCTAACGTATTTACTGTTAGTTTTATCCTTTTGAAAAATATTATTATATTGTATCAATTTTTAATGTTGATAAACTGCTTGAGAAAAGCAAAGTCCTACAGACAAATATAAAACAATGACTCATAAGAAGAGAGTTTTTAACTCAATTCTTTAAAATGTGGTATGCATTTGGATGGATGTAGAGGGAGCAACATTTCAATGTATTACATTCACATTAATATTAGTAAATAATATGGAAAAATTGATTTGTGAAGGAAAGTATCAAAGTTGGGGATGAAATAATTCTGATAAGTGGTTTGAGAAATTTTCATCAGTTTTCCTTGGTATGAGAGAATAAACAAACTTAATATATTTTGTTATAAGTAAGACCCAAGTGTATAGTTAAGAATTGTTTTGGAGAGGGAGAGAAATTAGTGAATATTCACGAATATTTTCTCTAAAATATTCAAAATGTCTGCCAGATGTGCTTTGTCATGTAGTTGAAGTGTTAATCAGGTACCCCGACCTGCCCAGCCCTCAGGGAACTACACACTCAGAGCTCATGGAAGTGCCTTTTAAGGAACTTGGAATTTTGCAACGGTCAGCATTATAACAAAGGGAGAAAACTAGTAACGGTACTCGAAGAATAAGTCTAATGGATCCACATTCTTTGTGAAATGGATAGGAATAGATACTTTGTGATGTAACCTTTGACAAAATATAGGGAGACTAGGTAAAGGGTAACTGGGCTTTGGAAAAGTCTCCTTGCCTGATGGGAAAGAGGGTCAAATATGCATGTATACCTCATTTTCTCATTTATTCATTCATAAAGCCCTTATCAGGGGTCCACTATTTGCAAGTCACTGTGCTCATCACTGGGGATACAAAATAAGTTATGATTCCTGCCCATGCCTGGGACATAGTAGATGCTCAGCTGTTAACTGAATGAATGAATGGAGGAATATACTTTTGTTAAGACATTCTAGTCTAAGAGGTGTTTGTATAGTCAGGGCAGGATAGTGGGTTGTGTGTATTGCCATGAGATCACCATGGGCAGAGTTAAAGCAATTTAATCTTGTGGACCAGGGAAGGGGATAGGATGGGTGAGTCTATGCTAAATGGAAAAATAAGCTGTCACAGTTTTCTTCTTGAATTTCCTGGTTGGCCTGCGTCTACAGGGTCAAGCTCAACTACATTGGGGAGGCAAAACACCATTGAGCAGGCTGGAGTAAAACCGTACAATCTATTCAAATATACATAAGGCACAAATGTAATCATCGTAGCTGTATATTATTGAAGAGCTCGGTCTTCTCCTTTAAAAGCCTTGTGTTTATTTGGACAAAAATATTTTGAAAATAGTACATAATTCTCTATCTTGTTAAACAGAAGTACGCTAAGTATAATTTTTTTTTAAAGATTTTATTTTTCCTTTTTCTCCCCGAAGCCCCCTGGTACATAGTTGTGTATTTCTAGTTGTGGGTCCTTCTAGTTGTGGCATGTGGGACGCTGCCTCAGCATGGCTTGATAAGCGGTGCTGTGTCCGTGCCCAGGATCCGAACCAGCGAAACCCTGGGCCACCGAAGCGGAGCGTGTGAAATTAACCACTCGGCCACGGGGCTGGTCCCTACTAAGTATAATTTAATCTTAATGAGTCAGGTTCTTTATTAAAAAATATATTTTTTGTAGGTTACGAAACCTGATGACCATGTTTATTAAAACTATTTTTAAAATAAGAGTACATTTTGAGTGAGGCCCTGAAGGTCTCTCTGGTTAGTGAACCATATGAGCTTTGGTATGTGTGCTAACCTTTTCATCCCCACTTTCATGCCAGAAGGCCTCTCCCTAGATTTAAAATACCTCCTCATTCATTTTATTTGATAAACATGCATTGAACACTTATCACACCTTAGATGCAACGGTACAGAGATGTATCCTTAAGGAGCTCATATTCAAGTGGTAGGGGGCAAAAGTCAGTAATTACAATGGTGTGATGGTTGTTGTAGCTGACAAGGTGTCATGGGAACCCCAATGGGGCACTGGCCCTAGTTTGATAATTAGGAGAGAGAAGGAATTAAACCTTTGGTGCAGTGACAGATGTGCTCATTTGAGCAAAGTATCAAAGGATGCATTAAAGCTGGCTAGCTAGGGGAAGAAGAGAGAGTGTGCACAAGCATCCCAAGCAAAATAAACAGCAGATGGGAGCTCAGGCACCCAGACATGAAGAGAATCATATACTGTGTGAAGAAGGTTGGAAATATTCGTAAGGTGGTAGTGGGAGAAGGTGAGAAGAAGACTGGTCATGTTGTTTGGATCTTTAACTCTGTCTCCATCCTTCCATTGCTGTCTGAGATAGCTCTCTGACACAATTTGCCAGACAACCTGGGATTTGGTCTCAGCCTGTATTTCTAGCTGTGTCACCGAATCTTTCCACGCATACTCTGTGCTCAGTATACCAGAGTGCTTGCTGTTTCCCAGACACGCTGCTCCATCAGGACGGCAAGTTCTTCCACTGTCTTCAGCAATTACTTCCCTTATCAGATCAGCCTGCAAGGCTCAGCTGCCACCCCCACCAAAAGGTGTTGCCTGCTTTTTCTCCCCTTACCCTTCTAGGTCGGAGTTAACCATTCCTTTCATGTATTCTCTTAGCATTTTACTTTTGCCTCTGCTACTCCACCTTTAAAATTCTGCTCTACGTTATGATTATATTTGTTAATTTGACCATTAAATATTAATTGAAATAAATGTTTTGGCTAACTGAACATTTTTCCTTCCATTCTGTCTTTCACCTGTGTTTTAGATAGTTAAGATTGTCATTAACTGATCTTTAGATAAGTGAAATATTGTAGCTCATAACATAACAATGGACAGAGAAATGTGTGACTCCCCTTTGAGATATTTTGAAATGGTCTGTTAGATAATGATATTCAGCTTATATTTAAAATATACTCGTTTTTCTACGCACGTGCACGTTATCTGTTTAAGCTTGAGGGGGGGCCAGCCCCGTGGCCGAGTGGTTGAGTTCACGCACTCCGCTTTGGCGCCCCAGGGTTTTGCCGGTTTGAATCCTGGGTGCAGACCTAGCGCTGCTCATCAGGCCACGCTGAGGAGCGTCCCACACACTACAACTAGAAGGAACCACAACTAAGATATACAACTATGTACTGGGAGGATTTGGGGAGAAAAAGCAGAAAAAAAAAAAGATTGGCAGCAGTTGTTAACTCAGGTGTCAATCTTTCAAAAAAAAAAAAAAGCTTGAGGAACTAAAGTCATCGCATCTAGTATACTTTGTTTAGTTGTTTGTTTGAAGTTCTTTATGATTTACAAAGAGTTTCATGCTCTTGACCGAAAAAGAAAACACCAGGGTAAGGTTATTTAGTAAGTTGAGAAATGGCTGCTTGTGGCAAACACTGTTCATTGCCCACCCAAGATCCATTGCCCCTTAAATCTTTACTAATAACAGGACCTTGATTTTGTTTGGAGTGATGTTATTTATACTCAGTTAAAAAACAAACCAACAAATAAACTTTGTTTCCTGAGGTAGAAGCAAAAGTCTGCTGGGGATTTCTGGGAAAGGTTTGCTTTCTGCGACAGTTGTCACATCTTCTGCGTTCTTACATCCTTCTTTCTACCTGGAATGTGAATGTAATTCCTGGAGTTGTAGGAGCCATAATGTGACTATGAGGACGAAAGCAATATAGTGGAAGAGAAACATAGAAGTCTGGTCTTTGGTGCCACCAATGAGACCAGCGAGCATTTGCACCAACGCTGACTTTCCTCTAGACTGCTTAGATTGTTACTCGCAGTCCAAGTAATCTTCACTAGTATGGTATCCAATCTGATAAAAAATAAGACACGAAAGTGTGCCTTTTAAACAGTAGAGTCTTTTGGCGTGGAACTCGAACGGTTGCAGTGTACTTCGTGCTGTGCTGGTGGGCAGTCATGATGAGGAGCACATACACCCTGGGGTGAGACCGATAAGGCTGTTACAGTATGGCGGGAGGGACGTCGATGATTTGGGAGTCAGAGGGCCTATGATCTGGTTCTACCTCCACGTGACTTTAGTAAGCCAGTCAGTCAGTGTCTCTGTGTCCTGGTGCTGCCATCCCTCATGTGCTGACCTCGTGGAGCACTGGCAGTCACTTTCTACTACTTTTCTTTCTTTTTTTTTTTTTTTTAAAGATTTTATTTTTTTCCTTTTTCTCCCCAAAGCCCCCCGGCACACAGTTGTATACCCTTCGTTGTGGGTCCTTCTAGTTGTGACATGTGGGACGCTGCCTCAGCGTGGTTTGATGAGCAGTGCCATGTCCGCGCCCAGGATTCGAACCAACGAAACACTGGGCCGCCTGCAGCGGAGCGCGCGAACTTAACCACTCGGCCACGGGGCCAGCCCCTCTACTACTTTTCTTAGAGTCGTTTTTGATTTTCTGTGGTAACCTCTTAGATTAAAATACCGAATTCAAATAGTCTACCTGACTATGTTTACTCTTCCTGCACACACACAGTAAATTAGGTTACAGTAGTCTTAGGAAGTTGTGTAATTGGCTTAGTTATAAAAAGCTTTTAGAGCCTTTTCACAGTTTTCTGCTGTGTTGATACACAGTTACGTGAGTGATTTAATGAAGAGGAGGCTAGAAGAGCATGGACTGGAATCAGGCCGATTGGGCTCTCAACCTGAATTTTCTACACACTTATTAGCTGTGTGACCTCTGGCAAGTTACCTAACCTGCCTGTGCATCAGATTCTTTATCCAAAAAGTAGGGATAATAATAGCATGTACTTATAAGAGTGTGGTGAGGATTGAGATAAAGCATATAAAGGACCTACAGAGTGGTGGCACACAGTAGGGGCTAAATGTAAGCGACTGTTAATATTTTTGTTGGTTGGTTATTTTTATTACTGTTGTTATTTTACTTCTGACCTCTCAGATGGCTCACGTGTTGTTTGTGGGCGCTTATGTCTGGGCCGGAGCACAGGGTTCTGTGGGCAGTGGTCTGATGCAGTGTGGTAATGTTTATCACTCTTTGTTACAGTGTCGGTTCTTTCTCACTTGGCAGACTTTCAGCAGTGCGTCTATTCTCTAAATTTGGAAATGTAATATTTGAGTCAAAATTGTGTGTGGGTTGTGGGCAAAGTTAATTGATAAAAGTTTTATCAAAACTTTGTTTTAGGGAAATATGTTTCTAGGTACAGGTCTTAATATCCTCTTTTAAAAAGTAGTATTTTAAAGAAAATTGGGTCAATTTAATTTAGTTCCTTGGCCAATATATCATTGTCTTAACTATGGTAAAGAATTCTGGAAGTAAGGTGGTGAATTTTGCAATCACTCATTGCTTGGAACTCTCAATTATATGAAAGGTTTTTTTTGAATTGTTTAAGCTTTTTAAATAGAATGCAATGAACCATATTAAGTATGTGTTTGTTAAATAAACAAATGTGCATAGAGTTCAGATTTATTATGCTTTATAATTTATTAATGTGCAGTGGTTATCTTTTTGCCCTTTATGTATCTTTTATTGTCCTTTTGAGGAAAAAATTATATATACTGCCCTGCTTGCGTGCATTTTTCATTTTTCTATTTGACCACAATTTGAAGTAATGTTTCTGTCACGTGCTGCAGCTTAATAATTCATTGTAAGTGCTCCCTGCTTTCAGTGTGAAGCAGTCTCCTTCGTCAGGCGTTTTGGGAGTTCCAGCCTACTCTTCCCAACTCATTTCTCACTACCATCCAATTCTAGCCCTTTGTTCCATTTTTTAGTTAATCACTGCCTTTGTTGTTAAAAATATTTAATGGTGATCTCTTCACATGGGTATATACAAGCTTTCCCAGAATGTGTAGTATTATCATCCGTGCCTTAGTAAATGCTTAGGGTATGCTTGTTGAATAAAAGAATCTTCAGTTTTTGAAATGCAATCAGTATTTCTATTAATATCAAAACTACGTTTGTTCAGATAATGTCTGAAGTAAAGGGAATTCAAAACCCATTCCACCATCTGTGATACCAGCATCAGAAATGCTCTTCCTCTCTCAAGACTCTACTGCTTGTCTCTATTTCCTCAGTGGGGAGGGGTCTGGATAACAGTTCTCATCACTGTAGGTCACCACCCCACAACATGGTGACATATAAAGCACCATTTGGTGACGTATTTGGTGATTTTCTGAATGACATATTCTTAAAGGATGCCCATTTTATCTTGGTTTACTCACTTCTTTACGTTATCTCTCATATTCTCTGGTCTGCTGTTTGTTGCTTCTTTCTGTGTTTTTCCTGATTATACGCAAATGCTTATCACGAGTGTAACAAAAGGAAAAAAAAGTCAGTCAAAAGAAAAAAATACCATCTACTATAATAAGCAAAACATAGTTTTTATGTTTCGATAATAATGGCATCTAGGTATGATTTAGGTTATTTTTCACTTTAAACAGGTATTATCTCCATATGAGAAAAAAGTGTAAAAACTTTAATGTAAACTTCTACTGTAGAATGGTGTACACCATGGTGTAGTAAGATCATACAGAATCCCCAATTGTTACTGCAAGTTGCATAATATATAACAATATCAGTGGCAAATCCGTGGTGTCTGTGGATAGCTGAGTTTTGGATTGCATGTGCTGTCCCAAATGTATGTTGTGTAAGTTACCTTGTATTATGTTGATGGAGAAAAGAGTGGATAATGTGAGTCAAATTTATATATGGTCTTGTAATGTAATTGGACACATACAGACATCTTCTCTGAGGCATTGATTCAATATCCTGTGTTGCTTTCTTAGGTTTTATAGAGGTGGCTTGAGGGATGGGAAACGGGAGGACAGAGGTACCAAGCCCTACTTGGCAATGATTTCCAGTCACCTTTGCATATATCTGTTCTTATTACCCTATAACACGTCTACTTATGGTTACTTTTTAAAGTATTGTGCCCTTTATTAAGCTGTGAGCTTCTTGAGGGCAAGGACCACAATTCATCATTTTGAAGAAATGTTAATTCTGAGGAATGTAGTGGTTTATAAGCTTGCCTGGTGTTTGTTTCTCTATAACTTATCACCAAAGGGATGCATGCACATGTGGATAATAGATAATTGGTATGTTTAATCAGTTAGCTAATTACCGAGAGGATTCAATTCTTACTATATATTATTTTATTACAGAAGCAGACTACCCAGTAGATATTATAAGCATTCTCTAGAGAACAATTAGGTTTGCAATGAGTTATTTTACTTAGAATGCTGCTTGGAATTAAATGTTTATACCACTATCTTGATATAATTTAAGTGTAATTTAAAAGTGCTGCACTATCTTCATTCAGATAACTTGTTAGCCTTTAAAAATAGGCTGCTTGAGTATTGTTTCTCTCCCATTTGGCAGACACCAGATGCAGTGATTAATAAAGGTCATTATGCTACTTAGTCGTGGAGAGCTTTTAATGACTATTACCTGAACATCTGCTGGTTTCATCACTGCAATTACTAAAAACATCCAACTCAATATGGATGCTGTACTTTGAAAATCTGATTTAGGCTAGTCTAAATTACTACTTAAGAACATTTTAACATTCCTTTAAATTTTAAATAATTGTGAGAAAGTTCTTATCTTTCTGTAAAGTGAACAATCAAAGATGTCGATGAAAAACTTTTGGAATGATTATTCTTGATAATCCTGGCATCCCGTGGGCTGGATTCTCAGTGTCTCAGAGTTGTCTGTGTGCAGCATTGGGTGGGGGAAGCAATGACTTTCTCGTGCATTCTGAGTATCATCATGTGAAACCTTGACTGGAAACGTGGAGTTGAAAGGAAGGAAAAAGTTTACCCAGGCTCGGCTGGGAGAAAGTAGAGAAGTGGGAAAGGGTATATTGATGGGGTTGTGAAAAATAAGTCCAAGTACTTTTTTATTTTGAAACAATTACAGTGCTCACTTTGGTAGCACATATACTAAAACTGAAGTAATTACAGATTCACAGAAAATTGCAAAACACAGTCCTGAGAGGTCCCATGTACCCTTCACCCAGTTTCTCCCATGGTAACATGTTACAGAACTGTAGTTTAAGTATCAAAAACAGGATACTGACATTGGTGCAATCCACAGACTTTATCAGATTTCACCGATTTTACATGTACTTGTGTGTGTGTGTGTGTAGTTTATGCAGTTTTATCACATGTGTAGATTCATGTAACCACCATTGCAATCAAGGTACAGAACTGTTCCATCACCTTCAGAGCTACCCCCTTAAAGTCACACCCATGCCCCTCACCCTCCCTGCCCTTCCCTAACCCCTTGCACCCACGAATTTGTTCTTTGTTTTGATGATTTTGTCATTTTGAGAATATTATATGAATGGAGTCATATATTATGTGACTTTTGGAGATTGGCTGTTTTCATTCAGTATCCACACAGATTGTTTCATATATCAATCATTTGTTTCTGTTTATTCCTGTCGAGTAGTATTCCGTAGTTGAAGGTACCAGAGTTTGTCCCACCATTTGTCCTTTGAAGGATGTTTGGATTGTTTCAGTGTTTTGACTCACACGTAAAGCTGCTGTGGTCATTCATATATAGTTTTTGTGTAGAGACATAAGTTTTCACTTCTCTAGGATAGATATCCAGGAGTCTGATTGGTGGATTGAATGGTAAGTAGATGTCTACTTTTTCAAGAAATTACCAAAAACCAATATAGTTATTTCTCCAAAACTTATTTACTAATGCCTAATAAAACTGAGACATTGACAAATTAGTCAATTCACATATGATTGTGTTCTACAGAATTTCGTGTCTACAGATCAAGAGACAACCAAGTAGGGGCCGGCCCGGTGGTGCAGCGGTTAAGTTTGCTTGTTCCACTTCTCGGTGGCCTAGGGTTCTCTAGTTCTGATCCTGGGTGCGGACATGGCACTGCTTGGCAAAAGCCATGCTGTGGTAGGCGTCCCATGTATAAAGTAGAGGAAGATGGGCATGGATGTTAGCTCAGGGCCAGCCTTCTTCAGCAAAAACAGGAGGATTGGCAGCAGTTAGCTCAGGGCTAATCTTCCTCAAAAAAAAAAAAAGACAGCCAAGTGAAAATTTGGCAGATGTAACAAACAAGTTACAGAAGTACAAATGGGTAGTAACAGATGAAAAGATGTGGAATGTCACTAATAATCAGATGACTGTTTACTGTTAGAATTACATCTAGATGCAAGTAATTTAAAATCAGGCGGAATGGCTGAAACAGTTTGGGGTGGGGGACTCAGTAGGGCAGTTACAGTGGTTGAGAAATGCCTGGACTCTCCCAGCTCTGTCATTTTTCTCCTCCCGTCACACTTAATCTTTGTCCTCATGTTTGCAAGATAGCTGCTGCATCTCCATCCTTAGGTCTAAGAGCCAGGCCAGAAGAGAAGGAAAAGGGGAAATTGAGAATGGGTGTCACCTGTAGAAGGGACGCCAAAGCTTTTCCTTAAACTGTCAGCCAGAGCTGTGTCACATGGCTGCCGCCGGCTACAAGGTGGCCTGGGAAGCAAGTATTTTCTAACTTGAAACATTCTTGCTGAAAAGATTTGGGTTTCTATTAGTAAGGAAGATGTAGGAATATTGGATAGGCAACTAGCAATGTTTGTTGGAAAATGCAGATATAAACAGTAATGAAGTAAACAATAATAAAAATATAAACAGTAATGCAGATATAAACAGTAATAAAATAAGACTGGCTAAAATTAAAAATATGAATAGTGTCTGGTGTGATGAAATAGGTACTAACATATTGTTTGTAAGAGAACAAATTGGTATACTTTTTTGATGGGCAATTTGGTATTCTTTATCACAATTCAAAATTGTGTTTCACCTGGCCCATCAATTCAAATCTGTGACTCTATTCTGTAGAAATACTGTTCCTGCCTATGTGCACGAAGATCTTCACTATAGCATTGTTTCTATGATATCGAACCACTAGGAATTATCTGAATGTCTGTCAGTAGGAGAAAGGTTGATACATTATTAGGTATATCCATACATTAGAGTACAATACAGCTAGCCAGTAAAAATAATAAGCTTGATTTATATGAATAGGCCTGGAAAGTAGCCATGTAACATATGTGAATAGAAAAAACAATTGCAGAACAGTGTGCATAGTATGGTTCTATTACCTGCCCTCCAAGACATGTGCATGTGTTCTTGTGTGTGTGCGTGCATTTACATGGTATGATTGTATCTGTTTTGGAATATGCAGAAGAGAAAGACTATGTGGGAACACACCCAAAACAGTTGACACTGGGGAGTGGGTTTGGGGGGGTCTAGGGGAAGAGATTTCACTTTTCTTTATACATATTTGTATTGCTTGAATATTTTACAAACATGTAGTAACTGTTCAATTGGGAAATGAAGTATTTTATAATGTGATTTTTTGGATGCTTGAAGCACAAACTTTTATATCTTAACTATGCTGGGTGAAGCTCTTTACAATTTTATTTTGTCATTTGATGCTGTATACTAAATATTTTTCTTAGTAACTCAGGGCCTGATGGGAGATTCAGAGCTGCCTGAGTATATTCAAGGTAGATTTAGGTTAAATGCGTTTTTAACTCCTCCTTTTAGATTCTGTAACTTTCTGACTCTTTAGGCGGGCAGTTATTTCTTGTACATTGTCAGTGTCCCCGCCTCTAATAGTCCTTCCTAGTTCTTCTGCTTTAATCTTCTTTGACTTGGGAATGAGGCAGCCATCAACCTGGTTTAATTGTGTCTAAAACAGTTCTGAATAAAAATGGGATAAATTAGTTCTGAATGAAGGTTTTGAGAGATTTTAGGAGTAAGGTACACAAACTTTAATTTATTGTTGTTTGAATACCTCTTTTTTACTCTTTAGAGGCCTCTTTTTTTTTCCCCCTTTGCTTACCTTTGCATCTTAGCTGTGTTTTAGTTAGTTGAGATGTCTTGTTAAGTGGAGTTTGCTAAACCTAGGAATCTTTTAAAAACAGATAACCCAATGCTGTTGCTTTTTCTTTTAGAGAAACTTCTTATAGTCATAAGGAGAGGCGGTTGGAAGTTTTAGGGCAGGGTTATGTAAGGAAAAAGCCCCTGAACCTTCAAATATTTGCATTTTCTTTCTGTTCTTTAACGGTAAAATGATTCTTGTCTTTAAGGACAAGTTAATAATTAACCCTGTGGACTGTTGTGTCTAGAACATACAAATCAGACTGGAGTATGAATCCTGGCCCTGTCATGGACTAACTGAGTGACCTTTCTGATCCTTGGTTTTCTTACATTTAAAAGCTCATTTTGCTTAATATTAGTATGTATTTTGTAATTTCTTGGATGACACATTCAGAGATTACTGTGAGCATTAAGTGGAGATGGTTTATGTAATGTATCTGGCACACAGTGAGTACTCAAATAGTGACTATTGTGAAAGATAATGTGCAATTTGAGATTCGCATAATGTATTGTGCTTTTTTTGAACAAAACAAAACTATTTTTACTTTTTCCTTTTATTTTTATAGAATTATTATCCTTAGTGTGGAAAACTTGGACAACACAGAACACACAAAAAGAAGATTTTTAAAAAATCCTCTGTAATTTCCTTATTCAGGAAAGGTCTCTGTTAATATTTTGTCTCTTGTTCCAGTCTTTTTCCATGCACAAATGGCGCTTGCTTTGTAGGCTTGATTCTAAACCCTTAAAACAAGCTTGTGCGGGGTGGCGGCATCTCAGTTTTACAAATAAAGGAAAGGAGGCCGACAGAGAGGTTAAGACGAAATCGCTGGTAAGTGGTAGAGGCAGCATTTCTAGTCAGGACTGATGCACCCTTGGAACAAGGTGAGGCTCCCCTCTCCATCTTGCTGGAAGCTGTCATCTCACCATTATCAGTGTGCAACAATTTGTGTTGATAAGATGTTTGATCAAGGTTTAGGTTGTGCTTCATGATTGTTTAAGGAAGCGAAGGAGGTTTGAGTTTAATTCATTGTTTTTCCATGTGTTATTATAGTATAATGTTACTTAGATGATATGCATGTTTGGAGTTCCACAAATGTTAAATTGTAATAACTGAGGTCAAAATGAGACTTTGTACTACCCCAAAGTGATAACTCTCTAAGCTGTAGAAAGTCTTATGACTGTGGTACTTGGAATGTACTATATGTAAACTTTGGATGCTGGATTACTGAGTGGTTTGGAAACCTATCTTAAAGTTGCTGTTTTATTGTACTCAAAAAATGGCTAGGTAAGCTATATCCTTATTTTTGTGGTATTTTTGAAATTCTAATTTTCCTCTTCAAGTGTCTTCAAAGTAAGAAGTAGAAATTGTTATTTGGGTCAGTAAATATTGCTTTTAATTTAAACATCCTAGAGCTTTTACACATTTATTTATAATCTTCAGAAACTCCCTGAAAATTTAGTTCGTATATTATACTTTATATACTGCCTACACACTACCTTACGTACACACTGATAAACACACAAATCTGTATTCTTAAGGGAACTTACCTTCATTGCTCTGTTACACTTGGACCTTTAGCTTAGGAAATTTGGTAGTCTCTTATTTCCAATATTTTGAAATTACACCATCATGATTATAGAAGTATGTAGCCAAGCTTTACTTAATGGCTTGTATTGCTTTTTTATGCTTTTTTTTCTCAGAGTTTTTAAAAAACATGATGTTAGTAGTTGGTCTGAGTGTGTCATCTAGGGAATTACAAAACGTGCACTAATAGTAAGCAAAATAAGCTATGGTTAATTGTAGACATTATACTTTGAATTTTAGACATTGTAGAAAAACTCCAGAAAAAATTCACTATATTTGCTCTGTATTTGTAGCAGAGGATGGGCGGGTCTTTTTGAGTTCTTTAGATATTTATGTATAACTTCAGTATGATGTAACTTTCAATTGGATTAGGATTAAGTGGATATAGTTTATATAAAGTTAATGAGGTGAATTAGATGTGATATCTGTAGAGGGGTGGAGTTGTTAAAGAGCTGGGTGTGTTTGGGGAAGAAGTACGGTGTGCCTTGATTATGGGGTTCATGGATGGGGAGTGGTAGGAGATGTATTTGGAATTCCACAACCACAGACTGGGACCAGGCTGTCAAGGGTTTTTTTAGACACTTTGGGATTTATCCTCTAGATGCAGGTATAAACATCCAGAAAGCAGCACGATATGAGTTTAGCATTCAGATACAATAGAGTGGAGGGATATAGATAGAGGAGTCACCATTTTGGGAATGGATGTCATCACTCACAGGAGAACTTGTTGAAGACAGGGAGAGGAGACAAGGAGAGAGAAGTCAAGGGAACACTAGTAGTAAAGGAGACAGCCCCCTGCGATGATGGTGTTCTTCTGTACATGGACAGTAGTGCATAGACTTGTAGAAGTGGCATTTAGTCGGGGCAGAGGGAGAGGGGAAGAAGGGGCCAGGGCTTCAGAGTCTTTTTGGTAGCTAAACTGGCCTGTTACTTCTGGGTAGGCTCTTGCCAACTTCACACCCACTGTGTTTGTACCCGTGCAGCTGGATGTGGCTGGAGAATACACCACCAGCTTCTGACTAGTTGTACTTTAAATTCATGATTGTGAAGTGTAGGTGGCTTTTAATGCTGCCTGACAGTCAGACTGTATTATCCTACTTCATTTATATAAGTGACTATCTCAGTTTCCCGCTTTTTCTCAAACCTTCAACATCTCTTCCCCCTACCCAGTTCTCAGCTGATTATCTTGCTTCTGTCTTCACTGAGAAACTTGAAGCTAATTGCTTCAGTGGCTTAACAGACTAACAGTGTCAGAATTACCTACCTCACTTCGACTGACCCCATGTACTCTGCCTCTTCCTACTATAGATGAGCTCTCTGCTCCTTTGTAATGCTAGCCCCTCTCCTTGTGTGCTGAATCCTTTGTCCTCTCGTCCACTCTTAAACATTGCTCACTCAGCTCTATTTCTCTCCTGTCATCAGTTTTACTCCTTTAATGGGTCATTCTCATCATTATACCATGTGCTGTTATTTCTCTCATCAAATTTAAAAATACTTTGACTCTACGCACCTTGCCAGCAACTATTCCATTTCTCTGTTCCCCTTTGCAGTAAAGCTCCTCCAATGAGCTGTCTTCAATTTCTCCTCTTCCATTTTCTTTTGAATCTGCTTTAGTGAGACTTTCAGCCCATGATTCCAATTTAACATTGGAGATAATCCAATTTAAAACTTGCTTGTAAATCATGTCTTATTTGAATTAGAGTATGTTATTCACACCACTTTAAATTCCTGTGCTAAGTATAATATATTTATACAAATCTGTAGACTTTACCATCCATCTATAGTTGCTATGGTTGTATCATAAAGAGGTACTAAAAATGGTAACAAATTTTAATTGCAATTGTTAAATATTGGGTATCATACTTGCTGGGCTCTGTAGTATTAGGCTCCATATGTCTCTTTTTTTTTTTTTAATTTTTATTGAGTTAATGATAGGTTACAATCTTGTGAAATTTCAGTTGTACATTATTGTTCGTCAGTCATGTTGTAGGTGCACCCCTTCACCCTTTGTGCCCACCCCCCACCCCACCTTTCCCCTGGTAGCCATTAATTTGTTCTCTTTGTCTACATTTTTAAATTCCTCATGTGAGTGGAGTCATACAGAGATTGTCCTTCTCTATCTGTCTTATTTCACTTAACATAATTCCCTCAAGGTCCATCCATGTTGTTGTGAATGGGACGAGTTTGTTCTTTTTTACAGCCGAGTAGTATTCCATTGTATATATATACCACATCTTCTTTATCCAGTCATCTGTTGATGGGCACTTAGGTTGCTTCCACGTCTTGGCTATTATAAATAGTGCTGCAATGAACATTGGAGTGCATGGGACTTTTGGAATTGCTGACTTTAAGCTCTTTGGATAGATACCCAGTAGAGGGATAGCTGGATTGTATGGTAGTTCTATTTTTAATTTTTTGAGAAATCTCCATACTGTTTTCCATCATGACTGCACCAGCTTGCATTCCCACCAGCAGTGTGTGAGGGTTCTTTTTTCTCCACAACCTCTCCATTTGTTTCTATTTGTTTTGGTTATTTTTGTCATTCTAATGGGTGTAAGGCGACATCTTAGTGTAGTTTTGATTTGCATTTCCCTGATGATCAACGATAATGAACGTTTTTTCACGTGCCTATTAGCCATCCGTATATCTTCTCTGGAGAAATGTCTGTTCATGTCTTGTGCCCATTTTTTGATTGGGTTGTTTGATTTTTTGTTGTTGAGTTGTGTGAGTTCTTTATATATTATGGATATTAAGCCTTTGTCAGATGTTCCGTATGTCTTTTTTTGTGAGTATTACTTATTCCTTTCTACTACTAAGAAGTTGTCTAGTTTTGATCAACAAGATGCTTTCAGGTTTCTCTCTAATGTGTTGAATGAAGTTGTGAATGAATAACTGAACTGAGTGAGCATGAAAACAATTAGCATGTGGAAAATTTAGTATAGAAAGAAAATATTCAGCAAAGTTAATCTGATGTATAATTAATAATATCCATAATTGATGATGAGTTGTATGCTTTGGTTTTAGTAATCTGTTAAAAATTCTTTTGAGGATATGAAGTTGCTTTAGAATTCTTTTAAAATTCTCTATTTATGACCCAAAAGGAAGTAGTCAGTGGGCTTTTTTCTTTCATGCAAGGGATATAAAAAAATCTAGGTCCTTGGTTGTTGGTACCCCTGAAATCGAGAGCCAGATTGATAGGCTTGAAAGCATTGAATGTGATTGATTTGTTGTTAAAGAGAGGTCTGGAGAGGTCTAAGACGTTCCTGACCTCTCTCTACATTAAAATCTCCCACTATGAGTGTGAATTGGTCTGTTTTTCCTCTTAATTCTGCCAGTTTTTGCTTTATGTATTTTGAAGCTGTGTTATTAGGTTCATAGTTGTCTTCCTCATGGATGGACTGTTGGTGCTATGAAATGTTCCTTTTTATCTCTAGTAATGATTCTTGCGTAAGTCTACTTTGTCTAATATGAGTACAGTGATACCAGCTTTCTTTAGATCCATGTTTGTATGGTATGTGTTTTCCCATTCTTTTTACTTTCAAACTTTCTGTGTCCTTATAGTTAAAATGTGTCTTTCTATGTTTACATTTAATCTGATTATTTGTATCTTTTAATTGAGGTGTTCAGTCTGTTTATCTATATTACTGTCCTGTTTGGCTCTAAATCTGACTTTCTCTTTCTATCTTCCCACCTGTTTTAAATTCTTTTTCCGTCATTTCTTGCCATCTTTTAGATTGTTCAAATAATTTTTATTATCCATTCTCACACCTATTAACTTGTTGGTTATAAATTATTTTGCTATTCTTTGGTGTTACCCTAGATTGAATTATTCATCCTTGACTTATTATAGCATATTAAGTTAGTGCTGTTACCCATTTCCCAGAAAAATCTAAGAACTTTAAAATACTTTAACTTCATTTATGTCTTTAGGTATTAATCATGTATGTTTTAGTTCTACATGTTTTAAGCCCCACGTATTCAATATCTACATATTTACCTTTTCCATTACTCTTTATTCCTTCCTTCATGTCCATGCTTCCATCAGGGCTCATATTCTTCTGCTTGAAGAACTCCCTTTATTATTTTAGTGTATGTATGCCGACCGTTAAATATCTCAATTGTTGTTTGCCTGGAAATGTCTTTATGTTTGGATTCAATTTTGAAGGATGTTTAAAAACTTTTTTGAAACTCTAAGTTGCTGGTTAGTTTCTTTTAGCACTTTAGAGGTCTTCTTTCTTTGTCTTCTGACTTTCATAGTTTCTGTTTAGAAATTTGCCTTTGGACTTATTTCTGCTCCTTTGAAGGTTATCTGTCTTTTTCTCTGGCTGCTTTTAAGATTTCTTCTTTGTCTTTAGATTTCAGAAGTTTTACTCTGACGTGTCCAGGTGGTTTTTACTTTGTATTTAGCCTGCTTAGGGTTTATTTTGCCTTTTGAATCTGTAAGTTACCATTCTTGCTTATTTAAAGCTGTTTAGAACTGCTTCTGCAGTATGAGCTCTATCTTCCCTTTCTGGGACTCCAATTATGTGTATTCTAGACCATTTCTTTGCCTCTTATATGCCTCCTGTGCTCTTTCATGTATTTTCCATCCTTTTTTTTCTTCTTGTTTAAGTCTATATATTTTCTACTGATGTGTCTTCTAGATCATTGATTCTCTCTTTAGCTGGGTCTAATACACTGTTAAGGCTGTCTGTTGAGTTCTTAATTTCAGTGATTTTGTTTTTCAGTCCTAGATTTTTCGTATGATTCTTTAAAAAAAAAAAATTCCTTGGGGCCGGCCCCATGGCCAAGTGGTTAAGTTTGTGTGCTCTGCTCTGGTGGCCCAGGGTTTTGCTGGTTTGATCCTGGGCACAGACATGGCACTGCTCACAAGGCCACACTGAGGTGGCGTCCCACATGCCACAACTAGGAGGACCCACAACTAAAAAATATACAGCTATGTACTGGGGGGACTTGGGGAGAAAAAGCAGGAAAAAAAATTCCAAGTCTTTGGTGAAATTCTCCATCTTGTCATCAGTTTTCCTGAACTCATTAATTATAGAATTAACAAAAAAATCTGTGCCTGATATTACAATATCTGTCTTATCTTGTGGGTCTATCTCTGTTTTCTTTTTTGCTTTTTTTCTTGGTACTGTTTCTTCATATGCTTGGTAATTTTTTATTGAATGACAGCTATTATAGATGAAAAATTTGTAGAGGTTTTGGATGAACTTTTAGCTCATGGCAGGCAGTTAGAGAAGAGACAGAGCAAGTTAGTCCATCATGTTTGAGCTGTTGCAAATCTGAATTTTATTGTTTATAAGACCTTGTTTATTTCTAGTTCTCTTTAATCCTAGGGTATAGTCATTTAAGGACTTGAGCTGAAAATCTGGGGTGCCTACTAGTTTCCTGCCTCCTGGTTGGGTCCTGAACTCTAGTTTTTATCTTCCAAGGACTCTGAGACTGCCAGAAAACTCTGTTTAACTGCCGTTGCTTTTCCCTGTTTGGCTTCTCTCAGTCTGTGATGCTTGTGAATGGGCAAATGCATTGAGAAGTTAAGCAGCTGAGATTTTAGACTGACTTCTCTTTCCTTTCCTTCTCTGTGGGATCTTGGCCCTCAGGCCCTGGCTGTCTTAGGTGCCCTGGCTGTCTTAGGTGCCCTCGGTGCCAGCATTTGTCTTCCTAGCCCTGTGAGACTGTGAAAACTGTTGAGTTTTCTTCCTCTTAGCAGTTTTTATCTGGGGCAGGCAGTATTGTTAGTCTTTTCCCCCTGTACATCTCTCCCTCCTCTTGCTACCTGTCTTCCTTCATTTCTACTGTCTGTAGTACAAATGTGATGGCTGGAGATCCAGCAGCCATCTCTGGACCAAGAGGTGACTTTAAGGATGGAAGCCTTGAAGAGGATACTGGAGAAGAAAGATTGAAGAGCTTGGAATCCTGTTGACTCTAAAGTCCTCATATCACATCTGGATGACTTAGTTTTAGATTTCCTAGACATCAGGAGAGAAGTCAATATATCCTTTTTTTTGGCCTTGCTATTTTAAGTTTTGTGATATACCCAGGCAGATCTAATACTTATTGATAGAGCAAGAGTTCAGGGAATTGACGTAAGTGTATAATCACATAACTTATTAAGGGTCATCGATTTTCAGCCTTTTACATAGTTGTGATATATATAACCAGTGACGTTCACCTGAGTGAATAGTCTTACAAACAGGTTATCTGTTATATGTGGCATACTTGCCTACATGCCATCACTTTAATTCCCACACAAAGAAACATGGAAATCCAAGTTAGTGAGAAGAATGTTACTGTAGAGAAAGACTTGAATTCAAGTGTTGTTAGTTATTGTTATTGGCAAGTTACTTATGACATACCTACCAAATGATCCCAATAGACCATAGTTGGGAATTACTGTACACTGCCTTGAAGCGTCTTCTTTCCATTCAACAAATATAATTCAGTGGGCATAGTATGGTTATAGACTAATGTGGTAGTGGGGAAAATGAAAAATTAAGCAATGATGAAAACAAATTCAGAAATTAGTGAGAAATTACATGGAGAGGGGTGAAAGCAAAAGAAATGTTAAAAATAACACTAAGCCTTCGAACTTAATTAAGGTCTGGAATGGTGATGCTATAGGTAGAAATAAACAAATTAGGAAGGGATTCCTTGCAAGAAAATAAATGTTTCATTACTTAAAGTTAAGAGTATGTTTAACTGGCATTCTTCCTCTTGGTGTGTATGAGTCCTCTGCATAATGTCAGTTGTATTACACCAGTGGGAAAGAATGTCTTTATCTTATTTCCGCCATAAAGCAAGTTATAGAACTTCATGAGCCCTTTGGTTGCACTTGTCCCCTTACATATTCTATAGCTGCCCCATCCATAGAAAGAATTTCAGCGACTAGTCTTAAAACCATTTACAATTCTAATATATGTGGCAAAACTATGACCCCATTGAAAACAGGAATTCAACATAAAGCAGCATTATTTCCTTATTTGACAAAGATTATAATTAGCATCGTAGGACTTATGGTAGTATCTGTTCACATTTTTGAGGTATACGCTCTAGAATGACTCATTATCCTGACTCACTTGTTTAAGTTCACTGTCGTTCAAAAGCTCTTTCATTCTGCTTTTCTTTTTCTGGCTTTTATTTTTTTTCCCCAGTGAATAGAATTATTGTAGTAAGTCTCACATTGCTGAATATAACCTTTGTTTTTTCTTAATTGGTGTGTATATGCCACGCCTCTAGGCATATTCAAAGCATTTACTTATGATGGCTGGCATTTTGTAGTTTAGTCTTGGCAGGAAGTATAGTATAGTGAGAGTTAGTAGTGTGTAAGAGTAGTGAGACAACAAACTCTCTTGTTAATAGGATGAATGTATAAATACTATATACTTTGCTTTGGTGAAAATATGTCTATTGTTTAGGAATGTGCTATAAATTTAGTTGTACCCAATTAAAGCCTGTTCCAGGAAGTGCTGACAGGCCTAGTAAATATTTCTGCTTAACAGTTGAGCTGGCCCAATTATTTCAAAGATTAAATCAAGCAAAATTCCAGGGAAATAATTCTAATAGTCCCTCGAGTTTATGATAGGATCTGACCAATAACTTAAGACTAAGTGACTAGACCTAAACAATCCATAGTAGAAATTGAGTGAGTTTTGCTACACTACGTATAGACATTAACACATAGTTACATGCATAAGATTTGGAGACAGAGAGGCCTGGGTTTGATTTGTGGCACCACCGCTTAATGGCTATGCAATCTCGGGCCAGCGTTAACCTCTCTAAGTCTTAATTTTCCCATCTCGACAATGGCACCTGTGTCATTAGGGTTGTGATTAGGATTAAATTAGAAAATTCTTGTCATTCATTTAGGCATTCAATAAGATTATTGAGCATCAATTGTATGTCAGGCGTTGTACTAGGCACTGGTTTACAGTGGTAAATAAAATGACATGGACTGATCTGTGGGTCCAGTGGAGAAGACAGGAAATAACAAATAAACAAGTAAAATAATTAGAAATTGTGATATTTTCTGTGAAGAAAGATATCAAGGTGCCATAAAAGAATAACTGAAGGAAGATCTCCCTGAAGAGGTAGCTCTTAGGTTGGGATGGGAAGAGTTGTAGGAAGCAGCTAATCAAAGTGTGGAGAGGAGAATTCTAGACAGAGGGAATAGAGTGTGGGATGGCCCTGAAGGAAAAAAAACAGGTGCTGTTAGGAACTCAAATAAGGCCTGTGTGGTTGGAGTATTGCTTGCAAATGGTGAAGAGTGGATAAATAACTGTTCATGATCTGTGTGGTGCCTGGCCCATGGAAGGTGATTAGTATTAGTTGCTGTCTTTGTTAGGATAATGATGATCCCTTACTTTATTTAGAGGTTACTTTACAGGCTGTCACTGAAAACCTTGAAGGAAGCAAATAGCTTCCAAAGTAGATGTCACAAAGTCGTGCCTTCCAACTCGTGTGTGCTGTTTAGAGAGGCCTTTAGGCCCTCACTCAGCGCTTGTTGGTGAATGTTTTTCTTGCAGTTCACATGAATTTAGTTATTTGGTTTTTATAACAGCCTAGAAGTGGCAAATTGGGGGATGAATTTAGAGGTTCTCCAAAAATAGCAAGAAGTTTCAGTGTAATAAAAATAAAATTTAAAGTGACTGTTAAAAATGTAAGATGATGAAATCTTTTTTATTCCAGATTTATTGAGGTATAATTTAATACAGTGAATTCATCCATTTGAAGCATAGAGCTTGATGAATTTTGATAATTCTGTGTAGTCACATAATCTCCACCGCATCCTGATATAGAAAAGTTCCATCAAGTATCCTAAAAATTCTTGTTTTCTTGTGTCTCTTTGCCCTGGCCACCAGCCTCAGAGAGCCTCAAAATCAATCTGCTTTCTGTCACTATAATTTTGTATTTTCTAGAATTTCATGTAATTGGAGTTGTACATTGAGGTCTTTGTGTGTTTGCCTTCTTTTATTCACATTGTTGTGTGTATTAGTAATTTGTTCCTTTGTATTGTTGAGTAGTATTCCAAAGTAGGGATTAATCACAATTTGTTTATCTAGTCCCCAGTTTATGGACATTTGGGTTATTTCCAGTCTTTGGCCATTATGAATAACGCTTGTATGAACATTCACATAAAAATCTTTATGAATATATATTTTTGTTTTGGGTGAATACCTAGGAGTGAGATTGCTGTGTAGTTGGTAAAGGTCATGGTAAACTTCATAAGCTACTTCTGCTCTTTTCTGATGTGGCTGTACCATTTTGTATTCTCACTAGCACTGTATAAGAGTTCTAGATGCTCCACATCCTTGTTAAACTTGGTACTGTCAGTCTTTTTAACTTTAGCTGTAGTGGTATATCAGTGTGATTTTAATTTGCATTTCTCTGATAACTAGTCACATCGAGCATCTTTTTACATGTTTATTGGCCATTTGTATGTCTTCTTTGTGAAGATATCTGTTTGATATTTGAAATATCTGTTCAAATCTTTTGCACATAAAAAATGTGCAGTTTGTCTTCTTCTGATTTACTTCTAAGAATTCTTTATATATTCCTGGTACAAGTTATGTGACCGATGTGTTGTACAAATATTTTCTCCCAGTCTGTGGCTTACATTTTGTTTTCTTAACTGTATCTCTTGAAGAGCAAAAGTTTTTGATTTTGATGAGATCTGTTTTATCAATATTTCTTTTATAGTTTGTGCTCATTTTAATTAGAAGAAATCTTTGCCTAATCCAGTGTCACAAAGATTTTTTCCTGTTTTCTTTTAGAAGTTCCATAGTTTTTGCTCATACATACAATCTATGACTTAATTCAAGTTAATTTTTGTGTACTGTATGAGGTAAGGGCCAAAGTTTATTATTTTTTCTTTCTATATAGATACCTGCTCATTCCAGCACCATTTATTGAAAAGACTGTTTTTTCCCCATTGAATTATTTTGACACTTTTGAGACTGAGATTTTGCTATCATTTGTAGTCATCTTCTTTCACCAAGAATTTAAGCCTGAAAACAGAGCTTATTTAAATATAAACAAATCCATCCTGTAATCTTATTGGTAAGTATATATTTTAGGAGATTGTGGGAACAATGAAGGGAACTGCTTTCAGGGCTAATTCAAACTAATAAAGTGTTTGTTGGTAATGTGGAAGTGATGGGAACTTCTTAGAATTTGTAAAATTCTAAGGAAGACAATTCTGTACCCAGTTAGTGATAAATGATTATCTTTAGGAAAGTGAATTACAAAAATATTAGAGTAAAGGTAAGCTTGCTTACATTTACAGACTCTAAAAGGAGACCCTGATCAATAAAAGAAAAAATCCACAGTCTGAGTCTAATGAGAAGGAGAAGATAAAGGAATTTACACAAAATAAAGTAGCTGCTTAAGGTGCTCTTTGAGTTCAAGGGCTTGAATGAAAGGTGGAAGAAAAGGCTTGCAACCAACAATGAATGAAAAAGAGTAGTAGGTACCTAAAAAAATAGTGTCAGGAAGGATCAAGCACAAATGAATCGATGTCTGTGAACAGTGTGGAACATGTTAAAAGCATCTTAAAAAGCATAATTTGACTCCTGAAGATCAGTAATGACCAGATAGGCCTGCTGTTCAGAGACACGAAAGAGTAAGCATCATACGCCCCACACTCTTTTGCTTCCATCTGCTCTTTTGTTTTGTGTTTTTTTTTTTTAAAGCAGAGTTATCTTCAAACAGAAAAGGAAACGGGCAGAAATGTGAGGTAATCGAAGCCCAGGGTAGCCTAGGAAATAGTAATACCCTTTAAGTTCAGGTCTTTAGGATTAGATGAGTTATAGTCTCAGACTATTTTAGAATAATTGTGAATAGTCTATTAAGGGTAATAGGACATTAAGAAGGTACCAGAAGACTGGATTCAAAAGAGGAGCAAGGGTAGATTCTTGTAACTAGAAACGATTGAACTTCCTGCTAATTCTAATCAGAATTCTGGCTTGGTTTTATTGGTAAGTATATATTTTATTAAGTAATGGCTTATGAATGGGTTTAAAAGGAAACGGTGATCTTTCGGAGCTTTTCTGGGTATAAGAAGAACAAACTAGTGCAACTTTTTTTGTTGTCGAATAGACAACGTAAGGAAATGTGGGTGATAGGTTTTATTTGGGTGTTAGAAAGGTATTTGATAAAGTCTTCTGTGATGCCACCGTGGACTAAAAGAAGTGATAGGTCATGTAAGGATTTTGTAATTGCTTGATGGACCATAGTTAAATTAACATATTTACATCTGTCAGAGTAAAGATCTTTAACAGTATGTCCTAGGGTCTTAGCTTATTCAACAGTTTTTCAGTGGCTAGGATGAAAATTTAGTTATAATCGTTGGATTTATGAAGGAAAGGGAAGGTATAAGGTTGACAGAAATAGCTTGAGTAAGGTGATGAAATTAAGATTTATAAAGATCTCTATAGGCGAGAATAATGGTCCAAAATGAAAAAAAGGTTTAATTAAAAATGATAAAATGTCATGTTCTACACTGAGATTGAGACAGCTCCTAAGAGAGGATTGAGAGATTTTAATGAAATATCTGCTAAAGATCAGCCCTTTAAATTGACTTGCCCGCCAGAAAAGGAAAGTGAAGAGTTCGGTTGCAGGTCAAGGGAGGTGCTAGAGCTGTGGTTTTCCTCATGTCAGACCTGTTCTGGGGTATCGTGTTGAATGTGGGTGTCAAATTGCAAAGGAGACTTTAATAAAATGTCATGTGTTGATCAGTGTGAATATCTCAGTGACGTGTATTTATAGGCTTGTCATGTGGAAAAGCCTAATTTTGTTTAGAACTAAAAGGAAGACATTTCTAATAATAGTTAGAACATTTCAAGGTGGAATAGGCTGACTTGGGAGCTAGTGAGATTTTCTTCTCTGGAAGCATTAAAGGAGAAATTACGTGATCGCTTATTAAGAATATTATGGAGGGGATGTCATTATTTGTGGGAGATGGAGCTAGATACACTTTAAGCTTTTTTCTAATTCCTTTAACTTTTTAATTTTAATTTTTGTTTAGATACCTCCACAGCCAATTTTATCAATCTTGTCTTTAAGACTTTATTAATAATAAATATGGTTATGTAGCACTTAAAAGTTTTAAAATGCTTGTGTGAGCTCAATTAAATGTGATGTTCACAAGAATTCTACAAGTTGGGCAGGAAACGTCTTATAATTTTAGACAGCTGTATCTTAACGATTTAGAGTGTGGGTTCTGGATTCTGGACCATCTGCCATGAGACCTTTAGAAACTTCTGAATGTCTCCCTTTTCTCATCTGTAATTTGGTGATAATAATAGTGACTACATCATAGGGTTGTTTGAGTTTTGCCATTAGTGCTATTGTGTAGATTCCAACTCCTGGCGACCCTGTGGACAGCAGAGCAGAACCCTGCCTGGACTTTTTGCCCATCCTCTCACCTTCTGGTGCTGCATCAGCCAGTGCTCCGCTGCTGTCCATGGGATTTTTTCATGGCCAATTTTTTGGTCCTTCTTCCTGGTCTCTCTTATTCTGGAAGCTCCACTGAAACCCATCTACCATGGGTGACCCTGCTGGTATTTGAAATCCCGGTGACAGAGCTTTTAGCATCACAGCACCACGCAGCTGCTACAGTCTGACAAGCGACAGACAGATGGGTGGTGTGGTTCCCTGACCGGAACAAACCTGGGCCACGGCAGTGACGGTGCTGCATCCTAACCGCCAGACAGAGCATCAGGGTTTGAGTTTACATGTGACCATGTGCTTGAGAATATGTGCTTAGAACATTATAATACGCTTAGAACAGTCCCTGACACAGCGTAGACGTTTAGTGTTAGCTGCTGCTCTTGTTGTTGCCGTCATTGTTTTTGTGTTACAGACAGGGAGACAAGCTTGCGCTCGTTGCGACTTGCTCAAGGTTACGTCAATAATAAGTGGTCGAGCAGTTAGGAGTTCTGTGGAATTGGACAAAAACAAAAGCATAAATGGAGTAAAATCACTGGCATATGGACTAATTTTGTGAAACAGTATTGATTTCATTTTAATTTGTTAAATGAATCCATCAGACTATTGTGGATTTATTGACTAGATTTACGGAAAGCTAGGGTTTGCGTGTGTTTACATATATACACACATTCCAGGCATAATTCAGTAGGAAAGCTCTTTCTAAAGCATATTATAAATAAAGATAACCACATTTTCCACAAGATTTATGGTGCTTGGTAGCATTTAAAAGGAAGTAGGCAATTAACTAGTTTCTGTTGGCATTCCAGTATGCTTGCCAAGCGATTTGGGCTTCTGATGCGTAGATTTCTAGAGGAACATAAGTCAAAATGAAGGCATCTCCTAGAAGAAAAATCCAGATTGGCTCTCATTATAATATTGAAGCAAACAAAAATGATCTCACTAAAATTCTGTTCTCTCTTCACATAATCACCTCTTATAATTACTTCATTAAATGCTCTGTCATTTTCTTGTCATGTTAGAAACAGTTTGTGTTGTACGGTATCAGGGTGTCCCCGTAGGTTGTGTGACGTGCTTTAAGAAGGATTGTTACTGTTGCCTTTCTCTCATTGCTGGTAAGGGCCTATGGAGAACACATCTCTTGTGGTAAAGATTGTTTTATTCATTTACAAGGTCATAACATCTTGAGGGCAGATACTGTGTCTTAATAGAAATCAAAGAACCTATTAGATTGGCTGAATTAAAAATGGTCAGTCAAAGCACCTTAGCATTCACGATGATAGTAATGTAATGTTTGTCAGCAAGTTTGTTAAAGTTCTTGAAAAAGACTGCTGTTGGCGAAAGTACAGTTGGCAAGATCAGTGTCATGGAAAATGAGTTTAAAGGAAAAAGTACCCTCTAAAAGGCTTTAAAGGTATTTTAAAACCACTATAAATGAAAGTCTGTAAGACATCTATTTCAAAACAATTCAGACTTGTCAGCAGTAAAAATCTCATCTGGTAAGTGAATTATCAGGGAAGTTGTAGTGTGATCTGCTGAGGCAGATTCTCCTGTAAATTTTGTCATTTGGCTTGTACTTATTTTTAAAGTATTTGAACCAGCCCTTAATAGCATCAAATGTAGTGACTTTGGCATTTGTATTATCCTTTGTTTAATTTTTGCAGTTCTCAGTAAAGTGCGGACCCTTTTACGAATTGCTGTAGTGGATAATGATGTGTTTCTCTGGGCCTGGTTTTCTATCCATATTGCAGAAGATAGAATATAGATCCTTAATCTCCTCTTTCTGCACTGTCACAGCCCCCCTGCCTGCGTGACCTGCTGGAGAAGAGAGTATTAATTGGTTTTCTTTTCGTCATGAGCGAGAAGTAGTTGTGCCCTTGGCATAGTTTCCGTCTCTGAATTTATATTCTTCCTTTCCTTCCTCTAGAGCCATACTAAAGAAAGCTGGAACGTGAAGGCGTTCATCAAAAAAAGCTGAGGTGGGGGGCTGGCCCCGTGGCCGAGTGGTTAAGTTCGTGCACTCCGCAGCAGGCGGCCCAGTGTTTCCTTAGTTCGAATCCTGGGCGCGGACATGGCACTGCTCATCAGACCACGCTGAGGCAGCGTCCCACATGCCACAACTAGAAGAACCCACAACGAAGAATACACAACTATGTACCAGGGGGCTTTGGGGAGAAAAAGGAAAAAATAAAATCTTTAAAAAAAATAAAAAATAAAAAAGCTGAGGTGGCCTTGTACTTGACCCTCCTGATGTTTCTTATCACTGGAGGCTTGGGCAAGGGCGCAGTAGAGACTGGATCGGTTGCTTGTGCAGAAGTAGCTCTCTTGGGGTAGTGTTACATCTTCAACCTTTTCCGGAGGAGGGATTTTTCTCTTGTTATCTTTACAATTGTTAAAAATTTTATTTTTATATTTTGATAAGGTAGTACATGTACATGTAAACAATTCAAGGTGTACTAAAGGTTATCCAGTAAAAAACAAGTATCCTTTTCGTCCAGCACCACCTAGTTTTAACCTCCCCCAGGGCAACCACTGTTAACGTTGTGTATTTATGTGCACCCCTAACCCCCAACAGTGTGTTATAGGCACTGTTCTGAATCTTGCCCTTTTTCCCCCCTTATTAACAGTATATCTTGGAAATGAATCCACATCAGCGCCTGATTTTGCTTCATGATATTTAACAGCTCAACTGATGGATATTTATGTTTCCCAGTCTTTTTTGTTGCATTATGAAGTAGGTCATGCTTGTTTCCTTATAAAAGAGAAATTTGGGTTGCTGTTATAAATGCATTCTATAATTTCAGATGGTTTACTCAATGAGTTGGAGACCATGCTTTCTAAGAAGTGTTTTCCGCAACAAGAAGGATAGCAGGTCCTTTATGTAAAACATGTTTTTATAGTTCATCTCCTTGCAGTATGGTGATATTTTGGGTGGAAATTGGCATAACTCATCAAGTATGACATTCTGGAAGAAGATTTTTTTCCCACTTCATGACTTCTTTAGTCTTTGACTGCTGTGTGAAAAATTCATTTAGACTCTGGCTGAACCTGTGTATAAGTTTTTGGCCAGGTGATTGAGAGTGAGTCATTAGGATAGGGATAGGATGTATAGGTTTCAGTACAGAAACCTAAATGTGAATTTTCAGGACCTCCAGACGAGATGTCACCTGGAGCCCTGTGGCAGTGCTTTCCTCTTCTTTTATGGATCAGTTACGTCTAAGATTATTATTGTTTTTTTAAAAATCCTGAATATAATGGTGCAAGTTTCTTTGGAAATCTACATTCTACTACTGTTGTTTCTCTCAAATATATTATATTCAGTTTGGTATATGGAAGATTATATAAATGGTTCATAAAATTAAAGGAATATACATTTGGATGTGCTTAAATTTGTTTTTAAAATTTGCTTTTTGAGCAGAATTTGCATCATTAAAAAAAGGCTTTTTTTTGTTTTTTTTTTCCTTTTTTTCCCCAAAGCCCCCCGGTACATAGTTGTGTATTTTTAGTTGTGGGTCCTTCTAGTTGTGGCATGTGGGATGCCGCCTCAGTATGACTTGATGAGCGGTGCCATGTCCACGCCCAGGATCCAAACCGGCGAAACCCTGGGCCACCGAAGCGGAGCGTGCGAACCTAACCACTTGGCCATGGGGCTGGCCCCCCAAAAAAGGCTTATTGTTGCCATTATCTGAGTCATTCAATTCTGAGTGACCCAGATAGTAATGATTTAATACCCAGGGAATAATGATATATTAGTAGTATCAAAACATGAGTTAAGTTTTTACTAAGTTTATTTTGCTTTCTTTATGTCTTCAAATGAATTTCTAATCCCTAAATCTTTTCCTTTTCTTATTTTTCTCATACCCTTAACTTTTGCTCTAAGGGATTACCTTCTGTTCCAGTGGTGGTGGGGGGGATATTATGAAAAAGAAGGGGAAGGAGAAGTGGTAAAAGTGTAAAGACTGATCTTTCCTACCTAACTGTTGAGGTGGGTGCTGTTGAAATAGCTGTACCTGTTGCTGTGGACTCCAGCTTTTTAATTAAGAAGCTTTCTCTCCTTGTCCAGATGGTGAGTTTCTATCATTCTTTTAAGGCAAAGGCAGCGTCAAATCTTGCCTTGTAGGTAAAGTCTTTCTCTGGCTTTGCTCTTTTCCTATTAGCTGCTCTGTAGCGTTTAAGAAAGAGATCTGTTAATGGGCATTGATCACATCATTTACAGTTGATTCTTTATGTGTCTGACTCCCTCAGGAGACCGATCTTTTTGAAGAACTGTGTTTTATCCATGTTTGTATTCACAGTAGCTAGGTACAGTGGCAATAAATGGTGCTCAATGATTTTTGAATTAGTGAATATCAGAAAGCTTAATCCATCTCATTTTTCCAAGGGAAACCTGGTCTTTATGTTCTTAATCTGATTTTCCTTAACTTATATGACTGACTACTAGGTATTCCAAGTGGAACTGGTAGGTATCCATAGAGATTGGGCAGAATTATTCTGATGGCTGTAGATGACTTTCTTCAAAAATTGTTTTATAGCTTTTCATCTAAAACCTCATAAGAAAATTGGAGAGCAAATTTGTTTTTCAGGCAGCACAATATTTTATTAAAAAGCTTGAAATGTATTTGGAAAAAATTTTTAAAATTTTATAACTTACGGTATCAATATGATCTATCTTTATATTTTTAAAAGATATATTTTATAATAAAAGTAATATTACATATGCCTATTATTGATCATTCAGAAAAGAATACAAAAGTGTAAGAAGAAAATAAAATTATTCATATTTCCCTCTCAGGTTAAAATGTTGGTATTTTGGTGCGTTTCATTCCAGTCCTTTTTTTGTTCATTGAGTTTTGTTTTTTGGGGGTTTGTTTTGTTTTGTGCTGTTTTCCACAGTTGATGATTTAGTGAAGCATAAAAAAAATAAGCTCATTGTCTCTAGTTGACTATGAAAACAATCTTTAGCTGCCCCATTTTAGCTTTTGGAAAAATTTGCTTGTTTATAATAATTGGATGCTGTCAAAATGCATTTTATATCCTTAAAACTCTATGACAATTTTATGGTATCAGTGGAGTGAAACCTTGGAAACTTGGATATCTGAAAGTGTACAGGCATAATTAATTTTGGGAAGTCTTCATTTTCAGATCTAGGATGATTTTTCCTTGTATTGGAGTAGGATATCCACTGTGGAAACTGTTTCACTGTTTCACTTTCTCATCTGTAAAATGTAAATGATAAGAGAGCTGATTGAATATTAAATGAGGTGATATATTTACCTGGCATAGTACCTGATGGATTGTAAAAGCTCAACAAATGTGAGCTGTTAATAAGCAAACTCTTCTTCCTTTGTCAGTAGTCTTCATTTTCTCTGCAGCTTTTCTGACCTCTTCTGTTCAGAAACACCTCCTTGGCTTCTGGTTGACTGGAGAGCATTTCCTTGGCCTCCTGCCCCCATTTGATGCTACTTTGAGGATCCCTGTTAACCGATTCTCTTGGTAAACCTTTGTTCACTTGCCTGCCACTTTCTTTGTTCAAAGACCATGTGGAGTTAGTAGAGCACTCTAGAGACTCACTGCCTTGGTCCCAGTGCCACTTCTGTACTTCAAAGCTGTGTGCTCTTTGCAAGTTAATTAACCTAACAGTTTCCTCATCTGTTAAATGAACAATGATTCTACCAACCTCATAGTTTTGATGTGAGGACATTAAATGAAATAATGTAGATAAAACATTTAGGTTGTGCAGAATCACTGCCAGCTATTACCTAAGTGTCTGGCTCTTAGTTGGTACTTAATTCTTCTAGATTCGTGATCAGTGACTACCATATCTGTACAGCACTTTTGGTGTTTGTTATGGAAAATAAATTTTACTTATACAAGTCACCCTAACACAACATTAGTAACATAATGTAAAGGATACGTATCATATTAAACACACATGCACCTATGAGATACTTATATATAACGTTCTTAGGGTGTGTTTGGTGAGAAGTGTTGAATGCAGCTGTATGTTGTGAGAATTACATGGTGCCATGCTTGGAGCTTAGGATACTCCTTTTTTTTTTTTTTTTTTTTTAAATGATGGAATGAATGACAGCTTCAGTGTGATATGAACACTTACATTTGTCACATCCCAAATTGCTGACTTTTGATGGCCTTATATTCCAGTTTGAACCTAAGGGCCATCCAGGGACCAAATAATACTTGCATAGTGCATACCTTTATTGATGTATTAATACAGTTGTTCTTATGTGCTACTTTCAGCTGTTCTAGGTAATACTTAGTTTTTGAGTTTGTATGCCATTTCGGGCACAGTTTGGTTTTTACATATCATTTTGATTTAAAGAGTAGCAAAATTACCATTGAGTTGAGAACAGGATTTGTCAAACTATCTGTGGAATTAGTTATTTACTAATAGGCTGGGCAGTCTATGAATTCGCTTCTGTCCCCTTTGTCTTATATCTGGTCTACAAGAATTTGCTGCAATCGCATCATTTATTTTTAATACCCATTGTGCTGAATTCAACACAAACTTTTATTGTAATGAATTAACTGTACATGCTTACAATTCTGAATGAGCTGAAAGAGTTGTGAAAGTTAGGTAAATGAAGTAGATTCAACAGAATTCTTTCTATAATCATAGAAATTAATCATGAAGACATTTGACTTAGTATCTAGTAAAAGCATAAAGTATTTTAGTAAAGTTAACTTCACTATCCATTTGGTGATTATTCTGTCCATTTTTTTGCATTATTTCTCAATCATTTCCTTTTATTATCCTATAAAATACAACTTATAATAGAGGAGGTACAGTTGCTTATGAATACAGAGAGTATTTCATATAAATAGTTCTTGGATTCTGTACAACACCATTGGTCTTCATTTTGCACAAATAATCGACAATTTAGTGTGATAAGATTGGAGGGCTTCTGGAAGCTAGAAAACACAATTGTTAAGAACTCACAGGAATCACAGATAGATTTGTTTCTAAGAAAACAAATGTAGGGACTAGCAGAGATGAGAAGAAATATAAAAGGTCAGCCTCTTACCCTTCAGCAAAGCAGCCTGGTGGTTAGAAACAGAGCTTTGAAGTCAGACAGCCTGACTTTAAGTCCTGCTCTGCTCCTTACTTCCCATAGGACCTGACTGACTTAACCTCTCCACACTTCCGGTTCCCGTATGTAGACTGGGATAGTCATAAAACTAGCAGCAGGTTCTTGTGAGAATTATGTGAGATATGCCTAGTAAAGCCCAGCACTCTGTCTGCCACATAGTAAACACTTGCTAAACAGGTTATAAAGTATCTGCCAATGAGGAGTTGTTACAAACCAGACTTGTGTCATCTCTTAAAACAATCATACTGCTGGAAAAGCAGCTCAAGTATAATCTTGAGCTTGCCAGCAACTGTAGGCGGGGTTAAGTGAGTAAAATGACTCATAGGCTTGTCTTGGTTCTAAGTATCTGTTGTTGGTAATTTTGTCATTCAACCCTGCCCCCAGTTGTGGGAATTATGTTCATACTCAGCAACTAGTAATTATATTTCTCATCAGTAGTAATGGTATTTAAATATTGTTGCATTATTTCTTGTCCTCTTTTTCTGTGAATCGTCTTACACCTAAATGTAGGAGTTACCAGTCTGATTTTGGGAATTCTAGGGAACCAGTGGTGATATTATTTCTTCTTCTTGACAAGTAAGACACAAGAGACTGACAGATGGAGCTCAAAATGGCCCCTCCATTGGCTGATTGGAGGGCATGACATTAAACCTGAAGTAAAAGGACTTATTAGCTGGTCTTAACTTAGACAGACTTACTCATGGGTGACTGGCATAGCTGAGCAACTGCAGGCCTCCCCTCAGGACAGGTGCCTTCCTGCTTGGAGAGCAGATCAGAGGGCATGCACCCAGGGACAGGGTGGGTGAGAAAGAAAGCAAGGAGCTCAGCCAAGCCAACCCTGGGAGTCCTTCTTCCTCCATGAGAGGAGTGAGAGAAGAGTGGGGAGAGAGTTCCCGAGTGTTACTCCAGCAGGAGTCCCTCCATGTGGACTTGAAGCAAGATGGAACCACACATAGCCAAGTGAACATGACCTTCCAGTAAAGAAAGTGAGACTGTGGCGTTCTCTGCGTAGATTGGGGCGACAGATAAAGGGAAAGTGTGAGGAGAGGAGTAGGTTGGAACAGACGTAACAAGGCTCTGGTTTCCTTCATCTTTCAAGAGCACCCTGCATGCGTGCATTCATTTGTTCATTCATCCATCTGTATACCTATCCATTCATTCATCCATCCATCCACTCATTCATTTATTCCTTAATGGATATGAAGGACTTGTAATAATTAGAAATGCTAGTCAGAAATAGATTATGACTTCTCATGTCTGAATTTTAGAGTCTTAACAAAATGTTAAGTGCCACCTTGAAATAGAATTTTAAAAACACAATAAAATATATGAGGAAGCTAAGAATCTTTAGCAAAGGTGTACTTTTTGCAGTGAAGGTGTATCTGGAAAATAGCTTGTAGGGGCTGGCCCCATGGCCGAGTGGTTAAGTTTGCTCGCTGTGTTTTGGTGGCCCAGGGTTTTGCTGGTTCGAATCTTGGGCGCAGACATGGCACCACTCATCAAGCCATGCTGAGGAGGCATCGCACATGCGCACAACTAGAAGGACCCACAGCTAAAAAAGAAAATATATACAACTATGTACTGGGGGGCTTTGGGGACAAAAAGGAAAAAAAAATTAAAATAAAAAAAGAAAATAGCTTGTAAATCTAATTTTAAAAATAAATTGATATATTAAGTGTTTACCTGGTTGAATAATTCATATTAATAATTAATTTTGGGTAAGTTTTTTATCCTTTTAAGAAATATTTAGTGAGCAGCTACCATGTGCTGGACATTGTGATAGATACTGGAGATTCCAGGATGAATGAGATACTGTCCTTTGTTCATGGAGATGACAGATTAATATAAGAGACATGGAAATAAATATGTTCAATACAATGTTAGAGGTAACTGACTGGAAATACAGTAGATCCAGAGAAGCAGTGGCCAGTTCTGCCTTTATGGCCATGGGCAGCGGTAAGGCAGGCCATGTAGACGCTGCCGAGAATTCATGATTAAATTTGAGGAAAATAATTTCCTTCTCTATTACAATGAATCCTGGTCAGTAACTGTTTCTAGGACTTTAAAAATTATTTTGTTCCTCGTCTTTCTAGAAATTAGGAAGTAGGTAATAGAAGCCTGCCCAAGAATTGTTGCCAAAAGTATAATTTTAAATATTTTATTAGTTATAGAAATATTATATATCTACTTGATGCTCAGTGTTCCATGTTTAAAATATTGGAGGTGTGTCCTGTTCTTAAAGCTCTTAAAAATATATGCTTACGAATAAAACAAACAACCTACCAATGATAAAATGTTGATGTTTTTACTTGTAAAAGGAAGAGGAGGGCCTGGACAATTATGGGAACACTATGAAAGGGTAGTTGAGATGGCGATTGGGAAACTAATTGGAAGAGAAATCGTGTGAGTACTAGATTAGAAACGTGCTGAGTAAAGAAGGTCGCTTACTTGCTTGGACTGTCTAGCACTGTCAGTTCTGCAGAGGTCCTGTGGTCACTGGAGGAAAGAGGGAGGTCAGGCTAGGAGAACCTTGCTGCATCTCTCCTCAGTCCCACTCACGCTCCTTGCTTGAAAATTGGGCTTCTATATAAGAATTTGTTTGAAGAAATATGTGCTACAAATTTAATGAAAAATGTAAAAGCTATTAAAGCATGATATAATAGAAAATGTTGATGTAATGCTGGTAGTGATAGAAATATTTTTAATAGAAAGGTAAAAATCATATTTACACTGATAATTAAAATCTGAAATTGAAGAGCGTTTAGGGTTATTTTGAATGCTTTTATTTTATCAGACAATGCATTTTAAACCAGAGTCATGTGACAATGTAGATGGGTCCTCATGTGGCTCTTTGGAAGAGGAAACCTGGGCATTTCGGAGGACTTTTGGGTTTATGGCCTTGGTTCTTCCATGTATTTAGCTTTCAGAAAGCCTTGGGCTGTCCCTTCCATGGTCCTGATTATTTATACTGTATTATAATTGCAGAATCTTTTGTTGTTGTGTTGTTCCCAGGTGAACAGAAGAAAGAGGGAGGGAAGCCAAATGATTTTTCTGAGATTATTACCCTAGTGCAAGAAGGAAGAAGGAGATAAATGGGTTTCTAAGGTTGTGCATTTTTCGATAAGACATTTGTTTAACATGGAATTAATGGAGTTATGAGGTGGGAATGGGACTGGACTGGAGTGCAGCGGAGTATTGGATTATAGATTCCCTCCCGGCCGAGGGAATAAAAGCGGCAGGAGGAGATGCTGGGTCCGTTCCTGCAGGACCCCTGGTGTGTCGTTGGCTTAGGATACCTTGGTATCCTGGGATGCGATTGCAGAATCAGCTTTCTCAGGGGGAGGGGAGGTATATGCAACTTTTCCTTGCATGTTTTTAATTTCGTCTCGCACAGAGTGACCAATTAAAGTGAGTGGTATTTCAGGTTCTCTTGTGACTAAGCGCACCTTCCTGTATTTTGTTTGCTGGTAGTTATGTTTTGATGTTGATCTGCGTAACTCTACTTATTCCTCCTTTGAGCATCCCTTCCAGCCTTGGAGCTAGAGCATGGCAAAAGAAATGCTGAAGTTTTTAGCAGTGGTGCCTATTAAGATTTTACCATTAAAAACATCTTTATTCTTGATAGATCCTAGTCCATAGTATACTAAGAAAGTGATCACAAATAACTGAAACCATTGCTCAGGCACCGTTGATACTTACGGTCTCTTTTGGTTGAAAGGTGAGATGGAGTTAAGGAACTCCAATCACAGACGTGAATAACCTATTCACATTATTTCAGGAGAAAAGCATTTGCTGTATGAATACATTGAGCTGGCAAGGAAAGCCATCAGGACCTGAAACATGAAGCAGCTCAGGGATGGCCTCTTCTGTCTTTTTTCAGGCTAAAAGGTCTCTGATGATGACTGCTTTGCTCTGCATATCAGGTAGTGTTTTCCTCTCTGCAACAGCTGCCTTTTCTCAGCTTGCTGGTAGTTTCTGCTTCCCCCCTTTTTCAGCTTGCCTTTGCTCGCCATTGCCCATTAAAGCTCTTTACCTCATGATGTTTCATGTAACTCCCGTAACACAGTGACTCTCTCAGTTTATCCTGGTTCTGACTGCTAAGAGAGGACTGGTTGAATACATTATGTTAATGCATTAGGAAACTTCACAGCTGTGAAAAAGGTTGAGGTAGATCCATTGATGTCTTGGAGTCAGCCTGAACTCTGCGTTCGGTGACAGCACATGTGGAGCCTGGTCAGTGGCCACCATAGTGGGAGTATCTGCAGTGTGGAAATGGGCAGATGCCACAAACCAGGGATCACAGCCTCTACTTCTTCCCTCCAAGAACCTATTGCTGAACCTTTATTGGCACACCACTGGGTCGATCTATAGGTGTTAACACGCACAATCTCCAAGGTGTACTGTTAAACCGAAAAGAGTAAAATGTAGAATAACTTATAGAATGATTCTAGTTTTTGAATAGAAAAGGGAGATTTAAATATACGTGTGTGTGCATGCATTTCTGCTGATTCTTGTATAGTGTGGAGAATATTTTTGGTAGGTAACAGTGGGATGGCGCAGATCAGAGTTTAGTTTTAGACACTTTGTCTATATCGACAAATTGATACATTGCTTATGAACATTAAAAGCCAGTACAGTTTTTACATAATCATAAAATACTGTTGATATCATTTATTTGAATCTCAAATATTATGATGAGCTATGTAGGAAGGAAATATGATCCTAATGTCAAAAGTGTCGAGGTCGCATGAAGTCACTTTTCCCATAAGCCATCAAGTTCACAGCCATGCCTCTTTGTACCTTACTTCATGTTGTGTTTTTTTTTTTTTTCCTTCTCCCCAAACCCATGTAGTACATAGTTGTATATTGTAGTTGTAGGTCCTTCTAGTTCTGCTATGTGGGATGCCACCTCAGCGTGGCTTAATGAGCACTGCTAAGTCTGCGCCCAGGATCTGAACTGGGGAACCCTGGGCTGCTGAAGTGGGGCGCACGAACTTAACCACTTGGCCACGGGGCCAGCCCCCATTACTTCATGTTTGACTGTGACTTTTATCACTTTCTGCTATGCTTGTTTTGAGATTTCTAATATTCCTCTCACCCTCTTTTTTTGGTTTCTTTTGTATGTAAGCTTTTACTGTATTGCTAATAATAGCCATGATCTATGCATTGTCTAGAATCCACTTTCTTCCTGAAGACACCTTGTAGTCCGTATTCTAATGTAGGCCAGTTGCTTTCTAGGCAGCTACACAGTTGGCATCTGGAAATGTCTAATTTTAGCCTCCTGAGATTTCATGGATCCTATATCTGCCCCTCTTTTTGATTCTGTTAAAGAAAAAATTATTTTGATCCTTGTTAAAGCAGTAAAGAAGACTTTATTCAAGCCTGCTGCAATAGGGGAGAGAGAGTGGGTTCAACTCCAGATACAATAAGGACAAGTCAGGATTTATAGCCAATGAGCAGAGTGCGGAATTCGGTGAGTGGGAAATACTGAGAGGAGCCATCAAGGGTAGGGGGACTCTTGCGAAACTGACTTAACGGTATTCGTGGTAAAGGCAGGCAGGGTGAGCAGATATCAACGGTCAGGGGGACTCTCCGTAAACTGACTTAGCAGGATTCTTACTACAGCGGGCCTAGGCACGCTGAAGACGGGATGGGAGGCCGGGTCGAGGCCCAGTTGAGAAGAGGGCTCAGACGAGCCTGACTAAAGTTTGGATGAGAAGGGAGTCTTTGTCAATTCTTTTTTGTTGTTGTTGTCCTGTTTTTCTGTAGTATATTCTCAAATTCTTTTTAAAAGAAATGTTGCATAGGCAATGAATTTTGAATCCTTGTATTAGTTTCTTATTGCTAGTGTAACAAGTTATCACACACTTGGTGGCTTAAAACAACATAAATTTATTCTCTTACAGTTCTGATGGCCAGAAGGTTGAAATCAGTTTTCCTGAGCCAAAGTCAAAGTGTCAGTTTCAAAGTGTCAAGGTTCCCTCTGGGGCCACTAGGGGGAAATCTGTTACCTAGCCTTTTCTAACTTCTGGAGGCCACCTACTTTTCTTGGCTCGTGATCCCTTCCTTCCTTCCTCACATCACTCTAACCTTTTGCTTCCATCACCACATCTCTTATGGCCTCCATTTTTTTTGTTTTTTTTGGTGAGGAAAATTGGCCCTGAGCTAACATCCCTGCCAGTCTTCCTCTGCTTTGTATGTGGGATGCTGCCACAGCATGGCTTGATGAGTGATGTGTAGGTCCACGCCTGGGATCCAAACCTGCAAACCCTGGGCTGCCAAAGCAGAGCACATGAACTTAACCACTATGCCACCGCACCAGCCCCTCCTACATCCTCCTGTGATGTTCTTGTCTCTCTTTTATAAGGTACCTAGTGATTGTGTTGGGTCCACCTGCGTGATCTGGGATAATCTCCCTGGCTCAGGATCCTTATTTAATTAGATCTGTAAATCTCTTTTGGCATGTAAGGTACATTCACAGGTTCCAATGATTAGGATGTAGACATCTTCTTGGGGCATTCTTCAGCTCACCATACCTTGTAATATCTAAAAATGTTTTTATTTTTTCCTCATGCTTAATTGATAGTTTGGCTTTGTATAGAATTAGAAGTTTATGATATTTTTTTCCTCAGAACTTTGGAAATAATGCTTCATTATCTTCTACATGATAAGAAGTCTGATGCCAGTCTGGTTCTTACTCATTGGTACATGACTTGAAACTTTTCCCTCTCTCTATGCTTTGGAGATCTTTTGCTCATATTGAATGTTAGAACTGGCTTAAGCTGAGCATAAATTTTATTCGTGAGTGTCCAATTAAGTGTAATTAATGTTCATAAACATGTCTCTAACATGGCTGTTAGTTTTCCAAGGTGGTTTCCAAATTGTAGGTCGCTACCCATTTAAAAGAAAGAAAGAAGGAAGCAATGAAGGGAAGAAGGAAGGAATAAATAGAATAGAAAATGTCATGGGGCCATCCCACAGTAGTTACACATATTGTTTCATGAAACATTTGTTTCACTTGTGTACATGTGGTGTGTTTAAAAATTTTCCGAAACATTCCAAAATTTAGCATGTATTTGCTCAGTGTCTGAAACAGGGGCTGAAGTTTTCACATTAAAAATGATCATTAGAAACTATGTTAAGATATGTATTTGAGAAGAAGAGCATTCCTCCTTAGCTTTAGTTTAATGTTTTAAATAAAAATTCTTCTGTTGCCCCGTGGCAAGTTCTATTAAAAGTAATAAGAACATGGCTAATTCTGAAATACGAAATTGAGGATATTCTGAAGCTGCTTGTTGAAAGCCTGTTTGTTATTAGATGGAATGCTGGGTGTAGGCTGGTGTGGTTCATACTTGGGATCTAGCCTGAAAGACATGTTTTTACCCTCAACAAATATCATCTTTGTTTGAGTATCTATAGTCCATGTAACCACAGCAAGGTCTTTTTTCTCCCTGAGAATGTATCTCAAACATCATCTTTCTTGTCTTTGTTTCACAATAGTTTAAAGTAGATCTGCCTTCTGCTTTTCTGTTTCAGTTTGTTGCAGAATGTGTCAGGTACCACCTAACCCTCTTGGTGTGCCTGAGAACTACAAAATAATAATGAAATCTTGGAATAGATAAGTTTACTCTATGAGGACTGAAGCGGTTGTTAATTCCCAAGGCCAGACTGGTTATCTAACAAAGGGTAAAGTACTTTTTAAGTTGAAATTGTGGATTTATGTATTTTTAACATTCATCTGTCAAAATGTACACTGGGAAAAATGGTTTGCTGTCAGTTTTATTGGATTGAGTTTGAAATTTACTAATTTTGGATTATGATTTGGGGTTAAGTTAGTGATGCTAAGTTACAATGCCTGCTTTCAAAAAAGGTAATTCAGGAGGATACTTGATTCTTAGAAGTCTTGTGTTTAAGTGGAATTAGAGGTCTTCTTAAAATGTTATGGTTGTCAGTTTTTAAAATGCTTCTTAAAATGCTATAGTTGTCATTTTCTTCCACAAATTTGTGCCCAGAGATGTTTTCCTGTATACTTGAGTATTTAATCCAAATGTCTTTTGATCCTTACTACTTAAAATATGCCTCTTATACTTTGAAACCTTGTTATATTAAGTGTAAAGTCAATAAAAATAACTTGATTTAATTTGGCTTGAATAATGTAATAGGGTTTTCAAATTTGATAATGACATGTGCTGTAAGTACCAAGTAACACAGCTGTCATTGTTTAATAGGTGCCTGGAACTTTGTGCACACTTGCACACAGACACAGGACAGCTGTCGAAGCCCTGTGGTCAGTGTTTTAGGGCACGCTCTTTGTTCTTGCACTGAATTTCTGTATAAGCAATCAGAATGAAACCAAAGGGAGCATTCTAGGGTAATTCCTAATGAACTTCTCAACTATAGAGACCGTATGAAACGTAATTTAACTACAGCAAATTCTGCATCAGGATACGATACCACTTCTTACTCTAAAGATGATTGCCTCACAATGCAGATTATTAAATGTCTCTAAACTCAGTGTTGGGAAAGGTTGGCATTTCCATTTAATCTCTTCAAAGAAGCAGGTTTGGCTATATTTTCTAAAATTAGTTTGACTTTAAACCCACTCTCTTTTTAGAATACAGATCTTCCTTGACTTACAGTGAGGTATGTCCTGATAAACTCCCTGTAAGTTGAAAATATCGTGAGGAAAACGCATTTGCAGAACCTACAGAACATCCTCGCTTAGCCTAGCCTACCTTGAATGTGCTCAGAACACTCACATTAGTGCACAGTTGGGCAAAAGCAGCTCACACAAAGCCTATTTTATAATAAAATGTTGAATTTCTCATGTAATTGATTGAATGCTGTACTGAAAGTGGGAAACAGAATGGTTGTAAGTGTATCAGTTGTTCGCACTCACGATCGTGGGGCCGACTGGGAGCTGTGCTTGCTACTGCTGCCCAGCATCACGAGAGAGTATGGTACTGCCCGTCGCCAGCCCGGGAGAGGATCGCAACTCAAAAGTCGAGTACAGTTTCTACTGAATGCTTCTTGCTTTCATACCATCAACTCAAACCGTCATAAGTCAAGAACCATCTGTACATTCATTAATATTAAAAAATTTTCTCCCATGGGGAAATATAAGGGTAAAAATTTTCTAAAGGAATTTCAAGATTTAGAGCTTATTTATTTGATTTAGTGTCAACTGTTCGAATCATGATAAAGTATATCATCTTTCCCATAAAATTAGGATACAATTTCATCCAGTTTCAGTACAGCCTCTATTATGTGATTAGGTTTTCCTTTCTGGAAATCTCTAGTCGGGAAATGATCTGCGTAAAGCTTTCTATCTAACAGTTTGCCATAATGACGTTTTCTTGGGATACTTTCATCTTCACATTCCAGCTCCATCCCATTTCCACTTCTTGCCTTTATACTTTTAAATTTCTCCTTGCTAAGTTGGAAATACAGTTGAGACTCCTACAACTGGCGGCAGGAATAAAGGACTGGCATAGTATATATTCAAGGAAAAGCCTTCATCCATTGAATTTGGCCTAATCCCCGTAGAAATTCATGCTTAACTCTTCTGATAACGGAAATGGAATTTAATAAGTAGTCAAGTTTTCTACTTTGAGTTTAATTTCTATTAATTTACTTTCTATACCCATCTGTAGAAGTATGAGTGTGATGTTTTAAAGCTGGGCAGCAGAGGAGGAAAAAAGGAATTGATAGAGGTTCATAAGTCTGAAATAGGATAATGAATATGTATATCATTCAGTTGATTATTGCAGACTTCCGATTGCATTAGTTCACTGTGACAATCTGAACCAGCCTGTACTTTTATTGGTGCATTCTATTATTTATTCACGTTTCCCCCAAGAGATAGCATATTGACATTTTGTAGTCTAACTGAGAAAAGCAGTGACATAAACATTTTTTCCCAAGTAAACTGAAAAATTTACAAGCTCTCATCTTGCTACTTTTTACTATTATAAACACCCTTGTGCTCGTTTACCTCATTGGCATAAATCCCTAGAGGTGGAATTGTCGGGTAAAGGTTATGCCTGTTTTTAAGACTTTTGATATACATTATCAAACTGCTTTCCAGAAAGATTTTATACACTTATATGTCTACCCTCAGAGTAAGGTACTGCAGATGTCCCCACGCTGTTGTCAACACTGAGTAATAGCACTGCAATTTTTGGTAGTCTGAGATAGGTGCAAAGGGATATTTTAAAACTTGTATTTCTTTAGTTTCTAATGAGTTTGATTTTTTCCCATGTCTTGGCTTTTAAATTTAGATTTTATTTTAGTGAGAGCTATCCTTGGTTTAAAGATTCAGCAGACTGTGAGACTTGTTTTGGAAAATAGCTGACTTGTATACTCCTCCCCCCTCACTGCCCACCCCATAGAGTAACCACTCCCCACCCCCGAGCTGATTCTTTCTCTGTTTACTTCGGAGTGCTGGATACAGGCCTTGTTGCCACTTCCTGCTTCTGCAGTTTCAGGCAGTATTTTGGTTTCCTGCTTTGGAGGGTGAGGAGTTGGTTTTCTTCTGTGCACCCAACCTCTGCTGCAGCCATGGCACATCTCTTCAACTCTCAGGGGGTGTCTGACTCCCTGTGTTTAAGCCCACCCCTGCCTCTCCTCAGGAACCCACTTGCTGGGCCTTTGAGGGAGGGGATTTAAAGACTCCCCACATTGTCGTTTTAGTGGCCTTTTAGGAGGAGTGGGTATAAAAGTGTGTGTTCCATCTCCCATCGTTAACTGGAAGTCCTTTTTCGTGTCTTTAGTAATCATTTTTATAAAGTAATGGTTAAAATATGGGCTATGGAGTCAAGACTGTCTGAATTTGAATCCAGCTTTCCTGTTAACTAGGTTTATGACCTTAGACAAGTTGGTTAAAATCTCTAAACCTCATTTTTTTCGTCTGTGTAATAAAATTAATATGAAACCTCTCTTAGAGTGTTGTTGTGAGAATTAAATGTGATAAGGCATGTGAAGTGCTTTTCACAGTATCTGCTGCCTGGAAGTGTCTTACCGTCTGCCAGGCACTTAGTAAGAGCACAAATATAGTTGTCTCTAGTAGGATCACAAATCTAGTTGTTTCTGCTATTGTTACTCTTGTGAATTTCTTGCTCATGATCCTTGCCCAATTTTCCAATGGAATGCTTGTCTTCTTGATCAGAGGTGCCTTTTATATAGTCTATCATTGGTCTTTCATTTTTATTTATGGTACTTGGGATGTGTCATTATATCCCTACTATTTCATGTTATGATCTCCACTTCTGTTGTCAGATTTGTGTTTTTGAGATACCTGGTGGTAATAAAAAAGAAGAGTGTGTGTGTGTGTGTGTGTGTGTGTGTGTGTGTGTGTGTGTACGCGCATGCGTGTGCATGCGCAAGTGGGCAGTAAAACTGGAGATTTTTATAGAAGTTGGGGCAATTGATAAGGGGGACCTTATCATTGGCTAAATGAAGAAATGATTATTTTCATCTTGTAAGAGAAATAATTTTTTTTTAATTCCTAAAGTATATCTTGTGCTGGTTTATTTTTTGGACAAATCACCTTAATTTTCAAAAGCTATCTTGAATGTTCTTATCATCTACCCAAGTGGATTTCATCTGAAAACTTAGAGTTTTCAGTTTCGGTTTCTTTTTTAATACTAATTTTCATGAAATTAGATCCAAAATTGATTCTTGGATAAGATTTATCATTATCCTCTAAGTTAATGCTATGTTAACAAATTTGCTTTCTTTTGAATATCATATATAATATTGAAATGGTTGATATGTTGATATTTCAAAGTTGTAGTTACAGATACTTATCTCATCCTTTTAAGTTTATTTGATTTTGCTAGTTTGTCATTTTAGGCAGTATTGGTTTATTGTACTATTTTTATTTGTTTTGTCTTAGTTTTATAATTAATTAACTTTATGATTCTTTAAATAACAGGTAGTCTAAATTTGGTCTCTCCACAGATTCAGACCAGGATGTAGCACTCAAACTTGCCCAGGAGCGAGCTGAAATAGTTGCTAAATATGACAGAGTAAGTATTCGTATTTACTCATTGAGTAAGTTTTATTAGAAAAAACGTATAAATAGAAATGGATTTGCTTTTTGGAGAGCTAAAATTCCGGAAGCGTTTGTTTACTTCCTGTGACCACTGAAGTCATCTTTTTTCCTGACCTCGTCCCCAGATTTTCTCTCCCTCCTCTCCTCTGCCCCAGCCACTCTGGCCTCTTGCTATTCTTCCAACGCACCAGCCTGCTTGTGCCTCAGGACCTTCACACTGGCTTTTCCTTCTGCCTAGAACACTTGGATCTTGGATATCCTCAGGCCTCGTTCCCTCACTTCTTTCAGATCTTTACCCGGATGCTGCCTTCTCAGGGAGATCTTCTCTGACCTACTGCTTAATACCCTCCTCCACTCGCTGGCTCTCTGTATCCCCTTTCTCTTTTATTTTTCACTATAGCACTTATACCAGCATACTTGATATTATACTTATTTTGTTTGTTGTCTGCTCTCACTCCTAGAATGTAAAATCTGAGGGTAAGAATTTCTTTTGTTTGATTTACTCTTGTATTCTAAATACCTAGAACAGTTCCTGACTCATACTAGGTATTAAATAAATATTTGAATACATTAGTATATAGAATTAAACACTCATTTTATTCATAATTTATATGTGCTATTAAAAATTTAACAGGATCTGAAAATTTGAATTTATACATTATTTATCATCTCTATTAGCATTGTATCCTTATGTTAATTATGGAATCTGTTTTTTGATGTCCTAGAAAAATCACAGTTGTTGGCAATTTACGTGTCTCCTTATTACTGCCTTACCTCTTAATGTCTATAATGAGTTGTTGCAGTGATTTATAAGTGTCAGGTTTTATATTTATATCACTTGCATGTAATTTCATATCTGTTATTTTTGATTATTTATGAGAATAACAGGAGCATGAAATTATAGAAAGCCATCTGGACTGTGCCCTGCTTCCAGGGAGGCATTCAGGCAGCGCTCAACTTAACAGTTAGGTTCCCAGAGTTCGTTTCCAAGTTGCTTGTTTGGAACATCAGACACTCCCATTTTTGTGATTAGGTTTTAGTGTAGTCCATGAAAAACCCAACTAATTTATTTTACCGCTTAACTGATTTAAAACCAATAGAACTATCATTCATTCATGCTTGCATGCATTTTTCTTTTTCACACCATTAACCAGTTTTTGGCCAGGCTAGGCATCATGCTAGGCCTTGGGGATTCATGGTACAGACATGAGTTACAGCAGTCCTTGCCCACAAGATGCTCACAGCCTACTCGGAGGAGAACACATGAGCAGACAACTATAAAATATACTCAGATAGAGGGGTCCACAAGTTGAGTCTGAAATTTGTGGGATTGATATAGACTGTTACATTTGGGGTTCCTGATCAGTGCTAGTTAATAGCCTCAGAGCAGAGTGAGAAGAGCAAGAGAGGACAGAGCTCTGGGCACCTCGACAGTTGAGAGGTACCCATGAAGAAGCCATCAAAAGGAGACTGGGAGAGGGTTGAGGAGAACCAAAGAGGATGGTGTCATGCAGGTTGGGGAATAGGGAGTGAGCAACGTTGACAAGTGCACTGAAAAAATCCGTTAGATAAGGCCTGAAGGTTGTCCCCTGGATTTGACAATGGGAGATCATTTTTGACTTCGACAAGAATAGCATCAAGGCTGATGTGGCTGTGAAGTAAAGAAGTAGAGAGACAAATGGATAGCTCACTCTTCTGAGAAGTTTGGATGAAAAGGCAGGAAATACTTTTTTCTAAGACATGTTCACTCTAAAACTTTCAAGTTTGACACTTTATTCTTGTGTGGCTTTCTTATCCTCCGTTGTTCCCTCTTTCCCAATCATCTTTTCACAGGAACCCAAGTTTAATTGTGGCTTAGCTACATGTCAGCTGTTGCCAAAGTTTGTAACTAGCAAATGGTGATTATATTGCCAAAAATAGTTTATTTTTTCAAAAAAATTAATTAAAGTTGATAATGCCTCATTTCCAGCTCTTATTATTAATACGTAAAAAATAACTCTTGTTTCTTTGTCCTTTTATTTTAAGAAATTATTCCGTTTTATAAATGCCCAATAACCCTCCCTTGTTCCTTATTATAGGGACGAGAAGGTGCCGAGATTGAACCCTGGGAAGATGCTGATTACCTTGTTTACAAAGTCACAGATAGATTTGGCTTTTTACAGTAAGTTGCATATATTCAAAGCTAACTTTTTTATTATAATGTTTCTATGATCACCTATTATATTGATTTTCTTTCTTTCTAATAACATTACTGTGAATAAGGTTCCAGGACTGGTCCTACAATGTGCTTTTTGTTATTAAACTCCTGGCTTTTTTAACCTCTATGATTGAAGTCGAACTATAGTTAAGAATACAGTCTCTAATATTTGTTGTATTTTAGTAAGAACATTAAGTGCAATAAATGAATTGTATTAATAATTTAGCAGAATTAAATGGAAATGAATAACAATTTGTACTTCAAAAATAATGATAAAACATTTCATTTTTATATAAATGCATTTTAAAAATAATTGGCAATTAGAACTTTAGTGTTATGCATCCTAAAAATGAGCAATGAAAAGAAGTGCTCTTGATCTCCCTTATAGTTGTAAATGTATTCATGTTATTGCTTCTCAAAATTAATTCCATTTATCCTAAGTATGTTACATAAAGAGTTGAGAGAGGTCTAGACCACTTATAAAGTCGTTCAAGTGATTTTTTTCTTTTGGTGAGGAAGATTTGCTCTGAGCTAACATCTGTTGTCAATTTTCCTGTCTTTTTTGCTTGAGGAAGACTAGCCCTAAGGTAACATCTGTGCCAGTCTTCCTCTATTTTGTACATGGGTTGCCGCCACAGCATGGCTTGACCAGTGGTGTAGGTCTGCTCTTGGGATCCAAACCCACAAACCCAGGCCACCTAAGCGGAGCGTGCCAAACTTTAACCACTGTGCCACAGGGCCAGCCCCTGACTATGGTATTTTTAGTCAGATTCACATAGGCTGTAGACTCCTCTTCATCTCTGTAGTTTGTTTGGTTCAATACAATTTCGTGATTAACCTATTTCTCTTTCAAATTTATTCTTTTCCAGTCTTGTTCATTATAAATAGGAAAAATCCAGGGATTTTTATTTTACGATATATGGTTAAATTTCTTTTTACTGATTTTATTTTTTATTTTTCCTTCTCCCCAAAGCCGCCCCAGTACACAGTTGTATTTTAGTTGTGAGTCCTTCTAGTTGTGGCATGTGGGACGCCACCTCAGCGTGGCCTGATGAGCGGTGCCACGTCTGTGCCCAGGATCCAAACCAGCGAAACCCTGGGCTGCTAAAGTGGAACTTGAGAATTTAACCACTTGGCCACAAGGCCGGCCCCTGATCCGGCCCCTGATTAAATTTTGAAGGAAAAATACAATTTCTTATATAGTTCATAGCAGTAACTTATAGTACTCAGACCTTGTTTTCTCCTTCTGTTCTGTTTTCTTGCATTTAGAAAGTATTTTGTTGCACCATGTTTTTCTCAGGGTGAAACAAGCAAACAAACAGAAATAGTTCTGGAGGTTAGAGAATATATGCTCTTCTTTTGGCTTCGCTGGTCCCAGTTAACCGTTTCCTGCCTTATCTGTAAAACAAATTATTAACTGCTCTGAATATCTTAGAGTATAACTGAAGCATGTAAGAAATAAGATGAGAGAATGTTATATAAAGGTCTGGACAGATAGACGGTGTTATTATTATACCAAAGGACATTAGCATGTCCCAGATGTTCTCCTGAGTTGTTGTAATTAGAGGACTTTGAACTTCAACAAACCAATAGAGCAGTATTTAACTCTGATGAAAATACTGTTCTTAATTTAAACTGCCACTTCCACTTTTTTAAGTAAATCAAACTTAGCCACAAATGTGGCAGGAAATGATTGTACATTTTTGTGAGTTAATGCGCAGATCTGAGTGAATGAAGTTTTGAAGGACAGTTTGAGCATTTAGCACTGTCAAGATCAGTGGGTCCCAAACTTGCCTGCACGTTAGAATCAGCTGGGAAATGTTTGTTGTTGTTATTTTTTCACAAAAAACAGATTTCTGGGTTCTGTCCCAGATTTTGATTCAGAAGGAAGGATATAACTCAGCTGATTTTGACCTCCGCAAGTGTTTCTGATGGGAGCAAACCACAATTAGAAATGTTCTTATCATAAAATGGTCTAATATAGTACAAAATATGTATGGAAAAACTGTGCATTCCAAAAGTATTCTAGTAATTACCTAAATTCTCTTTTCTCATTGAAACAATGTGAGCTGGGTTCTGGCCCAAGAGCTTAGCCTGTATTTGGCAATCTGAAGTCACACTCAGTTATTTTGTGTTTTTTATCCTCTGTCCATTTGGCTCTAGTGGGAAAAAAAGTCAGTCAGTATAGTATCTGAATGATAGTATCCAATATTTATTGAGCACTTACTGTGTGCTAGGCACTGTGCTAAGCTCTTTACATGGGTTGGCTCATTTATTCCTCTCAAAAACTCTTTGAGATAGGTATTCTTTCTGTCTTTTTTTAGATGAAAATGAAGCACAAAGAGGTCAAGCAACTTGCCCCAGTTGTGCTGACATTAAGTGTCAGATCTGGGGTGTGGACCTTGGCAGTCTTACAGCAGAGCTGGTGTCCTGACCTTCTGCATTATACTGCCTGTTCCTACTCTCCTGTGTTTTTAATAAGAGAAACATAGAAGCAGCACTTTGGAATGCCTCGAAGGAAAATGAGTGGGGGAAAGAGTGCCTGAAGAGAAGGAGACTGTTTGAAACGGTCCCTGTGGAGGTGTACTGGGTAGCTGAGCTCACCACTTCTTTGAAAACGGAACTGGTACTTGTTCTCATACTGTCACACTGCTGTTTGGCTGTTTGTTTTTACTCCATGAAGTAGTCCTAAAACAGGCAGCACAAACGAAAATAACACAACAGAGAAATGGGTTGTAGTGTCATGTTAGGCTTTAGTAAATTTCCCTGACGTCGTTGATTTTGTTACAAAGCCTCACATAAAACACTTTCTCCTGAGGTTGCTGCTGGTGCCTTTTCTTGCTTGTCACCGTAGTCTGGAGTTTTTTGAGCTATTGAAAAAAGTCACTTGGCTAGGCATTTAGATACTGCTCCCTGTTACACCTTGATCAAAAGAGCATTTCTTTCTGCTGTCTTATTAGTTCTTTGCAGTTTTTGGTTGGTTCTGCAATGAAATTAGGTTGTAAGTGTCAATGTCAATCCAATAATAATGGGAAAAATAACTTTGTAGCCTTCTCTGAGGGCTGCCGCCTTCATATGTAATTAGAATTTCAGTAAGTTAAATTACTTGTTATGATATATGAAGAGGGATGACAGTACAAGGCTAACTTGGTTTTATAACAGATTTCACAATAAATATAAAAACTGTTGCCAAACCAGCCTGGTTTGGTGCTGGAACAGGCATGTCTTTGTTTAGTACTCAGAAATGGTCAGAAAAGCTGACCCCCAGTCAGCTTTACCGTAATGGAGTTATATCTGGAGAATGGAGAAATCAGGCTTATTTAAGAAGTTAGAGAACTTTCAACATTTTTATCAAAAATAGTCACTGCTAGTTCGCTCAACAAAGAATGCTTGGTATTTGGATAATGATAGATAATGTTTTTAGGTCAAAAGTTACTAATAGAAGATTAGAAGGAAATCATACCAAAAATAAAGATAAAATTAATACCAAGCTTCACATTTTCAACTACATATCAAAGTGTGTATATCTATAAAATTTAGCAGATTGTCTCTGGTTTACTATGACTACATTAATGTGTGAAAGCCAGAATAAAGGTGTTTTTGCCTTTAAAGAATATCTGTTTTGATGACAGAGGCTTGAGAACTCTTTTACCCATCTAATAGTTTTGACTAGAGTCAGTCTAAACTTAGACAAAATTTACTACAGAAACAGAAATAAAATTTAGTCAATATATTCAACTTACTAATTTTAACAGGTTAAGTTTTAAGTTTCCAAATGAAAGTTTCTCTCACAGTTACGGAAATGCTCCTCCTGAACTACTGAAAAATTGTAGGCACATATACTCTAATTAGTAATTCTAAGTTTAATAACAGATGAAAAAATAGATCCAGTGAAAGTCGCTCTGTTTCCCGGGATGACTATTATTTTTGTTGTTTTTACTTACTGTGTTTCCATGAGGCATAGCTTCTTGCTGCCAGCTTATTGTTTGCTTTAAGTAGCCTCTGGTTGCCTCCTTCCCTTAGAGGACAAACCTTTGTTTTCTAAATCAGGGGTACGCTCTTTCTCTAGAGAGCTAGATAGAAAATATTTTTGGCTTTGTGGACCATATGGTCTTTGTCACAGCTATTCAACTCTACCACTGTAGCAGGAAAACAACCACATAAAACACATAAATGAACAAGCAAAGCAGTGTTCCAATAAAACTTTATTTACAAAAACAGGCAGTGGGCCAGATTTGATCCATGGGCTGTAGTCTGCTGACCCAAAGGAATACTCTGTACTGACCCAGACTTTGGTCCTTCCTTTCTTCTACTTAAGGATATTTAGGTGGCAAGGTAAAGATGCATATGTGCCTGCAGGTGTGCGTTCATCCTTCCTTTCCTACATTCTTTCAGCAGCATTAGTGCACTCCTTCAGCAAGCCAGCCACTGTGCCTGAGGCTGGTACAGTGCTTTACCTGTGTATTCTAGACATTGTGTGTGGCTCTTGATAAGGTGGCAGTCCCCTGCTTTCTCTTTGGAAGGCTGTGAAAATTAATGTATGCCAACAGAGAGATTCAAGGAGGAAAAGTTCTCTGAAGAAGAGTGTTGTGCACACAGCAGATTTTGTATAAAAGCTGTTAGGTATGGAGCAACAATGCAAGAAAATCCATATAGGAAGACTTGACTGCATTCTTGTTCTCTCATCCGTCTAGGAAGTCTCAACACTTTCTACAAAATTGAATATCCATTCATGAGAAAACAAATTCAGTAACATTGCATATAGAAAATCAATATACAAAAACCGGTTGTGTTTCTATACACTATCAGAAAGAGAAATACCAAAACAATCACGTTTACAGTTGCATCAAAAACCCCCAAATACCTAGGAATCCATTTAACTAAGGAGGTGAAAGACCTGTACACCAAAAACTATAAGACATTGATGAAAGAAGACACAAATAAATGGAAAGATATTCTATGCTCATGGATTGGAATAATTAATATTGTTATAATGTTTATACTACCCAAAGCAAGCTACAGATTCAGTGTAATTCCTATCAAAATTCCAATGGCATCTTTCACAGAAATAGAACAAACAGTCTTAAAATTTGTATGGAACCACAGAAGACCGTGAATAGCCAAAGCAATTCTGAATAAGAAGAACAAAACTGGAGGTATCACACTTCCTAATTTCAAACAGTATTACAAAGCTATAGTAATCAGAACAGTATGGTATTAGCATAAAAACAGACACATAGGTCAGTGGAACAGACTAGAAAGCCCAGAAATAAACCCACACATATATGGTCAATTAATTTATGACAAAGGAGCCAAAAATATACAATGAGGAAAGGATAGTCTGTTCAATAAATGGTATTGGGAAAATTGGACAGCCACATGCAAAAGAATGAAACTGGACCACTATCTCACACCACACACAAAAGTCGACTCAAGGTGGATTAAAGACTGAATGTAAGACCTGACCCGTGAAACCCCTGGAAGAAGACATAGACAGTAAACTCTTGACGTCAGTCTTGGCGGTGACTTTTGGATTTGACCATAAAAGCAAAGGCAACAAAAGCAGAATTTAAAAAGTGGGACTGCATGAAACTAAAAAAGCTTCTGCACAGCAAAGGAAACCATCAACAAAATGAAAAGGCAACCTACTGAATGGGAGAAAAATGTTTGTAAATCATATATTTGATAAAGAGTTAATATCTAAAATATGTAAAGAAATCATACAGTTCAATAGCAAAAAAGCAAACAATCTGATTAAAAAATGGGCAGAGGATCTGAATGGACATTTTTCAAAGAAGACATATAAATGGCCAACAGGGAAGTGAAAAGGTGCTCAACATCACTAATCAGGGAAATGCAAATCAAAGCCACATTGAGATGTCATGTCAGGGGCCGGTCTGGTGGCATAGTGGTTAAGTTCACACACTCAACTTCGGCTGATCGGGGTTCGCTGGTTCGGATCCCAGACATGGACCTACATACCATTCATCAAACCATGAGGTGGCAGCGTCCCACATAGAAAAAATAGAGGAAGATTGGCATAGATGTTAGCTCAGTGACACTCTTCCTCAAGCAAAAAGAGGAAGATTGGCAACAGATGTTAGTTCACGGCCGGGCTTCCTCACCAAAATAAATAAATGAATAAAATAAAATCACCTCACACCTGTTAGAATGGCTATTATTGAAAAAATAAGAAATAAGTGTTGAAGAGGATGTGGAGAAAAGAAAACCCTTGTGCACTGTTGGTAGGAATGTAAATTGGCGCAGCCACTATGGAAAATAGTATGGAAATTCCTCAAAAAATTAAAAATAGAGGGGCTGGCCCCGTGGCTGAGTGGTTAAGTTCGCGTGCTCCGCTGCAGGCGGCACAGTGTTTCGTTGGTTCGAATCCTGGGCGCGGACATGGCACTGCTCATTAAACCACGCTGAGGCAGTGTCCCACATGTCACAACTAGAAGGACCCACAACGAAGAATATACAACTATGTACCGGAGGGGCTTTGGGGAGAAAAAGGAAAAAATAAAATCTGTAAAAAAAAAAAAAAATTAAAAATAGAACTGCCGTATGATCCAGCAATTCCGCCTCTGGGTATTTATCCAAAGGAAATGAAATCATGATCTTAAAAAGGTATCTGCACCTCTATGTTTACTGCAGCATTATTTACAATAGCCAAGACCTGGAAACAACCTAAGTGTCCATTGATGGATGAATGAATAAAGAAAATGTCATACACACACACACGTGCACACATGCAATGAAATATTATTCAGCCATAAAAAGAAGGAAATCCTACCATTTGTGACACCATGGATAAACCCTGAAGGTTTTATGCTAAGTGACATAAATCAGACAAAGAAAGGCAAATACTGTATGGTATCACTTATATGTGTAATCTAAGAAAAAAAAATAAATCCCAAACGCATCGATACAGAGAACAGATTGGTGGTTACCAGAGGTGGGGGGTGGGGGAAAGGGGTGAAGGAGTTCAAGAGATCCAAACTTCCAGTTATAAGATAAGTCAGTCCTGGGGATGTAATGTACAAATGGTGACGATAGTTAACAAAACTGAATTGTATATTTGAAAGTTGCTAAGGGAGTAGATCTTGAAAGGTATCACAAGGAAAAAGGCAAAAAGTTTGTCACTATATGTGGCGATGGATGTGCTAAACTTAATGTAATCATTTTGCAGGATATACGTACATCAAAGTATGTCTAAAACTAATGCGTTTTATATGTTAATTATAACTCAATTTAAAAATAAAATAAATACACATTAAAGAGGCTTGGATAGTAGGAATTCAATAACTATTTGGGGCTCATAATGGGGGACTATATAGGTGGCAGATCCTCATGGGGTTGCGACAATGCAAGAGGAAATGATGTAAAATATTGGGCTGGAGGGAAATCCAAGACCAGCTTTGTCTACTCCTGGATTTTGCCTAAGGCTGACCCTGGTTGTACGTGTATTCCTGCCTCCCTTTCTCCCAGGGTTTTCAATAGCGTGGTTTGAGGTTAAGGTGGAGTTGGGTGCTGTGTGCAGTCCTGTCTTGAATTTCACAAAGCAGTTCCTTCTCTAAGACCTGCCCAGCATAGGCCATGTAGCCTGAGCAGATGATCAGCATCATTCCACAGACAAGTGCAAAACCTGGTTCTGAGTCAGTGTTGAGGAGTAGGCACAGTTAGGTCCGTTGGTCTTGTTTAGTCAATAGGAGGACACCAAAGAAATGTACCCAGCAACTTCAGAGAATTTGTCCTGTGGTAGGCACCCATGCTTGGCACTTCATTTGCAGTCAGGAATGTTCAAATAAGCAGTTGTCAGGATCAGCTCAAATTAGCTGTACAGAAGGTTGCTCTTGCACAGGGCAGCCCACTCAGCCCAGAAATACCATTCTTGGTGCACACAAAAGGTGCCAGATGGTCTTATTCTTTCAAGATGCCCCCGCTGACCTAATCCCCAAGGAAGTATCTTCCAGTAGTGTTAACAAGCCCGCTTCTGCCGGTGAATGAAGAATGGATAGGCACGCTTTTAAACCGGAAGTTGCATCCTGTACCATTCATACATCAGTGGCCCTAGTAATCAGGATTATAAATTAGCAGGGAAATGTAGACTAAGAGTATAAAGAAAGCTATAAAAAAAACCCTGAGGTGTCACATTCAGTAAAGGTGAGTGGACATTTTACGTTTAAAAAAAGACTTTTTATACTTAATCTTCAAAGTTTCTTTTTTTCTTGAGAATTGGTTTTCCAGCCTTTTCTCATATGTTCCTGCACAGTTTGAAGATGTTGTCTACCCTAATTTGAACCCGCTGGTTTAGATAGTGCTGAACACCTGTTTATTAGGCTAAGTGACTGTCGCTAAGTGAAAATGTTAGTTTTCTTATCTGTGAAGTGAGAGGTTTGGACTATCTCTCTGAGATCTCTTTTGGCTGTTGCACTTTCTTGTCAGTACCACTGCTGTAGCTTCAGAGTTCACCAAAGGACCTTCAGAGTAGCAAAAGAGTGCCTTTAAAATACTGGACTCTTGAATACAAATGTATTGTACTCTTGAAAGTAGTGTTATTTGGTCTCAAGAGGAAGTAAGGCAAGAATACGTACATATCATTGCCCAAAACATCAATGCTACTGAGATAGCAACTCGAAGCACATATCTTTGTTTATGGATAGCACATTGTTTTATTACTGAGAGTTAATACCAGAGTCTTAGAATATTTTATATTAGAGGTGATACCACAGCATTACTGTATCAGAGAAATGAATTTGATCTTTCATTGTGCATTTTAGAAAAATCATCCCTGTTGAACTTTTGGCAAATGAAGCTTTCCTTATTTACAGAATAGAAGTTCCTTTCTTTTTAATTAAAAAATCTGTTGGAGGCAGTTATTTCCTTAAACTATTCTTTTTGAGCAAGCATTTATGATAGGCCATCGTTTGAGACAGAGAGTGTGGGTGATGGTCCAGAGTAGAGGCTGACACACTGTGGCCTTAGGCCAAATCCAGCTCTCTACCTGTTTGTAAACGTTTCGTGGGAACAAGACCACATTCGGTTCACATGTTATCTGTGTCTGCTCTCACAGTACAACATCGGAGTTGAGTAATTATGAAAAAGACTGTATGGTCCACAGTCTAAACCATTTACTATTTAAATATTTACCTTTACAGAAAAAGCCTGTTGACTCTTGCTTTAGAGTGGCGTTGTCCAATAGAACCTTCTGCAGTGGTGGAAATGTTCTTTCTGTATCTGCCCTGTTCAATTCAGTAACCTCTGTCTGTCTGCATGATTGTCGGTCACTGGAGCTGTGGCTAATGAGGCTGAGTGACTGAATTTTTAATTTTAATTTACATTTAAAATTAAATAGCCACATATGGCTGGCAATGACAGTATTGGACAGTGCAGGGCTAGAGATTTGAAGATAGGGGACATTGTGGTTTCAGAATAGCTAATTTGTTTGGTATTGAGTTTGGTGGGATGGAAGCTTATGTAATTTGTGATGACAAATAAATGCTTGAACATAGTATGTTCCTTAGATTTCTAATTTTTTTAAAAGTTCGCTATGATTTCAACTGTTTCACATGTGCTGTTTTTCTCTGCAGTGAGGAGGAGCTCCCATATCATAATGCAGCTATGGAACGGGTAAGTCCAGCTCTGCATCTGTCTACAGTTACTGGTGAATCGGGTTTATCAGAGGAATAAAATCTACCACCTTTGTGATTCTGAGTGTCATATTATGTGTAAATGGGACAGTCATTGTTAGAATTCAACCCTAAGTATATCACTGTAAGAAAGTAATTAAATTAATGGTGAAATAATTTTAGATTTTATGAGACTTCTGATAGATACTTGGAAAAAAGGAAAGACAGCAGTTATCAGAAGCCTGCATTCTAGACAGGTGCTTCTCAGTCCAGGAGTGATTCTGAATCTAGAGCCTTTTAAGAGCACAGTTGCTTGGGACCCCCCTCCCTCTGTTAAGTCAGACTCTGCGGGAGCCCAGGGAGATGGTTGGCAAAAAGCTTCACCAGTGATTCCCATGTACCTGTGGCGAAAAAAGCGCTCTTCTAGACCAGTGGCTCTTTGGAACATAGCTGTCCATGAAGTTTTCATCAGATTTCCCACAGACAGCAACAACAAGCATTTGCTGTAGTCAAATATATTAGCTTTTTTAAGGATTTAGGGAAGTCTTATATATGGCAAACCTGTCACTTTTTTTGGTTACTTGGTGTTTCCCTGTCTTCATTACGCTTGGCTAGGGAGCTGGGTCCATAGCTGGGTGTGCACGAAAACTTGGGACTGAATGCTCTCCAGCTGGCCAGAAGCTCCCTCCTCTTCTTGGTTTTTGCTGTACCAAAAATAAATTGTAGAATGAAAGGGAGGTCATTGGTGGGGATTATTCTCAGTTTGTTTGCATTTGATAGGGGAAGGAGGTTGAATTTCAGATAAGGGAGGTAAAATTGGAATTGGAATTTGAAAAATATTTTAGAAAATCTTTATAAAATAAACATTTTATGAAAATAAAAACTGTAGCATAACTTTGAAATGTCGACAAAATTGCCTTTTTCGGTATATTGAGATCCCCATGGGTACTTCCTGCAGTTGACTTCTCTTCTGCCTGCCTGATTCTCTCTCAATATCCTAACCTTGATGTTTTGGCAAAGGAATTTCTTTCTTTTAATACCTACATTATTGCATAGCAATTGAGTATTAAGCACTGGGCTAGATACTGCGTAGAATATTAGGATCAAATAAGACATGGTTTCTGCCTTTGAGATGCTCACTGTCTGTCCAGTGACTAGAGGAAGATCAAGTGAGACAGTAGGTGGGAGATTATTGGTGGCCTTTGGGAGCCTGGTATTAGTGAAATGAAGTGGTAGTGCTGGTGGTGGGGAAGGCAGATCCCTGTGGCTAAGGAATGAATGAGAAGGAGGTGACAATAGCGGTGTGCACTCTCTGAATTCTGCCTCTGGTGAACTTCTGTCAGTCTGCTGTGAAATGGGAACATCAGGAATTGTTTCCACGCTCTGACCATTCTCTCTCTCGTCTGCTGCCCTGGCTTCACTAAACCTGTCCCCCCGATCCCACCGCTGTTTCATTCTCCCTCGCCACGCTCGTGCCTTCAGTCCCCTCCCTTCCCAGTTCAAATTCTATTGTAGGTCCATACAGTCAGTCACATACACCCTCACCTCCCTCGCCCCTCTTCCTTCTTCTGGGCTCACCTACAACCCTAGTGAAAGCCAACTTCCTGCCTCTGCGGTGCCTGTGGCTGCATGACGAAGGGCAACTGGGAGAAGACTCACAACCGTGCCGACTGTACATTCATGATCACAGACAGCTGGAGCGTTCCTGCTGCCTGGAAGCATACAGTTCCTGCCTGGGGAATTTCTGCTTCCATTTTAACTGTTGGAAGCTTCTCTTCCCTCCTTTAACCTCCAGCACCTCCTTGTCTGTCCTCTCTCAGCTCATGTTCTTGCTTCTTATTTCTTATAAGAAATAGAAGCAGTCAGAAAAGAACTTCGACCAGCTTCCGCAGCCACACCTGCCCGCCTGTCTTCCTCTGTGCCTCCATGCTCTAGTTACCGTGAGTATGTGTGTTGCTTGTTCAGCGGCGTCACTCGACCTGTTCTTCCCTCTCGCTCCTGAATTCTTTCTCTCTCCACTTGATTGTTCCCACCAGAGTAAAATCTATTATTACTCCCACTAAAAAAAAGAAACAAACATCAATCTTCTTCTGACCCCGTTTTCTCCTCAGCTACTGCCCTGATTCTCTGTTGCTCTTACAGTAAAACTCCTTGAAAGAGGCATTGATATCTCTTTTCATTTCTTTCCTGCAATTCTTTCTTGTATCCATTGCAGTCAGATTTATCTCCTGGCCCTTACCCTCCACTCCATTGCCATTATCAGGGTCTCTGATTACTCTACGCTGTTGCATCAAGTAGTCACTTCTCAGTGGACCTCCCAGCAGCATTTGACGTGATTGGTCACTGTCTCATTCTTACACAGTCTCTTTTCTTGGCCTTCAAAATCCCATACTCTGCACATTCTTCTTTCTCAGTTTGCTCTCTTGTTCCTTCTCATCTCCGTGATCTCTATACTGTAGGGTGCCCCGTGGCCTACGCCTGGAACTTCTCTTTCCTATTTGTGCTACCTCCCTGGTAATCTCAGCTAGTCCTTGGCTTTAAGTGTCAACAATGCGTTGATGACCTGGCTCCATGAATCCCAGACTTGTATGTCCTTGTATATGCATTACAATGTCTAGACTTAGATATCTGACTTACTTTATATACTTACGTGTCTAATCAAGGTCCACATGAGAGTTTCTCTTATTCTCTTCCCACCCATTCTGTTAACAAACTTCCCTGTTTCAGTAAATGGGAACTTCACTCTTCTAGTTGTTCAGTCTCAAAACTTCTGAGTTATCTTTGACTTTCTTTCCTTCATACCCCACATTTCATCTGTCAGCAATCCTGTGAGCTCTGCCTTCAGAAGGTATTCAGCATCTGAGGACTTCTCACCATCTCCACTTCTGCCTGCTGGTCCACTGTAATCTCTCTTCTGGAGTTCCAACTTCCTGCTTCTACCATTGTCCCCATAGCTGTTCACCCAAAGAGCCAGAATGATCCTGTTAAAATAAGTAAGATCCTGTCACTCTCTGATTGGAACATTATGGTGGCTCCTCATCTTATCCACAGTAATAGGGAAAGTCCTTAGAATCCCTTGCAAAGCCATTTAAGAGCTGGTTTCTGTCAAGTCTTCCATCTCATCTCTGACTGCCTTCTCTTGCTCACTCACTGCCTCCTGTGTAGTTCTCGAGCATGCCCACCATATTCCCTCTTGCAGGCCTTTGCACTGGCTGCTTCCTCTCCTGGGGTGCTCTTCCGCCTGGTAGGAAAAGGAAACCCCCCATTTCTTTCAGGTATTTACTCAAATGTCACCTTCAGAGTAAGACTCTCCCTGGCAGCCATATCTAAATTAGGGAGCTCCCTCCCCCCCAACATGCTAATTATCCCTCGCTTCTTTATTTTTCTCTAGCACTTAACACTGTTTCACATCCTAAATGTTTTACTTCCGTCTTTGTCTTGTCTGTTTCCTCACTAGGCTGTAATCTCTGTGAGGGAGGGTTTATCTGCTTTGTTCACTCTTGTGTCCCCAGAACCTAGAGCAGCACACATAATATATGCTCAGCAAGTGGTGCCTGAATGAGTGACCCAGTGAGTGTATGACTGCTCTAGAGCACTCAATATGTTGATGTAAAGACTGATAGAGATGTCCTTTCCAATGTTATAGTGTCCTTTATTTGAGAAAGTAGGGAGGGAAGAGTTGGAAGGTATCTTCTAACACAAGATATCCATATTTGGCAAAATAAAAATCTGGCAACCCAATATTGACTTTTCTCTCCAGTGCCTGCCCCCCCCCCCCCCGATTTGTTTGTTTCTTTGAGGAAGGTTGGCCCTGAGCTAACATCTGTTGCCAATCTTCCTCTTTTTACTTGAGGAGGATTGTCCCTGAGCTAACATCTGTGCCAATCTTCCTCTGCTTTGCATGTGGGATGCCGCCACAGTGTGGCTTGGTGAGCAGTGTGTAGGTCCACACCTGGGATCCAAACCCATGAACCCCAGGCCATCAAAGTGGAGCGTGATGGATGCTACTGGGCTGGCCCCTCCATCCTCCCCCGCTTGTTTTTAAAAATCATTTCCTAGTCCAGAAAAATCCAAGTCTGGGAACCAGTAATATAGATGATTTAAGACATGTGACAGTGAAGAAAAGAACTATGAGACAAGAGCTGGTGGAGGATGCATGCTTGAGGGAAGTTATTTGTTTTTAAATTTTTACTTGTTTTTTTTAGAGACTTGCTGTACAATGAAAGACCTCTTGCCCAGTGCAATTAAGGTTATAATTAATTGGTTGTTTACTCCAAAGAGGTTAATATAGTAGGAAATCACTAAAAAATGACCCAGGCACACCTTCATCATTTATCCTAGGACCTAATCTTATGTCCGTTGGTCAGTGTCTTATACTGAGAGAGGGGCAGGGTTCTGAGGCTGCTGACAGAGGCTCCACTGTGCCTTTTGTACGTAACTGCTTTCATATTGCAGGACCTGCCTTTTACAGTTTTGGTTTCTTTAAAGTGGAATGAGAACTTTACACACATGCAAAGCAGTCTGAGGCAAGAAACTTTTTACTTTATTGGAATTTCCCCCAATTTTCCTAGTTTAAGTTTAGTCCGTTTATTCTTCGGTGACTGCCTAGTCCTAATGGTCAAGCTCTGCCATTTCTATGAAACTAATATAAAAATTCTATGTGTTCCTTCGTTGAATAAAATCGGTGGAAACGATAGCCTTGCTGAAGTGCAAATCTTTACAATGCATACATTTGAAGAGGGCGCTTTCTGCTGTCTGGGAAGACTTGTACTCTAAGGCATAGTCAGGTAACCGTGGCTTTAGTTCCAGCTTCGCCAGTGTATTGTTTTACATAAGGCAGTTCTCTGTTGAAAATAGGGAGAGTAGTAGGCAGTCCCTCATAAGAGGATTAATGTTGATAATTTGCAAAGTGCTTTGGATACCTCCAAACAGGCACTCAAACAAATAAACAACCACACTTACTATATTTGCTCTACAGAGAACAATATGAATAATGGATTATATTGTTTCTTTGAGCTTATTGATGTTTTTAATAAGGAGGAAAGGGTATGTAAAAACTAGGAATTTTCATGGATTCAGCTACTCCTTTATATAGTGCAGTATTTTGCATGGCTTACAGAATATTGGAACCTACACATATCTTTAAAAACTACGTCTTAATTTTATGTGGTTTGAAATCTTACTCAAAATACGTGACCCATAGACTTTTCAGTGTCATTCTGTCAAAACACCACTTTCCTTCTTGTACTTCTTATCCTCTCCTGACCTCTGCTGGTGAGGTCTAGATGTGCGTCACTCCGGTCAACTTCATTCTCAGTCACGCATCTTAATATCAAATGGGAGAGACAAAAAGTCATCTGAAGACTTGAACTTCAGTAAAGTTCTAAGATTTCTCGTTCTGGAAGAGAAGCCTATTTAATATCTATCCATGCATTGCGTATGTGTTTAGCCTTTACATCTGGATTATTTTTCATGTTAATAGTGAGAGGAACCTTGGACCAAATAGAAGATAAGTTAATACTATGTGGGTGATTCAGCAGTTGTGAAGTACTTACTATTCAACTGGTCCTGCATAGGCTTAAAAATACAGTCTCAGATCACTGGAGTTTAGGAAGCAACAAGAATATATTAGTCCCAGTTTTAATCTTTACACCCTCCTTGCCCCAAGAGGAGGGGCCAGTCCTGACTCAGAGGGGACATGACTTGAGACAATTGGGTATCAGATTGCTAACTTCAAACAAAAGTTTAATCCTTTCCTGAAAACAGCTCCTGGGAAGAAAAATACACAACAATGTACCGTTTATGTAGTCAGTGAAGGTAATGGAGAGATAGCAAAGGGAAAATAAGATAGAGATTAAGACCTCTGCATCATTTTCCTTTTTTTTTTTTTTTGAGGAAGGTTAGCCCTGAGCTAACTGCTGCCAATCCTCCTCTTTTTGCTGAGGAAGACTGGCCCTGAGCTAACATCCGTGCCCATCTTCCTCTACTTTATATGTGGGATGCCTACCACAGCATGGCTTGCCCATTATTTTCCTTTTGATATATGTGGTTCTGACATTCTCAGGGGAGTAGAATTTTCTTATACTGGGATGTCCTATATGACTTTAAAAATTGCCGTGATGAACACATCTTGTTCCGAGATCTTAGTTTTTGAGTACCATTCCTTATTAAAAAGAACTGCTGTTTCCTAAAGAAATGTCTGATCTAGGTCTAGGGTAGAAAAAGTGGAAAGTGAGCCTACATTATTTTGTGCCAGATGGGGCAGGTCTGAAGGATTCACTTGAAGGGGGACGTCTCCAACCACATAGGAGGCAGTCCCGCCAAATTTGGGACAATTTAAGCTTCAGAAAGAGTAAAGATGATAATGGATGAGACACATTGAATAAAATAGTCCTGTATACTATAGTGATATTAAAAAGGGGGAGGGGCTAGAAAGGAAAAACTATTTAATGGAAAGATGTCAGTTAATAATATAGAAGGAATCATAGAATTAGGGGGAAAAACCTGCCTTTGCCACAATCAGAATCAGAATTAATTTAGATAGGGATTATCAGTGGATGATAAGACCACTCAGTAGAGTTCTTAAGGAACTGGATGTTCAAACTGCCTGAAAGTATACCACACAGATTACTTAATTAGTTGCAAAAGGGAATTTCTCTATTAATTAATGCAGAAGTTGGGCAAATACCACTTCACCAGGGGATCAAAAGTTATGTCATTGGTAGTGGTACAAATCGACATGGTACGTCTCTGGATGTGATGCCAGGGGAAGGGTACATCATCACCTCTGTAATACTCCTGCCAAAATCTAGTGGAAACAGTTAGAGCCAAATAGTGTGGGCTGGACTCTTCCAATATGACAATGTCGTGAAAGTTAAAAAAAGGCCAGGGAACTCTTCTAGAGTGGAGGCACCTAAAGAGATGGGCCAGTAAAGGCTATGCATGATCCGTGATTGGACTCTGAGTCCCTCCTGCCCCCCCAAAGAAAAACAGCGATAAAGAACACTTTTGGGACAAGTGGGAATTTTGGTAGATGAGCTGTTTATTTCAAAATAATGAACAAATTTTAAATTTCTTGGGTGTAATAGTGATACTGTGATTATGTAGGATAGTGTGTCTTGTTCTTATGTGATATGTACTTGAAATATTTGGAGATGAAATGCTCATGATGTCTGTGATTTTCTAATAGGTCAGCCAAAAAAAAAAAAACCAATCTAAATAGGTGATGAAAGCTAGCAAAATGTTAATAATTGGTGGATTTGGGTGAAGCATATATAAGTATATGGTACACTGTTCTTCCAACTTTTCTGTAGGTTTGAAATATTTCAAAATAAAAATTGGGAAAAGTAGGATGTCTGTGTATAAGGTCAGTAGAGTTATTTAATATCAATCTTGTATGGATTTCTAACATCAGTAGTCCTGCCTTGTGGCAGCATTTTGAAAAGTGTTGCCAACATAATGAGATGATATCATTTCTAGCATTATGTTACATTAGAGATACTATTATAATTCACTTCTGGTTACTTCCATGTTATAATGATTGAAATACTATCAAGAGTATTTATGATTTGGGTCTGTCTATTCATATTCATTTTCCTTCCCACTCCTCTACCTCTGGGACCACAGAATACTATTAATGGCTTCCTAGTACTGTTTATGTGTCTTTTCTTATGTAAACTGTGTTTAACTTTAAAATGTTTATTTAACTTTTCTTATATAACAACTACAGTTTTGTTTGATAAGATTAAATGGGAAATATATGATATGATTCCTGTACTCAAGGAGTTCATACTTTAATAATAATAATTATTATATTTGGGCACTTAGGCCAACTAAAACACAAGTATTAGGTGCTATAACAATAATCATAATAATTCTCATTTTATAAAAAGACAAGAAAACTAAGATGCAGAAAGATTAAGTAACTTGCCCCAAATGAAAAAGATAGGAAGGGGCAGAGCTCAGATTTGAACTCAGGCCAACTGAGTCCTTAATCCATGCCATGAAATGCTGAAGAAACAGTTTATTTTGCTTGGAGCATGGAAGCATTTGGGAAAAGTTCCAAACCCTTGACTGGGTCTTAAGAAGATGCGTAGGATTTTGCCAAATGATGGTGAGGAAGAGTATCACAGGCAGACGAATAGCAAACATTTGTCAAAGAGGCGTGGAAATACATGTGTGTTGGGAATGACACATAGTTCAAGGTGGCCAGATCAGAAAAGCAGCAGGAAGTGAAACTGGATGGTGAATTGGGGCCATATTGTGAAGGGTCATCCATGTAGAAGTTTGAACTTTATTCATAGATAACGGGTAGCCATTGGAAGATTTTAAACTGGGATGCATTTAAAAAGCTGAAGCTTTTGTGGAGGTTGGATTAAAGTTAGGGCCACCAGTAAGGAGTTTCTGCCCACCTAGGAGTTAGGATTGTCAGAACTAGGGCAGAGGACGTGATGGAAACAAGAGATGTGGAGGGGGCCAGTGGGGTGTAGTCTGGGTGTGGCAAGGAAGATAAAGGGAAGACTGAAAACAACTTAAGATTCTAGTGTGATTGACTTAGTGTGTAGTGATGCTGTGAATTCACGTTAGGGAAAAGAAGGGTAATAGTGGCATGTTTAGGGAAATAGTTTCAGACATGTTGAGTTGGAAACATTTGCTGAACTTCCAGGTTGAGATTCTAACTTGCTGTTATATTTTAGTGTGTTTTGGTGTTACCGAGTCCATGGCAAGATATGATGTTCCTTCATCTGTTTTTCTAAAGCACTTAAGTTCACATTTGTCACATCTGTTTTCGGTTACTTCTTACTTCAGAATAAATTCTGGAATCATTAGCTGTAGCATGTTTGGAGATAAAGTATAGTTTTATCCATGAATTATAGATTCATGAGTGGAGGAAAAAAAAGACACATGCATTCAAGTCTGGTGTGGTTGAACTGGCAGCATTGTGGAGTTAACATTTAAACCTGATTTGAACTACTGATAGGTAATTTTAAGATCTTAACAGCCTGGGAGCTTTTCCCAAGGTTTTTGTATATATATAAAACTGTATATAAAGCTGTAGGGGAAAGAAAAGCATGCTTAATGGTTCTTAAAATTGGGTGTGTTTTATCCTTGCATGTGAGAATGTGTAGCATTTAAAATAATTTATATATATGATAAGCATTAGAATACAAAAGTGTTCTTTTAAAAAATACTTCTTAAAGTGATTCATTGATAATTCATAGTTATAAAAATGAAAGATAGCAAGAGACCTGGTAGGTCTCAGCAGGGTTGTTCCCAGCAGCGTGTATGTTATTATGCTCCTGGGTTGGCTTGAATTATTTGGTGTTTTCCTGTGGGTGGAGGAAGGGATTATGCTTTGAAGAAGTCAGGGAAGGAAGTGCAGAAGAACAAAAAATACCAAATGGCAACTTAGATCAATCTTAATTTTTCACAGCTTGGCCTTCTCTGAAGTCACATTTAGCAGAAACATTAATTAGATTTCAGTGCCCCACTGAGTTTTAAAATTAAACATATTTCTGGAACCATCTGCAACATTTTATCACTAATAATATAATGAAGAATATGCTTAGTCCTTTGAAAAATGGGAATTATAACAGAATATCTTTTGCTCACAAGCGATCATCTTTTATTATGCAAAGCCCATCAAAATTTGTACAAAGAGTTAAGAAGTAATTAAAGAGTTTTAAGAATATGCCTAAAAATAAAATTCTATAAAAATATTCTTATTAGTGAGAATCTTCTCCTAAATTCAGGGTTTTCTTTGGGATTTTATACTTCTTTTAAATCTAAAAATATTGTTGGTGGGGATACGCCATCTGCCTGAGGCTGGATTGAAGACAGTCAGTAAGGAGCTCTTGCCTTCACCCAGGAGCTGTGATTGCCTGAGCCAGCGCAGGGGCGTGATGGAAGCAGGAGACACAAGACGTGGTGGCTAAGAGTGCAGGTCCCGAGGCCACACTGCCCAGCTGTGGACCCCTGTTCAAACTTGAACTTCCTCGGTTGGGGAATTTAGACAGATCGCTTCATTCCTTATTTGTGAAGTGAGGGTGATTATCCCTGCCTCATAGGGCTGTCGTGAGCGTACATTCTGACCATAAAATGTATCCTCAGAACTATTTTCTTTCCTGTGTAGTCTTCCATTTCCGTTGCTTTCTCTTCATATACTTATTACACTTACAGAGGCCTCCAGAAAAGAAAATCTGGGGATTGAGGAAAATTAATAAATTAGCATAATCTCAGCTCACTCCTAAGAAAGAATTATGGTGGGTTTTGTTCTCATGAAAATGAAATAATGAATTAGGAGCCTCCTCTGAGCCCAGGATTGCTCTAGGCAGTGGGGAAACAGCAGATGTCCCAGCCTTCCTGGAGCAGAGAGTGGTTGGGGGAGTGTAGGTCAGGTGTGCCCGAGCAGTGGCCTTCCGAATCCCGAACCCCAGAAGGAGACAGGCTCCCTTACCTGGTCACAGACAGGGAGATCACTGCAGACTTCTCGGTTGAAGAGGGTGTTTTTTCTTGCCTGAAAGGAGGGAGTGCAGCGTGCTTTCTGAGGGTAGTCAGGCTCCCAAGAAAAGGGACAGAGGACTGTACATGCTCAGTTCTTTTTTTAAATTTACTAATCAGGTAAGTCACTCTACCGCCTTAGGAGTGAATAAGAGATTGGACAGCAGGCCCAAGTACTTAGGAAAAAAATATCCTTGCTGGAAACCGAAGAAGTGAGGAAGAAGCATTTTCTCTACCACCTTCCCCACTCTCCAGCTTTGCCCAAATCCCAATTTAGTGTGACATCCAAGACCTCCGCCCATGCCTATGTTTCAGCCTCGTCTCCTGATGCTGCCTTTTTTAGGCCCTTGCTGAGCGGAATTATCTCAACACTGCACCTACCCATGCTTAGAATGTTCTTTCCCACACTGCTCTAGATAAAAACCCTAATAATCTTCCAGTTCTTCATTTAGGGCTCATCTTCTCTGATTTGCCTGGGTGGATTTGACTGCTCTTCCATCAAGACCTTCTATTACCCTTTCTGTCCCTGTGTCGTAGCATCCGTCACAGTACTGTCGATTTCCATGTCAGTTGCCCCTAGCAGATGGTGAACTTTCTTTAGGGTAGCAACTATTATTTATTTTTGTGTAATTTTCACTAGCATAGTGCTGGTTATATATCAATCACTTCACAAATAAATAAATGCCCAATTCTTCTTTAAAAAACCAACTCTGTCACTGAAAACATTGAGATGCTGGAATTCAGTAAAATGTGAAAAAGAGAATGGAATTTGAAGTTGTGTTTTTGTTGCTTCATAAAAAATATTTCAAAATATTTTAAAATTTCCTTTTTGTTTAGATTTGTGGAATATACAACATTTTCAGTGATTAGTTTAAAAGTGTTGGCACACTTAAACAATTCCTTTCTCTTTACCTATCCCAGTGGAGCATCTCCTGTGTATCTTAACTTTACCTATGAAATACTGGTCGATACAACTGTAATATCGTCCAACTGTAAAATGCTAGATAAGATATTTGCTATCTAATATAGCTTAACTTTCTTAGTAGTCCTTTTTTTAACAACATTTTCTTTGACATTTTTTGTAATTTGTAAGTAAAGAAGCCTCAAGTAAATAGTAACAATGAATTTCAATTTTATTTCAGCAAAAGCACCTGGAAATTGAAAGAACTACAAAATGGTTGAAAATGCTGAAAGGATGGGAAAAATACAAGAATACTGAAAAGGTAATTAAAAATAATGTTACTTCCTGATGAAACCTATACAAGTTCACTGTGGATTTTTTCACTAAAAGTTTCTCTTTGATTATAATAGTATTACATTCATATTCTTTTTTAAAATTTTAGTTTAATTTAATTTAGTGGGGTGCCTCAAATTGGGGGTCTTTATAACAGAATAGCCAACTCAAATTGGTTTGGACAATTAAGAGGATGCATTGGGCAGTCCAGAGGTAGGATGGGTTTCAGGAGTGGTTTAATTCATCTAGTTGGTTATGCTGCCTGTGACTTAGTTTCTTTCCATCTCTCTTCACTGCCTTCTGCAGTGGCAACTTCATCTTGAGGTGGGCTTCCCTTTGGGATCAAAATCATTGCAGTGGTTCTGGGCGTCATATCCACATTCACACTGCTCAGAAGGAGAGAGAGGGCTGGCCTCCAAAAGCTTTCCCTGACGCAGGAGCCAATCTCCTTTTTCAAAAGCTTCCAGCAAACTTCCTGTTAAGTCTTTTTGCCCTGCATTGAGTTTGTGCTAAGCCTTAAACCAGTTAAAAAAAAATATACACGTCTATTAATATCACCACCAATCTTATAAGAAAGGCCTTTAACTATTGGTAACTGTGAAGTTCATAGTGGTGGAAGTTTTCCAAAATTCTGATTTTTGCCTGAAAGGTCAAATGTTACCAGTGGCAACAGATACTGTGAGTTATTTTCCTTAGTGTGACAGGCGAACTTCATTGTTTTTTGAGAGAACGTCTGTTAAATACCTAAATCTGAACAACCATGGTTGGTTAGTCGGTTGTTCTTTCGAGTAATAACGGTATTCCACGAAAAAAGCAGTTGGTTCAGATCATGATTCAAACAGTTCAATAAGTGCTTTTTCTTGAGGCCAACACTGTCCTGCATATGCAGCAAAAGGACTCTGTGTGTTCTTGCCATTTCGTCTCAGTGTTAATGAGACGTGTTTTCAAGAGTTGAGATTTAATAAAGGTAATCATTTCTACTGCTTCTTCAAGGGCATTCGTAAGTGAAGCTTACTCTCTTTAAACTGTGAGAGAAGAACACAGTGACAGCTGGCGTGGTCCCACTCCTGTCTGATTTCTGCCCGAGTGCCAGTAGTTTCACCAGCATTGCTTGTCTACTGTCAGTGCCAAAGTCAGCAGAGAACGGCAATAACATTTTAGTATTATTATGAAAATAGTTTTGACCTCGTGGACCATGCTTTGAGAACTGCTGACATCTAAGCTTCGGTTCCTCATCTGTAAAATGGGGATCATAATAGCCATATCAGAGGGCTGGAGATGTAATGATTTAGCGCCTGTAAAGCACTTAGCATCGAACCTTCCATGCAGCAAGCATTCAGTAAATGTTAGCTACCACCAGTGGCTTTTCGAAGGAAGGCTGGACAGTGAAGTTTAATGGAAAAAAGAAATCTTCCGTAGTTGGACAGCAAAACACAACTGAGGTAACTAGGATTTTGGTTTGTTTCCTCACACTTCTTTTCTCAGTAATATTTTTTTTCCCGTTTTGCATAGATATAAATTGTTCTATGTCAGCATTTGCCAAGAAGAATTCCAGGGAGTGTCACTTCCTTGGGTTCTAATGGCTATCACATAGAAGCAGTATTGCCTAGTGGTTAAGCAACAGATGCTGGAGCCAGCCTATCCTGGCTTCAAACTCCAGCTCCGTCACTTTACTAGCTGTGTCACCTAGGAGAGGATATTTAACCTTTTTCTGCCCTAGTTTGTTCATCTGTAAAATGGGGATAATAATAATACCTGCCTCAGAGAATCATTTTGAGGATTAAATAAGTTAATTCATGTAAGGCGCATAGAACAGTGCCTGACAATTAGTGTGCGGTCAATAAGTGTTGCTTGTTATTGCATGAGAAAAGGGCTCTCTGGTTAAATAAAATTGGGAAAATTAGAGCTGAACAGAGTGAAGCAAGCTTTACATACTACAAGTCTCCTCAGAATCTTTAACGTTATAACATGTGGTAGAAATTTTTACGAAGGACCTTAAATTGCATGACATTTACTCAACCACAGAAATCGTTTTGTCATGGGAGATCTCTCAGGACTAACATCACTTTTCTTTTTGAGCATCCTAAATATCCTTATTTAAAGTCTGTTAGACTCTTATTTTATTTTCCTTAGGAGCGAGTTCATTTTTTGTGTTGCTGACTTTATCGTCTGTATATTTTAGCACTGGGTTAGAACTCAAGATGTTTTTAAGAGGAATCAGTTCAAAGTAGAATGTTAGTTACAACACCTGTACTCTTGTTTCATATTTGCTGTCTCTCAGACTGGCCCAAGTTGACAGCTACTTTACCTTATGTCTTTGTGGAAAGATTGCTCAAGTGGTAATTACAGGATAAATTTCAGTGCATTGTACTTACGCTTTATTCTCACATTCAGTCTAATGAAACATTTGTAGAATTTTATGGCTTGATGTTCTTCTCTAGTATATGTATATCTATGAGAGTATGTAAGCCTCTATAAAAATGAGCAATTCTGCTAGGCTATTATTCTGACAGCAACTCTGGCTAATGTAGTTCCCATTAAGAGAGATTTTAACAACACTACTTCTTTGATGTATAATTTCAAAGCACTTTTCCACAACTACAATGCTAGAATTATTTGATGATATATATGGTTCAATTCAGTGTAAAACAGAATGCACTGTCTAAAAGAATTGCTGCTTTCACTTCATACCTAGTTTTCAATTGCATTAAGTGAAAAAGTAGTGTATACTTTCTTGTCCTCTAAGAGGTAGTGTAATTTTTCCCTCCGTAGATTCCTTACTTATAGAGTAGTAATACAAAGAAATTTCTAAAAATATCTTGAAATAAAAATATAACTCTGATAGAGAATATTTGGACTTTTGGAATATGAGCTTAAAGTGAAAAAAGTTTCCATTAAGGTTGTTTGTGTTGTCTGTGTGTTGTCACAGTGAACACTGTGACTCAGTTCTCACTGCCACCTATGTATAGTAGTATTGCAGTTTTAAAATATAGTCTGTTGTAAACTAAGAAGTGACGTTATCTCTGCTAACTGGAGACCTGTATGATTTAACTAGTCATGATATGATTGTGTCTAAGCTATGTCTCGCAGAGTACTTACAATAGATACATATTTTTTTTTATTGGGTTATTGATAGGTTACAATCTTGTGAAATTTCAATTGTACATTAATGTTTGTCAGTCATATTGTAGGTGCACCACTTCACCCTTTGTGCCCACCCCCCACCCCACCTTTCCCCTGGTATCCACTAAACTGTTCTTGGTCCATAGTTTTAAATTCCTCATATGAGTGGAGTCATACACAGATTATCTTTCTCTCGCTGGCTTATTTCACTTAACATAATTCTCTCAAGGTCCATCTGTATTATTGCAAATGGAATGATTTTGTTCTGTTTTGCAGCTGAGTAGTATTCCATTGTATATATGTACCACATCTTCTTTATCCATTCGTCTAGATACATATATTTTTGTTGTTGTTGGTCAAATAACTAATGGACTCATATTAGCCAACATTTTGTTTTACTTATGGGAAAATGGAGGCACAATGTTTAGAAATAAATTTCCCAAGGCCATACAGCTTGTTAGTGATAAGAAAGAGATCCCACATCCAGACTCCAGGGCTTGTTTATTGTACCATCTTTTAGCCTGGCTTTCCCTTTTGGTGGTTGTCAATAGAAGGTCAGAAGGAAATAGAATGCACTTATAAGAGGCAGTAGGGCCTTGTGGATGGTTTAAGACTGTTTCAGATCAGGAGACTCATGCCTATTTGGAGGCAGAGACAAAGGAGCCAGTGGAACAGGGATGATTGAAGGAAATGAAGGGGCAGGAAAGAGCATAACAGCTCAGAGAGTGGACGTTTATTTCGTGGCGAACGCTTGCACTTTTGAAAGTTCCACAGAAGTGGGGCAAACTTGCTGGACTAAGTTTGCTCACTGGCAGCCATGATGATGTGGACTGGCACATTTATCACCATTTTGAAATCACTAAGGTTAGAAGTATTGAAAATCTTTGTCAGTTGATGGAATTTTTTTTTAGTTGATGGATTTTTAAATGCATCTGTGTGACTGAAATAGACTGCTTGATTCTATTGGCAAGTGAACAAAGATACTGAAAGCAAAAGGTAGATTTCAGGCAACCTTAATTTATTATTCTTTCAAGATTTTATATTATCTATAAAATAAATTTGTAGTAGAATTTTAAAGATACTGATTTTCAAATTTCAATATTAAAATATCATTAAAATCCAGCCATAGACATTCTATATCATGGTTGTTAAGACTGTGATCTCTGAAGTCAGACTGACTGAATTTCAGTTTTTCTTCCACAGTTGTATGACTTTGAGCTAGTTGGTTTACCTTTCTACGTCTTAATTTTCTCATCCGTAAAATGGGCATGATAATAATAGTACCTACCTCTTTAGGAATGTAATAATATTGGAATAAATTGATCTAGAAACACATATGCCAGCCCCTAATAAATAATCAGAAAATCTTAGTGTTGACTGTTATTAACATTGTTATTACTATTGATTCATCTTTATCCTTATCCTCATACCTGCCCTCATTTGGCCTTCCTGGCAAATTCCTACGTCTCCTTCAGTATTGAATTTATTGTCATCTTCTCTAAAGGAAATCTTTCCTAACTCTCTCATGTAGAATTCGTTCTTCCTTTCTTCCATTATAGCATCTCTAGCAGTCTCAGGATGAGAGCCACTCTGTTGGACCAGTAAAAAGTGACCAGCACAGCAGATTCACTGCTCTCACCCCCAACACCTTTATCCCTAGAGTTTTTCGGGTTCCCTCTTAGGATCTCGTGCGTCCTGCTACATAAGGCCAGCTGCCCTTTGATACCGTTCCTGTGGCTCTAGACGGTGTAGTGCCTACCATTCCCCTTTCACCGCCCTGGCCCGCCTCTGGGGAGTCTATCTCCTTCACGACTTCTGCCATCAGGATGTGGTGCTCAGCTCTGATAGCAATTGGTGTATGTGACTTTGTTTTATTATTAAGGGTTGTCTTTTTATGTTATAATTATCTGCTTACATATTTATCTTCCCCGCTGCACTATGCGCCCAGGGAACTTTTCATGTTTGTAGCCGTTTACCCAGTAAGTGGACCACAAAGTAGGCAGTCATTACAACGTTTCTTTTCAGAATGAATGAATGAGTGAATGGTGTTCCTTTGTGCGTTGGGTGGAACAGCTATCACCTTCTGCGGATAAATACTGCTGCTTTACTAAAGCTGTGATCTCTAAGAGGCAGTGTGATTTGGTAGACATAGCCTAAAGTAGAGGTGAGAAGATGGAATTCTTTGACCTAGGCAAGCCGCTTCTCTGCGCCTTGGTTTCCTTCCGTTTAAAGTGGAACAGCACTCGCTCAGCCTGCATTACGGATTGTTATAGAAAATATGGGATACTACTTTGTCAGTGGAAAGATTCTCAACAAACGTAAACTGGACTACTGAACTGTGTTCTGGAGAGTACGCAAATTTTGTTATAACTGTTGTGCTTTGGTATAATTCCTGCTTTGCTTTACAAAATTTCCAAAATTTCTATGGCAGTTGAAAATTTGTGAGGAAAGTTATGGTACCATGATGTCAGTCCGTCACACAACAGTATAAGTGTTTGAAAAACAATAAGCATAACTTAAAATTTGGATTTTAGGGTCTCATAATTTAATTCTTTTTCTACTATGCGTGACTTTGTGTACATGTTTCATTTTGTTATTTCCTACAGCTTGAATTCCAGATACATCCCTTTTCATATTTCTTTTAAGGTTTAAGTGCAATCGTATTATTATTTTAATGCTTCCTACTCTTGGATTTCCTTCATATTTTCTGTTCCACGTATTTCAGTAAGTCCAGTTGAGCAGAACAAGGGATACTACATGCATCATGGTCTTGGAAAGATGGTCTTTGTGTTTTTTAAAAAGTAAAATCAGTATGTTTTCCTAACTGATAGCATCTTGTGTGTGGCTTTGGGCAAATTATTGTACCTCTGTGTGATTCACTTTCAACAGCTGTAAAATTGAGGTAGTAGTGTCTCATAGAGTTGTTGATTTGATTAAATGAGATAAATATCTGTAAATAGCTTCAGGTAGTCTCCTGTACATAGTGAATGCTCAGTGAAAGTTGGCTGTAATTGTTGCTGTTGATGATGACAGTGACCTTGCAGCAGTGTTCCTTTGTCACTCTTTTCCATATGTGCCTCACTTTTCATTTTAGTCCTGGAGTGGCACTGGGACCATTGACTTTTTATTTCTACCTGAAAGCTTTCTATTATTTCTTCTTAATTTAATCATAGTAATTCAACTGATTTTTTAATTTTGGATTTAACTTCAGGATGAATAATGGGCAGCAATTTATATATAATTGTTGAATACAGAGTTGAATGAAAGCAATAAAATGATGTCTAAAGTCTTTTCAAGTAATATACTTCAAGAAATATAATTCAGAGCTCTTATTTTACTCATTGAAAAACATTAGTCTAATGGAGATTCAGGTCCATGGAAGTTAATCTGTTTACCTGCCATCTTATTCTACTTGACTAGTACAATTCGCTTTTCACATTTGCAATAATTTCCACAGTTTCTGATGTATTTTTATCAGATGTTTACAGTACAGCATATTTATTCTAGAAATTTAGGAGATAATTTGAAGTTACTTTTAGTGGATGATAGTCCACTAAAAAGTGCTATGTATTATAATTTTGAGATGAATAGAAATGACAGACTTTCTTTAGGAAAATAAATCTTAAATTCTCTTGTTTTTTTTACTGTACTCAGTTTGCAATTAATGGTGCTAAGTGTTTAGTACATGGGAAATGTTGCAAGTAGCAGTCTCATTTACACAGAGCCTTTCTGTATTAGATTCTTCCAGTTAGAGCTACAGCACGAGTTAAAATTTTGATGATTCTAGTCACTATCTGCTGAAATGTCAAACTTGAGGCATATTATGTTTATACCAAAAGAACAGAACTGAAATTATGTAATTATCTAATTGAATCAACTTCACAGTGTTCATTGTTTCACAATAAAAGTTGTTCTACAGTGTCACTCATTTGAACCACATACTCAAAATTTCTTAAAGCTACATCGTGACTTAGTTACTAAAGATCTGGTTTTAAAAAATCTAAGTAGTATAATACTAGAATTTGAAGTTCTGCTTGTTGGTTCATAGCTCGTCAGCATTTCAATTATTAGAACTTGCATCTTACTTTCTTAACCATACTATTTAAATATACTATTTTAATTGTATAGGTAATTGTGTACCTAGTCTTACCTCCGTAAGATTTCTGCCATAATTTGCTTAATCATTTCCTTGTTTGGACATCTGCTTTTAAGTTTCAAAGTTTTATTATGCACAACTTTGTAATGACTGTAATAGGTCCGTATGTTATTTTGAATAATTAGCCTTGAGGAAAAAATTAGAATTAACAAGAAGTATATTGAGTCTTAGGATTCTTGAGTGGCAGCAGTATACTTTCAAGGACCCAAAGAGTTGATAATACTGATGATTTATGCCTCATTTCTTTCAAAAGTGGTGGTGTTCCTTCTTGATGAAGACTTACTAGTATTTTTTTTTTCTTTTGCTGAGAAAGATTAGCCTGAGCTAACATCCGTTGCCACTTTTCCTCTTTTTTTGCTTGAGGAAGATTAGCCCTGAGCCAAGATCTGTGCCAATCTTCCTCCACTTTGTATGTGAGTCACCATCATCACATGGCTGACTATAGTGGTGTAGGTCCATGCCCTGGATGTGAACCCACAAACCCAGGCCACCAAACAGAGCTTGCTGAACTTAACTGCTATGCCACAGGGTTGGCTTCGATTTATTGCCATTTTGATCTGATCAGATAGGATCAGTGTAAGAAAAAGATACAGATTTTCCTGAAGAAACTGTCAAGAATTGAAAAGAGGAGAGGAAAGAGGGAGAGTGAGTGTGTATATGTGTGAGAGAGAGAACTGAAGGTGTGGGTGGAATTAACTGAGTTATGAGATAGAAGGGAAAGAGCTTGATATGTTCTAGAGAGCCCCAGAGAGAAGGTGTTGGGAAAGAGATTCCGATTAGAGCCCTCTACGCTCCATGAAGAGACTTTTGGCACATGGCAACCTTTTTGCTATTTGGAGCCTTTTAGTCGGATGAGGAAATAGGAAGAAATGTGGAACTAGTTAATTATGTCAACAGGGAAAGTGTAAATCAAATGTTCACAACTTAAAAAAGAGCCCTGATTATGCTTTCATGCTACTTAAGGAGTACCTTTGTAGTAGAATGAAAATACTAATGTACTAGGCATTCCTAACATTTTCTCATTTGTTTATTCCACCTTTCTTTGTATCTATCTCCCTGTTAGGATCTGAGAAGTAGAGATGATAGGATCCAAATGTGCCATGTTACAATGTATCAGTTATCTTGGATGCTTTGAAAATAAAAGACTAACATTCATTAGTTTGGTTTAAGGGACTAGTCTAAATTTTATCAGTTTATAACCTTCAGTTTATATTTCTTTTGATCAGTTTCATAGGAGAATTTACAAAGGAATCCCACTCCAGCTCAGAGGTGAAGTCTGGGCTCTACTCCTGGAGATCCCTAAAATGAAAGAAGAAACGAGAGACCTTTACAGTGTGAGTATCTAAAACCAACCTGTTATTTTGAAATTGAAAAGTAAAATCTATCTCTTTAGCTTTCAAGGTGATGTTAGATATGTGTATCATTTGAAGTTATATTAAAATTATATGACATTGGGTTTTATAGACCTATTATCTTTTTCTTGATTGTTTTGTTTATTGCAACTTGCTTCCTAAATTTTAAACAAATACTTCAGTAAAAATAGTATTTTCTGTATGAATCAGTAAGCATAGATTGCTTTTCAAATACTTGAAATAATCAATCAATGTTGGAACATATTTGTGAGGAAAATTGACTGATTGTAGCTGCTCATTTGAAATGTAGTATTAATAAAGAGATCTATAGTATCACTTTTAGAATTTATGGGAAAATAACAGCAGAATTCAGTTTATTCACCTGCTGCCTGTATGTGATTAAATGTTTCGTTCTAAGTGTGAAAAAGGAGCATTTTCTTCCAAGATTATTAGGGTATCTCTAGGTTTTATTATTTATTAATAAAAATAACTTTCTATTTAACAACTTTTCACTCAGTGATGAGTAATACTTTCCCAAAATTAGCTAATGCATTGTTTACCTCGTTGTCATCTCAGCTATACCTTTTCTAGACCTAAATTTTATATTAACCTTTAAAAGAAATAAAAAGCTTATATCTAAAAATCATTTTGAAATAGGAAATGTATATAAATAGAATAAATTAAAATAGAATAAAATGGATAAAAGAAAAATTATTTATCATCGAAACCCAATACCAATTATAAAAGGGGCTTTGGAATACTCTTGATATTTTCTCTTTCATGTATATATGTATATATACATATTTTATAAAATTTAATCAAGATGAAAGGTAGTAAATACTGGTTAATTTAAAGAGTTACTTATTTTGTGTGACTAAAAGATTTTTAAAATTTGCTGTTTGGACCCTACGGAGACTATGAGTTTATGTCTCAGGATTTTAGAGTTTTAAATTATTTTAGTTTGTTGATTAGATATTTGCTTTTAGTCTCATAGTTTTAGAGCCAGTGTTGAAAATGCTGTCTGAGAGAACATGTATAAAATCTAACCCCAGCGTCTAGTACAGTGCACCTGGCATATGATAGGTACTCAGGAAATATTTCTTTAATTAATGAATAAAGAAAATTACTTTTCCTGAGCATGCTGTATTGGTTTCCTCAGGCCACCATAACAAAGTACCGCAAACTGAGTGGCCCAGAACAGCAGAAATTTATTCTTTCACCGTTCTAGAGGTTAGAAGTCTGAAATCAAGGTGTCAGCAGGACCATGCTCTCTCTCAAGACTCTAAGGAGGAATCCTCCCTTGCCTCTTCCTCACTTCTAGTGGTCACCAGCCATCCCTGGCGTTCCTCGGCTTGGAGCTGCATCACTCCAGCCTCCCCCTCCCGCTTCACGTGGCCTTCTGCCCTGTGTGAGTGTATCTCACCCTTGTAAGGACACCAGTCACTGGATTTAGGGTCCACCCTAGTCCCGTATGATCACATCTTAACTTGATTACATCTGCGAAGACCCTATTTCCAGATCAAGTCAACATTCACAGGTTCTGGGTAGACAGGAATTTTGGGGGGTCCCTATTCAACCCTGTACACATGCTAATAGTAGAAGTGTGCTTTCAGTTATATTTTAGACTTTTTCTACATAGAATAAAATTATCCAGGTACTGGTTAATATGAGAGAATCATTTAGTAAGAACCAATCATACAGTAACAACAGTAAAAGAAATGATTTGCCCATCAATACTTTCAAGCTTATAATTTCCAATACTATCATAAACATTGTTTTTACTACAAGTTTCCCAAGCATCATTAAACTGTCTTCCTTTCCCAGTTGCTCCTTCCTACTCTCCCTCTCCAAATACAGTATAAATTGTTCTCTTCAAGGTGGGAATTCAGTAGGAGTAAATCTACCTTTTCTTAACCTGCTAAGATTTTTCTCGGATTGGTGAACTTGTCCTGGCTCCTGAGCTGCTGCTCTTATCTGCGACTTTCTCCTGTTCTTTTAATTATGTCTCATTGTTATTTGACTTTCTTGCATCTATTGATATATTAAATATAAAAATATTTAAAGAACACATACAGATGATTATTTTTAAAGGTAAATTTTTGTAGCGTCCTCTGGACTGACTTTCATCAGAGGCAGCATATGATAATGTCTTAGTGGTCATATGATTCTAGCACAATAGTGTAAATATCTTCCTTGGTCGCCAGAACTCCGAAGTGTACTGTGGTTATTCTTCATGTTTTGAAAAGCTACAGAAGCTGCCTTTCTCTGAGCTCCCACCTCAAAACACAAATAGACACGTACTCACAAAACTCGTAACATACACACACGTATTCCAGAGAGCCTACTTCTTTCATTTTTAGCTTGTCAGGAATTAACAGTTATGTTTTTATATATATATTTTTGTATTGATTGAGGCAGAAATACATATTATCAGTACTTGGTAAATGAGTCAATATGACATATGTGTATAGATGTTTAATTATGCTTAAGCATGTAATCTCCCATCTGGTTCAACTTGGGAGATTAAACATACTCTTAGCTCCCTTCCCCCTGAAATGCCACTAAATTGACAGCAGAGTTTTTTATAAGGCAAACCCCAAGGAATAAGAAAAGGGGAGAAGAGATAACAGCTGCCAATTTTTGGAAACCAGAATTCAAACATTTAGTAAACTTAGTGAACCTGAGAAAACTAAATCCAAGCTGGCGGTGGGAAACTGGAGAAGCAGCCTGCTTTACATCTCAAAATCCCCAAAATGCTTGGTAATTGCCAACTCCAGGCACCTCTGAAAGTGGAGGTGAAGCTAAAGACAGTAGAAGTGGTTCAGAGTCGATTGCGGAAGCAGTTAGAGTCCCTTCGTCGCACTCCAAGCCTGGCCCGAGACTGGAGCATGACTGTTTAGAGAGGATAAAACAGGGGGCCTCTGAACTGGAGAGAACACAGACATTGCCGAGGGCAGGGCTGCTGTAAAGAAAGCACAGAGGAATCGAGTGTTCTGAGGGTGGGGCGGTCCAGCCTTTTCCTCCATTTGGGTCCCGGAGTTTTGGCAGCCAAGTGCCTGTCTTCCAGACAGGAGATCAGAAGAGCCTTCTCCAGGGAATATGACCAGCCTAAGAAACAAATCTAGATATTCTGACTTCAGGGGAACCCCAGTGAAACAGCACAGCAGGTCACTGTGCAGTGAAGACACAGTTGTGAAGCCCCATGTCTGCACACAGAGCTTTCCATTGGCTTTTTAGGGTTCTGCTTTAAATATAAGCAGACCACGAAATGCCACTATTCATCTGAAGAAAGGAGCCAACATGAAAACCAGACAAGAACAAATGGAAAAAAGCAACTTGTGAGAGACTATCGAGCGAGAAGAAAACTTAAAAAAAACTCACTAATATCTTCAGAGGGATCAAAATATTACATCCATAAAACAAGTAAGAGAATGCTCTAAAAAGGAACATTCGAGAACAACAAAGAGCTTATGAATATAAAAAATGATAGTAGAAATGAAAGATTCTAGAGGAGTGTTTGAAAATAGCAACTGAAGGAACTTCCCAGAAAGTATATGATTAAAGTCAAAGAGATGAAAAATAGTGGAGAAAATAGAAGAAAATTAATTGACAGCCCAGGAGAGCCTACAATGTAATAATAAGAGTTCCAGAAAGAGAAAATGAGAACATAGGAGAGGAGGAGTAGAAGTGGACAAAGGAATTACTGAAGACAATTTCTCAGAACTAAGAGATGTGAGTATGAGTATTTAAGATTGAGAACATTCATTAAGTGCCTGATCCTGTGGATAAAAATAGATCCAAACCAAGAACAGAAATGTGAAGTTTCAGAACATGGAGAGAGAAACTCCTATAAGCTTCTAGAGAGAAAAAGCAAATTTCATATAAAGAAACCAGAATTAGAGTGGCAACACTGGAAGCTAGAAGACAGTGAAGGAAGTGCCTTTTGAGCAAAAATATTTTCCAACTTAGAATTCTAAAATGGCCAGAAAGTTAAATAGGAAGGTAGAATTATCAAATGTTCAAACTGTCAAAAAATTTATCTTCCATATACCCTTTCACAGGAGCTACTGGAGGTGTGCTCCTCCAGCGCAAGGGAAACCAAGAAAGAAGAGGTGAGATCTGGGGAACAGGGGACCCAAGCAAAGGAGTAGGCCTAGCAGATGGTAAAGGGACCCCTCCCCTCACAAGACACCAGCTGCGCAGCAGGCCCAGCGGTCACCCAGCCGGACTGGAGCAGGTCAGAAAGCTCTGGGAGAGATGTCTGCAAGAGGTTGAAAGTGGGAGAATACCTGTTCTATTTAAATATCGCCAGAGGAGATTTATGCAACTTAAAGTGAGTTTGGGACTGAATTAGTGATAAGTATGTAGAAAATGAAGCAAATCAAGAAACAAGGCAATGATTAACTCCAAGGGAAGCAAAAATATTGTACTGGAAAGAAAAAAGAACTCATAGTGGACTGCATGGCTCAACTGTGAAGAACTTTCACGTGGTCTCAGTGGTGCAAACTCCAGAAAGTGCTCTATCCCAAATTCAAATCCAAATGTATTGACAGTATGGGAGGGAAAAGAGGCGGTGGGAGGAGGGAGAGGATGGGAGTGAGAGATGGGGGCATGGATGAGAGAGAAGCCTTTCACTATGGACCTTTTTATGTTGTTTTCATTTTTGAACCATAGGAATGATTTTCCTCAACCAAAAAAAGTTTTTAAATGAGAATTATCTTACTATTTGTCATAGACTTTTCAACAACTGATTTCCATAAAAATGTACTTTCTTCCCCTCTCTTTTCTCTTCAGAAATTAAAACACAGAGCGCGGGGTTGTTCACCTGATATCAGACAAATAGACCTTGATGTCAACCGCACGTTTAGGGACCATATTATGTTTAGAGACAGATATGGTGTTAAGTAAGTACAGTTTAATGTTATAAAGTGTACATAGTGTTTATAAATGTCTTTATCAAATTTTTTGTTAACTTAAAATGTGTGTGTTTAGGATGTCTTGTGTGAACTATAATTTTGATTCAGGTCCTAAAGATTTAAGCTTTTGCAGATCATTTGGTCCATGTTGTATGAAACTTAGGATCTAAGTTAACTTAAATTTTTAACCTTTTAGTGTAGGTGCTATAAAATTGGTGAAGAATCATTTTAGGATCTGGGAATTCTTAAAAATATAGTAGATACTTTTATTAAAAGTCTTAGAAGGGCCGGCCCCATGGCCGAGTGGTTGAGTGCGTGCGCTCCGCTGCAGTGGCCCAGGGTTTCTCCAGTTCGGATCCTGGGCGCAGACATGGCACTGCTCATCAGGCCATGCTGAGGCAGTGTCCCACATGCCACAACTAGAAGGACCCACAACTGAAATATACAGCTATGTACTGGGGGGATTTGGGGAGGAGAAGAAGAAAAAAAAGAAAAAAGAAGATTGGCAACAGATGCTAGCTCAGGTGCCAATCTTTAAAAAAAGAAAAGAAAAAGAAAGTCTTAGAAAAGAAATTAGAGGTTGTGTTACTTTTTGAGAACCATGTCAGTGACAAGTATCTTCCTATAAACTTGACTCCATGCATAGATGAAAGTAAAAAAAATGAGAAATGAATGAATGAAATTACTACGACAGTTTATGAATGAAAGGTACAGTTTTGCTGACCTCTGTATCAGTCAGGGTTCCACCAGAGAAGCAGAAGCCAGTAAGAGATTAATATTAAGAGATTTGTTGTTAGGAATTGGCTTACACAGTCGGGGGGCTGACTGGGCAAGTTGAAGTTCCATAAGGCAGGCCTCCAGGAAGGGCAGGCTGGGCCTCTTGGGCGTGAGCTGAGCTGCTGTCCACAGGAGGTATTTCTTCTTCAGGGAAGCCTCAGACCTCCTCTTAGAGCCTTTTAACCTAGTGAATCAGGCCTATCCTGATTCTGTAATTATCTAAGATAATCTCCCGTATTTAAAGTCAACTGAGTATGAATTTTAATCACAGCTATAAAATATCTTCTTTCTGGCAACACCCAGATTAGTGTCTGAATAACTGAGATTGTAGCCTAGCCAAGTTGACATAAAGCTGACCATCACAGTCCACCCTTGTCAACTTAATTTCCAAGTAAAGTCATACTTCTGTCTAACATGATACAGCTGTTCTGCCTAGGACTGAAAATACGCTAACCCTTTCCTCACAAGAGGAGGCAGAGTCTTTGGGCGATGTTCACTCTTCTGCTTTGATGTTCTGTAACCTAAATAGTGTGATATAAAGTTAACTATTACTGGGGCTGGCCCTTGGCCAAGTGGTTAAAGTTCCATGTGCTCTGCTTCGGCAGCCTGGATTCACGGGTTCAGATCCCGGGTGCAGACCTACACCACTCATCAGCAATGCTGTGGAGGCATCCCACATATTAAGTGGAGGAAGAGTGGCACAGATGGTCACTCAGGGCTAATCTTCCTCAAGCAAAAAAAAAGAGGAGGATTGGTGATGGATGTTAGCTCAGGGCTAGTCCTCCTCACTAAAAACAAAGTTAACTCTTATATTATTAATATATCTGACTGATATAATATGTTAGATGAAAAGGGAAAAGAGGAGGAAAACAAAATTTTTTTTAATATATATACAAACATATTCATACCAAAATAAGGAAGAAATACTCATAACAATTATAATGATTATTTCTGCAATTGGGCATGTGATCATAGCTGGTTTATAACTCCCTTTCCACTACCCATTCCATACTCCCTTTGCCCTCAGCCAGTGCCTCAGCTGGTCATAATTCTTTACCTGGTGGGGATACCTTAATCCTTTATTCCTGAAGGCTCTGGACCATTAGCAGTCCTGCCTGAATTAGATTGTTGTAGTTTTCTATTGACTTTAATCACAAGGCTTAGTTATTCTGATAGTTATTCTGAGATACCCTAAGTATTCTCCTGTGTTCTAGACATACTCTTCTTTGCATCCCTTGTGTAGTAGCAACTCAGTTTTCCCTTAGTAATCAGGAGCAATCACTCTGGCCGGTGCAGATACCTCCTTCTTTGCCTGTTGATTCAGAGGCATGAGGAGCCCGAAGTGGTTGGGTGACAGTCTCAACTTGCAGCACAGTGGAGTCGTTGCTGTGTCTCCTGGGAGAAACATTCCTCCCTTGGGAACTAACGCCTCTAGACCAGCAGAGCCTAAGGTTGATGGGACAGGAAACAAACATTTTGCTAGTGGACTACCAGGGACGATAGTGAGTGATGCCACTCTCATTTGCTCCCCTTGAATCTTGGACCCCTGAAACCTGGCTCTGGGAGAGACAGCGCCAGATATTGGAGGCTGATGGAGAGCATACACAGCCTCCTGGAGAACATTGTCCCAGCCCTGCAAGTTGTGGCACCCAGCCGGCTCTGTAACTGAGGCTTCAAAAGGCCATTCCATAGTTCCATCAAGCTAGCTGTTCCCATGGGGATGATTTTATAGTGAGACTAGTTCAGTGAAAGAAGGCAACAAATTTAAGAGCTTGTGAAGCCCTTTATGTTTTTTGGTGTAAATTTTTTATATCAGAATGAATATTATCTAGCCTTAAATTTAGACCATTTGCAGCATTGTTTAAGTTTGAGCTTGGGATCATTTCTTTATTACAGTAGTAGTATTATTTGTATTATCTCTTTATGATCTAAGCAACATGTCATTTATTTTTTTGTTTGTAATTTTAAACATGAAATAAATTGTGTTCAATGTAAATTTCTTTTCTCTAGGCAACAATCCCTGTTCCATGTTCTTGCTGCATATTCTATTTATAATACGGTAAGTTGGTGCATGCTTACCCACAGCTCTCTGAGTTGTATTCTGAGGAACTGGAAAAACTCTTTGGGTGCTCCCTCTCCAACAAGGCCCTTAGGGGCCACATCTCTTCGTCTCAGGACCCAATGGTCTCTGCAGTCTCTGACTCTCTGGATCTTTTCAAGGCTCCTGTGTAACCCTGGGGTGTGAGAGCAGAGCTGCTTTGGAAGCGGAAAAAACCACAGTATGCCAGTGACTGTCACCTCTTTTCTCTTTCTCTAGATTGTTTTATTTTGTTATGTTTTGTGTATTGTTTGTTTGTTTCTATTTTAAGCAAAGCACTGGGAATGAGCAGGATTAGAAGGACAGGAAGTTGGCGGCTAGATCGATTTTTGCTTGACTTTTGATCTCTCTTCATTACTCCTGGGAGGTTGCCTTTCAAGGTGACATTTTATTCACTCAGTGAGGTCCAAACAGGATACTGTATGTACCCACTGGCTATCCCCAGGAGTAGGCTAAACCAAACTTCTTGGTGATAGCACATGTTGTTCCTAGGGTATTTATCACTTTGGGGGAGATGATAATTTGGGGAAAAATCAATTAGTGTTGAATCTAATATGCATGTTAAAGAAATACTTCTTGACTAGGTTCCAGGGAAGACAACCTTGAACCTTGGGATGTATAATTTCTGTTGTAATTAAAACCTTTAAGTTGCAAGAAATTCACTTAAACTAGAGCAAGTTAAAAAGGAGTTTATTAAAGGGACTGCTCAGATAGTCGAACCTCATGGAAATTGGAGCTGTAAAGTGAGAAGCCTTAAGTGAGAAAGATAGCTACACTTTCTCTCTCTTCTACTCTCGCCACATGGTAACTCTGATTATCTCTGTTAACTGTTTGTTCCACTGTTTCTCTCTCCAGATTGCTTTCTTTGCCTACTTATGGGTTTTTCCGTGGCTAAAATTGCACCTATAGACTCACCGTGACCATTCTGATTACTGTCTCTGTGGCTGTATTCAGATTTCCTAGGGAGAGTATCTGATTAGTCAGGGCAGCCAATTAATTGTGCCCCTGGGGTCAGGTGTCCTCTTCCACTCCATCAGCTTTGGTTCATATGGGAGAAACATTGAGTCCCTAAGGCCAGTTATAAGCAGGGAATATGGAGAGAGTGGGCAGTTCTCAGAGAAGGGGCTGGATGGGTATCCCAAAATGTGTCTATATAAGGGTCCAGAAACCTAGAGGAGACAGGACAGCAAATTGGACACTGTAGGAGGAGAGAGATTTGCCAGCATCTGAGCAAAGAACAGGAATGTTGAGTTGAGAATCATACGTAAAAAAGAAAAACAAACTATTAGGGCTCTTTACAGAAGGTATAATGGTATTGAACAGGGGACACTAAAAATACATGTAGGTTTAGACTTTGTCCACACTTCTACATTTATTCTTGAACACAAAGTTATTCTTTTATAGTATGTAGCTCAATGCTGTAAAGATTGTAATATTTATCTGTAGAATTGCCCATTAAATAATGTGTTTAGGCATTTTCTGATTATTTTATTTCCGTTTTTTATATGTGTGTATACATATAACTTGGTCTGAAAACTCCCGGTTTCTTTGTTCTCCTTTACTCTTTAGGAAGTTGGATACTGTCAGGGCATGAGCCAGATCACAGCATTACTCCTTATGTATATGAATGAAGAAGATGCCTTCTGGGCCCTGGTCAAACTATTCTCGGGCCCCAAACATGCCATGCATGGTAAGAAAACCCCGCAGGTTGTCGTAAACAGTAAACCAAGGAGGGGGACAAAGGTCAGTTACTACACAGTCAAACTTTGGGTGACGCTTGGTGAAGCTAAGTACAGTCAAACTTTGGGTGACGCTTGGTGAAGCTAAGTACAAAACTTAATGCCTAGGGGCTTCTCAGTTAATTAGCATTTGTTACTAATTTCTCATTCCATTCTTCGTTATTCAGCTTCTCCAAACTTGTCTGTTCACATTTATATTCCTTTGTGTTTACCCCAAAGTATACTGTTGGCAGTTTAAAATTCTTTCCTTACTTGCCCGCAGTCGGGAGAAACAAATTTAAGTTTGGAGGAATTTAGGAAAAGCTCTGTTTGGAGAAATAAAAGATAGATTTTTTTTATCAAAATGTTTAGACAGTCATGCAGTTATTTCAGGAAATGGTTACTAGTGACTGGATATTGGGATGTGTAAGTCTTTGTCAAGGAATATAGTTGAGAAATGACATTTAGCCGTTTAAAGGAAAGGTACATAATAAAGTAGTTTTGTATTTCAAGTATGTTTTAGTTCTCTCAGCCATTAAATTGATATCCATTGTACAATAAAAGGCTGATAAAATGTTCTGGGCACTTTATTATTTAATATTTCATAGCTTGCATAATTTTTTGTTTTTCAGATTAGAAGATTGTTTTTAATAACCTTTTCCTTATGTTTGCAAAGCATATCCAATAAACTTTATTTTAAAGAGTTTGGTTGCAGCTTTTCTTGGAAATAAAAATGGCATTTGTCTATATAATGCAAAATTATTTTCCCAGTGCCATCCATGTGATAATACCAAATGAAAAACAAATTTTAACACTAATCACTCTTAAGAGTGGGTCATGTAAGTTCTGTTTGTGAATAGTTAAGCTTTATGGGGTGGGGAACCTGCCACATGTTTAAAGTGATATTTTAACATTTTCAAAATTATGACCATAGTTTATTAAATCTTACATTCGGGGTCAGCCTAGAGGCACAGTGGTTAAGTTCACTCCACTTCAGCTGCCTGGGGTTCGTTGGTTCAGATCCTGGGCGCAGACCTATGCACTGCTTATCAAGTGATGCTGTGGCAGGTATCCCACATACAAAGTAGAGGAAGGTGGGCACGGATGTTAACTCAGGGCCAGTCTTCCTCAGCAAAAAGAGGAGGATTGGTGGCAGATGCTAGCTCAGGGCTAATCTTCCTCAAAAAAAAAAAAACCCCTCACATTCTTACCATGTGGTTTTTGTGGTGATATTGTATGTGCGTGTGTGGTATGTGCATGTGTGTTTGCATTTGGCAAACTCCCTCAGTGTTCCTTGCAAATTCTTTTTAATAAATACTATCTGTCTGCTCACTGGACCCTTTCAATGCCATAAATAGAGTCCAAAAGTAAGACACATTATATTGAACTGCCATCCAGTAGACAGTATCATTTAAAAAGGCATCTTGAAGAAAAATAATTCTTTTCCATCTTTATTTTGCTTTACCATAGGATGGTGTGCTGATATATGTTGAAGTACAATGGAATATTATAATTTAAGTAGTATGTAATTATGCAGAAGACTGCTCATTTCTTTTAAACATACCTGATAGCTCACTTTCAGCAATTACTGTCACCAGTTTAATCTGTAAAGCAATATTAATTTTACTATCCTATCATTTACAGTTACAGTGCAGTTTAGGTCATTATTATGGGCAAGTTTGTACTTAGAAATATTTGTTTCTAAGTCTGCCTATGAAATTTTGTAACTAAATGTTACCTCAGTTCTTTGCATCTCCAAATGAAAGTGGTATCACTTACAAATGTATAGAATAAAATCAGGGCTGAAGAAAATGAGATTTAAAATAGCAATTCTGGGATATCACTGAAAAGTGGAGAAATGTTAGGTATCCTGGCATCCTTGAGCTAGTGTTTATTATTGAGGGGCATTGCCTTTTTCAAAATCAGACTTTTTCTTGAAGTTCTTCCAATTCCCATTCCTATCAAATTGAGCGTGAAAGTGGCACAGATAGAGAAATAGAGATTTTTTTTAAATGAAATTATTTCACTGGAGAATGTTCCTAAGGGAGGAATAGAATCTCTGCCTCTGGAAATTTTTACACGCACACCTTAGAAAACTGAAAATTAGTTAAGAAATAGTCCTTCCCCAAAGATTTTAAGGCAGCGTTTCCCAACAGTGTGTTCCTTGGTTCTTGAAGGAACATGGTTTCACTCTTTGGAAACAGATATTCTGTGGCGGAAAAGAGGGACTCCAAGATCAAGTAAGTCTAGGGGACTGAATTAAACAAACAAAAAACCCACTAAGTTCCTTTAGTCTATAAAACAACTTAAAAATATTAGGAATCTCTTATGCATCATGAATATGCAAGTAGGGCATATATAACATACAATATTTCTCCTGGATTCTTCTTTTTAAACATAGAACATCTATTAACATATTTCACAGTTACATAGAACCCAGGTTGGAAATAACTAATGCGGAGAAATCATAAATCCATTGAGTATATGTCATTTTTAATGGATTGTATAGAATATCTGAAAGGAAACTTATGAATAAAAATAGGTGTAAAGTTCCGTGAGTTAAATACATAAAATTAATATTAACTTACCGTTTACAATTAGTTCCTAGAAATCTTATAGGTTATACTGTATAATCAGTTGGAATAAATACAGTTTTTGATATAACTTGATCATACAGTACCAGTATGTTTTAACTGATGTTAAATATCACCTATAGAAAGGATTTAAAAGTGCTAACAACTTTGGAAGTATCATACTAATGAAATTACTAGAGTAAATTTGAAAATAATGTTTATCTAATGTATTAACTATAAAATGACAAGTAATCAAGATTAGAATAACCTATAAAAAATTTGCACTTTTAAGAAATGCTGTAAGGTACTTTGAAAGAACAGATAATCCTAATAAGTGGCTTCAGTTTCACTTTTTCTTAACGTCTTTGTTTCCATTTTAATTCAGAAATATTCTGTCCTCTTTCCTATTTTTACAAGGTTATAGGAAACATTTAGCAAACAAATACTAGACTACAAGTTTCATTACCCAAAGCTTATACACAATTATTTCCTTGATGGGGAGGAAAAATATTTTGGTAACTACTGGACTTTTTGTTGTTGTAAACAACGTGTTGTTTGTTGACATTTAAAAATGAAAAATATGTTGCGTTTTAAAATAGGGGTTTTTATTGGTATTGTTTATGAACTATTGTTTTTATGTTTGTATTCTAGGCTTTTTTGTCCAAGGTTTTCCCAAACTCTTGAGATTTCAAGAACATCATGAAAAAATACTGAATAAATTTCTGTCCAAGCTTAAGCAACACCTGGTAGGTAGATGTGACATTGACTTACACCCACTTATACCAAGAATAAATTGAGTGCAGCTTTTGGTCTCAGTTACCTTATTGATTTCTAGTGTTGTCCGTTTCATTTACTATGCAGTTATAATTCCCAGTTGCATTAGATTTGTGAAATTTAGTATTGATGAACTATCACAGCTCTAACTTATAGAATCAAACGACTTCTTTGAAGATGATATTTACCAACAATACAGTTTTTAAAGACAGATGATTTCTCAGTAATTGTGGAGGTTTTTTTATTGCACAAAAAATATTTTAAGGTCAAACTCATCCTTAGTGAACCGTATATATATGCTCTACTATAAAACACAGATGTTTAGTAAAGCAAAGATACTTCACTGTAAAATATATTAAGGAGAATCAAATGTTGTATTATAGTCATATATAAGAAGTATTTATTCTTGGAGTGATTTTCAAAAGTAAAATTGAGGGAGAAAGAGGGAATAGTAAGAAGAGAAAAAATAGAAATACTCTAGCATTGAAAAGATTTATAACAAAATGATTTTATGTTTAGCTGTGACAGCTACCTCCAACAGCCATCCTAACTTTTAGTATTATATTGTCATATTTTGTTTGCTACAATCCAGAAATTGTGAAGTCTTTGTTTTTTCAGGATTCGCAAGAAATCTACACAAGTTTTTACACAATGAAATGGTTTTTTCAGTGTTTCCTCGATCGTGTGAGTAGTTATTTACAAAACCCCCTCATAAAATTATAAATACCAGACAAGAGCAAACTGTTCATCCTATTTCTGTTTTGTTTTTAATTATAGACTCCCTTTACACTAAACCTGAGAATATGGGATATCTACATCTTTGAAGGAGAACGAGTTCTTACTGCTATGTCTTACACAATCTTAAAATTACACAAAAGTAAGAAAATGTTTAACTATAAAGATTTCCAAAAAAACCAAGGCTTATTTTAACTCTGATTTCTCATTCCCCACCCTACTGGAAATTCATCTCCTTTTTGTACTGGTTTTAAAAAATTCTTGAAGATCACTGAAGAAATTATCTTGAGTTGGTAATTTACTTTCATTCGTTCTTTCTCATGACTAGAAACTTACTACATTGCAAAGGTCTCTATATCAGTTTCAGTTCGTGCTTAAGCAGTAAAATTCAATGTGTTGGTTCACCAATAATATTATTCTTGCTAAGGACTTGTTTCCACTGGGACTCCCTATTCCTTGTTACCAATCTGAATCTCAGGTTTGTCATAGGAGAAGAGAGAGACCAAAGAAACTAGCCCCCTTAGTTAAAAGGTCTAGAGAGCACATTTTCCATTACTGTTTCCTTCATCCGGAAGAAAGCATCCAGCTCCAAGCTGTAGACCAGAGATGGGCAACCTCCAGCTCCTCTCTCTGCTTGACAGCATTGTGGCCTCTGGGGCAAGTACGGTCAATGTCTCTCATCGCCTAAATGCAACAAGCCTTTAAAAAGTCTCCAGCTGTCGTATTTCAAGGGCTCTGTAAATTTGATGTGCTGTGCCTTACTCTAAAAGTCAAGAAATAAGAGGTTTTTTTCTTCACGAATATGAAGAACTTTATTCATCATAAAGTCTCAGTTCACCCATTAAAATTACAACTCCTCATAGTAACTCCTCTTGTAACTATATGGAGAAGAGAATCGTTGAAAGCTTTGGGACTTCGTATAGCACTTCAAATCTGGGTCATACAATGCCGTTTCACATTCACTGATTACTCTCTTCTGTTGTTCTTGAGTGACTCGTCTGTTCAGCTTCTCAGCTAAATGAGAAGTTAATTGAGTCACTGGGGACATGTTTTGCAGTTTTTCTCCCTGCTGTGCTTGGCATTGTTCTGAGTACCTGTCAGGTACTTTAATATAAGATTGTTTGATTGCTTACTTGAAAAGCATGGACTTGAGCTTATCCAAACTTGAGATAGAAATGAAAACTCCCTTTAAAATCACATTTGTATTGTTTACTCTGAAAGAAAAGGACTCAGAAGTCTTGTGGTTCATTTCTCTTACACCCAGTCCTTACTCCCCCAACACACAAAGCAGAGCTCCAAATACAAAACATTTGACTATGAATCATCTCCCAGGACTTAGGGTCTGTCATGTAACCACAGGGAATCAATCAATCTCTCTCCTTCCCTCTCCCTCCCTCCCTCCGCCCTCCTTCTATCTCTCTCTCTCTCTCTGTCTCTCTGTCTCTCTCTCTGTATCTCTCTCTCTCTCTGTCTCTCTCTCCCCCCTTCCCCTCTCCCCTCCCCCTACCCCCTTCCGCTCCCTTTCCCCCCTCTTCTGGATTATGAATTGACCAAGATAAAGAACAAGAGTATACTTTTTATAAAGATATATGCTTAATGGTTTAATGTTCCCTAAACAGTGACAAAGTGGAAACATGATGTTATATTTCTCCATGGTTCTGTTCCCCCTCTTAAATTATGTTTTATTTATATGACTTTTGATTAATTTTGACAAGTGAAAAGTTTCTTCCCCTTTTGTAAATAAGCTTTAAGTGTAACGAATACTTTATATCCTACTGTATCATCAGACTAAATAAGCTGTGGAAAAAGAATCTGTCCGCTGCTGTGTTTTTTTTCCTGGTTAGGAAGACAAAGTCCAAGGACTTAGATGAAGTTCAGAAACTGCCTGGGCACCTTAACCGATAGTGAGCTGAAGCTCCCAAGGTGTTTTTCTTGTTTTCTCCCTGATTGCCTTAACAATATTTAGAGACGTTATTACTAGAGATTCATCACACAGTGGTTTTAAATAGTAAAAAAAATTAGTAACAACCTAGATATCCAGTATTAGAAGACTTAAGTAAATTGTAGTGCATACTTACAATGGACTCTTATACAGTTATTAATAATGATGGTGTAAAGTCATATTTGTTGAAGTAGAGATATCAGCGATATACATTATTGAGTGGGGAAAAAACAAGGAGGTGACTAACATGGAAAATAGGATTTATTTTTTAAATTGATACATGGGTGCACACATCTGCTTGTAGGGCAGTAACTAGTGGGAACTCAGCTGATTTTTACTTTCTGCTTTGTATCTGTAATTTGAATTTTTTCACTAAAACTAATTTCACAAACTCAAAATTTAAAAATGACTTAGCATTTTTATTTCTCTCATCCTTTCTTAGAACATCTAATGAAATTGTCTATGGAAGAACTTGTAGAATTTCTTCAGGAGACCCTGGCAAAGGATTTTTTCTTTGAAGATGACTTTGTAATAGAGCAACTTCAGATTTCTATGGCAGAACTAAAGCGGGCGAAATTAGACCTTCCAGAGCCTGGTAAGAAATATCCAACCACTTTACATCTAAATCATAATTGACGTTGGAAAACACAGCGCGATTAACATGGGCCATTTCTGTTTCAAAACATAAGTATTGTACATACTTGTAATGATATAAATCAGTATCTTACCAGCTGCTTATGCCTTTATTATTTTAAGAAAAAGCAAATAAACTAATTAAATCTACCTACATTAATGAAATCCGCCTCTCCTAATGGAATAACTGTGCCATCCCTATTTAAATTTAGAAAGCTGCTTGACTAATAACATCGTTCAACAGAAGTAACCATGGCTAGCGCTTTAAACTAGCATAACATTAAGTATGTTTTATTTTCATCATCTCATTTTGTAAAACCATATGCAAAGTAAAGGTCCAATTTTATAGGAGGAAACTGATACTTCAGTGCTTAAATGTGAAGCTACAGAAGCAGTAGATAGTACTATTGACACCAGCGTCCAAGTTTTCTGACCACTAATCCAGTGCTCTTTGCAGTATGTTGCAGCGTAGATAATATATTTTATTCATTTATTTTAAAATATCTTCCAGCATCTCCTATTAGATTCTCTGTTAGGCGCTGTGCAAGAAGGGGTTTAACAACTGAAAAGATAAACGTGCTTCTTGTTGTCAGGTGTACACAGGAAAGACAGAATTCATACAAGTGATTACATGTAGAGTGTGAATGTGGTAATAGCAGATCTGGGTACAGGATAAATGGGGAAGGATCAGAGCAATGGTAGGATGAGAGGGAAGAAAAAAGAAAATGTAGAAAGGTCACAGTAGGAGTAACTTTTAAGAGTTTTGACCAGATGTTACTTGACAATGTATGATTTCCCGAGAAAAGTATGTTTTTTGCCCTTTTCCTTTCTTACCTTTGTTGCAGTGGATGGGTGTGGTAAGGGAGTTGGGAAGTGGAAGGTGGTGCAGGAGAGATGAAAGTAACTGAGACCAGCTGTTTGTACCTCAGGTACAGCTGGATGTAGCATTTCCCAGTCTGTGTGGCACGTACTTTGATGTCTTCTTGGACATGTGTGTCCAGAACAACAAGTAGGCGTACATTCATAGAAAACACATCTTTTTCCCTTTGGTAAAAACCAAGATGCTGTGCTTTTAGTTATTTGCTTGTGTGGGGTCTAATCAGTGTTTCTCCAAGGTTTGTTCTCCATCATCAAGATTCACTGGAAAACAAACCCGTCCCAGCAATAATTGAGTGTGGGAGTAGCTGTGTGAAACCACCCCCTTCGCTAAGTGAGCTCAACCCTTGCTTGTTCAGTATAATAATGTCTATTTTCTACTAATTCTTTCCTGTAACAAGGAATGCATGTGGAACAGCAGTGCCTACTGTATTCTTGCTCCATTAACATTTATTTTTTAATATCTTGCCTGCTTTTAAAAAGAATTTAAGACAAATTTTAGTAAAAGACACAAATGGAGAAAAAATATGTACTATATAGTAGAACTATTTAAACATGGGGATAAAATATTAAAACTTGTGTATGCACAAGGATGATTTAGCGTCTAACTAGCAGCAGTTATTTATTCACTGCTGACTATGTGTCACCTCCTACCTGCACCATCTCATTTTAATCCCTAAAAATAACTCAGAAAAAAGTTAGGAAAACTCATCTGCATTTTACATATGAAGTAACTTAGTAGCAGTGGTTCGTGAGATCTTTTTACTAGGAAATAGTAGAATGGGCATGGAGAGTGGGGTGGGGGGTAAAGGGAGAGGGATAGATAAGTAATACCAGAAGCACGAGGGTGTTGGCCGGTTTATTATATATGTTGTAGATACTTTTCATATAGGATTTAAAAAATTTTAATCAGTCTTTTTCTTTATGGTGTCTCACTTTTGTGTTTTGTATATAGAATTTTCCACATGCTGAATGAAAAATTTTGCATTATCTATATTTTCTCTTAGAGCTTTTATGTTTTTATTTTTTATGCTTAAATCTTTAGCCCATCTAGAATTACTTTGTGTTTAAGGGAAGAGAGAGGTAAGAACTCAGCTTTGCTTGTATTCCAAATGACTAGGCATGTGGCTTAACAGCCTCTTGAGATTTGAAATCCTGTCATTATCATGTAATAAACTCCCCCAAAATGTCTACATCTAAATCTTGGCATTTTATTCTATTCCAGTGATCTCTACTTTTCTAGTTACAAACAATTTTAATATCTAATAGAGCTAATTTCCCCTCATTTTGGATTATTTTGTCAAGTTACCAAAAAAAGAATCCACTAGTATTTTAATTGACATTGCATTGAATTTAAAGATTATTGAGAGAAAAACGATATTTAAAAGAATGGGTTTTTCTAAGTACAAGCTTTTGCTTTTCAGTGGTTCAAGTTTGTTTTAATGTCCCCCAGTAGAATTCATCTTCTTCATATGACTGTTACACATTTCTTACCCACCCATCCCAACCCCCACTCCTGTAGGTAGTTTTATCTTTCTTATTATAAGTTGAATCTTTCCTTCCATTTTTTTCTAACTGGTTAGGAAAACTTTTGGCATTTTTTTTTTCTGGTAAAATACACATAATGTAAAATTTACCATCTTAACCATTTTTAAGTGTACAGTTCAGTGGTATGAAACACATTCATGATTTTGTAAACCATTACTACCTCCCATCTCCACAACTCTGTTCATTTTGTGAAATGGAAACTTTATACCCGTCAGTCAAGAAGTCTCCATTCCCCTCCCTCAGCCCCTGGCAGCCACCATTCTGCCCTCTCTGATTTTGACACTCTAAGTAGCTCATAGAAGTGGGATCATGCAGTACGGGTCTTTTTGTGATTGGCATATTTCACTTAGCATAATGTCCTCAAAGTTCATCCATGTTGTAGCATATGTCAGTTTCTCCTTCCTTTTTAAGGCTGAATAACGTTCCATTGTGTGTATAAACCACATTTTGCTTATTCATTCATCTGTAGATCGACACTTGAGATGTTTCCATCTTTTAGCTATTGTTAAATAATGCTGCTATGAACATGAGTGTACAAATATCTCTTCAAGACCTCGCTTTTAATTCTTTTGGGGATATACCCAGAGATGGAATTGCTGGGTCATGCCGTCATTCTAGTTTTAACGTTTTGAGGAACTGCTGTACTCCTTTCCACAGCAGCTGCACCCTTTTACATTTCCACAAACAGTGTGCAAGCAAGTGTACAGTTGCTCCACATCCTTGCCAACACTTGTTATTTTCTGTTTGTTTTTTTTTTTATAGTAACCATCCTGATCAGTGTGAGGAAATTTCTCATTGTAGTTGTTTTGTTTTGTTTTTGCTGAGAAAGGTTTGCCCTGAGCTATCATCTGTTGCCAGTCTTCCTCTTTTTGTATGTGAGCTGCTGTGACAGCATGGCTACTGACAGAGGAGTGGTGTAGGTCTGCGCCTGGGAACTGAACCCAGACTGCTGAAGTGGAGCACATCGAACTTAACCACTTAATAATGCAGCTGGCCCTTATTGTAGTTTTGATTTGCATGTGCTTAATGATTAGTAGCATTGACCATTTTTCATGTGCTTATTGGCCATCTGTATATCTTCTTTGAAGAAATGTATGTTCAAGCCCTTTGCCCATTTTTGAGTTGGGTTGTCTTTTTGTTGTTGAGTTTTAGGCGTTCTCTCTATATTCTAAATATTAATCCCTTATCAGATATATGATTTGTAAATATTTTCTTCCATTCTATGGGTTGCCTTTTTTGCTCATTGATACTATCTTTTGATGGACAAAATTTTAAAATTTTCATTAAGCCCAATTTGTTTTTTCTTTTGTTGCCTGTGCCTTTGGTGTCATATCCAAGAAATCATTGCCAACATCATAAAGCTCTTGCCTTATGTTTTCTTCTAAGAGTTTTATAGTTTTGTGACTTACATTTAGATCTTTCACCTATTTTGAGTTAATTTTTGTTTATGGTGTTAGGTAAGGGTCCAACTTCATTCTTTTTCACGTGGATAACCATTTTTTCCCAGCATCATTTGTTGAAAAGACACTTTTTTCCCCATTGAATGGTCTTGGTACCCTTGTCAAATAGCATTTGACCATATATGTGAGGATATTCTTCTGGGCTCTCTATTCTATTGCGTTGGTCTTAAAGTGGATGTCTTCATGCCAGTACCACACTGTTTTGATTACTGTAGCTTTGTAGTAAGTTTCGAAATCAGTAAATGTGAGTCCTGGAGCTTTTCAAGATTGTTTTAGTTATTCGGGGTCCCTTCAGATTCCATGTGAGTTTTAAGATGGGTTTTTCTATTTCTGCAAAAAATGTTATTGGAGTTTTGATAGTGATTGCTTTAATTCTGTGACCTATAGGTCACTTTGAGTAGTATTGATATCTGAACAGTATTGTCTTCCAATTCACGAACATGAGATGTGTTTCCATTTACTTTTCTCTAATTTCTTTCAGCAGCGTTTTGTAGTTTTCATTGAACAAATCTTTCACCTCTTTGGTTAATTTCTAAGTATTTTATTCTCTTTGATGCTATTATAAATGGAATTATTTGTAATTTCCTTTTCTGATTGCTCATTGTTCCTGTATAGACATACAACTGACTTTTGTGGGTTAATGTTGTATCCTAATGGCTAATCATAATGCCGTTATCAAACCTAACAAAATTAACAATATAATTCCCAAATGTTATATAATACCAATTCCATATTAAAAATTTTCCAGTTGTACCCAAAATTGCCTTAGACTGTTTTTCTCACCCAGAATTTAACCAAAGACTACACTGCCACACTTTGTATTTGTTTGATATGCTGCTTGTCTCTTAATGTGCAGCAGCCTCTTCCTTTTCCTCACTTCCTACCCCTGCCTCTTACTTTTCTCTCTTTTCAGTGACACTTTGTGGAAGTGATCAGTCATATTGTCTTGTGGAATTTCCCACATTCTGGAGTAGTCCAACTTTTCTTTTTTGGAGTCGTTTAACCCATTCCCCCAGCCTCTGTATTTTCTATAAGCTAGAAGTTAGAGGTAGAGGTTTAATTAGATTCAGGTTAAACAGGAGGCACATAGTGACGAGTCTTATTACTATTAGTGACACTGAGTTTGATCCCTGGTAAAAGGTGATGATAACCAGATCTCTTTATTTTAAAAGTAAGATTTTTTTTTAATTACGAAAACTTTTCAGTTAACAAATGATCTGTGGCATAATGTTTTGACATTGTAGAGATATCCGGTTTCCTTTAACCTTTCCCCTGATGGTTTTAGCTTCCATTGATAGTCCTTGCCTAAACAAATCTTTCATTTTCTAATTTTATTACTACTTTAACATTTATCAGCAGAGTTTCTTCTGTAACAAAGAGTTTTCCCTTGTTGATCAACAGGGGCTTCTTGGTTACCTTAAAATGTATTTCCTACTGAAAAGGCAGAATAGATGCTGAATTGTTTTCTCTTTACCAATTTTCACAATTAGGAGCTGATGTTCTTGATTATCTCCAGGGACAGCAAATGAGCTTTTGTTTTGTCTTTCTCACTGTGAATCCATGGAATTTGATATATTCTGAAGGTTTCCATCAGATACAATTATTGTTGTTTTAGTGCTCACATTGTTCTTGGTTTGGCCAGTGGCATCTCGGTTAAACTGATTCCTGTGTCCTTTTGACCTAACGCTTCAAAGTAGTCTTGGAATACTTCCTTGCTTTTATGTGCAGCAAGACATCTCTTCTTATCCTAAAAATCCCCTGTTCCTCAGTTTTATTACACAAATAACACACAAATACATCGTCATGAGCACTCTAGATAATCTTTGAACTGTGTTGAGTGAAGTATGAAGATTTCCCATTACTTCACGTCCTCCCGTTCTCTCCTTCAGAGGTAACTACTGTCAGCAGTTTGGGGCATATTCTTCTAGTCCGTTTCCTTTGCTTTTACATATAAACTTTTGTGTAAACACGTATATTTACATAAATGTGCAGAGCTTTTTTATAGATGTCTTTTATCAACAAATGTTTTCTTCTATTCCTAATTTACTGACACTGTCTTATGTCATTTTTGTGTGTTTAGTCTTCATTTATTTTAAGTATATCAAGCCTTTCCTTTATGTTGCTAATCTGATTTCTGGCCATTTCTGTTCTGTCTTATATTGTTTCTGTTTTATTGATTAATTCTATAATTCCCTTTTTTTCTGCCATTGCTAGTAATAAACATGTATAAAGCAGTTACAAAGTTTTAGCTCTCCATCTCTTAATGTGAGAAACAATGAAGACCTCAGTTTAAATAAAAGTTCTTTTAGTTGACAAGTGGAGTATTAAACTGACTCAAATAGTTTCTTGCATAACCCATTGGCTGGCGATCTTGAGAGAGAAATATCCCCTTGTCCTCCTCAGCTGTCTTCTAGTCAGAGGAAGCCATTTGGCAGAGGCTTGTCAATTAGGGAAGTCATTCTGGTTAGAAAATCTATGTGGATCCACTATCACTGCCAATTTGACCCAATATAGTTTATGACCTATAAAGAAGAATGCAGAGAAAAATTTTCTTAGAAAATTGAGAGCCTTTTTTTTTTTTGAGGAAGATTAGCCCTGAGCTAACTGCTGCCAATCCTTCCCTTTTCGCTGAGGAAGACTGGCCCTGGGCTAACATCTGTACCCATCTTCCTCTACTTTACATGTGGGACACCTACCACAGCATGGTGTGCCAAGCGGTGCCATGTCTGCCCCTGGGATCCGAACCACCGAACCCCGGGCCATCAAAGCAGAACCTGCGGAACGTGCGCACTTAACTGCTGTGCCACCGGGCTAGCCCCAAGAGAACCATTTTAATATCTACCTTTATTTTAGGTATCGGAAAATATGAAACTCAAGGAACCTTTTTAAGAAAGAAAGCATTTTGTTGCTTTGAGCTTTGATAGCTGTCCTCTTTTGTCCTAGAGAAATTCAGAATTTTTATTGTGTTTCTCTCTGAAAAATCTTTCCTATCTTCAGTATTGCGTTTTCTCCTTTGCATGTTTTCTGTAATGACGTCAGACTTTTTGACTGCAGCATAGGAAGGCAGTGTTCGTTTGTGCTTGTCCGCAGCAGTGCTGTTGGGGCGTTGCGTTGCAGTTCTCTCAGGCCCACTTCCAGAGACTGCTCTGTCTTAGTCTTTCTCCACCTCTACCTCTCTAACCATTCCTTCTGTTTTTCCTTCACTGGTTCCTTTTCTTTAGCTCATGTTTCCAATAACCCGTCTAATTGTGTCCTTTACCTTTTTATTCTGCACACTGTCCTTGGGCAATTTCATCATTTCCTGCAGTTACAGGAATCATCTCAAAGACTTCCAACTCTGTACCTCCATCCCAGATCTCTGTCCTGGGAACTTCTGAGTTCCAGACCTCTCTAGCTGATACCTTACATGGGCATCTTCACCTGCCTACCATTCAGATCCCTCAGACTTCATGTCTCACTCCCCACCCCCCCTCCAAACGTTTTCCCATTTCTCCTGTCCATTTCCTATCATGGTAGGAGGTTGAACTTTCACTCATCCTCCTAGTCATCCAACATCTCCTTCTCTTTGCTGCCCCTGCTTGCTAGCACGCCATTTAGTTACAATCCATTTGGTCACCAAGTTCTGTGTTTCTTTTGATTCTTATTATCTCTCTGGCATTTCCTTCCTCTCCAACCTCACTGTCAGAACCGCATCATCTACACTGGAAGCCCTGACTCCAGTGCTCGTGTCCTCGCCGCAGAGTGATCTTGTGGAATGGCCACCCCTTCAGGGGCGCTTCAGTGCTTATGGGAGAAAATCCACACTCCGTGGTTTGATTCACAGCACTCTCCCAGTCTGCTTGTTTTCTTACTTCGTCCATCCCACCTCCCCAGCCACTGTTATCATAGTAATAATAGGAGCAAACTTTTGAGTCTTATATGATAGACTCCTTGCTAAATGCTTTCTTTACATACACATATCGCTTAATTTTTTTCAGTAGCCCTTTGGAGTAAGATATTAATTGATACAAATTTTTTTCCTTTTTAAATATCCAGAAGGACAATTTTTGGTGCACAGGATTATTTAGGTTTTTAAAGTTAATATTTGGTTTATTAAAGTTACAAATCCAGAAACCTAATTCTTTAAGTTTTTTAATTCAGCTTACAAAAGTTAGTAGACTGTTTTTAAATGTGGCAAATTTTTACATTCTCTTTTAAGGGCCTTTAGTTAGTGTTTGGTTCCATTTACAAACATAAACGCCTACAAACATTTTTAATTGCATTTATAAATTTAATATATCCAATTTCCTTTAAATATCTCAATTTTTTGGTTTAAAAACAAAACCGTCCCTAGTTCTAAAATAACTCAAACGTAAGAATGTGTGGAACCTTAAGTCTCTTAAATGTTCCAATACTGTTTATTATAAGTTTCAAATCACAAGTTCAAGTCAATGACTCGTTTACATATTTTTAATTGGCATGAAAAGGCCAACTTGGCCAAATTCTCTTAGATGTAAATACGTAAAATACTAAATATGAACAAATTCCTTAATGCTGAAAACAGAATGAATGACACGTGTTTAATTCTCCTAGATTTTTCCGTACTCAGTTCTTCTAGATCTTTAGGAATTAAAATACGTATTTTTAAATAAATTTGGGGGGGGGGGCTCCTTTCTCAGTCAGTTGAAATATGAGCTAGGACTTCAGTTGAGTTCTTGTCTGTGACCCAACTCTCAGGCTGAACCACTCTTTGTTCTTGCCAGTTGGATGCCCATCAGGTGGCTTAGTCACGCAGTCCAGATGTCATAGATTCCAGCTGCACGCTACCTAATTTGTCCTTCTCCTTTAGGAAGTCTGCATCTTCACACCCAGGAGAACTGGATTTTGCATTTCTTTGGTCTTTTACCTTTACCTTTTACCTTTACAGATCTCTGAACATGATGGAATCCTATATTCTTTTCATTTGTTTCTTACCTGGAAGTGCCATAATTCTTAGATTAAACAGCATTTGTTCATTTTCAATAGCTTTCGTGGTCATTCTGCCATCAGTAGTATTGTTAGTAACTTATAGATGAGGAAACTTAGTCTGCAAGGTTAAGTATTTGCCCAGGGTCATGCAGCTGGTGAGTGACTGGCCTGACAGTTGAAGCCAGGCCTGATTCCCAAGCCAGTGCCGTACATTATACTAAACTGGCTGTGCTGCTTATGGTTCACGATGCTAAGTGTCCTGCTCTCACGTTTCTTTGCCTTTGGACATGCTTCTCCTCTAAGAATGCCCCAGAGAATTCTCCAGATGTCTCTTCCTCACTCATTCTGCTTAGTTTTCACGACTTGGCTTAAGCATCGCCTCCTTCCTGAACCTTTCTCAGCCAGTCCCAACCTCCCAAACCCACAGAATTTGGTCGCTGGTGTTTTGCGCCAGAGCTGTCCCCCTGCCTCCCTCCGTCCTCACCAAGGCAGTGCTCCGATACTCGTGTTGTTTTGACGTCTGCATTAGACAGGGAGTTCCTGGGGGTCAGTGACCGTGTCTTTGTATCACCAGCACCCAGGACAGTGCCTGGCATACAGGAGGCATTCAGTCAATATTTTTTAATGAACAAATGAAGGTATAATATGTTTTTTAGATAGTGAAACCCTACTGTCTATAGAAGGTTAGTACGAGGTGATTTTTTGAGGTGATGGAACCGTTTTGTATCCTGACTGCATACACACACACACACACGTCAGTTTTATTGTATATTAATTTAAAAAAACCCTCTGTCCCACTTTTTGAGAGTATGAGGGTTTTCACTTTTGTCTGTTCATATAATAGAAACTGATGTTTCTCTCACATATTCAACATTTTTTATGTATGCATATGTGAATTGAAACTAGGAAACACAAAGTGTAGATTTTAGAAATTATTTCACAAAGATCTATTGAATTTATGTGGCATTACATAGGTTTATAGTGATAAAGGTATTTAATTGTCTTCTTTCTGCTTCCCTTATCTTTCAAGTTTAATCTACTAGGGAAAAAGTCAAGCCTGTGAATCTAACTACAATAATGTTTTGAATTTTTTTTTACTATTATAGTTATAATTTAGAAAGCAAACTATTTCTTTTGATCATCTTGTTGAAAGCTATAATAATGTTTGAATTGTGTATTCCTCTGCCTAATGGTACATTAAACAGAAATAAAACCATTTGACTTTTCAGATATAAAGTTTGAAGTCAATAATTTTGTAACAATATTTTAAAGCTCGATTGGACTTAATATTTGCTCTGGAGGGGAATAAGACGACCCTTTCCCAGCATAATTTTCCTGACAACAGCTGCCAGCATTTCTTACTGGAAACCGTTGGAAGAGTCGAGCACATAGTTGTGTTGCTGTAAAGTAGGATGCTGCTCACGCGAGGGCACTGAGGGCCCTTGCCTGGAGTTAGGTCTCTTACTGGTGATGCCTTCGGAGACAATTCATCTGCAAGGCTTGTAGTTGAGCGTGGTGTCCACTGGGTGGTGACAGAGACCTGAGGAAGGTGAAAGATGGACAAGCCTGAGGGGACTTGAGGGAGTCTTTTTAAGAAAAAAAAAAGTTATTTAAGAAAAAACAACTGATAAACCTTTTTGCCTTTATTCTGACATATATTGAGTTATATTTCCTTTTCTGGGGAGAGTATTCTTATTGTTGGCACTGGTATACAAATATCGTTATGTGGTGGAACACTGGTGGTGTTTTCATAAAGGCATTCACTGTAATATCTGATAGGAATTGCGGTGCTTTCCTGCCCTCTGAGGAGTGGGGCAGTCATTCTTCATTTAAATTCCTGGGTATTCAGGCACAGGAGGGAAAAGTAAAATGTTAGGTGTGGAGCTAGAATGGAGTGAGCAAAAGTAGTATGTCTATCGCAAAGAAGTCCAGAATGAAAGTATGGATAATACATATTAATACTTATGCCTATTTATAGCCATCTGTTTTGACATCAGTTATGCTTGAATCTTTTAGTTACACTGAATTGCTTAGGGGTGAAAAAAGTTGGTTAAAACAAACAAGGCCAAGTCCAGCAGTGTTTGTGTGTGTATGTGTGTGTGTGTGTGGTAGTTCGAGTAGGCTAAGATGGATCTATGAAGAGATTGTGCAGAAAGCTTTAGTGCTTATTTGGATCTACTTCTGTGGGAAAAGGGCAGAGAACATTTATTAGCATATGAAAATATTGCTGGTGGTGGCATTGTCCTTCTCACACGGTCTATACAGTATGTCTCCAGCTCACTGAAAGTTGAATAATTAATCTCTTAAAAAGAATTGGCTGTGTAACAAAGTCAAATTGATTTTTCTTCCTAATTTCATAATTACAGAGGTCAGAGTGCCCGGACAGAGTCCTTGAGTTTTGGTACTGCTGTCGGAGTTGAGAGGCCTCTGCCTTGCCCAGTTGTTATGAAGCATGGGAAAGTCCCCACTCAGACAGGAGAGTTACGGCGCCTGCAGGAAGGGAGACGCTCTGCTCACAGGTTCCCTGCGGCCTTCTCCGTGTTCTGTCTTCCCGATCCTAGTGCCTTCTGTGCCTGCCTTCTCCTCTGGTCCTCTCTATTACTGCCCTACCCTGATCTCGCCTCCTCGCTGCTCCTCCTTTCCTTCTTTCTTCCCCTGCCTTCTTCTCTGATCCCTTCTTTCCACGTTTTCCCATTCCTCCTCCTCTTAAGAGACACAGCCCTCTCCCACAGACAAGGTTGCCCTGTGGTTCATTGGAGACCTTCCCTGAAATGCAGACAACATACGTACATTTGATCACTGTTGAATCACTGAGAATTTTATGCTAGTCAGAGGCACTTGGTCAGTTATGGGAATAACTTGTACATGACATAATCCCACAGTGTCATCAGTCAGCAAGTATTATGGAAGATATATGTTGAGGCCAGGATCATGAGCTATGCATTAGTTCCACTTGTTGGTCTTTAGCATGCTCCCTGGTCACAAGGCACTGGAGAAGGAGATATGACCGGACACTGTTTGAAATGAAGCAAATCGCAGCGCTGCAGTCTGGCCCGCGGACCTGTGAATATTCTTAACCCTCCCATGCAAGGCCTCCTATCCTAACTTGGGTTACTGTCTTAAAATTGGGACGAATTGGGTTTTTTAAGCGTCTTAGGAGGCTCTTTCTGATAGCTCTGTCTACTGCCTTTTTCAAATTACTTCACCTCTTCTGTGCTTATTGGAAATCTTTATGGGGCAAAGAGGCTGTATCCTCCAAGTGTCTTTGTACATTTGAGGTAGCCGCCATGTACCTCACACAGAGTCCTAGTTCCTAACGAGAGGTTGCCTTTTAGGAATTAATTAGATATAGTGTCATTTTGTCTGCACTGGATTTTTTTTCTTCTCCAAACCCTACTACATCTAGTTTCTTAGCTATGTAGATCTTGGGTATTTATAACCATTATGTTTCTGTACTGTTTATATGAACGGTACGTCATTACTCTGGTTCCTATTAATGGTATGTGAATGAACGGACATTTTGTCAACATGTAACTTGTAATTCCGTTACTGTTTTAGATACTATAGGGAAAAATACAAAAGAAGTCGAAGTCATTTTAAGTAGATTATTGTCTACTATGGGGAAAAGGAAATGTATTATGGGCTACTATGAAAGAACTTTAAGATGCTACTTTTTGGATATTTTAGAACAGTCACAGGATTTTTTTCCCCAGTCTGGATTTTGGCCTCTTGCCCATTCGGTAAATGAAACATGTTAAAGTTTTCTTTTGATTCTAATATGATGTGTAAGTGCATAGAATATTAATGTCTCTTCCCTTAGAGAAATTTCTGTATTGACTTGAATGTAAAGTAGTGTTAAGTGTAAGGTGAATACTTTTCTTACCCTTTATATTGAAAAATTAAATCTCCCGCGTATGTATGACACATACCTTTCCATTTTGTTTCATGCATGATATTACCACCTCAGTCTCTCCATTACTTCCTTCTCAATTTTTTTTAATACTTCTACTGAGAAATACATGCCATATATCCATGATCCTGTATTTTACTTTGTGTCCTGTTAGTCTTTACCAGTGTGTGCCCTTATGTATCTAAAAGATTTCAGAATGAGAATTTACGGATGTTAGAATATAGGAACAGTATGTGATATGGCATTTTTTTCCCAAGATGTTCTAGTTTCTCTCTTAGGCCTCTTTCATCTCTGCTTTCTTCCTTCCACCGCCACTCTAAAACTTTTTAAAATCTTTTCCACCATGTTGGTTCCTTATTAAACCCCATTCTACTCTGTTTCAGCTAGTACTAATCTAGAATATTACTGAAATTCTGAGTACCACACTGACAAAGATGCCCTTTCATCTTTCTCATCGTCAATAAGCAGCTATAGCTGAATATCTTTGGAAGCCAACCTCAAATTGACCATCCCTAGCATTACGTTGGTGACCACATGACGTAGAAAACGTCATACGGGAATCTGCACAGTAATGGAGCTCTTGTTTCCCCTATGGATCTGTTACTGCCTGTGCCCACCTTGCACATTTATTGTGTTTTGGTATCTTTTTGATGTGGTTATATAAAATAAATGTTAATTACTATAGTTGGTTTTAATACATTGTTGATATTGAAAGTGTGCTAGGACCATAAAAGCAGATGATCATAATTAATGAAATATGTGACTTTTACTAACATAAAAGGGCAGTCCATAAAATTTGCTTTTAGTAAAGCAAATCAGTCTTAGGATTTAAGACGTAGACCTGAGGGTGGTGTCTTAGTTCGGGCTACTCTAACAAAAATACCACAGACCGAGTGACTTAAACAACAGAAATTTATTTTCTCACGGTTGTGGAGGCTGGAAAGTTCAAGGTCAAAGTGTTGGCAGGGTTGGTTTCTTCTCCCCTTGGCTTTAGATGGCCGTTTTTTTGTTCTGACTTCACATGATCGTCCCTCTGTACCTGTCTGTGTCCTAATCACCCGTTATAAGGACATCAGTCATACTGGGTTAGAGGCCCACTCCAATGACCTCATTTAACCTCGTTACCTCTGTAAAAGCCTTATGCCCAAATACAGTCACATTCTGAGGTGGGGGGGTTAGGGCTTTAGTGTGAGTTCTGAGGGGACACAGTTCAGCCCATAACAATGAGTGGTTTTTAGGCACAGCTGAAGAAGAGGAAACACACACATTTGTTCTCTGGTGAATCATTTCTTACTCTAGTCCCCAATCCCACTTCCCAGGACCCAGAGTGTGCAGCTCTTTGCTGAGGGCTGTCGTGGGCCAGGCACTGTCCAGTACTTCAGACGTATTAATCAAGTATCGGTCTTGCCTTCCCTTTTAAGTGTCACCTCTCTGTTGTATTTGGGAAGGTGTGATGGCAGAAAGAGATGGCTTGTCCCCATGTGGTCCAGAGCTCCCCATCTGACCACCACTCTTCCAACCGGGTGTTTCCCCATGTCCTGCCAGGGGCCACTCCTCACTCCACTATTGGCCACAACTTGGAGGAACCCATGGGCTGCAGTCCCTGTGGCACAATAAGGCTAGTCCTTTAGAAGCCTTTGCAGAGGAGGTAAAAACTGGGCAGATCACACCTCTCTTTGTGGCCCTATCTCCTCTCTGGAGAGAGGTTGAGGGTGGGACATTAATCCCATCATGAGGTTTCCACCCTCGTGACCTGATTACCTCCCACACCCCGTCTCCAGATACCATTACACTGGGGGTTACATTGGGGAATTTCAACAGTCCGTAGCAGGCAGCTAACCTTGGAAAAACCTAATTTCAAGTGAATTTAGTTTTCACGAGTTGTAAATTGATGTAAATTGAAACATTGAAAACAGGATCTGAGCATGTGCAGTCTGGGCTAAGAGAAACATTTGAAGCTTTCTGCCCTGATGGATGGATGTTCTCGGAGTACATGTACAAGTTGCAACAGCGGTTCATTTTGAAATCTGTTGCATTTTTTGGCTTAATACTGCTGTGGAGAATTTTTTAAACATTTAAAATTATTTCATATGAACTAAAATGTTGGTGGCGCTCTCTGCAGGCTGCCAAAAGCCACTGAGTGATGAGAAGGGCAGCAGCTTAAAGGGCTCGGCGTGAGAATGGCTACAACGAATTCCATTTTGTCTGTGTAACAGCACATCTTGCAGGCATGAATTAACCACTCTGGGTGCCGCTGTCTTCCTTTTCTTTTTAATGGTTATGTTTTTATCAGGTTCCTACTCACCAACCTGAAAAGGGTGTTTTGATTATTGGCTGATATTACTATCTGATGGAATATCAACCAGCCATTGAATTAGCCGTTCAGATTACTGTGTTGTGCCCTTAGAAAACTGTCAGAGTGGGGACTAAAAGAAAATTCATAAATTCAGTTTTTCTATTAAATAGATCTATGTCCTCTTGAGAATTTGTGTTTGTTGGGGTTTTTTGCCTGCAGGGAAGAAGGAATTCATGTATTTTTCTAGGATTAATGGTTAGCTATTTGTGGAGCTGATAAAAACTTTTTGGGGATACTGGATAAATTTTAATTTTATCTTTATTGTTAGGTTTTTTGATAGGCTGAATGACTACTTGTGAATATTCTTGACTCAGGCAGCATTTGAGTCAACTTTCTCACCTCAATTCCAGATACTTCATATGAGACTAGTCAGAAGCTGAACTGGAATGCTTCAGATTATTTCCCATACAACATTCATAAACAAAGAAAACTTTTCTCAATGACAAGCATTTTAAAGTTTGGATTATCACTTAAAATAATTTGTCCACATATCATAAAATATCTTCCTTATAAAAAAGTATAGGAACAGTGTTGGTTATGCCAACCATTACTGAATAGTATCTGTCTGTTGCCATCTTTAAACCAGAAGTCATTACTCTGCTCAACCCTCACAGTTCATATCTAACCCGTGAGCAAGTGTGTGGACCCTACCGTAACATGTATCCAAGAAGCAACCGCTTCTCATTACTTCCACTGTAGTACAGTGTAGGAGTGAAGGTTGACGGCTGGCATCAGCTCTGGGTTTGAATTCTGCATCTTCTGCGTACGAGCTGTGAGCCCTTGGGCAAGTTCATCTCCACCTCAGTTTTTTCATGTATAAAATGAGAATAATAATAGTGACCCTTGTTACATGCACTGTAGGTACAGCTTTTGAGCTGCGGCTGACAATGGTAAGTGCTTAATGATTATTAGCTATTACTGTTGTTATTATCATCATTAATTATCATACAATCTAAGTCCAACTCGCCGTTCAAAGTGAACTTTATAAGGTAGACATCAGATCATGTGACTTTCCTGCTGAGAAGCCTCCAGTAGTTTGCAGTTAACTCAGAAAAAACCCAGAGGCCTTACTGTATCCCGGCCCTGTGCGATGTGTCTCTTCTAGTCCTCCGACCTCGTCCCCAGCCGTTCTCTGCCGTCCCCCACTCTAGGCGCAGAGCGCTTTGTTCTTGCTGGAGCTCTTCCCTGCTCTGTCCTGCCCCACCCCAAATCATCTTGATTGCCTTATCCTGGCGCTGTATTCATATCTCTCTCCACAAGTAGTGCCATAAGGACAGGGATGTCACCTTCTTCTTGCGTCCTTGGATTGCCAGCATCTAGAGCAGTGCCTGGTACGGGTAGTTGCTTGATAGGTGTGTGTCTGTTGAATGGATGAAGGAATGGAACAAGTGGTCACTCCTAATGCTTTGTGTGCTTTCCAATGTATAAAATGAAAAGCTTGCACAAAGATTGTCACAGTAAAGTTAGCTTCAGTTAGAACCATTGGAAGTTTCTGTGGAGTTTCGTGAACCTGGTGAAGGGAAAGAAAACCATGAACTGGGAGTGAAAATACTGGGTCCTGGTTCTCATTCCGTTTCTGCCACTAAAGATTGCCTGGCTTCCTGAGATTGCTTTCTCATCTGTAAACACGGGGAATGCTGGGTCTCTGCAAAGCAGGGCTCGGAGAGGCTGCTCAGTTGAAGAAGAGGAAAAAGGGGTGACTGGGAGGCACCCTGAGCCCCTCACTTTAACTAGAGCAATGTTGTTTGTATTTCCTGTATGTATTGCGGTTTCATGTGAAATTTGGTTGGAAAAAAGGAGTCTGCTTTTAGAAAGTTTAAAAACCACTGAATTAGAAGAGCACTAAGGTTACTTTTAGCTCAATAATTCTGATTCTGGTAGCTTAACTATTTAAAGGATGTTGTTTCTTCATCATTCTCTGCTCCTTCCCCTCCCAAAGAAAAGCTCATTGAATATTTTTACTCTATTTTTGCACTTGTTCATATTATTTCCAGTGAATCTCTGTCAATAGTTCCTTTTATTTATTTTATTTTTTAAAGATTGGCACCTGAGCTAACATCTGTTGCCAATCTTTTTTTCCTTCTTCTTTCCCTCACAGCCCCCCAGTACATAGTTGTATATTCTAGTTGTGGGTCCTTCTAGTTGTGGCATGTGGGACACCACCTCAGCATGGCTTGATGAGTGGTGCCATGTCTGTGCATGGGATCCGAACCAGCGAAACCCTGGGCCACCGAATCGGAGTCTGCTAACTTAACCACTCGGCCACGGGCCGGCCCCAGCAGTTGCTTTTAAATACAAATCAATAAATCCCAGAAAACTTTACCACTTTTTGAATTCTTCAATGTAAAAATCCTTTTTTAAAATATCTTAAGAACAATTATGAAATGTGGATAAATAACAAAATTATCATCTCCAAGACTGTGAGCGACATGAAAACAGAAGCCTGTCCGCCTGTTCACTGCACATGTGCCCATTGCTTAGCACAGTGCCCCAAGCAGAGCTTACTCAGGAAAGATTTGTGAGATGAATGGGTGGGTGGATATTTGAAAAGAGCAACAGCTTATAAAGTGAGAATATATTATTTTGTAATAACAGGTGAAAAACATATATCTTAAACCATAGAATTTTTATAAGTGAAATTTGTTTTTTCAAGATATTATTTGGGTATCCAAATTGTCAGAGATCATCTTAAACACTGTTTACTAAATTGCCGATTTATCGCACCCTCCTTTAATTCCTCATTAATTTTCTGATGTGGGTTATTTAAAATATGAAACTCAAAGTATCCAAAATTCTTTTCTCTTTCTTTTTTTATTCTTTTTCTCTTTTTTTGCATTTAAAGTTAGGATCCTTTTAGAATGTTAACTTTGAAATAGAGCCATACTATTTCTTTTTATCCTGAAGTTATACTGTGGCCTGTACTTAAGATAATAATAACTATTTGGGGACAACTTTGAGACCACAGTTGGCCATCAATTGAATTTTAAATTTGGTAGACCTACTTGAAGTTGATAGGAAAAGCTTTACAGAGTTCTCAAAACCATTTCAGTTGAGGTAGGCTAATGTGAAAGTAATGTAATGGTAAGACACTGAATTACTGACCTGTAGGATTGTTTTAGGAATAGAAATGAGAATATCAGCCTTGGCTTCTTGAAAAAGTATGTAACAATATGTCTTAACAAAATATAAGAATCCTACGTTACACAGTTGTGTGAACTTTACTCATAAGGTTATAAGATGTTCCCACCTTCATAGTGCCTAATAAGATTTTGTGTTTTAGTATGTTTTAATATCAGATTCTCTAAAAAATACTTTCCTAAGCCACTAAAATTGTGTGGTGTATATGTAGGTGTATTCATGTGTATGAGTGCACATATGAAGAATATGCAGTTATTCCTAATGTCATTCTTAATATTTGGTACTATTTACTCATGTATTTGTGTTACTTATGCATGTATCTTTCCCTTTAGGTAAAGAAGATGAATTTCCAAAGAAACCTTTGGGACAACTTCCACCTGAATGTCAGTCTGCTGGCATTAGTCACCTGAGCAATGGACAAAGAAGTGTTGGCAAGTCAAGTCCTCATATGAGCAGCAGACAAGAAAGTGGCTCATCACCTCACAAAAAACAGGAGCATTCCCCTCACCATCAAAGCAGAATTGGTACGCCGGAAAGAGTAAGGCAGCTAAGACGGAAATCGGCGGACGAGGATAGCAAAAAGCTTAAAGAAGAGGCCAATTTTCAAAGAAAACTTCCATCAGGTCCACAAGACAATTCCAGGCAATATAATCATGCAGCTGCTAACCAAAATAGCAATGCCACTTCAAATATCAGGAAGGAATTTGTGCCCAAATGGAATAAACCGTCAGATATTTCAACTAGTGAAAAAACTGCCAAATACGCCGTTGAAGGCAAAGGTAGATCAGCACACCCCACGCTTACAGTCACCATCCCTAGTTCTGCTGATGCTCGGATGTCCAATGTAAGGCAAAAGATGAAGGTTTGGGATGCTGATGAAGGGAAACGTGGTTCTAATGCATCACAGTATGATAATGTACCTGAAAATGAAAATGGCACTTCTATCGAAGAGGCTCTGGAAAGGGCTTACTCTCAAAGTCCCAGGAATATTGTTTACTCTCACAGTCCAAGAAAGCACGCTGAGCCAAGTTCTAGTCCATCAAAAATACCAAACAAGTTTACTTTTAAAGTGCAGCCTCCAAGTTATGCAAAATATCCATCTCACCTAGATGGGGAAGACGGCGGGACCGTGCATCCGCCATCTTATAGTAATCCTCCTGTTTACCATGGAAATTCTCCCAAACACATCCCTACTGCTAACAGCAGCTTTGTGTCTCCACAACTTACCCCTGGGACCCAAATGAATCCTTCCAGGAGGCCTTATGGTTCTACTCTTTCGATCGATAGTTCTCCAGAAAAATCTTACAGCCGCCCAACTCCCCTTGTACTACCTTCTAGTCGAATAGAAGTTCTCCCTGTTGATATTGGTGCTGGGGGATATTCGGGCAATTCAGGGTCACCAAAGAATGGAAAATTCATCATTCCTCCAGTGGATTATTTGCCAGATAACAGAAAACGATCAGAAGTGAGTTACACATACAGACCTGAGATGCATGGACAGTCGTGGACTCGAGATCCTAACCGTAGCCACTTAAGCAATTTACCAAAATATTCTGCCTTTCAGCATGTCTCCTTTCAGGACCGTAACCTCCCAGCGGTTTCGGTCGATAGTCCAGTGCGGTATAGAACTTCACCAGCTTTAGAAGATGCCAGTTCCTCCGGGTATCAATATTCAGGGCCCTCGTCTCCAGCGTATCACTACAGAAATCGGGACGGGCTCTCTATTCAAGAATCAGTATTGCTGTGAGAATTCATCTGTACTTGCTAAAGACAAAAGAGTAGAAATCGTATGAAACCCATGTTGCTATGTTTATAATTGCCAAAGCAGTATTTTATACTATTGTAAACAACTCGCAGAGTTTTAATAAGACTATGCGGAAGTGTTTCCATCCCCACGTAGATGCTGCTTAAGATGAGCATTTAAATTGCGTCATCACTGAACCTGTTAAAAGGAATTTAACATGGAAACATAGCAATAGCATTTAGGGATGCACGCACAATAATTCATCACTCAGTTTCATTGATATCTTTCTCCAAAACCTGAACATTTTTACTCTATTAGCCCATTCCATTTTGAGTAATGTTACAAAGCACTGAAAAACTTTCTGTGTAGAATAGATATTTTCAAGGCTATATGTGGTGTATGTGTCTTTAACAGATATTATAGGCATCTATGCATACACATTTGAACACAGAACTAAAGAAACATTTAAAAACTACTTTTAATCTAGATCCATGGAATAATTTATTATTCTTTTTCTTAACTTGTTTTTTAGTCGTTTTTTTCCTTATATTTTTAACCCAGGTCCTAAACTGACTTCAGAGTTTGCCCTAACTTAATTCAGCATCTCACAGAGTGCTCATCATTTTTGTTCAATTGCTGCCATTTTCTTTCAATCTGAAAATTAAAGACATTGGAGAGAAAGGCTAACCACTTAACGGTGCTTAAAATTTGGGGCAGTTAAAGTAAGCTGATGGCCACAGGTGCCGCGCTCTCCGTATCTGTGTACACGAAATCGGTTTTAATGCATTTGTGCTCTTTGTTCTGGCCTGACTTGTGCAAAGCTCAGAGCAGAATGTTCTTTGCCAGATGCAAAGGAAATGCTATAATACACTCTCCAGTGGATGCCAGCAGGAGAAGTTGCAAGTTACTGATCACCAAGCACTCACACGGGGCAGCAGAACAAACTCCTTTGAAATTCATTTGAAAGCAGAATTAACAATATGGTGACTTCTTACTTCTGCCCCTCAAATTCCTGCAGGGCCTCCCCACAAAGGGCCCCGGGTGGTCATTTACATGATCTTTTCCCGGCACTCTTTTCTTTCAAGAATGTAGTCGATGGATATTGCTGCACTTAGGCCATTAAGTTATGAGTATGTAAAATTGTAGAGATGATCCTAATTATTAGGAGTCGGAAAAAAATTTAAGTGTGACTTTTACACTTTCAAAAGTCTTTTCTTTTTCAGTGAAAAACAATTCAGGTTTATGGTAAAAAATTAGCAATGTCTTTAAATATATTCTGTTACACTACAATTACTAAAACACTGACAAAGTTTTGGGCATTCCAAGAAAGTCTGACTTTGTGTTTAATTGGAGAGCTTGTCTTCAACAGGACTTTGCTCACATTTGAATAGTAGAGTAGAAAACCTACCATGGATGGCTCTTCTTGTTGCAAGTTGCAGCTTGAAGCTTTCAAGGTACAGAAGTCTGTCTTTTAAAATGAGAGTAACATTTGTTTAGCTAGTGAATGTGACTATTTTTTATGTATATAATGAGTCTAATGTAATTGTAATCAACTCGGTAATGATGTTATTAAATGGCAAAGGAAATGCAGTGTCTGAGCGGCCAGGCGCTCCACTGCAGCTCCAGCGAAGTCCTGCTCGCACCGGGCTCTTGATGCAGAGCGTGCAGGAGCTTGGAAATACATGTGTATAAAATGTAGCTGAGGAGAGTAATTCCAATTTTTAAACCATGATTCTGTGACTTGTAATAAACCAAGCTGTATAATTTAGTTTATGATAGCAGCATCTGGGCTGCTCCAAAATATATATATCAACAGTGGTAAATACTGTAGATTTATATATATATATATATATGCAAAATATATATATCACACACTATTTTCTTATGTCATCTATGACATTTTTTATCTGTATACTTTTTTTGATGTGATTATTTTTAACATGCTAAAAGTAATAATTATATTTTGCTTTGTGTCTTTTATGTGCTTTTTCATATGGCAGAAGTGCTGCATCTGTCGTGCTCCTAAAGCTAATTCTCTTCTAACGGGGTAGACCCTGCCCATGTTGGCCTAGGTGACTCGATCAGATCACAGTTCTGTGTTGTATGCTTTATTCATTTCCAGTAGGACTGTATTTAGAACATCACCTTTCCTTTATTTAATCTGCCATTACTAATAGCAATCAGGTGTTATTGCCGGTCTTCCCCATTATAAAATGTAGTTCTCTGTTAGTTTTAAAGTGGGAAAATTTAATTTGAAGTGATTTTGCCACCATACACTCTTTCAAATTTATCTTTTAATAAAAGATAAAGAGTGACATAATGATAAAAGATGGAATGTACTGGTAAAGTGGGTAAAATATATTTATGGAAACATCTGTGGTGAGGATTTTCATGGCGTGGAGACTGATTTACTCTGTGGCTGCGTGTCCGTGGAGTAAATGGTTTGCCATTATTAAGTCTGTTCTTCGTAGCTGTTTTGCCTAAGACACTAAGCACTTTGGTATAGTTTTTATTTTTTTAATATTTAGTTTGAAAAGTTAAAGAAACTGGACCCAGAGTCTCAAAGGGTTTTGACTCTTTGATGCTTATGTTTCTTATAGGATTTTAAAAAAATAGACAGCTTTTTAAAGCTGGGAGACAGAGTGTATATATGTTTGTAAAATCAGGTATCAGAGTATTGTAGGGGAGGAAAAATGTTTTTTCCTTCTACCCTTCTAGGTTCTCCGGCCCTGTAAGTTGGATTGATGAAACACAGATTCACAGGAGACCAACAGAAGTTCATTAGCATGTGCATTGTGCATTCACATGGTACCCAGTGATGAGCCACTTGGAGGCAGGTAGACTTGGGGCCTACATAACTAACTTAGTAGGGAGAAGTGGGGAGAGAAAGACACTTGTGGAGAAGCAGGACTTTTTGGAAAAGAGAAGTGAGCCCTTGGGAGGGTAGATGGGAGACCTGATAGTTGTGACAGTGTCCGGGTGTGGGGCCCGAAGAGGAGATGAGAGCTAAACTGGGAGGGGATTTATGACAATTGAGGCCTGTCAGGAAGCTCTGCTTTTAGGCAGAGAAGGGATTTCAGAAACTCAAAAGCCTTCAGCTTGAAATTATTCTTAGGCCAGAGTGGCACATTTTGGGGTGGCATGTCCTAATGCCCCGCAGCATCGATGATCGAATGTTTCTGGAAAGAACAAAAAGAGCTCCAATCAATAGGGCATTTCTGGAGAAGAAGAGTAGATGTTTGCAGGATGCGATGTGATTGTTTTAACTTTTTTCGTTTTAGGAAGATTCTAATACGACATTTTCTGTCCTACTCAGTGTAACTGTAAAATTGAGTTTCATATTTGAAGCCTTTCACATCTCTCCCTCGGGGCCCATTTCATGCCAACACAAGACAGTACCTAGTCAGTGCTTTGCTGAGATCTCTTTTCTTTTCATTTTCATGATTAGAGAAAAAAATTCCATGTCCACAAATAGGGATTTATTCACTGAGGACCTGCAGTTTACTGTTCTGGAAATGTTCTCTCAGGTATCTTCTAGACTCACACCTTTATTTTAGTATGTGCTTGGTTGTGGGTTAACTTTATGGTTTTGCAGTCTGTTTTTTTGTTTTAATTGTCCTTTAATGGATTTTAAATGTCCATTTCTAATATAGATATTAATGCTTATTGACCAGGTGGTTTTAATAAGTCCAGCTTTACTTTTACATTGACCCAAGGTATTGAGAATAGGAAGAAAGGATTCCATTTAACATATATTGATAAATTGTACTTTGAGAAGGATTTTCAGTTATGCATAAATCTAAGTGTAACTGCCACCATTTTATAAATAAGAACACTGAGAAATATAGGAACAAATTTGAGATTTCGTAGGACGGATCATGACCTTTGCTGCTCTTTAGAATTATCTGGGGAACTTTTGAAAAATGTTTTCTTGGTTCCCCCCCTCAGCCACGTAAATCAGAATCTCTGGGGTGGAACCCGGGTAATTGTATTTTTTTTCCCCTTCAATCAGTTAAGCTCTCTTAAAAATAAAATCCAGGGCCAGCCCAGTGGCGCAGCGGTTAAGTGCACACGTTCTGCTTCAGCGGCCCAGGGTTCACCGGTTTGAATCTTGGGCACAGACGTGGCACCACTTGGCACGCCATGCTGTGGCAGGCATCCTACATATAAAGTAGAGAAAGATGGGCATGGATGTTAGCTCAGGGCCAGTCTCCCTCAGCAAAACGAGGAGGATTGGCAGATGTTAGCTCAGGGCTAGTCTTCCTCAAAAAATAAATAAATAAATAAAATAAAAATAAAATCCCTCTAAAGTTGATTATCTTATATTCCTACTATGAGCCTCCTCAAAAATTCTTAATAGATCAGTTCCATTCTTTAGAAACTCTCATTTCAAGTAAGTTAGGAAAAATTCCACTGGAAAGATTCGCATTACCTGCCGTCTCTATAAATTTGGATGGACTACTGTACAAAGTATAAGTGGCATAAAATGGAAGGTAGTGTGACCCTGTACTTTATCTCATTACTGCTTACAGTAGTTCTTCAAAATATGTAGAACCTTATTGAGTTCCATTTTCCTAGACAACTTCTGTCATTTTCCGTAAGTGACATGTTAACAAAAGGCCGAAGCTGTTTAAAAGCCTAAGTGCATCTTTCCCTCGTGAGGAGCTGAGAAAATGCTGCGTAGTCTGGTGGTTCACTTGACCATCAACATTTTAACTCGCTCCCACAGTGTCCTAGATGTCCTGGGGACTGTGCTAGGCTCCGCTGCAAGACAGGGGGCATGTTCTGTAATCCGTGTGTCAGTTCAATGTTGGAGATAGGCACAGTGATTCCTACAGGCGCGCGAAGGCCACAGCTCGAGAGGGTCAGGGGCGGCATGCGGGGAGCTGCCTCAGCCCAGCCCTGGAGGGTTAGTAGAGCAGACGGACAAAGGGAGGGGAAGGGGCGCTTTCCAGAGAGGGCATGGCATGAGCAGCTGCGGGGTCTGAGTGGGCAAGTCCACCGCTTTGATGGGTATGGTGTATGTGAGGTGGGGGTGGGGGTCCACACCACAGGAGACGAGGTCAGAGGTCAGGGAGGGCCTCCTGTGCCATTGAGCTGGAGGCTGCAGAGCCTCCGTGAGGGAACCAGCCTGGAGGAAGTTAGGAAGACTGCGGCAAGTGTTCTAAGAGCTGCTACAGAGCTTAAGGCCAGGGAAGAAGTTAGGAAGAAAAGGTGATTCACCTTAGAACTAATGACGAAGTAAAATTGGCAAGGCTTGATAATTGGTTGAATGTAATCATACAATAAGAAAAGCAGCTAACATTACTGAATGCTTACTATGTGTCTGGCATTGTGCTAAGCATTGTACCTGTATTAACTCATTCGATTCTCACAATGCAGTGTGTCCTACTATGATTCCCAGTTTATGGATGAGAAAACTAAGGCACAGACAGTTGCAGTAACATGCCCACACCTCAGAGGTGATAGAGCCACGACCTGGATCCAAGCGGGCTGGATCTAGAGCCTGTGCTTCCCTTCCCTCCCCAACTCTGACGATTTTAGGGAGGTAGAATTTACCTACCATAAAATGCACCCGTTTAAGTATGCACTTAAAGGACTTTTTAGTAAATTTACAAAGTTGTGCCACCATTACAACACCTTTTTAGAACATTTCCACCACCTCGAAAAGATCTCTTTTGCCGTTTACCATCAATTTCCATTCCCGCCCCCAGCCTCAGGCAACCACTAATCTACTTTCCACCTTTCTGATTTGCTTTCCTGGACATTTCATATAAATGGCATCAGATAATGTGTGTTCTTTGCATCTGGCTTCTTTCACACTTGGCGTCATGTTTCTGAGGTTCATCCATGACGTAGCCTGTATCCATGGTGACTTTCCTTTTTATCGCTGAGTAGTAGTCCATGGGATGGCTCTGCCACCTTTTGTTCATTCACACACCAGTTAAAGACGTTGGGCTGTTTCCCCATGCTGCTGTGACCATTGGGGTGCAAGTCTTTGTGTGGATGTGTTTTCTTTCCCCTTGGGTCTATATCTAGGAGTGCTATTGTGGGCTTTTATGCTAATAACTTTTTAAGAAACTGCCAAGGGTCTGCACCTCATTCCCACCAGCAGTGTATGAGGGTTCTGAGTTCTCCACATTTCGCTGACATTTGTTATTTTGTATTTTTTTATTATAGCCTTTCTAGTGGGTGTGAAGTGATATCGCATTGTGGCTTTGATTTGCATTTCTCTGATAGCTAATGATGTTGAGCATCTTTTCATATGCCTATGGGCCATTCATATATCTTCTTTAGCAAAATGTCTGTTCAGATCTTTTGCTCAGTTTTTAATTGGGTGGTTTTCTTATTTTTGAATAGTATGAGTTCTTAATGTATTCTGGATACAAGTCCTTTGTAAGACACATGATTTGCAAATATTTTCTCTCAGTCTGTGACTTGTCTTTTCAGTTTCGTAATGGTGTCTTTTGAAGTACAAATGTTTTTAATTTTAATGAAATCCAATTTATGAGTGTTTTCTTTATGGATCATGCTTTTAGTATTATATCTCTGCCTAACCCAGGGTCACAAAGGATTTTCTCCTGTATTTTATTCTAGAAGTTTTATAGTTTTGACTCTTACATATGGGTCTATGAGCCATTTTGAATTAATTTTTGTATATCTTGTGAAGTAAGGATCTAAATTATGTGGATATCCAGTGGTCTCAGCACCATGTGTTAAAAAGATTATGCTTTCCACAATTGAAATGCCTTGGTACCTCTGTTAAAAATCATGGACCATATATTTAAAGGTTTAAGTTTTCAAATCAGGAAGTGTACCTCCTCCAACTTTGTTCTTTTTCAAATTGTTTTGACTCTTTTGGGTCCTTTGCATTTCTATATAAATTTTAGGATCGGCTTGTCAGTTTCTGCAAAAAAAAAAAAATCCTGCTGCGATTTTGATAGTGTTGTTTTGAATCTATGGATCCATTTGGGAGGAATTACCATTTTAACATTGTTGACTCTTCCAATCCATAAACAGAGAATGTCCGTTTATTTTGGTCTTTAATTTCTCTCAGCAAGTTTTGTAGTTTTAGTATATGTCTTGCACTTTTATGTTAAAATTATTCCTGAGTATTTTATTTTTCTTGCTCTTGTGAAGAGAATTCTTTTCTTCAGAGCCTGTGTGCTTAAACATCACGTTGTACTGTTGAGGGCAGAGGATGGGTCAAGGTCGATTTCTGCAATTCCCAGGTTGGGAGGGAGTGTGGATAGTGGGGCTACCATCTGATAAAAAGAAGTCAGGAGGAGGAGCAGGTTTAGGTTTAATGAGAAAATGACCTCTTTTGACAGGTCGAATATGAGGAATTAGGGGATTGACAGATGGTGCTGTCGGACAGGCAGCTGGCAATTCCAGAGAGATTTGGGACTTGCCAGCACATAGGAGGTAAAGCCACGGGAGAGTACTTGCCGAGGGAGAAGATGAGCAAGCTAAGGAGGGGGAGAGCCCAGGGGATCACTGACGTTTCAGAGGTGCCAGAGGGAAAGGAGTGCATGAAGTAAGTACAGTCGTGGCCTAGTTCCGCCACATCTGGTTGAAGACTGAGCTTCAGATTCCGACTGACTCGAGTTTGAACTTTGCCTCAGTGGGCCAGCCACTGTTCTTGGTCCTGGTGAAATCGTGATGTAACAAGACAACAACCCCTGTCCTATGGAGCTTGTGCTCTGATCCACTTCCTCGTCTATAAAGTGAAGATTGTAGGATTTCTGTAGTATTCATGGGGCTGTGAGGATTAAATGAGTGAATTGGTGTGAAGTGTTCAGCACAGCGTCATCACACGGTGATCATTTGGAATGTTAGCCATGATCGTGTCACCACAGTGCTAGGTTTTAGTGACCAAGACGGTGTGGACCTTGACTTCCTGGAGCTGACAGTGTAGTGAGGAGGATGGAGATAAACAGTACAGTTACACAGGACGCACGAAAGGGAGAGCACGGAAGGCGACGCGAGGAGACGGTGCCCTGGCTGGAGGAGTGGGAGTTCCAGGAAGGAGGAAACGAGCAGCAGCGTCAAGTGCAGCAGGATGGGCCGGGGACATCCTGTAGGTTGCTGTCATCTGCTGTCGTTCCTAGAGCCACAGTCAGATGGCGGTGGTTGCAGGCACAAGTGGGATGGCCCTTACTGAATGGCAGCTGGAGGGTGGGGTGGGCGAGGGAGACGTGATTCAGACGTAGCGTATGTGCGAAAGATGGGGAGGTTAACTTCTCTTGTAAACGGGAATCAGCAATGAACTGCAGCCCCCAAAATGCTAAATCAGTCTTGAGTGAATTAATAAGCTCTGCCACAAATCCATGGTGTGACTTCGGGCAGGTCGCTGGGCCTCTCTGGGAACTGGGTTTTCTGATCTGTCAACTCTAGAGGTGGGAAGGGGACTTTGAAAAGGTTGTGCCCCAAACTCTTAAGGGGAGGCTGCCCTGACACGAGGCCTATTTGTCTGCCTTGTGCTAGCTACTGTGCCAAGTGCTTGGAGAACAAGGGTGGGCACAGGCCCAAGGGTCCCTGGTCTCCTGGAGTGGGGAAGGCGTAAATTAATTATGCAGTTCCCGACACAAATGAATACCCGCATTGTGGCAAGGACGAGGAGTGAGGAGGATCCGGTGCAGTTAGCACCTGTAACAGTGACACACACGAAGATGAAGCTCACAAGAAAAGATGTGGCTTGAATTGGACGTGCAGGGGAAGGAGCCATGATCATGAGCAGAGGGAACCGGCTCATAGCTGCCCCCATGGGGGATGGGGGATGGGGCAGCTCTCACAGTACAGCCGGGAGCAAAGGCAGCAGAGTAGCAAGTTCTGATACAAATGACTCAAGCTCTTACCCTGGAAACAATGTTGTTATCAACCGTTATCTGTACCCATGAATAAAGCTGTCAGTGGAGGCACCTCTGAAAAGGAAGGACTATGAGGGCCCTGGACATGTGCCCTCTGGAGGCCATCAAACCTGCACTGTAGTCTGAGTTCGCCACTTAGAGCAGTGTGACATTGGGCAAATCACATTCCCTTTCTGAGCCTCCCTTTCTCAGCTATGAAATGTGGACGTTAGAGCTAGAAGGGATAGTAGAGATGACCTAAGACAGTGGGTCTCAGCCGTGGCTGCAAATGAGAATCACTCGGGAAGCTGCCAAACCACTGATGCCCAGGCCGTCCCCTGGCCAACGAAGTCAGAATCTCGGGCTGGGCCGGGAAGTGGGGTTTGGTTTGGTTTTAAGTTAAACAGTATACAGTCCAACATTTCGTGACTCTATAATCCATCCCTTAGAACCTAACTGTGGAATGCAATTGAACAGGAATATACTGCAATCAGAGCCTTGGGCTTGAAACATGGGAAGCCACGAATGACCTGCCTCTGTTAACGAATGATGTGTTTTGACCACACAGCAAGAAGGGAGATGTCACTCTCTCCACCCCTATTTCTTTTGTCTTCTAGCTCCCATATCATTTTCCCATTACTATCTGGAAACCACCTTAAAATCCTATTGGGGGATTTTCGTTTAGAGGGTGTGACTGGTATCATGGAAAGACCACAGGCCTGAAAACAAACTTGGAGATGAGTATCAGCTCTCCCACTAACCTTGCTGGGCCTCAGTCTCCTGAGTAAAATTGGGAAAATGAGGCTTCCCTGCAAGGTTGCTCTGAAGAGTGACTGAGATACTGTGCATGTGGCACAGTGCCTGGGACTTAGCTGCTCGACGAATGTAAATGGGGAGGGCCAGGGCTCATATTCATATTCAAGAACCTTTATTTCCTTTTAGACTTGTAACCCCAAATGGAAGGCGGGCAAAGAATAGTAAAAGAAAATGTACAGATAGAGAAGTACAAAGCAGGGGCTGGGCCCGTGGCAGAGTGGTTAAGTCCAGCACGCTCCGCTTCAGCAGCCTGGGTGTGCAGGTTTGGATCCCAGGCGCGGACCTACACCACTCATCAAGCCGTGCTGTGGTGGCGACGCCCATACAAAACAGAGGAAGATTGGCCACAGATGTTAGCTCAGGGGAATCTTTCTTAAGCAAAAAAAGAGGAGGATGGGCAACAGATGTTAGAGCGCACCCTCCTCACCGAAAAAAAAAAAGTACAGGCAGTTAAACATATTCACAGATTCTACATCCCCAGTAATTAGAGAAATTGAAATGGAAACAGTGATTGGCAAAAAGAATGTTCATATCCTGTTCGAGGAAAATTACCTTCCAAAAATGTACCACCTACCGGTATCAGCATTTATATGTTGTATTCTTGGGTCCAGAAATACTGCTATAAACAGAAAGACAAGTGGAAAAAGAAACATGTACAAGGATGTTTGTTGCACCATTGTTTGTAATAGAGAAAAGTTGGAAATAACCTGAATATCCATCAACAGAGGATAGGATAAATTACGGCATAACCACATAAAAGAGTACTGTTCACCCGTTAAACGTGTGGAGGTAGCTTTATGTATATTGACATGGAAAGATGGCGGATTGATTGCTGAGTGTAAAATCTACAGAACAGTATTCACATAGCCCTCGGTGGGCTTTCCAGCTCCTCCTTGGCCTCAGACCAGCCTTGAAGCAGGACTCAGCGTTGCAGTGTTGAAGGTCACAGGTGGGATGGGGAAGGGTTTAGGATCCACAGGCTGTCAAGGAAGTTCTGTTTGCACAAAGACTTTGAAGCCTTTTAGGACAGACAGGGAAGAAGGTTTATGATGGGCAGGCACTCCGGATTAAGAAATAGCCGCCGTGAAATAAGCCAGGGAGGTGAGGAAGAGCAAAGAGCCCTAAGGGGGTGGGGTCCCAGGTAGGTAGGAATAGGAGGTGGGAAGGAAGCCACCTTCGCACTTGGCCCCTGGTTAGGTTTTAGCCAAGAATGAGTATGACAGGGCTTTGGGTGGAACTCAGCAAAAGCTGGTCCTCAATGCAGAGTGGAGGCCATTCCCTCCCCTTGGACCATCTTGTACCCCTTACTCTTCTTTCGGTTGGGGGAGGAAGGAAGGACAAGAAAATCAGAGAGGTTCCTGGGGACAGCCGCAAAAGACCGCGGGTGGTCCCAGGCCAGGAGCCCTGAGACCAGGGACACGAAATAGAAGCCACGCCCTGACTGGGTGAGGCTGGTGTGGCCTGGGGATGAAAGGGCGCTCTCTTATTTTTGTTACTGAAGCTGAAGGTCAAACTGATGCCCAGTGAATGAAAGTTAGAAAAGCAATAATAATAACTTTTTTGAAAGGCAGATATCTCAGAAAATGAAGACCGGGAAATATGGGCGAAGTCAGATGCCTCATTCTCTCTTCCTGCAGAAGAAGTCGATGTTGGACTAAAGGCTTCTCTTTAAAAGCCCATCTGGGAAGCTAACCTTTTCATCTCTGGCCGTCCCTGACCAGAAACAGTGGCAGGTGTTTACTGATACCAGAAAGGGGCGGGGGAGGTTTTACACCTGGGCTTGTCCCATCTTCGTAAAGTCACTGGGCGCTCCGTCAGTCTGGGATAGCCTATTGCTTTAGATTTCATATCAGTAAAACGTTCTCCAAGATCTGAGGCACTGTCAGAGTTGTCCATTTTTATTTTGTCAAATACGTTTATTTAAAGAAAAATATCTTAAATATTATAACACACTTGACAATGAAGAAAGAGCATAACCTCAGAAAAATGGACAGTCCTTTAAGCTGAATATAGTTACCCTTTTAAAAAATCCACTATATTGACCTTTTCGTAAAACCCCCTCCTTACAGGCTGGTGAAAACTCTGTCCGGCTCGGGCCTGGTGCTCGCATCAGCACTTCAAGGCCACCGAATTAGTGTTTGAAGACCAGATGATCTGATTAGATTATGTGGTTTGTAGAAAATTAAATTCTTTGGCCAAACCAGATGCTAAGCTTCTGTCCAGAATTGATATGCTATTAGAAGGCCTGGAAACTAATAAACGTACCATAACTATTAATTTATAGATAGGTTGTTGGCAAATAACCTCAGAGAGAGGATCCAGGCTTGAAACAGCTTTTGTGACACCAGATGGAGTGTGTGAGTTTAATCAGAGTCCTGGGAAGGGATCTGTAAGGTGTATTAAAAAACTCCACTGTCATCTATGAGTGAAGTCTGACATATACTGAGAAAAGTATAGGAAAGTAGAACCTAACTGAAGCCGATTCAAGAAACGATGACTCATGCAAGGATCTAGATGTTCTTTTAGGATGAAGTGTGTTGGTATGAAGCAGGGACAATTCACCTATCCAGAATCTGGTGACCTGGCAGTTTTACCTGAGGACAAAGAGGCCAGAAGCTACCCAGCCAACCAAGCAAATGTCCCACACTTCGAGTGGCCGAGCTGAACCTCTCAAGAACACCCCAAGTCCAGAAGGCTCACTTATGTCCCCAATGTCTCAAACCAGCAGTCCCTAAAGCTCTCCCCATTTTGTGACGGGCAGTTTACAGATGAAGAGCCGAGCCCAGAATGGCCCAGTGACTTGACCTTGGGCAAAGGACCCGATGTCACCTTTCTCCACTGCTGCCCCAACTGCAGCAGACTGTCAGCAAATGCACAGGTAGGAAGGTGAACCCCATGTGCACCCCCTGCCTGCAGTGGACAGACCTCAGCCTGAGAGGGAGAGAAGAGACTAGAAACCTGGTTACGTGTACAACCATCCAAACAATGAACCCAAGTGCAAATGTTCAAGAAAGGATTTTTGGGTCCACTTGATATGGGTGAAAAGAGCTCAAAATGTAAAGCTTAACTGCATGACTGTGTTGATTGGTCTGTGTGGTGATGTTCCCAGGTCACTCATCTGTTCATTCATGTTACACAGTGTTATCGGATGTCTGCTGGGTGCCCATGCATGTCCGTCAGAATAAAGTCACACTTTGCTACGTTCCCAATTAAAAAACCAAAAAACCCTAGTTGAAGTCTTCAGTAACACTTGCCTGGATTATTGTCATAACTTTCTACTCAACCTTACAATCTCAAATCGTACCTTTAAAGCCCAACTTGGATTATGTCATTTTCCTGCTTAAAAACCTTCAGTGGCTCCCCATGGCCATCAAATTAAATACCCGTTGCTCAGCCCGGCTGTCAAGGCTGTCCAGGACATATGCCATGAACTTCCTTCGCAGCAGGGGTTTCCTGTCTGTGCTTTCTGGGGCCCCCGGGCCTCCTTGGAAATGACTCGGACAGTGGATTTGGGAGTAGCAAAGTTGGGTGTTTGTGTGAAAATAAGTAAGGGGCTCTGCTGGCATAAGAGATCAGCAAAGAGCCACAGCTGGACTCTGAGCTTTGTGGGTTGCAGGTTTCAAGAGCTTGATCAATGTTCCAAACTCCAGGCCACCGTGCATTGGGGAGAGCACCTTCCACTGTACCCGTAAGGTACATCACCTACCAGGCAACATTACAAAGCAGGGTTTGCCTTTAGTGTCCCCCGCACCCTTCCTGTCTATTCTCTATAGCTCTGTACCCGCCTCCCATATCAAGACTCTTACCACCTGGCATCACTTGTCTTGCAAACCCCAGATCATGTTTATATTTAAATGAGGGTGTCAAATGTCAGTTACAGGTCTCTATCTAGTAGTTTGGATTTTTCGTAGACCTCGCTCTTCCTCCAGTTTCAAGTTACACAGAACTTTTTAGGGAAGGCTTCATTTTAACTGGAAGTTGGACTGTACCATCTACTACCCAGGTCCCTAATTCTTAAACTTTAAAGTGCATACAAATGACCTGGGGATCTTGATAAAATGCAGATTTGGTTTCGTAGATCTGCAGTTTGCTCTGAGACTCTCTACTCCTTATAAGCTCCCAGGTGATGGTGATGCTGCTCGACTGGGCACCACGCTGTGAGTAACAAGGATCGAGGCTGGCTTCCTTGATGAGCAGTCAGGAAGAAGCTCAAGTTCCCAAGCGCCAGCCCTCCGTCACACCCACACCAGACACCCAAGCAGCTTCCTGGGGCCACAGGCAGCTGCCAGTCGGGCTCATGAAGCACATGGAGGTTTGCCTCTGCAGAGCTACGGGCATAAATGAGATGGCTCTATGTCTTCATCCTCCAGTCTCTACAGAATTCGTTTGTTTCACAGGCCTAGACCCTTTGAAGGTGCTAGCCTGGCTGTTGGAGATGATGCTTCTCATCTCAGAAGGCAATTCAGCAAGTTCTTAAGGGAAAAGGGTAAACCTTTGGAGGTTTCCCGGAGAAGCTTCCAGCAAGTGGAGGGAGTGCCTGTGGACATTTTCTCCTTATCACATTGTTTCTCTTCCTATCACGCGTGCAGCTAGGCCAAACCATTTTAGCAGCGGTTCTCGGGTGGATGACACCCACTCCTCATTTACTTCCATGTGTGTGTTTCTACGGGAAAGGAGGATAATGAAATTTAGCTTAACCAAGCTGTAGGTTGGAAGTTATAACCCACCTAATTTCCTAATTAAGCTATCAATTAAGACTATGTCTATGCCACCTGCTATGCCTGGGCCTCGTGCCATGTGGTAGATGCCAACTCTGACAAACCCATCCCTACAGAACCCAGAGCTTCTGACACGTTTGTTTCCAGTAAATCTTTACTCATTGTCTCCTGCCTTCCCCCGTGGCTTTCTCCAAAAGTATTTTTTGAAGTCCACGTGGAGACAGGTTGCCCAACCCATTTGTCACGCATATGGGGTTACGGGATGTTGGACTTTGCCAGGTGACTTCATCTGGGCCTTTTGAGGGCTACAGCTTCCCCACAGAACATTTGTGTTGACATTTTGGTGCAGGAGCCAACCACCTTTCTTGCCTCAGAGTCCCTGAGCTTCACCCCAGGGAGAGGAATAAGGTATAGAGACCAGAGAGGAAGAGAAAATGGAGTCAAAGACACAGGGGAAACGAGTGCCTTCTGAAGGCAAGAGCCATTGCAAATTTACCTTTGTAACCTAGATGGATGTTCGCTAAGCATTTGTTGAATGAATAAATGAGTGAAAACAAGAAAAGCAAGAGGGAAAAAACTATCATATATGACACATGGGGTCACCACCAAATACCTTAGTTTCTTTCCTGTTTTCCCACCAATTACTCAAAATGCTCTTGACTTAAACACACTGGGGGCCTGTGGAGACGTCTATGATGTTGCCCCCCTGAGAAGGTGAAGAGTCACTCATTTCCTGGGGCTGTGGCAGGTTCTCGGCTGTAGAGCAGTCGACTCCTCCAGGTTGTGGAGCTCATGAGTCTGGTCCATAGCAGAGCCTGGACTAGAACCCATATCCTGTGACCCCTGACCCAACATGCTTTCTAATCTGTCAAGCTGTTGACGCATCCAGGAAATCAGTACCACCCATGTTTACCCCACTGTGAGCGAGCAGTGGTAGTGGATTAACTCAGAGACCTGCCACTGACCGTACTGAAGGGCCCCCCTAAGAACTAGGGTCCCAGGAAGACTTGACCTCTTCACCTTGGGCAAACGTCTTTATCCAAAGAGGTTAACTCTGCCCCCATTTATAAATGAGGATGACGCCTAAGATTTGCAGAGGTGGGAGCCACTTGCTAAGGGTGACTCCACTGTCCCCGTACCAAATGAAAGATGAAGGGGAAAGGTACGCAGGGGGTGCCATACTTCCCTTCCCGCTGAGGAAGTACAAATGGTCTCTCCATGGTAGTGTAGAAACCAAGCAAGGGTCCGCACATGATTAGCTTGGATTTTTTTCTAGGTCCTTTGAGGCAAAGAGGTAGTGCACTGAATTCCCTTCCCTCCCTCCTTCCCTTCCGCCAGTGAACAGTGACTGAGCATTTGCCTGCATTGGGCACTGGGAACACAGCAGTGTGCAACGCACCCCACACCCTCATGGAGCTGACATTCCGGTGGGAAAACCAACAAGGCAAAGTCGATACATAGCAGGGGAGCTGGAGAGGAGGGCTGCGGGAAAAATTAGAGCATGGGGGAGGGAGAGAGAGTGTGGGGAGGGGTTGCGATTTTAATTAGGATGGTCAGTGAAGACCTCCTGGAGAAGTCAACCTTTGAGAATGGACTGGAAGGAGGTGAGGGAGCAAGCAAGATATCCGGAGAAGAATCTCAGACAGAAGGAATAGCAATTTTCTGAGGCAGGAGTGTGCTTGAAGACAACAGGAAGGCCAACGACGGAAACCATTGGAGGATTCTGAGCAAAGAAGTTGATGTGACTTCTGTTTAAACACAATTCTCCTGGCTGCTGGTTGACAACCAGTCACGGGGGTGTGGAGGGCGGAGGGCAGCGGGCAGAGGACTTGGCGCATCTTGGCTGTAAACTGAAGGGAAGTGATGAGAGCTCGGACAGGGTCAGAGAAGTGAGGGGTGAGAAGTGGTCCCTTCTGAATCTATTTTGAATATGAAACAAAAAGCTCTGAGTTGGGTGTGGGATGTGAGAGAAGGAAAGGAGACAGGGACAGCTCCAGGTTTTGGGTTTTTTTTTTTTTAGCTGAGTAACTCAAAGGATGACGTGCCGTCAACTGGAGTGGGGGAAATGGAGGAGGAGCAGAGGGGCTGTGAAGAGCTCAGCACTGGGCATATGAAACTTGCAATAAAATGTAATAAGAATAAGCAGAGCCTACATTTATTGAGCTCTTCCTGTATGTCAGGCCCTGGGCGAAGCATCTTATATATGTTGTTCCATTTAATCCTCACAACAGCACTATTGCTTTCCCTATTTTAGAGATAAGAAAATTGGTAGTGGTGCCCATTCACAGCCTTACAAGACCTCATGCAACAAAAAATAAATCTGCCCAGTTTAATTTTTCTGTCCTGACCGCACAATGTCCTGGCTGGTATGGGCTCATCACGGCGTCAATGAAGATATGAGTTTTCTCCTGGCTCCTACTGAAGGGTGAGGGATTATCAGCTTTGTTCTGCTCCTGGAGCCTCATGGACGCCCCATGAACACACGAGTGAGTGAGAGAGCGGGCGTGTGGAACCGGTCGGCGCCAGCCACACGCCTGCAGCTGGCAGTGCTGCTCTCCTGCGAGGGGCGAAGCAAGGACTGTGGCCTCGGGCTGTGTCCAGGAATGGGGTATGTCCATCTGCCAGGCACATGGTAGGGAGGGCTGAGCCGGACAACCCAGGAGAACGGAGTGTTCAAGCTTAGCAACCAAGTGGCCAACTGGGCTTCATAACTAGAAGCCTCCAAAATAGAAAACAGGAGTCAGCACGTGGGAAAAAGGTGTGAGCAGCGTGAAGCAAGGTGTGAATGTGGGGGGTGGGGTGGGTCGTTCAAGGCTACGGCTGTGAGAGCAGGTGTCCTTCGTATGGGACCCTTACTAGCTGGAAAATTCTTCAACAGCCCAACGGTGTGTGCTGAGAAAAAGAGAAGTACAAAGGGCTCCAGTTGTACCCCATTTAAGAAGTATATTAGTTATCTATTGCTGAGTAACAAATCACCCCAAAACTTAGCGGCTTAAAACAGCTGTGATAATTTATTACCTGTCACAGTCCAGGGGCAGCTGGGGACATCTCAAAGGCTTCTTCACTCCCACGTGTGGCACCTGGGCTGGAACAGCTGGAGCTCCTCGCCCTCGGGCACTTCTCTCTGTGTCGTCTCTGCTCGTGGTCTTTCCAGCTTGGTGTCTTCAGCAGAGGAACCCTTCCTACCTGGCAGCTCAGGGGTCCAAAGCTGTGTGGCCCCAGAGAGAGAGACAAGCAGGAGGAAGCTGCACCCCTTTCCTGACCCAGGCTCGGGGGACGGGCAGCCATCCCTCCTGCTACAATCTGTCAGGAGCAGGTGCCCACAGCTGGCCCTTATTCACCAAAAGGGGATCAGGCTACACCTTTTTCTGGGCAGTGTATCCAAGAATTTGCTGGATGTTTTATAACCACACAGAAGCCTGTGACATAGTCTGGGGACCTCCTAATTATACCCCGTGTCAATGGAAAGTCTCTTGGTGGCTGGCAATAATTGTTGGCCCTGTGGGGGGATGCTGTGACATGGAGAGAAGTAGCTGAATTTTCTGAGACTAAGTATTATGTCTATGTGGTCACCAGGAAAACCCCCAGGCCTGGAAACATTTTTCCTGTGACTCAGGAGGGCGTGTATCAGAGTATATAAAGTAGTAATCCCACGGGGATGTAAAATAGTATTGAAAAGGCAGGAAATAGTAAGGCGATTGAACAGTAGACAAGAAAGCAGAGGCATTGAGTTTGATGTGCCTTTGATTTGTGACACAAGAGCAGAAATCCTACGTCTTTGAAAGACAGTAGTATTCCAGACTGACTGGAGTAGCCAGTTGCCTCCATGTCTGTTAAAACCAATAGCGAGCCGAGTCCTGGCACAGCCCGCCCTCTCTCTCTATTGACCCCAGTGTCCATGGCATTTGGGGTCCCGTGCATGGAAATTGGGCTATAGATAATTGTTTTGTTAGAGGGTCATGGGGCGCCTTGGTGAATTCAAATGTACTTCAAGCAGTACATTCTAAAGCCTCCTGTAAGGACATTGACTGCACCGTGGGATGTTTGCCTGACACCAGCTAATTAGGAAAACCCATTCTGGGCCTGGCATGGGTTAGCCCAGGGAAGGATAACTGGTGTCACTGTGGCTGGTGTGCTGGAGTCTCCCATTATAACTCGTGGTCTCCTTACACTTGATTGAGTTTATTCCACACACAGACTTTCGCTAAAGGCCACCATGTCCCAGCGTGCTAGGCAAGTGCCAAAATGTAGTGGCACTAACAGCTGGAGGTCTTCTCTGCTGTGGCTACACAATTAAAGAGGAGCCTGAGTTTCACCGGAGGCAATTCCTTGGGCCGTTTGGCGAGGTCTGCAGATGGGTCCCGGCACCTCTGTTGCAGGGTCAAGTTGGGTTGGTGAAGACTCACTGGCACTGGGGCTGTTTCCACTTTGGGTCAAGCATTATGGCCCGACTTCTCCCAGGCTGGCCAGGGTCCTGTGAGGTTAGACCCCAGGCGAGCAGTTCTGAGCATGTGATGGGTGGAATGTGGTTTGGCCAAGGTTGCAAGTGTTCTGCAAAAATAAATGAATAAGCAAATAAATAAAAAGAGAGAGAAACAGAGAGTAAGCAAATAAATTTGGAAAACTGAATTCAATAAAAGTAAGTTGTTTTTTGCTTTTTTTACAAAAAACAGGATTTCTCAGAGCCTTTACTATACAACCATGCATTGTGAATGACCAAAAGGATATGTAGCATTTTCTATACTTTATTTGACTGTGGGAACCATTTTCTTGTGATTGCCTCTGGGTGACTCAGTATTCCAGTGACAACTTGGGGATGTGCTGTCCTAGACCTAAGCTACTTAAAGTGTGACCCCTGGATTGGTAGGCTGCAGAAATTGAGAGTGTAGGGGAGGAAGACATTTCCTCTACCAGCTCTGGGTCCTTCTGGCCAGAAAACAAATGAAATTCACATGAGACAGAATAACAGGAGAAAGTTAAACAAAGCTTTATAACATGTCTACATGGGAGAGGCTCAGGCAAACTAAGCAACTTACGAAAAGGGCAGAAGTTCTCATCTTAAATACCACCCTCAGCTAAAGACAAAGGAGGATGTTGGGGGTGGGGGGAGTCAGTTAGGGGAGGTTACCAGACAAGTACAGTAAACAAGAGTCAGGTTATTATGCAGACTTGAGTCCTCGCCTTCTGCATTGATAAGAGTTTCTAGAGATAAGGTCATCCCCCTTCTTCCTGGTACAGAGAGGGGGACACAATTACAGATGGAGATTTCCTTTACAAATGTAAATGTCTCTTAACAGAGGGTAAGGAAATTCTACTTTTCAGAGTTTCTTTCCTGTCTGCAGTTTTTAAAAGTAACCGGCCCAAAATAATCCTCATGCCAAAGAGACATATCTTGGGGTGGCCAATTCCAGTCCCCCACAATAGTAAGCAGTTAGAAACTTTTATAGCAATTGGATAGAGTAATTTTTATGTCTGTTGAGCCTAATAACAAAGTCGTGGGGTTTATATTTTGTGTTTCATTGTTGTATTAATTTCATGTTCTTAGTAATTAATTTTCTTGATGCTTTGCACAAAATATCCATCTGCGTGCAGCACACTGAAATTTTTAAGAAACAGTCCTTCCCCTCATACTTTGAGAGTGTCCCAGCTAACATCAAACCCCACATCAGATCTTTCTAGCATCAGATCAAGAGCACAAAGATCATCCCAGACGGACTGCTGACGGCCTTCCAGCATCCCCACCCCACACAGGGCAGCCGGCCCTGCCTGTTATCATTTCTTCCGGCACCTGTAATTTTCTAGTCGGAGTGCAGAGTCTCAGACCCAGGTGTCCCCAGTGGTCCATCCACTCCTTGGTCCGGAACGAGGAGCCACAGGATGCCACCTTGTCCAAAGAGAAGTTCAGGAGGAGAAAGAAGGCGACAGCCGTCACCCGGCACCATCCACCCGCCACGTGCAGCCACGCTCACGTGTCAGTCTCCCTCTGCCCTTGAGAATATGCTGACAGCTCTTTGAAAGCTTAAGAAAGTATGACAGGCTTTCAGGAATGGTGACGTCCCACCAGGGGACAGAGGCGTGGGAGGATTTAAGCAGCTCCCGCCACACAATGCTTGGCTTTTGTTCTCCTAATTGCACTGGTCATGTGAGGTTCCCCCCACCCAGCTTTCTGAAGTGTTCTCCAATAGAGGACTTCAGTCTTTTAGAAACAGTAATTTGTCTAACAATGGCAATTGCTTTAATTGGTAGATCCTTCTCGCCCACCTCCTCTTAGGACGTGAGTCATGTTCTGATCTATTGCGTTTCTCCAAATCAACGAGCATTATTTCCTCTTTATACCTATTAATGGGCATTGTAGGAGGGGAGTCAAAAAGCCTCCAAAAGTCACTACTTTTCAGTCTATTATAATTACAAGTAATTTTTCTTTGTTTCCAGGTAATGGTAGATAATCAGCTTTATGTATAGAAAATATGCCCATTGTGTGTGGCTGGGCTCCCCACGAAGGCCTTTTACAGAGATTAGAATCCTCACCTTCACCGCCCCACTGGCCCCCACCTCCTCACACAAGCCTTCTGCTCCCCGCACAATGGATGTGACGCTCACGTTTCTGAGGGCCTCGTGTTGATATTAAGTGACAGTAGTTACCCCTGCACAGAGCCCTTTGGCCCCAAATAGCCACATTCTTTAGATTGGTTCTTTGAACTGCTTGACATGCCCCAGGAAGTAGGTAAAATATCATAGCCTTCACTTTGTGTGTGAAGGGGGCCACACTGAAGGAACCACACGGCCATGGTGGGGCTCAAGGTGAAACGAGGTGGAACCTGCAAGGACCAGCCTTCCCTCACAGCCCATCCGCATGACCTCCTCATCTTAAATTCCTTTGTATGATTTGGGGGAGAAACAGGCAAACTCTGCTTCTTAGAATTCTATTCTATGTTAAGTTTGATCTCCTGGTCAGTGTTGGGTGAAATTGCAGTGAAACATATCCATCTCAGATATCCAGACAACAGGGAAACTGGGAACCAATGAACTTCACCTCTAAAGCTCCTCCGGAGTGTGATGAGCAAAAGCAAGTAATTTGTATGCTGTAGTTCTCATCCACTTATGTTTCCGTGTTCTTCCTTTGCCCCTTGTCCATCTGTTAGGAAGATAAAAAAATAAATGTTTCCTCCACAATTTCCTTCCTTCCTATCTATCATCTATCTATGAATTATCTATCTGTTTTTCTATCCATCTTGTATCTATCTACCTATCCATCCATCATTAACTCTATCTATCCATTGTTATCTAGTTTTCTATCCATCCTATACCTATATCTATCTATCTGCCTATCTGCCTATCTATCTATCTATCTGTCTGTCTATCTATCTATCTATCCATCCATCCATCAACTCTATCTATCCATCATTAGCTACCTATCTTTTTTCTATCCATCCTATACCTATATCTATATCTATCTACCTACCTACCTATCTATCTATCTATCGATCGATCTATCTATCTTTCTATCTATCTATACATTGTAGGGAGGAAAAATTCTCCTCTACTCTTGTTAGGTCTTCGATTGGGTCTAAAAATTAAACGGATAAAGACAGATTAGAAGGAGAAAAGCATACAAATTTTTATTACATTTTTGCATGTACATGAGAGTCTTCTCAAGAGAGTGAAGACCTGAAGAAGTGACCAGAACAGAAAGCTTTTATCCATTTTAGATAAAGAAGCAATGCATTTGTGAGGAATTGACAAGACAAAGGGATTTGGACTGGGGTAGTAAATCGTGAAGAAGTAACTAGAAAGATAAGGGCTAGTTTAACAAGATTTGCTTGTACAGATCTTTCGGCCCCAAATTCCTGTCTCTGGTGATAAGAATGTCTCCCTTCCTCCTGGTACAGGCAGGGCTCCTTTCACATGGGAGTTTGTCTCCTGCTCTCAGGAAGAAAAAGGAGAATCAAAGTGTCCTTCTTACACCTGCTGTTTCTCGAGTGCCTTTAACTCAAAATAATCAATATGCCGGAGCAGCATATTTTGAGGTGCTGCGTTCTGAACTTCACCACCCATCCTATACTCGTATCTCTATCTACTCATCATCTATCTATCCTCTGTCTACCTGCCTGTCCATCCATCCATCCAATACCTATATCTTTATCTGCCTGCCTATCTGTCTTATCCATCATCCATCATCTGTCTCGTTCATCGCTCATGTCCAGGTCTTACAGGTGTGTGACCACCAATTAAACCACACTTCATCTTTCCATGAATTTCCCAGCTGCTCGTTAATCTTATCAATTGTTCATCTTGGGTCCCCTCCCTGCCCAGGGTCTCGGTCCTCCTGTGGCCTCACAGGGGTCTGATTTGGGCATTGTGGTGTCTCATACATGTTCTATCATTGAGTCGGAGTTCCTCTCCCTCAGGCTCCTGTCCTTCACAGCACACCAGCTTTGGCACTGGGCGCTGCATTTCCAGTAGAGAACAGGCTTTTCCCTGAAATTCCTCCACCATGACAGAAACCAGCCTGTGCTGATGAGCTGGGGAGAAAGAAGGAGGAGCAGTAGAGGCAACTGATAAGCCTATAGGACGTGGCTACCCTTCGAGCCTCTAGGCGGCTCTGTCCTTGGGGTCATATATGGGGCTCCCCCACCTGGCCTTGAGGTGGCCCTCATAGGAAGGAAAGGCCAGCCCGTCTCCTGGGAGCGTTTTGTGCATGTCACTGATTCGGGACCAGCCCAGCTGCTTGGAGGTCCAGACAGAGCAGCCTCCTCTCCAGTCAGAGGCTGGCCTCCCTAATCCTTCCTCCCTGACTCAAGACCAGCCTCTCCCCAGGATGACTGGCAACGGAGATGGCCCCTGTGTTCAAGGGATACCCCCCTTCGCCTCAGGAGTGCTCCCTTGCCTTTTGGTCCCTGACAAGCCTGGTCCATCAGAACGTGGTTGTCCAACACGAGCACTCACTGGGCCTCAGCCTTAAAAAATAAGCTTAGGGCCACAGCATTCTCTAAGGCGGAGAGACAGCAAGCCCCACCCAGGCTGCCTGCTCTGGACTTCCTTCCTTCCCTGTGGCAGAATTCTCCAACCCAGGCCTGGCCTCCTGCAGACGCACCTCACCGCAGGCCACAGGTATAGCCCCTGCAAACTCATTCCAAGAAAAGAAACACTCGTCAGCCCCTAGCCCGCCAATTAATTTTTTTTTGCAGAGAAAGTTCTGACTGTGCCATCTACTCTGCACAGAATATGGAGCTTCTCAGCCTCAGACATCCGTGTTCAGGCCAATGGACTCAACCAGAAGCAAGGTGAGTATCTGCTTTCTACTTAGAAATGGATTCATTTCATGGTTCTTCCCAAAACAAAGAAGTTGCCCCAAAAGTGAATTCAGATTTCTCCTTTTTATTAAGTAAATTCTGCTTGCATGTTTTAAACGATTTAAAAAAGGTAACAAAGCAAAGAAAACCCCCAAATCCTTAGTTAGGGCCTGGGGTTCTATGTGGGCATCCTGTTTGTCTTCTTCCCCATCCACCCATGCTTCCTCCTACCTCTCTGTCAGCTCACAACTCATCCACCTTCCAAGGCTGCCTTGAGACAGCCTTTGCATAGTACCAGGTTGTTTCCCTTTGAGAGCTCTCTGACCCCATGCTCGATTCCGGCCATATTGGCCCTCTTCGCCTGTTCGTCTCTGTCCGCTCTGAGCAGGGCGGAAGGAGGCCATGTTGCACATCCGGTTTTAGCCGGGACGGCAATAGCAGCCCCGACCCCCTGTCCTTGGAAGCAGTTTCTCAGGCGGGAGGGCTCCTGGTTCACGTATGCTCATTAAGGAAAAGTATTTCAAACTTGGAAATGAAGAAAAAAGGTGGATGGCTTGTCATTTCAGTGTCAAAATGGGCCTTGTTTGATAGATCTGCCCAAGGGTTATTTAATTATCTAAGGCAGTAGTTCTCAACCGTGGGGCCCCCAGGGAACATTTGCAATGACTGGAGACATTTTTGATTGACATGACTGGTGGGGAGAAGCGGGATGCTACGGTCAACCAGTGGAGAAAGGCCTGGGATGCTGCTAAACTGGCCACAAAGCACAGACTAGCCCCTCACAGCAAAGAATTATTCCACTCCCTGCTTTCTGTTGATTAAAGGTCCCAGACTGATAGAGATGAAAATAATTTCTGTCTGGGAGAAAAGATAACCCCAAAGGTTGCCGTTTATTGCTCTGTAGGACATTAGCCAGTTTTGTATTATTTTATATTAACCTAGCACTCACATTCTAACAGTCCTTCATTAAATTGCCTATAAACATCAATTTCCTCAAATGCTCTTGGAACCATGTTACTATTTCCATCATAATTTAATGAATTGAATGAAATATTTGACATGTGTTCATTTCAGTTCCGTAATAGTTATCTATTGCTGGGTAACAAATTACCCCAAAACTTAGTGGCTTAAACCAATAGTAAACATTTATTGTTTTCCATCGTTTCTGTGGGACAGGAATCCAAGAACATTTTAGTAGAATTATCTAGCTCGGGTTCTGTCATGAGGTTGCAGTCAACATGTCAGCCAGGGCTACAGCCCTCTGAAGGAAACTGGAGGACCCACTGCCCAAGACAGCTCATTTACATGGTTGGCCAGTCAATGCTCGCTGTTGGCAGAGGCCTCAGTTCTTCACCATGTGGGCCTCTCCATTGACCTGTCTGAGTTTGCTCATGACATGGCAGCTGGCTTCTCCCAGAGCAAGTGATCCAAGAAAGAATAAGGGGAAGCCACCATGTCTGCCAAGATGTAGCCTTAGAAATCACCTTCTTCGGTTCTTTGGTATCCCATTGGTTACATGGGTCAGTCCTATTCAGTGTGGGAAGGAACAACACAAGGGTGAGAATTCCAGAAGGCAGGGATCACTAGGGGCCATCTTGGAGGCTGGCTACCACAATCCTCCCCTTGCCCCCCAATGATTCACGTCCTTTCCACACACAAAATGTGCTCAGCCTCTCCCAAGGCCCCCCCAAGTCTCTTCCCAATATAGTATGAGTTTAAAGTGCAGAATCTCATTATCCAAACCAGGTCCATATATTGATGCGGCTCTTTGGGTGTGGTTCCTTGAGTCCTCAAATCCACTTCTTTTGGATCTGAAATTTGTGAACTAAAGAGACAAGTTATCTGCCCCCTTCCCTCACCCAACAATGTAGAATGATAGGACAAGCACAGAATAAGTGCTATAGACCCCCCTGTTCAACAGAGTGGAAAGGGGGGATGCACAGAAGTCACTGGTTCACAGCAATTCTGAAATCCACTAGGGTACAAATCGACAGTTCCTGGGAATAATTTTCCATTGCTCTTGGCTTCATTCTGTGGGCTTTTGTTTCCACCCTCTAAATTGTCCTTCCTTTTCCTGTGTTTGTATAGTTTTCTCAGCATGAGAAAAGAGAGTAGAGAGTAGAGAGAGTGCAAAGGCATCTTTTCTATTTGTACTGTCTGTCCCTTCCAGTCCGAGCTGTCAATGTTCGCTCTAATACAATTCTCTTAAGAACTTTGTAGGTGCCCTGTGAATCTTATTGGGGCTCACTCCACTAGAAAAGTAGCTTCACCTGAAAATATCTTCATTAGAAGTCCTTTTCTACCTTGGTCTTCTGCTGAGAAGGCTGAGGGACAATGTTCTTAAGGTTCTCAGAAGCCCTATTGTTTGAACAGTTCTCTGAAACACTGCCTTTTATCTTCCTGAGATCTGATCAACGAGTTTTACAGTCTGTTATCGACTGATTTGTGTCCCCCTCCAAATTCATATGTTAAAGCTCTAACCCCCAAGGGGATGGATTTGGAGAGAAGGCCTTCAGGAAGGTAATTAGGTTAAATGATATCAGAAGAGTGGGACTCTAGTCCAATAGGGCTGGTGTCTTTATAGGAAGAGGAGGAGACACCAGAGCCCTCTCTTTCTCTTTGTGCACGTGCAGAGGAAAGGCATGCGAGGACACAGGGAGAAGGCGGGCATCTACAAGCCAGGAGGAGAGGTCTCACCAGAAACCAACCCTGCCGACACCTTCATCTTGGACTTCTAACCTCTAGAACTGTGAGAAAGCAAATGTCTATTGTTTGAGCCCCTTCGTCTGTGGTATTTGTTATCTGGTATGGCAGCTCAGGCAGACCAAGACCAGTCTCACTCTTGGAGTCATCTCTAGACCAGATTTTCCTGACAGTACTGCATACTTGATTTTTCCCGGGAGCCCTTTCTTCATTGTAATATCATTTGCCCTCTGGAGAGGTTGAGAACTTTCAAAACCAGGAGGTTCTGGCTTCCTTTTGTTTAACAGTCCTTCCTCCAGCTCGTCTCCCCCGTCTTGTCTTTTACCAGAAGCAGCAAGAAGAAATTAGATGGCACCTTCAACGCTCTGCTGGGATCATCTCCTTAGCGATCATCCTGTGGGGAGGGTACATTTTCTACTTTCCACGTTATTTCAGGCAACAGGGCTGGCAAACTTTCTGCCACTACCGCATAACTGTTTCCAATAAGATTTTTCCTTTTCCCTTAAGCCCTTACCTGAGGCCTCCTCAAAGACAATGATGATCCTATAAACAGTTTTCTAAGGTTCTTCAAGATTTTGTTGATGTTTTCCTCAAAGTCCTTCCTGCTTCTGCTCACTACCATGTTCCAAAGCGATAAGGAAACTTTCCTCTAATATCCCCAAACTTATCTGGGAACTTCCACACCAAGAGACAAGGACTCTTCTCAGAAAACCCCTCCCACTCTCTCCCTGCAAACCTTCCTTCCCCTCCATCCCGCATCTTTTTATTTCTTCTCTCTCTCTCTCTTCCTGTCTCTCTTTTCATGGGGGGAGAGGGTATGTGATTAGTTTCTCAAACTTTAGCCTTCTTGTCTTACAGAGATCACAGCTCTTAGACTTTTGGCCATGATTTGAAGTCCCTGGAGGTGTATGTCTAATGTGGACGAGGTGGGGAACCCTGACTAGCAGGAGTGCAGGAGCATTCGCGCCATCGAACGCGTCACGCCATCATTTACAGCCTAATCATGCCATGTATCATTCTAGGCACTGTTCTGTTTCATTCCTTCAGAGCCTCATGGAGCAGACCTACTGATGAGAACATGGAAGGTCCTGTAGTTCTCTCAAGGTCACATGGCTTGTGGCATTGCCAAGCTTTGAAAGTCTTTCTGTGAAGCCATGACATTTCTACCGCATCAGCAGCAGATTGTTTAAGGGGACCCCAGAGTGTCTGATGAATGAATAAATGAGTGGATCCCTTGAGATTGGCTCTGCCACATCCCAGGTTTTATGGTGGAAATGCCAGGGGGATTCTGTTAGATGGGTATAAATGCACACTGCTGTCCTCTGCAGGCGTTTATGACAAAAGTCAGCTCAACACCAGTGTCTGATTAAGGCCCCTCCGGTTGACCAGATGTGTCCTGGGGGAGGCACACAGGGATCAACTCAGGTGTCCCATCTCTGTTCCCATCGGAATCTGAGTCCACTTGTTTTCAAGGAGGCTGCAACATCCCAGACCAGTGGCTACTGCCACTGCAGCCACCATCCCTCCACTCCATCACGCAGCCCCTTTGAGTCCCAAGGCCTGAGCCATTTTTGCGCATGACAGTCAGAGAGGGCCAGCACCGCCCCATCATGACCCCTGCTAGAAACAGCTTCCTCCTCCTCCTGTCCACAAGAGGGAGCAATACTTGCTCCCCTCACCAGTCCCTGAGAGCAGCCTCTCAGAGACATGACACGGAGACATGACATAACCTGCTCAGAATCTGGGAGAGTTTTGATAATTTGGAAGGGGTGTAATGGGCTTTGGAGTTGTCCAGATCTTGGCTCGCTGTGTGACTTTGGGCAGGTGACTTAACATCTCTGAGCCTCCACATCCTCATCCACAGAATGGGCTGCCAACCTCCTAGGGGTGTTGTGAGAGTTAAATAGAAAGTATTTGATGCCATGTTGGACAAACTGGAGGTGTTCAAAAATTTAAATTTCCTTGTTTAGGAATGAGGAAGGAGGTTTTTATTTGGGGAAAAGTGGAGTTTACAAGTCTGAAAAAAATTAGATAGCTTGTCTCTATTAGCTCAAGGTAGAAAAAGATATTGCAGGATCTCTGAACTTCTGTGCCTCCCCCACCTCAGAGAACAATCAGAGCCCCTCCTGTCTCCATCAGGTGGTCTTCAGGCCATGTTGCTTGCTTGGTCCCTATGATGGACTGAAGGTTTGTGTGCCCCCACAATTCATATGTTGAAATCCCAAACCCCAAGGTGATGGTATTAGGAGGTGGGGCCTTTGGGAGGTGATGAGGTCATGAGGGTGGAGCCCCCATGATGGGCTTAGTGCTCTTATAAAGAGACCCCAGAGAGCTCCCTCGCCCCTTCTGCCATGTGAAGGCACAGTGAAAGCCAGGAAAAGGTGCCTCACCAGACCCAGAATCACATGGACAGTGTTCACATGGCTAATTTGAACCCAGATCAAATCAGAGGTTTCCTGACCCCAAATTCCTGTGATTTAGAAGCAGCTGCAGACTTCATTGTTATTTTTGGAAAGGCGACATTTAATTTATTGTCTCTGTGCCTCAGTTTCTTTCCCTGGATGGTGAAGGGTTAGAACTGTCCTCAAACAGATCCCTCTGAGGATGACGGCCCTTCATTCTGAGGGCACAGCTGCCTTCCAATGCCTTCTCCGCCTCCTCCTCCGTTGCCCCTGAATGGCTTACATCTCCATCCCGCCGTGTGGCACCAGCACACAGCGAGTGCTCAGGAAACCTAGCCTGACTCTCCGGTAGGTTCGTGTCTCTTTCTGCCTTATCTTTATGATGACCCCCGCGCCCCTGAAGGCTGCTAAAACTAAAGCAGAAATTCCTATCTGGCAAGCTCTGCCTCCTTCCAGCGGCTTTCACCAAACCTTTCTCTGTCCGGCCTCCTCTGAGTCCTGATTTGTATGCATTTTTGAGCCCTGATAAAATGTGCGTTTGGGGCTTTGACTAGAAAGGTGTGCTTGCAGGGCAAAAGAAGATGACAAAAAGAAAGAGCCCCCGCCCCCCCCCCCAAAAAAACCCCTCAACTCTAATTCTGTTACAAATGGTCCCCGAAGCTTCACTATGCTCGCGGCCTTGACACGCAGTCCTGCGACAGCTGCTGAGTGGATGTGGTCTGGGTCTCAAGCATCCTTTCGAGATCCAGCAGGAGGAACGAGTTGGTTAATTCTGTCCGACTTCAAGGGCTTCATTGCAATTCTTTGCAGCCCCCACTCCGAGGTCTGCAGGGAAAAGGATGTTTTTAAATTGAGGACAAAACCCTGGTTCACGCAGGCTGTCGGGTCCTAGTAGCTGGTTCTCAATAGGGAAATCCAGCTTTCAATGTCAGCCTGTCCACATGGACAGCCTTCCCCACGAACATCACTGAATGCAGAGCCCGGACGACTGGTTCTCTTTGCCACAAAGCACATTGTCCCCGGCTGAATGTGAACTTGGTGACTTAGGGCGTTGTGCGTCTGCCTCTCCAGACACGGATCGCCACTCTCTCCTTCCTCAGAGGAGAGCGTCTGCGGGCCTGTGATTCGTTCAGCAAGGCTGCTATTTGATTGACCAAGAAATGGCATCCATTTGGTGTTGCAACGCATCCTCCCTGTTCAGCTGGATGGAAGCTGCTGACTTCGCTCAGGGCTTGGGGGCAGCTGGGTGCCCGGCAGGCAGTGGCCCCTTGGCTCCTGTGAAATGCTGTCAGTCGGAAGGGTCTCTGTGCCTTTGCTCTAAGAGTCTGTTGATCTGTGTCCTTCCAGACGCAGCTCTGGCTCAGCGGCAGCTTTGGGTTCTTATTTATTCATGTGTGGGTTCTCAGAGGCCTGTGCCACGGCTAAAGGCTTTATGACCTCTTAAAGTTTCGGAGCCTCTGCTTTTATGGCCACTGTTTGTTGAAGAGAACTGCTGTTTGGGGAAATGCTCGGTTTGCCTTCCGACTGGATGATGGATGAAGGACTCGATTTTCTGCTTTTACTTAGAGCTTGAACACGACCTGGGCATGTAGAAGAAATGACAGCCCCCAAACTTCCTCCCTCTTATTGCCTCTTGGATGTGTTTGGAGTAAGCCGTTGGACCACGAGGTGTGGAAAATGGAGACAGAATTGGACTATCCTTTCTGCTGGGGTTCTGAGCCAAGAGCACTTGTGCCTGGGGTCAAAAGCTTGTCATCTGCCTCATAGTCCTGAATTTGAATTGGGAGTTTTAGTAGGAACTCATGCATTTTCTCTTATAAAAAATATTTCATGGTTTTGTCTAATAAAGAGGCTTGGAAACAAGAAATACCCGCAGAACCCAAATTGAAGTGTCTAAATATCCAAACCATTTCCCTCCCGAAGGACCCGGGGCTGATTCCGAGTTTAGGATGGGATATGTTCTAGGTGAGCTCAGATGATCTTGTCATACCAGAAAGCGAGGAAGTTGTCAAAGACGCTGCCATCGGTCACATCAGAGGGACTCAGGAGCCAAACGAAGAGGCTCCCACCACTGCTGCAGGTTGGGGATCTGACGGTCTCTTAGGGAAGGAACGAGAACAGAAATGCCCCCCAGACTTAGTAATCTTCCAGTCCATTTGCTTCCCGTTCATTCCGTGGACAAAAAATCTACTCAAAAATCTCTTTTGGGCTTAGTCCTTTAGCCTGATCTTAGGTCTTTTATTTAAAGGCTTCCACTACCAACCCCCGCTTCCTCATTTTGACAGTGGCTTTCTTGAAGCCATCTGAAATGATAAGTTTGAGTGGAAAGGACATCCCTAATCTGCCTGTTGCTTCCAGACTGGATCCTCTTGTCTGGCTGAAAAGTCTCCATGGGAGGCCTTTGAGAAAGGCTCTGAGCTTGCACAGGAGACGCTGCTGTTGGGGTTCAGAAACAACTGGCTTTTCCGGTCACTTAGTCAATTTTGACCGCAGGCCACAGGCAGAGAGGCCTTGCCAGCAGAGCTGTATTCTTCCATCTTTGCCTGCAAACTTACCTGACTTCACGGCTCTCTTACAGCACCTTGCTAAATGCACCAAGGAACAGCCAAACACGTCACTAGTGTAAGTGTTTTTAAATTAGTTTTCCTAGAAACCACAGGCTCTTTAGATCCCTAGTCTGCCTTCCAAGCCATCGAAGGCAGCTGATTTGCCAAATATTTTGCCACGTAATAACATGAAATCACCTGCTTCCCAGCCTGCAATATGCTCTTTCTCACCGCCTGCCACCCAGTTGCAAAGACGATGCAGCATAATTTAGTTTTCAATATGCCAGCTCCTCCCTTCCAATACTGATTTCAGGATTAGTTAGGATACAGGACAAGATGCCGTAACAGAAGATCTCAAAAGATGGGGGCCCAAAGAAAATAAAATCTTAATTCTCTATCATATAGTTGCCCAGAAGGGGTCCAGGGACACAGGCTGCTCTGCTCCACAGGGTCATCAGGAGTCCAGGACGTCACTGTTATTGCTCTTCCGACCCCTGAGGTTGCATTCTCTGACTGCAGGTTGAATTTGAATCATTTCAACATATCTGCATTCCAGTCCCTGGGAAGGCAGAATAAGAAAGCGAGTGCAAAGAATCTCCTTATAAAGCAATCTGTAACTTGCCCAGATCACTTCTGCTCTTAGTCCATTGTGAAAATTTAGCCGCATAGTCTCACTTTGGTGCAAAGGAATCTGGGAAATGTAATTTATAACTGGAATGCCGTGTGCCCAGCTCAAATTCAAGGAGTTCTCGTACTAAAAGGAAGAAGTGGAAAATGGATACAGGGATGCAATTAACGGTCTCTGCCACACCTAGCCTGTCCTTGGGGTTAGAGCTCACCCCAGGGTATTTTCCTTAACTCTCCGCTGTCCAGAACACAGACACTTTCTGGACCTCAGAGTCCCTTCACGTGGCTCACGATTTAACTCAGATCTTTGGTTGGAGCGAAGTCTCTTCTTCTAGTTGGCCTCCCTAATCCAGAGGCCCAGCTGCCCCGAGACTGGTAATGATAGTGACCATGACAGGCAGTTATTATCTATTGAACGTCCACTTTGTAAAAGTTACTCTTTTAAGTGATTTACATGCCTTTTCCCATTTAATCTTCACAAAACCCTACCAGGCAGGTATTAAAATGGTTATTTTCTATATTAGGATACTGGGCGCAAAACTGTAATTTGGAGCACTTTCCCCGCAACCTTCTGTCTCCAGGAGTCCCCATCTTAGGTGTCTAACACAGTCTCCTAAAAGGTCATCAAGAGCTGGCCGGTGATGACATGACAAGAACACCCATGAGTATGCTGAGTAACTTTAATGAACTCGGACTTTGCTGTAGAATGAGTACGTCTTAGAGAGTAGTGATCTCCACAGTGGGGACCAGGCACCTTGGGGTGGGGTGGGGGGTCAAGAGGACTCACTGGAATTCAGGAGACAACTTTAGAAGTTTCATCCGTACTACCTATTTTTACCTTATCCTCTAAACATTTCTATTGGGTGTATGTTTTATGACATGCACACTGTAATGGGAACAGTAGTAAGTATAGTTAATTTATAAATCAAAATACAATATGGAAGCGCTAACTAGACCTTTGGAAATGATGAGGTGCGTGATCCAAAAAGCTTGGAGACCCCCGCTAGCCACAGCTTCTCCCCCAGGCCCGTGGTGGAGGATGGAGTCCAGGGATGTGAAATTCTGGGGCGAGAACATTTTGTACACAGGCCAAAGTGTGTAATTCTGCCTCACACAGCACAACAGCTGGGAAGATGTGCCATTTCAAGCCATCCCAGGCAGCACGAGCTTTCTCTCAGCCAATTACAAATCCACGCAGAGCTCAGAGAAGGTGTGAACCATTTCTCAAGGCTCTCCCGGGGCCTCCTTTCCAGCGTGCAAAATGTGCCTCCCTAGGGCGCCTTCTCACTCCTTCCATCTGTCTTTCACAAGTTTCCATCCTCAGCCTCGTGCTCTCCTTTGTAGATAAGTCAGCACGTCCCATTTGCCAGGATCCCAGACTCTTCTGCTTAGATTACCAGCAAGACCAGCAGACCCCTTTCTAGCTAATATCGATCCCCTTGGAGCCTAAGTCACTGTGCTCCATGCAACAGTGGGGATGGGTCCACTGCTGTCCCTTGTTATGGCCTGAATTGTGTCTCCCCCCAAATTCACATGCTGAAGTCTTCACCCCCAGTACCTCAGAATGTGACCTTATTTGGAGGGAAGGTCTTTACAGACGTAACTAAGTTAAAGTGAGGTCACTGGGTGGGCCCTAATGCAGTCTGACTGGTGTCCTTATAAAAGGGGAAATTTGGATGTGGACACGCACACAGGGAGAAAGCCACGTCCACACGCAGGCAGAGACCTTCAAGCCCAGGAACACCTGAGATTGCCGGCAAGCCACCAGACTGTGGGGGAGGCCTGGGGATAGTTTCTCCCCACCCCGTCAGAAGGAACCAGCCCTGCCCTCCCCTGGGTCTCGGCCTTTGGCCTCCAGGATGAGGAGACAGTAAGTCCTCATTGTTCACACTGCTTCACTTCCTGTCACAGCAGCCTTGGCAAACGACTACGCCCTGCTCTGAGAAATCCCCCTCCGGATTCAGTTCAGTCCCATCTCAGTGAGAGAGTGGGGGCGCCTATCTGCCCGTCTGCAGAGGGCGTCCCAGTCCTTCTGTTTGCGGTTGTCCCGGTGGTGGAATGGCCCCTGGGAGGCGAGTCCGTGGAGGCAGCCGTGCCCTCTGTTCTCCGGCCCTTCCTGAGGAAGGCTCATGCTCGCCTCCCTCCAGACCCTCCTCCACTCCCGTTCATGCTTAATCGCCACCGGGGCTTTCTCTCTCCTTCCTCCAGGCCTCCTAGCAGTAGCTGGGGTTTGTCTCTTGTCACCAGTGACTGGCCTAGTCACAGAAGAACTGCCTTGCCTGGGGTGTAGTGGACAGTCTGTCCCAAATCCACAGTGAGGACTTACTGCTCCTGATTTATGAAGATATTCAGAACATAAAGAGTCACACAGGGGCCAGCCTGGTGGCATAGCAGTTAAATTCACAAGCTCCCTCTGCAGCCTGGGGTTTGGGAGCCCAGATCCTGGGCATGGACCTATGCACCGCTTATCAAGCCATGCTGTGGCTGTGTCCCACAAATAAAATAGAGGACGATGTGGACCGATGTTAGCTCGGGGCCAATCTTCCTCAGTAAAAAGAGGTGGCTTGGCAGCAGATGTTAGCTCAGGGCTAATCTTCCTCAAAAACAAAAAAAAAGAGACACATAAAAATATTGAGTTAGTCATTTTATAGTCTGCATTAAAAAAAGTGGAATAATACAAAACCAGGACTGCCTCAATAACTGAGGCTGCAGGACCCCTGACCTGCATAGACGGGCTGTCCTCAGTCTTTCTCTCTGCATTTCTTCAGGGAGCCCCCCCTTCCTCAGGGTAGGGTCAACAAATATGTCACATAGAATCTTCCAGATTCAAGATTCTCAACTCCTCCAATTATTCCTCATGGGTCGTATTTCTAAATTCTCTGAGACTTTCATTTTCTCTGCTCTGAAGCCTCTCTTTTTCCTCTCTATCTGCTACCACAGAATTCCAGCACTCTGATAATGAAAGGTCTTAGCAATCACGTCTGTCCCCTGTTAGAGAGGCAGCCCAGTGGTGGTGACGGAGAAATGTCAAGAGTCCAGCCCATTATCCCAGAGCAGGTACTGGAGGGTGAATTTGGACCCAACAAATTGATAACTGGCACACTGGGACAAAACTGTGGCATTTATCTGCAAGATAGAATTGTAGGACGTAATTAAAAATTATGTCTTAGAAGACTATTTAATGCCTTGAGAAAATCTTCATGATATATTAAGTGAAAAAGTGAATTACAAAAGCAATCAGTACAGTGTAATCCTCATTTTATAAAACAGAGCAAAGCTCTTCAGTTAAAAAAAACCGAAAAGATTCCTAAATGTCTTCCCTTCCTCCCACTGCCTGTCAACCTACCTCCCACCCTCTCCCTTATTTGGTTAGAGAGAGAATGTGAGAAAAAGGTCGGGCAGGGAGAGTCACCTCGTGTATTATGGAGCCGATGATTTTAATTCCTTTCCTGTCATCTGCCTCACCCCTTACCCAGGAGGAGTTGGGGGAGCGTGAAGGGAAATTATTATTTCGTCATGTAGAATCATAACCAGCAGACCCCGATCTGCCCCTTCCCCTCTCCTCTTTGCTCTCAAAACTCCCCCAGCGAACCTGGATTGGCCTCTCCTCAGGCCCGGCAGAACTCGAAAGGATTTGTACATGGGCCTCAGGAGAGGGCGTAAGAAAATATGACGCCCTTTGTTATGCAGATCAGCACGCCTGTGTTCTCAGACAAAAAAGGGGCCGTGGTCCACAGCGCTGGGTAGACCAGGTGTAAGGGGTTTCTTTGCTGCCGCTGGGCTTCTCGGGGTCTCTGTGATCCCTGGGAATCTCTATATGGTCCCCAGCATGTCCCAGTTTTTAATTCGCGCGTGTGTGTATTGTGGAACACAATTTGGAAAGTGCTGCTATAGAAAAATACGAAAGGTGTCTACAAACATTTTTAAAACTTTAAATATTAAAATGCCCTTGATCTCATTACATCTTTTCTAGTACTGGTGATTGACTTCTGTTACACACACAAGTGTTTCTCATAAAAATATCACTGTGTGTGTGTATATGTATATATATATATACATATACATATACACATACATATACACACGTACACACAACACACAAACATGCATGCACATGTGTGCACACATGCACAAACACACAGAGACATATACACTCATATATGCACAGACGCACACACACCACACACAAACACGGGTGCATACACATGCACACACAGAGCCATATATGCACGCATGCATATGCACACACGCATATGCACACACATACATACACACATGCATGTACATATACATTCACACATATATACGCGTTGACAAAGATCAGAGGCTTCAATGCCATAGTGCAGCAGCTCTCATCTCATCTCTTAGGGGTAAACGATTTATTCCATCTCTGTGCTTTTTCATAATCTCCAAAATTTCTCTGATTATTTATTCCTTTTGTACTAAGGTAAAAATAACCGTGAAACGCCTTCTATTGTTTTTCATTATGATGTTTAAAACCATCTGCCGAGCACCACTCTGAAGGAGGCTGGGCACACGGCCCCCATCAAGGTGACTGCCCAGAGGATGTCCCCAAGTCAGATTTCTTGATGAGGCAGCGACGACGCAAATGTCAGCGGGGGAAGGTCCTCTGACCCGCTAATGGGCTGTGCACGGATTCGGCAGGACCTGCTTTCCTTCCAAGGGTCACTCTGCTGTTTTCTCGGCTGGTGCAGGCCTGACCCTCTCTGACAATTATTACTTCATGTCAAAAGGCTGCCGCGCTGAGCTGTGTAAAGCTGACAGGAGAAGACGGAGCAGCCCCATCCACTCTGGGCCACGAGGCTCCCGCGGACGGGTAGAGGTCCACGAGCTTTCTGTGGAAAGACACAGCAGCCTCTTTCCTGTGCCCCCTCCCAGCCAGCCTCCTAGACAGGCTCTCACCAGCCTGTGGCTTCTCTCGTGGTAGAGCAGAGGCCTTCAGATAACGGCAGCATCTTGGGGCCTGCGTCTGCACCACGGAAACGTGACAAGGCGGCCTTGGGCTGCCAGCTCATCACCTTCAGGACACATCATCTGAATCTCCTGGAATTTGTTCAAGGAGGAAGTAGAAAGGGATTCCCTCTCTTCCTGTATGAAAAATGACCTATATAAACCCCAGGTTTTCTGCAGGTGTAGCCCTGGAGCAAGGAGGGCCATTGCTGGCCGCCTCCCACCGTGTCACTGGCTGCCGTTCCTGCAGTGCTGGGCTGGGCCTTCCTCATCTCTAAGGAAAGTGGGTGTCCCTAAGAACGATGGAGGGTGACAGAGGGCAGCTCATAGCCAGGGGCTCCCACCACAATGAGTCTTCCAGAAAAGGCCACCAAGATGGTAGGGACCAGCCTACTTCCAGGAGGCACCTCTTCAGGCAGAAGCTGGTAGAACTTCAGGTTATAAGTGCCAAGCTCAGAAGCACCGGGGACATTGAACTCTTAACTTGTGACTTCTGCTGCTTCACTCTGTGTATGCACGGGGGTGGCAGTGAGAGATACAACTGTTTCTGGGCGCTGCCGAGACCTCTCGCTTTCCTGTGGGTCATGTTTACACGGATGAGATTACCATGAAGATGGCGAGTCATGCCAACGGCTAATACTTTCAGAAGGCTTACTATGTGCCTGAGAGTAGTGCTTTCCGTGGCTTATCTCATTTAAGTCGTTCTCTCAACGCTTATTTGAATCCCTCCCGTGTGCTAGCAAGGTTCTAGGGGTGCAATACAGCAGTGGACAGAACCCATGAAGAAACACAGTGTGGGCTGTGCGCACAGTGGACTACAATCCAGCCTTAAAAAGGAAGGAAATGCTGACACATGCAACAACACGGTGAACCCTGAGGACATCATGCCAAGTGCAGTAAGCCAGTCACAAAAAGACAAATACTCCATGATTCCATCTGTGTGACGTCCCCAGAATAGTCAAATTCATAGAGACAGAAAGTAGAATGGTGGATGCCTGGGCTTGGGGGAGGGGAATGGAGAGTTGGTGTTGAATGGGGACAGAGTTTCAGTTTGAGGAGATGAAAAAATTCTGGAGATGGATGGTGGTGAAGCTTGCAAAGCAATGTCACTGAATTGCACACTTAAAAATGGCTAAGATGGTAAATTTTATGTTATGTGTATTTTATCACAATTTTTAAAGAGAAAGTCCTTGCTCTCAAGGGGTCCACGTTCTAGTGGAGACGTTCATATTCCAGCGGATTACATTTAATTTAGAATTTAGGGTGGCCATTTAACACACACGACAACCGAGGCCGAGGCTCCTGGCACAGACAGGAGAAACACGTGCCCAGGTTCATGGGGAGCCTGACTCCCCTTTGGGTTCCTCTGGGGCAGACTGCGCCTCAGATTCCCTTATCCCTTCTGCGGGGTATAAACTGAGTCTCCACCCCAGACTTCCCAAGGGGGTTCTTAAGTTGGGCTTTGCCTTCAATTGTCACTTCTTGCCCTTCTTGCACCCGCTGCCTCCCCATGCTGGGCCTGTTCCCTGTTTCTTGGCTTCTGAGTCAGAATCTCCATCCTCTCCTACTCGGCTCCCTCTTCAAGCAGCCAGAGCCTGGAGCTTCGGAGGTGTCTGTGGAGAGGAGGGGCCAATCAGCCAGGGCAAGTGGAACCCAGGGGTCCTTGTGCCCAGGAAAGCCCCAACCCACTGGTTGCAGAGCTTTGTGGGGACGGGACCCCAGAACCCCCTCCACCCTCACCCCCTTCCAGCCACTCATCATCTCCTGAGGCCTCTCTCTCTCTCCAGGGCAGCCCTGTATGTTCTTTCCATCTCTTGTGCGTAAATGACTGGAAGCAGGGCACCTGTCCCCAGGGTGCTATTTCCTCCACTCCTTATGGTCACAAAGGACTGTCCTGGCAGGAAACAGACTCAGCAAACTGTGTCCCCTTTAGGTTTGCTGAGTTGTGGATCCCTCAGGATGCTGACGTCATAATCCCCAGGTCTCCCTCTCATCCTCTCCCTGGGCCCTGCCCTCCTCAACCTTGGGGCCTGGAAGCAGGCCTGGCAGAAACCACACAAAAGGCCAGGAATGGTGGGCCCCAGAGAGGCTCTGGAAGGCCGCGGTGGAGGCCCTGCAGGCACGGGGCCTGTGGCTCGCAACCCACCACCCTTAAGTGGCCTAGGGCTTTAAAAATATTGATGCAGAGCTCCCTGCTTCCAGAGTTTTTAAAAAAATGCTCCTCAGCTAATTCTGTCGGGCAGCTGGGGACGAGAACCATTGATTCACAACCTGACTGCACATTTTAATCAACTGGGGAGCTTAAAAAAAAAATACTGATGTCTGGGTCATTGTTTGAGTGCTGCTCGGGTTATGGGGTGCCCCAGGTCTCCCCAGGACATTCTGCTGCGTGGTGGGGTTGAGAATGCCGACTCCACCCTAAACCTGACTGTCAGCTCCCTGAGGCTGGGGATGTCTGCCAGGGTCACAGCATCCATCAGGCACATGCCTGGGACCTGCAGATACTTTCAGGGTCCCACGACAATGTTTAATTTCCATTTCTTTTAAAATCAGAAGAAAGAAAAGAAGTTGGAGGTTGAGGAAATGTCATATATGCTATTAATATATTTATCTTTATACCAACACATTCATAAAATATAACTTTTAGTATTTCTTTGGAGGGACACCCCACGAAGGTCATCGCGTGGCCCCACCGTCTGCTCTCTGTGGTACCCCAGGGCCCTGTCCATGGCTTTGCACCCAGTGGCACTGAATGAATGAGGGATGGGACTCAAAGGATTAAACAGCTATAAGAAATAGAAAATGCATTACGATGGGGATGCTTGTGGGAAGTTTCATGGAAGCCATCCCACTGGCAGAGCTTGAAAGACGTGGAGAAATTAGTCTGAAAAAAATAAGGACTGAAACTGAGGTTGAGGAGGAAGCCGCCTGTGGACGAATCAGATAAAGGGCATCGGGCAGGAGGGAGAGTCGCTCTGTCCTGGTCTCTGGAAATCCTGTCTCTCCGCTCTCTCCACAAGAGCTACAAGCCTTATTCAATTTGAGGCAGAATTTAAGGTGGATGTTTGGGAAAACTTCTGGAACTTACAAATTATCCAACACAAGATGATTATTTGCAAGCAGGGCTTGGTCCTGGGGGGCAGGTGAGGTGCTCCCTCGGGCTGGGCACCTGAGGGTTTTTCCCAAAAGTTTGGCACCAGGATGCCTCACCTGCCTCATCCTCGTCACTGCCCTGCTTCCAGGGGTCAGCGTGGCCTGTCCTGGTCGGGTGATGTTTTGAGAGGGCAGGTGGCCCTTTCTGGGATTCCCTGAGCCTGTCCTGGGTGGAAGAAGGCATTGGGCATGACAATTTTGTGAGATCCATTACTGTGGACAAGCACAGTTTTTCTGATGATCCCCATGAGAGGGTCCCCGCCTTTGGCTCACTTAAAGACAATGGAAATAAAAAAGCAAGCTGACAATAAAGAGTGTCCTGGGCCCCCAGCAGGAGTGCCCTACACCGACCATTCTGAGCTTGGATTTCTGTGGCTCCCAGCGGGGAGAGGAGCTCTAGGTGGGAGACTCCAGGGGGCTTGGCCCTGGGCCCCTGCCTCTTTGCAGGGGCTTTGGTGCCTGGTGGAGAAGGCTTGCAGGGCGAGCCGTGGGAGGAGAGCCTGCGCCCACGACCTGCCCCAGAAAGACGCACAAAAGTGCGTTCTATTTATATGTTAGAAACAGCGGTTCACAGGGTTTTTGTTAAAGGCGCATGCACCAGCCTCTGTCTCAAACAGGCCAGCGCCTGGAGGTGGGCGAGGGCACACCTCCCTGCTCCCAGCGGCCTGCGGGGCGGGTGCGGGGTCTCCCCCAGGGGCGCTGGCAGCTGGGGCAGGGCCACCGTCGTCACGCCCCCGATGCTGTTCTGTGATGAGCCGGTGAAGGAAGGGGCTGGCATTTTCCAAGCCGCCGTTAGAGTGCAACCTGGGGCTTTGTGTGCTGCTATTAAATGTTATTATGGGATGGCACGTGGTGATTAGCTGAGCTGCATCCCCCGCTGGGAACCTCCTCCTTGTTCTCGAAACCCCCACAAAGCCCTGGAAGTGGGTTGCGATCAGAGCAGGGCCGCACGTCAGGTCAGCCAGATCCAAAGAGTTCCGGCCTCAGTGCTGCTTCCTTTAATCAGTGAACACCTGCAACCCACATCTCCCGCTGGGATGTCCCCACGAGCTCCACCCACTCTGGGGGGAGGGTGACATCATTCCTTTAACACCCCATAAAACAACCCGAGATCCCAATCACAGCCCATTGTAGAAAGAGCACCCCCTCCCACCCCCCTATTCCAAAGGACACTGTCCTCTAGAATAATTGGGGGTTGTCTCCCCTCTGCTCCAGCGATAGCCCTGCTGCAGCCTGCTTTCCAGCGCCCCTGGGCACAGAGTCACCAGCCCCGGGGACTCTGCCCACTTCCTTTGTCCCCTGGAGCACATCGGCCCAGGGTGGCTCTCTGACCAGCCAGGACAGCAGAGGTGGGGTCAATGCAGAGCTGACAGGCGACCACTTAAAATGCAGCCATCCTTGTCCTAAGGGGCTCCTTCCAGGAATTTCCTCACTGGTCCCCTTCCCCTTGGGGTGCTGCCCAACCCTTTCTTCATCCCAGGACTCCTCCAATCCTCCAAGGAAATTCCAGTTTCGTTTCTGGAATCGTTCTTGCTTTTTGATGCTGAGGTTTGAACCCTACTTTGGCTAAATCCCTTTTATCTGGGAAGAAGCAGGTGTTTCTTTCAAACCCCAAGACCCAAGAAAGCCCACCGAGGATTTTTGCACCTCCCCTGGGGCTCCATTTTGTCTCTCACCTGGACCCGCACTTCCTTCTTTCCTTCTAAGAGCAGCGACTGGGATCGGCCTGTGGACTCCAGCCTGGGACAGACTCTGGGCTCCAGGGAAGGGCCTGGGGGGGGGGACAGCACATGTCATCGTTGCCTCTCTGGATTTTGCGGTGCCTTGGGGCAGTTTGTCAAGTCACTGGGCGGAGGTTATCCTGTCTCAGGGAGCAGAGGCCATCCTGCTAAGTGTTCTTACTCATCACGACTCTAAGGGCTGGTTCTTCCCGGGAAAACCTCTGTGCTGAGTTCATCTTTGGTTTCAGATCTGACCACCAGATCTGGACAGGAAAGCGTTCCCTAGCCTTTTATGGCTCTTCTCCGTGTTCCAGATGGGGGTCACATCTGGTTTGGAAAACTGAGACCCCCAAGGAGACCAACATTGGATCTCTGTAAAGATCAGGGTCCAGTTGTCCTCCCACGTCCTGGCTGAAGTCTGAGGGCGGGGCAGAGCCTCAGGGACTTTCTGTGATTCTGAGTCAGAGCAGCCAGGCCAGGCGACTGGCTTCCTGCAGGGTGCTGGTCACATGCGCACACATGCACATGCACGCCGGTGCACACACAGGCATGCATATATGCACATGCACACGTGTGCACACAGAGACACACATGTATGCACATGCACACACGTGCATATATTCATGCACGCACACACACAAGTGCACACCCACGTATGCGTGCACAAGCACGCCGTTAGCTGGCCCTGCTGTGGTCACTGTCACACACATAGATACGGTGCCCAGAGATCTGTGTGCAGACCCGTCCAACTGCAGAAAGAGCGAGCGTTCTTGAAGTGTATTCTGTCCAAGTTTGTAGTGGCAGGTGGAAATGACCACGTTAACTATAGCCCCCTGCTGTGGGCAGGCAGGCAGGCAGGCTTTCATGGAAGGGGAGGGATATGAGGTCTGAAGGGGCTGGGGCAACAGAGGGATCCGAGCTGGGTCTTCACAGATATGTAGGATTTGGATAAACAGAAGGACGTAGGGCTTTTAAGGTAAAGGGAGAGTGTAAATCAAGGCTGGGAAAGTTAGCTCTGGGGAGAGCAGGCTGGTAGGACCAGAGTGGCAGGTGGATGGGGAGAGCAGTTGTAAAAACAAGGCTGGGTGGACAAGGCGGGTCAGACTACAGGGGGCTTGAAAGTCTGCACAGTGGGATGGACGTTAGCAATTACTGATGTTTCTTGAAAAGAACAAGAAGAAAAGGAATGGATATTGACAGGCACTTACCGTTGGCCAGATTCTAAGCCAGGAGCTTGATATTTGTTTAATCTTTACACCATCCTGTAAGGTAAGATATTATTATTCCTATTTTTACACATGGGGCCCCTGAAGCTCAGAGAGATGGTATAACCAGCCCAGGGTTACACAACTTGTAACTGATGTGGCCAGTTTTCAAAGTCATTTCTCCCCAGTTCCAAAGCTCATGTTTGTTCCCTGTATCGCAGTGCCTCCCAAGAAGAGACACAGAGCTAAAATTAATTTAAGGAAAGATTAATCTGGCTGCAGTGAAGGCACAGACAGATTGGAAGCTGGGGTCAGGGGACCCGCTATTGAAATAAACAGGAGTGAGATGAATGTATAAGATGAGCCGGGACGGCCTTGTCGCGCCAAAAAACAAGGAAACCATCAAAGCGGATACAGGAGCCAAAGTGGTTCCTCGTGGCCAAAGTCGAGACAATTCAAACATCAGTTAGGATAATGAAGGCAAGGGATTGACTGCAGTGGATTAAAATACACCAAGTATGTTGAAATCCAGGCCTTTATAATGATGCTAAAAATAAACACTCATTGGTCATGGTTTGGAGAATGTGAGGGAAGACATTCATTCTTTGGGAAACTGATATAGGAAGGGAAAGTATCAAGCATTCCTCTGCTTACCCCATGAAGTTTCTCTTTTCTAGAAGCATTCACGTTAATAAATGAAGGAGGAATTAGAGAATTAGAGCATCACCATGTGACAACCTCTCATGAATGAACAGAGTTCGCATCAGGGCCTACTAATACCACAAAAAGAGCTAACCAGCCACTGTGTGCCTCCTGATAGAAGGAACCGTCTCCTTGGATGTTTCTTGCCAAAAATAATCGTACCTGAATCAGATTAAGTTTCTAGATCTAAAAGTCAATTTACAGGAAATTCAAAGGGCAAGGAACATGTTGAATGACATCGTTGGGTTGCAATCAGCGAAATCCAGACTGCAGGATCACTGAGTAGATATTTGATAATATTCAGAAATTATCATCATTTTTTAAAGGAAACGATAATGGTATCATGGAGGTGTGTGAAGAAAATTCCAATCTTTTTGAGATACCTTCTGAAATATTTGTGAATGAAATGATACGACGTCTGGGGTGGAGTTTGGTGAAATGGGAGGGAGGTATGGATGAAACAAGACTGGCTGTCAGTTGGAAACTGTTGAATTTAGGTGATAAAGGTGCATTAAATTATCTTCTCTACTTGGGTATGTGTTTAAAAATGTGCTTCAAGCGGGATGATGATGTTGCTGCAGTGAAGATGGAAAAACAGTCCATGAACGAGGCATTTTTAGAAGGGAAAGAGGAATGAATCAGACCTGGATCCAGGACATGAAAGAAAGAGAGGTGCACAGTTGAGTGTAAGCCCTTGACCCCCCATCGGTGTGCTGCCAGGAACATGGCCTGGCACGACCCAGGCTCCCAGGAGCCAGGCCTGACTGCAGACAATCTCCGGTGCGGTGGGGAGCTAAGAACTGCCGCCAGCCCAGCTGGGAGAACTGCCCACCAGTTCTTGATGGTCTGCTTGATATTCTCAGCTCCCGGGTCTCCTCCATGAAGACCTCTGGACTGCCCCTGGGCAGAAGCCACCGTGCCCTGCTCCAGGCTCGCCAGCTTCCTCACTCAGACCTCCTGCCTGGATTGCATCTGACCTGCATCTCAGCAGTTGTGTTCGGTTCGTTGTCCCTACTTCAGCATGTCCCCCTGGAGCAGGGTCCACGTGGGAGCCCAGAGCCCTCCACACAGGAGGCCTTCGAAACCTGCCTATTGGATATGAAACGGACAGCCCCCTCATTCCCCCAGTAGACAAGGGCAGTCAGGCACTGACCATAAACTGAAAGCAGAGGGCAGGGGGCTGGACAGGAAGGGACAGCCTTGTCCTTCATGAGGTCTGACATGGCCTGCTTCCCCACGGCCAGGAGAGGCTCAGCCAGAATCCAGACCCTCAGCTTTCCATGGCCGTGAGCTGCTCGATGCACAAGTCAAGTGCATTGAGGACCTAGGAACAAAATGATCCCGAAGCTGCTTCCCATCGGGTCATGCTGTAAGTCCAGGTGCCCCACGTTCCCCACACTCTGCTCTGGGGGTTCAGAAGGTGAGCAGCTCTGTGATGGGCAGCTGGCTGGGGCCACCTTGCCCTGGGAACCCAAAGAGAAGGTCCAGTGGTGGAGAAAGCCTGCGTGCTACATCCTAATCCCTCTCTGCTCACATTTTGAGAGGCTGGGCTGCCGGTGGTGCGCCCTTGTGCTAGTGTTGCTGAGCCCTACGGCCTCCCTGGGGGCGCTGCTGTCTTGGACCCTTTCCAAGCTGCATAATTACATTCCGCCTGTTGAACTCCCCCCGCAGTCTCCACTGGATACTGTTGTCAGTGGATTTGCTTTTGCGAGTCAGCATCCGGAGTGACATCTGCAGAAAGCAGGCTCCTAGAAGCTGTCTCACAAGGTGGAGACCCAGAGAACCCCAGGCCTCACTGACCCAGGCTTCAGGAGCTCCTGGCCCTGTCCCCACTGCTGAGGGCCAGGACCCCTTGGGGACAGATGTTGGGGAATGGGGTGAGGGGCTGCTGGGGGCCTCCCTGTCTGCTGGTTCTGCTCAGCTTGAGGCAGGGCAGCTCACAAAAGGGGCAGAGCAAGCGAGGCTGTGGTTCTGAGCAACAGACTTGTGCTGTGGGGCCACCCCGTGTGACGTCGGGCAGGGTGTGCTGTCTGAATGGGGTACCTCTGAGGTCTGTTTCTAATTTTAACGTGATGCACTTTCCAGTCTTGGAATTGTTTCAATACCTGAGATCAGGTGAGTTACCTCCAGGCCAGCCACTCAGAGGTGGCCCACTAAGGCTCCCTTGGCTCCATGGCAACCAAGTCGGGGCAGAATGAGCGGAACAGGGGCTTCCTGCATGCAGAGCCCCTCAGGTCAGAAGGACCCAGAAAGCATCCAGTCCAATAATGGTCAGACCTTCCACAGCTGCAGAACTTTCCTTGAAACTCTTGTACGTAAGAGAGGAAAGTGGAGCTGCTTGGTGGCTTCCCCCTCCTTCTCCTCCTGGTTGCCCTCCCACTCCCACAGGCATCGAATCGCACGTTCCCGCAGTGTTGCTTGGAGGCGCAGCTCGAGCGGGGCTCTGGGCAGTGGTGCCATCCCTAAACACGTAGGCCCGTCCTGGAATCCTCAGGCTCCTCAGAGCACAGCTGGAACCCACTGACCTAGTCCAACCCCTTCGTTCTGCAAGGGGGAAACTGAGGCTCAAGGTCACACATTTGTCAGGGGGCAGAACGAGGACCAGGACTCAGCTCTCATTACGACCTGTCCACAGTTCTCACCCAGCACAGCCAGACCACTCTCCATTTCTGCCTCTGCCTCCGGATCTGTGAGTAGGGAGCTGGGGGTTCTCACACCTCAGGATGCCTACTGTCTCGTGGTCGGATACCCCTGCAGATGGGTTGAGTGGAACGGAGCCAACCAGTGTGGCTATGGAATCATGGACATGTTGGGGAGTGAGCTGCCCGAGGGCCTGGAGGCCAGGGGAGGTTAGTTCCCATGTCTGTGCCATGTGGCGGTGCGCCCACCAGGAGAGAGACAGTGTCCGAATCCAGCAGGAGGAGCCTGGCTCTGCTGCAGCAATTCTCCGGAATGTTCCTAGATCCCCGCAGGCAGTCTGGACAGCATCTGGAACCGAGGACAGCCGCTTCCTTGTGACCTGACTGGGGACATGGGCTGGAGGCCTGGCTGTCCATTCTCCCAGAAGGCATTCTAGCATTCTTCTCCTGCAATATCACCGCATATACGCCCCAATGCGCAGAACTACCCACTGCAATGGTAATAGCAAGTACTTCATAGCACCCGGAGCCCTGGGAAAGGAACGTGTGGAAAACGAGAAAGAATGAAGTGAGAGATTGGATGGAATCCCCTCCCAGCTCTCCAAATTGGCAGTGGGGGAAATAGGTGATTACCCGGAGAGCAATTTAAGTGGGTCCAGAGGGATTCTCCCTCGAAACAGGTCTCTATGTAGACGCCCTGAGCAAAATCATTAGTGATCAAGGCTGGGGTTAACCATTGCCCTCCTCCTACATGTGGAAATTTGGCTCTCAGGTGCTCCTGGGAGTTGTAATGAAGAAAAAGGCAGGAGTGAAACCTCGGAGGCCAGATGGCCCAGGTTTAACATACTGGCAGTGGTCTTGGGCAAGCCGCTTTGCTTCTCTGAACCTCAGTTTCCTAACCTATAAAACGGGAATAATAACAGTGCCCAAGTCATTGGGCTGTCTTGAGCATGAAATGAAGTAATGAGTGCTGGCACAAAGATGGTGTCCAACAAATGTTAGCTTTCTCATATTGTCTTAAATGTGGTTTGTTAGTCAGTGACTTTCCTCTAAGGTGAGTGGTGGGGCTCCAAGAGGTGCTTAGGACTTGGGAGAACTGGGGGAGGGGTAGGACAGACGGGACACAGACAGTGTGACAGTGGGTGGGGCCAGGGCACAGGAAGGGGACGCCAGTGCTGTTTCCCCTTGGAGACCGCCCCCCATCCCTGCTTGGAGGTTGTAAGGGGATCGGCTGGGGTGGCACAGTAGAAGAGGTCTCAAGTCACAGGGGGCTCCTGAACCCTAGCTGTGTTCCCCTGGTTGCCATGGGGATGGCTCTCTCCTGGTCCCCCACTGTGTGATGTAACTTAGCTGGCCAAGGCCGTAGGTTGTGAAACTTTCGTGTCCCACTTGTGACCCCACCCTCCACACATCCCCTTTCCTCTAATGGCAGCTTTGGGGATTCTTGGCAATCCCTTTGTGGGTCTGGTGACGGATGGGAAGCTGGGAGGGACCGGACTTAGGTGGGCCATTGCATTGCTTGGGTCTCCAGCTGGCCCCAAAGGGGCACCTCTCAGCTGAAAACAACAGGAAGCACTGATCCGGGACTGAAGTGGAATTTGTTCGAGTCCCAATTCTCATTTCCCAACATGGCTCGCCTGTGGGAAATGCTTCCCAGCCTGGTGGGCTAGGAAGGCTGGAACTATGAATCCCTTTGTTTCCATTCCACTTAGTGTGAGTGATTTTCAGGGGATCAGTTAGAAACAGTTCACCTTATGCATGCAAGGTGCTTGGCAATACTTCTTGTTAGTGGTAGTAACCATTCTGCTGTTGTCCTCTAAGGAAAGTCTCTCTGGTCTGCATGCCATCAGGGGCTGGCCTTTTCTTCTGCCTGGAGCTCCCAGATCCAACTCCTTTGCTTTATTAGATATCAGTTTCTCAAGGTGAGCTGATACCTAAGCAAATAAAGGTGACTGGAGGCGGGCTGGGGCTCAGGGTCAGACTGGTAGGCAATAAGGGGCACTCCCTTTTCTCATGGCCCCTGGCGGAGGTCCCAGGCAAGTCCTGGCCCAGGAGATGCTCTGGAGCCCAGAATATTTTCTGTTTTCCAGCAGCTGCAGACATGTAGGGGCCAGCCCCGTGCACATGGCTGAATGCTAGGAGCATCTTGGTAAACTTTGGACTTCCAGTTGTGCAGTCACTGTCAAATTCTTCACTGTCCCTGGAGCGGGTGTCCTTGTTCAGACCCTGTGGGTCATGGGGACAAGTCAACACAAACCAGGCTGTTCCTAGAAGACTTCATTTCCCTTGGCAAATAGCCCCCACAGATTCTAAAAGCCTCTCCAGCTCCAATGATCTCACACGTCCCCTGCCTACCAGTGAGATTAGCCATGGAACCTTCTGGAATGATCAATTCCAGGACTCTGGACTTTGGTCACTAGGGGGCATGAGTGAATGTCTGTTCTGTTTATACCCACCACATCCCGGGAAATCCATTCTTTATGCTCTAGATCTCCCGTGGTCAAGAGAAAGTTCTTCCAAAACACTAGAAACTTTGGGGCTATAGTCAGTGACCTTTTCCTCCTTGTTTCTCTTTAAGTGAAGCGGTAGAGGGGCTGGAGTCTCTCCTTGGCTTGCTCATGGGCCGTTAGCAGGAGGAGATGTTCCATTATCTGAGCTCTAATGAGCCCAGTAACTGGAGAATGTGGGGGTGATTTAATTTGAAATTCAATGGCCTACTTATTCTAGTGGGCTTTATTCTGGACCCCAGAGCGCGCAGAATGGGGACGCGGATGTCCCGAAGCAGTCAGAGCCAGGACCTGCAGTGGTTTTGAGGACGGCCCAAGGCAGGGAGGGAAGAGGAAAAAGGAGGAGGGAGGAAGTCTGCCTGCTGTTTTGCTTGTAACAATGGCCCTTAAAATTACCCGGCCCAGGCAACAGTTCCAGCATGCTCTGTGGTTCGCAGCTTTAGGGGCTTAATCACACTCCTCCAGCCTTTATAGTTAATTCAAAATGTTCTGGAGAGAAAATTTGGCTTGCCTGTGGGCGGCTCCACAGCCTACTTCCATGTGGTTATGGGATGGTTCCTGCCTGCTGGTCTAGATACCACATGGCCAAGGGGCACAGGTGGCAATCTGAGGAGGAATCTTATACAAAAATGGCGGCCTCATTTGTATGTCTGTCGCCAAACGTGCTGGGTATTCACTCATCGGTTCATTCTGTATTAATTCATCCATTCAACCTGCATGTGTGATGTACATAAAATTCCCTCTACGGCAGCCATGTCCCCCGCACACGCCACTGCTCTGGGATCCCATCGCTCTGACGACAGGCTCTGATGGCTCTTCTTTTCCTCCTTCCTTTGTGTTGAAGTGGAGGAGATGTCCCTTCCCTTTCCCAAGGCCAGTGTTCCCTCTTGCCCCCTCAGCATCCCACGTTCCTTCTCTACTGGCTCTTTTCCAACAAACTTAAGTGTGTTCAAATCCCTTCCCTCTTAAAAAGTTCCTGCGGGATCCCCAACCTCTCCAGTTGCGACTCCTTGTCTCCCCTCCCATCCCCAGCCCACTGTGTCAGGATTGCCCACTTCCTCTTCCCATGGAGGTTTGCCTCTCCCCCTCCACTCCCTGAGGCTGCCCTCACCCAGGGCACCGCTGGCCTCTGGATAAATAAACCCTACCGCCGCGCTACATCCTTCCTTGTCTGACCGTTCTGCCCTGTCCACCACTCTCTGTGGCAACACTCTGGTCCCCTGCCTCAGGGGATGACATGTTCTCTTGGTTTCCTTGCACCTTTCTGCTTCCTCCTTACCAACTTCTCTTCTTCATCCTTAAGTGTGGATGCTCCCCAGGCTCTGTTCTGCCTCTCCCTGTGTCCCCACTTCTGTGGTTTCAGTTTATGTTCCCATCCCAACATCGCCCCAGACCTAGGGTTCTCCTCTGGTTCGAGCCACCTTTATCTGCCACCTGGACGGCCAGCAGCACTGGTCTCCACACACCCACCTTTGTTCTTCCATTTCATTTCCACAATGAAGCCAGAATGATCTTTCTAACATGCAGCTGTCAGCTCGCTCTTCAGCTTGAAACCTTTCAACGATCCCAGGGTTATCTTTAAGGTAAAGTCTAAAATATTTAAGCTGACTTACTAGACCCTTCATGATCATACTTGCTCTTCTTCAACTGTGTTTTTTCTAGAATACTGTTTCCAGGGTTGGGTGCCTAGCCAGCAACTAACAGGCTACTATGGGCTATTTGTGTCCCCACAAATTCCTATGTTGAAGTCTGAACCCCCAGGACGTCAGAATGTGACTGTATTTGGAGACAGGGTCTTTAAGAGGGTGATTAAGTTAAAATGAAGTCCCTAGGGTGTCCCTATAAGAAGAGGTGATTAGGACGCGGACACACCAACAGGGAAGACCATGTGAAGACACAGGGAGAAGACGGCCATCTACAAGCCAAGGAGAGAGCCCTCAGGAGAAACCAACCCTGCTGATAACTTGATCTCAGACTTCTGGCCTCCAGAACTATGAGAAAATAAATTTTTGTTGTTTAAGCCCCCCAGTTTGTGGCACACTGTTATGGCAGCCCTAGCAGACTAAAAGGCTTTAAGTCTGTTTAAATTTCACTTAGTCAAGGAGGCCTTCCTTGACTCACCTTCCTAAATTCTTCCCATACCCTTGATTTCCCTTTTCTAACACTTCCCTTTTTTTTTTTTTTTTTTTGTGGTGAGGAAGATTGGCTCTGAGCTAACATCTGTTGCCAATCTTCCTCTTTTTCGCTTGAGGAAGATTGTCCCTGAGCTAACATCTGTGCCAGTCTTCTTCTATTTTATGTGGGACACCACCAGAGCATAGCTTGATGAGTGGTATGTAGGTCCGTGCCTGTGATCCAAACCCATAAACCCTGAGCCACCGAAGCAGAGCATGCAAACTTAATGACTACACCAGCGGGCCAGCCTCTGTAACACTTCGTATGTGTGGAATTATTCTTCAGCGGCTATGTTCCAGGCAAGTCTTAAAGGTTCTATGAAAGAAGACACTTGTGTGTGTCCTGCTCATGGCTGTGTCAAGTGCTTAGCACATTATCTGGTATCCAGAAGCCATACCAGTAAATATTTGTTGCACGACTGACTGAATAAACATGTGAACAGATTTTCAAGTATTACTAGGAGGCTCCTCTGAGGGGGAACATCACCCACTTCTTTCAGGCTGCACCGACCCCAGAACTGAGGGGGTGTGAGGAAGGCAACAGAGAACCCTGATTCCGTGGTCTTGTCTATATGCTTTGCGCTACTTCTTGTTTAGGAGTAAAGTGAAATGAAAGCAAAATTTTAAGACATTATTAAAGGGAATTGGAGTGTGAACTCGATAATCAGATCCTATTTACTCACTTTGGTGAGGAGCCTACCTGGAAAAGAACAGATAAGAGGAAGGTGTTAGCAGAGAAGGGTGGAGCTAGAGGAAGCCGTGAGAAGGTGAGAGGGCGTGGGGTAGGGCTGGGAGGGGAAGAAAGTTCACCTACATCTTATTTCCCCCAGGTCTTCCTGGAGAAAGGAGGGGACCATCAGGCTGCTCCTATTTGGTAGCAATTGAGTGAGGCAAAGATGTGGAGGGAACGATTCCAGAAAGTTCCATGACCCATACCTCAGTGTATGTCTGTTTAGACCAGATTTCTCTTTGTGGTGACAAGTGAGGAGTGGGGAGCACCAAGCTTCCCGAGGGCAGGAAGATAAAGAGGTGTATCTGTTCCTCCTTTCCCCCTTTCCCGAGCCTTCCCTCACCTAACCTCTTGGGTGCTCCCTCTAGCTCACAAGCCCTCCCTCCCCTGAATCTGTTCCCTGCAGGACTGGGCTCTGGCATAGGTCTGCATCACGTGACCCCTTCCTGTTGGTGTTGGACTGAGGTGGGTTTGTGGGCCAACCAATTCTCACTCTGGGCAGAGTTGGACTTGGGATTTGGAGATGGCCATCTGGCTTCTGCACGTGGCCGGGTGAGTGAGATATACTTGTATCATCGGAAAAACCGTGAGGCCTGTGTGTGCAGCACGTGGGCTGAGAAGCGGGGAGCGCTGGGCTCGAGAGAGGTGCAACAAAGCAGGAGAAGTCATGTGCGGGGCAGGCCGGGGTGGGACAGGAAGAGACCAGGAGTGGCCTGGGTTTCTGATTACCTAGGTTCTTGTTCTAGAACATTCCAGAGGCCTACCTGAGTGGATTTCCATGAGTTACTGCCTCTGTCTTTATAGTCCACTCCCTTTTCCTTTAAGCTGACTTGAGTTGGTTTCTCCAACTCGTGACTCAAGGCACCCTTCAACCTTCCCCTTCTCTCCCTTCACCTCTGACTTCCTCTCCTCTCCCCTCTCTTTTTCCTTCCCTCTCTTTCTAGTCACTGAACCTAAGGAATGGAGAAGGTTCCAGGCTGCCCTATCAGCTGTCCTTCTCTCCTGGGTTCCTCTAAGGTACTGGGGTTCAATTCCTCTCAGGCCCCACCATTTGGAGAGGGACCTCCAGGCTCTTTTCTCTGGCCCCCCATTAGTCACATTCTCAAGTCTAGATTTGCTTCTCTGAGCTAAGAAATATATTTTCCTTATGTTCCCAGGTTCAAAACCACTACCCTAGCGATGGAAATAAGCACTTGTTTTTATATATTTCTATATGGGGCCATTTTCATTTATATTTTTATATGAATGGCTTCTCCCCAACAGATCTTAAAAGAGATTTGAGCTCCTACAGAGGGTCCTATTGTCCTCAGTGGGGAGAAGCGACAGAGCACGCATGTATGTGTCAATATTATATATAGAAGAGAATCACAGTAGTGCGATTTTAATGAAAGAGGGAGGAAATAAAAGCCTTCAAAACACTTTGCTGGATCAAAATTTCTAGGCCCTACAGTTCGTATTTGCTAATCCTCCTGAAAGAAAAGTGCTACTGTAATGATTAAGGCATGCTGAGTTTGGTCTCTCTTTATTGAAAATGTTTTTTTTTTTAAGGATTTTAATGTGAACAGCAGCATTGGCCAGTCTCATTTTAATTACAGTCTTCCATTTCCGTGGCTAGCTGTCCCAAGCTCGAGAGAGTCACAGGGTGAAGTGACGGCTGGGGACCAGCAGGACAAGCCTGCTTTCCGGGAGGATTTCAATTGCTTTTATCTAGTTTATTTTTTCCTTTTTAGTAAACGTACTTTTAAAACACGGGGTGAACAGTTGGATTCCCAGAGCAGTGCTTGGTGTGAAAGCCTATTATTACTTATTTTGTTCTATGACAAAACTTCCTTTGAGTCTTTCTCATGTGGATTTCCTGCCCTCCCCAGACCCCTGCTGGCCTGCTGAGTTGGGAGAATAAAGATCATCGCATAAACAGAGAAAACAGGGACGCAAGCAGGGCTGGCGTTGGTAGTTAACAGATCAACGTGCCATTGGATGCTATCGTCTGTCCCCCAGGGATGATTGTCTTCATACCCATCACCCTGCCTCTCTCCGGCTCCAGCTCCTCCTAAAGAATGTCTTCAGGTCACATCCAGCATGGCTGACTCCACAGTCCATCTGCTGGTGGCAGATGTCGGCTGTCCCTCGTCCTCTGGCCCCAGCATTTGTGGGAAAGGCCTCCATTTCTATCCTGAGCCAACTTGGGAGCTGAACTCAGAAAGAATTCCCTCACATCACAGCAGTATTGAACCAAGAAAGATTTACAGAAGCTCTCATGGGGAGGCAATACAGAGCTTTCTATCACAGCCAACTACTTAAAGATCCACTTTCGAGGTTTTGCTTCTCTAAAATCTTTTCTGAGCATTTTTCTATCTCCCTGTCCCCAGGAAGTGCCTGACCTGGATGGCTGTCCTCTCCTCTTTTATGCAGAGCAAAGCAGCTTTCTCCAGCTTCTACACCCAAGCCCACACCCAAATCCCGTATAGACTACAGCGAAACAAAGTTACCCACTTAACAGGACCCACTTTCCATAAATGGCAGTTTTATGATCATCTCTGATAATTATGTCACTCACCGTAAGTGACTTATCCAAATATTTATTTCAAAGAGATTTTTTCTCGGCCTAAGAGAAATAATCAAATGAAATTTCTTTTTTGTTATTGACTTTTTAATTGGTGGTTGTAAATGTTGTGTCATATTTCGCACTCATTAGCCTCCCTCCCTTTGGAGTCTCATAAACATCACACTGTCCATTCATGTGTTCAGGAAATTCTTTTTACTATCCTTTCTGTGCCAAGCACTGGTCTGGAAAGCTGGCTGGGGCAAGAATTGAGGCGTAAAGGAAGACTGGAAGAGAGGCCATTTTCGGGGAGCAAGAGTTGGCTCCTAGCACAGATCTGGACTCTAATCTGTCTGCCTCTTGCCTAGCTTCAAAATCCCATTGCTTCCCATTGCTTCCAAGAAAAAAAAATCACACCTCTTAACCTGGTGTGCAAGGCCCTCTGCAGTTGGGTATCAACTGAACTTTCAAACCTCACCTCCTCCTACTTCTGTGCACTTTAGCCAAAGTGATATTCCCATATAATGCCATTAATTGGATGTTCTTCAATATCATCCTTAAATGATTGGTCTCTAGAGTGCTCTGCGATCTTGAAGCTAGCTGAGACTACTCCCTTTGAAGCTGTGGGAGTCTGGTCCCTTGGGCCCTGCTCCCTGAGGCCTTCCTCATCAGCAAGTTGAGTTGGAAATTGTGTAGCCCTGCCTCCCGGGCCCTCTGGAGTTGTGCATGAGCAGCCAAGGACAAAAGCCATGGTGTTGCTGGATATTGATTCAACCATATTGCCAGAAATAATGGTTAGCCCCGGGAATGGATGCAAATTTGCCCCAACAACCTGGGCCGTGTTGCCAGGCCATCAGGGTGTGACACAACTTCTCTCACCTTCATGCCACACCTGGAATTCCTGGTTCATCACGATGCACCTCACAGGGGAGCCTGTCCTTAACCTGTGTCAGAGAATGAACTCTGTTGAGTCCTGCAGTACGGCCTGGGCAAGATGCTGCTTGGGAAGGACCAGAAAGGCGTATCATATTGGGACCTAACATCTGGCATGGCCAGCCATGTCTTGCTCTTTGATTTGCACCTGTCTCGCCTCCAGCCCCTCCAGGCAGGTGGTTGGGCACAGGAATTGTGGGGGAGCTTTGAGCTTCACTGAGGCCTGGTCCAGCTTGTTCCGACCTGTGACCCCAACCTATTTTCAGACTGACCCCATCTTCTCCAACACCAAAGGCTATACGCAGCTCGCTTTTAACACCATCCAATCCATATAGTAGTAACCAAAAAGGGGAGGATGGAGCCAAGAGTTGGCCTGGCTCCCTGTCCTAGGACGTGGGTTTAGAGCTTCCCACCCTTGCCCTGTTTGACGCAGCTACTAACCACTCTCTCTGTGACATTTTTCTTTTAGTCTCTAAGACCTGAGCTTACAGCATTACTTTCTTTCTTTACAATTTCTGTGGCCTCTACTTCCTCCTCCTCCACCGAGACTAATGGTGAAGATTCTAGAAGGCCCTCAGGCAGTTCTTGAAGCCTGAGGTTATTTGTTAATGCTGAATGTCTCCAGCAAACTCCTGACTGTGTCATGCTGAGACTTTGGACAAGCTTTCCCAGGCTTTCTGCCTCCTTTCTGCTTTGTCCACAAATCTCTGCAATCTCATCTCTGACTCAGAGGTCTTTTCATCCTCTTTCTGCCAGTAGGTAAGAAATTTAGCTTGCATTTTCCCAGAACGTTTTTCTCCAACAGACCTGCCTCTCCTTTCTGGAAGACGTCTTTGCTTGAAAATTTTGGACCGGAGATGAGCACTCACACTCACCTCCCAGGCAGATTCCAGAGCCAAGTTTCCAGCTGCCCGTACCAAGTCCTTCTCATCCTGAAGCTATTACAATCTCCTTACCACACCCCTGGACACCATGACAGCTCTGCAGTGTGACAGGTTCCACCTCTGACTCTGTGGGCCTAGATGTGATTCAGGCACAGCAGGACCTTGCATCAAAATTTGGAGATCCAAGATGGTAGCCTCTCCCACTTTTCTCATGTCACCCATTCTCCTTCATTTTTCACCCGTGATGTAACGCAAAGAGTAGGTAGAGGAGAGCCCAAAGGATTCTGCTTTGTTATTTTCTCAGCCATTGAAAGTGACTCACAGCCCACGCTAACGATGATTCTTTTGCCTGAGTTGACTGGAGCTGGGGCTTGGGATTTATTCTGCACCCTTAGCTGTGTCCAACTTGGCCATCATCGCCCGGAGGTGAACACATATGAGCACAGGAGGTACCAAGCGTCTTCAGATAGATCTTAAAGTCTTTGGTGAGAAACCTAAACTTCAGAGGTGGGGATGGAAGAAAATCAGGCACCAGACATTCTGCCCACCCCTAATCCTGGTCTAGCAATCTTATGACCTTGTATCATCCAAGAATGTTGCCATCTTGGCTCAGACCTTTGGGATGACCCAAGTAGATGTCCCCTAGGCCAGCATGTGGCACTCTCTCTGCTTTACTAGCTATGTCTTTCCTTCCCACACAATTTTTCTGCCCTATTGACTCCTCTTTCCCGAAGTCCCCTTCTCCTCCTCCTCTACTCCCCACCCCCAGCCTCCACCAGAATTTGAGATGTTTCAAGTTTGTTTCACTGTCTTGTGAGCTTTCACCGCCTCTGGATACAGTCGTGAGCCAGTCACACCATCCCTTCTGCTCTTTGGTGGAATGAAGATGTGGTGGTGGTGATTTTCTGCTCTCATTGAGTCATCTTTTCCTGTTATTTGCTTTAAGTTCTTAAAACCAATCACCCACATCTCCAATTGCAAGGAGTGATGGCTGTCACACGTCCTCATCAGTTTCACATTTGAGATCCAGAGCCTCTTTGCTAGGGTCACATTGACCTTATTATGCTCTGATAATAACCTCCCCCCATGACTTCCTGAGAAGCCTTCCTCCATTATTTGGGCTCTGAAAGGCCCCGTGCCCAGCCCCGCTCTGGCTGAAGGAGAGAGGTAAGAGTTGGGGCCAGGCAGTGCTACCACATTTAAGATGGGAAATGACTCAGAGCTAGTCTTCTCTGAGACCTGTCATTTTACAGAGGAGAAGTCTGAGGCTCAGAGTGGTTAAATCACTTGCCAAATCCTACCATCAACACATCAGTGGCAGAAATGGGAGTGAAATCCTGTGCCGTCTGACTCCCAGGCCAGTGCTCTTTCCTTCCCCTCCACCTTGCAGACAGGCACACTTCCTGGGCTGGAGCGGCACCCGAAGACTCCTAATGAGGTGGAGTCCAGCCTTCCCACACCCCGTCATTGGTGCCTAACTTCCTCTATGACACCTTTGTGGGGAAACCTGCCATCTTCAGAGGCAGCCCACACACCTGTGTTGAACATTTCTTTCCTTTATTGAAATGAAATTGTCTTTCTGTTGCTTCCACTCAGAGGTCCTGGTTCAACCTCTTGGAGTCAATACAGAATCACTTCGATCCCTTGTACAGTGATGACAGTTCTCATGAGAAGCTGGCCATCTGTCCCTTTTATTTCCTCTTTTCCAGGTGAAATAACCTCCTATGATACTGGAACCAGTTCTGATGTGTGTTTTTTTTCACACCACCAAGTAATTAACCCAGTTCTGACAGTATTTACCTGGAGATCGTGTCAGAGCCCACAGGTTAAGGGCTCAGACTTATGCACGTGGCTCCCTCTCACACATACTTCAGACACCAGTCACAAGTTCAGGTTGTCATCTGTGTTTCTGACCAACCGGCTATAGATTGGAGGTTCCCATGACCCCCTTTGTGGGTTTGACTAATTTGCTAGAACGGCTCACAGAACTCAGGAAAACAGTTTACTTACTAGATCACTGGTTTATTATAAAAGACATAACTCAGGAGCAGCCAGATGGAAGAGGTGCAGAGGGCAGGGCACGGGGCAAGGGCACGGGGCTTCCATTTTCCTTGCAGGTGCACCTGTCTCTCAGCTCCTCCTGATGGTCACCAACCCGGAAGCTCTCCGAACCCCTGTCCTTTTGGGTTTTCATGGAAGCTTCTGCTTAGGCACAGTTGATTAAATCATTGGCCATTGGCGATTGAACTCCACCTGTAGCCCCTCTCCCCTCCCCTGAGGTCAGAGGGTGGGACTGAAAGTTCCAACCCTCTAATCACAAAGTTGGTTCCCCTCCAACCGGTTCCCCATCTTAAGGTGACCTAGGGGCTTTCCGAAAGTCACCTCATTAACATAACAAAGACACCTTTATCATTCTCATCACTTAGGAAATTCCAGGGGTTTTTGGAGCTCTGTGTCAGGTCTGAGATGAAGATCGAATACGAATTTCTTATTATACATCACAATATCACAGTCCTCCGTTATGGGAAGTCTCATTTCTAGGACTTCCCCTTCCCTGTCCATGTGGAACTGAGATCCCGATATGTCTGGTGGTCATAGTGTACCCAGGATCACATGAGTCCCTTCGTGGCCACACTGCACTGCCCTCTACTTTCAGACCATGCCAGAGAGAGCTGAGCAGAAGAGGAGGCCACCGGGCATGGGGGACCAACTCTAGGAGCTGCCAGCACCTGCCACCGCAGGTTCCCAAGCTGTTCCTCTGCTCTGCACAGCCAGGAGCGGAGCCAGCCAAGGAGCGAGACTGGAGTCAAACCGAGATCCAGATGCCACGCTGGAAGCAGGAGAGGAGCTGTGGCCAGCGCTTGGCATTTGGGGCAGCAGCTCAGCCAGCCTGGCTCCCGGGAGGAGCCTCGAGGAGGAGCCTGCTCCTGGAGCAGACAGATAAAGAGGTGAGGAGGGACACTCTCCACACAGCAATTAACAGGCAGAGTGGCACCGAGTGGATATTTCAATCATGTGGTTGGGGCACTTTGCCATCCCGGGCTCAGGCTCCAGAGAGGGCCAGCAGCACGGTTCCCACGAAAGGTTGAGCAGTTGGCATTTCTGCTTGAAAAGCCAGTTTTTGAGGGGTGATGTCTCAGCTCCTCTAATTAAGGAGAAGCAGAGATTTCAGGTTGGCAAACAGAACTCCCTCTGGCCCCGATGCACGTTTTCATGTTCTCTTGCGCCCTTGCTTTTCTTGCCTTTAAGTCTTTTAAAAAGACTAAAAAATAAAATAAAATAATATTAAGGCTTTAAGTGGGCTCCAATTTTCAAATTTAAAGGGAATGCATAGGGCTAAACCAAGCGGCTCCAAGAGGCCCCCAGCCCCCATCACTCGCCTTCGGAAAGCACTGAGCCCAGACTTTACCACCCCTGGTGTCCCCGCTACGACCATCCTTAAACACAGGCTGGGTGGTTTCACTGCTCTCAAAAATCCCAGAGTCCCCAGTTCCCCACAGAGGAGAATCTAAACGCCCCACACGAGCATCCACGCTTCTCCATGGTTTCCCGCTCTTCCAGGTGCCGGCCGAGGAAAACATCACTGCAGTCCAAACGGCAGCTGTTTCTTTGGGCAATTAGAATTGCAATTCGGGAGACACAGATGCAGGTAGAAACCCAAAACCTAAAAGCCAGGGGTTTTTAAAGCCAAAGAAGGGAGAGTTATTAGAAAGAACTTTAACTTGAGTTGGAGGCAAGAGAGCTGGTCTTAGCCAAACATTGACTGACTGTTGATTCTATCTTCAGAAAGTCTGCCATCCTCAGTCTTGTGATCAGGATGTCCATTCTCCTGCTGACTTCTCAAACAATTGCTGGTAAAACAGTTGCCGTTTGGGGCTAGTCCAGAGGTTTGGCCCAGTCCAAGGTTCAAGGCAGCAAAGCAGTTTCTCTAGAAGGGCAGTTCTGACTCCATTTTATTTTACTTTTTTATTTTTTATTTTTTTTGAGCAAGATTAGTCCTGAGCTAACTACTGCCAATCTGCCTCTTTTTGCTGAGGAAGACTGGCTCTGAGCTAACATCCATGCCCATCTTCCTCTACTTTATATGTGGGACACCTACCATAGCGTGGCGTGCCAAGCGGTGCCATGGGGATCCGAACCAGTGAACCCCGGGCTGCCGAGAAACAGAACGTGCGAACTTAACCGCTGCGCCACCAGGCCAACCCCTCTGATTCTATTTTAAAACGACTCCACTACAGTCACTTTTGACCCAGGTCAAAATAGGCCCAGTTTCTAAAGGAACATTTCCCAGGGGAATGTGATGTTCTTGTCCTCACACCCCTTGGGGGCTGGATGGAGGCCACGGATGCAGCTCTGTCCTTGCTCTGGAGTCAAGGGCCAGTCTGGGCAGCGGTCAGCCTTGCTCTGGAGCACCTGGCTCTCCTGCCATGGTCCTCAGAGTCATGAAGTGTCAGAGCTTAGTTTAACCGGGTCACTTTATAAAGGAGGTAGTGAGGTCCAGAGAGGGCAAGGGGAGTGCTCCGGGTTGCACAGCCAGAGAGCAGGGGTCAGGCTTCACACTTTGCCTCTTAAACTCTCCTTTCAAAGTGCTGGGAGCATAGTGGTTACTCTCCTAAGTGCTGCTGGGTTCATGAGCCTCCCCTGACTTCTTTCCGCTCTCTGGGGCTGTCTCCTGTAAGGGGAAAGGAATACGGCATGAGCAAATCTTACTGGAAGAGAGACCCATGGGGAAGGGGAGAAAAGTGGGGTTTTTTTTCGCTTTTCCCTGGTGGCCTTTGTCCCATTCTTGCTGATTCCGGAGGTGTTCCCAGGGCCTGGCTGAGCTGGGGCGGGCCAGCCTCCTGAGGTGGCTCCGACTGCACTCCTGGTGATCATAGGTGATTATCTCCCCATGAAAATGATCGATGGTCCCTTATCAGACTGTAAATCCAAAGCTAAGCAGTTTGTGCTCCCTTATTTGCAGACCAGCTCTTCTCTGTCCTGTGGCCCCCTGGAGGAAGTCTTGCAGGGCCGAGCTACTGTGATTGCACAATGCTGCCTCTCTTCCCAGGATTCATGACTTTAATTACTTTTCTTCCCAGGGCTGAGTTTATTGTGGAGGCTGCATGGCCGGTGGATTCCTGCTTGCCTTGCACGGGCTCGCCCCATAGGAGTTCTAACAAGGAGCTGATTTTCCAATCTCATTAAAGCAACACATTAGAACGAACAGGGCCCGGGGAGAGTGTCTGCAGACCTGGGTTCCCGGAGCATTTGTGGAAAGCCCACGGGCAGCATGTGTGTCCCTAGGTCTGTGTTCTAGTCTCAGACTTGTCCCCCGACTTGCTGTGTGATCTTGGGCAAGTCGTTTGACTTCTCTGAGTCTCAGCTTTCTCCTTTGTAAATCGTCTACAATCCTCATCCTGCTATTGGGAAATGCAGGAAGTGGTGTCTGGCTGCCTCAAGAGACTGCTTGGCACTTGGAAGTGGAGCCTGAGAAAGGTGCTTCTTGGTGGCCTGGCCTGGGTTCTGTTGGGAGCTTCCTGCTGCCTGTCCTCTGGTGCGGCACAGATGCCCTCACACCCTTGCAGCCGCCCCAGACCCACAACCCCTCACGCTCACCCTCAAGCTCCACCATTCACAGAAGCATCTCCAAGCTGCAGTCACTGTGAGCCACTTCTGATTCTTCCTTCCAAGAGCACAAGACTCGTCCTCAAGGACCGGGGGAACGCAGATGAAGAGCAGAAACGCTTAGCAAGGGCCCTGACACCTACTCCCCGGTTTTTTTCTGGACCAGCTATGTCATTCCTTATTGTCCTTGAGTGCTCATTCCTATGGAGAATTCTGGCTCAATGTCACTTTTCTCCTGCGTGGTCCCTGTGGCCCAGAGGCTGCTCCCCTAAAGTCACCGCTGTCCTTTGTGCCTTTCCAGGTCGGCATCTCTGCTGCTCTCCCCGCCTCTCTGCACCGGTTCTCAGAGGGCAGCTCAGGGGGCCTCTGCTCCTCTGTGAATCTGTGCTCTCTGCTTGGAAACCAGGTGACTGGCTCCACTTTAAAGCTCAAAGGACCGTTGCTGAAAGCTTTTTCTGAAAACCAAGACTCAAAACAGCGCCCTGCCTACGGCTGAGCTCGATGGTTGTTGGAATGACAGAAACCTTTGAAAATGCCCTCTCCTCAGCACTAGCGTCTACAAAGAACCAGACCTTTCTGACCACAGCCTCTCCCACCGATTTTATCCTCCCCAGCTAGCAGAGGAAGACGGATGCTTCGAGCCGGCTTCTCTGTGCTCTCTGCCTCTCCGGTGTCCAGGTTTATATAATATTCAGAGTTTAGACTGTCAGCTGTTACCTGCCCCCCCACACCCTGTCAATCACAGACCTGAGCAGGGTCCATGGCCGAGGGAGCTGGGCCGAGCCTGGCCATTTCCCCAGCTGTGGACACAGTCCTGGAAGGACCCCATTTTAGCCACAGCACAGCAGAACGGGACGAGCAAGGACAGTGGCTGCAGTCCTAGCACGTGTGTGTGGCTGGGCAACGCCTGAATGTCTTCAAGCGTCAGCTTCCTCATTAAATATGAGGATAAGAACCATGGCCCAGGAAGCCCATCGGGTAATAGAGGTAAACACATAGGAGGTGTCGTGGGTTGAATAGCATCCCCCCCAAATTCATGTCCACCTGGAACCTCAGGATGTGACCTTACTTGGAAATAGGGTCTCTGCAGATGTAACTAAGGTAAGGATGGAGATGAGATCATCCTGGACTAGGGGGGCCCTAAGACCAACATGAGTGCCCTTATGAGAGACTGAAAAGGACACACAGACACAGAAGGCAGAGAGTGGAGTGATGCCACCACCAGCCAAGGAATGCCAGGAGCCACCAGAAGCTGGAAGAGGCGAGAAAGTGTTCTTCTCCAGAGCCTTCAGAGGGAGCGTGGCCTGGCGGACACCTTGATTTTGGACTTCTGGCCTCCAGAACTGTGAGAGAGAAATTTTGTTATTTAAAGCCACTCTGTGGTGATTTGTTGTGGCAGCTGTGGGAAACTACGACAGTGTGTTCTTAATAAGGTACAGTTATTATTACTTTCTTTCTTTCTTTTTGAGGAAGATTAGCCCTGAGCTAACATCTGCCTCCAATCCTCCTCTTTTTGCTGAGGAAGATTGGCCCTGAGCTAACATCTGTGCCCGTCTTCCTCTACTTTATATGTGGGACACCTGCCACAGCATGGCTTGACAAGTGATGGGTAGGTCCACACCCGGGATCCGAACCCATGAATTCCAGGCCACCGAAGCGGAACGTGTGAACTTAACCATTGCACTACCGGGCTGGCCCCCACCTTCTTTCTTTTAAAGAGAAGACAGGACTGTTTACAGACTTCTCAGGGAAGGGGGAGGGAAGGGCACTCCTGGAGAGGAGACACCCAGAAAGCTGGAGGGGGACTGGTGGGACGATCCAGCTGGGGGCAAAGAGCTGAGGTGGACAGCTGAGCAGAGCCCAGTGCTTGGGGTCCCCGGTGCACCATGAGCCCGGCTCCCTCTCCAACTTCGTTTTCCATCTGAAAATACTGCAGATGTCACAGATCGGCCACCCAGCCCTGTGATTCTCTAACTTCATGTAATGTGGAATTATAGCAACACAAGCATCAAATTACCAAGGACAAGTAGCTGCAAAGGAATTATGCAATTCTTGGTTACTTGGAGGGTTTTTTGTTTTTCTTCACGCCCTTTTTAAGCTGATTCCTTTAAAAGCACCATTGGGTGGGTGGCGGGGAAAGCAGATGGCAGATGGGCCAGGGCACCAGAGAGGGCGATGAGGGAGTTCAGCGTCGTCAAGGCTGCACAATGGGGCGTGTGGCCTGGGTTGAGGTGACAGGGATCTGCATTCCCCCCTTCTGTCTGCTGCCTCCTCCAAGCCCCTGGGCAAACAGTACCACTCCACCCTCCTGGAGAAGGACAGGAGGAGAGCCAAGCAGGGCTGCTGGTGCCAGGGGTGGGAAGGGTCAGGGAGATGGGCCGGGCGTCGGGGAGGAGGAGGGGGTAGGGGTGGTTATTCCTGGAAGGCTCTGGAACCACCATGAAGACGGGCAGTGCAATGGCACCCACACTGTGTCCTCCACAAGCACCTCCCGCCCCTCTGTCCCACCCCACCACCCGGTTCTCATGGACCCCTCAGCTTGTGCAAAGGCTGACATGAGAAGGTGACCTTGGTCTTGTCATCCAGCCTCAGAACAGAGGGGAGGGTGCACAGCCCTGGCTCTGACCACCACCCTCTGGGGACCCGAAGGTGGAGAGGGACAGTTCTGCAAAACCTTCCTGGCCCATCTTTCCCGTTCACAGGTGCTCAATTGTTGTTTGTGGCATTGTGTCCTTCCCGCGCTCCCTGGCCCAGGCAGCTGCTCTGCCAGTGACACCTCCACTGTGTTCCTGCCAGGCTCCGCAATGCCCCTGCCCACACATGTACAGGCACCAAGCTGCCCTCTGCATCTGCTCAGCTCAGGATTGTGCACACAGTAGGTGGTCAATAAATGTGGAGTGGCTGGAGTATTGGACTGAGTGGGACTTGGTTCTAAGAGGCAAGGAACCCAGTGGGAGAGGGCTGTGGGATCCCCCTCCTTCTCCAGTGGGGGCCAGGCTATGAGCAGTTGACAGAGGCTGGCCTGTGCCTCCGAGATGCCGTGCAGGGACCGACATGTACAGACCTGTGCCTCTCCTGCTGGCCCTCGGGCCATCTTTGAAATGAAACTGTCTGCCCCACACTCTCATCCACTTATTCGCACTGTTATTAATTTGCACTCGCTTGACACAATGCCTCTGAAGGGTTTGGGCAGCTCCCTGCATGTGGATCCCTCCTCCTCACCTGGCCCCTGTAGCGCTCTCACCACTGTGGGACCCCATGTGCCCAGCCGGCGCTCTGTTCCCTGGGAACTACGTCTTGTGAGCATCCTCAGATACGGAGTGCAGCCTGTGTTGAAAACTCTCTCTCCCTCACACCCATTATGGTTTAGATTACAGAGCAATTATCCCTCTGAGCTGCTGTGTAATTCACAGGTCACAGCCATTCAGCCTGCTAATGGCGTTCGAGGGAGCCACACTTAGCAGGGCCCAGAAAGTCAGAAACACACCAGTGCCCTGGCACCAGGACCCTTCTTGGTGCTGTGGAGAAGTGAGGAGGAGTCCTCTTGATTCAGACTCCCAGGTCCGTGGAGGGGAAGGTGGGGCCAGGGTTCAAGGGGCATTTTCCCCTCTAATCTCATGGGTAGCAGGCTGCTTGGGCCAGATTCCCTAGACCTGCAGAGCATGCCCTCCTGAAAGAGGCAAGGGCCCCCCACCTTTGTCTGGATTGGGATGTCATAAAAGCAGCTCCTTGAATGGCCCAATTGCTTATTTGATTGGAGTGCAAAAACTCCATTGCTAGGTCTCCAGGGAACAGAAGCCCAGCAGTAACGCCATCGACATTGCAATCCAGATGGGCTCCCTGTCCACACAGCCTCCATCTCTCTCCCTGGGGTGGGAAGTTGATGAGGGTATTTGGAGTTCTAGACTCAAAGGTCCGCCAAGGCATCTAAGTCATCTGTTCAGGTTTCCTGAGTCTAGAACTTAATTAGCCAAAGGGAAGGAAGCAGACTGACACTGTTCTCTCTAAGTACTTTTCCCTTGGAGGCACAGAGAGCAAAGTGAAAGCCCCTCTTCAACCCCGCCCAACCCTACTCTCCTACAACGCCAGGAATAATCCCTGTGAACAGCTGGTATGTGTGCTTCTTTCATCTGGATATTCAGAGAGAGAGAGAGAAATGCACATGCGCACATATAATTTCAAAAATCACATAAATGGACCAAGACTACATATTCTGTTGATTTGTTTGTTTTACTTGACCATATATGGTAGAGATCTTTGCATGTCACTATATATGTGTGTGCCTACATCATCCTTGCTAACCACGACATAGTATCCCATAGTATGAATGGCTTGTGACTTAGGTCATCACTCCCATATCAGTTGTTCAATTTTATGATATTACAGACGATCCTGTGGGGTCTGGGATTGCATTTCCCTGCAAGTAATAGAAAAATCTGATTACAATGGCTTAAACGAGATTCTTCCTTCCTTGCTTCTCCCTCCCTTCCTTCCCTCCTTCCTTCCTTTTCTTAAATGCAACGGGAAGTCTGGAAGCCGGCAGTGCAGGCCTGCTCGAGAATATTCTTCTGTCTTTCTCTTCTGCCCTCCTAGTGCATGACGTGGGTCCTCCTGGCCAAAAGATGGCTGCTGCAGCTCCAGGGTCTGCTCCTATATTTCAGCTAGGAAGGAAGAAGAGTGAAGGTAAAGGGCAAAAGCCACTTTCTGCTTTTGAGGATTTGCCTTTGTGTGTGTGGGTGTCGGGGTGGGGTGGGTACGGAGGGGAAACCTCTACAGGGACATACCTCCATCTAAATGCCCAGACTTGGTCCATGGTCGATCCTTAAAGGAGGCTGGAAATGAATTTATTTAATTTATAGGCTCAATTGTAGAGGAAGGCAAGGAAGAAGGTGATGGAACGGTGTGTGAGCCAGCCTCAGAGCATGTCTGCCACAGGGTACGTGTGAATGGAGCTGTAGGAGACATTCCTAGAACTGGATTCTTCTCACTGCAGCTGTTTGACCTGGCACTCCAGGCCTAAGATCTGGAGTCTTGTCTCGTTCTTTCCTACGTGTCCCTCTGGCTCAGCACACCCAGTTTTCCAACTTCCCAGCACTGGGATATCACGTGCCCTGTTGCCTCCCGCCTCGGACCCCCCTCTCCTGGAAGGCGAGTGCCATTTCTATCCAGATCCATCCTCCTCTGAGGTTCAGTTTATCTCCATCTTCCCTGAAGCGGGCCCCGACCAACTCAGCTGGGCAGAATGTCTCCTTTTTCCCAAACGGAGAGTCTGTATGTTTTTCTCTCAGTCTCCCTCCCATGCCCATCTTTCCTAGTATTATTCCCAGGGATTTTTACCCCCAGGAATTAAGGGGAACAGAGACCAACAGAGAAGAGAGGGTCAGGCCCCAGGCTAGACTCAGAGACAATGCCTGCCGCTTGGAGACAGCTGGGATATATTCTCAATCAAGGCCTCATGGATTTGTGCCTGAATTCTGGAGAATGGAGACCCCAAGGAGAAAGCAGGGAAACAATTTCACTGAGTCTCTGAAGTGTGTTGGGAGTTGAGGTGGCCCCTGGGGGTGGAGAGTGACCTGCTCCATGTGGATTCACAGTTGGGGGCCCTGGAAGTGGAGTGAAGTGGGAAGGGAAATCCCTGTGAGAGCCTCAGCACCAGTAGTTCCAAGCACCCGTGGAGTGACACGAAGGAGCCTATGAGCAGCAGTGACCTTGGCTCAGACATCGGAGCCATTGGTGGCAGCTGGAGCTGATGCAGGAGAGGTGAAAAATGGCCCGTTCCTGGTGGCTGGATGATGGTGCTCATGAGCACACGTGAGAGATCTTCTGGGTGGGACATTGGGGCTTGCTGGGGCCCTGGAATAGCAGGAGGGGTGGAGCCAGAGAAATCCTGTTTTATAACTGGTACGTTGATTCTTTTTTTATTATTTTGTTTTAATGAAACTTTTATTTTGGGATAATTGTAGATTCTCATGCAGTTGGAAGAATGACTATGGAGAGTTTCCATGTACACTTTATTCAGTTTTCTCCAATGGTAACGTTTTGGAAAATGATAGTACGATAGCATTACCAAGAAATTGACATTGATACCTTCCTCTGAGCTCAGGCAGGTTTCCCAGTTTACTCATTTGTATGTGCATGCATGTGTGTATTTAGTTCTAGGCAATTGATTCTGTTTTTTTTTTTTTTTTTTTTTCCCAAATGGGAAGACTCGGATTACACATGCAGATGTCGTCTTCAGGTCTGGATGGTGAGCCCTTTGAAGTCAGACTCTCGCTGTCCTGCCAGCCTCCTCCTCCTGGAGTGAGTTGCCGTCTTTATTGCTTCAGCTACGTTTTGCAGCGAGGTTATTTTGCAGAGGACACTAGGAAACAGCATCGCCCAAAGCTTGCCAGTCTGCGGGTGCTGGGTTTTGATAGTCTGGAAGCATCTTTTGAGTAGATGTGCCTACAACTCTTTCCAAGCTTAAATTATTGCATTCCTGTTCCCTGGAGTGGAATTTTGGACCTTCCATGTTTATCAGATTTCAAATTATTTTCTAAGAAGAGTTGGCCTTTCTTTCCCTTTTTCTCTTCCTAGGAATTTTTCTTCCCTCCTGCCTTCAGCCATGGTGTGTTCCTACCGCAGATGTTTAGTGAGCGCACAGTTGTTGAGAGGGAAGGGGTCAGACTAGGATCAAATCCTGGCTCTACCATTTACCAGGTGGTAATGTTGGGTGAATTACTTGCCCTCCCTGTCCCTTAATTGTCTCATCTATTAATTGGGAGATAACAGTCATATCTATCTTGTGGGATGTTGGCAGGATTACATGGCTTCCCACATGTAAAATGCTTGGAATGGGTGATTGGCACATATGAAGAGGTAAACAACAACAACGGTAGCTATTATTATTTAGCAGGTATGGTGGTCAGTGCTAAGTGGACATAATCAGCACAAGTCCTGCCTTCGTGGAACTTACAGTCTGGAGCTACAACCGTGACCTTGGTTCACCAGCTCAGCTGATTGTGATAACACAAGATTCCTGCTTCACTGGGTACAGCAAATGGCCGACTCCTAGGAAATGTGATGTGAATGGACCATCACTTAACACATTTCACTCGCAACTGGGAGACATTACAATGTAAAATCAATTTTTATTTTATCTGAGTAAAGCATGCACAGTTAAAGGAGTGAAACGGTGCTAAAGAGTTAAATCAGAAAAAAGTCTTCTAGCCCCTATTTCCATCCTCTTCTTTCATTCTGTTCACTCTTTCTTCTAGTATTTTAAAGCCACTTTCCTAAATAATGTAAGTATTAGATATGATTCATTAGTTTTGTGGAAGATGAGGATTTTTACTTTCTTACACTTGTTTTCTCCTTTCCTATGCTCCCACTATGGTTAAATCACATTTTTATTAGATCCAGATTCCGTATTTTTTATTGTGACTCTATGAATATCGTTCGTGCCGAGTCATGTAATGCACCATGACAATATTTTATTTCTTGTTCAACTTTTATTTTTCTTGGAGTTAATAACTGCATTATCTTGTCATCTGTTTAGATTTTTCCTTATCCAGCCAAGGATATTATTTACAGGCAGGTTCTTTTCTAAGTTTTATTCTAGACCTTGAAATTTCTGCTTTCCCCAACTTTTGTTTTCTGTTCATTTTTGTATCTCTCCTTCATGGTGAAGACATTCCTCTGATGCCTGGTGATCCTTCACAGTTCAACATCCTTCATGTTTAAGAGAAAGGTACAAGAAATTGATTGGAGTCGTGCATGCATGGCTTATTGTCTTGGGATCTATACTGGAGAAGGAAGGCTTTCTCCTGGGGGACCACTGTCATTATCTGTGGGCTTTCCTTGCTCAGGGGTGTTCCATTTCTCTTAGAGAACGACCCTCCTGTTCCCTAACTGGGAGTGTAACCCTGTTGGCTGGAGTTCTGGAGCTGAGAAGGAGCGGAGGGCCAACTGTTTCACCTGTCAGTGTGCAAGCCTTCATTTAATTTCCCATGTCCAGTCCTGGGCCCTCCCATTGCCACCCTCTTCAATGTCTGGTAACTATGAGCCCCCTTCTCTGGTTCAAGGTCTTGGCGTTCTGGGGGTTGGGGAGTGGGGGCAAATCGGTTGCCAGAGTGGGTGGGGTTAGGGCCTAGGAGTCTAAGTTGTCCTCCTACAGACTTTCAGGCAATCTTCCTGCTTTTTACTTTCCCTGCCTCCTGCTGTAGCCGTGTCCCCAGTCCTAGAGGTTTTCTGGTAAACCTTCATGGTAAATCTACTTTCTTCTCAACCCCACTCTCCACTGTAGGCTCTTGGGTGTGACTTCCCCGCACCCAGCTTGGTCATTTCCATCTACTTTTGGCCTTCATTTCATGTCCTTCTAAGTAACAAAGATCCCTTAGTTTCATAGAAGATCAAGTCTGCATTTCTGCCTTCTTTTATTCTTTATTATTTGGGATGAATTTAAAAAGAAACTTTGACAGAAATGTCTTTATCAGGTGTCTTGAAACTCGTTGGAAACAATATTAAGTGGAGATCGCTGAAAGATATGTAGTCCTTCATACATCTGGGTAATCTAAAATATTCCTTTGGATTTCGCCAGAGCCATAGAGATCTGCATTCCTGGAGCCTACTGCATTGGATTCCTGAGTTACTCAGTTTCATGTTGGTGTGATGCCACCAGCCTATAAGTCCCAAAGAACTCATTGCTGTATTTCCTTACAGGAAGCTTTTGAGGACCTTGATCATTACTTTAAATGGTATTCTCTCGCAAGGATCCTCAGGAGAATGTCTTCATCTTATCTTTGTATAGGGTCCAGTTGTTTTTTATTGAGTGATTGGTTTGCTTTTATTTTTTATCTGGGTAAGTTTCCCTTATCCCATTGGCTTCTAGATAGCTCAGAGCACAATTTTTGGTTGCTTTTAGAAAGCATATGGAACTTAATTTTGGTTCTAGTCTTGTTTTTGTTGGCATTTTATCCGCCACTCTTTTTGCCTTTGTTCCTTCTTTCTCATTCACTCCTAGTTCTTGTCATATTGTTCTATTTTGTGTGCTAGTTGCCAACAGCTTTAAATCTTCTCTGTATCAAACAGTTATTGAAATAAACAAGTAGGACGTGGACATAAGGAATTAATGAACACATAAATATCCATAATTTGTATTGTTTGGTGTATGCCCTCGTTAGCTACAGATTTGATCATTTCTTACTATAGGTCTAATTTAATCTTTTTCTTTTACAAATGAGGAAAGTGAGGTCTGGACAAATTAAGTGATTTATTCAATATCTCTCAGGAAATTAGTGGCAGAGAAAGGTCATGTACCCAGGGCCCCTTCCATGATTCTACTTTCTTACTTCCTAGATTTCGAGAAACGAAAGGTCACTCACGCTTCTTTGACCCAAACCTGGAAACCTGGTCTCTGGTTTCCCAGTTTTGGAGTCTACCCACTTTGAGATACAGAGCCCAGAATTTCCAAAGCTTTGTCGTCTAGGATTTAACATATTCTAAGTGTTGCTTTCTCACTTCTGTTCTTTTCCCCTGGACATCAACTCTTTGCCTTTGGATTTAATCTGGGCATATATATGGGATAAAAACCATGGTGGGTCCTGCAGAAAAGTGGAGAGAGAGGAAGACAGATTCCCTCCCTATAAGACAAACACACTTAGATCTATCCAACCAGTAGGCGTTTGCTGAATCCTACTAGTGTGCACAACAGTAAAATACACGATGATACAAAATGGTATTTTGTTATGAAAGAAGCATCCTGAAATTCCATTTTCAGAGAACTCCTGGGGCAATCACATCTCTTTTTACCAAACAAAGTGAGGCTTTTCTCAGGCAGCCCGGGGAGAGAAAGGGCCTCAGGCCTCTGTATCATGAGTCATGGATGGAGAAATTCTTTCTGTGAGGCCAGAAAAGGTAGCAGTTTGCCCAATATTCCTGGTGGTTCAATTGCTATTTTTTCTCTAAGGGATGTTTCTATAGATGTTTCCACTGCTTTCATGTTGTCTAGTGTTGATAGTGCTTGGGTCGGGCTGGGCTTAGCTTTGAATTATCTTTGACTCCCTTCTCATCGGTCTGGTCCTCGTTCCTCTCTGAGGGAATTGGAAGTTGACAGGGAGTTTACGAAGGTCCTTCCCATGCCAGGTCATCTTGTTACCCCTTAAGGATTGTATTATTTTCCTATTGTTGCTGTAACAAATGACTACAAACAGTGGATTAAACAACACGAAGTTATTATCATTCAGTTTGGGACGTCAAAAGTCCAAACTCGAGCTCATTAGGCTAAAATCAAAGAGTTGGCAGGGTTGCGTTCCTTTGTGGAGGCTCTAGGGGCGAATCTGTTTTCTTTTGGTTTCCAGCTTCTGGAGGCTGCCCACCTTCCTTGGCTTGTGGCCTCCTTCCATCTGCAGAGGCAGCAATGGCCAGTCTTCTCATATCGCATCACTCTGACACCAACTCTTCTGCTTCCCTCTTCCATACTTAAGGACCTTTGTGATTACATTGGGCTGGTCCCGATAATCCAAGATAACCTCCCTATTTCGGATCAGTTGATAATCGACCTTAATTCCATCTGCAACCTTAATTCCTCTTTGTCACATAAAATCACGTATTCACAGGTTCTGGGGGGTAGGACATGGACACCTTTAGAAGGCCATTACCACAAGGATCATGTATTCATCGAATACCAAGTGCCAGGCACTGAGCTGGTAATGTATAGAACCCGGAAGTCAGCTCGAAGTCAAGTTGACCCAATTGACCTAATCATCTCCCTCACTCACCCCTATTTCCAAACTTATTTCTCTTCATGAATTATTTTTCTAAATTGTTGATACGACAACCCACCCAGTCATCCTAGTAAGAAACTTTGGCATCATCCTTACCTCCTTTCTCTTTCCCTCATTATCTCCTGCCCTCTAGCCCCGTCTGCCTGCTTTCCCTAAGTATGTTTCATCTGCACCCTCTTTTCTACCCCTGTCCTGCTCTGGTCCAGGCTCAGCACTTTCAGCTAGACAACTACAACAGCTTCCCAACTGGGTTTCCTGTCGCCACACTGCTTCTTCCAATCTGTACTCCATTTAGCATCCAGAGTGATCTCTTTTTTGAGTTACATTTTTTATTTTGAGATAATTGTAGATCCACATGCAGTTATAAGAAATAATACAGAGAGATCTGTATACCCCTTACCCAGTTTCCCCAATGGTAACATCTTAAGGAACAATAGTATAAGGTCACACCCAGAATATGGACACTGGTAAATCAAGATATGGAACAGTTTGAGCACCACAAGGATCCCTATGTTGTCCTTTTTATTTATTTATTTTTGATTGTAAAATACACACAACATAAAATCTACCATCTTAACCATGTTTAAGTCTATAGCTCAATGACATTAGGTGCATTCACACCATTGTGCTCTGTCACCACCATACAGCCACAGAATTCTTTTCATCTTGCAGAACTGAAACTCTGTACCTATTAAACAGTAACCCTCATTCCCCACTCCCCTGGTAACCACCATTCTACCTTCTGTATCTATGAATTTGACTACTCTGGATATCTCATATAAGTGGAATCATACAATGTTTGTCCTTTTGTGACTGGCTTATTTCATTTAGCATAGTGTCCTCAAGGTTCATCCATGTTGTAGCCTGTGGCAGAATTTCCTTCCTTTTCAAGGCCGAGTAATGTTCTACTGTATGAATATGCTACATTTTGTTCATCCATTCATCTGTCAATGGACTCAAGCTGCTTCCACCTGTTCGCTATTGTGAGTAATGCTGCTAGGAACGTGTGTGTACAGATACCTCTTCGTGTGTTGTCCTTTTATAGCCACACCTCCCTCCCTTTCTCCCCCAACCCCTCTGTAATGACTGGCAACCACTAATGTGTTCTCCATTTCTATAATACTATCACTTCAACAGTATTGTATAAATGCAGTCATGCAGTAGGCAACCTTTTGGGATTGGCTTTTTTCATTCTGCCTAATTCTCTAGATATTCATCCAATTACTGTGAGTATGAATAGTGTGCTCCTTTTTATTGCTGAGCAAGAGTCATCTTTTTTCAAGTATACACATTGGATCACACTGTTCCATGGCCTACCTTGCCAGGAGCATGTGGAACGATATCCAAGCTCCTTGCCGTGACCCCTGAGGCCTTTTGGGATTTGACCCCTCCCTGACTCTCCAGCCTCAATGTCGTCCACCCTAAAATCTTGTCTGACTCACTTAGTTCTATTCACATGAGTTACTTGTTCATATATGAATACTCAAAGCTTTTCTGCCCATCCTTCTCCCCCTCACCCTGCCTTTGAGTTTACTGTCTCCTCTGCCTGGAATACAAACAATAGCAAACATTCACATAGTCATTACCGTGTGCCAGGCGTTGTTCTAATTTATACACATCAACATATTTAATTCTCACCACAACCCTTTGAGGTAAGTACTATTATTAGGCTGGTTTATATATGAGGAAACTGAGGCACAGAGAGGTTATATAACTTGCCCAGGGTCACACAGTGATTAAATGGCAGACAGAGCAGGATTTGATTCCAGGCAGTCTCTTAAACCCCAGGATGTGCACAACTCTTTGCTCCTGCCCCATCTCAGCACCCAGCCCTTTCCTGTCACACAAGCAGTGTTTCCTCAGAAAGCCTTCTCTAAGCGTCAAATCAAAACCAGCCCAATCACTCATGTTGCCATATTTCCTTTTCTCTTCTCTGTTTTTACACATTTACTACATATTTGTGGATCCATATACATTATGTGGTATCTTTTTTACAAGTTTTTAAACTTTATGCAAATGGAGTTTTAATGTATGTATCATTCTGCAGCTTGGTCTTTTGCTCACCGATGTTTTCAAAATTTGCCTATGTTGAAGATGCAGCTCTAGTTTATTTATTTAACCACAGAAGAGTACTGCATTTTATGATTATAGACCCATAATCCATCTATTCTCTCATTGATGGAAATATAGATTCTGTCTAATATTTTTCCTGCTATAAACAATACTGGAATGAACAGTCTTAGACATGCTTCCTTGGAGACATGGGAAAAAGCATCTGTAAGTTCTATACTCAAGCAGAAAACGCCCGGGTCCTAGGTCAGGAGAATATTCAACTTTACTAGATATTGTCAAGTTTCTATCCAAAGGAGATGCTACCAGTTTATGCTCCCCCCAGAAATTTGAGTTCCTTTTTCCCCACATAAGAATCAGATTTTTGTTCCGAAAATCTCACTCTGGTTGCAAAGCAAAAAGTGAGTTGAGTGGGCATTGAGGGGTGCAACCGGGGCCCAGGCACATAGGGAGCTAGGAGCTGGGCAAGCCAAGTTTCCTCAGCTCAAATCTTGTAGTGGAGAACTTTTTGCGCAACGAACACTACGCAGCCTGTTCACAGTCTTCCTTCTGTCATTGAGCTGGCAAGGATGGGACGATTTGCTTCTCGAGTGTTATCAATCAAATAGCAAATTGTGTGGGCAAGCGAACTGCTATGCTTTGTAGAAAATTATTATTTATTTTTTATTTAACAAAACTCAAGGCTGAGGGGTCCTCCATTGTGCCCTTCTGTGGTTTTCGTGTTTTCTCTGCTTTGGCTCAGCCTGGGTTGTTTGTTATGCATGTGTTGTATTGCAAATGTGGAACAAATGAAGCTGAGATATCAAATTAATACTGTGATCTGTTTTTCTGTTTTGTTGCCATAACAATCTGTGGCTCTTGAAGCAAAGAGAAAATTAGAATTGTATTAAAGGTGTTTACACCATGTACACTCCATCCTGCATTATTATTTATTGCTATAATAAGTGTATTTAACATTTGCTTAAGGCGTGTTAACTGCTACTGCTTTTTGCCTGATGGTTTTTCTGCTCATCCTCCCAACCCGGCTTTGCTTTTGAACTTGACTTTTCCTATAGGTGTGAGCAAGAAGGAAGAGGGAGTTGCGGTCAAATGCTTCAGGACCTCATGACCCCTTATACTTATCCCTTCATTCCCCAATCTGTGGAGCTCTTTGAAGTCAAGAGTCTTGGTAGAAATAAAACAGGACATGGAGTAAATTTTCCTTCTTTCTTTGCTCCATTCCTGTCCTCTAAATCTTTATAGGAGACCCAACCCATCCTTTGCGAGACATGAAGAGAAGCTGAGGAGTTGAAGAAAGGAGAATTTGAGGAATTTATGCCTCGGAAGAAGTGGAGGGGAAAATCATATGGCAAATGGAGACTCATGGGACTGGTCTCTTACCCTCTCCCTGCATTCTACTCTATTCCCAAGGTCAAGTACTCAACTGCTTAGAGTCCACACTACCCCAGCCATCACAGGCTACAATCTGCTGGGCCACAAGGTGACTAAAATGGTGGAGCTGGTGTAGTGGAAGCTCCCCACTGACTAGATAAATTTGTGCATGTCGATGCCCATTTCGGACTGTCCGGTGTTGGAAGCTCTTTGAAGGCAGGTGCTATTCCTGCTCTATTTATCTACCTACAATTCCTAGAATCATGGTGGGCACAGAAGAGGAACTCAAGAAGTACTTCAGTCTTTCATTTTTTGGGTCATTGTGGTAATGGATATAAAGCATATCCTTATAGTGAGGGAAGATGTGTTTAAAGAGGTACAACTCTTGGTGAGTTTTGCCCATTTTAGAGTGTCTGTGGCTCCAGAGACAATAGAATGAAAACGGATATTTCCAACCCTTCGTAGAAGAGTCCTCTAGGCGATCTGTGTCTGTTTTCTTCTTTGCTGGGGAAGAACAAGTGCTGAGGGGTGTACGTGGGGGATCTCCACCTAGTGACTATGCAAAAAGATCATAACTACAGACACCCTAGGTGACAACAGATTTTAAAAGTGTCCTGCTGTTGTCCTTTACTGCCCAGGGGACCTTGAGCCAGGTCTTAAGCCCAGGGTGGGATGAAGGCCCTTTCTTATGTGAGTCTTCTTTTGAGCACGATCGACTGACGCAACCCTAGAATGGTCCCTGGTTATATCAGCAATATGGGCAAAAAGCCCATTGGTGTTAAGAAAAATCAACCTTTCTCTCAAGGCCAAAGTCATTTCCTCTCTCAAATTCTTGCACACGGGTACACACACATGCACACACATACACACTTAAAAAGAAAGGATAAAGAGTACGAAAATGGTTTGGAGGTCCAGGTTAGCATGTGAGCGGTCATTGTATTATCACCCAGGAGGCAGCTGCTTGCGACTATGGCAACTTCGATCCCGAGGGAGAAGTGTGAAATGGAAGGAATATTAATCAGGTTGGTGGAGGGAAGATGCAGGGGGAACGGGTGGGAGTGGCAGGAGGGTCTGAGATGGTTGGGTAAGGTTGGTTCTGGGTGTATCTTTGGAAAAAGCACGTCCATCTTTTAGGTCTCCAATGTCTTGTGGCAGAGCCCTCTTTTCTGCCGGATGCCCATCCCAAGTCCCTTGGCAGAGCCTTCTCTACAGCCAGGGTTGTCATGGGCCAAAGACAAACACGAGGCAAGCTGCAGTCATCTCCAAACACTGACTTTTTGCTTTTATAAATAATTTGTTTGAAATATTCCATCTTAGTCCCCTTCTCTCTCACTCAGACATTCCTGAGAAGGGTGAGTAACCACAGTCAATTCCTTTGTATCCGTGGATCTAACTTGCTTATAAGCGTTGCATCCACTACTTTCGTTCCGTCACCAATGCTGACTATAAGGGTTAATATTATAATGGGTTTCTTTCCTTGCCAGGCCCTTTACTGAAGTGTGGAGATGTGAAGTACCTTGTTCAGGTTCACACAAAGAGTAAACGCCTGGCTTCAGAGCACTTTGCAATTCTGCTTGCTTAAACAAGCATCAGTGTGTATGTGTGTGACCAGGGATCGCTGGAGCATTGCTGAATTTTATTTGGTTGAATTCCTTTGTGTCTACAGGGTCTGAATGTCAGTGACTGAAACACAGTTACAAGAGAGCAGGTTGCGGTAACCGTACTGCAGAACTGTGTGCTTCCTACCTTACATAATATATGACAGTTTTATTTGTTCCAAATAATTCCTGACAGTATGCAACTCCATGGATGCTGCAGATGAAATTCCCCTATTATGCTTCCTTTAAAAACATTCATGAAATGTGTGCATTTTTATTTGTGGGAATATGATACTGTGAAATATTAACCTAATCTCCCATCTCACAAGGACGAGTACACACCCCCTTTACCCCCTGGCACTACTCTGATGGAGGGTACCAGAAAACAGACCTCCGCTTTCCCAAAGGAGGGCTGCCAGACTTAGCAAATAAATGTACAGGAGGCCCAGCTCAATCTGAATTAGATAAACAACAAATAATTTTTAGTATATCCTATGCAGCATTTGGGACATACTTATAGTAAAAAAATCCTCCTTGATCTGAAATTCAAATGTAACTGGATATCTGTATTTTCTCTGGCCATCCTACCCCAAAGGAAAGTGAAATCAACAAAATTAACAAATGCTTGGCTTTTAAGTTTAAAAACTGTGGTTTAGTGTAAAATAGAAATACTAGGAAGACTACTTGCTGAGTCAATTTTTTTTTTTTTTTGCACGAGAAGAAAAAAACTCTGGTGGGGGGAAGGGGCAGAGGGCTGGAGGCAGGGAAGAAAGCGACATTGGTGACTGTAGCTGTTTCCTACGCCTCTCTTTGCTCCACAGATAGCAAATAGATTCTCCAGGTACCACGGGGGACCAGGAGTCGTCACCACGTGGGAACCAGGCCCACAGGTGTGGCATGCAGTGGCCCCGCCCATTCCCCCGCCCCCATCCCAGAGTGCTGTGCGCAGGGAACGGGATGTCCCAGGGTCCCTTGCGGCCTTGCAGGTCAGCCAAGCCGGAAGGAGGTGTGCGCGGTCGCTGAAGGTGGCCCCAGGCGCAGTAGGAGCAAAGCTGCCTCCGCTAGGTCAAGGGTCAAGGGCGAGGTCAAAGGGCCAACGGCCTAGAAACTGCGCCAGGAAAGTGCGGACGCAGAAAGAGGGCGCCTGTCGCGTGGTTCCTCATTCCTGGCCTACCACCAGGCACGCCGACCCCAACATGTAGAGCCCGAGGTAAGTGGCACCAACAAAACGTAATATCCGCATTTCCGCCGAAAACCCAAAACTGACCAGATTCAAGGTGAGAACGAGAGGCGCAAAGAGAGGTTGGGAGCGGACAAATAATTACAGTCCTTGCCCACCGAGTTCGTGCACCTGCCGTCTGGGGTAGTGTTGGGCACCACGCTTGTTCCTGCACACTGTCGAAGGTGCCACCCTCTCAGGGGTGTTGCCGGTGGCGTTCGAGGCTGGGTCCAGTGACATCCCGCCCCCTAAGTCTATCGGAGCGCTCCTCCCATGGCCCTTGACAGCGGACTGTGCTCCTGGAGCCCCCAGGGCTCACCCAGGGGGCAGTGGGAATGACCCATACTTGCCCTCATGGTCCAGGCTTTTGGCATCTGTGCGCCGAGATGGTTATCAGGGGAACCAGGGAACCCAACTCTTGCGCCGTTTACTGGCAGTTTGGTCGTAGATAAATACTTAAGATCTGAAACTCAGTTTGCTTGCCTGTACAACGGAGACAATAATGCCCCCTTCGTCGGGTCCCTCTGAGGATCGAATGAGATAATGTATATGGAGCCAGTATAGTGCAGTGCGTGGCACTGGGCAGAGGCGCCCTGGGTCAGCTGTATTGGGAAGAAGCCATTTGTTTTCACGCGGCCCTCTGACCACATCCCCTCTCCTCCTCCTCTCAGGTGCCCTCTATCCTGTTGGATTAAAATCACCTCACAAAGGGCCGTTCAGGCTTCCAAGTGGAACCGCTGTTGTTTAACTGCTTCCAGGATCATTGCCTGTTCGCCTTGTATCTAATCGTGAAATGCAGGGCTTCAGTTTCTAAGGGGAGCTTGTTAGGGAGGAATTTTTTGGAGCAGGGAGCTCTTCCCCGCTGTGGGAATCGTGGCAGATGGCAGGTGCAGCCTGAGAGGAGCGAGGCGGCGGCACGCTAGGCACTGGTCTGGGCCCTGCTCCTGGCACAGGGTGATGCTCTAGCGTCTCCAGCAGTTGGCCAGGAGATGCCTGGGTGCTAGGAGCTGGCGGGCACAACTCCAGACGGTGACCCTGTGGGTTTTCAGGGTCACACTGCAGCAGATGTCTATTCTTGGCTGGGGCAATTAGCCTCAAAGTGGAAAGTCAGCAGGAAGAGAACAGGGCCTCCACGCAGGGAGGGACATGACTGGTGTGTATCTGGTCCTGTTAGAAGCTGCCAGAGAGGGAAGGTAGCGCATTAGATGAGCTAATACTACCTGGAGATTTTGGCTGATCCAGGCGAGGAGAGAAAGAATCAGGTCGAGATAGGAAGTTTTGTTGTGGTTTTTGAGGCAGCCATTTGGACGTAGGCATGGCAAAAAGAAAAAAAGAGTGTTTACTTTTTTTTTGCACTTTACCAAGTAATGTGCATGTCAGACATTGCTGACCCTTGATCCATCCTGAGCTTCCTTTTTTACCCCTGAGCAGGAGTGCAGTTAAGTCAAGGATGGGATAAGGGTGTGAAAGGCATCAGTGATAGGGTGAGGGTTTTCGAGCATAATAGCTGATAATAAAATAAATGTTGAAAATATCTAGGCTTATAAATTTAGCTATGTCAGTATTGTCCTGTGTCAAGTAGCCATTTCAAACATAGAGCTTCATGGATGAGCCTGGAGCTTGGCAATCCCCTGGCCAGCATGGAAGAGAGAGAAGGGACTAAAACCGTATCCACCTGATAGAAATCCCAGGCTTCTGTGGTCCAGCGAGGAGAGGAGAAAGGCTGCTGGGGCCAAGTGGGCTCTCGAATGGAGTGTAGTCTCGGGATGTTCCATCCCAGCTTTTCCAGAGTACCCACGCTGATCTCCTTTTGGGGAGGGGAGAAATAAAACCCCATCCTGTATCTTATTCAGTACAGGCCCTTTTGTTTCCTGTTGACAGTCTTGTAGGGTGGGCCCAACCATGCCTGTCACTTTAATGACCACCCATTACTCATTTCTCCCACATCTGTCTCTGGCCCCCACCTCTTGAGATCAAGACCAGAAGAGATTTGAACCTGACATGAACCCATTTAATTATCCACAACCCTTCCAGGATATGCTTGTACTCTTGCTGTATCCATCCATCTCAAGGATATTTGCCATGGCCTTTAGCCTTCTCATCCCCTACACCTAATTATTGCCCTATTTTATTTTATTTTTTTGCCATATCTGAACTTTCTCTAAATGTCACATCTGATATTTTGCTATGTTTGAAATGCCTTTGAATCTGTTTTCTCCTTCTCTAGTCTGACTGCTCCTGTCTACTCTGCTTACCGGAACTATTATAATATCCTTGCGCCTAGTCTTTTCTTCTTTTACTCACTTGCCGTACTGATCCTCTGATCCTTCCCTGGTTGAGTATCTGTTTTTCACGTTTGTGCTTCTTAATTCCTGTAGGAGAAATCCCAGGATCACTAGTTTGGAATACGGGACTGTTAACTATCTAATGTCAATCTCATTTCCAGTACGTCCCCCGTCTCCCAACTTAGACAGCCCTCTAGTCAAATCGAGCTACTCATGTTTCCCAGCCAGGCCAGGTCTTTGCTGCTGTCCTTCTCCACTTTTCTGCTTGGTGAAATCCTACCTGCATTTTAGGATTTCTGTCAATTTGACTGTGGATTCTTTCCTGAAACCTCCCTCTCTAGTAGAAATATCCTTGTCTTCTCTGGGCTCCAGAGTCCTCACTTGCTCCTTGTTCAGGACTTAACATATTGTGTCACAATTATATCCCTTCTCTCCAAATAGTTGGTAATCTTCACATGGAGAGACAGAAGCCCCAGAATTCTAAAGGGCTGGATTCTCTACCACTGTTTCCCAAAGTCTGTCTTAGAACACTGGTTCTGCTGGATGTTAATCAACACTTATATAGTGCTTATGGTGTTATAAATCCTGTTATACATACTTGGCATGTAGGTAGGTATTGTTATTATGATATCTATTTTACAGATGAAGAAACTAATAACTAATAAGTGGCAGAGCCAGCCAGGATTCAAATGCAGTCAGTACTGTTCCAAAGACCGTACTCTTAACCACCACATTACAGTCATGTAATGTAACATGTACATGTAACATCACAAGGTTTCAGTCAGTGAGGGACCTCGTATACGATGGTGGTCTCATGAGATTAGTACCATATAGCCGAGATGCGTAGTGCGCTATACCATCTAGATTTGTGTAAATACCTTGGATGTTTGCACAACGATGAAATCTCCTTTGACTGTTTATTGCCTCTCCAGTTACGAGGTATTGTATGATGCAAAGTTTAAAGGATGAATGCCCAATTTAATAAACATTGAGTTAAAGTTAAATAGGTGGACCTTTACTGAGGGGTGCAGAGACTTCTCAGAGTTTTTCATACATTAATGCACAATTGTGAATTTCCAAAAGGAGCTTATAGTTAATAGCATTTCTCATACTTTCTTGGCTGCCAAATGCTTTTTTTCCCCCTAGATTATCTTGCAAGTTAATCTCTGTGGAGTATAATTTGGAAAACATTGCTTTAGGTCAGTGTTTTCAAATTCATACCATGCTGCAAGTTAGTTATCCAAATTTTAAACCAGACAGTTGTAATTATAAATGTGTATATTATATAATTATATTTATCACATTATTCTTTTAAATTTTATTTATTCATTTTTAATTGCAGTAACATTGGATTATAACATTATATAGCTTTTGGATGTATATCATAATATATTTCAAATTCTGTGTAGATTACATCATGTTCACCACCCAAAAACTAATTATAGTCCATCCCCTCACATGTGAGCCTAATCACCCCTTTTGCCCTCCCCCCTTCCCCCATGGTAACCACCAATCCATTCTCCGTTGCTATGTGTTTGTTTGTCGTTGTTTTTATCTTGTACTTATGAGTATTTGACTTTCTGCCTCTGACTTATTTCACTCAGCATGATACCCTCAAGGTCCATCCATGTTGTCACAGATGGCTGGATTTCATCATTTCTTATGGCTGAATAGTATTCCATTGTGTATAAATACCACATCTTCTTTATCCATTTGTCCCTTGATGGGCACCTAGGTTGCTTCCAAGTCTTGGCTATTGTGTGTAATGCTGCAGTGAACATAGGGGTGCAAGTATCTTTATGCCTTTGCGTTTTCAAGTTCTTTGGAGAAATACCCAGCAGTGGGATAGCTGGATCATATGGTAGATCTGTCCTTAATTTCCTGAGGATACTCCATACCGCTTTCCATAGTGGCTGCACCAGTTTGCACTCCCACCAGCAGTTTACAAGGGTTCCCTTCTCTCCACATCCTCTCCAACATTTGTTGTTTCCTGTCTTGTTAATTATAGCCATTCCCACTGGAGTGAGGTGATACCTCATTGTAGTTTTGATTTGCATTTCCCTGATAGCTAATGATGTTGAGCATCTTTTCATATGCCTGTTGGCCATCCGTCTGTCTTCTTTGGAGAAATCTCTGTTCAGATCTTTTGCCCATTTTTTAATTGGGTTGTTGCTTTTTGTGTTGTTGAGCTGTATGAGTTCTTTGTATATTTTGGATGTTAACCTCATATCAGATATATGATTTGCAGATTTTTTTTCCCATTCCATAGTTGTCTTTTCACTTTGTTGGTTGTTTCTTTGGCTGTGCAGAAACTTTTTAGTTTGATGTAGTCCCTCATTTATTTTTGATTTTGTTGCTTGTGCTTTAGGTGTAATATCCAAAAAATCATTGCCAAAACCCATGTCACGGGGCTTTTTTCCTATGTTTTCTTCTAGGAGTTTCATGGCTTTAGGTCTTAGACTTAAGTCTTTAATCCATTTTGAGTTAATTTTTGTTAGTGTAAGATAGGGGTCTAGTTTCATTCTTTTACATGTCAATATCCAACTTTCCCAGCACCATGTATTGAAGGGACTGTCTTTTCTCCATCGAGTATCCTTGGCTCCTTTGTCAAATATTAGTTGACTGTATATGTTTGAGTTTATTTCTGGGTTCTTGATTTTGTTCCATTTATCTGTTGATTACTATAGCTTTATAGTATGGCTTGAAATGAGGAGAGTGTGATGCCTCCTGCTTTTTCTTTTCTCAGGATGGCTTTGGCTATTTGAGGACCTGCTGTAGTTCCATATAAGTTTTAGGATTGTTTTTTCTACTTCTCTAAAAAATGCCTTGGAATCTTTATAGGGATTGCGTTGAATCTATAGATGGCTTTTGGTAGTTTTGACATTTTAACAATATTAATTCTTCCAGTCTGTGAACATGGGATACCTTTCCATTTATTTGTGTCTTCTTTGATTTCTTTCATTAGTGCCTTGCAGTTTTTAGAATAGAGATCTTTTACCTCCTTAGTTAAGTTTATTCCTAAGTATTTTATTGTTTTTGATGCTATTGCAAATGGGATTTTTTCTTTATTTCTTTTTCAGATAATTCATTGTTAGCATATAAAAACACTCCTGATTTTTGCATGCTAATTTTATGTCCTACAACTTTACTGAATTCATTGACTAGATATAACAGAGTTTTTTGTGGATTCATTAGGATTGTCTACATATAAAATTATGTCATCTGCAAATAGAGACAGTTTTACTTCTTCCTTTCCAATTCTGATGCCTTTTATTTCCTTTTCTTACCTGAGCTCTGGCAAGGGCTTCCGGTACTATGGAAGAGAAGTGGTGAGAGCGGGCACCCTTGTCTTATTTCTGAACTTAGAGGAAAAGATTTCAACCTTTCACCATTGTGTCTGATGTTAGCTGTGGGCTTATCAGATAAGGCCTCTATTATGTTGAGGTACATTCATTCTATACCTAATTTGTTAAGAGTTTTTATCATGAACGGATGTTGATTTTGTCAAATTCTTTTTCTGCATCTATTGAGATGATCATATGATTTTTTCTTGCATTCTATTAGTATGATGTATCAGATTGATTTGTGTATGTTGAACCATCCTTGCATCTCAGGTATAAATCCCACTTGATCATGGTAAATGAACCTTTTCATGTGCTTCCAAATTTGGTTTGCCAGTATTTTATTGAGAATTTTTACAACTATATTCATTAGGGATATGGGTCTGTAGTTTTTTGGTAGTGTCCTTTTCTGGGTTTGGTATGAGGGTAATGCTGGCCTTATAAAATGAGTATGGGAATGTTCCCTCCTCTTCAATTTTTGGAAGATTTTGAGAAGGATTGGCATTAATTAGTCTTTAAACGTTTAGTAAAATTCACCAGTGAGGCCATCTGTTCCTGGAGTTTTCTTCACTGGGAGATTTTTGATTACACATTCAATCTCCTTACTAGTAATTGGTCTATTCATGCTTTCTGTTTCTTCATGATTCAGTCTTGGTAGTTTCTATGTTTCTAAGAATTTTTCCATGTCTTCTAGGTTGTCCAGTTGGAGTATGATTATTCATAGTCATCTCTTATGGTCCTTTGTATTTCTGTGGTATAGTTGTATTGTCTCCTTTTTCATTTATAATTTTGTTGATTTTGGGCCCTCCTCCTTTTTTACCTTGGTTAGTCCGGATAAAGGTTTGTCAATTTTGTTTATCTTTTCAAAGAATCAACTTTTAGTTTGGTTAATTTTTTCTGTTTTCCTATTCTCAATTTTATTTATTTCTGCTCTAATCTTTATTATTTCCTTCCTTCTACTAACGTTGGGCTCCATTTGTTCTTCTTTTAGTAGTTCCGTAAGGCATAGAGGTAGCTTGTTGCTTTGGATCTTTCTTGCTTCCTGATGTAGACATTTATTGCTATGAACTTGACTCTTAGAACTGCCTTTGCTGCATCCCATAGTTTTTGTGTGTTGTGTTTCCCTTTCAGTTTGTTTCAAGATAGTTTTTGTCTCTTCTTTAATTTCTTTCTGATCCATTGGTTGTTCAGGAGAATATTGTTTAATTTCTATGTATTCATGAATTTTCCAGTATTCCTCTTGTTATTAATAGTTAGTTTCATACCATGTGGTCAGAGAAGATAGTTGGTATGATTCCAGTCTTCTTGAATTTGCTAAGACTTGTTTTGTGGCCTAACGTGTGGTCTATCCTAGAAAATGTTACGTGTGCACTTGAGAAGAATGTGTATTCTGCTGTTGTTGGATAGAATGTTCTGTATATATCTGTTAGGTCCATTTGGTGTATAGTGTTGTTCACATCTGCTGTTTCCTTATTGATTATCTGTCCTGATGACCTATCCATTGTTGAGAGTGGGGTATTAAAGTCCTCAACTGTTATTATATTGCTGATTTTTCCTCGTTTTGCTCTGTTAGTTTTTCTGGTATGTATTTAGGTGCTCTGATGTTGGGTGCACAAATATTTGCAATTGTTATACCTTTTTGATGTATTAACCCATTTATCATTCTATAATGAACATCTTTGTTTCTTTTTACCATTTTTATGTTAAAGTCTGTTTTGCTTGATATATGTATAGCTACCTCTGCTTTTTTTTGGTTACTATTTGCTTGAAATATCTTTTTCCAACCCTTTACCCTCAGTCTATGTTTGTCTTTATGGCTAAAGTGAGTCTTTTTTTAGGCAGCGTATCCCTTGGATCTTGTTTTTTTAATCCATTCAGCCATTCTATGTCTTTTGATTGGAGAGTTTAATCTGTTTACATTTAAAGTAATTGTTGATAAGTAAGGACTTACTGTTGCTATTTTGTTAATTGCTTTTTAGCTGTTTTGTAAATCCATTGTTCCTTGTTTCTTATCCTGCTGTGTATTTTTGTGTTTTGCTGTCTTGTGGTATCAGTATGCTTTGACTTCTTTATCATGTTCTTTTGTGTAATTACTACAGGTTTTTCCTTTGGGGTTACCATGAGGCTTACATAAAATATCTTAAAATTATAACACCCTATTTTAAAGTAATAAAAATTTAACTTCAGTAGAATTCCCGTGCTTTACACTTTTACTTCTCTTCCCCCTCATGTTTTAGGTTATTGATATTGCAATTTACATATTTTTTATATTGTGTAACAAACAGATTATTGTAGTTATTGTTATTTTTACTTTGTTTTTTAACTTTTAAACTAGAGGTGTAAGTGAATTATGCACTACCATTAACATATTACAAAATCTAACTTTGACTATATGTTTACCATTACCAGTTTTACACTGTCTTCTTATGTTTTTATGATGTTAACTAGTATCCTTTTATTTCCACTCAAGGAACTCCCTGTAGCATTTTTTGTAAGGCAGGTCTAGTGGTGATGAATTCTCTCAGCTTTTGTTTGTTTGGGAAAGTCTTTATCCCTCCTTCATTTCTGAAGGACAGCTTCACTGAATGTAGTATTTCTGGTTGACAGTTATTTTCTTTCACTATTTTGAATATATCATCCACTTCTCTTCTGGCCTGAAAAGTTTCTGTTGAGAAATTCACTGATAGTCTTATGGGGGTTCCATTGTATGTAACTGTTCTCTTTTCTCATGCTGCTTTAAAAATTTTTTTTTGTCTTTGATATGTGTCTCGATGTAGTCTTATTTGGTTTCACCCTGTTTGGGATCATTTTACCCTCTCGGATCTGGATGTCTGTTTCCCTCCCCAGGTTAGGGAAGTTTTCAGCCATTATTGCTTTAAATATGCTTTCTGTTCCTTTCTTTCTCTTCTCCTTCTGGAATTCCCAGTGAATACAGTATTGTGGTGCATAATGACATTTCAGTCAATGACAGACTGCATATACAATGGTGGTCTCATAAGATTAGTACTGTATATCCTAGATGAGTAGAAGGCTATACCATTTAGGTTTGTGTAAGTATACTCTATGATGGTCTCACAGCTACTGAATTGCCTAATAACGCATTTCTCAGAATGTATCCCTGTCATTAAGTGATGCATGACTGTACTGTTTCTTTTCATTGTGTTCCATAAGTCCCATAGGCTGTTTTTATTCTTTTTTCTTTTGCTTCTCTGACTGGATAATTTCAAACATCTTATTTTCTAGTTCACTGATTGTTTCTTCTTTGTGGTCAAGTTTGTTTTTGAAGCTCTCTATTGAATTCTTATTTCAGTTATTATATTTTTCAGCTCTAGGTTTTTTGTTTTTGTTTTTTTTGATAGTTTCTATTTCTTTATTGAACTTCTCATTTTGTTCATGCATTCTTTTTCTAATTTCATTTAGTTGTCTGTCTGTTTTCTTGTAGTTCACTAAACTTCTTTAAGATGATTATTCTAAATTCTTTGACAGTGCATAATTTTTTAGGGTCAGTTATTAGAGCTTTATTAGTTTTTTTGGTGGTGTCATATTTACCTGATTTTTAGTGATTCCTTGCATTGGTATCTGTGCGTTTGACTAAGTAGTCTTCTCTTCCAGACTTTGCAGGTTTGCTTTGGCAGAGACAGTTCTTCATCAGTCAGCCCAGTTTGGCTTTCTGGATGTGTCTGCTGGTAATGTCCTTGGACAGGTGGGGCCTGCTATTAGGGTCTGTTTTTAGGTGAGGCAATTTGGGCTCTGAAGTTGAGAGTAGGGAGGTATATTGCTGGCTGAGTACAGCTGGATAGGACTGCTGGCTTGGTTCCCTGCTCAAGTGATGTTGTAGGATGGGCTCTGCATTTGCCTGGATTCTCTGGTCAGGCTTAGTGGGCTTTCAGGACTGGGTACGATACTCAACAGTAGCTTGGGCCATGAGTTAGCTTCACTGCTCCTTGGAGACTCGAATCAGGCAAGAGTGTGCACTGAATATCCTGGTCAGGTGAGCCTACCCATTTTTCTCTGCAGAAAGAGAAAGCCATGGACTGTGGTCTCTGTTCAAGTGTTGCTGTCAGCAGGGCTATTGGATGGGCTGTGCAGCTTCCCATATGCTCTGGTAAGGGTCTCTGGTTGGGCAGGCTGAAGGGTGTATTCAGCAGTAAGTGGGGTTATGAATTAGTTCTGCCCAAGCACAGCAGGAGAAGCAGCTCTAAGGCCACTAAGGCACTTAGGTTGTGGTCTTGACTCAAGCTGACTCCTGCCTAGAGTTCCCTGGCCAAACAAGGCCACTGGCTTTGCTCTTGGGGTCATCAGCTCTGCTCGCCTGCCTCTTAGCTCTAGCATTACTGGGTTACACAGCAGCTTCCAGGTGTTCTTGCCAGCCTTTCCTGTCAGCTGGGGCTGGTGGCCATGTTCTGAAGTGGGTAGGGTGATTCAGCTCTCCTGCCTGGGCAGGCCTGGGAGGGCCCACTTTAGGCAACTCCCAAATTTTCCCAAACAGGCTTTCTGGTCAGTAGGGGCCAGGAGCCAAGCTCTGTAGCGGGTGGGTTGACTGGCTCTTCTCCCTGGGCATGGGCAGACCAGGCTCCAGGTCTGGCAAAATTCCTCATTTGAGGACCTGAATCAGGCAGACTTGCACCCCACTGAGTTCCCTGGTCAGACTGCTCCACTGACTTGGCTCTGTAGATGAGCAGAACCACTGGTTGGGACGACTACTTGGCCTCTCCAGGTAGGAACTCAGTCTCTTAGGATCTAAGTGCTGGTCATTGGAAGCCTCTCCCTGCCTCTCTCTCAAAATCAGGTTCCCAGTGGTTGAGCCCCACAGATTCCCCTGTGATCCTTGTGGAGTGAAACCGCAGTAGGGCCTCCATGACCTGACCCACAATGCTGGGGGCCTGGATGTCACCTCTGGGCTCTCTTTTCCCACTGAAGGATCTGTAGGCCCAAGAGAGACCTCTTGGTGTGGTGCTGTGCTGGCCTGTGGGAGAGGCATGTGGTCAGCGTGTAGCCATTCCTCTTACTCTTCTAATGCAGTCTGTCTTGGTCTCTCTGATGCAGGGGGTGCTTTGGCCTCACTCCCGAGTTCCAGGATTCTTTCAGTGGTGTCTTGTCCATGCATGGTTGTTAGTTGTCCTTCTCATGAGGGGAAGTGAAGTCAGGAATGGCCTATGTCACCATGTTGGTGATGTCTCTCCTATCACATTCTTTAATGACACAGTCCTCAGTCTTTCCTGTTTGGTTTGTTCTAGCCAACCTGAAGGGGCTGCCTTTCTCACCTGTTCATCTCAGGGAAGGGAAGTTGAATTGGGAATCTCCTGTCTCTGCCACTTGCTCTGCAGAGAGTGGGACACCAGGGAAAGCTGGCAGGTGTCACCAACATTTTACTGTGACTGGGCTGAAGTTGAAACTAGGAATAGGGGTGTATCTAGCCCTATAGGAGAAACTGAATGGGGCACCTGGATGGTGGGACACACATTCACAGTGGGATGGGAAGGTGGGCACAGTGAGAACCGGGTGGAGAGTAAGCTTGTGGGCTTGGGCCCTGGAGCTAGAGGTGGAAGGTGACTGTGCTGTCAGCCCCGTAGGACATTTTCTTATGCCATAGACTCCATCCCTCATTCCTGTAGAGGTTCTGTCTCCTTTTACCACTCCCCTCCCAACCTCATTGTATTCCTTGCTAAGGAGGCTCCCATTTGATTCAGGTCATAGTTTTTAAAGAGGTGAAGTTATTGGATGGAACACATTCTGAAGACTGGTAAGAATGTGCCACAGGTGACCAGTTGGGAAACACGACTCTTGTGCACATACGGCCAGTTTGCTCGGGTTTGCCCTTGTTAGAGCCATTGGTGTGGAGAAGACTTTAGGGCCAGCTTCTCCATCCCCATCAACCATTGTATTTCATTCTCCCCCAGGACAGACCTTTAAGCTCTAGCCAGGGCGACACTGAATCTGAGTAGCACTGAACTCAACCAAGGACTAGAGAGTCTGAAAGAGATGCTGTCTCTTTGTGGATCTTCAGTACATAACGCCGTGTGGGCACCATGGTGACATGTCTATTGTGGGGAGTTTTTTGTCTGGACCATGCACTCTTTCCAGTTTGAAGGGTTTCTCCTTACTTGGCAGATATGCTAATTATGGCAAACTACTGGAGGCAGGATCATATAGTACTTCTTTTTGCACTCCCAGCCCCTGCCAGAGCGCCTTGCATGGGGTAGCTGCTTAATAGATGTCTTTTGAACAAATGAATGATCAGTAGATTATGCACTGTCCTTATGGTAGCTGTTGATAAGTTGAGACACATTGTCTGGATTCCAGTACATTTCCTGGATGCCTGGAGCTAAATGTCATCCCAGCAGCAGCTTGGGCTTTTGCCTTTTCAAGGCTGTTCTAAGTACTACACTGCTTGTGAGCTCATCTGGGCCCCGTCCTGCTCTAGGTACTAACTTGGCAGGTTGAACAGTAGCTGCAACTGGGAGAGAAGGCAAAAGGGAGTTGACCTACTTCTCAAGAATGCCTTAGAATCAGTTGCCTTTATTCATAGTTTTCTGTTGATTTGTATTCACTTCTATGGCTCTTCCGGTCTCTTTGATATTAACAATTTATCTAGGGACAGTCCCTGGATATAAAGTTATTCCTGAGAGGGTGCAAAATTTAGCTTAAAAAAGATGACAAGAGGGGCTGGCCCGGTGGCACAGTGGTTAAGTGCGCACGTGGGGTTCACTGGTTTGGATCCTGGATGCGGACATGGCACTGCTTGGCAAGCCATGCTGTGGTAGGCATCCCACATATAAAGTAGAGGAAGAACGGCACGGATGTTAGCTCAGGGCCAGTCTTCCTCAGCAAAAAGAGGAGGATTGGCAGCAGATTTAGCTCAGGGCTAATCTTCCTCCAGAAAAAAAAAAGATGACAACACATCCAAGGTAGCTTGACCTAATTGCAGGAATGTCCTTCCATTCAGGATCCAATAGCTGACTAGCTCTGTGGCAAACAAGGCAGAACCTGTGTATTTGGGACTCACAAGCAGAAGTTTCTTCTTCCTTGTCCCCTTCTGTGTCCCAGCCCTCCCATAGTGGCTCCTGACTTTTGCCAACAGGCCTCCAGTTTCCACCATCCTCATTCCATTGCATAATCAGACCTCTGTCCACAGATATTTCCTGAGTTGTTATCCATTTAATATGAAATGCTTTCCTCTAGCCCAAGATCACCTGCTACATTCATACATACATACATCCACCCATCCATCCATCCACCCACCCTACCATCTGTTCATCCATCCATCCACCCATCCATCCATCCTTGCACTCACCCAGTCAATCATCCATCCATCCATCCAACAGTTTTAACACTGACTATATGGCAGGCCCTATGTAAGGCACTGGGGATAAAGTGATGAATGAGATGCAGTCACTTCCTTCAAAGAGTTCACACTCTAGCTTGGGAGACAGACATAAGCAACATGTAAACAGCACACAATAAATAGCAAATGTTATGATGCATCACAGACAAAGAACTATGGGAATATAGAAGGGGTAGAGAGATGATGAAAGAAGAGGGAAAGAGAGAATGACTCCAAAGATAAATATTTGTCACAGGCTTAGGTAACTCTTAGCGTCTCTCAGAGTTACCCTCTTATAAAGCAGTGGTTTTTAATTTTTGTGCTTTTATCAGCAAAGTTGTTTTTCTAAATAAAATTCTACAAGGACCACTGATAAATAAAAAACAAAAACAGAGCACGTTTGCTTAATTTGGGGGTGGGGTGAAGATGGGGGTGGTTGTCCAGAGAGCTCTCTACTTGGCTACATACAGGCTTCTGAGCCCTGAGCGCTGCCCTAGGTGGTCAGAGGTGATCACAGCTTTGTTTTGGAAGGGCATAGAACCTTCAGGTATGTTTCAGGCCAATCTCCAGTTGATTTTGTCATTCCCACCTAGGACCCAAGCGGGACAGCTATGCTTTTCTTCTGGGGAAGAAATACCTAAATCTAACACTTAGAGGTAGGAAGAGGTGGATTAGAGTGAGGAACCAGTTTCCTTTTCTGAGAATGGAGTTGGTTGTTGGGCTCATGACTTAGGGCAGGACTTTGCGGGTGTGCTAGCCTTTATAAGGTGGGCATGCCTCTACTGTATAATTTCTCATGAGGGGAAAAGCCTGTTCTGGAATTTGTCAGTGTAGAGTCCACTTTGCTGGAGGAGCTGTGGTTTCTGGCCAGACCTTATCTGTAATTGCTCAAGGAACCCAGGGAGAGCTGTGGGGCTCTCTGGGGATGGCCGAGAGGATGCCTGGTGGGAAAAAGTAATAGACTAGGTTAGCAGTGGGGAGCTTAGCTGGCCATGGTGGTAGATACTACCACTGCTACCACAACTAACTAGATGACTTTTTGATGGACCCTGATCTAAGCATTTTGTATGTATTGGCTTAGTTAATCCTCGTAAGAACCCCATGCAATAGGTAATATTTGTACCCCCATTTTGCCAATGAGGAAACTAAGGCACAGAGAGGGGACACAGGTAATTAGTGGTAGAGCTGTCATTCAAAGCTAGGCAGTGTGGCTCCCCAGAGGATGCTCCTAAGCACCACCTATACCTTTAACACCAGCTTCATGACAGAAGGCTCATGCAGTGTCTCAAAATTGGGGATTCTTATTTGGGGCTTTAGCTATACTTGACCAGTTGCAGAACACAGATGTCTTTTATATTTATGTATTTAATATATATATTTATTTTAAAAAACAATCTCTGGATGTAGGTAGTTAGAACTTGGTGCCAGGCTGCTTTTTTGCCCAGTAGAGAAAGGTTAAAAGAAATGTAGCGTTTCCCATAAAGCAGTTCCTGCCTGACACACCCTCAGGCTGTCCCCCTGAGCTGGGTCTCCCAGCACGCAGCCCTGGCTGGTGAGTTCAGTGCTAGGGGACTGCTGAATAGGGGCTGCAGACTGAGAGGGGAATATGTTGGTTTTCATGCTTTCTTCCCTGACTGAGGCTCAGAGCTCTCCTACCCATTATTGCCTTGGATGTGTTCTCTTTTGAAAAAGAGGATGCTTTCTAGCTAGGTGAGTGATGCTCAAGGCAAGACTGTGAGAACGGCACTTCCTAGGGCACCTCCATGTGCAGGCAGCTCTTCAGCACCTGAGCCCAGTTCCTGTAGACCAGTGGTTTTCAAAATGTTAAACTTTCTTTTTAAACAGAACCTCTACCCCGAACCCCAAACTGCATGGCCCCAGCAAGCGCAGTCTATCTAGACCCTTTGATTTTGCTACCCTTGGCTATTTCTCTGATCCCTCACTTTCACTAGAAGTTTTTTGTTTTGGTGACAAATTTATGAGCAGGAGGTTTGAGTTGGGAGGAGGGAGAGACTGGGAGAAGAATGGTGATTGTGGATTTTCATTAACCATGCTCTCTCTGTCCCTCATTATCAGGGACAAGTAAGATTTGTTTTATAAAGGATTAGGATGCCTGTGCCATTTTGAAAGTAGAAGTTTAGGACTTTTGTTAGAATCAAACATTAAACCAGAAAAACAAATCTAACATAAAACCCCAAAGCAAAAAAATTCAACAGAAAACACCATTCTGTTCAGACTTATGGCCTGTAGGAAAAATTTCAAAAATGTTCCTTCAAAGGGCCAAGCAGCAGGCCTCCCATTTAAGCTTCACAACTGTTACAGGACGTCTCTCTCTCATATTGCTTTGAAATGTTACCCTTCTCATCCTGAATGATCAAACACCTTCTCTCGCCTTCTCTCATTTTGCAGTCCTGAATAGAACTGCCATTGCTCTCCAGCAGGGTCCAGTTTTAGTGTCACATCCTTTTGGAAAAGCATTGATGCAAACCAGCATTATTCTTGGCTCTGCCTTTCTTTTTTGTCCCCTTTCTTCTGAGCCTAAAGAGATCACATTCAGAGAGGCAGTGGGTTTTCTAGGTTTGGGCAGATTCTGGATGCTTTCCAGGGGTCTTGTGGTGGTGAAGGGATTGCTCTCTTCTGCCACCCACAGTGCCCTGGCTAGAGGTTTGCTATGGTCATCAGTAAGGGGATGGTTTTCCAGATGTCTCTTGCTAAAATGCACTCGCAAGAACTTCCCCCCACTCCATTTTGTTTCCAAAGTCAATTTATTGAATATTAAGTCATAAAGCCAGTGATAGAATTTTAATGAAAAATATCCTGTATCACTCAAGACTTAAAAGAACAAAAATACCCCGTAGAAACACTGCTTTGAAAAATAATCACATTAACTTTACACACAACAGAGTCCTTTCTTAAGCTTTATTTAAGAAATCGAGTACTATATAGTTCAATATATATAAGACACATCCAGTATTGTGTTCCTGATAGCAAGTGCATAGATTTTGTTAAGATATCATTTTCACTCGATATAAACGTTTCATGGTCACATGAAGATAATATTCCCAGTGATTTTGCCCAAGCATGAGAGGAGAAAACAGAACACAGCAAAAATAGTGAACTACAACAGAGATGAAAAACAAAAACAGCGAATTAGCAGAACAGTCGATTCCTGATAAGTGAATAAGCTGATTGTTTGGTCACAATGTTTTATTCACTTATCAGGAACGATTCACAGTACATTTATGTTCACTGTGTTTCCTAGCCTGCCAGCTAAGAGGCCCAGCCCATGGGTTGCACGTAACTGCTGTGGGCTGGGCAGACGTGTGGCTTCCATCAGCAAGGTAAACGTTGACAATTCTGTAATTTCCCAAGGTGGTCCATGCATGGCAAACAGACACACCTTGCTAACACTGCAGCGGGGTTTTACAGAATCCAAATGGTAAGGATGAATTTAAGCAGGGACCAACTTGACAGACCTAAGTGCTGGAGGGAACTAGCATATTTGTCCCCTTCTTTGGAGAATTATTGTTTTTGTTGTTGCTTTCCCAAACAACAACAAAAAAAACTGGCTTTGTCTTTCCCTTCTTTTACTTAGCATGAGTATTTTGCCTTGTGCCAAAGGCTGGATGTATATAAGTTATATATTTTAAAATAAACACTTGCATCTTGGAAAGAACTGGTCACCCTCTTTCCCCCCTTCTCCCCTCCCTCACACCCCCCACCAAATAAATAAAAAAGAAAAAAAAGAAATCACACCCGTAGCCATCTTTTCCCACTAACATAAGCAGTGGGTTTTCAGAGGCAAACTCATGAAGGCTCTGATGAGATTTAAAGTAGAAGTATTGGCAGGAAGTCAGCTCCTATGTGTGCAGGTTTGGAGCTGGTGGAAGTCACTCACTGAGGTGTTCGGCCTCTGGGGGAAAAGAGCCTCCTCTCCTTCACCTCACCAGTCCCCTCTGTTGCTGAGCCAACAAGAAAAGACAATCTAGGGCCAGAGGGGCTGCGGAAACCAGAGGGTGGAGGGCCTGAGCACCTTCAGGGAAAATCTCATTGGCTGCCAGAAGGCTGCCAGGTGCTGGGTGGCCTGAGTTAGATGGAGCTTGTGCGTCTGCAAAGTTGGAAGGAGAGATAAGACATAGGGAGCAAACATCAATGGAATCTTGTAAGAGCACTTGGAGAGCAGTCAGATTCCTGAGCATAAGAGATGGGCAGAAGGAGGAGGAGGGCCTGTGGCTTCCGTTTTAGAGGGCGTCTAAGGAATCGTTTTTTCTTTAATTCTCTTTGATAACGGGTTGGAGTGATAGTGGGGGACAAGGCTTTTTAAAGAAGACATGTTCATTCAGGAGGCAGTGTGTGGCTGCATGTGGCTTTCTTAGCTTTCATTTGGAAATGGACGGTATGTGATGAAGACTTGAGTATGAGAACCTTTAACTCCTCCCCTCCCACTCCACCCGACCCAGTAGAGCTTCCATTTGAGCACTTGGAAATAGTTCTTTTCTTTTCCATTAGCTTTAATAATTAAAGCTGCTCCTGGATTCAATTAGCTCTTGAAAATAAATAATTTAAGTTACTTTTCTATACGTATCGATTGATTGATGGCAACACACAGACTTAAGTTTAACCCTTTGCACACCTTCTATTCACCAGCTAAGTTTATTTTTTCTTCCCTCGAGAGTTCACCTCTTTTAAAAATGTTATTAGTGTCTAAGAAGAGTTTGACTGTAATGGTGAGTGAATTGAAAGAAACCCCCGCTCTGCTGCTCTTCTTCTTAAGTTTATTGAGGTTATGCAGCAAAGCAGCAGTTTTTAATGCATGTTAAGAACAGCATGCATATACCCATGCGAGACGGGGAGAGAAGAGAAGGTGAAATTTACCAGTGTGGTCAGAAGACCGTCGAAGGTCTTGGCAAATCCAACTCTGTAGGCAGTTATTTAGATGAACCATAGAAAAAAGTATAAATCTTGGAAGCAGTAGTTAAAGTGGGCTGTTGTACATAAATCAGAGGTGGCTGGTGTGCAGTTGCCCTTTTCCCCAAATCAGATATTCACTTAGGTGGAATCGACTGTATCTTTTACACAACATAGAGAAAAAAAACAGATACGTGCAACAGTGAGGTGTGTAGATGTATCACCAACATATAATGACTACCAACAATACAACACGCAGAGAGAGAAACAAGTATTAGGAAAATGGTTTAATATTGGAGACAGAAGCAAAAAACCGCATCACACAATAACATACGTTACAAAAATAAGTTTGACTGTTTCAACTACACGGTTATGTTCACAATGAGGACAGAAGAATCAGAAAAAACTTTGTTCTAAACAGCAAAAAAGCAAACCCCTAAAGTTTTAACTAATACATTTATCCACTTAAAGTGACTGAGTACTTCTAAATCTAATTACCTTATTGTGTAACTGCACAATACAGAATAAAAAGTGAAACTTACCGCTGTATTTTAAGACAAAATTCTAATGCTAGATATAAGCAAAGGGAAAAAGAAATCAAGCCAAAGTTTTTAATTCTCAAAAGAAAAGCAACTTTCTTTCTATCAACCAGAAATCAAACTTGAAATCAGTCATTGTCAGGGGGCCCACTAGAGTAAGCCACAAAAATTTCCATTTTTTTAATCTCCAGTATAAAAAGTTCCACTGGTACAAAATGCATAAGTACAATCAATTGTAGAAATAGGAAAGCCTGCATTTTTTTTTTTTTTTGGCTCAAATTCCATCAAACAACAAAATCCAAATGCATCAATAAAACAGAAACAATACTCAAATGGTCTTACAGTTTCCACTAGGTTGCATTAACTTTGGCTTTTCTCAGACAATATTTAAAAACTATTTTGTAATTCTAAACAAAATATTGTTAATCTACAAACAACAATTCTCACAGCACAAAAAAAACACAAATACATTTTTTGTATGACATTATTCAAAAAGGTAATGAAACTACAGGTTTTTTTAAAATTTTATTTTTTCTTGTTAATTAGCACTTAAGATAATAAAAACAGAAACAGTAAAATGATTCCAGAGTAGCACAAGCCAAAGAACTCTAACCCCTATGGTGAAAGAAAGATGAACTTGTTACGCCTTGAGGACTGCCATTTTATCACAATTCTCTAATTTAGTTTAAAAATGACTATTCTCTACGCTTGATTTTTAAAAAAGCAGTTCCCCTGTGTGTTGTTTCTTCTGGCATGGGCCCTTTGCACCCTTGCAGCTTTTTCCTTTTGATATGAAAAGATAAAGTGAATAAAAGGACAACTTGTCTCTGAGGAGGGTTATCTTTTTAACAATGAAACATGCAAAAAAAAAAAAAAAAAAAAAGGACTTTCCCCCTAAATCCTAAATGTCCTGTCTTGGTTGCCTGCAGAATAAGAAACAGCTCCGAGTGCCCACCCTGAGCCTCCTGCCAGCTGCGCTGAGTGAAAGGAAATGAGGGCGGAGGAGGGCAGTTTCCTTCAGGGAGGAAATCAGACAAAATGGATTTTGAGATTTATGTGTAATTGATAAATGAAGAGATTCTGAATGAACAGCCTTCAGCAGTTCAAATGGTGTTCTCTTGTGTTCCTGTGTGTGTATCTACACACCACCGCAGGATGGATATGAGAGCCAGGTGTGGTAACTTTTGTTATGAAGCTGATTGCTGCAGGAAGTACAAAATAGCCCTCAGAGGATGAAGGAAGGCCCCAGCAGTAGTAAACACGTGTGAGGATAATACAAATCCTTTCATTAGAAGTGCATGTGCTATAAGAAGGAAACTTGTTTTTGTGTTTTTTGCATCATGAGAGGCTAGTCCTTTCCATCCCAGGGCTATCACATCCACACACATTAAACCAAAGAGGGTGGAGAGTGGGAAACGGAGAAAGGAACAGGAGCCAGCAGTTCTGAACTCCGTCAGAGACAAAGAAGCTTCAGGAAGGCAGGAGTTGGCGTTGGGGCCCTAGGGATGACACTGGGGTTTGTCAAGACAGCAGGGGCTCTGTTCACGTGAAGTCAAAGTAATATGGCACTTTTAAAAAGTGGCAGCAGGAACTGGTGCTGGGTGTTTGGTCAGTGTCTGTGATAAAGAACTGAGTTTTGCTTAGATGGTCAGTCCCCCTAAATGCATTTCATTAAAAAAAAAGATAAATGAAAAGGCAGGGCTTCTAACTCCAGACACCTTGCTTATTCAGGGGTCCACAGGGGTCAGAGACTCCCCAGCACAATGGCTGATTATTTAGGAGTATTTAAGAAACAAAAGCAAAAGTCCCTCAAAAGACTGTTGTTTAACTGGACGGTATTTGAAAATACTCTAAACTGGAACATGCCACTAATCCTGATCTCAAAAGCGTACAGACTTTAAGGTTTATTTAGGTGCTGAACCCATCTACCATCCCCTCAGAAGGTTTATCTGATAAACTGTTTTAAATGAAAACTGAAGAAGAAATTCCAGCAGCACATTAAGAATTCTTTTTTTTAAAAAATGACCAGAAATAATACAAAGTAAAAAAAAAAAAAAAAAAAAAAAGATGTAGGGAAAAGAAATTGGAGAGGGTTAAAGTCTATTTTTTTCCTTCAGATTTGCCTGGTGGAGTTTTTTTCTTTTGGGTCTCAAACCAAAGATAAGAAAGTAGTGAAGTAAAAAACTCAAAGAGAAGATATATGCAGGAAAAAAAAATCCAACTTAGCAACACCCCAAAACAAACTAAAATGATGACCGTATAAAAAGTTATCAACATTCCAGATAGCTCTGGGTAGAAAGGGTTAAAAGTTCAAAACTTTCTCACCTTAGAGGTTTCCATATATTATGAAGAAAATACATTGTGAGGTTGCCGTCACAGCATTGATGTGCAGAGTGGTTAAAAAAGTGAGACATGGGCACTTATACAATGTCTTACAAAAAACATCATAGAGAAATAACAAACAATAACAATTTCAGGCAACAAGACCACAGGATAGCAAGTTAACAAACTTTTTAACCTCTTTTTTTTGTTTTTTGTTTTTTAAATATTAGGGATTTATACAAAACACATAATAAAATACCCATGTTATCAAATTACTTCTCACAAGAAACACACTGAAGCTCTAGGAAGGAAGTACCTTTGGAATTTGGCACTATATATTTTCACTTTTTTTCTTTAAAAGAAAAAAAAAATCACATTTTGCTGAACACAAACACATCTAAATAGTCCACAATAAAAAAAAAATGACATCAATGCTTTACAAGCCAACACAAAACTTATTCTGGAATAGGTTTTTTTTTCCCCCTCACATGAAATTTTTTTTAAGCAAACAACTTTTTTTTGAAATTCTTTTTTGTTTTAAGTAAACCAATTCTAAACTTGTCTTATCAACAAAGAACATTAAGACCGTAAGACTCATGATGAAACCACAACTTAATTCACAGAAGCACCAACGTAACACAGTTCACAGCAACCTTTCTCCTGTACATTGAGACAGTATAAAATATAGGTAATTTCATGTGCATTAAACCATGGATTGTCTAACTGTGAGTCAGTTCAGCAAAAGGTGACACAAATAGGTAGCATTTGCCCCAAAACAGGGTAAATATTTTTCTTATACTAATCTACAAAAAGTGGTTCTATATATATATCTTAATGAGAAAGTGAGCCACCTAAAATGGCCTTATCAAAAAACTTTACACTGCCTGAAAAATGTAAAAACTATTACAGACCTCTAGAGACTTAAAATCAGACAGTTTTTTTTCTCAAACTGTTTTTGGAAGTAGTCTGTTAGAAACCAACATTCTGTGTCCCTGGACACATATTGCTATTGTTACCAGTGACCGGGAAGAATGCCAATCCCTGTATAATACGTTCAAGTCTGTTTTATGAAAAGAAAAAAAAATAAGAAAGAAACATTTTTGCCACAGGTTGTTTTTTTCTATAATTAATTTGTCTAATAATAAATTTCAGTCTTGCATGAATGCAGCAATGTTTTTCACATTGACTTCCCAGAATTCATAGCTAGATGAGGTCACATGCAAATTTCAAAGGTCAAACTAGATCAAAGGTCAGTAGGAGAACCAAATATGATGTGAGGTCAGAAAGACATCAGAAACAATGACGGGACGATGAAACTTTTTTTGAGACGCCACAGGGACATGCTAGGCAAACGGTGACCTAACGGGCATGAAGATGTCTAGGGAGAAAACAAGGGAGAGTAAAAAGTTACACAGAATCTACGCAGCAGCAACAAAATCACTCTTAAGGGTGCAGGAGAAAAACTAATGCAAATCTTAGGTCATTAGGGAGTCTAGGAGCCATCCACATAATTTGCATTTCTTACAGTCTTTATCCACAGCACAATGGAACCCCAAGAGAATCCATCCAGAGAGGGAGAGGGGATGGATTCCGGGTGTTTGGGGTGAGGGGCTGGCAAGGGACAGGGGAGAGGATCCAGTTTCAACGAATGTAACATACGGGGAAAGTCAGACGACTGAATTGTAAACTAGATAATGGAAGTTACGAACAAAATAATCAGACAGATACAAACAACAAGAGGATAAAGCATGAACTTTAGGCCTAGGGTTCAATGGTGAAAAAAAGCCCCTTCCTAGGACGATTCCTCTAGAGACTACTTCAAAAGGATCTAGCTAGCACAGAGAACTGCTCTTTAGGTACCCAATAAGTTAACAATAGGCAATAAATAACTTCCATTATTTCTGAGGCAGTAAAAATTTTGTACAAAAATAGAAATGCTTTTTTTACAAATAAAATTTACAGGCCTGTGGCTTTCTTTTTTATTTATGTATTATTTATGTATTATTTATTTATTATTAAATTTATCTTTCAAGAAACATCAAGTATTTTCACTCATTTTTATTTTATTTTTAAACCCTGTAGCTTTAAGAAACAGATCTCTAAATCTTTTTTTTTACATTAATCCTTTCTAAAAACTAAAATAAAACAATAACAAAATAGACAACCAGTGTAATAATCTGACCAATAGTCATGTTTCTTTGAACCCTAAAATAAAATCCTACTTATTAAGACAAACCAAATGTAGTGGAAAGACGTTTTGTATTGTTTTAAGCGCTTCTCCTTGCTTTTCTGTGGAGCTGGGCCACCGCCTTAGCCTCTAATCAGCTGGCGCCCTCCTAGGGGGTGGGCGCAGATAGGAGGGGTGAATTCTCCAGGCAGTGCTCTCGGGGGACCAGGGGTCTCAGAGTTAGAACTGCACATTAGCCTTTGTTTGCCTTTTAAATTCTCAAGATGTCATTTATTTTTATTTGTGTATGTGTGGTTTTTTTTAAAGCAAAAACTAAAACAAAACGAAAAAAGTAAAAGGAGATTCAAATTGCAAAACAAAGGAGAATACAGTGGCACAACTGGAGGAGGAGTTTACTTGATAGAAACAAGGTAGCCCAAGTTTTAATTATGGCGAACTGGGTTGGGGGGTGGGAGTGGGAAATGGAAGCCTTATTGTAAAAATAACCGTCTCTCTTGGTAAAAGTTGGCATTGTGGTCCTCCTCTGCCTTTCCTGTTGAGAACAGGCTGGCTCGTGGGACTTACCCTAAGAAAGCTAAAATAAGAGCAGGGAGCCTCTGGGGTTAGGATCAGTAAGGTTTGCTGTCGTTTTTGGAGCGCTTCAGCTGGACCTTCAAGCGTTTCATGCCAATCTGAAAGCCATTCATAGCCTGGATAGCAGCTTGCGCAGACACTGGATTGTCGTAGCTAACAAAACCTGGAAAACACAAGGGGAAGGAGGGTGGGAATCAAGATGGAGAGGCAGCCGAGTAGAGAAGGGGACCAGGGCTTCACGGAATAGCTGGAGCGTGTAACTGTAAATGGGAAGTGCCCCATGGTCTCAATTCAACTTTACTAAATTCACTGTGCGCCAACCATGGACGTACAGGGCCTGTTTTAGGGGCAACACTGGAAATGGCCACTAAGAAGCAGTGAAAAAGCTGGTTGGACTGGTAATTTACTATCAAGAGAACAAAACCCCTCCCCAGGAGGCTAAAATCTCAGACTTCATTGTTTGAGTCAATTCCGTTTGTGTTTCAAGTCCCTTAGAATCCTTCTGAAAGAACTCCTGGTGCATAAGTGCGTGCTGCTCATGTAAGCGGTGGTGTAACTTTTCTAGGGCTGGAAGGGTCCCCAGAGGCTCACATGTGCCCCCAGGTGGATGCCAGGCTGTGCTGCCAAAGACCCTGTCCTTCGGTCCAGTTCTCCATCCGTATTCAGAGCCCACGCCTGTTTGGCTGTAGGATGGGGTAAGCTAGTGAATTAACTCTAGAGTAATTTATATTCGATTTTTAACATTTTGGAGTCATTACTGAGAGGAACCTATGGACCCAGGGGAAACACTGGGCCTTTTTCCTTATCTCAACTTCCATTTTCAAAGCTCCACTGAATTCAACAGAATGGAAATTGCTACCTTGTACTCCCAAGAGTCTTGGGGAATAAACAGTCTAAACAGCTTGGAGCTTACCAACCCTCCTAACAGAATTCCCAGTGTCTTCTCTGTACCAACACTTGCCACCAAAACGGCAGGGAGGGCACGCTTTTGAAAAAGAACCAAGGATGCTCACTGAAGACCCAGAAACAGAATTTTGATCACACAGTTTGTTTTAACACAGGGCTGGGGGAGCGGAGCTGTAGGGCGGTCACGCAGAGCTTTCTTTAGTGAACGCTGAGCTTCTACAGTTCCTACTTAGTTTTGGATCAAAAGGGAACTATTATACTGATTGAATTTCAGTTCTGAACATCAGAGGTTCTATACTAGCTTCTCCATCTATCTATTATTAAAGGTTAAAGCTAAAGAGAAAATTCCTTTACAAACTAGAGGAGGGAAAAAAAGGCCATAAATATACTTTCAGCTGGTAAAAATGAGCATATGGTATAAGGCAGAGAAGCCTCAGAGGCAGGCTGTATTTCAAAATGGTGGTTTAAATTTTTATTAAACCTAATTCCCAATAAATGCGATCTTGAATCCGAGATTTTTTCTCTTTCCCCTCTGGGTCTTTCTCCAGAAGCAGCAAGATGATTAGAGAACGGAAATGGTTCAAGGGTGAAATGGATAATGAAACTTGACTAAGAGGCTAGAATGGGGTACCACGGTGTGACTAGCAATCCAGCAAACCTGGGACCGCAAGAAACTGAAAACACAGTCCATAATGCTAAATACCAGTGTCTGCTGATACACAGCTATAGCTTGCATTATTATGAACACATTGGTTAAGTAGTTTGTGGGCCGACAGGATCTCTTTTGAAGGCGGTAAATATTTTCTCAAAATCAAACCACGAAGTCCAGTCCCTCTCCAATCTCCAAATAAGCCCAGGACATTGTTCCGCGATGAGGAATATAAAAGTCTGGCTCAAAACCTTGCACAGGGAAGCTCCCAGAGGTAAGCTCACGCTGAAACACGCACACACCCCATGTAACAGCTCACTTTCCACTGCACTCCCTCATGAGCCGTTACAAGGCGGTTTATGTACTCGCCACGGCAGCGGCAATAGTGTAATGGGTTCAGGCTGACAGCCTTTCCGCTGGGGTAAAAAAAGGGCCTTTAAATGCTCGACACACTCATTCCCCTAACAACAGAGGCTTCAGAACTTCCTAGGTGATGGCACAGAAATTAGAAAGACGTTATGATAATGCAGTTTTAGAAGCCAGCACATTCTCTTTAGACTGGTTGCCCATTACGTCAGCCAAATACTAAGTGTGGGTTTTTGGCTGTTCGACAGCCACCGCTACCTTTGATGTTTTCTTTATGCCATACAGTTCTAGTTGTATTTCCTCTGGCCCCTATCTACTCTACGTTGTTTTATGCTACTGTTACTACCTACTACCACCATGAATTATTAAATTGGAGGAGTGGTTAAAGCAAAATCCCAGACTGGGCCAGAACTTGCCAAGCGAGTATACATAGTCTGAACATTCTACCTTCTAACTACTTTGGGGACTAAAAGGGTTTGAAAAATAAAACAAGAACTAGGTGTAATGAATGCTCTTCTCCTGCTGTGAAACATTAGTGCCTGCAGTGAGCTTGCCTTCCTCTCTCAGGGAGCGAAAACTGCCCTGGGAGGCAGAGTCTGGGCTGCTTGAGGAAGGCAGGCAATCATAGTGTGGGGTGCTGAGGAACTGGGTTTTCCAAGGTTCTGAGAATACCTGCACACTCCTGTGTTTTCCGTCCACTCAGGCAGTCCCTGCAGATCCCGTCTGCAGGTTCCTGAGTTCCAGTCTAAGGCAGTGCTTTCTGTGACCACGAACTGGGAAGGGATGTGCGTTTGTGTGTGTGTATATCAGGATGCTGAACAAGCCCCCAGGACAGTGTGTTACCCACAACCACAGTGTCTGAGTCATACTGACCCTGGAAGAATAAGGAATTAGTGGCAGAGTGTCTGCAATGCTATTCTGTATCAGGACAGCCAAAGCTACAGTCTGTTGACTGTGTACTCCCATCTGCAGTCTATGGGGCTTAAAGAAACTGCTGTTGCTCTACAGTGACACATTGTTAGATATATGTAGGAAGACGCCTTGATACATTACCTAATGCATGGGCATTTAGTTTCATTTCCCATATCCTTCCTTTTTATACAGCCCTTTCTCTCTTTCGATTAAACGACTTTGCCTAATCTGCTTACATGGATCCAGAAAACCAGGAACCACCACCACACAGGGAAAGCCCTATCCTGACTTCTGAACTATTTGCCATTTACATTTTCCGTCCCATGACTCCTCACTTGGGAATGCAGGGTAATATTCTAGCTTGGTTTCTTTTGCATACCAAAGCACTTGCTCAGATTGGTCTGTTTGTCAATGAAGACTTTAGCAGAGATAACATTTCCAAAAGGCATGAACATCTGCAGAATGTCCTGGTCTCCAAACTCCTGTGGAAGGTGGTAAATAAAGAGGTTTGCACCCTCTGGACCTAAAGAGGAAAAAAAAATCAGAGTAAGGTATTCTTCGCTTCTTAGATCCCAAAGCCTCTTCTTAGGAATGCTCTAACAACAGACAGGCTAAGCATCTGGGCTTCTCATTCTAAAAGAGGATGAAATAGATGGATCTATGTCAAGTGCTGGGATGTCTGTTAGGAAAGCAATCATCCTTCAGATTTTCTGAATTTCCAAAGAGACTGGTTAAGAATGGCTTCTTTTTCACTGATAATCTTCTGTGGGTCATGTTTGCTTACTGCATATTAGTACATATTGTCAAACTCCCCTTCATGGAGGTGAAGGTGGGGGCCATGGGGTAGAGTGGGTTTTTGCTGGGCGGCCATGTTTTGTAGTGTGCGTATACTCTCTCTTGGAGGAGAGTGTCCTGTGCATTCTAAGCAAATTGCAGCAATTTAGAATAATGGATAAAGCAGTAATGCTGCTTGGATTTCTCAATCATTTACCTAATTATCCATCCAGTTTTGATTTGCCAAATCTCTTAACACACAGTCTAATAACCGTCTTTATTAGAAATGACTGGCTATGAGTCAAGGCAGGGAAAAATAGGTGGCTAGAGTTTCCCAACTGTGATAGGAATTATACCACTGGGAACTGGCCTTGGAAATGAGTGCATGAGGTGCAGAAGCTAGTCAAAGACTAGGCTAAGCCAAGCTGTTCACTCTTACCCATTACTTTCCAGAAAATATAAGAAAGAAGGGAAGAATAGGGAAGATCTTCTTAGCTATACTGGCTGGAGAGGTAAGCTCTCTTAAGTTCCTTCCCATTTCATTCTCCCATCTCTCTACCCACCTGTACAAGAACTAGTTGAAGGTTAAAAGAAGCAAAAAAGAAAAAGGAGGGACTCCAAATGACCTGATGGAAGGTATCATCTTCTCATATATAAGGGATAAGAATGCCTCCCAGCTCGAAGGGCACTGGGGGTAGTTGCAGATCCTTCCCCATATGGTTCTGGAGAGGCCCCAGGGCGGGATGCTTCTAGAATGTTGTGGCATGGTGTCTGGGAGGGAAGGGAGCTCAAAAAACTGGTGAAGTAACCTCTGCAGCTGGTTCATGGAACCTTAACTGGCACTCACAGGAGAGGAACCAGGACTGCTTGCTCCACTGAGAAGCCCCAGGAGACAGGCTGCAGGGGGTGCCCTTGAGTGGAGAGACGGGGCAGAGAAAAATAAAACTGGGGGAAAAGGAACTTTGTAAAAATAATAACCATGATGAGTGAGGAGTCCCATTCATTAGAACATTTTTTCTTTTACAATTGTACGATTTCATAAAAGAAAAAATGTTCTCATTGATGGGACTTTTCACCAGGAACACTTCTTGAGGCAAATTTCTGAAGCCACAGAGATGAAGCATTTCTTCCTAAGTGTCTACTTGACCACTTTAACTTTTTATATCACTCACAATTTCCATGGACACATCTGCATTCCAGTGCAAGGGAGGCAGTCTGTATGTAAAAGGACACAATTGCAGGGCTTAGGTCCCCAAATATTTCCTGGTTTTAAAAAACTTAAAACTTAATATGAATAGATGCAAAACCAAAACACTGGAAACGGATGTTCTGAGTGTTACATGCCACGCGCGTCCTTTGCAATATGTATATTGGGCAAATCTGGTACTACCCAGATTTAATGTCACTTGTAAATAAAAGGGCCAAATGCACAAATGAGGATTAATGGGACCCAATTTGGATTTTGAAGTCATCTCACCGCCTGGAGGTAAAATGCAATTTTAATGCACTATGATGGATTACTGGCTATGCCTGGATAATCTTGGCATTCTAGAAGGCTCTACATTCTGAATGTATCTGTGCCAGATAGGGAGACCAAGAAAATATGAAGACACGTAAACTCAAAAGGAGGCTTTGTCCTTTTATTCATCATTTTTCCAGGAAAAAAATGCCACGAGCATCTCCTACTGTAGACCCTCCAGTCTTTTCATCACCAAGAAACAGTTTGACTTTGCAAACTGCCAAAATTTTTAACTCTAAAATGAGAGAAAGGTGATTTGATATGGAAAAACCTCTCGTATGCACAGAAGGTGGCTATTGCTATAGATACCAAGGGAAAAAAAACCCTTTTTTGAGGATTTCACCTATGTATCCTCCTCAGCTGTTTAGTACATTGCTCAGATTTCTCCTAGTACATGTTATTTTAACTTGTGAGAGTTCTCCATGTCACATTGTTGGGCCCAGCTGGTTAGGAGTTCATCCTCTGTATTTCTCACAGGGCATCTGCTCTAGCATAAAGCACTTGGGGTGTCTGTATCAGACTGCCCGCGCCTGCTCGCTTCTTGTTGGGTCTCTGGAGCCTCTACCTACTTGGTGTGTGCGTGACTTGCCTCCTGCAAATAAAAGAAGATGGGAAGATATGAACGAGGTGAGAGGATATTCAGGAATGGCAGACAAGGTGGCCGCCTTTCCTGGATTCAGAGCTGCAGGGTCTGCCATAACCCTGCAGAAGATTTAGCTGGGGAAAAATGAAAACCAATTTCTTTACAAAGCCAGATGGGCTCATTTTCCTGTGGCTAAATATACACCAGGTACATGACTACATACCTCAAGTTGACTGTCAACGCTCTTGACCAAAGCATAGAACTACAGAGTAGAAAATCTAAAAATCGATTTCATAGTGGAATTAATTGGGTTTTTTTCCAGCATAACTTGCCTTTTAAATTATGTCTTAGTTAAACTCATATTAAGATGGTTTGAATTCTTTGAGCACACGTTAACGGGGCGGGAAGAAGAGATCAGATGAGAAGGCGAGCGATGATTAAAATATCCGCACACACCAAAACCACCACCAACCAAAAAATAAGAAACCCTAAAACCATGCTATTGGAAGCCTGCATACCTAAATATAAATAATGTGGAACTGGCAATAGTTATTTTCACCTATTTTACATTAATCCCAGAGGGTTCACTCCTGCACACGCCCTAAATCCCTAAAACTCAAGGCATGGAGATTTAGGGCAGGGGGCTGGGGTGAAGCAACCGAGAAAAATATTGTTTGAGGGCCCAGACTTTATCCTTAAATGACCAAATTTTGAGTCTGCTGGCGACTGACTGATATTTTCTAGAGACACAGGCTATCTAAATTGCATGGGAGGGAACTGGCTTCCATGGTCTCTTCTGAGGGCATCATTATCTTACAGGACCCCTCCTATTGCCCTTACTTGTCACCATGGTAGACCCCACACAAAGGGACCTCAATACAGGCGTTTCCTTGGGAAGTCTTGGTGTTTCTGACGTAGGGTCTCCACATGTCAGGGGAAGTGCAGTTCTCTGAACAGTTTTGCGTGTTTTAAAATCTCTACAATAACTGTCAACTAAGAGTAAAGAGAAAGTTCAAATAACGAAAAATAACTTAGTTTCATATATCTTTCATTTTTAATGATCTCTGTTATTTATAAAGAGAAAAAGCCTTTTTTTTTTTTTACACAAGTATATTTAAAGCTGTGTCCCCTTTATCACCTTACAAAGTAAAACTATTTTCTTTCTTAGAGAACACCATGTTGAAAGTCAGACAGTTTGCAGCGATGGGGTGAGGATAAAAGAGGAGGGAAATTCTTTAGCAGTTCTTCTCTACTCTTCTAGACAAGTCGCAAAGAGAATAAACATCACGTTGCGGATTCTGCTTTAAAGCAACTTCAATTAAGGAGGAAGAAACCAAAAGGAAGAAAGAAAAAGAGACAAGCTCTCCTTATTTGGACAAGCTCAGTACTTTATAATTAGCTTTAATTTATTCTTAGCATTAACTTCCTGACGTTTACTTGCTTTATTGGCAGAGAAGCAAGGCAATCAATCACTTATTTGCTTCCCCAGAAAACCCCCAATTAAACAAAGACTGAGTCAATCCCAACAGTGGATTTTATCATTAAGCTGGAAACCATCGTCTACTGAGAGGCAACCCCAGGGGATGTGGACTCTGAGAAACCTGGGACCTGCCAGAGAGAGCACTCCACCCACAGAAGACAGTATCAGCTCATCCCTTCCACTACCCAGGAGTTTATATGTAAGGGGAGAAATAATAGGTGGTCCACGCTGATTTGGAAAAGCAGGTTGCTGGCAATTTCTTGATGGCAGCAAATACTAAGTAAGCGTGTACAAGCACGCAGTGGGTGAGAAATCCATCTTAAAAAGGTAGATGAAACATAGGAAAGAAGATTGAAACAGTCTACGCTTCTCAAGTTTCTTAGAAAAACGCATGAGTACTGGCAATAAAACGATTTTTCTTATGATACTGGCTCAATCTAGTTTTTTTGAAAACCTGCTCTAAAGACGAATGCGGCCCCTTTGCCCTGGGCCGCGGGGAGGCACGTACCTTCCTTTTGGCTGCCCGCAGCGCTCTGCTGTTGCAGCAAGCTCTGGCTGTACAGAGTGGGCAGTGCCGCTGCTGCGTACTGCTGAATCCCTGAGTAGGCCTGGGTGAGGGCGTCCATGGTGCCCGCCGTGCCATTCGTCAAGCCCGTGGCGCCAAGTCCTCCATTCAGAGCCGCCATACCTGAGAGCATTTGAGCAACTTTACAAAAAACCCAACAATAGAGAAGAGAAATAGCACTTTTCATTAGTGCTTTCCAAAGGAAGTTAGAGAATCATTTGACACAAGTACAACAGCAAGTGCATGCAGCCAGCACACCAATTCAACCAACATGAAATCAAAAACGAAACTATGAAGTAATAAATCATAATAATGGTGAACATACAAACACCAACAACCAACCCCTCGAGTGATGATAACCCTCACTCCCCAGGCCACTGATCACGATTCACCAAGGCACCACAGTTAGACAACACATTGTAATTCCATGCAATGTGCTACTGGCAAGTACTGTTGTTATCTTTTTAAAATAAAAGCCTTCTGCTTCTCAGAGCCTAGAAGCATGTAAAAACACATTAGTGGCAGAGGCCTGTAACATCTGTACACTTAAATCCATTTACTGGGCTCTTTGAGGAGCCCTGGGATGGCTCAAGGGGTTGAGGAAAGGTTAAAATAAAACTTTTCTCCCTTAAGCTGTCGGATGAGGAAGTGGCAGAGAAGACAAGCCCTGAACTCAATAAACCAGTGAATCGGCAGTTCCATTAACCGGCTTTCCTAAGCAGTTGAAGGATGCTATCAGGGACTAGGATCTTAGGAGGAGCTGAGCTGATTAAGAATTAAAGCATAGGAGAAAATGTGGATCCTTCCTCTAATTGCAGAGAAGTGAAGTTCCTTCTTCAGTATGAAGGGCTAGAAACAGAATGGGGCCATTTTCAGCAGCAAACAGACACACATAGGAATATTAATCAGTGCCCATGTCACTGGGGTTTCTGCCAGTGAAAGAGCTCCATGTCATGTTTTTCACTCAACTGAAGTGACACGCGTGTCTGTAAGCTGGATCTTGGCTATTAAGTGATGTGAACTGGATGTTGGCCAGCACACTTTTTTGATTTTTTCCCTTGTATCCTGGCTGCTCTTTTGCTCTATTATGGTTGCTGACTGTGTCACATTTTCCCTGAATACTGAGTCAAAACAAGCAATACTTTATAGAGTGTTAACTTTCATATAAACTCAGGAAATGGAAGAGGTGACATCATAATTGTCTTTAGTTCCCTTTTATGATTAAAACATTTTAAAAAAAGATCTGTTTCTGGGAAGAACTTACTGAAAACATTAATGAAAATCTTGAAGGGATTAGGGCTATTGATTAGGACAATTAAAATAGCAAAGATAACTGGGAAAAAAAATAGGTAAGTCTAATGAGAATAGGGAACTAAGATAAGGAGGCTTAGAAATTATACAGAGAAATCTAATCCTTAAATACCTCAACACTCCCGTCAATGTTTTTGGCTTGCCATCCACAGGAAATAGAGGAGGTGGGGAATGTTTTACTTAGTCCATACGTGCCTCTGTTATTTTGACAAACTTCCTCTCTTAGATTAAAAGGACTACATACAAGATATGAATTACCCCATGGCTTTACAGTAGAGGAATCTCATAGTGCCTCTGTCTGGTATTCTTCCCTGGGGGGCTTGAGGAGACAGAACTGGGCCTTGGGTGATGTTACCAAGTACTGTCTTCTCAGGCAGAGGAGTGGGGTGGGGTGGAGCGGCAAGGACAGTCAGAGGGACACAAGAATGGAGTAACTAGCCTACTGAAGAAGGAAGTGACTTCTTGCAGATCTAGGAAACACAAGCTAAGCTAAAAGGGTGTTGGCCAGCAGAGGTCCTGCTGACTCTCCTTTAAGTTTCTCTCCCTAATTCTTTCCCATCATGCAAATAAGTGCTGTTAAAGAGCCTGCAAATAGTTTGTCCTCCTAATTACTCTAAACAACCCCTCAGACACCAACTAATCACATTTACCTCATGCTTCCTTTCTTCTCCATCCCTGTTACTCTTATGGCTGCTGAAGAGGTAGGGAGTATTTATTTCTCTTTTCCCCTTTTGGTCTTATTTCATTCTCACTTCCCAATATTTGTGTGAATGCAAAGAAACATCAACGTTTCTTTTCAGAGACAGGGTGTAAGATAACCCGAGAAGAGCCAGGAACTGTTGACAAGTGCTGCTGGTTTCATTTTTGTCAGGCTGTCAATAGGTGCTAAGGATACAGATGATCACGTCATGGGCTCAGCCCTCTGGAAGACTGGATTCATGGGCAGGAAGAGAATTCTAGTAGGAAAGTGAGCGGTGACTTGCTACCCTACTTAGACCCCAAGGCATATGGTTCCTGGTGTGCACGTTGGCTGACAGCTACATGGAGCACAGCTGTCTGACAAACACGGGCTGAAGACAGAGGCTCCACTACGAGGACTGTCTCCGGATCCCCCTGCCATCAATGGAGTGGTTGAGAGCACTGCGTCTCCACGGTACCCTGTCAGCTAAGGGCCTCGGAGTTTTCAGGCCCTGCCATGTGAGACCTTTGAGTGCCCTCCTGTGATCTGTAGCTTCCACAACCTGGCTTCTCCAGAGGGCTAGACACACAGGTGGTATTTAATTGCAGTGGTCATTGGTGCCTGGCTCCTTCCCTTCTGGTATGGGGCCTTTTTTTAATTGTCTAGGTTATGAGAATTATCTTTTTACTTCTCTTTCCCCCTTTTTGCCAATTTTTTTTTCTCTTGAAATATAGAAGCAGAATGAACTTCATACTCGTGAAAGACTGGCTGGATGTTTCAGGACTGGAGTCCTTGTGAGGCCTGCAGCTCTAGTGAGGGACATGCCAGCTACATCCACACATGGTTCCTGCCTACCTTTCACAGTGGTTGGCTGTGTTTCTGGACTATACCTCAGGGCAAATGTGCTTTGTGAAGGGTTCTGCTTGCTTCAGCTGATTCCACGTGTCTGGGAGGTAGTCCTGGTTGGCCTTAACCTGCCTGGGATGGGGAAGGAGATGGTCGAGGAGGCACCAAGTAAAAGGGATGTTGATGCCAAAGAGGGGAGTAGCCACGGCCTCTGCAGCCCAGGGCTTTCCTCTCCACGGTATAACCATCCTTTTGAATAAAAAATAAGGGTAAATATTCTAACAAGTACAAGTGCATTGAGAATATTTAAAACCAAAACTATCCCAGAAAATTTGATGTGTGTGTGTGCCAAATCCAAGTAGACTGGGTAGTGGATTACCTGGTAGAATTTGAAGAACCATCAAAGAAAGATTTCAACTTTTGAGAGTTATTCCTGTGAATTATCTGAGGTTAGTCTACATTAAATAATCATTATAGCAAAGATAGCACTTGTCAATTCAGCTGCTGGTATCTGATCACATCTGAAAACTTTGGACAACAGAAACAGAGGTTGGAAGAAGGTTAAGTTGAATGAAATGCTTCCCCTTAAAAGAATAGGGCTTTTCTTTGAAAAGGCCAAATGGATGGATCATTGCATCCCATTTAATCTAGACTCCCACGCTTGCTATTTGATCAGCAAGACTAGAACAAAATGGCAGGTGTGGCAAACCTCACCAAGGGAAGGTCCTTACCAATGGCCTATCAATAAAGTTAGTGCCTATCCTCACTACTATGTGCTTTAAACTTAACTGCCCTCAACGGATGGAGATCTGAGGAGCTGTGAGATTACTGAGTAAATCTGTGAAAATGACAGAGAAGGACTCACCCACAAATATGACCATGAACATGACCATGACCATGGCCACTATGAAGATGGTACTAAAACGTAGACTCGGGGGCAGGGTACCATAAGCCAACTACATTTACTTGCAAGCCACTCTGCTAGGTTTTATACCAAATAAAAAAAGAGAGAAGTGAGGACTGGATTAATATTCTCATAGGTTTGTAATCTATTTACTGGGATAAGCTTTCCTTGGTATAGATAAGGTATATCCTTCTAAGCAGCAAGCTGATAATGAGAACTTAAGTATAAAATGTCTAGAACCAGGAGAGACGAATATGAGTATGTACAGTTAGTGGCATTTATACATATGTCTATGTTAATATGGTCACAAGTGTGTGTGAGGTTGTGTGTGCTTGTACATGTATCTAGCTACACATATCTTTTATATATTGCAAGAATACAGATTAAAACAGTAATTTCACAATGTATATAAAGGGTGACAAGCCACAATAATATGCCCAAAGCATCTTCTCTTTTTTCTTCTCGACACAAAATCTTTCCATAAACACCATTCACCAGGCATTTGTGGCTTATATTTGGACAACCATAATTTCAAGCGCCACATGGTAAGCCATTTGGAAGAATTATGCCATTTAAACAAGGAAAAATAAGGATGTCACTTGACATATATTTAAACACACGAAATCAGATGCAGAATCTTATGGACATTTCTTTGTCTTAGTTCAGATGTTAACAAACGAAACACGCCTGGAGAACCCTCAAATAAACCAGAAGTGAAAGCTCGGTTCGTGAATTACCCACATTCCGTCCTTTTGATCTTGCTGGATTTCTGCTTTTAGCTTTAGGATGCTGTACTTTTTCAGTCACTCCTTTTGTGAATGTATAAAGGAAGAAAAAGGATATCAAACTCTAACAGTTTAATTTAGCTACTTGTCTACTAACCAAAACTTTATTTTGAGGGGGAAGTGAGGAGGCCTCTGGCAGGGAAGAGGGTAAAATTTATGCTAAGGTGAGTTCGAAAATTAACTGTGCATTCCATCTGCTTTCTTCCTGGCTCCTTTGTCCACGGAAAAAAGAGTTGGATCTATTCAGAAAATTCTCCTTCCGGTAGCAAGTAATGATTTCTAGGATGGTGTGCGGTAGGAAACAGCAATGATATGGAAATGAGGCCAACTATTTTAGAAGCGGCCTCTGTCCAGGTAACCATTTCTTGACTACCTTCTTTGAGAATTGTCCAGCAGGACAGGTAGCATCATCATGTCTATGGAGGAAGAATGGTCTGAAAGAGGACACTCTATATTAGAAGGTTTTCTCGTGGTATTTGAGACAAGACGCAAATATTTGCTCGAAACCAATACTGGGATTGTTAAATAGCTCTGCACTAGTAACATTCACCAAGTCAGAAGGAATGTAGTTTTGTTTGGGTATGACTTTTGGTTAAATTAAACATTTTCCTGGTTTATATTCTCTGGTAGGGGTTATTTTAAACTAGAAACATTCATAATTTTCCAAGAACTATACATACTTATATCAACCTAATGGCAAAGAATTTAAAAAACACAACAGCTGAAGCCTGTTGTCCTTGCCAGAAGCAAAATTTGTACAACACAGACCCCACACAAGAACTAGTCATGGTTTCTCTGCCATTCAACAAAGTCCCTCTCTAGTCCTTTATGATAACGATGGGAAAATCCCAGCAAAGTCCAACAGAACAGGATGGAGCGGTGGGACCACACAGACAGGAGGACAACACACAGCAGTGGTGAGCACATGCTGAGGAGGACAGCCATTCCCACTGGCCTGTTACTTTGCAGACCAAGGACAGGAAGATGATCAAATCAAAGTCCTTGTTTTAGGGGAACTAGGTCCCGGGGCAAGAGAAGCAGCATGAAGGGATGTGCACACACATACACATCTGCCCCCAAGGGGAGGACAGGTGGGTTGGAGCGTCTGCAGAACAAGGTCAGAAACAGGAGTCAAGGCAATGAGGCTCCTCCTGGACTGCTGGGAAGGGGGAGCAGGAGGCAGTGTCTCTGGAATAAAACATTCTGCCATCACATGGTTACCACTTCATATACTGTTTGCTAATCAAGAGCCCTCATATCTGGAAAGAAAAGTCTTTTTCTTCTTTTTCTGGCCTATGTCAGACAAAACTCAGGCCGAGTGTTTTTTCTTTTCCCCAGAACATCTGAATAAAAGGATTAATAAAACCTGAAAATTTCCCACCTCTAAATATATGAGTGATTTTCTTATCAGTCTTCATTTCAGGGAGTTCTAGGTTCTTTTTGTACCAAATAAATTGCACAGTATTCCTTCTGAACTTTTTCAAAGTATAGAATCATTGGGATTTTTTTTGCTTTAAAAAAAATTGTACTGCCTGATCACACTTTAAAAATAGTTCACTTATTGAATCATGGCTTAAAATAGGGCAACTTGCCAAGGTCCCCTTTCTTAAAGCTTCAAAGGGGCAGATGTTGGGTTGCCTGGGGTGCCTGGTAGGTAACTGGGCCCCCACATCAGAATCTCTTTAGGCTGTCATGGACCTGCTGGGCTTGGCCACTCTCAGCCACCCAGTAGGGACCGAACCTAGGGAAAGGCAAGTGAAATGTCTCCTCTGTGGGTTCAGGATCAGTTTCCCCCAACATAGGAGCCAACGCTAAGCACAAGCCTAAAATATATGTATCCTCTGGCCAGGTACCATTCTGGACAGAGGATAGTAGATCTAAGATTCTAGAAGTGGCAAGGCCATTCTGTAGGACAGAACCTAGAGTTCTCTGGTGAGTCCCCGTGTTTCAGAACTAAGGAATTCTGTAAATGACTTGCCCCCCTCTGCGTCAGCCTGCCATGGGAGAATCACGCCCCTTTGGAGAGGCACTGCTGTAGGTGATTCATGCCTGTGGGTGCTTAATAAAGACTCCAGATGCTGTCACCTCTAGCAGCGGCTTCTCTCCATTCAACTGCATTTCCTTCTTTCCAAGGCCTCCTTTTTCGGCCTATATAACTGTCATGAATCTTTAGCTTTTAGAGCTGGAGGGCACCTTTAAGATTGTATGACCCAGAACTGTCAGTTTTCAAATGGGGACTCTAAAGCCCAGAGTGGGGGCAGTGATTTGCCTAAAATCCTGTAGGTGACTGGTGGCAGATTGGAGCTGGACCCATGCATCCTGATTTCTAGTCTATTAATTTTTCTGTTATAACACCCTGCCTCCAAGAAGAACAGAAAAAAACCAAAACCCTTGAAACCTGCAAATATCTGTCAACCACAGAAATCTATGGATGAATACACATGCGACATATTAGAGAAGACTCCAGGGGTGGCGAGGGTTGGGTATTTTTTGAGGCAAATGAATGTAGGTAGAGTTTGCCTATCAAAGCATGCGCTCCTCCATCCCAAGTTTTAATTCCTTTTTAGGTCATTTCTGGCTGCCCATTTTCTGTGGCGAATTTGGGGGAAGGCTGTCCACCAGAGCAACAAATACTCACTGTTTATGGTACCTGCTAGTGCATTAATATTATTCAATCCAACAGTGGCTCCCGCCAGTCCTTGCAGAGTCCCAAGAGAGGTCAAAGAATTCATGGCTGCACCAGCAGTGGAGTTGGGAGTTGAAGCAGCCACTGAAAAACAAAAGGGAGACAGGAAAACGGGGAGAGAAAGAACAAGATGAGTGAAAGCCAACTGGCCCAGAAAGTAATCTGTTCTCACCGCAGCAGATGGAACGGGGAGTCATTCAATCCCCCCGAGCCTGGGAACATGCTTCTGAGTTCGGTATGAAAGACGTGGGATTGTACTTGTGGCAATTTTGACAATTAGATTCGGTGATTAAAAATAATCATCTCGGTTCTGTTTTGCCAGTACCTCGAATATGCTCATTACTGGTTGGGAGGAGAAAATTCCAGACCAGGAGGCCTATTCTTCTGGGAATGCTGATCCTCCCTCAGTCTTCTAAGCCACATCTTTGTCCAGGTGAGCAAATTACCGGCACAAAAAGAGGCAGGGGCGGGAGAGTAAAATGGCAATTCCTGGCTTTCTTATTGTTTCTGCTTTACACTTTTAGCATTTTCTCAATGCTGTTTAAAAAAAAAGAATCATACATCTTCCTGAGTTTGACAGAAGACTTCAAGACCCAGGTGGTGGTGGGAATAGAGGCGGTGAGTGATATGAGGTAAAACCATTTTGGCCCTAACTCTCCTTCCTCTGTCCCCCTAACTCACTCTTTTACATAACACCTTTATTGGAATATAATTCACGTATCATAAAGTTTACCCCTTTAAAGTGGACAATTCAGTGTTTTTTAGTATATTCACAGAGTTGCACAACCAGCATCGCTATCTAATTTTAGAAAATTTTTGTAATTCCCCAAAGAAACCCATACCCATTAGCACTCATTCTCCATTCTTCCCTCTCCTTTGACACTGGCAACCATGAATCTACTTTCTGTCTCTATGGATTTGCTTAGTCTGGATATTTCAGACAAGTGGAATCATAAAATATGTGATCTTCTGTGACTGGCTTCTCTCACTAAGCAAAATATTTTCAAGGTTCATCCATGTTGTAGCATGTGTCAGTACTTCATTCCTTTTTATCGCTGAATAATAGTCTTCTGTATGGAAACACTACATTTTGTTTATCCATTCCTAAGTTGTAGACATTTTGATTGTTTCCACTTTTGGATAATGATGCCGTGAACATCTGTGTATGAGTTTTTGTGTAGATATATGTTTTCAGTTCTCCTGAGTACATATACCTAGGATTGCTGGGTCATATGATAAATCTGTGGTTAACACTTTGGGGAAACACCAAACATTTTTCCAAAGTAGTTGCACTCCCCTCCCTTTTACATGTATAATTGCTTCTGTAAATAACATTTAATGTATCTTACATTTGTACACATTTGCATAGCTTTACAATCTGCTGACTTTTCACACACATCATCTCACTTTATCCTGATGATGGAGATAAAGGCTAAACGTAACTGACGACGGCTAAAGGAAGCACTTGGTCCATTTCTAGCTGTGAAATCACCGTGCATATGTGAACTTCCTTTCCATCTACACTGGCTGGGAACTTCATCCATCCTCCTAGAATGTTCCTGTCCAGCACATCCCTGCTCTGCCTTCAGAGACTGCAAGTGCTTGCAGTGTACCTTGCTTGGGATCTCTTTTGGGTGAGGCCAGATCAACTGCTTAAAAAAATGAATTCCCCACCTTGTCATATTTCTGTCCAGGTATGGCATTAGCTTTTGCCACCTTAAAATATGTATTTTCTTTCTCTTTTTAAAAGAAAATTATACATAATCAAGTCTATGTTTCTAGTCTTTTTGTAGTATGAAACTTTTCAAATACACAAAAAAGCAGAGATAATAACATGACAAACTCCCATAAACTCCCATCAAGATGCTAGAATATTTGAGAACCAATCTACTCCCCCTAAGTATATTTTAAAGCAAATCTGAGACCTTATGTAATCACCTCTACATACTTTAGTATGCAACTCTAAAAATAGCGTGTATATATATATATATATATATATATTTAAAACCCCAAAACCATCATTACACCTAGCAAAATTAGCAATAATTCCTTGGCTTCATTATGTGATAATATTTTGTTTAGGATTTTTTTCATCTGTGTACATGAATAAGATTGGCCTTTATTTTTCCTTCTGTACTGTCCTTAGTTTTGCTACCAAGCCTTTCCTAACCTCGTAAAGTGATTGAGAGACTGTCCTTACTTTTTCATTTTCTGGAATAGATTGTATAGGATTGAAATTACTTGTAACTTAAATGTCTGATAGAATTTCCCAGTAAAAATGATCTAAATCTGATATTTGTTCATGGGATGATTTTAAAATACTAATTACATTTCTCTAATAAACAGGATTATTCAACTTTTCTTTTTCCTCTTGAATCAGTTTTATTAAGTTATAGCTTTCTAGGGAGATCAGGCAGAGAGGCAGTCAAAGAGAGCCATTTGGAAGAATTATGCCATTTAAAAAAGGAAATATAAGAATGTTGCTCATAGCCTAAGGCTGTGCCCTCTAAGGAGTGACATCAGAAGGAGAATAGACTTGGCTGAACTCATCTAGCTAAGTCACTAAGAAAATAGGCAAGGAAGCAAACAAAAAGGAGCCAGGTTTGGTAGAGGGGGAGAGCGAGGAGGATTAGTCTCCAGAATTGCTGTATTATCTAAAATGTCCAGCTGTCAACAAAAAATTATGGGGTGTGCAAAGAAATAAGAAAGTGTGATCCACACACTGGAAAAAAGCAGATAACATAAACTCATTTGAGAGGGCCCAGATACTGTACTTAGCAGACAAAGACATCAAAGCAGCTCTTATAAATATGGTCAAAGAACTAAAGGAAATCACTCTTAAAGAATTAAACAAAGGTATGATGACAATGTTTCATCAAATAATGAATATCAGAGAGAGAGAAATTATAAAAATGAAGAGAATGGAAATTCTGGAATTGAAAAGTAAATTACAGAAATGAAAAATTCACTATAGGGTTCAACAGTAGATTTGAGCAGACACAAGAATGAGTGAAGTTGAAGACAGATTGATAGAGATTATGCAGTCTGAAGAACGAGAGAAAAAAGAACGAAGAAAAATGAACAGAGCCTCAGAGAAACGTGGCACACCATTAAGTACATTAATATACATGTAATGGGAGTACCAAAAGTAGAGAAAAGAGCAGAAAAAATATCAAAGAGATAATGAATGAAATGTTACTGAAATAATCTATATATGCAAGAAATTCAACAAACTACAAGTAGGATAACACAAAGAGAGCTATTCGCAGACACATGATAGTAAAAATGCTGAAAGTCAAAGATAAAGTCTTGAAAGCAGCAAGAGAAAAAAAAGATTCATCATGTACAAGGGTATCCCAGTCAGATTAAAAACTGACTTCTCAGCAGAAACAGTGGACCAGAAGGCAGTGGGATGACATATTTCAAGTGCTGAAAAGAAAAAACTATGAACTAAGAAGCTTCTTTCCAGCAAAACTATCTTCCAAAAATGAAAGAGAAATAATGGCATTCCTAGATGAACAAAAACTGAGAGAAGTTCAGTTTTCTGCTAGCAGATGTGTCTTACAAGAAATACAGGCATACCTTGGAGATGCTGCAGGTTCAGTTCCAGATCACCGCAATAAATAGAATGTCACAGTAAAGTGAGTCACGTGAACTTTTTGTTTCCCTGGTGCATATAAAAGTCATGTTTACACTCTACTTGCTGTATTCTATTAAGTGTGCAATAGCATTATGTCTACAAAAAAACAATGTAAATATCTCAATTAAAAAATGCTTTATTGCTAAAAAATGCTAACCATCATCTGAGCCTTCAGCAAGTTGTAATCTTTTTGGTGGTGGAAGGTCTTATAAAGAACACAGTATCTTCGAAGTGCAGTAAAGCAAAGTACAATAAAATGAGGTATGCCTGTACTAGAGGAAGTTCTTCATGCTGAAAGCAAGTGACCCCAGACAGTAATTCAAATTCTCTCTCTCTCTCTCTCTCTCTCTCTCTCTCTCTCTCTCTCTCTCTCACACACACACACACACACACACACACAAAGAACACCAAAAAAGGGAATTATGTAGGTAATTGTAAAACATAGTATAATTGCATTTTTCCTTTCTTCTTCTAAGTGATTTAAAATTTGATGCCTAAAACAGTAAAAGCACAAAGGAGGTGGGCAGGGAGACAAAGTTGTATTGGAGCAAAGAAATTACACCAGATGGTAACCACAGAAAGAAATGAGGAGAAGCAGAAATGGTAAGTAAGGAAGTCACAAGCAAACTCTATAGATATATACCTGCTCTCCTTTCTTCTTTCAGTTTCTTTAAAAGACATAAGATGGTATAAAGTGATAATTATGACAATATATCATTGGGTTTGGAACATATATAGACGTAAGATGTATATAAATAATATCACAAAAAGGGGAGGAGGAAGAGAGTTATGTAGGAAGAACATTTCTGTATCTTACTGGCATTGTTAGTATAAATCTGAAGTAGATCCTGATAAGATAGGGTATATATTATATGTCTTAGAGCTATCACCAAGAAAATAAACTTGAAAAACATTAAAAAAATCATTTAAGAAATTAAAATGTTATACTAGAAAATACTCACATAATGCAAAATAAAGCCATAAAGGAGAAACAGAGGAACAAAAAGATATGACACCACAGAAAACAAAAAATACAATGTACAGACTTGCAACAAGTAGATAAATAAGTCCTGGAGATCTAATGCACAGTACAGTGATTACAGACAATATTGTATTATAAACATCAAACTTTAAGAGACTAGATCTTAATTATCCCCACCACAAAACAGAATGATAATTATGTGATGTGACAGAGGTGTTAGCTAATGCTCAATGGCAGTCATATTGCAACATATAAATGAATCAAATCAACATGTACACCTTAAACTTCTACAATGTTATATGCCAAATATATTTCCATTAAAAAATGTTTAAAAAAGTACAGTGGTACACGTAAATACAACCATATCAATAAGAACAATAAATGTGAATGAATTAAATAATCAAATCAAAAGGCAGAGATTGTCAGACTGGGTAAAAAAAAAAAAAAAAAAAAGAAACAAAAAGCCAAAACCCAAAAACCAGAGCTATATATGTTGTTTACAGAAGACACGTTTTAGATGCAAAGACACAAAGAAGTTGAAAGTAAATGGATGGAAAAATATATACTATGCAAACAGCAACCACAGGAGCTGGACTGGTGACTAAAATGAGATGATATAGACTTTACAACAATTTTAGACAGAAAGAACATTGGGTCAACTGCTTGCATTGCAAAGGACCTTAGCATATTTTCATGAAAATCTCTGTTCTGATGAAATGTAACTAAAAAGAACTCTAGTGCCAGAATGCAATGACTGTCAGAAAACCCCTACTTGATTTAGGGCTCTATTTTTCTTTATCTCCCTCAGACTCTTCATTCAGATCTAAGAGAAGGGAAATGAATGGAAAGGAACAGAGTGAGGAGATGAGCTATGCCTCAAACACCACTGGAAATGAGTTTGACAGAAACTGGGATGAGGTATGGAGGGGAGTAAATTGAGAATTGGCTCAGGATATTCTGGCACTCATCTGAGACACATGTATGAGTTATTATTATCAGAAAGGTCCCCAGACTTGGCTGCCATCCCCACCAATGATGGAGAAATATGGGTGCCAAAGCACCAAGACGAATAACCTGAAGAAAGTCCTTATCAGTAAGGGACACCATCATATTCCTAGAAAACCTTATGAGACCTGTCATCATGCTGATGCTGATGTGGAGCATTCGTTATAATTGCTGGAAACTCAAACATATGCCAGACCTTCACCTTAGTCTCTGCCATTTCAATTGTTCAGACCCCATTTACAGCACAGACCTCATTAGTCTCGAATCCTCTGCATCACCCATTGGGTGGGTGACCCTGCATCTAATCTGTGCTGGGAAGGATCTTAAAGATGGGTTAGGATGGGCATCCCCGAGAAGGACAGCACAAGTTTCCTGGCTTGGCCTCACAGGTCCTGAAAAATGAAGCTCTGGCTCTCGGTGACACATCATCACAACTTGATCAGCCCCTTTTAAAAACAGAAAACTGGAGGCGAAGTCGGGTTATAGTTAAGACTGAGTGCTTTGGACGCAAACTGCTTCCTCATCTCCCCAGGCTTCTGTTTCATCATTTTTAAATGGAGAAAAAAAAATAATGCATCCATCTTATGAACTTGGCACAGTATCTGATACCATTTGGGGATTTTTAGATCCCCTTCAATTACTGGGTCCAGGTTGAACTGAAGAAGAGACAAGCCTGTATAGGACGTATTTCATAAAACAACAAAAAAGGAGATATGCTCTACTCCATTTTCAGTGTAAACATCTTCAATTATTGATGACTACATGGCCATTGGTCTTGTTTCCGCTGGATGACCCTCTTCTACATCACAGGAAATCACAGAGGATCCCACATCCAGTCCCTAGGCCCTTATCTTTCTGCAACAGCCATGCTGGGACCTGCTGGCCCACAGACGCTGCCTGTTGGCACGTTCATCCAAGGCATCCAAAGCAGCAGGATGTCGACTTCTAGCTACCTTCTTGCACTCAGGGCAAGAGGGTAAAGGAGCTGGATGCCATCAGAACTGGCCAAAGTCAGGTTTCCTAGGTGGTTTTTCACATCTTTCAAGTCTGTAAGATGGGCTTGAGGAAGAGGTGGGTTGAAGTTATACTCTGCTCTTTATGATAACGCACAACCACAATGGTGAACAGTGAGTTGGAGAGAGAACTCATTATAGACAGACACATACACCACACGAGCCCAGAGGACGCTGGGCTGAGGGGGCCATGGGAGAGGTGAGGAGGCTGGGAACTCAGTGGGCCCATTTTGTCACTGACAATAAGAAGCAATAGGCAAATTAGAGGTCTCTTTATGTCTTGGTTTTCTACTTATTTAAAAACTCAGGGAGACTGGCTATGGTGAACTGGACTGAATGTAGTTTTCTGAGCTCTTAAGCTGTTTTTGGATAGTCCCAGCAGAAGGGGAGAGGGTGAAAACAGGAGGGAGAGGAGTCAAGCATGAGATAAGAAAAATGAACTATATAACCTGCCTTAAAATGAGAAGATTCCATGTGCTCCATATCTTTGACAATACTCTGAAAATTCATCCCAGTTTGCATCTCAGTTGGAGAAGATATTCTGATTACATATCTAGCTGCCTTTAAGAACCTTCGAATTCTAGCAAGTAATCCATTTAAAGCAAAAGAAAAACTCAAATTTGTCACACAGCCAATCTCACTCAAGTACTTCAAAACCCAATATTCAACAGATGCCCAATAGAGAAAGAGACTGTAGACACAATAGACAGAGACAAATTAAATGCCACCAACACACACATTTCCCTATTTTTGTGTTGGCAGACTGGCAAGATGCTGCCTCGGGTAATTGCACTCTGCCCACCTAAAATTCCCTTCCGTCTCCACTGAGAACCGTATCCTTCAGTTTCTCAATTAAACTGTTTCCAAAACGCCAAAGGAACATTTTGGGTGGAGAAGGGTGGTAACTAAATGTCGGATCATCTTCGCCCACAGCACCTCTTTTAGTAGAAGGTTGCTCCATGCAAATAAGAAGTTGCACAGGAAGTGGGGGAAGCAGAGCCTGCCTCACCTTGCTCATGTGGTGGCAGACATAACCTGTCCTAGGTCCTGCTTATGCCTATTTTACCACTGGTTAAAAACTACCAACCAGCCAAAAGATGTTCTGACCAGCTGGCTAACCAGGAAATAAAATCACCATGCCAAAAACAGAAGCCATGTTTTTATTACCTCACATGGCAAACACAGTTCTCTGCCTTTTTGTGAAAAGATGTGGGAGGGGGGAGAGTAGGGGTGTCAGAGAGTGAGGGCAACTAGTGGCAAAGGGAGACTGGTGGTGAGGATGTGCCCACTTTGACCTGGTCATAGAATGTCTTTGTTTGACCAGGTTAGTTCATTGCTGGAAAGACTCCACTCAGTGAGCCCTAAACACCTCTCCCAAGCTAAGGGGTGAGTTGGGTCCTTTCTCCTCAGAGCTGTGGTCGGTCTTGGATGAACAATTTATCTAAAAGAGTTTCTTGGCTCAGGTCAGAACTGCAGGTCACGGATGGACTGCCTAGGTCATTAGGTCCCCTCCTAGGCCAGGGTGAAGGAAGGAAGGAAGGAAGGAAAGACAAGACAGATAATAGTTCTAGAAGAGCCCTGGAATAACCACTGTCCAATATCTCAACTAGAGCTGAGAGCTGGGCTCACCCACCCAGCTCAAGGATTCGTTTCTCTTCCGTAACGCCCATCAACAATAACAAATAACAGTAAGTCTTTCACACATATTCTTTCATTTCAGCTTGGACCCTCCCAGGCAGCCCATGAACTACACAGGGGGTCTTTTCTCCACTTTGAAGATGAGGAAGCAGAGGGTCAGAAGCCTGAATGGATTTGCCCAGGGCACAGAGGGAGTGGTGGCACAGGATGGGCTGTGTGGGTGAGTCCTTGACAAGAAGGCCAAACACCGCCTGCCATTTAGATACGTAACAGTCATGGGAGAAGGGCTATTTGGAAAACTTGCTTAAACCAACCCGAAAACCAGCAAGCCTAATCTTACCTAAGTAAAAAATAACATTTCATTTGTTTTCTTTTTACATTTCTTTGTGCCAGAGAAAAATGTTTATTTTCTTTTTCTCAGCTTTCCAGAGAGAAAAGGACCTTTGCTTTACTTTTCAGGAAAAAGGCCCTCTCTCTGCTCTATGGATAAACTGGACTACCCACCCTGCCAGCCCCCACCAGCCTGATGTCCCTAATGGGAAGAACAGTGACTAATCTGGCTGGAGAGACTGGGAAGGACCTGACATTGACTGGGCCGTGGGAGGAGCCACTGAACTGAGATACAAGAGTGGGTGCTTGATAAAGGCCTTCCTGTTCTCTTTTTGTGCTAACTTCTGTATTTCTGGGTAGGTAGATTAAGCTTATTTGGGTCCCCAGGGTATGTCTGGAGAGGGAGGTAAGAGTTACTGCTCTGTTCTCTGTGGTAGGCAGAATAATGGTCCTCCTAAAGATGTCCATGTCCTAATTCTTGGAACGTGTGACTATGTGAGGATACACGACCCAGAGGAAGTAGAAGTTACTCTTCAGCTGACCTTGAGATGGGGCGATTTGCTGGGATTATCTTGTGAGCCCAATGTAATCACAAGGGTCCTTATCAGTGGAAGAGGGAATCGAAAGAGAGAACCAGAGAGATGGCAGCATGAGAAGGACTTGAGCAGACATTGCTGGCTCTGAAGATGGAGGAAGGGGCCATGAGTCAAGGAAAGTCAGTGGCTTCTAGAAGTTGAAAAAGCAAGGAAATGGGTTCTCCCCTAGAGCTTCTAGAAAGGAATGCCCTTGTGGACACCCTGATCTTAGCCCAGTGAGTATGTTGGACTTCCAGCCTACAGAACTGTAAGATAATAAATTCATGTTGTTTTAAGCCACTAAGTTTGTGGTAATTTGTCACAGCAGCAATAGAAAACTAATATATTCTCCAATTTAGTTTTATCAGGAATAAAGATAACAATGAGGATAGCTAACACTTACTGAGGGTTTACCATGTGCCAGTCATTGTTGTAAGCACTTTATGGGTGTTAGCTCATTTAATCATTTATCCTGTGACGTAAAATAATGGATGGAAGGTCACACAGCTCCAAGTCCTAGAGCCAGGATTGAACCCAGCTCCCCACCTACAGAGAGTTGACATTATACTGATATTGAACTTAAACTCCTATTTTGCATCCTGCACCTATCTTGTGGCTAAAGATTTATTTACAGAAGTAATGAACTTGCAGTCATTGTGATTCATCCTTAGTTTTCTGGCTCTGTCCCTTTCACCTGTCAGACCTCGGGCAAACCACTCAACTTACTGAGGCTTAATACTGATCTGCAAAATGGGAATAATGCAACCCATCTCTGAGAAGTGACATGATAATCATGCAATCAAATGAGGTGGCACTAATGTGTGACACACAGAAGGTGATCAATAGACACTGCTGACAATCTGTATTTGAAGGATGAGAACCTGGTTATTCTGTCCTCAAAAGGAGAAATTACATTCTTTTCACATCATTTTGCAACATTTGACATGAAGATTCAGCGTTTTTCCTCTAGAGAGGCAACTGCATGGATGATGACTAATTCTGCAGGCTTCTCAACCTGTGGATATAGTTTCGGGACTGTCTGCAGGAGGGTGTCCAGGCCTGAAAGGCGAGCGAGAGCAAAACTATTGATAAAAAGGTAAAATCTAGCCTCGAGATGAGAAGACAAAGGGAAAACAGTCTCAGGTCTTGACATCAGAAAGACATTCTTTGTAGCTCAAGAGACCAAAATGAGGATCAGTGGGTGGAAGCTGTGAGAGGCAGGTTCACGGTAAAGGAGACCTGTCTACGGACCGAAGTCTTCCCATGTGAGCCGAGCTGCTCAGAGGCACGTTCTCCCTGTTGGTGGCAATACAAAAGCAGAGGCCGCCAGATGGTCCTGTATCGGGGGGTTTCAGCAGACCCTGAGGCTAGGCTCGATGGCCTCAGAGGTCCAATAAACAACTTTTGAAAAGCTCTTATCGTTTCTACGAGTGCCAAATATATGTTGGCTGTATCTCCTGGCAGAGGAAATGAGGACTCCAAGAAGGCAGAATTCTACCGGTTTGAAGCAGAACTTCAGTGAAGGTTCTAATTTTCACTGCCCACAGCATCACTGAACTATGTGAAAACCCCAGGTCTATTTAGAGACCGCAGACCAGAGGGCTTTACATAAAAACAAGCCTGATCAAGCTTAAGACTGAATGTACCTTCTACCGCCTTCTTCCCCAGGAGCAGTAGCTGCTCCACTGAGCACACCCAACTCAAATCCTAAGTGACTGGTTCATGGAGAAGATGACCACCAAGAGAAAGGCCAGACTTTTGGGGCGTAAACTCCCTCTGACCTGGGGCCTGGGAATGCCAAGATGCTCTGCTGGCCATTTAGTCAGAATCATTCTGTCTGCTGGAGGCAGGGACCTCATTGCCCTTTGAGGGTGTGGTAATGATGCACACGATTAATGGAGTGATGTCACTTTTTTAAAGTTATAGTCTAGGACCTCCTGTGTCAGAATCACCTGGCGTTTACCTCAGACCTGCTGAACCGAAATCTCTGGTTGTGGGGCCAAGGACTCTGAACACGCCCTGTTGGTGCGTCTTCTGCTCACTAAAGTCTGAGAACCACTGGTCAGGTGTCTGAGTGCAGTACCACCAAATCCCAACAGGCCTGCATGTAAAATTTAGTTTGGGGCATGAGCAAGATATGGTTCTATCTTCTATACAAAAAAATCCCATCAGAAGTTAAGCTTATAACAGAGCAGGAGTTCTGTTTGTCTTATGTCCTGGAACCCATAAGAGTAACTGACACATAATAGGCACAGAGTAAGTATTTACTGAGTGAATGAATAGATGAAAATCCTACTGCAGGCTGTGGCAGGAACACTGGACTCCCTAGCTAGTCTCTTCTAGGATGAGGCCAACGTGTAGGCCTTAATGAGCTGGATGAAGGGTGTCCCATTTCATCGCATGCTGTGGCCTCACAGAGGACTCCTAATGACACAACTGAGCCTAAGAGGAAGACTCATCAGATCCTTCCTTTTGGCTCACATGCCAGAGAAAGGGTGTGGCTATTTTTAAAAATAGAATCAACAATGCCAGTTGCTCCTTGTCACCAGGACAGGAGCAGAGATACCCTTCGTTCCTCTGACGTAACTCTTACACAGAAGGAATCAGATGCCCGCTCTCAGTTTTCCAGGCTGCCACTACGGTGGACATCCTCTGTGAAGGGAGGAGCACGCACAGGGCCAAGTTCAAAGAGCAGCCCTGATACCCTCATCCTCCCCTTCCCTTTAAGAACAGGGATGCAAAGTCAACGCTGGCTTCCTTCTCATTCTTTGTAGAAGGTGGAATGATGAACAGGATTCCCAGTTTGGGATGAAGTTGACTGCTGAATGTAGGGAACTTGGCTATTCGTCCATCCTTTTACAGATTCCAGATCCACCAAGAAAAGGAGAAAAGTGGCCACTGGGGGCTATCAACCTCTCACATTTACCACTTCTCCATTTAAAACATTCTCCCTCATGAACACTGCCCTTTCCTCATCTTTTGTCAGTGTATTAGCAGGTCATGTCCAGCATAAGTCCATCCCAGAAACAACTGTGCCTTTAAGAACTTTTAAATGCATCAATTTCCTGATATTAATCCTCCTCCCCACTTTTCCTGGACAGCAAGAGATTTTTTTTTTCAGCTACAACGAAACAACATTAACAGAAGACAGCAAGGATCTGCCTTCAGCGCATTCATTAAACACTTTCCACAGAAGAATGAGATGGTGAAAGCATAGTGGCTTTGTGGTTTAGGAAATAAAATAGTTGCAAAGAGAGAAAATTGCCTGCATTGACGAAACATACTCAGGACACTGGAGTCTGTGGTTGCTGTTCTGCCTCAAACAAGCTTGGATGCTGTGTTCCAACAATACAAAGAAGGTTATAAGGAAGTAGGATAATTAAGCAGTGACCCAGGCACTATTATGAGCTAGTCCCAACCCTACGGCATTAACAAAATACGGAATGTCTCTTCTCCCATCGGGGCTAATTATTCCACAATAACCACACCTCTCATTTTAATTTATTCCCTAAAAGACTTTGGGGGTGGGGTGGGGAGAGGAGGGATGAGAGGGTAGGAGGAGGGGTTTGTGTTGAGAATGGTGTTAAAAAATTCTGAGTCACCAAGACAAAAAATAATAAATGTTGGAGAGGTTGTGGAGAAAAGGGAACCCTCATCCACTGCTGGTGGGAATGCAAACTGGTGCAGCCACTATGGAAAACAGTAAGGAGATTTCTCAATAAACTAAAAATAGAAATACCACGTGATCCAGCCATCCCACTACTGAGTATTTGTCTAAAGAACTTGAAATCAACAATGCAAAGAGACTTATGCACCCCTAATGTTCCCTGCAGCATTATTCACAATAGCCAAGATATGGAAGCAACCCAGGTGCCCACCGACTGATGATCGGATAAAGAAGATGTGGTGTGTATATATATATACACACACATACATACATACATATGGCTGGAATACTACTCAGACGTAAAAAAAGACATAATTGTCCCATTCACAACCACATGGATGGACCTTGAGGGCATTATGTTAAGTGAAATAAGCCAGATAGAGAAAGACAAACACCATATGATTCCACTCATATGTGGAAGATAAAAACTTACAGACAAAGAGAACAATTTAGTGCTAACCCGGGGAAGAATGGGGAGGGTGGGCACAAGGGGTGCAGGGGCACATTTATATGGTGTTTGACAAATATTAATGTACAACTGAAATTTCACAATGTTATAAACTACTTGGACTGCAATTAAAAAAAAAAGGTTCTCAGGTGTTCTGATCTCACTCCTTGACAATCTGTAACAGGCATAGTACCTTTTACCCCAAAACATCTGTAGGAGTGTCTTCTTTCACTACACCAATTCCAGCTCACAAGGAGGCTGGTAAACAACTTAGCTTGGTGCAGCGCCGGCCAGACAGTCATTAGTGGTTCTCTAGAAGACGCGTAAGAGGAACACAGCGTCTAAAGGACTAGATGAAGAAAGTTCCTTGTTTGAACTCGGAATTACTTTTGAGGCATTATTCTATGACAGTAAACGTGCTGGAAGGTGGGCAGTAGCACATTCAGTATTCAGTATCACAGTAGTCCTACTGTGTTCTTCACTTTCATTTTCATTTCCAGATGCTTGCTGGAGCTCTCCCGAGTTGATATTTCTAAGAAAGAAATCTACTTCATTAGTTGTCAGTAACCTGGGTACCTCCTTACCTTGCCTTAATTTTAGTATCCTCCCCAGTCCCATCAAGACAGGCGCTTAAGAATGAAGGTGTAATTTGGGCTACAAGTTTTAAAAAGTCAGTTTATATAAACTCAGTATATTTTGATCTAACAAGAATGGAGCAAAGGAGAGAGAAAACTGAAACTTTTTCCTTTCCAATGATATGGTGCTTATAATTTACCAAAATAAAAGTACATCTCTCCCCTTAGGTGGCCCCAGATGTTTGTTTTTACAGACGGCCACAGGCGCAGATGGAAAACCCTGGTGATTTCCTCACGAGGGTTCCCAGGAGTTCCTGCTTTTGACTATTTCATGGTGTGGTGGACTGATTGTCATCTCATCTGTTGCTGACAACCTCTGTCCCCCCCCCACCCCCCCCGCCCCGGCAAATCATTTAACCCTGCAGTCCTCTGTCTCCTCATCTGGACCACGAAGGAGGCACCTGGATAGATTCTCCTGAAGATTCCTTGCGACTCTAAAATTTGATGACTTGACCAGACTCTGGAGAGAGTGAGGAAAACGAACTTCTGCCAGAAGCAAATGCATGTCATCAGGAGGCCACTGAAGATCTGTCTGAATCCTGGTCTTTGGATATCCTGGAAGGCGGGTAGTTTGCTCAGGTGGATAACACTCATTTCTAGGAGGCAGATTTTCCTTTGGATAATATGACACCAAGGTTCAGGGGTCGGGAGATCATCCAGCAGAATTCTAGATCTGAAAAGCTGTGAGCTGCAGGTGCAGTGTAAGCCCGCACTTCAGTGGGGTGGTGACCTTTGCAAATGGCCGACCACAGAGCACAAACCAGTGTGTTGCCTGAAATAAAACAAATGATTCTCTAAGGGCCTCACTGCTTGACTGTAAATGACACGGAAATCCTGCCTGATCATGGTCATCCTGCTCCATGTAGTCCAATAGCGCCGTCTTCTCTTTGGTAAGTAGGGTGCGTTGGTTCTACAACCTCAAGTCAGATTTGAGGTACTGTGGGAGGTTCACTGGCAACGTGTTCAGCTAAGCCCCAAAGCAGAAAGACATACAGAAAGGGTCTACTCTCTGCACTTACATTCTAATATTTTTAGGAAAGGTGGGGAGATATTCATTTTCTAAAGTCAGGAGGTTCAGAGAAAAATATCACTGCATCTTATTCCAGTTTTAACCTAGTTTCCTACTGTCCAGAGGGGCAGAATTTAATATCACTACAAAATAATGAAATAATCTTTCCTGATGATCCTTTAATGTTGTCTTAAAAAAGAAAGCAACAGTATGCATTATACATAAACATTAACCTCAATATTTCAATAAGAAAAGGAAAGTGGACATTTCCATTTTGCAATGGAGAAACTGAAGAAAGAAAGATTAAATGACTCGCCCCAACTCACAGTCTTTCACCTCTTGGTCAAGAAGTCCACATCCTCCAGAAATATGAATAATATTGTAATGACTATGTTTTTTAGATTAACTATTTTTTAAACCTCTGCCATGAGTATGACCTGTTTTTGTTTCTAGCCCTAGATGTTTAAATTCTTGACCTATATATGGTATTTATAAATAAATACCTTTTTGTCTTAAATTCTTTACATCCTCCCAATCCTGACCCCTTTCTGCTCCTATCTCAGAGGTGAAGGCATTCCCTCTTTTAAGGCTACACATCCATTTTCTTCAATCATTTATTATGGGTTACGCCCCGTCACGTATATGGATATGTACACCTGACGCTGGGTGAGAGCTGGAGAGGGAGGGCAAGGGGCTGCGGTCCAGGAGCTTGGTGGCTGAGCCGTCCCCGTGCTGGAGACAACCCGTGACAGAGCCTTCCATGCACCGCTCCAGATGCCTTCTGACTTCAGTCCATCAATTTTCACCTCTTGTTGACCACTTCCTTTTCTCCTTTGTTCTGGCTCTCTCTTTAGCCTAGAAATATGTTAGCATCTTTTCCATCTGAAACTTTCTCCTCCCATTGACGTACTACTTTTACAGATTTTTTTTTTAATCACTAGATTTCATGAAAATGTCCTACATATTCTCGCCTTCAGTCTCACATCCCTTTTCTCTCACTGCCTCCAGAACTGTGACATCCACTCCACCACCGTCGTGAACTGGCCACTCAAGGGTGAACAGACTCTCTAATTGCTAAGCTCAAATACCTCTTTCCTGCCCTCACCTTCATCACCTTCCTGCTTGAAACTCTTGCTGGGTTTCCCTGATACCATGCTACCCCAGCAGCCCCCTTTGCACCTCCTGGTTCCCTCTATCTGTCCCACAAAAACAGTCATCAGCCAAGGCAGTACACCAGGCCCCTTCTCTGCTTTGCTTGGCCATTCTAACTTAACGATCTCACCCACTGCCCACCTTGAATCAGCCTGCCTCACCTCTGCAGTTCATTGTCAATCCACTTTTCCAGCTCCAATCTCTGTGATAAACTCGAGGGTCAGATAACATACTGCTCGTTGGGCATATTTAAATGAAGGGTCTGTTCACATGTGCTTCAGCTCAACATGTGCAAAATTATCTTCTCCTACAAACTTTCCTTCTCCTGACTCCCCTCTTTCTACTAATGAAAATACTGTGCCACTGGTGCCCAAACTAAATTCGCTTCTGTCTTCCTCAACCCCTTCCCCTTTGTCCTCCCTCCCAACCACTCGCTACCCATGTCCCATCACTGACATTCTTGTGCTCACAAAGTCCTTCAGTGGTTCTTCGCTGCCTACAGAGAAAGTCCCAGCTCCTTAGCTTTCAGGGCCGTCCCTGGTGATTATTTCCCATACATCTCACATTTCGGGGCCTGCCTGGTGGCACAGTGGTTAAGTTCACTGGCTCCCCTTTGGCTGCCCCAGTTCACTGGATCGGATCTCAGGTGCAGACCTACACATTGCTTGTCAAGCCATGCTGTGGCAGGTGTCCCACATACAAAATAGAGAAAGATGGGCACGGATGTTAGTTCAGGGCCAATCTTCCCCAGCAAAAAGGGGAGGGCTGGCAGCAGATGTTAGCTCAGGGCTAATCTTCCTCGAAAAAAAAAAGAGATGAATTTCCATTTGCTGAGTCAGTCCTTTTTCTGCTTTTTTCTCATGTTTGACACATTTCCTATATCTTCCATTCTATTTCTATCTTTCAAAATTCCACCTAGTCTTAAAATTTTGGCTCAAATGTCAGCTCTTCTATTAAAAATGTTGCCTCTTTCCTCAGCGTAGAATCTCTCCTGTCACTGACACCTTGTACCTTATCTCACTTTCTGCTCTTCAGCTAGATTGTCGAGGTTGGTGCGTTTTGCTTATTTTTTGCATGTGGCCACTGTATCCAGTTTATAGCAGTTCACAGGATTAAACCACATAACAGCTAAACGTTTCTATTTTGTTGCTTTCAAGTCTTAAAACATGGACGTTGGATCACAAACCTCAGGGAAGTTATGACCAGAATAAAGTTTTGTGGCTTTTCCCATCCAATCTAAAACACAATTAAGCAATTAAGACATGCTTTTTAGCAGCGATGACACGGTGCTATCAGACAGCACCATGGATAATTGAGTAGGGAAAACAATCTCACAGAGTGGTTGTGTGGTACAGAAACACACCTCTGAGCTCAGACACCCATCACAAGGGGATCTGTGGGGATCTGCCACATGATGGAGGAGAGTGTGCAGAGCGCTGCAGACAGTCAATCTAAAACTGGACACAGCACAGACTCCAGAGCCAGCAAAAGCAAACACACGAAGAACGAGAGCCAATATCTAAAAATACTAAGAAGTGCACCCCGCTCCCCCCGCAATGAGAAGAGAGCTCTGAGTGAGTGGCAGCCCTAAGAACGCATGACAGGATCTGTCCGCCAGTGGGCCAACAAGCGGCTCTCAGGGCACGGGGGGAATCAGCTTGCACAAATCCAAGTACAGGCTCTGCTACGGAGTGGGGATTCATCAATGTCTGCCCTGCCTTAGCTGGGCAGCTTTATTAAGCTTTAAATTAGTTCAGGACTATTAAGAGACCGCAGTCGGCTCTAAGTCAGGGGCATCTCGTCAACTGCATGGGCTGCCCATCCACCGCACAAAGCTGTTCTCATGGCGGGAGCTGAGAACCCTCTGGCAGATCAGGACACTAGAATGAATTAGAGAATGAGCTGTGGTTCTGACTATTTGGCTCAAGAGACTTCTCATTTTCTTGATGCTAAGTGAAATATAAAGGTAATTCCACATCAAAATACCCAGCACATGGGGCCGGCCCGATGGCGCAGCGGTTAAGTTCGCACGTTCCGCTTCTTGGCGGCCCGGGGTTCGCTGGTTCGGATCCCGGGTGCGGACATGGCACTGCTTGGCAGCCATGCTGTGGTAGGCGTCCCACATATAAACTAGAGGAAGATGGGCACGGATGTTAGCTCAGAGCCAGGCTTCCTCAGCAAAAAGAGGAGGACTGGCAGTAGTTAGCTGAGGGCTAATCTTCCTCCAAAAAAAAAACACAAAAAAAACCAACCAAACAAACAAACAAAAATACCCAGCACATGTAGGGACCTTCAAACCTCCTCTGGTTGGGAGTATCTGTATGCCTTTTCTTTTGGTGAGGAAGATTTGCCCTGAGCTAACATCTGTTGCCAATGTTCCTCTTTACTTTTTCTCTCCAAAGCCCCAGTACATAGTTGTATATCGTAGTTGTAGGTCATTCTAGTTCTTCTATGTGGGATGCCACCACAACATGGCTTGATGAGTGTTGTGTAAGTCCGTGCCCACGATCTGATCTGGTGAACCCCAGGCCACCGAAGCGGAGCACATGAACTTAACCATTCAGCCATGGGGCTGGACCCTGCATGCCTTTTTCTCTTTTTAAAAAAAAACTCTAGAAGCAGGATGATCAATGCCAAATAACGAACCATTTACTAGAAAAGCAGACCACTCCCAATTATTACTTTTTTCAAAAATATGTTTTAAATGCCAATGAACTTTTAAAAAACTTGGTTTTCATGAAGTGCTTCTGGTGAGAAGCCACAGAGCAGAAGTGCCACGTACCGTTCTTTTTTTCTGGTCTTACCACTTACTAAACCCACCCTAACAGTGAAGACTACTCTCAGAGCCCTTGGCTGCGTCAAACGGATAGAAAAATGAAACAGCTTACAGAAGAGGAAGAAAGAGAAAGAATATGCCTCCTCTCCTACCTTGGTCTCATTTACACAATTTTAACATAAGGTATACAAAAAATTGGTTATGGAAATTTTTTTAAAGGGTGTAGAATATAGTTTATGCTTAAAGTCTAACCAAATCGCTTTACTATAGTGGGAATTAGTCAAATATTTTTTAAAGGTTAATGCTAGAATATACACTACATGAAGGCAGGGATTTTTGTCAGCTTTGTCCACTCATGTGTTTCAAAAGCCTAGAATTCCAAGTACATAGTAGACACTCAATAAATACTTGTTGCCTGAATGAAAAAATTTATCAAGAAATTATAAACACTATAGTGATATTTTCCTTATGGACCATTTTATGCAACATTCGACTCCATTAACACTGATTAAAATAAAGTGAGCCCTGTAATGTCAAGAACAAGTTAACTTGTGGAAACCTACTAGAAAAAAAAGCACAGAATGTTAAAATTTGCAGGAAATGAGCAAAGAATGGGATGTCAGTCCTCTTTCTGTAGTAATAAGGGTGTAAAGCTGTCTGACGAATTCAACCCCATAAATAAATAGCTAATTTGAACCACCGACTTGACTCTGCTTGACTAAAACACTTAAAAGTATAGCTAATGAAAGGGAAGTGGATTGTTCTGAGATTTACTTCTCCTTGATAATAAGCAGTGAAAAAAGATGGGCCAATGGAGAGAAATGGGAGGGCAAGAGAGCCAGATAATCTTCAAATGAGTAACTGCTCCCCGAATTAATAAAATGCCAAAGTAGAGGCTGGCCTGGTGGCCTGGTGGTTAAGTTCGTGTGCTCTGCTTTGGCAGCCTGGGGTTCACGGGTTCAGATCCTGGGCGCAGACCTAGCACTGCTCGTCAAGCCATGCCGCGGTGGCATCCCACACAAAATAGAGGAAGACTGGCACAGATGGTAGCCCAGTGATAATCTTCTTCAAGCAAAAAGAGGAGGATTGGTAATGGATGTTAGCTCAGGGCCAGTCTTACACACACACATACACACACACACACACACAAAACACCAAAGTACAGCATGAGTAAAAAATATTCTGAAAAGTTAAATTTACCTAACTAGTGTGGGCACCCGAGGGCTATCTGAGGTTAGGGAGGCACACACAGTTAAGGAGTGCTTTCTGAGGACGATCTTTCACAGGCCCACTTAGAGAAGATGTTTCTTCTGAAAATGAAATGCCTTTATTTGATATGTTACTCGCACTTATTCTATATCATGACACCAGAACTCTTTTAAAAGCCAATCTTCATAAAATTATTGGAATAAAAAACTGCTTTATATGACTTTGTCCTAATGTAAATTAATATTGATTCATTCTTCAGAAGCCTGTCAGACCTGAATACTCCCCTTAGGGTGTGGCTAGTGTTGGGTTACTCAAGAACCAAATCACGGGTCGTGAGGTGGGTGCACTGACCCTGTCAAGTGTCACCATGACAGACGCAGGCTCCTTCTTAGCGATGTGCACAGGTCGTAGACTGAACAAATGGCTTTGAAACATTTGTCTTAGAACATTTTTACTTTGCTATTCAATTGAGTAAAAAAACATTTGAGGGCCTCTGTGTGATTAATTGTTCCAAATGCAAGGGGGATTACAAGTAAACAAACTGTTCCTACTTCGAAAGAACTTACTATCTAGAAGGTGAGAGACAAGGCTTGTGCCTAAACAACCATCCCACAAAGTAGATATGTCGAGTGTCTTAACAGAAGTATGAAGAATGTACTGTGGTAACGCAGAAGGGTGGATGGGTGGCATTTACAGAATATGCCTGCCCTGCTCAACACCTCAGCTTTCCTCCGTCTTCAGCTTTTCCCTTCTAATATAGCTCCTTATGAAGGAGTCTGCATTTGACCCAGGTCTAGAATGAGTTAGTATTCCTGTTAGAAATACAATGTGGAAGCAATTAATCCTTTCTGGAAGGCTTCATGGTGGAGGTGGTATTTGCATTGATTCTTAAAAGATATGCATTAGAGTATTAAAAGCAATTTTATTTTTCCTGAGGAAGATTTGCCCTGAGCTAACATCTGTTACCAATCTTCCTCTTCTTTTTGCTTGAGAAGATTTACCCTGAGCTAACATCTGTGCCAGTCTTCCTCTAGTTTGTATGTGGGTCGCTGCCACAGCATGGCCACTGATGAGTGGTGTAGGTCTATGCCCCAGAACCAAACCTGGGCCACCAAAGCGGAGTGCACCAAACTGAACCACTAGCCCATGGGGCCAGCCTCTAAAAGCAATTTTGATTAATTACTATCAAACACTTTTTACTGTAGCTTAATTTACAGAAGTAGTATAAACTATACTTTTTCTAATGTGCATTAAAAACACCAATTTTATGCCTGTACATTAATCTAAGCACTGACACTGCAATAAATTGGTGATGTAGGAGATTTTCATAGGAGATGGGGGAAGGAATTCTAGGCAGAGAAGCGAGCAGGAGTAAGGGCAGAAAAGCCGACAGTGTGTTCAGGGAGGATGAAGAATCACCTGGTTTGGCTGGAGGGTGGGCTTCTTAGGGGGCAGTGATAGTTCTGGCATGAAGGGATGAAGGCAGACCAGGGAGCGCCTTGAACACATGCTACGGAGTTTGTTTTACTCCAGACAACCGTGAACCACATGCAAAGCATCTGAACAGGGCTGCTCTGTTTGGCCAACAGTGTACAGAATGGATGGAGGAGCGGAGCTGGAGGCTGCTCTGATAGTACAAAGGGAGCGGAAACAAGGGCTCCATCTGGGTAGTGTTGATCGGAGGGGAAGAACGAGCTATTCTGGAGAGAGAACCGACCGGATGTGGCGGCAGATGAGATGTACAACCGACCCGGAGGCTGGCTGTACAGATCACTTCGCTGAGGAAGGTAAGAGATGATGATGATCCACTGAACGGGGCCGGAGGCAGGGGGAGAACAAGGTTGTGGAAGAAGTGTCCTTTGACACTTCCTGAGGCTGCGGGATCACTGCAGCAGCCCTGGGGGAGATGGCCTCTCCTAGCGCTCATTGTCTGTCTGTCCCTCTCTCCTGGCCCCATCAGACTCTACCTGTGTTCCTGCTCCTTGCATGTGACAGCTGGGACAGGGCATGGCAGGGCCCAACTCATTTCCATGCACAAAGTAGAAGGCTCAAAAATGTGGGTTCAATTAGCCTAAGAATCACATTTCCTCCCACGATGCGAGTTCTCCTCTGACACACATGCAGATACACTTAGGGGCCAGGGTAAAGCCTCTTGCAACACCGAGAGGCTCTGGGGTGACTCTGAGGACAACTTGTCTCCCAATGTTCATCCAGCTGTTCAGTCTGCTGCTCTTGTCCACCGCTGCCCTGGTGACACGGGCGTGTGACAGTGAAGGTAACCGCTCACTGGTAACTGTGAGGAGCCCAGGAGAGGTCCGACTCACAGGAAAACACCTCCGGTCTCAGACAGTCCACAAGGAAGCTTCACCCCTTCCTTGTAACTTTGTGCCCCTCACGGCCTCAAGGAGGCAGGCAACATCCTGAAGATGGGGAAGAAATGCTGCCTAGAATTCACAGTGAAAACTCTTTGAAAAGCCAACGGTGGGAATAGAAAAATGCTTCCCAGCATCTTAAAATGCCTCACACTATTTGAAAGAAATAATCTGTTATCCTGAAGCGCGCACTGGACTGAGTGGACTTAAGGAAGCGTCTGAAGAATTTAAAACACCTTTAAAAAAAGGAAACAGAAGGCCAATGGAAGAATGTGGCACATGAATGCAATACTATGTTTTAAGCAGAAAAATGCCAAAGAAGTGTTCATTTGTGGTACTAACAATGCTCTTCTGAGCTCTCAAAATCACCAGGCAAAAACAGCAAATTTACAAGCTGGGTAGAAGACAAATATTATCATCTTTCTTTAAGACCTAGCTACATGCCTTAGAGATAATTTGCCTCTTTCTACCAACACAGAGACACATTCCTCAAAAACAGGTTCAAAATGGGGTAAGTAGAAATGACCCAAGAATTAATTAACTAAATAGGAGTTTGAAGTAAACAAAGAAAAAATTATCATATCAAAATAAAAGACAAGAAACACGATTAAATTAGGCTTCAAAAGACCCGTGAGAAACTCATAAAAGGCATAATATGCATTTACCTGGTTTTTATTCTTTCATGATTTAATTTCTAATTTTATTCACTACCATCTGATAATTGCATGAAACACTTATTCTAACCATGGGCAATTTAGACTATTTTAATTTTTATTTCGAGGCCATGAGACAAAGGAACCTCTTTATTGCCTAAGGGGATTTTTTTTTTTAACAAAAATTAAAGCTTAATCTTTCATGTTTTAAAGCATAGACTGTTTAAAATCATTTATAATAATGCTGTAGGGAGACTGTTCCTGGGTATGCAAAATTGAAATGATAAATTTACAATTATTAAAAAAATTAATAGTTTGGGGATTGAATTGTCCCTTTTCTTTCTAGATGGATTTGTCTGAAGCGTAAGAGACATTTAAAATCAGGTAAAACCAAGGTCTATACAGAGCATTTCACAGTTTGACTGGACTTGTCAATGGTGCAATAGGAAGCCCTGTTTTTTATCATTTAAAAAAGAAATAATGGCATTGGCCTTGGGAACTGCCCTACCCCCCTTATTTCACAGGAAATTGCTCTGATGAAGTGGAGAGTCATGAATTCCACTAACCACATTTTCTGTGACTTTGAAAAAGTCCCTGATGGAAATTAGACAAATAATTTACTTTCACTTAAACGCCAGATTTTTTAGTTACACTTAAGAAAAATAATTGAAATGTAGATTTAAATCATTTCTGCTGCTACACTTCAGGACTCTAATGAAATACTTTCAGCTATTATGCAAAGCATTCCTCAATAGAGAAGAGCAAATTCACTCTCCATGATACCTCAGTTAGCAGAATTTACGGAAGGGCAGAATGCCACTTAAAGAGCGAAGGGAAGGACACTTTGCCAGTGGCAGGTTTTGACGGGAGCAGGAAGAAAGAAAATACATCTCGGGACACATTTTCCCTTTCATTAAGGTCTCAGAAGAAACTGAAAATGGCCAAGTATATTTAAAGTTCCTTAAACACATACTGTGGCCCTCTTCCCAGGCTGTTAGAGTACCCTGCATTTTATGAAGGTTACAGCATAGTCGTGCTCCTGACCATATTGGATGGAACCCACGTGGATCCATGGATGTGGACCTCCCCTATCATCCCTCCGCTCCTCCTCTGCCCTCAGCCCTGCGCTCAGCACCACAACTTCCTTGCTAGGTTGCCATCACACCAAGCTCCCAGCTGCCTCACAGCCCTTACACTTGCTCTGTCCTTGACCTGAATGCCCCTTCCCCAGATATCTATGTGGCTTCCTTCCCTTTATTCAGGTTTCTGCTCCAGTGTCACCTTTCCAGGAGGGAAGCTTCCTTCAATCTCCTTCTCTCTCTCCCCCTTTTCCTGTCAGAGCTCTCTTCACAGCACCTGCCCATCACACATGCTTATTGTCTGAGTTCCCCCAACAGACTGGGAGCCTCATGAGAGCAAGACGCGCACCTGCTCTGTCCCCTCCAGTGTCCCCAGCCCTGAGGGCAGTGCCTAACACTAGACAGCCACTTAATAACGATTATTGATCAGTGGCATCGCCTGCACCCATCAGCTTCCATCCTCGTTTGCGTTTCTTAGACTGACCAGTCTTCTCTTAAAGAAGAATGAAACGGTCGAATAGTGATTCTGATTCCCTGGAACCAAGGCACATTCCAGCCCAAATATCACAATGGAAGAACATCTTTTAATGAAGTCAAATGACCCCCAGAAGCAAACAACGGGTCAGAGACTGTTAACCAAAATGTCCATTTGTGATAATGGTCTGCCTTTGGAATAGAATAATTTTAATGTAACTACATTAAATATATCAAAGTTAGATTCTTTAAGGATTGATGGTCCAAGCTGTGAGCTATCTGGCTGCTTGCTGCACAAGGAAAAGAGTTTTCATAAGAAAAAGAGTTCCATCTGCTTACCAATGATTTGGTCATTTTCTGCTGGTTACTCCCAAAAGGGAGAGAAGATGAAGGCCCAGGTTGGAAAAATTTTTGCCAAAATATAGTTAAATACTGCTTTCTCTTAAAAAAGGAGCTAATCCTCTTCATTTTCATATAAACAAATAAAAATAAAAGTGTTCAGATTTTTGAGTGATTTTTAGTTTCTTTCCCCAAACATAGTTAAAAATATCAGCGTCTGACTAAAGATGCAATAAAATGCATGTCCAATACTCTGTGCTGTTGTAACGTGATCATTTCATGGTCCTCACAGGGGAGATAAAAATTACTCCTTGAGAAAATACTCTTCAACCTGATTTATAAAGCTGATACATTAGAGATGTCAAATATTTAATTTGTTTTAAAGAAAAATCACTTATTTTATAAGGGGGAATTTATCATGTCAAAAATGTTTGTTTCTCAAAAAGGGTCATTAAAGGGTTTATTTAAATAACAAGTTTAGATATTATTGCATTAGAGCTAGAACTTGATTTGTTGAAAAAAATGACTTAAAGTTGGTTTTTCAGGAATACTGTTTATTGCATAAAACGCGACCCACATGTAGTAATGGTACATTTTTGAAGACATTTGAAGAATGAAATCTACGCACCTATTTGCTGTTGCTATGAGATTACCACGTATTAAGGGTGAATCTCCCAGCCTCTCCTAACCATCTGTTAGGTTTCTCCCTCTAAACCGTACTCAGAGGGAAATGTATTAGATACACAATGTTTCCTACACAAATCAAGGACCGCTGCTTTTGAGCATGCCACAGGTTCAAGGAGCGGGCTTCAAGGCTCCTTAAAGTCTAGAGCCTTCGGAAAGCAGGTCTGCTGTAGCTCTTTCCTTTTCCATTTTTCTGCAAGAAATCCCCTCACTATTACATAAAAGCTTTTTCAGCATTTAGCTAATCTTTTGGGCATAGCTGAATTTTCATGGAATTTTCAAAGTTACAAGCGAGATTGGAGATTGTCCAGGCCAGCTCCTCCATGTACCAGAGGGGGTGAGATCATCTCTCAAGGTCTAGAAAATTCAGAGAGGAAGAAAAGCCAGCGAAACATTTTTTAGAAAACAAATCATGGTATCTAAGCAACCACATCACATCTGGCTTGTATGAAGAGGAAAATGGCATCTGCTTTGGAATAAGGCAACAAAATTTCTGAGGCAAAGGATGTTAAATTACACAGCCCAGAACATGACCATAAACGAACAAGGATGGTCCCCTCCAGATCGTGGATGTTAAAATCAAACGTGAAAGACAGAGCTGGTGTGAAATATGACACTGGAATGGTTAGGGATTTTGAGATTTAACAGAGAATTCTTAAATTGCTTTAAAAAAAAAAAGGAGGAAAAAAGCATAAAACTCTCTATAATGGTGAAGACTTAGTGAGGATTGAACCGACAATATAGGCATTTTTTACACAAAAGGATTGTGTCAGAATCACTAACACGGTGGATTCTCCCACAGGAAACTCTTTTTCCTTTTATCCTTGGAAAATAACACACACACGCATTCAAACTTTGTTTCTTTAAAAAAAAAAAAAAAAATGAAATGGCCCTGATGCCCCGTGCAGATCGCAGGCCCTGTCTGGCCACAGCACCCCTGCCCCTGGCACCCAGGTGCACGCAGACGGCATCCTCAGCCGGGGAGGAGCACCCCTTACCGGGACTGGTGAGGGCTCCCAGGGCGCTGCTCGTGGTGGACAGAGGATTGGCATTGGTGGTGGTGGCTGAGGTCTGGGCCGCGGCTGCGGCCGCCGCCAGCGTCGCCAGATTCTGTAACTGTAAAGCATTCATGCCTGCGGAGGAAGAGAAACACGACTTTAGCCAAAGGCCCCCTTTGCCTGCTTCCAACCAAGAGATGGCAGACGACAGGAGCAGGAGGCCCCAGCCCTGCGATGGTGACTCCTGCGTCACTGTAGGTCTCCTCGGCAGAGTCGCCTCCCTGTGGAGCTGCCTGTCCTAACCCAGGGCACTCTTCCCAGCTGCTTCCTCCAGGGCTGGAGAGGTCACCAGAACGATGCGCAGGGCATTTCTCTGTGTGGCCTGGCCGCCTACCATGCAGCTGTGGAGAAAGGGGGAAGTGGGCTTGGGCGGAGGGAGGAATGGCTTCAGGGTAGATGCTCAGACCCTACCCTCACCGCCGCCTGTGTGAGCCTGTGGTTCCTCTAGAGGAAACGAGACTTCATTGGTTACAAGCTCTTCCTCTGAAGTTGAACTGATGCAGCTCCCTGGTTCTGCCCTGGAGCTTTGTGACCCTGGGCAGGTGACTTAACCTCTCCACATCTTGCTTAGTGAGCAGTGATATCAACTCTACCTTATATCAAAGGGCTGCTGTGCAGATTAACTAAGATGACGAATGCAAATGACTTAGCACGGTGACAGGCCCAACGTAAGGACCCAATAAACATTAGCGACTACTGTTGCTGTTACTATTATTGCCACTGAACTTCTCTCTCCAGACTAATTCTAAATGTGAATTCTAAAATGTCTCCATAGTAGGAACTCCAATAATATTTGATGACTAAAAGAAAGAATGAATAAAAATGGCAGTGGCTTAATATTTTTATTTGTAAAATATTTGTATTTGCCTTTTCAAGGTACTTGTATTTTAAGGATAGACTACTTCTAACTAGAATGAATCTCCTGCTAGTAAAAATTCAGACAAGAAGAGCAGAGAGAAGCAAAATTTTGCAAGAGGAGGAGGGTGGGATCATCTGAGAGACCTGGGGGCTGATGTGTCACGGGAGCCTGGCTATGCCTGAGGGTGCTCGGGCCTGGTGTCTGTGCTACACCCTTCTCTGTCTCCATCCAAAGGTTTTCTGAACCTTCAAAGTCTTTCTCCATGACTCACTTCACGCTACTGTACATTCGAGAAGCAGGAAAAAATGGTGCTCTCCTTAGATAGAGGAATTTTATACAGAAAGATACTGGAGTTAAGTAATCAGCTTAATTTTACCTTCTTCTCATGTCTCAAATCCAGGTACTTAACAGATATCTATGGAGCAAATTTAATCTGCTTTAGAGAAAGTGGCCTGATAACAGTTTCCATATGTGGTGGGGGTGGATGGATCAAGGGGCAAGAGAATGTTCCAGCAAAATACCTAGCACAGCCCCCAGCCCCTGGTGGGGAGCCCTCAGCCTAAGCATGGTTCAGGCATGGCTGCTGAGCTCCCTCGTCCTGCTCCTCCATCCATCCTCCAGCCTGGCTGCCTTAATCAGGATTTATTTCTACTCAGAAAAGAGGTCCTGATGTCTTTGCCGCAAAATGGCTTCTCGTTTTGCTCAAAATGATACTTTATCTTCTTCCAGGAGACACCCGGCCCTGTTGGCTTAGCGTGAAAGCCCGACACCTGTTTTTCAAAACTCAGTTCCTGGGGGTGCTTAGAAGCAGGGCACAAGTATTTGTGGAATCCTGTGAACTTATCCCTGCTTTCTCAAGCAAATGCAACTGGAAACAAAGCTTTCTCTCCTTCTCTCTGATCAAAGGTCAGACAGGGTCAGATCCCTGAGAATGAGGGAGCTGACACAGCACTGGCCTTCTCTCAGGTTTACCTGAGGAAAGCAGAACTGGGGCAATATGGGAGCCGCTTGGCCTTAGTGCAGACCCACCTGGACCCAGCAAGGGGCTCACTCCTGAAAGCAGTCACTTGAGTGTGACAAGAGCACCGGCTTTGAGCTACGTCACGAGGACTGAGGAACATCTCTACCAACCCATCTGTCCCCTCTTGGCCCTCTTGTGACTACCATTTCCTCTAATGTTTTAATGATATAAACCAGATGACCAGGCAGCATCGCCAACAGACGGCTGTACAGACCAGCAGAGTGGTTTAGCACTGAAATTAAAACCCACCACGCACGTCTGGCATTGAAGAATGACTAGCAGAGCCACTCTCCTAGGCCCTGGGGGGAGGGTCCTCCAGGACATCTGTGATCCACCCCTGGCAGGAGCCATGGCGCTGGCACGGCAGAATTCCAGGGCTGGAAGGAGCTCAGCCCACAGATGTGGGTCAGAGCCTCAGATCCTAGGCCGAGCCCTCAGAGCCAACGGCAGGGGACCCTTCCGAGTCTGGGGCAGCGCTCCCGCCACACCTCATAGCCTCCCTCCAAGGAAGACTGAAGTTTGCATTTAACACATGTACTTTCTGCATGTTTCTGCAAACTCTTGTGGCATTCATCACACTCCATGTTGACATTCTTTGTAGGTATTTCTTACCTTCATGACTAGATACTAAGTTCCTCGAGGACAACGATGTTGTCTTATTCATTTTCAAGTCCGCCTAAACACACACACACTGCACACGCAGCAGGTGACGGACGATTCTATGTAGGATGAATGAACAGGGTAATAACCAGAAGGAAATTTTCATCAATGGCTCTAAAGAGCATCGCCCATAGATCAGACCAAGTTTTCAGTTTTCTCCGTTCTTTGTTAGTTTTTCAGTATTTATAACAGCATCAAATATTGACTGTTTCCCTCAATCATTAATTAATCCATCCTACAAATATTTATTAGAACCGTGCATATTCCTTATCTCACCCACCGAGACTCATCACATGTCCTGCAGGCTAGCTGGACAACACTCGGTCCTCTGTTCCACTGGCCTCTCTGCTGGGAACCCAGGGCTGTGTCCCCACTCAGGGCCCCTCTGCCTTTCCCCTTCCCATGCTTCACCACCCAGGGGGAGCCTGCCCTCCTGTTCAGCCTCTCCCTGACTCCACCCGGAAAGGCAGAGGGATTGCGGCTCTGGGGCACCTCGCTGGGGCGGGGGGCAACTCTGTTCAACCATCACACTGCAAGGAAAGGAATGGAAAAAGAGGGGCAAAGGAAGAGGAGCTGAAGGGTGGACACAAGAGGCCATTGTGATCGCCAGCATCTAAGCGGCATGGAAAGAAAAGGAAGAGGGGAAGGGTCAGAGGGAGACAAGCGGCAGGCAGGAGGACCTGCATTTGCCCACCCATCCATCTGTCCATCTATCCGCTCACCTGTCCGTCTACCAACCTGTCCGCCTATCTATCCATCCATCCATCCACCCACCCACCCATCTGTCCATCCATCCAACCTCTGTTGTCTTGTCTGTTGGTCTGCCCATCCACCAGTTACCAAGTGGCATGATGGGCCAGTTCCTGGGCACCACACTGGGAATTAAGTGGAAAACAAGACAATCCTTGCATCAGGAGGTGGCCGTATTTTAGAGCAGGGAGCCAGGGACTGGCAGATAATCCTACTTCTTCACATTCTGGAAACGGGCCCTGACTCGGACACTCATTTTCATGAGTTTTTGGTTTGATGAGGATGACAGCGAAGCACAGGGAAGTGCCGGCAGCTGTGGACGTGCGGGCCTCACAGGAGGATCTGGCCATCCTTCTATCCTGTCCTTCCCCGTCCTTGGGTGCTGCCCCTGGTAGGCTCTCAGGGCGCCCCTTGTCCCTACTCATTTCTCAGAAGTAAGTGCTCAGTACAGGAAACAGTGGACAGTCTCCTCGCCAACTTTTCTGGGTGAAGACCCCGTTCCCAGCCCTGACCCCCACATTTCTGCTTTTCTCAATGCAGAAGCATCTCTGTCTTCACCCTGTCCTGTGTTCCTAGGGCCTGGGATGCACAGCCTTCTCTGCTGGTGACAATAACTGCCAATTATGGGAGGCAGCGCGGGCTGGTCAAGAGGAGTGGAGGCCCTGCTCTCCCGCACCTGGGTTCAAATCCTTGCTCTGCCTCGCCTCCCGCCAACCTACATCACCTTGAGCAAACTGTTTGCGCCTCAGAGTTCTCAGCTGTGAAGTGGGACTACAACAGGTTAAGATTAAATGCTTCAAGGCGCACAAAGCTCTGAGAACAATGCCTAGTGCGGAGGAAGCTAACAGAGGAAGCTCTATTAGCTAGATAATAATTGCAATAGTTGACCTCAATTGATGATAATTGTACTCAGAGAAAAGCACGTGCCAGGCCTGCTGCTCATGCTGTGCATGGGACCGCTCATTTGGTCTTCTTAACGAACCCAAATGATGTGGGCACCGTTGTGACTGAACATGTTAGAGATAGAGAAAACTGAGGCACGGAGAGGTTAAAGCTCTGGGTAAATGGAGGAGCGTTCTGCTTTCTCTCCCAGCCAGCATGGCTTCCCCTGCAAGTTCCTTCTGTCTTCTTGGCCCATCTGGAGCTCTTCATCCCTGCTCCTCCTTACTGCCTTTATCTCCACTTACTTCACTAAACTTAGCACCTTGGAGAGGTGAGGGGGGCTGGGAGGAGGGAAGGGTGTTAGAACAGGGTTTCAGAGGAAATGTGGCTGAGGCATCAGAAGGAAATGTTTACTGGCTCTGACATTTGCCTGTAGTGACCTCACTAAACGGTGAAAAGCTGCAGGGTGAGGAGTCTGAGTGCAGTGGGATGAAGTGTGGTTCCGAGGACGGCGTTGACAGAGGTCCTCTGTTCAAATTGCCGGCGTTCGAGCCCCAGACTGCACGGGATGGAACTTGTGATCCTGACTTCCTCGGGAGCTAAGAACCGAGGGAACTGGTGACGGCACTGCAGCTAGCACTACTACGTCCTGCTCTCCAGACCACTTAATCGGCCCTTTAACTTCTTAACGCGACTTCCTTTTCCCATCGATCCCCAGAACCCCAGACATCAGAGATCAGCCACTTCAGTTTCCTCTGAACAAATGGACCGGTGGCCTCGTTCTTCGCAATACCAAGCACAGTGCATGGCTGTTTCCCTCCCATACGTTTGTCACCTTAATTCTGGGGTTCTTAACCAAAGGTCCACCATTCAGATTCCGGGGGAGGTCTGTGAACTCCATGAAATTTTATAAAAAAGTATGTGTATACATGTGTGCGTGGGGGGGAGGTGTGGGTGTGATGTGTGACCACAACTTTTTTGGTGATAGATCCTGAAAAGCTTAAAAACATCTGACTGATGAAGATAACTTAGAAGAGGTACAAGTCCTAGAAGAAAACCACCAAATGAGAGGGCTGGGGTTGGTGTGGTGACTGTGACATGAGGAATCAGGAAGAAATTAGAGCTGAGGAGTGATGACACAGAGAAAAGAGGAAAAGAATGAGAGAAAACAGCTCTTTCTCCCGTTCAGAACAAAGATGAATATACAAACAAGGTATGGAAAGAAAGCCAAAGAAGCCAGAGATTCTCCCAGAACATCCGAGCTGACCACGCGGTGGCCAGATGCAGGAGACTCCGGGTAGCAGGCACATGGAGATCCAACAGGAACCCCAGCCACGTTGGGGGTCCCACTGCGGCCAGGACATGGGCTGTGGGGCAACAAGGGCACCAACTGCCCTGCAGGGCGTCCCTCTGTCTAGCCGGGCCGAGGCCCAAGGCCCATTCGCTAGTCCATCCCTCCAGGAAGAAACCTCCCCTTCGAGCAGCGAGGGCGTTCCCGCCCCACTCCCAGGCCTTCTAAATGCCGCTGACGTCTCCTGCCACCCTCGCATCACGGGACTCATCCCAGGGCGTGTTAGAGCCTGGGGGATTTTCACAGGGCGACTGTTTCCGGACCCTCACTGCCAACAGCACATCCTCGGTGATGTGTTTTGGCTCTTCCTGCTCCCAGTGCTCCCAAGGCCAGGAATCCCTCCCCCGCAGCGTGGGCATCTCACTTACCATCCCCTCGTATTCAGGGAAGGGGGCTTGGGGACCACGCTGTATCCAGAAAAGGCATTTGCCTCAAGTCAGGAGAGCAGCTCGGGAAGCTGTGTGAGGACGTGCTGGCACGGTTTCATTCTCTACCTCCTTAACTGGACCAGACTTTCTGGGCACACAGCATCACGGTCTCTTCAGACCTCCAGCTGCTCCTGGATGGCACAGGAGTCCTGGGCTTTGGTGAACTCCGTGCTGTCAGTCACCAGGGCCCAGCTGACAATGGTGGCCCCACGGGCCGTCTCCACGGGAGTTTCTGCTTCCGCTCACTTTGAATTCACATTTCTGGTTCTCTGTCCCTCTTTTTCTTTTTCCTTCGGGGGTGGGTTAGCACATCCTCTCCTTTCCTCTCTTCCAGCTCCTTCCTCAGGCACCTCCTGGTTTCCCACCCACCCATCCCACCTTCCTCTTCTCTGGGCTCCCACACAATCATCCAGAAAGGGCACCAGACGGAGAGCGGGCGCCCACAGGGGAAGCTGCTTCTGGCTTGGCAAACAACTCTTTTCTGAGAAGTAAAATGACCACTTTTAACCTCACAAGGCTCTCTGCTCAGATGGGCACCCCTCAAACCAGAGGCAATAATCTGGACGACTAGAAATGCAAAAATTTAAATAAGTTTTGTGAAATCCAACAGTGTACCAAGATCAAGATGGCAAAAAAGAAAAAAAGTTGGGAAAACAGGGATTTGATTTTTCATTCATTACTTGGGAAAAGAAGATTCTTCTCAAAATGAAGAAACGATGTACAAAACAGATGTGCAATATGCCTACTTGAAACTTAAGATTTAAAAAAAATTATTTATAAGGAGAAGGGCATGAAAATTTAATTTAATGTTCACCTTAGGTAATTCTGTCTTATTGTTCATAGCAATTACCATAAATCTGCATATCAATAAGCGAGAACAGATGTCAGTTGTTACAAGTGCTTGCCAATCAGGTCTGTTAAAAAGTGACAGATGGGTGGTTATGGAAGTTCTCATAAGGCCTATTAGCACTTGCGCAGGAAGTGTCTGCAGTGCGAGGGTGGGAGACCAGCCTTGGGAAGCATTCGGGATCTTTGTGGGTCCACGATGCACTCCTCACAACTCAGGAGCGTCTCCAGTGGGAGATGCTCAGCAATGTTTTTGCGAAAGTCTTCTCTCTTCTCCACTGTCACAGACATCCTCAGACAGTCTTCTCTAGGAGTCGAGCTCAAATTGACCAAAGGATCACTATGATGTTGTTTTAAGCAAATATTTGCACTCTACAATTTTATTGTTACTTTACAAATTTAGACCAGCATCCTGAAAGGGCATTACTACAGCTTTACTGAACCTCAGAAGCAAAGGGAAACAGTTTCCCCTGTTTATGAGCAAAGATGCTCTTCTTCAGCCACAGCTGCATCATCTCTATAATCTCTTTAATCACAATTCTTCATCCTAGGGAAAAAATTCCCCTGAAAAAACAACCCACTCGTAAGAAATTTGAAACGATGTCCAGAATGAAGGGAGGCACTTTTCCTCTTACTGACTCCAAATTGCTTGTTTTTGAACAGTTTTGGGGCTCTCTCTGCATTATTTATCCACGGCTCGGATTTGTTTGTTATTTGGCCTGTTAAACAGTTTGCGTAGGCGAGCCACCGCAGCCTCTGTTTGCAGAACACATCTGAATTTGCTGAGCCACGGAGCACTGTTTTACGAGCTTCGGGGCAACGGAGAGCTCAGGGCTGGGATGTATTTGAAATTTCAACTGGCCGCTTACTAGCTGAGTGACTTTGGCCAAGTTTGTCAATGAACCTTTCTACCAAGCCTCAGCTGCCCCACCTGTAAACTGGGATCCCAGGGGTCCCTACCTTATCAAGTTGTTGTGATACTTGGGCATTCTGATTCCTCCCCATATTATGTCACTTAGTGGTGCTGCCGGCTCACATACGTTATTTAATCCTTTCATACTTCCCTTTCTCCAGCTGTAATGTAGTAATGAGGTGGTGGTTTTGTCCTTGGCATGCTGTCAGGATAAACTGCATGATTATTCCAAGGAGCTCTGTGAAAAACAAAATTGTAAAATACTACCCTTGTTTTTCTAAGATGATATTCTTTTGAGATGATAGTTGTTAGAACAAAATTAATGACCGAAAGCTACTGTTCTCTTATTCCTTCTTCTTCAGGAAAAGTCCACACTGTTAGCCCAAACTCAGACTCCAGGTTTCTGAGATTTCAGAAATTCATGCAACAAATATCGCGGTCGAGTGAGACAGAGACAAGTTTTTATTAGAAGTTTTAAGAGGGAAAATAAAATCAATCAACTTCAAGGATGCACAAAAAAATAAACATAAGCTTATAAAGATTTTTCCTAATCTATTTTCTGGTTTTAAATTCCATATTTAGTAAAGGTTCCCTTTTATAAAATCATGAAACACATCTGAAGTTATTTTTAGTGTGAAAGGAAAATAAGTTTTTTTGGGAAAAAAGAAATATAGTCGTCTCATTTGATTTTATTGATGTAACTACTTAGTAACTTGCTAAAATTTCTTTTTCTGCTTCTTTTTTTTGGCTTTATTTTATTTCCTCCTCAAATAGAAAATGTTTTACTCATTTAAATGGCACATTTTAGACTCTTCAATCTCCTGGAGGAAAGACCATTATGTTTGGAGGGTTGTTCACAACAAAATATTATTGGTTTTAGAAATGCTATTTCATTCTTTGGTGACAGTGTTCCAAGCTGGATTATTTGAGTTTTACATACGGAGTTCATCATATGGCACTGTAAGATGTAAAAACCGCATTTCGATTGTGTAATTGTATAGGTGCCCACTTGAACTATGCCAGAATCTCAATCACTCCATGAGTATTTCAGCTTCAGGTGGGGTTTGGGATAAATGACATCTTGGGTTCCTTCATGTTGCTTCTACTGGATATGTTACGTACCATGTGCTCTGTAACACATTTGATGTTGTACAAACTCTTTATTTCCAAATCCTCAACTCCTCCTCTGTGAAGATACTTTCATTAGTTTATATTATGTTTTTTGGCTAAGCTCTAAGGCTAAAGTCAAATTTCTTAATTCAAATACCAGGCATTTAACTTAAGCTCCAGTGGGAATGTATCTAAAACATGCATTTGGGTTTGTCGGTTTATAAGTTTATTCACTCATCCTCTCAAAAACAGTCATGAGCACCTCTTAGAGGAGTGAGGGCTGAGTTCGTCAGCCCAGGCCATGCCCTCCCGGAGCACCGGAGCACCGCTGATTCAGGAGTTTTCAGAGAGGTGAGGGAGGAAGCTAAGGAACTATGGGGCTTTGGGGGAGCGCGGAAGAGGGCACCCTCCCACATATGGGGAGGTGGGGAAGCTTCCCTAGGAAGTGACCTCTACCAATCCACCATGTTCACTTTACCACACTGGGCTAGATGACTGGCAAAGACAAACGTTAAGCCCTACTTTTGGGAAAAGACGAAAGAGCAGGAGTCCAGATAACTTGACTTTATTGAAAAAAGAAATACCCCAAACCACAATGCTTCAAACACTTCGGAAGATGAGACTTGATTATGCATATGAATGTAGGGCACCCTTTATAGAAATCGCCAAGCAGACAGAGCCTTGACATCCACATCTTTATATTCTAAATATTCAAGGTGATGGTAGATGATGGACTGCTCAGCATTTGATTTCACAGCCTGTGCAGACTCAGTGTGCTGAATTTGATATTTTGAAGGTACAAGAAGAGTGTATTTTGGAAATCCCAGACGTTTAAAGAATGCCTTTAAATTAGCCATCTGCTCCATGCACCTTCTAAGGTGACTCCCAGATACCCTCAGTTTTTAAATGAGCACCAGAGCATGCAGATGCTAACATCCTGACCTGGGGTTGGCAAGGCAGAGGTGCACACAGTCCAATAAAAACTGACGGGGACTCCGTCCACCCAGGACGCACGCGGCAGTGGCCTCCGGACCCAGTGACCTTCTCTGCATAATTCAACTGTGGGAGTGGGAGAGCCTGAAGCTTCCTTTAATGGAAGATCCTAATTTCGGATCTGGGTGGGTCTGTACTATTAGCAGAAAAACACAAATCTTGCATTGGTAGAAAATGTGACAAATCTTAGCATTTATTTTAGAGCTTGCAGTCTGGAGGTTTTCTCTTTTTAAAAGACAGAAAACTGCCTGAATATTTTACTTATGTCTCTCCAGTTCCCTTCACAGACCTAAAAATAAATTAACCATTCAATGTGATTCTTAGCTCCAAGGCCAGCTTCCCAAACTGTATTCATAAAGACACTGCTGAATGATTTCACTACCTTTTAGAACATATATTTTTTCTAATAATCCAAAAGCTGTATTACAACAGAACAAGCTGGCAGTTCCAGGAGATTTAAAGCCCAACGAATAACTCAGCAATATTTTGACTCTAGGCCAGTCTGTCCTGTCCAACAACAAGTTACCATTAGCCCGTGAGGTCACAGTGGAAGGCTGGGCTGGTGATCACAGAACACAAGTGAGCAGAAACCTATGGCCGCTCATCGAAAATCTTTCCAGATCCATTCAATGTGAAATAAGAAAAAAACCCAAGGATGTGTATTTGGATTAAAAAATGGGAAAAAAGGAGTTTTCTTAGTAACAAAGAAATCTGGCTTTTATTCTGCACATTCAGGTTTCATTTCATTGACTCAGGGTGTCCTTGATTAAAACAAACTGTGCTTGATTCGAACGTGCCAAAAATCTGTTCTTCTCCTTGCCCTCTCCTCCCACTTTTTTGGAATCAAACAAGGAAAAAGCTTCCTTGCTGTTGCTCGCCGCAGGTTAACAGCACCTGTGTTCTGATACACGGCGCAGGCTGTCTTCCCTGGCCCAGTGCTAAGTTAGGATATCAGCCTGGAAGGTGACACAGCAGGAGTGACCTTTCACTAATCACTGCGCCTCAGTTACTACTGACACAGCTCATTATGAACAGAAATCCTTCATGAGCTGGCTTTCAAATCCAGTCACACTTTGATTTTCTCAACAACAAAGATTACTCTTTCATATACAAGCGCCCAATGCACAATTCTGTCAACTGGGGTACTAACGTCAGAAAGGCACCCTGTTAATTGTCTGTGGTTATCAAGGGACTGCAGACTGTATCAAAGGCAGGCCTGCAATCTTGGCTTTCATTACGGAGCTCAGAACATTTTTAGTGGCTGCCTATTATTAAAATTTTAGAGGGATGTCAATCATTTTGACTGCCTCGGATATAGGAATCCTTGTTGGAAATTCCCCAGTAGTCAATCCCATTAAAAAACGAAACAAAAGAACTCTTGAGTATACTATGCAGAATTTCTCAGCCCCCTCATTTCATAACTTGGAAATGCCAGAGGTAGGGGTGCAGCTGACTCTAATTTTCACACTTAAGCCAGAAAGCAAAGACACTGGTAATGACTCTTAGTTCTTCTTTTTTCCTGCTTCTTTTTTTTGCCCTCTGAACGCACCCCCACTTCAGACCACAGCATGGTCAAAGGCAAGGCACGGTTCATGACTTACCAGCCATCTGCTGAATACCACTGAATGCACCCAGGTTGCTGGAGGAGGTGGCCTGCTGCAGGAGCTGCAAAGGAACGCCAAAGGGACGTCAAAGGGGCGTCAAAGGGGCGTCAAAGGGGCGTCAAACCAACGGGGAGATGAGGACAAAGGGACTTCCGAATTAAACTGCGGGCATATCCAATCTTTGACATTCACATAATTGGTGGCTGCTGCCTATTGATGGACTGAAGGTTCCCAGAGTTGGGGCTGTAAATCCATATTAATGTCTAATCTCTATTAAGATACGCAGACACTGGGGAAACTCAGTAACACCGCTGCCTTAAAACAATTCGTCAATTTACTCTTTTTCACAACCAGGTGTTAACTCCACTAAAACCAAAATGGCGTGACTAATGCTATGTCTCTGTAGCCCACTAGTTACCGTAACTCGTCTCTGTCAGTCAAGGTCTATCCCTCGCTCTCTTCCACTTTCCTTCACAGCCCAGTTTCCTCCATCCTTCATTAGAAGCACATGGATTCATTGACTCTTGGGCAGACAGAGAAATCATCACGGTAACTACAGACATAAATGTGTCTGTTCACAGCCATACAGTTACAGCTGTGACTACACGACCAAGACAACGGTCACTCATTTTCAGAAGTCTTCCCTGGCAGACAGAAACATACTATTTGTCAAAACTTAGAAGTAGCTGGTGCTAGGTACATCGACACCATGCATTATAAATGTTAACATCTTTTAAAAAAGAAATTAACATACCTGTGAAAAGGTCTCGGCATTTTTTGCCTAGAGCTTTTTTTTTAAGGTATAATTTATTGGGTTTTTTCTTTTCACCTTTGGACCTCTTTCACCCATTTCTCCCATGCCTCACCTAGAACTTTCAAAAACACATTTTTTCCCCCATGCAGAATCAGTAGGTTCCACCACGTAAGGGCATGTGGCTGTTCTGAGGTGTTTATTTGCCTAATTCAGTTGAATTTTAGGTTAATGGAGGTGCTATACTGTTTGACCACTTATTGGTATTCTCTTTTGGTAACGTAGATCAATATAGACATAATTTGTATGTGGGAGCAAGCACATAGTTATCTCCTAAACTCAAATGTACATGGATATCAAAAAGCACAGATTCACCAAATTTATTATTAAAATATTATTATTAGGATACGTTGTGCTTAGGAGGAACAAGACGAATTCACTATTTTAAGAACAGCTTGCAGAATTTATTTGGAGCTCTGCAGAACAGAATGTGGAGCACTATCGTTCCTCTGGCTAAGTGGAGGTCTCTGCAGTTCGAGAAGAAAACTCCACGGTAAATAGGACTCAAAAATGGGCATCTATCAGTTGACCTCAAAGCTTCAAGTTGGGTAGAAGATCAGTGGCTGATGACCTAAGTCTCAGGTACAATGATGCTGTGAGGATTAACAGTAACAGGTACCAGAAGAATGTCTGTAACGTTCGCTCATGCTTCTCAACTCATTGGAATATATTATCTAGGTGTCTCACACACACACACACACACACACAAGAAGAGGGTGAGGAGGAGGGAGAAACTAGGGATTATGCATTTTGATAGAAATCCCTTATTTTGGTTTGATTTCTTGGCTGTCCTGTTCTCTTGTGATTGTAAACCCTTACTCCCTCCTCAAATTAGATATTTAAAAAAATTAAACTAAAATTGAATTACCTTTGAAGACGTTTTTAGGAATTTGTAATGCCTACTGAGGTAAATGGAGAAAGCTGGAGCATCATTAAACTATTACCTAGGCTTCTTTCCGCTGACAACCATTCTCGGGTGAGCCAGAGGCGGGGAAGGGCTTACAGGCCAAAGGCTCTTTCAAAGAAATGGACTTCCAATTGAAAGCAGTAGAACAAACATGGCGGAGAAAGAATGGAAGCCCTCATAGGAGAAAACATCATAAATAGCATATAAAAATGTGTTTTTATAAATGAGGCTGAGATTAATTCTCTTTTAGGGTACAGAAATAATTTGCAGATGAGATCAAAGAAACACGTGCCCGAGATTTTTGTGAGCCGTGGGGCATGGGAGATGTGCCAGAAGACCGGAGACAGGCACATGCGTCTTCGTTTTGAGAAATGGTGGAGCGGGAAGCTGGATTCTTAGAAGTGACAAAAAGGTGAGCTTGACATCAATCTCTAATAAAAATTCTGGCATACGTAATTAAACGTGGCCTGTGAACAACTGAAAGCCCAAGTTTGTGAAAAATAATTATTAAGCTAGACTCATTTCTTTTTTCATAAAATTTCTAGACTGACAGACCAAGAAAGAGGTGTGGCAGAGCATATATAGATTTTAGCACGATATCATGAAATCGCTCATGGTGTCTTTGTGGATACGATGGAGAAATGGCGAGAAGATGACAGCAAACTCAGTCAATGCTTCATCAATGACTCAGATGAAGACCGGAGAAGGATGCTTCTCCTTCATTAACTAGACATCAATTGAATAGCTGTTACATGCCAGGCGCCACTAGATGCTGGGGGCAGGGTGGTAAAAAGAGGAATATGAGCCGTATCTGTCCTCAGAGTCGCAGCATGGCAAGATAAAGAGAACACGCAGAGGGCTGAAATCCCACTTGACCACAAGCAGCACGATCTTGGGTAAAGTTACGGAAGGTCTTTGGGCCTCCTGTTCCTCATCTGTACAACAAGCAGGGTGATCCGACCTTTCAAGGCTACGGTGAGGACTACTTTACAGAACAGGAAGGCTCTACAAAGTAAGGCCCAGGGATCACCCATCCAGAGAGGGACAGTCAAAATGTCAAATGAAAGAATTAGGACACAACACAAACACACACACCCTGACAGAGGCTGGAATAAAAGGGCTCCTCTCTCAATCTGATGTTATATTAAAAAATGGGAAGTCCAGCATTTAGGTTCCAAAGCAGAAAAATGAGAGAGAGGAGCATGGTTTAGCAGTAATTCATGTAACAATAAATAAAAACTGAGAGAATTAGCTGCCTTCCATCTTGTATGTGGCATGGTTACTAAAAATGCCACGCTCAAGCTACATGACGATATTTTAAAGTCCACACTAGGGGTCTCTGCTCCGTGCTGTTTAGATCTTACTGAGGGGATTGCCTTAAATTCTCGTCGTCGTATTTTAAGGAAGACACTGCCACAGTGAAATGGGTAACACGAGGGGAAACAGGAAAGTTTAGAAACAATGAAATGTAAGAGATGGCTGAAAGAATTGGGTCTATTTGGAGTGAAATAGGATCTAACTTTTTGGTTTCAAAGAGACAGAGTAAGAAACATTTGATTTCATCAGCACAGCTCCCCTGGGAAGACCCAGGAGCACTGAATGGAAGTTCCACGGGGCTTCATTTGAGGTCCTGGTGTGGACTGGACGAACCTGCAGGGTAGTGAGCTCTCCAACCACAGCTGCCTCCATACCGTTAAATAGCCATCTATCAGGCTTGTCACGCCCCTTCTAATGCAGGATTTTAGGATGCCTCTGAAACACTGGTTAGAAACTCAGTCTTGTGGGACTCCGCTCAGCCCACATCAGGCAAGAATTAAATTAGTCACACCCTTATGCTAATCAATTTAACTTGGAAAAACAGTCTGCATCAATGCTGATTTCAGTCATTTCCTGAGATTGAAAATGTCCCTAAAATGAATTTTTTAGCGTCCTTAGGGGACAAGTAGGTTGTCAGAGTTACAGTGGGCAGGCTCCTCTCTCCTGGGACCACACGCTGACTGGCCTTCTCCAGCACTTACCGCCAGGTACTGCGGGGTGAGTCCGCCCAGACCTGTCAGGTTCCCCCAGGTGGCAGTGTTGAGCTGTTGCATCTGCTGTGCCAGCTGCTGCTGGAGGCGCCTTTGCTCTTTGTCCTTCTGAGTGTCAGCGAACTTCACCACGATGGGTGAAGAGCAGCCCTGTGGTCAGACACAGCGGAAAGCGGAGAGGGAGTTACAGCCTGGTTGAATCCTCTCCTGATACTCAGTCAGCACTGCCTCTAGCTCTCTGAACTATCTTGGAGCACATGGAATGGTCTGGAATGGTTTTAAAGTGGTTTGATATTCCTTCTTCTTAAGAGTACCATCAAGAGAAAATTCCAGATACTGCCACTGGTTTCTCTGGGGATCTGGTGGTCGGTGAAGCCATTTGCTTTCTTGCTCTGATTACTAAACTGCCTCTCCTTCTGTCTTCGTGTGTCTTCCTGCAACCATCTCAGGACCTCCTCAGAGACCAGAGACCTTATCACTGTTCTTAATTATGCTTCCTGGTTCGCATGTCTGAAAGATGGACTTGTCTTTGTGTCTGCCTGTTTCCAAATGTGATTAAGGGACAAACACAGGGAGAGTTGTAATGGCAGTGAAAATGTCTCTCATTCATTCATTTGTTTTTTCACTCTTTCCAATTTTCAGTTATGCTTTTTTGTTGTTGTTGAGGAAGATTTGCCTTGAGCTAACATCCATGCCAATCTTCCTCTGTTTTTAGTATGTAGGCCACCAGCACAGCATGGCCGCTACCAGAGAGGTGTAGGCCCACGCCCGGGAACCGAACCTGGGCTGCCGACGCAGAGTGTGCTGAATGTAACCACTAGGCCACTGGGGTTGGCCCTGCTTACACAGTTTTGAACTTTGAAACTATGGGAATTGTGTTGATCCAGCAATATAATCGGGAGAGATGGATTTCATTCAGGAACATGGATGAAGGAAAGAGATAATCAGAGAACATAAGTATTGACCAACATAATTGTTCTCATGTTTTCAGAAAGGTCTCTCTTCCTTCCGTGTCATATCTACTATATCCGCGATCCCCAGAGCTACTGGAAACCAAAAAAACCAGAATGCTAGTCAAAGGAGATGGTCTTAAATGGCAGAGGGAGGATCCTATTGGCTTCCTTTCCTAATGAATTTCACCATTCTAGAAGCTTCTTTCAGTTTTCACTTCCTTTAAAAGGCAAGGAGTAGGCGTATTGAGGGAGAAACACCCAAGGGTCATATAATAGGACAAATTTAAGTTTGTGAGAGGGAAAATCATCAGGGAGACTAAGGGCCTCACGCCTCAAGCATGAAGACTTCCTTTCAACAGCACCTTTCAAACATTTCCCACTTGCTCAGTACTCAGCAGAAACACGCTCTCCTCCCTCCCCACTCTCTTCTTCTCAGAACACCTTGCCTACACATTTCATCACAATTAAAGCTGCTAAATTTTGCTGAGGTAAAAAAAAGTAATTCTACCCAAGTGATTAAAAAGAAAACTTTGATCGAAACTCAGCATGATAATAGACCTCTCTCTCTCTCCTCTCAGAAATTTTATATTCCTATTTAAATGAGCTTTTCCCTTCCTTGGGGTCATTTTTCTTTCTCCTAGAAAACAAACTTGCTTTATTTATTTATTTTTTATCACCTTGGGTAGGTATTGGGATGTAGCTGTGAATATGCAAGGCTGACTTGTCTGTTATGACAAAAAAAAAAAAAAAAAATGTGTGACAAGTGAGGTGACAGTTTCGGGGTGAACTTGCAGCCTGTGGGACTTCAGCTCTGGCGGCCACAGTCACAGGCCAGAATGCTAAACTGCATAAAAGTGATATTTCCACCATTTGAAAAATCTATACTTCATTCTTCTTCATGTGCTCCATACTTCAGCACTTCATACTTTAAAGAGAGCAAAACTCTGAAGATGGAAATTATACAGAGAAAGGGTTTTGCATGGGAAAGGGTTGTTATTTTGTATCAAATCTGCTCCATAACAAATTATAGCACTTCCTCCTAACAGGACATTTACAGTTGTTTTTTTTCTTCCTTAAATACCAAAAAAAATGATAGAAAAGCAGAATATTAGGCCAGTGGATTACGGCTCAAGAATAACTTGTTTCAACCATGATGGGAAAAATGGGACGGGGACAGATTGGAGGAAAGTGGGGAAACAGAAGGTACAATATAAAAATTAATTCTTCTTAAGAACGTGTCCTTCTAAACGTTAACATCCACATCATTTTGAACTCAGATCTCTTAGATAATTCATCTTGGTTAAAGCTGTGAGTCAGAGGCCTGAAAATAACAAAATTAGTTAAAAAAACCCCCAGTTGTACAACTATAATGTGATTGCCTAATATATAATCTTCCATTTAAATGTGAGTATTTTTTAATTAAACAAGAAATTTAAGTGTTTGAGGGCCCCTTTATTTAAGCATGGATGTCCACGTTTAAAAACAAGTGCAAATTTGATATTTTATAATAGAAATATGAAACGAAAGATCCAGGATTTCTTATGAATAAATACACCCCATTCTCTCTAGCAGATTCTTGTCATTCTGAGAGCCTATTATTTCTCGGTTTGGGTTCATACCCAGTTCTGCTTCATGTTCTTGAGCTCTCCTTCTGTAGGAACACAGGAGAACACAGACCCCCACACCAGCATCTCTGTGGCTTTACTGGAGGGGGAGCCCTGAGTGAGGAAGCTGGGGTAGCAGTATTTCTAACAGAGCTGAAAGGATTTAGGTTAAAAAATTATCTAAGGTGAGACCAAGTTAGGTACAAATCACTAAATCACTGGAAATGAAATAATAAGAATGAAACACATATATGGAAGATAATAAATACAGGTAAAGACTTTCCTTTTCCTGACAGCATTTTCCTTTTAATCTCCAAACTGAAATTTAGCTAGAAATGAGACTGATCCACAAGAATGGAGCAGCCTAAGTTAGGGGAAATGGGAACAAAAACATGGTCACATAGGTAAATGCATGTCATACAAGATTAGATATTTCAGATCCTGCTAATTATTTCCTATCATGGCTGATTTTCACCTGAGCTTGCCTTCAGGTGTGTGTGTGCAGGGGTGTGAGTGTCTTAAAAATGCATTGCACTGAAAGGAAAGCACAGTGATTATATAAGATATGTTAGGAATATCAAAGTCAAAATGAAGTTCGAAAAAGACAATAGGCTTTGCAATGCTGATATCAAAACTCAGAAAAGTACAGTAAACACTTAATGACAATGCCATGCACACTCCTTTCCCCCCTTCCACCCACCTTGTGGCTCGCTATAAAAAATCGCCCACAAAACATGACGCATAATGATCACTTAGCTCCCAGCATGCTTTGGGAGATGCAGCATTGCAAAAAACAAACAAAACAAACAAACAAAAAATAAACCCCCCAAAAAACGGAGGTGAAAAAAGAAGCTCAATCAATAAAGAAATATTGGCACATTAAATAAAATTGAAAAATTTTTTTTCTCAAAAGAGGAAAAACATAACTTCAGATAACACCACAAGGCCACCTCTGGAAAAAGATCACCCATTCACAAAGATACAGTATACATAATACAGCAGAACATGCACTCCCAAATGGTTCTATCGGACAATACAGAATCAGTAACAGCGTATCACTCTCAGAATGCTTTTGTGCAAAATTCTGAAGGGCTGTGACCCAAATCACAGACTGAAAAGTACAGCCCATCTATCTACATGTGTGGGCGAACACCCACACCAGCATATTTATCTTCCCCTAAAGCCACTATCTCTCATTAGGAGACCAAATTTGAGCCTTTATGTTTGTTATGGTTCATTTTTTCAAGAGGAGACAAATCTAATTTTTCAGGGGCCTGTCATCCATTAAGATTTTCACTGGTTAAATGCAGTGGGAGAAGTATTAACTTTCTCCAACATTCTTGATGCAAAAACCCAATTCTGTTGGACTAGATAAAGATAACTCGACCCCACATTTACAAAAAAGACAGGAAGAAGAAGAACCTTGTGAGTTAGGACAGGGGCAAGCTGCAATTTGGAGTGGGGCTGTTAATCTTGACTCCACATCACCCTGGGCTGGGGGACGTACTGCATCCTTTACGTACAGAACGATACTTGGCTTAAACTGCATCACGACTTTACATTGCAGGACCTGGGCCGCTGCAATCAAAGGCTCGAAAAATAATGTCGAACAAGCGGAAGGTTTTCCTAAATGCATTTCAAGTCATTAGGGGAAAAATTGAGAGAGAGAGAGAGAGAAAGAAAGAGAGAGAGAATGAATATGAATGAATGAAAAGAGAGATGGTGAAAGTTGAAATCTGTGATTGTCATGTGAACAATCCACACAGGAGAGAATCGCTTTACCATTCCCCATCATTTGCACAAAGAAAACAAAGAAAGGGCAGATGATACAGTACCTCCATGGTCTGAGACTGATGCATGGCTTTGATTGCATTCTGTGCCATTGCCCTTGTAGAAAATGTGACAAACGCACAGCCTGTGGGAAACAAGGGACAGGGAGCAGGAAAGACAAAAAAACAACAAGACAAAAGGGTTGGACGCTTGTTAAACCAACACAGTCTACGAGAACTGCCACAGGACGCCACTGTTCTCAGTAGTACATAAAAATAAACAACTTCGCTCTTTGGTTTTATCTGATTTTGCTTTTTACTCACAGTGCTGACTTGCTAATCTGACCAAAGCAGAAAGATTTATCTATTGATTAGTTTCTTTTTTTAAATGGAGACGAGGGTAAGGGATTGGGGTACTTTTTTTTTTAGCCATGGGGGTTTAAAAGGAGCAACATCTAGTTTGCATTTTCTAAAATAAAAAGTTGCGATTTTACATTTTCTCCTTGGCTGATTATCTTTACTCAGGGCATCCACACGTTAGGAACTTTGTATTTCAAATTTTAGCATTGATTTTTAAGCAGCAAATAATAAAATGCTCACACCAAGGGCAAATTAGCGAATAAATTTCCAAGAGCTTGAAATGTCAGCAAATAAATGTATCTAATCTCTTCTGGGTCGTTAAGAAATATGTATGTATAAATATACATTGATGCTATTCAAATGCAAACAAACATACCAAATCCTGCACAAACTATTTAGTAATTATTAATTAGGAACAAAAACAAATGCTCTATTACTCTGAGAATATTCAACAGTGCATATAAAGTAAAATGTAAAAATCTGCATTAGCTTATTTATATAAAATCTTCATGACTTTTGCAAGTTGCAACTTTCTGATATGTATCAGAGATTTGACCTAAAGTCTAGCACACCCAAGACAACATACATTTCTCTAAATGTCTCCTGTGAGACCCATCCAGCTTCCCACGGCTATTTTTTTCATGTGCTGTAAAATAACTAGAATCTACAGTGCCTGCTCCTGCTCCTTGTGCAGCGTTGGCCACCAGGCAGGTCACTGCTCCAACTACATGGCTCATTGCCCTTTTCACTAATAAAAACAGTGCCTTCTGAAATTTACATTTTATTCATCATGCACCCTTGGGCTTCTTAGAGAAAAAGACTGTGAAATTAATGCAGATTCAGGCTGATTTTATAATAATACCACAGCACACTAAAAGCTTAGCTAAAGCAACACAGACTTATTTCACTTATGATCTCTAATGACTTTAAAAGTGCATTGATTTTCAGCTTCTTTAGCCTTGCACAGTTTGAACTTAGGTATCAGAGAATAATTTAGTGTTCCACTCAATTTCCTCAAGACATTATTATTATTACTACTTAAAAGATTTCCAAATGAAGCAGATCTAAACACCAAGAGGCTGCAGCCTGTTGTCATCTCAGAGTGGATGCGTGAAAGTGGAATTCAGGCATCAACAATGCGAGATTGTTGCCCCTGTGGCCAGGAAGCCAGATAGAACGTTCTACACCCAAACAACCCACAGATTGTTTGGTTTCTGTAAATCAATTTGTGAGCCATAAAATAAATTATCTTCTTTTGCTCTGCATATGTACCTGGTGAGATTATCAAGTCAATACTGTATTAGCACCTTTTCATCAAACAGCAATAAGAGAAAGCAATGTGTGCCCATCACCCCCCAAAGCACAAGAACATCCAGTCATGAAAATAAGTCAATGCATTTTTTTGCATCATGCTGTAATTTTTAATACACAAAAACTCTCAGTACATGGGAGATTCATGTCACATTCACCTCCTGGGTAAGCTGGCCTTATGAAGCCTGAAGTCTTATCTCGCTAGCTATGAATGCCAAGCTGTTTCATATAGTTCCCTGACACTATAGTGGCTGGTGAAGCTTACTATTTAAACATGCTACCTGTCCTTATACTGGCTGTAGCTTTTGTCATCAATAAAAGCGATTTATCGGCCTTCCCTAAGGCATCTAGATGATGTGTGTAATAGGGTGTGAGACAGATGACGGGACCTCTACTGGCTTCCATATTGAGACTCAGCTTTAAAATTAGAGAGTCCCAAATTTAACATCCATTTCCAAGTAATATCTCTTTAAAACATTGGGATGATCACCGACATTATTAACAGAGGAAATCACTCGAAGAGATTTTTCTTTTTCCATTTCTTATCTTGAGACCAGAATGGAGGCAAAAGAAGATCATCTCATGGAGAGAGATTTGAAAGCGTGTGAGCCTGGACTAACTCTGCTTTTAAATCATCAGGAAGATTGTTGTATTCACTTCGTTTGCTCTTATTATCCAGAAACACGTGCCAAACTGACAGTTTCCAACTGGAGGTTAAGAATGCATAAAAAACATACAAAATGTCAACAAAATCCATAAGGCACACTTTATGCATTTACCACAATTTCAAAACAAGCAGAACTTTTGTAAGTAACTTAGTGAGAAAGATACAGCAATTAACAGGTCTCAAAAGAAAAGTATTAGCAATAGAACAATAAAACTATATCTCTATAAATTCAAACCACTGCCCTTTCCTTTATAAAACCTGCAATTAACAGCTCTTCTAATTATACAATCCTTAGCCCATCTAAAAAAATGATCTGACAAATCTGATGACTTCTTTAACCTTTTTATTCTATTGGCAGCGGTACAGGGAGAGAGAGCGCTCACCTCCTTAGGGGCTCTGTCAAGTCTGCATGGTGTGCTGTGTCCAGTTACTTAAGAGAGAAGATGACTGTGTCATTTATAAGGTGAGAGTGTAGATTGAAAAATTTTACTCTCCATGCCACTCGGGATGAAGTTAAGCAACTGCAGAACCAAATGTTTCATGGGTTGGTAGCTTGTTAACCTTTGTAATTTCTCTGAAACAGGAGGTCATGGTATAGTCCTGTGGCTGCATTTTAATTTTCTTTTCAACACCACTGAAAACAATGTGGTTGCTTTAGGACGAGGCCTCAAGTCTGTGGCTTTTCACTAACATAGGGTCACAAAAGTTCCTACCACCAAGATTTGTTGCTGGCTGCTCCTACAAGTCAACTAGATGACTCTCTATGGGACGGAAATAACTCAGGTCTTAATTGTCCCCTTCTTCCACCCAAAACCCAAAAATGGGCTTCTGGATGCAGTGGAGTTCATTGGGTCTTGACAGAACAACTGCTCTGATCTTGTAGGGTCAGCTTTTAACTGTTCTAGACTATTATAGGGTCAGCCCTTAACTGTTCTAGACGGTTGTATGTGCTATCTCAGCAATCAGTTCTCCGGCTACTGACCAAAATGCCGGAGAAACTAGATTCTAGGGGAAAAAAAAGATACAGGTACCCAAATAATGAAGCTACATTTTTTTTGGGGGGGGGGGGTGTTTAGGTAAGATAGCTTGGATATTACTGTCTCAAAGCCTTTATACATAGGATAGAATAGATAAAAAAAATTCTATCAATGTGGCCAACCTGTAATTTACCTTGCAATTATTTATTGTCTCAACTTTCAGAATGTCAGAGATTGCTAATAGAAATGAAAGGGGCTGAATTCCTCTGATTTCGGTGAGGTTGCCTTCTTGCTGCTAAAACAGATAAATGATTGACTAGGGAAAGGTTTCTCAAAGTAATTTCCTCCCACAGACAAGATCTAAAGAAAGCATGCAGCCCTGTCACAGAGAAGATTCAGGAACACATCTATTACACCTGTCATTTCAAATGAAAGGATCTCTTAACTCAGGTGTTCTACCTTTTCTCTTGGCTGCAAGAGAATTTTGCAAGAACTAGATGAATTCTTGCTCTGTACACCCTCCCCCGCCAAAACAAAAAGGTGCAGGTACTTTTAAAAGCTCAAACAATGCCTGGGTCTCTTGCTTTTCCGCTACTTCTTTGAAAGAGGAGCCTGCTATATTTCAACTGCAAGAAGCATCATTTAAAATAACTACAGCATGAAGGAGATTTCAACCTATGGAAAACTTGTTTATAAATTCCCATCCAGCCAAAGAAGGATCTTAATGCAGCCAGTGCTCCTCACTGTATCTTTCTGGCAGTGGCAGGGTTGATTAAACATGTGCTGTCAATATGATATTGGAGCAGCAAAATTAAAACTCTAATGCACCATCCCTAATGTTGGGTTAGTTTATTCAAAATTGGCACAGAGACATCATTCGTCCATGGCACTGAAGGCTGAAGACAGACTAAGACTCAGCAGCTGGCCAAACTTCATCCCTGAGATGAGCCTGGAAGATTGTATTCCGAGCAGGATGACAAGAGGCAGTTAATAATCTGGGAGGTATTTGAAAAAAAGTTTCCACATATCTAAATGTTTAGGTACTAAGTGGGCAAGACGAAAATGCCACCATCAAAACTTGAGTCCCTCTGTGTACGTGTTTGAAAAGTCAAAAGCCCTCCCCTGATATCCTGATCAGATAGAACAAAAACAAATGAGGATTTAATGGCCAAATCCAGTCTGTGCTCACCAACATCTCTGCAAATATTGCCAATTCATTTGTCAAGGGTTTTGGCAGGAGAATGCTGGAACAACATAAACACAGCTGGAATATTCTTAAACAAGCAGAAAGTTACCTTAAATGGTAATGAAGATTTGACTACAGTTTATGAGTAAGAAAAATGAAATAAACTCCATTGTCTCTGAGTTACAGATATTCGGTTGTCATGGTGCAGAAAACTCTGTGGATTGCACCCAAACAGTCCATGCTGACTGGGGATTATGGGTAAGTGAAAACGTGTATTTTAGGAAATCAACAAGCTAAGGTGACACCGTCAGATAAATGCATTGGCTTAGAAGCCTCAAGCTTTGACTGTGAGAGCAAACATGTTATTTGGCTTGCCACGTGTGGGCTCCTAGTCTCCTGCTCACATTCTCAATGAAGGCTCAGACAGGAGGCCTGGGAGGTCAATCTGCCATTGCAGAAGGATCTGAGAATCCTGAAGGGGCTTGGAAGGAGCTCAGATGAGGTCTTTCAAATTAGAAAAAGATGGCAGAATGGGTTGCTGCCCGCAAAGGGTAAAATGCACATTCAGATGTGGGCACAGAGCCCAAAGAGAAGACAAGTCCTCATATTTGTTGAGTGGCTTCATCACGCTTGGCAGGTGGTAGGTGCTGTCCGTGTACAGTCATGACAATTTCTGGGGGTGAGGGGTCTATCTTGGGACATGGCACAGATCTAGGTGCTGGTGAGTAACCGGCACCTAGACTTTGAAAATAGTCTTTCTCGCCAAAATGTAGATTATGAGGTTTTTTTTTGTTTTTGTTTTTGTTTTTAAGACAGTGATTCTAACTGAAAGCACAACAGGGCTTGACAGGTACAAAGCTGTGGGTCCTGGCAGCTCACTACTCTGATTCAGTGGGGGGTACTGAGTCAAGAAGCCTGGAGGAACCTCAGCTTAATACCTATTTGGGAGGAATTTAAACTACTGATGTGGCAGAGAAGAAACGACATGAGAAACCTGTGGGGGAGGCTGCCATACTAATTGCCTCATTTGTCTTCATTCTTGTAGCTGAACTGGGCAGTAGCCAAAAAAAAAAGGGACCCACCAACCCAATGGGCACCTGCCCCTCATCATCATCAAATGGTTTGATCTGAAACTTTTTTATTGACTGGCTTATACCCTGGGTTAGTATTAGATGGTACTTCTCAGAGCAGCCAAGCTTTCATTTCACTTAATTTTATATATTTATTTTTTACACAGCTGAGCCAGCAACAGGCAGGGAGACCAGAAATGCTGAGTGCCCTTTATCTGCAGTGCCATTAATGGGAGACACTTATTAATATTTGATTGAAAACTGCAATTCTTTAATGAAAGCAAAATAATGGCACGAAAGAGAATTGTTCTGTTAACAAATACACTGATTCAGGAGCAGTCCCCCTGTGCCCAGGGGTCCCAGGGTCCTGCTAATTGAAAAACCTACCACTGTCTGTCTTTCTATTTCAGAACAAATGGTTATAAATGAGTAATTTCTTTTTTGCCATAGGGAATCTCATCAGTTCACCAGAAATTACTTTTGTTAAAAAAAAGGAGGAGTTCTACTCTTTACATTGGGCCAGAATTTGCATAAAATATTGATGAAAGAGCTCCCATAAGTTGTTTCAGAATTAAGGAGCTTCTGGTGTCCAATGCTGGTTCATCAACCAAATGGCAGATCAGATTAGCCAAGTTCTCTTGTCAAGTACTGTGTCCTGCTCTTTCCTATGAAAGTTTTGGCTGCTTTAAAAACTCATCTACAGAAATAACTCATGTATGCTCAAGGAGCTCTAGATGCTGCAGGCCCCACTGCTAGTCATTACTGTCCCCACCAAGAGGGAGAGTCATTGCATGGATCGGCCCAGACCAGCAGTGGGAGAACAGAAGTCAAGCATCCACACTTCACAGTCAAGGTCTCCACTAAACCACACGGATGGGGCGCTTGTCCCCAAAATCTACCAGAGCGGGAACTAAGGATGCCCTATGAGATGAGCAGGGTGGCTATTGTGACTGCTGCCATTTATGAATGGGGAAACTGAGGCATAGAGCTGGGAAAATGAATTATCTACGGTCACATTTCATGTCAGGAGAAGTTCTGGGACTGGACCCTGTGGTCTCTGACCTCCACGCCACTAGAAACGTCTCTTGGAGTAATTTAAGGAACTTTCTCTCTGCTCTTCCTCCATGCTATACGCCTTGGTGAATGAAAAAATGCAATGACAACAGAGAAGTGGGAGTGAGAACAATAACAGGAGAGAAAGGTGGTTCTCATCACTCAATTGGCAAGAGACAAGCGACTGCAAAAATATCGTGTCTTTCCTCTACATTTTCTTCTTCGTTTAGCCACTCTGCCTTTTCCCACGGTGGCAGTGTCTCTCCTGGTTTGTCTGCCTAAGTGGGCATAGAACTGTCGTGACTGTGGTAGCTGGATGATCAGACACGATTAGAAGCTCTCATGGTGTGAAACTGGGAGGATGGCACGGAGGTATGTAGGACAGGAAGCCTAGTATCCTTCTGCCTGTGACGTGGTATAGGAGCCAAATGTTGTGTGGGCCACCAGCACGATGGCCTCTTTAGGTGACACTGGTGATGGCATGAGTGGTAAGCTACAGATTAGCCTGAGGCCTTGGGGCCACTGCTCAGGGATCACACTCAATATCGTGTCTTGCTGAGCTTTCAGAGAGTCATATCTCTTTAACGAGGGCTGACCACCACCAGCTTCAGAAACGTTAGAGAATGCGTCAACTGTGATGTCCATGCTTCCTCCTCTCTTTTTTTGGAAACCACCTTCGGGAGAAAATATAGGGCTCACAAGTTTGGACTGGTTCCACCTCCTTCTACTTTTCCTCTAGACTGTCCCTGTTTTGGGGCTATGGAGGCGGAAGTAGGCAGAAAACTTTTGTTCTCTCTGCCTTCCATTCCAGCAGCTGACATCATGAAGCTTTCAGTCTAAAAGTCAAGAGAACAAATGTTCATCCTCATGTGGTGCTGAATTTAGGTAAAACTAGGGAGACGGGTGGAAATTAATATTTCAACTTAAGGCCCAACTTTTTCTTTCAACATATGGTTTGGGATGGCTGACCCAGACTAGAGATTGGGAATGAAAGACGTTTCTACTGAGCCCCACGGAAATTTCACTGATAACTACATTAACAGAATGAAATCCTCTTCGTGTTGCAAAAATACGGATTTCTTAGAAGAACTGAAAAATGTTTCACCTATGCCTTCACTTCAGCCTCCCTGGACTGACTCAGGAAACTGTAGTCAGACAAGTGTTAACACTCAGTGACAACCCTTATGAGTGGTTCAAGGAAGGAGGTGTGTGGCATTGTCAAGAGGGAGGCGAGCATGGAAAGAGAACAGTTCTTTCCAGTTACCTCGTATAGCTGCTTGCAAAAATACTGGTTTTCACCAACGCCCTGAACCCCAGCCTCTGCTTCTCTTACAGAGACAAAGAGGAACCTACAATCTGCTTCTGGACCAAGTCATTTCTCTGTCACTTAGCGGACTCCCTGTGCTCAGGACTCCAGGAGTTTTGCTCTTTGAAATAAAACCCTAACACCCCGAGACAGGTCTGGTTCCTCTGAGTCCATATCTCTCTGCCCAACTGGGGACCACGGACCTCTTTTTCTTGATTTACATCACTGTCAAGAGGCCCAGCCCTTAACACTTCTCTCAGGCACAGGCAGAGAGTTAGGAGACTAAGATGAAACAACAGATATTCTCTGTCATCCTCTACCTCTCTCCCTCATCCCCCAAAAATCCACTTTAATTTGAGACACAAGGAGGCTGGGTAGCGACAGGGCGGCCTGCCAGCCTCCCATCTGACAGTGATAGCCTGAGCGAATATGTTGGCATTGAGACCTTCTCAACTGGAGAAATAAAAGGTGATCATTTCAGCTTCGGTGAAAAGTTCAGCTTGGATAACTTTATCACACGGGACGGATTACAGGGTAACCTCCTGCTGCGTGCGGTGCCTACAGCTACCTTGACTGTGACACAAAGCTCCAATTAGCACTTAAGGGAAGAGACTTTATAGACACCACACTCACCTCGGCTCAGCCCGTCGGGTCCCCGGAGGATCCGGCATTCTTCTATCTGGCCAAATGGAGAAAACATCACCCTGATATCATTCTCATTACATTTCTTCGAAACCATTCCTATGAACAATTTTCTGTCTTCCACAGCTAGGAGATAAAAATAATGAATGAGCAAAGGCCATTTCATCTTTTTCCTTGTAATCCACGCTTCATTACCACATCAAACCGGGTCCCAGTCATGTGCAACTGAAAACAGGTCCCAAGGCTAACACTGCAGACTTCCAGTCTGCCTTTCTCCTCCACACGCGCCATCCTGCCTCTGCTCTCTCACCTTGCCCTTCCTGAACATTTCATCTCTTTGTGAGCTTGTCCTTACTAATAAAAACCTCTTCACAGGACACGAACTCTGTGAAGTCCTTTCCCCCCATTTGGAAACTCACAGTAATGTGTTTACTAAAATGTGAAAGCTCTGTGTAATTGCTAAACACTATTCCATAGAGATATTTTTGGATACGGATTTTCATTTGGGTTTTTTGTAGATGTTCTTTTAACTTTTAGAGCGACAGGGAAAGAAAAAGGTCAGGAGAGGAGAAACGACAGGAACAGATGTAGGGGAATAGCGAACAAAAATTTTAACAAAGCATTCAACAGAAGAAAACATTCTTCTCCCCTGACTTCACATTGCTTCGTCCCCACTGATCTAGACAAGAATAAGAGATGAGAAGGAAGCTCATTTCTCCAGATAGCTAGTAAATGACCTCCTTTCTGCAGACTGTCTTTGCAGCCGAAACAGGAAAGCACTTGGTCTGCGTGTTACAACCTAAAGAGGAAGGCAATTCTAATGAAGAGAATGGGGCCGTGGCTACTTGAGAATCATGTCAGGTGCTGGCCCCAGGCTCGGGTGACACCCGTAACAAAAAACGATCAAGGAGGGAACAAAACCATTCCACCCACTTGGAGGTAGGATTCTGGATGAGGAGAAATGCACTTTGGGTGTCATGACAACAAGGGGCCAGTTCTAACCCTGGAAGCTGACAGTGGGTAAAGATTACGGACGGCTGACCTCTGATGACCTGGGCGACTGACATCAAAATTGGCATGCTTGTGCTCAGCATACTTGGCCTACACTCAACCCCAAAGGCATGATTATAAAGGATTTCGGGACAGTGCTTAGAACCTTTTTTAGGAGAGAGCAAGACAGTCATAGAAGCCTTTGGGGAGAAGTCTCGTTTATTTCCCATGTTTCACTTCAATCTATTTCTTAGAATTAAAAATAGAAGGACAGCCAGCTATACCAGCACTTCGGAAAATCGTGGCTTAAAGGGCCCTGCCACATACTGCTCATGTATCAGCCTTCGTTCTGTATCTCTAGTGTAATCTCGTCATTGCTATTTAACTGGATTTTATTTCTGTTTCTCTTATTCCTTCCCTGGACAGCAAGTGCCTCATTTTCATTTAACCAACAAGAACGTATTCTAGACCTTCTAGGGCCAGTTGCTTTTGGCCAAAACACATGGCCCGTGCCCTCCAGGAGCTGGGAGAGATCCGTTCATGAAGCAGTAACATAACCCGGGGCGGGTTACTCAGAAGTGGTGCTGACAACAGAACTGGGCAGGAACGGAGAAGTTCTATCTGTGCTGTCTCCCCACTGCAGTAGCTGAAGCCACACGTGGCTCCTGAACACTGAAAAGCGGCCAGCGTGATCGAGGAGCTGAATTTTTAATGTGATTGAACTTTAACTAATTTAGATTTTAGAAGCCACCTGTGACGACCACAGTGGACAGGGCAGCTCTGAGGGGCTCAGGTGAGACGGCTAAACGCCTCTAGTCCTAGGACCCCAGACTGGAAGTGAGAGACCTGAAAGATGTTTCATCCAGCCCTAGAAGAGATCCGAGGCCTGGCAGGGGGAAGGGTCTTGCCGAGGTCTTTCAGCAAGCAGGGGGCCTAACCTGGACCCCGACCTGGCATCCTACTCTCAGCCAGGGTTCTTCTCTCCTTGCTTCCTGCACATCTGGAGGAGGCACACGAGGTTAGAAAGGAGAGCAATGCTGTGATTAGGGACCTAGGTCCTGGTTCCAGTGCTGCCATTACGTTGATGGGTGACCTTGGAGAATGAACTCACCTCTGTGGACCTCAATCTTGTTGTGCATAAAATGAAGGTTTAAACTCTATTGTTCTTCCTTACTCTCTTTCTTAAGCAATGGAGAGAAGGCAGCCCAGCCACATGCTTCAGCTGACTGAGGCACTTGGGGGTGGGCGAATGCTGGAGCTCAGAATCCCTTACGCCTAGTCTCTCTCCACACTGTGGCGGCCCCTAAGACAATGCAGAGAAACTCCTGTGCTCCACGGAATGCAGGTTGAAAACTACAATTTCACTGCACTTGTAAACTGACATGTGCACCAAAGTGTCTGAGAAAGGCTGGATGGAAGATGTAGGATTTAAGCTGGCCTTTAAGAAGCGCGGGGAGGATCTGGATGGGAGGGAGGAAGAACATACTCACTGGGCAAGGTACAGGGTTGGGAATAAGTAAGGACTGACTTTGGGGTGGATGCAGGACAGCAGCCTAACTTTGGTGCACCATGCACCATTTTCTGCTTCATCTCTAGAGAGGGGCTCAAAGTACAACGAAGGTAACTGACCATGCAAGGCCACTGCCTGAGTCGAGACTGATCAGACAGACGTGGGCAATGGGCATCTTTGGTTCTGAGTCCCACAGGGAGGCTGTTGAGGACCCGACTTCCTTTACGTAGATGAAAAATCTAACATTTAAGAAGTCCTTCCCTCTCCCATCAGAGCAGGTGAACTCCCAGTGATCCACCAGAACTAGTGAAAGCAGAGTAGGTCAAGGGCAGTGTTGGCTCAACAATGATTTGAGTGTTTGAGACATCAGGTACCCTGGAAAAGGAGCTTTCTTTCCAGATGGGCATCTTCATGATCTCCAACACCAGGACGACCACTAGGATGCCCGACTCCTTACCATGTAAGGATTCTGTTGGCCCTGAGAGGATGCGTGTCCCCCTGACTGGTAAGGGGAAAGGGATGGAACTGAGAGAAATGGGGCAGAGTAGGGAGGGAAAAACTTTTAGTTGTAGGTCTTATTTCCCCACAACTTCCCTCTCATCTGTGGGACTCTTACCCCGAGGAAGCTACAGCCAATATGTTTATGAGAGTAAAAAGAAAAATTCCTGCTGTTTTTCCTCTTTTCCTGAGGAATCTGGTTTTAGTTCTTTTAAACAAAAGCAAATGATAAATTCCCAGTTGGTCCTTGGTTTCACTGGTAAGCCTACAATTACGGTATTTGGCTAAAACAATTTGCAGATTTTGAGCTTTAGGGTGATGCTACAGTAAACGAAACAGGCAGCTTCTGAGGAAGCTGGAAAATGATTTTTTCCTAAGATGAATATTAAGAAAATGGAAACCACTTAGAAAGAAATCCTGACTTCTGAGGTATCAGGAAAGGTAAACACACACAGGCAGGAACACGGACAAGAACTCTTACTTTTTTCAATAACAAGCATTAGCTAAGGGAAAAAAAAAAGGAAACCTACCCCATCCTTATGCTATTCAAAATGCTAACTTGCTCCTCTGTGTGTGTGTGTGTGTGTGTGTGAGCGTGCCTAACGGAAGCTGGACATTTGCAAGCTTTTGCTCGCCAGCATCTCTCTGTGGTTTTAACACTCGGGCGCTGTTTGTTTTAATGGAAAAATGGGGATAACACATGCATCTAGCTTTCCTCTCCCTTGAGTTTTCCTGACTTTCCAGTGAAAAATTTTATTCATAAAATTGATTCCTGAGGGGCCCATTCTAAGGATCCCTAAACAGTTTTGTCAACACTTTAAATGAACACCATTATCTTGAATTCACTTAACTTTCTCACCCATTTTTGATGAACTTCTTGGTGGGTTTCTCCTAAGTATTCAGGCAGTTAAGTCCCTCACCATTCTTTCAATCCCCAATAACGCCAACTGCTTAAATAAATCTGCTATATTCATAGTATTCTGCTAAATGCTTTAGAGGAATTGAAAAAAAGGTAAAAGATAAAGTCCCTACTCTATAGGGAAAAAGTCTGTTTTCCTTTGGGATAACCAATGGATGAGTAAGAAATACTTTATACATGACGCGCTGCACGGATGGGGTCACCGCCATCAATAACAACCACAGCAGAACTGAAAGATGTTCCATACAAGCGACCGTTTCCAGTTCTCCTTCCACGGTATCAATGAGGAGGGGTTAATATTACAAGTGGGGACTTTTTAAAGTTCAGGGAATAGAAACTTCATAAAAAAAAAAAAACCCTAATTGTAAGTCTGTGCTAACACCCTGGTGTACAATCTGTCAAAGTCACACCTGGATTCAGGGCGGCCTGAATTAATTAACAACTTTTCAATGTGTTAGTGCTAACATATGGCATTTAATTACTGCCTCCAAATCCGTGAGTCTCTCCACTTTGAATTTCAAAATTATTTCTTCATCTTCCAGTAAATCGGAACGTGACTGGATGGGAACACCCTGAGCTTCCTCTCTCTACTGGAAGCTTGCAGGTCATCACCCTCCCCTAGCAATATTTAGTTAACTTGACTCCTGCGAGCTCTGAACTTGACACATGCACACAGCGGGTTTCGGAGGCAGCCTTGAGAAAAGAGTGGGCTTAAATGGCATTTCTGGATTTGAGGCTTTAAGGACCCCTGACAACTTGTGAGGTTGGACGGTTAAAGCAGGATGGATTTATTTATGCTTTGTCTACAGAGTGAAAAACAATCCTCTTGGCCAGGAGCAGGACATATGAGGGAACAGCGACCACAGCCCCTGAGACCCCCATCACAGAACCAAAGGCAAACTCTCTGCTTTTCTTTCTCATCACTCCCTGCTAGACCAACTTCCCATCCAGCAACTGCATTTCATTTTCAATCTTGCACAGCTGGTATCTTTTTCTGCCTAGCAAGGAGGATTAAAGCTGGAAAACAGGCCCTGGGATGGGACACAGAAAGGAAGAGAGTAACTATGTTTGTGCTAGTTTATGCTGGTGCCTGAAATCCACAGCCCGTCAATGTGCTTCATACCAGTACTCAACTGCATGCAATGGGAAAACAACAACAAAGTTGGATTCTGTTGCAATTTGGGTATTTATTCAGTGTGTTCTTTTTAAAGGCCTCAACATTTTATTGCTAATCCAGAGTGGGATTTTTTTTTTTTTTTTGGACACCTGGCACAGGGGAAGCACAAGGGCAGGAGGTAAAATGTTCCAAGTTTGCATAAATATGCTAGAGGCTGCAGCTTAAATCAGAGCCAATTATAGGAAGCCATGGAGATTGTGGACGACAGTTCAATAAAATAGGAAAGCGCAGGGCAGACGTAAGGGCAGGCTAACACTTCTGGGCTCTCCACAGAGCTTCCCTTCGTCAGAATCTCTGCATGGACAAAGGCTTACAAGAGCGATTGCTTTTCTGGAATCCATTTGTCCATTGCTAATTAATCTGTGATTAGCACGCCGTTTCTTGCTCAGCAAATACAAAGTTTTAGCAATCTGAACATCGTGATGATGAAGACAGTTAACTGTCTAACTGTGATGAGTCCTTTGTGCTATCCATAAATGTCAGCAAACTCAATAGAAGTGCAATTAGAGCTCGTTAGATTTCTTTCACAACTACAGGAGCTATTTAGAGCCTCTGAGCCAAAGAAATCTTTGTGCTCTTTGAGGCTTGGAAACTATGCTTACCTGTCAAGACTGCCATGTGAAATCAGAAAAGGCTTGCAGCTCTTATCACTTGCTTTCAAAAAATTATACATTTCCCCTGATTCCTCAGTGAAGTCCAAGGAGAACCTTGAAACTGTTCACGTCTATGCAAGGTGAGGCTCCATCTGAGCATTCATAAACAAGAGTGCTTTAAAGGCAGCTTTCAGCCCACTGACACCTTTTGCCTTTTTTCCTTTACTGGAAATTCAGAAAGTGAAGGTCAATCTACAAAGCAAAGGGAGAACTGGCCCAACGAAAAGGTTTGGGGGATTTTCCTTCTTGGGGACAGATCTATGCTTTGGAAGTGCCAGCCTCTGCGGTTCAGAATGCACCAAATCGGCTGCCTCGGCTAGCCAGAATTAAGCCAATAATTTAGCAGAGCGAATATTAGCAGAGGGTACGCTCTTTAGAGACGTTAACTTACGTACTCCTCAAACAACTTCATCAGGTAGCTCTTACAAGAGGTGTTCAGACTATGACCACTGAGACCCCCTCTTAGAGCTGGAGACCCCGAGGCTGGGCGGTTATGGAACCTGCTCGAGGGCACAACCAGGTCAGGGCCAGGGGTCAAGTCTGGGCCCCTCAAAAGAATTTTAAACTGCCACCACTCCGTGTTGCTTCCTGAAAAATAGCATTCTTAGGTAGTCTCTCATCTTAGTCAAACAGTGCCCAATCCTGCTTGTCTTCTGAGATCATGCCAAATTGGGTGCGCCCATGGCAGATTTATTCTGTCGTCATGGCTCTAGACGCAAGGCAAGTATCACCCTCAGGCTCCAGAGCAGACACCAAGGGCAATGAAGCCTTCTGAGACATCCCGGAAGCCATCCTGTGGGCAGGATGCTCTAAGTCAGGGTTCATGCCTGTGCAGTAGAGAAGGCAAAAGAAGAAATCCTTTCATGGTTCAACGATTTGCATATTTCAGGTGAAACATTTCCAACTCAGTTCTCTAATGCGTCATGTTTTTGTAACTATGACCTGAGGTTCAGAAATAAGACAAACCCTTCTCTACAGATGTTTGCTCCATGGCCCTTGTCCTGACACCGTTTAGGAGAATTATGGGGTCAAAGGACGGGGAACATCTTTTGGTGGCCAGAAGCTCCCAGATGACCTTCACTGGCAGGATTCATCTCACAAAGACAAGATTCCTCTCTCCTCTCTCCCATGAGGAATAGAACAGACTATCAACACGTACTTCTGGAGCAAATTGTCTAGGGCCTTCTGCATGGGTAGAGCTCTCAGTGCAGAGCCCTATAAGGCCAGGGAAAAATCTGGGTGATGACAATAATCAACATTTTATAGAAGTGCTCTGTCACTTGCAAAGCACTGTAACAAATAGCTTATATGACTTGGGAAAAAAAGCCAACCTACGCCAGGCCATTACCATTATTCCCGTTTTATGAATGAAGAGATTAAAGTTCAGTCTTTAAGTGACTTCTAGATACTTCAATCAGCAGACTGTCTGTCACTAAGTGCCATGAGGTCAGGGGCAGTGTCTTCTGTAGTCTTTTCTTCTTCATCTTTTAAAAATTCATTGCTGCTGCCCCAGCCCCCAGCAACATGCCTGGCGCACAGTCAGTCATCAATGAATAACTGTGAATAAAGGGAGATGTGACTTGATCAAGGTCCCACAACAAAGCAGTGGCAGATTTTAGACCCTCCCACACTAATGCCACGTGTGTGATAAAGCAGTGCAGGAAAAAGGGACTCAGCTCTCAGTAAAGCGTGTGGCTGACTGCAAGATGGTGGGAAAGTACCCGACTCTACTCCCCAACAGACAGATCAAGCGCCAGCAGCACCGTGAGGCGACCTGGAATTTTCTTCAAAACTTGCTAGCTGTGAAGAAGCCAGCAAATGGGATGCACTACAATTAGCAAAAAAACACCTTGTGGAGAGATTTAGAGCCCAATCATAATTTACATTCGCAGATATGCAGATCTCCAAGTACATGGCTTCTGCCCTGATTACTAATTAATGAGGTGCCCGTGGAAGGAAACAGTGCTGATTATGTCAGCCTTGTGGGACAGCGAGGCCCTGAGGTCTGCGACGCTAGAAGATTCCTTTAACACACATTTTAGTAAATTCAAAGAACAAAACAGGGACAGACGGTTTGTACAAATGGAAGCAAAAGCTTAAGAGAGAAATGTGGCGATCAACCCTCCCGTCTCTTGGAGAGGCAAATCTCAATTATTTCAGGGACCTCATCAAATGCATCTTTCTGCACCAAGTGTAAGTTTATTTAATCAGGAGACTGAATTCTGAATGAATTTGGATGCAAATACACGGGTACAGTTTAGAGAAAAGTGCTGTAAGACAGTCTCCAAGCCAGAGAGGAGCCAACACAAAGCAGAAAAAATCCGAATTCTTAGTGGGTGGCCCCTTCCTGCTCCTCTCTGCACAGGATAAGGTCATTCCTTCCCAATGGGGGTCCTGTGCTGCTCTGTGGGAGGAAATACACAAGAGCCAAAGGCCACAGGGTCACCACACAGAGCAAGTCCCAAACAGAGGGACACGAAAAACCATTTCTTATAACATCTCTGTAGGTCTCTACATGGACGATAAATGAGGCAGGAGAAGAAGTTCAAGTTTCTCCAAACGTTCCAGCTGCAGCGACAAGTTTCCTGGAGCAGCTCTCTCTGCCATTCAGGGACAAAAAGCAACCGGGGCTGGCTTCTCCCTCCCCCACTTGACTTCTTAACTTAAAGAAACAGACATGAAATGAGATAGTCAGTCACCACCTACCGTTTGACTTTTCACTATCTGCAGGTTTCATCTGAATGGGGTGATGCATCTAAAAACACAAAAGAGAGAGAGTAAAGGCAGATTGAACAACCGTACAGACAGTTTCAGAAATCCCATACTGTTAAACTTGAGTCCTGATATTCTTACCAGGGCACATCAATAACAACAGGACCACTCCCAGTTAAAAGTAACCACATTAAAATGCAAGCCTGCGTTTGATGTTCAGGAATAGAATCCTTTTAAGTCATGGGGCACCGGGATGCAGTATTTAAAAACTTGGGCTTTGCAGCTGCACTTGAATTTGAACCCTGGTTCTGCCACTCAGTCTAGTTTCTGTCTTTATCTTATAGGTAGTTCTGGTTCTGCCTTTCCATATAGCTGTGTGATCTTGGGCAAGTGTCTTAACTTCTCTGAGCTTCAGCTTCCTCATCCGTGAAATGGAGATAGCACCTGCATAATAGGGTTGTAAGAATTAAATGAGAAAATGCATGAAATGAGAAATGAGAAAATGAGAAAGTGCTTAGTAAACGGGGTGTAGGGAAAAAATAGCTGTTGTTATTTCATATTATTACAAATTTACACGCAGCTTATCTTCGTTTTTCTTCTGGCCATTCTATGTCTGCTGCATGGCTTTTTCTTAGGTTTCATAGTTACGGGTAATCTGAAGATCTAGCATTTGATTGATTTAGGCACCATTACATAGTTTTGATTAAGCACAAAGCACAAAGGAATAGGGGGAGCGAGGGACCTTCCAATCACGTTCAGCACATATGGAGGAGCAGAAAGAACCCGAGACAAAGTGGAGCCAAGATCCCAAATATGGCAGAACCGGGTTCTCTACAGCTCTTTACACAATGCGGATCACTCCATGTGCGTGATGCACAGTTTACTCCACGTGCAGAATGCTACCAGCATTTCCAATTAAACTAAATTCCTCAGACTACTTTCAAAGGTCCGCTTGCTTCATGTTTCATCTCACCCCAAGGAACACAGAAGCCACAGGGTAGAAGGAATCACTGGCTGCACACATGCTTTTATTATAATGGGTCCCGTTCTCTCTGAACCTTTAATTTCCCCAGTGGACTTCCAGCACTTGCAAGCCACAGCTCTGGGTTTTATCTCATTTAAATGAAAGGGGATTGGTACTTGGCTCTGGCGCTTCAATGATGGGGAACGATTATCCGGCAGTCAGGACCAGGTACATGAGACGCCTGCCAGGGTCTTCAAAACACGAGAGGAAGAGGAAACAGGGAGTACTATCAGGGGCCAAGAGGCTAAACAATTCAGAGCTGCTTCGTTTATACTAAAAGGCAAGATGCTCTTACACGTAGAACATAGGCCCTGAGATGTGGCGTCTACTCGTATTCCCACTCCGTTGATTAATATGTTCCATTTGTGGAGGAGAGACTAGAATGAGAATAGACGGTTTAGGGGTCAGTAAGTAGACCAGTCTTTTCAGAAAAGACTGGAACATATACCAAAAAGCTGTGAGGTTAAGAGGCCACTGCAAACATCCATGTGAAACTGAAGGTATAAAGGTCAGAGGCAACTGGCTGGATGTGGGGATGAGCAGGAGAAAGAACCCCAGCCTGAGACAACTAGACATACTGTGGGAACATCGCCCAAATAGGGAAAATGTAATAAAGTAGTTTTGGGGGAGACGGATGAGAGCAGGTCTGGATGTGCCACATTTGCTGTGACTGCGGATGTAGAGAGGAGTTGGGAATGCGTGTCTCAAGCTCTAAAGATTGCTCTGGGAGGTGGCAGCAGAGGCCACAGCCATGGATGAAACCGCACAGAGAGAGAACACGTATTGAAGAGAGACAAGAGCCAGGGACAGACCATGGAGAATATCAGAAAGAGGAGCCTAAGAGGGACAGAGGGAAGGGCAGTCAGAGCAGCAGGAGCAACTGTTGCACAAGAACCACGTGGGGAGAGCTTCAAGAAGAACATGGTAGTCAGAGCAAGTGCTGCCAGGCCCCACAGTGAAAATGCTCGAGCATCCTTTTGGATTTGGCAATAAAATATTCTTTAGGGGGCCTGGCCCTGTAGCCTAGTGGTTAAGTTCGGTGCACTCCACTTTGGTGGGCCAGCTTCAGTTCCTGGGCACAGACCTACACTGCTCCTCTATCAGTAGGCATGCTGTGATGGTGGCTCACATGAAAGAAGACTGGCAACAGATGTTAGTTCAGGGTGAATCTTTCTCAGCAAAAAAAAAAAACTTTACGGAATTTATCAAAAGTAGTTTCTGTAGGGTGGTAGGGGCCAGAATGCCAGTTTGTAGGGATGGGGAAGTAACAGGAAAGATAACAGAGGGTATGATAAATGTAGACAACTATTTCAAGACAACTAGCTGAAAACGGGGGAAGACAGGAAGCTTAAAGGAAGATGGGGTGGAGGAGTCTTTCTTTTCCAGGTAGAAAGACTTGAACAGGTTAATATGCTGAAAAGACTCAGAAGAGATGCACAGACTAAAGGTCTAGGAGAGAGGAGATAAGTGTGCCTACATCATGTATGGGACAAAGAAAGGAAATGGATATGACTCTTGCTTGCAGGGAGCTTACGATCCATCATGGTGGTTGACGTGCACATATAAGGATGAAGAAATGTGACCGACATCAGAAAAGGAGCGCAGAGTGCATGAGCGTTCGGTTCTATCTGTGAAGGGCGTGGAGGTCTGCAGGGAGAATCTGGGAGCTGCAAGGTCAAATTCATTCAACTCTAAAGCTGTGAAGGGCCTTGGGAATCATTTAGTCTGATGCTCTCCTTTCTAGGTCTGAAGGGAATAAGTAGTTTCACTAAGGACACACAGCTGGTTGATGGCAGAGTTGGGATCAGAAATCTAAGCTCCCTGCTCTTAATCCAGTGTCAATTCCCCCATACCACATTGCTTCTCCAACAAACACCCAACGTGGGACTACCATGAAGAGCAGCAGGCTCCCCTCACTGAAGGCGCCTGCAACATCCCCTTAGGTGAAAGCAATCTTCCCTTCTCTAAACTCTCATTACACTTCATCTATGACGCGTATTACTCCAAGACTTGACTCTTGGTTTCCATGCAGCTGCTGAGAGAACTGGCTCAGTTTCTGACCTAAGACTATCCAGAAGGCTCAGGAATGACACAGGGTTGTAATGAAGCAGCCATTGCCACTGTAGACTTGAAATTTCTTTTGGGCCCAGAGGTGGGAAAGAAGGTCAGTTGACTAGAAGGTCAACTTCACAGAGATCTGGATCACCTATCCTGGTGAGTTCCGAATGGGTGGTCCTCTGAAGACAATTAAGAAAACGTATGTAGAGCACTGTGACCTTCTTGGAGAGAGGTGTTCAATCAGCGCTGTATTAGGAATGGCTCATTATTGTAAGCAGTTCATTTGAGTTACAAATTTCTGATCAGATACAAGATGTAAATGTCAAGGAAGACAAAAAATGGTTTGGAGGAGTGGTTCTCACAGTGTTGTTTCACTTCCTCAAAATCTCATGATTCCAAGAATTTTGGGAGATGTGTCGAGTGGAGGAGGGAAGTTATTGTTAAGGAGCAAATGTTCTAGTTTAAAGTTTCAAGTTGTAATAGCGGGATTCTTTGCCTATAACAGGAAATGTTTTCAAAGATTTGACCCAGTATGACTCCTAGGACTACTCATTCATTCACTTATTTCTGCCTTTACCAGCCACTCTGGTAGGTGCCGTGGATACACGGATAGATGGAAAAGAGTTCTCGTCGTGATGGAGCTTGTAATGTAGTGGTAGAGACAGACAAGCATCTCCCATAGGACGATGTGTGCAGGGTGGGAACTCAGAGGAGAGATACTAGCATGGATGAAAGAAGGGCAACCTGGAGAAGGTTCTCAGCTGAAGCCATGTTGGAGTCCAATCTTGAAGGAATCTTAATGCTAGTCATGACATGAGTGAAGATTTCAGGGAAGGAACGAGATACTCGAAGGCAAGGAGTAAGAGAAAATAGGTTATGTTGTTACTAAAGAATGATGCTATGACATTCTAACCAACAGAGGCAAGCAAGAGAAGTCTACAAGATCATTCACCAAATACAAAATACCTAAACACAACAAGACTCACAGTAAGGGATATATTCATGGATCGAACAATTTCAAGTAGGAAGAAATCAATGCAAGCCTACTCAACCCTGCATTAAAACTGTCCTAGGAACTAGGATTGGCAGCCAGTGACCACACCCTTGCCACCTTCCTCAAACACTCATGATGAAACCTGTGTGAGAGCTGTTGCTTCTCAACACTGCTGCTGTCGCAACTAGGGAAGCTAGCTGTCTCCACTGCCAGAGTTGAATGGGACAGGAGTTGGAGCTCCCTGCTGTGCTCTGCACTTGGGGATCCCAGTTGACAGCAACTGGCCAGAGGAAGAGCCAAAGAATTACGCAGTCCCTCTTCCAATCTTCTAATGTCTCACCAGTTGTAAGGGAATCTCAGGGTCAGGATTAAGGCTAGTCCTTCCTCCTGTCTATGGCGAGTGAGCACATGATCGGCAAGAACTTTTACAAGAAGTCCCCTAAGAGACATGCATTAATTAAACTGAAGCTGAGTCTCCAGGACCATACAGGATTAGATGTGTCCGCAAAAACCTTCAGTGGCCTGTACTGTCAGGATCTGTCTATACTGTTGGAGGAGTCCAGGAATTTCATGAACCCCAGCCTGTGACATTCGCAGGGTAGTTTTCCTGAGGCCAGGTGAAATGGTAGCAGTGCGTCCCTGACTGTGTGCAAGGCAGCTGTCCTTGGAGCAAACTCCAGTTGTCTTAAACCAGGCTCCCTGTTGGCAGAGTGCTGGTTCCAGGGACATAGCAAGATCAATCACTTTGGAAATACATCCTGGTCCATGGGAGTAAATGTGACTTAATGTATTTCATCAAGTTCACATTTTTATGGAGAAAGCCTTTTAAATCCATTTCCTTGAAGATCTCTATGACTGCACATGAATTTCTTTTTCGTTTTTATTGCAGACCAACTTTTCGCCTCAAGCTACGCATTAAGGTACTGGTTAACTTCTTGGTCTCCATTTAGTCCTACTTGTTTAAAAACAAATGAAACCTAACAAAAGGGGAAACTGTAAGAACTCCCCCCCCTTTCTGTTTCTCAGAAATCCGTTGTTTAATTGCAGTTCCATCTACGTATTAAGCAATTCATCACACACAGAAGGTGGAGCCTGTTCAGAGGAGGGCCCCGTGATCACAGCTCACTGAGGCACCATTTCTTCAGGGGCCGACCAGGTTTTCATAATACGCAGGCTCCTCCTCTCTGACACAGGCAGAGCTGCCATCCATGCCTCCAGTCTTGTGGGAAGCTGTCAGTGCTGGAGCACGCTAACGTTCCAGAATAAAGCCTCTACCCCTTATCCTCCCTCCTAATGAGGCAGAGGCCTTTGGCCTTCCCTCTGCTTCTCCCTCGGTAGACACATAGGGCGCCAGAACTGGGTTTTCCAATGCCTGGTCTTCAGAATGGCAGATCTCTGATAGGACCTGTCGCTCCTCATTCCTGAATATGTTGACCTTCGATTCGTCACAGAAGAGCCCAGCTGTGGCTCATGAAAATGAAAATGAGGATATGAATTTGGAGCAAAGCCATTACCCAAAGTCTATGGGGGTAACTGCACTATAGGGAGCTGTACATAACCCAGGCAACAGCTGTCACTGCCTCCATTACGAGTCCTATTGTGTCACAGGGACAGAGATGAGGCTGGGCCACAGAGCAGCAGCATTCACTAACCACACTCTCTCGAGTTCCCATTACAGACCAAGTCGGCTGTGATTCCCCCAAACCTTTCCGCCTGAGGCCTGTGATGAATACAATTCTGAGTTTAAATAGCCAACGTTAACACAAGCCGGGCCTGGAAGGAGGACCTTGGGGGGAGGAACCTGGGGGAAGGACGTGGTTGAGGGGAAGGTAATGCGGCTGCTTTCGCACACAGAGGAGAACTTGTGTTGAGACGTGTTTAACCCCAGCCATCACCAACTGATGAGTTAACCACCTTTAACACAAGATTCAATAAAACATGCCATTCCTAACCTGAGATGGGTTTTACAGAGTCACTGTTACGCATCTCATTATTAAACCTATCGTGACCCCTTGAGAGAGCAGCCGTGATGGCCCATATTATAAGCTTACTGCCCATAAAATATTTAAAGGGAGAAAAAGAAGGGAGGGAAAGAAGTGAATTCACCAAAGACCTATGGGCCAAATGAGAAAATTACAGGATTCCAGCCACGTAGAGACAAACTGGAATTTTTCTTTCACGACAATGCAAATGATTCAGGCAGAATACTGTATGTCTTGCTGTACAGTAGACTATGAAATACCAAAAGCACGTAGACCTTCTGAATTTTTCTCGAAAGTTTTATAAATGGCAAAAAGAAGTTTCACCAGAACTGCCACCAACTGGAGACAAACCATCCCGTCAAATGAAAGTGTCAATATTGTTAAGGGTTCTTCTACGACAGGAAGGAGCCTCCAAAGCTAGATAGGCTGGCTTATCTCTCTAGGAAGGGAATTTTGCCATTTGAGTCACTGTTATGTTATTCTGTGCACAGAGGACACTGGGAGGAAACAAAGGTAGGCTGAGGAATGTTGACTTATCAGTATTGACAAGAACTTTTGAATGTCTCTCATGTTTTTTTTTATGGTAACAGGATGGTAAACCTGCTAAGATATCTTTAATAGAATAACACCTCCGTAAGAATGCAGACAAAAATAGCTATACCTGTTAAGTAAAGTGGAGCATTTAGGCAATTTTTGTGAAAACGGAGGAAATCGTCCCTTTGCTCTCAATTTTCCTGTGCCAAGCATTGTTGTAGGCTCTTTACATGTGTTAACTATGATAATTGTCACAACAACCCCGAGATAGGTATCTATAAAGAACCAACTGGAGAGAGAGATTAAATAACTGGGCCAAGCCATATAGCACATCAGAAGTGGACAAGGGATTCAAACTCGGGACTGAGGCCGGAGTATAAGCGCCTCTACTCCTCCATACTGCCCTAGCATATATTCAGATAGTTGTGCTGCAGGAGTTTCAGGTTTCTAAGAACCTATAAAATCACCAAAATTTTCCTCTTCCATACTAGACACAAAGACCATCTCAATCTCTAGGTTTCTTTCCAATTAGAAACTCATATATGAATGTGTGCAGTATTCATGTGTACATGCCTAAGTATGTACGCATTTCACATGCACATATAAAATATTTTAAATTAGCCTCAGAACAAAAACTATTGTCTGAGTTTTCTCCAGGAAAAAGGCAGGAAAGAGAACTTAAAAGGCTGCAGCGATTGAAAGAAAAAAAAACCCACCGCCTTATAGCCATGGTAGGAAACTACAGCCCAATCCATGTGCCATTTGACCGTGAAGGAATGGTATGTTCCAATCCAGAGAGGCAATGCTCGTTCTTCTACGATCCCTTCTGGCTCTTCTCAATAAGACACACAAAATGGAACTAGAGCCTGAGCTTTGTTTCATGGGACAAGCTATCTGAAATCTTCTCTACCTAAGCTAATGAGAAGCAAATTGGTGATGAGCAAGATCAACTATCAATTATTCTGTGAGAAGAAAGTAGTATTTTTGAATCACTGAAATTAATTGAGCTTACATTTTGTGGTTTCTTCACAACCTGTTAGTGCAAAGAAGTACACTGGAATCTATAGAATGAGTCAAAGTATGAACCACTTATTGGATAGGCCTGGGTATTTGTGCAATGATTCGATTGTGCAATGTCTGTTTACTTGAATACTGCTTTGGAAATTGTGGAGAAAACTGAGTGCAGAGCTGCCCTCTGAAGACGCGAATTCTTTGTTGGAAGCAGTGTGTGGGTCATCTACGCGTTAGTTATGGTACTACCCCGAACTGCGTTTCTGTGCATTGCCATTAATTGAGTTAACATAGTAGGTGCATAGAACACTTTCAACCAATATTTGCTGACAGATATTTTTATGAAAGTTATCCAAGCCAAGAAAAAAAGGGGATTTGAGCGTGATAACAAAGAAGGAACATAAGTTATCCTTTCTCTTCCTGTGGCAAATCACAGCCAGGAGAAAAAAACCATAGTGGAAATAAATGACCATTTCTTCCTAATAGCCATGGATACAGGTGATGTGCTTAAAACACTGAAGGTACCATAAGTGCTCAAGAAAGTTATCGCTATTGTATTACAGAGCATGAGTTTCCTTGAAGGAAAGCGGTAAGGGTCCTGTTAGAAAGTTAAGAGAATATCCAGCAGACTTTCCTGGTCACCTGGGAAGTACACAGTTATACTGCTCAACTCTCAGCTTTTTCATATATACTAAGAATCCAGGGAAGGAGAAACAACTACAGAACCCAGAATTATACATCTGCTTTGGCTCATCAGCTCCAAGGAATCTTTCTCAGCTATAAGGACACGACGTGTTCACATCCCTGTTACAATCGTGTGGTATATACTAGAGGGGGGAAAAACAGGCAATGTAGCCATTTAGTCCTGGCAAAAAATAAAATAAAATATTGCAGGAAAATGAGATTACTCTGGGTGGAATTCTATAAGGGAATGTGGAGTCTGCTATGGTGATTAAGTCATCATTTCTGACAGATGACTCTAATCGTCTGTCAAATACCATTCCACAACCCCATGTGTAACATGGCATCCTCGTTACTCAGCCTATGTTAACTTCTGTATATAAAACACATACAAACAAGAGGAGTTATGGTCTGGCATTTATTACACTCATTAGCGATGATTAGGTTCTGTGTTTTCATACTAAATAACAACACGAACTTCCATTTTGCTTCATTTATTCTTAAAATTAGAAGAAAAATGAATAGGCTCAAAAGAGGAGGCATAGAACATAAATGAAAAATAATTGTTACGACAAAGCACGAGCGTAATGCTTTTAGAAGCATTGCTATTCAATAAGAATGTTAATCCTTTCTGAGTTTAATTTTTCTTGGGATTATTAGAGGATATTACTTAGAGAGGTGAATCTATGGTGCTTTTCAACCCTCCAGTCAGATCTGGTGCCTAATTAGCTGTTATTTCAGTAGAAGGTATTGTTATTGTGTTGGGCAATGTTATTATGAAGAGAAAGCAATTTCTTTGATAACATTTCATTTCTTCCCTCTCCATCACTATGTCTTGGGGATATAATAAACAATTCAGCCAGTCAGTTGAGCTCCCCAAAAGACTGGGTGAAAGCAAAGCAAAAACTAGTTAAAACTGAAAAATGGTACCCAGGTTTGTCTAGAATCCTCTGTTTAGACGTATATGTTTTAATGACAAAAAACTGGAGGGTATAAAACAATTTTGGAAATGGAGATAAATGGAAAGACTCAATGTAAGAAAAGGCTTGTGGAATTATAGAGCTGCGGAGGCAATATTATGACAGCTCCAAGCACAGCAGAAGACCACACGAGGATTTTATGCGACAGCTGGAAGATCACAATCACTACTGATTGATGAGCCAAAATTAAGAGAAAGGTAATAATTTGCCCTTATCACTAAGTGGGAATAGAGAGATATCCTTGCTAACCATGATTTCTTTTTGATTGTGGAGCTGTCTTCCAAAATCGATGATGGATGCTCTAAGAGTCATTCTTCCAGATGTTACCCAGATGCTAAATTAGACACGCCGCCTAAGTAAGCCCTGCAAAATACACGCTGAAATCATAATGCCTGACCTGGCCATGCAGGAGTGGTTTAACGACCTGGCGGTTCATTTACATTTCCAATACTATGATTCTATGGGCCACAAATTTAGGATAATCTCCTATTTTAAGATAAATGAGCCTGGTTTAAAAACAAATGGTCCTTTTGACATTAGTCTCTGCTCGCAATGACCACCTTTGGCCCTGTTCTCACACAGCCCTGGAATAAAGGAGCACCCAGTCTGCCAGGCTCCTGGTGGCTCATTCTCCATGCCAGTTGTCCTTACCCAGTTCTCAACACCCAGTGAATTGGGATGAACCAAGCTGTGCATGCTGGGGAGTGGATGGCACAGCACAGCCTGCAAACCTCCACTCTGTGTGGGGAAGCCCGTTTTGTTAAACCAGCCCTGCTACCTGGGTCCACAGGGGCTGTTTACTCCCTGAGTATCCAGTTTGGAGTCCTAGCCAAACGGTGAGCTGACCTCCTCCCCTGGCCCTCTCCGCCTTCTTCCCAGAGCATCACTGGGTTACTGATAATCCCTGGTACTGCTTCCAGGAATGATCTCTACTCAGAGTCTTTCAACCACACCCCTGCCTCATCCCCATAGGAAATACCCTTTGCACAGTGAAACTTGCCCAGATTGGACTTGAATTTCCATCACTCACTGGAAAATTTTAGTGCTGGACTGAGACGGCTGCTCACGAAGCATCATCTCTTGGGTGGGAGCAGCGGCTGGGTCTGCCTCCCCAGACCTCTCACAGAACACTCTGGCTGGGCCCTCATTTGCTTACTTCTCTTCCCCTTGGAATTCTCAGTTTAGATCTATCTCTGTTAAATATATCTTTTCTTCTTATGGTCCTTTCTATTTCCACCACTGCTACCCTCATTAGCTTTTCATTCCTGCTTGCTCAGATCCCTTCAATAGCCTCCTCACCACTTCTGGTTCTTGCCTCCCAAACCATCTTATATCCCACTGCCTTTTTAATCCGTTGAAAATTCAAGTCCAATAATTTCTCTTCCCTGCTCGAAAACTTTCAATTATCTGCCAAATAAATTCCAGCTCCTTGGCCTGTCTTTCAAGGAATTCCATGCTTTGAGCCCAAATTACCTTTTCAAGGTTATGTCTCATGATCGTTCCACATTTCTCTTCGATTCTAGTCAAATTGGACAGTTCCCTCTTACTGGAACTTCTGCCACATGCTCATCCACCAAAAGGCATAACGACCCTCCTCATGCACATAAACACACTATTTCCTTTGTCAACATAACCATTGTCTATCTCTTATACAGAAACACCCATATGTCAAGTTATTAGATTGAACCATGTGAAACTGCCATTTATGGAGATTAAAAATGGTTGAATAGTGACAATTTCATATGGTGCAAACTCGTATATTGCATAGCAGTGGAGCTGCAATATCTTCTTTTGAGACGGCTCATAAAAAGCCCCAAAAGTTCAATTCATGTAAGTTATCTCCTTTGAGAGATTTGGAGAGCTTTCCAGTAATTCGCCTACAATATTTACAAGTTGTATGAGTGAAATTAAACATTAACTTGATCATGTGAACCAATACTACCTTCTGAAGCAACTGTGGAATTGATGGGTATTTCGTGTGCAGGACAAGGCACACTGCATCCCCTCTTAGCAGCTTCGGTGCTCTGTTAAGATGAGTGATGCCGTATCCAGTAATCTCTAGTTTCCTTTCAACTTTAAGGCAAACTAAAGCTACCACAAGAATACCCCTCTAACAAGCAAATCTCTAAAACCTCTGGTTCAAAACTACCTTGGAAAATTAAAGCCAACCGTATTTTATCTTGAACCTTCTGACAGGCTACAGGCATTTCATCAAATCAAGAGGAAAGCACCACTGAATTTCATATTCTGACGATCTTTCGATAGCTTCACTTCCGAGCCCTGAGCTGCTTGAGTTGCTTCGCCAGCCACGTTTATTAATTGGTGTCTAACATTTCCATCCTCTGCAAGTTGCAACCTCTCATAAAAAATGCATGCTTTGATTGGCTTAGGAATGACAACTTCATTTACAACAGACAAATAAACACCCTCCCTCCGTAGTCCTTTTCCATTTATTTATTTAACTACCTCCATGGCCTTTGGGATTTGTACTGAGTAAGTGAATGAAAGCAGATAACTAGTGCAATTTTCCTTTCGTAATCATGTTTAAGCAAAAATGATGAAGTATCTCTCTTTTTTGAAACAAATGAGGCTGGCTGAAAAAAAATTACGCCCTACTAAAAATAGATGGCAAGTTTGCAAAAATGCCTGAAGGGCTATTTCATAGTACCCATGTTTAAAATGTAGATCCATTAAACATCTGAGCAAGACATCTGATAGTGTTTTTAGCAGCTATATTTATTCATCTCATCTTCTGCAGTAGCACTAAACTTTGGCTGCTACTTTGCCAAATGCAGCTCCCCACTTCAGGGCTGCTAATTCTTTCAGAGTTTGAGTTTAATTTCTCATTCTGATTTCCACCTTCCACTCTAACGTGTGAGATCGTTTACCAACTTTGGAAATTACTTGTTGGCAGAGCTTAGGGAAATTATGATGGCTCAATTGTTCTATAAATACCCTCATTCTGAACCTCAGTCTTCTAAAGACCAAATTCAAGGCTTAGGCCTTTAAATATATGGCATGTAACCAAAATTTAAATGGCAAAGGTAAACTCAGAAAGGGGATATATGAGAATAGGAATATTTTATATTAAGCAAATAAAGGAAGAACCTTCATTGACCAGCTCTTGATCTGCAATGGCAAACCTTCTACTTGAATGGTTTCTTACTTCTCTGCGCTGAATGAGGCCTCGGGAAACTTGGGCTACTTTATGTTTGTTTTGTACTGGAAAGAACATCACAGTTAGAATCATAAGCTCTGGGTTTGAATCTTGGTTTTGCCAATTGCAATTGCCTACAGTCAAGCCCCTTGACCTCTTTAAGCCTCAGTAACTCAGATTTGAAGCCAGGATGGTATCAGAAAACTCGCCACATGGCGTCAGTCCACATCTCACCTTGTGCTTCTAGTTTGTGGAGTAGGGGCCAACCTCACCAAAAGGATTGAGATGGGGAATCAGAGTACTGAGACCATCTTCCCACCTCTGCTCCACCAGTGTGTGAAGAACTCTTGAGATGGTTTTATATCAAGAGAGTATCCACGAATAAAAGCTATCCTTAAGAGTTCATTTATTTAACAAACGTCTGTTGAGCAGCACCTATGGTGTGAGGCATTATGCTGCGGTCTGAGAATGCTCTCTCCTCGCAAGGAATCTGGAGCTCAATATGAGAGAGACAAAGAGGTAAACATTCAGGGGGAATAAAATACAGCAGGTGACAGGATGAGTTTCAGCACATGCTACCTGGATTACAATGGAGGAATATTCAATTTTACCTTTCTAGAAGCATAAGGCAGCACTTATGTAGTGTCCTATGGCTGGAATACAGTGTGTGAGCAAGAGTATTGTGGAAGCGGAAGAGAAAGGAAGGGACACAGTACGGAGTTTGGATCTCACCCTTTAGACTCAGCTGTTAGTCCGTTTATTACTGCCATAAGACACAACACAACAGTGTTCACACACGCCCATGGCGTGTGAGGGTAATGTGTAATTCCCAGGGACTATAATTCCGCCCAACCCCTCCCACTCAAGAAAGCATCTGGAGGACTACCGAGTACAGTTACTACAGGGATAACTTCAAAAATCCCCTAATCCCTTCTGTGCTTTTATTGGCTGTGATGACAACTGATAAATTCCAGCTGACAAAGAGGGCAGACTTCTAGAGATGCTGCAAAGGTAGAACACAGGATGCCCTCACTGATTAGAAAGGGGGGTATACGGGGAGGTACAGGCAGAGGAGAAGTCGAGGATGGTTTCAGCTTTTTGTCTTGGTGGGACCACCCATCCACTCAGGCAGGTCATACATGAAGAGGGCCTAGTTTGTGGTGGGAAGATGACTTTAGTATTGGAATTTCCTCTGGACCATTTGGATGGAACTTTCCAATAACAGGATTGGATATGTAGGTTTGGGGCTTAGCAGAAAAGTCTGATTTCAAGATCAAGATTTGGAAGTCAGTAGTGTATGGGAGGTAGAGGAAGCCATGAGAAGGAATGACAGAGACGTAAGGAAATCATGCAGTGTGAGAATAAAGGGGTGAAAACAGAACCTCAGGGCACATTTATGTTTAAGGCATGGTTCTTTGCTGCTAACCTTATGAAAAACATTAAATTCCTTTTTATTGAGGGAAAGTATGTTGTAAATAATTTCTCTTCATTGTGTAATGAAGGCCTTGGGAATGCACATAACTTGAGATATCTTTACACATTCTCTTCCACACTCAGCTTTGCTCTAATCCAGTTTCTTCAATGTTCCAAGCTTTAAGCCAGATCCAAGCTTCTCTTTCCTAAATCAATGTTTGGCCTAGCCAGCTGGTGTATTTATTTTTCCATTACTTAGAATTTTATTAAAGTCTAAGTTAAATTTTCTCTTGAAGTTACCACTGGAAATATTTCATATTGGCATTACCATAAAACTTGAAGAGCATATCATGTTCAGAGAAGAGAGTCAAGACAAAATGCCTATGAACATCCCCAAAGAATGCAAACTCTAATGTCTGTCCAACCAAATGCTGTCAAAGAGACTGAAAGTCAGGGCTCACACAAAACTTTGGGATGCGATTCTGGGAACCAGGCACTGGGCACAGCTGCCTTTGAGACCCGCGTCCCATGACCTCCCTGACTTGAATACAAAGTCATCTTCCATTTTCCTTTTCCCATCCATGAACGTGAGTGGCTATTGCCTGTGAAGCAAATTATACAGAAATACAACATGGGCGTGTCCTTAAAATCAGCACGCATACTTCTACTTAGCCAACATCCTCAAAGCCACTCTTTGGAGGTGTGACCACAGATCGCCCCCAGGACTGACGCATCCTTAGTATCGTCTTCCCTCCTTTCCATGGAATAAGATTTCGTGGTTGGTCACCTGGCTTGAGAGTCTAGAGCTCATTGTCTCTAATGACCTGACGTGCTGATTGTGACCACTGGATCCTGCTGCCCTGTGACTGACTTCTGATTCTTTCCGAGACCAAGCGGGAGGGGGCTCAACCCATGTGACGCAGAGGCACAGTGAACACTGATGAGGAAACAAGGTGTATGGATCTCCAAAAATGCAGAATTAGAAGCAGCAGAAGCTACTTTTTAACCCCAAATCTATTAATTCAGCTCAAATAAGACACTGAAATATAGAAACAGGTAGAGGAAGGTGAGCATGGAACGTATCCCTGGATTGGATTTTTTCCCTCAAGAGTTGGCCATTTGGTTGTGATGAGCAAAATAAACCACCAAGTGTTGGTGTCACTTCCAGAGGAAGCTGGGTTGTTTTGCTCGTCCACTCGATGTACTCCTTCTGGATCCCTTTTCTGTTCAGGTCTAACACACCATCAGCAGGTACTGCACCCCAAACTTGTTCATTCTCTGGGCACACACCACCTCTTGTCCTGCCCCACTTCGCCTCCACTTCCTCTGTTCTCTTTCTGCTTCTTATTTGGTCAATGAGCTACAGTTCATGCGGGTCTGATAAGCAACAGCTGTGACTCAGGCAAATGCTGGCCAGGGGAAGTTTTAGTTTTAGGGCAACCAATGACCCTGTGCTTATGGACCGCTACCTAGGATGTCTGCTGTGCTCCAAGTGATTAGGATTAACCCAAAATGTGAAAAACATGTCCAGATCCACAAGAAGTAGGGATGGAAAACAAGAACCCACTTGAGGGGAAATCTTACAACTCCTGGGGGCAGATGACATTCCTTTTAAGCCTCTCAAATCGCAGAAACATACACACATACAGCATCCCTTATTAGGAGATAGCACATTCTATCCCAGCATTCATGTGGTGGGTAAATGGTCTTTGTCAGCAAAAGTCTCTCAAGCTGCGGCTATCAAGAGAAACAGGATAATAAGTGCTTTGCTTTCCTGGGAAGGGATTTTAAGTCCACGAATGATGAAACAGCAGGGACTCTACACGCCTATGGTTTCCGCAAGGTGGGACCGGGCTGCCGAGTATTACAGATTGACTCTTTGTGGCAGAAAATTGTTCCTCTGCTTTAGAATTAGCTTATTCTGGCCAGAAAAACTGGGCTTAAAATAGCACCAACTCTACTTATCCTCTCACAGATTGGGATGCATTAATTCTGCGTAAGTCTCATTCATGTGACCCTTTCCAGCAGGTCTTAGAGTCTTCATGGGATGGAAAAATACAGTTGCCCATACAAGGATGCTGGAAAACAAAAGACCTCCTCATAGGCCCATTTCCCTCTTTACCTCCTTCTTGACCTGTCCCAGAGGGTCAGGTCACCCCAGCGTACCTTCAGCCCACAGAGGAGCTCTGCTCTCTTTGGCACTTAGATGAGGGTACACAGCCATTCTGTGGTTGCATGCACATACACTCAGAGCTGTCTTAAAGTGAACTGTGATCAATTCCCAGGATAACAGCACTGGTCAGCCTGTTCTCATGGAACTGCACTTCTCAAGCTTTCCTAGGCATACACGTCACCCAGGGATCTAGTTTCAATGCAGAACTGGGGTGACGCCTGAGACTCAGCATTTCTAACACATTCCCAGATGATGCCAACGCTGTTGGTCCATGGACCGCACTCTGAGTAGCAAGGCTATGCTGTACTCATGGGAAGATAATCAGCAGATAAGAGTACCCCCATGCATCCCAATGAACAGTGATAGAAGGAACCCAGTTAATCACCAGCACCTAACCCTTGGGATTGATGAAGATTCATTCTCCCAACAGTGGTTCTCAAACTTGGCTCAACACTGGAATCACTCGGGGAGCTTTAAAAACACTGATGCCAGGCTCCCATCCCGAGAGATTCTCATTTAATTTGCCTGAGGTGTGGCCTGGGCATACGTAGTTTCAAGAGCTGCCCGGGTGAGTCTACTGTGCAGCCGGAGTTGTGAATCACTGCCCTAGTTGTAGACGCAAATGGATTTAAATATTAAGGACTTTCCTTTTTCTTCATCCATTCTTTATAAACTCGTCTAGCTCATATATCATTTTAGGTAAATGGCCAGGGAGAATATTATTATTATCTCTCTGGGTCTCTCTCAGAAGTAGAAACGAGTAAAGGAATCACCATGTCCAGTTGCCTCATATCATAGAGTGTAATGCCATGGACAGACCGGTAATTTGGGCTGAATTTCTGATTCTTTAAAAGGATGTGTTTGGCATAATCCTGCAGAGAAATTGTGGGGGCATGAAGCGCTGAAATGAGCAACAGGCTGAGAGTTAGGAGACATGAGTAGCTGTTCCACCTCCACCACGTAGGGGCTGTGTGACCTTCAGCATGTTACCTAACCTTTCTGGGCTTCAGTTTCCTCATCTTTAAAGTAAGAAGGTTGGACAGCATTGTTTCTAAAAGCACTTTTAGCTTCTCTAGTCTGTGATCTATGATGAGATCTGGTTTATTTTCCTCCACATGCCCTCTCTTCATCGGCTGATCCAGAGAGCAACATTCAAGTAAACAGAAATCTACTGAAATGAGCCACAGAATAGCCTAGACTTGTGACTCTTGCTTTCATTTTCCTTATTGATGATATTTAGTTTTTGTTAATGACCTCCAGGGGTTTTACATCTGGGCAACTCTGATGCAGAAGTAATTTAGGTAACTTAAGAATTGGCATTCTCCAAGAAATGATTCAATGGTACCCGTGAATGTTTTGGGGAGTTGTGATAATAGTTAATGCCTCCCTGAGCTGCAGAAGAAATATTAGAACTCACCAAAATTTAGGCTAAAGCTTCTCCTCCTATTTAAATGATAGCTTACAAATATTTGTAAGTCATCAAACAGTTATTAGCAATGGATGAGGATGTCAGTAAGTAACCCTCAATCAGCCGACCACTGTCTTTCACATCACACCTGCATCCAGCTGCAGGCAGGTCCATCACCAGCCGGAAGAGATCCTCACTGATTTGTCAGAGAAATTTTCTCTAACAATCATAGCTACTTTAACTCTTTTGGGTTTAAAACGACAGACTTCTAATCAAGAAGGCAACCAGACTGGGAAAACAAATGATTTCTCAGTCTTTGATTATTTGCCTTGTATTTTATTATTTACATGAGCTCAGGTGTATAGAAAGCCCTTGGCACAGTGCCCAAGACAAGTCAGCAGTCAATAAATGTGAACTATGACTATTATTTTTATTAATTGAACATTTATTGTTATTTGGTTAAAATTACCTAACTTCTAAAAGCCATTGAAAAATATCAGTCATGTAGACAAAAGGTTTATAGAACCAAAATTTGCTAGAAACATACTTCTTCTGGAGTCCTACAACTACTGTGCTGACTTTATACCCAGAGATCATATATATGTATCGACAGCCATTAGTTTTCTATTTCCCAATCCATGATTTGTTGACAGTTCGTCAACTGTACACTGGACCCCATATACCGCTTAGCACCAATATCTGGCACAGTTTCCTGGTACGTATTTGAATATATGGTCTTCTGAAGAATTACGATGCAGTGTATGTGTGGGCAAGTACATAAAGTGTGGAATTTCACTGCCTGAAGTATACCCTACAGAGCCTCAGTCACTCAGTTTAACCTTCCAGAGGGCAAATGAATTTCCAGGGAACCTGTTCTTTGCTCTTACTTGGTCTTTCCCGTTCCTGATGGAGGACAGTCATGTAGGAAGTGGTGGCCTAGAGATCACAGAATTCCTAGTTTAACCCCATTCACCAGTTGTCATACAGCATCCTAGCTCCTGCTCCCACAACCAGGACGACGGCAGAGGTGACGGAAGTGTAGGCCTCCACAGTACATCCACTTATCCACGTTCATGTCAACACAGACATCACAACTTGATGGCTACACAGAATTAACCACAGAACTTACCCTAATATCTTAGTCAATACTTCAGACTTTGATCCTAACTTGCCTCTTGACAAAGGGGGAGCACAGAGCAGTGGCTGGATGGCAACAGAGGGAGAAGGAACACCTGACTCCCTGGACTCAAGGAAAAGATCCCCTCTGGGCCCTCGACTTGGCCGTGGCCAAGAGAGCAACAGTCGCAGTTCAGCGGGACTGCTGTGGGGACCATGCACAATCCTGCCATGGGGTTCACTGCACGTTTCTTATTGTCCTTGTTTCTGGAGAGAGTCCAATCCTTCCATCACACCCAGCAGGGTGTGATGACAAAGGGTGGGCTGGGACTTGCAGTTCTTTCCCAACCTTAGTGCACGGCCACAGCCCGCTGTCGGTCCTATTGCTTGATGCTTCAGGTAGCAAGTAATAGGGTTTATACTTAATCTGCAGAGATGAGCCCCAGCCCCCACTCGGCCCTTCCCCCACAGATGGATGCAGAGCCGAGAGATGGAGGGGGGAGGCCAGCTGGATGGAGACAGGACATTAGAATGCAGATTGCGGATTGGGACGGAAAGCCTGTGGATGCAGATAAAGAAAACCACCCTAATAAGATGAATGCTAATGAGAGGATGTTGGTAAAGCTACACTCCTCTGAAGAAAGGTGTTGCATTTATAATCATTTGTGCAAAGCAGTTCCCCTCACAGTAATGACTGCCTTGGATCTGCAGCTCCCTCTCAGAGAGCCTGGTGTTAGTAACCTCCTACCCAAGTTACAGGCAAATACCTTGCCTCGCCCACCCAATGTTTTCAGGGACCTCTGCCTGTGTAAGAGAGCATGGTTTCACATTGGGCAAAGCTGCAAACCACGGTAATCCATGCTCCTTCGGCATCAGGACTGACTCGTTGGGGAGGGTGGGGCGCCTGGCTGACTTCTAGGTAGGTCTACCAGGCAAAGCGCCAGGGCCCGATGCTCCGCCCCTTGGGGGAGCTCACCATGCGACACTGCTAGTTGTAGTAGTGGAAGAGTCAAGGATTTAGACTCGTTTTAGGACAGCTCCAAAGGGAGTGAACGGTGTCATTCTGAGCTTATCAATGAAGCCATGAAATTGAGCACACTTCCTGCTGGAGGTCTCCTCAGTGGGGACCGACAGGGCCTGGCCTACAAGCCTCCGCCTATGAACAGCAGCCTGGAAAGTCCCCAGGCGTCAGAGGCCAGAGATGCTGGTTTGAACCCGACTGTCTGTCAACCCACAGTTACCAGCTGTGTAACCCCGGACAGGTCACTCTTGTGTTTCAGCTTCCTCATCGGTAAATGGGGCTACCTGACCGGTGCCTTGTGGGTTGTTGTGACAATTCCAAGTAGCATAGTCCTAGATCCTCCCTAGGGAGCCTGAGACGTGGGCAATCAATAAACAGTGGTCACTTTTCTAGTGAATTTATTGTAGTGCTGTGATGGCCTCCTGAGTCACACTCCCCGCTCCCTAAACTGTGAACCTCAGGCCGAAATCCCCCGTCAGGAGGCCCAGCTAAAAGCTTTAGCAACAGCGACTTCTAATTCTAGTTCTGTCACTGCTTGTTGAAGGGAGGTCAGGATGTTAATTTAATCTTCTGGCGCCTTGGTGTCCTCGGTACAACAAGGTGAATGCTATCAATACATCACCTGAAATATTTTTAGAAGGGATAACAAATAAACAACACCATAAAGCCATCGACAAACACAGGAGACTCACTTATCCATGTTAACTGGGGACAGGAATCAAACAGATAAAGGAAATCCACCAATAATCCTGAAACCTCATTAGGTTAAGCACCTTGACTTGTCAAACGAAGGCTGTAGGCAAGGAATTAGACGAACTTGAGTTCGTCATCTTCTCTTTCCTTTCTCTCTTCCCCGGTGGAAAAATTAAAGAGTGTTAAGCTCCCTGTTGGTTCTCAACCAGAGGGGAGAGGGAAGCAGAGGCACAGAGAACCTTGGAGTGGACAGTCAAACCTTGAGTGGTCCAGATTTGTCTATACAAAGTTATTATCCAATAACTGAAGCAAGTCAAGTCATACCTATCTACCTGCCTACCTAGATAGACAAAGTTTTTAATTCACTAGGACATTACTGTGGGCAATGCATGGAAGGCAAATACACTTTCGCAAGGTTGGAAAGGGCTCTAAGAATCCTTTAGTCCAACCACTTCGTTTGGCAGGTGAAGAAAGGAAGGACTTTGAAGCATTCTGAAGTGCTCGTGGAGGAGGGGACAACAGAGCGAATGTGCGTTTTGAGTGTTGATGGGAAGTAATGACAGTCAGGAACGATGAAGTGTATACAAGAGAACATTTGTCACAGTGTCCCTTTCTGCAGTCTCCCGCAGGTACTGTTTATTATTTATCCTTTCATTTCAGTGGCTTGAGGGTAGTGAGAACAGTAAGGATAAGGTCCTGAATATTGCTTTATTATCACAACAACTTTAATAGCTTATGTCATATCACTAATGAGACTTCCTGAGCACGTGTGTACAATGACAGTCTAGGGCTAAAGCAAGCAAAGGGCACCTGAAGCTTCTACCCCTGCCTCCCTCACTCCTAGAGGCCAGTCTGCTTCCCCTGCACTCAAGCCGACCAGATCTAGCCCAGCAGGGGGTTCTGGGACTCCCTCTGATCCTGGTCTCCCCTTCCCCCAGCTCAGCCACTCTCCACGTCTCAGTGGGTGGGGAAGAAACTTGGGGCTCCCAGGAGCACTCTCTCCATACCTACCCACCTCATAGACCTTTTTGTGGCCTAGAGCTTGAAGCTGTGAACTGGCCAGCCCACTTCTACTGGATAGGGTCTCCTGAACTGTCAAGGACAGAGTTTCCCGAGCTGTGTCAAGTTCACGGGCGAAAGATTCAACTTCTGTCCAACAGTAATATTTTCAGGTGATGGATTCTCATGGAGACCACATACTCTAAAGACAGAACAGGGAGAATTTTCCAGCTGTATTTCAAACTTCACTCCCTTCCATTTGACTGTCATAAGCCCTTCCTCTGCAATTCCACCTAGACCTTTAATCAAATTCATGAAATCTTTTTCTCCACCATCTTCTTTTGAAATCTTATCAACCTCTTGGGACTGAGGTCTATATAAAGTGAACTTCATATTCTCCATTTCCTCTTGAAATATCACAGAGAAATGCTGATCTCTGAAATCTACCTATTACTTCATTTTACCATCATGCCATCTGACCGTGCCCTCAACATGTTAACAACGAGATACCCATATTCCTTAAACAATGACAAAGGGCAATTTTACAAATCTGGCCAGGCACGTGTGCCAGGTCACCTGCCTGCATGCTCTCCTAAGGCCTCACCACAGTCCTACCAATTAGGTATGTAGTTGAGACCACGTAGTTTGCAAAACAAAACAGTAAGGCTCTCCCGCTGAGTTCTCTTACCAAAAAAGGGTGTAGCTGCTCCCTGTTTTAACCCTGTGCTAGCTGGGCTGCGTAGCTCAGTCGTTTCCAACTTTTCACCACTAAGGACCCCTCATTAATTTCCTCCCATAGACTTCCTTGTATTGAGTGGGCCCTAGTTTTAAAGGAACTAGCTTTTCATTTTAGCTAATCAAAGCCATACATCAATAACTGCCAATCAAAGTTATTGAATTGAATGACTGCTAATCCAAAGTAGAAGAGCCCACTATTAGGTGGCACGTAAAACTTTATGGTGGGTGAAAGAGACAATTTCAGTGGCCTTAATGAAGTACTAAAATACACCTTCCCAGATCCCTTGGGATTTCCTGTAGACTGGGAACCACTGGGCCAAGGGTTTCTTCCATCCTCCAACTTTCTCTCTTGGGTCTAAACCAACAAGCTGGCCAGCAATCCTGCCACACCAGCTTGAGTCCCATTTGGGGCTGCTTCCACACCTTCAGCCCTTCTCCCCTGGGTTGGGCAAAGGCTTCTGCGCCCCCCAGAGGAGCTCCTCCAGAGCCACAGCTTGGCGCTCTCCATCACAGTCCTTAATGGTCATCTCAAAAATGAAGTCCTTACTTCTTGTTTGGCTTTTATTTCTGAAACACTTAGTGTTTTATGAAAACAACACAGGCAGCAGAGGATTGGTTGCTTTGGGACCATCCTATAAGGCCAAATATTTCAGCCCAAGCCAAATTCTGCAAATGTACATCTGAAGAATGTACAACAAATATACACCAAATGGATGTCCTGATTTACACACTCCACCGCAAGTACATTTTCCATGTTGGGTTGCAACTCAAGGAGAGTTCACACCTCCAGAAACTGTCAAGTAGAAATAATGTCTTCTAAGCACATTTCTTCAGAGACTCAGAAAGCTTTACATACATTATCTCATTCAGCACCTACTTTTCTGTCAAGAAGGTGGAAGGCGGGGATTATCATCATTAAATGACAGTTCTCAAGTGCCCTCGCACACACTGTGAACTAGCCATGATCCTAATCCACAGCAAAAGGCAAACAAACAAGCATAAGAATTACACAGTTCACGAGGCCGTAAGTTAGTTGACTACATAGTAATTAAGAGTGTGTTGGCAGGCCAAATAGAAAATGGGATTTTAAGGTATGTAGTCCTGTATTTATTTGACCAAACTGATATCCGCACGTGGACGTGTGTGAATGGATATCTATCTGTAGGTATATAGAAAGATACATAAATCTACAGATCTGTGTATGTGAAACAATTTACATCATCACACACACAAGTAATAACAAATCAGTATTCATAGATTTTGGAACATTTGAAATACGTGTGGGCAGAATGACCATTTTTAGAATAAAACTTGACTCCCCTGGGAATATTTTATAAAATGAACCCATAAATATCCAAGAGCTATTTCTTAACCATTAACCATGCAAAGGCACAGTGGCTGGCTTTGTCCTTTGGTGACTCAGTTACGAATGGCATGACTGCTACTGTATTCCCTGATATCTAGAACAGTGCCCGGCAAACAGCAAAAATTCAATCAATATTTGTTGAATGAGCGTGTAAATAGTCTGTGGGTTCTATGATACACAATTTTGAGGATTCAAACCTGTTTGTACAGTTGTCTTGGCTTTTTTTTCCTAACAATTTTAAATAAAAGGCATCTTAGAAAAAAACTTTAGGTTGGCTTAGTTAGGCTTTGATTCAAATGGGATGGTTTGGGGGAAAATTTCCATGATACGATGAGATGGGGTTTGAGAGATTTTATGACAGAAATTGATGATGATGATAATGATAAAATAATCATCATGGCTCTGAGAACAAAGGCATTAAATACATATTAATAATTAGAAGAGGTGGTTCAAAGAAAATGAGTACCTCAAAATGCATTACAATGGGCAAATTGAATTTGGTCCCAGGGAGAACCAAGCTGTTCTACTGAAAGAATATTAAACCCTAGCATTCCACTATTAAAGGACACAGGGGGACAATTCTATGGAGAGTTGAGTTAAAGGCCACCTAGGAGGATAGTGCCTACCCACATAGGTAAATTATCTCTCCCAGAGCAAGCTGGGAAGGGGCTCATTCACTTTCTGTGGGTGAACACACTTGTCCCACGAGGCCATTTTATTTAAAGCTTCTTCCTTCTGGATCAAGTTCATTGGTTTTTATATCTCAAATCTACGTGTAGTCCTTGCTCACAATGCATGTGTTATTATAAAACACCTTTCAGTATGCCACTGCTAAAACGGAGTGTTCTAAACAAATGTTCTCTGAGGGCAATAACTCCTTAATAGAAACTGCATTTAATAAAACTGGTAGTGATTCCAAAAAGAAACGGGGAAGGCATATTCAGAGAAAATGTCTGGAAGAAATTTGCAATTAATATTTTACAAGACATTTAGATTCTGCCGACTCCTCCTTGCTGTTAAAATTTAAGAGCTTTTTCAAGACTGTATTCCTCTCTGTTATTACATCCTTAATTAAATTAATTTATACAGTGAATGCTCTAACGATACTGCTGTAGATTTTAAATCAAAAAGCCTTATTGCTAGAGACAATATGTGTTAAGACCTTGAAAACAGAATGACATAAGGCACAGTGTTGTCACTGGCACAGGGACACTTGGCCCTCACATCTGATTATTGAAAAGATTGTGGTAGTTGTTCTGTGCCTCAATTAAGGTCTTTATTTTATGTTTTAATTAAGCTAAATTAGGTCAGTGACAACAAAAAGAATCTCATAAGTTGCCTTTATAAGGATTTCTCTCTGGGAAACACAATGGTAGGCAATGACGTTTCTATTGAATAGTTCTGCCATTTAGGTTGGGCCTTCCTGAAATCTTAAATAAAGGAGATCTCTGAGCCCGAGTGGCTATATTGTCAAAACAAAGGCAACCAAAATTTGTCCAAAAACACAAAGGGTTCAGCTATGGAAAAGGTCACTCTAACAATTTTTCACCACGGCCAACAGCTCTTCACAGAGTCCTTCTTGTGCAGACGTGGTCACAGTGTTCTCTTCACACTATGGAAGCATTACTCACTAGGGATCTCAAGGGGGTGTGTGTGTATAATTGGTATAGCTTAGTGCCCAGCACATAGCAGACACTCAATAATCATTAGTGATTTGTTCATCTAATGAAATGTCAGTAATAAATAAGGCACTGCTACCTAAGATTTGATCTGTTGCTTAAATGTCAAGCCACTACTTCTAGAAGAGAACATGATCGAAGTAGGGAAATGACCCCAGACTCTCATTCCTTGTTCTCTGTGTTGAGCTGTCCAATTTGCTCCCTTTATTTATTTATTTCTGGGAAAGATTTGCCCTACACTAACATCTGTTGCCAATCTTCCTTCTTTTTTTTTTTTCCTCTCCCCACAGCCCCAGTGCATGGTTGTATATCCTAGTTCTAAGTTCTTCTAATTCTTCTACGTGAGCTGCCACCACAGCATGGCTACTGACAGATGGGTGGTGTCATTCTGCAACTGGGAAACGAACCTGGGCTGCTGAAGCAGACTGCGCCAAACTTGAAGTGCTAGGCCATTAGGGCTCTGCTCCCCTTATTTCTAACATAGGGTTTCTAGGATTTATGTCAAGCACTTCAGAGGATGTAAGACCCAGTGTGTTTCTCAGTTACAAGGTAATAGCTGCTTTGAGCAACATGTTCTTAATGACTTCGCACTGCTGAATAAGGCCCTGATGCTTCACCCTGTTCCCCACCACCTTCCATGTAAAGAGTCTATAATCCATATACGACATGAGCGGAATGGTGCCTTAAAATAAAAATCTAAGAGCACACAGATTCAACCACAAAACAAAGAATGCCATCAGCTTTTTCTCCCCTCCCATTCTAACCAAGTTCTTCACTTCCCTCAAGAGCAAAAGATGGTACCTAAAAATTCATCAAGTTTGGTTGCATGATAAAAGTTCCATATGATAGAAAACATCAGCTGCAAAAGAAAATTCAATAGGAGGAAAAAAAAAACAAACAAACACCCAGCACTATTTGATCTTGTTTCAAATGGAAAGTTTTGGACACTTTAGAAAAAAAGGCAGCAAGTGCCTTTTTAATGGATTTTATCTGCAGGAAAATGATTATAACCAGAAAAGCTTTAAAGTGTCAGCTGGTGATGCATTTTTTTTATCCCTCTCATTTTTATTCAGAAAGAAATTGAAGGCATATGGCAAAGTGCATCATTAATTTCTTATTAATTTCATAATATGAAGGCAACCAGTTAAAATAGTGGTGGTACAACTTTAAATTACCGAACTCACTTGGTATTTAATGAGAGATTTAGCACAGCAGGGTTTCTGTTAAATTAAGTTGTGCCTTCACATCGCAGTGGGAAAACAGGTGTATATTGGTTTAGAATTATGGAAATGTTGACTAATTCCAAGGCTTGTAATCAAACAGCAAGGCACCCTGTAATATTTTTTCCCCAAGAATATGCATTAATCTTTTATGTCTGGTCCCATTCTTCCTGTCCACCGAAAGCTCACAGCTGAAAGGAAACCACTTTCATCTTTTTCCTGTCGCTGTCAAGGGTGAAGTTCATCAGATAAAGCTATACAAAAACGCAAGACGCGGAACTCTGATCTCATTTACCTGATTTGAAATGGCAAATGTAGTCACAGTGTGTGCGCTGGGATGGCTATGAGCCTCCCAAACAGACCTGACATTCCAAAGTTTTCATTCAACCCGCCTCAAGTAATTGGGCAGATGAAATTGAACTGGATAAAAAGAAAACCGAAAACAGTCCACAAACCATCTTTTTCAATCCCAGAATTATCGTCCTTAATAGTGGGTCTCCCAAATCACCATCCTTGATTTCTGCATGCAGAATTTTTAGGGAGAAGAGAAAGACATGTGCAACATTTTTTCTTTTAATACAGAAGATCCTATTTTTTTGCTCAGAAAACGGTCAGAGAGTAAGATGTCCCAAACAGAAGCGTATTCATCAGTCACTTGTCTGTTTTTCAACATGGCCCGTTGATCATATTAACTCTGGGTTTCTTGAGAGCATCTTCACATATGAAGATGGCATGTCAGGAGCCGCGCTTCAGTGATGAGGGGATGAATTCAAATGAACCAAGCTTTGTGTTAATTCAAAATAGGATGTGATTTGGCATCAATATACCCTAAATGCTAAATAACAAATTCACCATCTCAAGTATTTTTTTTTTCAACAAACATAGAAGGGATGTTGTGTGCTAATTACTGCATTTCTTTTTAAGAGAAGGAATACAAAGGGGTCTTTGGGTTTGATTAGGAGACTGGGAAATAACAATTATTTTTTTCTGTTGTTGGCTGAGCCAGGAGATACTTGCCTCAGTTGTTTCATTCGATAACGTGACCTAATGCTGCAACCTCCTAGAATTTACATCAGAAAAATTCCACTTATATGGAAAATGAAACTGAAATAATATATTTATTTTTTAAAGTCATCCAGCAAAGCAGTTAGACCAACTAAAAGATGCCTTACTAAAACCACCTTAGACGTTTCAGAGAGAAGGAGTTAAATTGGGAGGGAGAATTCTGGTACCTCCCGCTTGCTTTTTCGAACCTTCTTTTTGACTTGCTCACACGAAAAGGGGAAAACCAAAGTGGTGTGATTCAAGACCAAGGACCATAATTTATAACTTTTGGGTGATTAAGAAGCTAATGTTTTGAAAATCTTTTGTTGAGTATCTGGCCACGACAAACATTATAAAATTTTCAGTGGATCTAAGGTGAGTTAAACAAATGCTATCTTTTCTGGGGGGGGGGGTTGGGTATAAAATGCATATGTTAGTGTGTACACACACAGAGGTGTTTGCATACATCTGCAGAGACAGCTAAATGACACCAAGTTAGAACTATATCCTGAAAACGTTAGAGACATCATGTTATCTTTCTTTTATTCTTATCAAACCAGGTTTCAATAAAATCATTTTCATTGTACTGCTTACCACAGGTTCTTCATTACAACCAACGCACAACATTATGATATTAAATTAACTCATCACTGATGACCGGGGTCAAGGGAAAATATTCAAACAGCACAGGGAAATTTATACTAGCATGCACTATATAAAATTGCCAAAAAAGCCCAGAAATAAATGTATTCTGATGAAGCAGCGAAACACATCGTTTCATTTCTAGTGAACTGTGCTAATCATCAAATATTACTGGGAAGGAAATGGAAAAAAAATGGTAAGCTTTGTATTTTCTGTTCTCTATCAACATGAAGCCACAAATTGGGCATTAAAACACTGACTTTGTTAACCACCATTGACTGTTTAGAAACCATTAGGAGGTTTAATATTATGGCTGTACAGGGTACATTTTGTCCTTTCAACAGAAAATCTAAAGACTAAATTTGAAAAAGGGTTCCTGGTGAGTAAAAGCTTTTCCTTTTCCATTTACCTCTCTTGTGTGTGTTGGGTTTTTTTCTTTTAGCCTTTTAAAATCTTAGCCCACCCAATACTCTTTGGCAGCCACGGCGACCCAGTGGGGTCACTCTGATTTTCTAACCAGGGGACACACTCTTTGAGAGCTCTTGCGTCAAGCGTTAATGTCAGTTCTTCTTTCTGGGCTGGCCAGCTGGTTTGGCTGAGGCAGGGGATCAGCGGGGTCAGCACACACTTCTCAAAAGACCAAAGTCATTTTTGGCACTAAGAGCCCATAACTAGAACCTTCCGTTGAAAGGACCATTTTCAAGCAATAAAGTGATTTTGGTACAAAAGTAAACCGACTCACCCCAGGTAAAGTTTTAATATTGTGCAGTGCATTCTGGGCCTCAAGTGCAGCTTTTCTTGTATAAAATGTTACGAAACAACAACCTACAGAGAGAAATGAAAAGGTTTTAGAAATTTCCGTGAATGCTTTGCTTAGATATAATGGAGACTGTGTCGAACAAATAATCTACTTAAAAGGATGCACAATTTAAAAATAATAAAGTGCATGAGCACAGTAATAACAACATCTCAAGCATTTACACAGTGCCTTTCATCCTAAATCATACTTATTAGCTTTCCCCGCGTTGGAGATCAATTCATAACTGTGCACCAGCTACCTGGAATACAGCTCTTCAGGAATGAGGGCGGGAGGTGGTGGGTGAATTGTTAATGGGACTTGTGGTGGAGCAACCACATAAAGAGAAGTGTTTCATCACAGTGACAACAGCGGAAACTTACATTAACTATAATTTTCTTAAAGGTTATCTCTAGAACATCACACTTTTCAAACACTTTCTAAACTCAAAGGTTTAGACAACTGGATTATAAGCTTCTTAAAAGTTAGGATAACACTTGATTCTTTTTTGTCTCCACCGTAGTACATAATGGAAAGTTCCACACATGAGATACCCAATATTTATTTGCCAAAACGAAAGACTCTATTTGAACCAGTTAAGAAGGTAAGTTACGACACAGGTGGGCAAGCGCTCTAACAGATGTTTGCAGACTCTGTGCCATGCATTAAATATGGCCGTGGCTCTTCAACTGGCAATCTCCTGATTCCTCACTTCCAAGAGCTGTTGGGAGTCCAGACTGGATGGCCCCCAAGAGAGGTCAGAAAATATCCTTTCCCCAACCAACTCCCTCCACCAAAGAAAATGACGTCGAAACCTCAGACCATTCCTTCTGCATTCTGAAGGATGGCTGCCCGCTTCTTCAACCTATAGCTAAAGATACTGGTTTACATTATCTGGTTAGACCAGGTAAAGATATTGCTTAATAATTTGTTAATTCACATTCAGTTTCTTAGCACAACCAGGCTTGAGAAAACAGGGTGGCCAAAAACTTTAGAAACTTAAAGAAAAAAATGCTGCCTCTGATGTGGGCTGTCTTTGGTAAGTTGGGCTGAGAAAAAAAGTGGAGAGAGGCACTCAGCAAGATGGTACATATTTTACCCCAACTTCACTGAAGGATCCTAATGCAAGGAGAGTCTGAGAGATGAGGAAAGCTTTGAGAGGTCCTCATACACCAAGTACAGCAAGAAGCATGAGAGAAATGCACGGCACTCAGGCATCAACATCAGTTCTATCTGGGGAATGATGTAAATAATACCCGGAGCAGGAAAAAAAGGCACCGTTGGAGAGCAGAGAGTTGGCCCCACAAGTCATCGAAGATTTAGAATCATAAACTGGCCTTCTGATTTTTCAAAACAAAAACTCATTCAAAGAAGTAGAAGAAAATAAAGTACAATACCATTCATACAACATTCCTTAGTACATCTAAGATGCTTCCTCCTCATTTGGAAAAGAAACTTGGAAACTTGTCATCATATACTTGATTTCACTGGCATCTACCAAGATTAAATATGCAAAATCTTCACCTTCTGGACAAAGTAGAGTGTGACCATAGCTTCCTGGCATTTAAAAAACTCCATGCCTTCAAGGATTGGAGACCCTTAAAATATGTCATATACATGAAAGAGGAACTTGAAAATTATGAAGTTTCTTTAAGGAGTCACAGACGGACAGACTGATCATTTTTATATGAGCTTTTCACTTCAGCTTCTGACTTCTTTGACCAGAGTTCATTTGGCTATGCTGTCTGATAGTAGATTTTTAAACTGAATTTAACAAATTAACGCATGATTTTAGCTTCACTGGCATAACGTACGTCCAAGAAAAGCTACAGGAATTGCTTCAAGTCAAGGAATAATTTTAAACAGGAAAGTCAAGTCCCAGCTTCCAGTAACTTATTGTAATAATCCTAGGAGGAAAAATACCAACTATGCTTCACTGGCTTGGTATAGAAAGTGTAGGGACCTGGAAATGGCCACCCCAAGATATGTCTCTTTGGCATCAGGATTATTTGAGGCTGATTGCTTTTGATAAACTGGGACAGGGAAGGAGGCTCTGAGGAATGGAACTTGCCCTTTGTTAGGACACTTTTACATTTGTAAGGTAAATCTCTATCTGTAAAAGTTGCCTCCCTCTCTGTACCAGGAAGAAGAAAGGAGATGACCTACTCTCCAAAAACTCTTAATCAATACCAAAGGCAAGGACTTAAAATCTGCATTTTATTGTGCTAGTCTGGTAACCTCCTGTAACTGACTTCCCTCCCCCTCCCAACGTTGGCGTCTCCTTAAAGATTAAGCATCTTTCTTTAGGCTGGGAACCAATTGTGGTGCTCATCTGTGACCCGCCCCCCCCCCAGCCCGAGGCAACACACCTGCCACCCCGCAGCGTTCACTGGGACAGCAGACCTATCTGTCATTTCCATCAAGCGCTGTGCTGACAGAGCAGCCTCGTGACTATTGTAAAAGGGACTTTTCAATCATATGTGAAACACCCCGTTTGGGGGCTATATAACCACTCTGTGCACCCCACTTCTTCGGTGCCCTTTCTTCCTTAGGGAAGAAAGGCCCCGGGCCATGGTTCCTCATAAAGCTTTGTTTAATTTTCTCTTGCTATTCTGTCTCATGTGAATTTAATTCGTTCTCCGGCCAGACGAACCCCCATTTGGGGAGAGGACATGTCCTCCTCCCCTACAAAAGAAAAACAGGAGAAGCCATAACCTTTGCCTTCCAAGGCTTCTAACAAGCAGATTCTCAGTAGTAAGTTCTCCTTTTCCTTTCCTGGGCTTCTGGGGTTGCCTTCTGGATAAGGAAACAATGGGAAAGCTCTGAATTTCAACCTCAAAGCTTCAAAGAAGGGGCAGAATCAGATACTTTCAAGCAGGTAGATTTTGAGGGTGTGATACTGACACAAAGAAGATTTAGGGATGGAGTAGAAGTTATAAGGCAGTTTCCTTGCCTGGAAAGAAGGCAATTAAGGAAGAATAAGCTCAGGAGATGAAAAACAACTCTGGCCACGCTCAGAGTTAAGAAGGAAAGGCCTGGGTTAGCCTAAACAGAACAGTGGAATGACAGGGGAACTGAAAATGGAGACAATGATAAGATAAAAGCAACAAGGAACAAAAATGATGTAAATCGAGGGAACCTGGTATGTTGGGCCAACCTGAAGAGCTTTGGCCAACATGTGGGAGCCTCAGGAATCAAGAAAGCTCTCCTGCCTTAAAAACACTCAACCAAAATCCCTACCATCTCCCACAGCCGGATATTCTACCAGGAAGGCGCAGTTCATTTCCCCTTTAGGTATTAAAATACTACCCTTGGGGAAGGTAACATTTAATTGTTCCCAGCTATTTACATCTTAGTATGAATCTGGCGTCTTTAAGTGTTTTCCCCTTGAACAATTTCTTAGTGAATAGCAGGTGGGTTTTTTAAATTATTATTTTTGTTTTTGAGAAAGGGCAAGTTTGAAGCTGATCTCTGAGCAGTATAGGGCAGGGGGTGAGGAGAGAAGAGGAATGAAGAGAGGAGACGAACGCACAGAAGGGGAGATGGGAAGATACCCCGGATGTCAGACTCTCTTCAATTTCACCCAGGGCCCACACTGCCTGTGCAACTGACATGGTGAAATCAGGGATTTATCACTACAGATCCACTTCAAAGTATGCATAGCTCTTAACTCATTTATTCTAGACCCACTTAAACAAAGGTGGTTTTTTTAAAGGTTATGTCAAGATAAGCTCTAGTTCGGGCTGTAATACATGGAATACCCTTGATAACACTGGTGACATGCTTCCCTCACTGCTTACTGACCAAGAGCCCAGCTCTATAGAAGCCATCCTTGGCAAGCAAACTGGGAACCTTTGAGAAACACCCACATCTCCAGGTGGGCACAGCTCTACGGCTTGGTGAGCAGAGCCCAGGCTTCATTTCTGCCCCTACTGGTAGCCTCAGCTGGGCATCCTCAAGCAATGAACAACTTGCACAAACATGGGGATTCTGGGTCAAACAATATTATTGAGAAAATCACCCCAAGACTCTTCTTTTGGTTTCATACATTGGGCTCCTGAGTGATCAAGGGCAAGCATCTTCCTTCTCTGTACCTTAGCTACATTAGTTCCATCATCTCTAAATCCATGAAGAAAAACCAGGTCTGCCAACAACCCCTAAAACTACACGGATATACAGGCAAAGTGCTTCATTCAGAACCAATTTTTTAAAAGTCATAATTATTCTTCACCTTTGGTGGGCTAAAATTGTCTTATGCGTCATTCAGTATGCATACTAATTCACTTAACAAAACAGTGTTTGATTAAGTTATCCTAAAATTTGCAGGATAAATACAGAGCTACAAATTTAAATAGGCACCTTAGATGGAACAATTTGTGTTTTCCCCCAATGGGACTTTAGTCTGTACACTTCCAGAATAAGAATGGTTTGAAAGACTGTTGTTTCTAGGAGTGCTCTCCCAGCTAACCGCAGTCTTTTCTAGCCATCTATCACTTGATATGCTCACTTAAAATCTTAGGTTCATTGACCTGCAAAGATTACTTCAACACAGGAAGGGAGAAATATCATTATCTGCCCTAATATGCAATTATCACGGCAAAAGGTGAGGGAGTTACTCAAGATCCCAGAAAACCCATGAAGCCTCACTAAGGTTGGAATTTTCTTTCTTGCCTACCCTGACTGCAAGCACATCTGTTAAGGGAACCACCTGTCTCTTAGATTTCCCCACGCCAGCTGTAACTCAGGTCTGAAATTTACCGGATTCATTTTCAGGTCAGCTGCAACACCAGATGGCTCAGGCATCTAATTCGGGGGACAGGCCCCCCTCCTTTTGCAGGTTCTGTTTCAAACATCATTGTAAGGTGGGTGGTTAAACATTGACAAGATCCACAGGTGCTCTTCCACAGTCAGTGGTGGCCACATGCACCAGAGGAGACGACCCTTCCAGCTTCAGTATCATTCCTGGGATCACGCTTTCCCTGGTGTCCAGGGAGTGCAGAGAAAGGTCGCACCCCAGGTCAAAGATGGGTAATCACTGGCCAGGGGACTCCAGGGGATTAGCAGAGGCTAATGCAGCTTGATGAGCCAGGTGCTTCAGCAAGTCTCAACTCTCCTCTCTCTGCTTAATGCTGCTAATTTTTGCTGCTTCACATTTTTCTACTCGGCCCATTTGACACAGTCTAATAAGCACTTGCACTTGACAATTCTTGCTGCCTTCCTCCACTCATTCAGGAGTTTCTGCCAGCGGCAGTCGCCAGCTTAGACAAGATAAACATGCCACTCCACATCCAGGCTACTTTACGGTGTCCCACTTTTCAACAGTTTCAATAATTCATCGTATCAGTAAGAGCTCTGGGTTGGAATAAAAAAATAAATCCATCTTGCATGTGTCTATTTATGAACCCCACCCCATTATTTCTCACCAGGGCTTTTGAAATTCACAGGTGAAACAGGTTCAGTGGTAAAACATGAGAGGTGATTCCAGAAGCAGGTATCAGCGTCTCAGGCCTACAGAGAGCCTACCATGTCCACTATTGAGGACTCCTTTACTGATCACCGAGAGATGCTGATGAGTCTGTACACACCTTAGGTGGGTAACACATTAAAGCTTACTGGCCATTAACATCTCCCTGTGAATTCATTTTGCTGCTGAACTTTGAACATCTAGCAGAGCCCCTAGGAAGGCAACATAAGACAGATCAATTCTGATGGTAGAGAATGTCTAGGGAGAAAGATCCTGGGGTGCAGAGGGCTATCCGTGGGGGCCGGCCGGTGCAAGGCCTCACAATGAGCATCTCTGGGTGAGCAGATGGGCCCGAGAGAATGAGTCAGGGGGACTGCATGCCTTTGACCGCCCAGATTCCCAGAAATTGGCAAGTTTAGCAACCTAGTTGCATATGTTCAGCTTGTAAAGCAACGTGTAATCAGTATAATTGTGCGATATGATTAGACCATCTTGTATCAGGAGTTGAGAATGGCAATTCCCAGAGTGGCTATGTGCTCCATACTCCAAATAGGGTAGATGGCGTCTGCCTATATCTCTTCACAATAGTCCCTGTTGTCATAAAGAGTTCCCTCAGGTATTTCGCTAGCTTAATTGCTGAATAAGTTGAAACACTGTTAGAAGGCTCTTGTTGTTCCCAAAGATAAAGCCTCAAAGAAGACAGGCCAATGGTATCTACACACACACACACACACACACACACAAACAGCAGTGCATTTAAAATCATAAAGAAGACACTTAACTTTACTGAAAGACTCTAATTTTAAATGATCTAGTAGATTTATCCTCAAAGAAACCATCTGGATTATCACAAATCTTTTCAAACCACAGCTGTTTCTCTTGAAAATCTTTACTTGGAAACTCGTGGTAATAATACTCACAGGAAAGAAGAAATGCACACTTATGTACAGATAACCAGTTTTATCGTGGCTTGCCTTGAGTCAAACAGCACTTTATTTACATTTTTCAGTGTGGAGGGCAGTGTAGACTGGGTAGAATGATACCAAAGACTAGATTTTACAATTAGTTCTGCCCTTAAGAACACTGACACCAGTCTCATTAAGTGGACTTCTTCCAAATTTCTAAAGCTTGCCAAACTGGGGAGGACGGAACTAAGGATTGATGCTCTGGAGACACCATTTTAAAAAGGCAGTCCTCTTTAAGTCTTTGACTCTAAAAAAATGGACAGTAAAGCAGTTTTTACTGCACGTGTTTGTTTTAAAGAATCCAGGTATAAAGATGGGAGGTCAGTGACTTGAATGGTTTTCCATTACTGAAATAGTCACTTGTCAGCTGTAGGGTAGAAATTTCAGATCACATGCCTACAATTTATACTCTCACTGGCACAGGAAGCCAGCTCTAAATATGGTAGGTCTAGTGACATATTCCTCATGACCCTCCTGGAGCCACCAGCCTGGACTGAGGATAAATTTTCCCTCAAAAGGTTCTCTCATAAATGGGAGAAAGGGCCTTTTTGGAATGTTCTGGTTCTAACGGCTAATTCTTTTTCTGATGCTACTCTTCTCTAACACCTTAATATGGAAAATTGTGGAACATCTCCTGAAATACAAAAAAATAACTGGCCAACTTGAGGATGGAGGCGAGAGGGTGAAAAAGTGATTTCCTACAACTATTTAAGCTGGTCGAATAAAAAGTATTTCAAGTTTGGAGCATACAGTGTTGTGCACGTGGCCACCCATCTCCCCAAGTGAACTCTGTCTGCAGGGTCAAGGGAGGAGGCTGGCAAGGGAGGAGGCTGGCCATGTCTCCAAGGCCATTCAGCATCTTAACCATAAGAAATTCACATTACTCTCTAAATCTCAGCAAATGAACACTTGAAAACAGTCACAGAGTGATCGTCTGATGATTGAACCCTGTACTCATTTCTTTTAAAAACAAAGTAATAGTCCTTGCACACAAATTCAATTCAAGATATATTAGAATTCAGGACGTCAACAAAGTCATCATGTTGTGAGCTGAAAATTCCTTTAAAGGCTGCCTTTGAATTCTAAGGGGCTGCCAGATCCAGAGACTAAGGCCTTGGAAGGCTAAGTTAGTGAACTCGCTCTGGTTTCTTTCTGTGAATGAAGCTCTCTTTTGTGTGCACATTTGCAAGCAAAGCAGGTGCCTTGCTACACACACAAGTGGAATTGCAATTGGGATCTTGGCTTCTTGTCAAGTCAGTAGCACACCAACCAGTCAAGTCAAAAGAGGACATATTCTTCCTTATTTGACTCCCCTTGTAATCTATTTTCTCCCTTAATTTTAGCTACTATGTAGAGAATTTAATACTTTTTTCAGAGTCCAAAGGTGGTTGATCTAAATGGTACATTTTGTGCTCAAGGAATCTCCCACACACTAAGCTTTTGACTATCAATCATTGGCCTCACCCTTGACAAGACCCCCGACTTTCACTTTCTACAAAGCAGTTAAAGGTTCAAAAAACCCCATCAAAAATCCCCTGGATTAAATTTTTAAACAAAATTTAACACTGACCTTTAAAGAAAAGAAATAGTTTTCCAGTGGTCCAGAAGGTGACTCTCAGATCTTGAGGGAAAAAACAGTGACAAAACGCCATTCTTGGAAAGTAGGCGGATGCTTCAGGTGCCATATTGGTACCCCGGAGAAGCATGGATAGTACCCCTTCCTCAGTCCACCCATCAAGAACTGGAGCTGCCAGTTAAAATCTGTATCAAGTGCACTGTTATCAACTCGTGGCCTCCATGGTCCTACATGTTTGTGCCTTCTACTTTGTTCTCAAAAGTTGGCTTGCTTTAGAACAGTGCACAATGGGGCTTCACAAGTAATGTTACTGGTTTCACAAGCGCCATTTAAAATTCAGTCCCATTGCTGCTAAAAACATATATGCATTCCTGCGTTTAATTTCCTTATTGTGTCTCCTTGAACCTGGGTGCTGCACCAAGATGGCTGCAATGACATAAACTGAGAGATAAGAAGGGAAAAAAATGAAGAAAAGCAGCAATCAAAGCAAAAATTAGTTCTGGGAAAAACCTGCAAGAAGATGAAAGAGTTTTGTTTTGCAAGCCCTTCCTACCCCCACTTGTTTTTTTGTTTTTGCTTTAAAAGCAAAACCAAGAAAAAGAAAATTAGAGGAAGTTAACGCGGCATAGCTTTCTCTTGGTTTCTAGGCCCCTTTTGTAGAATCACAAAATTTTACAATTACCTAACTCCGCTACTCTAACCTCCACCCACCTCCCATAGGAAGTCAGCAGACTACCCACAGGCACAGGAGTAGCCAATAAGGTATCATCATTCCACTAATTATTGGTGGACAGCACCCTTCAAAGTCAATGCCTACCACAGGAGAAGATGCCATGAACCACCCCCCATAGGTTCTGCCTTACTCTGTAAGATCCTCAGAAGTTCTTTAACCTCCTTTCATGCTACCAAAAATGTCTTTTTCATAACCTACACCCCTCTTGGTTTAAACTTCTAACAGTCTCCTAAGACAAACCTTTTTTTCCTCTATCTAAAAGTGGGACTTCTATAGAAGCTTCTAGAATAACAGCTGCCCAACACAAATACCACATCCTGTAGAAATCAACTTGTTTTTTGCTGAGGAAGATCAGCCCTGAGTTAACAACTGTTGCCCATCTTCCTCTTTTTGCTTGAGGAAGATTTGCCCTGAGCTAACATCTGTGCCAATCCTCCTCTATTCTGTATGTGGGTTGTGGCCACAGTATGGCCACCAACCAGTGGTGTAGGTCTGTGCCTGGGAACTGAACTTGGGCAGCCGACACGGAGCGTGACCTTAACCACTAGGCCACAGGGGTGGACCCAGAAATCAACTTTTAATGAAACCATATCAAATTAGTTTAGTTTTATAGTTTGAAATAATTGGCACCCTGATGTAAAAAGTATTACCATCTGGCCACTACCTAGGAAGAAGAGAAACAGCACTGCCATTCCGCTTTCAGTGCCTGAATTATGAGGATGCCCTGGTTTGGATCGCCACATGCCATCCCAAGCGAATCCCCTGGGAATTTCACTGACAAAGCAGGAACCGTACTTATCACTTCTGGCTGCTGGGGCAGGGGTCCCAGGCTCCTCCAAGAATCCCAACTCACGTCCCCAGCAGGGTTACTCCTATACAGCGTATCTGAGCCCCGTTCTCAGCCAGGGAGAGAACACTTGGCTCACGGGCTCCATGGACCCCCTGCACACTCTTCTCAGACTCTGCCCCCGACACGTGTGACCACATTCTGTTCACTGGCCACAAGATGTGGGCTACTGCCAGCCTCCTGCTGCCCTGGGACTTCTCTGGGAGCAACCATCTCCCAATACTCCCCTGGTCCTGTGAAGACAGGCACGCTCTCTAAATCTTCTGCCAGGAAAATTGAGCTTCTTTTTTTCTTTCTTTTGACCTAGATTAAATCGACTGCATTTGCCAGCCTTTCGGGAAAGCGACTGAGGATGACCGTGCGTGGCTGTGTGTGTACTGTAACACTTCTTCACCCACTATGATGTAGATCCCAACAAGAGCAGGACACAGATAGAACAGATATCAAGGGCAAAATTGTGGGGATCTGCTTCTTCCCCTTCCCTGGGCCTCTGAAAGAAGCCACTTATGTTAAACCACTTGAAACATCTAATAGCTGTAAAAGTATCCGAAGAATTTTAATGTCACCCTTTCCCCTGATTGGCCAATCACTGCATTTAGCTGTCTCTCGAATGCTCCCACTCTGGCTCTAAGCACTGAAGGTGGGTTTATGGGTGATGAGAGTGTCTGTTCAGGGAGCTATGGAGGATGGGAGGAAGCAAGCACGCAAGCAGTCGCCTTTGTTACAGAAAATGTCATTTGACCTTTGGAATGCAAGGTAATAAGCAAACTGTAGATTTGACTACATTTTCATTTTTTAAACACTAATTCTAGACTAGGAGGAAGGACCATAGATTTTCTCTAAAAAAGAACACAATAAGCTCATTAGAAGGCTGCATCAGGCAGTCTCCTTAAAGCCAGTGTAAGTGGCCCAACTCCCTGGGCTGGTCATTCTTCCAGGAGTCTTGGTGGCAGGGCAGAAAAGGGTACCAGTGAGGATGGCAGCAACTCCAAGGGCCTAGCAGTCTGAGCAGGGCTTCCGGCTAAGTTAACCAAGATGACTTCACATAGATTAAGGGAGGTGACTCAGGGTTAAGCGTGGTAGAAGGTAGCTCTATCTTGAATCCAATTAAAAAGGATTTAGTTTCTAAAGTACTCAGGGACCTCATTAAAAGGAAGTTTCTAATAAAAGGTTATTTCGGAGTATGCATTCTCTTGAGGATAGGATGGTATTATAATTAGGAGCCTAGTGGCAACGAGAGTAGGTTAAATCATATCTATTTTCCCATGATTCTCCATTCAGCACACTGGGGTATTAGATGCTCCCGGGCTGGACCAGTCTCCTAAGGTCAACGCCACTGTCCTGCTTTGATGGTGAAGCAACTTATATTCAGGAGACTAGGAATACAGGCCCCTTATTGTTAGCTTGAGTCAAGTACAGCTCAGCTCTACATTAAGCACACACCAGTGCTATCAACGGTGTTCTAACTTCCTCTATGGGCCTCTTCCAGGTGGGGCTGAACTCTTCCAAGAGGCATTTCAATCCAGAGTAGAACCAACATTTTTTTTTTTTCTGGAATTGGAATGAGGAAAGTCGTTGTGTACTTCCCCACTCTGGTCTTTACGGTCAAAGTGAAACGAAGAGGCAAACGCTTTGCTACAGCAACTGTCATCTGGCTTAAATAAAGATCTGTACTTATTTTAGACGTCTTCCTGCGGCATGTGACTCTAGAGGCTGATATTTACGGCCATTGTAGCTGCCTCACCCACTCCCATGATAAGGAAGTCACCTTTCGTGTGTATGCAGACGGGGGAGGAAGATATTTTTACAAATTGCCTGGAACAGTGGAACTCCTATAAGAAATGCACTTTCGTAGCCAAGTATAAATGGATGTTCCTGTGATAAAAGGCAAGTATGCTTGGTCCCAGAGTCCTCAAGGCAGAGACTGTGACGGTTTCCAGAGTGACGCTGGGTATTTCTCTCATGCTTCATTCATAAAGCTTTGCAGTGAGTAAAGCAGTCAGCCTTTGTCAGCATTTCAGACTGATGGGATGTTTGACAAACTTCTTAGCCTCTTGAAGCCTCTGTTTCCTTATTTATAAACTGGAGTTAGTGATAGCAGCTATATCACGGGGTTATTAAATTAAATAAAATTTATTAAAATCTATAACACAGCTCTTGGCATATACATCGAAGTGACTGATACATGTTACAGATTATGGACCACCTGAAATTTGTTCGGTTCCTCGACAAAGCCCCACGCCCAAGGAGACCTTCTGCAGGTTCCCTATGAGGCAGGTGAGGGACAGGGAGCGTCACCCCAATGTTATAACGAAAGACACCAACATACAGAGACACAGCATCAACACTCCCGCCACCATGTCGTGCTGCTCCCCGGCGGTCCCTGGATAGAAGGCAGGCAAGTGAGGCTCTTTTGTAAGTGATGACCACGCACCCTTTAATAGGGTTTGGAATTGATTTTGTTGTCTTGCTTTCTGAAGTAATTACTGGGAACCAGCCAAGTTCACCCATTTGCATGGCCTTTGAGTGCTATGAACATCCATTTACATGGCCTCTAAACAGTCAATCCATTTTAAGAGAATCATTCTGATGACTTTCCTTTTCAGGGTATAACGAAATTTTCCCCAGCTGGACACTTGATGGTATTCCCTACCACCAGGCAAAAATTCCCCAAAACAGTTTGTTATTTGAAATAAAAACTGTCGCTGTCTAATGAGCACACCCAGGTTTCATTACTATAAAAGGGGTTTAACCACAAGTTTGTCACTTCCCTTTAATTCAGCAACAAGAGAGGAGGAAAAAAGGCAGCGACCTTGGGCTTCGCAGGAAGAGGCAGCACTCTCTCTAAATGTCTAGGATCAAGGGAGAGAAGAAAGGGATTGGCAGGAGGAGAACTGGGGTCCATGCCCCCTAAGCATATTTGGGCACCCCCTGAAATTGGGGTTCCAAGCAACTGGGTTTCATTTTGAGAGTTACCGTCACACAATGATAAGACACAAGAAAAAAAAATCACTAAGCACCTGATAAATTGCTGTCTCTTGTTGTAGTTTGGTTGTTGCTTTATTATCACGCTTCCTAAGGACCACGAAAGCTCTCTGAGGGCAGAGGGCCATGTAGAAAGGGTTCTGGTCCCCTTCACAAGGCACAGCATGGTGCCAGGCATCTAGGTGCTTCGTAAATACTTACTGATTGACTGTCCTCAGGGCATTTTCCCCTCTGCTCGCCCCAGAGCAGTGCTGGGCCATGAGGCAGTGTCATGAAAGAGGAAGAAAAACCGAAAAAACGGGGTGGCTGTGGGAAAGAAACTTCACTCGTATCGTGATTTTAACAAGGCTGGTTCTGATTTGACTGTGATCCATTTTAAATGCCGGACTGGAGAGAGTGAAGGCCTTAGCAGCCACCTAGTTTAAGTCCCTATTTCCAGTTAGAGAAACTGAGGCACAGAGGTGGCATCTTGACAGAGTCAACCCTGATAACTGACAAAACCTGGGCCTGAATCCAGGTAGGTAGGCTCAGTCCTGCCGAAGGCTGCCGTGCTTATGCTTATCCATCATTCTAAATCTCAGCCCCGCTATAGATTGAATACAACTTTCCCTTTTTCAGGAAATTAAGTAAGTATAACTGATTTGGGATATAATAAAAATATAATCCATGGTCCTTGCACTTGATGTGCTTAAAATTTAACTGCCAAGTTAACTGTTCATTCTTGAGTAGGTAGGGAGAAGATTCATCTTCTTGGCCACAGAATCTCTCCCTTGAAAACCTCCAAGGGAAAAGTGAAATATTTCCTTGATTTCAAAATTACAGAAAACTCTACGAGCCACACACTGATTAGCAGCCACTGGGTTTCACTCCAGGAAGAACACGTCATTTATCAGCCTTCCCCATGCTGTGCACACACCGAAGGAGTATTTGATCTAAAAACTTTCATTTTTCTCAATCATTGCCAATGACATTTATTCTTCTGTTAAACTCTTAGAAAAAAGAGAGAAGAAATATCCCGCAGGCTCCCATTCCGTCCCCAGATGACTGGATGAAGATGGATTTCCAAATCTTTAGCCCTTTTGGACTTAAGGGCCATTGCTTGGTTGGATTTCAAACACAAACACACACACACACACACACACACACACACACACGATTATTAAGATGGAGGTGAGAAGAAAGGCACGTTGTAAAACACTATGCAGTGAGCTAAAAGGCTCTGGGCAACCAAGATCATTTACACGCAAAGCCTCTGTTGGACTCTCTTGCTTTCTAATGTGCAGATAACAAATGATAACAACACCTCTTTGTAGTTAAAAGAGATATTCTCTCACCACTAAAGGTCTCGTGGTTAGTTCTAAATTTCATTCTATCACCAGAAGATCAAGAGCTCAGGCAATCCCAATCAGTGGATATTCCAAATATCTTAAATGCATCCAGGAATACTTTTTATGTTAGTTGAGAGGAAGATTTATCTGCCTGAACATGACTGTCTTAGGCTAACATTAAACTTGGTTTGAATTTCGTGAGCACATTCCAATTTGTCCAAAGGGATGTGGCCCACGCGATTGCTGGGAGGCAAGGAAAGCAATCTAGGATTCAAATGTGCCATGAAGAGCAAACCAAACAAAAATTCCACACATCTTGTGTCATTCTTCTGGCATGTTCAGAAGGCTGGGTGGAGGAGCTTTCCATCCTTCAGTTTTGGACATGGGTCACTGATAAATAATTCAACCACTATTTGTCCAACATATTTATGCTTTTAATTTCCATCATGGTAAGCTTCTAAAGGATTCAACATGACCACAGGAGGGAAGAAAAATGCCTAAGATTTCATTACCAGTCAATCTTATAAACTGACCTATGTGTTAAAGAGCTGTCATAAGGTAATACATTCCAAGTATCTGATACAAACCATAAAATAGCCGTATGTCAAAATGACTGGTAAACTTGGTCAACCGAATGAAGCAGTCAGCCAATTCAAAGAAAAACTCAGGTTTGAACAGATGTATTCAGGTCCCATGGTAGAGTCACAGTATAATCTTGTCTACGCAATGAGGCCTTAGCCAAATTCTAAGACTAAAGACAGCTAAACAAGGGTTCCAGGAGTTTGGTTTCATCCATCTAGTCTGCCACCATTCCTTATAACATAGGAGTCTAAGACCACAACAAATGTGCAAAATACCTTTCCAGAATCTAATTACATCTTAAAACAGCGTTTCTCAAATTTTCTTGCATAATCACCTGGCGTGTTTGTAAAACACAGATTCTTGGAACCAACCCATGGTCCTACTGGGTCAGCATTTTCAGAGGAAAGGCCTGCTAATCTGTATAACTGTGCTCCCAGGGATTTGTATCCTCTAGGAAGGAAACAGTACAACAAAAGACACCTATGGCAGAGACCGCCTCCTGTCCACCCCAATCCATTCTCTCATCCCGCAGCGCGAGGATGGTAGCAGAGCGTGTGCTGAAACCACATTTGCTAGCCTCTTGCCATGTGACTACATATATTCAAAGGGAAGGGAGTGCAAGTGATATTTGCTACTTTGGGGCCAGGGCTTTTAAAAGAGCACATGTGACTCTTATACATTTTCTTTCCTTTTCTTCCGGACGGGTACAAATGGCAAAAGAAGCCCCAGGGGCAGACAGAGCCACAAGATCAAGAAGACTGGATCCACGTATCACCCTGGGGAGGAAAGTCGCCTACCAACCAGGACACCCATAGAGGATTACTGACATGAGCAAGAAAGAAACTTCTACAGGGCTTTAAGTCCTAATACATTTTTGGGTCTACTCGCTACAGTAGTTCAGTCTATCCTGATTACTACCACACTGAGTGGTAAAAAAAAAAAAAAAAAAAAAAAAGACAAAAATATATTGAAATGATGGGAACTCTGAGCACGTCAGTGCTCTGCTCACACCTTTAGCACATTTTCAGGATACTGCCCAAAGTGGCTACATTAAAAACACACCAGAAGGATCGAAGTGAGTATGTTTTAGAAATTGGTTTCAGAAAATTGGAAGTTGGTGGATGGCTATTGAGAAATTAGGTAGATAACGTGAGTGATGCATTTACATCTGTATTTAACAGTTTCCTGGTGAGGAAACCCACTTTTTTGAACAAACCACTTGGCAAAATCGACTCGATTGAGAGGAGAATGTAATTCTTGACAGGCATGTCTAAGATTTCAGTCCTCATTGATAAATAATTCTTAATTTCGCCCGCTTGTATGGTGAGATTCAGTCCTTTCAATCTTTTCTCCCTTCTCCTCTGTGTTAGCATTTCTGAAAGTGCCGATGCAGTAGATCAGCCTTATCCCCCCACTCCCTATCTCTACTGCATCTCTAACCAATTAACATTCTCAAATGAGTCTGGGGCCCAGATAGGGGGGCGCTGTGCAGGTGGGGATGGAAGTCTGACCCGGAGAGGTCTCAGGGAGTCTGGACCAACTTGGCCAAGCAAAGAGGCAGTATCCTGTACCACTTTCCTGGGGTGACTTAGGAGCTAGCAAGTGATGTTTTGGTACCTAGGCAGCTCTGCAATAGTTTTAAATCCCTTCAAAGAATTCCTGAAAATAAGCAGATGCCCAAATACAAGAGTCTAAGAGATATCAAGGTGTATGCTATGAAAATCTAGGGAACAGGTATTGAATAAATTCCTCTTTTCTTTATCCCCCTTGGTTGGGATTTCATGTAGATCTAAACAGGTGTACAGAATCCTAAGTATCTTTGCTCAAAGAAGATGCTTTTAGTTTTTTAGCATTGTGATGTTGGAACAAAGAGAAATTAATATTTGGAATGGAGGCAAGGGTATACAACGAAAACAAGAGAGATACCTACAGATAAACATGGCCCCTGAGTAGTTTGTAGGCAGAATGGAAATCATATAGGCTAAGTGGTTCTTGTAAACTATTGTAAAACTTCTCTAGAGGCCACTGAGAGTTAATGTTCTGCCCCCAACCTCTTATCTGACCACTAAGGTGATATCTGGAAAGTGTGGGTTAATTTGTACATCATTTACTCTCTTTGACCACAACTAGAAATCTGGAAGGCCTGTCAAAAATCTGTCCCTGGAAGACGTGCCCTAAAATATATTCTCTGGAGCATACCTCCCACGACCCAGTTTTGTGACATCGATGCCAGAACATCTCTGGGTTCTGGCTGCTCTGGAAAGCTCCCAGGTGAGAAATTCAGGCCATACAATCAGGACACATCTAGGTTATCTGAAGCCTGAAGACTCGGACTGGTTTTCTCTCATTAGTCTTCATCACACCCCTTGTTCTAGCCTTCCTCAGTAGCACTTCAGAGAAGCAATGAAGAGATTTTGTAGAGCATCAAAAAAAATTTCCAAATTTTCCAGCCATTAAGGCTAACTTCTTGCCTGTCAGCGGCTTTTAAAACGTTGATGGCTTTTTCCTCACAATGCACAAGCCAAGTGGAGTCTGGAGGGTCTGCTCTTAACTGTGACCAGAAATGGACTTCATGTAATTATATCTTTCAAGAGAAGTCACACTCAGAGAAAGGGGGTGGGCAACATCCATCGATCCCCTTTTCTAGGCTGCACCTATCTAATCTAGACTCTAGACAGTGCAATAACATATGGGCCTGCTCTGCTCGCAAGGTTGACATCCACTACTGACACTTCTAGTTAGGCAGCAATAGAAAGCAGGGCCCATTCAAGGAGTGACAGAAGAGTCTGGTGGAGGGATGAGAGTCTGTTTGAAAGTAATCTGCTCTATATTCAAGAGGGCAAGAAGAGGGGCAAAGAGGTGACTAGCAACTGCAAACATCATAGAAACAAATAGGAAGCATCTCAAACTGTCTTCTTAACCAAATGGCTTCTCACTAGTTTCCAATGAAAGACGTTGGTGCTAGAGATAATATTCTTGGGTTCTAATAAAACTATCATTTCTTCCTTGATAATGTGTCACCTGTAAAAAAATAATCGTACAACTGTCCATCATGCTGCTCCCAGCTCTACAAAGCACTGTCCATAACGTATTCCTGGTAACCCAACAGATAAACCACTCTTGGTCCACAGGAGGAGAACTGCCCCATAATATGATTCATTACACATATATTTTTTCTCTGTGAACTGAAAAACTCACACTCTACTTTCAGTTCAAAGACAGGTGTAATCTCATCATCAGACCGTTCTATAAAAGATTTTATTCTGAGAGTTGGGTCTTCCTCAAAACATCAATAAGTCATCTGGTAGATTACTGCTAACATCTTTGTAAACAGGGATAATTACCCCTAGAGACTCCACAGTTTATGGGAAAAAAAGTAAGCTATGATGCTTTTCCCTCACATGAGCTGTGTAGTGAATGCGAGGTTTGAGGCCAACCAAGTGACCGCTCTCTTTCAGGTCCTCTTCAATAGCTGGCTATGAAAGAACATCATTAAAAAGTGGGATACTGGCCTAGAATTTTTAAAAAATTCACATAACTTTAGACACCTTTTGATGGCTTTCAGAACAAAAGAAAACTCTAAGCATCCACATCCTCATTTCCAAGGGGGCTCCCTACGTCTAGATGAGTGAATGAAAATCTAGTCTAATCAAGTTTATCTAAAAACAAAAGATCAAAGGCAGAAAAAGACATCAACAATAGATTAAGTGGTCTGTCTCCCAGGCCTTGCCCTAGGCTTTCAGGCTCCTAGGAGGTCTGACCATCACAACCCAGGTTTTTCTCTCTAAGAAGATAACGAAACAGAACTATGCAATTCGGGAAAGGACTTGCCAAATGCACTTTTTATCAGTCTCTGCATTCAGCTCCCATGTTTTAACTACAGCAGAATAAATTATTTTTGAGATTGTATACTGCCATACGGAATAAGCCGTAACACTAAGAGATAAGTGACTGCTTACACAGCCTTCTTTTAAACATTTCATCAGGCTTAGAACAGCAGATAAAACAACTATCTCATGTGTACCAGCAGGTTCCAGATTAAGCCAACGGAGTTAAAAACCGTGGAACCAAATATCAGCTGATTCCAATTTGAAGCAATAAGTCACTAGCTATGTTGACATAGTTATATGAGGTCTGGTTACCAGGTGACAGCTACTGTATGTTTTAATCCAACTTCCATATTAAAAAAAGTATTTTGCAACTGCCTTGAAGCTGCCACAACAATACATTTTTAAAAGAGTAATAACAGAACATAAAAAATATCCTTAATAAAACTGTCAGCATTAAAAGATACAGAAGATTCCTCCTAAAGACATGAATGAAAATCAGCAGTAAATACATACCAATAAACCAAGCATGCGGGAAGTCGAACAGATTTTGTCTACATGAACCTAAATATCAGACACCCATTGGGGAACAAAGATTGAAGACTCACTCCCCCGCCTCCTGCCATTAACCATGCACGTCAAAAAGAAGCGAGATGCTCTTCAGTGTGGCGAGCATGGCAGACCAAAGGCCAGTCTGTGTTACTTCCACTGTGGATTGTTTCACAGACAAGTGGCTCATTGAGAGATGGCCAATACATTCTGCTGTTCTCCTTGGATGTATGGGACAACGTGGACACTGCACTGTGTTCTGGAGAGCACAGAAAATGATTTTTGTTTTCTTTTTCCCCTGTGAAATTTGATAAGAGATCCTTTGATACTCAAGTATCTATTTTACGGGGACTGAAACTTGAGATGCAAATGGACGCTACTGAAGCCACAAAGCCTTTTTACATATGAGAATGGATAGGAAAGGAGGTGTCCTATGTTGCAATGCAAGGACCCTGGATTAAAAAGCCTGCCTGGCCTAACAGAAAGGGTGCTGGCCTGAGTCCAAGATGGTGGCTTTTGTCCCAAGTCCCCTAGCTGTGGCAACTCGTTGACCTCCTCCAACTACAGATTCCTGTCCTTGTAAAATGAAGATGCCAACCCCACCTGCTACTCACAGACCCCTGATGCGGAATAAATGAGAGGACCACGTGAAAATGCTCCACAAACAGATGGAGTCCATACAGATGGAAGTTATTATTAAACGGGGTATCAAAACTCTCGAGTTGATAAACCGAGATCGGCCGTAAAGGAAGCTGAGCAGTTTTTGGCAAATTACTCTCTATTTCTTCTCTTTCTCTACAAAGAGGCTAACTCTGCTTGCGGGCTTCAGAGGGTTACTGCGGGATGATTGGTCTAAATGACTCTAAATTACACATTCATGGATTTATATGATACAGCTGCTAACCAATAAAAATAGCCCAATTATGAATTCAAACTATATGAAAATGTAAAAGATAAAGTCATAGTCAAGGGGCTAATTTTTTTCCCATGAGGTACTGGTGCACCACAGACGTGGACAAGGGTTTAAATGAAGACTCTGTTCTGCCATGTTTAAGAAAGAGCATTAATATCTTGTGTGACTGCATCTGTGAATGAAGACATTCAAAAAGGCATTATGTTTTCAACGTAAGTTAATAATAAGGCTATTTTTCCACCCACTCTTTGGCACAGCTGTAATGTTCTTGGCCTCAAGTGGAGGCAACGTGAAACAAGGAATCAGAAGATAAATGACACACAGCATATCAGTGTCAGTTCATATAAAATATTCCCAGATTGGAAATGGCTGTGTATTGTCTTAGTGACTACGACTCCTTCTGTTCCTTCTTTTCCAGCAAGTGTAGAGTTGGAGAGCCAAGGCCTGCCAATAGAGCTTGGTTTACAGCACCCAGATAATAGTAAGTTAATTTTTGTCCTAATTCCAATCAGGTGCCAGCTAAAGTTGAAACACAATTTATCTCCTGTCCTGTTTTCTTTGGTGACACTGCTTTCCATAAGCATGGCTGTTGGCCTGGATGGATGTGGCAGGTGGAGAACCAAGTCTGATGATTAAGGAAGACTAAGGAATAAAAAGAAATTATTCTAAGCATGGCTATTAGGACCCGGTGACCCGAAGCAGAAAAAGCACAGAAGCTGGGGTGGGGGAATGCCAAATTTTACTCACTGCCATTTGGAACAACCTACTTACTGCCGCTAAATCTCCTCTTGGTGCCTGGAGTGTTTCTGCTCTGGTGTAGAAAAGTGAGCTACATAGCAGTTAATGCTCTCAGAGAGCACTTTGGGGATAATCCAGGAAAGGGACAGTAAAAGTGCCAAGTGTGACACTACTCTGTTGTAATGGAATGAGAAATATTATCACACCTAGAGGTGCGATAGAAGGTGAGTGTAAGTTCACGGTGGAATGTTGACAATGAAAATCATAGATTTCTATGGCTTCAAAAAGGGCACTTCAAAAGCTCCTTCTGAACTACGCAAGGGAAAGGCCTTACTGTCCCCATTATACTGAGATGGGACTGGTGTCACAGGAGGTCTGAAAGTGGCCCACTGAAAATTAAAATTCAGAGCAGAGGTCATCAAGATCAAAGCTCACCTCCACTCCCTCTTGACATTATGGCTTGTCCAGCAAAGAGCCTTTGGTATTTCTGGAACCCATATGGCACTATAAAATGAGGCCTTATTATTTTTTGTGAAATGGATGCAAATGAAAACTGAGTCGAACTTCTTCATGGTAAATAATACCCATGGGTGTTTGCAACCAATGTCACTTTCTTCCAGATTCAGAAACTGACTCTGTGAGTATCTATTAAAATTTACCATTATATTCCTAGTAAAATAGCATAATAAGTTAATATGTCATCGAACTTTGCCTATAATAACAAAAGGGGGGTTAGGAAGAGTTTATCTCAAGGATCCAGGCAGTTTCTCTTAATGCAGTTCACTTTTCCTCTGACCCTTCCGTGATCCACATTCGGATCTTGAATGTGCCAGGGTCCCAATTGCAGAAAAAGGACTCAGTGACCCTAAAGGGCTAGATGAAGACAAAGGCGTAGACATATTAGGGTTCCTGGGCAAAGGCCAATTTTCTCACTTCAAAATTTTTAATTTTCTCATTCCAAAATGAAAACTCAATTTAAAAATCTTTCCATTTTAAAGCACAAAGTAAAAAAAAAGTGAGGGGTCGGCCCAGTGGCGCGGCAGTTAAGTGAGCACATTCTGCTTTGGTGGCCCAGGGTTCGCAGGTTCAGAACCCGGGTGTGGACATGGCACCGCTTGGTAAGCCATGCTGTGGTAGGCGTCCCACATATAAAGTAGAGGAAGATGGGCACGGATTTTAGCTCAGGGCCAGTCTTCCTCAGGAAAAAAGAGGAGGATTGGCAGCAGATGTTATCTCAGGGCTAATCTTCCTCAAAAAAAAAAAAGTGAAAAATTATGAGACAGAAAAAGGACCAAAATAAAGTCTTTGGATCATGAGTCTAGTCCCCAGAGGCCCAAATTCCTAGCTATGTGAGCATACTTAAACTGTGTAAATCCGGTTTCTCATCCACAAAATGAGGATGACTAGCTTCCTCAGCCTCCTTCCCAGGATTATCCTGAAAATTAGTCCTTTATAAATCTGTAAATGTGAAGGACCATACAAGCACGTGTGTTTTAGCATTTCTCAGAAAAGCTCTTTCATTAATAGTCATACACACATGCACGCAAACAGTATCTTGAAAGATCATATTCTTCTGGTTAAACTTGCATTACTTTTTTTCTCACAGTTAAAACCGTACTGCACCCTCAGAAGGCATGAGCTTTTCTGTTAAAAATGCACCATTAAGTTGGGTTGAGTCCACCTCCACCCCAGGCCTCGCGTGGAACAAACAGGAGCTACCCCGGGAGGACACTGGCAGGAACACAGATCTTAACATTAATTCAATTACACCCCAATGCAGAGACCCTTCTTTTGTGAATGCAGTTTGCAGTTTGTGATGAAATTTCCTTCTGTACTCATTTAAATATAATTACTGCACTTATCTTGCACCCTGAAGCCCCGTGCCTAGAGACGCCAGCCTGGCTTCTCATAGCCCACAGTAAAATCAGGTTCTCCAGGAAAAGGCTGTTATGATATTCCCTGGAAAAGTTACTATAAGCCCAGTTAGCGTGCGAAGATTTGGAGGTGTCTGTGCTGAGGTCAGGGAACTACCCCATCTAATTCCCACTCAAAATGGCCTTGGAGGGCGGTGTTGAAAGCAAGGCTAAGAAAAACAAAATGAAGTCATGAATGATTGCAGTATCTTTACATTGGTAGGGTTAAAATTCTCAGACATCACCCAAACGAGTGGAAAAATATAATGACGGTAACATCAAACTGAATTTATGTAGTGCCTTCTACTTTCTCAGGCATTCTTGGTTCTTCTGAACTCTGGCTCCACGTTCAAATCACCTTAAAAGGGCCCTTCAGCAGAGGAATTAGATGAGAAGTCCTGAGGGTGGAGTCCAGGCTGCGGTACGTTTGTTTTTTAATTTCTCTAGGTGATTCTAACACACAGACAGGGCTGCAAACCGCTGTGTCTCATTTGAATCTCATATCAACTCTGTGAAGAGAAGGGGCAACTTACTCCAGGTCACACAGCAGGTTAATTTTAAGTCTAGATCGGAACTCAAAGTCCCCGGGGCCTTTCCAAAATAACACGCTCACTTGGAACTGTTACAGCAGACTCTCTCGGGGCGGGGCTGTGATGGGGGGGCGGGGTTAAAGAGTAGACTGGCTGACTTCCATGGAACCCAGGCTCTCCCGCCATCTAGCCCATCAGTATTAGCAGCCGACACAGCCTCCCCTTCCATGGTCAGTCGCATGGTGGCAGGATCAGGCAGGACTGTAGTGGCGCATTCTGCCTCAAGGCTACTCAGCATGTGAGAAGTGGCTTGCTGGGAATCAAAACCAGCTGGAGCCTTACAGTCCTACTGGAATAATGGGAGCAGTGTGGTTGGTGCTTCTAACTGCTTGGTTTTCTGTCACCTGTGACCTTGCTGGGACAGAGGGGTGCTTTGTCAGAGGGCAGTGCATCCTCAGTGCCTGGAGCTGGGGCGCTGTGGGATTGTGTTGGAAGAGCCCATCTCAAGTATGACTAGGCTCCGGCACCCTACTTAGCACGATTGAGTTTGACAAGATCACAGCCCCAGGGGCCGCACAGCTGTAGACAAGGGACAGCTGGCTCCTTAAAACTGATGGACGTACTTACACATCTCTGGGACGTGAGGCTAGCGATGAGCAGATGACAATTCCTCACTACTAATTGGCTCTTCTGAGCAAACAGCAGTAACCCATAAAATGATGCTGACTCAGTACCTCCCCAGGAAAATTCCCTGGGTTGTTAAGTTTCTAAGAAGTCAGAAGGGCCTGGGAATCTGCCTGTGAGGGCAGGGAGGCAGTACAACACAAACCAGAGATCTAGAATTTGCACACACACATCCCCCCCTCCCTTTTTATTTGAAATTTGTGTTTCTCCATTCAGACTTCGGATAATCACTTTGCTCAGAAAGCTCAACACTAATGAAACAATCACGACCTATTTTTTATTTACAAAAGAAGTCAAGTCTGGCGGCTTGGAAAAGATCTAAGCTCTGAAAATGAGGAAGCTCGGGGAGGTCTGGGGAGTCCACACAGACAAAATGCAAGGGCAGGCAGAGGGCCACCCAGAGCTCTTATCCATTCCCCCTCCCCCATCACCGAGGAACTTTGGATTTTGAGGTGGTATCCCCATTTTGTGCCCCCAATGGGTCACTTTCCTGAGACCACCAGGCTGGCAGCTAGCATCCCATGGCGAGTCCTTGTCCAGAAGTCTCTCCCCCACGGTGAACTCAGGGGCTGCCCAGTGACACGTCCTAAGACTACAGGCTCAGAGTTCTTGTGGTTCAGCCTCTTAAAAACATGAGGACAGGTGGAGATAACCTAGACCCCGCCCTTTCCCAAGCCACCTGCCCTGCCCTCTCCAAGCCGGATTCTCAAAGTAAAAAGACATTCGCCACCAAGGCGAAAAATGAAAGAACAGGAGCAACATTTGTGAGTGTTCACTATGTTACAGGCTCTGGCCCAGGCACTTCTAAAGACATTAGGGCCTCGTTTATAGATGAGAAAACAGATTCAGAGAGGATAAGCAGCTTACCCAACCTCACACAGCTAGTAAGTACTGCAACTGGAATTTTAACCCAGATTTACCTATAATCTTTTCATAAACATGGCCAGGACTTCAATGGATTTCTTTTTTCTTGTGGTAAAATAGATGTAACTTAAACTTTACCATTTTTAACAACATTTAAGCGTACGGGTCAATAGCAATAAGTCCATTCACATTATTGTGCAACCATCACCACCGTCCATCTCCGGAACTCTTTTTCATCTTCCCAAACTGAAACTCCGTCCCCAGCCCCGGGCAACCACCATTCTGCTTTCTCTCTCTCAGAATTTGACTGCTCTAGGCTTCTCATATAAGTGGAATGGTTTCTACGGATTTCAAAAAGAGACAGAAAACCCAAAGAGTCAGAATTTAGTTTTGTGCTTTCTCCTTCTTTGAATGTTTTCAGTATTTCAGACAGCTTTTGGAAGACAAAAGCTCTCTCTGCCACTTCCATGGGCCAGCCCACTTTGCGGAATTTTTTATTTTAAAGAGTAATTCTTTTGAGAGGACCTCCCATGGAGAGTTACTGCTGTGATTAAAGAGCTGTTTCTTGAACCAGGTACAGTACCGGGTTGTGGGAACACAAAGATAGCAATATACAAATCCCTGCCTTTAGAGTCATGCTTTCAAAGGGCAGCGGGCAATTCTCATTTGCCAACTGAGACACACAGAAGAAACAAGACCTGTATCAGCTAAGTTAGGAGCAGGGTTGAAGCGTCCTGTAGACAACTGAATCTCTCCAGCTACTTTTAGACTAGGATGTTCTTTATCATTGGGCTCAAATTTCATCAAAACCTAGTCAATGTTCACTCCCAAGATTTCCAATAAACGTGTGTTGAACGGACACGTACAGGTTTCTTTAATATGTACACACTGTATATTTCTAAGAGCACTGGAATGAGACACAAATTTTGTTCTCAAGGGAGTTACAGATAGAAGAGATAAGACATGGTTGTAAATGAGTTAATACATGTTAGAAGGTGACAGATCAAATACAAGACGTGTATATAAGTCTTCACAGGCATTGGGAGAAAAAAGATTATTCTCAACCTGGAGATCTGAGACAACTTTGTAGAAAATGGTAGGTCCTGAAGGCAGGCAGGCTGTTGAGAGAAAGAGATGGAATATAAGAATTCCACCTTATAAAGAACAGATCTATAGGAATGGAGATTATAAAGGGAAATAGAAAAAACACAGATGGTTTATGGAAGACCTGGAAAATATGGCCAAGGAATCTGGGCTTTACTTACTAGGCAATATGGTGACACTAAATGTTCATGTGCCATAATCAGTACCGTGACTCCTCTGGATATGTAGGAAGGCATTGTGAGAAAAGACTCAGGGATAAGAAATATAATCCAGAAGAGCAGTCCTCTGCTTCTGGTCTAGACGGATAACCTTCCAGCTGGAGAACAGCTGACTGTCCTAAATAGTTCCCAGGCCACAGCACAGGGAGACGGAAGCCAGGTGGAACCTGGTAGACATTCCGAGTTGAGGATTTGGAGCTGCGAGTCTGGGGACCCAAGAAGGCAGTTAGAATCCTCAGGAAAGAGTACTGGAGAGGAGACAGCTACATAGAGAGAACCCCAGACATCTGCAGAGGGTCCCTCTGGAGTATTTGGTAGAGTACTGATCAGTGCATTTGAGTAAAGACTCTGCCAAAGACCAGGGAGTAAAAAACCATCCAGAGAATTAAAGGCTGAGAATAGCACCGTTTCCACCACTTAGACCAGAAAAACCCATAATTCATGGCATACTGGGTAGAGAATTCAGGAAGGCCTTACCTTAGAAGAAATAATTAGCCCCAGGCTGGGTACTGCTCCAGACCTGCCTAATACATCAAAAAAGCAAGACTGAAAAGGATTAAATTGCTTGCAAGTATCTTAACTGCATTGCAGAACAAAGCTCAAACATTTTTAGAGGAATACAAAAATATCCAGCACCCAAGAAGATGAAATTTATAATGTCCAGTTCTTGGTAATCAAAGATTTCCAGGCATGCAAAGAATCAGGAAAACACGGTCGATAGACAGAAAAATCAACTAATTGAACTCAACCCAGAACGAATACAGATGTCAGAATTAGCAGACAAGAAGATTAAAATAGTTATTATCTCTGTATTTGGTATGTTCCAAAAGGTAAGTAGAGACTTGGAAGACATAAAAAAGACCCAAAATGGACTTCTAGAGATTAAAACCATTCTGAGATGAAAAAGACACTGGGTAGGATTAATGGCTGACCGGACATTGCAGAAGAAAAGATCACTGAACTGTGCTTCAAAATGAAACACAGAGAAACAAGATTTTTTTTTAAAAAAAAGAAGGAAAGCACATTAGTGAGCTGTAGGACAACCTCAAGTGGCCAATATACGAGTAGCTGGAGTCCCCAAAGGAGAGGGGACAGAAAGGGGACAGAAAAAATATCTGAATAAAGTGCTGAAAAATTTCCAATTTTGATGTACACTCACAGATCCAAGAAACTCAATGAAGCCCAAGTATAAGAAACACGAAGAAAACTAAATCAAGACACGTCATAATCAAATGGCTCAAACCCAGTAACAAACAGAAAAATCTTAAAAGTAGACTGAGGAAAAAAGACTCATACATGGAGAAACAAAGGTAAGGATGACATCTAATTTCTTATTAGGAACAAAACAAGTACTGAAAGAAAGGAATCCACAGATACAGAGAACAGACTGGTGGTTGCCAGAGGCAGGGGTGGATGGGGGTCAGCTAGGGGATGGAGGGGGAAATGAGCGATGGTGCTCAAAACGTACATACTTCCAGTTATAAGTAAGTTCTGGGGATGGAATGTACAGTATGGTGACTAAAGTTAGTAATACTGTGTCGTATATTTGAAAGTTGCTAAGAGAGTAAATCTTAAAAGATCTCATCTAAAGAAAAGAATATTGTAATTACGTAAGGTGATGAACGTTAACTAAATTTATTGTGGTAATCATTTTGCAGTATATACATATATCAAAGCATCGTGTTGTACACTTAAAACTGATACAATGTTATATGTCAATTATATCTCAAAACTGGAAAAATAAAAAATAAAAATAATAAAAGAAAAAAACTGTCAACCTAGAATTCCATACAAAGTGAAAATATATTTCAAAAACAAAGGCAGAATAAACATTTTTGGATATACAAAATGTGACAGAATTTAACAACAGATGACCTACCCTATTAAAAAATGTTAATGGAAGACCTTCTTGCAGAAGGAAATAGGGATCCACACAAAGGTTTAGAGAGCACCAGAAATAGTAACTACATGGACAAATACATAAGATATTTTTCTTATTATTTAAATCTCTTTAAAAGAAATTTGACCAAACAAAAATTATAACTATGTATTGAGGGGTTTATAACATATGTGAAAGCAAAATGTGTGACAATAATAGCATAAAGGCTGGGAGAGAAAAAAATGGAAGTACATTACTGTAAGATTTTCAAAGTAAACATGAAGTTGTATACTGTCCTTTGAAAGTAAACTGCAATAAGGTAAAGATATATACTATAAACCCTAAAGCAACCCCTAAAATAACAAAGAATTATAACTAATAAGCCAGTAAAGGAGATAAAATGGAATAAAAATTAATCTTAAGAGGTGGAAAACGAGAATAAAAAACAGATGAGAGAAATAAGAAGCTAACAGTGAAATGACAGACTTAAGCCCAACTTTATCAACAATCACAGTAAATGTTAATTACGTAAACACTTCAATTAAAAGGCAGAACTTGTCAAAGTGATTTAAAAAGAAGACCCAACTATTTGCTATGTACATGATGCACTTTAAATATAAGAATACAAATAGTTTAAAAGTCAAAGAATGGAAAATGATACACCATTATAACATTAGTTAAAAGAAAACTGAAGTGGCTGTATTAACATCAGTCAAAGTAGATTTTAAAGCAAAGAATGACACCAGAAACAAAAAAGTCACCTCAAAATAACAAAGGAGTCAATTCATCAAGAGGACCTAACAATTCTAAACGCTTATGCACCAAATAACAGATCTTCAAAATATATAAAGCAAAAACTGGCAGAACTGCAAGGATAAACAGAAAAATCCACAATAACATTTGGAGATTTCAAAAGCCTTTTTCAATAATTGATAGAATGAGATAGGATACTCATTCTGTAAGGATACAGAAGATATGCACAACGCTATCAACCAAATGGACATCTGTAGAGCACTCAGCCCAAGGACAGCAGGACACATCTTCTTTCCAAGCACACACGGGACATTTACCAAGATAGGTCATATTATGGAGCATCAACAAGCCTCAATAAATTTACAAGTCTTCAAGCCATTCAAGGTCCGTTATGTTCCCTGACCACAATGAAATTAAATGAGAAATTAATAACAGAACAATCTCCAAAAAATCCTCAAGTATTTAGAAACTAAATCATACACTTTGAATAACCATGGGTCAAAGAAGAAATCAAAAGAGAAATCAGAAAGTATTTTGAACTGAACGAAAATGAAATGACAACATATCAGAATTTGGGATGTAGGTAAAGGAGTAATTTGGGGGAAGTGTATACCATTAAACTCTTTCATTAGAAAAGAAGGAAGATTTCAAACCAACGACCTCAGCTTCCACCTTAAAAAACCAGAAAGTGAGAGCAAATAAACCCAAAGTAAGCAAAAGAAGTAATAAAAATCAAAGTGGAAATCAATGAAATAGAAAACAAATACAAGAGAGAAAATTAATAAAATTGAGGCAAGTTCTTTGAGCAGACAAATAAAATTGAGAAACTTCTAGCCAGACGAAGGAAAGAAAAAAAAGAGAAAGCACAAATTGTCAGTATCAGGAACGAGAGAGATGACATCATTATAGATTCTACAGATATTAAAAGGATAACAGGAGAATATTATACACAGCTTTATGCCAATAAATTTGAACACTTAGATGAAACAGACATATTCTCTGAAGGAGAGAAACTCAAGAAGAAATATATAACTTGAATAGCCTTATTGGTACTCAAGAAATTGAATCTGCACTTAAAAACCTTCTCACAAAGACAACTTGAGCCCCAGATGACTTATGTGATGAATTCTAACAAACATTTAAGGAAATAATAATACAACTTAACACAAACTCTTCCAGGAAATTGAAGAGGAGAAAATACTTTCTAACTCACTCAAGAGGCCAGGATTGCATTAAACCAAATCAGCCGAAGAAATTAGAAGAAAGCTACATAATGATATTCCTCCTGAACACAAAAGCAAAAAAATCTCAATAAAATTTGAGCAAATAGAATCCAATAACAAAAGGATCGTCCATCATGATAAAGCGGGATTTATCTCCCAGCAATGCAAGAAATGACACATGTTCAAAACATACAATGACAGAAAGCAGATCAGCGGCTTGGGGGGTAGGGGGCCAACAGTGAGGTACTTCAACATTGAAAATCAATGTGATTTACCATATTTACAAACTCAAAAAGTATAGGATCATCTCAATAGATGCAGAAAAAGCATTTGACAAAATCCAACATCCATTCCGGATCGTAATGCTCAGCAAAATAGGAATTAGGAGGATATGTTCTAAACTTGACAAAAGGCCACCATGAATAACCAACAGCTTACATCATACTTAATGGTAAAAGAATGATTTTCTTCTAAGATCAAGAACATGATAACAACGGCTGCTCTCACCACTCCTAGTCAACTCTGTACTGGCGGTTTTAGTCAGCACAATCAGGCAGGAAAATAAAAAAAGAAAAGGCACTTATATTGAAAAAAGGAAGTAAAACTGTCTCTTTTGTGTGTGTATGTGACTGTAAGTTAGGCTTTCTTAGATACAAAGCCAAAGGCACAATCAGGAACAAAACAAATTAATAAGACTTCAACAAAATGAAAAACCTCTGCTTTTAAGAAGACACTGTTAGGAGAACGAAAAGACAAGACTACAGACTGGCAATCAGTATTTGCAAAACCCTGACCTGATAAAGGACTCATATACAGAGCATATCAAGAACTCTTACAACTCTATATTAAGGAAACAACTCAATTAAAATTAAATTGGCAAAAGATGTGAGCAGATACTTCGCCAAAGAAGATACACAGGTGTCAAATAAACACATGAAAAGATGCTCAGCATCATTAGTCACACGAAAATTAAAACCACAATGACATACACTGCTGCACACCTATTAGAATGGTTAAAATTAGAAATACTGCTTATACCAAGTGTTGGCGAGGACGTGAGGGAACAGAAACTCTCTTGCACTGCTGGTGGGAATGTAAAACGGTGCAATCACTTTAGAAAACAGTTTGGCAGTTTCTTAAAAAGTTAAATATACACCGACCATATGACTCAGCCATTCCACTACTAGATGTTTAGCCAAGAGAAACAAAAACCTACAAAATACTTGTACATGAATCTTCATAGCAGCTTTACTCATTAACAGTCAAAAACTGGAAATCATCCAAATGCCCATGAACAGGAGAGCTGATATACTGTGGTATATCCATTCAATGGACTGCTACTCAGCAATCAAAAGGAGTGAACTACTGATATACGTGACCTATTGATACTGAATCTTGAAACAATTACGCTGAGTGAAAGAAACCAGACCAAAAAAAGCCCATACTGTATGCCTGTTGTTATATAAAATTCTAGGAAACAGAAACTAACATACAGTGAGAAAAAGCAGATCAGCCGTTTGGGAGAGGGGAACAGTGAGGAATGGTTTTGGAAGGACATTTTTAAGGTGATGGATATGTTCATTATTTTGTTTGTAGTGACGGCTTCAGAGGTGTATACATGTGTTAAAACTTACCCAATTTTACACTTGAAGTATTTGAAGTTTATCGTATATTAATTATGCCTCAAGAAAGCCGTTGAGAGGAAAAGACCATTTGAAAGGCTACTTCCAATCCTCTAAGAAAGTAGTACAAATAGTAGCAGAAATGGAAATAACAGATGTAAGAGTACAAGGATTCAAATCATAAGATTTCGATGTGAAGGCGAGGAGAGGCAGGAGTCGGGACAACTCTAAGATTTTGAGCTTGGTAGACACGAAGGAAGGTGGTCCCATTAACGGCAACAGGGACGACCAAGAGAAGAGTAGGCTGGCAGAACATCTCATCCCCAAGGGCAGTTTAAAACCAGGGACTAGAAATCAGAGGCAAGAGACACAGCCTTTGGAATCTCCATGCTGTCTTCAACTTCAAACTCCTTCTTCATTCCCCTTGGGTGGATAAATTTTCCTCTGTTACAAGCTGAGTCCTGGAAGGAAGAAAACCTGAGTCTGGAAGTGTTCCATTCACCTACATGTGACCTTCCAGGAGTTTCTAGGATCACAACCAGAGGTAAAAGCTACCAGATCCTCCCTTCACAGAGACCCAAAAATGCACTCACCTAAGGGGATCATTCATGGCTTCACAAAAAGGCCATGTGTCCTGGCACGACATGAATACAGTGGTGGATGAAAACTGGAAGGGACAAGGCAATGCGCACCACAGGATCTAAGAAACTAGAAATGGCTAAGACCTATAAGTCATTCTCCATTTACTGTCCCCTTCTCGGTTAACCAGCCCCTGCTGCCAGAATGGAATCGTTCCTGAGCACGGCAGTGCAGCTCTTCACAACAGAGCCAAAGCAAACATCTGTAAGTCTGCCGGCCTTTCAGGTGAGCACACTGTGGCGAGGGCTCAAGGCCTTTACTGGCAAGAGACTCCAACTACAGAGAGAACTGTTTTTCTCCTCCCTTGTTTTATCTTAAATGTCAAAGCTTTTCACACTACAGTGACACCCTAAAATGGTTCTCTTCCTTCCGCTGCTTCAGTTGAAACAATATTTTTTCATGCTCCATAGAGTGCCCACCAGCTGATTCAAAACCAGGGATGCAATGGGGCGCTCCATTTCCCCGTGCCAGGGAAAGAAAAAAAGGTAGAATGGACAAGTGGGAAAAAATTTCCCTTTCTCTTGGATGCTTTGCAATCACTCACTCAACAAATGTTTATTACAGTTTTAAGGCACTGTATTAAGTTCTATGAGGTTCTATAAGGTATATACCGATTGGCTAAAACAGCTCCTGCTTGCAAGAAGCTTCAAGGTCAATAATACCAGGGCATCCCCAGTTGTAGCATGGCACGGAGAGCATTGTGCACGGTGCAAAGCGTACACAGTGCCAGTGGAGTGGGACATTACTCTCTGATGGGGTGTCCAGAAGGAGCCTTTTAAGGATGAAATGGTGTTTGCACTAGACGTTGAAAGGCCAAGATATAAACAACCAGAATTGGGAAGAAGAAGAAATAATACCTCCACGTAGAGGAAATGGGCAGGACTCAGGCACAGGAGCCGAAACCCAAGGAGTGTTCAGGGAATAATTCAGTACTGTGCAACAAACATCATTTAGCACCTGTTGGTTACCACGCATGGTGCTAACGGGTAGGCGCACAGAGATGGCAAAGACAATGCACACTCCAGAAGAGCATGCATTCTGCAGTGAAAATTTCAGTTGAATAATCATAAATATCAAGCATAGGCATACCCCCCGAGTGCTGTGGGCACCCCTGAGGCAGGACAGTGGAATGGTCAGGAGTACGGATTCTACAGGCAAACTATGCAGCTTCAAATTCCATGCCTGCCACTTATGGAGATGTGTTTGCCTTGTAAGTTTCAGTCTTCTCAGCTGTAAAATGGGCAGAAGAAACAGTATTTGCCTGATAGGACTATTGTGAGGACATACATTACAAGATAACGTTCATTAAACCCTTGGAATAGGACCTGGCACATAGCAAGTACTCCATATAAGCATTAATTGTTATTATTATTATCGTCAATACACTGAACACTGACCCTGCTTTTACGGAAAGGCTGATGTGTTTTGAACGCAGGCCATATGCCGAGGTGTTGCTGGGAGACAGAGTTAGACGGTACCGGCTCACCTAACCTCGCTCTGCTTCCATTTTCTTATCTAGAAGAGACTCAGAATACTAACAGCTTACTGTGTGCCAGACGCCGTTCTGAGAGCTCTATGTCCATGCTCTCACTGAATCTGCAGAACAGTCCTATTCACTTTGCAGATGAAGAAACTGAGGCATAGCTGCATCAGGTAACTTGCTCTGGGTCACAAAGAAAGCAGGCGGGAGAGGTGGGTCAGAAACTAGGCACTTTATCGCCAAGGCCTGTTCCTAACCACTGAACCACACTGTCTTTATTCTACCACTGTCCCGTTCCACCCGGGTTTTATTGGAAGCTGGCATTTCCTTTGAGGCAAAAGGTAAACAAAAGCTAAACAAGGCATGGAGATCAAGCCCAACCAGGAAGAGACATGCCTAAGCATCACACCTCACATGTGTGCGGAGTTTGACAATCTATACAACTCTTTCATCTGCCTGATCTATTTTTTTTTTTTCCTTCTGATCCCAAATTACTGAGGACCATCAGCAGGTGAATAAATAGAGTCTCATGTGAGAAATTCCTCAGCCCTGTATATTTTGGGGTGCCCAGAGAGATGCCTGGGGGACTCCAGGGACAGAGTGAAAGAGTTTTATCTTGCAACCAGCACTGAGGGCTAAGGCGGGGCGCAGCCTTTCCCAACACCTCGTAAGCTTTCCTAGTTGAAAGCTGGATTTTTAGCATGAACCTGGCAGGACGCTATACAAGTTGGACAGCTCTGATGTCCTTCCCCGTATTTGTACACTGCTGTTGTTCTTAACTTTTAACCGATCAGAGAGCTTTCAGGGAAAAAGAGGAAGGATGCTATAGATTCCCTCCATCATACACACACACCAGGACACACACAGCCCCTGTGCACCTCACAGCTCCCCCAGCAGACTGAGCACCCTGTGGACACAGGCCACACCTTACACTGCCCGCCGCCCAGCAGGTAAGCTACTCAACACATAAGGAAGGAAAGCCTCTCTCTGCTTCTCAGCAGCAACTCTATAAAAATGGGGAAGTTGGCGTTGGATCTTAAAGAGGCAGTATTCACTTCATTCATTCAACCTGTAGCTAATTTTGAATGCCTACTGCATACCAGGCACTGAGCGTGGCACAGCAATTTCAGAGAGACGACACACAGTCTTCTAACAAGTGATTTAAGCTAGCTGCATGAAAGACACTCATGAAAATAAGTGTTAAAATTCCAAAAGATTTTCAAAGTGTGCCTGGAGCTTTGATTTTTACAGTACAGTATTGTATGTGCCTATTTTTATTTGAATGAATGCCGGGAAAGAAAATGGGAGACTAAGTTGTCTCTTGAACTCCATATACAATATTAAGGCTTAGATTCCAGGTCATGTGGAACACACATGGTTTAGGTAAAAGAAGTGGAAGCATTAAAAGTGACTCCGAAGGAGGTGTTCGGTTTTTAAGACTAGATCAGCAATTTTCCCCAGCATTATCAGCCTTGCTCAAAATATCACTTAATCTTTGTCTCAGGTTCCTCTTTTATAAACTGGGGGCCACTTTCCTGGGGGAGGGGGGAAGTGGCCAGAGGGCAAGGGAGGATGCGATATGGCTTAACGGTTTCCTCGCTTTGAAAGTGTTCTAAAAATACAGCATTTTCATTGCCAGCACGTGATGGAATATGTGTCAACACAGCATTTCGTGTCGCTAGGGCAGTCTGACCAATAGTTTTACACATCCTCATGCAGCTCTTCGGCTAATGCAGGGAAGAGAAAGCCACAGCATGGCAGGCCCTTGGCTTATCTTCTGAGCATTCTCGGCAGAGCATCCCAAAGATATGTGGCAGGCCCTCCAACTCCTGATTAGTCTGGGTTCCACAATCAAGCTCTGCCATTTGATGGCAACTCTTCCTTTCGCCTTGAAGCTGTCACAATTTTATTTGCCCTGGAGTTTAATCTGTGGCAATAAAAGGCTGACACGTCCCACTTAAAAACTGTGCTCCCAAGTATGGATTAGAGAACAATTAAGTAGAGAGGAAAACCCAAAAGACCCGATTTAAAAAAAAAAATGTCCCTAACTTATTCATTACCTTTTCTTAAGTCTGTTTCTTCCTTCAAAGAGATTAGAGCAAAGTCTTGGCTCTTGGAAGCACTGCCCTGCAGGGACGTGGGCTAGGTGGAAGGACCCCATCAACGTCCCACCTCTAGAGTGGAACACAACCCATAATGGACTCGCAAAATAGCTACGACCCCTCACCATCTGGCAGCTGTACGGTGGCTTGCGTAAAATGAACTGGTGGTCACAATCCAGTTCCCATTAGACAGATGTCCACTTCACAAAGAGAGCATCATACTCAGCAGCCTAGTTGGCAAAGAGGAGAGAGGACTGGGCATGGAAATCACATTTCCTTGTTCTGCAGAACCAGGCTGCTTACTCAGTCGAGCTGAAGCCAGCCTGACGGATGATGGTAGGTAGTATGGCAGCAGTTCTGAGAGGAGGACTTGATGTTAATCGATCCATCTAACCCTTACAAACACCTCGAAGCACTTCTCAGATGTCGTCTCATTTATCCTACAGAGAAGCAATGGTTTTACAAACTAGGTTTTGCCTTATCGAGCCACACCATAGTTGTCTTCGAAGACTACCACCAGGACATATTGACTTCACTCAAGGATTGATGGAGCCTGCAACTGCCCAGGATACACTCTCTGCAGCTTCCATTACAGTATCAGGGCGAGCACGTGGGGCAGAGAAAGGTCTTGCTTAACTTCTCCAGGGTTAATTAGCATTCTCACCCCAAACGAACAAGTTATTGTTGAATCCTAAATAAAAAGGGCAAGAACAATGGTCCTTTACCTCGAAATGTCCTATCTACCTGGACAACTCATGAACCTTTTATTTTGCTTGAGGACGATTGTCCCTGAGCAAACATCCATAGCAATCTTCCTCTATTTTGGATGTGGGACGCTGCCACTGCATGGCTTGAGGAGCAGTGTGTAGGTAGGTCCATGCCTGGGATCCGAACCCACAAACTCTGGGCCACCAAAGCAGAGTGCATGAACTTAACCACTACACCACCAGGCCGGCTCCTAATGAGCATTTTATAGAGGACTAAAAAAACAAAAGCCCTATTTGCCTTTGGCTGTTGAGGTATTCGATTCCATCTAGAGAGTGAAATTAAGTGGGTCTGTTTGCTCTCAGCCTAATGGAAGTGCAGAGAAAAGGTATGCCTCCAGCACAGCAGGAGTGTATATATTCAGCAATGCTTTTCCATTGATTTTTCTTAACTCTTGCAAACAAGTTGGTTCACATCCTCTTTTTAATGACCTAAAATTCTTTTTAAAAAATTCACGCACAGAAACATAAACAAACAAAAAACAAACACCAACTAACCTGACTCGGAGAATCTTCAAGAAGCAACACAGACAGTGAAAAATAACAACTTTACATCTTTTATTAGGCTGCATTAACCATATACTACACTAAGAAAATCTATTCAGAGTTGGTAACAATTAGTACAAGACTTCTACTGAACAGAATGTAAGTCCCCAATAAGGAGGCCTTAGTAAGACGATTATTTTTTAGAGAAGGATGTTAATGGGTATGAAAGCTAATGTTGGTTAACGTACTTATTTCCTTTTCAAAGTTGTGACTCTTCTAATAATTATCTTAATGATACTGTGTTCAAAATGAGCTGCTCTCTAGGCTTCTGAAACAGGGTACAGGTGGTAGGGTATAGGGGTGGGTTAAGAACTAGCCTCTGTGTGAAAATGATCTTGACGATGGTTAGTTCAGGATGCTTGGAGATGGCTACCATCAAAGTCAGTAAACATCGCTCTACTAGTGGGTCACAGAGCACCTCTCTAATGCCAACTGACCATCTTCAAAACTGAGCGCAGCTGGTAAGGAGAGAGGCTATGTAAAAGAGAAGGAAGGAACCGCAATAAACGTTGAAAAATAACTCAAAAGTAACACCTTGTTGACGGTAGTTTAGTCGCAATGTCCACTTGCAACAAACCGTGCAGAAAGGTCTGTGTGCCAAAGAAAAAACTAAACCAAACCTGAAAACTGTCAAACAGAAAGTCTAATAACGATATTAAACACACTCCGGTGTGCTGAGCAATATGATGTAAGGCCTATAGTTACCATACAATGTCCATGGAAATCTGGGCCCAAGTAAGATAATGAGACATCTGATTATTCTGAAAGAGTGTGCTGTCCTCAGGGCCGGGGACACTAGGTTCAAGAACTCTGAATAATGACTTAGGTTTGGAATCTGTAGCAGGCCCTCTGCAGTCTCTGATTCTCAGTTTCAAATATTTGTCCTGCCCACTTTTACACTCTTTGCCCAGAGACCATTGGTCTTTATAGACTGTCCCTCCCCTGCCTCATTCTACCATGTCCTCCCCTTGCCCCACATAACGCCGATTTAAATTGGGTGCAAGGGGCCAGCCCGGTGGTGCAGCGGTTAAGCGCGCACATTCCGCTTCAGCGGCCCGGGGTTCACCAGTTTGTATCCCGGGTGCGGACATAGCACCGCTTGGCACGCCATGCTGGGGCAGGCGTCCCACATATAACACAGAGGAAGATGGGCACGGATGTTAGCTCAGGGCCAGTCTTCCTCAGCGAAAAGAGGAGGATTGGCAGCAGTTAGCTCAGGGCTAATCTTCCTCAAAAAATAAATAAATAAAAAATAAATAAATAAATTGGGTGCAAAATTTTCTAGCAAACTACTTAAGAAGGATTAGAAAGTTTCCACGGACAAAAATTACAAAAAAAAAATCCCACAACCCTTCCTAAAACATATACCTTACAAAATCAGACACCGTTACTGCTGCCATTTTTTCACTTTTGTCTTCTTTGTCTACATCTACTACCCTCTTCTCAGTCCCCAGCATATGCCAGGCACTGCACACCAGGCAATTTATATTCAATATTCTATAAATAATTTATTCCTCAGAAGACTACCACATAGGCAAGAACACATCCATTTGAAGAAACGGTGTTCAAAAAAATAAACTAACTTCGAATTACCACAAAGTTTAAAACATACGTGTGTGTGGGTCGTACACATGTACACCCACACCTCCCATGAGGGTTCAGGCTATTAGCTGCTCTGTAGTATCAACTGGATCTAGATCCAAGAGCTAAGGGCCTGATGCTGTCCTGCAGGACTGGTGGCATACTGAAAGAGGATGGTGAGGGCCAGCTGGCACACCACCACCATCTTAGTTACGCTAACAAGAGCACTGCAAACTGCACATCCTTAGACTTAACAAAGACTCCTCAGAAAGATTCATTTACTGAAACTTCAGCCTCTACTTGCCTTAACCTCCCTACCGGGCAGAGAAAGAAGAAAGAAAACTAAAAATGAAGAAAAAGGGGAAAGACGACATATGGGGTATGTCGCTGAGAGAAAAAACGTCAGACTCCTACTATCACATGACCTTGGGTCCCCCTAACTCTCTCACTTCACCTTTACCATGTGAACAGCACAGGATTCTCTGCTCAGGGGCCTCTTGAGTTTGTTCTCCAAAAACACAATACACACACACGTGCGCGCGCGCAAAGTGGACACTGCCAACCCAAAGCTGGCTTTACATTTCAAAAGAACTTATGGCAGCCCTCTCTTTAATACCACTCAATTCTTTTTCTCCTTTTGGGACAAAAGACCATGGCTGTTCACCTTTATATTCTCAGCATTAAGTACAATGCCTTGCACACAGAAGGCACTGATAAATGGTTATTGCCACGTGACCGGTACTTTGGTAAACACTCTGTTAACTCTCTGGGCCACATCTTTCATCTTTTCTATTCTACGTTAAATTCCACATTAAATGGGACCCAGAGCTTTCAAGGCTACCCTAAGCTCCAAATCCTGTTATAAAAGAAACAAGCATGAAGCCACACGAAAGCGCTGGCCAGAGGTCCACTCCTGCGGACTGTAGGTTAGCTGCCCCCACCATCTCCTTAACTTTCATCAAGTTCTCTAAGTTCAGCACCTCTTCTGTGTCAAAGTTTGGCTCCAACTCTACACTTTGCCTGCCGTTCCAACATTTTAAGTATACACAGCAGACTCCTGCGGTTTAGCATTAATTGAAAGAGCTCATCTATATATAGGCTCCCTCTGCACTTTGGCATCTTTAAAACTTCAATCACATTCTCTTCTAACTTTTTTTTTGAGAGCACAATCCCTCTTTTTATGTTTGCTACAGCTTTTCCCTCTTTTCATTCTTGTGACTCAATGCTCTCAGGTCTTTTAAGTTGACCTCCTAGAGCTTTCCATATGGGTTCACCTTCCTAGACCTCTGCGATTCATGCTGCTGTCCTCCGGAACGCCTCCATCTCCTTGATACAACTTCAATAGCATTTCCTAATATTGGGCACAGTGGCCTAGATAGGGGCGAGAAAGTTCTCTGTGAAACGTGGTGAATTACCTCTTCTTAACACTTGGCGTCGGGTATCTTCATTTGTAACGTTTAGCATTTTGGGGGCCGTTTTGACCATCCACTTGTTGAAGGCCTTATTTCTTATTCTCCTCGCTGTCCCTAATGTTTTCACGACTTTCTACATGTCTATGATGCGTAGGAGTTTCCACTAAACTATAGGAGTTTGGGAAGCATTTTTCCTCCCAAGTAAAACGAAAAAGAACTCAACAAAAGTGTAGCAATTCATGGACTTAGCTGGCAAGAGACTCTGAACACTGCAGACGACACTGAAGTCTACCATGCAGAGATCAGTCTCAAGCCACATGCAGGTTAGGCTGTGAACTTGTCCTACAGAGGCCTAACATACCCCAAAATATTTTAGAATGATCAGATTCTAGGTCAATTAAAGCGTGTGACACGTGGATATTCTCTTTCAATCCTTCAATTCATTTCTCCAATTCCAATTTATGATCCTCTAATGGAAGTCTAAAGAAATTATATTCCTTTAAGCTTCAAACTGATGACGGTTCGAAGTGTATTTCTCCAATTGGGTTTCTCCAGTTTGAATAAATACCAGAACGTGGATACTGGATTAGGAGCATCTTTCTCAGTAATTTACATAGAGAGTGAAAAAATATCGATCCTAATACCATTCTTGTGGCGTCTCAATTGCCATCCCCATTCTCTCGAACCCATTAGTTTTCACCATTATAACCTGCCCCTGTTCAGCTAACCAGCTCCTTTTTCCATTTATAGCAAAACCTGCTTCTCTGCTCGCTATATATTTGTCTGTCTATGTGACTGAGTGAAAAGAGGCCTTGTGAAATCCAAGTTCATCATAACCCATCATTCCACATATGCTTTTTTCCTGCGTTCCCTTCTCCATCACATGTACTCATCAAAGCAGATTTGAAAATATCCTAAGACATTCAAGACTCTGACTCTCTAATATATTTAATTGGCCTAGCTCACTGCAAATTTCTCTAGCGTGATACCTAATGTAACACTGAGATACCTAATGTCTAACTGATTTTCCAGTGAATTTCACAGTACGGGCCAGAACATTTTCAATTCTCTTGACTAACTGTCCTGACAGCTAACGTGGCATCATCCATCATTTTTGTTACCAAAGCACATAAACTCCTACCAATCTGTGGCTAAATTACATTATTTTAGCTTAGTTTCTACTTTCTCCCATATGGCCAATTCTCTTTTCATCCCTTTTTAGCTTCCAATGGTTTTGAAGATCCCAATGATTGTTCTGCATTTATTCATGATACATCCTGACACACTTATGTCTGACTGGAGGGAGAGTTGTTCCAGTAAGAGGTTTGGGCTCTCCAATATCAGAAAGCAAAGCATGAGAATGGATGGTCTCAGGATCAGTGAAATCTGATCAAGGAGCAAAGAACCCAAGACCTCATGCCTAAATTTTGTTAGCATCAGGGGCCATACATCCAAGGATGAAAATTCAATCTTTTAAGAATCTAGAAACACAAGATAAGCAAAAGGGTACCAATTCTGCTAACATCATTGTACTTTTTTTTTTTTTACCATGGTTGGAATTATTAAAGATAATAAACTTTGCAAGGCATCTAATGATTTTTAAAATATTTCTAACGCTAGCATTCTGAACACTTCTAAAAATATAACTTAACAATGGTTAATTTTAAATTTTCATTAGAAGCAAAGTTTGAAGATGGAAGAAAGGAAACCTTTCAACCTGACTGCCTTACTATCTGGGGTCTTAGGAGTAGAAGTCATTATGTAAGGGAGGGCGGGCATGCTAAGGCAACTTGGAGGAAACGCATGTGTGTTTCAGAGTAACTAACAGCATAAGCCCAAAGAGAAGACTTCTCTTTCTGGCTAGGAAACTGGACTTCTCATTTCCAAAGACTGGTTTCATAATGACCGACCCACAGTATGGTGACCCAGAGTGGTATAACTGCGTAACCAATGGCAGAGCGTCTCTAATGTGGAGAAATCTCTTTGGGTGCAAATAAAAAGGAAAGTAAGACTGTTAGGCAGGCAAGCTGTAACCGAATCAATGGGAAATGTGAATTGTGAGAACACCCAGACTTAGCTTTTTCAATATGTGTTGGAGGGACTCAAACAGACATAAGCCATGAAACCCTGGGTTTACTTTTCATGTCAAATTCCTACCAAAAAAGTCTGTTCTCCTTTTGTCCAGAGGCTTTTATCCCTTTGCTCCTTTAATTCCAGAAATGCCAATCTACCGGGACGAGAGGACTGGGGGCCAGCTGATGTCCGGACAGAGGAGAAGAAAACAAAATGGTTAGAAGCAACCTTCAGTAATTTCATTTCTTCTTTGATATTGGCTCTCTGTGTGTCTTCTGTATCTCTCTCCTTCCCTTTCTTCCTCTTTTTCCCTCCAGAGATGTAAGGATCAAAATGTACCCAGGATAGATATCATCTGCCAGGGTAGAAGCCAGCCTTTGATATAAGAAACAGAAATTCAGCACTGTGCTAGACAGGCACAGTCCAGTCTCTCAGCACCAGAGAACGGGGTATTTAAAGGGATTCCTTCTCACTATTACTTAAAGGAGCCTTATTTCACATTTCTCTCTCATTCATCTCAATCAGGTCCACGAGTGCAGTCTATGTAAGTCAAAATAATTTAAAACTCCATTTCAAAAAAATGAATTGTGAAATTTTTTAATATAACCATATGATAGAGCGAATGAATCTACCTCTCACAAGGAGGGTGTGAATAAGGATCCATGCCTGCGAGAATATGAAAATTACGACTGCATTTTCTGTTGATCCTGTAGGATCTCGGTCAGCCGACAATGGAAGGATGTCACAATGAGTTCCACCGTGATTTCTGTTAATATAAAATTAATGCAGGATGAAAGCATCTTTCCTGTGGGCCACGGAAGCAGCACCATCAAAACTGGGGCTGTCTCAGAAAATCTAGGGCAGCAATCCTAGTTTTCCAGAAATTTAGGGCAGAAATCCTATCCTCTACTTGCGCGCATGAAAATGTGAAATTGGTTCGTCTTCCTGCATTTTGAATTCTTTCTCAATTACAGACTTCGAGATGGCATCCCTTAAATAAACTGGCTCCCAGTCCATTTCTATCACTTAAAGGAAGCTTCTGACAGAGTTTTTTAGGAAGAAAGGACATAAAACATGAAAATGAACCTCTTTGCCCCCACCCCAGTCCTCCAACATGAGCCCTTTAAGGAAAAGATCGAAGGTGTTCCTCACAAACCTTTCTTCACATTTTGAAGAAGAATAAATCTTCTGAGATTATCAACTGCCTTTAGACCATACTAGCGGCATTCACATTTGTTCTCTCACTGAACACGCAAATTCTGCGGTAGGTATTATCGCTATTGCAAGGATAAAGACACGGAGGCCGGCTCTCTAAACTGGCTTCAGATAACAGATAGCAGCTCCAAGTCTCCTGACTCCAGGGCCTGCTCTCATTCTCTAAGAGCCAGAAGAACATTCTGGACTCAGGGCTGTCCTCCTGCCCAACTCTGAAATAAGTAAAATCAGGTTTTGGTGGCTTTCAGCTCTCTCCTTCTCCTTCTTGCCTCTCTTTGTCCATTCCCCACCCATCTAATCTCATTCTCCAGTGAGAAAGCGCATTTTCCACTGTGGTGAACTGGGAAGACGTTAGGACAAACCTAGATTTTATTAATGAATTCTTGAAGACTGAAGTAAAGGCTCCGAGGAGGAAAGAAGCGACTCATATTCTGTCACAGTCTAAGATCGGTGGAGGAGGGGATGAGGACCAAATGATTCAAGGCAAACTGCTGTCCAGAACAGTCCCCAGCATCACCCTAACTGCAGCCTGACCGACGAGAAGCTGAAATGGCACCAGCACCAAAACCACTCCAAAAGCTGCTCTTTTGAAAATTAAAGGTAATAATCCTTCCCAGAGGAGCCATAAATTTAATTTTTGTTCCACCCAGAACACTCCGGGCTCTTTAGCACTGGAAGGACCACAGCTGAACAACAGTTACGCCATGACCTCTGAGCACATTTCTAGAAAAAAGGAAGTTTTGCCCTTCAGGCCTGTGGGTTTGTAGAGACAGTTGACACAAGCCACTTCTCATTTCTAGTTCTCTTTTGGCTGAGAAGTCGCCAAAGAGAGATGGTCAAAATGCAACCAAACAGGCATTGGGTTAGGACCGGGGGTCTGTTTCTACCCTCCAATCTCAAATGCTAAAGGATTTTTTTTCTAGTTGCTTAGCACAGACTCCTCAGTTCTCCTTCCTGTAAAATCAGGATACCACCACCTAACCACTTGAGCTTAGAAAAATGTAACCAACATTCATTATAGAGTAAGCTTTTTCAGGGTGCTATGATCCTGCATTATAATTTTGATTAAACTGAAATAGTAGCAGAGTCATGATCCAAGGCACACACTTTGCGTCCCACTTAGGGGTTCCTTGGTCTCACTGAACAATCTCCATACCTGCCACCTCTTCCCCCACACCTCGTTCACCATCTCCAACCCCTCGACTCCCCCTTCTCCTCCCAGACCAGCCTTTATCAGCTTCCCTATCTTAGATCTCAGGGGACATTCTAACACAGTCAACGCCCTTCCTGACCTTCTACCACGTCTGTCTTGGTCATCACCAACGCTCGGTTCCCTCTGATTCTGTTTCTCTGCTCACTCACGGATGGAAAATCACAGAACGACAACCATCAGGCTCAGCTCTAAATTGACACAACCTAAGTGTAACCAGGCTCTCAAGCTGTTCAATAATCCTGTGATTCTTTCCTCAACTGGACTTTCCAAAGTATCGTTTTAAACCTTTCCCATTCTCCTTAAGTCTTCAACGCTGCCCAGCCTTCTCAGCAATGTGCTGTCTACTGAGAAGACCAACGGGATCTGTATTGTCTATTCCCCCCATGCTGTGTTGTGACTTCCCCCAAACTGCCCTGCTGTCTCAGGTGAAGCATCTTTCCACCCTTTTATAGGCACTCTTCAACTGCTCCTGTCGTCTCTTCCAGGACTCTGATTCCTGTCTTCCTTACACTTCACTCTCTCCTTTTGCTCTATCTTATCTTTTGCTTTAAAAAAAAAAAAAAAAAAGGAGCTGGCCTGATGATGTAGTGGTTAAGTTCACAGGCTCTGCTTTGGTGGCCTGGGGTTCATGGGTTCGCATCCCGGGCATGGCCTACACATCACTTGTCAAGCCATGCTGTGGTGTCATCCCACATACAAAATAGGGGAAGACTGGCACAGATGTTAGCTCAGGGACAATCTTCCTCACCAAAAAAAAACAGACAAAAAAAGCTAGACCTAAGCTCTCTTTCCTTACATGATCTGACTGCTAGAAAGGGGAGTCTGCACTTATTTCTCCACATGTATACCTGCACAATCCCTCTCCTCACCGTGACCTCAGCTATCCTTCTGAAATTCTCAAGCCCTCCCAGTCACCAAATCTAATGGCTCCTCTTGGCCCACATCCTTCTTGATTCTTCTGTGGCACCTCAGACTCAACACAATCAAAACTGAACTTAATATTCCTCTCCTTCCCTGTTCCCACCATTGCTGACTGCTTTCCCACTTCTCCTGGTTAAACCAAAACCTCCTGGCCATCACTGCCCCAATTTAGTTAACAAGTCCCCTTCCTTCCACCACTGTGATGTCTGTATCGCTCAGCTCCTCCCTCTCCATTGTCATGACAGCGTCTCTGTTCAGGCTGCAAGTACTTGTCAAGACAAGTCAACATGTTCACCAGTCTCCCAGCTCCTTTTCCCCTTGCTAAAATACCTTCACGGAGCCTCCAGTGTCCAACAAATAAAATTAAAATATTTTATTTGGAGAATTAAGGCCCTCTAAGAACTGGTCCTAGCCTTTATTTCTAGGCATTGTGACCTTCCTCTGTTCCATTTCATTTCATATATTTCACATTTTCTCTGAACTTCGGGAGAATCCATAGTTCCCAGAATTTGCCCTGCGTTTTCTCATCTCCATGCCTGAATCGGGCCAGTCCATCCACTTGTAACGCTCAACATTTTTCTTTACTTATTGAAATCCTTCCCCTCTCCCCAAGATTTGGGAAACAGGCCATCTTTTCCTATCTCCATAGCTCCAAGTTACTCATTCCTCCCCGGAACTTCCATAGTTCAAATACGCTCATCTCTTTCTTACTTAGTCTTATCTCACGTTCTTTTATATTATCGTTACCTGTGTGCTGGCCTCACTGTCCCTATTAGACGTGAAGTTCTTGGAGACAATGATGATAACAATAACTGTAATAACAACCATCATGACAACAAGCTCCTGCCGTATTCCAGCTCTGTGCAGAGCACATAACTTCATCTCAGCAACCCTATTTCATTTTCAGACGTGATTAAGTCATGTGCTCAAGGCCAACACCCAGGAAGAGACAGGGCCAGAAATTGAATTTAGGCTTGTCTGACTTCAAAGGCCATGCTCCTAACTACTACCTGGCATTTCTCACCACACAGAGACTTGACAAAAAAACCACTGAATAAAACATCCTCTCCGTTAAGTCCTAGTAGGCGGGAGAGTTCACTTAGCTAGGTTTCCCAGGGTTGCCAAGCCTGCTTGATCAACACACACGTTTACAGGGAGAAGAAATCCACAGCTTAAACGCTAACTCGTAAAGGATGATTTCAAAAACAGAACAAAGTTTCTATGCCTCAAGACTAAATAGAACCTCAGATGCAAAGTGAGAAAAAAAGCTAACTCACTTGGATTAGGTAATAGCCTGATTTTGTCTTTCCTTGGAACCATCGCTATCAGTAAGGTCACTCCAAAAGCTTTGCTTAGAAAATTTAAACCATCTTTAGAAAGAGCCTCCAAGATTCTAATTTCTGAGGCTCTGACATCAGCCCTGAGGAAACAGGATAATTGTACTCCGCTGACAGAGTCAGGACCAACGTAAACGTGAGGTCCTATTTTACATACGACCAGGGAAATAACGTAAGGCATACATAGGTATCAATGTAAAGAAAAGTGCTGGTTGTTGCTGTCTATACGTAAGCAGCTACGGGCTGTAATCCCCCGAGAGGAATGTCATTATACAGCTCAAATCCCATCACAACAAATCCCGTTACAACAGAGATGTCTGTATAACAAAAACCCTTTCAAGCTTTGGCTGACAGCCCACATACTTCAAGCAATATTTGATGTGAGACTTGGAGCTCACGGTAATGGGAATTGACCTATATTTCCAAAGGTAAGATTTGAATGATTTCATCTGTAACTTCTATCCCATGATACCATAAGTTGGAGTGATGTACAATCTAAACCCATGAGTATAAAAACCATACACAAAGACAGAAACAAAATCAACCCTGCCCTGAAAAGGCAAAATTCCTTCCTTTCACTTGGGGAATTCTTTGGTAAAGGAGAAGGCATCTGACCTAAGTCCTGAAATGGAGCAGACCAAGGCTTGTTTGTGGCCTTATCTCACTGAGAGGCAAGATGGTGTAGCACATGAAGACAGATGGACTGTGCTCAAGTCTCTACTCTGCCACTTGCTAGCTGGGTAAACTGGGCTCCATTTCTTAACTTTTTCTCAGCCTCAGTTTTCTCATCTGTAAAATGTGACTAATACCATCTACTTTCAGGATTTCAGTAAGAACTAAATGAGAGAACATAAGGAAAGCTCCTAACATAGGAGCTGGTACACAGCGTGTGCTCGGAAAAGTTCGTTTACACATCAGGCCTTCCTTCCCCTCCAAGACTCTGGATTTATGCAAACTATTTCAATGAAGTTATTCTAAGACCTAGTGAATGAAGTTATCAAAATGTATATTCTTCAACAGCCTGGTAAAGATATTGCTCAGAGGAACATTGGGAAAAAGAGAGAAATAGGTAGAACTAGGCCATGCACAATACCTACTTGACTGAGAGAAAAGTCTTTTTGGCTAAGGCAAGATGTGTAATCAAAAGCTAAAATGCGAGTAACCAGGCATCGTAAAAATAAATAAGCTCTGATCATTAAGTCAGATGTCATTTTCAAAAATGGTGGAAAACTGAAATTTGGAGGCCTATTTTCCTAGTCAAGGGTGAACTGTGGTTACTGCTCTAAAGCACTAGTTTACTGCCTCTGGCCTAGTTTTCTGTGGGTACCATCCTAGATGGTGGGAGGGTCCTTATTGGCTAACTCAGCTCCAGTCCAGGGCTTTATACTGCCTTTCCCCAGTAGAATACTATGAAAGCTAAGTATTAAAAAATTCTAGTCTTCTCCATTTAGAAAACATGTAAGTAATTAACTCAAGAATATGATTAATAAGCATTCTTAATAGTGCCCTAATCTGGATGTTTTTAATCCTACTGATTTTTAGATATCTAATTTTCTATTTTTCAAATTATGAGAGAATCGGGTTTGTGGTGACAAAATTCTGTATGTATTCTTTTGAAAACACTCCAGTTACACGATATGTTTTGAGATAGAAATGAGAGTCTTATGAACACAATCTGAAGGCACGTCTGTTCACTTTAATAAAATGAGTATTCGCTGGGGGCTTTTAAATTCCTTAAAAGGTTCTAAAAAGTCCTAGCAGATCTCAACAACTATAAGGAACAAGAGATGGCTCAACATTTCTCACAGTCACAGAACATCAGAGTCTTAACAATTACTTAGTCACAGGCCTTCACCTTGACAGTAAGGAAGAGGCTCAGAGAAAAGTATGTAACTAAAGTGTATGTACAAGCCAAAGCAATGAGCTTGCAGGAGCTCTCACGAGAAGCCATAGAGAAATAAAACAAGCCAGACAGAAATCCCAAGGTGCAGACAAAAAGGAACTGTGAGACCCAGAGAAAGATGGAGCCCTGGGTTGAAAGACCAAGAGATGGAGAACAGAGAGAGAACAAAATTACCAAAGCAAGGTTAAAACATCAACGTAGACCAAATGGTTGCAGCAGCAAAGATATTTTAAATTCAGTCTGCACAGAGCTTACAAAGGATGACTCCCATACACAGAAGCTTTAACCTGGCGGAGAGGTTTCCGGCCTCTCTCTGTTTTAGTAATTGCAACCCCCTATCACCCTCAGCTTAAAATGGAGGCAGTAACAACCACCAGACTGTACACTTGAATCTTACCTCTGGTAAGGGCGTAAACCACAAGCATTTTTGAAAGTGTGCTAACTATTTCAGGCCACTAGGGTGCTACTTCCCGCCCCAAAAGGCACATTTCACTTAATGGTCCTCCTCTAGACCCCAAGAACTGATGTCCTTCTTAAAAGTGTACCCTTTATTCCTTGCACCAGTGGTATCACACTGACTGTTTACAAGGCATTTCAGAATGCCCATAGGCTATGGAAAAGTGAAATGCAATTGTAATTACATGGGTAATAATAGGAAGGCAGGGGTAGAAAGAGTTAGCTCCTGAAATGCAAGGCTGAGAAACGCTATTCCTTAGAGAGGCAGTCACTTCTCCTGAGAAGAGCCTGCGCTGCCTAGAAAGTGACCTCAGGAGAGCAATCACGCGCCTGGACAGAGGCGCGGCCGTTCGCCCTCCCTCCGCTCCTCCCTCCCTGGTCCCAGGCCAGCTCGTCCACCTGTCCCGGAGGCAGGCGGGCGGGGGCGCCGGGAGGAGCTGGGCTGGTCGCGCCAGGGCACAGGGGCAGAGGGCTGGCTCCTACTCACAGTCCTCCCTCCCGCGACGCCCAGGGATGCCCACGACTCGGCCCCCTCAATCCCGCCCCAGTCACGGGGTCCCCGCTGTCTGTACCTTTACTCTGGGGAGGGTTCTGACTCCGGTCCCGGAGGACGTTGATCTGGTAGACGGCTCCGTAAGGCTCAAAAAGTTCTTTCAGCTCCTTTTCCGACCAGGACCGGGGGATCTGTCCGACAAACATCTTAATGGCATCTGGGTCTGGTTGGTCTGAGTGATCCAAAGCGCCGTTCATCTTGTTGGCTGTGCCGTTACTGTCAAAAGGGAACCGGGAGCCAGAGTTAGGGCTGCACGGCGAGGGACAGGAAGAAAAAAAATAGAGGGGTGAGGGCGGGGAGGCGGAAGGAGGAGGAAGAGGAGCACGGGGCAAAGTGCCTAATGAGTCGTAGAAATTTGATGAACTAAAACAAAGCACAGGCACCATTAGGTTGCTCCTCGGTGGCGGCAGCGGCGGGCTCTCACTGCAGGCTGCTGTTCAGCATCGGCGCCCGAGCACAGGGCAGCGCCCCGCCGGCTGTCACCCGGGGCGTGGACATCTTGAAACCCAGCTCAGGAGGCAGCTGCAAGTTAAGTGCAGGTCTCGCTCTGCAAGGAAGCCATCAACGCATCCGCAGCGTTATCAGCCCCTCACTGGCTCTCGTGTGGAAAGAAAGGCAGGGCTGGATTTCTGCTGGATTTCCCCCCTCCACCCTCTCCCGTTTTTGGAGGTTTTTGGAAGAGAGGAGAGAGGTGGTAATAATAAAGTCAGATGAAAAGAAAATGAAACACTTGGCAGTCCGTCAGATGACTAATGCAAGATGCTGGTGATGAATTTGCAGAGTGCGCGAGGCATCCATGTGTGCATCAAATTAGTACGTTGTTGCTGCTCAGAATGGAAAGTGCTCCAGCAATGCGGCTCCGTGCAGCCGATTGGCTGCCCACGCTGGAGAAAAGAGCTGGGGCCGGGAGGGGGCTCCCGTTTAAAAAGCACATTGTTTATGGAACCCGGGCACAAAGGGTTTAATTCAGAGAGGCAAAGGCGATCTCAGAATTGCCTGCTTTGTGCCGGAAAAAAAATGCAGCCCCAGAAAGTTGAGTTCCCGCTAAAGGACACTGAATATTTCAAATCTTTCACACTCCATAAATTGCTGTCTGTATATCTGACTTCCAGATGTTGCACTTGAGTTCTAAACAATCACACGTTTGGGAGAGAAAAGAGGAAAGTCTGCTTTTTCTTCTCCTAGCTTCAATAAATATTTGGGGCTGATACAAAGAACAAGACCATAAGCTTTTACATATCAATCTTCCTTAATGCTGTTTTCCAAAACCCTCATTTGGAACAGAGGATGCTTGTTTAGAACCTACCATTCTCATCACCATCATGTAATATGATGATGAAGGTTTTCATTTGTCACTTGGATCTCCCCAATTTAAGCTGCAGTAAATAGTAAAGCAAAACCACATACCCTCTTCATCATCCCCCCTCCTAATGCACTCTAAACCCACCTACTCTGCCAAGTGACAAGGCTGAATGCCCTAAGCAGCATTCATTTGCAGGACTGTGCTCTTCGTTTAGCTTCTCAGCCTGTGAAAATAAAATGCACCTAAACAAGTGGAAACCCGGCAGATATGGTATCTACAGAGCCATGGGGCTGCCCCCCAGCCCAATGGGGCAGGAAGATCATTAAAGGGACACATGGACTAAAACTTTGCTGCAAATGGCAGGTGTCATTTCACTGTAGCTTCAGAGTCATAGTAAGAAGGTATTCAAAGATCTTAAGCAGGGTTCCTTATTTGGTTAAAAGAAACAATCAAAAAATACCAGAGCACCTTAAATTGGCTGTGGACCTACGCTAGCTCTGAGCCCGTGGGGGGAGAAAAAAAAAAGACATTCATGGCTAAAAAACAACAAAAAAAAACCTACAGAAAGGAGAAATCTTGTATTCAATTTAATCCAGAAAAGAAAATGATGGCAAATATTGTTCACTAGGTCCTGGCTTCAATTTCTACTTCTTCTTATCCCCCCTATTTTACCATTTTATTTTTTATCCTTGAGATAAACAATCAGACTGTCTAACTTGAAGCACTTTCAGAGCTTTTTCTAATCAACCTTATTGTTATAAAAAATGTTCCGCTGAATAAAATATTGAGCACAAAATCTTCTTTCAACAATTTAGGTGTAATGTAATGCTTGTTTATATTAGAGCCCCATTGTTTATCTTGTTCTTATGCACCTATACTTATTTTCAAATCACCCTTTGAGAATTCAATAAACACGTTTATCCCGTGGAGCTGATTTCGGCAGGGTGGAGGTGGTAAAGTCCCACGCAGAACAGAATGTAGCGTTCACAGCTCGTTGAGAGCTGAGAGTGTGGCAAGACTTATTTCTGGGACAGGAAGGACTTGTGGTTACTGCTGTTGACAGTCAGCTAGAATGAAAAGAGGAAGGCATTGCCACAGGTCTCAGCTAACAGCAAACGGAAGTTCAAAGAATGGGGCTATTGCATGTTGCCTGAACAGAGCACAGCTAATAACCACAGAGGAGTTAGGCGACAGTACAGTAGTCCTAATATCTACGCTTAGAATTCTAGAGCAAGCATTGCTTAATGTCTCTCTAAATGAGAGGTCGTTTTTACTTTCTCAGAAAATACACGGCCACTGAGGCGCATAAAGGAAGGGAAACTGAGCAGAGCTTACACCTTACACCTTCGGTCTTTATGTTGGTGAGTACATATTTATAATCCTTCCCCCATCAGGCATCCTTGACAGATGCCCAGAGACCTCTTATCATCCAGAAGCAGAGGGGTGTCAGTGTTCATGGCACGGGCTTTGAATCCTGGCACCACTACTTCCTAACTGTGCCACTCTGGGCCTAGGACTCTTTATCTGTAAAATGGGAACAATCAACTCCATCTCGGAGTCTCATACTTAGTACAGGACGTGGCACAGAGTAAGAGGTTAGTAAGTGTTGGCTATTTCTACTGTTAATCCCTTCTCTGACCTTGTGATGCACAAGTCGTTCCTCGGGCTGAGAGTGAACAGCCCATGGCAAATTTGTAAGGCAGGGCCAAGAGCAAGTCCTACTGCCAAAGAAAAGGCAGCACTAAAAGAAACACACACACACACACACACACACTTCCCTCTTTCTATCTGTGGGAAGGAGGGGAAAAAGCGCTGAGCTTAAGAGTCCCTTAAGACTGCTTCAAGACCTATATTTTCTCAATAATCACATATCGGTGTCTGCATCTCCACAGATTCCCTTCTTCTCCATTCCCACAGATTCACACCAGTGAGGGCCTCTCATTCACACCTACATCCTTTCCCAGCTACTTGCCGTTTTTGTCAACAACTGTTCCAAAGGTTTGCATCAAATGCCGAAGGCATGACAATCCCTTCCTTAAGTAAATCCAACAAGGTCTAATTGTTATACAAATCAACAGCAAGAGCACATCTTCCCCATCAAAGCTTCTGTGCCGGATGGGTGGTCCTATCCCACAACAGCCTGGTTAACTGTCTTCTAATCTATGTAAGCTCCTCCTTCTTTGGACTCTCAACTCTCTTCCTGGCTAACGCTCATTTCTAGTGGAGACTTACTGACTTCGTTGGTCCTCATGGGGCTGTAAGCGTTGACACATTTAAGGAAGCCAGAAACTGTGTGTCCAATAGTTAAACCTTCCAGGGTACTTACCAGAGGCCATGGAGAGCCAATGTGCTCTTCACAGAGGAGTAATTACGGGAACAGATACCCCAAATCTAAGCAAGACTCTCAGTGAGATCTATTTACGAGAATTTGATCTCAGGCTTAGAAAATTCGACTAGCTCCCTTCTCTGTACTCCCCAGTCATCCTCAGCACCCACCAGAGTGCAGGAATTAGATTCAAATTCAACAAATATTTACTGAGGGGCTCCTCTTTGCCAGAAAGCTTTGCCAGGTACTTGACATACAATATCACAATAGCTCCAGGAAATTGAAATCATTATCCCCATTTTGGAAAGGAAGCAACTGAGAGTCATGGAGGTAAAGTGACTTTTCCTATGTCACACTCCTAAAGAGAGGTGCCTGCAGAATCTGGACGATGCAAAGGAAGCAAGACATAAAGGCAGACTGTTGTGCCTTAATATTCCATGAACTGGGTTTCTCTAGGGTGATGCTTCCTGTGGACTCAGTGGCCATTTGCAGACGCGAGCACAGACATCTCTGCTGGCACCTCACCTACAAACCGCATCGGGATCCAGAGCACCAATTCCGCTTTTGCTCTTGGCAAAGAGCCACCTATAAGGCTCCTCCAGGACAGATGCCATATGGAATCGGACCACAACTTAGAGAGCACTAAGCCAGCAGGCATTGGTGCTATCAGTCTCAGAGCCAAGACGAAAATATAATGACGTTTGGGGGGAAAAAAAAAATGAGAGTGCTTACTTTTTGCCTTTAGCACAAGCACTGACCTACTTCCCTATTCTATTTTCGAGTAAAGAGAAGTAGCTCGACAGAGGATATGCTAAATCTTCTGAGGTTCCTCTAAGCAGTAAAATATTATAAAAATTACAATAATTGATTCACTGCATTATTATTATCGTTATTAATTCCAGGACAACGAGCTTTTAGAAGGCTCAGCGAATAGCAGGTTTCCTTTTGGAGAAAGGAAACAAATGAACTGATATTTCTATTAATTCATCTTGTTCCTTGGGGATTGCAACTTATTGTACTGTATCTCCTTTATCTCTATAAAAGGAAGAAAAACAAAACGGGTCTGAGAAACGCCAAGTGGTGATAAATAATTATATTAACGCTGAAAAAAAAAAAGACATAAAATGCCACCTTCAGAAGATATACCAACCCCAAAACAAAGATGCCTTGTCTTGGAAAAATTTTGTACAAAGATAGCTAATCTCCCTGGTAGTTATCGATAGTCTTAATATTCCCATACTTTTTATCCATTTTACTTTTTTTTGTTCCTTGGAATATCCTGTATCAGTCCTGTCCAACTTTGTGCTATGATGGAAACGTTCTACAATCTGCACAATCCAATATGGTAGCCACTAGTTACACGTGGCAGCTAAACACTTGAAATGTGGCAAGTCCAACTGAGAAACTGAAATTTTAATTTAATTTAACTTTAATTAATTTAAATTTAAATACCTTTAAATGCAGATATACTTTTTTTCCCTTAACTGAGTTGAGATTCATCAAAACATATTATTTCGTCAGGAGGTTGTTTGGGAAAAACAGGAATGAGGGGCCAGGAAAATGATACCATACTTGAAACACACAACAGCAGGTCAGTGGGACAATGGGCTGGATGGCCTGGGCTCTTGTCTTGGCTTAGCATTAAATTCACTGTAGGATCCCAAGCAAATCATGTAAGTACTCTGTACTTCAGTTTTCCTGCTTGGAAGACAAAGAGAAAAGCAGCTCCTATCTGGCTCTTAATTTCTGTCCTTCTACGATTATGATTTGGAGCTGGATGACCATCATGGAGAAGATAATTTGGATAATATGACCAGCTACCTGAAACCTTGGGGTGACTCCCTACCTGTGTCCAGTTTAGTCCCCAGGGATCACAGGTGACTAAGGCACAAGCCAGGGAGCTGACAAGGTGTCACCTATACTGTGGAGGGTAGCCTGCAGGTTCAGACAGAACTGCTCAGTGGCTGGTGGTGGCCTGGGGCTGCTGCCAGAGCATCATCTCTCTCAATTTGTGCCAATTCTTCCTAATATCCCGAATGCGGTCCCATCACTTCAGTCAGCTGACAGGCTGCTTGAGAATTGTTTTTTAATATCACTTGTACTTAAGTAATAGCACACAAAGAAACAGGCTTTGCCTGGTGACCACAGGCAACTGTCCAAGACTGAGCCGCATGAGGCAAAAGCAGAAAGAACCTGGCAATGGGCCTAGGGGCCTTCTGGCGGGCAATAGGATGGGCATGAAATTCAGGAATATTAACATTCTTCTACATTGTCCATGTTGTTGTTCACTCTTTAAGAACAGAATTCTTCCTCAATTGACCTCCACTAATGTGGCCCCCGGGGTACAGCATCAGCAGTTTCCCATGCCACACTCCAGATCACACATCAGGGACTTGGGCAGAGCCCCACTCACGAGTCGCAACTCTCTACTCTAAACCCGCCCCAGCCTCTCAGTTTAGGAAAAGAAAACTACTGTTATCCAACCTCAAGCTCTGGGAATTGCATCTCCCTTTGAAAAGGCGCCACTTCAGGGTCACCATGAAGGAAACCTCCATCTTCTGTGACTGCCTTTTGACAGAACACCTTTGCCACTGGACTGACACACCTACGTCTTAATTGTCGTGGGATCCTGGGTTGCTGAATGATTCTGGCTAAACTTAACAAAACTCTCTGGATGGTAATTTTCTCACCAGTAAGATGAGAAAAGCAGTGCCGTTCCTGTATCTACCTGGAAGGTGTTGTTACCATTTATCATGTGTAGCCCAAGTTTTGTGAGCCACACCCATTCCAATTATGAAATGGAGCCCCAAACCTCTGAGGTAAGACCTCTGCAGACCAGCCCACGAACTCACAAATAATACCCTAAGTAGCTGAAAGATGCAAAATCTTTCTCTAAATGGTCAAAGTGTAAATAAATTAGTTTCTGCTCCTCTGAAGAAAAGTTCAAGTTTCCCGCAAGTACATACACATGTAATATGCTCATCCTTGTGCCTTGACAAAATTTGAAAAAAAAAAATTAAGAACGTACAGAACATCAATTTCTTTCACAGACAACTAGGAAAGGACACGTTTGTGATGGACCTTCTGCTGGAGTTAGTGGTGGACTGGATTAGGATGGAGGTCTCCAAACTTTACACTTGTTGGCCAGGGTGAAATGTCACCTTGACTTGTAGAAAGCTATTCCTACCGAAAAGGCCACAGCTCACGGGCGTTTGGACTCACCAAGCAAAAGGGAAACTTTATTACCTTCTCTCAACTGGACTGCTAGTAAAAAGCAGAACGCTGGAAAACCCCCACGACGAAGTGAATTTGGAGGCATCCAGGGGATACCTGGAGTCTGAGCACACGATAACCCTCGCTGAGAAGGCAGTGAGGCAGTGGCTGCGGATAGGGAACTCATTTCGTTCGGTGATTTATCAGAAAGAGTTCAGTGGACTTCGGAGCAGAGCAGAAGGCATTTGCACAGGGAGAGGTTTTCAGATGAACTTTTAGAAATGGCAACAGGGAAATAATCATCACACAGAAGATTTATATTGGGCTTCACATTTTCAAAGTGCTCCGGAGCTCACGTTCATTAATCCTCCCGGACGGCTGAGGTCAGTATTTTGCCCCCACTTTAGAGATGAGGGAATGGAGGGGAGGGAGAGGCGACCTGGCTCGCGTGGGCATTCCTTCTAGGTGCCCTCCCAGTCTGATTTACCTGCCCGCAGCTAAATGCTGCGGAATTCACCTGTTTGCTTGGGCAAGTAATTGTACATGGCCCTTCTGGATGATGGAGAAGACACTGGTTCACATGAATGAAATAAAATGCGAATCATTATGAAGACAAATGTGGGCGCAAACTCCACACTGGTCCCAAATTCCCAAACTTCACACTGATTTTTACCAAAAACGTCTCCCATATTCACATTCTAGGAGCAAATGATGACAACAAGGGATGTACATTGAGAGTGGCAAAGAACACGGACAGAGTGCCTGGTACCCTCTACCTAGGTGTCACCAACTGTGCTTTTCAAGGCAAATAACTCCTGCTTTCTGTGCTGGCTAAAATATTTTGCCAGGACTTATGCAAGAGGGAACAATCAGGGCGTATTCACAACACTCTCTACTCATTGAAGAAATACTGCTGGTGAACGAGAATGGTTCACCTTTGCGGGATTTCAACCCACCTGAGGTTTATTCTCACACACAGTCCTTCACTCTCCTTCATATGACACAGTTATTGAAGATTTGCTTTATGTCAGGCACAGTCCTAGGTGTGAAGAAGAGAGAGTTGAAAGATACGTAATTGAGGCCCTAAGCCACCGACAGCCAAAGAGAAGAGACAGACCGAGACACAATACAAAACCAAAATAGAAAGGCATAAGGCCCAGAAGAGAGCAATATATAAGGGCCCGAGGTGAGCCAGCAACAAGTGACTCATTTAGCCACAGAGACTGGCATTCAGCCTTCAAATCAAACTTCATCCCATGGTCGAATTTTTAAATAGAATCTGAAAAAAATCAGAGGCAAAGGATGATAAGCTACCATTTCACTGAGTGGGCAATGAGATGGAAAGAAGACAACTGGAAGAAAAAGGCCACGGTAACTAGGGTGCTGAGACTTGAGAGAAAGTCGCCCAGGTACCTCCCTTCTCCCACGGAGCACACACTGGAGACAGAGGACATGAACCATGCCAGAGAGAGCACCGCGCAGACCCACAGCTGGGACAGCTACCACATGCACTGCTGGCCCTCGCACTGCGGGGCACAGCCCTGTCCCCCATCTACACTCGCAGTGCCATACACTGGGAGCCCACTTCCATCCATGGAAGCCCCTCCCATCCCCACGCTGGCAGCTGGCCTAACACCTGCAGTGGTTACCCACTCTCAATGCTCCTGTCATTCACTAGCACCTGTGTGAAAATCACTTCCCTGGCCTGGTCCATTCAACCCTCCAATCTGACCTTCTGTAGCCACAACTGACAGAAGGCTCTAGAACCACTTCAAAATCAGCACATCTAAAAATAATCTCCTCCAGTTAGGTTTCAAGTTCAAATTCCCTGTTTTTCTTACTGGTTTAACCCCGCCCCCTCATCTAAGGATGGGAACGATGCCCTACACAGAACACATGTATAATACAGGTTCCCAGCTAGCCTGCCCCTCTCCTTTCCTCCGACTGCTGAACTTATAGAAACAAGAATTAACTGAGCCCCCCAATCAGGTACATGGTGAGATTGTGACATTCTTGACGCCAGGTGTGTCTCACTCATTAATTCAATACATATTTATGAAGTGACCCCACAAGCCAGACATTATTCAAGGTGCTGGGGATACAGCGATGAATAAAATAAGGTAAAAGTGTATTATGGAGCTTATATTCTAGAGGGGAGCATAAAATAAGCAAAGTAAGTAAACCTAACACCAGAAAAAGAATTTCAATGGAGTAAAATAAAGCGGAGAAGGGAGACAGGGAGCGTTGGTGCAGGGTTGCAATTTTAAATCAGGTGTTCAGAGCAGGCCTCCTTTGGAGGTGAGCACGGTGCCTTGAACTCAGTCTCAGTATAAGCTCAACACGCACTTTCTGAATGAGTAGATTTAATACAGTGAGAAGTCTTAAAAGTTGTAAAAATTAAATGGCACGCTATGCAATTGGTCACCACAATTATAAAGAACCATGTTATCCCTTCCGGTATTGTTCCATGGAATCAGAGAGTCAATACATCTATTAGCAGTGCGTCACTGAGACGCCTATTTTCCTCTAAATTGCCCTCTGGGTCCACTGTCCCCACACAGCCTCTGTCCTAACTCTGGCTATCATCTTCTTGTGCCTGAATCTACCATAAAGCCATTCAATGGGCTCTCCTACCCTGGACTGAAGGACAAAGACTTCACCGACCTTTGTGGTTGCCTGGCTTTTTGAACTCTATCCACTCTTCCGTTAAATATTGATTATCTGTCCATTTATTATTCATTTTATCATTTATCAATGGCAAAATTTAATCTCAGGCTGGTCTCTCCTCAATGTGCTTTTGGCCTACCTTCCTCGGTCATAAACGATGTGTAATCAAGGAATACAACTTAAATTGAACACCAGCCTAAGAGATGCAGCCAGCAGGATAAAGTTTGATATAACTGCGCTGGAGACTAGTAATGCCACTGTTTCCTTCCATTGATCTGGAAAATCAAAAGTTGACAGTAAACAGGAACTAACTATGTCATATTAATGACAGTAGTTTAGATCAGAAAACAGAATCCATTTGTCAAGAAAGATATGTATTTCTGTAGGCTAACAATTTATTAGGTTTGCGTGTATTTCTCCTTTCTCATAATGCCTTCAAACTCATATGTAGGTGAAATGCCAGCAACAGAATTAAGAAAGAAAGGACCTCAGAGCAGCCAAAATGTATGTCACAAAGTTCTTGCCCTTTAAACCCTTGGGGACCTTCTAATTCGTTCCTCAAAGAGTTCTTTTTTATGTTGGTTCTTCATGGCCTTGATTATCCGTCTTTCAAACACACAGGAGGTTAGAAGTAGCAAATAAGAGAGTATACAATGGGTGGGCCCATGGAGTGACAGCCAACAGACATGAGAATCTGAACAGATCCAGCGGGAAAGCCTACTTATAGCTAGGGCTGACTTATACTCTCCAGGAGTTCCCAAGGACAGCAGCACAGCAGAATAATTAATTTGCCTAACAACAATTTTGTCTCATCTAAAGGGTCACATTATGCTCAATAAATTCTGTTTAAGAAGGCAGGGAAATATATAATTTATTGTTAAGAAGAAATCCTTCAAAATGAGACAATAAAGAGAATTGGTGCCTTAAAGGATAAGCTTTCAAGTCTACTGCAAACTTAGCTAATAAGACTGACATTCCCCAGGGGCTCCAGGTATCTGAGATTTTACTTTCTTAATCTAACACTACAGTGAGCATCAAAATTCAAGATTTGTGTACCATCGACTTTGTTGTCATTAAACGCAGCAACCGATTCTGCAGAGACTCTTCAGCTTTTGGGGGTTAACTTTTACTATCTAAGTATTCTGCTCTACTTTTACCTGGCTGTTATCATGGTTTGGGTTGTTGTTTGGCTGAGAGAAGTGAGGAAGATAGGTGGGGCCCTGGGGAGAGATGAATTGCTCCCTCTCAGGAGCCTGTTTTTCTAGAGTAAATAATGTGTCACTGATGAAAACTTTAATTCTTTCTCTTCGAGACATTACAAAAGATGATGTTTCAGGTTTAAAAATTGCAAACAAAAAGCACAGAATAGATGGCTATGATACCATTCACAGGCCTAGTCATGAATTTTCTAGAATCTTTCTCTTCTGACATAAGAAAAGGCAATGGGATGTTCTACAGTGATTGTGCTAAACTCCTAGAGAGCAATCCAAAACATTTGCCCCTTTGATAGTCTGCTTAAAGAAATTTGCAAAAGTAACATTAAGGAACACTGCCAAGTTTGTATAATTACTCAAAGAAGAATTCCATAATTCTACGCATGCCAGCTCATTGTGTGTTTCCCTATGATACACACATGCTAGTTTGTCATGCTACAAACCACTTATCAAAAGGCAAAGCCCAAATGACACTCCACTTTGCTAGTTTTTAAATTCCTAACTCAGATCTTAAGATGAAATCAATATCAAACACCCCATTTTGATTTGGAAATTTATAGGCTCTCTCCTTCTCTCTCAGCATGTCATAAATTCCACTTAGCATCTTAAATCACCAATTAAAATAAACTTTGACATTTAATTTGGTTATTTCTTAAAAAGCACCCCATCAGAGCTAACCCCCTAAACAAATAAGAATAAAAATAGGATTATGTGCTAAATTATAATGGGCTGTTATTCTAAGAGGCTGAATATCATTATTTCAAAATTCCCCATCGCTGATTTTTTTTAAAGCCATTTCTTCATTTTTTTGACACTACATCTGGCACAATGAATACAGATGATCATTTGTTTATATATCTGTCTAACTGCCTTTCCCAAACACAGCCAGATGGAGTCTTTCAGAATCAAATTAATTTCAGATTAATTCACTCTGGACCCACTCCAGTTTCATGACTCTTCACTTTGAGGCACCAAGCAAATTGACGTGAAGGCATGAACTTCAAAGAGAACAGGTTCCTCAATATCAAGGTGGAAAAAGAGTCCACATCTGTGGTTGCTCCCCTGCCCAGAAAGAAATCCATTCAGGAACCACAAGCTGCCACATTAAGGCCTGACCGACATTTCACAGTGTCAAAACCATCCAGGAAGAATTTCCTTTTGGTTCCAAATAGGATCACGGTTAATTTTACATCCAATATTCACAATGCCTTGAGATGATTCCAGTAAAAACGACTGACCTAATTACTAACATCAGAACCAACGATGTTATGGTCAACTTGCCATAAATGCAGTCCGGTCAGACACGTGATGCGATAGTTAATTCCAAACAACCAAAGTGCATATTCTCTCTCTCTAGTGTTAGCTACTGAAAGAACTATAAACAAATGTAACCAGGCTTTGCATGCTGTCAATCTCGGTGGATGCCTTTATTACCGTACTTGTTTCAATTGCAATTTGGGTTTCCATGGAGACACAACAGTCAGCTCTAGAAAATTATAAGATAAATGTCAGGCGGTGATAACGGTGTTAATGAAGCTTCGGTGACAAGCAGCTCTGTGCTTCAAATAATAAGCTTATTTCTATTAGCATATGTATAACCTGTCAAAAAACCTGGAAGAGAATATTAAAAATTAATATCTATCTATCTATATTTAAGAGAGAGAGGGGACAGACCCCTCTGGAATGGCTTAAATTTGATGGGTCAACTTCAAGAAGGGGAAAAAAAAAGGAATCGCCAGTTTCTTGGGAAAATTAGGCACCAGCCACAGCTCTCAATGATGCTTTAGCTGACATCCAGAAATGCCTTACTTCACGCAGTAATGGACAGAATTTTTTTCTTATAATGTGGTTAAGATAAACTGTTTTCTTTCCAGAAGCTAAAAGCTCAACTCACTAACTCTGACCATGGCAGACTATAAGCTTCAGAGAAAGAAATGGTACAGCCAACCTCATGGTAACTGGATTCACGTCACCTACCTCTTCCCCCTCTCTCGAGGTTGCCAAATGACTATAATTGGATTGCTGGAATCTAGAATCTAGAACTATCCTTGACTAGTCTACAGCAAAACATGTGCCACTGAAATTTTACCAGGAAGTATCAGTGAGATCAAAAAAATGGAAAACTATGGGTTTATGTAACTTTGATGCCTTTTGAGTACACAGGTTGAGACTATGGAATCATGAGCAACAGCACATTTCAAGGTAAGATGCTATAAAAAGAAACTGAAGAAAAAATAAGTTTCCTTTTATTTGGAAAAGACGCCTTAGGAAGGGAACAAAATTTTTATGTTTTCTTCAAGGATCCTGAACAGTTAAAAGGGTGATTATTCTGCAAATCAAAGTCTCTCCAAAAAGATCAAAGACCTGTACATATCAACTTCTCCTACATAGCTAATGCTCTTTGACCTTGCCATAGAGTCCATGATGTCATTCATTCCATCATATTTTTTCATTTATTTAACAACTGTTTATTGAGTGTCAGGCACTGTGTTCATAACACAACGATGAACAAGACATTGTCACTGCCCTTATATTTCTCATTGTTTTGTAGCTTGAACAACCAAATATCCAAGGTCTTAAATAAGGGGTAACAGTGTTCTTTTTTTCTATGCAAACGTTGGTCCATTTTTGTTTGTTTTACTCAGCAGTGTTAACTATGGTCACCGTGTTGTACATTACATCCCCACTACTTATTTACCTTCTACTGGAAATTCGTGCCTTCTGACAACCTTCCTCCAATTCCCCTTCCCTCTGGTAACCACAAATCTGATTTCTTTCTATGAGTTTGGTGGGACTTTTTTGTTTTTTTAGATTCCAGATATAAGTGAGCTCATACGGCATTTGTCTTTCTCTGACTTATTCCACTTAGCATAATGCCCTCAAGGTCCATCCATGTTGTCACAAATGGCAGGATTTCCTTCTTTTTATGGCTGAATTAGACCATTTTGAAATGATTACATGACTATACTTCTCTGAGGCAAGGCAACTCTTTTCGCTACAACTCTACATTGAGAATAGCTGGCTGCTCAAATCCTCTGCTACTTATCCTGTCCTAGTCTATCTGGGCTGTTATAAGAAAAATCCCATAAACTAGGGGGCCTATAAGCGACAAACATTTCTTTCTCACATTTTGGAGGCTGGAAAGTCCAAAATCAAGGTTTGGGCAGATTCGGTGTCTGGTGAGAAGCCACTTCCTGGTTCATATATGGCCGTCTTCTCATTGGGTCCTCACATGGTGGAAGAGGTGAGGGAGCTCTCTGGGGTCTGTTTTATGAGGGCACTTAATCCCATTATGAGGGTTCCACCTTCACAACCTAATCACCTCTCACCCTAATACCAATCACCTTAGGTGTTAGGTTTCAACATATAAACTTTGGGAGGACATAAACATTCAGTCCAGAGCACCCTCATTACCACTCTTCACTCCTTTCCCCCGACTCCACCCTACAGAAGGAAAATTAATGGGGTCAAACCCAACGTCTACAACATAACTAGACTGTGGCATTGGAGTAGGAACTTTCAGTGCAGCTTTTCAAGAAGCTACAAGTTCTGTTTTCCCCAGACAGTGTTTCTTTTTCTCTTTGGATTGCTCCCTTGTAACTCCATATGGCTAGCGCAGAATGTATGGGCTGCCTCCCACTCTGATGGGAGGGTGCCTCTCCGATCATTGCAAGAACAAGCATGGCAGAGTGATATCCAGAGCGAAGCAGGAAAAGAATGAGTGGCTTAGCCAGATGCTCTGGTTTTGAGGAGAGAAGCTCAAGTACTTCCTAAGAGCCCTTCCCTACATGCTTTCCTCCTTGACTGAATTCACCATGAGGAGGTGAAGACCCAGGGATTCAGGTTAGGGTTTAGTCCAGAAGAAACAGCCTCAGGCCTCCTTTTAGTGTAAGGCTTAGCTCAGAGGACACAGAGACCTTTCGGTTCTCTTGTGGCAAGGCGGTTCTCCAGAGCCAGGGGTTCCACATCATGGCTTGTGGCCACACACAGTGTGCCCAGTGCACACATTAGGGTACATCTGCAGGAGTGGTAACGCTGATAGAGTATTCCAGAGTTCAAAATCCTCTCTACTTCACTCAACCGCAAGGACCTAATATATGCTTACCTCAAGGCAAAACAAATCAATACAAAACAAACCGAAAATTGTCAACAACAACAAGAAAACCTAAAATATCGTTACATACTCTCATGCTCCCTGATCTTTTTTCCTGTTATCCCATCTACGGAAAACATATGGAAGGAAACACAATTCAAGTACACGCAAAATTCAAGACACTAGCCATATGATTCTCTATAGGGCCAAATTGGTCATCTGAATCCAGGGAATATACAGGAAAATTCACAAGGTTTAAATGTAATAACTCAACTTGGACCATGGGACCTGAGGTTGAAAACTTTTCGGTTGTAAATCAAGCCCTAATACTGTTTAACTAAAAACTGGCTGAGGAGCATCTGTGGTCATGGCAACAGAGAGACGATAAACAGCATGCCTTTGTCTAATCAGTTAAACATCCTCATTCTTTAAGGAGCTTTCTGTTAATTAGTAACCCTCATTTCCTTTTGCTCCTGTTAAAACTTTTCATGATTTCCTATCACTCTTGAAGGTATTAGGGAGTCAAATATAGAAACTAAAAAGTCACCTGCAATTATTATTGCTGGTATTTTTTAAGTATTGACATAATTACTGTTATCTTTAATAACAACAACGCAAAGCATATTACGATAGTTCTTCAATTTTAAAATGACAGCTCTAATCTGGGGCAACCAAAATTACAATCATAATTTTCCGGAATTGACAGTATTTGCTAAATAGACTCCATGAAGAGAAGGAGCTTATACACGTGGGAAATAACCAGGAGATGATAATTTAAGTGTGGCACAGTTTTAATAGTGAGTTCAAAAGTGAGAGCTGAAAACCAATCTCTGCCTAGGTTGTTTGTTTTCTTGATGCTGTTGTTTAGTGTTGAGGGTGCCACTACCTGTGGGCAGCTCAGCTTTTGCTGATTTGCAAGCATGGGGTCAGTGCCAACCACAATTGGTACAGCAATGCCTTCCACTTTGAAAGGTTAGGTCTGTGTGTTTGTTTTTATAGACAATGTTCTAAGGGCAACAAAATTCCATAAATTGAAGAGGAATTCCTGTATCAATGGAGTCATTGGGTTTTTTTATCCCTCCCCAAAGCCCCAGTACACAGTTGTATATTCTAGTTGTAAGTCCTAGTTCTTTTATGTGAGCTGCCGCCACAGCATGGCTACTGACAGACAAGTGTTGTGGTTCCGTCCCTGGGGAACTGAACCTGGGCCACTGAAGCAGTGAAGAGCGTTGAACTTTAATCACTAGGCCATCAGGGCTGGCTCTAATGGAGTCATTAAAATACTAGTAAAGAAGCGTTTCCATAACAACGTTGAACAGACAGTAAGTTCTTCCAGGATTCGGGATAAGAAGGTACATGGGTTCATGTTTATATGAAGATGGACACGCTCACTATGCTGAAAAAGCGTCACAGAGTTAGGAACTACGACAAAACCAAGATTATCAACGACAAAAAAATGCAATACCTGGGATCTTGCCTTCAGCTCCGTGTTTACTCTGAAAACCACGATCTGTTTGTTTGTTTTTTCTATAATACTATTACAAGCAAAACTACTTGGAAAGATGTGTCATACGTTACTGAAAACAAAAATGAAACAGAAACACTACCGATGTTGAAACCAGAAAACTCACCAAGGACCAGATGATACAGAAATATTAACAACCACCACCCAAATGGCTAAGAAAAGGATTTTAATTCCCCTCCGAGGGTCATATGGTATCAATTCTGGGAACCACATTTCCCTTGGGAAATGTAACTGTGTGAGGTTTTCTGTGTCCATAGTATTATGAATATATTTAACAGCAGAAAGGCATTTGGATTTTTGGAGATCAGCTGACTGGAAAGTACACCCCAGTGAAGGAGTACCTTAGGACAGAGTGCATTTGTATCCAGGGAGAATCAAAGATGATGAGGTAACTTCCTAACTACGCACTTAGAACTGCACACAGGCTCTGAGACCAGCTTGTTTTTGAGGCTTCCACACAGAGGTTTCATTAGCAACCCAAAGCATCATGATCTCTACGGACAGCTTGGCAATGCTCCACCTCGGCACACAGGGATCATGAGCGCAGAGCACAGAAAGATCTAGAAATAACAGGAACGCCAGATGTGTCCTGGAGCCACACCCAGAAAGCACAAAGCCCTTGGTGTTTATTGCAGACATTGCTTCTGGAAATCCCACCTCCTTTGACCACGATGCTTATAATCATGTGTTCTGTGTTTAGAAAGGATTTGTTCTTCGTGAATTTTCACACAGATGACATAAAACCTAAAGATCTGTGAGTTCAGCTGTGTGGGAAAATCAAATTGTATCAGCTGATGAAGGCAGGGGATCTCCTTAATATGCACGTTAATAATTTAGGTGTAGGAGGGAGGAATTGGGCGTAAATGAGTAGAAAGTTCCTCTGGTAAGTGGGTTACTCATGATAAATGAGTTCTAGCAAGGAGGCAGTTCACCTGCCAACCCAGAATGATGAGATTTACTGAGGCAATTTTTAATGCACTAACGGGTCATTACTGACAGGCTACTAGGGCTGTTTTTTGGTCTGTTTTTAAGACAACAATCGATAAAAACAAGGACAACTAGCTTGACTGGCTGAAGGGAGATATTAATTAAGGAGAAGGGGGGGAAAAGTAACAATAACATTCAAAACCTTGACAAAGAATAATGATGAAATAAATTATGGAACCACTTATGTATGAAACCATACATTATTAAAACTATTCTAAATGGGTCCTTAATCTAAATAAGGATGGTCATTTTAGGAAGCCAAGCATCTTAAGAATTAGAAAGGACACAATGTTATTCTGACCCAAGATATAAAAGGTTTGTCACTCTTTGCCAGTTGGCCAAAGTACCAACCATCCTTGGCTTTTATTAAAATTTATATATGTCTCTACCGCTGGATGAGTCTCAGCTTCAATTATCTACCGCCCTGTATTTCTATTGGTTAAAGAGAGGAGAAGGCAGCGTATTGGGCAAAATTCACTTCTAATATTTACACTTATTCTTAAATGAATAGGTAAATGAATTTTCAAATGCCACAGTGACTTGAAATATCCACTCCATGCCATGGAAATTGTAATCAGAGCAATTTTCCCCTAATAAAATTAGCAACCAGTGATTGCATATGTTTCTACAACTTAGACTCTACATTCACTGCAAGAGAAATCCATTTGCCTTACATCTATTGCCCTGTGATTATGAAACACTGAGCTCAATCGTTTTAACAGGCTTATCCTACTTAACAAAGACATCCTGGTTTGCATGCATGGGGGCCAGGCTCAAAAAGGCTTCCGGGGACAAGCTTTGCACAAGCATTTCATTTTTTAATGACTACAGAAGCTCTGGGGGCTCATCATATGAAAAGAAACAAAAAAGGAGGGAAGTAGCCTTGGTTTTTAATTACTTCTACCTCTGAAGCTAACCATCTTAAAACAAGAGTTCTTTAAACATTCAGAAACCAACTAAAATGTGATCTTTTTGATTTGGCGAGCCACCAGTTTTCTGTTGGTACCATTACTGCCAGCATCATGATGATTTCTGAGAGGACAAGGCCAGAGCAAATTAAAAGTTTTGATTCCTCTCCCCAAGGTATTGTCGTTCACGAAAACAAAAACCTGAAAATCCCAAGCAGTAGTTTCTCTTGAATCCATCACTTCCTGTTCATTCCTTTGGTCATCACCCTAGAGCATCTTTGCGCCTAAGCCATGTGCCTGGGATGAAGGGATGGATGGACGGATGGATGGATGGATGTCTGGACGGATGGATCAGACAGATGATAGATCAGGATGGATGAATCTCAGTTCAGGTATTAAGTTCCTAGATCTAAAATTCTGATGACTTCTAATAACTTTCATTAAAGCACCATTGAATTCGAATACCAATCTGTAAAACTATATGTACCATTTTGACTCCATCCTTTTCTTTTAAATAAGCACACCCGATCTGATCTAGTTTTGTCTGCATGTGCCATGGCCTTGGGCTGGCTGCTAAACTGCCTTATTTCTTCACCTAAGAGATCAGGGAGACGAGGCGAAGAGAACACTATGTGGATAAACACACTGTGGATTGTAAATGGAAGATGAGCTATCTAAGGACATGGAGAGTCAAAGTGCCTCTGGCCTCAGAAGGAAAGAATCCTGAAAAGACCTCTTAGATTATAGGAAAGATTCCATTATTTAGGAATGTGAATAGCAACAGTTCACAGACAGAGCGCGTGAGCATGTGGCCATTAGGGAACGATGAGAATGTGGTTCACTGATCCAACGATATTCTTCTCCAATTCACTCTGTATGTGACTTCCTTCAGCCGGCTAAGGATGAATGCTGGATACACAGGCCACACAAGGGATGATAATAAAGTAGAAAAAGAAAAAGCTCCTTGTTTAGATGATGACAAAAATGTCTCTTGCCTATGAATGTATGTAAAATACTACCAAATAAGGTACTATTATTTGAATCACTCATTCATTCAATAAATATTGAATGTCTAGAAAATACCACAAAATCTTCCTGGGGAGTGAACTGAATGGAAAAGAGGGAGGCCAGATGATGTCAGCCAGACTCAAGTTCAAATCCCAGCTCTTTAGCCTTTTTTTTTTTTTTTTTTTTTTTTTGAGGAAAATTAGCCCTGAGCTAACATCTGCAGCCACTACTCCTTTTTTTGCTAAGGAAGACTGGCCCTGAGCTAAGATCCATGCCCATCTTCCTCTACTTTATATATGGGATGCCTGCCACAGCATGGCTTAATAAGCAGTGCAGAGGTCTGCAGCCGGGATCTGAACCAGCGAACCCCGGGCCACCAAAGTGGAACGTGCGAACTTAACCGCTGTGCCACTGGGCCGGCCCCACATAGCCTTCTTGCTACATAATCCTGGGCAAGTGACTCAGAGCCCCAAACCCTTCAGAGAGGTAATGAGTCTGACGAAGCCGAGCTCTGTGCTCTTGTGAGGATTAAATGAGGTATTTAGAATGGTTTAATAGCACTTGGAAAGAGTACAGGTACTTTCACAATGTTCTCTGATTTTTAAGTAAAATAATATCTGAAAAATGGAAAAAAATGCATAAATGAGTAAAGAATATTTGTTTCTCATAAAGGTAAGCAGCTGTACATAAAAGTCACTTTTTACTATTTATTTTATTTTTTTTGTGAGGAAGACTGGCCCTGAGTTAACATTTGTACCCATCTTCCCCTTTTGGCTTGAGGAAGATTCACCCTGAGCTAACATCTGCGTCCACCTCCCTCTTTTTGTATGGGAGCCACTGCCACAGCATGGCCACCGACAAGTGGTGTAGGTCCACACCCAGGGAACTGAACCTGGGCCACCAAAGCGGAGAGCATCGAACTTGACCACTAGGCCTTGGGGCTGGCCCTAAAAGCCACTTTTTAAATGGCTGCACATGATCCCACGCACCCAGAATGCTAAGTAAAGCTTAACTAATATTAGTAATGATGCTAAAGGAAGAAAAATAGGCAACTTCTAGATATCCTACAGAGGCCTGGATGGATTTTCTAAACCCTACTTGGTTTATGTGCGGCTGTCCCACATTCGGGTTGAAGGCAGGTCACCGTTTCCTCTCCTCTCTCTGTAGTCACCATGCATCTACCCACAGCTCACTTCCTCTCTCTACTTCCTGCCTCAGCATCCCCACCCTTCTTCAGTAGCTGGCTTGAGAACACAGATTTCCCAGAGCAATTCTCCCCTTTAATATCTCCACCCCACCCATCAGTTCTGTGCACACACTTTCACCTGCTTCTCATATTAAATGCAATCACTCACCAGGCAATCGTGTTTTCAAATGTGGGAGTCCTACACACAACCTTCTATTATTTGCTTGGTCAGCAGAAAACAAGCCGCTTATGAATCCGCGGGCCCCTGAGCACCTATCTGCCACGCAGCCGGCTCTTTCCACGACACAGAAAAGTATCTCCGCCACACAGATGCCTGAGAATCATTTCTAGACCAATTACGGGACTGGAGCGGCAACAATGTTTTACATTTGTCCTGTTTTGTATTTTTAGCCCCTGCTTTTTCCTTTCGTGGATTATGGTAAATACAACATTTGCTTCCAGAATGTGGGACTTGCTGGGATCATAAAGGAAACTGCCTAACAAGCAGATTACCTTTGGCTATTGCATTATAGGGAGGCAGACAGTTACGCTAAGTGGCTGGATTTAGCCATATTCAAATTCTATTAAGCTGCCTTGCCTTCAACATAGAAATAAACAAGAGTGTTAGTGCCAAAAGCAAATTTTCAACTCCCAGCCTCGCAATCAGCACGTCCCTGGGTGGGCTTCACTGTGGGGGAGGGTGGAGAAGACTCGGAAAAAAAAAACAACCAAGACACACAAAAACAAATACAGCCAATGTTTCTGTAAATTTGTTCCTGAAGTTTCTGCCCTTCGTTTAACATTTTGCAATCTGCTTTCTCAACATCAAGCTAACAAAGGAGCCTGGAGAACACAGTAAAATAAGCACTATCATTCTATTGGAAAGTACACACTGCCTATTTTGTAGAGCCAAATATTAAAAAGTTTGCATGGCACACTGTATTTCTTCCTGAGCAGATGACATTCCTTACGACTTTATATCCCATGGCTAAATCTATTAATAAACCATCAAACTGCAATTTGTATATTTTACCTAATTGCCCAACTACACAAATCATTATGAGCATGAGGGACAGAATTTTTCTTCTTTTTCTCTCACTCACAAGCCTGCTGCTTTTCTGACCTTGTCATAAATTAGCGAGATATGGAGTTGTAAATGGAGAGCCGAGAATGTCTTTCAGAGGGAATTACAGGGAGACCTGGTTCCAACATTATGAAATGTGGCATTTTCACTAGATAATGTCCATATTAAGCAGACCAACCAGAGGCCTAGAGAGGGAACCTGGAAATGAAAAGAAGATGTACCATGTGGCTGAGCATTACCCGTGGAAATGCTGCAAGCAGCTCTCACAGGCCATGTAGGAAGGCCAGGCACCTAGGGCAGTGCTAGAGATATCTTCTGTTATTTAAAGAGCTGTCTCCTGCAAGTCCGTGCATTTCATTTACGAGTTTCTCTTTTTTGAAGAATAAGGTAAAGATGTTTCACCACTCAATTTTTTTTTTTTTAAAAGGTATAGCCTTTGAAGAGAAATATATTTTCAGAAAAATAACAATAAATCTCAAAGATATAGCTAGAGGCTTCCTAATGTAAAGGGATGTGCGGTGGAGCAGTGAAAAGACAAATGTGAGGCCTGGACCAAGACGGATGCCCTTGGTAGGGATTTTGAAATGGGGAATAAACAGCATAAAACATTGCCACGCGTGTTCAACTGTGTGTGGGACTGAAGGAACAATGTGAGGGATGCAAGAGATTGGGAAGAAGAAAAAAAATGATATGCGTCTTAGAAAACTTCCAGTGATTTCCTCGGCGGCGAAAATCATTTGAAACGCAGATATCCTTAATGCTGATGAAGGTAGGAAGACAGTCCTGGGAGGGAAGTGAGCCAGGCCAAAATTCACGTGAGGTGAAAGGAAAAGCAAGTCTTGAAGTCTGTGCCTGTGAACGTGTTTTGCTGCAAGTCTCGAGCGCTTCCAGGGTTTGAAGATTTTCAAGATACCAGAATCATGATTCTTAAAGAACAGCAAAATAGTCATTGAACTGATATCAGGATCAGGAAGAAGTAACAGAAAGAAGACCCAGAGGAATTGGTGGGTTTAGGGGAAATCCATCTACCATTTCAAATACCCAAGGGATGTGGAATGCAAGAGTGACAATTAGAAGCCCACAAAAGAGAACAGGAAGAAATCAAGAAGCAGGAGGGGAGGGAGGAGCTGACGTCACATCTCACTGGCCCATTCATTCCAGGCACCACTGCTGAGTTCTTTTTTCTAATTATACATTTCTAAGGCCCTGTGGTCACCACTCTCTGCAGGACTGCCCATATACTTTTAATCTTGACCTTCAAATTCCTCACCATTAGATTCCAGTTCTTTCTCTATTTCCCCTACCAGAACCCTAGGGCATAAGCTTTTACATCCTGCTGTCTGTCTCTGCCCATTTCTTCATTCACGTCTGCACCCCAGAATTAGCATCCTACTCCATCACGAAGCACATTACCATTCAAGACACAGAGAGTGATTAATTCTTCTCCAAACCCACTGCATAGTTCTTGTCTATATAAGCTGTCTGATAAGTAATCACATTTTAGGCAATCTCATATATTTTCACCTTATACAGTTACCTAATTATTGTATTATTATTTAACAAGTGGGACAGTGTGGCAGAATGGCAAGATGCCCTGCTTAGGAGTCCAAAGACCTCCACTGCTTACAAACAGGGCCACAGAACATGGATACATCTGGGCTACAATCTTTCATGAAAAAAACGTCGGCTATAATAATGTGATATATCACAGTGGTTTTAAGGATCAAAGGAGATATCGTATGTGACGGTACTCTGCCAACTATTAAAACACTCTATATTATACCTTACGTTTTTATCTTTCTTCCCAACTAGACTCTAAATGTCTTGAGGGCAGCAACCAGCTCTAACTGTCCTTTGGATTCTCACCTTCCTCTATCAAGGCCCACGAGGATCTAAACAAATGCATCAGAAGCTAAATAAATATGCAATGATTCATTATTTTGCACTTCAAAGTCAACAGCAAAGGGCCTGAGGAGCCAAGACCTGTTGCTTTTGAACGCCCCTGCACACAGGGCTGTCTAGTCCAGACCACACTAATTCATTTCCCACTTGGCTCCCAGAGGCATCTTTCAAGAATACAAGTCTGCCTCAATTGCTCCAGCTCCTTAAAATCAGATCATCTTCAAGCTCTTCAGAATGATCAAGGCTTTTCAGGAGCTGGCCTGTGGCTAATTCCATAGCCTCGCTTTACCACTTCACCCCTCAAACTCTCTGCTGCAGACCCACTGGTTCCAGAGTGGATAGAACTTGCTCTTCCACCGTCCTTCAGCGTGGGGCTGCCTCTCAGCTCCACTCATTTGGCCAAATCCTAGCTGACTTGGAAACACCCCTCAGAAAACTCCTCTCTCCCACCTCAGTCCCTAACTCCAGAATAGGTTCAGAAGCACTGTGCCCAGAGCTGCAGGCCCACATATACGACTTAGACAGCAGGCGTCCTGACGAAGGGGTCGTGCCTTCAGATTTTCATTCCCAGAGCACAGCACGGTGCCTGGTACATGGCGAGTGTCTAAAAATCTGTACTGAATGAATGACTCTAAGAATGAATTTTAAAAAGTTAGCAAGTCTATTTTTAATGCAAATAAGTGATGGGCATTATTTCAGAAAATTATCATTTAACAAATGTGAAGACATTAAATCTCAAAGCGCTAAATTTATGTGACAAAAGAAACAACTCAGTATTTTGTACATTTTTTCAAAACATCCATTTTTTTTTTTTTTTGGTGAGGAAGAGTGGCCCTGGTGCCCATCTTACTCCATATTTTGGATGTGGAATGCTGCCACAGCATGGCTTGATGAGTGGTGTGGATCCAGGCTCAGGATCCGAACCTGCAAACCTGGGCTGCCGAAGTGGAGCACACTGAACTTAACCACTATGCCACTGGGCTGGCCCCTGAAAATATTTTCTTCATGATTAAAAATATGTTCTCATAAAAAGAAATGCGTCTTGTCAAAGTGAATACAACCACTGAAGAAGAGTGTTGCCTAAGGCTAAACGGTAAACCAGGGCGGAACAGAAGACTATTGTACACCCATGGTATTTCACAGAAAGCAGAAACGGGCCACTTATCAAAAGAGGAAGTGTAAAATATAACTCCTGTCCTTTTGATTACCTGTAACTGGGGAAGAGTAAAAACTTACAAACTAGATTTCTTTTAAGGCAAGTTTAGCTACTGCTCAATATTTCTCATTAACAGAGCAAGCACAGGGGCAGTGTTCCAATAGGTAATGTTGGGCTCACCATCCCACAAAAGCTGGAAAAGTCCATTTTTACTTTAAGTGAAATCCCAAGGAACTGTTCCTGACTTTAACCTCCCAGAAAATAATGCAGATGAGAAATTGAAGGTGGCTTCGCGTAGAGTGGTAACAGCGGTGATGAAGAGCAGGGAACTAATTAGAGAGGCAGAATGGAAGGGTTTATTGAGTGCTTGATATATATGACTTGAGGCGGGTGTTTGTTGAATAAGATAATTGAATGACGAGGCCTAATTTAGAGTGCTTGGAATGGAAAGTGGGTGGGGATAAAGAATAGCTCTTTGTAGGACCAGAATTTATAGGATAAGGCAAGTAACCAGATGTGGGGGCAGGAGGAGAGAGGAGAAAAGGGTAAAAGAGTTGATAGGTTTTATAACCTAGAAGACTCAAGAGGATTCCTCTTAGCTCTGACAGTCATGGCGCCCAAAAGGAGCTCCTGGAATAATAATGGGTAAACGTATATATTAATTGCACTGAAATAATTCATCAACTTTGGTGATAGTAACTTCTTACCTGTAGGTTTCACTTTTACTTAAAAATTACATAATCTGCATGAAAGTTTCATCCCAAAATGTAACTGAAATATTTACAAGGCACCATTAATATGGCCCCTTCTAGCACATAATGCTACTCATATTAATGTAAGGTTTTTTAGTCACTTAAAAACATGCCTCAAACAGTAGATCCATGGTTCAAAATAATCCCGAATTTTAACAGCGTTTCTTTTGTCACTCTTTTTAAACTATCTTAAACTATATTTTGCAAAAGTAAGTCCTCTTGAAATATAATTTTTTTTGAGGAAGATTAGCCCTGAGCTAACATCTGCCACCAATCCTCCTCTTCTTGCTGAGGAAGACTGGCCCTGAGCTAACATCCGTGCCCATCTTCCTCTATTTTATATGTGGGATGCCTGCCACAGCATGGCTTGACAAGCCATGATCCTGCACCCGGGATCCAAACCGGCAAACCCCGGGCCACCAAAGCCGAGTGCACAAGCTTAACTCCTACACCACCGGGCTGGCCCCTGTAATTTTTATAATTTAAAAATTTACAGTCACAATGAAAGCATGAAGATGCATAAACTTTACAAAAGGATTTAAAGGTAATAGCAAGCTACAAAATTCTGGTAATTTTTTTCACTGTTTAAAACTGCACTGATTTCAGCATAAACATAGCATTTATTCATTTCAGATTCCCTACAAGCAATGTCCTCAGAAGCATTATTGTTTCTATACATACTCCCTGTACGGGATGGTTGAAAAATTCTCAATGTGATGATAGTAATTCATTTTCATGACTTAAGTAATTGAGCCTATCTTTAGCGTTATTAATTATAATTACATTATACTGTATTTCCAAAGGAAAACAGAATAAATAGAATATAATCACTCTAACCATACTGTAAAAAACAGTAATTACATATTAACTCCCATCAGCTCAGTCACATACCATTGCACTTAATGCCTTCAACACGGTCCACGCTCAAGTTACATGATAAGCACTGGCTTTCTCTCTTAGACTTGGTAATTTATGGCCTTTTTCAATCACAGCACCCAAGCTTCCATCTTAAATCATTACAAATTGTTTAGGAGGGAGAACGTGGCTCTGTTAACACACTCCAGAGATGGTCTCCTATTGAACACATGCCATTCATTTCAGCATCCCGGCTTCCTAAAAGAAAACAAGGTTTGATGTGCATTCAACAAAGGCAGTTCACGACACCTGCCCAAGTCTTTTTAAAACAGAAATTTGGCAGCACATATTCAGGCTAATTTTTTCGGTTAGATCCTAAATTCTTTGAGGGTTAGGTTCATTTTGGTAACCACCACAGCACCCAGCACAATCCTGCACGGTCTACACTCAGTAAGTGTATCTGGAGAGTGAATAAAATAAAGTCTCTAAGGGAAGAGAGTAATACTGTGATTTATAAGAAATATATGTTTTGTTTTCTTCCCCTTTTCTGGCATAGAGCGCCTAAAACTCTTGTAATTTCCTACGTGACGAGAGCATAAGGCTGTCATTTGTTATGTTAATGATGTGACTTTTGGACCTCATCTAAGGATGGGAGCTGGTTGCCAGGAGAAACAACCACATGACTAGAGTTGGAACTTTCAGTCCCACCTCCTGATCTCTGGGGAGACGAGAGGGGCTGGAGGTTGAATGAATCACCAATGGCCAATGATTTATTCAGCCATGCCTGTGTAATGATGTCTCCAGAAAAACCCAAAAGGATGGGGTTTGGAGAACTCCCCAGTTGGTGAACATGTGGAGATTTGGGGAGTGGGGGGGGAATGGCATGTCTTAGAGCATGGAAGCACCACACCCCTTCCCACATACCTTGTCCTCTCCATCTTTTCCATCTGGCTGTTCCTGAGTTATACCCTTTTATAATTGACAGTAATCTAGTAAGTAAAATGTTTCTCTGAGTTCTGAGAGCCATTCTAGCAAATTAACCGAACCCAAGGAGGGGTTCATTGGAACCTCCAATCTATAGCCAGTAGGTCAGAAGCACAGGTGGCAACTTGGACTTGTGATTGGCTTCTGAAGTAGGGGTCACGGGGAAGCCTTGTAGGACTGAGCCCTTAAACTGTGGAATCTGAGGCTGTTTCCAGATAGCGTCAGAACTGAGTTGAGTTTAGGACATCCAGCTGGTGTCGGAGCATTGCCTGTTGGTGGCTTGGGGAAACGCCCACCCTTACACTTGAACTGGGACCAGAACTCCTACACAGAGACATAGGACAAGCATGTTAAGAGTTATGTTGCTTTTAGTAGCACTGGCTGCTCAGTAGTTCCCTGTGCTTCAGCTTAAAGTTGGGCCTGGGGGGTCGAGAGCCACAGGCGGAACACCGAGGAAATGCCACTCAGTATGGCCATGTCCCCTCTGGTGCCTCAGGCCTTAGCCTCAGGGCCAGGACAATTCCATTTTGTGTCTCAGTTTTTAAGAAATGTTCTAATATTGAATATGTAAACAGCTCCAAGAAACAAGAGCCACTGGGAAGTAAAAACTCCATCATCATTACTGTTGCTATTTCAAGGCCTCTTCTATGGGAATTGTCATATTCTGCTTCAGTACACCTTCACATTGTGCTAATTTTGTTCAAATTATTTTTACTACCCTAAATTGAGCATTGACTGGTTGGTATACGCACTATGAATTACTCAATAATGCATCTGTATATTTATACCCTCCTTTGGGTCTATATTACAAGGAAACACAATCGAAGCTTGGCTCCGCAACTCCAAGATTTCGGGTAAGTGAAAGAATATGGATAATTCTATTAAGAAAAAGTTGCTGAAATACATGTAGAATTGGATGTCGGAAAAGGCCAATAAGTTATTTTGTAGAACCTAACACATCTTACTCTTTAGGGAAAGGCAAATAAATATACAGTGGGTTCTTCTAACTAACAAATACTGATGATGATAATCAGAGCCGATATTTACTGAGAGATTATTCTACGTCAGGGCTTTGGGTAAGGGCTTAACATCTGGTAACTTTAATGTTTTCTTTGCCCCTGTTAGATAAGTACTATATTCAAGCCATTTTATGGGTGAGAAAATTGAGTCTAAGAATTGAGTTCCATGGCCACACAGTGAAGTGAGAGAGTCCCAACATGAACACAGAACTGTCTTGACTGTGAAACCAACGCTCTTATGCACAGCACTGGATTGACATGGCTTCCACCCTCTGCAATTTATAAGCATACAACTCGCAAAGAATGTCCCTAAAATTTGGAGTACTTAAATCACAGAGGGGTGATCCACGAGAGCTAATGAAGAGTATTACGTAGCATATTTCTAAGACACTCTAATCTATTGACCTCTTTAAAATTTCCAAGAGAGGATATTCCAGGCTCCCCTGCAAAGCCAACCTGTAGCAATCTCCGTATTTCAAATGATGACAAAAGTTCTGACATCATATATATATTCAAACTAGGCAGCATCTTGAGAATTAAAAAATGCCTATTTTATCAGAATATGCCTCCATATAATTAGATAATTAACCTTTGCTATATGGTTGGATGTTAAGTCAGCAGAATGATTTGCTATCTAAAGCAGAGGTGCGCTCTCTTTCAAAAATGCCAAATATTCTATAGTGCAATATGGACTATTTTAAGATATTTAATATTATACATTTTATAACTCAAAAAAATATTAGAACTAGGATGGATTCAGGATGAGGAAAAGTCCAGATGGAAGTAGTACAGGAAAGAAAGAGTAACACCCAAGACATTGGTACTCACTGTCAGAACTGCTGACTTAGCAATTAATCATTCATTAGACAGTGGTTTCTTTGGGTTGTAGTACTGAATTATTTGACTCCTCTATTATTTAACTTTTCATATGCTGTTTTCTTAACTAGACTGACTATACGATCCTTGGAGTGTAGGAACCATGTTATATTTTCTATCATCTTGAGTGCTTAAATACAGTGCCTTTCTCCTAGGAACGAATAAATACTTGTTAATTGACTGAATGATTAAAAATGTCAGCTCCAGGTTTTCAGGCATCTCTCCGAACCTTACCATCTAAGGCTGAGTCACATTTCTAAACAAGTATAAAGCAACACATTCAGGCTCCACATCTGTTTTTGTGCATCTCTCTACTCCCAGCATCTAGTGAAGTGTCTGGTACATTATAGACCATAAGAAATATTTGCTGAATGGATGTAACTGTTCTCAAGGAGCCAAGAATCACCTGACAGCTTGGCAGAGCACAAAATCCCAGGCTCCACCCTCAGAGTCTGATTCTGTAGATCTAGGGAGAGATCCTGGAATCTGGACCACTGCCCCAAGCGATGCTGGTCCTTATAGACCTCAGACCATACTGACAAGCATCAACTTATTCATCTGCTGCCAGGACTTCTGGGGAAGGCCTTTGGCCAGGGCGGCCCATGCTCTTTGACCAAAATGCAGGGGAGCAGTAATGACGAATTTCATAAAGGAAAGATGAACAAGAAAAGTTCTAAGTGCATGGAAGCTGAGAATATCCCTTGCTCTATGACTGCAAGTACTACTATCTCTTGAGGATGGAAAAATGACTGTGGATGTTTAGAACATTTCTGAGGCAAGGGTCTTTCTAGAAGCATACTCATGGGCATTGAGAAAATTACTTTCATTTTAGAAAATCTGTTTGCCAAGTTGCAAGCTACGGAGGCGTCCAGTTGGAAGAAATGCATTTTTAATACACGAGAGTCCAAGTTTTTTGACGAACCAAAGAAAACAGAATGTACAAACTATGCTCTTGGTCCAGGCTCCTGACCTCCGCTATTTCATGTCATGTACAAAAAAAAAAGACACGTCAAGGAAGGGAGAAATTGCTAAAAAGAGGTGTACAGGTTAATACAGAAGCGACATATAAATTATTTTGAAACAAGTACAGAGACATCAATGGCAGTGTGGGAGAAAAATGAGGCAGTATTTTAAGTTAGGAGAAGGCGTAAAATAATGTCACAGCACGTTATACCAGAACTGGCTGACGTAGGTGACTTCTTGGGAGGAAAAGCGCACAGGAAGTCAGGACCAGGGCTTCCAAGGTTCCTCACGGTGCCACACCTCTCAAAGCATCAGTCAATATAAACGCCTAACCTTCACGAATTCTGTGAAGCTGCAGAAATTGGCATCGGAGGATCACATGAGAACCTAAGATTTCAAGCAGCACCGACGCTCTGCTAGGCACTGATTTGGGTCAGATCCTTTCAAGCCACTGGCCAGAACTATTCCAATTACTTAAAAGGAAAGTGTTTCAATCCAAATGACAGACGCACGCCCTTCTTAGGTTTCCCAGGTCTCCCCACCTCCTCCACCCAGGAGGACTCTCTGTGCACGAGTGGAGGCGATGAGGAAGGGCAAGTTACCCATGGGTTCCCGATTCCCTCCTCTTGCAGTACTTTGCAGATCCCACCGTCAACAGAAACACTAGTACTTAGAGACAAGAGTCCACTCAGTCAGTCCTTAGCAGGCAAACTCTTCAAGGTGCCAGGAAGGTGGTGAACTAGAGGCACTCGGTCCCTACCTTCACAGACACCCTAGCACGGAGGAGTGGCTTGCCCAAGGGTACCCACAAGAATGCAAAAAAGCGCATGATGCCTTGAGAGACTAACAGTGATACCCGATCAGACCTAAGCCACACACCTTTGACAGGTAAGAACTAGTTCTATATAAAGCCTTTCTTGTGGCCATCTCAGATTCCCAATGGGATGCATCTTCTGAGGCAACACGTGACTATCTGCTCTTTCATCACTGCTGCTTTCAGAGTGCTCCAACACACCTTTCTATTACGAATAAGCAGAATCGTGGGATCTAAACACAGCTCTCCGAGCAGTAACTTTAGACTCACAGAAAAATGGGAGAGGCAAAAGCTCCCATTGCAGTGGTGGACCTCTTCATTAGGCCTGAATATTGGGCTGTACGACAACGTGCCCTTCATTGGGGCAGAAGAGAGGGGAGGACAGTGGTATTCATCTCTCTATAAAAGAGTGAATGACGTTCTTAGCAAAAATATATGCAGGTATCGCTATGCTAGTAATCCTACCTTCTACGGAAAATATCCAGTAATATACAAATCTAACCAAAAAGTACACAGAGAACCTATTTGTGACAGAAAAGGCAACTATGAAAACACCAAATCTGTTGCACAAAAGAGTTTTGCAGGCCCTCTGCTTCACACTTGCTAATTTGGGGAGGGAATTCTTTAAAGATTTCAAAGTCCTTTGCAGGTTCACTCCTAAGGAATGAGGAATCGGTGTCTTTTCCTGGACCTCCAAGGAAAACAGACCGGGTGAGGGAAGACTGAAACATCGGGCAGAAGCTACAGATGCCACAGGGTGAGGAATAGTCTTAAACACAGAAGTTACTCGGCCCTTTTGAGAATCAGATTTCCCCTGCAAAGCAGGGTTAATGATACTGGATTGTAGGGGGATTAAAGACAATGATAGAAATGTGTCTTGGAGTAGCCTAATATACATTCTTTCCCTTTTTAAGGAATATGATGTTTGCTCTTTTTTCAGACCTTAATAATATCTTCTCTGTCTTGTACACGTACATTCAAGACTTTTCTTTCACAATTATCATTACTGCTATCACCATCAATTGTGGTATCATTGCATGGGCCTTTAAATTGTGAAACGTGAAGAACTGTATATTTTTATTGATCTTCTTGGTCCCAAAGCAGAAGCTGTTGGATCAAAAAATCAGTATTTCAATGGAGAGAAAGGTCAACATTTGAATGAGCGATCAATATTTCAATGGGGGGAATCAATGTTTGAATGCAGGGAGCAATATTTAAATGGGGCACCTACTGGCTCTAGCTTTCTAGATTCTGTTTAAAGAATTTCAATCTAAGTGGAGAAATCCAAGTTCTTGACATCTGTCAGCTCAAGGCTCTAAAAACCTGTTATTTTCCCTGGCCCCTCTCTTCCTTAATGGTTGCTTGTGCACTCTTTAGAAGAAATTAGATATGTTTGCCTTCTTTCCTAGACTTTTACACTTCCTACTTTCCAACTTCATGACTGAAAGCTCATGGGAATCCTAGAGTACACATGTAGCCCACCTGTTCTTTAAGCTCCTTCTTCCAGTTTCATACTTTCAAACCATAACAGCACTATTTAATGAATGGCATTTCCATCACTCAAATTCGGCCTAACACTTCTGCCGTCCCTTTTGGAACACTGTAACTTTTAATTCAAGTAACTACCAGTACCACCTCTTAGAATATTCAGAATCCTCATTTGTCCTGTTGTGAGGCTGTGAACTCTACTGGCGCCTGAACAAAAGCAAATTTCATTGCACAAATGACCAATACTTTAGATGCATGATTAACAAAAGCGTAAGGGTCCCCTTGGTGGCCCTGTTCTTCTGCGGTCTATGACACCCTTTGGACATATGATTAGATAACAGTGTGTCAGCTTTTCTCCTAGGCAGCCATTTAGCATTGCTTTTCATTTAAGCCTTTCGCCTGTGGAGTGACTTTGCTGCTGTCAGATTGCATTATGGGTATTAGATCTTGAATGAGCTGTAACTTTCTGCAATTGAAAATTTATAACACAAAGACAATTGCATTGGGTCTTGTCATTGTTTAACACACAGTCTCTTGAGTATTCAGGATCACGTGGGTTTCGAAGACTCTACCTCTACTGTCCACATTTGCTGAATTAGGAAAGTGGTTTATTTTGATTCCTTGGCTACGCTCTTGAGTCAATTCAGTTTCATCATGACCAAAGTATGTCCATATTTCCATCCCTTGATATTCTACCCTCTTGCATACCAGGCTTTTGCCCTCTTAAAAGCATAACTTGCTTGTAAAAAGTGGTACAAACGGAGAAACAAGATAATTCTTAAAATCTGCCTAGAAGTTCATTTTAAATAGTAGATCTTTAGCAAGAAGTAAATCTTTTGCAAGAAGTAACAGGATGATATTTCTTTTCCTTGTTCTTGACTACACACTGGTGGGCATGTTTAAATGGAGCAAGAATCACAAAAACAAAGCAGGAGGGAGTGAAGAAGGGGACCTGGATGCAACAACAGGATAACCTGAGGAGAACTAAATTGCACACATTTGCACACAGATATAAACTGAGTTTTTTGTTAAAAAAAAGTTTCAATAATCACACATCTTCCACTTTTTAAAAAATTAAGTTTTTTCCATGAACACGCACCTAAAACTATCTACCCAAAATATTAGCTAAAATCTGCTATGAATTTTATCTACGAATTAGCAAAAAATCAATTCTTCCATTAGCAGCGCTGGCTTTTATGTGTAACCAGCTGCAAAACTAGATTCCTGGGCCAACCCTTTAAATGATCTTCTCTCTTTCATGGACTCCTCTGTTCCTGAAGGAATCACCAGGACCAACCGCAGCTATACCTAACTGCAAAGTATGGCTTATGTATAATATTTGTTCTTCCCACCCATCCATGGCTGCCTATGGCTGCTACCACAACATGGCTGAGAATATCTCATCCTGCTTCATGGATCCATATTAATGCAGTACATAGACGATGCTGGGGAATGGCAAAGAGTCTTTATCCACACAATGTGTGCAGGTTATTTAATATCTTTGGAATTTAAAAACCAGTTACGAAGACTGAAGTCAAAGTCAATTTTCAGAACAGGTCTGTTAAACCCAAGAGAACTCCCAGGAGCTAACTGGAACCTTCACTCAGCTGGGATGATGAATCTCAGAGCTTAACATTGGGCAGCAGAAGTCCTGCAAAAATATCACGCCACTTTTTGTTTAGAGACCAAGTATACAATGACCATAATGAGCCCCAGGGGCTCTCTTGCTTCTTGGTACAGCGTTTCCTCCAGAAAACTAAACATATGAGAGCTGGCTTCCTTTAGGACATACTTCAAGGGCACTGCAATCTCTGAAATTGTCTTCTTGTCATTAGCCTTCTAAGGCATCGTGTCAATATTATCCCCAACTCAATTACTGTCCTGCCAAGTTTTTGAGGAAGTCAAATATTCAGACTTTCAAACTGTTTTACCCTGAACTGTTTGCACTGGAATTGCAATTTGATACATGTGATTTTAATTTATTTTATGGGTTTTTCTTTTTGGTTAAAAATCACAACTTATATGTAATGATGGCTGAGTTCATCTTGGATGTCCAATGAATTACCTCTTTGTTAGTAAGCAAATGCACTTCCAGGGGTTTCTCATATTCATAATATTAGATGGATCGCCTTTCTCTGGCTGTCAACATCTAGTTGTGTATAAACTAGCAGTGAAAAGACAGAATACAAAAAGGAAGAAACTCTGACATTTAGTGGACTAATAGCAGATTGCGTATCAGTAATATTCACTCATCCAACAATTACTTGCTTAGCATTTACAAATACACATATACAAATACACATGTACAACGCATTCACATACAAATGTAAAATATTATGCTAGTAGTGCTGTGGGGAACAAAAAAATAAAATAGATTGCACTCTCAAAAATATGTAATCTTGGGGCCGGCTTGGTGGCATAGTGATTAAGTTCACGCGCTCCACTTTGTGGCCCAGGGTTTGCAGGTTCAGATCCCTGGCACAGAGCTAGCACCACTCATCAAGCCATGCTGTGGCAACACTCCACATAAAATAGACGAAGATTGGCGTAGATGTTATCTCAGCAACGATCTTCCTCAAGCAAAAAGAGGAAGACTGGCAACAGATGTTAGCTTGGGACCAATCTTGCTCCCACACACACACACACACACACACACCCCTAATCTGGTTAGAAATATGAAACATTTACACTTCAGAACTCAAGTTTTTAATACAAATATATATTACATATATACATAAATGACTATAGATATACATATACATATATATGGATATATGTATATATACTTTAGATTTCAGTATTTTTAATACAAAATAGAGAGTGATAAATGCCTTAGAAGAATAGTGTTACGGGACATGAAAGTAAGCAGACAAAACTCTATCATGGTGTGTGAGAAGGAAAGAGGGGCAATCTGTGAAGGCTTGATGGACGTGATGGATACAGCTCCTACCTCCTCAGTGATCCCTTGAGACAATTTTGTACCCCTAGAGGTCTACGATTAGGAAAATGCAGAGCAGTAACAATGCTGACATAAAGTACGCGTCTGTAGAATGAATGGTTGAAAGTACGAATGAGCAAAGATGACTAAGAGAAAGAATGTTCCCTGGGGTATATAATACACTCTGAAGGCAAACAGTCAGATTATTACAAAACCATAGGAAATATAAAATTCTAAGTACTCATATCCTGCACATCACAAATTTGCCAAACCTCGAATCCTCACTCTGCGTCCACAGATATGAGTGTTTTCTTCTGTTCTCTTACTAATGCATTACATTCTGTGTATCAACTTCACTGACTTAGACAGAGCTCTGTGAATAATACTAATTAGCTGCAACCAGAATTAACCAAGGGAAAGACAATTCTTTTATACATGTCACCAATGTTAACCTTTTCAAAAAATGGTTGAAAGGATGGTTCCTGTATTCTAACTATAAATACATACACATGTATGTATATCTACCTGTATGCATAATGTTATCTTGGAAATTTTTGGAGATATGTCACCCTCCTCTCTTACTCCTAGTTTGCTTAATATTACAATTCACTCTGCAAGGGCTCTATTGATATTTTTGTAGACTGCTCCACTGTTGACATCTTGAAACATAAGAGTAGTCATGTGTGAGAGAAAAAGTACTTAACAGATACAGGGCTGACACAGCGTTCTGAAAGGACATCAAGATTCCTTGATTATCACAGAAAAAGCTGTGAAAGATGATGGAAATAAATATAGAATGGAGAATTGGAAATTTAGGGACAGATATTACTCTGAGACACTGGTCATCACCAATGAATTGTCCTTACGTGGCCTCTGTTTTCTAGATAGTACATTTTGGTCACTCAAAGGAAGTAGACAGTAGCTCAAGTTGCCAGAGTCCTAGGATTTAATATTTTCTGTCAAATGGACAGAAAGATCTTATTCTGAGTGATGGAAAGAAAATTTGAGGAAATATTCTGAAAATTATAAGCGGGTGTTGACAGAGGAATGAGATGAATGGTTTACACTGGTAGAAGCCACACAAACCCAAAGGCTGTGATTTTAAAAACAGGAAATTAGAGTAAGCACAGAGTATTACTCTGTTTGAAAAATAGCAGACATATAAATTAAGTTGCCAACGAAGACATCAAAAACAAACAGTATAAATGAGTTTCAGGAGACAAGTAGACACTTTAATGGGGGCAGGAGGGATTAAAGGCTCTGGTGACAAAGTAAGGAGGTGGGAATGTGAAACTGAGTGGTGACAGGCAGTGTGACAAAACGTTACCATTGCTATTTTAATAGCATCAGCTCTGGAGCACTGTGCCATTTTAGAGTAACTTAAAATGAAGAAGGCCCGTTATTAGATAATAGATCATCAGTTTATTAAAAAAAGAGAGTGAATGGAGGAACTGAATCCCTCACAGGAGGTGTATTTTCAAAATTTAGTTGTGAAGGTTGAGTTATGCCGTCTGAGCCATTCACTTGCTTGCGTGAAACTCTCATTTTTTACCAAATTACCCAACCTAAACCTGGCTCTCTTTATCAATGTATCATACTCAGGGGCTTTTCCCCTATGGCCACATCATAAATAACAAAAGTCATTGAATAATCCTAATTCCTGGCTCAAAAAAGGTTAGATTTATGTCCAAGCAAATTAATTTCACAGCCAGCCAAAGAAATGCCTATTCGTTCCCTCTCTGAGCCCTGAGTGTATGACTGCTCAGGAGTTTGGTTTGCACAGCACCTGCTGTTTAATGATCTGCACTCAGCTGGGGCCCAGAGGCCCTCACCCTCCATTTGTATGAGTTCGTGGCCATTTCCACCACTGATCAGGTCAATTTCAAGAGCGAGGCGGTTGAACCTGAAACCACCTCCTTAATGGTCCAGCTAAGTGGTTCCCATTATAAAGGAAGTCATTTAGATTGAAGTAACTTGTAAAACAATGTCATGCAGTAAGTGGGAAAATTCTGCTGTATATCTACTTGCCATCTACCTGTTGTTTCAAGAAAGGGAATTTCAGTCAGCACTTTCTTTCTCCATCCTGGTCTACAAGAAATAACCTCATGCTTTTCTTTAAAATGAGCTGACGTGAACCACAGTGAAATAGTATGTCGTCCAAAGCTACAGAAAGTAACTATCAGAGGAATTTATGAATACGTATCAAAGGGATTTTGAACCTGTTCAACATTTTCTAAAATTTCACATATGATGACTGCAAGCTCCATGAGAGGAGGGACCAAGAATGTTGTATGAACCACTACACGCTTAGAACTTATCACAGCGCCTGGTGCACAGTGGACTTCAATGTGTTGAATAAATGAACAAATAGATGAGTGATAACGCTTTATTTACATGTCCTATTTGCTTGATATAAATGATCACTAAATTTTGGAAAATTTTAAACACTGTCATTTAATGCCACATTTTAAAATGCTGAATCAGTTTGTTTTAGATATGAAAAACATGAAGCGAACTACATGCACACTTGTATTGCGATTTATTTTCAATGAAGCAACCCTTTATCCCAACCCAATTTCCCTCCTTATTGGGAATAAAGGAGCTAAGTGATACTATATTTTTCTCTTAAAATAAGCACAAAAACAGTTGGAACCAATCTAATTTCATAGGAAAGTCAGCAAGAATAACAAGCAGGACCACATTAAGAGTGTGCAGTTATGTATGTACACATAAATCTCTGACCTTTCAGCATTCAGAGAAAGAGAGGAGAGAGGGGAAAGAGAAAGGAAGGAAAGAAAGAAAGGAAGGAAAGAGAGAAAGGAGGGAAAGAGAGAAAGCTGGGAAGGGAGTAAGAAGGAGGGGGCAGGGGGGCAAGGGGGGCAAGGGGGGCAAGGGGGGAGAGGGAGACAAAGGGTGGGGAGGGAGGCAGGAGGGGGGGAAGGGAGGACGAAGAGAAGACACATCTTATCTTCATGTTTCTGTGTACTATATTAGCTTTTTAATTGTTTCCATGTCTTCTGGCTTTGTCAGAAGTGCTTCACCAGAGGTTAAGTTCCGGCAGAAGTCCCCTCAGACTGTGACCTATCAATGCCATCATCGCTGGAGAAGGCTGGCCACTATGCTACAGGAATAGCTGGTTCTTCTCCATGAAAAGCAAGTATCCTGCACTATTAAGGAATTGGCCCAATATGGTTTTCAGCAGCAGAGACCTTGCTAACCTCACAGAGTATCATCGCCAAACTCTTATTCTTGGCCATTTATCCAAACTCCGCCTCAGAACCAGGCTCCCCAAACACGACTGGGTACGTTTTCAGAGTCATGGCTGAGATTTCTCAGACCATCCCTCTTAACTCCTCTTTCACCTCTGATGTTGGCTGGATTATATAGTGGCTACACGACAGGCATAGGAACAGTGTCAGAAACGACAACCATGAAGGACTCATCAGAAAATGCTTGAAGATGGAGAGGCTGGCTCGTGAAAACTTGGTGGCTTATACGGTGGTGTCTGGTCTTAGAAACTGCACATTACATATGCCTGAAGGTGGCCTTGCAGAATGTCCTTATAGACAAGGACTCTTTAGAGACCACAAGTCTTCCTGGATGTAGAAGATGTCTCCTCCCATCACATCTATGACTCACTCCCCAGGATCCGCAACTGGAGACTGAGGGACTGGGAAAAAATGGGAAACTCCAGGGGACAAATTTATTTGCCCTTGTTTTTTTTCTTTTTGTCTGCCATTTTAGGGAGACTGATATTCAAAGTTGTGAATTTTGGCCCCAGTTATTGCAACTGTACGGCTAGGTCTTGGGACAGATGCTCTCCCTCCTTTTCCAGGGAGCTTCCTTCCATCCTATCCCACCCTAAACACGATCAGGACTCTTGCTTCCAACTCCCATACATCAGTTACTTACTTTCATGATAGCAATTTCACACTCTAAAATAACTTCCTTTATTTGCATCCAAGATGATACGTTTCCTGAGGACAATAATTACACCTTGCTAGCCACTGAGCTTGGCCACCATCAATACCCGAGATGCACAAATAAAGCTTTAACCGATCTGCATGAGACAATCTTATTTTCATGACTGCTTGTTTTCAAGAGGTCCATTCCTCCTGGTTTGAAAGGAGCAAATCTAAGGGGAGGGAAAAGGGGGCTCCAAGGCCACCCACAAGGTATCAAGTTAGGAATGTTCTGGAATACTATCTATCTAGGAAGGGACTCCTTTCTGAAGACATTTTGAATGCCAAAAATTCGGTGGCTTTCTGCAGTCACTGTTCAAAGGGTACAGCTGGTTGGAATGTGGCACAAAGAGTCAACTGATTTTACCATTAGGTTTTCTGACTTTGTCTAACAGGCAATTTCTGAACATCATAAAAGCCTTCTTAATTTGGCTCCGTATTGTGTAAAGCAGATGTCCTTGGTTACTAAACTGATTAGTAAGTGGTTTATATTATTCTAATGGTTGTCATCGTTGTTGCAAAAAAAAAAAAAAAAAGTTGAGTAAAGCTGCAGAGCAAGGTTGTTCTACACAGTATTGGGGATGACAGGATGTCACATTCAGAAAGGATCCAGGTATCCAGCCAAGGCCCTGCTGCAGAGATCCATTTTCAAAAAACACTGCTCTGATGCTGAACAGCGCTATGCATTTAAAAAAAGAATGTTCCACTCAGTGGCTTCTTAAAAAATATGATGGAAGGCAGGACAGAAACCAAAGGCAGCTCCCAGAGATGCCTTAATCACCTGAAGTATCTCATCTGGGTCTGAAGTGCACCTGTCAAGATGGACTCACAACCAGCCATCATTCTAGGCTATTCAGTTACCTGGCAAACACAGACAAATAACATCCCCCTCATTAGTTTGTACAAGCCCTTCCTTGAGGAGTAAATTTCTCAGTAAAAGGCATACTAATTGCCATGAAAGACATAAAAATCTTTCTTCTCACCTGACATCAGAATATTTCTCTTAGCATGCTGGGCTCTATGTACTCAGAATAAGACCTCCCAAAAGACAGCCTCTGCAAAAAGCCCTGTGGGGGCACCCTTCATTCAGAAACTAACCACACCACCATTTTTCCACAAGTGAACAGTCAAAGACAGCAAGGAATGACACTAACTTTTCAGCACTGGGCACGTTTTCTTCATTGCACTCACTGGAGTTGGTCATTTATGCTTCTTTTTGTGATTATTTGGCTGATTCCTGCCTCCTTTATTTGACCATAAGCTCCACAAGAGCATGAACTAGCTGTCCTTTTGTTGATCACTGTATCCCCAGTATAACAGGGAGACTGGCACTTAGTAGGGCCTCAAATATTTGATGAGTAAGGAAGGGAAGAAGGAAAAGGAAGAGGAGAGAGAGGAACACCGGCAGAGAGGAAACGCAGAGAAAATGCTGCTTAATGGTTGGGTATTAAAAGAATTTGCCGAACTTCTTTCATGCAAATAGTCCAGACATACAAATACTCAAATATCTTACATGTGCTATATATTCATAAGCCCACAGAGAGTAGCTAGGCTCAGAAAACACTAAGATAGGTCTTAAAATTTTATATCAACCATGTAATTGGACCCATCAAGGGAGAAATTGGTTTTCTATGCCTGGAAATTGGTGGGAATTTTATTATTTCTGAATTTGCAAAATAGCATTTAGTTGAAAAGTCCAATTGTGTAGACTTATAATTTCTGGGACCACATCTGGGCGTAGGTCGTTGATTTCTTTACCTGCCACGAACACGCCTTGGGGTCTAAGGCACGGAAACTGTAGACACTGAGCTCATTTACAGGCTGCACATCTACCTGCAAGCTTTCAGTGCGTCTGCAAATGGACACGCTTAAAAGCTGTTGATTTGAGAGGCGCTGGTTGGCCAATCGGTGCACCATTGGAACCGCACCTGCAGTAATTTTGCACTTCAAGGACTGCAGGCGTCAGACAGGAGCACCAGTGAAGTATTTGTAAGAGCCTCTGCGATATCTCTAGTGCTCCTGCAGGGTTTGCTAGGGGCCTTTTCAAGACAGTAATCTAGGAGGAATCAAGGGCCCACACCACCAGAGTGGATGGAGGGGTTGGAAGGGTTGGAGAGGGGGTGGAGGATGAATCAAGAGGCCCCAGATGCAGGAAGAGTGAAAGCACAGGCTCTTCCAGAGTCTCATGGCTCAATGGAGCTCTCTCACTTTCCTTTGGATTTCTGAAGAGTGAGAGAGCTCCCAGAATGGAAGATGGTACTTCCGAGATGCTTGATATTTACAAGAATGTCAATTTCAAAGATGGCGGGGGTTAGCACGTCTTAATAACATGAAAGAAGCTGGAAGTCTCATTTTTTCTCAGTAAATTTCCTCTTCTTCAAAATGTTGGAAGTAGTGGAAATGAAATCCTGTTTGAATATTAAGAATCTAGAGCAAAACCCAACAAAGTTTTTCTCCTTCTTGAATGGAAGAGCGTAGAGAATACAGACAGTCTTGCCACTTGATAAACCAACTATTCAGGACATATTTGCTCCCTGGCACTAATTAGCGGGTATCCTTTTCTTCATCAATGTGTAAATTAATGGCTAAATACACACACTTTTCTCTTCTTCAGCTGCCTATGCTTCCTGGTACAGAAACTCCTTGAAGTCAGGGTCCCCTGCACCTGCCACAGGTGCCTGGCACACAACAGGTGCTCAAAGAACACCTGCTGACTTGAACGCACCTCTCCCTTCACCTGTAGAGTTAGTGCTGTACCCGCTTCCAACCATGTTTTGCAAACATTAGGAAAATTAACTGCTGGGAAATTGAAGCAAAAAACCCAACAAAATGGATTCTGGTGGTTTTACACTATTGCATACAATTATCAAAATTCATCAAACTGTACACATAAAATGGTCAATTCCACTGTATGTAAATAATACCTTAATAAACAAAAAAGAGGAGGGAAAAAAATCCAACAGCCAAGTAAGTAGGAGGCTGATCAGAATTTGAACCCAGATATAGCCATCTTCTTGACAGAATGTTCTAGTTCCTTTGATCATTATAGAGTGAGGCTGAAGGTCTTTTCATGTGTATATTAGCAATTAGTATTTCTTTTTCTGTGAAAAGCCTATCTGTACCCTTCCTCATTCCTTACTGGGGTTTTGAATTTTAAAATATAACTTATAAAAGATTTTTAAATATTATTTTAATTTTGTCAATAAAAAGAAACTAAAGATTTATAGAACAAACATGATATTTCTGAACAAGACATTTCTTCTGAAATTGATAGAATAAGGTATTAATGGTGAGACTATGTTAGAGGGAACCATAAATTTGATTGGTGTTACAATAGAATTTTTTTCTCTTAAAAATTTTTTTTAAAAAACGCTATGAAAGGGCCCACGAAGAGAGTGTTTGTCACATGCGTTCTCAAGAAATTATATATGCTATCCTGAATCATAGGAAATTTCCTAGCTTGAGCTCTGAGGCAGTTGGTTGACATCGATTGTTCCTCAAGAAAGATGGATGATAGTAAAATAAAATCTGACTTTTAGGAAGCATGTCTACTGAATTTCACCAACTCAATTTATTGGTCTATTTTATAAAATCCTCTGAAATTTATCTGCTCAAGTTTACGCAAGATATCTCAAGTTTCAGGGAAAAAAAAATCATACCTGTGGACCATCACACCTTTATTAATACAGGGAGACAGAAGGTGTTGAGGTTACACCGCCATTCTGGCGCATATTTTTATTGAAAAACCATTAGTCCCCATCTAGTTTCAGCCTCATTTATGTAGCTGGTCAACCGAATGGTGCTTGGCAAAGTGCCTTCAGCATTCTATTCTGTCTGAGCATCTCCATTCACCTTTCCTTATGAAGTCACCCTCTGCGACAGGCAGGAGACCAGAGCTGCTCCATCCTCATTTCACAGAGAGTGACAGAGGAGTTAAGTGACTTGTGAAAGGTCAAACAACCAGTCATTGGTCAGGACCAAAATAGAATCGGGGTTTGCTGACCTCCTTGTCTCTTGCTCAAATGATTCAAGGACAAGAGAAGTGACTTCTGAGCTGTAAAATAACACTACAGACTTCTGATTTTTTCATCCTTCAACAGGATGAGCCAAGGCATTTACCTGGTTTAACATTTCTTTAGGACGTACAAATGAGAGGCTTTTGAACTGGTGGGGAAAATCGAAGGCCAAGAACCCAAAAGTTAGTAACTGCAGCTTTTCCACCGACTAGTTATAACCTTATGCCAAAATTTGAGGCCACTTTTGCCTCAGTTTTTCTATGAAATGGGGACATTATACACTACTTATTGAATACATTAATCTTTTAACAGGATGACATATCTTTGAGTATTGTTACTCAAAATTTTGAATTTTGGAAGGAAGGTATGAATATGGCTTTTGAGCATACCAGTTAACGATGAAAACAAGAATCAAGAAGAGGTGACATCCTGGAAACACTACACTGTACCTTGGATTAGGACCATTGAGAACAGGGATAAAGAATAAACACACATTTGAATGGGGTTTACTGATCATGCTTCGGACAATGAGCCCTCACTTTAGGCACTACTAAAATATATCACCTCTGCTGTGCAAACCAGGCTTGACACAGGGCCTTATTTAATTCAGAGACACGCTTGCACTTCTGCAAAACCGAAAAAAAAGTAGCTTTTAATTACTATTTGTAGAGCATCTAAGACAATTAAATGCTTCTGATTACCCTTTTGTTTTTTAAAAACATAGAAGCAGAGAGAGTAAACATTTCTATACAGCCATTAGAACAAAATGCCTTTTGAGGCAGAATGCTTTGAATATATTCTGCCTTATAAAAAATGTATAAAAGGACAGCACAGAAAAAGGCTGTGAGGCATGACACAGCCTATCATGTTGTGCATGCATGAGTTAGCTTTTACAAGATCAGAAACAGAAGCGAAGATGAATACTGTTCAACCTAAGCCTGATGCTTTGGAAGTTCAGTATCGCATCACTTGGGGTCAGTGACAGAGCCACTGCACCCTCTCTGCAGAGTCAAACATTTAAAAAATATTTGGGTGAATGTGTTATCACCTAGAATGGAGACTTTGTTCTCCATTTTAATGTGAACAAGGATCATGTTCATGTCAAGATACCATCACATCCATGGTCTTTGTCTTTATCATAAATATTAAATAGTTAAATATAAACCCCTCAGAATCAGATCGAGGTCTGGAGGTGGTCCCCAGAGCACCCGCAGGGAGTAACAGGAAAGCTGGAGACGCAGGAAGACAGCGAGGCCCCCTTGGGTGCTCTCGTCATTGGAGGACCACTGGTCTTGCTGAATGATGCCTAACCAATTTCTGTGGTGCTTAACATTTCACAAAACATTTTGACTTTTGTGATAGCAATAGGATTTATATCATTATACCCATCTGGCAAGTGAAAGTGACTCAGAAGAGTGACTATTCCAAAGCCACACAGCTGGTAAATATCAGAATTCAAAGATAGGACTTCTAAACCAGCACACTTGGCATTCAACAAAACCTCTTAATGGTCTTCATAAAAGATGTAAGTGGAGAGATATGATATAAGGAATAAAATACGTGAGGTTAGAGGGTCTCTCTGTCACTGCTTGTCAATATGACTTACAGAGCATACCCTGCACGACGGGTCAGGAGCACAGCCTACTGGATCGAGCACAGAGTCTTGAGTCAGACCACCCAGCTTCAAATCCTAGTTCTGCCATTACTGGCTGTGTGATCCTAGACACGTTTCTTAACTCTCTGTGCCCCATTTTCCTTATCTTTAAAATGAGGGTGATAACAGAACCCACCTCGTGACAACTACGCAGACCAAATGAATTAATATTTGGAAAGCATTTAGAATAACATCTGCCAGATAATAAGTGCTGAATAAGCACTGGTTAAATGAATGAATAAATTATTCTACTATGATTTTGAGTGTTATTCTCCAACTGGCATGAATAACTTACCGATGGATTTTTAATAAACAGGCATCACCTCACTGGTATGTTGTTAAAAGTTTCTTTGGACTAAGCCTGATACTTTTCCTTTACCACATGACCTACAGGACGACCTCTCTTCTGTCTCCTTCCTTACCAATTTTAAAAAGCAAAGCTATCACTATTTAACATCCAACCTATTCCTCTCACTTACCAGGTTAACTCTCCTCGCCATAGCCTGAAAAACCACTGTCTGATTTTACCAAATAATTAGATGGGTTGATCCAAGAAAGAAACCTTGAGTTTGGCTTAAATAGTCACCAATCCTACCTGTAGCACTAGGACATCATGGCTTGAGACCTACAGTCCTGCTGGTCAGTTCTGGTTTAGCCCTAACACATAAGGGTACATCTGCAAATAAACACAGAATTCTTCTTGAACAAGCTTAACAGACTCATCAGAGGAATCTCCGGATCTTAAAGATCTTTAGGTCTCAAAAACTAACTCAAAGAATAGAGTGCTGGAGAGAATCTACTTTGACTAAGACCTGGTCATCTACTGCTAGTTAAAATTGCCTACCAATTGGTCTTTTGATCTCCCGAAGGATGACCTTTAAATTTCCGTGGTCCAGAGTTCTTGCAGAGAAGCCATTCAAATACATTAGTTTATTTATTAAAAGGATTTTATCTTAGAAATTACTAATGCCATCCCTCAGGATTATGGCCACTTAAAAAATTATTTGCTATTTTCCTGCAGTTATCATTTGGAAACCAGGATGTCCTAGCACCACGCTGGCTGCTAGAGGAGGAAACGTCCTTCATGCTTTGTCTTTACATATCAATCGTCAAAGCATAAATGTCAGATATATTTCAAAGGGGGGGTGGTACAAGATGTGAAAAATCAACCTATTTTTTACTCTACGACAGAGCTAAGATACGCACATAAAATTGATTTCTATGAAAATTATATTTTTAATACCACTGGCAACTAGCAGCACCAAACTGGATTACCAGTGGTGATGAGTAACTTGAATCTACCTATATTTTCATCACACATGTCAGTATTTTGTTTCTTAGGTCTATTGTTTTTCCTCTGCAGCTCAGTCAAGTGTCAGCTATGACTTTTTGAGTAGTTTTGAGTAATGGGATCAGCTAATGTTCTGTACATGAAGAAATTCCACATCATTCGCTTCGCTAAAAATACCGCTGCCTGCCACTGGAGCCAATCAACAGTGATGAATAGCCAAAGGGACAAGTAGGTCTCTAAATTTACTTCCTATCTGACAGCCCTTCAGCAGATATGGATAATGGATCCCTATGCTCACAAATGCAGCCCCCTCCTACTACAAGCAAGCCCTTTCTTTTCCATTCAAGAAAGGGCAAGGATTCTTAATGACCCAATACGTTCTCCCTTTCCCCTTTTCAACAACCCAACAAAAATATGTTAAATGCCTGTATTATCAGGGTCTATGCAGCTGCTGGGCTGGATATAAAAAGCTGAATAAGACATACATCCTTTTAACCCATTAAAAATCCATTAGTATGCACTTTATGACTCTATCTGAATTAATGTCACAAATCAAAATGAAGCCCCAGAAAAACTGAATTTTTGTATATATACATCTTCCTGACCTCCAGATAGCCATGTGGTTAATCTGCATATTGGACAATTGGCAACAAGTAGATCACACATTTACATAGGGCTGATTTTATTCTCTATGTGTAGAATTTGGATTCATCCATTCAAAAATGTTTATTAAGCCCCCACTGTATGCCAGAAGCCATATGCTGCATGTTGGAAACCCAGTGGTGATATAAAATGGACAGAAATATGGAAAGTTAGTTATCTACTAAACTGGTGACCTTAAAAAAAACAAAACAATTTTGATGTGTTGTTTGTGTGTTTTAGCTAATCAGAGCTTAAAATTACACGCATTATACTCAGGTGATTGCATTTTCTGCTGTGGGTGTTGAGTCAAAGTAAGAGTCTTTCCGGACATCTTCGTGAGGTCTAAGACTTTAGGATACATTTAAATTGCTGAAGTCCAAAGAATTAAAGGGCCTGTGCCAACCTATCACAACTAGACAATCACTTAATAGAAAAATTTTTTTTTTCAAAACCCACCACTATCATCCACCCACTCAACATCACACTAAGAGCAGTGTTTGTGATGAAATTCTACCCATGAGGCTTAACTTCAAGTTCTCTTTTGATTACGACTTTATGACTGTATAGCTAAGTAAGAGTGTTCGCAAGTTTTAAATAGCCACTAAGTGACCTGTGACCAACCCAAATTCGGTGTTATCAAAAGATTTGATATAACATCTAAAACTGTCAAATTTTCTTCAATATGCTACATATTTATTGATACCATCAGTTTTTCTCATTAACTCCTTGACACTTATTTTATCCTGGTATCTTACATAAATACTACTGGCCTATTATGCTTGTGGATATTAAGAAATCATTACTTTCGTGTTCAAGGCTGTTTTATTTTTAAAGATTGGCACCTGAGTTAACAACTGTTGCCAATCTTTTTTCCTCTTTTTCCCCTTCTTCTTCTTCCCAAAGCCTCCTGGTACATAGCTGTATATTCTTGTTGTGAGTGCCTCTGGTTGTGCTATGTGGGACGCCGCCTCAGCATGGCGTGATGAGCGGTGCCATGTCCGCGCCCAGGATCTGAACCAGTGAAACCCTGGGCCCCCGAAGTGGAGCGCGTGAACTTAACCACACGGCCAGGGGGCCGGCCCCTCAAGGCATTTTTAAAGGTCTTTCAGATCATTATTCACTCTCATTTCATTTACTGTTTTTTACTCTCAAGATGTTCTGAAAGCCAGACCCTTTGCTGGGCACTAGGACTAAAAAGACAAGTGAGAAATGGGGAATACTTAATTGAGCTATTATATCACATTTTAAAAAATTAAGCAGGAGAAATAGGGAGGAACCTAATAACCAAAGCATAGAAGCATTTCCCAGAATTGGATTTGTTATGGGCTGTTTTTGCCCAATTATTATTTTAATTGAACTATCTATAATTCCTCCCACTTACATTTTCAGTCTAGAGGAAGCCAGACACAAGACGTTATAAATGAAACCAGAAGCCAGCACATTTTCTGACAGCAGAGACTCCCGAAAGTCTATCAAAATCACCAGAAGAAAGAAGAAATCAAGAAGTTACGGTAGTGGAAAATGACACCTGTCAAAGCCAGAACCTTGAATCTGTGCCTTAATTCCTGGGTCAGCGGCACGGAGGGGACAAGCCAGGACCCCAACTCAGGCAACTCTGCACATGGGGGCAGGCTGGGAACCAAAGTCAAGACAGACTGTGGTGTTTAATAAGGGATTCTCAAGAACCCAGCTGCACCAGAACAGCAGAGGCCCTTTTCAACTCTGATTTAATACATACCCACTTCTGATACAGGACATTTATAACATCTAAACATCATTTCCCTACCTTAGTATTCCGCGTATATTTACAGGCGCAAATATGGAAGACCGCCTCTCCCACCATGCCCAACTCCACCCCTCAATCTTCAGCATGATTTTAATTAATGAGAAGAGTCCACGGAACGTTATCATTGCCTTTCCTCCACCTTCTGATTCGTTTCTATATTCCCTTAACAGCCAATTAGTGATAGCATACAGAAGAATGAGTCCTATAATATTCAGTGCCCCTAATTCCCCATGCACCATCTAGTGGTGATGATAATTATATTAATAGTGATGATGATGCTGATGACAGTATGCTCAATGAATTTAAAACACCTAAAAAGGCCATTTTAACAGTGAGTGAAACAGAATCTTGATTTTCCTTTTGGAAACATTTCCTAGAAACATAAAGTGCTCACATTACCTTGACAAGAATCACATGGCCTCCAGGTTAGACTTGAAGTTAAAGACATCTATATTTTAAAATAAGAAGCTATTGATTTACTGAGCAATTGAAAATTGCATTTCCCTGTTCACTGGCTTTCCAAGTCCCTGTAGTAAGACAATAAAAGTATTTTTGAAGTCGGGGCACAGACTTCAGATATGGGCTACATGTGTGGAAATGCAATGCTTTTACTCATTATGACTCGGTTTCAAAATCATCTTCCATTATAATTTCATGTTCACTTGCCATATCTTTGTCTATAAATCATTTTTGTTGTCCACACTTCGCTTGCCTAACAGATGCCTACATTAAAATTGATTATTACTATTTCTTTCGCCCAAATAAATATTGTTGTCCATAGATTATTGCCACTTGAATTCCTTTTCCTTAAATAAACATAAAGGCATCTCTCTGGCTATCCATCATACTTATTTCCTCCTTTGCTATTAAAAAAATATATAAATAATCAAAAAGCCATAAATACAGCCAATTTTGAATCCTTCACTTCCATTACCAGTTGGAAAGCTGATAACAAGTACTAGCTCAACTGATAGCTTTAGTCCTTCTCACTTAAACGTGTGTGTGTGTGTTTGTGTATAAAATTAGAGTTAGGAATACAAACACACATATGTATTTGTATTATGTGTGTGTGTGTGTGTGTGTATACTTCATTAGGACTATCCATTTGGCCTCATCTTTCTTCAACTCCTGCAGCTTCTAATTCTCTTTCCCATATCAAATAACCCATAATCTCAAATTTTATATGCATTCCTAGTTAATGATCTCTTGCTGATGCTTTCCACTTCCTGTGACACATCGTAAGGAAACTAAAAAGCTTACTATCCCCATGGCTGAGATGAAGAGTAACATGGAAGAGCCTACAAAGCGAGATTTTCTCGAAAAGACACGAGCATCCAATAAAAACGCGTACATAGAAGAGCATCAGCTCAGAATACAAGACTTTTCCAAAATTCGGCTTTAGTATTCCACGTATATTTAAAGGTAAAAATACGGAAGTGGTCCCCTTGAAAGCCAAAAATGGACACAAGAAATGAGCAAGTAGACTTAAAAAAAGGTACCCTAGGGTGTCCTCAAAATACTTAAGTATTTGCCTTTCAAAAGCCACCCTACCACACAGGATGCACTGACTCTTCTTGTCAGAGGATTGGTCTCTCCTACCCAAAATATTTGATTATTATAAGCCAACCAAATCCCTAAGATGCAACTTCCACTGCTTTACATGAGAAGTCTCTTTCCAAAATGCGTCACTATCTGAGGCATTGATGTGTTCTCCAATTGCTCGCGGAAATACACCGAGTTTCAACGTATCCACCATAAAGACAAGGCATTTTGCCTGCACTACAGACACAGCACAGGAAGATTCATTCATACGATTTCAATCATTTTTCATCCATAACCTCTATGACATAAGGGCAAGATGCTTAGTGAGAGAGAGAACGCTTTCCATCACACAGACCAGCATTAGAACTCTCTTCAATCCATAAACCAAGAACAGTTTCCCATTTAAAGAAAGAGAAAAATAAATCCTCTTCATAATTGAAAATAGCTTTTCCCTACAACTCTGTTAGGCTTTGCTGGGAAGAAAACATTTCTGAGTTTATGAGGCAGATTTCATCGAATGTGGATCAAAAAGAAACTAAGCTTACTCTTCTTATGAATCAGTCTTAACTACACTGAGAAACGTGGGTCATTAAGAAAAACTTCAGAACACAGCACCCAGTCCCTGTGGTTACCTTCTTTTCAGATGTAACTAGAGCACCTAGCAGCCAGCTGATAGGTACGTTGGTTAACACCTTTTTTTGCTCATTTTGCCCATCTTTAACATGGAAATTTAAAAAATAAAACACCCAGCAGAAAGACGAAGATTAACATTAGGAGGCCCACAGGGTTTTTGAGTCCCTGAGCGGGGAAAAAAAAAATCTCTCCATTAATAAACATTACATATTATGATTTCATCAAAGGTTTTCAAATCACTTCCAAATGACAGCTCCCATTTCAGAGGCAGACAACAGAATGGAAAAGACTGAAGAGCACATCCTATCCAAATGGTCTGCAGCGTGGGGAGAGGCCGAGCTGATTATCTTCCAATCTGCCAGCCCCTCTCCCAACACACCTGCCACACATCCACGCAGTTACGCAGTTTTGAAAACAAGGATATGGTAAAACGTGCATTGTTGTGCTGCATTCCCAAAGGCCTTCAGCCTTGCCTTGTTAATGGTGGTCAAGGTGTCCAAACTCAGGCGTCACATGATGAGGCGGTTAAGGTCAGGCTTGTGCATTCTAGACGTGAGTAGAAACGGCATTAGATGAGACTCTCCCTTTGGGACGTTTGCCTATGGTATTCTGGAAGAAGTGGCCCTTTGATGGTGCGCTGCGGAGAATGCCAGTGACCTCAGGGAACACCGTCCAGATCTCACTGGCTGCTTTACTGCCCTCTTTCCTCACTGAACAGCAAACACAAGTCACCCAGCCTTCCTCCTTCCCTCTCATCTGATTCTCTGCTTGGGGATGCACCTCCGGTTAAAATTCCTCTGGTTCTACTTCATGAATTAAAATAGGTGTAACCTAGCAGTGTCTAGACCAAGCAAAGCAATAGTGCAGGAGCCTAGGCAAGATTTGGTCCAGACTTGGAAGACGGGGAAAAGTTTAAGGGGTGGAACGGCTTCTTAAAATACAACTCTTTCTGTTCCAGAACATTTTTTTTCTGTTCCACTCAATGAGAGAGAGAAAGAAAAAAGCTAGAGACGGAAAGAGACAGATTCTCACACAGAGAAACATATCTTTGTAATGCATCTAAAGATATAATGCATCACAAATTATTACAGAAATGCAAATCAAAACCACAATGAGATATTGCCTCATGCTTGTCAGGATGGCTATTATTAAAAAGACAAGAAATAAGTGTTGGCAAGGATGTGGAGAAAAGGGAACCACTGTACATTGTTGGTTGGAATGTAAACTGGTGCAGCCATTATGGAAAACAGTATGGCGATCCCTCAATAAATTAAAAATAGAAATACCATATTATCCAGTTTTTCCACTTCTGGTTATTCATACAAAGAACATGAAAACACTAATTCAAAAAGATATATGCACCCCTATGTTCACTGCAGCATTATTTGCAGTAGCCAAGACTTGGAAACAACCTGAGTGTTCATAGATGGATGAATGGGTAAAGAGGGTGTATGTGTATGTGTGTATGTGTGTACAGAGAGAGAGATGCACACACACAATGGAATACTACCCAGCCATGAAAAATATGAAATCTTGCCATTTGCAAGAACAAGGATGAACGAAATAAGTCAGATGGAGAAAGTCAAATACTATATGATTCCACTCATATGTCAAGATAAACAAACACATAGATATGGAGAACAGATTGGTGGTTACCAGAGGGGAAGTGGGGTGGGGGGAGGGCGAAAGGGGTAAAGGGGCACAAATGTATACTAATGGATGGCAAGTAGACTTTTGGCAGTGAGCACAATGTAATCAACACAGAAGGCAAAATATAATGATGTACATCCGAAATCTATACAATATTATAAACCAATGTGACCTCAATTCAAAAAAAAGACACACTGCTTCAAGGAAGGACTAGCAGTTATATGTCCCAGGAAAGTTCATTTATTAAAATACAAAACATCCACAGGCCATTCCTGTCATCTTTGCTCCCCAGCCTGGCTCAACAACCACCTGCTTCCTAGACTGGTAACAATAAATTCCCCTTTGCTACAAAAGGAAGGAAGGAAAGAGAGGAAAAGACAGGACAGAAAAATACAATACACCTGCACCCAGTAGTTAAGGAAAATAACCAGCCTAAATAGCAAACAAGGCGATCACTAAATGGAGTCACTAGAAACCCACAAAACTGTGACAGGCAGAAGCAGAAGGTGAGGCCTGAAACCCATCCTGCTTGGCCCCTAGAGAGCAAAGAGGGGTAGCTGAGAGAAGACCGGGCTGCACTGGAGCCAACCTGGTCACAATCCTACAGCTGCCACTGGCGTGTGACTCTGAGCACTTTGATCTCACTATATTTCAGACTTTTGGTGTAAAAATGAGAGCACGAAGTAGATTTTATTTAAAGGCCCCTTCAGCTTTAAACTTCTGGACAGAAACTCCTCGAGTCCATTCCCCAGGTGCAGGAGGTTCTAGAGTTCCTGGTACCTAGGATGCCCAAGTCTGTTTGCTGTTCCAGAAATGGGATCAGAGTCCTAAACAGATAGTGGGTATGTGGCAACTGGTTATATGATAGAGGGAGCAACACCAATTAGTGAGGAATAGATGGGTTCTTTAGGGGATGGTACTGTAAAAACTAGCTTACCATAGAGAAAATGTTGAATCTATAGCTCATCCCCATAAAAACAAAACAAATTCCCCCAAAAATCTCCCTTCCAAATGCTGTAAGGGTCTAGATATGAAGTACAACTACGAACCCAACAGAAATCTCTACTGGAAAATATTCCTAAGAGCTTGGGATAAAGAAGGATTTCTTTTTTCTTTTTTTTGAGGAAGATTAGCCCTGAGCTAACCATTGGCAATCCTCCTCTTTTTGCTGAGGAAGACTGGCCCTGAGCTAACATCCATGTCCATCTTCCTCTACATTATATGTGGGATGCCTACCACAGCATGGCTTTTTGCCAAGCAGTGCCATGTCCGCACCTGGGATCCGAACCAGCGAACCCTGGACCGCTGAGAAGTGGAACGTGAGAACTTAACCGCTGCACCACCGGGCCAGCCCAGGAACGATTTCTTAAACATGATTTTTTTTTTTTTAAGTCATAAGGGACTACATTGATGGATCTGCCTACAACAAAGGATACCACAGACAAAACTGACAGAAGATATTTGCCATCTCTAAAAAGTGAACAAAAGGATTAATATCCAGACCATACAAGAGCTCAACAAGAAAAAAGATAAGAAACCCAGTGGGAAAATGTGCATAAAATATGAACAGGCAATTCAGAGAAGGAAAAACCCAAATGGCTTAGAAGCACAAAGAGAAGTTCAATCTCACTAGTAATCAGAGAAATGCAAATTAAAATGACAATGATACAGCTATCAGATTAGAAGGAGAAAGACAAACAGTGCCACGTGGAGGCGTGGGCAAAGAGCAAGGCTCGTTGGCAGCTGCCGGGAGGAGGAACAGGTCCCGCCATTCTGGAAAGCGATCTCTGTCCCTGTGAAATGCAGTGTGCTCATGCCCCACGACCCTGAGATGATAATCCACAGAAACTCGCCCACAAAGCCAGAGGAAGACAGGTATGTTCATCACAGCACTGTTCGGAATATCTAGGAATTAGAGGCAGCTTAGGGTGACCATTAATAGGGGAATGAATGAATAAAGTGTGGAGGATTTAGATGCTGGTACACCACAGGGCAGCCAGAAGCAAGGAATAAGGTGCACATCCAGCAATATATGTAGCTCTAAAAGCAGCAATGACTGGAGGAAAAAAATGGAATCAGAATCTATAACACCATTTATGCAGATTATACAATTCATTCTGCAAATAAGTACTTTTCAATCTATTTCACATATACATCTAAAGCAACATTAAACGCATTACAGTGATGCTCTCTGAGGGGAATGGCAATTGGGATAGGGCTGAGGGGGCAGACAAAATGAAATGAGAGGACCCTTGCCTGGCCTGATGATGGTGACGTGCCACAAACGAGGAGAATGACTCTATGAGCCACCTCTGGGCACCTAAACGGGGAAGAGAGAGGAGGGAGAGGAACGAGACGAAAGCCCACTGCAGGCTGTCTTGCTCGCTTCTTTTGAAAACTGGAACATGGACAGCATCAAGGGATAAGAAGCCAAAACACTAGACTGAAAGACTTGAAAAGAGGACACATGAAGAAATTTCTAGAAATACATGTTTGGTTAAAATATAGTATGGCATTCAGTCAATAAGTGTTTATCAAATACTTGAGATGGTAGTAGGTAGAGATTCAAACTAAAACTAGCCCTACGATGGACGTGCTGAGATTCCTCTAATTTCTGAGAGGCTAGGTGCCTAAGTTCCCACATCCAGAAGACTATGCTCAAAAAAGTGAAGGTGGCTTTGGTGGGTGGGAGAAGATTCCTAGAAGCTCAGAAGTGTATGTATACATGTGTATGTATATATATATATACATATATATACACATATATATATATATTTTTTTTTTTCGTATCCCAAACCACCTTTCCTTACCCTAGGAGGAGCATGATGACCTGGAATGCCTTTTGTTTGAGTGAACAATGGATAAAGTGAAGTCTGTTTTCAAGAACAAAGGTCACAAGCTGGGAGACCATGGGTCGAATCCAGCTTAGACAAAGGTTATTGAATTAGCTGCCAATATTTAGGTTTCTGGTTGTGTTTTTTAATAAAGATTGGCACCTAAGCTAACAACTGTTGCCAATCTTCTTTTCGCCCCCCCCCCCCCCCAGCTTTTTCTCCCCATATCCCCCCAGTACATAGTTGCATATTCCAGTTGGGGGTCCATCCAGTTGTGGCATGTGGGACACTGCCTCAGCGTGGCCCGTTGAGCGGTGCCATGTCCGCACCCAGGATCCTAAACCCTGGGCCATCAAAGCGGAGCTTGGGAACCTAACCACTCAGCCACAGGGCCGGCTCTTAGGTTTCACTTTAAGTCTAGATTCCTGGTTCTCCTGGAAAATTGGAAAAATCTAAGACAATGGGCCCCATGCCAGTTTCGCTTGGAACTGCAGAGCTGCCCTCCTAGGGCAGGTGTGTGTCCTGCTCCCCGGCTTGCACTGCCTGCCAGGCCTTTGTGGACGTCTGGGTGGGTGACGCTGCCACAGCTGCCACTCATTCCTTGCCAGGAGGGACACTTTGCTATTCAGCCCTGAGCCGCAGAGGAAACAGGTCATTGTAACGGAGCAAGTCACTAACGGAGATGATGTGAGTCTTAGCTTACAACGGCATAAGCCCATTTCAAGTGGGACATCGGGAAGGGCTTAGTCCCTCTGGAACGCACCAGAACTAGCAAAGAAATGGGTCAGTGAAAGGCAAGTATTCCAGTTCTCCTGGGTTAGGAAGACGTTCAGGCAGATAAGGTTCCATAACAACCTTTCTGAAGGGAGTTTAGAGGAAGCCTGAACTGAGAAGACGTCTGCACGTTGGACAGTCACGACGCTCAAGGGCCAGTCCCCCCTTCAAAGTACATACACCTGTAACTGTAGCTGCCAGTTCCTGCTCAGGTCTGGTCTCCTTCCGTCAAGATGACATAAACACAAGCAATGACGTTGGCTCCGTTCATTATTTAATTTATATTAATTTTCTCATCCTTGCTTAAAACATCAACTTCAAATGCTCTGAGGATGCTGGGTCCTTGTCCCTGTCCCACAGTTATGCTTATGGTAATGCTTACAGTCTAAGATCAATATTGTAAGTGCCAAGATGACTAAGTTCTGAGTTTATATGCTCTTTTTCACTTAAGTCTGTCTTTAAAGTGCCTAGTACCATCTCAAAATTATGTGATAAGGGGTACCTATGGGATTGACAAGGATCTTACATCAATTCCTCAAAATACAAAGCCCTGGTACCCAGTAACAATGTTCTAACCAACACAGTTAAGGCAATACTTGTATATGCTTTGTTTTGACTTTTTTCCCCATTAAAAAGAATCTGTAAGTGAACAACATACTATATTCAGGGAATGGTAAGAGCTATGAAGAAACCTGAAAAAGGCTGGGAGCTAGAGTGCGACTGGGTGGAATACTGTAGAGAGCAGTCAAGTCAATAACCTAACACTGGAGTAGAAATCCAAATCAAGTGAGTGAGCCTCCAAGCTAGGTGGATATCTGGGGAAGAGCACGTGCAAAGGCCCCAGGACAGAGATGGGCCTTTGGTGTTTGAAGAACAGCAGGAGCTGGAGAGTGAGCAGGGAGAGGGGAAGAGGAGAACATATAGAGTGGGCCGAGGGGAGGAGAAGATGAATTAGGTGATGGACACATGGAGGTAAATGAAGTCATGGCTAACCCATCCTGAAAGACAGTAGCGACGGCGCTCACACTTCTTACTCCGCGCCAGGAACTACTGCACAGTTTTACAGACACATAATATCTCACTTCATGCCTCTCTGAGATGCCAGGAGGGACACAAGTATTCAATGTTTCCATTTTACTGATGAAGAAACTGAGCCCCAAGAAGTGAAGTAACTAATTCAAGGTCGTATCTAGGAGTTGCAGAGCCACATTCAAATCCAGACACTCTGGCTCCAGAATCTGTGCCCTGAATCACTAATGTAGAATGTAAAAAGGAGGATTTTTATTTTTCACTCACTGGAAATTTGAAGATATCTTGATTCATCCAGACTTTAAGATTTTTACTTCCCATCCCACAACCCAACTGGATATGGATTTGGATTACTGTCTTAATTTTGCTAATTACGAAATCAGGGGGTTGGAAAGACGACTCTTGGCCAACTACATCTCAGTTGAACCAGGGTGTTGATCCTTTGTGGATCTTCAGAGAAGGTGATTATAAAACTGTAATGGGCAGTCCACTCCACCTTCCGCATTCCTCATTCCTCACCAAGTCACCTGTGCCCGTCACATGCTAGAGAGTCAGTCTACACACAAACTACACACAGGGATGCTAAAGCTCTGAACAGCCCATCATTTTCCCCAGAAGACTCCCATCCTTATCAGCTCCAAAGAACATTATAAGAAACGGAACTGTAACTTGTTTTTACTAATTTTTCTTCCTTAGTGCTTTAAGAATTTTTTTCCTAGTTCAAGAGTATTTCTTAGGCAGGACTGGTGGCACAGCAGTTAAGTTTGCACGTTCTGCTTCGGCGGCCCAGGGTTCGCTAGTTCGGATCCGGGGTGCTGACCTACGTACCACTTGCCAAGCCATGCTGTGGCAGGCATCCCACATATAAAGTAGAGGGAGATGGGCACAGGCATTAGCTCAGGGCCAGTCTTCCTCAGCAAAAAGAGAGGGATTGGTGGCAGATGTTAGCTCAGGGCTAATCTTCCTCAAAAAAAAAAAAAAAAAAAGAGGAGTATTTCTTATCACTCACTATTCCTGGTAAATATGTTAAGTTCATGAGATAAACCTCATCAAAACATATTGTATGTTGTTTCCTGGAAGCTGAAATCCAGATTTTTTTTTTTATCTGAAGATAATAGAGTTTGATCATCTGACAGAGGATTAGAATAATTCATAGCACATGGTGAATGAACTTGGGGGACAAATGGGCCCAGAGTTTCAGGGACAAATAATACACATCCCCCCAAAAGTTACAGGCCACCATCTGCTTCTGATGCCAGAAGAGAAGCCCATGTCTTTTAAAATCTGAAGACTCCTCAGTATAAACAAGACTCAGACAGTAACACAGAGCTTAACTTGCTAAAGGAATCAACAGAATATGCATCTGTGCTATCTTCAGCTACAGCAGAAATTGTTTATATAGGGCAAGTAACGTTACTTCATGAACTGAGAGTTGCTCAGATGGTTAACATTTTTTCTTACCTCATACCCCCAAAAAGAATCAGTTAATGCCTTCTTCTTTCAATCAATGATTTTAGAACTGGCCTGCGGGGGAAAATGTCTTGCAACCTATTGAAGGTTTATTTTGATCACAGAGTGAAAAGCTTAAGTCAACAACAAGTGCTATTTTTATGAATTTATTTCTGCTTATGCAATGAATTCAGTGGATTACACTCCAACAGTATGTCAAACTTTGAAACTCTGAAACATCTATGCGTTTGAAAATTGAGAGGGGACCCTTCTGTCTCCACTACTCTATTCAACTACAGTAGCTCCATCAGGAGCTCCACCATTATAATTAGTTCAGTAAAGGGCCCCATCACTTCGATGTGGAAGAAAGAACACTTTTTAAAAATACGTTTATTAAATTTGGACTGTAACTTTATTACAGGAGTTTGATGCTTTCTCCCAGGAAACTGCTTTAAACCAGGATACCTCAGCAATAATGATCTTATCCTGTCATTATCCAAATTGTCAACAAAAGGGAAGATCATTATGATCCCATATAAGATAGAAAGAATGGAGCAATAAACTAGATACATTCCCCACAGGATGATATTAAAGGAAAATTATACCAGGCAAGGGAGAAATGATGCTTGGTATGTAGAGGTTGGAAGTTTTTCTGTTGTGTCATAGTGGTAAAAATATACCAGCCAGCCAGAAAGGGTGAAGCCTTGCTGTTTTAGAAAGCACAGTTATTTTCTACAAGGATTAGATTATGATGTTGCCAACATCTGACTATGCCTGAATTAGTGGAAAAAACCACACATTTTATCATCTAGGTTGTCAATTTCTCTGACCTTGAAATGCTCTCCTGTCTTGGAGACAGGATCCTGGAACTTTCCCCACTTCTGGGGCTACGCCTCTGTCTCCTATGCATGCTCATCTCCCTCCTACCAGCTGAGCAGTCGTGAAGCAATCTCATGCACACTCACGCCTGAAGATATTCCTACATACACACAGTCACAATTCATATCTTCGCCCACGCCTGCCCTGTGTCTTTCCTCCAAACCTGGTCCCCTCCCAGTGCCTAGCTCTCTAGGTGACTACCACAGTCATTCACTCAAGTCCACAAGAAACCCTGGAGCCATCACTTATGCTTCTCTCTCTCACCCTTCACATACCATCCATCGCAATGTCCTTTTGATTTCCCCTTCTAAATATCTCCCAAGTGTCCAATTAACAGAAATGCAGGATTCAGAAACAAAATATTTTAGAAACAATCTTCAAATCTCAGAATCTAACTAGATAGCACCAAAGGTATTCAGTGGAATAAATGTGTCCTTTGCCTGGTGTTCTGACCTTTTGCCATCTGCACTTTCATATGGATTTTGTTTCATTGAATGAAATGTTCCATTTCACAGAAGTAAGAGAAGAAAATCAGACAGCTGGTATACGAAACCTCCCGTTACAACAAACACAGAAGGAGAGTTAACTTTTCCTGCCTCCCCAAGGTACCTACCTGTTCAGTGGGTTTGAACATTTGTATGTATGCTGGCGACTTCTTCCCTGCTTTAAAAATGTCTCATAATATAAAATTGCTATGGGACCTCTTTCTGGACAGGAACATGTACATTATTATACCCATGGGCTTAGATTTAATGTTTAACTGGCGTTTGGGGTGTGAAGAATGGAAGATGCGTTGAGTATCACTTTTTCTTTCAGGTATAACAACAAATTTCATGGACTTCTAAAAGTTCCTTTTTCATTTCCTAGATGGTATACTCCACCTATATTTAGTAGGAACTCATATCTGGCCCTGCACAAAGAAGGCCCCTTGTCACTTATGAAGAATGTGTTGATTTCTTAGGAAGGGAAAAGGAGAGCTTCTACAATTAGCATCACCCTCAGCTGATACTCCACAGCACCAACTTGTCAGCCCTGGGAGATTATGCGTTGTTAATATAAATTGTGATTTAAGAAAATAAGAACAGGGCGTTTCCAATAACAGGGATAACTATGCAATGTATACTAAATTCAAATTCTATCATTAAAAATGGTAGCAACCTACCACTTCATAATAAAGACTGTAATTTACATCCAGCAGTGAACAGAAATAAGATATTCCACAGAGAAAAGCCAAATATACAGGGGCAATAATATAGAAATGTGTTGACTTGAGAAATAATTTTACCTGATCTTAAGTAACAGTGACTACAAAATTTCAGTAAAATTTCAGTGCTTACATTGGTAGAACTCTATTATTACTAACCAAAAGCAGAAACAGAAGGAAACCTGGAATTCTATGTCCACATACTAGCCCTCTTTTTAATCCATCTCTGAGATGTATTTGTCTTAGGCAGAAACCTGGTAAAAAGCCAATGAACAGAAAAAAAAAACTGACTCCAAGATAATTTTAAATGAGAAATAAAATCTGGAGAGAAGCCATGCCAGAATTTATTGAAAAACAGATTTTTCTCCTTCAAAAATGTTATTAAAAAATACAAACGTTTTCCTGACTTATTGCAAGTATATTTTATAAGTTCTCTGCTACTCAGATGTACCCTACTGTACAACGTGATGGATGGGGACAATTAATCATTTTTACTGAAGAGCAGAACAGCCCATGGTATATACTGCTATTAAAAAAGGTGAGGGTATCCTGAGAACACCTTCATTTCCTCATCAAGTCACATTTCACACTTCCCTTGGTTTTTCAAATAGTTCCTTCCAACTGGCTCACATCCTCTGCAGGTCCTGGCTGGCTTGTGGGAAAGGGTTGTCACACTGCCCCTAAAAGGACAGTCCTAATTCTCTGGCCAAGCTTCCATCTGAAGTCATCCTTGTGTTTCGGATAATACAACTCTATTTACATTTCTGTCCATTATCTTCATTCGAAACCAAACCTCATTTTACACATTCTCTTGCTGGACTGTACTCAAACTAAGGGGACGAAAGAAGTGCGGGGAACTTGGATGCTGTCCCACTGGCCAACTGCCCAGCTAGTACATGACCCCATGCAGAGTCTAGCCTCAGTGGAGTCAGCTGTCCATCAGTCCACAGAAACGAACCTCACTGACGAAGTACAGGGAGGTCCCCACCTACAGAAGAGAGAGATCAGGTAGACTAAGTGGGGCCTTTATCATTTTCACAGAGACAACAACATACTGATCACACATACTTGTAACATATCACGGATTATTTGTCTGAAACAGAAAAAAAAACAGAGCCCATGCTGTCTCCTTTCTAAAGAGACAGAAGATGATGCCAGTGTTTGTCAGCTCCTTTTTCATTCTCTTCCTTATCCACTTGGTTCTCTTCTCCTCTAAGCCCTCTTTCCTCTGTGATTCCTTTTCAAAGGCTGGCATCCTCATTCCTCTACAGGACACTGGAGTTTGAGCTGATGAGTAGCTCCTGTCGATCCAGGGCCGAGTGGGGCAGAGCAGAAGGGAGAGTCAGATGTGCTAAGGAGTCTATGCACTTGGCTGAAGCAGAGTCAAAAGCATGCTGGCTCCTGAGCCTTCATGGAAAGGAAAGGCCATGGCTCTGAGGGTCTGTCTCTGTCCATGGCAAAGGACACTCTACTCACCAGCTTCTTGATCCTTGGCTTATGTGGTCCATTCCATCTAAAATATAGGCGAATAAAATCCACTTCACCCGTCAAAAAGACAAAACTCAAACTTGTACTAACTCCAACTTTCTTTGAATAATAATCCTGAATTTGCTTTTCTGGGAATACCTGGGGTTCACTGACAAGGCCTCAGCACCTCTGGTGAGTGTTGACTGCTTGTTAGAGTGTAACGACTGAGGCACAATCACGGAAGGGCAACACTCAACTTCATGTGACTTACTGTGTTAGAGCGGCACGTGGTTGGCAGCAGGCTGGGTTATATCCCAGAAGGCCAGAGCCTGGAGGAGACACTGACCTGCAGGTGATCAGCGAAAGGCCCTGGTAGCAGAGTTTTTCAGGTGCTCAGAGAGAGACCCGCCATTAGGAGGTGTCCTTAGCAGGTGAGCATAGTATTGGAAAACCCCATAGAAACTCAGGTACCCAGAAGGATCCTAAAAGCAGGAAGTGAAGAACAAGACATGCTACATGTGGGCACCTGGTCACAAAGAACAGAGGTGAAGACTCAGATTTCAGAACTGAGGCATAAAGTCCGAGACAGTCAGACAGTGAGGGTGACCTGAGACCTAGCTACTGAATCAGAACACTGGACCCCTTCAAATATCCTGGTTCTGGAGTTCAGAGTAGAGTGGAACCTTCTTATAGTGGGAGTCAAGCATTTTCAGTTAAAGGAATAGAACCAAGCAGGTCATTTTGTTGAATATTTTAATTTTCCCAGACCAGATTTCCATCTTCCATCCATCTCTCTTCTCCTAAACCCTCAAGCTCAGAAATTTACTTTAAAAAAACCTTCTGTTCTTTCTTCATATATATGAACATTAGACAAAGCACTTAAGAAGCAAATGGAACTTTATGGATATATAGTCAAAGGGAAGAAATATAAACATTTTTAAAGGCAAGTTTCTTACATTAACAGTTCAACAAAATAATTCTCTCTTTGCTCTTCTAATTTTTCCTACAATGCCCACAGATAAATCATCAAAATAGATGGGAAGGTCAGCCCTATTTTTGTTGGGGTACTTATAGGAAATACTATAAATCTCTAAAGTGCACCAGATAGAAAAATATGAAAATTGCCAAATTAAAACAAGATCAGGAGAATTCTGTGAGGAACAACAGTATTCCTCGGACCACATTTTTTTGAACCAGTGATTAAAAACTTCATTTCACTGTTGGCTTTAACGTCTAGTAGACTGGCATGCATTTGAAGACATAAGGAACCAGTACTAGAGAAATGCAAGACAGAGAAGAAAGATTTGGTTAGTAATAAGCTTATTTCAGACCTCTTCAGATTAAGGTCAAGTATAAAATTCTCATCAGTTTCCAGTTGATTTAAATTAGGGATGTAGTGATTTGACAGTCACCTCCATCATCATCCTGGGCTAAGAATGTAGAGTGTGAGCAGGTCCACAGAGTCCAATGGAAAGGGTACCTGCAGCCTCCTCATTTACAAACGATGCTCAGAACTGTTAGGATCTAAGGTGGTGGTTGTCTGAATCATTTCATTGAACTCTTTGAAAGGGGTTCCACGGAGAAAAGCTTTGCCAACCTCCACTTTGGCCAGCCCTCCAAACCAAGGCCGCCTTCAATTAGCACACGAAACAGACTTAGAAATGGCAGCCCTTTTCCCTCTATGCTTGTTAACTACTTTTATTTTCCATTTTATTTAAGATACTTAATTTGTTTTTAGTGATTTACTCTTCTTTGTAATTAGACGTAGCGATTAGCGAGCATCTCCTTGGCAATGCAGTTTTCTTGAACAGAAATGAGCTTAAGTCAACATTACAGTTGCTGCTACTAAGTATGTATAAGGATTTGTAAAGGGGAAAAAAACCAACTGGATTCCTTCTCTTCTGCTTAAGCAATGCAAATGAGAGGTAAGACAAAGAAGGAAGTAATTAGTAGGAGGGAGGCAACCAAATGGATATTTTAAATGCAGAATCCATTCATAACACAGCACTTCTCAAGAGAGCTGTTCTAATAGATTACCTGGCTGAAATGTATTATTTAAGTCTCAGTTGTTTAGAGCCAGAACTAAACGCATCTCCTCTGCCTTTGGTGCATAATGTCTTTTGAACAAACGCAGGTCATTACGAGTCTACTGATTTGTCTCTGCAAAATCAGATCTGATATCAGTAGAAAGGCAAGAGGACATAAAAGGGGCCAGTCATGCCTAGGGATGTGAGGCAAATGTCCAAAATAGACTTTCATGATAATATAGAATCAATATGGCAAAATGTTCAAACAAATCATGAATACGAAGGAATTTCTTTTTTTTTAACTAAAAAATAGTTTTACTTTAAAAATCAGGTAAAATAAATGCATCTTTTTTCACAGGGGAGTTTCACAAGTAGTTTCATGGCTTTCTTCCTGCTTCTAAGTGTTGGTTTCACATTTTGTAAGAATTTCATTTCAAAGTGTCGCCTGTCACTGTGATGAATGCAGAAGCCATGCTTCCCCTACTGGGGAGCTGCTCATGTCCGCCTCCGTCACTCTTTTTTTTCAGGTCTCCAAACAAAAATTCCACCACCACTTCTTTCAAGTTGAAAGGCAATAAGGCCTTTTCCCAAGCTGAGAGGCTGTTTCCGAGTGACAAGTCCTTGTCACAGTTAAAATGTGAGCAAAAGACACAGAGGTTTACATGCCTCTGGTAAACCTCAGCTGCCTCGACCCTCTGTGGGTCACGGATTAAAAAGTCCCTCAGTGGCATCCTGGCTCCAGATAAACCCTCACCAGTGAATGGAGAAAATGAGCCGAACACCGGAGAGCTAGAACGCGGTCAACGTGCACCACGGACCGCAACTCTGATGGCGCTCAGAGACTTCAATCCAAATGACACATTCTGGAAATACACAGCAGACAATCAGACAGTGTGCCACTCCCCAAAAAAGCACGGATTCTCATTTTAATGAAGTCACAACTCTGGCTAATAAGTCTCCATGTGTGAGTGTACCTGTGTGCGCATGCACACTTTTCCTCCAGCAGAAATAGCAAAGTATTTTGCTAACAAGCACAGGAAGAAATTCCATTTTAAATCCCCTGCACAAAATACCACAGGGCCATGAATCAAGGCCGGTGCTGAACTCGGTGCTTAATTAAAAATAAAAATGGGAAAATGAACATAAACGCAATTTTAAAAGATGAATGATTGATAGGAATAATAAATAACTTTCAAGATCAAAAGCAAATCGAATCCAGTTACGACTCGACCAAAAATATCAAAATGCAATTATACTGTTTTCACACATCATTATTTGCCATTTTGGGAAATCAGAACGGACACATTAATTAATGTACAAAACGATATTCAATTAAAACAAGTGCAGTGTATCCTTCAAGGTTTTACACTAGAATTCTTGCCACCGTCCCCTGCTCTTGGAGTTTATACCAAGAAGTCTCGCACGCGTTTATCGGACGTTTAGCGTTTATCTGCCAGGAACACGGCCTTCCTCGTGAAGATTCAGAAACCAAATGACTGACACTGTGGCATGGCCACACTGCTGGCAGCCCTTTCCCTCAGGGCTCAAAACGCTCCCTTTTTTACCTTCAAAAATAAACCAGCAAATATGTTTAACACAGAGAAACGGCTCTTGCTTTCCTTTTGCTTGTTTCCCCTTCCAGAGAAAATGTTTTCAGAAAGAGGCTGGTTGCTATGGAAGCTTCATTGTCGACCGCTTCAGTATTAGAAGGTTGGAAAACATTCAACCATTTCAAGTCACCTGACCTACTAAACATTCTCAAGTTCATTATAATAAGAATGAGGAAGAGACAGGCAAGGTGATTTCAAAAAACAGTGTAGCTCTTTGCCCATAAATGGACTGCAGAGCTTAGTAACTACAATCTTCACAACCACGGCAGATTCTGACACAGTTTCCTTCCAGAAGCTACTCTTACAAATGAGGGCATTTGAGAAAAATAACACAGATTCTCAGATTTCTAAAATAACACACAGTTGTTGTCATTGTTATCTACTTAGTGTCAAGTTAGTGCTCTGCAGTTCAATTCAGTCAGGCAGCCAGGTCTCCAGCAAGTTCATTTCCCAGAAAGATACATTTTCATCAACGTGAGTACAAATAAAGCAGTGGAACCCATGGAAAGCAGTTTTCCAAACTGGCTTGAAAAATGGAACGGCTTCCAATCTACCATTTGGACGTTCAGTCTCTGAGAACTCATGTGGACTGTCATGTGGTCGATAGGATCTCATCCTAATACCATTAGCAGAAATGAACTGTAACCAATTGTAAGTGGCTACTAATTGCCCATGACAATGATGGAAAACACTGACTCAACCTCAGAAGAGTTCATTTAGTCTGAGTGGTAGAGATACAGTCTGAGGCTATCATAATTATATCACAGGTTGACCTTATTAATTAGCCATTCTGGGGTTCTAACTGTAAAACAGAGATGAGAAATGAGTTCACGCTGACAGTCTGGGCCATGTTAACTGAATTGATTGGCTCATTCCATCAGAAAAAAGAGCCAGGATAATGCAAGTAAAAGAGAAGTGGCTCCCTGGTGAACTCAAACTCACTCAATTGTTTTACGTATGTAGATTATTAGTAGTATCAAGCTTGTTTTGAAAGGGTTCAGAACAGGTCTCCTCAAGATGGGCCACTTTGACACGTGGAATATTTTGAGTTAAAGGCAATCAGGACCTGTGGGCTCAAGAGAAACTTTTACCTCTCCCTTAAAGAATTTAAATTGGGAGCCCTGCCCATAATAAAAGTTATTACTAGAAATAAATTTTTATGACCTATCTGTATGGCAGGGCAAACCTCTAGTTACTGAACATCTGCACTTCTTAGCATCCTGTGAATTCCCTCCTCCCCTCTGAAGTCCCAGGCTCCTATCCCATTCCTTAGCTCAAGACGGCATATATACCTCATCTTACCTTTTTGTCTCTGACTGTCTCATGTATGTGGAGTTCTTGTACGTACACAATTAAATGGGATTTTCTCCTGTTAATCTGTCTCATGTCAAGTGAATTCTCAGACTAGCCAGAAGAACCTAGAAGGGTGGAGGAAAATTTCTTCCTCCACTACAGTTTCAAAGTTTGCTTCACATATTGGAACAGTTTTACTGTGAGGCCCAATTTGATGACATTAAGGCAGTGATTCCTTAAAATTACAAAGCTGGGATATGCATTATGGCTATTGGTTTGGTTTTTAATACCTCTCATACTCTTCTTTCTCCTCTTCCCCCTGCCCCCTGCCACACTCCTCGTTTGTACGGCACATTTTTACTTTAAATATTGAAATAAGTTAAAACTGATACTAGTTTGAATTTCACAGCACCCTTGGTGAGGACAGAGATACGAGGAGGTGAAAACAAGGCTGACTGTCAGCACTTTCAAGATTAAGCTTCAGTCCTGGACACAGTCAGCTGGAATTTGCACCTTAACTAATTTCCAAACACCAAACTGTTGCCATATGATAAGCACCCTCTGAAGGGGGAACAGGCCCAGTGTCCCACAAAATGATTGACAGCAGCATTAACTCCTTCTTCTGTCAAGGAAATCAACAGACCAACAGATACATAAAAAGCTAGAGGAGACAATCACAAGTGACCGCATCCTCTTGCATATACTGGCACGCTAATTCCCTGACAGAATAGGAAATTAAGACTGATGCCACTCATGAAGCATGGCCTCCTGTCACACACACTGGAAGGGACGGATTGCACCGGGCAGCAACCAAACTGCCAGGAAACGCATCTCCTTTTTAACTAAGAAGTGCAAAGCCAAGTGAAGCTGCAAATTCAGAGATGGCTATAAAACAAGAGATGTGGGTCCCACATGTGGATGGGTATTCTTTCAGCTGTGAGGGTGAGTATTCATTTATCAATCCAAGGTGACATGGCCTGAAATTCGGGTGCAAAACAATGAAGCGGTAGCCACAAGACCCCCTTGCAAGAGCCTGACTCTGCTTTGGTCACTATTACCATTCCAATGAAGGGACCTGAAAGTTGTATTAAATTTCTTAAAACTTTTTGAAAAGTTGAGAACAAATAAAAACTTGAACACCGTATGGTGGTAAGAAAAATGACCTAAAACTTACAAATAGGACAAGGTAGGGGGTAATACAGTATGTCCTCATGTTGTCATACTGGGGCGTTGTTTAATAGGCCCGGCCAAAGATGATTTAATTCTCTAGAATGTATGTGTGTCTGATTTTGTTAAGTATTTGATTAGAAGTTACCGGTTAACTTCTAGATTTATGTCCAGTTGAAAAGAATACCCCAAAGATAATGGTTTTATTACTCTCTAGGACAATAATCACTTTTATATATAATCACGAAATTTTATTCTAATATTCTTTTCTAAATGCCTATAAATACTCAATTCTCAAATGCTCTTTACGCCTGCGTTGTCATCTTACAGGTTTCCTAACTGATGAGCTAAATAAATCTGACACGCATTCATTCCATATCTGATTCAGAGTTACATTTTTAACTTGCAGAAAGTTTTCAGAGTGTTAAGCTCACTTTACGTCATTCAGGAGAATTTTTTTGCTTACCTTTCCCTGTTTTTCTATGGGTTTAATTTGACAAAATGAGTTAAGAAACTACTAGGCTGGTGGAAAAAGAATCTTTTTTTGGGTTTTCCTCCATCTTTGATTTAACTTTTTCTTGTTTTGCTTCCCAATCAGCAGAGAACGTGCTCACTTGACTGCAGAAATGTACATTTTAATATTTCCTCACAAGGATGGTTTAGCTACTTAAAAAAAGCTGGGAAAGGCATTAAAAGAAAGGTAGAGCACATTAATTTTCTCCGGGGGCTGGCTCACGTGTCCGTGGCCTCATTTCTTGTAGGTCCTGGGCATGTGGGTCAGACTTCTCTCAAGGCTGAAACGGGTTGAATAACTTCTATAAAGGAGGCCATGTTTTTCCCAAAAGTCTTCATTCCTTTGCTGAAGAGCTCCCCCGGGATGACTGCCTTACGCACCATCTCCTGAGACACAAGCAATTTCACTTCATGCCCTCAAGCTCCCGGACTCTACAGGAGCTTGTTAAAATGATGAAAACCTGAATCTGGGGGGTGGAGGAGGGCAGTGGTTCCAGAATCATGTTACTTTAGGAAGCAAGTGGGACAAAAACTAGAATCAAACATTCACACTGTGGGCTTACTGCTTTCTATCTTCTCCTTGAAATTGTTCACTTTATACCTTAAAATCATCCTATTTGAAAGAAATTAAGTTTCAGAAGGTAACTCAGGTAACTGATACCTAACAGTCTCCACATGACCTCACACGCATTAACTAAGGGTTACAAAACTAAGCATGAGGTTGAAGGCAACAACTACATCTTTAAAAAAAAAAATGAATTCTACGCATTATAGAAAATTGAGGTAATAGAAGAAAACACATGGCCTCATTCTTCTACCATAACCATTAGTCTGTTGATATATTTTCAGGCTATATTTTTAAGTTTTTTACACATACACGCATATAATTTCTCACTTAGAGGACATCAATTTCCCATCTATAATTTGGTGAGAGTAAGGCCTAACCCTCATAGAACTCACAGAATTGTTTGTGAAATTCTACTAGATCACTTATGACCCAGCCAAGTTCTGCCAAACAGAAAATAATCAATCAATATTAGCCATTTTTCCTAATTATTATTCTAATTTTACATGGCTGTAAAACGTTCCATTAAGTGGAGATGCCATAATTTCTTTAGCTCTTCTCTTAATGGCTGGCTATTTAGGTTGTTCCTAATTTCTCAATTAGGAACATCTTTCAACTAGGAACAAGAGTCATAGACAATGCTGTAACTTCATTACCTACATTTCTAAATTACAAACCAATCTTTCGGTGTTCTCTCAGGTGAGTCTGTTACAATGTCTGAATATTTAACCTATATATTTCTTCTTTATGAAATACTAGAAGAAATGCAGAAATTAATTTGAGTGTGTTTTCACTGGGGGGAAAAGAAATAAAAAAGATGAACATCCAGGAAAGGATACAGTTTACTCTGCATTCTCCAAAGGTCACGAATAACAATTGTCTCAATCTGGAAAAAAATGTTATTTATTCCTTTAAAAATATACATACATAAAATCTTCTCTTTAACTTGCTCAGTCTCCGAACCACACCCTTTGTCCCCTTTCTCTCTACTTTAGCAGAGTTACAATGCTCCGCGGGCTCCTTCTGATGGCTTCTACCTTTTCATCATCTACTTACTCCTTAAGGTTTTGCCATCTGGCTTCCGCCTCCGCCAGCCACCAAAATCACTCTTTTCAAGATGACATATTACCTCTCCTTTTTAAAACTCTTCCTTCAGCTTCCACAACTACATTCTCCTGAGTCTACTGCCCCCTTGTTGGGCTCATCTTGACCTTCTCAACATAGGGACACCTGAAGGAGCTATGCTTATCCTTAACCTTCTTCTCGGCACATACCCCCTTCCTTGAAATTCTTCACTACCTCTAGTCTGAAGTATAATTCCTGTATTTTCAGTTACTATATCCTTTTCACCTCCAAAGTCCTATGGTCACCTCAACTCAGCAAGAGCGAAGCCGAATTAGTCATCTTTGCTGCTTTCAACTGCCAACCTCCAGTGTGGCAGATTGCTTTCCAAAGGTGGCTGCAATAATCATTCCTGTCCCGCATGCTCTTTGGCAATGTGACCTTGCCACCTCCCCAGTTTGAGAGTGGGAGCCCAGTTCTCTCCCCGTGAACCTGGACTGGCCTTAATGATTCTCCTGTAACCAGGACGATGAGGCAGAAGTGGCACTGTTTGACTTCTGAGGATAGTTAGAAACGATGACGTAAGTCTCACCTGGTTGTATTGGAATGCTCCCTCTCCAGAAGTGCTCTCTCTCTAACAACCCAGCAGCCACACTGCCAGAAACCCAACAAGCATGGAGAGGCCACGCATGTGCTTCAGTCGCCAGTTCCAGCTGAGCTCAGCTTTTGAGTAATTCCATGTCAGACAACAAAGATTCTCTCCTTGACCAAACTCTAGCCAGTCTGCTCTGAGCCCTTTCTTATACAGGCCTTACCCTAGCCTAGAAGGACTTGAACAAACTACACAGTTTCTAATAGCTCAACGCTGCACCCCTAGGGTGACCCTCCCCTTCCCCCCAACACTTAAAGTGCCTATGAGGGAAAGCTCAAGGTGACCAAAGCAATTTATTGTTTGTCCCAGCCAACATGTGAAGATAGGGTCTCCCAGCCTCCGTGGGAGGACAGAAGCCTAACTCCCATGAGTGCCACTTAGGAAACTCAGATGGGTTTTACATGGACCAGAACCCTCCTCTCACCCCCTCCCTATTCCGTCACTCTCCCAAGATTGTCCCTGAGCTAACATCTGTGACAATCTTCCTCTATTTTGTATGTGGGACGCCACCACAGTGTGGCTTGACAAGCGGTCTGTAGGTCCATGTCTGGCATCCAAACCCGCGAACCCTGGGCCGCCAAAGCAGAGTGCGCAAATTTAACCACTACAACGCTGGGCTGGCATGCCCTCACTCACCTTTTAAGATGCCCAGTTACCTCTGTACAAAGTTGAGTTCAGCTCACGCTGGACTCTCTTCTCTATCATAATAGCACTATACTGATTAAAATCTGTTGTGATCACTTTAATCAGTGTCCAGGGTTGTTTATCTTTGACACAGACAAGTGAGTGAAGAAGCTGGAGATGATTCCAGTCCTCAGCCCACTGAGTCACTGCTATTCACTTGAATCTTTCCAGCTGAGGCCCCAGAAATCATGGAGCAGAGACAACCCGCCATCGCTATACCCTGTCCAAATGCCTGACCCACCAATTCCATAATGAGGTGGTTGTTGTTTTATACCATGCAATTTGGAATGATTTCTTATGAGGCAATAGACAGCCGCTACACTCAACAAAACCACCAATTCTGCGTGGCTCCCCCTTGCTTCCCAAGGCATGTATTTTCCATGTCCATTTCCAAAACTGAGGCAGACAATCATTGCAAGAGTCTAGGTGAGCAGCAACATGCACATGGGCTCTGCTTCTCTGTGCTTTCTCCTCTAATCCATTCTGCATACTGCTGAATTAATCTTTTTAAACCACAGGTCTAACCGTGTCATTCCCCTGTTACAAACCCTTTAGCAGATCTCCAGTGTCTATGGAGAAAGTCCAAACTCTTAAGCTTGGCATGCAAAATTCTCTCTAAATTGGCCTAAATTCACACTCTCTGCCTTATCTCCCATTTTACACAGCCTGCTCCAACCCAACTGGATCAGTCACTCTTCTCTAGAGGTGTCCAAAATTCTTCCAGGGCTTTGCCTTGCTCATGCTGCTCACTCTGCCGCAAGTGGCCTTTCCCCTCACGGCCATGGGTAAAAGTTCAGGCCTCTTTAATGCACAGCTCTGCCTTCCCCCAAAGTCCTCAGCACTCATTACCTTCACTAAGAGCCCAGACCACGTCTTGCACATCTTTCTATCCCCAGGGCCTAATACACTGCCTTGCACATAAAGGGCATTCAGTTTTTCTGTCCTTGCTGAGACTATATCAGAAAGACAGATTTTGTTGGCAGGAAAAAGTTTAATCATCTGGTCTGGAAACTCTTCTGCCTTAACATTTAATAAATACGACTAAAGTACAAGGTTGTGGGAATGACCACCTCCATTCCTCCTATGGGAGATGTGAGAAAGCAGAACTATTTCACTTTAGTGAAAAAGAGAAGTTTAGAGTGAAATTTTAACTTCAGGTGCCTGGAGAAGAGGCCTGTCAAAGAACAGACTTTCATAGTGCTACCTAGTAAGCAGTTGGTTTAAAAGGTGTGTGTGTTGAGACCATGTTCCTATTGGAATGTGCTGTTGTGATAGGCCAATTATTCCTAGTGACTGGATAATACGGAGCCAAATCCCATCCTAAAGGGGATGCACCTCCTTCCAGGCTGTGCTGAAACGCACTGGCATTTTGGTAATAAAATGATGGACAGGCGCAGCTTGTTGCTGTATGATAACAAAACCGCTTCCCGGGTCATTGGTGACGCCTGAATTCAGAAAGGCATAAATTAGGAGGGGAAGCCCACTGCTAGTTTCCTTCACCTGGGCAAGTTTAATTAGCAACCTTCCCAGGATAATATATTTTTGCCTTGAAAAAGAGCTGGCAGTTTTTAGGTTTAAGATAATCTAGTGTCACCTTTTCAAAAAAACATGTTATCATCCATACGCTATCAAATTTATGTATGAAACATATCTACTATCACCTACAAACCCCTCTTTTATTGTGCACTGTCTGCTAGCTGGCATCTGAAGAGCATTCCTGAGGTAATCCACACACCCTGTGAAGATAAAGGAATTCACCCAACTCACACCCTGTGAAGATAAAGGAATTCACCCAACTCAGCACAAATTCTGAAACCCAAATGCCAACTTTATAGATACACACTATCATCACTGTGCTTTCTGTTTATTCTTGGGTATTCTTCTTAAATTCCTTCTAGAGACTGAAACTGCACAATTCTGTTGTCTCCTGTGGCCCAAAGTCTCTCAAACTCACCACAGAGTGACATTGTGACACACAAGCCAGCAAGCGTCTCCAAGAAAATCAAACACACCTAATTCTTTTTAAAAACCCAATCCTCGAGGATCGATTTCTCTTTCAGTGGTCGCTCCCTCACCTCCTTCTGCTCCTTTAAGATGGCAGAAAACACCTTCCCCCAGAATTTGCAGAAATATATTTATAAATGAAATTTTATTTTGGTCTCGCCATGCAGGAAGCTATTACCCGTCCGTTATCTTTATGTGCGTGATTAGGAATAATAGCTGATTTGTGAAGTTATCTATTACGGGAAATAATCAAGATTAATGAGCCCTGTGGCACTTGCTGAATGCCTTGGGAGATTCATTGCTAGGGCTGTGCATTTCTCTTGTTGCGTTGTTGGTGCTGTCAGGAGTTTCTTTTACAAATGCAAATGGAGACATGGATTAATTGTGGAAGGGGAAGAAAGCTTTTTCCATGTTATCAAATATTTTGGACTCCTCACTCCCACCTCTCCCAATGATACTGTTTCACACAATGATGCTGGAGTCTAGTCCCCATCCCACTTTACACCCAAGGACTGTTTAGCTGACACCCTCCATGGCACATGGACTATCCACTTAAAGAGTCTTGTCCCAAAGTCAAGGTTTATCCCAGATGGAAAGAAAAATGTGAAATGACTGCAAATGCCAAGGGCCCTTCAATCACTTGTTCAGTCAGCGAATTACTGTTTTCTCCTCCATGGAACTGCCCTCTAGCTATCGCGGCTGTTGTAGATGGCAGAACCATTGCTGCTGTGTAGAGGTAACTTTGTTCTGAATGGCTGGATTGACCCATGACAGTTCTGTACCGTAGGCATCTCTGGAAATGGAACAGCGATCCAGGATGCGAACACAACTTCAGTAGCACTGCCTCTGGATTGTACTAACTGTGTAGTTAATGTGAAATTACAAGACTGCTTCCGACACAAGGTGATGGAGAGGTAGTGACAAAAAGCTCCCAATGACCAGATCCCATTTGGAGGAAGCAGAATAAGGCATTAGGTAAGGGCAAAGACCCTGAGCCAGACAGCCTGTGTTTGAATCCCCGCTCTGCAACGCCCTCTCCCCCCATATGTAAACCCTCTGTGCCCCAAAGGCCCATCTGTAAACTGGGGAAAGTAACAGCACCAATATCACAAGGTTGTTGTGATGGATTAAATGAATTAATACATGTGCAAGTGCTTAGGAAAATCTCATAAACGTTAGGTATTGTTATTATTTTTAAATAGCCATCTGTCAGGGGAAACATACTTGAAATCTCCCGAACTCTTAATCCACGGTGTTCTAACACACTGCTTCAAATCTTTAAGTTCCCAGTGTTTTTCAGTGGCCAGAATGAGGGTGTAATGGATGAGCTCCAAATTAGGAGCTAAAAGGGCTGGCTTCTAGACCCAGGTGAGTCTAACCAACTAACAGTACCATGTTGGTCAAGGCACTGTATATCTTTGGGTCTAGTCTTCGTATCTCTAACATACAGAATTGGAAAACGGTCTTGAATCTCTTCAGTAATGGTTATCACATAATCCTTTAGGTTATACTTGCTCTTTCTGTTAACATAGGGGGAGGAACAGCACCAGGAGTGAATGTAAAACCAATGCAATACACCCGAAATTTTATATGAAAGAAAGGAAACCCTAACAAAACTACATTTGAATATTTAGAAGATTATGGCATTACCAGCTAATAAAGCCACAGAGTGCTTATTTGTAGAAATTTTAACAAGTCAAAGCATCTAAAAACATACTTTGCAAAATTAGCAAATAGCAAAGCATCCCAATAGGGTACGTTTAATGTGCTCGAGCCTGCATTTCCATAATGATATTAAGAGGATCATTGGGTTTATTTAAAAGCATATATACTGATGACCTTAGCAGTTAGATGATAATGGCCTTTTTGTTGAAGGGGTTTATACTCTCTAGACCATCATTTTTGCATTTTCTTGGCAGAACTTACAAAATAGTATTATTTTTTCTTTTATCCCTTTGCCCAGGACTTGTTCATTAACCATCATCAGGTAGAGACTGAGCTCTCTACACCAACAGCAAATTGTCTAGCTTTTAAAGCAATATATTTATTTTCAATTTAAAAGCAGAAATTCCTGCTGGTGAATTACACCACTTGTGAATTTAAGAGTATGATTTCTTCACTGCTCTCCCAACCCTGTCCCTCACTCCGCCTGTTTACATACTGCCTATCTTTTTATGCCCTAATCAAAATCCAAGAAGTCATCTTCAACCTTTCCAAATGACATTCATTTCTCCCTTCTCAGAGCCCCAAAGCCTTTCATACTTCTAATGCAGCATTTTGAGTATCACATTTAATATTGTGCTGGTACATTCCTTCACGCAGCCCAATAAGACCCTAAGTATAGGGACCATCTCTAACCCATATTTACCAATATATAGTCAACCGTGTCTGTGTATTCCTCTGTCTGTCCAATAAGATCAAAAATACAAAGACTATGACTTAATTAGTGTTTGTTTCCACTACAGTTCCCGGCACATACCATCCACAAAGCTGTTTCTCAGCACATATTGTAGAGTTAAATAATTTCACTTTCATGGGGTTATATCCGACTAGACAACTGGAAAGTAGATTCTTCTAAATTCTTCCCTCTTCTAGAGGGAAATGAATGATCCAAGAGACAGTTTCTTTTCTTTGCCAAACAATTATTTGCCCAAACCAGCATGGACTAGAACTTCACAGTGGGCTGGTAAGTGCTCTGGACCCCTGATTGTGGAGTTCAGCCCCTTGGATCCACAGAATGGTAAATAAGGTCTGAAACAGCCCATACTTTGGTTGATGAGATTGGCAATGGGAGGCATGGAGTGAAAATGTGGTTACTCTATGACTGATTGTTTCAAAGTCCTCTCCATCCATTCTCTGATTTAACTCTTCCTATCAGTACATGAGAAAAGCATCATGCTCCTTTTAAAGATGAAGAAACGGAGGTACAGAGAGGTTAGGTGGCTTGTCAAAATAAGTGATGGAACCAAGATCCCAATTCAAGCTGTCTCACTCCAGAGCCCTTGCTCTTCACCACTAAACTTTGCTGGAGGGGTCACGTGACCAATGCATTTCTCATCCAGTGCAGGAAAAGGGGAATCAGGCATACGGAAAGAAGATGGGGAAAAGCAGAGGACTGAGCAAAGGTTTTTGAGAGAGGGTACATGGCACTACCTTAGTAAACGCTTTCATGTAAAACTTGAATTATTTTCCATCATTCATGGGCTGGTTATTTGATTATTCTCACTCATGTTGATGACAAAGAAATACGACAGTCACCAAACTATCCTTAGCAACAGTCTCCACTGGCTTCTCTACCTCTGTTACTTAAGTTCAACTACATTTAAGTTCAATGGTTCCTATAAGCCATTCACAGAACCAGTCAAGAAGTTGAAATACACATTTGTTTCCTTTTATCAGGAATTTGCCAGTTGGTATGGCACCCAATAACGGGCATCTGTCAAAACGATAACAGTCCTTTCACCAGCTTGCTTTTACTTTCCCAACAGAGGTGTCAGCTGTCAACAGATTCTGTAGTATGAACAGAAGGGTCATTATGACCTCTGACCTCACTGCCAGTCAGGACGGAATAAAAATCACAGCCAAAGGAAACGATGCATATTGGGATGGGACCTGGGGTTAGGATCCATCCTCATAGGTGACTCTTTTGGGAAGGGAGAAAAGGAACATTTTTCCTTGTAGAAATGCAATTCTTTATCTGGCATCTATTTGGAGACATTAGTATAAAGTGAAAAACTTCATTCTGTTCTAAATAATATTAAGATACTACTAGTGATTTCATAACAGCTAGTTACTACATGCAAAGGGGATGCTGAACACATACTATGTGAAAGATAGCAAAGCTCTGATGTATCTGCTTGGAGGTTGGCTTCCCGTGCCAGCCACAATAAGCATCTTAGAGTCACTAGGTTCTACATTCTACTGGATGAGACAACCAAGTCACAAACCATGGAACGATTCACAGACCGCCATGTGCTTCATGCTAAGAGTGGAAAGAATTTAGTTTTCAGCTTAAATTTGGAAACATGAAACACTGGCTCTAGAGATTTGTCATCAGAAAATCACAGCATTTTTCGAAAGGGCAGGGATCTCAGAGCTCATCAAAGTAATCCCTTCATTTTACAGATGAGAGAAGAGAGAGCCAGGCAGGAGGAGTGATTTACACAGTTACTCAGCCAAGCACAGCAAAGTGAAACTGGAACCCAAGGTTTAGGACTCCTAAGCCGCCATGTTTTCCACTCTGCTGGGAAACCTAGCCCAACACTTTGTCCATATCAGCCACCAATACTTTGTTGTTGAATAAATACCTGAGTGGTCTGGAAATCTAGAAAACCTGGAGGGAAGAGAGTTTAGAAAGGGCTATCAGGTCAGGGAGCTCATCACTCCCATTGTTTCAACAAAAGATGTGAGTTCACCCATTGTCTATAACTGGGCAGATTTTCTTTAGGGTCTTCTGTTGGAAGAAGCTAACGCCTGGATATCGTTTTTTTGGGTGCTTTTTGGGAAGAAATTACCACTTTGAATTCTGAGAGAGTACTTGGGGGTTCAATGGGGTGGGGATGAGTAAGAGAATGGACAGGACTGGAGGCCAAATATTGTTACCTTTCTTACTTCTCTCCTCCACAGAACCCTGGCTCCAACCAGAAGTAAGGAACCCAGAGCCTCAGCCCCTAGGCCACTGGAATACTGACCACGTTGTTAAAAATTGGCCAAAAATACAGGCAAATTTGAAAGTCTCTCCACAGAAAGAAAAGCAGGCCAGGGTGGTGTGCGTGACTGTCCCCAGAACAAAGCTTGTTTTGTTTTTCTTCTGCATGACTTCAAAATGTATGGAAGAAAATACCAATATTACGGGGAAATTAGATTTCAGGGAAAACACATCAGTAGATGACCAATGTGTCAAAAACCTTTCTTTCCTAAGAAAAAGAATATCCTGGAGGCCCAGCAGATACACACTGGAAACCCTTTAGTGATGCTTATTTACCAGAGTGGGCAACAGAATGTGTCAAGAACTTCAGAGAAAATAAAACAAATCAATCAAAATACCCTTGTCCAAATTTTCATCTATTTCTAAATGATCCCCCGTGAGAACCTTTTCAAAGGTTCTGATGTGTCCCTTTAATGAATTCTCTTATTTATTTTCTATCCCAGCTCTCGCAGTTTCTGGCTAGTATTTGAACCCATAGTGCCAAAATAGCACAGGGGGTCCTGATGTAGAATTTTCATCTTTCCTGGGAACAAATTCTATTAGGAATGGAAATGCTCTTGTCCTAACCTTCTTTAGCTAGTTTTTAAACTCAATTTGTCCCAAGTGTGACTTAGACTGACGTAAGTCCAGATAGTGAACTTGGATGCTAGTTAAACTTGAATTTTTAAGAGGTACTCTTTCAATTACAATACTGTGATTGAGGCACCTATCCTCAAGATTTCTTCTCCCTTCTCCCTATTGGTCTTAACTTTCCAGCTGATGCTATTAACATGAGAACATGTCCTGCTATAGGAAAATCTTATCTGTAAAAAGGTACATTAGAAATTCTCTTTACTAAAGAATTTATTACAAGGTTGAGGTTGTCCCATCCTCTAAAATAAGTACCTTTTAAAGAATAATTTTATTCTTTGAAAGTTTGATTTCTATGAAATGTAGGCTCAAGCAACATTTCAGAAATTCAACCAACACCTGTTTTTTCAAATAAATTCCAAACTAACTCATCTAACAAAGTCAGCTTAGAGAGTGAAAATGGAAGCACATTGAAACAGCTGTAGCCCGCCTGGCTCTAGGAGCTGGCAGCTGGCTAGACTTAATTCTAATAACAGACATGGATCAAACCATAGCTCAGACAATTCCCTTTTCGGTAAGTGAACGTTAGGACTTCAACTCAAAGACTGTCCCAGCAAAGGCTGTCCACAATTCTCCTTCACCTCCAGAATAGTACCTTCTCCGCCTTATCGCATAAGATGTCAATTGAACACACAGATGAGGTTCTTTGAACAATACACAATGAAGAGACCCTTCAGTATCTGACTCAGTGCCATGCACAAATTATATTCCACAAAATGAGTGTTTGACAGAGAAGAAGGTAATGGTCAACACAGAGAGAAACTTCCAAGTCTACTGGCTTTGCCTGAAATTTAGAGTCTATACATTTCTAGAAGCCCACGTAGGCAGTGAATCCATTTTCTGGGTAATTTTGGATAAATTGCAAACTCCATGTTCCTTGTCCAACAGAAGAAATAGTAGCCACATCCCACTAAATACACGTAATCATCCACTCCCTCATTCCATGGACATTTACTCAGCAATCAGGATGGGCTAGGAACCAGACCCTTACTAAAATATAATCCATTAATGATAGTAAAAGACTTGTAAATGTACAGATTTATTTAAAACCAAGAGAGAAAAAGCCTTGGGCCTTTTACCCATTACTTAATTCTCATAAACGAGCCTATATTATTTCCATTTTTTTTAGATGAAGAAATTAAGGCTGTGAAAGGTTAAACAACTTGCTTAAGGTGACATTTAATAGCAAAGCCAGTGTTTGAACGCGTGTCTGCCAAGAACAAAACTCTTTCCATTCTACCTTACTAGCTTTCAAAACTACAGTCATGCACTGCACAATGACATTTCGGTCAACGACGGACCACATATATGACAGTGGGCCATAAGCTTAGTACCATAGAGCCTAGCTGTGTAGTAGGCTATACTAGCTAGGTTTGTGTAAGCACACTGTATAATGTTCACACACCACAAAATCACCTAACGACACATTTCTCAGAATATATCCTCGTCCTTAAGCGATGCATGATTGCATAGCTAAAACATTTACAAATAAGGGCACAATTGATGGTGGATTATAATCTTGATGATTCAACCAGATTCATTGTTTCTAAGCGTTATGAGTCATACAAATGGTTAGCAACTAACAGATCCCACAGTAATCGGTTTTTTATTACTAATTGCTGTCGCCATTTACACTGTATTGTGATAATTCTGATCACACAATGATACAGCCAGGCGACAGCAAAAGTGAACCCAAGAGAGAGGTCTGAGTGACAACTTCTCTATTTTGAATAGCTAAAGTCCATCGATCTGCGTTTCCCCCATATTTTTGTGGAGGTGATAGTTGTGTGTCAAGCCAAAAGCTGGGCATGTGCTAAAACCAAGGTCTAAGAATGGATTATAAGGAAATTATGGAATAAGAGATTGTTTAGGTGATAGGACATTATTTCAAGTAGATCCTAAAAATGTATGAAATTTACAAGTTTTTCAGATGCCTTCCCTTCCCCCAAGTCACTCGGACCAAGTTTAAGAATGTTTTCATTTTTACTTCTAGGCCAGTAAGTGCAAAGAGGATCCTCAAAACTGTAGGGAGGTAAAACAGAGGAAGAAGGGTGGTTTTATACATTCAGTACATGTAGGACATACACTCCTCTCACACTTCAGCTGTACACACAGAATACGAATAACGGTTGAAAGGAGAAGGCAATCTACTCAAGTGAATTAATCAATTGTAAAACAAATCTCTTTTGGTCTGAAAGTGTTTGCTTACTTAATTCTTTAATCATATCACCTTTATACTAAAGATGGAAGCAGTATGATTCTCTGAATGAGAGACATGGACATGCCCAAGAGCATCATCATTCCCAGATCATATCTATTGAGCATACAAGGGTTTACAGTCTTTCCTGCACAGGTCAAGACTACATAATAGAATTCTTTATGAGAATACAGAACTGCTGCCTTGGATTATTTTTACATTTTCTGTGGGCAGTGTATGAAGAGATGGAACTACTCATACTTTCATGGCCTAACTATTCATTCATCAACCTTTTTTTTGGTTTGTATTTTTATGACGAACATTGGCCTTGAGCTAACATCTGTTGTCAACCTTCCTCTTTTTGCTTGAGGAAGACTGTCACTGAGCTAACATCTCTGCCCATCTCCTCTATTTTATGTGGGATGCTGCCACAGCATGGTTTGACCAGCGGTGCTAGGTCAATGCCCAGGATTTGAACCTGGAAACCTTGGGCTGCCGAAGCGGAACACGTAAACTGAACCACTATGCCACTGGGCCCAGCCCCTCATCAAGCTTTTACTGGGTATATAACAACATAGTGTTACATTTCTACCTAGCCTTTCTAAGTATGCAGTAAGTTTGTAGGGAGTAAGATAGATTTTGGTAGATGGAAGGTTCGGAGGAAGAAGAATCAAGAAGTAAAACTGATGACGCTAGAAAATGGCTCAGGTGCTAAAGTGAGGCCAGTGAAAAATACATTTAAGGAATCTCTCTCTTCCAGAACCAGGGGCCAGGTTATTCTCTATGGGCATCTTTATTATGGGCAGAACTTGTCCAACTCTGGAAAAGCAATGAATTCATTCCCTTTATAATCATTTTCTCTAAGCAAAGAATAAGTTTATAAAAGATGAAATTTGTAGCACCCAAGGGGGAAATGTTGTTGAACTCTGCTTCCCATTACATACATTCCTCACAAACTCCTCTTAGGATAATACAAGAAGGAGCAATTACATAGGAACTGGAAGAGAAAATTAAAAGAAAATTTAGGCTCAATGTCTTAAAGATGCTCTCAAATACCTCTATCTATTTGACTCTGGAATTACTCTCCAAAGGAATGCATTCAAAACTTAAATGATGAAACATTAAGTACTGTAAGAAGGAATCACCTTGAACTAGCAGAAAATGGTCTTTTCTAGTCTACCTAAGCAGGTCATTTCCCAACACTAATTTGTATTCTTCATTCCCTTTGGTGTGCTTTTCTCAAGGATTATTTTGGGCTTTAGTTGCAAAACTCCTAATATGCTTTTATGAGTATTATTTATATCTAAATCCTGATGTAGCAGTGTGAACATCAGACTATTGTCTTCCTCTTCCATATTTTTCTTCTACTCATAGAACAATTTCCAGAGCTATGGGACTAGAGTCCATAAAAGTGAAATTACTTTTATGTTTATGGCGTACTGTACGGTTAAGATTACGGGTGAATTTTCATAACACGTCTGTCAAGAGGCTCACCCTATACTTCAATCTATCTCAGAAGCCAACAGAATGTTGAAAACACTCAGCAATAACTAACTTTCAAACCAATGACTTTCCAGTTTCAACTTTAAATTTTACTAATAGAGCTAATAATACATATTTTTATATGGCTCAGAGGACTTGCATCATTTTCCAGGAGACAAAAGAACTCATAATCATGACTGCATATTTGCACAGTGCAACTTTCTAACGCTGACAAGTTGACCTAGTTACTTCTGATGTTTTGTTCACATTTATGGTATCAAGTCTCTAGTTATGAAAGCCCAATATAGAACCCCTTAAAACTGGGCTGATCAGAACTGACCCATTTGGGATTATTTAGGATTTCTTTCCAGTATAGCATTCCCTTACTTCACCTAAACTTGGCATTAAGAAGAAGATAATAGCCATCACAGTCACTATAAAGACTTTAAGAAAAACAAAACAAGCAAAGGAAAAACCTTTTGGGGCAGTATATTGAGGTGTTGGCATATATTTCTCCCATCTTTTCACATGTTGTTCCTACAACCATTCTGTACATTGAAAATTAGATATTTATAATGATAAACCTAGACACTGTATGAATTACAATCACCAAGGTGACATTAACCCAGAGCTAATGGTTTTTAAAACTGCAAACGACTTAGAAATTATTTTATAGGTGAGGAAATTGAGGCCCAGAAAAAGAAAGTGACTTGCCTAAGGTTACTGAGCGTTAAATGAGAGAGCAAGAATTCAAAGCCAGAACTTACCTACAAGTCCAAAACCTCTTTCACAACCTCTCTCATTTACTATAACCTGTTTTCTGTAAAGCTACATGCTATCAATAACCAAGGCAGGTCTGTAAGGTAAGGTGTCTTCCAGTTAATCCCCTGTAAGCCTGAAATTCTACTATTGACTACCAATGCCTTGATGTGCGGAGCTCAAGCCAGGTAATTTAAATTTTCCTCAAGTTTAGGAAGCTGAAAACAGATAATGCCCACAATCTAACCAGTGCTTCTTTGTCCCATCAACTTGCACTTAACGAATCCATATCATTTTAGGATACACCAAAGATAGGCTAAAAACTTCATTTCAGCTGGAGCCAGCCTTCTTTTAAAAGAAAACGCTAGGTGTTATGTGTTGCATGACGAACTCAAACTTTCCTTATCAATCACTGCTCAATTTAATTCTGGGTTGTAAAACATTCATATAAGGCTGACCTAAGAAACACCCAAGTACTGAAAAGTAGCTGTGGATCTCAATCTGCCCACAGATATTAAAGCAAGCAGCACACATTGAAAGCCCTCGGCCACATTTCCCCAGCTGCTGCTGGCTAATACATCAAGCCTACCTCCTTGCTATGCAAATACATCCTCCCAGCATCTGACTTTTCTTTTCACGCGCCAAAGGAAAAATTCTGTCCCTTTCTGCTTGTTGCTAAATCTTACACTATCCCACTTAGGATTCTAAGATAAAGGCCCCATACGGCATTCTCTTTAACCTCCAGTATTCTTCCTACATCACGAGTAAAGTTTGCTCTAGTTAAGTCTGGCATCTGTCCACCCAGCCAGTATTGTTAACAAGTTTCCTCTGTCTATGACAATAAATATTCCATCAACTTTTTTTTAAACTTCTGCTTTTTGATGTCTACCAGCAACGCTATTGGGCATTTTTCAAAAAACAAGAGATCGTGACTTTTCTTTCTGAATAATTCAAAATAGATTCTTTTAAAACAAATTAGGGGCCAGCCCGGTGGCACAGCAAAGTTCACACGTTTCACTTCAGCGGCCCAGGGGTTTACCAGTTTGGATCCCAGGTGCGGACCTACGTACTGCTCATCAAGCCATGCTGTGGCAGGCATCCCCCACATAAAGTAGAGGGATGTGGGCACGGATGTTAGCTCAGGGCCAGCCTTCCTCAGCAAAACAAGGAGGATTGGCGGTGGATGTTAGCTCAGGGATAATCTCCCTCAAAAAAAAAAAAAAAACCACAATGTTCTGAAATAATCAGTGTTTTCTCACACAAAAAATAAGCCAACCCATCATTTTTAAAAAGCTTTTAAAAAAACAGGAAGAAAAAGAAAAGGTTTTTTGTTTTCTTTTTTCTGAGATGTTAACATCAGCAGTAAATTAAAGATTTTGGTTAATTGAGATTGTGCTCTAATAAGTAAGTTTTTCTTGCCTAAAAAGTTTCCGACCACCATTTCATAGTATCCGCTTGCCTGGGTCCGTTGTGAATATCACTCTTCATTCTTAAGCATTCTTACAGCTGCTCACCACCCAGTTCATCCTTGCCAACGGACGTCACCTGCTTTGCTACGAATATTTTATCCCCCAAAAGACAGGTCCCTAGTAAACACTAACTCAAACGGAAATAAAGGAGAGAGGACATACATTCATCTTTCGGACCCTGGACATCTGAATCAATACTTACGTTCACGGCATTAATCCACTTCATTCAGCCTTCTTTTCAGCTTCTTGTACGTCTTCACAGAATTAAACACCCCCAACAGACTGGTTTTGAGGATCAAATTACCAACTCTTACAAACTCTCCTGCTTACATTTTTCATATATCCACACACTGGGACCACAAACTTACTGAATTTTTAATCCTTAACAGGTGTTATATAATAGAATGTAATCTTTTTATTGGGCTATTCTCACACTAACCTTCATTTACTTTTTGCTACTTAAAAAGTGTGTGTGTGCGTGTGTGTCTGTGTGAGAGAGAGAGACAGGAGCTGGGAGGAGGATGAAAGATGGAGGCAGAGTAAGCATTATGCTTTCTTTCACTATTTGGTAAAAGAAATATAAACATGTCTTCAGATGAGCACCCCTTACAAATGAAGATCCACACAGCAAGGGGCGCTTCCGTGCCTCTGGCACCCAGACAGAGTCTCAAAGGAAGAAGGGGACGATCGCGTCACACTTGGCAAGGAGAGAGATCACTCACTTTTAGGGCCAGGAATTAGGACTGAGGAAGACCCTCCCATAGTAACAGCAGCAAACTAGAATATTATCAAAAACATCTTTCAGTTCCCTTCTGAGTCAAAGAGGTTTTTTTTAATAGTCCAATTGGGAACCTACACGTAAACCACCGCTATGAGAAAACAAGTTCCACAAGTCAAATATGTGACTTGAAATGAACTTTTGACTAATTTGCCATTTCGAGATCATCAAGTTGTTTTGCTTTAAGCTATCCGAACCTAAGAATAACCCACAGTTCCCAGGGCTGGGGAATGCAACCAGTGAGTCTTCATTAAAGAAATGGATGTTTTCCTAGGCAGAGGTTCAACTAGAACGATGCCCATTTGCTCATTCAGATTTGTAATGCATGACTCATATCTTCTGTGGCACTCAGAACTGCCACTGCTCTCTCAACTGCATCTGATATATTTTTAAGCCACATGCTCTGTCTCTGCTTAAAAAAGTGTTGCCAAGAACACTGGTTCGGTTCCTAGAGTGAACGGAGGGCATCTTTCAGCCTGTTTCAAAGATTAGCAAGTAATGTATTTCACACCGAATATTAATTAGGCAGACCAAAGAACACCAACCAGACATGGGCTGGAAATCTTTCCTTGTAATTCCATGTTGCTTCTAAGGCAGTGCCAAGATATTTTGAGAACGGAGGTATTCATTTCAATGACGAAACTTTACTTCTGAATAAGCTGACATACTTTCCAAGAATGGAGAACCAGGCTAGAAGCCAAAGTCTCAGGAATTTCCAATCTTTGCCTATTATTTAAAAACTCCCTTGAACAGTAATTCCCACCCTTTACGAATGCATCTTTTAAAAAAGTTGAGCCCCCCTTGTACAATCATAGTTGAACTTTTGGTAGCTGATGACTAGGAATACACAAAAAAAACAATTTCTTTGAATTTAGAGACACATTTGAAAAATTTTTTTTATGCTATTGATCAAAATAGCAACAAAATGGATTGGACAAATGTTTTAACATACACACACTCACCTATATGTCACTCTACAGACAATGCTTGACGTGCTCTAGGATTTTAGAACTTCTCGTAATAACTCCACAGTCCCCTGGGGGGCCTGGGGCACAGAGGCTGGAAATAATTTCTCTAAAATAGTCTTTCCAATCCTAAGCTTTCAAGTTCTATGACTTATAAAAATATCCTCTCACTTAGTTTACATTTGGTTACGTTGTGTAAATATTTTAATTATTTTAAATTAATTGCCAAAATAATAAAGGTCAAGAAATCCTGAATTAAAGCGTCTCTTGGCTTCACAAAACTACATAAAATGTAAAAGTGTACCTGTGGGTTTCATGCCAGCCCTCTGCATCTGTCACCTTCTCTTACCTGCCCCAGGAGAGAACCCACCTCTTCTGCAGGGCGGGTATTATTAAGATCAGCATGCTGCGAGGCTCAAGGCCATCTGAATGCCATGATAATCCCTAACCAGCAAACTGCAGCTGAGTTAAATATAAACCCAGGCCACTTGAAACCAAAGAGTCTGCATATACAGTGTTTAGGCACAGTGCCTGGTATACAGTAGGTGTCAGCAAATTTGGCCAGGCTTACAACCATCATGAGTTAGTCACTCATTAAACTTGGATATATACTAAGTGCTGGAAAACCTCCTGGGCTCATACACATTGCTGAGATTCCTAAAAGTTCCCTGGATCCCCCTAACCCCAAAAAAAGTCTTCCTAGAAGAAAAATGCTATGGTAATTTGAGCCCAAACTGTCATTCACAGTGAGAGCAATCTGGGAGGGAAACTGAGTCAAACTGTGGGTGAGCACTGTACTACTATCTAACTTTTGAGACTTTTTAACACTTTATAATTAAAGTATCATGGCCAAGATTTGGTATTGTAATATTTTAGTATAAGTATATTAATATTAAGCCTATTATATAATATGTGATTATATTTATATAATTTGTATAATACATGATTTATAATTTGTGTTTATTCTATTCCGTGGAATAATCTGTGTAACACAATTGTATTAATACACTTTGTTGTTAGTGCCACTAAGTCGATTCTCACTCCTAGCGACCCTGTGCACAGCAGAGCAGAACCCTGCCCGGTCTTTCCACGCCATCCTCTCACCTTCTAGCGCTGTATCAGCCAACGCTCAGCTGCTATTTTTAAGGTTCTCATGACCAGTTTTTTCAGAAGTGGGTGGCCAGGTCCTTCTTCCTAATCCGTCTGAGTTTGGAAGCTCCACTGAAACCCATCCACCATGGGTGACCCTGCCGATATCTGAAATCCAGGTGGCAGAGCTTTCAGCACCCCAGCACCATGCAGCCGCCACAGTGTGACAACCGACAGACGGGTGGTGTGGTTCCCTGACCGGGACACGAACCCAGACTGGGGTGGTGAGAGTGCCTGTTTCTTAGCCACTAGACCCCCAGGGATGGCTATTAATATAATAATTAACATAATATTTTAACATAGTTACTTTAAACATGTTATTTCCATTTTTTTCTACATTTTTAAAATGAATTTTATTAGATTTTAGGGACCTTTGCTTCCACCCACAGTTAACAGACCTGATTTATAATGGGAAAACAGAATTCACCTACAAGAATATCACCCAAAAGGATACCCCTAAAGGAAAGTGATACTTGCTAACTCAAGGTGTCTTTAAACTTATGTATCATCTACGAACTCCACAGGGGTAGAAAACTACTCTTGTATATTTATGGCAGGGGCTGCTTCTCTACATACCTTTGTTTTAAAATTTAGAGGGAGCGAGGACCAGGCACAGGAAATATCAGCAACATCATTTTGCCCCCAGGCCCCAAGGCTGAAACGCCACCCATGATGGGGTGGTCGGTGCTCAGGCCTGTGTGCTCAGCTGTGAGGCTAATAAACAATGGAGGGAGGGTGTCCAGGCTCTGCAGAGGCCCGTGGTCATCCTCCAGCCTCACAAAGTGGGCGCAGACAGGAGAAGATTATGCTGTGGTCATGGTCTAAGCAACACAAAGAACGTAAATGCTCAGGTCCTTAATACCATTTACTGTGATTGTGACACCAAAATCTTTCCCTCGGGGCAAAGAAACACCTTGTCACAGGCACTTAAAAGAGATTCTGTAAGGTACCACTAGAGATACAGAGAAGGAACAAAACTCTAGAAAAGAAAAATGCCCAACTCTTTCAAATTAGTGCCTTCTACAGGCTGAAAGCACATATTAAACAGAAACTTTGATCCTGAAGAAAAACTGACGAAAGAACAGTACTGCTCCACCTTGCCTCCATCCATTCTTTCTTCTGTTTTTCTTGGAAATGTGGAATCCAGCTATCCACACACTTGGTCAGCTTGATCCTATTGTGAAATCATAAAATAGAGTGTGGGGGCCATCTCTAAGCCCATAGCTGTCACCATCAACTCACCATTTTTATTTCATTGCAGGGTGGACTTATCATTATGATGATGCTGGTTATGACTTCTGTTCATTTATGGTTTTCCTTCTATAGACGTCAAAATATTTTACCAACATGACCTCATTTACTCAGGACTTCAGAGGGGTGACATATGCACGGACTTCAGATCTGGTCCCAGAGGCTGGGTCCTGTATCTTCTCTCGCTTTATCCTCTCCCCTGGCTGACTTCACTCTTGTCCAATATTTTAATAACTAAAGATCTTCAACCAAACTAAATGTAGATGAATAACAACTTTAAATTTCTAGCCCACAAATCTCTTATGAGGTCCAGTCCCACATACCCGACTGCCTACTTGATATCTCATCTTGGTCATAACAAAAGTCACCTCAAAGGCAGCAATCTGTCTTTGAAATGCAAGTGTGTCAAGACCTGTCCTCTGCTTAAAACCCTTTCTTGGCATCCTTTGCTCTTAGGATCAAGGCAAAAGTCCTCCACAGACCTACAAAGCATGCGCCATGTGCCCTCACTCCCTCCTGTGGCCTCATTTCACAGTCTGCTCTACTGCCTTCTTTGCACTCCAGCCACATGAGTTTTCCTTTACATTATTCCTAAAATAAAGCATTCTCTCTCCAACTCAGGGCTTCAGCACCTTCGGTTCCTTCTACCTGAATTTCTCTTCCCTCACATTGTGCCTGCTGAACCCTCTGTATTTCAAGAAAAACGGTCATCACCACTTACCATCTGTGTTCAATGGACTCTTTTAATTTTTTTAAACTTTTGTGGGAATGAATTTAATGAATAATTTACAGAAGAATAAAGAGAGAATTTATTAGAAATGTTAATAAGAACTTGAACAGCAAACCCAAATTTGTATTCCATATTTTCCTGGCTTTGGAGGTAAAGATAACCCAAATGGGCAACATCCTTTGAATGTGACTGACTGCTCATTAACTGTCTTGAATGAACCTGGAACACACCCATTCTGCAAATGCTGATTCCAGGTTTCAAATACATCTCTAGTAAGTTCTAGCTTGTCATTACTTCTGGTTTTTCTTGCAGTTGCATCATCAAAACACAGTACTTTTGAACACTTTGATGGCTCATAATTTTACTGATAAGAGAACGGTCATCTTGGCTTAATTGTAGAACACTCATTTCTCGATTTAGTCACACCAACAAGAACGACAATCCAATGATTTTATTTTCCATTTCTATATCATCTATTTTTTCCAATCACCTTTGTGTATACACCATTTGTCCATTTATGAGCCATATGAAATACATTTTTGGTGCATGAACATCCTAAAAGATGAAAGAATATTGTTACATATCCTTTTAGCAAAACAGGATGATGCAATTTTTTAGTTTATTTATTTATTGTGTGTGTGAGGAAGACTGGCTCTGAGCTAACATCTGCTGCCAATCCTCCCCTTTTTCTTGCTTGAGGAAGATGTCCCGGAGCTAATATCTGTGCCAATCTTCCCGTTTTGTATGTGGGACACTGCCACAGCAGAGGTAGGTCCATGACCAGGGTTCTGAACCTGCAAACCCAGAGGCTGCTGAAGCAGATCGTGCAAAGTTAACCGCTATGCCACAGGGCCAGCCCCAGCCAACTTTCTGCTGTAAAACCTATGATGAAGTACTTCCTACTGAATGACTAGCTGGATAAGAATACCATATTTGCTTTTTGTTCTTTGAAATGTGTTCTTGACTAATTGTCTCCTGAGTTGGGAAAATTCACATAGGATATCTTTACCTGAAGAATCAGTCTGAGATTTCACTTATACAATTTCCCTATCACCAGTAGAGTCTAGAGTGCTTCCACCTGTCTTTTTGCATTTGCCTTCTGAATCACGCAATAATCACGAGATGCCTTCCTCTGTCCATTTTCTTCTCTTTGCTCTATCATTGGAGAAAAGGTAAAATTACGAATGCTCAACTATGTTCGACTAACGATTATTAAAAAAGAGGTACAAAAATGGTGTCTCTAGACTTTTTATATCTGCTCGAAAGATGATGCAAAACTGTAGGTAACACAATAAGAAAATTCAAGGATAACAGTGAACATTTATTTCACTGTTGTATCATCTTTATAGATGATCCTATCCTTCTTTGCTTTTCTTACTATTTTCACTATTTTACTCTTTTTTTAGTATGGTTGGGAATAACTGATGAGTAAGGATGAGCACATCCTCAGATGATGAAACAGCAAAATGTTTCAAGATATAGGAGAGATTACTATTATCCTACAATGTAGTTTATATTTCCAAGAGTCCAATGGAACCGTATGGTAACGTTAAGAGAGAATGAGTTGTTTTCTGCTTTAAAAGAAATAGGTAAATTCTGTTTGTTCTTGGAAGACCTTTAAGAAAGATAAAATTTATGGAATAGTAATCTGTAAAAACAGTGAAGACTGCTCAAAAAAGAAATTCCAAGACCAAAATGGGATCCAATGGACCCTGATGGTACATTGAGGATTAAAGGCACCTACTCACATGTAAGATACCAGTATTGTTGCTATTTTTTCCAGCGAAGGTTTTCTGGATCTCCCTAACTATGTCAAGCTTCGCTGTTATATGCGTACATAGCATCATTTTCCTCTTTCATAACACTAAGCACAGTTCCAAAATGATATTTATTAGTCTGACTAGTATGAGTATTTAATGAGCGTCTGCTCTCTCACAAAACTGTAAAGATTATGAGGGCAGACCTATGATTTTGATCTCCAGTTTATTCTCGGCACCCAGAGTCAAGCATAGCACATTGTAGGGAGTGTAGGGAAATGGATCCAAACTCAGTTCTTCTTTTATCTCCATAGTTTGCGAAGTAACTGTAATTGCCCATATTGCTTCATAATTTTTCCCTTGAAGACTATTACATATTTTCACTCTTCCCCTCACCCCACCCCAACCGCATGGCCCTTGACCACAGTGAAGGAAAGAAACATTTATAAACCACCTCCTGGGGACAGGTGATTTACATTGATTTGTTTTGTTTTGAAGTTCTCCAAATTGTGCCAAGTGAATGTCACTATTCTCATTCTACAGATGGGAAACTGGGATTGAGAAGGTTCAATAACTTGCCAAAGGTCACAGAACCAATAAACAGGAAAAAAGAGATTCCATCTCACCCCCGATCTGACTCTCCCCTCAACATATGCCAGGGAAGCGTGTCCCATTTCTTTCACAAGGATCCAGAACATGGAGCATCTTGCCTGGGAAACAACATGTACCAGGTGGTGTCATCTAAAAGGCTATGATTCAATTTCAGTCAGTATTTAGATTTCGTTGATTTTGTTTTTAATTTTTCTGTAAAGCTTGTATTCTCCTTACCTTGTGAGTAGGCTCTTATTTAGAAGTGGACTATATGCCACACAGGCACTGAGCCGCATTTTCATTTTCCTTGGAAAACAGAAAGTCAGCTCTGATAAATTAATAGCAGCAATGTGCTATAGATATTACACATCTGTGGGGAAGTTTTCCTTAGAAAATTCAAAAAGAAAGTTCCCCGATGAGGGATTCGCCTTTTACCAGAACCTCAAAAATATATTTCCACTGGCTATCATAATGCTCGCTTCCATAAAATGTAAGGACTTAAAGTAAGCCCAGTGTTTCTAAATCTGTCAAACACGTACACATTTATGTATTCTTGAATAGACGTTATAATGGCTTCCTCCTTAGGACTTAGTTCACCTCATACATTCCTATTAGACACTGAGGTCCTCCTTTCACAACGCAAAAGCGAATTCATGAGACGACATCATTAATAGCCGTAAAAAGGTGAGAGTGACATTAAGTGACTAATAACTGGATGCAGGAGGGAATTGAGAGTGAAGAGAAAGTCACAAATTCAACTCCCTCATTATGATTTCTACCTGTAGGCAAGAGGATCTGCCACGCCACATGACAGTCACTGCAGACCCGAGCAGAGTGTGTCACCCTGATTGTTCTGTTTATAACCCAGCAACATCAGCACCAGCATCAGCTGGGGCTCTTTGTTGACTGCACATACACAGGTCTCTGTGTTTCCCTTCACCCCTACTTTCTAGCACATAGGAAATCGTTATTGTTGGGAGATGACAATTTGACAAAGTCACACAGACGACTCTGACACAAGCAACAGCTGCCCCTCCTAACACCTTGGCAGACACACCAAGATCCATATGGTACAGCCCACGTGCACCCCAGGTTGGCCTTAGATCAGCCAAACAGGTCTGGGGAGTGGCAAGGTGAGGGGGCTGACGAGTAAGTGGGTTGTCAGTAGGGGGTCTGGGGATGACCTGGGGTGGGGAGGGCATGAGTGTAATTTTACCACTGTGATTAGGAGCCAGGAGTCTGGAGAAAACTGTCGGGCCTTGAATATTGACTCTGCCACTTGTGTGGCCCAAGGTCCTTGGGTAAGTCATTTATGCTGAGTCTCAGTTTCCTTACCTAAAAAATGGAGATGATAATATCAACTGCTTAAACTTGTTGCTAGGGTCACAGGGATTAATCCACATCCAATGACTAGCAGCATACCCAACACAGCCAATGTCAGCCATTGTTAGAATTTTCAGAGAGATAAAAATGATGGAAGGAGTGTGGGGTTCCAGAAAAGTTATGAAAGGTAAGGGAAAAAAAGGTAGGTACCAAACATCTGAGGGGTGCCAAGACACACAGTGAAGCCGGGCGAGGCATTCCTCTGCTCAAACACTTCCAAAGGCTTTCCACGTCACCTGGAGCAAAGCCAAAGTCCTTAGGAGGCCCACTAGGCCCTACGTGGTCTGGACCCCCTTCACCTCTGTGACCTGATCTCCTCCTCCTCCTCCCAGGCCTCCTCACTCCCACGGCTCGAGACACACTAGCCTCTGGCTCTTCTTCCAACCTGCCAGGCACACTCCAGGCATTTCTGTTGGATGTGCCTTCTGCCTGGATTGCTTAGGCCACATGACCACCGGGCTACCGCCCTTATCTCCTTCCTCGTTTTGTTTCAGCATCTCCTCCTTGATGAAGCCCATCCTGACATCTGTTTTAAAACTGCAATCCTTCCCCACACCAGATCTGGCAATCCCAATTCTCCCTACTCTGCTACAGCCCCCACTCCCATGGAACTTACGACATGCTAATGTAAATTAGTTGTTACATTTAGCGTCTATTTTCTAGTCTCCCCACTGCATTGTATGCTCTCAATGGGCAGGGGGATTTGTCTGTCTTGTTCACTGATGCTCCATAAATATTTGTTGAATGACTAAAGCCTGAACTTACAATTTTAGATTTCCATTAAGGTTTTCCTTACTAGTGGGAAGAGAAACCCTCCTCCCTGCCCTTTCCCCATTTTGACGTGGATACATCAAAAACAACTCCTGGAGCCTCTTGTGATTCAAATGAGGTGGAAACGTCTACCCACCACATTAGATCGTTCACTAGGCAGTAAACTAACTTGTGTATTGGATTTATTTCTATCCATTTCTTTCCAAAAAGTTTCAGTGGTAAGGAATTTCCCTTCAGCAATATAGAAATTTATTGCCAGATTTACCGGAGGAAATGGGAAAGACACAAAAAGATAATTTCACGTTTTTGCAAACAGAATCATCATGATTAAAAAACAAACACTTGCATACACAATACAGAGTATTAGCCTCTAGGACCGGTACAGATGCTCTGGTGATGGCAATGGTCGTCACTCTTATGGCTACGCAAAAATCCCAGCACATATTGACTGTCTCCAAAGAGAAAACCCTCTTTAACAGAAGGTGCAATTTGCAAGATATGAACAGAAAACCAACCTTAAAATATAGAAATTGCTTAATTGCTCCATTCGTTTGATACCAAGGCACTTCACGCTAATAGAGATGAGCTTTAAAGGATTACCAGGGACAGTCCAGGTGACGAATTATATGCGCATCTTGAGAAAGAAATATTCCTGGAATTGAGGCCAGGCTTGCAAAGCTTTTGCAGTATTTTTCTGCCTGGTCTAATTTTAGATGACTCTCTGACCACTGGAGAGTTTGCACTATGCCAGGTTTAGCCAGCTCGAGCAACAGATTTTCATCTCTGTGACTGCTGGTCACATTATCTCATGAATGAACTACTATTTAGGTCACTTAAGAGTCTCTGCCTAATTGGATGTGCATTTTATCTCTGGTGTTCATGCTCTATATATCAAGATTGTAGATACTTCTTGGGGGTGGGGAAGAGAGAAAATATTGGTATCCGGATGTAGAAGGGACTGTGGGAACTACTCAGTTTGAAGCAGAACAATTTAAAATACTGGAATAATTTAAGGTCTTTCATTCTTGAATGATGGGTTTACCTATAAACTGAATCAGTCTCCTTTAATTGATATTACTTGCTTATCTATTACTTCTGCCACCGTGTTAAGCATTTGTTTTTTTAAAAAACAAGAAATATTGTTTGATTTTAACTTTGAAGCTTAGGGTTCCAGAACAATAAAAGCAATGGACTATCTGTTTCTTTGTGACAGGCAAATAAAAATGATCCCTTGGTTAAATGACCACAGTGCACGATGAAGGGCACACAGCACAGAGTGACTTGCTGAAAACAGCGAATTAATCCAAATACTGGATGCGGTTGAGGAGAGACAAAATCCACAAGTCAGGCGAGTGTCAAGCACTATGAAGTGACTCTGACAACCCAGCCTAGACCCGAGAACGAGGTTAAACCAAGGGAATGAGATGATGCTGTTAGTGGTACGTCCATACTTTGAGAAGACTCAGTAAATAATCTTTTGCCAAAAACAAGAAATACAAACTCCAGAAGGAGGGCGTCACGTCTTCCCTCAGCAGGTGCTGGAACAGCGTCTGATACACAGTTGACCCTCACAATATTTGTTGAACAGACTCAGGAATAAAGAGTTTCCTGTAATTCAACGGAGTACAAGTCCATTAGAGGGACACTGCTCTTCAGGAGCTCCACTGGATTACTTATATACAATGCAAAAGGCAGAAATCCCCCTCAAGAAAACTAAGATGTTCAGGCCCCACCTTTCTGAGAGCCTGACGTATGTGGTTGGAGCGGCACCCAGGAAGCAGCGTTTTTAAAGAATTAGCCAGATGAGTCTAATGTGTAGCCAAAGATGAAAACCACTGATCCATACAAAACTGAATTCTTAAGCCTAAACATTTTGATACAATAATGTTTTCTCTATTTTGACAAGCGAAAAAACAAAGGCAGTATCCTTCATTTAACGACATCTGCCACACTTATGTAAGACTTCGAAAGAATCTGAACATTCAAATTTAAAACAAATACATTCTAAGAACATTTTATTTCACATCAAGAAATAATCTTTATATCTATGATGCATTAACTTAAAATGTGATCTCAAATTACTTGGAAATAGAAATGCTATGCACAGTGCCTGGCACAAAGTGGTGCTTTCAAATAAAAATTGATAAATAAAATCCTACAGTTCAAATGCAGACATTTACATTTCTGTGCCTCGATTTTACAGATGAATCACCAGTGTGCTGGTAATTGTTTGACCATCTCAAACCAGCATTTCTCATTTAACAATTTCAAATCACTTCGCAGATATTAAATGGGTAGTAATGGGTATGCAAAAGGCAGCCCCCTCCTCTACATGGAGCATCTTCCTGAATAGTCTATCTCAAAGTACAAGAAAGGATGGCACTTGAACTCTGAGAGTGGCAAAGGAGAGAGTTAAGGCGGCAGATCTGAGGCTGTGAAATGCAGAGAACAGTGTAACATTAAGAAACCCCATCATATAAAATACTCGTAAATTATATTTTTCCTGTAATTATTTGATTGTAATGATCAAATCCAGCATAGGGCACCTCATTCCTCAGGAGGTGCAAAACGCCTTTTGGATTGGGAAGCCCCCACTTCCTGTGGTGGGAAAGCTGCCCTATCCTGGAGGAGTTGTGAGTGAGGTTCATGTGGTACCTATGGGGTGAATTCAATTACAAAGCGTACTCCCTGTCATCGTAGGCGGCACCTCCGAGATCACAGGGCTGTTCAGAGACTTGATGAGACAAAGTGGAACTTGACTCTTCAAGTACCGTTCTCTCGTTCAGTCACTCAATAGCCTCCACTCCTGAACTTGACCGATCTCTCTTTTCCTCCTCTTCCATTTTGAGCACAACCTTCTAATTTCAAAGACGAGCCTTTCAGATAAGCTTGTAAGGGACAAGAAGCCAAGAAAAAGAACTATGGCCAAGCCAACTGTTTTTTAGTATCCATGCTGTGCCAAGCTGTGACACCTGAAGGTTGAAACTTGTACTTAATCAGATTAACTCAAATAATCTCAATGCTAAGGTGCTACGCCCTCATTTAGGTACATTGTCAGAAGACGGAAACATTGCACATTTGAGAGATTCCACATATTCAACAAAATGGGTTTGGGAGGCCTTAAAGAGTTAAGTTTCCTTAAGTGAAGTACCACTGTGATACTCTTACAGTGCCCGGGGCCAGCATCCCTCTGGCTGATACAATTCACGCATCTTCCCTCCCCTGCCTGACAGCTGTTATCTTGGAGCATGCAGCTACCTGCTTATTGCAATTGCACAACACTTTTCTTTGGACTCCTGGTCCTCTTTTCAAGGTTTGAAATCCTTGATGCAGAGAAATGAAAGCGGTCACATGGGCTCTGTGTTCACCATTCCACCTGAGTTCTCCTTCAAACAGACTCGGCCTTGAGAAGGACTCGCTACGTGAGCACACCGCTTTCCTCCATGAGCGGAGAGGGCCTGCTTCCCCCCCGGCCTCCGCTTAGTAAGAGCTCTTCATCATTTGCTTTCCCCTTTAGCAAAATGGCTCAAGCCTCCCCATATTCCTATGAGGCAGGCCAAATTAGTAAGCCCGCTGGAAACAAACTCAAGCACCGGATCGCCATCTTAAAATAGACATGAGGTTTGAATCAAACAAAAAAGTCAGGGATTCAGGATCAGAATATATCTTATTTCAGCTGACTCATTAAAACAGCATCATCATGGGGTGAAGCCAGGTGTCAGACCAGAAAAAGCCATGAATGAGGGTCAGAACACCTGTGGTCTAGGGGGCAGCGCTATTTAGTGGTATCCAGCCCTGAAGGAGTCATTTCACCTGTTTGTAGCTTCCTTTTCTCACATGCGACATATAGTTAGCCTCACCCAACTGGCTCATATGGGTGGTTGAAAAATAACGCTCTCTCCTTTAATACAACATTAAAACAGAGCTCCGAAGCCAGCAGAGGCAAAGTGGGAAGCAAATACAGTGTAACTCATTGCAATGAGTCCTTTAAAACTTTTCATCAAAGAGCTGGACAGGATAGCAGCGGCAGTTGAATACCTCCCACCTACAGGACAACTTACAGATAGTACTTAAAATGTCATTATATGGCCGAGTTTAGGCTAACGTGGCCTCTTGTTTTATTTATCCTCTTCTGCCTTGCATTTAAATACCAAAAGCTAACCAGGGCAGGCTGAATTCTCCAGGGGTTCCAATAGAGGGAGTTTTAACATTTCATTTTGATTTTTTCCCCCTCAGATACCGTATCTCCATTTGGGTGGGAATCAAGCATTTTCATTTTGTGCGGCCTTCTTTTTATTTCCAGGTAATCTAAGACCTAGACCCACCCTCCCCCCCCAGAAAAAAGGATAAATTCCATTTAATTTAATATATGTTGGTAACAGTGAAAAGGAGAATTAGTGTTGCTATAGAATGATTCTTCGTGATGGACTGCTGGCCAGCGTCAGAATCTTGCTGGATGTAGTATCTTAAAATGCCTCTTTCTGATAACTGGGTTCGAGGAACGATGCTGGGATTTGGGGAAGAGCAGGATATTAAGCTGAAACCTTTTGTGGCTCCTGTATTCCCCAGGTAACTGTCTCCCAACGACCAGCATCCCGAGTTAGGTACTCACACTTAAAAGCAGCTTCAAGGACTTCATCAGGGAAAGAAAAAAAAAGGGAATAATATTTCACTGGCTTTGCACATATAATTAGTGTTTGTATCCATAACGGCCAGGCATTCCTGGATTAACACTTATTCAAATGAACTCCTCCCCCACAAAGCCCTGTCTGGGGCTGCTCTGTAAGAGCTCCATGGTGAGTCGCTGTTTATCGTGCCATTAACTTGTTTTTCCTTTTTCCCTTGTTCTCTCTATAGATTAACATTTAGCAAAATGAAAATTTCCTCCAGGTAATTACCTGGCTGTATTTCAAGGCGTTCATAGAAAGTACCATTGCCTCTGGCGAGGGATTCCACTCACAGAGTGCTAGAATTAGGGCAGTGGGTTGGGGAGCTCAGCGCTCTCCGTTCCTGGGTGGTGGCCCTCTCCCGCAGCCTCTCAGAGGCCCAGATGCTGCGCTCACATCCGGGGCTCGTCAGCTCCAGTGGCATCTCCCTAAAAGTCGGGTCTGGCACATCTCCTTCTTTCAGGGGCTGTATCTGCTGCCTCTTGAGATCGATTTTTCATCAGGGCAGACTGTTTATCTGTTACACAGATGGTTCCAGAGCCTACTGGTGCGGCTGCTGGCCAATTGTCCTAGCCCAGCTGCCCCCAGGCCCACCGCTCAGGATTCAGTTGAGAGCAGGTGACTGGATACCTCACTCAGCTGGCTCAGATGGCCGGCTCCTCCTGAGGTCGGGGGAAGGCCCCCTCCAGGAGTGTGTGGTTAGGAGCCTGGCCTCGGGATCCTGATTTTCCTCTATGAGCCTCACTCTTCGCTGTATATAAAATTCCCCTGGTCCTATGACATCTGGGTTTTGGGGGGGGTTGGTCTAAGTTTACAGAATCATTTCTAATGTCTGCGCCCTTTCAGACTTCTAATTTGTTTTTCTTTGATTGGAATGCCCCACTCGATCAAAACGATGCACTTCTAACCAATGGTTCTGAGTGTCTTCACCTCTTCCGAGATAAGCAGGGTACGATTTTAATGAAAACGAATCCTCCAACGCCGACTCCTCTCAGATGTTTTGTGATGCTTCTATGAAGAAATAAATCAGCACTCTTGGCAAACATTTCATTCTAACTGGTAACAGTTATAACCCTTGACCTCCTTCCCACACAATTCAAATGCCTTCCCTTCCTGCAGAAGGGTTCCTCAAAGATCCCACTAACTGCATCCCCTCTCTCCCTATCTCTCACTCCCTTTCTCCCTGTCTACTTTTCTCCCTCTCTCTCTCTTTTTGCATTATGAGTGCATTTTATGGAATTGATGCTTATAATCGCATCTTACACTTCTCTTCACCTTGTACAGTGACTGCCACAGCACTGAGGAGTTTATACAAGTGTAATAAACCATTACTACCTGATCCATTACAAACCACAGAGCATGCTATCAGCCACCTCCTCCTAGCTACGCATTTTAGAAAAGGGAGAAGATCTAACCATTAATTCTAACCATCCATATCCTACAGGAATGACACAGCCCCACTTATAGGATACCGTAAAACAATATAGAGCGTGAAAGGGCACATTCTATGCACATAACGAATTATTTGTATGATTATAAAGTACATTTTAAACAGTTTTATAGGATTGTGGAATATAAGGTACCACAGTGCACACAGACTCCTACTTACAACAAAAATCTCCGCTTTCCTACAGAGATTTTTAGATTAAACAGGAGCTCAGTATTCTCCATTTTCAATGGACAAACATGCTGAAACCAATTTAAAACAAACAAAAACTCTTTCTAAATGCACTTCTTGGATTTAGGCCATTGTCACAAAATCACCACTCTTCTGTGTGTCTCCCCTGGCTGCTTTTAAAGCTTTGTTTTCAAATACAAAAGCAGATTTGAGCATTGCTTGCAGTGCGCACTGTAGATGGGATTTAAATAATACAGCAGTTGGGACTGAAAAGGAACCTTTAGAAATGGCTAGATAGGGGATGGTCCAGATGGGGAGGGGGGAAGGAAGCAAAAATCCGCAGATGAGAGCTTTCAAGATGGCAGCTGGCATCCGCCTGGGTTTACTGAATCCACCATGCTTCCTAAATACTATCAAGAGTCCGGGTGAGCAAGTGGGATCAAAACTAGTCATGTTTGGCAAAACCTTTTGTTTTTTCTCTTCGGAACCCATTCCACAGAATATGAGGCTTAGAACAGATCTTAAAAACCATCTAAGACCAGTACATCCATCCCACTCACCCACTCAGGAGCATATGAAGTATGAGGGCACATGGATGACAAGCAGAATTCTGAAAGGAGAAAATGCATTTACGTGAGCTTGCCGTATCTGTATCTCTGTTACAACTATTCTGTATGAAATGATTATATTTTGTCAGCCAAATAATTCCCTTTATTGTTCTTTCTTTCAGTCATTCCAATGCAGAAACTTGGTAGAAACAGGAATTTGTCCTGTTTATCAAGTGCTCTGATGATGATGAAATTGCAGTAGTAAAGAGAGTAACAACAGATACTAACTTGGACTTTTATTTAAAGGTGTTCTCTGAATGTATAGTCTACCTATTTGTTTTGTGTAAACGTATGTTTGTCTTTCAGCTATATTCACTCTGTGCTAGTAAAGTACATAGGGAGAAAAGAAAAATGAAACATGAGTTAACACCTTTCCCATTAACATTCTTTTAAGTTATTCTGGGCAACTGGAAATTTGTACAAATGCTATGTAAATACATGGAATATAGGTTATGATCATTGTGGTAATATCTGCAATTCAATCAATTTTCACCATCTGCAACAGCTAGCTCATGGATTTATACCTCATAGAATATACTAGAAAAGAGAGTTTATAGTCTTCCCTTAACAGTATCTTAACTTTCCTGTCCTGACATTCATTTGACCTTCATGGTTCACCTAAGCAGTGCCAGTGCACAGAGTTTCCTCCAGTTCATTGTGAAATGAGATCAGCAAGGACAACAGAGTGGATTTTTCATAAATTGAAAGTATTTAAGTTAAAAGACAGTCCTATTAATACACACTGAGATTGTCTATTTCTTTTAAAAATTATGATGAAACCTGACTGTAGATTTTTTAATGTCATTCCTTGTCAAAATAAACTCTTAGCACCTTATGCATGTCCCTCCCAGCCTAAGAACCAAGGCCCTCAATATCAACCAGCTCTTCCTAATGACACTGCAGTAACCATGGGCTCATAAAATAAGAAAAGGAAAGATCAAAGATCAAAGCATTGGTGAAGGAAAGGCAGAATGGAATGAAAGGCATGGCTGTGTACCCCGAGACCACCACTATATAAATATGCACCAGCTTGGTAAGAATCATCATAAAGAGACTTTAGTGCACTCCATCTACATGCCAGGCTCTGTGCTAATTGTTTTACGTCCATTATCTCATTACTCCTCATAACTTGAGGAGGTGAGTTCAAGAATTCGTTGCTTTCTAAAGATATTAGCCTTTATACATCAAAATTAATTGTGGCTATGTTTGGGCAGTATCAAAATGGGATTTTTGTTGTTGTTTTCCAAATTATCCAAATGTAGTTCCATTATTTATAACACTATCATTAACAAAAACTGCAAAAGTAGATTCAAGATGAGCTAATAGAGAAATCAGAGGATGTATACGAATGCTCAAATAAATTGGTTCAGTCTTTTTTACTTTTTTGAGGAAGATTAGCCATGAGCTAACATCCACCACCAATCCTCCTCTTTTTGCTGAGGAAGTTTGGCTCTGAGCTAACACCCGTGCCCATCTTCCTCTACTTTATTATGCGGGACACCTGCCACAGCACGGCTTGATGAGTGGTGCACAGGCCCGTGCCCAGGATCCGAACTGGCAAACCCTGGGCTGTTGAAGTGCAGTACACGAACTTAACTGCTATACCACCGGGCCAGTCCCAGATCAGTTCAGTCTTTTTTAAATACGTGTTTCTTAGAACAAAAATGACAGAAATCTGTTGATGCAAACGAAAAAAATTCAAAAGAAAAAGATAACATGAGATATGTCCTCCTCATCCAGCCACCTCACATAGTTGAACTTGATTTTGGGTGTATTTGAATGCATCTTATTTCCTTCGATGCCTCTCAGGTGAAAGAAAGGACCACCGGCAATTTTAAGGAAAGGATTCAAGCACTAGAAAAATCCTGAACAAGACCAGAGCATCCATCCACTTAACTGAAGAGATGGTCTACAGAGGAAAAACTAATTAACAGTTGATCCAAAGAACAAAAGAAGGCTCTTGGGTGACATTTTGTTGGGAAAGTGACTGTAATAATAATAGTAATAAACGTCCAGAGAATGTGTCACATAATTACAGTGTTTATGGTTGATAATTTAAAGGCAGAGATGAACTGGAGTCTTCTGAAGGACTCCTTCCGCCTGTGAGAATACAACTTACTGTGCTATGACCTTGGTTTTCCACAAAATAAAAATCTTTGAAACAAAAAACCCCAAGACTACAAGATTATATTGAAGAAGAAAGCATTTTTAAAAAATAACTCAGGCTCTAGTCAGGAAGGGAGTTAAATAAGATAACGTGGAATGTCACTCTAAGGGACAGCAAAAAGCTCTGAAGAGTTGGTATGGAGTGGCTGTGTGTTACAGTGAGAAAATTACTAGATTTTGAAATGAGAAGACATGACTTCCTAGCTGTAGCACTTACTTCATCTTCCTGGGCTAGAGTTTCCTACGGTAAATCCCACTGTAATAACAGGATCGTCTATTTCACAGAGTTGTTGCTTGGATCAAACAAAGATACTGGTTGTGAAAGAGCTTTCTTTGTAAAGGATCCTAATCCTACACTGAAATTGTCAGTGAAATTTATAAGGATCCAGAGAAGTGCCAACTAACAACAAAACTATGAGATTATATAAAGCGAATCACACTTTATCTATCTGCAGTTCATTTTTCCTTTTTAAACATGGCACTGCTTGGTTCTGACAGGGTAAAAGTCCACTTGATAAAGCCACAGGACAGCGCCCAAGGCCTTTGCAACAATGATCACCACCCAAGGAAATGCACCTCAGCTCTTCCCCATCTGGCGGTTTCTAAGGGCAAACAACAGCGAGTTTGGTAATAGAGTAAAGAAATGTCGACGTTAGGCGTGTGATCATGCAAGGCTGGGTAATAATAACTAAAAACTAAATTTTCCAATGTCTTTGAAAAAAGGTAACTGTCACTACTGGTTACGTCTTCTGAGAGTTCCCGTAACTGGTCTACTGACCCAATTTAGCAAAGCCAAAAGTATTAACAACAACAATAAATACACAAACATACACCCAAAACACACAACAACAGGAATCCTAAACATCTAGGAAGTGACTGGGGTCACGAAGTTGTATGGCAATCCTAAATACTAGGCAACATGAAGATCCTTCCTATGAAAGTTCAATATTTCATCCCCAGTGAAGCCTTGATCAGCTCCACTCCCAATGAAACCAAATCCCTTGCTTATACATCTTAAACTAGCTTGTAATTATATATTTGTGTGACTATTTGATCAATATTTGTCTTCCTCTCAAGTGTAAGCTCCATGAAAGCAGTCACCATATACCATATCTGTTCTGAAACCTTAGCACACAGTGTGCTGCCTGTCACTTAGTAGGTGTTCAATACACATTGAATGAATAAATCAATGCACTCTCTAATTGGGGAGGCACTGGGTTGAGTTTCATTAGCATGTACTGCTTAGTTAGGTTATTATTATACTTTATCTAAGCCAGCTGAGTGGGAGAAGCCAACCCAACGAATACAGGCTAGGCTATTGACCCTGCTGGATTGAAATATTTTCCATAAATAAGTGGAAAATTGAAAGAGAACTGTATGTGTTTCAGTTGTTTTCAATATTCAATATGTAAGTAAGCATTTCACGTGAAATGCACTAGAAAGGATGTTTTCAAGAGAGCATCCACATCACTGTACAGCCTCTACTCAACCCAATACAAGTTCTCTTTCAAGAAGGCTCCAAAAGGATAACCTTTTCAAGAAAAATTAGAAACCAAAGACTACGGAGATGAAGCTCAGACTCTTACCTCTCCCAGACCCCGAGCCTCCTGCCTTTAAGAATGTCCCCGGATCACACAATGTACTCATTCAACTTTCATGCTTCAAGATCCGGCTGCTGAGAGGAGACATAGTCCTGGGAAAGAGGCGAGGTTCTGTCAGGGTGTGGGATTTTGTTTGCCTCTCCTTCCCTCACAAACTGGAGCTTCACGCTGAGGGAGTAAGGACATGGGCAGGGAGGCAGGCAAGGGAGAGGCACGTTCGCTGGTCTGCTGGGTGGAGAGGGGTGACGGATAAGGGAGACACAGAAGTTTGTAAAGCTCTGGGTGCCAGGGAGGTGAAGGCCCCCTGGTATTCTGAGAAGAGGCATGGCCCCATGGGACAGCCCTAAGAAGACTGATCTGGCCATGCTGGGTAGAAGGGATCGGAGCTGGGCACAACAGTTCAGGGGACAGAGCGGCGATGCTGGAACAGAGAGGTGAGGACTCATCAGATATAGGCTCTACAGAACAAAGTGCTCAACCCAACACGAAAGAAAAACAAACAGTGGAACAGAACGTACATGAAACGTCTGCACAAAGCCACGGGTCAGTGGGAAGTGCCCCTATCCCTTCACAGTAGCTGATCCAGTTCAGCAGAACCAAATCAGGCCCAACACCCAAATCAGGCCCAACACCCCCGGTTCAAGAAAGGCCATGTTCTGATAATACAAACATCACCAACTTGCCACAGTTTCCACGTGTTTGTAGTGTCAAGCACCTCATGCATGTCCCAGAATGATCTGAAACCCAAGCCCGACAAGATGCCCAAACGATGCACTGTAATGACTTTTAAATGTTGTGCTTTCCTTTACGATTCAAAAGACATCAACACGAGCAGGATGTTTTAAAACCCATGACACTGGATTTCGCTCTGAAAACAGCAGGGGCTAAGAGTTCGGGACATAGACAATGTTCTGTTCTCAGAGAGCCACATTCTCTGTGGCTCATTAACTTCTCCCATTGCCATTCGGTTCCCTGCCCTTAGCAGGAGGCCAGTTTGTCAGGGAACCTGGAGGGAGCGACCAGAGGGAGCAGGAGAGCTGCAGCAGCCTGGCTGAGCGGCAGATCCTGATGAAGCCACCGAGGTACCGCCAGCCTCTGTGGGCCCTCTGGGCTCCTGACCCACAGGTGGCATGTGGGACCAGCCAATGTTTGTTTCACCTCTGAGGGAGCACAGGGGAGCAGAGATCCAAGAGGACATCATCAGCCCTCCGTATTGGTCACGTTCTCCCAAAGTTCTGTTTATGATATTCTATTCTCCTCCAAACTGTGAAGGGACCTTCTGTAAGGGTTGTCACATTTAGCATTTTCCTCCCCTAATACCCAGAGTGCATACACAACCCAAAGAGAAAAGAACCAACCAACCACCTGAAAGGGGCAGGCAAGACATCACAAGCAACAGGATCCCTAAAGACCTCTGCATTCAACATTCTCTAAATATGTACGAGAAGCAAGGGGTGCGTGAAAAGAGGGATAAGAAATGAAATGCTAAAGCAAGTTTTATCGTTTGGGAAAAGAATGAGGAGACCAGAACTAAAACAAAGGACAAGGGAGACCAAAAAATATCAAGTTGGAAGCAAAAAGGAAAAGGAACAAAAAGCACCAAATAAAGGCAGTTTATTGAGTGACTCAGAGAAGGGACAATCAGAGGCCCAGGCTTGCAGTGTTTTCACAGACCGTCCTTAACCTCTCCTCATCTATTTTTGCCATAAAATGATTCGATACAAGCAGGGCGTCCAGATGACCATAATCCTGTTGACATCAGAATGCAGTAGGGAAGCGATGATGGAATCCAGCACACTTCAATACACTGTAATCTTCCAAATAATTAAAACATCGGTAAAAGTCAAGTTGCTGGGACTCTTGGTCCAAGCTCGCATCTGCAAGATAAAACTTGGGCAGCTGTGGGGGAAAAGAGCATCCGCAGAGAGGCAGCTCCAAAAAAATTTAAAAAGTCCCACAGATAAGTGCAGCAATCACAAACAAAGCTGAAGTTTGTTTGTTTTTCTTCTCGGCAAGGGAAAAGTAAAGACTTCAACAGAACAGTCTGTTCAAGGTTACATAAGAACATGCAGAAAACAAGAACCGGTTTCCTTCTTGCCAATTCTTCATAGTAATAGGTTACACCCAAGATCCCACTCAATTCTGTACATATTTTGCAGCTCCTCTGGCTTCTAATACATGAAGGCAGCACGCAGAGACAACGAACAGGCTGAAAAATACCTAATTTCTGTTTTCCTGACAATTTCAATGATGTTGTACTCCCTGCCATTCACTTAAATTAGGTATTCTGTACTCAGAACATTTACACGCAACACATTGATGTGTGTGTGCGTTTTGGAGTTTTTAACCAACTAATTCAGACACCTACGCGCGTAATTACAGTCAGTGAATAAGAACCAGATTGGCTGAAACAGAAAATGACAGGGCTCTGTAATATATCACGTTAAAAAGTTTGGATTGCCCCTCAAGAAGAGAGAGGAAGAAGACTGTGTTCTTAAATTCTACCGCTGGTGTTTTATGGATGTGTTTTCACAGCTCAGTGGATCTTAACAAGCATAGTACTGCTGTCAAATGGGAGTGATCCAACTCTTTACAGATGCCAATATTCCTCGCGTGGGGGGTGGAAGTGGGGGTAACCTAGAAAACAAGGATTAGTGGCATTGAAACATTCACTGTCACAAATAACCACTCTGAAACGAGAAGTTCAACTGCACAAAGGAACTGAGAATGCCCTACGTTCAGAAAGCCAGCAGTCTCCTTATAAAGCGCATGTCTGGTTTCGTCTCTCACAGCTTTTACATATGCACTATTAAAACAGCTAAAAATGCATACTCTGCTCATGGACAATTTTTTAAAAAGCAGCACTAGCCCAAACGCAAAGGAAAAAAAAAAAAGTCCACTTTTCTATTGTCAGTAGTGTTAATCTGCAGTTATAAAACTCCACTCTTTCCTTTGATGGTGTCAGAGATTAATAGGCTTCACAGCTCAAACTATACTTCCTCAGCATCTTCTACTGACTGAGAAAAGCAACATGAGACACAGAGTCCAGTCATGTGCCACATCATGGCGTTTCAGCCAACGACGGACTACATATACGAAAGTAGCCCCATAAGATTAGTACCATGTCGCGTAGGTGTGTAGAAGGTTATCCCATCTAGGCTCGTGTAAGTATAGTCTATGATGTTCGCACAACCACAGAACCGCCTAATGACACATTTCTCAGAATGTATCCCCATCGTTAAGCAACATGTGACTATACTGACAATGGGAATACAGCCTTGGGGGTGTTGGGGGTAGAGGGATGGGAAAACAATGAACTTGCACGAGTACAAACTGGCCAGCAACAATTCTCACATTGGGATATATGGCTTCATGATGGAGTTTCAAATTAACATTAACTTGAATTTTCCACAGTTTTGAAAGTTGACATCTGGGAGGAAAAACCAACCAACCCGCCCATGACCTTTGTGCAGTATTTCACCCTAGAAGTACACTTAGCCACAGAATGCTAGAGGAATTAGGCAGCAAAATTTTGTCTAAATACAAACAACATAAGATGAAAATTTCTATAATCCAGAAAAATTTAACCAGAAATCAGCATTTGGGACAGGTGCTGAGGCCTTAAGGAGTGACAGCATGACCGACAAATAGGATCTCTTTAGTACATTCAATTTTCTAAAAAGAATTTTTTTCTGCTTCGAAAAGGAAGCAAAATGGTGTCTATTGTATCTGACTGCACAGAAAAAGAGCAGCTTTGTATATCCAGGAGCTCTGTGGCTTCCGCAGGAATCAATGCTGATGCTCCACACGAGGATTTTCACACAGGACTTCTCAAAGTCTGTTCCGCACAGCTATCACAGGATGTGCTCCCAAAAGTTTCCAGGGCCACAGAGAATCCAGAAGCGCCCCTCCCTTCTATAGCCATAATGCCGAAGAGCTATAGGAAAGATTTTCCTGAATTAAAGACACCTGTTTAACTTTGCTTAAACCTGTGTTTGTAAGCTTCCTTCATTTTTGCCACAGAATCCTTCTCATCCATTTAACATCCTCCTAGTGTTCCCCGGAACCTACTTTGGAAAACACCAATCTAAAAACAATTCATGTGTTGCTGAGAGCAAAGAGTGAAAATTATACTCAGAAACTCAGTGCGAAACATATTTAAAGGTCTTTCATATCTTTGCATAGAAGGCTCCGTTGTAAGGGCTAATGAGTTAGGTGAAATTCAAACTTACAGACTCTTTTTCTATTTTAATAAGGGAAAACATTGCTTTCCTCTAAAATTTGTTGATGCTTAAATAGGAAGAGTTTAAAGGATGTGCAAAACAACCCCCACCCCAAATTTTCTGCTGAAGAAATACACAAGTGCTCACGCTCAGAAAAACGGGAGGGAAGTAAATGATGAATTTGGCAATATAATAATTCCAAAGAATGCTTCCTCTACAAGCCCAACTTGTTTTGTATCATGTCTCTCTGTCTTTCTCTTCTCCCTAGTGATTCAATCAGATGTTAGCTTAGTGGAGGCAATTTCAATCAAATTTAAAATTTCCGAAAATGAAGCAACAAGCCAAGGGCTTCAGCTTTATGTTAAGAGAGTGAAATGAGATTAATGATAAGGGACTTAGAAAAACTCTTTGGGAGACATAAGAATTCCCATTCACGTATTAGTCCTGAGGGTTCTGTTGGCTATTATTAGCGTTCTGTCTAAAATGAGTCAAGAAAGGAAAGGGTAAATGAGGAGAACTCTGAACTCAACGAAACGATAGTACATTAGGGACACAGAAGCCATGAAAATTAGCACTGAGCCCACATGCCCAGGACATAAAAGAAATCAGGACAGTCTTAATGAGAATCAGGCAGTGCGCCTAATGAGAACCTTAATATACCTTTTCCCTTTATATTTCATTTTGGTGTCATTAGACGCAGCGAACCAACAAGTATTTACTGAGTGCATACTCTGTGCGCAACTCAGGGCCCAGTGCTCTCGGAGCTCGCCAATGGCATGCAGCGGTGGTTTGCAATGCCTGATTTTCCGACCAGCAGCAGCAGAATCACCTGGGAACTCGTTAAAAAGGCAAATTCTCAGCCCCACTGAATTACAAAGTCTGGAGCGGGCTGGCATTTGCGTTTTCAGCAAGCCCTGCAGTGACTCTGCTGCGCGGTGATGTCTGCGCAGCGCTGGAGGACAGCCTAGTTGAGGCGGCATGAAACCATTAAACAGCAGCATGCAGTGAAAAACGAAGCTGGAAAGTTTAGAGAGCTCAGCCAGTCCCACTGTATGCGCAAACTCTTTATGATCAAGTCTTTGACTTTAAAAACAAACCCAGGGCATTTTAAATTCTATTTTCTCTCTCACCTCCACCCCTGGAGGCTCAGATAAGAGGAAAGAATGTGAACTTCCATTTTAACTACTAAATGAGCACACAAGCTAATGGGTATTCTGAGTGTCTTGGTCAGATTCATTGCTACAGAAAGATCAATTTTTGTTCTTTAAATAGGCTATAAACATATATGGTACCTTAAGGGGTCACTATCTGTGTTATATTTGTTATTTGCAACGAGCTGAATGAGATACAGTTCTGGGGGGAAAAAAGCAAAGGGAATACATTTGCATTTTATTGCTCTATTTAAAGCCCTTTTACTGCTCTTTACCTGATAGTCATCCTAGCATCCTTTGCTAAAGTATTTCTTCACGCATAATGCACAAATGTTTTAAGATAACAGTAATCATTGCAGTTAACATTTATTGACCATTTTATTATGTGCCAGGTACTTGACATGAATCATCACTTACTTCTCACACAACCTCACAGGTGGCTACCACTGTTCACCCCATTTTCCAGGTGAGGAAATGGAAGATTAGAGAGATAAAGCCTTAGGGTACGCGTGGGTGCGTTCCAGAGTAAAGTAAAGATTTGAATTTAGGTAAATCTGACTGTAGAGGGCAGGTTCTTACCCACTGCATCAGGTTCCCTTGAATTATTTAGTCTACTGGAAGGCCCTGGAACACTATCTTCAGTTAATATTAGCCTCACTTATTTTTGGCAATTGCATGACATGGAATAAACAGACAAGAGGAAGGCAGCTAGAAGGCACTCAAATAATCTGGAATCTTAGGTCACAATGGGCAATAGAGCAAGAAGAATTAAACTACAAACGTACAATTTTAATACATGCACATATTCTGTCAACATCAAATCGGTACTGCGTTATCTTAGGTTTTAGGCAAGATTCTCAACTGCAGATTCTTATGCCTGGATATTTATCATCAAACTACTAGACCACTCTGTGTACATAAGTGAGATGCTTATTCGTAGAACCATAGTAATAAGAAATTATTACACTACAATATTATATCCTAGGGTATTATAATACAAGGCTATTATCACGTCCTTGGCTAATAGGGTCCATACTGTTATAATGTATTAAAACCAGACTGAGTAATAAAAATGACAATAATATAATCATAATCTTCGGTACTTGGGGGGAAAACATTTTTCAGATGCGGACTCACAGCGCCTGCCTAGCACTACTGCAAATTTATACATGAAGACACCACGCTACAGAACGGGTGACGCAAATTTAGACATGAACGTATGGAAGTCTTCTGCAAAATGTAGGGAAGATTAAACGCTCACCCAACAGAGGCTGACAGCAAAAGGATTCTGAGTGATGCCAGGAAGGATAAAATAACCTGCTCATTCAACAGTAATTTATTGAGTGTCCAGCATGTACGAAGTACTATTCCAGGCTATGAGGATGCAGCAGTAAACCAAAGGTGTGACGTCTCTGCTGTCCTGGAGCTTACGTCCCAGGAGATGAGACAGGAACTAAACAAATAAGGAAACAAATATCGACTATATTGTCACATAGTGAGAAATGCCATGTAGGGACATAAAGGAAAGTGAGAGGACAGAAAGGGACGGGGCTGCCATTTTTGATAATGCGGGTCAGGGACGGTCTTCTGATGAGGTGACATTTCAAGCAGACACTTAAAGGAAGTGAGGGTGCAAGCCAGTGCAAAACATCTCAGGGCGGAGGGTTAAGGACAGAAGGCCTGAGAGAACACTGTGGCATCCTTAGAGGAGAGCAAAGAAGCCACGGTGGCCAGAGCCGGGTAACCAGAAACTGGGAGGAACTGAGAGCAGTGGGGCTTTAGGACAGTGTAAGGACATTGGATTTCTGGGTTTGAAAAGAAGCCACTGGGGGTTTTGAGCAGGGGACTGGCAGGAGCTGAAGTCCAGTGAGAGACGATGTCCAGGTGAGATGACTGGGCTTGGTCAAGGTAGAGAGAAAGAAATGGCCCAAATACCAGTAATATCAGTGACTACGTGATTAACGGACAAGATTTGCTGATGGGTTGGATATGGAGAAAGAGAAGTTAAAAATCACCTTAGGTTTTTGCCCTGAGCAGCAGCTGGGTGACATTTAGTGAGATGGGGACAGGAAGCAGGTTGGGATAAAGAGTTTGGTTTGGGACAAGCAAAGGTTGAGATGCCTACTACACGTCCGAGCAGAGACAGGCAAGGAAGCAGTCAGTGATTCAAGTCTGGTGTTGACAGAAAAGGTTGAGGTTAGAGACACAGAACTAGACGTCATCATAGAAAAAGAAGAAACAAACGCTGTTGTCTTCCTATGACGGGAAAATAAATATAGATAGTTCCAGAACAATTATTTTTTCATTTTTTTCTTCCCCAGTGTTCCTGAAACACATTGTGGCAGAAAGAATGGTGAGTATGAGTCAGAAGACACCAATTCTAACCCTGGCCCTGCACAGGGCACTGTAGGTTTACTATCTGTGTCCTGCCCTTCACACTGACAAACTAAACATAAGAATGATGCTGTGACAGACAATAACAAGTGCTGGTGAGGATGCGAAGAAACGGGAACTTCATACTGTACCAAAAATTTAAATAGATAATTACCATATGATCCAGTAATTCCACTCCTAAGTATATACCCAAGGGAACTAAAAACACAGGTTCACACAAACACCTGTAGATGAACGTTCTCAGCAGGTACGATGATTCATAAGAGCCAGAGCAACCTCAACGCTTTTCAACTGATGAACAGATAAACAAATTGTGGTGTATACACACAATGGAATATTATACAGCCATAAAAAGGAATGAAGTACTGATAAACGCTGTAACATGGTGAACCTTGAAAACAGTATGCTAAGTGAAAGAAGCCAGTCACAAAGGTCCGCGTGTTATATGACTGCATTTACGTGAAACGTACAGAATAGGCAAATCCACAGACACAGAAAGTAGCTGAGTGGTTGCCAAGGGTTAGTGGAGTTGGAGAGGTGACAATTAAGAGAGGGGGTATGAGATTTCCTTTTGGGGTGACGAAAGTGTTCTGAAAATGGTGGTGATGGTTTCACACCTTTGTGAATACTACTAAACACCACTGAACTACAGCATATGCACTTTAAAAGGGTGACTATGATGGCATGTGAACTATATCTCAATTAAATAAAAAACAAAAGAAACAAACCATGATGATACTGGGGAGGAGTGGGTAGGAAAGGCTGCCGGTCACAGTTTCTCCGATAAAAAGAAACGAAAATGAGGCTGAAATCTGCTGTTGGGAGAAACATCGATGTGACTCTTTCAAGTCAAGAGGGATTGCTGAATCATTTGTATGCTGGGATGGCCATGATGCCTTCCAATCGTGTTCTCATTTCCACCTTGACTCTGACCCTTGCTTCAAGGAAAGCAAACCTTTTGAGGTCCAGCTTAAAGTCATTCAACTCAAAGCAATGCTGCCAGCCTTTAAAAAGCTCTGAATTAAATATAGTGTCCACTGTGGAATGGTAACAGAAATATGAAAGGAAAGGACATAAATACAAAATTTCCTTTTCTCTCCCCAACAGAAAGCCAACCTCTTGGTAATTTTCTGATACATCAACACAGTGCTGAGCCCCCAGCGTTCCTTTTCATTTCATTTTACTAGTAAGATTCTGATCGTGCAAAAATACCAGGGCACAAACATTCCAGTCTATCCTGATTCTAACCATGTACTCAGAACTGTGTCCTCAAGGAGTAGATCATAATTTTAGTAAAATCCAGATGCAGGATAATGGGACTAATCTCTGAAAGCTAGAGCTAGGTATGTACCAAATGTATGAAAATCCAAACAATCCTGACAGACTTTTTATATATAATTGTGAACATCCAAATATATCAGCTTACATACTGTAAAATCTCTAGGATGCATTCAATTCCAGAGGGATTACTGTTATGTCCTGATGGAAGCGTTACAGAGATTCCACTGGGTAAACATCATGGAAAGGGGCCCAGAGAGATCTCTTTACATAAGGTTATTTTCTCAAGAAAATGGTCTGAAAAAAACACACGAGGAACGTCCGTGTAACTTGATCGAGCAGAAACTAAACGTGTGTTGAGAACTAAGAAATCCGAGTCATATTTTTAATATGAGGGCTTACAATCTCAGTATCATCTCTATCTGCAATTTTAATGTTATTTTCTCAGCCTCCTGAAATAAGAGGGCTCAGGAACTTTCTCTGGTTTAGCTTTCCCAGTGCTCCTGCTCCACGTTCGAAAAGGCAAATCCCCAAAAATGTGTGTTTCTAGTAAACCACTATTCATAGCTAACGGGTCTTGATGTTAACCTCCCATCTTCCTAACTCTACCCTCTTAGGAATGTAGACTGAGGTTCCTCCAGCTCCCTTTTGGGGTCTGCTTCTATGTCTTGGGAGTATCACTATCTGTTATGGACACAACGTTCGTGTGTCCCCGCCTCCCCCCAGCCCCAAATTCATATGTTGAAACCCTAACCCCCATGTGACAATATTTGGAGGTGGGACGTTGGGGAGGTAATGAGGTTTAGATGAGGTCATGAAGGCGGGGACCCCATGATGGGATTAAGATTAGTGTCCTTATCAAAGGGTGAGAGCCAAAGCATCTCTTCTCTCTGCCATGTGAGGGTACAGCAAAAAGGCAATGGTCTGCAAAGCACAAAGAGGGCCCTCATCAAGAACCAAATCTGCCAGCATCTTGATCTTGGACTTCCCAGTCCCCAGACCTGTGAGAAATAAATGTTTGTTCTTTAAGCTGCCCACTCTGTGGTATTTTGTCATAGCAGCTGGAGCTGACTGAGACCCTATTAGTGCAGGAGGCCGGAAAAATAGCAACGAAAACAACCTCTCACAGCGATGGAGATAATGAACAGGCATAAGACAGCTGCACCATGGAAAACCGTAAAAGGCAGAAAGTGAAATTTCTGGAATAAGAGAACTCACAAAATAGGAGGCAAGTAAAAAATTATCTTTTCTACGCATGGGGATAGAACTTTGAGGATGTGGGGTTCGCTCAGCACCTAGAATAATACTTAACAAAACATTTGCTGAACCAAGAAACAACCACCAAAATCTTTATATAGGGAAAAGGGAGAGACCAACTGGACCAGAACAACAAACAGCTGCAACAAAATAAGTTACCATACAGGAAATACAGCATAAAATAGGTTTTTTCCTGGTGGCTCAGAGTTCTATTGCTCCCTAATTAAAATTTCATACAAATTATACCTTTAAAGTTTCTATAAACTATTGTTCCTTTTATTATATGATGCAATTTATCAGATGTGAAAATGTTATTATAGCAGATTAAGATCTTACCAAGCACTAAATATGTCTGTATGTTTCTACAACAGAGAACTTATTTTTTTTCCAAAACACAGTGTCTAAGTCTTGTAAATGCTTGTTTTGAATTATCTCTGTATTGTTGGAGCCAATTAACACAGAGAACATAGAGAAGATGCGGTCAGATACGTGGATGCCAATTCACTGGGTGGGATTCTTTCACTTCCTCCTATCCCAGTTTTCCTTAGAATCATGTGGTCCCATGGTCAACGACAAAAAAAATTATAAAATTGTTCAGAATTTACCATTTTCCTAAGAGACACTGAACTCTCTGAAAATGGGAAATCTTACATTAAAAACCAATTTGTAATAGCCCAAATACATACTATTGACACATTTTGTTCTTCTCAATCCTGGGGATGTTTTTGAAATCCTTTCTGTAGAGGTGACAATGTTATTAGCTTAACAAGAGGATAATAGAAAAGGTGACACTGCTGTCATCCCAGACCTGGCCCCCAACATACGCTACATTCCAAAGTCACCAGGAATTAAATATATTTCTACCTGCATATTCGAGTTGCATGGCCCCAGAGTCTCCTCCAAGGGCACTGGCATAAAAGTGCAAAATGTAATAAATATGTGATTATCCCTTATTCTGTAATGAACTAGGCTGAAAAGCTGACATGTAAGTTCCTACATCAATGACCAAAGTTACGAAGCACTCTGAACATTTATCCTCCATTGAGTGGCTTTAAATATAGCTTTAAAAATAAACATGGGACTCAAAATTCTTTCTTCAACAACATGCATTGAGAAGCTTATAAAGTGACACAAGGAATAAAGTGTGTCTGTGGACAAAGACGGAACAAGTGGAGGGGAGTCTCTTGACGTAAGTAAGGAAGCCCACAGCTTACACACTGGAGTCCAGTATAGGGCACCCTCAGTCCACACTGGCTGTCCACACAGCTCCCTGCCCTTGGAGTCTGAGGTCCAGTATTTCAGGAAGTCATGCTGATGTCAGCTTCGACGACATGCTTTTTGTCTCTATGTCCTACATCCTGGCATATGGCAGGTGCTCCATGAGAATTTGCTCAGTTCATTTCAATGCTAGCAATATTAATTCTCTACTTTTCTTCCTTCTTCATTTGATTTGAGGTGCTTGCTTTGTGCCTTACAGAGTGCTCAGTGCTACGGTCACAATGCTCACCTAATCTTGGTTTCCACCCTCAGGATGCTAGAGTCTACCGGAAGAGACTGAACAGGACTCAAGACACTGCCATTACATGGTAAACACGCTGGGGGAGCACTGTGGTTGATGTGTGCATGCACATACACGGACACGGTACTCTGGGGGCACACGACACTTGGCTTAGGCTGGCTGGTGGTTGGGGGATGGAATGAGAAGGCAATTGGCTTCCTGCAGAAGGTTCCACCACCAAGTTCCATTTCCAAGAATTTGTAAAGCTTTCCATTTGTAATTCCAAAATCATGTTTAATAAGAGAGTTTCATTGCTGCTAGAAATGTTTTAATAAAAATGAACCTAACCAGTGTAATTTAAAATAATTATCCTTATTTCAAGCCCATATATGGGGTTCCAAGTATTCAAATAGTTTCATATGGGATATTTATACAAAGGTTATAAGCACATTTTAAAACTATAATCCTCAAGGGTAGTTTATCCCACCTCCGTTTGTAATTTATGTATGATATATAAATGTATATGTGTAATATGGACGAAATCTGCAGAGGAATGGATATTCCAGGTTTCACTCCAGAATTCATTTTTATGGCTGTATATTGCATAATCCTGGGTTGATTTGTCAGAATTCCTACTGTCCTAGCACCATAACTACTACTCTTTTAATGCATTTTGGTAGAACAGTAATCACTTTCTAATAGGATTATCTTCACACCTTGCCTAAGTCGACAACCATCCTGTATCAATAACTTAATAAGCACTACAGTCTGAAAGACCACTCAATTTCACACACTGCATACCTCCACCAGCACCTGGCAAGGTGATATAGTGCAAACCACCTCAGACGCATGCTCTCTAAAAATAGAAGCATTTTTCTCTTAAGAATATAGGCCAGAGGCTACGCAGGAGGACTCCACAAAGAGGAGCCCGGATACAGGGGGCAAAGAGGGAAGTCATTTCTCAAATGAGGCTGAAATGTGCCCCCTGGAATCCTGACCTGTGCTCATCTTTGCAGCTGTGGCTTGGTCCTCCCAGAGGCAGCCACCTCCAGGGACAGAGGGACACAGAGCATTGCTCAGGCACACCTCAGTTCCTCTGTTATTACCACTAAAGACGGCAGATTTATAATTTAACATGGCACTGCAGAGCATTTTTACAAAAGCCAATAAAAACCACAAATTAAAATCACTTTGGTTCTGCGATAAACCTCAGCTTCCTGATAAAAAGGGCTCTGATGCTTTTCCTTTTGCCACTGCTCATTTATTCAACCTATATCTTGATTCTTTCTTGCTCTCTACCTTTATGATTTTTTAAAATTAATTTAAAAGTTTTAGGGCTCTGGAACAGAAGTCCATCATAACACAAGACCAAGTGTCGCAGCAAACCCATTTCAAAGTGGAGATTGAGATGTCAGTAAGTAACGAAAGAGTCCAAGCTGGGCTGTGAGGTAACTTCATCTTGTGAAATACTGAGTCTCATGAATAAATGAAGCAACAACTCTCACTGCTCTTTCTGTAAATTACAGAACCCTTCGTGAGATTCATAATGCTCTTAATAAATCGTTGAAATGGGACTGTGACCAACCCAAGAACAGAGAGGAAGTGGCCATCACTGAGCGGACAGGCTGCATGCACCACCTCCCATGGCTGACTCTGAGCCCAGGCTACTGAGGTGGAAACACATCCAGCTAGAAATAACAGATCAAGTGTGGAGACACAGCTTCTCCTCCTCGCCATCAGCCTAGATAGGATGGTGGAGGATATAAGCTTTCTAGAAAGGGAAGGTTGAGAAGGACGAGCTAAGAGCCAAAGAGTAAGTAATGCAAGATGCCCACAGTCAGGAGGCAGGAAGACACAGACATGGGGGGATGGCAGGGTGAGAGATGAAGAATAGTCAGAAAGGGGAAAAGAACCACATGCCATAGGGGCCAGGTGAGGAATTTTAAAGATGACACAGTCAAAATTGCCAAATATCTAGAAAACATGCAACGACTACTTAATGACATAAAAAACACGGAGCCATACTGACACTCCCTCAGCCACCAGTGAGGAACGAGGCTAGTTTCAATCCCCAGAGGGACTGTGGGTAAAAGTAGCAAAGGAATAGACCCAGGGGTACCATCTTCTCATCAAAAATTGGTCTAAGGAGGTTAAAAGAGTTAAGACACCACCAGATGGCAACACAGAGCCAAATATGATTCCATTTATCTAGAATATATAACAACATTGGATCATAGGAATGGCCAATGTATCACCAGAATGTCTACTTTTACGTTTAATAAAACATAAGATTAGAGAAATAAAAAATCGGTCCCCAAAGAAAGGTAAATATTGAGACTGAAGAAGCCTCTTGTCACTGTACAGAACAGACCCTCAATTAGCAACCGTACCTTTGCTGTGTAAATGGCAGGGGAAAGTAATTAACAATTAATAGAAGCTGCCCTCCATTTAAAGCCTCGAAGGGAAGTAATTAAATTTAGTAGAAGCTGTACCCTCTAAACAAAGATACATCATACAAACACAAAAGGAAACACAGATTTGAATAATAAATGCAAATTAGAAACAAGGTTTCACTATAGACTGAAGAGAAACGATCCTAAAATTACTTTTCCGAAGAAATGCTCTGTTCGAAAGACTAGTTTACGAACCTATTTAATGGAGGCCAGGGTTTGATATGAATCCCGGCTGATGTTTCTTGAATACAACCTTGCTTCCAGAGTATTTATGCATGCAGATCAGACAGCTTCCTGGGGTTTGAATTAGCTTTACCAAGTGCGTTCCCTATCAGTGCAGGATATTTGATATATACAGTGTCAACATCGCTACCAGGGATGGAGATCACAAACACTGCTCTGCTTGTTGGTCATGAAATAAAATTGCCAAGCAGAATTTGCGTAGCTCCAGAGGGTAAATTAATGCAGGCAACACGGTTATCAGCAGTCTTTAGCCCGCTTCTCTAAGCTTCTAACGGAAACATTTAGGAAGCAGAAGCGTTACATCTGGCTACAGCTGCACATTACATGGTCCATTGAGACTCAGATGCTGATGGCTGAACGGAATAACAAACAGCTGGGTATAAATGTAAAAATCAGGAAATCGATTTTAAACACACGTATGGCACAAATCCTCTGCAATTCTAGCACTGAAGGAGAAAGAGCAATTAGCATTGAGGAGCGCAAAAGTATGCCCGAGACGAAAATTCAAAAATACACCTGGGCGCCCTGGTGTCAGTATACCTCGGCTACGCTCTTCTGTGACTGGTGCACAAAGGGCAGCATGAGAACAAACAAGGGCAGTGTCATCAGGTCATTTTCTGGCCCTGGTCACACTCCAGCTGAATGTTAACAGGCATAACTGAGCTTTCTAGAATGCAGAAAATTGAGTTCATGAATTTAACTGAATTGCACGAAAAGTCTCATCTCAGGGTCCTCCAGTACCAAACCCATGTGCCAGGGGAAGGCTGGTCACACAGAACTGTGGACAGGAATTTCCGGCACAAGAGATCGAGGTTAAGAAAAAAAACGTAAGTTAACGAGATCCCACGTCCCAAAGTGCCCAGCAGGGTGCCAACACATTAGAAACACCAAATAAACTTTTGCTAAATTTTGAGTAACTTTTATATTTATAAGGATTTGGGTAAGGAAATGGGTCAGAGAAAGAGGTTAGAAATTGCTTTGCCTGAACCTTTAAAAGCATGGATAACAATTTTTGTGGAAAGGTTTGGGTTACTCCCATGTATAGATTCTTAAAAGCTGGCAAATATGTTTAAGAAAGCTAGCAATACAGGATCAGACATGAGAAAGGGGACGCATAATGTATCATCCAAACTAGAACACTTTCTAGGGTGAAGGGGAGATATTAGTAATCATGCCAGGACAATAGGTATCAACGGGGAGTATCCCAGCTAACCACAACACATACTCACTGTATTTCGAGTACCAAGAGCATGAAAAAGAGCATGAGGTTGTAGGTGCAATGCCAATTAAATGGCTGCTATCCCGTTGACTTACTTTCACCCAAAGCACCTACTCGTTGGCAAGATTCTAGATCTAGCCTAAATTAAAGAGCTCCTCTCAAGGAAGCTTAGGGAGCAAAAAGACTACATAAAATCTAGATTTTTTTGCTTGCACAATTAATTCCGTGGATCATGCCAGATCCAAAGTGACCTAACGGAGTAGGACAGTACTACTCTTGTAGCTTTCTTAGGGGGGAAAGAACTGCAATATTACCAATTTTGATGAACGCTGATTCCCCCCATCTCTCAAGCTACCTGGATTCCACAATCCAAATGGCCAAGATCGAAAAGTCCTAATGTATACGCACATTTCCCCCCAAGAGACTGTGTTGCCTCCGCTGTGTTCTTAGCAATAAACAACACATGAAATATTATTTTTAAGGACTCTAGGAAAGATCTAGATACAGAAAAAATAATTCAGGGGGCAATATTATAATATTTACCTAGTCTGAGCTACAGGATGAAGAATGAATGATGTCTTTAGAAAGACAGAAGAGTTAAATTCTTATTTCCCAAGAAGAAAATCCTTGATTAATCCCATACAGCCCAAAACAACACAATAGCACAGATCCCTCTTCATCTTAAACCAGTGTTTCCCCCAAGAAGAAACAGACAAAGTCAACAGTGACAGACTAAAGCTCAGAGTAACCAAATGTTTCACTTAAAGTAAGAACCATTGTTAACACTTCATAAAATTGTGTAACACCTGAACAGGCAGCAACCATCCAGTATGTTAGGAGACTTTAAATATTTGTGTTGAGAAGGATGCTTAAGATAAACTGCAACTCTTGTTCACTGGCAGGCAGTTTAGAGGTTAAAAAGAAAAAAAGGAAGCTAGATTTGAGCACAGAAAATGTTTAGGTGGTTTCCACATGACAACAAAAGAACTGATCGATTCAGGCAAATAATAGGTCAGCTGTGACTCATAAATACTAAACTCAGCTGTCCAACTTAATTTTAACTCCACAACCTGCCATACGAACAGTACAACTGCTGAGTACTTTCTGATTGTGTTGTATTTACTACACCACAGTGGAATCAATTTGCTATTGTAGAGGCAAATAAAAAACCCCGAGAATTAGATAACTTTAAAAGCTAATTTAGTTTGGTTCTAGGCTAATTACATTTCTTAAAGTAAGTTTTGCTGATTGGTTAAGAGCCTGAGCTATTAAATAAAGCCCAGGCACTTAGCTGGAGACATAAACACATAACTTGTCAAAAAAGTGTCCCGAACATAAGACAGCATTTGTAATTCACAAGGGGAATTTATGAAACACACAAATCGAGTTGCCGTCCTTTACACCTTCCAAGTGGGCAATTATATTATGTTATGGAGACTAGCTATGGCTCAGAATTTTCACTGCAGGGGCCTTGTTTCAAAAGCTGCAACAATCCACTTATATTTTAAAAAATGGGGGGAAAAAAGCCACAACCTTTGTTGATATGTTCTATTATATAGAAGGCATTTTACTTGGACCCCAAAGTTATCTAAGTTCAGCTCTAGGAATGTTAAAAGTACTGAATATGGTTGGCAACTTTCATACTACAGTATAAAGTGGTCTGTCCTAAACCCAAAAATGTGCAGTTGGGTTTATAATTTATGTTAGAAAAGGTAATAATATATATACATTGGGGAACATCCCTTTTGCTAGGTATACACCAGACCTAAATGGTTTCAACCATTCACAATTTAACCCTGACCTGATAAACACTTCTCTGATGACATGTTTGTCCTACCTGTCAGGGCAGAACATAACAGAATCAGGGATGGTGTGTGGGTTTTCTGAGCAACCGCAGTCAAGCATTTGCTCTGCTCCTATTTTGGATTAAAGCGCCACAGTGATTTCTCTTTAGGTTTTCAAAGAGTTTGAACTCTACTAGGACTTGGAGAGTGAGTTGTAACATTGTGAACCTTCATGTAAATGACAAACTTAATACCTTAAAAACAGAATAACAATAATAATGCCACCACAATTTCTTCCTCCCATTTGCTTTCTACCCAAAACCAAGCAACGATTTCTATTTCATTGGTTCTCTGGATTTTAAGATGCTAATCAACGATGAGCACAATACTAAGGTATAACACATCAGATTCTCTATTTTTTAATTCCAAGTATTTAAGCTCCCACTAAAACTGGAAATAGGATCTTATCCTGTGTCTAGAAGAGCAAAATTGGCCAGGATGTTTTTCTGGTCCCATGGCCAGGCTCTAACACCAAGAGAAGAGTCCATCTTGTAGTAGGTCCCCACAGGAGCCATCTTTCTTGTGGTTTTTTTGTTTTGTTTTGTTTTTTTTACATCACACCCTAGATGGGAGGCAAGGCAGGGTGAGGACAACGTAATGTCATAGGGATATAAGTATCCGCCCCAGGAAAGCAACAATTAAAAGTACGGGTGACATTGTGAACATTGACAACATTGAACTGACACTGCATCTCAACCACCTCTCTCAACTTAGCCCATCATGCTTGGATCTAAATCACATTGTGGTTTCTTGTTTTATATCCTGGAAATAGAGGGCTTGCGAGAGGAGGTGCCACTGTAACCAAGCTGACAATGGAGTGAGTGAAGTGCTATAAGAGTAATAGCATTTTCCTCCAATTACATGATCATCTTTGGAATCAAGCATTTGGACAAAGTATTCAAACATCAGAGAACGGAGTTGGTATCATGTAGCTGAGAGCCATGGTATTGGGCCTTATAGTCTGATTTCTGAAAGCCTTATAATGAGGGTGGAGTGGATATACATTCCATTCTTTGGCTGTATTTTTGTTCAACAAAGCCTGCAATTTTCAGTCACTTGAAAATGTAATTATAGATAATGTTTGCATCAGTAGCAAGAATACAATAAGCATGCGGGATGAAAACTCCACTCAAATCACATCCTCTTAGGTTATGACGCTTGTCTCCTGCCAGGAGTAAAGGCATTTCGACAAGCTAATATTTGGTATGAAATGGCTTCTGGGTTAGACCAACCCATGCATGAATTCTACTCCGACTTTTCCATTATCCTTTCCTTTACATTGGGTATCTACACAATAAACAAAAATCTATGATTGGCTAAAAACCCAGAACCCTATCAAATGTTTAATGCACTTGAGCAAAAAGCTATGGACAGGTCGAAAGGGTACTGACATTTGAAATGGACAAAGTATCATACCTGAGTTGGTGACAACTGTCACTCACCTAAAATCCACTTATTATCTTGCTTAGAGCCTCACTTATTTTATTGCCTACTTATCTGGCCCATTTTTATGAAGAGGGTAAAAATGCATGTAATTCTAGAATGGATGTTGCATAAAGTCGCCTACTGAAGGGGACAGTGGGGACAGAACACCACTTGAGAGCCATTTTCTAATTCACAAGAAGGCGTACTATGGGCCAGAGGTACTCCTGAGAAGGGCCAAGTGTTCCCCAAAATCAGACGCAAAAATTAAGAAGTTGGAAGTAAATGGGGAGACATGCCAGGTGTCTAACGAAATCCTCAACAGAAACCTCTTCATGAAATATACAGTTATCTTAAATGAAGACTAAGAACGCACCTTAACATTCAATGTTAATTGCTCCCTGATCTCGGCGGTAAGTGAGAATCTGCCTCGGGCATTAAGAGATCTTGACATCGCTCTGATGCCCCTTTTTACTGACATCTCTTACATACTCAGAAATTGGTCTGGCTGGGAAATAAAATCAAGAACAAGCAATTGATGTGAAAGAACACATAAAAAGCAGAAGATTATTAGGTCAGAGCTAAGAAACGATATTTCACACTCAGAATCCACGTATTCAGCTGCCAATTTGCCAAGGTATCTAGAAATTCAACCTGTTCTCGTCATAGGAGGATCTAAGATTTCCTCAACAGACAAAAGCAACTTCCTGGGCCAAAATGTGAGGTGGGACAATCAAAACACCTCAGGCTTTGGGAAACAGACAGACAGAGAAACACGACCACCTTCTAGAACCCCCATTTCCTCATTTGCAAAATAGAAATGATACAACTTCCCTGGCAAAATTTTTCTGAAGATTACTGGTAATTTATATAAATCCTTTAGCCTAATGGCTGCCCCATAGAGTATCCTAAATCAAGAACAGCTAATATCATAAAATATTTCAGAAACTATGCCCACAGGAAGGCAGCCTCTTATAAAGCATTAGTAATCTGAATTAGGAGAAACACACAAAAAAAGAAGTATTTAGCTGTCAAAGAATTACAGCTTCGTTGACACTGGGAAACATGTTTTGGCTTCTGGGAAGACATCATGATTGTACCGAAGAGACAACTAGAGATCAATTTGTATCAAAAGTATCACGTTCTGAGGAGAGCTGGAAAACAAGACAGAGTTAGAAGCAAGATAAAGGCCATCAGGTGGCTTCCGAGGCTGACAATAGTCCAATTTTGGTCACTTTTGATAACAGCTGGGCACAAAATCTTGGCCCAACTGAAAGGCTGCCTATAAACTTAATTAGACTTCTTTGACACCGGGAAGATAAAATGTGCTGATTACAAAGGACCAATTAATTTGTAGAGAAACAGTTGTAGTATCTGTGCGGCAGGCCCCTTTCTTCAAAGATTTTGCCAGCTTTCGTCCACAGACCCAGTTTTCCCTGCCCGACACCCTCAGAAACCGCAGTCATCTCTGACAGTTCCCGAGCTCCCACTGCCTTCAGAGAAGTCCCTGGTTCACCCCAATGCAAAGTGGTCTGTTACATGACGCAAGGGGTTCTCAGTTTCAGGAGGTCACATTCAGGGCCTGGAGAGTTTCTCACAGTCAACATCCCTGTCTTGGCCAAAGGAGAAGCCCAGTGTCCCCCTGGCCTGTCCTGGAAGGCACTCCTCCGCCAATGGACTCAGACAAGGCTTTAGGCTTCCCAACTGCCCCTGATCATGTCTGATCTAATGAATCAAGTGACTTAAAACATTAGGAGCAAATCTTCCCACTAAGGACTCTAAGTACCCTATCAGCTATGTCAGGAGAAATAACTGCCAGCTTATTAAACCACAAAACCAGAATAACTGAAGCATCCTGCAGCTGGATACCACCTGGATACACACCCCCTACCCACTGTGCCACCTCGTAAGGCAGAAATCATCGCCTTCTCCAGGTCATTTCCTCCTTCTGAGCCTCTCCTGCTATGTCTTCCAGGCACTGACAGCCTGAGCCGCTAAGGAGACCGCAGGCAACAGGGTCTACAATATTCCCCTCCATATTCATATCATGGAAATGGTGCGCTTAATGGCTGGGTGTCTGCTAAGGTGAGGAGTCCCATTATGTGAGAACCAGCCTTCTTATTGTGCGGCTGATTCCTTTCCCAGAAGAAAATCAAAATCTATTTCAGCTGGCGTAGAGACGGGCTTCTCAGAACGCGCATTTGGGGATATTGCATGGAGATATTGCTTTTTGCTTCCCCCCATCCAGAATGGAAGGTCTGGCCACGAGTTCACAGTTGGAACATGAACTGCATTTTATTTCTCAACCATCATGCAGAAAGAGGAGAGAAAAAGAAAATCAGCCTTCATAACGTTGTCCTGGGGACCGAGCATTTTCTGAAAGTTTATATGGGAGCAATACAGCTTTATGGGTCCTTGGCTGAGACTTTAAAGCATGAACGTTCCGAGGGAGAAACCATTAACTGGTCAGTTGTAATGAAGTCTCCCTCTATTTGATTCTCGCAGGAAATGTAGGTGAACTCGCGGGCAGTCTGAAATACCACAAAGGTATAAAATATTTAGGTTGTCAGTCCTTCCCCGACATTAGCTTCGCAGTAATACTGTGGGACAGGTAAGAATCGTATCTTGTTATCCTTATTTTCTAGATGAGGAATCTTGACAAGTCGCCTGAGACTTGAAGCGGGCACGGAACAAACCAGAAGACAAGCCAAGAGAATACACGAGGCTGCTGTTTAGTAAAGGAGGTTTAACCTTGAAGAATGACCTTCCATCCTGTTGCCGGGGAGACCCCGGGCCCACATCCCCAGGGATTCCATCCTGCTACGCACAAGCAGATGCCAGCGCAGGGCAAGGGTCCCCTTCAAGCAGAAACATTCCAAGAGGAAGTTATTTCTAACTAAAAGTTAAAATCCACACACAGCCGATGGAATTAAAATCATTTCTGTATGAAGAAGAAGGTTTCCTAAATTCTTCCTGAGAGAAAAGTAAATTCTGTGGCAAGTGCTCAATTAAGAAAAAAAAAATGGCCTTGCCTCTTAGTCTGGTCTCCAACATATTGTTCTGTAAGGGACCTTGAAGACACCAGAAGTCATAAAAACATGCTCCAAAGTGCTCTAGCAATACAGAAAGGGAAGAAACACTGCCCCTCTGTAGATGTGGGAAGTGAGTTTTTGACATCTAAGAGTAAGAGAAAAGGAGGGGGGGGAAAGAGTCAGAACTATATGAGCTTTCTGTGAAAAGAAAATAGAATCCTGACAAGTAGCATTAGACAGTAAAATAAAAATGGCTTAATATTAAGAAATCACTTTGAGAAGGAACTGTCAGGAGTGCTAACCAGCATTCAGGCTTTTCAAGGGACTTATGCGTTGCCTTTAAATCCTGACACCAAGGAAAGATGGCTGGGTGGACAATGGCAGTCACGAGGAAAGATGCTACCAGCATGGACTGAAGGGAATAATTGCAGTTGGAGGCCTCCTGGTGACAATTTTGAGAAAGCAAATACAGCTGCAGCATAGCCAAATATAGCTGGCCAAGACAATGACATCCATAAAGTTAATCGTTCTGAAATATGCTACCCTCATGCTCTACCAGAAAACTCAACACCCCTTCTCTAATGGAGGAAGTCAAAATACAGTTTTATGCACAGAAACATGCAGCTGCTCCAGTGGAATTTACTACAAGTGATGACCGACGTGTTTTGATCCTGACCTCCCCTCCAAGGATCCAATTCTGAGAACTGTGTCATGGACAGATGTGGCCCCTACTCTTGAAATTGAAGACACTGCTCAGGAAAGGGATAACAAAACGGGCTTAGAGAAGCCCATTTAATCTTAGAGAAGATTAAAGTAAAGGAACTGAAAAGATACAAATCAGGAAAACACAAGAAAGGCAGAAAGAAAACTTCAGAAATAGCTGTACTATTTATGACCTAAAGGAATCTAGGTTGGGGTACACAGAATCAGGAGAGAAGAGTACAAGAAAGAAGAGTAACTAAATAAATATACATTAGTCCTCTACCCAAAGCTTTCCTTCCTTATGCTTTTTTATATCATCTTTCTCTTTTATTATGTCCCTATGATTTTTCAAGGAGAAAATGAAATATCAGATTTCGACCTGTATGTGCTTCACTTGCGTGACACCCAAGGACTTAGCCTGGAGATGGAAAGAGAAAACAATTGGGTGTGAGAGTGTATGCACGTGTTTAACTTGGTTTACACCAATTTACTCTACCCCTTTATAGGTCCATAAATCTCCTGTAGCTTTGGCCTTTTTAAGATGTTCAGTTTACGGGCTGGATTCCCATAAGCCACAACCAAAATTTCAAGGACTCCTCTCAACAGTGCCAGGAAGCTAGGGGATAATGACACGGATCATACAAGATGGCGGCAGCAGCCAAGAAGCACAAGGTAAGGAATTTGGTCGGGCCAGCACCAGCTGTGTCTTCCCAAGAAAGTATCGGTTTAGGCTCTGCTGTCCAGATTTTGCTGTGAAGAGTCTTTCTTTCTCCCTCCTCCAAACCAAAAAGATCTTGATAGATAGCAGCAATATCTCAATTGCAACTGAGAAACAGAAGGGGCCCCCAGGTCCAGCGACTTTACCAAAAGGACAGAAAGGGCCACTAAACTGGGACAGATCTCAGCTTTTCACCCAGTAGGGGATGACGGGATCGTCAGAGTGAACTCTTCTCACCTTTTAATAGAAGCTACTCTGAGGTTCTGGGCCAAAGAGGAAAACATAGTCCTGAGACCTATTTCTAACACCAGTATCACTAATTTGAAGTACATCTTCGGTCACGATGTTAAACCTTTCTGAATCTTACATTTTTCAGTTATGAAGGTAATAATCTGTAAATACATGTTATTCTGTGCAACAATTTCATAACTTTTATAGCCAAAGACCATTAAGGGGAAGATATTTTAAGAAAGTGAAGAACTATGCCCAATAAGATGGTTTTCCATATATATATTTTTACAAATATATACGTACATATGCATATGTGTGTACACACACATTTTACGCCTATTAACCACAGCCATGTCAATAAAAGAAAATCTCGCTCTTTTATCCTAAAGGACAAACTGATTTCATTTTGTCAGATAAATGTGGTACAACTTTCCTGCTATAGAGGGAGACTAGGAGAAACAAAGATATAATTCACGAAAAAGGATACAAAATGCCACCTTAAAATTTAATGAGCCTAAGTCAAGCTATGAACTTTCTTTAGAAAAAGCATGAAACTTAAGCCTTTCAGCATAAAAATCACAGAATTTTAGAGCCTAGTGTGGAAGTTGAAGAACTATTCACTCTTACGATACTCAAAAAAAAAAAATTTTTTTTTAAGCTGTGCAAAAGTTACATCAAAATATCAAACAAATCAGCTGAAATTAATTACATTCTCTCTGGGTCGTGAGTCACCACCATCTTCTGCAAAAGTAGGAAATCTTCAGTCCTATTTGAGCCTATAAATGTCAGACAAAGCAGCTGCTAGGATGGGGGAACTTAATTTCCGTGGTTATAAAAGAGAGAGCCATAAACAGTCTCATTGACGAGACAAAGCTCTTTGACTTCTTTAATTATGACGACTGAAAATCAAAACATTCCATGCACCCTATTTTTAAAGCACTATTACTATAAAAGGAATCCTGGTAAATCGGTCATCTATCACTATGTCTCTCACCCTTCTGCTGACCAAAAGGGAGCACAAATCATTTAAACTGACATCTCTGCAGAACAGATTTCTTTATTTAAAATCTGACCTTAAGTAAAAGGCCATAAGTCTCATAGAAAAGTTCAGAACAATAAACCGAAACAATATTTTAGTCTAAATGCAGCCTAAACTTAATTTACATAAATCTTTAGGAGAAAAAAAATATGGGTCTCAAATTTGCTGGCAAGTTGGCTCGGAGGCATTCATTCAGATGGAGTAATTAAAATTTAACCAAAATCCGAATTTGTACTCATCTGTCATTTTGAGAGCCATATGATTACATATTTATTAGCGTTCCATTTTAAATTATCAGCTGATTCCAAAGCCCTCGTGGTATCTGAACATGATATACAGCCTGCAGTTCATAAAACAGACCATTCATAAAACGCCGCGTGTAGCACTGCGAACGTGTAAATTTCAAATATGCTCACAAGGCCTTTCAGCCGCAGAACAAGAATTGTATTTCTATAAAACTAGTTGGAGTAATCACTTTCTGTCATGATTTTGAACAAATGGGAAGAGTGAAGCTGTTCAAAACTTCCCTAAATGTCTCCCCCTTCCTTTTAAAAGTCCTTTAGGAGGGGTCTAAAGCTCACAGTAAATGAAAAAAAGCATTCCCGGGAGGAGGCCGAGGTTTCCATCCCTTCACATCTCCATTCAGAGCATGAGAATATTGGATGGCACAATTAAACAGTGATGATGCTAAAGGGGAATAATTATTGTACAATTACCTGAGAGCATCCCATTTACGGCGCTAATTAGTTTTTGTTTCCCACAAAGGTTTTTTCCAGGAATGTGCAGCTCCATTTCTCTTAGGTTTAGCACGAGCTTTTTCTTAAGGAAAAATAAAAATACATTTTCTGCACGGCTACACAAGTGGCACACCACTGATCCAAGTTCGCTATATTACCGGTACCTCCCTGATAGCGGAAATAAACACGAAGGCAGGAGAACTTGGAGGCGCTAACGAAATGGAAATCATTAGTACGTTCCAAACCGTGCCTTCTGCGATTCTGGAGAAGATAAAACTACACTGAGAAATAGCCAACTCTATGTGGTGGCCTAATTCACAAACAAAAAGCCAAAATGGGACCCTCTCCTGAAAAAAATCAAACCCTCCAATATTAAAACTCTAAATTGGAAATAAAGACTTTTTAAGTTTGGGTGAAGTTGAGCATAGGAAGTACAACACATTAACGTCTTATTAATGTAGCTCCTGGAAACATGTTGAAAATATCAGGTTTTCTATTGAAATGCAAATAAGATAAGGGATGCTTAGAGAATTGTGCAACAGCTGTAAGGATTGTTTTTTTTTTAATTCTCTGCAATGATATGAGACCCCTGTTGACATCTGGTCTCCCCAGCTTCGTGTAAGCCTCAACAATGAGCACTACACCCCAAATTTTGGCACAGTATCTAGATCATACATATCTATCGTGTGCTAGCTGTCCGACACTCAAGTTCATCAGATAATTGTCCACATGAAAACATTACTTGTCTTTTTATGAGAAGTGAATGAGTGTTTAACTCGTAAGAAGCAAAACCACAAGGAAGGGGCAAAGAGAAATGAAAAGTTTGGGGATTTACGTGCAAAAGGGAAGGAGACTGCAATCTTTTATCAGAGGCCAAAGAGACTGTTATTATGGCTCTTGGGGGGAAAAAGACTCTGAGATGGAAAACGCTCTAAATGATCTCATGAAATCTTAATTACTAGGTTTATATCTGAAAATCCTATCTCCTTTTTATCTTGTCTTGCCAGGTTCTTGTTCCCTCCAGTTCACTGCATCTCATCAACAGATGCAAGGCATCTCAATCCAGCAAATTACAATTAAATAGCAAGACTTAACAATTAAAATAATACCTCTAGCTCAGATCAAAGATAACACTAGCGCTCCAAAATGCCAGCGTGGGATGAATTTTTGGTTTCAGGAAGCAGCTGATACCAAAATATGTACTGCTGAGAAATCCCAGCTGAAAGGGTATTTTTAAAATTCTCCTTAAAGGACCATATGCATAGCCCTTCTTTTAGAGTTTCCTCATTTTCATTTCCTCTCATGACCATCACCGAATGAGGTGATACATCTCAGTTATTGCTGTAGTGTATTATTTGTAACGGTATTTTCCAAATATACTTTAAACGCCAACTGAAAGAAAAAAAAATAAAAGGACTGCTCTGCTTTTGACCTTCATCTTGTGGGGCCCTTGTTAAACAAAAAAATATTTTTAATTGAAATACATTCTCGTTAATCAACATATGGAATAAAGGTATGAATGTGGATTCAAATTTACTCATTTGAATCAAATGAGAGACAATCCTGAACAGGTGACATGTATTTATTTCCTATAGTGCTCAATCATTCTCACGTGTCATAATTTTGTTTTTCTAACAAAAATCTGTCATATAGTTAACTCACATTCTCTCTCCCCATCAACACGTGAACAGGCATTTATAACACACACACACACAAGCCAACCACAGCTTTGCCATTTACTGCCTATGTGGCATGGGCAAGCACGTAATCTCTTTAAGCATCATCTGTAAAATGGGTACAAGACCCACCATGCAGATCTACTGTGAAGCTCAGAGACAGTGTAAATGAAGTGTCCTGGCACACAGCAGGCATTCAGTTCACGACTCATATTTTTGCCAGTTTAGAGGGAAAAGGAAGCAGCAGTAATTACTTGGCCTCCCTGAAGGGGTCGCTTTGTCCCTCAAAGATTTTCTTAAGTTATAAAACCAGGAGGTCTAATGAGATGGTCTCTAAAGGCCCTTTCAGCTTTAACAATGAGTCCCCAGAACCACCTTTCAGTTCAATTAGCCATGAATAGACATTTTTCCACTTCTCCTAACTTGATAGGATTTAATCACCAAAATGGTAATTCACCAAGTTGATGAATTTACACTCACGATAACTTTTCTCATTTTCAAAAAGGTTACCTCCCGAATGTGGAAAAAAAAATACAATTTCACTTTAATTTATTGATAGCCTCTTCCCAATATCTTATTCTAATGTCACAAATCTGAACTAATACTTTTAAAGACGCATTGATAGATTTTTCCACCTGCAATTTCTCATTTCCAAGACATTATTTCTTAGATTTTTGTTTAAAAATTCAAAAACATTTAAAAACCCTAAAAAAAGGTTTAAAAACCTTTCTACGTGATCAGTAAAAAGGTCAAAGGAGGAAACACATCCCTATCCCCAACCCAAAACTAACTGTCCCAGTTTAAAAGAGAATTTTTAAAAAATCACTTCCTATTTTCATTACACTTTGTTGCAAATGATATTTTATAGCACCACATGCAAAACAAAGATTCAATGGTTGAGATTATTTAAAAGGTCCATTTCCATTTGCAGTTTTGATACTGAACATTTAAAACTCCAAGACTTTGAAGCATATGTCCTAACGATCCTATACCACCATAGAGCCTTAAATGGTCTGGGCTCTTTAAACACTGGATGGCTCGCGGGGCCATCAAGCGTAATAATTCATCTCAAAAGCTATTTGTTCGTCTGCCTTGAGGACTCAAACATATTACATCTTGCAAACTTATCTAACACATTCCTGTGGGAAAACGCCATCGAGAATAAGTTCTCCTGCTTTAGAAAATCAACCCCGGAAAAGCCCCTATGCTTTATTTAACTTCCTTAGGAACAGACCAATAACCAGCCGACTGCAATTTAGTCCAAATGGCGATATACCATACACGACACCCAGTCCTGAAAACAATAAATCTGCACGGCTATCTTTCCAACGGTATGAACATGGCGATAAGATATTCTGCTAGGTGGGTTTCAAGCATTTTCAACTGGTCATATGCCCTCCCACCACCTCTATTCCCCAAAGATAGTTTCTAAAGTAAGTTAATTACAAACTGTTTTGGAAAAGATGCTACAGTATTCTCAGGGCTACCGAGACACAGAATAGTTATCTTGGAAACAATAAAATTATCATTTACAAAGCCCCTATTTTTCTTTTTTTTTTTTAAAGATCAATTAAGCAACAGTTCACAAAGACAGAAAACAATTTTGAGTTTGATTCCAAAGGATATCATTTGGAAATAACATCTGGAAGAGAAGTGGGATAGAAGTCACATTAGGATTTGTATAGCTTTAGTGGCTAAAACACAAAAGCTCTGTTCAGAGCAAATAGTTCGAACAAGCCACATTCATCCATCAAATGAAAGGGACAAATTAAACTTTCATAATTCATAATTTAACTGACAAAAGACAGCATCTTTCAGAGGTCATTAACACTTCAAATTCATAGAGCCTTCATTAGCTAGATATATTATGGTCACCTAAGTAGCAGGTGACCATAAATTCAAAATCATGATCAAGCCAATTCTTTGGCTCAGCCCCGACACTCCTCTAGAGAGGTGAAAACACATAAAACTTTCAATAGCTAATGTGCAAACATGAATTATATATCTATACAGATATACATATATATATATATATATTAAGGGGGACAGGACAGAAACCTTTTAAAACAAGTATCATGGGAATGTTACTGATCAAGATTACTTTCTCAGAGAAAACTGCCAAAAGGAAATTCAATATTTTGATTTGCTATCTGATTATCTTTGCTGAGACAATGAATCTGATCGTGTGGCCAACCAAGCAAGTTAACATTCTTCATATCGACAGGAAGGACAATTCACATTTAAGAGATTCTGTCATCCCCATCCCCCATTTTCTTTTAGATCCTAGGGGCTCAAATAATTGGCCACTGCAGAGTTTTGCAAGAATCTCTCAACTCATAACATTTAACACACTAGACAAAGAATCTAGCATCGCAGGGGAAAATCAGTTGCCAGGGAAATGGATCATAAAGCTTGGAATGGCCTGAAAATTGCGAAGGGTACAGTAAGGTGCCAGAAAGAATATGGGTGTTAAGTCTTAACAGCGTGTAGAATAGGAAAGGTTTTATACGTACTCTTAGCAAGGATAACAGTCCTTTTTCCACTAGATTAACTGTAGCCTAGATTCACCATTCACTCTCTTGCCTGATAAGAGAGAATTTTCTATATTCCCTGTCTACGGTAGACTCAGACCTTTCGGACCCACTTCTGGCAATTCTTTTTCTCTCTCTTCAGTTTTTCTTTTCACAACACGCCTGAAAGACAGGTTGATCCTTTTGACTTGATAGTGCCTGAGCGGATAAGAGAAACTTTCCTATCACGACTAACGAGCCAGCTAGAAATCCGGCATACTTTCCTTTCTTCAGGAATTCCAGCTCTCTACTTCTTCCAGTAAACTCTCTAGTTTGACGACACGTAAAACAACCAGAATCACATTAATTATTAAATTATAGACTACATATCAGACAAACCACCGTGATTACGTAAAAATTACCTCTAATGTCTGAATAGAGTTCACCTGGCTATTTTAATGCTTTATAATTACCCCCCCCCCCCCCTTTTTTCCTCCTCTTCTCTCCTGCCACTTCTCCTACCACAGGAAAGGAATCTTTACAAACGGTAAGTCAGATGAGCGGGTAATTTGGTAAGAAGGAATCTTTAAATGGGCCACGAGAGCTCCATCAGCCCCGCATTTCAAATGACACGAGCGTGCACGCGCGCACCCCACCCCGGGGGCGCCGCGCCCCGCTCGCCGGTCCCCGCTGGCCAGACCTCACGCCCAGACCCCCGGGACCCCGCATCCTGCTCGCCGGTCCTCACCCGGTGTCCGCGCCCCGCTCGCCGGACCCCGATCCCCGTTCTCCGGCTCTCGCCCCGAACCCACGCCCCGCTCGCCGGTCCCCGCCCGGTCCCCGCACCGCTGGGCGCAGCACGGTAGGACACTGTCCCTCCTCCCGCGTCCAGCGCCGGCTCCGAAAGCCCAGGGAGGCGGCCGATCGGGAGCCGCCGCCCGCGATCCAGGGCGGAGGAGCGCCGCGCCCTCCTCGGCCGGGTGCGCGGGGACAGCGGCCACACGGCCCCCCGGGGCTGCACTCACATTCTGTCGGGAACTAGCAGGCGGCCCTCGACCATCATGTCCGGGAGGAAATCCAGCTTGAAGGCAGAAGTCATGTTCTCGGCGCGCGCTCTGCGCTCGGGCGGCGGGGGGCGGCGGTGCGCGCGTCCGAGCGGCCGCGGGCGGCGCGAGACGGGCAGGGACAGGTGCGCGCGGCCTCCCCGCGGCGGCCGCCCGAGCCGGCACTTGTCACATTCTCTCCCCGCCCGCTCTCCGCCAATCCCCTCCGAAATCCAGTGCCGAGGCGACGGGCTGGGGAGCGCCAGGTGCGGCGAGCGGAGGCGGAGCTCCGCGCCCGCCGCGCCGCCGCTTAACCCCTGCGGGCCCGCCCGGCCCGGCCCGGCCCCCGGAGGGAGGGACCGGCCCGAGGCGGGCGGCGCGGGGCGCTGAGCTCACCATCTTTAAAAATAGCCCGAGTCTCCTAGGGTCCCCAAGCATCCGAAACGCAGACTCACTCGTGCACCGCGCTGCCTCCGTCCTGTTCCACTCAAACCCCCCACCCACAAGCCGCTTGTGGGTTTCGTGCGGCTGTTTTGCCAAAGCCGAATTCACGTCCCCATCAAAACCCGACTCTCAAACCGAAACCACAAGAGACAGAATCATCACGAGTGTTTGTTTAAATGCTCCTCCGTGCGACATGCTTGCTAGTGTGTGAACTAACAATAACTGAGATAGCATTCGTGGCTTAGCCAAAGTAAATAGATAACTGGCCCAAGTGACATTTAGGGACTTATCTCAGGGCTTTAAGGAGAAAGAGGGCTCACCTCTGCACAATTGTATTTCCTTTAGTATCATCTTAAACATTAAGAAGTATAAGGAACTGAAAATAGTAATAAATAAAAATAAAGATTTGTGACTGATTTACTCATAAGAATTGAGAGAAATGGCAAAACTTTCACAAATGAATAGAAGCGGGGAGTTTAATTTTCCCAAGTGAAAGGTAAGTATTTCTATGGTGACATTGTAATTGACATTCTCACTCTTTTGTTGTTTGGTTATTTAAATAAAACGGAATTTTTCACAATGTCACAAATATGTAAACTTCTTAATGGCATATTTCACATTGTAAAGCAACATCATAAATTGCATCCTGGAAGTTTATAGTTCGCCTCTTTTGGTATCATCACTGTTTTATAACGACATATCACACCTGGGGATATAGTCACAGTAGCCAGGGTTAAACAGCTGAGTCAGGTGTATTTAAATTCATCAGGTGGAATTAGTTGTATCATGTAGAGTGAAATGTATCAGACACCATAACATGGAGAAAAGATTGTTTTTATCGTTTCTCATCAATTTCTTGTGTGATAATGAGAACTGACCATCTTGAGAGATTATGCAGGAAAATAGATATTTATATCCCAATTTTAAATCCAGGCTTGATGCAGTGAGCAATATGGAGTAACAGGCCTCAAGTATTCAATTAAGTCCATATATACTTGGTTGACTTGATTTCCTTCTTCAACTGAACAATACATCCAGCTTTTGACCAAGATAGTTCTAATTTCAAGATAGTGAGATGGAGGGATAGGATAACCTCCATTTTCAAATACTGCCTGAGGAACCAGGTCAAGGTTCATGAAGAATTGAGAAACAGACGCAATAAAATGAATTCTTTACCACCAAAATGCTCCAACTTTCCCTAAGAATACTAAAGTGCGTTTTACTCCCTACTGCAGGCTGCCTTTGAAATGATAAGAACTGTTGGTTCTTTCAATAATCTTAATAAAGTACCAAGCTGGATAAATGAGACAAACTTTGACAGTTCTTGGTTTTCCATACATTATTTCCACAAATCCCAAATGTATAGAATGAGCTGACAATATAGCAGATTTCTTTTACATATGGACAAACAGGACCAGCCTCCAGAATAGACTCAAAACACAACCGCATCCGTCAAAAAGAAAAGTATTTTCAGATCAGCTATAGAATAAAGCTCCACATATATCTACATTCTATAAGGTAGAGAAAGCATCATTAACATGTGCACTTCTGAAATATTTATTTTCTCTTTAATTGCATGCGAATTAGTTGGGAGAAGCTGTAGGGAAGCCCTCTTGCTAACTTAAGCCTTCTCAGCAGTTTGTTCAATTCTCGCCTCAAATCCCTTGAGGGAATAGTGGATTCAAAGCAGCTTTTAATCAGACTATAAGGAGGGTGAAGTAGGATGTAAGTAGGTCATAGAGAAAGAATTACAAGTGCACAGGTTATTGCTTTATTTAACAACTACAGTGTACCAGAGTTTTCAAAGCACATTTGCTTCTGCCATTTAAAGTTAGAAGCAAAACCAGGAATAGAAAAGAGAACTCGCTCTTCCATGGGATACAGTAATGACGTGAACCGAGGAAAGCTTATGGAGTGTAGCTGAGTTTAAATAGTTTGGCTGCCAAATACATAAATAATATAGTGATTGCATAGGCATTGATGTAAGTGCCAGAAAGAAACAAAATACATACGCGCGCGCGTGCACACACACACTCCCTACAGGGTTTTGTTTCCACGATGGCAGCACAAACACAATAGCCGTTTTAAAAAATACAAAATTCAAAAGCTCTTGAGCTTAAAAACGAAAACAAAACAAACACACCCAGCCAAATACCACCTGATGAAAAGCTTAAATTTTTCATTTCACTGCTTTGGCAGAAGGGGGAAAAAAAATCTAAAAACAACTCAATGGGGCCCCTTTTTTAATTTTCATGCGGTAATGAGCCATCAGGTATCATGTTTTGGCAGTTGGAATTATTTGGCAGACAGCTCCACTGGGCCGCTGTTGAACACTTGGGTTCAATGAAGCTGTCTCAGAGCCAAGGATCTTATCAACAGCAGTAAGAGAGGATGAGGCCATTAGCCGACCCCTCTCCTGGACGAGACCTGGTTGGTGACACCCCTGTGTGCTGACATCACCAGGGACGGGGCTGTTGGGAACCATGAAGTTTCCTCCTCGTTTTAGCTTCATTGTAGAAAAACTTTAAGCTCTTCCCTGGGCCCATCGCTCTACCTTCCCTAATTGTCTACTTTTTTTTTTTAATCAACTTGCTATTCATTTCCCAAACAAAAGGCAATTCAAGAATTGGAAGCACTTCAAGGGAAACTTTCTGAATGACCTCATTTTCTGCGAGGCCTTCCAAGGCAATCGGGTGCACAGTGCTGTTTCAGCAACTGCTTCCCTCTCATGCCTCATCTCAAACTGGGTTTTCTCCAATGGTCATTGTCTGAGCACTGAATTATCACTGGCATTAAAAAAAACCCTCTCAATAGAACAGAGTGCTAATAAATGCATTTGCCCAAAGAGTACTCACTGCTTGAATTGGAAGAATCCTATTTCTAGCCCCCCTACTCAATCAGTGAACCAGAATATTGTCCCTTGGTTATAGATCTTTCAACATTTTTGCATAAAGTTTATCCATAACTAAGAGACCGGTGCCTGGATAGTAATTAATGTGTATAACCAAGCAGTTAATTTTCCTCTCCTGCAGACAAGCTTATATATTTTGACAGATTTCCATTTTGTTCATTATTCCCGTACATAACTTCACACATCACAATGTCTTTAAAAGCAGTCTACTGTCAGCTGTGCAGCTACATAGATGCACCCGTCCTTTTCCCTCTACTCAAAAAGGTACCATCACAAAAGGGTTTTTATGGCCCTCATTTCTGGCTCATCCTTACAAACTAGAATCCAGAACATCTTTCCTCTATCACATTTTCAAATTCAAGTTTTATTACCATAGCTGTTTCGGTTCACAAAAAAAAAAAAAAAAGCCCAGTGTGCTCAGAGCCATTTGGAGCAAGAAATACAGGCCCTATAAGGGGATTTCCCATCATTTCCAGCCAATAAATTTGAAATCCACATGAATTTTAAGTACCTGGGAGAGCATCTGACTTTCGGCCATGTGTTTGTTCTTGGCTCACTCCAGTTTCATTAGCAACTTGCAAAAATAAACAATGGTGTTTTTTTATGTGTTTAAAAAAAACCCCAAACAGATCCTTAAGTGATACATTGTAAATATATCTTTTCTTAGCTCCTGAACGGTTTCCTTTAAAAAATAAATATTTATATCAACAATCGTAAGTTTAAAATGATCACCTTATTCTTCCCACCCCACCCTCCCATTTTAAAAGCTTCTGGAATGGTGACTTTATCACATTCCTAAAATGACTTAAGTCAAATTAAATGCCAACAAAGATGAAATAGTTATTAAACTCTTATTTTACATTTTTACGGGAATTTTAAGTAGGCACTGTCCCTTGAGAACAGCTGCTACTGGCTTTTTGCAATCTTGTGTTTTTCTGAATCTGTTTTTAATAGAGCAAAAATACACAATGGTGAATTTATCTTCCTTCTGAAGAGGCCCTCGAGCTGAAGATGGTTCTTTGTATACATACCTTCGCACTCGGAAATGAGGAGCCCCTCTAGAGTTTTCAGAAACTTCCATTCCAAGGGGATGAAATGTTAATACTGCAGATCTGTGAGACCCAGAGCTCAGCCAGCTCATCACTTCCCTCTCTAGCTTGCCTTTCCAGTTTCCACCTTTTTCCATAATACCACTCCCCCGCCCCCCGCCCCAGCTTTACTGTTTCTTTCTCCTTTATCCCCTTTTCTTTCTCAAATGGAAGCCAGACAATGCCAGAAGCTTTTCTCTACAGCTGCATGTCTGAGGAGGCAGGTGACTACAAAAGTGAAGAGAGCTGTCGTGGGTTGCTTCTCTGCGAGAGAAATCACGCTTGCCTTGCCTTGACCAAGGCTGATTTCCGAACTAGGAACAGCTGTCTCTGGAGGGAGCCGTGGGATTCCTTTCTAGACATGACCAGGGGGTGGGAGGGGGAGGATGTAAGACTGTGTCCCAGGAAGTGAGTAAATAAGATATGAAAATAGGGGAGGAGAAGAATGGAGAGAGGGTGGGGAGATGAGAAAGCTTGCCTGTCTAGCATGATGATTTGCACACGAAGTGGCTCAGAGAAGACCTCCGAAGGAACGTTCCAGGGGCCTCTTGAAGATGCTGAGATTTGTTAGACTATACCAGCTACCCTTATCTGGTGCCAGCCTGGCGGCAGGAACAAAATTTATACCTCTCAGAATGAGGTTTTTAGTTCCCTGGCAATCTGCCCTTCAACACTGCCAACCTCAGAAAATGTTTTCCCCAATTGGCCAAAAGTTCTCATCTTACTGTCACGTGTCGATAAATCAAAAAAGGAGAAACTACTGCTTGATGAAATCCAACAGCTGAGCAATAACAGCTGGGTGGACTTAGTAGTAAGCGTAATGTTGGGTCCAGAGAGAAAGCAGCAACAGGTGGGGGTGAAGCAAAAGCAATGGAAGTTTTAAGCCTTAGGGTGGGGTTGTCTGAGACAGATCTTGGCAAGAATCAAAATCTCAACTTAAGAGGGAATCTCTCAAGGCGTGACAGCCCCATTTGTCTGAACGTCTCTCCCTTCTCTGAACAAATACATCTTGAAGAAGAGTGAAGATTAAGAGAGCAAATCTTGGGTTTCTGTAAAACAGAACACATGAATCAACTCAACCCACAATGATGACGGATCCCCATCAGAGAGCTTTTGATTATGAGGATGGGAAGTCATCTGATATGGGGCGTGCAGACCAGACTCTAAGCCAATTGCTAGTCTCGAACTAGTGAAAATGACAAGTTTTAAGAACCAAACCTGTTGGAGTCTGCATTTGATTCTGTCCAAGAGTTGATTGATACTGGGAACACGTTATTTAATTTTCTGATTCATCAGCTAGACCTTTGTCATACGCGTGGCAATCATTTCCTCTTAGGGATGAATGGCTGAAAAATCAAAATCGACCGTGATCCTCAGATAAGAAGAACAATGGGTTAACCTAATTATTACTACAGCAATTATATAACCAAGCTATTAAAGTGACATGGAGGTTGAAAATACATTAAGGTTTTGAGCACAGGAAATTTATTTTTTCCCTATAATATGGTTCAAATCTCTAGCTATTTTTAGCTTATGATGGAAGTTTTTGAAAATCCCAAACGAGTTTTTACTTAAATTTGCTTTTGATGCTAATTCCTATGAAGTCCATTAGGTAAAAAAAAAAAAAAAAAAAAAAAACCATTTCTTTTTCTTAAAAGAACTACCCAAAATCTTCATGGAAAAGTAGTATGGCCATCTACCCAAGCTAAGTGGAATGTGTTGTATGTTGTCTTATCTCTGCTGTTGAGTGTAAATCTTTATGTCACCCAATCACTAAGTCTGTCCCCACTCCCTGGAGCTAATAGCTACATTTGCCCTATTTTGTTAGAATATGGCAAGGTTAGAGATGAGGAGAGATGTGAATGACTTGGGATCTGAGGAAGAAAGGGGATGAAGCTAAGGATTTTGTTTTGCTTTGTTTTAATAACAAAGATAAATCTGGGGACAACTTCCCTATTCTCCTACTCATCCATCCTTCAAGGCCCAGTTCAACTTCCCTTCCTTTGCATTACACCACCTGATACCTTCTTGCCCACTGTTCTACCTCTGTTTCCTAACTGTTGTGAGCTTCTTGACGGCTGAGACCATCTCTTATATCCAGCGCAATATATGTTTGTTGCTACATGGGTTACAATTGCAGGAGGACATATTTTGGCCCCTTATCCAGAAAAAAAGTCACAATTTCTGAACGCTTTCAAATTCTTTTTCCCTCCAACATCTGTTCCCACTATACAGATTAAAGCTTGAGAAAAGTGAGGCACAAGATGCTTCAATTCAAAGACCCCATAAACTATAAAGTGAAAAAGTGAGGATATAGAGGGGAGTTGATAGAACTCAGAAGCCACAACTGCTGTGATTGTTTTCTTTCCTACAGTACGGCTTCCTCAGTGGCAAAACCACGAGGCATGTACAGATCAGAGTCCATGGAGCACATGCAGTTCCAGAAGAAGATATGGCTTTAAAGCGTCAAATATTCAATATTATACTTTCCAGTTGGGCAGGGAAGGAGTTTGGAGGAGTCCTGAGTTGGAATCCCTTCCACTACGAGCTGTGTGCCCACAGGCCTATTACTTACCTCTCTCGGTCTCAGTTTTTCATCTTTAAAATGGGAATAACATAACTACCACTAATTCTTGGATATCTGTGAGGATTACATTATACATCATAAAAGAAACTACCTGCTGTGGTGCCAGGCATGCAAGAGATTGTCCATAAATTTTAGGTTTATTTCTTACTTCCAATCATAACACTCGCACATCCCCCCAGTCTTTGTTTAAACCTGGAACTGGCAGTTGGGAAGGAAAAGAGAAAGCCAGTCCTAATCCTATTGTTCTTGCAGCATTAAATTTTCACTGCTAATTCCACTTCTAAGGTAGTAGCCTAACCTGGAGGGCAGAGGAAAGTTGTGGTGTTTGGAGAGCAGACACTGAGCATCCTGTGGCTTGGCGTGAGGTCTCCATCCCTTTTTATCAGCTCAGTTTCCAAAGAGAAGGTCACAATGAATCCTAACTGCTGCCACCAGGAACTCACGTCACCCACCTCCAGCTCAGTGAGTTTTCGCTTACAGAGATGCTTCCGAAATCGTCTCTGAATGAACAGATAAGCCATCTCCCAGAACCCAAAAGAGCTGGGGTCCCTGACCAAGATGTTCAAAAGACAAAGCATGATAAAGGCATTGCAGGGCCTCCTGCCCCTTTATTACCGAGATGGACAGTTTTATAGGAGGGGTGAGAAGCCTCTGATCCATTTCTGCATAAAGCACGACTGTGTTCATTCTGGTCGCTTCACACACCAGCAGGAAGCCAGCGATGCCACCTGTAAGTTTCAACACAGAGTGTCTACCAACTGTAAGCTGCAACCTTTCTCAAGATGAGGATTTAAAAATCCACGAATATTATAGGTGTATGAGCATTATAACTTGAAACCTCAGGCTCTTCTTGACCATGACCACCAACTTTGTTGAACTGAATGATTTTACAGGAAAATTCTAGTTTCTATTCTTCTCTGAGGGCATGCTGGCAAGTCCTGCTTCATAAATTCCAGTGATTCACCACAATCCTAAGCAGCCAGTCATGGGCGGGTCAACTTGGAATGGGCTGAGCTGGCAGCTTGGGCTGCCCTGGTAATACATGTCACTCTGGGCTGGTGTCGTTGTTTCTCCACAGATGCCATTTCCCATTAACTATGATGCTCTTGACATACAAGAAAATGTGCTCGGATCAGTTACACGGTTGGAAGAAAGCTATGGAAAAGACAGACATACCTGTACATGATAATCCCTCAGGACATCACATGAAGCAGAAGGCTGTGTTTGGGAACAAGTGTACCTCATCCCAAATCAGGGTTAACCAGCACGTTTCTGAGTTGAGTGGCAGCTCAAACACGTCTGCACACATGGGCGTGTGTGCACGCACACACACCCTGTCTTACACATATATCTAGCTTCATCTCAGTCCAATCTCTGTAGATTGTGACCATGTGATCGGAGGGTGCTGCGGCTCTAGGACACTTCACTTCAATTCTTAATGTGCTACAACATTGAACCCTCACAGACACTTTCCTGCCTCTGACACCTTCTTCCCAATGTCAGTTGAATATAATGCCACAAATTTTAATCCTCTCCGAACCACTGCCTTGTCTTTCCTATGGAATAAAAGTCAGTGTGAGTTCAGAAAAACTCCCGAAGCCAATAACCATTAGAGAAGCAATCAATAGTTTTATGAGAGAAGAAACCTGCTTCCCCCTTAAGAAATCCCCCAGGAATCACCAAAATGTAGGAAGAAATTCAGTGAAGGCTAATAAAGATGATCCAAGGCATTATTGCAACTGAATGGGCTGTACTTTTTCCTGTTTGAAGAGGTGCAGATAAATGCTTGGGGGCTGCAGGAGATGGCCCTAAACACACTGCTTTCTGCTAACAACTCTTACAGAAATCTCTGTACAAGAAACTAAGCTGGATATTTCTAATTTCTTCCCTACTGCGATTACACCAAATCCAGGTGTGTTTTTCATCTACAAATTCTGACCCCTTAAATACAGAGCAATCATTCCCACATAAGACTTTTCCTTTTGCATTTTTCCTCTCTTTTCATCAACCTAGGTGTTTCCAGGGCTGTGAGCAATGAACTTTCCATCAGCCATGTTTTCACCTAATTAACCCCCCTGATTACAATAATTAGTATTGATTCATTCTTTGAATGACTTCCAAGGTATTCAAGCACAATGTGCACTTGCTGTAAAGTTCTAGATATGGATATTAATCCAATGCTCTTCTTTGTTTTTCCGCCCCAAAGGGATATTTTGCAGCTGTATACACGCACGTTTAAATAGAGAAAAACCGGGAGGTTTCATTTGAACAAATAAAAGAATATTAATGCATTGAGGTTACAGATCTCAGCCTGGGGTCTGCTGAACACATCCACGTGAATATTCCCCAAGCTCGCGTGTGGCGAGACTAGGGTGCAGTCGTTATTCTACTGAAAGAAGCCATTTTCCCACTTTGAATCTCTTGCTATTCCTTTTCTGCAAATCTGGGCTTAGAATTAAAATTTCCCTTGACATTTGTTTAGGTCCCTATTGAGGGGGATCCTCACCTACAGAGGCTGACGGCAGGATACAGATTACGTATCTTGTTACTATTGTGGAAATAGACGTAGACAAGTTTGCCAACTTGGGGCAACCTCACACCTTCCCCAACAGGCTAGAGGAAAAGATATCTGTATGTTGGATACTGGAATGGGGGTCTCCGAATTCTGAAAGCTGGTCATCGATCTCAGGCCAGGAGAAGCAAATTGAGAAGGGATTTCCCTTGTTCTTGGAACTAACTATGAATTGAAGTGAATGGATGACAGGTAGATAATTATAATTTAGTTGAAAATTCAAGATGGAGACTTCCAAGTTATTCGTTTCAGTGTGCTACTGACAAGTAGCCAGGGAGCACAGTAAACTACTTTTCTCCCAAGTCACAAAAAAAATTGCTTTGCCACCTTTGTTTTGGAATAAACGTTTCCCACGAAAGCAGAATCTAGGTGTGCTGGTAACAGTGGGCCAGCTTTGGATATAAAGCTTCCCCAATTACCTTTTATGAGCTCATCCTAAAAGCAATTACTGGCATCCGATGGAATGAGCAGTTCAGATCCCATTGGAAGTAAGAGAACATAATAAGGATGCATTTTAAATCCACTCTATTCACAATGGATAACTTTAAAAATATTATTATATTGCAGACATGCTTTAGGTCCACCCAGGCTCTGAATATATTGTAAATAGAAAATCTATCCTTGTGAAGGCTATTTAGCCTGTAACATTAATTGTAATAATTCGGAATTAAATATTTCACACCATTTCAACTTAAGTCTAAAAAATAGAATTGCCTGTCCAAACTCTAAAAAAGAGTTAATGTTTCATAACTGTGTTTTCATAAGGAATAAATCTTGTCCTCATTTACTGGTAACATCACTAATTTGAAATACAATATAATCCAAGGGGAAATATTTGTAACTAGATATTTTTTTAAAAAAAATTTGCCCTTTAAAATGATTTCCCTTCTGTTTTTAAAATTAGGTCTTTAATCTTTCTTTATAAATTTACTAATATTTTTCAATATATTGCTTGAACATAGCTAATTAAGAAAACACCAAAATGTGAGATAAGATATATTCTTTAAGGAAACCAACCTTAGTACGATGATTTTCATGTAAATCAATTACCATTTAATATTCTAGGACCAGTTCTTTTATATCTAGCATGAGAAGAAAAATGGTTTCAATATTTGAGAAGTTTGAAATAGACTTTTCCATTTTCTCATTTTGAAGTCTTACTATTTTCACCTTAGAAACCAATGCTTATGTTGTAAAAGGAAAGATTTTTGAAGATGTGGAAATGTTTGCCCTGCAAATGCATTTTATGAGCACATAACCATATATCAAAAATCAATATATTCCATAGAGACCTTTAGCTTAACAACTTAATAGCCTATATAATAATAGTTTGTGACCAAAATTATAAGGGCAAAAGTTCTCACTTGTCCTTGAATTTCTAGTTTAACTAGATGCCAAAAGAGGAGGTAAAGACTAGAAATTATAATTTCCTTAAGCATTAGAAATGTTCCTCTTCTCTTTCATGCTACGTTCTGTAAGTCCACCAAACAGGTAAATTTTAAATCCCCCAGCATTAAATTCTGTAGAGGCATGTCTGATAACAAGGTATTTGCCAGAATGATAATGGTATTACAAGAAGCCTCAATCAATAAGTTTCTTTCTGTAGTTAACAGAGAGGCAAGCAATAAATCTCTAACTTTACCCACCCAAGATTGCTGCAAAATGCAAAAAACTCTCTAAACGGTAGATATTAAATTTTTTAAAAGCATAAAACCACAAACAAGCAGTTCTAAAAGCTCTTCATTCTGTATAGTCTATACAAACAAGATTATAGCAGATAAAAAGGTGTTGAGAAAGAAAAAAAAAACCCTAGACATGCATTAAGCTAGTTTGACAGCTCCATTGTTCAACCGGTCCCATTGTCAGACCCAAAGATGTATTCAGTGCTACAATGTCTGCTAGCAAATAAACAAAAGACTACATTTTTCAAAGCAGGATGCCAATTCTATCATAATTCTTTCTCTGCTTCCCAAAAGGTCAGTGGTGGCTCATTCCTGGTATACGAGAGAACCCTAACACAGATGCAGGAAACAAATATTTCCTTTCAAGACACAGGGACCCAGGACGCCATGCATGAACAGAGGTCTTTAAACAGGTACACATTTTGGCAAACAGGATAAAGTGATTCAAACCTGGTAACCCAGAAGGACTATTTAGGTAGGCTAAGTCCAGATTAGAGCGGTATTTGGGCTGCAAGTCTAACATGGAGTCTCCTTAGCTCCTTTTTCCATGATTATTCCATGCAGAGTGCATAATAATGAAAGAGGCTTAGACATTGCACAGGAAAAGACAAACCAAGAGCCAGATTCGGAGCCTTTAAAACAATCCGCTGGCCACTCACAAATAGCAGCGAGCAAATACATGATATGCCTTCAAAAGGCAACTAGTGCACATATAACTCGCACACAGCAGTCCTTTTCCTTTCTCTGGCTGGCTTGCTTTCTCTCAATCTCTTGGTCTCGATTTCGTTTCCCTCTCTCTCTTGATCCTTTTTTTTTTTTCCTTCTAAGATAAGGAAGCTCCTTGATTCGGAGCATGATTATTGCCTCAGCCAGCTCTAGAAACTAGAAAAACATACATTAAAAACAAAGGACACAACAACATACCTTAAAAGCAGCTCCTCATTTCTCATAGTAACAGCGGATTTGGGACAGCGCATGCTTTCTACACTGATACACTGATAGTCTCAACAAAAGCCAGTTCAGAAGTACACTCAAACATCGCGGCCACGGTAGCTGTTCACTAACGCTCTCTCTCTCTCTCCCTCCCTCCCTCCCTCCCTCCCTCTCTCCCTCTCTCTCTTGCCCCACTCTCTTCTCTAGTCAAATTCTGAATGTTGGAGCCAAGGGGCTCCTGCAGATTCACTAAGTAGAAATAATCCTCTTTGACAAGTTACGTTGTCTAGGCATATTTTTACATTAATACACCGTGCTGCCTATGGGGCTCTTGTTTGCATTCACTCAAGCCTGGCTGGTGTGAGCTCTCCTAATTACCACCTGAAAAAATTGGAAAGAAAAATAAGTCACTCATTTACCTTTTGCTCCTACATTTACGAGCCAAACCAATTTCCCATTTTCTTTTTGCTAGCAACTCAGCATGCATTGCAGAGGACTAAGAAGATTTGGACAGGTCAGTGTGCTAAAAAGGATTTTTACTTCTCTTTTCTGGGACAGTGAATTCACAGCTGGATTCATCTGTTCCTCTCCGCTTGTCCTCAGGAAGAGTGACAAGGTCAAGACCCTTAGCCCCACACTGGGTCATGGACGCAGAGGACAGACGTGGGGGCACTTGGAACTGTTTTAACTCTGTGCGCACCAGAGTTCTTGGGAGATCAGAGCATGATCCACCTGAAGCCTCCAAAGGAGGTGGGCGGTGCAAAGATTGTTCAATCAGATTGAGGTCCTACTTAACCCCGGAGCATCATCCTCAAAAGATCAATTAGATGCTCTTTTCCAAAATAAGAAAAATCTGCTTCCCTACTTTCTTATACACACTGGGCCTAGCATATACAGTTAACCAGGGAAGTGCACATTGTGCTTCTGTTTATTGGAACTAGAAGAATGCCATGCAGATTAGCCAAGTAAAACAGCAAGTTAAACACACACAGAAAAGACGAGATGCTATGGACAGAAGAGTCAGTCATCCAAAAGTGCAAACTAAGGCACCACTCCAGGAGGTGTGTCCTGACAGGAAGCCAAGAATGCTCTCAGCTTGGATGGAACAACGCAGAACACAGCCCAAAACAGATCTGAATCACTGAGTACTGGTTTCCTCGCTCCCAGGCTCAGAGGACTTCACCTGTCCTCCACCAGCACCACCATGCACCTTGGTGATAACCAAGGTTATAAAACATTTGTGGGAATAATAGTGGGGTGGGGAAAATAATGGCATGCTCTGTTTCCCTCCTATGTGGGAATACCCTCCAAGACCTTGCTAGACCTCTGACCTCTGAACTTGGTCCTGGCCCATAGCTAGGTCGATGGAGATGTTCGGGAGTGTCATGAAGGGTCTTTAATCTCTGCTGCATAGTCTTGCTTAGTCTATCCATTGGACTGAGGATCATAAGCAATGGTGACTGATAGTGGTCACCATCCATACTTCTGGATAGCCATAAGAAGACACGATGGAGAACTTGACAAGGGTCAAATCACGAAATGAGAGCCTTGTCCTTAAAACAACCATATTTTTACATTTCCTTCCTTCATTATAGCATATGAAAGTTAAAGAGTGAACATATAAAAATGAATTATCTTGCCAGGGAAAGATATTATATAAAATCTAAGATGTTCTTTTGAAGGAAGATAAACATCATGTAAATGTGCTTGGAACTCGAGAGACCTTGGAGGGAGAGAAAGAGATAAAGAGTCACTAGGCCATCTCCCTAGTGACTTATAGTGAGTGCTGAGGCAGAAGTCACTTAACCTCTCTGTGGCTCTTTTTGCACCAGCAGTTAAATGGAGGTGACAAACGCTAATTTGTTTTAAAGCACCTGGAGAGCTTGGAATGAAACTGTTCTGTCAGTGTGTTCTGTCAGTGCAAATATTCATAACACGTGGGATGAGTGGACTGACATTGGCCACAGTTTTATCTATTAGAGAAAGGAAAAAAAGCACACAAAGCCATTTTCTTAAAACTTCCCATACAATTTCTAATAGGGGCGAAACTGTGAGGCAAATGCTAGCATATAACAATAACGCATTTGCTTATCCATAAATAGATTCTTAGCTTTGGAAGTCAATGCTGCAGTATATGAAGCTGTTCCTATAGTGAAATGAATTATGGATCCATAGTAGTAAGAGCTGGAATTGAATCAAACCATTAAATATTTTATATTCTCTCCATTTCCTTTTTAGTCTAGGGACCTAAATAATGAGAAAGCTATTGAGGTAAGAGTGTAGTACTTGTCCAGACTCCACTAAGATGACAGATTGAGGGTTTGACATCTGCCAGTTGCATGCGCTGAACTCGGGGTTATAAAGATGAGTGAACTGAAAGAAGGTATGTGATTTCTAACGTCTACATATTGTAGAGTAAGACTTTGACTCCAAAACCACATTGGGTTACTCTTTGTACTTCTTAATCCACCCAATAGAATAACTCTCCCTTAGCTGGTACTTCATAAATCTTTGTTAAAGAAAGGACTGCATTTATTTTTAACTATTGGAACCTTGGGGAGAAGACCGTTTTCTTTTCAAAGTTCCTTTCTGTAGTTTCCTTAACAAAAAGTGGGGAAAAAAAACCACTTTTTATTCTAATTCAGGCATTCCGTTGGCGCAGCTGCCAACACTGAGAATTCCTTACAGGTTGTTGCGTTTTAAATTTCAGGATCTTTTCACATTTCAGCAGCTCATTGGATCCCCACAACAACACTGTGGGGTGGGCAGACCTGCTACCATTACCCTCTCAGCTGAAAAAGTTCAAGAAAGATTGAGCAACTTGCCCAGAGAACGTGCAATAATGACCGAGCTTGGGAATCCAGTCTACCAAGCCCTGGGCTCGCATTCTTTCCACTGTACCGCAGTGCGATCCAGGGCTCCTCCCATGCCCAGGGGTCCACAGACACACTCAGGCAAGGTGTGGCTCCTAAGCAGTGTCTAGTCTAACCAAGTTTACACTTTTCTAATTTGATAGTAATAACCTTAGAGGATAGAGAGTAAATTAATGCAAAATTGATTTATGTTTTGACTACTAGTACTTAATTCCTTTCAAAACTTTATTTCAAATGAATATGGAGTTGAAACTAGACAGACTAAGCCCTTTTGGGGCTGAATTTTCTTTTTTGAGGTCCTCTACAGTAGGAGTTAATTTTTCACACTCCTGATTATTACTAAATTTGGTTTGTAAGGGAAAGTTTTTCAAAAGGATTATGGTAGTAGTTAGCAAAGAACAACAACAAAAACTTAGTTTATTTCAAAGCCTTCTGTATCCAAAAAGATGCTTTTTAACTGTAGCTAATAATGCAAACTTGGTGGGTGAAAATACTGGGAAAGTACTGTAATGTTGGAGTATGGGGGTGAGCTGAGAATCAGCCAGATTCCTCAACGTTTCTAGATTTGAGCTCCCTAAAAATTTTTTAAAAGGTAAATTATAAGTTCATTTCTTTATGTTATAGGTAATTTTTAGAATAAAAAGCTAAATTTTTAAAGGTTCTTTTTAAGTGCTTTTTTTGGTGAGGAAGACTGGCCCTGAGAGAACATCTGTTGCCAATCTTCCTCTTTTTTTCTCCCCAAAGCCCCAGTGCATGGTTGTATATCCTAGTTGTAAGTCCTTCTAGTTCTTCTATGTGGGATGCCACCACAGCATGGCTTGATGAGTGGTGTGTAGATTCACGCCCAGGATCCGAACTGACCAACCCCGGGCCGCTGAAGCAGAGAGCACTGCGCCACTGGGCTGGCCCACAAAAGCTAAATTTTTAAACGCAACATTAATGACTCCAACTTCTTTCTGCCTTCTATGCCTTGTCTTTGCATTTTGACATTTATAGCGCACAAATAATAAGCACCATTTTGATGGAAGTGTGCAATATGAAGTGTGCTAGAGCTGTAGGGCCTGGCAGCACCGATTCCTTCTTTGATGAAGGATAGGACACTATAAAAACCTAGCCTGCCCCTCAGCTCCCCATCCTGAAAGAACAGTCTTGGAATGTGCAGGCACCAAGGACGTGAAATCTATTCAGTTGCTAGTTTCAGATTCCGTCTTAGTCTATTCGGGCTGCTATAACAAAACACCACAGACCGGTAGCTTATTAACAACAGGCGTTTATTCCTCACGGTTCTGGAGGCTGGAAGTCCGAGATCAAGTGCTGGCATGGTCCTGTTCTGGTGAGGGCCCTCTTCCTGGTTCACAGCTGGCAGTATAGTTCTTATTGTGTCCTCACATGGCGGAAGGAGTGAGGGATCTCTGTGGGGTTTCTTTTATAAGAACACCAATCCCATGTATGAAGCTCCACCCTCATGACCGAATCACGTCCCCAGGACCCCACCTCCTAATATCATGCCATCAGGCTTTAGATTTCAACATATGAATTTTGGGAGGATGCAAACATTCAGAGCACAGCAGATGCCAAGAAGTGCCGGATCTAACTAGGAAACGTATCGCATTGTTATAAAATTGGGAGAGAATACACAGAGAATTCATGAAATAAATATGAAGCAATGACCAAAGTCTACAAGAAACGGATTTCCAGCACACTCAGTGCCTGATGTACACTTGGTACTCAGTAAAGTTGATAAGTCCGTGTGTGAGTGGATGAATTTCCATCCAGAGCTGGTATGGAGCAGAAGACACAAAGTTCCTCTGACCAGCTTTGTCAGCCTCATAAAATAAGTAACTCATTGACCTTTGTCTTATACATTTAATATATATATTAATATATTGGGGTCTCTACGGGCAGAATGGAGGCAAAGCACTAAAGTCTACACACGGCGGCAAGCCGAGAGCATTGCAACAGACAGGAGCCAGAACCAATGGGAATACGGAGCAATCCTGTTCAGACTCAATGCTCCCTCCTGCCTTGAGGGGAAAAAAACCCTCCAAGCCAAAAGGACACAGGTATCACAAATCACTACCTGAAACATAAAACTGACAGTTGGTTTAAAGTGAAACCTCAGCAGCGTTAGTAAAGAAAGGGTGTGATGGTAATCTGAGCATCTATGTAACATGAGTTCCTTCCCCTTGAGCACTCAAAAATTACCTCCAAGTCAGGCTTTAGAAGCAGGAACGGCCATCCCGATGACAAACCCAAAGGCCCCGAGTTCCAAATGGACACTCCTTCTATAAATGGTAGAATTATTTACTTGTTTTCAAAATGGAGATGTTTACTAGGATGAGTGGGGCGTGGGGGTGAGTAATTAGCAAGAACAATTGTAAAGCCCCTTAAAATTATAAAGCGTCATGTTTACCAATAAGTAGGTGGAAATAATAAACCATACGGTGCTTAGAGCTCCAAGAAGCCACTTGAAAATAGGCACTAGATAAATTTAAGAGGTGTTATTATAAAGAGTAGTAATGACAGCTTGCGATTAAGGAAAGGGCGATGAAAGCAGACACCAAGGACTGGCTTTAGAGAGCTAATTCTGTGTAGGCAGAGAAAGGCCCATTGAAGACAAAGAAAGTAAAGGATTTCCCATGAAAACAGACTACTATAAATGGCCCAGTTGATAAAATAACTAACTTTGGTTTGTGAACTCTTATGACTTAGCAAATAACCTTCACACTTGAATGGTCATTTTCTGGCCTAATGCTTTGCCAAGGGCCACTCTTCAGCAGAGGGGAAATCTTGAGAAGGTCACAGGTGAATATGCCTAAGTTAGGCATTAACATTTGCATGGAAAATGGGCCAAGTGCATTACTGCTATTTTTAAGACAGACACATGCGCACGCAGCCACCTTTCTGCCTGCTCCGACTGCCATGACAGAGAATCCTGTAGCTTGACTATTATCCACGAGTCCTCAATGGACATGTAGAGTTTGGTGCACTTTGGGACCCCCCTTTCTTAGTGGTTTCGATCCTAGGGGATCCTCAGAAGTAGACAGCACAACAGTAATGAAGGCCATGGGTGCAGCCGACTAGCCTCCCTCATGGGGAGGTGAGATCAAGATGGGGATTCATGTGATTATATGACAGTGATGAAAGAGAAACCCAGATGGTTTAGAAAAGATGGTTTTTAAGCTACCACAACACAGTCACAGCTCTTATGGAATATGCAGGTGCTTCAAATGTTACATCTCTTTATATATCACTCTCTAAAATGAAATGATCCACTTATTTACTTATTATCTGTTTCTGAACCTGAGTTGCATGAAAGCAGGAACTGACTCCATTTTATCACCACTTTAGAACAACATGCGGCATATGGTAGATACTTAATGAACACTTGTTCAATGACTGGATTTCTCCGTGAAGCATTCTTCCTGGTAAGGGACCTAATCTCCGTGGCTTACAGCTCTATAACACAGTTTGTGAAATACTCACCACACTCACCTATGAGCCGTCATTCGCCTTGAACCCGAGAGGGAAAGAAAGAGCAGGAAGGCCTTGTTCCTCATGTTAAGGACTTTATAGATTTGTTCAGATGGAGTGATAAGCTTGTTGTTTGAATAATTTTGTTGAACTTTAAAGCACCATTTATATCGATGCAAAGAAAATAAAACAATAAATGATAAATTTCCCTCCTTACTTTCCACAGATACTGAAGTTTGGGAGTTGGTAAACTGTAGGCAGGTAGGACTTGGCGTGGAAGATGAGATGAGTGGACAAAACTTTCAGAAGTAGCGGCAATGGGAGTTGGAGGGTGATGTTCGTGTTGTCTTAGAAACAGCAAGTGTCCTTATGGGCAAGGAACAAGAATTAGAAGTCAGTCTAACTTTCGCTTCGTTCATTTTCGGTAGACCTATTTCATGTATTTAACTCTTCCTGTATGTCGGTAAGTCCCACCCTTTCTCCCAGGGACGTCCTGCCCTACTTCCCTCTCACCTCGCTTGGACCCCCAGGGAGCTACAGCAAGGTCTTCTCTTATTAGTTCTATCCTCTGCCTGCTCTTAAAACCCACGATGGTCTAGATTGAATGCCATTGAATGCCACACACATTTCCTGAAGTCAGTTCCCAATGAGATCTATCTTCACTTTTAAAAGGGTATTAATTTGATTTTGTTTTGCATTGCAGGGCTAGACCTTAAATAGTACTTTCACTTCTCTATTCCTATTATATATACAGCCATGTGCTGCATCATGACGTTTTGGACAATGACAGGCTGCATATATGACGGTGGTCCCATAAGATTAGTACTATTACTGTAGGTGGGTAGTAGGCTATACCATCTGGGTTTGAGTAAGCACACTCTATGATGTTCGCACAATGATAAAATTGCCTAATGGTGCACTTCTCAGAATGCATCCCCATAGTTAAGTGATGTGACTGTATTAATATTGTTATGGTGTATGTGAGGAATGTTCTAAGAAAATGACTAAGTCATGATCTTCAAAGGAAAGTTCCTAGAGGCCAAAGAGATAAGGCAGAAAGTAGCCTGGAGCTGAGGGAGGAAGGACATTGCATTCCCTACTAAAACCTGGCAAAAGGAAGCCATGAAAGATTTTTATACAGCTCTGGCTCTGGAAAGATAATTGTGGTTTCAGTATGGAGCATGAACCGAGAAGAGAGAAAGTCTAGAGTCAGGGAGACAGTGGGGAAGCCACGGCACAGGTAACACGTGATGTGGCCCCCATGGGATGTTCTTCTGTTTGTGGGCCACTGTCTATTTGTCGGGCTTATTAGAGATGCTCCGGATAAGATTAAATCACTCAATTATCAGAACAATCCAGTAAATTGATATTATCATCCACATCACACAAATGAGGACATTGCGGGTCTGGGAGACGAAGAAAGGCCGGAGCTGACACATGCGGTAAGTGGCCCAGATGGGAGTCAGGCTTAGCTCTTTTCACTGTTCCACCTGGTCCAGGCAGTAGCTATTTAGAGAGAGGATGAGAGTCAAAAGATATTTTAGGCCTGGAATCGTTATATGGACAACTGAATGGGTAGAATCGAGAAAACAAGAGTTGAAGGTAATTCTGATGTTTCTAACATGAAGAATTTGGCAAATGATCACACTGCTAACTGAGATAGAAACCAAAAAAGCCAAAGCAGAGTAGATGGAGGAGATAAGTGATTCCACTGGGGATAAGTGGAACTTAAGACGCCTGCAAGCAGGTCTTCAGCTTGGAGGAGTGAGTTAGAACTACCGCAGTGGGTGGGATCAGCCGGGAAGAGTATCAAGAGTGAGAAATGAGAAACGGACCAAGACCCGAACCCCAGGGCAAATCAAAAATTGAGGAGGAAGCAAAGAGAGATGCTCCAGTGAAAGATGGGGCCAAATACATTACTACGGGGCTTAAACCTAGCCAGAGAGAGAAAATATAGGCACATGAAGATTGGAGTTACCTTGCTGTGTATGATCTCACCAAGTATTTGTTTGGATGCTAAATGAAAAAGCAGCACAGCACAAATAAGAAGCAGGGATGATCGCAAAGTTTCAGGAATTGGTTGGGAACCGGGGCAACAACTCTCCAAGGGAGCAGGCTAGTTCCTTGCCCACGTACTCACTGAACAAGGAGGCTCGGGTAGGGGTGGAGGTGACCCGTGAGGTCCCAGATAAAATGCGTGCTTTCTCTGGCCTGACTCTAACCAAACATTTAGCTGCTTGTCCTGACTTCTGAGATGGAAGTGAAAAGCACCCTGCTGTCCTTTGCCATCTTTTAATGCATAACTGAAATAACAACTGGGGGGAGGGGTGCGGGGCTAAGGGCTGTACCCAGCTCACAGAACAGGAAAGCACCAGTGTGGAACAATCTCGTATGCTTCCAATAGGCCGCGTGGAGCCAATAGTCCTAAAAGCAACAGAAAGTGTCATTTCTGAAGGGATCTTTGAATTTTGCCAGATAAGGATTCCGAAAGTTGTAAGGCACTATAAACTCCAGACTTGGATAACATTTCCTGGGTCGATTGTTTTAAACATTTGTTGTTGTTGTTGAGGAAGATTCACCCTGAGTTAACATCTGTTGCCAATCTTCCTCTATTTTGTATGTGAGCCACCGTCACAGCATGGCTACTGATAGATGAGTGGTGTAGGTCCGTACCTGGACCGCCACAGAGGAGCACACCGAACTTAACCACTAGGCCACCAGGGCTGGCCTTGTTTTAAACTTTTTTAGTGACGTATCATATACTTAGAGAAAAGTACTCCCTGGTATTCACAGAGTGAACATACCCAGGCAGTCAGCACCCAGGTCAACAAAACCTAGTGTCCATTTTTAATCCCATAACCAAAGCGTGATTTGATGAATATAAACATATAGGAAGTCAAATGCTTGTGAGTAAAAGTTGCCAGAGAGACAATGCAAATCAGATGAACCACACTTTCTCTAGCACCCACCTCATTTTGCCGTCTACGCTACCCTACTTCAGGCTCTCATAGTTCTTAGGGAACCTCTCCATCTCTGCTCTCACTGGCTCTGATCCATGCTACGCATCTCAGCAGTGAGGTCTCTAAGATGGAAATATGGTCATAGTTGTCTCCTACTCAGAACATGAGAGATTTTCCCTGCCCTTGGATGAAGCCAAGCCACCTTATACGGTTCACAAGAACTGCCCACATCTCTAACCTCGTCTTATGGGTTTTCTCACCTCCACGTTATGCTCTTTGCACTATGAACCTCTTTCAAGTCCTCACGTATATGGTCTCTTTTGCTTCTGTGCTTCTGTTCCTGCCGTTTCCTACACCCGCAAACTTTTCCAATGATCCCCACTCCCTCACCAGGTTTATTTCTGTGTATCCTTACTCGGCTCAAACGTCAAGTGCTGAGCACAAAAATAGGCACTCAAAAATACTTGCTGGCTGGCTGGCTGAATACATGAATAAGTCGGGGACATCATCTCAGTAGCAAAGGAAATAGAAAGATGTCCTGATGTGGTCCCAGTTTGAAAAAAAAAAAAACTGTGATGCAACAAACCAACTATATATTTTTTTTTTTTGAGGGACTACAATGTTAGTTATCTACAACTGAATTCAAAAGAGGTATCAGACATGGCCCCTGGCCTCAAGGAACACATAACCATGTTAGAAAGACAGAACTTACCTATATGAAACAAAGAACAATACAGTGCCTATTGCTGTGATATTTTCTGAGCCATGAGAGTTCCAAGGAAGGAGAGATGACAAGAGTTGGCTGGAGGAATCTGAGAGCATTTCATGGATGGATAAGGCTTGAAGGAATCTTGAAGGGTGTGCTTGCCCTTGGAGGGAAAGTGTGAGGTCACCCCAAGCAAGAGACACCAGGCTGAAGATAGTTATGTGGGAAACAGGAAAAAAGAAAGTCTGAATAGAATAGCACAAGCATTGACAAATGTGGGGAAATAAAAGAAACTAAGAAGGGTGAGGCCAGACTGTGAGTCTGTAAATTGAACAAAGGAATCTGGATTCAACATAATAAGCGTTGGAGATTCAATGTAATTTCTGGATCAGTAAATGAGACTCCTTTCTGAATATGCCAATGAGAAAGGGCAAAACAGCTCCGGGAGCTGGTAGCTGACAGGTAGGCCATGATGTTCCCAACGAAACACAAACAACTCTCACAGAATATAAAGATAATTAGACTTAAGACCATGGTGGAAGAGAGACTGAGATCACAACCACAAAATAATGAAACATGCTCTTCTTTCAACTGCTTCTTTACTCTAGCTCTGTCTTAATCTTCCTGGTCTCTAGATAAAAACTGCCAAGATGCCTGTATTAGTCTGCTCAGGCTGCCACGACAAAATATCGCAGACTGGGCGGCTTAAATGACAGAACTCTATTTTCTCACATTTCTAGAGGCTGGAAATCCAGGATCAAGGTGTCGGCAGGTTTGATGTCTCCTGGAGCCACTCTCCTTGGCTTGCAGATGATCATCTTCTCTCTATGTCCTCACATGGCTTTTCCTCTGTGCACGCCCATCCCTGGTGTCTCTTCCTCTTCTTCTAAGGACACCAGTCCTGTTAGATCCAACCCTTAGGACCTCATTAACCTTAATCACCTTCTTAAAGGCCCTATCTTCAACTACAGTCACATTCTGAGATACGGGGGGTTAGGACTTCAATATATGAAATTTTTTGTGGGGGGACATAATTCACTTTGTAACAATACCCAATGCTTACTGAAAACACTCAATCCAGAAATGACTTCCACTTCCTTAAAACCTCCTTGGCATGCACCCAAGGCCTACTTCTATAATAAGCCCCTTCCAACTCCCTTTTCCTAAGATGCTCCATCATTCTCTTGATGTGCATGCTCCTTAGCTGCACAACTTGACTGCCGGTGTGTTCCCGGTGGCTTCCACACCAGGACCTTCCAGATTCCTGAGCCTTATCTTTCTCATGCTTTGTGTCTGCCTAGACTGCCATTCCTCTTCATGGGTAACTCCTGTTCATCCTTAAAGATTCAGTTTGAACACTGCCTTCCCTGAAAGCATTTTCTAGTTTACTCTTTCCAGTAGTGGGATTAGATTCCCTTGTGATGGCTCTGTAATGGGTCAACTCGGCTAGGCTGGCATTTCCCAGATAGCACTTTTTTCTTTTTTTTTAAATGTTTCTGGTTAGGATGAGCCACAAGGAGGACTCTTGGGAGATGTGAAGGACAGAAGAGATAGTCGTTTTGTAGTTTGCACACACATTGTTGCTGACATGCTGACTCGCCTCTTTGGTGTGAAGCAGCAGCTGGGCCTGCAACCGCTCTGCCTTCCCCTGACCCTCCCTGAGCATCTCTGACTTCTGGGCCAGGCGTGTGTTTACGTCTATCACCAAGGTCCCAAGGCAAAGGCAACAAGAACCGACATGAGTTTCAGTCCATCCTTGAACATGAATATTCAGTGTCTGTGGGTTCTTGCTGGCCCTTGGTCTCCACCACTTTACATCCAGTTTCCCTTCTTGACTGTTTGGCCTGTGGACCTCAAGTTCCAGCATGAGATGCAGAAAAACCTACAGAGACAGCTTAACCTACTGCCACAACTGCATAAAGTCAAATCCCTGTAACAACTACGGATCGATCTGTCTACCGTCTATCTGTCTATCATCTATCCATCTATCTATCTATCTATCTATCTATCTATCTATCTATGTATGCATGTATGTATGCATGTATCTACCCATTTATTGTCTATCATCTATCCAACATTTGTCTGTCATTTAGCCATGCATCTATCTATCTATCTTGCTATCTTATTTCTGTCCTTCCTTCCTTCCATCATTCTTTCCTTCCTTTCTTCATCTATCATCTAGCTATCTATCCATTATCTATCTTCTATCATCCATCTTTTCTCTATCATATCTCTCTCTCTATTAATCATCTCTCTATCTTCTATCTCTCCATCCATCCATTATCTATCTATCTATCTTGCTATCTATCTATCTATCTATCTATCTATCCATCCATCCATCCATCCTACCTGCTCTGCTTCTCTGGTTGAATCCTGACTGATATACCCCTCCTCTGAGATATTTCTCTGTACTTCCTCTAAATCTTGAATATCCTTTTCTTGTACCATTTATCATACTTTTGCCATCATGTGTGTGGTAGATTAGATTATCTTGCCAATTCTTCATGCCCTTCTTCTATCATGAGACCTTGTAGCACACTAGAGTGGGTGGAATATATTTCCCCGCTCCATTGACATTGGGCTTGACAATGTGACTTGCTTCAGCTGTTAAAATGTTAGCAGGTATTATATTAACTGCGCTGTGTGGTTTAGTTAGCTCTGTGAACCGCCACAAGAGTAGCATGCCCCAGGGAATCTCCTACCCCTTCCACCTGGGCCTCAGAACAAATACACATGGAGAAGATCTGAGCCCGACCCACAGTCTGGAGGCACGCATAGCTGACTCACAGCCTGAAAGAGAGCTACCTAGCCTAGATCCACCAGACTACAGTTGACCTGCAGACTCATTAAGCGTAAGAATAAATGTGTAGGGGCCAGCCCCACGGCCGAGTGGTTAAGTTTGTGTGCTCCGCTGCGGCGGCCCAGGGTTTCGCCAGTTCAGATCCTGGGCACAGACATGGCACCACTTGTCAGGCCATGTTGAGGCGGCTTCCCACATGCCACAACTAGAAGGACCTGCAACTAGAATACACAACTATGTACGGGGGGGATTTGGGGAGATAAAGCAGGGAAAAAAAAAAGAAGATTGGCAACAGTTGTTAGTTCAGGTGCCAATCTTAAAAAAAAAAGAATAAATGTGTATATTTGCAAGCTACTGTGTGGTGGGATCACTTGTATGCAATCTTATTGCAACAAATGACTAGTAAATTCGTTTTCTTTTCTGTGCCTCAATTAGAGTGTTGGCTCCTTGAGACTAGGGACCATGATGATAATTTTCTTATTTCCAATGCCTCCTAAGATGCCTGATACATTGTACATGCTCAATATTGTTTGTGGCATACTATAAAAAAACAAAACAAATGACCAAATGATCAAAGAAACACAATAGAGAGAGGCATGGCACAAGGGCCCATAGGAAGGAGAAACTAATAGAGGTACATAGGATGGAAATGAGGGAAATGAGTCTGGGAGCAAGTGTAAGCATAACATGGTTCATGCACAATCATATAATCCAAAGGTATCTGCCTTTTGGGGCTGACCTGGTGGCCTAGTTGTTAGGTTTGGTATGCTCAACTTTGCCAGCCCAGGTTTAGTTCCCAGGCGCAGACTTACACCACTCATTGGTAGCCATGCTGTGGCAGCAACCCACATATAAAGTAGAGGAAGATTGGCACAGATGTTAGCTCAGGGCAAATCTTCCTCAGCAAAAAATAAATAAATAAAAGTTATCTGCTCTTTATTTTCAGATGACAAAGTTTCAAAAGGCCAGAGATGTTCCATGTGACTCCAGTAATTTTCCAAGAGCATTTTTTTCCTACTCTTAGAGCTCACCAATCTTTGGAGGCAGCTAGCAATAAAATGGGCAATGCCTGTCTGTAGCCACGTACACTATTAGGGAGACTGACAAAAGATGAAAAGCCTGAACAGCCTCCAAAAAAAAAAAAAAAATTCATAGAAACAATATTACTGGGAAGTAAACTTTCCCTATTCTCCCTTCAGGTAAGCTTGTCTCTATGTAGTGATCTAATCTGATGTGGGCCGTTTATGGCCACCTTGACCCACAGATCGTTTTTGTGGTTCTTGAAAGGCTGGTATGATGCCCTATCTGAAGTGCTCAGCCTGGTCACCAGAGGTCTACACAGCCTGCTCTCCCCAGGGCAACACACTTGGGAGCTGAAAGCAGGTCTCTGAAGCAGCAATCCTTCCAACTGAGACTGTTGTCACATTCTCTTGGAGCATGTGTCATGGGCCTGTCATTAGAATTGCTCCTTACCAGACACAGCTTGAAGGATGCCAAATTCATTAGCGCCTGCAGCTGAACTTTTCAAACCTTTTTCTTACACTGAAAAACATACACACACGTGCACACGTGCACATCCAACCCCACAGATACACACACACATTCCACTGTGTTTTGGAGAACAAAGACGTAGTCTGCATTTTGTTTGGTGTCAATCATAACTTGAGATTACGGCTGCTGTTTTATGCATTTGAAAGTTACACACACCAAGCTCATGCTTTCTCTGCCTAAGCTCTGAACTTCAAAAGGAATACTTCATAGGAAACACACACACACACGCACTCCAAAACAACACCGACACACACCAAAATAACACACACACAAACCTCAAAAAGATGCTGTAAGTACCTGAATGCATTTCATTCCCATTTCTATAAACGAAGACTCAATGCCAGAAATCTGCAAAGCCATTAACGTTGTACAAAACCGCTGGGAACCCAAACTGCCCCAAGTGATACCCAAATCATGTCGATATGTGTAGAAAAGCATGTCAGTTAGCGTGTTTGTGAGCAACTTACTGCATCCCGCTTCCAGGTTGTTTCAGGCTGAAACAAAACTTGTTGTGTAACAAGTATTTATCCAGAAATCTCTGGAAAATAATTTCCTTTTTTTCGTCCTATATTTAGTGTCTTGCTACAAATGAAACTTATCAATATAGTGTACTGAATTCCCACTTAGCAGATAATATTATACTGTTAGAACTTTATCATTAAGATGTTCTTAATTTAGATGCTGTTTACTCAGATTTAGTGATAATTTGGACATAGAATGTGATTCTTTTAAAAATAACATTTATTGTTTGTAATGATTATAAAAGCAATTCAATGTTCACAATGTTGCTTGGAAATATAGGTGAGGATAAAGAAGAAAAATTATCACCACCTAAATCTGACTTGAAAAAAATAATTGTTAAGCTTTGGTACATTTCCTTGTAGTCATTTTCAATGCATATGTTTCATCTTTTTATATAAAATTGGGGTGGTATTGATCATATAGTTTTTAATCCTTTTTTTTTAAACAATGAGCCATTTTTCTCCCCTAAGTAATGATTTTTGAAAAAGTGTTTTCCAAAGATTGCATGTTGCTTCATTTTACTGATGTCCTGTAATTTATTTAACCACTTCCCTAAGATTAGCTATTAGCAGTGCTTCTAAATTTTTACTTTTATGTAGAAGACTGAGATGAAAATTCTTAGACACGAATGTTTGTGGGCATTTCTGATTTTCCTCTGAGAGAAGAGAACTATGTTAAGTCTTAACACATCTTACCAAATTGCTTTGCCAAAGATTTCTAATAGCTGACACTGCCCCACAGGAGAACAGAGCATGTCTTGCCATTCTCTCAAACACGATGACACTTATTTAATTTTAAATTTGCAAATATCCTGAGTAAAATATGTTACTTCACTGTTTTATTTGCATTTCTCTCTAATGAAAATAAATATTTTCCTCAACGTTTATTGTCATTTGTCTTGTATGAATGGTTGGTTTGTGTGCCTAAGCCATAAACTGTGGTTTCTGAATTCGGTTGTAGAAGTTCTACATGCATTTCTGTATTTTACTTCTTAAAAAGAAAGGATTTAGAAATTTATAATTTTTTCATCATTTATTTTTAATTTTTAAAAATTTTTCTGGTACTGGTAGCAAATTAAAAATTTTTTTAACTAAATATGTCACTAACTTCCCTTATGATTTTATTTTTTACTTGAAAGGTCTTGCCCATCTGAAAGTAGATTAACCTTTACTTTTGTATTTTATGGATTTTTTTTTTTAAAGATTGGCACCTGAGCTAACATCCATTGCTAATCTTTTTATTTCTGCTTCTCCTCAAAGCCCCCCAGGACATAGCTGTATATTCTAGCTGTGAGTGTCTCTGGTTGTGCTATGTGGGACACTGCCTCGGCGTGGCTTGATGAGTGGTGCCATCAAGGATCCAAACCAGTGAAACCGTGGGGCATCGAAGCAGAGCGCGTGAACTTCACCCCTTGGCCACGGGGCTGGCCCCTTTATGGATTTTTATTTTTACTATTTGATTCATCTAGAATTATTTTGGAGAGGAAGCTCCCACCTGAGTTCTCCCTCTTTTACAAATAGGCAGTTTCACCAGTATCATTTGTTACATGACCCATTCTTTTCCCAGTGATTTTGGGGTATGATGCCTGTTGATGTACCAGATTCAGTGCTAATGAATCTGTCATTTCTTATGTGGATACCTCATTGTCTGAAGTAGGAAAACTTGGTGGCTGTGTTTTATAACATCTGGCCTGACAAGTTACCATAATTATTATACTTTCCTTTCAAAGGGAACTTCAAGTTGAAATTTAGATTAATCTTTTCCATTCAAAAAAATTTCTACTGAGATTTTGATGGGTATTTCGCCTGAACCCTTAGAGTTATTTGGGAAAATTTAGCATCTTTTTAGTGCTCGCTCTTTCCACCTAGAAACATGGGTTAACTCTAAACTTACTAAAATCTTCATTCTTTCTCTCTCAGGGAGAACCTAATGTTTTCTTCAAATAGTTTCCACATATGTCATTACTGGTTTTTAGAAGAATTGTTGATTTAAAACACTTTTTATCACATTCTCCTTAAATTCTTAGAGATTTTTAGTTGATTATCTTGTTTTTTCATGTTTATATGCATATCATTTTCACATGATAAATTTTTTATCTTTGTGTTTCTAGTTAGTGTATGACTATTTCAGTTCCATGTCTCATTGCTATGACTAGAGCTTTCAGAACATTATTTAATGAATGATGATAATTCGCTCCCCTGATCGTCTCTCATCCAATGATTGGTTTAAGATGGCTGTCTTGGGGCTGTCCCGTGGCCTAGTGGTTAGGTTTGTGCATTCTACTTCAGTGGCCCAGGGCTTTCCCAATTCGGATCCCAGGCACAAACATGGCACTGCCCTTCAAGCCATGCTGAGGTGGCATCCCACATAGCAGAACCAGAAGTACCTACACCTAGAATATACAACTGTGTACTGGGGGGCTTTGGGGAGAAGAAGAAGAAGAAAAAAAGAAGATTGGCAACAGAGGTTAGCTCAGGTGCCAATCTTTAAAAAAAAAGATGGCTGTCTTTTATTAAGTTTTAAAAGTTCCTTTCCTTCACAATTTTCTAAGAGTTTCCCCTCCCTGCTTTTCTCCCTAAAGAATAAGGGTTTAATTTTAATGAGTATCTTTTGAGATAATTTTTTCCTATTTACCTACTGAGGCGATTTATTATATTAACATATTTTCTAAACAAAAACATCTCTTTCTTCTTGGAACAAACTATAATTGGTTATGGTGGAAGTTTCTTTTCATGTACTCCATCTTTAAACTGTTTCAAGGACAAGTCAAAACGCCATGTTAACTAGAAATCCCAAAGAATATATAATTGTCTTTGAGTAACATTTTTAAGAGTAAATGATGTAATGATATTTGAAAGTTCAGGAAACACATTTCACATAATCCTGTTGTGACATATTTGTTTCCATTTAACATACTTCATTCACCTAAGTAGTATATTTATGCCTTAGATTAGTATAATATTTACAAAAATAGTTTACATTTGGGAAATTCTCCAGTTTTAGGAAAGACTGTTCTGAATTAGTGAGGTTTTAATGCACTACCAGAAAAGGAAAGCAACATCTCTGAGGATCAGTTATAATGTTTTCACCACTGACTGACCGGATATTTTAGAGTTTTCAGCCATGTTGCTGCCTGTTTTCTGTAATCAAGAGACTTTGCAGCCTTGCCAATCTTAATTTCTTTCATTAATACCTTGAAACATGTTTCAAGAAGTAGAACCAAATTGAGATGGCGGCATTTGAAAATTAAAGATCACCACTGCCAAGAAGTCTGTCCATGGCTGACCTTCAGAAAATCTCTTGACTGTTAGCTTCTTCCTGTAAAATAAACAGTTTATATACTTCCACAGCATTCTCTTAACACTGCCATCAGTTTCCCCTTGGATTTTGCCCTCCTGCTACTGCAGAAAGTCCTCAGGGTAGGGGGCCCTCTCTGACCGCAGGGTCTCCTTTTCGGTAAACTCATTCATACCCATCATATGGCTGTAGGAATGCGTGACCATCGTGATTCTGACTGCTAACACTTACTTCACATGCTCCTCCCAGAGAGTCGGGCTGCACTGCAGTGAGCTAGGCATGGAGAGATCTGTCGAATTACCCATTACAATTGTATTAAAGTCACTTTACGTCTGGTTTGAACTCCTTGAATTCATTAATTCAATTTCATGTGTTTTTAAGGAGGATTAGCCCTGAGCTAAGATCCGCTGCCAATCCTCCTCTTTTTGCTGAGGAGGATTGGCCCTGAGCTAACATATGTGCACGTCTTCCTTTACTTTATGTGTAGGACGCCTGTCAAAGCATGGCTTGATAATCGGTGCATAGGTCCACCCCTGGGATCCGAATTGGCGAACTCAACTGCTATGCCACTGGGTAGCAGTCAATTTAATTTTTAAAATATCACTGAGTAGCTGTAATGTGCAATACAGTATAAAGATACACTGTCTGATTATACAAAACTCCTTTCTCCTTCCTAGTTAAGTTAAATTTTTAATTTCTACTATTTGGGTATCAATATCTAACTAATTTCAGTATTTTTAAATCTACTTAAAAATCACCAAGCATCCTTTTTCACTTTTAATGTGTTACATTTATCTCACATGAAAACTCACAAAATCTATGAATTAAATAATAGTAGGAAGATATAGTAAAGCAGATAAACCTTTATGAGATTAATCAGACTCCCGTAAAACTTGACTATGTCCATATTATAAAATATCTTTCTTAGATATTAGAGGGCAAAAACTCTCTTGGTACTTTGAGCTATCTCACAGTCTAGCAAATTATGTGGAAATTACTTTTTTGAATGTTTTGCATAGTTTGAGATACAGAGAACAAACTCTGTGTTTTTTTAAGGTTTACACTAAATGGATAAATGCCATTGTTATTGTATGGTGTAAGGAAATGAAGGAAAGTGGGAATTAATTATTTAGAAGTTCCACCTGAGGAAAAAATACACACAAATGATTAGAATTCCTTCTCAAATGTGGTTGTGTTTCTATATTTTGAGCTTGACCTAGAAACTCTTAATTGGAATGTCTAGATGGCAAGTCTACAGATTTTCTGGCTTGGAGGGGGAGAATCCAAATTTTACAAACAAACATAGGCCACATCCTTCTTCTCAGTTTGATGGGAGAAGGTCAATGCCCATTGGCTGCCCAGGAATGGGGGCCAGCGCCAGCACGGCCATCGTCATGGTAACGTTGAGGCCCAGCCTCATGACCGCACATTCATCGGTCTTGAGAGTGATGAAGGAACAGGAAAGGGAAAGAGAAAATAAGGAATCCGGGTTTTCGCAATGTTGAAAGCTCTAACTTTTTATTTTACATATTACGACAATGGTAAGGAGAAAAGTTTAAAGGTCGCTGCTGATAATTCCGAATCTCACCAAGGACACTGTTTCTAGCATGAACTGAACTCCCACGCACCATCAAAATGCTCACAAAAGGAAACTTGTGCAAGATGATTACCAAGCACGTACATGGAGACAATGCGTTCTTTGTGATCAATTAAAATGCAAGAATAGTCTGGAGTGGGGAGTCTTACAAAGGGGTCCTTTCTTCTCAGTACTTTGAAAGAGGCAGATCTATCAAACTTATGATAATGCATTGCCATGCTGATTTAATTGTCAATTACAAATTACTTAACTGTACTTTAATGATCTATATAAAGCCCCTCCCCTCTTTTTTTTAACCTTTAATAGCTTTTAATGGTTGTTAAAGAAAATGAAACCACTTTACTGAAATGTAATGTGGGGGTCTATTAAGAATAAGTTTCCAAAATGATAAAATATTATCACAAAAGTGTGAACCCCTGTACATTTTAATATTCCTGAGTAGGTCATTCTTCATTCCACTGCAAGAACATTTCCTTCGCATTGCACACAATTGCAGTTTAAACATATTCCTATGCATTTTATACAGAATAAATTTTACCTAATTCCTAGTCAAAATGCTTCTTCCGAAGTTGGGAAAGGAGTGGGGGTAACATATTACTACATTTCCTCCCAAAATTTTAGAAGATTTGAAATATTGCTCATTAGAATAAACTTGGGTGACCACACACTGACACCAGTATTTCTCTTCGTCTCTGCACTTGTCAATTTGCTTTTAAAATTACTAAAAGGATGAATGTGATCCATTCAAGGCACAGCTCTCCCTCATCCAACATAACAGATATATTTCTCAAAAGAAGTGTAATTCACATTCATGTGTTAAAATATCTTAAATATACTAGAAGGGCTTACTAATTAAATGAAATTTGTGATGAATACTTTTCAGAGAGAAGAGCCGTTTCGTAAGCAAATCAGTATTTCCTGGTGTATCTGTTTGGAAGCCTGACTTCTCTGGATGGAGTTTCTTTATAGGAGAAGGCACCTGTCCTGCTCTACTGAACACACACACCTGAAGACATCGTCAAAATGGTCCTTTCCCTACCCTCGACGAAACCCACTAGACAAAGGAGCTGTCAGGAATATGAAATCAAATATAATCAGAGTTAGAATAAAGCAGTTTATGTCCACATAACCTAAAGTAGTTTAGCAACTTTACAATTATCCGTTTAACTTGCCACTGCAGGCAGTTAAGCCTAACAGGCAAAGCAAAAAGCTGCTTTAGGTTCTTAATTATTCTATTTGGCTGCCCCCATTGATCATATTAGACAGATACCAAAACTTCATTTAATTTTATATTTTATGATTGGATATGAAGTGTCCTGGAAAGAAGATGGATTTGAGAGTAAGACAGAGGTTGGAGTCAAATTCTGACCTAATGACCATCTGCGTTTCCTTGAGCAAGTTTCTTATCTGAATCTATTTCCTTATCTAATCAAGTCAAGGAAGGAAACTGTTAGGTTAGGAAGGATGTGTCAACTCAGGTACAAGTTACTTACCGAATACCATCCCTCAAACACCCTTAGTTTATTTTACTGTGATGTGTGTATGTATTGCTATGTCAGAATGCTTGGTATTTAAGTAAAAAGGTTTAAAGTACATCGTTCAAATGTATCACAAATTTTATTTAATATTTTCACTTCATACAAGCCTGTGCGTCAGAATTTGCCTTCTGAAAAACTGGAAAAAATATAATGAAAAAAGAGCTTAAATCATTAAAAAAAATTAGTACCTCAGCTAACCTGCTGGGTTAAGACGCAGACTTCAAGTCAGTCAAGGGTTAATAACCCCATTAACCCTATTAATACAGCAAAACTTCTTCAGCATATAATCCTGACATCGTACTTTTTGACAACTTCAATGAATAAATCCAGAAGCACAGAAAACCATAAAATTTCAAACATGAAAAAAAATTGGGGAAAGTTCTAGGAGATCAGAAGAAACGGAAGTAACTTCAAAACCAAAAGCATTTTAGCAATTGAAGATCTGGGGTCGTTATGAACAAGAATGGGAAAACTGGCAAGTGCTTGATAAATTAATTAGCTTTAAAATAGCCCTGGGAAAAATGTAATATTCAAGTTGCCTGAATGAATATGCCTCAGGTCATAAAATACATCTAGTCTGGAAATGGAGCCACCATCCCCCTTCAGATCAAAGCTGAAAGTACTGGGGAATAAGGTGGTAGAGATACTTTCTTAACATCCTCCGATTTAATGAGGAGCTCTTTCCTGGACCTCGTTCCTACTTGCTCTGGCCTCACCTCCTTTCTCTTGGGCCTCTAGCCTGGCGGGGCTAAGTTCTGTTCTCCCATCTTTTCTTCAAGAGACCTAAATATTGCTGATTAACCCCACCTGTGCCCCAGAGAGAGCCAGGTTCATAAATTTCTGAAGCAGCTAATGGTTCATTTGTTTTGTCAGTTTAGAAATAGGACATTAGGGGTATGCGTTTGGAGGTTTCTGGGTCATTGTAAGACCTCCAAAACCTCTACCTATGATTTCTATGTGACTTCAGGTGCCAAAAGTTGTTAACTGCCAGAGTGCCAGGAAGCAGAAGAGATGGTCCACAAAACAGTTAGGAGCGGAGGCTTAGAAACGTGACAGACCAGGGTTCGCATCCTGACTGTGTGACCTCTCTAAGACTCAGTTTTCTCATTTCTAAGGTGAGAATAATATACTTTTACCTACCTAGTAGAGTAGAAAGGATTAAATGAGGAAATGCATGAAAAGGGCTTGGTACAATGCTGACGTGTAGAAAGGGCACAAAATTTTTAGCTCTTCTCATTATTTCTACCGTATCTCAGTGGGAAAGGCTTAGTGTAAAATGTAGCAAAATTAACGAAGTCCTAGAAATGGGGGTACCTATGGCCAGCACTATCCAAGACACCTGCTTTTTCTGAGTCTCAGTGAAAATAATGCATGCAATGAACAATAGACCGCTATGTATATATTTTTGTTGCTTATAAAATAGGTATAGAAAATCAGTATTTAAAACATATAGCCGCCAGCCTGGGAAGTACTTATTAACTTGCACAAATTACTGTAGGTGCATATTCTCTAACTTTGACTATATTAGACTTTTTGCATCCTACTTCCAGCTATTACTTTTCAGTGCAGCATCAATAGAGCATGGCGAAGGGGGCGGTAAAACCCAATAAATGTTTTGACAGGTGGGTACCATTTAGGGAGCTCATGCCTCACTCAGCCTTTCAACAGGTGACATCATTCTGACTTCCACACTGACCAAAGGTCAAAGCCCTTTGATGACAGATATTTCAAATATCTGTCTATATAATAAAGTGGAATCCAAATGAGAAAAAAGGAATGAAATCAGTGGGAAATATTCATTCAACAATATTTATCGGGCACCTAATATGTATCAGCTCTAGGAATTCAGTTGATCTGTCATGAGGGCACGGGGGCCCTGAGGTGCCACTAACCCATAGCCCCCATGTGCTAGTAGTTCAGGATTTTGTGACCGCCTTTGTCATAAAAACCTATATACAAATATACACAAATTAATATGTGATCTCATGCCAGGCAATGAGTATTGGAATTAAAAACAAAAAGGAAAATGAGGGCAAAGGAGATGAGAGGGGTTGGGGGTGGGTTAAGGGATATTTTACATGTGCTAGTAAAGGAAGGCCTTGCTGTGGGGGTGACATGACAGCAGATACTTGAATAACAAGTGTGTGTGGGGGAGAGAGAGAGGGAGAGAGAGGAGAGCATGTGAGCCTTGGAAGGTGTTATAGTTTGAGGAAAGAGCAGGTACAAAGACCTCTGAGGGGGGATCTAGTTGGCAGTTTTTGAGAACTGGCAAGATGGCCAACACAGTGGAGCTGAAGGAGCCAAGCAGAGGGTGGTAAGTTAGAGAGCTAGCCCAGAGAGAGCGTGGGCTGTGTAGGACACAGTCAAAATAGAGACATACCAGAGCCTAAGGTCCAGGAAGGCCTTTGAAGATAATAGTCCTTGTAAAATAAGATGGATACCATCTTAGGAGGGAGAAGAAAAAAAGACGCAGCTTCTTTTAAATAAACAGGCACATCTGTAATGATAAAACTCTATGATATGCAAAGAGAAACTCTCATTCACAACAAAATAGAGCACCAGCAGAGACGTTCGAAGAGGGAGAAAATAAAATTGAACCCAAGCTTGATGTGGTCCCACATGTCTATTTTTGCTTTTGTTGCCTATGCTTTTGGCGTCATATCCATGAAACCATTGCCAAGACCAATGTCAGGAAGCTTTCCCCTATGCCTTCCTCTAGGAGTTTTACCATTTTAGGCCCCATGTTTAAGTCTTTAATCCGTTTTGACTTGACTTTTGTGTGTGGTGTAAGATGAAGTTCCTAAAACTTCTGCACAGCCAAGGAAACAATCAAGAGAATGAAAAAGCAACCTACGGAATGGGAGCAAATATGTGCAAACCATATATCTGATAAGGAATTAATTTCCAAAATATATAAGGAACTCCTACAATACAATAGCAAAAAACCTAAAAGCTAGATGAAAAAATAGGCTAAAGACTTGAATAGACATTTTTCCAGAGAAGGCATACAAATAGCCAAGAGGTACATGAAAAGATGCTCAACATCGCGAATCGTCAGGGAAATGCAAATCAAGACCACAATGAGACATCACCTCACACCTTTTAGGATGGCCATAATTCAAAAGAAAAAGACAAGTGATGGCAAGGATGCGCAGAAACAGGAACCCTTGCGCCCTCTCGGCAGAAATGGAAAAAGGTGCAGCTGCCATGAATAACAGTACAGAGGTTCCTAAAAAATTGAAACATAGAACTATCATATGATCCAGCAATCCCACCTCTGGGTGTTCATTCAAAAGAATTGCAATCAGGATCTCAAAGAGTTATTAGCACTCCCATGCTCGTTGCAGCATTATTCACAATAGCCAAGATGTGGAAACAACCTAGATGTTCATTGATGATGAATGGAAAAAGAAAATGTGTGTGTACACACACACGTGCACACACACACAGCAGAATATTATTCAGCCTTGAAAAAAGAATCCTGCAATATCCAACAACATGGATGAACTTTGAGGACATTACGCCAAATAAACTAGTCACAGAATGACAAATGCTGCATGAGTCCACTTATATGAAGAATCTAAAATAGTCAAACTCATCGAAGGAGAGAGTAGAATGGTGGTTTCCAGGCAGTGGGGGGAGGAGGAAATGGCAAGTTGCTAATCCAGGGGTACAAAGTTTCAGTTGTGCAAGATGAATAAATTCTAGAGATCTCTTGTAGACACTGTGCCTGCAGTTAACAATACTGTATTGTACAATTAAAAATCTGTTACATGTAATCTGTGCTTGCTCCTCTGTTGTTAACTGTTCTCTGATATTTGAAGCTACTGCAATTTCTCTTTCTCTCTGTTTTTCTTCTCTCTTTTCTGTTTTTAGCGGCTTATTAGAAGAAAGAAGTCAGATGTCTTTTAGTTGAATTATGGGGCATAGAATCCTGGTGTATCCAGTGCTGACTTAACACTGCCTTATTTATTATCTTTTGCTTTGCCTCTACAAGTGCTGTCAGCATTCTCTCTAAAAACAACACCCTTCGACTTTCTTAACACAACAAGACTGGGGCTGGCCCAGTGGTGTAGTGATTAAGTTCAGCATGCTCTGCTTCAGCAGTCCAGGCTTGCAGGTTCGGATCCCAGGCACAGACCTACACCACTTGTCAGCTATGCTGTGGTGGTGACCCACATATAAAGTGGAGGAAGACTGGCACGGATCTTAGCTCAGGGCTAATCTTCCTCAAGCAAAAAAAGAGGAAGATTGGCAACAGATGTTAGCTCAGGGCTAATCTTCCTCAGGAAAAAAAAAATTAAAACAACGACACTAAGAAAAAATAATCTCTTTTTATCAAAAAGGGACTGGAGACATCGTTACTAAAATCTTTGCAGTTATAGAGTTTTCCTCTTTCAGCTTATTATTATCAATACTCCATTTCCCCCCATTTCAGAAGTTTTACCAAATATGTCCTGATGTAGTTCTGCTCTTACAGGCGTCATACACTTTGATTTGCTCTTTGGCTGAAGCACTCTGCAAATTGTAAAGTTATAATCTGATGTGATTTTTGTTGTAATTGTTACTATCTTTAATGATTATTCTAGTAATTCCCATGGCTCTCCTCTATCATGCCTTCTCGGATTTACAATTTAAGTTTTACTCGTCTGGGACTCTCTGAGCCTCATCTTAGCTGGACACTTGGAAGGCACATGCCTGGAGCCAAGAGAATAGAAACGATACCACTCACTATCTGCAAAACGTGGGCATGCTAGAGGGACCCACAGTACACACCTTCTCGATCTTTCCTTGTCCTCTGGCTGCTGTGTTTCAGTCACTTGTTCTCCTGGAAAATGGTGGCCAGACCAAACCTGGGGCCAGAGAGTGGATGGAAGAATTTCAAGGGCAGACAACAGGCTGGAACTTGAAGGTTGGAGAATGGTTCCCAGGGTTTCGGAAATAAGAAGCCTAGAATCCTGGAAATGGACTATGAGGTAACCACAAACTGAGCCCTGCCAAGAAGCAAAAACTGTCTGATTACTGACTTCTCAAAGGCAAGAAAGATGCTTATGTGAGGCTCTCCCTTGCTTATGAATATTTTTAATTTTCCTCATATGCGTCCGTAATGCTAAAACTGTGTGAACACTGGGCTTTTAAAACTGTGCTTTTCTATTTTCCTCTTTTTCTCCTCTCTTCATATTCAGTTTCCAGGCTTAGGGGAAATATCTAGAACATAAGTGGTACCTACCGAGTCCTTGCTAATTTCTTCCTGCTCCCTTCTTCCTAGGCAATTGCTAGACATTGTTCTGGGAATTCCATTCATAAGCTACTATAATATTCCAAACTGTTTTTATTGCATACTTGGCCTATATGGTACAACTTCTGAGTTCCAATTCAGTTGGTTATTCTAGACGCTGATCAACTTGTAGTCGTGGATGCCCTGTCGCCTTCACGTCTTGGAAATACAAAACCACCTCAGAGATAAGTGCTCTAAGGGACACTTCAGTTCTCGCCTTCTTAATTTGCCACCAATCGGGTTATCAATAAAAACATAAATAGAAACAAAAAGTCTTGAGCTAGCCTCCTTTTTAACACAGCCTTTAAAAAGAAGCAAGTCATGTCTGATTAACATTTGATCATTTTCCCCCCAAGACTTATGTGATCAGAACTGCAAGAAGGCAGTGAAATGGTTAAACCATGACAGAGATGGATTTTGCAAAGCTTTAGGCTAAAATTGGATATTCGTTTTCTGAATAACTGAACAGTGGGATAAAAGTGGTATCTTGGGAAGTCTGGAAATGCTTTGAGAGCAGTTCTGTTTTGATTTTTGAATCATATAATTTCGATATAAGCAAGTATGGGGACTTCATAGAAATATTTTTGTACGTCTATTATCGACTTCAAAAAAGAATCATCTAATGTTAACTACCTTTCTCTGAAAAAAAAAAACCCTTATACCTTCTTTAATACATTTTACTTCTATGTAATAGCAAAATAGCAGCTAACGCTCATTGAGCATTTATAGCACTAGGCACTGGTTTTAACTCTTTGTAGGGAAGACATTTATTTTTCACAACAATCCTAGGACATGGGGACCATCGATCTCCCCACTTTAAGAAGAAGAATCTGAGCCCTGAGGAGTCAGACATTGTATTTAAGGCCACATAGCCATGAAACAGAGGAGGCTGAATTTGAACCTAACTCAGTTCCTGGGCACACGACAGTGAGACGCCAGGTAAACAATGCTGTACTTGAATAAGCCCAGTGACGATAATGTACGAAATTCTTCCACTGTCCTTTAAAAAAAACTGTATCTTCCCCCATAATTTTGAAAGACAGTGACATTCAGAAAAATGTTTTCTTTCTGTTTCCTTGCTTCAGAATATCTAAATCGACTCGCTCCTAATCTTTAAAATTTGTACATTTCACACCAGGAAAGACAGTCAGAGAAGGGAACATTTTATTCCCAAGTGACATTCTGGGTTTAAATATCCTTTGCAACAGTTTTGTTTTGAAAGATCTCAGTGGTTGCATATGAACCAGCCAGATGTCACCGATGAGTCTACCATGTACGACATTCCCCAGAGACTAAAAATATTCCTCCTCGCTGATACAGTATTTGGAAATACCATGCAAACACCATTGGACCTGCCATATCACTAAGTGTCTGTGTAAATGCGTCTGAAACAACAGACGTTCTGGGCTCTTCCTGGTCCCTTTGAGTAACAAAATGACTTGTGGGGAGCTGAGGTTCCCCTCACTTTTCCACAACAGTTTCAGGAAGAATCGATGAATTTTCATCCACACTTCAACTTACTAAAGGAGCATCAGACACTGTACAGCTCCCGGAATCCACCTGTGGTACCGGCAGGTTTCTGCAGGTGTCTGCTCATGGGAAGCTGTCAAGAGTTGGTCCAAATCAGGGCAGTGCTCCTGACAGAAGGAAATGAACCGGCAGGAAGTTTTTGGGTGCCAGAATATCTTTCCGGGACACAGATACGTGGGTGGAAACTGCACGCAAAAATAACAGTGATGGGGACGGCAGAAAAGACTGTGGCTGAGCAGTGCAGGCCGAAGAATGGTTACCTGGAAACTGCACAGTAAACGATGTGAATTGACACATACATGACAGGAGCCCAGAGAGAGACCCAGGGTTGCAAATGAGCAGCATTTTGAGTTCCCTCAAGGGAAGAGAGGAGAAATTTCTAGAAGCCAGATCCTAAAAGGCAAGGGAATGACATTCAATATAAATGATTATGGAACTGTCATGTGAATTGCAAGGTGAGTCATAATGCTGATGATCATCAATACCTCATGTCTGCAAACACTCTGCGAATTCCCACGCCTTGCTAGGTGCATTGTGTCATTTGACTGATTAGAAATGTGGGACCAGAAGGTGAAACCAGGTCTTAACTCAGAAAAGGGAATAAAGGGAACAAAGTTCAAAAGTGATTTCAAATTCTTCTCCCTGAAACTAAAGGCATGGGGGAGGAGAAGGGTAAAATGGCTTTAATTAAAAAGAATCTCCAAGCCTAACATGAGATAAGACATGTTTATTTCATGAAGATAAATGCAGACATAAACTCTGGCTGCAGCATAGTCTTGTAATGCCAGGAAGGGACATTAGCTAGCCGTCAGAAGACCCACAGTTTGCTCACTATGTTACCAACTGTATAACTACGGGCTTGTCATTTACCACCTCCAAGCGAACGTTTCCTCATCTGCAAAATAGGAGTAAAGGGGTCTGCCTTCCGCTATCCACACAGATGCATTTGTGGTATTGCTTGGCATTTAGGAGGCATGCAAAAATGTTAGCTTGAAACGATAATCAGATTCCTCTATGTCAATCGCTTACAAATATTTCTTGGTATAACAAATTTAAGTCTAAGATCTCTAATGAGTTTGACGTTCAGCTGTTGTTCCCATTTTACAAGGAAAATTGAAATTGGATGGTCAGTTTGTGGACCTGATATTAAAAATTCGGTTTTTGAACTTCTGATCCCTGGATCTTTTCAATTGGGGAAAACAAATCACTTAAATAATGTGTCCCGAGTCACATAGCTAAAAAAGGGGTGAGAGACAGGAAAATGTGTTGTGCTATGATTTTACTGATCACAAAAACTCAACATTACTGGCTTTCTCCTTCATCCTTTATCTACTGTTGATTACAACACGTGACTATTACACATTTTCAGATAAATATCTAAATAGTGTTCTGCCAATATGGAAAGACAAGTTTTTGTGTCAGAACACTGTAAAATCACCTTGCGCTTTGCCTTTATAATAAAAACAGAAGCTCAATTCTACACTGTGAACTGAAAATTAATTTCAGTCTTGGTTCAGGAGAATTTGATGCGGTAGGTCTCAATCTTTCTTGAAGATGGTATGTTCAATTTCGTTTCCATAGTTGAGAGTTGGAACTAGGGAAAATAGCCATACAGCGAGCATTTCTTCTCATTTCACTGATAGTAAATTGCTATATATAATCACATAGCCAGAGGGCATAGCTTAGTGCACTAAGCTTCAGGTTTGCTATGCCCAGGCTGTTTAAAACCTCAAGTTCAAATCAGAAGACTCTGTAGGACTCTTCATCTCCTTGAGTTTGATCAATTACATTTCATGGATTTTTATTATGTGAGAGACTCAAATAAGGCTTTACACCCAAATCTGGTTTATCTTACAGAGACTCTAAATACCTTGTACTTTTTATTTATCTAAGTATTGAATTTCAGGCTTACTGCCTCTAACAACTTCCCAGCACTTAGAGAGAAAATTATGCGAGAACTTTTAATTAAGATGAGAATATTTTGATGGACTCGTGAGCTGTATTATTTATATACACTATCTGCCAGTACTGGTGAAGGAATGGGTGTAGAAGAGATCCAGTCCACGAAGCAAGATGAATCCAACATAATAAGTGATAATAACCACCATTTATCGAATGGTCACCATATGCTTGGCACTTAACATGAATTATTGCATTCAATCCTCATGGCTCGTCTATAAGGTAGATATTTCTGCCCCCAGTTTACAAAGAATTCTAAATGCCCTGTCCAAAATCATATGAACTGAAATAGAAGAGCCAGGATTTAAATATAGGTGTGTCAGATCCCAAGTCCATGATGGTTCATTTATCTATGTTGCTCTATAATCAATGTATGTTAGAAAATAAGAATGAAGTGTGAGGATGGCACCAAAAATGGAGTTGTAAAGTCTGGAAGTCCAAACCAGGAAGGCATCAGGACCCAAAGACTCAAGGAGAAAACCTGGGGCAAACTGTCACAATTTTATATTGTCTTTTTTTTTTTTTTTTGCTGAGGAAGATTAGCCCTGAGCTAACATCTGTGCCAATCATCCTCCACTTTATATGTGGGTCACCACCTCAGCACGGCTGAAAAGTGGTATAGATCTGTGTCCCTGATCCGAACCTGTGAACCTGGGCTGCTGAAGCAGAGCACACCAAACTGAACCACCATGCCACGGGACAGCTCCTCAAGACTGTCTTTAAAGAGCTGGTGACTCGTTTTCCCACTCAAGCCATGTTTCGTCCACATGGTGAGTAGGCAGGCTTATAGGCACAGTCTCCAGAAGAGCAAAGTGTGGGTGGGTGCCAGGGCATAATATCCTTTAAAAATGTCACAGGCAAAGTTCTTACACTCAGTGGAAGGCACACTCTGCTGAGATGGCACGTCATGGGGAGCTGGGTGCCCAGAAGTCACATCCCCATCTGGGAGTATGTTCTGTTGTCTACTGCTTTGTCTAACCATCTCCCTGGGTGTCTGTATTCTTTGCCATTAAAGAAACTCTCCATCCCTGTTCCTGTCTTTCCATGGATCACATGATCATCCTGTTGTGACAGTCTTGCAGCGCTGACTGAATTGGGAGTGAAGCCACAGGCAAAATCAACTGCGCCCCCAAGTTTTCTGGTGAGGATGACTCTATGGGCACCATTAACTGATACCATATATTCAGGAATAGAGACAGGTCAAAAATGAGGGGTGGGAGTGGACGTAGTCATACCAACTTGAGACATGTTGAGGTTGAATTGCCTGAGGAGAATCCAGGTGAAGAAAGTATGTTAGAGCACCCTGGTGGAGATGTATGGTGGAAACTGGATATGTGAGTCTGAAGTACACGGGAAATTCGGGACTGGAGACCTAGACTTGGAATCATCATTATTTAGGAGACGCTTGAAACCGTAGAGAGGATGAGCTCACCCAAGGAGAAAATATAGAAAGAAGAGCAGTGGGTCAAAGCAGCACTCTGGGAAATGTCATAAAAGAGGAGAAGTAATAGGACAGCCATTGAGATCAGAGAACCGGGAGAGAACAGTGATGGGGGATCAAGCTTGAAGAGCAGCAATCCCAAAGGGTGTTCCTATTCAGAGGACATCTCTGCAAAACATCTTTATTCTAAGCGGACTGCACAAACAGAAGCTTCTCAGCTGTTTTCCTCTAGAACCTTGCATTTCAATTCTTTAGCTAAAGTCATATTAAAGATAATAGCAGAAATGGAAACTACTCTGTTCTCAAGATGCTGTTTTAATCAAAAGACTGCCCCACTCAGTTGCTTGCTGAAGCCTCATTGTTAGTCGATGCTAGAAAGTTTTTCCCCATCCCACACAAGTACTTAATCAACATTCTTAGGTGGTGAATTGGTAACCTATGACACCAGTGTCAGCCAACATCCTATTGAAAACAGGACCATTCAATGTACATATCTTTAATTGCCACAGATAATTAAGCTTATCTAAGGATAAGCATCTTATTTATGCAGGAAAAGCTATACAAGTAGACCTCAAGTAGTACACATGACTTCAGATGTATAACTGTAGGCAAGACATTAAAGAAACTCATGAGCTGTGTTTTTTATATATACGATCTGCCAGTACTGCTGAAGGAATGGGTGTAGAAGAGATCCAGTCCACAAAGCAAAGACGAATCCAACGTAATAAGTGATAATAACCACCATTTATTGAATGATCACCATATGCTTGGCACTTAACATGAATTATTGCATTCAATCCTCATGGCTCCCCCATAAGGTAGATATTTCTATACCCAGTTTACAAAGAATTCTAAATGCCCTGTCCAAAGTCATAGGAGCTGAAATAGAAGAGCTATATTAAAGATATATTTGATATGTATTCGAGGTAAAGAACTATAGAGACCCTCCTTTCCTTTTTGTATAGTGAGTGAGTGAATGAATGAGTGTGCATATAAGTGAGTGTTTGTGTGTATGTGAGACACAGACAGACACAGAGAGCATGCAGTATTGGCAGTGCATCTTTTGTGTGTGTAACAAAACACAAATGTTTGTAGTTTGATCATTACGATGACGTAAACTAAGGAAATAGACTGGTTGATCTACAGGCAATTAATTGCTCTACTTAATGGCTAAACCACCATTTCACATAGGAAAATACTCCTTCTTGAATTACTGGAAGCCCCTCCTAGTCACAACTCTTAGAGACACCTCGAAGTTTCTGTTTCTCCTTAACGCCCACCCATAGCTTGCGACTTATTGGAATTCACACCTTTTGGGGTTTGCCCAAGTCCCATATTTTGAAACTGTCCCTGGATACTTTTGTCAAATCACAGTCATCATCTTAGCTGTTCTTCCTCTCAGAAATACCAAGGTCTTTGTTAATCTCATTTGTGTACAATTAGAGCTGCTTCATGTAAAAGTCTTTTCTGAGAGTTATTATCTTATTATCAAGTTTAACTCCATTCACTGGAAGTGTATCTCCTTAACCATCACAAATAGCAACTTTATCAGTTGCTATTATGGTCTGACCTTTAGTCCATATCTTCTTTCCCAAGAAAAGTAATACTGAACATCAAGCAACTGTTCTACTCTTATGACCGAATGGGTTTTATCACTTTTAAAGCAAAATCCATTGATATGTTGTTGGCTCTGTTACACATTATTTTAAGCCTAAAAGAACACAGAGTGAAGTGCGATGCGATTAGAATACACTGCACGTGCATTATCACGGGGGACCTTTGCATTTGTTAAGCTTTTCAAAAGTTATGGAAAGGAAATCCTGCTCCCTGTGCATCGTCACCTCTTACAAACAGCATAAAATATACAATACCCGTTGGGTCTGGGAACTCTTAACTCCCCATTTCTCCATTTCAACATCAGAAGAGACAGAACAAATTATTTACATAATTTAAAATACAGCATGATATATGTATAGTTAACTTTGGGAACATAGCTAGGTGGCAGCTGGTATTCTAAACATCATCACGCATTCCACCCAGTGGAATGGAACACAGATTATTTATAAAATGAAAAATTAGGTGCTCCACATTTAAAGGCCAAGATTTTTTTCTAGGTCAAAACAATGAAAATTTTAGCAATCTGAAAAAAAAAGATACACTGCCAATCCTTGATTATTAAGCAGCAATTATTAAGTTGGTGTTTTCTCCAGCCCTGCTCTCCCCCACTCCCCCCTCCCTCTGGCTGCCAACTCCATGGCATTTTGTTGCCCTTTGATTAAGCACTGAGAGAAAAGTGAGGCCAAGGCGGTTCATTTTGCAATTCTTACCAACTCCTAATACCAGTCCAGAGGGAGAGAGAGGCTGAAACTGCAGGCTTAAAGTAAAATTTTCAGATCATGGTGGATTTTAATGACCTGTGCTTTCTACTTTCTAAGTACTAAAGATAATGAAGCATTTTTCTTTACTTTTTTTTTTTTTTTTCAGTTTTACTTTAATAACCAGTACCACACCATTCCCATTTACCCAAGACACTTGGCTATTGGTCTGTGTGGAAGGCACGCCCCTCACAAAACTCCAATACAGGAGGCGTAATTGACCATGGGCCAGCTGCTGTGCCCTGAAATCCATCAGCACATTTGCTCAAGGTCATGCTTGCTCCCAGCCACCGATTGAGCATGGAAGGGATATTAAGGCAGGCCTGATCCTGGGAGACACGTCAAGTTTGGCTCAAGGACTCCCCAGAGGCCTTGTGGAATCTTCCTTAGACTGTGCTTCACTCTGGGATGCTTCCGCCCCACTTCCTTCCTTTAGGGTCAGACATGAATTACAGTTTGGCCATTCTCTCAGCCTTTTCTGGCTCCTTCCCCATTTTCTCTCACTGGCACTCCCCTTAATAAAATCCTTGCACATTTATTTCCCCCTTGGTGCCTCCTTCTCAAAGTACCCAGACTCATACACTTCCTAATTCTATGTGAAAATCAGGCATGGGAAAGCATGACTCAGTAATCAGTGAAATCCATTCAGGCGTGTGTGTGTGTGTGTGTGTTTACTCAGGAAATCCCTGGTTCACAAATGGCCAACTTGGAATGGCTGTTCTGGTTCACCGCAAACAATTTGAGTCAGGTGGCTAGAAGAATTACTTTTTCTTTCTGATTGCCAATAATGATTAGTTTCTTCTACTTTCTCCTTTACCCCGAGATGATAGAGAAGCTGCTGTTACCTGGGATCCAATGTGGTTCTAAGGCAGTTCATACAGTGATATGGGGCTACACGACAGATGCCCACTCACTGGTGCCCTGCAGCTATGCCAGCCCTATCTCTGGGGACCTCAGATTGTCCATTTCCTCAAGTCCCTATTTCCAGACATTCTTCTCTTTCTCAATGTACAACACCAGCTCTAGGTGATTTTGCTTTCCCCCTGAAATGTAGATGAATGGGTTTCCCCCAAAATATCTTTACCAGCTGTAAATCCTTCATAACTCTGTATAAGAAAAGGAAAGGGAAAGATGGAGGACATAGTAGGAAGCCTATACGAGAAGGTGAAAGAGGGAGTGAAGCTATAATTGATGGTGATGACATATCTAAGTAGGCCTGTCCGTTGCTGGGACCTTCAGAAGCAAAGATAGGAATTATGCAAAAGAAGACCAGAAATATCATCCATGGTTTATGCCACATGGCGAGTAGCTCTCCCTGAACTCTCCAGCCCCACTGTACGAGGCTCATTGATTCATGGAAGAAAGACACATCAATCTCCCCCATCACAGTCTGGCTGACCAGAGGAGAAGGGCAAATGGAATCAGTGAGTCTGCTGCAGTGGAGGTGGGGACATTCCCACAATGTTGTATAGTGGACATCATCTGGATGTGCCAAAGAAAACTCAAACTTGGCATGTCCAAAACGGAACTTCCATCTCCTTCCTCCCTGCTCTTCTATCTGGGTACCACATATAGTTGGTGGTGATATAGGGCTGTAAATCCTAAAGTCTTCCCTTTAGAAGTCCAGTGTTAGGACCCATGGTACTATTAGAACCAACTTTGAGTGAATTCTGAGTTAGAGAGACATTTGGTATGATTCTTATCACAAGTTTTCTATGCAAAAAACATTTTGAGTTCCAAACAACAGATTCTACATAAATTTTGGAATACGATCCATTCATAAGTTGGGTAATAGCTGTGCTAATGATGTAGGATACATCTCCATTTAGAAGATTATTATTGTCATTAATCAGCGAGAGTTATTCACTCCTAGCCTGATATATTTGGCACTCAGCTCCGTTTCTTTTAGATCTTTTAATTTGTGGGTTTAGCAGTAAGTTCCTTGACTACATTTGTTTCTATGAACAACGTTGCTTTGTGCTCTTAAATCCCAACTGAAAACTGGTACAGAGCTTAAATATTATCAAATACAGTTTGGAGGATTAACTTAAATATCAATCTAATACAATGATTCTCAAAGTGTGGTCTCAGGATCAGTAGCATCAGCACCACCTGTGAACTCATTAGAAATGCTAATTCTCAGCCCTAGGCCATAGCTCCTAAGTCAGAACCTCTGGGAGTGGGCCCAGAATTGTGGTTTAACAAGCCTTCCAGGTGATTCTGATCCATGCTCAAGTTTGGAAACCATTGATCTCACTATCCACTGTCTTCAGGCCAGGGATTACATCAATCACCGGTCAATTAAAACTGTTTTAAGTGTCCTATATGTAATAGTACCTGTGGAGAGTACCAAAATAGCTCCAAGAATGAGTCTTGTCTTTTAAGAGTTTTTAATCAAGTTGGGGAAACTCACACACATGAAATTACCAGAAAACTGATAGGACAATAAATAATTAAATTTGTGCAAATCCAACTGTACCACAGGATATTCAAGGGAGAGGACCATATTCACTGGAGTATATCTATTTGGCTATGATTCAACATTTGCCTTTCAAATATATAATTAATATTCATGGAAAGGCAAGAGGTTCTTCTAATAAATGAGAAAGAAGAGGATAAAGCAATTTTTCCTGGGCCCCACGAATTGGGTTAGGGGTAAATTTAATTGTGTCTCTAAATGTGCTTTATTTTCATCATCAAAGACAATGGCTCCACAGCCTTTTTCAGTAAACCATGCTAATATTTTGCCACCTTGATGCTAAGCCAGTTTGTTCGTGTCCAGCTGAAATCTTTTCTTATTGACTAGAAAAAACTCTCTTCATAGCTAATTCGTAATTGACACTGTGAGATAGTGGGATGTGAAAGCATTTTGCAAAGTTTAAAATGTTATATAAAATTCGATATTTGTTCTTATTGCCATTATTATTATTGTTATTGTTTGTTTTAAAGAGGTGCACTGCTTCTGCATGAGAGGCTTAATAATTTTGTTGACTCTAAAGTGACAATATGAGAAAGGAAGGTTCACATTCAGTTTAAAATTTAAAAAAATCTATTTTCTTATTCCTTCTGTAGATGTGTCTGAAAATGCACAACAGATGAATCAAAAGCCTCAGGCTTTCTTCTGCTCTCAAGATGATATTTTTTTAAGTTGCCGAAATGATGTAAAATCAAATCCCTTTGGAAGGTGGATGGCCTCACATATAATTCTATAAACCCGATCCTAAAACTAAAAAAGGGAATAATTTGCTCTCTTTTGGTGGTCATTAATTCTTTTAAGTTACAAAAGTACCATTTAGCAGATTACCTTTTCCAAGTCACTAAATGACATCTTAAAGGTCTGAAAGTATCATCACCTTCAAAAAGTGGTCAGTTTAGGGGCTGGCCCCGTGGCCAAGTGGTTAAGTTCGCGCGCTCTGCAGCAGGCGGCCCAGTGTTTCGTTGGTTCGAATCCTGGGTGCGGACATGGCACTGCTCGTCAGACCACGCTGAGGCAGCGTCCCACATGCCACAACCAGAAGGACCCACAATGAAGAATAGACAACTATGTACTGGGGGGCTTTGGGGAGAAAAAGGAAAAAATAAAATCTTTAAAAAAAAAAAAAAGTGGTCAGTTTACCCCTTACTCACTGATAACAGTCCAAATAGCTTCAATTTCTTTAGTGCTAGATTCTGATAAACATAAAGCACTTCTATAGACATTATCAAATTCACCCTTAACATCATAGTTAGGGTAGAGCAAGGGGGCCCCCCTCAAAAGATTTTAGAACTTCCTTAGTAAGGAAAAGGAATACAACGGCTTTCAAAGATTTTAATTATAAAGGAACCCAATAATTGCATAATGATATTATCCAAATGTTGCTATTTCTTTTTTATTGGCTATATTTTATGATGCTAAGGAAGACATGTAGTTGAGTATCTTCTTGATTCTAATTTACTCATTTGGGCTGAATGGGAGCGTATGGTATTAGAATTTAGATTTTGTTCTGTATTAGAATTTAGATTTTGTTCTGTATTAGAATTTAGATTTTGATCTAGGACAGAATCATTCTGAATTTTTTTAGAGAACTGTGAATACGGTGGGAACTCAATAACCTTGTCCCTGAGGAGTCTCCAGGGGGTTGTGTGTGTACTAGAGTGGGAAAGGTTGAGAATTCATTGCCGCATTTAGATTGGGATCAACATGGTCAGGGTGACAACTTCAGCAGGATAAACACCTTTCTTCGCCTTAGGTGGGCACCCTTACCTATTCATGTGACCTTCACTCTGACTTCAATTTGGCACTCTCACTGAAATGTCTTAAATTAAGTCCAGTTTGCAAGCTATCTTATCATTCTCCAATAAACCAATGACTAAAAGCTCTCCCAAAAGTAATAATTCATCATTAAAAATATATAGAGGCTATGACAGACCTATAAATAGAGGAATTATGTAGAGATTTCACACTGTCAGGCAAAAGTTAGCCAGTGTGTGCTCTCCTCCATTTTTTCACATAAGTTTCTGCGGTTTTTGGCTCCATGGACTGCTTGTATATACACTTCTGACAAATTTCAAGGAAAAGCTCTAACCTTTGATGGTGAGAAATGTTAAAGACTCCATTAAGTGGGCAAGGTTAAAGATGACACCTTTTAGGTGTGGAATAGAAGGCAAGTGTTTTTGTTCGGTATTGACTAAAACAGAATTTACCTATAGAGAAGGTTAATCCTTTTGACTTACCAAGATGGTATTTCACGTTTGATTAAGACACGACACTTGGAACACAGAGATCAGAAAGCCATACAACAGCACAGAGACTACCTCAGCACTAGCCAAGGGTTTGGATAACCTTTTGAGCGCTCAGAAGAAATATTAAATTCTGTCTCCTACTTTTTCCCATCATCTTCCCTCTTCCCTCCATTTCCTCACTCTAGTTGTTGAGAAAGAGATTCTCGTTACGATATATTTTCTCTGTGACTTCAAGCACAAAAGCCTCTTAGGGCAGAGTTATGGTCTTATCCTATAACAAGTAATGGTTCCAAGGGCTCTTGAAAGGCTTGTGTGGGACTGTAGAAAGGAAGAGGAGACAGAGCAGGGCTATAGGATTCATACCCAGCACCCCATTTTGTTTCTTCTGAAACTCCCACCCTGCAGGATTATGGGGCTTGTGGGTTAAAAATGGGAGAGAAGAGTCTTTTCAAATGTTAGATTAGATTTCTGTTTTTTGTTCATACTTGGATTGGAAAAAAGATTGGAGGGGAACAAAAGAGGAAAAAGCATATCCAGGAAGACAATGAAAGATTAACTTTAAAAGCCCAAAATAAATAGTGTGGAAAAAATTTCAAGCATCTTTCAGAAAAACAAACTAAATCTTGGATGTCATTGGCACCGTTATTTAATTAGTCAAAGGAAGAAATTTACCTGGATGGGAATATCACGCACTCCCCCTTTAATATGGCAACATTTCACAACATATTTTTAGTTTTTCTCTTCAAGAAGTCAATATCACAAACTATAAATACACAGTGTAATCTTCTGCCAAAAAATGAGGTCAGCTTTCCTTTGGGTCTCCTTTAAAACCTTAGATCATTATCTTTACTCCAAATCTCCTCACCTACTTAAGGAATTTACCTCTTCTCTTTTTTTTTAGGGAAAAGAACAGAAGAATTTCAATTCCAAATTAACTCTTTGGCCTTTCTTAGGCCTGAAAAAAGGACTTGTAAGGGGATCATATTGGAATTCGAAGTCCACTGAGCAGCTGAGGGCTGTGCTAAAGAAATAGGTAGAGACATTAGAGCAATGAAGGAGATTCCCATCCTTGTTATGTTCTCTTTACCCCAAAGAAAATGCTGTACTTGAGAAATTTAGGAGCAGTGAGTCACATGGCTAGGGGCACAACTAGTTATAACACCTCCTCTAAAATGTGCCTACTGTATTAAAATCTATAGAGCTAATGCCCAATTAAAAAGAGAAAGGAGGCAGATTCTAACTCATACCTATTAGGTTCACTCTAAAAAATGAGGATGGCCTAACTCTTCCCTGAGCAGAACAACCAGCCAGATAGAAAAAGTAGTCTCTTTCTACTCTGCTCTGTTAGGAAATGAGCTGTTGTGTCAAATCAAACACTCTGTTTAATAGAGTATTATCAAAAATACTGGGTACGCATTACCAATTTGCAAGATAGGGAATACAATAAAATACACTTAACACTAAAACGACACTGAACATATTTTAATCTTTCTCTGATGATTTAAGACATTTCGGAATATTTCACAGCCTCTAGGCCACCATTATGAACCTCAATTTTCACTGTGCCCAGTGAAGCACGGTTATATCAATTAATAGAGGTTTCTATTTGACAGAATATTTTAACAACTAGTTTTAACAGTATATTGTTTCTATGGGGTGGGTCCTAGACAAAACATGAATACCGATCAGTTGGATTTTTCCATGGGATGGCAGTCCATTGGGTGAGTGCCTCAAAGAGTACTGGCCTCAAGTGGTCGGAAGGATAAATATTTGGGGAATGAAGGCTCTCTGAGGCTTCTCTCTAAGCTGGGTAGGAGTGAAGAGAGAAGTACAAGCTGCTTCAATTCCTCCACCATTGTTCTTGCAGCGCACTGAACAAAAAGCTTTCTAGTTGTAAATATCTCATGCTTCTGGGGTTCCAGTATCCCCAAGGAGGAGTATGCCATAGGCTAAGCTCTTTGCTAAGAAGCTAACTATTTAGCTATAAAATCCGAACTGTACAATAAAGCCATCCTGAGCGGTCGGAGAGTTACAGAGCCTGTAGCAGGAGTCGTGACAGCTTCATGTGTATGTTGATAACCACTGTGTTGGAATAAAATTGTGTTGATGCTAATCCTTTTTCAGTTTGGGTCACACAAGGTGACAGCTACTGGTGCTAATTGAAAAGGAAAACGATAATTCAATGCTATAACAGTTGGCACCTAGCTTATGCTTTTTCATCCAGAAGACTAAAAAACATTTTTTACAAAGGAAAATAATCTAAGGTAATCTCCTCTGGGGTATGGGGTCATTCCCTGACTCTGAAAAGACCAGACAATACTTATTTGATGACAGCACCTTCTGCAGATGGACCATAAATGCCCAAGGAGGAAAGATGTAATATTCAATCTAAGGAAGACAGTAGAACTGCATTGAATAACACAGGCTGGAAATCCAAGACCGTTCCTGTAATCCCAGCTTGGTTCTCTAAATTGGACAAGTCACCCAATTGGAGCCTTATTGGTCTTACTTGCAAAATGCCTGTAACAGTTTTTTAAAAAAAAATTTGTTTTCTTCTGAGCAGAAACTCAAAGTATTTTGAATGCTCAGTAAATATTTATGGAAGGTGATCACAGTCTCCCATCCCTCATTAAAATTAAAATGCCATATAGAAACCAGAGGGTCACAATAAAATCGATGACTTTGATGACTTACATGCAGAAGGTCATAGCTGTGAAGTGCCACAAAAGGTACTTGACTTATTTCGTTCGGGCTGCTCTAACTAAAACACCACAGACTAGGTAGCTGAAACAACAAACACTTCTTGCAGTTCTGGAGGCTGGAAGTCTGAGGTCGGGGTGTTAGCAGGGCCAGATTCTTGGCGAGGGCCCTGTTCCTGGTTTGCAGATGGCTGTCTTCTTACTGTGTGCTCACGTGGCTGAGAGATCATCTTCTGGTGTCTCTTCTTCTAAGGACACTAATCCCAATCATAGGGGCTCTACTCTCGTGACCTAATCAACCCCCTAAAGCTCCACCTCCAAATACCCATCACATTGGGGGTTAGGGCTTCAATATGTGAATTTCGGGGGGATATAAACATTCAGTCCATGGATCTGGGACTTCTTGGGATTGGAAAATGTGTCGGCTTAGTTTTTGACATGCCAACCAAGCACAGTACATACATACATAGTGGTGATATCACGCCCTGTTCTTTGTTTGATTTTTAACATATTTGAAAGGCAGAGCCATGAGCTGACACTTCAAAATGGAGGGTGGGGCAGTTCCAAATCAGAAGCCCTCTGTCACAGTTTTGCCAGGACCGTCAACGTTCCATGTACTTGCTCTAGAAGCTCAGGTTGAATTGCAAAATACCCTGGGCAGATGGCTGGGTTTCTCACGTCCATCTCCCCAGCTCCTTTGTTTGTTCTGTTTTCTTCTTTTAAAATGTGGTTCCTTCTAGAAGCAGATGAACTGGTACACAGAGTACTTCTGAGGAAAAATCTCTGAGAATTCAGCTGCAAAGCCCAGGAGAAGCGTTATCTCTGGGAAGAAGCCAAGCGCAGATTTCAGGGGAGTATCTTCCTCGTGCTTGAACAAGTTTTTCTTTCTTGTTGAAACTTGTTCAATTCCCTCTATACATCCTACTCTCTAGACAGATGGACAAAGAGATGGATACATGCTTATTTTGGTCTAACTGTTTCTTTGATAAAGTACAGCTTTCAGCCAGATTCAATAACTCCTAAAAAAATCATTCACATTTCATCTGTCTACTTCATCCCAGCCTGCTAAATGCTTCACGAACATTCCTGACACTCCTCTGAAACAGATCTCAAAAACAGCAACACTAACAATACCTTGCGAAATGATTTTCTCTGGAATAATTTGAAGTGATTCCAGTGTTTAGTCTCATATAATATCGCCATGGCATGGTGCGAAGAAGATGTCGTAGAGAATATGACCCTAATGATGAAGATGGGGGAAATACAGTCAGTTTGTGAGTAAAGGACTTGTGTCTGCTCTAACCTCCAAACCAGATTCTATCTAGCAGATATCGACCCTTTTGAAGAATCATAATATTGAGAACAGTGAAAATCTGGATGACTCAGTCAATTATCAGTCATTTTACTCTGAGGCAAGGAGAGCAGAAGTCATCATTTAAAGTATTCTCCAGGTAAGAGGTCACTCACTGACCTTGACCTGTGACCCGTGTCATTCCTTTCAAAGAAGAGAGAGAGAGATATAGACTATTCAACAATCCACTAGGCCTGAACGATTGTTTAAAGCACAACCTGGTTAATTCCAGTGGGATTCTTATGGCCTTAACTCACATTGCCTCACAGGTGAATCAATTCATCCTTTTACCTTCAAACAAAAGGCATTCTGGGATAATCCTTCAGAGAGTGAATGACTCCCTGAGGACACATACACACAAAAGAACCCTAATTCATCACAGCACTAATGTACCGGTACTAGTCATACACTTCTTTCAATAAATTAACCAGTACCTTAGGTCAGAGCTAAACACATAAACCAGTTTGAATGAATTAGTAGAAAAATTGGTTAAAGGAGAAAGAGATTAAGAATTATCATATGTGGAAAATCAAGAACTCCAGATGCCAAAGCAAAGAGGATTCAGGGGAGAAGATGGCTGCTTTGAGAAACTTTGAGAGCTGCCCTGGGGGAGGATTCCACGCTTGATCTTGAGGGCTCTGCTCAGAGAGCAGAGCTGGGACCGGTCAAGGAGGTTAGAAGGAGGCAGAGTTTGTCTCATTCTAAGAGGATCTAGACCTAAGGAGCATCTACCATGTGTGGATCACTTTGGTGGGAGCTTTTGCAAATGGTGGTTCCCTGAACCTCCAGCCTCACAATCCTGTCCTGTAGAGATCACTTAACACCTTGGTGGAGAAGTTTAACAACAGAGATTTAGAGAAGTTAAGACACTTGCTTGAGGTCACACTGCTTACAAGAGGCAGAACTAGGATTCAATCCAAGTGTGGGCAACTCACACGACTGTGCCCATTTGATGGACACCACCCTGGCAAAAATAACTGCTAAAAAGAGAGAGAAATAGGCAAGTAAATACAACATCTAGAACATTTTCCACCCATGATAGGAAGGCATTTTCCCTAAAAAGAATTTTAAAACCCTAAAATTTTGATTACAGGCTTTTCCTGAAGAAATAGAGTGGAAAGACCATAAGGTTTCATTCTTCTTTCTTTCACTTCTTATTAAGGGCAGTTTTGTGGCAGCGATAAAGTAAAATAACTCAGTATCGATGTTCAGTAAGCTTCCCATCAAACACAGAAAAAGGAAGAAGGATGTTGCTATAAAAATATCCGTAAACTGATCCATCCACGTAAGACAACTTTAAAAGCCAGGGCAAATGGATTCTCAGTTACCCTTTCTTTCTGCTTGAAAGTGTAATCTTTCCTAACTTAGGTCTGAACAATTCCAATGATGACTTGATTTGCAGTGATGGACCTGGAAGGAAGCAGAGTTCTGTTAAGCGTTTAAACCATTGTCATCCTGTGCCTCTCTGAGCTTCAGTTTCCTTAGGAATAATATGAAGGAACCCCTGTGGTCCTTTTAACTCAGCCTACATGAGCACCAGCATATCCCTACCACAATATCCCAATGTTTTGTCTTATGATTGAAATTATTGTGGATGAACTCAGTATATGGCTAAGAATATAGCAAAATGGTTAACAGCCCAGGAGCCAGACTGCCTGGCCTTAAATCTCAGCCCCCATCCCATTACCAGCTGTGTGACCTGGGAAAATTATTTAACTTATCTCTCTAAGCCTGAGCTTCCGCATCTGTGAAATGGGAATATTGATAGTACCTACTTCACATGGTTGTCTGATGATTAAATGAGTGAATAGGAGTGTGAGCTATTGTTACTATTATTGAGTGGCAGTGGTTCTGTACCTCTGTGTATGAGGCTCACCCATGGGATTCTGAAAAGCCCGCATGGAAAGGCTTTATTCTAGGGGGTTGGATCAATAGACTTGGGATGGGGCCTAGGAAGCTGCAAAGTTTGTGGGGGACCCTGATGCACAGCTAGAAGTGAAAGCTCCATATCCTCAGTTCACATAAGGCCCTGAGAGGGCAGGCAAGGTGTCCTTGCTCAGGGTGGTTGAGCGAGAAGCCCTTAAGCTCTAGATCCCGACAGCCTTGAGTTCAAACACCAGCTTTGCAATTTCTCAGCCACGTGGCCTTGAGCAAGTTGCTTGTTTTGTCTAAGTCTCAGTTTTCTCATTTGTAAAATGGAGATAATACCACCTTTCCGAAAGTGTTGTGAGATTCAAAGAGAGATCTATGAAAGCTCTAGCAGGCAATCAATAAATGATGGTTTAAAAAATGTATACTTATCCTTACATAGATTGCTCAAACCAGAAGGAAAGATAATAGAAATGGGCGAAGTGCTGGCCAAATGGAGCTTCTGGAACAGGTAGTTAATCTTCTAAGAACGATGAATGATGGTTTATCTTTTTTAAACAACAAATACATCTGTATGTTATTTCTTTCCCCCTTTTGAACAAAACATATTTATGTGCTCTTTGCTGCATATTCCTTTTTTGTTTCCTTAACAATATATCTTGGGGATTTTTCCAAATCAGACCATAAAGAAGAAATGCCCCTCATTTTTATTGTACAGAAAGACAGTATTACACTGAATTGAAGTCTCATAATTTAACTAGTCCCCCACTGAGGGGCATTTAGGTCGTGTTCTAGCATTTGCTTTTACAAACAATGCAGAAATGGGTAACTTTTAAATAAATCTTTTCATACAAATGAATCTGTATCTGTAGGAGAAATTCCTGGAAGTGGAATTGCTGGATCAGAAGGTTTGTCCTTTGGTCATTTTGTTAGAAATTGCCAAATTGCCCTCCACAGATTTTGTACCAATTTATACTGTGATCACCAATGGAAAGGATCCTATTTGTCGTGCCCTCATCAACACAATCTCTTGTCAAACTTTCTGATCTCTGCCAATCTGATAATCAAAAAGTGGTATCTCGTCTAATTTACATTTACTTTATGAGAATAGTTGTACATAATTTCGTTTTAGAACAATTTGAATACCATTTTCTGAGAAATGATTATTCATATCCTATGACTATTTCTCTATTGGTTTGTAGGATTTCATCTTTTTTATTTTTGGTGAGGAAGATTGGCTCTAAGCTAACTTCTGTGCCAACTCCTGTTTTGTATATGGGTCACCACCACAGCATGGCTTCACGAGTGGTGTAGGTCTACACCTCGGATCCGAACCTGTGAACCTTGGCCGTTGAAGCAGAGCACACAAACTCACCTGCTATGCCACTAGGCTGGCCTCTGGATTTCGTCATTTTGATTTATAGCCACTCTTTACATAGTTGAGATAGCAGGCCTTGGACTGTGATAAGAATTGCAAATATTTTTTTCTAGCTTCTCATTCATTTTTTGATTTTGCTTATTGCTGTTTTGTTCTGTATTTGTTAGTTTGCCATGCAGAATTTTGTTTTTGGAGCTGAATTTATCTAATATTTCTTTTATGGCTTTGGATTTTGAGCCATGGTTTTAAAAAGGTTTCCCCTCTCTGATGTTATCAAAGAATTCTCCCATGGTTTCTTCTGTTAAGTTTATTATTTCATATTTTGCGTTTCAATCTTTGATCCGTTTGAAATGTATCCTGGTGTAAGCGTATGGATAGAACTCTTTGTTAATTGACTGAATTCTAATTCTTATATTTAGAGAAGAACAATTTATAGGAAATTATATGTAGGATAAGAAAAAAAATAGCCTTGAAATTTCAAGCAAAGAGAAAATGAACAATTGCTCTTCTTAGATAACTGCAGCAGCTGAATTTCTTTCCGTTTTCCTGGTGTGAAAGCATACTCAATATTCTTCTCCCTCTTTTCAACAGTTGTCACTCATTTACTAAAAATATTAATCTTCACGGTGAATTGAATTAAAAATTACAGTTGGTAACAGTGAGCGAAAATTTCTGAAGATGACATGGGTGATGGGGCATTATTTGCCCCTTTGCGAATGATCCTTTTTGCGTGGGCATCCTATCTCCTTTATCTCCAGTGCTTTAAATGCCTCAGTGCAATAGCAATATAATCATAAAAGCTAATTAGTAAAGATTTTGTGTCTTGTTAATGATGTACAATTGATTATGGCTCGAGGACAGAATGAGACTAACCATTCATCCGTGATGAGCATCGCGTTTTATCTTCCCCCAATATGTAGGTGATGGCATTTTTATTACTGTTTTTCTATTATGTAGACATCTAAACCAACTCACCAATCTGTTTTCCTCTAGCATCATCTCTTACTGCCACCAAACCTGAGCCTTTTAAAAATGTAGAGATCATTCTGGCTGCCTGATTACAGGAACAATGAGGAAACTTAATTACACATGGACCAACAATTAGGGCATCTCTTCACCACTTTATCTTTGCCTAGTTTTTTAAACTATGCTTTTCTCCCATAAAGCCATAGGCCATAATTACGTTATACAAGCGCCTGATTAAAAATAACTTTAAAGTAGCCACTTAAATAACTGTAATCCTTTTTTCTGAACCTTCTCATACTCATTAATTCTTTATAAATAAGTAGATGTAGCTAGACATAGATATGGAGAAATGTTAAAATATTTATGTAGAGAGGGAAGAATATACAGAGACTCTGGGACTCCCCAGTAAAGATCCTTTCTCAGGAGTTTAATCCCTGCCACCCTTCCTCCTGAGTCCAATTCCTGTCTTCCTTCTTCCCTCACTCTCTTCCTTCTCTTGCTTCTCTTAACAGTTACCTTCTCTACTTCAAGAGACTCCAAACTGGAAGCCGTGAGCATCTGTAGCTCCCTTCTTTGGGGGATGGTCCAGTACCCAATTTTTCAAAGGGATGGGTGCTTGGCTGGTCTGGATGGCACAGCTGTGATGAGGAAAGTACATCACAGGTGCAGAACTTCAATGGGTAAGGATTAAGAGTTTGTTATGACATGGCTCTTCCCTCAGAAGGTACAACCAAGACAGTAATTCTGGCATTCTAATTCCCTGTGGCTATTTCCTGACATTTGAAAATGTCCAAAGATATTCTCCTTGGATGCCTGCAGAGCAGCTCGGGGACCTTCACTCCCGTGACCGAGGGCAGCCACACCCCCTGCACGAGACGGAAAACTGCCCTGGCTCAGTGCTATTCCCACTGTGTCTGTCCCCACTCTCCTTCCTTTCCTCGGACGGTGGAGCCCAAGGTGCCCTGTGGCTGGTGGGACAACCTCAGAAGCTCAAAGTGCAGAAGATGAAGGGAGAATCTTTCATAGGAAGAAGCACTTGGCAGTTTGGGGATTGGACTTAGACATCTCTTCACGTAGAGGGCTCTCCTCTCTGGCGCTCGTTGGTTTGCTTGGCCACGGCTTCATTACATCTGGGCTGCTGGGCCACAAGGGGACAGATGCGTGGGTTGGGTGGGGGATAGAACAGAAGAGGATCTCTTTATTCCCCCCACCCCACCCCAAGGCCACTAGAGTGCGATCTAAATGGAAAAGCAGGAGCCTCTTTCCTTCCTCTTTGCCCGAGGGTAAGAGGGAGATAGCAGCTGAACTGGAAAGACCGAACAGAAGGCATGGGCTTGGGGGGGCTGTGGTTTTCAACCTTCAAAACTAGTGTCCTCAGAGGAGGAAAACAGCATGCTCACCCAGCCACTCACCCTTCTCCTTAGCCGGTGGCTCTTCACTGGACAGAAACGTCTTAAAATTAGAGCTTGAATATTTGGACTATCAAAAAAGAGGATGGTACTGAATGTGAGTTCCCAACAGGCTTGAAGAATTTGTTCTGATGGCTTTTAGAGACACCAAATGTCTAGCTAAACAGCAGATCAGGAAATAGAGAGGGTTGCCAATGGGACACGAGCTCTTTGCATCAGTTAGAGAATGACTGCTGCCATGTACACATCCCACAAAGCTAACATCCGACTATTCACAAGTTTGACTTGCAAGGTGTTTTTCATGGCAATTCTGCTTTTGTTCAGCACAGGCCTAGACTGTAGGATGCTGTGTGGGACCCACCTTCGTAAGAGGCATTTAACAGTCGATATTTTAATACATGCTGATGGTTGCTGCTGTTCTGTCTTATATACTTTAACTGAACTTTTATGTTTTGTACTTGTGCCCTGAGGCAATTTAATCACAAAAGTTATAATTTTATATGTAAAAATGATAAATAAGTAAATGGTATCAAATTTCCAAAAGAGGGTGGCAGCAGTGGGAAATCATAGGAATAGTCACTCTTCACGTCTCCCTTGTGAAATCCTTACAGTTCCTCCATCTTCCCCGAGTAGGGCAGTCCCTGGGCGGCACACTATTATTAAAGGAACCAGACATCTCCCCCACTCAATAAAATGAACAGAATATTAAGGACCATATCCATCTCCCCTTGCGGTTGCTACTGTTTACGAGAATGTCGCAAGTTTCCTGAGGCCCTTTGTCCAGGCATCCATCTGCAGTCCCTACTGGCTTAAGACTCTTGCTCCATTGGCTCAGACCCGGTGTTTCCTGAGACCATGGACAGAAGCAGATGATCCTAAATGGCTGTGAGTCATCATGCTCTCACCGGCAACATCTTTCCTCTGTGTTCCCTCATAGAAATGTTCTCTGGGCTTCTAGAAACCCAAAGAGACAGAACATGCTTAGAATTCCCTTCTCCACCTCAAGCTTCCCACTCTGTTCAAGCACACACAATGAAGGCAGAGGCACACAGAGCCTGTAAACCAATGAAGATGCACAAATGTGGCCAGATGCCCACCCCCAGCCCTCCCCCAAACCCCCTTCTGTGGAGGGGCATAAACTCAGGAATGAGGGGAGGGAGGCATGATGAGGTACAGCTCCCTGCACAGGCAAGTCATCAGAGAAGCCCCTCAAGCAACCCAGGGTCGGAAATGGGACAAATGCTCTTTCAGTATAAAAAAGTCAAAGTTCTGTCAACCTGAAGAATGTGAATCTGTTATGTAAACAAGATGAGGGTTTTCAGCCAGGAACTGATCCTTGTGGTGTAAACTGAGTCTGAATTTCTAGGTGGGATTTAAAAAAACCCAAGAGGGGCCGGCCCCATGGCCAAGTGGTTAAGTTCGCACGCTCCGCCTCAGTGGCCCAGAGTTTCCCTGGTTTGGATCCTGGGCGCGGACATGGCACCGCTCATCAGGCCATGCTGAGACGGTATCCCACATGCCACAACTAGAAGGACCCACAGCTAAAATATACAATTATGTACCAGGCGGCTTTGGGGAGAAAAAGGAAAAATAAAATCTTTAAAAAAATAAAATAACCATCATTAAAAAAAAAAAACCCAACAAACTGTCTGCAATCCTGAGGGAGAACCCCTCCTGCCACCCACTTCACACCATTCTGTCCTCCGCTTTGGACTCAGCGTCCCCTCTTTCTTATCTGCAGGGGTGAAATGAGGCTGGGAGAGACCCCTTAGAACCACAGCCCACTTGGGAAGCCGTGTAATCAACATGACACAAGTGGGGTTTGGGGACTGATAGGTTGTTCTAGAAAATGCAGGGACTTTGGGAGTGGCACAGAGATAACAGGAGAGAGAAAGAATATGGGAAGCAGGTGAAGTTGGAGAAGGCTAGAGGAGGCAGCCTTAGAGAAGGAGGGAACACTCATACGGGACACTCTCCAGTTCTGGGAGGGGAGACTTCCCATGCTGTCTTGGTCTGTTCAGGCTGCTGTAACAAAATACCACGGCATTGCTGGGTGGCTTATAAGCAACAGGAATTTATTTCTCACAGTTCTGGAAGCTGGGAATTCCAAGTTCAAGGTGCCAGCATGGTTGTGTTCTCCTGAAGTCCCTCTTCATGGTTCATCGTCGGCACCTTCTTGCTGTGTCCTCACATGATGGAAGGGAGGGGCAAGGGACCTCTCTGGAGCCTCTTTCTAAGGGCACCAATCCCATTCATGAGGGCTCTACCCTCATGACCTAATCACCTCCCAAAGGCCCCACCTACTAACACCATCACCTTTGGGGGTTAGGGCTTCAGCATACCAATTTTGGGGGGACACAAACATTCAGATCACAGCACACGCCAAATATTTTTCACTTGGAATTTCCTTCTCCTCCCCTTGGAGATTGTCCCCCTCCCCCTAAATTCTCTTTGACTGAATACCAGCTTCCCCTACTATGTACATGTGTTTGTGTTCATTTTGGGGAACTCGGCTCAAGGTAGTATTTGAATACGTAAAGGAGCTGCTCCCTCTTCGTGATGGCCATCAGTAGGCTCCACATCTTTTATGTAAGTACAGAGACAACTAAGCACATTTGCAGAAATCCAGCATATGCCTTGGGTAGGAGTTTGGTCACATCAAGAAGGACCATGAGGAGTTTGCAAGGGTCCATGATTTAGAAGGTAAAGATGTGATGGCCTTGGACAAGGTCGTTTGCTTGTCTTAGAGTGGGATGTGGGTGGGTAGAGAGTGAAGGGGACACAGTTCAGACTATTGGGTAGAAAGGAAGCTATGGAGCTACGGTAGCTACGGAGCCTGGTGCAGAGAATGAGGCTCCCACTGAAGGGTGGCCAGACTTAGCCTTGGCTGCCAGAATATCCTCAAGGCCCTCTGAAATGTTCTGAAAACAGCTAATTCATTTGGAAGAAGAAAAGGTTGGAGTCCACAAACATATATAAGAAACATGATAACATGGCAGAACGTTAAGTTTTATGGCCAACACAGTAGGTCCCATCACAAGACAGTGTGAGGTTTTGGCAGCAGCCTCAAAGTTTAGGGACCACCCAAACCTTCCCTTCCAGGACACAGAGCTCCAGGCCTGGCTTACAGGGCCTCCTTCTGAGGCTACTCCATTTCTTGCTTCTATTCTGGATGAGAGAGACATTTCACAGCAAGATGTCAACTCGCAGAGGCTTCCTTCCTGGTGGTGGAGAAGATGAGAACAGCATGGGCTCAGCAGGGCAGCAAGGTCTGTTGCAAGCTTGCCCAAGAACATGGAATTGTAGGAGCATAGCCAAAGAGGGTATGGCCAGGCTGTGCTCTGGAAGTGGTTCCCATAAGTCTTTCCATCTGTGTTAACTTGCCCACTTTCTCATTATGTGGTCTGATAGGGTCAGCATCCTGGGTCCATACTAACTCTAGTCCGTTCCGAGCGTTAGCCTAGAGTGACCAGTATCGAGTCAGTGACTGGCTACTTTCCTCTGCATATCCCGTGTGTGTGCCTTCACCTACAGCCAGATGGAGGCTGGGAGCGAAGAGAAGCTGCTTCTAGGTCCCTCCAGCTGGTGAGGTCTAGAGCACTGAATGGTTAGACTGTGTTCAATGGCTTACTGCAAAGTCAGGCATCTTCTGTGTTGTGGGTAGAGGTGGGTAGAGGACAATATGGGGAAGAGACTAGCACTCTCTGCCCGTGGAATTTTCCAGTTTGAGAGGATGCCTCAATGGACCCCATGTCCTCTGCCACCTTTCAACATCTAATGGAGAAGGCAGTTGGGAAAATGAACTATCGGGAGGTGCTGGTGTTCTCTGACAAATTATTACATTTAGAAGGGTTTTAGGGGAGCATAACTAATGGCGCCTTAACCAGGTACTGGACCGTCCCACAGGGGTATGTTTGAAACTAGCTTTTGATGTGTAGTAATTTTGTGGCCCTTCCATGAGTGATGCAGGACACCATATATGCTAACAAAGGGAATCAGATCCAGAATCTACTTCTGCTCTGTGCACAGGCCTGTCCTACCAACCATGGGGAACTAAGTGGGGTATGAGGGCTCAGTGGGTATTACCAAAGATCATCGCTAACCCGCCCAGTGACTTCACCTATGGCCTGAGGTAGCTGCAAGAATGGACGAAGGAATGGGCAGGTCCACAGCTTGCCTGAACCATGGGGAGCACTGGGAACTGAGACACAGCGTTTGGGAAGTTTGTGGACCACATAGTCAAAGTGCCAGCACTGACTTAAACCAAAGGGCCTTTTGTATGACACATAGAAACATGTTTTGAGCAGTGGGAGTTGAGTGTCTAGAGGACCTTCAGAGAAGGAATTGCGTTGCAATGGCTGGTTGGAGTCTGAAAGCAAAATCGATCGCCTCACTAGTCTTAACCACAGTTCTCACAGAGAAGTATAGGATTATGTGTGTGAAGAACTTTTCAAGAGTGGATTGATACTAACATTTTTACCTATGTATCAACCAGGGTGAAATTGGATGCTGCCTTGAAACCTGTTGAGAGACCACAATTTCAGGCTCTCGTACCAGCCTGGGCTTAGCAGTAGAGATGCTGATGCTATTGCAGGCAGCCAAGCTAACACAATCATCCCAGGGAGAGAGAAGTCATATAAGAGCAACTCTCTCCTGGCTCAAAGTCTGGGGCTCCCTCTGGGGCTCTTTGTATGCAGTCTCTTCACCAGAATGGGACTGAAGATAGAAGCGAGGGGATCCAGAGCTACAGAGAGAGCTGAGGGAAGGAGCTAGCAGAGAAGACGCTTGTTTCTTCTACAGGCCCGAGGATTCTGGTGCTGGCAGAAACAGTCACCAGGTAATGGGAGATAAACCCAGGTATAACAGTGTCCTGACTCAGAACCAGCTGATTTTGTCAACTTATGAATTCTATTCGTCCTAATGCCAAGGTGAAGCAAACCAGAAACAAAAATGAGAAGAACAGAGAAAAACAACAACATTTATTTATTCAACAAAGATTTATGAAGCATTTACTACACGCCAGGTCCCATTCTAGGCCCTGGGGATATGGGATTGAACAAAGAGACAAAAATCCCTGTCTTCTTGGAGCCAACATTCTAGTGGGAAGAGATGGACTGATAAACAAATGAACTAGTAAAGATGTAGTATGTCCAGTGGTGGTAAACGCTATGGAGCAATCATCGCTACCTCTTAGAGAGAACTTCTATGTGTCAGGCAGTGTTGGAAGCACTTTACAAATGTAAAGCTATTCTGCCCTCCCATAACCCTATTATTATCAAATCCCCATTTTAAGGATGAAAAAACTGAGGCCTCAGGAGATGGATGTAACCAGCCCAAGGTCATGCATCTGGGAAGCAGAAGAGCCAAGGTTCCCACCAGGCAGTATGGCCCCAGAGTCCATGTTCTCTGTCATCTCTGTATTGCCGAGGGAAGGGGGAAGGAGTGCTGGGGAGGGTCGGGGTGGGAGTGGCGATTTTAAATAGGGACATCATGGAAAGCCTCACTGAGAAGGTGACATCTGAGCAAAACCCTGCAAAGAGGTGAGGATGGCAGACAGGAGTTTCTCTGGGCGGAGAGCATTCAACAGCAAAAGCCCAAGGCAGGAGGGAGAGAGGAAGAATGAGGCCCGAGGGGCTGGCCCAGCTGGAGCCAAGTGACCAAGGGGGGCACCAGCAGGTGATGAGGCAGAGGTCCCTGGCCAGACTGCAGAGGACTCCGAAAAGCTTAGAGGGGCTGTGGCTTTTAGTCTGGCAAGTCTGAAGGGAGGAGCCACATGGCCTGATTTTTATATTGAAATCATTACTCTTCTTATTGTGTTGGGAATAGACTAAGAAGTTCCGGGGTAGAAAGAGGGAAAGCATTTAGAGGATTGTTGAATTCCTACAACCCAACAGCCGCCTCTCCTGTCACTGGGCAATGGGGATCAGCAGCCTGACCGTCCTACCTGGAGTCGCTCTGAAGTCTGTGTGAATGTGTCCCCTGCGGACTGGCTGGAAAGGATGGGGTAGATTCTGGTCAATGACGAAATACGAGTTTCCGTTCTTGGCTGCCTTGTGCTCACGAAATATTAATGATTCATGTTCTTGTTGACTTGTGTACAAGCTATTCACGCATACCTCATCTCACTTATTTCCCCCAGGGTTCTGATTCATTCTCCTTTCTTCAACTGATACTTCTGTGGGGATCACTTTGAACTCCCTAACTCCACCCATACTTCTGGAACTTCCAAGAGTGTAATTTATGATTCCCTCTTTCCTGTTCCACCAAACTCAGCTCCGCAGCTTCCCCTCCCACACCAGCTCTTCCTCTTTACTGCCCTATATCTTGACCATCAGTTCCCTTGGTTCAGATTTTTAGTTGTAACTCAATCCTTTGTTTTTCGCTTTCCTCCAAATAATTCTGATTCCTATAAATTATGCCTCTGAGACACCTTTTCTTCACATTTCCACGGCCACCATCTTTGTTCCAATTTCTCTTCCTCTGGACAACTCACAATCTGGTGAATTCCAAATTCACCCCTCACTATAGGCTCCTGTGAGCTTAATGTTGTCCAAGGTGAGCTGTGATCTTTGCTTCAAAATCTTCCACAGTTTCTCATTGCCTGGTGTACCAGATACAAATGCCCCCAGCTTAGCAGTCAATACCTTCCACAATACATCAAAATCTGCCTCCAGCTTTATTATTCCCTTGTATAACGTGTACATATCTAACACTCCAAGGCAGACGACTTGTGAACTTTCCACCATATCCTGCACCTTCCTGCCTCAGGCTCTAGAGTCCCATTTATCCTCTCCCAGTTTTCTCCAATACCTTCTCCACGAAGACTTTATTTCCCCAAACTGGAAGCAATTTCTCTCTCCTCTAAAATGCCATATTTCTCTTAAGCATTTGCAGTACAGACGTGTATATTTGTCCCATTATATGACTTATGACCTTGAAAGCAGAAAGTTGAAGGGGTTCTTGAATTTCTTCAAGTATCTAGCAGGCAGTACTCTAGGTGCTAGGTGCTAGGTGCTCATGTATTCACGACTTTCTTTATTCCACAAACACCAAAAGCCAAGCATTGTTCTAGGCACCGAGGACACAAAGGTAATAAGATACCGTTTCCCTCTTTAATATGCTTATTAGGGATTCAACACAACATGAAATAATTTGCAAATGACAGGAGTGGTAATCTGACCATCCTCAGCTAACAATTAGGTTTCATTATACCTTCTAATCCTGCCCTCACGAATCAAGGTAATTACTTGGCAATCTGGCTAGGTCTTGTAAGGCAGAAGAGCTGTTCATGTCCTGTGTCAAATGGTGAGCAAGGAGGGAGAGGAAAAGGGTAAATTACCTTGCCTCCCATCTGTGCCCAGTCAGCTCTAAATCTCCAGGAAAGATGCACTCAGGATTGCCAAAGAAAGATCCTTCCAGCTGTGCATCTAAAAGTAGGATTTTGTGCAGTCAAGAAGGGGCTGGCTACAGTAAGTGTGTAAGCACACCTGAAACTCGGCGTTGAGCCTTCATGTTTGGGAGAGAGTGGGTGCACTTCTAATGGATTTAAAAGGTTACCTTACCTCCCCCAATTGTACACAGAGCAGGCTGAGCTGGGCTCTGATGGTCTGACCGTGGCATGTGTTGCACATCTTAAAGATGGCCTGTGAAATGGAAAACACCTCTGCTTGTTCAAGCTCCAGTGCCATTCTGGTGTCTTACCAGACAATGCAACAATGTCAAACCTGCTGAGATTTCAAAATTGTTCTCAGCAGAGGAGAGACTCAAAGATGGGACAAATGAGTTAAGTGCCCCTTAAAACTGCAAATAAACAAAATGGGTGGAGGGTAGCCAGCGTATTGTAGTAATTAGGAGTGTAGCCTCTGGAGTGGGTCTGCTTGAGTTGGAATCCCAACTCTACAACTGACCAGTTGTGTGATTTTGGACGAATCTCTTAACCTCTCTATGCCTCAGCTCTTAATGAAAATACCAACAGTCCTTAGAAGTGTTCTTGTGAGTATTAAGTGAGTTAGTATTTATTAGATACTTGGGATAGTGTCTGGCAATAATTAGCAACACATAAGTGATTTTTAAATTAAATATTTTTTAACACTAACCTTTTTTTACCTTCATCTTTTTAAAAAAAGAAAATAGGGCATGTAGGCCCATCAGTAACCTCACAAAGCACAGGAACCCCTTTATGACTTCATCATTATTTGGAGCCAACTCTTGATTTCCAGCAGTCTACTGAGCAGTATTATCATTCATAGGAAAAGAAAATGGGTAAGTTTTGTCGTACGTAGTAAATTTTTATACTTACTACTCTCTTAAATGGAAGAAAGACATCCAAAGGAAAAAAAAAAATCTTTCCCAAATGATACTTGAATAAACCTGAATAAATGAAAGCTCTGTAGGTAATGTAAGCCTCTGCACAGAGCGACACAAATGGTACACCATTAATGAGTGTCACGTGCAGTCCTGTGGGGAGAGAAATTCCCCAAATTGGCCCTCTTTATGCCTTGTTTCCGCCTTTATGTGCAATTTCATCTTTCTGGGGCCTATATAAATTTCTCTCAGCCTGTATTATCTTCTCATTATGAGCGAGCGGCCATAATGACAGCCACCTGTTTTAATGACAGAGCCAGGATGTCATCATTTTCAGCAGAGTGTTGTTAATCTAAGTAACCTTTCCCTTCAGGAATGCCATCCCCACCCTCATGCAGTTACGAGTCATTTCCAGAGCACCTGTTCCCCCTCTAGTTTTAAAAGGTAAATTCCTCCCAGAGGGGGCCCCCTGCGCCTTACCCCAATCCCCCGCCGTGTTATCTGTATAAATCTTGCACTTTTGGTCGCTATGGTTTTCTCAATCAAACCAGCAGGGGGAAAAAGTGGAAGATGGAAACCTATTGTTTGAGAATGCACATTAACATACTATAATAACCCAGTCAGAAATTTGTCAACAGAGTTAACTGGCACCTTCCTGGGCTTCTGTCCTAGAACAGCTGCTGACAGGCCCTTGCGTCACCTCCTTCTGGACATCAGGTATCTGGCATCCACAGCCCCATGGGGTTTAATGCCAGAGACTGCCATGAACACCAGTTGCCACTCAGATCCGCCCAGGGGCTCCTAGAGCTCTCGCCACCTCCATTTAGCCTGAGCCACATTCCCAGGCTCACTGACATCGTCTTGTCAGCTAGGCACGGAGTTTGCCAATGTCAGAGCTGTTCTAACAAGCCCAGCAAGCCCACGTGGCGCTCAACTTGCCCACAGTCCTCGAGACACAGCGTGGTATAAACTGGAGACTCACAGGCCTCAGGTCAGGGGCTGGCTCCTCCTTTTACCAGCGGAAAGACCACAGGCAAGTCTTGTCACTACTCTGACAGAACGCTGTGGTGAGCACAGGTGACATACGCCGGGGTCTGGTAAGGAGCAGATTCTCAGCATGTGTTACCTGCTTTCCTCCTTCTCCTGAACGCCTATGTCTTGACCATCCTCCAAGGCCCAGCTTGAGTCCCACCTCCTCCATGAAGCCTTCCTTGCCTCACCAGCCCTCACTGCTCTCTTCCTGGCCGCATTAGGAACGTCTTCCCCTCTTCATCTTTCTTTTCTTTTGTCCGTGCTGCTGTGCATAACTCCTCATCCCACTGCAGAAATGCATGTGGCAAGGCAGGAGGGAGCTGTCCCATCTGCCACCCTCCAACCTTGTTCTTCCTACCCCAGTGTCAGGCTCATTAGCTGCTCCGGAGCCATCGTCCTACTGTTCTAGTCTATTCTTGGGTTGAATGTCAAGGAGACCTATCGAGGCTGCCAGTCCCACAGATTGACCTGAATCCACACACATCTTTTTCTCCTTTCACCCTGCTTGCGTGCAAGCGTTGGCTGTCCTCTCTCAGGCTAATCCTCCCACCTGTGCCCTGGGTTCCATGCCCTCTTGCCTTCTTTGGGACTGCCCCTTTCCTCTACCCTCTCTACCAATTCCTTCTATGCATTTAAACATGTGTAAGTCTCTCCTATCTTTAAGAAGCATCCTACCTCAAAGTCCATTATGTCCCACCAGCTACCACTGCCTCTCTCTTGTTCCCTTTGAAGCTGAGCATCTTGACTGAATCTTGTAGATTTGCTCACTTCCAACTCACTTTGAAAGCCACTCCAATCTGGCTACCTTCTTACCTCTTAGGTTAATACTTCTGCTGGATACAGCTTCTTCACTGTTCCTTAGCGCATGTGTAATTACTGAGCTGCTAGCCAAGGCCCTTCGCTCTTTGCACGCAAAATACTTTCCCCAGGTCAAAAATGGCCCCACGCTTCAAAGATAATGTTTGGTAATGACTTCTGAAATTATATCTATACCAGGTGAAGGAGTGTTTCAAGAAGAAAGAAGTGGTCAATGGTATTGAATACTGCCAAGAGACTAAGCAATTTGTGCACTGAAGTGTCTACACAAGGGATTGGATTTAGCTATTCATAGGTTACTGGCAACCTCTGTAAGGTTTTATTGGTGGGGTTAGGGCAAATCTCTCATTCTGCAGATCAGCTAGCTAAATCCAATCAGGCAAAGTGACTGAAGAGACTCCAAGTTGCATACCTAGATAGATCCAGTCTAGAATAGGGACTCTTGACTTCCATTTAAATTGTACCCAAGACATACTATGTCATTTCATAGTGAATATAGACTGAGCTTTCCTTCTCCTGTGTGGGCAGAGCACTACCCTTTAAGGCATGGCTAGCCCACCCTCAGATGGTCAAGTTACAGAGTCAACCCATTAAGGAGCCATCTTGGTGACCAACTTAGTTTTGGTGGTAGGTGGTAGAACTAGTTTTTTGAGAATAGTGTTTTGCCCAGGGCTTGAGAGTCCTTCTAGAGCCTCACAATATTTCCTAATCTAGTTGTAGGTCAGTTTCCCTTTTGTTCCCTATCATAATTCACTCATTCTAGTAAGAAGTGCACACTTAAGTTTCTGCTCCTGCCAACTTCTCTAGGTCCCAGATCCACATGCCTTTCTCCTTTCAGAGCTCAACCAAGTTTCCTGCCATCCTGCAGAGATAGTGATACCCGTCTCTTGACCCACTAGAGCAGATATAGGGTCCTGCCTTGAGCCCACCCTTGGCTTGACCTCTGGTTCCTCCTTGGCAATTAGGTGTCACTTGCTTGGTGGCACTTATTTGTTTTATGTAGCTGTTTTGGGCAGCTGGGAAGTGAGTCTAGCATCCAAGTACAATCTTAGCATTAATGAATTCCCAAAATATCTTTTTTTTCTGGGGTAAATTGACTTTATAACTACCACCATTGCCAACCAAAAATTAAGTCAATAAATCAGGATGAGGAAATTGTCAGGAGTAGCTAGGAGTCCTGCAAGAAGAAAGCAAATGTTTATGGGTTGAACTACCATACTACTCTGTAACTGGCCTGCCATCCAGTTCCAGGGCCAAGGGGAGGCCCAGAGAGAGAGAGAGAGAGAGACAGCATCAGGCTCCAGGGGCATGAAAACACTTCAGTACTCTTGGTCCATGTTGGACCTGGCGTCTCCGTAGCACATTTCCAAACTCCTCCAGGAAAAAAGAAAGTAGTCATTGCCAAGTTCTTTCTGCGCATGTTTTTGGCAAGGAATAAGCATTTATAACTTACTAACTCTTTGCTGATACCATCAAACTCTGCATACTTGATGCTGCTTTCCCACATGCCCCATTTTCCTCTGCTGTGATTTCTCTAGAACATCACTCAGGCCCCAGGAAAAGAGACAAAAGGACATTCGGACTGTAAGTTGTGAAGTTAACACAGTTGTCATAGTTAGTGCTGTTTGGTAGAGAAATGGCCTTTTGAGGTTTTTACATTCGCTGAATCAACGAACAGTCATGAGTGCTACAAAAGTTAGAGACGATCAAAACCAGCAAATAAGCCAAAAAATACTTATTTTTGGAAAGAATCCCTCCCTCCAACCTCCTCCCAACATACACACACACTACAGCCACATATAAAACACACAATCAGATCCATGCTTGGCTAAAGAGAAACACTCCCAGGTGATAACTACCTATTTGCACAATAAGAACTATCAGAATAATAAATGCAAGCAATCACATTGCTGTTTCCAGCTCTTCCTATGCTTAGTGTCAGGTATTTGAAATATCTGTGTGATTTACAGAACATGGTACTGTTCAATCAAATATGTTAGTAGAATGTACGCAAAGCCACTTGTGTTATACTGAACGTCTTGAAATCTGCAAACATCCAGGTAATCAAAGTAATCTTTCCATTTTTGTCTGGATGTTGGACACTTACTGTCCTTACTTTAGACCTGCACTTCCCAGTTCACCCCACTTCTCCTCCTCCACAACCAAGAAGCAAGGCATTTCTCCTGTTTTCTAGTCCAGGACTTAGCGTGGATAATTCACACAGCTCTTTAATGATTCATTGATAACTGGGAATCGACTGGAATATTGGGAACTCAGATATACTGAATAATCAAAGATCAACATACTGTTAATCTTTTAAAAAATTATGTGGATATAATGTAACTATTGATGTCAAAAGTTGAAGTCCCCTAGTGCCAACCTTTGGAGTTGAGGTAGTTGATACACAGAGCTATTTGCTCTCTCATGCCTACCTTCCCTTTTCTTTTCTCATCTCCTCATTCATAATAAATCTGGCAAGCATAAAATTTAGATATTAGCTTGGGGACCTAAGTCAGGAGTGAAATGCCGTTTTCAAAAACTATCTCTAATCTTTGATCTACCTATGTTGTTGGCTGACTCGCAGCCCAGGCTGGCTCTTCCAATTCTACTTGAGTCGTGCATTTTTCTCCCTCCTGGTCTTCCTCTCTTCTTTTCTTCATTAAGCACCTGCTTCATGTTAAGGATCTGCTAGGTACCAGGGAATACAATAGTGACCACACTGATAAGATACTGTGAATGCCCAGCTTGTATGCCCTCAGCTTGTCCTGAAGGTGACCTGCAGATCCTTCCTTAGAAACCTATGGATTCCTGCCTCATTCTACCTTTCAGAGGGAGCTTTCCCAGGCTCTAGGAGTGCTTAACCTGAGCATGGGGAAGACGGAAGTGTTCAAGAACTAATGCCCCTGGAGTGACGTCAACCACTGGACAACGCATTACGGAAAATACCACAGCTTGCTTGCCTTCAGTTAGACAGCATTCGACTGGGTCCCGGTGGGTTTGAGCCCCCTTGCTCAGGGAGTAGCCCACTCATGAACATATGCTTTACTGGCTGTCCTCCCATCCTGCCTCACTTCCCCACTCCCTCATGTCCTTGGACTTCAATCCTTGTCTCAGGGTCTACTTTGGGGGAACTCATTGACCTTACAGACGCATCAGGGAGACACAGGAAAGTAACTCCAAATTGTCACACAACTCCTATTTTCCAAGTAGGAAAATAGCAGAATGCTATATAATTCAAATTGAGAATCATCTAAACCCAAGTTGCCTGGTATGTTTGCAAGGGTATTTTAACATATCCCTAAGCGTCACAAAAATCCATTAAGCATTCAGCTAAATGAAATTTGAAGGACATAGAAAACACAGGCATATTCTCCAAAAGAATTATCATGCAATACCTTAAATATAATGCACCAGCATTTTTCATTCTCTAAATTTAAAGATAATCCTTTGGTATTTGGGTCTTTGGGCTGACTGTGCTGCTCAGCTTTTTGTTAAACCTAAATAACATTTCCTATTCTGCAAAATAGTGTAATACCCTGAATCAAACCAATTCCACTTGGTAAACTTTACTTGAATGCTATTTTTCATCAACATCACATGCCCATTAGAAAAGAAAGAACAGCTGGCTTTTCACTAAAGTGATTATTTTTCATTATTGAATTCTGAATATTCAGTGTTACCTCTCTCTCTATCTCTCTGGAGTCATTCCAGATTAGATTGCTATATCCAAGACATCTCAGTTTGCTTTAGTTGAGGGGATAGGATGAATGGGAATGGGGTGAAAGGAGAGAAACCATATTGCTTCTATAATACTTTCAGCTTCATGGAATAAATGAAACAAAGACAATTTTAACATCTATGGCGTCAATAAATGTCATTTTCAGGGAATCTGCTATAGAGCCTGTGAAGTGACTGTAGCTTTGAAGCTGATTCCTGAATATAAATGTGAATATATATAGTCATACTGTCATACGACCTAGACCTCTACTGTCTACAGTCACCAGAACAGAATGAGAGTATCTGGAAACTCAATTATGTGACATAAATAAGACTTCATATTTATAAAATAAAAACTTTCTAATAGCAAAACTTCTGGTCTCTCCTTCAGCGATAGGTACTCATCATAAACTTAGAATTGAAAATCAAATCTTTATTGGTATTGTATCCTAAACTCATACAGGCTTGATACCATAATATCACCTTTATACAGTTCTTTTCAATCCACAGGCTTCTACAGTGGTTTTCCAGTAACTCAAGGGTTTGAAAAGAAATTACTCCTGCAGTGGCAGTTTCTAAAATGCTTTGCAGCATCTCCTCAGAAAGTAAATGGCAAAAAGCCAACCAGAGATAAGGCAGAATAATATAAATAAAAGCATCATATTCCTAAAGATACGGGTGTAGAACTGGGAAAGTGACCGTTACTTCTATCAAATAGGATGTGCCTGGGGGCCCTCATGGCCCTTGCTGCTCATAGGGTGGTCCACAGAACCCTCACAACTCCTACGGGAGCTGTTGGAAATGCAGAATTTCGGGTCTCACCCCCGACCAACTGAATCCCAATACGCATTTCAATAAAATCCTCTGGTGATTTACACGCACATGTAAATTTGAGAAGCACTATTGTACAACACGATATAACATGATATAAATGGAAAGACTGGAAATGAAGTTTTTGTCTCCAGAGGTGGGTGGGCGAGGGAGATAAAAGTTACCAGAAAAGTGGGGGGAAAAAGGTACAGACAACCAGAAAATAGAGAAAGGGCTCCATAGAGCCAAGAACAGGCCCTGAAATGGTAACTGGACTCCATCCACACCAAGCAAATATTGGCCTGCCCAGCAAGCCTAAATTGTGTGGTTATCATGACTTGCTTTTGACTCTCTGATGCTCAGTCTATTCATCTGTGAAACAAGGAGATGACACAAAACAAGTTCCATCTAAGCTCTAAGGTCCTACGATTTCACACACAAAAAATAACAGGCTAGGCGTACATTAGGACGGAGAACGTTCACATATCAAGAATATTTGCACAATTCTTATGCAGATTACTTTGTGATTTTGGACAATTTTTATGTTAAAATGTGGTTATTGCTCTACTGAGAGTAACCATTTCTTTTTTTTTTTTTTAGGAAAAGTATTTGTTTATTAAGCTTTTTTTAATTAATTTTTTTTGAGTGAGAGTAATCATTTCTTTACCTCTGTTCCTTCTAAAGGTGTTATTGCTTCTTTCTACTTTAAAAAAGTCAACTACAATGCACATGTATAGCCAAGACAGGAGAGACCCCAGTGAGAGTGGAAGAGGAAGAGAAAAGAGTGAAGTGTGTAAGAAATCTTTGCAGTCATTGGGTTATGAGAAATCACGATAATGACTCTGACTTCATCCTGTTCTCCAGTCCTTAGTTCCTTTCACAAGGTCTCATTTTCAAGTCTACAGTCCTGTTGTCGGTTACTATAGCTAGAAACAGGAGCATAACTTTTTCGCCCTCACAAGCATCTCTGTGCGATGTTTGAATGGCCATGTACATTACAAAATTTAAAATCTACATGGCTTAACAACCTCTGGGCTGACAACACTGTATAAGCTCCTTTATGACCTATTTTTCCTTAAACTGTTATACTTCAAGTTGTCCCAAAGCATCCCCAAACTAATCTCTGCACTTTTATTATTTATTTATTATTAATATTATTATTATCTATTATTGCTTTTAACATTAATAACATTTAATTGCCCAAATTTATAATATTTAGGCAATACTGGAGCTAGGTTACAAAATGAAGAGCTAAAATATTGCATTAAACTTCGGTTTCAAGTCACCCTGGTCTTAGGGAGAAACTGTTGCCATATGGAAGCAGAACTTGGATAGAGCTTTCTCAGCTGAACACTGTCAGCTGCCAGAGCTTCAGGCAAGAACTCAGAAAAGACGAAACTTCAGACCTGACGGAATTAGCCAAGAAGCACCAGGCCAAGACGAGGAAGGCCAAGTGAGAGCAGGCAGCATACACAATTCCGTTGCCAACAGAACCCCTCTAAGAGTGTCATGGACCAAATTTTCATAATGAAAGTCAAGAACAAGATGGCAATTGAGGTGGACACTTAAAAGGGAATATAGTCTGTATGTAGGTCATCCCACAGAACTCCTTTTTTTATTTTCCTGAGAAATTGCCAGAATGAATTAGAAACCATTTGGGTATTACACTTATCTCTGCCTCAACCTTATTTGTCCTCAAGGACTGCCTATCAAATTGCATCTTGCCTAATTTGGCAAGGGATGCCACCATGAAAGACAACTGCAAAAATCTGTTTGTATGTACAAAACGACTTCAACTAAACTTCCATGAAAACAACTCCCAAGACACTTTATTATTCAACACTCAACCTTCCCGTTCCACATCCCAAAGTGCCTCTCACCCCTCCGCCAGAAATGTTCATCTGGCCTTTATCTCAAACGCAATATAAAACAACCCTCTTCCTGCCTCCACAATTCCCAACCAGCTCTTCCTCTAAACCTCCCTGGTTTCTGCAGGTGACACCATGACATTCCCAAACTGGAAACTGGGCCATCGTTTGGATTGCTTTCTCCTTCATCACCTGAGTTTGAGCAGGTAATATTGATTTGTTTTTTTCCAGTATTTTCTGTAGTCCACCACCGCTTTTTTCTTCCTACAATGACCAGTCTAGTTCATACATTTGTTATCCTCACTTGAACTATTTAAAGCAACTATTTATAAGAAAAAGCCTTAACTCCTAGTTACTCATTAATTCATTTGGCACATATTTGAGCACCTATGGTCTGTGGGCACTGTGGTAGGGGTTGTGCTATGGAAAGGTGAGCAGAATGGACTTGGTCCTAGTCCTCAGGGAGTTTATGGGCTGGTGGAGCTCTTCTCATTGTAATCCACTTCGCAGGACACCATCAGATTGACCTTGCTAACACACTCTTTGAATTATATGTTTGTCTTAGTCAAATGCCTCCAATGGCCTCCTGAACACAAGACAAAGCAAACCCAAAGCAAAACTCTTCCATCATTTTAAAGCTTGCAAGCTGGCTTCTACCTACTTCTCTAATCTCATATTTCATTATTCTCTCAACAGGCCATCTGGTTAAAACCAGCTGGTTGAATCTCCACTTCAAGATACACCATATTCCTTCGTCTTTGCTTTATTACTGCTGTTTCTTTTCCAAGAAGATCTACATCCTCCATTGTGATATTTTTGTAATTGCCATACAAAAATTGTTCTCTCTCTCCTCTAAGCTTAAATATTTGGTCAATTTATATGGTACTTAATGTATTCAATAAAAATGTTTTCAGCTCATCATGTGACAGACTTTGTGCGAAACACTGGGATCTAAGAAGAACATGCTTTCTCCTCCTATAATTCTGATTTCCACTTTTAGAACAGGTTCTTTATTTTTTTTAAAGATTGGCACCTGGGCTAACAACTGTTGCCAATCTTTTTTTTTTTTCTGCTTTATCTCCCCAAACTCCCCCTGTACATAGTTGTCTATCTTAGTTGCAGGTCCTTCTAGTTGTGGGATGTGGGACGCCGCCTCAATGTGGCCTGATGAGCAGTGCCATGTCCGCGCCTAGGATCTGAACCCTGGGCCGCCGCAGCGGAGCGCGCGAACTTAACCACTTGGCCACGGAGCCGGCCCCATGATCTTTCGGTTCTTAAAGGCAGGGCTCATCAAACCCTGCATCCTCCGTAAGACCTCATACATTTCCTTGTTCATGTGGGTGCTCAATCATGCAACTGGTAAGAACGATACTGTTAACGTCAACAGATGCATTTTGAAGCTTCATTATTTATTATGTCCATAAGCATCTTCATTATTCATTAAACGTTTATTTAAATTGTGAGCTAACCACAGAAACCCATTTCACGGAAAGCCTAATTTGGGAAGGATTTGTCTACTTTGGAACGGGAACTTGGTGCACTATAATGAATTACAAGCCACCAGGTGTCACTCTTGTAGATGCTAGCCTGAGATCCACAGGTCTGAATCTGGGTGAGGGAGGGTCTCAAATGCTATATTGTGGTGGTAAAGCAGAATTTCCGCTTATTCACTGGATAATCATGCTCCCGATATGGATTTCTCTTCAGAATCCTTTAAGTGGCTAAGCATTACTCCTTAAAGTTACGCCCTCCCTCCTCTCTGAAAGCATGACAAATGGAGGGTTAAGGATGAATAGTCAGGCTAAATGGTGAATTTATTTTCTCTGTTGGCTTGTGTCACCGCCTCAGTTTGGTTTTATATAGTGTTATGTGAGTTTAATGTTGCTTATTTGAAAAATGAAAACAACATAGGATGCTTGAGTGGTTTGGGTCCAAAAGGAAATCTGTATATTTGCCAGAAAGAAGGAAAAGGGAAATCTGTAATAGAAACATTTACAAAACCTAATCTGAAAAGAAAGGTTTACAAGGTTTAAAAACATGTATGCATAAATGAGAATGAATTTTATTAATTTATATGCTCCTGGTAGCTTGAAAATTCCAAACATCAATGGAGGCAAATGTTTAAGAAGGTGTAAAAACCAAACCAACCCTGAACAGGGAGAGAAACTCTCCCAGCTGGTGTTTTGTGAAAGCTCAGTGGACAGCAAAATCTGAAACCCTTCAGGGAAGCCAGAGAAACTTCCCTCCTAACATGCCTGTGCTTTATACAACAAAGCCTCATTAAGTAAAGATGAGAAAATTGTATTTAACAGATAATTTTATCTTGGCGGTGTCCCTTTAAATACAAAAGAAAATGAACGATGGAAGGTTATGAAACAAAATTATTTACCCAAGAGGCTCTTAGGATGCTTAAGCCAGGATTCTCTTTTCGTTCTGCATTGGCTCGCCTTCCTGCAGGCTGTGTATTTGTGTGTGCATGTGTGCATGCATGTGTGTGTGCATGCATCTGTGAGTGTGTGTGCCTGTGTGAGTGCATGTGGATGTGTGTATGCACGTGCATCTGTGTGTGTGTGTTCTCCCTTTAATCCTCTCAAGAAGTGTGACTTTTACATAGCAAATAAGAAATTCTAATTGCAAAATTATGTCTTCCACGGAAACCATTTTCTACTCCTTTGCTCTAGAAACTCTGAAGATACGAACGCTTCCACAAACAGAATGAATAAAGCCCCAATTCTCTACGGTGACAAATTCAGGAAATGGCAGGTTTTCTCTTAAAGGAACTCAACTGCTCACAAAAGCTCTCATGTGCAAATAATGGAATTCTCAAATTGGGATAAATGTGCTTTTAAGAATTTTTATTTTGATCATTTCAGGTAACACTTGTGGATAATACAATATAGATTTGAATTACTAAGCAGATAAGGAAAATCTAAAAGGAAAAAAATTAGGGCAGGCCTTTATTAAATTTTAAAGTATGCCTTTGCTATACTCTTATAAAAAGCCAAATAGAGTATCAAAATCTCTGGAGATCACTAGTATAATTTCTTTATCATGTTCCATTTAAAATTTAATTATGCAGTCTACAACAAGAAGAATCTGGGCAGCTTAAATAGGTCATGCAGTGAGTAAGTTAACAATATTCTCAAGTTTTCCTTGTAAAGATGGTTCCTTTGATAGTCTGTTGTACATCAAAACACTATATTATAAAACAAGTATAATTTAATTCAGTCACTATGGACTCTAATATATATCTATTAAGAATGAAATGTTTTGATTTAGGTAATTTGGAGAATTAATGAAAACCATGTTCTTGATCGAGCTGCCCATGATGGATGAGCAGTATTGCATATACATTATCTTTGGGTAATTGTTATTTACATGTATTATAGCAAGGTCAAGGGAATTTTATATTTAATGTGTGGGGTATTTTGCTTTAGATCAATAATCATTCATAGCAAGGCAAAAAATCTATCCACTGAATAATTAATATATGAATTACAGGTTGATATGGCCTATGGCTTGATACACCTTCATTCCCCACCTCAAATTTTAACTAGCATGCAGGTTTCATCTGCTTATAATAAAATAACAAAGTAAACACTGTTCTGAGAACTTTACACGTATCACTTCATTTCATTCTTAGAACAATTGGTCCTACTATCACCCCCATTTTACAGATAAAGAAAACGAGGTACAGAAAAGTTAAGAAACTTACCCAAGGTCACCAAACTGGGATTTGAATACATGCTGGAGTTTGGCTCCAGAGCATACGGGCTGAACCACCTCACTAGGCTTCTTCTTATAGTGCAAGAAGGCATCTTGTCTTAGACCAGATGCTGCTCAAGTGCTGGTAGAAATACTGATCATAAAGCTATCTTTGAATGAGCCACTATAATAGCTACCGTGTATTGATGGTTTTCTGTGTGCCAGACACTGAGCGAAATACTTTACGTGGATTATCTTCTCCAGTGACACTATGAGGTGGGTACCATAATTATTCTAAATCTACAAATGAAAAACTGAGACAGAGATAGTAACTAACTTGCTCAAGTTCACATGACTAAGATACAGCAGACACAAGATTTGAGCATGTCTGAGCCCAAAGCCCAATCTCTTAGCCTCTGTGATAACATACACTCAACAGCAACTGCTCCAAACAGCTTGTCAAGCGTCAAATTTGGGTGAATAACTTTCCAGCCAATAAGATGAATTTTTCTGAATGCCAGGAGTATACAGCAGTGAGCAGAGTGGGAAGGTGAGAGAAGGCAGAAATCATACATCTGGTCTACCACTGGTTCTTTGGGAGCAGGTTTCTTCAATGCTTCCTCCCTCTCTTCCTATTATAGGCTGAATGTTTGTGTCCATTCCCCCTGCCCTCCCCAGCCAAATCCGTATGTTGAAGCCCCAACCCCTAATGTGATGGAATTAGGAGGCGGGGCTTTTGGGAGGTAATTAGTTTTCGATGAGGTCATGAGGGTGGGGTCCTCATGATGGGATTAGAGCTCTTATAAGAGGAGACCAAAAAAAAAAAAAAACCAAACAGAAAAAGAAAGAAGCCAGAGAGCTTGCTCTTTACCCCCACCCCTAGTCATGTGAGGATACAGCAAAAAGGCAGCTATCTGCAAACCAGGAAGCCAGGAAGTGGGTCTTTACCCAGACACTGGGTCTGCCGGCACCTCCATCTTGGATCTCCCAGCTTCCAGAACTTTGAGAAATAAATGTTTGTTATTTAAGCCACCCAATCTATGGTATTTTGTTATAGCAGCTGGAGCAAACCAAGACATTTTCCAATTCAAACTTTTCTTCATTTATGCAAACATCTGTTTGCTCAGATGGTCAAAGACTTATGATATTTATCAGGGACGTGCTATGTTCCAGGCACTGCGGATAAATGACGAACGATAAGAGATGGAGGTAGTGGACAAATTAAAGATAAATTTTGGAGGTTGAGCCGATTGACTTTGCTGATGAATGGAAAGACAATATCTATGATTCTAGGTTCTCATTTGAGCAGTTGGGTTCATGGTGGTAAGGCGGGTGGGGGTGATTCAAGAGTTCTCCTTTTTGCCACATCAAGTTTAAGATTATATATCCAAACGGAGATGTTCAATTGACAGCTGAGAATTCAGATTTGAGCTCTGAAGATTTGAAGAAGTGGGGCTGGAGATATCAAGATGGGAACTACCCACATAAGATGATCTTTAAGATTGTGGAACTAGATGCAATCACTTCCCACATCTTCTCTACACGTGAAGAGAGGAATGGCCAAGGGAAGCCCTGGGACTTCAGCATGTAGAGTCAAGCAGGGGAGGAAGAACAGACAGGAAGACTGAGGAAGGATGGCCAGTGAGAAAGGAAGAAATCCAGGAGAGTTTGGCATGCCAGAAACTAAGAAGGCATTTCATGGAGAAGGAAGGAGTCCCTACTTAATGCAGCTGAGAGGCCAAATAAGAGAACAGATAAAAGGCCATTGGATTTAGCCAGATGAAGGCTGCTATTGACCTTGACTGGGCCAGTTTAGTGGAATGAAAGGGTCAGAAGCCTGGCTGGAATAGGTTGAGGAGAAAATGATGAAAGAAGAACGCTTTGGCAGACATCATTCCTTAAGTACGTAAAAGCCATTTCCCCCTACTCTGAGTCCTACCTTCCTCCTTGATGGCAGACTATGTCCCCCGTTATAAAGGCTGCACATACCAGAAACCCAATTTCCCCTCCCTAAGAGCTTAGGCATGGGCATGAAATTCTTCCCTAAAACAGAGATACATATGAAGAAATGCCTTCTTCACAGGATGTGGTCAGATCTCCATGTGATGGCTGGAACTGCTGAAGTCATATTGTGAGCATGAGGTGTGCCATACCCAACATGCTAAGGATGGCAGAGGAGAGAGAGAATGTACCAGAATGCCAAATTAACCTTGGGCTTTCTCTGACCTCTTGAACTATAGCTACAAACTCAATCTGCATTTTTCAGCCTGATAAAGGTACAGTGCCTTTTAAATGGATTAAGTGAGGAAAATAGTAAGGAAGGATATTGCAAGAGAAAGGTTCATGCAGGAAAGAATTCAGTCAGAGACTGTGAGTGGGGGATACATTGTGAAAAGTTAGGAGCTGGGGGTGGGGGCAGAGAGGAAGAGAGAATACATCTTAACAACTACAACTGTGGCCTCAGAGTCAGTGTGCAGTAAGACGGCTGGGTGCTAGAAGAAAAATTGGAACTGTAAGGTTTGGAAACTAATTACTTAGGTCAGAGGGCTTGTTTTTTATTATTAGCCAAGTAGTGAATCTGAGAAAGGGGATTCTGGGGAATGTAAGTTCTGGGAGTACCATGGGGTCCTGTGTGGAGAACTTCAACTCTTTTTTCTTTCCCCAAATCCATTCAATAGATTTGCCCAGATTATTCGTCTTAAGGAACAGCTTAGAACATTCCCCATATGCACGGTATCAAAGGGAATAACAGCTCCTCAAACTGGAATCTAAACCTTTCACATTAAACTGTCATCCCCTAAGCTCCTCTTCCGGCCTCTGCATTCCATCAACAAGATGGTGCCACTTCCTGTTCCCTGCACACATTTCCTGTACACCTTCCCTGGGCCTCAGTGATGATGTTCCCTCTGTGTAGAGGGCACACATGCCACATGCCCAAACCTGACCCATCCACTCAAGTCCTGCTCAGAAGGTTGATTCCGGATGCTGTCTTTGCTTCCTCCCATTAGAAGTGGCCCATCCTCCTGATGAAATCCCATAGTGCCTTTTGTTTACTTATGTGTCTTTCTACCTTTCCTCTGGCATTAAACACTTTCCACTTAGCAGTGTGCTCATCTGTACCTGCCACACTAGACTAAGCTGCTTAGGGGAGGATATGATCATTTGTTTTCTACCAGAGAGCCTACGAGCATCCTTGGCATACAGCTAGTACTTACACCTTTGTTGAATCAATGAATAAATGATGGATTTTGTAAACACTGATGTGGACCAGGCTTGGATCCCAGGAAAATTGTTCTTTCATAGGAATTATAAAGAAGACAGGAAATCATCATCAATTCTAGATTACTTAGTAAGAGTTTGGCCTGGAAGTACCAACATTTTTTTTTCCTATTTCCCCCACCCACACCCCCCGGCAACCACATTTCTATTGTGTTTCTATGAGTTTGCCTCTTTTTTTAGATTCCACACGTAAGTGATACCATACAGTGTTTGTCTTTCTTTGTCTGGCTTATTTCACTTAGCATAATGCCCCTAAGGTCCATCCGTGTTGTCACAAATGGTAGAATTCCTTCTTTTCTATGGTTGAATAATATTCCAGTGTGTGTGTAAGTATGCATGTGTGCATATCACATCTTCTTTACCCATTCTTCTGTTGACAGACATTTAGGTTCTTTCCATATCTTGACTATTGTGAATAAAACTACAATGAACATGGGAGTACAGATATCTCTTCAATATCTTATTTTCATTTCCTTTGTATATATGCCCAGAAGTGGGATTCCTGGATCATATGGTAGGTCTATTTTCAATTTTTTGAAGAACCTCCGTGTTTTCCATAATAGCTGCATTAATTTACCTTTATACAACCAGTGCACAAGAGTTCCCTTTTCTCCACATCTTTGCCAACACTTGTTATCTCTTATCTTTTTGATGATAGCCATTCTAACAGATGTGAGATGATGTCTTATTGTGGTTTTGATTTGCATTTCCCTGATCATTACTGATGGCAAGTACCTTCTCATGTACCTCCTGGCCATCTGTATGTCTTCTCTGGAAAAATCTTGATTCATGTCCTCTGCTTATTTTTTTAATTGGGTTTTTTTTTTGCTATTGAGTTGTATGAGCTCCTTATATATATTGTGGATATGAACCCTTTATCAGATATATGATTTGCAAGTATTTTCTTCCATTCAGCAGGTTTCCTTTTCATTTTATTGATGGTTTCCTTTGCTGTGCACAAGCTTTTTAGTTTGATGGAGTCCCACTTGTTGATTTTTGCTCCTATTGTCTTTGCATTTGGTATCACCAACATTTTTATCTGCTAATTTCTAAAGGTCTTTCAGAAGATCGCACTTTGTATTGAGGACAATGAGAAAGATGAGGTTGTCTTACCTACCACAGCCCTCCACAGCGCACTGAACACCAGACTTAAAACCCCCCGAGAGCCACAGGGGGTGCGTTGAGTGGCAGAACTCACATGGTTCTCTTTGCCTCCACCTTTTCTTCTTGCTGCTTCCTGGTCAGTCACCCCCATGACTGAGAAATGTGATCAGTCAGAAAGTTCTGTCTTGCCCTTCCACTACATGAAATCTATTTGCTTCAAATTTCGGATAACGAGGCTCAGTAACTTAAGACCAAAATTCCATATGTGAAACTGCAAAGTAATGACTTTTATCTCCCACAGTCACACAAACCAGGCAGTTCTATGTTCTTGGTAGGAGGTCTGCAAACAATAACGCTACAGTGCACAGTGGTGTTCTAGGAATTGGGGGTTCCATTGCTTAGAATGAAACTTGAGCTCCCTAACCCCCTCAAAGGACGTATAGAAATAGATTAAGTTATTGGGTTAAAATACAAGAAAAAAGGTTCAGCTCTTTGATTATTGACTTTAACCTTTGGCCCCTGCCTTCCAGGGTTTATGCTAGAGTCTTGCAAAAGAAGGCACCAGATTTATATACTTAATTATTTTAACCTTCATATACCAATACTTCACATTCCCCAAAGAGCATCCTGACTTTTGGGTGTTATGCTATAAGAACCAGCTCGTGAATCTCTACAGTAGTACTTAAGATACCTCTGTTAAGGTCTACTAAATCGCTTTATTTTCCATATTGTTTAGTTTATGTCAAGTAACAGTGGACTATGCTAACAAGGAATTAAAATGCTCTCTTTTTCAAAAACAGCCACTAATAGTGCACGATTACAGTAAAACCTCTGTTAATATAAAACTTGTTTATACCTTTACTCTGCTATCCAAAATCAAGTGTTATCTCTGTATAGGCATCATTTATATTAAAACCCCAGCTTATCATAACTAATTTAGTGCCTCTACTCTGTTTGAGCAATTGGGGTCTTACCATGATTTAATTAAAACACATCTACCCAAACTAAACACCCTCGATCATTAAAAAAGATCTTGAAAGACATGCTTGTAATGGAAAAAAAAGCAGTTGTCCAGATTGCTAAGTTGTCCTTTGCTACAGCAAAATAAAAGCAAGGAATCATACATAAGATTGAAAACGATCATTTTCATGGTTCTAGAAATGAAACCATACATCCCATTTCCAGGACGCCTCAAGATAAACAGGACAGCATGAGTAGTACGTGTAGCAAGCTTAAATATTTGTTTTAATCCCAACAAGATCATTGGTTTTAATATTTATAATATAATTACAATGCTTAGTGCATGTTCCTCATATAATCTAATTTTTTCTGGTGACATATTATTATTAGGATTTAATTTCAGCAATGGCAAGAATTCAAAAACACATTTAGGTTATCATTAGCAATGAGAAACAAACCTGGTGCCTGTTCCAGCACCTTGTGCACATACCTCATTTCAACTTCAAAGCATTTTTAACTAGCAAGGCACAATCTACCGCTATGGGATTTGTACATTTTCACAGAATATTATCAACTAGTGGTGAGCTCCTTTAAATTAATGCCATGTAAGGCAATTAAAGCTGAAATACTCCACCTTTATGCGATATTTGTAAATGGCCTTTTGGAAAATTTCAAGACAGTCAAAGCCAAGGAAAACCAAATCATAAAACTGCTATAAAATGCCGCTGTCTTTGTTCCCAGCCGCATCTCACTAGTTAGCAGTTGACAGAATATTCCATTTTTCCTAGATGTCATAGCATAAGCATGCTTTTAGGACTAAAAGGATAAAAAACCCAAAGCATCATGTTCCGCTAATCATTAGCTGACAAACAAACAAAATAACTACAGGTGCCTTGTTCTAAATAGCATCAAGGTTTTCCAGGGCTCATTTGTACTTTCCCAGTGACAGGCTGAAGAAATCTGAAGAAAGGCTGGAAGCTGAACAACGGATGGAATTCTATAAGATTGAACAAACAAACAAACGTTAGCAAAAGAAATAGTCTGGCTGCCAAGAGAAGTATTCATCATGAAATAATTATATTATTTCATGTTAATGTGCGGAAGGGAAATAATTGTCAATGGATATGCCCCAAACTGCCCTGAAGAAAGTCAAAAATATACCTGAGGCTCTATGAGAAGCATAAATGAGAAAGAACTGACATATTATTTCTCACAACCTAATTGCCAAGCTTTACAATGACTGCGAATTGCAGTTCGAATGGGATTGTTGTCATGTTTATTTTCAACGTGATGCAACATTAGAATAACAGAAACTCATGAAAAAAAAAATAAGTAGGCTCATTACTAAAATACCTCCCACCAAACTCCAGAAGAGATTGGACTCTCCCTGGAGTCATAAACCAGCTGCAATAGAAGATCCTTCGCAGTGAATGTGGCAACTGCTGCTTGGTATTCACGATACAATGCTACTTAATAGAATTCAGGGTATGCTCCAGATTTCTCAGACAACTGAGTGATTTTTATCTGCATGATTACAGCTCCGTGTAGGTCTCATCTGACAATATGAGGGTGGTCCGTTTCTTAGCCATTCTAGAAAAGTTTGAAAGTCATTCTTCATTCCATTATTTTGGGATTAACTTCTTCACCACAAACATGGGCAGATACACAACTCTCTCTCTCCCTGAAAATAATGGATGCTTAGGTCTTCACAGTGGACTTTCTTCAGAGTGAAGGCAGAATGATAAACAAACTCACTGGGGACACACCAGAACACACGGACGGTTTTAGCCCTGTAGACCAGCAAACAGTTGAAATGTTTCTTGGGGACGTTAGCCAAAGAATTAAGACATATAGTAATTTAAATATTTGGATCACAGTAAACAGTTTTTTGGCAATATTAGTCATGATCCTATGAGCAAAGATTTTCTTTACCTAAAAAAAGCAACCAAATGTGCTTATCTTCTGTAACAGATGGTAACGATATGTACTTTCCCCCTCTGTTCATTATCACATTTTCTTCCCTCTCTTTTTCTCGTTCTTGAGTGTCTCCTGATTTCCATTTCCAACAGTTTGCCAGCAATACCCCACAGCCTATTCATTCATTCATTTTTGTTATTGAGCACCTCCAAAGACTAGGGCACGATGCTAGATGCTCTATGCAATGCCCACTAAAATCTCTCTTAAAATACTGCCACTCCCTTTCTTTCCTCTAATAAACAATGGCAATCATTTTGATGGCTTGTCATCTATAATTTGCATCCTGTTAATATCTTATTTCATATAATGACATAAAATATCAAAAATACATAAAATACATTGACCAATTTATATTTTGATTTCTTTTCCTGGTGGAGTATTAATATTAAGCATTTATTTAAATGGTGATAAGAACTACAAATGTATTTATAGTATCATCAAAACCATGATGTAAGTTCTTTAGAGAAAGCTGGGGATTCTCTCATAAATCTACAAATCCTTGAATGCAATAACCGTCATGGATATCCTAAAGAAACAAACAATTTAATGTGGTTTTAGATTGCCAATTCCTGTGAATATAATAAAGGAAGCAGCATGTTTATGGTTTCTGTGAAGAATGTGGCTCATATATACATCTCCGAAGACATGATATAACTTCAGAAGAATGAGAATGGTTTCCCTAAGTCATCTATGGACATCACCCTCGTTACTTCTTGGCTACCTCAAGCCTATGTGGCTCATACACAGATTCTGGAATTGACAGAGTGAAATACAAGGCCTTAAAATCTGACAATCCTCTCCAAGAGGACACAGCACTTCTTTCGGGGTGAATCAGAAATCATGCACAGAATAAGGAAGGTTCGCCTGCTCACCTTGGTAGACTTCCAGCTAACTCTGTGGTTGTCTCTCTGGAGGAGAAAAAGAAGATAAGTATGATTAGCTTACTTTGGCAAATTATAAAAATATGTTTAATAAAACCATAATATAATGCACCAAGTCATGACAGTATCTATGTGTGCAGAAGACACTTTCTATGCAGCTGTTTAGAAATGTCAAATTGACTAGTCACATTTCTGATTAATTGCCATAAACATTTCAATGGTTACTGTCAAAGGAAGTTTTACACACATGCAAAATCTCTACCTCTGCTTTCTGGTGGTAGAACTTAACTGTGTTTAAAACATTAAAATTTAAAACTGTACAACATACAGAAGAAAAATGGGAGGGGAAAAAATCCCAATCCACCTTTTAGTTATTTTCCAGTTAAACAAAGCACCTGTGTGCTCTTTCCGAGAGTCACCTAGGAACAAACTTCTTTGAGGATGTGTCTTCGTGTTGATGATCTCTGTCACCGGAGGTTCATGAAGGAACACGTTTAACACAAAATCCAATTCTTTCAGTAGCATATTGATTTTCATTTCTTTGTTATAATGTCCTACCAGTTGGGATTGGTGAAGGCAGATGCTATGACAATTCAAATGGCACAAAAGATAAGTCACTCACTGAAGGCTCTATAGCGTATTAATAAGAGTGACTTGAGAAAAGTTTCAAAACTAACTTTTTCCTAATTGCAATAGCTTGTCTTTCAATCAGAGCTGTGCTCGTGGAAGCAACCGGGAGCAAGGAGGAGGAGGAAGAGATGGAGGTTTAACGTTAGGATATTTTAAAAGCTGAGGTGGGCTCAACTTTAGACGGAAGGATTAAAGATATAATTCTTAGGAATAGCAGTGCGTAATCTTCTTCACATCATGTAATCCCTTTAAGAATATGAGTAAAGATGCGAACACCTTACATAGAAAAAATAACAATATACACAAGCATATACACACAAAATGTGGCGCACAATTGTAGATGGTTCATGAGCATCTTAGAGCTAACTTGTCAACCTTCAGTTAAGAATCTCAGCTTTAAATTTACACTGTCTTTACTCATCTTGTTTACCCAAATAAACGACTTCCTCCTCCATGAAGTTTCTCTGACCCTCCCAGCTTCTAGAACTCCCTCCCACCTATTGTCTCTGACAGTACCTGAGCACTGTTGGAATGTACTTGTTCCCATAGAGCCATGCTGCCTTAAAAATACCAGTGATTATGAGTTCAGCTTCTATAGAAATGTTCTTTCCCAAATAACCACACAATATGAAACCTTCAGCTTTTATTGCTCCAGAAATTGGCTTTTGAGAGAATATTTCCATTCCCTCAGCAAAACCACAGTTGAAGGCATTGTCACATGTATTCATCTCTTCTGAGAATTTAGTGCTTGCATAAGAAATTTCTCCTTCCAAACAGAATCTGGAATTGTGGGTACCCCAGCTGAGAAGGCTCCCTCCCTTTAGTCTTTCTTTATAACATCACAACAGAAATATCTTTTAAACTTGATTTCATTATTTATCATTTTGCCACTTGCGACCAACGTATATGAGTACTCCAAAAATACTTGTTCAATTTGTAAGGAATGAATTAATGAACTTTTGTGATCTTGTTGCCCTTGAGGGATGGGTCTATGTTTAGAGCTTGCTCATAGTAACAGCAGCATCCTAGGGGTTAAGGTATAATAACCTTTTATTCTTTCTAATCTTTTAACTCTTTATTTTTGCTTTCCAGGTTATACATATTTTAATATTATCAGTCCCCCTGGTATCTTTTAAAACTATACTAGACAGACATTATAATAAATCCATTTAAATCACAGTAGAGTAGCATTTCTCAACCTTGGCAATATAGTGACATCTTGAGTCAGAAAATCCTTTGTTGTGGGGGGTGGTGCTATGCATTGTAGGACGTTTAGCAGCACCCCTGGCCCCTACCCAATAGATGCCAGTAGTGTGCCCCGTTCCCATTTGTGACAATCAAAATGTCTCCAGACATTGTCAAATGTCTCCTGGGGGCAAAACTGTCCTCAGTGGAGAACCACTGCCATAGAGCAATAGAAGGCAAATGTCTACAATGGACCTCTGTTTTATTACTGGATTAATCCACATTCTCCATTCTCGTGGAGAAACATAGTGACTGAGCCCTCTCAAGAATGCCTGTTTCACTTTAGCTTCTGTTGCCTAAGTTTGCATGCTTACCAAGTCTATGTTGTGTTTGTTCCCCAAAACGTTTATGTTAGTGACACTCATTCTAGTTTTTAAATTTAATTAAACATGATATAAAACCAATGAACTAGGAGTATGGAAAAGTTCTTGTTTCTAGGAAAACTAAGTTGGATTCTTTGCAAAGATTAAAAACAACAAGTGGCTAAAGAAACTTGATGCTGAATTAGGTCTGGGGGCAAGACAACGATAAATATGGCCGGGGGGAGACAAGATTTCCACAAGCATCTTTAAGTTCTTGTTCCTCTTAAAAATAAACTAGAAATTCCTAATGGTAAATTATGGGTGTGATTTGTGCATGAAAGACAATATAGAACTCCGTTTGGGAAACCCACACACTCAAGGTGTTGGCCTTACCTTTAGAGCAAAAGACAAATACTGGGAAAAAGTTATGCTCTCCACATCGTAAGTACTAGCAGGAGAAAGTTATGTTTTACACAACTGTGTCCTCAAAAATTTACTTACAGGTATTGCTTTATAGGAAAAGTAATTTTTGGCGAACGTGAATGAATGGATGAACAAAGTTTAAATTACAAGATGTTAACTAAAAACCTGAAGATTCCATTGGAGCATGTAGCTCCACGATTAAAAAACCATATAAAGAATCTCTGTATCTGACGGCAACAATGCAGCCAGGACTCACCAACCAATCGCCATTTTCGAAATTAGCGAAACACCAGAGCTTTTAAATGATGACCTGTTCATTTTACCCACTTACTATTGCCAACAACTGATCTGAATTATTCAAGTTTACGTGAATTTACACCTTTTGCCAAGAAATCCTTGAGGAAAATAAATTTAGCATACTATGCTATGCTTCATCTAAATAATGCTTCATAACTCAATTAAAAGAACTTAAAGAGGGTGACATATTGAAAATTTTTAGGGCTGTGAAACTACTCTGTGTGGTACCACAATAAGGGATACAGGTCATTACACATTTGTCCAAATCCATAGGATGTACAATGCCAAGAGCGAACCCTAATGTCAGCTGTGGACTTTGGTGATAACACTGTGTCAGTGCCGGTTCACTGATTATAACAAAGGCACCACTCTTGTGGGGGATGTTGATAATGGGGAGGCTGTACATGTGTGGGGTCAGAAGACATACGGGAAATCTCTGTACCTTTTCCTCAATTTTGCTGTGAACCTATTCCTATTCCTTCTGCCTTGTGCTTGGGGTCTCTACGTCCCAGAATGTAATAATAACATGCCCTTTGATCGAGAATTGTTGGATCAATCAACAATGCAAACAAACAAGACAGCCCTCTGCAAATTTGAAGTTGTGCTATAAAATTATTTTATCAAAGGAAAAAACCAGAAAAGTACCTTGCAAAAGCAGACAAATGTCCCTTGTGTATTATATACAGTTTTTGTAGATTATTTAGCAATCCTTAAAAAACAACTTTAATTTTAAACGTGTAGAACATTCATCAGTGCACAGAGTGGTGCCAGCTTTTATCAGCTGTCTGAAATAGCACACTTCCTCGTCATCTCCTATCCCTTCCCATTCCCGAACCATGCAAACAGTTCTTTTTTTAGGAAGTGTTGAAGCAAGAGCACACCATCTATTTCTGTGCAGCTTGCCAGTTTCCAAAATTAGCCAACAACTATAAAACAGAGGACATGAGCCCCGGTGCTAATTGTGTGTCAGCATGACAAATATTTTTAAGACCAGGAATGTTTCTCTCCAGTGGTAACTTTGATTCTCCCAAAAGTACAAAGACTTCTTTAAAATATATTTTATTTTCACTGCCTGTCCTGCAAACAATTTCATTTTAATGTTCTGGTTGTAATAGAAGCGAGATTTTCTTTATTTTAATTAAGAGGGAAAGTCTCAACAATGAAGCAGATTTCTTTTCTGTTTTGTTGGTCACTTGGGTTTGGGGCAAATTGTGAGTCTTTAAAGTTGAATCTATTTCCAAATAATACGTAGCCAAGAAGATTAGCTTAAAGGCATCATTACAAATCCGTATATTAATTTAGAAAGTTAACTTTTTCTTTATTTAATGAGGTCACATTGTTTTATAACACTATATAAATTTCAGGTGTATATCGTTATATTTCAACTTCTATATAGACTGCATCATGTTCACCACCAAAACTCTGGTTGCCATCGGTCACCGTACACATGTGCCCCTTTACCCCTCCCCTCACCCCCTTCCCCTCTGGTAACCACCAATCTGGTCTCCACAGTATCTGTTAATCTGTTAATCTCCACCATGTTTGTTAATCTTGTGAAGTGAAGTGATGTGATATGGTAATTGTCTTTCTCCATCTGACTTATTTATTTCACTTAGCATAATACCCTCAACGTCCACAGTTAACTATTTCTTATAAGGTGAACCTTAGCTCTGGGGAATCCAAACACTTCTGAAATGAAAGTTTCTTCTCTGATAAAGAAAGACACTGTCCCTTCCCCTTGCTCTGACTTTCTCTCAGATCATTTATTTGTCTTTATGTTTTATTTTGGCCCTTATTTATTTTTTCTCTTCCACTTTTAGCCCTCCTAAATTTTCACTCACATGATTAAAATATCAGTGTGTGTGTGTACGCGTACACGTGTGCCTGTATATAAACACTAGCAATTATTCCCACATGGTGAAATCTACACACATAGACACACACACACACACACATGCTCACATTTTTGAGGCTCTTATTTAATACCAGCCACTACTCTAAGCCATTGACATGTGTCCACACACTTAATCCTCATAAAAATCCTCATGAAGTCGTCACCATGATTCAACTACAAGATGATGAGGAAAATGGGACACAAAAATGTTGAGTAGCTTCCCAAAGCCACTCAGCTAGTGAGGGACAGAGCCATGATCTGAACCCAGGCGGTCTGTCCCCAGAGCCTATGCCTTTGATCACTGTGCTACACTGCTGCTAGTCAGGATATATAAGCTACAGACATGATATGTATCTTCTACATTCATTCATTGGTTCTGGATTCTGTTCTATAGCAGTCAACAACAACAAAAAATGGCCTCACTCCTAGGAACTTTCTAATCTAGAAGCAGGAGATAGACAAAAAACAAATGGAGATTTATTACTATCTTACGTAGTATACGTTATGGAGAGCAATGAAGCAAGGCAGGGGCTAGAACCTAAAGGCAGGGTTGGGGGTATTATTTCCCACCTGGTGGTCAGGAAGGGCTGCGTGATAAGGAGACTGTGTGAATATGGGAATGCAGGAAACACGTCCACGTCTACCCCCACCTTAACTTCTTATGCCCATTTCTTTCCTTTGCACTATTGCTTTTCCTTCTTTTCAGCGAATATTCACCGAGTATCCACTGCGTGAAGCAGACAATTGTAGATGTTGCTGTGGTTTAAAAAAAATGATAGGCGGTCTGGATCTGTACGTTCAAAATGCTGACAAACTAAAAGGGAGATGAGACCCTGAGATAAACTCACCCTGTCACTTAGAAAACTGCAGGTTTCGACAAGAGCTCCTTCACGTCACTCCAGAGGCTGGCCAGCCTCTCAAAGCCACTCCGACGTGGAAGCCGATGAAACATCAGCTGGCAACATTCACAGAAGTGGTCCTGCCTACAGACCGACTTCACAAGAGGTACCACTCCAATCTCCTTCTGCCCAGCCTGCATTCACGGGGATTAACCCTTCCATACCTCTCAGTTATAAAATTAAGGCTACAAGGTGGAGTTTTTCTTCCAACCACTCTTGGTGTTCAGCTCGGGCTGAGGGTTGCCACTGTGGAGAGCCGGAACTTCCATGTACCAAATCCATCAGGAAGCAGGGACGTACTGGGGCGCGTTTGGAATTAGCAACCTGTATCTGGCAGCAGGCACACACACAATCTGGGTGGTCAGAAGACGTGCTGCATTAAGATCAATTTAGCGTAATTACTGGCCTATCCCGCCTCCATCTCAATAGGCAAGTCCTAGCCAGAATCCTTGCTAAGGTTTTTTTTCGGTTCAAGATTTCTTCAGATTGTTTTGGTATTCTTTAGAAAATACAGCTACAGATTTGTGCCTTTGTTTCTGTTCTTGTGCTCCAGTGTCTTGAAAATAAAATTGCTGCGGGTTTCTCTTAATTGACTCTGAAAAACTGTCCATCTGGCCCTGACCGTCATCTGTGAGGGGGCCACTGTTTAAATAGCTCTTCCATCTCTCCGTCTTTTCAAGATGACGTGAAGGACTTGTTTTCTTTTCTTTCAAAAATGTCATCTTGACACTTCGCTCAAGAATGCACCTGGGAAGAGGGGGCACGTCCTCGAGACTGCTGGTGGCATTAGGAGGAGGAGGTCTCCAACACACTTGGGTTTCCCTATTAAACATCCTACTCTTCATGCTCTGTGAATCTACCGCAGTTAAATTATGTGATCCAGTGATGACCCGAGTCAGCCATTAGTAACAATTCCTGCTCATTAAAACTCACTTATTCAGCCTTTAGCAACAGCAAATGCAACCAGCCCTGGAGGACAGTCGCAGAGCCTAGAAATGGCACATTACCTTTCATTTACCAACTTGTACTCTCAGAGACAGAAAGAAAGGCAAAAACAAAAAAACAGACAAGTCGTATGTAAGGCTGTGTGTATGTGTCTTTTTTCAAAGCTCTGTTAACAAAATGACATCTCTCTCTCAAAAAAAGTGTATTTCCTTCAAATACTATGCTTTTGCAAGGGGGAGGGGGTTTCAGACACTAGAAGATCTCCACATTTAATATTACTGGGTTATTGTGCTCTAAGCTTTACTGCAGTTCACAAGGGGGCTTCTTAAGGGAAAATATACCAAAAAATTATTAATTGAAAATAAAATTTTTTCTTTGATAAATCAGTTTAAAAGGAAGCCCATTTTGCAATAATGCCTAATTTTTCTCTATTAGCTCCCAGGGACATAATATCACCAATAAGTCCTCTTAATGAGAGAAAATCATCCCACTCCTGATCATTTCTAGATCAAAGAGGGATTTGCAAACACCAGCCTGCATTGTAATGTTTGACTAATGGCCTAATCCATCAACCGACAAGTATTGGTATTGAGTTCATTAGCATTTATTATTAGCATTTATTTATTAATTTGTTCAACAAATAGTTCTTCAGCTCCTACTATGTGCCAATTTCTATGTGCTGGGGGTTGAGCAGGCAATAAACAAATATGGACCCCTCCCCCACAAGGTGGACCATTGAGTGCGGAAGCCATGGCAACAAACATTCACGCAGAGGAATGCCTACTTGTAAGTTGCAAGATGAGATTGAATGAGCACCATCCCATGATGATCCTCTTCTGTGGAGGTTTTTAGGAAAACAAATCCAGAGAGACTTCATTAACATAACACCAAAGTCATGACTGATGAAACAGACTTGAACAAGAGGAAGGATGTTTTGTCTTACAGATGCTGCCTTTTCCCAGTGAGAACTTGCAGGACATCGTGTGCTTTTCCAGGATGGCCTCTGGCCTTGAGGAGGGCATCAGAGGGCTGAAGATACACAGAGGATTGGGGGCAGGAGAGAAGAGGGAGAAAAAGATGGCGGCTTCTGACAGCTGCAGTAAAACTCTATACGGGATGAAGTGACAATGAAAAAAAATGGAGAGATGGGTTACACCAGCTCCTGAACTCCTGGTCTGTTTCAGATTGGCTAAGAGTCTGATGACTTCCTCCCCCTTCACAGCACGACCTGCAGGCCCTGCCAGGTGCTGGGTGCTTTAGGGCTTTCAAGAACACAAGCTGGAACTTAGGACCCTTGGCCTTGTTGGTTTCCACCAGATATCCGGAAGTAAGGGACATTTATGCTTCTATTTGGCGGCAGAGTAGCTGTGACCTCTGCCAAAAGGACAGCCCCTCAAAGGGCTTCCCTCTATGGGGACCTGGCCTCCAACTTGCAGTGGGGAATGGGGCTCAGGCCAAGTTATTGAGCCCCTCTTTTTTTAATGAAAAAAATGTACCAGAAATTCTGTCAACGCTGACTTTGGCTATAGGGTTGAAAGCTCAGAGCAGCCAGTCATGGAAACTGGAAAGTAATAAAGGCTGTTCAGATGTGATCTGGGGGAATTTTGCTTTTTGGTTTGTTTTTTATTTTTTCCTTTTCAGAACAGTGACCATAAACACATAATAAAATGTTCCCTTCTCCTGAAGCTAAAGAATCCACTTCTTTTCTCCAATAGTGTTTTCATTTTCTACAACGTCTACCCTTACACAGTCCTGGATGAGGACTAGGATGGCGCTATTACTCCTCATTTTGCAGATGAGTCAAGTGGGGCTCCAAGAGGTTTGAGAGTTGGCGATAAAACAGTCAAGTCGTGGACTCCTACCCAGCCCTTCTGACTATAAAGGCGGCCCTGCCCATCAGAGGGATGGGCAGAAAGACAGAACACCATCTGTGTTCTCAGCACAAAAGGACGAATGAGATGAAAATCCTCCCATTCATGGGATCCTTTTGCCCTCCTTAAATGTGCCCATTTGAAATAACATGACTCTGAGAGCTATCCACAGAGGGGTAGTTAATGCTATTTTAGATCCTTCACATTTTCCATGGACTTCTTGGACTCTGCTGGGTAAATTAAGTGTGGTATTCATTGCTACCTCTGAAAATTCAAATCTGTGTATTCAACTATGGTGGGTCAGGTCCAAATCTCTCATTTAACAATCGCCAATATGTGTCTTTTGTGGCAATGGGAATTTTGAATGAACCTTCAGTACATTCACAGATGACAATTATATCTCTACAATCACTAAAAAAAATAAATAAATAAAATAAAGCCACAGAAATGGAATCAACAGTAAAAGAGCTAAATTATAGATAACAGAATATTCATAAAACTGTACCTCATCTCATGAATGTGGGTGCACTGTCTGTATGCCAGGATTTCTTTAGCCATTGGTGATATTCAGCATATTGCAATTGAGTGCAATTATAGTTAGCTATAATTAAGAACAATTACAGCTTTTATTTCTCTACTTGTTCTTTAAAAGCACATTTGTAATAAAACTTTTTTTTAAAAGGTGAAGAATATAATTATACATCCTTATAACGTCTCAAATAATTAGTTTGACTAAAGTTTCTTCTGGAACAATTTTCATTTTAACTGTCAGATCTGCCATTTATAGTCAATGGAACATACTTAAAAAAAAATTTCATCATTAACCTTTTCACCCCATATAGCTGTATAGGAATTATTGGTACAAATGGAAGGTTTCAGTATTTAAATCTCTAGGGCCTGCAGAAAGCTGTAAAAAAAATTTTCCCGTTTAGTTGTGTATGTGTGTGTGTGTGCATGTGGACATGTATGCCTGTGTGTCTTTTAATAAAAAAAGAAATGCTATATTTATAGAGTATGTTTTCTTGCTCAAGATTTTTTTGGGAAAAAAATTGCTTGTGATAGAAAGGTGTATTCTTTAATTCTACATTACAGAACACTGTCCTCTTTGTTTATTTATTGCATGTTTATGCAATGCTAAAAGTAAGAAGTCCCTGGATTGTGACAGATTCTCTGGAGCACAGGGTCAATATCAGCCTAATAGAATCAGTGCTTAATTAGGATCAGTGAAACACTACCTTCTCATAAATCTAGCCTCTAACTCAACTCCGTTTGTCGCTGTCTCCCCGGCTCGACTGTGAAGCCCATGAGGGCAGGACGATCTCTTGTCCATCTTTCTCTCCAGCCCGCAGGACAGAGTGTGGCTCTCGTAAAGTGCTCCATAAACTGAATATGTTGAATCGATGAAGAGGGCTTTTTTAAGGTCTTTCCCATTTATGTTGGGAATAATTGAAAATTAATCACCTGAATGACTTTGAAGATAGAAGAAAATTAGGTAATACAACTCTGGAAATTAAGGATATTTTCACCACTTATCTGGTTGAATTAGCTGTCCTGGGAAATAAACTGTTAGCAAAGTCTGCATGCCTGAGGAAACGGTGGGGGGGAGGGGGGGGGCGGGGCGGGGGAGGGGGGTTGGAATAGATAATCTTTTAAGGCTTTTACAACCTTGATATTATCTAATCGTTTACGAATTTAAACCAAACTTTAAAGGCAATTAACATGGGCATGTGACGTTTTGTGTAGCGTGGATAAATAGCAACCCCATCCACAGGACAGATCATTAGTGTCAAAGATACTAATACATTGAGACATTATTCATTAAAAATAATCTTAATATTCAAAATATCAAAACACACTCAGATACAGTTTATATTGTAAAGTCAATCACTTAGTCCATAACAGCCATCAATTATTATATATTTACTATGTTTCACCTTGCTTAGCACTTTACATGAATTCTCTTTTATTCTCCACGACTGTTAGTTATTATTATGTCCATTTTTTCAGATAAGGAAACTGAGGCTTAGGGAAGTCAAGTAAATTTGAATCCAGACCCGGCCAACTCTAAAATAAATGGTTAAAACAAGAAAACAAAACAAAACATGGCTAATCGTTGTCAAAAGTCACCAAAAGTAGGCTGATAATCTGGGTGGACCTCTATCTGTAGCAATCTAATGGCTGAAATGAGAGAAACAGGGATCTGAGAAAAAAGTTTCACTCCCCAACTGAAGTTTTCTTATAGCTCTATAAGCTTTCAACTCACAGGTTCTCAGACATAGATACTTTCTTTGAAAAAGGTCTGTATGTAGCAGAGGTGTTGAGGGCAGATATGGGGGTCCAGTGATATATCTCAGGGTCAGGTCTAGGGTTAGGGGTTAGTTTGAGCTACTTCTGGGTACACACCCTCACCCAAATACCCAAGAAGGAGCTGACATGGCCATTCATCGTAGCACTGTCTGTCACTGAACAATCTGAATGCCAGGAATAAGGTAGTGGTGAAATAAACTGTGCTACACCCACACTGTGGAACATCCATGAGCAGTTAGAAAGAACGAGGTAGCCTTCTGTGTTCAAAAATGGGTGGAATTCCAAGGCATGTTGCATGATAAAAAGAATATGGCGTAGAATAATATGTTGGGTTTTATGCTGTTGATGCTATAAACAAACACAGAACAAGATGTTTCACGGGTCCATTTGAGTATGGAAATGTATAGATACAGGTCTAGAAGGAAAGACAGCAGGTGGATAGATGGTAGCCGCTGCAGAAAGGGGAGTGATGGCCATAGAAAATTTCAGTCTTATACACGAAGTTTGCTTTTTCTAAGGCCACTCAGTCAACTCAAGAGCTCAGAGGGTGACCTGCCATTTCCAGGGCAGCAGCAGGGCCTCCAGTTCTCCAGGGAGAGAAGGCACCAGGGTGCATGAGTGATTGTGGCATCTCCTGAAGGGTGGCAGGAACTGGGCACCCACCCTCTGCCCCAGCTGCCAGGGGAGGGCTGCAGGCACTGGTTTGTGATGGGACAGTGGGTGCACATCACGCTCTGTGCACGCGACCTGCCTCCCACGTGTGATGCCCACCTACCAGGCTGTGGATGGGATACCTAACCACATCCAAGGCTGCGCTAGGTCCAGCCACACTGCCAGCACGTTGCTCATGGCTTTGGGATGTGCACAGGCCTGGGGATCTGCCTGCCCAGAGAAGGGCGACAGTGAGCCCAGGTTTGCTGCCCAATGGCTGCACAGTGGTCCTCCCGTCCACTAGGGGTGCTAGGGAAGATCCCCACTCAGCATCAGAGCTCTATGCCACTGTTCCAGGTCAACTTTCACCAAGGGCAGCCAGGGACAGTTTGAGGGGACTTGGGTGGACACCTATGACCAGAAACGCCTGTCCAAAAAAAGGGCTGCTTATTCAAAATCTCATTTCACTGGGGCCAGCCTGGAGGCATAGTGGTTAAGTTTGTGTGCTCCACTTCAGCAGTCCAGGGTTCGTGGGTTCAGATCCTGGTGGGGACCTACACACTGTTCATCAAGCCATGCTGTGGTGGCATCCCACATACAAAATAGAGGAAGATTGGCACAGATGTTAGCTCAGGGCCAATCTTCCTCACACACATACACACAAAACCAAAACACCGCATTCACTTGGTCAGTTTGGCCTACAAGTATGTAGGTAGATTCCTGAAAGGTATGCAAAACCAATTTTTTATGTATTGATCAATTTTAGATGCCCTCAAGAAGCTTTCCTGTTTAAAGGAGCCCTTTGAGGACTCTGTTTTGGTAAGGAATATAGTCAATCTCTCACTTGTTTTGTAAACTGTATCTTGGGAAATCAGATTTACTAATTGGAAAGTTTCATAATTAACAGAATTCTCTGTGGTAAGGGTTAAGTGGAAAGAAGGGGGTATTTCAACCAATAAAAATAAGTCCTAGATGACCACTATGGCCTGAGTTCTACATGGAATGATTCACTTTTTCATCTACCATCGTGGGAGTAGGAAGGTTAGCTTTTTCTGCGGTGGTGGACTGGTGGGACACTGATGTTCCACAAATATTACAGAGAAGTTGTAAAGAGTGAATGTGAATGGAACCATCTGAACAAAACACTCCAGTGGAACACGTCACTTAGCTTATATGTGTAGTCAGGGCCAGTCTTACTCAGGTTAGGAGATGATGTTGGGAGCTTCAAGGAAATTCTCTGTTCTCTCACTAACCTAAACTCCCAGATGGCTTCTCTGAGAGCTGAAATTTCCATCCCTCCCTTCTTCTTTCCCACCCTCCTTCCGTTCTTTCCTTCCTTCCTCCTGCCCTCCCTCCCTTCCTCCCCTTCCCTTCTCTTTCTCCTCCTCCTTTAGGAAGACTTTCTCTCAGCTTTACTGGGATATACTTGATAGACAATAAACTGCATATTCTTGAAGTGTAGGATTTGTTAAGTGTGACGTATGTATATGCCCGTGAAACTATTGCCGCAATCTAGATAACAAATATATCCATCGACCCCAAAAGTTTCCTCCTGTCCCTTGGTAATCCCCTCCCCCATCCCTTCCCCTTTCCCAAGTAAGCACTAATCTGCTTTCTGTCACTCTACATTAGTTTGCGTTTCCTAGAATTTTATATAAATAGAATCATATAGTATTACTTTTTTTGGTCTGGCGTCTTTTACTCGGCATAATCATTTTGAGATTCACCCATGTTGTAGCCTATATCAACAGTTCATTCTCTTTTCTTGTTGAATACCATTCCATTGTATGAATATGCCACAGTTTATCCATTCTTTTCTTGATGGACATGTGGGTTCTTTCCATGTTTTGACTATTATAACTAAAACTGCTATAGACGTTCAGGTACACATCTTTGTATGGAAATTGTAAGATTTTCTTTCTTTGGGGAAACATCTAGGAGCAGATTGGCTACCTCTTAGGGTAGGTGTGTATTTAATTTTTTAGGAAACTGCCAAACTGTTTTCTAGAGTGATTGTACCATTTTACATTCTCACCAGGAATTTTATGAGAGTTCCAGTACTTCCACTCTATGATTTGATATGATCAGTCTTTTTAATTTTAGCCATTCTAATAGGTGTAGAGTGGTAGCTCTTTATAGATTTAATCTGCTTTCCCCTAATAACTAAGGATATTAAGAATCTTTTCAGGTGCTTATTTGACACTGTATTTTCTTTGGGAAAGTGCCTGTTCAAATCTTCTGCTCAATTTTTTAAAAAATTGGGTTGTTTGTTTTCTTATTGTTGAGTTTTCAGGGTTCTTTATCAGATCTATAATTTACAAATGTTTTCTCCTAGTCTGTGACCTGTCTTCATTCTTGTAATGATTTCTCTCAAAGGGAAGATTTTTTTTTTTATGATGTCCAATTTATCAACATCTGGATCATTCTTTTTAGAGTTGTATCTAAGACATCTTTGCCTACTCAAAGTCACAAAGATTTTCTCCAGTATTTTCTTCTAGAAGTTTTATAGTTTTAAATTTTATATTTAGTCCTGTGATAAGTTTGAGTTAATTCTTTTTATATGGAGTAAGGATCAAAAAGTTTGCTTGTTCATTTATTTTTTGCATGTGGATGTTTAGTTGGTCCAGCACCATATGTTGAAAAACCCATCATTTTTCCACTGAATTGCCCTTGCACTGTGTTGAAAAACAATTGTTCATATATGTATAGATCTCTTCCTTGGCTCTCTATTCTGTTCCCTTCATCTACTTGTCTATGTTTGGCTCACTATCACACTGTTTTGATTACTGCTGCCTGATAATAAGGCTTGAGATCATGTGGTGTTAGTCTTACAACTTTGTTCTTGTTTTTCAAAGTTACTCTGGTTATTTTAGGTTTTTCACATGTCCACATGAAATTCAGTTGGTTTTTACAAAAAAAGCCTGCTGGGATTTTGATTGGTATTGCATTAAATCCATAGATCCATTTGGAGAGAATTGGCGTCTTAACAATGTTGAATCTTCTGACCCAAGAATCAGTGTGGCTTTCCATTTATTTAGGTCTTCCCGAATTTTTCTCCACAACATTTTCCAGTTTGGAGTGCATAGATTTTCACCTCTTTTGTCAGATTTATTCCCAAGCACTTAATATTTTTGATGGTATCATAAATGGTATAGTATATAGAAATACAATTTACTTTTATATATAGATCTTATATCCTGCCAACTTGCTAAACTTATTTATTAGTTCTAGTAGTTTTTTTGTGGATTCCATAGAGTTTTTTATATATACAATCATGCTGTTTTAAAATAATTTCACTTCTCCATTTTCTTTTTTTTTCTTTTTTTTTAAAGATTGGCACCTGAGCTAACAACTGTTGCCAATCTTTTTTTTTTTTTCTTGCTTTATCTCCCCAAACCCCCCCGTACATAGTTGTATATCTTAGTTGTGGGTCCTCCCAGTTGTGGCATGTGGGACGCGGCCTCAATGTGACCTGACGAGCAGTGCCATGTCTGCGCCCAGGATCCGAACCCTGGGCCGCCACAGCGGAGCGCGGGAACTTAACCACTCGGCCACGGGGCCGGCCCCTCACTTCTCCCTTTTCGATGTAGGTGTCTTTTATATTGTACTTTTATACTGCAGGCTTCCTTATTGTATTGGCTAGGCCCTGTAGGACAAGGCTGAATGAAAATGGAGAAGCAGATATCATTGTCTTGTTTCTGATCTTAGATGAAAATCATTCAGTCTTTCACTATTAAGCACAATAATAGCAGTGAATTTTTCATATCAGATTGAGGAATTCCTGTCTATTCCTAGTCTGCTGAGACTTTTTTTCAGGAACAGATGTTGAATTTTGTCAAATCCTTTTCTGTATCTATTAGATGATCACATGGTTTTTCTCTTAGTTTGTTAACATGGTGCATTACATTACTGATTTTCAAATGTTGTAACAAGTTTGCATTCCTGGTATAAAACCCACATGCTCATCATCAATTTTCATTTTTCTATATGGTTGGATTCAACATGCCAAAATTTTGCTTAGAATTTTTGCCTCTATGTTCACAATGGATACTGATCTGTAGTTTTCTCATAATGTCTTTGTCTGATTTTAGTAATAGGGTGATGCTGGTCTCATAGAATGAATTGGGAAGTCTGCCTTCCTTTTTAATTTTCTGGAAGAGTCTGTGTAGAGATTATATTATTTCTTCCTTAAATATTTGGTAGAATTTACCAGCAAACCCTTCTGGGTCTGGAGTTTTCTTTGTGAGAAAGTTTTTAACTACAAAATCAATTTCTTGTTAGATATAGGGCTATTCAGGTTTTTAATTTCTTCTTGAGTAAGCTTTTGTAATTTGTGCCTTTCAAGGAATTTGTCTGTTTCATTGGAGTCAGCAGTGGGCCCCTAGCCTGCAAGCTAAGGATGTTTTAAAAATTTTTTGAAGATTGAAAAAAAGTATGTGACATACTCCATATGCAGTCCTCAAAGTATAAAATTTTTACTATCTGGTCCTTTATAGAAAAAGTTTGTTGACCCCTAACCTAAGTTTCAAATTTATTGGCATAAAGTTGTTCACAATATCCCTTATTATCATTTTAAATATCTATAGAGTCTCTAATGATATTCTAATGATATCACATCTTGCATTTTTATATTAGTAAAAAATATTTTCTCTTTTTCCCTAATCATTATAGCTAGATATTTAGCAATTTTATTAATCTCAAAGAAACACCATTGGTTCTGTTAATTTTCTGTTCTTTTTCTATTCTCTATTCCACTCTTATTTTCACTGTTTCCATTCTTCTGCTTAATTTGTGCTTAATTAGCTCTTCTTTTTGTAGTTTATTAATGTAGAAATTGAATTAATTGATTGTAGGCTTTTCTTTGCTTCTAATATAGGGGTTTCATACTAAAAGTTCCCCAGGACACTACTTCAGTCACATCCGACAAATAGTGTTATGCTTTGTTTCTATTTTTATTCAGTTCAAAATACATTCTAATCTTCTATATGATTTACTTGACCCATGGATTATTTAGAAGTATGTTATTTTAGTTTCAAATATTTGGAGATTTTCTGTTATTAATCTGTAATTCAATTCTACTTTTTCAAAGTGTGTGCTTTGTATCACTTGAATATTTGTAAACTCATTGAGACTTGTTTTATGGCCCAGAGTAGGGTCTATTTTGTTAAATGTTCCATATGCCCTTGAAAAGAATATGAATTCTGTTGTTGGGTGTAATGTTCTATAAATGTCAATTAGATCAAGTTGGTTCAAGTGTTATTCAAATCTTTTATACCCTTACTGATTTCCCGTGGACTTCTTTTGTCAATTATCAAGAAACGAGTGTTGAAATCTGTGAATATTGTGGATTTGTCTATTTCTCCTTTCAGTTTTTGCTTCACGTACTTTGAATCTCTGTTATTAGATGCACAGAAGTTTAGGATTTCTATGTCCTCTTGATAAATCGATGAATTGACCCCTTTATCATTATCTAATGACCCTCTTTATCCCTGGTAATATTCTTTGCTCTGAAATTTACTTTGTCACTATTAATAGAGCCACTCAAACTTTCTTTTGGTTAGTGTTATTATTGTGTATTAGTTTTTAGGGGTGCTATAACAAAATTCCAGAAAATATGTGGCTTAAAACAATAGAAATTTTTTCTCTCACAATTCTAGAGGCTAGAAGTCCAAAATTAAAATGTCACCAGGGCCATGCTCTCTCTGAAGACTCTAGGGAAGAACTCATCCTTGCATCTTCCTAGCTCCTAGTAAGTGCCAACAATCCTTGGTGTACCTTGGCTTGCAGCTGCATCACTCCAGTCTCTGCCTCTGTCATCAAATGTCTATCTTCCCTGTGTGTGTTTGTGTCTCTGTGTCTTCTCTCTTCTTCTTATAAGGACATGAGTCATATCAGATTTAGGGCCCACACTAATCCAGTATGTTCTCATCTTAACTAGTTATATCTGCAGACTCTATTTCCAAATAAGGCCACACTCTGACGTTTTGTGCAGACAAGATTGTGGGGGGACACTATTAAACCCAGTACAGTTTGCCCTCTGGACCCCCCAAATTCATATCCATACCACATGGAAAAAACATTCACCTCATCTCAATATCCCCCAAACTCTTATCCCATTCTAGCATTACCTTTAAATCCCAAATCTCATCTAAACATCATCACCTTAAAAAAATTCCAAACATCATCATATAAATCATATAAATTAGGTATGGGTAAGATTCTGGGTATGATGCATCCTGGGAAAATTCTTGTACATGTGTGGACCTGTGATACTAGAAAATAAGTTATCTGTTTCCAACATACAATGGTGGGTCAGGCATAGGATAGACATTCCCATTCAAAAAGAAGAAAAAAACCAAAAGATAGAGAGAAAATTGAAGGGACAAAGGGGTCACTGGTCTACACAAGTTTGCAGCATGGCAGGGCAAGTTCCATTAGGCTTCAGGGCCTGAGAATAATTCTCTGATGCTTGATCCACCTTTGGGTCCAGGAGTGCTGAGCCACCTCCTGCCTTTGGCCTGGCAGAGATCTCATCAACTTCTGCCTCTGAGCCCATGGAGGAGGCACCATTAGCCCCGCCACTGGGTCTGCCTATCTGACCCCTGTTTCTGAAGCCCTGTCCTCAGAATCAGTCTTCCATATTCTTGAAGAGCAGATACTGTCTGTAGTTGAGTAGTTCTATCAGCCTATTTCCCATCTGTAGAAACCCTGAAGTCTGACAGCCTTCTGCCATGTCATCCTGTCTTTGTTCCCTTCAGTTCAAGCTCTCAGTGTTTCTGCCGATATAATGTTCTCAAAAACCTTGTTGGTCTTCTATGTATGTCACGGGGCTCTAAACCATTACACAGGAGGATTTTATACAGACCATTCCTAGATAACCCCATCTCTATTCCTGGCTTATGCTGAGATGATTGATTGGATCTGTGAGTCACACGTTTAATCAATTCAGCAAAAGACTGTCCACCCACACCCTTGGCCTTGTTTCCAGAGCATGCTCTGGATGGGCTGGGAATTTTCCAAATCTTCAAGTGCCAGTTCTTTTTTGCTTAACAATTCCTTCCTCAATTTATCTTTTTCCTCTCTCATTTTACTATAAGCTTCAAGGAAAAACAAGGCCACACATTCCACACTTTGATTAGAAGTCTCCTCAGCTAAATACCCAACTTCACCATTTATAGATTCTACTTTCTACCAAACATTAGAATGCAATTCAGCCAAATTTTCTGCCTCTTCGTAACAAGGACTGTCTCTTCCAGTGACCAATGACGTGTTTATTCTGAGATCTCACCAGAAGCACCTGAATTTTCATATTTCCACCAATATTCTGCTCATGATGATATACGCATTCTCGAAAATGATGGAAGCTTTCTCTCCCATGGCCTTCCCTTCCTTCTGAGCCTTCACCAGAATCACCTTTACGGTCCATATTTCTATGAACAATTTCTTCAAGGCAATCTAGGCTTTTTCTATCACGTGCCTCAAAATTCTCCCAGCCTCTACTCATTACCCAATTCCAAAGCCATTTCCACATTATTAAGTATTTGTTACAATAGCACCCCATTTCCTAGTACCAAAATCTATATTAGTTTCCTAGGGCTGCCATAACTAATTACCAGAAACTAGGTGACTTAAAACAGTAGAAATGTATCTTCTCCTAGGTCTAGACGCCAGGAGTCTATGATCAAGGAGTTGGCAGGGCCATGTTCCCTCTGCAGGCTCTAGGGAAGAACCTCTTGCCTCTTCCTAGCTTCTGGTGATTGTCAACAATCTTTGGCATTCCTTGGCTCGCAGCAACATCATTCCAGTCTCTGTCTCTGTTGTCACATGTACTTCTTCCCTGTGTGTGTCCGTGTGTCCTCCCCTCTTCTTATCAGGACACCTGTCAGGTTGGATTTAGGGCCCATCCTACCATAATATGCTCTCATCTTAACTTATTACATTGGCAAAGACCCTATTTCCATAGACGATCATATTCTGAGATTTCAGGTGGATGTGAATTTTTGGGGGACACTATTCAACCCAATGCATATGGTGTAACTTTTTCATCCTTTCACTTTTAACCTATTTATATTTTTATATTGGCAGTGCATTTCTTGCAGGTAGCATGTAGTTGGGTCTTGCTCAACTTATGGCTCATTATTTCCCATTATTAACACAACACCCTTCTATGTACTGCACCCATTGCCCTGATTCTTGAGGTTTTCCTATCTGGTTGATGGGAACAGGCACTATTTTCAGCCCTGTGTGAATGCCAGGCACTGTTACTTCTAATCTTTTCAGATGGTTCTTTCCCCAGCCTCCAGTTTCTTTTTCACATACATTAAGCTGATCAGTACTCAGCTGAGGACTCAAGAGGGACCTTCTGGAGACGTCTGAAGTTTTTTCTCTCTGTAGCTCTCTGCTCTCCAATGTGCATGTGAATTCTAGCCACCTTGATCTTCCCAGACTCTCACCTTTGTCTCCTCAACTCAAGGAGCACATCAGGCTCCTCTAAACTGCACCCCTGCCAATGCCCTGAGTCATGGCCTGGAAATTCTCTCAAGACAGCAAACTAGGGTAATTTAGAGCTCATCACCTTTGTTTCACATTTCTTAAGGATTACTGTCCTTCATTGTCTATTGTCCAGTGCCTTGCAAACTGTTTTTTTTTTTCAAAAATGTATTTAATTTTATATTATATTTATAAAGTATATTTTGTCTTTTTAAAATTGGTTCATGACACAGGAAGAAGAATCCAGTCTCTGTCACTCCATCTTGGTCAGAAGCAGAAATCCCCTAGCTGACTTTTCTTGAATTGGAAAACAAGCTTTCAATTTCACAATTACAGTTAAGATTAAAACGTGTGGGGTAGTTAACACTTTCCAATTCACATCGAAATGACTAATATGTCTTTCTTAAAAAAATAGCTATACAGGGTAAGTCCATGAAGGACGTTAAGAGTCGGGACAAGAATGTTGGTCAAGAGTCCAACCACCTGAGTTTAAATCTTGGTCTGTCCTCTATCAGCTGTGTGACCTTGGGCAAGTTACCTCATCTTTGCAACTCAGTGTCCTCATCTGTAAAATGTAGGTAAATCTGGACTCTCGTGGACATTTCATATGATAACAGATGTCATTACACTCAATACAGTGAACCAGCATTCAATTCTCAATAAATATTAACTATTACTTCTACTTCATGTTATTTCCTGGAGACTATACCTGTGAACAATGTAGGAAAAATTCTTTAAAAATACAGCTTTGGGTTTCTCAATGGACAGACACTTTCCAGCTTATAAAGAGAGAGTATGAAATCATATTAGATTTCCAGGAGATCCGCCATCAGAGTAGACTCACCATGGGATAGGATAAGGGGATTCACCACGGATAGCATGCAGAATAAGTTTGGGAATTGACTTAGCACCATTTAAAACTGTTGCACCTGACAGGCTGCTGGTTTTTAATACAGATTTTATTTTCAGGTGGCACATTTTATAGTTGATCATAGAAGATTACTCTTTCTAGTTAATCATCCCCTTCCTAAGTTCAGACAAGCTTTTATAACCAACTGCCTATAAACCAGACCTATTGGTATGATTGAAAGTTGATGATATAAACCGGTAACCGTGAAGTCTCTATGCTGGAGCAATTTTCACATTATCTTTTAAACTGCTCTGTGTAGCTGTGGCTTTGATAAAGAGGATCCACTTTAGAACAATACCAGCAAAATCAAGTTACTCTTAGAACTTCACCACGTGGTCAGGCTACTTACAATATCAAAGCTTAGTAATTTCAGACATTACATTAAAACCATCATGTAGGTGCTATTGAACTGGTCAGATGATTCATCTCAGGAAATCCGGTAACATGCTACTGACGCTTATACTCAGACCCTGATTTTATTCTATTTGGCTCTTTATAATCCATTTTAAAGCTCACATTATACCTCCTCCTTCAGCTGCAAGTTTTGGCCTCTGGCCCAAAGACGTAAACTTCTGAGATTACCTCCAATTCTTTTTGGCCCCACATGAAAAATCTACCACTTGGACTTTCTTTGCCCATTGAGAATCAGGTTAAAAATATTTTTCATTAAAATTTTCTTTAAGGTTCTGACTCACATCCATTACTGCTACAGTTAACACAGCCAGTTGGGTCCAAGAACTCTGATTCTAGAAACTACAAAGAGCACCCAGCGCTCACCTTCCTAGGCTCAGTTTGCTCTGGGAACTCTGAACAGTAGACCCAGGCCAGAGTTTTAGGCCCAACAGCTGTGTATAAGAATGTAGTGGCGGCTCCGTACCTTTATAAATCTTGCATTCTGCTCCTGCCTGAATCCTGGGTTTAAGCTGGTGGCTCCCGACCTCATGGCAGTTGATATGGCAACCACTTGGACTGCAGAGTAACTGTTGGATGCCTCAGATATCACGACACTTCTATCATCTTAGGGCGCAAATAATTAAGATCTTTTTATATGTGTAATTGCTTCCAAGCCGCTCAGTAACTTGCTGTGTGGCCTTGAGCAGGTAATTTACCCTCTCTTGCGTCTCTGTGTGAAATGCCCTGCATCTGTAAAATAAGAAGAATTTTACTGACCTCTCTCTTTGGGATTTGGGCTGGATTAATTTGTTGCTGTATTTAAAGGGCAGTTAATTCTAATCCTTGCTTCAAAGCAAAATGTTAGAATGTTTGGTTCTCCTATCCAGGGATGCCCTAAAGGAGCTAGTGTTAGAAAGCAAACAGTCAAGAGGAAAGGAGCATAAGAAAAGAAGGGCGAAAACTGATGTCCACCTTTTACTTTTTTGGCACTTGTTCTGTTCTTGCAAGTGCTATTACCTCCACTCGAAAGTAAAGAATTGCCAGACCTAACCCTGCTCTGCAGACACAACATTTTCCTGTGTTGGCCTTACACAATAACAATAAAAATCTTCTTTATGTGCTTTTCATCTTCTATATTGCTACACAATGCTTTCCTCCATGATGGATCTACAAAACTTAGGCGTGAGATTGGCAGTTTTCCGGGGAATTGGGGCAATATGCAGAGCCTGACAGTGGATCAGGGCAATGACTAGTTCAAGTTCAAGATGTGTTCCAGGTAGTTCAAGTCGCCATGTGGATTTATTTTGCCATTACTATATAAGTCAAATAACAACAACTGAAGAAAACCACCAATGAGACTGTTTAGGGAATGGAACATTTTGATAATTTGAAATTCCTATCTCCAGCCCTTGTGGTTGAAACTCTTTGAACAATGAATTGATTCACAGTGAGTAAGCACAGTCTACAGGAACTGAAAAGTGTGCCTTCCTGTGTAGAAGGAGAGGGTCTGAAGAGCTCTCACTCTTAACACCAATGTGTGCTCAACATTAGGTCAAGGAGATGAGACAGAAATATGGCGGGGGTCACGGGGATGCAACGGAAAGAGCACAGGATCCTGGGTTCCAGGCTTCTGGTGGGGGAAGTGGCTTTGGACAAGTGACTTGACGTCTGTGGTCTCTAGGGAAAATTCTTGTTCTAACAGTCTCTGATTGAGACCCTAGAAATACCGTAGAAGCTGTTTGGATTGTTAGCAAATCCATGCTACGCATTTATTTTCTTACCGACTGTGTCTTGCTGTCAAAAGCAGAGTTCAAGAAAACAACAAAAAGCAAGGTAGATAATTAACAGTTTCTATTTATTTGGGCTCTAATTAAACGAAGGTTTTATTGCATATCATTGCTTGCTCTACTTGACAAATGTCCACGTCACAGAATAATACAAAACCTTTAAGACAAACGCATTTTTAAGAATAAGCCTTGCAAACAATACCACTCAAGAGGGAAGGGTCGCAAGAAGACTTGCTGTCCATTTAGCACTCAGCCTGCTTTATGTCACTGGGTCCGCCCAGCAATCCTCTGGGGATTGAAGGCCCAATATTAACAACACTTTACAGATGAAACAACATGCTTAGAGTGATTAACAGACTCTTCCAAGCCCACAGAGGTAATAAGTGACAGAAGTGAGACATGAAGCCAGAGGTTATTTGACCTTCAGGCCTGGAGCTCTGTAAATCCATCCATCCAGCTCATCTAGTTAATAAACGTTGAAGCAGCAGGAGTAGTGGAATGAACTAACGCCTGAAGTCAGATCTGGGTTGAAGTCCCGGCTCTGTCTCTTAAACGCTGTTCAAGTTATGTCAACAATCTGAACTTCTGTCTGTTCATTTGAAAAATGGGAGGTATGATACATACCTCTCAGGGTTATTGTAAGGATGAAATTATAGGAGCTAATGAATTTAAGTACCTGGTATTGCATCTGCCACATAGAAGAAATTCAGTAGGGGCCAGCCCTCCGTGGCTGAGTGGTTAAGTTCGTGCGCTCCGCTTCCACGGCCCAGGGTTTCACGGGTTCAGCTCCAGGGCACGGACATAGCACTGCTCATCAAGGCATGCTGGGGTGGCATCCCACATAGCACAACTAGAAGGATTTACAACTAGAATATACAACTGTGTACTGGGGGGCTTTGGGGAGAAGAAAAAGAAGAAAAAAAAGATTGGCAACAGATGTTAGCTCAGGGCCAATCTTTTGTTTTTTTTAAAGATTTTATTTTTTTCCTTTTGCCCCCCAAAGCCCCCCGGTACATAGTTGTATATTCTTCGTTGTGGGTCCTTCTAGTTGTGGCATGTGGGACACAGCCTCAGCGTGGTTTGATGAGCAGTGCCATGTCCGTGCCCAGAATTCGAACGAACGAAACCCTGGGCCGCCTGCAGCGGAGCGTGCGAACTTAACCACTCGGCCATGGGGCCAGCCCCCAGCTCAGGGCCAATCTTAAAAAAAAAAAAAAGAAATTCAGTAAAAGTTGCCTGGTATTATTATTTGTATAGATGATGAAAGTTAAAGCTTTTGGATTTTGTCATTTTCGGCTTTCAATTTCCAATACAAACTCTTTCAAACCTCTTTTAGAGGAACGAATAGCAATGCTTCCCTGGAGTCTGCCTACTGGGCTTAGTTAAGTACTGCTTGCTCCTCACCCAAGTGACCTGCTTTGGCTAAGGCTTTATATCAGAGAGGGTTAACAACACACTCCATTCCCAGTTGTTCACGCTAATGGAAAGGAAAAGCAGTATGAATAATCCCAAACAGATAATCCAAAAATTATTTACATTTGTTCTGGCTTAAAGTATGTATGTCTAATCTTCTGGAAATAATTTTAAACAAAAGAGAAAATCACTGTGAACATTGAGCTTCCCTGCTACGCTCTTTTCTTTAATCATTTTCCTCTCTCTTTTCTGTTGTGGAAATGGAAGATACCATCTTACACACTGATGTGGAGGGCAATCAAAGCCAGAGTCCACCCACCTCTCTCATAAACACCCTACCTCCCAAGGCAGAGAGGTGTCTTTCCACAAATGGACAAACAGTAAACCAAATTTCATTCACGTTAATCAGATTGGGTGAAGAAATCAGGAAAATCGTAAAGTAACATTTTCAAGGATTAGTTGGAATAATGACCACCTGAATGTTATATAATGCTTTTTAGTTCACAAAGCACTTTTTCCATGACATCTATGGAGCTCAGCCAGTCTCGTAAACTGGCCTAGAATAATGCCGCTGGTGAGTGGCAGATGGGATGTGCAATTCTATGTGGTCAAACTCTGAATCTGTGGTCCTTCCTCCATATCTCACTCTCCACAATGTGAACAGTTAACCCCTAGATGTAAAGCTCTATGCAAATACTACTGATTTCCAGAAATTTGCACAAATTGATTGGATGCTCCTTAATCTTGGTATGTCATTATTTTCATTCTCTTTGGCTATTAATTTTACTCTCATTTTGAAACTGGGGAGAAAAAAGTCATGAGAATTAACCACATCCATATGTCATTAAAATTCTATTAGTAGGGATTTGAAAAAAAAAAATCTCTTCCTCATCATTTTGAGCCCATTCTTTACCTCTCAGGAATCTGTATACTTTTGATTTTAGACTAGAAGATTAACTTTAAGGTTGACCAACATTTGTGTGGGACTCTCCTAGTTGTAACATCCCCAAATTTATCATGCACGGGAAAGACTCTATACTCTGTAAGCAATTACTGAGGATTCCAGATGAGTTCTTTACTTTTCTCAGAATCAGAACTAGGATTTATATTGTGTTACTTTGGGGGCTGTCCTATGGTATACTGTTTTGCTGCCAGGCCAGAGGGGAGGGGTACTTTATGCTTTCTTGGCCAGCATGTATATGGTTGGAGGTGGCAGAATCGAGTTCTTAATATCAGTCCTCAAGCGTGGGCTAGATCTGAACATTTACTTTTATTAGAAAGCAAAAGTCAGATTGCCCTGGACCAGAGACCACCGGAGGTCTTTCAAAAGAAAACATATCACCTGGATCTTGCATGTTTCTGGGTATCAGATATTCCACTGTTCTGCCAGGGTCTGTGCAAAACCTTTGATTTTAATGAAGAAACCACTCACAATAATACACACTTGCTTTGGGGATGGCAAAATAGAAAAAAAAAGAAAAGTATTACCTACAGTGATAAACATCAGCTTATTTATCACTGTTTTGTACCATGCTGCCTGGAAAAGAAAAACCCTGGGGCCCGTAAGTGGAGTACAGTATATGATTTCTTTGAAACTTCATTACGTGTAGATTAACCCCTGCAAAATGCCTCCATCACATGGAATTACTGGGAAGAGGTGAGAACAACAAGAAAGCAAATCCATGGATTTCCGAATGAAAATCCCTTAGGCTTCGTTTCTTCTCTGTTGGATCTGCCCACATGAACATTTTATATTAGAGGATTTTAAGTTCCACAACCCTTTTCTGCTTTCTTCATCAGAGAAGATTTTACATTAAGAGTTTTACATTCTTGGACTAGATAAGAAATAGAAAAAGGGTGATGGGCTGTCCCTTTGACTGGCTGATGTCTCTTTTCTGGGCACAATTCATTCAATGACTGAATAAGCATTCACTGGGAGTCTATGATTTGCTTCGGCAGGGCAGGACTACAAAAGTGAAAGTCACTGGTGGGGTGGCCATTTCCCAAAGAAGCTCACAATCTGCGGTGGGAGGGCTGGGAGACAGACCCTGATGTAGATAAATAGCAATGAATCGGTCATAGAAGAAGTACGTACAACCTGTTAGTGGATTTCATAAAAGAGATACTAGTTTCAATGAGAGGTGGTGATGACCATTTGTTGTGGGTCTTAAAGAATAAGTAGGAGGTCACCAGCAGAAAAAACAGTATTTCAAACAGAAGGAAGAGCTCAAAGCAAAGGCGTGGAGGCATGGAAAAGTTCAAGTTCTGGGAATGCAGGCTTTCCAGGGTGCCTTCAATCATGAGTTCATGGAATACAGATGGCAGCTGCTGGAAGAGGCCTTTAAAATAAAGACTCTGTTCTCCACTTGTTACATGTACAAACATTAGAATTCATTTATCTAACTGGTCTTTATAATGGCATGCTGCTCTACAACCAAAAGATAATTTTCAGCTATGCTTAAAGTTATGCTTTGAGATGAAACCGCTCCCCCAACAGACTTCAATTCAAAGCAAAGCCTTCTCTGTGCCCCTTAATACCCTGTGTGCACAATTAAATTTCCTTCGGAATGTATCCAGCAAGCAAGTTGTGCCTTGAAGGAAAGTTCTTTACGCTTCCATCAAACCCGAGGTGTTTTTTCACCACTTAAATCTCATGTCATTTAGAACTTTAGTAACCCAAATAATTTGCCATTTCATCCATAAATCTTATGTACATATACAACTTGACACACTAAACAGTTCCCCACACACACAGCTGGAGTGTCACAAGTTGAAACAGACCAACTGCGCTTCCAGCTTTGTTCCAAGGACTTTCCCAGACAATTTTTAATTTTTCAAAATTTGTGTTCCATCAGAAGCTTTGATGTATTCATTTCGAAGAAAAAAAAATAAAAGGACATGCAGAAAAACCTTTTCAAAGTGTGTATAATACTCTGGAAGTGTTCCAAAATATATATATGAGCAACCAGTCTAATGTCCATCATGTGCACACGTGTTGACTGTAACTATTTAAGCATAATAAGCATTCACTGGGAGTCAGGGACTGTAAGTATTTGTTATTCTTACTCTACAGAAGCCTAGCAAAATCGATGGAACAAGAGGCCTCGTTGATTCAATTGAATTTTGCAAACTACCACCCTGTCATAATAATATGCACTGAAATGCCTGCCCAAACTGCTTACATAACACAGCTCTTATCACATGAGACTTATCAGCAGCCACATTTTTCTTAGCAGTCTGGAGCCCGGTGAAGTCAATGGTGAGAGAGACCTATTAATCACAGCTGAACTTAGCATGCTATCTGTGATACCCTGTAAAAAGGAGGGTGATAAAAAAGATGCATAGTGACACCGACTGTCAGAAATGCTTACGGGATGATGTGTTCATATCAGATGGCTTTGCAAGTTGGATTGGCATTAAATATTCCACAAGTGGAGTTTAGAAAAAATAACAATGCTACAAATCTGGGAAGGAACAGCTCTAGGCTACTGCCAGTCCCCCGTTATTTTAGACCTGGCGACAGGGAGTTTAAGGCTTCGGAGAAGCTGCCGAGGCATCCATTCTAAACTGCAAATTCAGGAAGCTGTGACACCCAGACAAAAATTTGCACCCCCCTCCCCAAATTCCACCCTGTCTAGAAATGCAATTCCTGTGACAGCTCCTTGCTGGGCATGCCACAAACAGCTTATAAATAATGTCAACATGTTACTCATTTACTTTTTTAACACTCAGAAATGTTTGGTGCTTGCTCAGTTGTCAGATTTTTCCTTATACAGACATGCATCACTGAAGGACGTGGACACTTTCGGAGAAACACATCATTAGGCTATTCCGTCATTGTGTGAATATCATAGAGCGCACTTACACAAACCTAGGTGGTATAGCCTACCACACATCTAGGCTACATGGTACTAATCTTATGGGACTGCTGTCATATATGCGGTCTGCTGTTGATCGAAATGTCATTAAGTAGTACATGACTGTTTATCTCTTTCAACAGTCTTATCTGTCAAGAACTATAAATATCAGGAGGGCAGCCCCTCTGTCAGCACTTTGCCGGCATTCTGGATTTTGAAATGTTCAGTAAGTGTTCTGACATAATGATGCTCAAACTTGTTTATGGAAGGCCCATCAAGCTACTGGGATTTGGCTGTCACCCAACATGGCATTCCTTGTTTTGTCTTCCATCTGTTGAGATCACTAGAATACCTGGGAAAACTAAGTTCTTCCTGGTATCATGAGATGCGGTAGGCAGGTTATGGCCCTCAAAGATATGCACGGCCTCGTCCTTGGAACCTGTGAATATGTTACTTTACATGGCAAGGGGACTTTGCAGATATGATTAAGTTAAGGATCTTGAGATGGGACAATATCCTGGATTATCCAGGTGGGCCCAATGTCATCACAAGAGTCCTTATAAAGGAAAGAAGGAGGCAGGAGATTCAGAGTCAAAGAAGGAGATGTGACGACAGAAGCAGAGGTTGAAGAGAAAAGGAGATTTGAAGATGCTGCTCTGTTAGCTTTGAAGATGGAGGAAGGGGCCATGAGCCAAGGAATGCACGTGGTCTCTAGAAACTGGAAAAGACAAGGAAACGGATTCTCCCCTAGGGCCTCAAAAAGGAATTCTAACCTCCAGAACTTTAAGATAATAAATTTGTGTTATTTTAAGCCACTAAGTTGTGTTAATTTGTTATAGCAACAATAGGAAGGAGATTCTTATTTTCCTTGCCAGGGGCTTATGGAACCATTTTTGTGATTTTAAAAACTTGTTCTTTGACTTAGTTTTTTTCTTTTATGTAATTATTTTTGTAAATTTTGGAAAGTCAGCTGAGGCTATCATATAGTCCATCACAATAAAATTCCTATCTTCCACTTGTTTCCTGCCAACCCAAAGCCTAGATTCTAGATTCAGACTAGAACTGTACTTCTGACATTTCTCAGAGAATTTTAGAGAACAACCATGCACTACCGATAACTTTGTTTTTGCTTCATTTTTTTAGCACTCGTAGAAATCATTTTTCCTTTAATATATACCCTAGTGTGAAGCAGATACCTATATATCATCTGTAAAGACCTATTATTTGATGTCAAAAATCATTTACTTAGCAATTACCATGTGCCAGACACCACCCCATAGACAGAGAATGCAACAATTAATAACCCATAGATTCATGCATATGCATAGATAATCACTTGATGCAAAAAAGACCAAGGGCCCCAAAGTAATACACAGTGGTACCATGTATAAGTGTGAAGACATGGAGGGCTGGTTTTTATTTTGAAAGCCTTCACAAAGAAGATAGAACTTCATCTGGGCCCTCATTTAATTAGATTTTTCTCAAGTTCAGAGAAGCATTATGAGTAATGGGTTGTGATCATGTAAGTACGAGGCATGTTCTGAAAATGGCAAGGGGTCAAGAGGTGGTTAAAGCACAGTGTGTGTGTGTGTGTGTGTTTCTGTTGGGAAAAAGTAATACATATGAAATACATAAGAAAGGGTGGGATACGCTCTGTCTATAGTCTTAAAAGTCATACTAAAGAATGTAGACTTCGCTTCATACATAAGAAAATTAAAAATTAGGGAATTGTGCGACTACAATGTCGTTCAGGCTTGTGTGAACTGAGACTTTGCCCTTCGACATTTAAAAGCACTGCAGTGGTAGCAATGGGCAGCAGAATTGGGGTGAGAAACATCACTCGTCACCTCTGGGATCTTCACAATCACTTCTGTTGGTGGCAGGCATGCACAGGTCCCACTTTCCCAAAGCCAGCCTCTGGGGAACACACAGCTCCAGCTGTCAGTAAAATCCAACTGAGTTATAGTTACTCTTCATGGAGTCACTGTTACAGAGTTTTGAACCTGGAAAAGGACCTTTAAGATGATTGTTTGCTAAGCCATAGCTGGTTTTTTCAGCGTTTGTTGTTTTGGACTGTAATGGAAAGCAAAAGGAGAGAGGGAAAGGTTGTGGGGTTCTTTGCTAATTCCTAAATCATATTCCCAACATATTCTCTCTTCCTAAGAAGAGGAGGAGGAAGAGAAGGAGGAGGAGGACGAGAAGGGGAGGAGGAGAATCATAGCAACAGTGTCCAGCCCATGCCATCTCTTTCATACTGGCAGCAGGAGGACAATGTATTAGGTTAGACCATATGAAATCATCATTTTTGTAGGTAAAAATGGTCAAATATCATCAGTTTAACCCACCCTTCTCTTCTATTCTCCCATTCCCCCTTAAAACCACTTTCCCCTAGACACTTCTGGGCTCAGCGTCATCTCAGCCACAGTGGATGGGGCAAGCGATAGCACCAAGAGCAGAGCAGATGGCCCTCCCATCACAGTGTCACACTAGCCTATCAGGGACTCGTGTGAATGATGCAACATGAGGTGCACGCAGTTTATTTCGGTAGTGTCTAAAAGTGCTATTCTCGGCAGCAGCATCCATCATGACGAATAGTAACCTACAGGAAAGAACAAGGAGTGCCAGTTCATATACTGAATGCACATTTAAAATAGGAATCCTCTTACAGATGCTAGGGAATCTCAACATAGCTGCTGGAACATAACATTTTTTTCCCTATAATGCATGAAAAAATTTTGGAACATGAAAAATGCTATACTTCAAACGTTACTTCTTAAATGCCCAATTTCTATGAGGAGTTTTAAAGCTAGAAATAAACATGGCAAAGCTCTGTTAACATACAGTCTCATTTATTGTTCTGCAGTTTTTTTGTTTTTTAAATATACATTTGCTCCTCTAGTTAGTATTTAAGTTTGCAAAGCTTTCTGAAGACATTCTTCTTGAAAAGTGACATAGATATGCATGCTCTCTGTGAAAGGGTGAACGTGTCTGTTACTAGGTTAGGAAAATGACAGAGTATGGGTGGGTATCTTATCATGGCCTGTTACAATATAATAAAAAGAAAAGAAAACTATCTTTTACTCCCAGTGCTATCTTACATTAATTAAAAAGCCTGGAACTAATACTTCAAGAGATAGGAGGAATGACAACAAGCACTTTTGTCATCCTCCAATACCCAGAGCTTATAAACTAGGGGAAGATGAGCTTTGCTATATAGTCATGACAGATCATATACTTAATTTAAGGTTGCATCAAGGGGGCAAGCAAATGGCCCAATGCTTAGTGTCGTACCCAGACATGATGGTTTTTATTCAATGTTTTAAAATTGGAATAATAGAATAATAAAATAAGAATGGAATAACAAAATGCATTTTATTTATTTATCAAGGGCCCAAGTCATAAGAAAACCTTCAGGGAGAAAATTCACATGGGGCACCCTTGTCATTAAGTATAATAATTTTTCTCTCTTGGTATATTATAGAGTTTCTCTCATCAATGAAGGAATTGCTTTTTAGAGCAATAAAACCCAATGGGATAATTCAATTTGTTCGTGTTAGCAATGGGATTTTCCAATAATGAATTGAATTTCACAAGAAAGAGAGGCCACATTTTCATAGCTACGAATGAGGATTAAACCAATATAAGCTTCCTTCCCTGTTCAGGCAAGTAATTTAGTGACAACAGAACACTTTTGCTTTGTGGTCAAGTAATGAGAGTGGAGATGAATTTAAGAAAACAAACTATGAGGGAAACCACATTTCAACTCTGCTGTCCTACGACAATTTAAGTAGCATTAGGTTCCCTCTAGGGAGTTGTGCTTTTTCTCTTCTTTTCTCCCTTCCCTTCCTCATCGAGTTCTCTGGGTAATGGCTTCATTTTATGAGACAAGACTGAAAATGAGTAATAAGATGCACGCCAATAGCAGTCTAAATGATATTCACAAGCATTTTGGAAAAAAATGTGAAATCCAGCCAAATAAATGGATACAGTAGCAATTGTATTCTTAGAATTATGATGGTGATCAGCTGGCTTTTCCAGGGTCACTTTCTGCATGTTTCATCTGCAAGGTTCTCAAAACCCATTAAAAGAGGGGCCGGGCCCGTGGCCGAGTGGTTAAGTTCGCGCACACTGCTGTGGTGGCCCAGGGTTTCACCAGTTCAAATCCTGGGCACAGACATGGCACCACTCATCAGGCCATGCTGAGGCAGCGTCCCACATGCCACAACTAGAATGACCCACAACTAAAAATATACAACTATGTACCCGGGGGCTTTGGGAGAAAAAGGAAAGAATAAAATCTTTAAAAAAACAAACAAAAAAACACATTAAAAGATGTGTTTTGTAGCAGCACTAGCAAAGAAAGCTACCAATTGAAAACATTAGTAAACTTTGAGAAAAATTGCCCCAACTGTAAAACACGTGGATCATATTGAAGGAAGAGCAATATCCAGTCATGCCTAGACTTCTGACGCTCAACAAAGTAGAATCGTACTGGATAAATGAGTGTTAGGTAGTGGAAATGTGGGCATATACCCAACAACTTGCTATCAAGCTTTAGATCTGAGAAAGCGATGCTGGGAGCACAGGTAGACTCAAGGAGATGAATCTGTCAGCAGCCAAGCCTGGGTATAGAAAAATCTTTCTTTCTTTGAGAATCGGCAGAAGAAAATAAAACAAATATTGAATGTGGGGGTCTGTGAAAAGAAACCCTAGCACAAAAGAAAACATCCATTGTCCTCTAGATGCGATGGAGGTACACGTTGCACAGCATGGCGTCCATAGTTAAGAGTGGTAGAGTTTGGAAGCCAAATCTCTGGCCTAAAATCCTAGGTTTTTCATCAACTAGTTATTTCATCTATTGGGACTCAGATTCCCCATTTATGAAATAGAGAGGATAACAGCACCATGTGGTGTGAAGATTAAATGAATTAACACACATAATGCCCTTGACAAAATAAGTGCCCGATATTTGCTGTCATTGTCATCACCATCATCATTATATGAAACTATACAACTCAGTGTTCTCTTAAAATGCCAAGGAAATATAGATTTTATGAAATAAGAGATTAAAATATTAGAAGGGAGGGGATCTGGCTAAAGTGTGAAAAGTCAACTGACATAGAAGAAATTCATGTAAGAAAATAAACACGAACCCCAGAGTAAATGAAAATATGTGTTTGAGACAATGAACAGACAGAATTGATAGTGTGTAGGAGAGCACACTGATGCTGAAAAAAATTGCAGATCTTTTATAGGAAAATAACAATGAAGTAAAACAGATCAAATAAAAAACTGGTAATCCTATATATGACAAGTCCATATTTTCAAGAAAGATACTGGAAACGACAAACAAACAAATAAACAAAATAGATAAAAAAGAAACCAGAGAGAATAAAACAAAACCAAACCACATTCCTGTGATGCTAAGAAAGTTTCCCCTCTCCCATATAGACTTTTTAATAGCTGTGAAAGTGGGAGGTTATCTTCTCATTGGTGTATGTGTATATATATATATACACACACACACGTATATATGTATACATGTATATATACACACATGTATATTTTACATACATATATAATTAAATCAGTGATGTATATCATACTTAGTGGCATCACAAAACAGAAAAAAAAAATTCAGTAAAAACTTTCCTGAGCTAAGAAAAACCAGGCAATATGAAAAGAGTCATCTATGTTCTGAAAAAGAATATTAAGTGTAAAGAGACACATATCTATACTAAGACTCTTAAAATGTCAAGACTAAAGCAAAATACTCTCATCAAAAATGGGAATTTAGCTAACTCTCACTATTTCATTTATTTAAAAAATGAAAGAGATCTGAGGTATATAAAAAAAAATATTTCCTTATGTTATATCTGGATGGTAGGTTTACCTTTGTCTAATTTTACTAATCTTTGGACAGTGGCATAAATTTGAAAGATTTCATATTTTAATTAAAACAGGCCTCCCTTCGCTCAAACTTCTCTTTCTCAGCTGTAAACTCCAGAAAAAAATGAAGTCAAACTTTTTTTCTGAAGGAACTAAGCGGTTACTCATGAATTCCGTACACAGCCAGATGGCTTTCAGATTTTAAGGCAACAGTAAGTATTGCTTAGATATGCAAGTTCGCTGAAAATATATCATCTATATACCAGTTCTAAAAATTTATGCAAATCTATTCCAGTTATAAGTAAGATGAATCAAAGGCAAGAACTTTAGCATGGGAAAGTCCAAGTGTAAAAAGACTGCAGTGAGCAATTAAACAAGTTAATCTCACAGAATTACATTCAGATCAAGGTTGTAAATAAAGTTGCAAAATCAAACATGAATGTTAAAAATAACTTTTGAAAGAAAATCTATTTACTGCAACAATGAACAATTTAGTAACACAAATTATGAAGTAGCAATAATCAGATGTGGAATTCTATATCACACCAGGATTAGCCAGAAGGGGTCTAGGAAGAAGTAAAAGGTCTAAATTTCTCATTGTACATGAGAGGAATTAAAAGAATGGTTCTTGAGTCAGATCTTTAGAGTAAATAGGGCTTTTCTGCCTTCTAGAAACATCCTTCCACATCACTGGGAAAAATAAAAGCAAAAAAGACAAAAAATTATGGAAATGGTGAGACACATAAACATGGAATGCATAAAATAATATGATAAAAGTTAGTCCAAACATTTTGGTTAAGACAGAAAATCAATGTTTGAACAAGGTTTAAAATCCGCTTCAAAAATGAACACCGTTAAGAATTTAGTAAACAGAAAATCCAACTATAAGCTATTTTTAAGGTAAAGAAAAGGACAGATAAATGTTAAAAAGGAAAAAAAACCCAAAAGATGAGCTAATATTTACTAGGCAACTACAGATTAAAAAAAGAAAGCAGGGGCTTGCCTGGTGGTATAGGGGTTAAGATTGCATGCTCCGCTTGATTGGCCCAGAGTCCGCATGTTCGGATCCTGGGTGCAGACCTACATACCGCTCATCAAGCCATTCTTGATGGTGACCCATATACAAAATAGAGGAAGATTGGCACAGATGTTAGCTCAGGGCTGATCTTCCTCACCCCCAAAAAAAGCAGAGGTGGCAAGAATAATTTAATGTAAATTTGAACTCAGGACAAAAAACATCAAATGAGAAGAAGCATAATTTTCATTATTAAAAGTTAAAATCCTTAAAGAAATTATTAAACATGTAGGTGACAATTCAGGTAGCGTTTTACTAAGTAAAAAACTTAGAAATAAGAGAAATGAACAAATCCAAAATTTGGTGAGAATTACATCTCTCTCAGTCTTTGACAGACAAAGAATTGAAAAAAAGCAAGGAGTTAAAAGATATGAATATCATAAAATGGGCAGAACTGAATAAATATATATCTAACTAAATTTATATTGTACAAAGCAGCCATCATAGAATTATTGGAAAAACCTTGATCCAATAGTAGGTATCAAAAAATGTAAAAATCCTTTTAAAAAAAGGAATTGTAAAGGCCATAGATTCTGACTATAATGCCATAAACTCAGAAATTATAAAGAAAATTTAAGCAAATATACCCAATCACTTGGAAATTAAAATAAAGCAAAAGAAAAAATAAATCTCTGCTAAATAACTCTAACGTTAAATTAAAAATAAAAATAAAAACTTTACAAACTATTAGAAAAATTTCAAAAACTTTGCAAAGTATTAGAGAATAAAAATACTAAAATACAACATACAAAAATTTACAGACGGGGTAGATTTATTAACCAATGTATAAAAATAAGTTAAGCAACATACTTATGAGAGTAAGAAAAAGATAAGAAAACAGGAGGATATAAAAGATAATAGCAGGAATTATAGAAAGAGAAAACAAAAATTAATTGAAGAATCAATGAATGAACTGATTATTTGCGGGGAAAAACGTAAATCAAATCAAGAAAAGGAAAACCACAAAGGCAATAAAAGCAAAAATAAACAAGTGGACAACATCAAACTAAAAAGCTTCTGCTCAGCAAAGAAAACCATCAATGACCACATGAAAAAGAAGGAAACTGGAGCCCTGTCTTAGACCATACACAAATATCAACCCCAAATGGATTAAAGACTTAAATTTAAGGCCTGAAACCATAAAACTCCTAGAAGAAAACATAGGTAGTGAGCTCCTTGATGTCAGTCTTGGCAATGATTTTTTTGGATTTGACACCAAAAGCAAAGCAACAAAAGCAAAACTAAACAAATGAGATTATACCAAACTAAAAAGCTTCTGCATAGCAAAGGAAACCATCAACAAAACACAAAGCATCCTATGGAATGAGAGAAAATATTGGCAAACTAAGTATCTGATAAGGGGTTAATAGCCAAAATATGCAAGGAACACATACAACTCAATAGCAACAAAACAAAACAATTAAAAAATAGGCAAAGGATCTAAATAGATATTTTTCCAAAGAAGACATTTAAATGGCCAACAGGTATGTGAAAAGGTGCTCAACATCACTAATCATCAGGGAAATGCAAATCAAAACCACAAAGAGATATCATTTCACACCTGCTAGGATGGTTATTATCAAAAAGACAAGAGGTAACAAATGCTGGTGAGGATGTGGAGAAAAGGGAATCCTTGTAAACTTTCGGTGGGAATGTAAACTGGGGCAGCCACTATGGAAAACAGTATGGAGATTCTTCAAGAAATTTAAAATAGAACTACCATATGATCCAGTACTTTCCATTTCTGGAAACAAAATCATCATCTTGAAGAAGTATCTATATTCCCATGTTCATTGCAGCATTATTCACAACAGCCAAGGTACAGAAACAACCTAAGTGTCCATGGACAGACGAATGGATAAAGAAGTTGTGGTATATATATACAATGGAATATTATTCAGACAGAAAAGAAGGAAATCCTGTCCTTTGCAACAAATGGATGGACCTGGAGGGCATTATGCTAAGGGAAATAAGCCAGACAGAGAAAGGCAAATACTGCATGGTATCACTTACATGTGAAATCCAAAAAAAAAAGTCAAACTCATAGAAACAGAGAGTAGAAAAGCAGTTGCCTGGGGAAATGGGGAGATGTTGGTTAAAGGATGCAAACTTTCAGATATAAAATGAAGAAGGTCTCAGGATCTAATGTACGGGATGGTAACTATGGCTGCTAACACTATATTACATAACTGAAATTTTCTGAGTAGAAGTTAAACGTTCTTACCAAAAAAAAAAAAAAGAAGGTAAATATGTGGGGTGATGGATGTGATAATTAACTAGACGGGGGAAATCCTTTCACAATATATCTGTATATCAAATTATCACATTATAAACTTTAAATATCTCACAATTTTGTCAACTATACCTCAATAAAGCTGGAAAAAAAAAGAAAAAGAAAATGAAAACCAAAAAGAAGTAGAAAAAATGATCTTTTTTATTTTTAAGGTTTGGTAGTTTCTTTTTTGTTTTTTGGTGATGAACATTGGCCCTGAGCTAACATCTGCCGCGAATCTTCCTCATTTTTTCTCCCCAAAGCCCCAGTACATAGTTGCATATCCTAGTTGTAAGTGCTTCCAGCTCTTCTATGTGGGATGTCGCCACATATGGCTTGATGAGCAGTGTATAGGTCCTCGCCTAGACCCGAACCAGTGAACCCTGGACAGCCGAAGCAGAGCGTGTGAACTTAATCACTACGCCACTGAGCCAGCCCCAAAAATGATCTTCTTAATTGGCCCCCATATCAGTTTTCCCGGTAAAGTTTTTCCTTTTGCCTTAAACCCCCCACTCTAAAAAAGCCAATACATTTTTAGGAACTGATTAATCCTTACTGTGATTTGTTCCAGAGCATAGAAAAATAAAAAGCTAACCAGTATATTTGGTGAAAGTAGCAAAACTCTACTATCGAAATTCAAAAGAGAGGGGAAAAAATTAAAGACATTCCCCTTTTGAGGATAGATGTGAAAATATTCTAAGTAAAATCTCAAGAACTCATCAGGTTTGCCACCAAGAGGCAACGGTGTTTGCATATTTTGTAATCTATGAGTTAGTATATTAGATAAACAGGTGTGGAAAAAAAGGCTTTAGGTAAAATGGGATCGAAAGTAATCTTCCTTAACATGATGAAAAATGTCTATATTTCTTAAATCAACAATTATCACGCAGTTTAAGTGAAAGCAACAGAAGTGCTGTGATTGAAATTGGCATTGTGAAGAATCCTCTCTTTGTCCTGAACAGCCATACAACCCTCTCAGGCCCCAAACATGTGCGGCTTTGCCCACATTTCTTCCGTGGCGCTCACCCTTTGGACAGAAGGTGTTATTCAGATCTGTGTTTGGGGGGTAGGGAGCAAATGTCATCTTCTCCTCATCCAGGGCATCTGCTTCCTCCCCCTCTCACAGAACAGAGAACCTTCCTTCTACTTCTGTTGGCTTTGATCTGGTTCAGTGGCAGTTCCGTGAAGAGCGCTGACGTCGGAGGATGTATAATATGAGAGGTCTTCCTTTATTTTTTCCCCAGTCTGCTTTTCAGGCTTCAGAAAGTGTGCCCTCCTCACAATCCATATGCCGCCCCCCCCCCCCCCCCCCATATTTTAGTAGTAGTGCGGCCAGTGTCTTTATAACCCACATCTCCTTTGAAGGACCCTTCAGGTTAGAGTCACAGTTTCCCAAAAGGATTTGAAGATGGCGATGTTCTCCTTCGCATCCTTCTTTATTTGATCATCCTAAGAAATGAGGCCTGAGAATTTCTATAGGACATTTATTACCCCCATTGTCTCTCTGCTCTGAAATATTCAGGCCTAAAATGTAAGTGCACGTATCTTTTCAGCCACTTGTAAGTTAAAAGACAGCAGAAACGACAATATATGCCTCGTTAACCATAGGCATGGAAGAAAATCTAACTTTTCCCAAACTCAAATCTGTGTTTATCTCCCTGGTATGCACAGCCCCTTATAATCTCCACAGAGCTTGTAGGAACCAATCCTTCCTCAATGAATAAGGAGCTGCCCTCCTTTGTGCTACTTCTTGACTCATTACTATATTCTTTTATTTAACTTTCACAGACTTAAGATGTATGGTCCTTGAAGATAGGAACGTTATCTTACCCTTCCTGACTCCCATTAGATGGAGCACATTTTCTTCTATTTAGCAGGCTGAATAAATATTTGCTAAATGGATTTACAAATGGAAATTGAACTGCTTGAGTTCACCCCGTGTCCTATTTCTCAGGAGGTTAGATGTCAGGTTCTCTAATTAGGAAGATGGTCATCTCTGTGGTGCCATTACTGTCGGACTAGATAAGAGAGTACACAAAATATGTGCGTGGCGAGGTGGTGGGTGGGCGAGGGGCAGCAACACTATTTGAAAACAGTGGAATAAATCAATGTGGTCAAGAGAAGCCTTAGGAACAGGACTACAGATTATGAAGGAGAGTTGAAGAGAGACAGTGTTTATTCCCATGTAGAAGGCAGAATTGACAGGAGATAGTGAGATTACTTTTGATTGGGAAGAATTTGGATCCGGCAGAAGGAGAGATTCTTGAACCAGATGTCAAAGGATCGACGCAGTGGCCCTGTAGACTTCCTAGCGAGCTTTTAATATAGAATTGCCATCTATCCGTTCAGAATGGTTTAAATGCAGGACTTCCTGGGAGGGTATTGGTAAATTAAACACTATATTTTATTTACAATTCTGAGAATCTATGAAATGAACAATGTCAAGAATGAGCTTTGCAACAACTCAGTTCTAAACAACTTAATTTTCTTTTCTTTTCTTTTCTTTTTTTTCCTGAGGAAGATTTTCCCTGAGCTAAAATAAGTGCCGATTTTCCTCTATTTTGTATGGCTGCTGACAAGTGGTGTAGGTCTATGCCTGGGATCCGAACCCACGAACCCGGGCCAACAAAGAGGAGTGCGCCGAACTTAACCACTATGCCACAGGGCTGGCCCCTTAACTTTCTTTTTAAATGGATAGGTCAAAGTGAAGTTCTAAATCGAGGCTGGGTTTAACCAGGGTGCCTTTAAAAATATTAGCCAGAGTGTGGCACTGCTTCTTCTATACAGTGGCGAGTTGTTGAGGAGTGGGTGCTTCAAGAGAGACAGCGGCTGCCAGCATGGTTCTCCCGTCTTTGCCAGACATGGAGTTGGATTCGCCCGGTCTCTTCTTTAAATGTTCAGCTGTGCTAGAAAAGTGACACACTGTTTACTTTCCATTATGAGGAAGTACATTGCTGTGAGGGCTTGGAATGAACTGTTTTCATGTGATTACCTAAAGGATAACTACCTCTGGGTACCGTCTTCCCAGTTATTCCCCTGGATACAAAGTGACAAGTAATTAATGGCCCCTCGTGCCTTCTTGCAAAAACAAACTGGATGTGGAACAGCCTTGGAGTTAGGCATGCAAAAAGTAAAGGATCAGTTCTTCATTTGCTTTTCTAGACAATGCATTTGAGGGTGGAGGGAGGGAGTCAACGGCAAACCAGTCATAGCCCTTCATTTCCCCTGACCCTGACCTTGACCCAGGGCATGGCAGAGACAAGGAAATGCTGGGACCAGGCTGCACTAAGTACAGCTGCTTTCACCTGTGTATTTGTGGAAAAGAAAACCATGTTTTCTGTTATAAACAATTATGTGATCTCGGTTCTAACGGGAAATAAACACTTTCTCCTCCAAAAGTCGTTATGTGTTGTTACTCAGAAAATCCTCCACTCCCTCAAGAAGAGGAGAGTCTTGTTAGCACACACCATCATCTTGCGAGAACTAGGGCTGGATCTGAGGGCATTTGCACAGCTGCGGAGGGTGCTTACCAGGGCAGAGCTCCTAGTCTAGGCCTGCCCATTTGGACATTTGTATTCAAGGTCTTTACGTACCACCTACTCAAAGAGGGGACAGAAGCCCTGAACCTCACGCTTGTGAAGGTGAGCAGACAGTGGCGGAGCACAAGAGTGCAGGTCAGAATGGAGGTTTCATTAAAGGGAACTGGTTCACACACACAGGAAGTGTTTGCTCAGTGTCTTCCTTTCTCTTTGGGAGAGTAACTCCTAGTGCTCAGAGACTCACAGAAAGGTTTATGGTTCATCTCCCATGTGGGACTGGCCACCAGATTTGCCCAGGAGAATGAACCCTCAAAGTAGCAGAGAACAGGGCAGCTCTTGGACTCAGGATGACTGATATTGACATTGGAATTAATATTCTTCCATCTAGTTTAGGGATAATGGATCCAAATATAGTCACATTATGTGTGGGGGTGCGGTCAGGGGCTAATGGGATCCTCACATTGGAAGGTATACGGGATGGTAGTCATTTCTGTGTACAGTTGAGAAATTCCTGCTGGCATGCCAGCAATCTCAAGCTTTTGGATTGCTTCAGCTTCCTGTGAAGACAGGGAGGCCCAATGCCCTATTCTTGGTCTACAAATTTCCTACCTTGGAAGAGTGCATCTTCATTAGCATGCTCTGGTTCAGACTGCTGAAAAATTAGGTCCTTTCTGGTTGAACGAATCAAAGAAATGCATGCTGTCAACTAGGGAGGCCAGAGGCTATGCCAGGCCTACTGAATATAATAGGCATGAAGTAGAATTGATGAATGAATGAATGAATGAATGCATGCATGGGGAATCTTTCCAACCATCACTATGGATGGAAATAATCTGGCTCCCCCCATGCAACTCTCCCATTTCACTCATTGTCTCCCAGCCTTACTGGCTCTCCTTCCCCAGATTCCAGGTAGATGAGAGATTCTTCCATCCATTCAAAAAACTTCTAGTCCAATTGCCTGGAAGGTTAGGATGAGTGAAGGTTGAATTACTGCTGGCCTAGGTCACTCAAGTGCACTCTACCTTGCCTATTCTTAGTCTACATTAATTGCTCACCTTTATAGAGTCATTTCTGAGAATTTTTAGACACACACTGGATTAGAACTCTTCTAAAAGGAGTGTGAAACTGCTAATATACGGGAGTAGTGTAAATAAACTTTCCAGATGCCACTCAGATGAAGAAACATGAGTTCAAGAATTTTAGGTAAGGACCTCAATCTTTATCTACACACACGCAACCACATGTACACACGTAAGTGTGTGTGCATGTGTGCACGTGCACACAAACACACACACACACACACACTCTGACCTGAAACATTGCTATGTTTCAAAGAACAGCTCTTAATTCATATCTGAAATTTCACCTTCATGTGGAGGAATGCACAATGACCATCCTTTCCTGGCAGCAAGTTTTAGTAGCAGGAAGGAAGCAGAGAAGACCGTAAGAGAATTACTCCTTTAAGTGGAACAACATTGGCTTGAGTAAGAAACCCAAATCTATAAGGAGGGCTGGAGTCAGGGAAAAGCCGTTTCCATAATTCACAAGTTTGTCTTGCAGCCATCAGAAAATCTGAGGGATCAAACTGTATTAAAACTGATCGGTCTCATAAAATGCAACGGTTTTTGCCACATCTTGTTTGTGGTAGACATGCTTATCCATGCATTTGAGGGCCTCCACAGCGTGAGAAGAGTCACAGAGGGCACACATTAGGCACCTACATTCTAATCAGGGGCAGGACTCTTTTGGGCAAGCTGGGGATTCTGTCTCTGAGGATTTAACTCTGAGTTGGATGACATCTCACCAGAGTGGCCCGTTGTGAGAGTTTTCCTCCAAAGCGCCCCCTGCTTCTTACCACTTGTCATTTCTCCTACCATATTACGGAAGTAGGTATTTCTCTAGCTGGCATTCAAATGGAAAGTGACATTTGGTTCACTTCTAAGAGATTGATGTATGTGAGGCTTTTTTATACGGCCATTTGCTCAAATCCAGAGATTAAGATGAGCCTCAACATAAACCATAGGGAAGAGGCATAAAAATGATTCTAACCCTCACCTGTGCCCAGCTGACACCTGTAAAGCACAATTGTGTTTTAATGATAACACTTCAGAATGGCTCAGGTAAATATAATGCCATATGCAAAACTTGCAGTTCCCCACAAATGCCATCATTACTTATGGTCCCTGCGGGTAGGTTTTCTCTTGCTGTGTTCAAGTTTGAATGGAATATAAATGCACCATTAAGTCTGCCCTAGAAGTACAGAGAGTGGCTGTCGCATAGTTAAGTGAAAAAGGCAGCATTTTCTGTCTGATAGAGCTGTCATCTCATAAAGAGCAAATTGGTAGAGAGAGGCCGGGGAAGAGATATATGGAGAGTGGCCTCAACAGCATAGGCAGATGGAAATCTGAATTCTTTTATAAACTTCTTTCAAGTAACATAGTTTATCGAGCTTTTAGAGGGAAAAGGCAGATTCTTTCCAAGGCTTAGAAATAAGGTGGCTATCCCCAACCTCTCACTCCAGCACAAACATCCAAGCTGCTGTGATCCCCACCACCATTGCTAGTAAGAAACAAGAATACAAGTCGTCTTTCACTTCAGTAAACAAAGTGAGTTCAACTTGTCACCACAAGTGATGAATGGCTACACATCACGTTCCCAAGGAGAGAGAAACCAAAGATTGTGTATCAATTTTTATAATTTTAAGGCTGAAAGATAATAACTCTGCCGAAATGGAGCAGACTATATAAAAATCCCCTCTGAAAATGTGATTACACATAAAAATCCATAAAAATGTACAAAGTGATAGATGGACCAAACCTAAACAAATGGAGTTTTTTATACTTTTGGAACTGAGCAGAAATAGCATATGTAGAAAGAATGATTTTATTTTGTATTTTTAAAAGAAATATTTGCAACTTAATTGAATTTTACTTGTGGCAGGAATTGAAATTTTCGGATGGAATATTGAGTTTTATTTTAAATTGAATTCTATATTGACGAAATGAAGAACGAACCATCAGTGAAATATTAGCAATAATGTTGACACATTTCAATAAACAGCTAAAAAAGCTGAGCATAACGTAAGCTAGCACACTTTCTTCCCACATTCTTCTAACCCTCAAAGGGTCTATATTTACCATTCTTGATAATTCTGATAAGGAAATCACCTTTGATCTATTCTAATTAAGTCCAGTTTACACCTGATATTTATTTCTTGAGATTCTTAAAACAAATCAAAGTTAAATCCTTTTTCGCGGCTACCCGCTAGATCCACCCTGTCCTTCACTTCTTCAGTTTCATGTTATTAATGAACCTGGAATAACACGATGCATATCTCATTTTGTTTATTCCTTAGAAGTTATCAAGTTAATCTCAAATTCTATACACCACTTCTTACCAGTATCTACGATTTTTTATTCACTTTAAGTTATTTTGTTCAAATTGAGCCTTCAGAGATTTCATGATGTCCCCACTAGGTATATTTAACCAACAGAAATTATAATAAGTATAATAATGCACTTAAACTTTTTGCATTTAGAAATTGTACGAGGGGCTGGCTCCATGGCCAAGTGGTTAAATTCGCACACTCCACTTTGCAGCCCGGGGTTCACCAGTTTGGATCCTGGGGGTGGACCTACACACTGCTCATCAAGCCATGCTATGGCAGCATCCCACATAGAAGAACTAGAATGACCTACAGCTAGGATATACAACTATGTACTGAGGCTTTGGGGAGGAAAAAAAAAAAAGAAAAAAACGAGGAAGACAGGCAACAGATGTTACCTCAGGGCCAATCTTCCTTATGAAAAAAATTACAAAAAAAGAAATTATATGAATAATTTGTATTTCTTTTATAATTATGCTTGATGGAAAAATGCATTTTTCTTGTATAAACCTCTAAAAGTTTGTGTCAGAAGTCTTTAGAAGTCTGCTTATATTTTTCAACTCGTAGTTAACAACTAGTAAGGACACCGTGGTATACTATAGGTAAGGTATTTTCTTTTCCCTGCAATCTGGCCAAGGGTATTGTAAATATTTTAAGAAACAATTTCAATGTATTATTTATATCAACTAGGTTTAGGAAATGTACAGATGCTAGGTTAACAGCATGCTAACAAACCTGTATTTTAAATGGCCATAAGGAAAAACAATGTACCACCTGCACAGGTCAACTTTGCTTCTAGCAAACTGTTTCCTCCACACCCTCCAAAAGAAGGCCAGACGAAGGATCAAGGTTCTGAAAATCCACAACTTGGACTCAGGGAAAGAAGAACGGGACAGAGACTAGAAATTGGAAAAATGAATGCTCAAGTAACGTAGAGGTGGAGAGATTAACAAGCTTTTGGTTTACTGCTGATTTCTTTAACATATGATGACTCTAAAACCTTAGTTAAAAGCCCACTCATGTTGTATAAACTTCTACCCCTCAGCTGCCCTAATTCCTGTCAAAAGAGACCTGGTGAGAACAGACAATATGCTAGGAGCATGGAGGTACCTGTTAGAAACGGTCTGAACCACAATTCATCTTCCTAAACACCTTGGACAGCAGCCAGCTTGAGAATCATAAAACACCTTGGAATACAAGATGTTGTCACTGAAGAAACCCTGTTTGCTTATCAAAAAAAAGGCAACCAATTAACAGTTTTATTACTAATGCCATTACCCTGAGGGCTAAAATTAAGTTTATTTATTTATTTTAAGTTTAACCTACTGAATTCCACGCTAACACACCAAGGTACAGCTCATATTACAAATGAATAACTTAATTAAAAAACATTGATTTTGCTCATTGACTGCTGCAAATTTTATTAAATATTAATGATAACATTTTGTATTTTTTATACTGGTCATGAAAGTTTTATGCGCTCTCTCCCCTACAGCAGCCTTAGATTTTATGACAAAATCTTAGGCAGCTCAAAGTACAAACATAAATATTGCATTGGCCAGCTTGGTACAATCTATGTGTGTACATAAGTCAACGAGTAGATGTGTGTACATTTACCCAAATATGCACCGAGTAAGGAGAGCTGACTCAACGCAAGCGAGGGAGAAACTTGAATGGTTTGTTTGTGTTATATTTTAAGTACCAAGAAGGGTCACCCAGAAACTCTTGGAATGAGCTCCCGGTGAAGTGGAACCTCAGAACCCCGAAACAACCCTATGATCTATAACCCCAAATTCTGTATGTGTAATACAACGCACAAGCCATCGCTCCAGAAATAATGTAATTTTATATGTTACAAGTCTTCCACGGCAAGAAGCTTCACCAGAAGGACCAAATTCTCCTCCTTCCTCATTCCATGTGCCCCAAAAGCCAAAAAAGCCCATTAGCCTTTGGGAGAGTCTTTAACATTTTGGTAGAATTTTCTGTTGTTGTTTCTGTGGGTTTATTTTACATGTTTATAGTAGAGTTGGCACAGCTTTGGACTTTTATCAGTCTAGATGGACCAGAAGTCACTCTTATCTTATTCCTCCAAGCTCTTAATGGGAACCATAAATGTTTGGAGTCAGCTGACAGCTGTGTGAAATGAATCAGATGACACATTATTTGGAATGTTTTTCTATTATTTGGAAACTTTTACTTAAAACTTTTGTAAAACATTCAGCAGAACATCGCTACTTTGAACTTCTGCAGTGACTTCCTTCGCTCGGAATCTCAAAGTCATTTCGAAACAATTGAAAAGTTAATTTGTTTGAGTCACTTCCTCAAATCACCTCAGAGGTCAGAGAGACAGGTCAGGCCTCTGAGTTATATCATCTTTCCAAAACGTAACAAACTTCCTTAGGAATACAATCATAACAATCCAGACTTGAAAACAAAGTCTGAAGATTATTCAGTACTTGTCAAAAAGGCTCCAGCCATACTCTATGTAGTTTGCAAACGCCCTCATTGTGAAAGGTGAGGGAGGGAGGAAGGGTAGGAAGAAAGCTTTCCAGAAGGAACCACTTCACAGGAAAAACATTAACCATTTTCTAAAAGGAGGAATTAAAAGGCAGACAAGAAGATCTTTAAAATATATGCTTTTTTGAAATGCAAAATATGCTTTTGTAAAACATTGATGGAAGATCATATGTGGAAATCAATTAATTCAATTTTGTAGTTACGAGGGATCCAAGTACGTTTGGGTGTTTCAGCTGTGTATCCATTACTCTTTGCATACCCCTCTTGTCTGCCTCCCTCTCTCCAATCTCAGCTGTCCCTCTGGGCTCTGGGAAGTTGAGCCTTAAGATTACATCACTGGGGCCTTTGACAGCTGGCTTCCTGTTGGGTTGGGCCAATGAAAGCAGCAGGAAATCTAAGGTTGGAAGGAGAGAGAGACTGGGGTATTTCTGCCCCGCTGCTCCCTGCTTTGGGCTGAGTTATCAAGTTTCTGGCATATTTGCCTCTCTGGAAAGACGATTTCCTCTCTTTGCTCCTGGGATCTCCTTCTGCTTCTGGTCTCTGGGTTCCTCCACCTCCCCTGCTGGCTGTATACCCCAGAGTCCTTTGGTAGAAGTCTTTTGAACCATCTGAGTTAGAATGTCTTTCTTTCTTTTCAGGTGAGGACCATAATGAATAAGAGCAAAGAAACTGTAGCTCCTACTAGGTGTCTTTTTCAGTCTTTGTTATGTAAACAACAACTCCAGATATCAGGTCACGTGTCAGTTTAAAAAAAGAAACCTTCTAAAGAAAGCAAAAAAGATGCAACAATCACCAATCAGCAACGTTAGAATTTGTGCATACATCTTTCTGTGACCTGAGAGATATGCCAAATGCCACACAATGACATCAGTATTATTTCCCTTTCTGTTGTGGAATAAAGTTTCTTTCCCTAATGGTGACTACTCAGGAAAAACAAAACAAAGCAAAGCAAAAAACCCCCCAACCATTCCTTGCAACAGAGTTCCGTGTTAGACCCCAGGGCATGCGCTCTGTAAGTTTGACACATTTTGAAAGGAACTAGTGTCCCCAACTCAGCTTGACTGTGAACCAGGTCTATATAGCCACCTTTAGTCCTCCCAGGGAATAAATTAAATCTGCATCTTGACTGTGTTGCCTGGAAGAGATTTTTAAATTATTTATGGTGTAATAGCAGGGAGTTGCTCTTCTCAGCAAGTTGGGGGTGGGGTGGAGTGTACTCTGCCTTTTGTCTACTCCAGGCCACTGCGTTCCTAAGCCCAGTAATGTCTAGAGAAAAATAACAAGGCTGGAGGCAACCAAGATATATTAACAAAAAAGAGGTAGTAAATCACTTTTCACTGGTTGGAGACTACTTTCAGGCCAGCACAGCTGCCACTCTGCTCTGGTTCTGCCTGGGATATGGCAGACGGTATGCTGATGCCTGGCTGGGGAAGGCTGGGCAGATAATGGGCTAGGGACCATATGGATTTAAGGTTGAAGTATTAAAAATGGAAATAAGAAGAAACTCGAGAATTTGTAGCAGGGATCTGGCTAATTTGGAAACTTCTGCTTCTGAGTTTTTTTGTTTTTTGAGGAAGGTTAGCCCTGAGCTAACTACTGCCAATCCTCCTCTTTTTGCTGAGGAAGGCTGGCCCTGAGCTAACATCTGTGCCCTTCTTCCTCTACTTTATATGTTGCACGCCTACTACAGCGTGGCGTGCCAAGTGGTGCCATATCCGCACCCAGGATCCAAACTGGCGAACCCTGGGCCGCTGAGAAGCTGAACGTGTGAATTCAACCGCTGCGCCACCAGGCCGGCTCAAGCTTCTGAGTTTTGATCTTGGTTCATGTATGTACTCAGTGAATCACAAGATGTCACTGGTTCACATAAGGCTAGTTCAAGGATGAATGCCTAGGTAAAGCTTCTCAGTGATTTACTGGTATTTTGGAAAATACCCGTCACATGGAGAGCCTCAACGGTGTTTCCATTAGGATGAGTCTTTCCTATGGACACTTATCTTTGTGCCTTGATGCCCAAATTGCTTTAACATGGAAAAAAAATCCACCAAAATACTGTATAATTACAGAGAGGATTTAAACGTACATACCCTGCAACTGCTCATACATTTACACATCAGGGTGAAATTATCTCAATGACTAATAGCTGATTTTTTTTAAGAGATCCATAATGTAATAAGTCATGGTGAAAGAATACAATATGGAGGAGAGGGTGCAGAGAAAGTGAACACTACACAGAAGGAAAGTTGGAGGATGCCAAAGACTGCCTACTTTGTAATTTTTCCTAAAACTAGGGCTTAGAAAATGTTTTGTCCTACTTTCCTGGAGACAGAGAAATTCTATCCTAAAATGCATATGGCAGGACCATCTTTATTGCAATTTTTAAGGGACATTATTTTATCTAACTTCATTGGATCTATAATAGAAATCAAATACCTTGTATTTACATGGACTTTTTCTCTTCCTAGACCACAAAGCCTTTCTACACCTTATCTAATCCCTCCATACCCAAGTTAAGAGCCCAGTTTATTATCTCATTTTACTGTTAAAGAAAGTAGGCATGGGGCAGGCCCCATGGCATAGTGGTTAAGTCTGGCACACTCAGCTTTGGTGGCCGGGGTTTGTAGGTTTGGATCCCGGGCACCAACCTGCATCATTTGTCAAGCCATGCTGTGGTGGTGACCTACATACAAAGTGGAGGAGGATTGGTACAGATGTTAGCTCAGGGCTAATCTTCTTCACAACAACAAGAAAAAAAAGAAAGTATGCATGGAAAAACTGAAAATTTTTGCTTTTCTAGGTATATAGAAAGATGGATGGATGGATAGATAGATAGATAGGTGATAGATACATATAGCAATGGTTTATATACAGTAGTTGTATTTATCATAATATTAGTATGTGTTACTATAATATTCTGATTTTTATGTGTGGTAAAAATTAATTAGTTCTCTAGTCTAGAAAGAAAAGTGCTAAGTTTGGGGCAACACCTAGCATTGAAGTTAGTACCAAAAATGCATATTATGAAGAGCCACACATTTGCTAGGAGTGAACCACAAATTCTTCCCTTTTTCCTACTACATTTAATTTTTTTTATTAAAGTATAATATATGCAGAGAAAAGCATACATATGTAAGTGATGAATTCATTGATCTCTATACGTACTTTTTTTAGCAACATAGAGATAAGAGCTTACTTATAGGTTAGGGCAGGAGAGGAGCCAGTAGAAAGGAAGCAGATGAAAACTAGGAGATTTTAAGTATGGTGGCAGATTATAGGTCTCAGAGATGGCAGCAGTAATATCTCCCATCTCATGTGATCTGCAATGTGACCTTGCTACTTCTCCTTCAAGTGGTAGAGTTTATTTCTCCACTCACTTGCATCTGGGCGGGCTCTGTGACTGCTCTGACCAACAGAATACAATAGACAGGATACTGTGTCATTTCTGGGCATAGCCTCTAATTGGTTTGGTAGCTTCAACTTCCTGCCTCTTGGAATATTTGCTCTTGGTATGCTCTCTCCCAGAACCCAGTGTTGGGCTGTAAGAAGCCCAAGTCATAGGGAAGGGCCATGTGTAGGTACTTCAGTCGCACCCTAGCTGAGCTCCCAGTCGACAGCCAGCATCAACTGCCAGCCACGCAAGTACCATCTTGGATGTCTCGCTCAGTCAAGACCTCAGGTGACTGTAGCTCCTGCCAACGTCTGACTTCAATTGCCTGAGAGACGCCAGTGAGAAATGCCCAGCTGAGTCCAGTCAACCCACTGAACTGTGAGCGATAACAATAAATGGTTTTAAAGCCACTAATTTTGGGAGTGGTATACTAACCAAGAACAAATAACTGGAACAGGTACCAAAACACAGATATAGGAATTTGGCTTTGATGGGAGGAAGACAGAAAAAGAGACCAGGACAAGCTATAGATACATTCACAGATTGAATGGATAACAAATGAGAGCTGAGAATCTGGAAGCAATATCCCTTGGTAAGAAAGAGAAAAAGATGGGGTAGTGAGTTTAAGAAAGGGATAGATATTTGGAATATCAGACATGTGCAGCTGGAGACAGAACACAGCAAAAGTTCACTGACATATTTAAAGGCCATGGTGATGTTGCAAGCTTTAAATTTGAAGAATACCATATGCTGGGGGTAGGGATTTTCTCCATGTACGCTCAGCTGTCCAGGTTAGGAGAAGAGAAATCATATGACTGGATTGATCTGAGATTGCGATTTTAAAGAGCAGGTGAGGAAGGAAGAGAGAGCAAGATAGCTGTGGGTTCTGGTAGGTATTACTTGAAGCAATGGGTCATGGGCTTTAGCCTTTGTAGGGAAAGGAAATGAAACTGGGAGAGACCTGATAACAGAAGTAAAAGAAAAGGCAATGCAGAAATTTGAGGTAAAAAGATTAGCTATGTGAAAGATGCGATTGAAAAAGCTGGAGAAATAAGTTTTGATGCAAAAATAGAATATTATTGAATTCTTTTCTGTCTTTGTATGTTTTTATAACCTCACTAGTAATTGAGTTTTACCTATAAAATATTTAAAGACTAAGAAATAAAAAAATCCAAACCAATTAATATTTCTACTTGTCATCAATTTGTCAACACCCCTAGATGGGAAGATGATTCACAACGGAGGGTGAGACTGAGGTTTTTATTTGCCCACCTACAGTGGTGTGCTGGGGCCAGCTCACAGCCACTTGCGAGAGTGGATTGTGTACATCTCCTTCTATATCTGTGGTCAGCAACGTCACGTTGGACGCTTGAAATTGGCCACAGTGGAATATTCACACCACAAAAATTTTCAGACACTACAAACCAGGGCTATTGTTTCCCAGAGAGTGGGTTGTTCAACATTTACCAGCACACCATGACACGTTCCCTTCCCATACTCTCTTTACCACAAGAAAGAGCATTTCATTTCGTACCTTTGCTATAAATGTGTATCTATTAGCTTATGTCGTATTGCACAAAGGACGTGAGTGGAAGATGATCTGACCGTGCTTTTATGAGCTGCATGAAGCTGCTGTTGGAGTCAACATAAGTGATGTGTTACATGTGCAGACACACTTCTTCTTCTTTCCTTTGCCAGAACATTCCAAGACTGAAGGAAAAAGGCAGCAAAACAGGCTGAAGTCAGCGAAGTTCAGCCATGTGGAGATGTGGGTTCCATAACAGCTATGGAATTGAAAAGAGGATTAACTGTGAAAAGATTATTTTAAGAAGGGGGAAAACTGGCGTACTTTGGTCTCTCTTCACAGTGAGCTTGTGGAGAAGAGGAAGTGAAGTCAGGATAAGCATTCTCCTTTGTCTGTGCCCACATGCCACTTGAAAGTCATGGGAGCAGAAATCCACCCCAAAATGCCCAGTTCCCTCCACCTTCAGTTTGCAAACACTGTAATATTGGTAGTGCAAAGAACGCTAAATAAACCAGTCATTCAAAAAACCTATTCACCTCCCCAATTTGCCCGATAGTGTAGCTAGTATATTGCAATCTAGGGCCCAAACAGGCTTATCCTCCTGCTTCAACTTTTTGGTATTTTTTTCAGTCCAGCTTTCAAATACTGTCTGCACTTTTCTTCCCCATTTAGCTTTAGGCTAGTAACAAAAATTAATGAATTAGCACAATAGAAAGAAAAGGTTCCTGGGAATGTGAATAAAAGCATAGTCCTCGGAGGATTTTAATCTGGTAGGTTTGAAATAAGACACAAAAATTCTATCCGCTAGGCAAAGCAAAAGCTGGGAATTTTGAGCTATTACTTAGTATACTAAACTATATTAATATTTTTTTCCATTCATGCAATAAAAACTTACTGAGAATGACTTAGATGTGAATAGCAGGGTAATAAAGTTCTTTGTGACTCAGAGTTGCAATATAGACTTGAAAGGTTTCATTAAAATTAGAAGCATTTTCGCTTGTTCTGTCTCTAGTAAATGGGAGCACATTAATGTATTTTATTTTGGGGAGAATTAGAAGAGATGAATATGTAATAACTGGTGTTGAAATGCAGGGTGATATTTTTGAGACAGAAGAAATGCACTAACAAATCCTTCATCACACTTGAATTCTGTTTTGTGACATTCTTTATCCAGGTGGCTTCAATGATAATCCCATAAGGCATTTGCAGGTGTTACGTTAGTCTCGTGAAGGCTTCCTTCCATATTTTCCCTTGACTACAGTAGGAAACAGACCCTATTTCCTACTGAGAACAGATGAAAAGTGAGGCACACGGTGAATTCTGTTTAATGGTTACTCTGTTTAGTGAATGAAAATTATCTAACCAGGAAGAATAATTTTCCTCATTTTTCCTTCCAGGGGCACTTATTAAAATGGATTTTTTAAATGAATATGCAATGATACAGCAAATTAAGCTTGCTATATCAAAACAACACACTATGAGATTTCGAAAACACCCAAGGTTCTTTTATTTTATATAAGGGGAAACTACTATATTGTGGATATATATTATTTTTATTACGTCTAGATGATAGACTTTAGGGACAAGAAGGGACTTTAAAATTTTAACAAGCTTTCCCAGAGAGAAAAATGACATGTGAAGCACTGTGGACATAAAGATTAAAGGAAGCCTGTTACAGATTGACTGTTTGTTTCTTCCCCAAATCCATATGTTGAAGTTCTAACCCTCAATGTGATGGTATTTTGAGATGGGGCCTTTGGGAAGTGATTACATCATGAGGATGGGGCCCCCATGATGGAATCAGTGCCCTTATAAGAAGAGATTAGAGAGAGCTTGCTCATTCTCTTTCTCTTCCCCATGTGAGGACATAGCGAGAAGACGGCTGTCTGCAAGCCAGGGGGAGAGCTCTCACCAGGAACCAATCAGCTAGCACCTTGACCCTGGACTTCCAGCCTCCATGACTTCAAGAAAATAAATTTCTATTGGTTAAGCCACCAGTCTGTGTTATTTTGTTATGACAGCCTGCACTAACGAATACATAGTCTTCAAAGAGCTCAGTCTAGGGAGAAGAGAAGTGCGTACGCATACGATTTCAATAAGTACTTAGGCAGAAGCATGCATGAGGTGCTAATGCAATGCACTGAGAAATGACTTAGTTCTTCTCTGAGACCTAAACGTGACAAAGTGAAGAAACCGTGCCCAGATGTCAAAGTGATTTGCCCAGGGTCAAAAAAATGGTTGGTGGCAGAGCCAGAATCCTAACTGAGATTTTGTGTTTATTTATAGGAATAAATACATTTTTTACCCATTTATTCAGTGAATTTTTACTGAGCCCTTACTATGCTAACTAACATAATAAACATTTACAAGAATATCTAATTTTATCCTCACAACCACCCTGGCCCCACTTGACAGATGAGAAAACTGAGGGTTAGAGAGATTTACTAACTTGCCCCAGGTCACATAGCTAGTGGAATCAGAGGTGGGCTTTGAACCCAGATGAATGAAACGTTAATGGTTTTGGAAGGTGAGAAATGTAAAACAACTTGGAACAAATTAAATCGTAAACAAAGGCTGATCAGTAGATCCCTAGCACTTTCTCACATACTGTTGACGTATGTGAAAATCCACAAATTATATAATTTCCTCATCAGTAAAATTGGGGCAATACCTTCCTCAGAGGGTTAATGCAACTCTAATGAAAACATTTCTCTCTCTTACTCCGTATGGCCTAGCTGGGAGGAAGGATGAGAGTCTTCCTTGCTCATCCATGCTCTTTCCAGGCCACTGCAAATCCTCTGCAACTTTGAGGCTCAGATATGTGGCTACACCAGCCTCTCACCACAACTGGTGCCATCATTCCTTAGTATCCCAATTGTTGCCATCATTTTAAGAAACTCTAAAGTCTAGGCAGATGACACATCCAATACTCTGGCTCTCAGATCTTGTCTGATCACACCATTGGCTACCCCACCCCGACTCTGCCATCATATCTTTGACTTTGCTATCATGTCTGCAATTACAGGTTCATGCACCACATTCTCCAGGCACAATTTCTTCTTCTAGCTTGCTTGCTTCAAGAGCCCCATTGAAATTGCCCTTCAAGTGGATGGAGAACTACTTCCCATAGACAGGACGCATCTCTTTCATCCTCTTGTCTTCATTTTCCTGTTTACCCAGCTTAGATTCCATCGTCCCCCACCAGTGTCATTCTCTTTGTCTTTCCCTCTCCTCATCTACTTGGAATGAAGGGAAAATTTCCTACTTACAGAAGCCCTTGCCTACGAGGTATCAAATGGAATGTTGTGTTCTGTGACAACTGGTTCTAACAGCTGAAGCTGATAACAAACTTTGAGACTTTACTAGACCTACTTGAAATCTCTTTCCTGACTAATAAGCATCAAAACTTTTAAAAATTAGCCCTGTACAGACCTATGGACTCATTCCATTCTTTCTAGAGTGCTAAATTTTAATCCTTAATTAGCATAATCTCTACGAATCGTCCCACTCCCAATACTTAATGACCTCGGACTTTTTCTGCCAGCTAACTACTCAGAGTATTTCTTCACTGGTGTATGTTTCCTTGCCTGGAAGGTTAATAAATAGCTATTGCATCTTTTTAAAGCCCTGGTGTTGTTTTGTTCTTTGACAGTGGAAAACCCCAACTCTAGATAAGTTTAGTCTTTCTCCTGGCTCTTAATCTGAACAGCCGAGAAATGCTGAAGAAAAAGAGTACTAACTCACATATTGTTACATTATAATATGTACAAACACCACCCCAATGGGATGGTTTCAGAAGATGGCTCTACGGAAATTGTTGTCTCAAACTCATGGATAACTTTCCAGTTGTTCGGTTACCAAGTCAATGTCCTATTCTTGGTCCTCCCCAATTTAAGTGCAGGAAAACTTAACACCGTTGCCCACTCTCTACTTACTTCTTAGAATTTTCATTTCCTTTGGCTGTCATGATTCTCTCCTCATTTCTTCTGGACTCTCCTTACATTATTTCATTTAGTCTAACCACACTTTAAATTTGAGCTCATCTTTAAGGTTCCATCCTTACAAATTGTTCTATTCTAATTATGTTCTCTTTCCATGGATCTCTACTTTTATGAAAGCAGTTCTCACAACTTTCAAGTCCAGATATCCATACAAGAACTTTATTTTGATTTCTAGACCTAAATTTTCAACTATCTGTTAGAGAAACCCATTATGGCATTCTCTGGAGGAAGGAAGGAAAAGAGTGAGCCATGAGTACTTGCACAGAAAAGGGGCTGAGGAGGTGGGTGAATAGGTCAAGGATGCAAGAGGCGGGAGTGGTGGTGGTACACGTGGATTGTGAGAGCCTCATAGGTCATTGTAAGGCCTTTGCTTCTTACCTGTAAAATTTTGAGACTGACTTAGGCTTTAAAAGAATAATTTCGCTGCCAAGGGTAAAAGTATGGAGCATAGCTAGGAGGTGATAGCAATAATGCAAGCAACTTTTTATCTAAAATTCATATAGGGTTGTGTTTCCAAGCTTTTTCTTATGACTTATCATAAAATTTCTGCATCTAAAATAGAAGTATCATATTGTCTTTCTAACATAGTAATATAATTACTATGAATTTCAACTTAATTGAACTTTATTCTAATTCTCAGTCCTAAAGTAGAATGTTCCATTTTAACTCACCCTAAATTCTGTCTTGGTAGTTAATATGCCCTGGATCTGGTTCAACTCTTTGACTTTAGGCCAATCCAATGTCCAAAGCCCTTAGAGTTTCTTTCAGCTTGTAGGAGATGGACATTTTTAGTTTTGGGAATCAAGTCAATAGCCTCCCTCATTTATTGTCCACCACCAAAGTGCTTGCAATTCTGCATAGATTTCTTTTTAGCTTTCTTCTCTGTCCCTTTTTACTTCCACATAGAAGATGAGGTTACATTAGTCAACCTCTTGTTGAGAATATAAAAACTTTCCACTTATGTACATGTTTTCAACAACCAGAATAGTGGAACAATCTTTCTCTCAATAGTTTCTTGACTTAGAGCTTATCTGAACAATTTTTAGGACAATAATTTAACAGTAACTCTGGCAATGGCTTAGCAGTCCGAAGCTTTCAACAAATTAACTTTAGAATAAAATTCTTTAGAATCTGTTTTCTGAAAAAGCTTGCTTCCTTTAGATAGACTAGCACACTTTTAACAGAATTAAAATAAGAATTTTGAACATAAATTGTTTTCATGTGGTAATGAATATTTTTAATTAGAATAAAGATAGAATGAATTTTACTGATGTTCCATAGTCTTCACAGGAAATATTTTTCCTCATTTGAAAAGCATTAAAGCAGGCATTCTCAACTTTATATGGTATTTGGATTTTAAAGCATGTCTGCAAACTACTGAACACTCCTCCCATTGAGAGGTAGGATTCATGTGCCCCTCTTTTGAATCCAGGTTGACCCTAATGACTCGTCCCGTAATCAGTAGAATACAGGGGAAGTGATGCCAAGGGACTTCTGAGGCTGAATCAGAAAAGACCAAGCAGATTTTGCCTGGTTTTCTCACAATGCTTATACTGGGATAAACCAGCCAGATGTTACATAAGAAGTTTACCACTGTCACAATGGAAAGTCTGCATTTAGGCATTCTGATTGACAGGCCAGCTGAGTTCTAGTTAACAACCAGCATCAACTGCCAGGCAGCTGAGGGACCCCAACTGGATACATACTCCAGTCCAGCCTTCAGATCATGTTGCTGCCCTGCCAACATGAAAGACTGTAAGTGAAAACTTCACAGCCAGGTCCTTCCAGAATTTCTGAGCTACCAAACTTTGTGAGCAAAATAAAATAATTGTTTTGATCTGCTAAACTTGGTGATACTTTGTTCACAGGTAATACACCAGAACACATGGGTATTAGAGCCATTACGTGCTTAAGTGTCCTTTATTCATTGCCATCTGGTCTAACTTACAGTCTTGCAAACTACATATTAATATTTCCAAAGAAGTAGACTTTCACAGATAGAAGTCGTATGTTAGTAGGAAAAGATAGCTTCATTTTCATTAAAGTGTTGCAAGAACCTTGTCTGTCAGCATTTTGGAGAGCTGGACACAAAGAGAATGAAAAAGAAAATAGGTTCACTCTGCCAAGTCTTTTTACTAGGCCTATTGTTTTAAAAACATTATTTCTAATTATATAATGGTTAGGGAGTCAAGGGCCTTTGTCTAACTTTGAGCACATTAATTATCTTCTTAGTTTCACAAACTCAAGGATGTGAGTAATTTTTGTCTGTCTTGATCATGTCTTCTAGGAGAATCAAAACTTTTAAGAGAGAAATTTTGAACACTTTTCACTTTAAAATAAAACATTTTTAATAATTTCTAAAGTAGGAAGCTCCCCTTCTTGTAAGATATTAGGAATTTATAGGTAAGGAGGAGGATTGGGAAAGAAAGTGACTGCAGGCTAACTCTTCTGATGGACTTGCCTACAGCACCTTTCAGAGCTGAGACACATTCCAGGGATCAGTACCTTTCACAAGACCATGCAAATACATTTTTCTTTTATAAAAATATACCAAGTCCTATCACACAAAATTTATCCACTGAATAAAAATGGAGTCTTGCCATAGAAACCCAAGGAATAGAATCTACTTTGTTTCTCTTATGATTTTGATAATTTTCATTCCTTTTTCATGAGTCATACAATTGCCATCAGGAGTCTCTGGTCAGAGAGAGAAGTTCTTTGAACTGGTTAGGACAGACATTCTCAAAGTGTGGCCTGGGGATGTCTGTGGGTCCCAGAGACCCTTTCAGGAGTCTGTGAAGTCAAAACTATTTTCATTATAATGTTAAGACTGCCGTCTTTCATCTCATTCTCCCTTGAGTGTGCTGTGGCATGTTCTAGAGGCTGCATGGTGTATGATATTGCAACAGATTGAATGCAGAACTGTACATGAGAGCCCTGTTGTCTTATTACACAAGATATTAAAAAGGTTTGCAAAAATGTCAAATAATGCCATTTTTATTGCTAATTTTTTCTGTCAAATATAACTATTTTATAAAATTATTAACTAATTACATTTTCTTAAAAATTATTAATGTAATGGATTTGTTATATTGATGATTGACTAATAAATATTTTAATATTTGCTCAGTTTTCATTTCTAAAGTAAATATGGGGAGACATAACACATACAAACAAATACTCGGGATCTTCAAAATTTTTTTAAAATGTGAAGAAGGACTGAGATCAACTTGTTTAAGAACTGCTTGGTTAGTAACTTACCTAAGAAAATAAACATTATTTTACTGACAATAACTAATAACATCTATACTTCTCGGTAAATCAAAATTTTAAACTTCTAAATCAGAGCTCTGTTGTAAATCTCAAAAATTCTCATAAGAATCACAAACATCATTGTGTAGTATATGGCCTAACTGATCGACCTGGATAGGACAGACAGTTATTTGGAACTCTCTGAATCAAAGATTCTGGCTAGTATAAAAAGCAGCATCCGTGTGTGTGTGTGTGTGTGTGTGTGTGTGTGTTGCATGTCTGTGTCTGATTGAAGAATTAGGTTATCTTCTCTCTGAAACTCTCTCCTCTTTCTCTTTTCAGACCAGATAACAGAGTCACACTGTGGTGGCTCTTCATTGTTTCCTCGTTTGCTTAGTAAAGTAGGTAATATGAAAAAGGGTCACATCCTTCTAGTCCAAAGGATTGGTAACCCTCACTCCATTTAGCCTCTTGCCTCTTAGCCAACAAATGAGAATACGGAATCACTTTTGATTAAGAAATCCTGAAATTAGATTCTAATTAGGGTAATAAAAATTAACCACTCTGACCAACCTGAGCCTTCAGCCAAGCCTTGATCTGATTATTAAGTTTTAAGGAAATGTGCAATTTGTATTTCTTGTTTAATGACTTGCTTTCAGGTCTTTAAAATTACATTTGTAGCCAAATTGAAACGAATAAGTAAACATGGCCAAAAATCTCCCCAAAATGAAAAAGAAAAATCCCACATAAGTTTCATAAGACTTCTTGAAAAAGTCCAATTCTTACAGTGCCTGCTCATAATTTTGAATTTGCTCTCTGAAAGTCAATCCTTCCAAGAAAAATAAATATTTACTTATTATTCTCTGTTATTTACTGAGTACTTTGTAGGTACATAAAAATTGTACAAAAGATAAAGAGACCATAGTGTCCTAACCTAATATTAAATTATACCTGTATACATACACTTTATCGAAAGTTGTTAGACAAAATTATATCCCTTCCTGGTTTATATACTCTTCTGGTTTTCTGAATCTTTTAAGTGAATTAAAGGGATAATGTTTTTTAAATACTCTATTGAAAAGTGGAGACTGTACATATTATGTACTTTTTAGAAAATATATCCATTCCTGTATTCTTTTATTCATTCAACAACTATTTGTTGATCAAGTACTGTGTGCCTGTACTGGAAATAATACACCGGAAAAGAGAGAATGTCGTGGAGTCTCTATCTAATAGAATAGACAAATTAATATTTAATACAATTTTGAATACTTACAAGTGCTAGGCAGAAAAATAAAACAAGAACATAGAGTGTGATGGGATGTGGAAGGGAACATATTTCAATAAGATACTCAGGAAGTGAGTGACTGGGTACATTGCAAACGGCCACACATTCTTTCTATCTCATTATGCCTGCTTCTTTGAAATAAGATATAGCTGTTTCTCTCATCAAAAGATAGAGTTTATTTCTCTAACCTTTGAATCAGGCTCAGGTCATGTGACTTGCTGTGCCAATGGGACATTAGAAAATGGGACCTAAGCTGAGTCTTGAAAAGTAGTTGTACATTGGGCTTTTCTCTCTCTTGCTACTCCTTCTACCATTTAAACAAGCCAGGGTTAGCTTACTACATGATGAGAAGCCAGGTGAAGAGTGGCCTCAGGCATTCCACCCATCCCCACTTGGATCTGTAGATTTGTAGTCCTCATCATACTTTAAAAATATCAGTCATTATTTCACTGGCTATTTATTCTGCCCTCACTCCCTTCTGGGACTCCAAATGACATTTAAGACCACTTAAAATTGGTCCATGACTCAATGGCGCTCTGTTCTTTTTTTTTTTTCTCAGCATTTGTTCTCCCTGAGTTTCATTCTGACTTTGGATAATTTCCATTGCTATGTCTTTAAGTTCATTGATATTTTCTTCTATAGTATTTAATATGCTATTAAGCTCATTTAATGACTTAAAACTGTATTTTTCAATTCCAGAAACTCCCTTTGGTTGTGTTTTATATATTCTCTTTCTCTACTCATTACATTCATGTTTTCCTTTACACCCATGAGCATATTTATAATAGCTGTTCTAAAGTCCTTTCCTGCTAATTTAATCATCACTGCCATTTCTGGGTCTTTTTATATTGACTTATTTTTCTTGCACCTGTGGGTTACATTTCCCTGTCTCTTTGTACACCTAGCAATTTTTGTTGGGATGTTGGATGTTTTAATATTACACTGTTGTCTTTCTTTAAAGCGTGTTTTGGCAGGCCATTAAGTTACTTGGGGGGCAGCTTGATCCTCCTGAGATTTTTTTTAAGCTTTATTAGGGTGAGTCAACAGTAGTTTTATCCAGGGCCAGTTTAGTCCTACTGCTAAGAAGTAATCTTTTTGGGGTCTCTTTTGAATGGTTTGAGTGTTCAACAAGGTCTCTCCACTCCATCTGGTTGAAACTCAAACATCTCCCAGCCCTCTGAGAGCTCTGCAACTTTTTTTGCTTGTAGGATTCCTGGTTGTTCTTTTCCTAGCCTTATGGAGATTCACCCAATGTATGAGAAGCTTAGAATTCAGCCAAAGACTTTAAGTGATTTCATGGATTTCTGAAGCTCTTTCTCTGCAAGCACCTTCTTTTCTGGCTCTCTTCCCTGAAAATTCCAGCTGCCCAAGCCTCTCCAAAGTCAAATCTTTGTCTGCTCAACTCACTGAGACTGCTGTTCTCTTCTTGGGTTTCTCTTTCCTGTCCTGAAGTCCAGAAAGTGCCTGATGGTAGAAATGTGGAGTGATCATGAGGCTTACCTCACTTTTTTCCCCTCTCTAAAGGATTAGAATCCTGTGATGCCTATTGTACAATGTCCTAACAAATTTGATTGATATATTTTGACCAAGTTTCTAATTGTTGATGATGGGAGGGCAAGTCCAATACTACTTGCCCCATCAAGTATGGAAGTGAAAGCCTAGAAGATTGTTACTTATTTGAAGATGGAAGATACTATAGCAATGGTATATGCCAATGAGAATGGCCCAATTAAGAAGGGAGATCTGATGATGCTTGAGAGAAATGATATTTCAGAAGCAAATCCTTTGAGAAAGTGAGAATGGATATAAACTAGAGCGTGAGCGGAGGGCTTGACTTCAATAACGAGAATGGGAATTTTATCCAGTAACTCAGAATTAAAGCAAGATGCTAATAAAATCAGGGTAATAGAGTAAAAATTAGTGTGTAATGAAAAGGCTACTTCCATTATTTATTGTCTGATCAAATAATTTGAGGGAGAAGAACAGCAAATATGATAAAGCATTTGCTCTTTATCTTTGGTCAAAATGGAGTCATTTTGCCCTCCCAAATTTAAAAATCTCTTAATATTAAATCTCTCTGTTCCATTATGCAGATACTTTCTTTTGAGGATCTCTGTATCCAGAAGGATCGAATAAAATATTTTAAAAAATACAACATGTGCATGACTTGTCGTGGATGAATTCTGGGTTTTGGTGCTGGTCTATTGGTTACTTTTAAAAATAAAACATTAGCTTTCCATTGTTTTCTAGTTAGGAAAACCAATGCAATCTTGTGTATAAAATGGGATTGACATCGACATAATAGGGTTAGTGTTTGAATCAAAATAAAATATAATGAAGTGCCAATCATACTGGTCAATGAAATACCAACTTCTTTTCTCCTCCCTAGGTAGTAGAAGTCACGGCTTACACAGTTCTGTCTGGCATTTATAAATTTTAAGTTCTCTGGAAAGATTAACTAACTAGGAAGACAATACTAGATAATATCTACCAAAGAAGTCTAATGAATTTTGTTCTTTTTTTCCCCTCAAATACCCTTCCTAGAATTATTCTTAGATCCTGTTTACCCCAACTGAGATCTCGTTACCACCTTTCCTGATTTTTGTCTCTTTTCTTCTTTGATGGATCTCCTGAGCCTAGAATCACACCTAGCACATAGTAGGAACTCAGTAAACATTAAGCTGGAATTAATGCTGAATATTAGCGTCTGTTAACACCTCCAAGAATCCTGGTATTCCAGGGAACAAATTTTGGGAACTGCTGTCATGGAGAATGATTCAGTTTAAGTTAACCACCCTGATTCTTTTCCTCTCTGTTGAGACCTTCCGTAGCACAATGAATGGGAAGCTTTCTTGCTTTGTATCTGTCAGAAACAGCCTGTATCCTAAGTCTGGTAGCTAAACCTTTTAAAGTCACAGTCTGTGTAGGGTTGATGTGTCAGGGATATTGAAAGGATTAAATCTTTCTATGCTCAGCTAGTCTCTGGTGACAGGGCACTATATTTCCTGTTATCAGAGGCCCCGTCCTTGGCTCTCACTCTGGTGCCAATGGATTTATATGGGCCAACTGTGCACTGCTGTTGTGTGCATACGTGTCAGCTGCAGGAAGTCCATCCTAGGTGACAGCAGTGTCACTTTGGTATTGCATCCTCTTTTACACCTGATCACACTTGCAGATGAAAATGCCAAAGGCCCCTCTGAGTTACAAGGCTGGAGGAAGTGACTGGGAGAATAGATGCCAAATGGGCATCTTGACATGTGGAGGGGGCCTGAAGACCCTCAATGTGAGTGCTGTGAAAACATATAAAGCTTGTGCATTGTGTACAGATTTTTACTGTGACTGGACTCCAGATGAACAAGGTGGTAAGAATTCAGGAACCAGAGTGAGGCAGGTGGACCTACACTTATGACCCAAAGAAGTTTCCTCACAGGTGAAGATGAACTTTGATGGACTTTCGTCTGCTCAGCCAAGTTGTACCCTCATTGTATTGGTGATGTAAGCTTACTCATCCATGCTTGACAGGACAACTCTGTCCCTAATTTTCCTCACTTGGAATCAACTCTCTGCCCACTCACGTATGATTAAATCCTTGTGTAACAGGGCCAAACGTTACTGTGAGTGAAAAAGGCTCTTTATTCTTCTTGTCTCCATTGAGCAGATCAAAGCAACCAGATAGAAGATTAGGGTTGGGGTAAGGAGAGGATGGTGATATCTGATTTGAATTTAGATATTTTAATAATTATATGTGAAAGGAAAAACAGTCAGTTGACAGAAAGGTGAGGGGTGAGAATGGGTTTTGGATTGAGAACTGAAAGTTAGAGGAAGAGAGAGTCCTCAGGTTTGCTGTTTAGTGGAGAAGTAGAGAGTAGAGAAATGAGGAAAGGGGTTTTGAGAAATGTCATGGATTATGAGTTGAACACAATTCATCTAATCTTTTTTGGGGAAGTGTAAATAAAACTGGAATCATTTCTGCCGGTAATTACTTTTGGTTCTTGATTGTGTTCATCTGAACGAGGTATTACACCAACAAGAGGCCATGTGGACCCTGGGGTTTATTTGGGTTACGTTCGAATAGAATCAATTTCTTACCTGTGGTTTTTTAGCTGACTGGTACATGTACACTCATTTCTAGAATAAATAACCACTCAGAAGGAGCCATTTGCAGTTTTGGCAAAACATCTTGCTAGTGGTCACAGCACATACACAACTTAACTCCTGATTCTGCCTTGCTTTGCAGTTTTTCATAGCCTGGGGCTGACAACCCTTAAAACCCTTAAAAAGTAACAGGTATGTTACTCCTAAAATGTTCCTTAGGTTGGACCAGCTCTGGACAAAACTAGAGCAGGCACAGCCTCTTTTAGAACTTCCACATTCCAGGTTCTGTTCTCCTGTTGACACAGAGCCCTCCTAAATATTTCCCAGACAAATCTGAAATCAAGATTTAGGTATTCATGACTTGGCATTTTGCCTCTGCCAGAAGAATGGGTATTTTAAATGGACTATCAAATGAGGGTTAATGTTTAACAGAAAAATGTTCCCAAATGATGGAATTTTAGAAACTACACGAAGAAGGAATTTTGGGAGTAGAAATTTGCCTTTCCAGCACTCTTTAAATCCCACACCTTTTGACTTTTGCATATGTATAAGCCTTGTTCTCCCTTTGAACATCCTTGTTGAGGCAGACATTCAGCATTATCAGGTCAGCCAGCCTTCATTTCTCCATTCTAATGGCTTCCTTATTTTCTCGAGGGAAGCCACCACTCTTACACTGTGGGAAATTTAGTGCAACATTAAATTCTGGTGTCCACTCCTCACTGAGGAGACAGAGAATGCCAGATCCTTGTTCTCATTGTCTCTATTGGCCAGGAGGAAGGCACGTGATGTAAGTCCTCCAATGGGAGGCCTTTTTTGCTGGACTTTGGGCCATGGGCAAGTGATGTTATGACTGAAAAATGCTTGGAGTGCATTCTTCCCAGCCATCATGCCTCCCCAGCCACCTGTGCCTATCAAGAGACCGCTCTACGTGGTTCTGTTTCCTAGACCTCCAGAGTTGCTTTTGTTTCTGCTCGTTTCTAAAACTGCTTCTGTCACTTTCCAGTGGATTCTCTGAGCTCCCCAAATCCTTTCACTAAATACTCTTTTTTGCTTACAGATAATTAAGCTCGTTCTTATTACTGCAAGCAAGACTCCACGTCTGATAAACTTGGAAAAGACAAAGCTAAATTAATGACTAATAGTTGCATCATATGTGCATAAACCCTCCTGTGTTCAAGTAAAATTGAAATGTTAATCCTGTGTTCTAAAAAAGGATACAAAAATAAATTATATACGTCCTGTCCTGCCTCCAATGTCAGCTTTTGAGAATCAACAAAGACCTGGCTAAGGGTATTTCATCTAATGCTGTTGTCTTGATATGTATGTGTACTTTTTTTAAAATTAAACTTATGATTTTGAAATAGTTGTAGACTCATATCCAGTTGTAAGAACTAATACAGAGATCCTTCCCCCTTTAATCATTTTCCTCTAATGGTAACATCTTGCAAAATTTAGAGTATGATATCACAACTGTGATATTGACATTGATACAATCCATGGATTTTACTCAGGTCTCCTTGGTTGTTTATGCATTCATTTATGTGTGTATGTTTAGTTTCACACAATCTTATCACATGTGTAGGGCTGTGTATTCATCACCACAGTCAAGATACAAAACAGTTCCATCACCCCAAGGATTCATCATGATCTCCTTTTATAATCACACACCTCTCTCACGCCCCCTTCTGATCCCTAACTCTGGCAACCACTAATCTGCTCTCCATTTCTATAATTTTGTCATCTTAAGAATTTTACATTAATGGAGTCATATAGCACGTGATGTTTGGAATCAGCTTTTTTCACTCAGCATAATTCCCTTGAGATCCACCAAAGTTGTGTACATCAATAGTTCATTTCTTTTTGTTGCTGGGTAATATTCCATGGTATGCATGTACCACAGTTGGCTTAAACATTCAAGTGCTGAAGGACATCCAGATTGTTTCCAGTTTGGGCTATTACAGATAAAGCTGCTATGAACATTCATGTACACATTTTTGTATGGAAATATGAATTCCTTTCTCTTGAGTAAACAGTAAGATGGTAGAGGTATATTTAACTTTTTAAGAAACTACCAAACTGTTTTCTAAAGTGGCTGTACCATTTTTCATTCCCAGCACTGGTATACAAGCACTCCAGTTCCTTCACATCCTCACCGACACTTGATATGGTGAGGTGTTTCATTGTAGGCATTCTAATAGGTATGCAGGGATATCTCATTCTAGTTTTAATTTGTATTTCTCTAATGACTAATAATTTTTGGAATCTTTTCTGTGCTTTTTGGTCAGCCACATATCTTCTTTGGGGACGTGCCTATTCAAATCTTTTGCGTATTTTAAAAAATTGGATTATTTATTTTCTTATTGTTGAGTTTTGAGACTTCTTTATTACTCTGGATATAATTCATTTATCAAAGATATTATTTGTAAATATTTTCTCCCAGTCTGTGGCTTGTCTTTTCATTCTCTTAATGATATCTTTCAAAGAGAAGACTTTTTTTGGTTATGTTTTGTTTCAATGAAGTCCAATATACCAACTTTTGGGTCATGGTTTTAGAGTCATATCTAAGAAATCTTTGCATATACAAAGCCACAGAGATTCTCTCTAATGTCTTTCTGGAAGTTTTTTAATATTAAGTTTTTATTTAGGTCTGTGATCATTTTGAGTTAATTTGTTGAAGATGGCATGAGCATCAAAGTTCATTTATTGCATATGGATGTCTAATTGTTCCATCATCATTTGTTGTTTATGGAGGAAGGGCAAGTCTGGTACTAAAAAGCTGCTATGAACATTTGTTGTGTGAACTTAAGTTTTCATTTCTCTGGGATAGATGCCCAAGACTGCAACTGCTGAATTTTATTGAAAAGTGCCAAACTATTTTCCATTATGTATTTGAAAAAGGAAGATGTTTTTAAGGGTTAATAACTTGCATGAATTTGGCTTCTGTTTCTCCCTTGTTTGTAATCTTAGGAAATTTACTAAATATCTCTGTGCCTCAGTTTCCTTATTTATAAACTAGGGACAATACTATTGCCCATATCATTGGGTTGCTATGAGAATTCAATGCGTTGGAAAGCAAAGCATTTTAAAAGAATGCCTGTAAGGCACGATCAGTAATGTTAGCTCTTATTGTTTACAATTGGTGTTGCTGCTATTATCTTTTGTGGCTTCCAACATCTTTGGACATCCTTCCTACATTCTGATAATTTCCCACATTGTGAGTTCCCAGGAAGAAGCCACAAAACTTGCATTCCCACCTTTCCTTGTGGCTGGGGTAAAGGCATGTGACTTAGGTTCTACCAATTAGGTGTAGACAGAAAGGCCTTGGGTTCAGAAGTGAGCAATAAAAGCAGATGGCCATGTACCAGCAATTCACTCTTTCAAAGAACTTCTAGGGGCGGCCATGGCACCACTCCAGAAGTCAGTCCCAGGTGACATAAGCACTGGGCAGCAAAGTATTGGTTTTCTTCCTGGAGAGAGCCCTGTCTTTTGTTTGGAATTTTTTTTTCCTAGTTGTATAGCTTCAGAGTGTGGCTGCCTGACCTTTTTAGAGATTATCAAACTACCTAACATTACTCAATAATTTCCCTTGCCACTTAAATTAGCAAATTTTAAAAAACCGTGCGTGTGTGTATGGCTTAAATAGATCATTTTTAAAAACATATACACACATACAGAAAATATTTTTAGCCATATATAAATAGATATATATATTTTATATAGAAAGGACATTATTGGGACAATTAGAGAATTTCCTTTATTTATTATTTATTTATTGAGGAAGATCAGCCCTGAGCTAACATCTGCTGCAAATCCTCCTGTTTTTGCTGAGCTAACATCAGTGCCCATCTTCCTCTGTTTTATATGCGGGACACCTGCCACAGCATGGCTTGATAAGTGGTGCGTAGGTCCATGTCCAGGATCCAAACTGGCAAACCCCTGGCCATGGAAGCGGAGCACATGAACTTAACCACAATGCCCCCAGGCAGGCCTCCAGTTAGAGAATTTTGAATGAGGTGGATTGTATCATAGTGCTGTTTTACACCAATTTCCTGATTTTCATAGTTGTATTATTATATAACAGAATAGTCTTGATTTTAGGAAATATATGCTGAATAGCTTAGGTGTAAAGGGCATCAGGTCTGCAACTTATTCTCAAGTGATTCAGAAAAAAAAATGTATGGAAAGAATGATAAAGCAAGTGTGGCAAAATGTTAAGAAGTAAGAAATCTTGGAGAAGGGTATATGGTATTCTTTGCAGTATCCTTTGATTTTTTGGCAAGTTTGAAATTGTTACCAAAAATAAAGCGTAAAAATGAGCCAAAGTGGATTTTGTAAATTGTAATTTTGTAATTTGTAATTTGTAATCTGTTGTTTGTAATTAAGAACTCTACTAATACAGAAGAATAATGAGGAGTCACAGCTAGAGACTGTCTTAGTCAGCTTTGGCTGCTATAAACAGTCTGGGTGGCTTATAAACAACAGAAATTTACTTCTCATGGTTCTAGAGGCTGGAAGTCCAGGATTAAGGCACTGGCCAATCCGGTGTCTGGTAAGAGGCCAATTCCTCTTATGGCTCCCTTCTTGCTGTGTCCTCACATGGTGGAGAGAGAGAGCAAGCTCTGGTCTCTTTCTTTTCTTATAAGAGCACTAATCACTTCATGGGGGCTCCGCTCTCATGACCTCATGTAATCCAGGTCATTTCCAATGGCCACCTCCAAATAGCACCACATTAGAGATTAGGGCTTCAACATACAAACTGGGGGGGGGGGGGGGACACAAACATTCAGTCTATAGCAAAGAGGGACGCTGTTCTCATGATTTTTCCCCTTCACTCCCCTACCCAGACACTTTCTCCTGGAGACCATGTGAGAACAACCAACAGTCATGGCCTGGAGAAGGGAGGTACTCCTTAATCATGGGACTCAGATGCCACCTAAACCATCATGGCATCTTCTATCAGACTCCCTGTCAAACCCTGTGCTATAAATCACCATTTTCTAGATGGTTGAAGAAACTCGATAGAGACAAATGAAATGGCTTTTTCCATTTACTTGATTGATAGAGCAGGAATAGGAACCTGCTCTTTTGATATCTCTTCTCTGCCTCCCCCACTGGCCTGGGAGGATGACCCAGTCTACACAAGGCCAAAACAAACACTTCCCCTCCTTCTCTGAAGGGAAGAAAGCAGCACAATCCCATAACACTGTGGGAGTCTTCCAGCGAGTGGGAGAAAACAGAACCCTTGACACAGCTAGCCTTCTGTTACGCATGGCTCTGAACTGCTTTAATTAAAGACTTCTGTCTTAATCCCATTCACAACCTTAAGCCAAACTTTAATTTCCCCTGAAGCACCTTCTGGTGAAAAGCAACATTCCTAATATTTAGTAGTTTTTAAGTTTCACATGTCATGCTTTTAAAGAGTGTGATACATAAAATGATTCCACCTCAATATTCAAGGCACTGTTGCTAATTTTAAAGCTCACAGTACACAAAGGAAAAAGGCATCAGCATGAATTTTAGATGAATAAACTGGGTTCTTCCCATAACTCCAGAGCATTCAAACTTCGTCGGGACCGCACTATTTTTACTGCAGTAAACAGGTACTGAACAGATCAAATAGGAAAGCTTTTACCTGAAATGCACTTGTTTAGAAGAGCAATTTCATGTGGAAAAAGGAAATGAAATTTCCTCTAAAGGATTTAATCTGAACTAATATGCACAATATAGCAGGAAATTGTAATCTCCAGTTATGTGATGGACTTGTATACCTGGAGGGTAAAAGAAAGGAGGGAGGGAGCGTGGGAGGGAGAGAGATCATCCTCTGTATGTGCTGTGATAGTTCCCTGGTTAAAACTCAATGCTGACAATATTTACTTGAATGTAGCCATTTTAATGAAGTCCCTTTTCCTGAATGTGTGTTAAATATCCTATCTTCAAATTCAGAGATAACGCTATAAAATCTGGCTGCCCATTAGGATTCCGAAGGAGCTTAAATCTACACCACTCCGTAGTCTCAGCTGAGATCCAGTGAATCAGAATCTCTGTGGGTAGCTGGGGTCCAGGTGATTCTGTTGAATATTGAGGGCCAAGAACGACCGCTTTAAAACATACACTCTGCTTTCTACAATAAACACACTCCTGAAAACGGAAGCCTTTCAAAATTCACTAGAAGTCAATATGGAAAGTCATTCTACAATGACGCTTTTTCAACGTGGAAGCCATCCTCCGTTTCAGAAATGTGAATCTGAATTTTTTTTACGTTGTAGCTGCTTCAAATCACGTGACTGTTTACCGAGCGAGGTACCTTTGGTAGAATGAAGATGCATTTCTTCACACATGTGCATCAAAGGGATACCACCTGGACTTCACATTTACATTTTTTTCCCTAGAACGTTTTCTCATTTGAGCTTATAAAGTAAGTAGGTCAGATGGTATCATCTCTATTTTCCAGACTGATGAGGAATCGGGGAGAAATGAAATGACATTTTAAAATGATCTTTGTGACAGGACAGGCGTACAGTTCTCTTTCCACCTAATCCAGTGCTTTCCTTCTTCTACACATATATGTATATATATAAAGATATATAAATAAATTTATATACAAATCACCTTTATACAATATATACTTCTATATAATAATATATAATATATAACTATAGTTACATATAACATATTAGTATATCTTCCACTTTTGTTTATATATATGTTTATATATACAACATATATATATATATCTTATGCAAATAAAAATATTAAGATACTGTTTAGTTTTTTGAGATCACCTTCTTCAAGGTTAACAATGAACAGCTATCAAAATTGTGCATTAAAATGTGGGTAATAAAAGAAATCACATCTGATGTATCTTTCTTAACCTTAGGCAAGCAGGTACAGGAAAATTGCAAGAGGGAATTACAAACAGAAAACCAAAACCTGCAATCACTTGAAAGTGCTCAAATCTTATTTAAACAGCATGTACAAGAGTTTGGTGCCCAAACTCAATTTTTATTTTAGGAAAACATGACTTTTCCTTATATTGTTTTCAAACCTCATTTCAGCAAAATGGAGCTTGATCTCAAGATTCATATATACTGCATTCTGCTTGCAGGAATATCTACAAGTGTGTCTTTCTGCTTTGTGTTAAGAGTAAACTCAATGCATAAAGCATCCATTACAGATCTGGACCATTCAGGGCTTCACACTGGCTTTGTATGTTACACTCAACTCAGAAGGCAATTACTGCTTTCTCTTGCCATTTATGGATCCCTTCTAAATCTTTATCCCCGGTGATAAAAACATCAAAATGTAGACAAGTTCCTGAAAAGAAAGTGACAGGGAAACTATCACATACATAGATTCTGCTGGGATTTTTGGAAAGTTATTTGCTTATCTGAACGATATTTGCCAAGATGAAAAGACACCAGCAGATTTCTTCAACTCTCACTGACCAGGCAGCAGCTGCTGCTCTGTTGATACAGGGAACATCTGTGAAAAATTCTGGGCGTGAGTGGAAAGATTTCATTGTCAGCAAAAACGCTCTGGGAACAACCAAGTCCTGGAAAGCACAAAGAAGCTGGGAAACAACACTGAAACCTTGGGATATGAGATGGCCATACTCTATATAATTAATCATGAAAATGCCAGGTCTTAGCAGAAAAGGAGGAGGGAGCAGATTCCTCACTGTGAATAGTCCCAAAGGCTGTCAAAAGAAATGCTGGCTCCTATTTGAACTCGGAGAACATGGAAGGATCTGTTCAAATCACCAAATGCCTACACTAAAAGAGGCCTCACAGGTCAATGAGCCATCTTACAGATGGAGAAACAGAGACACACAGATGCACTACATCTTGACTTACTCTGTTGAATTAATGATTTGCTCATCGCTGAACTGAATGGTGATATAATATCCAGTTTTATCTTCAGTGTTTAGAATCCCTCTTTGACACCTCTCCCCAAGGCACTATCTTCCTCTTGGAGGAAATAGCTGGGAAATGTGTGGCAGGCTTTTAGCTATGACTCTGTGTGTGTGTGTGTGTGTGTGTGTGTTGTTTTGCTATTTTATTTTGTTTTAAAGTTTTAGGGAGTTTCCAGAAACATCATCACAATAACATAGGGTTATTTGCAAAAACAACTCCCATTTTCTTTGGAGCAATGATCTGAAGGCTAATGGACAGCAAGCTGGGACTGTGTTTTCTTTCCTTCTTCCCTTAAGAAAGCTAATTTGCACTTAGAAACATGTTTAAAACAGATATCTCATTTGAGGCCCTAGAAGAATAAGCCTACCCTCTCAGAGATTCCGGTTATTCAAGCAAGAAAATGGCCAGAGCTATTTCCCATCTATGATGGCAAAAGCTACTCATCATTAAATAAAACATTTAAGCAGGAACTTAAATATTACAGGCTATGAAACTGCTTAGGCAGTCAACAGGAACTGGAATTAGAACACCAGTCCTGTCCTTGAGCAAATAATTAAAACCTTGCTGTTTCCCACTCTTGTCTACAAAAATGGAATGAAAATTCTGGTCATTCATCCATCTAACATGAAGCTCTGAGAACTAATGAATAGTTACAAGGCTCTTTCTCCAAAGGAAGTCCTTGTGAGAGAGGTAAGCAGTAAAATAGCAGCTGTATTTTGTTGAGTTTCCAAGACAATTTTGATTGCAAATTTTCTGTCCCTTTGTCAGATCATATGTCAAGCTCTGGGCCAGATTTTCCTGCTAAACTTAACAAACTCCCCTTCCTCATGGACCTAAAACATAGTTAGAATTTCCTAAAGTCAGAGAAATCCCAAGAAAACTCAACAAAGAGTACTTAGAGAGGAGAGGATTAGAAAATTTCTTTAGTATTAGGCATGAGACATATGCTAATTTGCATGACAGATTTACAGACATCATAAAAGAGTCATTTGTCAAAGTTTCCCCAGGCTCTTCATTTTTCCGTGGATAAAAGTGCAAATAGCAGCAGAGCAAATCCTCCGTGGACTATTTCTCCCCACTTAGCAGAATCTTCTGTACTTTCCAAGTTCAGGTGTCTCCAAGTTCAGGTGTCTTTGAGAGTGTTTTTTTAAACAGTTTTCTTCCAGGAGAAGGCAGCAAGAGATGAACTGTCTTGTGTTTTAGCCAGAAGTGTTGATAAAGACTCCTTATTTTTCTCCAACTTTTTCAGACTTGTCACTTTGTCCGACTCACAGAGGGCATGGATTGCTTACCACTAGGTCCTCCAATGAATATACTCTTGTATATTGCTCAGAGCTCACAGATTAGCTTTTTTTAAAAAAGTAATTTTATTGGGATTATAATGGTTTATAACACTAATTTCTGGTGTACATTATTGTTTATCAATTCCTGAATACACTTCATTGTGTTCACCCTTAATAGTCTAATTTTTATCCATCACCATACATATGTGCCCCTTTGTCCCTTTTGCCCACTCCCAATGCCCGGATTAGGTTTTATTTAACAGATAACTTCCATTACTGAGAACGAAAATAGCAGGACTGTGAGGCAGGACCATGAATGGGATCAAAGAAGTAGAAAAGTCAAGTAAAAAATATCACTAAGAGAATCCAGAATCCCAGGGTTAGAAGGATCTTAGAAATCGTCTAACTCAATTTTGTCCTGATTCATGACTCCCTTCCACAATATCCTCCATAAGTGGCTGTTCAGCCTATTTTTTCATAGCTCTAAGGCCAAGGAATTTACTATCATCACTTTTCAAGGATACTCATTTTCATAATTCATGGAAAGACACCTGGGGTGGATCCAGAGAGAAGTTGGATCTGTAGCGTTGGGGCATGGTTTTGTTTCCAAAATCATAAAACATGGTCACTGCTTCACAGCCTTCTGCCAGTATATGATAGATTAAGGAGGCAGAAAATCAAGGATATGGATGATTTGAACAGCTCTCTTAATCAACTTGATCTAATCAACATTTGTAAATGCATCACCCAACAACAGCGGAGTACACTTTCTTCACAAGCTCACAAGGGACACTCACCAAGACAGACCATGTTCTGGGTCATAAACACATCTTAACAAATTTAGATGAACAGAAGTCATGCAAACTATGTTCTCAGACCACAACAGAATTAAATTAAACCAATAACTGAAAGATAGCTATAAAATCCCCAAACACTTGGAAATTAAATAACACATTTCTAAACTAGCCATGGGTTGAATAAGAAGTCTCAAGACTACTTTAGAATAATTTGACCTAAATGAAAATAAAAACACAACTCAAGAAAATTTGTGGGATGCAGCAAAAGCAGTGCTTAGAGGGAGATTTGTAGCACTAAATGCACATATTAGAAAAGAAGAAAGACCTAAAATCAATAACTGGTTTCTACCTTTTGAAACTAAAGGAAGAAGAGCAATTTAAGCCAAAACAAAGAGAAGAGAAGAAATAATAAAAAAAGTTAGACCAGCAATAAATGAATGAAAATAGGAAATAACAAAGAAAACCAATGAAACCAAAAGCTGTTCTCTGAAAAGACCAATAAAATTGATACATATCTAGCCAGGTGGGAATAAAAAACAGAGGACACAAATTGCCAAAATCATAAATGAAAGATAGGTCATCATTACTGATCTCATGGATGTCAAAAGGATAATAAAGGAATATTAGCAACAACTCTATGGGCCACACATCAGATTACTTGGACGAAATGGACCAATTTCTTAAGAGACACAAACTACCAAAGCTTGTGGGAGAAACAGATAGCCCTATATCTATTAAATAAATTTAATCAATAACTAATAATCTTCCAAAAAAAAAAAAAAAAAAGAATCAGGTCAAGGTGGCTTCACAGGTGAATTCAACCAAGCATTTATGAAAGAAATAATACCAATTCTCCACATTATCTTCCAGGAAATAGAAGCAGACAGAAAACTCCATTAATCATTCTAGGAGCATTATCCTAATATCAAAGTCAGAAAAAAAACAGTATAAGAAAGGAAAATTAAAGACCAGTATCTTTCATGAATATCAGTGCAAAAATCCTCAAAAGATTTAGCAAATCAAGTCAAACAATATAATAAAAATAATATACACCATGATTGAGTGCATTTATTCCAGTTAGGTAAGGCTTAACTTAAGGTTCAACATTAAAAAATCAATCAATGTATTCCATTGTATCAACAGGCTAAAGCAGAGAAATCATATGATCATATCAATTGATGCACAAAGAGAATTTCAAAATTCTAATACCCATTCAGAATATTTAAAAAACCTCTCAAACAAATAGGAATACAAGGAAACTTCCTCGACTTAGTAAAGAACACCCACAAAAAAGTCCTGCAGTTTACATCATTCTTAATAGTGAAATATTAGACGCCTTCCCCCTAAGATTGACAAGGCGGCAAGGATATCCCTTTTCACCATTTCAATTCAACATCATACCAGAAGTCCTAGCTAATGGAAAAAGGCAATCAAAAGAAATAGAAGGTGCACAGATTAGAAGGGAAGAAATAAAACTGTCTTTATTCGCAAATGACATGTAGATGTCTACAGAGAAAATTACAAAGAATCTACAAAATCTCCTGGAACTAATCACCAAGTATAGCAAGACTGCAGGATACAAGCTCAATATACAAAAGTCAAATTTTTCCTATATACTAGCAATGAACAACTGAAATTTGAAATTAAAGAAAAATACCATTTACATTACCAAAGAAAATGAAATACTTAAGTATAACTAGAAGAATATATATTACCTATATAAAAAAAGCTATCTTACCAAAAAAACTTACCAAAGGCAAAACATTGGTAAAAGAAACTAAAGTTTTAAATAAATGAAGAAAGAGTCTGTGTTCGTGGTTTAAAAGTCTCAATATTGTTTAAATATCAACTGTTCCCATTTGATCTATGGATTTAAAGCAATCTCAATCAGAATCCCAGCAAGTTATTTTGTGGATATCAGCAGACTGATTCTAAAGTTTATATGGAAAGGCAAAATACCTAAATAGCCAAACTGAAGAAGAAAAACAAAGTTGGAAGATTCACACTACCCAATTTCAAGACTTATAATTAAGCTACAGTAATCAAGAGAGTATGGTATTGGTGAAAGAATAGACACATAGATCAATGAAGTAGAATAGAAAGCCCAGACATAGGTCTACACAAATATGGCCAAGAGATTTTTTTAAAAGGTGCAAAGGCAACTCAATGGAGAAAGGATAGTCTTTTCAAAACATGGTGCTCAAAAATTGGATATTCATGTGCACAAAAATGAGCCTAGACACAGACCTACACCTTCCATAAAAATTAACTCAAATACAGAACTATGAAACTTCTAGAAGAAAGCATAGGAGGAAATTTATATGATTTGGGGTATGGTGGATGAAGAGGATTTTTGATACAACATGAAAATCATAATCTATGATAGAAAAAAATGGATAATTTGGACTTTTAGTTTGAGAAAGCTACTGTTAAAAGAACGAAAAGACGAGCCACAGGTTGTAAAAAATATTTTAAAAACATATATCTGATACAGGACTTGTATCCAAAATATACAAAGAACTCTTACAATTCAACAATAAAACAAGAAACCCAATTTAAAAACAGGCAAATTATATGAAAAAGACACTTCTTCACAGAAGATGTCCACATGGCAGATAAGTGTATGAAAATATGCCCAATATCATTTGTCATTTGGGAAATGCCAATTAAAACAATATAAGATGCCACCACACAGATTTTAGAATTACTAAAACCCAAAGAACTGACAATTCCAATTGCTGGTGAGGATGTGAAACAACAGAAACTCTCATTCATGGCTGGGAGGAGTGCAAAGTGGTACCTCTCCTTTGGAAGATAGCTTGGCAGTTTCTTACAAAACTAAACATAGACTTAACTTATGATCCAACAATCATACTCCTAGGTATTTACCCAACTTATCTGAAAATTTATGCCCACACAAAAACCTGCACATGAATGTTTATAGAAGCTTTATTCATAACTGCCCCAAACTGGAAGCAACCAAGATATATCCATCAATACATGAATGGATAAAGAAACTGTGGTACATCTATATACTGGAATACTATTCAGTGATAGAAAGGAATCAGCTATGAAGCTGCCATGCAAATACATGGAGGAACCTTAAGCGCATATTGTGAAGTGAAAGAAGTCAGTCTGAAAATGCTACATACTGTATGAGTCTATGTTTATGACATTCTGGAAAAGCCAAATCTTTAGATATAGTAAACATATCAGTAGTTGCCCAGGGATTGGGGTGGGGAGGTTGAATAGGAGAAGCAGAAGGGAAGTTTTAGGGTAGTGAAACTAGTCTGTATGATACTGTAATGGTGGACACATGACACTGCATTTGTCAAAATCCTTAGAACTTTACAGTATGAAGAGTGAACCTTATTTATTCAAATTAAAAAGAAATCAGTTAGGAGTTCAGAGAATCCCAGGATGGAATTCAGAATGTTAGACAAAAGAATCTGTGTTATAAACATAAGAAACAACCTTACCAAAGGCAATAGGGGAAAGATTCTGACCTAAGTAACTTTGGAAATGAGTGGAATCTGTAAGACTAAAAGCAGAAGGAACTATATATAAATACTGTACTCTAGTTGATATAGTTGTTTCTCAATGGGGTATAAGTATGGCTTAACATTCTGAAACCACTATACCTATGAAATTTAAACACTTTAGTAAATGGATGGTGTGAGGTGAGAGCCAAGTGTCTTGCTGTTAGAGTGGGAGGTTGCAAACAAACAAAGGAGAAGATAAGGGATTAGAGTTGGAGACATCAGTATGAACTTATGTTTAGCTTAATATTGATATGAATAGTTACATATAGAAATATTTAGAGATACGTGTATATGCATGGGTTAGTATACGTGTATATATTTCCTTGCTCTGTAAGCTGAGAAGGCCTAGATGCGATGACAACCCAGTCACAATGAGCACACTTAGTGCCCTGATCTTGGTTTCTAATACCATTTTCCAATAAACGGAACCAGGGCTCCTTAGAGAAATGGCTGAGTCCAGGACTGGGGCAAGAAATACAGAAGATGCACATGAAGCATCTTGTTTTTGAGCAAAGAAGTACTCAAAATATAACAAAACAAAAAGCCTGCTAGGATGCAGGTATGCCAAAGGGACACAGAAGACAACTGAAAGAGCTCCCAATGGCCAAAGCTGGAAGAATTTGAACAACAAAATAAATAAAGTAGTTAGTATTGGATTATAATCCAAAGTATGAAATAAACATCCATGAGTCAATCATGATATAAAGAGATGGTTTAATAACTAATTGAATTGGAAACAAGAGACAAATCTCCCAGGCAGAAGAACTCCACATAATTTTTGTGGATACCCTGCCTTCAAGTAGGTGGAGCAGAACTCTCCATGCTTTAACTGTGGGTTGTACATTGTGACTTCTTTCCAAAGAGCACAAAATTGAAGGTGGGAAAAGGAACAACTTTATAGTGGAGAAACATGGCAAACACTATGTGATCAAGGTCAACATCAACAGTGACAAGCCATGTTGACAGTATGTACCTTTGATGTGATGAGAATGATGGCACTTGTATCTCGGTGGTCTTCTTCCCCAAAACCCATAACCCCATCAAGAGATAAACATCAGACAAATCCAAATTGAGGGACATTCTATCAAATACCTGACCAGTGCTCTTCAACACTGTCAAGCTCATCGAAAACACGGAAATTTGAGAAACTTTCATAGCCAAGAGGAGACTAGGAACCATGATGACTAAATGTAATGTGATATCCTAGATGGGGCCTTGGAACGGAAAAAGGACATTATGTAAAAACTAATCTTAATAAAGTATGGACACTAGGTAATAATAATAATGTATAAATATTGGTTCATCAATTGTAACTAATGTGCCATAGTAATATAAGATGTTAATAATAGTGGAAACTGGATGTGGGGTATATAGAAACTCTATACTATCTTTTCAATTTTTCTGTAAATCTAGAACTATTCTAAAGTGAAAAAAAGGTTATTAACAGCAAAAGAAAACATAGTCCCCGGATCAGGATCTTGTCACTTTGCCATCATTTTTCCTCAGGAAGACATCTATGGAGGTATATGGGTAGGCCTCCACTCCTTGACACTGACTGCAAAGTTAGGAATAAATGAATGGAGCATGTCACCACCTGTCAGACAATTAATACTGTGTACTAATATGTGTAAGAGTTTGTGCTGGGAAAAAGCTAAATGCAATGTCCACTGTAGTCCCTACCCTTTGGTAAGATAAGACATGAAAGATAACATGAATAAAAGCAGTATTTGATACAGACAGTATAAAAAATAAAGGGATATATAAAAATTCAGGGGATAGAAAGATCAGGGCAATCATGAAAGGCTCCTTGTAGGACCTGGGTCACAAAGAAGAGAGCAGTGAATTCCTGGTGGAAGTATTTACATGCGCAGAGGCGGAGAGGAAAGAAAGCAATAGGAGTAGTTCAGTTTGACCAGAACGGAGCATTGATATGGAAGAGAAGTTGGAAATAAGGCTAGGAAATTTGGATTTTATGTTTCACACAGTAAATAGGAAGCCACCTACAGTTTCTCACTAAATAAGTAATACAGTTAAACACAGGTAGTGATTTACCTGCACACATTTTCTTCCATTTCAGTTCACTCCAGAATGGCTTCTGCCCAACCACCACTCGGCTGGCCGTTATCTACCTCAGTGTTGTCATATCTAATAGTCACACTCCTAGTTTTAGCTCCAGTTTCTCAGCAGCATTTAACTCGCTATTGATGGCTCCCCCTTGAAACAACGTTTCCTATTAGCCCCTGTAACCCCACCCTTTCCTGATTTTTTCCTCATGTCTCTGGCTACTGTTCTTCGCTGGTTCTTCTTTCTCTATGCAATCTCTAAGTGATAGGGTTCTTCAGGTCTTCCCTCTCCCTTTTCTTCTTTCTCTATACTCTTTCTGGCTCACCTCATTCATTCCCAAGGCATGGTTCATTCCATCTGTTTGGTTTTAATTCTACAATTTATATTTCAGGCCCAGAATTCTTCTGAGTTCCACTCTTTCAGATACAATTGCTTATGTGACACCCTTGTGTGGATGCCTAAGAGTTATGTAAGAGCTGTCTTAAATTTAACATGTCCAAAATGGCTCTCTTAATCTCCCTTTTGTCTTCCTCAAATCATCCCCAATCTTTCACATTTTCATAAATGGCACTACCCTCCTCCAAGTTCTATACAGAAACCTGGGCTTGTTTCTGCCCTTTGCCTCACCGCTTCCCTTCTCCCCAACCCATCCAATCCATTAGCCTTTTATGTCAGTTTTACTTTTAAAAATTATCTTAAAGAAAATGTGGTATATATACACAAAGGAATATTATTCAGCCTTAAAAAAGAAGGAAATTCTGCCATTTGCAACAATACGGATGGGCTTGGAGGACATTATGCAAAGTGAAATAAGCGAGACACAGAAAGACAAATATTGTATGATCCCACTTATACGAGGAATTAAAGTCGTCAAACTCATAGAACCAGAGAATAGAATGGTGGTTACCAGGGGCAGGGAGTGGGGGAAATGGGGAGATGCAGTTAAAAGGTACAAAGTTTCAGTTATGCAAGATGAATAAGTTCTGGAGATCTCCTGTACAACATGGGGCCTATAGTTAACAATACTCTCCAGGTATAAGATGAGTAAGTTGTAGGGGTCTAATGTACAGCTTGGTGACTACGGTTGATAATACTGTATTGCATACTTGAAACTTGCAAAGAGAGTAGGTCTTAAATGTTCTCATCACAAAAAAGAAATGATAATAATGTGATATGATGCAAGTGTTAGTTAACGCTGTGCTGGTAACCATTTTTCAATACGTAAGTGTATAAAATCAACATGCTGTACATCTTAAACTTACACCATGTTATATGTCAACTATAGCTCATTAAAGCTGGGAAACATTTTGCTAATATAGATATTATCTTAAGTGCTCTTAAGTACAAAAGAAAAAAATATTAAAACTAAGTAAATAAAAAAAGTTATTTTAAATTACCTTAAATTGTCCACTTTCTCCTGGCTCCAAGTCCAAGTCATTGTTATCTTTTGCCTGAACCTGAAGCAGCCCCTCAACTGGTCTTCCTACTTCCTCTCTGGTCTATCTCAACCCTTTTTCTCTGCCACAACAAATTCACTCAAGTCACCCTCTATTTAAAAGTACTTCTGTGGCTTCCTGTGGCTCTTAGGATAAAATTCAAAATACTTAACACACCCTCCTTGGTCATGCCCCATCTCTACCTCTGGCCTTACCTTGTTTCACATTTTTTCTTGCTCTTTACACTTCTGCTACACCAGCCTTCTTTCAGAACCTAAAATATGAATCTCATTGTACAACCACGCTTACGTCAATAGCCTCCATCAAACACAGAACAAAACACAAACTCTTTGACATGAACTACAAGGCCTTGAATGGATGGACCCACGCTCACTTTTTCTATCTCGTGTCATGACATGTTCCCCCTCATCCATAGACACGTGACCATGCAAGCTCATTTCTGTCTTGGGGCTTTTCACACATTGTTGCCTTTGCTTGGCAACCTCACCCTCGACTTTTAAAAGGATCAGCTCCATCTCAGCTTAAATATCACCTCTTGAGAGGCCTTCCCCAGCCACTTTATTTAAGTAGGTTCCTTGCTGTTCTCTATCTCAACACCCTACTTACATCCTCTGGAGCTCTATAGTCTTATAATTATGAATTTGTTTACATGTCTTTGTCTACTTCCCCCACTGGTTCATAAGCTCCCAAAGGGGAGGGCTATACCTGTTTTGCTTATCATGACATGCAAGTCCAGGATCTGATGCATGGTAAGGACTCAAACATTTAAACATTCATCTGGTCACAAGGCACAGGTAGTTTCAAGGTGCAAAGCAAAGTTAGGAGGCTGATGCGATAGTCCAGGCATCGCATCCCTGACTTATACTCTTGCCTCTTATATAAAGGAAAAAAGGGACGGAGGGAGCACAAATATGAGAGACAATAGGAAGGGAAGACAGACGGAATTTTGTTACTAATTTGATAAGGTAAGAGAAGAGAGAGGAGAAGGAATGAAGATGCTTCTAAGGCATGGAGCCTGGGCAGACACATCGGCTCATCGCTGAGACAAGGTTTCTGGAGATGAAGCAGGATACCAGCACCTCGAGCTATCTGCCTATGAGGAATCTGCACCATAAACTGATCAGGTTTCCTTTAGGGCTGTTAATGAAATTCTATAATTGTATTTCGTACCACATAAAACCAAATTTCTGTCTTAAGTGTGATGTTTAAGATGTCTGGTGAGCTTCCAGTTCTTATGAAAAGAGGAAAAGGCTTTGGGGTCAAGTGAAAAATTGGGTATAACTCCCAGCTCTGCCACTCCCAAGGTGTGTGTCCTTGGCATGTTAATTAACCTCTCCGATTCTCAGAATCTTCTGTAAAATGGGGATAACAACTTTGTGTTGTTGTGAGAATTAAAATTAGGTCATACACATAGCCTTCAGTGGGCATGGCCCCTGCCATGTGTTAATATAAATCCCAGCCCACACCTGATCCTCTCTGTTCCCATATTTCCCTTCATCTTCATAATTCAAAATCCTTGATTATATTCCTACCTAGTTTCAAGGGACAGTGTGAGAATAAATGAGATAATGCCGTCTGCTCCTAATTACCCACTTTGTAGCTTATTTACAGCAAGCTCTTCCTCTTGGTTTGACCTCATCCTGGCCCTAAGAGCTATCTTGGCAGTTTCTGTATATTGTCAATTGCTGTGTGCTATGGAGAAGGAGTTCAAAATGAATATCAGTCTAATAAACACAGTTGGTAAGGAAAAATATCATGTGCATTCCAAAATCAAGCATAAATGTCTTGTAAAATTATTTGTGGTTTTGGATTATGTCTGCTATTGCTTCATTTACGTTAACCAAGTTGATTAGAATGGGCTACATGCCACAATTCTGAAAAGACTTAATGCTCTTTGGAGAGAAGACAAAACCATAAACAGAGGCATTATCACAAATGTTTTATGCACGAGAACAGATCCTCAAATATACGAAGGGTAAAAAGTGGCTTTACTTTTTCTCTTTGCCGAAATTTTTGCTTCGTAGAACTCACATTTAAAAATACCTGTTGATACCCTTCTGCGTGTGAATTAGTTTCAAAAACTCCAAAAATTGCCAGTTGATACACCCAGCATGGAGAACTCTAAACTGGTGTCCTGAGGTGATTCCTACGGTTGAGAAAGCTAGATTTGATAACGGGGGCATCTCATTCTTTTCTTTTTAGTAATAGGCTGAATTCGCATTTCATCTTCTCTCCCCTCCAATTCTAGCGTGATGAATACCTGTTCTCAGAGGTTGTTTTTTTTCCTGTTTTTCTAAAATACTATTTCCACTGTAAAAACAAGGCACTGGGCAGGGGAGAAGTAACATTGAGACTATTATCAAGGACCCCAGGGAGAAGATCCTGAAATCAGGATGGGTCCTCCATCTTGAATCATGGACTATGTAGTCAACCGACTCATTACCAGTATTTTATTGAACTCATTCTCCTGCATGCCCATCACAAAACTCCAATCACTCTTAGAAAGGGTCATTCCCTCCTTTGTTCTGCTCTTAGAATGGCATTTGTCAAGAAGTTAAGATCCAATGTGAAACTGCAAGAGAAGGACCTGGATTATTTTTTTGCTTTTGAAAATGATTCTTGTGCTATGGGTGATTCTATTTGTCCTCACATCTGGGATCTTGGGAGAGGTTCCAGAGACACTCAACTCTATCTCTGAGTAGTTCTAGAATGCCTGTGCTGAACCCATTTCTACAGAGTTCTCCAAGTGTTGTTCATTCAGCAAATATTTATTAAATGCCTACCATGTGCCAGGCACTGTGCTAGTTTCCCTTGGGGGGACATTGACACGAGACAGGTTGTCAGGCTTCCAATACAACGTCAGGGGTCCCCTTGTTCGTGGTGGAATGAAGAGCTGTCTCATATCCCTACCTCGTGGAAAGGATAAGTCCAAGAAAACTGAGCTTGTTATCACATTCTCATCCTTCTTTCAACACCTTCCTTTAGGATGTATTGAATCACCTCTTCAGGCTGAGGGCCTTTGTAAGAAGTTGGTGCACATCAGCCTGTGCCAACCGTGTGGCACAGGAAAGACAGAACCAGCTCTGTGAACCCTGTTGCAGAAGAGCCTTTGCTACCCTTTGTGTTAGCCATGACCCTCAGACAACCCTGAGGAGGTAAACACCAGGGAATCTGGGATGGTATTCAAGTATCCCAGAATACTCATTACACCATCAGAAGTCAACACAGGAGCAATTTGTTCTAGAATAATGCTAACATACTTGAAATTTGCAATTGGGAATTTAATTCATCTCAGCATAAGAACATTTCTTTCTTTGTTCTACTGGCTTCAGAAAAAAAGAAAAGGTCTTCCAGGATACCACCACTGCCCATTTCCAGCACTTTGGGTTGATTTTAGGCAATTCTCTCTCATGCAGCCTCAAACAAGCCCAACATTTGAGCTAGATCGGGGATCAAATACAGAGTTAAGAAAGTCTGGAGTAATCAGAAATTTGGAATTTGATATGGTGACGTCTATTGTTTTTAGCACATTAAAAAACAAGTTAGGGTAGTAGATTCATTGACAGACATGGACTTTTGTGATGAAAAAATAGTTTTGCAATATATTTGTGTTTTGCAGCTAGGCAACCAAAAATGACTAACACACAGGAAGTGTGTACTTGTGTGCTGCTTCTAGCCAAATTATGGGGATTATAAATCTCTTATTTTTTTGTGCGAATATTCTCTGTGTAAAAGAAAAAAAATTAAAAGAAATAAAGCCCCTTGAGTTTAGAGGGCTCGTTTTTGTCTGATTTTCCTCCCACAGTCCTTTTATTTTCTTTCCTTAGTTAGTCTTTCCCACAGGGCGTCATGAGTGGGAAGTTGTGTAAAAAGAAAAAAAGGAGGGGATTGTAAGCTATTAATTTTTTTTAAAAAAAATATCCTTCAGGGACCCAGGGAAGAATAATATAAAATGAGGAGTCAATCTTGGCTTCATTATGGAGTGACATATTATATGAACGATGTTACATTTTTTTAACCTTTCAGAAAATAGACTGGCATTGAAGTAAAGACTATTGCTATAAAATAGCTATGATTATATTGTAACTCACACTCCAACATTCTGCTATATATACTACTTGTATCATTACGTAATTCTACAATAACTTCCTGTTGATCTTTTTTTTAAAAAAAAATCTATGGCATTTAGTAGTCCACAATTTGTACGCCCTTTGGAAATCTTTTCACAGCCTAGGCTAAACAATTGTTTTTATGTATCCAAGTGGGGGGATTTCCGTTACTGTACATCATACGTACATTTTTAAGAAAGGAGTCTTATAAAACTTCTCAATAGAAATCACTGTATCTTGACCCTCAACTGGCTGTAGTTCAATTACCTTTCTATACTGATGCCAGGCAGGCAACAAAGCAAATGTGATAGAGTGCCAAGTAAACGGTGATGGGGAGAAACAAATAGAACTTGGCCTACGGGTTACAGGTTGCTCCTGTTGGATTTTAGGAAATGCGGTTGTATGTTAAAGATGGTATTACATAAATTCCAAAGATTAACCAACCACTTGGAATATGAAGGGACTCCAATAGAACGTATGCATCACGTTCACAGAAGTCCACCTCTGCAGGGCCAACGGGCCACAATTTCAGCTCCACCAGGGCCACGCTGTGCAGTTCATTACGTCTCAACCACCTCAGTATCCACCTTTTGCTTCTTAGCCCTGGGCGTGTTGGCTGCCTGAAGCCTAGAGGCAAAAGTACCTCTTAAAAACTTTTAATAGAAAGGTACCTGGAAGAAATCTTTGTACCTTATATCCCATAGTCTCCTGTACCTATACATTTGACAGAGCAATTCCCCTGGATTAACTTCTGGTAAGGAATGAACATATTCACATCCAAATTACATGAAATTATTAAGGATTAAGAAAAACTGTATATATACACACGTATATATAGTACCCAGAGTACACAAATTTATTAGAATCAATCAAAATTTTAAATTAATAAATTCATAGAAAGTCATCAAAATTTCAAATTCATAAATTCATGGCAAGTCATCTCTGGAAAGAACGCTGTCCAGAAGTCTAGACATTATAAATCTCAAAACGAATCTTGAGAGCATGTGATATATCCAATTCGGATCTACAGTTTGTTAATGATTTTATAGAGACATAGATGCAGGTTTTCCGACTCCTGGATTGGGAATTGATTTCCAATTGAAAGTACTTTTAGACAATTCTGTTTTTAATAAGCAAAAAATTATGACTATTTTTGTACAACCTGTCATTCTTTGGTGTCTTATTTTAGCTTTCATCAAAAATGAATCAAAAGTGGACAGCATGGGTAGGTTTTGAAAGTCCATGTTCAAGATAAATATTAGTCCATATGACATTGATGAAACAAATGTAAGAAGATGGGCTGATAATAATTAACATTCCCTCAACACAGGGGATCATCACTATGGGTTTATTCTCTGTATTATGACTTGTAGATTCACATTACAATTTTTTTCCCATTGTTATCTCCTCTGCTAGACTTTGAGGGTCTTGGAGGCATGCACTGCTTTTCATTTGTGACTTAGTGGATGGTGATGGGAGGCATACACGTGGTTAAGCGCCACTACTTCAACTTCTCCTTCTCTCATGCCCATGAGGAATACTCCTAATCGGGCTCAGCATCTGTTCCAGGGAGTCCATACATTTATTTATTACTTAATTCATTTCAGGAATATTTATTGAATGCCCACGAAAGTACCTCAGAATATCAGTCTTAGCCCTGGACGTTCTTGGTCCTGCTGTTGTTTGGAATATAACTGATGTTCAATAAATATTGGTTTAATAAATAATAAAGTACCAAATCAGTTTTATTTATTTACTTACTTGTTTATTCTTAATTATGATAAAATATACATAACATGAAATTTACCACCTTAACCACTTTTAAGTATCCAGTTCATTAAGTACATTCATACCGCTGTGCATCACTCTCGAGAACTCTTTCATCTTGCAAAACTGAAACACTACACCCACTAAACAACAAGTCCTCACTCTCCTCTTCCTGCAGCCCCTGGAAACCACCATTCTATTTTCTGTCTCTATGGATTTGACTACTGTAAGTACCTCATATAAGTGGAATCATACAGTATTTGTCTTTTTGTGACTGGCTTATTTTGCTTAGCATAATGCCCTCAAGATTCATCCATGTTGTAGCATGTGTCAGAATATTCTTCCTGTTTAAGGGTCAATAGTATTCCATTGCATGTATATACACATTTTGTTTATCCATTCATCCGCCGATGGACACTTGGGTTTCTTCTAACTTTTGGCTATTGTGAATAATGCAGCTAGGAACACGGGTGTACAAATATCTCTTTGAGACCCTGCTTTCAATTATTCTGGGTATGCACCCGGGTGTGGAATTCTTGGATCATATGGTAATCCTATTTTTAATTTTTTGAAGAACCACTGTACTGCTTTCTATAGCAGGTGGACCATTTCCCATTCCCACCAGCAGTGCACAAGGCTTCCAACTTCTCCACACCCTTGTCCACACTTGTTATGTCCTGTTTTTTTGAGAGTGTCATCCTAATGGGTTGAGGCGGTATCTTGGGGCTTGGCTTTGCATTTCCCTAATCCAAATTAGTTTTATTTTTGAAGAAGGTATTTTATTCTACTCTGGAGAGACAATTATACCAGTGAAAAGTGAGATTTGTAACTCACACTTCTCCACTCATGATTTGCATGTTTTGCTTTCATTATTTCATTTTTGTAATAAACACATATGCATACACACACACTTTTGTGTAGCAATATTCTCTGCATACAGGAAAATAAAATCACTGCCAGATATGACATGAGTACTTTTTAGAGGTATTGTAAAGAGTGACTAAGATTCCCAACCATAATCCAGCTCCACTGTGATGCTCTGGGAACATGAAGAACTCTCGCGTCTAAAGCAAAGGCTAACAAATCCACTGACTATTCTAGATCACCTTTGGTAGCTAGGGTCAAGGACATGATGAATTGGAAAAAAATACAGATAAACCCTGTTGAGCTCTTTCTTTAAACATTTTTTCCCTCCCTAATGCTTTTCCAGAGTTCTCAGGTTGTAAAGACAAATGATTTATGTTTTATTATCTTTTCCTCCTATCTTAAGAAGAGACCTTACTGAGAGGTTAGAGTGAGTGTTGGTTTTGAAATAATTCTTAGCAAGTTAGTAAATGAGAGATGCAGTGTAAAAATCCCTGGGTAACCCACTATTTGGATATTTAGCTCTTGAACGTTCATGGGTGGACAGTAACACCTGTTCATGGGAATATAAAAATATTTGTAAAATGGAGAAGAACATGACCCTCGGTGGTCCAGGGATCTGGGTGAGGATAGTAGAATTTCCTACTTAACTATTCACAAAAACAGTTTGATCACAGTAAAATTTCCAGGAAACCAGAGGATTGTTGAGTCCTATCTGATTGGTCCTACACCACCTGGAACATTCCTTTATTTCTCATTCCCTGAAAGGTCCTTGGGAAGAGAGTCAGGACATTGTATTTTAGCCCAACTAGTTTTGACTCTGGGTATGGTTTGTGTCCTCATCTATAAAACAAGAGATCTGAATCTGTGGATCCTTAAGGCCGTCCACTTCCCAACACTGAAATTCTAGAATTCTGCTTCTCTTGATTACTTTGCACAAACTGCCCTGGTGCCTACAGCAGTGCAAATTCTAGACCCCGAAGGCAAAAGTCCAAAATAGGGTCCCTAAAGCAAAACTTTAGATTTTAGGGCTACTCAGGTGTTCTTGTGGATAATTCCATTTTCACTCTAAAAACTATTCGTTGCTTATCTGAAATTCAAATTTAACTGAATGTCCTATATTTTATTTGCTGAATCTTGCAAGCCTGAGAGCATGAGTCTTGTGGGTGTGCAGTCCATCTTGGTCATAGCTGTATGAATAACTGAGCAGCTTACACAACCTTCACGCTCCTTGGTTTCCTCACTTGTTGAATGTGAATAATAATAATTTTCCTTAAAGGAGGGCCAGCTCAAGATAAATGGGGTCCTTGGGAAGACTAACAAATTTTCCCCCATTCCAATAAATATATTAGTTAAATATTTGCATGAAATTTATTCAGTGAAAGTAGGAGTAAGCTGTTTTATTTTAATAATAAATTAATGCTCAAAAGAAAGGTTTTAATTTTTTAGAAACAAAATCTCTTATGGTTTGATTACTCTGGCATCTATTTGGCTATACCTCTCCTTAAGCCGAATCTGTAAGGATTAATATTAGAGACTGCACTTCAAGATATTAGTATGGCTCTCGGCACAGAGTTTCATTTTCATCATCATCATTTATATCATTATCATCAGATGTAGGGAATAATATTGTTATTCTTAAAATACCTCTGTACGAATAACCTACCCCATAACCTGAAGATGGATTTACAAGCATCATATAATCAGAGCTTCAGATCTGAGAGATGATCTGGTCTAAGTTTATCGTTTTACAGATGGAAACTGAGGCCTAAGCAGATTAAATGATTTACTCAAAGCCTCCTAGCCAGGTGGGCACACAGCCTGGGGTCCTCGGTGCTCTTTGCTCTTATGTCATACGACTTTGGGGAGAGGTACATTAATGCTCTGGATATCTAGCTAAGTGATATAATTTATAAAGGATTTACCCCTACAAAGCAAAAATACCAGGCATATTTAAACACGTGCAAATATTAACTGTACCATTATGAGAGTTTATAGGAACATAGAAATCTTACTATCACCCTTGGAAGCTTAAAACATTGGCGTCTTTCCCAAAAAAGATCCACTGCAATCATACAAGGGGACACCAGGGAGGTTGAAGCTAATGATCCTCCTAGAGACATCTCCAAATAAACACCCATTTCCAATTGTGAAACAGCTCGAACGAGTATCCAAGTCTCTTTGGAAACTATTAAGATGCTTGCGCCGATGAAAATTACAAATGCTTATTAAAACAGTATGCCCAAGGAGGCAGAGAAGACAAACAATGACACACAGAAAGGTCACTCCCTGATGAAATGTTTCCATTGGGTGGCCCAGTTCCATGCTTTTCCCCTTGTTTTCCCTCTTAATTAGAGGCTAAAGGAGGTGTGAGTGAGGGCTGGAGAGTTAACTTTCCACGAGAGTTCGAAACCTTCAACTTACAATTCATTGTTCCGAACATTTTCTTACGATTTTTGGCAGCTTGAACGTGCAGGCACATATCTGAGCTGACCTCCTTTGGCTGAAGTTCGCTCACAGTCTGTTCAGCAACAGAGACTAAAGGTTTCTGACATGGCTTAAGAAAGTAGTCGTTTTTAGTGGGTTTACCCTTTGCCTTCTTATTAAAAGTGTGGCTTAACATTATTAGTGTTAATTCCCCACTTAGAGACTGTGCATAATTATCATCCCAAAGTCACGTGGAGCTAAGGAAACAGGCCTATCTGGCATGGGTGCTGAAGGCTGGTTTGAAGGGGATTTCAAATATCCTCAAGTTTAGTTTACTCGTATTCCTTTCTCTTCAGAGTTTTGGTGGAATACCTCAGGTTCCAGACATGCATTTGGACTTTTGGGGATTTGTGGATAAAGCTGAAGGTTCAGAAATATTGTGAGATAAGACAAATGGAAAATGCTTGGAAACTCTGTGTTTGCTGGCCAAATAAATATATAAATAACAACCACACGCTATTAACAGCATTCCTTAGCGCAGCTGACCCATATAACACAGCTCCTTATTTAGATGATAAAACAAAGGGTTTTCATAAAGTTCTTGCATAGATTTTCATGTGCTAGGCTTTCTGCTTTTAAACTTTCATAACTAAGAGTATTCTTATAATGGAGACAACGTCTAAATGGCATTTGAAGGGAAAATGAGCTTTTATCTCTCAGTTCTGGTGAACTTCATTTCTATCAGCCACAAAACTCTCTTTCTAAAACTATATATAGAAATATATAATTATATATACATATATAAAATAAATATGTATATATATTTTTTGCTTAGTTATTGTTCATTTGTTGAAAGATCTGAAATAAGCATACATGCTAACGGTATGAGTTTGGGCTACTTTTGTGCCTTGTTTTTCCCATCTATAAAATGAGGATGATAGTGATACCTGCTTCATAGGATTGTTGCAGGGATGAAATGAGATAACAGATGTAAAATGTTTAGAATAAGGCTTGGTGTATGATTATTACTCAAATGGCAGCTGATACTATACTTTTAAGGATTTATTATTAATACTATTACCTGCATCCCATTTAGTTTAGTTTGGATACAATTGATTTGATGGTTTGCATGTACATTTCACATAACTCAGCCACTCCACTTTTTTGTCTGTAGGAAACACACATACACACACGCATATATACACACGCACAGCTAAGTTAACTAAGTATCTTACTTTAGTTCTCTTGCCTATAGGTTAGAAAGCACGGGGTGCAGCGAAGAGGGAAATCTAAATCTGAAAGTTCATAGCGAGAGATGAATCGTGCCTCCCCATTCCTAGAGCCCAGATGGGGTTACCATCCCATAACCAATTTCTGTCCCCGTAGGGGCTTAGATGCTAATTCTTCCCTACTCATCCTGTAAGACTGTGCTGGAAAGGTCTGGAACTGTGGAATCAGTGCAACCAAAATGCTTTGAGACACTGCTGAGGTATTGGATTTTGTGCTAATAATATATAGTTTCAACTATAGGCTCATTATACATTTATTTTTAACTACCACTCTAGATGGTACAGGCCATACCAATATATTTTTTCTCTATGTTTCTATGCACCAAAAAATGCTTTAAAAAGTGCTTTCTGATTGTGATTTTTTCCCCCAAGGAATCAACAGAAGAATAGAATTATATACGCATTTTTAAGGGTCTTTTTGTTCAGTCTCAAGAAAATATTCTATTTTCAAGAGCCCACATGTATCTTGGCTCTTATCAAAATAAGCAAATAATTTCTAAAAACTCCATTTTGGATTTGTCAGCATCCATCACTGCCTGACAAGTGAAAATCCTGGAAATGTACAGAAATTTTCTTTGTAAGTAGGTTCTTCGAATGCTTCACTTCTAGGCTAGCTGTTAGGGCCAGCCAGCTGCTCTCCAATCAAGATGAAAACCAAAAATCTGTAAAAAGTAAATAATCTAATTTTTCTTTATTCCAAATGACTAGGTTTCAAAACTTAATCAGAAACATGTCCATGAGCTTTCTCATGCTCTTCCATATGAAAAGAGAGTAGGCAAAGAAACTAAATAGGGAAAACATAGTAAAACAGTAAATCAGGTCTACATACAAGACGCACAGAGAGTTAATTGCCTAAGAAGACAATTTTTTCCCCTGAGGTTCCTCAAATTGAAGTTTGAACTTTTTCTCACTGAACACATATAATTAATCTGTGGAACTGAATCCAATGGGGTCTTGAGGGCATTTTATTTTGAGTAAAAATAATGTCATGTCTAAACCAGTAGAGTAGCTTTGACTATTGACTTAAAAATACGTGATCGCGTTTGAGTTACTATTATATCTTCTAAGCTTTCTTTATATAACTTCTCTCCTTCAGGAGGGGAGATCTCTTCACTTGCAGCAAAATGTGCCTCTAAGGAAGGTAAGAGGCAAAGGGCTGCATCTACATGTGTACTGCACGGGATGAAGGTCAGATGGCAGCAGAGTTCACATCACTGCACACCTCTGAGTTGCCCAATGGTTTTCCAGGCTTTGGGGAGGCTTACGTGGGTGAAGTCTAGTTCATTCTATCAGAGAGCTTGTTGCATTCCAGCCAAGGAGGAAACAAAGACTCTTGAATAATTAGCTACCATACAATGTGATTCTTGCTAGGCAGACCAATAAACAAGATCTAAGAGAAGACAGGAAGCCCCACAGTGTTTGGAGTAGGGGAGAAACAAGATAGCACTTTTGTCTTTAAGAAGATAAAGGCATTATTTCAGAAATACCGTATAATCCAGCTATCCCTTTACTGAGTATTTATCCTAAGAACTTGAAATCAATGATCCAAAGAGACTTATGCACCCCTATGTTCATTGCAGCATTATTCACAATAGCCAAGACATGGAAGCAACCCAAGGGCCCTTCTACGGATGACTAGATAAAGAAGATGTGGTGTAGACATATACAATGGTACACTACTCAGCCCTAAGGAAAGACAACATGGTCACATTTGCAACAACATGGATGGATCTTGAGGGTGTAATGTTAATCGAAATAAGCCAGACAAAGACAAATACTGCATGATTTCACTTGTACATGGAAGATAAGAAATACATGGGTAAAGAGAAGAGATTAGTGGTTATCAGAGGGGAAAGAGGTTGGGGGATTGCAAAAGGGGTAAAAGGACACATATGTATGGTAATAGACAAAAATTAGACTACTGGTGACGAGCACGATGAAGTCTCATCAGAAATTGATAAATAATAATGTACACCAAAAATTACACAATGTTATAAACCATTAAGATCTCAGTAAAACTACTGGGGAAAAAAAAGAAGATAAAGTCATTTTTGATCAGGTTGTTTGTTTTTTAGTTGTTGAATTATATGAGTTCTTTATATATTTTGTAAATTAATCCCTTGTTGGATATATGGTTTGCAAATATTTTCTCCCAGTTGGTGGGTTGTTGTCTTTTCATTTTGTTCATGGCTTCCTTTGCCTTGTAGAAGATTTTAGTTTGATGTAGTTCCATTTGTTAGTTTTTTCTTTTGTTTCCTTTGCCTGAAGAGACATGGTATTTGAAAAGATATTGCGAAGACAGATGTCAAAGAGTGTATGCCTATACTTTCTTCTAGGAGTTTTATGGTTTCAGGTCTTACATTCAAGTCTTTAATCCATTTTCAGTTAATTTTTGTGTATGGTGCTAGATAGTGGTCTACTTTCATTCTTTTGCATGTGGCTGTCCAGTTTGGGAACCCTCATACGCTGCTGGTGGGAATGCAAAGTGGTGCAGCCACTATGGAAAACAGTTCAGAGATTTCCCAAAAACTAAAAACAGAAATACCATACAATCCGGCTATCCCACTACTGGGAATTTATCCAAAGAACTTGAAGTCAAGTTTGAACCCAAGTGACCATCAATGGATGAATGAATAAAGAAGCTGTGCTATACACACACACACACACACACACACACACAATGGAATACTACTTAGCCATAAAAAAGACAAAATCTTGTCATTTGCAACAACATGGAGGGACCCTGAGGATATGATGTTAAGCGAAATCAGCCAGAGAGAGAGACAAATACTGCATGATTTCACTTATATGTGGAAGATAAACAAACACATGGATAAAGAGAAGAGATTAGTGGTTACCAGAGGGGAAGGGGGCTGGAGGATGGGTGAAAGGGGTAAAGGGGCACATATGTGTGGTGACAGATAAAAATTAGACTACTGGTGGTGAGCATGATGAAGTCTATACAGAAATTGGTAAATAATAATGTACACAGAAGTTATACAATATTATAAACCTTTATGATTTCAATAAAATAATTGGGAAAAAAGAAGAAGATAAAGGCAGCAGCATCATGGGACGCTCTGGAGTCGGGAAGGAAAGTGGCAGTAAGGCCTGTAAGGCCTGTAAGGATTTACAGAATTTGAAAGAAACAATGAAGACCTTGATTATGGCAGGAACAGTAAGGACAAGAAGGATCTTAACTCAGGAGGTGCTTTCAAGAAGAAAGTGAAAGAATTTAATGACAATTAAATATGCGTGGTGAGAGACAGGAGCTCAGCCATGATGACTGGCAGTTTCCAAGCCTCAGTCCTAGCTCCTCTTCTCTTTCCATGCCAGTGTCACACGTATGCATTCAACCACCACAACTGCATTCAATTACCTTCTCTACACCAATGAATTATAAAGAGATTTCTCCAGGCTTCTCCTTGGAATTCCAGATCCACAGGGTCCACTCAGTGCTTGGGATGTCTTCTTAGGCATATTAGAGGCGCCTGGGACTCAAGATGTTCAAAATCAACCCCAAATCTGATTCTCTTGCAGGATTCAATCTAAGTAAATGACACTTCCATCGTTCCAGAAACTCACGCGTCATCTTCGATACTTTCTCTTACCTCACCCCCATATCCAGTATCACTGGATCCTTCACTCCACATCCTTAGATTTTACCTCCTAAATCTCATTTGAATCTGTCCACTTATCTCCAATCCCACTGCTTATTGTCCCAGCCCAAACTACTGTCATCTCTGGCCTGGAAATCTGCAAAAGTGTCCAAAATGCTCTTCCTGCATCCATATTCATTCTCCTTGTTACTATCTGAGTGAACTTTCGAAAATGTAAATCTCTTCATGGTACTCTTTCTGTTGAAAAATGCAAGTGGTTTCCATTGCTGTTAGGATGAAAGAGCAAAATCCTCAGCGTGGCCTAGAATGTGTCTTAACACCTTTTCCTGCTCTCTTTGCTAATTAAGTCCTATGTTGTGTTCTGATCTCAGCTTAATTAACTACTCCAGAGGAGGACCTTTCCTGAGGACCCTAACTAGGTCAGAGACCATATACAGTTCTCACGGCACTATGCACCTCTCTATCTACCCCTTAACATTGATGCTCACCATAGAATTCTTCTCCTCTAGCACAAGGCCTGGCACATGTTAGATACTCAATAAATATTCGACTGAAAACAGGCTAAATGAATAAAGAATAAGTCCACGGTTTCTAATGTGGACAAACAGATAAAGTCATTGATCAAAGCTGAGAATAGAGTTGGACAATGGGTAGAGCTGGGTAGATGAGTTATAGACTTCGTTTTTACATCTCCATTGGCTAGCCAAGGAGGTAGTGGGATAGACAAAATAGTTTCAGGAGAGAAGTAGAAACTGGGAGTCATGATGCTTATGTCCTTGAAACTTTGCCTTGCTAAGGGGGCAGATACAAAGAAGAGTTGTAGCTCAAATGCCTCCAGGGACCACCCAGAAAAGGAATGTGTGTGAAGTAGTGAAGTAGGAGACAAGTGGAGGTGGGGAAACTGGGGGATGCATGCTGTGCTGTCAGGCATGCAAAATCAGATGAAAACACACCATCCTATCAGCAAAACAGAACACTTCTGCAAATTCCATTCAGCCCTCTGAGGGGGCTGTTTGACATCTTGGAGAGCGGAGGAAAAGGTCGAAGCTAAAACCACGGGTATGCAGAGAAGAAGTCGGCAAAGGAGATGAAGAAATAATGATTGTGGAGGAGAGAAGCAGTGGAGTATGGTCTCTTGGAAGCCAGGAGAGGAAACTTATCAAAGAGAAAGGAGTGGGTCAACAGTTTCAAGCTTCTGAGACTTCAAGTACAATGAGGATTAAAATTAGGCTATTGGATTTGGCATCACTAACCTTCATAAAAGCAGCTTCATGCTAAATTTACACTAAAATTCATGGTTTCCAGCTCTCGAGCCAGGTTGATTTTGGCATTTTTTCAACAAATAGGGTTACCACAGTGCGCTGTTTCTGACCTTATTTAACTCAGGTTCCCTTTTGCTAAACATAAGTATCTCACATTCTTCTTTAATATTATTTTAAAAATCCAAAGAGGGCCAGCCCCAGTGGCCTAGTAGTTAAGTTTAGCATGCTCTGACTTGGCAGCATGGGTTCAGTTCTCAGGTGTGGACCTATGCCACTCATCTGTCAGTGGCCATGCTGTAGAGGCAGCTCATGTACAAAAAGAGGAAGATTGGCAACAGATGTTAGCTCAGGGCAAATCTTCCTCAGCAAAAAAAACACAAAAAAAACAAATAAATTTTAAAATATAACTAAAACCAATTCAAACAAGAGTAATTTTGAATCTGCTTCACATGATCACAATTTGATTACCCAACACTCTGGAGAGATATATAGGATAGATATTGTCCCCATTTTATAGATGAGAATACAGAAGCTCAGAGAGGTCAAGGATCTATCAGGGATCACACAACAAGTTAAATGCCCCAATCACAATTGGCCTGAATCTGGGCTCCTCCCATATTGACAGTGTGCTAGATGCTTCCTGGTTAGTCTACTCGGTGATCTGCTATGAACAGAATCAGCCAAGCACACCTCTACCACAGGAAACACACACTCATACACAGCAAGCCAAGCTGACCATGGTTTAGAAGTTCAACTCTCCACTTGGAAGACACCATATTGCTTGTTGGAGCCACGAAGGCTGGGACCATCTTCAGATCCCAGGAAACAGGCTGCCTGCTTTTTCCTCATCTGCTCCTGTAAGTAAGTGGCTTCTATGATCGTGTCTTTAATGAAAACTGAACCTCATCTCCAGTGAGAAACCATTTCTTCTGGATGTACGACTTCAGTGGTTGGGAAGCTCAATCTGCTTGAGTCCCCCGCCTTTGGCACCTGGTACATATCATTGATATGCCCTTGCAGGTGACATGGCTTTCTCATTCAGGCAGAACAGATGTGAAGGTCACTGAATGTGCTCCTATGGGTCTCAAAAATGCTTATTAACACAAAACTAATGGCATATGATTACCTCTTAAAATTTTGCTTGATAGCCTCAAAATATCATTTCTGAATAAATGCTGCCTAAACAATTTTATTTCCCACAAAGTAAATCCCAGTAAGATCAGAAGTGTTTGGTTTTAAGTATAAGTGATATTAACAGCAACACTAGCTTGTTTATTAGGTGAGTGAGTGAGGGGTATGGGCCAGGGGCTTTATAAAGATTACCTGTGAGCTTAACCACAAACCATCAAGGTGGGCTACCTCAGAGAGGCTATATTTGCCTAAGGTCACACAGCTACTAAGTGGCAGACTGGATTTGAATTCACATCTACCTTGCTCTGAAGCCCACTCTCTCACTACACATCAGGCCTCAGGAACAAATTAGAACAAGAAATGCTGAGGAAGGGAGCGAATTCACTAATCTTACTATTTTACTATTTAATAGTATTAATGCTCAAAATTCAAGACAAAGAAAGCCTTGAAATAGATGTGTCCATTCCCTCTCTTCTAGCTCCAACTCCTGGGAAGCATCAATTCTCTTCACGCAATCTCTCCTCCACTGCCTGTCATGTTTGTTGTGTACCATATGGAAACTTCTGGAACCAGTTTCCAAGTCACCTGTCTGAATTGCTGACACCACATAACTCTGACTACAGCCTTCCAATTTCCTTTCCCAACTCCCAATTTTCTTTCTCAAGGAAGGGTCAGAATAGTGCATTAACATACTTTATTTATCCTATACTAGAGGTTTTCATGTTGAAAACTCTAGTAGACTCTCTTTACATGCTGTCTTTTTAAAAAGAATATCTGCTTAACTTTAATCCATTACCTGAATCTGGAATGTACTAAACCGGTTGTTATATGGAGTCACCTGTGGAGAGTTTAATGGAAAAGTAAGACAGCAAATTAGTACCATATGATTAGCTTGAGTAATACTAAGTTTATTTATTCAAGGGCCCTCAGAAGAACGCACTGTATTTTTAAGATATGACTTGTTTTCCATATCTACACAGAGGCTTATTGCTATTTAACTGGACATTTAATTTTCTACTTACTCATTTTTCCCCTTACAGACAGCTCTTTGGCTATTCAGTATGTGCATAACGCAGAGTAAAATAATTACAGGAAAAGGGACACAGAGAATGTCATAATTAAATCGTGCATTTGCAAAATACACTCAGATATACCCGAAACATCTTGATTGCTATAATCAGGTAGATTAGGTTTTCAGCAAATACTTTTTTAAACAGAGGTTTATCTAAAGTCAGAAGCAGAGAGGCAGCTCTCAAAATCACCTGATAAGACAACATTAACTAAATTTGCCTCTGATTACTTTTAAAAAAATAAGATATAAAGACAAATCAAAATGTAAATCGATGGATTTGTGAAACATTAGGGCATTTTCCACGACCTTCTAGAACAGGTTTATTTTTTCCTCTTTAACTCTCATTAGCTAAAGCCCCCGTGCGTACCGATGGCAAATGCAGAAAGTTACTGCCTCAGGATGTGCTTTCAACTTTTCTTTTAAGGTTTGGAGGTTAAAGTTCAGAGCAGATGCTGTTGCGGGGGTCAATGAAAGCACAAGAACTATGCGGGAGAATGGTGTTGCCACAAGTTAAAAAACATTCAGTGTTTTTGTAAAGAAAAAACATTCTCTGTTTTCATAAAGAAAAAAACATTCACCGTTTTTATGAAGAAAAAACATTGTCTGCCAAAAAAATAAGAAATGATGATCAAAAGGGATTTAAGCCAATTACCAGGGCGAAAAACCCCAGCTATGAAATAGAGCGTCAAGGACTCCAAATCCTCTTACGCTCTCTTTTTCTACTTTATGGTGTTTGAAGTTTATATGCAAAATATTTCGCTCTGATCCCCATCTAACTAATGGGCTCGTTGAGGGTGCTGGTGATTCTGCTGATTTACTGAATGGCGACCTGCAGAGAATAAACAAAAGACAAGGAAACCAATTTTAGGGAAACAAACAAACAAAATTACCTAGAAAATTAAAACCTAATATAGCTTTATCCTCTAGAGAGCTCTGCCTGATTGCAGACTGAGCTTAGAATCAGGATTCAAAGGCACGACATGCCAGTTCCGTTGTAAGAGTTCTGCCCAAGATATGTTCATTAAATGGAAAACCATCTTTGCTGCTGCCTTCTGTAATGAGGGGACAGTAAGGCAGATACTAGTCCAGGAACCGGGGAAACAGGCTTTACTCTTCAACTCAGTTACTGTCTTTTTGTTTGTTTGGTTTTGTGAGGAAGACTGGCCCCAAGCTAACATTTTGCCAATCTCCTCTTTTTGCTTGAGGAGGATTGTCGCTAAGCTAACATCTGTGCCAATCTTCCTCTATTTTATACGTGGGTCGCTGCCATAGCATGGCTTGATGAGTAGTGTGTGAGTCCACGCCTGGGATCTGAACCCGCAAACCCTGGGCTGCCAAAGCAGAACGTGTACACTTAACTACTACACCACTGGGCCAGAGCAGTTGCTGGTTTTTAATGAAACAAAATCCAAGTTCTGAAGGCGTGTTGTCGCCAAACATAGCCAGCCCTCTTTCAAAGATGAAAACTATAATCCTTCCTTTCCCACAGAAATATTGATTCAGCAAATTAGGCCTTATGCAGCACTGTTCCTTCCTGCCGTTTTCTGTTCCCCATCACCAATGCCAGGTGCCCAGAATGTAAAATCTCCCTCCAGGGGAAGGCAGAGGACAAAGGCAGCGAGCTGGAGGGAACCTGCTGAGAATCCAGGGTAGCGCAGGTGCTCCAGAGGACTTTTTGCCCATCGAGAAGAAGTTACAAGTGAAATTCAAGTCTTCAAGAGAGAAATTCTGCCTCAAACCTTCCCTCTTGAGTGGTCTTCTTTAAGCCCTATTCTTGTATAATTCTAGTTCTTTGGCATGGGAAACTGACACTTTTGATCTAGTAATTTAAGGGTAATTTACTGTGAGTGGTAATTTATTAAGTAAGATTCAAGAGTGGAGAGAGCTCTCATAAGCAGGACAGAACTCAACTCACGCTCAAGTGTTCTTGACTCGGGTCTTCTAGATGGAACCTATGGGGCTTGATCTCAGTGATTCAGAAAGCCTCATCAAACTTCTTCCAACTCCTGAATTCTTCTATCTCCACACCCCACTCTGTGCTGCATAATTGGAAGTAAATCTTAAAATGCAAATTCCCTGATGTCATATCATGTTGGTTTAAATTCATAGTAAGCTATAACTGGGTAATTTCTCTGAAGAGACTTACAATGCAGGAGGAAGCTGGGAAAGCCATGTGACTGCATTTGGCCTGGGGCCAGTTCTTAACACTAAATTGCTTCAAAAATACTATTTTTGTTCTGTAGTGATTGTGATGAATGGCCCATCATGGTGGGGACAAAGATGTACCTTGTATAGCAGGATACGTGGGCCTCTAGGAGATGCTACATCTCTCTGCTTGCTATGATCATGCGTGTATTCAAGCTCACATTCAATCCATGAGGAGCTTTATTTTTGTTTAATAATAAAATGCGTGGCCACATCCTAAAGAAGAGGTCAATTTTCTGGTGGTGATGACAGCAATAGTGGATACAGACCAAAGGCACCAAGAGTCAGGTTATATTTCTTCAGAAGTCAATTCTGGCTTTCTTGAGCATTGGGCAATAAATGATCCCAGCTGTCCTCTTTCCATAGATAATCCTCACAGAACAGCTTTTTCAAGGATCCTCTTTTCTTTCCTTCCCTCCCTTGGCCTCATCTCATGATCTGTCTGCCCCTTCCCCAATGGGATGAGTTTCTGCTATGGATTGATGAGATTCCAGGTCATTGTAAAGGACAGGCAGGTAGGAGCGCTGGGTCTTCCTTAAAAGGCGAAGTGTGCTCTGCTTCTTGCCTCAATATAGCCAAAGTGAAAGGTGATCCTGGGTCTGAGACAGTCCAGCTATCCCTCCCTCACTCCTTATACCTTCTCTCTTCTTCGCAGGGGCTAAAGCCCAGTATAGCTTGGGCCAGCTCAGTGCATTGCATCTGGGGAAACATATTCTCTCTTGCTGCTTTCTCTGGTTCAATTTCCCTACTGCTGTCCGGGCTGCCTTGGCTCTGAAAGGTCTAAAACTCAGTGGAGCATATATGGTCTACTGGCTAATGCGGGAATCAGCAAACTATGGCCGGTGGGCCAAATCCACCCCACCGCCTGTGTTTGTAAATAGTTCTATTGGAATACCGCCATGCCCATTCATTTATATATTGTCTCTGGCTGCTTTTGTGCTACAACAGCAGAGTTGAGTAGTTGTGACAGAGACCAAACGGTTCGTCAGCAAAACCAAAAATATTTACTAACTGGCCCTTTACAGAAAAAGTTTGCCAACTCTTGGTTTAGACCATTGTAAAATGGAGCTGAAATATTCAGTATTTGGTTACCTGCAGTGGAAACATTCTAACTAATAGACTGAAATTTCAATGTGAAATAGAGCAGAAGTTATTTGGGACGATCTAGATTAGATTAGGAAAAAATGAGTGTTCTACATAGTCCAGCCCAACTCATTAAATTTATATATAGTATTGGCGTTTTCAGCCAATGCTACACTCAATTATAAACTATTACTTTGCTTCAGTTTGTCATTGTTTCAGGCTGTGAGGGTCTGGGTTCGGCAGAACTGGCAGTAGGAGAAGCTGGCTGAGTATCACAGGATGTTCCAGCTCCCCCAGAGATTCTCAAATACATGGTTTTTAGAATCCTCAGTTGAGAAACTGTTGGGCTCCATCTTGGTCCCAGCCCCTCTGGGAACTTATACAAGAGGGGTGGCTGTGGTCTACATCAGGACCCAAATATTCTTGGGTTTCCTGAGCATAATGCCACTTATTAGCACTCACTCTTACTTTCCATCTGTGTGTAAAAGAACTACATTTATGATATCATTTACATGTGTGCATTCCGTAAATACCCATCATCGTGGACCTTCTAATGGGGGCGTGGTTTCTGCTTTCATGGAGCTTGCTCTATAACCCAAAGGAATAGATAAGTAAATCAAAACACTTTCCATTGTGTGTAGCAAAGGAAACCATCAATGAAATGAAAAGGCAACCTACTGAATGGAAGAAAATATTGGTAAATCATGTATCCGATAGGGGGTTACACCCAAAATGTATAAAGAAGTCCTACCACTCAACAGCAAAAAGAAAAACACAATTTAAAAATGAAATCTTACCATTTGCAACAACATGGATGGACGTTGACGGTATTAGGCTAAGTGAAAAACGTTCGACAGAGAAAGACAAACGGTGTATGATTCCACTCGTGTGGAATATAAAAAACAAAACAAAACAAAGCAAATAAAATAAAACGAAAACAAACTTATAGAAGTAGACAACAGATTGGTTGTTACCAGGCAGGAAGGGGGTTGGAGGGGAGGGCAAAATGGGTAAAGGGGGTTAATTGTATGGTGATAGATGGAAACTATACTTTTGGTGGTGAGCACACTACAGTATACACAGGTGTTGAATTATCATGTTGTACATCCAAAACCTGTACAATATTATAAACCAATGTTACTTCAATTAAAAATAAATAAATACAATAAAAATAGGCTAAGTATCTGAGTAGGCATTTTTCAGAAGAAGACATACAGATGGCCAACAGGTCATGAAAAGGTGCTCAATGTCACTAGTCATCAGGGAAATGCAAATCAAAACCACAATGAGATATCACCTCACACCTGTTAGAATGGCTATTATCAAAAAGACAAGAAATTACAAGTGTTGGTGAGAATGTGAAGAAAAGGGAACCCTTGTGCACTGTTGGTGGCAATGTAAATTGGTGCAGCCACTATGGAAAACAGTATGGAGGTTGCTCAAAAAATTAAAAATAGAAATACCATATGATCCAGCCATTCCACTTCTGGGTATATATCTGAAGAAAACAACAACAGTAACTCGAAAAGATATGTGCACCCCCACGTTCATTACAGTATTATTCCCAATAGCCAAGATATGGAAACAACTTAAACATCCATCAATGGATGAACGGATAAAGAAAATGTGGTCTACATACTTAGTGGAATGTTATTCAGCCATAAAAAAGAATGAAATGTTGCCAACCGCAACGACATGGATGGACCCCAAGGGCATTTTGTTAAGTGAATGTCAGACAGAGAAAGACAGGTACCATACGATCTCACTTATATGTGGCATCTAAAACAAACAAAAAACCCCAAACCAACAAAGCTCATAGGCTCATAGACACAGAGAACAGTTTGGTGGTTGCCAGAGGTAGGGGTGGAGGGTGGGCAAAACAGGTGAAGGGGGTCCAAGGTACAAATTTCTAGTTATAAAATAAATAAGTCCTGGGATGTGATGTACACCATGGTGACTATAGTTAATAATACTGCATTACATACTTGAAAGTTGCTAAGAGAGTAAATCTTAAAAGTTGTTATTACAGGGGCTGGCTCCGTGGCGGAGTGGTTAAGTCTGTGCGCTCCGCTGCAGGCGGCCCAGTGTTTTGTTGGTTCGAATCCTGGGCGCGGACATGGCACTGCTCATCAAACCACGCTGAGGCGGAGTTCCACATGCCACAACTAGAAGGACCCACAACGAAGAATATACAACTATGTACTGGGGGGCTTTGGGGAGAAAAAGGAAAAAAATAAAATCTTAAAAAAAAATTTGTTATTACAGGAAAAAAATGTATAACTATATGTGACAATGAATTTGCTATATATGCATATATAGAAGCATTATGCTGTACATTTGAAACTAACATAGTATTATATGTCAATCATGCCTTAAAAAAAAGCCCACATTCCAAATAGCTATTTAAACTACATCTCTGTAGAGTGATAACTGAATGTTGAGAAGGTTCTAAGTTCAAGTGGCAATTTGTATAGGGTTTTCAAGCAAAGTTTCGTTCAGGAGCTCAGGTGAGAGTAAACCTTTTAAACTTGTGTGTTTTTATGGATACGAAGGGAAGAGCATTCCAGCTTTTGGGCATACACTAAAGCTTGTTATGGTCAATCATGATGCTAATGATGGTAGAAAAGGAATGTCATGTGCAAAGTCTCAGAAGAAGCATTTAAGTCCCATTTGTAAACACCAAACTTAAATGAGGGCAACCTTTTTTCCAGTTTACAAAATATTTCACTTATCCTCCAGGAAACATGATAAAATATAGAAAACTGCCGTTTCCATGGGCCTCTAACCATTCTTTCTGGCTCAGACATTTGTGTCTCTATAAGAATGAAAAACTAGTGCAATGAAAAACAAAATGGAGTTCCAAAGCCATGGTTAACCGACACACCTGCAACCTGGATTGATTGTGATACTCAGCCCTGCAGGACTAGTCATACGATTGTTAACGTCAGTACGAGTCAGCGAAACTCATTGCTAGAACAGCTGATTTACATCATAGCCCTAGTTCAGAGACAGAACATCTGAAAACAGGTTTGTAGTTTAGTCCATCAACTCTACAGAAGGATTGGGAATAAAAGAGCCTGGAAAGAAAATGAGGATCAATATAAAGAGAATTGCTTTGCTGCGAGAAAAACTCAACAGTGTAGGAAAAGGATGCATGGTGTGGCTCAGAGAGGGGACTCGGGATCCTGTGGGAGGGTGTTTCTTTCTTCTATCTCACATTAATCACATAATTTTATAGATGGGGGTCCTCAGATATAATCTGGTTCAATCACTCATCTTACAAATGAGAAATGTGCGATGTCCGCTCAAATACTGGCTAGGCAAAATACGGTGTCTGGTGATAGAAAGGATGCAAGGGGATGCAAAGAGAATCCGACACGGACCTTAATCTGTCTTCAGAGAGTTTATAGCCTACTAATGGAACTAAGATACACATAAACATTACGAAGTGGAATGTATGCCCTTGCATTTGAGGATCTAAAGTTTTGATTGAGTGCTATAAGCATTCAGGGGAAGAAAATTGTCCTTCTTCTTGGGAGCTGGGATGGTGTGGGAAGGCAGGGAGGGAGGTTTAGTGAGATGTTTTCAGCTGAAATCAGGAAATATCAAACCTAGGGCAGGACCAGGCAGTGCTGGCGACACAGTGGTAAACAAGACAGAGAGTCCATGTCCTCATGAATAATATGGTGTTTGGGGAGGGGAGATTTTTTCACATAGACTTGAAGAAAGGAGAGTGATTAGTTGATGTCTTGAGGTACCTTCTCCTGTTGTACTAAGACAGAGAGGGGCAGGTTTACACAGGGTCTCTGTGTGAGAAAAGACAGGAACGCGCACACGGAGTCCTCTTCTTAGAATGTACTCAATAGTGTACGATTCTAGTATCCTGGGACTTTGAGCCTGAACACATATTTGGGGAGTGTAGGGAGGGAAGTGGCACATTCTGCTTTCTGTTCCCAAATGGTGGAATAAAAGTGGCCATGATGCTCCTCTATTTTGGGAAAATATTTTCACTGCGGTCTCTGACCTTTGGGAGACGTTACCAGATCACACGAGGAATTTCTCCCTGTGTTTCTCCTAAGAGAGATTTCAAAAGATCATGTATTTGTTGCTTTTGTTATGATACTTTGTTAGTTCAGCCCCCTAGGGAAACAGTCCCTTTCAAGAGGGGGAAGAATGATTGTCAAGTGAATATTTTTTTTTTACTGATTATTTGTGTCAATGAAGTGAAAACAACTCATGAGATTTTTTTTTGTTTTTTCTGAATCCTGGAATGAGATGAAAATATAATAGCAGTAGTATTCCAACTTATAGATAACAGGATTTCTCTATCTTACATTTTTATGTGATCTTATAATAACCTTTGCCATCATTAGTTATGTTGTGCTACATTAGCCAGCTTTGGGAAAGATAGATTATTATCCAATATAATAACTTATTTAAAAGGCCCAGGTCTTGTATTCACTTTCAATAACATATAATTCATTCTACCTAGAGAATTATTACTGGATGTTCTCTATATTTTCACAGCCTCCTTCCCCCCTGCTCTGCAAAGGTTTTTAAAAGTACTCAGTAGGAACTGGGTCACGATGCTTCAGACTTTCCTACGGGAAAAGGAAGAATGATGTGGTGCAAATTTTTCCCATCTGAGGCATAGTGAAGGCAACATGCTTTTCAAGTTACCAACGTACCAAGGAAAGGTGCCATGTCAGGACAATATGTGGCATCATTTTTTTTTTTTCAGTAAGATTGGCCTTGAGCTAATATCCATTGCCAATCTTCCTCTTTTTGCTTAAGGAAGATTGTTGCTGAGCTAACATCTGTTCCAATTTTCCCCTATTTTATGTAGGATGCTGCCACAGTGTGGCTTGACGAGCAGTGCTAGGTCCACACCTGGGATCGGAGTCTGTGAACCCTAAGGCCGCCCAAGCAGAGTGTGTGAACTTAACCACTATGCCACAAGGCCAGCCCTCTGCGGCATCATTTTTTTTTTTTTTTTTTTGGAGGAAGATTAGCCCTCAGCTAACTACTGCCAGTCCTCCTCTTTTTGCTGAGGAAGCCTGGCTCTGAGCTAACATCCATGCCCATCTTCCTCTAGTTTATACGTGGGACGCCTACCACAGCATGGCTGCCAAGCAGTGCCATGTCCGCACCCGGGATCCGAACCAGCGAACCCCGGGCCGCCGAGAAGCGGAACGTGCGAACTTAACCGCTGCGCCACCGGGCCGTGGCATCATTTTTTAAGAGCTCTGGTTCAGTTAGCAAAACTCAAGTCCACATTGTAGCAAATGGGAGCCATAGTACTGCCACCTATTTCATAGGGTTGTTGCAAAGATTAAATGAGACGTTAAATGTAAAGCACTTAGCATAATGTCTGGCACATCAAAAGCATTAATAATTCTTATATCATCATCTAAAAAGACTAATCTCTGATCTTCAGATGGCCAGCCTACCCTCAACAGACACCAAGAGATCTTCCACGTAACCTCTCCCCACTCCATGCATCTCCAAGATGTCATGTAACGTGAGCTGAAGAGTATCTACGTATGGCATTCATTCAAAATTATACAGCATGCTTTCCTTCGTAAATCTGGAATTCACCCCAGGAGATTTATCAGGCCTGTGAAAGGGGAATGTCTCCTAAATGAGCTAGAGAAAGCAATGAAAAAGAAAGAAACAAGGCCAGGCAGTGACTTAAAACATGTCAGCGATGGGTCTATTTTTTCCATCAACATGTGCTGTTCTCATTAATGGAAGTTTCTCACACACTCAGTAAGGGAACAGGCAAAGGTCTATTTTGCTATAGTGTTAAGGCTCATCCAAACATTTAAGAGATGTGGTAAGCCATAAATTTTCTCCAGGCCATCATCATCTCTGCGAGATCAAGTGCTCGTGACCTAAAACATCTCTAACCTTTGAAATAGCACCAAGACTCCTTCAAATTTTTTTTCCCAGTAATGAGGCAAATTTATGATATACACTTTATCCTATGAGTTTTGGAAATAGCTCTCCCACTGTCTGTCAAAACTACTCCTATTTTCTTGTTGGTCAGATCATTAGCCTAGTTAATAGAAGAGAGGCAGACTATAGTCCATGGGCCAATTCAGCCCACTGACTGTTTTTGTAAATAAAGTTTTATTGGATGGCATCCAAGCTGAGTCATCTACATATTGCCTCTGGCTGCTTTCATGCTACAACCACAAAGCTGAGTAGTTGCAACAGAGATTGTGTGGCCAGCAAAATCTAAAGTCTTTACTATCTGGCCCTTTATAGAATTTTGCCAACCCCTAATCTAGATCATTCTCTGTAGAAAGAATGAATTCTGTTTCAAGAATAGATGTCTATCAGAGAATTTAAAAATTTTCCATGTTATCAAATCCAGACACTTGGCTGATTGAAACAGAAATGAGGAACTGAGGACAGGATTGCTAAACTGGGAGTTAGGAAGCATTCATTCGCTCATTCATTCCACATAATACATCACTGTGGTCAATACTGGTGTTAGAATGTGAACGAAATACATAAAGACTCTGGCTTCATGGAGTGTAAAGTCAATGGAGGAGACAAACAGGACCACTCATTTATTCCTTCATTCATTCTTCATTCATTCATTCATTCATTCATTATCTGTTATGTGCCAGGATATATTTTAGGTACCGGGTATACACACACCAGTTAACCACACAAACCATATATTCCAATGAGGGAGAGAGAAAATAAATAAGTCCATATTAACACAGCAGGTATTGGTAAGTGCTCTGATGAAAATATTAGTTGAACCAAATGAAATTGAAATTTTTACAGGCAAATAATGGTTGAATATTGGCAATTTTATAGGTTCAATCTATCAAGGAGGTAAGCTAGAGAATGACTTTTGGATGAGTTTAAAATGGGGGGTCATGGAAGGCTTCAGGGAGGAGGTGACTTTTGAGCTAAGACTTGAATAACAAGCTGCATCCTGCCCTGCAAATAGCTAAGAAGATGACTTCCTGGAAGGGAGAGGGAGTAGTTTATACAAATACCCCAAGGCCAAAATAAGCTGGGCTTGAGGAGGAAGAGAAGGAAGATCAGAGTGGCTGGAGCAACGTGGGCTGTGGGGAAAGAGGGAGGAGACATGTTGGAAAGAATCCAAGGACTTGGTCAGATGGAGTCTTGTAGGTCAGCATAAGGACATTAGCTTTTATCTGGAGAGTAAAGGGGAGGCTTTTAAATAGGAAAGTCACCTGATCTGCTATATGGCTTTCAAAGCGCTTTTATTCCTCTTGTGTGGAATAAACTCTGAGAGCAAGAATTGAAGTGGGGAGACTCGTTAAGAGGGAGAAAGGAGTTCTAAGCAAAACAAGTGGATGGCTAGGAAAGGGGGAGAAAAGTGTAGAGTCCACAGTGTAAAGTGTAGAGTTGAAATCAACGGGAGCTGGTGATGGTTTGGATGTCATTAAGAGGGAAAATTAGGGATAAGGGAGCATGCCCAGTTTTCCAATTTGACAGCCTGGTTGGACAGCTGTGTGATTCATAAGCCTGTGAGCACCAGGAAAGAACCAGGTCTCAGGGGAGATTATAGGTACAATTTGCAACCTGTTGAACTCGAGTCATCTTTAAGACATCCAATTGGCTATGCTGAGGGGAAGTCTGGGAACTGTGAGGAGGGTTCTGGGCTGAGCTGTCTTAAATTGCAGGAAGATAGATGGGAGCAGAAGTGGAGGTGGTGAATAAACCCCTCAACAGAGAAGATGGAGTTAGAAGAGAAGGGAGCAGAGACAACTCGTCCCATTAATGAGTTCTGTGACCTCATCCAGTCACTTCATCTTCTGTGCTCAATTCCCTCATCTCTAAATGACAGAGTTAAACTAGATTTGGGGTTTTCTAGACTCTTCCACAGAGTTGATGCAGGCACTGGGGCAGGGGTAGAGGAAAGGCCAGGTATTCAGAGCTCCAGCCCCTCTTAACTCCCCTAGCAGTCAACTCTTTCCCCCAAGTCATATTGATGAACATTAAATCTTGTATTAATCATATTGCCAGGTTCATCTGTTTTATTCTTTTAACCACAGGTCTAGGACATTGTCATTTCCTTTTACTTCTGTGTACTAAGAATATTTTTTCTTGATTTAGCTGATTTTGATTCTTTTGAGTGGAGCTTTCGCGTTTGCATTTTCCCCATGGTCAAGAGTGGAGTCTTACTGTTGACAATTGTTGGCATGTCTTTTGGTGGCAGTTGGGTTTCTTTCATGCCCCTTGAGGTAGATAGTGGTTAAAACAGCCAACAGCACCATTGCCAGCCTTGATTTTTCCATTTGGCACAATGGACCTGGGATGGAGTGATGTCAGATATACAGTTCTTGAGAAAGGTTTATGACCTGAACTTGTATCCCACCAGCAGATCATATCTTAAAACACTAAATTGTGGTGTAAGCAGATTTAAAAATTGTGCCCTGCAATCACTTTTCAGGAGCAACAGATTTGGCAGAGTTCCAGGCCGCACACCTGGAGCAAACATCTGAAAATACTCCAGGTTATGCAGGTTTGAAAGCCTTTCTGTGGTTATAAACCAAGCCTTCTGTTCATTTGTGGTCAGGCAAGGGCTGTAACAGTGCTCTGGTTCTTTACAATAATGGAGTCTCTCCTTTCTGGATTTCTGAAGCATTGCACTGATGTAACTCATATCACATACAACCCTGTATGGTATGAGCACACACATCTTCATTCTCCTGCTGGGTTATTCCATTTATAAGGCCATGATATATCTTCGCTTCTCCCACATATGATAGGCAGAGACTTATTGTTGATAAGTGAATGGTTCAATAAATCAGAATTAGCCAAAAGGATGCCTCATTGTAAACAATTAAGGAATTTAAAATGCAATTCATAAACACTACCTCCTTTATAATTCCTTACTTCAAGAGAGCATCACACACAATTAAAAAGCTGGTGGAACAGTGCTTGCCAAGAAGAGGGTGGACAGAATGAACTTGGTGTACACAAAGTGGTCAATGTAAATGTTTCGCTTTCCCCAGTCTTGCCAGCCCAAGTTTGTGAAGCATTATTTAATCTCGCCATAAAATAAACTTCACTTACATTAGGGACACTTTCAGGGGAAAGTGAACATTATCACTGATTATGAAATGAGATAAGACTCGGGATCATTATCTAAAAAGGCCTTTGGAGGGCTACATTTTCCAAATTCATCATCGTGGTCACACCCATTCTAAGAGCCAGGGCCCACCTTATGCAGTTGTGCAATAACATTATTACGTTAATCACCCAAAACAGTTTTTTTAAAAAACACTCAAGAAATGTTTCAATTTTAGGAATAGGTTACTAATTCAAGAAAAGGAGAATGAAATTTATTCTAATAGCTGCCTCATAAAAACATCTACGGAAGTTCTTTACCATCATCCAATTAAAATAAAATTTACCATGCTGTGGTGGACATCCCACATATGAAGTAGAGGAAGATGGGCACAGATGTTAGCTCAGGGCCAGTCTTCCTCAGCAAAAAGAGGAGGATTGGCAGCAGTTAGCTCAGGGCTAATCTTCCTCAAAATAAATAAATAAATAAATAAATAAAATAAAATTTAAACCTATGAACAGAAGAAAGGATCATTGACAGATCCATAAAAATGTTCATGCCTTTTCATCTAGAAATTTTGGGAATTATTTAACGAAAGCAGAAAGATATATGCATAAAGATGTTCACTGAGTTGTTGTACAAATCAAGGACTGAAAACAATCCAGATTTTCAACAAACAGGGTAATGTAGTAAAACAACATACATCAATACCATGGTGCTTTATTTAGCCATTAAAATTATGGTTATGAAGGGTAGGCAGAAACATGGAAATATGTTCCACACTTAACTGGAAAATGACCAGATCATAAAATGGCGTATACTATATGATGTACAAAATGTACACCTGTGGAATTCTAGAAAGCAAGATGCAAGAATTTTTTTTTTTTGAGGAAGATTAGCCCTGAGCTAATGCCCATTGCCAATCTTCCTCTTTTTGCTGAGGAAGACTGGCCCTGAGCTAACATCTGTGCTCATCTTCCTCTACTTTATATGTGGGACGCCTACCACAGCATGGCTTGACAAGCAGTATGTGGTCCACACCTGGGATCTGAACTGGTGAACCCTGGGCCGCTGAAGCGAAATGTGTGAACTTAACCGCTGCGCCACTGGGCCAGCCCCCAAGATGCAAGAATTTAAAAAAAGAAATTAAGTAAGATGGCTATTGGCCATTTTTCCTTTTATTTGCTTTTTTCTGTAATGTTGTTGCTTTGCTTTTCTCTATGATGTTGTTGTTTTTAAAAATAATAAGATTAGAAAGACACTGAGGCAGAACTCCTGAGAGGGAAATAAATAATAAATAATTAATACAAGATAAATGTCAGATAGGACGTCCCAGTAACATACACATCTCTAGTTGTACTCCTTACTTGGGTCTTGGTTTAGTTCCAATGGAACTATGTTTTGAGGTAGGTATTTGGGACCACATAACATTGTGTAGAACCACTTCTAAAAGAAATCCCTCAATTTAACATTTTTATATTTTAAAGTTGCCAAAAATGCTTTTTGCTGGGAAATACAATTTAGTAAGTTGAGTTAAACCTACCCACTCATTTTGAACTCTACTGAAGGAGCAGCTTAGACTCAAGTGGAGGAAATGTGTGAACTTTGCCACTTTGAGCTGCTTGGGTTCTAATTTTTCTGAGCCTCTGAGAGATGAAGAGGTCAGAGTTCACCCTTTTAGGAACATTCAGAGAAAGACCTCATTTCATAAATCCTACTCATTCAAGGCCGGCTGAGCTTTTATATGACTGGCTTTGCCAAAACGCTGAGTAGGGGGAGAGGTCGCAGGAGGAACACACACTTCCACAGACTCTCTTAAAAGAGGGCAGGGTGATGTTTTCTGGAAAAAGTTCGTTTCTTTATCTGAAGTCCCAGAAAATTTGCCACATCCCCTCTCCCCTCTTCAGTGTCCCAGGAAACGCAATAATAAATTTGAGAACTGGTTCCCTGAGTGTCAGCAGTGATGTCAACGCGCGTACTCTGTTATTAAAATGCACCCACACTCCCCTCCCTTCTGTAGTGAAATTGAGGACTTCTGCCTCTCTTCACACAGCTGCTGGAAGTTGTTTCCCTATCGAAACAGAGTCTTCCTCTAAGCAGATCTGGTTGTCACCGAAACCCACCACAAGCATTCATTTAACATCCAGCGCTCCTTATTTGGGGTGGGGGAGGAACTTGGCCATCAACCGGAACAGTGACAAAAAAGAAAGAAAAGCAGGCCTACCTTAAAACTTTCCAGTCTTTGAGTGGATCCAAGTCAGAGATTAAGGAAACCATTGTCTAAAAGGCAGTGGAAGGCGAATCCAACCCGGAGAGGAGGGGTGGAGGGGATGGGTGAAGAGGAGAGAAACGCAGGCCGGCTCCTCGACTCAGGCCGGGAGCCTCTGGGCGCCCAGCAGGGCTCTTCCTCCTTCTAGGACTGATAAGCACTTGTCCTGGCTTTCCTCCACCTCCCAATCAATCTTGCACTATATTACTTCCCAGGCCCAGCTCATTTCTCCACACCACCTTTTAAAGCCCTTGTAATCTGCTCCAACTGATCAAATTTGACCTTTTTGTAGCCCACTTTATTCCAAGCACAGCTCTCAGTTAAATCTCTCTTTATTAACACCATCCTCCTTGGCTTTCTGTTGGAACAAACACAGATCAAGCACGAAGCCTCGAGACTTTACCAGCAATCATTTACAGATTACGGCAAGCTGCAGTCCTCCGCTCCTGTGGGGCATTCCCAGACTTTGCTTTCAGGAGACTGGTTAGGCTGCTTTCTACCCGTTTTTGTGGTTCGGGTTCTGGGGCACTAGCACCGGGCTTACGGCTTCTCTCAGAGGCTGTAACTACATGACGGTTAGGATTTGTTTTTTAAAAATAATTTGGAACCCGGCTGCTAACAAGCTAGAATTTACTGTGTGTTTTCTGGCAGAGATTTTGCTACACTGCTTTTTTTTTTCGCCCCAGCTTGCTTTCTTGTGTTTTTAAATAACCTGGAGCGGGGAGTTGTAGCATCTCTCTAAACATCAAGAGAAAAGGGTGTGGACTTTTCTCTCTCAACTTGCATACCTCTCGTCCCTTATTTAAAACTGAACATGCTTTCAATAATCATCTGAAACCGTGCATGGCAGATGTTAAGAAATAGCAAGAGCAGGATTGTTGTCCTGGAGCATCCATAGTTCGTCTGCTTTCTGTGCTGATGTAGGTTCTTTGTGAGTGTCCAGATTTCTTATTTTCCTAAGCGCTGCATCTTAAGCATCTTTTCTGCTCTCCCCGGTTCTAGCTAAGACTCTGCAACAGAAATTCCACCTCCTGTCCCCACAGGATCCTGCATTTAGATGACCTTGACATCATCTAGTCCGGCAGCCTCCAGACTAGTGTCTCTCAGGTCATCAAGATTTTCATTACATCTGCATGCCACGTGAGCTTTACTTCACATTCCTCTCTTTATATCAAATTCCTCTTTTTCTTACATTTATTTTAAAGGGAGTTTTTAAGATCATTACCCTAAATTAGCTTCACTGGTCTAAGAGAACAATTATGATTGTACCTAGACACGTGGGCCAGCTAAAGGCACCGATTTAGGTCTTTTTTTCTCTTGGTTGAAAAGAGAGTTCAGTAAGTGCTAGGGGACGTTCAGGATGTGCTTGTGCCAACCAGAGACTTTCCCCGGAAGCAACAGTAAAAATTTAAAAAGAACAGGTGTGATTCAATGTTTTGTAATGACCTTACTACCTACAACCATCAGCCAGGAGAAGGGGTTCCAATTTCTTGCCTTCAGGCAGAAACTACCAAGAAAGAGAATCTCCATTGTTTCCTGAGTCTCCACCGGGAAGGATGTGGTGAAAGCTTTGGGAAGAAAGCCGCTTTTATTCTCAGGAAGTTCTTCTCTCATCAACTCCAAGTGCCCCTCACAGCTTTTCAAATCTGTTCCCTCTCACCCTTTTCCCTGAGGACCCGTCCTGAAAATAGGCAGCAAACTCAGTCAGACGTGCTTTCTCTTTTAGTCACGTCTACTTTCCGTAATGGCTATAAATGACTCTCTTCTGAAGTGCAACTATCTTTATGCTCAAATTAAAGAGAATTCCATACCTTTTACAAAAACCATTGTCTCTCTGGGGCTTCATGCTTCTTCCTGGGCTGTCTTTGCTGTCCCACTGTGGATCTTGGGCCACAGCGTCATAATGTGTAAACATTTACATAACAAGTCTAATCCCCAACTGCTTCAGCGAATGTGGGTGATGATAATATTTGTATAGAGTGTACCTCCAAAAGGTTCCGAATGCTTAATTAATAAAACGTTTCTCCCTTTAGAAAGTTAGCAAGAGAAAAACAAAAGATTATAATGAAATAGTTTCTGCGACTCTGATGACATCATCCTTATATCGTTAACCCACCACACGCCTGAATTCAGATCTGGGGAAGGAAGAGAAAGGAGTCCTTACCCTTGGAGTTCAGGGTTAAGGGGTGCAAAGGGGAGGGACTTGGCTATCAACTAAAGGACAAAGGGCAAAAGCATGCTCATAAATTATGAAATAGTGTTTTAAAGCAGTAGTCCTTCCAAAAACTTCTAAAAGCAGTAGAAACTTTCCATCGAATAAAATCTTCCATCAAGTCCAAGAACAGAAATAGATAATAGTGAAAGTCTGTTACCAGCTACTAGGAACCGTTCTGATTTCTTTAGGTGTGTTAACTCGTTTAGTCCTCATATCTAACTTATAATGAGGTGTGTTACCAGTAGCACCGCCATTTTGTTGATGCATGCAGAAAGTAAGCAACTGGCCTGAGCTCCCAGGGCTAGTCATCCGTAGCTGGCGATGTGGGACCTAGAAGGTGTGATTGAAGCGGAGTGCAGAGTCTGTTTGGGGTTGGCCTGGGCTGGGATCAGGTTGGGGTGGGTAAGAGGAGCTGCATGAGTCTCGTGCTTTCTCTCCTAAGGTGCCCTGAGAAACCCTCGTGTTCAGGAGAACACGCTTTGAAATCCACTTCCTGCAAGCATTTGGTGATGAGGGACAGAAATGGTCTTTTCCAGGTAGTCTTGAGTCCCGAATGGGCTGAATACTTTGCTCTTTTCTTTTTTAATTTTGAGGACTAAGTGTTTTCTGATAGACACTGTAGATTATTCCACACTTAATATCTAGCAGATTTTCTTTTCCCCTTTCCCCTAAGCGTTCCATTCCTGATTCTGAATGCTTCACATCCAATGGATCCATTTCCTGATAAGAAAAAGGCCATCAGAGTGATTCATTCACCTTCAACTATGAGGATGCTCGCTAAAAACATACAAACAAACAAACAAAGGAGCAAAAATACGGCCCTGTTCAACATTGGGCCAACTATTCCTGTATAACTCAGGAAAAGCAATAATAAACTTTTATATATAAAACTCAAAGGTTAAGCTTAGCCTTGAGAAACCTGGGCCCAGAAATATAATTTTCCTCCATGTCACTGTGTGAATTACAAGACTTAATTTTATTTGTGTCCTTTTCCTCTTATTTTGATCAATTTACCCCTTTAAATCAAATTGTTTTGTTTTTGCTTATGGCTGTGATGGCTCTTCCACAGTTGGGATCTTCTGAATATTCCCTCTTTGTGAAAATACAATCGGTCCATACACAGCAACATTCATGAATTCTTACCAGCAATAAGACTCATGTAACTAAAATTTTTGTGATAGCCTTCCTCTTCCCAGGTACAGAAACCGAAACCAAAATTCGAATCCAAACAGAAAGCAACCCCACTGTTTATACCTCTCCCATCCAAACAAACAGAACCCCAAGCCCCAAACCCTATGAGCCTGTGGTTTCCACATGTGTTGGGTTTAGAGTCACAGGAGAAACAAATTGAAATGCAGACTCTCAGTCAGGAGACAAGAGCAGGAACCAAGGAATCTGCATTTCACACCAGACCTGGGTGCTCACAGAACACCCGGGAAATGCTGATACAGATTCAGCAAGCAGAAAATTTCCCCTGGTCGTAAAGTATCCCAAGCAAGTTTTCACATGGTTGTGGCCAATCTCACTGGAGCAAGTGGTAAAGATCGGTAGAAGCTTGTTTAGTATGTTGTAGAGGAGCTAAAAGGACCTGGGGGTGTGAATTAGCCAAAGAAAGAAAGAAAATAAGCACTCTCCATCAGCTAGAGGTTAGACCAACTATTGAACAGCTTCAGAGAGACAGGTATAATGTCCCAGGAAATTTCTCTCCTACAAAATGTCAACTTCCTGATAGTCAGCAATTTAGAAAAAAATCAGCCTTGCTAGAAAAACATATAAAATTTTCTTAAAGCCCTTTTTTCATCCTCTCTTGTTCTGCCTCCACTTTCTGATCCCTGGGAATCTGAGTATCCTAAATATATACATTTTTCGTTTAGAAAGTCTTGCTTCTAACTTATTTGTTCTAATCCTGTTACTTCCTAATAAAGATTCCTTTCCCTTCTGCTTGTCCCAGATTTTTCCTTTTTCTTTTTCTTATTTGTCAGCTCTTACCTTCTCCTCAAGTGGGTAAGGTCTCTCTCTCCCTTTAAGAAACTGAAATGACTAATTGGAAATGCATTCTACTTCCGTAAAAGAAGCTTTCCCGGTCTTGTTGATGTGCCAGGGTTTTAAAGCTGGCAGATGGAGTGAGCTCAGAAACTCCAGCACTTGTTCTTGACCCTGGAAATAAGATCTAGCTTTGCATGCCTTTCATAGCAAACCACAGTGTGGCAACGATGATAGACAAGGGTTGCCAGATAAAATAGAGCACACTCTGGTAAAGCTGGGTTTCAGAGAAACACAAGGGAATTTTTAGTATAAGTATGCCCCCAAATATTGCATGGGATGTACTGAAACTAAAAAATTATTATTATTTTTTTTTTATCTGAACTTCAACTTTATATCCTGAGTTATTTGCTAAATCTGGTAACTGTGTGCTAGATTGACTTTTAAATAAAAATAGCAACATCACTGTGATGGTTATTTTTCATTTATGGAATTCTGTAAAGGCATCCCGATGTCATTGACCGGGCATCATAATGCATTTATTTAAATGTTCCTAAAGCCTTTTTTGTTTGTATTAGTTGCTATAAGCCAAACATAAAAGCCCCATTTGAGGTTGCTTTTTCAACAAAGCAGTGATATGATTAAAGTATGCCTATATTTTCCAATATTGGAAATTAGGAAATGCCGTGCAACCTTCTTAAGAATGGCTACTTGAATGCATTTTTAAGTGTTGTTACCATTGATGTGTTCAGAAGCACTGGAATTGACGTTTTGGAAAATTTGGGAGCATCTCTATATTTATTTTCTACAGAGTGACTTGGCAGTTAACACAGCTGCTGTGTTTTCTTGTTTTTGCACCAAGCATCAGCTCCTCCTGTAAGGAGTCTGCACCTGAACTGTTAACCATTCATCTTCAGTTCCATAAAATGTCTGTTGTACATATCCTCACTTTAACAACGTCTATGGAGACAAACTTCCAAAGATGGCGTGGGTTTTTTTTCCTTTTTAAAAATAAGTGAATGTAACTTTAATGGAATTTCAAGTGCTTTCGTGTTTGGCTTGCAACACCTGATACAATGAAAAGCCTATGAACAAAGATACGTGTTTTGGTGCTTTGTCAGTGACTTGAGAATTGCTATTTTACGGGACACTAAAAAAATTGCTATTATGGAAGCTAAAAAAATTCTAAAGGGTCTCTAAAGAGATAGCAACAAAACCTGCTAAGTATAGGGAACGACCAAACGTGTTATCCAGAGCCTACAAATGTACCGAATATTTTCCATTGGTGCGAAGGTTCTCGAACAATTGAGAAGGAATGCTTTTTTTCTTCTGGAGTCTTAGTCAGCTGAACAGGAGGGTAAAATGGATTAAAGCAGGAGGAGGGGGAGTGTTGGGTCTTTGCCAGGCATATTTTAAAAGTGAGAAAGGAAGAGAGGGGAGGAGACTCACACCCAGCCGGCTGCTTTTCATGCCATTCAAAGGAATCACAGGCCAAATTTGGTACATACAGTGGAAAAAAAAAAAAAGATTCGAGCTTTAACTCCTATACTGCCACAGAAGATGAGATTTTTCAAAGCTGTGTAATGTCCGTCTTTTAATTTCCAGTCTGCTTTTGTTCACACGCACAGCTTACACCAACAGGGACAAAGGAATGCCCAGAAGAATGATGTATTATTCAGACAGTGCCCATATCCCAGGCTAGGAAATAAAACCTCAACATTGATCTTAAAATCTGGTTTGGCTTTGTTTTTCTTTAAATGGTAGTTTCAGATTACTCTGGTGTTTGTGTCCTTAAAGACAGGACTCCTCACTGGTTTTTCAGAGAGAAATCTGAGTTTTAGAGGGAAGTCAAACACAATTGCCGAATTTTCAGCCAATGAAACCATGTCAACATCTGCTCATGGACAGGGAGTACCTGACCAGGAACATGGCCGTGGAGTCACTACAAGGAAAAGATAAGCCTTCCGTCATTACTGCCAAAGGGAAAACCAGCAGACCTAAGTGGGATTAAAGAGTGCAACAAATTCACTTGAAGGCACAGATTTAAATACTTAATAACTTGTTAATGTAATTCAAAGGGGTAGCCACAAGAAACAAAAATATTGATTGCTTATTAATTGATTGTATTAAGTGTTTATTTGGCAATCAGACGACCCATTAGCGTGCCAAAGCATTTTTCTATTTGTCATCTAGGTAAGGCAGTGCTTCTCACCATGGTGAAGGACCATGTTTCTTTCTCTTTTCTGTTTTTTAAATTTCCAGTACATTATGAACCAATACTTTTGTAAAATACAATGAAATTGGATTACTAGGAAAAAAAATAAACAAAGCAAATTCATATGAAGTATAAACCCCAGTTTTTTAAATTATTGGATTAACAGACATAAAATTACTCCGTAAAATTGCTATGCACTTTTAACTCTTAATTGTTATAAACAAATAATCCACATAGCCACACTGGTCTGCTTTCCACTCTCTGAGGGATACTGATGAAAATACTCAAAAACAATAAAAAAACAATTTCTAGAGACATTTAAAGAATAGTTTTGGACCTGTATTGAACTAATCCCTGTATGATCAAAGGTGAAGAGTAACTATACCCATTTATATTGTTCATAAAAAGAAAAAAATACACTAAACTAGTCTAGTGAAAACTGGAAAATTAAAATCAGTTAACTTAATAGCCAACTGATGCCAAACATTCCTAAAGTCACCATTTAATGAGAAATTTAAAAATCATTTATAATTACATTAATGCTTTAAAAATTGGGCCTCGCTTTCATTGAAAACAATTCTTTGTTGACTGGCAAGTTGACTGGAAATTACTAACTGCCTGTGACACAGCTCTAACTGGTTCCTCTAATTCCTATTTTATTCTCCACTAGAGAGAGAAAACTAAACACAGCTGCCAGTTTGCCACAATTTAAGATATTTCAATATGTAAAAATCCAAATGCACTCCCCAAAGGATCACTTAGATTTCAAAATATTTTGGAGGGTTCCTAATATAATTAATTTTCACTCATGTACTTAAAGCATTTTTTAGATCACTGAACAATTGAGACACAGTCATAAGTAGGAGGGCCTAGAAGTGAAAATAGAGGGGAATTTTATTGACTTAACAAACCCATAGCACTTACTGTGTACCAGGCAGTGTTCTAAAGACTTTACAAAAATTATCGCATTGAATACTCATCACGACCTATGAGGCACACTCTATTTTTGTCTTCATTTTACAGATGAGGAAACTAAAGCACAGATGAGGTAAATGATTATCGTAGTGAGTAGGCGGCAGAGGCAAGATTTGAAACCAAGTGGTCTGGCTTTAGAGTCATACTCTCATTCCATCTACAAGGGGCATCCTCTAACTGACAGTCAGAAAGAAAGGTAAAGCATTTTTCAAATCATAAATGTAATTCAACTGGACAATTAAATTAATGAGCACTGTGATTTAGATAAAACTTTCCCATGAACATATTTAATTCATAGGTGGAGGCAGAAGGCAGAAAACCATAGGTCTACTCTTCTCAGATCACTGAAGAGTCATTGGTCACCCACTGAGCTCCCTTTAAAACCACTTCTCTCAGCATCCTTTCTGAGTAAGATAACTGTAGTAATATAATGGCCACTCACTTGCCTTCGTTCTCTTCTTTGTGAACATTCGACCCTAATTGGTCCTTTACAGCAGAAAACAACTGCGGCTCTAACCCTCATATATGTACCATTTATACATACTCTAACAGAACTTACAAAGGGATCAAAGGTCCTTGAGTGTGTAAGCAGCAAAAGCCATATGAACACTTCGAATTTGGGAATTACTATTTGTCATATATAAGGCACACCTAGATGCATGTAAGCACAGTTATGAAGGAGATAGTCCCAAAGGAGGAAAAAAGGAAGGAAAGAAGACATATCTACACAAATAATTATCATGGGATTCTATTGGCACAAAATTTAACAAATATGTCAGTGGAACAGAATATGGCCCTCACAGTATTTATACTATGCCTTGAATAGAAAAACTAATAGATGATAAAGAAAACATAACAGATAGGGAACTGGAATAAGGACTGAACTAATGTCATTTGAAAAATTGTGGGAACTTGGAGGTAAAAATATTAGACCCTCAATTCATAAAAAACTAAAATAAATGTCAGATAGGTTGAAAAACTAACTGTAAAAGATGAAACCGTAAAAAATTAAAGGAAAATGTAAAGGAGACAAATCTTTGTCTTGATAATTTCTCTCTTTTTAAGTAAAAGCATTGAAAAGGGCAATTTTAAACAGAAGCAATTATTTAAAATATAAAGAAAAGTTTTATATGTTTGAGTCCATAAAAATCCATTTATCAAAACAACGTATATAGCATTAAAATAGGGAAAACAAATTAAGAAACATACATGCATCTGTAAGAGAGCAAAATCTTGTAGATACAATAATAGAAAAAATGTGGGCAAATGCCGGAAACAGAAAATGTACAGAAGAAGGAATTCAAAGGAAAACACGAATATAAAATTTCTACAAGAGTCAAAAAAATATAAGTTAAAATGAGATACAGTATTTTACCCATCAAATTGGTAAACACTTTTAAACGTTTCTACGTAATGGTAGAATGAGGTACAATTAAATGGACCCACTCATATATGGCTTATGAAGGTTTAAATTGTCCAGAAGGCAATTTTGCAATATGTACCAAAAATTTAAAACAATATTCCTACTATTTGACCTAGAAATTTCACTTATAAAAGTTTTTGTTTTTAAGATTTATGTAGAATAATATTCATTGCAGTACTAATTATATTAACGAGCTAGTAAAGGCAAACTACATGTCCGATAATTTAAGATACATTACAAATATATATACATACAATGTCATAGCTATAAAATGGGATATAATGAAGCCATTAAAATCATGCTTTGGTGGAATAACTTTGAAAAGTTTCCAAAATAAGTGAAAAAAGCAGGACACAACGTATTCTATATTGTGCATCATCAATATTTTGTATTGCTACCAGGGATTGTAAACTTCATTGCCAACAGTCCACAGGGGTGTCCTTGTGAGTAAAGCTGCGAGAAAGATGCCTATTAAAATGCAACAGTCTTCCTTTCTCCAGGTTTTCTGGAAACATTCAGCCTTCTTAGACTAGCTTTTTCTTTTACGATTATCTTTCCTCTCCCCACCACCCATCTTTCTTTTTTCCCATTCTTATTGAAGATCAAGTACAGAAAAATATATCTTGATTGTAAGAACATGTAATTACTGGCAATAGAAATTCAGCATCACATTAAGGAACAGCTCTCAGAGCGAGGAGTGTGGCTAGCTGGAGAGACGAGCCTTCTGAGGGCAGGAATCCTACCCAGTCTATTCTCACCATGGCAGAATGCAGCCCAAATGTTGCCAGGTTATGCACTTTATTCAAGGATGACAGAAACCTTATTTTTTATGTGAATTCTGACTTTTAATTGTTGACAATATTATTTCTATGTATATTCCCATACATACACTGTGTATAAGATTTTATATACATATAAACACTGTGAAAACCAAACACTTTGAGAAGCTTCAAGTTTGTGACTTCCAACGTTCACACTTATGTGCACGAATGCAAAAACAACTGGAAAGAAATACACGAAAGTGCAATTATTAGCATAATTTCAATCATCTTAGTTTTATAGTTAGAGCTAGGTGATGTCAAGCAATTCTAGAATCTAGTGGTGGAGTCCACGGATGGTAGAATTTTGACAGACCACTGGCCAAAGTGTCTTTTATCATTTAAAATATTAGAACATTCCAGAACTGTTTGGACAGGCGTGGCTTTTAAAACAGAAAAGAAAGCTTTAAGGTTGAAGTTAGCACTGCCATGCCATTTCTCCGACATGTGCTTCTCTGGATAGTCACCTTACAAAAGGGGATTAAAAAAAGAAAAAGGAATGTAGCCAAGAAGTACAGTACTCAATCTAGGAAAAAAGAATGTAACGGGCTCAGCCGATTGAGAGTTATGATAAAATAACTGGCAAAAACTACAAAGCCTTCTCTTTATGAAGGGACAAAGAATGCTTTTCACAAAGCTCAAAACAAATTAATTACAGAATCTCTGCTGCACACATATAATAGTCTTTACACACTTCCCCCTTCGAGTGTCTTCTGTTTAAAGGGTGAGGCTTCTTGGCAACAAGCTTATTTGACCATTTCTCTTGTTTATAAAGCTTGCATTTTATGAAAATTGGGAAAACAGAGAGAAAAATCTGGATTTCATTTTGAACCAGCCATTGTTTTTTCTAATTCCTCTATTTTACTGGAAGCATATTGTGTTTTTAAACGTATTAAATAAAAAAGAGAAAATGAGACTGTTCAGATTATTATGGCACGAAAACAAGTATATCCTAGCTATTAGGCTGACATTATTGGACCAGGAAATAGCGTAATTCATTTTCAAAGCAAGGCTTGATATAACCTTTAAAATGAGGAATAGTTGTTTTTTTTTAGTGTGTGATATCAAACCTTGAGGGCTTTCTTCCCACTGAAGCATTAAAAAGTGAGAATTCTGATTTCTTGTTGACAATGTTTAAATGAATATGTCAGGTTATAATTACAAATGCAAGGGGGGAGCTTTTTATAACTGAATATTTAACACATATTAAAGTTATAACACAAACCACATACTGTAATTCTTGCCCCATTTTGTCCATGTTTTGTCTCTACAAAGTAGGTATCTCAAATCACTCACTTGAAAACTTGAAAATAGTTTCTGAGATGATGAGTTTGCTATGAAAATGAGGATAGATTACTTGGTGGGCTTTTCTTTGTGTGTGTGCATCTGCTTACGTGTGTGTGTGTGTGTTTTTGAGGAAGATTAGCCCTGAGCTAACTGCTGCCAATCCCCCCCCACTTTTTTTTTGCTGAGGAAGACTGGCCCTGAGCTAACATCCATGCCCATCTTCCTCTACTTTATACATGGGACGCCTGCCAGAGCACGGTGTGCCAAGTGGGCCATGTCCGCACCTGGGATCCAAACGGGCAAACCCCGGGCCGCCGAAGCGGAACATGCGCACTTAACCGCTGTGCCACCAGGCCGATCCCTATGTGCGTGTGTTTTAATAACAATCCTTATAGACAAATAAAGATGGAAAGGAGAAGAAGGTAAATATTTCCGGTAGGAACAGGGAGTGAAGAGGCGGTAAATTCACTATGTTTATGATTTTCGCTTTGCTTAATTATAGAATGCTTCTTTCTCCTGTGGCACCTTCAAGGGAGGTGACAGAGTATCTGGTCAGTGTGGAAATGTGTTTCCCCAAATCTCTCCTTCCTTCCCTGTGGCCTACAAATAAGATGGGGCCATTTGTTTTCTGTTAACTTGATTCCCATTCTTTGCATTGAATCACAGAGTATAGAACAGTTGTCATAGCAGATTGAGAAACACAGAAATAGTTCAAGCGTTTCGGCTGTATAACTCCCTTTTAAAACAGTTAACCCTTTGTAGGGATTCTTTTCTTTTTTCAGATGAATCATAAGGTGTCATTGAGGACTTCTCATTATCCAGATCCAAGTTTTATGATAGGTCAACTGTGTACCTTTGTGATGTGGTGGCTTAAGGTCATTTTTATCGCCTCCTTGAAACACCTGACACGACCAGAAATCCATAAAAGACAGTCCAAAGGAAATTTTTATTCCTGATGACACTTAAAACGGTACAAGAATTTTACATGCATTATTTCTTTTACTTTCTTTCTTTTTGTTTTTTGGTGAGGAAGATTGTCCCTAAGCTAACATCTTGTTGCCAATCTTCCTCTATTTTGTATGTTGGTTGCTGCCACAGCATGGTTTCATGAGCGGTGTGTAGGTCCATGCCCTGGATCCAAACTTGCAAACCCTGGGACACCAAAGTGGAGTGCGCAAACTTAACCACTACACCCCCATGCTGGCCTCGTGCATTATGTCTTTTCAGGCTCACAGAAAAACCATGAGGTATGTATTATTATTGCCCTTGTTTCATGATGAGGAAATGAAAGTAAGCCCAAAGTAGTACAGGCATTAAGTGGTGGAGCAGCCATTTAAGCTCACTTGTGGCTGACTCCAGAACCTTCGCTTCACCAGCGGTTCTCAACCTTGGCTGGGAGCTCTAAAGTTCCAACATGTAGGACACCCTCCAGACAACACTGAAGTAGAATCTCTGAGGTTGGCACCACCCAGGCATCCGTATTTTTAAAAACGTCCAGGTGATGCTAACGTGCAGGGTGGGTTGATAGCACTGTGCTCGCTACATGCATGTCTTTATTGATCACCATGAAAAGTCGAGATGAGGACTGGCTATAATTCAAACTCGAGTCAAGTGCGCAGGGAAGTTTTATCAATCTTCATTTGATATTTGACAATAATCCTTCACAGTGGTTTTAGCACGGAAACACAGTGGAATTCTGCTTGAAAATCATAAAATTGCATAATTAAGTCCTTTCAATTTCAGTTGTAAGTATTCATGGATCGAAGACTGCCAATATGAAATCTAGCAGGAGAGGTGAAGGTACGTGGAGGGCAGGAACCCATGCCCACACAGGTGCAGTGGGTCCAAGTGTGTTTAGCTAAATATCTCAAGCCATCGAAACTCCAAAAACATTGACCCCAGAGCAGCAAGTTTGAGATCATGACCTCTGGTTCTTATTTAGCTTTAGAACAGCCCTGCTGGAGACTGAAAAGATTGTCTCTTAGAACTTCAGCTGCAGGGCATTTCAGGTCTTCCGGAAATAAAAGCATGTTAGTTCCTGGAGTTGCCATAAGAAAATGCCCGCCAACTGAGTAGCTTAAACAACAGACCCTTATTGTCTCACAGTTCTGGAGGGTAAAAGTCTGAGATCAAAGTATCAGCAAGGTTGGCTCCTACTGAGGACTGTGAGGGAGAATCTGTCCCAGGCCTCTCTGCCAGCTTCAGGTAGCCTTGGGCATTTCTTGGCTTATAGATGGCTGTCTTCTCCCTGTGTCTTCAGATCATCCTCTCTGTTTACATGTCTTTGTCTCTGTGTTCAAATTTCCCCCATTTATAAGTACAGGATCCTATTGGATTAGGGCCCACCCTAATGACTTCATCTTAACACAACCACCTACAAAGACGGTATTTCCACAGGTACTGGGGCCTAGGACTTCCATACCTTTTTGGAGGACACAATTCAACCCATAACAAATACTTTCTGCCAACTGAAAGAAGTTATCACTAACCAGAAATTGTGAAAATTCCTAACGAGAGGAAATTTCTTATTTTTTTGGATAAAAGATAAGAACCATAGCTCAAACTCGTATAGGATGTTAAGGCTTATAAAACATATTCGTAGACACTAATGCGTGATCCTTGTAGTGGCCCTTTACATTTATTAAATAACATTTCAATCAGAGAGTTTAATTAAACCCTTCAGGGCCACACAACTGATAGTGGGGGTGGGGGGAGGAGCCATGGTTGAAGTTCAGTCATTCAGCTCCACCTATGTCTACTGTTCTTCCCAAATAAATTAGGGGTCCAGCCTGACTCAACACAGACCATAAGGCACGATGGCTGGGAAAACTCAGAATTACTGAGCTGATGTCACAAAGAAAATGGTCTGGCTGCAAGAAGGCAAAGGAAGATGAATATATCCTCCTTCAGGAAGTGGAGTGCTCAAGGTGAGACATTTAGGGGGCCGGCCTCATGGCCTAGTGGTTAAGTTCGGTGCACTCAACTTCAGTGGCTCAGGATTGCAGGTTTGGACCCCAGGCACAGACCTGCGCCACTCGTCAGCCATGCTGTAGCAGTGGCCCGCATATACAGTAGAAGAAGACTGGCACAGAAGTTCACTCAGGGTGAATCTTCCTCAGCAAGAAAACAAACAAAAAGAAGAGATGAGATGCTGAGGAAAAAAGGAAAACACAATGCTACCACTTTATGAATTTCCCACAGATACTATTTATTGGCAAGGGGAGACAGACACTGAAGACTAGCTTTGTTGGTAAGAGGGTTCCTTTTCACAAAATGCTTTCTTTGATGAGGTTGCTTGATTTCTTAGTGTTTCTTTTCTTTTTTTTTTTTTTTGAGGAAGATTAGCCCTGAGCTAACATCTGCTGCCAATCCCCCTCTTTTTGCTGAGGAAGACTGGCCCTGAGCTAACATCCATGCCCATCTTCCTCTACTTTATACATGGGATGCCTGCCACAGCACAGCTTGCCAAGCAGTGCCATGTCCGCACCTGGGATCTGAACTGGCAAACCCCAGGCTGCTGAAGCAGAATGTGGGAACTTAACCGCTGCACCACCAGGCCAGCCCCTCTTAGTGTTTCTGTTATCACTCAAGAAGAGTAGAATTCTTATCAACAGGGCATGTTGCTTCTTGAAACCTGCTGAGCCTCAAGTGGAATAGAACAGTTACTCAGAGTCTGTAATAACCTCAACTTAATACCCATCGACAAGTTAAACTAATTACAATTGTGTTGAAAAGCAGAGTTTACTTACCCTTTGTTAAGAAACATTTACATTATAAAGGAAATCTCCATCTGTAAATGGGTCTCCATCTCTGTACCAGGAAGAAGGGGGGATGACCTTATCTCTAGAAACTCTATCAATGCGGAAGGTGAGGGCTTAAATCTGCATAATAATCTCACTCTTGTTTACCGTACTTGTCTGGTAACCTCCTGTAACTGACTCCCCCCATCACCAACATCCTCCTTTGTCTTTAGCTGAAGATGATATTTAAGGTGACGGCTTCAACCATTTTGGTGAGATGCTCAGGTTGCCTGAGCCTCTCCCATGTATACATGTTATAAAGCTTTGTTTATTTTCTCCTGCTATTCTGTCTCATGTGAATTTAATTCATTCTCCAGCCAGAAGAACCCAGAGTGGGTAGAGGAAATGTCTTCCTCCCCTACACACCCCTATGTGCGTGGCAGCATTATGCACAACAGCCAAGACGTGGAAGCAATAGAAGTGCCCATCTACTGATGAATGGATAAAGAAGACATGGAATATATATACAATGGAATACTACTCAGCCATAACAAAAGACAAAATTGTGCCATTTGTGCTAACACAGGTGGACCTTAAAGGTATTATGCTAAGCGAAGTAAGTCAGACAGAGAAAGATGAATACCATATGATTTCACTCATAAGTGGAAGATAAACAAACCCATGGATAAGGAGAACAGATTAGTGGTTACCAGAGGAGAAGGGGGTCAGAGGAGGGCCAAAAGGTTAAAGGGGCACATATGTATGGTGACGGATAAAAACCTAGACTTTTGGTGGTGAACATGATGCAGTCTATATAGAAACTGAAATATAATAATGGATATCTGAAATTTACGTAATGTTATAAGCCAATATGACCCCAATAAAACAAATAAGCAAAGAAAGAAAGAAACCCTTACAGATACTGGCAGACACAGAAGTTTGAGCTTCTTGACTTTCGAAGTGTTTCCCTCCATTATCAAGTCACTTTGTTAGATCAGAAAGAGAAGAGATCTCTAGAGTAACTGAGCTGTACCACTGATCCGGCAACGAGAAGCACTGGATATCAATCCTCGTATTAAAAACACCCAGGGTAAGTGCCTCCAAGAATCTTTTATTCTTATTCTTTCAGATATCCACATGCATAGAATTTGGGTGGGATCCAGAAGCTCCACAAAATGACTCTTTGGCTCTAGACACCATATGAAAATGAAACAAAGAACAAACAAAACAGCCAGAGTATTTAAATCATATCGGATGTCCAAATATATAACTTAAAGGCATTTGCCTCAAAGGAAGTGTGGATGATCCTTCTTGAGAAAAACAAAACAAAACAAAAACACTAAACTCTTTACTAGCACAAATATTGGAACTTAAGGTGGACAGACAAGTTGTCAGTAATCCATTCACTCTCCCTCCCTTCCCATCTGATCTGCAGCCAACTTCACCCTCCTGTCCTCTGCAGCTCCCAGTCCTGACCAAACCTTTCCCCATGGACCCGCCAATATGGGCCTGTGGGAGGCATCATATACTGGAAATTTGAAAGCTTTCTTAGATAGCATTCAGGCCAATGACTCCATTTTACAGAAAACGAAATTAAGGTATGAAGGAAAAGTGTAGATCAGTGATTCTCAATCCTGACTGCACTTTAGAATCTCTTGGGGAAGCATCTAAAAATACCAATGCCTTGGCCTCACCCTAGAATATTAGAATTCAAAGCTCCTGAGATGAGACCATGAGCATCTGCTTAAAAAAACCTCCTTAGATGAATCTGACGAAGATTGAAGTTTGAGAACCACTCAGCTTGATGGCTTCATTCAGTTTGTACCAGCAGAGCTGGGACCAATGCTTCCTAACAGAAAGTGTCATGCTGCCACAAGAAGCAAGAAAGGACAAGAGGAAGAGCAAGACGAGAGCAACACGGAAGGAGAAGGAAGGAAGGAAGGAGAGACAGGAAGATTTGTAAGACTGGAATGGAAGAGGCCAAACAGTAAAAGAGCCCACTGCTCCTTGAGTAAGAATCTCACATTTGGAAAGTATTTGGCTTCCATTTCTATTCTTCACTCCACATTAAACATATGTTGCTTAACTGACCTAGGAAAAGACTATGGCAGAGAAAACAGGGCAAAATCAGTCTGCAAATTTATGGCTTCTGAGCATCGAAACTATTCCTTAAACCTTAGCAATATTCTACAACATGGGAGGGTCAGAGGAACAAGGTTTGTGAACTGTAACCTTTGATACAAATGTAAGTTATGGAAAGATGACACAGGGGAGGTAGGTGAAAAAAAAAAATGCAAATGAAGAAAAGGCGACTCCCACTCAGTCAAATGCGTTCTCTTCTGTTAGGTTCTTTCCAAATGCCTCCCCTCTGAGTCTGCACTCAGTGCCCTCCTTTGCTCTTTCTGTGATGACAAACCCTTAGTGGAGTTGTGTGTATACAACTTATGGTGGCAGATTTCATTAGCTAGGCTTGATGCGGGATCCAATTGGTTATCAAAACCTGTGGTCTACCTTCACATCTAAGCTCAAATGTCATCTCCTCCAGGAAGCCTTCCTGGACTTCCTTTGCAAAAAGTTTAGTTGTTCCCTCCAGTCCTCCTATTGCCCATATAGCCAACTCTACAGGAACCCACTGCTCCATAGTTACCTGTACATCCTTGTCTCTCTCCAACAGACTGAGATTCTCAGAGTTTTTAATTATGACTCATTTTCGGTTCTAAAACATGTATTCATTTATTTATTCCCTTCCCATATATTTATTTCTCACCCATTATTAGCCAGATCCTATGCTCTGGGCAAAGCAGAAGATATAATCCCATAAGGCACTTATGGTCTAGTTAGAGAGACAAACAAGTAGATAGATGATAACTATTCTGAGTAATAAGGGGAGCAATACAAATCTCACATTTTATAATTCAAGTGTGCAAGAATATGTCATTAGTTTTCTTCAACTTGCTTTTTTTTCTTTTTTTTCAGCTCCCATGCCACTGTGCTGCTCAGTTAACTCTCAGTTAATTCACAATTTCTCCCCTTTTCCTAGGCTTGGTCTAAGTGCTGAGAGCTTACAATTTACTAAGGTTTTGGAGGCAGAAGGGTCACCTGATGCTTGAGCTCTCTGTCCATGCAGGTGTGTGCTTGGACATCCATGCAGAAAGGCACCAAGATGCCTCACATTCTTGCTTCCCTGGTTGCACCAGCTTGGATGGTTCTCTCAGGTCATTGTATTTGCTTAAGATTCCTGTCAGTCTTCCCTGGGTGCTTAACCCTGCCTGTCACTATGCCCAAGAAAGTGGGACACATCCCCCAACCCCTGACACCCCTTACCCCCTCCAGGCTGGAAAACTCAATCATAGTTTTGCTGTTACTATGCTGGGCTCCTTCCAAAAAATGTGTTATAGGTCCCTCTCTCCTGGACCCAGCTGTGCCAATGACTACTCTCATCAGGAGGCAGATATATTTCTTTTTGGTGATGTTGTAAATGGGAAGGGGGATGCTGTCTTTTCTATTTCACTCAAAAATGTGGTCTGTGGTGCTATGATAGGAGCATATGGGAAGGAAAGCGAGAGTTGGAGGTAGGGGGTGAATTTGGAGAATTTTTGCAGGAGGTAACTCTAGGCTGAGACCTGAGGTTGCCAAAGAGAAAAGAAGTGTGACCAAAGCCTACTGTGCAGGCAGAGAGCAGAGCTCTGAGGGAAGTTCATCAGGGTTGGGGCATGGAGTTCGAGGCAGGAGTGATAAGAAATAAATTTGGAGAGTGAGGTAGGCAGGGACCAGATCATGGAGAGCTGTGAAGTTGTGTTTAGGTGTTTTAGTTCATCCTCAAGGCAAAGGGGGCTGGGGTGGGGGACCACTTACAGATTTTAAGGAGGGGAGTGCACGATTGATTTGCACTTGAAAATATCACCCTGACTGCAGTTGAGAAATAGACTGGAAGGAAGCAAGACCCAAGGCAGAGGGATCAGTTAGGGAGCATGGCGTTGACACAGAGAAGGGATGAAAGAGGAGGATAATCAAGGCAGTTGTCATGGGAGGAGAGGAGGGGAGGGTGAACAGAAGGATGCTGTGAAGATAGAATCAGACTGAACTGAGCAACTTATGGGATGTTGAGGGTGAGGGAGAGAGAGGAGCCAGGTATGAAAGCTCAAATTCTAGCTTGAGTAACTTATTAGATGGGGTAGTCTTCTTTAAGAGAGGAAGTGTAAAAAGAGGCAATGCTTTGCAGAGATGCTTATGAGTTCAGTTTGGGATGTGGTAAATTTGTAGTACCCAGGGGCATCCATGTGAGGATGCATAGGAGCCATTTGTCCACACAGGCCTGAAGCTTGAGAAAGAGATCTGGGCTGAAGCTACAACTTGGGTGTCATTAGCACAGAGATATATTTACAGCCTGTGGGGTAGAAGAGATTTTCCTGGTCGAGTACGTAAAGTGAGGAGGAACCAGGGCCCAGAACACAATACTGAAGAATACTAACCATTAAGAGTAAACGGACAAGGGAATTCCACACAAGAGACGGAAGAGTTGGGAGTAGGTAGAGAATAGGAATTAAATTCTAGACAGGGGTGTCATGGAACTGAAGGGAATAGAAGATTTAGGAATAAGGGATTGGGTGGCTGTGACAAACGCCATAGACGAGAAGTGAAGAGAATGTGGTGGACTAAGCCTCAAGGAGGATGCAGTGACCTTTGCCAGACCATTGTCAGAAGAACAATGAAACCAGAGCCAGAGGCCAAGGAGGCAATGGAACAGGAAGTCATCATCAGATGGTCCAGAGCCCCTGCTTAAAACCCCTTATTGTTCTCCTATCACACTTGGAATAAAATCAGAAACTCTCCATGACCTAAAAGGTCCCATGGTCTGAGCTTGCTACCTCTGACTCCGTTTCCCTACTTTCTCCCTTTACCACTCCTACAGCCACAGGGGCCTCCTTTCCATCCTTCAAACATGTCAAGCTCACCCCTATTCATAATCCCTTGTATTTACCGTTCCTTTGCTCAGAATGTTCTTCTCCAGATATTTTCAGGCCTGTCCTCTCATATTGCAGGTCTCAACTCAAAAGTCACCTCACCCGAGAGTCCTCTCTTGAGTAATCTGGAGACCACATACCACTACCCAATCCACTGTCACCCACCTACCACATGATCCTATTTTAGCTTCTTCATAGTGTTTATCAGTACTCCATATTTGCACATTCATTGATTTGTCTATATTTATTGTCTGTTTCCCTCCTCAAAATGTAAGCTCCTCGAAGTCAGGGACTCCATCTATCATGATTGAAATTGTATTTCCAGCGCATAAAACAGTGCTGAGTAAAGGTTCAATGAATATTTCTTGGTTGATTAAAAAGCGTTAGCAACTTATAAAAAAGATTCTTTAAAAAGAGTTACCAGGCAGTGTTGAAAGCCTAAGTTTAGATCTGGGACTCTGTGTCTCTAGTGGCACCAATCTTGGTTAATTCTCTCCATGAGAGTAGAAAATGGTGAGGGTGGGACTGAACTGGAATGACAGTTTTGTTACAAATCTTGGGAGGAAATTGATGGAAAAGATGGGCAGTGGGGTCTGGGCCATGTGGAGAAGAAAGTGAAGAGAGGAGAGCACTCACTGACAGGGGAAAGGTCAAGGTCAAGGATGAGGAGTCAGAATGGGAGGACGTGCGCTGGGCCTTAAGAAAACATATTGATGTCTGTGCCCCACTCAATTCTAATACACAGCCAGGGTGGACAACCACTGAAGTCGGAGAACAAATGTCTCAGATTGACCAAGTTAAAACTCAGCATGCTGCTCAACCAGTGAGCCTTACGTTGTTCCAAGCCCTTCTTCTTACTGATGCGACACGCTAAGCTTTAAAACAAAGGAATAAGCCCATATATATAAAAATGTCTATAGGAATTTTCAACGTCGTAATTAAAACATACCACTAAAATAATGCTGGAGATTGAACTACAAAATGAAGCAAATGGCTTTCAGTTGAAGTGTTTCTGTTAGAAAAGTTGTAGGAGAATTTCTCACTTTCAGTTTTTTTATGATTATTTGTGTATGTATTAATGCCTAAAGTGACGGGATCCTTAGAGAGATGAGCTTAGGCACACATGACGCAGCAAGCCCCTTGACTGAGAATAGTCTTAAAAGGTGGAAGAATATAAAAGGTGTGGGGTTATGTTTCCCTCCGTTGTTTCATATTCCTTTGAAATCTACACCACATTTGTGTTTAAAGAGATGCTCTCTATATTTTTACAGCAAGTGGTAGATCCCGTTTACTGAATAAATGCCAAATCGGCATGTGTCAGACAGTTTAAACTACCTTCTGCTCTCTCCCCTATTCCAATTTGATAATATAAATCTTTAAAGGCACACCTTTTAATGAAACGCTATTCATGCACTAAATTTTCTTCTACTGTATAGAAATTAAAAGCAACATTTCTCTGGCCTAGAGCTAACTTTTTATGACTCCCTTGGCACTCTCTTTTTTATCTCAATTTTTTAAGATGTTCAAATAAGTGAGTTTTCTTTCTACTTGACACATTTTCACATATGTTGCCTTGATCTTTCACATCTTTTACCCATATGGGAGATTTCCTCGAAAATAAAGGATCTGTGTTTAATTATCTCACGGGGACAATTTAAAGGGAAATCCAGGCTTCTCCTTTCTAGCTCTGCCTTAAGGAGAAATAAGAAGCAATGGTGAGTTTACAGCTTTTGGCTGTTGATAGAGATTTCTCGCAGCTCCCTCTGTGAGAGTACTATCCCACCTGTTCACTTGGGTGCATCCCAAGCTCGTTGATTCAGACCCTAATTTGAGAACATTCAGATCAGGACTAGGCCGAAGCGTATGACGCGTGTATCACAAAGGTTTGCTTAGCAAATTAGTAAACTATAAAAAAATTAAAAAATACCATTTGAACTGGGACCAAAGTAGGAGAATGAACTTTAAACATTTAAAAATTATTTAACGTTTATATGTATCTAATTTATATTTAACACTTGAAAGCTGATTTTTAAAAATCTAGAATCAAGTAATTTACATTTAACAGTTGAAATTGGATTTAGAGGGCTCAAAAGGTTTACCCAGTCCCTCTGGAGAGTGACAAAGCCAAGATGAGAAGACAAGTTTCCAGGGTCACTGCTGTGCCATGCTACCTTCCCGTTTGTTCATTCCAAACAGGTCCTCAGGAAACTCTTATGCTAGTTCCAGCTGTTTTTATTCTTGAACGTAATAATAATTCTCATAAAACACATTCTACAAATCTAGACCTTACCCCTCATTTCCCTTCCTGTAGGTTGGTCACAAATGGGGCTCTACTCTATGCTGCTGTAGTGTAAGACGTGTGAATGTAAAAGTCTTTCCTCTCCAGGCAGATAAATGAACCCAGAGAAATGAATGACGAGTCGATGTGTTTAGGAAGAATTTGCCTTACAGGGCTTCTTTAATTGCAAGTGACTGAAATTGATATTTTTGGCTCCCATCCCTGGGAAGGAGACTGGGGCAGCACAAAGGATTGAAGGAAGAATCTCAGGAACCAGAATCAGGGGCAGGAATAAGGACCCAAACGTCATTTTTGCTTACCTCCACTTGGCTTTGTTTTATAAATAGACTCCTACCAACATCTGGGAAGACGGCCTTCAGCGGCCTGAGATTTATACCAAATTAGCAACACCACTGTAAACATTGGCTTCCAAATCTATTTCTGAACCTCAAAAAAGGTCTCTGATTAGTTTATGTGCTTCTAATTAGTTCTTTGGTATCCAGAGGAAAAGAATTCCAAAGTTGCCCAGGTTACTGCAAGTTGGGTCAGGGGTAGATACAAAACTGGAAGATGGGCACAAAACAGCTTCCTGGAGAGACAAAGAGAGTAACTATAAAAGTCAATGACGTATAGATGGAGTTATTAATTTGAGGAGCTGGAAGAAATTTTATCTATTCCTCAGTCCCCCTTCCATTCACCTACCTCATTAAAGGAGGTGCTCTCAAAAATTCAGATGCCCGGTTCTCATCCCAGAGCAACTGAATCAGAACTTCTTAGGATGGAGCCCAGAGGGAGCTTATTATTGAGACAGCATCACAGGGGACTCTGCTATATCCCTAGTTAAGAACCACTGTTTTAAAATTTATCATCAGGAGTCTATTTTCTGAGATGGATAACATATCAAGCATTGATCAGCCATCTACAACTTATCATGAATTAGTTCAACAGATTAGCCTAATTCATTTAACTGGATTTCAAAGGCATGAGATGCAGGACAAATAAAATTTGATGAAGAAGAAAAGAGGAAATTGGGCTGGCACAAATGGGCTCTGGGGTGAGGGGTAGAGAGGTGGGATGTGTCATTACAGTGGGGCCCTGTCCAGTTAAGAATGAGCTTAGGCTCAGAGTCCATTTTCTGACCACAGTTTATTATTCCTACTCTCTCTCATTCTCATTCCTATTATAACTGCTCTTCAGCTTCATACTTCTAGTTTATGATTTCTTAGTTTTTAAAATTTCATATTGGGCTCGATCTCCTCCTTCACTAGCCTGGATTATATAGCTGCTACAACTACTTTGTAACCTCATTCTTCTAGTACCACCAGCTCACCAGACTTCAGTCCTGGATCAGTCCCAAATCTTGCTTTCTTCCCTCATACCTGCCAGCTGCTGTTCACTGTTAAGGAAACTGTACAAAGACATGCCAAATCATGGTGGATAACAGCAGCCTGACCTCAAGGTTATCCATCAGACTTTGATTTATCATGCCACCTCTTCATCTTATTACCATCATAGACCATGCCTGCCCTGCTCCCATCATGCCACCCACTCAACCCTTGCGTTCGTCATATCCTTCACTCCTTCACTGAGAAAATTGGGGCCACCTAGCCATCCAACTCTAACATTAAATTTATCGGCATCTGTACTTAGATCCCTACTTATCTCTTTCTCTTTATCCTCAGGGAATTAAGCCTTCCTCTCCGTGTTCATGGTGAGCCTCTCTACTCTCTCTTGACCTTGAAAACTCTTCCTTGAGTCCCGTATTATTTCTCTCCGTATTCCGTCTCTTTTTCTTTGTAGGTTACTTTTTGTCTGCTCATTCCTTACACATTGGACCTAGTAAAGAATATATTCATGACCCATTCATCTCCTCTTTTTATATAATTACCTAAGGTGATCTCATATATGCTTTTTTTTGAGGAAGATTAGCCCTGAGCTAACTACTGCCGATCTTCGTCTTTTTGCTGAGGAAGACTGGCCCTGAGCTAACATCCGTGCCCATCTTCCTCTACTTTATATGTGGGACGCCTACCACAGCATGGCTTTTGCCAAGCGGTGCCATGTCTGCACCCGGGATCGGAACCGGAGAACCCTGGGCTGCTGAGAAGCGAACATGCTCACTTGACCAGCCGGCCCCTGATCTCATATATTCTTATATTTTTAACCACCAAATCCATGCTGATGGCTCCCAAATATTTCCAGCCCTAGCCTCCTTCCAGACATTCTCCTGGATGTTGCATGGTCATGTCAATCTCAACACAGCCAGAACTGATTGCATTATCTTTTCTGCCAAAGCTATATCTCGTCTCATATTCTCAACTCCAGCTAATTGCACCACATCCTCTTTGGAACCAAGTCAGAAACTTTCAAGTTATCCAACATACCTCTGTTCACCTCGATTTCTAAATCTAATTGATTACGAAATCTTGCTGACGTTACCATTTAAATACATCTCTAACAATTCTTTCTCTCTAACCCTCTGTAACCATATTACTGGTTCAGACCTTCATCATCCTTTGCTTGGACAATTGCAGGAATCCTACAGTTAGCGACCCTTCTGCTATAAGTTGATCCTCTACTCTTCAGCCAGAGTAATGTATCTAAGAGGTAATTCTGAATATCTTTTCTGTTTAAAATTTTACAGTGGATTGATATCACCTGATGAATAAAGACCTGGCCCCTTATTATGATATGAAAGATCCCCCATGACCCACTAGCCATTTGCCAGTCACCACATCACATTTTTTTTTTTTTTTGAGGAAGATTAGCCCTGAGCTAACTACCGACAATCCTTCTCTTTTCGCTAAGGAAGACTGGCCCCGAGCTAACATCCACGCCCATCTTCCTTTACTGTATACGTGGGATGCCTGCCACAGCATGGCGTTTGCTAAGCGGTGCCATGTCCGCACTCGGGATCCGAACCGGCAAACTCCGGGCCGCAGAGAAGCGGAACTGTGAACCTAACTGCTGCGCCATGGGGCCGGCCCCACTGCATCACATTTTATGTGGAAGTAACATAGACCTGACTGGAGTTCTCTCCATACCCTGTGCTAGCCTCTGTGCCTTGATCAGGCAATTCTCTTTGCCTGGAATGCCTTTCCCTTGGTTCTTTGCTGGACTATTCCCACTCATCCTTTTGACTCAGTTCAGGCCTCATGTTTCCCAGGAAAACTTGGTTGGTGCTCCACATTAGGAGAAATGTTCCACTTTTGTATTGTCTCTCGTGAAATATTGTAAGCTTATTAGGACACGTCCACATCTTTAATCTCTACCTTTTTATTCCATGGAAAATGCCAAACTCATAATAAGCTTATAGCAAACATCTGTTGTACTGAGCTGAAGGATATCTCGGGGAGACAATCTCAAAAGGATGAAGAGAATACAGAAAAATTGGGAAGTGAGAAGAATGCAAAACCCCTTTTGCTTATTTTATAATTTTTTTATAATAGAGCATATATTTGGTGGGTGAAAGGAAGGATGGAGGGGACAGTGCGTAATGATCACTGCGGATGATGGCTATCAGTAGAGATACACACTCTGGCAGAAAAGAAAAATCTGAAAAGAAAAAGTGGGGTCTGGAGAAGGGCAATGACAGAGGTAGAAAGAGCCTGTATCAGACAGGTACGTTCTTCAGATCCTCTTGACCTTACTGGTTTCCAGGGCCTTTGGCCGCTTGTTCCTGTCCAACAGTTACTTCAGCAAACAATTCTTTATGAGCTCCAACCAAGTTCATGGAACTTCAATCTCCCAGCGCTTTGCCTCATGCCCACATTACCTCTTACCCACCACCCTGGGGTTGAGGTGTGAGATGTCCCCATGCAGCAAAGACCTATGAACTACAACCCAGGACGATTGGGAGCAACAACTTCATGGGGCAAATCATTGACCAATTGGATACAGGAACTGGCAGATAAATTCTTACTCCCTACTTTCCACAGATGGATTGTCTGAAGCTGAAACTATTCATATAGCCCCTTGGAAGACACTCCCATGAGACTGAGCAATCAATCAAACTGAATACCAAGCAGTGGTCTGCTTACTAACACACTTTGGATAGGCTCTCTTTCTCTGCCTTACTCCCACTTTCCCCCATCCTGTTTCCCTTGGATTGTACTCTCTAATAACATAGTAACATACACATTTTTATTAATTTTATTATTATTGCTTTAATCCTCGTCTCTGCTTTCTGGGGACTTAGGATGAGACAGTTAGTACCAGGCATGACCCTTGAAAACACACCCTCAGGATGGCACTCTGGATATTTTTGGCTTGGAATCAGGCCTAAGCAGATCTAGAAGACACGAGTAAATCACATGAAGATGTAGCCCAGTTTACCTTGTCATCCACTTCTGAAGTATGGATATCTGTCCTTCAATGCACACCTGTGGTGTCAGGCATCATGGTGGTGGTGGGTGGGGGTTGCTTACGATCAGTTGAATGTGTTTGGATTGGTTTACAGTTCATTGATAGATTAGCACGATATATTGGTACTAGTCAAAATGGATTAATGCTACATTGCAGCCCCAGTCAAGCACAATCCCAGAGGACGCTAACTGTTCCTGTCTTACTTATGGAGAAGTGGCCTGAGATATGGATATCTATGGATTCTTGGTAGTGGCAAGTAAATTGGTTGGTTGGTCAGGGCCTTAGAAGGAAGCGATTGGAAGAGCATGGATAAGGAGGTCTGGGGAACACATATGAGGATGGGTGTATGTGAGTGGGCACAGAGCAGATGCAGATGTTTCTGTCTTATGGTCATGCCCTCGAGAAAGCATCCTCTGAAGTGCAGGCTCTTGAAAATTAGAGGGGCAGGATGACTCGTTCTGTGATGTCACCCAGCCTCTGCATCTTTGACAACTCCATGGGGGTGTAATGGGCCCATGAACAGAATAGCCATGGTAGCAGAGATAGAGATTAAACATGAGTCCAATGGCATGGGCTACCTCTCCCAAAGACTGATCTAGCTACTGCCTGTGCTGAGTACCCAGCTTTCCAGCAGCAGAGACTGATGCTAAGCCTTCACATGCACTGTTCCTCAAGGAGCCTAGACCAACACTTGTGCTGGTCACTTGCACCAGACCCTTTCCATCCTAATGGAGACAGCAGTTTGTTCCCCTCAGAACCCAGATATTCTCCATATATGGTTCACCTTCCCTTTTCTCAATGCCTCAACCTATTGGTTTATCCCAGATGCATTTTATGACAATACTGTTTAATAATGTACAATAATGAGCACACAGCAAGAGAATCCTCTCATTATTCTATGGGACTCATCACTCAGAAAGGGTAACGGCCTTATAGAGCAATGGAATGGCCTGTTAAAGGCTCAGCTAAGGCACCAGCTTAGGAATACCATCCTATGGGTAAGTGTACGATCCTATATATACATGCATACATGCAGTTCACATTAACCAGTGTCTGACATATGATGTTCTCAGTAGCTAGAATATATGAGCCTGGGTACCAAAGGGACAGAAATAGCATTGGTCCCTCTTTGCCATCATTCAATGACCAGGTTATGGAATTTGTGTTTCCTGTTCCAGCAATCTTAGTTTCTACCGGGTTAGGTGTTCTGGTTTCCAGGATGGTGGTTGGGACACTTCCACAGGGGCACTTGGTTACTCAGGTCAGTGTTCCAGAGGCCAATAAAGCAGTTATTGTAAATTGGTACCCCCTCTCAGGGCATCCCATTCTTTCAGCAACTAAGCCCAAATTGTAAGAGGGGAGTCAATACAATGCAATGCAAGTCAATACAATTCAATGTGGATGAGTCTGACAGACTCACTGCCCCCAGGGCCTAGGCCATGGACTCTGGCCTACCCACTGCTGTACAACCAGACCTCCTTAGATTCTGGCCAATTTCACATAGGCCCAAACCACTGCACCTTATGTCATTGCACCAAGCACTCTTGCCTCATGCCCTGGGCCTTCTATTTTGGCAAGAACTAAAGCAAGAGAGGCCTTGAGATCTGCTCAGTGATATCTTGTGCAAGTCAGAAGTATGGGGTGGTTATCCCACGAAGTGAACTTTGACCAATGAGAAGTGGAAGCTGGTGGGTAAATTCTTCCTTCCTCCTCCCTGAGACATGAGGTCTGACATTACAGTTGTTCATATGGCTCCTTGGCCGTCAGTTCTATAAGATCAAGCAATCAGTGACCCTCAAATCCCCAAAGGCGGCCAGCTTGGTACCCATCGCCTGCCCTTGTGCTGGGTCTCACTTCTCCCCTTCATCACTCCTCATTCCCCTTTATCCTGTTTTCCTGGGATTGTACTCCCCAGTAAAATACTGCACATGAGCTTTTGCCTCAGGCTTTGCTTTCTGGGGAGCCTAGCCCAGGTAGAATTGAAACAGAGATCTGAAGCAGAGAGGTTTAGTTTGTACAGAAGATCTAGAAGCAGACGTTTAGCAGGCAGCGGGGGTGGGGTAGATGTGCCTGAAAGGTGGGGCAGACACTTTTTCTTCTTGACTCTGTTTTCCAATTCAACAAATTTTGAAGTATTGGCATGATGTATAATATTATTAAAAAGACACTAGAGGCATGGACAAGTAAGATTATGAGACATGTAAAGAAGGGGGACCATTTCATATGTGCATTCTCTGACATTAACACCTAGCCTGGTGCCTTCCCCTGCAGAGACACTGATCTCCAGGCTCATGCCTCTTTGTGGAGAGCTTGGCCGTGCCTCTTCTCAGAACATACTTCGTGTCCCTCCATCGTTTGATCAGATTTTCATGAGTAATTGTGCTGGAGCTTTGAAAGGTTCTGCCATGAGCATGTTTGTTTATACTTCTTACTTATGTGGGAACCCAGGTTAGGCAGGTAGAAATGACTAAGTGTAAAGGCACAACATAGGATTCATGCTAATTCACCAAATGGAATTTTTTGGGAAAGTATAGCTTTTAAAAAACCCCATTCAGGGGCTGGCCCAGTGGCGAAGTGGTTAAGTTTTCGCACTCTGTTTTGGGGGCCCAGGGTTCCTAGGTTCAGATCCCAGGCGCAGACCTACACACCACTCATCAAGCCATGCTGTGGCTGCACATACAAAATAAGAGGAAGACTGGGACAGATGTTAGCTCAGGGACAATCTTCCTCACCAAAAAGAAAAAAAAAAAGCCATTCAAAGCAGGACACATGATTTCCCTTTCAAATATGAACTATTGGGATTTTACTGTCAGTGTACACAATACGGTGTATCATAAATAGCCTCACAGCAAAGCATGTTAATCTTCCCGAAGTGTCCCACTGACATCTACTTTCCTTTTCTTCCTTTTTGAATTTTTACATGACCTCAGAGTTGCTCTGTTACTAATAGGAACTGACGGCTGAATGAACACTAAAAGCATGGGGCGCTGCTAGTCTGTGGGTTACCATTTAAAACTCTTTCAGATAGCAGCACAGCGTGAAACACTAATTCATTACATCTACAATACCATATCCATTAGCGCTTTCTCATCCTGGAATTCAAATAGTCCAAAGCTCAGAGAGCCACTAAAGAGAGTAATTAATACAATAGCACAATTCTCCATGGTTCAGGTGATATGATGGACTGACTTACCTGTCACAAATAAATATTATAGGAGACAGTCTCCTTCTGTTTTGCATTTCTAATCGTCCTCCTCTTTCTCCATGTTCCAATGTTCTCTTTCCAGCTGGATTTTATATTTTCACCTAGTGAAACTACATTGATCCTCTGTTCTCATACTCATGCCTCATTCTATTTAAAACAGCTTCACAGTTTGAGGAACCACACAATTGCAAAAATGATGTACACAAGGGAAATGGTTTATATGTTTCAATTTCACCTGTCATGACCCATCCTTCTGCCTCCTCTTCTCTGAAGGGGAGCAGAATTTGTTACCCCTAAATATGCCTCTTTGGCATAAGGATTATTTTAGGCTCATTATTTTAAAGAAATTGCAGACACAAAGAAAGCTCTGAAACTGACCAGAAGTTACCCTTTTGTAATAAACATTTATAAGTGAAATCTCTGTTGGTGAAAGTGTCTCCCTCTCTGGACCAGGAAGAGGAAAATGACTAAATCTCCAGAAACTCTTGTCAACGGAGAAGGCGAGGACTTAAATCTGCATCACAATCTTATCCTTGTTACTTCTTACTGTGTTTTTCCTGGTAGCCTCCATCAACAGGCCTCCTCAGTCCTTGACATCTTTCTTTTGTCATTAGCTGAAGCTGGTATTTAAGATGATGGCTTGGGCCATTTTTGGGGAGTTACGCAGTTTTCCCAGGTCTCTCCCATGTATACAGGAGGTGTACGTGTTATTAAACTTCTGTTTGTTTGAAACAATAAAAAGACCTCCATCCTTTTATTACAGAGGTCTCAGCCAAGAACCTAGAAGGGTAAACGGAAAATTATCTTTCCTTCTCTACAACACTCGTCTTCTTCTTTCATATTCAGGGCAGTTCTACAGAGAGTATAAGATTCCTTATAAAAGGGCTCTTCAGTCAAAAAGCCATTTGGAGAGGGTTTTCTTGACCTGAGCAGCCTTCCCAGGTTGTGTGAGCGGCGGGGCCTCCATTTCACAATTACAGACTCTTGGATTCTTCAGGATCTCAATTTCGAAACCCATTATTAAATATCTCTCATAAGCAGCTTCACAAGGCTCACTACGAGGGTTGTGGTTGTTTTTGAGCACAGTAAACAGGGGGTTAAAAAACTTTTGCAAGCTGTTGGGACTGCTCAAATGACTTCTTTTGCACAAAAGAAAAGCAGGTGCTCCAGAGATAGAAATTTGGCCAGCATTTTATACTTAGCAACACACCTTCCCATGCTTAATCTCATTTCATTCCCACAACTGCTCTCTAAGTTCAACAAGATAAGTATCATCATGTATATATTTTTTAATGGGCAAACTTAAGTTCAGAGAGGTTAACAGGAGATTGTATATGGAAAATCTTGGATTCAAATCTAGGACTTCTAACACGAAGTTCTAACTTCTAACATAAAGCTCTAGTGCTAACTGGAAACTACAGCTCCAAAAATGTGGTTATGGGTCGACTTTAGCTCAAGCAGTTATTTTGCAGTTGTGGAAGCTGCTTCTGTAAAAATTTGATTGTTTTTCCAAATTTTTCTTCGCTGTGTTCCTCTGGAATTGCTTGTTTGAGAGGGTAAGTGGCTTTACTTATATACAAGCCTGCTGGTGTAGATATTGGGTGTAAATTCAAAATTCCTGAGACCTGAGAATGGCCCCCAAAAGCTAGAGGTTAGGCTTTCCCAGAACATGCTGGAATGTTGTCTTAGTTCCTGAGCACTAGTTGGAACTCTATCAACATGTAAAAATCTACCATAGGTGACTCTTCCTCCAGGACTCCAAGTATCACTGTAGCTACAATCTTTTCTCTTACACCAAATTCTCAGACAGATTTCCTACTCACTATCTCTATTTCCTCATTTCTAAGTCATGCCTCAACTACTTCTGCTTGACTTCTGCTAGCACAATTCATAACTAGCTACAGTTACAAGCACTGACTTTTGTATTACTCAACTTGATGAATACTGCTTGGTCACCTTCTTAAATTCACCACAGTGGACACCCATGCACCCCCTTCTCACAGCATTCTCCTCCCACTTTTCACGATGGCTCAGTCTCCTTTTGCTTCCCCCCTCTCTGGTCCTTCCTTCTCTGTCTCCTTTGTTGGCTCATCCCTCTCTACCCAACTTCTAATGTTGAAATGCCTCAGAACTCAGTTTTAGGATCTCTTATCTCTCTCCCAATTTAGGCTGTCTCATCAGTTCCAATGGCTCCATTTACCATCTACGTGCTCAGAATTTTCAAATTCATATCACCACTCGGATAGCTTTTGTATTAGGGTTCGCCAGAGAAACAGGACTAAAGGATGTGTGTATGTATACACACACACACACACACACAGAGGAACAGATTTATTATAAGGAATTGGTTCTTGTGATTATGGAGTCTGAGAAGTCCCACAATCTGCCCTTGGAAAGCTAGAGACCCAGGAGATCCAATAGTGTAGTTCCAAGTCGGAAGGCCTGAAAACCAGGACAGCCAATGGTGTAAGCTCTAGTCTGAGAGTCAACAGGCTTAAGACCCAAGAAGATCTGATGTTTCAGTTCAAGTCCAAAGACAGGAAAAGACTGATGTCAGCCTTTTAGTGCTATTCTGACTTTCAAGCGATCGGATGAGGCCCGCTCACATGAGGGAGGGCAGTCTGCTGTGTTCAGTCCACAAATTCAAATGTTACTCTCATCCAAAAACACCCAGACGGATGTTTGACCAAATGTCCGGGCAGCCTGCGGCTCAGGCAAGTTGACACATAAAATTAACCATCACAACTTTTCAGAAACTTACATGTCTAACTGCCCATTTACCGTGTCTACTTTGATTTCACATAGGTCCTTCAAATTTTACCCATCAAAAAATCAGTGTATAATCTTTTCCTTCAGATTTATTCCTCCTCAAGTATTCCTGAAAACTTAAAACGGCACCACCGCCCGTGCAAGGGCTTATGTCAGAACCTGAGAGCCATCTTTCAGACTCCCTTACCTCACATTCCCTCAAACCATCAATTCAAGTTCCAGTTCTTAGGCGTTTGTTGAAGCTGTCTATTCCTCTCCATTTCTATTGTTACTTAACTCAGGTCATCATAATATTAAGACTATTGACCAAACTCACCTGCAGGCTTCTGATTCCCACGAGCCAAACCCATACTTCACAAGGCATTGAGTGATTTTTAAAAATGCTCATTATATCATGTTAGCACCCAGCTTAAAATTCTTCTATGGCTTCCCATTGCTCTTAAGATAAATCCAAACTCCTTAACAAGCCCTGCAAAGCCTTGCATGATGTGACCTTTACCAACATCATTAGCCTTATCTTGTCGATCTTTCTTATTCACTTTGTCCCTGGGAGTTTTTTCTCAGTTCCTCCCACACATAGAGCTCTTTTCCTCCTCAACACTTTTAAAGATACTGTTCTTTCTGCTAAAAACATTCTTGGCCTTTTACTGCCTTTGCCTGGACAAGTTCTGTACCGTCTTCAGGACTCAGCTTACATGTCACTTCCCCCAGAAAATCTTGAGTCACATGGTTAGGTGGATGTGTACACATAGCACCCTGTGCTTCTCCGTTACAGCTCTAATCTTAGGCATCATTAATTCACTGCTCTCGTAATTATATTTAATGCCCATCTCCCGTTCCAGACTGTAAGTTTTAGCCATCTGAATTATTTTCACCTTGCAGGTTAAACAGGGCTCATACAGGATATGAGCCATTTAGTGAATCAAAGGATAATGATTTAGTGAACAAGTGAATGAGTGCAGTGAATGAACCAGTGAAATGGCAGGCTTTTCCTACACAATCAGATACCAAACCAAGTTAACAGTAGCAGAATCCCTTCCCCATCCAAGTGTCGGTCTAGATTATGTGGAGACTCCAAAGGGCAATAACAGATGACTCCTAGAATCCCACATTCTCAGGGACAAAGAGGAGGAGGTACCCAGGTAGAAAGGGTAAAAGTTAGGAGAACAATGGTAAAGATGATAAAAACCTAGCTATTTTAGCTACCATTTCTATTAGAAATAGCACTCTCTTTTCAAGAATGTCATTTGTCTTCTCTGTATGGTTTTCAACAGGTATGTATGGAATCTAGGAAGAACATGGCATCTGACATTGATACTTTTATTTTTTCGTGAGGAGGGGAAGATAAACATGTAGACCTATGAAACCACTGAAAGAACCTTCTATGACAATGGTGATTCTCCTGTGTGTCGCTAGGGCCATGTGGCTCTGGCTAGGGGTGTGGCCCAGGATGAGCCATAGTTGGCTGCTAGGTGAGGTCACTGAGTTCAGCCAATACTTGCTGATACCTACTTTATTGTAGGGTGGGTGTGTCAAACTTGGCATCTCATCCATGTGTTCTTATTTCACCTTGGTTTCGTGGAGTATTATGCCTTTGGGATTTGGCTTCAATGGCGAGTTTGTATGTTTTGCTCCAGTTCAGAGACTGGATGGCAAGAACCGTGTTATGAAGCAAACAAGGAAGAGATATCTTGTATCACTGCGAAGCAAAGATCTGTGCCAACTAAAAATAACTTCAGCTTTTGGCGAGGTTAAAAGCATTCAGAGGACTGTCTGACAATTAGGAGATAGAGAAAGCTATCCGAGTAGCTTTGTTCAACAAAGTCAGTTTTAATCAAAAGACAAATAAAGTTAGAAGACACATTGTATTGATCTTAAGGAAACTGAGTGAGGCATATGTTAGGGAACAAGAAATGTATGAAATAAGGAAGAAAAAGGAGAAGCACTTGTTTTGGACTAAGGGGCTTATTTCCTTCCACACTATTTAAACACACTCACATCTGTCAATTATGCAATGGATGCCACATTAGAATTATTTGTTTACAGCCATGCAATGTCTGAACTACCTTTTTCCATTAAGACACCAAGGTCAATGATACAGATAATTAACCCACTGATTTAGTGCATTAATTTTCCTTAAAGTTCTAGCAAGGCTCTCACTATCCAGCCTTAAGATTCCTACTCCATGTAGACACTGGTACACGGGCTGGTTCCATATGGGACACTGATGTAATCCACGGCTGAGGTTTTGTCTAGCAGCATCATGTGTCTACTTCAAGGATGATGAATGCTATCTTTGTTCCAGGCAGGAAGATGTCATTACATGGGCTCATGTTGCTGACCTCCCAGGGTTTCTCACTAAGTGTTGCCAAAGGGTTGTGGCGTCGATAATTCCTTCTAGAGCTCTGAAGAGAATAAAGCAGAGAGGCAAACCTGATGAAAAGGAGATAAAGTGCCTAAGGTGAATTGAAGCTTAATATACCAAACAGCATAGAGCACGGATGGTTTCTCTTCCTTCCTTTTGTTTTTCCCTTCCAGAATTGTAGTCAGCAGTCAAGTTGTTATTTCTGCCCTCTCAAAGCATTCTTCAGTCTCTCATATCTAGTCCTGGACTTCGCCTATCAATAAAAAGAATTTGAAATCTTTCAACAGAGACGTTATTTCTGCTTCAACTTGTTTCAGGATGCCACGGTCCAAAATGAAAATCTGCAGATTGCTGATAGCTCTGTCAATATCATTCAACTGCTAACAACACTTTATTTGTGGTACCTATAGATTGAGTGTAAGCATCTGAACCCATCAATAAATGGAGAGAAAGTCCTGCGGCTCAAACCACTCAGTTCTACAAGGGGCCTGCTTTACAAACTTGGTTCTTCATTACTGAGGAATTCTCTACATGTTTTAAATTAGATGAAATGTAACCGTCTTGTAACTGATTCAATGGTGGGATAAAGAGGACATGAACTGTACCTTCTATTTCTCTCTACATTGCTTTCATTTTATGCTAAAAAAAAAGGAGTATTTGCCATAATGTATATGTTTTATATCACAGGTGTATATTCAATCTCTTCAAACTATATGTTTAAAGACAAGTAGCTCAGCCTTGTACTTTTAGAAAACAGTTTATAGTTGATTTCATTGGTATTTATTTTTATTGATAGGCTGTTGAATACCTTTTCATATGTTTCTTAATTATTTCTTTTTCTTTTTCAGTCATTTGTCTATTTGGTTTTACAGCCTTTCATATACACACACACATAGATGCATATATGTTTGTGTATTTGTTGTTATCATTGTTGAATTCAGTAAGTTCACAGTTTTTTTATTACCAATATTGACCTTTTGTCTAGTGATTAACAAATCTATTGATTCTTTAAGTCAATCTGATTTATAGGGTCTTGATATTCATACTGTCCTAGGACAATGATTTCTAGAAAATTACTAATCATAAATGAATTTTAATAAAGTGTTAATTCAAGAAAAGAAAAATGAAAGAATCGATCAAAATACCATTAGTATCACTAGTTAATTTAATTGAATCGATACAACTAAGCCATTAAAAGTCAACATATCAGAGAGACATAGTCAATTCCTGTGAGGTGCCTCTGATGTTCAGTGAAAAATTACTAAACAAATATGAAATAAATCTATGTGATATAGTATACATTTTATAAATCAAGATTTAATATATTACTTTAAGAGGAGTGAAAATAAAATCTCTAGTTGAAAACTACAAGAATGCTTTTTTTCGGGAGGAAAAAAAAGCTCTACCCCAAACATAATGACTCTACCTCAAATAACTAATAATGGGACTATTAGATATTTGGGGTGATGCTTATAAGCAGAGATATTTTCTTATTGTAGTCCTTAAGAATGAAATGGTGAAAATCAAATTTCCTTGCTAACAAAAACTATCATTGCAACAGTGAGAGAGAACTATCATCATTAGTAATCAGTGAGCTAAATTTTCTAAAACACTTTTAAATATAGACTGAGCAACTTTGAAAGGTCTGCTGCATCTGAATATTAAATGACGTGCAAAATATAGCCTTTTTACAAAAGAAAATATATAGAAATGGAAAGAAACAGTGTCAGTATTTTTGGTGAATTACCATGTTCCTGGTATTATTTCAGGTATGCAGAATACAAAGGAAACATTATTCTTGATGATATATGAAATGGACTCGTCTAAAATAATTGAATATTTACTTGCTAGTTTCTCCCTTATAAGCTACCTATGAAATTACTATGGGAAACATAGACTCTTTGCCCAGGAAACATTTTATATTTAACAAAGCCAATACATATTAATACTCAACAATAGAGAGATGATCATTAGAATGTTATGCTTTGGTTCTACTTGGGAAGAAAAGATCTTTTGGAAAGTTGGAGCTGGGCTGTGATTGGTTGCCTATCTAGCATCTTTTCTCTCATTTCTTCTTGCCCAAAGAACCCTAATTTTGTTAAAGTACCTACTTATTTTCCACTCAGCTCAGGTGTCTCAGGTGAATCAGAACCCACCCACAGTTGCAAGAATGGGCCAGGTTGGTCGGGTTAAGTTTGCAGGAAGGGTCACGCAGTGCAACTTGTCACAACGGCACGTGGACATCATGTGCAGGATCATGGTAGGAAAGTTCTTCCCTGCTGTTCTGGGAAAGGTTACAAAAATGTCCCCTTCTCTTTTCCCTTTGGATGATTTATCCTATGCAAATGTTGGGTGTGGAAGTATTGCTGCCATCTCAAGATCAATCTGAGGAGGAAGCTGGCAGACACAGGAAGGCAGAGCCAAATGAATTGCAGGAAAATGGAGCAAAGCCAGTAGATTAAGGCAAATCTGAAGCTTGTATTACCCTTGGATTTCCAGTGTGTTAAGCCAATAAATGCTCTTATTGTTGAAGCGAGTTTGAGCTGGATTTTTTGTTTCTTGCAACCAGAGTCATCCTAAATAATAGCTAAATCATTGGAATATTAGTATACTATGAAGAAGAGGCAATAGAAGATAAATAGGAGAATGGAAGAAATGTGAGCTCTCACTCCAACTCCCAATATCAGGCCTATAATGATAAAAGGTTATACTAATTAATTATGTTAATTCTTTATATGTCCTAATACGAAGGTTTTTATGACATTTTGAGATTATAAGCCTATATTTGATCACTTCTTATTTTTTCCTCATTTCTTTTTTAAGTTTTCATCCCAATATTGGTCTTTTATAAACGTGACCTTGGAATCTATTTAAAGTTACTGATTAGTATCATATTTGAATCTAGTGACGATGGTCTCTGCTCACGAGGCAAATTATCTATTTAGGGAAACAAAACGCTAACTTCTAGAAAGCAATAATAACTAACACAATACACAAAGTATGCGTATATTTTTTGGTGAGAAAGATTGGCCCTGAGCTAAGAGCTATGGCAATCTTCCTCTATTTTGTGTGTGGGACACCAGCACAGCAGGGCTTGATGAGTGGTGTGTAGGTCTGTGCCCTGAATCCAAACCCACAAGCCCTGGGCTGCTGAAGTGGAGCACATGAACTTAACTACTATGTGACTGGGCCGACTCCTACTAAGTATATTTTTATTGTCAATTGACTGAAGCAGATAGTTCGTGGCTCGGGAATTCAAGAGGGCGTTAACTTTTAGGCTTTGCTAACCAGGAGAGGCTTTGTAGGCAGAGAGATGTGTTTTGGGCTTCTGAGAATGCACAGAGTTCAGATCTGCAAAGCGGGCTGGGGCTGGAATGTAGCAGGAGAGGAGGTTTGACAAAAATAGTTGAAGCCTAAGAAAAGAGATCTAAAGAATCTGGACTTAAACCTGTGAACAACAAAAATAGACCCAGGACTACGCACTCTTAAATGATCACATTCTAAGATAGAAGAGTTCACTTCAAAGTCATTTCTTTATGATCATGCTTAATAGTATTTGCCACTTGAAACTGGTCTAGTGTCTTCGTTTCTCCTCTAGTATCTTAAAGAACATGAATAAGAGCGCATCTGCTTCATCATTGAAATGGTTAATTTAAAATGCTTTTCAAGTCAAATGTTAAAAGAAGCACAAATCTCTAAACAACGCTTATTTATATTTACTTTCAATAAGAGCTATAAAACATGTCTCAACAAGCAGCAATTTAATTACATCAATGCTTTTGATCTGATGAACATCTTGTTCAGAATAAACCTTTACCTATAAATATACACTGAAAATACAAAATTACGCATCCATGTTCAGCAATGTAACCTGTTTTCTAGATGTCATAAATTTTGCTCTGGAATTACTTGTGTAACCTCAGGGAGGGTCTATGTTCTTTGCATAAACTTTAGTTTTAATTAGGGAAGTCATGTGACTACATCCCCAAGGTAGGGACATCACAAAGAATTTGATAGTTACAAAAGTCAACTGCTCATCCTAGGAGTTCTTCCAAAAGACTTCTAAATTTCTTTTTTTTTTTGGAAGATTAGCCCCTGAGCTAACATCTGCTGCCAATCCTCCTCTTTTTGCTGAGGAAGACTGGCCCTGGGCTAACATCTGTGCCCATCTTCTTATACTTTATATGTGGGACGCCTACCACAGCATGGTGTGCCAAGTGGTGCCATTTCCGTACCTGGGATCCAAACCAGTGAACCCTGGGCCCCCAAAATGGAGTGTGCGAACTTAACTGCTGTGCCACCAGGCTGGCCCCTGAATTTCTTTATATAGGAAACAGAAATGCTATCTCATCATAAGAAAAAAATTGTAACTATGTGAGGTGATGGATGTTAACTAGACTTATTATGGTGACCATTTCACAATATATACAAACATTGAATTGTTCTGTTGTACACCCAAAACCAATATAACATTATATGTCTATTATATCTCAATAAAAAAAAGGAAAGAAATGCTACTCTTATTTAGTTGCCCAGGAATAAAAGCTATAATCAACCAATTAACATGGTGTTGTGTTTCCCAATCCTTGACGACATTTCTTTTTTGGAAGTGAGTTCACTTTTCATAAGACTCTGTTCATTAGCAAATTTGCATAATGTTCCCAGTAAGCAAGAGAAGAAGGTGTTCCACTACTTCTAAGTGAATAGGGTTAGAAAGGATGCTGGAGACTATTGAAATTCTGTGGTAAAATGAATCGTTCTTTCTGTTGTAGAGTCACACACACACAAACACACGCACACACAAATGAATAAGTAAAAGCCCACACATAGTCTTGTTCTTTGTGCATGTGTGTGTATGCATACACACAGCACTTTGGAAATTAGAATTCACTCTAAGGAATTTTAAAAAGTGTGACCCTTTGTTTTCAAAGGGACATAAACTTCGTGTGATATTGGCTTTAAATTTTATTTCACATTGTGACTTGAGATACAAGCCCACCAAATACATAGAAACGGAAACAAATGTTTCAGTAAGCCATACTTGCCTTTTTAATATAAGATGCACTCAGAGAATTTTTTATTCTATATCTTTCATTTAAAAATAAAAATGAGAAAGTTGCAACCCACAAGACTATTTTCAAAACTCACTAACAGGTCACATCAACTGGAAATCACTGTCTTTGGGTACATTAAGTCATGTTTGTGGACAATTGTAACATATGTAAACATACATAATACTGGTCTGTGAATCCAGGGATCTCCTGGATGAGGGATTCCCAGTAGAATAATTCTGAGACATACTATTTCTTTCTCTCTCTTTTATTTTTGTTTGGGAAAGATTAGCCCTGAGCTAACATCTGTGCCAATCTCCCTCCACTTTATATGTGGGTCGTCACCACAGCATGGCTGAGGAGTGGTATAGGTCTGCACCTGAGATCCAAACCTGTGAACCTGGGCCACTGAAGTGGAGCACACCAAACTCAACCACTACGCCATGGGTCTGGCTCCTCAGCATTTCATTTTTAATGCCTACTATGGTGGAAATATTTTTACTATCAGCACTTTTCCCTCCTGGGTAATCTCAATAAATTATTTAGCCTGAACATTTTTTAGCTCTCCAGAAATATCTTGAAACATAAACACTGAAGCAAAACACTCCTGCCAGGTCATATTTCTAGAGCCAAATTTATGTAAAAGCACCAGCTGTCCACGTGCTCCTGGTAGCATCTCAGAGCATAAGGAAGATTCCACAGTGTGACAGATTAGCAATGGTTGATGGTGACAGAAAACATCCAGGGAGAATCCATTCACTGGATTACAGTCCAGGCTCTCTCCCAGGAGGAGCACAAGCCAAGTGGAACCAGGATTTGGATTGGGTACATGTCCTGTTGTAATGGTGAAGAGCGCCCCTCCCTGCTTCCACTTGAGTGTTTTCAGTTGGAGAACCAGTGGGTTAAGTAAAACCTCACCTTCGTCAATTCAATGGCCTAAGCAGGTGATAATTTGTTGTTACTAGTGCATCTTTTCTCAGCAATGATATTGGTCTATTTGACTTGGGAATGTACAGTATTTTAAACTTTAATCAATGAAGATGAGGTCAGGAGGGCTGGGCAAGAAAAGAATATATCAGTACTAGAACCCATACTTGAGTATTTAATTTGTCACTCAATGTTTAAAGAAATTCCACTCACAAATTGGAAATATGATATGTTTCACAAATACACCTAATTTCAACTCATTAAAGCATAGTAGTAAGGTTCTTTCCAAAACCAGTACAAGATTTGTGCTGATCTATCTCCATTTTCACTTTACTTCTTTGTGAGCAGGGAGTAACAATTAATAAAGCTTGGTCATGAAATTTACAGCCCTAAAGGAGAAGTAATTTGACTGATCAGTATTGATACTGAATACAATGCTTTGCTCCTCAGCATGAAGCTCTATTCAAAGACCTCTGGAAGAAAAAGGCAAAGGCACCATCTGGACGGAATTACAAAATGGCTGACACATACAATGACTCTTCTATGGTGGTCTACTTTACCCCTTAAGGAGCTATGTTGATTCTGTGCCCCTCAGATGCAAACTTGATTTTGTCTCAGACGTGGATTTATATCTGAATTGGAATTATGTTCTTTTGCTTTCCAGAATGTTCACTCCTCCACCTCCCGACTAGTCGGGTGACACTTTAAAGCGAAGGTGCTCGTAGAACCCAGTGGGCAGTCTCTCCATTTGGTGCAATTGCTTGTAAGGTAGTGATACTTTTTTTAAACAAAAGGACAAGGGGAGGAGCTGCTGGAAAATCTGATTTATGAACAGACCCCCAAACCAAGATTGCAGAAAGATTCCCCACCAGCCCAACACTCCAACATTTCTCAGAGGAGATGTTGTTAGCACGGTGGGATTGTAAGCTTGCTGCATTCTATAAAGAGCACAAGGAATATTCAGGGATTTCTAGACATCTCTGAAACGGCTTTGAAATCCTGAAACAATTATTTTGAGAAGTGATGTTTGTTATTTCTACAGGTCTTTCTATCTGCTTTAACAAAGGGATTTGTACTTTATAGATGCTGGTATCTAAGTTGGAATAAGAGTGGAATGGATTTAGTGACTCTGGGGACCTCACTATCTGCACCCATGGCAACTGCATGGGAGCAGTGTCTCACCACGTCAGTTTCAAGGACACCGTTAGTAGCCAGGCTTTAATTAATGATAAATCAACAGACAGGTGACAACCATTATATTCTTCCACCTTATCACTGGGCCAGAATGAGTGACAAAAGTTTTAATTAAATATTAACTATTAACTTTATCTTCCTTAATTAACTTTATAGGAAGATGGAACACACACACACACATATATTTGCACATATGTATTTATTTGTTTAGTAATTAAAAATTTCCAATTCCTTCTTTTATGTCAGAGCATTTAAAGGGAAAGGGATAGTGTTTAATGCAAATTAATCCAGTATGAATTTAACATTCTCCAATTGTCTTTCTCCAGTGTAAAATGCTTAAAGGAGTGCCTGACACACAGTAAGTGTGCAATGAATGTTAGTTAATGGTAACAATTTCACATGTTATCTTATTTCTCTTCCTTGTTGAGAATCTCTGTCTGATCTTTTGCTCATTTTCCCGAGGAGCCCTCTCCACATGATACGCTGGCTGTAGCAACAAAAGTACTGATCTTTTCAGTGACTTAAGAGGAAGTAATGACCTGTTTTTCATAAATCTATTCTATACATTTAACATGAGGGTAGGGGCATATCTGCTTGTTCCTCTTGTTTCCCCAAGTTCTCATCATGGTCCTCTTTTCTCGCAAGTAATTACCACCACCTTCAATTTAGAACTGTAGGGTAAGTTCATTACGAAACATTTTAAAAATACTTAAAAGCATAGAGAAAATATGAAAATCACTTTAAATTTGACCACCTATTGATAACTATAATTGACATTTTTACTAATTTCCTTCATCTTTTTTTCTATGCATATATTATCTTTAGTCTTTAAAGAAAATGGGGATTATCCTAAAAATGTGCCCTACTAGTCTACTTTTCACTTAGACATTTTAATATTATCTCATGCCATTAAATATTTTGGCTCATGTCATCAAATATTTTTCAAAACTACTAGTTACAATGGCTGCTTAAACATTCCTTTATATGAATATATCTTTTGAAAAATTTTAAAAATATTATTAATTATTTTTTTCTTTGGTGAGGAAGATTGGTCCTGAGCTAACATCTGTTGCCAATCTTCCTCTTTTTGCTTGAGGAAGATTGTCGCTGAGCTAACATCTGTGCCCATCTTCTTCTATTTTGTTGTGGGATGCCACCACAGCATGGCTTGATGAACAGTGTCTAGTCTGTGCCCAGGATTGAACCTGCAAACCCCAGGCTGCTGAAGCAGAGCACGTGAACTTAACCACTATGCCACCAGGCCGGCCCCCATATGAATATATCTTATTTAACCTTTCCTTCTGTGTTAGATGTTTAGATTATGTTGATAGTTTGCTATTATAAATAAATGGCAATATTCTTCCCATGTTGATTATTAGTAAACATTGTTGACTGATTCCTGTCACTCAGGTGTCATTGAATCCACAATCTGATGGGTAGTATATAAAGGTGTAACTTAGTTCCTTTTATAGGAGCGCTGAGTAACTCTCAGCTTCTCATGATGTGTCTCAAGACATGGCCTATCAGTGGGGCGGTGGAGGACAACGAACCTTCTGTGATGAAGCCAGAGCTCACAGCAGCTCTGGATGATTTTATACCCAGTCCAAACTTGCCCTAGACCCAGAATCACTTCCCTCCTATCATAATAGAACAGTGTATGACAATAGTAGGCTTTAAGTAAATATTTGTGCACTGAATATCCAAGTGTTGATTTCATATTTCACTTGGTTGTCTTACAGGCATTTCAAACTTAACACACCCATACATTGAACTCTCAATAAATACTATGAATCTCCCATAAAACAAACAAAAAAATCACCCATCTCTCTCCTTCCTCCCCATCTCAATATATCGGACTACAATTCACTTGTCTTGTCAAACAGAAAGCTGTGAATCATCCTGGACTCTTTTAGCTCCCTCGCCCCACATAGCAAGTCCTGTTGCTTCCTTTACAGACCACTTCCAGTCCATCACTTCTCTCCATCCCACAGCTATCACCCTGGTCCAAGCTACCATCAGCTCATGGTGAGACCTTCTTTCTGGTCTTCCCACTTCCACTATTGACCTTTTCCAGGGAGAGGATCCTGCCCTTCTTCTTTTGGACACAGTGCAACACCGCTCTTTGCACTTAGCGTTTTAATATAATACAAACTCAGACTCCTTACCATGGCTTCCGAGGCACTACCTGATTTGTACACAGGCCCTTTAGTAAGTTCTGTGGAGAGTCCAATATTTCTCTTCTCGGAATATTCACCTAGGCTGTCCTCTTTTGCTCTGCATCCCTCTCCCCCTCCCTGTGGCCCTTCACAAAGCTGGATCCTTCTTGTACTTCAGGTCTAAGCATATGCCACCTTCTACAACACCCATCACTTTCTAGCAATGTGCCTTTTTCATTTCCTTCAGTGAACTTACCATAATTTGCAAACATGTTTCTTTATCGGCTTTCTTGTTTATTCTTTGTCTCCCTCACGAGACTGAAAACTGCAAGAAAGCAAGGACTATACCATCGATTTTATTTGTAGTGTTTTACTCAATGCCTAGCACAGAGCTTGGCACATAGTACACCCTTCAGAAATATTTGTGGGAAGAGACAGGACCTTAGGTTCCATCACCCCAGGGCAGTGTAGGGATAAATTAGGACATCTCCATCTATTGGTCCACCAACTTACAGGCTTCTAAAGGATGGATCTTTTCCAAGTCGGGGCACACTAGGCACTATTTTAGTATTTTTTTCAAAGCTTACTGAAAAATTCTTGATTCCTGTTTAATAAATTCAACAAATAGTTTCTAAGTACTTACTTCAGGGTAGCCATAGCTTATGGAGGTGCTGCTCCAAGGCCACCTAGTTCTCACTTTAGAAATTAACACAGCCATTTACGTCTCTGTTTCACACATGGCAGCAACACATTGTGAAGGCTATGCTTTGTAAAACAGTTAAGCAACATGATTCAATGGTGATATGGCACTTACCTATTTTTGGTGTGTTTGCGATATTTAAACTATCTTAATAGTTTAATAATATAATTATTTTATTAATTTTTACTAAGGATAGCAACTCTAAAACCAATTTCACCCAAATCTCCAATTTTGAGGTCTAAGAGATTCAGTGCCAGATTTAAAAAAAATCAAGAAACTGCTTGACAATGATTGTTGGTTTCTGTGCAGTTTTAAGAAGAAAGACACTGGAAGGATAATGAGAATTCTCTCTTACAACATGCGTTAGAACTTATTTTTCGAATTTGGCCTCATTCAGAAATTAAAGTTAAAAGAATTCGATTTAAACTACTAAAAATTTTTAATTTGAACTCTCTATCAGATGGCTGATCTATCCCAAAACTAGGTCATTTTCTGGCTGCACTTATGTGACACAACATCTTTCCAAGAGGCTGCCAGCACTCCTCAAATTTTTATAGTCTTCATATGCAAACAGATTGATTATAGCACATTTTGCCAAATAAACACATAATTAAATATTAAACATCTGATTTTGAAAGTCTGTGTCAATATTGTCTGTATTCTCTGTTATCCTAGTTTTCTGCAGATTTACTTGTTGCCTTCAAAGAACACAGACTACTCAGTTTTCATAAGAACAAATCCTGCTGCAAGATTTAAAAGTAAGCCAGTGAAAGAAAGCAGAGAAAGGCAAGGCGGCTGATTTGCCTTCGATGAATGGTTAAGATTTAGGCGACACAAAGATTCATGCCCTGGACTGGCCATCTAATTAAAATGAGAAATGGCACAGGCAGAAGCTAAGCAGTTTAGGGAATTAATAATCAGGCAAAAATGCAAAATAAGGGCACTATCTTTCAGAATGTTCATTTCCATCTCTATGTCATCCAATCCAAATGACAGGCAAGAAATCATATCAACATAATGCAGGCAAACTTAAAAGATGTTTTGCCCTCCTATAGCACAAAATAGATGGGAAGACCAGATTATCGTCCCTGTTCGAATACAGAAGTATTGAGAAATTATCAAGGGTTATTCGACTTACCCAATGATACCTACGTCAAGGTCAATGACAGGGAGTATTGACGATCGGCTAGTTCCATGGTGCTTTTAGAGGGAATCCTCCATTAGAGAGGGATCAGCAGGAAAAAAATCCATAAACAGTGAAGCAGAACAAAGATAGGTGGTCTTTGTGAGAATAGATATACCCACTGCAGGGAAATGGAACTGGTTTAAAATTATACTAAGTATTGGCAAGCAGGCCAGTTAGGAGGAGGTTAAACACAACACACAACTCAAACCCCCAGGAAGAAGCTTGCTGCTTTGCTGAGAAGGATCTGCCAAGTTCCCCACTTCAAAGAGAGCTCAGTAGGGGTGCGGACGAAGAGAAGAATTTGGATGAACTTGTAAAAATGTTTACATGGATCTAGGAGAAGAGGTTGAGCAAATTCACATGGAGTAGGAAATTGTCTTGAAAACAGTAAAAAGAGATATGAATAAAGAAAGAAATTAATTTATTAAGAAATCGAGGCGATGGAGCTGCAGCTTTGACCAATAAGGTGTTATTTTGCATGTGAGTTCTAACCCTCATTCTGTAACTTTTCTGCTTGCTTGCTGTGATGAAGGAAAAAAAAAATCACAAGTAGGCCACATTTGTAAAACAGGCCTCTTTGCAAATGTCTCTTCACTTTATATCAGAGTTTCGTTTTTTTGTCCCTATAGCTTTACATGGCATAGTTTTGATGGATTTGACAGCAAGCACATTCTGCATATCTTTTATAGCAGAAGCCTTTCCCACAGGAATAAACCAATACTCGTGTCTCTGAGTGGGCTTTTCTAAGCCTTGATGCTCTGGTTACATCCTGGAAGTCTGGTTATGAGTGTGCTGTTTTGAGAACCCCATTTATACACCCCATACACCAGGAAAGGTTCGTAAAATGAAAACAGGAAACACTGCTAACTGGCTTCCAATTTTGGTAGAGAGTGAATTTAGGTAGGAAAAGATCCCTCCTCTTCACAGAGAACCTCTCTCTGACTTACAAATCTGGATCCTGTAGGCAGAGCATGAAGGAAAAAGAAAATTAATGACTGTATCGGCCAATTAAATGTCAGACTAGGAAAGGCCCAACTCATAGTAGGTACTCAACAAACACTTGCTGAAAAAAAAATAGTGAAATCATAATAGACACAGATATAAATGCATATTAATTTTTTTGTATTTATTAATTGTTTTTAAGGAAGATTAGCCTTGAGCTAACATCTGCTGCCAATCCTCCTTTTTTTTGTTGCTGTGGAAGACTGGCCGTGAGCTAACACCGGTGCCCATCTTCTTCTACTTTTATATGTGGGACGCCTGCCACAGCATGGCTTGATATGTAGTGCGTAGGTCCATACCCTGGATCTGAACCGGAGAACCCTGGGCTGCCAAAGCAGAATGTGCGAATTTAACCGCTGTGTCACTGGGCCATCCCCTAAATGAATATTTTTAAGGCAAAAAAAATGTGATGTCTTCTCATGACATAGGTTTTGGGAATTGGCATGGAGGGTAGGACATGCTTGGTTGGATGGGATGAGGGATGTGTACAACCCATGGTGGTGTTCAATAGCTAGAGATGGCTGGTATGGCATAGGATCAATATAATCACTTGTGCCAAGTTTTCTTTAATTGGGTACGAGGAGATATCACAGGGAATTTCTTTGAAATGTACTCTTTAAACACTTTGGAAATGCACTAATATAAATAAGTACTAAATTGCATGTACTATTACTGCTAATTTATGACCAAAAGATTGCTTCTTGTTTCTTGCAAATATGAATAATTACACCTAACATCTCCAGGCACTGAAATTATATGCATTTGAATGATTTAGGATGCAAAATAACACTGATCTTTTTTAAACTCAAAGAGAGAAAAAAATACGTCTTTAGAAGAGAGTGTGGCTTCTAATGCTATTCCCAATACACAGGAGATGGAGTGAACTGATAACATTTGTACTTTTTTACAAGGGTTTGAGATTTTAAAGTGGTTTTGGATCATTTTCACTGTTTCAGATATTTGTAAAACAGTATTATCTGAATTATTTGGAGGAAAAAAAATCCACTTACAAACAGATTAAAGAAAAAAAACAACTCAGAGTAGAACTCAATTAATGAGAAGAAGGAAAAGGAGTTACTAAGAAAAATTTCAACTCTATATTTCACACCCTAGAATTATCAGAGGTGACCAATAATCCTGAACTGGAGCATTTTATTTTCATCAATACATTTATGCTTCTAGAAATCTATTTTCTCCTTAATTTCTCATTGGAACATTTGTCTTAAATAGTGTCTTTCAGAGTTTATATCGTCTGGATGGTACCCAACCAAAGGTAATAATCCTTTGTGTATGACTTTGCAATCATTTCCATAGCAACCACTTATGGGTTAAGATGTCACAAAGAGGATTATGACTTTGAGTGTGGGATAAACAACAAGCATGTAACGTCACTAAAACAAAGAGGCTGCTTGTGCATTAAATAAACGAGTGGGAAATAGACAAAATGGAACAGCAGTATTTTCCAATTAAAAAATTCATTGCACTTATAAGTCACCTGTCAGTGAGGGAATCCTCAAATGTGAGTTTGGGCATATGGTGTCTTCTCATCAGGGGTGATAATGGCCCCACTATACGTAGCCATTTAGAGATTAGAGCTATTCTCAGTTTCTCAAAGGGCAGTCCTTTATCTAGCTGTGTAACATGAAACACTTTGCAGAAAAACTGTACTATTGTGTGTACCTGTAACTTGTCATTTTTGTTTTTCATCAAAAATGTTCTTTCTTGCAGTCCAAAGAAGCTTGCTCAGCCTCTAAAGACGACCTCTTATTCCAGTGGAGACTGCCAGCTGCATTCACACACCAATCACAGTGGGCGTCCTTGGGTCCTTTCCAAGTTTAGAGGGACTTTTTTGGGTAAAGACTAAGACTACTATGGGATCAGAGGAATCCATGAACTATGGAAATATCTTCTCAACTAGGAGGTAAACTCCACGGGAGCCAACACCGTTTTCTTCACCGTCTAACCACAAGTAGCAGGTGCTCAAAAGTATTTAAGTCAATGGATAAACGAACATAGCAATAGATACCACGAGAGCAAAGATGGAAATACCTACTATATAACTTTGAGAACGTTTCACTGCTAAGTTAAGATTCTAACTTCAAAGAGCACAAACTTGAATCCCTCATTCACAGGAAGCTGCCACTCTCCTTTTTGGCTAATAGAGATCGTAAATCTTGCCTTAATGTCTGTTTCCAGTGAGGTCTGAGATCCTGGCTAGGGAAGAGAACATTGCCCTGGTTGTGGAGAGATGAAGTGAGAGAGGCAGGTAGAGAACACACCATATAGTAACCCATAGTAAGCACTGGCTTTGCCTCTAACAATTTCAAGTTAAGCTTTTCTGTTTTTTCATGGCTAACTTAATACCCCATCTTTCCTCTAAGCTTATTTATTGCAAGTTGATTTCACCTGAGTGAAAATGTTCTTGTAAAGAGATGGTGGAGAAAGGGGCGTGTGGCCATACACAGGAATAGACCTTATCTTGGTATGGGATCTGAATGGAAGAATGAATCCATACAAGCATTGGAAGAAAATATGGGTGAAGTCCTCCTTAATCTTGGGGTAGGGAAAGCCTTTTTTACTATGTCCTAAAATCCAGAAGTCATAAAATGTTGAATGCATAACAATTGGAATATTTTTGCATGGCAAAAACTTCCATAAAAAATACCAAAAGACAGCTGATGAACTGGGAGACAATATTTGCAACGTATGTCATAGACAAAGGGTTAATATTCCTAATGTATAAGGACTTCTTAAAAACTTAGAGACAATAGATCAAAGACACAATAGAAAAATGGGAAAGGATTCTAATAAAATTCATGAAATGTATTTATAAAAAGCTCTTTAACATCTGAAAAAATATTAATATGTTTAGAGTTTAATCTTAAATTTTAAACTAAATTTCAATTAAAAAACAGGCCTGATATATTTCTAACCTATCAGATTAGCAATGATTAAAAAATATAATAACAACACCTCCTGTTGTCGTACATTACTAGTAGGAATGCAAACTGATATAAAAATTCTGAAGAGGAATTTGGCAATATCTATCAAAACTATGTATGCACTTATCTTTTGACCGAGCCATTCCACTTTCTAGGAATTTATTCTGAAGATACACCTAAAACGATATGAAAATATGTGTGCATAAATGATTTTCCTTATAGCACTGTTTATAATTGCAAAATATTGTAAATAACCTAAATACCCATATGTAGGAGAAAAAATAAATAAACCATTGTACAGCCACACAATGGAATACTGTACAGCTGTAAAAAAAAAGAATGAGGGGGATTTCTGAGAACTGATATGAGGAAATTTCCAGAATATATTGTTAACTGAAAAGAGCAAAGTGCAAAAGAGAATCTATAGTATGCTACTTTCACGTAAGAAAGAGGAGGATGCAAGAAAATGCACAAGTATTTGCTTATTTGTGTGAAAGAAATACAAGAGAGATAAACAGAAGCTAAAGAGATTGGTTTCCCAACAGAGGGTGGGTGGGAAAGGGAGTGAGAGAATGGGAATGGGGTAGTTTGATGAAGAGAGATGGACACTTTTCTGAGTATACCTTTCTGTATAGCTCTAATTCTTAGAACCACAATTTTGTTTCACATAGTGAAGAAAGTTTAAAAACAATTTAAAACAAACCAGGATGTGTGGAAAACTCAAGAAAAACATTAACAAAAACAAATGAACCTAAAAATGTATTATATTTCTAACCTTCAGAACCACACTGAAGGGGGTAGGGAAGAAAAGAACTAACCAAGGTAACTTTGGAAAGCAACATTTTGATTGCATACGGTAAATCTAAAGACAAAAGGTAAAAAACAACCAATCCAACAACCCCTCCCCCAACTGTATACAAATCTGATTATTAAATTTGTTATAACAGTATGGGTTAGCAATTCTGAAATTAGTTTACGTGTTTACTAGGATTGAACAAATAAGTAAATCCATTGTAAATAAGGAGGACCAGGTTCTGCGGTGCTGGGGAAAGACATCACAAACAAGGATGGTGAAAACGAACCTGTGGTGCTGGACTGGAATCTGTCTACCTAAGCATGCAAACAGATGGATTCAGAAATATAGGTGTTTTGTGTATGTGTGGGTTGGTATACATACACGTATTTCCTAGCTCTGTCTGCTCAGAAGTCCTATGATTTTCCATTGCTCTGAAGCAATGATTTTCCAGTATTAACAGCATACCTTAGGTCTAGGTTTTGGTTTCTAATCACCATTTTGTGACAAAAGAGACCAGGGCTCCTTGGAGACGTGGTTGATTCCAGGATTGGAGCAGAGAAGTACCAGAGGAGCATGGAAGATCTCCTGGTGCCGTAAAGTAGTCATTGCTCCTAAACAAATAGGGGCATGTTTAAAGGACAAAGGAGTCAACCCAAAGACGTTCCTAATGGCAAAGTCTGGAAAAATTAGATATATTTATATTTGTATATTGTTTATTTTAAAATAAACAATGATAGAAAGGCATAAGTTCATACTGATGTAAACACATAAATACAGGAGGAGTATCTTTTCCTTAAGAATTCCAAATAATAAATATAGAGAGAATGAAACAGAAAAATCATCATTAAACAAGTAACACAGTTAAGTATGGCAGACAGGAGCCACAAAACGAATGCTAAAATTAGGAGGCAAATGCTTGAGGAGGAATCAGGATATTTGCATAGTCTCAAAGTATCTTCCCTAAGATAAGGAATTTCAAGAGAAAAAAATAGTGACTTTACTAACCTAATGGATATACCTTAACCAAGTGGTCAAAGTTAACCTCCCCAGTAATAAGGCGTATCAGCCTCATGCACACTCTAATATGATACTCTCAGAAGGGCAATCTCATTTCTGTGGTATTCTCGCCAAAATGGATAACCTCCTTCTATTCAGGAGAAAACATCAGACAAACTCCAACGGAGGGACACACTACAAAATAACTGATGGGTGCTCTCAAAAATTTCAAGTTCAGAGACAACAAGGAAAGACTAAGAAACTTTCACAAATTGGAGGAAACCAAAAAAACAACAGCTAAAGGCGGCGTGGCATCCTGGATTGGAAGAGAGAAAGGGCAATAGCGGAAAAATTGGTGAAATTTGAAAACGGTCTATAGTTTTTTTCCTAGTACTATATCAATGTTAACTGCCCAGTTTTGTTCACTTTACTATGATTATGGAAAAACTGAGAATACTGAGAATTCCTGTATACCCCATACCCAGTTTCTCCTACTATTGATATCTTATGTTACACGTGTCACAATTAATGAACCAATAGTGATACATTATCATGAACTAAAGTCCATACTTTATTCAGATTTTTAAGTTTTTACCTAATTTCCATTTTCTCGTCCAAGATCCCATTCAGCATACCACACTACATTTACTTTTCATGTCTCTTTGGGCTCCTCTAGACTATGACAGTTTCTCTGACAGTACTTATTTTTGCCGACCTTGATGGTTTGGAGAAGTACTAGTCAGGTGTGCTGTAGGATGCCCGTCTATTGGAATTTGATGATTTTCTCAAGATAAGACTCTGGTAATAGAGTTGTAGGAGGAAGACCACAGAGGTAAAATGCCATTCTCACAACATCAGATTGAGGGTGTATATACCATTAACATGATTTATATCAAGCTGTTGACATTGACATTGATCACCTGGCTGAGGTATAGTTTATCAGGTTTCTCCATTGTAGTTACTATTTTCCCCATTTTTCTGTACTGTACTCTTTAGAAGAAAGTTATTATGCACATCCCACTTTTAAGGATACACTCTAATTTTAATGGCTTCAGAAATATGAATGTATTGCAGTATATTTAAGCAATTCTTTTCTGGTAGACATATAGTGAGTTTTCAACTTTTAATTACTATAAAGAACCTTGCCATGCATCCTAGCCAAGAAAATTTATCTCTACATGTATCACTTATTATTTCTTCAGGATAAAAAGTTAGCAGTGAAATTGCTAGGTCAAAGACTATGTACAGCAAGGCTTTCGACACATAGTGCAAAATAGATCTTCAGAATATCTACGGCAACTCATAGTTCCACCAGCATGTATCAGCGAGAGCATGCCATTTCTTTATACCACGTATATGTAGCTGGAATGAGCAAGATGATGGTGGAGTGGTGGGCAGAGGCGGAATTGTGCAGGATGTGCAAAGAGCTTGCCTTTTATTCTCAATGTAGTGGGAGGCCATTGGAAGCTTGTTAGCAGGGGAGGGATCTCATCTGCTTAATGTGATGTGTGCCATGTCTCCATTTCTTAAAATGGTCCATTAGATTATGGCTGGGTGTTTCTCTTTTGATCTTGGCTCAAGGTCATCAAAATAAAAAGGCAATGTGACAGATGACCTGCCATTCTTTCTCATGTCAATCTAACTCGCCATCAAGTGGGGAAATGCAGAATGTAGGACTGGAAAGAAAAGAGGGAGTAACAAGATGATTTATTCAAAGGGAAGGGATTAGGTGGCAGGGATAGGGCAAAGAATGGGAAGAACATCCCCAGTGCTAAAGGCTTTCCAAACAACTCTGCTAATGAATTCAAACTTGCCTCCTGTACATAGTGTACTGCACTGAAATGAAGGGCAATGGGGAGGTGAAAGTAACCACTCCCAGACAGCTGATAGTTTTCTGCTAGTTTTGAATCCTGGCAGCAAATACATTACCCAGGATAAGGAGGACATAAGGTAGCATCAGAAAGAGCTGTTCAGAGATAATTCTGTGTGAGATTCTATATATATATCTTTTGGTGTGACTTAGTAATCCTTTATACAAAGATGTCGATCACACTTGGGATGAGAAAGGGCTGATATAAAGTACCAGAATCTCCTAAATCTTCATAGCTTTTAAAAAATGAGGATTAGGGGACTGGCCCTGTGGCGTAGTGGTTAAATTCCCGTGCTCTGCTTTGGTGGCCCTGGGGTTCACAGGTGCAGATCCCAGGAGTGGACCTATACACTGCTTGTCAAGCCACACTGTGGCGGCATCCCACATACAGTAGAAGAAGATTGGCATAGACGTTAGCTCAGCGACAATCTTCCTCAAGCAAAAAGAGGAAGATTGGCAACAGATGTTAGCTCAGGGCCAATCTTCCTCACAATAAATAAATAAATAAATAAATAAATAAGGATTAAAGAGAATTATAGGAACAATACATGAGCTATTAAACGGACCCATCAGAAAACTTTTTTAAACATTTAGGGAATAGTTAGATGGGACAAATAAATACATTAAAGAACAAAATGCTAAAACTTGCACTTTTTCCAACAGTCTTGCCATTGATTGTGATGTATAAGTACCAGGATTCTTTAAACATCTCAGGAATAACCAGATGGCCCGTCCGTCATAGGGCCTACTGAGACTTGGAATTAATCTTTAATTACTTATTTATAATTTATAATTACACAGATAGGGGCAGCTCGTCCCACTTGAGTAATTTTCTCTGTAGGATTAAATTGTGCCATTTGGAAGGCCCATTGACTCTTTCAATCCCTACAGTATTAGAAACTTGAATGTCAGGGTACTACGTCATTATGACCAAAATTATTAGTCAATACTCATAGGAAACTACTCAACAGATTAGTCTGGGTTGTCTCCTTTTCAAAAAATTATTAGATCTTCTTACTAAGGAAATCCTACAAAATTGATTGTCAGCATATTTGGTCCTCCAAGAAGGCTGAAAAGACTGGGCTTAAAGTTTTTCTTTTTCCCTTTTTCCCCCTCAAGTCAATCATCTCACTGTATAGGTATGGCTTTATGAGCCCAAGCAAACAAAACCTCAACATGTTTCCCTTAGGTTAAATTAATTGTTACTATAGAGTATTTTATCAGGTGTTGATCTACAGATATGCAGATTTTGCCAGTTTGACATGCCTGATACATCTCTGTAACCAGGTGTGCCAAACAGTTAAGAGGTGGGCAAAAAATGAACAGAAATGATCTTAGCAGCAAGAAAGTCTGAGCTAGACAGTGGGCTACACTCCTAGCATCTTTATTTTAAAAGAAAGCAGGCTTTAATGAACATTTATAGCAAAATAACAGGAGAGGCAAGGAGAAAGCTCTGCCATTATGTTGGACCAGATCCTTTTTTAGGGTTTTTTAAAAATCTTGTTCCGGCTGTTCAGAAAGAACCCAGGATGAAGAATGAAAAACTGATCCTAAGATGGCAGAATTTCAGGACTGGACCAGTGCTCAAGAAAATCTAATTTCCTTATTTTAAAGATGAGAATGATTAAATCCATTCAGGTTTGGTGACTTGTCTAAATTCATACATTAAACTGTGGGCAGGGTTTTTCATTTAGCAGGTGTTTATTGGCTATATATTGAGCATGTATTGAGAATTGAGAATTATTGAATTTTAGGCACAGAAAAGATAGCGGCAAGTAAGCTGTCATGCATTTACATTCGGGCTGTCACACTGCTTCTCTCATAGATGATGAAAACACAATATTGTTTAACTTAGACTAGGAAAGACTAAGGGACAATAACTGTCCACAAGGATATGAAATATTCTGAGGAAGATGCTGACCATTTATTATCACCAGAGGGATGCAGAGAAGACAAACGGGTTCATGTACAGCAGAATAGAGTTCAGTTAAAAAGAAGAAACAACTTCTTGGATGCCATGGTGATTAAGCATTGAAATTATTGAGGGACTTTGTGATAGTATAAAATGAAATAGATATTCATTAGTTTTCAACTCTAATTTTCTTGCAAATTATTCATTTTGTTTCTCATGAGGTCCCATTTCAACTACTAATTCCAAGGGGTTTAAGCGCAGAGTTGTTTTGGGTATAAAGTTCATCATTTTCTTCTCTCTGAGATGCTAAAATTCATAAAAACAATTTAGCTGCTGTCCTCCTCTGGTTATGCTGACAATTTTTTTTCCACAACATATTGCTACTTAGAAATAGTCCATGAAACATGACAAGGATGGGATGGGATTCTGAAAAATTGACTGTAAAGTCACATTGAGAATTTAGCTTTTTTGTTTTTTACCATTGACTTCACATTAAAATATTGAAGCCTTGTACCCATGGAAATCATTTGGGTCCTGATATTAAAAGTAGTCTGTAATAATAATTTCCAAGGGTTGAATTCCCACTTTGTGCAAGATACTTTATACTTATAAATTCATATATCCTCTCAAGCAACCCTATTTTATACCTGTTAAATGAGAAGGAACTCAGAAGATAAAGGACATTGCCCAATGTCACCCTAGTAACCGGCAGGACAAGGTTTGGAAGCAGAGTTAGATTGACCAAGGGGTAGTGAAGTCTGAGCTTCAGGACCCCTCACTCATGGGACCCCCAGGGCCCAGGGAGGTGCCCCAGAAATGTGTTTACAAGAGAGGGTGACCAACCATCCTGCTTTCCCTGGGATAATGGGTTTATTGGTACGTATTGCTTTCGGTGCCAAAACTGGGACTGTCCTGGCAAACTGGGATGGTTGGCCATCGTATTATAAAGGGTCATGTGTTTGCAAAAAAATTTAAAAAGTAAGATATTATGACCACAATGGACTAAGACAGCTGCCTTTTCCCACTCATATTTTCTTCCCCTTCATCTTACCTCCCCTTGTGTTGCTGGAATAGCCCCACACACTTTGGGGTTGGAGCTAAGAGGAGGCTGAGCTGCAATTAGTGGGACGTGTTTATGCAGTTCACAGTTACTTCTGTGGGCAGTTAATTCTTTGCCAGTGATCCCAGATTAGGAATGGCTTCCAGGACTGCTCTTTTGCCCACCTGGCCAACCCACCTAGCACTGCCACATGATGATGGGCAATCATGGTATAAATGCGTCCTAATAGCACACTGCACCAGAAGGATGTGGGAGGTGGAGGGAAAACAGGATGTGAAATGCATGGATCAAGAAGCTCTGCTGTAGAAAATTATTCCAAATCTCACAGTTCATATCGGAGAGAAACGTGAAGAGTTTTTCCCAAATTTAGCAATAATTCCAAATATATACATGCTATTACCTTTTCGGTAAGGAAGATTGGCCCTGAGACAACATCTGCTGTCAATCTTTCTCTTTTAAAAATTTTTTCTCCCCAAAGCCCCAGGACATAGTTGTGTATCCTAGTTGTAAGTCTTTCTAGTTCTTCTATGTGGGATGCTGCCACAGCATGGCTTGATGAGCGGTGTGTAGGTCCATGCCCAAAATCTGAACCTGCCAACCCCAGGCCACCAAAGCAGAGGGCACAAACTTAACCACTCCGCCACTGGGCTGACCCCTATACATGCTGTTAAAATGGCAAGTTGTGAAGTTGGAAGAACTCACAGTAATAATAACAATCACCACTAATTTCTGGTCAGTCATTCTGGAAGACTGAATTACCTTTCCATTTTCTACACAGAAAGGAACACAAGAGGGCTGGCCCAGGGGCTTAGTGGTTAAGTTTGTGTGCTCTGCTTTGGCAGGCTGAAGTTCGCAGGTTCGGATCCTGGGCATGGACCTACACACTGCTCATCCAGCCATGCTGTGGCAGCATCCCACATACAAAAAAATTGAGGGAGATTGGAACATATGTAAGCTCCGGGACAATCTTCCTCAAGCAAAAAGAGGAAGATTGGCAACAGATGCTAGCTTAAGGAGAATCTTCCTCACCAAAAGAACCCACAAGATTGTTGTCATCTCAAAAGGTGATCAAAGACTATGCAGTAAGAAAAATGATGTAGGAGAAAGGGTATTTTTGAGATATGTTAAATGGCTATTAATAAATATATGTTATTTTTATGGGCTTTTTAAAATAAAATATGTAATTTCCCGTGATTTCTCATTTTAAATAGATACTTTTTGTTGTTGTCGTTGTTGTTGCTGAGGAAGATTTGCCCTGAACTAACATCCTTACCAATCTTCCTCCAGTCTGTATGTAGGTGGCTGCCACAACCTGGCAACTGATGAGTGGTGCAGGTCTGTGCCTGGGAAGTGAACCCAGTCCACCAAATGGAGCGAGCTGAACTTAACCACCAGGCCACATGACCAGCCCCTAGATACTTACTTTTAAGCTGATTTTGTTTTCATAATTTTGTATTGTTCTTAAAGAGGGTCTACCAAATTTGATGTTTAGTTCCCACAATGCCTAGAACCATGCCTGGCTGGATCTCAGGCCTCAGAGGAGACAGATTCCACAGGCTGTGCTCCTTCTGCTGCCTCCTTTGGGCACACTTTCCATTTCTTTACATGCTTAAAGTTTGTTTCTTTGATGACTGCAGTTGGAACATTTATCTTTATTGGCAGATAGAACGAGGGAAAGTTTGAAGGGAAAAATATAAATTATGGATGTGATTATGGATCCACTACACGCAGATCCAAACAAGAATAGCAAATCTCTTAGAGAAACGCACGGGTCGAATATGCCTAGGCATAGACTCTACTTATGGGCAAGTGGAATGTAGGCGCTGAGACATGCTTCATCACTTCTCCCTGAGGAGTGTAGTCTCCATCACTTGATTGTTAATAGATCGCACTCCAACGCTACTTTTTAAAACAAAGAAAATGGTCCTATCGTTGACTTCCAGGAGATAACTACTCTATGCTACGTCACATTCCTCACTGCTTGATATTCCCGTCTTAACTTCCATTGTTAGCTAATTGGCCCACATCATAACTTCTTCCTCTTCATAGGCAGTTTTGGGGTGGGCTCCCCAGTTCCAACCTGCCTGCTGAAATATGGCTCCTTTCGCACAGTCTGGAGGTTACTTATTTGTACTGGTACATTCCTTGTTCTGTTCCTCTGGGGTGGTCTTGGGTTGAGTTTTGTAGTGTTGAATCTTGTATGGATATACTAAATACACCCTTTATTGAAAATAGCACTGTTGGTGGCAGTATTTTGAGGGGTACCCTTTCTAGATGATTTTCTTTTTGGAAGTGTTATTTTGACAAGCAAGGATCCTCAAATATGGACTAACCACATTTTATGTCTTATTTTACATTTCACACTGCATTTAAAAATATCAGTTTCCATATTTCCGTAACAGATGCTAGAGAAGTTTTCTATCCACAACTTTCAGAAGGGAATGTCACTTATGTTAGATCCTTATTTCTTCCTGCTTTATATGATTATGGCATTTTTTCCTATTAATTATGTTGTGTGCAATATAATGGAGCCACCATTTCAATAACGTTAGACATGGGAATTAAAAAAAATCTACCTGAATGACCATGATAATTTAGCTATTCATATCAAATCAGGTTTTTGTATATTGTCTAAGAAGACAGTGTGTGTGTTTGTGTGTGCGTGTGTATATGTGTATATCTGTAATTTTCTGCAGAATCATCCTTGTCTCCTTAGCAAATAAACACGCTTTGAAAAAAGTTTTTCCATTGGAGGAAAGTCTTCTGGACTACTGCAATATTTAATGTTCAATCAAGTTTTCCCCTTTGGGAATGGGATGGAGACGGGGAGTGAGGTTAAGATAATTGCAAAGATGTCTATCGTATGGCATTTTAATATGAGAAGCAATGTTTCTTGGGAAATATTAGTAGCCACTCTATCTTTGCCTATTGTACCATTCGGGACTTAGAACAACAAAAGGTTATTTCTCATTCATGCATTATGTCCACATGTTAGCTGGGGACTACTCATTATAATTAATCTGGAATCAGGCTGACAGAGAAGTTGGCATAAACTTTGAGAAAGAGAAAAAACTTTCTGCTGGGTCTCACACCAGCAATTAGATGGTCCAGCCTGGAATTGCCCAGGTCACTTCCCCTTACAACTGATGGGTGGAAGTACTCCTCATGCAGCCCCACTCAGCTATGTGGGGACCAGTATTACAACCCTCCCAAGTTCCCAGAACATACAGAGGCAGAATTATTTTATGAACAGGATTAATGGTTTTCCCATGGGAAATATTTTAACTTTCCTTTTTTCATGTCTGCATCTATCCATCTGTACATTACTTTAACATGTGTTTATTTAGTTACTAGTATGTGCACATTACTGCGCTAAGTGCCCAGGGACAGAATGGTGAACCCACTTTTGTTTCCCAAGATTGGTGGGCGTAGTGGAAGAAAGCACCAGAAGATTTCCGCAAAATTGAAGTCCCTTAGTAAGTCTCACTGATGTCGAAATATTCCAATGTTTCTATAATCTTGGTGTAAGTCACTTTTCCTTATCTTAATCTATAGATGCTGAAGATTTGTAAAGTCCATCAGGTATTTTGTACTGCTTACATTCCATTACTCTGTCCTAGGCTTCAATGTTGAAAAAAGTTTGAGTCTATCTACTTTTCCGGCTATGGCTGTCGCAAGTCTGAAACCCACATGGAATAACTAATGTAGTTGAAGTATAAAAGAAGATTAATTTTCACTTATTTTACTCTCCTAGTAGTAATATACAGCTTTTATAGTAATAACAATAAGCTTACCATCAATAATTATGCTGATTATTTTTCATACTTATCTTTAAGATGCTTACATAATTCCACAATCCTACTGTTATTAGGAAAAATTAACCACAACTAGAAATATGTCAGAACCTGGGGCTTTTGGGCATGTTGCTTTATAAGGAGAGAAACACAAGACAAATTCCACTTGAAGGAGCCCTGGACAGGAAGAACGTGGCTTTTCCCATCTAACCTAATCTACTCTACTCTTTCAAATCAGAGACATGAGTTAAATATTTGATCGGCTTTATTTCTTTTATCATCGTTAACCTACTCTATTTGGATTTGAAAAAGTTAGAAACTTGTCAGTGTACTCATCTGTTAGATAAAGGGCACAGCCAAGGTCTTAGAACATCTGGTTAAAAGACTGAATCTTCCTTTTCCTGTGAAGACTGGTATTTTTATCCGGTACCCTCAGTTTGTCTGCGTAAATTTTTTCCCCACAAATTGGTATTTAAACCTCAAAACCTTTAGCTAACTACATCTGTCATTGATATTTTATTGTTTAATTTTCTTTTTATGGAGCCAAATTACATCTCTCCCACATACAGCCGGCACTTTACATGTCTAATTTGTCGACATGTTCTATAATGATAATTTCATTGATTTAGAAAGTGACATTATGAGCAACATATGTTCAGTTTAGCAGTAGACCTTGTTATGGCAATCAATTTTTTTCCCCTCCAGAACTCAACTATCCTCCACGTTTAGAGGCGGCAAAATATCTTAACCAGTTCATGTACTTAGGGTTTAAAAAAAAAAGAGAAAGGAACCTACTGGTGGTATGCTTTCCTACAAGAGTAAATTCTCACTTTGTGCAGTTTGCGATGCGCGTATATTATCACCATATAGCAGAGGCAAATGAAAAGAAAGAAAACAGTAGAGGCACTTGATGTAGTAGAAAATGACAGAAATAATGTGTCATAAAAGTCCTTTAACTTTCTCCTACCCTCTCCTATTCACCCTGTGACCATAATCAACAGCTCTGCTGGGGACTTCCAGAGCAGCAGGCACTGTGCCGACCGCTGGGTTTCTCTGGGCACTTCTACGCCTCTGTACTCATGCCCATAATTTCTTCTTTACCCCTTTACTTAATCTGAAACAAAAACACCCTTCTCGTATTTCAAGATCCAGCTTAAAAATCACCTCCACTCAGAGGCTCTTACCCGTCGCCTTCTCCCAACCCGTCAGCATTCGTCATGCCATCTCTACCTGTCCTGAGTGTGTGTGACCTCACTCTCCTGTAAGCAACTGAGAGAAGGATCTTATTCATCTTTGTGTCCCTAGCAGCCCAGGGCCTGGCTTATTGTAGTGCTCAATAAAAAAGAATTGGATTAAATGGAAAATATTTTCTTTTTGACAAAGTTATTGTATACCATAAAGGAATCTTTAAGATAGCACCCTGTTTTTCTTTACAAAGCAATCAAGGGCAGGTGTTTTGTGCTGTGGCTGATGATGATTTATAAAGCCAGCTAGGAGTTCAGTTCAGTATCAATAGAAAGTGGAGTGGTTTAGAAATGATGTGGGAGATATTGGGGGAGAGTTACAAAACCCTTTAATAATGTTAGGATAGGTGGCTACATTAAAAAAAAAAGTGGCATAGGAAAATGGAAGCAAACAGATTTAATTATTATAGGGGCCTTAATGTTGTCTGAAAGTAATTTTTAGGATTTAACTTATAGTAGGGGCTAATCTCCTGTAGCATCTACATCTACTATACTATGCATATGATAGTCAATATGGCATTATTCTTAATTATAAAAGATTAAATCATGCTTTGTATGGGATGCTTATAAAGGTAGGAAACTAGGTAAATACTCTAGAAATGTCTTTTTCAAAAAATAAACATCGAAACAGAAAATCCACATTTCAAGTTCATAACCAAGATGGCATAGACACATTTCTCCTGCTAAGTACAGCTAAACACTCAGGACATTATGTATAAGAAACAGACATGGGGGCCAACCCCATGGCCGAATGGTTAAGGTCATGTGCTTCAATTTGGTGGCCTGGGGTTTGCCAGTTTGGATCCTGGGTGTGGACTTAGCACCACACATCAAGCCATGCTGTGGTGGAATCCCACATAGAAGAACTAGAATGACCCACAACTAGGATACACAGCTATGTACTGGAGCTTTGGGGAGAAAAAAAAAGAGGAAGATCAGCAATAGATGTTGGTTCAGGGCCAATCTTCCTCATCAAAAACATAAATAAATAAACAAAATCTTTAAGCTTAAAAAATATAAACAGACATAAGAAGACTCTGAAAGGTAGAGAGACAAAGGCTGCCAAGCTAGGCATCTTGGACATTTGGGGACAACCCAAAAACTTCAATGGGAATAAACAATGAATGTCATAAGAAAAGTCTGCTCTCTGGCCAAAAGACAAGGAAAGGGACAAACTAACAAGACAGAAAACTTATAGATAATAACCAGCCAAACACAATGGAAAAAACCCACAGCCCCGCTCTCAGCCCTGGATGCCAATTCCGTACTTTCCTCCCTGAGGAATTATCGCGTGCAGCATATTGAAGTATACACCAGGCAACTTGGATATCGTACGTCATTTAATGGTTATAATATCCTGCCAAGAGAGCCGTCATCACATCCTGCATTTACCACATGGGGACAATGCTGCTCACAGAGGTTGTATTATTGACCCAAGTTGGCAAGCTTGTAAGTGGAAGAATTGGAGCTAGAAAATGGGTCTATCTGGCTCTAAGCCCATGCTTGTTCCATTTCAACACAGAGTCTTAATCCTGCATCCAAGGAGGGAATGCAAGTTATTAGAGATGAAATTTGTTACAAGCAAGTTGGGATTTTCTCTGGCAGTCTAAGGAGGGCCACCAGCAGTGGACATTCATTCCATAAGGCAATAAATAAAGAAATCTTTTTTGTTCTTCACCCTTCAATCCTGTACTGCTGTGGACTATTTAATAGCTGCTACATTTCACCCTAGGTGATGGAATCGATCACTTTGATTCAGTTTGTTTATCACCCTGTCAAACAGAAGTACTCTATCCTCCTTTGAAAGAAAGAATACCCTACATAAACGTAAGCACTTACCAATGTAGTTATTATTATTATTCCTGTGCGTGGCAGCCAATTAGAGTCACTTTTCAATTCATATCCAGAAACAAAAAATTGATTTTTTAGTAATACAGAAAGAAAGCCACCCTTAGGGAAATTACAGTCCATAATTGAGTTAAGAATTGGAATTCTGGTAAAAGCAAAGTAAACCCAAGAATAATTCACAAAAGTTAGCGCTGAAATTGAACATGTTTCAAAGCGGCATAAAACAGGGATTGAAAAGTAGTTATACTAATCAGGATGAAACTTAAGTAGAACTGCCATCTTGTACATTTTAGGATTAAACTAAAAATCACACTTCCTTCAGAAGTTTTTGAATTTATACCAAAATCACTGCCACTTATAAATATCCCAACAGACAGAATCATTAAGTCAATCCCATTGGGCCATCTTGAACCATTTATACAGAAACTCATGGACTAGAAACATTTACAGGAGGCAAGGATTCGAGAGACAGATACAAACAATCAGTACCTTTTCAGTATGAACACCACGCTGAAGAGTATAATTGACCAAATCCACATAATTAGGTTGTGTATAACCTTGCACTTTTAAAGCACAAAACAGTCAAACAATCCATGATTAAACTATGAATTCCATTTCTAGTCGAGGAAACTGAGGCCAAGAGAGGTGAAATGATGCCTCCAAATTGGTATGTCCTAGACGAGATGGCCCCGGGATAAAAATATGTCGTGAATACCCTCCGGATGTCTTTAGTTTTGTTTTTGATTTGTTTTCACTCAAAACAAAAGGAATAGAACTTTTAAGGAAAATACACAGAGATGAGGTGATTCACCATGCTTGTAAATTTCAAGGATGGGGCCTGGATTTCTCTGCAGCTCTAAGGCAGCATCACAGGGTAGGGCTGAGGACACAAGTGTGAGGAACTCATATGTTCCCTTACTGAATACATCAATACATTGACTCTAGATTGCTTGGTTGAACAGATTAATATGTAATATTACTGCTACTTTAAAGATCACATGCATCTTTGCTTTAAAAAAAAAGAAGCAAACAGCCCCTCCTCTTCTTACTACCCTTACGACGAATGATATTTAGAACAACTATCTGACCAAGATGTGAAGAATACTGCCAATGAGACATGATTTTAAATAAATATGACAAATCATTTGCAAATGCTTTGGCTCTTCTTGGAATAGGTAGGGCTGCTTTTAATTCTCACTTCCTCTAGAATTCTCTCTTTTTCTCCCAGAACGGCACACAGGTGCTTCCAGGAGTTCTCTATGCTTTATTCCTTTATCCTCCCTAAGATCATCAATTCTCTTTTCCATATAAGTAGTGTGGTTTTGTGCTTTAGAAAACAAGGGACTATATAAGATGTAGGGCACTTTAGATGCCTTAAGCAAGTTTCAAAAAGCTGACTCACATTTCAAGGTAAATGGTAATTGGTGAACTGTTTGGAATTTCTGGAAGAATTGCCAGCAATTCAAATATGTTTCAAATGATAATGAACTTAGAGCTGAAAACATATTTGCAAAACGCTGCATAGTCTTTACCAGTTTCTCATAGAGTGTCTCTCTTTTGCTGGATCTGTTTGGGTAGCCACTGAGAATTTCCTTCCTTGGATGCTGGGGACATTGCTTAGAAAATCTTTTGGACCAAAAGCTTTCTTATTTCACTTACCCAAAGTCAAGATATATTTGACTTCTTTTTGAAAGAGCCATACACACTTTTACATATTCATCATGCAACCCTTCCCATTAAGACAACAGGAAGTACAGCCATCTTGAGGAAACACAGACATTGGCACACGCTCACATTAAAACAGATTAATTTAGGGGATGTTTAGTATTTCCAATTGACCACAACTGGGTCAGAAGTCATATTCCTTGTAGATACCACTGAATTAAAATTCAGAGAAAAGAAAAAACACATGAATATCACGGTACATAAAGATTTATGAGGGAGGAATCAATTTGGCAGGTAAGACTTTAGTATTTCCTTTTAGAAGAATCAAAACAAGATTAATATCAGCGTCCAAAATTGAGGAAAGAGGAGTGTCATCTCCTCGTCAGAACAGCAAGGGCCACGCTTCGTTATCTCGTAGTTGGTCCAGCCCCTAAACCCCACTATGGTGTCATCCTGCCTAAGTCAAGATAACCAAGAAGGTTATTGTAAAAGGAAATGCTAAAGCTTCTGAAAATGTAGTGAGGACTTTCAATGCAGTCATACAAATTATTCTTAATTCTTCTGGTCATCATTGGATGGTTGGTCATAGCAGATCTGGTGTCATTTACGTTTCAGACACAGCAGAATCCTTCCCTGTTAAAACTCGTATGTTGACGCTTTTGAAGCATTAAGCTACAAAATTCTATTCCTGAAAAAAGAATTTTTAATTTCAAAAACAATTTCGTTATGAGAGCTTGGCTCTGAGTCAGAGGAGAAAAGAAAAGGACATTGCTTTGTTTGCAAATTTTTTTTAATTTCAATTTTTTATTTATTTATTTTTTTTGAGGAAGATTGGGCCTGAGCTAACATCTGCTGCCAATCCTCCTCCTTTTGCTGAAGAAGACTGGCCCTGAGCTAACATCCATGCTCATCTTCCTCTACTTATATGTGGGACGCCTACCATAGCATGGCATGCCAAGTGGTGCCATGTCCGCACCCGGGATCCAGACGGGTGAACCCTGGCCTGCCGAAGCAGAATGTGGGAACTTGACTGCTGCACCACCGGGCTGGCTCCTGTTTTCAATTTTTCATTTCAGGTTTTAAGGAAACTACACTAACTTATTTAATTTGTTTCAGGGAACAAAGTTATTTAAGCTTTGCAAATTTTTATAAGCCTACAGGTATTTCCTATTCTTCAACTTCTTTCAAATATTTCTTACCACACAAAGGCCTTCAATTTTAATGACTATATGTTTTTACATCATTCTACTATTTTAAAAATGGGTCCCTAGACGATGCCTTGTTTAATCATTGAAACAGCCTGTCCAATGGGCAGGATGGACGCCATTATCCTCAACGTACAGATGAGGACGCTCATTAATTCAGTCGTCAGACCCCGAACCCATAGCACGTGTTAGGTACTGTGCCACACCCAGAGAGCACAGCATTCACTGGAAGTAATGGCGTGAGAAAGGAACCAGCCTGAGAGGAACGCTGCTCTTTGCTATAAGTGCTGTTAGTGATTCTGAAGAGAAAGCAAATAGATAGTGAGAAGTGGATATACTATTAGTTTATTTAGAGTGAATTGAAAAGGTGAATGCCTATCTTCCAGAGAAAATGCAACCTTTTTACAGAAATTAAAATTTAATTAAACAAAAATTCATTGGGCTCCATTTTCAAAGGATGATGCAAAGGCTCAGAAGGCGATAGGTATTGATAAGCAGAGGAAGCCACAGCGAGTGGGGAACACTGATGTATTATTTTGTTCCCAAACTTCCACTTGGTAAACATTAATCAAACAGAACAAATAGTAGCTTTGACTTCTACCTATTACTTTTCCTAAACAGACACTAAATATTTGATGGTCGGGTATAGATTGCTGTTAAATTCCAAGTGAGATTTCAGTGTAGATTAACGGGTAAAATGCATTAAGTACGGGTAAACAAATGATTAATATTTCAAGCTGGATCTACTTGGCTACTTTTACCGATTGACCTCACCCTACTTCAAAACTTCTGCCAAAACCCAGGATTTGGCTTCTCTTCCAAATGGCGCAATAATAACTTTTCATCAAATGCAATGTATGTGACATTAAGGTTTTGAATTTATACTAAGATATGCTTTTAAAAACTCATAAAATGCAAATGTTTATAGTCTCTGAGCAGAAGTTGCAATCTGTGTGAGAGTGCTTTAGCCACACTAAATTGACTAAAACATTACCTGTGTAACACAGCTTAATTATTTTATTAATCTGTGTTACCAGGCAGAACATTTTGTTGTACGTCCAGTGGGGTTTTAAATGATAGTTTTAGGATTTGCATTCATATTTTTCCCAACTGGCTTTCTGAAGATTTTATTTCTGCTTACTTTTTTGTGCACTAGATGCCAAATTCAATTGAGGTGCCGGGGGATAAAAGTTGCTTTGCAACCTGATCTCAGGCAAGAACCCAGCCAGTTTCTGTGCAGCAGTTGCTCTTCAAGATTACTTGGATCCAACACCAGCTGTCCCACAGTGGAGCTCTGTGGCATACAGGAAGAGCTTGGGTTTCTGTGCTCAAGGTTTGAATCCAGACTCTGTTACTCACCACTTATGTGAGATTGGATGAGTTATTAAACTTTTCCAAGCCTTGTTTTCTCATCTATAGGCCAGGGCCGATATGTCATCCCCAGAGCATTTGTGAGGATGAGAAATAATACATGCAAAGAGCCTTGTATGGCACCTAGCTCATGGTAGGCTCTCAATACATTGTAACTAGGAAAAAAGAAAGATTACTTGAGTCCAGATCAAATGACTAGATTCACGATTAACAAAGGTTTCTTTGGACAAAGAGGTTTAAATAAGCAGACTTCAATGGTACTCTTTGGCTTCTAATATTATCTCTGAATTTCTTTATTTTTTAACCAAGAACATCCAGTCAACATTTACTACAGGCTATGATGATCTAATCCTTGGCATTGCTTCATCCTTCTCAAAATCTTTGCATCCCAGATTCTGTACCGGTTGTTCTCCTTAAGTAGGGGAACAGGCGTACGTGAAGAAAGGAATCAGGGAAGGGACCAATTATCTGAAGAAACTGTCCTATTGTGCGTGTGTGTGTTTTCCTCCCCAAAGCACCAATGTATGGTTGTAGATCCTAGTTGTAAGTCCTTCTAGTTCTCATATGTGAGCTGCTGCCACAGCATGGCTACTGACAGATGGGTGGTGTGGTTCCATGACCAGGAAACAAACCTGGGCTGCCAAATGGTAAGAGCACTGAACTTTAACCACTAGGCCATTAGGGCTGGCTTGAAACTGTCCTATTGTTCTTTAGCTGCTTTGTATAAGTGATCTCATGTAATCATTTGTAGTATCATTTCATGGAGTTTCCAAGAGTGGGTGCTGGCAATGAGAACTATCTCTAGGCATTGCGTGTTGGCAGCAGGGTCAAAAAAGCAAAGAGGAAGTAGGCAAATTAATGGCAGGCAGGGAACATACTCTTGAAGTTGGTAACAGTCCTTTATATTTGCCTGATAGTCTATAGTTAATACGATCCTGTTTAAAAATTTGTTTAATACACTAAATCTCTGAGATAAGTAGAATTATTATTATCTCTATTTATAAATGAGTTGCTTGTCACATGTCCTACTCAGTGGTAAGACAGTGTTTACCGTGGGAAATCAGGAATCCCAGGGCCCCTGATGACAACCCAGTACTCACTGTCACATTTTCCTGCCCTGCTTAATGAAAAGAAGCCCGACTGGATCCACCCAATTGTGTGAAGTTGTATTCTTTTAGAATTGAACGAGATACCAAGAAATGATGAAATTCAGGCAGATGAAGGAGCTAATAACAAGACTGTAACCTGTGACTAATTGGATGGCTGTCATTGGACTGGAAACAGCTGCCTTTGTCCTTTTCAAATTAGGCTATGGATTGCTGTAATACCCACCACCCAAATCAGAATCAATAGCTAACATTTATTGAGCGCTTACTGTGTGCTGCATTCATGCTGTGCTATTTCACCTCTATCAATCCTCATAATCACCCTATGGGATAGGTACTCCTTTAATTCCTCCTTTACAGATCAGATGAGGCACAGAGAGGTTAAGGTCTCACAGAGAGATAATAAGTGGTTGGATCAGGAAAGGAGCCCAGATAATTTGGCTCTTGCACTATCCTGGAGTTCATAGGGTTGAAGGGAGCACTTGGCCACTGTCATACAATGTAAAAAAGCAATATAAATTTTCCAGTAATTAGTTATTCTGGAAAGAAGTTACTCAGGCTTCCTTGGACTCAATGGGAATATTTACATAATCACTTCTCTTTGCTTCTTAAAATGTTTGGGGTAAAGAAGTCTGGGGAGTTGGTGCAGAGGACAATCAGGTTCACTCTCCCAGGGTGACAATTTCTCTGCCATTTATGGGAAACCTGCTGGTCTGGCTCTTTCCCTGGGTGTGGGGAAGATCCGACAACAGCTGCCCAGGGCATGGAGTTGGGTGGCCTACCTTTGGTTGGCTTCCTGGAGGAGAACTCCTAGTGACATGTAGGTTTCAACCAAACTTTTCAGCAGGAGTGTGGTGACCCCCCATAGAGCTGGTTTTTTATTCAATGAATTGAGGGAGGGAAAACAAACCCCGCTGTTTCCCAAAGCACGGAACCATTGAGTCCTTGTGTGACGATGATGGTGTTTGCAGTGGCATGTTGTCTGCACTCCAGTTCTGTTTGCACATTTAGCATTGTGTTAATTGTGCAAACACAGGATGGCAAAGCTGCTCCTGCTCCACGTCTGAGGGCCCTGCAAACACTGCCAGCTGGAGTGCAGTGGTTTTGATGTTGCTCCTATCCCCTTGGCATGGCTGGGTCTGAGTGGTGAACCTCAGTCTGAGAAGAGCCCAGTGAAAGAAGGAGAAATGCCAACAGCAATGAAGATGAGATAAGCAGAACAACTTGAAGGAACATGATATTGATTAGCACCACAGAATACGACGCAGGCTGCTGGGGACATCTTCATGACCTATGCTGCTGGGCACTTAAAGCTTTTCCATCACAGAAAAACAATTGGTAAGAAGTCCTAGACTCGTGGGCAGGGAAGTCACCAAAAGGACAAAAGAATAGACAGAATAGATGTCTCTTGGTTCAAATTTACAAGTGTTCTTTGGCTTCCTGTTAAGAACAGGGTAGCACTCAGTTTCTCAAATATGGCTCTCAGATGTGTTTACTTCAAATCTTAGAAACTTAAAGAAAACTGGATTGGTTTGTTAGGCAAGAAAGCATTTATAAGGGGCTGCTTCTCCCTTTGACATTCATTTACTATATTCTAGAAATAATAATTATCTTCTCTCCCTGTCTTTAATAGCAAATATGAAGTCCTATAATTAAATGAATGCATCTTGTCACGGGAGGAGAATAATCCTAGTTCATGCATTTGTTAGTACAGCCTCACTAGGAAACAGGATTCTGCCATTATTTTAATTATTTATAATAATTTAGGAACCCTGGGGTAAGGTGGGGGTGAAGAAAGTTTTCCTAGCAAATTAACATCCACCAAGACACTAAGAGAAAACTATAGAATAACATTCCCTTTGGAGAGGATTGGGGATAAATATTTTGCATAGAACATACTTTGATGCATCAAACAGAATATATCATTTCTGCCCTCGTCTCTCAAGTGACCCTAGTTCCTTTTTCTCTGCTTTTTCTTTTTTTCTCATTTAAATCATCACATGAAATGACGATGGCTCATTCATTCTGCATTTTACTTCCTATAGGTCAACATATGACTTAAAATGTAGTGAAAACTCTTAATTCGGGAGGCATGATGTTAACTATTTTATACATAGAGTGGCTCATTCCCACTTACATGAAAGGGGATAACTAAATATAAATTTATTTTTCACATAATGGGCTGAAGTTTTCTTTGATGAATAAAAGTAATGGCCTATAAAGTAGTTTAAAAAACCATCCAAGAGGCTGTTTTGATTAGGTGCCTGCATTTGACGAAGCTGCATTATTTTCTTAATAAGTTCCATTGCCTTTGGTGACTCTTCTCTCAAAGGGAAGAAAAAAACCAGTAAATTAAAGGTACACGCTAACACGTTGAAAAAAGTTCCATTGGCAGGACACACATTATTTTATTACCACCCCAACTGAGCCATGGATACTCCACAATTTGTGAACAAATGTTCCATTACTACGGAGTCATGCTTTTATTGACTGTTATAAAATCACCATTTGTATCTTTTTTATCCTGCTGCGTTTCTATTTTATTGGAAAAGTCCTGTAACAGGTATAACATCAGCTCAGATTACCAATAAATCTATAAAATAGCTTCCTGCTACTACCTTCGGTACAGATTGAAAGACTACATTATGATCCCACTGAGTCTCTGATAAAAACTGTGATTCACATGCCCACATGATTTATCCTTATCTCTTAGCGTCTAGGCTTTATCTGCTCTATTAAATTATGGGAGCATTTCACTGGTATTGATTAGTTATGTTAGGCATAATTAAAGCATCTGGGTCATGAAGTTTAGGTACAAACTTTGGGAATGGCAATAAACGCAAAAAATGTCAAAAAAGTTGCAAGGAATAGGTATGTTCCAACAGGAGGTTATCTTTGCCAGGGCTTTGGTTAGAACTGACCACTTTGGCCTCAGATGTTTAGACCTGGTGACTACCTGGGGTTAAAATGAAAACAGAGATGAGAGCATGACAGTAAACTGAAGTAGCGCTGACACGAATTTTTTTAAAAAAGAGCAAAAAAACCCCATAAAGGAATTCATTTTAAATGATCAGTCTCAATAATTTTTACAAAAAGTGAGTACACTATGATAGAATTTTCATGAACTATTTGACCTATATCTGTTGAATAGTAACAGAATATCATTGATCGAAATTTCTCTTTAGTGCTGATGGTGACAGAATTTTTATCCATGTTCATATCTGTGGGCCAGCTAGGAAAATCAGCTGGATACATTCTTATTTCCTTCCACATGTTTTGTGTTGATGTTCAAATAGAATTCTTCTAACTAATGGGAAATGAAGTTTGTTTTTAAAGTACAGAGTGAACCCTATCTGGACTATATCAACTTTAGCTGTTTTCAAAAGAACAGGTCACATGGCAGAGGTAGTGACCCTTCACCACAAATGAGGACATGACAGAAGTTTCGATCTTTCATGGGCACCATGGAATAACTTTCTAATCCTCTGTTGCTTATAAAGGCAAATGACATACTAGGGTTAAATACCACTATTTCTACTAGCTTTTTGTATACTATTTATGCTTCTCAGAGAGTTTTCAGATTGCTCAGCCCATCTTATCCTTCTGGCAACCCTACAAGGCAGGCAGATAGATGAGCCATTTTACTGATGAGGAAAATGATGGTTATGTAATGGGACCAAAACTCAACCCAGGGTCATTAACTCTTCTATCAAAGAGTTTTTGACTAATGTGTCGGGTATGTTGGTTTCACAGAACAATGCTATGGTGATTTATACCTACTCCCTGAACCCAGCGTGTTATGCAACACAGAAGAATAAGAGGAACCATGAGTTAAGCCTTTTCTTGTCATTATAAAGGTAGTAAGCAGTAAATATTGGTAAAGATGCTTTCATAAAAGAATGGAAAATAACCTTTGGCCAAGAACAAAGTTTAGCAACTTGAAAGTAAAAAGAGGTTACTAAACACTGAGCAGAAGAGTTTTGATATATGAAAATTTATTTCAAAAGTGCAATTTGATTGTCTAACTCATGAGTTGGAGGCTGGAGTGTTGGGCATTCTGTGGAGATAGTGTGGAACAAGGATTGTTTTCTTCCCGAAAGGATTCCTTTCTTTCCACTGAGAAAGCAAAGGGTCCATTTTTTCTACTCACTGGCCTTTGATTAACTACCAATGTCCTGTTTTATATCATGTTTTTGTTATTTAAAATGATCCACGAAGTTCTTAGAATGTTAACTTACTTTCCTATTGACACACTTAATGATTTCAGAGATGCTTTCTTTTCATTCTGATAGCTCTGCAGTTGCTTACGGCTTCTAGAGTGTGAACTCTAAATTCCCTTCTTTCTGTCGTCTGGGTCCAATAATAATCTCTAAGCAAACACTTAAAAACACAGGAGAGCTCTTCGCAAAGTCATCCAGCGATGAACCTTTTATATGGTGGAAATAAAACCCCTTTGTAATATAAACTATTTCCAATAAATGAGATTTCTTTTTGGAATATATGACTTTCTAATGTTTATGTGCATATGGTGTGGAGATGAGAAGTGAAAGAGCCCGTTGTCAATCTGAGCCAACGTAATTATTTGTCAATTAAAATATAAGCTTGTGGATGCAAAACGAAGCACTTCAACACGCCCACTTTCGTATTTTGGAGAAGTTATTTTCCCTATGATTAAAAGATATCCCTTGTAAAGATCTCATCAAAAATTCCCTGTCCTAGCACTGAAATGATTGTAATTCTGTCAACATGTCGTAGGGGCACATATAACCTTCTTTTATTGTGTCAGCTCACAGGCATCCTTGATCTCAATTGGTGTGAATTTCATTTAATTGCCCAACTGTGGAAAGATGCAAGGTAGATTCTGTGAATTTTTTTCTGCCTAGTTCACACTTTCTTTTCCTCTTGAAGCTGAACATGTCTAACAAGCAGAGCTCCCTAATTCTGATGGCTAGTCTCTAATTAGTTATCATTCAGGTACCATCCTGTTTTATATTTCAGGTCAATATCGGTAATTGTACGGCATACTTTCTCTATTTATCCCGACAGAAATTGCTTTTACCAGTGATAATGCTGATCATGTTGGCAACAATAAAGTAGTTAAAGACAAAATAACGGTGGTATAAATGCAAAGAACGCACTTCAGAAAGTTGCCTCAATTTAAAGGCTGCTCCTGAGGCAAAGTCCGTATTTTCTAGTGGATAAAAGATGTTTGATATTTTGGGGGATTCTGTTTTTAATCACCATCTAAACATTGCCTGAAAGTATTGCTCTCATTGGTTTGAAAGCATCTACACCTATATTTTCTTTTGGTGCTAGTTCCATTCCTTCACAATGACTCATGCTGTCCTTAATTAAACTGCATGAGCACTGGCATCTGGGTCCTAGAGGGAACCAAAAACATGAAAGCAGAATTGCATGACATACCAGCACGTCTTGAAGCAAGCTATCTGGAAACCGGAGTTCATCTGATTAGTTCATATATGGGCCTTAAAACACTGAAGGGCAATTCAGGGTGATCTGCAGATCTCAAGAGGGATAAATGCACTGTGCTGGTGGGCAGACATGAGAGAGCCAAGCAGTTGGCTTATTAGACAGCATGTAACTTATCACGGGTTTTTTTCCACTGTCTGTATTACATCTGGATAGTCAGCTCACAAGTGTTTATTTAGCTTTTCTATGTGTCAGGCATTATTCTAGGCTCCAGGGATACAAAAGTGAATGAAATAGAGTCACTGCCAGCAGGCATGGAACAAATAAATAGGACAATTTCAAGAATCCATTCTATGAACAAGATAAAAGAGGTGAATGTTCTATTTGAATGACAGGAAGTGGGGTTGCTTAAGCAGGTTACCAAGGCCTTTGGAGGAGCAACCACCGGAGTTGGGACCTTACTGATGATGAGAAGGCACCTTACAAGGATTTGGGGAATGAGTGTCACAAACGTAAGGAACAGCTGGCAATAAGGCCTTGTGATCAAAACAAACCAGATGTGTCATGTGCCAGAAGTAAGGTCTTGTGTTGTGAGTGAGGTAGGCAGTGGTGGGAGCTGATGGCCAGGTTTTGGAGGCCTTGCAGATTTTAGTAAGGGTTGGAAACCAAGTATAATGGGATGCAGAGGATTTAAAGCTTTAGAAGTACTTTGCTGACAGAGCAACAGTTCAAAAACCATTGCACTGATCCAGGGGAGAGATGCCAGTGGTTTGCACTAGGGTGTAAGAGTGGAGAAAGCGAGCAGTGGTTGGATTTGGAATACATTTTGGACAGCTGGATATGAGTGTGAAGCAAAGAAAGGATGATTCGTACATTTTGGGAGAGGATTAGGGGTGTGAGTGGACTAGTGGATGAAGTGAATATGGAGAGTCAATAGTTGTACATTGGCCATGTTAAGTTTGAGGTGCCCAGTCAGTATTGAGATGAAGATGCCAAGTAGGCGTTGGCTATATCGAGACAGAACTCAGTGGAGTGATCTGGACTGGGGAAATATATCATTGATATGTGGATTGCATTTGAAACCGTGGGACTGGATGAGCTCACACAGCAGGAGTGGAGTATAAAGAGAGGAGGGCTGAGGACAGAGTCCTGTAAACTCTGAAATATTTATGGGTTTTGTAGAAGGAAGGATCCAGTAAAGGAGCATTAAAAAAAATGGCCTGTGATGTATTAGGAAAACCAGGCAAATGTAGACCATGGAAGTCAAGAGAATGGCATGATTAGAGAAGAAGAGTGTACTCCATCAAGACAAGTGCTACTGAAATGTTAGGTCAGAACTGTCCACTCTGAAAACTCCCTGTGTCTCATGGGGATGCAAATCTCATCTGACGGATTTGCTTGCCTGTGATCTATAATGTGAGCCTGGGCTGACCTGCCTTTAAAAGGAGACCGACACACTTGCCTTGTTCTGATAGATTCCAGTTCTGTGTATTTATATCCTACCGATCTTTAAGGAACTTCATAAAACGACAGAGATATGCTGGAATCTTTTGAGATGAGAAAAGTCAGAGACTAAAGAGCCCCTGAACCGTTTCCTAAACAGGAAAATGAAGGCCTTAAGGATTGCTTGAGTCAGGACTCCTCAGTACTCCTTGCGTTCTCTTCCTTGCAAATCCGGAGGTAAACAGTTTGCCATCCTCCCATGAGGTGAGCCGCTGGTAGAATAAATATATTCATATCTCCCTCTACTCCCATGATGCACATAGTTAGTCATTATAGCTAACCCCCAGTGTGCAAACTGGAGCGACTGCTCCAGAGTGTCTCTGTTCAGTGGTGTTTCGGAGTGGACTCCGGAGACCAGGCAGCAGATGCCACTCTGTAGCTCAGAAAGGCATCCCAAGACCCATACATCATGATGCCTTTCATCTTTTTCTTAAGAAAAGAAACCCAAGAGTCACGCAATAAAAATATAAATTCCATAATGTTGGAGTTCCCTGCCTATGGAACTTCTCTGTTAAACTTAGAGCAATCATGATGTCTTAGATAAAATTTTCTCTGATGGCCAATAGCAACTCACACAATTTGTCATTTAGGCATCAATATACAGCATGGTTCTCAATGGGAAGGGCGCGGCGATGGTGCCCCCAGGGGACTTTTGGCAATGTCTGGAGATTGAAGTAGTTTTGGTTGTCACACTGGAGGGCTGCTGCTGCGTCTTGCGGGTAGAGGCTGGGGACGATACTCAACACCCCACAACCCCCAAGACAGTCCTCACAACAAGAATTAACTCACCCAAATGTCAGTAGTGTTGAGGCTAACAAACTCTGACATGAAGAAAACTCTAAAAACCACAGTTAATTCTCAGCACTAGCCTTAATTTTAAAAGGGATTGAGACTACGATCCTGTTAGTTCATTTTTCTGACTGTTAAACCATTATATACAATATCAATGTCCCAGTTTTAGGCCATTTGTTTCACTTTTGAAAAAACAAAATGAGAAAAGTATTCCATTAGAGGAACACAAGAATGCCCATAGCTTTCTGCTGATTCCATTAATGCATTTTAGCATTTCTTGTGAAGTTTTTGTGTTGCTGATACTGCAAATGAAACTCCTACTGCTCCTGAGACAAAATTTGACATTTTAAAGTCACTCCAAGAGAGGAACAAAAATGGAAAAAATAAAATTCAGATTTTAAGCTCACCGGGTAGTGGGTTGCCAGTGCAATTGATTTTCAGCCAAACAATTCTTTCCCTAATCATATTATCAGATCAAAAACATACTTCTGTTGGACTCAGTTATGCCTGTAAGACATAAGACAGTGCAATCCACGCAGCATATGCTCAGTATAGGCTTCTTGAATAAGCAATGCCCACTGATGACATTGTGCTTCCTGCTTTCCTATAATTATTCCTACTTAGAGATATGAAATCCTGGTCTTAGGAAATTTTTGCCGGGACACTAATTATCCCCAGACAACTGAGTCTCTTATTTCAGTTTCATTTGTTTACCCCTCTTTCTGATGGTAACAACTTCAACCTGCCTGAAGATTTCACTTTGAGAAATGCATTTTTTCCTCCCACTATTCTGTTTCAAATGTACTGTTCCTGTGCCTCATACCCTAGAGAGGAAAACTGTTTTTCATTTGCTATTTAAAGCATTCTTTTAGTGCCATAGGAGTTTGAGTCCTTGTAAAGTGGGAGGCGGGACTCTGTGAGTTTTCATGACTGTATCCTGGAATCCTCAATCAAAACATTGTTAAGGATCCAGGAATCCAGCCCAGAGCGAGGAGCCATGGGAAAAAGAATGGACAAAGCTTATGCTCTTAGCCTTATTTTTCACCCAAACACCAAGCCCTCAGCTTCTCTTGGGGAGACTGATTTTCCTTCTAGAAGAGTGTAACTTGGAGACGAAATTGAAGATGATCTAACACATATCAAGCAGTCACATTCCAAACCAGTAGAAAGAGCAGGAGATCCAAATTGATCCCAACTGATGGAAATTTAAAAAAAAATGCTTGATTTTTAAAATTATTATAATAACTATTATTTATTTCATGATGAATGTAACTGAGTCAATTGGTTCCTTTGGGCATAAGAAGTTTGGCCATATTCATTTCCTGTTAAACAGTGATCAGATATGACCAAAGGAAACAGCTCATCTCCTCACGGACACCAAGGAGATTGGACAAAAAGTGTTATTTTAAAAACTGAGTATCTGGGGCTGGCCCCATGGCTGAGTGGTTAAGTTCACGCGCTGCACTTCCTTGGGCCCGGGTTTCGATGGTTTGGATCCTGCGCGTGGACACGGCACCACTTCTCAGGCCATGCTGCGGGGGCGTCCCGCATAGCAGAGCCAGAGGCACACACAACTAGAATATACGACTATGTACTGGGGGGCTTTGGGGAGAAGAATAAGGGGGGAAAAACAAAAGAAGATTGGCAACAGATGTTAGCTCAGGTGCCAATCTTTAAAAATAAAAAAACCCAAAAAAACTGAGTATCTCAGAGGCTTTTCCACAAGACTCCCATTATTGCTAGTGGGGCAGTTACTTCCCAGTCCCTAACTTTTCATGGAAAAGAAGTAGTATTCCTTAAACACAGGTATTTTGCTAACTTCAAAATTGGTAACAATAGTTCAAATGAGAAGGGAGAGGTGGGGAGAGATAAAAATGACAAAAACAGAATTTTGAGAGAAAAGAATGCTAAGAAATTAGGAAGAGATTTGGAAGAGGGATAGAGGAAAATGGTGATTTCTTTTCAAAAGACTCCCCATACTCTGGGCCTACGTTCCTTCTGAATGTTAATTACAGTCTTTACCTTGGCATTTTGCTCTCATATGAGGGAAGCAATTACTAGCCTAATTCAAATTCATAGCAGCCATTAACAATGAACAAACAGATACATTATTTTAATTCCATTTGCTGCTTCCTTTCTGCTGATGTATTGACCCATGAAGCTTTGACTGGACGTCCTGTAATTGGCATTTGGCAAAGATTGTTATCATCATCATCCTTTTCGTATATGAGTATTTATTAAGCATATATTGCATATATAATACCTTGCAAGGGCAGGCAGCTTAAAGACCACAGGCCAGAGAGAGTCTTTGCCTTTATAGAGTTTATATAATGATGCCTTCATTTTTTAGATAAAAATTTAGCCTGTGTGTTTGTGTGTGTGTGTTTGGAAGGGTCAGGGTGAACACTGATATGCTAACCGGATTATTTCTTAACTTAAATACATTTTCAACCATTCTTAGTATATTATTTCAATCATATATGTTCAACCTTATTCTTGGCTCAATAATACCATTTATATCAAACTCCACGGCAAGATCTCACAATGAGATATGGTTAATAAAAAGAGAGGAAAACAGGAAAAATAATTCTAAAATGGAATAATCTATAACCCTTTGGCTATGATTTCCTCTTCTTTCTTGAGTCAATGACTTTTCTTATCACGAAGCGTTATAATCTCTTCTTTCCTATTAGGTTTGCACACTGACATGATTTTTGTTATGTTTTAATTTGGAATATTTTATATGTGCCAAGTCATTTGTTTGCTTTTCCTTCTTCAGGACCATTTAATGTCATTGTCTTGTGTCCCAAGACGTCATCCCTTACATAAATTAATTAGTTCGCCTAGAAACAGTGCCCAAATCCCTCAGCACCAGGATGATCCCATGAGCTGTAGGCAAGTTATTCACCTTCTTGGGTCTCAATTTCCCCATCTATATAGCAAGATGATGGGATTCTAGAATGTCTTCTGGCTCTGAGATTTTATTATATATTTATATATTTAAAACACATGTTCATTATAGTATCTAACGCGACCCGGTGTTTCCCAGCTCTTGGACTGGGCCAGTGCTGTGAAATATTGTACAACAGGGACATTGGATCTAACGATATGCTGATGTTTCCTCTTTTATGCCCTTTGATTTTGTTCCCTGCCTCAAATACTCAGTGTTTTCATAAGTTCTGTCCCTCAAATCAGCTCCAAAATCATAAAATGTGAAATTCCACCTGTTCCCTTGTTTGTGGCATGTATTTAAGTCCATAAGGATTACGTCCATGTCCCTGAAGTTCTCGCTCTATAGGGTCTAGCAAATTGCAAATTTAGATGCTTAGTAATAGTTGACTTAAATTAATAATCCAAACCCGACTAAAATCACGTATAAAGTCTGAATTGAACAATGCCTGTTATTAGAAGGAAATTATTGAAAAGGGGATTATCTTATTCAACCCTCCCACACAATGCAGGAATCGCATGTGCACCACCCTTGACAGACGGTCATCTGGTCTGCTTCTGCTTCAACAGTGACCAGTTGCTCACAGAGCCTTGTGGTGGGTCATTTATATTGTTGACCAGCTCTGATGGGGGATGTGGGGGAGAGTTGTTTTCTCTAGGTGAATCGAAAGTCTATCTCCTTGTACTTCACCCAATTTTTCTAATTTTGCCTCTAGATTAACAAGGAACACATCTACCATTGTCACCAGTCAAGTTTTTAATGATAACTATCATTTCACCATTACCCTACGTTAACTTCATTTGACTGACCAATTTTTCCTGCCTTAAACAAAGGAAATAAATCTATTTCTCCTCTGCCTGATGTATCAAAAACCCCTAATAGTATCAAATGGTTATAGGCTTTTGCTGACATTTAATAAAGTGTCTGGAGATTGAGGGTACACACTCCATTGGAGAATTTCTAGATAAAATTGTGCACTGATTATAGAGTCTGGCTTCTGTAATTAGCACCCTAAAATTGAGTTATTCTTTATGTTTCACTACAGCATCATAGTCAAAGAGCCAGCCTTTCAAATGTATTTGAATATTTAACCCAGATTGATAAACTGGAGGAAAGCCAATCACCCCAAAAGTCAGAGCTCATGATTTTAGTATTTATGCCAAAGATTGAGGTTCTGTTGGAAAACTGGTTTGTTTTTGGAAGATACAAGTTTGAGTTGTGGAATAGTTGCTCTCCTACTTGTAAAATTAAGGGCTTTCTAAACTTTGGTTTTCATCTGCTTTATCTTCTCTCCTTCACATCAGTAGAAGACACAGAGAGAGGGACTCTTTGGGTGGCTGGCAAATCTATCTGCCTAAAGTTTTCGTAAAACTATAAAGTTTAAAGTTGTAAAATTTAGGTAAAGAAAGGTCATTGGAATATGTATCTTGAGAAGCTTGAGTATTGTCCTTAACCCTGCCACTAACTACTGTGACATTTGACAATTCAGTTGAGTTCTTTGGGTTTTAGTTTCCTAATAGTACCTAATCTGAGAGCATCTAGTTGAATATCTTTAAGATCCATTCATCCTCAACAGTAATATTCTTAAGGAAGGATTTTGAACTACTTGAGAATTTTAATACATGTGCCCTCTTGCTTCCCATTATCAGGAATAACTAAATGTTGGTTGCATTTGGTTGAGAACCTGCTAATATGAATTAGGCGTGTTCTTTCCTTACCAAATTGAGGCCTGTGACTCTTATTACTATGAAAGTAGAAGCTGAGAAAGAGTGGTGCTCTAAATGCTGTGAATCCAGTTTGAGGTTGGTGGGTTGATGTTGCTAATAGCTTGACAATTTCTTTGGGATCTTGGTTATGTGATTGGCCCCAGTTACGTTTGGAGTTGGTTTTCCTAAAAGACCTATTTGGAGAAGGAGATTTGAGAAAAGAATGTTCTTTCTGCTATTTCTACAATTCGTTACATGGAAGGTATTCATTTAATTTTGGTTGTACTGAATTCAGATGAATCAGAAGTAGGTCCTGACAGAAAAATTTTGTTAGTTGCTACTACTTTATTCCTAAAGGAGTAATCCATTTAGAGAAAGCCAATTTCAGTTATTTAAAACTGTTAATGATTTGCAAAAAGTCAACACATGCATAGATGGTCATAAAGTTCTCCCTAGATTTTTAAAGTTATGAGAGTTGACCAAGCTAAATACACAGATAATTGAAGAAGAACGGAATGTGTGTGTTGGGTTTGCCATTCTAATAAGAGAAGATTGACCACGAGAATAAACATTGATTTGTATCTTGTGATAAATAAAATTATTCTTTTACTGAATCACATTCAGACAAAATTTATAAGCAATTTATATAAATGAACGCAATTAGTGTTACATGCACATAGCCAGTCCAAGTTTTTGATATACAGTTTCTCATTTGGTCAGTTTTCTTATATGTATAATCAGTGTCAATGTCACTGATTTCTCTTGATTCCCTGATTCCATGGACAAGTTCACCTTCTTTTTCTTCCCCTCCCCCTTCACCAGCATCATTATTACCATTTGATACTCGCATCTTCCCTTTGGAAAACTTGGGGTCTTGCTGTCCATTTTACAGGGTGAGGAAGCATGAATTCTACCATATTCTCCTATTTGGCAGATCCTTTCTATTTCTGCACACCCTTTTCCTTCCCATCCTTGAGAGAGATGAAGGCTGGAGGTCTCCCTTCATACAGTAGACACTCTGAGTTAAGATACTTTAAGTAGAGGATGTTCATTGATGGATGGCTCCAGGATGGTAAGATGAGTTGGAAGGATATCTGGACCAGTAGTAGTGGTATGAACAGAGAGAGGGGATGATGCAAAATTTCCCGGCATCACTGATATCCATCTACTCATTCATTCACTCACGCTCTCATTAAACAAAAATTTGGTGAGTGTCCACTTTGTGTGAGGTACTGTGCTAGGGACTAGGGACAGGGATGACTAAGTAAACATGGTTCCTGCCCTCAGAGTGGGGTCTACATGGAGGATACCATCAAAACAATATGATTTCTTACGTACTTTTGGGAAAAGTGAGCATAGAAGGGACTCCAGCCCAGGCTGGGCTTCCTTGAGGAAAAGTCGTCTACTCTGAAACCTGAAAGATGGGGCTGATATATTCAGGGATGGGATGGGGAGGGAAAGAGGAGAGAAGACTACTCCAGACTGAGGGAACACCTTGAATAATTAGCAAATTAAAGGAATTTAAAATAGTTAAAAGTAGTTCATCCTAATTTCAACAAGGGAATGACAGGGGAAATCCAAGAAGCTTTTAGGGGAAGCTATGAGCCAACTCATAGTCTTTTTGGATCTCCTATGTGCTAAGTGAGTAAGTGAGAAGTCTGAGGCTCCACTTGAGATTTTTGTGTATAATTTCAAGTGGAGTTTCTTTACCCTCCCCCACCATTACTCCCTCGGTCCTCCCTTGAGTTCAAACACAGCCTTTCATTGCATAACAGGAATTAAATATTTTAAATGCAAATGCTTCAGAGAGTTACCCCACTGCTAGGGAAAAGTCTCACCTTGACTTTCTCAGTTTCATATAGGGAAAGAGGTAAATTTCTCTATTGTAGTGAGTTCAGGATGCTGAGCCATAGGAGGAAGGAGAAGAAAATGGGTCTCATCCATTCACACAGTTTGAGAGCTTCACAAATTTATTCTGAGTTTATGTTCATCCATGGAAGAGTCTGAAATGGGATTGGATGAACAGGAGGGGAAAGAGAAGAGAAAAAATTCTTACACAAGTTTCTTCCTGTCTGCTGAGATGGTCTGGGGACATATTAATGGGAATGCTGGCTCTCTCTTGCCGCTAAATACTATAAACATTGTTAAAACTTCTGCTTCTATGGTTAAGAGCACGTGCTGGGACCCAATAGACATGATGCACCAGGACCTCAGTGTAGACAGATAGTGAGATGAGGGAGAAGGCATTGTGCCTGCCTGGGAGTTAACTCAGCCCAAACTTTTCAGCAAAAGAGTCTCACAGAGAAACTGGAGATTACACTCTACTGCCACAGAGGCTGATCATCAGCCTTTTAATTGTTTTAGTTTGAAATAAAGTACCCCTTGACGTATGTTTGATTATTAATTATTGTATTATTGTTCATTATTTCTGAAAAGTAATAACATGTTTAATAAAAATCTGAGCTACAATAATGAAAATGATTTAGATAATTTCGAGCATTTCAACCTCCTGAGGACTTCAATTTGATTTCTAAAATACAGTAGAAACTTACTAATTCAGAGTAATGACAGAGGGCCCTATTGTGAATTACCAAATTTTGCAGCCGAGTGGGTATGCAAACAGACATAAAACATCAGGGAAAGTAAATCACACAATATGCTTTATCCATTTGTTTTGACAGAGGTAGTTCAGACTTAACAGTCTATGATAAAACTTTCCCGTACATCAGCAAATGTATTGTCGCTTGTTTCATAAAGATAATGAAGTCTTGGTAATCAGAAATCTCGCTATATAACTCAGACATTAAATCTTTGCTCAGAGATAGCTTTGGGACTGCAGGGGGTTTCAAATAATTATCTGGCTTACAGAGTACTGAAGTGAGAACGATGGAAGTTCTGTAAATGCAAAGTGAGGAAGAGAGGTAAAAAGATATTTTAATCCATCTTATGGTTGTCATTTAGCATTACTATTTTTTCTCTGCACTCACAGCTCTTTAGAGGCAGAAGAGATCTCATCTATGTTCTCTTAACCAACCTCCTAGCTTACTACACTGCTGTATTCATTAGGATTTTTTGATTTTTCCTTCAAGAAAGAAGGAGGTCCAACTTAATTGCATGCAATTCTACCTTGTATGAGAAAGGACTACACATTTTTACATGCAGAGTAGGACCCAGGCCCAGGGATAAGGTTGGGATTTGGAATCAGCTGCAGCTAGATTTTTATGACCTATCATTTTCTCTTGTCTCCTCCTCCTTTCCCTTCTATTAATCTTGATGGCTGGTTCTCAACCATGGCTGTACATGGAACCACCTGGAGCACTGTTTAAATACACCATTCCCCGTGTGCAGACATTCTGCCTTAATTGATGATTGAGAGCCATTATGAGACCACTGATAGTTGAAATGACCCACGTATAGATATGTTTTTGTGCTGAATCTTCATTATCATATTCTGTGTCCTTAGTAGGGCTACTACGGTGAGGATAAGTGATTTCAGGATTGGGTAGGGGATGGTCTCACAGTTAGTTGGAAGTATGGTGTAAAAGCATCATCCTTGGAACTAGCACACTGGGTTTGAATTCTTACTCTACCACTACTGGCCATGCTATGAACTGAAATTCACTTAATGTCTCTCTGTTTAGGTTTCCTCATCTGTAAAATGTGGATAATAAAAGTATCCATCTGTAGAGTTGTGATTCAATGAGTTAATCTACACAAAGGATTTAGAACAGTCCTCAACACATGGCAAGAACCGTAAACTTCTTGGTTGTTATTCAGAGGGACCCAGAGGGCAAGGACAGAGGAAGCAGAAGGTCTGTTTACAAGGCCTGTAGGTTCTGAAAAGCTTAGGCTGGGACCCACAGGAGATGGCAGAATTGCTGAGAGCTGTTGGGAAAAACAAGATGACCCTTTGGGTAGAGACCATAAATGGTTTGAAACGAAGTTGGTTTTATAGGATCTTTTATTTTTGTACCTATTTTGGGGAAGAAAACTTATGTTAGAAAAGGGCTAGGGGAATAATACTGCTTATATTTGAAGAGAGGTATCCCTGAACTCTAATAACTTCTGTCCGCCTCCCAAAATGGATCTGGAGTAGTTTTTAGAGGGAAGACTAGTTCTTAAAATGCTTGCTTATCTGTGGACGGAACTACTGTAGAGATGTAATAGGCTTGGTTAAGATGTCCCAAACGTCGACACAACTCCAGTGACTCATTTGGGTTGGTGGGGGTGGGGTGGGGGCTCCCCAAGTTTAAATTTCAAAACCTCATAGGTGAGAGACACAGAAAGAGGTGAGTCAAATGAAAAGGAAGTTTCTGGCAAGAATAAAAAGTTAAGCATGCCATCACCATTCCTCTCTCTAAAGTTAAACCCAGATTTATTGAGAATTTGTAAATTGTTCATTTTGTGGATATTTCCCCCTTTAGTAGCAAAGTTTCCATTTGGGGGCTCTCCTTCCTGTTCTGGATCTTCTTGTTTCAAGTCAGGCAGGGCTCACAGAATAGAGAATGCAGGTTTAATACTGGCTTAAGCTAAAACGAATTAGGGAAGCAAATCCGCTGCTCCCCTCAAAAATCAAACATTGCATGCCACAATTGCGTCAAAGTGACTTTTAGATTGTCTGTTATTTGGGAATATCTGTACTGCGGCTCCTTCAATTACCAAGTCTCATTTGGAGTTGACTGCAAATTTAAGCACTTTTAGCAAGAGAAGTTCATGAGTCATTCAGACTAAATCTAATTCATTTGTACAATATTTCGTGGGCAAAGGTGGGTAGCTAGGGATTGGCGAAAGTATGGAGAAGAGGAAAACAGTGTAAGGGACTTTCTAAAGGTCCCTAAGTGAGATGGCAGCAGAAACGGAAAATGGGATGTGGCTTTCGTCATCTCCACCTGCCCCTCCTCCTGGTTTGCCTAAGTTGCCTGTTGGCAACTTGTGAGTGACTGCTCCCACCCTCTTTGCACAAATACACAGAGGCTGTTTGAAAAAAAAACATCCTGGGTAGAGCAATGTCTATGCATATTATGTCTTTGTGCATCCCCATATCCTGTGCGTCCTGTGCCAACCTGGTGACCATGGTATTTGGATATAATTGAAAAGGCGCATGCTAATTTGGACCCTGTGACAGCACCGTAACCGAGATTTACAGTTGAGACTGGTTGACAACTCAGCTACTGAGTGAAAAGAGGGTGATGGGAATCTGATTTGATGGGATGACCCTTCTGACACGTGAACAAAGAAACCTGCATATCTATTTTTAACCAGGCTCTGGAGGCTTCCAGTAATTGACATTTGGAGCTGAGGCTCATACTTGCCCCAGTTCCTGGGGATATTTGCATCTTTTTCTATGTTTGGGCTTTGTCTGTCTAATTCTTGTGAGCAGGTCGGGAAGCGGTGTTAGTCCCCTCACCAGTAGAAGGCTCAAAGAAGCCCACCTCCCTTTCTGCCTGGGGCTTCAATCCTGGAGGCTGATGTTTTCTACTCCAGGAGAAATGCAAATACTACTTTGAGCTTTTATGAGTTGCTATACCTGAGTGCTGTTGATAAATCTAAGTTTAGGTCTCCTAGTTATGATTTATTATAGTGGGAAAAATGGAGACGTCAGGATTGGATCCCTGAGTTGAGGTACAACAGAAAGAATAATGGAACCAGAAGAGGGCTTCATGAAAACTTGCCTCACACACGGTAGTGATCAGAATCAATTGTAAAGTCTGTGAATTTGGTATTTGGGCTTTCCCTTTGTCTCCTTTTCCTTTGTCTTGATGTTACTCATTTCATCCTATCCATCCTCCTATATTTGGTTTTTATTTTGTCTCTTCCTAAACAAATCTCTTCCCGTGAAAGGACTCAATGATTAATTCACACTGAAGTATAATCGACAGATGGGGTTTATATGCTACTTCTTAGAGGTTTTCATTTTTTTTTTTTTTTTTTTAGCATTTTCATATAATAGGGACAAAACCTTTAAACCCAAGGACTAAACCTTTTGTCTGGGAATTTCAGATATCCAGTGGGAGCCATATTTTCATTTAAGATGGAAGTTAAAGTTTTTTGCTGGAATTATTGAATGTCCACATTTAAGTTAGCATTAACTTAGAGGCCGGCCCCGTGGCTGAATGGTTAAATCTGAGTGCTCTGCTTCGGCAGCCCAGGGTTTCACCAGTTCGAATCCTGGGCACGGACATGGCACCGCTCATCAGGCCATCCTGAGGAGGCATCCCACATGCCACAACTGGAAGGACGCACAACTAAAAATACACAACTATGTACCAGGAGGCTTTGGGGAGAAAAAAGGAAAAAGAAAATCTTTAAAAAACAAGCAAAAAAACCCCATGTTAACTTAGATGCTATTTCTATATACATAAGACCAGGCTCTCCTAAGATCAAGGTAAGGGTGTGAAATCTGGAAAATATTTTGAAGATACTGACAAATAGAAATGGCAAGCAATAGGATATATTGGAGTATATGAGGAAGCCATTTGGTGTAAACCTAATTCGGCCTGACTTTGTTTTTTCCAAAAGGGCCTGACCATGGCCTTTGAGCATGCATTGTGCATCTGCTTTAAACATTTCCTATGGCAAGAACAAATGCCCTTAAGATAAAGATGCAACTTCCCCTGACATTTCCTTAGGGATAAGCATCTTTCCTTAGGCTAGGAACTGATTGCTGGGTTTGCCTTTGACCAGGAGCTCACCTGTGATCACCCAGCTTGAGACAATAGACCTGCCATCCTGCTGTGTTCACCGAGACAGCAGACCTACCTGCTGTTTCCATCAATCGCTGTACCGACAGAGCATTCTCGCGACTATTGTAAAAGGGACATTTCAATCTTATGTGAAACATCCTGTTTGGGGGTATATAACCACTCTGTACACCCCACTTCTTCAGTGTCCTTTCTTCCTTTGGGAAGAAAGGCCCTGGGCCATGGTCCTCACATTTTAGCTCAGAATAAACTCATCCCAAATTTTCATTTATAGATTGGTTATGGATTATTTTTGTTGACAACACCATTCTATTTACAATCGATTGCCAGAGCTGTTGTTTAGAAAACACAAATGTCTTCACTCCAGTTGAAAGCCAGAAACATTGTATCATGGCTCTTAGAATAAAGACCAAAATCTTTAAGACAATCAGCAAAGCACCAGGAGATTCCAGCCTTCTCTGTTAACCTCGCTTCCTCTTGCTTTCTGAGCCCTCCCTACATGGACTTCTTCCTGTTCCTCAACCATGCAAGCCATTCTGCCTCAGGCCACCACCTCCTCCAAACCCGGATGCCTGATCCTCCCTCTGCCTGGAAGGCACATCCTCCCCCCCACCTGCTCTCCATCCCCCCCCCCCCCCATCTGTCTATCTGCATAGCTGCAAATCATCCTTCAGATGTGAGAGCGAATTTCACTTTCTCAGGGAATGCTCTGATGACCAGGTCCCACTCTCTTGTTATTTGCTCTATCCTTATCTATTATAGCGGTGAGACAATTTGCAATTATACATCTATTTGTGCCATTATTTACTAAATCTCCACACAGACAGCCACTGCATATGAATTGCTCACCATGGATGTCCCATCTCTAGGACACTGTCTGGCAGAGGGGCTGCAAGAAGTGGTTCTGATACCAATGGTTAATCTACAGGACTGACAAATTATACTGAAACCCTGAAAAGCTTTGCAGAAATTCTCTCCTATCCTGGTTGAATAATTATTATCATGATGGTTAATTTAGTGATCAGGAAGGAAGTAATTTAAATGGAGCTGTCTTCAAAACATGTTATTTTGTTTTTGGTAAGTTTGATGTATATGCGTGTAAATTTATACATAAGTGTGCAGCCTAATTGGGATGATATTTGATTTTTCAAAGGATCTTTTACATCTTCTATCATATTTGTTCATCAAAAAGTCTCTATGTGGAAAGTACGGCATTTTATTGTGAAGAAATTAAGATGTAAATATATATGTATAGCATATAGTATGTAATAGTAGATATCTACTATAGTCTTATATACCATATAGTAGATATATTGTATATATACTAATTTATCAGTATACTATATAATTATATATTGTGCATACATTACAGATATATCTATGTTATATATACACTAATTTACCAGTGTATTATATATATTTATCTAAAGCTACACTGCAGGCTAGTTGCAAAGGCAGAATCTATTACTGAATTTTATAATCAAGAGTGATGATTAAGATGGTGATAACTCTACGTGGGTGTTTGAAAAGGCTGACTCCAGACAACCCTTCCTTCTGTGTTGGCGTGTGTGAAAATGTCTCTTTAATTTTTACACCATCTTTTGCTGTTTGCTTGTGATAATGAATAGAAGGATGCTATGAGAAGTCTTTCGTTGCTAACTTTTCTGTAAAGTGAGAGAGGATAAAACAGAAGTCAGGCGGGAAGCAGTTGAGCCCACAATGTGTTTGTTGCACCAGCACGTTACTGGGCCAGAGCCCCAGACCTGCGGTTTACTGAGAAGGCTGCTCCACGGTTTGCATGGTTACCCCGAAAACTAATGGGTATGCAATTTTGAGAAAACATAGGATTTCTCCTTTTAAAAGTAGATAGAATTAGGGAAAGACAAAGAAAGGAATGTTATATATCTGTATCATTTAGTTTGCATCAAGGACTTTGCTCAGCACTTTCATATGTCTTATCCTTCTTAGTTAACCCTCCCCACATCCTGAGAGAAGTAGGTACTGTAATTGACATTTATGGCAGAGAAGTCAATTGACTTGCATAACGTAACAGGAGTAGCTTGCTTTGTGAGCTGTTCTACCACTCCGAGCTCCATGAATCATTCCACTGGCTTAAGATCTTCTCCTGGGGCCATTTTCCAGTTAAAGCGAATATTCCACCATGGATTTACTGCCCTATTAGACGAGTTTCTAGGCTTTATGAAATGGAATGACTGGTATCATGCTCGGGCTTGAGGTTGCCACGCCAACCCTCTCTGACGCCGAGAGAGCTGTACACAGCTCCTAGTTCTTACGCCTCGCCCCAAGCAGTGCTTAGGAGCTCTCTTAATTTGATGGGTTTTCTGTGGTCCTCCATATTTGAAAAGGACAGCTGTCATTCAAGAGATGCTGTGATAATTTATTACCAATTCTCCACAACTCAGTCCTTTTGAAAACATCCTGCAAAAATCTACTACTATGTTGGTAATTCCCAGGCCTCGTTGTTGGTGTTCCTGTCTCATCATTTATTACACTCCATAATCATGTGTTATAGTCACCTTCCCCCAGAACTCAACTGGAGGCTTGCTCCAAGGGGATGGCTACTTCTCTTGCCTTGTTCTAAGGTGGGATGTCATTATAGCAACATGTCCTGGTCATGACACCAAGCATCTTAAACATACTTTATTATCTAATCCATAAAACCACACTGTGAGATATGAAATATTGTGATTTTCCATTTTTCTGAAAAGGAAACTGAGACAGCAAAAGAAAATTTCCCCAAAGACACACAGCTTCAAGGAGATGGATGTGGGAATTTGCATGCAGGTGTTCTCTCTTTAAGATCTGCTCTATTGCCAAAAAGCAAATACCACTGGGATGCTCAATGGGAGAGATGGGCATTCTTGACTTAGCTTTTCACTTTGATTTTGTCAAATCAGTATATTATATGTAGTGTGCTGCTTGAGCATAGATATGGATAACTCTTATTAACTAAGATATACAGATAAGTTAAACCACACAAAATTGATAGGGAACATACTTCTTTTGTATCACTCAAGCCTCAAACATAAGGGAATTTCAGAGTAGAGTACATCCTACCCTCAAAGGCGATACCTGCAACTCAGACATTGTAATAAACCAGTCAAAAGAGGGACAGTCGCAAAGTTCTGGAAACTTCAAGAGGTCACAGAATCTTCTGGCATGGAGGAAATCCCTATAGTCTTATAGGGTAATGAGGAAGAGGAGAGAGTTCAGACTTTGGAGAAATGATCCAGAAAGAAACCACAGTATTGACCGGACACCATACCTCCTAGCAACTGTGTGTGCATTTCACCCCTCCTGCTCCACAGAGCTGGTCACCATTTAAACCTCATTCTCAATCTTGTCTTCTCTGACTCCGGCCACTAGAATCTGTCTGGTGCTTAGACTGTTCTCAATCTATACATGTTGCAGGCATTGACCTGGGAAGTATTTTCTGTGGGATTTCTTATTTGATTTCAATCATATTTGATTTGATTTGAAATTCAGTGGAAAAATGTTATGTACATATATAGCATTTTGTTAGAATATATGTATTTCAATGACTCTGTAGTATAATGTGGAACCAACTTCCACTTCTGTTTAAAATTTTTGGCTGAATATAGGGTTTTCTTTGTGAATCTCGGAGTGTGCACTCGTTACTGGCTAATCTGGGTTCTTTGCAAATCTGTCGTGTGCCGTGGTGACTTGCATGCCTTCTTGAATGATTGCTTAGGAGCAAATTCATTGGCATAAAACCATCCTTGAGTTACTTTTGTTAATATCTTTAGCTTGTGTTAAAAAATTTCACAGTAATATGAAGAATATTCAAGTACTAGTTTTAATTAATCATGTTATGGTTTTGTTAAATATACTTTTTTGACCTGATATATTACAGAAGTGACAGGAAATTATGGCACTCAGAAAGGGTCGCTGTTTTGTTACAACCAATTATATCATTATGCTTTAGTCTTAAGGTGTTTCAATTTTTAGGGAAGCTAAGTGCTATAAATCTTGTGAAGTTGCTGTGGACACTTAGTGGGCAGAGAACAATGCATTGAAGTCTCTGTGTTGCTCCCAGGACTTTCTCTGTATTGGACATGCAGCAAATATCCTATTGGCTTGTTCCATTGTGGTGTAAAGTCATCTAAATTTGGGAATATGGTTAGCCTCAAATAGCAGGAGCCTGGGCAGGATCTGAGCAGCATAGGAGAATAGTAATTATAACTTGTTTGCTTCTTTCTTTCTGAGTGTGGTCATTAGAGTGGCATCTTTGAAATCTCATGGCATTTTTTTTGTTGCTCCATAGGTGGAAAAAGCAATTCAGGTCTGTTAATAAGCAAGCATTTCATCTTCTACCTTAAATAGTTCTGCAGAATGGGGTCTCTCCATAATTCCAAGCTGAAGTTATAGGACCCATAGTTCTTTGCCTCGATAAGAGAATCCTTAGAAGATCTACTGCAATGTTGAAATGAAAGGAATGAAGGTAAAACCCTAAATCCCAATATAAAAAACTCCAACCATAACCAAGCAGATTCTTACAACAGGGAATCATTTCACCATTTTGATAAACTTATATGCGGCTTTAGAAAGAACAGCTGTAAAGGTTTTAGATGTTTTGATCACAGGTTAGAATGAAAGAAATGATTTTGCTATCTGGTCCTTGGAGAAGGCCCATTGCTCCTCTCAGCAGGAATTCCCAGACATTCGAGCTGTTCTGATCATTTATCCCCCTCCTGCTTCAGGTAGCAAATTGACAGTGGATTGGGGAGCATAAATGTTGGGTAATAGAAATTATGTAAATGTTGCATTCCAGCAAGACAAATTTCAGCCCCTTGGGGTCTTTTAAATAGCATTAATTCTAGAAATTAGACACAAAATTTAACTTTTTCATGCTAATAATGATTTCATAAAGAAAAACTCGTTAGTAAAGGTGACAAATATGAAGTTCTATTGAACATTTAAATTCCAGAATCTCAGTGAATGCCTCAGGGAGATATTTACCCAGCCAATGACTCTCCGATGTTATTAAGAAGTAATTTATTCAAGAAAGTCTCCATTCATGAGTTTACATAAGAACAATATCTGCTTTACAAAGGCTTGTATTCTCAGTGTAGCACATACCTAATTTACAATGACTTTTGGTTAAAATTTTCATTAGGTTAGTTCAATAGTATTTGATAATTTTAATTCAGTTTTATGAGATCCCAGGTTTCCATTTATAGGAAGAGAAAATGAATGCAGAGGAAATAAATTTTTAAAGAGCAAATTTATCTCTCAAATGAGCCCCGCTAATTTCAGTAGCAAATCTGAGGTGGAGGAAAGTTAACCTTTAGTATTTCTGTGGCAGTGCTTTTCAGCATAGACTGTGCGCATCCAATGAAAAACAGCTCAGATCCACAGCATCAGTGCTTTGCAGCTATGCCAGTCTGTGTGGCGATCCTACAAGAGACTCTTCGAAAGACTGAAATGGAAAGGGGATCCCACGTTTAAGCATAGAATGTTTTCACGAGCCTGAGGACAGGAATGGAAGAGTGGTCCTCAGGCATAAATCAGGCCTAGGGAGACAGAACCAAAATAGATGAGAGGTGAGTGCTCCAGGCTCCTTAAACAAGGGCTAAGAAATATACAACTACTAGAGGTCATGAATTTAGGTAGGAAAACTATTATTTAAGCTTTAAGCAAGAATGTGAAATCAGAGAAGACTCAGAGTCCCAAATGCAGGAAGATGAGAAAGGCATATCACCGGGCCAGTCATTGGAAGGCAGACCAACCCTGAGACGTGATGGACAGTTTGCCCTGCTTGGCTTAAGAAGGGATGACCTAATGAGAAGTTGTGAAACACACACACACATACACAGAGAACTTTCAAGTTTTTCCAACAATTTTTTCCTGTTAAAGCTAGCTGATTTAGACTTCCACGGCGGTAACTTCAAACTCCTTCCCATGTAAACTGCAAATAGCATAGGGCCACGCAAAGTGAAACACTCCCCTCATCTTATCAACAAGTTGAAATAATCCGGTACTCTTTGCCAATGATGAAGTCCAGCTACTCATGGTATTGCCACCATATTGACAGAAGAATTATAAATAAAATTCCCCATTGCATCATGCAGCAGGAGACTGAACATGGAACCATGGTCTGCACAGACTGTTGTGACAGCTGTGGGTGAAAAAGACCATGGAAGGCAATCCACTCCCTGTTCTACCAGTACCATTCTGAGCGGGCCTCTTTCCTCTGACTGTTCAAGTAAAGGAAGAGGACAGCAAAGCAATTAGTCAGTGATTTTGATCAACGTAGAAAACCAAACTAGGTTATTCAGCTTCTAAATGTCTTCTTTTACTTAATAAAGTCTTACTTGGGTTTACTCTCTTTACTTAGCTTGTGCAAACGTCCTTGGTCTACTTAGAAAGCAGACTGTTTCACATCCATATCCAGAACAGTCTTTTTTTATCAATAGGGGTCCTGGACTCTAATGCAGCCTCATATTAAGTCAGAATTCAAATGAACATCTTCTGATTTTTTGAGTCTTGATCCCTGAGAGAACATATAAAGTCAAAAGCCCTATACGTTAGTTGTATATGGACTGTATAGTCTGCCTAAAATACATTCTGCTAGTATTAGAAATGAATCTACAGGATATATTGTGTGTGATTGTCATTGTCATTGTCATTTTAAGTTACAGCTCTGTATTTTATAGTATATAATGAAATGAGATGATAAAAGTGACATCAAGCTTTGGATTTCAGTATCTAAATCACCCATTTTATTCATCATTTGGCAGCTGAATGTCTCTTAAATACTGTGCAAAGTTTTACGATTTAATGTTTGCCTAAAGAACTAAAAGAAATGTGTTAAGCTGCATTACTAAGTAGAGGCAGAGTATGCTGCATAAACTCCTCAGAAGGCAGATGCTTAACACAAGTTTCCTTTGACCTCTGAGAAGAGGAGGGCAGGGCCAAAGTTTGAGCTGATCTATCTACCTCTGGACTCCCCGTTCCCAGAGGCTCATCACATCTGCACCATGCATGGAGCAAATTAAGAGATTACCTGTTTTCCCACCACTGCATTTAACTGGCTCTGAAAATACTTTCAAGCTCTACTTTTCTCCTAAGAAACTGATGTTTTGATCTCCAGCGGTTATTCATGTTTAGCCCCTTGTCCTCGTTAGCTTTGCTGTGACCAAAGAGAACTCATCGCTATGTAAGAATCTTAACTCATAACGGTTCAGTGAAGTTACTTCCAGGGCTGTGACTCTCATGTGCCTGCTAGTTTTCTTGACGATTTTGTAGCCTATGAACCTTGTTTCTCTGATTTAGGAGCTTCCAAACAGGACATTCTATTCCTGTGATGGAAAGTGGCCTAATTGTGACAAAGCACTCGTTGTTATTTGTGATTTTTATTTTACTCGGCCCTCTGCCAGTGCAAAGAGTTTTCCTTCGCTGTACCCCACACCCATCAGTCACATGCCAAGTAAGAATAGGGCCAGAAAACAGTTGCAATGTAGTTTCCAAACTCACTTTGTTTTGACTGTGCCTCCAATAGATAATCATGGTCTGCCATCACATTGATGGAGAAGCAACCCTTTTTGTAGCACGACTCCGTGATTTTAGGGGATCTGTGAAAGTCCTATTGCTCCCCAGAATGTTTTCTCATCTGTTGGCTCATATTAAAACAAAATTCTCCATCATCAGTGCTTCCTCTTTTTTTATCGCAGGGCATGAATGCTAGGCAATATGTGAAGGTGGTAACATTGACAACTCCCCAAAATGTTATTAATCATACTTCAAGGGGAGGGAACTACATGAGGATTTTTTTGTGGGAGTAGGAGGCCATGAAGTTAGAAATTCTAAAAAGGAGTAGAGAAAGGGGACCAGGAAAGAAGGAGAAGAATAAGAAATTGAAAATCCAGAGATCTTGGAGACCCTCTTGCCTAATGACCTTTGTTTTGGGCCTTACTGACAAAACTCTAGGACTTAAAGGATCTAAGTTGCTTTTTGTCACCCACTCACTTAGAGAGGCTAATCCTAATATTAACGAATACTCTTGAGCAATAAGATGTGTAAAATATCTTCCCTCTCATAATCACGCAGATCATATATGACCCAGATTGCAATTCCTATCCATGCAATGCATATGTATTTTAAGATTAAGTAACTTTTTCCTTTCCCATCTGTGCTCCAAATCTGTGCCATATGTCACCTAACAAGGTATTTTCCATTATTCTTTTATTCAGTTCACTGCATTTTGTTCCTCTTGTCCCTTGAAAATTAGCTCGTCTGTAATCAGAAATCGCTTCCACTCACAGTTCAGTGCCCCTACCGTAGATGTGGCAAATGCTTGTTTACGGGGCTGGTAATTGGATTAAAACATTGAAAAGAAACAGAAAAATGGAATGTATTGAAAAAAATAAAAAAAAAATAGGCACGAAAATCAACAAAACCAAAATGAATCACAAAGTTCTAATGAATGAAATTGCTATTAATAGGAATCAATTATCAGTAACAATGTCCCAGAGTTTGTGGTCCTCAATATTCAATTGCAATGATATTTAAAAACCTAAAAGAAGGGAAAGCATTCTGAACAGCCTTTCTGTGAGGCGGACTTGAAAATGGTTGATTAGTTTCTGTGTGTCTTCTGGGATGTCTTGAATAATGGACAGTGCATAAATCTTCACTAGGTCTGGATACAGAAATACTACAGTAGGGGAAGCTCCCTGTATTAAATTATTAAGGAGAATTAATTATTCTTCTCAGAATCACAGGAAAGAAAAAATAAGAATGATCCCATTCCAAAGAATCTTGCTGAGTGGTATGCGCAGGTGGAAAGTGACGTTAAGAGTCCTTGGGCATGATGTGCCATTTTGTCAACTCAAGAGTGACAGAGTTGGCATATAATCCACTGCTTCCAAACTCAAAACTATACCCATAGGACTAATTTTCTGAATATCTTTCCAAAAATCTTGCCAAAATATTTTTTTTACAGAAGCCAATGTTTTGGAAAATCAAAATAAAACATCTTGCAATAAAACAAAACCAATTGTAGTATAGGAATGGGAAATCTAATAGCCATCCAGGAATGCCAATATCCAACAAGTAGGCTTTGATATAAAGGTGAGCCAAAGAGACAATGGATCAGACCCAACAGTGAACAAAATCCAGAAGAGAAAAATCCAAAGAGAAACAACAGATATGTTTGTATATCAGAAAGCATAAAAAGCAGAAAATCAGAAAATCACATCCACGTGAGTAAGGCACCATCCCTACCTTCTTAGCAGGGATCTTTGAGCAATCCACCTTAACTCTGCCAACGAGGAATCTCTTACCTGCTTGACCGGGTCACTCCTTCTCTAGTTCTGTAGACCTAAAGACGAGGAAAAAAAGAAATAATTAAGTTCAGTCCTTTAATTTGAGAAAGATATTCTATGCTGACATGTAATTTTTAAAAACTACTCATTTTTTGTTAAAGAAAAAGTTGGAATGAAGGCAGAGTCTAATAATTAAGCAGGTGAGGTGAATTTTGCGTTATTTGCTCTTGCAAATTGCTCATTGTGCTCATTGACCCAAAGGGAAGGCAAGAGTGAAATTTAGTTGCAGGGAACTTGTTCAGTTCTCTTCAGAGTAAAATGACGGTGCTGCATAATTGATTTCTGATTTCTGCCACATCCATGCTGATAAGATTTTTACTAGAGTCTGTCTATATTTTCTTGAGGATTTTGATAGCCGATGGCTACCTTTTATTTTATCCATATCGACTGAATCGTGGGAAAGGAAGAGAATGAATGCCCTTCTTCTGCCACAGAAATTCTGTCTAGGGACCTACTATCAGAGGATTATTATACAAATCTGCTTAGTCTGTTTTATTTCGGTTGTATAACCTAGAACATTAGCTGGTTCTTTCAGTCCAGTGCTTCCTAATATCCATTTAGTATGTGTAATATTTTTATTTTTTGGCCAAGCAATGCACACTAGGTGCTCAGATGTTTTAGACGAGTTACAATTCATTTTCTTGGTTGTCAGTGGTATAAGATTGATAAATTAGGAGCAGTGAGGAATAGTCTATTATAAGTGGAGAACCTGAACACAATTCTAGAAACCCTGAATCCGTTGGTCTAGCCAGGGGTTGGCAAACCATAGCTCATGGGCCAAATCCAGCCTGCCACCTCTTTTGATATGATGCCTGAGCTAAGAGTGGTGTTTTTTTTTTTTTTAAAGATTGGCACCTGGGCTAACAACTGTTGCCAATCTTTTTTTTTTCTGCTTTATCTCCCCAAACCACCCTCCCCCCCCACCCCCCCACATAGCTGTATATCTTAGTTGCAGGTCCTTCTAGTTGTGGGATGTGGGACACCACCTCAATGTGGCCTGATGAGCGGTGCCATGTCCGCGCCCAGGATCCGAACCCTGGGCCGCCGGGAGCAGAGCGTGCAAGCTTAACCACTCGGCCACGGAGCAGGCCCCTGAATGGTTTTTTACCTTTTTAAGTTGTTGAAAAAAATATAAAAAGAATACTATTCCATAGTGCATGAAAATTATAGGAAATTTGAATTTCAGTGTCCATAAATAAAGTTTTGTTGGAACATAGCTACGCTCATTTGTTTGAGAGTCTGTGGTTGCTTTCACGCTACAGTGGCACTGTAGAGGTAAGCAGGTAAGTAGTTACAAGAGGTAACTAGTTGGAACAGAGAGGATACAGCCTACAAATGCTGGAAGATTTACCACCTGGCCCTTTAAGAAAAAATGTATTGACCTCTGGCTTAGGCTGCGGTTGATTTCATCTTTGTTGGAGGTGTGTGGGGGGTAACGTGATGAGATCCTAATCATTGAGGTTGATCACTCTAGGTAGCCAAGTGACAACTTTTCAGACCATTAAAATAAAAGTGACTGTATTTTATTCTGGAGTCATTTAGGTTGCTCACCGTAGATCAAGAGGGGCAGTCAGGAACAAATAGAGTCCTTGGCTGTTTGTGTAGGAAGTTCTAGGCTGGCTTCATTGCTCTATGATAGTGGTTGATCGAGTCTACTTTTTATTGTATTATGAGTCTTCAAGACTCGCCTTAATATTTGATAAGAATATATAGAACATTAACTTAATATGGAATAAATGAAAAACAATTCTTGAAAGAAGCAAAACAATATATAAGTACGCATATAATGATTTACATGAAGCATCTATAGGAAATTTAAAAAGTTTCTGTATTTATATAAAGTATGCATATAATACACATAATACTTAAGCATTTATATGAAGTTCAAAAACACGTACGATCAAACTATATTTTTAGTGAAAAGACGTATTCACATATGAGTGGCAAAGGATTAACCTTGCCCAAACCTTGCCTTTGGCTTTGGCTCTTGGGAGATAATTTTTAAACCCTTGGAATACCCTGTCTGACAGGAGTGTCATTATTTACCTGAGGGCCTTGTGCTGCACCAGATAATCTAAGCCACCAATGTGATTAATGGCCCTTGGGGGTTGGGTCGTGGACCATGCAGTATCAATGCAACTTCTAGAGGAGCTGGAGACAAAGATCAGCCTGGCAGATGACCAACCGTGTTTATGTGACTGAGCCCCAAGAAAAACTCTGGACATCAAATCTTGAGTGGGCTTCTATGGTTGGCAGTACTGCATACATATTGTCACACATCATTGTTGGGAGAATTAAGCACTGTCCACACAACTCCACTGGAAGGGGACCACTAAGAGCTCTGTACTTGGAACCGCCCCAGACCCTGACCCATGTGCGTCTTCCTTTGGCTGATTTTAATCTCCATCCTTTCACTGTAATAAACCATAATTGTGAGTATAACAGCCTTGATGTGTTCTGTGAGTTTTTTAGAAAATTATAGAACCTGAGGATGGTTTTGGGGACCCTCTAACTTGCAACTGGTGTCAGAAGTGAAGGTGGTCTTGGGGACCCCTGAAAACTAGAATATGTACATTTAAAATTTGTTAAATACAGTCATGTGTTGCTTGATGACAGGGATACATTCTGAGAAATGCATTGTTAGGTGATTTCATCCTTGTGCAAACATCATAGAGTGTACTTACACAATCCTAGATAGTAGCCTATTACACACCTAGGCTATATGGTGCTAATCTTATGGGACCACTGTCATATGTGCAGCCCACCATTGACCACAATGCTATGTGGCACATGACTGCACACACACATACACATAATCACAAAAATCGTGCTAGTGGTTACCAGGGTTGGGCGGTAGGCATGACGCATGTTTTCTAGGATGGTAGCGATATTTTGTTTCTTGATCTGATGGTGATTAAATGGGTATTAACATATATCATGTAACTTTAATTACACACACACACACACACACACGGGGTCCAGTGTAGCAACTAAAGCATCCAGCTACACAAAAGATTACCAATTTATCCTTAGTCTCATTACTCAAGGACTATTCTCTATTTTTCTTGAAAGAATAAGTCAATTAGTTGTTCAAGGATTATAATCTCAATTCTCATGGTCATGTGATAGAATATTGGCTTTAATTTATTTTATTTGCTATTTCCTGGAGTCTTGGAAATTCTGCCCCATTGCTCATATGTGTATCTGGGAATACAGTATGTGATTTCTCTTGTTTTGACTTAGTTGTAGCAGAATGAACCCTGTCTGTATAGGTCAGGTCAGATGACTTTAGAATCTCAGCTACTGAAGGCACGATAATTGGCCTCGGTGAGTAATTTTAAACTAATTGATCAGGAGGAGGATTAGAATCCACCAACTGTCTGCTCCCTGCATCTGCAGAGATCCATTCAGGCCCAGTTTCTGCCCATTTTGCAGCCTCACGTGTCTACATGGTACATGCAATATTGTTATCTAGAAAGATCGCTATCATCTTCCATGTAGGAAGAGGAGCTTGAAAAAAGCTCCTGATTGCTTACAGCCAGATCACTGAACTTCTGTAGCAACTGCCAGTGCTTAGTATCTGACAAAGCTGACAAGGCCCAGAAATAGAGATGTAACATGATCACGGTCAGGTAAGACAATTTTAAGTATTCATTTAACTTCTTAAGGTATCAGACATAACTTATTGACCTTTGAAGATAACCTAAAAATCAACACAGGTTGGAAGCATTTTTACTAGATGTTGGTCCACGGGTATCTCTTATAAAATAACGTAATTATAGTTCGCAAAGGGAAAAAGATTATGAAAATGGCGGCTATGTAGCTGAGTAGAGTAGGCAAAGTCTGCCAAAGAAGCAGTTTTGCTACAGGCCTCCATCAGTGGTCTGCTCAGACAAAGGGCTATGTGTAGACTGAACATGGAAACTTACTGGGTCATCTTATAAAGTGATTGCCTTTTTAAAGTCACCCAGATTGACTGTCACAAGTCAATTCCTGGTAATTGCATTACCAGGCTTCATCTCATTTCATTGTTCATATGGCCCTGAATAATCAGGCCACTCTCATTGATTAGTGGCTTGTTCTGGCCAACTGAACAACTCAATCAAATTGACCCTGTGGCAACTTGTTTCCTTGGTTAGCAGATAGTGGTTCGGATTCCCCCAAAGCCTGAGTCAGCCATATTTGGGCCATTTAAAGCACTAACCATGGGGCTGCTTCCAAGTAAAGAATATGGTTGCAGAGAACAAACCAGTGGGTGGCACTACCACATGTTGCAGGCAGAGCTGGGGCACACAACTGGCAGTTCTCAAATTTTCCTGTGCATAATAATCATTTAATGGAACTTGTGTAGAAACTCTGATTCCGGGGCCGGCCAGGTGGCACAGCAGTTAAGTTCGCACGTTCTGCTTTGGTGGCCCAGGGTTCGCTGGTTTGGATCCTGGGTGCGGACATGGCACCGCTTGGCAAGCCATGCTGTGGTAGGCGTCCCACACATAAAGTAGAAGAAGATGGGCACAGATGTTAGCTCAGGGTCAGTCTTCCTCAGCAAAAAAAAAAAAAAAAAAAAGGAGGATTGGCAGCAGATGTTAGCTCAGGGCTAATCTTCCTTAAAAAAAAAAAAAACCAAAACCAAAACTCTGATTCCTAGGTCCCACTCTAGAGATACTGATTCAGTATTCTGCATTGGAGCCCTAGGGATATGCATTTTCAACAAGTACCCCAGTTATTCTGATATTGATATTTTCAGAGAACCTTAGAGAAACACTAAGTTTCTTTTTGTCCTGTAGCCCAAACAGTTAGAACTGCTTCTAGGCCTCCACAAGAGGCAGTTGGTTTCTACTCTTGCAATGTAATTCATGTGCTTCATTCCAGAATGTTTAGCCTCACGCATTCTATGACCCAGCATCCAATAGCCCCATCCGCAAGCCATAAGACTCATTTGGCCATTGTATAAATGGTACTCACTTGGCTTCTATATAATTTTGAGGATATGGAGGATGTGACCCTCCAAAGTATATTATTAATGTTATGTAAATGTATACTCTAATGTCACCAGAGAATAGCCTTGGCAGATTTCTTGCCCCAGACCACACATTGCTACAATCATCATTACCTTGCAGCTGTCAAATAAAGCCATGAGCAGCTGGGTCAAACTAGTCTGCTTTTCTTTTTTTTTTTCTTTGGACTATATTAAAAGACTTTATAATGTTAATAAATAGAGGCAATTAAAGGTTAAGTATTTAGCTCAGCCAGCCCTTAGAATAATGACTAATTATAAAGACTGGTTCAGTTTAATTCTCCAAATTTAAATTTGGTATTCATAGTTATTAAAAGTCTAAGAGCTAAATATAAGAAATCTATTTTATTTTTTGTCAATTTTTAATCAGAATTTTGGTGTTTGATAAGTGATCTGTTGGTCTAATGCTCACAGCTGGGCTGGCCAATCAGTAGGGAAATTAACACTCACGAAAAATTCAGACTGGATTGAAAGTCAGTTTAATTCAACAAATATATGGTGAGTATATGCTGTGTTTAGGGCATGAATGTGACTCAGTCCTTGCCTACAGGAGGATGCAATCTTAAATAAGTAGCAATAATACTATGAAAAATGTGTAAAATCTCTAAGAGGAGTTCAGGTTAAATTGTCTAGAGTTCAGAGGGGAAGGAAATTATATCTCGTGAGGATAAATGAAGATGTCACAGAAGAGGTGGCATTAGCAATGGCAGTTAATCAGGGGCTGTGTTGAGAAAACACACAATCCAGTTTGGGTGTTCTGCTGATTGCATTTTGGGAGTGATAGCAGATGACAGAGCTGTAGGCTGTGATTTTTCTATGCGTTTGGGTCCTGGCTCCGGGTGAGGCATTGCTAGTTTCAAATCAGGATCCGTTGCAGTGGTGGGAGCCAAGAAGATGATGCTCTGTTCCCTAGCTTGTAAAGTCATCTGTTCTCTCTGTCTCAATTTTTCCACCCCTGCAATATGATATTTAAGATTCCTCCTTATCTCAAAGGAACATCAGAATAAAACCTTTTATTTAATTAGGACTTCACAAAACATCAAGTCATATGTGATCTCTTTGGGTTTGTACAACCAACCTTGTAGTCCCATGGGACTGGCATTTTAATCTCTGTTTTTCAGGCGAGGAAACTGAAGCTCAGAGGAAAAAAAAGGAAATTGTCTAAGGTCACACTGCTTTCAGTGAGAGAACCACAATTCACATCCACGTCTACTGCCACCAAACCATGATTAACCTGCCTGTCTTCACAGCGAGGAATGAATAAGGACGGGTATATTTTGTAACAGAGGCAATGTTGAAACTCCCTTAACCATGACCCAACTAATATTCATGTTCAGGTTGCTAGATTTTTTTAGATGTAACTTTTAAGAAAAAAAGAAGTCATTAAAAGCAAAGCAAAGAATAAGAGAACAACAACAAATAAAAGAAAGTATCAGAGAGAGTAAAATAGAAATAGTTGGGTCAACTAGATACCAAGTGTCTTTGACGTGATGCCTCATGAAACACATACATTGTTTTTAGCCAAAAATGCTTAATATGAATCCATGAGGCCTCTGAATATAACTTCCACTTCATAGGAAACACGAAAGATGGAGGAATAAGCCAAATAGCGGCAAGAAGTATCAACCAGTCAAATCCAGAAGGCAGGGCATTCTGGAAGGACGAGTGGGTTGACTTCCTTACAAGATCAAGGGCATCCATCGGAGCATGGGGTTGGGGAATGCAGGGAATGGTGCAAGGAGTGATTACAAAGGGACTCAAGGAAAATTTGGGGTGCTATCTTGATTGTGGCAATGATCTCATGGATGATTACACCTGATAAAACTTACCAAATTGTGCATTTTAAATACATACAGTTTATTGTATGTCAACTATGCTGCAATAAAACTGTTAAAAATGTTAATGGTGAAAGTGATTCATAGATCAATAGAAATGCTCATTTGTAAATCTCTGGGTATCTCTGTCTCTCCCTCTAAGCTGGTGTTTTGCCTGAATTGTCCATATCATCCTTTTGAACATTAGAGAAAACTGAAGGACTGGCATGGCTGCTTTTGTGAACCTGTGCCTCTTTGGGGCACCTAATTTGAGCAGTTAATGTAGTCACAGGGTTAGTTTAAAGGGTTATAAGCTAAAACGAACTGCCATTCTGAGATGCTCAGAACAATCCCGACTGGAAAATGATGTGGGCAATGCCCCTCGCAAGCGGAAAGGCTCAATTTTATTTCAATCTGAGCTTCATCTGATTCCACCCTGTGCACTTATCCTAGGTGTTCCAGTGGATCAAGAGTTAATGCATGTGCACCGACAGAGGCACCTTTGTAAAATTGAATTTGCATAAGCCCACATACCGCAGAGTGTTTAAGAGATCCATCAGTAAATATAACATTGCTCCCACAGATAAAAATAAAAAGGCTCCTTGAAACTTGGGAAACATATTCAATAACTCCAGCTTACATGCTCTTTAAGTTACAGGAAACATTTCAACACTGATTTAAAGTTGTGACCAGCTTGGCAACTATTCCTGTGGCCTTTTGTGCTTAAAAACATCTCCATTTCAATATGTCGACACCTGAGAAAACCAGCCCACAGTCACTAACACATATGCTTTCATTTATTGGGAAGGAGCTAAATGCAGGAATACATTTTGAATATATTATTTCTTCTAAAACAAATACTTGGTCAAGTTTCATAACATTCACTGATACAGGCAGTTACTAAAATAGGAAGTGGACCCCAGACAGTTTTCCTAATTCTATTGCATAACTTTATAAAAAGTCAGCTGTTTGAATAGTAATAACCATAACCACCATAGCCATGAGGCCAGCGGATCAATTCATTTGTTCAAATAGCATGGTGCCTTTCAAACTGACGTCTTAAAACATTTCAAATGAATAGGGACCCTTTGGATTGCCCAGAATGCATATTCATTTTCCTTCCACTAGTCACCCCTCCATCATGTTTCCATCTGATTTATTTTGGAGGGCCTTTGGCTTATCAGTGTATGCTGTGATGTATGTGTGTGTGCCTGTGTATGTGCAACAAATGAAAAAGAATCCTGAGAACAGGCTATGAGTTGAACTAGGCTCTTTCTAGCTGGCATACAACCCTCCTCCCCAGGTAGGAATCGTGGATGTTTCTGAGACAAGTCATTTCAGGGCTTTCCTTCCCTTCTCATCTGCTACTCCACCACCACTTGAGACACCTCTCAATTTCTTCTACTATGCTCAAGGGGCAGACATCATGTGGATTGCTGGAGGTCACATACAGGTTGGAGATAGAGCTGCTGCCAGTGTTTGGCTGCCTGGGGCTGTGGTGGGCATTGAACACTGAACTGCCCTCCTCTGTCACATTTATCCTGGGGAGACATGGAGCCAACCAGGCCCTTCAACCTTGAACTGATTTGACGAGTGGAATCTATAAATGGTACACACTCTGTCGCTTGTGCTTGGCTGGGACTTTTCACCTGGAGTAGGGAAAGGTTAAACTCTGGGGGCCCTGAATGGAGAGAATGGTATGTGCGCTGTCAAGTTGAGGAATAGATTTGGAAACCCAGAAAATGGCTACAAAAGCAAGGAAAGCTAAGATGCCTGAAAGTCTAGCCAGGGTGGCAGCAGAGTAATGGAAGGATGTTCTCCCCTTTGCAAGAAGGGAGAAGGATGAAGCCTGCAGAGAAAGTCCCCGACCACTAGGATCGCTGGCCTTGTCAGGATGGGTGAAACCCAGTATTAGTTTCATGGACTTTAGCTTCATTCGTGGACCATTGATTGCTGGTTTTGTAGAATATATTTTTTTCTTTCTCTTTAGGATCTTATGACCTTTTTCTACCAAATGAGCTATTTGTGGACCTTAACATTTAGGAATAATTTGCAGGATGTTGATGTATCTAACCCTGCCTCCCTGAGCAATCTTAAATCCTAATATTTATTAATAAATGATTTGCAAAATTATGCCATCACTCTTCTTTTCAAACTAATTTGTGATGTATAGGAATTGGGATTAAATAAATAAATAGAATTATATTTTATTATGTCAGTATTACGTTTATTTTCAACTACAAAATGGATACCAAAATGTTAATGCCTGCTAGTGGGTTAATGCATCCAGGGTAGAATGGGCCTTCCAGGAAAGCCTGCTCCCCATCTTCTTGAGGATTAATGATTAAAGATATAATTCAAGGTATTTGAATTGCAAGAAAAAGTAGAAATTTCTTTCTTGCTTATACATATATTTACTCATATCCCTAATATGTTCTTAGGCATATTATGTGCTTGTAATGCAGAGCCCTTGAAAAGCTGATTTGTAGACAATTTTGCTAGTTCCACAAATCTCTGGGCATAAGGTCTCTATTTAATTTTGATTTCCACTGTCTTTTCCACTGGCAGGCATATTCCTTGGCCCTAGGAACAAGTTTTGACCTTTTCAGCTCCTTTCTTCAGTTTGACATTAATTTTTATTCTTAACAGGTTTCCATTGTACGGAGTGAACAATACAGGGGCCTGGGGGGCCAAAATAAACTCGTAAAGTGCCCGTGAGTTTTAACCAAGGACTGCAGCTCTACATGATTAAAAGCTTTAAATTCTCAAAGAGCAACACGAGTAATCCAGGACCACAGTGCTGAGTGGCTTCACACTGGCTTCATTTGTTGGTATTGTTATTTTCCTGGGTTATATTTGATTTGTAGGAATGATGAGGATTTTAGTTGCTACAGTTCCTGCGAATCTCTCTCTGCCATTGCCAAAATGTCTTAACTATTTCAATAATTTTTAAAGGATCATATCCAAACACGTGAGGAAAAGAATGCAGGCATGAGATATACAGATGAGGAGAGATTCACGTAAACCACGCACCTGCGGCTGTGACCTTCAAGGCAAACGCAAAAATTCTCTCCAGTTTATTGTATGTTTAGCAGAACTGAAGGCAGATGGTCCGGATGGTTTTCTATCCTGCTTTGTTTTCTACGCAGCTATTTTTAAAGATCTCTAGGATCCCAAACTTTTCCTTGATAGCCCGTCCCAGTGTTAAAAATTTATGTGCAGTAATTTCTAGCCAAACTCTACTTCTGCTCTTTCTCTTTTGCAAAAATAGAGAAAATTCACATTGTACCTTCTTTGCAATATTGCTTCAAATACCCAAGGGTTGCTATGAGGGTAGTTTTTTTAGCTTCACTTTTCCAGGTTAAAACACCTCTATTATGGTTAATATTTCATCACAAAGCTTGTTCCATAGCACATTGTATTTATATTTGTATATTCATTTTTCAAAACTTGAGCCCCAAACTGGTTGCAGTAAAGAATGTGACAGTGAATGTTGAAACTGAGTAGCAGTTTCACTTCTTGCCTCATCTCATTCTGAAGAGATAACCATTATCATTACCATCATTATCTCAATATATCTACTGTTTTTAGTTGCTGTAAATTTCTCTTCAGCTTGCGATCTGCTGGGACCACCAAAGTTGTGTGTTTGTGCTTTTGCCTACTTCTTTTACCCAGATTTTGAATGGAGTCCCAATTTTCTGACTCTAAGCATGTTAATAAGCATCCATCTTCAAGGGGTTTTCTCCTTAACCTAATTTGTTTTGAGAGTTCAAAGTTCTTTGAGATAAGCTCCAGAAGGCTAAGTCAATGTAAGTTTTCAAAGTCAATCTCTCTTTCCAAATGTCACTTAGAGCAAAATGGATTTCTTTTGTTCCAATAGGTTAACTGCCGGTAGTAAACTGAAGATGACACGCTGAAGAATCTATTTGTGCTCTAATTCCATAACATGTCGCCACTTGAGTTAGAAATGTAACAATATTTCTGCAACATGCTGTGATTCATCTCTGAGGGAAAGGATGGATATTCAGGTCCAGGGACATGAGCCTGTGATATCGGTAATCAGTCATTTCAAACATAAAGTCAGCCTTAAGATACCTTTCAGTGGGTCAGCCAACCGAGGCTCTGTTTACCATCTTGCTGCGTAATTTTCTACATCCAAAATCTCTCTTTCCCAACAACTGGGCGTTATGTGAGAAATAATGAACTTTAGGTACTGGGCGTTATGTGAGAAATAGTGAACTTTAGGTATCTCTTCCTGCCTATTTTCGCCTTGGTTCAGCTGCTGACGTACACATTTTTTGGGCCATGGTTATTAAATGGATTGCACAGCTTTAGTAGACAAAATCAATGTCATAGGACTTTGAGAATGACCAAAATCTAAAGAGTTATGAGGGGAGTCCTGATGGTGACTTCTTCTTAATCGGTGTATAAATACTCTACATTTTTCTCGTGTTTTTATTCTTTTGGGGAAACTGGAGAGGAGTTGCAGCTGATGACACTATTCCACCTGAACAGCCCTAAATATTAACTTGTGGCTACTTGCTATTGAACAACCACAGAGAAATAACCAAAGATTAATAAACGTTGCTCAATTTAATGGTGGTTGTTCTGGGGCCAGTTCTTCCTCACAGTATTTTGAGTGTACACAGCAGCTGCAAGCTTAAAATGAAAGGTTCCTCAAGTTCACCTCTTAGCCCCTGTAATACTTCAGCTAAGCCTGCCTGAGGACTTCCTCCCTTTCTTTGATGGAAATAATAAACTGTGATGAGTTCGCAATAACAGCTCTCGTTCCCACCGCCATCTTATTTCTAAGAAGTGAAACAATAGCTCCTTACATTGCTGAGAATAAGACCCTCCAGAGCAGTGGAGCTCAGACTGAGACACTGGAACGGGGCTTTCTTCATACAAAGTGCCACAAGGGTCATGGAAAGGCATCTTGATATGGAGTTGCCATGCATGCATAACGATGTTGTAGTGACACTGCTCTCTTTCGGCAAGTGGTTAATGTGTGTTCCAATGAACACAACAGAAAGCCAAGCTACTGTGTCAAAAGATCATCTGGTGGCTCGTAAGTCCCCTTTGCCAATGGATCCCTCCACCATTACTGGTTTGGCTGGAAAGGAGATAATTATTAATTTTTCACCATTTCTGTGACCTTTTCTTATTGATAGTCATACCTATTTCTGTCAATTTAGGATGAAAATATCCCTCAAAGAAAGACACCACTTACTCTGAAGACCAGGCCCATGGAGGAGGGGTCAGTTTTTAGTATGAAATGAGACTTAGGCACGTGAATTTCCTTCAGGTCACAAGTCATGTCCTTCCTCATATGCCTGCCAAGCCTGCTGGGCCTACAAATCTGTGCTATGAGGGTGACTGATGAAGCAAGATACCGGGGTGAACAGCTGAAAGATCTGAGAGAGCAGTCACACCATCCCTGAAGTGCAAGGTCACCAGGTAGAAGTTCAAAGGTGGCAGCCACTGTTGACTTTTACTCCTGGAGAAGTCATGCAAGTTGTCAGGCATGTACTAGCCTGCACAGATATCTCTCATCTTAGTCATCTGATCTGGGCCATGCAGCTGAGCCCTTCAGAGTAATGTCTGAGTGCATTTCTTTGTATGGATGGTTCTATCCCAAACAAATGCAGGTAAATTGTAGTACGGAGAAAATGTATGTATTCTAGTGATGGACGTGGTAGAGAGCATGCTGTTGGAGCCCGCCCAGATCCCTTTACCAGGCTAGTGTTCACATCCCGGAGTAGCTATGAGTGTTGACTGTTAATGGCTCACAGCTGCTTTCTTCTCCAATGAATTGCTCTTGGCCCCACAGGAGCCACCACACCCAAGAGATGCCTGGGAGGTTACTTCCTACATGCAAACTCCACCCTCCTGGAGGAGGTCAGTCTTCAGCAAATGACTGACTACATTGTGGGTCAAAGGCCCAGCGCACCTACCTCAAGATGAGATGCTCCAGAGCTTTCTGTGGGATAAGGATGAGGCTGGGCTTCAGCTGAAACCACCTCTTTGCTTAGCTTCTTCCCTACCCTGCTCTGCTTCCCTCACTCCCTATCAGGGGTCTCCCACAAGCACTATCTCCGTATATCACCTCCACAAGAATCCTTGTCTTGGCATCTACTGTAAAGAACCATGACCCGAGACACATGGTAACTAAGTCTCCTATTGCAATGTACTAACATTCATAGGACAATTATGATGATTTAAATATTTTGAACATTCTAAAATTTAGATGTATATTATTCACCTGGTAAAATGCAGATATATGTTTATAATGTGAACCAACAATTCCACTCCTCCGTATTTATCCAAGAGAAATGAAAACATGTGTCCACAAAAAGCCTTGGACCAGAACGTTCATGGCAGATTTATTCATCAAACCCCAAACCTGGAAATGACTCCAATGACCATAGACAGAAGAAAGGAAATATAAATTGTGGTATGTTCCTAAAATGGAATCCAACTCAGCAATAAAGAGAATGAATTACTGAGACATGCCATAACATAGGTAAATCTGAAAAATACTAGGCTGAGTGAAAGAAGCCAGACACAGGAAAGTATATGCTATATGATGCAATTGCAATGAAAGTCTAGAGTAGACAAAACTAACCCACAGAGGCAGGAATTGGATCAGTGATTACTTTGGAGGGGGCCATGGGAATGACTAGAAAAGGGCAGGAAGGAATTCTGGGGTGATAGAAATGTTCTGCCCTGATTTGTATTCTTCAAAACTGATTGAAGAATACATTGAAGATCTGAGCATTTCACTGTATGTAAATCATACCTCAATTAAAAGAAAAAGCGGATGTGAGAAACACATCTTTTTCTGGGTCTTATTTTGATCATTAACTTGTGTTGACCTGGGACTATAACAAAGTTAGCTCAGAGATGGACCAAAGTGATTGGTTGCAATATTTTAGCATGCCTATGCCTCTGTTCTATAGTGTTCCATTAGGGTTCAATTTATTTCAGGTTTACTTTGGTGTTTGAAGAAAGAGAGAGAGAAATATTGTTAACTCTCCAGATTGCTTTAAAACAAGGAATGTAACAGGTCATACTCTTTGATGACACTTTATTTGGAGAAAATATAAAAAGTTTCATCATTCATTCATTTTCTTCTACCAAATATCTGTAGTTTACTTTTAGGTACTGAAATAGATGCTAGGAATATAAAGAAACATGACATTTTCTCAGCCTCAAGGAGTGTGTTAAAGAAATTGATTGTAGTTATTAGTGATAGAATATTGGATGGACTATAGTAGAAGTAAGTAGAGAATCCCTGATTTATGATGGTTTGATGTACAAATTTTCAACTTTATGATGGTGCGAAAGCAATGCTCATTCAGTAGAAACTGTACTTCGAACTTTGAATTTTGTAGCCATATGTGGTACAATCCTCTCTCGTGATACTGGACCATGGCAGGGAGCTCAGCGCCTAGTCATCCCTGTGATCATGAGGGAGAGCAACCAATACCCTTATAACCATTCTGTACCCATCCAGCCATCTGTTCGTCACTTTCAGTACAGTATTCAATAGATTACATGAGATATTCAACACTGTATTATAAAAAGGCTCTGTGCGAGATGATTTTGCTCAACTGTACACTAGTGTAAGTGTTCTGAACACATTTAAGTTAGGCTAGGCTAAGCTAGGATGTTCAGTAGGTTAGATGTATTAAACGCATTTTTGACAATGATATTTTCAACTTATGATGGGTCGATCAGGACATAACCCCATCGTAAATTGAGAAAGATCTGTACTGTACTGGGCACAGCAGATGCTGAATGGAGGGAGATGGAGAAATCCATCTGGGGATTCCTAGTAAGGAAAAGCTTCCTAAAGGAGGTGATGCTTGAAATAACACCCCCAAGTCTTTAGTAAACCTTGAGAGACAGTGTGGTCCTGCAGTATGGGGCTGAGACAGTATGAGGATGCTGGATGTAGGCAAACCTCAGTTATGACCTTTGCTCCAACACACTCTATCACTATCCTTCCTGAGTCTCCACCTCAGTATTTCTAATTTGGGATAATAATACCTTGCAGTGTTGCCATAACATCATATCTCACTATTATTATTACCACCTGGGAAAGGTGATATATTTAAGTCATGATCATCCATTAACATTTTGCTTTATTAAATTAGCAACTCAGTCTAATAGTAAGCAAAGATTACTGGTGAACTTTGGTTTTGGAGGGTCAAAGACGAAATCTGTTTTCTTATCTTTTCCAGTTTCTAGAGGCTGTCTGAATTCCTTGGCTCACAGGCCCTTCTTCCATCTTCAAAGCCAGCTGTGTAGCATTTTCAAATCTGTCTCTGACCTCTGCTCCCAATTGCACATCTCCTACTTTCTCTCTGCTTTTGTCATCACATTGCCTTCTCTGCCTGTGACTTTTCTGCTTCCCTCTTATAAGGACCCTTGTGATAACACTGCGGACACTCAGAGAATCCAGGAAAATCTTCTCATCTCAAGATACTTAACTTAATCACCCCTGCAAAGTTCCCTTTAACATGTAAGGTAAGATAGTCCAGGTCTGAGCCAGGCCTGATGGCCTAGTGGTTAAAGTTTGGCACTCTCACTGCTCTGGCAGCCCGGTTTAGTTCCTGGTCGTGGAACCATATCACTCCATTGTTCATAGCCATGCTGTGGCGGTGGCACACAGAGAAGAACTAGAAGGACTTACAGTTAGAATATATGACTATGTACTGGGGCTTTGGGGAGGAAAAAAAAGGGGGAGATTAGCAACAGATGTTAACTCAGGGCGAATCTTTCCCAAATAAAAAAAAAAAATTGTATATATTTTATAGTCCAGGTTCTGGGGATTGCCTGTGGATATCTTTGGGGAGGGGGCATTATTCAGCCTACCACAGATTATATGTGAGTTCTCTTGAGACCATTCTCGTGAATCTGAGCAGTTGAAAGGCAAGGTTGGTGGGACAGAGTAGATTAGAGGCTGTTTGGGGCCAGGGAAAAGTCTCATGCCCTTGAGAGGAAGCTGGAGCAGAAGACACTGAAGAAGCCTCTCATGGACAAGCTTAGATCTGTGCTTCAGGGGGCCAGTTCTGGTTGGGGTGGAGGATGGCTATGAAACATCTGGGAACCGGAGGTGACACCACAACCTTGGAAGTCATTGCAATGGGCCAGGTGAGATATGAACTAGGAAGTTCCCCAGTGTCTTGATCTTGCCAAAAATGGATTTCACCCTGAATCACCATAGCAAGGGAGGAGATTTGAAGAGAAGATGAAGAAGGGAAGGGAGGGAGAAACACGGATTTCCTATGTTCAGAGTTTTGACAGAATAGGTAATCACTAAAGGAAAATAAGTTTCATAGGACTTAGTTATAATTACTCACTTTGAAATTCCTTTAAATATTGCAACACTGAGGACATTTTAGACTTGGAAACATAAATATTTTATTAAAGAGCAAACATTTCGCTGACTAACGTCATTGTAAGAAGATTCCCTCATTATAAAAGCAGTGAGAAGTTATTTGTATACAGGACGTGATCTCCTTAATATGCTCCTGTTTTCTTTATGAATTGAGGGATTAGATGGGGCGAGAAGATCTTAAAGAACAAAACTCTTATTATCAAGCTCTTGAGGTCATTTTATATTCAATAAAATAATTTGAAGAGCATTTTTACTACAGGAGACTGGGGAGCATATGCTTGCTTTTTCTAATAATCAGAAGACAAACAATTTTTAAGCACTCTTCTGGTGAACATTCATTACTTTACTCCTTCTTTTTCTCAAAGAGTAACGCAAACTGATTTATGAGTTCAACCTCACCTCTAGGTAAGATGCTACAGATACTCCTCAAACCAAAGAAAATGTCCCCACATTTTGTTTGAAGAACCTACAATTCTCAAAAAAACCTTGGCATTTTCTCCATACTATCCAGGCAAGATGTACAAAGTCCTGGAACATGACAGGTAGTGGATAATAACCATCTAGACTCTGAAGAGCAAACTCTATCAGGCCAGTTAAAATGTTAAATACTTGACTTGGAAAAGAAGCAGAAGAATCTGTATGGAATATACTCATATATTCAGAAACTCTAATAATACAGAATGCATTTTATAAGGTCAAACTTTCTGAATTTGGCTTTATTGCAGAAAATTGGAAAAAAAGCAGAAAAATAAGTCTAAAATACTTTGATGATAAAAATATCTATAAAAATTGGCCAGCAAGACAAGATTTTGGTTTCCTACTAGGTGGATGCACACAGTTGATTAGATCGTCTGTAGGGGCTCTGGTCCTAGATCCAGCACGTGCAGATTTATACCAATTTTCCTAATAAAAACAAAGCATATTAATTAAATAGCTTAATGGGTGATAGTACTTATAAAAATATCAATGTTATCTTGGATTCCAGATTTGAAATTTAAGATAATCTCAAAGAGTGGAGATGTGGTCAAAAGAGAAACGATTAAATGACTGTTTGATAATCCATGATGCAACATATACTTCAACTCTCTTAAGGCCCTCGTAGCAGAAGATTGAGATGAGTAAATCTGCAGAAGGAGACCACAATGATCCTAGTGGTCCACAAGCTAACCATGTAATAGATCTTTTTATTTAAGGCTCAATAGTTGGATTTTAGAGATTAGGGGGCAAGTGTGGGAATATATTGCTAATTTCCTCCAAGTTTCATAGTGGGATGGTAAGGTTGCAACCTAAAATCATAGGAGATTTAACTTTTCTTTGATTTTGCAATCAGTGGAACCTGATTGGGAGCAGAAAGTTATAATAGGGCAAAGCACAGCCTAAGAAAATTCAGCTAACCCTTCTGGGTGAATGTACTTGGTGGTAATTATTAATACATAAACGTTACAAAATTGCTCAAAAAATTTGAAAGACATAAAGGATAGTAAAATGAATATCTTGTATCCTCAGCCTAACTTAAGAAATAGAATATTACAAATAGAAATGTAAACCTTGCGTAAATCTCCCAGAGCACGTTCTCCCTTTCTCTCCTCTTAGCCCTTCTTTATTACATATGCATATATATCTTTAATATAAATCTAGTATTGCTTGGTGTATATTTAGACTTTATATAATTGGAATCATATTTCGTGGATCTTCTTGTTTTTCTTACTCAACATTATGTTGTGGGAATAATCACGATGATAACTTTGCCTCTATTTCCTTTCGTCTTTGTAATTTAAAAACATATCTTTATTCACATCTGATTGCCATACCATACAATTTACCCATTTAAAACATACAATTCATTTTTTCTCAGTATATTCACAGAGATGTGCAACCATCACAACGATCTAATTTTAGAACATTTTCATGCCTCCCCTAAAGACACTCTACACATTAGCAATCATGTTGCCTCCCCACCTAGCTATATGCAACCACTAGCCTATTTCTGTTTGCATAGATTTGCCTATTCTGGACATTTCAAATAAATTGACGTACATTATTTGGTCTTTTGTCTCTAGCTTCTTTCACTTAGTGTTTTCAAGGTTGGTTCATGTTTTAGCATGTATCAGTACTTTATTCTTTTGTATAGCTCAGTAATATTCCATTGCATGGATATACCACATTTTATTTATCCATTCATCAGTTGATGAACATTTGGATGGTTTCCATTTTTTGGCTGTTATGAATAACGCTGCTATGAACATTCATGTATTAGTTCTTTGTGTGGACATATGTTTTCATATCTCTTGGGTATATACCTAAGAGAGGAATTGCTGGGCCAGATGGTAACTCTAGGCTAAACATTTTGAGGAACTCCCAAACCATTTTCCAAAATGGCTGTGCCATTTTACATTCCTATCAACAAGGTATGAGGATTCTAATTTCTCCACATCCTTGCCAACATTTATTATTTTCTGTCTTTTTGATTATAGCCATCCTAGAGAAGGTGAAGTGGTATCTTGTGGTGCTATTTCATTTTTAAGTGCTGTATAGTATTCCATTTTAAGAAATATTCATTCTTATGCTAATGGATACTTAGGTTCTTTCCTTTTTTGCTCTTATAAGTAATGGTCTATGTATATTTTTACATGAGCTTTTTTGCACACCTGTAGGAATACATTTGCGATTGGAATTTCCAAGTCGTAGAGTATGCATATCTTCAACTTTATGAAAAATTATGGTAATTATTTTTTAACTAAGAGTTTAAGTAAAACAATAGGTTTAGCACTCTGGAGGTAAGATGGATAGCAGAAGTTTGAATGCGCTCAACGAAAATCATTTTGATTCTCTTACTAAGATGTCTTGCTCTTTGCATCTATTTCTACACAAGTGACTGCTTTGAACACTCACAATGCTTTCAACAGGGGGCTTTTTGTTCTAGTTTGTTTGTTTGTTTTATTTTTGTTTTCAATTTCCTTTTATTGTCTCAAATTGAAGCTTTAATAAAATACTACTAAGGGACAAGGCTGTACTTTGCATTGTTCTTTATTATTCCTTACATTCGGGAAAAGCATTTGCAGAGCATTAAATAGTCTGAAAGTTTTCGGCAGATTGCGATGCAGTTGGAGTTCTTGGAACTAAGCCCATGCCTATCCATACAGAATGAGCAGATTATGGCAGGGTGGATATCTTTGTTGAGCTGTCTCAGGAATCGATCTAAACCGCTGCTTAAATCATTCCTCCGCAGAGATCGATGCGGAGGTGGCAGAAGTGAGCAGAGCAGATGGACTGTCACAATCTGGGGGAGTCTGAATGCAGACTCTCAGGCATCGGAATATCCCCAAAGCAAGTGGGCAGCATCAGAGATGTTCGGTTTATCTCCCCTGTGTGCTGGGTCTTATACAGAGCCTGGAAGTGTATAGTCCGGATCCAGTGTTTTCGGAACTGCAGAGATATCTGGGGTTATAGGAATCAGCTTCTGGAAGCGTGAATCATTACACCTCTAGATTCAACTTTGAATCTGCTCTCCAAGTCTTTCATTACACAGAGGTGCTGTTTGAGAATTTAAACTGCTGTCTAAGACAAGCTGTGGGGCTTCTGGGGCGATATCCCTCTCTCTAGGAAGGGTCTATATGTGAAACATACAGAAACAATCCTGGGGAGGGGCCCACTTGCTTTTTTTTTTTTTTTTTCAGAGAGAACAGTTGGTGATAGTGACCTGAGTAAATATGTAAGAGAAGAGGCATCCTGCCATCTACTAATAACAATTGCCAACCTTCCCAATAGAAAAATGGACATTTTTTTTTCTTCTAAGATCATGAAGGTGAGAATATTCAGAAAATGTAGTTACCTTTTATTAGAAAAGGAGGGCCTCGCCATTCTTGGCTATGAGAGCGTGTAAGTCTGTGTAGGGTTAAGGAGTCTAACGATCCTTGGTTTCAGCAGAGTGAAAATCTCAGAGGATAATGGTTTGCTAGACATAGCACCTCTTTCAAAGAGGAAGAGATGGGAAATCAGTTTTAGCCTATCAGCAGAAAATCCAGGACTGAAATCTCAAGCCTTGAGAAGTTACAATATATCATAAGAAAAAGTGAGGAACATGTAACATTTCAATTCCGGGGTTCTCACAGGGAGAGAAGTAGAGTAATAAGAAAGAGCATAGCTTGTAAGCAGCCTGTCCACGCTGCCTTATTTCAGTCAGTTGAGCCAAACAGAAAGCAGTTACAGTAACAATTTTGAGAAGATCAAATTTCAACTACAATTGTTCTAATATTTTGGGGTAAATAATCATGACATTTAAGGATGTCTTCCTTCGGGCTGCTGGGCAGCATGGTCAATCATCTTGGATATTAAGAAACAAAATTACAAAACTGTAAAATATTTTTCAACCGGCAGTAAGAGGAAATCAAAATACACACCTGACCCATTTAAGCTACAGACCATTACTTCCAGAACCCCATATATCATTTCACATGGTGGAGAAGGAAGTTTATAGACTAGAGTGATGCAACATTGCGTGATGTATTTGTTGTTGCAATAATTCTTTAGCTTTGGCTTTTGGGGAAATGGTGATTTTTTTTTTTTTACCCACTCCAACCTTCCCTGTCCAGTTTTGGGAAACTAGGAAGTTAGTTCATTCATTTTATAAATAGGTACAGAAAGGCTAGACACTGAGCTGGGTGAGGAAACACACTAAGATTCAGAAGAGATGCTCCTATATCCAAGGACTTTATAGTCTTGTAAAAAACGGACAGAAGTATGATAACAAGAAGGACAGTAAAGTGCTCCAGGGAGCTATGATATATGAATACACAGGGTGCATGCTGAGCTTCCCTGGGTTTCTAGGTTGGATGCTGAATGTGGCTGCAGAAGGGACCAGGGCTGAGAGCTGGGTGCAAGGTTTCCACTGGAGTAAGTCAATATGGGTGTAGGGGACTGCACTGCCTGGGGAGTGAGCAGTTTCTTTCATTGCTTCTATGAAGTTGGTGGTGGGTAAAAGACACGCTTTCATATATCATTAGGTTAGGGAGCCTGGAAGCTTCTCAAAGGGCAAAGAAATTTTTACATGAGATTTAGAGTTAACACTTTTGGGTCTGAATCCTGGCCTGTCACTAATCTGTGACCCAGGGAAGTGAATCAAGCTGAGGATCACTTTCTCTCCCATAACAATGAATTAATAACAAATGTCTCACCTTTCACTGAGTAGTGAAAAGGATCAAGTTCAATGACATTCTAATGTTTTCAAACTGGTATTGTAGACCCATGGGATCTTTTTGGACTAGCATTTTTACTTGATGCTGAGTAATTTAAAACATTTTAAAATAGAAAGTAAGAAAGTTAATCATGGAAGATGAAAAGTTCACATGAAGTTTTAAAATACTGAAAGAGACTAAATATTTTACACCTGCCTGCCTTTTGGGGCTATATCCCCACACCCTAAGGATATACATCCACTGTCCCAGGAAGGAAAAGTTTGAGAGTACTGTTTATGGAGGCACTGGGTAAAATGTAGGGCACTGTGGTGGTCTTGATGATTTGTAATCATTTTTTTTTTTTTTTTTTTGGTGAGGAAGATTGGCCCTGAGCTAATGTCTGTTGCCAATCTTCCTCTTTTTGCTTGAGGAAGATTGTTCTTGAGCTAATATCTGTGCCAATCTTTCTCTACTTTGTATGTGGGATGCCTGCCACAGCATGGCTTGATGAGTGGTGTGTAGGTCCAAGCCCAGGATCCAAACCCACGAACTCTGGGTGGCTGAAGCAGAGCATGCGAACTCAACCACTATGCCATGGGGCCAGCCTGTGTAATCATCATTTATTGATAGGTCATCCCCACAAAGCAAGAGCTACACTTCAGCTATAGAAAAATGGCTTTGGGGGCTGGCCCCATGGCTGAGTGGTTAAGTTCGCATGCTCTGCTTAGGTGGCCCGGGGCTTTGCAGGTTCGGATCCTGGGCACGGACATGGGACTGCTCATCAAGCCATGCTGAGGTAGCGTCCCACATAGCACAACCAGAAGGACCTACAACTGGAATATACAAGTATGTACTGGGGGACTTTGGGGAGAAGAAGAAGAAGAAAATAAAGAAGATTGGTAACAGATGTTAGCTCAGGTGCCAATCTTTAAAAAAAAGAAAGAAAAATGCCTTTGGAATTTGTTGGCTAAATTCTACCCACATTTATGTTTGCATGTACAAATAGCTCTTATTTTGTTAAAAACACGCAGAAGAGTTCAGATCGAATCAAAAGGGAGTGGTGATGAACATACTTACACATGGGGTGGGGTCAGAAGTGGGTTCAAAGGACAAGAAACCTCAGGGACCAGGGCTAGAAAGAAAATCTTACAGCAGGTGCCACTTCAGCCAAGCTCTAAAGGAAGCTCAGGGTTTAGCCTGGAGGAGAAATGGGGCGAGAGGAGTTGGGGATGAAGCGGGGGAAGGGGCAGGGCCGGGCTGTGAGCTATGAGAGGAGGGACCAGGTCGACAAACTCAGAAATCAGGGTTGAATCCAAGAAGAAGGGGAGAGTCAGCCATGTCCCCATGACCCTGTTTATAAAGACACGGAGCTATTAGATGGCAGTGATTTGTTCTTCAGTTCATTATTGCTCACACCAGAGAGGAGGCTTGAAGGGAAGTGGAATGGGCAGGACTTGGATAGCTACTGAAGGACAGGGAGAAATCATTAATGTGGGGCGAAGCACTCACCCTTCTGGGTTCCATTTCTTCACTCTTAGCACTGAAATAGCGAGCTGACAAAGTGAGGACAAAGCAAAGCTGAAGTGTTAGAGGCTCTTGGCAAACAAGTGTCATGCAAGTGCCACATAATAATGTGACACCTTGATGGCACCTGTTTCCAGTCGGAACATCCTGGTTCAATATTTTATCACAGCTTGTCATAAATATTCCATGAAACAAAACTCAGGAAGTAATACTGGATTTGGATAATTTTTCTAGCCTCGGAAGTCGTGGCAGTGATTTTCATTTCCAAAGCATCTAATCCATTTCTTAATTAAGCATGAAGATGGATGGGACTGCTATAATATTTAACATTATCAAGTGTTGTAGCAATGGAAAGAGACTTGGTTAATAGTGTGGGAGCAAGGTAAGGGGGTGAGTGAGATGTCCGGAAAACCAAGAACTCTTTAAGGGGTTGACAAACGACAGACCCATGCTTTATGGAAAAATTGTGAAATTACCATCAATTAGATGTGGCTTGCATTTTCATGGGTTTGTTGATTTTCATTGTTCCCAGGAACATACTTTGCCTTTTCCTATAGGTGTTTACTGACTGGCCATTGGGAAAATTGTGAAGTAAGTGAATTTTGCTTTTGGTGGTTTTCTTCTCCCCTTTCTGTCTTCAGTCAGGATGCTCCCCTCTTTGTGGTCCTTTATCTGTAGATGCTCAGAACACTTAGGCAGCCTCAGAGGCCCTGTCTCACAGGGAAAATATGACCAACATAGCCTGATAAATTGTTAGCAACCCCATGGATTAACCCTGATCTGAGAATTTGCAGATTCAAAGGAGAGTAAGAAGTCAATCTTCCCAGGATCCTAAACCAGTGGACTAGGATTAGAACATTTGCAAAGATCTGACTCACATCCCTCATCATATGAGAGTCAACTGAGGCACCAGGAAACTAGGGTCCTGATGTCAGTCCCAGCTAGCAGGGCACAAAGCCAGACCACGACTCAGTCACCCTACATGGCGCTCTCATGGAACCTCATACTGGAGTTGCTTCAATGAGGGAAAGAACGTTTCAGACAGGAGCATCTTTGCATTCCATCATTCATCCATTCATAAAAAAATATATTGAGTGCCTGTTCTCTGCCAGGCACCTGCTGGATGCAGGAGATACATAGTGAAGAAGACATTCTCCAAGCACTCCGGAAGCTTATCTAATATTGAGCAAATCACTTCATCACAATTGGGATGAGTGTGAATCATGAGGGGTGACTCTCTATTCCAAGAGAATGGACCTTCTTCTTGAAACATTCATCCAACAAGAGGGGATTCAACAGCATTCAGCAAGGGGGGATTCAATCTTGCAAGCCAACAGCAGCCCATATGCACTTCCCAAGCGAGCTACACGGCATCCTACTGTCCTGAGAGAACACTGTGCTTTCAAAAGAGGCCAGTATCCCCAGGAGACCATTCACAACCCTGGCAGGATATTTTCATTTTCAGTTTGTTTTCACAGCTGCTGGAGGAGAGGAGCTCTCCGTTAGTGTGCCGGCTGACCTTACCCAACAGTGCTCTGATGTACAGGTATCCCACTTCATCGGCCTGTCACGGGGATTTTTGAAACGAAGTGAAAAAGCTGAATTCCATCTAACGTATTCGAAATCATTGTGGATTTGTTGACATTCTTCCAGTCGTCTGGGTGGCAACTGTGAGACATTCCAAAGTGGTTTTGTCAAAAGACCCCGCTGAGTGAGAGGGGGCTGAGGAAACGGGGACGAACCCTCTGGGAGCTTGTGGAGACAAAAAAGGACTTTCGTTTGATTTTTGAAACAAACCACCTTGGAAAAGAAATCCACGAACATCCCTCAATACGCAGATGGCTTCCTGCTTCCCCTACCTTGCTCAGATTGCTCCTGCCTCACACAAAACCATGGGACCAGATGAGGTTAGTTGATGAGCCTGCCATCATGGATGTGAATGCTGAGTCCCAGGGCGTGGTTCACTGTGACGGGCCACTGGCTCCAACTACGGTGAACATGGAATCTGTAAGAATAAAGCTGACGTTGCTCTGTCTCAAAGCAGAAGCTCTGAAGTGCATGCACACACACACACACGATGCAGTTTCCTAATTGAATCTAAGATGTAAGTGCTTTGCTGTTTAAAAGGACCTTGCTATCTTGATAAGAAAAACTAATGAGGTGCCCTTTCCAGAGCTGGTCACACAACAGCCCTAGTGACAAGGACCCCTATCAAGAAATAAAGCAGAAGATAAATGAGATTTTTCTAATATCCATTTCACCCATTGTTCACAAGTGTCAGGCAGTACAGATTCTATTTATCATGGGGTAGTAGAGAGGAGCTGTGATTTTGTAAAGAAAGCTTAAATTGCAGTGTTGTATTTCCAGCCATAGGTAAACCTCTTTTGTCACCCGATAGAAAATAAAGCAAAGCTTGGGCTTAGGGTGGGGGAGAGGGGAGGATGTCCACAATCTTGCATTTCTACCTCAGGTCTAAGGCAATATCCGAGAAATTATCTTTTAGAAGACAGGAGAGTTAGAGATTATTTCGGACTATGGACAATATGAGTTTACTGTTTATAACTCATTAATTCGTAACTGTGTCAAATGTCCAAAATTCAAACGGAGTCTAAGAAGTTGCCACTTAAGACTGATGCAATTTAGAATTTTCAGAGACTACATAAAGACATAAAGTAAAATAGAGAGATTCGATTTCAGGCCTGGGAGAAGGTTGGGTAGGCTCAGAGGAAATCCCTGGGGTTCTCTTTTCTATAAGGAACGCCACAGGGATCAATATTTAGATGTGGTTCCCTAGGATCCCTGATTAATAACAGACAGCATTAGACAAAACGTTTGGGTATAAACCAAGAAAATATGGGAAACTCTATGGTCCAACTTTTCAAAAATTTACATTTACAAGAATTACAGAATTGTCGGAAATGTGACCCTGGAAAGGGCTCACTCAAGTGAGATGTTGAAACCCAGAGATGTTCTCTGCTAGCCCTGTTCAGCATTGCAGTGAATGCAGCCTTGTGATGGTTAAAACATTTTTTAATATTTTACATTTCAAGAGAACTTTCTTATCTGCGGAACGCAAAGGCAGTGCCAGTTCCAATTCTCACGATGACAACTGCTGTTTACCACGGATGCAGATGAGAAATGTCCTTGTTCTTTGAGAAGGGGGAGCAGCCGCCAAGCTGGCTGGGAGGCACTCCATGTGGAGTGACAGCATGGGTCAGATGGCCCACCAGGCCTGGGGATCTCAACTCACACCCCTGCCTCTGGCTTCCTGTCTAACTAAGGAGCAGGCAGGGTTCCACATACATCCCTATCGTACACAGACCCATTGGGAAAAAGAAGGATTTTGAGCCAATATTAATTTACTCTTCTGGGAACTCTTACCATTCCTTTTGCTATTTTCAGAAGAAGGATGCATTTTTAAAATAAGTATTTCCTCTCCCAAATTCTTATATATTTTCATATTATTAGTGCCCTATAACATTATAGAGATAAGCAAAGGAAGAGGGGAGCACCACAGACGCTGCTGTCTTCTAACAGATTTTCCTTTTCAAAAGAGCTAAAGAACAGGCACAAAGGATTAATTTGCATTTCAATAAACATTTTCTCTCCCTAGTTGTTTCGATTTCCCCATTGCTCCTTGCTAGAAAGACATCCTCAGTCTGGCTGTGACATCGTTATTTAATGCAGGCAACCATGCAACATTCCAAGTCTGTGGGGTAATGTGGATTGTAGGGTAATCTGAGTTTGGCTTTGGGATTTTGCTGGAGGAATGATTCAGAGTAGGATGGTTGATGTGATCTGTCTGAAGTCCCTTTTGCTCCATCACTATAGTGATAAGATACTGGGCAATAATCATGTGAAGGGGGTAAAAACTTGCCTCAGATAGTAAACACAAAACCCAACAATCCTGGGACTCATAAATATTCTTGCCAAGGCAAAGGGAATTGCCCCTTTCTGCTCTTCAGTCTATGTGTAGCAGGCTTCCTGTTTTCCTTTTTTATTTCAGAATGGTCTTGATTGACTATTGAATAAATGAATGGATCAATCATTTACTGACCATCCATTGTCAAGTCTTTACTAGGCACTCAGAATCAGAAATAAAAGCAGTGTCCTTCCTCTCAGGGGTTTATGATCTAGTTTGAAAGCTTATTGAAATAAACAGTGTGAAAAATGATATGATAGACAATATAGGATGTGTCAGGGGAACAAGGAGGAGAGCTAATGCAGGTTGAGTCCTGATAATTATGTTAACCCACTGTTATCTAAACATGATAACGGGATTGGGCCGAGTGACCAGAGAGCAAACAGATAATGAGAAATCTGCTTCAAAAACTCTATAGCACTATACCAACAGTGAGAAGGAAAAGAGTATTTAGTATGTTCTAGACACTGTGTTAAGTATAGACATATATTATGATGCTTACCTCATAAGAACAGCAAGATGAAGTACTATATTCTTTCCATTTTACAGATGAAGAAATTGAGGCTAAGTAACTTGCCTAAGGTCATGCTAGGAAGTAGAGTTATACAGTTTAAACCTTGGTCATCTGTATACAAAGTCTATACTTTTTTGTACTACCACATACTGCTTTCCAAATAAAAATATAATTAATGTTGTTGGTGAGCTCAGACGATGGGAAGTAGGTGAAATTTTATATTTATCCAGAATGTCCAGTGAGATATGACTAAGATTGATGTACCACAAGTTTTCAACAGCATAGTTTATACTCTATTCAATAACTTTTAAACTTTTCTTTTTCTTTGAAGAAGACGTATCGTGCTTATGTAGTTGACTTCTAGCCAATCAGAATCTCTTTGCTCCTCAAAGCCAAGCAGATAAAATTGAGTGGCAGGCAAAGTGTGGAAGAAAACAAAGATGGCTGCGAGGTGGGCCGGTTCATTGCCATAACTGGGTCATTATACTTATGTAATGAATAGTAGAGGTAGAAGGAAAATGAAGTCAAGGATTTTCTAACATGCTAAGTCAATTAAATTTTTGTTTTCTTTCATTTACTTTTGGAAAATATTACAAGAATGATAGCAAGATGGATTGATTTATCTGCCAAATTCATTCTGTAAATATTTAGTGAGTGCCTATTATACTGGTCTTAGAAATTCAGAGATACAAGAAATGATTCCTGTCCTCAAAGAACTCACGAGACTGAGTAAGACCACTGTGTAAACAAGCCATTATAGAGTCACGCAATCCTTGCCATAATTGAGGAAGATAGAGATTTCTATGGAAGTGCAGAGGAGAGACTCAAATCTCTCCTGGTTGTTGGTGGAGGGGAAGGTGATACTTAGAGAAGTCTTACTACTACAGGGGCATGCTAGTTGGGGAAGTCTGGATGCATGAGAAGGAGATTTGGTTAGAGAAGGGAGTAGGGCTTGGAAGAAGGTATCCCAGGCAGAGGGAACAACAGTATGACAAAGGCATTTAGGTGATAGAATGATATCTTCACAGAATTGCAAAAATAATCGAAGCCAAGCATTTGTTGAACACCTAATATGGTCAAACGTTAGGAGCGCAGAGATACAAAGATACAACCGGGTCTTCATTCTTAGCATGTCTAATATCTCATTGGAGAGACAGATATATAAATAATGGTATAAATGAAATAAAATAAATAAAGGCATAATGAAAATAGTGTTAAATAGAGGTGGAAATAGCAAGCTTAGAGTCCAGAAGAAGGGACTGTTAATTAAGGGATTAGGAAAGGCTTTTTGGAGGAGATGGCATTTGAAATGGGGACTGAATGACGAAGAAGGTTTTGCCAACAGACAGTATTGGAAGAAGGAATTACAGGTAGCAAGAAGAATGTGCACAAAGACAGGAAGGTGTGGGCCTGTTCCAGGAATGGGTGCTATTCTGTGGGCTGGAGCATGGCATACACAGAAGTTATAAGAAATGAGTCTGGCCATGTCGATTGCATCTCCTCTGACAGTCTTACTTTCACTGATTGCCCCTAGTGAATTTTCTTTGCTTGATATAGACAACAGGAAAGTTCTCGCATTTGGAAGTTAACTCCTGGAAAATTAGTTGCCAAAATAAAATAGATTTATTTTGAAATATGGTAATTATCTGCCCCAATAAGAAAGTATACTAAACAAAAACCATTATCAAATATTGGCTGGGAACTGCCTAGAGCTCTTTCATCATTTCAATAACGTTTTTGAAGGATTTTAAAGATATATACCAGGGAAATTAAAATCTATGTTTTTCTAAATTCTTTTGTAAAATACAGTTTGAACAAAGTCCAAGAGGAAATGGTAAAAATAAAAAAGAGTGAACTTATTATTTGCGTCAATGCTTTGTGAAAATAGAGATCTCCTTCAACATTTATAAAATTCCCTACATGCTTTTCACTTTAATTTTTTAAAAGATAGGAACATTTTCAAAAAGGCACAAGTCCTGTAAATTGCAACCATTATTTCAGTATCCAAAGAGGGAAATCTCAAGAGGTATAGCACGGCTTGTGGTTTAGTCCAGATTGGAAAATATTTCTTTTGTCATAATTAACAGCACCATATGCCACAAGCTGACAATAATAGTAGCTATTAAAAATACTCAAGACACTTACGGTATTCAATTACTTAGAAAGAATTTCACAATGTCCATGCTAATCACTCAATCCAGAACAATTGCACGTTTCTCTAGGATATATCTTAGTTTGTTTTCTTATGATCATAAAGTGGTAGCCGGAGTCTGATAGTAAAAGTTCTCTTTTGGATTTTTTCAAAAGAAAGAGCAAAACCAAGAACCAAACAGAATCTTGGAGGAGGAAATGTTAATTAAATGTATGTGACAATCCGAACACTGGAGGTGAGGAAACAGGTCTGGACAGTGCAGGACTTCCCTCGTTGTGGGTCCACCCAAGCTCTGTGTTTGCTGAGTTTCATAAAGGGATTTCTACTTTGCTAGTCAGAGTGAGGCTGAAAAGTTTGACAATAAAATGACATTATTTTCAATCCCTATATGAACCAACTCTTCCTGGTCTTGAAGAGAGTTCTGCATTTGGAGAAAATATTTGGTCCAGAAGGAATGGAGAATTTAGTCCTTTGCCAGCAGGTCTTGACTTGGTTTGAGACTGATGCTATAATTAGGCACCTGTGCTCCTCATCATGTGCTTCTAAGAGCAACTTCTTCAGTGAGCACCTACTTCTAGAACTTTACGTGTCATGATAGCAATGGATGCCCACCAAAATGAGTTTCATCTCCAGATAGCATTTCCTTAAAGCAGTTATTTTCCATTAATGTCTCAAAACAGAGAATCTGGAACTAATCTTATTCATGATATTCATGACCTTCCAGTAGATATTGTAGAGATGATTTCAGAGTTCCAAGTTCTTATTACACCACAATATGACCATTTCCCCCTCATTCATGAATGAATGAATGCATGGATGGATGAGTTTATGTAGGAATTGTTAACGAATGAAGCCTTTGATGGTAAAGTTAACTATAACCTTGGAGCAGAGGATACTTACAGCAGAACTTTGGATGCAGAAACCATGAGGATCCAAGGATTTATATAAGCATGGACCCCTCAGTACTCAAGAGTGTCCATGATGCGCATCTGGTTGCATTAACTCATATGAATGAAAGAAAACAGCATGATGGGGGTGTTGTTTTATTCTGTGTATCAGAAAGATGCTGGCAACATTGCTTACAATATTTAAAGATAGTCCACTCTTTCCACATCAGTGCCCCTAATTAAACTGAATATTTCTCAAGATTCTGTTTTTGATGATCTATTCATCAGTCGAACCAAACAGGAAACCTTACACAATAACATTTGATTTTTCTTTTCTTTTTTTTTTAAAGTACAACTCACCTATTATTGAAACTTGTAAATATCACGCTTATTTTTAGGACCTCAGAAATTCTACTTAACCCTTATTTAGGATGTGGAATTTAGTGTAGCGGCAACAAGGAAGCTTCTTATGCAAGGGAACAAAAAGCGCCAACAATGTTCTGCTCAGGTTAATTTGAGCAGAGCAGAGATTCCACGGTAAGTTCAAATCATTTGAGACTCACAGTCAAATTGAAAGGTGAAATCAGAATGTTTCAGATAACCATTATGATTGCATGCCCATGGAGGAAGAGCACAGCTTTACCACAGTTATATTTGCCTGGCATTCCCTGCTTTGAAGTATCAAAGTGACAATGCATCAGAGTTCTGAAAGTATTGTGTTCTTTAATTTTTTTTTGTGTGTGTGTGTGAGGAAGATTGACCCTGAGCTAACTTCTGTTGCCAATCTTCCTCTTTTTGCTTGAGGAAGATTGTTGCTGAGCTAACGTCTGTGCCAATTTTTTTCTACTTTATGTGGGATGCTGCCACAGCGTGGCTTGAGGAGCTAGGTCCACACCCAGGATCCAAACCTGCAAACCTGGGCCCTGGAAGCGGAGCGTGGGAACTTAACCACTACACCACAGGGCAGCCCCTGTGTTCTCTAATGTTTTTTTTTTTCTGCTTTATCTCTCCAAACCCCCCGTGTACACAGTTGTATATCTTAGTTGCAGGTCCTTCTATATGTGGGATGTGAGACGCCGTCTCAACGTGGCCTGACGAGCAGTGCCATGTCTGCGCCCAGGATCCATACCCTAGGCCACCACAGCGGAGCGCGCAAACTTAACCACTCGGCCACGGAGCCGGCCCCTGTGCTCTCTAATTTTTGAGTGATGGCTACAGCTTCTTCTCTGGCCACCGACTACCAGAGACAGTGCTGATGTAGAACGTCTCTGCTGCTCTGAGAAAAACAGAAGCTCCAGTGTGACGGCTGCAGGATGGATTCTGTCTGTGGTGGTAAGGGAGACAGCACAGTGCTGGGGAAATTGCACTGGCCTGGGACCTGGGAAGACAGGATTCTAGTCCCAATCCTACCCCTGCATAAATATATTGTCTTCAGCTGAATGTTCCTGTGCCTAGGGTTCTGGTCCATGTCAGTATGTGCAGAGGGGACACAATAAATCCCTATAGGATGCAGACTTTGCTCCAACGTTTATAGCTCTCCTTTAGTAACTTACCAGAGGTTGATCACTCACGTGGTGTAATGGAGAAAAGTGAATCTAGGTTGGCCAGGACACTGGGTTCTAATGCAAGTGCCACTGCCTATGAGCTGTGTGACTATCAAACCTCTCTGAGACCCAGTTCTCTCATTTACACAATTATCATGACATCTAGTGCACTTTCCACCTCGAAACTCTTTTGGCTTGTACGTTTCACTGATGTAGTCCACCTGTATCTCTTCCCTAGGGAGAGAGACATTTTAAAACTTATATCCTAATATGAAAATAGCACGTGTTTCTCTTTATCCTAATACTTTCATTGCACATATGCAAATGTCTCATAAATTTAGGTTTCTAGAATTTGGTGAACCATTCCTTTCATAATCTCTCTTACAGATTATCTTCACATGGAAGCTGTTTTTGACAATTGACATATAGTAGTCCCCTTTGATCTGCAGTTTCATTTTCCATGCTTTCAGTTACCTGCCGTCAACTACGATCTGAAAATATTAAATGAAAAATTCCAGAAATAAGCAACTCAAAAGTTTTAAATTGCACTGTTCTGAGGAGCGTGATGAAGTCTCACACCATCCAGCTTGGTCCTGCCCAGGACCTGAATCATCCCTTTGTCCAATGGATTTACATTGTATACGCTACCCGCTCATTAGTCACTTAGTAGCCATCCGGGTTATCAGATTGACTGTTGAGGTATCACAGTGCCTGTGTTCAAGTAACACTTACGTTACTTAATAATGGCCCCAAAGGGAAAGAGCAGTGATGCTGGCAATTCATGTATGCCCAAGAGAGGCCGTAAAGTGCTTCCTTTAAGTGAAAAAGTGAAAGTTCTCAGCTTAATGAGGAAAGAAAAAAAATCGTATGCTGAGGTTGCTAAGATCTATGGTAATTTTTATTACAGTATATTGTTGTACTTGTTCTATTTTATTACTAGTTATTGTTGTTAAACTCTTATTGGGCCTAATTTATAAATTAAACTTCATCATAGGTATGTATGTGTAGGATAAAACACAGTAGATATAAGGTTCGTACTATCTGCCATTTCAGGCATCCACTGGGGGTCTTAGAACATATCCCCCGTGGATAAGAGGGGACCCTTGTACTTAAATTATTGACTCCATGATGTTAGAGTAAAGACTCTCAAGCAGTGGGGATTTCCATTTTTTCAGAAATTAGAAAGAAACTGACTACTGGGCACCCATCTAATGGATTATTGTTAGTCAGCTTGGATATGACCTCTGTGTTTGTACTTGGTGATGGGAGGGGAGATTGAGGATGCCATATTTCCATAGCATTTTTTCCATTTAAATTGCCCAATGCAGTAAACACACAATTATTGTGATGCAGCTCACTGACTTTCCCTGAAATGATATATTCTGCTCTAGCATGCGGCTATTAACAGAACAGAAATGTGAATCTGATTTTATTGCTGAACTCAAGGCTACTTTAAAAAGTAGAAAGAAAAATGCTAATATATGCAGCAGAAGGTATTTTGAATAAATATCTGTCATATACAGTTAAACTTGTGCTTCCCTGGTGTTAATTATGGCCCAATCAGAAAAGAATAGAGAGGAAGGTATTTATTGCAGGTTGAAAAGCCAAATATTAGCTCTGCTACAGAGTAAGTCAAGTGAAGTAGCAATTATATATTGTTTGGATCGTGCAGGGAATTCTTTAAAACAGATATTTTCTTGTGTATTTATTATTGATCAGAAGAGAATAATTCAAATAAAAACTTTGACTAATTGGCCATTAAGATGGCATTTTGGAAGTGTTAAAAATTCATTCCTTTAGGTTCTTTGACATATTTCTTATGCAAAAAAAAGCTTTCTGCCCAATAATCTTTTCTTCAGGATGTTTGTCACATATATTTCTGTCTAGATAGACCCAAGTGGGTCTGGGGAAGAGGGAAAGATTTTTCCAAAAAGATAATAGCCATTCTTAAGAAAACATGAGTTATCAGAAATTATATTATCATAGTCATCACACCAACCACGAGGAAAGAAGGATCTGGAGGTCACAGGGATGGTATCTGTTTACCAATCAACTAATTATCTTGTTTTTGTATAGAATTTGAAGAAAATGATGTGCAAAAATCTTTTCATAGGCATCTAGTATCACTCTTTTCCTAAGCCAACATTTTTAATTTTGCTAATTATTTAGAGATTACTTGAATATGTTTACTTTTGAAGTTGTGGCTTTGGATGAGGGCAGATAGAGAAGGTAAAGATACATGTCTTCATAGACGTACATTCATTCCCCTTCCACACAGATCTTTAAAAACAGATTTTATATAACATGCAGCACTTAAGGAAAGAAAGTCTCTCTCCTCGCCCTAGAGGTATAAAGTTAACTTAGAATTAAAGCGAGAGAACATGGAAGAAAAAATCAAGGGCATAAACCCTATGGTGGAATACGATTACAATGTGGAATGGTCTCCTAGAAGAAACATTGATAAACTGGTACATGGGACCTTCCACAGAGAAAGAGAAGTGGGCTTGGAATCATTCCTCAGATATGTTTGAGAACTGGATTTTAATAAGGATTTCTTTTAGCAACATTTGAAATGGCTTTTTGAATCACTCATGTATAAATTTTTTTACTTGCAAGATAATAAATAAATTAAAGAGCTAATTGTGTTGGGGGCAACTGGACAAATGATTCACTAACTCCATCAAGGGAATGAAGGGAGAAGTCACATTGCATTGTTTCTGAATCCCCTCTACTTCCAGAGATGCATAGGATCACACTTCTCCACCCCTTGGATTGGAGGGGAGCTGCATCACTTGCGTTGAACAATGAAATGTAAGCGGAAATGATGCATGGGCCTTCTGGATTTTAATTGCTGATATCCTGCTCTTTGTCCATCCCTTCCGCTGCATGGCCTTCATAGAAGCGTGTCTAATATGAATGTGCTATAAAGGTTGTGCCACCTGGAGTGCTGAGCCAACACACGGAGGATGGCTGTCCTAGGGAATCACCTGGACCCACGGGAGAACTTGGTTGGGCAAGAAATGAACTCTTGTTGTGCTAAACCTCCAAGAATTTGGGGATGTTTAGTTTGCACCATAACCTAGCTTATCCTGAGTAACGCAAGCTAATAACCAAATTAAGAAGGAAGATTTGCAATTGGCACGTTATTTACTTGCAAAACATAGGGAATCAGCTGAAAAACCACTACCATGACAATTCAGTAAGACGGCTGGTGCAAAATTAATATGCAAAATGAATACCCTTCAAATATACAACCTAAATAAATATAAAAGTACGGCAGAAGAAAAATGTTTATTTCCAGTCACTGCCCCCAAATTTGAAAACATACCCAGGAATAAAATTCATGAGATGTACATAATGTGTATAAAGAAAATTTTAAAACATTACTAAAGAACTCAGAAGAAAACTCAAAAAATATAAAAGTATGTCATGTTCTTGGATAGGAAGACACAGCATCATAATGATTTAAGAATCTTCTTGTGTTAATTTGTAAATTTCTTGTGATCCAATTAAAAATCAGGACAAGTTTATTCCAGAGTACATATGGTAAAATAAAAAGCAAAAATTTCAGCAAAATTCTAGGAAAGCAGAGTAATGGGGAGTAGGCTAGCCTTAATTCTTGCTAAAATGTATTGTAAAGCTACAGTAATTAAAAACCGATGATTCTGGTAGTTGACTAAGCAGATAGATAATTGGAACAGAGTGGAAATTTAGAAATAAACCCAAATACATAAAGGATTTAATAAACAATAAAAACAATATTTTGAATCAGTGGGAAAAGATGTAATATTCATTAAATAACCAATGGATAGGTATCATGAGAAATATTACATCTCTACCTCTCTCCTTACACAAATATACGTGGTAGAAGAGTCAAATTTTTGAAGGTTAGAAAAACTAAAATCATTAAAATACTAGAAAACCCCAAACTTTCAGAGTAGGGAAGGTCCGTCCAATGTGACATAAAGCTTAGAAGACATAGAAGATGTAAAAGATAAAAATGAAATATTGTAGTTACAAAAAACACATTTTCTGTGTGACAAAAACATTACACATACAAAAGATAAATGACAAACTACAAGAAATACTTGCAACTTATATGACAAAAAGTTATTATCCTTAATATAAAAGGAACTACAAATCAATATAATCAACATAAACACCAACAATCCAATAGAAACGTGAGCAATGGATGTGAAATAAAGCACATACAAGGGAGTAGAAACATACAAAAAGATACCATCCCAGGGAAATGCAAGCAAACACTCACTGAGAGATTATTTTCACAGATGGGAAAAGATCAAAACAGCCTACAAACAATGTGAATGAGGATGTACAGGAATTCGCCTGCCTTTCTGATGGTTTAACTGATAAAACCTCTAGGGGAGTAATTTGGCAATGTCTATGTACCTTAAAAAAATGCCCATAGTCTTTGAACCATTAGTTTAACTTCTGTAAATTTATCTTACACATATACTCACACAAGTGTGAAATGAGTTAGGTCTACGTATAGAGCCCAAGACGGTTTCTGTAATAATGAATAATAATAATGATAATAATAATAGAGATTGAAGAATGACCTCAAACGCCCATAGAAAGAGAACTTGTTTAAAGAAAGAATGATATATTCATACAGTGGAATACTATGCAACCTTTATAAAGAAGGAGGCATCTCTATATGTGCTAATATGGAGTGAACCACAAGGGATATTATTAAGTGAGAGATGCAAGGTTCAGGTGCGGAGCAGGGTGTAACTTACGCTAATGTTGGTGTATGTGTCTGTACCTGTGTGTGTGTGCATAGCAGTATTCTGGAAAAACATCCTAGAGCCTTGGCAATATGGCTGCCTCTGGGGATAGGAATTGGAATACTCAGAAGTACGAAGAAGGACTTTCTCTCCACCTTATGAACTTCCTACTATGTGTTTTTAATCATCTACTGAAACCATTGAAATAGTTTTTAAAAGAAAAATTAGAAAACACAAACAAAAAGAAGGCTCAGAGATTTTATGGAGAGTGCAGGTCCACTAAGTGTTAATAATTCTAACAGAAGTGTAAAAGACAAATTGCACTTGAGGGTTGCCTTTTCGTAATGATCTAATTGCCAGACGACAGAGCAGTTCTACTCTTCTCTCACCTCTTTCTTAGTAGGTCTAGATTATCTACTCTTCCATAAAGTAGAAGGCTATACTTTTTAAGTAATTTTCAGGCAAAAATTGGGAATGGAGTCGTACTTGCAGAATATACAATGTGAGTCTTCTAGAACTAGTTGTGAATGTCAAAGAAATCCCTGGGTGAGCCAGGTGGCTATTTACAAGGTTGAGTGATGAATATAAAACCCATTCGAGCCCTCTCTGTACCCCCACCCTCTGTATCCATCTCTAAGAGAGAAGAGCGTGCCATTTTCCTTGCTCCACTGTGTGGAAGGTATGGATCAAATTTATGTCTTGAAATAAATTCAGAAATAATAACTCGTTCACTTGGTTATTAGTTATGAGAACATAGCCTAAAACATTCTGGCATTTGAAAACAAAGCAGAAGGGGAAAGCTGGTATGTGGGAGCAAAGAGAACTAATAGTTAGGGACACCTGCTGTGTGGTGAGCATTGTGCTCAGTAGTTCACATAGAGGTTTCATTTACTCCTCACAACAACACTGAGAGGTATGTATCATTACTACCATTTTACGCATGAAGAGAAGTGCAGCTTTGCAGCTGGTAAGAAGCAGACTAAGTCCCCAGCCTCCGTCTTGCACAGCTCTGGATTCTCACTGCACCAGAGCTTGGGCCATCATCTAGCGTCTTTCTTCAATACTCCCCCATTTTCTTATCTCACATTTTGCAGAACATCATTATGCCTTCATTAGCAGAATTTCACCTATGCTAAGGAAAATTTTGATGCCAAGAACTCAGAAGAGGAGCGAAAGTCAAATGGGGATGCTCTTATAAATATGAAAAACTATGGTGATTCACTGAAACCTCAACTCGCATTCCAGGAATTGAGAGCTTCCCTCATCTTTTCCTCAGATAAAGGAAGGTTTTATGTTTCTTATTTTTAAGCACTGTAAGCAATTTTACTACCAAGTGTTAAGTCACTTCTCAACAGAATGGTGGGTGAGGGATGGCTGTTGTTCATCCTAGCTTTTTTGAGAGTTTCTGGAATTTTCTAAAGCTAACCTTCTTCAGACTGACATGCCTTCCAGAGACAGATGTGAAGTATATTTCTGGGTTGGAGCTGGTAGGTGAGTCCCAAGCCCTCTGAGTCACTTCTGTGCACACACAGAAGAGGATCAGGTCTAAATTACAATTTTGAAATACATGTACACACTTTTAAATTAGCTTTTTCTTTAGCCCTAGTCTAGTTTGTTCAAACTCGCCGTGAGCTTGGCTTTCTTTCTAATGAGGAAAGGTAACTTCGTTAATTCTAAAGTCTTCCACTTAGAAACAAAGTTCCAAATGTCAGGCTGAATCTGGAAGTGATTACTCATAGGAATAAAACATGATAAGTACATATTTGAATGAATGCTCACAGCTATGTTTTTTATTAAAGAAATTCAGTGAGAAGCGTTTTAATGCTGCCTTATAGTTGAGAATCTCAAGGTGTGTAACATTGGTAACTCCAGATTAGGGCTCTCCCGGCAACTGTCACTCTGTGACATCACATTTTATCTAATGAGGCATGAAATGTGCCCTTTGTGCACTGCACAGCAAATTCACATGTAGGGGGAACAGAGTTAGGGGGAGAGTGGGAGCCATCTCTTTGAAATCTTAGCTATAATGTTTCATCTATATGGTTTCTTTATTTGCAGCTATATTTTCTGCAGCTCTTATAATTCAGTAATTCTAACGCACTGCACAGGCTTTAAGTGTTATAGAGACGTTAGTCAAATGCTTTTCCTATTCCATTTTCCCTACTCTCATTAATTTCCCTTCCAATCCATAAGATCTTCCGGAACTATTAACAGGTTCTATGTTTATGCTCGTCCAAATCTCGCTCATTTTATGAGCTATTGGTTTAATGGCTACAAAATGTTTTATAGCATCTAGTGACAAGCTCTACCTCATGGACCTGGTTCCAAGTAGTCTCCAGAGTCCTGTCACATTCAGTCAAGATTTCGGCTTCTGTCTTTCTACAGCGAGGGTCCAATCACTATTGAAGAGAGATCCAGACGGTGGGCTTACGGATTTGCTCTCTTCCCATAGGATACACAATTCCTTGCCTAATATTTAACATAACTCTCACTAAGAAAAAGAAAAAGTTAATGAGGATTGCGGACTGTCTTTACCATTGCTCATCCTGAGTTTCGGAAGGTAACCGTGTACTTGCAGACGCCCTTACATTCAAAATGTGCATTGAACAATCTCTTCCCCCAGACAGAGCTACACAGATGGGCTGATTAAAATCATAGGTCTGTGTTAAAGGAAAATCATTGCGTTAGAGGAAGCATTTGGGGAAAGTGGGCGATGGGTTGGGAAAAACATAACAAACAAAAGCAGATGGAGTGTCTTGCTTAGCAAGATATTATTCCATTATTCTTTGATTACCTAACTTCTGAAATGGGAGAACGTAGAATAATAGCAGGTACAGATTTGTCAGCAAAAAACCATCAGGTGAAACTCCTTTAGGGCCAAGACAACTAACAGGCTATTGTTTAAAGCTTTACAAAAGCTTGATATTTTGTCTTCGTTGGTACCTTACAGTGGCTCGCTGATGCAAAGAGCTCCTGCGTAACATGACATCAAGAGCCATGCATGCAGATTCCCAAAACAAATGCCTCCAATTAGTATTTTGCGATGGAGTACGCCGGGCACCCCAGCATTCTCACCAGAAAGCATTTCACTGGAAGAGTTCTGCTATCTGTGAGCACACGGGTTCTTCTGTGGGAGAGATGGCTGTTCCCGAAGTATCTTGGTTTATGTAATCCAGAAAGAATGCAGCTCAAGTAATAATGATTCAGAAGTTTATGTTGCAGAAAGCATGATAGTTAGACATTTATCTAACATGATGTAAAGGGAGGCTAATTAAACTTAAGGAAATCAAATTTTAAAAAAGAGGTTAAAAACAGTTTACAGATTTTCTGGGGACTATAATGATCCTAACATTAAATTAAAAAAAGCAAATGTACCCATTAGTTCAATAAATTGTAAACTGGGTTGGAGAAATAAGAGTGACTTTTATGAACTCAGTTTCCTCCTAAAACCAAGGTCGGGGGGAAATGATTAACTTGAGGCTACTTTTAGAGGATGGGAAAGTGAACCAGGGAGAGAGGACTGAGGAATGTTTGGGGCAGAGGTCTGAGGTCAAGGTGCCGGAGAAGTTTAAGGCAATTATCCCCCAGAGTAATTGGGAGATTCTGCCTTACCCAATTTTCTAGGGAGAGTGGAATACCCTGTCTTCACATCACAGTCTGTTAATGCCATGGGCTTAAAAATGTGGCTCCTCTCTACTCTTTAGAAGCTTTAGGGTCTTAAAATTAGAAGGTGATTCTCTTTTTTAAAGCCATCATCCTTTTCTGGGGATCCTCTTCTTTATAGCCACAAATTTATGGGAAGGCTGCCTGGTAAAGAGGAAAGCATCATAGACACATAAGTATGGGAGTCTGCCACTTTTAGCCCAGTGATTCGGATAAGCTACTTAATGTCCCTGAGACTTTATTTATTCGTCTCCAAAATGGAGATTATGCTCCCCACTTCATACATTTTTTGGAAGGATTGGGAAACACACACACACAAAGGATCTAGCAGAGTGGTTGGCATATGGTTGGTGCTCCATAAATGGGATTATTCTTTGCCTCCTTGCCTTCTGTTGCCTTTTCTGGGATGGGAACAGTTTAGTCTACATGATAATAAAATATTTGCTTCTCTAGACACAAGGATCCTGATAAGAGTTTTTGACTGTGCCATGTGGCGTTTACTGCTTTTAAGAGGGTTAGATAAAAATTAGGCATCCACAATGTTGCAAATAATATGTTAAATACTAGGAATATAATGATGAAGAAATTATATGCACACAGTTCTACCATCCTGCAGCTTCTATTCTGGAAGAAAGTGACAAAAAAAATCCCAATTTTTAAGAGGATATAGAAGGTTTCCTTCAAAGGGCAGAAGCTGAAGTGGTCAAAAGACCAGGAGGCCAGGGAGAGGGTTGGGTCTGCCAGGTTCAGGGTGGGGATCTGAGCTGCGTCACACACATTCCTCCTCACTCATCCTGTCCCAAGTGTCACCAGCCACTGAGCTCATTGCTTGCCTGGAGGCAGATGACGAAGCTCAAATGAGAAAACATCTGTGAAAGAGTGTTGGGATATATAATGTGAGTGTTGGCCCTAACATGTTTAGTTATTTAGGGCCCTGCCTCAGCTCTCTGCAGGCCCACACCCTAGGGAATTCTGATCTCCTGCAGGATCTCTCCCTGCTCTGCTCTCAGGTGTAAGCTCCCTGGGCACAGCCAGGACTCCAGGAGGCAGTTCTGAGACCGCTCTCTTATTTATTAGCCAACAAGCAACTAAAAATGTCAGTGACATTGAAACATAACTGCTTGAATTCTAATCATCCTTAAAAAGCCCCCTTTGTCCCTGATCTACGCTCCGCCCCTTCCCTCTGAAGGTATATGCATTTACTCAGAGATTTTGTTAGAAAGTGTTAGGCTCTACGATGTGAAGTCTTAGAGATCTAACTAGCAATTCTTACTACGAAAGCAAATTTGTTCACCTCCTTTCCGGCATAACATGAAGCTCTTTTGGGGGGCTGTGGAGGCCCCACATACATTTTTATTGGGTGACCCTGGGACTAGGATTCCTCTGACAAATTTTTTGTTCAGTTACTACAGCCGTTTAGCAGTGGCTTCTTAAACGACAGGGACCTGGAGCTTGGAATTAGGGGGCCTCTCCAACAACTTGTGCTTATTTCACAAAGCCCCGTGCGAGGGTTTAGAGAATGCTAAAACCAACAAACAAATAAAACATTACCCCCTCCCCAAACCCTCTGATGCCTGGAACGCCTGATATGACATCAGAACATCAGTGATGTTGACAGAGAAAAATACCAAGCATCTTAAAATTCTATTGTAAGCAAGTGATTAAGCATTGATTTTTCAGGATTTGAGGACTCCAAAATTAATATACAAGAGACAGCGCATTTTAAAAAGCTGTCAATAATGTACACCAAATAGAAAATATACTGCTGCCTGCTATCAGAGCCAGCCAGCTGAAGAATTATTCTGCTTCAACTCAATAATATAGGAGCCCTTAAAAGCATTAACTCTTAAGTTCTAAAATAAGAAAAAAAGTGGAAAGAATAAAAATCTATAGCAAAAAGACAAAACCCTAGAGGGAGAAGTCAAGAAAATCTGTTTATTTGTGATTGTTTTTTTCACCCCCTTGTGAAAGCTTTGTCAGGAGTTGATGGTTCTCACAAGCATGAAGCTGTTAATCACATTTAGGAAATTTGCATGCTGTTAACTGCATATGAAACTCACTTAAGTCGGGCAGATTTACTACCCGAGATCAGTCTTATTGCATTTACTCTACACCTATCACTAATACAAATTCATTCTAACATGAATGTGTGGGTCTTGACTTGAGAATAATCCTTTCCTTTCATATGAGTGACAGCCCTGATGCAATTCCTGAGCTGTTTGACGAAGATGTGATTCTGCAGCTCCAAACCAGGACTATGCGGTAAATCGATAAAGCAACTAACATGCTTCACAATCAGGTGCAGGCACGTGAGAATACCAGTGTATGAAAGTAAAGTCGAGGTGAGAAAAAGTCTACATTAGGTTTTTATCTTGGTTCAAGTTGGGAGCGAATACCAGAATGTCCTTCTATTTCTACGTGAAAGCAGTGGCAGGTGAAACCAAATGAAACTGCACTCTCCTAGGCTTGAATCTGATTAGCAGACAACTTGGCATTTTTAGAGGAGAAAAAAATCACATGAAATAGATGCAATGGCTAGAACTTTCAAAGAAACAAGTGAAGTGAATTAAGAATATGGTGCTTGTTTAGAGATACCCGAACAACTGGATCTATCTTGTCCCTTTGGGGCTTAGCATGATGCTGTGTGTGGCTTGTACCTTTTGCACTTCTTCAATAGGGAGTGGATAAGAAGTCCAAATGGAGAGCTCAGGCTAAGGATTGAAGGGAAGGATGCAGTGAAGAAAGGAAGCTGGAGGAAGCTGGCCCTATAAGGATGCTTTCTAAACCCAGCCTGAGCTATAAATGATCAAGTAAGGGGTTTTCACTTTGGCCCTGAGGCTATTTCATTATGGGAAAAACCTTGCTGTTTAGAGCATCAAGATTTGAAGTTTTGAAACTTCACTACATTCCCAGCTGATTCAGCAAAGCATGATGCTCTTTGTTCTCTGAAAATATAGGACCTTGTTGTGCTTCTGACACAGGCAATGTTGCCTCATCTGTAAAGTGGAATTAATCATAGTACCTGCTAAAGTACCTTATAAAAGGTTGCCACAAGCATTAAATGAGTTAATTCCTAACGGCAGCCTCACATAGTACAAGGTCCATGAACTCTGGCTGTTGTTTCTGCTGTCCTTGTGGTTGTTAACGGCCATATTTCCATAGTAAGCATTTCCATCATTCATGACACTCAGAAGGCAGGCAATTAGATAACACAGCCTTTGGATTAAAGGCTAAATGGGGGATATTTTTAATTTGTCTCTTCTATTGATGCTATTCCTACAGAATTATGGAAAAATCTCCCACCTTCCCTGTATTTTTACTTAAGGACATTAGCAGAGTGGATGTATGTGTCTATGTGACATCTTATTTTCTTATTAACAGCAAAAGTGGCAGAACCAGGACCTTTCCTCCTGCCATCTGCCTCTTTGTGTCCCTGAATTTGCTGTTTTCCCTTCATTCCCTGGAGGGAGATGATTATCCACTAGTTCTTTCAGCAGTGTAGAATTTCTCTCAAAAATCTCTGTGCCCAGGATGATTGTCTTAATTTGTCACCTTCCAGGAAAACATCTGAGTATAGTATGTTATTCACAGATTTCCACATCTACTGGGATTTGAGACTGTCCCTCAGGGTTTTCTGCAATCAACATATATAATAGCACCACGACTAGATTTATATGCTGAAAACATGATGCAGCATTAATTTGGGTCATTTTTACAAGCCATTATGCATCGATTGACCAAATTAGCTGAATGTGATGTGAATTGATTAAGGTAGCTAGATTTGCTAATTGACTGTATCAAAATAAAAATCGTTTTGATTGTGTAGATGCAGACTAGAATAATGCAATGCATTATGGAGTATTACGTGTGTGCAGTGACTTAATGTGGCTCACATGTACTAGACAAGGGTGAAAGGTTAAAGGTGCTAAAAGGCTCTTCTGGTTTAGAAATTGATATGGAGGCAGATTTCTGGTATGGATTGTAGAAGTTTGTACACGAGCTCAACCTTGATCCATGTCAACTGTCACTAAAGAAGAGGAGATGGTAAAAATGAAGCAGAGGCCATGGAGAAAGGGATCTTCTTTGTTGCCCATGAGAATATCCTTCCTAGTGCGCACTGCCTAGTACATACTGTTCTTTCTCATTCCAAGTCACAGAGATAAGTAAAAAATCCTGAAACACTGGATAGTCAATGGAAACGCTGAGACAAGAGCACAATCCCGAAAGACTTGAGGAGTCCAGTTTCAACAGTCTTATCAGACGGGTACTGCATCATCTTGAGTGTGGGTTCAGTGCATCCCTCTGTGGTCAAACTCCCTGGGTTCTGGGCCCAGCTTGCCAGTTTCACTCAGTGGCTGACACTGGGGGTTCACTTAACTTTTCTGCATCTCAACCTCCTGATCAGTAAATTGGGTATAATAGAGCCTGTCTCATAAAGTTGTGTTATTCGACGAGATAAAATTATGTAAAGCACTTAGCACAGTCTCTGGCACATTCTAAATCCTCAATAAATATAAGCTCTTTATTATCCTTATTATCATTCTGATTTCAGAATGTCTTCCCCCTTTCATCACCTCTGGTTGGTCTTGGCCTCTGCTGCTCAGGGATGCTTCCTCCGCGATCCCGAAGCCACCAGAGCTGGCATGCTGTTTCAAGGGGAACTTCCTATTGCAGCGGCTTTGGGTTACATTGTGGCCAGCGAAACCGGCGTGACGGCCAACTCTGCCTAAGGGAAAGAGGCTTGATGCCATTAACATACTGCCAGCATGACAGAATTTCCCGCTGCTAAGATGAGCATCTTTGCAGAATCAGAATTAGTGTTAGTAGTATTAGTAGAGAGAACTCAGAGTAAATTAAATGATCATTCTGCAATCAACTTGCAAACTGCCCTTTTACTTTTAGCGAAATAGGGAGCTCTTTTCTGACGTGTGTTTCTGGCACAGATTACCCACCTTGGCTGCCCTCTGGAGAATAAGGAGAGCTTCCTCTGCATATTCTCTGCGGATAGGTTTCTAACTCTGGCAAGTAGAGACAGCCACGCTATTATTCACAGGAGCGGATTCACAGGCTGCATCTCCCGTGTGAGTGAAAGCATTTCATCAAATTGTCGTGTTGTTTCAAGCAAGGTTGTTTATGGCCATAAAGAGGGCTCCAACCACTCACTTCGAAACCAGGTACACAAACACACATCCTGCCTGGAGTTCACTCCCTCGCCCTATCGCTAATCTTTTCTCAACTTTCAAATGCTCGATGCTTTTCCCAAGCTATGGCAATAATCTTGGCACTTTTCAAGAATCAGTCCATTTTTCAGGCGCTTAATCCTTCACTGAGTTACATTAAAAGTTTTATCCTCGTAAGTCTCAAAACCAAAAATATATTCATTCGAAGTCTGCTTCTGGGCTTATCTAAATCAGAGAGTGCACTGTCTTTGCGGTGGTTAATCCTGGCTGTGCCTTGGAATCCACTTGTGGTGATTTATGGGGATGTCTGGGCCTCAACCCTAGAGATCATTGATAGGTGGGGATGAGGCATAGCAATGGGCACTTCTGGAAACTTCCACAGGGTTTACAATGTACAGTCAGCCTGTGAAACATGAGCTTCATGTTGCCCCTCACTGTCCAACGGGAGAAACTCCTTTCAGAATTTAGGGCTGAGGAAATGTTTTTTTCTAACACAGACTCAGCTTGCTTTCTTCTCCTAAATAGAGAGACTTATATAATACACTTTATTTCTTTTTATACCCGGCATAAGGAAGCTTAGAGGAAATTTTGGGTTCAGTCTCAGAATCCGTTTTAGCTTTCCTGGTAAGTAGATTCAATCCCTTCTTTTTGGCTTAATTTTATTCTCTCTCAAAAATAAATTCGTTATACATTTCATTGCACGTTTCTTCACATTCTTGAGGGAGATGCTTCTTGTCTCTGCTCTTCAATTTTTCTCAACTATAAAATGAAGGGTGAAAATGGACTAAATAATAATAATTCTTCTTATTATTATTCCTGCTGTTTCTTGAATACCCGAGGTACCAGGCGCCGTGCTAGGGAATTTATATGTGAAACCCACGTCAGTCGCCGTTTCCTCCCTCAGGAAGGGGGTAAATTTGGATTCAGGACCCCTTCCTCACAATCTATAGCCTATTCAATTTCTAATCAGGAAATCCACCCCTCTCAGGGATTTCTGTGCATTCTGAGCAGGAATCCCAGCTCTCATGGCTGCAGAAACTCTTTCCATTTATAAGAATCTGCTGCTTTGCCCTGGATGCAAAACTCAACTTTCCCTCAAACTTGCCATATAAAGTTGTCTCAAAAAAAGCTTCATGAACAAATTAGTTCTTCCCCAAAACTGAAGGAGGCTGTTTACCCTGTACATTCAACTGCATGTTAGGCTTTTGATCTGAAAAGTTCCATTCAGCCACCCTAACAAGGGAAGGGTTGGCCCATTTTCTCTTTCCCTAAATCAGGATCAGCAAACTTGTTCCATCCAGTGCCAGAGAGTAAGTATTTTAGGCTTTGTGGGTAATGTGGTCTCTGTCATAACTACTCAGCTCTGCCCTTATAGTGTGAAAGCAGCTGTAGACAGTACATGAACAAATGAGTGTGGCTGTGTTCAATACAACTTTCTTTACAAAATACAAGTGGCAGGACAGACTCGGCCTGTGGATTAAAAATTGCCAGCCTTGCCCTAGAAAATTCTTTTTGATATCTTGCGGGTTCTTTCTCCCTTCTCTATCTCTTTTTGTCAATCCTATTTGCCATCCCTATCATCACCAACAATCCTAAATTATCTTTTCTGCCTACATGGAGCAATTCTCTCTTTGTCTCCAGAACCTTGGCATCTGGTGGTACCTAAGCGCCTGGGTGTCAAGCTCTACTCCAAACTCTTATGAAGATGTTTTTCCAAGCAAAGATGATTCTCCTATTGAAAGGGATTCTGGTGCTAACTATTTAGATAATACAATGTTCTCTGCCTCATTAAACTCCTATCATCTCCCATCAATCTTGTGAAGCAGTGGTCAAAAACTCTAACGCCTTCGAGATCAGGCAGTGGCCAGGTAGGTGAGACCACAGGGAGTCGGGAAATGAGAGGGGAACTGAGGCACACTGTGCCTGAAGAATTCGCATCAATCTTTAGAAACGATGGTGTTTGTCGACAAAACCAACCTATGGACTAAAGTTATCCCTCTGACTACCAGTGTGCGAGCTGTTCTCTAAGGTTTGTAGGTGTTATTTCTACACATTTGAAACTGAGACTCAAAGTCCGTGTGGTTTCTCCACAGCTAGTAAGTGGCAGGGCATTTTAGCAAATCCTCATTGAAATCCTTTTTACTATATGCCAAGCCCTGTGGTTGGCCTTGGGGATACAGTTCCTGGCCTCAGGGAATTTGCAGTCTACTGGAGGTGAGACACCATCACAATATTCCATGAGAGGTGCCGCCATGGGGATTGGTTGGGGTGCTTTGCACTTGCGTGGTGGAGTCATCAAACCCAATCATATGTGAGGGCAGCTTCCTGGATGATGTGATAGCTCACTTGATGTGCAAAAGACAAGTGGGATTCCATGAGGCAAGTTTTATACTGAGCCAGAAAGCCAAGGGCCAGCAAGTGCAAAGGCCCTGAGGTGAAAAGAAGCATGCTCCTTTCAAGGAAAGACATAGAACACTGAGCCAAAATAGAAGAGTTTTAGGAGAAGAGGCTGGGGAGAAAGAGAGGCTCAGGTCATCATGTATCTTGAAAGGGGTTTATTCCTAGGGACACTAGGGAGCCATCAAATGGTTTTGAGTAACAAATTTACATTTTGAAAAGATCTTTCAAGCTAGATTATGGATAATGAGTTTGAAAGTTGTAAGTCTAGAAACCAGAGTGGGCTATGGCAGTAATTCAAGTGTGAGGTGGTGGTGGGCTAAACGAAGGTGTGAGTTTGAGAGAGCTGGTCAGAGTCATGAAGTATTAAGATAGTGATTTGATAAGCACTCAAGATTTCTTTGATTACAGAAGGAATCAGGGAAAGGAAGTAGTCAAGAGTAATGTCCGGGGTCCCTTCTGAGTCTTCTACTTTCTGGTTTCAGCACAGAAATTTAGTACCAATTAGGAAAGAATGAGGTGTTATAGAATTGGACTTATTAATGTAAACTAGACTTGCACCCTCCCTTGCTTTTTTTTGGTGAGGAAGATTGGCCCTGAGCTAACATCTGTGCCAATCTTCCTCTATTTTATGTGGGATGCTGCCACAGCATAGCTTGATAAGCCATGCTAGGTCTGCATCCTGTATTTGAACCTGTGAACCCCAGGCTGCCAAAGCAGAACATGTGAACTTAACCACTCTGGCACCTGGCCAGCCCCTAGATGTATACCCTTTTTGGCAATGCCACAGCACTCTGGGTCATGGCTACTTCATCCCAGCAAAGATTTGTGCTTTGCCTCTTTCTCTGATTTCCCTTTCCTGTACCTTGTTCTCTCTTTTGGATCTATCTTCTTCCTTTCCAAAGCTCAAGGCACTGTTGAGTCTCTGGTGTTTTCATGTTTCCTAAGGGAAACTTGGGCGAGCTGCTTCATCTGATGGCTAAAGGCATCGAAGACCTAGGTTCAAAACCCAATTTAGCCACTTAATAGCTGTGTAAACTTTGGCAAGTTCCTTAACCTCTTTGTGCCTCACCTGCTTCACTTTAAAATGGGGTTAACAGCAGTCTCTCCCTCCTAGTGTTGTTGAGAATATTAAATGAGTTAACACCTAAAAGAGTGCCCAGCACAGAGCGAGGGATCAATAAATATCAACTATTATTTCAGCATTCCATTTAAGCCTCACGTTCTCTCATCCCCATTTCGTGAACCTATACTCCCGAAGTTACTATTTCATCCCATCGCCACGAAAACTCTCATTCCTTTAGAAGATACAGCTGCCAGAGATCTGAGAAACTATTTGATGGGTATGAGTTGATATTGGCCAACCCAGGATTTTTCCAATTAAAAGAACTTTGGAGAGTTTGGAAGCAGTATTATTGCTCTCATTCTTTGGAGGGTACTGGGTAGATAACATCCTCTTTCTGCCTAAAGAGAGAGTGGCTTCGCTGCATTATGACATTACCAGCATAGCATAGTTTCTCATGTTAGGATTACTATAGAATTCCATTCATTCATTCAACAAATACTTGTTAAGCCTTTCTAGATAACCTGACACCTGGAAGCAAACTTTATATAACCCTTTTATTTTATATACCAAGCTGTGCCCAGAAAGATTGCAAGACTTGCTAAAGACCAACATCTATTTAACAGCAGAGTCATTTCTAGAACAGGAGGCCATGGCATTCTCCCATTTCCTCTGAGCAATAGGTTCCAAATTTGCTTTGTAGAGGAACTTTTAGATACTTTTACTACATAGTACTTTTAGTCTACATAGTACTGTTTACTCTCCAAAATACAGTTGATGCTTATTTGTGGTAGTTGTGTTCTATGAAAGTCGCTGCAAACACCGAATTAGCAAATACTGAGCCATTGCTCCTAGGGGAAATGCAAGATTGCATTCCTATGAGCCCCTGGTCCTAACATTTTCATCAATGAACGAACACATAACCTTCTTTCATATGTTTGAAGTTTAAGGAAATCTGTGATTGCGTTTAAACAACTCACTTAATATATATTATTGATTTATGAACACTGAACTCATGGCCAGCATCACTGTAACTCAGGCCTGAACAAAGCTCATCTAACATGCGTATTTTCTCCATAAGGTGCATCACAGTCTTCTTGCTTTTAGGAACCCTAAATAGCACTTCAGTACTATGCTGGGGTCATTTTAAACGGCAAAATCACCAAGAGAAAGCACAAAAAGGTGGAAAATGTGGCACAGAGTAGACTGGGAGGAGGACATGTTTACAGTATGGAGGCTAAAACAAGAAGTCATGGCGTCGCCTTGTTCAGCCTCTGCTGGGAACATGTACATCTGGTGACAAGTATTTTTGTCGCTCTATACATGTCCACACATGATTGCAAAAGTACCTCAGGTATTGATTTTAGTGTTACACGTAAATTTTAGTGGGTAGGCCACTTGACAAATATGGAATCAATAGATAATGAGGATTGACTATACTTTGATATATTTCTTATCTCCTCAATACTTGCATTAAATATTTTTTATCTCTACTGCGTGGTTTCATAAATTCTAACAGAGAATAGTGAATTGGTCACACAAGCATAGAACAAGGCCTAGAACTTAGTAGACTTCATTTATTGATGGGAAGACGGCTCCTAGGGCCTGGAAGTCAGGAGCCAGGGTGACTGAATTGAACCCTTACTTAACTGAGCCTATAGATACCATCAAGCTCTTCAGAGCTTCCTTCATCAGTTCCCATCACTTGATGACAACCCACCATTTGATGCTAAAAACTCTGTTCCACTATACAAGCACTTTGGTTTTCTCTTTATGTCTGTTTCCTAGAGAGTGCAGCTTTCATTTACCAGCTCACCATTGTCTAGCCTCTGGCCAACACTTGCAGAGAGAAAAATTCAGAATTCACTATCTAACTCCCAATCAGTGGCTTATGAACCCGGGTAACCTGCTTTATCTTAATAGTGTGATAGCAACTGGCAAGGGCAATAACATGAAGATAAGGCTGGACTCATATCTCTCCCTGTCAACAGGCCTGGCCCCCTGTTCATTTTTATTCTTAAATAAGTGACTCAATCAGTTCTCCCTTGCTGAGTTCCTCGTGGCAGCCTCTGTGAAGTTGTGGGGAATGTTAATCACTCACCATCAGCTCTGGAGACAGTTGAATTTTATAACTTTTGTTTTGTTTTGTTTAAATGGAGCCATTTGCCATAAGATAAATCTGCCTTTAAAATCAGAAAAACAACTTCTGCAGAGACTGCCTTACAGATGTTGCTGCTGGGGGAGAGACATACATCACCTTGGCTTCATAGTGGGGGCCTGTGTCCAAGGGATGAGGAAAATGGCTTATCTGGAGGGACATGGGGTAGGGGTGGTCATCCTTCTACTACTGCAGTAGAGTAGGAATGGCAACAGACATCTAAATGGTGTTAAATGCAAGGGCATAATAAAAATTGTCAAAATTACCAAAGGAGAAATGGGGGAGAAAGCAGACATCTGGTCAACCTAATCAGCCTTAGAGATCAGTTAACCTAGGTCCTCAAACCCAAATTACTCTAGAAACACAAGCTCACTCTCCCTTCCACAGACATTTCTCCAGGTTACAGCCCATGCTCATGAATTCTATATCAGTTGGGGAGAAGGCCGAAGCATTTTGTTTACCTCCTCATTCTGCCTTACCTTCTATTATACATTTGCTAGCACAAATAAGGACATTTGAAAATTATACATATTGAGTGTGATAAAAAAATTCAGCCCTCGTTTCCAAAAGAGCTGATCACCTTACAGGAAGAAGCAATAAATCTAAAGGACATCAACAAGATGAATAATCATTTCAGGCAGGTTATGGTCCTCCAAAGCATCGTTTCTATTTTCACTGTGATTATCTTACCTTAATCATACCCCTGTGTTACATTATTGCTTATAATAAAAGTCCACATATTGGAGAGGAAAAGCTTTTTTTTTTTTTTTTTTAAAAAAAAGCATTTTCAGGGAGGATTAGAAATTGTTTGAAATCCAAGCAATAGCAAGCCTAACAGGAGACCAACTTATACACTTCTGCATTCAAGGGTTTGAGAGCGGGCTAATAGTAATTAAGGGGAAAAAGTCAGAAATATGTTACATTCTGCCATCTCCATAATTAAACAATAGAACTACTATATCATTTCACACAGACATTGTAAATACTAAATTAAGAAGCTCCGATGAAATGTCAGAAGCATTTTCTTATGAGTTTATATCAGCCATGTGATTATCGTATTGATTCTGCATGCCAATGAGATAACATTCCATTGTGTTTATTTTTCTCCCAATTGCCTTCCAGAAAGTAATAAAATTAAATCCAATATGATATTAAATGTAAATATGCATGGATATTATATGTAAATACCCACTTTAGACTCTCTTTGCTTTTTGATATTTTCTGAGCATAATGTTGTCAAGCAACAGTAATATTCCTTTCCCCCACATGGCCCACCCTCACTTCCAGTACCAAGAGAGAAAACACCTTTTGTAATTCCACTTGACATTTGTTTCATGATGTGTGGAAAAAGAAATACCAAAAAAAAAAAAATTGCCTTTAAAAGCTACTGAGCTAAAAGTTTAAGGGTTTTTAAGCTAAGAAAGTTTGATTTCTGACAATGAAGCCTTGAATGGGTGTTTGCTGTAGGCTTTATTAAACTGCCTTACTTCTCATGTTGATTTTGTTTTCCTCTAAATCTGTCACTTCATGTTAATTGGATGATCAAAACACTTGCCCTCATCTGACTGTTGATTGAAATATCCAGCTAGGACTTTGTCCTTGCAACTCAAACATCAACAAGACCTTTCTATTAGTAGAAAACAAGGCTTTTTATCAGGATGAAGCGACCAATCATCTTGGCTAACTTAAGAAGACCAATACAAGAATCCGGCTCTGAAAGGACATGCAAATTGGTCAGACGTGGTGGCCCCAAAAGAGAGTCACAAAGGAGATCACAAGGTTAGCAGAGGAAGGGCGTCCGATAGAAATCAATTATGTTAAAGATGTTGTAACTGAAGCCTGGAGGAATTAAGAGGCTTGCTCATCATGCCTCAACCTTCTTCTGTTGCCCTGTTAGTTTCTTTCGTGGCAGAACTTCTATATCTTTGCACATGTTGCTCCTTCTGTCCAGGAAGAGTAAGCCACTTGCTTCTATCAGAGATTTGTCTCTGTTAATCAGAATGATTTATTCGCCCTTTTTTCTCTCTGGTTTGTATGTCCCTGCATCAGCAGAGTTCTTGGCACATGAAATTCTTAATAATTGTTTGGTGATAGGATGCTCAAGGTCACACAGCTAATTAGTGACAGATTTGAGATTAGAACTCATATTTATTTATGTGTGTTCTTTCCTCCTATTACTTTGTGCTTCCTCCTCTTCACAGAATCTGTAGAAAAGCTTATCATTTCATCATTTCCTCAGGAAAGTAGCCGAGAAGTGAAGGATGAAATGTATGATTGGATTTGATTTACCCATGATGCAAATTGGCATTTTCTTTTGGCCAATGGGGCCTTTTTTAAAAAAATAGACTTTAGTTTTCAGAGAAGTCCGCAAAACTGTGCAGAATGTTTAGGGGTTTCCCATATACCCTCTAGGCTCCCCCAACCAACTTCCCTCATTATCAACATCCTCCACCAGGTGGTACATTTGTCACAACTTATGAACCTACATTGGCACATCATTATCACCCCAAATCCACAGTTTACATTAGGGTTCACTCTTGGTGTTGTACGTTCTATGGGTTTGGATAAATTTAAAATGACGTATATCTACCATTATAGTAACATAAAGAGTTGGTTCACTGCCCTAAAAATCATCTTCTGTTCTTGACCTGTTCATCCCATCCTCCCCCTAAACTTTGGCAACCACTGATTTTTGTATTGTCTCCATAGTCTTGTCTTTTCTAGAATGCCATATAGTTGGAATCATACAGTATATATAACAGGGCCTTTTTGTAGTTATTTCTATCATGGAAACACCACTGACCATAGTTTGGATAAAAGCTACTGTCACATTTTGTGGGTGGGTCTACCTAATACTGTAATAACTAGGCTCGAAGGGAAGTTTTCAATTTTCCAACTGACTGTTTCTGCTACACAATACCGTAACAAGTAGAAAGAGTGCTTCTTTTTCTCTTTTTCTTCAAATTAAATACACATTAGACTGAAATAATAGATGTCCTCGGAGTCATGTTTACTGTTTAGATAATGTTACAAATGAACACAGACTCCCTGCTTCCTCCTTCCCCCCAGTTATGATGGGCTGTGCTAAATTCGTGCCTGGTCTGCCGACAAATAGCTTGCCTTTACAAGGTAGTTGGCTGATCATAAAATAGAAATATAAAAAGAAATTATATATAAAATATTATATATGTATGCATAACATATACATATGTAACATATATTATATATATATAGAGAGGAAGTGTGTGCGTGTGTGTACATGCTTGAGTGTTCATACATAATTAAAGGGCCTCACGTGTCTCTGGCCTCATTGTCTTTAATCTCTGACCAAACCAGGAAATCAAGTCAGACATGGACACGGATGACTGATTTTCAGGATCCTTTCAGGGAAAAGGCTCTTCAGTCAGGTAGGATTTTTAGGAGCAGCAATTTGAAGTGACCTTTGTTATGTTTTGTTATAAATATGCTTATTATGACTGTGTCTTTATTTCAAGTGTTTGTGACTTATGGATTCTAAAAGGCATTACTAATGCCTCAGTGATGCCACTCTTTCAAGTGCTGGCCAAGGTAAATTTGTTGGAGATGGTATCCTTGCAGCTGAAAGTAGAAAAAGAAATGAGATGATGCAGAAGAATGCAACTCAGTGATGGAAGTAAGGACAAGTGAATGTGCCTGATGCGCTGTCTCTCAGGGGGCCTCTATGTCTGGCTATAGGATCAGCCCTCTAGAAGGACTTGCCTGCTGCACATGTCTTCTCCTGGTAGCTCCATGCATCAAAGTGGGGTGCACAAGCCTCTGGCTGCCTCCTTGGCTCTGGAGGCCAAGCGGTAGTGCATTCCTCCCGCACATGCTAACTCAGGGAGTACAGAGTAATGCACTTGACTTGTCCCCACTACAAGGTGTTTCCAACTCTCCTTTCCAGCTCACGTCATAGTCAGATCATAGTAGAACATAGCAGAGCATTTGGAAGTACGTCCACCAAACTCATCACCCTTATCTCCGCTCTCCCATTCCCAAGTGACAGAAAGTAATGTAGTCCTAAGGTCCCATGTGGTCATTTTGTTTCCATCTTTATTTGGACCAAAACTGACTTGCAAAAATGTCTGTGTTGGCTCTATTGTCAACTTTATCTCTCTTTTTTTAACCCAGAATTCTACAGTTTACTCCCCCTAACCGCTGCAACTGGTCTAAAAGTGAGACGCTGAGCCACTTAACCGGTTTTCTTTATACCTGCCAAATTATCAGTTTGACTATTTTTTATTGACCTTTCTGAATCCACTGTTGACTCTTTTGGGCTCATATACACAAAAACTTTTATTAGCATGAAAGAACAGGTTCCCAGCAGTGAAGCGGACTTGAATCAAAGAAAAATTTCTTTCTTCAAACTTTTAACTTCCATCTTAAAGAACATGTAAGTCTGTCCAAAGATAAGTTTAAGATTTTAAAGTTATCTCACATTAGTGAGAACAACTTGGAGCAATAATCATTTAAATGAACCATCAAAAAATGTCAACTCTAAAATAAAGTATTACCAGCCCCTCACAGAATAAAATTATATTCACACATGCTCTAAAATTTAGAATGAAAAATTTTGTTTGGCACCATTTTAAAGAAAGCATTGAGGGAGAGGGAATGTGAAGATGTATCTTTATGTCTGTAGGAAGAATATTTTCACTTTTTTAAACCATCGATATCTTAAAGATATGGTTCTAATTAGCGATGCTGGGGGTTGAGGCACATTCGATCAAACTTGTAGCTTATTCATTTTAATAGACCTTATTTAACTAACTGAAGAAAAGCAAAGTTCATATTGTTCCTGTCCTTTAGTTGTGATCAAAATATTAAAGGGTATTTCAGCGTAAACTAGTTATCTTAATTGATATGATGCACAGCAAAATATATTGATCCGCATGAATTGGTCCTAGATCAATCGTCCTTTTGAAAAGAATATTTACATTTAGGAAGGACCTCAGAAACTCATTGAATCCAAAGATTAAAATTAGTTTCCCCTTAACAATAGTGATTAGTTGGGTTCCTTGTACCTCGAGTAGTTTTAAAAATTAATCCAACATCTCTGAGATGCTTTGCAAGATTGTTCCTCAGAGCATATCTGTGAGGCAAGTACGTGCAGAAGATGGTGCAGCCCGTTCTTTTAGCACATTAGCAGATGGAGAGAACTGAGTCACAAGCCAGTTGGGTGATTTGGCTAAAACCACAGCATCTAAAGTGATTACTGCAATCCTAGAATAGAGTTCTCAACTCCTACCTCCCATCTGTTCTTTAACGAGAGTTAGGGAGCCAATTATCTGTTCTTTTGTAAGAAGAATCTACTGACTATATTAGTAGAGATAGAGCAAAGTTTGCCTAGACTTCTCCACTCCTGTTCTTCTATTCTTACTGCACCCCATCCTTCTTACCTACCCGCTTTGCTTCCAACCACAATATTCTCATCAGCTGTACAAAGCCTTTTGCTATAGGATGCTCTGGGAGAGGGGTATGTGTACTCAGGTGGTAAAGGAGGTCCTTGATAAAGGAAGCCTTTATTAACCATTTTCTCTGTTCTAAATGCAGCTCTGGGTACTTGGTACCATTTCTTATTCCAGTCTCACTAGAACTTATTGAAGTGGGACCATATTTCATAATACATATGATATATGCTACATAAACAAATTTATGGTGGTGGTGCTGGCAGTGGCAAAGTGGAATGTTTATTGAATCAGAAATAAAATACTGGATTCAGGCTTTGGCTGTTGTCGCCACTAAACCTGTGTGAACTTGGCTAACACATGCTTTTTCTCTCTGGACTTAATTCTCCCACCTGGAGTATAGGCAGGGCACAGTAGACTAGACAAACACTCAGACTGTGCTGCCTCTGAAATTATAGGAGAATGTGATGGAAATTGTTCAGTCAAGGTGGGAAAGCTCAATGGTCCTCTCAGGGGTGATCACATTTGCAAGGCTGCTTTTCAATCCTAGTCCGTTTAGGCCAGTGTTCTCAACGCTGGCCATAAATCACAGTCATCCACATCCCCAGAGCATTTGCAATCTCTAATACTAAGCCTGTTGATTCAGGGGGTCCCCTGGGTACCCATAGCTATATTTTTTAAAAGTTTCTGATAAGTGCTTCTAGAGGGGTATCTCAAGTTAAGAATCACTACTGTACACTGAGGAATTCCAAAAATAGGGAGAGATATTTGGCAGAATCAAAGCTTTCCTGAGACTTTAACTCACACCATCTATTTGGTCTCAGTGTGAGTCTAGACCTACCCATTAGGCAAGTGCTTGGGATGCGGAGAGTTTGGGGAACTGGAAACGTATTGATTGTAGGACGCAAGTTGAGTGCTGCCTGTGAGGTCAAGCCTCATCTGCTTTGATTTCATCCAGATCCTTTTCCCTTGCCTCCAATTCAACCTGGATAGAGTTTTAAATCTTTCCTTAAAGAACACCCATTAACAATGATGAAATAGTCTGGCTCCCAGATCCATTCAACCCCTCAAGCTCTAAGATGAAATAGAGGCATCAGCATTGTCTAATTTTATCTTTGGAGCTAATTAAGCATCCTGTGGGATGCACTAAGTCTAGGATGTTATTTTGCCTAAAGTAATGGACAGTCACTAAGGATGAACGATTTTGGGTCCCCAGGCCAGTATTAATCTGGTTGTCTTAAGGTAAACACATCTGGTGTTCAAAAATGCTCTCTCTCATCTAAATCAAACAGCTACTTTAAGCTGGAAATCCCCAAACACAATATCTTCCATGTAATTCCACAGCTTTCCAGGATGAAGGTTGTAACAAATGTTTTCCTTACTCAACTGATATTTAGACCTTTCCTTTGTTGGTATCCAAGAAAACACAATCTTGTGTGGCTTTAAAATGCATGGTCTCTCATTTTGGTGTTTTTTGGCAGTTGAAGCTGATTGAAAATGAGCCACTCACTAGTTTTAGAGTAGTCCACCTTTTCTGCTTCTCCTCTGATTTCTTGCATCTGAGGAAGAACATTTACCTAATGGTCTTGTTCTGAAATTAACAGGAAATTGATTATTAATACTTCCCCCTCTTTCTTTACAATGTTTACCTTTGGATACCTTTGTGATTTGGGGATTCCCAATCAGGATGGATGGAAAACACTGGCCGCTTTTCAGAACAGGATTCTACCCATGCTTGGCTTTGAGATCTATCAAAGAATAAACCTGTAATCTCAATACTTGTAGTCTGAATCTGCAGGTTACAAATGGAAGTCACAATTCCTGTGGCAGGCATTTTGTTAGGCTGTCAGTTAGCTCATTTCGCTGCCGTTTCCTATTTTTAACATTCTCTTTACATAAATAAAATGTAACACTGTGAAAAATGAAACACCTGAGCAAAAACACATGATGAGGTGCCCCAAAGAGCACTCACATTATTCATTTCAAGCGGTTGGTTGGTGCGCGATCTTCGCTGAATATTGCAGCATTAGGTGTATTGCTAAGGTTATAAACTGAGTAAGGAAATAAAATTGCTCTTGGTCAAGGATCACCTTCCAGCATTAAATAGCTTTTGAATATTTATGGAGAGCATGGAATACCATAGTGGTGTTTAAAGATGATCTCAGAAATATTTTTCCTCAGTTTCTCCTTTGATTCAAATAATGATGGAATTTCAGGTCTAGAAAGAACTTTAAAATAAGTTCTAGATAAATGGTGAGGATAAACTTTCCCTAGGTTACACAGTTGATTTTTTTTTTTTTAATTGTTGCACACTCCTTATTTTGTTTTGTTTTTGGGGAGGAAAATTGGCCCTGAGCTAACATCTGTTACCAATCTTCCTCTATTTTGTATGTGGGACTCTACCACAGCATGGCTTGATGAGCAGTTTGTAGGTCCATGCCGAGGACCCGAGCCTGTAAACCCCAGGCCACTGAAGTAGAGCATGCGAACTCAACCACTACGCCACCAGGCCAGCCCTTACACAGTTGGTTCTTAACAAATCTAGTCTAAAACTCCAATCTGCCATCTTCCAGTCCTGACATCCTTCCACAAAGCCATGTATCTCTAGAAAGATGAGGAACCAGACTTTTCCCTATCTTTATGGTAGTTAACCCATCCCAATTTTATCAAGTAAATTATTATTTCGGTCTTCTACTCTAGCAACTCCAGAGAGCTTTAAAAAGAGCTCATAAAGGGACCAATAGAATTTATTTCACAAAATCTCACTTGGTTAAAACATGTTACAAGGAACCAAATTTGTTGTTTCGAAAGCTATACAGTGCTAGCTAGTTTTCTCTTTCATGACCGTAACAGAAACCTGTAACTTGTGAAAATATGTGCCATTGGCCTGAAGAGTGGCCGAAGTGTCTGCTTGTACCCAGTTTTTCATTAATAAATCATGTCCAATTCAAAACTCATTCTCAACTAACCATGGCTCATAGCATGACGTTGATATAAAGGACAATCATGCTCAAAAAATTATGTAATTGCCTTTAGGGACTGAGACAAAAGCTTAGGTCTTTTATCCTCTGTGTAGCGGATTTTCCATCACAGTCTAAATCCTCCCAAGGATTCCTGGAGGAGTGAACCCCGCCAAGTTTCTTCAGTCACATTTTTCTGGCTAAAACACAGATATCTCGGTGCTATAGATAGTGCATTAAACGTGCCCTAACTTGTAGAATCAACACAGCCCGTGAATCCTAGTAACCCTTTGGCTTACCTCTGAAAACCAGCCATATCTACTTAGTTTAAAGGGGAGAGAAGGGTTGGGACAGAAAGGAATGGGAAGGAACACTGAGCACAACAAAACACCAGCACCTTCCAACTCTCTGAGTCACATGCAATGTTGTAAAATGACTTATAGCCCTGACAATGTTGGCAGAACATTCAGCATGGATCATGCATTTCAAGCACATGATGCAAATGCTTTTTGGCTCACGATTACAGGCTAGTAATTTCCGATGCTCTAGAGCTGTTCCAAATAATTCATTGTATTTGCTTTCTGTACTGAGTCCCTTGGACTGATGACAGGAAGCCTTCCAAAAGTATGCCTTCTACTTGCTATATGACTTTGCTATTTCTCTCATGGCTGATGTGACCCTATGTTCTTACACAGAGTTTTACAGAACATTTGTGCAAAGGCAAATGACCTCCATTTCCTGGTCTCTTCTCAGAGTAAGCCTGCTCGCACAATGTGCTGAGATTGCCCAGGGTGTGGTCCAGTCAATGCTTTAAGCTGATTTCATGTTTGACTATGCGGTAAACCACAGGATCAACCACCCACTCTGATTTGACCAATAAGTCAGCCAAAAGAGTAATCATTTGGAGTGATTCAGCTGTAAAGACAGAGCTTTTTTAGATCATATGGAAAATCCACAGCTTCATTCTATGGTTGGAATTTACGTGTTTTCATTTGTAGTAATATTCTTAGGAAGATAGTAATGGGATACTGACAACAAATATACATATTCAAAGGATAGACATCAAGAATACTTCCATTTTTTATACAACGGGAAAGGTATCCTCATTGATAATTATTAGTTTGAACAGAAAAGTTTGTATCAACAAGAAAGAAGTTAGACATGCTTATTTGACTATTTTTTCCATTATCTGAGCAAGACTTCTGTGCTACTAACTGATTGGATGCTGGCTAGAACAGGTTGGTCATTCTAGTCAAGTCTGTTGGAGTAGCTCTTTGTAGAAAGAACAGCTGAGTAAATTCGATACATCTTTTCTCCAAGCATTTATATTCGTTTCTCAGCTCGCTCACCATAACTTAAATAATGATTCCGTGAACTCTTCTTTTTCTTCTCCTCTTTCTCTTTCTCCTTCTCCTTCTTCTTACTACTACTACGACTGCTATGAAGAATCTTAGAAATCATTTTACTCTGTCTATAGGAGGGAAACCCACTGAAGCTAATATCTTCACCATTTTTTATCCTTTTGGTCAAGCTCTCTTTGCCATTAAACTTCTTTTTGACCAGAACATTTATTTTACTTTATGATAGCTACTATTTATAAATCTTCTAAACAATGTTTTAATTTTATCTTTCTCTGAAGCATTCCAATCTTTATCACTTATTAATTAAAATATTAATTTTATAAGTTAAAGTTTTGTTTTTTTTTTTAAGAATGATTTTTTGGTGTGTGTAAAATATCCCAGCCATTGCTTCCTTACTTTGTGTGTCTTTGGGCAGTAAGAGATCTGACCACTTTCTGTGGTTACATTCAAGACTTAGAGGTTTATTAGGAGATTGTTAAAGAAAAGACATTGATTCTTATTTTATTCAGAGAATGGATTTTTTTTTTACAGTAAAATATTCCAAGGTTTTCCTTTAAGTTAGTGGTTCCGTTCTGGTGATAAGATTAAGGATGAAGTCTGCTTTTGTGATAATTATCCCCTTTTTCTCCCCATTCTGCCAAAATAAGAAGAGAGTTTAGATTGAAATGCATCTCAAGAGGCAGAAGACAGTGGCCCTAAGGTAGAAGCAATTTGAGGCTTCATCTCAGGTTGCTCTCTTCGCCATTCATTCATTTTGTGGCTTGAATGGAGAATGCATTGCCCAGGTTTGCCAAATATATGGAAAATAATTCTACCTCCAGTTCATTGTCCTCTTGGCTATTTTTCTCATTTTGAAGCTGTGTGGAACTATTTTGGGTCTTGCCAGTACACTTAACATTGCTTTAAAACAGATTTAATTCTCTCTACAAGACTGAATTTCCAATTCTCCATCCAACAGAGCAGAGCACTATTAAAGATCTACCAGGTGTTTCAATATGCACACATTTATCTGACTCTTCTTTTAGTTAGAAATCATAGAAAATGAAATTGAAGATATTTGGTTACAGTGTGATTTGATGAAAATACTGGTGTAAGAGCAGCTTTACGACTACTTGGCAAAGGTACAAACGAGATCCAAAATATTTTTAAACATAAATCTATATTCTCTCTGTGTATCCCTCCTTGATATGCACGGTCTCATGTTTTAGAGACAGCTCTAAACCCCCAAACAATATCAGTTAGGAAAAGACAGGAAAAATGATCTGTGAACGATCTGCTTATGGTTTGTCCATTTGGTGGCTCATTCGCGATAAGTGGTTGAAAACACAAGACCAGCTCCCTGTTGCCATCACTGATGCTTTTGCGATGCCTGCCTCTTTTTTTTTTTTTTAAAGATTTTACTTTTTTCCTTTTTCTCCCCAAAGCCCCCCAGTACATAGTTGTATATTCTTTGTTGTGGGTCCTTCTAGTCGTGGCATGTGGGACGCTGCCTCAGCGTGGTTTGATGAGCAGTGCCATGTCCGTGCCCAGGATTCGAACCAACGAAACACTGGGCTGCCTGCAGCGGAGCGCGCGAACTTAACCACTCGGCCACAGGGCCAGCCAGATGCCTGCCTCTTTTTAAAACAAGGATGTGTGCTCACCAAGTGTCAATCAATCAAAAACTAGCTGAAAATCATGTTAGGAAATAAACTTCTCTTATCTCCCTCCAGCTTTGGAAAGAGCTCATTGCACAAATTATAATATATTTATTAATATTTGAAATCTCATCACCAGACCTAAAGTTTGGTACACACTAGACACTCAATAAATATTTGTGGAATGGAAAAGAATTTACCTACATGTAAAGGATTTTCAAGTCACAATATCTGCTGCTTTTGCTTTATCCAGGTCATAATACTACTCCAAGCAATTCAGTTCTATTCTATTTTTTAAAGTGATTGAGCACCAACTGTATGTGTAAATGTGTGATCAATTTTTTTTTGGGGGGGGGGGTGAAGAGATACGAGTAAGAATGAGTGCCTGTATTTAAGGATCTCAGACTTGAAGCCAGGGTTCAGCGACTTCCTGAAATTGTACAAGGTCAGCAAAGCCTTGAGAAATTCGAGAAAACCCGTGTACACAGCTCATCACAGTGGGTGCAGCCACCACTCCCAGGAATCAAGAAACTGAACGTTTAAGCCAAATTGCTATTAAGGGAACAAGAATATGGGAACTAACTTTGTTTTTTGTTTGTAAGAGGGGATAGAGCACAGCTGGGCCATTCCTTAGATTTACAATGCAGTCAATTCAACATTTGAAAGGTTAGAGACAAGACGTTTTGAAGAGAAACCAACTGCAGTTTAACCGTGCCTCGTTTTGGTGCCGGCTTTCTTGGGCCAAGGTTAAGGGAGTGGTCTGTCTTCCACTGAAACATATATTCATTTTTGCGCAGCGCAGCTTTGGGCTATCAAAAGTGCTTTATGCTCCGTGATTAAATCCTGTTACCCCGACTGGAGATGTGCTGCAGTGTTTACAGGACCATTAAAACCTTCCTCTCATGTCCTTTTCTGTTGCTCCCTGTCCCCGCTCCCTCTGCCAAAGCAGCGACGATTCGAAGTGACTTTCTCTCCATTTCCCTCGGAACATTTCTTCGAGATTTGGGCTGAAGCACTGTGGAGAGGCTGGGCCTATCTTTCACAGGATTTCAGCAGGGAAATCATAACCCCATTCGGTTGTGAAGAATGAAGAGGAAAAGGAGCTCTAAAGGCTAGGATGTTGGCTGAACTTTTTGGGGCCAAGACATCATTGTTCTTCCCCATTTCTCCTAGTCTGGCTCCTGCTCTGACTCCTTTGAGGCCCATTCCTTCCCCTCCACAATCTTTTTCCAGACCTTTCTAATCCTAGAGTCAGTCTTAGGGATCTGAATGCTGGATCTACCACTTACTGACTGGGTGACCTCGGGCAGCCTGCTTCACTTGTCTGTGCTTCAGTTGTTTATCTGGAAAATAAGCGAGTGATAATAGCACCTATTTCGCAGGTTGCATAAGATGTAAACGAGTCCCTGTATATAGAGTAGTTGAAAATGCCACAGAATAGGTCCCACTGGTTTGTGCTCATTAGTTAATTTATTGAACTTCATGTAAAATCGGTTGAGAAGAAGGATCTGTGTCTAAAAAAGCTTGACGATCCCTACTCGAGTTGTGCCTCCTCCCTTGCTTTATGTGTTGAATAAATATATTGGTTCTTCTCCCTCTCAGACTATTAGGTTTGTCTCCCCTCCTCTATCCATCATCTGAACGAAGGCTTTTCCCAAAGGTCTGCACCCAGATTTCATGCTTCCTCTTGCGCTTTGGGACTTTGTTTCCATGGCTACAAGCATCAGCACCAGGCAAGCAACTTCCATATCTCTGCTTTTATCCAAATTATTTCTTTTAAAAATACTATAAGCAAAACTCCTTTTAATCCTTTCAGTTAAAAGAATACAAAGTAGAGAGGCAATTACATGTTAGGAACAGCGCTGTGGTCTCCCAACGACTTCGGACGTAGACCCGGCTCCTGTGAGAAGTTTGAAAAATAGATCTTGGTAATTGACTCCCTATGAATTCCAATTGAGAAAATAACTTTTAAATGGAAGCTTACTATGCAAAATCCTGTATCTTCAAATCATAAGCCAGCTTCCTCTTCCCTTGCATCCCCCTCCTGGGCTGTGTGAATTACTCTTCATTTTCCTGGTGGCAGAGTTGCCAGTGTTCATTAGCCCCCACCACATTAGCTGGTAATAACTGTTAAACATTTAATGGTGCATTTGTACAGGAGGTCAGTATTAAGGCATGCAAAGAAAGGAGGCAGAGATGAAACAATAAAGACAACAGAAAAAAATAAAAAACATGTCACAGGTGGCTTGGCAGCAAAGAGCATCGTTATAATCTTTTCACCCTTTAAAGCATTTTCTCCTTTGCAGGACTCTCAGGCTCAAAGCTCATGTTTCTCTTATTGTCCACTTGCTGTGGTTTTACAGTCTTGATGGGCACACTCAATATTATCAATTGGAATCAGAAATGGAATAAATTCTTTATAATATGACTTTGTCTACTGTGAAAAAACATAAAGACTGCTACTATTTATTGAGCACACATTCTGAGCCAAGCATTGTGCTAAGTCCTGTAGTGCATCATCTCATTTAATCCTCTCAGTAACTTCTGAGTATATCTCAGAGGGATATACTACTTTCATCTCCATTTTATAGGTAAGGAACTTGAATCTCAGAGAAGTCAAGGGACAGGCTCTGGTCATAGTTTATAAGAGGTGGAGCCAAAATTTCAATTCAAGGCTCATCAGAAGCCATTGCTGTTATTAACTTCTCTATACTGTTGTCTTGGTCCATTGGGGATGCTATTACAAAATGTCACAGACTGGGTGTCTTATAAATGGCAGAAATTTATTGCTTAAACTTCTGGAGGCTGTAAGTCCAAGAGGAGGGTGCCAACATGGTCAGGTTCTGGAGAAGGCTCTCTTCTCGGTTGCAGACTGCCAACTTCTCACTGTGATCTCACATGGCAGAAGGGGTGAGCTAGTTCTCAGGGGTCTCTTTCATAAGGGCACTAATCCCACTCATGAGGGCTCCACCTTCATGATCTAATTATCTCCCAAAGGCCCCATTTCCTAATACCATCATCTTGGGGCTTAGGATTTCAATATGTGAATTTTGGAGGGACACAAATATTCAGACCATAGCAACTGTTCTTCCAATTTATGTTAGTTAATAGTTTTTACCAATATACTAGTCAGCTCAAAATCAGGCCCAAAAGTGAGCGCAGGGAAGCAAGAGAAGCAAAATGCTGAATAACGCACAAATTAGAAAATCAGCCCTTGGTGTTCAAAATTTTTTGTCAAGAGTTGACAATATCCCACAGCTTGCTCCGCATGCCTAAGTTCTTTAGTTTCAGTTGAGTTATCAGTCTAAATAGTGTGCTCTGAATATCCATTCACGTTCATAGTAATTGACACAGATATGAGTACCCTCATAACTACGTGTTTATGTATTGTGATGCTGTAATGGGAAGCAGGTGGTCCCTGACCAATGTGCTGTCAGGTCAGAGACCCAGGCCACTTCACCACACCCAAGTTGCGTGAGGCGAAGCATTTGCTGCAGTGTCTCTATTTTGTGTTTTGATATTGATTATTACAGCTGTCCAACGTGAGTCACAGCCATTGTATATAACCCACTGCCATGTCCCTGAAGAACTGTGGTAAAGGTAAAAACAGCTCCTCTGAAAGAATGATGAGTGATATAAATCTATAAAGGGCTTTTCCTGAGGAGGGACTGAAACCACATGCAATAAATATGTTCATATTTTATCGATGCCTATCTGAGTTTCCAGAACACAATCTTTGGCCATATCAGTGTCCATAATAAATATTTAGGTGGAATATAAGATTTGAAGCTAAATGCTCCAGAAGAGATACATTCATTAAGACCTCTCCTCCCTCTGGGCACAAGGTTTCTATCTGTTGAAGAGAAAGTATTATTTGAAACGCTTTTCAGCCAGGCACCAAGGGGCTCCTTTTTAACCAGAAAGCACTGTATTGATAAATGATATCCTCTTTGCACAAAAAGGTAGTCTCCTCAGACTAGATTCATTAAAAGAAAGGGCTCACACCTGGGTTTGACTGAGACATAATATTTATGCCTTAATCCTGGACACCATTTTCTTTTTGAATGCACTGGGGAATATTTAAGAGAAAACATGTAATAGGACAAATGGGCTGCTTGATCTCTAGTCAAGTGTCAGGGTCATTAGAACAAGCACTTGAGAAAGATTGGGAAACACTGAGCCTTGTGGTAGAAGACGCCCAGGGATCAGGGCCCTCGAAAGGTGAGTTTAGTTAATGTCGCTGCACTCTGCTGCATTCATTTGCCCAATCTTACCATTAACGTGCAACGAACTACAAGGCGTTTTTAGAGGACTGTGTATCACATGCTGGTCCTTCAAAGTTAATTATAAATACTATATAATATCAAAGAGTTATTATACAAAATGTTCTCTTGGTCATTAGAATTTATTTTGTTGGTGTCACATCTGTGCCTGCCTGGAAAGGATTTGAAAGTATGCTTTATCATTATTGTTCAATAAACCCAAAGCTTTGAGTGCTCTCTCCACAGTGTGCTAAAGTATGTTGCTTGAGTTTACTCTCTAGGGGCTTTTTGGTCTATACAATACACATGGAAAAGACAAGAAGAAATTATATTCTCCAGGCTTATTTAAAAATATTCCTTAGAGGGGCTGGCCCCGTGGCCGAGTGGTTAAGTTCCAGTGCTCCGCTGCAGGCGGCCCAGGGTTTCGTCGATTCGGATCCTGGGCGCGGACATGGCACTGCTCATCAAAACCATGCTGAGGTGGCGTCCCTCATGCCCCAGCTAGAAGGACCCACAACTAAGAATATACAACTATGTACTGGGGGGGTTTGGGGAGAAAAAGGAAAAAAACCAAAATCTTTAAAACATATAAAAATATTCCTTAGACTGGCCTGGTGGTGTAGCAATTAAGTTCACGCACTCCGCTTTGGTGGCTCAGAGTTCCTGGGTTCGGATCGTGGGTGCAGACCTACACATTTCTTATCAAGCCATAATGTGGCAGGTGTCCCACAATAAAATAGAGGAAGACGGGCATGGATGTTTGCTCAGGGACAATCTTCCTCGGTAAAAAGAGGATTGGCAGTGGATGTTAGCTCAGGGCTAATCTTCTTCTTCAAAAAAAAAAAAAAGAGAAAAAAGAAATGTTCCCATTGTTCAGAATAGTATATCCAAATGTACCATCATTCTGAGTGCAATGTGACCACGGCTTTCCTCCCCTCTGAGAACTGAGTAAAAAAAAGGACAACACACATGCACACACACACATACACACAGGGGTGCTGAGCAGGAGCCCACACCAGTGAACTTCAAACTCTTTAAAATAGGAAGTTGTGAAGTGGCTGAGAGGACTTAAACTCCATCTCCATGCCCCATTTGCTCTGTAATACAGAACTGTCTGATACTACCAGGACACCTACCCTTTTTGCAATAGCAACTGGGTCTCCTCCTGCACACATTGCTGCCCACCTAGCACAGCAAAACAGACCCAAGCCTCATGCACGCAATATTCTCTGACAGGATACCGAGCCCTGGGTGTGGTTCTGAGACAAAGGCAAAAGTGGATGGGCTGTCCTGGAGGGGTAATCTAAACCCAGGAAAGTGAAAATTAAGTTCCTTAAATGCCTCTTTCAAAGCAAACATTATTATGAAGACTTGAATTTGGTACGGTTAGGGTTTTTGTTTTGGTTCTTTTTTTGTTTGAATTTTACAGGTAAAAGTTGGAATTCCTTCTTAAATTCCAAGTTTTCTTGCTTTTTCACCAAACTTAATCCTATTAGCCTCAGTTCCCATGACACCAAAATGGAGCACTAATGATGATTTTCATGGAGTACTTTCAGCTTGTCATTGTCCAATCTCTCAGTCATTCCAGCTGATATCACAGTAAAATCGTGCATTCCTTGTGTATCTTTGCCTTGACTTGGTCCCAGCACAACTCCTGTGAGTGAGCTCCCAATTACCTGGTCACTCTTCTACTCCCTCTGCACTTTTCCCCACTTTGTACCCACTTTCTATCTCAGGTTGCTAGATTTCGGTCCTCAGATCTTTAGATGTGTCCAGAGACAGCCTTTCAGAGACTTGGGCAAGTCCTGAAATCGCATGGGTAATTGTGTGTGAATAAATTTCATGGTGAGATGGTCCACGGTTTTCATCAGTTTAAGAACCAATGACCTAGTGGGTCTCTATTTCCAGATCCTTTGACCTGTCTGCTAGCAGGTTTGGAAACTGTTCTGTCTGTGCTAAGCCAAAGGCCACTTCTATAATGCTGTCTAAGCAGGGCAAGCAGCCCATCCTCGGAAATCTTCTGCCTGGAGGACCTGATGGCTTCCAGAAGAGGGTAGAGATGGAACTTGAGTTGCCCCAGACTTCTGAGAATTAACGTTTTTGAGAGAATTCCTAAAAGAACTGACTTGGTACCCAACGCTTTCCCGGTAGAAGTCCCGGGGTTTTTGAGCATCTCTCTTTTCTTCCTGCCTGGTGACTTTTGATTCTCATCATCTGCTTGGGAATCTGCAGTGCCCTTGTTTGGATAAGTCTTGAATTGTTGTTCCCTCCCAGAGGAAGCAAAATCCTGTCCCTCTTTCCCCAGGTTCCTGCTCTTCTCCCCTGGTTGGCCATTTTTGGTCTTCTTTGCATTTCCCCTTCCCAGAGAGACCTCTGATGAAATGACAAGGGAAGCACTGTCTTACATTTCAGGGAAGCTGCAGTCAGTTAAATAACACAGAGCAAAACAAGGAATTCCAGCCACCCACACTTGCCTGTTAGGGTTTGGATTTTATAGAGCAATAAGGCTCTATTCTCCTCCCAAAATAAAACCTTTCAGAACACTTGTGCACCGTTGGTGGGATTGTAAACTGGTACAGCCACTATAGAAAACAGTATGGAGATTCCTCAAAAAATTAAAAATAGAACTATCATATGATCCAGCAACTCCACTTCTGGAAACATATGTAAAGGAAATGAAAACACTATGTCAAGGAGATCTCTGCACCCTAGGTTCATAGCAGCATTATTTTCAATAGCCAAGACATGGAAACAACCTAAGTGTCTCTTGATGGATGAATGAATAAAGAAGTTGTGGTATATACACGTACAATGGAATAGTATTCAGCCATAAAAAGGAAACCCTGCCATTTGTGACAACAAGGATGGACCTTGAGGGCATTATTCTAAGTGAAGTAAGTCAAAGAAAGACAAATAATGTATGATATGTAGAGTCTAAAACAACAACACACCAGACTGGGAGAATTGGATGAAGGTGGTCAAAAGGTACAAACTTTCTGGTATAAGAGAAATACATACTGAGGATGTAATGTACATCAGGATTACTATAGCTAACACGGCTGCATGGTATATTTGAAAGTTGTTAAAAGAATAAATCCTAAGAGTTCTCATCTCTCACACACACACAAAATATTTTTTTTCTTTTTTTGTACCTTTGTGAGATGATAGATGTTAAGTAAACTTATGGTTGTAGTCATTTCACAATATCTGTAAGTCAAGTCATTATGCTGTACACTTTAAACTCACACAGTGTTGTATGTCAACTCTATCTCAATAAAAATGGAAAAAATATATAAAAATGAAACCCTTTGCCTGTGAGTGTAGTTAGAGTTTACAGTTGGAGTTTCTTTTCACATTATGGAATCTCATGACTGAGTACAAGTAGGCTTGAACTTAAACTCACGGTATCTATCCAATGGGTGCCCATGAGCCTAGACGTCCACAGGCATCTCAAACTCTAGTCACATAGCACTCATCCTTTTTCCTTCTAAATAAGCTGTTCCTCCTATATTAACTATATAAGTTAGAAGCAAACACTTCACCTAGTAATTTAAGCTAGAAAATCTGGAGATTTCTCTTGAGTCTTCTTTCTCCTTAGAATGCCACCTACAATCAATTTCTTTCTTCTTCCAATGTCAACCCCCAAATATTTCTCAAAGCTCATCTCTCTTCTCTGATTCAACTGTTATTGCCCACTTCAATCTTTTATCCTCTCTCACCTGAACTTCAGTATCAGGTCCTCACTGCTCCTTCAGGTCCTTAATAATGATAACAATAAAGCGATGACAGCTAATGTTTAGTGGGTGTTTATCACAAGCTTTAAACTATAGACCAAGGCATTAGATGCCTTCTCATGTATCCTCACGTTAGCCCTGTCGGGGTAGGCTTTTGGGGTTATTACCTTTATTTCACAGATGGGATACCTGAAGCTTGCAGAGGTCAAGGAACTTGCTCAAAGTCACACATTTAGAATGTGGTGGAGACAAGATGCAAATCCAGGTCTGCCAGTCTTCAGAGAATGTGCTTTTATCACAGAGTCTATGATTTCTCTGAAAGCATAGTTGCCTGGGTTGTCCACTTAAAATATAAATGTCTTGAGCTGACCCCATGGCCTAATGGTTAAGTTCAGTGAACTCTGCTTCAGCAGCCCAGGTTCATGGGTTTGAATACTGGGCACAGCAGACCTACACTACTTGTCAGCCATGCTGTGGCAGTGACCCACATATAAAGATTGGCACAAACGTTAGCTCAGGGTAATCTTCCTCAAGCAAAAATAAGAGGAAATTGGCAACTGATATTAGTTCACGGCTAATCTTCCTCAGCAAAAGAAAACAAAACAAAAACCCCCAAAACATATCTATATAAATTTCTTCTGTTTCAAGCCTTAAATGGTCTCCCATTTCCTTAGCATGCCACTCAATGCCCTCTATCATCTTATCCTTTTGTGGTAGATTGTTAGAGTACCAGCCTGCAATATATTCACCTCTGTATTCATGTCCTCAATGGTCCTCTCCCACAAGGACTGTTGGTTTCACCAGTGGGACATTAGCAAGTGTAATGCAAGTGAAGCCTTGAAAAATGGTTGCACATTGGACCTTACCCTCTCTTATGGATTTCCGGGAACCTTTGGCTTCCATATGAAGAATCCAAGGCTAACTTCTCCAGGATGAGAGAGCGCATCCCAGTCATCCTAGCTGAGGCCTCAGATGTGTGATCAAGGCCATCCTAGACCATTCATCTCTGGCCTAGCTGGCCCAGATCAAAAGAACTGCCCGGATGACCCATAGAGTCATGAACGAAGAAAATGGTGATTATTTTAAGCCACTCAGTTTTGGGGAGCTCTGTTACACAGCAGAAGTCAACTGATACACTGGCCCACTCTTGCACCTTCATCTCTCACCACTCCTTGCCTGCCACTATTTATCTAGTGATGGCATTCTGCTTGTTGGCCTTTGATTCTTGTCTCTTTGCCTTTGCTGATGCTGAGCCCTCTGCTGGGAATGTGCTTCCTCTCAGCCTGGTTAACTTTGACTCATCCTTTACTACTCAGTTTCGATGTTATCTCCCTCTTCCTTCCTTGATGCTGCTCTGCTAACCCTCCCCTGTGGCCCTTCATGCTGGGTTAGGGAGGCACCTCTCCTAACCATTCTCAAAAATCCCTATCACCACGCTTCCAAAGGGTGTCATGATGGCCTGGTTATGATTCTAGTCTCCTGCTAGATGGCAGGATTCTGAAGACACAGTCTACACTCTGTTCTCTCTCTCCCACCCCACCCAACATCTAGCAGAGTGGCTGACCCTTAAGTATCGTCAATAAAACTTGTTAAGTGAATGAATGAAGGAAGGAAGAAAGGAAATCAGGAGGTAGTCTGTAGCTAGCTAGGCAAAGGCCCCAAATCAGTAGGTTGGCATTGACACTCTTCAATTCAACTTTTTTTCTTTGGTGAGGAAGATTGGCCCTGAGCTAACATCTGTGCCTATCTTCCTCTATTTTTTTAAGTGGGGAGCCACCAAAGTATGGCTTGATGAGCAGTGCTATGTCTGCACCTGGGATATGAAGTCGTGAACCCTGGGCTACTGAAGAAGACTGCACAAACTTAACCCCTGTGCCACTGGGCTGACCCCCAATTCAACTTTTATATATCTTTATCTTACCTCAATAAGGGATGAACTTAGCAACAAAAATCCAGATGGACTTTAGGCAAAGAGGGTCAAAAAACCAGTAGCCAAAAGAGCAGATATCTCAAAGACTTCAACCTTTGGTTTTGGGGGATGGTGCAGAGAGTGGAGGTAGCTAAATTAAACCCACAAAAAGCAGGTCTGAGGTTGATTATTTAACTTGTTCAAGTGTTCAAAATAGAAATCTGAATCCAGTTTCTAACAGGTTTCCTGTAACTGGGTAGAAAAGAGAAAAAGAGGTTTTTTCTTTACTTTCTCCATCCCAAACCTCCTAGCCCGCCCTGGTAAAACTCACCCTGAGTTGGAGTTGATAAACTGACAGATAGTATCAAACGTCAGCCAGGGCTTCATTTCCATGCCGAGGCTCTTAGGAAAATCACATGAACAGATTGTTCCTGCCAGAGTATCTCATTATTTTAAGCAAATTGAATTTCTCATTGACTATGTTGAAAGGTTGTGAGCTAGTTATAATTACCGGTTTTACTTAATTTCCTTTTATAAATAGGTTGGTAGTCTGTACTTGAAAGTAGTATGTTGATTACTGTTTTTTTTTTTTTTTTCTTCTTTTGGCCTCAGGGACTTGTTTAGAGCAGAAACGGATGACTGAGTGAATTTAAGGAAACAAATACATGTTCAGTTACAAGAGGGTGTGTGTATGAGAGCACACACAGGCACACAGGTGGCAAACACACACTAAGCCAGAATCATGTCTGACAGTAGTGCAGAAGCGGTTAGTGTCCTAAATGCTGGCTTAGGAACACTGGAACTGCTGGCGAAGGAGGCAGTTCCTGGCTATGATCGTTGAGAGGCTGGTAAACACTCCTTCTGCAGAATTATCTTCTCTATCTGAACTGCCACATATTTCTACTCAGGGAAACCCTGTGTCCTAACGAAAGGCAGGTTTCCGAAAAAGTTCAAGTATGTTATCTGGGAAAGGGAACAGATCAAACTGTTAACTCTACAACAATTTTCAATTAAGAATGCATTTTTTGGTTTTGAATGCGTGTTTTGTCAGAACATTTAGATAATGAAGAAAGCCAAGGGATAAAAATAATAAAAATTATGTATAATCCCACCATCCAGAGATAACCACTCAAAGTTCTACACATTTTCTTTAAATTTTTATATTTTCATATTTATGTATACATGTATGCGCTCATATACACAACTTTGTATCATTTTTTTCACTAATATTAATATATTGAAAGCATATCTCCTTGCTATTTATCTTTCTAAATGTAACTTTTAAAGATTAGATACTTATTCTATAGTGTGGGTGGACTGTGATATATTTAACTACTCCATTATTATTATTCAATGTCTCATTTCATTGCTCTATCAATTCTATTATAAATAATACAATATTGAACATTCTCATAATTAACCATTCTGCATATCTTTCACTATTTCCTTTGGGTAAATTCAAAGAAATAAAATTTATGGGTCAGGAGATTAGAGCTCTTTTAGGTCTTAATACAGATGATAAAATTGCTGTTTTAGAAATGTTGCGTTAATTTATATTCACTTAATGGTAGAGAAGATTGCGTTTTACCCTATTCTTGTGAAGACTAGGAATTAAATATCCTAAAATATTGTCGATGCGATAAATGAAAAGTCCTACCTCATGTCTTTTGCTCTAAGTAGGGATAAACAATTTTATTTGTCTACCATGGCAATTTAACTTATGCATTTTGCCCTAGAAAGGAATAGGGTTTGAAAGAACGGGACACAGACAAACAAGTTTTGATGGAAAAAGGAAAGAAAAGAAAGAAATGTGCAAAGCTTAGATATAGCTGGGCAAAAGAATCAGTTGAGGAATTGATGAATATTTTGACTTAACTGATTATGGAAAGGCCAGAATTTGGTATTTTCTAAAAGCTTTGCACAGACATCTAATGCGGAACAAGTGGTGGGACAGAGCTTTGCCAGGAAGAGCAGGCCTGTCTGGGCTGTTGTGGTGGGAACCAAGAGAGGGTAAAGCTGAGACGTGAAGATATTGGGATTCTCCAAGGCTGGTGGTAGTAACAGTGCAAGAAAATTACCAAATAGACCAGAGATGAAAACAGCCAAGCGCAATTCTGCTTTTGCTTATTCCACTTATTCTCGATTTGGGGCTAATAATTCTGCGTTTTATTATATAACTCACTCTCAAGTTGGGGCTAATAATTCCGTTTGTGAATTGTTCTCCTTCCTGGTTTTTCTTGCTCCAGGGTGAGGTTTAGACACTTCCTGGCTCATAAGCGCTTCTGTGAAATGTTAAAAAATAGTGGCTAAAAAAGGGAGGGTGGGGGATTATCTCTGGATTCCAGATAACCCATCTTTCTTGACCTGTGTTGCCACAAAAAATAACAAATTAACTTAAGAAGCTTTTTCTCCCCATTTCTCCACCTCAAATACAGAGAGATTCTAGAAAAGTGTGTATAAGTGTGTGTATGTTTGCATGTGTCCCTGGCGTGTCACACTTAAGTCAGAGTGTTTTATAGTCTTATAGATGAAAAAATGTCCAGTACTGTGGCCTCACGTGCAGTCACCTGTGTGGGGATGTGGAAAGTTCTTGAGCTGCCCATAAAGAGACTTGGGCCAAGTTGCCTCTGACGTCCTACCATGATTGATAAGTTGCCTAGCCAGAGGTGGGGAACCTCAAACCCACTACTTTTAAGGTCCCAAGGACATTGCTCCTAGTGTCTCAGGGAGGTCTAGAGTCTGGGACCTGAGCCAGTGTTTCAGAAGCAGCATGATGTAGAGAAATGAATATAAAACTCTGAGCCAGGAATCCTGGGTTGTAGTCCTACTTCCTGCCACCATTTAGTATTTCTACTAAATGACTTGAGAACTCACCTAATTCCTCTGGGTCTCATGGTTTTCTCACATTAATAGTGAAGACAGTGACATAGTCTCCAGTGTGGTGGAAGGGACACATTCCAGTCCCCAGCTGGGCCAGGCACCAGCTCATGGCCTGGAGCGATCACCAAGCATCCATTAGCCTTAGTTTCATATTCTCAAATGGAGGTTAACAGCATCTGCTGCATCTACCTGACAAAAATGGTGGGAAGGTGTAGGGATCCAGTAGGTTAAGGTGTATAAAAGCACTAGAGGCAGCGTGAATGAATGAATTTGAAAGCAAGAGTGAGAGTTTAAATGGCATTTCAACCAAAGGGGGTGGTGCTCTGCTAATATCAGCATTCACACCAGAATGGGGTAAAGGGGATCTGGTTCAGAATCAGGTGATCAAAGCCTGGACTACCCTCAGAACAGCCAGAGGGTTCGTGGTTCCATTAACGGCTTTGAGAAAATATTGCTCTGCCTTTTTAACTCATGACCTCTTTTGATAAAAAATATAAGTCTTCTGTGCTTCTTCAATGCTGTTTGAAATGTCAAAATGTATTGACTATCAAGACCAAACTTAAATTGTCTACAACCCGTCAAAGAGCTGCCTCTTGCCATCCCACTCACCCTAACCACTGGACTGAGTAGCGCTGCCCTGGGGTAAAGCCTAGGATGACAGCCACAGCTCCCCTCAGATGCTTCTGGGTATCCCAGGATGGTGCAGTGGTACATCTGCACCAACCTCACAGTCACAGAATTCCGGCACTGTGAGGTTCATCTGAGGCTTGGAGGAGTAAATGCCTGCCACGGCAGTTAGGGACAAGGTTGGAGCCAGGGTCACTTGTCTCACTGACCTGCTCTTTCCTGCTTTTGAAAGCTTTCAAGTTGAAGCAATTTCCCTCCTGTGACTCAAAATTTCAATAGCAATCCTCAGGAGGCTCCAGGGTGTCTCAAGCCTCTCCAAGATTTGGGAGAATGAAGGGGTCACAGGGCCACCAGTCCATGAAGAGATTGTTAGTTTCAAAACACGCACAATTTCAGGCCATCTGGCTCAGTCAGTGGAAACATTTTTACAATACTTTAACATGTAATCTGTTAGAAGGAGGTCATGTCTTTATCTTTGACCATTGAAATTTTGTTTTAGGTAAAAACAAAGAATTGAATCTGTACTTTTCCTCTCAGTTCCTCCTCCTCAGGGTGAGTAGGGGCCAGATCACATGAACTCAGGCTGGGACATCTTGTAAACTTCTTCTCAGGGCTGCAAATATCTACTCATAATGTGCCCTAGGATCTTCTCTAGGAAGCCCAGAAAGCCATAAGCTAGTTTCCCATCTCAGACAAGCCCTCCTTTCTCCTCTTGCACTTAGCCAAGTCAGGCTTTTCCGTACAAAAATTATGAGAGGAAAAAAAAACAACAAAAAAATAGAACACAAAAAGAATTGAGCTAGAAATCTCAGAACGCGACACTGTGAGTAAACTGGACGGTTCTGATGTTTTGAGCTCCTAGGAACTTGACTTGAAAAGAGCAAAGGAAAAATAAATCCTTAGAATTTACTTACTGTTTTGTTTGTTTAATTTTATTTTTAAATTAAAAAAAGTGACCTGTTTTGCACATGGGTCATACAAATCAAAGAAATTTGGAAGAGTTTCAAAACCTTTAATTGGGTAACAAGGACTCACTTCCACTGTCCACGGGCACTTGTTTGGCAAGGGTTCTATGGGCCCTGCTTAGCTGTACTAAGAGTACTCTCAAACTCAAACACTCTTGGGGCCAGGCAGGGACATATATGAGTGAAATGAGTGAAGCAGGTTGGTTATACAATAACAAAGCAGTGAGACCGGAGCAACTGGTATGTGCATGTCCTACCTACAGTTGTCACATTGAAATTTTAATAGTATATCTCATGCAGGTCACAGAAAATGTGCATTTTGCCCAAGGTGGAGCCTGTTGCCTTCTCATTCTGCCAGGTGATGTGAAATCCCTTTCTCCCCTTTTTCCCTCCCTCCTCTAAACAGTAGCATGACAAAACGGTTAAGAGCATAGATGCCAGAACATCAGTTATTAACTGTGTGACTATAGGGTAGTTACGTCATGCCTTTGTGCCTCAGTTTTATTCGTCTGTAAAAAGGCAGATGTGAAGAATGAACGAGTCTATTCAGTGCTTAGATCAATGCCAGGTACACAGACAGCATTATGTATGTGTTTTGTTATTCATTCATATCCATTTGTAATTAATCAAGCATCTCTCATCTTCCAGGTATTGTTACTAGCTTAATTGGGAGGTATGTTGATGGATCAGACGTGAATCCTTTGCTTGAGGCAAGTGGGGAAATGAAGAGCTAATATTTTTACCTTTTAAGTGCTAGGTGTGTTATGAGCTTTTCAAACATTATCGATTTACTCTTCAAACTACTTCATGATGTAAGTTTTATTATCCTTATATTTTAATGAATGTGGCGACAGGGGTTGCAGACCTCCTCCAGGTGCCAAGACCATGAATGGTAGGGCTCAGGTTTGAATCCAGGCCTGATTATGAAGCCTGGGGTTTTCAGACATCTTACAGGGTCTAAAAGCAGAGCAGGTGATGCTTATGTGGCCGCTCTGTCATTAATCATTCATTCTGGCGTCTTTCTCAGCTGGCCTTGGACTTGGCCTTGCTGTTCTTCTTAATGTGAGGTTCCAGGCTCCACCACCGAACAGTTATGGTTGGCATGAGAGTGGAAAACTATTTCCCATCCTGGGCATGTTCTAGGCTGCCTCAAGGGAAAATTTTGACCAGTCTTACAACCATTTTCATTGGACAGATAAGAAATAGCCTTCAGTGAATAATAAAGGCCACAGCCAGCCTCTGCTTCTGTTTACATTTTGTGTTTTATTTGCATGATCCAGACTATCAATGCCTGTCTTCCAAGGTCTCTTTCCTAGCCCCTGTATCAATCTATGGGTACTCTTCAATTATAGACATTTAGAACAGGAAGGAACAATAAAGACCATTGAGTCCCCTGGATGCCATAAACAGTCCACTTGGTTCCTTTTGGGATATAAGAACCACCAGAGGAACTTGTTAAAAAAAAAATACATTCATGAGCCCCACTCCTTGGAAATTCTGACTTAGTAGTGCTGGAGAGGGGCCCAGGAATCTGTATTTTAATAGACTCTAATGTATAGACAAGATTAGGAATCCACTGATCAAGCTGACCCTCTTAATTTCAAAGAAAAATATTATGTGATTTGCCCAAGTTTACACATTTAGTTCATATCAATTAGACTAGGACTAACACTGCTGACTTCCAAGTGAATATTTTTCCCACTACACTGCATAGTTTCTAAAAGGGGGCATTGACAATTCTTCGGGACGAACAACTTCCTAATTCATGACTGACATTAAATTTTAGAGTTTAACTCTTAGATTAAAGGACTAGAATATTGCTTAAAATCAATACATGCAAAGAAGCTCACAAACATGTTGATTTCACGCGGGCAGGGTGCTTATGTAGATTTCACTTCCCCTGTTCAGAGCGATTTCCGAGGGGGTGAACCACAGCCTTTTTGTTATCCCAGCGTGTCTCAGAAAAAAAAAAAGATTTAAAAATAGATGGTAACTAGATTTTAAGAACAGAAAACCTATTTTCCCTGTTGCAAGGTTATGGTCTTAAGGGAGGGCTGGAATAAGAGTAAATCATGCCTATTTCAGGAAAAGATTAAGCAAAGACAGTCTCTGCCTCGGAGTTGTTAGAGTGAAAACATTTGCAGGGGAGAAGCTTAAAAGCATGTCTTATTTTTATTAGCATCCACTTCTTTTCTGAAAGGCTAATTGTAAAATTTATAGAGCTAATTATCTCTCTAGATTAATATTTATGAACATACAATAGCAAATGTGAGTTCCAAGTGTTGTATTAAGCATTGGCTTTTCTCCCTTCACACACACAAGCAAACAACGGATAGCTCAAGGTGATGTTAATATTCTCTCTACAATGTATGTAAACAGTCATGCTAAATTTTTCTTCCCAATTGCTGCAAATTGGTATTTACCCAGCAACTGAAAACTATTTTTAACAGTTAATACTCCTGAAATGTATGGGGACCTTTCTGCAATATGACTAGGAGCTTGGAAAATCAATTGCATAAAGGTTCCCCTAATCAAACACTGAGGAGAGAGACTTCTCTTTATTGACTCATCTGAACCACATTTTATTCTTGTAAGAGAAAGGAAGGATAATCAAAAGCACTTTGTTGTTTTTCCTGTACTTGGAATATCGAGCTAATGTTCCTTCATTTCCAAAAACAGGGAACAAGGTTAAGCGTTGCAAAAACACTGCACTTCCAAATAAATCCAAGCGTGCTGATTCAAATACGCCCAGCTGAACTCCTAACTTTGGTGTATAAATCTTAGCTAATTCTACTATCTGTATAAAACATGAAGTTTACATGACCCAGGGTAAAGAAAGATGTTCAGAGGACAGAACGGGGAGACACAGAAGCCAAGTTTGATAATAAATGAATGGCTTCCGGCCAATCCGGAAACTCTGTGTTTTGGTTTTCTTGTCTATACACTGAGGGGTGTTTTTCTATGTCAGGAATTCCCAACCAGGGACTTGTGGTTTGCAAAGGGGACAATGGATGAGCTTTAGGGATTTTCTAACTCTCCTGCCCCAAAATGTCATATAAATGTATCATATGAGTTAGTACGAGTATATGACTGACTGAATATCCATTGTTTGCAACAATTCTCAAAGGGTTCCAGAGCCTCAGAAAATAATGAGCTTTTGTACTAGATGATCTCTACAGTCCCTTCCTATTATGATTCTCTTTAATTTTTGCTGCATCCTTGCTCCAATCTCATGCTTTTGCCTCAATTGCCCACCCTTAGTCCTACGCATCTCAAACTTACTTCTCTCTAAGCTTCCTTCTTCTATGACTTTAGACCTGTACTGTTTAACATGGCAGCTTCTAGCCCCATGGGGTTATTTAAATTGAAACTGATTAAAATCAACTAAACTTAAAAATTCAGTTCCTTAGTCACATTTGAAATATTCAAGAGGCTTATGTGGCTTTGTGGTTACTGTACTGGAGAGCATAGACATGGAACATTTCCATCATTGCATAAAGTTCTATTGGACAGCATTGCCATAAAGACAATGGTTTCTAAGCTTTAATCCCAAGAATCCTAATTTTTTTTATTTTTAATTTTTTAATTTTTTTAATTGAGATTCATAATAGATTACATCATTGTGAAATTTCAGTTGTACATTATTTCTTGTCTGTCACCACATAAGTGCTCCCCTTCACCCCTGTGCCCACCCTCCACCCCACTTCTCCTGGGAACCACTGAACTATTTTCTTTGTCCATGTTTTTGTTTATATTCTGCATATAAGTGAAATCATATGGTGTTTGTCTTTCTCAGTCTGGCTTGTTTCGCTTATCATAATACCCTTCAGCTCCATTCATGTTGCTGCAAATGGGATGATTTTGTCTTTTTTATGGCTGAGTAGCATTCCATTGTATATATAGACCACATTTTCTTTATCCAATCATTAGTCAATGGGCACTTGGATTGTTTCCATGTCTTGGCTATTGTGAATAGTGCTGCAGTGAACATAGGGGTACATATGTTACTTTGGATTGTTGATTTCAACTTGTTTGGATAGATATCCAGTAGTGGGATAGCTGGGTCATATGGTATGGTATTTCTATTTTCAGTTTTGTGAGGAATCTCCATACTGTTTTCCATAGTGGCTGCAACAGTTTGCATTCCCATCAGCAGTATATGAGCGTTCCTTTTGCTCCGTATCCTCTCCAACATTTGTTGTTTTTGGTCTTGGTAATCACAGCCATTCTCACAGGTATAAGGTGATATCTCATTGTAGTTTTGATTTGCATTTCCCTAATGATTAGTGATGTTGAGCATCTTTTCATGTGCCTGTTGGCCGTCTGTATATCTTCCTTTGAAAAATGTCTGTTCATATCCTCTGCCCATTTTTGGATTGGGGTTTGTTTGTTTGTTTGTTTAGTTGTGTGAGTTCTTTACATACTTTGGATATCAGCGTCTTGTCTGATAAATGATTTGCAAATATTTTCTCCCAGTTGGTGGGTTGTCTTTCCATTTTGTTGATGGTTTCCTGTAATTTGTAGAAGCTTTTTAGTCTGATGTAGTCCCATTTGTTAACTTTTTCTTTTGTTTCCCTTACCCAAGTAGACATGGTATTCGAAAAGATGTGGCTAAAGCCAACGTCAAAGAGTGTACTGCCTATATTTTCTAATAGGATTTTTATGATTTCAGTTCTTACATTCAAATCTTTGATCCATTTCGAGTTAATTTTTGTGTTTGGTGCAAGATAATGGTCTACTTTCATTTTTTGCATGTAGCTGTCCAGTTTTCCCAACACCATTTATTGAAGAGACTTTCCTTTCTCCATTGTATGTTCTTGGCTCCTTTGTCAAAGATTAACTGTCCATAGATGTGTGGTTTTATGTCTGGGCTTTCAATTTTCATCCATTAATCTGTTTGTCTGTTTTTGTGCCAGTACCATGCTATTTTGATTACTGTAACTTTGTAGTATGTTTTGAAGTCAGGGATTGTGATGCCTCCAGCTTTGTTCTTTTTTCTCAGGATTGCTTTGGCTATCTGGGGTCTTTTGTTGTTCCGTATACATTTTTGGACCAAGAATCCTAAATTTTTAATAAGCTCCCCGGGTGATTCTGATGCAGGGTGTCCACACATCACAGTTGGAGAAACAGTGCTAAGGCCAATGCACCAAGGACATCCTGACCCATTGTTTTCAGGTCTGTGGTGATCACTGAGTTATTACTGCCCTTGTTGATCAGTCTCTATCACCAATATCCTAGCTCATTGTCCAAGGTGAGTAGACAGCTTTAGACTCCCACAGTCTCGGAGTTAGAAGGAATCTTCCAGGTTATCTGGTCCAAATACTCATTTGCTACTTGAATCTTCTCTAGACAACTTTCCAACAAATGCTCATGGAGTATACACTTGAACAAGAACAGGAATGGGGAAAAAACATTCAAGATAGCACATTTGATCTGATAAAAGCCCCAATTATTCAATAGTCTTCCTTTATATTGAAGCATCTCCCACTAGCTTCCTCTCATCTGTCCTAGCTTTCTCTGGTCAGAGTTCAATGCTTACTTTGAATGTGTAAGGCTGATACCAGCCCCAGCCCCTCTTATCTAGGTATCATGCTCTATGAATATATATGTTTTATGGAAAGAAAAGGCTTTTGGAAAAGAGAAATTTCTGGTGAGCTGCCTTGAGTGTTATGAGAGAGAATCTAGTCCCTAGTTTTGCCCCAGCAACCAGGTCTTGGGCTTTACTGAGAGAAGGAATTATCTCCTCATTTAGAGCAACACAGAAGCAACTTCAGTTAAGCCTAAAAGGCCCACAGATTTTTGCATTTGAATGGTTTTGAAGCTTTGGGACACAGACAGACCACATACTTGGCAGAGAAATAATGTTTCCACCAGCAGCATTGGTAGATGTGAAGTACTTTTAATATGCGGCTCATGGGCAATGGAGGTGAGAGCAGAAAAAAACATGAGGGGGCAAATTATGAGTACCCAGAAAATACCCTGAGGACGCACAAACACAAACGGGGATAAATCTGAGGGGTCGAGCCAAACTGTGCATTTACACAAGTAGGGAGGGGCAGATAAACACAATCCAGGAATTGATGGGACCTCATTTATAGCCTTGGGTTGGTGCTTTAAGAGGCACTCAGGTTATCTATATCTCCAGGAGCATAATCCTCTTTCACACAATTGCACTGTAAGACCTTCAAATATTTGAAGACAGCTTTCATTGACTCCCTATATCTTTTCTTCTTTAGGTTAAGTCTATATTATTATTTAATCTTTCTTGGAATTTTTCATTATCCTCTGAACACATTCCAGCTTATCAAACTCCTCTTAAATTGAGGAGTCCAGGACTGTGCTTTTTATTCTAGATATGGTTTCATCATCCTTGAATAGAATGAAACCATCACGTCCTTCTTTCAAAGTCCTATGCTTCTATTAACACAAATCTGAGATGTTGTCACCACTTTTTGTTGAAGGCAGAGACTGGTAGAAAACAGAAGAAGCTCATGACCCAGTGGTCCCCATTCTTTCATTTATTTCACCTTGTTTTCTCAGACTTTAGTGGTTTTAGGGAAAATACCATGATACCAAGTTCTACTGTATCCCTTACATCAGCTGGCATGGCTCCAAGAGTATGATGAGTATTCAATGAAATGCTTATTGATTGCTTGAAAGTCTAAGAGGGAACATGCATGACTAAGGAAATTACAAAATAAATACAACACGGCTGTCAATTGGAATGGGAAAGGATTTGGAAAGCTAGTTGGTAAAGACATTCTAGGTAATGAAGAATTTATTCATCTACAAAGTAAGAAGCCTGGACTCCATAATCGCTAAGTTTCCTGACTAATCTCAATTTATATATTTCTATAAAAAAATTTGAATCCAAGGAAGCCATCTTAGGCATTAGCAAAAACGCCACCAGCCTTTCTAATATCCTTGTTATCTAGGAGTGATAGAGCCTCACTCAAGACACATAACCAAATTGTATCTAATCATGAATTTCATCAATATATTTAAATTTGATAAAACATTTAAATTCTTGTAAGGGATTTTCTGCAAAAACAATTCCATAAATAGTTAAAATATCTTTAGTACCCGAGCTGGGATTCACAAGCACAGGGTAGTATGCAAGAAAATTGGGTCAAGTGAAAATGAAATTTGATTGGAAAAGGACCTTCATTGAGTTATAGAGAATCAGAAAGATGTTCACAGGAATGAGTTAATCTTGCTCCTGCTGGTTGGAATATGTGACTCTCGTAACTCTAACACAAGTATGTGAGGACATGCTAATAATTACCAAATCCTCAGGCTGGATATTTTCTTGATTTTCAAAAAGATTTGCAGATGGCTTTGTAGAATTAGTCTCTGAGATGCTCCTGGCAGCTATTGCCAATTTTCTGTCTCCATCTCAATCCTCCTTCTTGTTGAAGCCTCATGTGACTAAAATATCTCTGCCTGAATGTGGGAGGGAGACAGAGTGGTCTTTTTCTGTTACTTGTGTCAGTGTGTCAGCTTTTCTGAGTACTATTGACGCAATTTCCACCCCTGCCACAGTCTTCTCATCATCTCTCATCTTGACTGTCATCTCCTATTTGCAATGGTCAATCCAAGTTCCAGCACTTTGGGCTTCTCCATCACCGTACCCTCTTGACAGTAAATAGGCACTATTTCCAACTTAGCTTTCATAGATTGTTCCTTGACTCAAATAATTGGCTACTTCTAACACTATTTTAAGTACATAAATTACAGCTCAAGAGTATACTTAAACTAACATCTGGGGAGCAACCGTTAGCAAGTTGAATGAATACGGTCATATCCTTGGTTCAGTTTGTGAATCTACCCATTTGTTAGCATGTAAACACCATGTATCTTCCACAACAATCATTATGTGTGGGTGCTCACATCTTATCCTTGTCAGGAGATTTAAAATATATGTAATTCACCAACATTTAAAAAATAAAAACACATTATCTCTGACATACAGGCAATGGGGACCACACTAGGCTGACAGGACCAATGAAGAGCTGTAACCACGGAAGTGTAAATGTGACTTGAAAAAAATCTGTTTCTCCAAAATTAGAACCTTCCTATGGACATTAGTGTAAGGAAGAGTAATTTCTAAATGAAAATCATTCCCTAGATTGCACTAGATTTTCAGACAATTCTATTGGCTTCTATTGGGTTTAGGCAGTCACAATGTGATCAATTCACCATTGACTCATTCATACAGTAAATATTTACCAATCCAATGAAATACATTTTGTTAAGCCATTTCCATCACTTTTGTCTCTGACTCTCAGGAGAGAACTGCCAAGAGGAGAAAGCTTGAAACTGGGAAATACAATAATCTAGATTCTATTTTCTTGCATGTATTATGATCTGTGCCATGTATAAACTCATTATGATCAGAGTTCTAGAACTGTCAGAGACTTTGAAAATTGTTAGTTTCAATGATTTTATTTTAAATATGAAGCAAGCGAGGCCCAGAGAAGTTAAGTAGCTTGCTGACGGTCACATAGTTGGTTAGTAACAGGGTCAGAATGCCCAGCCCACTGGTCTTCTTGGTAAACCACACTACCATTTAAGTGTGCAAAATGCAAATTGTTTTTACTTGAGAACAGGTTTTGAGCTTTGACAATCAGAAAAAGTATTTGCTAAAGTCATTCCTGAGTAAATCTGTGGAAGATATGGGACCTGGAGACTTCTTTTCAATGAGCAGCTCTAGATCCCAGCAAAATTAAATAAACTTACCTTTGTAAAGGGCATCATGAATCTGGGAGAAGAATAGATGCCTCCTCCCTCTCTTCTTTCCTCTGCATATGGTTGTCCCCATATTGACTAGTCCAAGAGCGATAATAGGCTTGTTGAATGGCTTGACCTTGCCAACTCATTCTCTTATTTTAAAGTTCATATAAAAACATATTTTGTGATGCAATATTTTAAGGGAAAAATCTTTATTTAGATTCATTTCCTTGTGTGTCAACTATTATTGCTGTGTAGAAGGAGAACATAATTTATGGTAACCTTTTTCAATGTGTTCTTGAATCCCCAGATGACAATCCATACCTCAGGTTCTTTGTTATCTGTTCCTGTAATTCAAATATCTTTTTTCTTTTCCCCATCAGTTTTCTATTTATACACCATTCCATCAATACCTCATTGTGTTTTGGGCATATCTCTTTTACTCTGCAGCTCTCACTCAAAAACAATTTTGTTTCTTTCCCTGATATTTGGAACTTTCAAGTACTCTATAGCATCAGATAGTTACTGTTTCCCAGAGGAGATGAAAACTTCCTTCACTGTATTCTGAAGGGAACAATAAAGCACCAAAAGATGAATATTCTTATTATTCTGGGGGCAGCATTGCCTCTGTTAAGAGACTGCCTATGTTTACCCCCTCTTAAAGATGCTGCCTCTTCAAGGTGGGAGGAAGAGCTTATTCTAGGTTTTATGTTTTATTTTTATGCTAATACCAAAGCTATGCAACAGCCAGAGGTGCTAAAACCAATATCAAATGCAACATGATGAAAAATACATCTTAAGTAACCTCCTAACAACCTATACTGATCCTTGAGGATCTACTCAGACCAAGCTAAAATGAGGCTTCCATTTCCTCTTTACCTCAGAGCCTCCATCCCATGGAGAAAAGCAAGGATGTGAAGAGCATTGAATGACAATGAATAAAACAGCTCTTACATATATGTTTCCTCATGAGTTTAAATCACACATTTTCAGCCTTCTTGAACCTCAAACCCCAAATCCATACCACTCCCTTGAAGCATTTTGCTGGGATTTGAATTTTCCTAGGTGCCTAGTTTGATATTTGCAGAAATCAGAACCTAGAAGAAATCTGTTATCCTCTTACAGCACTTATTTGTTCTTTCATACTTTTGTTTCTTGATCACTTATTAAATGTGTATTCTACTATGTGTAGAGAACAATCAGGTATTTTAAAGTTTTCCAAAGTAGGAAACATAGTTCTTACGTCCTAGACCTGGAGATTATAATGTCATCGAAGAGCCAGGACATGCATAAGATAAACCGCTAATGGATGTAAAAGTTATTAACCTTAATAACACATAAAAGTACTGAGTATTGAAATGATTGGTGTAGAATGAAACTAGCCTTAGCTTTTATAGGAAGAATTAATATAAAATTTTGAATACCTAAAGAGTGTCTGGACTCATGGGAGGACCAAATACATGCATGAAACATGAGCAACCTAAGTCATCTCAGTGAAAGATGCAGTGAGAAGCACTGAAAGATTATCCAGAAAGAAGCATAACTGGTTAAGATGATTATATTTTGTGGTTGGAGCATGCTCAAATGTTACTTTGCCCACTTTGCAAATCAATATTCCACTTGAAATAGTCTTGTAGGACAACCCTGGATATTCACTTACATTGGATTATTTCTCTGATGTATGGAAATTGAAGCCCTCATAAAAACTGATAAATTGATTTGTTGAGAACAGTTGAACACAAATTTCACAATAAGAACAACACACAGATTTTCACTCCTGCTGAAAACATCTGAAGAGTTGATCAAGTGATTTTTCCACCCAGAAAAAATAACCCTCGGCCATGGAGTCTCAGTGAACAGATCTAGTCCAGTCTGGATATTCTTCTGTGTGTCCTGCGATATTCTCATCATTCATTTTTGGCCCAAGGCAGTTTGCTTCTTGCTGCAGGGCCCCTATTTTAGTCTTTGCTTATGCACTTGCTCGAAGTACAGTATTCTGCCTCTGAGTTTCTCTCTGCTGTGATCTGAGACCTCTGCTTTGATGGCTGCCTTCTCCTTGTGTGATTAGTGTTTTCCTTCTTGCTGTGATAATGGGAATGGATTTTTAAATCCCTTTGGGGATAGGATAGCCTCTTCCTCTTTGGTTTCTAAAATGAAAATGGATCTCTCAACTCACATACGTGTAAGCAACACTATATTTCCTGTACAACACAATTAAACATCTCACTGGCGAGAGTAACTCGGTGTTAGTTTATCTACTTTATGTAGGGTGTGCAGGATAATGCAGCATCCATTGCATCAGTAACTGTTAAGTGGATGAGGCACGAGAGAAGGGTCAGAATAGACAGACTGAGGTGAGAAGGTATCCTGAAGGGATGAATTTTGTGTGAAGTGTTAAAGTTTGGTGGAAGGATAGTTAATGGATATTCCAAGTAAGGGAAATAGCGTGGGTAAAGACACAAGGATGGGAATATACAAGTCACTCCAGGAAAATTAAGGCAACTGCACAGAAGTAGAGTATTATCGAGGTATTAGCGAGTTTTCATTGTGGGTTAGTGTTGGCTCACGTGTAATAACAGCTGACATTTATCCAGCACTTAGTAGGAGAGAATTGGTGGGCTAAATGTAGTATATGCATCAGCTCTTTTCACTTTCAGAACTTTTGCAGTAGGCACTACTTTTGCTGACATTATACAGACGAGGAACCCAGGCCTATGGTATTTAAACAATTTGCTCAAGTTCGCGCATTCATATGTGCAGACCCAGGACGCAAACCCGGGAAGTTTGACTCAGGGGAGACCAGAGGCTTGTTTTGAAAGCATATCACCTCCTTTACCTATCCACTGATGAATTCCTGGTTAACAGTTCATAGTTAACAGTACAGTGACTAGCTAATTAAGTGCATCAGAAGCTTTTGCTGGGGTTGAGTTCCTCCTTCACGAGTGCATAAAATGTCAAAACGTGGGCCTGAGAAAGCAAATACTTAGGCTCCTTGTGCATCAGGCATCTTGCAAAAGAAAAGACCCTAAACATAATCTGGGCAGCCTCTTGTGCCCTATTAACCAGAACTCTAGAGAAAGGGGCGGTGGGGAGGAAAGTTTGAGTCAGCTGTGCCCCGTCATCTGACCCTTCCAAGTCCTTCAACTTCTCTGACAGCTTGAAGCCCCTAATTTGGTCTCTTTCTCCCTAAAGGGGTGAGACAGGGCTCCTGGGGCTCTGGCCATGTGAGAAACAGAAAACCTCCAGGGCTAAAAGGCCTAGCCAGACAAAGAATTGGGCAGATGCCAGTAAATGTTATAATTTGCAGTTTTTGCAAAGGATTCAAAATGCAGAACATTTTATATTAGTCCATGAGACTGATAAAATGTCCACTTTGATTTGATTTAAAATCGACTTTGATATGAATTACTCCTCCAGACCTGGAGATAATGCCTGTTCATGATTCTTGACCTTGGCAGGGCTCACAGGATTCCTTTGATGCTATCATGAAAAATGTTTCTTGAGTCGTTGAAGTTTACATAGAATGCCCAACACTTCCAGCACAAACCAACAGTAAATTTTCATCCCCTCCTTGTTTGTATAACTTAAGACAAGTGAATATCTTGTCCTTTGTAAGGTTTCCACCTTTTATTGTTTATTCTGTACTGAACCTGTTTTAATTGGATGTATTGACCTAAAAAATTAAACATATGACCTTCCTAACCAGAGGCAAGCTAGGCTTTCAATTCTTAGAACAGACCGTAGCTATTTGATGTTAGTTCAGACAGAGAAATCACAGAGTGAGAGACTGTGCCTTTTGCATGGTGGTAGAAGGGATCCTGAGTTAAAAAAAAAAATCATGACATGGTGCATAAAACACTCAGCAAAAGAAAAACTTGTCTGGATCAGATATTTCACAAATTAAAATTTCTTTACATTTCCACCAGAATGAACCTCCAACACGAACCAAGTTTTGTCAGTATTTAAGCTATATGAAACGCTGATGGACCAAGGCCCACAGCTTTTGTTCATAGAGCAAAATAAGAAGAGAAGTATGATTTAAGGACAAAGCATGAACTTGCTAAGATTCCTTCCGTGATTTGGACCTTATTCCACATTGGGCTTTTTATATATTCTCTTTAATCAGTGTCTAATGCCCATCAAGAATGAGTTAATGAGGAATGCGTACCCATGTGTTTGTTTATTCATGCTTTCTTGCCATTCTTAGGAGCCACTGGCTCAGTGCAATACTGTATGCGAGGCATGGTGATCAATTGTGCGTCTGTTTATTCTTCCATTGTTAAAGCTGGTTTTCTTTTTTAAGTTATTAGATGTACTTAGCATTTCTAATAAGAACAACAAAATAATAAAAAGCCATTTACTTGAGATAAAACATTAACGTACACGCTGCCAGCCACTAACTTTTAGGTTGCTTGTACATCTCATTCTTCACAAAAACAAGAATACTTAGTCTGGACTAACACAGCTTTCTTTTCTATTTTACACTATTTTCATGAGAAATACTATCATTTTCTTAAATTGAACTCTTGGCTGACTCTTTTGAGTCCCTGATTTGTTCCTTGCTGTCACCTCACTGCTGTTAATTAATAACAAAGTCTGTTGGTTGATGGTAACGTCTTTCTCATTCGGCCATGTATTCTTCACTTCTCTCCTTACCCCTGGAGTTGGCCTATATCTCTTCATGCCTAGCATTGACCACACCAACAGAGTTTCATGCCCCCAATGCTTCTCCTATATAATCATTCTTATCCCTTGTCATCGTCAGGCCTACATTGCTGCCTCCACATATCATTTATCTGCCCCAAAGCCTGCTATTGGCCCCAAATGCCTATGGGTTAATGTCTTTGATATTCAAAGCCCTTCACCATGTAATCTTTACTTCCCCCATTCCCATACAAACACCCTTTATTTAAGGGAGTTGATTCTCTAAAACATGTCTTCTGCCTTTCTGTTTCCAAATTTGTATTCAAGCCATTTTTAACTTTCCCATTTCTCTTTAAAATACAGAATCTCTCTGAGCTTCTCTTTGACAAGAACAGACCACGCTGATCCTTTTTTACTCTGAACATCCAGGGCAATTTTTAAAATAATCTGAATAATACTTCTCTTTGATATTTAATATGTATTGGCTTTTATAAAATATTACATATATTTGAAATATAAATAAACAAAACTCTGGAAAGTAGAGACAGTGTCTTATACTTTGTATTACCGAGGACACTGAAAACATCACCCAAATGTTCAAGGAGCTCAATAAATATATTTGCTTAACTATTTTTAATCATGTGAAATCTAAAATACTTGATTAATCAGAATGTTCTATTCCTTGTTTAATCTGAGCCTTATTTACAGATTTAAATTTATACGACAGATTTTATCTGTATACTGTAGGATATTTGCATATTTTACTTATAATCAATATAAGGAATAAAAAATGCAGGTACGTATATTCACAATGATCTAATTCCTGTTCATATTTCACTGGACTGTAGATTCCTTGATAAAGAGAATTCTGCAGCTCTTTGGTACAAATTACTTCCTCAAAGAATAATATGTAGTGTCATTCAAATCCTTGGGTGTTCACGGAATTGTAAGGCAACACAAACAAGGTATAAAATCTCTTCCAAGAATCCTGAACTTAAGACATAAGACTTAATCTAGAGACATACAGAAAGAACAAGGGACCTCAATAGACATTGAACTGCCATTAATGATTAAAAATGAATTTCTGGATTCTCTTTATATCTAATTTAAGGCTTGCAAGTAGGAACTCTTAAAAGACTCATTCTGCAATGTGGTTCATTGGCCCAGGCTCTCTTTCTCAGGAACTCACACTATACATGTTGTCATTACTTTGGTGTAAAACAAAACATCACACTTTCAAGAGCTGCGTTTCATAGCCACACCCAAGTTCTTTCAAGACACCCCACTCCATCAGGCTATTCTACCTCCTTCTCCTCATTGCTGTCATTTACAGACCACATTGTCACTCTCTTCACTTATTGAAGAGTTAAATTCTAGTCCCTTTGTCTTCTCCTCCATTCCCACCACCCTCTCATTCTGAGGAATGGTAGAATTCTGTCACTTCCAAATTGTTTTCCTCAGCCTCACCACATGATTCATACCCAAGGTCACTCCATCAGAACAATACCTCTGAAATGTATTGCAAGGATCCACAATATACATTCTATCCTAGCAGCCTGCTGACTACAAAATTTCCTTGCCCTCACTGAGACTTCCTAATGATCCCGTGATTTTTGGACTACTTACCATTGTTCAGATGCCTTCACTTTCTTTAGAACTCCATTTACAACCCACGGTCAAACCCAATTATAAAATTATTATTATTCCCTGGTATACTCCCACCAACTTTGCCTCTCTTGCCTGCTCTTGAATTCATACGGTACAAGCTCAACTATTTGCATTCTTTATGCCAACACTCGGGCTGCTTAACATGCCTAGATTTTGGAGAAAAAATATATTATTTGGGTGATTGGATTTACTTCATTTTTTTTTTTTTACTGTCAGTTGTGAATAATATTTACCAACATTTTCATCAATGACTTGCTTGCAGTTTTTTCTTTTATCCCATGCCAACTGAATATGTTCACTTTTTATTCTTGCTGAAGTGCATTCTTTAATGATAGTTTCTGTAAAGGTCTGTGGGTGGTAAACACTCTATGTCTTTGAGTGTCTGAATATTTTGTTTTGCTGTCATTTAAAAAAAAAATTCTAGTCAATCCAGGCGTCTCGTTGCCATTTATGTTTTTCAGTTCTCTAAAACTAGCATGGTATTTACTTCTGAAAACGTTATATTACTGCTGATGAGACTTCTGATGGTAGTATACTTGTCTGTTTCTTTTCAGTCGCATTTTTCTCACTCTAGAAGCTCTTAAGTTTTTAACATTATCCTTGATGTGCTTTTATTTAATTACAAGTCATTTCAATGTGGGTTCATTTTTATTTGAGGTGCTCAGGAATCACAGTGCACTTTCAATGTATGAAAAACTGCTTGTCTTTTTTTCCTTTTGCAAAAATCTCAGAAGTCTCCAATTACTGCTTTTCCATTATTTCCCGCATTCTCTTTTCCTGACACTCCCTTTTGATATATGTCAAAGCATCTCAAGCTATCTTCCATATCTCCTAACTTCTTGTTCACATTTTAAAAATGTCTATCAGTGTTCCAGGTGAATTTCTTACCACTATCTTCCAATTTACTAATTCTCTCCTTAACTATGCTAATTTTGTATTTATGGCATCCATTGATTTTTTTTTTAAATTTAGTAACCCTATTTTTAATTTATACATTTTAAGTGGATGTCTTTCACGTTCACTTATTCTTAGCCAGTTTTTCTTTCACGAACTATTATTCTTTTAAAATTGATCTTATTCTTTCATTTATCTATTTGAACATGAAACTAAACACTTAAAATTTCACATAAAATTAATTTCTCCTGGAATAAGTCCGTGTTCTAATTGCTGATTTTGTTGCTAACATTCTTAGAATAAGTTTAGGTTGTTAGGTCCATTTTGAGTTGAAGTTTTCTGTTTTTTCTGTTTCTCACTTTCTCTTCATGAGTTCCAACCCAATGGTTGACTCCTTGCTTCTTCCTGGATGCAAAATTTGGAACCAAGTCTTACAATGTTGTTTCAGGGCTCACCAGACCACTCACTGATCCAGGAGGGGGTTTGACTCAGTTCCTGGCCCTGAGGAGTTTGTCTTCCCCATGGCTACACCAACAGGCCCACAGCTCCCTACAATGCAAGACCTTGGGCTTCAGATCAGCAACTCCTTCAGGTTATTGTATCTCACCATCGTGGATATCAGGTTGGTTTTTCACCTTCCATTTCTTCATCTTTTTATTTGGAGAGGTTGGAAACTGCGTAACTCCTTCTCAGGTGTGATTTAGATTATGCCAACTAAGTACATCCATGCTAGATTTGGAAAGTGTATGAGAGGTAGAGGCAATCTTCCTGAAGCTTCTGTCTGTCTCTGCTGGGTAGCAAAGGCATAGTTTTCCTGAGGCGGTTTCCGGTGAAGATTCTCCTGATGTCCAGGGTTTAGTGCAGCTGCTGGCCTAGGACAGCTCCCAAAGCTGTTTAAGTTGTAGACCCTGAGTAGCTGATTCCATGGTGTTCTGGAAGTCATTCCAAGATATCCGTCCAGCATAGAACCTGCTTCTTCAACCCTCCCAATGATTTTGTAAGCACCTGATTCTCTGTATTAAATTCCTCTATGCTTCAAATTTCTAGAGTGATTTTGTTTCTTCTGCTGAACTTGACTGATACACATACCTGAACCCCAGCTTCAAGAGTGAGCCTGAAATGAAACATATTTTATCCCTACCCTGAGGAACCCAAATTGCCAGCCATCAATGACTGATTCTAAACCAATTACCAGCAGCCCCATAGCTTCAGCCACATTTACTGCCTTACTTTTTCTGCTCTGCTTTGGGCGCATAGAAATGATTATCCTCTTTCTAAGCTCAACCAGGTCTTATTTCTTTATTCTTTTTATATTTTACTTTCCACTGCTACAGGTTGAAGGAGAGGGAGTGATGTTAAAGCATAAATTTATTACAATATCTTAACCAGCAGTCCCTTTCTTTAAATTGGGTTTACTTTAAATTTATGGCCATAGGCTCCAATGGGTACTCAACACCACCTCCTTCAATTCTATCGTGCTTCCGTAGTAAATTAACTTTTTTATCCTCCAAATCAATAACTTCAAAACCTCTTTGCTTTTTTCAAATATTCACAACTCCTCCCATCACACTCTTATTTAGTTTGTCACTGAGAAAACAACAGCTATCAACATGGAACTCCTTTCTCCTCCTCATCCAGATCCACAGACCTACCCGCCTGTGTGTGGATCTTTGCCTTTCCTCCTATTACATCCCAAGAAGGGTACCTGCTCTTTAGATCTGCACTGGATCCCATTCCATCTTACTAACTCTAAACCAAGGGTCAGCTAACTTTTTGGTAAAGGGCCAGATAGTAAAAATTTTAGGCTTTGTGGGCCACAAGTTCTGTCACAACTACTTGAGGCTGATGTTTTAATGTGAAAGCAGTGTTGACAGTAATTAACTCGCTGGCTGTGGATGTGTAGAAGTGTATTCACAAACATAGATGCTGGTTGGACTGTAGGCGCTAGTTTTCCTCTTCTGGAAACTTGATTCTTCAGTTATCTTTTCTCTCCGGACTTATCCTCCCCTTCTTCTCTACTCACTGCCTTGCAAACAAACTTAAGAAGTTATCAATGACCTTTTTTGACACCTGGTCCTCCTGCAGCTATGGTCCCAATTCTCTCTTTTACCTCATAGTCTATGTTTTCAAATGAATTGTTTGCCCTCATTCTCTTCACTCCCTCATCTTCTGGTTGTTCTTCAATTCCTTCTACTTGAAAGGGCTCTACTCAAAGTGGCTTTCCTCTTATTAATCCCTATTTTATCACTTTGTTTTCTCTCTAGCACTAACACTCTGTAAATATTATATTTGTTTGTTTTCTTTCTATAAAATCCCTTTCTCATCTCCCAGAGTGAAAGTTCCCTGAGAGTGAGGACCTGGCCTGCTTGGTTTATCACTTAATCACTGGGCACGCTAATTGCAGATAGTAGGACTTCTAGAAATATCTGTTGAATAAATGAATGAATGGATACAGTGTGCTGTTTCAGACACTGCGATGTGCTGCCAAGATTCCCCGTTTACAGAATTTATTTCCTCAGATGCTGAGAGTGCTGCTGGCAAGTGGATCTTCGTTTGTGCCTCTGCTGAAGGGTATCACATTGTCAAAGTCAGGGCCCCTTCCTGGGGAGGCCCCATCCATTGAACAATCAATGTGGGAGTTATGAGGGACTGATCCTCTCACCCAAACTCTGAAGGGTCCTCCCAGCTTCAAAGCTCCTTGTAGAGCCAGCAGAAGCTTCTGTTGAGAGTCAAGAAAAGTCCAACTTTGCTCTCTACCCAATCTTGCTTCTATCCTTTCCCTCCCTTCTATCCCAAATGCAGGCCAATAAATCTTCTGTATGCCAATCTATATTTTGGAGTCAGCTTACCCAGGGAACTCAACTGGTGAAATTTGCTGAAGATTAATTGATCTGTAAATGGCAAGTTGGGATTCAAACCAATTTCTACTGAATTTTAAAGTCAATGCACTTTCCATCATCTGTTCGTTGGAAGTATTACATGATTCTCTAGTTTTAAAATAAACTCCTTTCCTTTCTTTTCCTGCTTCAGTTCTCTTTACTGTTAAAACTGACTTAGAGCAATAGAGGGAATATTTATTTTACTCATCAAATCTATTTACATCTATTATTTAGTTTAGAATAAATCTAGAAATTGTACTCTTTCATATATCATTAAGATGATCTTTTCTTGAATGACCACTGTCTTTCTCTTTGTAACAATCCTCCTCACTCTTAGTAGCAGATGTGATCAGTGTTTAAATATGCATATTTATGCATATGTATATTTAAATATGTCTCTGAAAACCAGAATGCCATGCATATTCTTTGCCTATAGCTTGTATAATCTGAGAAAAACTAAAAATATAAGTCAGGAAATGTGAAAGAGACACATTTTAGAGGAGTTATTTATTTGCAAAAAAACTAAATCAATTTCCAGGAGTGTTTTTAAAACATCCTCAAATAATAGCCTTGGAAAATCTAAAGTCCTTTGGACTCAACACAGAATTCAGCTATAATCCATTTATGTAAGTTATGGATAAAATTGACCAACCTGAAAGTTTACAGAAAGCGATCGCTTAATCTTCTTTTCCTGAATGTTAAAATTCCCAAGTGCCTCTATTTTGTACTGTCATGGAAGGTCCTTAGAAGAGGCTGGCACAATCATTGGCAGTTTTGACACATCTTTTTTCCATGTGCTTTCTGTAGAAGTAAATGGGAAGCCCTGCAAAATCCTCAGGTCCTTGGGCCTCAGATTGATCACATCTATGTAGATTATAGTTCACATTTTCCCTGGGGCCTTCTTTTTAAATGATGCCTGTTAAGATCTTATATGGTTGTGCCTAGACCCTGAGTCCTGGAAGGCAGGAACCATGCAGGGTTCTGTTTTGTATCCTCAGGTGCTGAATAAAAGCTCATCACATCAATATATGGGTGAGTACGCTTGGGACACGGCTCTGTGTTATTTCCGAAGTTCTCATTTAGATAGCTTCTAAAGTGCAGGAGAAGGAGAAAATAATGCAAAGGTACAACCATGTGTAATTTCTGCTGACTAAAACATAAAGTCAAGCATGGTAACCTCAACTGCCTCATTAATTGCCACCTTTAATTAAAGGTGTCACACGTCACGAAGGACTGAGCCTAAGTAAATGCAAAGTTCGATAAGCTTAGCAATTACCTTAATATGAAACTAATGTAGCTCCTTATTTAATGATTGTACAAACAGGCTCCAGAGCTGAAGATAACTGATATTTGCATTACTACCGTGCTTGCCATAAGGAAACCTTGAAGTCCAGAATTCTTCCTTGTGGAGAAATGAACACACATACATAAAGGCTTCCAGGGTGTTACATATTCTTAGACCAGAAACAGCCAGAAATGACCCAGACAGTCTTCTCATGGGCGCCTTTTACACCTCTAGAGCCAGGTCTTGCAGAAATTAGAATCAGGAGCTGCATTGCTCATCCAACACATCTGCTTCGGGTTTGACAGAATGAGGGTAATAGGATTATACCATTCATTCTCTTTTGGGCAAGCCCCTCTCCCTATTCATTTTAAAGCATTCTGGTTATGTTTGTTTTCCCTCTGTCTTCCCTTTGCATGTATGTGTCTATCCTTGTGCGTTTATGGTCACCAACATTACTGCTTAGCATTTCCAAACTCTCACCTATTGTTTATTTCACAATCTCTTGTTACACAACCCAGGGAAGCAGGTCAACATTGCTATTAACATTTCCCAGAAAAATGAAGGAATAAGGCTGCAGGGACTGGTTTAGAATTGTCCCAGCCAGGGCAGAGGGGCTCCAAGAGCTCAGATAATAGCCTGGACCTCTTGACTGCACTCTTTGCTCCACCCTATCTTCCCTCAAACTTGAGTGAGAAAATAAGTCCCTTTATCAATCAATTCAAGAGCGTGGACTCTGGAGCCAGGCTAATGTGGGCTAAAAATCCCAGTTCTGACTCATTTGGCCATGTGATCTTAACCAAATTTCTTTCTCTCTCTGAGTGTGCATTTCTTGATTTGTACAGTGGTGAAAATACTGATCTCATAAGATCACGATGAAATGATTAATGCAAAGCTCTTTCCACAGTACTCGCCCGTGGCCGGTGCTCAATAGAGTGATGCTCCTGATTTGTGTATTCATTTGACTAGTTATTTCTTGTGGATGTATTTTAAGTGCACCTTCTGTTTGTGTTTCTTGGCAGGAGGTAGGAAGGGTAGACAGATAGTGTAGAAGGTGATTCTCTGCTCCAATTGGGTTTCTACTTTGGCATTCCACTTATTCTTTCAGAATTTATGTCTCTCTTAGAAGGGGAAAGGGCAAAGCGTAATGACTAAAGAGTCGGAAATAGATCAAGGGGGTAAAGTGGTGACAGAAATTATGGTAAGCACTTTGTCTTCATCCCTGTCCACTTTCACATAAATAGAATTCAAATGATTTGCTACAAGAAATTATATCTTCACAGGTGTGATGGCTTGCAATAAAGAGAGGAGAAAATCAATCTTGCACAAAGAAATCAAAACGATTGATTGTTTATTTTTATTAATTTATTAGTTTCTTATGCCCAGTGCCAGTGGAGAAGGAGACCTGCCTAGCCTAACTCCTAGCATTTCCTGATGGATGTGTTGATGTGTAGCCATTTCTGCTGGTGCATTTTTAAGCTGAGCTGCAGGGGATGTCATGTGTTGCAGTAATTGCCATGGAAACCATTGCTGTTGAATGAATAGAGAGGTTTTAAATCCTTGGTAATGAGCCTGAGAACCTAAGTAGGTTGTAAAGTTTAACTTGTTTGGAAGTGGTTCATGTTTCACACCGAGATATTGGAGGCAAAAGGTGGGGGGCAAAGGATGGGAGAGAGGAATTTTAAAAAACGCAAATAAATTTGCCTAATGTCCTGTTACACTTCTGCTAGCACTTTTTAATGAAAAAATGCCAAAGATGCATAGCATCAAGCCCCAAGCCTTGAGCAACACTCTTGCTGTTGAACAAAGTATAATTTGGATACATTGCCACTGAAATCAACACTTTCAATTCACCTCTCACAAACCTCAACTAGTGAGAACGTTAAATATTTTTAAGGCAATTAATTAATAGGTTTATTTGGATTGTGGGATCTTTGAAGGGGTGGGCTGAGTTTTGTCACATTTGTATGACCTCAAGCTGTTAGCAAATGCATTCTAAAGAATGAAACTTCATAGAACATACAGTCCAAGTGTGTCTTATATTGGAATGGCGATCTAGGAATGACCAGTGACCAAGGGATCCCACCACTGCCATCAGCAATGTCTCAAGATCTCTCTTTTCCCTTTCCTTTTCAGGCATCTGTGATCCTGGTCCCTTATCTCTCCCCCAAGACCTTTTCAGGTTGGGTGACCTCTAGGCAGGACTGACATAGCAGCATCAGAAGAGACAAAGAACGAGGACTAAAATCCCAGAAGGTAAGGCTTTCTCTCTCCCAATGGCCAAGAGGATCCCCTATCCAGCTCTTCCCCTTCATGTAGAGATAATGCGGTGCACACCTACTTGGGTTTTTGGAGAGAAGCTGCTTCCTGAACATTTACATGGTAAAGGGTATCAGGACATGCCACCCCAAAATGTGCTACTCTGGCCTAAGAATGACTTCAAGCTGAAGGCATTTGAGTTCCTGAAATCCCTTCTCTGCCTAATAGCAGAGCCTCCCGAAAGACCTCAATTGTCATAAATCGCCTCCCAGTGCAACTCTAATCTCCTCTTCTGGCCCCATACCCGGACACTCTCACAACTATCAGGGCTCCCATCTGTGCTCCCAAGGGCTCACTTGTCTTTCCAAAAGGTCCTTGCTTCTCCTTAAGTGCCTTTCTCCACCTCCCTCCTTCCTACTAAGTTAGTTACATAGACCCAAGTCTAACCCTACTCTGAGTTACTCATCACTGGGTACCATGTGAATGCACAATGCACATGTTGATACACTTCTGTTTGTTTGTCTCTTGTTAATCTGTCTTCCATCAGCCTGATTTACAGGGTCTCAGCTGGAGAACTTAGGAGGGTAGAAGGAAAAAGAATTTTTCCTCCCTCCCCTACGGTAGTAATTTTGTCATTCTTGACATGATTTAAGAGAGAAAAGAGAAGGTGGTGATGAGGAAGGAGCTTAGGAAGAAGTCTTTACATTCTGTCTCTTTATCTTTGTTACTAGTGTTTATAAAAAGCATTAGAAAGACTTCCCAAGGGTTCATGCTGCCTAGAGAAGTAGTTAGAGGTCTTTTGAGAGTCTGAGAGGGAGGAACAGGACTGGAAGGAACATGATGGCAGTGGAGGCTAAGATGTGAAGTCAACATCGGACCCAGAAATTAAAAGGAAGGAAATAAATGGGAAGGGAATAGAAGAGAAGGGAAGGAAAAGAACAATACCATGGGATCCTTGAGGGATCAAAACGCATGTGGGAACTTAATCAATGAGAATCTTCCCTTTCAAGTTATCCCATTCCTGTATTCCAGGGAAAATACTGCATGGTTACTACAATGAATGCTCTGGAGCCAGATGGCTTAGGGGTGGGTCTTCGATCTAACATTATTAGCTGCAAGTCACTTAACTTCTTTATGCTTATAGAAAGTGGATAATTATACACATACACAACAAAACTACTGTGAAGACCAAATAAGATGATAGATGTAAATTTTTAGAAAAGCGCGGAAACATAGGACTTTCAATTAAAAAATGTGATCAATAAAAGTAAATGATTATGCTTATTCATCTCTAATTGCATAGAATTGCTCCTTTTTATTCTTCACTGAACCAGAAGTTTGGGCAGGCTGTTGAAGTCATCATTCACAGTTGTGTACTGTGAATCTGCTCTCCTTCCCTAAGCTCCCACAAGGGGCTTAGAGGAGATGGAGAGAAAAGTGATGCCAGAGGGTGAGAGTGTTGTTTTAGTGCTATTTTAGAGTTATTACAGCTGGAAATCCAGCAATTCTGAAATCCTGCCCTGCTAATAGCCTCTACATCTGGGGAACTTCTCAAGGGAATTCTAGGCAACAAACAGCAGAGTTGATCGGTTATGTTGGTAGATTTGGAGCCCTCTGGTAAATGCTGGAAGTGGAGCACACTGCTTAGATTTTCTCTGCAGAATTTAATCTTGAGATTGCACTACTCTCTAGCTAGTCTTATGAAGGAAAAAAGAAGGTGGGAGCATGACAGCGGTATCTGTAGCCAGATCCTAGGTCATAATACCATCTCTCAGTGACATTGACCTCATCTGTCCTGTCTAAAAGGGAACACGTGCAACTCCTCCATTTCCCTGTTTTATTTTTCTCCTGAGCACTCATCATCAGAGATACTCAATGTTTTGATTATTTATCTTGTTGATGAGAATCACTTGTGACTAAATTGTAAATTCTGTGAAGAAAGGAATTGTGGACTGTTTTGTTCATTGCTTTATCTCAGCAACTCAAACAGTGCAGGGGATAGAGAAGGCACTCAATACGTATTTGTTCAATGAATAAAATGGAAGGAGGGATGTGGAGCCTGTCTGTGTACCTCTTAACACATAGCAGCCCATGCAACTAGTAAACTCCAGCCTGATAAATGTCCTGGAATGCTAACCAACCGGATTAGCAAGTCTACTGCTAGGATTGGGTTGCAATGTAGCTAGGAAGGTGAGAGAGGAAGTAGATGTGGGTCTGCTGGAGAGAGAAGAGGCTGGAAATTTCTTTACAGTGGAAGGAACAAGTGAGAGAATAAAAGAAGCTATGACAGGTGAGGGGACATTATCCCAATCCATCAGGGCTGAAAGGAGTATATGCTGGACCAGAGTTACATTCTGGACTCATTTTTCCATGGGAACATTAGATGGCTAGGCTGTTAGTAACTGTTCAGGGTGTTTCAGAGACGTATACAATATTGAAGCAATGTGGAAACATAAATTCTAGGTTTCAAACAACAGTAAGCATTATGTTTTACTATGCCTGTGTTTGATTTATGCCTACCTATTGTTTTTTGGGCAAAGAAAAAGGAAGAGGAGAGCTATACACCTTAGAAAGAATGGATTCGGAATAAAATTCCAGTTTGGATAGGCTGTAGGCTACCATTATCTAACGGTTATTCTTGTGAAGTTCACCTCTGTCTTGGGAAGCCTGTCCAGAGTCATAATAGATATAAATCAGATTGAGGATTTCTTGACACAGAGCCTTCATTCAAGATTTCTTTTATACTTGGTTAATTGGTTGGTAAGCCAACCTAAAGCAGTGTGCAGTCAGCTTTGCAGTCTAGTTTTTAGAAGCACAGAGAGCTATCAGAGACTTCTAAAGCTTCATCAAAGATCATGGCTCAGGGTGTGAAGGCCTTGGTCACACGGGGAGAAGGCGGCAGGCAATAGTGAGTGGCTCACGTCTGAGCAAAGGGACTTGTGCCCTGCTCACTTCTCTCATTATGCCATTGGCATAAATGCTACCTTGGAATTCCCAGGTGAGCTCTTTATATGGGTTGGAGATGTGTATGGTTTGTAATTAACAAAGGGTTAAGAGAGCCCTTCCCAATTAACACTTTGCTGGTGGGGCCCTTCCTTCCATCTGCATCACTGCATCATTTCCACTGTGTGTGATGACCACTGATGCTGTTTGAGTTGACATGGTGACACTAATGCAAAATCAGTCCTATATTACCCACCTGTTCCCATGCACACTTGATTTAAAAAGCAAACAAACAAAATAATTGGTATTATTTTTGGGCAGCTAGTATATGTCAAACACGGAGCTTAGTACTTTACATTCATTATCCTTAATCCTTCTAAATCCTGTGGGGTGTTGAACTGATGAAGGAATGAAGACTCAGAAAGTTTAATAACTTGTCCAGGGCCACATAGCTAATGAGTACTAGATTCAAAGCCAGATTTCTCTGGCGACCAACCTCATTTTGTTTTCCTACACTTCATATCGCCTGGAGGGAACGCTGCATTCCCCAAATCACCAATGAGGTGGTCAAACATGGCTAACGTCGGTGGTGGAAGGGGATTTGAATTTCTTTTACTACAATTTTGTCATTAGATGGGTGATTATTTATTTAAACTGCCCTCAGCAACAATTTTTTTTTTTTTTTTTTTTTTGCTGAGGAAGATTCACCCTGAGCTAACATCCATGCCAAACTTCCTCTATTTTTTAGTACTTGGGCTGCCAGCACAGCATGGCCACTAACAGTGCTATAGGTCTGCGCCCGGTAACTGAACCTGGGCCCCCAAAGTGGAGTGCGCTAAACTTAACCACTAGGCCACCAGGACTGGCCCCAAAGGTATTTTTTAATTTTCAAGTAGCCACACTTAAAAAGGTAAAAATAAACAGTTAAAATTAATTTTACAAGCGTATGTAATTTATCTAAAATGTTACTTCAACATGTAATCCACACAAAAATTGTTAATGAGATATTTTATATTATTTTTGTACTAAGTCTTGGAGAAAGCCAGTGTGCATTTTATACTTACGGCACACCTCAATTCAGGCTAGCCACATTTAAAGTGCTCAGTAGGCACCTGTGGCCAGTGACTGCCATCTTAGACAGTGCAGATAGACTGTAAGTAGCGTTAAGGTGTGGACTAGCTCTCAGCACAATGACCCAGTAAATTCCCAAGCCATATTTGGCATATGAATACTTTATGAATGAATGAACAAGTAAATAAAAATAAAAACCTACGTTACTAATGGTGTAATCCATTAAAAAAAGTATGATTTGAAAATTGTTTATCAAAGTCTTTTTTTGGCACATGTAAGTACAGACTACTATTGAAGTTAGGTACACTACTATATATACATGTAATGAAATACATATATACATAATATACATATCTCTATTTCTATCTATCTTCTATCTCTCTTACTCTTTCTCTTTGGAGAGCGAACAGATTGTACACAGTCGCGGAAATCCTGGAAAGTCTGGAAATGGACTAACTCAGGCCGGGGCAACTGTGACAAGCCAGGTGAGCTTCGCAGACTGGTGTGCAAGATATTTGTTGCTGTAGTTAACTGAACTTTACTTGAAAATCTTGAATTAACTGAGTTTGCAAGATGGATGTAAGCGTTGTGTGTACTCACATGGAGAGGTGGAAAGGTTGCAGAATTCGACCGGTTGCATGTACTAAATGATGCTGGGCACACGACATACCAAACGATGTGAGCTGTCTATAAACACCACAATCTGGGTCATTCACAGGACAAATTGCTAATACATAGGTTATGTTTACAACTGAGCAAATCCAATTTTGTATGACACTAGAATTATCCTCATGAGGATGAAAAGGTCCTGGCTCTGAACAAACATAACTTGGGTTCACGCTTCTGCTTCCTGCCCCAGTACATTAGGCATCTACTTACCAGTGATATGCAGACCATACAGCCACACGTTTTTTCTTTTGTAAATGACATTCAAGAGAGAATGGAGACTGAAGGGCTATCGTAGCTTGGTGTAGATTTCAGGTGGAAATTATTTTAACTTTGCCATAAATAAAATAAAAAAACAGAATAGACTCTTGGGTCTCCCACGCTTCTCTTTGCTAATGCAGCTTTATAAGGATGCCTCTTGAGGCTCTACTTTTAGTTGTCTAATTGTTAATTACCCTTTGATGTAACCGACCTAACCTTTGGGTGGCATGACTTCATATATCTGTACAGCAATGCTGTCACCCTGTGGCCTGGCCTTGGCAAATTGTGAAGCAAGTCAATTTTTAGCATGTTTCACTTTCTTTTTCTAACTCCTTCATTCCTTGACCTTCTCCTTGTGACTCCTTTCTCCTTGTGACTCTACCCTCACCCCACTGCATCCTGTTCTTTCTTATACCAAATACATACATTCTGCTCTCTGGGGGGAAAAACGTGTCCTATGTATAATTCAGTTTGTAAAGTCTCCTAGGACGATTTGTATCTTAAGCCTTCTATTTCGTGGTGGAGGGAAACAAATGAGTTTCATGCATTGATGAGTGGTTGGAAGGGATGCATTTCTGGACCGAGTGGCTTTGAGAACTGTATGAAACAAGGTCAGACCAGGCAAACGGAGGGAACTTAATTCAGGGAAATAGTTACCTAGACAAGGGAAGGGCTGAGAAATAGAGCATAGTGAGATAACCCAGAGACTGGTGACTGTAGAAAAGCACTAAAATCCTTATTCTGGGGGTACAATAAAGAGAAGCAGTGTTCTTGGATCTCAGGGCCGGGGCCATCAGAGGGCAGCTGGAAGCAAAGCGAACTTGTCCTGCAGGAATTGGCACCCAGATATTACCACCTGAGAGGAAAAGACACACCTTGGGTCTCTCTTCTTCCTGCTTTCTACTCCATTACAGTGTTTCCCAATGGCCAAACACAGCCAGAAGCAGCTTTCTGGAAAACAAAGACTGCAGGGGCCATATTTCTGTAATTAGAGCAGAGCAGGAGGGCAAGAAGGAGGTCTCATATCAAACAGGTCAAGGATGAACCAAGGTCATGGGAAATATGTGGAGGTATAAGATCTAGAGTGTGCGCACACATCTGGGCCAGATTTTTGTGTCAGGTGTCAAGGATAACGAGCTTCACTAATTCTCTCTCCTTTGTCCCCAGTATCTAATCTATTGCCAAACCCTGTTGCCTTCCCCTCCTCAGTAACGTGTGAATAAGTTCACACATCTTCTTTCCTAACGTTATCATTCTAGTCTAAGTCATCACCACCTCCTGCTCAGTTTGCTGCAATTACTTCCAAACATCAACGGGCATCCGTTCAGATTCAGGACACTTCACATGGGAGGCAGGACAATCTTTTCAAACTGTAAATACGATCATGCCTCCACCTTTGGCAAATTCCTTCAGAGGATTCACTCCGTGTTGGGTATAAGGACAGCTCCTTAGCAGGATTGGCAAGGCCCTGTCGGGTCTGGTCACCACTAACCTCTCCAACCTCCCTCTGCCCCTTATGCTTCTCTGAGTACTTTCTGCTCTAGCTGCAGTGACCTTCTTCAGACTTTGAACTTGTCAGATTTGCCTCCTGCTGTAGGGCCTCTGCTCACACTGCCCCTCTACCTCAAATGCTCTTTCCTACTTGACCTCTACTCATCTCTCAGATTCTAGCTCAGACATCATTTCTATGGGGAAGCCCTCTTTGACTTCCCTAACTAGGTTCTCTCTCTCTCATTCTGATCTTTGAAAGCAGAGAACATATCCCCCCTCCCTGCTTCTCTCTATGGCATAGAAGGTGCTATGGACTGAGTTACATCCCCTACCAAATTCCTACTTTGAAGCTTTCACACCCAATGTGTCTGGATATGGGGCCTTTGAGAGAGAATTTGAGAGATAATCATAATGGGATTAGTGCCCTTATAAGAAGAGACACTGGAGAGCTTGCTTCTTCTCTCTCTCTACCAGGTGAGGACACATTGAGACGGTGGCCATCTGTAAGGCAGGAAGAGAACTGTCATGAGGAACCAAATCTGCTGGCACCTTCATCTTAGACCCCCAGCCTTTGGAACTGTGAGAAATAAATGTCTTGGTATAAGCCACCCAGTCCATGGTATTTTCTTATGACAGCCTGAGCTGACTAAGACAGAAGGTGCTCAGTAAGTGAAGAATTAATGAATGAAACATGTCAGGAGGGAAATGGCAGCCTGATAAGCCAAGTGCTCCCCTTGGGATCTGTCCCTGATCCCTGACTCACTTAATGTGAAATAGTCTTTTCTCCTCTCTATCTGTTAAGCAGGGTGTGGATGTGTTTTACGCCACCCCAAAAAACACTCAGAGGCTTATCTGAGGTCAGAAGGGACTGTTTCATTTCATGGTCTGAAGCATTTTGCTCCTTCATCCTTCCTGACATGGTGGGTATGAGTTTACACCTGGAAATAGGATCCGCCCCCAGGCCGATTGAAGGACAGGCCACATGAGGTTTTGTCCTTGGGAGAATAAATATGTTGGGCAAACCCATTTATTTTCTGCTATTCTCCCTTAGGAAAAGCTGCAGACAAGAAGGATACTATGTGTTTCTTTCACTTGTACACATTGCCTTTCTTTACTTAAAAGTCTTTATTTCTGTCATCCATTCACTGCTAGGTTACATTTTCTATAACAATGGGCTGCCATTTAGTTTCTCTCTCTAAACCCAATGTTCCTCAACCCAAGGACTCACCACCATGAAGTATTATTTTACAGTTTGAGAGGCACATGGCTCTTGCAAATGGACTGTCATTTGTACCAATCGACAACAACAAAAAAAGCCTGGTGTCAGAGGTACAAGGCAACCTCTTTGTCGGAATCCACCCACTCCTCTTTTGTTTTCTTCCAGTGCTCACTGTGCTTTATGTTCCACATGCTCTTCTCGGCGGCTCTGCAGATGTGAAACTTTAAATGCAGGGTATTTAAAAATAATAAAGAAAAAAAGAATACCACCCTGAAAATTACAGAGCTTTGTAAAGGAACAGCATGTGGCTCCCTGAAGAGTTCTGTTTATCGAGAGTTCAGATGGTTTATGTATTGTTGATTGGAGCTTTCTGGATGACAGGAGGGAGGGGGTCAAGGGGAAGGAAGTTAAATATCAACATGGGAAAGTACCTGAAAACCGGCTCTCCCGGACCCTGTTCCTGTTCAGCGGAAACACGTGAAGCAGAGTTGGGAGGGGGCCAGGATCTCCCACTGCTTGAGGATCTTGCTGTTAGGGAAGGGCCTTGTGGACATATGCAGATTGGGGCCATGGAAGGGGAACTAAAATCAATAAAGTACGTATTACATTACAGGACTGTCTGTCAGTCCTCATCAAAATTCTGTAAAATGGTGAAATTTGCATTTACCTCTCCAGTGGAAGCTGAGGGGTGCCACCCTGCTCCCCCTTTTCAGGACCAAGGCACTCAGTCCCCCAGCAGCCAAGCTTAAGGCTCACATGAGCGATGTTCAACTGTAGGAAGTCTCCTGGCCCAAGGATACACCCCCTTCCGTTCCCTGGAGCATCCCTTTCCTGGAGGCATCTGATTAGTGTGGGGGTACAAAGACTCAGCCTCCTCCTTGTTTCAATTTGGGGCAACTCTAAAGGGCCATCCTAGATCCAGAGCTCTCTGTGGGGTCAATTGATGCCTCTGTTATGATTCTATGGTGGCTCAAATTCTCCCATTGCGCAACCCTGCTTCCCTCACTTCTTTACCGGCTTTGTTCCTAAGACCTTTCCTTACCCCCAATAAATCTGCTGCATGCAAACAGTCATCTCAGAGTCTGTTTCTCAGGGAACCTACCAGTTATGAACTGTGTTCTCCCAAAATCCATAGGTTGAAGTCCTTACCCCCAGAATGTGACTGTGTTTGGACATGAGGTCTTTAAAGAGGTGATTAGGTTAAAATGAGGTCTTTAGGGTGGGCCCTAAGTCAATGTGATTGGTGTCCTTATAGAAGAGGAAATTTGGACACACAGAGAGAGATACCAGACACGTGTGCACACAGAGGGATGACCATGATGCCGCAGACAGAAAGCATCCATCTGTAAGCCAAGGAGAGAGGCCTCAGAAGGAATTAACCCTGCCAACACCTTGATCTCAGACATCAGCTTCCAGAACTGTGAGAAAATACATCCCAGTTGTTTAAACCACCCAAGCCGCGGTATTTTGTTACGACAGCGCTAGCAAATTACTATACCACCTAAGACAGCTTCTCTAACTGCCTCTATCTCTCCATTTTTACAAATGAGAACCTGAGAGTCAGAGAGGTTAAATAATTGGCCTAAGGTCGCAGAGCCAGAAAGTGAAAGAGCCCTGATGTAAAGTCCATGACTTTCTGCTACATGAGATGAAATCTAAACTTCCTATTGCCACCTGCTTGTCCCTTTTAACCACTGTGACACCTCACGACAGATACTCAGAACTAAATTAACACTTGATATCATTGAACACCCATCCAGAATGAAAGCTCCTTCTAACTGGGCTTGATCAACAGGAAAAAGCCACAAAATGCTATATATTATTTCTTTTCCTAATCATTAAAAATAGCATGCCCCCCCCCACATACTTACAAAATTTGAGGAAATATACGGCATGAAAAATAATTATGGGCTACAAAATAGATATTTATTTATGCAAACTATAATAACTTAAAACCATTCTCAAAAGAGAGATTACAAAAACCTTGATGAATTTTCTAAGAAATGGGAAATCCTGATCTAATGTAAGCCAAGGGAAAATCGTTGATCCACCCTGGAAGGGTCAAGTTCTTCATATTTAATTTTGCAAAACACTGTGGTTCCCATAATTATAAAATAATAACTTCAATTTGAGTCTTCATAGTTCAAAAATGTCAAAAATACCAAATTATTTCCACTATTAGGATATTTATTAGAATATACATTTATAATTAAAAATAAAACCTTATTAGAATGGCGTAAAGATTCATCTCTCCAACTCTCATTCCTCCCTGTATTTGGAAAGGTGGAATGGTCATCTTGAGATTTAGGGAGTGTAAGGTTGGAATCTGAAGCTGAGACTATGAGAAATCCCCTTCTGGGAGAAACAACAGCAACCAGCAAATGCACGCTTGCAGTAGTAATTACAAATGGGGAGGTTGACGATGAATGATTTCGGATTGTATGTTAGGCTGGGAGGCATCTTGGAGACCCTTTAGTCCATTGGGCCCAGAAAGATTAAGTGATGTGTCCACAGTTGCGCTGGAGCCAGATCCAGAACCAATGGTCTCCGGCTGCTCATCTGGAGTTGTCACCCCTGTGACTTGCTGCCTTTTCTTTCTATAGAAGCCGAACTTAAAATGGTAATGAAATGAAATGAAATCCAAATTTATCTTTAAAATTGAGCTGCACCTTTTATGAATGGCATTCATCTCTGTATGTTGTAAATGGGATTAATCTACACATTATGCTTGTATTTTACGTCACCTAATGCAATATTAGCTCTTCGAAGGCTGGATGATAGATGTTTTATGCAGGACAGAGCAAAATTTGCTCAACAATAAAGTTAGAGAATAACAGCCTAAGAATTCCACCTATTTGGTGAATCAAGTATTCAGAGAAATGGACATTAAAATAACTTATTGCTGAGATGAAAAAAAATCATGGCACAGAAGGCTACTTGCATTCTTTGCGTTCTAAGAACAAAGCAGTGATCTTTCGTGGGAGAAGGGACTGGCAGTGGTGAGATTTCCAGGGAGATCACGAGGCTTATAGGTGGGTGACTCCTGATGACAAAAGAGGCAGCTGCTCTCTACAGTTGAAGAATAAACTGCATATTGAAAAGACACTGAGATACAGGCTCAGGAGCTAGTGTTTCTGTGCTTGGCTTTTGTATGTTCTGTGGTACCCACTTGTGAGGCCAGCCAGCATTTATCTCGTGTTAACTCTTTTGCTGGAAAAGTCAGCGGAAATAAAATCCCCTGCTGTCCAAAACATATTTCTGACAGTTGTCGAACCAATTAAGGTAATTGCTATGGTGTGTGGTAACCCAGTATACAGGCAAATAGCCTCAGGTGGGGCTGTAGCTTTGGTAAAACATCGACAAGCTGGTAATGGATATTTCTTGATAGGCGAGTATTTATGTAGTGTTAGGATTCAAAATGCTGGTCTCTCCGAGATTCCCTCTCCCGCTATGCACACAAAACCATTTTTATTCATAGGTGGTTCCTTGAAAATCAAGTTTCAAGAAACCATTAAGGAAAACAAAAATATGTGCTTGTCTCTCCCCTCTGACTTTTTTGGGGAGGATTGCGTCGTGTTCTTTTATGACAAAAGTCAGGAAAATAATTTACCTATAACATATAAATCCATTCTGATGTCTCGCCGTTCTTGCCCAGGGAGTAATTATGACATGTAGGTGTCCGGATGAACTCGCTCATCACCCTACGGTACATGGCCAAATGGAATAGACGTGGCATGCGCTTTGACTCACTCAAACACCTAGGACCTGTTTATTTATAACGTGGTCCATTTACCATTAAAAACACAGGGTTCATCGACCTAAGTGTCCTGGACTTAAACTCACCCGTGACGAGGAAAACTCTCTGGCCCCAACCAGCATCTGCCAGTTCAAATGAACCAACATCAGAATGAGCTCTTGAAAAAGATAGGTACCTGAAGTCTGTGAACAAAAGCATCTGTTATGCTATTTATAGACGCTTTATCAAAATTCAATGGTATAATTAGCAATATAGAGATAATTTGGTGAAGAGTGCCACATTATCCTGCACTGCATGAATTTGCATAGCACCCAACGCATGGCAATCTGTAGGAATGGTTTGAGCGTTTAGTGGCAATTTCGTAGATAACCACCATTGTATACACAGCCCCAATGCTTCTAAAGCTATTTTGAATGGATTACTTGTGCCAGGTACCTTAGATATGAATAATTTTTTAAAACTGCTTGTCAAATTTCTTTCCCTGATTGTTATCAGTGTCATCCTATATCCTGAGGGGTTTTCAGCACAAGGTCTGTTCTCTGAACCTCCTCCTGGATTGTTACCTTCCTCCAGGAGTGTAGCCAAAATTACACACCTCCCCCACGGATGTATTCCCACTTGTCTCCGTGCTTTTAACTGTAGACACTGCCTTATTTTGCTATGCTCTTCGTTTAAAGGCTGCTTCTGCCAGAACTCATGTATCGGCTGCTATTATTTCTCAGCGTGCTGCAAAATGTCTTTTTCCGTGGGTTTTCTACTTCACTCATCCTAAAAGTATTGTTTTCTTTTTTAAAAAATAACCTTCTATTTGAAATTCACTTTTTCTTAACATAAAAAGAGATATATGCGTATATTATACACACACATGTACATATGTGTGTATATGTGTACATATATATTTTCTTCCTATTCTTAGGCTAATAGCAACTTAATACAAAGTATGATGATAAAAAATTAAAAGTCAAGAAATGTAACAAAAGCATCATTTTATCTGTGGCTTTGTGTTTTTATTAAGCTCGTCGTTGAGAATAACACAGTGGGTGATCAACTGATTGTTAATATAATGGGACATTTTCTTAATTAATTAAAACACCCTTTTTCTTGTTTAGAGAAATGTACTTGGTGTAATTTCTTTTGAAGTGGGCCTTGTTTGGGTTTCTTTTGATTGCAGGCAGAAATCCAGTTAATCCAGTTATAGGATTACTAGCCATACTAGATTAAATGGAATGTTTTTATCTAAGAGTAACTGCTGTAACCTTAGTGAGGATGTGTAATTGCATTTCTGTACACCCATCCACCCACACGCACACACAACTGCCTACGTGCATCTCCATATATATGTCTGTCTTTCAAAATAAATCAAAGTATTTCAAAAGAACACTTTAAGGCAGAAATGGGCATCCTTATGTTAAAAATAGAAAGCATAATTGTACAGGTTCTATTGCGGCCTCTCATTTTATTCATCAAGTTTTCAAGAAGAGCTGAGGAATTGCGTGGGCTGATTGCTTAGTTTCATGTGCGTATTGAAGAGAAACAGAAAACCCATAGAGATGTGTGCAATACAGTGATTAGGAATCCAGGTGCTTCAGGTTTAAGAATCTTAAAGATGACTTCGGACAAAATATTTTCTTTTAGATGTAGAAACCTAGACATTCATTCAAGGGGCCCAGAAAGACTACCGAGTTTATTTTGCTCCTTTTCGCCAATAGAATATCAAATTAGGGAATTATTTTACACATGCTGTTGGAAAGGATGCTCAGCTTGGTTTCAATATTGGTTGGTGAGCAATCTCTTACGTTTCCTTTTCTGTTACATGTGTGGCTTACTAAAGGAAAAGGCTCTTGTCTCTTATGTCGATCTCCGTAGTTTATGGTGAGAAGGGTTTGCAAAATTTTAGGCTTGTTCTTTGCATCTTCGATTCGTTTTTGTCCTATGCAGACATCATTTTGGTGGATAATACCTGTAATTTTATACTAATAATTTGCTACATGGAATATTTGTATTTTACTTTAAAACACTCTATTTGTCTATGCACAAATCTATACAAAACTATCACACATATATTACCTCTGTAGCTCTGGCAGGTATAATGTCCACTGGAGCCTAGAGAGGGAAGTGATTTGCCCAGAGTCACTCCTCTAAGTAGTAACTGAGTCAGGTTAGGACCCAGTTCATTAAACGCCACGCTATCTTTGTTGTGCTGGATGTGACAGGATAGTCCTCACATCTGCTTCCTGCAACCCTTTCCCTGGTCCCAAATTGCTCCCTGCCTGGAGGAGTGAGTAAGATCATGGCCTTGGCCAAATGCTCCATGCCTTATCAGTATTTCGCCAACATAGCTAATAGATAATGTGCTTCTGGGTTTGTGCTCACCTGGTGGCTGGAAGCAGCCATTATTTCATTTTGTGTTGGATTCCAGTTTTAACACTGATCACCGGCATTTGTTACATCAGAACATTTGTGGATAGAATGCTGGCGGGCCTTTAATCCAGGTTCTGCTCCTTTAACGTCTTTAGAATGTACATCTGTAGTTGTTGTGGGTACATAATTGATTCAGGTCCCCAAATGCAAGCACTTTCACGTTAACTTTGTGTTAGAAAGAGGCAATAAAATCAGAGCTAGAGCCATATCTCATTAGGGGCTTAAGTTTTCTCAGGGCAAAACTCACCGGATGCTTAATGTTGAATTTGTTTATCATTTGCTCAAGTCAATGAAAAACGGTATCTCACACAAAAGACTGTAGGACTCTCTGCAGGCAGGGTGTCATGGTCTACCTCTTTCATCATCATGAGCACAGAGCTGGTTCTCAGGAATAATTTATTGGCTAGTTGTGTTGTTTTTATCTGAGTTTCTTTGGGATATGCCTGGTCCTCTTGAAAACAGAACCATCTGTTAACATAAGGAAAGGTCGTAGGCTGCTGTGCTGGTGACCAGCTGCTTAAAAGGGCCTTAGTCTTTAGGAGAAAGCAAGTTGAGCAGGTTAGTTAATCTCCAGTTCACTTTTGCGCTAATTTCAAGTTCTGTGTTTTAGCCAGAACAGAGAAAATGGAAAAAATATTCTCCCCTCCTTCTTTACTAGCTAAGACCTCAGCCAACTTTTGGCATTTAAACTGGGGGCATGATTAGAGATAAAACCAACAGTTTCTCTGCCCCTTGGCTCCTCACCACCAAGCAAATATTAAGTAGTGTACGAGAGATCAGCACCAGGGAACTCAACGGACATCTCTTTGTCAGAAATCAAGACTTCAACCTAACTCACAAACCTGCTTCAGTGGAAGAATCTGCTGCTAGTTGGAGCATTCCTTACCAGAAGGAAGACTCCTTCCATGCTGGGGGCAAATGAATCATTCCAGAAGATTCTTCTGCCTGAGAGACTGAATATACAAATCGACAACGGCCAGACCATTTATAAAATAGAACTCGAACCCACTATCTGCAGCAACCAGTCCAGGAAACCAACTCATTACCTTCGGTAACTACCTCAAGAAGCCAGCTATCTATGAGTCAGACTTGTAGGAAGTCAGACCACTATTCCTAGAAAACAGTCCATTAGGCCAAACAATAACCCCTATAGTAATTGGCCTAAAATGACCAAGACTTCATCAATAACTGACAGCTTTCCTAATTTTTGTTTCCACTTCCAAGTGAAAACCAACCAGAGAAAGCCAGATATGAACCTCTAACACATCGCATAGGATGTCCCACTTCTATTTAGCTCATCTTCAGCTTCCCTGTGCCAACAGCCTCCAATCAGGGTATCCCTTGATTCTGCCTTTTTTTCTCTCTATAAGGGTTTCCTACTCCTCTCCTTGCCTTTGAGTCTCGGCCAAAATACGAGAGATAGCAGCTGACTCTTTTGCTATAGAAAATTCTGAATAAGTGGCCTTCGCATGTTCTCATTTGCTTGATCTTCATTTATTTGCATGTGGTCCAAAGTTTCTTTTCCCATCATATCGTATAGCGGTTGAGGATGGGACTCTAGAACCACACTTACATGTGTTTGAATATAGGCACCAACAGTTGCTAGCTGTGTGGCCTTTGGTTGGTTACTTAACCCTCTATATCTCAGTTTCTTCATCTGGAAAATGTGGAGAATAACTGGATTGTCAAGTTAGGTGATTGGACATCCATTAAGGCACCTAGCATACTACCTACTCTAAGTGCTAGTGGCAGCTATTTTTATCAGCCCTGTTACAATTAAGTTCATTGCCCCATTACCCCTTCTTTTGATCTGCATTATCAAGTATAAATCTTAATGAGATGTAAATTCAATCCTGGAGAGGCAGCACTTAAAACCATTGATATTTATTTACTAATTAGCGTGACTCAGTATATAAGCTTTATTAACCTGGGAAGAGTCTTGGAAATTTGACATCACAAGACTTGAGGAAGGAGTTAGATGTGTGGGTCTCTTGGGTAGAGGGGCACCTAGGCACTTCAGTGGACAACAGGGAACTTCAGGGGGCATCGGATGAACTCCAAAGAGGCAGGAACATAAGAGGACACTGAATTCTTTAGGATGGGTATGTGGTTGTGGGGGAGGATGCACAAGAATGGATACCAGCACCACAAAATCCATCCACTTAGCGAGGCCAGGAATTTCACTGTGGACGCAGTCCTGGTAGCCTGGTATGTTTTAATTATTAGTGGAAGTAGATGGACCGCTTCCGTAGAAGGAATTCTGTTCATTAGAAAGTTATCTGAAGAATTTATCACTTGTAACATTCACCAATTTAGACGGAAAGGATCAAGCTTTCTCTCCGTGCTGTTCGGCAATCTCCCATTCAGTCATGAATCACTGTGTGGGTAGGCAGGTCTTCCAGAGTTTAGGAATTAAAAAAAGCCCTTTGGCTCCATCAAAAGGCAAATCTAGCTTAGATGTTTTGCTAGAAAATAGGCAAGCAGTGAGATTTCTCTTGATAGCTATTATGAATAGCCCCCAAAGCAAGGAGTTCCCGAGAGGACCTCAGTTTCGGAACCTTGAACCCAGAACTGTGTGCAGGAGATAAGGAGAACATGGGTGTGAAAAGCCAGGAGCATGCAGTCCTTTGTCTCACATTAAATTGCACCTGTTCCTGGGGTTTTCAGTTCTGGGGAGATGTATTATGCTGTGTGTACTGACATGCCTGCTTCCCTCCAAACTTTGCCATGAAACAACTTGGACTATGACACAGAATTAAAACTTCATCTTGAAGTCCTTCCTCACCTAATTGAGGAAGGTTGCCTCCAGCAAGAGAAGTTACAGTGTTCTTCATACCAACTCATCTGTTCAAAATTTAACCACCGGAGCAAGAGGAATTATTACTGTCTCAATGTTTTTTTTAGAAAGAGTTGGAGTATTTCCTTTTCTTTTTCTTCTTCTTCTTCTTCTTTTTTTTTTGGTGAGGAAGATTGGCCCTCAGCTAACATCTATGATAGGCTTCCTCTTTTTTGTATGTGGGTGCTGCCACAGCATGGCTTGATGAATGGTGGATAGGTCTGCGCCTAGGATCTGAACCCGTGAAATCCTGGCCACTGAAGCAGAACGTGTGAACTTAACCACTACACTACTGGGCTGGTCCCATAAATATTCTTTAAAAAACAAGGGAGGCAGAATTTCCAATTCTTCCTTTACTCTGTTGAAATAATCTGTTTCCAAAAATTTACTAGAACTACACCTGGCAGTCTTTCCTGAGCACCTGAGGGAAAAGAAATAAAAATCTAGAAAAGATTCCCTTATTTAGCCTGGCTTATTTTCTTACTTTCTGTTTCAAGTAGCCAAGTCATTTACTTTGAAAGCTTCTGTAACTGAACATGTGTATTTGCTGAGCTATTTCAAATGTGTTCTATTATGCCTCAGTGTTTTTCAGTGATGGACTTTGCACAGAGTTCTAATGCCTGGTGGTACAATTTCTAACTGGGAGGCGTTCTCAATGCAAGCTGAGTAAAAGCAGTGGCACAGTGTAGGGATAAAAATACTCTCTTAAGAGTTGTAGTTCCAGAGTTTTCTGTTTAGCTCCAGCGGTCAAGCATCATGCAGGCCTGGTTCAGGGAATGTATCCTTCCATGTCTTGACATTCCATCTGCATAGTGGGAGTGAAATACCAGTCCCAACTTCTTTTGCATTGTGCTGAGTGAAATCCTAATGGGTCAGTAAACTCCCAAAGCAGTGCAGAGATGGAGGGTCCTGCTTCTTTGAAAGCCATAGAAATTCTCTAAAGTTAGTCAAGCAAAGCGCCACCTTATGCACTGGCCAACCTCCTAGAGAACCATGGCAGAAACTAAACACTGGTCCGTAATAGTGAGAGATGAGGATTGTGCTAAATTCCCTTATATCTATTATCTCTTTTGATATTTACTGAAACCCTATAGAAAAGGTACTGTTACTTTTTCTTTTTGTAGATGAGAAAATAAGGCTCAGAGAGCTGAAGAAACCTTTCCTAAATCTCATAGCTACTCTATAACTCTAAGGCCTCTACTCTTAACCACTTCATCAGAAATTCTCAAGAATGACTTTAGGGCCAACTCCCTGAGATCTGGAATGTGGACCAGAAATTGGCATTTTATAAAGCATCTGGACGATTCCACTATGAATCCGTGGTCGTCAGACTACTGAAAAGCATTGTACTGTATTACTATTCACTGTCCTGCTGCTATTTATTACATACATGTATGTCCTACTTTAAAAAAAAAAAAAAAAAGATTTGGGAAAGATTAAAGAAAGGATGTCACCAAAACAAAAAGGTTAAGAAAGAAACACTAATGAAAAGCAGAATTAATAAGGAGACCAAGAGATCAAGAGAAAAATGTGCTTCCTTCCAGTTAATAGGACAGGGGGCACTGGTATAGGGTCAGCATGATTGAGCTCCTTTCCGCAGCATCTCTTCTTGCCCTCAGTAATTTCTATGTGCTTAGCACACATCACTGTTCCAAGGTTATCCAGTCTCAATGCCAAAGTGGTACTCATCTCTCTTCTCTTCTGCAGCATGTTCTGGGCTGAAAATTTGATCCTTGACTATATTATGATGAGGCTGGGATTTTTGGAGGGCACTTGGGGTTGACATTGATGACAGATGATGGATGAAAGCCAGCAGGGCAGATAGAGAGGGAGATGTAGGGAATTGTACCATAGACAGTTGGGACTAGGCATAGGAGGAAACAAACATTAGAAGGATTGTTATACTGGGTGTACTATATCACCTCTGCTTGCCCCTCTAGATCCACACTTTACTTTTCCCCATCTTTCCCTCTGCCCAGGAGGTTGAGCTCTGTGGGCTGCATCATCTAGACTCTCTTGCCCTTTGGCTTCCAGTTGGGTTTAGTCAATGGGAAATAATGGCAGGAGGACAGGAAGAGGGAGGGAGACAAGCTAAGGGTATTGATAGTCTGCTTACCTCCCTACTGGGTGAAGGGTTGGTTGGCAGCAGGAGCTTTTCCACAGTCTCTGTCAGATAACCCTCTCCTACAATTACTCTCTTATTTTCTGGTGACCACTCTCTTTCCATGCCCTTTCATGCCTACAGGTGATAATGCTTCCTACACTGCCCTTAGGCCTTATACATTAGAGGGCTCTTCTTTGCCCCTCTGGCCGTAACCCTCCTTATCCCATGAAGAGTCCTTGGGGACAGGCGCCATGCCACTTGAAGTACACACATTGCCCCCTTCTAACTCAAGCACCAGGCACTAGGGACTTCAATTTCTTCTGCACAGATGGCTCCAAACTTAGTTTCAGGTTCTGCCAGGATTTTTTTGAGTCGATCATGCACCCATAGTGTTTTCAGCCATAGGCTCAATGAGTGGCTAAGGCTCAGTTGCTTGCAGGGGGAGAGTGAACTCAGCTGGGATACGTGGGCTGGGTCCATGCATGTGGGACCCCCTCATGGAAAAGTACAGAGCTGGAAGTGGGAAGAAAAGCCAGGATACAGGCTGCTGGCCGAGGGGCAAGGATTGTCAACTCTCCCTACACCATAAATTTCCAGTAGAACTCCAGGGAGTCTCAGAATTATAAATTCAAAGCCAGTTTCCAGGTTATCATGAAATTACATTTGTTAAGGTAAGAGGACAGGATATATTTTCTTTTACAGGTTTTTTTACCCTGAAATTATAACTTTTAAATATATAGATCTATAGGTGGGTCTCCATTTGTGCTCTGGCCTGGGGCCTCACAAATGTTAGGGATGGGCCTGTTGACTCCCCCGCTGTTGCTATCTCTGGGATTCTTCACAACGCTTTGTTAGCTTCCCTTAATGCTGCCCCCACCTTTCTAAATCTTCCTGTGCTGATTATAAAGCTCTTGACACAACTCCAAAACTCACCCTCCTATACATTTCTTTGTGATACAGGACCCGGCTCACATCTCTTCTAGGCCAACTAGCTCTTTGTTAGGTTCTTCCATGCTGGGGAGAGACTGCAACCCTGGAGGAAGAAGAAGGGATTTCTCTCCCGCTTGTTGGTTTCTTATTCCTATCAGCAACATGACACCTTCACTTTTTCACCTAATACTGTCAATTTTTCCAGTAGCAGCAGCAATTGGATTCAGTTTGTCTAATTTGTTGTCTGTTTTTCAAAACTTGCAGAACCAGCCCAATCATGACCCCTCAAGCCCCATCAGCACCAGCCAGTGGAGCCCACTCCTTGACTCCTTGAAGGTCTGGTTCCAGGCCCATGAGGTCTTTTCTCTAATCTTCTGTATTTTAACAACTCCACTTGCTACCCATATTTCCTTTAGCCCAAGCTGCTTCCTGCAGCTCATTTATCCCCTGTGATTTTTTAGTGTTCTCTCTTTACCTTTTCAGTTACCCAGTAAATTATCCTTATATTAAATTCTTCCTGTTAAAATAACTGGTGTGGTTTCTGTCTGTGATGGCATTCACCATCCACGTCTTTTCAACAGCCCTGCTTGATTGTGCCTTGTATTACCTGCTGGAAGTATCATTAACAAGGAGTTAAACCAGGAGTCCTATTTCTGGAGTCACAATTAGAGAAAACGATGAGTATTGCCAGCCACAAAACTGACTTTTTATTTAATCAGTGGCTTGGGATTGGTTAAATTCTCCTCAGTGAGGAAAACTTCACTTTCAGAAAGAATATATGCTTAAGGGCAGATGCCACTTCAAAATAGACCAAAAGCATTAGGAGGTATTTACAAGACCAATTCTTTTTGATTGTTCTCTCAAACCATGTTTGTGGAAAGTACATAAAGTATCATTCATATGAATCACTCCATTAAGACTCCAAAAGCATTCTTGAGGCCCACCCTCTCCTGGAAAAATGCTTATGCTACCACAAATTTCAACACAATGCCATTATAACATGACTACTTATTACATAAATTTGTTTGTGTCATGGGTGTAGTGTAAGGCATAAAAGTAAGGCCGAATATTATGTGCTGCCTTGACATTTTGTAAAATCAGGAGTGCCTCAAATGGCCTAACCACAGGTTCCCTTCCCCACTTTGCTTCTGTGGATAAGGGCCCTTAGCCAAATAACCCTCCTTACCAAAGGGACCAGGAGCAATTCTTGCTCATCCCTGAGTGGTATGTTTCAGTTCCCTGTTGGCTGACAGAATTATTCAAACAAGCCAATCCCATTCTCCTATAGGAACCAGGAGGCACCTCACCCTTTTGATTCCACAAAGCCTGGCTCCCACAGCCCCTGGTGGTTTTGTTCCCACTGTAACCACCATGGGGCCCTGTGTGGCATGAGGCATCCTTCTCTTCCAGGCTGTGAGTATATGGGATTCACAAATTGCAGTTGATTTTATCTGTCCAGTGTCGAGAGTCATATGTTCAGAGCCACCATCATAACCCTAGGGCAGGGGTCCTCCCTTCACCAATGAAGTGAACAGGAGGTGATTAAAAAGTGGGTAAGACTGATCTCTCCAAATGTGTACTAGAGCTGATATAATAGGATTCGGTTTATAGAAAGTATATTTTTTTCTTCTCCTAAAAACTTTTCTTAGTAATGGGTTCTGCAGTAGCAAACTAGTTAATTATATGTAGTGTATAGTCATAGATTTGTTTTAACATTGTACTGTTTTAAAGAAGATCCTTAAAGGTCTCTTCCAGTATGAAGCATTCTACATTATGCCTAATCCTACTAGGAGTGAGAATTAAGTAGCCCCCTTTTCATAGTGCATCCATTTTTTCAGACCACAATGATGTGGCAGGATGATTTCCTGATTCTTTCTTAGAAATAACTACATGGCCTAAAGTTAACCATTTCTTAAAAATGAATGCTGTCTTTTCTTCTCAAAGATAAGATTTTACTTGTATCTAGTAAGCAGTGGGGTAGGGAGAAAGATGCAGAACGATAGATAAGTGAGGAAAGAGAAATTGAGTTGGAACATGAGGGCTCTATTTTCAATTTAGTGAACCCTCATAAAATTTATCTGTATCTCCCTTTATCCTTTCTCTCTCTGTCTCAGAGGATGATTCTTTCTTTTCCAAGGCTAATCTAATTCTCTATCCCTCACCTTATTTCTTCCTTGGTTCATTGGAATTTCTCTCAATCAATTTCTTTTTCTCTCTGAGCTCTTTGCCCCATCAACAAACATGCTCCCTTCTCCCAACTTGAAAAGAAGTTCTCTGGATTGCCTCAAATCATTGTGCTATTTTCACCTCTCCTTTTGCCCTAAATTTCTTAAAAGTGTGTCTATACTTAGTACCTGCTTTTTCCTACTACACTTACTCCTACGCTCCTGCCTTTTAGTTTTCCAGTCTTGATCTTTTTTGACCACACTAAAGCATTTGATCTTGTGGTCTACTTTCACCTATTTGAACACTCTGTGAAATGGTAGTATCTTGATTTTCTTCCTATTTTCAGATTGTCTTTTCTTGGTTTCTTTCATGGCTATTGATTTTTAAATTTCCCAAATATATCCTTAGAGTTTGTCTTTGTCCTTTATATTCTTTCCTTTGGTGATCCCGTTCACTTTCACAAATTCTAACACTATTTGTCAGTGTCTTCCAAGTATATATCTGCATGTTCTAGCTCTCTCCTGGACCCCAAGTTCCCACTACTTGCCATACGTCTTTTGTGGGTGGCCCACCAGCATCTCAGATTCAACATACCTAGACCCCAACCTTGTTTATTTTCTCAAAGAGATCTCCCTGTCTGGGCATAGTCTTTGCCCCATTATCTCTGAATTTATTTCTCCCTTATTTGTGAATCCTCTCTCCTTATCAGAGTGGTTAAGACATTTGCCCAAGGTCATCCAGTTAGTCAGCTCTGGAGTCAAGATTCAAACCACAGTTTGCCTAAGATCCCTACACTGGGCTTTTTCCTTTATAAATTACTCTGAGGTGAAGAGATTAATAAGTCTTAGTTTCAGCTTTTGAAGGACATTTAATTAAGTTTAGAGAGCACTATTGTAAAAAATTAATGACCCTTAGTAAGTATTTAAAAATTGGTAATGTACCTTCCGACTGCCCCATAATAATCAGTAAAGGTTTGTATCATGATTATAAGAAAATTTTGTTCTGGTCCTTCCAAAATTTATATGCTCTGAATATTGGACAGTATGTCCCTTCCCACTGCCCCTTAAAATAGTCTTTATTAAAAGACAAAGCAAATTCTGTTTGATCCACATTTATAGCTAAAATAATAAATGGCAACCTGAAATCAAAACACGTCTGTGTATTGAAGCCCATACTGTAAATCACACTCTCAACATTCAAATGTACTCTTCCCTAATTAATTTCAGGTGTTTAAAGCTATATTATGGTAAGTTGTCATGGTTTCGAACAAGTGAGGCTAATGTAGCCATCTGCACTGATTCTTCTCAGTTACAAACCCAGCATTCTGAAATAAGATGGATTTAAATCTGCAGAGACAGCATTCAGAGAAAGAACAAAGCCAGAGATGCTAAGTGCATGAAAATTCCCATCAGCCCAAATCTCCCGCCAATATTTGGAGGGTGGCTGCTTTACATTTATGGTTTATTTGGACTGATTTCCTTCTTCAAGAAAATCATAGCTCTAGTTTTATTTTTCTTTTCTCTTGTATCATTGTAGCATCTCATGTCCCAATGATATACTAAGATAACTCAGAAAGTTCCCAGATCTCTAGTGAGTAAATGATGTTTTTTAAAATACAAATATGTAATGTCTAAAGGAGATATAAAATTCACTACCAAGCAAGGATCAACATTTAACAAATGATGTCTATGACTGACCTTAAAGTTCGTTGTATCCTATTTTGATATTAAGACTGCAGCAACTGGAACAATGCTGTGAAGTTATTTAACTTGATTGTGCTGCTTACAATATTAGGTTGTATAATCACAGAAAACTTTATCACGGGAGAGTACAGCTCTGTCTCTTAACTTGTGACTTCCACTTAAACTGTTAGGATTCCAACTGTGCAAATAAAAGTGCTGTTTTGGTAATAGCTTGTTGAGAGAACTCTGTGTTTCCCCAGAATGTACTTGAAGAAGATTAATGAGTTCTACATATATGCCAAGTCAATCTGTTCCTCCCTGTCAATCACCATCCCAAGAACAAGCTTCTCTCTCTCTGCCGATATGTTTTCAAACGGATGTATGGCTTAAATTTTAATTAAATCATTGAAATAAATGATTACTAAAGACTTTCCAAATGTATGGCTCAAGAGTTTTACAGTGGCATCAACTGGACATTATTGAGAGGACCTGTCCACTCCAGCACTTCTCAACCACAGCGGTGACAGTGAGGGTTGAAAAGACATTGCCTATCTTTTTTTTTTTTTTTTTTTGAGGAAGATTAGCCCTGAGCTAACTACTGCCAGTCCTCCTCTTTTTGCTGAGGAAGACTGGCCCTGAGCTAACATCCGTGCCCTTCTTCTTCTACTTTATATGTGGGACGCCTACCACAGCATGGTGTGCCAAGAGGCACCACATCCGCACCCGGGATCCGAACCGGCAAACCCTGGGCCGTTGAGAAGCAGAACATGCAAACTTAACCACTGTGCCACTGGGCCGGCCCAGGTGGTGTTTCCTATCTTTGAGGACCTTGAGTATATTTTACTACATTGGCTATTAGGTGAATTCAGAACACTTAGACTTAAGATATTGTGTACTTCTCTCCTAGCCATCTTCATCTATGGATCTCCAAATGCTCAGTCAACTCTTTGCTTGCTTGCTTTCCCCGTAAGGCAGAGTAGATGCAGCTATTAATGCAACTACAATACTCTAAGAGGGGTTGGAGAGCGATGAAATGATGAGGGCCTGTTGTGAATACCAATTGTTCCTGGTTAGCCACCAGACCAAAGTGTTCTAACTATCATCATGGTTGGTACGTCCTGTTCTTTCTAAAAGTTATGAATTTCCAATTAAACAATGTCTAAAAGGAAATTTTAGTACAGGTGACTAATTCTGATTCAAAATTTATTTAAAAAGAAGTGAGAAAAGAAATTGAACCATAGGAGGCTTAATCACTCACCTTCTCCTCCTGCAGAATTCAAGGATGAGAACATCTCAACCCTAAATGAATAGCATGCCTTCCCTAGTGTTCCATGGACTGGGCAGAGCTGGCACACTGTGGGAGATTCAGGAGTGGCTGATATTGGAGTCCAGAGCTGCCTAACGAGGTACCAGAAAGAGTGATTCAGAATAGGATCTGAGGTCAGGATCTGGAGCATGTGTTCAGGTATCAGAATCTGTCAACAATATTTTCCTTTCATAGGACTGCTTGTGTTGGTTATTTTATCATCATAAAGGCACTAAAGACTTCGGTTAACTATTCCATATTGTTTTAGAGGGTGATTCTTGAACACGGTGTCCATCAAAATCGCCTGGGGGTCATTGGTAAAGATTCCCCAGAAGTTCCAGAGTATGGTCAAGCAATCTGTATCTTAAAAAATGTCCCCAGTTGATTCTGATGTATGTGCTCCTTACATCCTGCTTTGAGAAACTGGTTTAAAGGAATGCTGGTTTAGACTGAGATGAAGTATGATCACAGGTGAATGCCAATTCAAATGCATTTCTTTTAGAAGATGCGGCTAGCTAATTTTTGCAAGATCTTGTGTGGAAATCAGCCATTAGTTTTTAGCTTGCTGATACTGTATGGGGTAAAAGCACACAGAGACACAGCCATGATTTTCTGTGCTAATATCAGCAGAAAACTACCCCTTGACCATCATCTTAATTAGCTATTTTGCATTATAAGCACTCTGAGCAGTCATCAGCTGCAGGTGTAGCTCCACCCTCTGGTTTACTGCTATGTAATTTGAAGACATGACATTAAAGAGACCATTCTATTTTGCATCTGGGATAAAAGAACAGTACCAATTCCACACTGAAAATAGTTTTTAATAAGAATTAGTGAATAGCATGGTGTATTCGCTGCCTCAGAACCCTTTCCTCATTCAAAACACCCAGCCCATCTCAGCACTCACTGTTTTCAAACCCCTTTTTAGGTAATCGGATATTAATATGTGATAGTTGTATAACAACTAAGAATGGTCTCCTCCCCATCTGCCTAACCTTTCCTGCCTTCTCAACCTGCAGAGCAGAGTGGGCTGCTAGACCCCCAAAGAAACAGTTTCTCTGGATTATATGTGTGTATTTGTGTGTGTGTGTGTGTGTGTGTGTGAGGGGGGGTGATGAGTTGTGAAAGGAAATAAACATCCCTCTCATCTCCCACGGTGGCAGCAGAGCAGTTCTAGTAATTGATCACCTTCTACAAGGCTTGGACATTGCATTGAGAATGGAGAATAGTCCTCAAAGACCAGCTAAACCACAGCTTGGAGATGTTGACACTACCTCGGGGTCTGGTTCAGAGCCAATGATGAAGACTCTGGGATAGAGTGCTCCTGTTGTCCTCCACTGGGATTCCCTGATGTTCTGACTGAGACAGGGGTAGACTTCATTGACCTTAGCTGTCTACCAAGGATCCAGACTCAAATGTGGCTGGAAGACACATTCATAAAAATAAGGGGTCTCCAAAATGTGGCTAGTAAACGATTTAGTAATCTTCAAGACTGATGTCCAAAAAGAGCATGGAAGCTGCTTAAAATGTTATGAACCAAGCCTTGATGTACAAGACTGACAGAATCTCCATTCACTAGAAGGAATACACCATGCCCACTGTGCCTGCACCTCTGAATGTTACAGGGCAGAAATAAATGACATGTCTACTAAATATCACTCATTAGCTGTATTAGACTCTGTCCAGGAGAGTGAAATGGACTAAATTGGCTATAATAGTAACTCACATTGCCATTAACAAGCATACACATTTAACTCATAGATGAGGAAGTGCTATTGTACATCTAGCTTACTTCTGTCCCACTCAGGCTGATAAGACAGTCTCCAGACAATTGTAATTATGGGCAATTTGTAATAATAATAAGAGCTGCTTTTTATTAGATGCAATAAAAATCAATTCTTCATTCAATTACCCTTCTTGCCTGTGCTATGTTAGATACTCCTTAGTAAATACTAGTGTCAAAATAAAACTAATAATAATAATAATGATAAAGTTTTTGAGGACAAAATCCTCCTTTTAAGATCAAACTATACTTCTTTCCTTAAGTCCCTCCCATCCCAATGAGTCATGAGTGAACTATCTGTATTCTTATTTTACTTGTTTTGTGATAAAGGATCTTAAACAAACATTGCCATGTGCAATAGCACAATGAGTCTTTTCAGGAGTATGAGTGCCACAGTATTATCATCACTCAGTAAAGGGACATGGAGCACAAGGAGTGTGGACTGAACTTCAATTCAGCATTGACACAGGCCTGCGTTATAGACAGACTCCTTATGGGGTCCCTGTGATGGGATTCCTTACCTCCAAAGTCTCCTGCTAATTGAGGCGGGTAGATTAGCACGTTAATCTTAGGTTCAAGAGTCAGCTCAAGGTTGAGCCTCCCTCTTGTTACGTGGATATTGTTCATTTCACAGGAAACGTCCACAATAAGATTAAATATCAATATCAACTAGCTGCCCACATGATAGTGAGGAAGGCCAAGGTCTTTGCTGTCCCAGGATCACCTTTCTAAGCCTTCACATCTGCCTTCTTTTTGCCCTGCAGGCAATCTGTGCCTTTTATTCTTTATGTCGTCAATCTCAACATCATCTTCTCCAGAGGAGTTTGATGAATTCTCTTACCCCTTCCTGGCGCATTTGCTTTGTGACAATTAAAAAAAAGGCATAGATCTCAAACTGAAAATTTAAGCATCTGTGAGTTGAAATCAAATTCAATGGGGCAGTTTGGTTAGGAAGGTTGCACAATGAGCTAGACACGTGAAGCCCTGGGGTCTAATTTGAGAGCGTCCACTAACTCAACGTGTGATCTCAGGTAAGTTGTTTAACTTCTCTGGGGACTGAATGAGATAATACACAAGTCCTGTCAAGCCTAAATGAAAAAGCTCTGTATAAATGACATAGAGTCAATTTGCTGCCTTCTCTGAAATGAAAGGTTTTCTTGAGAGAGGATTATAGAGACAAGTCAAAGAAATGTCAGCCACTAGGACTCTGTATTGACTCCTTCTTGATAGTTTGGCCCTCTCCATGCACTTACTCCTGAGTGTGTCAAAACCCTAGAGGAAAACAGCTATGTATGCAACATTGCTTTCCTTCCTGTAAAGAACTATTATCATGCATCGGAGGCAATAATTGGTTCCTCAATCACTGTTAGAGATTCCTCGGGTATGAGCCAGAATACTCTCTGTGGTCCCAGCCAGGTAAGAAGGTAAAGAGTTATAAAAGAAATACAAGCATCGTTTAACAGAAGGCAAATGTTAGACTCACCTGGAATAGTGAAATAAATTCCACACACCCTATGATGTATCTTATCTTTAAAAGAAACATCACACATTAACACATTATTCTACCCTGTAGCTTGGTTAATTAAGAGTAGGTCAAATATCATTTGAGTGTGACATCACTGAGTACCACAGTGGTGGAAGATGGGCAGCCAAATATTAACTGACTTGTTTTCCTTTTATATGAGCATGTGTGCAAAGGAACACATCTGGATCTGTTTTTGCTTATAATGAAAGCGTAACATTTTGCTTGGATGGTTCAAAAGAAAATGCCACAGATGATTTATCAACAACTGAAGTACAAGTTTAATACAGTCTCCTTTGGTCTGAGCCTAGAACTTGCTTCTTTGCTCAGATGACCAGAAGTCCAGCTCCCAAGTGTTTGTCTAGCCTGTGATATCCAGAAAGAGTAAAATAAACAACTCTATTGAGAAAGGAGCCGTGCAATTTAAGTCTCATTATACATAGAAACAAGTACTTGTCTTTTATGTGGTATTTGTTCAGCAATCATTGAAGATCATTCATTCATTTATTCAACAAACACTTATTGAGTTGAAAAAGAACAAGAGGTGGCAAAGAGTAAGGTTGGTGGTTGATGAGCTTGGAGTGGACTTGTGAAGTTTGAGATGTCTGTTGATCTTCCCAATGGAGATGTCTGGCAGGCAGTTGTATATATATGTCTGGCCCTTAGGGCTGGTTTAGAAGCCATCGGTATCTGCTTGTATGACGTCACCCTGAAAGATCATGCGGGTTGGCAAATAATGGTGACAGAGAGAAGCCTATCAAATGATAACAACTAAGGTGGACAGAGGGAGCTTACTAAGAAGTCATCAGAAAGGTAAGAAGACCAGTCCCATTTGCTCTTTTGTAATATTACTTGTGATGTTTCTCCATATAACTTTATCTGAAGTTTTAATTCCAGAAAAGAGGTCTTCAGGGAAATTTTTATGTATTGAATCACTGTAATTTTTGATTAGAAAATTGTTTGGCATGTGACAGCCTATTATTTCTGATTCTATTGTGGGGGACTGGTCTTGGCCACCCCAAGATATGTCTCTTTGGCATGAGGATTATTTGAGGCTGGTTTCTTTGCAGACAGGAAAGCAATTGAAAAGTAGAACTTGCTTGCTCTTTGTTAGGAGACATTTACATTTGTAAGGTAAATCTCTATCTGTAAAGGTGCCTCCCTCTCTGTACCAGGAAGAAGAAAGGGGATGACCTTCTCTCTAGAAACTCTTAATCAATGCCAAAGGCAAGGACTTAAGTCTGTATAATAATCTTATTCCTGTTTCTGGTAACCTCCTGTAACTGACTCCCCCCAGCCCCAAAATCCTCCTTTGTCTTTAGCTGGATATGATTTAAGGTGAGGGCTTCAGCTATTTTGGTGAGTTGCTCAGCTTGCCTGACCTCTCCCATGTATACATGTTATAAAACTTTGTTTAATTTTCTCCTGCTATTCTGTCTCAAGTGAATTTAATTCATTCTCCGGCCAGACGAACCCAGAGAGGTTAGAGGAAATGTCTTCCTCCCCTACACCATAATGTCTCTGCAGTGATAGTGATAGAAGAGAAAGGGGTGTATAGTTGGTTAACAAGCATATTAAAAACTAACAAGTCCATTAAGCAAATCTTTACAAGCTTATCTTAAAAGAGCTGAGCAACTTGGAAATACAGCACCATTTCAGAACCCCTTCTTATTAGGGCGAGGACAATGACATTATCAGAAACATATGCACATAATCATGCACACATATATCCACACACAAGGACTTAGCAATCACTGCTGATGTGAGAATTTTCTAGGCCTCCAGGCACTAAATAAGTAGTAGATATTGTCACTCTCCAAGTAGCACACAGTCTATACTTCTAAACAAAAACACTTAAGTTTCATCCAAAATTTCAAAACCCCTTTGGTAATTTATTATCTCAAAAGAATATGCTCACATCCTCAAACATGTGTGAGGCATCATTTGAATACTGCTGTGATAGAAAATAGAAGACAGTGTTTGAAATCTCTTTAAAAAGCCACTTACCCATTCCTGAAGGTGTCAGTGAGAGAAATTCTATCACTTCCAAAGACTGTCTCCTAAAACACCATCTCTGAAAGCAAAATCTCCTTCGAAGCAACTTAAAATGAAGGTCATGGATTGCCTTCAGTGTACTTGGCAGTTTCGTGTGATAGTGGTATACAAATGGCCACAGTCTCTGTATCTCAATCCTGTGGTAGTAATGACTGAACATCTATTCAAGGGTCTGTCCATCTTGTATTCATGCTAAGTGGGGACTGATTGCAGCCTCAAGATGTCTCAGTCTCCTAGGAGAAGATTATTTTTCTTTTGGGTTCATGTATACACCTAACAGAGAGAGATACACACACAGAGACGTACACATACACCCAGAAAGAACATACTCTTTCAAATTTCTATGATGAACTTTGCCCTCTGAGAAACATATTTAGAACAAGAGAAAAATGTCTCTTGAAGGTCCCCATACACTTTGCCACTCTAGTTCTTTCTTGTCCTTTCCATTTTATTTTATTTTGACCTTTCCACATTTCTTATTGCTTTAAGTATCAACAGTCTATAGAAGTCTTCATTCATTGAAAGCCTTTCCTACTACATAGGAACACACAGATTACATATCTCTGTGTACAACTTCTATTTATCTGGGCAAAATTAAAATTAAATCTACCTTAATCATTAGCATGTAGAGTTTATCTACAGAACTTCAGGGTTGTACCAACTTTACTGGCTGAAGGGCTTGCACTGGAAGCTGGATGGTGCCATTTATAGCCTTAAGATGCTCTTGTTGTTTTGTATGACCAACCAGATTGAAATATGAAGTCTTTCACTTACTAGATGGAAAGTGCCAGTCATTCGTGGGCTGCAGTGTTGAAGGCTCCAACCTCACTCCTGCACAGCTCCACTGTGGAGACTGCATCTAGACCATCGACGCTGTGAGGGTAGAGACTGTGCCTTGTCTGTTTTGATTGTTGCATCCCTACTGTTCATGAAGAATCATGTTCAGTAAATATTTGTTAAGTGAATGGATGCTGAAGGGAGGTCGAGTGGATGCATGATGTTCCCAGCCCAGCCACAAGGACTGACTTCTTATTTTGACTCTGGGTAATGGCAGCATTGGTGGTAGAGGCTAAGGGAGTCTCCAATGCTGGTTTTATACTGAGTTAATAAGGTTTCACCTTGTTATGATATGCTCCTTAGTAACATATAGTTAAGTGTATACATCACTATAGTAAGATGCTTCCAAATCCTGGGGATGAGTCACCTTCTGATTGTTAATCAATAAAAGTTGAAGTACAATGGGTGTAAGTGGCCAGCTGTGGACTAACCCACTCTTAGAAATGGTTTAAATGCATGTAGCTAAAGTATCTAAAATGTCCCCAGATCTCCATTGAAAGATATATGTATAGTCAAGCCTGGAGTGTTACTAAAGAATGTTGTAACCTAATAAATTGCATTACAACTCAATGGCCTGAAGTAGCTGCATGGTGCATACAAAAAGGGAAATTGGACAACAGGAATCGGTCAGGGTTTATCTATCATGTCATTGTTGGCTGCCAGCTCCTCCCTGCCTCATCTCCTAAAGGTAGATTCAGTTGACTTTCCACAAGGAGGCTTCATTCTGCATGAGACTGTAGAATCGATCCTTACTCTGGGCAGGGGAGATTGATAGAGTTCCAACCCTTTAGTCTGGACCTCAACATTGAGCATCTTTCCTTTTGCCTGGCTCTGTCTTAAACTGAATCCAGATCTGACCTTTGTGCTAATATCATCCAAGGAAGAAACACATTGAGTATGATTAATAATAACCTCTGGTTCCCTAACAGAAATACGCTATTGCCCTTTCAAAAATATGGACTGTGGAGTGTCCTACAGGATGTTACATGTTCTGTGGGAAGGTGGTTCCCAAGTTTGGGAAATGCTGTATACTATATCCAATTTATGTAGACTTACAATTCAAATAGACATGTCAAGAATTGGGATTTTACCCATTTGAGCCCAAGATTTCCCAAAATTTGTTGAATGAATGATTAAAAAAAGAAAATAAAGCCAGGAAGTTCTACTTCTTGGGTCCATGTTCACCTCCTACTGACAGTTAATTTGATGCCCCAGGCACTTTGATACCAAGACAAATTATTCCATAGAGCACTTGCAAGTATTTTGACAAACAGAGTCTTGTATTGTATGTAGAGAAGGACTCTTGGGGCCCATCTTGGTTCCAAGAGAAAGATTTCTGGGATTATTTATCAATATTTGCCAAGGATGCAGCAAATATGAGGGACTTGCTCATTTTTATCATCCTTGCCCAAGAAAAAAGTGACCTCACGAAGATGCTGCCACCTTGTGAGACCCTGGATGGACTGTAGCCATTCTCTTTTATTAACTGCAACCAAGTGTGGGCCATCACTGCCCAGTTACACCTGTTCATTCCTTTTTCCTTATCTGGTAATTAGAGAAGGATGTGATAAGTATGCAGAGCTTTACATTTTTTATTTGTTAGAGTAACACATCCGCTTATGGTTTTAAAAAGAGGTAGCATGGACATGTTGGTAGAGCCCAGGGAGTTAGATGTAGACAAGAAAATCATATAATAAGTTAAATTTCACATACTTACTTTAGCTAATAAATCAAAGAGGTTGTATAGATTATGCAGCTTAAGGTGAGCAAATAAGGAGATAAATGCAGCCGCTTTCCTTTCTTACGCCATTCTAGCTTTGTCTTTTAGATCATTTATGTGAAGGATCTCAGGCCCAGGGAAGTGAAGAGTTTATAAAATGTAGATAATAATAGTATCTATCTTTTCAGGTTATTGAGAATATTAAATTAAAAATGCATACAGAGTACTTAGGACAGGGCATGACACAGAGGAGGGATGCAAACTATTTTAGCTATTATCAATTAATTTGATAAGTAAAGGCACAGAACCTTAACACAGCTTCCCAGGCCTTTGCCTCCCATACTGTATTCTCCAGCTTCAGCTTCCCAGGTCCATCCTAGGTTCTACTTTTGCCTTCTTTGGTCAAGTGCCTGACATTTTATGGAGACATGGCGGCTCTGTCTTGGAATGTGGCACTTCCAGGGCCTCGTCCCAGGCTCTTGTCCATACTGGCACCCTTGCCAGTTGAGTTTCTCTTATGTTTGTGCTTGGTCTTGGGTGGGTGACTCTCTCTCTTTAACTCACCTTGACTGTCATGCAATGGGGACACCTATGCTCCTCTCCCAGAGTCAACACTCTTGTTTCCAGCCATTTCTTAGCTCCACTTGCTCAAGGCTGACCCTGCATTTGCCTCAGACTCAGGCACCTGAAATCTTTCCAATCCTTCAACAGAATTTTTAATAGAGACTTGCATTTCAGAAACTCCTTGCGTTACCATAGAGCTGTGGCTTTTGTCAGGGCCTTGATTTGAAACCATCTAGCTTGACTAAGTAGTTACTAATCTGTTTGGTTTCCATTTAAACTCCTCTTTTTTCCCCCCATGTGCTCATTACTGTGGTTTATATTCAGCTTCTGATGATAGCTCACCATTTTTGTGAAGCCTAGAGCATAATAGGTATTAAAAGCTCAAGCCTTCTGATGCATCTGCTATTTGTTTTCCCTCCCTACTAATTAGCGGGTCTACATTCTCTTTTGTCTTGTTCCTAATGTATTTGTGAAATATTGTCTGGCTGCCCTTTGTTTCTCTTGCTAGTTGCATCTCGCATTGTGCTGTGCCTTCCCGGCTGCTCTGCCCATATTACACAGGCCCTGCTCTCTTACCCTTGCCTTCAGCAGTGTGCCCTCATTTTCCCTCTGCATGTCATTTCATCCTGGCAGCTGAAAACTCAGCGTGGGTTTTGCTTTCCATAGAATCACTAGCTGGGTGAAAGTTTGAGGACAAGCTCTTAAGCACTGTAGAAAAGGAATATTTGGCTCTATGGTATCTAGTGTTTAGCACAAAATCGAAAATATTCCAGTATGTTCCTGAAAGTTGACCTACCCCAACCCAGCAGGCTGGACAGCTTGCTGTGGTTCAGGTCACTGTCTGTGTGTTCTAAGGTATCTGATGGTAGCAGTTGTTGACTTCAGTGAAGGTTGGATAAGGTGTCGGGTGTGAAAGGGGCTTTCATTCCAGCTCCTCCTGCCCTTTTCTACTCCCAAGAAAATTGGTAGAAATTTGGGGTTTCTCCAAAGGTCTTTAAACAAATGCTTACAAAGTTGTCTGGGGAGAGGCTAATGTTGTCATGTTGTTTTTAAAATGTGAAGCGTGGCTCAAATCTTTGATCATCTATGGCCTGGCCTGCTGCCTTGAAAGATTTAGTAGACCCAGTTATGAAGTGAAAAATAGAACAATGAAGTCAGACACGTGGTGCAGATTTCCTCAGCTGGTTGTAAGGTGAGGGACCCACAAAGCTGGCCGCTTTCCCGCTTAACCTTTTACATGCAGTAACCAGCAGTGGTTCTGGGCTCATCTAGACTGAAGGACTCCTTACTTCCGTTGGGCTAGGAACACCATCCCTTGTACTCCGGGGTAACTAGGGTGGCAGGAAGCCTCACTTCCTCACCCATGTCCATGTGTGTCTCTTGAACTAAGTGTTTACTGGTTTAACAATAAACACAAGTGAAAGCAACCTAACCGGGTCCAACTCACCACTCTCACTAGTCTTTGAAGCCAGGACTGGCCTTGTGGTCCAGCCTAGCTTAGCATTTGGGAGGTGGTTTTTATAAATGGAACAATCTGAATTATTCACCTATAAGAAGGGTTTCTTGAGGAGAATGGGACCTGACAGGAGCATTGCAAGCTTTCTTGAATTTTCAGCACTTTGCTTTCATGGAAGACATCCTTCAGGATTATTTTTCTTTTCCTTTTCTATTACTAGGAAGTCAAATTAGCTGTTGACTTGTGAAGTTCCAAAGCTTCTATAATGTTATCCTAAATCTAAATAATAGAGACATATCTAACATACTGTAACAAAAACTGTCAAAAGTAATGTTGGGGGTCATTTCCTGTACTCAAATTCTGACGCATTCACTCATGGTTTGAATTTTTTTTATGAGTTAGCTTAATATTAGGCTGTATTAATTTTACAGAAGATTTATCCAAAGTGTTCATATGTCGCTATTTTAATAGGACTTCCTGAACCTGACTCATTAAAAGATAATTGTTTCCAGAGATCAGGAAAGGCTTTGCTTTGTGAACATGTAGAATCTGCCCCAAAATAGCCAAATAATTTACCCAACTCCTGATCTTTTAACAAATCTCGTTTTGCTAAATTCTGTTCCCAATTTGCTGTTTGGCCAATGGCCCCAAAAATCCATGCCAGGCTGTCCTCAGATCAGTATTCATATCAAGCCTCAGATCATCCTATTTTATGTTGTTTTATTTTTTGACGACTTCCTGGAATTCTGCTTATTTTTCCTAAAACTTGGCTCTTATTCATCCCCTTCCTGACTCTTTTTGGACTGAACTCCTGACAAACTTTTGATCACTTGGAAAGAAAGCTCCATTGGGCTCACCTCAGGTGCCTGGCTCCCAGCAAAGTGCTTCCCCACCCACATGGAGAAATTGATTTTCCACCATGATGGCCTCTCAGCTGACTTGTCCTCTTTGGCTCCTTTGGGGTCTGGGTCACCAATAGAATGGTCCTTAAAAGAGGCTTCTTCTTTTTTGAGTATGGAGCTAATTCTCTTACTGTTTTGTGGTGTCCTGTATCCGCTTTGATGTCCACCAGATCAAAGTATGTGCCAATATTTGGTGCAAATATTTATCTTCTTTCAGATTGTGTGCATCACCACTTAGTATTTAATTAGGAATTTTCCTAAGTCTTGGTTAATACTTTGCAGCTCAAGAGAATAAGAGAGAATTCCCACTCTTCTTGTGTTTGGAATTAGAGAATCATTAGACTAAAAAAGCTCATAAACATGCTCCAGTATAATCCTCTCCCAACATCCGTGAGGAGATCAGAGCCCAGACAGGTTAAGTAACTTCTCTGAGGTCACACAGTGGCAGACCAAGAAGAGGAAACATAATCTCCTGCTTTCTATTGTAATTTTCCTTTCTGACAGTTTCAGTCAGACACAAATAACGCAAACACATGTCATTGTGAAATCTGGCTGGAGAAAGCCCCATATTTGTCTTGGGGCCATTCTAGGTATAGTGCTGGGCCTAGGAAAAGAATCATATTCTCATAATTGCTCATAACAGTTTCAATTAGATTAGAGAGAAAGATAAGGAGGCTGCGACAAAGGGAAGCATCATTGTGGGGTGGGGCCCATTGCTGAGAGGCCACCCCAGTCTATGGGTGACATGAGGGAGATGCTGAGTGTGACTGGAGTGTCCAGAGAGCTGGGCAGGTTTCAAGGAGATAGTGAGTGGTTATGACATGGTTTGTCACCTTTTCAATGGAAATAAAATACAATAGTGCCAGTGAGGCCATTGTATTTATACAAGAAACTGGCACACTCCAGGTGTGGGCGGCTGGAGTGCCAGTAAAGGAAATGCCATTTTATGAAGGATTTTCTAGCACATTAACCATATAATTCCTCATCAGGATTGCAGTTTGGTGCAAAGTGCACACCTCTGCCACATAATTGCCATGGTGGGATTGCTTTTGGAAAAGCCCCAAAGCTCTGGTTGAGAGTTATGGCTGCCCTTCAGCCATACGTCCCCATCAGGACTCTCTTCACCTTCTTAATGCTGCCAATCAAAATTGCTTCCTTAAACTGGGCTAATTTCCTGAGACAATCTCACATTAGCCCTTGCCCATGTCTTCAACGCACTTGACTAAGGAATCCAGGCTTCAAACGTAAAATACAGGCTCAGAGTGTCAGCCTGGACTCCAGGAGAGAGTCACATGTCAAAATATCATATTTCTTATTATACAAGTTGAGCTGACCAAGGTCAGGATTGTGAAGAGTTGACAGCCTTCCCGTTTTTCTTACTACACTCTCTTTTCCTCCTTCATGCCCAGAATTCTCATACCAGGAAGGCAAAAACGAATAAATCAGCTAACAATGTGGGCTCCAGGGTCAGACAGCTTGGGTTTGGATGGGAACAAGCTCCAACTCTTACTCCTTCAGGCCAGTTACCACTCATCCTGGGATGCCCATGTCTAAGTGCAGTCCTCAAGCTGTAGCAAAATTCAGTCACTGAATTAAGAATATACTCCCAATAATGTCTCCCTATGACCACAGTGATTGGGAACTTGGACAAGATAAACGGCATAAACTCTCAATAAACATTAGAAAGCATTATGCTACTGGCCCTTGTTTCATGGGAAAAACTATTTCACACCTTAATTAATTCACAAATGTTTCCATGCACCTGTCCCAGTAGTTTTCTCATTAAACAATGGGTGAGGGTTGCGTATAAGATCATGGGATTCTCTCAAAGGGTAGAAATGTGGTAGATCAATGAAGAGGTAACCCAGCTGTCCAAAGCCAGGCTTGTTTGATCATGGCGCCTGAAGATACTAGGTTGAGGATGCTTCTGAGATGAGTAGGGTGTGGCAGAACTAATGGTTTGTCGAGGACCAGGAGGGGACTGTCATCTTTCAAACTTCAGAGGTGTTGGGGGAGAGAATGCAAAATCAGCAGAGGTGAATTTTTCTTTTTTTCTTTTCTGTCAATGCTGCTGACTGTTTATTTTCTGCCATCTTCTCTCTCCAGATCTATGGACATAATTTACACAGGACCCCCGAGGGTAATTAAGCCAGCAATTCCTTTGCCAGTAAAATGAGAAAAGCCAGCTCTCAGTAAATTCTGAATTCCACCATGGATGTTGCAGAAACAGAAGTAAAAACAGCTGCAGTTTATCTCTGCTGCCGCATTGACTATAATTTCCTGCCACGCTCACCCTTAGCACCCAGCAATCAGTGTTCAGAAGTACAGAATCTTAAGATGATGAATGTTTTATTTCTTAAAATAAACAGTAGCAATTTAGAAGCACATTTATGTATTTTCCATTTATTTTTTTATATAGGAAAAGTATATTGGAACCTTTCTCAGTGTCAAAATCCTTACATGCACTTGTCAAAAATATCAAGATGACAAGCTAATATGGAATTCAGACTTAAATAACAGACTTTTCAGAGAAATTCCACGAAACTTCTGATTGTTTTCTCTGCACTGACCGAGCAATGCCTGTTTCTTACCTGTGGCCGGGTATTTTCAGGGTGTCAGATTTAATGGTCATGGTTCCAAAAGTTAGACCAAGAGGTGAGGGTTTTTTAAAGTTAACTCATGGGGTTGGCCTGGTTGCCTAGTGGTTAAGTTCATGTGCTCTGCTTTGGCAGCCTGGGGTTCAGGGGTTCAGATCCCTGGGCGTGGACCTAGCACCACTCGTGAAGCCATGCTGTGGCAGCATCCCCCACATAAAATAGAGAAAGATGGGCACAGATCTTAGCTCAGTGACAATCTTCCTCAAGTTCAAAGAGCGAGATGAGCAACAGATGTTAGCTTAGGGCCAATCTTCCTCAAAAAAAAAAAAAAAAAAAAAAAGCTAACTTTTCATCCTCCTAGCAAATTCCAGTCACTGGCTGAGTTTCTTGGTTGGAGGGACTTCTCCAGTCTAATGATCCACATGAATTTACTAACCACATGTGCAGCCTTCTCACATTTTCTCATTAGACCTTGTTATTATTACTGTCTCTTAACCAATCTAAGATGCATAGATTTTCAAACACATCACTATTTCATTTTCTACTAAGCAAGAAAAAGTGGTACCCACTAAAATATGCTACACTATAAGTCGTTAAGATGTTTCCTCATTTCAAAGACGTTCAATGAGAAAAAAACATAATCTTAAAATCCTTGAAATACGGCATCTCCACTTTTTAGAGGAAAAAATTAGTGTAGTGACTGATCAAAGTTCACATAGCTAGAAGTGGCAAAATCAGGAGACAAGAGTCTCCTGTTTCTGATTTCAAAGATCTTTCCAACTTAGCTTGTCTAGTACCGTGACCTTGAGTAGTTGTGAATTCTCTCTGCGCTACATTTTTCCTTCTTTTTTAAAGTGAAGTTAACAGTGATAATAGTAGAGTATTAGTGAGGCACAATGGGAAGCTGGGCTAAAAAGGATTCTTTGAATTCAAATTACCCTCTTTGCTCCCTTCAAGGTCACTTGATTTCTGTTTTACCAGACTGAATGACATTCACTTTTTTCTAACTATTAAATATAAATGTTCAACTACTATATATTAGTGTTGCAAATTGTGTAACAGTAGGAGAGAATTCAGTTCGTATGAATGACCTTTAGTCAAAGCAATTATGACAATGAATGATATGACTCCAATGGAGGATTTGGGAAGATCTCATTGTATGAATATGACTGGTTTTAGTCCATACCATAATTGTGTGATTTCATGAGTTTCCTTGGCTGCTATATGCTAGTTTCATTATATATAGAATCAATTATAAGACCTTGACGCAATGGTTTGAAACCTGATCAGAGGCTGTTGTCGAGTTCAGCGTGCCTACAGATAGCTGAGAGGGAACCTTCTGTCTTTTAGTAGCTCTTACCAGTCTTGCTGGGTTTTTTGGTCTTAGTTTTTGTATTTTCAGATCTCCTTTCAAATCAAAATGCCATAGGCAAATCATTTTGGTCCTCGCCGCTATTACACACTTACATAACCTGTTATATAACTCCTCGTTTGTCATCAGTGTTAATTAGCTGTTCTTTGCAAGGCATTCAGAGATTATCTTGATTTTGCTGAAGAAGAAATAGAGGGTAAGATTTATTTGGGAGAAGTCATTTGAATCCCATCAAGTGGTGACACAATGGCAGTTTCAGGAAGTATCATTCATGTTCTTGATCCATTAGTTCTCTGTCCATGGATTAAACAGTCTCCGGCCATTTGTTTTCTTTGGAAGAGAACCCAAAACCATCTCTCTTGCCAATGTAGCTCCCAGGCCCCTCAACTATTCCAACGATACCAGCTACTCTCCTCACAACGTGGAGAATCCACAAGCTCATCCTATTCTCTCCCAAGGTTCATCTTAGGCTTCTCTCTCATCCGGAGCTCAATGCACTGCCCACAGGAAGCTTTCTGGGGCTCGAAGTTTCCAGCACTTGAGAATCCTCTTTGCCTTGTGCTTGTTGCTTCATGTGTTACCATTCTTTAAATTCCTGAGGAGCAGGGTCCACGTCTTTTGTTTTTCTTTACACTCTACCTCCCCTGGATAAGGCTGAACAGGCAGTGCCCACCATCACTATTACTTCAAAACAAAAGGCATATTTGATCCACTTGATCATCATCCGTCAGTAGGTCAGTTGTATACCTGCTCCAACCGATTGAAAACCAATTCCATGAATGAATCAGTCTACAACTATAGTCTAGGGCCACTTCTTTCTGTAAATCTCTCCATGTCCACTATTCCAAACTGAGTTTTACCATCTCTAGTTCCAGAGTATTTGAAATCAAGAAATTTATATTTGCGTACATCCCCTGAGGATCTAGGGATAACATCTTCTAAAGCCCTCAGGGGTTCTGTGTGCTTGGCAAAGAATATGAATGAGCCTGTCAGGATGGCAACCATCAGGAGTAGATGGCTTTAGGGGCTTTGAGTGGGTGATGGAAAGTGGGAGATCTGCTGGCAAGAGAAGGAACGTAGGTGTTCCTTATATATATTACTTTTGCCCCTTTTTTGGAGCTAATTTAGAAGGTGGCAGGGTGTGTAGCTGAATGTTTATATCTGAATCTGAATGTTTATATTTTTTAAAATTAAAAGTTTGTAAAGAAAGTAAATTCTTTATGATTCAGATTTATGGCATCTTTTGGATTAAATGATAATATCACTTTGATTATTTCACGTAACTTGAACTTTCTAGTATGTTTGGATAGCTCTGCTGAAACATTCTTGAAACCATAAGATAAATTGAGGTTCCCATATTCCTCTTATTTTTGGTATTCCAAATTTTCTGTCTCTCTTCCACTTTATCCTGAATAAAACAGGAGGATTTCATTTAATTGGACAAAATATTTGCTCTTATGGGTTGATTGACTTCATCTTCCTTTTAAAGTAGAAGAGGGAACTCTTCTGACCTTAATAAGTTCATCACGCCAGGATAAAGGAAATGCTTCTCTCAACAAATCAGGACAGTAGGACTAGTTGTGAAGACTGTCTGGTTGTCACATCCATCACCCTTTGATTAGTAGAGTTGATAGGGTCATACCATTTCTTAAGTATGTTATAGCAAATTCATGAGAAAAACAGAGAGACAAAATTCTCCAGTGCCTTGTGAATTGTTAAGGTACATAGCATTTGGTCCATTATTAATGCTTAACTTGAATCCTTTAAGGGAAACTGATGATTATCATGGTGTCATATACAGAAAGAACAGTAAACAAGAGTGGGTGTCCCAGACGACCTTACATATCACCAGAAATCAACCACCTTTCCACTCTTTTCGTTGTGTCAGACGAATCATTAAACTGTTGAACCTCATCTTTAAGCAAAAGGAAGAGTCTTATAAAGGAGTAGGTTAAAATCCTCACAAGAATATTTCTCTTAAGCTTGGGATGGAGGCCAGTGTGTTGATTTGACCTCCACTAAGACTAATAGCTGATCTTTCCATTTTTTTGTGCCAAAGGAAATTTACAAAGGAACTCAAGAGACCACGGTGGTTTAACAGGAGGGTAGGAACTGCCAAAAAGCAGAAACCAAACGTCTTTAATTGATCCTGTTAAGAGCTCGCAGAGGTATCGACACTGGACCTTTCAGAAGAAGGAAGGTCTCCTGTGAAATGTGTGTTGGCAGTAGAGAAATCATTCTTTCCTCTTGTCATGGTAAGGGGACTATTGACACTTGGTGTCATGCATTCCAAATCATGTCACCATGGATGCTGTCAATCAGCAGTGCAAATATTTACTGAGTTCCTACCATGGTAATAAAGAGTGAAGGGGATGTGTGCCGTTTGGTCACAGAAACTTCTTAAATTGCTTGTTTCACTTGTACCCTGGAGCAAGGAGCTTGTTAGTTCATAAAAAATTGAATAACCAGAAAGAAAAATGAGGGTAACTTTGCCAGATTCCCAAGGTCCTTTAGGAATATACCCGTTTTGATATTGCCATGTTTGTGGTTACTATAGTTCAAATGAACAGATATCTATCTATGGAAGGCCTAACATTTACAATCTCTTGTTGGCTCTATAAAAACTAGTCAGAAGACAAAGACATGGCTTTTGCTCTCCAAAATCTTTTAATCAATTTGAAAAGAGAAACTATGAGTGCAAAGCAATAGCCTCAATAAAGAAAATAATAATAACAAGTCTTTATATGGTTCCTGCTGGGTGCTGTGCACTGTTCTAAGTGATTTACTTATATTTGCTTGTTTGATTCTTACAACAACCCTTGAAGCAGGGGATATTATTATGCATGTTCTTTCGATGAGGGAACTGAGGCACAGATAGGTTGAAATCACTGATCCACGGTCTCACGGTAGAACCAGTGTCCCAGCTCAGGAGAGCAGCTCCACGCACTGATTGCCACTGCACACACTGTCCCCTAGAAAAAGGTCCCAAGCTACAGAGTGCTTCAAATGCTGAGTTTGTTTATGATCAGTCTCTTCTTATTTCTACTTTTTCTTCTTTACAATCTGTTCTCCAAAAAAGCAGTCAGAGAAATATTTTTTTAAAAAGTAAGCAGATCATATGACACACTGGTTCAAAATCCTTGTATTGCTGCCCATTCCATGCAGAATATAATCCAAACTCCCTGGCAGACCCACAGGGCCTCCATGTCCTGCTGCTGCCCTCTTCTCTGAGCTTCTCTCTCACCTCCTTTCCCTTATCTACCTCCCCTTCGGCCACTGGCCTTTCTATTCTGGGAACGTCCATGAGCATTCTCTCTTTATGCCTTGTGCATTTGCTATTCCTTCTATCTAGAAGGCTCATACCCCAGCTCTGTGCATGGCTCACTCCTTTTTATTCAGATCTCTGCTCTGATATCACCTCATTGGACTTAATCTACCGTGGTCATCCTACCGCCCAGCACTCCGTATTCACTTACTGCCACATTTCCTTTATAACGCTTATCGCTATCTGACAATTCATTATTTATGAACCTGTTTGGTGTCTGTCACTTCTATTGGAATATAAGCCCCAGAAAGGGAGGGATTATCTCTGTTTTGTTCACCACTGCAACCCCAGTGACAAGAACACAGCCTGGCCCATTATCAGCGCTGATAAGTATTTGGTAAATGAATGAATGAATAAATGAAAAAATTGATGGAATATTACTTTGGGGAAGATAAACTTCTTGTTAAGGCAAAAATAAGTTCAAAAGGATTTTGGTATTTTGTCTACATCTCCCCTCACTCTCCTGGTTTTTAGCTCCACGTCTCTAAACAAGACGACCCAAAAGCAGCACTGGTAAGAGCTTCTTTTACTAGATAGAGTTGCACAGGGCCTAGCAGCCACTGCCTTTCTGAATCAAGTACTAAAGGATGACTTTTTCTCCCAGTGAAAATATCTAATTTTCATTCAGGATAATAGCACTTAGAGGTTTGTGAAGAGGACGTGAATATCATGATGAAGTATATGTCCAGAGGGATCATCAGTAAAATGAAGCCTCAACCAAGAAAGACCTAATAAATTCATATTAAAGGCAATTACAGTTCAGATAAGTATAATTTCTTTTCCAGAAGAGGAGGAAAAACATCTGGTAGAGTCCTGTATGGGCAAGAATAGACAGGGTCAGAAGCCAGATTCTTCCTCGGTCATGTAGAAAAGCTGATGAAGATGCTACACTTTGATTGAGAAATAGCACAAATCAAGTTCATCGGCAAGATCAATGCAGGGTCCCTAGTGTCCCTTCCTCCTTCTAACTCATTATTATGCACACTGTTGGGAAACTGAAAACAATGCCTAACTCTTTGAGTCCTCTAGGAATGTGTTCTTAAGATATCGTGGAGGTTTTCTGCAGTGGTACTGCAGTGGTCACTGTCCCACTTCTCCAAGACAGTGCCAAAGCTGAAATAGCAGCTTGGCAGGACATAGGGTTAATGTCAGAGGAACTCTGCCAAAGAATGGCAGGAGAGTCTCAGAGATTATTCTCTAGAGTGAAGGTTTTCCCCTGGAGCAGGCTGGAAATTGTTCTGTACAGTAGTAGAATGACACCAGCAGGCGTGTTAGAACTCAGACAGCTCACTCAAAGACTCAGTGAATCCAGTCCTCTCCATCTCTCATTACTACCACCTCCTGATTCTGCCAGTGCCTGAGGACATTTATGAAAGGGAAATTAAAACCCAGACAAACGAGTCAAAAATAAAGTTAAACAAAACCTATAATCCTTGAATGTATCTGATTCTGAGGAACGAGGTATTTCTCAGCAAAGGAATGTTCTAGGCTTACCCAACCATAAGGCCACCTTAGAATTAAAAATATTTTATCATTATTATCTTGTTAATTGAAAATATGCTTCTCTTCCTTTTAAGAAATTAGAGTGAGGAAAGCATTGAAAATATAAGCAATTAGACCAAAACACAACCAATATCCCTAACTGACATTCTGCCCTCTGGAATAGTGGGAAACCTCCATAAATAATTCCTAATTGGAACCATGGTTCAGATAAATCCGACAGTACTTTAAAGATGGCTTGAGCAGTTCAAGAGCGTGCTGAGGCTCTCTAATCTAGGTTGTTTGGCTTAAGGATTTGAGGGAGCAAATAGAAGTAGCTGCACGAAGGATTTTCTGCAATTAGGTTCATGCAGATTCTGGAAGTTGCTTATTAGGTCTGTCACTTTCAATCCATCTGCTATTTCCATGTTCGAGTAGTATTGCGAGTTGCTCAGTGGGGTCAGTGGTTTTCCTTTTACTTGCTAGACAGCATTGCACAACCGTCAAGGCTTATCTGCTGGAGGCAGGATGCACAATTTGGCTGCCAATTGCAAAGCACATGAATTGTTGATTTGTCTGTGTGAGACAGCACCGACACCTCCTAAGAGTCCCAGTTTGGACCAGTTCAAGACTTAGGTAGTATTTCCAAGTTGTTCTGGGCTTATTCATTTTTATTTTAAATTTTTTTGCAAATGTTCTTTCCTCTAGTGCCTTATGTAACACACAAAACCAAAGGCAAATGCTATGGAAAGCTAGTCATTTCCATTTTATTTCATCACCTCTCTAGTACTGATTCAGGAAGCTATAGACTAACTTAAGTGGTACCCCTGGCATAGGGCTTGCGTCCTTCAAACTTCTGCTAAATTTGAGGGCTCTGAATATTAAAGATCATTTCTGATCTCTTAGAATGTGCTAATTTTATTTATTTATTTTACTGAGGAAGAATAGCCCTGAGCTAATATCTATTGCCAGTCTTCCTCTTTTTCTCTTGAGGAAGATCAGCCCTCAACTAACATCTGTGCCAATATTCTTCCACTTTGCATGTGGGTTGCTGCCACAGCATGGCTGACAAGTGGTGTAGGTCTGCACCCAGGTTCCAAACTCTTGAACCCAGGGCACCGAAGCAGAGCATGTGGAACTTAACCACTATGCCAAGGGGCCACCCCCAGAATGTGCTAATTTTTAGCACTATTCTTTCTTTTATCTTTCTCCCCAAAGTGCTATTTTATATTGTCAGCCTTCATTTGAATGGAGGAAAATTGAATTCGAAGACATTCAGAAGAATTCTACACTGATATCACACATCCTGCTCTTCCCACCACTTCCTCTCTTTCTCACCCTGGTCCCTCAGTTTGCTAAAAATGTTCAACACAGGTTTGGGATGCACTTATTTGGAAATTTTTTGAATGCTCTTCCTCCCTACCCACTAGGTACCTACATGGGATTACGTCAAGGCGTACCATATCCTCTGGATTATGCAGTTATGAGAGCCTCCAACTCTCCAACCTAATTCCTAATACGTTGTGGACTCTTTTGCATTTGCATCTGACCTCTTGAGACTTTGAGAACAATCTTTTCCAATTAGGCACAGAGGGAGCCTGGGCCTGGGTTAATTGATTTTCCCCAGCTCGTTTTATTTATGTTATCTCATTTATACTCAGAGTTTAAATTTGCCAAATGATGATAACCAGGAATGCCCTTGTTTCTTAGGATGTACACTAAATTAGCATCATGGCAGGAACAGGGAATGGGCTAAGAAGATGAACTGCCTGCATCATCTCTCTCATCTCAGCAATCGTGAAGGGGTCCTGCAAAACATACAATGTCTGGGTTGTGTATTTTGCCACATGATTTCCATGCTCTCCTTCCCCATGGGGGGAGGTGGGGTGCAGGGAGGACAGGAGGGCAGGGAAAGTAACTCCTCTACTTAGCATAGTGCTGCTTGGAAGGAAAAATAAAATAACAAATAAGCCTGTGCAATTAGTGATAGTGTCAATGAAAAACTGGTAGATATTTTACTTCTTAAAATTGTGCTTTCCCGGAATCATTTCTGGATGTTAGCACGAGATCTGCTTAGATGCTGCCTTTCATGTTTTTGGCTTAGAGTGCTACAGAATCAACAAATAACTACAGCCAGGTTATTGAAAAAAGAAAAGGAAAGAAAAGACCTCATTTTAACGTAACATTGAAGCCCTTGAAACTTGAGGCAGGAGCAGCTGAAATAAGGAAGTGAATTGATTCTGGCCAATCCTATAAACTAAAAGCTAAACATCAAAAAATCTCTATCATTCGGTCTACAAAACACATCCTTTGTCTGGACCCCCACTACAGAACATGGCTTTAATCTGTATAGATGTGGAGTAGGATGGTAAAAGATATGTGTGCCATGTAGGCATTATTCCAGAGCCCAGGATTAGAATTTATGCCTTCTAAGGTTAAATTCTATCAAGTTCTGGAGTCTCCTCTCTTCCTTGCTGGAAACCAGGATGTGGTAAGGAATGAGTGGGTGTCTCTGGACTTCAAGATCTACCAAGTGATTTCTGGTGGACACTTTGGTATTATTTGAAGAGCATCAAATATTTGAAGGGCATTTGGTATTATTTAAAGAGGCTTTTAAGTACCCTTACTCATTGCAAAATCAGTTAGTGGTTGAGAATCAGTATGAGTTGGAATTATTTGTCATCAGAGACACAAACACATGCATACATGTACACATGCACACACATGAATGTACACACCCATCATAAGCATTCTGAGAATTAGATGAAAACTGGAGGAAAAGTAAAAAACACGTGAGTCAAGGGTAAAGAAGTGATGATTTCCTACTGAAGGGGAGTAGAACTTGCCACCCCAAAATGCGCGTCTTTGGCCTAAGGATTATTTTAGGCTGATTCTTTTTAAAAAACAGCAGAGACAGGAGGACCTCTGAAAACCAAGTAGAAGTTATCCTTTTGTAAGAGAAATTACACTTACAGGGGAAATTTCAATTTGTAAGGGTGTCTCCCTCTCTGTACCAAGAAGAAGAAGACTAAATCACTAGAACCTCTCATCAATTGAGATGGTAGTACTGTGGGCCCCTGTTATCTAAGGGTTTGCTTTCCGTAGTTTTAGTTACCGATGGTCAACTAGGGTCTGAAAATATTAAATGAAAAATTCCAGAGATAAAAAATTCATAGGTTTTAAATTGCATGTCATTCTGAGTAACGTGATGAAATTTTGTGCTATCCTGCTCCATCCTGTCTGGGACATGAATCATCCCTTTGCCCAGTGCAGCCACACTGTAAATGCTACTTGCTCATTAGTCACTTAGTAGCCATCTTGGTTATCAGATCAACTGTAGGGCTACCACACTGTGTTCAAGTAACCCTTATTTTACTTAACACGTCCCCAAAGTGCAAGAGCAGTGATGTTGGGTGTACCAAAGAGAAGTTATTGTTGTTAATCTCTTACTGTACCTAATTTACAAATTAAACTTTATCATAGGTATGTTTGTATAGGAAAAAGCATAGCATATATAAGATTTGGTACTATCCATCATTTTAGGTACCCACTGTGGGTCTTGGACTGTATCCTCTGCGTATAAGGGGAGACTACAGTAACTTAAATCTGCATAACAACCATACCCTTGTTTACTGTGCTTTTCCTGATAGCCTCCCATAACTGGCTACCCCCAGCATCTTCTTTTGTCTTTAGCTGGAGAGGACATTTAAGGTGATGGCTTCAAACATTTCAAGGAGTTATTCAGTTTTTCTGGATGTCTCCCATGTATACAGGAGGTGTACATGTTATTAAACTTCTTTGATTTTCTCCTAGTAACTGTCTTTTTATTACAGAGTGTATCTCATCTAAGAACCTAGAAGGGTAGAGGGAAAATTATTCTTCCTCTCCTACACTACTCCAATATAGACAACCTGAGGAAATTTTTCTTCTTGATTTTACTGTTGCAAGAGGTATAACAATTGTCTTATAAGTAAAATATTCTTTTAAAATAAGTGAATACTGACTTCTGTTTTTGGATAGATGGAGTAGATATACCTTTCCTTATTTCTCCTGCTGTAATCCCTGCATAGTATATGTAAAACAAACATAAGAAGACTCTGATAGAAGAACTAGACAGAAAGTCAATAAGGATATAGAAGAACTCAACAACACTGTTGATTAACAGGACTTATCAGACGTTTATAAAATATTCTACCCAACAACAGCAGAATAAAAATTCTTTTCAAGTACCCAGAGAACATATACCAAGGTAATCCACATCCTATGGATAAAACAAATCTCAATAAACTTGAAAGAATTAAAATTTTACAAGGTGTGTTCTCTAATTATAATGCAATCAAACTAGAATCAATTTCAGAAAGATAACAGAAAAATAGTCAAAAATGTTGAAACTAAACAGCTCACTTCTAAATAATCCACAGGTCATGAAAAATTCTCAAAGGAAATAAGAAAAATACTGAATTAAATGGTAATTAATATACACATATCACAATTTGTGCGACATAGCTAAAGCAGTGCTGAGGGAAATTTATAGCACTAAATGCATGCATTAGAAAAGAAGGAAAGTCTCAAATCTATAATCTAAGTTTTCACCTCAAGAACCTAGAAATAACAGAGCAAAATAAACCCAAAGCAAGCAAAAGGCAGGAAATAATGATAAGAACATAAAACATTTAAATAAGAAACAGAAAAATAATAGAGCTTGTTTTAAAAAAATCAATAAAACTGACAATATCTAGCAAGACTGACAAAGAAAAAAAAGAGTATGCAAATTACCAATATCAGGAATGAAACAGGGGACATAACTACAGACTCTGCAGACATCAAAAGGACAATAAGGAAACATTACAAACAACTTTATACACATGTATTTGACAACTGAGATGAAATGGACCACTTCCTCAAAAAACACAAACTACACCCAACATGACATAGTTTGAATATTCCTACAACTATTAAGGAAATGAATCTATAGTTTCAAAACTCTCAAGAGAAATCTCCAGGCCCAGATGATTTCACTGGAGGACTTGGGACCCTGATATCAGAACCAAATATGTAAAAAATAATTAACACAAATTCTACACAATTTCTTCAAAAAACAGAGTAGGAGTAACATTTTCCAATTCTTTTCATGAAGCTAGTATTACCATGATATCAAAATCAGACAAAGAAAGTTCACAAAAAGAACAATGCAAATCAATATCCCTCATGAATACAGACACAAAACTCCTTAATAAAATGTTAGTGAATAGAATTCACCAATACATACGAACAATCATACACCAAGACCAGGTAGAGTTCATGCCGGGGATGCAAGTCTGGTTCAATATTTGAAAATCAGTTGATGTAATCCACCATATTAGCAGGCAAAAGAGAAAAAGAAAATGATAATACCAACTGATGTTGAAAGTGCATTTGTCAATCATTTATGATAAAAACTCATGGACAAACAGGAATAGAGGGCAACTTCCTTACTTGATAAGGAGCATTACAAAAAGCCTACAACAAACAGTATAGTTCACTGTTAAAGACTGAATGCATTCCCCCCAGATCAGTAGCAAGGCAAAGATGTCGTGTCTCCATTTTTATTCAACATAGTGCTGGAAATTCTAGCCTGCCCATTAAGGCAAGCAAAGGAAATAAAAGCCCTACAGATCAAAATAGCAGAAAAAAAAGTATCCTATTTGCAGATGACATGATTGTCTACACAGAAAACCCTAAGGAGTCAACAAAAAACCCAAAAACTAGTGAGTTCAGCAAGGTTGCAGGATGCAAGATAAATGTATAAAAAGCAATTTTATTTGTATATACTAAAAACAAACCCGGGGGGACAAAATTAAAAACACAATGCCATTAGTAACAAACAAAAGTAGAAAACAAAAGAAACCCCACTTCAAATACTTAGATGTAGATCTAACAAAACATGTATAGGGCTTATATGCTGAAAAATGCACAACGCTGATGAAAGAATTCAAAGAAGATCTAAATAAATGGAGGGACATACTACGTTCAAGGACTAGAAAACTCAACATAGTAAAGATGCCAACTCTCCCCAGGTTGAATGCAATTCCTATCAAACCACAGGTTTTTGTTTGTTTGTTTGTTTTGAGGAAGATTAGCCCTGAGCTAACTGCTGCCAATCCTCCTCTTTTTGCTGAGGAAGGCTGGCCCTGAGCTAACATCCATGCCCATCTTCCTCTACTTTATATGTGGGACACCTACCACAGCATGGCTTGTCAAGCGGTGCCATGTCCGCACCTGGGATCCAAATTGGCGAACCCCAGGCCGCTGAGAAGCAGAACGTGTGCACTTAACTGCTGTGCCACCAGGCCGGCCCCTGTTCATTTGTTTTTTGTATATAAAGGCAACACTATTCTACAGTGTATGTAGAAAGATAAACAGAATAATTGAAACAATTCTGAAAAAGAATCAGTGAGAGGAATCATTCTGATTACAATGTATTGCATAGCTGTGGAAATCAAGACTATGCGATATTGGTGGAGGAATAGGCACATAGGTCAATGGAACAGAATAGAGAACCCAGAAATAGACCCACACAAATACGCCCAATTGATATTGGACAAAGAAGCAAATGGAGAAAAGATTTTTTCAACAAGTTGTGTTAGAGCAACTGGACATCCACAGGCAAAAAAAATGAACCTTAACTTGAGAAAAATATAGGAGAACGTCTTCAGGATCTAGGGTTAGGCAGAGAATTCTTACGACTTTAGACCAAAAGCGTAATCCATGAAAGGAAAGACCGATACATTAAACTGTATCAAAATTACAAAGTTTTGTTCTGTAAAAGATCCTGGTGAGAAAATGAGAAAAGAAGCTACGGTATGGCAAAAAACCTTTGCAAACCACATATCCAACAAAGGACTAGCAACTGGAGTATATAAAGATCTCTCACAAGTCAACAGTAAAAGAGACAACTGAAAAATCCAAAAATTTTAAAGTGGGAGGAAAACGTGAAGAGACATTCCACAGGAAAGGATATGGGGATGTCAAAACAGCACACGAAAAGGTGTTCAACCTTATTAACCAATAAGAAAATGCAAATTAAAACCACAAGGGGATATCACTGCCCACCCATCAGAATGATTAAAAGAAAAAAGTAGTTTCAAAAACAGATGTTGGCAAGGATGCAAAGGAACTGAATCACTAAGACATTGCTGGTGGGAATGTAAAATGGTGCCGCCGATCTGGAAAAGTTAGGTTATTTCTTTAAGAAACTAAGCGTGTAAATACCATATGACCTGCAATTGCACTGCCAGGTATTTATCACAGAGAGATGAAGACTAAGTCCACAAAACACATGTACAGAAATTTTTATAGAAGCTTTATTCATAATAATCCCAAACTGGAGACAACCCAGATGTTCTTCAGTGTGTGAATGGTTAAACAAACCATGGTACAGTTTGGTACATAGCATGGAATAATATTCAGCAATGAAAAGGGATGAACTCTTGATAGATGCAACAACCTGGAAGAATCTCCAGAGAATTATGCTGGTGAAAAAAAAATCCCAAAAGGTTGCATACTGTGTGATTCCATTTATATAAGTTTTTAAAAAATGATGCAATTATAGAAATGGAGAACAGATTAACAGTTACCAATTAATGGAAACCAAGTGAAGGAAACATGGGATCTCTTTGTATCATTTCCTACAACTATATGCGAATCTACACTGACCTCTAAAAGAAAAGTTCAATTAAATGATAAAAAACTAAGTGAATGCAGGAAGTAATAATGCTCCAGGAAACAAAGTAACATGGATCCTACCCCTAAATGTCACATGATTATTACGTGCTGCCCAAATGAGACTTGAGACAGTCAGAAGCTTCAATTTACAGGGTTTAGTTCCCATGACTCATGTAATGTTATTGCAGTGTGGTTCCCCGTTCTAGTTTACATGGCGAGATTGTATTTCTCCCTCATGTTTCATGTAGCCCACACTTAGCGAAAGTAAAAAGACTGACTTTGCCTTACCTCCACATACATCTATCTCTTGGCCTGCTTATAGTTCCTGGTGGTTGATATCACCATGAATGGTTCAGGAATCTCTGTTTCTGCACAGCATCATCCCAGCCTGTTTCCCTTTAAAAGACCCTGATTACCATTTTTCCCTTCTTCACACTGTTGCCCCAACTTAGCCTGCCAATCCTAGCTACGAAGCCAAGTCATCATAGTGGTAAATAATCAGGTGTAAATTACCAGTAAGTTTAACGTTCCTTCTGATGTCTTATATTTTAAAAGAAACAAAAATAAATTACTCTCCTATTGGTAGAATGCTTGGGGAAGATCCAGTTGTTCCATTTGGGGTGGTGGTTGGTAAGGAGCAGAGACGGGAAAATATGGCTTCTCTTTGACTCCCCTCTGGATTTTAGTGAAGGAGAATGAGGCAGGGCTAGAAAAATGCCAAAGTGCATACTTGCCCTACCCTTTCTTCTGTCTCCAACTCTTTCTCACCTCCCTGTGGTCCTTTACTAATTTGTGAGTAAATTTTTAAATGAGACCATTAATTGTGTTATATTATTTTGTTTGTAAACGTCCTTTTTAATGAAATGAGTTAGTCAAATTTTAGCTGCAAATCCCTACCTCCTAATTTTTTGTGGATTTAATGCTCTCACTTGCACAGCTTTCTGTTACACGGCGTTTTCCAGCAGTGCCCCCCTATGTTAGCTATTAGCTCCATGACGAGAAAGAGGGTAGAGGAAGGCAAAGCTTAATTTTACTCTGCAAAATAACCCTCGCCAAAAAGCCATCATCTCGTGAACTTAGAAGGCATTATGCATTATATTTATCTCATCCCTTTCACCTAACTGTAGTCTCCTTATGCTGTGCTTTCTTCCTCACCTCTTACTCTCTTCTCAACCACCGGCAGTCAGAGTTCTAGCCCTAGTAACTGAGCTCAGATTTGTTCTCTTAATCAAATCCAAGAGGCTTGGCCCAGTTTCACCACCGTGATCCAATTTGTGGCTTTGGGCCTGAGCACCCACCTCCTTCCTTTCGTCACTCTCCTCCCCCGATTTCATGAATGCTGCCCTCCCCTGGTTCTCCTTAATCTGGGGCTGCTAACTGTCTCATTAAAATCTGCCTTTGGAGAGGTCATCGGCATTTCAAACTTAACATGTCCACAGCTGAGCTGCTGATTCTACCACAAACCCGCTCCTTCTGCAGCTTTCCCCATTTCAGTTAATATTGGCTCCAGTCTTCTACGGGCTCAGGACGACAACTCTGAGGAATCCTCAACTGCTCTTTCTCCCCCACCTCACGTTGGTCCATACACAAACCCTGCTTGCTTTTTCTCAAAATGTATCTAGAGTTTGAGCGCCTGTTACCACCTCCATCATCACCACCCACATGCATGCCACCTTCACCTCTTGCCTGGATACTGCAGTATACCCGAGTCTCCTTTTTCATCTCTTTGCTTCTGCCCTTGCCCTTCATCTGTTTATTCTCAACGGAACCTCCAGAGTGATTATGTTAAATTGTAAGGCAGGTCAATACCCTCCAACAGCTCCCTGCGTCACTTAGAGTAAGACCAGTCCTCACAACCGCTTGCGCCATTGGCTCCCTCCCATCTTTATTCCATCGTCCTTCACTCTGATCCATCCACACCACCTCCTTGCTCCTCCACATCATGCCGAGCAGACTCCTGCTTCAAGGCCTCATACACACCGTTGGTTCCTTCTGTCTGAAATGCTCTTCCATAGAGAGCACCGTGACCGACTCCCTCAGTCGGTCAGAACTCAGCAGGTACCTTCTTCCCCCACCACCCATTTAGAAGCTGAAAACCCTCATCCATGTGACTTCATCTCTCCCATTCCTGCTTTATTTTTTTATCAGTAGCACTTTTCAGTGTTTCATGTAATATATATTTGATTTCACCATTTTATTTAGGATCTTCTTCTTCTGCTAGGCTATAAGTTCAATGGGGAGATACTTTTATCTTCTTCTTTTTCATTGCTGTGTTTCAGCACCTAGACTAGTGCCTGGCACATAGTAGACTTGCAGTAAACATTTTTCTATGAACTGAATAAATGATTATTTTCTCTGTCCTTGTGTCTCTCCATTTCCGTCTCTCTGTCCCTTTGTTGTGTCCTCTCCATTCTTGTCTCTTCTTTTCTTCCTGTGCTTCATAAATGTACTTATGTCCCAAGAGTTTCTCCTTGCTGCTTTTCTCTCTTCTTGATTACATTCCTTTTCTTGTTCCTTCCTTCTACCATCTCCCTTCCCTTTGCCATTGGACCCTGCCTCCAATGCACAGTCACAGTCACCCAGCCTTCCTTCCTGTACTTATCCCAGGCCTCTGACTGCAATTAGAGGTGTCACACACTCTAGATCCTGCAGGGCAAGAGGAACAAGGAACAGATGGTTTCATACAGAGACAATTTCAGTATTGTTTATCATGAAGACCTCTATTTCTATCTTGGGTTATAGGAATAAGCATATATGTCCTCTTTCCTTTCGTCTGGTAACCTGCTTAGAGCCAATAACCATACATTGTTCATGTTTGTATTCATCCATCCTTCCTTCCATATGTCCATCCATGCATGCATTCACCAACATTTGTTGAGCACCCACTGTATTCCACGTCCTGTGCTAGGGCTCTGAGAATGTGAAGGTTAGGTGAGAACAGAGATGGCATCAAGAGCAACCAGGCAGACTTATGGGCTTCAAGTTATGAAGATCAGGGACGCAGCTAAGAGGAGACGATGTAGGAGACTATAGTTGTAGCGTAGGCAAGAGATTAATGTAGCTTCTAAACAAGGGGTGATATGCATGGAAATAAGTAAACAGATGTGAGAGATAGCTAAGAAAAGGCTTACAGAAAGTCTTTCAAATATATTTACCAAATAAATGAAGCAAACTCACTTGACATAGAAAAACGGAGAATTCAGGACTTGGAACTGAGCAGACATGAGTTTGAATCCCTGCAAGGTCTTCTGCTTACTAGCTGTGAGGCTTTGGGCAAGTAACTTAACGTCTTGAAGCCTCAGTTTCCTTAGCTGTAAATTGGAGATATGGGCAAAACCCACCTTGCAGGGTTTTTTCAAGGATTGAATGAAGCAATGCATGTAAGAAATTAGTACAAAGTCTGGCACAAACTAAGTGATCAATATGTTATTATTGTTATTAAATGTTGCTATTTTTAGTAAGTGATTAATACGTTACTATTTACATTATGGAAAACAGTATGGCGATTTCTCAAAAAATTAAGAAAAGAACTACCACACGATCCAGCTATTCCACTTCTGGATATTTATCCAAAGAACACAAAAACATTCATTTGAAAAGCTATATGCACCCCTATGTACATTGCAGCATTGTTCACAATAGCCAAGACTTGGAAACAACGTAAGTGCCCATCAAGGGACGAATGGATAAAGAAGATGTAGTATACATACACAATGGAATATTATTCAGCTATAAAAAAGATGAAACCTTGCTATTTGCAACAACATGGATGGATCTTGAGGGTCTTATGCCACGTGAAATAAGTCGGAGAAAGCCAAATACCATATGATTTCACTCATATGTGGAAGATAAAAACAACAACAAACAAACGCATAGATATAGAGAACAGATTGGTAGTTACCAGAAGGGGTGGAGGGGCAAAAGTGGTAAAAGGGCACATGTGTATGGGGATAGATGGTAATTAGACTTTGTGGGGTGAACATGATCTGGTCCACACAGATTTCTAACTTAATGAGGTACACTTGAAATTTCTATAATATTATAAACCAATGTTACCTCAATAAAAATGAGTAACAAGTAAATATTTCCAACAGGTTGAAACATCACTCTACTAAATAGAAATAAATAAACTGAAAGTTTTATTTCAGTGAAATCATGTCCGCTGTTTCCCGGCACATGTGGATATAAGGAGGGAATACCTACAGTCCTCAGAAGGTAGACCAAGGATAATCACTAGTGAGCTTGCTTGGCTGGGACAGAAGGATCCCTGCAGAACACAGCAAATAGAAATGCCCAAGTCCTTCACTCTTTCTCATGTGGTCCACAGTGTTTTAAACATTGAGCAAAAAAAAGGCCAGAGTCATTTTAATTATACTATTGTCAGATAGAAGCAGAAAACTATTTCCTCTGCCAGAAATTTTGATTTTTTTTTTTTAAAGGAAGGAGAGAGAGCAGGAAGCACTCCATGGAGCAATTCTCATTGTCTGTGGACGCTGCTCTCGCTCAAGCACAGGGGACAGGCATTAAAAAATGTGAATGGTTCTCAAGGCACCTGTGAGGTCCTCAACAGATAATATCTGCTTTATAACCTTAAGTTCCGTACGAGTTCTCAGTTAAGGGGATATTTTGAGATACAAGTGGAAAGGATAATTTTCTGTTCAGTATACAGCCTTAAAACCACACAGCTGTTTACTAACATGGCTCATTGCTATCTAGTGTTCCCGAAATAACATGAAGTTTGTTTTTTATTTTATTATTTACAAAGGGATACATTTTTTAATGGGGTAAGATAGACTTTGAATGTAATCCTTGATTGCTTGTAGTCTAATATTAACTTAAAATCATTCAAGCAGATGGTATTCTAATCCACCCTAGCTTGATTTTCTCTATTGTTGTGCAGCTAAATTTATATTTTGTTGTATGTATAGACCAATGTTAGTGTTTGTCTGGGCTACCAAAAGACCAGAGTTTAATCATATTATGCTTTTCATAGATGCCTTTGATAGTGATTGTGACATTTAGATGATAAATCTTTCAGAACATGGATTGTTCTAAGAGTATTCTTTACGTATTTTATGTACCCCTCCCTCCTCTCTCCAGGGTCAAGTACAGGGTGGAATGCAGAAAAGGTGTCCAACAAACTCTCATTGATTAATTAAGTGTTTATGAGAACAACTTTACTATAGAATATCATGGTGAGAAGTTTGGCATATATATAAAATAATGGGCTGAAGAAGAAAATGTCAAGTCTCACAATCATATACCAACAGCTTTCTTTTCATGTAAATTAGAACAAATCTATCGGATTTTCTGTGTATCAATCTTCTGATTTATAAGATGAGTTATTGGAAAGTGACTGGCCCCAATTTTAAGAGAACTTGGAATGTACTGTGGTATATCAGAATGCCCATTTCTTTGACTGTTAATGGTCAAAGATGCTGGATTACTCACTCTTAATATTTTACTCACCAGTAACAAAATCTGCCAAAAGAAAACATCCATATGTTGTTAGGAACGGAAGTGCTTATACCAACCCAATTCAACTTTAAAGGAAAACATTCTTAATTTCAATATTTCAAAATCCTGCTCCATTTATTCTGTGACAGCTACTTTTTTATCCCTTTAAAGGATAAATAGTTAATTGGACATAGAGTGATTCTAACAGAATGGTCTACATGGTACAGGACTGAAATTCATGCATTAATTCAATGTTTGGGAAGCATCGGCTCTGTGCCAGGCAAAGGCTGCTCTGCTTTGAGGCGTTCTCCTTCTCTTGGGGGAGATATTATCATAAACTGCTCAGAGATTTTGCTGTAGTAATGCCATAGGGCCCGTGAGAACAAAGAACCACTGAGTTCCTAAGAAGACAGCAATATATGCTGCTTTGGATTGTTAGGCAAAGGTCAGAGGCAGGTTGGCAAAGTAGTACTTTCTAGGTAGAAGGAGCACCATGAATAGGACTTGGAGGAATGGGGGTCCAGAGTAGCTGATGGCTTATTAAGGAATTTGGGCGTCATGCTAAAGGCTGTGAGGTTTGATTTATTTTATTGCGGTAAAATATACCTAACATAAAATTTACCATTATAACCATTTGTAAGTGTACAGTTTGATGGCATTAAATACATTCACATGGTTGTGCAACCATCACCACCATCCATCTCCAAAACTTTTTTCATCTTGCAAAACTGAAACTCTGTACTTATTAAACAATAACTCTCCATTTGTCCCTTATCCTAGCCCCTGGCACCACCATTCTACTTTCTTGTCTCTATGAATTTGACTACTCTAGGTACTTCATGCAAATGGAATCATATAATATTTATCCTTTGTTACTGACATTTCATTTAGCCCAATGTCTTCAAGATCCATCCACGTTGTAGCACGTGTCATAATTTCCTTTCTTTTTAAGAGTGGCTAATATTCCTTGTATGTATATAGCACATTTTGTTCATCCATTCTTCTGTCGATGGACACTTGGGTTACATCTTCCTTCTGGCTTTTGTGAATAATTCTGCAATGAACATGGGAATACAGATATCTCTTCAAGATAGTGATTTTATTTCCTTCAGATATATACTCAGAAGTGGAATTGCTGGATGATATGGTAATTCTATGTTTAATTTTTTGAGGAAATACCACGCTGTTTCCCACGGCAGCTGCACAATTTTACATGGCCAAATGAGGTTTGATTTTTAAAGGATTTTAAGCTAGTGAGAGATTGATCCGTTGGGTTTAGAGAGCTCACTGCCTGCCTGCTGCGTGGGGAATGGATGAGAGGCAGCAAGGCTGGAATTAGGCTGTTGTGTAACCAGCTCAGAGATGAGGAAGATGTGAACTAAAGCTGGCCCTTCATGGATGAGGACCGATGATGAGTTGCATAGATTTTTAGAGATGTGCCATCTAGTGCTTAATGAAGTTATGTCCATAATGGCATCACCAATAACCGGTCCCTGCCATGGGGGAAAATTAAGGAAAGAATAAATCCTCAGTTGCTAAATGAGTTAACCTGGGAAGGGATGGAGAACAGAATAGCATAAGAAGTGAGAGGAAGGGTGAGAGAAGGGGACAAGGAAAGGAGAAGGAAAGGGTGGGTGGGAGAATGCAAGGAAGGAAGGAAGACTTGAAGAAACCGATCCTGTGTATACGTTTATGAAAAGATGATCATATGGGCTTATATGCAACAGAAACATTAAAAAAAATCATTAAGTTGTACTTGAGAAATGGTGGACAAAGCAAGAGCCATGAAAGGTACACATGTTTTTCAAATAAGAATGAGGTAGTTCGAGGACAGCCCAGCTAGTTCAATCACTTTTATCTTTGTGGCCTAACTGAATTACCTATTAACCAAGCAAAAAGAACACACTGGTTTTGTGTGTGAATGTAAAACACACTTTTCTTTCAGAGATTAGAGATAGGAATTCACATTCCAAAAGGATTCACAAATACTCCATCATGAAAGTAAGAAAATCAACATAAACAGTCTGAGGAAATGGATTTCTTGCAGTTCAGCAGAGAAAATCCAAAGATTAGACATACAGTCCAGTTGTCACCCATATTCCGGGCAACACGGGTCCGTCAGCACACGTCTTTAAGAGTGATTACAATGAAGATTATCTTCCTGAAGATGTTGAAGAACAAGATTAGGAGAGCACCATACGAATTCAAAACTATTTCTAGTGCAGACACTGCTGGAAACCTCATTTAGTCATATTTCAGAATGGATATGCCATGCAAACAAGTATAATTTCTGTGCAAGACAATTCCGCATTTATTGAATGTGTCTGGATGAAGGTTTTGAAACATACTGAATAAAATACTTTGAATAGATTTTAATGTTAGTGAAAGGGGCTGGATTGAAGTACCTAGATGCATTTGTTTGCTGGGCCAGGGAAGCCTTGCCAAACAAGTTTCTTTAACCTTGACCTTGGGAGATAAACTGCCTTAGAGAAGGAAGAATCAAGCAGTTTTCTGGCTGTGATGAGATTTAAGTTTTCTTTAGCCTGTCCCCTACAGACATTTAAATAGTAGTATTGATTTTCTTACAATAGTCACCAGGGAGCAAATAATGGCTAATTTTTTGAAAACTTCATACCGTCTGCCCAACTAATACTGTATTTTCTGTGACCTACTCATTTTCAGTTTGAGAGGTCATCTTTTGGAACTGAAATATCTCAGGGTCTAAGACTCTTCCATTTGTATCCCGGTTTATCTTCGCTCCCTTTCCTCATTAATTTCCTTGGGCAAGTTGTGTTCATTCCTGCTTCTTGGTTTCCCCACGATGGCACGCCTATTTACCTCCTAGGATTCAGAGATGAGAAAGAGGTGACCTTTCTCAGCCCAGAGCCTCGCTCAAATTTGTAACCTGCCCACATACTCCTAAGTCCTTTCCTTTCTCTTCCTCCTCTTTATGCCACGCAATACGTGTGCTTTTTTTTTTTTTTTTTTAACATTAATGTGCGTGTGTATGAATAATTTCCAAGTTATTGTGTATATGCTCCCTGGTAGATAATGTATATGCTTCCCATGTTCCCTGGGTAGATAGATTATAGATGACAATCTCTACAATGACAGGGAAGTTACTTTCATTTCTTTAAAAATAATTTTCTTATCCCAAATCATCCAAGACAGGTTCGAATCCATGGTAAATACCCATTAGTGTGTTTGGCTGAATGAAGTCCAAAAAAGTAACCCATAGGAAAACTTTCTGGTGTAAACAAGGATATTTTTCAGAAAACAGTCCTATTATATTATAGAACAACTGGCAGATGTCATGTGATAAAGGATAAAAATGATTTTTGCTCATGGCGATTTTGCAAGTCTTAAAACCACAATTTCCAACTGTAGTTTCCCCCCCCCATATCTTTTTTAATTTTTTATTTATTTATTTTTGTGTGGAAGATTAGCCCTGAGCTAACATCTGCCACCAATCCTCCTCTTTTTCGCTAAGGAAGACTGGCCCTGCACTAACATCTGTGCCCATCTCCCTCTACTTTATATGTGGGACGTCTGCCACAGCATGGCTTGCCGAGTGGTGCGTAGGTCTGCACCTGGGATCTGAACTGGCGAACCTCGGGCCACCAAAGCAGATGTGCGGACTTAACCACTGCACCACCAGGCCGGCATGCCCCATGTCTTTTAATGATGGCATTGTTTCTAATTTAGGCAAAATTGACCTACTCTACTCTCCGGTAATTAGGCAAGTCAAAAGGCTTGTGTCATTCATGTCTTAATATCAAATGGACATCAGCCTAAGAGATGATGAGCAATTTATTTAAATTCAAGTGTTCTAATAGTTTTCATTTTTTGATAATATGGCAGAAGTGATTTTCCCCATGAGGTGCCAGAGAATTTTATTGTAAGAATCATCAAATGTGATTTGTCAGATAACTAAGAAGGGTTTATAAGATGCTAATCATTCCATGGAGCACGGTGCCCTCCTCCCTGGCACCTGAGTCTCTGTACCAGACAGTTAAAAACATGAGTGTTCCTTCTAAATAATGGCAAGTGTCCAATGTATACATAAATATAAATATGCCACATCCTCCCCCCAAGTCTGGGATATACTCAGATAGATTCAAATTTTTTTAACTAAGGAAAATGAATGGAAAAAAGTTGTCCTGCTGAGATTATAGAATCATGAGGTTATTTAATTGAAATTGCCAACTTTGCTCCTGAAATCTTGCCATTTTGCTGAGTTTCCCCACATTTTGTTTTTAAGGACAAGCCATAGAAAAATGCATTAGCACAAATTGTTCTCAAATAATTCATGGACTACTTCCTGATAAAATTCCTTCAGAATATTAAAAATCCCAAGCATTGCCAAAAAATTGGCAGAAAGTTTTGGTCTCCCATGCCTAGATGATGATCTTTAACTGTAGTTGTTATTTTTACTTGACTGGCTTATAAAATGTGATTTTTATAAAATCAAAATTTAATGAAATTGAGGGCATTTCTAATGTATGCTGTATACTCATTGAATTGTGTGAATATTTGGGAGGTCCTAATGGAAGTGATTAGACAACATGAATTATCAAATGAATAAAGAAACACGAAAAATACAATATGACTGGGCACTGTCAAAACAGTAAATGTTAGACTAAGCTGACATTGAAAAATGTGTCTAATTTTTAAACGATCAGTGGTGAGGATTCTCAGAATGCTCTAAGTATACCTACACTGTTCTAATCAAAATTCTGAAATCCTAGGGCCGTTTGTCACTCTGGATAAAGAATCTGACAGGACTAACATATCTGGACTCTTTGTAAGAAGGGTGCTTTATAGAGCTTAGGTGTTGTTCTTAATCAGTTGAATTAAGACTTTTCTTCATTATTCACGTTCTGCAGAGCGTGGGTTACGTGAAGGGGATTTTGATGAAAAAATTGGTTTGAAAATAAGTTCCTCATCAGTGAAATGTAATGGAGCTCCTAGAGGGGTTTCACAGGGCTGGGGGTTTGCAGTGCATGCAGAACTGCGTGCCCTGATGAATACACGAAGATTTGACACGAGAGTTCCTCACAGTCTTGCTTGGAGGTTAAGTTAGCTACTATCACCTTTCCCTGCTCTCAATTTTGTCACTTACAGTAGGGGCAGGGGTTCAAAGGTTTCATCTCTGTGTCTTTGTTGCGATTTCAACCCCAAACCTCTTTTTCTCTACTAGGTGGTTTTACCAAGACTTGAAGGAGAAGAATTGAAAGATTTGGTGTTAAACGCAATCCTTACTTTAACATCTACATTAATTTGCTAGTTCAAATTAATATCACCTATTTCTAAGAATATATCTGTTTAGTTTCTTTATACCGTATTCCTGTAGAAATAAATCTCTATGTGGAAAGACAGTGGCAAAAAAATATAGAAATACAATAAGTATGATAATACTACTTGCTATTTATTGAGCAATGAATCTCTTTGTGCTTCAGCTTCTTATCTATAAAATGGGGATATTAATAACCATGTGATGATTAAATGAGAAAATACTTCTAAAGTGTGCCTGTGGTACATATGCCCAAGGACTCAATAAAAGTTCAATAAATCCAGATGCAAGGCTAAACATTCTCTACAAATCATCTCACGTGCTTCTCAACACAAGTCTATGAGGCAAGTATTTTTAGCTCCTCTCTTACAGATGAAGAAACTGAGACACTGCGAAGTTAAATAATCTCATGAGGTCGCACAGAGAATGAACACCTCTCCTAGAATCTGAAGCACGGTTTGTCTGCCTCTAGGCCTATGATTTTCAACTTTTTAACTAGTTCAGTCATTTCTTCTGGTCATTGTATGATTCCCTCAGAATGAGGATGGGGACTGACAACTCCACTGTATTGTACGGATCAACAATATAATAAAGAAATACTCCTATCAAATGATTTCAAAAATAAATGATAAATCAAGTTTTTGACTTACCAAAATGAATGTTTCATAACAGTAGACTATAACAGGTTGATTTCCACTTTGAAGATTTTTGTCTCCCCACAAACTATTTATTGGAATTTACTTATTTAATTAATAATACACTAGCTTTCATTGTTATATAAAAGAAACCATGCAACAAAAGCTTGTTAAACAAAAATAGAACCTTAAAAAGTCATAAATAAAAGTTTGCAATCTTTGTATTACAAATACAACTTACTTAACTTCAATTTCTCAATTCTCACGTTGAACTATTTGCTAAAAATATACTTTTGTATAATTTAAAGGGTTATGCATAAAGACCATCATTACTAATTCATTTGGTATTCATTATAAGACCTTTAATCATGATGTATTAAGTTGGTATAAATGCTGATATAACATATAATTTCTAAATGATTCCATTATAATTTACCAGTTAAATAGTCTATTGTTATTTCAAAATCTCAAATATGCATCAAAGCATAATGTTTTGTCTCTTTATGAAACAGCCAAAGTTAAGGAAAGAGCCAAAGTATGTTCCTTTCTTCAGAGGGTAGATATAGTGGCGTAAAATCTAATAGAGGGATGGGATCCCACAAATGATGAAAACGCTAGTCAAAAACTTCCCCCAGTTAGTAACACAAACAAATGGACTGTAGTGTGTTTGACATGACATTTCTGAAGGTTAATGCACAAACTTTAAGAACCACTCCAACCTATGAGAGATGAAACCAATCAGCTGAAGTTTGGCTTTTTAAACAGCCGAGACGCAAAAGATGGAAATTTTTTATTATAAATAGCGACCTAGCCTTTATGAGACGCTGACTTTTGACATGGCCACTTGGCTCTTCTGCATTTTAGATGTTACATCTATGCTTTGAGGGAGACTCTGGCAACCCATGTATAATAATAAAGAAATTGAAAATACAAACAAAGAAGAGGTGTCTTGAAAGGACAAAAGAAGACATCACAGCACCCCACATGTTGCTTTCTGAGAACTATTCCAGAAATCATAGCAGAAATCATCTCTACTTCTGAAACAGTCTCATCCTGATGGCTCCAACTGTAAAATGCTTATACATTCTCCAGTCAAATGAAAGACATCCCTAGACATATACTATGTGAAGGGAAATTTCATTTCATATTGGCAGAAAAACATAGTCAATCTACTTGTCAGTTGTTGCTTTGCATTCTTTATAATAATTCCTCTCTGTTCCCTTTTCTATTTACTGAACTTTCAGCTGCCTAATTCTTCCCCATCCTTTTTGGAGCCTTCTGCTTTTAACCTCCTGGCAACAGCTTCCCTAATTAATGTACAAACTCCAGGGAAACAAAGCCAGGGGTGTTTACCTAGATTACTTTCTTTTTAAAAATACAATAGGATAAATATAGTAAACAATAAATAACATAGTATGCAATGCTGTTATTTTGTATAGAAGACAAAAGATAAAGTTTATTCTGAAAGTCATCTGAGCTCTGATATTTAGCAGGTACTATCTCTCAATCATAGATAACTAAATTACGGTACTAAAATATCATGATGGGGCCAGTATCTAAGCTTTTCTATTTTTGTGTATCTGTTTAAGTAATCAGTGAGAAAAGTTAAAGGTGTGAGTTCTTTGCATCTATGTTCATAGTATCTGTTCAGCTTTTCTTATTGCTTTGTCTAGTCCAAATTTAGAAGAAAGAGGATTAGGACTATCCATTCCCCACTGTGACCTCTTCCCTACACTCTTGGAGTCTCTTTGACCTTTGCAGGAAGAATAAAGAGGATAAGCCTGGAGAAGCTATAAGCTTTCTTCAATTTCCAGATGCTGTCATTCTACATTTCTATAATTCTATTTCTACTCCATGCTCTAATGGGTGCAATTAACTCATTCTAAAATGGTGTCTTTCTTCACATGACTGCCAAGTATAGAATCTAAAAGGTTCTGATCATAAACACTGATGATTACGTGGGTGATTTCACTTGCTCTCCTGTATTTCTCTACATTGGAATCTTCAGACTTTAGTTTTTTAGACAAAAAAGCTTCCTATCCATCTCGTTTATGCTGAGGTTCTGGAATTTGGCTTTGCCCTTTTGTGTCTCTTTGGGAGACGGACAGGATAGAGACAGTTACTTCAGTGACAATCGTTGCACCACACCTGGGAGTATTCTGGGAAGAGGTGCCATATAAACACAGAGCACTCTGCAAAGATGGTCGTATTCATTCTCATAACATCGCATGAGGTGGTGTGCTGTGAACATCGTTAATACAAAGCTGCCAGGGCCACAAATAGAACAGAGATGATTTTCTCTCAAGGCGTGAGGAATGACAACTTTTTCCTCACATTTCTAAAGGGGAATTATCCATTGGATTGTTTTGTGAATGTCAGCCTATATATATATTTGTGTGATTGCTCACAAATGTGACCTAATGACTCGTTTGGAAGACAAGCAATATCTCATACTTAAAAGTTTATACAAATGCAGGTGCTTCCACTGCAAACCAAATTGGAAAAGGTTAATATGGTATACCGAAATAAAAATGTGTAGAACTGTTTATAGAGAAGAACATTCGTTGAAAGGGAAATGAATACATGTTACCTCTGGACATTCACACCATAAATGCAGGTCCTTGGCATTCCTCATCATTGCTTTTAACATTTTAATAAAGATTATGCTGTAACAACATGAATTCTAGCAATAAGCCTTAGAAATGGCAGTCAATGTAATTAAATCTATTATCAATGACTGAATAAGGAGTTGACTCTTATGTGAGGCCAATCCCCTTGGCAGACCATGTAAAAATTATTACTCGAGTGCCCCAGTGAAATGTCATGGTGTCCCTAGAGGACAATTTCTGAGCATCAGAAGGAGTACGTAAAGAGATATAAAGCACAGGCTGCCCATAAAGCATCATCAAGAAGCTATTTAGAAAAGAAAAATTCAACAAAAGGGATCATATTTCCATTGGAAAGTACCCTCTTCCTCATGACTGATTTGGAATGCAGAGTTTTAAAAGAAAATCTCTATCCAGAAAAGCAGATACAGTGCCTGCTTGATTATTAGGTACACTAATTAAGAATAGCATTATGTGATTTATGACAATATTTTATTTGGTACGTTTAATTTTTAGATTCTTTACCTGTTGGAAGTCGAGTTAATTTTTGATCATTAAAATGTGCAAACATGGCTAGTTGCATACAGACAGGAGAATGGCTTATATTCCTAACCCATCAAAAGGTCACAGGTATATTAATTGAAACCTATTTTAAGAGGTATAAAATTTTATAACTTGTAGAGTTAAGGAGGAAACATTTTCTTTATAGCATACTTTGAATTGTTTAATTTGCTGCATTTTCGGCGTCCTCCTTTCCTTCTTTCATTGGACAAACAGAAGTCTAGGGACTAGCTTAATAGGTGGAATGCATAAAAGAAATGAAATTGATCTTAGGAAGACCTAATTTCTGTTTTTATTTAACTATCAAACTAAGATGAAGCAAAACCAAAGACACAGATAGCAATTTTACAATTGTCTTTATCAAACTGGGTGATTTTATTTATGGGCAAATAAATATGATTTCTTCATATCTTGAGGATGACAACTGGCTAATATAAAACTTGGCTCACTCTTAGGTATGTGCATTCCTCTATTTACATACTGAATTTATGTATATACATAGACACTGAACTCTTGTCTGTTACCAGGAGCTGTGTTTTACATACCCTGTTTTATTAAATCTTCAAGATACTTTCCGAGGGATTATTATCACCTTCTCCATTTTACAAATGAGGAAAGAGATGCTTGGAGAAGTTACCCCATGATATTTTAGGTAGTGAGAAACAGAGTTTGCTTTGAACTCACGTTGCACTCCAAAGTTTATACTCTAGTCTATCAGTGTTGACCAGCCTGTTTACAAAACTGTCTCAACTGCACCTGTGGGAATTTCTTTTATAGACGTGACTGAGTGATGACTTAGAGGGGTCAATGCCGTTGAAGGGATTACTTACAGTTTCAAAAAAAGAGAGGGTATGCCAGGCCATGCAGTTCTACGTGGGGAAGCCCCCAGTTTGGTCAGCAGCAGAAGGAACTAGAGGAATGCATGGTGCAGAGCCTTCATGGTCTTTTCCACGGGAAGGAAGGTGTAAGGAAGGTTAAGCAGTGGCACAGCCTTAGGACTGGATAGTGTGACGGTGGTCCCAGTTGTCTGGTACCTGGCCCTGGGGTGCTCTGGGGCAGGGGAACTATTGGCTTGGTGTGTGAGAGTTAAAAAGGGAGGTAATCAGGGGTGTGAACTCGGGACTGGCATGTTGACAGGTGTTATGGTCTGAATGTTTGCATTCCTCCCCAAATTAATATGTTGAAATCCTAATCCCCAGTGTGATGGTATCAGGAGGTGGGGCCTTTGGGAGGTGCTTACATCATGAGAGTGGAGCCCTCGTAAATGAGACTAATGCTTTTATTAAAGAGACACCAGAGACCTCCCTTACTTCTTCCACCACATGAGGACGCAGGGAGAAGTTGCCAGCTATGAACCAGGAAGACGGCCTTCACCAGAACAGGACTACGCTGGTGTCTTGATCTTGAACCTCCCAGCCTAAAGAACTGGGAGAAATAAAATTATGCTGATTATAAGCTGCCCAATCTGTGGCATTTTGTTATTAGTGGCCCAAACAGGCTGAGACAGCTGGAAGTTTACCATCATTAGGAGCTAGCTAGCCCTGGGAGGGGTACTCTGTTAAGGATTAGCAAGGCCCCCCAAAATGTCAAAGCATCATACAATGTGGAAAATAAAAAAACACTGTTTCAAAAAGAAAACTGTCTTTGGTGTGTATTTGGTAAGTCAGGCAAACTTTATACTTGGCTTGAATATTCACAAATCAAATATTAGCATATTCAAGGTTGTGTGAAGTCCTACAGTAAAGTAACCTTTTTAACACTGTTTAACCCAGAGTTGCTTAAACTGATTTGACCCTTTGCAGCCAATACTTATTAACAGCAAGCAGAACGTTAACATTATGAAACCAGTTTTTTAACCAACTTTTTTCATATTTTAAATTGGGTGATTTTTACAAATCTGTTATTGAACACTAATCGTAACATACATTTCACACATTTGTGCGTTGGCAATAATTTATAACATTCCAAAAAAATTACCATATTTTCGAACAATTATTCTTCTAAACAGAATTTTTCCCCATGCACTGAAAGGTATGAATATAATCAACAACCTCCAAAATGGAATTGTCTCCTCAAAGACATTTACTATGCAAACTATTTGCAATTCTTTTTCACAGACACTGAGTATATGTGCAAATCAATATTGTTCACCCACTTACAGCAACTCCTATAAAGCTAACTCCTATATCTGCTTATAAAGATCGGAAAATGATACTTAACATTAATGAGTTTAAAAACATTCAAAGCGTGGCTATTGAGGTTTCAGAATCATGCATTGCTAGAAATAACTTTTGCCTAAATTGGACCTTCTACATATGCAATGAGACCTGATTCTGTATTATTTCATGTACTGCTAAGCCCATGTTTCTGCCAGTGAATAATTATTTTGAGTTATTAGAAGGAAAATGAAGCGTAACATTTGCATGATTTCCCTCATACTACAGAATTGAGTTGACAATTCACAATTAAAAGGGGGAAAAAAATCATCACCCAAAATCTTGAGCTCTGAAAACAAAGGAATGATATTGTTTCCCTTCTTCCTCATCTTCCCAAGTCTTCCGAACTGAATTATAAATTTTCCAGTAGTATCATGTGTAACCCAAATGGCAAAGGTATTGGAAAAACTTTTAGTTCTTTTAGAAGATCTGTGACTGGGATGATAGCTTCCAGTCTAATACAACACAGCTCAGAAGGGAGAAATGGAGAACAGGAAAGTGGATTACCTTAGCTTTTGAGTTTAATTGTTGCTGAGAGAATATTTCCTTTGTCGTGCCTTTCTCTTTAAGGTGAATTCTCTTTAGGGTGGTTAAAAGTCAGGGTTCACTTCACTGCTTCATTTACTCGTTCTTCATTTAATAAGTATTTATTATGGGCCCAAACAACCAAGCAATTCATGGAAGGGAAAGAAAGTCCCCGTGCTCATGGAGCAAACTCTAGAAGTGCAGTCAACCAATAAGTAAATAAACAAAGAAATACCTAAGTACATAAATAAACATGAAAATATATAGAAATAAGTGATATACAGAAAAGTAACAGTTTGATGTAATGGCCAATAACTCATTGGCTACCATGGATTCAGCAGTCAAGGAAGGTTTCTCTAAGGAGACGATTACCTAAACTGAATGACAAGTGGCCACAGAAAAGCATTCTATTTGCATCTTTCTTCTTTCAAAATACAATGGGAAAGATTCCTTGTCATCTGAATTATATTGAGGCATAGACCATAAAAGAAAAGGTTATTGGTGCTTAAATGAAAAATAAGCTAACGGAATATTTAAAAAACAGTCCCTAAAAGAATGATTTATTGGAATGTAGATGACTCTCTCTACTTTGAGTTTTCCTCATAATACATAGTTTTTAGTTATTCTTTCTAATTCTCATTTTCAAAAGCGGTTGTTAAGCAGCCATCATTAAATATGGAGAGTGAGTTTGTTCCCTCAATGTGGGAGTTAGGAAACCTTGACCATCTTGTTCTTTATGGCAGGGATTCTCAAATGAGGTAGGATCTCACTCATTTGGGAACCTTGTTAAGATATGAGAGCCCTCATCTGTACCTCCAGTGATCCTGATGAGGACTGTATCCCGGTATTGCTCTGACTTAGCTAGGCCAGCAGAGCTTGGGTCGTGGGCATCTCCTTGGAGGTAAAGGAGTTCGGTTAGACAAGAGGAGAGCTGGTTCTCCAGGAAACCTGGGCTTTGAGCTAAGTTCAGGGAGATCTGCCACACCAGGGGTTTTCTGAAGGGATTGATGGAAATCTGATGTCCTTCAGACATTACTCAGAGGCCTATAGGGTGAGGTTTTGGGCTCCACTTCTGGGTAAACTTGAGTAACTCTTCTCTTGGCTATTTTATATATTGGGGCTACATATATGATTTCACTTGGAAAAAGTTTCTTCTCCTAAATAGATTAAACACCATTGAACTATGTAGCGGAGAGAGAGCTGGGAACTATATGTCCATTGAGCAGCAAGGTCCAGAGTCCACAAAAAAGAATCTAGACACCAGAAATTATAGGCAAAATCCTGGGAACCAGGCCAAATCGATAGGTCAAGTTTGATAACGCTTCATTAAGACATTTAATGAAGATATTTTTTCTCTGCACGGAAAAAGTTGAACAGGGTTAAATTGTGGCTAATAATAAAAATAATTTCCATTTATTAAGGAACCATTAAGTTACAGGGTTGCACATGTTATGCCATTTGTTCTGCACAAGAAATCATTGAGGAAGGTGCTAATAGTCCTAACTTCCAAGTGAATAAACTGAAGCTTGGAGATATTAAATAGCTGGCCCGAGGTCCCCTGGTAGATCTAGACCTTAAACCTAGATCTGTTTGGTACCATAGCTCATGTTCTTAGTCACAACTTCCAACCAGATCGTACCTTAGAACGAGCAGGGCTTTGCCTGTTTTCAGTGATGAGAATTATAGAAAAGTTGAAAAAGTAGTAGTGACACTTATTTCATTCCTATCGTAACTTCTACGCAGTTTGGAAATCAATCTAGATGAACCATCTCTAATAAAGAGTGAGGGAAATGTAGAAAGAGGACGCCTCTACTTGTCCATCTATTTCAGAACGTGAGAGGCAAACTTGCTTGAGGAGAAAGGAAGCAATGTCAAAATCAGGGCTGTTACAAGTGACTTTTCAACGAGATTATGCAGGGGCTGGGGTCGGAGGGCAGGGATCATGAACAAAAAGAAAGATCAAGAAATCCTCCCAGTTTTACCAAACCATACCAAACAAAACCAATTATTTTAAGCCATTCTTTGTACTTTTACCCTCTTATTGCTCCCAAACCCGATAAGATATTCAGTTGCCACCAGAAATTTACACTTCACTGTGAATGTTTTAAAAGCTGAAATTGTCCCAGCCAGCATGATGGAGGTCTGTTTTGAGAAATGTCTGGGGCTGAAGAAAGGCATGGTTAATTGTGTTCATGAGGTACTGACTTCTTCTAGCTATAGTCCCTGCATGGAAGCCACTTCTGTCATTCTGATTTAACAATTTATTTAGAATTCTCTCTTGTATACTATATTCATGGTGAGTTCAAATAAAACTGAAAAATTATCTTCCTTGAATGACTACATAGTATTTTTAGATTTGGGCAAATTTAGAGAGGGCTTTATCTTTTATAGCTGATATTTTTATAATCTAAAGTTAGATATAGTAACAATGCCCCAATTACATTAGATGCTATGAAGAGAAATGCGTACGTAAGGTCCTTCCTTCCGAATTTTCTGGTAAATGTCTGAATCTCAATAGGCATAAGTCAAACATATAAAATGTGTAGTATACTTTATGACAAAAAAGGATAACTGGGGTTGTAAGCTTCAATAAATAAAATAGCCTAACACTGGCCAGATTTCAGCTTTTGGTGGATGGAAACCTGTAATGTTGTTGAGAACCAGATAGCACTGGGTCTATAGTGTTTCCATCCAAATCTTGGCTCACTTGCTGACAAAAGAAATACACATGTGCTGAGGAACATAGTCTTATATCAGATAAAAGATGGAAAAGCTCATGGCCATCTTTTTCCTTGAAGGATAGGTAAGAAAACTACTCATATGGAAACTGGTATCTGAGTGATATTTTCAATAGATGTTTGACAATGACTCAACCATAAGAAGACAGAATCAAGTTCTGAAAGAAGCTTATGTCTACAGCATTAAATTGTGTTACATATATTCTCAGGACAGAAAGAAACTTGCCACATTATACACATGATTTATTTTCCTTGGGGAGCAGTTATTGATATTCTTACTAAAATAATATGAGGAATAATAAAGATAATTATTAAAGTAATAAAGACTCTATGCTATAGTTTCAAATATTGTAAATTCCATAGTTTAAAGGTTGGCAAACTTTGTCTAAGAGCCAGATTATAGCTGTTTTAGATTGTGAGTCACATACAGTTTCTGTCTCGTATTTCTCTCTCTTCTTTTCTCGCCCTCCCTCCTTCTTTTCTCATATCATTCTTTCCCTTCTTCCTTTCTTTCTTGATTTATTTTTAAACCCTTAAAAATAGAAAAGCATTCTTAGCTCAAGGGCCATACAACTGTAGACTGTGGGCTATTAATCATATTTACTTTTTAGAGATATTACGTATTGATAATCCTCTGCCTAGAAAATTGCTGAGTCAAGAAGATAGGACTTGGTGCTATGTGGATACAAATGTGATTGATGAGGTTTATAATTAAGAAAGAATTAGCTCTAAAATTTTGGATGTCTGAAGGCCCACCAGATGTTTCCATTTTCTCTGTTTACTTAGCTTTGAATATGACTTGGGCAAACCAGAGAGATGAAACATTTCTGGGCCCATCCATTATATTTCAGCAGTCATGCAAAAACTCTCTGAATCAAAGGCATCACCAATCTATGGTGAACAGAGTTGTAACTTTAGTTGTCCATTATCTCTGACACTTATTTTTTTTTTAAAAAAACAAACATCTTTTAAAGAGCAGTTTTAGATTCACAGCAAGAATTGAGAGGAAGGTACAGCAATTTCCCATATAACCCCTGCTCTTCCCCTCCCCAACACAGCCAGCTTGTTATTAACATTCCCCATCAGAGTAGTACATTTGTTACAACTGATTAACCTACCTTGACACATCATTATTTCCCAAAGTCCTTGGTTTATATAAGGGCTCTTGGTGGTGTATATTCTACAGGTTTGGACAAGTGTGTGTGCTCATTTGCAGCATACTGACATTTCAGTCAATGATGGACTGCATATATGACACTGGTCCCATAAGATTAGTACCATATAACCTAGGTATGTAGTAGACTGTACCATCTAGGTTTCTGTAAGTATGCTCTACGTTATTTGCACAATGACAAAATCGTCTAATGATGCATTTCTTAGAACACATCCCTGTCGTTAAGTGATGTATGACTGTGATGACATATACCCACCAATATAGTATCATACGGAGTAGTTTCACTGCCCTAAAATTTTTCTGTGCTCTGTATAATTATCCCTTCCCCTTCAGCCCCTGGAAACCACTGATCTCTTTACTATCTCCATAGTTTTGCCTTTTCCAGAATGTCACAAAGTTTGAATCGTACAGTATGTAGCCTATTCAGATTGGTTTCTTTCCCTTAGCAATACTCATTTAAGGTTCCTCCATGTCTTTTCATGGCTTGATAGCTCATGTCTTCTTAGTGCTGAATAACATTCCATCATCTGGATTTACTGTAGTTTATTTATCTGCTCTCCTACTGAGGGACATCTTGGTTGCTTCCAAGTTTTGGCAATTATGAATAAAGCATCTATAAACATTCATGTGTAGGTCTTGGTGTGGACATAAATTTTCAAATCCTTTGGGTAAATTCCAAGGAGAAAAATTGCTGGATCAACAACCTTATTTTTGAATCTGTTAAATTTATGTTTTTTTTGATCTTATGGGATGTGCTATGGAAATGTCCAATCAAGGGACTGACCTAAGACTGTGGAGTGGTCAGTGTTCTCAGCTAGATGGTTGGCTCACAGTGTAATTTTCCATTTTAAAGTGTATGAATTACGTCTAGGCTAACTGTTCTGAATTTTTTATGTCTCCAATCTCCTGCATTTGTATAGATACATGTGTTGACCATTATAGAAATTAAATAAAAATGGCATATTTGTTTAAATTATCTAAACTTCTAGAGTTTCTTTTCTCTTTTTTGTGAGAATAAGTTCAATTACATTAGTTTGTTTGTCCTCACAATATTCTTGATTTACTAAAAGAATACATATTTTTTAAAAATATCGGTCACAAAATGGGGCATCCGAAAGGAAGAACAGTTAAGTTCCTTACTCCAGGACACCTGTATGGACATATGTTGAGCTTTTAACGTGATCTAAGAGAACCTGAACATTAAAGGCCAAAATGGGGGTAACACTGACAGTTTACTAACCTTGTAAGAAAGAACTTGTGGACTATAGGAAATCACAGCTCTGAAGAAAATCAAAAACAGTGTGATTGAAGAAAACCCAAAGATTTTCATTTGAAAAAATGTTTATAACCTATTAACACCCTGATAAGGAATAAATTTATACTTTCTCATCATGAAGCTGGTTATCTGTTAGGGTATTTGATGCTTTTCTTTTTCAAAACTTGCATGCTAGGAAAATTATTTAATGTAAAATTTTACTTACTATAAAAATCTTTAGGTTAAGGATATTTGGGAGTAGGATGAGAGCATAGATACCCATTCAAATATTGATGTTACAGAGCCAGCAAGATGGGACTGCTTTGACATCCCCTCTTTCTGGTTTCTGAAGCTAATTCCCTATAGAATGTTTATAGATATTTATAGATATCATAACACTTAATGTTCTCAAACTTGGTAATAAAAGACAGCCTTTACATTTGATTAACCCTATGCCTCAGCATCAAACTTAATTCTCAACTACATTCCTGATAGTAGACACAAAGTTGAATAATTCCTATCATGTGGCTGGTAGGAATTTTGGGGTGATGCAGAGGGAAATGGCCTATGATTAAACTTAGATCATAAAGTAGAGCTGTAGGGTAACACAAGACATCTTCCCTTGTACACATGAATGGCATGACATTGAAACAAGTTGAACCAATCATGGGATTTGTCAAGGGTGATCTTGAGTATGAGAAATATTCCGAGTTATTTTTCAATTGATTCTTACTAATCTCTGCTGACCAACTCTCTGCCTTGGAATAGCTATTCAGGAGAGCACAAAACCCCAGCAGCCTCAGTATTGGAAAGCAGCAATCTACCGTTAACTTCAGTAGAACCAGGTGCCAAAGCCACTTAGGAGCAATAATATACAAAATAAAAAGGAATTATCAACAACCACTACAAAAGAAAGGGCTAAACAGCTTAAAAGTGGAATATGCAAAAGAAAAAAAGGAAGAAAATGTCTGCTCACTCAAAGAAAAATACACTCGTTGATCTTAATTGCTCAAAATTGGAAGTTTAGAGGTTCATTATTTAAAAGTTAAGGCTTTTTCTGCATAAAAAAATAGAGATGGGGTCTGAACAAAGTGTTAACAAGTAACCAGGAGCATTTCTTCCTAGCCTTACATTAGCAGTGAGAACAATATATATTGAGCATGTGAGTTAGGGGGCAAAATGTTTTAATTAAAGCACAACAGATTCTTTGTCCTTCTTCCACTGACGGATTGAATGATACTTATTCCCCAGAAAGAGGCCCTCAAATTATATAATTGCATTTTTGTTTTTTTCCTGGGTAATGATGTCACCCTGAGAAGTTGATCTGGAGGCAGAAAGAGAAAATTACTTTTCTATTGTTTTTCCTCTGAGTGGCCAAGCAAAAGAGCTTGAATAATTCTGCCAATAATTGACTTGTGACATGGATAACTCAGTACTGTTGTTTTTACATATCTACATCCAACTGCATGAGGCAGAGGCAGACAGGTGTGGTAGGCAGTGTCCTGACCAAGGGGCCAGAAAACACGAGGCTAGGGGTCTTTAGGAGGAGACCATCAGGAACCCATTGAGTGCTTCTGAGCAAATTCTGTAAACTCTTTGTGCCCATCTGCTTCACTTTTAGAGCAAGCATCACAATAACTGCCCTACCCGAATAAGAGAGATGTATAGGAAAGTCATTGCATGTGTTTACAGAAGAGTGCTCTAGAAAGGTAACTGTAGGGCATTGTTCAAAACATACGTCATAAGTATCCTTTCCAATAAGAAAGCTTATGAACTGTGTTTTGGAATGCTACTTTGGAAACTCTGACCCTGAAATCTTGTCAATCTTCTCCATCTTTCTTGTTGACCTCTGTGTTGGAGACACCATTCCCAATTCATGAGCAAAATCTGTCAGAGCCACTTTGGAATGATGTTCTAAGGCTGCCTCCTTCTCATCACTTCCAGAGGTGACATTCTAGTTGTAGCCTCATCATTTCTTACAGAACTAACCCAACAGCTCTTCTGCTGTCATGCATTTTCCCCCAACAGTCTATTCTCCATGGAGCATCCACAGCGATCCTTTAAAAGTCACCCCTCAACTCAAACCTCCCTCTCCTGCAAAAGATTTTATCATAAATCCCCACCATGTCCTACAATGCCCCACGGCAGGGGGTGGCAAACTACTGTTTTTGTATAGCCTGTGAGGTCCAGGTGGTTTTTACATTTTTAAATGGTTGTCGCATGATCATTATACATAATTTAAATTTTAGTGTCCATAGATAAATTTTGGGGGAACACAGCCATGTTTATTCATTTACATACTGTCTATGGCTGCTTTCATTCATCTACAGTGCAGAGTTGAGTTGTTGCTACATAGACAATATGGACTCCAAAGCCTAAAATGTGTACGGTGTAGGCTCTCCACAGAAAAAGTTTGCCAATCTCTTCCCACAGGGTTGGACCTCTCTTCTGTCCTACCATTCCACTCATTGGTGTTCTGCTCCAGTCATTCTGATAGCTTACTCTTTTATGCTTGTTCTTGCTATAGTGCTATTTTATACGCTGTTGCCTTTTCCCTTGGGTACTATTTTCCTGGATATCCTACGACTTCCTCTCTCACATCACTGTAGAATCTGTTACCTTTCCCAGAAAAGTCTCCTTTGACAATCTTATAGAAAATAGCACTGGTATAAAATTAAAAGTAGCACAGAAAAATATTTGCTTTTAAGATATAATTCCAGTTTGCCTGAGTTCAACTTCTTTCCCTTTTAGATGTGCATTTTTTTTTATTGAGGTCATATTGGTTTAAAACAGTCTGTAAATTTCAGGTGTACATCATTATAATTGGGCTTCTGTATAGACTGCATCATGTTCTCCACCAAAAGTCTAGTCTTCATCCATTACCATACATTAGATTTCAAATATTTTAATGATTAAAAATCCGTGTTAAATTTCAGATATTTAACATTCAATGGCTCAGTGTAGTTTAGAGGACAAACTGGGAGTGAGCAATGATATGCTTCTCTCTCTCTTTTTTACTTCATGTCTTCCAAGAGTTTAGTACATGACTCTGGACAAATAATTTAACATAAGAAGCCTTAGTTTTCCCTTCAATGGCTTAATGATTATTCCCCTTGAGTGAATAATGAATGTGATGGATAGACATAGGCATATAAGCATTACATTAAAAAATGCCCAAGAACAGCAAGAACAACCAAAAATCTCTTCAACATATTATGGCATATACCATCCTCCCCAGGATTTCATTCTTAAAACTTTTCCTTATAAAAGTGACTCTTTTGACTAAATGACTCTTTACTAAAACCTGCAAAGTGCCTAGTTAGCAGTGGCACCTTTATTAGTTTCCCAAAGCTGTTATAAAAATGTACCACAAACAGGGTGGCTTAAAGCAACAGAAATCTACTGTCTCACAGTTCTGGAGGCTAGAAGTTCAAAATCAAGGTGTTGGTAGAGCCATGTTCCTTCTGAAACCTGTAAGGGAATCTTTTCTTGCCTCCTTCTAGCTTACAGTGGTTTGCCAGCAATCTTTGATGTTCTCTGGCTTGCAGTTGATAACTCTATCCAGAGGCCTTCATTGTCACAAAGTGTTTTCCCTGTGTGGCTATCTTCTTAAGGACACCAGTCATCCTGCATTAGGGGCCCACCTTACACCAAGATGATCTCATCTTAACTTTACCAATTCCACCTGCAATGACTCTGTTTCCAATAAGGGCACATTCTGAGCTGCTGGAGATTATAACTTCAATGTATCTTTTTTTTGGGGGGGGGGAACACAATACAACACACAACAGGACCCAAAATCTCAATGGCAAGGATCTCCACTCTAAAATGTATCTTCATAAACATAAGGAACTATTTACTCCCTTTAATGTATATCCTTTCATGTGTATTTGCTAGTTATCCATGTAAATAGCATTTATTTTGGAGAGAAAAATCAATAAATTGGTACTGTGATTGCCCAGTTTTTTTCAGTGGTATTTTCTTTCTCCTGATAGCCAGAGTTGAAGAATGAGAATGAACAATTGATGACTCAACTGTCTACCTTATATGTGACGCAAACACTCTCATAAGTGTCACTGGAAGCTCCACAGTCAGCTCCAATGAGACCTTAAGGTTGTTAGATTAGTGGGCTGGAATCTTGTCAATTTGTCCTAAAGTAGAAAAAAAATCTTATGGAATGCTGTTCATTCACAGACATTTTTATAAAATTGCATGATTCCAATTCTTAAAATGAATGAGATGTGAATGTATTAACCATTTAATAAGAGAGGGAAATGACCACAGAGTAGGTTTAAAATTGACATACACGAAAAAGTCAAAAAATTTTCTCTTTGTATTAGTGTCTTTCTTTTCTTTCTTTTTTCTTTTTTTTGAGGAAGATTAGCCCTGAGCTAACTACTGCCCTTCCTCCTCTTTTTGCTGAGCAAGACTGACCCTGAGCTAACATCCGTGCCCATCTTCCTCTACTTTATACATGGGATGCCTACCATAGCATGGCTTTTGCCAAGCGGTGCCATGTCCACACCCAGGATACGAACTGGTGAACCCTGGGGCCGCTGAGAAGCAGAACGTGCAAACCTAACCATGGTGCCACCGGGCTGGCCTTGGATTAGTTTATTTCTTACTTTTAAACAGTCTCTGTGACATAGCAGACATATACAATACATCAATATATCTAAAAATGAATTCACAGTTATGGCAGTGGTGTTAAGTGATTGTGCAAATCCTTCCACAGATAACAATTATAAAAACTGAATAAAGCATAAAAAGACTCTAATGGTTTAAAGACACTGGGATGTGTCCAAAAATATAAGTTGGGGAGAATTTATTCTTGAAAAAAACATAGTTATAAAGGTTCAGAATTGTGAGGTATTTCTCAATCCCCATAGGTATGGATGAGAAAAATGGTGGTAGAAAATCACAGCCTTGTCAGCAAATGTTTGCAGAAATCAGAGTTCACTAGGAAATGTAAAGGTGAACTCTTGAGAATAAGATAATTGCAGAGGAATGAAACCAAAAGCCCATAGCATCTGCCTGACAGATAAACTACGCATGGTGAGGGGAAATTCTATAGGGCCTGGCAACAAAGCAGGAAGAGGTCAGAGAGGACTCTACTCTTGAAGCAAAAAGGATGCATGGGCAAGTACATAATTTTGCTGCTTTTTAAGCTGAATACATTGTCCAGTTGCATGAAGCACAGCCAGCAGAAAACTGAAGCCTCAGGGATTTTTAGTGTCAGAAGTGAGATCCTAAGGATGTGCCAAAGAAGCTCGATTTAGAAGGACATTCCTAGAGGAAAAGAAACCATAGAAAGGGGAAGCCCCAGTATATGAGGAAGTCTTTGCCCAAATCCCTAGTTTCCAAATTACACAGGCGCAGGGGAGACTTTCAGGAAGTCAGACTAATAAAAGTAGCATTTTAAAGCCATCAGAATAGACCAGAGATATCAGTAGCTGTATACTAGAGAGAAGATAATTACAGTTCATGTCCAGGCAGATTAATTGAATATTGGAATAAAAGAATTACAGGTCTCAGAGCAGCACAGAATCTGCTGTCATAATAACAAATTATCTTAAATATTCAGCTTACAACCAAAATTACTAGACATGAAAAGGCACAGGAAAGTGTGAATCATAAACAGGAACAAAGACAGTCAACAGGAACCAATTCCCACTGGTCCGAAGTTTGGATTTAGCAGATAAAAACTTTAAGGCAGTGAAAAAATAAAAGAAAGTATGACACCAGTGAGTGAAAAGATGGGAAAATCTCTTATCTTTTTCTCATGAAAAGATAAGAAGAGAAATAAATTTATATAAAAATAAAAATTTCATAACTGAAAAATTCAGTAAACCTTAAAAAGTACTGGATGGGCTTGACAGCAGATTGGAGATGGTAGAATAAAGTATTAGTAAACTTGAAGATTGATCAATACAAATTACTCAATTTGAAAAGACAGAAAAAAGATTGAAGTAAAATGAAAGTCTAAGAGGACTGTGGGAGAATATCAATCAGGCTATTATAAATGTAATTGGAGCTCCCAAAAGAAAGGCGAGAGAGAGAAATGAGCAGAAAAACAATTTTGAACAAATAATGGCAAAATATTCCAAAATTTGGTGGAAAATATTAAATTCAGATACAAGAAAATTGATTAACTTCAAATGGAATGAAATCGAAGAAAAACATTCCTAAACATATTGTAGTTAATCTGCTGAAATCCAGAGATAACAAACAAAATCTTGAACTCAGCCAGAAGGAAAGAAACAATTAAAATAGAGTACTTCTAGAGAAAAGAGGGAGACTTTATAATGAAAAAGGTCAATACAACAGTAATATACAAGAATTATAAATGTATACACATCTAATAATAAGGCTTCAAAATACATGGAGCAAAGTCTAAGAAAAGCTAAGGGGAAAAATAGAAAAATCTACAATCATGGATAGAGACTCTACTCTTAGTAATTGATAAAACAAATAGATGAAAAACAAGTAAAAAATATAAGATCAGAAGGTTACTGCCAACCTAATGGCAATTATACAACACTACACCCAATTACTGCAGGAAATACAATCTTTTTATGAACATTTCAAATTATCACCAAGTTAAGCCATATGTTTGGACATAAAGATTATGATATTATTAAGTTCTCTGACCAGATTGGAATTAAATTAGAAATCAGCAACAATAATACAAGTTGAAAAGGTCCAAGTATCTGGAAATTAATTAACACACTCCTAAAAAACCATGGGAAAGAGAAGCAATTACAAAAGAAATTAAAATTATTTTGAATGAAATATTAAAATAAATGAACACTTGTGGGATACAGCCAATGAGGGGGTTAAGGGGAAATTTATAGCTTTAAAGGCATATAATAGAAAATGAATAAAAAGCTAAAATCAAGTGAGTTTCTAGCATAGAAGGCAAAAATTGGACCCCTGAATATGTCTGTGTTCTGATCCCTGGAACCTGTAAATATGTGACCTTAGATGGTGAGTGAAACTTTGCAGATATGATTAATGTTATGGACCTTGAGAAGGGGAGATTATCCTGGAATATCTGTATGGGCCCAGTCTCATTGCTTGGGTCCCTCCAAGTGGAGAACCTCTCACTTGGGTTAAAGAGATGAAATGGAAGAAGGAAGGGAGATTTGAAGACTGAGAGGGACTTGACCAACCATTGCTGGCTTTGAGGATTGAGGAAGGAGTCAACAAGCCAAGGAATATGTGCGACTTTTGGAAGTTGAGAATGACCCTCAGCCAATAACCAGTAGAGAAATGGGGATCTCATTCCTATAACCGCAAGGAATTGAGTTTTGCCAACAATTCAAATGAGCGAGGAAATGGATCCTCCTCTGGAGCTTCCTAAAAGAAAGGTGGCTCTGAAGATGCTTTGACTTTAGTCTGGTGAGATCTGTGTCAGATTTCTTATATACAGAACTATAAAGTAATAAACTTGTGTTGTTTCAGCCAGTAAGTTTATGGCAATTTTCCATAGCAAAAATAGAAAGCGAATAGATTGATTTAAAAAAAAAAGATATAGAAAACACAAACTACTAATGTTAGAAAGATAGAGGAGATACTACTACAGATCCTATAGGATTCAGAGGATAAGGGTATATGATAAACATTTTATGACAATAATTGTGATAATTCAGATGAAACATACAGACTCCTTGGATAACACAAATGACCAAGGCTAACATAAGAGGAAATAGAAAATTTAAATAACTCTATATCTACAAATGGGATTGAATTTCTAACAAAAAGTCTTTTCACAAAGAAAACTCCAGACCCAGATAGCTTACTGGTAAATTGTATCCAACATTTAGGGGGAAAAAAACAACGAATTCTACACAAAATCTTTCAGAAAAGAAAGGAGGAAGGAATACTTCCCAATCTATTTTATGGGATCAGTATTACACTGATTGTACATTAGACAAACATACTATGAGAAAATAAAGGTGCCAGGTAATATTCTTCATGAATAGAGATACAAAAATCCTTAATAAAACATTAGCAAATAAAATCGTCAGTATGGGGGCCACCCCATGGCTGACTGGTTAAAGTTCCATGCACTCCACTTTGGCGGCCCAGGTTCGTGGGTTTGGATCCTGGGTGCAGACTTACTCCATTCATCAGCCATGCTGTGGAGGCATCCCATATGTAAAGTAAAGGAAGATTGGCACAGATATTAGCTCAAGGCTAATCTTCCTCGAGCAAAAAAAGGAGAATTGGCAATGGATGTTAGCTCAGGGCTAATCGTCCTCACACAAACACACAAATCCTCAATATATAAAAGGACAATACCCTTTCATTGTGAAAAATCTTAGCAAACCAGGAATAGAAGAGGATTTAGGCATTAAAGCATGTAACAAAAAACTCAACTAAAATCATACTCTGTTATGAAAGACTGAATGATTTCCCCCTAAGGTTGGGAACAAGTTAAGGACGTTCATGCTCATAATTTCTATTCAAGATTTTACTGGAAATCCTAGCTATTCAATCAATTGAGAAAAGGGATAAAAGAAATCCAGATTGGCAAGGATGAAGTGTTTCGATTAAAGAGTTGATGGTTATTCAGAAAATCCTAAGAAATATATATATTAAAAAATACCCACTAGACTAATAAGCTAATTTGTCAAGATAGCAGTATAGGATTTCAGTATACAAAAATCAATAGTATTTATATATAACAGCAAGAAAAGTGGGAAGAAGAAATAAAAAATACAATTCCATTTCAATAACATCCAAAACATTATATACTTAGGGATAAATTTAATAAAAATGGTGAAACTCTTTTATACTCAAAACTACAATCCATTGTTGAGACTAAAGAACAAGTAATAAATGGAGAACCAAATAAATGTTAATGGATCAAAGATTCAATGTAGTTAAAACATTAGTTCTGCAAATTGAACTATATATTCAATGCAACTCCAATAAAAATACCAGCAGGCTTTATATTGGGTAAAAAATTACAAGTTAATTCTAAAATTTACATGGAAATGAGAACAACTTAGAATAGCCAAAGCAATTTTTAGAAGGAAAAACAAGATTGGAGAACTTACACTCCTGCTTTCAAGACTTACTATAAAGCTACAGTAACTAGTACAATATGGAATCAGCAGGAGCATAGACATAACTCAATGGTAAAGATTAGAGATTCCGGAAAACAACCAACACGTATATGGTCAACTGATCTTTGGCAAATGGTCCAGGGTAATTAAATGGGGGAAAGAGTAAGTTTTTCAGTAATGATGTTGGAGCAATTGGATTTCTGCATAAAAAAAATTGAACGTTCATTTTTACCTCATATCAAACATAAAGTTAAAATGGTTCATAGATCTAGATGTGAAAACTAGATTTACAAAACTTATATAGTATACATAGAAGAAAAATCTTTGTTGACTTCTAATAGGCAAAGATTTCTTAGAAAGAACACAAAAATTATAAACCCTAAAAGAAAACGAATTGCCATGTTGATTATACGGTATGTTGGTAAATTGGATTAATCCAAATTAAAAAATATGGCTCCTTGAAAGACATCATAAAAAATATATAGAAAGAAAAGTCACATACTGGGAGAAAATACTTTCCATATAGATGTTTGAAAAAAGACTTCTATCCAAAATATGAAAAGAACTCCTACGACTCAGTATTAAAAGAACACATAGCACAATAAAAAATGGGGCCGGCCCAGTGGTGCAGTGGTTAAGTGTGCATGTTTCCCTTCGGCCGCCCCGGGTTCACCGGTTTGAATCCCGGGTGCAGACATGGCACTGCTTGGCAAGCCATGCTGTGGTAGGCATCCCACATATAAAGTAGAGGAAGATGGGCACAGATGTTAACTCAGGGCCAGTCTTCCTCAGCAAAAAGAGGAAGATTGGCAGCAGTTAGCTCAGGACTAATCTTTCTCAAAAAAAAAAATGGACAAAAGGTTTGAGCAGACAGTTTACAATAAGGCAATGAGCAGATGAAAAGATGCTCAACATCAATATTTCTCAGGGAAATGCTGATTAAAACCACAGAGAGAACCCTCCCCATACTCATTAGAATGAGTAAAATTGAAAAGATTGGCAATACCAACTGTTGGCAAAGATGTCCAGTGATTGGAACTCTCGTGTATTCCTGGCGGAAGCATAAAATTTTACACTTTGGAAAACGACTTGGTTTTTCCTTATAAACTTAAACATACACCTTTCTTAAGACAGCATTTTCCCTTTTAGCTATTTACCGGAGAGAAATGAACACTTAACGGCCACGTGAAGACTTGTATATGGATGTTCATATAGCTTTGCTCATAATAGCTCCCAAATGGAAACTGCCCAAATTTCCATCAACAGGTGACTGGATAAACAAAATGTGGTATATTCATGCAATGGAATGCCACTTAGCAATAAAAAAATCTACTGATATATGTAACAATATGCACGAATCTCAAGGGGATTATGCTGAGTGAAAGAAGCCAGGCAAGAGTACATACTGTATGATTCCATTTACATGAAATTTTATAAAATGTAAATTAACCTATAGTGGCAGAAAGAAAATCAGTGGTTGCCTTAAGGCTAGGTGTGGAGGATAGGATTGACAGCAAAGAGACACAAGAGAAACTTTTGTAAGGATGAAAATGTTCTGTATCTTGATTGCTGTGGTGGTTTCACAGGTGTATACGTTGGTGAAAACTCATCAACTTGTGCACTTAACATGGCTGTAGTTTATTGCATGTAAATTACATACCAATTTAGTTGATTAAAATCCCTAACAAATGTCTTTTAGAAGAGAAGAATTTTGGGGATTCATCTCCAACTCTTCAGTTAAATAGATTAGCTAGATAACAGGCCTAGCACAATAAAAATACTCAGAAAATCGCACATCTTCGAAGTATCTCTTTGCCAGAAAAGCACGCCATCACATCTTTATTTTCTCATAATAACCTTTAAAAAGATGGATATTCAGAGTGCATTATCTCCCTGTAACATTGTCTGCAGAACTTAGGGCTGTTTTAATATACGGATATAGTAGAATCAAAGATGAACAAAAGAACTTGTTTTGCCCATTTCTCTGTGGCCTGTTTACATCATCCTATGACTAGAAGATTCTCAGGAATGCCATTTGTACTGCTCAAGTGCTACTTTAAGAAGTACACAGAAAATGTCAGATTGTACCATGTGGTTATAAAACAACTTTAGTAAAATGTTTCCCAATTCCTTCAAACTTTGCTTTCTTTTAGATGACTATCATTTATTAGATCAGCTCATTACTACTCAAATCAACTGTAGTTCCTTAAGAAAGTTCTAGAGGTCCCAGGAAAGCTACAGTTACAGTGTAAGAAAAATCTACCTTATTCCAGATGATCTTACCCACATTCCAGTAGATTTTACACATTTATACGACATCAGAAATCCCGCCATTACTGCCCCAATTGCCATCTGTCTTATGAAACCCACTCGTTGCATCTTATCACCTCTGATTATGTCTTATATCTCCGTCTCTCTTTGTGTCTTTGTCTGCACTCTGGGAATTGATACTTATTTGGATCTTCTATTTTAGTTTTTGCCCTCTCTGTTTCTAGATCTGTCTTCCTGAGCCTCCCTGACCCCATTCCCCACATCTCTGAGCCAGTCTCCTGCACTTCCACATTCAGACCAGAATGTAGCCCTAAGTCTACCGATTAGGATGATATTGACATTTTTGATAACATCCAACATTCATTAAACAAATGTTTATTGAGCACCTGCTATGTCTCTGGCATATCCAGATGCCAGGGACTCAGCAGTAAACAAAATAGGCCAAGATGTCTGCCTTCATGAAACATCTATTTTAATGGGGAGAGTCCAACTGTAAACGAATTGCAAAATATGTGTGATACATTATACTAGAAGGTGATAAGGTCTATGCAGAGAAATAGAGCAGTGAAGGAGGAGAGGGAAGATTGGGACTAGTTGTACTAGTAAATAGGGTGGTCAGAGAAGGTGATATTTGGGCAAAACATGAAGGGGGTGAGGAAGCAATTGATATGGACATCTAGAAGGAGTGATCCAGGCTTAGAGAAGAGAACCCAAACACATGAGGAAATAGAAATATGTTTTTCTTTTTTAACTTTAGAAAGAGTTAGCATCTATACCTTTGGATTAGAACAACTTTCCCCAAGTCCACCAATCTTAACTAGTGTCCTCTATAGTTTCTATCGGAGTACTTGCTCTTGTCCTTCACAACACTTGCCACCACTTGTAATTATATATTTATTTTGTGTTCATTGGTTTCAAAATGTCTTAGATTTTGAGCTTCTTGAGGATAGGAACCATATCTGTTGGGTATGGTTCAGGGTATATCAGTGTCTTTTAAAGAACAGACATTTAAGAACAAATTTGGAATGAATGAATAAAGAGATCACAAGCCCTTCTGTCTTGCTGCCCTTCTGATAGAGGTAATTTGAGAACAACTAGTGTTCTCTCTGCCTCCTTCCAGCAACCTGGGTCTCTAAAAGATTGACTAATATATGGATGGGAATCAAGGAACAAAATTTAAACTAATTTCTCACATGTATATATATCCCATGTATCTCTCCATCTTCTTTTTTTGTGAAAACAGGAAGCCAGAAAGGTTGAAAGAAAATAAAAAGATTATGAGATTTCGTAAAACTAAGCACTTGTAGACTTACCCAGGAAATATAAGATGGATGGACTGGAAAACTTTTAGAAACAGGTATTAGAAAATATTCTAATTTTATATTTATAATATATTTTATATTATTAATGTAGGTTGTAAACAATGACTTTTTGAGTTATGTCATTACTCTGAAGTGTTAGTGATAGGTACTAATGGCGATAGGTACAGGGAAGAATATTTTTATGTGTTTAAGAAAAGCATTGCTACACGTTTTAGTTTTAAGGCGAGAGATATTCTCTGTATTTTCTTGGGTCCCGTGGAGGAAGTCTCTCAGCAGATGGTAGACTAGCGTTCTTTATATACACTTACTGCTCTGCTGCAATGTTTCTCTCTAGTCCTGTGGGCATTACCACATGAAGGAAGAGAGAATAGGGTGCGAAATAAAGAAAGTGGCCTAAGCACACATCAATTCAGCAGAAATGCAGAGGCTAGGACTTGTGGCTTATTAACCGATAATTCTCTTGTGGTTTTGTTTACACCACTGGTCTACAACGCCTACCATAACTGACATCCTCTTTCTCTTCCTTGGAAGTTACCCATCTTCAGCTCGGCGGAACTGAACAATTTTACTGTTGGATGGGCCCACTTCCTCTTTGCAAAAGTGAGGAGACAGAGGCCTAAAACGGTTAAGTAACAAAGTCAGTGGGTGACTGGGGATTAGAATTCATATCTCTTGATATCCAGTTTAGTGCTTCTTGCTTCTTTTCTTTTATAGTTAAAAATATACAGGTATTAAAACTATTTGCATCAATACTAATAGAACTTTTTAAAAACATGGGAAATATAAAACACATATGTGGCTATAGAGAAACAGCTGAAACAAACGTGGGAAGTGAAGAATATGCCTGTTCCAATAAGTCAGAAATAACATGTTATAATTTTTCTTGATCCCGTGGGCCCAACACAACACTAAGTTCGTCATAGGCTAATTAATCAAATTACATTTTCTAGTCCACCAGTTAAACTTCTACTACATTGTAATTCCCTTGATGACCAAGACATGGCTTTTTCATTTTTCAATTTCCCATAGATCTTGACATAGTTGATACTCAGTAAACATTTATAATGAATTGAGCAAATGTCATATGTCATATTTTTAGAAAGTATTACTTCTACCTTCATATGGCATTTGCATTTTCATTCTGGCATCACATATAATTTTGTCTGTTTGTATGTCTGTGTGTAAAATAACAGTGTTTACTCTCACTATATGGTATTTTTTATTTCAACACCTGTGCAATTATAAGGTGAAAACTATTCCCAGATGCCACAAAAGCTAAATGGCAAATGCAGAACCATTGTTGAAGAATTTTGCTCTTGAAATTGTAATGTCATAGCACTTCAGCAAGGGAAGAAGAAAAGCCATTCTGATATTATGTGTGCTTAGATATCTGAATTTGGGGCTATTACTGGTTCTTTTTCTGTTGAAAAAATGGATAGGGTAAAATCTAACTAAAGTAATTTCAGTGTTATTCAATATTTTATTAATCGGGGAAAGCATCATTTTAACTGCAGCAATCTATAGAATTATGGACTCATTACCAGTTCAAATGACAGAGCCCCACAGTGAAACCCATAATTTTACATTATGTTCTGCAAGAGATGATAGCACTTCTTCACACAGAATGGTATTTCTAGCCCAGAATCTTGTTAACGCTCATACTCTGAGAGGTTGTGCTTATTCACTCTCATTCTTATTTTGAATCAGAAAGAAATTTTTTCAAAGGTCTATTGGCCTTTATTCTTCACATACAGGATGTTGGTCAATTATCAATTTTCACGGAAGAGGCATTTTGAGTAGAAAATTTAAGAATTTAAGTAGAATGGTAAAATCATAAAGAAATGCATTTTTTTAAAAAAAATTAAGGAATGCTAGTGCTGTGGTTTGACTTGCATTTAGCTCTTTGTAGCTATTTCTAGTCACTGATTCTATGGAAAGTAGCTACAGACTTAGTCGCTTGTTACTGGGCAACAATTTATTCCAATTATAACTGAAATGTTCCTAATAGACAGTTACTGGTGGATAAAAACATTTTAAAAATGAACTATTAAATCCATAGTATTTTCTCTTGTTGTAAGAGGCAGAAATTATTCTAACAATTGACATTTTCTAATGTTCCGAGGTCTTTTTAGACATTTCAAGTGATCTGGGGGCATCTGTGAGGACCCAAGGGGTGGCACAGTTCAGAGCTGTTAAACGTAGAAATGACACAATTAGATAGAATAGCTACAGAGACTAGGGACTGAATGTTACCAGTGTGTGCAATGCCACATTCTCTATCAGATGCAAATGGCTTACAATGTTCAAACTTTCACAGGAGAGTTTTTCTTTAGAGAAAGCTCTTAACGGACATTTGGTAACTACATTCTCTTTTTGATATTCTCTTTTCATTACATTTTTATTTATCTATTAAAAACAAAAACTACCACAGTTTACACACAACAATTGACAACAGCAGAAAATATCCTTTGATGTTTTATATATGTTTTTAAAGGCAAAAAGAGAAAATTTTTTTTCTTAAGTTTCTTGATCCAAATCCAGGCAGACTCATTGACAAGTCTAAACCTTTCGATGTATCTTCCAGCTTCTGAAGCTAGGGATTGGGTAAGCTCAAATAAAGTTTGTCACAAGGATATATCCTCAAATGACATGTTTGGTTTGACAGAAAGATAAGATTTCCATTTTTTCCCCTTCTTTATATTATTAAAACACAGTCTAAAATATACTGATCATAGTTGAAAATTGACAAACACAATTTACATGCATGGAAGGAATAGAAGTACATTGATTGTAGGAGATTTAACCTTGAGAATTGTATCTCATGGTCATCAGTCATGCATTTTGAAATGTGTCTTAAATGATCTGATCAGTTCTAACAGTAGTAAAAATAGCTGGTGCTGAACATTCACCCCACGGTTTCTTCAGTTTCTCAGAATAACTGGCAAGAACATTCTGAGTACCGGTCCAAGGCAGAATATAGAGAAATACTTGTTGAATTTAATTGAGTTGAATTAAAATTCATCCTTTTAAAGAATAAAGTTGGCATCTCAAGTTCAAGGTCCCCAGATGATCTAGGCTCTCCACGGTTGACTGTCTAATGAACTCCTGACTAGTTACAGATGAAAGGGATTAAAATAACTTTACTTAGCGCTCACTTTAGTCTGTTTCATTGTCTGGACTAAGGAAGTCTATGATAATGACAGCATTACTTAGAAAAAGTTTTATCATTGTACTTCCTGTTTGGTGAGTAAACAGCAAAAGAGTTATGGGCTATAACAGACCTATTAAAACCCATAACATCCCTACAATGGAGTAACTGGGAACACTCAAGAATTCTCCCTGACAGGACACTGAGACGTCAACTCTAAACGATCAACAACTCATTGCCATAGTGCGACAATGTGAGCCCTGTTGCAACTGGGCAACTAGTCAATTCGCAGAGAGAAGCATCATCGGGGTACATAGGAATGCTGTTATTACCCATTATAAGTATGACGCCAAGGTCACAAATCAGGCAATTACACCTTTTCATTACACGCTAACCCCTCACGGCAGGGAAGCCACGCTTATGACTGCATTAGACAGACAAAGCCTTCAGCTCTTTAAAAAAAGAAAAAGCCAAAAAAAAAAAAAAAAGAAAAGAAAAGATAAAAAAAATTAAATTCATTTTCTTACCAGCACGTTGCAGCACCAACTCGCTCACAGGAATCTTGCCTTTACAGGTTTCTCTTTTAATTATCCTGGAAGCAGGGAGACAAAAAAAAAAAAAAAAAAAAAAAAAAAGGCAAAGAAGAAGAAGAAGCAGGGTGGTTAAATTAGCGTGCTGGAATCTTTTCAGTTTGTCGCAGAGTAGAAAAATAAAAAAGGGAAAAAAAAGCTCAGTAATTTAAATTTGCTCTCAGTTCAGGCTGCATCGTTGGGTCCCGCCCCTTCTCCCGCTGGGTTCCACTACCTGCAAGGCTGGAATTGACAGCTACTGTGCAAACAAAAAGAGGCAACAAGCATGCTGGGACCATTCTGTCTGCCGTGGGGTCTCACTTTTCCTGACAACTAAAAATCATCATGGAAAGGTATTCTACATTTTCCATGTGAATCATTTGCATATAATTCCCTTACATTTTAATCGATACACCATAGCTCATGATGATGGGGTTTTATTTCTGTTTGGGTTTTTTTCCTTTCCTTTTTTCTTTTCCTAGATGTGTATAACAATAATAATAGTTATTAGTTATTATTATTTATACTTTTACTGTTATTATTTGTTTATTACCATCTTTTGCATCCCTTACTGTTCTGTCCTCTTCTCCAAGACACACTCCCCCTCATTTTTTTGTTTATCTCATAAACATTGAAATTTCTAGGAATAATAGAAATACCACGATCACCAGGGCTTCCACTTTTCCTTTGATACTTTTTTATTTTTTGAGTATGTAGTGTTGAGAATAATTCAAAGGACATAAGGGCCTAGGAAGGATGTCCCATAAGTACCAGAAACTTCTAAGAAGGATAAAATATTAAAGCAAAAAGTTACTGTACCCAAATCCAAAAAGTTGATTTTCATACTTATGAACTGGGCAAATAACTAAAAATCGCTGAGATAAATGTGGTCTACATTGAAAATTCAACCTAAGATCTCTCCTATAGAAAACTACTTTAATTTTAGCAACGAAAATAAAACGGGTACTCAATGTGCAGCATATGGTCAGTTTGTAGCAGAGGAATTATAGAAAATGAGGAAGCCCATCCTTCTTTTGTTAGAACGTAAATAGCTGACTGAGAATTTTCAACAAGCTCTTTTGTTGTTTTCTACATGTTTTTTTTTTTTTTTTTTCAGATGAGGGTGTTATAGCCTGCTTTGGTATTGAAGCTATTACGAGCCTACACATCATGTGGATTATCTACAAGTTTGCCTCTTGATCTGAATCATTGCCTCTATAATGGCATATAGCATTGGTTCTCCTGTTAAAGTATGGATTTTTCTTGGGTTATCCTACTGCTCCAACAAAAAGTACCATGCCGATTTGTGTGTCATGTCACATAGTTGGGGGCGGGGTAGTTAAGGAGTAAAAGATAAATGTATCTTTTATATGTATAAATGTATAACGTAAAAAGTAGATATGGTTCTTTGCCAGTGGTTGAAAATATGAAAGAAAGTTATTCCTATTGACATGACAGCATTTCATCTACTCTTGCCTGTCAGCTTTTGTATTTTTTAAGACATTTCCCCCTTATCCCTACCTCAAGCCATTTAGATGGATTTCACTATTTCTGCATAACTTGTTGAATCTCTGAAAGCCAAGAATGGGCTTAACTTGATGGCTTTTAATGCACTTCAGTTTTGAAAGTCAGATTTTAAAAAGAGAAATGATTAACAATATAAATTAAATAAACATGTTATAGCTTTCTAAATTGGTAAGAATTTAGCTGAACGCCATTTAACTGTTCTGTCATTTGAGGTCTCATCATAAAACCAAACCAATTAAAAATGGACAGGGCTGAGGAGGCAAAAAGAAAACTACATATTTTCCTTGTACTATATAACTTTTATCAGGATTATTCTTCTGTCAGTAATGAATGACTTTGCTCAATTCCCAGAAACAACTGCGGTATAGAAAAATACGGCAGGTCAAGTACTCAAGAAACCATGTTAACTTCCCAGGTAGTTAGGCAATCAGCTTTAATGAAACAGTGGTAAATTGCACCAACGTGCTAATTATGGTACTTTGTCACAGCATAAATGCAATAAAACCAACCCATGCCTTGGCTTGGAAAGTGTTATGCATAGATTTTTCAAAAGATTTAATTGAAGAGAGATTTTATTTCTTGAAGCATTCTGTAATTTCAAGTGGCTTTTCCTCAATCCTTTCCTTTTAAAGAAGAGTTCTACAAAGATGTATAGAGCTGAAAATATGTATACGAAAAAAATACAAAGAAAAATATGAAGAAAGAAAAAATACATAGAGCTGAAAAAAGCAACGATAATGGTTTTTAAAAATTGGTATCTTACTTGATGGTGACAAATTTTTGTGACTAACATGCTAATATTAAATACTTTGGAATCGTGAATAAGGTAACACACTTAGAATGTGTTAGTTAATATACAAATATGCACAGAGCAGCACGTTTATATATTCTAAAGTCTCTGTTTTAAATGAAGAGAGAATATTCCCATGGTTGTCAATGCTGACTGAGTGCAATTAGCAGAATATTATTCTTAATCTAATAAAAAATCTTGACGTTGAACTTTAGAGAAGTAACAGACTTTGGTAGATGTATGAGCCTCATGATTCCACTAGACATTTAACCTGTTACTTCAGAAGTTGTTACTTGGTGTTGGGGGACAAAGTACCATCTTATCACATGTCGCATATCTCTGCTAGAACAAAACCACTTCAACAATAAATATCCTACTGAATTGTTAGGGAATTTTGTGTACAGATATACATTTATATGGCTTCCAAATCATAGAACTTTGTCTTAAAGAAAAACACTGAACAGGTTTATTGGGAATGTGTTTTAAAGAAATTCCTTGAACGGATTTAATATATAAAATTTAAATTTTTATGCTCAGAGAAACTTAATGTCAGGGTGGGAAATGCTAGTTCAGTTTTTTGTGTATGGATCAAATTAATACTTTTTTTATCTTCTCAGTTATAATTGACAATGAAATATTTTTGAAACTTATTGCATATTTTTAAATTACTTTATTCCTTTTTGATAAATGTCTCCTTCATTCTGAATCAACTGTCTTCAGGGTCATTTTTGTCTTTGGGCCTGTGAAACACTGCCTAATGTATGATATATTGTGACCCTGATGTCTTAATGACTACAAGAGCCAGTGAATAATAGGTTTTTTATTTCAATAGGATTCTGAGAAATTGCTCGCCTTTACTATAATACTTAGCTATCATGATTACCCCTTTAGACCCGAGTAACCAGAAAATATCTCACCGCTGTCATAACAGTGGTCTTCTACTCTTGGGTTGTCTTTTGAATGATGTGTCCATTGTTAAATCCACTTTACTAAATTTATGAAAAGTAAGTTTAATTTGAGTCTTTATTTTCATTTTTTTTTGAGATTATCCCTAAGCTAACATCTGCTGCCAATCTCCTCCTTTTTTCTGAGGAAGATTGGCCCTGAGCTAACAGCCCTGACCGTCTTCCTCTACTTTATATGTGAGACACCTGCCACAGCATGGCTTGCCAAGCAGCGTGTAGGTTCACACCCAGGATCTGAACCAGTGAACCCCGGGCCGCCAAAGTGGCACGTGCAAACTTAACCGCTGCGCCACTGGGCTGGTCCTTAATTTGAGTTTTTAAACATACACACACACACATAGAATTCCTGATTTTAAGGGGATTTTTATAATCATTTCTTTGGGACCAAGTACACACAGAGTTGTAGGCAGTTTAGTCTGAGTATTCAGATTATAAAGGGATCAACTCAGAAAGTGATAATTGGCCTAGGAGAGAATGAAGACCATAAGATGCCTTAAACCTCCTAGGCCATTTCTATCTTGTTGCCATATTCTTACTTAGACAAGCCACAAATAAACTCACTTTTACATTGAGTTCATTCTGAAGCATAAAGCAGCCCATATGAGACTGGGCTCAAATGGCTAGACATAATGTCCCTTTACCAATGATGCCAGGAACATGTGATCCCTGAGGTATCATGGCATTTTATAATGGGAAACAATATTAATTCCTATTTCTAAACCGAAAGTGTACATCGTTACTCTGATAGGCACAGTAAACATGTAAGATGTAAGCAAAGAACACCATAAGCCGCAGAAAATACAGAGAACACCCAAGTTAGACAGACAAGTAAACAACTTGAGCGTTTTACAGAAATGAACATTACTTGGTTAAATTGGCTGCTAGAAGTTTTCAGAGCATATTGGAAAGAAGCAAAACCTTCTTACGAATCAGTTGATAAAGAGATTGTACTTCAAGAAAGTTTAAGTGACAGATGAAGGTCCAAGGAAATCCAATTCCTACAGTGACCAAGGTGAGAAGAGAACGGCACAGGGCTTAGAGAATAGGGTCAGTAGAACACGGTCAGTGCTCGAAAGGAGGGGCGACTTCTCACTTGGATAACAAGGGGGATAGTGGCATAATTCATCCTGAGGGGATGCAAGGAGGTACAAGTTTTGCATAGTGAGTGATGGTGAGGTCAGTTTGGAACACGTTCATTCAAGAACTCAGTTGGACAAAGTATAGGAAAGGGCCAGTTATTTGGGTCCAGCTCTCAGGAAAATGATCAGTGGCGGGATGATGATGAGAGTCTTGAACATACAAGGAAAACCACATAATGATGAGCTCTTCAGAAGAATGCCAAGGAATAAGAGGAGAGTTCCAGGGATGGCAAAGGAGAAGGCGCTAAAGTGACAGATTGAGTAGTAGCATGAGAGGTGACAAGGAACAAGATGGGATCAAAGAATTCAAGAGAGATGATTTGAACTACTACAGAGCATCAAATTCTGAAAAGATTTCAAATATTTATAATCTGGCCTGTAATAGACTAGGAAATATTAATAAGAAATAGCGAGTTGAAGGTTATTGGCAAAGCAATTTCATTGTAGTGACGGGGTCAGTTGCCAGACAGCATTGGCGAGAAAAGGGAACTGCCAAAGGCAAAATTTCATGGAGTTAACCACAATGCAATTAAATTTAATGAGAACTTGTTAACCATATTACTGTGGTCCTATCTGGCAGCAGGATTTAGTTTAGGTTTTTAGATAGGTAGTCAGGGATACAAAAGAACTAGACTTCAAGTTTCCTATTCTCCATCGATCTGAAGTATATGACAATCTATTTGGAATATATACAATTGCATTGCACTTTATGTGAGAAATCTGTCTCATGTAGAGAAAATTGTAATACGATAGAGAAAACAACAAATATAAATTCATATAATATATAAACATCTCTTACCAATATATGACATTCAATTTGGCAGGGACTATATATCTATACAATTTCAAAAGAGATGATTTTATGGCTTACCTAATAGGCTGAGGAAATGTTTATTGGGTAACTAAGTATATAAACATGAAGTACACTATAATGCGCCTTATATTTAAACAAGCATCACAGAAATCACGCCAGCCTAAACGTATAATGTCGCACTGTGTAATTGTTCATACTGGTCTGAACTGGGCTTCTTCTATTCTTGTTCACGCCCTTAGTTTTAGTTGTTGCCTCAGAGTTTTCTCAAATTAGAATCTTTATCAATTAATTTATAAAGAAGTTGAACCCTTTTATCCAACAGATGCTCTGCAAAATGCTCTTCAACATGCTTCTGTTATCTGATACAGTTAGTGAACAGAGTTAAAAGACTTGCTATTTTGGCACTTGAGCAAAGGAGTATAGCATTTCATTACAAAACTTCATTTCTTCTCAAGCCACTGGTGAGAGTCATTTTTAGGGCAGAGTTGTTTTTCTGAAACCGTAATGTCCTATATTTACTGCAATTGACATAATTCCTGTTTTAGATGTAGGAAGAAAAACAAAGGGGAAGATACAGTGGGGAAGATGAGATCTGAATCTTGAGAATATTCTTTAATTCTTTTTTCTGAAATACATTACCATTTTTATTTAATTTAAAGCCACTTAAACTTGGGTGTTGCAGATATACTTTTCCTGGACTTACATATAGCAGTTTTCTACACAGGGCATAGCATGTTAAGATATTATTATTTATTTAGACATCAGTTGAACAACCAACAGTTATATTTTCATGCTCTTCCTTGCTCCCTCTCCATTTTCCACAACATGGCATAAACTTTCTCAAATTTCCATTTCTTGCCAAATGCATTCTAATATTTATAATGTGGAAAAAACAAAAACAAAACAAAATAAAATAAACAAACAAGAATAAAGCTAACTCTCCTCAAGTTCACTATTGTGAAAAGAAAATGTTTTACTTTATAATTTTGATGGAAAGGAAATTAGTATATTGTCATAGAAATTTATTTGTTTATTTTATATTACAAATGGTTCAGTCAAATGCAGACATAATGTGTTTAAATGCTCATATATCAAAATTGCACTGAGAAAAAGTGTCATGAAGATATAGACGCGACTTTCTAAGAAGTTTGTGTCTCATCTTAGAAGCAATAGGAAGTCACTGAAGTATTTTAAGTAGGAGCCAGACATAAGTATATACGTATTGCTCAAAGACAAATCTGCTAACAGCATTTAAAATAGGTTTTAGTGGTAAGAACTCTTTCAATAATATATTATCCTGATAATGTTTTACCTTGTTGAGTTGAAAAGGATTTAAGGTAGTTTACAGGGAAATGTATAATTCAACAATGTAAAATGCAATTGAATGATGTCGGGGAGAGGGAAAAACTAAGGGTCCAAATACAAAAGAAAATCAGGAATTAAATTAATGAACAAAATGATACTATAATGTTATACTCTTGGTAGAAGTAAGCTACAATTTTGTTCTAAGCTTCCCAAACAATGTGAAATAGAAAACACAATTGGCTTCATGTACCACACTATCTATAAAATAAAAACAAACCGTTCTTTAGGGGAAATGCAAATTTTTGAGATGAGAAATTAGAGAGGCATTTCTCTCATGGGTTCTCACAGAGAGGTCCCAGAATGGTGTATTAAACAAGTTTCTTGGGTCCAGCCCGGTGGCGTAGTGGTTAAGTTCACACGTTCTGCTTCTTGGTGGCCCGGGGTTCACTGATTTGGATCCTGGGTGTGGACATGGCAACACTTGGCAAAAGCCATGCTGTGGTAGGCACCCCACATATAAAGTAGAGGAGGATGGGCATGATGTTAGCTTAGGGCCAGTCTTCCTCAGGAAAACGAGGAGGATTGGCAGTAGTTAGCTCATGGCTAATCTTCCTCAAAAAAAACAAAAAAACAAAAAAACAACAAAACCAAGTTTCTCAACACAAGTATTTATATTTTATATACAATTATCCTGACTTGGGTCATAAATGGGCCAAACTTCTTATATCAAAGCTCAAAGTGATTATAATTTTAGGCTTAGAAGTAAATAATCAAATGTTCTACTTCAACCCTAAAACAAACAAGGAAAACATAGTAAGCAATTAACTAGTCAATAAAACAAATATTAAGCACCTAATTTGTGCCAACCCCTGTGCTAGTCACCAGAAATACAACTGGGAATGAGACTCAGTATTTGCCCACAGACTAGTGTTGATGAAGACGAGTTAACAGACAATTGCAATAGTGACCGATGAGTGTAAGGATGGGGAAAGTATAGGACGATATGGGAAGACAAAGAAAGGATAGTTCCAATTGAGACTTGAGGGATCAGAGATGGTTTCCAAGGAGAAGCGACATTTACGTAGCATCCTGAAGAGAAAGGGGAAACTAAGTGAAGAAGGGACTAGGAAAATGGGAGTAGATGGAATTGTAACACTTAAAGGGAACAAAGAAGTAGACAACAACCCTCGGAAGAGTTAGCAGTTGTATCTCTAGTGCCTGGAATAGAGCAATCTAAACAAATTATAAACCAGTTTTTAAGTAAAAATAAATAATCTCTTAACAAATGTCAATAGACTAATGCTTGCTTAACAGAGTTAATGTCATTTACCTAAAACTTATGACAAGCATTGTATTTAATGTTGAAACTCAGAAGTAGTCCCATTAGAATCAGAAACACGAGTGACTTCTATTATCCTTGTTATTCAACATTTTCTTGGAGATTCCAACCCATATAATAAGAAAAAAGAAATAAGCAATGTATATTTTGAGATGGAAGAGACAAACAATAATTTGCTTTTTTTTCAAATAATGTATGTATCTACAGAGAACATCAAGAGATGTTCTATGTATAAATGGTTATAATAAGATCATCAAGGTTACTGATACAAAATAAATATGAAAAAAATCAAGAATATTCCTATACTTCAGCAATAAACAAAATTTAGTGGAAAATATAACCCTTTATATACTAGGAATAAAACTGTGAAGCCTTGAGAAATAGACTAAAGATGTGCAAGATCTTCTTAGACAAAATTAAAACATATTATTGAAATATATAACATAATATATGAATATTTGAGCTATATAATATTATAGCTAACCAATTTTACTCAAATTAATCTATAAATACAAAGCAATTTTAATCAAAATCTGATACATTAGAACCCAGGGAAGACCCAAAGTCCATTGCTTGAACTGTATACTCTCTTCTCTATAAAATGGAGATTTTGGTTTCAAAATCTTTAAATAATTTTCACATTTAAATAAATAAAGGAGGGAAACAAAATTAGCCTATTAATAGATGAAGTAAACTTATCAAGACTGACAGTTTAAAAACTGTCCAAATTTATTTAAAAATAAATATTACTATAAGAAATACAGTAAACATCTAAATAAATATATTCAAAACTGTAGACTAGTATAAGAAAATATGAGGACATCCCTCACAATAGCCAAAATTTCTGTATGTTTACCCCTTCCCAGGAGAAGAGCTCTATCTGGGCCAAGACCAGATTCTTAGTATTTGTTATATGCCCAAGATGGAAAACTGCCTCCACAAATAGTCTGGGTCATCATTTCACCCCTGAAGTTTGTCTTCTCTTCAGAATTTGACTCTCTTTAGTCCTTATTGCTTCTACAGCTCTATGGTGTATTTAAATATTTTATTTATTTTTTTATTGAGGTAACATCGGTTTATAGAATTTTATAAATTTCAGGTGTATGTTATTATATTTTGATTTCTTTGTCAACTACATCATGTTCACCACCCAAAGTCTAATTAACGTTCATTACTGTACATGTGTCCTTTTACCCCTTTTGCTCTCTCCCATCCCCCCTTCCCCTCTGGTAACCACCAACCTATTCTCTATATCTATGTGTTTGTTTGTTATTGCTGTTGTCTTTTGTCTTCCATGTATGAATGAAATCAGACAGTATTTGGCTTTCTCCTTCTGACTTATTTTGCTTAGCACAATACTCACAATTTCCATCCATGTTGTTGCAAATGGCATGCTTTCATCTTTTTTTAATGGCTGAGTAGTATTCCATTGTATAGATTACACATCTTCTTTATCCATTCTCCTGTCAATAGGCACTTAGGCTGTTTCCAAGTTTTGGCTATTGTGAATAATGCTGCAATGAATGTAGGGGTGCATATATCTTTTTGAATTAGTGTGTCTGTGTTTTTTGGATAAATGCTCAGAAGTGGAATAGCTGGATCATATGGTAGTTCTACTGATTTTTTGAGGAATTTCCATACTGTTGTCCATAGTGCTGTACCAGTTTTTATTTTTGAGTTTTATATAAATGATATCATGCTTTATTTGGTCTTCTGAAATTTGTCGTACTTAGTATTAGATTTCTTATAAGCATGCAGATGTTGTAGCTGTAGATAATGAACAGTCATTCATGTAGAATATTCCATTGTTAATACAATATAATTTATTTTTCCACTCTTCCATTGATAACTATTTGGTTGTTTCTAGATTTTTGTTTACTTGTTTTTGTTTACTATAAAAAGTGCATATATTGTATATTATCTGTTGCATATTTCGAGTTATTTTGCTGTTATGAAAAGTATACACTCTGTTCCATATTTCTTTTAGTCTTTAAACAGTATACACCAAGGAATATATTGTTGGCTTATAGGATACAAGTCTCATAAGAATGTACTTCCATGCCCACAGTGGAGTAAATAGACAATTGCAGCAACCACAGCAAGACAAGGGCAAGGCAGCGAAAGCCCCATATCCCTCAGGGATGAAAGTGTCAGTATCCCTCACCTAGCAAGCAACCTAGATCAGCTGAAACATTGGATGAGGGTAAAGAAACTTAACATATATACCATAAGAGTTCCGGATGGTAAGGATAGCAGAGAAAAGCAGAAAAGTAGAGCTAACGCAGAGCATCATGGTCTCACTGACATAAGGAGGCTGAGAACAGAGTTCATGGCTACAGAAGCAGCTGAAATTTGAAGGATAGTTTGCCGGAAAGGAGGAGGCAATGGAGAGAGGGACTCCTGAGTATGCGTTCTTTCCGTAAGGTGAGGGTGCAATTCTACATTGCCCAGCAGAAAATGACTGCTGTAAGGTTGAGAGTGGAACCAAGAGACTGCACGGTTCTGGGAAATGCCAGTGCTCTGACCCAATCATAATGGAAGAACCTTGTTAATACCTTGGGCATTTAGCTGATACACCAGCACAGATAAACCTTAGAGGTAACAACCATTCCCAAAAGTTACTGCAATGGTCCTTAACAAAACCTAAAACTAAGCTTCAACAAAATCAAGTAGAGACACCAGTAAATTAACATCCTGTTGTAACAAAACTCAACGTTCTTTAAAAGAAGACATTAATCCAGATTTATTACAACTGATCATCCACACTAACCAGCATTATTGCATATTTTCTAGACATTATAAAAGGCAAGAAAATAAATATATATATATATTTAACCCAAAAGAAGACATGAAAAGAGAAAGAATAGGACAAAAATAGATCAGACAGATAGATAATAAGTAGGAAGACGGTAGAATTAATCCCAAATATGTCAATAACTATATTAAATGTAGATGAGTCAAATGCTCTGATTAAAAAGCAGAGATTATCAGACTGTATAAAAAAGGAAGAACCAACAAAATGCAAACTATGAGATTTACTTTAAAATATAGAAACAATGGGGGCCGGCCTGGTTGCATAGTGGTTGAGTTGGTGCAGTCTGCGTCGGCAGCCCAGGGTTTGCAGGTTCGGATCCTGGGCACGGACCTAGCACCACTTGTCAAGCCATGCTGTGGCAGTGTTCCACATAAAATAGAGGAAGATTGGCACAGATGTTACCTCAGCAACAATCTTCCTCATGAAAAAAGAGAAAGATTGTCAACAGATGTTAGCTCAGGGCCAATCTTCCTCACACACACACAAAAAGAGTAAAATATAAGAAACAACTAGGTTTAAGTAAAGGGATGACAAAGTCATATCATGAGAACGTTAACCAGATGAAAACCATAAAATGTACAAAAGCATACAAAAGGCTAAGTTTATATAAAAAAGGTAAGTTTCCTGATAAGAAGTATTAGCAGAGATAAAGGAGAAAATTTTATACTGATTAAAGGGTAAACTCAACAGGAAAACATATAATCCTAAATGTGCATGTGCCTAATAGCAGAACTCCAAAAAATATGACACAAAATGGACAGAACTAAAGGGAGAAGTAGACCAAATTCAAAATTAGAGTCGGGTATTTTGACTCTTCTCTCAAAAGTGGTTTGAACAAATAGACAAGAAATCGATAAGGCTATACAAGATCTGACCTCAGAATATTATACCTAGTAAAGGAATAATACACTCCTTTTCAAGTATACATGGAGCAGCCACAGATATACTCTATCCTGAGCCATAAAATGTGTTAATAAATTTCAAAAGATTGATGAGATAAAATAGAAAAAAAGTACCAATATCACACACAAAAGACGAGATATCAGTACATATTCTCCAGACGTCATAAGAATAAAAGAACGTCATCTAAAACTTGATGTCAGTAACAAACCAGATAAAAATTTACAAATTTCTTGAAAAATTCTATTTCTTTAAAAATTCTACTCTGATACCGGAAGAAATAGAAAACCTGAAAACTACTTATCAAAGTAACTAGATTTGTAATACAATAGCTTCTTGTAAAGAAAAGTCTAGATCCATATACACTGATGAATCCTATCAAATGAAAAAAGTCTGTTTTTACACAAAGTCTTTTGAAAATGATGGAGGACAGAACACTCCCCCAATTAGTTTTATGATGCCATTATAACTGTAATAACAAAGACATAGACATTACGAGAAGAAAATGTACAGTCTGAAATCTTTTATGACTTAAAGATATACCTACCCAATTGCTCTGCAGTTCAACTCCCAAGAATTTAGTCAAGAGAAATGAAACTATATCCCCAAAAGAATTGTATTTGAGGCTACTAACTGATTTATTCACCATAACCAGAAACTAGAAATAAGAATATGTTTAACAGATGATGGACAAACAAATTTTGGTGATCCATACAATGGAATGCCAACCCTGGTGGTTTAGTCGTTAAGATTTGGCACTCTTACCAGTGCAGCCCGGGTTCTTTCCTGGTCGGGGAACCACACCTCTCATCCGTCGTTGTCATATTGTCGCGGCTGCATATTGCCAGGATGCTGTAGGCTATGCCATCAGTATTTCAAACACTAGCAGAGTCACCCATGGTGGACAGGTTTCAGTAGAGCTTCCAGACTAACACAGCCTAAGAAGAAGGTCTTGGCCACCCACTTCTGAAAAGATCGGCCATGAAAACCTATGAACAGCAGCAGAGCATTGTCTGATGCAGTGTGTGAAGGTGAGAGGATGGTGCAAAAAGACCGGACAGGGTTTTGCTCTGCTGTCCACTGGGCGCTGAGTCAGAATCGACTTGATGGCACGAACAGCAGCAAAGTCAGAAGAAAACAAAATATTAACTCTAAAACACAGAGAGAAAAAAATACTCTAAACAAATATGTCAATTTAAATTCTGTCTGTATAAAATATTATTAATATCTAATTGCTGAGATTTTCATCAAAAGTGAAAATGCAAATTTTAGACATAAATAGTATGTATATCAGGGGAAAGGTGATAAGAGTTAAAGTCTTAGAATCTTTCTTGTTTTCTAAAAAGGCTTTAGTTTGGTTTTTATCTTTATTAAATTAAATATACATGAAAAGATTTCAGTCGTAGTCGCTAAGAAAAAGGAAATAGGGAGCTTAAATTTCAAATCAGTAGAGGGAGACTATGAAAAATAAAACAGGCAAACAAACAAGATGAAAAAGTTATAAAAGACAGAGAATTGTAATTGTAACTCGTACTCACGTAGTGATTCCTACAATGGAGGCACAGTTTAATCACTTTACACATATTAACTAACTGAATCCTCACCCCAACTTTATAGCTTTACTACTATCCTCATTTCACAGAGCAGGAAAATGTGACACACAATTTCAGAAAGTTACTAAGTAGCAGATTCAAAACTAGGCAGTTTGATTACAAAATCCATTCTTGGAACAAATATCTTATTCTTTCCAAAAACGTGGAGCAAAGATAAATTAAAAAGAGATGTAAAGGAAGGAATTCCAAAATAATGATAATTTTAATAAATGTAAAGAACCAAAGTTGTGGTAAATAGATAGACTTTTCAAGGGAATTTCAAAGGTTTCAGCTCTATCCCATTATGAGTAATGTATGTACAATATGAAGAAGCTGAAAATAACAAGACGAGAAAAGATAAAGAAAATAGAAACCAAAATAAAGATTAGATAGCTATTTTATACAACAATATACTTAAGACAAAACATATTGAGGATAGAAAGTATCATTATATAACAAGCAAATGATTCTATTTACCTGGAAGTTATAGCTTTGCAAATTTGTATGCATTTTATAAAATAGGCCCAAAAATATAATGCAAAAATGAATAGAACTACTATTGAGGTTCAACCCAAGCTAATCATGAATAAATGTTGATGAATTCTTTCAGACATGACCTTGAGCCCCAGTTAGGGAGAATTTATGTTGTCCAATATTTTAATATTTGTTTAATATTAATTGTATGTATAAATTATGTATGTTTTTAAATATGGTGTTAGACATTCTTGCCAATAAGGCCTTTCCTTATTATTATTATTTCTGCCCTAAATTAAATTTATAAGGAGGGATTACTGATTTAGAAGTCGTACACAATTCTCAAGGTTTTGACAAATGTTAGGTATATTACCAAATTTATTTCCAGGAAAAGTTAATTTACATTCAAATATTGATATATGTGAATTCCTTAGATATTTTCATTTTTAAAAGGCTTCACCAATTTCATAGACAAAATACAATGAATGTGTGTTATTTTAATTTGATTTCTAGATTATTTAAATAAGACTTTTTTCTTTCATACTAGTCATATATCTTGTTGGGAGTATTTTTTTATGTTTTTCCCAATTTTCTTTTAAGGAGTCATGCTCTTCTTGACTTGTAAGAGCTTTCATATATCAAATACGTTGAACTTTATATTTTGTAAATATTATTTCAAAATTTCAGGTAACTTGTGTTCTTATAGACGTGTTTCTATTTGTTAAGAAATTTAGAAAGTTGATGTATTCAAATCTATCAGTTTTCTCCTTTTTTTATCATGCTGAAAAAGTATTTTTCCATTGCAAGATTATGTAATGATTTTCAAATATTTCTACATTTGCAAATGAAATATACATCAAAATAACTCATATTTTAGTAAAAAATCACAATGAAATTATTAATAATTATAACTAAGTAAAATGAAATTATAAGTCAATGAATTTACAGAACAAAATATGTTGAATGCAATGATAATAGAAAATTGAGGGAAGTTGAGAGTCATGAACATTCATTCTAGGAGATAAACAAAACAAAAGAAAGTATAAAAAGGGCAATAAATAAACCAAAGATTAGAAACTAATAGAATAGAACATAAATATACCACAGATGTTCAAAAATTCGATAGTTGTTTTTCTCAAAAGAATAATAAATCAGGCAAAACATCTATAAAAAAACAATATTAAGTGGACATAATTAGAGATAGAGGAGAGTTAAAAAACAACTAGAGAATACCATGAACAACTCGATGCTGTTAAATTGGAAAACTTGCACCAAAAAGAAAATTCTTAGAAAAATATAAATTATTACAGAATGCTCAAGAAATAGCAAGCATAAATGACTTATAATAACCACAGAAATAATATTAGTATTAAAAATAATCTCATGAAAAACTGACCCAGCTCAAATTATTTTTTCAGTAAGTTTTACAAAACTTTGAAGGAAAAAATCATTCCATTTTTATTCTGCCTCCTCCAGAAAATGATAAAAAGTGAAAATACTCTCCAACTCATTCTATGAGACCAATGTAATCTTGAAATCAATCTCAACTGTGATTATATATCCAAAACTCCTTAAAACAGTCCAAAACTCCTAATCCAATATTGTATAAAAAAGACCAAGTTATATTTATATGAGGAATGTAATCACCATATTAATAGATTTAAAAGGATGTCTACATGATCATCTAAATAAATGTCAAAATAAACTAATTTCAACAGTGGTTCATGTTTAAATCTCTTAGAAAACTAGGGCACGTCTATCTAATGAGACATAGCTTACAAAAATATCATTCTTAATGATGAAACCTTTAAAAAAAAATCCCTAAGGAATGTCTAACATTATCCTATCTTTTCAGCTTTGCATTGGATGCTCTAGACCCTAAAAAGTGAAAAGAAAGTAGATGTAGAGGGATAAGAATGATAACGAAGTAAATTCTCTTATTCACATAAGAGACGATTGTCTGTGAAGAAAATGGAAATTTAATTATTATCAATAATAAGGATGTTTGGAAATGAAACTGGCTAAAAAACTCAGTCAAACAAAGTTTGTGCAAGAAAGGAGTGGAGAAAAATGAGAAAATTTTATTAAAGATATTAAAAAACAATCTAAACATATAAAAAGGTATATGTTCATGAATTGCAGAGCTCAGTATTATAAATATTTAATTAATCTTCTAATTGATCTATAGATTCAATGATATTTTGATCCATATTCCAAAAGGACATTATGTGGGACTTCATAAGTTGATTCTCAAACTTACATAGAACGCTCAGAGGCTAAAATCTGCCAAAAAACTTTTAATGAAGAATAAGCTGTGTGTGTGTGTGTGTGTGTGTGTATGTTCAGTTGCTTTACCAGTTATCAAGACCTGTTATTAAGCAGTTTACAGTATTGTATTGGCCCAGGGATAGAAAAATTGAGCAATGGAACAACATAGAGAGTTTAGAAATAGATCCATCCAGTCGTGAAAACCAGTGTCCATTTTCACACCAACTGTGCAGTAAAATAGGTGATTTAGTTCAAGCTTACAGAATGAAGCTCATTCTGTGAGATTCAATGTCAATAACTGAGCATTCTATAAACCGTCTGAGGTGGTGTTTGCAGAAGCACTGAGAGTACATAAGGAAAATCCAAAACCTGATTAAGTGTCAGTCCTGGTAAGAATGAATTACTGCCCCTCTGAGATAAAGTGAGTCTGATATAATAGATTTTACCCCAAGCGGCTGGCTGACCTCCTTCCCTGATGGTACCATAACAAGAGCTCAGGTTTGGTCTCTGCTACTGAAAGGGTTGGATATTCAGGAATAGCAAAAGGTAGTTAAGCCTTAGTGAAAAAGAGTCATGGGGCTCATGCATAGCCTCCATCTCTGCCATCATAACTTCTCCATTTATGGACCAATTGTGCAAGGACAAGAGATGGCCAAGGACAGAGCCTGCCTGACCTTTACCCCCAGACTCAACCTATCTATCTAGTTGTTAAGTGCCTCCTTTTCTAATAGGTTTTGATTGTTCCACTTCATCGGTCCATCACATGTCTATTTTCCTCTTTTGTGTTTCCAATTTTTCAGCGTGGTTGCTTCCAGGCTCTTACCAATCAACCAAGTCATTGCTGCAGCTCAGGAATTCATGAGTCTTCTCACTTTAGGTTACTTCTCTCTCCATACCAAAGTCCTGACCAAGTCTACCACTGGAGCTCTACAAATAGATTTCTTTTCACCAGGGTTCTTTAAGGTCATCTCTGATTAGGGCTATCGTGCATCATAGGTCCATTTTCTGCACCGACATATTGAGTTAACTCATTTTTAAAGCAAGGCTAAGTTTTTCTTTTCTATTCCTCTATTTTCATTCTTTATTAGCTGGTTATAGGGAACACTCCAGGAGGCCACAGTTGTGTGCTGGGGAGGAAGCCATCAATGCAAAGATGTTGGTGATATAAGTATCTGAGTCCTCTGTTCTTGTAATTTTGGGGGCGCTTTGGACTTGCTCAGGACAAATTCTGAATGTTCAGTTTTCATCGTATGGTGGATTTTGACTGCACTTGTCCAGCCTTGTAACTTTGTGAATCTGACCATACCCAGCTTATTGTGCGCAGTAATGTTTTTGTAACCACTTCGTATCCCATGACTTGGCACTCACTGTCTACTAGGGACAGATGGCATGCCAACAACTGCTTCTCAAACGTAAGGTAGTGTCTTGTTCCAGAACCCTAGTATTCTCTTTAGTCACTCACCTATTGCAGATAGACAGCGGCTTTACATAGTACCTTGTTTATCATAGATACCTCTAGCACCATCAAATCTATCAAGTCATATCATCTGGACCTGTGACAAAGTTCTCTCTTGCTCTGTGCAATTAAAACTGGCAGCCTTATGAATCATTCAATATATAGATCTGAGCATTAGACACAAATATGGTATATGCTGTCTCCAAAATCCAAAGAAAACCACCAAGCCTCATGTGGTGTCTCTCTCTTAGTGATAAAGGGTATAAAGTTCAATTACTAGCTCTTTTCCTTACATGGGCCTCAGAGCATGTCCCAGATTAATGAAATCTTATGAACATTATGTAAGTGGCAAGTGTCTGAATCTTGCAGGGTACATGTGAACCCTCTGGCATATTATGTACATTTACAGGGAATCCAGATCCTGATAATCTGCTCATCAGGGCATTTTAATATGATATGATAAATATGATGGCCCAGAAAGATACTTTATAGAATGACAAAATTTCTGTAGAGTATCTTGTGAGAAGGAGTAGGAGAGCTGACATAGACTTGGGGCAAGACAGTGAATATATTCTCCTATTCTCTCCATGTAAAAGCAAGTAGTTTTGACCCTCTTTACCTATGGGTATTGAAAATAATTCACCATGTCAATTGACATTCACCATATCAATAGCCACATATCCAAAGTGCCAAAATCTGTGATGATCCATCTGTCACAGCAGCAGAGATTGGAGCTACAACTTGGTTGGGTTTACACTAGTGCGCCATCACCAGTCATATTGCAAATCATTTTTCCTTCACACATGCCATAGAGTTGAATAGAAAAAGGATACAATGGGGGCCATTTGACCAGTAAGTGATCCAATTCTAGAATATCAATCGTGAGTGTAAACTTTCTTATTGGCTTAGTTTCTGTTCCCATGAAAGCAGACCATGAAACAATTACATGCATGTATGTAGATGATTTGAGAAGTGTTCCCAGGAAGCAGAAATAGCAAGTGGAAAAATAAGATAGTGAAAGGATTCAATTGATAAATGGTACATTGATTAGCTGTTTATGACCATGGGCAACTGGGGTTCAATCAATCTAGAAACTTTCTGAGGGATCGCGTACAACACACATTAGAATTATCCCATGGGTTTTTCCTGAGATTGTTTATACCCCTACATTTTAGGATTTTGGTTCTGGAGTTGAGGAGATTTCTGTGGCTTTGGAGGAAGGCTTGAGGGTGCAAAGCAAAGCCACCACAGCAAGATCTTTATATGGGAGGCTGGCAACATGCTGCACCATAATAATACAGGAAAAGCTACGTGGAGATAATGTTGATTTAGTGGCAGTGGTAAGTTACAAGCATTTGCAACACTCAGAAATGCACATAAATGTTTTATCAGTGTGAGAGTTCCGCAGGGTCTTAGTCCACCATATTGCACAGATGCAACAAGAGTTATAGTTGCCATAAAATAGATTGACAAATATTCTGGATCTTCTCTGTGTGTAAGCAGAGAAGAAGGTTACATTTTCCTGCCCTTTCTGAAATGAGGCAAAGCTATCTGACTTGCTTTGGCCAACAAAATGTGAATGAAAGTTGTGTGTATTACTTCTGGATAATAACTTTGAACCAATGTGAGAGCAGGCGTGTTTGCTTCCCATTGCCATAGTGACAGTGAAAGTACTGATGTGCAGTCGGTTCCCGAGAAAACTTCCTGCCCCAGCTAACCTGTGTTGGCCATGTCCGTGTGAGCATGAAATAAAACTTTGGTTATGTCAAGCTACTGAGATTTTGATCATAATACACCAACAGATTGGCAAACTATGGCCTAAAGGCCAAATATGACCCTCTGCCTGTTTTTATTAATAAAGGTTTATCGGTACTCAGCCACACTCATTTATATATATATTATCTCTTGTTGCTTTAATGCTACAATGGCAGAATTGAGAACGGCTTGTATGGCTACCAAAGCCTAAAATATTGACTATCTGGCCCTTTACAGGAAAAGTTCATTGATCCGGGTATAACGCATTCTATCATGATACAAAATGCACAAAAATGTCTGAAATTCAATATAACCCCAAATAAATTAATAATGAGAACAACTATTTGTTTTCCTAAGCCACTGAATCTTGAGATGACTCATTATGCATCATTATTGTCACAACAGCTAGTGCATATACTGTGTGATTTTAATTTTATAAAGTTCAAACAGATAAAACTCATCTATGCTATTTGACGTCAAGATAGTGGTAACCCTTTGAGGGCAGCAACTAGAAGAGGCCACAAAGAGTGTTTCTCCTTTCTTTTTTTTTTCTCGAGAGGAAGATTAAACCTGAGCTAATATCTATTGCCAATCCTCCTCTTTTTGCTTGAGGAAGATTGTCCCTGAGCTAACAGCTGTGCCAATCTTCCTCTATTTTGTATGTGGGATGCCACCACAGCATGGCCTGGTGAGAGGTATGTACATCCGCACCTGGGATCTGAACCCACAAATCCCAGGCTGCTGAAGTGGAGTGCATGAACTTGACCACTATGTCACCGGGCTGGCTCCACAAAGAGGGTGTCTTGATTGCTGTTGTGTTCCTATTCTTGATTTACGTGTGAGTTCCAGGAGAGTGTTCATTTTTCGAAAGTTCATGAAGTTAATTTTTGATTTTTAAGTTTTCTTTATCATGTTATACTTCAAAAAAGTTAAAAAGAGGAGTGAGTAATATTTACATGTATTTATATTGAATGATTTTCAAGATATATTAAGAGAAAAAGGAATCTGTAGCATAGTCAATACAAGTGGTTTGTCACCATTTAAGTACAAATCAAAAGGTGGATATGTATGCATATATTCTGATATATAAATACAAAATCTGGAATAATAAATGCAGTTTCCTCTAGAGAGGATAATTGGGAGATAAGGGTGAAAATAAAACTAACTTTTTACTATGGAAACTCTACTTTTTTTAAATTTTTATTTTTTTACTGTTTTAATTTTTTACCCCGTGCGTATAGTAACTTTTTAAAAACTCAAAATATCAAAACTAGAATTAAAATGTATATGTGTTATGCTATTATCTATTCCTTCTATTACATGCTTAGTAGTTTCTAACTTTTATTATTACCATTACCTAAATAACAATGTGATTTTAACATCCTTGTAAATCTTTGTCTGCTTCTTGAAAGATTTCTTCAACATCAATTTCCAAAAAGGATATGACTAGGTCCAGCAATGAGTGAGAATTAGATATCCCTGAAACTTGAATGATTTAATTACTAATGCTCACAGTTAAATTTCCCTATATCTTTTTCCAGTATATAGGTGAAAATAATACTTAGTGTTGTAAACAAACTTTTAAATTTTGGATAAAACGTTAGAAAGTTTTAGGAACAGAATTTATAAAATAATCAGAGTTCTTTGGGTGATTTATAATTGTTTTTATTTGTATCACTATTTAATGTTGTTTTGAAATTCCTTTTCATTGGTCTCTCATCTTGCTATTTAAAGTTGAGCATTATTTCGGATGTGTAAGCCTGAAGGGTGATTTTAGCGATGAGAGCATGCGTAGGGGTATTATCTAACCACTTTTTAGTCTAAGAACCACTACACATAATCATTCATATACACACAAAGAGTTGTACAAGTTTTTGGTGTAATGTCGTGTTATCTATTCTGAATTATATGTCTAAGGGTCTTATTTTTCTCTTAGGTAATTTGGCTTCTGTGGTACGTAATGTGAATTCATTATTTCTTTTGCCTAAATATGATCTTCATTTATTTATTTGTATAGAGGATAAAGCAGACGTGATTGTATCTTTTGTAATTCCCATTAGCCTAATTCCCAATCCCATTTTCTCTTCTGTCAGCTTCTTTCCTCTTTTCGCGATTTCTCTTGGCAGAGAATGATACTTGTGTCAGTCTAGTGATCAATAACTGAGATTATAAGTCTTAATTCTCTCCCACTGTTTCACCAATGGAGTGGTTTATTTCTGCCAAGCATGTGTTCATGCCCTAAGGGGTGTCATGCAATCTCGATATAGTCAAAATATCTAGCATAAAATTCGCTGCAGATTTTTTTCCTTGAAAAACAAAAATTCTCCAGATTTTAATGCATTAGCTGTGGTCATCTTTGTTTAATTTTTTTTTTTAAAAAAAGGATTGGAAAAGAAATCAGGATAAAGAAAGCCCAGGGCTTTCTTCTCTTATTTCCTCTTGGGATCACGTTGTTAAGAATTTGATATCATTCACTTTAGGAGTAAAAGAAAACTGAATATTTTTTTCCTCTACAGCTAATTGTGAACCTTCAATACAAATGGTGATGTTATCAATTCTCAAACACACTCTATTTAAAAAAAAAATCTTACTGAATGATATGGTTAGAACACAAGAGTATTCCTTCTCACTTAAGAAACTAATACAGGATATCGAATCAAGAATTCTAGGTGTCAGTGCCAATGGCCCCATTGGGGAATTCTTTTGCGCAAGTTACCCCATCTCCCACAGAGTGTGTATTAGAAGGAATGGCAGAAGTTCTTCCAACGTTCTTGTTCACCGTTAAATATTTTCCTGGTTCTAATATGGACACTAAAATCATGCTTTTACATTATACTCAGGAATATTTGGTGGCAAGGAAAATTAGACTTCTCTGTAATGGCTTGAAGACTCTAAGAAGTAAACTTTGCCATATAAAACTTAATTCCTTAGAAAAGATCTCAGTGTTAGCTGTGCTTAAGTCCCCTGTGTACATAAATCAGTAGAAGAAACCAGTTAAGGATACAAAGGAGAGAAGAGACAGCTAAAGGAAAATATGGACTCCTGATGAATTAAAATTGGATATGATACTTCTTGGTAGAAAACTCAGAGTTTAAAGTTTTCTAGTAAAAGTCAAGGATTTCAGAATTTTTAAATCTTTTGTTAGCTGAGTGATATTAAAAAGTAAAGCCAGTTTTCCCCTGTGTAAAATGATGGAATTGGGCAAAATGATTGTTAGGATCCTGTTCTGATGTGATATTTTGTATGCGTTTTACTGCATACCAGTTGTTGGGATATTTAAGTGCTTTGGTCATCTTCTTTGAGATTTTCTTGTTGGCATAAACAAATTAGTCTGTTTTGCCCTAAAAGAGATGACTTAGAGAAGCATATTAGAAATTGCACCTTATGTAACTCTCAATAATTCTTTGGAAATCTCACTCTAATAATATTCTTTGACTCAAGCCATGGCATCACATAATAAGTCATTATTTTAGCATGACACTTTATCTTCTGTTATCCAAAAAGGCAGATCAGCTCTGAAGCTCTAAAGAAATGCTGATGGAACCTAAAGATGCTCAGGCCTGTAATTCTCATACATTATACATTTCTAATAGATCTTCATCCAACTCCAACCCTTTAAAAACATGGCCTATTATCAAACATTTTTAGACATATCCACGATGGCATCTACATAAGGAAATAGTCTATTGTATTAATTAGGGTAATTTTAGCTGCTTAAACAAATAACCCCCAAACTTTCAGTAACTCAGCCCTGCTGAGGTTTATTTCTTGCCCAAGTAACAGTGGGATGTGGACATTCCTGGACAATATAAACTTTCCTTCACTCTGTGATATAGGGAGCTATGATTCTTCCCACTTATACTTCCACCATCCTTCAGGATCATAGAGATCTCTGCTTCCAGTCAATAGACAGCGGGAAAGAGGATGGAGAAAGCTCACTGCTTCTTAACTCCCTTGGGCTGGAGGCAGCACACACATTCCTTTTGGTCATAATGCAAGGGCAGCTGGAAGATGCAGTCTCTGGCTGGGAAGTTCCTTTCCAGAGTGACTCTCCCCTATGCAGGGGCGGCACAGACATCAACAGCTATCTCTGCTCCATCGGATGTATCAATTAATATTAGAGGCTTGTTTTAGGTCTGTCCTTGAATGCTCAGGTCACTGTGATTCTTTATTAAGTGACTACCCACACACGAGTTTTTACCAACTTCATTAAACCATAAATTGAATTTTTGGCTGAGTCCTGTCCCAAGATTGACACCAGCACTCCTCCATTTATGATTTGAATGACTCTCATTACATTCATTACTAAAATAGGAAGGCATGCCAGAAGCAAAGTGGTTATTAGACAAAGCAGTCCTGGATGAATTTATATGAAGACAGTCTTTCCCAGCAGATTATTTTCCTTTTTGCTTATTAACTCAAAGTTCCTGTTTAATAATGGAAAGAAGAACACTCTCCTTGTCATTAGGAGAACTGGCACTAAATGCTTCCCTCTTTTGACCTCATTTCCTCACTGCAAAATGAAGAGTTTAGATGGAAACCATTTCCAAGACCTTTTAATGCTCTAAAATCTCTGGAGTTTGGTGATACCTGTATCTTGCTTGCATACTTCAGGCCTTTGAAATTCTGCTCTTTCATCTTGTGGTCATTCACACTGATGGTTTTATTCACACTGGCTCTGCTCAGCTCTGACTCTCTTTGCCAGTGTGATCTGTCAACTGCTTCCTCGTCCCCAGCAGCTCTGTTGTAGAATTTCTGATCATGAAATATCCTTTCCTGCCACTCTTTCAATATCTAGAATCTGGCCTTATATGCTCAAATTCATAATCAGTTCCTTGAAGCTTTATGTCCCAGATTATGATAACTAAGCTACTTAACCCTTTAAAATATATTCCCCAGCTAGATATCACTCTTTTCTCTTCGATTCTGATTTAAAGCCCATGAACGTGATCCATTTGATGGGACCATCTGTTTTTTCCTTCTGCCAAAGACATTCTGCACATTTTGGCAGCTTCCCTAAGTGTACTCAATAACTCGTGCCAAGTACAGTTGGAAAGCTTCATGAGTCCAAACTCTGAAAACAACTGAACCAAGCAGGGTTCATCTTAAACTGATTGTTGATTTGTGGTGAGTCAAGTAGCCCTGGCCTGTACATCTTAAGGACTGGAAGAGCAGAATGATAAGTTGGTGTCATAACTACCCCCTACTGACAATGTAGAAGTTTTTTAAATTTATAAAATAGTGACATTGATGAGATTTTATTCCCAGAGTTCTGCACCTCCATTTTGGGATTTACAACCTCTATCCATGTAAGTACTACTGTGATCCCTTTTGTACACGTAACCCTGTGCACACCGAGACACAGCTTATTGGTTCAGATGAGGGTGTCTGACTCCTGCTGACTAAAGCTCAGCCCGTCCAGGAGGCAGGTGGATTTAGAACCCAGGTGGTGTCTGTAAGAAAAACAGCTTGAGTGTTATAGGTCACCATGCGTCTTGTTATGTGGACTACAAAAAGAAAGGTAGCATGTCTTCAATCAGAGAGAGAAAGAGAGATAGAAAGAAGAAAAGGGAGGGAAGGAGGTAGGGAGGGAGAGAAGAAAGAAGGGGAGGGAGGAGAGAAGGGAGAGAAGGAAAAACAGAGGTGAGCAGAAACATTGAGATAAAGAAAAAGTTCTGATATCATTTGTGCTGCTGTTTTTTCCTGAGCCCAACCATATTTTTCTTCTTAAACTCCACGAGATATTAAACTGTTTTAAAAATCAACTCCCTCCTCTTTTTTACATAAGAAAGTCATGTCACTTGCAAACTAAATATTAATGTATATATAGTGAAAAAATAAAATTTACTATCCTTCCAGTCAATCTGAGGCTTAACTCATATATTAATTATTGTCAAAGAATCCAGATTAAAAAATAGAATTTTAATCATCTGGAGGTTTGCTCTTTATTTAAGATCAATTATTCAAATGATGGCATTTTTCATAGTTTACTTGTTATCTAAACAGTACATATTTTTCATGTATCCAGATTCTGAAGGTTAATCACTAAAAATATTTACATCTTTACTGGACTTTAAACATTTCATTGGATAAAAGATGGGGATGCAATTAATTTTTTCTGTTTTAATATTAAACTTTCTTAAAGAATCTTACAAAACTTACATGTTACTCTTACTCAAAAGATTCTTATTATAGTTCTCATTTGTGTAACAGAAAACCCACCACAAAATTCAGCATGATGTGTAAAGAATGTTTTGAGAAATAAGATTAAAATAAAGCTTAGTGATTTCTAATGCCTTTATTCAATTTGTTCAGACTGTAGAAAAGAATAAGTTAACCAAAGAGGCAAGCATTATTCCTGATTCTTATCATCAAAAGTTCACATCATATCAGTGACGAAGTTTTCTAAAGCTTTGTTACATATATAGTATATCTTAAAAGAAAGTTACCAGGGTCTTGGTGTCAGCATCCAGACAAAGCGAATTTCAAACTAGATGCAAATGGAGCTTATGGATTATTTTCTGATTAACTCTTTTGACAGTGATTTTATAAACATTGATATATTTATGTTCAGGTTATAGGGAACCTGTTACTATTACATTTTTTCTTCTCATTTTAGTTCCATTAAATTTGTCTTGACTTAAATTATAGAGCCCTCTTAGGGAATGTGGCCTTTTCTAGGTGAGTTACTCCAGGATCCCATCCGATGAGGTGGCAGTGTGATGCAATGAAAGGTCTCCATCTTTTGAGATGGAGCTCTATGTTGGAATTCTGGCTTGAGAAATTACGAATTGTTTGTCTTTGGGCATATTATTTAACCCCTCCAAATCTTATTTTGCTCATCTCTAATATGATGATAATAAAATTTGACTTGAAAGGTAATTGCAGAATTAAAGACAAGGGCATGGAACACAAGATACAGGGTAGGCAGTAAATAAACAGTTGCAATTATTGTTCACTGGCATCCTCAATCAGAGTAATAATTCTCTTTGGCCCTACTAAAGTTTTTATAAATGAATTGGATCATTCCATTCTTGATATCCAAGCTTATTACTCCTTCAGTGCAAATGGAAGAAGTTTTTTCTCCTTTCCCAAATATTTCCATTGAATCAGTGATTTGCATATGAACACAGATCTTGTTATACTTATCATACACTCTGAAAGCAGAGGATGCAAAGAGATGGAGCTCTTCTTAAAGCAGTGACACTAGAGAAGACTTTAATCAAAAAGGCTCCCATCTTCTGGTTTTCTGGAGAGATTGCTGAAAATCACCCAAATACTTGGTTTTCTTTTAAAAACGTAATCTGTCAGCAGGGTTAAATTCTTCAATTTATTGTCTCTTTTACCGTCTATCACTACATATACATTAATAAGGAAATGTCTTAGTCTAATCCGGCTGCTATAACAAAATACCATAGAAGATGGCTTAAAAACAACAGAAATTTATTTCTCACAGTTCTGGAGGCTGGGAAGTCCAAGATCAAGGCTCTGGAAGATTCTGAGTCTGATAAGAACTTGCTTCCTGATTCATAGACAGCTGTCTTTTCACTGTATCCTCACATGGTGGAAGGAGTGAGGGAGCTCTGTGGAATCCCTTTTATAAGGGCACTCTCCCACTCATGAGGGCTCTGCTCTGATGACCTCATCACCTTCCAAAGGACCCACCTAATACCATCATACTGGGGAGTTAGGATTTCAACATACGAATTTTGAGGGGACGCCAACATTGTCTACAGTAGGGAGGAAACAAGATAGAAGTAGCTAGCTTTTGGCCCCTCTCAAAGAATGAAAGATATAAAAACATCATATTTTCATTTGGTTAAACAATCAGAAAGGAGAAAAATACATATGTAATTTTAAAGAAGCTTTTTCTATTCTCTCCTTCTTCTTACCCCCAAAAAATTGTTAAAAAGAAAAATATGTTCCAAATTAATGAATGAAATAGCCTCTGAATGATGGATTTGAAAATGTATTGCATTCATTTCATAAAAAAAGGTCTCATAGTAGAAAATAAATTTGTTCAATACCAAGGTTTTCAATTATTATCAAATAAAACATTTGAGTCATGTCTTTCACTATTAAAGTCAAGGAAGGCATCAGTGTTGCGATTCATAGCGAGAATAGCAGATTCACGACGGCTGGCTTTATTCAAATTTATCATTGAGCATTCAAAAACAATTTCCAAAGCAAATTTTCTATTTCTTATTATAGAAATCAGTGCAAACAAACCATCATGACTTTTAAAGGCTCAACTATTCCTATAAATACCCACTCAATGCCTGTTTTAATTTTACTATTCCTTGAAGAGTTAACCCTTATTTTGGTTACTAACAGCATGCTGGTCTAGAACATCAAGAGGCACATAGTGAGCGCTCAAAACTATTTCTTGAATAAAATTTATTTTTATATTAGAAATTCATATTTTGACTTTTAGTATCTGAAAACATATGTTTTATCTGTACATAATGTGTCTCTTGGCTCAGTTATGATTATCTACTTGTCTGTTTCACTAAGTTCTAACCAATAATGCACAAAAGTTAGATGCAACAAAGAGAGGGAGAGTATGGAAGAGTTTGCATATTATTCCTCAAGTAACATACACCAATGATAAAACACCATGAAACTTTACTTTTTCTATTAATTTAATGTATCAAATTTTATATCAGGCAAATTATTTACTGGACTTTTAAAAAGTTAATTTCAATCAAGTTGCATGATTGTAGGATATAAATACCACTCATTTCATCCTCATGTGCCCTACCAAGTTACTTTCCAACTTTCATTGCACTTTCTCTTTCTTTGTTTCTGTTTGGTCCCTTTGACTCATATAACCTTAGATCATGTTTCATTTAGTTTTAAAAAACCCCTCTCTCCTCTAATGACTTAAAGATCTTGTGGATATCAACATACTCCACCAAACTTACCAATAGTTGACTTATTTGCCACTGGTGATTCAACAGTGTGTTATTATAACAACAATATTGGTTGTACATGGAGGCATGAAAAAGGTAAAATATTTAAAAAGCATTTTTTTGTTATTATGAGAGCTCTTCAAATGCATATTCACATGGCCATTTCACCCTTTGCCCCATTGCATGGATGTTTGGGGAATTAAAAAAAAATAGCAAAAAGCAGCAGAGATAAATTTATGTGGTTTCCAGGGGAGAGGCACTTCACAGACGCACTGGGCTTGGAAGTTATTCATTCTTACCAAAAGCACAAGGCCAAAGTAAATTGTTCCTTCTAGTATATGACAGTAAAGTTACAATTGAAATGTGAGGATGTGATGGTCAAGGTAGGAAAGGTAGATGGCACTTGGTTCTTAACTTTTACAGATCTCATATCAATCACTCACTGTATCAAAGAATCTCAGACTCATGATGATAGAAACCAAAGTTTTTGGGTTTTTTTTAAGATAAGTACATTTTTGTGATTTGTGTAATTTATATAACTTATGTGATTTTTGTTAATGACTCAATAATAGCTGTGTAAATTCTGTCATACCTAGTTTACCTATGTGTACTATTATTACCAATTTATGTTTTATAATTCGAGAATCATTGTCAAGAGATACATTATGGGGGCCGGCCCTGTGGCCGAGTGGTTGTTTGTGCACTCTGCTTTGGTGGCTGGGGGTTTGCGGGTTTGGATCCTGGGCAGGGACCTATATACCACTCATCAGCCTGTTGCGGCAGCGTCCTACATAGAACTAGAATCACCTACAACTATGATATACAACTATTTACTGGGGCTTTGGGAAGAAAAAAAAAGGAGGAAGATGGCAACAAATCTTAGCTCAGGGCCAACAGTCTCCACCAAAAAGCATGTTTAAAAAGGAAAAAGAGATATATTATGAGTACTAAGGACTGAATATCCTAGATTACACTTTGATTAGGCCAAGTGATCAAATAACAAGCAAAGCTTTGACAAGGAGATTTTAATGGGATCAGAACAAGCGTTAATTCAAACTGGGGAAATGGAGGCCATCACAGATTGAGGCAGTGCACCAAAAGTAAGTGTGAAAGATTAAAAGACTGATTTGGGCTTTCCTAACTAGAGACAACTGTCTTCAAATTTGTAGTCCAAATATAAAGAGAAAGATAGATAAAGTAGGAACATTAATAGTTATAACACAGCAGTAACTGTAACAGCAGGAATCTGATACTTCTAAGGGCACAGAGAATCTGGGTGCATTCTCTACTCACGGTCTTTCTGGAAATATTATGGGAAGAAGACAGCTGACAAGATGGGGACAGGTGGAACCTGAGGAGACCAGAACAAGGACAAAGACTGTCTCCTCCACTCAGTGACAGACTTTATGGAGCTTCAGAATGTATAACAGGCAGTTCAATGACAGTTGCATCTATGAATGTCTTTTGAGTTAAAATTTAGCTTTAGTAAGACTATACACACCTCTCTACTGTTGATTTTTTTATCTATGTTTTTGCCAAGTAATGCTTTAAAAATCTGCAGTTATGAATCAGAATATAACAATTGAACTCAGATGGATTCAGCTGGTTACATAGTAATGACATCGCTTTACTTGCATGTTCAGGCTGCAGTCATGGGCAGCTATTATGGCTGGAATAGGCAGTTTTGAGGTGCAGGCCTTAAGACATCTCCTGTCTTATGTTTCTAGAGATGTATGCACACAGAGCAGCTTTGTTAGTCTATTTTTTTGCACAAATGTGAGTTATTTCATGAGAGAACCACAGTACACACACACACACATACACTCACACAAGCTTGTCAACATCACTACTCATGAAGATGAAAACATTTCTTCTCCCTCTTTGTTTATGCTGCTCTTCAAAAGAGAAAAAAAACCATGCAGGATAAAGTAGCATTGTTTGTCAATCTCTTTCGAGATTTGGATTCAGTCCAGAAAACCCAGGAGGAAGTTCAAGTCAGCCACAGCTAATCTGCAGAAAATCCACCCCAATGACTTCCCCCACCCTCATCACTGCTGATCTTTTCATGTATTCTTTATAAAGAATCCATTGAACTTTAATTAATATGAAAAATTCAGGTTTTCATCTGATTTGAATGTGACTGACATCATGCTGCTGCTAAAAGCGGAACAAAGGACAAGCATGGTGAAAATAAAACTTAAAACCTGGTGCCTGTCACCGTTTTATTTTCTCACCGACAAATCATCTCCAGCATTTCCGTGATGCATGACAGAAAGACATCAATAGTATTTTCCAGGAATCTTGATGTCCATACCTATAAACAAGGACACACTTGAAAAACATCTATAGACAGGAAAGGACATAATTCATATCTGTCAAATGAATCAGCTGTCTCTAGTTCCAAAAGTCCAAGTTAAAAATGACTGAAGTTCCACAGTTACAGGTATATGATTCTAAAAGGGTCAATGGAGTAAATGGGAGGAAAAAGTCTTTAGAAGTGAAACCACACACCCCTACATCCATCTGTTGTTTGCACACATGCAGCTTTCTCCTCGTGTCAGGGAATTGTTCAAAGTAGGCACAAATGTGTCTTTGGAAGGGAGCTGAGTAGCACAGGGCACCTTCCTCTCAGCTCCTGGCCACTAGCTTCTGCTGGCCGTGGACAAGGCCACTCTCCTGTTTATGTCTTCTGCTTATACAGGTGCCTGGTACATGTGTCCTGATGTTGCACAGCTGCTTTACAGGGACTGACTGTGGCCCTACATCCTGCTTCCTCCACAGAACGTGGTCTACCGTCACAGCAATGTACAAAGGCCTAAAAAGTGACTATAAGAGTAAAACCAACACATTTCTTTCATCAATAAAATGTCTTGGGCATTGTGTTTCAAAAATTCACAGTCGACTGTTAAACAAGTGTTGAACCTCTCTCCCTTTCTCAGCCAACATGGCGCGCGTGGTTGGCCCCCATGGTTGGCCCCCGGGTCTTCTCACAAGACTTCCAGGATCAAGCAATTCCTGACCAAGAAACAAAAGCAGAAACATTCCATTTCCCCATGGACTTGAATGAAAACTGGTGACAAAATCAAGTACAACTCCAAAGGAGACATTGGAAAAGAACCAATATATATCTACAAGGAATCCCACATGTGATAGCTCATGTATTTATGCTGTATCAAAATCACTAACATGTTATCATATCAAACTGAAAAAGTCACCATAATCTGGACAGTTGGACACAGTTTATTGGGAAAATAATGATCTTTTTCTTTGTTTTTATGCCTCTTTGCTAACAGCTTGGTTCAGTAATAAATATGTGTGATCCTTTGTTTGAAAAAAAAGATTCAAAATTAGGACTTTGTTCCAATTTTGTCTATCAGCCTTGGTCAAATAGTTCTATGTACATCCACTTCTATTTCCCAGTACTGCAGATTTGGAATAAGATAGGTCATCTTTTACAATATAGATGTGATTATATATCATTTGAATTCTTAAAGACTCTAAGGTAAAAAAATCTGATATTGTGAATCTCATAAAACCATCTGAAATTCTGGTCAGTTTATTTAAAATCTGAAGCATCTTAACTTACTTTCAGTTCAATAACAGTTTTTTTCCTTATTTCCCTGTAACCTCTGATAAGTAGACAGATGCTTTTCCATACGTGTGCACACATATACAAACATGTATATGCACATATAAAACTTTAAAAAGTCATAGTATAAATAAGCAGCATTGAAATAGTTTGATTTTAATATAATCCTGTGTAAAGGAATATGGTTCCAGAATGGGGTTAAAGGACAGCTGATGTCCATCTTTGTTGATGATTAGCTCGGGTCTTGGATTAAAAAGTTATAGAGTGATTCTGCCCATTTCCTAGATTTTTTGCATACTTGTTTTGGTAAATTCTGTGGACATTTAAGTGTGGTTGGTTTAACCCTGTATTTCTATCAAAGCATTCAAGACCTTCAAGAACATGGGATAGTTTGGAAGGCTGGGGTTGGTAGACAATTCTTTGTCAGCCTCTGACATTTCTGCATATCTTATAGATAGAGGCACTATCTGCTTTGGTTCTGGATTATCTACTCAAGGATGTTTGCATGGTGAATAGCTTTAGAAAATAAGGATGGTGTCTCTCTCCAGAGCAAAGGGCAGGTATATTTACTGTATAGTATAATAAAGTTAATGTCTCTTACTGGGGCAAACATCAAGCAGGCTTATTGCCCAATATAAAAGATTTGTGTTCTTAAACTCAGGGTTTTTTCTCTATAATGCAATGCACTATGTGTACAGTAATTACCTGGCTCTTTTTATGTTGCCCTGTGGGAATTAGGGCAACTGGCACAAGTGGGGAACTGGCACAAGAAATGCTGATGCTCTGACTCTGCTATTAATGTGAGTAACAAATTTTCCTTTGTTTCTGATCCAGGAATCTTGTGTCTCATGCCAGCATCCTTGAAACTGCGTCAGGCTAACTTACTCACTTGCAAGCAGAGTAAAATCTCAGACTTTTCACTGTTCTTTACAGCTGAGTATTCGGCCTGGTAGGAATGCTGATTTTGTACTTATTATGGTCCCACTCCTATGAAGGTCAGATAACAGAAATATTTTCTTTGGACTGATGCATCAGTAAGCCTATGCTATAGAACACGAATTGGCAACCTGCTGCCCATCCGTAGGCTAAATATGGCTTACCACCTGTTTCTGTAAACAAAGTTTAATTTGAACACAGCCATGCACATCACTTACATCTATGGCAGCTTTCATGCTACAACAGCAGAGTTGAGTAGTTGCAACAGAAACCGTATGGCCTGCAATGACTAAAATATTTACTATCTGACTCTTTGACATTTGTTATAGACCAAAGAAGGCAACCAAAAATTGAGGTCATCATCAATTGATTTAGGAATATTTGGCATAGAGAGATGGAAATAAGATAGATTTTGCATGACAGGATGAAAGAGAGCTTAACAGCTAACAGATAAACTCACTGACTGTATATACTACACTTTTGCAATGTATTCAACAAATATGTAAGCCACAATCACAGATCCAGATCCTTCAGGACTCAGTTCATCCTCTCTCTAAGAAGCTGACCCTGATTCTATATTTGGAAATTTATTTTTTCTCCTCAGAGCTCCCATAGCAGTTTGTCTAAACATCTTCTATAACCAATTTTCTACCTTATGTAATATTTACATACACATGATTTCTCCTACTAGACTATACACTTCTTAGGGTGGAACCCATATCTTTAAATAGATTAACACTGTTATTTCCTTGATCCAATTTACTAGATAATGATCCACCTTTAGGGACCTAGAGATTGATTTGAGTAAATCCTTTTTTAAAAGTAGGAACCATTAAAGTGGGATTTTTTCTCCTATAATTCTAAATAGCAAATTATGCCCTTAAATTAAAAAATTAAACATGTTCTAATGCTCTATCTTTGCAGAAGACTTCCATTTCTAATTATACTTCTTAAAGTTTAATTGCATTTCCTTAGTTGGTGTCAACTTAATAAAGGAGGAGGGTGACAGAGAATAGAACCATTCCTGTTGGCAGGGGAAAGCATGAATACATATTGGTTTTTCTTGAGAAGGTGACGTTGGACAAGATACAGAAGGAGACATTGCTCTGAGATAGACATAACCAACTCTTGGAAATAGAGAAAGAGGTTGAGCCAATCAGTTCATTTCAAATTATGTGTTACATAGTCATGGTAGCAGGATTCAGGTAGGTATGAGTAGAGTGCCAAAGCACTGTGGGATCAATACACAGAAGAAGATTTTCAGAGAAGGAAGATTCATCAATGTTTTGGGGGTTATTGAGCTGATCATTACCCTCATTCTACAGATGAGGACAACTTGACTTAAACAAGTCAAGTGATGCTTAATGTCACACAACTAGAAAGTGATGAGTGAAGTTTAATTCAAGTTCAAACCATACAGAGCACTAATTTTTAGTAAATATATTCCACTGCCTTCAGATGGGCAAAGCTGCTTCCCACTCAGCCATACTGCTCCTATGAAAGAAAGCCTTAAACTATGGATATACATCTACAGCTCTACTGGAAAAACCTCATTAAGATGGGGAGTTGAAAGGAAGGGGTTGATCTACACAGTTTCAGATATGATTTACATCTGAAGCTCATTTAGTCCCTTCTATTTTCATTCAACCATGAGGGAGTGGTTATTCTTGTTCCCCAGCCAACTCCATTTGCTAATAATGGCACCTCATATATTCACAGTTCAAATGTTCTAACTTCCAGCAATCTATTCCTGTACTGTTCACACTCGCAGGAAGAGAATTCTATTGCTATTGCAGGCCACACCATTAACGTATTTAACATCTAGAATAAGGAGAGGCAACCTTTGATCTAAATCTTTAAGATGTCTTAATAATAATTTTTCAGGCAAATCTCATTATTTCTCGATGGTCTCAGGATAGTCCAACTCCAAAGTAATTATGACATATACCAGCTGCTGGTCCAGAGCTCTAGGGTTTCAAACAAAGGTTGGAACCTCTTCAGAGAAACCAGAGTCTTGAAGGAGGACAAAAGGCATGGTGGGAGGAGAGTTTTCGGTAACAGGCACTCATCCTGGTTTAGTCTTTTCATTTTGAATCATTTAGTTTCATTGTGACCTCAACAAAAGATCTAACTGAAAGAAAAGTAAAAGTTTCATAGCCAACAGGATAGGAAGGTGAAAAAGTTTGAGCGGACAGAGAGAGAGAGAGAGAAACTAAAGCAGAAATTCAAGAAAATTGAAGAAGTATGGCTTTCATATAGAACAGAAATTAGAGGGTTTAAGGTGAAGTGAACTTGAGTCTCATGTGTTTGCACAGGCATAGACCTAAGAATAATCAGATGTTAGAAGTGTCCATATTGGATTACTGTTGAAACTCAGAATACATACCATAAAGCTGAAACTTGGTTTTTGAGTCTGGCAGCCAAAGCCTACCATCCACTTTGTGGAGAACAACCCCAAAGCTCAAGGAACAAGCTTGCATGTTTCTTCGTATCCTATAGTGACGAGGTTTGTTTTTGACTTTTTAGAGGATCCTTATCAGCCTCAAATTCTAATATAGTAAAACTATTTTCAAGGTAAAAGCAAAATGGATATGCACATTTTATAAGGCTTCTTGCATTTTAGGTTTAGATAAACAATGTGGTGTCAATGGGAAATCGGGGATGGTGTTTATTTCTGACAACCCTAACTAAACTACCAGTACTTAAGGTTCAGAACTATGTCTCAGTTTTTTTGTACCTCCCCTTCAAAAGTACTTATAACAGTCACTAGTATATCATAGGAGCTCATTAAATACTTATTAAATTGAATCAGTAGCACGATTTTTATAAGATTTATGGATGGATGCAGCTATGATTATAAATATTCATAAACCTATGGGCAAGATAAAAATGCCTCTGACTTTTTCCTAAATCTACTATTCTATATAATAGCCACAAGATAGACTCAATTAGTTGTATTTTTATTACTTTCATATGGTGTGGAATACCCCACTAGGAAGCCTCAACCAGGTCAACAAGAGGATGTCAGCTTTGACCATAAAATTGTCATTGGGTTGATGCCAATTCTTTTTTGAAAACGAACTGTAGAGTCATACATTTTGTTTGGAAGTTGGTGTAATTTATTTTATTAATCAGATCTTTCATATCTGAAACCAAATATCACCTTCCTCCTGAAACTGGCTCTTCCTGTGTGTTACATATTTCAGCAGGATCTCCCAGTTTACAAGGGTGAAATCGATGAGTCCTCTTAGCTGTCTACCTCTCCTTCACTGTTCACATCTATTCCGTTCTGAATTCTGTGGATTTCACCTTCATTGAGATTTTTGAATCTATTACCTCCTCTTCATTCCCTCTACCACCACTCTGATTTAGATCATTTAGTTCTGGTTTGGGCCACTGAAATAAATTTCCAATTGGCCTTCTTGGATATAGATTCTTCCCTCTCCAATAATAGTTCTGCTAGGTACGTCTTCTATATACACTCCTTTCCAAAAATAGTTTAGTGACTTCTGATTACCTAGTAAATAAAGTCCATTCTTCACATATTTTTCTTTTTTTGAGGAAGATTAGCCCTGAGCTGACATCTGCTGCCAATCTTCCTCTTTTTGCTGAGGAAGACGGGCCCTGAGCTAACATCCATGCCCATCTTCCTCTACTTTATATGTGGGAGGCCTGCCACAGCATGGCTTGACAAGTGGTGCCATGTCCGCACCTGGGATCAGGGCTGGCGAACCCTGGGCCGCCAAAGCAGAACGTGCACACTTAAGCTCTGCACCACCAGGCCGGCCCCATTCTTCACATATTTTTAAGAAAGTCTTTCTAAAAATTAGCCTTACCTCTTTCCAGTAACAAGCTCGGTAATTATGATCAAGACAATCACCTCTCAGAGTCCCATTTCCTCAACTTAAAAGTGAAGGGGTAAAACTGTTTCCGTCTTGGCTTACTGCTCATAGGGTAAAATGTGTATTGCATATTAATTCAAATTTCTTTCTATTCCCAGACCATGATCTAAACCAAAGGGCTCCTAAATATTTTTAGTATACGGACATTTTATGAGATTTTGATGAAAGCTGGGGACCCTCTCCACAGAAGAATTACATACAGAATTTCATGGGATGAGCGTGTGGACCCTCAGAGAGTGTGTGGAATTACCCTATACTTTCTTCCTTTAACATCTTTTTTTACACCATTGTATGATCTACATTTTCCAACAGATCCCAGGTCACTTTTCGAGATCTACTTCAGATATGACATCCTCGTTCTTTAATTTCACTGGTTGGACATGAGTGACCCATTCTCTAACCCCCATAACATTTGCGTGCACCCTTCTCGGGGTACACATGACATTCCACATTGTATTTTAACCCTTTGTGTTCTACTCCAATTATTCTACTATATTGCAAGAGCCTTGCAAGAAAAACTGACGTCTTACTCCCTTTTGCTTCCTCCTGCGCCCTTCAGCCCACTTCTGTCGCCCTGATATAGACCTTGAACATTAAAGATATTCAGCAAACATCTATTAAGTCAATGAATAAATGAAGAGCTAGGGCAGAAGTTAAAAAGCTCTAATATAACTTTTCATTTACTTATGTGTTTATTTCTTCTTTAATAACAGTAACTTATAAAATATCCTAACAATAAATAACTGGAAATAAAAGGTGAAGTTAGGCCATCTGGCAGTAGAACAGCTGTAGAATTTCATGGAATATTTTTGAGACAGGCTAGATTTTGTCCTGATTACGTAGTAAAATAATGTTACTCCCTATGATAAGAAGGTCAACTTTCACAACCATGAGTTCTGTGTTACATTTACAATTCATAACGTTCAATCTTGGAGGAATAATTTTTTTTTAATTTGGAGAAAACAAAGCTCAGTTCCTCAAAGTAAGACTTTAAAGAGAAACTGTAGAACACTTTGCACAATCTCCAAATGCTTCCCAAGGTCGTGGTTTGTGTCCTAATGACTGAGTAAATAACCCTTTCTTACTATGCATTTATTCCTCCAAGGGAAATAGTCTCAACACATTCCTTCCTCTTATTCCCATTCTGGTCACCTAAAGGTTAAGTTCTCTGATTAAATGACAGTAATGGCCCTGATTTCTGGATCAATGGACCACCACTCCCCTTTGGAACTGGACACACCCCACCCTACAGAGACCCTCTATTTTGAGCTCCTCTAAATTAGCTTGTTAATATGTCCATGACTTTAGAAATCCAACATTCCATACTGAGTAGGAGTCTTAGCCCAAATCCCCAATCCTACATGGCTTTTAACAAGATGAAAATGGTATTCATGACATGACTCACACATGCAATCTCAAATACAGTCACTCCCTGCACCTATTCTTTGGACATACTAATAGAAATTTTTTAAAATGTATTTTCGTACTAAATCAATGTGATAGAATAATCTAGACACTCCCCTTTAAGTGGGGATGGGGTGGGAATGCCAATGAGCCATATTTGGAATAAAAAGAATCTAATCAGAGCTCCTACTTCTAATCCTGATGTCAAGGAAAAAGCCATTGGTGGATATGTTGTGGTTCTTTCAAGATAAGTCAGGCCCAGAGAAGAGTCAATGTTCCTTAGAACAACATTGTTGTAGTTTTTCATTTGGAGAAGATGGAGTGATGCGAACAGGAAGAATAGACTTGTCTCAAGTGAGACCAGTCTGTGCTGTCTCTGGCGAAATCAGAGACACCGCTGGCCTTGCTCCCTAGGTCAACTAAGGAATTACTCAGCATTGGCCTTGCTGTAGACTTGAACTGGACTTGTAAATCACAGAGGAGAACTCTGAACTCTGTAAAATAGAGACCTGAGGGGTGGAGGGAGGAGAAAGTGTCTTGGTGGAGAGGAGGAGCATTTATGAACACCCTTCTTTGGATCTAAGAAGGAAATACCTTTCTTAGAAAGCCCAACTCTGTATGATCCCCTTCTGAGGCTTGGTACAAAGGAATAAATAAGCTAAATATAGCTCCTTTAGCTAAAAAAGTGTAAAAAAATATTGTTATGGAATTATTGTGTCCCCCTAAAATTCATATGTTGAAATCCTAACCACAAATATGACGATTTAGGAGGTGAGGTCATTCGGAATTGATTAGGTCTTGAGGGTAGAGCCTTTATGAATGGGATCAGTGCCCTTATACAAGAGACCCCACAGAGCTCCCTGGTTCTTTCCACCAAAAGATACGGCGAGAAAATGACAGTCTGCAACCTGGAAGAGGGCCTCCACCAGAACCCAACCATGCTGGTAACCTGATCTCTGACTACCAGCCTCTAGAACTATGAGAAATAAATTTTTCCTTGTTATAAGCTACTCAATCTATGGCATTTTGTTATAGCAAACATAAACTAAGATGACTATATATGTACATAAAGTAATATATATGCATTAATATGACATAAATTATATATGCCCTACTCTAGTTATAGAGAGCTACTAGAGTGTTGACTGGAAAACTCTATGCCCTTCCATTGAGTTTGTTTTGTGTTTAGTCTGAGCAAGATTGGAACAGCAGGATATATCTGGGTAGAGAACGGTGACCATTTCCTATCTCTGTCATCTTGCATGGCCAGGACAGAAATGAAAACCCACTGCCCCTGCTCCCAATGAGTAAATAATTCCTAGGCAGGGTCACTGCAGGTGCTGGCAGCAGTAAAGAGAAGACTCAGTTCCTTCAGGTGAGGACTGCAAAATCAAATTATCTGGCAGAAAAGGAAGGGGCTTCCCAGGCCTAGGTTATATTGGTGGCTTTTTGGAACGACACAATGTGGTTTTCCATATAGGAGGAAATGTCCTTCACAGCACTGTCTACCCAGAGCTTGTGACTGTGATATATTCAACTTTCATACAACTCCTTACTTCATACAACAGGTACTGGCACTCCCACCCCTTTCTTTCAGAGAATTTAGTTATTAGGGAACATTTCAGGCTTTCTAATGGAGCTCTGAGTGAGAGAAGCTGTTTCTGGGAGGAAAGTCTGAGCTTCAGTGAAGATGGCAGTGTTGGGGCCGGCTCCATGGCCCAGTGATTGAATTCGTGCACTCCGCTGCCACGGCCCAGGGTTTGGATCCTGAGCGTGGACATCGCACCGCTCGTGAGGCCACGTTGAGGTGGCGTCCCACATCCCACAACTAGAAGGACCTGCAACTAAGATATACAACTATGTACTGGGGGGATTTGGAGAGATAAAGCAGAAAAAAAAAAAAAGATGGCAATGTTTTTTTTTTTTTTTTTTTTTTTTACCAGACTGAGTCTTGGCCCTGTGGGGTACAGGGGGATAAAGTGGGAACAAGGTCCAGTTTGTATTCTCCTCTCCTGAAAAGTGAGGGCCCCTAACCCAAACGCCTAAGGACGAGGGTCTGGACCTGGCTTAATCACAGGCGATTGTGTTCTGTGGCATTTGCTTATAGTCAGAGGCAAGTTCCTCTCCTCACAAAATGTTCATATCCTCGTACTTCCTCTCCCAGGCACAGTGGAGCACAGCCTGACATTCAGGGAACAAAGAAGTTAGGGACCTTCACTCAGGCAGCCGCATATTTGTTTATTCAAGAGGATTGAGGAGGTTTAGCCATTTGGGCCCCATTCAACTATCAAGTAATCATGACCAAGAAAGACCTTTTTCCCCACTTGTATTCCAGGAACTGATAAGCTCCTTGGGGTCAAGTATGATGATTAGAAACTGTCAGGGGTAGGAAGGGCAGTGGACCTGTGCCAGGTGTTCAGAACCCCCAGTTGCCCAGGATAGCTGGGAGCAGCCTCCTGGCCTAGTTGACATTTTGTGACATTTTCACTTAGCTGAAGGGTTGCCTAGGTTTAAAGAGATGTAGCGCCTGAATGAACCATTATTATAGGTTGACTTGTGCTGAAATTTGCATGAAGCCATCCAGTATTTAGTTGTCTGGTTAAAAACAAATAAAAGAAATCAAATGTAAATATTCTTTTTTTCTTTGGCTATTTAAAATTGTCTTTCTTTCAACAAGATGCTCTGAAATTGGAACTCAGCATTACTGAAAACTTGAAGGCTGGAAAAAGAGACAATATGTTTTTCTAAAACTGCCATAAATGTGTCTTAATGATCTGTGGGCAGAGTGGCCATCTGTCTTACAGGCTGACTCTTGGATCTGACAGAAGTTACTTTGACAGATCTTCATGGTCAAGCAATGTAACACAAGGTACCCACTTATTTTCTTTAGATTAACTCTGGATTTTGGCAAAGTAATCTAAAGGTGAGTACTTAAGACTGGGATATTAATTATTTTGTTTATTATTGTAAAAGTGTGCTCCATCGTGGGGATGGTGCAGTGGTTATCACAACAGAAGAAAAAATAATGTGGGGAGAATTTCTAGTTTTCCATCTTTGTGGGAATGAACTTACCTCTTCCCTCTCCCCAGAAGCATATACAGAGATCTCTATTGTTTGAATTTCCAAGCGTCTTAAGGAACACGTTATGTACCAGAAGAGGGGCCTGCTGATACTATCCCTGTACTTTTGAATCAGCTGCTTCCATATTTACTGTATCTCTGTGAAGAGTGAAATGAATATAAGAGCCCATGAAATACAACATTGATACCATCGAATACTCTGCCTCATCCAACTCTCCCTAGCACAGAACAATTGTTTTCTCTTTTGAGCAGCTATAAGCCCTCATTTGGCACTTTGCATTTGAATCTTTTTATTTGCATGCACTCTCTTAGCAACCAGATTATGATTGAGCTCAATCCAATCCCATTCAGCTTAAAATATTATTCTTTACCTATTTCATGTCAGGGACTGTGCGAGGGGCTGGTGATAAATATCCAAGACATGGTCCCTGGCTTGTAGTAAATAATTTAATATATAGATGAAGAGGCTGGCTTGCAATCCAAGTATAGTGGGATAAGTGCAACCACGGAAGTGTGGTGAAAGGAGCAGATAGCAGGGCAGGAAGGTACAGGGCTGAAGGCAGAGGTGTCAGGAAATGGTCCTTAGAGATGTGACAGCTGTGATGGGCTCAAGGATGAGCTGACGTTCCTTAGGCAGGGGTGGGAGAAACAAAGGAAAGGAAACTTGTGTATCAGGCAGAGGGAAGCACGTGAAAAGGCATGGAACATGTGCTATTTGACCCATTTGGGGAAATGAAAGTGGTTCAGCACCAATAGAGCATAAAATTTAAAATAATGGAGATCAGCAGGAGATGATACTTGAACTCAGGTGATTAAGGGTTTTTTACGTTATGCTATAGAGCTTGGATTTTATACTAAGGTCAAAGGAAGTTATGTAAGGGTCTTTACAGGTTAGCGACAGAAATTATTATTTTTTGGTAAAGTGTGGAGAATGGGTTGGAAGAGGATAAGGATGAAGGTGTATGTTGTGGAATGAATGTTTGTGTCCACTGAAAATTCATATGTTCAATCCTAACCCCCAATGTGATGGTATGAGGAAGTGGGGCCTTTGGGAGGTGATTAGGTCATTAGGGTGGAGCTCTCATGAATTGGATTAATGACTTTATAAAAGAGATTTCAAAGAGCTCTCTCACCCCTTCTGTCATGTGAAGACACAGCAAGAAGATGTCTATGAACCCGGAAGAGGGTCCTCATTAGACAAAGAATCTGCTGCTGCCTTGATCTTGGACTTCCTAGTCCCTAGATTTGTGAAGAAACAAATGTTTGTTATTTAAGCAATTCAGTCTATGGTGTTTTGTTATGACTGCCTGAATGAGTTAAGACAATGTATATTTGCAGTAAATTCAATAAGAAATGACTAAGAAGGCAGCAATTGGCATAAAAAAGAACTATTTAGGTGACATAGCCTAAAGAACTTGGTGAACAAGAGGGGTGGGGATGGGGAAGTATCTAGAATCATTCCCAAGTTTCTACCTTGGGTATCTTGGTAAATGCTGGTGCTGATACCAAGCAAGGGCTTGATCTACTCACCATGAGACAAAAGACAATCTGTCAAGAGGCAAGGTGGTGGAGAAAGAAAATTTTATTTAAGCAATGAGCTAGCTAATCAGAAGATGGTGGACTATCATCCTAAAAAAAATCTTAAAGGGGAACTGATTTGGAAATGACTTATATAAGGCAACTGGGGTTGCAGAGGGGGCTCAGGAGTGTCAGGTGTTGAATGACTGCAGACCACTGGGCACATCACCATAGACACAAGTTTCAGATCTGCCAAATGTGACATTCCTGTGGAATCTAAGAAAACATTAGTTACTTTCTTATCAGGGAGAGAAGGAACAGTTTGGGCAGAGGACTTAAATTCTCTGCTAACAAGAATGACCACGAGAGAGTCATATTCTCTCCTGGTTACTGACTAGTTACTGATGAGCTTGCCTACATGCAGTTTCAAGTGTTTTTCCGAAGCACACTGTGAAAATAAGATGGGGGTGGGTGGTTTAGACATGGGAGTCTGTCATGCTAACTTGGTCATAGCACTACTAAGACGGAAAGAACAGAATTGTGAGGTAGAGAAGCTTTATGGAAAGGAAAATAAGAAGTTGGTTGTGGGATTTTTAAGTTAAAGTTTTGCACATTTCTACTGGTTGGGACAATCTGAGGCAACTAGCCAGTAGGCAACCAAAATGTAGGTGTGGAGCTCCAGGAAGAAGGCTGGGTGTGTGTCTCACCCTCTGTGTCCGCTGGCTCTGCCACCTGGCCCTGGCACTGCAGCTATTCATTCCAGGTCTGCGATGATGGTAGTAATTATGGTCCTAATGAAGATGAATCTTTAATCAGATGTGTACTTTATCAGCATCTGACATAGTTTAGGTAAGGCTGAAGTTTTCCTGAGGTTGGACTTAAGACAATTTGGATGGCTCCATTAAATTCTTTGCCCTCTCTGTGGTGTCATTCCCTTTGATGTGTCCTTTGAAGCAGGAGACTTTAACTAGAGTCTTCTGGGAAACACAGGGGGCCACAAAGTGATCTGACGCTGCCCACAGGGTACCATAGCTCCAGCTGTTGCCATGAGAAAAACAGCTGTCTCTAGAGTGTAAGGATGGCATATTCTCTCAAGATTGAAGGAAAGAAAATATTGCTTTAAACATCATCATCCACTGACATTAATCATCTTTTGCCTCAGGCATTCTACCTGGTGCTGGGTTAGAGTTATTTACTTTTTTCTTTATTCCAGCAGACCAGTGACCCATCCAGTTCAAAACTGAAAACTTCCAATAAAGTATTTGTATGTGCTGAAAATAAAAGTGTTAATCTGTTGGGATAAACATAGAAAATTGATTCAAATTGCTCTGAATGTTCAACTGCGTTTCAGAAGACTGTCCCTTCAGGTAAACAATCAGTTGACTTTTCCATATTAGATAGTTTCGTCAGGTTTAATGGGGTATCTAGAATTGCTTTTCAGTCAATTGGCTATCAAAATAAAAAAAAAAAAGGCTTTAGCCAAAATATCTTTTGTCTCATTGCACACTAGTTGGCTACTCATGGAGCTAATATTGCACTAAGCTTAATGGCTTGGGGGCAAATGATGAAAGCAATGACATCCAGAGGTATGGCCATGGCCACAGTTTGGCTTAGCCCTAAATCTTCCATCAGCCTAAACCAGGTGGGCAGTGAGGGGTGGGGAAAGCAGAAGTCAGTTGTCAAAGGCAGAGATGAAAGGTGGAAGACAAACAAGGCAAACCAGAAACACAGGGGAGATGGGAAGAGCCGGGTATAGAGGGAAAAGGGGCAATGAAAAGCAACTCCCTTTCCTTGGTCGCCCATGGTCCTTAACTGCTTTTGTCACCTGTGCTTATTTCCTTTTGTTGTTGGGGATTCTTGTTTATTTTTGTCCTACCTATTCCCTGCTTTCTTTGGGCTATTTTTCATTCTATAGAAAATGACAATTAAAACTTATTTTACATAGTAAGTGCATTTGTTTAAGTTGTTATGTATTTATTGAATGCTTCTCAAGTTTTAAGCCACTGGGTAAGATCAGGCACTATGGGGATTCAAATAGATAGCATGCATTGTCTCTCCTGGATGGGATTTGTAATCTGGTTTGGAAGATGGAACATACACATAAATAACTACATTGCAAAGCAGAATGGACAGGGTTAAATGCCTGAAAAGTACAATGGGAGCTCAGAAGTAGAAGGAGTTACTCCTAGAGGAAAACCAGAAAAGATTGCAATGAAGTGGCAACATTTTTAGCTGAGCAGTGAATTATGGTTAGCATTACAGTAGGCAGAGGCACACAAGGAAATGCATGAACAAAGACTCAGCGTGGCAAAACAAACAGCAGATCCAAAAAGATCCTGACAAAATTATTTGGGTAGAATTTGATAATCTTAAAACCTTTTTAAAATTTTTTTGCACAAGAATTTAATTTTATCATTCCCATTATTTTCCCAGAAAACACTAAGACCCTCCATTAAAACTCTACAAATGTAGTTATTATATGAATCCCAGCAAACATTACTTCCAAATATTTTTTAAGCTCTGTAAATAAAATATATACTCAAGTCATATTTGATTGACTTTGGGTAGTTACAGTCGAAGGTTTACACCCTCTGTCACATAAGTTGAGACTTTATTATGCATAATTCCTCCATTGTTTATAGAGGAAACTACTATAATGGCAACACAATATTTTTGCATTAGGAACCCACCAAAGTGAAAAATCACTTTATTTAAAAATAACTTTATTCTAGACAAATTGTAGATTATTATTTTTGTGTGTGAAACTGAGGGACAGAGCAGAGATAATAAATATATATCCGCGTCTACCATTCCATAAGTATACTGACCATTTGGATATCCCTTTTCATGAAGTACCTGTTCAATGTTTTGCCCATGTGTATACTGGGTTGCCCCTCATCTTCTTATCATTTTGTGAGTGCTTCATATGTTCTTTATATGAATCCTTTATAAAGCATATGTATTGCAAGCATGGGCAATTCTTATTTATGAGGTTATGTTCTCTAAAGTCCCCTTGAACACCAATTAGTGAATACTGAACCATTGCTCTTAGTTGAAACACAGGTTTAGGTTCCCGCAAGCCTCTGGTCACAACATTTTTGTCAATTATTCAATACATCGCCTTATTTTATGTGTTTTCTGTTTAAGGACACCTCATTCACTACATACGGTTGACTCTTCAACACTGAACTGACAACCAACAGTATTATAAGTCCTTATACGCCTTTGAAGCTTATCTAACACACGCGTTTTTCCAGAAGGCACAGAACAGCCTTCTTGTACTTAGGAACATCAAATAGCACTTAAGCAGTATGCTTGGGGGCCATTTGGAACAAGGAAGTCACCAAAAACCCGCAAAAATGCAAAAAAAAAGTAGTACCAAATATACTGTGAGGAGGGCACTTATGTAAAATATGAAAGCTGACACAAGAAGGCAGAGGGTCATTTTGCTAGACACCAGTTGAGGATGTGCACGTTGGGTGACTCAAACTTTTTGCCATTCTGCATGTCTGTGAATGACCATGAAAGCACTATGAATATTGATTTTGAGATCACACATAAATTTTAGTAAGTAGGCAAATTAAAAAGAAGGTAAAAAAGGGAAGAAAAGGAATATATTGAACAGGTGGGGAGAAAAGAAAGCAGAAATAAATGCAAATATATCATTAATTATATTAAGTGGAAATGGATTGAATGCTCTAATTAAAGAAAAGCAAAGATTCCTCAAGCTGGAAAACAAAACAACAATAAATAAAATCTAACTACGTGCTTTTTACCAGAGATATATCTAAAATATACAGAAAGGTTGAATAGAAAGTGTGGAGAAAGACATACTAGATTAATTCTTTCCTAAAGAACTTTGCTGTAGGCCAACACATTATTAGGCATAAAAGGATTAGTTCATAGTGAAAAAAGGTCAATTTTACCAGAAAACTATAATTTTGAAATGTAGGCATCTAATTTACAGACTCTATATATGAAAGCAAAATAGACAGGACTACAAGGATAAAAAGAGGAACTCACAGTCATAATCAGAGATTTTAATACAACTCTCTTAGTAACTGATAGAACAAGCAGACAAAAATAAGCAAGAACACAGAAAATTTGAACATGATGATTATCAAACTTGATCTAGTGGCTTCTACAGAGTTCTGCACTCTAAAGCTGCAGAATACACCTTCTTTTCAAGTATACATAAAAGAGCTACGTAATCTGATCATATGCTGGGCTATAAAGCAAGTTTCAACACATTTCAAAGGAATTAAATAAGACAGAACATATTTTCCGACCTCAATGCAATTAAGTAGAGATCTAAAAGATAACAGAAAAATCTTATGTTAGGAAATTGAGATACATGCATAAGTAACTCACGAGTCATAGAAAAATTCATACTGGAAATTAGGAAATATTTTGAAATCAGCAGTAATAAAGTGCCACTTATAAAGCTTTTAGAGACATAAATGTTTTCATTAGGAAAAGAAAAGACTAAAAATGACCAATCTGGGGCCGGCCTGGTGGTGCAGTGTTTAAGTGTGCACATTCGCTTTGGCAGCCTGGGGCTCACCAATTCGGATCCCAGGTTCAGACATGGCACTGCGTGGCAAGCCATGCTGTGGTAGGCGTCCCACATATAATGTAGAGGAAGATGGCCATGGATGTTAGCTCAGGTCCAGTCTTCCTCAGCAAAAAGAGGAGGATTGGCAGCAGTTAGCTCAGGGCTAATCTTCCTCAAAAAAAAAAAAAAAAAAGACCGATCTAAGTCTCAATCTCAAGAGGGTAGAAAAAGAATAGCAAAATGAGTCCAAAGTAAGCGAAACAAACAAAAAAATTGAAGGCAAGGATAGAAACTGATAAAAGAAGATCAATAACAAAAAACTTCTTTCTTTGAAAAGAAAGGAAAAAAACCTAGAAGGAACAAGGTGGAAATAAAGGACAAAAGCACTCTCTATAGATGTTGAAATCATTGAAAAGATTATGAGATTACATAATAAATAATCATATGCTAGTACATTTGAAAATTAGGTGAATTGGACCATTTTCTAGAAAAATAGAACTTCAATCGGATGAAATAATGTGGAGGTCATTGGTCATATTGATAAGAGCAGTTTTAGTGGAGTGGTGAGAAATCCTAATTAAAAGGAGTTTATGGGCGATTAGAAGGAGGAGAATTGGAGTTAAAGCAGTGCTTTTGAATAATTTTGTGGCATAGGGAAATAGAGAACTGGAGTGGTAGCTAGAGGGAGAAATGAGGTCAAGAGAAGTTATTTTTTAAGATGGCAGAAATGGTATCACCTTTGTATACTGATAGGAGTAATCTGGTAGAGATCTAACAGAGAAGAATAGAATTCCTGGAGAGATGACCTTGAGGAGGCAAAGAGAGCACAAAATGGGCAGGATTGGCTTCAGATAGGCATATGGACTGTTCATCAACAGCCACATATAAGGTGGACTGATGCAGACGTTGGTAACGGAGTAGATGTGCTGTTTGGAATCTATGGAAATTCTCCTCTGATTACATGTTAATAGGCAGGAAAACTAAATAGTGTATAATGGAAAGTCACTCCAAACCTTTCTATAATTTACGTATGATTTAAGGTAAAATCCTTGTAGAGTTTTGGTGGAATTTGACACCATCTAATCCTAAATTTACTTAACAAAACAAATACCAGCCAATTTTGAAGAAGATACGGGTGTATGTGGGGTGGGGTGGGGGGTTACTCCCACAGATCAATATTTATTTTAAATCTTTAGCAATTAAGATAGTTTGGTATTAGCAAAGAAGTAGAAAGTAGACAAATGATACTCAGTGGAGAGCCCAGCAAAGGACCCAAGTATGTATGGGAACTTAATATAAGAGAAGTACTATTGTGCATTACTGGGAAAAGAAAGTCGTTTAATAAATGATTTGGGATAAACGGTTACCTGGATAAAAAATCTTAAGCAGGTCCCCACGCCACAGCACACAGAAAAATAAATGCCACATGGATCAAAGATCTAAATGTAAAAATTTAAAATTTAAGACTTACAGAAGAAATAGAGATATACCTATTCTCCAAAGTCTTCATATGTATACATGCTTTTTCCAGCAAATTTCTCACTCTCCAAGCTTTTATTACACAGGCCCTATATTGATTTGAGTAAGGTAGTATCTCTCACTATGGTCTTGTTGATGAAAAATAGTAATCAGTTGTTAATTGCTAAGAAAAATACTAGGATTTATGATGGCATTCTCTAATAATCTTTCTGCTCCTATGTAAGTTTCCTTCAGGTTGATTTTTTTCTGAAAAAAGAACATACGTATTTTATTTATTCTGCATATGCTACGTAATCATGTGTATCTAGATCTGATGTATGATAGAGTTTCAATTATAAACATGTTTTATAAATATTTGATGGGTGCTTATATCGGCTGCTTTAGCACTCATGTGGGTCAAAAGAATGGGGTACTCTTTTGTACTAAAATTCACTCACCGAACTTTCCTTTCCCTTGTTCAGCCTTTCTTTTTTGCCTGCCTTTGGTCCATACCTAGGCAGGGTCCACACCCCACAGAGCTGATCCAAGCCTGGCGAGTCTTTGAAATCAATGGAAGCTCTGCAGGGGAGTAGGGGAAGCTGAAAAATGAGACCTTTGTAATTCTTGCCTCTGCATTTTGCAGCATTTGTCAAAATTTTTCCAATAGAGATCCAAACACTTCGCTTTGAATTTTGTGAGCTCCTTAGATCTGTGCCATAGACATCCTTCTTAAAGTTCTTCCAGCCAGATAATGATCTCCTGAGACACCCACCTGCTCCAGGGCCACCCATGCCTCAGTGGGACTTGTTGGAATGTGCTGTGTGCTTGATCTTTATTTCTGAGACTGAAGTTCCAGCTAAGAAATATTAAGGAAATCTAATGAGCATGAGAAGCACACATCATCTTCCATATATGCGACTTTTTTCTTCTACATAATTCCAATCCAAAATTGGCTCACTCAAGGAGAAAAGTGTTAAGTTTAAGCAAAAACAGTAAGATTAGGCTCTATGATTACTCATCTTAGCCATGGTTCATGTGGCCAGTCAGCTTATTTACCCTTTCAATCCTTCTCCTTGGTTGCCCTCAATATCCTAGCTGAATGATTCTTTAAAGTTGTTTTGTCTGTTTTTAAGTCCTTAATAGGCTACCTACAAGGTGGTCAGTAAAACGCCATGAGTGTAGAGCCAGGTGTTGGGTCAATCAAAGCCAGGATACATTATAGTGTCAAGAGGGTGAATATGAATCCTCACATAAAAGCAATCCAAAAGAGGTCATGCCACCACACTGGGGACAAAGTTTTGGGGGAGGCAATTCAGTTATTAGGAATAATAGCAACAAACAACAGTTGATCATTCAGGGGAAGGGACATAGGGAGCTAGAGGCTGGAAGTATTGAGAGTTAAGCACGGACCCTTCAAACATGGTAGAGAGGGAGGTATCTATGAGTTTTTATACTTGGGGGCAGTTATTTGTGCCTTGTCCTTCTCCATCAGACACATAGGTTAACCCTTATTTACACAGTTTATGTTCTCTCTTATGAAATTCACCCTACATGTGAAGGGAACTAAATTAGTATGCATCATTGTTATTTTAATGCTATTAATTATTTTATATTTGCCATAAGAGTTAAGCACTAAAACTCATCGTGAACTATGAATATTTAAATGCTGTAGAATTGTCTGAAATCTGGAGATAAACAACTTCATCAGGTAATGAGGTCCCCATCACCAAAGGTAAGTGGAAGCTTAATGACTAATTGCTAATAAATTTTTGCATTGGGTAGAAAGTTAAGCCAGGTACTATCAGTTATCATTTCTGTGAGCCAACTTTGTATGAAATATCATCGTGGTTGTTAAAACTATCAGAGTGAAATTGCTTTGCAAGTCTCCTAGTTCAACTAGTTGCTAATTAAGCAATCTGTTGACCTGAAATTACATGTAGGATGAACTTGATGATTCTGGATGCTAGAGGGAAACAAACTCTAACAAAGAATATAGCTGTAATTAATATCATGCAAATTGAATTTCTAAACAGATACATTTCATTCCGAATATGTACTAATTTTGCATTTGAACTTGTAACGCTCCTGCTGTTTGAAATAAAGCAAAACAGTAAAATAACATAATAGTAAGTTATAGTCTAAGTTATGTATACACTAAAAAAAAATCAGCACAGGGTTGGCAAATGAATAAAATTAGGGCTAACTTGAAGGGACTATGATATGAATAACATTAAAGCCTTTATTTTCTGCAACTAGTGTTTCTATATACTATTTACTGGTTTCTGGTAATGTGAATACTTACCTCTAAGTTTTTACTTGGGCCCTACGTTCATTGACATAAAATGATTCAACTTTGTAGAATCATTGTTAGTGAATAGATCCCATGGTTAGGACGATCCTTTCCTCTAGAATTCATGGGATAGACTTCAATTCAAATATTCTATTTTATTATTCTATTAAAAGTTGGAAAATCATAAAACTCTAACATGTTGGCATATTCACTGCCTTTTCTAGACTATCAACCATAAATGGAACAAAATATTGTTATCAGGTCATGTGTTCTAACAGAGGCTCTAGAAAATATAATCTTACAATATCCATTTATGATAAAAACTCTCACTAGAGAGGATACAGAGGGAACCTACCTCAACATAATTAAGGACACATATGACAAGCCCACAGCTAACATCATACTCAATGGTAAAAGTTGGAAGCTTTTCCTCTAGGGTCAGGAACAATTCAAGGATGCCCATTCTCACACTTTTATTCAACATAGTATTGAAAGTCCTAGCCAGAGCAACTAGACAAGAAAAAGAAATAAAAGGCATCTAAGTTGGACAGGAAGAAGTAAAATTGTCTCTACTGGCAGGTGACATGATATTATATAGATAAAATTCTAAAGACTTGACCAAAAAACTCTTAGAACTAATAAACAAATTCACTCAAGTTGCAGGATACAAAATCAATATACAAATATCAGCTGCATTTCTATATATTAATAATAAACTATTAGAGAAATTTAAAAAATCCCATTTACCATTACATCAAAAAACCCAAAATATCTAGGGATCAATTTAACCAATGACATAAATGTACACTGAAAACTATAAGACATTGATGAAAGGAATTCAAAAAGACACAAAGGAATGGAAAGATATTCCATGCTCATGGATTAGAAGAATTAATATTGTTAAAATGTTCATACTACCCAAAGCAATCTACGGGTTCAATGTAATCCCTATCAAAATTCCAGTGGCATTTTTCACAGAAATAGAACAAACAATCCTAAAGTTTTTATGGAACCACAAAAGACCGTAAACAGTCAAAGCAATCTTGAGAAAAAACAACAAAGCTGGAGGCATCACACTTCTTGATTTCAAACAGTATTCAAAGCTATAGTAATTAAAACAGTATGATATTGGCATAAAAACAGACATAGATATCAACAGAACAGAATAAACAGCCCAGAAATAAACTCATGCCAGCTACATGGTCAATTAATTTATGACAAAGGAGCCAAGAATATAAAATTGGGAACGGACAGTTTCTTCAATAAACGGTGTTGGAAAAACTGGACAGCCACATGCGAAAGAATGAAACTGGACCACTATCTCACACCATATACAAAAGTTAACTCAAAATTGATTAAAGACTTGACTGTAAGACCTGAAACCGTAAAACTCCTGGAAGAAAACATAGTTGGTAAGATCCTTGATAGTGGTCTTGGCAATGAACTTTTTGTATTTGACACCAAGAGCAAAGGCAACAAAACCAAAAATAAACAAGTGGGACTACATCAAATTAAAAAGCTTCTGCACAGCAAAGAAACCATCAACAAAGTGAAAAGGTAGGCTACCCAGTGAGAGAAAATATTTGCAAATCATATATCTGGTAAGGGTTTAACAGCTAAAATATATAAAGAACTCATACAACAAAATAGCAAAAAGCCAAACAATCCAATTTAAAAAATGGGAAGAGGATCTGAATAGACATTTTTCCAAAGAAGACATAAAGATGGCTAACAGATGTTTGAAAAGGTGCTCAACACCACTAATCATCAGGGAAATGCAAATCAAAACCATAATGAGATATCACCTCACACCTATTAGAATGGCTATTATCAAAAAGGCAAGAAACAGCAAGTGCTGGCAAGGATGTGGAGAAAAGGGAACACGTGCACTGTCGGTGAAGTTGTAATTTAGTGTGGCCACTATGGAAAGAAGTATGGAATTTCCTCAAAAAACTAAAAATAGAATTAGCGTACGATCCAGCAATTCTACTTCTGGGCGTTTATCCAAAGGAAACAAAAACCTTAACTCAAAAAGATATCGGCACCCTCATGTTCATTGTAGCATTATTTACAACAGTCAAGACGTGGAAGCAACCTAAGTATCCATTGATGGATGAATGAATAAATAAGGTGTGGCACATATATACAATGGCATATTATTCAGTCACAAAAAAGAAGGAAATCCTGACATTTGCAACAACATGGTTGGACCTTGAAGGCATTCTGTTAAGTGAAATAAAGTGGATAGAGAAAGACAAATACTGTATGATCTCACTTATATGTGGACTCTAAACCAAAGAACAACAACAAAAATGACTCACAAATACAGAGAAAAGGTTGGTTACCAGAGCCAGGGTAGTTGGGCAAAATGAGTGAAAGTGGTCAAAAGGTACAAACTTCCAGGTACAAACTTCCAGATACAGATACAAATAAGTCCTGGGGGTATAATGTACAGCCTGGTGACTATAGTTAATAATACTGTATTGTACATTTGAAAGTTGCTAAGAGAGTAAATCTTAAAAGCTCTCATCATGAGGAAAAAAATTGTAACCATGTGTGAGGATGGATTTGCCATATATACATATATAGAATCATTATGTTGTACACCTGGAACTAATATAATGTTATATGTCAATTACATCTCACTTAAACAACATGAAAATATGATCTTGATATCATTAGTGATTAGACTGGATTTTCAAGAGAGGGAAAAAGAGGCAAATGTATAAACCTTCTTGCATTCAAATTAGGATCCCTAATATAGGACTTAGAATGGAAATTAATGCCTTATACTTGACACTGATTTGCAAAAATACTCAGATACTGTTCAGTTAATAATTGACAGAAATAAAAACTTATAGGTAAAAATAGTATTCAGTTGAGCTGAGAATAACACATTATTTCTGTAAGAATGTTACCACTAACCTATTCAAAAAGTACAAATTTTTATTTCATTTTAAGCCTGAGATTACTGATGGAGGGGGCTGGAGCGGCCAGAAAATTTCTGAGGGCTTTGAGAGGGAGAAGACTGATTCTTACAACAGTCTTCTTAGGCAGATGTAGGGAGGGTTTGCCTTGCCTCCTTTCTTGGCGTGAGTTCTAGAAAACCCGAAGAGGATACGGGAGTGAGTGGTTTGGAATTCAACCACGAAACAGTTTGACCTTTACGAGTCAATTTTTGTTATTCAGGGTATCATGTCTGTGGAATTCAGGAATACTTATTTTTCTTTTCATTTATATTTCATTCATTGTCTTGACAAGTGTATATTATATGTGGACTATATGAAAATTACCCTTTAGTCTCTATGGGAGACATAAAGGCGTGTAGTAGTCTGTAAAAAAAAAAATAGCTTCGTGCCAGGGACGATTCTGAGGGCTTTTCATCTGGTTTCTCATTCCAATGCATAGGAACTCTACGTGGTTAGTACTATTTTGATCCAATTTTACAATTAAAAAAAACACGAGGCATGAAAATATTTACTCCAGCTTGTACAACTAGCGAGTGGAAAACCTGTGTGCTCACTACTGTATCTCTATTGTAGAAGAAATATGTGTGTGTGAGTGACACAATATAATTGCAAATATTCATCACAACTACTTTAATGGTAGAATTGAACTACTGTTGCATTCTAGAGCTGTATCTTCAGGGCCTGCCTGGTGGGGCGGTGGATAAGTTTGCACATTCCCACTTTGGTGGCCCAGAGTTTGCCAGTTCAGATCCCAGTTGCGGACCTACGCACTGCTTGTCAAGCCATGCGGTGGCAGGTGTCCTACATATAAAGTAGAGGAAGATGGGTATGGATGTTAGCTCAGGGCCAGTCTTCCTCAGCAAAAAGAGGAGGATTGGTGGCGGATGTTAGCTCAGGGCTAATCTTCATCAAAAAAGGAAAAACAAGATAGACTTGTATCTTCAGTAATCAATCAGGGTTGGTGAGCAAAGAGCTTATGACTGCAAGATATGCATCCTAGTGCATACAGACAGACTTGGAAGCTCTCTTCTGAGCTTTAAATCTATGTATACAATTATTTATGGGGCCAAACTATTGCAAGTCTCACAGGAATCTCAATTTCACCATCTCTAAAACCCACCACTTCCAGATCTGCCCTTCTTCCTGTAACCATATTTCAGTGAACTGAAGTGCCACCCAAGCAAGAATCCTGAGGTGTCTCAGAAGCATCCTTCTGACTTAATGTCCAATCAATAAAATCTCTTGTCAGCTCTATCTTCTAAGTATTTCTCAAACACCCTGTGGCGATCACATTTTCCTGGACGTAGATGTTGAGCTGGAGACATAAGTGCGAGCAGTTTAGTCAAGGGTAACAGCTGTGAAAGATACAGAGAAAAAGAAGCAGAATTAGATAGGAAGGGCCATTGGGTCATGTTGATAATCTGACACCCGTGCAAGGAAAGCGGGGAGGAAACAGCATTGGGCAGGGAGTTTCAGACAAGGCAGATCTTACAAAATCGAAGTTGACCCAGTGGAGAACTCAGCACTAGGGGATCGACCATTAGAAGAGTCCCCTGTTGGGCAGAAATAGCCAAATCTTAGTGCTGTAACCATGTTGGTCACTGGCTGGTCCTACTCAGGATGAGTGTGATCTCAATTCAGACGCTGCAGCAGATCTCAAAGACATTGCAGCGAGAGGAAGTTGGCTAATGGTGCTTCTTGCAGCTGAACGTCAAGTTCTTTCCGGATGACAAACCCAAGTGGCACCTTGATGGCTGCCACATGCTGCCTCTTCTTTCTGTTCCTATTGCTAGTGATGTGTTTCAGATCCTCACAATTTTCACTCAGATGACTGCAATGATTTCCTAACTGGACCTCTTGACTCTACTCTTGCTCATCTCAAATCCACACTCCATGATGCCACCACAGCCATCTTTGTAAAGAGCATATGTGAAAATGTAATCCCCTCTTAAAACATGTCATATGATTATAATGTCACAACATAACATGCAAAGTCCTTTGTGAGGGCTTACCTTCTCGGCTTTAACCACTACTGCTTCCCCCATCACAAAAAGGTCTTTCCAACATCAGCTCTTCCCATGAACTGTGTCTGAACTTCTTCAGTCTGCGATATCTGTCTTTTGCTTCTTTGTTTGTTTTCCCCATTAGACTGAAGGTTTGTCCAAGACAGGAACCACATCTTTCATCTCTGTAACTCTCATGCTGCACTTGCTGCCTGGAAGGTTTACTTCAATATGTTTATTGAATGAATCAAATAATATGGATGAAGGTGATGTTTAATTGAAGATGAAGTCTCAAGAGAATCTACACATTCTATAATTTTAGTTTTATAATTAAAAAGAAAAATTACTGAATATACTGCATAATCAATAATAATTGCAATTTTTAAAAATAAGCACTATATAATTAAAGATACAAAACCTATTTGCTTACATTTAAGGTGGGCAATATATTTGAGGATTTAAAAATCCTAAGCTTAATTATCCATGTTTTTGAAAATGCATGATAATTCATTTAGACTTGATTCTGTAAGTGCCATTCAATTTTATTTTAGTGAGCTAAACTGTAGGTCTCATGTCTAAGAGAAAATCACAGCATCAGCCTTCTAAAGAGATGGCGCATGTCAAAAGATGCAGTAAAAATTCTGCTTAATTAATGTGTTTACAAATCTTCGGTCATGAAACAGAGAACAAATTTAAGGTTCTCTTTTCTTATATTATTTCTACGTATAAACTTATATTTATATGTGTTCTCACTATAAGGTCTAAAAAATTCTTTACATTTAGATTTTTTCCCCAAACTTTGCCTTTTAGCCAGAAGAAAATAAACATATTTATTTTCTTTTCCTCCCTTCCTCTCTCTCCCCCTTCCTTCTCTCCTTCTCTCCTTCCTTTTCTTCTTTTTTTTGAGGAAGATTGTCCCTGAAGTAACATCTGTTTCCAATCTTCCTCTTTTTGCTTGAGGAGGATTGTCCCTGAGCTAAATCTGTGCCAATCCTCCTCTATTTTGTATGTGGGATGCCCCCACAGCATGGCTTGATGAGCGGTATGTAGGCCCGCAATCATGATCTGAACCCACGAACTCCAGGCTGCTGAAGCAGAGTGCAGAAACTTAACCATTACACCACGAGGCCAGCCCCATTTCTTGCTTCTTTTTTTTTGAATTAGAGTACTAGCTGTGAGAAGAGAATCTGTTGTTCCCCAGGTTGGTGACTGCATTGATATTTCCATTTTCACTTGCCTAATAACCCGTGTGAGAATTCTCAGTTCTTCAGGTGATACAGGGTAGAAAAATGTGAGTAGGAGGAAATAAATGAGGGAGGCTGAGACACGGGTATCCACAAGAATCAGGGTACAATTCTCACAGCATGTAAGAAAGTTACTGGCAGGTCTGAAGAGAAATGGAATTATGGATGGGCCAGCCCTGGAGTAATGTTAAACCTTAGAGAGACTCTTTGGAGAAGTCTCAATGCTTCTGACCAGGTCCTCTCCCCAGTCCACGTGACAGCTGTCTATCACTGAGAGTTGCATCTCCTAATATTGCTCCATTTGGCAACCTTTCTGCCTCAAGATTTTCTATCCAAAGCCCACTGCCTCATTCCCTTGCTCTTTTCCCCTCTACCAATGTTCTCACATTCAGCTGTTGACTTTGACCTTGCAACCCTATCACATTTTTTCAGTTTTCTACTAAATATCTCTGGCATTTGGGCTCATGTTTAGACTTATCACAATCCTGCTCATTCAACAAATATCTATGAACATCTATAAATGTCTAGATCTGCTTGGATACAAAGATAAAGGGGATATATTCCTGCCTTCAAAAACCTCACAGCCTAGGGCCAAATATGGAAAGCATGTTTTATAAGAACAAATTGAAATAATGGGTGTATCTTAAAAGAACACATCACCAAGAGTGTATTTTAGTAACATTAATTTTCATTAAGAATCTCTCATACTATATTCAAATACAAGTAGAGGAAATTAGATCCATTCAGGTACAAATATATTTTTACTCCTTGGAGACATTGTTTGTAAGTCCACAATACACACCTCTTGGCATAAAGAGCCAAAGAGAGACAGAGGGATGTTGTTGTTTGTAAAAGGAATATACATTAAACATCTGCTTTATGTAAAGAAGTAAGATTCATTAACCAATAGAGCATCCCCCGAGTATGCCTTAGAAATAAACTTTTATTTTGATGATATTTGACTACACTGTAGCAATTTTGATATCCAACCAAGCTTAGTAAAATGGAAATTTTACCCAAAATGGATTTTGAACTAATATGCCTATTATGCCATGTCTAATACAGTGTGTTCTTCTCTTATATGAAATACAATAAGACAGGATTATTTTCACAGAAGTCAGGTAATTTGCTTATATTCTGCAATACTCTTTGTGATTATGAAAACGTGCATGCAGATGTCTTAAGGACTACTAATTTATTTTTATGTAAAATTGGTGCTATCTCAATGACATAAGAGAAGCATGATTGAAATTATGATATGGGAAACAAGAATTTGGGTTAAAATATAAGTAATGGGCTACGTCAATATAGTATAGGATTGTTCTAGGTTTCTTATACTCTCTGACATCAGAAATCTTATCATCATTTATGTCACAGAGAGATAGTTATATGCTATATAAGACAATAGAATTTACATATGTTGCTTTTTGTTTTATAACGATATTTTTAAAGCTTTGCACTGAGCTAACACCTGTTGCCAAACTTCTTTTTTTCTTCTTCTTCTTCTTCTCTCCAAAGCCCACCAGTACATAGTTGTATATTCTAGTTGTAGGTCCTTCTGGCTCTGCAAGTGGGATGCCGCCTCAGCATGGCCTGATGAGTGATGCTAGGTTGTCCACGCCCTGCATCTGAACTGGTGAAACCCTGGGCCACCAAAGCTGAGCATGCAAACTCAACCACTTGGCCATGGGGCCGGTCCCTGGCTTTGTAACTTTTTAATATGATGAATGGCAGCATGCCTGGAGTTGCCATTCACATCATCGACTCTTTAAAGATTTTATTTTCTTCCTTCTTCTCCCCAAAGGCCCCTTGTACACAGTTGTATATTCTTCGTTGTGGGTCCTTCTAGTTGTGGCATGTGGGACGCTGCTTCAGCGTGGTTTGATGAGCAGTGCCATGTCCGCGCCCAGGATTCGAACCAATGAAATACTGGGCTGCCTGCAGCGGAGCATGCGAACTTAACCACTTGGCCACGGGGCCAGCCCCACATCATCGACTCTTTAGATGGCATCATCTGAGGTTGGGCAATGCAGAGCCTCTGTGCTGTCCACAGCTGTTCTGAATGTGGTATTTAACTACTCTAACTACAAATTAAGGTCAGTTATTAAATAACAATCTGTACCAAGCAGTATGGGCGCTATGAAGAAAACATTCCTTTGGCTTCTCGAATCTTGTAAAAAGCAGGTAGAGACAGATTATAATTTCTCTTTTCAAAGGCTACACATTTCTCTTTTTCTAGTCCCGTTTTGCTTATCTGTAGGCTTGGGTTGCCCTTGTTTTGCGATGGTTTCTGTTTTAACAGGAAGCATATCAGAAGTGCTTTCCTGAGAATCTTGTCCCTCCTTTTGAGATCACTCCATGGACTCCTGGATGCTGATGCTTACATGAACTCATCTGCCTTCTGCTATACCTTCCTTCTGATTTTCCCAGGCATATGTTAATTCAGAATATGTTTACTCCTGTTGTGTCAATCAAGGTCTCTAATGGACCATCTTGTCATGGTTTGTGATTATGAAGTGGTAGGCATCAACAATATTAATTTGCTAGATAGCTCCAGAATTCCTCTTAGACTGAGAACCATTTATATTAAAAAAATACTTTGATAAACTTCCTTAGATGTGAAATTTCGAGATTGGTGGGGCATGATTTGAAAGGTGACTGGAGTAAGAGTGCTAACAAATATACCTTGTACAATAAATTAACAGAATTTTTTAGTCAGGAATAAGAAGGAGAAAAAAAAAGAAGGAAGTGGTCCCTGAATCAAGAAGAAAGTAGAAATCTACGGAGATTGGTTGTCAGAGAAACGTTCCAAGGGTCAGGGCGACCACATAACTTTTAAGAATAAAGATAGTCTAACATTCAATTTTTAGTTGTGTAAAGTACTCTAATATAAGAAGTCCCAAGATCTCAAAATGTCCGTAAGTACCTATTACTCACCCAGCATTGTATGAATAATATTTTAGAGAATAACGAGTTGAAGCAGTGTTCAGAGTGGGCGTTGAGTGGGGCTACAAAGAGACGGCAGGTATGGAGTGGTGAACTAACCCAAAATCTAAAGTAACTGGGCAGAAATAGGAATTCAATGACAGAGATGAGTAGGACCACATATCCTACTACCAGTGGGTGCTGGAGCCAGCTCGCACTGGCCCGTGAGAGTCAAGTGTTAAATTTTTTGGAATTTTGTAAGCCTGTTAAAAACAGCCATTATTAAACATAAAATTATATAAATGTAATTAAATAAACTATATTTAAAACAGAAGTAATAAATACTCAAAACATCACTTCCTAATGATCTTCCTACCTTTTAATGTTATCTACATACTTGAGGTTATTTATGCCTACCACATCTGTGGTGGAAATACAATACAATGGTGTGCGATTGTGTATCTCTTCCTTTTTCTGTCTCTTCCATTGACTCTCTTCCATTACTTCTCTCAGTAATGGCATTCTGGTAGCTTGGAACAGGCCATAGTGGGAACAGTTACACCATGAACACTGGCAAATGCTATATTTCAGGCATTTTTGTGGAAATCAGGTTGTTAAATACTTACCAGTAACCACTGCCCATGCCCCAGCTCACGTGCAAGAATTTCAAGAGATTAGGAGGTAAGTTAGATGACTCAGGGCATGTTGGGGAAGAAATTAGAGAAAAAAAACAAATCTCAAGGGACTGGATAACCCCCAATGAGAGCTGAGTTACACATGGGTTTCATGACTTCACTCTGTACTTCATTCCATGGCTCCTGAATCGTGGATGCAAAGCTTGAGATCTGTGTTCTTAGTGCCCTATATATCCAAGCCCCACTGTTCCAGTTTACTGAAACATGTTATTTCTAATCTTTACTTCTATTTTGGATTCTGAAGTGAAATGAATATTTTTTTCTCTTCCTGAGTCTATTCAGTAATGTTAAGATAAACTGTATTTCTGACAAAGGAGGTGATAAATCTCCATAACTACATTATTTTCATCGTATTTAAAAAAAAACTATTATTCATATATTTTATCATTTTCTGGCTCCATGTTATATTCCTAAAGTCATGCTTATTGGCTTTATCTTTGTTGATTATTGATAAGATAATATAAGAGTACCTATCAGATGTTTCATTATTGGAGCAGTGTATACCTACTACATCATTTCCTCATCTCCTATTTTCTCAGTTTCCTACAGCTAAAGTCACTGATAACTTGTAAGTTCCAGCCTGTACTGTTTTCTGCCTTTGATGGAAGCAGGAATGCAGCTCCAGCCTCCTGATATGATATGATTGTATACTGGGTAATTCTCGTGGTTTTGTGCACTGATGATGTAGTGTAGGGCTTAAAGGTATGGGCTGGAGCCAGATTTGCTTGGATTCTAATCCTTTCCCTGCCCCTAGTATCTAGGTAATCTTGGGCATCTCCCTCAATCTTTCTGAGACTTAGTTTCCTCATCTGTAAAATATGGATAAAAGTGGCATATACTTCCTGACTATATTTGTTTCCTATTGCTGCCATAATAAATCACCACAAACCTGGTAGGTTACAACAACCGAAATTTATTTGCTCAGAGTTCCGCAGACCAGATGTCCAAAGTCCAGGTGTCAGAAGGGGCACACTCTCTCCAGATGCTCTAGGGGAGCTTCTAGTCCTTGACTCTTCCAGCTTCTGGTGGTTATTGGCATTTCTTGGCTTGCGCTGCATCACTCCAGTGTCCACCTCCATTGTCACATTGTCTCCTCTTCTGCCTCCTCTGTGTGTCTCTTAAAAGGACACTTGTCATTGGATTTAGGGCCCACTGGATAATACGAGATGATCTCATCTTAAGAACCTTAGCTTAGTTATGCCTGCAAAGACCTCATTTTTCTAAATAAGGTAGCATTCCCAGGTTCCGGGGAGTAGAGCATGATCTATTTTTTAGGGGCCACCATTCAAGACACTGTCACGGGATTGTGAGGATTCAATGAGTGAACATAGGTAAAATGCTTAGAACGTTCTTTGCACAGAAAATGATCATTAAATATTTCTCCTTCTCTTCCTCTTTCTGTCCTCTTCCTCTGTCCTCTTCTTCCTTCTCTGTCTTCTACTTTTGTTTTCTTTTTTTCTTTTTTTCTGAGACCTTATTGTAATCACTAAGTTTAGTTCTAAGTACTTAGTTCTAGGTCTCAGGATTCAGTCTTCACTCGGGTTCTCCATTGCTTCCCAGTCAAAGCCAAAATTTCAGTTTCGATGTTGGGTTTCTGGAACAGAATTCTTCAACGTGAAGGTCTTGAATTCAAATGAGCATATTTCCTTGTCCTTCTTGCAGAGTATCTGTCTTAAATTCATCCTATGAATACCTGTTTCCTACAGCTTGATTTTCTCGCTCTTTCCTGTCTACTCTCCAGGTCCTGGAAAACTACCCCTGGCTCTAAAACACATGAGCGATACATCTGAATGCTTCCAGCAATGATCATAATTTGAAATAACAGCACACTTTGGATTATGCACACTTACTTTTCTGGTTCTCTTTTCCAGGACCCAGCTTCTAGATATTTCCACTTGCTTGACTTATCAGAAACACCATTGATGATCACGTTCTGAGATAACTGTATGCCATGCATTATGTATTTTGCCCTCCTGGCTTCTCTGCTCTCAGTTCCAAAAGGAGGAGCAGCTAGTTTAGTTTCTGACTTCTCCTAGTAGGTGAGCCTGGGGAACCCTGGCTTCTTTGGCCCACTTCATATCTAGAGACACAATGTGGAGAGGCCCTGGACAAACCTGAGATAGACTGGACTATTAGCAGCTAAGCTATAACAAAGTTGAGCATTTTTAATAGAGTGATTCAATATTTTCTTAACATTTTGGAGGGTCGTATTTACATGTGAGAAGCAAGAAGGAAATGTTCTGTAACTGGGAATATTTGATTGTTTGGTTATTCAGAGAGTCACCATGAGTTAAATTGCCAAGCATGCTGATTTTAGAGGCAAGTAAATTTGACAATTCCCAAATTCAGAGAAGAAGAACCATTGCCCCAATCCCCCAAAAATATTAAGAACAGACCTCTCCTTTTCAGAGAAATGGGAAATATACACACTCTTGCATTTCAGAATGCTCCGAGCACTGCATAACCTATTTACAAATCTGAAAAGAACCCTGCTGTATTTACTGTCTCGTGCTTCCACTAATTCTTGATCTTATACACTGAGAATTCACTGTGGATTGGTTCTGACTTTTCAGGGGTTATCTAGATACTTTACCTGACATTCAATTTGCTTTTGAAAAAAGAACTTGAGATCAAATTTCCTTAAGGGATCACTCCCTGCTCTACAGAAATTACTTTAAAACAAAAAGGTACATTATCTGAGGACTCCAATGCATTCAAAAGCATTGTTGTAACAAAAAAAAAATCTGGCAGGATTAGCTCACTATAATACCATATTGCACAATATTTTCAAGTTTAGTCATATTATACCACATTGAACTTTTCAGTTTATTGATTTTCTGTACATTCTTGTTAGGATGGTATAATGGCTGTTCAGAAAAGCTCCAAATTGAAAAACTAAAGCTAGGAAAGTAACTTTTAAAGTTCTACTAATTAAATGTCTTTTCACTGGGAGGTAGGTTCCTTCAATCTGTATTAATTTTCTGGTCTCTTAGGAAGTTAATTCAACTTGTTTAATGAACAGAGAGGTGTGATTTACTTCCTGCATCTGGAAGACAGCTTCAAAAGAAGTCTTTCCAACTTACCCGGTCGTGATAGCAGCAGGAAATTTTTTTCTGTAAACAGTAATAGAATCCTCAGAGTCCTGCCAGGACTTCAGAAATTACCATAAAATGTTTATCCTCTCCTCTCGAAGCCACACCATTGTTGTGATATCTTTATTATGTTCAGACTATCAACATTCTCCTAGAAACCAAGATTCGAAGTATAGTCCTTATTCTTCATCATTGTAACATTTAAGATATGGTTCAGCTGTGAATGACCCCAAACCCCAAAAAACAGTAGCTAAAAGCAATTGAAGTTCACTTTTCTCTTATGTTCTAGAAGTCTGGATTCAGGGAGTGCAGGGCTAGAATAGGACTCTGCGGTATCAGGAGGCAAGGCTCCTTCTATCTTTTATATCTCCACCATCCTCAGCATGTGGCATTTGCTCTATGGTCTCAGTTAGCTGCTCATGCCCCATCCATCAAATCTTCATTCCTGGAAAAAGGAAGAGGCAGAGACAGACATGCCCCAGTTTCCAGTTCTGTATATAAGGAGCTTGGAAGTCACCACTTTGTCCTACCAACAAGTAAAAAGCTGAACAGACTGAAAAATCAACAACTTGTCTTGAAGACAAGGGCAGACACAAGGCAAACCACTGCCCCCAAGATTGGGGAGACAGACAGGGAGTCATGGCTTACCCAAACAAGAGATTCATGAGCAGAAACCGCTGTGGGAACCAGTGCGAGGTGTAAAAAAATGAACTGTAATTGACAAATTACTGGAGGCTCAGTGTGGACAAGTCTGAGAGTTAAAAAATCCAGGGGAACCCAATCACATGGGGCCCCCACAATATTGTGAGATTTACCTCCAAGGGCTTAATGAGGTTCTCACAGAAAATATCAGAGAACAAAAAATTTCCTCATGCTTCCATCAGGGGGAGGCGGAAAGGAATCATTTTAGAATAAGAATGAATCTGTTCTGCTTAACAAGGCCTGCCCTCAGAGGAAACTAGTTAACCAGAGCCTAACCCGCTGGGCTATAATCAGAGCCTAATAGACCTGGGGAAAAGGAAATACCCAACTCCAGCCCACTCTAGTCATCCTGTGAAAGAAAAAAGGGGAGTGGCAGGGGAGGAAAAAAACTGAGAAAAATCTGTGAAGTTCACAGTCCAAAGGCTCAAGCTCACCAAAAGACTGGGACCTGATCATAGGACTATAGAACATTTCCCCTCCACTACACCTCCTGACCACATTATGAAAGGCCTATTTACAGAAGTTGCTTTTACCTGGTACCCTATGTCTCGCTATCAAGAAAAAATTACAAGGCCTACCAAAGGCAAAAAACACAAATTGAAGGGATAGAGCAGCATCAGAAATAGGCAAGGCAAGGAGGTTGGAATTATCAGACTGGGAATTTAGAATGACCCTGATTAATAGGGCTAAGGGTCCTAATGGATAAAGCAGACAGCATGCAAGAACAGGTGGGCAATGCAAGCAGAGAGATAAAAATCCTAAGAAAGAATCAAAAAGAAACCCTAGAGATAGAAGAACACTGCAACAAATGAAGAATGTCTTTGACGGACTCATTAGCAGACTGAACATGGCTGAGGAAGGAATATCTGAGCTAGAGGATATAGCAATAGGATCCTCAAAAAAAACCAAAAGCAAACACAATAGACTGAAACAAAACAGAACAGAATATCCAAGGACTGTGGGACAACTGCAAAAGGTGTAACGTACAAACAATGAGAATACCAGAGAAGAAAGAGAGAAAGGAACAAAGGAAATATTTGAAATAATAATGACAAATAATTTCCCCAAACTAATGTCGGATGCTAAACTACAGATCCAGGAAGCTCAGGGAACACCAATCAGGATAAATGCCAAAAAACCCCACCAAGGCACATCGTTTTCAAACCACAGAAAATAAAAGATAAAAAGAAAAAAATACTGAAAGAAGCCAGAGGACAAAACCATCTTACATATAGAGGACCAAAGATAAGAATTGCATTCAACTTCTCCTCAGAAACCTTGCAACCAAGAAGAGAGTGCAGTGAAATATTCAATGTGTTGTAAGAAAAAAACCTACTCACCTAGAATTCTGTACCCAGTGAAATTATCTTTCAAAAGTGAAACAGAAATAAATACTTTTTTGGACAAGCAAAAAGTGAGGGATTTTTTAGCCAGTAGACCTACCTTGCAAGAAATGTTAAAAGAAGATTTTTAGAGAGAAGGAAAATAATATAGGTTAGAAATTTGTATCTACATAAAGCAAGTAAGGACATCAAAGAAGGAATAAATGAAGGTAAAAATAAAAACTTTATTTATTCTTAATTGATTTAACAGATAATTCGTTCAAAATCATAAGATTCAAAATGAGTTCGATTATGTATGCTTATGCACATATCTTAAGAGTATGTGTGTGTGTGTATGCTTGTAGACAAGTGAAATGAATGAAAGCAATACTACAAAGGATAAAAGGGAGGACTCCCACTACCTGTGACGTGGTGGTGTAGAGTTATTTGAAAGTGGACCCGGACTAGCTGTAAACGTATAATGCAAACTCTGGGGCAACCACTAAAAAAAGTTTAAAAATGAAGTGTAACTGATATGCTAAGAAGGGAGAGAAAATAAAATCATATAAAATGCTCAATTAAAACCACAAAAGGCAGAAAAAGAGTGGAAAGAAAAAATAGGAACAAAAAACAAGGTTAATAAATAGAAAATAGTAATGAATATGGTAGTATTGATCCAACTCAACCAACAATCGCTTTAAACATCAATGGTCTAAATGCATGAATTAAAAGATGGAGATTGTCAGAGTGGATCAAAAGTCAAGACCCAATATATGTTGTTTCCAAGAAACTCACCTTAAATATAAAGATGCCTGTAGATTAAAAATAAATGGATGAAAAAAATATGCCATACTAACACTGATCAAAAGAAAGCAGGTACAGCTATATTAATATCAGACAGAGCAGACTTCAAAGCAAGGACAGTTATCTGGGATAAAGAAAGGCCTTACATGATAAAGGGTCAATTCTCCAAGAAGACATGATCCTTAACATTTCTGTGCCTAACAACAGAGTGTGCAACCACATGAGGCAAAAGTTGATAAAAAATGCAAGAGAAATAGATGCATCTGCTATCATAATTGGAGACTTCAACACCCCTGTCTCAGAAACGGAGAGATCCAGCAGGCAGAAAATCAGTAAGGACATAGTAGAAGTCAACCACACCACCAATCAACTGGATATAATTGACGTCAATAGACTACTTCATCCGAAAATAGCTAACGCACATTCTTCTCAAGCTCACGTGGAATATTTACAAGATAGACTACATTCTGGGCCGTAAAGTGTATCTTAACAAATTTAAAAGAATACAAATCATACAATGTCTATTCTCAGACCACACTGCAATTAAACTGGAAATCAGTAACAGAGATAACAAGAAAACGCCAAAATACATAGGGATTAAACATCACAATTTTAAACAACACATGGGTCAAAGAAGAAATCTCAAGAGAAATTAAAAAATATTTTTAACTAAGTGAAAATGAAAACACAACTTATCAAAATTTGTGAGATGTAATGAAAGCAGTGCTTAGAGGGAAATTTATAGCATTGAATGCATATATTAGAACAGATAATCTAAAATCAATAATCTAAGTTTCCGTCTTAGAAAAATAGAAAAAGAGAAAATTAAATCCAAAGTAAGAAGAAAAAAAGAAATAAGAGGAAGTATTAAAGGAGAAATCAGTGAAATTGAAAACAGAAAATTGGTAGGAAAAAAATCAATGAAACTAAATGTTGGTGTGTTGAAAAGATCAATAAAATTGATAAGCCCCTAGTCAAGCTACTAAGAAAAAAAGAAGGCACAAGTTGCTAATATCAGAAATGAGAGAGGGCGTATCACTACAGATATTGTGGACGTTAAAAAAATAAAGGAATACTATGAAAAACTCCATGACCATGAATTTGATAAGCTAGATGCGATGGACCCAGTCCTTGAAAGACACATCTACCAAAACTCTCACAAGAAGAAAAATAGGCCAATCTCTATTAAAGAAATCAAATTAATAAGTAATAACCTCCAATAACAGAGGTAATCAGTTCCAGATGGGTTCACTGGTGAATTCTGCTAACCATCTAAAAAAAATTATACCAATTTTCTACAACCTCTTTCAGAAGACAGAAGGAAAGGGAACACTCCCTAGCTCATTCTGTGAGGCCAGCACTACACTGATATCAAAGCCAGGCAAATACATTGCAAGAGAGGAAATACAAATGACATGATCATTTATGTGGAAAACAAAATAGAATTGACAAAAGATTTTTGGAACTAATAAGCAATTTTAGCAAGGTTGCAAGATACAAGGTTAAAATACAAAAGTCAATTGCTTTCCTACATAACAGTGATGAACGTGTAGAATATAAAATTAAAAACACATTATCATATACATTAGCACTGAAAAGAATAAAATACTTTGGTCTAAACTTAACAAAATACAACCTATATGAGGAAAACTACAACGTTCTGATAAACAAAGGCAGAAAACTAAATAGGTGAAAAGATACTCCATGTTTATGGATAGGAAGACTCAATATTTTCAATATCAGTTCTCTCCATCTTCATCTATAGATTCAGTGCTTTCCCAATCAAAATGTCAAGTTATTTTGTGGGTATTGACAAAGTAATTTTGTAGTTTATATGGAGAGGCAAAAGGCCCAGAATAGTCAACACAACATTGAAGGAGAACGAAACTGGAAGATGGTCACTACCCAATTTCAAGACTTACTGTAAAGCTACAATAATCAAGACAGTGTGGTATTTGTGAAAGAATAGACAAATAGATCAATGGAATGGAATAGAAGCCTAGAAATAGACCCACATAAATATAGTCAACTGATAATTGGCAAAGAAGCAGGAGCAATACAATGGAACAAAGATGGTCCTTTCCACAAATGGTGCTGAAACAACTGGACATCCACATACAGAACAATGAATCTAGACAAAGACCTTACCGTCTTTACAAAACTGAACTAAAAAATGGATCATAGACCTAAATCTAAAACTATAAAACTCCTAAAAGATAACACAGGAGAAAACCTAGATGACTTTGGATATAGTGATGTCTTTTTAGATACAACACTAAAGGCATTATCTCTGCAAGAAATAATTAATAAATTGGACTTCAATAAAATGAAAACTTCTGCTCTGCAAAAGACAATGTCAAGAGAAAGAGAAGAAAAGCCACAGACTAGGAGAAAATATTTATAAAAGACATCTGATAAGGAACTGTCATCTAAAATATATAAAGAACTCTGTAAACTCAGCAATAAAAAACAAAAAACCTTATTAAAAAATGAGCCAAAGGCCTTAACAGACACCTCACCCAAGAAGATATACATATGGCAAATTAGCATATGAAAATACGCTCCACATCATACATCACCAGGGAAATGCAAATTGAAACAATGACACATCACTACACACCTTGTAGAATGGCCAAAATCCAGAACACTGACAAATGCTGGCAAGGATGAGGAACAACAGGAACTCTCATTCATCACTGATGGGAATGCAAAACAGAATATCCACTTTGGAAGACAGTTTGGCAGTTTCTCACAGAATTAAACCTATTCTTAACATAAGATCTAGCAATCACACTCCTTGGTTTACACAAATGAGTTGAAAACATGTTCACACGAAAGCCTGTACTCTAATATTTATGGCAGCTTTATTCATAATTGCCAAAACTTGGAAGCAACCAAAATGTCCTTCAATAGGTGAATGGATAAATAAAGTGAACTCCAGACAATGGAATATTATTTAGCACTAAAAAGAAATGAGCTATCAAGCCTTGAAAAGACACACAGGAACCTTAAATGATATTACTAAGTGAAAGAAACCAATCTTAAAAAGCTACCTACTGTATGATTCCAACTGTACAACCTTCTGAAAAAGGCAAAACTGTGGACACAGTAAACAGATCAGTAGTTTCCAGAGTGTGAGAGCTTGGGGGGAGGGATACAGAAGCAAAGCACAGCAGATTTTTAGGCAGTGAAAATACTTTATAAGATATCATTATAAAGGATACATGTTATTACACATTGTCCAAACTAACAGAACGTCGTACAGCGTCCAAAGTGAACCATAATGTAAACTATGGGCTTTGGGTGATTATGATGTGTCAATATAGGTCCATCAATTCCAACAAATGTACCAATCTGGTGGGGGATGTTGATAATGAGAGAGGCTATCCATGTGGGAGGGCAGGGGGTTATATGGGAAATCCCTGTACCCTCCTCTCAATTTTGCTGTGAACCTAAAACTGCTCTAAAAATACAGTCTTAATTTAAAAAGAAAGGGAGGAAGGAAGGAAGGAAGACATGCCTCTATCCCTTTAAATTTAGTCAGTGGAAGGCACTCATGACATATCTGCTTACATTTCTTTGACCAGAGTCTGGTCACATAACAATAATTTTTGCAAAGAGGGCTGGAAAATGTGTTTATTTATGGCAACTGTGTTCTCAGTTTATCCTTATCCTTTATTTAGGTTCAATTTTTTAATGCATTCTTAAAAATCGTGTTTTTTAACTTTGCAATTAAACGTAAAGAAGTTATGTAGTAAACAAGACAAAAATGGCAAAATAGAAAAAAACGGAAACTGATGCTCTCCTAAAATTCTTCCTCATAAAGAAATGCAAGTACATGTTAGGAAATATGCATTTAATTTCATATCTATGTCATATACAAAACTGTATACTTCACAAAATATCTTAGATTTTTTTCCGTGTCAGTATATACATAGGCACCATACTGATAATGCTATTCAATCTTAGTATCAGCATTTGGCAGGAGAAGGAAGTGAAAGTCTCTTCTGTTTGAGCCTTAGTTATACTTTATGACATATTTCAGATTTGCAGAACATGAATAGTCGAACATAGTCTGTGAAATATATTCCAAGACCAATTCAAATTTATCATCATCATCATCACCAGAGACATATTTCCTAGTTTGTTTTGTTCCTTGTTTGTTTTCTCCTCTTAGTGCTGATAATAAAAGCCACGTACGAAATAATTTGTTCCTAAGTTTGCCAAACCCATGAAGATTTAGACTTAGATTTTTCTCCTTTCCTTATTTAGCTCAGATATTTCAAATCTCAAACATATTCCTCTACCCTCTGCAGCCCCAACTCTCATATTTAAATTTACTAGCTTGTTGAATTTTTCCTTCTATAGGACTTCAGGTTTCTGTAAGTGAAGCATTTATTTATTTAGAACAACTTCTCCTCCTACAGAACTCACATGTAGTATAGGGTCCCCCCCCCACAATAGAATTACTGAGAAGTATCTTTTGTCATCTTTCTATGACCATATCAATGGTAATCTCATAGCATTTATTCCTTGTCTGAGATTTGCAAGGTTCTTCTAAAGTAGTGGTTCTCAAAGTGTGGTCCCTGGACCAGGAGCAAGAACATTACCTGGGAACTTGTTTGAAATGCAAATTATAGACATACTGATGCAGGAACTCTGGGGTTGGAGCCTAATAATCTGAGCTTTAACAAGCCTTTTAGGTGATTTGAAACACATCAACGTTTGAGAACCACTCTCTAAATCAGAGGATCTCAACCTTGTTCACACATTGGAATTACTTAGGGAGTTTTAAAAATATTGATGCCTGGGTCTTAACCCCAGAAATTATGAACTAATTAGTCTAGGGTGAGGCCAGAGAATTGGGAATTTTACTAGCTCCCCAAGTGATTATAAAGTGCAATCAAGGTTGGGAACCACTGCTCTGAGTCATTTATAACTTCACATTACATTTGTCAACTCCAGGTTCTTTGAGCTTTTCTGTTTCCCTAAGGGGCTGTGCCATATGAGTATACAGCAACGCTACAGTGAATTAGATATTACCTCGTGAGTGGATTTAGATATTAAATGAAATGTGACACTGCCTCTTATCAGTTCCTTTGGTTTTGTTTATCATACATGATGAGCCTTTGAACTTGAAGCTGAATTAATTTAATGCAATGTTTCCTTTTGAATCTTTTGGATTTTGTGTGCATCAGGGTGATGTGCAAAGCAAACATCCAAATGCTCTTCCTATGATCTTTGGTTAAAGCACCAGAGGAGAAAGAGTGTCCATGGTACATTAACCATGTAAAGTGAGTTTAATCAGATGGAATTGATTTGTTTAAGTTACACTTACATGTACAAAAAGAAATGTTCTGGACTAAATAAATTCAGTATTAAAATTGCCTTCACACTCCATACCTAACCAATTTTATCACCATGTATGCTACCAGTTAGATGCTACTTGGGAAAGAAAATGTGATTCTTCAGCTAGCAAATGAAGAGAGATAGTAAGAAGTAACTTGTTCACACTTTCAGTGGGGAGGAATATGTTAAGAACCTTTCTCTTCGTTATGCCAGACAACTCGTTTTGTGATGGACAATGAATCACTTTCTCCACACTCACTCAAGTGTTGTAATCTTGTCTTTGTAAAACAAACATTGGCCAGTGACATCCCTCTTTTTGTTTTCAATCTCATTTCACATGGGGAGAAAGCCCAGGGGTGACCATCCTTTGTAAATCAGGCTTGACTATGGGAGAGGCTACTTTGAAACTGGGCTTCCTAGTGTCTCTGAGATGAGAGGATTCTAGAATATTCAAGGCCAAGTGAAAACATTTAACCATTAGAGGCAAGATGGATATAATTACTGTAACATGCAACAAAGCCAGAATGGCAACCAGGGGTCTTCACTTGCACAGATCAAGAGATGTGTGAGATAGATGAGCCAGCAGCAAGGGTACCACTCAAATTTATAATGATGACAAGAAATCAAGAGCAAGGAAACAGGAGGCAGCTGTCAGCATTGCAATGGAAAATTATGATTCCTTTCTCCCATTCCAGAGATGAACAAATTCTCAGACCCAAAGCCCATCTATTGAAATTTGAGCCCTCAAAAGAAGGACCCTGAAATGTCCTAGAAAGTACATACAGTACAATTGCACTTCCCCCAATCCTTTCCCAAGGCCATTTAACAGAGTTCACTAAGGAAAGGGGAAACCCAGATCTTTTGAGGCCTGTTTGATGGATGATCTGAGCTGACACTGGTACCAGAGGAATCAAAATGCCATCACAGTACCTCTGTTAGAGTGAGAACCTGCAGGAGTCAGATGATACATTGAGTGCTGGTCCAAGTTCATTTCACATGGGTTTAATGCAGGAGTCAGCAAACTATGGCCCACAGCCAAATTCTTCCCACCATCAACTTATATAAATAAAGATTTATTAGAACACAGACACATTCTTTTTTTTTAATGTCTGTGGCTGCTTTTGTGCTCCCACAGCAGATTTGAGTAGTTGCAATAGATACCATATGATCTGTAAGACCTAAAATATTTACTCTGGCCCTTTAGAGAAAAAGTTTTTCTGATTGCTAGTCTAATGAGCCCCCAGATTTACTCTATGGTTGTTTCCTGAATCTCTGAGTGAATAACTAGGATGAATGTATCTAACAGCTGGCAGATTCCTGACACAGGTTACTCACCTTATGGAGTAAAAGCCATTATGATAATAAAGCCAAGTGGAAGCTCTTGAGCATTCCTCTCCCCACCAGCCACGAAAGTAAATCAGAAGAAATAACACAAACCAGGTGGGATGGCGTTGATTAGTATTGTCCTTAGAGTCTTAAATTATGTAGGGGGTGGTGTTCCCCATCGTAAAAAATTTAATTCACTGATATTGCCCCTCTAGAAACCATTGGGCTGTGATAGATGGCATAAATTTAACCAATTATACTTAACAGATCAAAGCTGCCATGTCAAATATTATATTTTTAGTAGGACAGCTAAATACAGCCTTCGTAACTTGGTATGTGGCTTTTCATCGTGAAAATGCATTATTTTCTCATCCTTGTGATGACGATGATCAAGAGCATCTCGCATTCAATTAGGATGAGTAACAGTGCATGTTTACAATCTTGCCCCAGGGCTGCGTTACTTCTCCTACTCTTTGGCATGATATAGTCCAAAGGGAACTTGATCTACTTGACACTCCTTCATTACATTGGTCTACAATATTGATGATACCCTATTAATCAGACCTAGACAGGAAAACCTGGCAAGTACTCTGGATGCTTTAGTGATACACAAGGGCACCAGAGAGTGAAAGAAAAACACTACAATTATTAAGGGCTCATTCTTATGGAGTTTGAGTTTTTAGGAGTTCATTGGTCCGTGACATACAAATTCCCCATGGTGAAGGACATGCTATTCTACCTTTTAGCCTCTTTTACTAAGAAAGGGGCGCAACATTTGACAAGTCCCTTCTGATTTGGGAGGTGGCACATACCACAATTAGTAATTCTTTTCTGATTAATTCATGGAATAACTCAGAAGGCTGTCCATTTTGAGAAGAACTGAGAGCGAGAGAGGATGCTGGAGCAATTTCAGGCTGTGATACCAGACACAAGCAGTTCTCCTGCTTAGACTATGTAACCTGCTAGATGCTGCAAGTATATATAGTGGATGTGATGGTTAATTGCATATGTCAACATGGCTAGGCTATAGTACCCAGTGTTGGTTAAACACTAGTCTAGATGTTGTAGTGAAGGTATTTTTTAGATTAAATCAATATATTTACAATCAGTTGACTTTAAGTAAGGCAGATTACTCTCTGAAATATGGGTGGACCTCATCCAATCAGTTGAAAGCCTTAAGAGCAAAGATTGAGGCTCCCTGAAGAAGAAATTCTGCCTCAAGACTGTAACATAGAAATTCTGTTTGTATTTCCAGCCTTCTGGCTGGCTTGGCCCACATATTTTGGACTTGCCAGTCCCTACAATTGTGTGCATGAGCCAATTCCTTAAAATCTCTCTCTTTCTTCACCTGTTCATCTGTGGGTGTGTATCTATCTATCTATCTATCTATCTCTCTGCCCATTCATCCTATTGGTTCTGTTTCTCTGGATAGTCCTAATTAAAAGGTAATTCTGGATCCAATTCCAATGTGTGCAGTGGGGGTCAGTTTCCCTCACCACGAAAAAACAATTCTCAGATACCAGCATGGTGTCTGATAATTCAACTCAGTTCTGACATTTTCTACCCATAGATTATATGAGATTCTACAGGTTAAGGGTTCAGGTCTGCAAGACTTCCCCTCCTTCTGAGACCAGCCACAAGTCCAGGGTATCACCTGTTCTTCTGACAGACTGGCTATAGATAAGAGGTTCTCACAACCCCCTACTTGGATTTGATTAATTTGCTAAAGTGGCTCACAGAACTCTGAGAACATTTTACTTATTGGTTTACCAGTTTACTATAAAGGGATATAACTCAGGAACAACCAGATGGAAGAGATGCGTAGGGCAAGGAATGGAGAAATGCCCTTTCTGAGTGCGCCACTCTCCCCAAATCTCTCCAAAACCTGTCCTTTTGGGTTTTTATGGAAGCTTCATTAGATGGACACAATTGGTTAAATCCTTGGCCATTGGTGATTGATTCAGTCTCCAGCCCCTCTCCACTCCCCCGAAGTTAGGGGGTGGAACTAAAAGTTCAAACCCTCTATTCATGATCGGTTCCCTGGGAAACCTGCCCCCATCCTTGGGTACTTTCCAAGTCACTTCATTAACATAAACCTAGTTATGGCGGAAAGAGGCTTGTTATGAATAAGACGACACCCTTTTCACCATTATGGCTCTGAGGAACTAAGGACAAGAGACCAAATATTATGACAAAAGATGCTCCCATTGCCCTTATGTTCAGGAAATTCCAAGGGTCTTGGGAGCTGTAATCCCAGAACCATGGTTGATGATCAAATATATATGAGAAATATATATTTCTTATAAATCATAATATCAGACTAATAGAGCAGATAAAGATGTGAATAGGATAGTGGCAGTGCAGAATTATAAAGACAGGTCATGCCATTTGAAAGGTAGCTACTAGCATGCTATTGGGTCCTAGAGGATAATAAACATTTAACAAGGCAACATTAATTAATGCTGCACCCTGAGCTATCTATCATGAGTTAGTATTGGTATAACCACTAAGTCATAAGGTCAAATAGACACAGCACTGATCCACTATACAATGCAAATGCTCATTCAGAGTTGGTTCCAAGCAAATCTTGAAAGTATAAATAAATTATAGAAACAAGGGGTTCAGACTCCATTCATCTACCTGTGTCACTCAATGCCTCACCTCAGTTCACACCATGAACAGCTGATGGATAGATTGACTTGTTCATTAATACAAGGTGAGACTCAGCTCCTATTCCACTAAAGACCTATGTAGGGCTCTCCCTAAAGAACCATGATTAGGGGAAATCTTCTCAGTAGTAGTACTTTGAGTAGTGTATTTGATCATGCATTTTGTTTGGAGGGAGTAGACGACTGAGGTAGGAATAAATATGACTCCTTGGTAATGGTGAATGGCTAGGAGATTAGAGACAAGGAGAGGTATATGGATGGATTTATGGAAGCAGACACAAAGTGTGCAGAACTCTGTGTCTCATGCCAATGCCAATCAAAGAATATCCATTCCAAAGAAAGAAATGAAAACTAGCTGTACAAGATATCTCATCCAGTAGATGTAAGCCAGCCTGTGTCCTTGGCTTCCCCAGTGTTTTTTCAATGAACACAGGAGTCTTGATGGCAGGGATGGAAGCTATGCATAGCTTAATTGGTGTTAACTCCATCTCACCAAGCTTATTCTACTACCGTTGAAAGTCCTACCCTTACAATCCCTTAAGGAGAGGATCCAGGCATTTATTGGCAGGCTGGTAACATTAGACACCTTCTATGATTCATTATTGTTGGGAATGATACATATCTTAAGTATGGATTTGTCTTTTTTGCCTGTAGTACCTCAGTTAGCACATCAGAGTGCTCAAGGGATCAACTTTACAGCAAAAGAGGTATGACAATTGGCATCTGACCATGAGGGCACCTCCTATAAATTGTATCACAGGAATCTGACAGCCTGATAGAGCAGTGAAGCAATCTTCTTAAAGGTAGAGCTAAGCCACAGAATGGAGATGACCCTGTGAGTTGGGGGGCTGTCCTTCAAGATGCCATTATATGGTGCTGTATCACTGACAGTGATAAACATGGATCTGGGCAGCAAGGGGTAGAAATGAGAGTTGCCCACTCTCATCGTTAATTCTAATCAGTTCACCTGGAGACTTTGTGGTTGTCATCCACCAAACTCTGCATTTTGCTGGATTAGAGATCTTGGTTCTTGGTGGGACGGGAACACTTCTTTGAGGAAATGTAAAACAAATTCCACTAAACTTAAATCAATGACTGCCATGTAGTCATTTTAGGTTCCTCATGCTAGTAGTGCAGCAGGCTGAAAAAGGAATTCCTATGTTAGCAGGAGTAATTGAACTGATTATCATGAAGATATACGGTCACTCCTATACAATGCGGGCAGGAACAGGAATGTTCAGAGCCCGTTAGAGTTACTGGGGCACCTCCTGGTGCTTCCAGCCTGTGATAGCTGTGAATGGCCAACGAAACAACCACAGCTCAAGAAACTGCATAGTAACCAGGGCCTCAGATCTCTCAGAAATGAAAGCCTAGGTTAGCCCATGGGACGAAAAACCTAGACCAGCAGAAGAATAGCTGAAGGTGAGAGCAAACTGGGATGGGTAGTGGTGCAGGAAGATGATGCATATCAATTATGGCTTTATAGTGCAATAGCTTAAACATGAAACCTCCAGCTATAAAGGTTTATGTTTTTACTTTTGTTTGTATTTTAGAAACTGACTGGCTACCACTTTGAAGCAGCAGAGACAGACCATCAAAACAATATGAACTTAACATGCAATATAGGTTTGTAAATCAATAAATAAGCTTACTCTCTGGAAAGTAAAAGAAGTATATGTAATAAAATTTGTCTTTAGAAAACATGTAATTCATTTACTTCTCTTTGAAAATATACTGAGGTGGACTTAAGAGGTTACCTTGCCCACTATTCAGAGAAGTCTAAATGTAAGACATCCTGATAGGCAAGAAAGTGTGTGCCTGTGTATGTCTACATCCTGGTGCTCAATAACATTGGTGATTAAGTTAGCAGTTTCATCTGATCTTAAATCTCAGATCCTACCTAAATTCCTCCTGTTGTGAGCTACACTAGCTCAACGATTGATTAGTATTCAATTTATTTTTACCCTGAATTTTTACACCGTTACTAAACTGTCTTCTGTCATCTCCAGTAAGTAATCTTAATTATTAAGCAAAAATGAAAAAACAGCAGATTTTGTTCTGGGATTTCCAAGTCCCTGTCTCTATTATCTATCTGGACTGCTTTTGGAGCTGAGAACTAGGATTTTTAAAAATACTTCTTGAAAGCTTTCAGATACTTATTTCTATATCCACTGCTCTTCGCATACACTCTCTCCCGAATTATGACAGCAACCCAGCTGCTGGTTTTGTTGACCTGAGCCCCATCTGTTTCAAACTCAGCCTCTATACTTCTACCAGAGTATACTTTTAAAATGGAAATCTGATGATGCTGGTTTTCTGCTATAAATTTTCAGAGGTTCCCCCATCATCCTGTAAATGCCTCTCTGTTGTAGCCCTTACAACACCTTGCCAGCCTCATCTGCTGCTGCAGTATACTTCTCCCTTTCATGTCTAAAAATGTACTCAATATCACAAAGTATCACTTCTGCACCACATCCATACATGCCAAATAGACCTTAATTATTTATCTATCTATCTCCCTTGTATGCTTTTCAAGGGCAGTTTCCCCATTCCTTTGATGAACAATAATTGTTTGTGCACTGGATTGGGCCATACCTTGCAAAGACTCTAGTTGCCAGTAGATATTCTGGATACTTAAAGAAACCAAAGGAGAAGCCTAGGATGAGAGCAGTCAAAATACAATTGTGATAGCCACATGCAAAAGAATAAACTGGGCTACTATATTAGACCATACACAAAAATTAACTCAAAATGGATTAAAGACTTGAATATAAGACCTGAAACCATAAAATTCCTAGAAGAAAACTGACAGTAAGCTCCTTGACATCAGTCTTGGTGATAATTTTTTGGATCTGGCTTCAAAAGCAAAGGCAACAATAGCAAAAAGAAACAAATGAGACTACGTAAAACTAAAAACCTTCTTCACAGCAAAGGAAAACATGAGACAGCAAAGGAAGCCACAAGATGAAAGGGCAATCTACTGAATGGAAGAAAATATTTGCAAATGATATATCTGATAAGGAGTTAATATCCAAAAAATATAAAGAACTCATACAACTCAATAGCAAAAACTCAAACAATCCACTTAAAAAATGGGTAGACGATCTGAATAGACACTTTTTCAAAGAAGACCTACAAACAGCTAACCGGTACATGAAAAGGTACTCAACATCACTAATAGTCAGGGAAATGCAAATCAAAACCACAATGAGATATCACGTCACATCTGTTAGACTGGCTGTTATCAAAAAGACAAGAAATAACAAGTGTTGAAGAGGTTGTAGAGAAAAGGGAACCCTTGTGTACTGTTGGCAGGAATGTAATTGGTGCAGCCACCACAGAAAAGAGTATGGATGTTTTTCAAAAAATTAAAAATGGAACTACTCGATGGTCTAGCAATCCAACAGCTGGGTATTTACCCAAAGAAAAGAAAAGCACTAACTCAAAAAGACATCTGCATCCCCATGTTCACTGCAGCTTTATTTACAATAGCCAAGACTTGGAAACAAACTAAGTGCCCATCAATGGATGAATAAAGAAGATATGGCATATATGTGACAGAATATTATTCAGCCATAAAAAGAAATGAAATCTTGCCATTTTCCACAACATGGATGGACCTTGAGGGCATTAGCTAAGTGGAATAAGTCAGACAGAGAAAGACAAATACTATTTGCTCTCACTTATATGTGGAATCTAAAAAACAAAGAAACAAAATGAGCTCATAGATAGAGGACAGATTGTTGGTAGCCAGAGGTGGGGAATGTGGGGTGGGCAAATGGATGAATGGGGTCAAAAGGTACAAACTTCCAGTTATAAAATAAATAAGTCACATAGCGTGATGACTATAGTTTATAATATTGTATTGTATGTATGAAAATTGCTAACAGAGTAGATCTTAAAAGTCCTCATCACAAGAAAAATTTATTTGTAATTATGGTGATGGATTTTAACTAGACTCATGGTGATTATTTTCCAATATATACAAGTGTTGAATCATTATGTTGTACGTCTGAAACTAAAATACTCTTATGTCAATGATACCTCAAAAAAATAGCAAAGAATGAATTTGTGACCATGAGAAAAGCTCATACTATTGTGGTAGACTTAATTAATCAGGAGGTAAGACGATGCAATCGCCAGCCCTGGTGGTTAAGTTGAGATTAGATGCTGTCACTGCCTCAGCTCAGGTTCATTTCCTGATCAAAGAACCGTACCACTTATCTGTCGGTTGTGATACTGTGGCAGCTGTGTGCTGCTGTGATGCTGAAAGCTATGCCACCAGTATTTCAGATACCAGCATGTCACCCATGATGGACAGGTGTCAGCAGAGCTTCCAATCTAACACAGACTTGGAACAGGGACCTGGCCACTCACTTCTGAAAAAATTGGCCATGAAAACCTTATGAATAGCAGCAAAGCATTGTCTGATATAGTTCTGGAAGGTAAGAGGATGGCATAAAAAGACCAGGCAGGGTTCTGCTCTGCAGTACACAGGGTTGCTAAGAGTCTGAATTGACTCGATTGCACTAACAACAATGAAGATCCAATATGAGGTCATTAACTGAGTGGTATAAAGATCCAATGAGACCATTGATGAGAATGGGAAATTGAAAAAGGGTATGCAGAAATCCACTCCTGAGAAAGGAATTCTTGTCATTCCTTACCCACTCTTTTCATGTGAGAATGTACAAGATTTTACCCTAGGGGTGAGGAAAGACAGAGAAAGGAGCAATGAGAGAAGTGAGGAGGAATGTGTCTCTGAGATGCCTGTGGTCACTCTAACTGCACCAAGTCACATTTTCAAAGGCAAGAATGTTCAACAAAATCCTCTAATAGATCCTCAGAGATCAATCAGCACATTAGGCAAAAACAGTAAAGATGATATTTTTGGAGATTGGTATATTAGATGAAATCTCACCTGATACTTTTAACCAGTTTGTATGACCACTGATTTTGATTTTTGTTAAGACATAAAAATGCTGAGAGTACCAGCTGTTCCTTGGCCAAAGACACTGTGGGGTCCCAGCTCTGTAGCAAATGACCAACATCCCCAGATGGGTTCCATCACTTGCAGCCTGCCATGTCAGCACAGTTGGCCATTTACAAACCAGTGGGAGTTTTTTACAAGTTTGTTTATCTTTCAATAGAACCACCTGCCTGCAGTTGAACTGTCTGGGCTATAAATAGAGACATAGTGCACAGGATAGTTTTACCATTAAAGAAGAGAAGAGAATTAGATGGGGGAGTGGGGAGCAAATTCTCATTTCGCTGCTTTATAGGAACCTGGGTAGGGTCTTGGGGATTTTTATCCAGTTAGCTTTGCAACTGGAAAGGAAAATAACGTTAACAGTACCAGCATGTTTAAACATCTAAAATCTGCTGAATGTCATTTTATAATCTCTTGAGGTCAGGGAAAAAACTCATGGTGGGATATCAGCCTTCTCAACCCTAATGGCAGACTGATAATCCACAAGGCAAACCATTGCAGTAAGCTCTTGAGGTTACTAACCAGTGGAACATACCCAGTTTTGCAAAAAACCAGCTGGGTACCGTTCAAAGCATTCATAAACTCCTTAGAATTATGCACTGTATTCTTGGTAGGACCCCAAATGTCTCAATTAGTGCACATTCCTGTAACAATGACGAAACTCTTAACCCATTTGTTCCTGAAATATGCAGTAGACTATCACCAAAATTTTATGATGTAACTGATATGAGAGATCAGGAATTTTTTTAATTTAACTTAAATCTACTCTACTAATGATATTTATCTAAATTACTGGACCAAACCAGATAGACTTTGTTTTCTGCTACAAGGCATAAATTAGATCAACTCATCCAATTTATTTTTATTTTGTAATTTTTTTTTAATTTTTTGAGATTTTGGAATTTTATTATTAGTGTCTTTGAATATTGTTTTCAATTTTTCTATTTGGTAAAATACACATAACACAAAATTTGCCATCTTAACTATTTTTAAGTGTAGAGTTCAGTGCAATTACATATATTCATAGTGTTGTAGAACCATCAGTGCCATCCATCTCCATAACTCTCTTCATCTTGTAAAACTGAAATTCTGTACCCATTAAACAATAAGTCTCCATCCTTCGCTCCTTCCAGGCCCTGGCAACCACCTTTCTACTTTCTGTCTCACACAGCTTTATTTTTAAGGAACATTTGCAGTCAAATATTTTTTCTATCAACTTATCTATCTCTTTCTATATTTTCTTATTGATTCTGATCAAATTTAAACATTGAAAAATTACGATGCACTGAGTGATAATGACGTCACACTGACTTTTTTTGTGTGGGAATGTAAATTTTTGTTTGTGCGAATTTAAGTGTTTTTTTTTGTCAGGGTAAATATTGAGAAGTGGGATCACCAGCCCATAAGGGAAGTGTAATGTTTCGCTTTCTAAGAAATTGCCAAACTGTTTTCTAAAGTTGCTGTGCAATTTTGCATTCCCACCAGCAGTGTATGAGTTCCTCTTGCTCCAAATCTTTGTCAGCATTTGGTATTGTCAGTGTTTTTTGATAATAGCCATTCTAATATGTTTATAATGGTATCTCATTGTGGTTTTGATGTACATTTCCCAAATGACTAGTGATTTTGAGCATCTCTTTATGAGCTCATTTGACATATATATATCTCCTTTGGTGAAGTGTCTGTTCAAATATTTTGCCCATTTTTTAAATTGAGATTTTCGTTAGTGCGATGTTTCCTGGTTGAGCATTGAGAGTTCTTTACGTATTCTGGATACAAGTTCTTTGTCAGAAGTCATTTTTCCTATTTTAACTCTTTTGCCTTTCAATGTGCATTTTAGAATTAGCTGGTGATATTCACAAAAACATCCTGATGGGATTTTCACTGGGATTGTGTTGAATCTATTGCTCAATCTGGTAAGAATTGACGTTTTAACAATATAGTCTTCTATTCCTTAAATAAGCTCTCTCTCTCCCATTATTTAGTTCTTCTTTGATTTTTTTAATTGGTGTTTCATAGTTTTCAGCATATAGATCCTGCATTTACTTTTTGGATTTATAGCTAAGTGTTGTTATGTTTTGGTCCTATTGCAAATGTTGTTCTAAAAAATTTTGAATTGTCATTTTTCAGTACCAGTATATGAATACTATTGATTTTTGTATATTGATCTTGTGTCCTGCGATCTTTGCAAAAATCACTTATTAGTTCTCAGTGTTTTTGTAGATTCTTTTAAAAGTTTTTAATGTACCTTATTACACTCTCTAGGACTCCCAGTACAATGTGGGATAAGAGAGTTAAGAGGAAATTTTTTGTCTGGTTCCTTATCTTAGAGAAAATTATTCAGTATCTCCTCATTAAGCATATGTTAGCTATAGACTTTTTTAATAGATGCCCTTTATCAGGTGAAGAAAATTCCCTTATATTTCTAGTTTGCTGAGAGATTTTTGGAGCTTATTGAGACAATTATGGGGTTCTTTACCTTTAAGTCTGTTACTACAGTCAATTACATTGATTGAATTTTGAATGTTGAATGAGTCTTATATTCTGAATGGGGCAATTTAACTTACCAAAATTAATTTTTATATCATTAACTTTTTTCCCTTTTCTAAAATTAGGAGACATATATATATTGCCATATATATATAGATAGATAGATAGATATCATATACACTTAGGATTTATGAAGGGTAGCTCACAACCAATTAATTTAGCTTAATTTGCCCATCCTTAAAAATATCTAGCCCTATTTCTAATCTACCCAATTAATGTTGCCTGTGTTTGACCCCACAAACACTTGTTATTCATTTCTATGCTAATTAATCTTCTCAATGTGCATTTACTGAACACATACTATGTGCTGGAAAAACCCAACGATAAAGACACAACTTTACCCTTTACGAATTTGCCCGGGCTTGAGGTATGAACAAGATGCTCTGGAAGTGCAGAGAATTGGTATCTAAGTCAGACTGCATAGAAAGTGAAGGCTTTTCAGAAGAGATGGCATGAGCTGAAGTTTAAAGAAAAAGTCTCTCTTTATGTATATGTAGTATACACTTTACCATTTTCTGCCCTTAGTTATCACTGTCTACCCAACGTAAGGCCCTGGTAAGTGTGAAGTGGGCTTTGTAACTTACACACCCCATTATATTTGATTGGATCAGAGGCACACACCTTCTTTGCCAATGCATTCAATCAACTGGCTGGGATGAGGCATCTCAGTCTCTCCCCAGCAATGGGAAAGAGGACAATTGCAGAAGGATGTTTTGGTGCTGGATGCTAAGACACAGAGATTACGATAGAGACAATGAGTTGGCTGCCACCTTTAGCCACGTGAAAGTTAGAGAAAAAGCAGAGAAAGACAGACTTTCATGAAAGGAGGAAAAGAAGGAAGATACAGACCCCTGAGGAAAGGGGATTCAGAAACTGGGATCCTCAGAACCTGACGGTTTTCCAGTTTCTGTTGAGTCCACTTGAATTTCAATTCCCTAAGCTCACAGCATGACTTTCTCACAAATTCACCTTTTCATTAGAGCTAGTTAGGGATGACTTTTGATTCTTGAAACCAAAAAACCTTGATTGTATTAAAGATTTAGTAGGAGAAGTTGAACCAACAGACCCTTGAGACGTGGGATTAATTGTGGCATGAAGGGGGAATGGAGCTGGTCAGGAGGAATAGGGCTGGGTGTGAATCAAGGTTCTAATTTTTCACATCTTCTAAACCATAAATAACCTTTTCCTTTCAGAATCTCCTTTTACTCTTGACTTCAAGCAAGCAGTCCTCATTTAATTTCCTTCCTAAATATTTGTCTATTTCTTCATGTCTCCTTTAGTCTTTAGATCAGGGGTCAGAAGACTTTTTGTAGAAAGCCATATAGTAAATATTTTAACCCTATGGGCCCTGTGTTGTAAGTACTCAGCTCTGCTTTGTGGTGTGAAAGCAGCCATGGCAATACATAAACAATGAGCATGGTAGTGTTCCAATAAAACTTTATTTATTGACACTGAAATTTGAATCTCATATTTCACATGTGAAGAAATAATACCTTTTTGTGGTTTTCTTCAAATATTTAAAAATTCTTGGCTCATTGGTTATCCAAAAGCAGGCAGGTCATAGTTTGCCAGCTCTGTTCTAAAGGCTCAACCAGCACTTTATTTTCACTTTCTCAGAAAGTTCTTTTCCTCCCTGCCTGAGAATCCATCTTGGTTCTTCTGATGATTAGTTTTTCTATTTTGTGGCTTTCAAAACCAGCAGTCTTAGATTCATAATCAATATGTTATTCTCCTTGGTCCTCATATTCTGTTCTTTGCTTACTCCCGCCATACGTTCCTAGACCATATCCAAGTTCATTCTAATTCTTTAGCTATAACTTATTCCCAACTCCAACTTTCTCATACTTGTTCTATAACAATCTTTCATGCTTAATTCTCCTCTTCTAAGAGACTCTTGAACCATTACTAAATCTTTCTTTTCCAGCAATGCCACATGTTCAAATCTTTTCCTTTCTCTTCTTCACCATGTCTTTGGCCTCTACAGTTCAATTCAGTTTGATATACAACATGCATTTAAAAAAACAAAATGTAATATAGGCAATGTCAATGATAGTTATCTCAGAGTAGCATATAATTTAGGAAATTCAAAAACATAGGTACAGTATACCTGTTGGTTAGTTTGCTTAGCTTGGTTAGTTGTTGCTTGGTTAGTTCACTACAACTTTTTGATGAAAATATTTCCATAAAAATCAATATTGTTAATATTCAAATAATAACTATATAATAAATAAAATTATTATTACATAACAGCAGATACAGAATGTATATTATAATTTGTTTAATCAGTACCTAGTTTTGGACATTTGGGGTAATGGTGTTTTTTCACTTTTACTAATAGTGTTTTGTTGAAAACCCTAGTGACTGCATCTTTGCACACATCCGTGATTATTTAACTAGACTGTGTTACTATTATCTAATATCTAATAATATGTAATTATTTATTTAGACTATGTTCCTAGAGCTGGAACTGCTACACGAAAAATTTTTCGTATTTTAAAGAATGTCCATTCATATTCAAAAATTACTCTGCAAAAAGTTTTACCTCCTGGAATAATGTATTAAACAGTCACTTTCAGGGGGCTGGCCCCGTGGCCGAGTGGTTAAGTTCACGTGCTCTGCTGCAGCGGCCCAGTGTTGCGCCAGTTTGCACCATGGGTGTGGACATGGCACTGCTCATCAGATCATGTTGAGGTGACGTCCCACATAGCACAACTAGAAGGACCCACAACTGAAAAAAATATACAACTATGGACTGGGGGTATTTGGGGAGAAAAAGCAAAAAAAAAAAAAGGAAGAAAAAAGATTGGCAACAGTTGTTAGCTCAGGTGCCAATCTTTAAAAGAAAAAAAACTCACTTTCTTCAGGGACAAACCAATGCTGAGGATTAGTACTTTCCTTTAAATTGCCAAATTGGTAGGTGAGAGAACAGCATGTATTAAAAAATATTGAGGGCTTTAAATCTTTTCCTAATATACAATTTCCAACTATTTTCTCAATTTGTGGAGTCCTTTTAATTTTAGGACTGTCTATGTTGCAGAAGTTTTTAAAAATTTTCAGAGTCAAGTATTTCATTTGTCAAGGTTTTTCTTCATTTTTCTGGCTTCAACTTCATTTCAGAATGTCTTTTTTTTTTCGTGTTATATTTTTACCTGTACTTTTCTAGAACTTTTTGTTTTCATGTTTTACGTTAAATTTTAACTGAAGCAAATGCTTAGCTAGTTGGTTAACAATATTCATTAAATAATATTGCATTTCTTATTGATTTGAAATGCTACTTCTTATTTATAATAAAAACACCATTTTGAGAACGTTTTGTACTTATGATTTTTTTCCCATTGATGTTTCTACATCATAACTTTTTAAATATTGTAAATATATAATATTTTTAAATATGTAAGGGTAACTTTCCATAGTATTCTACCTTGTTTTTCACTTTATATATGAGTCTAGAAGGAATGAACAGGTTCTAGGTCAAACTACCCCACTGTACACATAGCCTTGTCTGGTGTCAAGAAATGGAATTGTAGAAACCCTGGATTCAAGTTGTCTTTCTGTTTTCTACAGCAGCCTCATTGTACCATTGAGCCTTCCTGTTATCTCCACACTAGAATGTAAGTGTCTCAAGGTCAAGCATCCCATCTCATCCATCCCTGAGTCCCCTGTGCCCTGCTTAGTACTGATACTTGTCTAAACCCTTGATTTTATGAAGTGACAGCATTGCCCAAAGGCACATGGCAAGTGAATAAGTTAGCAGAGAAAGCTTTAGTTCCAAGGTCTTGTGACTTCCAGTTCATTGGTTTTTGCTTTGACTTTGTTCTTAATTCATTTGTATTTCTTATTTACCTCTGTAGCTGCCATGTTTCTTTAAGACTTCAACTCCCAAAAGAAAAAAGTGGAGAAATATTTATTTCCTTACATTGACTATTGTAAATGCTATGATTCCTGCTTTTGCTTACCCATCATATGGTTGCTTGTTTTTAGGGAATAAACTAATATGATTTAAATGATCTGGGAATTTAAATTTATTTACCATGAAATAAGTTTTTAGTGAAACTGTACTCTTGGATATAGGCATATTTTTAAAAGTCTTATTGTAGATCAGGATTACAACTCCTTTTTAAGGTTGTTTAAGTTTCACAAAGATGAGCCCCTTGGGAGTCTCTCTGAACCTAGCGAGTGTCTGATATGTAATAGAAGTTCAATAAATGTAGTTAAACTGAACTGAACTCTCATTATCCAATCCTGCAACTGCCTTGATTTCTTTTCCTACACACACAGTGTTTTGTAAGTACATAATGGATATTCTGTGTTGTATTTGTTAAAGGTTAGCTCAGTTGTCTATATGAGCATTAATCTTTTAGGTAAAAGTGTCCTGTAGGGTAAGACTCATTCTTTAAGACTTGATTCAGGCCTTGCATCCCTCTCCTACTTCCCCCCTCTTCCCCCTCCTCCAAGTCTTCCTTGATGCCTTCAGGCTAAGTTAGTTGACCCTTCTCTCTTCCTATCATACTTTGTTTATATTTCCATCCTGGCAGGTATCATTCTGCATATTTTGCATAATTATCTGTATATGGCTGTTACCTCCTCTGTATTATTAATCTAGCACAGATTCTAAACTTAGAAAGTTTTCAGAAATATTTGTTAATGAATGAAGGTATGTGCAATACACTTGACTTAGAGCCAACCTGGGACTCAGGCAGATAGGTGGTTTACCAATGACTTTCAGATTTGAAATATATTTAAAAAAAGAAACAACCTGAGATATTTATAGAATTTAATAAACTGTTGAAACGTAAATGTCCTCTTAGGAATGTTTTCCAATCTTCTTTTAAAATTAGTGATCAATTCCCTTCTTACACAATGTGTACAGTTCATGTCCACCAAACTAACACCAAGACCCAGGTCTGAAGCATCTGTCTGTATGTGGGGATGAGGCACGAAATAGCTACTGGAGGGCATGTCCTAGAGTCTCATGGACTTAAAGTCACCCCAAGCCTACGGTCTGGATATGCAGAGACATATATCAGAGGATGGAAATGCATTCAGAAATGTTCCTGTTCTTTCTCAATATATAAAAATGTTAGTTACCATAGCAACAACAGATATAGATTCACTTATTCTCTTTTTATTATAAGAAAAATAAGCAGAAGCTGAAATATTTTACAATAAACTTTTCCATAGATGTCTAGAAGAATATTTTTGCCATCATCTAAGATATTTGAAAGAATATGTTAAAATGGGAATGGAGATTCTTTCTTAATAAAAACTCATTGAACTATTCAAAAAAAAAAAACCCTCAAATGACATATATTTTCCATATAATATGAAACTTTCCAGTGTAGGATGAATAATATTTTGTTTTTGCTATTTCGATCCGAAAAGAAGTCAGATTTATTTTAGAGGAACAATATCTGAAACTTAGGAATATGAGTATTACCTTTTGAGTGCTGAATGCTTTCCTTTTTTTATATATTATGTCCAGCCACAAATAAGTATGTTTTCTGCTTTTAAATAAATAAGAAATCAATGACGAAAAATTATCTCATTGCAAAAGATATTAACCATTGAAGAAAACGAGAAACTCTCAAGGAAACCCAAGAATTACAGCTATTAAAGTGATAGCCATTATTATATTGGTTAGGATGGAGAATTTAAGTTAGTTCTTTAAATATTGAATTGAAATGTGCAGATAACAAATTAAGAAAGTCACCAGCAATATGCTGCTCAATAATTTCCTAAAATTATAGTCTGTGCTTCACTCTTGGGTTGAAACATAGAGCTTCATTGGAATGCTCAGCTCCTTTTGGCTGATTCTCAGGCTCTGTGGCAGAAGTTAAGGACTCCAACCTTCTCAAACTATGTTTCTTCCGGGCCTCTCTGTTCCCCTAAATGGCAGCCCCATCCACCCAGGGTCTTAAACTAGAAACATCATGACTACTTTATACCCTCTCCTTCAGGACTCCTTTCCTATTCCTTCAAAACCATCCAGTAACCCATGATGATTTTTGCCTCCTAATTATTTCCTGAATCTGTTGCCCCATCTTCTTTCTGACTATAGCTTTTCCAGATAAATCCCTCATTGCTTCCTATCTGGGTGACCACAGTAGCTTCTTCACTAGTTGGTCAGTCTCTCTCTCTGGTTTGGGCTCCTCATCCTCATCCTCTTCAGAGTGAGTGACAGAAGAGCAGTGCTGATTTTAACAAACACTCATTCTCTCATTTCCTCACCCAAACCCCTTAAACAGCCCTCACTGACTAAAGATAAAGTTGCAACTCCTGCACAGGACATTTACGCCCTCGCTGCCTTCCTCTCTACCCTCACTCTCCTCCATTCTCCAAAGGGCTACTGTCCTCTAGTAATTCCAAGCTGCTTGGCATTCACTGTCCCTGAGCGTTCTTCATACCTCTGCACATTTACTCACGCAGTTTCTCTTGGAATTTCCTTTCCCATTTCCTTCATATGCTGTATCCCTATGCAGACAACATCTCTTCCAGGAAGGCTCCCTGACACCCTCAGGCTCGTTCCCTTTCTCTCTGCTTCTGCAGGGATTGTCACCAACCTTTACAAAACTTCATCACCCGACTGAATCTTCCCTTTTGTCTTTACTCTATTGCAACCATCCCAAGGTCAAGAACAGGTCTTTCCCATCTTTACATCCTCAATTCCTGGCATCAAACTTCTCTGAGGAGAGAAGACCAAGCTCTTAACAGGCTTAAATATTGGGTAGTGCAATTTAAGGTAATTAATATGATATTATTTCTGGTGTAATCATCTGCCAACTCTTTTTAAAAGAGGGGGATATGTTTTCCTGAAGTTCTTGCTAGACATCTCATTTTTAACCAAACTTAAAACAAACACAAACAGAATCCTGGAATAAAAACAACTATACAATTGAAAAAGGGAAAAAAATGCCATTAGAAGAAGCTGTCCACCTGTTCCTTGAAGAACAGATGAGAGCAGTTACCGGATGTTATTTCTGTGTGCACACGCATTCTTGGGTGGAAGAATCACACACTGGATGGGCACACTGAGCCCCAGAACCACATGGCATTAACAAGAAAACACTATCTTGAGTATTAAGGAAAGAGGCAAAAAACCACCTATAGGTTCTTTTATCTCCAGTGATGAACTTGCTGTTTACTAGTCTGTTCTCAGCTCAGGGAGGTACATTGCATCACTCCTTCATTCCACTGGGCGCCATTTAGAGTTTGAGCATACATGGCCAGATGTGCTGGTTACATTTTACTCCAGAAGCAGGAAGGCACCAAATTGAATTTTAAAGCAAGTATGCCCCACCCACCAGACACCTCACTTACCACTAGGAAATGACTTAGGCACTGGGGATCCCTCTGTTCATTAACCAATATGGGCTAAGAGCTTGTATGGGTACCCGTGGGTTGAAATGTCCTGCATCTATTCAGACAATGGCCTCACAAATGACATTTATCTTACTTAACCTGAGATTCTGAATCTGAGAAGGAGTTAAGGTTATTTATTACAACCTTCCACACTCTTGCTTGAAAAATATATTCTTGTGTGTGCAGGACAAGATTTCAGGACTGCCTATTTCATGTGACGACCATTCATGCTTTGCAAAGGCAACATGAAAAGAGGCATTTAAGAGAGTTGGCTGGTCTCTATGATGGCCTTATAAATATCAGGGATGACATTTCCATTAAAAATGGTCCAAATACTTTCATTGCATTTTAAGAACCTCAGACTACAGAAAGGGAAGTGGGATGACTTTCTGTCTGTTCCAATTGTCCAGCGGAAACTGTCAAAGGCAAGTATTCCAATAGCTACAGGATATAATCTGATTCTAGACTCCAACTAGTCATTATAGAAACGTAATACTCATTTTACCGAAAACATTTTTTTTGGCTCAAAATGAATATATACATATATATTCTCCTGTGTAATAGTAAATTGCTGATTTTTAGGAACATTAGTATTGTGAGTTATCCTTGCTAGTAATAGTAATAAAAATAATTACATTTGCATATCATTTTATGCTTCTGAAAGCATTTTGTCACTTTCTAATTTGCTCCTTACAAAGAATCTGTTTAACAGAGCAGTGACTACTATGCCCCTCTCCCCAGTGTTCTACAGAATGGGAAACTGGACGGAAGAGTGATGAAGTGGAAAAATTAAGAATTTGCACTGAATCTTATGATACTTAATAATTGCCTAGTTTTGAGAGTCATGGGCCTCTGAGTTAGGCATAAATTTGGGACAGAAGCTTTGGTGAAAAAAACATATGAATTATTAAAAACTCTCCCACATATATTCTGCTCAGAGTTAGCTAAGAAAGTCACAATTTGACATCTAGGATATATGACAAGGGAAACAGCATATGGTTGATCAAGAAGGCTGAGTGAACTATTTTGAAACTTAAACATTTCAGCTCAGGTATTGGTCATGGATAATAAACACAACCAGCTGCTGAGAATGAGAATGAGCGGAAACTTGCAAAAAATGGAGCTGGGGCAAGCTGGTCAAAGGCATACTGCTCCATGGTGAGCTGGTGCAAAAGTCACTGAAGGTTCTGGAGTTTTGTGGGGTTTTGGTAACCTTGGAACTATGCAAAAGCTGTAGTCAGAGTTATGATTATAGACAGTGGAATTAACAGGTACCTAATAGTATGAAGAGATAGCAAGCTGGGATCTGGGCTTGGTTTTGCAAAGCACTGTTTCTCACACTTTAATATGCATATGAAGCACATGCAGATCTTGTTAAAATGCAGTAGGTCTGGGGAGAGGCCTGAGCTTCTACATGTTTAACAAGCTCCCAGGTAACGCCAGTGCTGCTGGTCCACATGTCATCTTGGAGTAGCACGATAAAGAACCACACCAGAAACCCAGCTTTTTTTTTTTTTTTTTTTTTTTTTTGGTCAGCTCAGCCATCTCAACTTCTCAGTTGACAAATGAGTTTACATTTATTATTTGAGCACACATGGCCAGATGTGCTTGTTACAGTATATTCCAGAGCTATGCACACTAGGAGCTAAGGTGTAGGGGCAAGAATGAAGTGATCGCCACTATTATATCTCACCATTCATTTACCTTCTCCCTAAAGAAAATACATTTTAATATCTACTACTCAGATGCCCTTATAATCCATTGCAGAGAAAGAGAAATATTAGTTGTAGATGTAGAGATGATATGTCTATGAATTAAAACGTCTTTCTGAAATCCAGAACAAGGAGTCAAAATATACAGATATTACATGGATATAAAGGCTCATTCAACACATGGGCAGTTGATCAGCTATTTCATTTTCCTTCTTTAATTTGGGGAGACGGCTAGAGATGTAGCCTGTTCAGGCAGTAGAATAGCCCCATGCCTTTGTGTGGGAGCCCCCCAGGACTGCACTCCTCTCAACTCCATCTACTAGTTCTACTCTCTTTTTTTTCTGGTGAGGAAGATTGGCCCAGAGCTAATATCTGTTGCCAATTTTCCTCTTTTTGTTTGAGGAAGATTGTCTCTGAGCTAACATCTATGCCAACCTTCCTCTATTTTGTATGTGTGATGCCACCACAGCCCGGCTTGATGAGTGGTGTGTAGGTCTGCGCCTGGGATCCAAATCTGCAAACCGCAGGCTGCTGAAGCAGAGCTCGTGAACTTAACCACTACGCCACCAGGCCAGCCCCACAGTAGACCTACTCTTGTTGGAGGATCTTCTGAGATTTTTTTTCCAATGATTGTATATAATTGATGCTCATCTTTCTAAATTCTTTATTTGCAAATTCACTGATCTGTTAAAATTCTTTTGAACCCCCCAAGTCAATAACTGACAGTGCTTTCACTGTCATTTGGGGACATGCAGAGAGCAGCAAAAAATTTGTAACCCAATGCCATTCCCCAAATAAGTGTGTTAGATAATGTTTGTCTAGGCATGAGTTATAGTGCTGTTGGCTGTGACGTCAGTGTTCATGAATCAACAATAGTATCTTTAAAGAGAAACACACATAAAACGAGCCTATGTATTAATGAATTGGTGAAAATGTTGTAAGCAGAGGCTCACAGGAACCCAACCCTGTATTTCCTGAAGGAGCAGTGGCTCAGTATCTGCTAATTCAGTATTCATGGTGACTTTATAGAACATAACTACTATGGGTAATGAGACTCAACTGCAGTTGTACATATTGCAAACGAGTAACTTATGATTAAACACAAGGGCTCCAGAGCAAGACTCTATGAGTTCAAATCCCAACTCTACCATTTACCACCTGGGAGGGTTTGGGCTTCAATTTCCTCTCTTGTAAAAGGACCTCATTCATCAGACTGTGGTGAGGTTTAAAGGAATTGGTGCACCCACACATACTCCGACAGAAAACACTTAGGATAATATCTGGCAGACAGTAAATACTCAACAACATTAGCTGTCACCATTGTTTATTATTTTATAGGGCATGAAACAACAGAAAGTTCCAGGAAAGAGTATAATGTCACACAATAGGCGGTCGAGGTGAGAGAGGAACATAATCCTTCTCAGTCTAACACCAAACTCACAGGGGAAGCTATCCTAGAGAAGAGTGAGAAGTGTTTGGAGCCTGTGTGGATGGCTGGTCATTGCCCTAAATATAGAGTTGTAGGCTATGTATTGAAAGGCACAATAGGAGGGGGTCAATCAGCAAGGGATAGGAAAAGGGGTGCCTTTGAATGATTGCAGCCATTTCAGGTGTCAGATCTCAGACCCCTTGGTTTTGCAGCTTTTTATAGAATGCCTGTGGAAACATAATGGTAGACAGGGGTGACTGGAGTTCAGCGTTTCAGACATATCATCTTTTCTCTATAGTGCTGCAGGGGTTATGCTACAAATTGAAAGATCCAGCTACATGAAAAAGAACTGACACATTGAGCCAGAAAGTCTTTTCTTGTGCAGAAAGCTCTGATCTTTGAGTTAGCCAATCTGGAAGGGGTGTATTTGACAAGAATAATTTCAAATGTTGTACTTGCAGAGACTGCAAGCATAACAAGGGAATTAGTACCACATCTGGAATTGATGGGGAAAAAAATCCAAATGTGAAACTGGGATAAGGATGCCAAAAGTTGGACATAAGACACTCCTAGTTCTTCACAACCCTGCCAGTAGGATAACTTCATGTTGGGGTCCTTGGGAGTGGGTTCCTTGGGCTTAGGGGTGCTCAGAAGACACCCCTCTTAATCCCCACTCCCCACACCATAGTAAAACACACTCTCTTCACAACTTACCATCCTACCCCAGTGAGTAGAGATGGTCCTTTGCTTTTAGAAGCAAAAATTAAATATTGATCCAGCTTTGTAAGGGGGAAGGAGCTGGAGGGCAGATTGCCTGCCTTCTGGTATTCTAAGATTTTTGGCATTGAGAAAACAGATTTCCCTAAGGATTAGAGAGAAAGAGATCATTTTTAAGAAAGGAGATAGCACGATGGAGGAAGGTGATGGGTAAGTGTTTTAGGCACAAATGGGAAGGTAAAGATAAAAAGAATAATTAATAGAAGTTTTAGGAAATCAACATGATTAAGGAAGAGGAGAGAAAAATTATTATTACTGTGAGGTAGGCATTGTGTTGGATGCCACAAAACCCTCTGCTCAGTTAACGCCTCTAACAGTCCCAGGAGGCAGCTATGATTGTCCTCATTTTACTAGAAAGGAAACAGGCTGAGTAAATTTTTTAAATGTTCTCAAGGTCACGTAGGCAATAAATAGCAGAGGAAAGATCCAACATGTATCTGTATGATTGTGAAGCTTGAGCTCTTTGCAACAAAAAATCTCCACAAGAACAGTAATAAATGCTCACATTTATACGGCACTTTCTAGGTGCCACACACTGTTCTACAGACGTTACATGCATTAGCTAATTTATTTTTCACAGCAATCTTGATATAGGTACAATTGTACCCATTTCAGAGATGCAGTAACTGAACTTTAAAGAAGTTAAGTATCTTGATCTCATAGCTAATAATGATTAGGGTTCTGAAAGAAAACACACCAGAGGGAAGGTTTCCAGGGCTCAAAAGAGATTTTTACTAACATATAAGTTGGTATTTAAGCAAAACCAGTGTGCGTGGGTGAAGCAAGATGGAAGGAGAGGTGGTGGTGACCAGAGCTGTAGGGGACGGACACTTGTCAGGTGTTGGAAGAGAAAATGAAGAACGAGCTAGCCCAGAGCAGGAGGACTGGCTGAACAGCTACAAGTAAAGGAAGCAAGAAAGATCAGGACAGCACAATGGGGTAGAAGCTGGGGAAGTGGAGGGTGAGGAGGAGGGAACAGTTATCTCAGCCCATTGAGTGGCTCAGCTAAGTAGGACACTTGCCTCAGCCAGAGAAATGATGGCAGCTGAGCAGAGCGGGAGGGAAGTGCTGGGGAAGTTGTCTTACTCTGAAGCCAACGAAGTGGATTGGAGGCCCACTCAGAAAAGGCCTCCATTTTTCTAGGAACGAAGGTCTGGAAGAAGGGAATTTATGCTGGCCCGGAGGCTGTTGATACATTCAGCAGAAGCCAAGGCCTCGAGGACGGGGCATAGGGCTTTCAGGTCATGGACAACAGGAGGGTCTGGAAGAGTCTATCTACTGAATTAAATACACACTCAGCCAAGCAGCAGCAAGAGGCAGGACCGGTGAACCCCTTGACTATTTGTCTTCCCTCCTGTGAGTGGGGGCCCTGCCTGGCCACATGCTGGACCAAATATGCTGCTTTCCTCCCCCTTCTGCCTCCTCCTCTTCTGCCTGGGAGGAGGAGAGGGTAGAGGAGAGCTCTGATCTAACGTATAAACGCTTGCAGCAGAGAGGGCCTCGCTTATCCCTCAGAGTAGTAGAAACCGAAATTTAATCCTTGCCGCTCCCCCAAAGCAAGATGCTTCCCCTTCATTATTTTACCCAGAAAGGCTTTGTTTACCAGTGTCAAGGCAGAGGTCAGAATGGCCTCTGTGGCCAGACCATTTATCCTTTTATGCACCTACACATTTTAATACATTTCTATAACTAAGCAAGTCCATTCCTTCTCCACTTCTCTAAATCCAGACAAACGTCCTGACCTCAGTTTTCTGCATCTCTCTGCTTCTGGGGAGAAGTGCATCTTTTTCTAAGGGAGCCATACAACCCCAAGTACAATTTATTTTAAGAGAAAATTGCCCACCGTTTAGAGTAAATAAAGTTGAGAACAGGGCTGAGCGACTTCATTCCCATTTCCTAGTATAGCGACTGAAGAGTGAGTTTCCTTCAGCTTCAATCGCTCTTCTCAGAAAGTTTGTATTTAGCTTAATGGAAGAAAGCACAGTTTCTAGACCAAAGAGGAAGAAAATAAGACGAGGCAAGACAAGTAAGTAAAAGACATTTCAGCTCTGACTTTTTTTAAAAGAAATCTCTCTCGTTCTCTCTTATTTTTATTTGTATTTTTGCCAATGATCAATCGTAGTACATAATATGAAGCATCCTTATAATAGTTAAAGACGTGGTGCACAAATGACGAGAGAAAAGAAGAGGGATGGAATGAAATGAACTGAAATATACATTCAAAGCCATTGTTGCAAATAACATATCTTATAGGAAATGTCCACAGGGAAGCAGGGGTATAAATAGAACCACAGTGTGAAATAAGGACTGTGCCTTATTTTCTGTAGAAGCTGCTGTTTCCGTGCCAGCGAGCAAAGATGCTAACAAAAGAACGCACACAGTAATGCCCCTTAGACGCCTGTCCTTTGCATGGCGTATATTGCATGTTACATAAGGAATAATGACATGTATGCTCACTCTGTCCACCCACCTGCTTGATTTTTTTTTTTTAAGGATTAAAGGATACCATCCTACGTGGAGCTGTCAGACATCAGTCAATGTGGGTTGAAATGACCCACAGTGAGTGACACCCAAGTGTGTTTAATCTGAAGGGAAAATGAAGATACTGCATGCCCAAGAAGTTTAAATAATGGCACATAAATTATTTATTTCCCAGGCTTTAAGTCAACTAACCAACAGGACAGGAAAAATAAAAGAATAAAAGGTTGTGCATTGTATTTTGTGCAGTATAGGTGTCTCAACATAATGAGTCTCCTGGATCCTAGTTTGCTTCTGAATATCACCAGGGGTGATTACAGCTTGCAAAAGTAGACCAGAAAAAGGCATGCCTTCCTATGTCTTGTGTCTGGGGCTGTAATTAAAGCCACAAGCCATCAGAGAGTGAAGGGGCCAGCTGCAGCCCTTCAAACCTTTAGAATCCTGGCATTAAAAATAGATTACAGCACAAAATATGTACCAAAAATAATCCCAATAAAAAATTTGCACATTTGATTACTATAATTGATTTTTTCTTCTAGATATGAATAAATGACCCAGGCTAAATGCCAGTTCCTTGCAAAGAATTTCATTTAAGCTTCACTGAATTGAAAAGGCTCAACCAGACTCAACATTTCCAACTTCCTAGCAAGTAGCAGAAAATCTACCTGACAGTTGCTATGGAAACACGAACAGGAAGAGTGAACCACCAGCCTATAAATCCACAGAGAAACCTTTCTTAATTGGAAGGCCTTTAACCCACACATTTTTCTCATAGCTGCAGAGCTTATTTCTAAAGAGATTATTAAATTCCTCAATTGACTTATGAAGGATGCTTCCCACTATATTACTGTGCTTTGGGTTGCTCGTTCTTTATATCTGTTTCCAAAATTACAAAGCAGACCAGGGATAATAAAAGTTAACACAGATGTTTCAATGAAAAATCCATATGATGTTCCAAAAATAACTTCAGCGGCAATGCCGAACAAAAAGGATTCCAATACAAGAACCAAGGTGGTGTAGACGTGTTTGTTTCGAAGCTATAGCTAAGTCACCAAACTTCTTCACATCCCCCCCGCCATTCAACAGATTAATGTCAGTAGGAAATCCTGAAAGCATTTCCCAAAGTTTAAGGACAGTGATAAAGTCAGAAAAATGAAATAAATGAGATGGTAGAATATGTTAATTTTATGCCCACTCTTGATTTTTAAAAATGCTCTTTACAATTGAAAGTAAATACTAACTAGTATGTGACTGATTAAACAAGAAACAAACGCAACTCAATGTCTCTGTGAATCTCAGTTGGATTGGGGTAGTTTTGGTTGAATAACTCATTACTTGATTGAATTTAGTAATAAAATCTACATGAGGGGTAGGAATTACTACAGAGAATGTAGAATATATGAACCTACCCAAATCCAGAGGCAATCTTCTCTCCTTCCTTCCTGCTACAGGAAAGAAATGTCCAAGCTAATGCCCTGTGTGGATTCAGTTCCACCCTCTTCAACTCTGCTAGGCATCTTCCAACAGGTATCATGACTACAAATCCACAAAACCCCCAAGCCCACGGTCTACTTGTTTTCTTGTTGGTGGTGAGGAAGATTGTCCCTGAGTTAACATCTGTGCTAATCTTCTTCTATTCTATATGTGGGATGGTGCCACAGCATGGCTTGATGGGATATGTGTAGGTCCGTGCCTGGGATCCAACCCTGTGAACGCTGGGCCACCAAAGAGAAGTGCATGAACTTAACCACTATGCCACTGGGCTGACACCCATGTTCCACTTTTGTACTGCTCTCTCTCTCCTCTCCTTTCAGCCTGGTATTTGAATGAATTTTATTCTCTCCTCACTGAGTCTGCGTCCTTATTTTCTATTCTCTCTTTAGCTCCCTGCAAGACGGTACCCACTCCTTGTCACCACAATCAGTCTGCATAGTCACTGACTTCTCTTCTGGCATGTGGACCACTCTCATCTTCTTTATGTGAACTTTTCCTGTGTTTCTATTGTATGGCGCTTCCCTGGCTCTTCTTCCATCCTTTCAGTTGTTCATTCTCTGAGTGCTTTCTGATATTCCTCAGGATCTTTCATCAACCCTCTTCCTCTTCCTCTTCCACTTTCCATCTCCTTTGGGCAACCTCAAACGCCCCCACAGCTTCAACTACCATCAACAGACTAACGGACTCAAAATACTTATTTCAACCTTGTTGTAAAAAGGAGGATAACAAAAATCTACCTCATCAGGCTGTTGAGAGCACTGGAGGCAACAGTGAAAACTTGTTTAACACATTACCAGTACTCAGTGGAAATGTTCGCTATTATTAGTATATATTTGAAACACCTTAAAGACAACAGGAGCAAAGCTGAACTCATTTTCTTCTTGTCATGGTGTTTCTTCCCACTGAGTCCTTCTCAGTAAATCCCCTACTCATCCTTTAAATCACCAACTCCACCAAAAGCCCCCCTTATCCCTCTGGGTCACATGCCCCTCTTACGGGCTGTCAAAGCATTCTGTATTATTAACGGTTGTATCCTACTGCATGCTAATTGCCTATTTACTTGGCTCTACTCATTTTGAGAGGACAAAACTGTATAGTTTTATTCACTACTTCATCCCCAACAAACGTTTATTTGAGCCATAAATGAATGAAACTGGATCAGTACATAAATAAACTATTAACTAGAAATCCTTAACTTATTCCTTCTTGGTCATCCTGTGAGGTCTTTGGCAACTTCTTCAGTTTCATGCATGCCAACCTCCTGCCAATTAACCCTATGGAGGTGTCCAGTATTACTTTGGTTTCAAAATTACATAAGATGACATGAAATTTTCAAGTAATATAGGGAGGCGGGGTCACAAAGTATGGAGGGTAGGAATTTGCTGAAGGGTTAGAAGTGTGATGCAAGCAAATGTATACTCATCTACACAGGTAATATTTTTCTAGCATTCAGACTGAAATCTCTCTTTCCTCTGAAAATCTTATCCGATGTCTATTCTGACTGTTAATTGTAGAAACATGGTCTTCTTTGAAATTATTTGTTTAACTATGTGGACAAAACTTTTATCTGGTAAATGTGATCAAGAGACATTCTCAGACCACTTTCTTTGAGGACCTTTCACTGCTGACACTGGGGTGCTGGGCAGAGACTCAGTGTTTTCAGTCAATGTGCTCAGGTATTAATTGAAGGAAAAGAAGTTGGCAGACAGGGAGCAATGGAGGGAAAAGAAGTTGTTCCATCTAACAGTTGCTACAGAAATGAAAACACTTGAGATCAGTATATATTCACAATTATCTCACAAACAATGAGCGTTGCCAAAACCCAGCAGCTGGAAGTCCTCCTGATTTACACAGATGATCGCTCACATACATAGGCACTCACACACACACTCATGAGGCTGTCACTTTGTGGCTTACTTTCTCATCCCAAGACTCCCTCTGTGTTCCATTTCACGTATTTCCAAATTCCAAAACTGTGAAAGGGCCAGGGTGGGACAGTTGGAACAAACACAGTGTGTGTTCCTCTGATCTTGTTACCCAATGTGGAAACTATCTAGATTTCCATGACAGTCCACTTGGAGAGGGTGTATGGAACAGGGGTGCTTTGATGCACAGGAGGTCTGATTCTGAATCCAGTTCTGTCTCTTGCTGGCCGTGTGACTTTGGGAAAACTTACTGAATCTCAGCTGCCTCTCTGGTAAAGAGGAGAAAATAGTGCCAGCTTTAGAGGATTGTTGACAGAGTTCTATAAGATTAGGTGGATGAGATTGTTTAGGTTGATAAATGTTCGGTAAAATGTAGCCGAAGAAAGGATGAACCATGTAGCTCCAGTCTACATGAGGTCACCTCAAGCGAATATTGCTGCTAAACCTTCCAGCGCTGTGATCAAAGGGAGGGGTGGATGAATTAGCTCATGTATTGTTTGACCACCTGGAACATCACTTAGGATTTGAACACTAATAACCGTAGCTCTCACTTTAGCTCTGACCCTTTTTGGAACACACAATTTCAAAAATACCTTTTGCAGCAGCAGGTTTTCAACCTGCTCTTTAAAATTCAGAAATAGAGATTTTAACTTGTTTATTGAAAAACATGAAATGCTAAAATAAATTTAGTGATATACCTGTATGATGCAGGATAATTATATATTGGACACAAAGCACTTCTTCTGTATAGAGAGTGGAGTTAAATTTTTCTTTTTTTTTTTTGTTCTACTTTTCTCTCAAAAGAGACAAAAAGTGCCAAAAGCATATTTCTAAACAAGAGTAAATTTGGAAGTTTGGCTCATGGATTTCAGTCACTCATCTGCATCCTACCTATTGAGATCGCACCATATGATAGTTGGCACATGTTTTCACATCAGTTAACTAATTCAATCCTCACGATAACATTGAAATATATGTAAGTTTTTGGATATTATTCTCATTTTTACAGATGAAAGACTAAAACTCAGAGAAGTCATTTCCATAATTATACCAAGAATTAGGCAGCATCAAGATTCACACCCAGCTATCTGGTAACAAAGACTATTGTTTTTCTTTGACAAAACCTTGTCTCCTGATATAATGACACTTCACCTTCTTGGTATTAAAGCAGTTTTATAATCCCAGGGTTCTCTATTCTTTATTCCCCTGCCCTCCCTCCTGCTCACCCCCTCCTTCTTTCTTCCTTCCCTGTCTACTTTTTTGCACATGCATATTTTTCCTGCCTGAACTACCTTCCTTTCTACCCAATATTCGGTAATTTATTTAGCCTAATAATTTATCTGGAAAGATGTTAGAGAGGCACCATTGCTGTTTTCTTTCTTTAATGAAGGGGGCAAAAAATCCTCCTGTACTGCAGTAGTGTCATTACTCCAAGACTCGCCATCATGGTCCTCTTACCTCTTCCTGCTCAAACTTAAGCATAAATTCTAAATGCAAGCATGAGAACTTACATGCTTTGTTTCCACTTTCTTTTTTGATTTAGTCTCATGTCTACTTTGTATAAAGGCAAATAAACAAAATCATATACTAGGAGACCTCAACATTTTAGGGATGGAAATTTTATCGCAAATCTCAATTCTGGTCTATAAGGTTCAATATCCAACGTTTCACAAGTGGAATTTTCTCCTAGCAGTAAATATGATTAATTTATATGCAGTGCTGTTAAAACTATTTTCTAATAGCTGACGATCTAGCCAATGCAAGGGAGCAAGTGAAGAGGACTAAAAATTTCCACCGTACACAAGTTGGGAAACAACTTTTTGAGCAAAAGAGGAGTCACATGGCATATTTATTGGCATCAATTTACCTGGCAATCCTTCTCCACAATATATCTGAATGAAAAAACAATTATTCCTTTTATTAAACCTCTCACTGTCATAATTTTTTTGTGGCTTATGTTTTCCAGAAAACCCATCCATTTCCATTTCTCTAGCTTATTTCTCAAAAAGAACTTAATGAAAATGAGAACAGATATTGGAGCATCAGTTTTACTTGCTATTAAAAATTATTGGGGAAGGCAACTTTTGATCTCTCCTTCTCCTCCTCTTTCCCATAAAGGAGCCAAAGTGAAAAGCAAGGAATGAGCTGAGGAAGGTCATCCAGTGTTATTTACAGAACTTAATGAATCAGATTCTCACAGTACATACACCTCTCAATTCCTTTAAGTGACCTGGGAAGCTATATTAACTCTTGGAGCTCTACTCTCCCCAGTAGCATTCATATTACCTCAAAAATGTTAAATTCTTCTTCAGTTGTCTTCAACTATGAGATGGGATAAGGAACTAATATTTTTGGAGAATCTCAGCATTCCAAGGAAAAGGGTCATTTTTAGAGAGGAGGAAAATGAAGCTTACAGATGAAGCCACTTGTCTGCAGTCACAGACATGATGCAAATTTAGAACAGCAATTCGGAGCCAGATCCTTCCACTGCACCATTCTGCTTCTGTTACCTTACAAATATAATTCGTTCTTTTAGGTTAAAATGAATTTAGGTTTTAAAATGTATCTTTGACTTCTGATTTTCAGTAATTGCAGAGTAGCTTGTATTAGACTAGTTCTCCTGCTGACAACAATTATATTTAAAAAAGTGTTTGAAGGCACTGAAGGGTAACCAAAATCAAGTAGAAACTGGAGAGAGTTCAACTCATAAGTGAAGGAAACCACAGTGAGTGAAACGGAAGAAATACAGCTTTTCCCCTGAAGGGAATTCCCAGTCCTCCCAGCCATGGATGGCTAAGATAAAGCAGGAAGACACAGTTTTATTTGCCTGATATGCAAAAGGATGAAGTCTGGGGATACACAGTTGTTGGGAATTGAGAGGTGGGGAAAATCCCCAAAAGAAAAGAACCACAGAGGAGGAAGGCCCAAAATTGGCATATAAACTCCCTTCAGATACATCACACTTTGCATAATGTATATGTCAGACAAGGCACCAAGGAGCTCAGGGGAATAATAGGAGTTTAAAGCTCAGAGAGCTAACAGGAATTTCGGCAGCTGCACACCACATAGAAGACTGAAGTAGAATTTGGATCTCATCAAATTAGAGGGGCTTGGCAAGTATTTTGGGCTTTTCATTGAAACCCCAAAAGGGTTAAGAGTACTATCCAAGAACTAAGGTATTCACACTAGGACTAAGGACAAAACTAAAACAGACCAACTTTAACAAAATTTAAAAACAAAGCCTCTACCAGTCCAAGTTGATTTGCAGCAATTTAACTGTCATCTAGAATAAAACTTCTCAGATTCCTCAGAAAAAGATAATAGAATCCAGAATCTCAACAAGATATAATCCACAATTGTTTTAAAAAGGAGATATACAAAGAGAAAAATCAGTTTGTAAAAATAGACCTACAGAAGAATGATATGTAAGCATTAGCAGGCAAGGATTTTTAAAAATTTATGATAAATACATTAAATAATTTACAGGAAGGAATAAATATATACACATGTATATGTATAAAATATCATAACAAGATTATAAAGGAAGGAAAGGATGTAAATGGAATTACACTGTTATAAAATTCTTACATTAATCACTAAATGCTATAATATTAATCTCAATACACATACTGTATTTCCAGAAGAAACTATATTTAAAACTTACATGGAGTAGTTTGGATAAAAAGCCAGTAGAGGAATTGGAATGAATTCCTAAAAGATGTTTGATAAACCAAAATAAAGCAGAAAGTGAGGACTAAAAAACCAAAAATCAGAGAGGAAAAAGAGAAAAATAATAAGATAGCAGATTTAAACCCCACCATATTAATTGCATTAAATGTAAATAGACTAAAATATGCCTTTTACTTGTTATAAGATTTTCTTCCAAGTATTTCAAGGAATGTTTGTAACAATTATCACAGGTTTGACATTTTTAGTAGCAACTTTACTGATAGTAAAGATCTACTTACCAAATTGATAAATGACTGAAAACTAACAAGGTTACCAATTTGCTTTGTTGATAGAATTGCTGTAAAGAGATACCAACCAACACAATCATCACCCCGGATCAGAAAGGTAAACTAACAAAATGAAATGTTACACAGTGGAAGAGAACTAGATTAATAGTAATTCATCTGAAAAAGACTATAAGGTCATTCTACTCTAACAGGAAATGCATCAGATCACAGTAGAAAACGCTGACTTAGGCTGTAATAATAGAACTGAGTGAGGGATTCCAGGTCAATGAATAAATCAGCCTTCTGGGCATCACATGGATAGATCACACCTGCAGTACTGCATTCAGTTCTGGATTGTTTGAAGGGAGAGATCGCCAATGAGAATACATTGAAAGGAGGATGAACAGGGTAGTGAAAGTCTAGGAAATCATGTCCATCAAAGATAAACCTGCATGACAAGAGAACAATTAATCTGGAGAGGAAAGGCCTCAGGGAGATGCAATATTTGAAGGAACATTACGAGGAAAACTCGTTCATTTTCTGTGTAGCTCCAAATGGATCCTGCCTCCACTCTGTTTCCATAACATCACATAAACACAGTGTGATGTGATGTCACAATGTGTGGCACACCACATAGGAAGAAAGATTCTGTTCAGGCATCAGTTACTGAGGTGTGCTGCTTACTTGATCTGTCTTCTCTGGGTAACAGAATCTTGACTTCTAAATGACTATCATTCTTTTATGCTGTCCTTTTTCGTGGCTATTAGTTGATTAATGTTGTGAAATATTCAATACATATTTTTCAAAACAATGGATATAATCTCTCTATATTGTGTGTGTATATGTGTGAGATTTATGCATATACATCTACTTTGTCTCCACCAGTCAACTGACACAATCGTTTGAAGGAAGTGACTCTGATAATTGTCTGTCTGGAGTTTCTCCTTACCACAGTTGGATTCTACTTCACTTCATCTTCTTTTTTTTTTTTTTTAAAGATTTTATTTTATTTTTTTTCCTTTTTCTCCCCAAAGTCCCCTGGTACATAGTTGTATATTCTTCATTGTGGGTCCTTCCAGCCGTGGCATGTGGGACGCCGCCCCAGCATGGTCGGATGAGCAGTGCCATGTTCGCGCCCAGAATCCGAACTAACGAAACACTGGGCCGCCTGCAGCAGAGTGCGAGAACTCAACCACTCGGCCATGGGGCCAGCCCCCAGTTCATCTTCTTTTTGGGGATAGAGTTAACATGGTTACTGACTCCACTCAAGGCTCATCTTCAAATTCCAGAGAATCTCTGTCTTTATATATTTGTTTAAGCTTCCAACATAAAGAATCCCTATTTATATAGTTCTAGATATTGTTTCTCTACTTTGCTTTGGCCTAGGTAATAGCAGGGTTCAAGCTAATGACATTTCATTTTCATGAAGCTCCCACGGGAAAGGGCTTCTCTCTTGCACTGTGGCAAGAGTGCAAACTCAAGAGCCAGCCTGTCACCATGGAAACCCTGGCCCTGCTGCACGCCAATTGTGCGACCTTGGGCTTGTTACTTAGCCTCTTTGTGTCCTAGTACCACCCTCACTGTGTTATGTCAGTATTAAATGATTTAATAATGTAAATTGCTTAGAATAGTGCCTAAAATATAATAAACGCTTATTATTATTTAGTCCTCTGTGATACATCTGGAATGCCATCTGGTAAAAGTTTCTACATAATGTACTAGTCATCATTCAGTATGCTACTGTAAGTAATATATTTAGGCAACTAATCGGTCTTACAGAACAGACCTTTGCTTTTTAATCATATCACATTTGAGAAATATAAATATTATAATTATTTGTCTTCATGTCTGTTCTCTCTACTGGCTTAAGAGCTTCTTGAAGTCAGGGATAAGGTCCTATGTTAACTAAAACATCCTAAAATATGCTCAAGAAAATTTTCTTGGACAAATGCTTTTTGAAGTTAGAGGGAAGCACTATTCGTTTAATTTGAAGTAGAAGTAATAAGTTGTCCAAGAATACGGGCTTCCATTTTATTATATATAAAAGGCTGGAATTCACATATCAAGAATATTATAAAGAAATTCCAACACTGAATCAGAAATTTAAAAATTACTCCCTTTCATTCCTAAGATTTTGTCGTTTTCTCTTCCATTCCTTTAGTATACATTTATTGGGCATTTATAATTAACCAAGCATTGTATTAAGAAGTGGGGAAACAGCTACTCATCACCAAGAACTTTCTAGACTGAAGGTAAACAAGCACCTAAATAGCTTAAACTTTGATAGTGGTAATTACAGTCTGCCCTGCAGGATCAGATCAGATGGGAGGTCACCTGAAGAAGGGAGACTGAGCTAAGTAATGAAGGATGTGGGACAGCCTGGTGAAATGGCCAGGTTGGAGAAGGTCTTACAGGCAGGAGGATAAGAACATTCACTTTAACAACATATTAGGTGATGGAAACTATGGCTATCACTTCATTTCTCAGAAGGAAAATTAAGATATGGAAAAGTAAAGGGAATGTCTTGTTCCAAGATTATTATTAATGATAGAATCAGCAATAACATCCAGATGTTTTAAATTCCATCTCCATTCTACATAGCTATGTCTTTCCATAAGCACATGATAATTTTAGAGCTGATTTTGTACCCCTTCTAAGATTTAACTCTTTTGTATTGATTAGTCTTCATAATAACAAGCAGTAACATATATTACAATTAATGTTCTTAATAAAATAACAACAATTTGAGTAATCCCTTTAGGTGAATGGGAACATTTTAAAGTTCTCCAACTAAACTCCATTTACTTCTTAGAATCTGATCATTTTCCCAAAGGAACGTAGTTCAAAGACCAGACATCTGTGATTAGCGTTTCTTTTATTTCTCCTTTTGGTCTAGCTCAGCGGATGTTAATCTTCGGCTTTGTAAGAACTCCATTCTAGGCCTACATAAAAACAAATATGCCACACACTATGCTACATTTTATAGGCGATTTTGAAGTTTTCAAGGTTAATTTGACTAGAAACAATTTTTACTTTATGAGCTAACTTTAGAATGAGACCCTCACATAAGATGTTTCTCTACTGTTCTGTTGTTTCAATCTTATTATAATCACCAAACTTATTTGATGCTCTTTGGCTCTCTATTTCTATTGTAAAGTTGATTAGTATCATTTAATATTAAAATGATAGAAAAATTCAGGTGGTTATAGCGCTTATCCTTAATGCCTTCCCTTGCTCCCTTTTCCTGCGCCCAAGTCTACTTTCCTGCAAATACTTCTGAAAGAACCCTTATAAAGACTCATTTTGCAATATCAAGCCCACCAGAAGGCCATTATTGGTAGAGATGGCAGTTAAATTCCTTTTTATCAGCCATGGCAAAGACCCAAATACCACCACAAAATTGGTAATAAGACAAACTCAGAGAGAAGCACTAAATAAAGAATACCAAGAAGCAGACATAGCAAAACAGAAAGGTTGGGCCCTGCACTCCTCTACCCATTCTTATGTGGATGGTACCTCTACCTTTCCCTCTGGTGTGGATGGGTCTCTATTCCCCACCCACAATTTCCATCCCTCAGGAGATGTCAGTCTCACTCCCTCACATGCTCGTTTCTTGGAATCATACTCGGTAAGATCAGGACCACCTGGGATTGACAATGGCAGTTTAGCAGCTAGATGAACTTGCTCATTCAATACACATTGTGATGGCCTTCTAGTACACAGAGTCTGACAAGCTAAAAACTCTATTTCCAGCACTCTCTTACAGCTAGGGTTCCCAGGCATGCTTTAGGTCCTGCCAATCAGATTCCCTCTGTTGAGTCCTGGTTGTGAAGGAGTCAAATGAGGACAGAGGGAGAACTTGGGACATGAACCTAGAGTGGACTGGAAGGCATAGTGTCATCATGGATTCGGAAGTTTTTCTGCTATTTTCCTGATTCTACAGATTTCTGATTGTGGGAGAAGCAGTAGCACCTTGGTGACCCAGTTCTGCAATGTGTCTTTGGAAGTCCTCCCTGGAAACTCAGCCTAGAGTTTGTTTCTTTCCCCTCTGAATTAATTTTAAGCCGTTTAATACCATTTCTGCTCAAATTTCATTAAATAAGAAATTTCTGTTTAAACTATCTAAAATGGATTCCGTTCTTAGAAATTGAATCCTCACTAATATATTGTGAGAGGGGCATTAAAGCAGACCCCTGAACTGAGACTCCCAGAAGGGACAGGGTTCTGAAAATCCTCTGCGTCCTTTGATTATAAATTTAGCAAATGCTCCTTCTGCTTTTTTTGAATCCTGAACACTTTCATTTAGGTCTGAATTCCCATATGGCTGGAGGAGCTCATATGTTTGGTGAAGAGTTGTGTGTTGCTGGAAGAGTCGATGTGGTTAGTAGATTTTCCTCCTGTTAGGTGCGGTGACATATCACTTCATTGACATCTCTAGTCACCAACTTTTCAGATTTGGGGGTAGAATTGGACTTTCTTGCCCTCAAGACTGGTGCTGGAGAAAACAAAATCCCCTCTTCTAATCAAGACCACACCTCAGCAAGTTCACCACTGCTTAATATTCTGAAAGGTTTCCTGCTCACATACACAGTCCAGATGTACTACACATAGCAGGTGAACATATTTTTAAACATGATTGAAGGCACGAAATATTATTTTAAAAATCTCTCCATAGCTTTTCTTTACAACTTACCTCATTATTCTTTCAGCTGGGTAGTTATTCCTAAATACCCCTGATGCGATTTTATGTTCATTCTTTCTTATCCAGAACTCATTAGTATAACCTTAGGTGATCTGGGTTGTGTGTAAGTCATTTAAATTTGCATAATGAGCCGGGTGCCTTTCCGACATGAACTGAGAACTAAGGAGAAATTTGATGGCTTCAGGACAGCCATGTTATCGGTTCTGTTGTTGGAGAGGGAGGAATCCCTTTGTAATCTTTTAATCAGGATTTGAAGACAATACATCTAAAGTGTCAGGAGAGACCAAGCCAATGACCCTTGATTAGTATTTCACAAAAGTTCACTCCAGGAGGCACAAGATGTCACTTTTGTGGTGAAAACAGTTCTTCCTTTTACACATGATCTTTGAGATCCACATTCCATATAGAGCTCTAAGGGAAAGCTATTTCTTGGGCAGTCTCCAGGAAGACAAGGAAGCTGATCTAAAACCCAGGGCATAAGACCAAAGAAGAGAACATCTCTGATCAGGTAAATTGCTACAGCAATTTAGGGCTTTGATGGAATAACTATAATAATACATGCTTTGTTCTTTTGTTCCATAGCTAACATATAATGATCATAGTGCCCTGTATAAATTACATTCATTACCCTATTTGACCCTCACACAGTCCTAGGGAGTTGACGTTATTATTGCTGTCACCTTATAGATTATGAAATTGAGGCTTATAAATGTTTAGTAATTTACCTAATATCATACAACCTGGTAGTAGAACCAAGGTTACAATCTACACAGCTGAATTCCAGTGCATCAACTTCTGACTAGTACCCCATACACTTTACTTAAGTCCTACTATCTGGAGCACTCACAGAACTCTATATGCATAATCTGGATCACTGAGAATATACTCATCAGACATTTTATCAACACATTAATATGACAACATGGCAAACCAAGCCAAACCAGAAGTGACAATAGCAGAGCAACTCTATGAGAATGTATCACAGGTGGGTCATTCCATCAAAGGGCAATGGCACACATGTGTGGTCCAGACAGAAAGATTCTCTATTCACGAATGACTAAGCCACTCCTTGGGAGATGTTGAGAAACTATTTTAGAACAAGTAAACTATTTGTTATTTTTTTCTTTCAATTATACTTTCTTCCAATATTTATAGTCAGATTGCGTTAAAGTGAAGTCTGCTAAAAGTAGTAAGGGTGTATTCCCAAGCTTCTGACTGCGAATTGTAGTCAAAAGAAAACTAAAAGACCCACTTTTGAGGTAATCTAGAAATTTCTGCCATTGATACATCTGCATCTAATGTTATATTAAAAGGATGATGAGCATGATGATTCTCTGATTGGGATAGAGCAGGATGCAATTGAAAGAGTGCAATTTTTAACTTGGCAGTTCCAGGTTTAAATGCTTACTCCATCAAATATTAGCTTTGTGAACTTTGGTATAGCACTAAAAGTCTCTGAACTTCAATTCCCTCAACTTTAAAATATTGAGGAAAAAAATGGTACCAGGGACTTTGATAAAAGGATTAGAGATAATGTATTAAGATATACTTGCATACTACTGAAGTACCACACTTACAGATGTGCCCCCAAAGAGTCAGCTAACATCTTGGGAGACTAACTTTTGCATTATCTCCTTGTTTAAGAGGTCAGAAGGAATGAGAGGAGATGGGAGGTATTTTCTCTCTCCTGCTTCAAACATGTAGCTGTGTTTTATTTTTTGAGTTATAAGATCTTTGCCTTTGGATAGCTATTATACACTCGCTGACTGGCCAGAAATAGATTGGCAGTTACTCAAAAGGTAACCTCCACCAAGACTTTTGTTTTGGAGAAAAGTCTAAATTCTAAGAGGTAGATGTGGGCCAAATGTAGGAAGGGAGAATTTGGAGAGCATCCCCTGCATGGCAAAGTTTTGTCAGTTCTAATCCCAGCAGGGATTGCGAGTGACCCAGAAGGTGGCAGGACTTCAGATGTGGAGGGAGCATGGAGGCCTCAAGAGCAGTAAGTCAGTTTCTGCAGTACAGAAGCCTGTGGAGGGCTCACCCAGAGCACCAATGCCCGGCAGAGAGTTGGAGCCGGTGCCTCATGCAGTAATGATGAGGATGGGCAACACTGTGGATATAGGACCTGGTCCCTACCCAAGCAACATAAGCCCAGGATTCTTGTGTCATACAGTGCAAGGGATGAAGGCACTTGATCATGACAGAGCTTGCATTTTTTCCCAGCCAGGAGAGTAGAATCTCAGAGTAGAGTAAATTTGGTGGGGGGAAAGAAAAAGAAAAAGGAAGAAAAGGAATAACACGTTCTTCAACTTGTGCACTGTGGAACAACTTTTGTAATTATTAGAGTATCCCTGCATAGTGTCTATGGCTTTAAAACGGCACAGGCTATTTAAAAAATTCTTAACATTGAGGATCATTCTCTTTTAGTGTTTGAAAGGTTTTATGCCCCCTCCCAAGTAATGAACAAAGGGTTTATTAAGAAATATTAAAAGGAGAGAGAAGATAAGGAACTAAATCACAAATAGTTTAGATAAGCTTTTAGCCAATAGGAGTGAAGGCTTCAATTCCTAGACATCAAAGCAGGAGGAGGAGCAGGAAAGAAGAGGAATAACAATCGAATACCCTACTATGTGCCTGGTCCTCTGCTAGGTATTAAGGGACACAGATATGACCTCCACTTTTGTAGAAGTAGAGAGTCTCATAGAGTTTTTTAAATTTGTCTATGTTCATACAGCTCATAAGCAGGAAAGATGAGATTTATGACAGTGCCTTATGACAGACAATAGAAAGGATTGTTCTTTCTGCCACACCTCGCTGTCTCTCTAAAGTGTGGAGTGCTCCCTGGGGGAAAAAATGATGAGGCAAGTCTGAAAAATTTCAAGTGAGTTTATTGAAATTTTATGTCACCTACCTTTTAGCAGAAAAACTCTAATTTTAAACGGGCTGAAGGAATTTTTCGAAACATAAATTTTTAGCTATGAGACTAAATTTTTAGGGACAAGAAATATGAGTGATTGGAACCAGGGATCATCCTGAAAAGCTCTGTAGGCTTGACAGGAGCCCCATGCCTCAGGGTGAGTTGTCTTGGGAAATAGTTGTGCTGAGGTTTCGATTTTTCAGCTCTTAGCTCACCTGCTCATGCTGTGCACACCTGTGACTGAGGGCAAGGCCCCTCCTTTCTCTTCATTTGTGTGACAGAAAAAGGCTTTAATTTGTTGGGGCAAGGATAAATTACAGGGGGATAATCCAGCTGTTGTAAATTACACATATTCCCCTACGCGTCGTCTCTCACTACATAGATATAGGAATAGGAAGTCCTATGATCTTTCTTGATCAGAAGTTTCTCTTATTTCTTGGAAATAGAATCTATGCCAAATTAACCACCAGACATGCCCTTCTCAATAAGGGAATTTAATCAAAGAGCACAGGGAAACTGGGCATCTCACCAGTGGATCAGGAAGCACAGGCCACATTTGTCCTGAAGATTTTTTTTTAATAACATTTCACACATTAAGAAGAAAGCAGAACAAATGCAAATTTGAAAAATGCTGGCAAAATAATTATAGTAGTTCTTGAAATACCCAGAGAGGCTGGGTGAAAATTCAGAATGCTTATGTATGTAAAAGCAAAGCAGGATTGCTAATTTGAGGATGGAAAGTCTCTTTTCCTGGTCCTATCCCCCAACCTCAGTAAGCAATATTTTCAGCAAAAAAGTCAAGTACGAACAACACATAGGCAGATGAAATAAATGAGAAAAGGTGAATGGTTTTGACTTTAGAGGGCAGCAATATCCCCATTCTACATTTCCAGCTATTCTATGCTGCAGCCAGAGCGTAAACCAAAGACTAGCAAGATACTTAATCAAGCAAGAGTCAGTACTTCTGTAAACAAAGGATGACTGAGAAGCACAGATATAAATGCCATTCAGGAAGTCCTGCATCGCTCTTATTTTTCTTATTAAATATATGTTCTCTCTCAAAATCATTAAGAAGCCAAAGACTATTTATTGGCATAAACTATCTTCCTCTGTTTGAGACATGTCCATCTTTTTCTTTCTCCCTTCATAAAAAATTGGGCCTCAGGGGCATTGAGTTGAGTAAATAATTTTTCAAGCCTCTCTTGGTCTCATCGGGAGTCTCTTTTTTTGTTTGATTTTTATTCCCCAATTCCTTTCATTCCTCTCCTCTTCCAAGCTATCCACTCTAATGTTTTAAATGTATGTCATTTTATATATATACGCTTACATATAAAAACACATTTACATAAACAAATATAAATATGTCTTATAAACATATAAACATCTCTACGTATGTATAGGCATTTCTCTATATATGGATTATATATTTATATCCTTCCAATATGGGGATTTTTTTCTTTTGGTGTGTATGTATGTGCTTTTAGTTTACGTACGTAGTATAGTGCTATATATCTCACTTTTTTTTTCTTTTCTGTCAATATTGTATTTTTTAAAAAAATCTCTCGATGTGTCTTAGCCTGGGTTCTTCTGAAAGACAGCCTGAGACAAAAGCTTCTGTACAGATAATTTGAGAATGGCCCCAGAGCGCTGGAGTGAGGGACAAACGGATGAGCGGAGAAAGAAAGTCTACTGCAGGAACAGGGTATCGAGTCATCTCCACCGCTACCTACGACAGGCCCTTGATCCCTTGGAAGCTCCTCAGGAATTGTGCAAAATGCATCTCAGAATTTTCTGCCCAGGGGATCAAAGTGGGAAGCATTTCTTTATCCATCGGCCTTTGTTCTCCACTGGCCAAGTGGGGTCTCACAGGCACCAATTTCTGGGGGGCCGACTCACCACTTTTGGGTTGAACTGCCTGCGCTCTGGGAGGATAACCACAGTTCACAGCTTCAGAGGAACCCCAGAGAAGGAAACAATGGTTTGTTGTATGGATCGAGGTCAGGTTGCACCTGGGCAAATTGCTCTAAAGTGCAAAAGTGGTTGCCACAGCAGTGACTGGAGTTCTTCTCTGTGAGACCTATAAAATAGGGGGTGATCCCCAGTGGTAGCTGATACACTAGGCTACTGAATGTCAGTCTGTTACCATTTGGACCGCTTTACATTTCATTGCTTTCATACACCACATTTACTTATAGAGTCTCCTTATGTTACTTCTAACCCTCTAAAAGCACAACTGCAGCAAGCATCCTCATGTACAGTAATGCCCTTACAGTTAGACGCAGAGGTTCCTGGCCTTGATCCCAGGCTTCAGGCAGTGCTGTGCTTTGAAGCACCTTCCTTGACATGTTCTAAGTACCGTGATGGTGTCTAGGATGGACCAGGCCAACAGTGACATTAAGTTTGGTGCCTTGATCCTGGACAGCAACCTGCGTGGATCACATTACCCATTTCTCCCCTTTGTGGCTATTTCTGACTCCCTACTCTGCATGTGGGGTTGGCCAGTTGCCCCGGAAAGCTCCAGATCTCACAGCTATGGGTTTTCCCAAGGCTTATTGGCCCAAGTTCCATGAAATTGGGTTGCCAGGATGGTGTGTTGACACACTAATTTTGAAGATTCTCTAATATTACAGAGGTGATGACACTCATCCTTTATCCTTTTTGTCATACCCAGCCAGCTCCTGAGACTTCTGACTCTCAGACTGTCGCTCCACCCCCTCTATAGGCTCTGCATGCCTGGCAGTCCTCCATAGTTGGCCATGGCTACCTCCTCCAAGGGCATTTAAGACCTAAACTGTTGGTTCACAATTCTAACCGGCGCTTCCTATCTGTATCTTCTCTTGTCTACAGTCAATATGATGACATCATGCTCTCTCTGGTTGGCCTTAAGCAGTGACAGATGAAGGATGGGTATTCCTTCAGGAAATGGTACTGAGCCCCTGGCCTACCTCCCACTGGTGGCAGTGTGTGGAAGACAGGGGTATAGTCAACAGTGAAAAAAAATCACATTCCAGGAATACAGTGTTTATGGCCTAAAAATTTCAAGAGAACACATGGAGTTGGATAATGTATTGTTCTATGCTTGTGTTTTCACTATGAAATCCCCAAAGTGAACTTTAAGATGAGAGGAGAACAAGTATTTACATTGTCCTGCACAATCTGGGTAAGATTTGCATTTGTGGTCATTATCAATGAAGTAGAGTAATAAAGTTTTGAGATAGTCTTTGGAAGTCAGTATTCACGGATAGCAGAACGGATGATGTAGTGTCATGAGTAACGATGTAACCAGTATTCAGTAATTAAAATTATGTAACTGCAGAGGAAAGACAGTATTATTTTTTTTGAAATAATGAGTAATATATATATATATTTTTCCCAAGGAAGATTAACCCTGAGCTAACATCTGCCAACCCTCCTCTTTTTTCTGAGGAAGACTGGCCCTGAGCTAACATCCATGCCCATCTTCCTCTACTCTCTATGTAGGATGCCTACCATACCACGGCTTGCCATGCGGCGCCATGTCCTCACCAGGGATCCCAACTGGCGAACCCCGGGCCACCGAGAAGCGGAACGTGGGAACTTAACCCCTGCGCCGCCGGGCCGGCCCCATGTAATATTTTTTAAAATAGTGAGTAATAACCATGTTATGCCTTTTTCTGTGGTAGGAGATAAGAAATTGGCCAGGAACAGCATGTATGACAATAAAGAAAATGAAGAGACGCTTGTTGGGTATGAACAAAAAGAGACAGTACTTGAACACTATAAATAGTATTCACACGCACTAATTAGACTATAAGAAAAATTTCAATACCTATTCTTTACTTATTATTCTAAATCATCAATAAGCCACTATACCTCACATGGCCTCCTGAATTTTTTTTTTTTAAAGATTGACACCTGCGCTAACATCTGTTGCCAATCTTTCTTTTTTTTCCCTTCTTCTCCCCAAAGCTCCCCTGGTACATAGCTGTATATTCTAGTTATGAGTGCCTCTGGTTGTGCTGTATGGGATGCCACCTCAACATGACCCAATGCGTGGTTCCATGTCCGCGCCCAGGATCCGAACTGGTGAAACCCTGGGCTGCCGAAGCGAAGTGCGCGAACTTCAACCCCTCAGCCATGGGGCCGGCCCCCTGAATTTTTTTTAATACCTTTTCTGATGAAATTGTATGTGAAGAGCAAGGTTCTGCTCAAAATATTTGCCTGAGCCTCACATATCCTAAGAGTAGTCCTGTTCATATGTGTCTCTTTATAAAACTGTGGGAGATTTTCTCTGGTACCTAGTTAAGAGACGGATTGCTAAATGGTAGCATATGCATATGCCAGATGGCTTTCTAGAATGGCCACATCATTCTACACTCCGATCAGCACTGCTTGTGTTTCTAGTTTCCCTACATCTTCGCCATTACTTATCATCTGATTTTCTAATTTTTACCAGGATAATTGGTTTAAAATTATAGCTCATTGTTTCAAATTGTGTTTTGTTGATGACTACTTCAGTCAAGCATCTCTTAATAATTCTGGGCCATTTGGTTTTTCCTTCTGTGAATTATATCATCATAACATTTTCCTATGTGTCTTTCTTGCTGGTCTGAAGAAATTTTTGTACAGTCTGTATACTAATCTTTTTTTATTTCAGTTACTGGAAATATTCTATCCTAATCGATCACTCATTTGATGTACTTTATGGAATGGAAATCTTTAATTTAGATGCAGTAAAAGCCACCAGTTGGTTCCAGGCTGTCTGCCTCCAAAAATAGTGTTATTAACCACTATTATGCAACCCGACATGCATGCATTTCCAGGTAACACTCATTGCTATTTTCACTACAGCTGACAACTCCTGTGGACAAATAGAAATTAAAATACTTAAGTGCACATTTTAATTAAGGGAACTTCGTAACTATATATGAATTCTATTAGGTTCAAATACCTGCAAATCCCCAGAAGATTGTCAACAGTAAATGTTGCTTAAGCCTATTTTACTAAGCCAATCACCAATGTCTGGGGTTCCTTCAGCTAAAATACAATTCTCCATGGGTCTGTTGTGTTTTTGAATATCTTGGGAGCAGAGGACTTTGTTCCAGATTATCTTTGCAAGGATGGTTGTATAGCAAATAATCTTAGAAGATAGAGATAGTCTCTCCCTTTTGAGAAAAGAACAAGCATGCTTACTGCACATTAAGAAAGACAGAAAGATTTAGGGGGGCCGGCCCTGTTGTGTAGTGGTTGAGTTCACATGCTCCACTTAGGTAGCCTGGGGTTCGTGAATTTGGACCCTGGGCATGCACCTGCACACCACTCATCAAGCCATGCTGTGTGGCATCCCACATATGAAATAGAGGAAAACTGGCACAGATGTTAGCTCAGGGAAAATTTTCCTCAGCAAAAAGAGGAAGATTGGCAACAGATGTTAGCTCAGGGCCAATCTTCTTCACCAAAAAAAAGAGAGAAAGATTTATATAACCTAAGCTCAGGACTCATCCTGTAACACATCTTTCTGTGAGTGCAGTGTCACCTGGCCCTCTGCTCATTGACCTCTGGGAGTTGGAGCTTGGAGAACTGATGCAATTGTTGTGATGATCACGGTGCTAATCTCTGTTGAAAAGATTTATGTATTTTGTTAGTGTGGATGAAACTGTGGTAGGCGAACTTCTTAGAATGTAAGATAAAAATCTCACAACCTATGCAGGTCTTGACACATTTCCTAGCAGTTATTTATCCACTATCACCTGGTAAATGTATGCATTTCTGCTCCCACAACTCAACCCACTCATGAAATCATCCTTTGTGTTTTCTTAGACTCATAGTCTTAAATCGTCATCTTCTCTAGTATTTATGACATCACGTTCCCTCAGAGCTTACTTATCTCCATGGATTTAGCTTTTAAGTTTCTGTGAAGTCCCCACACCCACCAACCACCAAATCTTGAAATGACTGGGCTCCCGGGTCATACAATGTAAACGCTTTTCTTCTTCCTCTGCATTCCGTCGATTAGAAGCGGCCTCACCTGCAAGCATTGCTGTAATTAATATCATGATTCATGATTTTACCAACTCTATGCCCTCAGACCTGTCTCTTGGGGTCCACATCCAAGTAGATCACTGCCTGCTTAATGTTTTCATCTGGATATCTCATGGGAACTTAGACTGAACAAATCCAAAACAGAACTAATGACTATTCCTCTCCAATCCTCCTTCTACAAGTTCCTGTCTTGGTAATTGAATCATCATCTACTCAGTAATTCAAGCCAGAGATTGGTATATTCAATTTTAATCAATCATAAAGTCCTGTTGATTATATCATCTAAATATCTTTTGAAGTAGCCTGCTTTTCTCCATTTCCCCCTTCCCACCCTACTCTAAGAAACCATCACCCCCTCCCATGTTATCACAGTAGTTTATTGAATGGTCTTTCTGCCATAGACTTCTTCCATATCATTTATAATAAAGTCCCACAGACTTGATGATGTCTGTAAAACCATGGATTTTTCTGGGCCAGCCTCATCTATTGCTACTCTTTTCCTCACCTCTTGCACCCCAGCTCTTGAACACAATGTGCTTTTCCCTCCTTGGAATCTAGACCAAAGCTCTTGATCCTACCTTGAATGACTTCCACCCTGTGATAAATTAAAGATGTCATAATTTTTTTCTCTACTCCTTTCTAGAGACAGAATTTATTTTCCCTCCCCTTGAAACTGTGCTGGCACGTAAAAGCTTTAAACAATCTGAGGTACTTCTGGGTCTACACCTTAAGAAAATCTGGTAACTTTTTCTTTTTGTGATTTTGTGAGTCTTAAGCTGGCATCTAAGAAGTCGGACTGCCTTTATGGAGATATCATGGAGAAAGACCACATGAAGAATCAAGACTTTGAAACTACATTAAGAGAGAGAGAAGCCCAGCCATCTCAGCTGACCCCAGCCTACAAGACATCCACCACCTAAGAGACAGACAGCTTCGATATTCCAGCCTTGTTGAGCTGCCCAATGACTGCATTAAGGGCTGACATCATATGGACCAGAAGAACCACCCAACTGAACAGTCAATCATACAATCATGAAAGATAATAAAATGATTATTTTGTCAGTAACTATTGAATTGGCTTGTTAGGCAGCAATAGAGTTGCCCTGTCAGAAGCAAGGAATACTATGACAATGATTAAGGCATTTTGTAAATCCACAGGTGGTGATTTTGGCAGAAAAATTTCCAGCAGGTAAGGCAAATCCATGTCTAGTGTAAGTGACTATTCTAGTGAGAGGAAACAATTTCCTCTTCCATAATGGAAAGAGTCAAAAGTAATCATTCTGCCCTAGGTGGCTGGTTGGTGACTCCAGGGAATGGTAACATATTAGATATTCAAGTTTAGTCTCCACGGTTGGCAAGTTAGACACTAAGAGGTAGCTCTATCTAGATCAGTTTTGGAGGGTGAAAGTCCATGTTGCAAGGCTTCCCTGCCACCATGACTACTTTGTTCATGAACCCATTAGGCAAGGACAAGGGAGGCTGGCAAAAAGTTGGCTTACAACAAGTAATCGGCTTGCTACTACAAAATGGGGGCAGGGAAGGATAAGTTAGGAGTTCAGAAAATTTTCTGGAGTCCCTAAGTTATTCCAAACCCAGTATGACTTCAGGATATGTAGAATACACTAGACTTCTTGACTGTATTAATAGTCTATTTTTAAAAACAAGGATAAGTTATGCTTCCATTAAGAATAATGCATACGGTTAGACTCCAAAGGACTAATATCTTAGGACAATTTTTGATTTTGAGAAAAGAATTAGACTTGCAGATTGAGTCCTGACCTAACTACTTAGCAGCTGTGTTAGGTATAATTCATGGGGCTAGTTAATTATTATTGGTTAAGCATAAAGTAGACTGTGCATTAAACGGCAAGGCACTAGTGCATGATTCAAAAACAAAAAGATACCTGAACTGATGGAGACCTCCCTAGCAGAGAAACCAACGACAAACAATGCAAATCGACCATAAATGAAGCATAGCTCTACTAGTGGGGTCTTGCTGCCAAAATGTAGGCAAGAATTGGGGAAGTGGCTTGAACACACATTCCTTTTCTTCCTGACTCCTTTTTCCACTGCCATCAACTCTCTCTTCCATGAGTATTATGGAGTAATTCAGGGTAAAAAAAATTAACATGAGATTACCACTGGTGTATGTATAAAAACGAGTCCTTAGAGAGTATGATCCAGTTTCAAGGAAAGAGGTTGTGCTGTGTGTGACAGCATAAGCTCTTCCTTTTTCCTGCAAGTCTGACAGATAGAGTAGCTGAGATCCCTTTAAAACTCAATTTCTATGTCTTATTCATAGTTCCAAGAAGGTCATGGCTCCCTAAATAAGAAGATCCTGAAAGTAAACAATGAGCAACTTAATTTCTCAAGTCTCAGTTTCTTCCAATGCAATGTTAGGATTGTACTGATTTTAGAGAGAAGTGTGGAGATTCAATGAGTAACGTCTAAATGACATCTATCACAGTGTCAAAGTTTTTAAAAGATCTATTAAACAGAGAAATTTTAAAAAGCATTTATTGAGCACTTAATGTGTTATTCTACGAATATAGAGCCATTGAACAGACTCCGATTTCATAACATTTGCAAAACTACTATAAATACTGTAATCTGTGGATTCATCAGCTGATAAATAATAATCATGTGCTGGCTGAAGAAGATTCTCTGAGCTGATGACGGTCTTCCCTGAGCAAATGTATTGGCTGAATCTGTGTATCTGCTGTAATATATGTAAAGTGAGAAATATGAACACCCTTAGGACATGGCATTTTAGAAGCCGAAGTTAAATCTACTAGATTTTTCTAAAGCCTGAACATCTCATTTAAATAAAGCAAACATTTAACCTTCACATTAGACATTTAAACAGGGCCCTAATGAATCAATTAATTTCCTAATTTGTTTTGGACATCATCAAAGTATTCAGCTATAAGCTGGCATACATACATTTGGGATGCCTGGTTATAGAGAATTTTTAACTGTTCAATAAATAAAAGGGTCAACTCACATTCTAAATTCAGCCTTTCAGAATTCTTTTATTTTTATTTCCAGAGTTTTGCCTGGGCAGGAAATGCTTTACCCCTTTCATATGGAAATTATTTCCACAATATGCACCATCAATATTCATCAAGTATCACACCAATTAACAAACCGTGAATAATCTGGAACAAAAATTTAATGCATGAAAACCCACAAACATCTCGGTGGCTGTTAATAAGGCTATGTTTGAGGTAATCACACACAAATTTAATTTTAAATATGCTTCCCTTAAGGAATGGGTATCAATGTTAATTTAAGAATTTAATTTGTATGGTGTTTTAATAAAACGTCTTTCAAGAAATCTGCAAAAACATCATGCCAGGAACCCTGCTTATCAACCAGACATTTAATTTTCTTTTATGGAATGGAAATAGATTATTCCCTCTTATTTATACAACTTTATATAGTTCTTTTGTTGAATTAGCATAATCCTATAGTATCTTAGTATAAGATAAGTAATACTGTCTTTGAGTATATACTTCATAAAACAATTTTTAAATTAGTAGTAAAAGAACATTTTCTCAGTTTTAAGCAATATTAAAGTTTAGTCAAGGCAATCTGAGCTTGATCATTTCTGTAAGTGAGCTTCTACTGATTTTAAAATTCATACACATTCTAATTAGCTTTCCAAACTTAAGCGTTTTAAACTGGCAACTATTAATCCCAGATAAATTCATAATATGTGTCTTTTCCTGTCTAAACTTGATGACAGGAAGAAGGGATGGCACCCTCTCCTGTACAATGAGAATACTCACGTCCAGAAGATTTATATAATTGTCCCAACCACTAGTGAGTGGCAGAATGGCAGGGCTATGACTAGATTGCATTTCCTACTCCTATTATGATTTTTTCCCCTCTCAGTAAAAGAGTAAAGTGAAGCCAATAAAAATTGAGGAGAGGAAATTATAAAGATACAAGCAGAAGTTAATTACATTGAAAATTAAGATATAATAGAAAGGATCAATATGAAGAAAGCTAATTCTTACAGACTAGTAATAAAGTAGATAAATCTTTGGCATGACAAATCAAGGATCAGAAAAAGCACAGATAAAGCATTTTAGAAATGTAAAGGAGGATTAATTGCAGCTAGGATTAATTATAGTAGAACTTTTAAATATTGCCAGAGAGAATTCAAAAAATACCTTTATGACAAATTTGAAAATAGACGAAAATTGCCATTTCCTAGAAAATATAACTTATGAAAGCATGCTGAAGAAATAGAAAACCTGAAGAGATGTATCATAATTAAAGGTGTTCAATCCATAGATAAGAATTTATCCCTGAACAACAACAAAATATCAATGAAAACAGTACAAGTCCATATGACTTTTTAGGTGTCTTCTACCAAACGAAAAGGGGGGAAAAAATGGAGGACCACATCCTCATCCCATTTTATGAAGCTAATATAACTTTGTTAGCAAAATCAGGTAAGAAGAGTATGAAGAAAGAAATCTACATTCTACTACTATCACTCACGAACATTGATGAAAAATCAGATAAAAGTTAGCAAACCAAATCCTGCAATGTGTATTTGGAAACATCACTCAGCTATTTTTTTTTTATCTTTTCAGAGAATCCTTGTCTTTTCCCTAGAGCACTTAAGCCATTTGCATTTATTTGACTTCTGACTTATTTCCACCGTTTGTATTAAATAGTTCCTATTTGTCCTGATTTTTTCCCTTTTGTTGTTCTTTTTTGTATCCTCTTCTGACTGAATGAATATTTTTTCTTTATTTTTTCCGTTTACTTGTTCTTTTTTTTCTCTTCCTTTTTCTCACCTTTTCTTTCTTGCTTTCTTCCACATTGATCGTGCCAATTTTCTTCTTGTCTCTTCCCTTCCCTTGTGTATTTGGGAGTGGGAGGCTACACTTTTCTACACACCTTAACGTAGCCTAAATTTTACAGATCTCTTCACTCCACTCTCAACTAGTTCAAGGACTTTTTTAGAAAGTTTCAACTCTAATTGATCCTCTTCCCAAGTTGTATGAAGTTGTGGTCCAGTATTTTAGTTCTATTCTGTTTTTTTTCTTCTAAAGTTTTATCGTTGGACACAAGCGATATTTGTTTTGATTTCCCCACAAATTTTGCAACATCTTTGTTCGCCATTCCTTTTTGCATTTTAGACTTCCTATTGGAAATAATTTTCTTTGTTTCTAGTATTTTCTTTGTTTCCTTTTACCAGAACCAAAGGTCTGCTGGCAGTAAATATCACTCAGTTTTTGTTTGAAATTATCGTTGTTTCACTCACATAATCAAGATACTGCCGATGGGTGTAAACAGTTATATCCTGCATAAATTGGAGATAGAATTCAACTGCCTTCTAGCTTCCACTGTTGCTATTGTGTAATCACTTCTTGGTTCCTTTGTAGGTGATCAGTGAAATCTCTGTGACTGGTCTTATCACCTTTCATTGGTGTTCTGTAGCTTCATTGGTACGTATTTGGACACGAATGTTAGGATTTTCTCTGTCTCTGTCTCTCTCCCTCTTCCCTTTCTCTCTTCCATTCTTCTTGCTTGGATTTTGTTGGGATTCCAAGATATGAAGATTGGTGAATTTCAGCAATTCTAGGCAAATTCTTAGCCACTATATTTTAGACATCGCTTTGTCCTCCTTCTCTTAAATTTTCTCTGGATCGCTGATTAGATAGTCATTACTTCTTATTCTGACTTTTTGTGTTTTAACCTCTTTTCCTTATTTTTGCATCTGTTTTCCTAGACTTTTTTTTTTTCTTGAGGAAGATTAGCCCTGAGCTAACATCTGCTGCCAAGCCTTCTCTTTTTGCTGAGAAAGACTGGCCCTGAGCTAACATCCGTGCCCATCTTCCTCTAGTTTATATGTGGGACGCATACCACAGCATGGCTTGACAAGCGGTACCGTGTCGGCACCTGGGATCTGACCCGGCAAACCCTGGGCCGCTGAAGCAGAACATACGCACTTAACCATTGCACCACCAGGCAGGCCCCTTCGTAGACTTTTTCAGCCATATTCTTTTTGGGTTATATCCTTTAGTTTACTAATTCCTTTGTCACATGTGTTTATCTGGAATTCAATCCAGCCATTGAGGTTATACGTTTTATTTTTTGTTTATTTTTTTGGCACCTGAGCTAAGATCTGTTGCCAGTCTTCTTTTTTTATTCTTCTTCTCCCAAAAGGACCCCAGTACATAGCTGTATATTCTAGTTGTAGGTCCTTCTGGTTCTGCTATGTGGGATGCCTCCTCAGCATGGCTTGATGAGTGGTACTAGGTCTGCACCCAGGATCTGAACTGGCGTAAGTCTGAGCCGCCAAAGCAGAGCATGCAAACTTAACCACTCAGCCACGGGGTGGCCCCAAGGTTTCACATTTTATTTTTTTATTCCTGAGAGTTTAATTTGCTGCTTTTAAAATAGTTTCATAATCTTCTATAGATTCTATTTGTTTTCAAAGACATATTTCCAGCCTCTCTGTTATGTCTTTATATACATAAATGTAGTTATAACTACATATACATTTTAGTTTTTAAAAATATTCTGTTTCTGAATGGGTTGTTGGAATTTCTGGATATATCCTATGTCTCTTTACTTTTTCTTTTATACTTTATGTTTACTTTATAGAAAATGTGTCACATTCTGAGAAAACACTTTGATATTCTAGTTCATGATTGATTTTATTACTGTTTCTTTACAGCAATTCAGTTCAACTGAGATTTTTATTTTGTAAACATGTTTAAATTTCCATATTTCACACAAACCTCAGAAGGATATTAGGTAAACTTGTTACGAGGTATTCAGTTTGCAGTTAAAGCATTGTTTTCCTAGGTGTCCATTTGTTATCCTTCTTTAAGGATGTTTGTTTCTGTGATTCTTGCTTACCGTGTTGTATTCCTCAGTGAGGCCCGCCTCACCAGGTTTAGCTGAGGTTGGTTCTGACAAGAGCCTGCCTCTGGTGATGGTGATGGAAAGCCTGCCATGGATGCGCAGCAACTCCTCCAAGCTTGGGGTCTGGAGTGACCTGGGCCCCGCCTCACGTCTACACCCAAGAGTCGCAGCTGGTGCTTGGTCATATGTGGACACACTGACCCCAGCTCAGTCCAAACGGGTTAAGGTTGAGTAAATCAATGGCTTGCTGTTGTCAGACTGCAAGTCCCCTTCAATGTCAGCATGGCTCCCTCCTGTCCCTGTTCTAGTAGTTTCTGAGTTTGAGCTCCCCTGGAACAGCTCCTAAGCCACCTGCATGTGTTTTGGATTTTCATCTCCTCCATTCTTGCTTTTCCATGATTCTGATCTCACCCCATTTCTAGATCTGAGGAATTCCTCAGAAATTTTCTTCTACCAATGTCTTTCCTTATTTTCCAGGGTGGTTCTGATTTTATTTTCTTAAAAACAATTTATTACTTGACATTTCACAGCTATTTGGGTGAGAAGGGAAAATTAGGTGCTTGTGTTCACTTTAGCATTTTTTTCCCAATCCTATCCTCTGACATTTTTCCTATTTCTATTCTTTCATTTGTTTAAATAAAATGACCATTTTCAGGATTCCATAGCATTTGATATGTCACTGCAGCATGGTGTATTATAAACATCCCCTACCATTTGATATCTCAGCTGTTTTATTAATGTAAGTAACACCACAGTGGACGTACTTACATATCCATAATTACTTCCACGGAAGCATGCTGGAAATGAAATTGGTATCTAATACCCTTAAGAAAAAAACAAATTAAGAGAGGGGTTCTAGAGTGTCCAGTAGAGGTCAAATTTAAAGTTTAAGATAATGCTATGGAGTGTTGCTCAGTCTCCTCTAAAGACACACAGGACACTCAATTTTGGATACGTTTTGCTATCAGCCTGTCTGTAACGCTGATTAGGAGCAAATAACTGATTTCACCACACTAAGTCTAACTAAGTTTCACACTAAGAAGAAAAAGTAACACTTCTGCCAGCTGTTTCAAAAACAGCTATGTGCTATATATAAGTAGAGTGAAAGGAGATGTCATCACTTCTATTTCTATACCTGATTTTACTAATGATATTTCTGCATCTATAGTTAGCAACACATGTAGTTAGAATCTATGTCATCTATCTATCTATGAACACATGTGTATATATATATATATATGCATATTTGAATAGATGTATATATTATGGACTAAAGTCTTGCATCCCCCCAAAATGCATAAGTTGAAGCCCTAACATCCAGCGTGATGGTATTTGGAGATGGGGCGTTTGGGAGGTGAGTAGGGTTAGATGAAGTCATAAGGATGGTACACTCATGATGGAATTAGTGCCCTTATAGGAAGAGACACTAGAAAGCTTGCTCACTCTTTCTCTCCACCATACAGGATGCGGTGAGAAGGCATCTCTCTACAGGCCAGGGAGAGAGCTCTTAGCTCTCACCAGAACCCAACCATGCTGGCACCTTGATCTTGGGCTTCCAGCCTCCAGAGCTGTGAGACATAAATTTCCGTTGTTTAAGCCACTCAGTCTATGGTATTTTGTTACAGCAGCCTGAGCAGACTAAGACAGATTTTGGTACAGAGAAGGGGGGTGCTGCTGTAATGGACACCTAAATATTTTCAAGTGGCTTTAGAACTGAGTAATGGGAAAAGGCTGGAAGAATTTTGAGGTGCATACTAGAAATGTGGACATTAAGGAAGATTCTGGTGAAATCTCAAATGCAAATGAGGAACATGTTATTGGAAACTGGAGGAAAGGTAATTTTTGTTATCAAGTGGCAAAGAACATGACTGAACTATGTTCTAGTGTTTTATGGAAGGTAGAAATTGTGAGCAATGAAACTGGATATTTAGCTGAGGAGATGTCTAAGCAACATACTGAAAGTGTGGCTTGGTTCCTCCTGACCACTTACAGTAAAACGTGAAAAGAGAGAGATGCATTGAAGAAGGAACTGTCAAGCATGAAGGAACCAGAACTAGAAAATTTGGAAAATTCTCAGCCTTTCCATATTGCAAAAAATGAGAAAGTTTCTTCTGAAGAGAACACTAACAAAAAGAGATCATGAGTGCAACTCATAAATTTAATAAGCCAAGAATAGAGATGGGATTATAGCAGCAGAGACACTGCCAGTTTGAAGTAAGGTGGCCAGAGAAGGTGCGACAGAACGAAGCAAGGCTGTCAGACTTCTTGGATTTTACAAGATTGGGTTACAGAGTTACTCAGCTGTGGACATGAGCTATCTTTCAAGAAGGGAAGAAAAATTGCAAAGGTGATTCAGAAATCATCAGGGTTACCACTCCCACCACAGGTCCGGAGTTCACAGGCCTTGGGGGCAAGGTCGCCTCCATCTTGATTTCAGGCAAGTAGGCAGAGGCCACATGAGTGGGGCCCTTGAAGAGAGCTACGTGGGGCAAGCCCTGGGGGTGATGCTCGATCACAGCGGGCCTGGAGAGTACAGCATTGCAGCAAATAGAATTGTTCTCAACCCTTAGGACCTAATGGAATTTTCCTTGCTAAATTGTGGATGTGCTTGGGACCCATCATCCGTTTCTTCTTTCCTATTTCTTCCTTTTAGAATGGGAGTATCTATCTCAGGCCCACCTCCTGTATTTTGGTAGCTCACAACTTGTCTGATTGCATAGGTTCACAGCTGGAGAGAAATTTTGCCTTACGATGAACTATACTTTGATTTTCCCCCATATCTGATTTTAGATGAGACTTTGGACTTTAGACTTCAGGGTTGATAGTGGAATAAACTAAGGCTTTTGGGGCCATTGGGATGGAATGAATGTACCTTGTATGTGAGAAGGATATGAATTCTGGAAATCCAGGGGCAGAATGTTATGGACTGAATGTTTGTGCTGCCCCCAAATGCATATGTTGAAGACCTAACCCCCAGTATGATGGTACTTGGAGATGGGGCCTTGGGAGGTGATTAGGGTAAGATGAGGTCATAAAAGTAGGGTCTTTCTGGTGGGATTAGTGCCCTCATAAAATGAGACACCAGAGAGCTCTCTTTTGTGTACACACAAAAATGAGGCCATGCGAGCACACAGGGAGATGGCAGCCATCTATGCGCCTAGAGAAGGCCTTGGAATGAAGCCTATCTTGATGGCGCCTTGAACTTGGACTTCCCAGGCTCCAGATCAACGGGAATGAATTTCTGTTGTTAAAGCCACCCAGGTTGTGGTATTTTGTTGTGGTAACCCAAGCAGACCAATACAGTATGCACACACACATACAAAGATATATATTTTTTCTTTGAACCAAAATGGAAAGCTTCACAGATGCAACCTGATAAATTTTAGTCCAAATCTTTAACATTACAATTTGAGGATTCTTTCCTTCAGACCTCTAAAAGAATTTTAGAAAAATGGTCTGTTTCTTCTTGATTCGGTTCCTGCAGCTTGGGAGCTCCAGTATTTCTAGGCTACTACCAAATAATTTGGCCTGCATACTGCTATTCATATTATTAAATCCTGCCTTCAGATAGGACCCTTAGCAATAAATTTATATTTCTTTTGCTCTATTTTCTGTTAGTATTATGAGAAGTCTCAGAATTTTGGTGACCTAATATCATACTTTTATCCTTGTCCAATGAGAATATTATCATTTGCTAAGAGATTTTAGGCTTACAAGGAAAATGTCCACACCTGCGTCCAGCCCTTCTCCACTATTTTCAGAAAGCTTTTTTTTTTTTAAATTGAAACAAATGGGATGAATAGTTCTGTAAATACGATGATATCTGCAATCATTGTGCTGTATAAATGTCACATTATATTAGAATTTAAAAAAAAAAACACTATTCCAGCAGAAAGACTTTCTGAGATGAAATCACAAGTACAGAAGAATGTAGGTTTCAGTGGGGCAGAAGATTAAGTACAGAATTTGGAACCCAGATCTCAGCTGGATCCTGCATCTGTAATGGACTAGCCATGTCACTTGGAATGAGATACCTAATTTTCCTGACCTCAGTTGTGTGATCTTAGAATGGGAATAAAAATACCATTCCTTAGCATCATTAGGAAGATAAATATACTTTCTGTGAAGTCCCTGAATTGATTCCTGGCGTGTAATTGGACCTAAATGGCAACAGTGTAGTAGTTATTAATATTTTTATTGCTTTTACTATTTTCACCACTGTTTCCTTCTCTACCTCCAGTCTTTGCAAAGTATGGACTAATTTTTATGTCTACTACTCATGTGCTCTGAGTGTCATTCACTGCACAGGATTTTCAGTCATTCAGAATTGGGCTACTTTCTCAGTTCTTTCACGCTCTGACCAGGGGATTATGGAAAAATTGTTTACTTCTCTGCATCTCAGTGTCTTCATCTGTAAAGAAGGAAACAGTAACATCTGTCTTCTAAGTCACTGTGAGGATTAAACACAATAATGTATGTATGTAAATACTACAAAGCACTGAGAATAATGTCTTTAAAGTAAAGGCTTACAATAAATTATAGTTTCCATTAGTAATACTTAATATTATTAATTTTATGATAAATCTACAAAGGGAAAAATAACAAACAAGAATTTCTGGCAAAACCCATTTAAGATACTTAAAACTTCTCCTGGTTTGTCCCATACCCATTCATATCACACGATTTTCTCTCTTACACACAAACTCAAAATTATTTTCTTTGTTTGGTTTATAAGAGAGAGATGTTACAGGGAGGAAATGAAGCAAATAATGCAACTAGAAAGGCTGTTAAAATGTACACCCGAAACACATTTTAAAAAGAGATCCCAAACAATCTATTGTCCCCAAAGAAAAGAAAAGCAAACAGAGAAGGTCACAACACACACCATGAAAAATAATCCCAAAGTGAAAAGGTAGTTATATGAAAAGCTAGTCAACAATGTAAGACTATAAATACATACATAATTTCATCATCTGCTGCTTCACTGTTAGATGTACTCCTTTCCAGATTGTTCTCACGCATCTGTTCAAGACAAAGCCACTGAGCCTCTTAAATTACCCACAGCTCTTAAAAACACACACTTTGGGTTGCAATTTTTAAAGTATTTAAATTTTATTTAAATGTGTTTAACGGCAGTTTTATGTCACTGGATTTGGAAGAAGATAACATATTTCCCATAACCAAGCCACTCAAACATTTAAGGACTTTACTGAATGCTAATTAAACTCGGAAAACATGTTGAAAAAAATTAAAATTCCAGGCTCATTTAAACCATATGTTGTAAGGTATTTAAAAGATAACGAAGGTGTAGCAGGTGGCAGAGCAAAATAACTAGTGGTGATTTTTACTTTTGGTTTATTTATTTACTTGCAACACCTTATTTCTAAAGACTCTGTATTTATGAATTTATCCAAGATGTTTTATGATTTCATCTCAAAGACTAGATTACATAAGTATTGGCCGAAACATCATATCCTAGATCACAAGATATTGAAAATTGTTCCTTTATTATCCAAGGGAATACTCCAGTAATAATGCTTATACACATCAAATCTGTTCTAGATTTTTCTTCACACAATCCTCCCTCAAAGCTTTGCATGATATTTTCCATCTTTAATAAAGCAATTCTACTATTTTGTATATGTTATTTTATTTTTAATTACTTTCAAAATATTTAAGGGCGAAACTTGGTTCTGATTTTCAGCTGGAAACCTGGTTGATGGAATAAAACTATTTGGAGATAATAGACTACACGTTGTATTTTCTTCAGTAATCTATGTAAAAGTTTCATTGACGAGGATCATGAGTTATGACGAATGACCTTCTCAGTAGATTTGTTTGCAAGGGAACTTTCTGTTGATTGCAATAGACCACCATGAGGAAATCGCATCTACATATACAATCTTCCATTTTTCTATTTTTCAGCAAAAAACAAGGGATACATTGATGTTTTTTGTCACCAAGGAATGGAAAGAAAGCAGAGATAGGACATAGGAGACAGCTAATAGAATCAGAAAACCAGTTTTATACCCCTTGTCAAATGTGAATGGAGAATGACTCCAAAGATTATTAGAAATGCCGAGAATGAAAATTAATGTCTTCTTCCTAGTAAAATGCACAGTTTATAATCTATTGAAAACTTAAATTGGCCGGAATTAGAAAGAACCGGATGGAATGAGACAAAGGGCACAGTCAGAAAGCTTGGAGTCTTAGAGAACACTAAGGAAGTCTCTGACAGTCCTAGAGGATGGTAACGAGGACTCAAGTCATAATTGCTTAAACTCCCTTTTTGTGGCTATGTAATTGTGATTTTGCTTTTAAAATAACACTATATTTTTAAATTATGCACTATAATCAGTCTATAGGAAACTACGTATTAGCTTGGGCTTTCTCTGATATTCACAAGAAACTGAATTATGTACTAGTTTGGGCTTTCTCTGATATTCACATTTAGTCAAAGAGTTTAGATCGAGTCTCTTCAAAGCTGATGTCTCACTGTTTGGTGGCAAAACCCTGAATTTTAAGCCAAATGTCTAAGGAAAATTTGCTTCCAAACCCTAACACACTGAGATAGATAACTTAGGGGTAGAGAACACATTTTCTTCATTACTTTAATTATTCACCAAAACCTACCACAATGAGGACTTATTATACATATATTTTTTAAGGCATAAGCCCCAAATGTTGCCTGAAATAATGTGCCTATCAAAGGGAAGACTTTGGAAAACAAAGGGACTGTTTCAAAACACTACGATGATGGGAATATTGCTATTGGTACTGTGGACTATGCTAACATTCTTATTGCATTAGAGAAGTGGTAGAATGAAAATGAACACCTCTTGGCACAGTTAAGAGAATCTTGGAAAGGAGATTCTATGACTATCATAAAATAATCTCCTTTAGCTCTAAGTTATGAGTGTTAGGGCATTGATAGGGAAAGAGTAGTGCCTGAGAACTGGAATGAAATGAATGAAGGTGAATTCAGATGAATCGGAGTATCCTGACCTTCCTCTAAATCCCTTTAAGCTCCCTCACCAGCAGATACTGCGCCTCCTCCCCTTTCTGAGGAAGTGGCTTCTCCTAGCATGAGGATCCTGTAATGGCCTACATTGCAAGGGAATGCTTATCTCCAAAAGATCCACACTCAGTGTCCCTCATGGCCTCCAGATGCCTACTACAGTCACATCCAACCTAACCAAGGGAAATGAGTGCCGAGACTTACCTGGGAGGAGTCAACTCACACATTGAAAAAATTGCAAAATGTTGTTAGTTTACATCAGCAGACATTAATACATGCATGCAGAAAAGGAATATAAGTATATTTGTCCAGGATGGAAGGAAAAAAAGATTGGAATGGACAAATGTATCAATATGGGTGCACTAACGAGGGATTCTCAATTCCGTATATTAGCCTGAGCAACCGGGAAAGGCCCCCACAATTTGCTCACATAATTGCCTAAAACCTGGATGTCACATTGGTCTACATTAAATGAAGTTGAAATGTGCAATTTCCTTGCTATAATAGAGGAGTAAATCTAAAGGCTTAGGGAAACAGGAAAGTTGGAGTGGATTTCTAATGTGTGACTGACGCCCCCATCTCCTGGGAGGGCTCCGAGGACACTCTTTCACAGAAGCATGGAGCAATATTTGGCGATGAGAGCATCACCATCCTTGGAGAGCTCTGTAGACATCCTCTGTAGGTTGGGATGATGGCAGATCCTCTTGAGGAAGCACCCTACTATGCTGCCGCAAGTGTCTACTCCCAATCTTCCATTCCTTCCTCTGGAGCCATTGGCTTGAGTAACTGTGCCTTTCAGAAAAGGAAGTAGGAATACTTGGGGTTAATGGACCCTGACTCTTAGTTTGCACTAAACCTAAGGAAGTCTATCAGTCAAGTCGGGGACTTTCAAGGATTAAGTGATAAATAGGCTTCTGGTCTGATTCTGTCTCCCAATGCATCCAATGGGTCCACAAATTTATCTGGTGTTCAAACATGCGGTTAGAAAAGACAATACTTGATAAGTGGCATAATCCTCTCACTGGTTCTCAGACTCATGCCCTTTTCTAAAACTTCCTGAAAATGCATCTGTGTTCAAAATCACCTATCTTCCTCTTTTCAAAAGGAAAGCATACACTCATCCATACCAAATCTTATGATAGCACCTTTAGCTGGGTTATAAAATTTACAAGGCAATCAAAAAAGTTGAAGTATTGGTTTTTGGGGAAGTCTTCCTAATCCTGTAAGTCTTTCTGTCTTTTCCCATTTTATACATATTCTTATGGGGGTGAAGGTGAGCTCAAAACATATTCTGAATCTGGAACAGCCGAAGCAGCAGAGTATAGTAATACTGATTTTTCTAAATATAATTAAAACATTCTCATGAACTACATTTTTTCAATCTCTTCACATTAGACAAAACCAACAAAAGATTTTCATGTGATTTCTTTCAAATTGGGTGTGCATAACTCACTACATAGTTAAAACATAGTTAACAAGTGGTGTCACAGAATATTCCAATTACTAATGCATCCTAATGTTATATAATGTCTATTATGTATTTTCTCTTAAAAAGTAACATGTAACGCCATATGTGAAAATTTTAAATATGCATGAGAACATACATAGATTTTCAGAATTTCAACAATGAGTATGCAAGCAAAACTTTTGCTTTTTTAGATCATATTATGGAGGATCATTATGCAGAAGGTTGAAATGCAAACAGGAGGGAGCCACAAGTATTGAAAACTCACTCACCAATTTGGTAGTTGTGCATTGAGTTATTTTAGTATTTTAGTATTTAATATCACTGGCACTCACATGAAGTGGCAATTATGTGTTAAAATCTTAAGTTGTTTTTTTATTTTACCCTTTCACCCCTACCTAATTATAAAAGAGATGATCTGGAAGGCGTGGAAGGAATGGGAGTGGGGGAAGTGAGGGGAAGAAAAGGGCAAGATCGAAAATGCTGGCAGTGAGCAGCTATTTCTACACATCTACTTTAATGTGGATGTAATTGACTAATTGAAAGAGTGCCCAGTAGCTGTTTGTGGGCAGGACACTTTTTCAACTTCCTCCAAAGCTTAAGGAAGGAGCAAAGGTTAGTCAGAGGATTACGAGGTGGTGACATCCATTTGAATTTTTCTGACATTATCTGAGTATCAGTCATAGGGCATAAACAGAAGATGAACAGGTTTTCTTAGTATATCAGAGTTCTCATTATCAGCAACTGAAGTTGAGACAAAGTATTTTAAGGATCAATAATACAAGACATTACATTATTTTAGTCAGTACATATAAGGTATCCTCCCCATCATGAGAACACGACATGCAACTGACCATAAAGTGCTTCAAGCAAAGGTTAATTTTATTAGCAGATGGGAAACACATGCAATGGGAAAATAGCAATCTATAGGATGCATCTCTCATATATGGACACATAAAAACCATGCCTGCCTAGAAAATGTCTCTGTAAGACACACAATCTCAGAGGAGATGGTGTCTGCTCAACATGGCATTTATGATCATAATTCCAGACTTGAGATAATGCCACAGGCACAGCCTCTCCCCCTCGACAGCAGATCTGATCATGCCAAACCCAAGCCTGACATGAATTCCATCACCTTTAAGATACAAACCAAAATCCTTAACACAGCTTGTCAAACTATGTGCATTTTTGCTTCAACTGATTTTCTAGCATCACCTATTATCTCTCTTTGTTGTCTCTAACTTCTAGAAGAGTTCTTCAAAGAATTCCTCCTCTTCCTCACCACAAGGCATTCCCTCACACTGTCCCATCTGCTGGAAAACCCTGGCAATTCTACTTATTTTTCAAGTTTCACTTACACACACACACACACACACACACATCTATATGTCTATTCTGGACTCTTTATCTGTCTAAATTTACATACCATCTTGATTACTATAGATTTATAATAAGTTTTAGAATCGGGTACTGTTAGTATTTTGTCTTTTTTCAAAGCTATTTTGACAATTCTAGGTCTTCTACATTGCCATATAAATTTTAACATTGGCTTGTACATTTCTACACAAAAAAGCCTGTTGAAATTTTTGTTGGGATTGTATTCAATCTACCCAGCAATTTGGGGAGAACTGGCATTTTAGCAACACTACTCATTCTAATCCAGATATAGTCTTGAATTACTTTGATCCTCTCTAATTTCTCTCAGTAAAGTTTTATGGTTTTCAGTGGACAGGTCTTGCATATCATTTGTCAGATTAGTTTCTAAATATTTCATATTTTTCAATATTATAAATAGTATTTTTAAATAATCCAACTGCTGACTGTTCATGGCTAGTGTAAGAAAATACAGTTGATTTTTACTTTTTGATTTTGTATCTTACAACCTTACTAAAAAAACTTAAAAGTTTTAGGATTCTGAGGAAAAAAATGGTGACGTAGGAATCTCAGCTTCCCCAGCCCCCCCACAAAGATCAACAATTAGACAGCTATCTGCAAACAAAAACAACTCCAGACCTCTAGAATCCACTTGGGAAGTTTTAGCAATATCATGGAACAAAAAAAGCTAAGAATAATCTCAGAAGAGAAGGAAGACAACTTCATTTTGCCTCTATCATCCCACCCATGCCCCCAAGCCAGCATCGTTCAGTGCCAAGAAGGAATTTCCCAGCTCATAAGAGCTCCTCTTGAGAGGCAAGGAAGAGCAGGGTGACTGACTAGCTTCTCTAGCTTCTTCAGGCACTGCGTGAAGGTCCCGCTTCAGTTTCACCCCAGCCATATCAGCAGAGAGCCAGCTAGGAGCAAGGAAGAAAAGCAGAGGCTATTATTAGCACATACACAGTGGGAGTGACCGTGGTTCACAGACAACAGCACTGCAGCCAAACTCAGCATCTTCTGCCAATGATGAAGACACCAATGGCTGGGCAGATCCCACCACCCACCCCGCAGGTATATTCATTTGCTAACACCAGTTGCCTCAGTCCCTCCCTGCTCCCCCTCACACTCCTACTGGAGCCTGGACCCACATGGTAGCCACCCAAGGTCTTTGAGGCTGCTCAAGTGTAAGATGTCAGCTGCTTGAGTCCTTTTCTGCCCTGAATTGGAGCAGGGATGCTATGCACACAGCCAGTCTGAACTTCTGCAACTGCTCAAACGCAAGACACCAGCCTAGGTGCCCTCGCTGACCCCTATGACTGTGCCTGTGCTCGAGTTAGCCCCTCCAACTGTGCACCTGCATGCCACTGGCATGACACCTGTCATTGGCCTCCACTGCAGCATACACACACAGAGGAGAGAGTACGCAGCCATGGGCAAATGTACTGACCGCCTGGGCCACAGCTGCTTGTGGGCCCAGATCAGGCCCTACCTTCTGTCACTGACTGGCAACATGATGCTCACCTATAGCTAGCCCATCCAGATTTACTCCAGCATGCCCCCAGCCCATCCTGTCACTGGTCCTCATTACACTGAGCACACTCAAAGAGAAGAGTGTGCAGCCAGAGGAGAGCACACGAACATCCAAAGAGCCTGTAGCAGATTGCAGGCTCTGATCAGGCCCTGCCATCTGTCACTGGCTGGCACCACTGTGCCCACCGGGGTAACCAGTCTCTCCAGCTGTAGACCTGCATGCCTCCCAGCCCTAACCATGTCACTGTCCTCCACTGCAATATGCATACTTGGGGGTAGAGTGTGAAGCCACAGAAGGGCCTGCTGATACTCATGTCTTCTGCAGATGCCAGTGAGCCCACAGTTGGCTCTGGCCCTTGCTACTTGCCTTGAGCCCCATCACTACCAGTGTGTTTACAAGTGACCTCTGTTACTACATAGGAACACACGGCCAAGTGTGTGCACACCACAGGCTTCAACCATCACTGATGGCTGCTGTGGTCCCCAGTTATTGGTCCTTGAGTCACTGCTTAGAAGCCCAATAGCATTTGTAGCCACTGTGGACCCCCTATAGTGTTTGCCAAAGACCACACAATTGTTGATGCTGTGGACCCCAGTGGCCTGAGCTGAAGAGACATTACACCCTCTTGGACTGGGTGCCATCACATACCCCTGCAGTTCACACCCTTACCGCTAGACATAGGATCAGAGCATGATCCAGCATGCTCCCATTCACAGATGAAAGGATTCCCAAGGCTATAGGAATCACAAAGAATAAGGCAAACCTGATGCCATCAAAGGAATACAGAAAACCTCCAGTAACTGGCTCCAACAAAAGGAGATCCACAAATTGCCAGACAAAGAATTCAAAATAATTGTTCCACAGATGCTCAGAGAGCTAAAAGAGAACAAAGATAAATAATTTAATGACATTAGGAAAACAGTACAATGAGAAGCTCAACAAAAAGAAAACACAAAAGAATCAAACAGATATTTCAAAGCTGAATACAATGACTGAACTAAAGAATTCATTAAAGAGCTTCAACATCAGACTTGAACAACCAGAAGTGAGAATCAGCAAGCTAGAAGACAGATCAATTGAAGTTATACAACAAGAAGACCAAAAAAGAATCAGAGGAATTAAAAAAACCTACAGGATATATGGGATATCATCCAAAGAAAAATATATGCATTATTGGAATCCCAGAAGGAGAAGAGAGGCAGAAAGGAGTAGAAAACTTGTTTAAAGAACTATGGCTGAGAACTTCCCAACCATGGGGAGAGATATGGACATCCAAGTTCATGAAACTAATAGGTCATCTCAAAATTTCAATCCAAAACTTTTTTTTCAGGAAACATAATAGTAAAATTGTCTAAAACCAAAGACAGAGAGAATTTTAAAAGTAGCAAGAGAAGAAAAAATTATTTAATAAAAGGGAACAACCATAAGGCTATCAGGAGATTTCTCAGTAGAGACCTTACAGGCCAGGAGAGAATGGGATGACATATTCAAAGTGCTAAAAGAAAGAAATTGCCAACCAAGAATACTTTAACCAGCAAACTTCTTCTTCAGAAATGTATGGTATGTTATGAAAGTAGAAATCAATAGCAACATGCTCCTGAACAACCAGTGGATCAAAGAAGAAATCAAAAGGGAAATCAATAAATATCTTGAAACAACTGAAAATGGAAGTGCAACATATCAAAACTTTTGGGATACTTCAAAAGCATTTCTAAAAGGGAAATGTATAGTGATAAATGCCTACATTAAGAAGCAAGAAAGATCTCAAAAGAATAACCTCACTTTGCACCTCAAGGAACTAGAAAAAGAACAAACTAAGCCCAAAGTTAGCAGAAAAAAGGAAATGACAAAGATTAGAACAGAAATAAATGAAATAGAAACCAGAAAAACAATAGAAAAGATCAACAAAACTAAAAGCTGGTTCTTTTGAAAAGACAAACAAAATTGGCAAAGTTTAGCTAAACTCAGTCAGAAAAACAGAGAGTGCTCAAATAAATAATATCAGAAAAGAAAGGGGAAACATTACAACTGATGCCACATAAATACAAAGGTTTGTAAGAGACTACTAAGAACAATTATACACAAACAAACTGGATAACCTAGAATAAATGGATAAATTTCTAGAAATATACAACCTACCAAGACTGAATCATGAAGAAATAGAAAATCTGAACAGACCAACATAGAGTAATAAGATTGAATTTGTAACCAAAAACTCCATGAGACAGAAAAGCCCCAGACTAGATGGTCTCTGGTTAATTCTACCAAACGTTTAAAGAAGAATTAACACCACGCTTGCCTGGTAGTGTAGTGGTTAAGTTTGCACACCTTGCTTTAGTGTCCTGGGGTTCACATGTTCGGATCCTGGGAGCAGACCTAGCAGTGCTTGTCAAGCCATGATGTGGCAGCATCCCACATAAAATAGAGAAAGATTGGCACAGTTAGCTCAGCGACAATCTTCATCAAGCAAAATGAGGAAGATTGGCAATGGATGTTAGCTCAAGGTCAATCTTCCTCACACACAAAAAAAGAATTATTTTTCACAGAAATAGAAAAGACAATCTAAAATTTGTATGGAGTCACAAAAGACCCTGAATATAAAGCAATCCTGAGAAAGAAGAGCAAAGTTAGAGGCATCACACTTCCTATTTCGAATTACTACAAAGCTTTAGTTATCGAAACAGCATGGTACTGGCATAAAAGTAGATACATAGGGGCTGGCCCCGTGGCCAAGTGGTTAAGTTCGCCCAGGGTTTTGCAGGTTCGGATCCTGGGTGTGGACATGGCATTGCTGGTCAGGCCACGTTGAGGCAGTGTCCCACGTGCCACAACTAGAAGGACCTGCAACTAAGATATACAACTATGTACTGGGGGGATTTGGAGAGATAAAGCAGAAAAAAAAAAGATTGGCAATAGTTGTTAGCTCAGGTGCCAATCTTAAAAAAAAAAACAAAAGACGTAGACACATAGACCAATGGAACAGAATTAAGAGTCCAGACATAAACTCTCACATATGTGGTCAACTAATATTTTACAAGGGAATGGGAATACTCAATGGATAAAGGATAATCTCTTCAACAAATGCTGCTGGGAAAAAATGGAAATTCATTAGCAAAAGAATGAAGCTAGACCCCTATCTTACAGCACTCACAATAACGTATTCAAAAGGGATTAATGACTTAAATGTAAGACCAGAAACCGTAAAACTCCTAGAAGAAAACATAGGGGAAAAGCTTCTTGACATTGGTCTCTGCAGTCATTTCCTGGATATGACATCTAAGGCACAAGCAACAAGCAAAAATAAATAAACGGGACTACATCAAACTAAAAAGCTACTGCACAGCAAAGGAAACCATCAACAAAATGAATAGGTAACCTAGAGAATAGGAGAAAATATTTGCAATTCATATATCTGATATGGGGTTAATATCCAAAATATAGAAAGAATTCATACAACTCAAAAGCAAAAGAAAGTAACAACCTGATTAAAAAATGGGCTTTGAACTGAATCGTCTTCCAAAGAAGATATATGAGTGCCCATCAGGTACATGAAAAGATGCTCAACATCACTAATGGTCAGGGAGACACAAACCAAAATCACAGTGAGATAGCACCTCACACAAGCTAAATGGTCATCATCAAAAAGACAAGAGATAAGGGCTGGCCCCATGGCCGAGTGGTTAAGTTTGCGTGCTCCGCAGCAGGCGGTCCAGTGTTTCGTTGGTTCGAATCCTGGGCGCGGACATGGCACTGCTCACCAAACCACGCTGAGGCAGCATCCCACATACCACAACTAGAAGGACCCACAACGAAGAATATACAACTATGTACCGAGGGGAGGCTTTGGGGAGAAAAAGGAAAAAATAAAATCTTTAAAAAAAAAAAAAAAACAAGACAAGAGATAATAAGTGTTGGCGAGAGTGTGGCGAAAAGGGAACCCTCATACACTTTTGGTGGGATTGTAAATTGGTAAAGCCACTATGGAAAATAATAAGGAGATTCTTCAAAAAATTGAAAAAGAACTACCATGTAATTCAGCAATTCCACCTCTGGGTATTTATTTGAAGGAAAAAAACCACTATGTCAAAGAGACATCTGCACTATAGCACTCACGTAGCAGCATTAGTTTCAATAGCCAAGACATGGAAACAATCTGTGTCTATCGATGGATGAAAGGATAAAGAAAATGTGGTACTTACGGATATACAATGAGATATTGTTCAGCCATAAGAAACAAGGAAATTCTGACTTTTGCAACAACTTGGGTGGTTACATCCTGAGGGTGTTATGCTACGTGAAATGTCAGACAGAGAAAGATAAATACTGCATGATCTCACTTATATCTAAAATCTAAAAAAAAAAAAATTTTTAAACCCAAAGAGATGAGATTTGTGACTACCAGAAGGAGAGAGTGGGGAGTGAGGGAATTAGACGAAGGTGGTCAAAAGGTACAAATTTCCAGTTATAAGATCAATAAGTACCGGTGATATAATGCACAACGTGATGACTATAGATAGCCCTGCTGTATGGTATACTTGAAAGTTGTAAAGAGAGTAAATAGAACCTAAGAGTTCTCATTACAAAGAAAGAAACTTTTTGCTATGTACCTATATGAGATGATGGGTGTTAACTAAACTTACTGTTGTAATCATTTCACAATTTGGAGGCCAAATCATTATGCTGTGCACTTTAAACTTATAGAGTGCGATATGTCAATTCTGTCTCATTAAAACTGGAAAAAAACAAATCTGAAAAAAACCTACAATGCACAATTGATACATATACTGTTGTAACAGAAATACAACTGAGAACACACAGTCATCATCATTGCTTCCGAAAAGTTTCCAGAAGACACCCCCTCACATCCCTGGCTCAGTTACCTTACACAATAGTTAGCCATCCACCTTCTTATTATGACACAGGATACAAACAGTTCTAATTGGTAGTGCATATGGTCAAATTTCTTTTTTTTTTCTCATCCTATTCCTCCTCCTCCTTCTTTTTGAAGCATCTATCTCTCTTTCTCTATTGCTATCTATTTGTTTCATACAAAAAAGAGCCTTGTTGCTTTTGTTCAACCTTGAGGGCCCGTAGCCTGGCACTCAAAAATATTTGCTTATATGGGATCCTGATGATATACTGTTTTTATGCGGAATATTTTATTATTTGTATAATTTTTTTAAATGGAGGTAAAATTTATATATTGTAACTTGCACAAATCTCAAGGTTACAGTTTTATGAATTCTGACAAATGTATATATCAGGTGACCTTAGACTGAATTAAGAGATACAACATTTCCATCATCCTGAAGAGTTTCTTCATACCTTTTCCAACCAATCCTTCTACACCAGCAACCACTGTTATGACTGCTATGACCATACATTAGATTTACCTGTTTTTGAACTTCCTGTAAAAGGAAACATATAGTTGGGGCTCCTTTGATCAACATAATGTTTTGAAGATCTCTCCATGTTATTGAACATATCAATATTTTGTTCCTTTTGTTTGCTGAGTAATATTCCATTTTATGAATATAACACAACCTATTTCCTGTTGTCTTGTTGATGGACATTTGTTTATTTTATGTAAATATGCTATGCATATACTTGTACAGATCTTTCTGTGTCCATATGAACTTATTTCTCTTGGGCATATAGACATGGGAGTGAAATTGCTGGGTAATTGAATAGATGTTTGGTTAACTTTATTAGAAACTTTCCAACAGTTTTCCTAAGGGCTCATACCATTTTGCATTCACATCAGCAATATATGAGAGTTATAGTTTCTCTACACCCTTGCTAACACTTGATATTGTTAGTTATTTCAATTTTACCCTTTCTTTCTTTCTTTTTTTTTTTTAAAGATTGGCACCTGAGCTAACAACTGTTGCCAATCTTCTTTTTTTTTCTCCCCAAATCCCCCCACCTCATAGTTGTGTATTTTTACTTGTGGGTCCTCCTAGTTGTGGCATGTGGGACACTGCCTTAATGTGGCCTGACCAGCGGTGCCATGTCCACGCCCAAGATCCCAACCAGCGATATACCCTGGGCCTTCAAGGCAGAACACGCGAACTTAACCATTTGGCCATGGAGCTGGCCCCTAGCCTTTCTCATAGGCATGTGGTAGTACTACATTGTGGTTTTATTTTGTATTTCCCTATTAATAAGGCTGAGCACCTTTTAAAGTGACACTTGCAAAGTGTGTGTTCAAATATTTTGCCATTAAAAATTTTTAATTAATTGATTTGTATCATATCTTTATATAAAAAAGTGTGACTTCATTGTATTATGAATGTTTTCTCCCAGTCTGACTGGGATTTTTTCCTTAATGTGTCTACCTTGTAATTTCGAGAACTTCATAATGTTCCATGTATGTACCATCATTTACTTAAATAGTTGAATTATTTCCAATGTTTGTTCTTTTAAATAATCTTGTAACAAATATCCTGGAAATTATTTTACACATATTTTCTTAGGATACATTTTATAAGAGATTAAATTTCTGAATCAGAAAGTATATATGTGTATATATATATATATTTATAAAGTTTAATATATATAAAGAATTCTTCCTCCCACCATTTCAGATCCTGGATAAACATATTAAAGAGCTCAAACTAGGCGTTTGGGGATCTGGACTTTATTTTTACATTTCCACTAATTATTATTTTCAAATGTGTACAAACTACTATTTTTCCCCTTTTTGGTTAAAGCTTAGCCAGATTTCTCATTTATTAAAAAAGAGCCCTCCCAAATATAATGTGGAAGAAAAAGTGTAAATATTCATTAAGAACCTACTAGGTGAGGCACAGAGCTATCCTCTGGATATTAATGATCTCGTCTGATGCCCCCATCAAACCAATGAGTTTTATTCCCATTTTTTATAGCTGAAATTTGAAACATTCCAGCACATCAAATTAGCCAATGGTAGAGGTAGGATTCAAACCAGGAGGGCTGTCCCTAAATCTCAGCAATTTTCTCCATGCAACTGGCTGCCTTTCGAATAAAATTCCCAGAAAACAGTGTAGCACAACTGATATAAAAATGCAACTTAACTTCCAGTTTCCGGTTCCACATGTAAGTCACCACTCCATCCTAGCAACAACTGTAAAAAGCTGAACTGGGGGGCTGGCCAGGTGGAGCAGTGGGTAAGTTCATGCACTCTGCTTCGGCGGCCCAGGGTTCACACGTTCAGAACCCCGGCTTGGACCCAGCACCACTCATCAACCCACGCTGTAGCAGTATCCCACATAAAATAGAGGAAGACTGGCACAGATGTTAGCTCAACAACAATTTTCCCCATCAAAAAGAGGAGGGTTGACAACAGATGATAGGTCAGGGCAAATCTTCCTAAAAAAAAAAAAGAAGCTGAACAGACTGAGAACATCTAGGAACTCTTCTTGAATTCACAAGAAAGGGGAGGATACAGGGCAAGCTATTGCCCCCAAGATTGGAGAAACAGCGAGGTGAATACGGGTCATGATGGCTCACCCAAGTAGTGGCTCATGAGAAGAAACTGAAGCGGGAAGAAAAACCTAAACTGTAAATAGCAAATTCTGAAGGCTCAGTGCAGACAACTCTGAGGACCCAGTCATAGGGGGCCACCCAGAATATTGACAGACTTACGTTTAGGAGCTCGACCAGGTTCCTGCGGTAAATATCAGAGAAAAATCCCCTTGGGCTTCTGGTAGGGAAGGTGAAAAGGAAAGATTCTGAAATAAGCCAGAGCACTCTGTGCTTCTTAACAAGGCCTAGCCTCAGGGGAAATTAGTTAACCAGAGCCTAACCTGTTGGGCTTTCAGCAGAGCATAACTGACACCTGGGGAAGGGACTTACCCAAGTCCAGCCCTCTCTGGCCATCCTCTCCCACCTAAAGCAGGAGAAAAAGACCACGAGGCACTGGAGAAGTTCACATTCCAGAGTCCCAGGCTCACTGAAAGACTGGAGCCTGGTCATAGGACTACAGAAGGCTTTTGATCTCCATACACCTCACCATCACATTGCTAAAGGATTCTTTACAGCAGGTCCTTTTACCTTGTATATCATCTACAAAAACTCTACAGCTAACATCATACTTAACAGTGAGAAACTGAAAGCTTTCCTACTGAGGTCAGCTAAAGGCAAATCTGTCCCCTCTCACCACTCCTTTTCAATATCATACTGGACGTCCTTGCTAATGCAATATGACAAGGCAAGGCAAGGAAATGAAAAGTGTATATACTGAGAAGGAAGACATAAAACTGTCTCTTCACAGATGACATGATCATTTATGTAGAAAGTCTGAAAGAATTTACAAAAACACTGGAATGAGTGATGATAGCAAGGTTATTGTATAAAAGTCAATTGCTTTCCTACGTACCATCAATGAACAAGTGGGATTTGAAGTTAAAAAGATATTACCATGTTCCTTAGCACCCCCACAAATAACATATTTAGGTATAAGTATGACAGAATATATACAAGATCCATAGGAGGAAGACTACCAAACTCTAATGAACAAAATCAAAGAAGAACTCAGTAAATGGAAAGGTGCTCCAGGATCATGGATAGGAAGACTCAATATTGTCCAGAAGTCAGTTCTCCCAACTTGACCTATAGATTCAATGCAATCCCAATAAAATCCCAGGAAGTTATTTTATAGGTATTGACAAACTTATTCTAAAGTTTATTTCGAGTGTCAGAAAGCCTCAGAATAGGCAACACGATATTGAAGGAGAACAAAGTTGGAGAATTGACACTACCTTACTTCAAGAGTTACTATAAAACTACAGGAATCAAGAAAGTGTGGTATTGGAGAAAGAATAGACAAATAGATCAATGGAATAGAACAGACAGCCAGATTTAGACCTTCATAAATATAGTCCACTGATCTTTGACAAAGCAGCAAAGGTAAGACAGTAGTCTCTTCAATAAATGGGGCTAGAAAGACTGGACATCCACGTACAAACAAATGAATCTAGACACAGACCTTACACCTTTCACAAAAATTAACTCAAAATGGATCATAGACCTACATATAAAAAACAAAACTATGAAACTCCTAAAAGATAATGTAGGAGAAAAACTAGGTGACCTTGGGGATGGTGATGCTTTTTTAGACACAAGACCAAGGACACATCCATGAAGGAAATAGTGGGTAAGCTGGATTTCAATCTTCTTAAATTTATTGAGACTTGTTTCGTGGCTTAATATGTGATCAATCCTGGAGAATGTTCCATGGGCATTTGAAAAGAATGTGTATTCTGTGGTTTTTGGATGGAGTGTTCTCTATGTATCTACTAAGTCCACCTGGTCTAATGTGTCCTTTAAGGCCAGTGTTTCCTTATTGATCTTCTGATTGGATGATCTATCCATTGGTGTAAGTGGAGTGTTAAAGTTCCCTACTATTATTGTGTTACTGTCTATTTCTCCTTTTATGTCTGTTAATAATTGCTTTATATATTTAGGTGCTCCTATGTTGGGTGCATAGATATTTACAAGTGTTATATTTTCTTGTTGGATTGTTCCCTTTACCATTATGTAGTGCCTGTCTTTGTCTCTGTCGGTGTCGCAATCCAATGTATACATCAGGATAGATGCGGAGAGGGCTGATGGCCACTCTGAGTTTATTATAACCAGCGTTTCAATATATACATAGCTTACAGCTGTTAAACATACACAGGTGTTCTGGATGAAGTAATTAGCGAATGCCAAGAAATTCTTAGTGATTTCTCAAGGAGCCCTCCCTTGGCCTCTGTTTTGATATTATCATGTTGTTGCTGTGCTCCTTTATTTTTATCTCAGAGCAGGCAAAGTCTCTTAGGCAACGGTCCCTCTTGCGCCCGATATCGATATCGTTTCTCCATCTGTGCCCCCAGGCGGCCGCCGCCTGGCTTAGGTTGCCCCCCCAGGGGGTCTTACCCGTCATTGGCTAACCGGCCTTCTCACCTCCGGGTCACAGTTTGTTGGCAAGCTTTTTCCAGTGATTATTAACCCTTCCTATGCCAGGGGCAGCTACAGTCTCTTGTTACAGTTTTTGTTTTAAAGTCTATTTTGTCTGATACAATTATTGCTACCTCTGCTTTCTTTTCCTTGCCATTTGCATGGAATATCTTTTTCCATCCTTTCACTTTCAGTTTGTGAGTGTCTTTAGGTCAGAAGTGTGTCTCTTGTATGCACCATATACATGGGTCTTGTTTTTTTATCCAATTGGCCACCCTATGACATTTGATTGGAGCATTTAGTCCATTGACATTTAAAGCAGCTATTGATAAATATGTATTTATTGCCATTTTGTCACTTTTTTTTTTCTGTGTGTTTTAGTAGTTCTTTGTTCCTTTATTTTTCTCTTGCTCTCTTCCCTTGTGGTTTGATGGCTATCTTTAGTAATTTGTTTGATTTCTTTTGTCTTTCTTTTTTTCTTGCTTATTATAGGTTTCTGATTTGTGATTACCATGGGGATCCTATTTAATATACTATGCATATAACAGTCTATATTGAGTAGATAGACTCTTTAGCTTGACCTCTTTCTAAAAGCTCTGCTTTTCACCCCCTCCTCCCACATTATATGTTTTTCAAATCATATATAGTCTCTTGTTTAGTGATGTATATCCATTACCCTCTTATCATTGAAATAGGTGATTTTAGTACCTTTGTCTCTTAACATTCATATTATCTTCACAGGTTGTTGATTTGCTGCCTTTACTATATTTTTACCTTACAAGTGATTTTATTGCCTGTTTTTTGTTGTTGTTGTTGTTTTGTGTTTTTTAAATAATTTTTTTTAATCTCTATTTGTTGTCATTGCTTTCCCACTTAAATAAGTCCTTTCAGCATTTCTTGCAGAACTGGTTTCTTGGTGATAAACTCCTTTAATTTTTTTCTTGTCTAGGAAGCACTTTATCTCTCCTTCCACTCTGAGTGACAACCTTGATGGATAGAGTATTCTTGGCTGTAAGCTTTTTTCCTTTTAGCACTTTAAATACATGGTGCCATTCTCTTCTCACCTGTAGGGTCTCGGCTGAGAAGTCCGCGAATAGCCTGATGGGCTTCCCTTTATATGTCACTTGTGGCCTTTCTCTTGCTGCTTTTAGGATTCTCTCTTTGTCTTTAATTTTTGACATTTTAATTATAATATTTTTTGGTGTGGGCCTCTTTGGGCTTATCTTGTTTGGAGCTCTCTGTGCTTCCTGAACTTGGATGTCTGTTTCCTTCCTCAGGTTAAGAAAATTTTCGTCTATTATTTCTACAAATAAATTTTCTGCCCCTTTGTCTCTCTCTTCTCCTTCTGGGACACCTATAATCTGAATGTTAGCACACTTGATATTGTCCCAGAGTTCCCTTAGACTGTTCTCATTCTGTCTAATTCCTTTTCTCTTTTCTGTTCTGCTTAGGTGATTTCCTCTAGTCTTTTGTCTAGCATACTGATCCATTCTTCTACTTCTTCTACTCTGCTATTGAGTCCCTCTAGTGAATTTCTCATTTCCAGTGTTGTATTCTTCATTTCTGACTTGTTTTTTTTATATCCTCCAGTTCTTTGCTGATGTGCTCACTGTGTTCATCCATTCTTCTCCCCATATGTGTGAGCATCCTCATGATATTTTGTTTGAACTCTTTTTCAAGCAGGTCGCTAGTTTCTGTTTCATTTAGTCCTTTTTTCTGGGGTTTTGTACTGTTCCCTTGCTTGGAAAGTATTCCTTTGCCTCCTCATTATGCCTCTTTCTCTGTGCTTATTTCTATATATTAGGTGAGTCAGTTATGTCTCCTGATCTTAGAGAAGTGGCCTTATGTATGAGATGCCTTATGAGGCCCAGCAGTGTGCTTCCCTCTCATCACCAGTCCATAAGAACCAGGAGTGACCCCTTTGTGAGCTACTTGTGTCCTTCTGCTGTGGCAGGGTTGCTCCCACTGCAGGTACCCAGGGAGTCTAATCTTTCCTTCCCTGGCCAGCTGCTTGTAAATCCGGTTTGGGGAGCCTCAGCACTGTTTGCTACAATGTCTATCAGCACACTCCTATTGCTGGGTTGATACCCAGTGTAGCTGGTTGCTAGGCTCAGGGGAGTACAGTTGTGATAGGCGTCAGGCCTACAAGGCTGTTGTCAGTTCTCTTAGGAATGCAGCTGAGTGGGGCTGGTCCTAGGCAGGGGGTACTCAATTGTTTCAGGCTTTGGAAGGTGAGGCTGATCCTTTTTATGGCTATTTGTGAAATACAGGTCTTCTGCCGCTGAAAAGCCTCACCCCCCCCCCCCCCATAGGACCACATACACCATCAACACAGTCCTGGTCGTACACACTTCTCAACCCCCTGGAGTATACCCTGACGCTGCACTGCAGGTGCCCCCACCTCTCCACCAATGCCCCCCACAGTTCACCGGGTCCTCACACAGGCCCTGCCCCACAGAGGCAGACACCCTTGCCTGCCTGTAGAAGATCAAGGCACCCAGTCAATGCAGGCTGAAAAGTAGCCTGAGGGCTTGCTGTTAGGTGGGGCCAGTCCCTAGGGAGGGTTGTCTGCCCTGGCTAAACTGGATTAAACCTGTGCTCTAGTGGGCATGGCAGACCCTTGGGCTAAGAGGCCAAGGGATGAACCTCAATGGCACCCACCCGGGGTCCGTGTCAGCACGCCTGGACCATCTCAGAACAATGGCCCCCACCAATGTTTCAGTCTCTGGAGAGGTCCCTCCTCTCACCAAGATGCCCCCAGAGTCCACCAGGTGAGTCTCGTTTCACCAGAGGACTATCAGCCTTCTCTCTGGTGATTTTAGGTTGCCGCAATGAGTGAGTTTGTGCCTGGGCCCTTTAAGACCCGGGTCTTTTCGGCTTTTGGCTGATAGATAGCTTTTCTGGGGGTGTCCCTGCAGCAGTGAATAGCCAGCAAAGCCAGACGGTAAGACCCCTGTCTCAGCTGGGTTGAGTTGGAAGGATGCTTATAGCCGCATAGCCCATGCTCCGGACCTCACTTCTTCAGGGAGGGCTGCATACCTTAGGGTGGCTTCTGCCTGGCCAGCTGAGAAGCTCTGCTGCTCCCAAAGGTGGCTTTCGTCTTCTCTAGCAGGAACTACTATCTCTTCTGCCTTTGTCAGGACTGTCCCTTGTTGTGGGGATTCTTTTTATCCAGTTTTCAGTTTTCAATCCGGGGTAATTTTTCCAAGAGTTGCTGTAACTTGGTTGTGTTCGTGGGAAGAGGCGAGTTCAACGTCTGCTTACACCGCCATCTTGACAAGATCTCCCAGGTTGCCCATGTTTTAATCAAGCTTTTTTATTTTTTGTTGAGTTGTTGGAGTTCTTTACATATTCTGAATATTAACCCCTTATCAGATATGTGGATTCAAATATTTTCTTTCATTTCATAGATCTTTTCACTCTGTTGATTGTGTCCTTTGCTGTGCAGAAATTTTTAATTTCGATGTAGTCCATTTCATCTACTTTTCCTTTTGATGTCTGCGCTTTTGGCGTCACATCCAAGAAATTCTTACCAAATCCAATGTCATGAGGATCCTCTATCTGCTTTCTTCCATGAGTTTTATAGTTTTGGGTCTCACTTTTAGGTCTCTATCCCATTTTGTGTTGAGGTATTTTTTGTCTGTAGTGTAAGGTAAGGGTCCAACTTCATTCTTTTTCACCATGTGTGAAAAGACTGTCCTTTCTCCATTCAATGGTTTTGACTCCTTGTCAAAAATCATTTGACTATACATGTAAGAAGTTATTTCTGGGCATTCTATTTTATTCCATTGGTTTATGTGTCTGTCTTTATGCCAATACCACACTACTTTAATTACTATAGCTTTGTAACAAGTTTTGAAATCAGGAAGTATGAATCATCCAGCTTTATTGAGAAAGGCAGTCTGGTGCATGGAGTCTTTTGACCCCTACTCGACTGCATCAGAATGAGTCGTGGGCCTGAAACACTTCCTTACCATGAGACAAAGAGTCCTCATAGCCTTGCTGGACTTATCATCTCGTGTGGGAATATCTTTCCTTGTTTCAGATTCAATGTGTGCTCCTTTGTTCTGCTTAAGTGTGTGCACCATATGGCATCTGGCCAACCCCATTGCTATATCTGTCCCCTGAGAAGGGGAGGGGACAGGGTCCTTCTGAGGCAACACAGGAAGGGTTCCTGCAGGCCAATTGGCCGCCACCAGCTGCTAAGAGGGACCCACTGGCTATGGGGAACTGATGCTCACTGCTAAAGCTGATCTCACGCTGTCACTTCCCTACGTGAGTAAAGCATTGTTCCATCCAGTGCTTGACTGCATTGTGTTTCCTTGGTGATTTCAATACCAAGATGCAGCAGACAGATTGCTCAGACTTTTGCTCCTGATAACAGGCAACAGATGCCACTTGCACAACATTGTTCTTCTTTTGAAAGATTCTTTTGGCTATTTAGGACCCCTTGAAATTCCATATGAATTTTAGGATTTTTTTTTCTATTTCTATAAAAAAATGCCATTGGGATTTTGAGAGGGGTTGCATTAAATCTTTAGACCTCTTTGGATAGCATTGACATCTTAACAATATTAACTCTTTCAATCCATAATATGGAAAGTCTTTCAATTTGTTTGTGTCTTCTTCAATATTTTTTTCAGAAATGTTTTGTAGTTTTCAGTGTACAAATCTTTTGCCTCCTTGATTAGGTATATTTCTAAGTATTTTATTCTTTTTGATGCTCTTATAAATGGAATTGTTTACTTAATTTCCTTTTTTGGATTGTTCATTGTTAGTGTACAGAAATACAATTGATTTTTGTGTGTTCATTTTGTGTTTTTCTACCTTGCTGAATTTGCTTATTGGTTCTAAAAGTTTTTGCGTTTTTTTGGTTGTGGAGAATGTTTAGAGTTTTCTATATAAGGGCATGTCATCTGTGAATGGAGAAAATTTTGCTTCATTCTTTCTAATTTGGATGCCTTTTATTTCTTTTTCTTGCCTATTTTTTTCCAGCTATTGTTAAGTTTTAACACTTGCTTGTATATTTGGGATACAGACCCTTTATCAAGTATTTGTTCTGCAAATATTTTGTCCTAGCCTGTGGCTTGTCTTTTTGTTATCCTAAGAGTATATTTTTCAGAACAGAAGTTTTTAATTAAATCCAACTTACAAATATTTTCTTTCATGGATCATGCTTTTCGTGTTGTATCTAAAACCTCATGGCCAAATCCAAGGTCAACTAGATTTTCTCTTCAGTATTGAATTGGCTATTCTGTGTCTTTTGACATTCTGTATAAACTTTGTGATGGGTTGGTCATTTTCTATGAAATTGCTTGCTGAAACTTTGATTGAGAGTGCATTGAATCTACTATTCATGGAATTTTAAGGCTAAAATGTTCCTAATGCACTTTTCTCATGAGGCACCCTCATTTTACATATGACTTAACTAAAAATCAGAGAGGTTAAGCAACTTGTCCAATGTGATGCAACTGACTCAGGCCAGATTTCTGATTTCTTTATTCCAAGTCCTTTATTTTCCACAATACAATCTCTCTATTTTTGCCTTCTGAGGACACTACTTTAGCTCCTGTGCATAAAATAATCTTTCTACAGAATAGTGTTATACAAAGATACAGAACTGTCAATTGCTTTTTCTATGTGTAAAATTTTAAAGGACTTTTAAAAGAAATGCAGAGTATTACATGGCTAAACTGTGCTCCTGTAACAAATATCTCCCACACTTCAGTGGCTTACAACAAAGAATAATTGTGCTCTAATATTAGAAGTTTATCATGGGTTATCTTTGACCCTTCATTCTAGGACCCATCTCAGGATGAAGAATCAGCTCCTATCTAAGACATCTCTGATCTCCAAGAGAGGGAAAAAAATAAATGGAGAAGCAACATAATTTTTCATAAATCTTCTGTTCAGAAGTGGCACATATCACTTCTAGTCGTATTCAATTGGCCAAAGCAAGTCACATGGCCAAATGTGGCTTCAATGAGGTGAGAAATAGAATCTTGACATCGAATGGGTCTGGTAGGGAGGACAGTGAATATTTTGACAACAGTAAAACCTATTCTAAGCAGTATTACCTTGTGGTTAAGACCACAGGCTGTGGAGGTAGAGTGCCTCCCTCTAAATGTTATCTCTACCAGTTATCAGCTAGGTGACCTCAGGCAGGATACTGAACCTCTTTCTATATCAGTTTCCTCATTTGTAAGATTGGGATGTTATATTAGCTACTTCTTAAGGTTGTTTTAAGGATTAATTGAGATAATACATATAAAACATTTAGCACTGTCTCTGCCACATGGTATACTGTATGTGTTCACAATTATTACTAGTAGTAGCAGTATTCCAAGTGAAGGCAATAGTTTTATTCAACCATTCATTCCTTAAACATTTTCTTAGTGCCTGCTGATGGGAAGAGGACCGTCCTTCATTCTTTGCCTAAAATATTTGTCTCTCTCTTTAAAGTTACTACATTCTTTTTTTTTCCACCAAGTAAGATTTATCCTTAATTACAGACAGTGATGAAAAGTGATGAAAGGAAGGCTTGGTACCAGAGTCATATTGTTTTATTGTCAAAATTTTCATAGACTTCTTTCACTGCCTATTAACTCAGTTTTCCAAGTTGACAATGGAAAGATTCAGTCAGTCAAATACTCTTTGCTTACTCTGTGCAATAAAGTGGGACTATAATAAGTGAGAAACCACTGCCTTCGATGTTTTCATTGTCTGGCGAGGGAGACAAAATACACGAAATGCAAAAAGATTCTGGGTGTGGATAAGGGGTAGGAGGGAGAGGAGGTGCGGAGTAGTGGTAAATTAGATGTGGAGAGATCTATATGAATATGATTCAACATGAAATTTAATGTTCAACTGCAACCTGGGCAGACCCTCTTTCATTTAATGGAAGGAACTACCTGGTGCAGTGAAAATACAATTTTGAGGCTACAAAGTAAGAAAAAAATCAAATAGAGTTGAAAACAATGAAGGAATAATTTTACATGCTTTGTTTACATTAAAAGTGGAACTTACATTAACTTATTTTCTTGTTTAATAATGATTATTTTAGTTTACCTTTGGTACGTCACAATTAGCCCCACTGATTACTGGTGGTCCCTAACGTGAGGCTTCTGAGTTGGCAGCTTGATATACTAAGGAGAACAGCAGAAACTAATACTGTGCTCTCTAACCATAGACCTTAAAAAAATCATATAATGCTGAGGTCCTGAGAAACATTTGCATTTATTTTTCCAGGCCTTGGGTATTCCAAATACAAGGCAGATTTTAGTCCTTTCTCTCCTTTTGAGGTTGGAAATACCAAAGAGGAAGTGAGTTCATATGGTACCTATCAAACTTGAGGTTTCGTACCCTTTCTGGAGAAGAATATAACTTGTCTCCTTGTATGAAAATGAGACCAGAATTTCTGGATACCAAGAGACAGAGATCTATCAAAGAGTTTAACATTTCCTAACTTCCCTAGAAAATGCACTGCCAGCCAGTACAAAGTATTACCCCAGATCAGGACCAGCTACAAAATTTGCTGATCCCAGTGCAAATTGAAAATGCAGGGCTTCTTGTTTGTAAATTATTAAGAATTATAAAATGTTGATGGCAGAGCATTAAACCATTCACAGGACTCTTTGAAGCACAGGATCCTGTGTTTTTGCAAGGGTAACACACCCAGGAAGTTGACCCTGCCTAAAGTTGGGGTTTCTCGATTGTCCATGTGGTACTTAAGTCTAATGTTGACATTTTTCTCAAAGAATGGTGAATGGCAGAATTGCCCATGTTTTACCACAATCCCTAGAGTTCTGTCCAAGTCACTATTTGAAACTTGCGCTTTAGGGAAACATTGGGGAACTCTTTATAGAAATTCAAAGGAACAAGCAAGAGTAATTTCCATAAAAGAGCATTAATTGGAAGAAATTTACAGACTTTCACCTTTTCTTTCCTTAAATCTTCATGAAAGGAACAGAAAAAAATTGCACGCCTTACTTAGACAATAGTTAAAATCTATTGATTTCACCTTCTAGTGACAAGAAAAAAATAGTTTAATGGTGATGTATTAGTCAGCATAGGCAGGGTTATGCTACAGAGACAAACAGCCACCACACTACAAGAGCTTACTATCGCAGAAGCTCACTTCTCCATTATCCGATGTAGTTACAGGTGACTCTCCAGGGCAACTGTCCTTTATATGGCAACTAAGTTTAGTATTGACTTCAAAATGTATACAAAGGAAATCCATAAACTCATTATTAAAGCCGAGATTACATACATTGGACTGTTGTACACTCCAACACACGTTCACTGTTTCCACAGTGGTACACTGGGTCTGGTGTACAATATTCAGGAACAGAATTTCGTTTACACCTTTTCCAATTGTGTCTTTTCATCCCAAACACTAGCAAGCTACCCTACTAAGTTTTTACGGGAAAGCACAATTTCATTTCTCATGGTAACAGGCAGTGCAATTCTGCATTAGAAAAAGTGCAACTATGTCTCATATACTTTTGCCGTCCAGAAAATCAACTCACTGTCTTTCTTTGCTCAAGCAAAATCAACACAGAAGCCAGATGATGCATTTCATTTCAATCAAGAGTTTCACAGAGCCTCAGAGACACAAACAAGATTTATGGCTCTTTATAAGCTATAGTGTATAAAAACAAAATTACTTCAAAAACTCTGTGTTCTTGAAGTTAAATGCAAATCAAATAGGGCCTAATCTACTCAGCATTTACCTAGTGCCACTTGCTGTAGTGTCTAGAAATTTAATATGATTATTTAACATTTATATGGACTTCCTATTTGCTCTTTTTAAAAATCACTCTGCTCAGTTAATTTTTAATCTACTCCATAAGCTTTGACAGGCCAGTTGGTTCCATTTTACAGTTGAGGATACTGTGAAGACTTGAAGTTCTGGTGGCATCCTTAGGATTCCAGTGCTGGATCTAATAAGTCTGCTGTCTGAGAATATGAGGCCTCTACATTTCTTACCATGCCCAGTTAATAGGCTTGGGCAGGAACCTAAACTTTGGACATGACCCGAATGTTCCTTAGTTTACCCAATTGGTTTCAGTTGTCCTCAACCCTTTTTATTTCACTTGATTACTGCTTGAAAAAATTCATATCTACTAGCAGATGCACCCCCATTGGGTGCATTAGATTAGCAGAGGTCTCTGAGCAAATAAAATAATTTGCAAATTGTGCATAATTCACAGAGATCTAGTTGTAGCTTCTCTCTCTCTCGCCCACTGGCTGGGACTCATTGGTGTGGCTTGGCACCATGGTGTAAATAGATTCCATGAGACATTGAGATCAAGGTCATAACGGATTCCAGCATGGGAGCATCACATTATTGTATTTCTTACGGATTGTGCAAATGGCCGTGGATACTCAATGTATAATCTTTTCAATATTGGTTCTGGACACATTTGCATCAGTACAATCCTGTCACAATGGTTGAGAAAACAACTCAAACTACATAACTAGAAATCCTCACTTCCTCCAAGAAACTTTGGAGGTTCTCCTTGGTGGAATTTTTGCTCTTTCCGTCAGCAGATTATAGCTCTTTGTACCTGCATAAAGCTGCTTTCACAGACTTTTTTGGATACAGACTTTATTCCTGTGTGTGTACATCTCCCTTTCTCAAATGTCTGGTATTCTGGGCTCAAGGTATTTGTCTTTGTATCTTTAAACACATTCACACATCCTAATACAGGATTTCTGCAAATGAGCTTCCAGTTCATGTATATTAAATAAAAGTTAACAACATCAATTTTTAATTCAAAGTTTCTCAACATTCTCTGTTATTAGTAGACCTGTGCCTAGGTGGAATTATTTATATTAAAAATGCTTTTGGAGTGATTTTCTGACTCACTTCTTTTAAAAACTCTTAATAAGGGGTCCGGCCACATGGCCAAGTGGTTACATTCGTGCTCCACTTTGGTGGCCCAGGGTTTGCCAGTTCAGATCCTGGGCACGAACCTACACACCACTCATCGAGCCATATCGTGGCAGCGTCCCACATAGAAGAACCAGAATGACCTGCAGCTAGGATATACAACTATGTATTGGGTATTTTGGGAGAAAAAGAAAAATAGGAAGATTGGCAACAGATGTTAGCTCAGGGCCAATCTTCCTCACCAAAAACAAAACAGAACAAAAAAATCTCAAGATAAAAAAAAAAAATCTCTGAATAAGAATTTTTACCAGTACAGAGAGATACAAGAGAATCTAAACCTGAGCTTAGAATTAAATAAGAGACTAGGACTGGCTTGGTTGCACAGTGGTTAAGTTCGCAAGCTCTGCTTCGGCAGCCTGGGTTCACAGGTTCAGATCCTAGGTGTGGACCTACACACGGCTCATCAAGCCATGCTGTGGCGGTGTCCCACACATAAAGCAGAGGAAGTTTGGCACAAATGTTAGCTCAAGGACAATCTTCCTCAAACAAAAAGAGTAAGATTTGTAACAGATGCTAACTCAGGGCCTATCTTCCTCACCAAAAGTAAGTAAATAAATTAATTAATAGAGACTAAAAACCAGACTTTGCTCAGGTTCTCTAGGACTCCTGATGTGTTATCTCATTTAAGAAACTGCTGCGGGTGTTCCTACATAGAGTTGGGCACTTCCTGTGCTTTGAACTCTGCTGGAATTATAGCATGTGGTATACTGTGTGCCATTTATTTATTTGCATACATAACCGCTTCTAAAGAGATAATGTAAACTCCTTGACAGGGAGAAACTGTGCTTTATCTCTGTAACCCTAGTGCCTTGCATAAAGCAGTGTTTGTAATGATGCTCTCTATATTTTTATTATGCGTCAGTCACTTAAACTTTGAGTGTTAGAGATGGACATAGATAACTTCTAAGGCTAGTTAAAGTTTATGACAGAATGCTCATAATGGATGGACTAAAAAAGACTTTAAGTACGGTCAACCATAAAATCAGCTATTTTCCCAGTATTTGGAACAGGATAAGGAAACCTGATTAAGTAAAGACACTAGAATGACATCTACCCCACAATTCCCAGGAGATTTGAAAGCAAGATCTCTGTAGCAAAGATACATCAATTCCAATAAGGTCCATATGCATTAAGTTCCTTTAGCAAGAGTTCTTTGCACTTCTATTAGATGCACAGTTGAGCAATATGGAATTTCCTGAAAACTGTGGGGTTATGTTTGTGTGGATGTTATAGCAGTGGATGGTGATGGCATAAATATAATTGATGCAATTTCGAAGATGCCACCAGAGAATCTTCAGGGAACAATTGTTTATCTCTTTTCCTCATCTCTCATTTGGGCTGGAAGTTATAAATTGAAAAATAAGCTAAGTTGCTTCTTAATGTTTTTCCTCTTCTCATTGGTTATAGCCTACATTTGTCCCCTGTTTATTGAGGACTCTTAAAGATTGGACTGACGTTTAAGTCTTAATTTAATTAAGTTTTAAATGGCAATCTGCTTACTCCATCTTCCTTTCAATTTGCATCAATAAGCACCTGCCAAAAGAATATTCAGAAGCATCTTGATTGAAAGTTTGTTTTAGTAATTATCATGTCAGCTTTTCTCATTTTTCTTTTTTCATTACTTCTACACCACAATACTTCTTATATGTTAAAGTGTCTGATTTTAAGAGCTAAGATAAATATAAAAATAGTTTTTGGAAGAAGAAAAAAAAGAAACATTACTTCCATTGTAAGAAACATTTTTTTTTTTAAAGATTGGCACCTGAGCTAACTGTTGCCAATCTTCTTTGTTTTTTTTTCTGCTTTTTCTCCCCCAAATCTCCCCATTACATAGTTGTATATTCTTTAGTTGTGGGTCTTGCTAGTTGTGGCATGTGGGACGCTGCCTCAACATGGCCTGACAAGCAGTGCCATGTCCTTGCCCAGGATCTGAACCGCCGAAACCCTGGGCCCCCGAAGCGGAGCATGTGAACTTAATCACTTGGCCATGGGGTCAGCCCTGTAAGAAACATTTTCATTCAGAAAAGTAAAACTATGAAAAATTAGTGCATCTAAAGCAATCCCCAGTCTCACTGGAATTTTATCTAGAATGTTTTCTATGATCTCATACCAGAATTGTCTTTCCTTTTTCCTTCCAAATAATCCGGGAGATCCTCCAGGCCAGCGAAAGAGTTTCGAGGTCCAGCACACTATTGCTACTCTCTCCATTCAGTGATAAGAAAAAGAAATGCTGGTCTTATTGAACTTGAAGACTTGTCTCCCGAACACTGTTGAGCTGTGATCTGAGTTATTCAATTTATCTCATAGTCATCTGGATTTCCTTGTCTCCCACTGAAATTCTATTGCTCTTTCCCACCCCACTCCCCCAATTTAACACTGGGTAAATTCAACCCTCTATTTCTTTGTTTCTGCTTCAGGGATGCTGAATTCCAATCCTGAAAAACATATTTCATTCTTTGTTGTCTGTTGGCACCTCCAGATCCACTCTACCCATCTCTGCCTTGCTGGAGACTGGCTTCTCTGGATTTGATTCCCCAGTCTCACTGTCTGTCAAGGACCACAGCTCCTATTGAATGGCCCTCTCTAAAGCTATAGATCTCACTGCCTTTCACTAATGCTCTCTCCTCTTACCATCTCGCTGTCCTACCCTGCCCAACCTGTGGCTAGCTCTAGGACACTCCATCCCTAGGATACTTCACCAATTCTTCTTGATTTCTCTTTACCCTACCAACATCTTTGTAAATGAACCTTTATTAAACTCTCCTCAATTACTGCATTTGAGTATTGTGCCGTCTTTTTCCTGCCATGACCCTTATAATATATAATCATACTTATGCATGCACACACACACACACACACACTCGTATATATATATATATATATAAATTGATAAATAGATATAGTAAGATGTAATATCACTTATTTTTACTATTACAATCATTTCCACATTTTCATGCTGAACATGCCTTACTTTTACGAAAAAAAAGATCAAGATGCATAATAGAACACAATAAAGTCATGTGATTCAACATCACATGCTCTAGATACTACTAGCCAATATTTTTTTCAGCTCTAGTTAATTTCCTAGCCCAGTCTGCTGTCTGAATATTTTCTAATCTTCCTTGCACGCCCAAACCACCTTTCTCTCACTCTTTCCCACTGAGTGAGCTCTGATATCAATGAAGAACAGCAAGCACGACTGATGAATTCCTCCAATTTTTTTGTGATTACTTCAAAACTCCATAGCTTCAGTAGCACTGTCTTTTTTCCTATCTCAAGAAATTTGAAGCCATTTTTCTTTCCAAGATTTCCACTTGCACCTGAACTCTTAAAACTATCCACTTTTACATTCTGCAGGACTTGTCTCCACGACCTATCTCTTTGATCTCTTCGCTCTTTAGTCTTACCCTCTCCACGGATTTTTAGCATCTATAAATGTCCTTCATTCTCTGTCCTTATTTTTAAGAAGAAAATGTCTATTCTCCATGCTGCTTGCCATTCAACCCCTTACTGTTTTCTCTGCTCCCACTCATCTGTTTTGTCTTCTCATTCTCTCCTCTGAAATTGTGCTTGCACATCAATGTCTATTTATCAGATACCAAGGGCCTAACCTTCATCTGTGGCATCTGAACATTCTGAGAATGCTGTTTTTTTTCCTGAATTCTCTTTTTCCTTGGCTTCAGCAACACTCTAGGCACTTTGTGCTTTTGATGGCCCTCTGGAGAGTCCATCTTGGATTCTTTTGCCGATGCTTCTTCTTTACTTCTCACTTGCTACAAGCTTTTTAGGTTTGCCCTCAACCCTCTTTTCCTCTGATTTTACACACTTTGGGGACATATACAATATTCTTCAATGTAATGGCCACAAGTTATATTTTTAGGTCCACTTATATCTGTACAGACAAGTCCTCAACTCTTTCTCACTGTCTCAGTATAAGAAACATGAAATTTGGATGCTGTTGTTTGATGGACTGCTTCCTCTTAGGGCTTCTTTGATGCCAGCTCAGAAGCAGACCATTAAACTTTACCAAGCTAAGTCTGCAATAGATCTCCTTGCTGATTCCCCATGCCTGACCCTAACGCTAACCCCCAATTTTTCTCCATGTTTGAAGCCATTCTGAAGTCTCACCTGAAGCTCTTTCAAAATTACGTATCTCGTTATATCATCCTCCTTCTTAAATACACCCAAATGTTCTCATTTTCTTCAGAATAAGGTGTAAACTTCACAGCATGGCACCCAAAGCAGATCCATGTCACGTGCTCTATTTTTCAATGCTGCCTCTGATTATTTACTCTTTTGTACCTTGTTATCCAACAGTGGTGACCTGTTGGGCAGTTTCTGAATACACCATGCACTTGCATGCTTTCTTTTTATGCTGTTCCCTCAAAATGCTTTTTTCTCCCACTTCTGTTACTAAAATTCTACTCATTTCTAAAGTCCAACTTAAATCTTATTAGTGAGAATTAAAGACTCCTCTTTTCATACTGCCATAACATTTGTTTTGCAACCATATTCATCGCATGTTTTTGGTATCCCTCTTTCATTACAATGTGAGCCATGAATTTTTTCACACTTTAATGAAAAATGAAAATATAGTTTTGGGGTCATATTATAGCCAAGTTCTAAAATGGAGATGGGGAAAGAGAAAAAAACCTAAAAAATGTTTAGGCCTAACATGTTATGTTAATTTATCTTATTATTATTTTTTTATTAAGATTATGATAGATTGCAACCTTGTGAGATTTCAGTTATACATTATTGTTAGTCATGTTGTGGGTACACCACTTCACCCTTTGTGCCCTCCCCCCACCCCCCCTTTTCCCTGGTAACCACCGATCAGTTCTCCTTGTCTATATGTTAACTTCCACCTATAAGTGGAGTCATATAAAGTTCGTCTTTCTCTGTCTGGCTTATTTCGCTTAACATAATACCCTCAAGGTCCATCCATGTTGATGCAAATAGAACAATTTTGTCCTTTTTTATGGCTGAGTAGTATTCCATTGTGTATATATACCATATCTTCTTTATCCAATCATCAGTTTCTGGGCATTTAGGTTGGTTCCACATCTTGGCTATTGTAAATAATGCTGCAATGAACATAGGGGTGCATGGGACTCTTGGGATTGCTGATTTCAGGTTCTTAGGATAGATACCCAGTAGTGGGATGGCTGGGTCATAGGGTATTTCTATTTTTAATTTTTTGAGAAATCTCCAGACTGTTTTCCATAGTGGCTGCACTAGTTTGCATTCCCACCAACAGTGTATGAGGGTTCCTCTTTCTCCACCACCACTCCAACATTTGTCACTCTTGGTTTTGGATATTTTTGCCAATCTAACGGGTGTAAGGTGATATCTTAGTGTAGTTTTGATTTGCATTTCCCTGATGATTAGTGATGATGAACATCTTTTCATGTGTCTATTGGCTATACTTATATCTTCTTTGGAGAAATGTCTGTTCATGTCCTCTGCCGATTTTTTAATCGGGTTGTTTGTTTTTTTGTTGTTAAGCTGTGTGAGTTCTTTGTATATTATGGAGATTAACCCTTTGTCGAATAAGTAGCTTGTAAATATTTTTCCCAATTAGTGGGCTGTTTTTTTGTTTCAATCCTGTTTTCCCTTGCCTTGAAGAAGCTCTTTAGTCTGATGAAGTCCCATTTGTTTGTTCTTTCTATTGTTTCCCTCATCTGAGGAGTTATAGTGTCCGAAAAGATTCTTTTGAAACTGAGTGTACTGCCTATATTCTCTTCTAGAAGACTTATTGTTTCAGGCCTAATCTTTAGGTCTTTGATCCATTTTGAGTTTATTTTTGTGAATGTGAAAAAAAATGGTCAATTTTCATTCTTTTACATGTGGCTGTCCAGTTTTCCCAGCACCATTTGTTGAAGAGACTTTCTTTTCTCCATTGTAGGCCCTCAGCTCCTTTGTCAAAGATTAGCTGTCCATAGATGTGTGGTTTTATCTCTGGGCTTTCAATTCTGTTCCATTGATCTGTGCATCTGTTTTTGTACCAGTACCATGCTGTTTTGATCACTGTAGCTTTCTAGTATGTTTTGAAATTGGGGATTGGGATGCCTCCGGCTTTGTTTTTCTTACTGAGGATTGCTTTAGCAATTCGCGGTCTTTTGTTGCCCCATATGAATTTTAGGATTCTTTGTTCAATTTCTGTAAAGAATGTCCTTGGAATTCTGATTGGGATAGTGTTGAATCTGTAGATTGCTTTAGGTAGTATGGACATTTTAACTATGTTTATTCTTCCAATCCATGTGCATGGAATGTCTTTCCATCTCTTTATGTCGTCATCAATTTCTTTCAAGAAAGTCTTGTAGTTTGCATTGTATAAATCTTTCACTTCCTTGGTTAAATTTATCCCAAGGTATTTTATTCTTTTTGTTGCAATTGTGAATGGGATTGAGTTCTTGAGTTCTTTTTCTGTTAGTTCATTGTTAGTGTATAGAAATGCTACTCATTTATGTATGTTGATTTTATACCCTGCAACTTTGCTGTAGCTGTTGATTGTTTCTAATAGTTTTCCTATGGATTCTTTGGGGTTTTCTATATATAAGATCATGTCATCTGCAAACAGTGACAATTTTACTTCATTGCCTATTTGGATTCCTTTTATTTCTTTTTCCTGCTGAATTGCTCTGGCCAACACCTCCAGTACTATGTTGAATAGGAGTGGTGAGAATGGGCACCCTTGTCTTGTTCCTGTCCTCAGAGGGATGGCTTTCAGTTTTTGTCCATTGAATATGATGTTGGCTGTGGGTTTGTCATATATGGCCTTTATTATGTTCAGGTACTTTCCTTCTATACCCATTTTATTGAGGATTTTTATCATAAATGGATGTTGGATCTTGTTGAATGTTTTCTCTGCATCTATTGAGATGATCATGTGGTTTTTGTTTCTCATTTTGTTAATGTAGTGTATCACGTTGATTGACTTGCAGATGTTGAACCATCCCTGTGTCCCTGGTATAAATCCCACTTGATCATGGTGTATAATCTTTTTGATGTATTGCTGTATTCAGTTTGCCAGAATTTTGTTGAGGTTTTTTGCATCTATGTTCATCAGTGATATTGACCTGTAGTTCTCCTTCTTTGTGTTGTCCTTGTGAGGTTTGGGGATCAGAGTGATGCTGGCTTCATAGAATGTGTTAGGGAGTGCTCCATCTTCCTCAATTTTCTGAAATAGTTTGAGAAGGATAGGTATTAAATCTTCTTTGAATATTTGGTAGAATTCTCCAGAGAAGCCGTCTGGTCCTGGACTCTTATTTTTGGGGAGGTTTTTGATTACTGTTTCTATTTCTTTACTTGTGATTGGCCTATTCAGATTCTCCATTTCTTCCTGATTCAGTTTGGGGAGGTTGTAAGAGTCTAGGAATTTGTCCATTTCTTCTAGGTTGTTCAATTTGTTGGCATATAGTTTTTCATAGTATTCTCTTATGATCCCTTGTATTTCTTTGGTATCTGTTGTGATTTCTCCTCTCTCATTCCTAATTCTATTTATTTGACATTTCTCTCTTCTTTTCTTGGTGAGTCTGGCTAAGGTTTTGTCGATTTTGTTAATTTTTTCGAAGAACCAACTCTGTTTCATTGATCCTTTCTACTGTCTTTTTTGTTTCAATATCGTTTATTTCTGCTCTTATTTTTATTATTTCCCTCCTTCTACTGACTCTGGGCTTTATTTGTTCTTCTTTTTCTAATTCTGTGAGGTGTTGTTTGAGGTTGCTTATGTGAGCTTTTTCTTGTTTAGTGAGGTGAGCCTGTATTGCGATGAATTTCCCTCTTAGGACTGCTTTTGCTGCATCCCAAATGATTTGGTATGACGTGTTCTCATTTTCATTTGTCTCCAGATAATATTTGATTTCTTCTTTAATTTCTTCAATAATCCATTGTTTGTTCAGTAGCGTGTTGTTTAGTCTCCACATTTTTGCACCTTTCTCTGCTTTATTATTGTAGTTGATTTCTAGTTTCATAGCATTATGATCAGAAAAGTTGGCAGATATTATTTCAACTCTCTTGTATTTATTGATGCTTGCTTTGTTTCCCAAAATATGGTCTATCCTTGAGAATGTTCCATGCGCACTTGAGAAGAAAGTGTAACCTGCTGTTTTTGGATGAAGTGTTCTATATATATCTATTAAGTCCATCTGTTCTAATTTTTCATTTAATTCTATAATTTCCTTGTTGATTTTCTGTCTGGATGTTCTATCCATTGGTGTTAATGGGGTGTTTAGGTCCCCTACTATTATTGTATTGTTGTTGATGTCTTCTTTTACTTCTGTTAAGAGTTGCTTTACAAATTTTGGTGCTCCTGTGTTGGGTGCATATATATTTATAAGTGTTATGTCTTCTTGGTGGAGAGTCCCTTTTATCATTATATACTGTCCCTCTTTGTCTTTCTTTATCTGTTTTGCTTTGAAGTCTACTTTGTCTGATATTAGTATAGCAACACCTGCTTTCTTTTGTTCATTATTAGCTTGGGGTATTGTCTTCCATTCCTTCACTCTGAGTCTGTGTTTGTCTTTGGGGCTGAGGTGTGTTTCCTGGAGGCAGCATATTGTTGGGTCTTGTTCTTTGATCCATCCTGCCACTCTGTGTCTTGTGATTGGAGAGTTCAATCCATTTACATTTAGAGTGATTATTGAAATGTGGGGGCCTACTACTGCCATTTTATGCCTTGTTTTCTGGTTCTCTTCAATTTCCTTTGTTTCTCGTCCCATGGTTTAATCTGTTCTGATGTAGAGCTGCTACTCTCTGTTGTTGTCCTTCTACTTATCTCCTCTGCTCTTGGTTTTGTAGCCCCTTTCCTTTTTTTGATTTTTCAGGAATGAGGGTTTTCCTGAGCATTTCTTGAAGAGGAGGTTTTTTGGCAATGAACTCCCTTAATTTTTGTTTATCTGGGAAAGTTTTTATTTCTCCATCATATTTGAAGGATATTTTCACTGGCTAGAGAATTCTCAGCTGCAGGTTTTTGTCCTTCAGATTTTTGAATATAGCATTCCACTCTCTTCTAGCCTGTAAAGTTTCTGCTGAGAAATCTGCTGATAGCCTGATGGGGGTTCCTTTGTAGGTTAATTTCTTCTGCCTGGCTGCCCTTAGTATTTTCTCCTTGTCATTGACTTTTGCTAGCTTCACTACTATATGCCTTGGGGTTGGTCTTCTTGCATTTATAAAGTTTGGAGATCTATTGGCTTCTGTCACATGAAGTTCCATCTCTCTCCCCAGGTTTGGGAAGTTCTCAGCCATTATTTCTTTGAATAGGCTTTCTGCCCCCTTCTCCCTCTCTTCTCCCTCTTGTGTACTATAATCCTTACGTTGCATCTCCTAATTGCGTCAGATAATTCTTGGAGAGTTTCTTCATTTCTTTTTAGTCTTAGTTCTCTCTCCTCCTCTGCCTGCAGCATTTCTATATTCCTATCTTCCAAATTGCTAATTCTTTCCTCCATATTATCAGCCCTACTGTTCAGTGTGTCTAGATTTTTCTTAATCTCCTCTATTGTGTTCTTCATTTCAAGTATTTCTGTTTGGTTCTTCTTTATAGTATCGAACTCTTTTGTGACATAGCTCCTGAACTCATTGAGTTGTCTATCTGAATTCTCTTTTAACTCATTGAGTTCTTTAATCATGGCTGTTTTGAAGTCATCATCATTTAGGTAATATATTTCATTGTCTTTGGGATTGTTTTCTGGGTATTTGTCATTTTTCTTCTGTTCTGGAGATTTAATATATTTTTTCATATTGCTTGATGGTGTAGATTTGTGCCTCCGCATAGAGATAGAGTTTAGTTACTGCTTCCACTTGTTTCTACTGGTGTGGTGGGGGAACAGCTGTTTATACTGCACCAACCAGGAACTCTATCAGCTGTTGCTAACTGGGCCTGGGCCCCTCCTCATAGTCACAGTGGTCCTGCGGGTTCCCTCTTCAGCTGTGGGAAACGTCACGGGGGCATGGAGGGGGGCTTCAGGTTGCTTGTGCCTACTGTTGCAGACCACCTAGACATGCTCCTTGGGGTCTGCAATGGTGTTATGGGCTTTCCCAGCTGCCAGGGTCAGGATCACTTATATTTGCAGCTCTGTCACTGTCGGCGCCCACAAAATCTCGCTTGTCCACTATGGGTCACAGCAGAGCTATGGGCATCTTCTGCAGTCTGTGGTTAACTCACCTAGCTATGCTACTTTTGTCCCAGGGTCTTCCAGCCTTGTGGTTGCCGGGGGGGTGCTCTCTACTAGTGCTGTGCAGAGGCTTTCACTGAGGCTGCTGTGAGACCGTAGAGTTTCCCCTGGGCCACGGAGCTGGGTTGCTGGAACTCCATCCAGCCCCAGTCCTCTCCCCCAGGATCTCAGGGAGCCCCTTGCCCTGTCTGGGGGATAGCCAGAGACCCTGAGTTCAGTGGCAGCTGGCCGGCTGCTTCCCTGCCTGGGATTCTCCTCTTCGGGACCCTCCCGGCGTTGTGGGTTCTGGGTGGGGCCTCTCCACTATTTGCGGGCAGAGGCTATGCCTGCTGCCAGGATGGAAGCCCAGAGTTTACCCTGAGCTGCGGCGCCGGCCGCCGGAACTCCACCCAGCCCCAGTCCTCTCCCAGGAGATCTCTGGTAGCCCCAAGCCCTAACCGGGCAATAGCCACAGTCAGTGGGGCTGGTGGTGGCAGCTGGTGGGCCGCTGCCCCATTTGGGATTCTCTCCGGGAGCCTCCTGGCATTGTGGATGCTGGGCAAGGCCTCTCTGCTAATGGCAGGTAGAGACTTTGCCTGCTGCCTGGACGGAACTCTGGAGTTTCCCCCCCGGGCTGTGGAGCCAGCTGCTGGAGCTCCACCCAGCCCCAGTCCTCTCCCAGGAGATCTCTGGTAGCCCCGAGCCCCGACCAGGAGATAGCCGCAGTCAGTGGGGCCAGCGGCGGCAGCTGACAGGCTGCTGCCCCACTGGGGATTCTCTCTGGGAGTCTCCCAGCATTGTGGATCCTAGGCTGGGCCTCTCCGCTAATGGTGGGTAGGGGTTTTCCCCTCTGCCTCTGGTGTGTAACTCTGGAGCTTCCCTCTGGGCTTAGGTGTAATTGCGGGGGGCTTAGGTAGGGCTCTGGTCACCTGTTTCCACTGTCGCTCCTCTGGTGCATGCTCCCTCCTGCCCTTGGTGTGTGGTGATGTTCTGGGAGGCGTCCGCTGGAAGAAAGCTGCTTGCAGGTACTAGGCTGTTCGGGTGTCGAGGTCAGAGAGTTTTCACCTATCTCCACCTCCTCCCAGAGAGAAGTCCGTCCGCCTTCTGATGTATAACAGCGTGGGTCTCTCAGGCATCCTGAGATGCTATATGGATATCCTTTGTTAAGCGATGAATGTCCAATTAGTTGTAGATTCGAAGGGGGAGAGACAAAGAAGACTACTCATGCCACCATCTTGGATCTCCTCTCCTGTTAATTTATCTTAAATGATAATTCTCTGAAATTTTCTTCAGGGAATTATCTTTTTAATGTATGGTCGTGCCATAGATAGTTAATTTGAAGATTTTTCATCCATTATTTTTTAATAACTACTCAAGAGCTTTTAATTACATGTATTTCTTAGATATATTCCTCCAATAATTCTGTTTACCTTTTTGATTTGCCTAGCAAACTACTTCTTCCCATATAACACAAACGTAAACTTCAGAAGTGTGTCTCTCTATATTGCACCAAATTCTAAAAAGTGTCCAGATGAGTGAGGATTTATTACAGTCTAATATATTTTCTTTTCATTTTTATGATATGGCAATACTTCTAAGGGCTTCATAACCATTAATTACTTTTATGCTTATAATATTGCTATGACCTAGGGAGGAGAGAAACATTATTTTTCCCAGGTTTAAGTATAAACAAAGAAAAGGGCCGACAACAGTATGAGTAATTTGTTAAGATCACCCGTGAGAGAGTTTTCCAGCCTGCATTATTGGGCTTTGCCCTACAAAGGTGGCTTTTGTGTCATGCCCCCATTCCACCAAATTGCTTTTAGATTTTAAAATATTCCAATTTAACCACTAATTGTACTGATCTTTGCCAATATTTTCAAAGAGAAAATTAAACCAGGGCAAAAAACTGCTGAACTCATGTAGTTTCTGGGTTACATGAAGATCATTTTCCCCAGGTGGTAAATTTTTGTAAAACAGGCTCCTCTATATTTGGTGCAAAAGTGAAGAACTTTGGTTTTCCAAGCTTGCTTTTTACTTAAAATGAAAGTAGATGTGACCCAAGAAAACTTAAAACCATGTGGCTCATGCATACTCAATTGAGGCCACTCCTACAGGCCTATGTATCTTTTAATAGTGTTTATAAACCTGGAAATCCCTGTGCAGTAATCTTAATTCCACTCCTCAGCATGGATTTGTATTTTTTCCCAAGAAATGAAGAGTAGCTGATTCATTACTCCCTATTGTTCAGATTGTGCAGAATCTCATTTGCCTGGGCTGATCAGACTTTTAGGATAAGAGTTAATCTTTTAAATTGGAGGGTTCAACAGAGCAAGCCAATGGGGACAGCCAAGTGAATTTCAGTATTGGGAATGGGCAGGAAATTGCCAAGAAAACATAATCCCCTGTAGATTCTCCTACCTGAAAGGCAGCTCAAGATTTGAAATCCACTCAGTTGGTGGCAACAAGCCCAGAAAAGTGAGGCACCTGGCTCCCCTAAGCCAAGAATCTCTAGAACAGGAGAGACAGGTAAGTGATGAGAAAGAGTCTCATTCTAACAGCACAGATGGCCACTGCCATCCCCGCCAAATGGCTCACCAGGTCTGACAAAGGGGGCAAGTGATCAAACAGACTAAAGCTGAAATGACTGTTCTAAATAGTACTGGAAAGTGTGACAGGGATGGGGGAAGCGGACGGAAGCAGAAATAGTCAATTGATGTAAAAATTATTGCCATCGCTACCTGGCAGCATGTTCTTTCGACATCTGCCTTCCTAGGGCTCTTGGATTTTCTCAGTCCTGGCAAGTGGAGATCAGGTGCTTGGGCAGATGACATACCTAGTTCCTGCTGCGATGGAAGCTGAGTCGCTGTCCTTTGTCAGTTCCACCTTGATGATTGATGGGGTGGTGGGAAAGTCACCACTCCATTGGCCTAACAGAGTTCTATCCCTCCCAATGGAGAACCAGTCCTGCAAACAAAAGTGGATGGCATTCAAGAGTTACAAAGAGGTGGGGAAAGAAGAGAAGCCACTGAATATACAGGCAACAATTGGTAACCCAGAACCTTCCCCATAAAAAGTGATCAGTATGTGTTAGTTTCCTCTGCTTTCCCATTCAATCAGACTCTAGCTGAACAAGGTTATATATTCACTAATTCTTTTTTATTTTTGATATTCACCCTCTCTTCTCCAACTTCATCCTAATACTCTTCACATTTCTGTATATAGGAAATGTATCAGGATAGGTGTTTTTAGAAACAGAACCATAAAATACATTCTCCACCCCATCTATTTAGTCTTAACCAGCAGGAGAATTGGGAAACTTCACATAGGATTGATCAGTTCAATTTCCCAAGTTTATCTTATTGAACTAGTTAAAACTCTTATGGGCTATTTGTCTTGTCTTTTTCAAAAGACTTTCCTGAGCGAGAGTGAAAAACATGGTTCTGCTGAAATGCTATCAGTAAGATGTTGATGGTCATAACATTTCTGGAAACCGTTTAACCGTAGGTGAAGCATTCCTAGGAGTAAATATACCCTTTGATCCAGTAGTTCATAATCTAAAACTTTCCCCTAAGAGGGTAATCAGAGACAGGCACAATGGCTTATCTATTAGGATCTTCCTTGAAGAATTAGACATAGCTTAAATTCCAACATGTATTTATTAAATTAGCTATGATATAGGTAAATGGCAGGTTTCTAAAAAGATTCAGCCATGGAAAGTAATATTGTTGAAGAATATTAAACTATAGCATTATCAGTCAGTATGTTCTAAGTTATGCTGTGCTAACAGCAACAAACTCTCAAATCTTAGTGGCTTATAGAAATATTGGCTTGTATATTGCTCACATCACATGTCCGTGGTCAACTGGGAGGTCTGCTCTTCTTTTCCTAACGGTGGGATACAACCTGCTGTAGGCTAAATAATGACCCCTTACAGTATCCAGATCCAAACCTCTGGGATCTGTGAATGTTACCTGGAAAAGGGTCTTTGTAGATGAGATTAAGTTAAGGATCTTGAGATGGGGAGATTATTCTTAGATTACCCAGGTGGGCCCTAAATGTAGTCACAAATGTTCTTACAAGAGGGAGTAAAAGAAGATTTTACAGGCAGAAGAGAATAAGGCTGTGTGACAGAAACAGAGGGAAGAAGAGTTGGAGAGAAAAGGTGCTTTGTTAACAGTCTTGAAGATGGAGAGAGGGGCCATGAGACAAGAAATTCAACTACAGATGCTGGAAAAGGCAAGAAAATGAATTCTTCCTTAAAGTCTCCAGGAGGAGTCAGCCTTGCCAACATCTTGATTTTAGCCCTGTAGTACTCATTTTGAATGTCTGGCCTCCAGAACTGTAAGGGAACAAATTTCTTTTGTTTAAAGCCACAAACAAATTTGTGTTGTTATAGTAGCAATAAAAATCGAATACACAGGCTATTAGAACAGGCACTATGTTGATTCTGGCCAGTTCCATGGCAGAAAGAAAAAGAGCCTTGTGGGTTATGCTCTGGAAATTAAATGCTCTTTTCCAGAAGTAACACAAGTTACCTCCACTTAAACTTCACTGGCCAAACCAAATTTATGGCCCCACCCGAACCCTATGGGCTCAGTAATCTTCCTTTATACCTGAAATTAAGAAAACTAGAAATATTTGGCGAGCAGCACTAATGACTAGTTATCACATGGAAAATATGGGTAATATAGTATTCAGTGAAAATCTGTTATAAATCATTATTATAAAATGACTACATTACCAATATGGGAAAATAAAATAGAAATGTGTAACCTACACTTAAACATAGAAAACAACCTGAAATGAATACTGTAGTTTTTCCTGGGAAGTGACAATATACGTGACTTTCCTTTTTCTCCTTTTTATGTGTCTATAACAAATACGTATTTTTATAAGCAGCAAGAAAATACACTTTTCCAAGTAGACTAGCAGGAATACCGTAGCAGTGTACAAACCTAAACCCAATATTTAAAACATAATGTACATTTATGAAAATTAAAGTCAGGAGCTGGGGACTATCACAATTTGAAGAGTATGAGAGGAAACTGAAGCTGAAAGAGAAGACAAAATCTATCTGAGACACAGCAATCATATAACACTCGACTCTGGGTGAAACCAGCTTTCCTGATTCAAAGGGTTGTGTTCTTTCAATCACAATGCTAAATCCAATCTTTTCCTTATTAATTAAATCGATAATTCCATATTCTTTTTCACTGCTCTTCCTTTCCTACAATTTCAACAATGATTTTTGGAATAACGGGCTCTTAAATATATTAATTTAATTCATTTCTTTTCCATCTTTAGGAAGGAAGAAGCCAGACTCTGCCAACCTGCCTACATCCTGTATTCAGGGCACTATCTTTTCATCTATGCATCCGAAGCACCTACCTACAGCCAAACACAGAGGCATCTTTCAAATAAAGCCAATAATTTTAATCAATACAACCAAATAATGGCTTAAGATATAATGTCTTTCTTGAGACTTCAACTCTAATAGTTTGCTAGGGCTGCCGTAACAAAATAGCACAGACTAAATATCTTAAATAGTAGAAACACGTTTTCTCACAGTTCTGGAGACTAGAAATCTGAGATCAAGGTGTCAGCAGGGTTGGTTTCTTCTGAGGCCTTTCTCCTTGGCTTGTCGATGGCCGTCTTCTCCGTCCTCACATGGTCTGTTGTCTGTGCCTGACTGTGTCCTAATTTCCTCTTATAAGGATACGAGTCCTATTGGATTAGTGCCACCTTAATACCTCATTTTAACCTAATTACCTCCTTATGATCCTATATCCAAATCTAGTCACATTCTGAGATACTAGGGGTTATGACTTTAACATATAAATTTTTGGGGGGTGGAATACAACTCAGCCCACAACATCAGGTTTTTGAGGAACACTGTTTACTGACATACAAGGACCCTCTATTTTTTTGAAATTGTTGAAAATGCTACATCTAAGAGAAGATGTTGGCCAGCAGAGCTAACTATTATTTGGCCTAACCATTAATTGTCATCCTTGGAGACCAAAATCTTCTTGGAAGAGTGCAAGAACGGATAACATACGTATATTTAAACTTTTAAACACCTTCTCCAGGCCCCTTCTTTCTGTAAGAGATTTGCATGCAAGCACATTGATCTTCCTGGTACCTCTCCTTCAACACAGCATTTGTAAAAGGCAGAAGCTTCCAAGAGAATGGCAATTTACCTCATTCCCTGCTGTAACACACAGCAGGTGTTAATTACTTTGTTATTTCAATTGATCAAAATGCCCCTAATGCCACAATGACTCTGGGCACACTTACCAATGCTATTTTCCCCCCATTTATTTAAAAGCCTGCCTCGAGTGTCTATTTGTTCAGCCAAAATTCTGTGTTCCAAATTGTTACTGGCTCATTCCTACCAGAATATGAAATGAATTCCCAAAGTTGACCCACAGGCATGGATTTCTGACACTAACTGCAGTGAGAATATACGGAGGACTTCATGTTTATCCTAGCCCACAACAAAAATCATATCATACATGTCCCCAGAGCTTGCTCCCCTCCAACACGAATTGGTGCCATTTTACCAGTCCGTGGGTAAAGATTCAGAGCTGCAGTTTCCTAAATAGTGTGTGTGTGTGTCCTGTTCAAATACTTACCAAATAGAGCTAAATTGAGATTTTTGTGATTTAAATGCACAAACAGTGGTTCATGGAGCCAGCCACTCACTATAATCGGAGAGGTTGTTACTGCTGTTTCTTCTATCCACTGAACAAAATGATTCTGGATTGATATTTTATCCACTTTAATCTGGGGAAAGATCAAAAGAAACTGTGAAAATTCTGTTCAGGTCCTTTGAATATAAACCAATTAAAATTCAGGTAAAAAAAAGAAGCGGTCCTGTAAGCAGTGAATCTAGGTGTCCACAGCCTTCCACCTGACCCTGTGACAACTGGTAATTCCTCTTGTCACTCTGAGCCTCAGTTGTCTCATCTGTCCAAAGGCGATCAGAGACCACCTGATATTTACATAGTGCTTTCAAGATTTTGCAGAAAACTCAACAAACATTTGATGCTTATAGCTAATCAGCACCAGAGACAGGGAAGTTTTATTAGTACTGTCATTTACCATATGAAAATCCTGAGGCTCAAAATTGTGACTTGCTCATGGTTACGCCGCCAATGAGAAGGGAAGCAAAACGTGTTTCCTGAAGGCAGAGGGGTAGAGCAGATGTGCTTCTGATGTCTCCTCCTGCTCCATGATCTATGGTTTTATTAAAAAATAAAGCCAACTTTTGGAAAGTTTGCAATAACCCAGCAAAAAATACTAAACCCAAATATCATTTACCCATACTAAAGAGATCCAAGGAGAACATAAATAATTTATATCTCCAGACAATACAAATCCTATTTTGCTTCTACATAATTTCATTTGGACAAACAAAATAATATGTGTGAAATCATCTGCAGTGTCTAGTTTCTATTAGGTACTCAATATATATTGGCTGAATCTAAAGCTATTAAACCTATTTTTTTCTCATAAAGTTTTGTTTTTTGTTTTTTCCTTTTGGAACTTTTCTCCTTTTAGCATGTTCCATGAAGCACTGCTTGAGGATATATCAGATCCCAGGAATGGAAACAGTTTTTGATGGGACCAGTTTTCAGGAGTAGGACAGGAAATAGCTTGCAGAGCTATGTTGAGAACACTCTCTATTTCCATGAAACCTTATTGAAAACCTAGACAGAAATCTCAGTTTCAGACTAGGCAAATACTGTATGAGTGGTAACCTTAGACGAACTATCCTACCAAACCTCATTGTTTTGGGCCTTTTAATATATTAGGTTGTATTGGTTGATACACTGCTCTGAAATTATTCCTAAGTAGTTTTATTTATGTGCTTTCTTGTAGGCAATTTTAAGGCAGTATCCATTAATTTCTGTGTTTTTCTTTCTTTCTCAGTAAAGCATGTGGCAAGAGGAAAGGCCTGGAACAGTAGAGAGAAAGAAAATAGGCTTTCAAGTTAGAAGACTTGAATTTGAGTACTAGATGCCCAAATTACCAGGTATGTGAACATGGGCGAGTCACATAGCCACTGAACTTCTGTTTCTGTTTCCAAAAATAAGGATGATAACTAAAATAATTCAATGAGTCAAAGCAGATGAAAGAAACCTGTAATGGTACAAGAACTATACAAACGTTAGCTCCTATGTCAAACAAGGCCTAAGTAGTTGGTCTTTAAAATTGTTTACTTTCATTTTGGGCTCAGAAATATATTTCAAAAGCATCCTTTGAAGTTTGATGTGGCCATGTGACTGAGTTATGACCAATGAAATGGACAAAAGTGACAGACGTACTTTTGGATCTAACTCATAAAAATATCCCATGCATACCGCTCTCTAGGACAGCTAGTTAGATGTTGATGCCCAGGGTAATTTTGGAACCTCTGTATTGAAAAATGGTAGAGCCTTTAACAGCCTGGGTACCTGAATAACTGCATGGAACAGAATTCCCATCCCATCTTGGTAACCAATGGACTTTGCATAAGTTGGAACTAAACTTCCATTGTGTTAAGGATCTGCTATTTTTCAGTTTGTCTGGCCCAGCAGCCAGGATAGCCCTAAACAATAAAGTATTATTATTACATGTTAGCCAATATCCTTTTCTTGCAATATCTGTGGTTATTTTCAGCCTTTCAGTGTTGGCAGCACACTTTGAAATACTAGAACTTTTAGTAGCACATTTGAAAGAATTAAAAGACTCAGAAAAGACACAAGTCATCAATGACTACAGCACAATCACTCCAGCAGTATTACAGTGTCCTGGCATCTATAAAATCATCCAATTATTACACTATTTAGTTGGTCAACCTTTAAACCTGTATGATTGTTTGTGTCATCCTGGCTACTTCTCCGATCTCACTTTTGTATTTGCTCATGAGGCAAACTGCTGCATATTCTGGTGACCATGTGAACTGTCTCTTAACTCAGAGGCAAAACAATTTGTCCTGTACACATCACAATGCCATATGACCTCTGCAGCTCCATGGATATTTTGAAAGATTTACTGTAAATATATGGACTCTCAGTTGCAGCAGAAATGCAGTTTTTGTATACAAAATAAGTTGGCCTCACACTTGTCTTTGTGTTTCCCACTGAGGGTCCAGGGCCTGGGTCCTTTAAGGAAACTCTTACTGAGTTTGTGAAACCCAAGGGATATACACAGAAAAATCTGATGTGGGATGGGCAGCTCCAGCAGTGTTGGTTACTTCAAGGCATGGACCACAAACTGCAGCGGAGGTGATCAGCAAGGCTCTCCTAATTCGTTCCACACCACACTGATCAAAAGATTATCTCTAGCACCCTCTCAGCTCTGCCAAGCTGTTTTAGTTTGCCATTGCTTTCATATTTTCTTTGAGCCTCTATCTTTCATCTTTTATCTTTTGTGCCTGTTTCTTTTATCTTGAACACTTAACTTATGGCTTCTAATGCATGTTTATCTCTCTATAGTGCCCTGTAGAGAACCTAAACAAATTAGGAGACCAACAATGGCTGATCTGTGATCTTCTGATGTGAGTATAACAAGGATTGTCACTCCTTGGCACCTGAGTAGTTATTTTCAAAACACATTCGCGTACCTTACCCACCATAACTCTGTGAAATCAGAGGGGCAAGATTCTCATTTACAGATGAGGGAACATAAGCTAAGAGAGATAAATCACTTTTTTATGTTTCCATGACAGGTAAGTGGCAGGTCTCCAATTAGCTCCACTCTTTCATAATTTCTAATCCAGTGTTCATGCTACTGACTCACATACAGCAACTACAACATTCAAGGTGTTCTGGTGAAAACAAGGAGATAGTCTTTATCCTGAAGGGGCCACAGTCATATTGGCACCTTACAAAATAGCCTCGAGAATAAAAATGGTCATAAAAAGGGAGCGCTAAGCTTTTGCTCCTAACAGCCTATTTTGAGCATTTTTGAATGAGCACTATTTCTGAATAAACTAGATTTTCTAGAGTAACTTGCTCAAATAGTTGCAAGTTGGCCATGATGAGTAGGGCGGCAGTGGTTGCTTGAGTCAGAGTCTCAGTTTTTCAACCCGGATGTTTAAATGAGGCTTCCTATACGTGCAGAAAGGTCTTTGGAATCTGTCTAAAACTGAGATGATTAAGATGGAAGTGGATCCTAATTGAGAGAACTTGTATGGAAGAGATTACAAGAACATTATATATAACTAGGCAGAGACTACTAGGTAGCTAGCCAAAAAATGTTGACCCCTCCTTTGGGCCTAAAGCTAGTCTATATCTCCAAGTCTTCCATGCATTTGGATGTGGCCATATGAATTAGGACTCTCAAATGGGATGTAAGCAAGAATGGTATATGCCACTGCTGGGTCTAGTCCATAAAAACGCACCAGTTGTAGATCACTGTGAATTTTTCCCAAAGTAGTTGCCATAGCCACAAGATGTAAGGAGCTTGGATCCCTGTATGACCACATGGGGGAGAACATTTCTGCCAACCTGACTAGTCCATGTCTGGGTTTCTTTGTTACTTCACCCTAGCTTATCCTAGCTAATACAAGTGGTTAACAGAACTATATAAAGTAATAATGAAGATGGGGGAAAAAAACTGAGGCAATTATTGCTACTCCTGAAGGATTAAGCCATAGAAAGAAGAATTTTCAAAAGGAAATTTGTGGATAAAAATGTAGCATCATTTCAGGAGATTTCTATGTTACTCATTTACTTGAAGAATGAAATATTACTACTTGCCATCCAGGCAAGTGGCTGATTTTAAAGACAAAAGCAAAAAAAGAGATTAAAGTTTTATTTTCTTCACAAATATCTTAACATTTAGTCTAAAGTGATCTATATTGAAGTGTACAAGGCACTCTGCAAAAGTAATGATCATGACTTCCTATGACTAATATGGGAGATTAAGAATGATTTATGGCATTTATTAAAGGAATAGAATCAGTTAAGTCTGGAATTTTATCACATTGTATATCATACCTACTGCATCTATTTTGTTCCATATATATTCTATCTATCTGGCTAGCTAGTTATGCACCTACCTGCCTACTTTATCCACCTGTTATGAGCTCTGACATCAGACGACTTGGGTTAAAATCCAGCTGTGTCACTCATTAGCTGTGCGACTTTGGGTAAGTTGTATAACCGCTCTGGTTTTCATCTGTTGTGAGATTAAGTGAGTTCATGTATGTGGCAGTCAAGGAGATGCACCACTCAGATCCCCCACTGCAGGAAGTATACTTGATGGATGGCCCCACGTGCTAATTCCTGGATCCACGCCTGTGTTCAACAAAGGTGCTAATGTGGACCCAAAGCCTGAAAGACGAGGAACAGCTTTAAAGGGCAACTTTGGTTTAAGGACTCCTCTCATCCTAGCTGGAACTTTCTTAGAACAGCCCTACAGTTTGAGCCTCTTCTACCCAGTCTCCTGCATCACTGTCTAAAGGTTCTCTCTGTTTTCTTTGGCTCCCTCTCCTTTATGCTTCATGGCTGCATTCTCAATAAGTCTCTTGCATGTCTAATCCCATTTTGGAGAGTCTAGAGTAACACAACACACGTGAAGGGCTTAGCACAGAGTAAGTGCTTGGTTCGTATTGGCTATTATTATTCATATTGTTTTTATTCATAAAATAGGAGTCTCTATAAGCACAATGGTAAAGTAGCAATCTTGGGTTAAGGAGGACTCAGAGCACACATTCAAGATTAGGAAAAAAACACATGCAACTTTAGAAAATCTCATATCATAGTGAATATTATGATATTGCCACTTAAAAATAACAGTTATAAAAAGCAACAAAAACAATATATAAAGGTTAGTGTATAATCCCATAATTTGGATTGATTTTTAAAAAATCTATTTACGTAAATTTAAAATCCTAATTTTAGAGGTGTGGAGAAAAAAGTTTCAAAGATTAAAGGAGAAAGAAGTCCGGTTTGGGGCAAGCTGGTGGCACAGCAATTAGGTTGGCACCTTCCACTTTGGTGGCCTGGGGTTTGCCCATTTGGATCCCGGATACAGACCTGTGTACTGCTTGTCAAGCCATGATCTAGCAGGCATCCCACATATCAAGTAAAGGAAGATGGGCACAGATGTTAGCTCAGGGCCAGTCTTCCTCAGCAAAAAAAAAAAAAAAAAAAGAGGAGGATTGGCAGCAGCAGATGTTAGCTCAGGGCTAATCTTCCTCAAAAAAAAAAAAAAAGGTGGCTGGCTTATCACATATGGAACATTTGAATTTATTAAACAGACACAAATCAGCTCTCTCCCATATTTTTGTGGGTTCTAAGAAAAAGGAGACAACATGAAAATAATGTGAACAATAAGATATCTTTCTTTAATAAACAAAGAAAATTGAACATGATTTCCCATTTGCGAATTTCTTATACCAGACAGTCATTCTAATATTTAGTGAATGCCGACCCTGAGCACAGTCTAATGCTGTGTGCTTTGGGGGTCAGGTATTTGGGGAGAAGTCAAAGGATGAAGGTTTATGATCCCTGTCTTTGGGCCACTTAAGTCTTAAATGAATCTCCATATTCAAATACTCTGTTAATGAAGGATCATAAAGTGTAACCCATGTACAGAAGTGCTGTAAAAAGTTGACTAAGAAAACTAGTTCAACCATAAAAACCATATAGTAGTTAGTACCATTTCTTGATTACCCACCATGTGTCAATCATCTCATGTAAGTTATTCCATTAAATCTTGTCAAGAATTCTGTGAAGTCGTCTCTATTTTAAGGATGAGAAAGCTAAGACATAGACTGAATAAGAGACCCAGGTTTTAACCAAGCTTAATGGGGGCCAGCCCTTTTGTTCTTGACCACTGAGGCATTGAGAGTCCACAATGGATGCAGCCTGTAACCCAATCAAAATGACTTGTCAGGAAAGAGAATTTTAAGGGAGATCCATTTTGAGTAGTTAGTGTATGTTGTAGTTTTCACCAAGGAAATAGAGAAGCAGGTATTCCAAGTATGGAGTGGAGAAGCAGGAGCGAAGACACAAAACGGAAGGAAAGCAAAGCATATGTGGAGGAGAGAAAAACAGCCCGGCCTCTCAGTGTGAGAAGTTCTGATGGGGAATTAGGGGGTCACAGGGCGGCGGACACAGAGAGGAGTGGGCAATAGAGGAGCAGCCTGAAATGCAGAGGAGGCAGAGCTGACACCTGCTGTGTAAGGAACGCTGCTCTGGCAGTTGTCACTCTTTCTTTCAGTTTAGTTATTTCCTGGGCCTGGAATCCTGGCATGAGGGCAGGAGTCCTGATTTTCAGGCAAAACTCTGGAAATGGAAAGCATGGAGTGAATCAGAAAAAAAAGAAAGTTTACAAAGGAAGCAGTGGGCATAGCTGGGTGACACACACGGGAGGAAAAAGTCACAACTGTCTAGGTCCTGCACTGCTTCCATGCTGGACAAGGGCACTATAATCTTGGAAAGTCAGGAAATGTTGTCTAGGGACAGAAGCAGTCACAACAAAATTACCCAGCCCTGCTTTTCACGTTTGTCAAAGACTTTGAGTAGTTTATGTATACAGTCCTACCTGGGAACCAAGGCTGGGCTGCGTGGTCTCAGAGGACCCCGTCCAGGTGTAGAATTGCCTGCCTCAGTGAGTACAGCACACAAAAGGATCTCCACTCAGATCAGAGCTGCCCAGAATACAACGAGACATCTGTAAAGCCTGCCAGAGGAGTCTTGCAAAAGCTCCCACCCCATCCTTTCCCAGAGCAAGAGCCAATTCCCCACGAAAAATATTGGAGCGGCAGCCACCTTCTCCCCGGGTCCCATTGTGTTTTTCTGCTGCTCAAGTGGCCTCAGCACTTGCAGCGAACAGTCGACAGGGAAGCACACTGCTGCCACGCCACACGGCTGGCTCATCAGTGCCTATTATGCTGTAGAAAGCGGCACTGATGTGCCTCTTAAAATTTTACCGCGGACACACCTACCATCTGACACCGTACAATTAGCCCTGCGCTCTTGGAGCTCATGGTGGCGGAGGGATTACCACAGCAGAGAAATCCTTATTTGAGATTCAGAGCAGCTCATGTATATGCAGAGTTCCCGTGCCCTTCTACGGCAAGGGAGGGAGGGTCATATTCTTTATATTGTCGAAAAGTGTTAATTTTCCGGAGCATTTTCTCTTAAGAAAATCACTGTGCTATATCGTCATCTGATCCATTATGATTTACCCCACTGAGAAATGTTACCCCTTCTCTAGACTGAGAAAATAGTGCCTTGCTGAGCATTTTCTAATGTGTTTGACTAGAGAAGAATATCTGTTTAGGGAGCTCTGTGAAATTTCAGTCCACCAGAGAATTACATAGAAAACTTCCATAATGTCTCCATGTATGTTGCATTCTCATATCTCATCCTCAGACCGATGTCCCCCACTCTCTGCCCCCCCACATAGACACAGACGCACACTGAGACACACACGCACAGACACACAAAGACACACACAGGCACATAAACATACACTCCGATACACACACAGACACACACACAGATGCAGAGACACACAGACACACATAGATAGAGACACAAAGACATACACAGACACACACACAAACAGACGTTCGCGCACACAGAGGTCGGACTCAAATCCAATTCAAAATAAGACAGAATAATACTACGAAGGTAACCTTCCAGAAAAAAGTGATACATAAAGGTCTCTCAAGCATTCACAGCAAGCAAGGAACCGAGTATAAATACTATGAATGGAATTCTAATATAAAAATAAATCAGCACTGTTGATCTGCCATGTACAAATGTTGTTTTGAACAAGAGGATAGAGCCTTAAAAACTGGGGTTCTCAGAATATTCCAGATATATAATGGCTAGAGGCATGGAGGCCATCCAGTTGTCAGGAGGCTGGGACAAAAGGTTTTCTGAGCTGTGAACTAACCCACTGTCCTTACTTGAGCCTGATGTTCTGGGGAGCAGGAGGAAGCGTGTTTGGGGAGCCCCAGTGACACACCGCCTATTCTGAGCAGCGAGGCAAACTCACTGGTGATGGGCATCCGGGAGGCGCCGGCAGGGAATTAAAGATTTTTGGATGATGTAAAATATTCTTCTTGTGCTGGTTTTTTAACCAGGGAATAAGAAAGTTTCCACCTTTCTCCAAATCTGTTTTTACCCATCTGTAGTCTCAGGAATTTAGACAGCTTTCCTGCTGTACCTTAAAAAAAAGAAAGAAAAAAAGAAGCTGAACCTCACACGCCAAAACATTTCAACAGCTGCTTTTTGCTGTTGTTTTGGTGAGGGTGGGTCCCCTACTCTTTTTGGTACTTGAGCTGTTCTTAAACCTGTGACATTTCTTGGGAAGTGCCAAGAGAACAGTTTTTGCTGAATTTCCATTTTAGGAATTAAAATGTCCCAATATGCCAGTACTTGTGCTATTTCTAGCCGTGTTTTGAATCAGATTTGACTAAGAATATGGACTTTCAGAATCTGGGGAAAAAAACGGAAAGAAGAAATCTTTACCTTGAAGTACTTTGAAGAATTTCCGAATACTTCCCTATTTATTTGGGGTGGGAGGGAGTGGCTACTGATCAGGTAGAAAGTCTGCTGAATATTTTGTATTACAGAAATATTTTAAATAGACTTATTTCCTATTCTAATGCTGTCTCAGAAGTCATGCCTTCTGATATTCCTGGATATCAACGGTTTACAGTTATGTGTTAGAGTATCTTAAAGCAAAGGAAATTTACTTTTCTTTTTTTATAGCACAGATTTCCTTAACGTATGGATAAACAAGCTTGAAGAAAATAATTGAATGTGAAGACCTGAAATCATTGTCAGTACATCTTCTAACGAGCTATTACCATAGTAAGCTGCTTTCGCAATGAGACCACCTGCTCCAGGCAGACAGATGGAGGCCCTATGGGGGTCATGGCTCCCCTTGTAAAGAAAGCTGGAGTCACATACGTGCGCGATTTTGGTAGAAAAAAAAAAGACTGAGGCATTGACACTTCACAGAAGATAGCTGTGACTTTGTTAAAGAAATGTCAGCACTCTTGACTTCCTGACTTCCTCTCTTCCCTGTCGTTTTCGGGTTGGGCAGCCGCATCCTTCCTTAAGTGCATTTCACTAAGAAGAATAGGATGAGAAATTAGCATTCTCAGAGGCTCCGGCAATCATGCAGATGGAATAAGCTGAAAACGTTGTGTAACGAAAATAAAACACAGAGCAGTTCTTCTATTTGGATCCATACTCTCCTAATAGCAATCATACAGTAGTGTTAGATTCTGGATTGAAGATAGCGCTGAAGAGGGGGAAAAAGTGACGTTGAGAAAGAGGTTAGATGGGAAACAATGGGGCACACTGACTAGGAATTCTATTTTTAGGACAGTGTATGTGTGAGCTATACTATGAGGATATTCTTGGGGAGACATAAGGAAAAAAATTCATAATTTTAGTTGATTAAAAATATGCTCTGTCTTCTAGTACACAAATTAACAAAATTCACAATAAAATGTGACTTGGTGGAAAAGCCAATTACTTCTTTGTTCTATACAAAGTATGGCTTTATTTTTATATTAATGTTTGAGTTTTAAAGACTTTAAAACCCCTTTTCATTTGTTCCAGAAGCCATATTTTCCAGTATTAGAAAAATTTGGATTGCGTTTATTATATAAATAATGGATAGATACATTCATTCATTCATTCATTCATTCATTCCTTTCTCCACTGTGGAACACTATCTTGTAGGCCATTTAGAATTATTGGTTCTCACCAACTAAATGCCTTGAGCATTCTCCAGTCATCATGACAACAAAAAAGAAAATTAAAAAAAACCCCAAACCCCTCGATTCACTTCCAAACATGCTGGGGCAGGAAGAACAACACGCACCCCCTCCTCCCCGCCTCTGGGTTGAGAAGTCTTGAAAGAGCCTGTGGGTATAAGACAAAGAATATGGTTCCTAACTCCAAGGAACCAACAGTCTGGTGGGGAAATAGATATGCAAGTGTAATCACGTTATTGATGTATCGCCACACAGTCCTGTCATTTTTAAAACTCCTGTGTAGTAATCAGTTTAGAGGCCAGCTCTCCTCTTCCGTGATCTCAGCCTGAAGCTGTGCTCCCAGAGCTTTGGCGTGAAGCCTGGGGTATGTGCCAGACGGCTGGGTGGCAGAGACCCCTTCTGTAATTGACTTCGGTAGTCTGGCTGGTTCCATCTGGTGCTGATGGCCTCTGCTGCAGGAATCATCTCCAGGTAGCTGGTGTGTGTTTGAATTTGGGCAAGGGGCTGTTCAACCTCACTCTATGTCTCCACTGCTGAGGACCTCCTCTTCTGGGAAGTGGCACTGACTCCCTTTGGCCCTGCTAGTAGTTTATATTCCTAATCTCTTGTCTAGCCTGGGTTTCCCATCACGTAACAGACCAGTCATCTGAGCATCCCTATAGCTCATGCTCATCTCTACCTCTGGGCTCTCCCTTGTGGAGTCTTAGGAACAAATGAGGCCCTCTTGTTCACCCTCTGAGGATCACAGCGTACTGGGATGGCGTAAGTGTGTCCCCCATACCCTTCTAAGATCCAAAATATTACAGTTCCTTGAGGCCCTGCATCATGGGATGCTAAAGGAGATCTCTTAATTCAGAAGTCTGTAGTTCAGAAAAGGGACCACAATCCCCAACTTCGGGATGCATACATCAAACACTGTGGAGGGATAGGGGACTGAACAAGACAACGGGACCTACTCCTGGGCTCCTCAAACGTTCTCTCCAACTAATCCTGCTCAGGAAGCAGCACGTGGTGAGTGTGCAGATCTACAAGTCAGCAAACACTCATCCCAAAGAAAAGCTCTCAATCTGTCTCTTTTGAGCTGTAACAATCAGAAAACCCCAGTGACGATGATTCTAACATTCATCATTTCCCTAACAGGATGTCCAGAGGCCAGTGGACTCAAAAGTACCATCAAGCAACTAGATGTCTTTTATCATTTTTTTCTTATAGATTTCGCTTTTGTCTTTATCACCTCATGGGCTCAAGACTCAGGACAGGGAACTGTGTTCTCATACAGCAGCATCCATTTGAAACAGTAAGCAAGAGGAGGGGACCAAAGGGTCTTCCTCTTGTGTGGTGTTCTTTTTTATCAGGGAAGCCCCCTGAGTCCCACTGAGGACTTACAGTGACGTGAATAGGTCACATGACCAAGTCACATGACCACACCCAGACCAGTCACTGGCAAAGGGGAAGGAAATGACCAGCCAGCCTAAACCCATCATGATTCATATTCAGGGGATGAGCACATTACCACAAAAGCTGAATTTAAACCAGGATAGAAAATTTTAGATAAGAAGAAGGGGGAAGGTGGTAGGAAAGTACCAGAAGAGAAGTCAACCACATTCTGTTCTTATACGTATGCCTGAATATCATGAGGGATACTCATGGACTTCCCTTAACTTGGCTTCAGGGAGGAAAAAGGAAATAGCCAAGAGGAAAAGAAATTTTTTTATATGCTCTAATAATTCTAATTACTTCCGTCCCTCATCTCAGGGTTCTTCTTTTGTTGGCTGGGAAGTTTCATAGTGGGTTATGAGGCTGGTGTGGCAACTTTCGGAAACATTTGTGGGAAAATGCTTGATCCTGAGTGCTAATAAATCTTGGCAAATTCTTTGAATCTGGAATATGGGGCATGCTGGTACTTATAGTTTTCAGCAGAAATGTTCTGCACAGGAGGAAATTCCAACAGAATATCCTGTCAGACTTCAAAGTACTATGAAAAATGTTAATTGCTATGTGGAAATACTTATAAAGTTAAGTGTAGCACAATCAAATAGTACGTACAAATTGTGAGGTGGAATGCTAAAAATTTGGAGTAAACAGTTCAAGGACTAAATTTCATTCCTCAATAAAATGAACCAATACTTAAAGAAAAGGATGATTCTAGGGCTAGGGCTAGGGTGCGAAATACACAAGATGAGCCTGGAGCATCTTGACACGCCAGAAAATTCAAAGGATGAAGGGATGTCAAAGGGACAACCTAGCCAACCAAAAAGAGCTCCAAATGGCCAAAGATGGAATCTTTTGAGCAACAAAATAAATGACATCGTGTTAGATTATAACCCAACGTATAAAACAAATAGCCACGAATCCACACTAATATAAATGAAGAATTCCAAATATTTGTAGATACTTCCCCCTCCAAGAGGTTGAGTTTAGTAAACTCCCTCCTTAGCCCCTTTCAGAGTGGGCAGGTTCCCTTCCAAAGATAGAGTATGGAAAGGGTAAAACAGTAACTTTATGGTGGAGAAAGCTGGTAATGCTACCTTGACCAAGTCACCAAGGTTAACTAAGTCATGTTGATATCATGTACCCCAGATATGATGTGATGAGAGAGACACTTCCCCCAAACCTACACCTCCAGTCTAATCAGGAGGGAAACACCAGATAAACCCAAATTAAGGGGAGTTCTACAACACGCTTGACTAGTACTCAAATTGGCCTAGGTCAAGACAAATAAGTAAAGACTGAGAAACTGTCACAGGCCAGAAGAGACTAAGGAGACATGATGACACAATAGAATTTAATATCTTGGTCTGAATCCTGGAACAGAAAAATGACGTTAGGTAGAAACAAGCATAATCTGGATAAAATCTGGAGTTTAGTTAATAGTCATGTACCAACATTGGTTTCCTAGTTTTGTTAACTATACCATAAGGAAACAGGGCGAGGAGTCTGGGAGAAATTGTAGTGTCATCACTGCAACTTTTTATAAATCTAAAATTATTCCAAAAAATAAAAATCTCCTTAAAAATAGTCAAGGAGAGAGTATAACAAAGTTTGGCTCAACAGCAGGGTAATGGCCTTATCAGAAAAGATTTTATATGTCATGTATGAGACTCTTAAAGAATTTTGATCGGAAGAGAAACATGGCCAGAAGAAACATTCCAGAAGAAATAAATCGGAAGCAGTGTGGAGGGAAGGATTGATGGGGAACTGAAAGCAAGAGGCAGGAAGGGTGGCATGATGAGTTTAAATGCAGAGTGCCAACAAGAAGTGTATTGCAACAGTTCCAGAAAGAATTCACATGAGCCCGTGTTGGAGTCTGTGTGTATGTGTGTGTGCGTGTGTGTGTGTACGTAAACATGGGTGGCTGGCAGCATCAGAACAAAGATATTCCTTGTCAAATGCTGAAAAGGGCAATATATACATTTTACAATAAAAATGAAACAGAGATCATCGTTTCCATTTGGTGGCATTAGCTCTAATAGGATCCTTTCTGTTGTTTTAATGCTTTTTAAAGAGACTGACAAAAGAAACAGCATCGCATGATTTGAAAATAACACTGCAGATTTGGTATAGGAAAAACCTAGATTCTGGTCCTCTATCAGCTCTTAGCTATGTAATCTTGGTCTAATCACTTCAATAGGACCAATTTTTTTTCCATTTCTAAAACAAGAAGATTGAAATAGAATGCCTTTGACTTTTTAGATAGCTGTCAGAAATGTTGCAGTGAAATCATTATATTTGGAAAATTATTGGGTTAGGAGATGATTAGTCAGCTTCCTCCCAGGCCTAAGGAGAGAATTAATACTTTTGTGGAGTGCTTTTTTTTTTTTTTTTTGGTGAGGAAGATTGGCCCTGAGCTAACATCTGTGCCAATCTTCCTCTATTTTTTATGTGGGATGCTGCCACAGCAAGGCTTGATGAGCGGTGTGTAACTCCATGCCTGGGATTCAGACCCACGAACGCTGGGCCACTGAAGCAGAGTGTGAGAACTTAACCACTATGCCACCAGGCCGGCCCCTAAAAATATTTTTTATCATTAATGATCTCTTTTAATCCTGTGAAGGTAATGGTGGCCTAAACAGCATAAAACTTCTTTATTAACAAGAATTCATTTCAAACTTTGCTCTCTTATAAAATTTCTATGAATTTCCATACAGAGATCCATGACTTCAGCATTTCCTAACAATGAAACTTGTTTTGTAACTATGCAAGTATTTGCAGTTTTAACATTGTTCATAAAAATACTTTTAATGCTTTAAGACTTCTGAAGAAGAAGTCAACCATGAAAAAGTTAGACAGCCTGTTCTGTAATGAATGTTCACTGATTAAAAACAGACAAAATTTTATAAGCCTGCATTAAATTTTTTGTGAACTATTACTGATACAAGTAAGATATTTATTCTGATAAGGCAAAAGTGAACACTTTAGCACTTTGAAGAAAATTTCCAAGGTGAGATATTTGATATGATTTCATTGGGTCAGGACACATGTAAATAAAACTTATCCGTCATTTAATTACACCCATTTGCTTTTTTCTTGAAGGAGGCTGAAGCAAAGAGGTTAATCACAGTGTTTACACTTCTATGACACAAGTTCCACTGCTTCTAGATCCTAAATTATTTCAGATTAGAGTTTCTTTTGACATTACAAAATAACCTCTTTTAGAATTAAAAAATAGGCCAAGCCGTATAAATATTTTACTTTTTAAAATATACACTATTGCACTGATGAAGCTCTTATTAGCAATTTGTATCACATTTACACAATAGAATTTCTTCCCCACAACCTATAACACTTGACGTCACACCAGAAATCTTACTGTGGATCCTTTGAAATAAAAACTTACCCAGGACAGATAAATATGTGTGATTGCATTGAGTTTAATTATATTTTATGGTCATACAGGAGGCCTTCAAAAGTAACAGGAAGAAAATCTTTGCAAGATGCCTATCATGGTTTTGTAAATAATCTCTACTATTGGTAGCAATTGTTGGAGGAAGAAAGTACTTTGGCCTTGCCCCATAAATTACAGTAGTAAATCCAACTCTGACCTGTCAGAAGCCACTGAGGCTCATTTCTACTCAGCATTTATTTGGCTCTGTTTCAAATTGTGCCTTTATTGAATAGTTTCTTCACTTTTAACTTCATGAAATTAAGAATGTTGAAAGCCCGCATCAAGCATGAAAGAAAAAAAAAGGCTGTATGATTACAGATGTAACTCAGCAGAACACACTAAAATTTGCATATGATCTGAAAAGGGAACTTGATATTTGAATCACTTATTCTGACAGTTTTAGAGAAATACAGAAGGAAATGGACAATTGGGGCATATCTTCCTACTCTATTTTAAATTAGTATGACATAAATATCCTTATGTTTTCAACTTTGTGATAACCCACTGCTTTTACCACAGCTCTCCGAGCCTTCTTTCTTAATTGCATCCTGCTCCTCCTATTAAACCAATACTTACTTTTCACCTGTTTTGAGAATCTTCCAGGTATTAATCAAACAAGAAGGAAGCTGCTGCCCCTGCAAGATCCATGTCCACGTGTTCCTACGGTGTCTTTTAGTCATTGAGATGGCCTTGACTTTTACTTTTGTATCCATGACCCATAGGATAAATGCCACCCGAGCAATAACAAAAAAGGAAAGAGTAAATGCAACACAATATTAAAGAAGCATTTTAAAGGTATCTAAAAAGCCCAAGCAATATTTTTACTTTGTTTTTCCAGCAGAACATCAGAACTCACAGTCCTTGATCTTCCAGCCTGTTATTTCAGACCACTGAGCCATGTTGCCTCTCTGAATAAGTGGACAAAGACTTAGAAATGCCTTTGCAGTGTGAGATGACTTTGGAAAATGCATTGCATCTAGAAGAAAAAAGCAATGGTGCCTTTCTAATTGATCTTGTTACCACCACTCCTTAAATCTGAGGTCCACTGCTTTCATATCATTGAAAGACTATGCGAAGATCCACGTTTAATGCTGGTAGAGCATAAAGATGCAGCTGGTTTCAAAAATAGAACTTATAATTCCTGATCTGATTTGTACACATACCCTGATGGTATAAGAAAGGTTCATTTCAAAATTAACTTCCAAAAGATTCAGAAGATTTTCAAGTGATTGAGAATGAATATAACTTGTGAATATGAAAAAATAAGAAATTAGCATAAAAACAATAGCACTGGTATGTAATTATTTTTAACATGTTAAAAGATATTTGGCTAATAGAGGTAGGTAGTCAAGTCTTCCCTTGGACATTCTAGAAATATTAGTTTCTTTAATACAGTGAAGAATAAAGAATATTAACAAGCAGACATTGTGGCTTTCCTGAGTTTGAAATTAGGACCCTCTCCTTGGAGTCAATGTTTCCCAAAGGGAATAGCAATTAGCCTTAGATACGCTTGAACTCTCAGTAAATCAAGGCGTCATCTCTTAGTTTCAGTTCTCTTACCTGAGCTCGATATAATTCTTTACTATCCTCGAAATATTCCTTTTCACACATATTGACACTCAAACTGAAGTGTTCATATTCGATTTGGTGGGAAAGAGGGATCACACTCATTTTATTGAGGCTTTGATGCTATATTTCTTGTAAACAAATGTATATCTCAACTATTTGCAAACTCTATGATGTATAAACTGTAAGCTTAAACACTCAGGAGGAAATAATTTTATTACTTCAAATGCACACATTGTTACAAATAAGCTTGCGATTTACTTTCTTCTGCTTTCTGCATGAGAATATTTTAAGCCATAAAACATGTACCCTCTATATAAGAAGCACTTATCTAAATTAGATTTCTGTCAATCAAGTTGATACCTAAAAGTTTTGGCAACATTTTTGTAAAGTTTGAGATTTCTTTTTGTTCTATTACTGTTCAAAGATTAGAATATTCAAAAATTAGAATATGCTTTGGTAATTGTTGATGTTTAATGACAGTGGAGACTGAAAAAAAGATTATAGGGAATTTTTTCCTATTAGTACAACAGATGTCCAGTGTACTTTCTCTCTGTGTCTTCCATTACATAGGTGCTGCCTGCTACTTTGACTTCGAATTGAATGAAATTCAAGTATGAAACAAAATGCTAAGAATTATACTTAGAATCACTCAACTGAGCTTAATACAGTTTAAAAATTTCAGTATTTGTCTTTCTCTGTCTGGCCTATTTCACTTAACATCATACCCTAAAGGACCACCCATGGTGTTGCAAATGGGACAATTTTGTCTTTTTTATGGCTGAGTAGTATTCCGTTGTATATATATACCACATCTTCTTTATCCATTCATCAATAGTAGGGTACTTGGGTTGCCTCAACATCTTGGCTATTGTGAGTAATGCTACAAGGAATATCCACTCATATATGGAAGACAAACAAATACACGGATAAAGAGAACAGATTAGTGGTTACCAGAGGGGAAGGGGGCTGGGAGTGAGCAAAAGGGGTAAAGGGGCACATATGTATGGTGATGGATAAAAATTAGACTACTGATGGTAAGCACGATGCAGTCTCTACAGAAACTGATAAATAATAATGTACACCTGAAATTACATAATGTTATAAACTTTTATGATTTCAATAAAATAATTTAAAAAAATTTTTCATTCACAAGCCCTCCAGAAAAAAAGTAAATAGCAATTTTGTTCAGAAGTCATTGTTAGATGAAACAAAGTACCACTTCAATTGAAATCACACTTAAAGATAAAATAAAGTGTTAAACATCACACAAATAAACACAAATCCAACACAGTGTTGTCTATTCTATAGTCTGTGATGACACTGAAGATGCAAAACTAATTAGACTGCAGTGGTCCTCATGGCAGTCCTTAGTGCTACTTAGCAAGTTTGCTGGTTTTTCTCTTTGTGGACATACAAGGTTGCACTTCCCTGACCTCTTGAAATTAAATGACCACATGACTTGTTTTCACAATGAGACGTTGGCACTGATGAATAGTTCTCTGTCTTTCTCTTCTCCCAGGTCAGAGATTGTGCATATACATGTTAATATGGAGGAATGGCAGGGAGACATCAAATGGAGAATCTCTGTCTTGGAAACTATGCATCATGTAGGAGAGCAAGAGCAAGAAATAAATTTTTACTGTTTTAAGCCACTGAGATTTTCAGGCTGTTCCTTAATACAACATACCTAGATATTCTGATGGATACATATCCTTTACCTTAAATAGATAGATTAAAAAGAAAAAAGCAGCCTTGGAAGTTTTCTATTATGCAGATCAAGAAAATCCCTATGATGTCAATCTATAACGTCAATTCTCAAGGGGGAATGGTATATCTTTTCATCTTCTAGAATATTGCCAAAAATTATTCGTGAGAACCCTGATAACAACAGAGAAATGGGTTTCTTTCTAGGTTATAGAGGCCATGAGAAAATTTACTGTTTTCATGTCACTAACTTCCATTTCTGAGACTTTGTCAAAGTCAACATTATGGTAATCTCTCTGTTCTCTCTCTCTCTTCTCTTTCTTTCAACCTTCTCTCAAGAGTTTGAGTGGACAAGCCTAAGGATGTGTTGGGATGTGTAGCTGTAACTTTGGAGTAGTATATATATGATCCAAAAACCCACTGGAGGATCATTAGAAAAAGGCAAACACAGGAAAATCTCTGATAGATTTGCCACATGATAAAGATCTACGTAGATGAACATAATTTTGGAACCAGAAGGAAAGGTTTTTCATTTGCAATTAAAAGCTTATAGAGGTCCTATAAAATAACACAAGGGATAAATTTCACTTCTTTTAAAGGTTTTCCTCAGCTGTATTTAATCCATACAGAACTTGACTCTACAATATTTCCTGCATTTTTTCAGATGACGATACTGTGGTACAGTTTTTCTGACTAGTTCATACGGCTAATAAACAGCAGAGTTGGACTTCAAACTCAAGGCTGACCTCAAACCTCTAAGTTATATTAATAGAAGTGATCTTCTCAGTCCCTCCTCCCTGCCCACAGAATATGGCTACAGCATGAGATAATGGAACCCCTGAGGGTTTCTAAATAACTTTTGAAAATTAATGAGCTAATATGAACTCATATTTCAATAATTAGCATACAATTTTAGAGCCCATTTCACTGTGCCTCATGAATGAAATTTTAGGTTAATGAACCTAAATACACTATTATCAATGGGTCAAATATTTTCACAGATGGCTCAATGGGAAAATTTATCAAGTGACTGTCATTTTCCATATTGTTTGTAATATCAAAAATGGAATTCTTTTCTATAATCAGCTGAAAGCTATTTTGTGATGCATTTCCATTTAAAAGAAGCAGTAGTGTGTTGTAATATCAACAGCTCAGTTCCTATAAAGCATCTTTCCATGTAGCATCAGGCAGGACAGCTGAAGTCAGCGTGTAGATCCATCAACTGCCATGCTATTTACACTGGCTCCACCAAAATTAGGTAAAGAAACAATAAATGCAGTTCTCAGGAAGCTCTTGAGAATGAAGATGCAATTTAATCCTTTCATTATTAAGCACAATTTTTCTCTTCATAAACTCAACTATTATCTGCAGGACAACCATTCCCACTTCCCCTAAAAACCTAACCCCAAACCAACAATACCCCCTCTCAAGACCCTCCCTGAAGATGGATGAATCAGTCATGGTCCTGAATACATAGTCCACCTTTCTGGTTGAACCCTGACTGACATAGCTCTCTATCTAGATATCTAGATATCTAAATATCTATATCTATATTACACACATACATATAGTGTGTAATATGGTATATATACACACATACACATATATAATATGTAATACAATATGCCTATATTTATATATGAGGGAAGAAGGGAGAGAGACAGACAGACACACACACAGATATTCATTATAAGAAATTTGCTTTCAGAACAATTATGAGGGTCTGAAATCTGTAAGGTAGGCCATCAGGACAGGAATAAGCAAATATCATGGGCAGGCTCGAATTCAGAAGCATGGGTACAAGTTACTGTTCACAGGCTGAATTTCTTCTTGTTGAGGATGCTTCAGCCTTCCTTTTAAGGCATTTTAACTGATTGAATCAGGCCCACACAGAATTTCCAGGATAACCTTACTTACTTAAAGTCAATTGATTATAGATTTTAATTATATCTGCAGCAACACCTAGATTAGCCTTTGATTGTATAACTGAGTACTGTAGCCTACTCAAGTTGACACATCAAAAAAGACATCACAATGGAGATTTAGACCACGTACGGTTTGGCTACTTAAATTGTTTATTTACATTTTCCTTTTTTATTAGCCTGATCTCAATCATTACTTGGCTATAGCCATGCTTAAAATGTAAGGGGGTCCAAATGTCAAGGAAACAAATGGTGAAGCATTCTCTGAACAATCTCACTTGGAACTTTTCTTCCATTTGGTCAAACATCAGCTCTCTACTTTTTGTGATTGCAAACATATTCAAGTTCTTCTCCTTATTGTGTCTATTTCTTCTTAAGGATTAATGATTTGCATATTTTTATTAACCTTATTATATTAAATCACTTCATGTCTGACTTGCCTTTATATTTTTAGTTTCTCATATGTGGTAAAATCCTCTTCTGACCAAACTACACAGCCAATTATATAGGTAAAAGATAGACATGAGAAATCGTCAGATTGAAATGAAGAAAGAGATGGAAAGGTATAGTGAAGATCTGTAAGAAAATTAAAGGGTCAATAGTGTAATGAATATCTACATAGAAAATAGTCATTAACAAGACCGATTCATCAAAAAATTGAATCAGGGGCTGGCCTGGTGGCGCAGCAGTTAAGTTCGCACGTTCCGCTTCTTGGTGGCCCGGGGTTCACTGGTTCAGATCCCGGGTGCGGACATGGCACTGCTGGGGACAAGTTATGTTGTGATAGGTATCCCAGATATAAAGCAGAGGAAGATGGGCACGGATGTTAGCTCAGGGCCAGCCTTCCTCTGCAAAAAGAGGAGGATTGGCAGTAGTTAGCTCAGGGCTAATCTTCCTCAAAAAAAAAAAAAAAAAAGAATCAGAATGTACAGAAAAACAATGGTAGAAAACTGATGGCTGTGAAGGACAAAACACAAAAAACAACATATAAAGATGTTGTATTTGTTTAAGAGATATAAGGAAAAACCTTTGTGAAGAAGCAATAGTCAAAGATCTAATGAATGCAATATTACCTAGGTCAAAGAAAGATTTATGTATGAAAATTGGTAAGATTTATCATCTGCCAAGAAAAATCAATAAACTGGCATGTATTCAGATATCTTTAAAAAAACAAAAGAGGCAAAGAAATAACCTTATCAACAGCTAGTAGCAAAAACAGGTTACATTCAAGGAAACAAAATTAGGCAGGTTTCTCAGACTTTCATACATCATTAAATTTGAAAAGAAATTACAAAGGGAAAATATATACACTCTTTTGAGCAAAATGAATTGGGAATCAAATTTTATACCCAAATGGATTCCATTTTCTGTAAATGCATGAAAAATAATACTGTCGATACAATACTGTCAATCTTTCCTTAAAATAATAATTGGGGACTTCTAATAGAATATGGCAGGGACAAACCAGAGTACAAAATCTCTTTTTTCAGACTCATAAAATTACCAAAAAAAGGTAAACTTGCAAAAGTGAACACCAGCAGTAACAGACCAAATGAGGGCTTAAAATCCAGTGCCAGATTTCCAGAACACAACTTAACAGAATAACTGGCCCTAAGCTTTCTCTCAGCCTGGGAAAATATATGTAGTAACTATTTTCCTGCAGAGCAAGGCTGTGATTCTGAGAAGAAGGAAAATGTATGAGGTGTGTTTCGTATCTGACGCGGCTTTGTGCCTGGGTGCTTTCCTGACCACAGCAGAGAATGGGGGAGCCCAAGCAGAGCATAGTGATCTCACTAAGCTGAGGATGCACTGAAACAGTTGGAATTTGTAGAGCGAGACTCTGGAGAGAGGGATCTAATCAAAAGAGGGATGACAGAATTCTTAGTGTAGATTTCCCATTGGTGTCCCTAGGCATGCAAATGGTGAACTCTTCAAGGCCTGGTAATGATAAACTACAGCAAAACTGGGAGATGATCAGAGACACTAGAGGCTGCATTTTGCTGCATGCCATTGGAGTTCTGGGCAGGCCAGCCAGAGTGGAAAGACATCACAGAGTACCATGGACATTCAGTTGAGATCGTATAAAGGCCATGATGTAAGAATAAGGATCATATCCTAAATAAGGGCCATGTGGTAGGACTAAGACCAAAATGAAAATAGATTTTAATGAACAATGAACATAACTAAAGACTCACAAGATAAAAAAGTATCCACTAGTAGTTCAACTAACTGCAAGAACAAAACTCAATATCCTTTAAGAGAAGACAGTGTAGATAAGGGATGCTCATTTTCCAACTACAATCCAGGATAGATTAAAAAATTACAAGACAGTGAAAGAGTAAGAAAGAGTGTCCAATAATCAAGTAAGAAAGAAAGAAAAAAAAACCCTGGCAATATAAACCTAACCCAAGATGGAATTAGTAGACAAGGATTTTAAGAAAGTGATTATAAATATGTTCAAGGATTTAAATGAAAGTATACGGTGAAAATGAGACCAAGAATTACAGCAGAGAGATGCAAGCAATAAAGATGAAATATAAATTCCAGAATTAAAACGTAAATATCTGAAATAAAAAATACACTAGGAAAACCTAAAAACAGATGACAACTGCAGAAGGAAGTGTCAATGAACTTGAAATAGATAAACAGAAATTATCCAATCAGAAAATAGAAAGTTAAAAAGAAAAAAGAAGAAGGATAAAAATGAACCCCTGTGATCTACATAACAACATCACAGGATCTAAGGTGAAAAATTGGAATAGCAAAGGGATTAGAGAGAGATAATGGGCAAAAAATATATATAAAAAAAAAATGGCCAGGATTTCCTCAAATTGGGTGAAATATACCACTTTACAGATTGCAAAAGCTCAGCAAATCTTAAGTATAAATAGAAAAGAAAAGCATACTTACACATATTACAGTGAAACAGCAACACAAAACAAGTGGTGGCTGATTTTCCTTAGGAAAAAAATGAATGCTCGAGGATCATGCAATGAGATCACTAAAGTGCTAAAAGCACTTTTAGGAAAAATAAAACCAGTCATCCCCAAATTTTATATCCAGCAAAAATATCTTTCAAACATGAGTGTGAAATAAATAAGCTTTTAGATAAAGAAAAGCTGAGATAATTTGTCAGCAGCACACTTTCACTATAAGAAGTGCTAAAGGACGTTATTCTGGTTAAAAGAAAATTATAATAGAGGAAAATCTGATTAAACTGATGGAATGAAGAACACATAAAATGGAAATTATGCGAGTAAATATTAAAATCGACTGACTTCTTAATTTTTTAAAAGACAATGAACTGTTAAAATAAAAATTACACAACATCAAATTCTGGGTTTATTACATATGCAGGAGTGAACTGTATGACCAGAATAGTTCAAATGATTGGGAGTAATTGAAATTATACTGTTGTATATTTTAGTTTAAGTGGCACAATATTAATTCCAAGTGTATTCTAACAATTTAAGGATGTGTTTTGAATCCCTAGGGCAACCACTAAAAATTAAGCCAAACACCCAATAGAGGAAATAAAGAATATTTTTAAAAATATTGATTGACTCCTAAAAAGGCAGAAAAGAAGGAACAAGAGTACAAAAAAAGTCTGCTAGAGCAAACAGAAAACAGAAGACACAATCATAGGTGTGAATTCAACCATGTGAATAATTACAGCAAACAATTCAATTAAAAGGTATACATTTTCAGACTAGAAAAATTAGCAAGTCCCAGCTATATTTTCCTTTTTTTCTGAAGTACACTGTAGAAATTAATTTGTGAATGTTAAAGTCTCTCAGTTTGTCTGAAAAATACCTTTTTTCCCCTCATTCTTGAATGGGGATTCATCTTGTATACAGTTCTAGTCAGCAGGTATTCTCCTCCGATATTTGGAGGAAGTAATGGAGTGACGTAGCGAATGAGATAACTAAGTGTTTACGTAGAGAGAGAAGATCTCGGGTACTGCTCCACTGAATAACCGCGTGTGAGTGCCAGAAGGAGGAAGACGGGTCTACAGAGGAGACTTGGGAGGAGAACCAAGATAGTGTCCTCCTTAAATAGTACAGCTTGTTAACCTCCAAAAGGACAGATGCTCATAGAGCAGTACATGAGCTCAGGGAGTTAAAGAGTTTTGGGGATGTGAAAGAAAGGTGAGAGCAAATCGAAAGAGTTTATTTAGGAAGTTTAGATGTGAGACGTACGAAAGAGAGAAGATAGTAGCTGGACAAAGAATGGGAATTCCAGGAAGGATATTAATTGTAATATTTAGGGGTTGAAACATGTTTAATGATTGGAGGGTTAAAGTTAGAGATGGAGGAGCTTATAATAAAGAACGGAAAGGGCTCCACCAATAATGCACACACTCTAGATTGTAGAAGACGAAATTCCAAGGAGCAAGGTGAAAGCGGGATAGTCTTTTTTCCTAAGAGTGTGAGAATTTGGCATTTACTACACATAGGAAAGAAAAAGTAAGAATGAGGATGCCCAATAACAAGGAGTGGTTGAAGTCCTCCAGTTCCTCTCTATGGGAAGACAGTAGCGGCATCAAAAGACTTTACTATAAGTATAAGTAAAGTGTATTGAAAGACAGGTGGGGGCCAGCGCTGGTGTCCTAGTGGTTAAGTTCAGCGTGCTCTGCTTTGGCGGCCCGGGTTTGGTTCCCGGGCACAGACCTACATGGCTCTGTTAGCGGCCATGCTGTGCTGCAGGCCCACATACTACAAAATAGAGGAAGAAGGGCACAGATGTTAGCTCAGAGCAAATCTTCTTCAGAAAAAAAACCCCCTTATGTTCTAGGGGAGAAAACAGAGCATAAATAAACTATTACGACACAATGGCAAGGTTAACTGTTATTTTTTTTGGAAAAAGTATGATCGCATAATAAGAAGAGAACAAGGTAAGATGCCTACTGGAGTCACACATGTTTTTATACAATAGGTTACCATTGAATTGGATTTTTATTGAAAGTTTCCAAGTAGAAAAGTTGAGTAAAATAGGTAAATCTGTATGCGCAAAACCAAAGTGGTATTATAGGATATGTGATATGGGTTGGAGAGTGGGATGTGTGTGTTTGAAATAAGTTTAAAAAAGTAAATTGGGCCAGTATATATGCCTATCATACGCTTTAGAGTCACTGAAACCATCCTTTTCTTTTTTTTTTTTTTCACTTCTGAATGCTTTAGTTGTATTTTCTACAAACAAGGATATTCTCCTGAAAATACAACCAGAACAATCAGGAAATTAACATTAATACATTACTACCCTCTAATCCTGAGATCCCATTCAAATTGTGTCAATGCCTTTTATAGCAAACAGACTGTATCCAGGATCATGTGTTGCATTTAGTTGTCATTTCTGTTTAGATTCCTTCAATCTGGAATTGTTCCTTAGTCTGGCCTTCATTTCTTTGACTTTCATACTTTTGAAGAGTAGCGGACAGTTATTGTGTAGAATGTTTCTCAGCTGGATTCTCCCCGATGTCTCTCTTTTTTTTTTTTTTTTGAGGAAGATTAGCCCTGAGCTAACTACTGCCAGTCCTCCTCTTTTTGCTGAGGAAGCCTGGCCCTGAGCTCACATCCGTGCCCATCTTCCTCTACTTTATATGTGGGACGCCTACTACAACATGGCGTGCCAAGCAGCGAACCCTGGGCCTCGGAGAAGTGGAACGTGTGAACTTAACCGCTCTGCCACTGGGCCAGCCCCTCCCTAGTGTCTCTTTATGCGTATAGTGAGCTTATGCATCTTTGACAGGAATTTTACTTGCCATGCAGTTCTCATTGCGTCTCATCAAGTGGCACACATGATTCTGATTTGTCCCCAAATTGGCGATGTTAACTTCAATCCCTTCATTTAGGTGGTATCTGCCAAACTTGTCTACTATAAAGTTGCTTTGCCATTCCTGTGTGATTAATAAATATTTTGCAGGAAGATGTATTTGTAGATAAGCATATTTCCCATTCTTTATCAAAATTTAATTTGTTCCTGAAGTCCTATTTTATGCTACTGTATTCACTGGGTTATAATTTCTTCTTATCATTTATTTTGATGCTCAAGTTGTCCCATATTTAACCAGTTGCAGCACCTACCATCTTGTGCCTGTGTCCCTTTTACTCATTCTTACCATTCTTTGAGCACACACCTCAGTTTTAGAAACAAGATACTCTGCAATCATCATACAATTTCCCTGCCCCATACCTGGAATCAACACGGCTCCTCTTAGGAGAGAATGATACGTGTTAACCTAGATCTGAGCACAAGGCACATCAAAGTCTTTTATACCACTAGAGTTTGAATTATAGTAGAATTGAAGCCCAAGAATTCTAGTATGCATCCAAAATCAAAAATCTAATCTTGACTCTTCATTACAATACAAGAAAGCAAGTCTACCCATTGCTATTGGGGTGTTGCTGCTCCTAGGCCCTCTCAGTGGGCAGAGCTAGGAAACATAGTTGTGAATAAAGCTGTGCATGTATATACACATGTACATACATTTATATCTGTATTCTGGATCTACCCATATCTATTCAGTTCACAGAAACATCTCCAATTCCAAATCACAGGGCTCATTCTGTTTGTTTGTTTTTTTTTCCTCTCTTTCCCCTTTCTCTGTTTGTAATTCTCTTCTCTGAGATTTATAAACATGACTCTCATTACCTTTATTTACTTATTTGATTCATCTTCCTGTATATACCAATATCCTTGCCATCAAAGTGCCCCCACCAACCCCACAAGTATACTCTTTACCCCACTCTGGCTCCAACACCCTGCATGAGCCACCACCACCAATGAGCTGGGCTCAAAAACACCGAACTGGGCTGGTCCCTGATAAGGAGGCCCCCATCACCCTTCTTGGGCTCCAAGTCTCTGTGGTATTCGGCTTTCCCCAGGGCCACCTTCCTCACCTTGTTCCAACAGTGGGTAACAGGATTCCTCCCACCCCCAACCCTGCACAGACTCCCTCCTCCCTTTGCCATGGCTCCCACATCTCCCCCCTGGGCCTCCACCTCACACCTTGCATGGATGCCTTCCTCATCCCAGTAGGCTCTGACATCCTCAGCGGACTGCCCCACAGTGCCAACAAGGCCCTCAACCTACTCAGTCTTCAACACCCTGCCTCAGGCCATGCGGCTCCTGCTCACTGCCCACACTTTTCAGGACCCCTCCGCCCCCCAAGTATCCTCACCTTGCTGGGTTCCAAAGGAAGCAGAGATCAATGGGTAGGTGAAGAATAGCAAAAGGAAGAGAATGAGCTATCAATATTTGTAAGTGGAGGAAATCACACGTTGAATTTGAATTTTAGAGACACGTGTTTGAAAACAGTAACAGGCTGGGTCCAAAGCCATAAAGCCAGTGAGGTCAGTTATGAACAACTTGCATTACTGGAGCATGTCAGACAATAGTGATATGGTCTGAAATACCACCGTGACAGCAGGATTTTTAGAAAGAAACGTTTCTGAGGCTGAAGGAAAGTGATGATTAATTAGGTACTCTGGAGGTAGGGAAGTGAAGGGGTCATACCGACAGTGAATGTTAGTTGTAGTTTGGGAATTGGCAAAAGGTGATATTTAATCATTTGGGGATCTTCATCTAAATAATCCTTTCTTTCCCCCTTTGTTGATGCTTAGATAGTCTGGCTTCTAACCTTCCTAACAGTCTTCTCCTAGATCTGTGCCCTTTTTTTAGACTCACACTTATCATGCGAACCTCTTAAATTTTACTATGTCCTTTAAATTTCTCACTATAGAACTCTCCGATCAGCAAATATTCCCCAGACATCTATCTTCTCAAATGATGTAATGTTATAAAACTAGCCCAATCTTTCATTTTGTTCTTAGGGACCTTATCTTTTGTCATATTTTTTTCTTCACTATCACGGTAAATGATAAAGCATATATAGTAATGATCTTGACGAATTACGTGTCTCCCTGACTTTAGTGCTATCAAAAATATGAATCACTGGTAGATCAAAATATCAATAGAAAGCAGGGAAAGTAACAGGGGCTAAAGAGTTATTTAAATTGCAGCAGAGTCAGCAACCATGAGCTTGACTGTTATTCAAGCTACGAAACTAATCATTTCTCTACAAGAAAATGGCTTCTATCCAATTAAAAAATGACTGGAGTGAACATCAAAGAGTGAAACAGAAAAAAAAAACGGACCTTGTTTTGTAATCAAAGTTTTGAAACATGCAAGGGAATGCAACCTTGTTCAATTTCTGGAAGCTGAAGTCTCTATCACCAATTTCTTTTTCATTTCTTGCTCCTGTTCCAATATCCATAAGTTATTATCAGGAGAGGCACAGCCAAAACCTCTCAGTCATGGATGAGTCTTCCTCCCTGGAAGTAATAAGGCATGCTCAATTCCTTCCCCAGTGATGGTGCCTTAAAAAAAATCAGTTAATACGTGTTGGACAGAGGAATCTATAGAATCTAGAGGAAGCTTCGGAAAAAGAAATCGAGTATTTGGAACTTCTTGGGCTATGATGTGGCCTGAAATATCAATAGACATCTTTTCATAGTGCTTCATCATTCCTTATTTTATTTTCAATTTTCTCCTGTTTAATTTTGATTTCCTAAGCCACATTACAGTACCTGACACATATGAGGTGCTTCTTAAGCGTTTGCTGCTTAAACAAATTTAGCAATATTTTTGCCCTTTCTATAATAGTCACAAAGTCAGTACAAAATTCTGTTACTAATCTAGACAGGAGGTCCTGATACGGGGGACCCCTCCTTGTGAAGTTGTTTATTCATTAAGAGAACTTATCGAAGATCTGTTGTCTTCCAGTCGCTGGGCACAAATTCGGATGAGAGTCGAAGGATTATTAAGGGCTCTGTGTACAAAGAGTGTTTAATATCACGGCAATGATAGGACACGGAAATCAGCCTGTGTAGGAGAAGTATGTAAATGTTAGACATTTCTGTTAGGATGTAGAGAAAGAAAAGAGAAATCAGTACAAGTTAAACTGACATGGAAAGAATTATTACCGAGTGATAATTGCTCTAAAATAAACTGTATGTGCTGATTTGGATTTCTAAAAGAAGAGATCATAGCCTCACATATTCATATGTTCCACATATTATTCTTTCTTAGACTTGGCTATTATATGAAAATTTTTCCAGCAACCTTGCTATCATTAAATAATAATTTTAGTGGACAATGTTGTGTGCTGAGTAGAATCAGTGCGGTGTAGCAGAAACAGAAATACTAATTAAAAAGTTCAGACTCGGCATTCAAGGCCTTCCATTATTTCAATTCATCCTCCTTTTCTAGCTCTATCCTCCATTATTCTCTGTGGCAGATATAGCACTATCTGTCCAACACACCATTGCTTTTACTCTTGGACATACAGGAAGATGTCCTCTCCCATGCCTACTGGCATCTAGGTGGTGCTGTGTGCTAAATTCTGGTCAATGGAATATGGTCAGAAATGTTGTACAGTGTACCCAGGCCTGCACTCTAAAATCTTATGAAGGATACCCTTTTTATTTTAATCTCCTTGCTTGTAGGCCAGCTGAACTCTTTCCAGAGATCCTAGAAAAGGATGTCATATCAAAATGGAAGGACCCAGCATTGCTGAGTCATCATGTGTAACGCTGCCTGCAAAACAATTCACAAAACTGCTGTGTGAACCAGAAATAAGTTTAGTTAGTTAAGCCACTGAGATTTGAAATTTGCTGCAAAAACTAACATTAATTACCCTGTGACATTTTGTGCACGCGCTAGACTCCTTTCTGTTAACGTGGCATGCCTCATGTTTCCTAGTCTCACATATTCTTGTGACCTTTACCAGGGTTACGTTTCCCAAAACATCCACTTCCCAATATCCTGCACATATTTCAAGCCCCAGATCAAACATTACCTTCTCATAGATTCTTTCTCCCTCACCTCCAACTAGATGAAATCTCACACTCCATTGACCTTTTATAATCTTTCTTCTTGCACTTATAGTGGAATTTGCCATATGCTACTTATACACACACTCCCCAGATTCTAAATCTGTTTGATGAACGTACATTCAGTTTTATATTATTTATTCTGTATTTCCCTACCGTATTATTGCAAATAGGTTCCAAAATACGGCTGTTCGTGGACTTAGTACATGATATTGTTTAACTTAAAAATATGATAAAATAGGTAGCCATAGTGTTTTGGCCATATTAAGCAAAATTAAGATTTTTAGGCTACTGCATAATTTTATTTCAGCTTGTACAAATTATGAGAATGTTTTCTAAAGCATCTCCCGATAACAAAAAGAGTGAAGCAAGACTAGAGTTAACTGGGTGCTTGAAGATAAAACGAGGGAAATGAAAACTATTATTGTAATTGGAGGACTGCCACCGTAAAATTCATAAAGGAAGCTGAAACAAACCTCAGAGACACACAAAATGCTAACGCAATATTAGGTAATCCAAACATTAGCCCTTTGGGGCGGCCCCGTGGCCCAGTGGTTAAGTTCACATGCTCAGCTTCAGTGGCCCAGGGTTCGCAGGTTCGGGTCCTGGGTGCAGACCTACTCACTGCTCAGCAAGCCTTGCTGTGGGTGCATCCCACATAAAAGAACTAGAATGACTTACAACTAGGATATACAACTATGTAATGGGGCCTTGGGAAGGGGAAAAAAAAGAGAGAGGAAGATGGGCAACAGATGTTGGCTCAGGACCAATATTCTTCAATCCCCCCCCCGAAAAAAGCATACAAACGTTAGCACCAGGAGTGGGTAAAGCTGCAGCCTCCAATACTAGGAAACTGGAATTTTTAAATAACTTTTAAAAGGAGAGAAACGTTCTAGTTTTAGATTAAAAATATTAGGTATATCGTTTTTAGCAGACTCCTTTTTCTGGTAAATCTTTGGTGCTGCCCTGAGATCCTTACCCTAAAGCGCCTTACCTGCCACTTGGGCCCTGATTTCTGTTCACTGGCCAAGTTTCAACTAGACCCATTTACATTTGTGACCCACACCCATAAGAGCATTTCCTTCTTTAGCATCTATTATTCAATAAATTTTCTTCATTATCTCACTTGACTTTTTCTCCTGGATAATTTTTGTCCTTGATAAATATAATTCTTTTCTCTGCCAAATTGATCTAAGAGAAAACATTATTTTCTCATTGACCTCTCAACTCAGAAAAAAATACTTAAACACTCTGGATATATTGGAATTTTGCAACACGAGTAATTTGGTCCCTTACAGCTAAAGTAATGGGTTGAGGACTCTGCGTCCTTCTCTCCTCTCTAACAGATGCAAACACAGACGGAAGACCAATGTCTGAGATAAGAAAACAACATGGGACATGGGTATATTTCCAAATACCTGTGTGTACCCCTGCTTCCCACTTATTAACAGCCACTTACAACTTAGAGTGCAAATACAACTGGATGAGACGGCACATTCCTTTAAATGCACATTTTTCAAAAATGGTAAAATGAAAGAATCTATGCTTGTCAAAAGAATTTCGGATGTCAGTGAGGAGAGAGGTAAAGTGTCCCGGTAAAGGGGAACCCCTCCTGGAACACTTGTCATCAGAAAACAGGAAGCTACCAGTTTTCCAGACTCTCCATTAACACGTATATTTGTTTCCAAGGTATCATTTTATATGTTTAAAACTATACACAGTAAGTAGCACCTCATATTAACAGTAAAAGAGATGACAGTGTGCACCAGCTTTGTAACAGCATATTTGTATTAATTTTAAGTCCTATGTCTTTACTCTGACTATGGAAAGAAATCTTTCCATATATGTTTCTAAATTTGTGTTCTTGCATTCACAAAATATCTTCAGTGGGTTTCATTGCCACTACAAGAAACATGCAATACCCTTTAAATCGTTTGATCTCTAAATATTGACAATGAACGTTATAACATGAAATGTATTTTTCCATAAAAAGACTGAGAATAAATTTGCATGACAACTGCAACACGAAGCAGGAGGGGGTAAATGGAATTAATGTGTTCTAAGCTTATATTATTACTAGAAAAATGTAAAAATATTGTTTTAGAATGTCATATATCAAGGACACATGTTATAATCTCTAACTAAGCACTAAAAGATGGTCTAAAAGAATATGATAATTAAAGGGAAAATAAAATAATTTTAAAAGTTTCATTAGCTCAAGAAAATTAATGAAAGATGAAATGAATGTAAAGCTAGTGGGTCAAATTAAAAAGAAAATAACAAGGTGATAGATACAAACTCAACTATGTCAGTAATTACATTAAATTCAGTGGAATAAAGTTTTCAAGGAAAAGACCAACATTTTCAGACTAGATTAAAAAAACAACATCCAACCATATGCTGCTCAGAATATGTCAGCTTTACATATAAAACACAGAAATGTTGAAAGTAAAAGCTAGAAATAGGTATGTGGTGCAAATGCTAACCAAAAGAAAGCTGATATATATTTACTATAATACAAAACTTAGTAGATATTCAGGTAAAAAAAATATTAGAAATAAAGAGGTGTCTTTCACAACGATAAAGTCAACCTGCAGAGAGTGTTTCACAGTTCAAAATCATTATTCACCAATAACATTGCTTTAAAATATATTAAATAAAAGGTGAATTAAATGGAAAAATAGATAAACATAGTCAAAAAAATCTCCAACTCATGGAAATTTGAATATACCTCTTTTAAGGGCTAACAGAAAAAAAAGAAAAACATAAGAAAGAATAGAGATCAGAAAAATACAATTCAAAGTGTTTACCTAATTGATATTTATAGAATGTTGCACCCAACAAATAGAGAATTTAATTCTTTTCAGTATATGGAATACGTACTAACAAGGATTACATGCTAGGTCACAATACAAACCTCAACAAACGTTAAAAGACGAAAAGTTCAGATTACTTTCTCTGACTCTAGCGGAATTGAGCTAGAAGTTATTAACAAAAAAAAGAAAGAATGAATGAATGAATATCGGCAATTCTCAATTGCTTGGAATTTAGGCAATACACTTCTAAATAACTCACAGATTAAGAGAGAAATTACAACGAAAATTCAGAAATATTTTGAACTAATCATAAAAAAAAATACATCAGTGCTCAGAGAGGAATGTATAGCCTTACATTTATATGTTAGAAACAACGACAGTCAGAAAAACCAATGATGTAAGTTTATATCTCATGAAGCTAGATAAAAGAATGGCAAATCAGCACCAAAGAAAGTAGAATTAAGGAAATATGAGTAGAAATTAATGAAATAGATAATAAAAGTGTAATAGAGAAAACCAACAAATCAAAAAGTTAGTTGCTGCAAAGTATGGAGAAAAATCAATATCCATTTAGTAAAACTGACCAAGGAGGGGTAGGAGTGACACATTAGTGATGGCAGCTTACAAAAGGGGAGCGCATATGTAATCAGGAATGGAGAATTGGGCATCATTTCATCAGACATCAAAACGATAATAAAATAATGCTATACTTTATAATACTTTATATAAGATAAAATGTATATAATAAAAATAAAATAAAACCAATACTGTTTATAATAGTATAAACTATTTTCTATCAATTAACTTGGAATTTTAGGGGAAATTCAGAAATTATCTTAACAAATACAACTTAGCATAGCTGAAACAAGAAGCACTTGAAATTCTGAATACCACAAAATCGATTAGAGGAACGGGATCTGTGATTACAAGCTTCCCATGAAACTCCCTAGCCATGCTGACTTTACCTGTCAGTTATTCCCCATATTTAAAGAATAGGTAAATCCAAATTTGCCCCAGTTCTTCCAGAAAATAGATGTGTCAGTTGGGGTCATATATAAAGCAATTTCGGGGATGATGGTACGCCCCGTGACTGATAGATCTAAGAACTGTTGGCTTTCAGATTTTTTTTAGCTTTTTTCTTGTTGTAAGGATGGGTGGGAGTGATGACTTCCAAGTTTTTTACATGTCAGACCGGAAACTGGAAGTTACTAGGTTTTTTTTAACTATGTAAGTATACATATATGCACAGATATGTAAAATGTATGTATAAATACATAATAAAACAGAGAAACTCTTTTAAGAACTTTAAACCGAAACAATTAAACGTAGGCATAAGTGAATTTTCACATCTTTTACTTTGGACATATGAAACCAAATTAATTTCATTTTTATAGTGATGTTTACATGGTGAGTATTTTCTCATAACTCACTATAAATTCCTCTGCACCTTTGTAATCAAAGTCTTATAGAGATAACTATATTTTCCCCCCAGAATGTTAATATGATTTTGTGCACTTTGTTCTTCCTAAATCCATTATTCTTTTCTCCCTAAATCTACTAAGCTTCCCCCCTGCAAAATAAATTTAGATATCCGCCTTGCTGGATCCAGTCCTCTCCAATAAAAGTCAGATAGCTTCTTTCTAAGGTCTTCTCTGTCAATTCTGAAATCCCTGGCGTCTAGAAGGAACTCCTTCCATTCATAGCAAGACCCTTATGGTTTCTAGGAAGTGTCAAAGGGTTGCCCCTTCCTTCTGATTATAATTCAAACTCCAAAAAATGTAACTGTTTGTCTCCAGAGCCCCAGCAAAATGTCTTTCCTTTGAGCAGCTCAGACAATTTTGTGTGCTCTGTTGTTTTGTTTTTAAAAAATATCTCATGGTGCTGTTTGTCATTCTACGTCCATACATATTCAGATATTTTGTGTTGTGTAGTTACAGTGGGGCACCATTTTAACCTAATTACATTGACAAGCCTCTGATCAAATAAATTAGCACTGTCATCTCAACTAACTGATTTGACAGAAAGTAAACACACATATCAGTGTGGATGTTGACCCAGGTAACCCCATTCCCTCAATATGGTGGTTATCAATGTGTTTTAGTGTTAATAAGCCCTAAAAAGGAGTAAATTTTCCATATTTTTCTTAGGCCAACTGATTTTCTTATGTCTGTTCTTTATAACATTCTCTGAAACACAAGTTTTTTGAAATTTGCAACAGTAGAAAAAGCCATCCTATTAAACTAGTCTACAGGTTATTATGAGAAATTGTTGGTAAATGAAATTCTACTGCTCTGACCAAGGAAACAGTTGAGTTTGGGATTAAATTTCAGCAGGTATGTCGTTTTTTTTGAACAAATGTATAGTTTTCAGATTTTTTTTCAAGAAAAGTCAGAGATATGACACGATCGTCACAAGATCTGTGTTTAACTGCATGTGCTTTATTTACTTCAATCTAAATGCTTCTCACATTGAAAAATTTCAATTATCACAACTTTCAAAAAGGAAAACAAACTTTATGTTTATTTACTGGGAAGAACTAGAACAATATTTTTTTATTATCACCTTAATGTTTATAAATTCAAAATAGAAATAAGATCAGAATACAGAAAGAATAAAGAGATGCAAAAAACACTTTTTAATTTGTCAAGTTTTGTACAGCCTTTGGGATCTTCAAAGACAGGGATGATGTTCTATTCGTCTTTGGAACCTCCACCCAGTCCAGTTGCAGCAGATAAAAGGTCCTCAATGTATGTTTGTGGACTTAATCACTGCATTGTGCCTCTCCTCTGATCTTACTGAGAGCAATCACTATAGCCCATTATGTTCTCTTCACACATTGTAGCTAGAAGCACATTTCATGTAAAGATTTAAACTTATCCTGGCCAAGGTTGGACATCCTCTTTCCTCTATGATATTCCCATATCAGCACTTTCTTCTCCTTGAGGGGCAATGAGGATGGGGTGAAAGTGGAGGCCTCAGATCAGATTGCCTGGATCAGATTCCAGCTCTATTGTTCACCATCTGTGTGACCTTGGGTACCTTGCTCACTATTTCTGTGCCTTTATTTCCTCATCTATAAATTTGGACTTTTCATAGGAGTGCCTTTCTTGTGTGATTGTTGCAGAACTAATACAGTTTTGCGTGTAAATCATTTAGCACTCCTTCTGGCACATAAAAATACTCAATAAGGATTAACTGTTATAAATTCTCATTAGGTAAAGATGATGTCTCCCAGTTAGCCAGGAATCAAATGTTAATCATTTGATTAACAATTTAAAAACTGATAAATTAGCAATTTATCAATAGAGTGTCAGATTTTGTCCAATTATTTTTCTGCACCTAAGGTGATCATATTTTTATTAGACTTTTGGAATCATGAATTATAATAGTTGATTTTCAGTATGGAGCTCCTATGAATTCCCCGTTTAGTCATAGTGTATTACCCTTTCTGTATTTGTCTTGGTTTGCCAAAATTTTAAGAAAATCAAGAAGGAGATTGGTTGGTCTATTGTTTTCTTTGAATGTCTTCTTAAGATTTTGATATCACGGCAATGCTGGCCTCATAGAATGAGCTGAGAAGGGTTCTTCTCAATTTTCATGTAGCCTTGGTGCAGAATTGCTATTACTTCTTCCCCTTACTATTTGGTAGAATTCACAAGTGAAGCCGTCTAGCCCTGGAGTCCTTCGCGGGGAGATTTTTAAACTGCAAATTCCATTTATTTAACAAATATTAGGTTTTTCAGGTGTTTCAGGTTATCTATTACCTTTAGCATGAGCTTTGGTAGTTTGGGTCTTTCAAGAAATTTGTTCATTGCGTCTACGTTGTTGAATTTATTGATGTTACTTATTATATTCCCTTACTAATTAAAAGGGAAAACATATTTCCTCTGCTCACAATACTTCTGACACCAAATACGTGGGATTTTTTTCCCACACCAACCAATTTTCCAACTCTCTGGACACCAACTGAGTGTCCCACAATTCGGTTATGACACTAACCTCCCAGAGTTAGTGCAAACCCCACAGATGGAAAGCTCAGTCTCACAAGACTGTCCCCTACTTTAGACGCCAGTTGTCAGTCTCTGGTTGTCTCTTGTACTTCTGACCAACTAATTATAAGTTGAAGGTGCCATCCAGTCACTCCTCAACTTTGATAATTTGCTATAAAGGCTCGCAGAACTCAGGGAAACTCTTATGTACATTCACCAGTCTATTATAAAGGTTATAATAAAGAATACAGATAAAAAGCCAGATGAAGAGATATGTAAGGTGAGGCATGGAGGGATCCGGTTGATGCAAAATAACCAATAACCATTCTATAGACAAGAGCAATAATGTGAGTTTTACTTGAGCCAGAGTGAGGATTATAACCTGGGAAGGCCTTAGAAAGCATTGCAGAGAAGCAAGGTTTTCATTACAGTCTTATGTCTTTTTAGAACAAAGAACATACATTAAAGACGCCCAGAATACATTTCCATCAAAGTTTAAAAGAGGTATTTAGTTGCAAATTAGCAGGTCAACACGACGCTGATGTCAGGAAAGGGACTAATCTGGGCATTACTGATAGGCTTTCCAATAGTGTGTAGGAGGGGAAGTATGCATTCTTATCTTAATGGAGTACATTCTTTGCTTTAACAGTTAAGCAGATGTATAGTGTATGTTTGATAGCTCATAAGTCAGGCTTTTTAGTTCAAGCCAAATCAGTTTTGAACCCAAATAGTTACCCCATACACCTCAATATGTCAGTCCTGAGTTCATAAATTTTTGTCCCTGTGAAGTTAGAGTGTACCACCCTCTCAGCATATAGATGTATTCACCAACCCAGAGCCCAAAAGTTCTCCAAATCCCATTGTTAAGGATTCTTTTCTTTTCTTTTCTTTCTGGTGAGGAAGATTGGCCCTGAGCTAACATCTGTGGCAATCTTCCTCTATTTTGTATGTGGGTTACCACCACAGCATGGCTGGATGAATGGTATAGGTCCATGCCTGGAATCTGAACCAACCAACCCTGGTCTGCCAAAGTAGAGAGTGCAAACTCAAACACTACACCACTGGACTGGCCCCCATAGTTGAGGATTTTTATGGAGGATTCATCATGTATGCATGATTGATTATTAACTCAATATCCAGCCCCCCTCCCAGCCCTAGAGGATGGGGATGGAGCTGAAAGTTCTAGGCTTCTAATCATGGCTTGGTCTTTCTGATGACCAGCCCCCATCCTGAAACTATCTAGAGGGCCCCAACCATCAGTCATCTCATTAACATACAAAAGACACTCATCATCCCAGAGATTCCAAGGGTCTTAGAAGTTCTCATAACAGGAACCAGAATCGAAGACCAGATATTAGAACAAGCCATGTTCCTAATACTTCTATCATGAAAGAAATTACAAGTTTATCACAAATTTGAAGTTATAATTACAAATTTAGGAGCTCTGTACCAGGAACTGGGGATGACACTAAATACATTTCTTATTATACCACACTAATATTTGTAAAATGAGCAGGGGTATCACTTTTCTTATTCCTCGTCCTGGTAATTTATGTCTTTTTCTTTTGGTCCTGATGAATCTCACTAGATATTTATCAGTTTTATTGATCTTCTCAATGAAAAAAACTGTTTTATTAAATTTTCTATTTAACTTATTTTTTTCTTTTATTTCACTTTATTCTATGTACTTTGGGTTTAATTTGCTCTTTTTTTCTAGTTTCTTAGTGTGGAAATTGGGTTATTAATTTGAGACCTTTCTTCTTTTCTCATATGGCTATTTTGTCATATAAATTTCCCCATAAGTCCTACCTCAGCTTCCTCCAAATATTGATATGCTGTGTTTTCAGTTGACTTCCATTCAAAATGTATTTGACTTTCCCTTAGGATTTTTTTCTTTGACCGATGGATGATATAGCCGTTATTTAGTTTCCAAATATTTGGGGAGTTTCAAGATATCTTTCTGTGTTTGTTTTCTAATTTAATTTTATTTTGGTGATAGAAAATAATTATATGACTAAATTATTTTAAATTTACTGATACTTATTTGATGGTTCAGAATATGCTTTATTTTGTAAAAGTTCTGTGTGCACTTTAAAAGAATGTGTATCCTGTTGTTGTTGAGTAGAATGCTCCAAAAAAATTTCATTCCATTTAATTGGTTGACAGTATTGTAAAATCCTTCAGGTCTTCTACATCCTTACAGATTCTTCTATTTGTTCCATCAATTATTGAGAGAGAGGTTTTATAATCACTGACTATAGTTGAGAATCTATGTATTTCTCCCATCAGTTGTGTTTGTCTTTGCTTCATGTGTTTTGAACCTCTACTATTAGATATATAAACATTTATGATTATTATGCCTATAGATAAATTGACTCCTGTATCATTATGAAATATTCTCTTTATTCTGGTAATAATATTTTTTGCTCCTATTTTTTCTGATATTAGTGTAGCTACTCTAGCTTTAGTTTTATCAGTGTTAGTATTGTATATATTTTTCCATCCTTTTACTTTTAATCTACTTGAATTTTTATATTTGTAATGGATTTCTATTAGAAATTTCAATTGGGACTTATTTTCTTTTTTAATCTAATCTAAGATTTTTAGCTTTTTATTTGGGATATTTAGACCATTAACATTTAATGTGATTATTAACATGATTTGGCTTAAGTCTATAATCCTCTTATTTGTTTTCTGTTTCGTTGCTCAGTCCTTCAGTCCCATTTTACTCCTTTCCTGCTTTGTTTTGGAGTATTTTTGTGATTTCGTTCTGTCTCCTTGGTTTGCTTATTAGCTATATCTATTTTGATGGTTGCTTTAGAGTTTACACAATACATTTTTAACTTATTACAGTCTACCTTCAGGTAACATCATGCTCTTCAGGCTTAGTGAAAGAAATACACAACAGATTCCATTTCCTATCTCCTGATCTTTCTGTGATTTTAATCGAGTATTTTACTTCGACATTTATTATGAACTAAAAAATGTATATATTGCTATTTCTTTTGCTTTACACCCATCTTTTAAACTGATTTAAGAAGGAGAAACTTTTAAAAAATATTTGGTGACACATTGATCATATCCAGTATCTTTATTCCTTTGCGTAGATGAGGATATTTCCATCTGGTTTTATTTTCCTTATCTGAAGGAATTCTTTTATCATTTTTTTGTAGAACAAATGTGAAGAAAAAATTTTCAGCTTTTGTATGTCTAACAGTATCTTTACTTCATATTGCTTATTGAAAGATAATTGCGTGAATAGAAAATTTTAGGTTGACTCCTTTTTCTTCCTGTATTTTACAGGTGCTGCTCTGCTCTCTGGCTTGCATTGTTCCTAATATAAGTTTATCATCAGGCTTATCTTCTTGTATCACTTGTACATAATGACAATGTGCTGTAAACTGTAAATTCCATTTATTTAACAAATATAAGGTTTTTCAGGTGTTTCAGGTTATCTATTACCTCTTGCATGAGCCTCTGGCTGCTTTCACGATTTTCTCTTTAACACTGGTTTTAACCAATTTCACTAACATAGCCCTTCGGATTGTTTTCTTCTTGTTTCTTTTCCTTGTTGCCTATTGAGATTCTTCAATCTCTGCACTGATAGTTTTCTTTAAATTTGAAAAATATTTGTCCATTAGTTATTCAAATATTTTTCTCTCCCTTCTCTCTCTTCTTTTGTGGGTACTCCATTTACATATATATTTGGCCATTCAAAGTCGTTCCACATCTAAGTGATGACTGTTCATTTTGTGTTTTGTTTTGGTTTTTGTTATGTGTTTCATTTTGGATAATTTTTATTTATATCTTCGAATCCACTACTGTCTTTTTCCCCAGTGTCTAATTTTTGTTAATCCCCTCTAGTATATTTGCTCACCTCAGGCATTGCATTTTGTCCTTAGAAGTTAAATTTTATTTATTTATTTGTTTATTTTTTGGTGAGGAAGATTGGCCCTGAGCTAACATTTGTTGCCAATCGTCCTCTTTTTGCCTGAGGAAGACTGTTGCTGAGCTAACATCTGTGCCAATCTTCCTCTATTTTGTATGTGGGATGCCACATCAGAATGGCTTGGTGAGTGGTGTGTAGGTCCATGCCCAGGATCCAGACTCACAAACCTCAGGCTGCCGAAGCAGAGTCCATGAACTTAACCACTATGCCACTGGGCTAGCCCCAAATTTAATTCTTTTTATAACTTCCTTGTTTTTGCTTGACAAGATCACATTTTTTATCTTCATGAACATATAAAATACAATTATAATATCTACTTTAATATTCTTGTCTATTATTTCTATCATCTGTGGTATTTCTGGATCAGTTTTTAAAAATTAATAGGCTATTTTTTACAGTAGTTTTTGATTTACAGAAAATTGAGAAAGTACAGAGAGTTTCCACATACATTCTCTGTCTCCACACGGATTCCCCTACTACTAACATCTTGCATTAGTGCTGTACATTTGTCACAACTGATGAGCCAATATTGATGCATTATTATTAACTAATGTCCATAGTTTTCACTAGGATTCACTCTTGTCTTATACATTCCATGGGTTTTGAAAAATGTATAGTGACAAGAATCTACAAATGTATAGTGACAAGAATCAGAGTGTTATAGAGAATATCTCATTGCCCTAAAAATCCCCTTTGCTCCATATGTTGCTTCATACCTCGCTCCCCAAATACCACTGACCACCACTGATCTTTTTACTGTCTTTTTACAACTGTTTTGTCTGTTGTAGAATATCGTATATTTGGAATCATACAATATGTACCCTTCTCAGATCAACTTCTTTTCATTTAGCAACATGCACCAAAGTTTCCTCCTTGCCTTTTCACGGCTTGATAGCTCATTTCCTTTTAACACTGAATAATACTACATCGAATGGATGTACCACAGTTTGTTTATCCATTCACCTATTGAAGGACATCTTGGTTGCTTCCAAGTTTTAGCAACAATAAATAAAGCTTCTATAAACATTTGTGTGCATGTATGTGTGTGAAGATAAATTTTCAATTCAGTTGGATAAATACCAAGGAGCACAATTTCTAGATTGTGTGGAAAACATGTTTAATTTTTTAAGAAACCATCAAGCTGTCTTCCAAAGTGGTTGTAACATTTTGCATTTCTACTAACAATAAATGAGAGTTCCTGTTCATTCAAAGTCTCACCAGCATTTGGTATTGTCAGTGTTTTGATTTCAAGCATTCTAGTAGGTGTGTAGTAGTATCTCATTATTGTTTTTACTTGTAATCCCTGATGGCATGTGATATTCAGAATCGTTTTATACATTTATTTGCCATCTATGTATCTTTGGTGATGAATCTGTACAGATATTTTTCCCATTTTTCCATTGTGTTGGTTGCTTTCTTATTGTTAAATTTTAGGAGATTTTTTTTTTGGTATATTTTGGATACCTTTATGAGATATGTGTTTTGCAAAGTTTTTCTCCCGATCTGTGGTTTGTATTTTCATTCCTTTAACAATTTCTTTCATAGAGTAGAAATTTGAATTTTAATGAAGTTCAGTTTATCAATTTTTTCTTTCACATATCATGCTTTTGTTATTGTATCTAAAAAGTCATTGCCACACTTAAGGTCACCTACATTTTCTCCTATGTTATCTTCTAAAAGTTTTATAGTTTTCCGTTTTAATTTAGGTATATGTCTCATTTTGAATTAATTTCTGTGAAAGGGTTGAGGTCTGTGTCTAGATTCACTTTTTAACATGTGGATGTCCAGTTATTCCAGCAATATATGTTGAAAAGATTGTTTTTTCTCCATTGAATTGCCTTCACTCTTTTGTCCAAGACAAGTTGACTATACTTGCGTGAGTCTGTATCTGGGCTCTCTATTCCTCTCCATTAAATATCTGTCTATTTTTTTTGCCACACCACACTGTTTTGACTACTGTAACATTATAGTAAATCTTTTAAGTCAGATAAGGTTGGTCCTCTGACTTTGTTCTTCTCTATCAATATTGTGTTGGTTGTTCTGGGACAATTGCATGTCCACACCAACATTAGAGGAAGTTTGTAGATATCCCTAAGTTAACTTGCAAAGATTTTTATTTAGATTTTATTGAATCTATAGATCAAATTGTGAGGAATTAATATCTTAACAATATAGAGGCTTCCTATCCACAATCATGGAACATCTGTTCATTTATTTAGTTCTTCTTTGATTTCTTTCATCGGAGTTTTGTAGTTTTCCTCATATAGATCGTGTACATAGTTTTTTAGATTAGAACCTAAGTATATAATTTTTTAGGTGCTAATGTAATTGATATTTTGTTTCTAATTTTAAATTCCAAAATCATTGCTGGTATATAGAAAATCAACTGCCTTTTGTATTTTAACTTCATATCCTGAACACTTATACCTTGTTTTAATCACTTGGTTCTAGGAGGGTTTTTGTTGTTTTTGCTGATTCCTTGATATTTTCTACATAGTCACGCCATCTACAAAGTTTGCTGTATTTCTTCCTTCTCAATCTGTATACTTTTTATATCCTTTTTTAATTGCATTAGCTAGGACTTACAGTATGATTTTTAATAGGATAGGTAAGAGGGGACATCCTTGCCTTGTTCCTGATATTAGCAGGAAAGCATCTACTTTCTCACCATTAAGTTTGATGTCAGCTTTTGACTCTTGTAGGTTGATGTTCTTTATCAAGCTGAGGAAGTTCTCATCTATTCTTATTTTGCTGAGAGGTTTTATCATGAGCGGGTGTTGGGTTTTGTAAAAAATACTTTTTCTTTTATATCTTTTGGTATGATCATGTGATTTGTCTTCTTTATATGCTGATGTGATGAATTATATTAATTGATTTTTGAATGTTGAACCAGCTTTGTGTACCTGGAATAAATTCTACTTGGTCATAGTGCATAATTCATTTTCTACATTGTTCAATTCAACTTACTAATATTTTGTCAAGAAATTTGCATCTATGTTCATGAGAGATATTGCTCTATAGTTTTCTTTTCTTGGAATGTATTTATCTGATTATGGTGTTAGGACAATGCTGATCTCATGTGACGATTTGTGAAGCATTTCCTCATCTTCTATTTTCTCTAACAGATTGTAGAGAATTGATATAATGTCTTCCTTACATGCTTGGTGAATTCACCAGTGAGCCTGTCTAAGTCTAGTGCTTTCTGTTTTGGAAGATTATTATTTATTTAATTTCTTTAATAGATAAAAGCCTATACTCATAGACTTTTCCTTTCAGTGTAAGTTTTTGTAGACTGTATCTTTTCAAGAAATTGGTCCATTTTATCTAGATTATCAATTTATGGCCACAGAGTTATTCATAATATTACTTTGTTATCCTTTTAATGTCCATGGGGTCAGTAGTGATGGCTCCTTTATCATTTTTGACATTAGTAATTTGTGTCCTCTCTCTTTTCCTTAGTTATCACAGCTAGAAGTATATCAATCTTATTGTTCTTTTTAAAGAACCGGCTTTTAGATTCATTGATTTTCTCTATTGCTTATTTTCAACTTCATTGAGTTCTACTTTAGTTTTTTTATTATTTCTATTTGTCTGCTTACTTTGGATTTAATTTGATCTTCTTTTTATAGTTTCCTAAAGTGTGAGCTTAGATTATTGATTTTAGATCTTTCTTCTTTTCTAATATATACATTCATTGCTATAAATTTCCCTCTAAGCTTTGTTTTTGCAACATCACACAAAATTGATAAGATTTATTTTCTTTTTCAATTAGCTCAAAATATTTTTTAATTTCTCTTGAGACTTCTTTGACCCATAAGTTAATGAGAAGTGAGTTGTTTAATATCCAATGTTTTGGAATTTCCAGCTATCTTTCTGCTGTGATTTCTAACAAATTACATTGCAGTCTGAGAACATACTTTTATAATTTCTCTTCTCTTACACTTGTTAAGGTATGCTTTATGTTCTAGAATGTAGTTTATCTTGGTGAATGCTCCATGTGAGTTTGAGAAAAATGTGTATTCTGCTGTTGTTGGACGTAGTAATCAATAGATGTCCACCATATCTGGTTGATTGATGGTGTTGTTGGGTTCAACTTTGTCCTTAGTGATTTTCTGTCTACTGGATATATCCATTACTGATAGAGGGGTGTTGAAGTTACCGAATATAATAGTGGATTCATCTATTTCTCCTTGTAGTCCTACCAATTTTTGTCTCACATATTTTGATGCTCTCTTGTTAGGCACAGACACATTAAATATTAACTTTTTTTGAGAGTTGGTCCCTTTATCACTACGTAATGCCCCTCTTTTTCCTGATAATCTTTCTTGCTCTGAAGTTTGCTTTGACTGAAATTAATTAATATAGCTACTCCAGCTCTCTTTTGATTAGTGTTAGCATAGTATATCATTCTCTCTCCCTTTATTTTAAATCTCTCTCTTTTCATTTAAAGTGTGTTCTTGTAGATAACATATAGCTGGACTTTTTTTAATCCTCTCTGATCTCTGATCATCTCTGTCTTTCGTGGGTATATTTAGACTATCCACATTTACAGTGATTATTCATATCATTGTATTTATTTTGACATATTTATTTCTGTTTTCTGTTTCTTGCTCTTCTCTTTGTTTCTTTTTTTTGTCTTCCACTATTTTTCTACCTTCTCTGGTTTCCTTAGAGCATTTTATATGCCTCTATTTTATCTCTTCTCTTAGCATATCAATTATACTTCATCAAAAAAAATTTTAGCAGTTGCCTTAGGGTTTGTAACATACATTTATAACTCATCTAACTCCACTTTCAAATAACACTATATCATTTCATTGTTAGTGCAAGTATCTTATAACAGAGTATTATCATTTCTCCCTTTTGTTTGTTGCAACATTGCTGTCATTCATTTCACTTATCCATAAGCTATAATCACTGAATATATTGTTATTATTTTGAACAAACTTTTATCTGTTACATCAATACAAATAAGAAAATTAAAGATTTTATTTTACTTTCATGTATTCCTTCTCTAATGCTCTTCTGTTCTTTGTGTAGATCTGAGTTTCTGACATACATCATTTCCTTCTTTCCAAAGAAATTCTTTTAATGTTTCTTGCAAAGTGAATCCGTTCATAACAAATTTCCTCAATTTTTGTTTGAGAAAGTTTTTATTTCTCCTCAATTTTTGAGAGACAATTTTATTGGATACAGAATTCTAGCTTGGTGATTTTTTTCTTCGACATTAACTATTTCACTCACTCTCGTTTGTATGGTTTCTGAAGAGAAGTCCAATGAAGTTCTTTTCTTTTCTTTTCTCTAGGTACTGTGTTGTTTTCCCTCTTCTGACTTCTTTTAAGATTTTCTGTTTATCTTTTTAATTTCTGCAGTTTAAATATGATATGCCTAAGTGTATTTTTTTGGTATTTTTACTACTTGATGTTCTGTGAGCTTCCTGGCTCTGCATTTTGAGATTTGCATTAATATTAAAAAATTCTCAGTCATTATTCCTTTAAATATTTCTTCTATTCTGTTCTGTTTTTCTCCTCCTTCTGGTAATCCAGAAGTGTATAATTGTCTCACGGTTCTTGGATATTCTGTTACACCTATTTAACTTTTTAAAATTTACCGAAGAATAGTTGACAAATATATATATATTTAGAGTGTAGGTGGTGATTTGATATACAAATACTTTTAAGAATGATTACCAGCATCAAGATAATTAACACATCAATTAACTCAAATAGTTAACATAGCTAACTCTTTTGTGTGTGTGAGAGAGAGACAATGCTTATGATCTACTCTCAGCAACTTTCAAGTATACAATACCATATTACTAACCATGGTCATCAATGACCTCTGTTCTCTAGCGAATCTAAGAAGACTTGCTGATTTTCACCTTGTTCAGCTCTTTTCTTGTTTTGAGAATTGGACCCACTTCAAAGCTCATTATATGTTGGACCAGAAAAAGTCTGGTTCAGTTTGATGAATTTATTTTTCTCTTCATTATGTGTCATAGTTCTTTGCTTCTCTGCATGTTTGTTAATTTTTGAGTAGATGACAGACATTGCAGATTTTTCATTATTGGGTTCTGGATGCTTTTGCATTAAAAATATTCTTGGACGTTGGTAAGTTACTTGGAATCAGCTTGATCTTTGTGATGTTTGCTTTTAAGCTTTGTCAGATGAATCAGAGAAGACATTAATCTAAGGCTAATATTGCCCCACTATGGAGTCACTGCTTTAAAGTACTCTACGTGGTGCGGTTTTTAAAGTCTTGATTGTGGTCCTGTATAAACTCCTTTGTGAAAGCCTACCCTTTTACATGGTTCTTATCACATCCTAATATAGTTTCCTTGAAAACATACAATGATCACTACTTATCTGAACACTTGATGTTGATCCTCCGCAGATCTCCAGAGCTCCTTCTGCAGCTCTCTCCTCTCTGTGACTGTGCCTTGCAATCTTTAGCTGCCTTGGCCAACCTGAATGCTTAATTTTACTTCTTCAACTCAGGGAGGGTTGCTGAGATCTACTTGGGTTCCCCTTCCCTCTGCTGATTCCTATAAACTCTCTTTAGGCTGTAAGCTCACCTCATTTCTTCCCTTCTCTCAGGAATTGTTAATTCTGATAATTTCACTAATGTTCCTCTTGAGGGAACTTGACACATTGCATCTGCCCTCTGAATTTGTCATCGTTTTAATGATTTTTCTTGTCCAATACTGCTGGTTAGATTTTCCCAGTACAATGCTGAAAAGCAATGTTGATTGCAGGCATCTTTTTATTATACAGTTTTTAAAGAGAATGTCTCTAATGTTTCACTGTTAAATATGATTTTGTTGTATATTTTTGGTATTAATCATTACCAGTTTAAGTAATTCCCTTTCTATTCTGTGTTTGATAAGAAATTTAAAAATATATGAGTTGAGTTTTATACCTATGTTAATATTATCATAGTTTTACTCCTTCAGTCTCTTAATGTTAAATACTTCTAGTATTCCTTTGATTAACCCTACCTAGTTATGATATAGTATTACCATTATTGTTTGTGTAATTATTTGTATTATTATTAGTTGTATAATGCTGGCAAGAATTTCATCATTCTTATCTCTGCATATCCCGTCAATCCCATGAGAATGCCTTGCAAATAATGGATACCAAAGGAATTTAATCCAAGTAATTTGAAATCTCTGAAGTAGCACATAAATTTCCAAAGAACTTTTCAAGCTTTTCCAATTCCTATCCTGTATCTTACTCAATTATAGTCTAGATTGTCCACTGTATGTCATTTAGGGAAAAAAGAATACTTTGAATGAAAGAAGCTCAAGGGAGGCAAATATTGCTCATGCAATCACTGAAGCATGTGCAAGATGACATCCCAGCTGCTAAGTTTTGATTCAACAAATATAATTTTACTGGTTAGTAGGTTGGACCTAACTAGAAACTATTGCCACTGTGGAGGATTTCATCAATTTCATTGATGTTTGTGTATGGGGCTGCATGATGAGGCTTTGAAACACAACTTTTATACAATAATATGATTGCTCTCACAAGACTTCAAACACACCTACACCATAGGTTTTCAAGAACAAGTAATTCGTGTTGGTGCAACATCTCATTCATAGACCTTGAAAGCCAAAGTTTGTTGTGGTTGATCTCTTTATGCTTTATTTTGTTTTGTTGATTTTGTATCCTAGATGGATTATTCTTTATTCAATTAGTACCACCTTTTTCTTGAATAATAAAATCTCTCTATATTCTTGACTAATTAATAGAAATATTGGGTGCGATGGTATGAGAGTTGTGATGCAAGGCGAGAGTAGAAAAGATCCACAGAAAATGGAATAGATTGCTAAAGAAACTGGGTCTTTAAATTTTTATGAGGCTTAGACCCTAAGCTTGAGCTGAACTCAAGAGTTGGACAGCAACATATTTAATAAATTAACACATTGTTAAATATTCAAATAAAGACTCTTTTTACAAAGCATGAGTTGGAAGCATTATTTACAAAGTGCCATAATGTATAATGGGACTTATCGAAGCCTTACTTCTGGACAAGCTCTTTATGCAACACTACCTGACTCACCTCACTCATCCTCCAAGTATTGTGATGGATAGGTTGCTCTCTTTGTACTTTACCAACAAAGAAAATGAAAATAGGGAAGTTTAAGTAACTTGGCCCTAATCACAAAGATAGAAGGTGACTGAGCGGTGAGTGAAATAAAGATCAGCCTTATTCTAATATCATCAATATATAATTGCTAACATAAATTCTTAAATTCATTCTTGGCAATATAAAGCCTTCAACAAACTCTGTTGGGTATATTTGTTCTTTGGTGCCCAGAAAGGTTGCAAAATTTTCACAGTAGAGATGCATATAATTTTAGCCATTTTTAAAATCATCCCTAGGATTTTGTTTTCCTAGTGCTGTGGTTCTTGTCATTTTGAAGCTGTTTCTGCATGATAGTAGCTTAAATCTAGGGCTCTTGCAATAACTTTGCTTCCCTTTGTGCTGATTGTGGATGCCCTGTTGGCATTTCCTATTTGTTCTTCAATCTGCAAAGGTCAACAGACTGAGATGACTGTTAGAGATCCAAGGCTCACCCTTCCTTCTGCGATGAATCAGTTTCTATGTGTGATTGTTCGCATTTTTATTAAGGGAACTTTATTTTTTGTGGCCGCATATGACTATTTTTTCTTTTTGTTACTGTGGACTTAAAATGCTTTACTGTAAAATCACACATTTCTCCCACTCAATTCATGTAATTTTTCTCTTTGAATCATTCTACTTGTACCCGCTTGTCTTCCACATATAATTCAAGATTCTTAAGCTTACCCTTAGTAATTTACTTCACTTATTAACTTACTTCTATAAAATCTTTGTTTTTCCCATGTAGTCTATCACTTTAGTGCTTCCTTACATTTTTATCATCCAAATTTCCATTCATGATCCTTTAATCATGTCCTCTGGTCATTCATAGAATATTCTTTAAATTCCCATCACAAAAATCACTAATGAAGTCTTGATTAGCCCAAAATCTAAAAAAACAAGATGTCTTTTCTCCATATGTTTTTCTGCTTAGTGATGCATTTAAAAAATGTAAAACCAGTTGCCCAAAAATGTATATCTTTGTGTATGAACAGATTCAATTTAACACCATGTGTGTGTGTATGCACATAATAAAGATTTCTCTAATCTCTCTTGTTAATTCTGTTACTTTAAAAATCTGTGTATATAGCCCAAGGCAATTCAAAAGCTAAGTGATATTTTATATAATATAATAAATTCTGTTCTTATTAGATTAATAGGTTCTTGTATGATGAATAGCAGAAGGCCAGATGCAGTGAATTCTACTAGAATAGAGGAAACAGAGATAATTAGCTTGGTCTATGCTATAAGATGCTTTCAGCTTAACAGAAAAGTAAAACAGGATGATGAAAATAAATACAATATGGGCTCTACAGAAGTGGCATAAAGAAATGAATAAACCAGGTTAGGTGAGGGAAGAATCCCAAACAGCAGTGGACATCAGGGAAGGTTATGTGTAGGTGGTGCCATTTTGGCTGTACCTGAGATGATAGTAAAATTCTGACTGGCAGTCAAAGTATGGAGTCTACAAGCATCATAAATCTACAGAGTCTGGAAAACATGAGATATGTTTAGAGAACAGCAATTGGAGCCATATTTAATTGGCATATATATTGCAGCATGGGAGGTAAATTTGAAGGAGTAAGACAAAACCACAAGATAAGGGCCATGAATGAGGAACCCAATTTCTCCTTTTAATTTGTAAATAATAATAGCTGTAGAGTTTAAAATTGTTTGAAAATTTGAATGAAGATTTATTGTATCTTGTCTCATCTTTTCTCCTTCTGACACTTAAAGAAAGGAAGGAAAATTTTAACAAGAATCCAGAAAGTGTCAGTAACTTTTAACTGAGAGGGAAAATGGAGGCGAACCTTGTTGACTTGTTCACCTGAGCGATAGGAGAAACTGACACCTTTGTGAATTGGGTGCCCGAGGTGGCCATGGAAAGAAAACATACAAGAATGGATTTGTAGGAATAAAACAGTCTCCCTTCCAACCTGAGTTTAGGATCTCTGTGTACTCTCAGAATTTAGAGCAGAAAGTAGCTAGAAAAGAATCTGAAATTACACATGTATATGTTTGTGTAATGTTATTACGCATTCAAGTGAGTTTACGATTTATCACTTGGGATTGCTCAAGCTATGCACCACTGTGACTTTGTCACCACCTGGTGACAGGTTGCTAAAATTTTTAATTTGTCTATTAAGCATTTTTTTAAAAAATTGCTTGTAAAACTGCCTCACATATATGACAATGGAATCTGAAATCTGTGGACCAGGCATTTCTGTCACCAAAGGAACATGAAGGAAGAGAGAGCATAATGTAACACGACATCCTTTCTGCATTCTCTGCTTCCATTTTCCATTGTTAAATTCCCTTCTATTGTTAAAAATGTGCAAGACAGAAATCAGAGTTACAACGAAGCAGGAGGTATTATTTCTTCTTGTAAGTAATTAATAATCAATTTGTAAAGATAGGGTCTGTCTATATAAGATAAAATAATGCAGAACAGAGTGATACTGAAAACAATTGATTTTTGTTGAAAAGAGAAAGAGATCACTCATTGGCACAGGTAGGAAAAGATTCACAGAGAGGGTGAGACTTCAGTTGGCATTTGAAAGAGGATGATAGACAATTTTAGGCCATTTCAAGGGATCATGAATGAAAAACTCACGATGTTGAGGTGGACATTTGTAACAGGACAAATGTGATATAACTGAACAAGTTGAGTAAGCCTAGATATTTTCCATCATGCAGAGAAAAGAGCTCTCATGAATAGCCCCCCAATGAATGCAAATTATTATAGAGCACATACCTTTCTGTATTTGTCTTTGTATTTCCTTTAATGTCAAATATATTGTTTTATATTTATTGGCTAATTGAGCAATATTTGTTAAATTCAAGAATGAAAGTATAAAGAGAAAGAACAAAGAAGATTAGATGAGATAGATCATATTTTAGAGGGTCTGGAATAGCAAAATGAAAAATATGAATTCATATATCATTTCCTTCTCAGGAAGGAAAAATCTTGCTTTTGGGAATAAAGACAGATATAAGTGATGATTAGTCCATTAGTCAAATTTTTAATAGCTATTAATTAACACTAATTAGATAATGCCATTTGATGGCTACAAAGTGTGACTTGTAATTCTCCAGTATCTGTATATTCATTAATATATGTGATTGTGTCAATAATTAATCGTATGCAGAAACATCTTAAAAATTCCCCCAATGATTTGATGCCCACCTGATTTGCCACCTGCGAGAAGAAAGTCATCCACAAAGTGATGAAGAATCTTCACAAAGTGCAGTGGGTTTGCATGAACACATTAAGACTAGGGATAAATAAAACTAAGTTTCCACTCAAAAATCCTGCAAGTCAGAGTGAAAGCAATTCTTCCCTTCCCCTCTTCTTGAAGTTTCATGTTGCACGCAGGTATGCTGGGTGAGGCTGGGAACAGCAAACAAGGACCCTGCAAGCATTCTTGCAAAAGTTCTGAATCCTCATTCTACAGTTACAAGTATTTAAGTCTTACTTTTGTAGTTTACATTTTCTTAGAGTACCGCTTATTAAAGAGGACTCTCAAGTATAATTCCTTCACGAGTAGGGCATGTTATTTACCTTGGTTAGGACAAGAGGAAGGGTTACTACTATGTCTCCTCTCAAAGGGAGCTTTGCAGGCAGATCTAATGACATTTGACCCTGCTCACCTCCCTCTTCCCTCTCAGGGGTGGAGATGATAAAGAAGAGAGGCAATTTATCCATTTGCTAAAGACTTCATGTGCGCATGTCACATTTTTGAGGAGGAAAGATACCCTGCTAATCAGTCCCCAGGTTCCCGGAACACCAATCTTCCAAACTAAACACTAGAATTTTTACTGGCATCTTTATTTCCACCATAACAACTGAAAAATAATTCAAACCACAAAAGGAAGAAAAGTGTGTTGTTTTGAACATAAATCTGCCCTTCACCAGCGTGTTCCTGCACACCCAGTACTTGCACACTGAGGATTAGAAAGCTTTTATTAAGCTTAGTTCTCTGTGTCTCGAACCATTCAGTTGAAGCATAGGTACTTACTTTAAAGTCCAAATACCAGCTAAATCCTTATTCTTTTGGAATTATTCTTCCACAGTGATACAAAATAGGAAAAGATAATCTTCCAATATTCTAAGTTGGGTTCTTAAAGTTATATCATGCATTTTGCTTCAAATTGGAACAAATTGTCTCAGAAGATATAATTCTTTCATAGAAAGTAATTAAGAAGAATACAAGTCTACAATTATTATATTTTGAGGGTAAAACCAACAAAATAATAGACTCCAAAACTAAATAGAGGAGCCAACCCTGTGGCATAGTGGTTAAGTTCACATGCTCCACTTCAGCAGCCTGGAGTTCACGGGTTTGGATCCTGGGCAGAGACCTACACACCACTCATCAAGCTATGCTGTGGCAGTGTCCCACACACAAAATAGAGGAAGACTAGCACAGAAGTTAGCTCAGCAACAATCTTCCTCAGGCAAAAAGAAGAAGATTGGTAACAGACGTTAGTTCAGGTCCAATCTTCATCACTAAAACAAACAAACAAACAGACAAACAAACCCACTACATAGAAATACCATGTGGGATATTTTCTTTGGCATTTCTTGCATACCTACCACCGCTACTCAATGTGAAAAATAATCTACATTTGGTTTTAGATATTGGATGTTTGACATTAACATCGCATGTCATAAAGATGTCATTTTTTAGGTATAAATGATCTTTTTTTGTAAGTATACTTTTTGGTGAGGAAGATTGGCCCTGAGCTAACATCTGTTGCCAATCTTCCTCTTTCATTTTTTTTCTCCCCAAAGCCCTAGCACATAGTTATATATCCTAGTTGTAATTGATGTGTATGGCATCCCACATAGAGGAACACACATATTAGTTTCAGGTGTAAAAGATGAGTGGTGCATAGGTCCTTGACCAGAACCCAAACTGGCTGACCCCAGGCCACCAAAGTGGAGGGCATGAACTTAACCACTTGGCCACAGGGCCGGCTCCATAGGTATGAATGATCTTTGGGTGAGTCCCAGAGTCATTCACCAAGACAGAACAGTAGGACCTTTGAGTGGACAAAGACCTAAAGATAGCTGAGAATCTCACAGACGGGGGTTGTTGGCCACCCACATGTGCAGACTCAGTCAAGAGAATTTAGGGGATTTCCATTCCCAAATTTTGACCGCTTAGTAGATCTGCCTGTCCCAGCAAGAAACATTGCTAATAAAAATGAGGCTTTAACTAATAATATAAATGGCAATATCCTTCTACATTACTATTAATAGAATTCACATGCTAATTTCAGCTCATAATTAATGGGAAAAGGGAAAAATGCATAACAATGGTGCAAGCAGATAAAGAGATCTCTTTCTCCCGTTGAGAATGGCACATTGGGTACAGGATGCAGAAAACATGTTATATAAATAAATGTATAGCAATGCCTTCATTTGCTTTAAAATTGATTATTAATTGTTAACTTATAACTATGGAAAGAAGACTGTCCGGAGAGCTCTGGGTATAACTTTTCAAACTGAGGTTAAATTATACAACTTTAGCTTCACATATAAATTTAAAACAATTACAAGAAGCAAAGATAATTGTGGCAGAACCTTGAAAAGCATAAATTGTGCACTATAATGGAAAGAAAATGGAATTTTTATAACGTTAATATATGAAACATAAAACCTGCCTCCATAATTAGGTACTAATTAAAAACTCGAGGAAGTGTTAATGAAAATACACTCCATTTATTAAGACTATATTATCTAATAATCCTAACTATATTTTTCTTTAACATGTAGGAACGAACTGTAGCCATTATCAAAAGCATATTTCACTCTATAAGCACATTCATCTATAAGGTCTACTTTGTCACAATTCTAATGAAAATGGGTTAATAAAGATTTCCTCTTCTAACAATAAGTGAATGGAAACTGAAAGAGCTGACTGTAATATTAAAACCACATGTATTGAAATGTTTGTTATGATTATGCATAAATCCAGCAAACTCTACGAATCGAGTCTCCTGTCTGACTAACTTCTGGGAGCCCTTCCAGTGCATTCTCCTGTATCTACAGAGCTCTGCCTTTTGTCCCTCCCTTTCTCCCCGTCTGCTGACACACACCTAAAGATCCAGATTTGTCTTAGTTTTTGTAATCAATTTGACCCTTGACAAAGGGCACATAGAGACTTCAACCTTGCAGTGGGCAATTGTCCACTGAAATTTTCAACTAAGGTTTTGCCAGATTAACTCCAAGTCAATTGTGTTTTGACTTTTATTGAATATTTCTTTGATTCCCTTGCAAGTGATAACTACGACCTAGAAGTAATGTCACTCTTCTTACCTATTTCCCTAGTATTTTCAAAGTCTGAAATCTGATCTAGATCTCTACTAAAGGAAGCTAACTCTCTGATTGGCTTTGCCTCTGCAATGCAAGGACAGTTAATTCTTGTCCATGTTATTAAGCTCTGACATAGATGTGCGACTGAATCTCCACCTCTTATATTCACTCACATTCCTCTCACACTATATTTTTCCCTCGTCTTTGCTACTAACACTGTTTGTACGGCAGTATATGTTCTGCAAATCTCAGTGGGCCTTTCTTGTCCCTGAATCTCCATCAACTTTAATTTGGGACATCTACCTTTGACCAGATAGCTATGCTAATGGTTAGCATGATCATGAAATATGGCCAGAAACTGGAAACACCATTATGACAGTCTCTGAATAAATTTTTGACCAATTTGGACTCAACAGCAATTATAAAGAATAGCCTATGTCGTATTATTTAGAGCATCAGGATCTTGATATTCAACGTGTTCTTAACTTTCCTTTCAGCAACAATATATGCAGCATTAATAATTTGGGTGACATTTCTAAAAAATGTCAAGAGACATATTGAATCATTTCACAGAAGTTGTGTTATAAGTGCGCTTTTCTGAATTTCAGATGGAGAAAGTAAAAGATTTTAAATCAGACAGCATTAACATTTTCAAACATTCTAATGTAGTTGTTAATGAAGAAGCTCAATTTTCATTATATGCGTATTAAAATTATGCTCCTTTTGTTATGTCTACGGATGCAGCTATGGTATCAATGGATGTCACATTTTTAATGGACTAGAGTTTAACTAAGGAGAAAAGGGATAAAAATTCCATCACCATAGAATAATGATGTACATCCTTCTTGGAGGAAGACAGAATGTTTTAGATGAGATGACTGGTGAAGAAATGAGACCCTGAGAAGCTAAATATATAAGAATGATATCAGAATATTCTTAATAAAGAATATGTTTTTGTTTAGGACAATGTGATATACTGGATAACGTGATAAAACTCCAATTGCAAAGTAAAGGGAAATTCTGAATAAGTATGTAACCATTGATTAAGATGTGTATTGAAGCTTCCATGAAATTAAGGGAAATCTTCTGGGGTAAAAAATTGAAAGCAGAGTAGCAAAATGGATTGGGAAAAAGGTTTTCATGGGAAGATTCTGGGTTTTGATACCCAAGGAGTTAGAGTTTTAATGGCCGTGGGGAACAGAAGATTAGTACTTTGTGCTAGGTGAGGTAGAGTTGACATTTAGATCTCCCTAAAAAAAGCCAGAATTTTATGGCTTCATCCTCAACGGATAGGTAGACTAGAAAAGCTGTCCAACAGCATAGCAGACAAAGACAAGAGGGAAATTTGACTATTTTGGGCCTGCTCTCTTGGTGAGAATAATATAGTCCACCTTGAGAATCTGTGGTCCTAGATCTGCCATCAAAACGTTTTGGGGTTCTGGGGGTCTGAGCTACCTGCAAGTTATAGGAAACCTTGTACTGTAAAGTAGCATTAACAAGTGGCCCCAGTCTGACAATATCTCTGAATTAATTAGTAGAAGCAAATAAAAACTTTTCATAAAGAAAATACACTCAACCAAACCTCAGAATTAGTTAAAATTGATCTCAGGTAAAAAACAACATGATTATACCCCCAAAACCTCATATACATAACCATTAGATAAAGAGTGTAAGTAAATATGTTAAATAGCAAGGACACAAGGTATTACAATATGAGGAAAAACAAGCTTCTTATCAAAAGATGGAAATTATTTCAAAAAAAGAACAGACACAAAGAAATGAAAATTATAATCAATAAAATTAAAACCTCAACGGATAGTCATACAATAGACTTAAAATGCTGAAAAAAATAATACACTAGAAAAATAGATCTGATGAAACTATCTAGAATGCATATGGTAACAAAGCTCTGGTAGATAGAGAAAAAACTGGAGCATTTACAAAGGAACAGGAACCTTCTATTCAACAAAACTGTGGACTGTCCAGTGGCATCATCGTACATATCTATAAGCTCAGATGGCCACAGCACTAGGGCTGTTTGGTAAACTTTTCAGCATAAGGTGCCGAGAAACAGACTATTAAATCTAAAACTATCTGACAGGGATGTTAGTTCTTGAAGGGATGTCTAAACTCAGGAGCTATCTACCTAACACAATAATCAATTATCACTCCAACTTTAATATGTATAGCTGAGTCTAGACAGACACAGAAGTGAGAAGAGAGGATATATGAGAAGAGAAAGACCATTTCTTAGCACTTGGGGTCAATCTTCAATCTAGGAGGTGACAGGCAAGGCCTCTATGTTATGACATCTTACGAGATGTGTCCAAAAATACAGAACTTAGCAAGTGGCCATGCTAGTCTATCTTAGTATTAATACTGTTTATTTTTTTCACCAATAAATAGAGAAAAAATATGTGTTCTTATTTATCATAATGACAGTCACGCTGAAGCAGCAAATCTCACATTGGTACTGTAATTTCTTTATTTTAAAAGGAAGAAAATGAACTCATGAAAACAAAACATTATTCTTTATCTCTTTGGCATAAATTACAAATTCCCCAGAGCTGAAGCCTCATAGACTTATAGGATATAAGTCATTTGTTATGAATCTGTGATAAATACGTTCTCCTCCGGCCCAGTTATTCGCTGAGACATACATTGGTATAGCTTCTTCCACTTTAACTTATTCCATAAGAATAGAGAAGACTTTCCTAAAAATAATGACCAAAGGCTAATATTTTTCTTAGTGCAATCATGACTTTCATGCCAAAACTTAAAATGGAGTCTAGTTTCTGCAGAAGGTTTTAATTATAAGGAAATACCCCAACTCTCCCCAGCCCCCATGGTCTAGCCAAAGTAATGCCACGTGTCTCAGTATTCTGCGCAAGCAAATTGTCCATTGTCCTTTCTTTTCCAGATTTATTGAGGTATAACTGACAAATAAAATTGTAAGGTATTTAAAGCGTACATCATGATAATCTGGCACGTGTACACATTGTGAAAGGGTTCACTCCGTTGAGTTAATTAACACATTCGTCAGCTCACATATCTACCTTTTTTTTTTTTGGTGAGAAAATTTGAGTTCTACTCAGTAAACTTTAATTACACAATACAGTATTATCAACTATAGTTACCACGTTGTACATTAGATTCTCAGACCTTATTCCTCTTATAGATGAAAGTTTGTGCCCTCTTACCAACCTTTCCCTATATCCCCCACCCCAGCCCCTGGCAGCCACCATTCTACTCTCTGTTGCTCTGAGTTCAAATTATTTATTTATTTAGATTCCACATATAAATGATACTATGTAGTATTTGTCTTTCTCTGTCTGGCTTAATTCACTTAGCATGATGTCCTCCAGGCTTGTTCATGTTGTCAAAAATGACAGCATTTCTTTCTTTTTTAAGGTTGGATAATATTTAGTGGTACACAATCAAAAAAAATGGGCAAAGGATCCAACTAGACATTTTTCTAAAAAAGATATTCAAATGGCCAATAGGTACATGAGAAGATGATCAGTGTCGCTAATCATCAGGGAAATGCAAATGAAAATCACAATGAGATATCACCTCACATCTGTTAGGATGTCTATTTTCCAAAAAACAAGAGATAACAAATGCTGGTGAGGATGTAGAGAAAAAGGAACCATTGCGCACTGTTGAGGGGAACGTAAATTGGTAGAATTACTATAGAAAACAGTAAGAAGATTCTTCTTCTTCTTCTTTTTTTTTTTTTTTTTTGCTGCAGAAGATTGGCCCTGAGCTAACATCCATGACTCTTCCTCTACTTTATATGTGGGATGCCTGCCACAGCATAGCTTGATGAGCAGTGCATAGGTAGGCAAACCCCAGGCCACCAAAGCAGAGTGCGTGAACCTAACTGCTGTGCCACCAGGCCAGCTCCTGGAGATTCTTCAACAAATCAAAAATAGAGCTATCATATGATCCGGTGATCCCACTTCTGGACATATGTCCAAAGGAAATGAAATCAATATCTTAAAGACATATTTGCACTTTCACATTCCTAGCAACAGTATTCACAATAGTCAAGGTAGAGAAACAACCTAAGTGTCTGTTGACAGATGAATGGATAAAGAATATTGTCCTTGTCTCAATAAAGCCATTCATTTCAAGAACTCATTTCAAGAAATTCATTTCTCGAAATTCAAAGAATTTCAAGAAATGAATCAATGATATTATGATGACGAACCTTGTGAATTACATTAGTCTTTTATAAGTTAAAAACAAGTATAGGGATATTGAAGGTCTTGCTTCCTAAGACTCCCCCTAATAAATGTGATAGGGTAGAAATGACTAACATGAAGTGCTGGAAGCTTAAGCTTTGCCCTTCCAAATTGAACTCTGATTTCTTGGTTTCTTCTCCTCCCCCACCAGTCATGTTCTTTGGGCTTATGTGCTATTGAAGAAAGAGCACTTTCTTTATATACAATAAAGAAAGACTTCGGGGAGAAATGACGTGTTGGACAGGCCTGGGGAGGGACGATTTTAGAAAGCTAGAAGAGAGAGCTGCAGTATATCAAGAGAGATTTCAAGGTGGTTGCTCTAGGTCAACAGTATCTCTAGTGTTTGAAAAATATAATTGAAGCATTTACCAAATTTCATCCAATCTCAGTGGCCATTGATTAAAAGACAGAATATATATCATTAAGAAAGGTAAATGCTACCTTTTAAACTATGATAAGTTATTAATTGATTTTAAGAGATGTACGAGTGTGGCAAAATGTGTGTTTTAGAGGAAATGAAATTCATTAAGTTAACTAGAAATTGTTTTTGGATCATTCATATTGTTTTCTTTCACAAGAACATCATTTTGAAAGTGGGCCACATGAGAAGTGGCTTCATTCTCCATACTGCATAACCTTCAGGAAATCCATTCTCCTCTGAAGATGTGGAATTGCAAGAGGGAGTGGTCAAATGAACTAAAGACACCCAGGAGGAATTTGCAGAAGAAAAACAAAGATACATAAAGAGAAATACTCCCTAAGCAGCCACAGTCAGGACTCTGGAACAACATGGTAGGTAGAGAGTATTTTTGCCAAAGAGCATAGTGCAAAGCAATGAGTGAGAAAGAATCCTTTGAGGTTTTGGTGAGTCAAAGGGTCCATGGCATGCAGGGGTCAGACAGGAAGGGATGAGAGAAATATTGTTAAGGGTTAGGGCTTGGAACATTTAAAATCATTCAATAAAAGACACTGAATTGTGGAATTCCTTTAAATTATTTTGTATGTGTTTCGAACTGTGCTTTTTTTTTTTTTTTTTTTGGTGAGGAAGATTGGCCCTGAGCTAACAACTGTGCCAATCTTCCTCTATTTTATGTGGGATGCCCCGACAGCATGGCTTGATGAGCAGCGTAGAGGTCTGCACCTTGGATCTGAACCTGCTAATCCAGAGTCACTGAAGCAGAGTGTGTGAACTTAACCACTATGTCACCGGGCCAGCTCCTGGATTATGCTTTTTAAAACGTGATGTCTGAGTTTCCATTTGGAAATCATATTACCAAAAAAATATAACTTGTTGCCTCCACCAAAATACATATAATATGTATATTTACCTCAGAAATAAGATAAAGAAAAGAAAATCTGGAAATCCAAGAGAATCTGGATAGCAGTTTAAATTGCTAACTTTTTCTTTTTTTAATGCCCCCTTTCTATCTCATCAATTTCCTTTTTGTACTACAGCTATTTAGGGAAAGGGTCACATTTGCAACACAGCCTTATTGGTTTCAGGTTCAGTCATGCTGTCACATTTGGAGACAAAGGTAGGACAAAGAATCCATGTTATACAAAGACACCTATGATTATACAAATGTCAAATTTGAAGAAGTATAACATCTTCCCCCAAAGAAAAAGAAATCAAAGCATAAATACAAAACACCAAAAGCAGAAAAAAATCCAAAATACAACAAATATGAAACTTTAAAAATCCCTGTGATGAGAAATTTTCACATACTGAGGTGTATGCAGTAACTATTCTGGTTTAAACCTGAGTCAGCCTGAACTAAAGAAGCCTGACTTATGGCCAATCGAACATACATTGTACATCTGCTTTAACCATTAAGATAAGGATGCATTAAACATTATCTCAAAGTAAGAGGATGCACTCTTTGAAGATAAGGATACATACTTCCTTTCCTGTAACACCAGCATCTGTACTCCTGAAGATGTTTCCTTTCTGGGACATCAAGTTCATGTTGACCTGCTAATCTGAAACTAAACATCTCTTTGAGACTATGATGAATATGTATCCTGGGCATCTTTGATGTGTATCCTTTGTTCTAAAAAGGTATAAAACTGCGCTGAAAACTGTGCTTCTCCAGAATGCTTTCTTCCATTGTAGAGATTCCCTTCCTGGGCTAGCCTTCAGCTTGGCTCAAGCAAAATTCGCCTTCTCTCTCTTCTCAGTGGAATGGTTCTTGGTTATTTGTGTCAACATTTCAGGTTAACAGAAACTTGCAAAGTGTTTTAACAGACATGTAGCCTGCATTCAGACTATTTTATTTTGTGGTTGTGGGGTTTTTTTCCCCCCAAATGTTTTGTTTATTTTTAGGTTTCCTGTGTGTGGTTGGAGCTGGACTTCCTACAAAGGATCACAGAGGGTGAGTAGACTGGTGGGGTGGTATTCAAGGGGAGGAATCCTCCCCACAGAAAGGAAAGGCTGAATTCATGTGAGACCAGGGTTTGATAAATGTGGTTCCCGGGATGATGAAGGCTTGTCTCCAGAGAACTCCCTCAGACAGTGCCTTCTTTCATTTCTCCCTTCCTTCCTTGTCCTCTTCTCCATCTCTTTTTCTCCTCCACCTCCTCTCCTCTTCCTCCTCCTCCTTCATAACAAGTTTATTGAGATACAAATGATATAGAGTAAAACTCAATCTTTTTAATATAAAGTTTTATGATTTTGACAAACATACAATCATGTAACTACCACACAAGCAGAATACTGCAGAACATTTCCATCCCCCCCCAAAATTCTCCTGTGCCCCTTCCACCCACGCCCACCCCCAGGAAATCACCAATCTGTTTTCTGTTCCTTTAGCTTTGCTTTTTTCCAGAATGTCATATAAATGAAATCATATGGTACTTGTAAAATTTTTTGAATTTGACTTCATCTTAACACAATGTATTTGAGATTTATCCCTGTTATGGAATGTATTGGTTGCTCATTCATTTCTGTTGCTGAATGGTATTTCATTATGTGATATGCTGTTTACCAGTTCACGAACATTTGGGTTGCTCCTATCTTGGGACGATTATGTATAAAGCCATTCTAAATGTTGGCACGTTTTTCTGTGGATGGAAGTTTTTATTTCTCTTGGCTAAATATCTAGTAGTGGGATTGCTAGGCTATCATATAGGTGTATGTTTAACTCTATAAGGAACCCTCAAACTATTTTCCAGAGTGGCTGGTCCATTTTACGTTCCCACCAGCAGCCTCTGAGAATTCCATTTGCTTTGCATCTTCACCAGTACCTGGTATTGTCAATTTTCTTTTTAAGCCATTTAGGTAATTTTAATAGGTATGCACTGAAAACAGGTTTTTGAAGATGATGTCTTAAGGAAAATCACAGGAAAGCCAAATCTTATCAATAAATGTGTGTTCTAAGGAGGCATGTGCTGTTGAGTTTCTTTATTATAATATCATTGCAAAAGATTATAAGAGAGGAAGTAGGAATGAGATGTGACATATAGGTTATTACTGGATAATATTGGATGAGTGCATACACAAAAGGAGAAGGAAAAATTAGAAATTGATTATATTTCATTAGAGTCATAAGATATCTGTATGTCCCTTTGTGAACTTGGTTGCACTTTAAAATGACACTGAATTTAAAAATAATAAGAAGAAAGGAGTAATTAGCTCTTTTAAAACTTGAAATCATTTTCTGAGTTATTAATGGTGATAATAACAGGAGTAATATATCTAACCTAAGAGAAATGTTTTTCCAGGAAAAAGAGCCATGCTAAAATTGACTAGTACATTCTGGCAAAGGTGCTGAATAAGATAATTCACATTTCCCCTTCTGTTTTGCATCTATTAACTGAATTTACAGCTACCATACATTTACATTTCTCAGGGTAATATTATACTTATGCCAAAATCTTCAGTTTTTAGTAGTATTTATTTTCAACTGCTTATTAAGATTATTGACATGAACTACTGAGGCAAATAAGGTGAAAGCTTTAATTCCTTATTGGAGCCTGAATATTATAATAGAATAAAATTCTACTCACATACAACAAAACTTTATTGAATGGCCACAGAATACAAAATATACTTTTAATTCTGCCTAGTCATCTGGCAGATTTTGCAAATACTGTTTCATCTGACAAAAAGAAGAAACAAAAAACCCACCTTGGATTAATTTGCATGAAGCATCAGGTTTGTAGGCCACAACTAAAAATTTTAAAATAATAACTTAAGGGCAAACTTGAGAATGAGTTTGGGAAAGCAGAGGCAGATAAAAGAAAGTGAGATAGGAAATATAGATTACCAGAATTACATTTTCAAGCCCTAGTCAAACATTAGATTAGGAGAAAGTGGGGCTGGCCCTGTGGCCTAGTGGTTAAGTTTGGCTGCTCTGCTTTGACAGCCTGAGTTCGAGTCCCAGGTGTGGACCTATACCACTCGTCAGCACCCACGCTGTGGTAGTGACCCACATACAAAATAGAAGAACGTTGTCAGAGATGTTAGCTCAGAGTGAATCTTCCTCAAGAAAAAAGAGGAAGATTGGTGACAGACGTTAGTTCAGGGCAAAAGGAAAATCTTCCTCAGCAAAAAAAAAAAAAAGAGAAGAAAAGAATGGTTAGGCTCATGGCTCACAGCTTCTGCAGTCAGAAAACAAAGTGCTAGAAGAGCAAAGAATGCCTAGAGATCTCAAATCTGACTGTGATTTTGCTGAGTATCCAAGACAGGATGTGGAGTTTGAAATCACGTGCACCCAAGTTCAAATTCTGGTTCTATCACTTATCAAGCATAGGACATTGGGCAAGTACATTGGGCAAGTTATGAAAATATCCCAAGCCTAAAGGTCTTATTTTAGTAACTGGGTAATGCTGGCTTCAGAGAATGAGGTAGGAAGCAGTCCCTCTGCTTCCGTCTTTTAGAAAAGATTGCAGAGAATTGGCATAATTTTTTCCTCGATTGTTTGGTTGAATTCATAAGTGAACTCATCTGGGCCTAGTGCTTTTTGATCTGGGAGGTTATTAATTATCAACTCAATGTCTTTAATAGTTATAGGCCTATTCAGATTGTTTATTTCTTCTTGTGGGATTTTTGGCAGATTGTGTGTTTCAAGGAACTGGTCCATTTCATCGAGGTCATGAAATTTGTGGGCGTGAAGCTGTTCGTAATATTCCTTTTTTATTTTTCTGATGTCCAGGTGATCTGTAGTGATGTTCTCGCCTTCATTCCTGATGTGACTGATTTGTGTCTTTTCACTGTTTCCGTAGTTTCCTTGGCTAGAGGCTTAGTGATCATTTCGTAGAACCAATTTTTCTTTTGTTAATTTTCTCTATTGATTTCTGCTCTGTTTTTATTTTTTCTTCTCCTTACTTTCAACTTATTTTGCTCTTTTTTCCTACTGTCCTAAGGTAGAAGCTTAGATGATTAATTTCAGATCTTTCTTCTCTTTTAATATGTACATTCAATACTATATATTTCCCCGTAAGCACTGCATTTTCTGCACCACACATATTTTTCTGTTTTATTTTCAATTTCATTTAATTCAAAATATTTTATAAGTTTCTCTATGACTCGTGTTATTTAGAAGTGCATTGTTTACTCTCCAAGTATTTTGGGACTTTCCAGCTATCTCGCTATTATTGATTTCTACTTTAATGCCACTGTGGTCTGAAAGTAATCGTTGGATAATTTTTACTTTTCTAAATTTGCTAAGGTGCATTTTATGGTCCCAGCTGTGGTCTATCTTTGTGAATTTCATGTGAGCTTGAGAAGAATATGTATTCTGCTGTTGTTGGATGAAGCAGTTGACAGATGACCGTCATATTCAGTTGATTGACAGTGCTTTGGGTTCTAGAGTCCTTACTGATTTTCTGCCTCATGGATCCCTCCAGTTCTGATAGAGGAGTGTGGAAGTCTCCAGCTGTAATGGTAGGTTCACCTATTTCTCCTTGCAGTTCAATCAGTTTTTACCTGATGTATTTTGATGGTCTGTTTTTAGGTGCATAACATATTAAGGATTGTTATGTTTTCTTGGAGAACTGACCTATTTATTAATATATAATTCTCCTCTTTATCCCTAAGAATTTTCCTTGCTCTGAAGTCTAAAGCAACTACTCCTGTTTTCTTTTGATTAGTGTAGCAGGGTATATCTTCTTCTATCCTTTTGCTTTTAAACTATGTGTGTATTTATACGTAAAGTGGATTTCTTATAGACAACATATTGTTGGGTCTTATCTTTTGATATGCTCTGACAATCTCCATCTTTTAATTGGTGTATTCAGACGATGGATGTTCAAAGTGATTATTGGATATAGTTGGACCAATATCTACCATATTTTTAATTATTTTCTTTTTCACCCATATTCTTTATTTTTGTTTTTGTCTTCCACACTTGTTCTGCCCTTGTGGCTTATTTGAACATTTTATGTCATTCTATTTTCTCTTCTTTTTAAACTCTTTTTAGTGGTTGTGGTAGAATTTGTAAAATATGTTTAAACTAGTCCAAGTCCACTTTCAGATAACATGACACTGCTTCATAGGTAGTGCAAATACTTTATGATTACAAAATATTCCTAATTCCTCACTCATGTCTCTTGTATCATGGCTGTCATTCATTTTGCCTATATATGAGCATACATAACCATATATAACTTGCATACATAATTGAATACATTCTTGCTGTTCTTATTTTGAACAAACTGTTATATGTTGGATCAATTAACAAGAAGAAAAATCGTAGTTTTTATTTTCCCTTCACTTATTCCTTCTCAGTGCTCTTCTTTTCTTTACGTAGATCCGAGTTTGCTATCTACACCATTTTCCTTCTCTACTGCCAACAAATTGCCTCCTTTTTTTTATTCGTCTGAGAAAGTCTTTATTTCTCCTTCACTTATTTTACATTTTTAAGTCTTTTACTGAGGTGTAATGGATATATAACATTATATTAGCTTCAGGTGTAAAACATAATGATTCAATATTTGTATATATTGTGAAATAATCATCAATAAGTCACTTTAAAGGATAACGTTATGGAATACAGAATCTAGGTTGGTCTGTTTTTTTCTTTCAACATTTAAAATATTTCACATCACTCTCTCCATGCTTGCATGCTTTCTGAGGTGCGGTCAGATATAATTCTTATCTTTGCTCCTCTACAGATAAGGTCTTTTTTGCGGGCTTCTTTAAGGATTTATTTCTTTATCTTTGATTTTCTGCAGTTTAAATATGATATGCTGAGGTATAGTTTCTTTGAAATTTATCCTGCCTGGTGTTCTCTGAGCTTCCCCGATCTGTGGTTTGGTGTCAGACATTAATTTAGGGGAAATTCTCAGTCATTGTTGACTCAAGTATTTCTTCTGCTCTTTCTTTCTTTCTTCTCTGGTATCCCCATTCCACATACGCTATACTTTTTGTAGTTTTCTTGTAGTTCTTGGATATTCTGCTCCTTTTAATGTTAAAACTTTTTCAAATTCTATAAATAAAATACTGTATCTGAAATTTAATCTGTACCTATGATTAACCCTGTGGTGTTCCATCATAGCATTTTTTCCATATATTTGAAAATTTAACTTAAAGATTCATTTTAAGTGAAAAAATTTATATTTTGAATTTTGTTTGTGTTTCTTTCTAACTATCCTCTTTCTTATCTAACACTTTGGATACTTCTTCCACCTGATTGCTTGTAGCCCCTAGGGCAAGAGGTAGGTTTGGGGATCCTTTTCTGCAATGATATTGGGATATTTACACACTTATTCACAGAGCAGATGCTATGTTTTACCACTTTCTTGTCATTGGAATTCATCTTTGTCTTCTGGTCTACCTGGGCCCAGAGTTTCCTATAAAGTCATGGACCCATACAGTGGCGATGTTCCAGCCTTTCTTGCGTATTGTTAAGTATCACCCCAACCCCTGGCTTTAAGCGTAGGTCTCCATTTTATTGCACCATCTCATATGAACACTCTTAGGCTTTGTCCCCTGGTAGAAGCCCAGCTCCTAGCTGTCACTGCCTCCCCGTGTTATAGATTTCTGTTTTCTGTACTCTTTGGATGCACAGAAATGTCTATCTTGTTTATGAGGCTAGAGATATCCTACTCAATAGCTCGTTTAGATTGAATCTATTATTGTTCTACATTTATATTGTTTGCAAGAGAGAGCATGCTAAAGCATGCATTTATTGTGCCATATTTATAAGAAATATTTCTTGCTGATTCATTAATCTCACAATATTTCCTACCTCTAAAAATTCTGTAAGCTGATAAATAGATTGATCTAAACCCCCTTGCTACAAATTCACAGATTTTACACTTTATGGTTACCTCACTAATACCCATGAGTCTTTCAGAAAAAATCTGCTATCAATAAAAAATTATAAGTGCCATAGTAGATGGCAGAAACTCTCCAATTCCCTTAGAAAATACTCTTTAGGGGAATAAAAGGCAAAAAAAAAAAAAAAAAGAAAGAAAGAAAAGAAAAAAGAAAAATCCCCAATTTCTAAATGTAGCAATTTTGAAGAACCATCCAGCTTGTTAAAATGGAATCATAGCATCGCTATTCATTTTCCAGACTTGTAACTTTTATTGTCATCACTCTCATTAAATAGCATATAATTGAGTGTTCCTTTGGTATTTGGCACTGTACTAGGTGTTTTAGTATTTAGCTGAGGAATTAATGAACAGTGGAAGCAAATCAGTACATGAGGTTTTTATCTCTCCAGCAAATAGCCAAAATACACCCAGGGCAGCTTTTTAGAATTCAGACAGCCCAATACAAAACACTATAAAACATCATTAGCTCCATCACCTCTGTGGTAATTATTGCAGCCCTATAACAGTGCAGTTTGCATTGTTGGATTGATCATATATTGAATAATTAATTCAACAGATGCTTAGTGAGCACCTACTTTGGGACAAACACTCTACCAGATGGAGACACAAATTATTTCACATCTATATCTCTGATGTGTGTCTCTTTGCAATCACTCCTAATGTTATGCCTGGCTTATGTTAAGTGCTTAGTGGATGTTTGTTGAAATTAATGAGTAAGTGAATCAATAAATGAATAAAATTAAATGGCTTTAGAGGAGAAAAGCAACACAATTATAATATGTAGTTTTGTTCTTCTAATACAATATATTAACGTCTTCTTTTTTTTCTTTTTTTCAGTTATTTTTTTCTCACAGGGAAAGAGTCACCCTGAGTTAACATCTGTTACCAATCTTTCTATTTTTTTATTCTCCCCCAAGTCCCAGTGCATGGTTATATATCCTAGTTGTAAGTCCTTCTAGTTCTTCTATGTGAGCCACTGCCACAGCATGGCTACTGACAGATGGGTGGTGTGGTTCCACGAGTGGAAAACGAACCCAGACCATGAAAGCAGTGAGAATACTGAACTTTAGCCACTAGGCTATCAGGGCTAGCTCAACCCCTCGTATTTTTAGCACAAAGTCATCACATGTCCAGTGGGAAAAAGCAATTTCCCCATTAATTACCCCATGTGGCCCAGCCTGCTTACTGATCCCTAAACTCATTTTCTATGTTTCTGGGACTCACAACACAACCTAACCTCCCCTATACTTAGGGAGTTCGAACTAAAGCAATGTGAGCAGAAACCATGTAGCGTGTAGAAGTGACCAACCATACAAGATTCAGTATATCTTTTCCTTTTTCCAACCAGCTAGAACAGTGAAAAGATGAACGTGGAACCATGTGCTGAAGAAGATTGAGAGCCACAAGATAGAGTGGGAGGGATCTCCAAATCACCACTTTTTTATCTTAAAAAATAAAATGAAGCGGGGCTGGCCCCGTGGCCGAGTGGTTAAGTTCACGTACTCCGCTGCAGGCGGCCCAGTGTTTCGTTGGTTCAAATCCTGGGCATGGACATGGCACTGCTCCTCAAACCACGCTGAGGCAGCATCCCATATGCCACAACTAGAAGGACCCACAACGAAGAATATACAACTATGTACCGGCGGGGCTTTGGGGAGAAAAAGGAAAAAATAAAATCTTTAAAAAAATAAAATGAAAAATAAAATGAAGCATTACTAATAGTTCTGTCATAGGGAAGATTGTGGTATTACAAAAGTAATACCCAACCAAATCTGAGGACATTTCAGTCTATCAAATTGCCATTCATCTCTATAAAGTTTGGTGATTGACTGAAAGGAAACTTGAGCAAGAGTGAACTGCATATAGGAATTAAACCCAGCATGGTGTTTCTTGTCTCTTTGCTTTTGCTCATCCTATTTCTTCCGTCTCAGATGACCTTGCCTGCTTTTTCACTTGGTTACTAAGTCTTCATTTTGCCTGCGGCATCACCTTCTCAAAGGCTGACCCTCCAAGATTGAGCTAAGTGAACTTTGTATATTAGAATTATCTTTTTCTGTCTCTTCCACACATATATAGACACATCAATGGAAGGAACTGTGTCTTACTCATGGTTCAATTCCTAATACCTAGCATAGTGCTTGTTACATATACTGAGCCTTAGTAAAACATGTGCGTGACCAAAAGAGCTACAGGATGGGAGGGATCGCTTTTGACTGGAGAGGCATCAGAGAACATGACCAGAGCAGTATAACAAACCTATCACCTGGCTTTTAAAAGGTGGACTGGCTTTCCACAGTGCCATGGAGAGGCAAAATATCCCAGAGAGAGGGAGAGGTATAATTAAGAATGTGGAGGAGCAATATAAATAGCTATGGAGACTTGAGAAATATGATGTGAATGGCAATAGAAAGTGCATGTATGTTAGTAGGGACAGTTAAGGCTAGAAAGGTAGATTATGAACAAAAATTGTGGAGGAATTTGAATTATTTGCCAAGTTAGGCCATTTGACCTTCATTTGATTAGAACTGGAGAATCATTTAAAAACATTGGAAGAGGAAAGTGGCATTTCTCATTTCATCTAGGAATTATAAAATGAGGGATTTCACTATGGTGTCAGAAACGAGATTGAAAGGTAAGAGTGCATGAGACAGATAATAAAATGGATAACTTACAAGACGTAGTGACAGATTTTAGTTTTTGGTGAAGAGGAGGCGGTCAATGATGACACCAAGTTTCCGAGTATGGGCACTCAGGGAATAATTGCTTTGGTGTATCAGTTGGGAATAGACTCAGCTGCAAGTAACAGGAAACCAAATAACCAAGAGCTTACACAACTAGCAGATGAATTTCACAGAATGCAAGAAGTCTGAAGTTGAGTAACTGTTGACCTTGACTCAGCAGCTCAACGAAGAGAAGATATAGGATCTATGTGATTCTGGTGGCCCTTCCTGCCTAGGCACAAGTTGGATGCTGAAGTGTTAGGCCACACACCTGCACTGGAGACAAAAAGAAGGGGGAAATGGGATTTCAGGAGCTGGAACTGTCCTTTTAAGTCAGCAAAACAAAAACTTTACCAGAATTATAACTCAGCAAGCTTCAGCTGTGTTTCATTGGCTAACACTGTATTTTGGGGGCATATGGAGTTAGATGCGGAGACTGAGTAAGAGAATTTTTAAAATGTGTAGGCTTCAAAGTGTAAAGCATGAAGGAAGAAGAGAGGGGAATGCAAGTTAAGTTAGATCTCTACAGTGTCTACACTAGTAAGTTAGGTGAGGGGATTAAGTTGGAGATGTTTTCATGGGATGAATATAATTTAAACAGAATTGACTAAGAGATTTTCAAGGACTCTTATAGATTAGTTAGAAATCCTGGCAGGATTTCCAGGTCTACACTAAAGTTATTTTTCTGTAAACTATCCTAGATGTTCCAATCAATCACCTGGTGAGAGCATTAGTCAAAACAGCAGAGGAGAGCTGCATTTGCAGGCCCTCTAAAGCATAGCTATCCAATATAAATAGAATGTGAGCCACATAGGCAATTTTACACTTTTTAGGAACCATGTTAAAAGAAAAAGAAATTGGGAAATTAATTTCAATAATATATTTTATTATATCAATATATACTAAATATAGTCATTTCAATACATAACCAATATAAAAAACAATAATATATCTGTATTATTTTTTCCCTTTGGTCTTTAACATCCTGTGTGTATTTTATCCCTATAGCATATATCAATTTGGACCAGCTATATTTCAAGGGCTCATTAGCCACTTGTGGCTAGTGGCCACTGTATTGGGCAGCACAGTTTTAATCACTGTAAAAAAACACAAGAAATGTCAATCAGCATACCAGCAAATTATTTTATGGATATCAACAACTGGTTCTAAAGTTTATTTGGAGAGTAGAAAGACCCAGAATAGGGGCCAACCCCATGGCCAAGTGGTTAAAATTCTACATGCTCCACTTCAGCAGCCTGGGTTCATGAGTTTGGATCCTGACTTGGACCTACTCCACTCATCAGCTATGCTGTGGAGGCATCCCACATACAAAATAGAGGAAAACTGGCATGATGTTAGCTCACAGCAAATCTTCCTCACACACACACAAAGACCCAAATAGCCAACAAAATATTGAAGGAGAACAAATTTGGAAGACTGATGCTACCTGACTTCAAGACTTACCATAAAGCTACAGAAATCAAGCCAGTGTGGTATTGGTGAAAGAATAGACAAATAGATCAATGGGATGGAATAGAGAGACCAGAAATAGACCCACATAAACACAGTCAACTGACATTTGTCAAAGGAGCAAAAGCAATACAATGGAGAAAAGATAATCTCTTCAACCAATGGTGCTGAAACAACTGGACATCCACATGAATATAAATGAGTCTAGACATAGACCTTACACTCTTCACAGAAATTATCTCAAAGTGCATCATCGACCTAAATCTAAAATGCAAAACCATAAAACTCCTAGAAGATAATATAGGAGAAAACCTAGATGACCTTAAGTATGGTGATGCCTTTTGGATACAACACCAAAGACATGATCCATGAAACATATAAAGGATGAACTGGATTTCAATAAAATTAAGAACTTCTGCTTTGTGAAAGACAACATCAAGAGAACGAGAAGGCAAGCCACTGATTGGGAGAAAATATTTGCAAAAGACACATCTCATGAAGGACTGTTATCCAAAATATACAAAGAACACTTACAACTTGACAATAAGAAAACAAACAGCCCAACTAAAAAATGGGCAAAAGACCTTAACAGATACCACAGCAAAGAAGATATACAGGGGCTGGCCCGGTGGCGCAGCGGTTAAGTTCACACGTTCTGCTTCTCGGCGGCCCGGGGTTCGCTGGTTCGGATCCCGGGTGCCGACATGGCACTGCTTGGCAGCCATGCTGTGGTAGGCGTCCCACGTATAAACTAGAGGAAGATGGGCACGGATGTTAGCTCAGAGCCAGGCTTCCTCAGCAAAAAGAGGAGGACTGGCAGTAGTTAGCTGAGGGCTAATCTTCCTCCAAAAAAAAAAAAACAAACAAAAAAAGAAGATATACAGATGGCAAATAAGCATACAAAAAGATGTTTCACATCATATGTCATCAAGGAAATGCAAATTAAAACAATTAGATTTCACTATACATCTATTAGAACAGTCAACATTTAGAACACTGATAACAGAAAATGCTGGCAAGGATATGGAGCCTCAGGAACTCTCATTCACTGCTGGTGTAAATTCAAAATGGTACAGCCACTTTGGAAGACAGGATGAAGGTTTCTTACAAAACTAAACATACTCTTACCATACAATGCAGCAATAGTACTCCTTGATATTTGTCCAAATAAACTGAAAACATGTCTACACAAAAATCTGCATCTGTTTACAGCAGCTCTATTTATAACTGCCAAAACTTGGAAGCAACCAAGATGTCCTTCAGTAAGTGAGTGAATATACAGACGATAGTCAGCTAGACAATGGAATATTATTCAGCGCTCAAAAGAAATGATCTAGCAAGCCATGCAAAGACCTGGAGAAAGCTTAAATGCATATTACTAAACGAAAGAAGCCAATCTGAAAAGGCTACATACTATATGAGTCCAACTATATGACATTCTGGAAAAGGCAAAACTTACAGAGACAATAAAAAGATTAGCGGTTGCCAAGGGTTGTGGTAGGGGGAGGACAGAAGAAAAGGCAGAGCACAGAGGATTTTTAGGACAGTGAAAATGCTCTTTATGATACTGTAATGGCAGATGTATGCCATTATATGTTTATCCAAACCCATAGAACACCAAGTGTGAACCCTAAGGTAAACTATGGACTTTTGTTGATTATGTTATGTCAACCTGGGTTCATCCTTGGTAAAAAGTGTGCCATTCTGGTGAGTGATGTTGATAACGGAGGAGGCTATGTATGTGTGCAAGCAGGGGTTATGTGAGAAATCTCTATACCTCCCTCTCAACCTCTCAATTTTGTTGTAAACCTAAAATTGTTCTAAAAAATAATTTCTTAAAAATAGTTACAAGAAAACAAGAGAAAAAAGAAAGAAAAGCATTTTTTTTTCTTGAATCGTTTCCATAAGAACAAAATGAATTATAGTAGACTAAATCTAGCTTAAAGACATCCAATCCTAGCCTTTCTTATGCATTGATATGTCACAAAAACCTAAAGTCAGGAAGGTAAAAATTTTCTTGATGCTTTAAACATAGTTCCAAAATGATCTGTCTTTGTTTCTGCTTGTTGGAGAAGGAAGAGTTGAACAAAGCTATAGAGACCATGATGGGCAGCCTGTTTCAAGTATAAACATTTCTCTCAACAGGCAGCAAGACTGCTCCTGATAATATTCTCTTGGATTATCAGGTGAATTCAAATCTGAAGACTGCTATAAAGGGAGAGCCATTGATACTAGGAAAGAAAGAATGGAGGCCAAGTAATTCCTGAAAAAGGCAATGCTTGGTGGACCTTAAAGTCTTTGCAGTCAAACTGGTTATGACTAGTGTTATGTATTATTTTGTATGAGATCACTGTCCCCCTACCTGTCACTTGCTGGGACTGAAGTTAGCATAGGTATATTTTTCCTTGCTAGAAAAGATTAGATAGGGCTACAAGAATGAAAGTGGCTGCTCCTCTCAGTGAAAAGGCCGTTCCCAGGACCACAGCCCTAGTGCCTTCATGGAGCCTTCAGAACCCAGTGATTAGGACATTAAGAAAGCAGGCTCTGAGGGTGCTTTTGTCTGTGACTTGGTCTCAACATTCCCAGAGATGACAGGCATTATTAGCTGATGAGAATAGACTAGGCATGAGAGGAAATATAGTTAGAAGCTACCAGACACATCCTCCAGAAATCCCATTGCTCCTTTCTTCTTCTAGAGAAATCTGACTTTCTTCAAAGGCCACCCAAAAATATCACCTCTTCTGTGAAGCCCTCCCTGATTTCCCCAGGCAAAAGTCTTTATTCCCTCTACTTTCTCTCCTACACCACCACAGCTACAGTAAACAACTGCTATGTCACATGGATTTTAATAAAATATCTGCTTATGTTATGTATTCCTAATTAAATATACAATTCTTAAGAGCGTAAACTTCAGAATTGCTTCTTCATCTATTGTCCTTGGACGAGTAACAATGGTTGACCAGTTGTAGGCACTCAATAAACATGAATATTGATATAATTTTCCTACTTTTATCTAACTTCATAGTTTACAATTAGGAATATCAAGTTTTTCATTGGTAAAATGGGGCAAAATTATCTTTCCTACCAACTTTACAGAGTTATGGTACAAATGGAGTGAAATGTCTATTTGTGACAGACATTATATAAAGTATTAGTTTAAAAATCACTTCTGCCCCTAACCATAACTAAGTTAAGTAAAACTTTGCCATATCACATAATAATAATAGCAAACACTTATATGGTACTTACCACATGCCAGGCACTGTTGTAAACACTTTCATATTTTAACCCACTTAATCCTCACCACAGCTTTGAGACAGTGTCTATTATTATTATCTCCATCTTGTACTTTAGAAAATTGCAGCACAAAGAGTTCAAGTCACCTACCTTAGCTAGAAGGCAATAAAGTTGAAACTGAGGCCAGCTTGCTTTTACTATACTCAGTTAGTTGTCTGTTTGCAAAAGTCATTAGATAATGTACTACTAACACCCACCCTGTAGATCACATCTCTGATGCCTGGGTCACCATGGCAACAGGTGGGATGCTTAAGTTTTTCAGGAACTGAGAATTGACTTCTTGTCCATTGCAGGCTGGTTAAGACCAATGACTCATCAACTGGGCCTGCATGGATGACTGATAGGTGACACTTTGACATCAGGGAGCTGAAAACTCCACCCTCAGGTCATGGGAACACCACCATTTTGTGAATATGCATCTTATGAAGAACCGTGAATCTTGACTATGCTTGCACAGATCATCAATTACCTCACTTTTCTTTACCCCTAATTATCTATCCCCACACTTCAGACCGCCCCACCCCTTTATCGTGGAGATATCCCTAATCTCCATTTCTCAGGGAGGTAGATTTGAGATTTGTTCTCCCATCTCCTCGCTTGGCTGCCTTGTGAATAAATCCTTTCTCTGCTGCAAACTCCTCATCTCAGTGTCTAGCTTTTTGTGTTACGGGCAAAATGAGCCTAGTTCAGTAACAGAGTTAGAGTCAAAGCAGGCATCCAGTATTAGACACTGAGGGCTAATCCACTGCTATATACCATCTTTCTATTAGCCTAATAGGATGGAGAGGAGGTGACAGTGCTTTCCAGCAGTAATTCTAAGAAAGCTGCCAGCCCTTCATCATCACCACTAAATAAGGCTTCTGAGAAACCATCCAATTCTGCTCCCAAAATTCAGGAGATGAGGACTGGACTCCACATTTTCATCCCCAGATGAGCATAAAGGATAATTTAGATAAATATCAGAACAGTGACTTAAAAGCACATATGAGAGAGAACAGGACTGTCAGAAGCTTCCAGGGTGGGCGTGGCTTTGCCTAGATGCTGTGTGAGTCACAAGGTGTAAAACCAGCACAGGTGAGTGAGGTCTCCTTGAAGAATCTGCTGGGAGACTGGGTGACACCAATAAACCTGAGTTTTGTTTTTGTTTCCACAGCAAGTTTAATAGATTTCTAAAGTGTGGTTTGTTTTGTGGAAAAGATGCATAATCAGAGAATACTAATGCTGGAAGGAACCTTAGCTTTGAGTTGAGCAACTTCCTCATAAAGAATCCATGCCTGGAAGGGCAATGTATCTTTTCATGTCCATTTAGGTTTTTATTTTTACAATGACAGCATGTGGTAGAAATTTACAGTATCTCTGGGTTTCACCATCTTGAAAACTTTGCAACATGCAAATTAACTGTGACAGTACTTTCCTTTATGCATCCTGTTGAAATGGCTGTTTGATGCATGTTCAGTGAATTTGACTATTTTAGTTAAATAATTATAAATATTGGGAACCAATATGGGGGAGTACAGGTCACAGTTCTCAGTGGAGTGAATAGGGGATGGGGTAGGGAGCGAGAGAAGGGAGATTTAGCATTAGAGTGACTAATTTTTACCCCAGAAATATTGCTATGGTTCTATCTTTATAATTTCCCTTTTGAGATAATGTGGATTTGTGGATAAAAATATTCTATGCCATATGTGAGAGACATGCTGTATTTTAGAAATCTCAAGTGATATAGGTTTGCCTGTCAAACGAATGATATAAGGACTTCTAATTGGCACAAGAAAGCAGTCTTCTTAAATTTTCTCCTCTGGCTTGAGCACATATGCTCAGAACCAGTCACATGTGTCTTATGCTTTTCTCTGCCTGTGCAATTTTTGAGACTGAGTTTTCTGCTTGGATGGTGCACAGTTCTCTGTTCCTTATCAACTTGGCAGCTGAGCCCAGCTGCCTTCCCCTTCAAGCAAAACCAGAGATGCCACGCTGCCCTCACCCCTCTCTTCATGGAAGCTACTCAGCCAAAGCTGATCAGGAGCTTCTTACGGTGACATCAGGGGCTTAGGTCATAATCACTGATAAAGCAAAGTAATAAAAATGGAGATGATTTTCTGCAGAGCTAACAAAAGAGAAGGAATTTCTAAAGATGATGGCAAGACTCCCCTGTGTCAAAGCTAAATGAGGCAGCGATCAGACGGGGATTTCCAAAGTCATTGCCAGAGTTCCTAACATTGGCTCCTTATAAACGAACAAAGACAGTTCCAGAATGGAAATCTAAAATATTTACCTGGTTTTAGTTAATAGACAATACTTCTCGTAAGGAGGAAAACTGCTAGAAAGAGATCACCTTTATAAATCACAGGGGAAGAAAAGAATGTCAAAAAATAGCGTTTAGATGTGATGGTTTTCAAAATCCAACTAAAGTGTTGTCTCAGATTCATAAAGAGGTTCCCAAGAACATCACCACGGAGCGAATGGAGAGGTCACTTCCTGGAGCTCAAAGAGCAGGGACATCAGTACCATGCAAGCTTAGAGGTTATTTTACCCACTATTCTGTAGTTCATAATGGTCAAGTGACTTGCCCAAGATCAGAAATTTAGGTTATGGCAGAAATGAGAAGACTCTCAGCCCTGGGTCTTTGAACAATACATTTCTGTCTTTTGGTCAAAGTGAGAATCCAAAGCTGAGATATAATTGTTACAAACAAACTATCATTTACTTAGAGATACATGTGTGAACTATATTTTATGCCATTTTAGAAGCAGAGTGTGAGAATAGTACTATTTAGATACCCCTGGAAATTTTGCCTGGAGTCCCAGAAACACCGGGACTTGATTTTAGGATGTTTTCATACTTTCTGACCCCTTCAGAGCCATCAGGAAATATGTTTAATTCCCTAAGGTAAATGGTGAAAGCCCAGATGTTGACATTTGTAACACTGCCCAGTGCATGGCAAATACACATACCACAGAGGCATGCAGAGTTCATCATTTCAACAAAAAATTGCCGTAAATCAGTATATGCTGAAATGGTAATTTACTCAGTGGGATCCCCACATCACATAAAATGTGTAGTTTGATTGGCCAGAAAGTGGTACTTGCAGAATAATCCACATGCATTGAGAATAAGACTTAGAATTGATGTGGTCCTTTATATTTTCAAAGTCTCTCACAATCATGCGTTATTTAGATTCAGGCTGAGCTTGGGAGCTGAGATCCCATGCTGAGCACTCTTTTGGGAAGAATGAAAGCCAATAATAATACACACCAGAGTTATAGGAGGTCTTAGCATCCCTACTCTGTCCAGACCTCGGATGGATTCCACAGGAATCTTTGCCTACTCCAGACTGGGCTCTTGATTATTTATTTATTCCCCAAATATCAATTGAACTTTGACGTGTGACAGTCACTATTCTATGCTGGGGACTCAGTGGTGAAAGCAAAACAAGTAAGGTCACAGACAAGGTCTTTGACTTCATTATGCTTACTTTCTAGATGGGAAGGGCAGGTAATGAGCATTTAAACACCTAAATGAGATTGTTTCAGACAGTGAGAAGAGATGCAAAAAAGAAATCTGAGTAATGGGGTAGAGTGTGTTTGGTGGAGATGGGCAAGGACAGCCACTTTTCTTTAGGTATGGTAGCTAAAAAAGGTCACTTTGAGGAGATGATATTTAAGGTGCAACATGGATGATGAGGAGAAGCTAGCCATAGGAAGATCTGGGGAAAAGAGTCCCCATGAGGGGGTCTTAAGAAGAAAAGGAGCTTGGATTGTTCCAGGAAATGAAGAAGGTGGCCAGTATGGTTGGTGCAGAGCATGAAGGTAGAGTAAACATTGGCTGGTTTGGGGCGGCCCTCTTCCTAATGTTTAGAGAATCCCTTACCTTATATAGTCTGGTGAGAAGCAGAATTTGCCTCCTGCTATAGAAACTAAGAACCTAATTTTCTTTCTTTTGCAGCTTCTCTATGCCAATGCCAAATAAGGTGGTAACAAAAGGCCATGAGCATGTGTCCTAGGTCAGACCAATGGGACATACCTTAAATATGTTGTAAGACAACAAGATCTAATAGTGGCAAGGGTGCCAGCAGAGGCCTCTAAGGTCTAAGCTAGGAATGTCCACAGAGCAAGCTATGGGATCCTGTGCTCAGGGAAGGCAGCAGATACATCCTATAAGAATGAATCTGGACATTATTTTCATCGAGCGTTCCTCTATTTTTCCCAATTTTCTCTGCTTGGTTCTCCAGTGTTTCCAGTAAGTCCATGAACACTCTCATAGTTTTCAAAACCTTTATTTTCTGCTTGAATTATTCAGAGTTGGTTTGACTGCTACCTAGTAAAACCCTTCTCAGCTTGACACAAAAATTCGTTCCGGGAGTGGTTGCAAATAACAAACCATCATGGAGGAGAGCTGGAATTGGTTTTCTGGCTTGGTTAGAGCTGAAGGCAATAAAAATCAGCTGGTATTAGAGAATGTGACCTTAGCACTTCATGGCAAGCAGTAGTGAAGAAATTAATTTAATTATCATCTGTGGTCACCTGCAATGAAGTGTCACTGATAGCAAAGCTTTGGGGAACTGAGTGGGCTCTTCCAGGAAGGGATGGCTGAATTCAAGAAATGAGGACACGGATGGCTGTTTCTAACAAAGTCTTGGTAAACTAAAGAAAAAGTACTGCCCATCTGAAGTTCCTAAGTCCTCCAAGCACTTTATAGACTGATATTTGTGACTGTGCTAAAAGGAATTTTTTATGATGGTGTTAAAAGAATCTCTCATTTCTTGCTACATGGATGCTAAAATATATATATATATATATATATATTTTTTTTTTGCTGTACTAGAAAAGCTGATCCAATGGGCTCCATGACTATGAGCTGACTTAAATTTACAGTCTCACAATGTCTCCTATGAGAATTTTAGGGCATTTACTCGGAAAGTGTATGACCTTGAACATTGGAATGGTATCCTAGGGAAACTTGAGAAAATTCAGAGCTCCCAGAAGTATTCCTGTCCCCACCCTTGGTGGCCCCCAAACACCAATTAATTCTTTCTGTGGAATGAGCAGCCTCCCTTCTCTTATCTGGAGTGATGTCTATCTTTTCAAAGACCTAGGAACAACCTTATTCATGGTGATCCGCAAAGGGAAGCCACCTTTCTTCATGCTCTGGTGGCAACCAGCTCTCATTTTTCAAGACTTGTGACGAGATCCAGATTCAACAGTGCCCCAGGAGTGGCACAAGATCAAATTTCACCTCGGGAGGAGAAAGCTGACAAATTCCCCAAATTGTAAAACGTTTATTTATTTATTTAATGTTTGCAAAACCCGAGGAATATATGTGGAAATGGATTCAAGCAAAGAGGGTAAAGTGTTCTTTTGGATCAGGCTGAATTGATCAATATAGATGCTTTGATCAGCGATCCTTGACTGAGTGTGCTAACTGGAGTAGATAGAGTGGATTCTGCATTTTTGCATGGTTACTTGAATGAATCCTGGATGTAGCAGTGACTGTGTTTTGGAAGGGTCTCCAATGTATAGCTCCAGATTCCCTGCTGGGTTTACTGCTACAGAGTAATCCTAGAAAGAAAGTGACGGGAAATTTTCATACGATGAAGTATATGGGGTAGCTATTCTGGTTTAAAACTAATTTGGCTTGAACTAAAGAAACCTGATTTATGGCCTATCAAACACACATTGTACATATGCTTTAAGCATTAAAGTAAAGGATGCATTAAACACTGTGTTAAGGTAAAAGAATGCATTGTTTGAAGATAAGAATGCATACTTGCGCTCCTAAGACATCAGTATTGGTAATGCCCGTGTAGGGGAGGAGGACATTTCCTCTCCCCAAATGGGGGTTCGTCTGGCTGGAGAATGAATTAAATTCACATGAGACAGAATAGCAAGAGAAAATTAAACAAAGCTTTATGAGGAACCATGGCCTGGGGCCTTTCTTCCCGAAGGAAGAAAGGGCACCGAAGAAGTGGGGTGCAGACAGTGGTTATATACCCCCAAACGGGGTGTTTCACATGTGATTGAAATGTCCCTCCCACAATAGTCACAAGATTGCCCCGTCAGCACAGTGCTTGATGGACACAGCAAGTAGTGGTCTGCTGTCTCGGAGGGCGTAGCCGGAGGCAAGTCGATTGTCTGGAGCTGGGCGGTCACAGGTGAGCTCAGCAATCAGTTCCTAGCCTAAAGAAAGACGCTTAATCTTTAAGGAATGCCAACGTTGGGAGGGGGAGGGAAGTCAGTTACAGGAGGTTACCAGACTAGCACAATAAAATGCAGATTTTATGTCCTTGCCTTTGGTATTGATTAAGAGTTTTTAGAGAGAAGGTCATCTCCTTTCTTCTTCCTGGTACAGAGAGGGAGGCACCTTTTACAGATAGAGATTTACCTTACAAATGTAAAGGTGTCCTAACAAAGGGCAAGTTCCATTCCTCAGAGCCTCCTTCCCTGTCCCAGTTTATCAAAAGCAATCAACCTCAAATAATCCTGATGCCAAAGAGACATATCTTGGGGTGGCCAATTTCAGGTCCCCACACCCGCATGAGTACTCTTGAAGATAAGCTTCCAAGACATCAGGCTCATGTTCTGCTAATTTGCAACTGAATGCCTCTTTGAAACTTTGATGAATATGTATGCTGGGCATGTTTGATGTATGTTCTTTGTTCTAAAAAGGTATACTGAAAACCATGCTTCTCTGGAATGCTTTCTTCCTTTGTGGAGACTGCCTCCCCAGGTTATAATCCTCAGCTTGCCTCAAGTAAAACTCACCTTATCTCTCCTATCTATGGAATGGGTATTGGTAAATTGTGTCAACAGAAGCAAATGGTAAAGATGGGGGAAAACATACCACCTATCTGGACAGGTGGCCTACTGATAGAGATCGCTTAGAAAAACACAATTTTAGGTCTATTAGTCAGATATGCTTGCTAATACCAAATCAACAATTCATACATGAAGTATTTTGCTGAATTTCAATACTGTCTTTAAAACAGCAATTTATTCTACCTTTTGATTTGATAATTGTTTGTTTTACAACCAAAGAACGAACAAAAATAGCTGTGCTGATTATTACATGATTATTACAGAAAATAATTTTGCCATATAGAGGAGGAAGTGTTAATATAAGCTTCACTCTGGATACCAAACAGCTATTAGCCCGAAGCAAACTAAGGTAGTAAACTGAGGCAGCTTTCATCCTGAGGTCCTAACATTGAAGAAAGGGTGGCCAGCCTGTTCCTTCTAGATTCAATTTTTGGCCAAAGCCTGAAAGACTGCTCCCTCCCCATCCTCTTCTAGACTTAGACCACCTGCCTTTTGGATCTGATCTGTAAGCCATGCTTTGCAGAGTTCCAAGAGCCTTTGCTTAAATCATTTCTTGTACAGAAATAGGGACTTACTTGTGGAGTGCAAAGTGCAGTCAGCCCATGAGCTCAAGATACCCAAGGCTGATTTAAAGTCACTTACCTAAACTCCAGCAGTTTAAAGACAATTGCAGAGCTGTAAGGAGCTGCCAGGCTCAGTGTAAATCTGTACACACCCTCATCAAAGTACTTGCCCACACCCAAAGCACAAGGTCCAATGTCACAGAACCGGGCTCCAGCAAAACTGTGTCCCGTCAGTATTTTGTGAACCCAAATTCTATTCTCTTTAAAAATGTCTTAGTAGAGACAATATGCCAAAAATCTTTTGGAATTCGATAGGAGAAATAATCCAAACGTCCACAGAGAAAGCAGTGCTAGAATGGATTTATCAATGCCTATCCCGTCACACACCTGAGACCTATCTGTGGTCCCTGAGAGGACCTAAAAGATGGATTCATCCCCAAGTCTTGAGAATTACTTGTGGGAAGTGAGGGCAGTGAGCCAGCTCTTTGGGAGGAGCTTCCTGACTGTATTTGGTAGCTCAGAGCTGATGTTAAGTGAGAGACCTTGCTGAAGAAATGGGTTTCCTGACTTTCAGAAGCACAAGACTTGAGATGCTGGGGTGGTGGAGGTCAAATCCGGCAGTAAGCTGGCAGAAGTAGAGGCTGGTGGTGACCATGACAGGCAGCACTTCCCTACCTGTGCCTGCATGCTCATGGGATCCATAGCATCAGATAGGTGTGTAACCCCGCTGAGGTTCTTCTCCAAGATTTAGATAATGAGAAAATTCTGGGTCGCTCAAAGAGCAGGCTGGTTTAAGAGACCTCAGTGAAGTCACAACTCCTCACTTCACTCTGTGACTTGAATCACTTTACAAACTCAGAATAAAAGAAGAGCAACTCTGAGGAAGGGCTCTGTGATAGCTGTGAATCACACTTGGGGATAATTGGACACTGGGGTGAGGGACACATCCTGCCAGCGCTTTTGGGGTCTCTCTGGGCATCCAGATTGCTGTATGATCTACTTACCAAGGGGAGACTCAAGGGAGTAATTTGGTAGATAAAGTTTGAGCTCAAGTCAACCTCCCAATACAGTCAGGGCTATCTCAAGCCCTGCCCATGTTATTTCCTGAGTTTCTGCGTATAGAGTTGGAAGGTCTACCTTCCGCAATGGCTTTTTGATCTCTCCAGCAAGGAGTTCTGACAGGAAGAGATGAACAAATACAAAACAGCACCTGTTGCTGAGGGAACTACTGAGGCAGTGTTGCCACTGAGGTCTTGAGAGAGGTCCGGTGGCTAAAACCATCACAACCCCATTCGACTCTAGTTTGGTTGATGGATAAGACGAATAGATTTAGAATGACATAGAATGTGGTTCATTTAATTGAATCATTATTCTAGTCCTAGGAGCTTTTATCATTATGATAAGTCAAGAAAAGTCCTGGAATATAGTATGCATTCCTCACATCAGTTCAGGTCAGGCTTTGCTGCCAAATGAGGTACCAAAACTTAACTTTCAGTGTTTTGCTTTGTCTTTTAATTTTATGATTGCCAATAAAAACTCTCTTCCCATTTACCCAGTTGTCTGGTTATTTCTTCTCATCCTTGTTCAAAGACATTACCTCTTGCCTATGCCTTAAATGCTGCCATTTCCCAGCATTGAATTCTAAATCCATTTCTCTTCTAACTCAGTGCGCTCCTCCTTGGGTATTTTTATCCATTCCTCTGGATTCAATTTCTATCCTCTGCTCACAAATTCCAAGTCTGTTTCTCCTGTCCAAGTACCTCCCATGAACACTAGTGCCATATACCTGATGGAATTTTACTTAACTCCATTACAGATAGGTTAACCTCATCATATTCTGAATTAAACCTGTAATCTTCCACCTCAAACCTTTCTTATTTCAGTCAACAGCACGCGTATTCACCCCAGAACAATCCCTTCAGCCAGAAAATAGAGGGGCCTGGCTACCTGCTCAGGGTCAGGAAGTCTGGGGTTCCAGCGCCTGCTCTGTTTCTAAATTTAGGAATGGGATCTGTGCAAGTCACTTAACATTCTTGGATCCAAATTGTATCACCTATAAAATAGGATATTTTTAATTGAAAGGTTTAGGTTTCAGACTTGGCTTTACTACTTAATAATTATGTGACTTCGATCATTTTGTCATTTGTCAAATGAAAATAATGACATCAGGTTCCTAAGGTTGTTGGGAGAAAAAAAAAACCCAAAAAACAAAGGAGATAAAGATGAATGCACTTTGTAAAATGTACAGCATTATACAAATGCTTGCTATTATGATTATTATCTCTAAATTCTTTTAAAGCTCTAAAATTCTGGTTCTAGGGGTGTGGAAAGGAGCAATATCAGTTATCAATCATGACCAGAATATCCTTTCTGAATACAACAAACAAACTGGCTAAGTTATAAAAATCACGAAATGGGAAAGTGTCTGTCTTCTCTTTCTTTTACTTAAAAATTTATTTATTTAAAAAAATTTTAAATAGGAATTGTATATATTTGAGTACACATAATGTTTTAATGTATATATACAGAATAAAAAGATTCCGCAGCCAAGCTAATTAACACATCCATTTCCTCCCACATTTACCTTTTTGTGTGTGTGTAATGAGAACACCTGAAATCTCCTCTTTTAGCAAATTTCCAGTATACGATACAGCATTATCAACTATAGTCATGGTGCTGTACATTACATCTCAAGACTTATTCATGCTACATAACTGTCGCATCTGTTCTCAATGAAAATCTTCATGAAGTCACGAATCGTGATTTATAGCTCAGAGGCGATGGCCACTCAGGTCGAAAGGAAAGAATCCTTAGGTCTCCATCTTTTTCAGCCCCACAGTGATGCTCTGTTTGGACCCAGTGTAATTCAGCCCCAGCTCCCCGGGAAATGATCAGAGGCATTTTTGAAAGTCAAATGTGCGAGGAGAAAGCTTCCTGGGCTGGGTCACCCCCTTCAGCTGCCTCCTTTCTCCTCTTTAAGGCTTTCAAAGAGTGCAGCATTCCTTTTTTTATTTCCTTAAAGTCTTTCTTTTCATCTGCAGCACGTCTAACTCTTGTCTCATTATAATTTCACTTATTTCTATAAAAGAAACCTGACAGCTACAGAACATTTGAGGGAAGGGTGGAAGGAGGGTGGGCGTGTGGGGGAGTGAAGAAGCAGAGAGACAGAAAAAATAAGGGACGTGCCCGTGGATGGGAGTCCTCAGAGCACTCTGGCGGGTGACACTTTCAGAAAGGCCTGCGTCTCAGCCATATGGCAGCTCAGTCCCTTGGCATTATTTTCAGAAGGCACCTAGAGCATTAATAGAAAATGAGATGAAATCATAGCAGCTTAAATAGCAAAGAAGTAGCCCAGTTTCCCACTAAGTCAACCAAATACATAATTCTTTGACAAGGCTTCTTAACAGTGATGCTGGGCATCTATAGCTCCATCTGTGTTTGCTGCAACCCACGGTATACGTTTTTATTAGAGGCTGCAAGTTCTTACTAATTCTTTCATTCATTTCTTTCTTACTTCATTTCAAAAAGTGAATTGAGGGTATTATGGACTGCATGTCTGTGTCTTGCCTCCGCCTCTAAATTTGCATGTTGAAATCTTAACCCCCAACGTGATGATATTAGGAGGTGGGGCCTTTGGGAAGTAATTAGATCAGGACAGTGGAGCACCCAGGAATGGGACTGGTGCCCTTATAAGAGGCCGGAGAATTAGCTTGCTCTCTTTCCACTGTGTGAGGACACAATGGCAAGTAAACAGTGTGCAACCAGAAGAGGGTTCTTACCAGAACACCACCATGCTGGTCCCTTGATCTCAGACTTCTATCCTCTAGAACTGGAAGAAATAAATTTTTGTTGTTTCTAAGCCACCCAGGCTGTGGTACATTGTTACAGCAGCCTGAACCGAATAAGACAGAGGGATACAAATTTCTCCTGCTTTTCACACAACCTGTCCTCTCTAATGAAGAGTTTCCAGTATGGCAGCTTCCACAGACCATCTGAGAAAATTAGTTGTGCTCCTATGGAAATAGAGAACAAAGAACAAGAAAAAAAGACTTTCGTTCCTGAGAATATATTCCACTGTTCCCTCAAGCTTATAGTCTTTATATTCTCTGTGATCCCATCTACCATTTAGACTTTAGTACAGGACTGATAGTATATGAATCTTTTTGCAGCCTTAGTAGGTTACAAATTAAACCCTATCCTGTTCTGATCACCGTAATTGACATGAAATATAAAGTACGATTTCAAAATAAACTCACCTTCTGATTTATCAAATATCTGAGGAATGAATTAAAAATATAGTCTAGATGATTTTCCTTGTGTTACTATTATCAGTGCTGCATAATACAAGTTGTCCCTTTATTTAGAAGTAAAATAGAAAGAAACATATCTTTACGTACATTTGTGGATAAAAGCATTTACCTATGACTCATGGTTTCCCTGTAACTTTTACCAGCTTCCATAAAGTTACCTAAAGATAAACTCTCTTGAATGAACAGTGTACTTCCTTTTATAACTTTGATTTCCTTAGAGTTACTGCTGATCTTTCTTTTGATAAATTTTGGAGTAGGGAGAAGATGGAGTTTGACAGCTACCAACAGGAAGCTGGCAGTGGTCCTCAGGGGTGGGAATAACTATGATGACACAAATGATGGCTCACCCACCTCCACTAGATTTAATAGGGATAATTTGATCCTTTCATGCATTTTTAATTGTTATTCTTTCCAAAAGGAAAAGTCTATGAAGGTTCAGGTTTATAACATTTGAAATCACTCTCTTTTTTTTTCTCCTAACGTGTCTTTGTGAGTCTTATCTATACTTTTGTCTCCTCAGTTCTTTTAAGAATCATAATTGGTGTGATTATCATTGCTATGAGAATAATTAACCACAGCTTTTTGACACTCTAAATTGGGAATACAGAATTCTCAAGCAGTGAGGATGGAACAGCTAAACCATTCCACTTTGAAACTGAAAAGGGCTGTACCGACTGAATTCAGGTGCAATGATTTTGAGTCTTTTGCAGTTTTTACTTAATAAGGTAGAGGGAAGAAATAAAACTGCTCACATTTTCACGTGAGAAACTGAATGGAAATCTTCTTAATGAGCTAATTGCCTGTTATGACCAATAAATAAAAAGAAGTGAAAGATAAGTATATTGAGAACCAAATTTCTCCTCACTGACTTATTCCACTGCCTTGGAAAATGACTGTAATGTTTTAAAAATTCAGACAAGGAAGCTATAATCATGATAGCAGACTCAAACATTTGCATTACCCATTCTCCCTTCTACCATTAGAATGTTCTAATATTTGAATGAAATGAAATTTTCGTTCTGAGTATAGATAAGTTGAGGAAGCTCTGAAATAACTAAAGGGATAGCACTTTCATTTACATAATCATAGGGTTATATTTTAGGCTTATTTTGATAATCTAGTGTAGTCAATTTTACTTATTCCAACATTTACATAGCTTTCTCATCTGAATCCAAAAATGATCCAGGAACATTGCAAAAACAATCAAACAATAAAGAAAGTATAAAGAAATGAATTTATCTGGAATTCTTCCTTCCAGAGATTACTGAAATTTGCACTGTGGTTAGTACTTTCCATAAATGAAGTCATGCTATAGATAATTTATAAACTGTTTTTGTATCCAATGATGAACGACATTTAATAGATACTGTAGAGTCATGAAAATAACATGTTTAGTCCATCATAATAATGTGCTATAATTTATTTGGTCAATCTTCTATTGATGGATACTTAATGCCTCTTCCTATGAGCAATCTTTGAAAGAACACATTCAGAGCACACTCTTTGGGGAATTTTCTGATTATCCTCTTAAAGTGTGACTACAGACTTTTAGTGCTAGATGGAAGCTTAGAGAAGATCTAATCCATCAAGGGTTCAGGAGTTTAAAATATCTGCTCAAGGTTATAAACTTAATTAGTGACAGAGTCAAAGCGATCTATTTACTGAATGCACAAGATGACCATAGTGGCCCGACAAGTACCATGGAGAACAAAAATGTAATTTTCAAGGCAAGAGCTGCAAACTCGCCATTTGGGACCTATCAAAGCTGTAGCAAGTAAACTGTGAGCCACGTACAAGGTGCTTAATAATTATGTGGTTATTAAATTAGAAAGTTACACTTGATACCAGAACTTTCAAAACACTGTCCTACCTCCTTCTGCTCAGTCTCTCATTACATCCATTCAACTTGCATCCTATTAGCTATCGGTTTAAGAATCAAACCTCTTTATGTCATGACCTACTATACTCTTTTGTCTTTGTAACTACTGCTGAACCTAGACACAAAATTAGCACTCTTTGCTGATAGAATGAGTAAATAAAAAGTTCAGATACAATTCAATAGAAAAATGGACGCTGTTATTTCTGTTGAATAGATTATTAATGAATTAGAACAAGTTTGCCTTTAGAGGGTATAAGCATGATGATTTACAAGGTAAAAATGACACCAGTCTTGGACTGGGCTAATGGCTGTGGGATTGGTGAGGAAAGGACAGCTCAAAACCGTAGTATGCAGAACAAAGAGAAGGACTAAGTCATTAGGTGTGCTGGGATTCACCTGAGAACAAAGGAGAAGGAAGAGTTTGAATAACACCACAGTGATGATTCTGGGGACCTGAATAATAAGAGCCTTTTTTTCTTCTCCTTTTACAAGTTATGAAAGCTGAGCAGGAGAAATGCATAGAGTGAAAGTAGATGATTTCATTTCAGAGTTGTGGAATTCGATTCCAGTCTTTCTCAGTAACTCTAATTCAACCTGTTTCTTGGGTAAAGGATGCCCTGACTTGGGCCAATGAAGGTAGGATGTCATGAGAGTCTGTGGCAAATATATGGCTGAAATCATGATAACTCCTGCAATGCCAAGACTTAATTATTTAATCCCTAACAAAAGTAGAAAGAAGTGGGGCCAGCCTCGTAGCGCAGAAGTTAAGTTCGCACATTCCACTTCAGCAGCCCAGAGTTTGCTGGTTAGGATCCCGGGTGCAGACCTATGCACTGCTTATCAAGCCAGGCTGTGGCAAGCGTCTCACATATAAAGTAGAGGAAGATGGGCATGGATGTTAGCTCAGGGCTAGTATTCCTCAGCAAAAAAGAGGAGGATTGGCAGCAGATGTTAGCTCAGGGCTAATCTTCCTCAAAAAAAAAAAAAACACAAGTGTTTGACATTCATGTAAATAAACACATATTTCGATTATTGGCTGTTTAATAAATATTATCAATCTATGTGTTTAATAATTTATCTTAAGATTTTACTGATGATATGGTTGTTTACCAATCTGTAGTTTATTGCGGGGAGTATGTGTGCTATTGCATAACATGTGTTTAGAACTGGATCTAGCATACCATAGCTATTTATAAATTCATTCATCAAATATTTATTGACCATCTACTCTGGATCAAGTGAGCACATACAGAAAGTGCCCAATATATTGTAGCTATTTATGAATTCAATGTTCTCCTTGAAAAAAAACACCCTGCCTTCCCTTCCCTTCTCCCCCTTCCACCCTTTAACTTGGATGTGACTTTGACTTGAACGCCAAGCAAGAAAACGCCGTCCAGCTTTAGGGCTCTGCATCTTCTTCCCTTTCTTCCAGGACAACTCTTCCCAAGACATTCGTAGATCTCCCCCCTTTCCGTGCTTCAGGTCTCTGCTTAATTGTCACTGTCATGGGAGGGCTTCTCTAAACACCCCATAAAAACAGCAATGCATTCCTTCCACCGCCACCTAGCACTCTGATTCCTTTATTTGTCTTATATTTTTTTTGTTGCCATAGCATTCTCATCCCCTGACATATTCTTATATTTTAACTTCTTTCTTTAGTTCATGGCCCCTGCTGTCTTCCCATCTAGAGCACAGACTTTGTTTATTGTAGTCAACATTGTCTTCTTGGCACCCAACACCCAGCGGTAAGCAGACACTCAGTAATTGTTTGTTGAATGAATGAATAAAAGAGAAGAAAAAAGAATGACAACCATCTATTAACTATTTTAGTGTGTCAGGCAGTATGCTACATACTTTGTATACCTGTTTCATTATTAGTAGAGTAACTCTATGATAAAGGCTTAATTAGTGCCACTTGAAAATTTGAAGAAATGACCATTATAGCTCCAAAAAGATGGGGAGACTACCCTGTGCCTCTGATCAGGAGGCAGGAATACATTCCCACAGGGAGTCAGTTCTGCGTGAAAATCCAAACACTGAGAACTCTGCACAATTTGTCTAGCTTTGACTTCAATGCAAAAGGATCTTGGCCACGGTTCCTCAGGAGGCTTTTGTGCTAGAGCCCACAAGGCTCCCCTAATGTGATTTGGCTTGAATTATGTACTTGTTAGTCAATTGGAACTTTTACATTTCATTTGGTTCTTTGCCATATAAATAACCCTGTCTTTACTCGACACAAGATTATGTACTAGCCTGACTGCCCTTTGAAATTAAACGTTACAAAATCAGTGAGGTATCATTGAGGGTACACTGCCTGAATGAAAAAAACTTCCCAAGAAAAATCTTTTTATGGTTCTTTCTGGGTGGGGGTCAGGATGGGGCCTAGATGTTTGGCACTACCAGATTGCATAGGCTGTGTTTTTCTCTCTTCCCACGCTGTTTTGACATATTGATGACTCACCCCAGAATGGCAAATAGTGGGTCTGACATGAATATCCCAGCTTTCCCTATTACTATGAAAACATCCATTAAAATATGTCAAGAGTAACCAAAGATAGAGAAGCTAAGCAAACGTGGGAGGGAAAAGGGAGGGGAAAAAACAAAAACCCCAAATCTGCTTTACAACTGAAATCAAGGTAAATTACAGACATAATATGCTTCTTCTGTAAATTATAAGCATTCTGGATTAGAGTCTCTGTCTATGTAGAAGTTTCTTTTCTAATGCAGAAGTGAGAGAGGACAGCTCTTCCTCTGTGACTTTATATGTATATATACAATGTTGGAAGGAATGTCTCTGGTTAAAGCAATCATCTATACAAATCCATCCTGATGAAAGACCCTCATAGGACATACTGTGTCATCCAACAGGTATGACCAGCTCCCTTGGAGTCCTTTCTATGGTTGAAGAAGCACTGGATTAGAAGTCAGTGGCAAAATGGACTATGATCTAATTTTTTTATGTGTGTCCTTGCACATCATGTTTCTATATGTACACATGTTTACATACATACATGTTTATATGTAGAATATGTTCATCCGTAGGCATATATACTTGCGTGCGTGCATGCATATGCGCACGTGCATGTGTACTTCTGTATGCACTGTGAATGGGGAGGCTGTATGCTGCCTTTTCTGATTCTAAAACACCATTATGCACTAAAATACATTTATTTTTCCTAATTCTGGGACTCTTTACACGGTATATGATCACTCTCAACGATTGTGGGCAAGGTGAGGGAAGAGATCATGATGTGAAAGAAATGAGTGAATGAAATAAATCGACAGAAATTTTTCCTATGAATGGTCAGAGAACCAATACATTCAATTTTGTTCCAATGCAATTTACAAATAATTACCAACACCAACAAAGAAACTACAATCAATCATGGCTAAAACACATAATGAATGAGTGTTGAAAAGAAGATAATACTAAGAGATGCAGCTTTGTGGAAGGATTGGGCAGATACAGATCTGTATATGGACAGGCTTACCAGATACCAGCTGGGTAGGGATTCCGGACTCAAGTATCAGAATTAGTTGTTATAACCAAGTGTTAAAAGTTTTGTGTGCTTTATGTTCTACAATTATTAAAAGTTTGTGATTTCTTTCATTGCTGCAGAAATAACACTAGGTATTTTGGACATGTAGCGAAAAATATCATGAATCTGTCAGCTAAAAAACTGAGTTTTTCCACCAGAAATTCTGCCTACACTGGAGCAAATTATGCAATTTCTGGACTCACTTTATTTGGTTCTAAAATGAAGGTAATCTCTAAAGACCCTCCCAGCTTTAACATTCTTTAATCTAATAATTCTGCTTCTGTGCACTTGGTCTACATGAGAGGTAAAGGCTGAGAAACATTATATGGGAGAGAAAAATGATGTGAACTAAGGAATCTGAGGAAGAAAGAAACTACAAACATCCAAGGAAGAACAACTTAGAAAATATGAGTTTAATGTGAAATATTAAATATTTAAAATATTTCCCGGATCTAATCATATCCCACTCCTTATATATCCCTTGAAGAGTGATGAATAATGGAGATGAGACCTCTCTCCAGAGGCTATTTGGAATTTTTGGAGACTTTTTACTTTCCCAATATTTTGGTGGATGCTAATTACATGGAAGAGGCCATGCAGAGATGCTAGATGTCTTAAATACTTGGTTTCCCACATCACACAAGACTTCCTTATGTTCTTCTAGGTATTTATGAAGATGAAAAGCCCATTTATCATTGAAATCTAACTCCATTTTACATGTAAATACTATATTATTGTATGTTTTTCATATACAGTAAATTTTACAAGAATGTAACTAACATGTAAATTGAGGAAAAAAATATATTTTTTCCTTTGGAACATGATCAAGAGTTGTTCTCCATTTTCAAAAAATTGTGGTAGCTATGACCATTAAACTCATGGCACTTAAGCAACCAATATGATGTACCCATGTTTCATTGCAGTAGAAGCTACCACATTTCTTGTTATTCTACGTATCAATGCAAATACCTGAACACGTCTCTGTGTCTTCTACAGTAGTCTGCCCAAGCATTTACATGTGGAAATGCATATTATTTTATTATAAACTTTTATTTTAATTGCTACTTTATATCATAGTTATATAAATTTTAACATATGTGTAGGTAGGTTCTATAACCTATGAATTTCATTTCAGGATAGTCAATAGGCATTACGAAATAGTTGTTACAAAAAAGGGAGCATTGATCAGGATAGGATTGAGAATCACCATTCTGGAATATTCTTTTTCCATTAGCCTATCAAAATATCTTCCTTTCGTTGTTTCTTCCAACTTTCGAGACAAATGTGGTGACTACACTCAGAAATTCTGCTATCGTCTCAAACTTCCAAGTCAACACGTGTAAAACTAAATTAGAACCTCATATAACCTCATCCAACCTTCAATAAACCGTGGTTCTAACTTGTCCGTTTCCTTCCTTCTTGTCTGGATTCACAGTTCCTGGCACACTTTTGGTCCATCTCTTCCCCCGCTGATTACTTCCCCTGAGTTCCTAATAGGACTTGCAGTTCAGATCCTCTCCATGCTCTGCCTTTTGTGCTAGTAAACATGGTGCTGACAATGATGGATCTCATAGACCCTGGCTAGGAATCTTTAAGGACAGAAGAAATAGTCCATTAGGAATTGTCGAGTTGCTCATGCTAAAAGAACACCATAGGAGCAACTGGTATTATAGCCATTATGGCAATAAAGAAACAAAGTTTTCATATCTCTTAGACTCCAGTTCTTGAAGTTCCAGAGACCTTCTTGTGGACGTCATTGGACACTTAGACTAGGCCAAATGTCTTTGTTTTTGATCTTCTTTATGCCACCTTCCCACCTCACATTTTATTTTGTGTAATAGCACCCCTGGAGGTCTGGGTGCCTGGCCACCCTGACTGGTTATGCCTCTCTCTTGGCCTTTGAGTTTAACCCTTTTTAAGGGAAGCTAGAAACTTTGAGGCATAGCTGGCATCAGGGCCAGTTAACTCAAATCCTAAACCAGTTTTCTCAAAATATACTCTTATCAGGCATCTACTCTGATTGGTATCCTCAACGTCCATTTCTTGTAAAAATTTTTATTTTTCTTTTGAGGAAGATTAGCCCTTGGCTAACATCCATTGCCAATCCTCCCCTTTCCTCTGAGGAAGATTGGCCCTGAGCTAACATCTGTGCCCATCTTCTTCTATTTTATATGTGGGACACCTGCCAAAGCATGGCTTGATGAACAGCGCATAGGTCCGTGCAGGATCTGAACCGACCAACCCCAGGCAGCCCGAAGCGGAACATGCAAACTTAACTGCTGCGCCACCAGGCCGGCCTCATAAAAGTATTTTTGACTTGCTTTCTGAGGCCATCTGTAATCTTGTGCTCATATATCTAATTGATCTAGCATTTATTTCTCATTCCACCTCATTTTTACTGTATCTAACTTGCTACAATTATTTCTAGTTCCAAATCTTTGCTCACATATTTTTCCCATCTCTCATGCTCTTCCTTCTCTCCACCTCTCCCAAAAGTATTCTTATCAAGGGTCCAGTTTAAGACCCCCCTCCCTCTGCAGTTTCCCCCGACTGTCGTTTTGGGCGCACCAATTTCCCTTTTCTCCATAAATTCCTTTGGCACTTACTGAAATTGTTACTTGAATTACTGCTTTACCTATTTATTCTATGTGAGACTTAATATGGTCAGTGTTGAAAGGGTTTATACTTTTTTTCATGCTTTCTTAGTTAGCTCAGAGGTGGTATTCAGTTAATGTTAGAATAAATAAATCATTGTTAAAATGCATAATTTTTAAAAGTCTGAGAACCAGAAAAATAAACTCAATCTTTGATGAAATTAAGAATTATTTCTAAAAACAAAGCATAATATATGAAATGGAAAGGCATTGAAAAACTGATAAATGACTTACCAAACAAGAGGAAGTTTATATTTTTGATTCAGGGAGAGATTTCACAGAGGGAAAAAGGAGTTCAAAATGAAAGCCTGTATAAGTGAAGATCGGAAAAATCCATTACTAGCTTTAAGGAAATCCGAAATTTGCCCCAATAAGGGAAAATTGGGCCTCAACTGCACTGAAGTGTGTGATTGTCATAGAATGCCAGGAAACCACTGGCTAAACTTCACGTCTGTCATATGCAAAGTCCATGTATCTTCCACTTGTAAAACTTGGACACCTGGCTGCTATTGGTGGAAATCTAAATTAGAACACTGCTACTACAGAATTCTGGGACATGTGGTTCCCAGCCAGCTTCCAGCCTCTGGTAGCAGAGGAGAGCACCTGAAGGGAAAGGGGATGAATGTTGGTTTCCACTATGTGCTTGTGGCATTTGTAGTGTGTCACAGCCGTCAAACCTAAGCATCTGCAGGTAGAGGATTCCAAAGAAGGAGAAACAAACCGTTTTCTCTGAAGCCAGCCAGAAATGCTCAGGAACTGAAACATTGGAATGTAATCAAGTGAGTTGGGAGGCTAAAAAGAGAGAAAACAAAGTCTGTATAAGTAGAAACACCAAAATGAGGCAATTATTTACTCCACTAAAAAATTATAAATATAAAAGTAGTAAAATATGGGAGGAAAACAGGGATGTATGGCTTAAAATATTCATCTATAAGGAGAGAAAATCAATATTTACTAAATATTGAATATGACACATCAATATACCTATTAATTAAAAATTTCAAAGTTTATTTTTTTCAGAAAAAAATGGTGAAGAATTAAAAGTTTTTGCATTTGAGGTTGGACACATGGGATAGGAGAAGGGAAGGAAGAGACAAGACGAACTTTTTTTAACTTTTTTTTTTTTTTTTTTTGCTGAGGAAGATTCACCCTGAGCTAACATCTATGCCAATCTTCCTCCATTTTGCATGTGAGTCACTGTCACAGCACAACTGACAAGTGGTGTAGGTCCATGCCCAGGATCCAAACTCGTGAACCTGGGCTGCCAAAGCAGGACATGCCAAACTCAACCACTACACCACAGGCCTAGCCCTAGTAAGAGACCGTTTTTAAAAATACAACCTTTTGGTGCTAAATGGCATTTTACCTTTATTTAATGTTACATTTATGTGTAATACATTGATAAAATAAATTTAAAGTGAGAAAATTAGTGAAGTGAGAAGTCCAAATCATAACAAAATATATATATATGAAAATATAAACAGAGGGAATATAATTTCAGAAGTTTAAGAGGGAAAGAATTAGGAAAACATTAATTGAAGATGTATTAGATAAATAGAAAATAACTTGTCAAGGAAGAGAAAGGATGATCCCAGCATCTGCAGATGGCAGATTCTCCAGACTTCCTCTTCCAGAATCTAATTAATCTACTCCATTGATGTTTCATTGAGAGTCAGAGGTAATGGAGAGTAGAGACAATCAATTATCTGTAATAGAATTTAGTTTAGAATGCTCATGTTCGATAGCCATCACAGAGCAGTTCTGCTGTAAGGTTTACCAAGCCCTACTCTAGCAAAACAGTGAGTATTTTAATTTTTTTGTGCTAAATCATTACTTATTTATAGAAAGATAGCATTGCATTCCAAGATAGAATGTATATGCTACTATGTTCAACATATAAAATTTATAGCCAAAGGGAATATGTCTTCTTCCAGCTTGTGGGGTGGTTCATCTTAAAAGAAAAAAAAAAAACCTAAATATTTATTCAGTGTCAGTTAGGTATAATCCTTCAGTGGTTTCCCAATGCCCTTGGGGTAGAGATTCCAAAACACAGAATGACCTCAAAGTCTTATATATTCCACCCCCAACCCCAACCTTGGCTAATTGCATGTCACCCTCCCTTTCCTCCTAAGCCAGCAATGCTCTTTTTCTCTTCAGTTGCCTTTGCTTGTACTGTTTCTTATTCTGAAGTACTGTTTCCCTTCTTCTTTCCCTAATTAATTCTTAACACATCCTTTTATTTTTAACATGAGTTTTAACATTTTCAGGGAAGATGTTCCAGGCCCACTTCCCCATCCCACACCAGAGCAGATTAGGTCTTCTGAGCTTATGTTCCTAGAACACCCTGTCCTTTATCATTTCTCATAATAAATTTCTATCATTATTTGATTAATATCTTCCTGGCCAGCATACTGCTAAGACTGTGTCTGCTTTGTTCCACCATTGCATTCTTCGAATCTAGCATCAGAGGTGGCGTATAGTAGGTATTCAATAATATTTCATAAATAAATGCATGAATGAAAATCCAGTTTTAGGCTAAGAAATTGTTGACTATGATAGGCCTGAGGAAATAAGTTTTATAATTATTTCATTATTTGAAAAGAACCATTATCCTTAAAATATATATTTGATTAAAAAAATATCATAGAGACAGAAGATTTAAAAGAAGAGAGATCACTCAGTTTATTTTTCTTATAAGGCATAATATCTAAACTTTATATTTAAGACACAAAAATAAGCATTTGAAATAGTAAAAGTACTTATTATTAATACAGTCAGTTCCTTTACATTCTAGTTTGGACCAAATTTCAAGAAGGTAATAATGGAATTCCAATTAAGGCACTCTAAAGAATATAATAGAAAGTAAAAGCAAATTATTTTACTAAAATCTCAGTGCAATGCTGCAACTGATGGTGGACATTTAAATGACATTTCTTCCTATAAAAAAATTCATAAGCCAAGTCTCTTAGTTGTTGATTCTGAAAATGTATGGCAATTTGTCAAACACAGTGGTTTGAAAATTACTCTGAAATAAAATGAGTTTATGACTTTTGCTACGTAGAGTGCTTGATGACCATTATTTTGAAGTTTTACATTGGTTTTCTTTTCTTAGAACGATATACTATTAAACACTATAGAGAAAGAAAGGTAAGGGGAGAAAGAGAATGGAGAAACTTTATGAAGAAATGTGTCTCTTCCCCTTGATGTTCAATTTATCCATCCATTATTTCATTTAATGCTGAATACGTGCCAAGGAGTATTTGAATCCCTGCTTTTTACAACCTACCAAATTAAAGTCCTCATTTATATCATCACTCTCTACTACTTAACAGAGCGTATTGTGTAATTAAAAAACCCCCAAACCAAAAAACTTCGATATTAGGAAAGTCCTAGTTCAAATGTCAACTGTATACATTTGGTCAATATACTGATTCCATTCAACCTTTAGTTTTCTTATTAGTAAAACATCGCTAAGTTTACCTACCACGTGCAATTGGTGTGTGAAGATTAAGTAACATCTTAAAGCACTAGACACATAGTAAAGGGAGACCTTTTGGAAAACTTTGAGATTACAGTTGTGTATTAAATGTGAAGGTTTAGGAATAAGAATCATTTAACTTCTTCTGGTCCCCTCAGTGGTATAATTTTATAACATCTTTTTTCGACGTTTAAGTGTAAAGACGTCTGCAGAGGGACAGGTATAATAACTATGTTATTTCTTAATTAATTGCAATTTAAATTTAATAATAAGGCTGAGAACATCTGCATTTTTGTTCTGTAAACAGTGCCTTACGTTAAATGAAAGATACACATTGTACCCGATGTTTCTGATTTCTTTAATGCTGTTTTGAAAGCTGCTTTAAAGCTGTGGTCAATAACAGAAGAAATGGTTTGTCACCAGCTGTGTTCAATAGCTGCAGGCCATTAAAATTCTCCTGATAAAATTCTCCTTTGGTGTATAAGGTAATTCATTCGTCAGACTGACGGATATAGATATAATTTATGGATTTCTAAGAAGCAAGCAAGGAACATGCATAAATATAGACCTTTGCAGAGAGAAGAATATACAAGAACCAATGAGCAGATATATTTCCAGTAGACTCTCGTAATATTCTGATGTCTTCTTTGCCACATTTAATTTGACGAAGGCTTTTACCTTTTAGAGTTAATGTTTCCCATTGACTTCTAAAATTAACATTAACTTAAAGAAGGCAAAGACGCAATAAGCCCCATCTGTTGCACAAAGCTGCTTGGTGGATTCAAACTTCAAGAAAGACTGGAGATTCTCTATATGCATATATTATACACACACACTTACACCACATTTAGGGCTAATTAAATCCACAAGTCTATTTCAGCTCAGCCACTACTCAAACGGGAAAAGTTTTCATATCTGTCATTTGTCAAAGTTTATTTTAGTACCTGATAATTGTCTGGGTGTAAATATATAAATTCAGTTATGAGATCATCAGTCAAATCAGTTACAAAATTTTACCCTGACTCGAGGGAAAGAAGACCCCAGGAAATAATCAAAATATATTTGTATGCAAAGAGCACAGTGGAAATGAGGCACAGACGTAGATAATTTAAGCAAAGGCAATCTTTGAACTATTTCTTTTTTATTGTCTTGAAATATCAGATGAAATTGGGAATTTTAAGGCCTCAGTTATCTGAAGAATTGCTTTGATTTTTTAAAAAATTTTTATGTATTTATGAGACACATACCTGCAAGAATCTAAAATCATTCCTTGCATTATTAATTGAAAACAAGACGAGAAAAGCCTCTTAAGTATATTTCTTCCACTTTTATTTGTGTTAGAATGCAAATCTACTAGGTACTACTTTATCACTGTCACTTATCATTGTAATTCAGCATCATTATGGCAACATCCGCCTAAATAATATGATGAAAGAAAGAGAGAGAGAGAGAAAGGAAAGAAGGAAGGATGAAGGGAAGGAGGAAAAGAAGGGAGGGAGAAAGGAGGGAAGGAAGAAGGGAAAAATAATACATCAGCAAAGGTGATTTGGTTGTAAGTGAGCTGCTTAGATATCAAAATACTCTTAACAGTCAACTGTTATTCTGTGTGAATCTAGTATCTATTAAATGCAAAGAGTGTTTGGAGTTGCTTTTTATGTTTTAATTATTGGGAGATATTTCTGGATATTGACTTTCTGATTGCTGTACTCTCTTCATCTGTCTTTACCATGCTTACAAGTTTGATAATAATGCGAATATTGATAAAGAAGTTTAACAATTTAAGGTGAAATTTTGAAATTATTTATTTCATGCAGATGTAGACAAAAGTTAAAAACGTATTAGAGTTGTTATGGCAAAGGAAAAGTATATATGAAATTATAAAAATTTGCAATGAAGGCTAATTTTAGTATTACAGCATGTGAAAGATCCTGGAAAAGGCCCCAGAACTCATTACCTTATTTTGGGAGAAAACGTCATCAAAATTGTCCCATCCGAAGAAAGAGAAATTAACAAATCCTTCAGTAAAACCTATACCACTTCACAACACTGTTGGAAATTACTTTTTTCAAAATGTTATATATAAAAAGAGAAATAATAAGTGCTTAAATTTTGTGTTACTTTTTTTTAGTGCACATATAAGTGTTCATTTTAAAAAGAGTGGGTGACTGTATTGTGGCAGTTACCATCTGAAAGTAAAGTATGTTGAGATGTCGCATTTTAAAAATTTTAATATTTTTCCATTTGCAGCAGTACTCAAAGTCAGCAAAACCCTAAATAAGATGATTAGCAAGTAATGTGAGAAGCATAGCTTGAAATGGCTTTAAAAAGAAAAAAGAAACATTTATGTTTCCAACCCAGATGACGTCACAGGCCAGAATTTACCTTCCCACAAGAGACAACTAAGAAAAAAAACAGACAAAATATAAGAAAAATTATTTAAAAGAAACTGGACATCAGCAACAGAGGACACTGATTTGCTAGAGACAAAACAACAAATGAGATGAGGTCTGGCATTCCTCAGCTTATTGCCAGGTGAAAGTCTGCAGCAGCATAAGACAGGGAGCCACAGCAGCACCCAGAGCTCTCTTTGACAGGAGAGAAAGCTAGAATTTTGGCTAAGAAAGATGTCTAAAATTCACAGGACGGAGTGAGAGAGCTGCAGGCAGAGAGATCTCTAAAGATCTGCAAAGGGTCCTGCTCGAGTCTTCAGCTGAATACTCAGCCATGAAAGCATGCAACAACATGAACTGAGGCTGGGGAAAGGACCATTAAAAGGATTAGAAGGACCAATCCTGAGGACTCAAGCCTGGCTGAGGATAATTTCTTTTCTTATGAGCCAAAGTGAGAAACCTCATAATTCACAGGGTATCACATAGAGAACTTAAAAAAGCTTTGCCTCAATAGCAGAGCAAGTTTCACCCTAGAAAAACACTGCTCTGGGCCCATCCAACAAACTTGAAACAGCAAGACCTTGAAAGGATCAATTTCCTAGCAACTTACCCAAATCTCCCTAAAAATTCTCAAGAATATTTATAGGAATGCAAATATATTGAGCACATAATGAATAAAATCCAATAAAAAATTACTAGACATGCAAAGGAGATGAAAAATCTTTTTTATAATTAAGAGAAATGACAGTCCATAAAAACCAACTCAGAAATGGCACAGATGATAGATTAAGTAGACAAAGACGCTGAAACAGTTATTATAACTGTATTTAATATGGTCAAAAAACTGGGAAGATGATTGAGGATGGTCAATAGAGGCATGAAAAAGGAGAGGGTAAAGCCCCAAATTTGACTTCTGGAGATGAAAGCTACAGTGTCTGAGATGAAAAATATACAAGAGGGGTTAACAGCATATTATACTTTACAGTAATAAGAGTAGTAAACTTGAAGATGTAGCAATAAAAACTATACAAGATGAAATGCAGACAGAAAAAAGTCTAAAAAGAAAATTCAGAACATCATGATTTGTGAGACAACTTCAAGCAGCTTATTTATAATCTGTGAAGAAAAAAGAGCCCCAAGAAAAAATATTTTAAGAAATAATGCCCAAAATTTCCAAATTGAACAAAACAATCATCACACAGATTTAAAAACTCAATGGTCCCAAAATAAATATCAGAATAACAGCAGACTTCTCATCAGAAGCAATGCATGTCAATTGCCAGAAAAGCAACAAATTCTAAATATTGAGCTGACTAAAGGAACGAAAAGAATACTGTCAGCCTTAGGCGTTGGCCCCCTGGCATAGTGGTTAAGTTCAGGGCACTCCACTTCTGCTGCCCGGGTTCCTGGGTTCAGATCTCCAGTGCAGACCTATACCACCAGTCAGCCATGCTGTGATGGCGACCCATATACAAAATAGAGGAAGATTGGCACAGATGTTAGCTCAGGGACAATCTTCCTCAAGCAAAAAAAGAGGAAGGTTGGCAACAGATGCTAGCTCAGGATAAATCTTCCTCAGCAAAAAAAATAAAAAAAATAAAAAAATACTGTCAGCCTAGATTTCTATACCTAATGAAAATACCTTTCAGAAATAAAGCCAAAACAAGTACAAAAACTAAAAGAATTCAACACCAGTAGAAGTAGACTGTATGAAAGGTTAAAGGTGAAAGGAAAATGATGAGATGAAAATATAGATCTATACAAAGGAATGAGGAGCACCAGAACTGGCAATCATACTGGTAAATATAAAAGACTATATCTATGGTCTTAATCTCTTTAAAAGAGAATGGACCAAGAGAATAAGAAGATGACACAGACTGGAAAAAAAAATATTTGAGCAAAAGATCTGAACAGATACCTCATCAAAGATATACAGATGACAAATAACCGTATGAAAAGATGCTCCATAGCATGTATTACAGGGAATTGCAAATTAAAACAACGGTGCCGCTACACACCTATTAAAATGGCTAAACTCTAAAACACTGACAACACCAAATGCTATCAAGGATGTGGAGTAACAGGAACTCTCATTCATTGCTGGTGGAAACACAAAATGTACAGCCATTTTGAAAGACAGTTGGGTGGTTTCTGACAAAACTAAACATACTCTTATCATATGATCCAGTAATCACTCTCTTTGCTATTTACCAAACGGAGTTGAAAATTTATGTCCACAGAAAAATCTGCACATACATGTTTATAGCAGCTTTACTCATAATTGCCAAAATTTGGAAGCAAGCAAGATGTCACTTCCAAGTGAATGGATATATAAACTGTGGCATATCCAGACAATCGAATACTATTCAGTACTAAAAAGAAATGAGCTATCAAACCATGGAAAGACATGGAGGAAATTTAAATGCATATTACTAAGTGAAAGAAGTCACTCTGAAAGGCTATATACTGTATGATTACAGCTATGTGACATTCTGGAAAAGGCAAAACTATGGAGACAGTAAAAAGATCAGTGGTTTCCAGGGGATAATAGGGAGGGAAGGCTGAAGAGGCAAAACACAGATCTTTAGGACAGTGGAACTATTCTGTCTGATACTACAATGGTGGGTACACATCATCATATGTTTGTCAAAGCCCACAGAATGTACAAAACCCATAGTATGTACAACAGTAAGGTAAACTATGGGCTCTGGGTGATGATGATGTGTCAGTGTGGGTTCATTGATTCTAACAACTGTATCGCTCTGGTGCAGGATGTTGATAGTGGGGGAGGCTGTATGTGTGCAGAGGCAAGGGCTATATGGGAACTCTCTGTACCTTCTGAAAAATTTTGCTGTGCACTTAAAACTGTTCTACAAAACAAAGTCTATTAAAAACCAAGAGAGAGAATGGACTAAGGCAGAAATAATAACTGTCTAGTGTGTAACATATGTATAAGTACATGTATGGCAAGACTAGTTCAAAGAATAGAATGACAAACATAGAAGTATATCTTCAAAGCATTCTTTTATGTGAAGTGATTATAATATCACTTGTATGCAGAATGTGATGAGTAAATGATGTATAATACAAATCCAAAAGTAACCACTAAAATAACACAACAAATAGTTATAGTTAACGTGGGAACAAACAAAATAAAACGAACCTATAAGAAATATTCGATTTAAACGGAGGTCAAAAAAAGAGGGAAAAATGGGGGAAAATTTTAAAGGAACAGAAAGATTTAAATCCAACTTCATCAATAATCATAACATATGATATTGTTTGTATATCCCAATTAAAGGGCAGAAGTGATCATTTTGCCTAAAAAAGCAAGATTCTATTGAAAATTGACTTTAAATATAAAGACACAAATAGGTTAAAAGTAGAAGAGTAAGGAATATATATACCAGGAAAACACTAATGAGAAGAAAGCAGGAATGACTCTATTAATATCAGAGAAAGTAGATTTCAGAGTAAATAATATTACTAAGGATAAATATGTCCATTTCAAAATGATAAAGGAGTCAATTCATCTAGGGGATGCAACAATCCTAAATGATTATGCACCTGATGACACGGCTTCACAAGTCAGAAAGTAAAAACTGATAGAACGGTGAGGAGAAATAGACAAATCCACAACTATACTGAGAAATTTTAGTAAGTGACTCTCGATTACTGATAAAATCAGTATACTGGTCATAAGGAAAAATATAGAAAGCTTGAGCAATGTTCAAATAAGCTGATCTAGTTGATGTTTTCAGAATATTCCATCCCAAAACAACACAATCAAGAAATACAAGAATCAAAGTACTTTTTCAAATGTACATGAAACATTTACTAAAAACAAAATAGTCTGGTCTCTAAGACAAATCTCAGTAAACGTAAAAGTACTCAAATCATATAAAATATGTCATCTGACCACAATGAAATTAAATTAGAAATAAATAACAGAAAGAAAACTTGCAGATTTGAAACGTTTGGAAGCTAGATAACATACTTTTAAATAATTTAGAAGTAAAAAATATGAAAATGAAATAAGAAAGTGTTTTGAAGCCAGAAAATAGAAACAAAACGTATTTAATGAAAAACAAAATGTTTCAAAGCAATATCTTCAGCTGCTACCTGAAGGCAAACTAGAACCGACTAAATTAAATCCTAAGTAAGGAGAAGAAGGACATAGGAAATATCAGGGTAGAAGTCAATTAAATAGAAAACAGAAAAATAATGAGAAAGTGAATCAAACCAAAAGCTATTTCTTTGATGCGACCAATAAAAACAATCTATGTGGGGAAACAGAAAAGACAAATTATCAGTGTCAGGAGCAAGAGTGGTGACATCACTACAGAGTCTACACATACAAAAAACATAAATATGAAATATTATGAACTGGTGATAACTTTGACAACATAGATGAAAATGGAAAATGTCCTTGAAAGTCTTAAACTACAAGAGCTCAATCAAGGAGAAACAGGCATCCACAACAGCCCCATGTGTATTAAAAAGAGTTGAATTTGTAGCTCAAAATCCCTCTTTAAAAATTGCAGATTCAGATGTTTTTAACTTGTGAATTCTACTAAAATTTGAAGGAAAAAATAATGCCCATTCCACACAAGTATTTCTAGAAAATTAAGGAGGACAGACTATTTCTCAGCACATTTGATGAAGCTAGCACTACTCTGATACCAAAACTAGACAAATACATGACAAGAAATGACAAGCCAATATCTCTCATGAACATAGATGCAAAAATTTTAAACTAAATCATAACATATAAAAATCCAACGATAAATAAAAATGATAATATATCATAAAAAAGTGGTAGTGTACCCCCAATATGAGTTTAGTTTAACACTCAAAAATCTGTCAATGGATTCACCATATTAACAGCTTAAGAAAGGAAAACTGTGTATCTCAAGAGCTGAGAAAAAACATTCAAAATCCAATGTCTGTTTTTGATAAAAATTCTCAGCAAACTAGGAATAGTCACAAATTTCCTCAGCCTAATAAAGAACACCTACAAAACAATGTATACCTAACAATATTTTTACCACAAGACTAAATGCATAACCTCTAATTTTAGGAACAAGGTGTTCTTACCACTTCTGGTTCTAGACAGTGCAAATAAGAAAATACATTAAAAATACCCAGTTTGGAAAAGAAAAATTTAAACTCTGTTTGCCAATGACACCGTCATCTATGTAGAAAAATTCTACAGTATCACAAAAAAAGCTGTAAGAACTAATAAATGTTTTTATTAAGGTGGCAAAATATAAGACGAATGTACAAAATAAATTGTATTTCTATATACTGGTAACAGATGTTTGGAAATGAAAGAAAAATATACTACCCAAAATAGTATTTTTTATGACCATCTTTGGAATAAATTTCATGAACATATATAAAGCTTGTGCACTAAAATCTAAAATTTTCCTGAAAGTAAATATAACCTAAATAAATGGAGAGAAAGACTGTATTCATAGATCAGAAAATTTAATATATCAATTCTCTCCAAATTGGTCTATCAGTTCAATACAATGATAATCATAATCTCAATGACATTTTGTAGAAAATATGACAAATAATAAAATTCACATGGCAATGAAAGCAGGCTTGAATAACCAACAAAAATTTGAAAAACAGTAACAAAATTAAAAGAAATATACTATCTAACTTCAAGACTTATTATGAAGCTACAGTAGTCAAGAGACTGTGGCATTGGTATAAAAAGGAATAAATAGATCAACGAAATAGAAGGAGAGTCTAGAAACAGACCCATATGGTCATTTTGACAAAAGTGCAAATTCAGTTCAGTGGAGGAAGGATAGTATTTTCAAGAAGGATAGTATTTTTCAATTAAAAAAATGATAAATTGGACTTGATCAAAATTAGAATATCTGTATTTTGAATGACATGCTTAAGCGAATAAAAAGATAAGTTATAGACTGGGAGAAAATACTTGCAAATCACATGTGATAAAGAGCGTGTAACCCTAATATTTATAAAACTCTCAAACCTCAATAATAAGAACACCAAGAATTCAATAAAGAAATGTGAAAAAGTCTTGTATAGACACTGCACCAAAGAAGATATGAGTTGCAAATAAATGCTTATAAGGTGTTCTATTTGTTGGTCATTAAGGAAATGCAAATTACTAAAACCCACATGTGAGATAACACCCACGTCTATCGGAATGGCTAACATTAAAACTGTGATCATACCAAGTGTTGGTGAGGAATTCGAGGAACTAGAACTTTTGCACACTACTGGTGGGAGCGCAAAATGATGCCACTGCTTTAGAAAATAGCTCAGCAGTTCCTTAAAATGTTAAACATACACCTAGCACATGAATCAGTCACTCTTCCCCTACTTATTTACCCAAGAGAAATGAAAGCAAATGTCCATAAAAAGCTTTTCACAAGAATGTTCATAGCAGCTTTATTTGAAATAGCCCACCACTGGAAATAATACAAGTGTCCGTCAGCAGGTGAATGATAAAACAAACTGTTATACTGACAAATGTCTACTAGAAAATGCAAACCTGTCTCTAGTTACAGAAAGTAGATCAATGGTTGTAGGAGGGTGGGGAGAAGAGAGGCAGGAGAATTACAAAAGGGCATGAGAAAACTTTAGTGATGGGTATGTTCATTGCGTTCACTGTAGTGATGGTTTCAAAGCCATATACACATGTCAAATCTTATCACAGTGTTCACTTTAAATACATGCAGTTTATTGTATAAAGCTGCTAAAAAGATCATTAGAATGTCTCAAAAAGATAAATAATAAACTTTGGAACTACCTACTTTGGCATCTTCCTGGATTTGATGTTATTAACTTGTATGACAAAGTAGGAAAGCCCACATCACTACCACCAGAGGTCAATCATGAGGTTTTCCTTGTATGGCCAGTACCAAGAGTTTGACTAAGATAGAAAGAACTGGAAGACTCTGAAGGTGCAAGCAGGTAAGAGTCAGGAAGCGGACTGGGGATATAACGATGTGTTTAGTATTTCCAAGCACTTTGCTAATTTGTCATAGAAAATTGAAAGGCAACACAGAGCCTAATTCATGCATGCAAGGAACCAACCATCTGGCCAGATAGAACTAAAATGTGTGACACACGAGAAAATGAAGGGCCAACTGTGTGACAAGAATGATTTGTATACCAGACTTGCATAAAGGGTAAAGAATCCAGAGCATAGAAAAGGCAAACAGATAAAATAAGAGATGATTTATCGGTTGGAATATGAATTGAATTGTTTGAAATTTGACTAGTATTTATACAAACAGGGGTTGAGAGAGGAAAATTGTGTAAAAAAGTCAGAAAATGAGGAAGAGGTAAAGGAAGACAGACAGAGAAAACTGAATAGACCCTTCTGGTTAAAATGAGTTTGACTATTGGAGAAAGATAGATAATACGTCTGAGTAGGGAGCTTGAGAAATGTTTCAAGTCAGACAGTAGAAACTGGATTTTATCCGGTGGATGACGTCCTCCCTAATGCATTGAAGAGGCCTCATCTTTAGCGGTGCCTACTGCAGATTCACCGAAGACCATCAGAACAGTCTGCTGACAAAGCAACACTAAGTTTCATGCTGACTATTGTATAAGAGATCACTTCCTTGATAAGATTCTTGGTGGCTTCTTAGAGGAAGGAGGGAAAAGGCAGGCTATTAATGAGGCTTGGGTGGGGGAGAAGTGTCTATCAGGGGTTTGGGGGCTGCTGACAGGGCTTGAGTATAGTTTATGACACAACAGTGTGGAATTGACTGACAGAGCCAGGTGAGAGTTTTAAAGCAGTCTTTGACAATCTTAGCGGAGAAATCTGTTGGCCTGAGAGGTTCTTAAAGTCCCCTATTGTTTGGATAAATGGATTTGGGGGAGATTTCTGAAATGAAGTTATTTGCACCTTCATCTACCTGGGTAAGAGTTTCCTGAAATAATAAGCGCATATTAATACATTCCCTTGGGTAGCATATCATCTTAATGTTGACTGTAGACTATAGAGTTGCAGACTGTTTTGGCTCTCAGTGGTGGCAGTCCTTAAGTAAAGGAACGGCTTACCTAAGAAACAATACGATTTGGTGGGCGATTACATATAGCACACAACAAAAAGGACAAATTAGGATGATCTGAAGGTTGATATTTTGAAAACCCTGACTGAATTTTGATGTTAGAATCATAAAGGTAAAAAGATTTCACAAGAAGCATTGCGGACAAACGCAGTTGACTTAAATATTACTGAGTTTAGGTAATTACTAACGATTCAGAATTCAATGTATATTCGCTTATGTAATTACAATGCATTATAGTCACTTCAAATCCTTTTGGAAACAAAATAGGTATATTGATGAAATAAAAATAAATTAATTGTGATACATTAGAATTCAAGTTAATTATACTGGTTATATGTTTGTTGTGTTTGTATCTATGATTACAAAGCAGAATTTCTCTTTTTTGACTTCCTGGGTAAGTTTCTCTATACTAATTCATAAGACTCCTGTTTTGTATTAAGTTAACCATGCACATGAATTTTACTCCCCTAGATTCTGTATTTCTCATGGGTGTCAAAGAAAAACTATACTGGACAGAATTAAACAGACAAGGAAGACCTTTTTCAAGAATGTTGCAATAGGAGGTTGAAATTGAATGCAAACTCCACTGAAACAAAAGGCAGGAGGACGTTTAAGCCCTGGGAAAAGTGGAAAGGATAGAGTGGAGATTTTGGGGGAGCTCGGTCAATGTCATTAGGCCATCTGTGTTTGCTAATTGTCACTTATCAAAGTCAGGCTCCTCTCCTCCCACAGAGACTGGGAGATAGGGGTGTCATCTCCTTCGATGATTAAGTTTCAAAAAGATAGTCTCCAGGCTCTTGGGAAAGGCAACCCTGGATTATAAAAGTGAAAGAGGCTGGAAGAAGATTTACATCTGGAAAGAAAAAATTTTCAATTTCAAGTTTTCTAAAGTAAATGCATTGGGAGGTTAGGGGCCTATAGACAGGAAGAAATCTATCTACAGTTTAGTCAAGTTAGGGGAATTTAGGGGACTGTTGATGAATGGCTGAGACGGTGGTATCCACCATTCAGTTACCCTCTTTGCAAAAACCAACACCTTGTGTATACTTAGTGCTCATAAACATTTACTGGAACCACAAAATGTAAAAGATCTTATGACACATCCAATCTAATCTTCTCATTATATGTATATAAATTATAAATTGCTATAAATCAATTACTACATATATACTACAAAAGTTGGATATAATTTCTAAGCAAGGCCTTTGCGATAAGAAAATTCTGTTTTAGATATTTAAGAGTATTTTTAAAAATTGGAACATAAGCTTTGATCCTACTGGTTTTTCCTTAGATCTTGAAAGACTTGGTAGTTGCTAAAAGTTTAAATCAACTTGAAAGATAAACATCTTCAAGGGTCTGGTTCATCCTCTTGCTATCCCCAAGCTTATCGCAAAAATTCTTTCTTCTTTCTTAAATTCTGTCTTCTTTCAGAAAGGATATTTTCAGTTGGTTACATCTAACACAAATCAGTCTATCCCTTTTAAGAAAGGGGACATTGCAACAAGTTCTCTGAAAAAAGGAATATATGATTTCTCTGGTTCCTTTTTCCAAATTGCATCACTTCCCCCAATCCGTGAATTCTAACCATTAAAAAGTCTTGCCATATTAACCTAACAACTGTATGTGAAAAATTGTCTCGAAATTATACAAAGCCTTCTTAACTATTCTATTTATCAAGCTTTATTTAATGTGAGAAAGATAAGTCAATACTATTTTAAAGACCAAGTTTATTGAAGCCAAAAAAAAAGATGAAACTCCACCCTCAAGATTTACATAAAAAATGAATCATGCAAACTAACTCAAGTTAGCAATATTTGTAACACAAAGATTTCTGTCAAAAAAACAGTTGGAAATAACATGCTGTTTGCAATGTAATTGTTACTATTCACTAAGGCAGAAAAGGAGAATGGAGAGAACTCAAAGGCTGACAGCCTAGTCATTTAAAACTACAGGTTGTCTCAGGAATGACAATGGTTTTGAAATTCAGCTCAACCCATGCTGAGAAGTTGCTAGCTCTAGATATTGGAGAATATTTAACACTTTAGTTGAATAAGTCTTTCTCTTTCTTTTTTCCTCAGAACATTTCAACTAACCAAGGGCATCTTAGCCTTTTTTTTTTTTAAACTATGTGAAATATTCAAATGGACACTAGTCTTCTCTGCAGAGAGCTTCTGGGTTCCGAATTTTTAATGAGGACATTTGTTTAAAGGTGTATGATCAACAAAGCTGTAGAGCCCATAAACTATTTGTTTCTTTTGAGGGGAAAATACAAAACAAAACAAAACAGAAATATTTAGCTATATGTTTGCTGTGTATAATTGTTAATAGACCCACATATTTGCTTAAGCTTTTGTCATAAAACAATTTCAGTCTTTATGCTGAAGTTGGATTGCCCTCATTGGGGTGTGTGAGCTGGGTGATTCTTGTGCCTCTGTGTGTCCTTTTGTGTGCACTGCTTTTCACTCACGAAGACTCTCTCCCTGACCAAGCTCAGTGGAGCCCTCTTCTCAGCTAGGCCTCGACCTTAGCTTGACCCCCATGGTTGCTAGGTCTGCATAGCTCCGGCTTAGCAAGAATCCCACTAAGTCAGTTTAGGGAGAATCTCCTACCCTTGATATCTGATCACTCACTATCTGGTCAAATACACACCAGATGATGTCTGATCGCCTTGGCCTGCCTTTGGCAGGAATCCTACTGGGTTAGGTTAACAAGAATTCCCCCCACACTTGGTGTCTTTTCTTAGTAATTTCCCATCCAGCAATGACTGCCTCATCTGTTCCTTGGCTATAAAACCCCACTTGTTCTTGTGTCTGGAATGGAGCCCAGTTCTGTACTGAGGTCTCCTCACCTATTGCAATGGCTTCTGAATGAAAGCTGTTCTTTCCCACTTTAACTACTGTCTATCTGGGGTTTTTTAACACCCCCCTTGGCAGCACCACCTCGAATGAATTCAGCTTCTTTGGATGCCCTCACTTCTGTTGCAACTACCACAGGAGTATTCACAAAGAAAACGATGTGGGGGGCTGGTCTTGGCCACGCCAAGATATGCCTCTTTGGCATGATGATTATTTGAGGCTGGTTCCTTTGCAGACAGGAAAGCAACTGAAAAGTAGAATTTACTTACCGTTTGTAAGAGACATTTACATTGTAAAGGAACTCTCCATCTGTAAAGATATCTCCATCTGTACCAGGAAGAAGGGGAGATGACCTTATCTCTAGAAACTCATAATCAATGGGGAAGGCAAGGACTTAAATCTGCATTTGTTTATTGTGCTTGTCTGGTAACCTCCTGTAACTGACTCCCCCCACCCCCAGCGTCCTTCTTTGTCTTTTAGCTGGATATGATGTTTGGGGGGGTGGTTTCGGCTATTTTGGCGAGTTGCTTGGCTTGCCTGAGCCTCTCCCATCTATACATTGACAAATAGAAATGGCAAGCAATAGGATATATTGGGGTACATGAGGAAGCCATTTGGTGTAAGCCTGGTTCGGCCTGACTTTGCTTTTTCCAAAAGGGCCTGACTGTGGCCATTGAGCAGGCATTGTATATCTGCTTTAAAACATTTACTACGGCAAGAACAAAGGCCCTTGAGATAAAGGTGCAACTTCCCACTCCCTCCCAACATTGGCATTTCCTTAAGGATTCAGCATCTTTCCTGAGGTTAGGAACTGATTGCTGCGCTCACCTGTGACCACCCAGCTTGAGACAATAGACTTGCCTCATGCTATGCCCTCTGAGATAGCAGACCCACTACCTGCTGTGTCCATCAAGTGCTGTGCCAACAGGGCAATCTCGTGACTATTGTGGGAGGGCCATTTCAATCATATGTGAAACATCCTGTTTGGGGGTATATAACCACTCTGTTCACTCCACTTCTTCGGTGCCCTTTCTTCCTTCGGGAAGAAAGGCCCCAGGCCATGGTCCTCATAAAGCTTTGTTTAATTTTCTCCTGCTATTCTGTCTCATGTGAACTTAATTCGTTCTCCGGCCAGACGAACCCAGAGATGGTAGAGGAAATGTCTTCCTCCCCTACAACGGTCTGAGTGATTGGCCAGCCAGTCTTCAGCTCCTTTCTTTTTGACTTTGGGGGTCTTCTTACTGCACATAAGGAAAAGATCATGGCATCACAGTCCACTCTCAGTTTAACCTCCTCTTTCTGTGGCCCTTTTACTTTCCTAGTCTTTGAGTTCACAGCTCAACCACCAGAGAAATAATACCTATTGACCACTTGCCCCTCATAAATATATTTGCCTGAATTTAAAGATATTTTAGATATCACCCAATCCATCCATCCGTCCAATCCACCACCATTTTACAAATGAGGAAACTGAGGCTGAAGACTTTGGATTTCTACTAAATGGCAGATTTAGGATTACAAACTGACTTCATTTAACTTCAATTTACGGTTCTTTCTCCTAGAACATATTGCCTCATAAAATTGACATTTTCTATTGATTTATACTTTTTGTTCTGTTGATATTTTCTCCATTGTCAATGTACTGAATTGCCTTCAGCAGCGTAACACTTACTATGCTTGGTATTCCTTCTTCAGAGATGCTAAAATAGGACCTATGATGTCAGACACGTGTGAGCTCAAGACTTGCTCTCCCACTTACATGTGACCTTTCATCCACTCAATTTTAAATACATAAATGAAAGATTGGAGATAGTAATGGAATAGCCTTTAATTATCATCACCAATTATAAATGTGATATTGTAATATCCTTGCAAGAATCATTATAGAAATTTTTGAATAAATTGCTTTGTAGTTTAAACTTCGGACCTCATCAAAACACTTATAATATAAAATTATAAAGAAAACCTACAATATATACTTCAGAGATGAAAGAGAGCTTGAGCAGCACAATATATGTTGGCTCATGGCTCCTAGGAAAATCTCCGTCAAGTGTGATTGGATTTGCAAATGTCAGAGATCAAAGTTAACAGAAGATGTTACTGGAAATTTCTGTAGCACAAAAAAAAACTTAACGTACTACTTACTAGATCAAAGACAATGCAAGCTGGATGCTATCCTTGTTTTTTCTATGTATACAGTAGTTATAGAGAACTGAATTTTTCCCCCATTATTAATATGGTATATTTTTGCATTTTGTGACAGATTGTATTATATGATAAAACTCTTGATACTATTCGTTTTTTTGGGAGGGGGGATAACTGATCTTTAAATAATGTTCAAAATGATTGGCATTGTTTTACAGATTATAAATGAATAACTACTACCCTATGGAATTTATTTGAAAAGTGAAGTTTCTCTCTTATTGCAACTGCTGTTATTTATTCCTTTTTTTTTATTTTTGTATAAATCTTCTTGCCTTCAGCTAGTAATCCTCCTTTGAAATACCATGGAAACAAGCCAATATGCCTCATTAAACTTTCCTTGCAGGAGAAAAATTGAAAGAATTTTTAAATTGTAGAGTAGATAAAAAATAAAACACATTTCCTTTAGGGGTGATTAGATTGTCCTTTTAAATTCTTTAAGGAAAGGTACCAGAGTAGGCAGAAAAAGAAGGACCAAGTGTTTTCATATTTGTGAAATTGTGACACTTTTTAAAAACCTATGGTTTCTTGTATTTCTGGAATAAATACTGAAAATAAACATTCTCAGTTGTAGTTCATATTTAGTACTGTAGGGGAGGAAGACATTTCCTCTACCCTCTCTGGGTTCATCTGGACAGAGAATGAATTAAATTCACATGAGACAGAATAGCAGGAGAAAATTAAACAAAGCTTTATAACGTGTATACATGGGAGAGGCTCAGGCAAGCTGAGCAACTCACCAAAATGGCTGATGCCCCCACCTTGAATATCTTATGCAGCTAAAGACACAGGAGGATGTTGGGGGTGGGGGGAGTCAGTTACAGGAGGTTACCAGAAACAGGAATAAGACTATTATGCAGATTTAAGTCCTTGCATTCTGTATTAATAGGAGTTTCTAGAAGTAAGTTCATCCCTGTTCTTCCTGGTACAGAGAGGGAGGGACATTTACAGATGTAGATTTCCTTACAAATGTGAATGTCTCTTACAAAGGGTAAGTAAATTCTACTTTTCAGCTGCTTTCCTGTCTGCAAAGCAACCAGCCGCAGATAATCATCATGCCAAAGAGACATATCTTGGGGTGGCCAATTCCAGGCCCCCACAGTACTAAAGGATATTTCAGATATATTGTGAAAGTAAAGTGACTATTTCTAATAGTGCATAAACATAATTACAAGTGACATTAGAGAACTTCTCTATTACTTATTATTAAGTTGTATTTGCATAATGTCTTTGGTTAAGGAGAAGGGCTTAATAGAAAAAAAGTCTTATTTAATTTTGTTCTACAGAATCCTGTGAATTAGGTGATGGACATGTTTCTTTGACAGATGAGACCAGAACCAGGTATGGTGACAAGCTGTTCCATAAGGTGAGCGAAATTCCTAGTGAGGAACTCTCTGGTCTTTAAATGGCCAAATAATAAAGAAAATGCTTTTGTCTTAAGGGCGTTAGCTTCCCCCAAAAACTGAAACTAGAATTGACAAATTCATTTCCTATTAAAGGTTAACAGTTTCACATAGCTTAGAACTTGGGAATGAAGGGAAATGTTAGTTTTCAGTAGTCTTCATTTATTCCTTCACTTTCAGAATAAGCCTAATGAATATATCTCAGAATGCACAAACAGCATCTCTTCCTAGTTTATCCTGCCAACACGTATTGTGTACTCTTAACTAAGGCAGCAACTATTAGGAACGTGTCCTGAATTAAACATCCAGTCTTTGAAAAACTGAATGATGTTTTTAAAGGCACACTGTGAAGTGAAAGGAGATATTGATTTTTGTTGAGTTAGTATTTTGTACATTGAAATCCAATTTTAACAACAGAAATCGATATATAACTCTTTCAAATCACTGTTGTGGAATTGTTACTCTTGTTTCTTTTTACTAAACCACGGCCGTAATTCGTTTAGCAACATGTTAATTTCCTTTCCAGCTGGATTGAAAGGTTTCTGTGTTAGTGATGTATTAATTGAGACACCTAAAGGGCATGCTGAAACCTCCAACACATTAAGCAAACACAAGTGCTTTGAGGTACTACATGACAGGCCCCAAATATGATTTGTATCCAGCAATTAATCATGTGAATCTAGACAATGTTGTTATGCTTCAGCAATTGGTGGCTATTTCCTGGGAGTTGGAGATCCGAGTTTTATTCTATTCCTTATGAAAAGGGCACGAGGGAGTAGGGAGTCATTATCAGATTATAGCGTTTAGGTATTAGATCTATTCAAACCCTTAACAGGTCCCAGTCCAGATAGATTGCATTTGTGTCTCAATAACCTAAATCTCAACCTAGATTAAATTGAATACGGTAACTGAAAGTGACTGATAATGCCTAGAATAAATAAGCCATTCCAATATAGTCAAATTTTCTTTTTCTTTCTCTTATATAGTTTTCTTGTTTGTGTTGTCTCTCCACAGGCTCTGATCACTTGGGCTCTGAAATCCCCTTGCTTGGTTACAATATTTCTTACTAAGTGGTGATTCAATGCTATGATAACTATATTAGATCTATTACATGTACTATTATAAACAATAAATATTTTCTTAACTGATGATCAAAGTGATATTGCTTTCCTTTCTTTTCTTTTTTTTTTTAATTCAGCAATAGATTTCACTTCTTTCCAAGTCAGAAGAAAAAAATGTACTGATTCTGCTTGCTATTTATTTTAAACTTGCAGGGCATTTTCATCCTCAATCTTGCAGTCCAGTGGCCAAGGGAGAATGTCAGTATGTTTTAAATTGTTGTGCTTGACATTGCAAATCTGTAAGTTTTACCTTCTAAATTGACTGACTTTCTTTTCTGTTGACATTTGTAGATGTAATAAGAGGAAGAAACATTAGCAGTCTACCAGGTTTTCCAGAAGAGGAGAAAAACATCTTCACACCTATGTATATCTATCAAGGAAATGTGGAGTTACTTGATCTATAAGTGGGAAGTTAGATGATGAGTAATGTTCTTATACTAATTTTGACATGACCTCATTTGCATGATTAACATAAGATTTACAGAATCCTTCAGGTTCTTTCATTGGTGTTTCACTTTCCATATTTGTGCATTGAAATACACATGCACACACTGCATGAGGAGTTTAATTCGCTTTTATTACCAATATTTTACTGACTTCAAAAAAATATATCTCTTTAATCTGTTTTGATTCTGGATCTCAAATAATAGAATAAATTCTATGGGATAAGAAGCATGAGGACTTAAGAAACTCAGAGGGAGATGATGGGGGTCAGGAAAGACTTTATGAAGTGGGGCCCTAGCTAAGTGTAGAAGAAGGAATTAGTCAGGCAAATGGGAAGGGAGAGACTGAGGGGAGAATGGAGGATCTATTAAGTAGAGGGAAAGAGATGGTAGAAGGGAAGAAGCCACTATAGAGCATATCCTAGGAGAGGATGGTGGTTGGAGATTGGCAGGACTGACAGAGAAGACTGGAGAAGGAATTATAAGGAATGTGAAATCAGAATATGGTCTTTTCCTGGAAAACCTATTTGCCACTTTCTGTCTGTCGAATATTCATTCCTATTTTAGCAATCGGCAATAGGGTCACATCTTCTGCAGTCGTCTAGAGTTAAAATGCATCGTCTGAGCACCTGCCTTTTATTGGTCATGCTTCCAGCATAACGTGGTAGAAAAAAATTCACCCAGAATGTATTGAATCTGACCTGTTTCAGATTAAATTATTTGCCCCTGAGATCTTTTCATGTCTGAATATATGGAGCCACTTCACTCCTTAAAGCTGCTGCATAGCATTCCATATGTGGATTCATTTCCACAAAACTTAATTTACTCTCCATTTTTGTGAAATGTATGTATTTGCAAGTTGATACTTTTTACTCTTTTTGCATTTCCTTAGTAATGTTAGACTGAAAATTCTTTTTGACATTTATATTATCTCCTATGTTATTTGCCTTTATATGTATTTACCCTATTTTCTACTATGTGGCTTAACTTTATTTTTTATTATTTTTTTTTATATTTGTCTCAAGTTTTTTCTTTTTTTAATTGTATTAACATTGGGTTATAACATTATATAAATTTCAGTTGTACATCCTTATATTAACTTGTTTATTAATTTATATATCTTTTATATATAATTAACCAAAATAAATTTATTAATTTATATATTTGTAATAGCTTATCTCTCTTTTATATGTTGTAAATATTTTCTCCCATCTTGTTCCTTATATTTTAATTTTATTTATAGCATATTTTGTTATGAAGATATTTATATTTTGATACCAACAACTGTATCAGATTGATTATGGATGCCTAGGAATGAAAAAAGACGTATCAATCTTTTCCTTATGGTTTTCATGTTTTGGATATCCCACAATTTCTTTGTAATAATTTCATAGTTGTTTTATTTTTGGCTTCTTTATTTTTACATTTAAGTCTAACTGGAATTTATTTTTTTCTTTGGGGAAAAAACCCATAAAATTAGATCTTTATGTGATACCAAATGGTCAGTTGTCTTAAAATCTTTTACTCACTAGGCCATTCTTCCCTAATAATTTGTAATTCCATCATTCTCACATTCCAAACTCCCATATATGCTGCATCCACTTCTGGGCTACCTAGTTTGGTCCAGTGACATACTTGTCTATTTCTGCATAAATGCTGCATTCTTTTATTAATATAGCTTTATGATACATTTTCATTAGACAGCGTAAGCATTGCTGTATTGTTTTTCTTTTTCAAAATCCTCTTGGCTGGTTTTGACATTGAATATTCCACTCAAATTTTTGAGTTAGCTTTACAAGTTCATGAAAAATTCTCTTTGAAAATTTTTAATTGAATTGCATTACATTCCCAGATAATTAGAAAAGATTAAAATTGTTTAAATATTGTCTTCCAATCCATAAGCATTCTCTCTTTCCACGTGTTCAGATATTCTTTCACACCTAGTAGTCATATTATATGGATTTTTTTATAAAAGTCTTATACATCTTGATATGCTTATCCTTATGTATTTTGTAATTTTGTTAATGTTATGAGTAATATTCTTTTTACTCTTATATATGTCTAATTGATGTGCTAGAATATAGAGAGCTATTGGTTATTTTCTATTGATCTTGTATGTAGTCACCTTACAGAATTCTCTTTGCAAGCAGTTTGTCCAATAGTGGATTTTATATATATATATACAGAATCAGAAATGCCAATTTTGTCTCTAAAATTACAATTTAAAATCTCCTTTCCATGCTTTATACCATTTTGTATAATTGTAAATATAGCATTTAGTAACTATTGTGAAAAGAGACAGCCTTTTCTCATTCCTGAGAAAGTTATGATTTCTACATTAAGAATGCTGTTTCCGTACGCTCCTGGGAAGTCCATTTTGTTCTTGGCTTTTTACTTTTCTCATTCTGTGGCATAGTTGAGGGAAAATGTTTACATCCTTTAAGCATTCTTCCTTAAATGAATGGGTACTTAGTGGATGCTGGGATAAAAAGGCCATTCCGGGAGATTGAAGTGATCTCTTTTATGGCTATCGTAGAAAGTCCAGGATGGTTTATAGGCACATTAAAAGGAGAAAACTTTTCTATTTTTAGCACCTGATAGCTCCCTCTTCATGATCTTAAGCCCACTTAAGAGAGATAAGTGTTAATGGTTTAAAAGATAGTGAACAGCCAGCATATTTTTAAAGACACTTTAACAAACTATAGTTAATGGGTTTTATTATGTAGGGTAGAAAGGAAATAGGAAGGCCTATGTAATTTAAGGGAGAATTGTTGAAGTATTTTTACTTCCAGATTCAAACTAGATACACATTTATATAGCTCACTAAATGCAACATGTCCGTAAATTTGAATTTATTTACACCATTCAAGTTATCATTTGAATTTTAATCATTTTCTCCACAAACACGTTATCTGACATTCCTGAGTTGGATTAATTTTTGGCAAATAATAAGAAAAATACTTATGTATTTTACATGTAGGGTTAGAAGGAAATAGGGAGTGCATGCAGCCCTTCCAATGCATGGAGAAATTCAGCCCTGCTAGAGACTCTTTTTGTTTTCTGTGATGGTGGGAAGAGAACCTGAAGAAGGCTAATACTAGAAAAGTGACAAAACTAACAATGGCAAAGGAAGGGTTTGTGTAAGAAAAAGGAAAAAAGAAACTTTCAGAATCTTGTTCAATGGCCCAAGTTGCTGGAGAACAAAATATCCAATTTTTGTGACACACAGTGCAATGGAAACCCGGACTCAGGCAAGACTGGAGCCTTCGTTGCAGCTCCTGGGCACCAGAATTTGAATAGGTAGCCACCTTGGGTCAGGGGGCAGTACTCTGCCAAGAGAGAACATGCTCTGAGTCAAATTGCTTAAGAACTTATTTTTCAGAACCCACCCGTAAGTTAATAATATTTTAGATGGAATTTGACTTTAGAATTCTCTCAGGAAAATGAATTGCTTGACCGGAAACAAAAGATAAGTACCTGGTTCTTAACTCCAAGAAACTATATTGTGTTTTCTGCTCCAAGCACAAGTCTGACTGCTAAGGAAAAAATTTGATAAAGGATTTTTTTTTTGGTCCTTTGCCTTACAGAAAACTAACGGGACAAAGGGGAAAGGACATAGCATTTTGATCTCATTCTCACACAAGTTGGCATAATGACTTGGATATTTCGTAACTCTCTTTACTTCTGTGGTTTTCTTAAGAACAATATGAATTAATTGACAAGGGATAAAAAACGAAATAATTTTCTAGTGCAAACCAGGCATCAAAAAAATCAAATGTGGAGCCAGCCCGGTGGCACAGTGGTTAAGTTCGCACGTTCCACTTCAGTGGCCCGGGGTTCGCTGGTTCAGATCCCAGATGCAGACATGGCACTGTTTGGCAAGCCATGCTGTGATAGGCATCCCATATATAAAGTAGAGGAAGATGAGCACAGATATTAGCTCAGGGCCAGTGTTCCTCAGCAAAAAGAGGAGGCTTGGCAGCAGATGTTAGCTCAGGGCTAATCCTCCTCCTCCTCAAAAAAAAAATCAAATGTCCAATAGGCATAAACTCCTAATTGGTCTGGAGGATGCAGGGATGAAGGCTGTACCTGGTGTGCCACCTGGCCTTCCCCCAACTTTGAGACATTTCTAAATAAACTACTGGGATCCCTTCCAGTCATCACATTCTACGATTTTGAGTTTGGTGTCCTGTTGAGAGCTGTCTCTCATCTCCAGTGTTCTCTTAAATAGTCATGCTTTATAAGCAACAATTTGGTGCCAACCTTTCATGGATGCTGTCCTGTTAGATGGGACAATCCTGGGATTACGTGTCCCATCAGCCTTCACTTCAGGCTGCTCGGGCTTCATGATGCTGGGTACTGGCTGCAAATGTTTCAGGTGGGACTCTTGAAGTTTAACACATTTTTAGGTGCCTTCAGGGAAAACAAAAACAAAATAATACAAGTTAATATTGAATCAGAAATATTTCAGGTGTCTCTGACCCCTCACCACCTTCTGGAGAAATCCCTGAATCGAGTACTAATAAGAGGGCAGTAGTTATCTAAATTTAAAGCTAGACTCTATACTCCCCAAGAAAAGGTAATATATGTATCTTTCTTATCATTTAAAAAATTATTTATTTACTTTTAAACCACTTCACTGAAGTAGGACGGACTTACAAAAAGCTATGCATATCTAATGTGTACATCTTGATGAGTTTAGAGATAAGTATACATCTGTGAAGCCATCATGATGATCTATGCCATAAACATAGCCTTCATCTCCAAAAGTTTACTCCCACCTTCTTCTTCATATTATTTTGTGATAGGAATATATAACATGAGATTTACTTTTCTTTTTTTTTTTTTTGAGGAAGATTAGCCCTGAGCTAACATCTGCCTCCAACCCTCTTCTTTTTTGCTGAGGAAGACTGGCCTTGAGCTAACCTCAGTGCCCACCTTCCTCTACTTTATATATGGGATGCCTACCACAGCATGGTTTGACAAACCGTGTGTAGGTCTGCACCTGGGATCCAAACTGGTGAACCCCGGGCCACCAAAGTAGAATGTGTGAACTTACTGCTGCACCACAGGGCTGGCCCTGAGATTTACTTTCTTAGTAAATTTTCAAGAATACAGTACAGTATACTATAGAAACTATGCTGTACAGTAGATCTCTAGGACTTATTCCCCTTACATAACTAAAACTTTGTACCCTTTGACTAATGCCTTCCCATTTCTCCCTCCTCTCATCTCCTGACAGCCATCATTCTACTCTTTGCTTCTGTGAATTGACTATTTCAGATTCCTTATGTAAATAGTACCATGTAGTATGTCTGGGTTATTTCACTTAGCACAGTGTCCTCCGGGTTTATCCATGCTGTTTCAAATATGAGACCAAATAGAGTTTAAGTCAAAAACTGCCACAAGAGACAAAGAAGGTCATTACATGCTAATAAAAGGGCAAATTCATCAGGATAATATAACAATTAGAAAATATATGAACCCAACATCAGAGCATTTAAATACAGAAAATAAACAGTGACAAATCTGAAGGGAGAAATAGACAGCAATACAATAACAGTAAGGAACTTTAATACTCCACCTTCAACAGAGGATAGATTATCCAGACAGAGAATCAGTAAGGAAACAGCAGACTTAAAGAACACTATAGACCAAATGGACCTAACAGATATACACAGAATATTCCACTCAAGTGCAGCCGAACACACATTCTTTCCAAGGACACATGGAACGTTCTTCAGGATAAATCACATGGTGGGTCACAGAACAATATTACAAATTTGAGAAGAATGAAATATTTCCAAATACCTTTTCTAACTACAATGGAACAAAACTAGAAATAATGACAAAAGGAAAATGGACAATCAAACAACACATTCTTGAACAACTACTGGGCCAGAGAAGAAATTGAAAGGAAAATTAGAAAACATCTTGAGACAAACAAAAAGGAGACACAACACACCAAAACTTATGGGATACAGCAAAGGCAGTACTGGGGAGAAGTTTACAGTGATAAACGCCTACTTTAAAAGAGAAGAAAGATCTCTAATAAACAATCCAACTTTAGAGTTCAAGAAACTAGAAAAATAACAAACTAAGGCCAAGTTAGTAGAAGGAAGTAAATAATAAAAATTAGAGCATAAATAAATAAAATAGAGAATAGAAAAATAGTAGAAAAAATCAATGAAACTAAGAGTTGTGCTTTTAAAAAGATAAAAATTTGACCAACCCTTAGTTAGACTAACCAAATGAAAAAAAGAAAAGACTCAAATAAATAAAATCAGAAAGGAAAGAGGAGATATTACAACTGATGACACAAATAAAAAGATAATGGCTATTATGATCAATTACGTCAACAAATTGGACAGCCTAGAAGAAAGGAATAATTCTAGAAATATACAACCTACCAAGACTGAATCAAGAAGAAGTAGAAAACATCAACAGACCAATAGAAAATAAAAAGATTGAATCAGTAATCAAAAAGCTCAGGACCAGATGGCTTCACAAGTGAATTCTACCAAACATTTAAAGAAGAATTCATATTAATCTTTCTTTTTTTTTTTTTTGAGGAAGATTAGCTCTGAGCTAACTGCTGTCAATCCTCCTTTTGTTGCTGAGTAAGACTGGCCCTGAGCTAACATCATGCCCATCTTCCTCTACCTTGTATGTGGGATGCCTAACACAGCATGGCTTGCCAAGTGCTGCCATGTCTGCTCCCAGGATTTGAACTGGTGAACCCAAGGCCGCCGAAGTGGAATGTGCGCACTTAACCACTGCACCACCAGCCTGGCCCCTCATATCAATCCTTCTTAAACTCTTCCAAAAAATAGAATAAGAGGGAACACTTCAACTTACTTTGTCAGGCCAGCATCAGTCTGATACCAACTAAGACGCACAGGAAAAGAAAACCATCCCTTCTTTATCATTTTAATCTCAGTACTTATTATGCTGTTTTCTTTTTTGAAGGGCCCACTATTTTGAAGGTCATAAAATAGGTCACATGTGGTGCAATCTCATTATAGCCTCTAATTGCAAGAAACTACAATATGTAGTATATGCAAATGAAGGTGATATCTACTCTCCGCCCCACCTCCAACACAGCTGATTGGACTAGGAATAATAGAGAGCTGGCCAGCGGTATCAAATGAAGAGCTTTGGGTAACCTGATTTGAAAATTTACATCACGCTGATCAGACTCTCTCCTTCAGGAATCAGAACTCAGAGAGAAGATACTTTTCACCTGTGGGGTGTCTGGCTCCACTCAGTTATTGTTGACAGAAAGTCTGTCACTAAAGACAGTTGAGAAGAGAAGCAAAGGAGGCTATTGGAAGGTGGGCAGATATACTCTATTCAAATTGAGACAAACTCCTTAAACATGTTTCCTGTTTGTAAAGAGTTTGCAATATGCTCCAGAAGAAATAAAATAATATAAAAATTATGCTGCAAGAATAAAGTTGTACCTTTCCCTAACATCATATATAAAAATGAATTGAAAATGGATCAATGACCTAAATGTAAGACCTAAAATTGTAAATTCTTAGAATAAAAGCTTCATGACCTTGGATTGAGCAATGAGTTCTTGTATATGACACCAAAGACACAGGCAACAAAAGAAAAAAATAGACAAATTAGACTTCATGAAAATTTAAAATAAATGTGCATCACAAAGCAATTTCAGAGGGGTAGGAAAGCTAGCCTGATGGCACAGTGGTTAAGTTTGCATGCTCCTCTTCGGCAGCCTAGGGTTCGCCGGTTCGGATCCCAGGCGCAGACTTATGCACCGCTTATCAAGCCTTGTTGTGGTAGGCGTCCCACATATAAAGTAGAGGAAGATGGGCATGGATGTTAGCTCAGGGCCACTCTTCCTCAGCGTAAAGAGGAGAATTGGAAGTAGATGTTAGCTCATGGCTAATCTTCCTCAAAAAAAAAAAAAAAAGAAAAAGAGAAGGAAAAAGCAATTTCCAGGGGCTGAACCTGTGGCATAGTGGTTAAAGTTCTGTGTGCTCTACTTCAATGGCCCAGGTTTGCGGCTTTGGATTCCAGAGAAGGACCTGCACCATTCATCAAGCCATGCTGCAATGGTGAACCACATACAAAACAGAGGAAGATTGGCAGTACTGTTAGCTCAGAGCTAATCTTCCTCAAGGAAAGTAAGAGGAAGACTGGCAATGATGTTAGCTCAGGGGAAATCTTCAGAAAAAAAAATAAAATTTCAACAGAATAATTAGGCAACCCACAGAATGGATAAACTATACACAAATCATGTATCTGATAAGGGATTAATATGTGGAACACATGGAGAACTCCTAAAATTCAACAACAAAAAACAATGTGATTCAAAACTGGCAAAGCTCTTAAATAGACATTTCTCCAAAGAAGATACACAGATGGCCAATAAGCACATGAAAAGATGCTCAACGTCACTAATCATTATGGAAATGCTAATCAAAACTATAACGACATACTACCTCACATCCATTAGGATGGCTACTATCAAAAAATGGAAAATAACAGGTGTTGCTCAGGATGTAGAAAAATTGAAACCTTTGTGCACTGTTGGTGGGAATGTCAAATGGCACGGCCACTGTAGAAAACATGATAGTGGTTCCTTAAAAAATTAAACGTAAAATTACCATATGATCCAGTAATTCCACTTGTGAGTATATATCCAAAACAATTGAATGGAGGATCTCACGGAGGTATTTGCACATTCATGTTCTTAATGGCATTATTCACAATAGCTAAAATGTGGAAGCAACCTAAGCATCCAGCGATGAAATAATGAATAAGCAAAACATGATATAAGCATACAATGGAATATTATTCAGCCTTAAAAAGAAAGGAAAATCTGCAATATGCTACAACACACATGAACCTTAAGGACGTTATACTAAATGAAATAAGCCAGTCGCAAAAAGACAAATACTGTATGGTTACACTTACACGAGGTACTTACGTAGTCAGAGTCATAGAGACAGGAAGTAGAATGGTTATGGTCAGGTGCTAGGGGGAGGGAGACTGGGGATTTATTACTTAATGGGTATAGAGTTTTAGTTTTCACGTGACAAAAAGAATTATGGAGATAGATGATGATGGTGGCTGCACAGCATTATGGATGTATTTAATACTGCTGAACTGTCCGCTTCAAAACCAGTAAGACGGTAAACTTTATGTTACATTTATTTTGCCACAATAAAATAATTGGAAACAATATTACACTACAGTGTGACTGATGCTAAGATCAAGTGATAGGCGGTATGGGAGTATATGGTGGGACATTTTGATCAAAAGAGAGGGATGGAATGGGATTGATCACTGGCCTGGGAGAACTCCAGAGAGCAGCTGTTGTCCTATACCACACTGTAGGTTATGTCTGAGAAGGTTTGCCTTTGCTATGTTTCTATGAAACACTACATGAGAGTTTTTATTCTAGATTTCAGGAGGATTGTCAGTCAGAGAAGAATATCTTTCCAACGCTTATTTCATTCACCAGAAATAGCTGCAACTTCAGGGAATAATGAGGTTGTATCACACGTGACTGCTTCATGGCTCTTAGTTCAAGGGTGTCCTTTAAGAAAAGGAACAGCTAGAAGAAACCTTAGCAGTCATTTAGTCTAACTCCCTTACTTTACAGAGGAAGGAATGAGATCAGGAAATTAAATAATTCAGCCAAGGTCACAGGAGCTATTTGACAGCTGGATATGTAGCCAATTCTGTAGCCCTAGGTTACAAAAGTTTCACAGATGTGGCATACACTACAGCACATAGACAGGCAGCAAGATCTTGCTTTAGACACAAGCTATTCTTGCAGATTACCTTTGAGAGCAAATCTTGATGATATATATGACTCTGTCATTGACGTATCTGGGAATTATCAGATTAATGGGTCAAGTCTGACAGAGGTAAAGTGTTGGTCTTGATGGGGTAATATTAAATATGTGCAGGAGTCAAGTTAGTGTGGTGAAGAATAAGGGCTCCCTCAAAAGTGACGTTGGACATCAATGGTGCACATGAAATGACACAACCAATTTCTCTACTCACTAGGCCATAGGTAGCCTCCCAATCCATCACTGAATGATATGTTCCGCTCTCTGATTTCATCTACTTCTCAAAATGTGACTGACATCAAAGTAAGCCCCCAGCTTTTCACAAGGGACCTCCACAAAAACTCTTCAGTCTTACTCCTATATGAGCAAATAATCTATTCTTCTGGAAGAGACAAGTCATTTAAAAACCTTAAATGGATTCTGCTGTAAAAACCAGAATTTCTGCTTCAGGGTATATCTGAGTCTTTGATATTACTACTTGTCTAGAGAATGCATTTTTCATAAAAATATCGTGGAGTGGAGCTGGTTTTCATCTACCCCCAGAATAATAGAGAGCATATGAGTTATAGCTGATATGATAACGACATCTGTATTAATATATGAGTGTATAGTACACTATAATATGCTTGATCAAAATTTAACCACCTATTCTTTAAAAACCTCATCAAAGAAAATGGGAAATAGGAGTAAGGTAGGAAAAAGAATAAAAGATAAAAAATATCTACCAAGAACATTGCTTCTGGATGATTCCACTAGTTATTAAATATAGAAAAAAACTGATATTGTTTCCCTTTATTTTGTCTTTTCCTTACTTCTCCATGTGATTTCTATAACTTACACATCCTGTTACTACTGTATTCAGGAATAGCGTGAACTTAAACAATCCAGGCTTAAGGGATAAGCAAAGATACTGGTAATATCTTTGGGAAGATTTGAACAGAGCATACAAGTAGGATGAATGGAAGGGGTTTGGTAAGGATGAGGAGAACAAGGAGAGAAAGGAGGGGAAGGAGAAAGAAGAGAGAGAAAAAGAGAGAATGAGAGAGAGTGTGAGAGGGAGGAGAGAATACGCGATTGATAATACTTATATTCTTCCACCCAATCCCCAATGTAGGTCTTATAAGTGGAGAGAATCTTAATTATCAGAAACTGAGATGTACAGAGAAGATTGAAAATGTTCTCCTTTACCGATCCTGACGTTATTTTAAGTTATTTACTTTGGCATCACTTTTAATTTAAATAATAACTGAATTTATAAGCTGAACAAAAATTCAAATTCAAATGAGGGATACTAATGGATAACAATGAGTTTAAAGTCATTTTGTACCTGAAGAAAACAATATTCATCACTTCCATGTCTTCAGGAGAGAAAGAACTGCTGTAAGCTTTCGAGAAATGCCAAAAATACATTAAACATATATTTGTGCTTTATGTTTATGCAATACCTTTTGCAGATGTAGTAAAATATTTTGCAATACAAAATCTGAGCATTTTAACTGTTTCACATCAATCTAAAATTACTCTTGTTAAGACAAGGGTGTATTTCCTAGTCATTTTAGATTCAAGTCCATCATTTTTTATAGTCAATAATTCACTTAATTCAACAAATCTATATTTACTATCATTTGTCCACTATCTACCATGTGTTTTTCTAAGTGGTGGCATAGAGTAGATTTCAATGCAGACATTGTACTTACTCTCACAGAGTTTACAGTGTGGGAAGATCATCTAAGTGCCTACTGTATACAATATATACTCATGGTACCAGAATTAAAATAGAGTCGTAAAATCATATAATAGAGACTTTAACAGTTATCTATTTGAAACTTCCACTGAAAAACAAAGAATCGATTTTTACATTATCCTTTGCAGGCGGTCATCATGTTTCTGCTTGAATACATTAAGTAATAGGTAGCTCACTAATTTGCAGCTGACCTATTTTTTCTTACTCAGTTCTTCTAGTTAGCAGATGCTTCCCTATACACATACTTAGGGAAGACTGTTGGTTGTCCCAATATCTAGTCTCTAATTTCACAGGAATAGAGACAAATATTATATGGCCATATGGTTGAATACTATATTTCTTAGTCTCTGTTTCAGCAAGGTGTGCCCATGTGACTAAGCTCTAGGCAAATGAGTAAAGAAAAAGTAATGTACACCATGTCTATGTCTTGCCATTAAAACAACTGGGTGTGCACTGTTCTGTACGTTTTTCTCCTTACTGCTGGCTAGAGATGTCAAGGACTGAAGAAGCTATGTTGACTCTGGGATTGAAGCCTTGTATTCAAGATGGCAGGGCTGTACCTTCAGTCTCGGAGCCTTTACCTTCAGTGATAGAGAAATAAACCTCTATCTTGTTAATTCTACTTTGTTTTAAGATGTCTTTGTTACAGAAATTTAGCATGCACCCTAATTGATACAATGATCACCTTGTAATTTCCTTTCATTGGCCAGACTTTTAAATATTTTACAATGGCTATAAACTCCCTTATTTATTTAAATCATTTGACAAGTATTTATTGAGTGCTTACTAATGCAGGGTGCCATGCTAGGAACTGAGAATATAATGATGCGTACGTTTTCTCCCTGCTTTCCAAGAGTGTAAAGCCTTTAGAATGTGTGAATATGGATGGAGAATGAGGTTTGTGTGGCAGGAGTGGGGGATGGACCATGTGCTTGGGGAGGTAGGGACAGCATCATAAACAAAAATTTCCAATTCAGTGTAATACACACAAAGTTAGAAGAATCTTAAAGTGGCATAGAAAATCATATGTACAGCCTTTTACCTAAGCAGTAGAGATAGGTGGCCTGGGAAGAATTTTCCAAACAAAACATTTTTAGATGTCTCTACTGTATGTCAGATGCACTGTTTCCTGATGTTTCACTATTCGCATCTCCCTCTGGATCCACAGTGTCGACTTGCTCAATAGAATCATAAATACTATTAAGTGAAGGATTTTTATTTTCAGTATAGGTTCCTTGTGAATATTTGAAGCAAATGCTACCTTTTTGCTTTTCCACAAGCCAGGAGACATAGAGGTTAAATATTTGCCCCCTAAAAATGCCCATATATTTCTTAACCCCTTCTGAACAGGAAGCACTACAAGTAGATACCTGTAGGAATGGTATGATTTCATGTGACCTTTGAATGTCTACTGATAGCAAGACATTGCTTCCAATTAAGTATTTTATATTACCCCCAGGTAGGAGCATATAACACGGTTTTTGTAGCTAGACAATTTGGGTTCAAATCTGGACTCTTCAACTGACTAGCTTTGTAAACTTAACATGCCTCTTAATCTTTTTAAGCCCTGGTTTCCACATTTGAAAAAGACTTTGAGTGATGAACTAGCTTGAGTCATCCAGGAAGTAGATGCCCAGGTGGAACTAGACGGAGAGATCTGTAAAAGATAAAGTATGGAGGTAGCAGAAGTACGTGGAGAAGACCTTCCAACTGTGATCGGATCTGACACATGTAGGGGTAGAGGCAATAGGGGAGGAGATTGGCCAAGGAGAGTGTCTGACTGCCGTGTAACTCAGAAAGTCTCACCACGTCTGTGAGAGCCCCAGAGCAAATTTAGAATATTCTGAAGGAATATTTCACAGGACAGAGAACAGCGACTCTCCCTTCCTACTAATACCATTTCATTTAATCTGTTCCTGTTAGGTGAAGATAGTTTAATATTTTATGCCTGTTAGCAATTTGTAAATGAACATGGGACTCCTAGATACACAATTACTTAACCTGCCATGAGTAGGATTACCAGACAGAAAGCAAAGCTGGCGGAAGATATATCCATGGGCACAAAAGCTTCTATAACATAAGTGAAGACCTGGGTCCATGTATAAGAGTGGCCTTGTGCAACATAACTGAATTATTTGAAAGTCTTCACTTATCATGATATGCTTCTAAAAGCAAGAAAGTGAAAACTCTTTGAATCCTACCAGTTTAAGTCTGTATTTTTGTGAATGGATGTTGGAGTGGAATAGGGAATAAGAATGCCTGGTAATGGTTTGTAGAAAAGGGCTCAATGAACCTCCATTTTTATCTTTAATGAAATTGCCTTGAGGAGTTCAATAATAGTCTTTTTAGATTCTCAATCCAAAAGCGCTCATTTCATTCCCCTTATGTTTTTTCTTCCTCTTCTCTTTTATGACCTCATTAGCAATGAGAGTTAATTGAACACATCTTCACGTAAAATGATAAGCATTCTCAAGTCTATTACATTATCTTTAGGACTGATGAACCAAAAGGATTCAGTGGAATGTACTGTTTTTCCAGGTGAACAAAAACTAAGGTTCAGTGATATTTTCTCCTACTGAAAATGAAGATAATGTCATTGCTCACTCATATTTTAAAAATACCAATTCAAATTTCTCAGATGATAATCTATGCTTTTTACCCTCAAGCTTATAATAATGAGTCTATAAAATGTAGCCTTTTGGCTCACATATAGACTTAGAGGCTAAATTATATCATAATCACAACATAACACAGCGTTATAAGCAGCTCTCATATAAAGTTCGACCGAACTCTTAGGTCAGAGCTCTCAAGATGCTGAATAATAGTCTCATGTATTTAGATAGTAAAATCTGTATTGAAGCACCAAATACATAGGAAATAACACATTAAATGTGCCTTTTCTATGCTCTGTCTCATGGAATTCTTTGATATGTTTCTTTTAACTCGGTTATTTCCCCTCCAAACGATCAATGATCTTTGTTATATGATGGTCCCAAATGTAATTTGAGATATCAAAGAGTCTAGAGACATTTTCTATGTTTCAGCAACTAAACCCATCTTACAATTGCTCAGTTTTGGCTTCGCTTAAGTACACAGTTAACCTTGAGAGAGTGGATTCTACCAGATTCAGCAAAGTGTATTTACAACATAGTACAGTGTTCTGGCTGGACTACCGAGAAACATTGTGTTTCTAGTTGTTATTTTTTATTGTTGTTATTGCCATTTATTCAGCAATAACTATGTATCTGATGTGGTGAGATATAGTTTACAGTACTACGTCATTTAATTCTCAAAAGAATATTAACAGGTACTATTATCACACACAATTATAAGAAAATTGAAGTGTTTGAGGCTTACGTTACTTCTCTAGGCCTGTTATATTTAAATAATCCTCCTCAGTAATACACTATATTGCTTCTGTCCAAACTTGCTTCCATAAGTTTATTTTACAATGACATATAACGTATAACCAGGAAAAAGAAACTTTAATGTATTCTGGTATTTTCTACCAACTTCTGGAGTCATGTGTTCAGAAGGATGTGCTGTCTTCTGAATCTGGGTTAAGGCTTCAGAAAATTCATGGAGTGAGACTGTGAGAAATTTTGATCTTTTAAGACTCAGAAACAGAGAATTGGGTCCATATATCTACACAGTTATAATCACTCATTATTTAATGAGGGAAAAGCCCTTAGAAGATATTTTGTAATTGATTAGGACTTGACTCATTTTGAGATAACTTGGTTCCCAAACATGTGCAAACTAATCTGGCAGCTTGCAAAGAGATTTAATGTCAAAAGATGTACTAAACAGGTATGGGGGTGATAAACAGAAAAAGAGAATTAATCACAAAATGCTGGGCCTAAATAAAATGAACATGCTATTCCCAAATCTTTTTTACAGTGTTGGAAGACAAATAACAGTGTATTGGAATAGACTTTGCAGTAGTGACTTCATGTAGAATTCATAATATAGAACCAAATCTTTGTCACTATCTGTGTCTCCTTGTTTCGTAAGATTGATCTCTCTCTCTCTCTCACACACAGACACACACACACACAGACACACACACACAGAGCCATTCTCAGGGAAAGTAAATCTCATCTAATGGTCATAAAAATAATAGACAGGGAAATCTTTTTTTGCATATATGTAATAGGAATTAAATATTTTGAGAGAAGGTGGGGGGAAAAACAAAAAGAAAATGTCGGCTCACGGGCAAGTGAGTGGAAAGACATTTAAATTTGAGTATAATCATTGCCAAAAAAATAGCTGTCACCCAGTACGATATGCATAAATCCTCCAACAAGTTGCAGAGGATGAAGAATAGTTGCCTCTGGATCAATGCACGGTCATTTAGCAGCCCTATCAAGCTGACAGTGAGAGTACCAAACCTGATACACATGAATGCCCAGGAAGAGTGTCTCTGGATGTCAGCCTTGTGTATGTCAATGAAACAAGAGTACAGGAGTATCAAAGCACACTAACAAACCACTGGTAAGCTTGTTTCTGCTACAAATACAAAACCAAAGGCTAACTATGAGCTACCCTTTGAAACTTGCGCCGTGATGCTAGTGGCCTGTAAGGCACTGACCCACACATATTGGCTATGGTAGGAAAAATAATAGAGTCTGAGACATGAGTGAGAGTTTGCATTGTATCTGAAAAAAGGAAAATTCATTTGAACGGTCAGTCTTATTTTTGTGTACTTACTGTACCAGCTCTAATGAATTTGTTATAATGGCCATTCAGCACTTAAATGACCTAAGCTTTAAAGCTTCCTGTGGCATTTAGTCATCTTTATAACGAAGTCCTTCAAAAGGTTGCACTGTCCATAGTGCTGATTTTTATAGATATGAACTAAATGCTTCAGGTTCAGTGATTTGCAGCAAAACGGAATACCTTTAGTTTACACAGAGAAAACAATCTTTGGTGTCTACAGTTAAAAAAGCAATATTAACTGATACAAACCAGTGTTCTTAGGAAACTAGTTTGTATGTTGTGGCTATGGAATGAATGAGGTTTTCATGTTCATATCATGAACATTTCATGTTCATATCATATCTAGAAGGGCTTATAATTACCAACACTGAAAAATTATTTATATATCTGGCCTTTGATCAACAAACATTCAAACAATTTGTCAATGGTCTCTTGGCAGTGTTAGGAATATACTTCTAGGGCCTAAAAAAGACCTGACATAAATCCTTCGACTGTAGAGAGTCTGGGAAATTGATATGGCCTGTCTTCTGTTAAAGTTCCATTTGTTCCTGCATAGTGATTGAACAGCTGAGAATCATCACTGAAATATTGAATTACATCACATGCACTAGTGATTTGAGTGGAAATACCTCGCTCTTTAGCAGATGGCATAGTCTTTACTTTCTACCAACACTATGAGCCATTTCACCATTCTTTACCTGTCTCTTTAGTTGACAAATATATAAGATACTACATAATCTATAAAAATAACCACACCTTTATGCCAGTAATCCCACTTCTGAGAATTTTAAGAACGTAAATGAGCCTAAGCCAAACCTCAATTGTGTAAAGATACTTATAAAGGGCCAGTCCCATGGCCCAGTGGTTAAGTTCGTGCGTTCCACTTTGGTGGCCCATGGATTTGCCGGTTCCGATCATGGGCATAGACATGGCACCACTCATCAGGCCATACTAGGCAGTCTCCCACATGCCACAACTAGAAGTACCCACAACTAAAAATATGCAACTATGTACTGGGGGACTTGGGGAGAAAAAAAGCAGGAAAAAAAAATACAAGATTGGCAACAGTTGTTAGCTCAGGTGCCAATCTTTAAAAAAAAAAGATACTTACATAAAGATATAGTGAAGATTATATAGATAATCTAGTAATGTATATAATGTCATAATGCCTGCTAATGGGGGAATTCATGTAATCAGTTAAGATATATAAACCAGGTAAATTATTAAGGAGTCATTAAAGTTACTCCTATGAAGACTATAGAAATTTTGAAGAATGTTTATACCATTTTAAGTAAAAGCAGCAGAATGTTAAATGTTATGCATAATACCTAGGCAAATACATACTCTCAAATCTTTTTCTTTAAAACCATTGGCTTTGAATTCAGGCTATTTAGATACGAATCCTGGGTCGTAAATTTTCTCCCTATGGGGTCTTGTACAAATTGACTATCCTCCTTGTGCTTTGGTTTCTTCAGCTATTAAAAGGAAGCTGGTACTAAATAGTATGACTTGTTATCAGAGTAAAATAAGATGATACCCGTAAAGCGCTTTGTGGAATAACCATCATAAAGCCAGCATATAATGAGCATTTACTTACTACCTTTTCCAGAATGAGGAACATGTATAGTACAAGAGTTGCTCTCCCATACCTCACTGAGATACCATGAGAGGAAATAAAGGAAAGAGTGAAAGAGTTTGAATTCTGTGCTAAAAGCTGTCAAATGCATGACTGTTATCCTCATGGCAGGACTTGTTCCTTTTACTCAGGAGTCTTCTTTCATTGGTCTGTATTACCTGAAGGAAATTGGATGAAATAACTGAATGACATATCAAATATGAGGAAAAGAAATAACTAATTCATGTCATGAAGATGAGAATATGACCCCCATATACCCATATATATACCCCATATATTCCATTTACTTGTATAATGCTAGCATCCAACAAGAGAATTTATGTAGAAAGCACTATTAGTATTAACTCTAACATAAAAGTTTGGAGGTAATAAACTTGCACTTATCTACCCTGACTTTTGTTCAGTGTCCGCCGTAAACATACATGAATGATATCTCTCGCTTTGAAGAAGTACATGGTTTTAAAGGTTAGTTAAGCATGACAAAGGGAAAATTTCTAAGTTTGGGATGCTTCCAAAAGAGGCCAATAAATTTCCACATCTGTTCTATTATCTCAATTGCACCAGGAAACATTCTCCCGATTAGTTAATTAACTTTAAGAACAAACCAAATTAGTTTAAAATGCAATTTAAACACAAGCCTATAAATTGTAATTAAAACCTCATGCCGTTGATATAAATTTTTCAAAATATTTAAGGAGAGTGAATTTCAAAAGGATGCACATTTTATGGGAGATTGATAAATACAGGCAAATTTATTCAAATGGTGGATTTTTAAAATAATATTTTAATTAGCCCTTTCATCACAATGATTCAGAATTCTAGATACGAATAGAATATCTACTCATTGTAGTTGATTAATACGAAATTTCCTTGTTTATACCTCAATAATCAAGTCTTACCCTAATAATAAACTGACTCATTGATTAATAAAAATAAAATATTAAGTTGATTAAGAATTGAAAACTCTTAAAAATTGCTAACAGCGCTAGTTTATAAACTCCTATGAGGGTACAGATAATGTTACTCTAACATCATTATCAATACCAACATTTAGTATTCATAAAGCACTGTTAATGTTAAAATTTCTTCAGCTTGATCTCATGTGTATTTAGAGAACAGAAGCTTATTTAAATGTATTTATTAATTATAAAGCAAATTAATGGCTTTATTCTCACTAGTAATCTGTCAGTAACAAGCAAACGCCTCATTAATCAAATAAAACCTGCAGAAATAGGCTTTTTTTTTGTCTTAAAGGAAGGAATATAATTCCAAAAGATGGAAGTGATTTTTTTTTTGTTAATGTCTAGAGTAGAATGCTTATAATTCTAGACAAGGCATGAACTAAATTGGATTCTTTCAATGATATGGTGATCTAGGTGGATCAAACTTTTCGACTGATCTCATCATCCTCTAGAGCTAGAAGGAACATCTAAGGGATTTGGGGTACTGCAGGAATTTGATATTTAAAAATATTTGTTTTATCAAAGTGTTCCTCCTTATGTCTTTGCTGAATCTCTTCCTATTGCCACACAAATCTGTTTTTTTTTCTTGTCCTGTCATGAACATCAGTAAAGAACAGATGAAGACCAGCATACTTGGCTTAGACTTGTAGGAATTTATTGTCATCACTCAGATTTTCTTTCCTCAGATAGAATTTCTCCACTTTTTTTTTTTTTTTGAGAAAGATTAGCCCTGAGCTAACATCTGCTGCCAATCCTCCTCTCTTTGCTGAGGAACGTTGGCCCTGAGCTAACATCTGTGCCCATCTTCCTCTACTTTATATGTGGGGCGACTGCCACAGCATGGCTTGCCAAGCAGTGCCATGTCCACACTTGGGATCGGAACTGGCGAACCCCAGGCTGCCGAAGCGGAACGTGTGAACTTAACCAGCGGGCTATGGGGCTGGCCCCTAAAATTTCTCCAGTCTTACTGGATAGGTGATAAGATTTCTAAGAGGTTAAATGTGAAAAAATTCAGTTGAAATCTCTGAAACTTCTGGTTAATTCCCTATTTCAAATTTTGCTCATATGCTTTGCAATTATAAGAGATATAGATCTCTTTAATCTGATAATTTTTACTTGAATTACTGGGATCAATTTGCTGCTAGATTTTTATATATCACACAAGTTACACGTTCCATCTAAAGAAAATTAAAGAACTAATGGAAATGGAACTTCTTAAAAATAAAAAAAGAGCCAAATGGTAAAAATTTGGAGATGATATGATAAGCTAAGATGGTCAAGTTTTGCCTGGGATCTGTGAGGTTCTTACTATTTATGTTACAAGTGTTAAATACTATAAGTTGAAAAGAAGGGTTCTGAGGAAGAAATCAAAATGAGGCAAAGAAAATGACCATTTTCAACAAAAAACAAGAAAATGGAGTGTCCCTTGACGTGTTCAGAAAGGAACACAGCCATGCCAACACATTCATTCTAGCCCAGTGAGACCCATTTCAGACTTCTGATCTCCAGAACTATAAGATAATAAATTTGAGTTATTTTAAGCCACTAAGTTTGTAATAATTTGTTACAGCAGCAATAGGAAACTAATACAAAAACAATTTATTCTTTTGATGATATCCACTTTGGGTTATGCTTAGTTTTTGAATGTTACGAAAAATGCTTTTAATCAGTATGTTTGAACTCTTTTTCTGGTGAAAAAGGTACATGCTTCTGATAAGTATATACAGCATTTATAAGAGAAAAATACTCAATAACACACCATGTATATCTTTAGCTTTAGGAGATAGTGTCAAATGACTTTCCAAATTTACATTTTCATTATCAATGTATAAGAGTTCCAATTGTTCCAAACCTTTCTGAATACTTGCTATTGTCAGAGTTAATTTTAACTATTCTGTGGCTCTATAGTGATACCTCAATATGATTTTAACTTGTATTTCCATGATGCTTAATAGTTATAATAGTAGCTTAAAACCTAAACACATTTTCATATTATATGATTCACTTGATCTGGCTATCCTTATTTTTGTAAAGTAACCATTCATGTCTTTTGCTCATTTTAAAAAATGATTTGTCCATTTTCTTACTGATTTTGTGAGGTTTTTGCAGATTCTGGATACAAATCCTTTCAAAATATGTGTATAAAAATCTATTCCCACGGGGCTGGCCCGTGGCCAAGTGATTAAGTTCGTGTGCTCCACTTTGGCATTCCAGGGTTTCACCTGTTTGGATCTTTGGTGCAGACACGGCACTGCTCATCAGGCCATGCTGAGGTGGCGCCCCACATAGCACAACTAGAATATACAACTATGCAATGGGGAGCTTTGAGGAGGAGGAGGAGAAGAAGAAGTAGAAGGAGAAGGAGAAGAAGAGGAAGAGGAAGAGGAAGAGGAAGAAGGAGAAGAAGAAGAAAAGAGGAAGATTGGCAACAGATGTTAGCTTAGGTGCCAATCATTTAAAAAAAAATAAATCTGTTCCCACTCTGTGGCTTGATTTTCTCTCCTAATGGTGTTGTTTCATGAACAGAAGTCCTGATCTTTAAATTAATACTTTTCTTCATAGTTAGTGTCTTATTCTGTAATATTTCCTACTTCTAGCCAATAATTTTCCTCTAAGTGCTTTATAGTTTCACCTTTCCTATTTATAGAGGTATGATGTTTCTGGAATTTAGCATTTTGTGTACAGTGAGGTAGAGGTGAAAATTATTTTTTCCATATAGAGATACAATTTATTCAGTATCATGTATTGATAAGACCCTCCTTTCACTTACTACTGCAATGCTATGTTTTTAATGTAACCAATTACTGCTTGCACCAAGGCCACACCTCCCATTGGCTGCTTTCAGCCAATGATTGGGTGTCACAGAGATACTGAGGCAAACACAGGACTCCTCTGACAGCCAACTTTGGCTTGAAGATTCCCATACATCTTTGCCCATCTCTTTTTTCTGAGACCTCCTGCAGTCTAGGTCACTTCCATCCAATCTTTTCTCCCTCTGTCTTTCACTAGGGGTCAGAATTGCATCCTGGTCTGACAACTTTCCCAAATTTCTCTGAGTTTCTACCAATTTCCCTCATACAGGCATTTCCTCTAATAAACTACATGTTTAATTTCATCTTGGAATCTGCTTCTCAGAGTATCTGGGCTAACATAAGTGGTGTCAAGAGTGGTCCAAGAAAACAGGTGGTTAGATGAGCATTTGGGATTGGCTCAAAGGTGGGATGGGGCATGGATATAGGTAGGATAAATAGCTACTTGACTGTTAAAGATTTCTCCATGACATGACATGACATGATGTGACATGAGAAATTATCCCAGTTGAGCAGGGATGTTGTCTCAGGCTCAACGATATAGGCATTTGAAATATGTAAAACAAAGCCTACAAATACAGCAGAGTTGGCATTTTCCTGCCAAGTTGTGTTGACTCCCTGCAGAAGGATAATGAGAGACTAGGGACTATTAACAAGCAGCTGTTAATGGCTGAGTGTGAGAGCCAGAGAGCCCCAGTGGTGGATATAAAGGGCCCTTATCATCTGTACTGGAAGGGCAGACACAGATGAACAGCAGGTTGAAGACTTAATTGTGAGAACAGCTCCAGAGATGCTTGAATTCTCAGCAAAGGCAGGTCAGTTACGTGACGGTCAAGACCTAGTAGGGGAAACCAGGGATCCTGAAAACTTGGACGAGGCCATCTGGACGAGTGCCCCCGAGGGTGATGACACTCCCATTCCCATGGACATTCTGGGTATGCAGAAGTGGCCCATCCTTCTCCAGTAATGGCTAGAACTTACACTGTGCTGGAAGATACTGCAGAAGTTCCTTTCCCACAGGCAACAGGTGACCCCTCAGGAGCTGCCCCACCTTCTATCCTAGAGGCTAGGCTGATACCAAAGTTCAAATCCCAGTATAAACGTCACCCCCTCTCCCCCCGCCATACTGGGCCTGTAAAGAGAATACATAAATAAAAAAATATAAGAATTAGATGACATGTACCTGCAGGAGCTGGAGGACTATTCCTGGGGTTCTTTTTTAGGGTGTTTCATAAAGGGGGCTGGAGTTCAAGGCTGTATAAGCAAGAATTCATTAACTTAGGGCTGCATCTTTAGGACACATGATTTAACACTATACAAAAACACTAGGAAATGGGGCAAATTTGCTGCAGGGGGCCTCTTAGGAGCTTGGAAGAAACATTGGCCAACTCTTAGCTAGTGAAAATGCCTGAATTAACCCTAGAAGACGGTAGAGGAAAGAATAAAGCATCTAAAGGGAGTGGATGTGACAGTTAATTTTGATAGGGTGCCCAGATATTTGGTTAAACGTTATTTCTTGGTATGTCTGTGAGGGTGTTTCTGGATGAGATTAATATTTTAACTGATAGACTGAATAAAGCAGATGTCCCTCCCTGATGTGGGTGGGCCTCATCCAAACCCTTGAAGGCCTCAAGAGAATAGAAAGTGGATTAAGAAAGAATTGTCTCTCTTTCTATCTGACTCCGAGCTGGGACATCAGTCTTCTTCTGCCTTCAGGCTTGGTCTGAAACTGGAACTACATCGTCAGCTCTCTTGGGTCTGGATTTCTCAGCTTCCACAATTGTCTGAGCCAATTCCTTTTACTAAATATATTTTTATATCTATACATCCTATTGATTCTATTTCTCTGCAGAACCCTGACTAATACAGATTTTGATATCAGAAGTGGTGCTAGAGGAACAAAATTTCAAGGACAAGTTTTCTGAATTGGTTCTGGGGTTTCTGGAACTGGCTCTCTAATCTGACTAGATGTAAAGATGCTAATGATTCCACTTCCAGGAGTAAAGAGAGCACTAATGGTCTATTGTGTGATCTAACAATAGAAATACTCAAAATATCCCCAATGGATACTCCTATTCAACCACTTATAAGAAGCTGTGTGATTGTGGATGTGATACTTTTGGACATTTTTGGAAATATAATGAATATGATGAGGTGACTAGTTGCCCCTGATGTCACTGGCATGAGAAAAGCATGAGTTCAGGAATTCAAATACCTAGCTTCAGCTCCGTATAGATTAACTGAAAGCTTTTTATTTGCCCTGAAGGAGATCCTTATTTCTTGTAGCTGCAGGGCTGAGACTGCTGAAAATCGAATGCAGAATCTGATCTGGTGACTGGCTGAATTCCACCACAAGTTAAACTGCCAGCCTGTTCAGAACTATCTATAAACCAGCCTGAACTTTTGTTCCCCAGTCAACTGCCATGGGCATATGAGTCACTTGTTCATGCCACCTACTTGTGCCTTTAGGATCTGCTCAAACACAAGTTTGTGTGTTAGAATTTCATTTAAAGATGGAGTGCTGCTATGTGTGTCTCAGTTTATAGTAGTCAACTTATATCACGGGGTCTATTGATGGCTCATGGATAAACATTCAGTTTTCACAAAGGCCCAGGAACAAGACACAAGCCGGCTTTCACAGTTATCTGAAAAGAACAGAATAGCTTTTATTTTTGAAATCTTAAGGCTTTGATGTGAGTCACCTATAGATCCTACTCTAGGCTCTGTAACACATCACTCTCTTCCACAGACACTTCAAGCGACATTTGATAAATATGTCTCATGGCCTATCTGACAGGGTAGCTTTTGCGGTAGCCCACAACTATTTCAGAGCCTCCTTCAGAGGCCCACTAAAATCTTGCAACCTTATAAAATACTCTGTGTATGTATTAGAGAAGTGCACCCCCAAAAAGTATATAATTCATGAAAAATTCAGCATACTCCTAGGCACTGTGTTTCTTTTTTAGTGATAAGGTATGCCAGATGTACTAATTTGTCCCTTACCTTAGAAAGGACATCTTGACATGCACTAGGCCACTGCACCTATAGAAATTTTATCAAGGTAAACCCTGAATTATTATAGTTCTACTTTTTCCCTAAGAATGAATATTTCTTACCAAAGTGTCTAGGATATTTCCTAGTTTTTGATCAACAGACATCATCATGACATCAATCACCATCGTGATCTCATCACCGTAGTTGACTAGACTGATCTCCTGTAGAATGGCTACATGAACAATTTTTCTGCAGAATAAATTAAGATGGAGTACTGGAGGGTTGGTGAGTTAAGATTAGGAAGGTATATTGCTGTCCTTTTCAGGTGAAACCAAACTGCTTCTCAAATATATATAGGAAAAAAAAATGGGCAGATAAATACCAGCAAACCAGATATCTTTGTTGGTTTGCTCCCAAAAAGGAACTGCATCTGCCATAGTAGCTGCATCTCTGCAACCCTTCCATGAATGTGGCATTGCTTTTGATTTCCTGCTTTGGTAGATAGAGGCAGTTATGGATTTTTAAACTTGACTTTTCCTATTATAATAATCCTCATTTCATAAGTGAGGGAACCAATATGGAGACTTTACCAGTTGCTGAGAAACTCTATTCCAACAGTATTTCAGAAATGGGGAAATAACCATGGAGTTTGTTGGTATCCACCAGGCCTGCTGTGAGATAAACCAAAGTCAAGACTCTGTGAATGACCTGAACCCAAAAGCCCCCGGTCTTAGTGGTAGAGCTCAATCACAATTTTTGGTTCACAGGGATTTAGCATTAGTTCGGAGTGAAGTGTCCAATAACCCCTGCAAAGCCTTCACATGTTCCTTTCTTTAATACTTATTCATGTTAAGTTCCTTTGGGGCAAGTCCAGAAGGGAGATTTGCAGTATCAAGTTGAGGCACTGTTGTAGGGTTCTTCTTCAAGGGGACCTCAGACTTCATTAAGGACTCCTTTCATTCAAGGGATTCTGGGACTGTGAACTAATTAAAATTTGGGGATTAGGGAGACAGCCTAAATTCTAAGTAGGGATGATTTAGGTCAGATCTCAATTCATTGAACCAAGAGATTTTTGCTTACAGAAATTATATAAGACTTTAGTAGCAACAATTTTCATTGCTGAAGATCTCCAAGGGTGAGATTATTCTGATAATTCTTACAGTACTCATTCTCATTACAGTAATAATGTCCACTTTATCTTTGTTTATTAAAAGCTGCCATTTCGATTCTGTCCCTCTGGGATCCTAGCATTGCCATTGAATTTAGGGAACCTGTTCTGATGGCAGCATTTTCCACTCTAATTTCTAGTTTGTGGAGAAATTACAGAGGTTTTAAAAAACTAGTGCTCTTCTCACCAATGTATTCTTCAAAGCCGCTATTCAAGAGGTATCCTGTAGACCTTTCTGGAATGAATAGTTATGGGAAGGGGAAGCTTGCTCATGATAAATCCATCTCCTTATTCCAATCTAATCCTTTAGATACTTTCATCTATGGTTTATAAATGAAGTACAGTCATTACAATTTCAGTTAATACAGGGCATTGTTGGGTTCAGATTCATTCAACCTACTAAGCCAAATGCCAGAATCACTACCAGATGCTCAAGCTGACAAATTGAATCCAGACTATCTGGTTAGTGCATCCATAGCAATAAATTTGTTTCGTCCCAGCATTATATTCATTCCACCCCGAGAATCCATTCTCATACATATTCCTAAGGTTTCTGTGAATATTAATTGGAAAAATCTTGCAATTCTTTGAATATGCCTATAGTATCTTTCAAGGTCTTACTTGGTGTCCATACCCCTAGGATCTGCTGGGGTTTGAATCCAGTTTTAAGTCTAGAAGAAATAAGTACTGAATGGTGAGAGGAGGAGTTTGAGAGGGATTGACCACTCACAGAAAGTGGTAATAAACTGTCACTACTGACAATGGAAGGTGGGTAGATCTGGGGGACTTCACAGAATACATCCACATGTTCTGACTACTCTTTTTCAATCACTGTTATAACTATTGGAAGAGACCCTACAAGGCTGTGAATTCAGGTGTTGAAATTCAGCAACCTGCAAGATCTAATTTAGTGTCAGTTTTCAGGAATCTTGTCCCTGCAGCTACAAGGATAAGGGTTTCTTTCAAAATGATTATAGAAACTTTCTGGTTCCTTACCCAGGCCTTGAGTTAGGAGTTTAAAGCTCTGAGCTCATTATTTTCTTACTACAAGTTTTCTAGTACAATTTAAAGAAATTAAGCAACCTCATAGTCTTTGTAATCTTTATGCCCACTATAATGTTTTATTGCAGTGGCTACTTGATCACCTAAAGCTTTGCATAGCAACTTGACCCTTTCAGTTGACTTCAGGTGACAACTTAAGTATTTTGACACTGTATGCTATCTGCTACCAGTGTTCCATTTATCACTAAAAATGGAGTCCTTAATGCCTTTGAGGCAAAACAGATCAAAGAATTGGTTCTAAATTCCCATTCTTAAAATTATGTTCCCTGGAAGCACTTCAGTTACGAAAACCTTTATCAGCCTGGGTTTCGTTGGAAAACAAAACTACTACATGTGTGTTTTAGACTGAGTTCCATGGATTCAGAGTCTGAGACAAGTATTCTCTTGCAAGTGATTGAGGATGTTCTCAGGAGAAACTGCTAAGACAGAGAGGGAAGTAGGATCGGAGCTGGGGGAAGGACAAGAAAGGTGTTATTTTAGCTGAAGTCTAGCCTTAGTTTACCACCACGAGGAATTCTTGAGTGTGAATGGCGCCATGGAAGTGCCTCATCTTGAGGCAAGGGGTCCAGAGTTTTGTTTCCTCATATCAGTTGGAAAAAGGCCACCCTAAGAATTTTTGGGTAAGGTGGCATCCACAGGTGATGGTGGCTCTTCAGACAAGGGAAAAGCCATGTTCCATTAGCCACCAACAGTCACAGCATCTGGGAAGGAGTGTGTTGAGCCAGTAGAGGTGATCTGGGCAGATCACCAACAGCATCTACTGAAAAATATTATGGGAATGAGGGAATTAATAAGGAAAAAGTGTTTATGCAAATATAGGAGTAGCTCCTGAATGAAGATAGCAGAAACAGTGATAAACCCTCAGTCTAATGCCCTGGAGCAGGAAAGAACACTGCCAATATCAGAAAATTCTATGATCTGTTGCAACAGTCAAGTGTGAACTTGTGTCCAGGTCTGAATGGCTGCTGTACTTGACTGCCATGATCTTCTGAAAAGTGGCTTCTCCCACTTCTGACTTCCAAATCTCCCAAAATTCCTGTCCTTGGAAAACAATAACCTAAAACTCTAGAGGGAATTGTATTCTAGAATATGGGACTGTTGTTAGGTGCTCAGGTGATAGCAACTAATCCAGCACATGTGCCAATTAGGTCAAAGATGTCAATGATGCTTTCAGATCTTATATATCATTATTAATTTTTTGTCATCTTGCTCTATCAGTCATTTTGAGAGGCGTGTTAACGTCTCCCACTGCTATTGTGGTTTGGAGTATTTTTTCTTTTGGTTGTATCAACTTTGTTTTGTATATATCAATGTTATGTTATTAGGTACATCAAATTCAGAATTATATATCTTCTTGGTACGTTGATCCAATTTTATTATGAAATATTCTCTTTTATCTCTAGTAATGCTTTTTGCATTAGATTCTATTTTGTCTGTTATTACTGTAGTGACACTAGCTATCTTAGGCTCTTGTTTGCATAGTATATCTTTTTTCCATCTTCTTATTTTAATCCTTTTTTTCCATATTTTTATTTTAATCCTTTTAATTTGAGGTGTGTCTTTTATAAACACCATTAAGGAAATCCATTCTGATAATCTTAATTAACTGGATTGTTTTTCCCATCCATATAAAATGTTACTACTGGGGTATTTGTGGTTATTTCTACCTCCTATTTGGTTTTTACTTATCTTGTCTGTTTCAATTTCCTTTCTTCCTTCTTTTTTCATTAACTAATTATTTTTATTATTCTACTTCTCCTCTACTAATTTAGTGATTTTAAATTAATTTACTATTCTTTTACATCACACACTAAAGATTATAATATGCATTCTTAATTTATTACAGTTTAATATAAAGTGCTATTTTTATCATTTTTCAGACAATGTGAGAACTTTAGAACCCTAACTACATTGTCTCCTCCCACATTTTCTGGTATAATTGTTTTTTTTTTAAACTTCTAAAACTTTACTTAGGTAGATTTTACCTGAAAAATTCTCATGTAGTCATTGTCTTAATTTTATTTGTTATTTTTTGGCACACAAATCTATAGATTTTAACACAGGCATAGATTCATGTAAAAACCACCACATTCAGGATGCAGAACCATTCTATAACACAAAAATCTTCCTCAACCTACTCCTTTGTTACACCATTCCTCCAAGCTCTTACCTCTAATTATCATATTTTCTCAATCATTGTAGGTTAAAAACCCACAAGACATTCTTATTATTGCTTACACAGTCAATATTTATTTATACTTAGCCACCTACTGACACTTTCCATTATATTTCATTTTTTCTTGCATTATCATTTTTCTATCTAATGTATTTGCCTTCTGCCTAAAGAACTGCTTTTAAGATTTTTTTTCAATGCATGTAGAGGTGATTTTTTTTTTCAGTTTTAATTTGGCCAAAACTGGTTTTTAAAATTTTTCGTTTTGCTTGTTTTGTTTTATCTTCACTTTTAGGGGATATTTTTGTTGGGTGTAGAAATAGAAGACAGCAGTCACTCGTTTTTAGCACTTTAAACACATTATTCTACTATCTTCTGGTTTTCATTCTTTTGGTTGAGTTGACAGATGCCAGTCTAAATGTTCTTCCTTTGAAAGCAACGTGTCCTTTTTACTCTGGTTGTTAAGAGTTTCTTAGTGTTTGGTTTTCATAAGGTTTACTAAAATTGCGTAGAGATAATTTTATTTTCTATGTTTTCCCTCTTTTGTGCTCTGTGTGCTTCAGCTTAAATATTTTTAACTGATCTATCTTCAATACATTAATTCTCTCCTGATTCTTATCTTCTCTAAAGTAATGTGTTTAGTTTTTACTTTCAACATATTACATTTTTCAGTTTTTAAAAAAACTGTTTTGAATGAATTACTTGACATTCTTGTTCTCTGGAAAAATTATCCATCTTAGCAATTTTTGTGTTTGGATCATCTGTGGGTTTGTTTCTCTTAATTGGTCTTTCTTTTTTTCCTAGTTCTTGATATTTCTAGTAATTTTTGATTGTGTGACTGATATACTGATGAATTATAGGTTGAGATGATTTTATCTTCCTCTCAAGAGAGTTTACTTTATCTTGTGGTAGCACGTAGGTTCAGGATAGATCACTTAATATTATCAAAGACTAAGCTCATTTAGGACCAGATTACGGTTTTAGAAGGCTCTGGTTAATCTCCACTTTGAGAGTTTAGCTCTTCAAGAGCCTCAAATGAGAGCCTGGAGTGATTATTAGGCTCTCACCCAGGTCTTAATAGAAGGTTCTAAACTCAATTTTTTCTCTTTTCTACCATGAAACTATAAAAATCTCTTTTCTGATTTCTAGTATCTTTCTCTTTATCTTCTTAGTCTCTTACTCTGTGCGTTTCAGGAACATGGTAATTCCTTGTACAAAAATCTACTACATATAGAATCTTGGCAATCGTGATCTCCAAATTTGTCTTTCTACCTCCTCAAAATGGTCAAAAATATTGCAGGCTCTCTACTTCTTCACAGTATTCAGGTAATTTTTAATTTTTGGCTTCTGGCTACCTGCATCTTCACCAAGAATCAGCAAATGCCCTCAGAGGCAATATGGCTCTAAGATCGTAGGCTTATATTCACCAGTTCTCTTTCTAATACTTTTGTCAAAATTCATATTTCTGGGGCTTGATGTGTCTCACTCGAATTTTACGCCCACCATTGGCCAAAGGAAGTCAGAGCCTTTTATTGAAAGTTCTGAAAAGAGTGCAGCCGGACTTCAGATTTTGGCTGTTGTGGCCCTACAGGTCCTATTGCCTCAAAAGATCTCTATGATGTTTTCAAAAATTTCTTGTACATTGTTTGGATTTTTATATTTGACATTTTCTATCTTACTGAGAATGCGAGTCTTCCATAAGATATTACACTATTGTCAAACACTGAAGTCCAGCCTTCACTGTTGTTGAGACTATCAATATGGGGCCATGAGTTTCTTGGCCAATGATGGACAAAGAAATCAAGTGAGACACATCAAGTCCAAGAAATACAAATTTGATCAGGATAATAAAAAGTTTAAAGAAAGTGTAAACCCAGCACCTACCTGAAAAGATGACTCATTATTTACCGCTCAAAATAGCCAACTCATTCCTGTGGATTGTAAGGTCTTGTGGTTGCAGCTTATCTCCTTAATTGATAATGAACATTATCCCCAAATCACTAAAATATATGATCATATTACCTCAAGTCAGTTTCTACTGTTGACATCCAAGGAACTGAATCAATCCACTTGCACATATACACGTATATGTATACAGCATGTGTCTCAGCAAGATTATGAGGCTATAAAGGCAGAAAATATTATTTCTTTGTCTATCAGACATCCCGAAGCTTGAATATTGTTTTTACTAACTATATGTTAAATTGAATTAAATTTTATATTTTATTTCAGATTCCCAAATTAAAATAACTAATATTAATAAAATATTATAGTATCATCCAAAGTAAATAAAAACTGAAATTCAGATAGTCCTGTAACATAAACCACCCATGAAAATAAAAGAAGAAATCAAAGAAATTGACTTAATGTGATCATTTATGAACACGATTATGAGTCATTCTAAAACATTGCCTTTCTGATACTAGGAGTCAAATATAACCACAGTATGAAGAATATACTAAATAGTCAATATGTGTTCAAAATTTTTTTCCAAAAATCATGAAAAAACAGAGAAAGCAGAATGACCACCTTTACTTTAAGAATTAGTAATAACTTGGAATTTAAAAATTGTTTCTAATGCTGTGTATATTTCACGCACACAGAACTAGAACAGTCTGCTGAAATAAAAGGAGAGATTTCTATAAACGTAATAGGCTATATTAAGCCTGCCCTTATGTTGGATACGATTTCCATTTAATGTCAGAAATTGGCTTTTGAAGATGGCACTCTAAAAATCAAAGCTTTCAATTTTTGCAGCTTCTAAATTGATTAAAGTAGAAAAAGAAGTGTTAAAGAAACATTTTGAGAATATAATCATTCAAATCTCAGTTTTTGAAGGGTTGGGGGCAGGGCGTGCTTTGTTTTTATTACATAAGGAAAGGGAAAGGAAAAGGAATGATTGAGACCAGCAATAAAAAGATAACTATGTCAGGAAGGGTAAAGTATTCACATCAGAGCTCTCTGGCCCTTCGCTATTAGAATATAAATGCTACATCTTGAAATAAACTAGGAAATGAAGGTATATATCTTTCTCTTTAAAGTGCCAGATCAGAAGAGGTGAGCTTTTCTCTGAGAATCAGGAGCGCTGCCTTCTGAGGTTTCTGTGATCAAAAATGGGGAAAGCACCGATGTGGAAAGACTGATATTTGAGCCTCAAAAAACTGGTTTTCAGCACCAGCAGTGTTAATAGAAAGGATGTCAGAAGCCCCAGTACTGTCTAAGCTGTTCACACAACGAACTTTTGCATGGGCAGCTGGGGAAATCTAATTCTAAACTTACACAGGATCTCTATTTAGTAATATTTCTGGTACATGAATATACTTTATTCATGTAATTTTTGTCTTATTAAAGCAATAAGGGAGGATTGTTATTTGTAGAAAATTGGGGGTGGGAAAAGTAACACTTTGTGCCCCCAGACTAGTTCAGCTGATTTATGGGGAGTTTTTCTTCTTCTGGAATCATCGTTAACTCAAAGAGAACATCTCAGTGGTATGAACTTTGCTTTATTCCAGCTGAATCACTCAAGAAAAGAAATTAGGAACATAGATCTTGGGCAGAAAATTAGCAAAGTTCTTTCCTCCAAGCTCCAGTTGAGGTTTGACACACCTTTGGTACTTTTTCATAAATGACTTCATCTGACCAATGGTCACCCCAATTACTTACAGGATTTTATTGAAACTGCTTTATTCTATGCCTCATACTTTTCATTTAAAAAATCCTCAGCGACTAGTGCTTAGCATAAATTTCACTCTCAATAAATATTTATTAAATTAAGTAACCATTCTAGTCCTAATCTGTCTGAGTACCAATAAACTGGTATAAATTAGGGCTAGGTCCACAATTCCGTAGATCAATTAAAACATCATTTACCAGGTATGCGACCTTTACATTGAATAATTTACTTAACCTCTCAATTTCAATTTTATCATCTACAAAACCTCACACGATTGTTCTATAAATTATAATATCACATCTATAAAGGGCCTCCCACAGAGCTTAATACATCCTATAGGCTGTTGTTATTATTTTTGTTATTATTAACATTTGCAAATGACAAATGAGCCTTCATCTCTTAGATTCGTGAAACTTTTCCCTCTTCATTCAATATCTTAATAAATTGTTATTCACAGGAAGCCAAATTTCAAAGTTCCAAATCATCATGGGTCAATTACAAAGAGCATTTTCTTTGGTCATTTTTTTCCCCAAGACACACATACATCTTCATTACTCCATTAGGCAGTTTTACAGAGTTTCCCATAATTTCTGTTAAAATGCTACTCTTTCTCTTGGTGCCTACCTATCATGAAACTCTGAGGGCAGGGACATAATTTTCAAATTGCTTTCTCATTCACTAACGCTTTTACCCATTCGGTTTATTTATTTAATTTTTAAAGATTGGCGCTGAGCTAACATCTGTTGCCAATCTTTTGGGTTTTTTTTCCTTCTTCTCCTCAAAGCCCCCACAATGCATAGTTGTGTATTCTAGTTGTAGGTCCCCCTAGCTCTGCTGTGTGGGACACTGCCTCAGCATGGCTTGATGAGCAGTGCTAGGTCTGTGCTAAGTATCTGAACCGGCAAAAGCCTAGGCCCCTGAAGTGGAATGCGTGAACTTAACCACTCGGCCACGGGGCCGGCCCCTACGCATCCTCTTTAAATTGGTGGTCAGTGGAAAAGGCACTGGATGTTGTAGTGGACGTGGTTGTTTTGCTACTTCCAGGAATTGACAAGACAGAATATTTTCAAGAGGGGCTATTCAAGAGCACATTTATTTATTTTTATTTATACCATTTTGCTGCAGTCACTAAAGACAAGAGTAGGCAACTGAGACTAATTGAACACTGATAAAAGGCAAGGCATTCGCGTTCGAGCATGAGCATTAGGAGAGGGCTGTACTCAGTTTTGGATCATAATCTATTCAACAACAGAAAATACTACTGCTGGAAGGTGATCCAATGAGAAAGGCACTGCACACATTCAGCCCATAAATGGAACAATGGTTGATTCAATCCATGAATCAGAATGAACAGGTAGTTGCTCTAAATCACATTTTACAGATGATTTTAAATGACATTGGTCACAAAGTGAGGGAAGCAATACTCGTGCAAGGAAAGGAAGAGAAGATGGGATAAAAATGACAGTATTGTCTTCAAATAATAGCTGCTACGGGCCTTCTTCAACCTTCACCATTTTGATGATGTACTTAAATGAAGTTATATTTATTGAAGATTCATATTAAGATGGGAACACCATTAAGTCTATCCTAAGCCCATTTTTAACCATCTGCCGTATCCTATGATCTCTGTCTACTAAAGCACTCACTTCTGTCTACACTGGCAGTGCATCATGTCAAGGCTCTTATCTCGCCTTTTTTTCTGCTTTTGCGCCATTCCAATCCATTCTTCTAATTGCCGAGTGATGTTTCTAAACTAAAAATCCTTTCTTTTTCACCTACCTGTTAAAATCCTTCAATCTTTCCCTATTTCTTTTGAGAAGATATTCAAATTTCTTACCATAGCCTCTCACAATTTCCCAGTATGGCCATGTAACGATTTTCAACTCTTTCAGAGAACAAATGAAATCAATCCATTGTAACTTTTACTTTGAGAGCAAGATAATCCAAAAAGTTTGCACATTAGGACCGAGGAGAAGGAATTTTCAGTGTCTGAAAGCCTGGACATCCTCTATTAAAAGTTTCTTAACTAATAACGCATCTGAAAGGCTCTTTGCCCATGCTCTCCTCATATGGAAATTATGCTTGCCTTTTTAAGAGTGAGATATGTGTATCACTTACGTGTGTGTATATTTCATTATATTTCATCTTTCACTCACAGCTAGGCCTTGGTGTTCTCTTTTTGAACATAAACAATTTCATAGAACAACATCAGACAAGGCTACTGTGGGAACATGATGAAATAAGACCAAAAACAAGACCATTTCATATTTATGTCTAATCACAGACATAAGCAAGGTCACTGTGCACACCACAAAACACTAAACGTCCCCCACCTCCTGGCTAATACGAGTGGCTGTTACTTTTTTACCTGTTATAGCTTCAGCTTTACTCCAGTCTGTCATTTTTCTAGATAAGGTTGATTAACATATCCAATCATAGAACTATCCCATTTCCTCATATCAGCCAATGCAGAAAAAATCTCTACTTCCTTGAATCTTTGCAAAATCACCTACCCAAAGCCCAAGCTCTTTAAGAAGTCCTTTCTCATTCCTTCTTACTGAGATGCTCTATAGTTTCTCATGTTGCATGGTCTCCCTAGTTGTTGCAGTAAGAACGACACCCAATCTACTCACAAATATAAATGTATTCCTGGTGGTCTTTGCCTAGTGGGTGTATATATATACACACACTCACTGAATGGTTGAAATCATTCATATTTAGGTGAGGAGCCAGAAATACCTTTGCTCTTTAAGTCAAATTCCTTCTTTGTTTACTTGTTAAAGTACAGCTGTAATTTGCAGTTATTTTCTATATTTGTCTGCTTTTTCCCACTTCCCCCAGTAAACTAATGCTCCATTAGGGGAAGTGGCTATGATAGCCTTTTCTTTTTTTTTTTAAAGATTGGCACCTGGGCTAACAACTGTTGCCAACCTTTTTTGTTTTTTTTTTCTTTCCTGCTTTATCTCCCCAAACCGCCCCCCCTGCCCCCGTACACAGTTGTATATCTTAGTTGCATGTCCTCCTAGTTGTGGGATATGGGACGCTGTCTCAGCGTGGCCTGATGAGCAGTGCCATGTCCACGCCCAGGATCCGAACCCTGGGCCGCAGCAGCGGAGCGCACGAACTTAACCACTCGGCCACGGAGCTGGCCCCTATGACAGTCTTTTCTAATTTTGATTCTGAGTGCCTAGCACATTATTTTGCACATAGCAGATGCTTGATAAACTTCTGTTGAATGATTGAATAAAAAAAATCAGCAATAATTATTTAGAAAAAGAATTGTATTCCAAATGATCACAAAATATAAGATACCTAGGAATAAACCAACAAGATAATGTCCAAGACCTAAAAGAATAAACTGATAAAATTAAACTGAGGAATATAAAAAAAATTAAATAATGGAAAGATGAAATGTTTCCAGAACCAGAACACAAAACTTCAAATATGTGAATTCTCCTTAAAACATATTGGTTTGTGCTTAGAATCTTGAAAAATTAGATCTGTAGCTCATAGTGCTAGCAAAATAAATTTTAAAGTGTCCAAAATTTTAATGCCAAGGAAAAGTCTCAATTTTTGGACAATAGTCATAATACATTTTCACTGAGTAAATTGCGTAAGCTGAAACTTAATGTACTTCTTAAACCAATGTTTTCTTATACTTTTAGAAGTAGTATTAACATTGTCACGCTCGCTTATAAAATACATCCTAATAATTTTGCATGTACTTACTCCTCTACCAGTTATTTTTTTAATGAGTGTCCTTCCAGATTTTTTTAATAGACTTTATTTTTTAGAAAGTTTTAGATTTATGGAAAAATCACACATATAATACAAAGATTTCATATAAACACCCAGTTTCCTCTATTATTAACATCTTACATTATGGCACATTGTCACAATTAATGAACTACTGTTGATACATTACATTATTATTATTATTATTAAATAAAGTCCTTACTTTATTCAGATTTTCTTAGGATTTATGCAATGTCTTTTTACTGTCCCAGAACCCCATCATGATATAACATTATATTTCGTTATAACTCCTTAAGCTCCTCTTGGCTGTGATAGTTTCTCAGACTTTCCTTGACAATTTTGAGGAGTATTGGTCTGGTATTTTGTAGAATGCTCCGCTATTGCAATTTGTGTGATGTTGTTCTCATGATTAGACTGGACATATGGGTCTTCTTACACCTTTATTTTACAAAAGGAAAGTACCATTTTCATCACATCATATCAAGGGTACATTCTATTAAAGTGACTTGTGACCATTGATATTGACTTTGATCGCTTGATTGAGGTAGTGTTTGACATGTTTCTCCATCAAAAAATTTGTTTTCCCCCTTTCTTTACTGCATTCTTTGGAAGGAAGTGACTATGCACAGGGCAGACTTACGGAGTGGAGATTTATATCCTACTGGGTGAGGGTAAATTATTTGAAATTCCTCTGCAAGGGATGTTGACTTCCCTACCATCATACAGTATGTAGCTTTTTCAGATTTTTCTGCTTCTTTCACTTAGAAATATGCATTTCAAATATTTTCATGTCTTTTTGTAACTTGATAGTGATTTGCTTATTATTGAATATTATTATATTGTTTGGATGCACCTCAGTTGTTTATCCATACACCCATTGAAGAGCAATTTGGTTGGTTCCCGTTTTCTATGGCTATGAATAAAGCTGCTATAAACATTCATGTGCAGGTTTTTGTGTGGATGTAAGTTTTCATATCAGCTGGGTAACTTCTTAGGAGTGCAATGATTTCTTGATCGCATGGTAAGACTGTGTTGAGCTCTGTAAGAAACTGCCAAGCTGTCTTCTAAAGTGGCTGCATCATGTTAAGTATTAAGAGTTCTTTGTATATGTGAATACAAGCCCTTTATCAAATGTGTGTTTTGGAAACATTTCTCTCCCATTCTACGGCTTGTCTTTTCATTCTTTTAACTGCTCTTTTAAAGAGCAGTAGTTTTTCGTCTTAATAAAGTACAACATCAGTTTTTCTTTCAGGGACCAAGCTTCTGGTGTTGCATCTAAAAACTTATCATCAAATCCAAGGTTGTCGAGATTTTATTCTAGAAGTTTCATAGTTCTGCGTTTTACATTTATGTCCTCAGTAAAGAGTTTGTTTCCATTTTTTGACTGCTGACAGCTTTTAAGCCTTGCTTGTCTCTCTTCTCCTCTTGTTTCTTATCTGGGCAAACTGACAGGAAAACTCAGTGCTTGCTACTTTGACACCAATGAGAAGCCGTACACACACAAGCCATACACAAACACCTGCCTGCGTGCAGGAACCTTCAACCAACCCCACACCTTTCCACCATAAAAATTCCAACCTGTCTCTTTTCCCTGCTTTCTCATCACTTCAACCCTGCTTGCTTAGCCTGCTGTGCTCTGCCATGATGTGCTGCTTTGTGATGCATTTTCTGAGTTCTCTCTTATGGATTTAACTGACTTCAGCCATAAATTAGGTTAATTGACATTTCAGAACAAGATTCTAGGATTGAGGTTCCTATTAAAGTGACCTAGGGCTGTGTGTCTCAACCCAGACCTATTTGTGTGTCTTAGATTGAACTGTATGTCCGATTCCAGAATAAGCTGTGAATAATGTTAGGTTTAGGCAAAGCCTTTTATCCTCTGACAATTGATTGTGTGTCCCTATCAAATATTGGTCCCTGATCTGTAGTGCACTCAGGGGAATAACCTTGTGATATATGGGCCATTGGGTGGTCCCTCGCATGGAGGAAAAGTAGTCATTATTTGAAGACCAGTCTGTATTTGAAGATTTGAATTATTGAGGCCTACACTCCTAAAGGCAGATTGCTCTCTAGGGTCCTACAAAATGCCTTCTCTGCTGCTGCTGATATCTATGTCTGTTGCAAAAAGGGTCTTTATCTTCGGGATTGTAGAAAAGAAGACCCATGGCACTCCTGTGGTACAGCAAAGGGGTTAATTCAGACATGACATAAACCCAGAGTCCTTAAGCCCTATAAAGTAACCTTTAGTAGGGGAGGTCCTTAACCCTGATGACATTGACTTGAGGCTCTCTGGATGAAGAAATTTATAAATAAAAGCAAGTAGAGATGACTCTTTCCAGAAATCACACATGCACAGACACACACATGCACAAGAGGCAGAAAGAAAAAGAAAGAAGGAAACTTGGACACATGGCTACAGGGCAAGGAAACACAGCAACAACACAATGAAACAGAGGTCTACAATTTGACCCAATTGTTAATACAAAATTTTCTAAAATAATTTACACAACAAAAAGATAAAAGGGCTTTGATTTGCATTTACATATCACCAGCATAGTGTGGGGGCCTGGAACTGGCCACCCCAAGATATGTCTCTTTGGCATGAGGATTATTTGGGGCTGGTTACTTTTAATAAACTGCAGACAGGAAAGGAACTAAAACTAAAATTTACTTACCCTTTGTTAAGAGACATTTACATTTGTAAGGAAAATATCCATCTGTAAAGGTATCTCCCTCTCTGTAGCAGGAAGAAGGGGGATGACCTTATCTCTAGAAACTCTTATCAATGCAGAAGGCAAGGGCTTAAATCTGCATAATAATCTTATTCCTGTTTAGTGTGCTTGCCTGGTAACCTCCTGTAACTGACTTCCCCTACCCCCAACATCCTCCTTTGCCTTTAGCTGAAGATGATATTTAAGGTGGTGGCTTCAGCCATTTTGGCGAGTTGTTCAGGTTGCCTGAGCCTCTCCCATGTATACATGTTATAAAACTTTGTTTAATTTTCTCCTGTTATTCTGTCTCATGTGAATTTAATTCGTTCTCCTGCCAGAAGAACCCACAGCGGGTAGAGGAAATGTCTTCCTCCCCTACGATAGGTTCTGAATTAATTTAATATCTGCTCAAATGCACCAATGGCAAAACTTCCTGGCCTTAATCAATACTGGGGCTAAAATTACAGTTAAACTTTGGTCTCCCACTAATTTAAACAAGGCATACCCTATAAACATAAGGGGATCACTGGACATAAAATAATGGCCAAAGAAGTACATTTCATCATAACTATCAGAATTACACCCTTGCTTAAATTTCCATGGTCTTAGTAGCCATTGCCCCAAAATATCTCATGGTGGGCATGGACACTCTGAGCCAATTAGTAATATATTCTCATTAAATTGTACCTTTATCGCTAACAAATTGGCTTCACAAAATGGAAACTCATAGACCATTCAGCCCCTCTCCCAAGTTAAAATATTTACTGGCACAATGTAAATTAAAACAGGGACTTCAAGGATTTGAACATACTATACCAGACCAATTAGTGACGGAGTGATTATCCCCATAGCATCTTTATGTAACAGCCCAATTCTACCTGTTCTTAAAATTGGAAAGTATGAATCATGCCTCACAGTAGATTCCCACAAAATTAATGCCATGATTTCACCCTTTAAGATTCCCATAGCCAATGTTATTTAAATTACTGACTCCATCAAATTTGCAACTATTTTGGTATTCTGCTGTTATAGATTAGGCTGATATGCTCTGTTCAGCACCTATTCAACGGCCTATCAGCTGCAGTTTGCCTTCACCTCCAAAGAGACAAGATTCACCTCTCTCCAGTTACCCACAGGTACCTGAACAGCCTTGCTATCACACACAATCTTTAACTTTCTCCAGGAGCAAAGGTATGACATTACATTGATGCCATCCTCCCCTGAGGAGATTCATTTGACACTCTCATTCAGGGCATACAAATACTCACAAAGGAGCTCACAAAAAGGACATAAGACATTACATATAGGACAAGACTCTGTCACTTTGATTAGATTCCTCAAAATTATTTGGTAAACATGGGACTGCTCCATCCATGCCACTGTCAAGAAGCAGCTATTGAACCTCTCAGCACTTACAGCATTAAAACATGTCCCCATCTTTTAGGCCATTTTGAAATCTGTAGGCAAGACATGTTCATCATTTATAAATTTTACCTAAGCTCAGGTTTGTTTTTATTTGCAAATTGGCCCACCTTGAATGGGGCCCCCTACAACAAAAGGCTCTCAAATCTGACCAAAATTGTAATACAGTTGTGTACCCCAGAGATTCCTTCTTTAGGGAAACTTTAGCAACTTCCTTTCATACATTTTGGATTCTCTGGGCAACCCATGATGCTCATAAGTTGTCCTTGGGCTTCTGTTACTGGAAAATACTTTCTTGACCCTGTGGTCTATACCAATAGAGTGGCAATTCTGGTCGCATCCTGGGCTTTCTGGAAAACAAAGGATTTCACATGCCTGAGTTTGTGACTCTCTGTATCCAACTGCCCTTCGTACTGTGCATCATGGAAATTCAACACAGCCACAGCAGCATCCTTGCTATAGGATAAAGCCAAACCTTGCCCTCTGGCATGTTGCTACCTACATGAGAGAGTGACCCCCATTGTCCTCAGTCTCTTGACAAATGCCATGGTGCTTGAGGAGGTCATACCTCTCTTAGACTCTTTGGCTAGCTGGCCAGTCCCTTAGGATCACCTGAGTGAACAGTACTGGAAGTTCATACACTTTACAGATACTATTGTTACCACTACATGTGATGGAGCTTGAGGGAGAAGTGTTACTTTTCATCACTTCACCAGGATGTCTGTCACAAAGGATGGGACCCAAGGATCAATACAACTGGCCTGATTTCAGGCAGTCATCTTAGTACTGGATGCCCTGGCCAATAAATCAGCCTCATCTGCACATTTTTACAGAGTCTTGAGACATTACCAGTGGTCTGGCCATCTGATCTGGCCAGTGGCAGCAACAACAATTCCACATCTAGCTTGCCTCCTTTGGGGAGAAGAATCTGGGAATTTCTTGTCTCACAGATACCCAGAACATAAGTAAAGGTCATACGTGTCTCTACTAAAGCCACAGTATAAGGACTCACCAAAATGTTTCCTATACCCTTCGGAGTTCCAGACAATATTGTCAGTGACTTAGGCACTCACTTAACTTCTCAGAGTATATAAAGCTGGGCTCTTAAACAAGACATTCACAGGAACTTTCAGCTCCCTAATGGCTCCAGCCTGCAGGCCTCATAAAACACCATCACACTTACTTAGACAAATTCAGATTCAATTCCACTAAAAAATGGCATATTTCAGTTACCAGTTAAATATCAGGAGTGAATTATAATAGTTGGATTCCATTTTTTGGTGTTTGCTGACAGACTTTAAGCCTCACCCCTCACTCTTCTCTTCTGCTCCATAGCAACTGATAAGAAAGCCTAGATGCCCCCTCCTTTGGTACTGGCAGGAAGTTCAAAACCACCCAAGCCCTTGCCCATGCGCAGGAACCATCACACGGGCCCCATACCCTACCGACATGGAAACCTCAACCTAATCTTTCCTTTTCTCTCAAACCATTTGTCCAGCAGGGAAGTCTGCTCTATTCCCCTGCAAAAGCCTCATAATATTTTCTTATTCTCTTGATGTGTGAATGGCTTCATCAGTCCTGACATTTAAACCAAATTTTGAATAGGTGTGGTGGGGGGTGTCTATCCTGTTTCTTCAGAGTGTATACAACATAGTCAATGATCCATTTTGAATTGATTTTTTTGTGAAAAGTATAAGGTCTGTGTCTAGGTTCTTTTTTTTTTTTTTTTAATATGATGTCCCAGCACCAGGTCTTGAAAAGACTTTTTCCACTGAATTGCTTTGCCCCTTTGTCAAGATCAGGTGACTATGTTTGTGTGGGTCTGTTTCTAGACTCTCTATTCTGTTCAATTGGTCTATGTGTCTATTCTTTTGTCATACCACATTGTCTTGATTAGCTTTAGAGAAAGTCTTGAAGTCAGGTAATGTCAGTCTTCCAACCGGGTTCTTCACTATAGTATTGGCTATTCTGGGTTTTTCACCTTTCCATATAGAATATGGAATTGTAGAATAAGTTTGTCAGTATCAACAGAATAACTTCCTGCAATTGTGAATGGTATTACACTGAACCTCTAGATCAAATTGGGAAGAACTGACATCTTAGCAACACTGAGTCTTACAATTCATGAACAAAGAATATTCCTCCTTTTATTTAGACCTATTCTTGATTACTTTCCTTAGAGTTTTGTGGTTTTCCACATATAGATCCTTCCATTTTATTTGTGCTGTTGTAAATGACATTTTGCTTTTAATTTTAAATTTCATTTTTGTGTAGTTGTCATATAGACAATTAACTTTTTTTATATTAACTTTGTATCCTGTAACTATCCAATACTTGCTTATTCGTTCCAAGAGATGTTTTTTTCTGACTTTCTTGGGGGCAGTATTTTGTACATAGACAGTCAATTTATTGGCAAAAAACGTACATTTTGATTTCTTCCATCCCAATCTATAGATAATTTCCTTTTCTCATCTCTTTGCACTAGCTAGGACTTCCACTATGATGTTGAATAGGACATTCTTGTCTTTTTCCCAAGCTTAGAAGAAGAGTATCCAATTTCTTGTCGTTAAGTATGTTAGTTGTAGGTTTTTTTTAAAAGATGTTCTTTGCCAACTTAAGGGAATTCATTTCTATTCTTAGTTTGCTAGGAGTTATTATCATAAACAGTTTGATTTTCTAAAATGCTTTTTCTAAATCAATTGATATTATCATACGGTTTTTCGTCTGTAGCTATAGATGTGGTGTATTACAAGAATTGAGTTTTGAATGTTGCACTAACCTTCCAGATCTGGGATAAATTCTACTGGGTAGTGGGTACATTAACTTTTATATAATCTTGGGTTAATTTGCGTATATTTTGTTGAGGATTTTTGAGGGATTATTGCTTATGAGGGATATTGGTCTGTAGTTTTCCATTCTTGTAGTGTCTTTGTCTGGTTTTAGTATTAGAGTAATACTGGCCTCATAAAGTAAGTTACAAAATGCTCCCTGTGCTTATGTTTTCTGGAAAAGATTGTAAAGATTTGATATAATTAATTCTCTAGACATTTGGTAAAATTCACCTGTGAAACTATCTGGGCCTTGTGCTTTCTTTTGGGATTATTATTTATTAATAATTAAGATTATTCATTATTCATTCAATTTCTTTAATAGCTATATGGCTCTTCAGGTTATCTCTTTATCTCTGTGTGAGTTTTAGTAACTATGTGTTTCAAAGAATTGGTCCATTCTATCTAGTTTTCAAATTTGTGGCTGTAGAGTTGATAGTATTCTTTTATTACACTTTTAATTTTCATGGGATCAGCAGTGATGACTCCTTTTTCACTTCTGATATTAGTAATTATTTTTTTTCCTAGCATGGCTAAGCTTTAACAATTTTGCTGATCTTTTCAAAGAAACTGCTGTTCGTTTTATTGATTTTCTCTATTGGTTTTTGGTTTTCAATTTCCTTGATTTATAATCTATTTCAATATATAAATTATAAAAGTGTTTCTTCACTTCAAGTTACATCTTGGAGGCCTGTTTATATTTGAAACTGAATTCCGGATATTAACAGTAGAGCCAAATGACATATCTTGTTCATATCATTGACATTATCAAGCTGATTAGATACAGGTGGTAATCTAAACAATAAGATAATCATTGACCCCACTAAAGTTTGGAAGTGGCAGAAATGATGCTGTAGAATGCATTCAGATTCAATATTCCAAGGACAAAGGCAAAGTCAAATAGCAGAATTTAGGCAAATATCGCCTGAGACCAAATTTCAGTGCATCACAAGTCCTGTGTTATTTTCCATTGTATCTTCAATGCTTAGAACACTATGGATACAATGGATAATAAATAAATTAATTAATGAATAGTGGAGGGATAAATTGTTCTGATCTTTTCTAAAGAGCAAATTGGCAATATATTTCACGATTCTTAGATTTTTCAAGTTCATTGATTATGATTTTCAGAATCTTATCTGGGGATTTCCTAATATTGTATTCAAAGATAAATATATAAGATGTTAGCTGTAGGATTATTTATAAACATGAAACAATACAGACTAAATATGTAAGAATAGGTAAATGAATGCACATACCATTTTAGGTATACTAAGTGATAAAATATCACATATCTTTCAAAATCATGATTTCAAAGAATAATTAAGTGCACGAATTTGTCTTCCAAATAAAGGTTGCAGGGCACAAATCTATAGAAGAAATAAGATCAACCTTTAGAAAAAAGGACTGAAGGGAAATTCTAATTGTGTTCTCTTGAATAACGTGATCATAGGTGATTTTATGAGGAATAAGTGCCCAGTTTGTATTGGCTATTATTATTTTTATTAATACTTTTAACTTTGCCTTAATTAATTAATTTCATTTCTAAATGTTCTAAATTAAACATGCTTTACTTTCATAATGAGAAAGATATTCAATAATACAAAGGGAATATTTAATAATGTTCCTTTCTTCCAGATTTACTTCTTTATGAAATAATTAGAAAAAGAGCAATTGTTGAGTTCTTAAGGTTTTTAATGCTCATGATTAGAAATGAAGAGTTGTGAACTATATTTGTCCTACATGGAAGAAAAGCTTAGCCATAGGGGAAGAAAATGGCAAAGATTAAGAATTTTTCCATTTCATATAAAATCTAACTTGTCTATTCAGTATCATCAAAGAGGAATCCTTAATAATGAAATAAATCAGTCTTTACTGTAATAAACTCTAGAGCAGTCTTCATACGGTTATCTACATTAAAAAATAGCTTAATGAGAAAGCTAGACTTGTACTATGCCACCTGCAAATTGGAGCATCTCCCCTCCTGACTTTTGATGTGGGCTCTTATTTGAAATTACTATTTATATTTTCTGTCCACGATGTCTTAATATGTCTTGTCAATGTCAAGGGCTACTCATTGTACTTCAATGTCAGCTGCTCAAGAGGCAGCTGCCTATATCTTTGAGATGATAATGAGAACTCTACAAGAAGAATCTTAAGTATATCACATAGTCTACAGTTTAGGACGGAATATCACAAATACAACTCCCCAATATGGTGAAAAAATAAGCACCATGTTAATTTGACATCGTACCAAACATACACACAAGCTTCACTTTATTTATGAAAATATTCTTTGATGTTAGAAATGAAATGGGACTTTGAATGTTTGGAGAAACTCACTCTACAATCCTAAAGATTTGATGGAAACGTTCTTTAACTGTTGTGATGTAAGAAAAATAGATCACAATTGAAAAATAGCTTTCATTTATTTAGAGTTCTGAGAGACACTCATTATTTGTATTTCTCTTTTGATAATGTGATTATGAGGTTTGACCTTCCACTTAGAGATGAGAAAATCTAATCATGAGTTTATAGTTCTTCATATTTCGACTAGTCAGAGTACTGCCTGAAGAGGGAAACTATGTAAGCAATTTCAAAATTATGGAATTTGACCTTTATTATTGCAATGCTTAAATGTTGGGGCTGCCCCTGCCTAGGCAATACTGAAAGTGTTGCTTTTGAAACAAATAGATGAGCATGTTTCACATCCATATTCATTAGTCAGGACTGGTGGAATTATCCTACAATAACAAAGAATTCCCAAATCTCCAGACATTAATATAACGGTAGTTAATTACTCGTACAGGCAAGGTTTGTTGTGGGCTGAGGCCGCTCGCCAGGCCAGATGACCTCCATGTGGTGGATCAACGTCACTTCTCCATGCCACCATAAGCATTCACAATAGCCACGACAATAGGAGAGGAGAGGTGGAGAGTTGTGTGCTCCAAATGCTTCTACAGCAATGAAATAATTCTGCCCCAAAGAGGCATACATCATTTCTAATCACATTTTTTGAATGATGCCAATCTCATAGCCATGCTTGATTTCAAGTTCATAATATGGAGGGAATGTGGAAGTACAAACCTATAGCATACCAGAAAGAAAAATTAAAGCAGAGGTGAATGGTTATAATATCTGCCATGCCATGCAGCTACAATTTACCAACACCCAGAAATAGTTATCATTAGTAAATAAAAATTGGCTGCTCTGATTTGGTGTTTGCATTCCACAGAGGAGAGGCATCTAGGTTGTGTGTGCATGCTTTAATGTGTTAACATATCTAACTGAGATGGAGACAAACAGAAATGATATCTAAGTGCGTGCTGTATGATCCTCCTAATTATGAGTATTACCTAGACTTTCTCCCTCACGAAAACGCATACCTAGAAAGAATTTGAAAAAGTGACTATTCCTTTCAATTGCCTAATACAGGTGAAAGAGCATTGAATTTGGAGAGAAACAATCCTGAGTTTTAATCCTTGCTTTCTGTGTGACAGTAGCTTTCTACAGAATGCATTGAAAAGTTCCCTTTGTATTGATGGAGAAAATGAAGCACCAAGAGAGAACACAACCTTGTTTGAGAGATACAGCGGTAGAAATTAAAGCCATATCAGTCTCCTGCTTACTTGTCTTTAATGGAGGCTTATCACTGTTTTCTAAACAGTTTAACTGAAATTAAGATCTCATCCTGTGATGTGAAATATAAATATTATATATTAATAATATTTGCAATAAAACACACTATAAAAGCAAAAAAGATGGGCAATTCAATATTTTTCAGAAAAATACAATATTTTATGGGATAAAAGTGTGCATCAAAAATGTATTAAAATAAAACATATCTCTCAAAAAACCCCAAGATATAATTATGTCCTGGTAGCAACTTCTCCCATGAAAGTAGTAAGACAACTTTTATCACCGCATATGAGTTATATCCTGAAACTGTGAGATATACTGGGCACAACTGAATATGAGTTTCCACCACCTAATGAATCAAGTCCTCCCTTTCACAAAGTATTATGCACCTCTGTGATTATGAGCAAAACAATTTTTCCACTGCCAACTTTTCTTCACAAGTGGTTAAATGTTTTATGTCTTGTGAAGTGATGACATAGGGTCAAAAGCTGCTCTTCCATGCAAGGCATTACAGATTAGAAAAAAGCACGTTTCACATGGAGTCAATGATTTTAGACTTGGAATTTTTCTGAGCCTACCCTGAATTGTATTTACAAATTACATGTATTACTTCTCTTTTATTTTCCGTAATAGTGATGAGATTGTTTGATCTATTAAGGTTTTTAACTTTGTGTCATGGCATACTTTCCAAACTCACAAATTTGTTCTCATGTCATATTCCTAGAGGCTAAAATTGCTTTGGTGAAGGAAGGACCTCTAGATTTAAAAGATTGCCTCAGTAACATGGTCAAATGGTTTACGATATGGGTGAAAAGTTTGAATTTTTCCCTTCATGCTAGAATTATCAAGGAATTTTTTAATTAAAAAAAACTTTCATAAATACTCTCTAGGAATCTTCCACATTTGGATACACTTAAGCTGGACTGAGATGGATGAGGGGAAGGGAGCTCTTATTTACTGAGCTCTTATCTTTTGCTTAGTTTCAAATACTGTTTGGTGTTCTGTAAGCATTTCCTACAACAATTCTTACAAACACTCAAACAAGCCTATAGCTGTATTCATAGGTAAAATTAAAATTCAGGATTGTTTCTCTTCAAAATCCATTTTCTTTCCAATGCATTCAACAAAGGAAGGGAATAGCACACTAGTTATATGATTCACACGACCATGCCTACCACTATTTCAACCCAACAACTACGTAAACATTACAATTCATGCTAATGAGCTCTTGCTGTATTTCAGGCAATAATCTTTAACATGTACTATTTCTTTTATTTCTCATGAGTCTATGAGCTAGGTATCACCATCATTTTACCCATTCCACAGATGAGAAAAATTGTGATTTAAGGAGTCTTGGTTCCCTGCCTAAAGTTACATAGCAAGTAACTAAGTTAATAGTGGGTCAGGAATCAAAATCTAAGTCCATTTGACATCAGAGTCAAAATTTGAAATCACTGCTTAGCAAAACTCAGAATTATAACTGACAAGTAGTCTTCATTTCCTCACTTTGATAGTCACATGTGACTGAAAAACGTTTGTTTGGTTGAACTGATGTGGCTATTGTGGAGGCTGCTATGAATAGAAAGAAAGTGCAACCCTAAATTTGGACTATCTGAATGATAAGCAGAAATTCCCGATCAGGGCAAATGATCATTATTTAAAGGGAAAAGGAGCGTCAGACTCATTTGCAGGCTGTTTCAGGATCTTTTATGGCTCATTAGCTTTTCTCATCTCTTTCATTTCTGTTTGACTTCTCTGTGAACATTTGTTCACAATTAATCAAGCCATCAGTGGCAAGGTCAGGGAGCGTGCCTGGGCTGACACAAACCTACCAGCTCTACTGTTAAAAACAGCCCAATGCTCTTGTCCTGCTGACAAGTGGGTTAGGAGAATCTCTGCTGCACAAAAAGGCTGGCACTTTGCATTTTGGTATTCTGCACAGGGTTCTTCTCCCTGGAACGTGATGCCTCAGCAGAGACATGGAACTCATTACCTGTCCTCGGCCAGAGGACAGGTGGCCCAATTCCATCCTCTCAATTCCACAGTCTCCTGCACTTTTCATATCTGGTTGCTTGCTGTGCTAAGAACAACCACCCTCATTTGATGCACACTGTAGCAGATGCTGCCTGTGCCCCACCCCTGTCCCTCAGGCCCTACCAAGTCAGTATATTCTGGCTGGTGCCAAACTGAAGTAAGTGCATCCGTGCCTGAGAATTTTTTCCCATTACTACGGGTCCTTCTGCCCACATACACTGCAGGCTAGAGGTGCCAGGGAACTCACACCCTGGGAATAGCCCGCCGTAAATGACTGATGGGAATTACTATGTAAAGTCCCAGCCCGCACATCTCCGAGCTGGTGTGATTCTGAGGGCTGTGTTCTACGCTATTTCCTAAAGGCTCCCTGTAGGATTAAACTCCCATTGCCTGCTGTGGAAGTTGCTTTAACAACCCACCCTGAGTTGGCTACCTTCCCATATCTATTACTGCTCCACTCCCCGACTGGTAGAACTCATGCCTTTCAAAGAAAGTAATTGTACCTGAATCTATTGTTTCAGGGTCTGCACTGGGGGAATCCCACAGCACAAAGAGAAAAGAAAAGGAGCTACAATGTGCCAGCACTCTTAGAGTCACTGAGTATGCAACACTGATTAAGACATACTCCCCTTATTCAGAGGACTTCACAGTTAGGAGTAGAGGGTCAAATCCAAGAACAAGGAGGAAGCTCCATTTGATGGAAAAAGCATTCCAGGCAGAGGTGACAGCATGAACCAAGGCATGGCTATTTACCAGCGCAGACTGCAGTAAAGGCCCATTTCCCTGATCCAGCCTTCAACTCCAATTCATTCCTCGCACAGCTGAGGAATTAATTTTCTTAAGATACAACTGATCAAAGGAGGAGAAATTGTGACAAAAGAGGCTTGAAGGATGACGGTGAGGCCTGACAACTTGCTGAAGTATCTCCTTGACAGTCCCCAGAGATTTAACTCAAGATCTTCCTTGATACCCAAATTCACACATTTCACTACAGCAAATATTGTTCTTAGCTATTAGATGGAAACAATAACACTCATCTTCCAGAGTTGGTATGAAAACCAAATGAGACCATGAAAGCTTTGTTGAGGTGAAAATGCTGAGGGATTGGTTCCTCTGCTAGAAGCTACTCACCTGTGATTAAAATAAGTGCCTCATAAAAATCCCAATTTACTATAGGCCAAGGAACTTTGGGGTTGCTCCTGAAAATTGTAAACACAGAATTGTATATCCTAACATCTTAAAGTCTTCTTTCTCTTATTGTGGGCAATCTGAGGATGTTCATTCATCTCTCATTCTCAGTTTCTTCAAATGTGCCATTAAAGAGGAGATATCAGTCAAGTCTCTGCAAACATTACACACTTTTGGATCTCTGCTAAACTTTGCAATCCTCCAGTGGCCCTTCGCTGCCAAATAAACTGAGTCTAAATGCCTTAGCCTGCTGTTCAAGGTCATCCATTATTTCCCCCAATCTACTGAGGCATCTCCCCAGCTGCCATTTTCTACAAGATAATCAAGACTCCACCTGTGAGAGTAGTCTGCTCTTCTCTAAGGATGCGCTGTGCTTCTCTCTCAAGCCTTTCCTCTCATCATTACCTCCACTTGGAATGGCTCCACTCCCTCTCACACTTCTCTCCCTCCTCAAAGCTTGGCTCAGTCAGCCCCATCTCTGCAACGCCCTTTTCTCCCATCCTTCATGTCAGTGGGATTGCTCCCTCCGCTTATTTTTCCCATGTCTCTTGCCATTGGATTATGGGTATTTAGGTTCATATCTAGTCTCCTGTACTAGAATGTAAATCTCTGAGGGAGAATAGTACCTTAGATGTCTCTATATTCCCCAGAGCACCGTAGCATAGCACTAAGTATGCAGTAAGTGCTCTTTGAATCCTAATGGAAAAAAAAAAAATCTACTTCCATCTGCTTTCCTAGAATTCCAACTAAGTACTGGTAATTTGGGGAGCATTTTAGTTCAGTCTTCACAAGAGCCTCTCAGAAATACAATTCAGTCTTCTGGTTTCCAAGGACAGGAAACAAACCTCAGCTTCCTCACCAGATAATAATAGCACATACATTTTATGCTTTACTACCTTCAGTGAAATCATCACATAATGACTGCAGCACTGAGCCTGACACAGGAAAATGCTCAAGACATGAAAGCAGATTTAATTACAGTTATCCTTATTTTTGTTTTCCAGTTGAATGTTGAACAATATTTGATATTTGCATTAGTTTTTTTTTTTTAAGTGCTACTGCAAATTCTATCATAATAAGTGCACTCTAGACAGTGATTGCTAGGGTCCTCTTGACAGGACATCAGGAAGGAAGGTTTCTGGTTTTCAGAGTATTTAAAGATCCACATAAAAAAGCCTGTTCTAACTTCTGGTTTATGATCCAGCATGTCAGGAACTTGGAAGTTGCCACTCCGTTCCTAACAACAAGTAAAAATTTGAACCAACTTAAAATCAACAACTCTTCATGGATCTGTCAGAGAAATGAGGTCACAAGGCAAATTGCTGCCACAAAATTGGAGAGACAGGCAGATACACAGAATCACAACTTACCGGAGCAGAAAGCTGTGAATAAAACCTCTTCAGGAACCAGTGCTGGATGCTCGGTGTGGACAAATCTGAGAGCTAAAAACTCCAGGGGACCCGGTCGTAGAGGGGCCTGTACACTTTTATGGATTTTACCTCCAGGAGCTCTACCAGGTGCTCACAGTGAATATCAGGGAAAAATCCCCTCATGCTTCTGGAAGGGGGAGGGGAAAGGGACCCATTTTGACATTCTGTTCTTCTTAACAAGTCCTGCTTTCAGGAGAAACTATTACACCAGAGCTTAACCTGCTGTGGTTTCATCAGAGTCTAAGTGACCTGGGGGAAGGGAGATACTCAACTCCAGCCATCCTGTCATCCAAGAGATGCAAGGGAGTGAGAAGCACTGGTGAAGTTCACGGTCTGGGGGCACGTGTTCACCAAGAGACTGAGACCTAACCATAGGACTATAGAATGCTTCTCCTCCACTCAGCCTTACCACTTCATGACTAAAGGCCTGTTTACTGCAGTTCCCTCAGTTCCTTTTGCCAACTACATCATTTCCACCTTTCAAAAACATTAGAAGACATACCAAAAGATAAAAAAAAAAAAAAGATATTTAAAAAAACAGCTTGAAGAGACTGAACAGGCATCAGAACCAGAGTTAGATATGGCAGGAATTATCAGATCCGATATTTAAAACAATAATTAATATGCCAAGTGCTATAATGGAAAAAGTAGACAACATATAAGAACAGATAGATAATGTAAGCAGATGGAAATTCTTAAAAAGAACCCAAAAGAAATGCTAGAGACAAAAAACACCAAAATAACAATGAAGACTTCCTTTGATAAGCTCATGAGTAGACTAGACATGGCTGAAGAAAGAATCTCTGGGCTAGAGAATATATGATAAAAATTCCAAAACTGTAAAGCAAAGAGAAGAAAAGACTGAAAAAGCATAACAATATAACTAAGAATTGTGGAAAAACTACAAAAAGTGTAACATACACATAATGGTAATACCAGAAGGAGAAGAAAGAAAAGAACAGAGAAACATTTGAAATAATAATGATCGAGAATTTTACCCCTAGATGTCAGATACCAAACCAGAGATCCAGGAAGCTCAGAAAACACCAAGCAGGATATGTACAAAAAAACCCTACACCCAGGCATATCGTAGTCAAGCTTTAGAAAATAAAATAAAAAAATAAAAAATCTTGAAAGAAGCCAGAAGAGAAAAGCATATTATCTAAAGAGGAGCAAAGACAGGAATTATACCTGACTTTTCCTCAGAGACTATGCAAGTCAGAAGAGAGTGAAGTAAAATATTTGGAAGATAAAGGTTAAAATACAAAAGTCAATTGCATTATTATATACCAGCAATCAACAAGTGGAATTTGATATTAAAAACGCATTGCCATTTACATTAGCAACCCCAAAATTAAATGCTTAGCTATAAATGTAACAAAATATGTGCAAGACCTATATGAGAAGAACTACGAAACTATGATTAAAGATAGCAAAAAAGAACTAAATAAATGGAGAGTTATTCCATGTTTACGGATTGGAAGACTCAATATTGTCAATATGGCAGTTCTTCCCAACTCAATCTATAGATTCAATACAACCGCAATCTGAATCTCAGCGAGTTGTTTTGTGGATATTGACAATTTGATTCTAAAGTTTATATGGAGAAGCAAAAGACCCAGAATAGTCAACACAATATTGAAGGAGAAAAACAACGTCAGAGAACTGACACTCCCTAACTTTAAAATTTACTATATAGCTATAATCACAAGACAGCACGGCATTGGTGAAAGAACAGAAAAATTGACAAATGGAACAAAATAGAGAACTCGGAAATAACCTACATAAATCTAGTCAATCGATCTTTGACAAAGGAGCAGATACAATTCAATGGAGAAAAGATTGTCTTTTCAACAAATAATGCTGGAACAACCGGATATCTACATGCAAAAAAATGAATCTAGGCACAGACCTTACACCCTTTGCACCTTTAACTCAAATTAGGTCATAGACATAAATGTAAGCTGCAAAACTATACGACTTCTACTAGATATCATAAGAGAAAATCTAGGAGACTTTGGGTATGTCAATGACTTTTTAGATACAACACCAAAAACACAATCCATGAAAGAAATAATTGAGAAGCTGGACTTCATTAAAATCAAAAACTTCTGCTCTCTGAAAGACAATGTCAAGAGAATGAGAAGACAAGCTACAGACTGGGAGAAAATATTTGCAAAAGATACACGAAGGACTGTTATCCAACATATACAAAGAACTCTTAAAACTCAACAATAAAGGAACAAACAACTCCATTAAAAATGGAGAAAATTTCTGAACAGACACCTTACCAAAGAAGATACACAGATGTCAAATAAGCATATGAAAAGATGTTCAACACCCTACGTCTTTAGGGAATTGCAAGCAAAAAGAACGAGATATCACTACACACCTATTAAAATGGCCAAAATCCAAAACACTAGCAACACCAAACGCTGTTGATGAAGCGGAGCAACAGGAACTCTTGTTCATTGCTGGTGGGAGTTTTAAATGGTACAGCCACTTTGGAAGACAGTTTGGCAGTTTCTTATAAAACTAAACATACTCTTACCACGTGATTCAGCGACCATGTTCCATTGTATTTACCCAAGTGAATTGAAAACATAAAACCTGCACACAGATGTTTATAGCAGTTTTATTCATTATTGCCAAAACTTGGAAGCAACCAAGATATCTCCCAGTAGGTGAATGAGTAAACAAACTGTAGTACATCCAGACAATGGAATATTATTCAGCGCTAAAACGAAATGAGCTTTTAAGCTGTAAAAATACACGAAAGAAATTTAAATGTATACTACTGAGTGAAAGAAGCCAATATGAAAAGGCTATATCCTGTATGAGTCAAGTATTAGATATTCTGGAAAAGGCAAAACTATGGAGACGTTAAAAGATTAGTGGTTGCCAGTGGTTAGGAGGGAAAGAAGGATAAATAGCAGAACACAGAAGAATTTTAGGGCAATGAAACTATTTTGTATGATACAACAATGGTGGAAACATGTCATTGTACATTTGTTAAAATCTATAAAATGTACAACACCAAGAGTGAACCCTAATGCAAACCACAGACTTTGGGTAATTCTGATGTGTCGGTGTAGGTTCATTGACTGTAATGAATGTACCGCTCTGGTGTGGGAGATTGATAGTGTGGGAGGTTGTGCCTGTGTAGAGGGCAGGGCATATTATGAGAACTCTGCACTCTCCAATCAATTTCGCTATGACTTTAAAACCGCTCTATAAGTTATTTATTAATTTTAAAAAAACACAAAATCATTGCCACTAGTGGTAACTAATTCCTTTGGTTTAAATCTTTGTATCTTCAAAATCTCTTAATAAAATGAAAATATGTCATTTGAGATAAAAGCCAATCATTGTAATATTAATAACCTTTAACATATAAGCAGAGATTGATTTTTATTATATTATACGATTTAATTGACTCATATCCAGATTTAAGGGATTGGGGATAATAAGCCATAATGAAAAGGGCTCCAGTTTCTCCAACTGGCAAAAGGAAGTACAGATAAAAATTATAAGATTGCAACACAAGGCTGTCCAAATTTAAATTAGCACTATTACTTAAAAATTTAAAAGTTATTTAGGAAGTTTATAAAAGCCCATAAATTATTCATGTTTAGAATTCTATGTATATGTCTCTTAGAGAATGGGTGCTTTTACTCTGATTACACACTCTTATGTGACATGCCAGGCTTTTAATATATATATTCTAGTACAAGTCCTTGAATAAAGGTGTTAGGAACCCACAGTTCATATTTTCAAGTGTTAAAAACTAGTTATTCTCTTAGTTGTTTCAACAGTTGTATTTAGGCTACTTCAACATCAAAGGAGAGAGATTAGTTAAAATCATCAAAAGATGATTTCCAAGAACAAGTCCGTCTTTTTCTAAGGTTAAACAGGATTAGACAACGGAAAGATTCAAAGCAAAATTTGAAAATGAATGCTTTCGTTTTAAATTTTCATTTCAGTGTATGGTAGATTTATAACTTCTTTAAAGTCTGTATTTTCTAATGACCCTGCTTATAGATATATACCTAATGTGTCCATCAGTTATAATTTTATACGTGTACATTAAAATAGTATGATTTTTAAAATGTGTTCCAATATTCAGTAAAGGGATGTTTGTGCTGCTTTTACTAATGTATGATTTTTTTCATTATTCAAATAGTGCTGAAAATAATTCATAGTTGTGAGTTTAAAAGATTGAAAAGTATGCCAGCAAAGAAATATAACTTCTAGAGTAATATTTAAAAGGTTACTGCATGAGCAATCACAGGATATTTACATGGTCTAGTACTAAAAGTAAAGAATCCATTTCATTTCTCACTCAGGGAAAATTTAAGCTATGCTATTGACCAAGAGGGTAGAATTTTTTCAAGATAACTTGACACATCAAAATAACCTCTTTACTGATAACATGTTAGTGGCTGAAAAGGTGAAACTGTTCACTTAATTAGTGGCAGAAAGAGAGGTGTAGATGTAAGACCAAAAAATATCGAAAGCCTGAGAAAACACATCACTTTGAGAGAAAATCAAAGTATGAGAAATACGTGTGTATAGAAGTTGAAAAAAAAGTGGAAAAATGCTAGAACTTGACGAAAACAGTAAAGAAAGCAGAATAAAGTCTAAGATGCTGCAAAGAATCTGACCCCAGTTTCCTCCCAAATTACTGAATTGTAACATTTCTGTAGCTCTGGATGACATGCTTGCTAGGGTGTTAAGGGATTAGCTAATGAAGTTACTGGAACACTGGCAATTATTTTTGAAAAGTCTTCTAGAATTGGGAAGGTGATATGTTGGAGAACCACAAAAAAATAGAAGCAATTTTATTTCTGATAGTCAGAAAGCACAAGAGCAATAATCCATAGGCTTGTTGGCCGGTTAGTCCAACTTCAATTTTATAGAAAAAAGAAACAAAGACAGACCATCCACTACCTGTATTATTCTACAGTGTAAACAAAAGAAAAGAAATTTTTGACAGTTAGCAATCTGGGTCCATGCAGGGAGCTAGGGATTAGGAAATTTTTGTTTCCAAATAAATAGGACAAAGAAAAATGATAAATGACATGACATCATTTCAAGTGGGGAGGGGAAGACCAGAGGGATTGTAAAGATTGGTGTAAGGTCTGTTTGAATGTGATGTCTTCTCAAATGATCCAAGAGTGAATAGAAGCCAAACATTAATAACATCTGCAGATGATTTGTAAGAGGGAGGTGTTATAAACGCCAATCAGGACTGAGGCAAAATAACAATTCTTTTAAGGCACACAGAGAACTGAAAAATAGGCAGGACATAAAAAATGAGGTCCAACCTCAAAAATCTGTGCCGATACATCAGCAGAAAAATATTCAGAAGTGAATACCTGCAGAAGGAAGTTAAAGTCAGAGCTATAGAAAGGTATTTCCACTAAAGAACATTTTTAAAAAGCTACATGCCTTCAAAGGTGGCTTCTACTTAGTTTAGTGGGAAAATCCCACTTTACGTACAGCCTGTCTTATTCAAAACTTAGTATCTTAACAATTCCCTCAAGAAGGGTTAAAAGGAGAGTTTATTACATTAAAGATGAAGATGACGTGCACAAACAATTGATTGGTTGTTTTATGGTTTGACACCTTTCTCCATCACCTGAAAGATGCGCTATGCTGTTAGGATCAATACATAACTAAAGTACGAATGAGGTAACCCATCCAACACACAGTTAACTGAGTACAGATTATGTGACATGTCCCATTCTAGGAACTGAAGATAGTAGATGATTACAACACAATCCCTAACCTTAAAAAGCCAAAAAGTCTACCAGTATATAGTTGGAATGGGGATGGGGGTAGAGGACAGGTATCAGAGACATTCACCAACCTATAAGCATCTCTTTGCCAACTGGTGGCTGCCTCTTCAATTTAGATTATGGATATGAAGGATCCCTACTCTATAGATGCATGGGCTAATTTATGCAATCCATGAACATGAACTCAACCAAGTACAAAGTCAAAATTTAAACCACAGAGGGTAGCTACATGTGACAATAAAATGGGTTAGGGTGACTATCTGTAGATCAATATAGGTAAAAAAAAAAAAAAAAGTCATACTGTATTCCAAATCCCAAGAACCTTTGATGTTTCTACAAATTGTTTCCAAATAGGATCAAGAATACCTTGGGAAGAATCAGGAAGCAGTCAAAGCTCCTACTCCTTGATGAGTTGTTGGGTGGGTGAATAGACATGAGTGCACTGTAAGAGCATTATATTTGAAGTTAAGAATTCCTCTTTGCAAAAAGGGAATCACTAGTGTTCATTTTGCCAGGGGCATCATTCTTCCTCTGCATATAAGCCTGGGAATTTCCCAGGGGCAAAATTATTGACTCTGGAAATCAGGAATAATCCAGACTGTAGGAGCCAAAAAGGGCATCCTCAATTTTGTCAGCAATCTCCCCTTTCTTCCCAGGTCTCTTGATACATTTATTTTGTTCTGCTTTTATTAAATTTGCTCTTGAGCGTTTGGGAGTCAGGGTCAGATGACTCCAGAGGGCAATCAGGCATTCCCCAGCAGTCAGTAGACCACATTTTATTTTATGTCCTCAATCAAGCATAGAATGAATTTTTTTATGTGCAAATGTTCCTTGATTTCTATATTACTAAAAGAAGACATTGTGGGGAAATAACTGCAAAGGGAATTAAGTCTAGGAGATGTGTACAGTCCGTATAATTTTCCATGTACGAAGTCAGAATTGTTAAGTATTGGATTTACATCCCAGCACTAGAACTGGGAGGTTTAGTTTTACGGATGTTATCAAGTTGACCATTTTGACATACATGCCTTTGGAAACCACTTCTTTATTGTATCGGCTTATATTTGTTGAGGATATCAGTATGAATGCAGTTTTGTGTTAGGCGCCTGGGGTTGAGATAGAGTGGAAAAAATCTAAAACAAATAGAAGCAATCTATTTCTTAAGCTCATCAAGTAGTGGGTAAGAGAGGCACTACAAATAACAACACCAGCAATAATAATAATAATATTTCTCTTAAGTTGCACAACAGATACTAGCAAAGCGTTAGAGGTACACAGAGGAATCAGGAATGCAGTCCAAACGTGGGTGCTGAAAGTGGAAGAATCAGCTTGGCCCTTGTTTCAGCCATCAGGGTCCAATCAAGAGACAGAAATCCCTCATTATTTTAAACAGGAAAAGTTTAATATAAAGAAGTATTAACTAGAAAGAAACATTATCTAAGGCACAAAGAAAAATCTAAAGAATACAGGAGTAGCAGATACAGGGAGCAGTCATTATCCCCAGGGCTTAGGCAGATTACCTACGGCATGAAGGAAGAAATCTATGAGAACCCCTCACTCTGCCTTCCTTGCTAACCCTGGACTGACATACAGACCTTCTTGAGAAGGGGCAGCTGTGGTCCAATGTCCAAGCTCACTGAGGTACCACACCAGCAGAAATCATTACAAAGCCACCCTCTGGAATGCCACAGTAAATCATCCATGGGGAGATGCTGTGCATTAGATTCACTGAAAAACTGCAATGGATCTGAAATGTGACCACTGTTTCTAATTATATAATGTAATCAGAATGAAAATTAACATAGAGCTTAAACTTAGAAGACTTATGCTCAAATCCTCTCTCTGCCTCTTAACAGATGGCAATTATTGACCTTCTTTAAAACCTGGGTTTCTCATCTCTAAATAATGCTAGCCACCCTACTCTAACCTCACAGTGTCATCATAAGGATTAAACGGTGGAATATCTGCAAATGTGCCATTAAGGATAAAGCTCTATATAAATACTAGTTATAAAAGCAGAAGAGTAAGTTGTGAAACTCTGCAAATCCTTACCCGGGCCTTCACATCCACTCTGTGGAAAATCACAAACATCTTCAACATTCATTCCTTAGTGGCAAGAAGACCTCACTTCTCCGTTTACTAGGCTTTCCGTTCATTTCAGGAGGCCCCCACGGTGTCCTGCCTCCTTCTCACGCCACCTCACCAAGCCTCTCACATACCACACAGCCAAGCCTGAGAAATGAGTGGACACTTCACTGATCCACGTCCAATCTGAGAACAACCTCACACTGTTTACCAGGCCTCCCGAAAGAACAACAGTAGGGAACAATTGTTCAGCATTTATTGTGTACCTTGAACTCTTCCCAGTATCCTTTACATCTTTACTCATCTAATAATCACAACAGCACTTTAAGAGAAGTATTATTATTATCATCCCCATTTTACATGTGAGAAAACTGTGGTTTAGAGTTATTGGGATATCCTCCCAAGAGCCCACTGCCAGTTCGTTGTATAGCTAGAAATCAAACCCAGGTTTGACTTCAGAGACCATGCCCTTAAGCTGCCCCCAAATCTGTCTCTCACCTCCACTGTGAACATTGCATACATTCCATGAACCTGTTTGCCTGGACCCTTGAACTCTGGACAGTTTTCCTGAGCCACCCTCCCCCTCCAGCAGTTAAAGCTAACTCCTTCCATGCTAAGAGGCTAGAACTTCTGCAGACACCGAAGCCCCTCCAGTAAACCTTGCTGTCTCCTGCAAAACTTGAGGGCTCTTTCCACAGCCCCAGTCTATCCAAGGACTTGATGTGACTGAGTATTTTATAACTTTAAGAGCAGTTAAGTGCAGCATCTTTGTTCTTCTGGCTCAGTACCTAAGATAGGATCCCAGAATCATATGTCCAATCTCAAATTATTATCTCCATTGTATTTCGTGTTTCTGCTCTCCTCACTCAAACTCCATCTCCAGCTTTTCTCTGGTGTTGAATGGAATCTTAACTCATATATTCCTTTCCATCCTCTCTTTCTTCATCAAACATTCCTTTCATCTCTCAGTGTTGACAAAACTTGGCTCACTGCACAGGGTACAATTAACATATACTTCTGAGGGTCTGGCTTTAGGATTCCTCGTCTTCTGCCTCCCTTTCCAGATCATCTTTCCTCAATTCTTATGTAAAATTCGCTGCTCATTTTCAGTAGACATCCTTAGGTATACACAGTGCCCCATCCCTTTTCATTGTGCAATTTGAAGAATTTGGTCGCTATCCCTCATTTATTAAAGATTTTGATATCAGACTTCTGGTTTTCCTTCTGTCATAAGCTTGTCAATATCCCAAGGCAGCCCAGTGTCTATCCCACACTTCGGGTCTTCTACAATGACCTCTTCCATTTTCTTTGGACACCACTTTCCATGGCCACAGCCGAACCCACTTGAAGCCAGTCATTACTCAGGACAGCCAAGTTTCCCAGTACAATGATTATTTATACTGTGGAAAGCTCAGCATGAAACACTAAAAAGAAAAACTGCTTTGGCAAAATAGAACAGGAGATGTTTCCTCTTTGATAAAAGGACAATTAATTGTCAAATAAAGGGTTACTGGAACAGAAAGCTTTTCCCTTCCACTCAGTAGCTTACTAGGAAGAGAATAAAGTAGTATCATATTCATACTGGTATATTTTTCCTTAAAGAGAAAATTAAAAACAACAATAACTTCATACATTTACCAGGCTAACTTTGAGCCTACTTAGAAAAGTAGGGCCTGTCTAGCAAGAGCTCTAAAAATAAATGGGAGATAAATTAAGATTCAGTGTTTAGACTACCTCAAACTAAAAAGCTTCTGCACAGCAAGGGAAACCATCAACAAAATGAAAAGATAACCTAACAGTTGGAAGAAGATATTTGCAAACCGCATATCTGACAAGGAGTTAATATCCAAAATATGTAAATAACTCATACATCTCAACAACAAAGGAAGAAACAACCCAATTAAAAGATGGGCAAAAGATCTGAATAGACATTTTTCCAAAAAAGATATACAGATGGCTAACAGGCACATGAAAAGGCGTTCAACTTCACTAATTATTAGGGAAATGCAAGTTGAAACTGTAATGAGATATCACCTCTCGCCCATCAGAATGGCTCTAATTAACAAGACAAGAAATAACAAGTGTTGGAGAGGACGTGGAGAAAAGAGAACTCTCCTATACTGCTCGTAGGAATGTAAACTAGTGCAGGCACTATGGAAAACAGTATGAAGGATCCTCAGGAAAATTAAGAATAGAACTACCATATGATCCAGCTGTTCCACTGCTGGGTATTTATCCAAAGAACTTGAACACTTGATTGAGTAAAGATATATGCACCCTCATGTTCATCACAGCATTATTCATCATAGCCAAGACTTGGAAGCAACCTAGGTGCCTATCATGGATGAATGGATAAAGAAGATGTGGTACACAAATACAATAAAATACTACTCAACTATAAGAAAAGATGAAATCTTGCTGTTTGCGACAACATGGATAGACCTTGAGGGCATTATGCCAAGTGACATAAGTCAGATGGAGAAAGTCAAATACTGTATGATCTCGCTCATAAGTAAAAGGTAAAAACAAAGCGCCGGCCTCATGGCTGAGTGGTAAAGTTAGTGCCCTCCTCTTCGGTGGTCCAGTGTTTCACCAATTCAGATCCTGGGCACAGACCTAGCACCACTCATCAGGCTGTGCTGAGGCAGCATCCCACGTAACACAACTAGAAGGATGTACAACTAGAATATACAACTATGTACTGGGGGGCTTTGGAGAGAAAGAAAAAAAAAATCAGCAACATCTGTTAGCTTAGGTGCAAAATAAAAAGATAAAAAGAACAAGAATAACCACAAACCAACACATAGATACAGATTAGGTTGGTGGTTACCAGAGGGGAAGGAGGGAGGGAGGAGGGTGAAAGAATTGACAGGGCACATGTATTTGGTGATGGATGGTAATTAGTCTTTGGATGGTAAACATGATGTAGTCTACACAGAAATCGAAATAGAATATGTACGTCTGAAATTTATATCATGTTATAAACCAATGTTACTTCAATAAAAAATAAATAAATAAATAAGGTTCAGTGTTTCTGGGCATGATGTCTACTAGGCAGAACACAATATAATTTTCATTTCATTGGGGACAACTGTGAAAGGGAGATGGCACTATGAACAACTATACTCTGACTACAGGTGTAAACTGGGCCCCTCCTGAAAAAACTGGGACATACAGGCTAGGTGGTTTTTTAAAAAAACATAATAGTGTATATATTCTGGCCATGAAATGTCCCAAGGTGTACACCCCCTCCCACTGGGCACCACAGGGACTGTGAAATTTGACAACTTCATTCTCTCACAATGCATTGGTCCACATAAAAACTTTCACATTATTCCCTTACTGGAAATCTGATCATGTTACTGCTTTCCTTAAGATCCTTCAATAGTTCCCCATTATCCCGGTAGTTAACATGGCTCACAAGGCCCCTCCCTAAATCTTCAGCTCTATTTACTATTTGTATTACTCATAGCCTGACACACTGTACTTAAGCCACACCAAACAGCCTTTCTTTCTAAAGCCTTTGTTGTCCCCTTGACCTCTTTGTTTTACATGGTTTTCCATCCAATTGGGCCTCTTTGAACTTCATCTTCTTCACTCAGTCAATTCATCATCCATGTCCATCAAATCTCACCGTAAACATCACTTCTGCCAGAGACTGTTCCTGGATCCCCATCTGAACTGCTGTTGTCTCGTCAGTAGTCCCCCAGCACCGTATGTCTTCTCTCAGAGAACCCAGCACTCTTTATTGATATTGCGCATTTAATTTTTGTTATATTTATGTTCATTACACAGAAAACTCCATAAGGGCAGAGGAATTTGTTTCTCCAGTACTAGATATAAAGATGAGGCTACTGAAAGATTAAGTGTATGAAACACACATTTAGTTGAGCACTTACTATGTGACAGGCATTTAATCCTCTAACCGGCCCTATAAAAGAAGTACTCTTATTATTCTTATTTTAGAAGCGAGGAAATAAAGGCAGGGAAACTTTTAAATTACCCGAGTTCACACAGCTGGTAAGCAGTGGAGTCAAAATTCAAGCGCCCACGTCTTCAAACATTTGAAGCTTTCTATGTTTGTATGTATCACCTTAATTTGTGTGTGGAGAGGTTTAATTAGGACTCTAAGGTATAACCAGTTTGGTATAAGTTGTAAGTAAAATCAGCTCAATATAAAGTAGATCCTTCAAAAAATTTGTTAGAAAAGATCAGTTGCCTTGTGAAGTGGTGAGCTCCTCACCATTGGAAGAGTTTATACAAAGACTGGTTAGCCTTTTGTCAGGGATATTTACAGGGCATTCCAGAATTTGTTAGGAAGATAGCAAGTTGACCTGGTAGTACTCTAAGAGTCCATGAAAATAATGGTGACACTTAAAGGGCAATTGAATGGCTGTTCAGCTCAGAGATGAAGTAGTCTTAGAGATGACCTGCAATTTTAGCACTTATCAAGCAATCTTCAGTCGCTGTAAATCCTACCCAATCGCCTGGCATCATGAACCTTCTTTCCAGTTAGTTTTGCCGGCATCCAAACTTAATTGGACCCTCAATGTTTTCCCTGTAGGGCTCTTATCTCGTGAACCAACTGCCTAATCTATTTTGGCAGATCCAGGATTCACAGCTCTTCAGGGAGCCGTAAAATACTTTTTTAAAAAAGTCAGCCTACTCCAGGGGGACAGCGTAGTGACAGACTTCACTTTTTATTCTGAAATTTTCCTCTTGCATGGTTGTTATATTATTATGCAGTACTTTCTAATGTCTTGGAGTTTACTGCCATTTTATGATGTTTGAAAACTCAAGATATTTTTGTAATTGTCTAATTAATCTAATCAACAAAGAGAGTATAATTGGCTCTTAAAAACTATACAATATAATACAAGAGTAATATTTTTTTCAAATGAGATGAAATATGTTGAACCTTCAGCCATGTGGACTAATGGTAGAATTCCACAGTGAGAAAAACACTTTCCTTAAATCTCACTTCCTGTCACAGATTCATTGGCTGGAAAGAAATTCTTGGCAGGCCAAATACTCTATACTCTTCAGTGTGCCAGGATTGATTTTACTAGAAATAACTTATTGCTATCTGATAACGTTTCTGCATAGATTTAGTACTTTTTGTAAAAGAAAAGAGTTATTTTTGTTATTCTTTGAGTCATGACTTTTGGATGTGAAGCATATTCTTCTCTCCAGGTGCTTAAATCTGTAGGGAGATTATCATTCAGAGTTGAGTAGATTTCTCTTTCAGAAGGAGACCAGAAAAACTTACAAAGTTAAAACCTATGGGTAGGAAGCATAGAAAGAAACAAGAGCTTGACATGAAGCAAACTAAATGTGATGGGTTTTTTTCTAAAGACTATAAGTTGTAGATATTTTTCTCCTTTTATTTATAAAGGTACTTCATGGTATGACTAAATGTATGGTATGGATCAACATTATAAACTATATCTGAAACACTACGGACATCCAGCAAAATTATGATATAATCTGCATTAGATAGTTCTAATTAACCTGAGGTTAGTCAAACTTTAGTTATTGTTTACTAGTACTTTGGAAATAACTGTTGAGTGAACAAATGATTATTCCATATATTGAGCACCAAACTCTTGCTTTCATCAGCATTGCAGATTTTGAGTAAAGACAGTCAGGCTTAAGCACAACATAAGTTTATTCCATAAAACAAAACATATGTAATGTTTGTAAAATTTAACAGTCACATACAGTTTCCAAAACAATTCCTTTGTTCTTCCTATTAGCATTGCTGCTTAGAATAAATTAAGGAGATAGTTGAATAATGGAAAATAACTAAATATGGGGGGAAAGTAGAATCAAAGTTGAAACTTACAAATATTCCTACGAAAATTATTATTTAAAAAAAAAACAGAGAAAAGTAGTTAATTTGGATTCAGAGGGCTGGTTCCTCCCAGCATAGCCCCCAAAAATGTGCTATTTGAATCCAGGAGAGAAGTTCATAAATTCATTCTCTTTCGTTCTACCAAACCTTGTGCCCGCTAAAGAATCACTCTGTTGGGGCAAACCACAGAAGTGGGATTTACGGACAGGCTATAAAATCCTGTGCTAAAGGGATAATAAGATTATCAGGAAGTGTTGAAAATTTCAGTCAGGATAAAATATTTCAAAATCTAGAGACCACTGAGAGGGAATAATAAAACAATCACTAGGATTTATAGCATCCTATAGCTCATGTCTACTTCTTTCCTGTAAATGTTGTAGATTGACTACGTTTTCCAGACTCCCTCAACCTAAAGCTTTACACATGAGCATTGGAAACAATTCCTTTACTGTAGGACCATTTTTAAGTAATAATAAATACATTTGTTTACACAATTGGCCAACATCAGGCTAAAAATTTTTAGCCTCCCAACTTCCATGAGTCTCTATGATGGAACCTATTTCTGTGTAATGAAAAGAAATGGTATTCTGATAAAATTAAAAGGGAAGATCTTCTTTAAAAATATGGAAAAAAATAAACTAGCATCTTTTACACATTAAATTTCATGTTTTAATGTAATTAATACTTGTTTTAAATACTTCCAAATCTCAAAATAGTTCAGCATGAAAAGAATTTTACACAGGTCCTCTTCACTCATCAGGCAGCGCGTGCTTTTATTTTGTGTGAACTTTTCTGTTATCCTCAAAAGAGTAAAGTCACAGAATTTAAGGAAGAACTACTTGCCTAGTTATTAGAATAGTTTAAAAGCTGGAAATTCTTGCTTCCAATATTATTTATTATTTCTGTGTGTTTGTTGGACTCAACATGGATGCCAATGCTCATAGGAGAAGCCAACCTCCTTAAACACACTCTCAGAAGAACTATTACCTTTTTTTTTTACAGCTTACAAAATGAATATGAACAATTCTTAAATAAACAAAGTGATTATTATAATTGTCAGAGCTATGACTCTAAAGGGCTACATACTTATTATGATATATTTTTACTTAGTCCATATAGATCTTCACTACAATACATATGTATAAGTATATATATGTATTATATATACATATACTGTAGCAAAAGTACAGGAATGAAAAGAATGAAAGGGAGAGAGGGCAGGAGCAAACACGGAAGTTCATTTATTTAATATAGACCTATTTTTAATGGATTTATTATCTGAGATGTTCGAAAACCTTAGACATATTGTGTCCTGTCTCCTGTGAAGTGGTCCTCCGCTAAGATGGTTCAGACACTCCTTAGACTTGTGGAGTAGATTAAAGATGCCCGATTTGCCTAAAGTCTACACATGTGCTCAGGTTACTCCCTACCTGTTTCTTTCCCAGGTCCTACGACAGTTCTGAATACATAAACGTCCACTTCCCTTCTTTCCTACAGTTATATGTGTACAACATGTAAGACACGGTTCTATTTTATGTTTTTATGGAACTTTTTATGGGCCTTATTTTCTCCGAGTTCAACCAGAAGTAACATGGGTTGGAGAAGTGAGATGTTGCAAGAGAGGGGCCCTAATTGTGCCCTTTCCCAAATCATCTGCAGAAGAATTCCTGCAGGATCAGTTTTTTCCATTATTATCAGAAATAGATGACACCAGGAAAGAAGTGAGGGGCTTCCATTCTGCTTTCCCACATATTTTAATGACCCCCAGATCTGACAGCTCCCCTAGCTCTCACTGCTCAGGGCCATGCTGCAATTAGTTGGATGCTCTCTGGGAAGAACCATAAACACAAGATTCTAGGGAATAAAACAGTTTGTCAGACTTGTAGTCCACAGGATTTCCAGAAAGCACTAACGGCCCTTAAAGGCAGAAGAAAGCGGGTGGGTGAGAGGCATCAAAACACTTGTTATCTTAGAAAGCACCTTGGGAGAGGATAGGACACAGCGTAGACGAATTTTACGTAAGTGTTTTGCAAAAATCTCAATGTAAGCCCTGAATTCTCTACTCATGGTACTAAACAAACAGACAGAAAACAAAAACAAACCTCTTGCTGCCTCAAGTGTTGCTCGCCTAACTAATTAGTCATAGTACCCCAACATCTACCATCATTGAGTCATCCCACCGGAATTTGAACAACATACAAAGAGGCAATGGCAGTGGGTATAAATTGTAGTTGTTTACATTCCAATCTGTTTTGTTGACTAGGATTCATAAATTAAGATTTAATGGGATCAAATGATGAATTTATCTTCTCATGAACAGGAAGACATTTATAGGGTAGAATTGATAGGAATGGCTGCCGAACGCGTGGGATAAGAAAGAAAGAGTTGTCAAATTTGAATGCATCTTTCCTAGTTTGGGTTTTTGGGTGAATCGTGATTTCACATAGGAGAAAAAGTGATGTACTGAGTTCAAAAATATAGTAAGAGCTTCAAGCCTTCCTGAGGTTAGTCAATTTCTCCCTGGTTCTCCTGTCACAAAAGCTAGCCGTAGTTGAGACATTTTATCACCTACTAAAAAGAAGTTTTCCAAAATGTTAAGGAGCACTGTCTGATTATTTCCATTCCCCTGACTAGAAATCACTCCTTCGAAATGACCTTTCACCATATGCTGAATGACCTTTACCTTATGGCCAAGCTTAGGGATAAAATGCCAACCAGTCCTATTGCTTACTATCTGAAATGTCACTGTTCTCATCATGAACAAGATCTAGGCAGCCGAAGAATATCATTGATTAAAAATAAACCAAAACCAATGAGAAAACATTGAGACTCTACTTCTGCTAAGTTAACTAAGAAATTCCCCTAGCGCCTTTCTGGCTATGCCCTTATTGCGTATACAGATAACACTGCAGTCCGGGGGCTAAAATCTACTAGGCTTACCCTGCAGTTATGGCACCATACACTCAGCCTTGAAATCTCATTCAGTGTTTGCCCAAACATTCCTTAAGAATATTAATCACGGCGTTCCACCCAATGCCTGCAATGCTGACCTCCAGTTTATATTTCTTTGCTGCAGGACTTTGGCTGTACTTTTCCGGTTTCTCATACGCAATTTTGTAAACCTCCAAAAACCCTTGTGGAAAAAAGAAAGTGTATAAATAAATCAATACAAATTAGCCCTCGCTTTTGTCTTTGAGGTCAAACCAAGAGCTAGAAACACAGCAAATATCTATATGTTCACAAACAGATCTTTCTTTTCATTTTAATTTGAGTCTTCATGTGAAAACTTTATGTCAAACAACAACCATCTGCTAAAACATCTGGAGCTACTTGTTCAACTGGAAGCCTTGATATCGGAAAACCTCCCGACCTTAACTTGTGGCTGTAGGTGAATCCCTCTCAATATTGGCGTTGTTCTGAAGACTAGACTGTCTAAAATGATGAAGCGAATGTGGAAGGTGTGTCCAGTCAAAATTTGGCTGACATAAATAAATTCCTTTACAATCTGTCAACTTGAGTCATTTGTCCACAAAGGATACCATTTTTGGAGAAATTGTATTGTTATCATGGAAGACAATAATCGCATTGCTTTGCCATACCATGCAGAACAAAACTTAAAATGTCCTTATGGAAACATTGGCTAGGTGCCATCACATACAAATATTTGGAGTGTATTATGTGGGTAGATATACACACACACAGAGATATCAGTAGCCAGGCTATTCAGCATACATTTTGGAAATTACCTACTTTTCAACAGAAATACTTGAAAAACAAAATATCTCAGAATAAGTCCAAAGGAAAGGATTATTTTAGGTAGTTTCTTCTAAAACGTCTAAGTGATCCTCTGTTAAATCAGTTGATTCAACAATTACACTCCTGTGTCAGTTACGCGAAATAAAATAGCAGCCATTTTTATGATAATGGATCTTCATTTACCAAAAAGGTTTTAAAAATTTGTGTAAAGAAGCATCTTATTTATGCTCTCACCGCAAATAAAGAGCCAGTTTGAAATGAGGATAGAGATGATCAAGTACAAACATCAGTTACTTCTTTAAGGAAATTAGTTGAGACTACCCATATTTCTTGCTTTAGCCCATCTTTCTTGCTTAAACATAAAAGTCAGGGCCCCTGTATCACACAACTTCAAGAGACACATAATTCACACTGCAGTCTAAGTGAATGGCACTCCCAGAAGTTGTGCAGTTCACAGCCTGCACAACCATACAGGGAAGTTCTGAAAGTATTCATTGCTGCTGAATGAAATCTAAGAACTGTTCTCAAAAATGTCTATTCAAATGTCCATATATTTTATTATAATAAATTGTTAAAATACAAAATTTTATTTATTACATTCTTTTGATCTGATAAAACCATAAAACTAAACTACCATGGATTCGTGAGGTCTTAGGAGCAAAGCCCACAAGATATGGTCCAATTGACCAAGAGTCTTCTCTTGGAGGAGGTCAAATCAACAAAAATATGAAAAAACACCTTCTTTACAGCTTTCAAGCATATGCTCCTTTGACAATACCCCTGAAGTCATTCTGGAGCTGCAAAGTAAAGAAAGCAATAATTCTTCTCTGGTAATTGTTGGAGTACAGTCACCTGATAGGACTCATAAAGCAGTTCTCAAATTTTGCATTTCAAACAAATTTCTACATAATACTGATGCTCCAGTCTGCAGACCACATTTTGTGAATGACTGCTCTGGTGTAATATAGAGATCATCTAACCAATGAGAATCCATGTGGAATGAAACATGGTAAAATATTAAGATAAAAGACAGGACAAAAATTTTATGCATAGTATATTCCCATATTTTGTCCATTAAACTTGTAATAAACAATATTATTAATGGAATGAAGACTGTTTGAAGTGCATAAAGTTGTTAATTGTGGTTGTCTTTGGGTATCGAGACCATGAAAAATTACTTTATATTTTCCACTCCATTTTCCAAAGCTTAATAAATTTTAATTATACAATAGGACAAACAGTAGCAACTTTGTTTTACAAGGAGAGGCAATCAAATGAGTATTTTTGCATTTTGGGGAGTATGGGAACAGAGAAATTCCAGAAAGATACGAGGCATGAGAGAAGGTTAGGACACCTTGGAAATAGGGTTCATTGCACAGCAGAGAGAGGAGGCAGCCAGGCATGCCTGAGGCAAATTGCAACCAACAGAGAGAAACATTAGATACACGTATTTTAGCTTAAAGTGAAGGCACTAGGGTGCTCCAACTCATTAATAGGTTTACTCTTTACATTCCTTAGAATTTTAAACCACATGGTTTTTGGTGGGTGGTTGGAAATCGTTGTGTATTTTCTGTTATCATCATAATGCTTCCCATATCCGGTTGCTAAATAATCTTTCTAAACTACAGTTCTGTCCATGCCACATCCCAACTCAAAGACTTTCAGTGATTTCTGTCATCTACCAAAAGACTTCCGCACTTTCTAGTCTACTCACAAGGTAATTACGTCCTATCTTTAGAGTTTTATCCCTGGGCACCAGTCAATTCAGTTTACTCGTCATCCTCTAAAGGCACTTTGTGGTATTCTAGCTTATTGCTTTTGCCCATGTCCTTATTATGTCATCATATAGTCTTCTCTTCCTCCTCTCCATCTACAAATATGATCATCTTCAATATATATTGAAAAGTGTATCCATTTATGACAACTCAACCATAAATACTTGAATGATTTCTTCCTCCAAATTGTACGTGGAACCTGTCATGGAAACTGTTTAAGTCATTCATCTCTCCGAGAAATCTAAAGATTCGACCATATTTTAGAACTTAAAAACAAAAATAGATTTAGCACCATTTAGCAATTCAGAATTGCTTCACCCTTTACACCTGCTTTGATCACAAAGTAATCACTGTCATTTCATACATTTGGTTGTCCTATAAACCATTCTCCCCTTGAGGTGCCCAGGCAAGAGGAACTGATATTTCCGTCTTTACTTTGGGAGACCCTACGCAGAATGGTTTGAGATGGGAGGCCCCTTTAATCATTCCCTTATTTTATAAAGCTAATGTTACTTTAACATGTTTACAGAGCTGTAAACAGCATATATATTGTTATAATAAAGTTAAAAAATTATATTTATCATATATCATAGAAGTCAGCTAAAACCATAAAACCAAACTATAATGAGTTCTGAGGGGCTGGGGATAAGAGCACAGATGCAGCAGCAAGGTATCGTCCAACTGACTGTATTCTTTTCAGAGAAACTGAAATCAACAAAAATATGCAAAGCACCTTCATTACAGCGCCATGAGGCTGTCTGTTGGCTTCTTCATGGTCTTTCCCCTCAGTATATAATGCCCTGGAAATCTAACTCTTGACAGTGTCTTTAGAGAATTGCAAATGGCACCCTTTGCTCAAATACTCCAAATTGAGAAATGCTGAAAATCAAAACATTTAAGCAGTCTTCTTCACAGATTGACTAGGAGGCCCCAAGGAAGAAAATTAACCATACTCTATTCTGCTAGAGGGCTCATTCAGAGCCCCTTGAATTGAGGATAAGTTTCACCACTTTGCTGGATCTTCACATAGTGTTAAGGCAGAGAGAGTATGTCACTGCTTTCCTGTGGTGTTAATAAGTATTTATCACGGGCAATAGGAAAAAGGCCCTGCTTTTACATGTCTCATGAATATAATCACGTGGGGGTAAAAACAAGAACACTTTTCTACTCTTGCCTTGACTCCACTACTCCGTAGTTGTATGACTTAAGCTCTCTGTGTCCTGTGATCCCAAAACTGACTTGCCTAGAGCAGTCATTCCTAAATCTGGCTGAAGACTAGAGATATTTAAGAAACTTGTCAAAAATATAGCTTCCTGGGCCTCATCCCTGGGTGTTTTTATTCAGTAGGTCAAGGAATCTGTATTACAAGAAATTTCTTAAGAGATTTTTGAAAATTGCATTTGAGAGAATCACCAGTCCATATGATTTCTAGAGCCCTTTCAAAAACGTAAAAGATCTATCTTTTTAGTTTGTCTCCTCTCCATCTCCAAGTAATAATGAAAAATACATTGTTTGCACTTGGATGTTTATAGCAGCTTTACTGATAATTGCCAAAACTTGTAAGTAACCAAGATGTCTTCCAGTAAGTGAAGGGATAAACTGTGGTACATCCAGGCAATGGAATATTTTTCAGCACAAGAAATGAATGAGTTATCAAGCCATAAAAAGGCATGGGAGAAACTTAAATGCATATTACTAAGTGGAAGAAGCCAATGTGAAAAGGCCACATACTGTATGATTCCAACAATATGACGTGCTGGAAAAAGGAAAACTATGGAGACAGTAAAAAGATCACTGGTTGGCAGGGATTGGAGAGGAGGGACGGATGAGTAAGTGGAGCACCCAGGATTTTTATGTCAGTGAAACTCCTGTGTACGATACCATATCTTGTATACATTCGTCCAAACCAATAGAATGTACAACATCAAGAGTGAACCCTAATGGAAACTATGGACCCCAGGTGATGGTGTAGGCTCATCCGTTGTAACAAATGTCCCACTCTGGTGGGGGACGCTGATAATGAGGGTGGCTATGCATGTCTAGGAGATGCGGGTAGAGAAGAAACTTGTTACTTTCTGCTCAATTTTTCTGTCAACCTAAAAATGCTCTAAAAAATAAAATCTATTGAAAATGCATTGTACAGTACGCTAGGAGTCAATGAACATGCATTAATTTTTCATAGGTTTTTAGGGAAAGATAAAAATGATGCTGTAAGGAAAATCTTGGTTTTTTTTTTTTTTACATCAACAGTGTCAAAGTTAGGTCCCTTCTCTAAGTTAGAGATAACAAACACTGAGTTAAGGCAGTTGATCATGCTTACCTTCTTCAGCGTATGCGATAATTCCTTACAATTCTAAAATAATAAGGGCATGCTTTAAGGAAACCTTTCAGTAGCTCAAGCAATATGAGTGTGAGAGAAAAGAATAGAACATATTTTTCTTGACTCGGTTTTTTTGCCTCTATAAAATTTAGTTGAAGGGTGCTCATTGAGTCCTCTAACACTCTCAATATAAAGCACATACGTTATTCTTAATCAGTATGTAGAGAGAAAACGCATCTCCCGAACTATGGTATTTAAATTGTTTTTTTCTTTAAATCATGCTTTTTCAGTCACCTTGGAAATATGTGCAAATGCAAATCTAAATCCCATATGCGGTAATGATTTGGTTGAAACAAATACTATTCCCTCAAGCTATGTCGGTTTGGGGAAAAAAAATGACTCTTCTAATGGGAAGATTGCAATGGCTCTGCTCCTAAGGGACAAAGAAAAAAAGCCCTACGGATAAGATGTTCTTATTTATAACATGTAACAAGATACGTTGCAAGACACGAGCATCTTTCTGATGACTTCTCCTGCTGATCAGAGTACAAAAGAGTTTATTTTCATAATTACAACAGATGGAAAACAATAAAATTATACTTTAGGCTAATGCACTCTCACCCTTATTATTCTTTTTTTTTGTATGTGTGTATCCCCTGAAGCTATTTTATAACAATATAAAAATTGCAGAAATATGGCACCGCAAAAGCCTGACCAGATTTCCTAATTATCTGTCATGACTCAAGACTGCAGTGAAAAATTAGCTCTCCTGGGAAACAAAAAAATTTGATGGAACTTAAAATAATAGAAAGAATCTTATGATGTCTCTCCTCAACAAGTTGAGTAAGAAATCTATCCATTTTTAGTAGGATTACCCTAACTAACGTTCTCTTTTCTTTATATACATATTTTTTATTTCAGCTACAGAAAAGTACGTTAATCATATTCCTCAAGATATGACATGTTGTCATGGAAAGATTCACTTTTGTTTCATTAATTAAATTTTATTCACTCCCAATTCCATTCCATTCCTGTCTTCTAACCACAAGCATTAATTAATGTATATAATGAATAAGATGTGTGCAGTTGGAGATCTATCTATCTATATCTATATCAGTCAACACACTCACATTCTTTATCTCCATATTTCCCAGCCTCCCTTGGACTTAGATGTGCCCACGGGGTTAAATTTTGGCCAGTGGAATGTGGGCAGAGGTAATACACACCTGTCCCAATATGCTCTTTTTTCGGTCTTTTGTCATCCTTTGGATGGATAGCAACACACATGGTGAGTGCAGAGGCCACACATTGAAGATGACAAAATATTCATCAGACTGGGTCCTTGAATAATTATGTGGATCTTAGAACCCGTCTCCCAATACATGCCAACGATTATATCCTTACGTAATTAAGAAAAAGACTTCTAGTTCATTAAGCCATTGTAATTTTAAAGTGTATCTGTATTCCATTTACCTCACCACTTATTTCACTATAAGGAACCATCTATTGGGTTCACATGGTTTTTATGTTGCCAAATTTTTCCATCAATTTCTGTCTTTTGTAATTCAGGTAAAGTGCCAGGAAAGCCAGTCTATGGGGGAGAAAACAATAGCCAGCTTATTTTTCCCTCTTAACCTGGCTCACAGTGACAGTGTTGGACGCTGAACTTCTTGAGCAGCTTGATGTCCTATTGACCACTCAACCATTAACTCCACAGTCAGAGTACTGAGCCTGCTTTAGGAGCTTAAGGCAAACTACCTCAACTAAAATAAGTGGCGTCAATGTGGCAATGTCATGTGTATTGAGTACTTGGAAAGCCAGTAGGTAAAAATAAGTATCCACATCAGCATATATAATAGTACCTTAAAAAAAAAAAAGCAAAAGCAAACAAAACAATCTTTAATAAAAGTAAGCCCTCTATCAGACTAAATCACAAGAGTTTCTGTCAGACAATATCTACCCTACCCTAGACCCATTTATTGTGCCTGAGGACCCCCAGATACTTAGATGGTTCAGGAATGCACAGAAATGTTGGACATGATAGTACTAGGGATCTCCATGAGATGGAGCTGATAGTGTATTTGTTTTTTTTACTTTTTACTAGATTTTCTTTTTTAGAGCAGCTTTATGTTTACGCGAAAATTGAGCAGAAATTACAAAGTTCCCACAGACCCCTTCCCTCCCATACCTCCAGTTTTCCCTATTATTAACATCTTGCATTGATGTGGTATGTTTGTTACCACTGATGAACCAATACTGATACATAATTATTAACAAGAGTCCATAGTTTACATTTAGGTTCACTGTCTTGTACAGTTGTACGGGTTTTGTCAAATGCACAATGTCTTGTATCCACCATTACAGTATCTAACAGAACAGTTTCATTGTTCTAAAAAGTCCCTGTGCCCCACCTGTTCATCCCTCCACTTGAACCCCTAGCAACCACTGGTCCTTTTGCTGTCTCTAGACTTTTGTCTTATCCAAAATGTCATATCCAGTCATGCGCCACACAATGACGTTTTGGTCAATGACAGACCACATATGTGATGGTGGCCCAATAACATTAGTACCGTGTAGCCTAGGTGTGTAGGAGGCTGTACCATCTAGGTTTGTGTAAGTATACTCTATGATGTTCACACGATAGTCACCTAATGCACTTCTCAGAGTGTATTCCCGTCGTTAAGCAGCACATGACTATAGTTGGAATTATACAGCATCTAGCACGTTAGACTGGCTTCCTCTACTTAGCAACATGTATTTAAGGTTCTTCCATGTCTTTTTGTGGCTTGACAAATCATTTCTTCTTCTTCCTTTTTTTCTAAGGAAGATTGGCCCTGACCTAACATCTGTTGCCAATCTTCCTCTTTTTGCTTGAGGAAGACTGTCTCTGAACTAACATCCGTGCCAATCTTCCTCTATTTTTTGTATATGGGATGGCACCACAGTGTGGCCTGACAAGCAGTATGTAGGTCTGTTCCTGGGATCCAAACCCATGAACCCTGGACCACTGAACCAGAGGACACAAAATTAACCACTACACCACCTGGCCAGCCCCAATCCTTTCTTCTTATTGTTACATAATATTCTGTCATATGCATGCCCTATAATTTGTTTATCTGTTCACCTATTGAAGGATATCTAGATTGTTTCTATGCTTTGTCAATTATGAATAAAGCTGCTATAAGTGTTCATGTGCAGGATTTTCCATGGACCTATATTTTCAACTCATTTGGGCAAATACCTAGAAGCTGGATGGTGTGGTAAGAGTATTTTAGCTTTGCAAGAAACTGTCATACAGTTTTCCAAGTGTCCATACCGTCTTGGCTTTCCCACCAGCAGAAAATGAGAGTTCCTATTGCTCCACATTCTCACCAGTGTTTGATGTTGTCAGTGTTTTAAATTTTTGCCATTCGAACAAGTCTGTAGTGGTAATTCATTGTTGTTTTAATTCGCAATCCCTAATTACATATGATGTTGAATATCTTTTCATATGCTTATTTAGCATTTGTCCATCTTTATGAGTTCATATCTTTTGCCTATTTTTAATTGGGTTGTTTTCTTATTGTTGAGATTTAAGAGCTCTTTGTATATTTCGGAAACAAGTTATTTATCAGATACACGTTTTTCAAATATGTTCTTCCAGTCTTTGGCTTGTTCTTTTATTCTCTTAATAGTATCTTTCATGGAGCAGATGTTTTTCATTTTAATGAAGTACAACTTATCAATTTTTTTCTTTCATGGAGTGTGGTTTTGGTATTGCATCTAAAAAGTCATTGCCAAATCCATGATCACCTAGATATTCTCTATGTTATCTTTTGGTATTTATTTTATTTATTTATTTATTTGGTGAAGAAGATTGGCCCTGAGCTAACATTTGTTGCCAATTTTCCTTTTTTTGCTTGTGGAAGATTGTCCTTGAGCTAACAGTTGTGCTGATCTTCCTCTGTTTTTTGTATATGGAATGACAGCACAGCATGGCTTGATGAGCAGTGCATAGGTTGGCACCCAGGATCTGAACCTGCAAACCCCAGGCCACCAAAGCAGAGTGCATGAACTGTAACCACTGTGCCACTTGGCTAACCCCTGGTATTTATTTTTAATATTAAAAATAATTATAATTGTCACACCATTGGGGGAAAGAGAGCCATGAGTTTGTGATTTACATACCAAGTTTCATACAATTTTGATTGGTTCATCACATTTCTGACATATACAATATTTCCCCACTCTCAGAAATCACGATATGTTTGTTGAGAAGGGAATGCATGTTTTTCTCTTGCTAGCCTAAATTTGTAAATTCTTTTCTAAGTCCTTAAGGAACCTCTTGGAAGTGAGGCAGTAAATCTTTATTCTTAGGAGGAGAGTGTTAAGTGTGCCTTAGAATCATGACATTGGTCAGTTTATTCCTACAGAGCCATGGCCATTTTATATCTGGTTTATTGAAGGCTTCCTTCTCTAAGAGGCAAACATATTCTACCTGAATCATTGATTGACACTAGCAGTGGATAAACTCCTGACATCTGCCCCAAGGAATAGCTCAAAGATCATCAGCCAAAGCTGGAGAAAGGCAGAGTACACTCCTCTCCAATATGACTCAAGAGAGGAGGGACGTCAAGTTAAAAAGAGTGCTAACCCCTCCAGTGACAAAGTGAATCTTTAAAGAGGAAGAGGCAGATATTAGTAATTGGAAAATTTCTGTTCCTAGGAAGTTTATGCTTATCTTTGGAAGTTGTGACTGTATAACAAGGAATAATAAGCTTAATTTTTCAATGTAGCATTCTGAAAAGCTACCGAAAATACTGACTTATTTCAAAGATGCTGCCATTGCTTAAGACACTCTCAGAACTATTCTTTGGAACTATGTTTTTCAAGGCATTTATAAGAGATAAAAGAAAAATAATTCAACTTGCTTTTTAATCATGCCTCAAAGCAGTGATTATTGGAAAACAAAGAAATTAATAAAGTTAGTACTATAACCTAAAATCAATAAATAATTAACTTGACTTCTCTCAGATTTGAAATAGAATAAAAAGAACCTATGAATGTACAACACCAAAAGTGAACTGTAATGTACACTAAGGACTTTGGATGATGATGATGCATCAATGTAAGTTCATCAGTGGTAACAAATGTGCCACTCTGGTGGGGGATGTTAATAATGGGGGAGGCTGTGGTTGGGTGGGTAGAGGGTATATGGAAAATTTCTGCCTTCCACTCAATTTTGCTGTGAACTTTGCTGTATAAAAATAAAGTCTTAACAACAGCAAAAAATTTAAAAAGGACCTATTTACCACCATATGATATGATTAATGGTTAAGGAACTTTAAGTTTTGCAAATATATGTAAGAAAGTACTATTAATAGATTTATTGAGCCTTTATTTTCCAGCAAATGATATGATGTATGCATTTTTCCTCCTGGTTCGTCATATCTTGTATCACATTTACTTAATTTTTGCTTTTTCACTAAAACCAGCAAACGCTTTTCCACCTCACCAGTAACTACTGTATAGGACAAAGTTCCAGGGCCTTATTCCTCCCTTAAATAATTACAAAGAATCCAACATTCTGTGCAGTTACCTACTTCCATTACAACACTGAGCTATTCTCCTAACGGAGTCCGTGCTATTAGAATTCATTTCCCTGAGGTCTACTTCTCCTTTTACTTTTTCAGTAGACGTTTAATCTCCCTCTCTAATTTGGATTATAAACTCAGGGGAGGGGACTGTGTCTTACCCTATATCAACTGGGTGTTCAACAAACATTATTAATTATTATTATTAAAATTCATAATGATGTCAGGCTTGGCCTAATCAATTTTAATTTAGCTTAATCTAGTTCAATCGAGTTTAATTTAGGAGGTGCTGCCCTGCTATATATATATATATATATATATATATATATATTTTACGTAGACTATCAATTTAGCTCTGCGATAGGCTCCTCATTTAATTCTTTTTTTTTCTTTTTTTGGCCTCATAAATTTCTTCTGTGGGCAAGACGTTTTCTTTGTGCTATTGCTAAGGTGAATTTCATCTGACAAATGCTTTTAAAATATTCTGATTTCCTTGCCCATTCAGAAATATTACCCACAGCTTTTCAGGTTAAAGCTAATTTTTCTGCCAGTGAATTGAAAGAAGCTATCCTAAATAAACTCACCTCTGGGTAGTCACAGTGAATGTTAGGAAAGTGGGAAGAAGCGCAGGGTGCCATATAATTGTTTCTGTGCTTTTGAGAAAGCTCCTGTAGCAGTGTGGAAGATGGATGGAGCTAAGCAAGAGTGGAGACAACAAGATGTATGGGGAGACTACTGAGATTATCCAAGTTAGTGATGACAAGGGAATGCACAAAGCTCTGACAGGAAAGATAAAGAGGTTTGGGTGTAGGTATTGAGAGGGGTAGAAAAAAGAGCAATTGCTGATGAGCAGAAAGTAGATATGAAGGTGAGAGAAGGGGTCAAGGATAGCCAAGTGGCACATTGCTGCAGGAGGTGATGTGGGAGGGGCAGCAGGTCTGTTGTGAGTGTGATGGTGTGAGCAGTGGGTGTGATCCATTTAAGAAATGAAGACTTGGAACAGTTGGGAGCTACCTTTCCTAAGGAAAGGATGGTAGAGCCCCAAGCGGAAGAGTGAATAGAATACAAAATAAAGAGAGTCAGGGTTTGGATACAGAAAATGCCAATATTTATGGAGACAAAGAAAGAAATACAAATCAAAGACATATACTGAGTGAGAGTGAACAGAAAAATAGGACAATGAGGAAAACATCAGGTTATATAAGCCATCTGTTGTTTCATCATCAGCGGCTCTTGAAAACGGAACAGCACGTGATTTTGACCTTCTGGGATGTGCTGTCTCTTTAATAAACAGAGCTGATGTGCCTCGGAGGGGGTTTATTTAGCTGGTAGACACTGGTACATCTCTATAGCAGTTTGAGGTTAGTATCTTTTCTGATGAATTAGCCTGTGCAAAGTATTTAGAATATCACTCCTAACTCTAAATGTAGCTGTGTCTACTTCCTTCCATCTGCTCTACCCATTGAGTTTATTACTCCAAGAAGAAAGCAGTTTCCTGCCTCTTGTCCCTAAGTAAGACAGCTCTGAAATATTTTGTGAAGGCAGCATGATGTAGCAGAAAGAGGAATTACACTTGGAGTCCCACATATGCCACTTACTAGCTTTGTGAACTTGGGTAAGCTATTTAAACTTTGTGAATTTCAACTATTTAAATACAAATTACGAAAGAAAACCCAAGAATGTTATAAATATTAAATGAGATGCCATGCATGAAACTATTTAACATATAACCAACATGATATAGGTACTCAATAAATGTTCATTTTTCTTTTTTTCTGCCAAGTTCTTCCTTTCAAAGATGTCTTTGTACCCTGGTATTCCTGAATCCTAAAATTACTAGTCCTTGTTAGGGTAATTAAGATCAGTGCTGTATTCTTTTTTTTTTTTTCTGCTTTATTTCCCAAACCCCCCGGTGCATAGTTGTATATCTTGTTGCAGGTCCTTCTAGTTGTGGGATGTGGGATGCTGCCTCAATGAGGCCTGACAAGCGGTGCCATGTCCGCGCCCAGGATCCGAGCCCTGGGCCACCGCAGTGGAGCGTGCTAACTTAACCACTCAGCCACGGAGCCGGCCCATAGTGCTGTATTCTTAAATAACTCTTGGAAAGAAGCAACTCTTTAAAGAGGAACACAAGGGAACTAAAACCTATATGAAACAATTGTACCGCTAATCATTCTTTTTTACTCACTCTTTTAAAATTCTCTTGCTTGTGCTTTCTTAAGCAATCTGGATAACACTGAGTCCTTCACCGTTCACTCCTTCATCCATTTTAGCCGTTATCTTCTTATTCTTTAGGCAAATATACAGTGATGGCTCAACTTATGAAGTGTTGAAATAAACATCTGCTCGTACACATCCTGTTAAAATGCAGGCTAAAGCCTCAAGCATTTCTAGCTGACAAGTTCTCTGTCCATATGCAGCATTTTACACTTATCAAGAAGAATTCTATGTGCTAAAAGCACGCAAAAACGTGATCTCCAGCACCATAATGTATGAAAATTTTCCTTTGGGTTCTGTAATTTCCATGATGTTGTAACCATGTATAGCTCTGATGTTACAGCCTAAATTATAAGGCTTTTCATCTTCGTGTGAGTGGCCAAAATGAAGTCATTTTGATTTTGAATAAAACAAACAACAAAAATTTGTGAATTACAGGAGTGATAAATCTTCAATTGAAGATGAAATGGATGAGAGAATTCATAAAAGAAAGTTTCAAAATAAGGATCTCACTAGGTTCATCTACAACAGAGATGATGAGAGGTAACATGCAGTAGTGAATAGAACATGAGATTGGTATTGAGAGTTGCGTTTTACTCCTGATTCATGTGTAAAAAGTTGAATGAATGCTTTTGACTCCACTGTCAATATCTCTAAAATGTGGGTATTGGATGTAAGAGCTCTAAAAAGAAACAATCTAGAGATACCTGGAACATAAGAAGTAGTCAACAAATCCTAGTTGCCCTCCTCAAATTATAATCTTAACATGCTAGGATTTCAGAGCTATTAGTCACTTATAAATGTTCTGTTTTGGTTGACTCCACCACAGTGCATTTAAACAGCAACTTCATAGTAAATAGAACAATTAACTGTTTCATCCTCATTCATTACCTAAGGTCTTCATAGTAACAATTTTGAATGTAATGTTTTGACTATTAAGGAATTGCTGATATTATCTAAAGCCAGGTCATAAAATGGGCAAGCTTTTTTTTTTTCTATAACACTGTCGGAAATAACACTGTAAATAGTCTAATTAATAATTTCATAATAATGCAACCTCCAAGCAGTGCAGCTCAACTGATGTTACATACTGTAAAATATAAAGCAAATGGGTTCAAGAACATGCCCATACATTCATTTACATTTATGTTATGAGGACATACAATGTGTAAGCTTCTGAGTAAGACATAATCTAGACATGGAGTTTAAAAATAGTCTTCAAAGAGCACTTTGTGCAGAGCGTAAACATTTTGCATCGATTTTGTTGAGATGAATTGGAATCACAGAACCAAGTCCTAGCCCAACAGGCAGTAGAAGGCTGGGGCTGATTAGCCCATTATACTTTTAAAGTTCAAAGAGAGATTGTGGGTGACGGCTTCAAGGTTGATTGGTGGAGAAAACCTGCAAGGCAGTCAACAAAGAAAAAAAGAGAGAAAACTTAATAACAACTGAAAAGTAAAATCAAAGGTAATGCCTTGACCTGAGCTTACAGAGGCTGGGAAACTCAGCAATGATGTTTTTTACTCCATCCATAACACTCTGTTCTTCTCTGGTCCTGAAAATAGCATGTGACCTATGAAGCATCCTATTAGCTGTTTCAGGAAAGCACATTTTCTTTGTAAAAGAAATCGGTTTAGGAATCAAAGAAACAAGTACAAACACAAAACCAAACACACCGGGGTCTACGTTGGGTACTCATTCAAAATGTCATGTCGTCTGAACATGTCTCAAGTTTTTAATGGTGCTTCACTTGGGTCTAATCACATTCAAACCCTGCTGGGTTGCATGCTATTAAATGCTTTAAAAATGTGTAGCCAAGACACAACTAAAATGAAAAGCTCATACAAGCCAGCAGCTGAAGCACAGAAAGAAGACCCCTTTGGGATTGTACTTTGCCGGGTGCAACCGACTTACAAGGTCATCTCTGACTTGTTGTCCACCTGTGTCTCTGTTCCCTCATTGTTAAAATAAGAGTTGATCATTAGAAATGATTGATGATCCAGGTCTGTCATATTTATTTTCTTTAAATTACATTTAGGAGCCTGCTTTAGAAAACCAGACCAATAGCTCTTACTGTCTTCTTTCCTTTCTCATTACAACATGAAAGACATTGGGAAGACATTCCCAAACACCTATTTGTACCAGAATGTGACCTGTGAAATTTCTATATTTTCCAGGAATGCCATTCTTCTGAAAAGTTTCAAATGAAAGGATGATATAAAACTTTCTTCCCAAATATTTCAAATGGTGAATTTTCTTGTTCTGATCATTTTAGCTTTGTAGAAGGTCATATTAAATTGTATGTGTACATCAAACGGTATTACGTATCTTTAGGCAAGTAGATAGGAATAACTGGTCCTTTGATTATTTTCCCCTGAAGTTTGAACATTGGTCATGAAGCCCTTGCTATGTTCTTATTTTTTACTGTTGACATTCAAATGGAATTGAACCAAGAGTTTTCTGGTCAGAAGAAGAAAAAAGATAAAACTGATATGAGCCAAAGGAGCTTGTGATTGCGTCTGACAATTTCCCAATGTGGTTGCTTCCCCATCCCAGCTGTCAGAGTGATGTAATCAGAAACAAAGAGCATCTTATGACAAATGCCTTGAGGCAAATGTAGCTCACAAAAGATATTACAGTTTTCCTCTCTTTTGCTTCCCTGAAAAAAAAAATCTTTATCTTGAATTGCCTTAATATTAGCTGGTTCTCAAAAGAGGAGGGGAAACACATACACACAACACAGACACATATACTCATCCTCTTTGGCTGATGCAGCTAAAAGGTGACCACATTATGTTTTATTTTCCTAATCCCAGAACAACTAAACATTAACATCTTTCGCCCTGCGTAACCTGATGTAACATGAAATATGAAAGAACATGTTGGAGGTACAGACAGCTCTTCCCAAAGTAAATTAAATGGCATAGGTTCAAAAAACACACTCCTGTAGGAGACCACATTCCATCTACAGAATTCAATCTGCGCCACTGACAAAATAAGCAGACACCAAGAACGAAGCTGTGACCCCGGGAGTGAGCTGCAGGCTAGAGGCCAGAGGCGTTGGGCCGAACGTGTGAGTAGACTGACGAGACACTGCGGATCTGTGGGTACTGGATAGGCATGCAGGACCGTGTGAGATCTGCTAAAGGACCACACTGGGGCAGCAGGATTTCACCAGATCAAAGGGGCCTCTTTGGCCACAGCAGTATTGATGAATGGGTGGACAGTGTTTGAAATGAGCTGGGCTGGAGTCACAACAAACACAGTGAATGGTCGTTATTCTCCAGCATTGGTCAAAAGTGTGAAGCCCACCAAGGGCCACAAACACCCCTCAATCACACCAACAATGATGGAGCAATACCCTTCCAACATCCTAAGAAACACAACTTTAAAATAATACAGTGATCTGACATAGAAAGTGGCAGGACCACCTACCCGTCTACTCCCAGTCAAATCCTCCCCTTCCCAGGTTAATTCTAGGTCAGATGAGAACCCAACCAGCCTGGTCCATTATTTATAAAACTCTACAAATAAACCATTAATCATTGGATAGAAAGATATGATGACATCTGCTTAAGGACCAAACCAGAAGACAGCAAGAGGTGTTCAGACAGTATTTTGGAAACTAATCTTTTACTGCTATATTAAAAAATTTAGGGGCACACCATCAGTTGTGAAGTAAGCATAAAGCCTGATCCTAAGTGATACCTAACCTTTACTCAGTCCCCCCCCCCACCCCCCACCCCCCCCCCCCCCCGCAACCCAGAACTCTTGTCCCAGGGCTGCTGAGTTCTTTATCCCCTTCCCATCCAGCCTTACTGTCCTTTTCTTACACTCGAATGAGGACAAATCTTGTTTAACTAACACCACTGTGGCATTTGCAGTGTGAGATTGGAAGGCTGGAGCAGATCCCGAGATCCGCGGTTCTCGGCTTGAGCAGGTATCAGAATCACGTGGAGGGCTTGTTAAAGCAGCGCATTGGGCCCCTTCAGCACAGTGTTTGAATCTGTAGGTCTGGAGTTGGGCCCCGGAATGTGCATTTCTAACAACTCGCAGATTATCGCTTACAATTATCACTCATACTTTCACAGTCTCCCACACTATGCTCTCCATTATATAAAAATAAAATTCTAGAGCTAAGAAGATTGTAGAAAATATCTGGTCCAAATACCTCATTTTAGAAGAAACTTACTCCCACGAAGCCATGACAAACCTATGACCCAGGTTGCCTGATTTCCAGGTCAGAGATCCTGTCATGGTACCATCCTGCTTCATAGCTGCTTCTGTTTAATGTTTTCAAGGAGCCTTATTTCTGAAAAGTTCAACTTAATTTATGCTGGCTGCATAAAACATTATGAGAGGCTTTTAAAAAGGAATATGACTCCTCCATGTTAAGCCCCAAACCAAGGATCAAACTCTCAAGTTTACAATGATCATCTTTGGATTATTAATTTTTAACGTTCTTCATTTTTGTATGAATCGGACTATCCCTGTGTATTTAGGAGAGAGCAAAACATTTGAATTTGTTGGGTCTGTTGGAATAAGGTGGACATTTTTTTTGTTGTCTGCAGTCTGTTTGTTCAATTTTGCTATGAAAGAAAGCTAGTACCTTCTGAATAAAACTCTGAGAGAACACAGCTCTCTCCACTAGTGTTGAATTTCAAATATATTTTTGAGACATCTGTCATTCTGTGTGTGTGAGATTGTGTGAGTGTGTGTGTGTGTTTATGCTGGAAGAGGATTGGTGGAAAAGGCTGTAGAAGAGCCAGAGGGAAGAAGCAATTCTCTCTCTCTCTTTTTTGTTTTTTTTGAGGAAGATTAGCCCTGAGCTAACATCCGCCACCAATCCTCCTCTTTTTGCTGAGGAAGACTGGCCCTGAGCTAACATCCATGCCCATCTTCCTCTACTTTATACATGGGACGCCTACCACAGCATGGTTTGCCAAGCAGTGCCATGTCCTCACCCAGGATCTGAACTGGCGAACCCTGGGCTGCCGAAGCAGAACATGTGAACTTAACCACTGTGCCACCGGGCTGGCCACCAGTGCTGTCTCTTTTGTGGCTTCACCTTCCTTTCCAGTTGACTGTTCTTGACAGATATCACTTCAACACTATTTCAATTTTTCCAAGACAGAGCTAGTTCCTTGGTTGTGTTTGGAAACAAAATTTGAGCTAGATTCATGTGATGGTAGAGAATGGATCACTTATAAAACACAAATTCAAATTGCACGGGCAAAAGTCTAATGACCATCACCTACCTGAAAACCAGTTTATAGCTATGGACAGTTCCCCACGTGTCCTATTCCAGATATCTGAGGCGGATTTTCGTGTAGTTGTTCTTGGGAAGATAAGGGTTTTCAAGGAAAAAGTTTGAAATCAAGAATTTTTGTTTGGCTTGGTTGTTTTTGGTTTTTGCTATTCTCACCGCCAAATCCTCCAAAGATGGACCCATCCCCAACTTAAGAGAGGCATGAGATAATATACAAACATCTTGCCACTCTAGGTAAACACCTGGTCCGGGAGAAGCAAGAATGGCAACAGCAGGAATTCATCAGAAAACGTGCTTCTCCTGGAACAGGGGCAGGTGTTTCCTCCAGCATCTTCAGTACTGCCTTAGAGTTGCCAATTATTTTCAGTCCATCTAACTGCTGGCATCCTGAGTTACCTGGCAGCTGTGAATAGTATTCCTTTGAGGTTATCCACAGATGCAGTGAATGAGATGCTAATTCCTGAAGCTACCTCTCTTATAATAAAACATTTTTAAAAGAAGCAGCAGGAGGACTTCACATGGTTTATGTTACGGAGTTTGAAACAGGGGCTTCAACGAGACAGAGGGCTATGAATAGTCTTTTTCACAGTGGAGTCACAGGTGCTCTCAGTGTGCAATTCAGTGCGAATCACTTGACCACCAAAGACAAAACTCTGTAGTCAGTTCGACTTTACATCTCTGAAATTGTCTGTGGGAAGGTAGCATTGCAAGAATGGAAAGAGCCTTGAGATATCATCTGGCTACAGACACCTTTGCTTATGGAAAGACATATTTAAATAATATGAGACAAATGTTGCCCACTTCCTTTTGAAAGCTTACAAAAATAGGGCCAGTCCTGATGGCCTAGAGGTTTAAAGTTCCATGCGCTCTGCTTTGGCAGCCCGGGTTCGGTTCCTGGGCGTGGAACCACTCTGCTTGTCTGTCAGTGGGCATGCTGTGGCGCTGGCTCAAATTTAAAAAAAAAGAGGAAGATTGACAATAGATGTTAGCTCAGGACGAATCTTCCTCAGCAAAGAAACAAAAAGATTACAAAAATAATGAGTTCTGAGTTTGTTCTTTTAATGAATAACGAAATGAATATATGAGAGGCATAGTGGCTCTTGGCCCCAGGAAGCTTATAATTTTATAGGAGAAACATCCACGTAACTACTAAAGTATAGATAATAATTAAATAAATATTCCAATATAGATAAAGTCAAAGTGCTTTGGAAGAGCAAAGGTAGGAGTGACTAAATTTACCCCAGGCCTTGGGAGGAAGGTGTCAGGTAGAGGATAGCGTTTGAGCTGAACTTATGAGGATGAAAACAGTTCTGAGAGATAAAGAGAATTATGGGAAAGCCACCAAGAGTCAGGAATCTACATGGATTTGTCTGGTAAAATGGTGAATGTAAGCAGAGTGGAGAATTAAGCCAGGTGAAGAAGTGAGACTAAACTATCGGAAAGTCCAGTGTGAGCAAGACTTTGAATGTAATGCTAAAGAATTTCAAACTCATTCTTCAGGCAATTGCAACCCATTGATAGTTTCGAGCAGAAGCACACCACCATCACTATGCGTTAAGGAAGCTAGGTTTATGCTAACTACCTCCCTAAACACATCTCCTATACTCACTCTCATTCCGCTTCACTCCAGGAGTCTTGCTGCTGTTCCATGAATGCATCAAGTATGTTCCCATCTCCGGGCCTTTGAACTTGCTGCTCTTTCTTCCTGGAAATCTCTTTTCCCAGGTATTCATATGACTTTCTCCTTATTCCTCACCGTCTTTCATTTCTCTCTGCAAATGTCACTTTGTCATTCAAGCCTCCCTTGACAACTCGAAAATTTCAAACCCCCTCCTGTGACTTCCCATCCCCCTTCTTCGCTGTATTTTTTTCTGTAGTCCATGTCACAGGTCACCATCTAACATACATTATAGAGCACCTCCCTACAATTTACTCTCCATGGGGGCAAGCATTTTTGTTTTGTTTCCTGCTTTGTTCATTTTCTAGCAGAGAGCTTGGAGCATACTTGAGGCTCAACAAATATTTGTTAAATGAATGAAAAAGAGACAAAGAAGGAACAGGTCTTAATCAGCTCAGGCTGCCATAACAAAATACCAAAGACTGAGCAGCTTGGAAAACAGACATGTATTTCCTCAGAGCTCTGGAAGCTAGAGGTCTGAGGTCAGGGTGCCAGCATGGTCGGGTTCTGGCGAAAATTCTCTTCCTGGCTTGCAAATGGCTGCCTCCATGCAGTGTCCTCACGTGACAGTGAGAGAGAAAGAGAGCAAGCTATCTTATGTCTCCTATTATAAGGACATTAATCTCATCATAAGGGCCTCACCCTTAAGACTTCATCTAAAATTAGTTACTTCCCAAAGGCTCCACATCTAAATACCATCACATGCGGGTTAAGGTTTCAACATAGAAATTTTGCAGGGACACCAACCTTGAGTCCACAACAGAGCATTTAGAGAACAAAGAGGGAAAGTAGGAACGGGTGGGTTTCTGATTCCACGGGAAGAAATATTTCTGGGCAGCCCTGCTCCACCCCAATCGTCCTGACAACTGATAAACCCAGAGGAAAAGTGGGAATTAAGAAGGATGACTACATGTCAGAAATTGAAAACGCCCTCTAGATGGAGTAAAGATGGGAATATAATGAAAGAGACTAGTGGGCCAACTGGAAATAAGTAGAGGTGATGTAGACAAAATCCCTACGCTCCTCAAACACCACTACTTTGGAAGGTGGAGGGACAATAAGCTAAGGGAGAGGAGACAGTCTCTGTAGGAATGCTCTGCTGGAGAGCCTGGTCAAGCTCCCCGCACTGCCATGTGATAGAAAGCCTGCCCATTGGCGTGATTCCTGGTGAGGGTGGTGACAATGTGGAGGAGGTCAGTCAGACTTCTCCTGGAACCAGGTAGGAACATTCAGCAGAAAGTTCAGAAGCGAAAGTACAGAGCAGAGAGAATTTGTTTTTTCTGGAAAGTGTCTCTATTAAACCAAAACTAGCCCAGCCGTGCTTCCCACTAGATGGGAAAACAGTAAATACCATTACACTTATGAAAAGGTAAGTGGGTCAAAAAGAAGGATCCATCTTGCTAAGGAAGAAGAATTCAGCTCTCTGAAAGAGACATAGTGGATGAAGCAGAAAACATACATTAACTCAGAGATGAGTTCTAAAGAAACTTGAGAAAATATATCAATTCAACGACTTTGTCATATTAAAGAGAAAAATATCTGAGATTTGGAAGAGAAGACAAATTTGACTGCCAAACTAAAAATTGGGAGGGATACCATCCCAGACAAAAGATAGATAGAGGAAATGATTATTGAAATGGATGATAAACTTTAAAAGCTCTCCAAGAACTCACAAGAAAAGGATGAAGAGAAAATGTGAGAGACATGGGAAATAAAACATAGAGATCCAATCTATATATAAAAGAATTTCCAGAATTATAAAAATATTATTTTAAAAAGAATGGAAGGATTAGTTAAAATAACTAAAGAAATACATGAGACTAATTACATGTGGATCACAGTAGACCAGGACACATCTCCCATCACTTTCCCTCCACCCCTGCACCCCAACAGCCAGCATCTTGTCCTTTGACCTCCTCTTTCTTTTGAGACTTTCCCCTATCCACTTATCTCATAGTTCCTGGCTTCTCCTCCCTTCTCCTCCAAGAATTGTATTTTATCTCAATGGGATGTTCGAATATTCATAGCATCACTGATGAAATAGGATGGAAGGTATGCAGTGTTTTATTATCCTTGATTTATTACTTATATGTTAAACTAAGAATTAAGAGCTCTAGGTGTGCTTGTTTCAAAAAAAGATAAACAACCAATGTTACCTTTCATTCACTGTTTTGAAAAGTGATCTGACTTTAAACAAAGCTAGAGTAAACTAAACCATCATGCTGTATGGCTTAAACGTATTCAGTGATGTATATTAATTATTTCTCAATAAAAATGGAAAAAAAAACTAGAAACAGGTCTTTGTCTAATGAAAGTGACTTGGACACTAATTAAACTCTATTTCCCTTAGCTTACAGGACAATGAGTTGGAAGTCTTGATAACTTTGTTCAAACTATTTCTGGATTCGATCGCTTTTATTTTTATCTCTCCTGAGTCTCAGTTTGGGCCACCTGTCTGACTTAAGTAACTTTTAGACTTTGAAAAACTATACTGTGATCCTCGGATTAGAAACCACAACAAAAGCAAGAACAACTGGTAATTCTTGAATTAACAAAGAAGATAAAATTTCAGGGCCATGCTGGACTTTGAGCACAGATGTCTACTTGACCTCTGATAGTCAGCTGTGGGCCCTTGCCCAGATCTGGGAAGAAGCTCTGTAGAACCCAGCTGTGGCCTATCCCTATGATCACACCAACATGGTTTGGGGCCACTTAAGTCATCACATCCTTTGCATTCCTTGTTTCTCAAATGACTCGTATCAAGGGCCTAAGGATTATATCTATGGATCCTGTTATACACAGTACCAATTCTCTGCTAAAAACAAACCACTGTGAATAAACAGGAAACATCCAAATACATACCTAAATGTACCATGCAGAGAAGCACCACTCCCTCAGTACCTCTCAGCCCAACCTAGCCCAGCACAGCTGTCTTCTGTCTAACTAAAAGGCAGTATTTTGCTCTACCTTGATCATGGGCAGTCTTTTGTAACTAGCAAAGGGGCTCCCATGGACACCCAGTCACTTCTTTGTTAGGCGAGCTTCTCGTCGAAGTAAAGCAATTTATTTTTGCTCCAGTGCTCAACAAAAACAGTTATTTATGGAATTTAGTATAATATTCTTTGATTTTGTTATTCTCATATTTTCCCTTTTTGTCTTGAACAAAAGAGGAGAGTATTAATGTAGTGAACTTTTCTTAAAATCCTCAAGCTATATCTGTCAAACGGAAAGCCAAATGGAAGTGTTCACCCAGTGCATGCAGGGTCATGGCATATAAGAAATGCATGGGACCAAGGACGTCATACTGATCCAGTTTCCTCCTATTATCATCTTCTGGGTTTAGGAAAAAAGAGATAAATGTGGCTAATATTTGCTTTTGTCTTTGGATTTCAGTTTCATTTCAGGATTATCATTGATAAATAACACACATAGTATTTCCATTCATAATCCCTGCCGGTCTCTGTAATAGGCAAGGGTAATATTATCCTTAAAACTTCTCCAACAATGCAAACCTACAGCGATTTCTTCTCAGATGAAGAAAGCATAATCTCAAAAGCCCTTTAGCTCAACAAAATAAAAATAACTAAAGAATATAACCCCCGAAAAGAAGATAAAGATGAAGACAAAGATGAAGAAGAATAGAATAAAAGAAACTAAACACAACAAAACAAAATTTGTGCTACTTTTCACCTGGAGTCCTGTGTCTTTTGACTTCTGAGTTCCTGGAAAATACAGGTGGACTCAATGGCTGTTTTGAGTGAATCCTTTTAACATGTTTTAAACTTAGTTCTGGAGAATGAAAATGCACCTAGAAACATTAATAAATGTTTTGCGGGAAAAAACGTTCCATGATTCCATAATTTTGGGAAATGTTTTACGCTATATCCTGTGTTGAAGGAGGGCATATTAAAAGCTCAGAGATGTCCTAAGAAATATGTTTTTATTTGTTTAACTCAGAGTTACCCACATTTATTTTACCGTGGAAACCCCTCCTTTTATAATGAAAGTCTAGCTTCCATTAATAAGCACAAATCTGATGGAAAAAATGACTTACTTTTTTTAAACAGTTGTTTATTATTTCCATATGTATTAAAATTGCCGCTTGGATAACAATAAAACGGCCACACATGACCAACTTCCTTAAACCAGGAACACTCCTTATCTGCTTATTTACGTCTAATGTGGTACGAGAGTGATGGTTTCACAATAGTAAACTTTTCTGTGCTGCACTGCTGATAAAGCTTAAAGACAACCTCTTTTTTTCCCTAATAGCATCTCTAGTGGTATTTTTATTTGCCTTCTGCTTCCCTGGTTCCCAGAATATGACCTTTGTCTATTTCTGTCTTTTGATGATTATGGGCATGAAGAGAGTGAGATATGGAGGGGAAAAGATAATTGCCCTGGGCCACAGGAATAAGTAGTGACTAAGCGTAGAGGGAATATTATACATCTTGAAATCTAGTTTCCCCTGGCACAGTCATTACTGCTCCACTACCACCCCAAGAGGTAAGGGAGCTCACTTATTTCTGAAACTACTTAATAACAAAACAAAGCTCAAAGAAAAAAATAAAAGATAACAAACAAAACCCTACCCCTTCCACCTTATTCTATGCCTGGCTAAGTATATTTGACACTACCAATTTGCATTCATTATATTTGATTTATATACCTATACCCAATCACCCAATTTTAGCCTACTTAAGAATTTTGCCTACAGCAAAACAGTTAGAATTCATGCCTATAGCATAACTCTAGCTGAGGGTTCCTTGGGTTCCGATAATGTCAACATACTTAAAATTGCATTGACTGTATTATAGGCAGGTCCAAATATCACCCAGGCAAAACACCAGAAGAGAGAAATAACTTGAGAATGATTCATAGCTTTTGCTTATTTCTTTGTTCTTTGATGTTATTTTTGTGTGTGTGTGTGTGGTAGGAGTGTGTTGGTACAAGTCCGTGCTTTTCAGACATCAGCACTTAAGGAGACACTTGATATTGGGGGATCCTTTTTGCTTCCTTACAAAGAAAAATTGAATATTTCCAACATCCTTTTCTTAATCAATACTTATCTGGAGCATACGCTTTTCTTTGTTAGTGTAAGCAAGCTGGCAAACACATGAAGTGCTGCCCAAGCCAAAGCTGGAAACCCTTCATGCTAAACGTTATGGAGGGGAGAGAGCCAAATGAGACAGCCTGGCCAACATAGGTGGCAGGCATCAGGGCCACAGAATTCTTTTCCTCTGAAACAAAGCAACATACATTTTGAGGGGCTGGCATCTAATACCTTAGAATTAATTTGCCTCATGACTTCCCAATCTCTCCTCTCACTCTGATCTACATCGGAAGTGTGTCCTCTTCTCCCGAAATTCACAATTTCGTGTTTCTTGCACTCTTGTTCCCAGGAGGGATGCTGGGTTGGTTTATAAATGGTCATTTGCTTACCAGGACTAGTGACACTCAGCCCATGCCTCTCAGGCAACTATTTTGGTTGTTTCGTTGGGTTTTGACTCTATGGGGCTGTATCTTTGGAAGCTTTTTCCTGGATTTTCTGACTTTCCTTGATTACTACTAGCTGAATGTTTAGACTCAGATCTAGTGAGACCTGAACACCTTCCGTAGATGGACACAAACAACGTTGTTCAGCCACGGCAGCAGGAAGCCCACAAATCATCTCTCACTTTAAGAATCCAGTCACATCCTCCCCTACCCCAAGTCCAGGAAAGCCAAGAAAAACCAATAAACTCAAATAGTTGAATACAGGGGCCGGCCTGGTGACAGCAGCGGTTAAAAGTGCACATTCTGCTTCTTGGTGGCCCGGGATTCGCTGGTTCGGATCCCGGGTACGGACATGGCACCGCTTGGCAAACCATGCTATGCTAGGCGTCCCACATATAAAGTAGAGGAAGATGGGCACGGATGTGAGCTCAGGGCCAGTCTTCCTCAGCAAAAAGAGGAGGATTGGCGGTAGTTAGCTCAGGGCTAATCTTCCTCAAAAAAAAAAAAAAAGTTGAATTCACTGACTGTCTGGCATTTGGTAAATAGTTGGGAACAAAAGAAAAGATGCACAACCCAATTTTAGAGCTGCTCTGAATCTTTCCAAACAGTTTCTTTAAGAAAAGAGATGTGGCGCTCACAGAAACATATGCACACACACTTTAAAATAATTGAGTCGATTTGCTACTCCATATGAAATATAAGGCCCTTCTAGACCATTTCCACTAAAGCAAATCCCATTTATTTTGATAAGTTACTTTATAACACCTTTCTCCTCTTAAACATACAACCCCATTCAGCTGCAAACTGTATAACATTAATTAGCAACCCTTATGGAGAAATTCTGCTTGCTTATTTATGGAATCCAAAATGGTGATCCATGTCCTAAATAGTTGATTTACTGTATGAGTTCCAGAATATCTACAGCCACCATACAGTTGAATCACAAGCATATTTTTATAGCATTTAGGTAAAGGAAGATAAGAAAATGTCTGAAAAGTCTCATTCTAAATTGTACAATTGCTTGAGGAGAAAGAAATAGGCTAGTAGTTTCCATATCAGTGAATTAGAGTAATCTCAAGAATGCCTGAATAAAGTCCTGGGTTTGTTTCCAAGGTCTTTTACTTGGAATCTTTAAAAGTGGCACGGGAGAATTGAAAAGCAATTGATTAGAAAGAAGGCACTAGACCTCAATCCCCCACCCGACTGGGTGAGTAAGTAGGATCAACAAATTGAAGTAAATGCTGGGGATTTTTGCACTCAGTCAGTTGTGAATCCCCAGTGCCCGAAACTTGGAAATGGGGAGGCAAACAAACACTGGCGAAATGCCGCGCTCCACCCAAAATGCCGTGGCTGTCCTTGGAGTTGCTCATGAACGCTTCTGGGCAGATAAGGCCTTCCTTTCAAAAGAGCATGACTATATAATGGAGTCTATTCAATTCTCCACAGCAGGGTAAAGAACACAATATTAGTGCCATATCATTTTCCCCCATTGTCTATGAAATATTTGAAGTGGAAATGGCTTCTTTCAACACCAGAGACCAGGTGGGAAATGACCTGTGCAGACGATAAGTTGACAGGCACGGTGGGGAATTTCATTACACCTTAGAATTTGACTGGCACGAACAGCTCCTCGGAGCTCTGCGTAACCTCTGGCGAGTGCTTGGAATTGAATCTGTAAATGTTAATCAATATTTCAGGCCTATTAAATAAAGAAAGGTATTGTGGAAATCAAAGTACTAATGGCCAGTCTGGCTCTGGGAAGGTCTGTTCAGCTGTCAAAAGCATGATATCCAGTAAGAGAGAATATATTTTAATAAAATTCTTTCAAATTTATATAAAGTGCAATGTCTTTGTTCTACCATGGTGTATATAATATCAGTGCCTCGGAATATTCAAACATGTTAAACAGGAATATACTTGTTCTTTCTAGAAACTAATATCCTTTAAGCACATTGAGAGAAAAAAATATATCATTTTGAGATAATCTTTCGATCATTTAACATTTCAGCCAAGAAGCCATATCATACCATTCATACATCCACTTGCTCCAAAAACAGCAGGAAAGTCCAGGCATATGTAAGAGCTAAATGTAAAATTAAAAAGTATAAAAGCATTAAAAGAAAATATATGCCTCGAGCTGGGGATGCTTTCCTAAGAAAGATACAAAATTGAATCCATGAAGGAAAAAAAAATATGAATAAATAAAAATAAAACATTTCCTTATGAAGAAAGAAACCATAATAAAACTAAAATCGTGGGAGGAAATATTTATAAACTATATATCAACCAAAGAAATTATACCCAAAGATATTTAAACAGTTCTAATCAATCAAATGAAATACATCTCTAAAGAAAAAACAGGCAAAGAATTAACCAACTAATGTAATATAGAAAAATGAGTTAAAAATATATATAAGAAAATACTTTTCCTCATAAGTAGTCAACAATTTATTTTAACAATGAATATCACTTATGTTTATTAAATAGACAAACAGTAAAATGATTGATAATATCCATCATTGGCAAGGATATGAAGAAATGGACACTCTGGTAACTACTGGTGTTAATGTAATTGACATTGCACTGGTGGACCATCAGAATTTAAAATGTCCATACTTTTCCTATTAATAATTTCACTCCTAGGAATCCATTTTACAGACAAATGCACACGTATAAACAAAATTCATGCATTAAAGAAATATTTATTGAATGAAAACTATGTTCTAGGCATGCTTCTAGAGGATACAGATACAGAAGAAAATACAAAAGAAATGCAGCAGAATATACAGCAGACACACATCTCCACTCCTGCCTGGGTGGAACAGTCAATAAAGAAGATGAATAAGTAAGAGACACATATTACAAACAATATGTAATGTAGTAAGTGCTAAGGAGGAAAACAACGACACAGGAATTGAGGTTAGAGATGGTTGGGGACCTGTGCTGTAATTTTAGAAAGGATGGCCAATAGCATTGCTGTGATGTTATTTGAGAAAAACGTCGGAAGAAGAGAAAACAAGCCATGTAGATATTGGATGATTGAGCATTCCAGACGAGAGTGTGATATGGGTAAAGGTACTAGGGCTGGAACATTCCTGTGCTGTTCAGTGAACGCCAAGAACACCAATGCAGCTGAGTAAGGAGAAGTAAAAGAGGAGATGAGGTCAGAGGGGCAATGGAAGTCCAGACAATGCAGGGGCTGTCTGCCATCGTCTGCGTGACATGGGACGTCCATGCTCAGGTGAGGCTGTTACACGGTCAACCTGATTACTGTGTTAAGGAAGTCTAAGGGCTTCCTTAGGGGCAAAAGCAGACTCAGGGATAACAGTCAGGAGGAGTGTCCAGCATCTTTGCATGTCTGTTGCAACATTGTTATAGAGAAAGAAAGAAAAAACACCTAAAACTCATTAATATTGTGTTACAGATTTAGCTGAATTAGGATACTATAGACTATTATATGGGCATTAAAAAGAATGAGGTAGACTTAGTCTGACTCACGTGCTAAATCCTCAAGACACATTACTGAGGGGAAAATGTATTCACATTGATTCCATTTATGCAAAAAAATCACAAAAACTCCAAAGAGCAAATGTGTTTATCTACATGTGTTAGTAATGAAGAAGTTTGCAGTTACAGATACAACCAAGAAGGGGGACAGGCAAAAGTAAGGGTCTTTACATTCCACTCTATGCACATTTGTAATTCTTGGATCTTATACAAGCATCTAGTTATTATTGTGTAATTTTAAATATCATACTTGAAAGAGAGGAATAAAGGAATTTGTGAATGCAATGTCTTTCTAAATATGACTGCTAAAATTATGTCCTTTGTGCTGTGCCCTTAAAATTAAAACGTCTTTATTTGTTCCAAGACAGAGGAAATATTCTTAAAAGGATGTTCTCTTTTTGTTATTATTTAGCTACCAAAAAGGAATTCTAAAGAATAAAAGTAATCTCTAAAAGCACCAAGACTCAAAATGTAATGAATTTTGTATACCATAGTAGACATCCAGAGTTGCCAATGGATAACCGAAACAGAAAGAGAATATTCCCTGCAGCATATTTCTTTAAACAGATGGGTAACTACAATCTAGGTCAACTTTCTAGGTGGCTTTTTAAAAGTGAAGTAATTTTAGTACTTCAATTGGGCTAAGAGAAAAAAAAAACGTGAAGCAATACGCAGGTTGTGAATTAAGAGTCAACTTTTCTCGAGTGGGATCTTCCAAAAGCATGGGTACATTCACCCGAACACGAAACATCCAAAGTGACAAAGTCAATTCAGCATTTGACGTTACCTTTTAGACATTTCAAATAGAAGTTTGAAAATACATTGTATTTGATAACTGCGTAAGCATTTGGGGGAAAAATCTAAGATTTCCATCACACACTGGAAGAATAAATACAAGCTGGATTCAAAATTCAAAAGATAAAAATAAAGTATTAACAGTACTAGGATAAGATATATATAAATATTTATATTATTTTCATGTGGGAAAATTGTTTCTTTGCTTGGCACCAAAGTAGGAGACTAAAAAGGACTAGATGGATGCCCTTGATTAAATGACATTTTAAGATTTGTACAATGGAAACAATAAAGGACAAATTAAAATGTATAAAACATTTGTAATATGAATATAAATAAATATAAAGAAGTAGCTTTAATATATAATGTGTTCTCACAGAACAGTAAGAAAAAATGAGCACTCCAATAGAAAAAGATACACTAAGGACATTAGCAGGCAATTCATGTACAAAAAAAGTAATGCAAAAGGGTAATGAGTATATTAAAAGGACTCAACTAAACCAGTAAGAAAATCCAATTTCAAACAATGAAGTACCCTTTTAAAGCAGCAAAATTAATGTGTGTGTATGTGTGTGTTTGTGTGTGTGTGAGTGTGAAAGAAGACAGATAGACAGACAGACACACAGACAGACAGAATGTAACATCTCACAGACACATTGTCTTTGTCCCCCCTCTGAATAGGCTCCTATCATCAGCTTTTGAGCATGCTTACTTCTCCCAAATAAAGAAATGATCGATCAATAAATGAACAAATAAATAAATCCCCCTTGGTCCTAATTTCCTGTCCTGCCACTGCCCTATCCTATTTTCTCCTTCATTTGATATACTTTTTGAAAAGTCTTCATCTTACTGAACATTTTTCTTCCCATAAGTTTTGGGGCACCACACACTCCTGATTTTCTTCCCGCATCTCTGGTGATGTTTCCTCTCTCTTTTGTTGGCTCATCAACTTTACTTGGCTGCTAAATGTGGGAATTCCTCTAGACTCAGTCCTGAGTTCTTCTTCCCTTCTTCCTTTACGTTCTCTTTCCAGGCCAACTCGGTTTCGTGACACCTGTATTGCAGGTGACTCCTAAATGTACCTGTTCCGTCTCTGGACTTGCAGATCAAAGCTCCACGCTTAACATCTTCATTGGGACATCCTAAAGACATTTCAAGTTCACTTGATCAACACTAAATTAAGCGATCTTTGATCTTCCAATGTTACCTGTTTCAGTGCATGACACTTCCAACCACTCAGTCCAGAGAACCAGAAATCTAGGAATCATCCTTGGTCTCTCTCTTTACCACCCATATCCAAACCATCCCCAAATCCTGTTATTAAAGGGTAAATCACAAAACCTCTCTAATATGTACATTTCTGTCTTCATCACCATTACTATAGTCCAAGCTACTTTCAGCACTTACTAGAGTGTTACAATAGCTTCCTAACTCGTTTCCATTGCTTTCATCCCATGCCAGTAATGAATGATGTTATCAAAACACACAGCACCATGTCAACTCCAGCTTAAAACACTTTAGTGCCTCCCATCGTTTTTAAAACAAAGAATGTGTTTCCTAATGTATCCTCGAAAGCTTTAAGTAGTCTGGCTCCTACGAAGCCTCATGCCGTACCATATTTTTTCTAGATCAGTGTTTTCTTAAGTATGATTTCAGACCAGCAGCATCAGAACCACCTGGGAACTTAGAAATGCAAATTCTCATGCCCCACCCAGACCTACTAAATCAGAAACTGGCCAAAAAGGAGGACCAACAGCGTGTGTTTTAACAAGCCCTCCAGGACATTCCGAAGCATGGCAGTTTGGCAACCAGTGCTTCAGATCCCTGTGCTTCATCTACAGTGGCCTTTTCTTTTCTTTTCTTTTCTTGGAGTTGGCCATGCTCCCTCCTACCCCAGGGCTTTTGCACATGCTGTTTCCTCTGCCTGGCATCCTTTTTCTTTGCCCTTTAAAATAGTTGTCTCCTATTCTCCTTTCAGATCGCAGCGCATTTATGCTTCCTCACCAGTCAAATGCCTCTTTTATATTCTCTCACAGGATTTGTGATATGCTTGTCATAGCATTCATTCAATTGTAACATTAGATTTATTTTTAGGTGATTGTGTAATTATTTTCTGCTTCCCTCAACAGAATGGAAGCCAATAACAGCCAGACAGTGTCTTTTATTGCTCATCATGGTACCCAAAGCATTTGATACATGGCTTGGCACAAACTAAAATATCAATAAATATTTTAAATGAATGAATACTGTATAGATTGGCATGTCTATGGACCTCAATGTTCTTTGTATTATTCTCCAGGTGACTGAATTATCTTCTTCTTTATATTTTTCTGTATACATGTTATTGTAAGTGAGGATAAATATGCAGTATAAACAAAAGACAAATATGTTCAAGGAGGGAAAAGAAAGTTATACATTATAATTACATATTACATGTTCATAAAATTTAGACCCACAAATAATTTCTAGTTATAAAGAGAGATTTCATTTTCAACAGGAAATTTTATTCACCATGATGGTTAATTTTATGTGTCAACATGACTGGACCATGGGATGCCCAGATATCTGGTTAGACATTATTTCTGGGTGGATCTGTGAAAGTGTTTTCAAAAGAGATTAACAGGGGCTGACCCTATGGCCAAGTGGTTAAGTTCACACTCTCTGCTTCTGTGGCCAAGGGTTTCGCTGGTTCGGATTCTGGGTACAGACATGGCACCACTCATCGAGCCATGCTGAGGTGGCATCCCACATAGCACAACCAGAAGGACCTACAACTAGAATATATAACTATGTAGTGGGGGGCTTTGGTGAGATAAAGGGAAAAAAAAGAAGATTGGCAAAATATATTAGCTCAGGTGCCAATCTTTAAGAAGATTTTAAATATTAAAAAAAAAAAACTAAGGAGATTAGCATTTGAGCTGGTGAAGTGAGGAAAACAGATAACCTTCCCCAATGTGAGCGAACAACAACTGATTCATGGAGGGCTTGAATAGAACCAAAGGCCAGGGGAAGGTTGAATTCACTCTCTGCCTGAACACTGAGCTGGGACATCCATCTTCTCCTGCCCTCAGCACTCCCGGTTTTCAGGTCTTCAGACGTGGACTGGAATCTACACCATCGCTCTCAGGCTCTTAGACCTTCAAACTGTGCCACCAGCTTTACTGGGCCTCCAGCTTGCAGACAGCAGGTTGTGGGACTTCTCAGCCTCCTAATCACATGGGCCATTTCCTTATAGTTAATCTCATTATACAGCTGTTCCTCAATTTACAATGGATTGTGTTCTCATAAACCCATTGCAAATTGAAAATATTGTAAGTCAAAAATGCATTGAATACATCTGACCTACCTAACATCCTAGCTTAGCCTAGCCTACCTTAAACACGCTCAGAACACTTACATTAGCCTACAGTTGCGCAAAATTATCTCACACAGAGCCTATTTCAAAACGAAGTGTTGAATGTCTCACGTAATTGATTGAATATTGTACTGAAAGTGAACAAAAGAATGGATGTCTGGATATAGAAAGGTTGTAAGGGTATCATTTGTTCGCCCTCGTGATTGCGGGGCTGACTGGGAGCTGTGCTCGCTGCTGCTTTCCAACATCACAAGAGAGGATTGTACCGTATATCGCTAGCCTAGGCAAAGATCGCAATTCAAAATTTGAAGTACAGTTTTTACTGAATGAGTCTTGCTTTTGAACCATCATAAAGTCAAAAAATCATAAATTGAACTGTCATAAGTCAGGGACCATCTGTATGTATACAGATATATCTCCTATTGATTCTGTTTCTCTGGAGAACCCTAAAAGACTCACTCATGCTACTGAATTTAATTTTCATGAAATGATTATCAACTAGTGATTTTTCAGATGAAGCTATTGTCTTCCCAATGGACATCAGAAGTTAAATGATTTGATAATACTTTCTAAAACTTCATTAATGTGTTTATATATACACATATGTATATATCAATAGAATTATATATTAATTATGTATGTAAAATTATATAAATATATATACGTAATTAAGAACATAGATTATTATAACAGCACCCAGATAAAGGAACAAATTGTTACCAGCATCCCAGAAAACCCCTTCATGCTACTTTGAGTCAGTATCCACTAAGGGCAACCACTATTCCTGACTTTTTAAAAGCATAGGTTGTGTTTTCCTAGTTTTGTATATTTTGTATGAATGGAACCAGACGTATACTCTTTATTGTCAAGCTTGAACAGTATGTTTGTTAGGTTCACTCATATTGTTGTATGTAATTGTAGGCTATTCACTCAACGCCAAATAATATTCATTGTGTGAATAACTAGGATTTGTTCATTCATTCTACTATTGTTAGGCATTTTGGTAGCTTCAGCTTAGGCCTATTAAAACTAGCATGTCACCTAATATTCCACATGTGTTTGGACAAACATTTGCAATATTTCTGTTGTGTATATAGTGAGGATTGGAACTGCAGAGTCACAGAATATGGCTACGCTCAGCTTTAGTACACACCATCAAACAGTTTGGCAAAACAATTGACCCAATTTACGCTACGCACTCACCAGCCATGTGAGTCCTGGCTGCTCTACATCTTTGCCAGTACTTGTATTTTCCAGATTTTAAATTTTGGGCCACCGTTGTGGTGAGTGGTATTATACTTAGTTAGTGTTTCTTCATTAAATTATAAAGCCAAATATCCTCTCAACATTTAATAGAATTTTAAATCCTGAATTCAGCTTTCCAGGGTCTAATTTTACAAATGCAAACAATGAATTTAATATGCGTAATACTAATTCCTTAAATCAATTAAAAATCATTAACTCTTTATATTTGATGGCTGACTCCTATTCCATTGTGCGCGCATGTGTGTGTGTGTGTGTGTGCACGTGTGTATTGCTGGATCATATGGTAGTTCTTGTTTTAATTTTTTGAGGAACCTCCATACTGTTTCCCATAGTGGCTGCACCAATTTCCATTCCCACCGACAGTGCATAATACATTCAAAAGTTGCTAAGAGAATATATCTTTAAAGTTCTCATCACAAGGAAAAAAAATCTGTAACTTTGTGATGATGAATGTTAACCGGATTTATCGTGGTGATCATCTTACAATATATACAAATATTGAATCATTATGTTGTACACCTGAAACTGATATAATGCTATATGTCAATTATATCTCAATAAAAAATCACTAATTTCTTAATGTACATATAGAGAAAGTATACATCTAATCTGACTATATGTGTATTACATGTGTATATATACATGTATACGTGCATGCACACACACATACATGTACATATGCACTTACTGGCATTTTGAAAAATATCTTAGTCTATTTTTTAAACCAAAACCATTTATGGTTCATCATTTCATTACTTCCAATAGTGTCAGGACAGTATAATTATTTCTAACCTTGAAATCCTCAATAACTTTAGCAATGACAGCATCAGAAAAGACAGCCTCTATTCATTTAAAAAATTCCCATTGAAAAGGAAAATCATTGCTGTCTTCTCTGCTATAATTCTAGGAAGTCTGAGGCGAGTATCCCCTCTCATTTAGCCCTTTTTTAGACACCTCATCTTTTATGGCCTCTAGGCAAACTCCAACACTTCTTTTTTATTAAGCTACTGGAATTAAACTAATATTATGGGTTGGAATCATTTTCAAAATTATAATGGACACTAGCAAACAAAGGAGTCCCTCATATAGAGAAAAACTAGGGCAGAACTACGTTTATATAACACTAGGAACATTAGATTGGGGCTTAAGTTCATTCAGACTGGTGTCTTGGTTGTCATTAAAATCCGTGCTTGGGAATTACTCTAGAGATGGGCTAGTTTTCCTAACCTCTCTCTGGGAAGATCAAAGCTTTCACTATTCTACTTACTAACAACAGAGCAGCAAATCTGCTTGGGAAAGTTTTTTGCAACTGCACCATCTTAAAGAATTCTTCCTCCATCGCCAACATTCTAACTGGAGCCCTGAGTTTTACCTGGAAAAAATGCGATAGCTTTCTAATAGGTCTCCTCATTTCTATTTTTAATTTATTCTTTTTTTTCTGTGGTGCAACTTTCAAGATCCTAATACAAAGCACATGGGATTTATCATAACCCATACTTTGGCTAGCACTGTATTCAAATTTTCACTCTCATAACACTGGAAATATGTCCACAAAACCCCAAAAACTTGTTAGGTTCTCAGATACTTACTGATGTTTTCCAGACTGGCAAACATCCCCAGGGGGAAAGTCATCCCCAAACGTCAGACACCCTTCTCTGGATCTCAGCTGTGTTCTCCTAGATCGTGGCTTGAAAAACATTTCCTAGGTTTCTTTACTGGGAAAATTGTTCCAAATTATGGGCCCATCATTATTGGAACTAGAAATCCTTGTTCACTTTCTAGAAAAAGCTTTGGAAGTAGGTTTTATTCTCTCCAGCAGAATCAATCAAAAACTGAAATTCAGAATTTTTAGGTCACTTGCCAAGGTCACACAGTGCTAAGTGGCAGAGCCACAGCTCAAACCATGTCTTCAGATATTTATTTTGTGTGCTTGTCTCTAAACCGGACTTATTTCCATAACACTTTAGCTGCTCATTTGTTTGGTTAACTATGTATATGTACAATCTCACCACTAGACTTTTCTCAGTTTTCTAAATTGTAGTCACTCTATTACATATGTTTATTCCACGTCTTATTTACCTTTTTATTTATTTATTTACCCAATTTTTATTGTGTGTCCATTGTAAAGCTGGTATAAGAATAACATCTAGTAAAGTGCTAGATCCACAATAATGTCAATAAATATTTGTTGCATGAATATATTAATAAATATAGGGGATATAATATGCTGATGAAGTCATTATTTTAGAGAATTATTCTGATTTTATGGATGGGTTTCCCAGATATATTGATTAGTGTTGATTGATGATTAGTATTGCTTGAGCAAGAGGGAGGATTGGCCAGCAGGGACAATAATTAAATCACTTTAGCTTAATCTCTCAATTTGGGAAATGACAAAATATAATGGAATACTTATTCCCATAGGTCTGAAGAATGATGGGAAAATTAATAAAATGGTAGGCCAGATTACGTATCCGGAAATTGTGTCAAAAGATGTCAAAGCAATTGGTTGATTTCATCAGCTCAGTGAACCGTTCTATCAATGCAATTCATACCCCACAATAGAAGGATTTTCTTCTTTTCTTTTGCTTTATTGCCAGCACCTGCTTTGACCTTGTGGGTTCAGACCTGCAAACTCTGAGTGCAATGTTCGTAATAGTGTATCCAACTTAAAAATTATATAGAGACCGTGAATTTAAAATTTCAACTTTCACTAATTTTTACCCTTCTTAAGATAAAGCTTATGGGAACAAATATGTCTGAGCTAAATTTGTGTCATAGGTCTCTTCCCTAACTTTCTCTTCCTGGTGGATTTTAAGTCTTTTCCCCTAGGTATTTCAAAGTAATGTGTACTGTTTTAAAAATCAGGCTTTGTCTAATTACAGATTTTCTTTACATAATTTCAGTTTGGTGTTGTTTTCTGTTCCACTCTTATCTCTTACTTGTTTTTTCCTTTTTTAATCACACATTTTTCCTTCCAAGATTTACTTGCCAACACATCACTACTTAATTCTTTCTAAGTGTTCTTTGTTGCTTTATTGTATATTTGCACTAGAAGTTTGTTGGTAAAACAAAACTCAGAAATCCAAAAAACTCCAAGAAGAAAGAATTAAAAATTTTATCTAAGAGCATCTTGTATATAGAGGTGATAAATTTCTCTATTAAGGGATTTCCTTTTAGGGAGGGCTAAACATAAGAACAGTTCATTTGGAAAACACATCTTGGTTTTATGCTAAATTTAGGCAAAGCTTTGATGACCTGGATTTATCTGATTTCTTGTTTATCCATCTTTTTCACATTATTTGCAGCAATGATATTCAAAGTGGAAAGTGTTCATCCTAATGTGCATACAAGGTGAGTCATTGGTGTGCAGAAGGCAAACATGAGAGCATCTTTTCATATTTTTATCTTTCATCTCATCCTTTAAATTTTTGTATTTCCTCTATATCGAATACTAGAGAGTACTGCACCTTTGTTCAATAGATTAAAAAACCCAAATATCATGAAAACCATTTCACTTGGGTAACCTTCAGAATGAAGGGGCAGTTGTAGAATATTAATATAGTTGGTAAAATTATTTAAACACTGCAAGAGGGTTTGTGTCTATGTAGGAAGGATATTTTTTGACTTCAAAAAGCTGTCAGTGGAACTGATAATGACACTTACTGTCAAACTTATCATGCCTCAATTATGTTAACACCTTCTTTTGAAGTTTTCTTTTTAACATGAAAAACACAATTTATTATAAAAGGTCTCTGCATAAGTTGAAAGTATTCAAAGGCCTCCAATAGGCCGCTCTTAAGAGAACTGTAGGCAGGGGAAACTTTATATTCATACTGTGAGCAACTTAGTTTCACTTTGCTGTGAGAATAAATCACAGGGAAAAGTGCGCCTTGAAGGACGTGCAGCCCTCATGTGAGAATTTTGTAGCATCTGAACCAGTCCTCTTGAGGTTGCCTGAAATCCCTCCTCCATCTCCAGTAGAAGATTCTCTCAGGGTCCTCAGGCCTGACTTTGCCCTGTTTTACTAATCCAACTGCAGTCCGTTCACAGGGCTCCTCTTTTTTATGCATTATTCCTGATCTTTGCTTTTCTAGCTTTCTATTGCGGCACACCGTTTGCTCTTTTCTTATTCTCCAAGACTTTTCCCAGACATTGGTGAAGACAGACTCTTTCAACATTACTGTATTTTAAAGTTTCTTTCTCCTCCAAGTCTTAATGGCCAAGAGGCTGAGACTATGGTTTATATTTAGATTTGTGCATTTTCTGTGAATTATAAGCATCTATATCTATTAATACCTTGAGATATGCTATGTTCACCAATCAATGCTGCTAACCTCATGTACCTATTTGCTATAGAATGAATTCATGTGTGTGTGGGGGGGGGGAGGGTGTAGTGTTACCCTTTTCTCAAGGTAGCCGTGTTGAACAAGGAGATTGTATCTACTTCCTACCATTCCTTTGACTTCTTGTCACTCCCTGTTATGTTCTTCCTTCTCTTTCCTCTTCTTTGGACCACATTTATTGTGAATGTTTATTCCCTATGAATTATGTTCTCCATTTCTCTGGCAATTCTGTATTCTTTCCTTTGTTATCTGATAAAAGAAGAATGTAAATGTATTAAATATAAGGAGATATTCCTCAAGCAAAGAACACTGTCCTCCTTATATTCTCCAAGTTGAGAGAGCAAATATTGACACAGGACATTGTCTCATCATACATAACTGTGCTTGTGCTACACATCATACAAATATATTTTTGGCCTCCTGATCCAAAGCTTTGTAGCATTCTCATTGGGCATAAGTGAATTTATGCTACTCTTCAAATTCAGCCAAAAAGTATCACACCTCACAAATCTCTCCTTTGCCGGATCTTGTGTCATATCCGCCTTTTGGCAAAAGTAGTTGTGCATTTTTCAAAATAATTAAGTTTCCTGACACTCCAATGAGCAAGCATTTATAAACCATTTTCGCGTTAGAATATCTATTTTCCTGTTGGTTAACCCCATTAACTTCCTGCAGTTGATGACTTCTGTTTTCTATAAGTCTAATTCAGGTGTTACTCTCACAGAACAGAAATGACGAATTCTCAGCACAGCCATCCCTCTTGTATCAATTGTAGATGTAATTAAACATGATAATCTTTCACACTAGCAAAGACAGGTCTGTAACCCAACCTTGCTGGAGCCACTATCCATTTATCAGAGACGCATGTAAATTAAAATGTATTTGCCATTTTTGCCATAGACCTATATTTTCCAAAAAGGGGTCTCCTAAAGTACATATTTACTAAATGCTAAAGTAGTATTTACATTTATGGGTAAGGGCAATTTATATACCATATTAAGAATTTTATTCCTTTTATGTTTTTGAAAATAAGTTTTATATTCTAGGTTTGTAAATAAGTAGAAAAGAGGAAGCAAGAGTCTTTCTCTATTTTGCATAGCCTTTCCTACACTTTCTATCAGACTAGTCTGAGGAGATGCAAGTTTCCCATTTTTAAAAAAAATTTCCAACAGCAATTAGACCAGGGAGTGGACCACCAGACCCAATTTTCATTTAAATTAATGCAAACACAAAGAGAAAAAAGTAGGCAGAGCATTTGGATCCTTTCATCTCTGTGTTTTCTTTTCCTACCCCTCTTCCTTCCTCTTCCATATATTCCTTAAGAATAAAAAAACTTTTACAAATAATTTGACAATCAGAAGTTAGTTTATGGTGACAAATGCTAATACCGAGTCAATTATTTTCTCCGGAGTAGGTGTATTTGCTTTAGGTTATACAGCTATGAAACTGAAAATACAGGAGCATCTGACGGAAAAGGGTTACCACAGTGTCATCTGGGACATGCTTTTATTTTAGCTTTCAGGATAAATTATAAGTTAGAGGAGACTAGAGAAATCCTTTAACTTCTGGTTTTCCCTTTTCGTGAGAGCAATCGTGGGGAAAATGATGATCATTATCTAGGACACTCATTTAGATAACACAACTGCAGGAAGCAGCTCCTTGGCACACATTTTGCCTGAAAAAGGAAGATCCACTGGTACCTACCACACAACACTTTATTCTCTTCTCAAAGAAAAACAGACAAGCAAAAACATTTTCACAAGAAGTTCAGGCAGCAGCATCAAACTGCCGCAAGGCCTTCGGAATGTTCCTGAAGCTTGAAGGGTGCCTGGAATATTTTTCCCCTAGTTCTTCAAAAGGGAGGAATGAGGGGCTGGCCTGGTGGCCCAGTGGTTACCTTGCACGTTCTGCTTTGGAGGCCTGGGGTTTGCCAGTTCGGATCCTGGGTGCGGACCAACGCATTGCTTGGCAAGCCATGCTGTGGTAGGCGTCCCACATACGAAGTAGAGGAAGATGGGCACCAACGTTAGCTCAGGGCCAGTCTTCCTCAGCAAAAAGAGGAGGATTGGCAGCAGATGTTAGCTCAGGGCCAAACTTCCTCAAGAAAATAAATAAATAAAGGGAGGAATGAGAGAGACTTTGTTATAAATAAGTCACCTAAGAACCGTGATTAGGGGTATGAATGATCCAAAAGCACAATTTATTTCCACCTTGTAAGGTTTTATGTTGTTGTTTGTTTTGTTGCAACCCATTTGTCCTCAGTGGCATTTGCAGCTTAGCGGGTATGCTCCTTTTTATCTTTGGAAGACCAGTCTTGGGGACCAGCATGCTGAAAACATTCCTTAGTCGGGATTTGTTCGTGGTCTGTACCAGTGACCTATTGCTATGTAATAAATAATCTCAAACCTTCGTGGCTTAAAACAGTGATGATTTAGTTTTTTTCTTATGGCTCTGTGGGTGGGGAATTTGTGTAGTGCTCAGCTTGGCATTCCTTATGCCCCACGTGGTGTGAGCTGTGATCTTACTCAGATACACCCCGACAGAAGCTGGGCAGAGCTGGAAACTACAAGAAGCCATTTTGGACTTTCTCCGTCTGGAAATGTCTTGAACCAGATTCACATGTTCGTTAGGTAGATCTTCTAGGATTTTTTGTCTTCTATGTTATTTTGCGGGTATATCCTTTCTCTTGCCTCCAGGAGCAATTTCTTTCCTATATTTCAAGCCCCCGCTAACAATCGCCTCACTTTTCCTCCAGCCCGACACCTACCTCCCTACAAAGCCGTTAGCACATATTTTAGGATTTGTGATTTCAAAGTGCAATTTATTTCTGAACAGCTAGTTGGTCTGTCTTAAAATATGTGCTCTTGTCCACCGTTTCCAGTGATGAGCCAGGGGAGGGGGTTGCACAGCTGTCTTTCCAGTTTCTAGGACCAGGGACCCTCCTCTCTGAGGGGCTAGAAGCCTGCTGCTGGCCAGCAGTTTGTAGGGGTGGTTGACAAGACTGAAATCAGAAGAGAAAGTGTAAGGTCAAGTCCATTGTGGCAAGTTTCATCCGTTTCGGAGGCATTGAGGAAGTTGCCACAGAGAACAGAGGCGTCAGAAAAATTCCTGGCTTGAAATCCTTTCTTAGTCTAAGATGCGAAATAAAATATTAGCTTTGCAATATGATGTATTCCAGCAAGAAGCTATCATCTGGACAACTGATAATGTTCCCGCTCTCCTCTCCTGCTTTTTAAAAGAATGTTTTATTGAGATATAATGTTTTTAGTGTATTCCCTGTGTTGGACAACAATCAACACAATCTAATTTTAAAACATTTTCTTTTCATCTCCCCTACAGAAACCCCATTCCCATTAGAGTCACTCTCCATTCCCCTCCTCAGGCCCCCTCCTCATCCTTAAGCAACCACTAAGCTATTCTCTCTCTCTATAGATTTGTCCATTCTAGACATCTTATATGGATGGAATCACACAATATGTGACAGCTTCTTTCACTGAGCATAATGTTTTTGAGGTTTAACCACACTATAGCATAATTGAGTGCGTCATTCCTTTTTATTGGTAAACAGTATTTCATTGTACGGCTATACATGTTTTTTTATTCATTCATCAGTTGATGGACATTGAGTTATTTCCACTTGTGTATTATGAGTAACACTCCTGTGAACATTCATTTACAAGTTTTTGTATGAACATATGCTTTCAATTTTCTTGGGTGAATACCTCAGTGTGGAATTACCGGGTCCACATTGTTGGCTATTATGGACAATGTTGCTACAGACATTCACGTGTAAATATTTGTATGGACATGTTTTCTTTCTTGGGGGAGTATGTACCTCCCAGCGTGACTGCTGAGTCATACGGTAACTCTATATTGAACTTTTTGAAGAAGTGCCAAGCTGTTTTCCACAGCAGCTGCATCCACTTACATTCCCACCAGCAGTGTATGAGGGTTCCAATTTCTCCACCTCTTTGTCAATACTTGTTATGGTCCACTTTTTTTTGTTGTTGTTGCTTATTTCCATCCTAGTGGATGTTAAGTGATGCATTTTATATTAAAATTCTGAAAGTACTTTTTTTCTGTCAAAAAATGAATGAGATGGTTCCTAGTGTATTTAGATTAACTTCCATAGCAGCTCCCAAAATAACTTCGGCTCCACAAAATGAGGGTTTATTTCTTGCTCACATCAGAGTGTAATGTGGGTAATGAAATGGCAGGGGAGCGGGCAATGGGACAGCAGTCACCCAGGAAACCCCATTCCTATTACTAGTTCTGCCTTCTTTTCTGCAGAGAAGGCAGACAGCCAGCACGGATGGCTATTTGGGAAGCTTCAGGTAATGGCCTATAAATGACGTGCACCATCTACCCACATGTCATTCCTCAGAATTCAGTCATCTGTCTCACCTCATTGCAGGGGAGATGAGGAAATATAATCTTGTTGAGTGCCCAAAAGGTAGAGGGAATAAAGTTGAAGAATGCATTAGGTTTTCTCTGCCGCCACACACGTTATAAATAAGGACTCGACAATTTTCCTTCAAGATGGTCTTGATGTTAGGAACCTTGGGGTCTCGTACTGACTGATAGAAATTCATTGTGTGATCTTGGGAGAGTGGCCAAACACTTCTGGCGACAATTCTTCATCCTTAAGTTATCTCTGATATTCACATGACTTATATTCCCAATTTTTACCTGCCTTTTGGTGTAAAAGATTCTTTAAAATCCACATTGTCGTAATGAAATTTAATGGCCTCTGGAATTTATTCTTTAATAATTGCACATGATTTAAAAAACAAAATCCTCTGTGATATGTTTATGTTTTTAAAGCTCCCTCAATCTGGTGTTTAAACTGTTATTATAAGGGGAAGTAAGATTACATGCCCACATTTAAAGTTTATTGGGTTATTTCACACTGAACTGCTGTTTGCAATACAGACTGTCACCTGAGTGTGTCCATAAATATATTTGCCAAGCTTTTAAACTAGTCTTATTGGCTTCATAAATACTGAAATCTTCCTTGGCATTATAATAGTCTGCGGTGTAAATCTTGTATATTCAAATTTTATGTGCTTATATATTGTATAGATCACAATGTTATTACCAGAAACCTAGGCAGTAACAGTTGGACGTAAATTTTGCTCTTTATGGAAAGATTCAGATTTTAATTCTTTCAATTTAAGAGGCTTTTTATTTGTAGGTAGACAAATTAAATTCTGGTTTTTTTCATATGCCACAATTCATATGCCACACATAGTTTCAGTATGTTGTACTTTTGTTTTTTAAAGATAGAGGTTCATATTCATATTTCTGCTGGAATGACCAGCACTTGCTAGTCCATCTTTTTTGATTTTTTTGGTTTTATTTTTTTTGAGGAAGATTAGCCCTGAGCTAACATCCCCCACCAATCCCCCTCTTTCTGCTGAGGAAGACTAGCCCTGAGCTAACATCCATGCCCATCTTCCTCTACTTTATATGTGGGATGCCTGCCATAGCATGGCTTGCCAAGCGGTGCGCAAGTCCGCAGCCGGGATCTGAACCGGCGAACCTCAGGCCGCTGCAGCAGAACGTGTGAACTTAAACGCTGAGCCACTGAGCTGGCCCCCGATTTCTATTTTTATTCCTTTATTTAAACTAGTAGATTTGCTTAATTTTTTTTACCTTTTCTTTTTACCTCATCTGCTCAATTCTACTTTTCCATGTTATATTATATTCTCAGAAGTTATCCAGGTAGCAAAATAGTGATCCACATAAATATTGATAAATTATCTATAAAATATAGTGAGGTGACCAAAGGCCAAAAACAAATAAAGAGAAATATTGAATTATCCTACACAAAAAGTATATGCTCCTGAATTACATATGATCTAGTCTAAATACATACAGAAGGTAATACTGAACTAGGAGATGGCCCATTGTAAAGTTTATTGAACAAACGCACTAAGCGTCATTGTACACAGTTCTGTGGCTTGTACAATAGATCTCACACTCATCCACTAAAGGAAAACTACATGGAAATTCAGCTGTGACTTAATTTACCATCTATGTGTGTTAACAAATAGTTTGCAACATTTTAATTGCTCCAGAGATTTAAGGAAAGTGAGGCAAACCTGAACCTCCAGCGTCATTCATAAGACTCTTCTTATCTTTTTGTTAACTGATGCCCTGATAGTTTATAATAATGTAATATGGTTTGAACATTTTTTCATTTGTGATGATGAACACTCAGTAGAACTTGGGAATCTAGGAGTGTATACCCTTGAATTCTGAAAATTTTGCTGGCATTATTTCTTTAATGATTCCTTCTCATCTGTTTTCCATGTCTTCTCTTCTGTGATTCCTTTTAATGGGATGTTTACCCCATTATTTAGATCCATGGTTTCTATCTTTTTCTTCTTATTTTCTATCTTTGTTTCTCTTACTTTTCAAGAGCCTTCCTTAGTTTTATGTTAAAGCTCTTTTCTTAAAAGTGAGGGCACAATTTTTCTTAACTTTTATTTTGAAATATTTATAAATTCACAGAAGTTGCAAAGATAGCACAGAAAAGTACCATTCACCCCACTTCTCCCAATGCTTACATCTTACCTAGTGAAAGTACAAAGCATCAAAAGTATCAAAAAGCAGGAATCTGGCATTGGGACAAGGTGTACGTACAGCTCTATATCATTATATCATGTGTAGATTTGTGTAAATGCCAACACAATCAAAATACAAATTTATTCCATCACCACAAAGATTCCTCTTGCGCTACCCATTTAGATGTTTACCCTATGACTCATGCCCTTCTTCCCACCATCCCTAAGCCTAGCAAACATTAATCTGTTTTCCATCTGGATAATTTTGTCATTTTGAGAATGTATTATAAATGGAATCATACAGTATGTGATCTTTTGAGATTGGCACTTTTTTAACACAGCATGGCGACCAGGTAAGTTGTTGAGTTATTCTTTTTTATTGCTGAACAGTATTCCATGATACAGGTGTACAATCTTGTACAGCTTTTTGTGTAAACATAAGTTTTCATTCCTCTGGGATAGCCCAGGAGTGAAATTGCTGAGCCCTTTGGTAAGACTATGTTTAGCTTCTTAAGGAACTGCCAAAATATTTTCTACAGTGGCTATACCATTTTACATTCCAATCACCAATACATGATGGATCCCTCTACTTTGCATTTTTTCCAGCATTTGATATTTCATTCTTTTTTAGCTATTTCATTATTGCATTTATTTATTTATTCATTTACTTATTTCATGGGATTTTCTACGGAAACCATAATGTCATCTGCAAATAGGGACAGTTTTATTTCTTCCTTTCTAATATTATTGTGTTGGCTATTAGTTCCAGTACTATTTTGAAGAGAAGTGGTGAGAGTGGACATAATTATTCCTGGTCTTCTGGGGAAAGCATTCAGTCTTTTACCATTAAGCATAACAGTAACTGTGGGTATTTTGTAAATGTTCTCTACCAAATTAGGGAAGTTTTCCTCTATTCCTATTTTTTTCAGTTTTTGTTTTAATCTTGACTGTGTGTTAAATTTCATGAAATGATTTTCCTGCAGTAATTGATATAATCACATGATTTGTCTTCTTTAGCTTGTTAATATGGTAGACTACATCGATTGACTTTTAAACATTCAATCAGCCTTGTATCCCTGGAATAAATCCCACTTGATCATGATGTACAATTCTTAGTATATGTTTCTGAACTTTACTTGCTAATATTTTGTTAATAATTTCATCTGTTCATCTGTATTCTTGGAGAACATTGGGCTGTTATTTTCCTTACTTGCTCCTTCCCTGCTTCCCACTCTCCCTTTCTTGTCTTTGTTTTGTTTTGGTACGAGGGTAATTCTAGCTTCATAAATTCATGTGGGAAGTTTTCCTCCTCTTCTGTTTCCTGGAAGAGGTAGTGTAGAATTGGTGCTACATCTTCCTTTAATGTTTGAGAGAATTCTCTGGTGAAATTACCTGGGCCTAGTGATGCCTTTTTTGGGGAGATTTTTAACTACAAGTTCAATTATTAATAGTTATTGGAGTATTCAGATTAACTATTTTACATTGGGTGAGTTGTGGTAGTTTGTGCTTTTTGAGGAATTGGTCCATATCATCTAAGTTATGAAATTTAAGTGTATAGAAGTGTATGCAGTGTTGTCTTCTTATTTTTTGGTATTTGTAGAATCTGTAATGATATTTCGTCTTTCATTCCTATTATTAGTAATTTGTGTTGTCTCTCTTTTTTTCCTTGTTCATCTTGCCAGAGGTTTTATTAATTTTATTGGTATTTTCAAAGAACTAGATTTTGCTTTATTGTTTTTCTGTTTTCAATTCCATTGATTTCTGCTCAAATCTTTATTAATTCCTTTTCCTGCTTGCTTTCTATTCATTTTCTTTTCCTTTCTAGTTCCTTGAGTTGGAAACTTAGATTATTGATTTGATACTTTTCCTATTTTCTAATGCAAGCATGAATTGCTATAAATTTCCCTACCAGTGCTGCTTTGGCTTCATCCCATAAAGATATTTTGTGTGTGTTTTTATTTTCATCCAGGTCATTATATTTTCTTTACTTCACTTGAGACTTCCTCTTTGACCCATGGACTACTCAGGAATGTGGTGTTCAGTTTGGACATGTTCCTGTTATCTTCTGGTTATTGATTTGTAGTCTGATTTCTCTATGGTCAGAGAGCATACTCTGTAAGGTTTCAACTTTTTTAGTTAGTTACTATTTGTTTAATGATCCAAGGTATGGTTTATCTTGGTATATGTTCCATGGGCACTTGACAAGAATTTGGTTTTTGCTGTTGTTGGGTGGAGTGTTCTATAAATGTTGTTTAGATTCTGTTGATTGATGACAATTAAATTCTTCTACAACTGCTGATTTCTGTCTAATCATTCTATCAATTGTTGAGAAGGGAGGTATTAAATCTCCAGCTACAATTACGGATCTATTGATTTCTTTTTTCACTTCTAGCAGTTTTCTTCACATATTGCAACTCCGTTTTGGGGGGCATCTACATCGAGGATTGTTATATCTTCTTGGGAGATTGACCCTTTTTTATTGTGCAATGTTCTGCTCTGTTGCTGGTAATTTTCTTCAATCTGATGTTTATTTATCTGATATTAACATAGATATAGTTGCTTCCCTTTGATTAATTTTTGATGATATACTTTTCCCAACTTTTTACTTTTAACTTACATATATCATTGTGCTGAAGTGTTGGTGACATATAGTTAGGTCATTTTTTTAATCCACTCTGCACATGCATCTTCATTGGCATATTTAGACCATTTACATTCAATGTAATTGTTGATATATTAAGGTTTAGGTCTGTTTTCTGTTTACACTGATTTTTGTTTCTCTGTTTTCTTCTTCCTGTGTTCCAGTTGCTTACTTAAACATTAAAAAGAATTTCATGTTGATATATCTATGGTATTTTTGAGTATATTTCTGTGTGTAGCTTTGTAATCATTGTTCTAGATATCATACCATATGTTCATAACTTATAAAAGTCGTCTTGTATTGACATTTTACCCACTTAAGTGAAGCATGGCAATCTTACTTCTCTTTATGTTCCTTTATGTTTCCCCATATATAATTAGTTTTAAAAAATATGACCTCTACATACTTTGAGAATCACATTTGAGAGTGATAGAATTTTTGTTTCAACCTTCAAACATCATTTAGAAAACTCAAGAAGAGCAAGAAAACCTTGCATTTATCCATATTTTTGTTCTTTCTATATTTTATCTTTCTTCCTGAAGTTTCAAGATTTCTTCTTTTGTCATTACTTATTTGTTTAAAGACCCTCATTTGCCATTCTTTTCAGGTAGGTCTGTTGGCAAAAAATTCTCTTAGTTTTCCTTCATCTGAGAAAGTCTTGATTTCCTCTTCATTCCTGAAGGATATTTTCACCAAATATGGAATTTAAAGTTAATGGTTCTTTTTGTTTAGCTCCTGAAAAATATTGTGGTGCTTCCTTCTGGTCATCATGTTTTCTGATGAGAAATCTGCTGTCTTGGAGCTGTTTTTTTCTTATAAGTAAAGCATCATTTCTCTGGCTTCTTTCAAGAGTTTTCCTTTGTCAGTCATTCTCAGAAGTTTCACTATAAAGTGCTTTGGCGTGGATTCCTTTGGGTTTATTCTGTCTGCAGATTACTCAATTTCTTGAATCTGTAGGTTTATACTTCCTACCAAATTTGGGAAGTTTTGAGTCATCATTTAAAAAATATTTTGCAATTTCATTCATTTTACTCTCCCCTTCTGGGATTCCGATGACACAAGATTTTTGTTATAGTCTCACAGGTTCGTGAGGTGCTGTTTTTTGTTTTTGCGGTCTAAATTCTCTCTGTGGTTTAGATTGATAATTTCTATTGTTCTCTTTTCAAAGTAACAGATTGTTTCCTCTTTCCTCTCCATTCTGCTGTTGAGTCCATCCACTGAATTTTTGAATTTTGATTATTGTATTTTTTTCTAAAATTTCCTTTTTGTTGTTCTTTATGTCTTTAATTTCTTTCCTGATGCTTTCTGTTTCTTTGCAGAGACTTCCTAGTTTTTCATTTGTTCAGCTGTGTTTGTAAATGCTCTTTGAAGCATTTTTGTTATGGCTGCTTTAAAAACCTTGTCAGGTAATTCTAATATTTATGTTATCTTAATGTTGAAATCTGTTCATGTTCTTTTCTCATTCAGTTCTAAATTTCCCTTGTTCTTTGCCTTGCTACTGCTGAACAGGATGAAAGTAATTACTCTCCACTAGCTCTTCTCTGACACCATCCCAACAGGGAGAAGAAGGGTACCTCATTACCACTGAATGGGGATTGGAAGTCCAGTCTCCCAGGTTATCTCCACTGATACCGTGGAGGTTGGGAGTACTTTGTTACAGCCTGACAAGGGTGGAAGTCTAGGCTCCATGTGGCATTTGCTGGCAGTGGTGGGAGTAGGACTAAAGTTTTTCTTTGGTGTTTGTCTAGAGTAAGACAGTTACTGTCTAAAATTTTTCCGTTTTGTTAGGGTCCCTCTTTATCACCTTTTAGTTAGAAAGAAAAGGCTTTCCTTGTTTGTGTGTGTGTGTTTTTTCTGCACCTGTTGATATTCTCCAGTCACAAGCATCTCTGACACCCAGTCTGGGATATATGAGACAAAAAGGAAATCAAGGAATTTCATGACTGTGTTGTTCCTTGTGTTCCACGGTCCTTAGTCTATCTGCCTTATTTCTCCACCTTTCAGAGTCTCCTTTCGTTTAACTTATATATAATGTTCAGGTTGTTTAGTTGTACTTAGCAGGAGGAACTGGAGAAAGTATATCTATTGCATCTTCCTGGAACCAGAAAACTGAAGTATTCTATTTTTAATTGTCAAGAGTTTATTCTTGTTCTTTGATTCTTTTTTGGAGCATCTTATATTCATTTCATATCTTGTCTCTCTAAACAGTAATTATAATTGACTTTTTTTTAAGTTGTCCTTTCTTCCCACCATTTTCTATATTTACTCTGGTTTTTTAAAAATTCTTCTCTGTCTTCTGTTTTTCTATACTAAAAATTCTGGGAATCCTTTATTTGGTATGTGGAATTTTTTTCACATTATATCATAAGTATTTTCCATGTCGCTACTCAATTTTCATAATTATAATTTAATACCAATCCCTCTACTTGTTCATTTCTCATTCCCATGAATATTTTAGAGTATATTTATAGCATTTTTATTTCCTTTCTTTTGACTTTATTTTTTTAAAGCAGTCTTAGGTTCACAACAAAATTGAGAGCAAGGTACAGAGATTTCCCATATACTCCCTTCCCTATGTATGCATAGCCTCCTACATTATCAACATCAGAGGCCGCTGTACCTCCTTGCATCCCTATCAGCACTGGATGAGAGTTCCTGCTGCTCCACATCTTTGCCATCATTTGGTGTTGTTAGTGTTTTGGATTTTAGACCTTTTAATGTGTGATAATTTTAATTTGCATTTCCCTACTGACATATGTGGAGCATCTTTTTATATGCTTATTTTTCATTTGTATATCTTTTGGTGAGGTATTTGCAAAGGTCTTTGGCCCATTTTTTAATTGAGTAGTTTGTTTTCTTAATGCTGATTTTTAAGAGTTCTTTGTATATCTTGGATAACAGTCTTTTATTGGTTGTGTCTTTTACAAATATTTTCTCTCATTCCGGACTTGTCTTCTAATTCTCTTGACATTGTCTTTCACAGAGCTGAAGATTTTAATGAAGTCCAGCTTATCAGTTATTTCTTTCATAGATCGTGTCTTTGGTGTTGTATCTAAAAATGTATTTTCATACCCAAGGTCATCCAGGTTTTCCCATATGTTATCTTCTAGGAGTTTTATAAGGGAAATCCATTTTTAAGAGTGAGACACTAAAAATTTGATTGGAATTTCTATGTAAGTGGTCAACGCTTATCGATCATTGGGTTTATTGTACTGTGCATGCTGTGATAAGCTAGTGTATTTTTTATTGAGGATAAAATGCAATTGTTAATATATAGAAGTCTCTTTCTCTGAGGTGGTTTAGTTTCTCTAGTTAGGATGAGCTATCTTCCCAGCTACTTCCATTCTAGAAATGGGTAGAGCAAGAGAGCTGGATGCCCAATTGTCTACGTACATTTTCATTTAATCTTGACTTTCAAAACATATCTCTTCTTCTCCCTACCTGCAACATGTCTTCTCCCATGTCCCTTCACTATCTTGTCTGTCATAGCACCAAAGTCTCTTTGCTCAATTTTTCCAGTCTCCCACTAACAGAAGGGAAGATCTGGTCTCATCATTCCGTAGCCATATTTTCAACCAATTTCTATGTTTTCAGTTTAGCATCTGACCTACTCTTCCTGGGGTGAATTGGGTCTTCAATTCCTGAGCATTTGGAAGATTCTATGGGAAAAAGTAAATTTGCCTCTTATTGGTATCAACCTCTGTAGCCACTCAAGTTAAAACTTCCTCCTCTATCCAAGTGACTGATTGCTCTTCCATCTTATTTACATCTTGAAAATTGTTATGACTTATGTGCTGCTGTCTCTTTTTCTCTTTACCTTTGTGAATTTATAGCCTTATCACCTTACTGTCATCCTAATGGAATTTAAAGGAGAAGAAATAAGTATGTATGGTCACTATGCCATATTAAGAAGTCTCACATTACCACTGTTTACATCTATAAGATTTGCACTATTTGTTAAAGATTCCTATCGGGTCACTAAATAGTTGATACTATATGCTAAGTGAGGTCGATTAGCTGTGATTTCCCTAACTTATCTGAACACTTCAGTATATTTTCTTAATATTCCATGTTTGAAACCATTGTACTTTAACTATATATTAAACTATGTGTGCCAGTCTTCATGAATAACACAATCACTCATGAATAATTGCATTTTACCTTCAAAAGACACTAATAACATAGAACCATAAGTTCATTTAAGAATAAATTATTAAAATGAGGAAAGACAACTCCATGACTTACTAAGCAATTTTGAATCTTTCTTGGTAGTCACGAAGTATAGTGAAGAGTCACTAAAATTTTTCTAGAACTTTAATTTTTATTACTAGTTTGAATTCCTGAATTCATGTATTTGTAGCACATAAGGTGCCTAAAAACATTCTTTTTAAGTGATAGTTCATTGATTTGCACATAATCTTATTTTCCTTAGTTCTCACCAGCCTAAGGATTCAAATGATCCTATTTTAAATTTTAATGCAAATTCTTGCTATTTTATTTCTCTTACTTACTTATTCAGGACTTAAGCCTTTTTTAAGGTATCTTCTCCCACCCCTTCAAATATTTTTGGGCTATTTCAGGAGCTGAATCACTTGTCCTTAGTATCGTTGCAAATCATTGCTCCTTATCCCCTAAGCACTGCTTCTCCTATAAGTCACCTCTTGTGATCTAAGCTCAATTTGGGATCAGAGCTCACTCTGGCCATTTAAGATGCTACCAACCACTATTATTTCTATGTGCCTTAGATATTTAGCTTTAGGCATCTTCCGTCCATGTGTTAGTTGCTATATCCCAGTGCCACTGTTAATACTTGCTTCTGTAGCTTCTGACTCCTTGCTGCTGATTACCAGTGCTGCCGTTAGTCCAGGGTTTGTCCTATACCACCTCCCCTCCTCCTGTTCTGAGTAATCCATGGGTGTACATCTCTGCTGACCACTGTGCTCACTGGAGCTGTCAGTTCTCAGTCTGTGGTGAAGGAAGAAGCAGTTGGATTCCTCCCCTGTGTGTCGAGCACTTTAAGATTCCAAGGGGAGCTTTGTTTGGTTTCCAAGGTGTTACAGAGCTTAATAAACAGCTTTCTCATTTCATTCATAGGCATTTTCTCTCTGTGGCTAGAACACACCTTTTAGATAGCAGTATCAGAATAGAATCAAGACCTAAAACCATCATTTCCTTTTGATGCTAATTTTTATATAGCAGTGGTTTTCACCTCGAGATAATTTTGCCCCCTCCAGGGACATCTGTCAATGTTTGGAAGCAATTTTTGTTGTCATACTAGTTGGGGGAGGAAGGGAGTGTATAACTGGCATCTAGTGGGTAGAGACCAGGGATGCTACTAAATATTCTACGAAGTATAGGACAGCTCAGCTCTCCACAACAAGGAATTATTCATCTCTCTCAAAGTGTCAGTTGCATCAGGATTGAGAAAGCCTGTCATAGAGAAATTTGATGGAATGGGCAGACACAACACAGTTATGACAAAGAAATCCTGAAAGTCCTTATCTGTCTGTGGGTGATACAGATTTTTTCTGCAGAAATGAAAGCTTTTGGAGGTGGTCCAAAATGAACTCACTGTATACCTAATTCTGCTTTAAGCACAGGGATGTGATAACAAATTTCCCATGCAATAATGGCTGCAGAATTTGCGGAATGACATGAGAGGACACAATGGTCCAAATCCTAACTTTTTAGAAGACATTTCATATAAATTTTGACCATGGACAAAAACATTTCCCTTGATTTTAAAAATAAATTCAAATAAAGGGAAGTAACTGTATGTTAATATGATAGAATCGTGATTTATGTGCCTCCTTTCAGATTTCCATGAAGGTGTAAATTTTTTAAAGGATGAAAATGTACAAGAGCACTAGGAACAAAGGCTAACAAGAGACCTATGGTGGCATCTTAAAGAATTTCTAAGTGGGAATGGACTGAGGTTGAAAGCAACAGTATGTGAGATAGAAGACCCTGGCTGATGGGGAATGAATTAAATAAGCCTCTGGCTTTCCTCTACTGAATGGCACAGTTTTGGAGCACAGTGGCTATATCAAACAGAAATCCAAGAATTTCCATACCGCTTCTGCCCATCTTCATGATGTGAGACATAAACTGTGAAACACTCAGAAATATGTCTTCCTTCTACACCGTCATCTCCACCTACTTGAGCCTTTCTTATTTACTTTCCATCCATAACTTTCAACAGGCAGTATTGGAAGAGGGGGTGGAGGTGACAGCACTTTGCAGTCTGAAATGCAAATACACCCATGCAAAATACTGCAGATAGAATCAGACCTACAGAGTGAGTCCCAGAAGCACTGCATGCTTTTAGTTCCATCATATGTTACATCTGGACAAAGAAGCACGTGAGACTTCCTCTTTGGCAAAGAATTTGACAATCTGGACCCTCGCAGACTTTAATTCTGCTCTAAAGTATCACACTCGATGAGTTCCTGCTTGGCCATACAAATTATATTTAAGGTTGTGAAGAGCAATCTTCTACCTATCTTAGATGTTAGAAGAAAAATTATCTAAGACATCTGAGTGGACCCTGAAGAAGGCTGAGGCCATTGTGTCTGCTGACATGCCCTGGGATAGAGAGGGTGGCTTTTCTTAGTTTCGTGTTGCTGCTTACCACAAACTTAGAGCCTTAAAGAAACACACATATTATTTTACAATCTCAAGGTCAGAAGCCTAAAATGAGTTTCACTTGGTTAAATTCAAGGTGTTGGCAAGGTTGCATTCCTTCTGGGGTCTCTAGGGCATAATTCATTTGCTTGTCTTTTCTAGCTCCTAGAGGCCGCCCACATTCGTTAGCTTCTGGCCCCTTTCTCCACCTTCAGAGCGAGGAGTGGCTGGTCAAGTCCTTCTCATGCTGCATCACTTTCTCTGCTTTTGTCTTTATATCTCCTTCTCTGACTCTGATTCCCCTGACTTCTTCTTTCTTTTATGAGAACTCTCGTGATTGCATTGGGCCCACCTGGTAATTCAGAGCGATCTCTCCATCTCAAGATTCTTAGCTAAATTACACCTGCAAAGTCCCTTTTGCCATGTGAGGTAACATACTCACAGGTCTGGGGATTAGGGCTTGAACATCTTTGGGAGACATCAAATGCTTACTATGTAGCACTTCACCCAAGGTTTATTACACACACGGAAAATCTGTAATCAGTAGCATCTAAATTAATCTACCTGAAAGAGCATCCACTGAGGAGAGTCAAATATGAATTCCTATTTTTCCTTGCTCTAGAGTTAGCTGTACTTTCCTACACGCTCACATCGTTCTTTTACCCTATCTACCACTGCTAGGCCAGACAGTGCTTACGGATGGGTACTGTAAAAGATAATCTGCGGTCATAGAACATCCAGAAATGGTTGTGACTCAGACTAGAAACAGAGAGACTCAGTAGGAACACTTCGCCTGGATTCCCTCTAGGCTTTCCTTCTACTTCCCTTGACTTTGGTTTCTCTGACCAAGATGCTTTCCCAGCTTGTTCCTTTAGCTCTTGTTTCCCTTTAAAAAATACCAATTGTTTTTGAGAACCTACGTTGTGCCAAGTATTCCTCCAAACACCGTATATGTATCACCGATTTTCACCTCTTAAAAATATAGGGTAGATATTTTTATCAGACACAGTTCAGAGACACTCTGCTTCCGACTCTGCCATCCCTTGTGGGTTAGCCCAGCAGAGACTGCACTCTCCTGGTCTATCCAACAGGGAAGAGCAGAATCAGATACCAGGCACAGTGAAGATATTCAATATGTGTTAAATAAATTGAATGAAACGCTAATGTTTCATTTTTTTTCTTGATAAGACTGAGATGGTGGGGCAGAATTGAGTATTTCTATTTCAGTTAAAATTCTTATCACTCTAAAATCCTATCAGTAGGTGTCATTTAATCAGAAATGAAAAAATTTGTGACTACTTTTAAGAATCACCATGAAGATATGTCTTTATGTCATTTTAACTGGAATTTGTCAGCGTATACAAAAACATACTTACGAGACTTTGGAAGCCCAAGCAGAATGTGGATGACAACAGCAAAGCAGAAAGAAAAGACTCCTGTTTTAGAAAAAGAAATCACAATACTTTCCCCTATTGCCATTTTTTTTTTTTTTTTTTTTTTTTTTTGCTCATTAGTTCTTCTACTTTTATTGGCTTCCTGGTTTCTACTTTCTATCTACACTCGTAGTGTGCATTTGAGGAAATGTGGAACAAAGTCCACTTTAGTGTCAGACAAACCTGGGTTCAAATCTTGGCCTTGGTGGGTATAGCTCTGTGATTTTGTGCAAGTACCTTCTCTATACATCAGTTTCCCATTTATAAAATGGAAATAAACTGTCTTCAGAGGTTATTTCTGAGGTTTGGTTATGTTACAGAATAGTCAATAAATGCTAAGTCCTTTTGCTGATATTTTTAATATCGTTATTATTATAATGATATTCAACTCATTGTGTTTGAAGATTTAATGAATAAATGCGTTGAGAGGTCTTAGGACAATGCCAGGTAAAAAATTCATTTCATATACCTTTTAGCTATTAGTGTTATTTTTCTTAACAATGATTATTTTATTAATATTGGCTTATCTTTGTTTCATGGTTCCTGCCTTTTTAAACCAAAGTTTTCCCATTTCTCATCTAAGCAAATACCCAGACTTTATATTCAATCTCCCTGCTTTGTGCAACTGGCTTGCTTCTCCTGATATTATTTAAAACCCTTGACCTGATCAATTCCATCTAAGCTCATAATATCCAAAAACACCCTTCCACCTAAATAACCTCCTGGAGTTAGCTTGACCTCTGCTGACTTTCCTTTGTTCCACTGTAATGAACATCCCCGTATGACAATACCCAAGGCCCTGTGAATATTATGAAATCATAAAGTGAAGATATTATTTGATAAGTTATCACTCTGAACTAAAATACTTCTCTACGTCTAATTCTCAGGGCCTGATGCTCTACAGCTGGGCATGACAAATATTTTCTGTAGATGGCCAGATAGTAAATATTTCAGGCTTTGTGGGCCAGAAAATCTCTGTGGCCACTGCTCAACGCTGCAGATACAGCATAGAAGCGGCCATAACATTATGCAAATGAATAGGTGTGGCCTTATGCCAATGAAACTATTTCCAAAGGTAGTGAGAGGCCAGATTTGACCCATAGACCCTTCTTTGCTTACCCTGTCTTACGGCATGCATGTTTTATTAGGGGCTACATTACCCCCAGTGGGGTATAAATTGGATCTTGAGGAGTCACAAAAAGTGTTACTCTTTATGTATAAGCACAGATATACAAAAGAGAGAAAAACAGATTGTTCTGGGTTGAATACTATCTCCAAAAATTCATGTCCACCCAGAATGTCAGCATGTGACTTTTTTGGGAAATAAGGCCTTTGCAGGTGTAAGCAAGTTAAGATGAGGTCATACTGAATTTAAGGTCAGCCCTAATCCAATGATTAGTGTCTTGAAAAGAAGAGGGAGATTTTGCCACAGAGACATGCACAGAGGGAGGATGGTGTGAAGACACACAAGGAAAACCCCTTGTAATTGGAGTGATGCTTCTACAAGGCAGAGAACGTCAAGATTGCTGGGAAGAACCAGCAGCTAGGAAGAGGCAAGGAAGGATCCTCCCCTATAACCTTCAGAGAGAGCGTGGCCTTGCCAGCATCTTGACATCAGACTTCTAGTTTCCAGAATTATGAGACAACCAATTTCTGTTGCCATGTAGTTTGTGATAATTTGTTATGGCAGCCCTAGAAAATTAATACACAGATATATAGTATATCTTTGGTATTAAAATTTCATAGAAAGACGAAGGTGATTAGGGGAAAAAATGTTTTAAAAGGCTCCTGGGGGGATGGTAACTAAAAAAAAGAGATGCTAAGAATCCTTGCTTTAGACATATCATTTTCCTTACCAGTTTGGCAGGGTTTCAGACAAGAAACAAAATTTATTTTGAAAATATTTTCTGCTTTTCTAAATCTGGCCTCCTTTCTACTCCTTCAAACACTGTTGATTGGATTTCATCCTCAATCTTTTTCTAGTGTTGTTCCAAATCCAAGAAATGATAACTTTATACTTCATCAGATGGACTTGACCTTTGTCCTTCTCACCTTTATCTTCAGGGATGAAGACACGGAACGAGCATAACTGAATGGCAGACCCAACGTCACAGCAGATTCCTACTATCTAACATGCCAAAGAATTTGGCTATTCTATCTCTAACTTCCAACAGTATGTGGAAAGAGACATAAAAGAACTCTAACAACCTCCAAATTCCAGGACACTACTAAACTTGCATTCTTATTGTGGACTAGATTAGGAACTAAACACTTTGAGGTCAATATTGTTTAGGTTGATTTAAAGAGAAAAAAAACTGAAGCTTAGAGATGCTAAGAACCATTCCCAAGGTCACAAATATCTAAGTTGTCAGGTACAGATTTAATGAAAGTTGTTGTAGTCTTAATAGTGTGTTACTTTGCATCTGAGATCCACAGAAGAGAAAGATCTAGGGGAGCCCAACCAAAATCTGCTATTGGAGGGGTTACCATTCTTTTAATTAGATGCTTATTCCAGAATGGATGATACTCAGAGGATGAGCAACAGAGCTTTCTTACCTAGGAATTCTCTTGTCTGGTCAGCCAGGACACACTTGATGGCCAGCCATCCAAGAAATTGGGAAATACCTCACTCCAAACATCCTAGTTTGAGCTATGTTGGCCCTAACTCTTGAGAATTCCTGCCTCTAACATCACCCTCCTATATCCCAAAGAGGCAGCAGCATTTATTCAGTAAATGTTGATTAAGATCCCACAATATGCTAGGCAATCTTCTAGGCCCTGGAAAAAGGCAGTGAACTAAAAAAAAAAATAAAGGCAAAAATCTGTTCTCATGGGGGCCAGCCTAGTGGTGCAGAGTTTAAGCTCGTGTGCTCTGCTTTGACAACCTGGGGTTTGACAGTTTGGATCCTGGGTGCGGACCTAGCACAGCTCGTCAATCCATGCTGAGGCACGTGTCCCACATATAAAGTAGAGGAAGATGGGCACAGATGTTAGCTCAGGGCTAATCTTCCTCAAAAAAAAAAAAAAACTGTATTCATGGAGCTTACGTAGTCAGAGAGAGATTAAACAGATAGTAAATAAAATAAATAAGTAAAAATATATAGCATACCATATGATAATACTAATTTGCATGGTTAAGAGCACAGAAGAGACTGCGTGGCCCCACCACACACTAAGCGTGTGACCTTAGCCAAGTCACCTTTCGGTACCTCAGTTTCTGAAATCTGTAAAATGAAGAGAATAGCAGAACTTGCCACTCAGGGTTGTTGGAAGGATTGATAGATGGAAAACTCTTAGAACTCAGCCTGACACATGGATTGTTAACTCTTATTATATGAAGAAAAATAAAGCCAGAACTAGAGTTAGGAAGTGCGGAGGTGGTGGTGGGGGTGATTGAGGATACAGCTTACATTTAGAAAACTCTGGTTTTGAATCTTGGCTCTGCCACTTATTCTGTTATCTTGTAGATATGTAACCTCTCTGAGTCTCAGTTTTTGTGTTTTGTGTTTTATTAGGCTGTAAAATAGAGATCATCATACCAACCTTGTGGGTTGGAGATCGAAGGAGGTGAATAGAATGAAGTGACATTGGTAAAGCTCACGGTGGTCCTGGACACAGAGTACGTAATTCCTGAATCTTTGTTTTCTTCTCATCCCTCAGCCTGGTTCACAGGGAGGTCTTTCTCAACCTCCTAAGTGGGAATATTGAGATGGCTACTGGCATTCTCATGTGGCCCAACTCTCTCCAAAGAAATGTTGAAGGAGTTGATATGAGCGCTAGTCTTTTACTTTTGTCATTTAAGATGGCTCTCCTCTCCAAAGAACATTTTCTCAGAGTATCCATGAATATCTCTTGTTGTGGGTAATTTGGATCTTGCAATATGCTTTAGTCAGCTCAGGCTGCCGTAACAAGAACACCATTGACTGTCCAGCTTAAACAACAATCATTTATTTCTCACAGTTCTGGGGGCTAGGATGTCCAAGGCCAAGGCACCAGTAGGTCCAGTGTCTGGGGAAAGTGTTCTTCTGGTTTGCAGACGGCTATCTTCTCCTTGTATCCTTACAGAGTGGAAAGAGAGAGAGAAAGCAAGCTTTCTCTGCGTCTTTTCTGATAAGAACCTAATCCCATCTAGAGGGCTCCACTCTCATGAAATAATTACCTCCCAAAGACCTTGTCTCCAAATACCATCACACTGGAGATAATGGTATCAACATATGAATTTTGGGGAGAGACAAACATTCAGTTCATAGCATATATCCCCATGAACCCTGGCTCCACATTCACAACCACACCACCACACATTATATGAGTCTTCAATCTTATCCATAACCTTAAAACTAGATAACGTGACTACATGACATGACTGTATGATCCAACACCAGAGACTAATTTTGGGAAGACCCCCACCACATTATCTGTTACTTTAGCATAGTGTGAAGTGTCATTTCAGTGGGTTCACTTGCTAAAACTCAAAAATTTTTTTGTTGAATTTTTTTTTAAACAAGTCAACGTATTTCTTTTAAAAGTTCCTATTTGTTGAACCAGTAATTTTCTTACCAAAGATGCAGGTATCCTGTGATATAACCATTTCTTGTTAGGTCTGGAATCAGAAAATCAGCCATTATGCCTTCATTCTATCTAAGTGGAATGAAGTTGTATGTTTAAATCAGTAATAATGACAAAACATATAATTTAATTGTCCCAAAGTCAGTTCTGCATGAAAAAAAGTTACCCACCCATTCCATCTTTGTCTCAAAATTGTTTAGACATTTTAGTTAAATTTGCCCTCAAGCAAGGTTATATAAGGATAATGGAAAAGAATAATCCAGAAAAGGTATGGATACTTTTGAATTATGTAGCACTTAATAAACTCCCAAAACTCTACCGAAGTAAATCTTTGGAATTTTTCTTAACCATTTCACAATAGAAGTCTGGGACTTAAGCATATGTATATGAGACATCAAGCTATGGCTCTCTGAAAACCAATTTTATGTTCAGAAAAAAATGTATACATACACAGTTTATGAAGGCATTGACTGAGAGCTTATAGATAAAGTACTAGAAAATCTCTCTGACAGAAAGCTACCTATTAATATAGCTAAAGTTCAGGAATTTATCAACCTCATTGAGATTTATTACTTTCTATTATGGTTTTCCAAAGTTTTAATGACCTTTATGACTTTATGTTTAACAAATGGCTATCCAATTCCAAAGGATGCCTATTTCTTACATCTCCTTCAACTAGTTCAGCAGAATCTTTTTCCTCAGCCACCTTTTGATTTACATTGATGGGGCCAACTATTTGTGATATAGGTAACTATGACCTGGCAATTAGGACAACTTATCAGTAATAAATGTTTTGGGCTCTTAGTAGCAGAAAATTGTATGAAAAGTAAAGCAAGAAGGGGGGTATTTTTCTTGATATAAAAAGAATTGTGGGGTCAGTCTGCAACTGACCTTGGTTGAGCATCTCAACAGTGCCACCAAGACTGGTAGTCTTTGCATCCTTGAAGATTGAGTTTTAGTGTTCATGTTGGTTGCAAGATGGCTGCTGCAGCTCCAGATACCACTTTTGTGTTCCAGCTCAGAATACAAGAAAAGGAATAGCACTAATACATTCCTCCTGCATCTGTCAGAAAAGGAAAAGCCTTCCAGAAGCCCTTCATCACACTGGCCAGAACAAAGTCACATTAAATCAGCATGGAAGTATCAAATATGGTATCGTAGATCATTCCTTCAGAATACTCTTCATTGTTTTAATTTTATGTTTCCGTTTACTGTAAGAGTTTTCTATACATCCATGTTCCCAAGAAGACTGTCACTAAGACAGTATGCTCCTGGATAAATGGAATCTTTTAATATTTTCTTTTTGTAAAACATCTACATGAGTAAGAACTGCAATGAGGTGCTATATGAAAGCTTTTTACAAAATGTAGATGCTTAATAATAAAGAATAATTGGATTTGTTTAATGTATTCAAAAGTCACATCACTAAATTTATTTAGCATAACTAAGTATTTCAGTTGCTGAAGAAAGCCAAAAATCATACTTATAGGAGAAAAAGAATGTAGCTGAAATCTGGACTCTCTCCTAGCTGATTCATTTATTCACTTAATAAATATTCATGATTTATGTGATAGAAAATGCGTCTGTTTCTGGAGATAAAATTGAATAGTATGAGGTCTCTGCTTTTAAGGAGCTTATATTCTTGGAAGCTCCATAAGGGCAGCAATTTTTTATGCTTACTCTGTATTTTCAATGTCTAAAACAGAGGTTCCCAGTCCTAGCTACCATTAGAATTAGCTTTTTAAGTATAACATTTTATATTAAAATTATATATGTGTTTATACATTATATATAAAATATTTAATAAATATGCACCATATTATATATCCATTTAAAGGGAACCTTTAAAATATGCAATGCCCAATCTCTAACTTGAATCATTTAAATCAAGATGTCTAGGGGTTGAACCTGGACATTGCTATTTTTTTAAAAATTCCTCCTGTGGTTTGAGAACCGCTGTTATAGAAAGAAAAAAAAAATGTTTCATTGAGTGCTTACAAGTCTAAACACTGTTTTAGATTCTTCATTCTTTCACTTACTCATCAGAAAAACCCTGTAAGATAGGTACAATTACTATCCCCATTTCAAAGATGAAAAAAGTGAGACACAAAGAGATTAAGTAACTTGCACAAAGTCATATAGACAGAACGTTTTGGAGATAGGATTGAACTGGACAGTCTGGCTCTCTTTCAATGTTATGCTACCTACTGTGTGCCTGGTCCACTAAAGCCACCCAAATAATACTTGTGTAAAGTGGAGTCAACAAATAGATAAATCTGAACTCCCACAAGAATGTAAGAGTGGTGAATGCCGTTACAGAGATGGGTGCACAATGTTGTGAGAGAATGGGGGAAGCCACCTACATCAGTTTGAAATATAAATTAGGGCTCAAGGACCAACTGAAGAATTTTAGGTAGCCAGAATGGCCTTTTTATTCCTTTCCTTGATGATTTGAAATACTGACAGTTGGATTTTAGAAACAATAGAGTTCACAGTTTTACACAGTACAAACTCATATTGAAGACCTTATAATATGGAGATGTCCAAGAATTTCATTTATTCATGGGGTCCTCCTATACATTTATTTAGGACTTACAGTACTCTAAGCATTATTTTAGGAAGAGAAATAACAAAGCAAAGGAATTATTCCTTTTGATAAATCAACAGAGAGAAATTCTAATCCAAAAAAATAGTATAAGTAAAGCGAAAATATGTAAACAAACAGCATTTTCAGAAAAATGCAAGAATTTTGAAATGATTGAAAGCAGCATCACTGATGTCACTCTTACAGAGTTCAGAGCAGTATCTAGGGACCAGCATCCCTGGGCCCGGGCTTCAGTTTAAGCAGCTGCAGCTCTTCAGTTCTCTTCAGTTCTGCTTGCAGTGAAGCCAGCTACTGAATGAGAGAATTTGTGGGAGGCACAGGGCACTCCATATTTTCCTCAACCCTTGAAGTAAACACTCATCCTCGCCAAGCACAGAAACACGGGACGTAGTGTTCGTGTCAGAAATGCATTATATAATAACAATCAGTTCTTGGCTTTCTGCAACACCGTTTTAGCCCATTGTCAATGCTTATGGTACAAATTTAAATGGAGATTATGCAAATACCTATGATACAAGGACGCCAACATCAATTCCATGGTGTTTCTCAAAGCAGAGCAGTACCAGAAAAGACACGGCTTTCAATTTAATTGCATTAAAATTGGTCTCTTTTGGCATATTTTCTTGGAAGTAAAATTATATGCCCTTTTTTTCACTTTTTGGCAGAACTGCATAATATTATAGAAACAACTCAGCACTAATGGAAAAAGACCCAAACTAATTTCAGAATACTTCATAGATATTAAATACTAGAACTTGAATCTAAGTTCCATAAAATGGTCAGTGAAAAATATATAGAAGGACATAAAATGATAGCCTATATAAGATAAGAAATGGATTCTAATAACTAAATTCTGTGTTGACAGCAAAAGTAACCAGCTCTTATAAAAGTTACAAAGAACAACTAGTCAACATCTACGTGCCCTTTTTACTCTTCTGACCATTTATAAGTTTTCTCTTCCCATATAGTTGCCTCTGTAAATATGTTTTACAGATATAATGGTTTGCATAGTTGTAAGTTAACACCCTAATACAGCCGTGCACACAGACTTGCCAGTATGCTTCAAAATGCCATTTCAGTTCTAATTTCTTAGGGCGTCTTTCTGCAATCAAACATAAGTACATTTTTCATCTGCCCTTAGTAAAGCATTTAGCTATAAAGGTTCAGACTCACCAAGGAATTTCATGATAGAACAATAAGAATATCAAAAGATAAGAATCTACTCTTTTCATAATACCCTCAGAAAGATTTTCTTCATCTACAAAAATACCATCTCATAAAGAAAGCAAGCAATAGGTTATGCTCTTGTATTGCTCTCAAAATAGGAGGAACTGGCGGACAAACGTAGTGGCAGTAATTTATTTTTGAAACATGGCTAACATGTGATTTTCTTACTTTTTTTTTCCAAAAGAAAAGATCAGCAGAGGTTTCAGGGCATAGAATTGAAATCTTTTTTTCTCCTGTTGAAAATATAAAGTAGAAATTGAGACAGAGGTGTACCAACCAGGACACACTCCATCTTTTAGAGAGACAATGCCTTCCTTTTACAAGGCCAGATGTTAAAATGCAAGCACGCACACACACACACACACACACACACACATATGTATGTATATACACACACACACATATTTTTGCCAAATGCTACCAAAAATGGCTATGTTATTTTATAAAAGACCTGATTTGTCCTCTTTCTGAAGGGTGAGGTGTCCCTTGTGGTTGCATCACTCCAACATGTTTTGATTCATTCAGCAGGAGAGTTAAATCAAAGAAAATTTTACCCACACCATGCCTTTGCCTTCAAAATCCATTTTCTAGCCCTTGAAATTTCAGTGAAAAGTGTGCTTTCTCTCCTGTGCTGTCAGGGAAACCTTGCTGTAGTTACATTTCTAACTTCTGCTCCTTCAGTGACGGGGCCTTGCTGATGGAACCATTCTAACTGGACTAGAAGGCACGGCCTCTGAGCCTCTGTGCTCGTTTGCTTGGTGACCCCCCTCAACGAAGGGCAATGAATTGCTTGTTACTTTTCAAGTTGCTCAGAGACGGAGAGACTACCATAAGCTCTTGGGAGATGGTTTTAAATGAAGTTATTTTAAAATCACTATAACTGCACACACACACATACAGCTTGGCTTTAGTAATGCGAGGTGGTATTGCTTCAAATAGGAACAAACGTAACAGAGATAATGATTTTGTGACAAACAATTCTTTCCAATTGGTCACACAGGTAATTTATTTTAGGAACAGTGGACCATGTCCACTACATTACACATCCCCACTGGAATGAGAGCCCCAAATGAGACTGTAACTTACAGGAAATCAGACGTGTTCTGTCTTGTTCACCATTGTACCAGTAGCACCTAGAACAGCAACTAGCACACAGTAGGCACTCAGTAATTATACACTGAATCGTCATATCACAATTCCGTTAACGAATTGCAAAATCCTCTATTAAACTATTCAGGAATATATTTGGTGTTATTTGATTTATTTTTCTTTCTATGACTTTACCTACAAGGTGAATTTCTTTTGGTCAGCTATGGCCTTGAAAAATATTTCTCTCTCTCTCAGTCTTTTGCTTTTCTGATGATTATTACAATTCTTGTTAAAATACATGCTAATTTTTAATAACAGAAAATGAAAATAAGTGAAGAATAAAATATATTACTTTATTCTTAGTGTACTCTACAGACCAATACTGTCTTTTCCTATAGAGCTATAGTTGATAGTCCAGCTTTAAGATTATTCTTATGCATGAAATGTATGAGTCCAGGTGAAATGATTTTAAAGACAATAGATTTCCATGTATTGAGGTAGTTAATTAAACATTCACTTACTCATTAATATATACGGCTTACTGCCTGTTAATGAGACAGGAAACAAGTATTGGAGAGGATGTAGAGAGAAGGGAACCCTCATCCACCGCTGGTGGGAGTGCAAATTGGTTCAGCCACTATGGAAAACAGTGTGGAGATTCCTCAAAAGAGGAAGAATAGAAATACCATATGATCCAGCTATTTCACTGCTAGGTATTTATCCAAAAAACATGAAAACATGAATGCATAAAGATACATGCACCCCTATGTTCACTGCAGCATTATTCACAATAGCCAAGACTTGGAAGCAGCCTAGGTGCCTATCAAGGGATGAATGGATAAAGAAGATGTGGCATATATACACAATGGGATACTATCCAGCCATAAGAAATGATGAAATCTGGCCTTTTGTGACAACATGGAGAGATCTTGAGGGCATTACGCTAAGTGAAATAAATCAGAAGGAAAAAGTCAAATACCATATGATCTCACTCATAAGCAGAAGATAAAAACGACAACCAACAAACACAAAGAAACAAAGATTGGATTGTGGTTACCAGAGGGAAAGGGGAAAGGGAAAAATGTGAAAGGGGTGATTAGGAACATGAGTGTGGTGATGTATTGTAATTAGTCTTTGGATGGGTGAACATGACATAATCTACACAGAAATTGAAATATAATGATGTACACCAGAAATTTATATAATGTTCTAAACCAATGTTACCACAATAAAAATAAATAAAATTAAAAATAAAAAAGGAATCAAAGAGGGGCTGGCCCAGTGGCACAGCGGTTAAGTGCGCATGTTTGGCTTCGGTGGCCCAGGGTTCGCCGATTCGGATCCCGGGTGCAGACATGGCACCGCGTGGCACACTGTGCTGTGGTAGGCATCCCACATATAAAGTAGAGGAAGATGGGCATGGCTGTTAGCTCAGGGCCAGGCTTTCTCAGCAAAAAGAGGAGAACTGGCAATAGTTAGCTCAGGGCTAATCTTTCTCAAAAAAAAAAAAAAGAAAGAAAGAAAGATGGGAGAATGTTAATGAGCTCAGAGAGATAATGGAAGCCACAGAGATGGTAAAATGTGGTTAGATTCTGGACATTTTTTGACAGTAGAGTTGAAACGTTTGAAAGAAAGAGGAGTCCAAAGTGTTTGGCCTATGTACTGGAAAGATGGACTTGAAGTTAATTGATATGAAGAAAACTACATGTGAACTAGATTTGAGGGGAGGATTTTCTGGTAGATTGGATGTGGGGGTGGAGGGGAACGAGCAAAGAATGTAAAAATGGATGCATGTAAAACTAAAGAGGGTCTAAATAGGGGCTGGCCCCGTGGCCGAGTGGTTAAGTTCGTGCGCTCCGCTGCAGGGGGCCCAGTGTTTCACTGGTTCGAATCCTGGGCGCGGACATGGCACTGCTCATCAGACCACGTTGAGGCAGCGTCCTACATGCCACAACTAGAAGGACCCACAACGAAATATACAACTATGTACCGGGGGGCTTTGGGGAGAAAAAGGAGAAAAATAAAATCTTTAAAAAAAAAAAAAAATGAGGGTCTAAATCTATAGTGAAATGCATTACATTCACTCCACTGGCTGTGATAAATGATGCAAAAAATAAGCAAAGATTGCCTCTTTAAATTATTTAAATTTATTACTGAACTAGTCAATATAGTAGAAGATTATGTAATATAAAATTGTTTAACCTATGTAAACCAAATTTTCTTATTAATACACATCACAGGGGCCAGCCTGGTGGCAGAGTGGTTAAGTATGCAGGTTCCACTTGGGCGGCCCAGGGTTCGCTGGTTCAGATCCTGGGTGCGGACATAGCACTGCTTGGCACGCCATGCTGTGGTAGGCGTCCCATGTATAAAGTAGAGGAAGATGGGCATGGATGTTAGCTCAGGGTCAGCCTTCCTCAGCAAAAAGAGGAGGATTGGCAGCAGTTAGCTCACGGCTAATCTTCCTCATAAAAACAAAAAATACACATCACAAAACACACATTTCTTTGTCATAAGGATAGAAGGCCATTCTTACCTTAATATCAAATTGAGTGTCTATGGCAATTGAGTGATCACTTGATGTATGGAGGCTATCTCTATTTCTAGAACCCTCAGATTGGATAATTGAAAACTTTGGAAGTAAACTTCAGACATGATGATACGTTGCTCTCAGAGATTTCAGTGAGCACTTACTAAGAATAAGGGCAGTCTTCAGCACAACCACAATACCATTATCAGAACCAAGAAATGTAATAATAATGCCAAAATATTGTCTACTAAACATCCTATATTCAAATTTCCTCAATTGCCCATAACTACTTGTTTGTTTATTGTTTCAATCTAGGATATAGTCGAGGATCCTGCTTTATTTTGGGGCCTTAATCCGAACAGCTCCTCTGCCGTTCATGGCACTGAAATGCTGTAGAGTTCAGAGAAATTGTCTTACAGAATGACTTTGGATTTGTCTGACTGTTTCATCATAATTCTACCCCAGCTCATATTCTGACAAGATGACTACATAGGTAACATGATATGATGCTAGTTTGCCACATTGATGACGACAGCAAATGCCAATAGTACATGAGAAAGGTGGTAATTGCTAGATTTTATAATTATAAATGTACCTTTTCCCTTTCTAGTAAATACATCATTCATGGGTTGACCCTTTATGGATGTGTAAATATTTTCCTACACAACAACTTCTCGTCCAGTGCTCTTAGCAAACACTTGACTATCTGAATCATATTTTAGATCAGTAGTTGCACAATAGTGATTTTCTAATCCTTTCATTCAGTCTACATTTATTAACTGGCATTTCTCTTCTTCTTCTTTGGCTCTATCACTATGGACGTCTGTGTTACAATCCATTAACATCACAATATTATTCTTTTTTCATGCTCAATTTGTCAGAAAGTTGAGGCCTGGGAGTCCTTCCAACTGGTTCATGTTCTCTTGACATCCCCCCACCAATTGCCAATAGTATCTCCAAGATTCATCTTCAGATGGAACAACCTATTTCTCCAAAGAGCCCACATTTCTGATAAGAGAGGGATTTTGGTTAGAAATCACAATCTGGATTTGTTTGTTAGATCTTGTAGACTAAGTAATCAAGATTAAGATGTGATGGCCTGTGATATCATCACACTAGGGCTCTACTAATAGAGTTAAGAAATACAGTTTTAAGAAATTATGGGTTCATATTAATATCTCAACTTCAAACCCAACATCATAGGATTCTTTCTCAGCATTCTACCTTTGAATCTTCCTTCTCCTATAGCAAAATTTCACTATATTCATTTATTTACTCTGTCTTAAAATACACACAAAATAGTTTTGGTTATTTAGAAAAGTGTTATTTAATATCTGAATATTTGATTTTTTTTCAGATACTTTGCTGTTGATTTCTAACTTAATTCTATTCTGAACAGAGGAACACCGTTTTTTTTCTAACTTCATTATGGATTGTTTCTATTGCTATGTGCTCAAGTCTACTGATCTTACTTCTGTAGTATCTCCTTTTTTTCTCAATACCAGCCAGTGAATTTTTCATTGCATTGCAAATTTTCTCCTCATTATGTTCATGTTTTCCTTTAAATCCTCGAGCATGTTTATAGTAGCAATCTAGAAGTCCTCGTCTGCTACTTCCATTATCTCTGTCATTTCTGGATCTTGTACTATTTATTGATTGTTCCATGCTGAGTCACATTTTACTGCTATTTTTAAGTGCAGTGTTTTTTGGTTTTTGATGCTGATTATTGTGAATGTTACCTTTTTGAGTGTCTGTCTAATGTTGCCTTCCCTCGATGAATAATGACTTTTTTTGTTAATCAGTTAAATAGCTTGCAGATCAAACTGTTCAAGTCCTGCTTTTAAGGATACTTAGCCAGGGTTTGGAATAGCCTTAATCTAGAAAAACTTTCGCTCTACTACTAAGTCATGACCTTTCTGTGTTGTCTATTTACACATCAGGTGTTCAAAACCATTTCTCAACCCTGGCTTTTTGAATTTAAAGTCTCAGAGCCTTATGAGAGGTCTAGAAATTGTTCAGCTCACAGCCCTTCGGTAGTACTTTGCCTAACTTTGTGGAGGTTCATTCTACACACGTGCAGCTTAATATTTAGCAACAAACTCAAGGGAAACTTTATGCAGATGTCCAGAGCCCCTTCTCTACATAGCTCTTTACTCTCCTGAATTATGCCCTGAAAATTCCATCTGCTTCAGCCTCCCTGAATGCCAATCTCTATCTCCTCAACTCAGTAAGGTCATCAGGGTCAGCTTGAGATTCTTCTCTCTCTAACCAGAAGTCTCAAATGGGCCTCCAGGAAGAAGTCAAGTGATCAAATGCATTGCTTGGTTCCCTTATCTCAAGGGTCACAACCTTAAGCTCCCTATTCTCCAATTTCTGAAAACAAGTGTTTCATATTTTTTCATAAGCAGTTGTTTAGGGTAAGATATACCAGTAAGTTTAAGATGATTGAAATAGCTCTTTTTATACTATTATTTTGATTTAATGCTTTAAATATTTTGAATGTGTAAACATTTCATTTCAAAATTCAAAACTACATGAAAATGTAAACTCATGAAAGTATCACTTTCATCTCGATTCTTCCAATCCTTTCCTGACTATCCATCCCCCATAGGTTAACATTTTTATTAGTTTCTGGTTTCTCATTAGTTACTACTTTATTTTGTTTCTCACAAATATAGGCAAATATGCATTTTTTTAAACTTTCCCTTTTTCTACACAAAATTTAGCATACTTTACATAATCTTTGGACTTTTCTTTTTCAGTTACCAATTCATGGAGATATTTTTCATTTTGTCACTTTTTGTATCCCTCTCTCTTTACATCTGCATAATATTTAATTGCTGGTAGATGCCACAGTTTATTCAACAATTGCCTCTCTCTAATATTTTGCTTGTATGAACAATGCTGCATATGTTGTTTTGTATTTGTGGAGAAATATCTTCAGGTAAATTTCTAGAAATGGGTTTTCTGAGTCAAAAGGTAAATGCAACATTAGTTTTGTTATGTTTTACCAAATCCCCCTCCTTAGATGCTGTTACCATTTTGTACCCCAACCAGAGAAGTATGTCAGTGCCTATGTACTCATAGTCATTTAAGGATTTTTCTTCATACGTTATGGGGAAAATAGCTTATTATATAGCTTATTTGAAAGAACAGGCAAGTAAGAGCAACTGGAAATCATTGAAAAATAAGGGAAACGATGAGGTAGAGCACTAATAGGTATTAAAACATATATATCCTCCATAATTTAAAACGTTTGGTTTTGCCACATGAATAGACAGACAGATCTCTCTATATGCAGTGACCCTTAAAGATGAACATGGATTTACCTACTCTAAATAACACTATTCCTCAAGGTACACCAGAACTAAATTGTTTTGCATGTGTACAAGGATGTGCATAGCAATGTTATGTGAAGTAGCCCAAATCTAGAAACATCGAAAATATATATTATAATCAAAAATGTTAAAAAATTTATATGGCAGAGAAAATGAATGAGCATGCATTCATACATGGAATAACATGGATAAATTTTGAAAACAATAATTCAAACAATGTTAAATGAAAAAAACTAAACTCAGAAGACTATGATGGCATGATGGCATTTTTATAAAAATGATTTTTATATAAAATTAAGAGCAATAGTTATCTTAAGGAGATGCAAGGAATCAGAAGAAAATACTCCAATAGTTTCACTGGCATAGATAATGATTTAATTATTAAATTCCGTGGTGGGCTTATCAGTAAATTTTATTATTATAGCTCATCATTTTTGCATATATTATGTAATGGGCATTACTAGTACTTTATCTATTTCTCTTCAGATCCTATTCACTGTTTATCTATGCTTCTTTTTAGGCTTTTGTATTTTATTGATTACAAAAGCTCTTAAGTATACATGATTGCCATTAGCCTAAGAGAATCATCTCAGCTTTTGCACAGAGAACCAGAGTACCTGAGAGGTCATTTCCCCCGGGATGGCTCTTAGCTGATAGAGAAAAATCAATAAAAAGAGAAACTGGTTCTATTGGAAATTTTCTCTATCTCCATTGCTCGCTCTCTCTCTCATATTCCTGACCTCCAATATTGGGGAAGATTAGGTTCTCAGTGTTTAGTCTTCTTCCCTTTGTTATCTATGTTTAGTACTTCCGTGAAAATATAGACTCTTGTGGTTGTATGATCATGATTCTCAAAATTGTATCTTTTGCTTAAAACTTTACACCAAACTTCAGATGTGTTTATCTGACTGCCTAATTAACTTCTCCTCTCAGATGTTTAATAGGACCTTCAAATTCAACCAATTTCACATTGAGAACCTAATGTTCCTCCTTAACTTATTCTCCTACAATGTTTCTATTTCAGTAGAGTCTCCCAGCTTCTCAGGCCAAACCATCAGAAAATTTTGCCACTTCTCTTGGGCAGGAAAGAGTTAACTTCTGAAACCAAGGTCATTCAAACCCTACACATTCCAAAGAAAGCCTTGTCTTCAGGATTGGCCCTTGGCTAGCTTTGGGGAGATGAGTTCTGAGGTTCTGAAATATTCTGCTTGCTAAGATTGTTTTCGTATACCTGAGACCTTGGGCTCTGCCGTGCTAGTGACCAGACAAATTTGTCCTAACAAGGTGATTTATGGTATATTAACCAGGGTTCTCCAGAGAAACAAAACCAGTAGAATATATAGAGATAGATATAAGAGGAGATTTATTAATAGAAATTTGCTTGCACAGTAATGGAGGCTAAAAATTTCCATGACCTGCCGTCCACATGCTGGAGAACCAGGAAAGGCAGTGGTGCGATTCAGTCTAAGATCGAAGGCCTGAGAATCAGGGGACCCATGGGAGAAGTCCTGATTTGAGTCTGAAAGCACAAGAACTAGGAGCACTGATTCTGAGGGCAGAAGAATGTTTCAGCTCAAGCCCACAGAGTGAATTCACCTGCCTCCCCCTTTTGTTTTGTTAAGGCCCTCAACGGACTGAATAATGCCCGCTGGCATTGCTGACAGCATCTTAACTCAGTCTACTAACGCAAATGCTAATCTCTTCCAGAGACGCTCTCACAGACACACCCAGAAATGTTTACAAGGGACATATCATAGATTGAAAGACTCAATATTATAAAACCATCATTCTTCTCAAATTGATCCATACAGTAAATGCAGTCTCAATCAAAATCAAAGACCAAGAAGAGCCAAGATAATCAAGAAGAAAAGCAGAAGAGTATAGTATAATGAAGTTATTATAAAGTTACAGAAGGACAGACACTGATAGAGAAACAGATCAATGAAATAGATCATCAACAATGAGACTCACATGTATATGGATATAGTCATAATGAAATGATGGTGTGTTCAATAAATGTAGATTGGATAACCACATGGAAAAATATTTTTTGGCCTATACCTTTACACTATACTTAAAAATCAATTCCAGATGGATTAAAATCTAAATGTGAGAGATGCAACAACATATCCTCTACAAGGAGAAAGTCTTCACGACTTTAGAGTAAGAAAAGTTGTCTTAAACAGGAAAATATTAATAATTTGGAAGAAATTAAAATTAGGAATGCCAGTCCATCCAAAAAATACCATTTATAGGCTGAGAAGGCAAAAATGGGCCAGGGACTTAAACAGAGTATATTCAAATGGACAATAAATACAGAGTTTGGAGAAGATGTGGAACTGACACATTCATGTCCTGCTGGTGAGAAGATCAATAGGTTCTACTACTTGGCAGTACCTACTAAAGCTGAATATAAACTCACTCTATGACCCAGCTAGTGAAGGGCGTATCTAGGGAAAGGCATTCTAGGCAGAGGGAACTGCAAGTTCTTAGGACTGTTGAATACCTGATGCATTTAAACAACAACAAAGAGGCTGGTGTGTTTCCTTTTTTTCCCCTCACTCCCCTCCCATTAGAATGTCAATGACTCAGAGAGAGATCTGACCTGTCTTGTTTGCTGATGTGTTCCTGGCAGTTAGGCTTGTACCTGGCCTAGAGTGTAAGAGCTCAATAAGTGTCTAAGGAATGAATGAAGGAATGAATGAATAGAATGAATAGTTTCCTGGCTTTTCATTAGCACATCTCTTTTATTAATGGCATAAATCTTTATAATGGTCCAAATAATTAAGGGATGGCAAACTTCTGCCCAGGATCATATTTCCTAAAGTGTTTTTGGCGGAGCGTTAGTTCCACAAATCATCTATGGCAATCTGCTTACCATGTCTCCCACTGGGAAAATCGCACTGTTCTTTAGCATATTAAAATATTTTCAAAAGCATATGAAAATATAAAATGCAAAAGGTGCAGAATTCAGAAGTTCTGCAGTTTAAAAATACTCTCGTTAGAACTTTTCAACTATTTCCCAGATTGACCTGACTCTGGAACCCTTTTTACTTAGTGTCTGTTAACACCCTGAGAAAGCCAGTACTCCACCATACGTACCTGGGGAAATTAGGAGAACACTGATAAACAAGCCTTACTGTCAAGAGTTCCGTTGAGGCATTGCAGAGGAACGGTCAAAGACGCCTCTAAGGAGGAACTCGTAACGTGTTGAGGAGTCCAGAGATCTCCTCTTCTTGTCCTTTTCCTTTGGCCAGGTTTTAGGTAAGAGCCACGTGGCTTAAAAGCGGGGAGACGGGTTAAGGCAGCACAGAATAAAAAAAATAAATAAAATGAAACATAGTGGCAGGATTCCCACAGGACCAGTTCCAAAACTCCTGCTGCCTTCAGCGACCATAAAAAAGTCTAAATTCAAAATGAAAGTGCCATGTTCCATTGAGACAGCACCAAGTGCTTAGCATCGTCTCCCGCAGTCCTTGCCTAACACACAGAGGAGGCAGTTTTTTTTTTTTATAGCCATAGTAAAACATAAAAGTAAGGACAAACAGAAGGGGGGGAATCACTAGGGGTTATCCACATATCTGAGTATTTGTTGTGTGACTGAGAGAGTATTTGGTGGTCTGATAATGGGTCCTATATTTCCCCATTTCTCATAATGTAACTTTGAAACTGGTCCCACATTTCACAAGTGTTCTACATATATTTTCAAGTCCAATATTGCCTTTTCTGAGCGGTGACACTGGTGACATTAAGGATCCATGCCTTCCTACAAGATTAATCCTTCTTAATAGCAAGTTTCCCTACCAGAAAAAAAACGAAACAACAACAACAAAACCTTTCTCTTTTACTCAGCATTACACAAACAAGTCAGATGTAATTCTCTGAAGTGAGAATGACATAAAAGATACATACATATACATTCTTGCAGCTAAATTGGTGCCATAAAGTTGTATTACAAATATGAGTAATGCTTTTCTGCGGTGATGTTTAGGGCTATACAAATACAGTTTAGAGACATTTTGGTTTCTTCTACCTTTGCAGGAACGGACGTTAAAAGAAGTCATTACTAAATATTATTGAAGATAAAATTGTTGGTTTATGGCATTTTTTAATATGGTGAACCTAGGCCAAAGATTGAAGCTAGCATTTATTTTATTGCTTTTGACATCCCTTGTTTAAAGGCTCTCAGAAATGAAAAAATTCCAGTGAAAGCTATACTGAAGTTTATTGATTTAATCTCTATAAAGTAAAATCTCAATAAAAATTTATGTCAGCTCATTTAATGAGAAGACAGGAAATGGAATCATTCTTGGAGGCGTTTTTAAATGGTCAATCAGGTATAATTTAACTATCCCCTGGATATCTTTACACAATTGGAGATTACAGCATGTCTTTTCAGGAGAAGTATTTTGTTGATGCCTTTTCATTCTACAGAGAATGTAATGACAGTTATTACAACATGCCACACTACACTGATTGTGCCAAAACAACTCAATAATGCAGAGTCAAATTGGTATCAAGATCTATAAAGAATATATTAATTCTCCTCCCATCTTCCCAAGGTTCAATGGTTCTCAAAGATCTCTAAATGTTAGAATACATATGTGATAAGGAAAATTGATATATCGTTAAAAGTTCTGTAGAGAGCTGTTGTTGTAATCCTATTAAATGTTGGATGTCTATTATGTTGAATTGTATTAAAGGTTAAGTTTGGAGACGTAAAGTTTTGTTTTGGTTTCTCTCATACTATATATGTGACTAAATCAAACCTCAGATGTTCTCATCAGTAAATAAGAATAACTTAGGCTCTAATAACGTGGATATTATGTTAAATTTATCACAAATAACTTAAGGGAAATATACATATATATATTAAATATTAAATTAATATTATATTAGTAATAATAATTAACATGTTAAATTTTATAAATTGAAGTCTAAACTATAAATATATATACACACAATGCTAGCCAATATCAATAATGTGTGTCCTCTAAAATTTTAGAAAAAATCTCTTCCACGGTGCTCTTCCAGTCAAACTTATTGTGCCTTTATCTACCAAATAGGTCATTTCTTTTCTTCTTTTTCTTTTTTTATTTGAGGTAGATTAGCCCTGAGCTACCATCCGCCACCAATCCTCCTGTTTTTGCTGAGGAAGACTGGCCCTGAGCTAACATCCGTGACTCTCTTCCTCTATTTTATTTGTGGGACGCCTGCCACAGCATGGCTTGATATGCAGTGCACACGTCTGAACCTAGGATCCAAACAGGCGAACCACAGGCTGCCAAAGCGGAGCATGCGAAGTCAACTGCTATGCTACTGGGCCGGCCCCATCAAATAGGTAATTTCTTGTTAGCCAATAACTAGCTACCTTTGCTTAGTAAGGCGAGCTCCCTTACATGCCTGCCCAATGGTAACAGCATCTCCTCAGGATCTATGTCTCCTTCTCTCTGTGTATGCTCTTTCTGGACAATCTTCTCCACTATTTTGACACAATAGTAATGTCTCCAACATTTCCTGACTAGATCCTTACCGTCAAATCCAAACACCACATGTCTAATTTCACCTGGCAATTCCCCTTGGTTGTCCTATAAACACATCCAGTTCAACTTCTGATTACCAGAATTGTTAAGACAATCAGTGCTTGGCCCAGATGTCGGAATGCAGTCATTGGTCAGACAGTTGATGCTGTAGAGGGAGCCAGCTTGCCCTGCCTTCTAAGGGGAAGGTGCACCCTTCTGTGCCCCAGCTGGGTCATTAGAATGTCCTCATATTAGAAGTATTTGCCCCTGAGTTGTGTTACCAGATTTGGCAAATAAAACACAGGACCCCCAGTTAATTTTGGATAAATAACAAATATGTATACACATAGTATTTGTCACATAATATTTGGAATATACTTATGATAAAAATATTTGTTGTTTGACATTAAAAATTACCTGGGCATCCTTTATGTTATCTGGCAATCCAAACTCTGGAGACAACAATTCACACATGTGCTTGGGTTGGTCTCCAGGTAAAGCAGAAATGAAGAAAGAAGACATTAGTTTTCTTGATTTGGGTTATAAATAGGGTTAACCTACAATTCAAATCCTGTTACTGTATTTTGTATAACAAAATCTTTCCTAAGTGTTACTGATTAGTTTTTGATAACAGTTTGGATAATGGTTATGAAACACTTTCCATCTTAAGATTGCATTTGACTATTCAGGGAGGAATTTTATTTCCTTTCCCACGTTTATTCCTCTCTCAAGTTCATCAGAAACTGAGAAGCAGAAGCATCCCCAGCATATTTAACAATCGATTTAACTCCATCACATTGGACATCATTATTTCATAAATAGGAATCAAAACTTGCTGATATAAAACCTTAACCCTGACATTCAATTCTCTACATGTAACTTTAAAGAAATACTTTAATATCTTTAGAATAAATTCAACATCTATTTTCTTTTTGTTCTTTGCTGCCATTTTTATAACTTTTAACATTTTAATCATTACGCTTTTACTTTGGTACAACCTACTTGCTCTAGTATTTGAATAATTCCTCCTGCAACAACACACACTTCTGTACAAAGTTCCGAAATTCTAGCCACTGATACTCTCCTCGTCTCTGAATGGTTACTGTACCTCTAGCATCAACCGCCTACATTAACATTTGAAACTGCGTCATCATTGAGTTTTAGTTCCTTTCTCTGCGGAATCTCTCTTGTACATCTATTTACAAGATCATTCAGGGGGGTCTAAGCTCTCTGCTTATTATGCAACAACACAATAGCACAATGTCAACTCCAATAACTTCTCAATGAATGAGCTCCTTATTCACGTCTTGTGACCTTTTGAAATAGAAAAACATTAGAAAAGGTGGTTAGGAGTTCTATCTTGCTTTGAGATTATATTTACAAATATATGTAAAAATAGCCACAAATTAAACAGTAATGCACTTGAAGGAGTGCTGCCTTGGTAACTTTTCAGAGATTCTGTCATTCTGCTTAATGAAAGCACAACACATCCTGATTTTAGAAAATCTTTGAAATGAAGAAAGTGCAAGAAAAAATAAAACACTCATAATCCTACTCCTCCGCTCTATTCAACGTGAAGTAATTGATCAACTTCTTTCTTCTCTAAATATGCAATATTAAGATCAGAGCTCATATAAAATTCTGAATCTGACTTTTTTTCACATGGAATTATACTGTGAGCATTTCTCCATTTTATTAAATTATTTAGATATTTGAGGCAGAATAATTATGTAGTGATCTTTAATAAAGATAAATAACTGTTATATATAAGATTTCTTAACATGTAGCCATGACTACAATTCTGAATAATTCTTTGTTAGGATTAGCAATACCTGGTCAAAAGTCACACTTTATTTAAATCTTCTAATGCATATCTCTAGTTATTTGCAGAAGGTTTGTGGCAATTACATTCTCATTAGAAGTCCATTTTAACACAGTCCAATAAATAATACTTTTGTTCAAGCTTTATTGATTTTATATGTGAAGAAGCATACTATTTTTGTTTAACGAGTTACTTTGATTATACTGTAAATTAAATGTACATTCACACATTTTCATCATTATTTTTCTCTTTACTCGCTTTTATTTGGAAGTACTGTTAATTCCTAAGGTACAATTGAAATTTGGGATATTATTTTACCTTTATTTCAATGTAAGAAATCTTTACAAGTTAATTAAATAAAGTCTTTGGCTGTTGTTAGTGTTGCAAATAATTTCTGTATTTGGCATTAGCTTTTCTTTTCCGAGCTTTGAAAGAGGTTGTGTAGCATGATGGTTAAGAGATGAATATGAATAAACCATGATCGCTTGCACATACAAGTTGAATTTGTGCTTGCATTTTTCCATCTATAAAAGGAGGATAATAATAATAATACAAATTTCATAAGGTTTTTTTAAGGGAAAATGAGTTAGTGTATACACACAGTATCTTTGTTATGCCTGGCATGTTATAGTGTTCAATAAATGCTATCCATTATAGGCACACAATTTTTTAACAGCTGTATTGAGATACAACTCACAGACCATATAATTCACTCATTTGAAGTGTGCGAAATCCAATGACTTTTAGTATATTCATAAGATTGTGCAACCATCACCACAATTTTAGAATATTTTCATCACTCCAAAAAGAAACCTTGCAACTCTTAGCCACAATTCTGCAACACTCCCTGGCCCTTGATCATCACTAATGTACTTTTCATCTCTATAGATTTGCCTATCATACACAGTTCATTTAAATGGAACCGCAAAATATCTGATTCTTTATGTCTGGTTTTTTTCACTTAGCATATGTTTTCAAGTTTTATTGATATTCTACCATGTATCAGTACTTAATTCCTTTTGATGGCTGAATAATATTCTATCATATAGATAGACTACATTTTATTTAGTCATCAGTTGATGCATACTCAGTTGTTTTCCACATTTTGGCTATTACAAATAGTGCTTCTATGAAGATTCGTGTGCAAGTTTTTCTGTAGATATTTTTACACTTCTCTTAGATATATACCAGGATTTGTATGGCTGGGTCATGTGATTGCTCTAAGTTTAATGTTTGAGGAACTTGTTTACTAAAGGCATTGTGCAATTTTGCATACATTTGCAATGTATGAGGATTCTAATTTTTCCTCATTCTTGTCAACATCTGTCATTTTGGTTACAGACATCCTAATGGATTCCAGGTGATATCTCATTGTGGTTTTGATCTGCATTCCCCTCAGGGCTCATGATGTTGAGCACCATTTCATACGCTTTCTGTCCACTATATATCTTTGGATAAATATTGATTCAGATCCTTTGCTGAGTTTTTGGTTGGGCTATTTGTCTTTTTGGTTATTGAGTTTTAAGAATTCTTTATATATTCTAGGTACAAGTCCTTTATCAAATATATGATTTGAAAATATCTTTTCCCATTCTGGAGGTGTCAAAATGGCATCCTTTGCAGCATAAAAGTTTTTAATTTTCATGATATCCAATTTACCTTTTTCTTTTGTTGTGAGTATTTTTGTGTCATAGCTAAGAAACCACTGCTTAAGATTTGAAATTGGAGAATAAGACTCCTCCAGCTTAGTGCCCCATTTGTAAGATTGTATTGGCTATTCTCCTTTGATACTCTTCATGAAGTTTAGGAATGGCTTATCAATTTATGCAAAGAAGACAGTCGGATTTTGACGGGGATTTGGGGAATTTGTACATCAATTTGGGGAGTATTCCTATCTTAATATTGAATCTTCTGATCCATGAACATGTGATGTCTTTTTGGTAATTTAGATCTTTAATTTCTTTCAACAAAGTCTTGTAGTTTTCAGAACACATGTTTTGCATTTTATTTGTTCATTTTACTCCTAAGTATTTTAATAATTTTGATGCTATAATAATTTGGATTTTCTTCTTACTTTCACTTTTGGATTGTTCATTGCAAGTGTATAGAAATGCAATTGATTTTTTTGTATTGCTTAGGTATATGGAAACCTTGCTTAGCTTGCTTATTAATTCTAGTAGTTTTTTTGGTGTGTGGATTCCTTAGGATTTTCTATAGACAAGATTACGTGTCTGGTATTTTCACCATGAGCAATTTTGTTGTAGACATCTTTGCTGCAACATTTTTGCTGTATAACTAGTTGGCCTTAAGGCAATTTTGCCATAAAAGATCAGACAACTGGTTGACAGTTTGGCTTGACAGTTTGGTTTCAACTAGAAAATCCGGTGATAAAACTTAGCGTAAGTGTGAAATAAGAATGTAAAGCCAGATTGCATACTATACCAGAAAATGATAACACATCAGTTTGCAAATCCTGGAGCGAGTACAGTCATCCCTCCCACCTGTCAAAACCAAAGGTTTCCCAAGCTATGGTGAACATGAGGGTCGACAAGAAATTCACAACAGTCCTCTACAGCATTGATTGTCAATTATTTAGCTAATTTCCATACAACAGCTTGTTCTCTCCCTTTACCAAATTTATCGTGCAATATTAGAAGTTGGAGGCAAAATAAGAACTAAGCTCCTCCTATTCCCCCCTAAAAAAGAAATGATATGTGATTCCTGATGAGTATAAATTTTTTCAAACTGGTAAAATTTCGTTGCTACTTGATAGTGGAGAGCATGATGTAGACAGAATTTTGGGCTTTGCCACAGAATCTGGCTTAGATGTTTTGGTGAAATATAAGGACTGGACATGTGATAGAACGTGTAAATGTACTCCAGGTGTGTGCTACATGTTTCATTATGTCCTTTTAATGTCACTCTTTTATTTTATTTTCATTATTTATATTTTTATGGCAAAATTGCCTTACAGCCAATTAGTTATGTGATGGACATGTTTGTGGTAAAAATGCTTGTGGCAAAGATGCTGACGGTGAAAGTATCTAGAACTCTGAGATTATGTTATCCAAGAACAGAGATAGGTTTACTTCTTATTTTCCAATATAGAAGATTTTATTTGTTTTTCTTGCCTAATTTCCCTAGGTAGAGCCTCCAGTACAATGTTGGATAGAAGTATCAAGACCAGATATCCTTGCCTTGTTACTGATCTTAGAGAGAAAGCTTTCAGTCTTTCACCACCAAATACCATGTTGGCTGTGAGTATTTAGATACCCTTTATCATGTCAGCACAGTTTCCCTCTATTTCCAGTTTGTTAAATTTTTTTTTAATCATGAAGGAATATTGAATTTTGAAAATTTTTTATGTCTATTGAGATGATCATGTCACCTTTGTCCTTTATTCTATTCACATTATGTGTTACATTAAATGATTTTTGGATGTTAGACCAACCTTGCATTCACGGGATAAATCTCACTTGGTCGTAGTGTATAATCCTTTATATGTGTTTACGAAGTCGGTTTGCTTATATTTTATTGAGGATTTTTGTGTCTATATTCATAAGATATATTCTTCTATAGCTTTGTTTTCTCTCTGTCTTGTCTAGCCTTGATATGACGGTAATATTGGTCTCATTGACTGAGCTAGTAAGGGTTCCCTCCTCTTCTAGTTTTTGTAGAGTTTATGAAGAATTGGTATTGTCTTCTTTAAATATTTGGTAGTATTCACCAGTGAACACATCTGGGCCTGGGCTTTTCTTTTTGGGCAGATTTTTAATCACTAACTAAATCTTTTTACTTGTTATAGGCTGCTATGGAATGCACTGTGTGCCCCCAGATCCACGTGTTGAAGCATTAACCCCCAATGTGATTGTATTTGGAGATAGGGACTGTAAGGTGGTAATTAAGGTTAGATCAGGTCTTAAGGATGGGACCCTGATACAATAGGATCTGTCCTTATAAGAAGAGACACCAGAGACCTCTTACTCTCTCTCTTTCCAGGTGTATACAAAGAAGAGGCCATGTAAGCACACAGTGAGATGGCAGCTGCCTACAAGCCAGGAATAGAGGCCTCATCAGAAACTGATCATGCTGGCATTCTGATCTCAGACTTCTGAACTCCAGAACTGTAAGAAAATAAATATCCATTGTTTAAGTCATCCAGTCTATGATAATTTGCTATAGCAGCTTGAACAAAATAAGACACAGGCCTAATTACAATTTTCCATTTCTTCATGATTCAGTTTCAACAGTTTGCATCTTTTAATGAATTCATTCATTTCATCTAAGTGATCTATTTTTCTTTTTGCATTCAGTTCATTATATTCCCTTATAATCCTTTTATTTCTTTAAGATCAGTAGTAATGTTCCTTTTTCTCATTCTTGATTTTAGTAACTTAAGTCTTCTCTGGTTTTTTTTTTTGGTCAATTTATCCACAGGTTTGCCAATTTTATTGATCTTCAAATTTTGGTTTGGTTGATTTTTCTTTATTGTTTTCTATACTTAATTTCATTTAATTTGCTTATAATCCATTTGCTTTCTTCAATTTTAGATTACTCTTCTTTTTTCAGTGTCTTAAGATAAAAGATTAAATTGTTGATTTGAGATACTTCCTCCTTTTCTAGATGCCTTTACATCTATAAATTTCCTTCTAGGCACTGCCTAACCTGCATATCATAAGTAATAGTATGTTATGCCTTCATTTTCATTCATCTCAAGGCATTTTCTAATTTCCCACATAATTTCCACTTTGGCCCACCAGTAATTTAGTGGTGTGTTAGTCTACATATTTGTAGGTTTCCCAAATTTTATTCTGGTGTGAATTTCTAATTTCATTCTATTATGATCAAAGAACATAATTTGTGCAATTTCAATCCGTTTAAATTTATTGAGGCTTGTTTTATGCCCTACCATATGGTTTGTCCTGGACAGTATTTCATGTGCACTTAAGAATGTACATTCCACTCGTACTGTGCGGAGTGTACTACACATGTCTGTTAGGTCTACTTTCTTCAAGTCTTAGATGTCCTAGTTGATCTTCTGTCTAGTTTTTCTAGCCATTATTGAAAGTGAGGTACTGAAGTCTCCAAATATTATTGTTGCATTGACTATTTGTTCCTTCAATTCTGTCAATTGTTGCCTCATATGTTTTGAGGCTCTGTTGTTAGGCACACGTATGTTTGTAATTGTTATATTCTCCTGCGGGATTGACTCTTTTATCATTATAAAATGTCCTTCTTTACCTCTAATAGCGTTTTTTAAAATTATAAGCCTATTTTGCCTGATATTAGTATGGGACTCCAGCTTTCTTGTGGTGGTTATTTACACAATATATCTTTTTTAATCCTTTTACTTTTCACCTGTTTGTATGTTTGAATCTAAAGTATGTCTCCCACAGACAGCTTATAGTTGCATCTTGTTTGTTTTTATCCAATCTGACAATATCTGACTCTTTAAATGTTCGTGCTAGAAGTTAGCTATTAACCTTATTAGAATCCTCTTATAAGTGATGTCATCTTTTTCTCCTGCTGTTTTCGAGATTTTCACCTTGTCTTTGGCTTTCAGCATTTTTACTATGGTATACCCATTTGTGGACCTTTGTTCATTTATCCTTCTTGGAGTTCACTGAGCTTCTTGGATGTGTGGATTAATATTTTTAAAAAACTTTAGTGGGGCTGGCCCCATGGCTGAGTGGTTAAGTTCACATGTTCTGCTTCAGCAGCCCAGGGTTTCACCAGTTTGGATCCTGGACATGGACCTAGCACTGCTCATCAAGCCATGCTGAGCTGACGTCCCACATAGCAGAGTCCGAAGGATCCACAACTAGAATATACAACTATGTACTGGGGAGCATTGGGAAGAAGAAGAAAAACAACAACAAAAAACTTTGGGAGGATTTTGTAATTATTATTTTTTGGAATATTTTTCCTTTTCCTTCCTCTTTCTTTTCTTGTTCTTGTATTCCATTACACATATTTTGGTTCACTGAACAGTCTCCCACATTTCTCTGAGGCTCTGTTCATTTCTTTTCATTCTTTATTCCCTCTGTTCTTTTTTTTTTTTAAAGATTGTCCCCTGAGCTAACATCTGTTTCCAATCTTCTTTTTTTCTATTTTGTTTTTTCTTCTTCCTCACCCCATAGCCCCCCAGTATGTAGTTGTATATCTTAGTTGTAGGTCCTTCTGGTTGTGCTATGTGGGACCCTGCCTGAGCATGGCTTGATGAGCAGTGCCATGTCTGTTCCCAGGATCCAAACTGTGAAACCCTGGGTCACCAAAGCAGAGTATGCAAACTTGGCCACTTGGCCATGGGACTTGCTCCCTCTCTGTTCTTCTGATTGCATAATCTCCACTGATCTTTCCTCGAGTTTACTAATTCCTTCTTCTGACAGTTCACATGCAGTAGTAAGCCCCTTTAGTGAAATTTTCATTTAAGTTATTGTACATTTAAATTCAAAAATTTCTATTTGGTTCTTTTTTAATAATTTCTCTCTCTTTCCTGATAGTACTTTTTAATGTGACATTGCCATCATACTCTCCTTTATGTCTTTAATCATGGTTTCTTTTCTTTAACATATTTATAATGGCTGTGTTGAAGCCTTTCTCAGATAAATCTGACATCTGGTCACTCCCACTGTCAGTTTTTATTTTATTTTTTCACCCAAAATACAGACTATACTTTCTTGTTACATTGCATGTCTCATAATTTTTTGTTGGAAAGTAAACATTTTAGGTGATATATTGTAGCAATTCTGAGCACTTATTTCTTGCACACACATACCCACCACTCCACCCATGACTCCAGGGCACAGTCACCCTCAGATGACAGAGGTTTTGGCAGACCTCTCTTTGGTTGTCTCTTTCCATGACCACACACAGCTATGAAGCCCCACTAACTGCCAAGTGACCACTTTATTTGGCATAAAATGCTTTATAGACTAATCCAAACAAATTAAGACTCATTTGACAGTTCCTGAGTCAGTGCTTGAGTTTTTTCTAAACTCAAAAAGACTCTTTCCCACTGTCTGCTTTCCCATTTGTCTCTGACAAACTAGCTGGCCTACAATTTTGCTTAAATATTCAATGAATCAGTCAATTTCCTCTCAATTGCCTTTCACCACAACTTCCACTGTTTTGAGAGTGCCCTTAGGCCCGAACTTGTCTACACTCTTAGAAATTAAGTCACTTCCTTTGGGAGGGGATTTCGAATTCTATATTCTATGGCCTGCTACTGCCACTGAACAGAATTTTGAGCAAAGCTTCTGATAATGGGGGCAGGGACAGTTGTGTGCTTCCCTCTGAGTGGCATTCCTCTTTAGGAGCTAAGCACTTGGTTGGGGAAAAGGAGGAGCAGCACAAAGATCTCCTAGGCTCACCTCTTTTAGCCTTGAACTCCCACCTTACAAGCCAGAGCAAGGGCTATTGGTTCCTAGTATTCTCAGTTCTGCTACACCCAAGGTAGACCCTCTGTGTCAGAAATGGGCACTAGACAGATGAATGAAGCCCTTACCTCACAGCTGCATGCCCCCAGAACTTAGCCACAGCAACAGACTTTGGCGGAAGGATGAAAAGTGCTGATGACAATAGTCCTGGGAAGATAGTCCTCCAGCTGGGACCTGGGGGCTAGTGAGAGCCCATTATTTTTGGATGTACCTGTCTGGAGAGAGTTTTCATCTTTCTGAGCTGGCAAGTGGGAGGGAGGGCATGGATCTCGGGTCAAATATCACAGATCCTTACCGAGTTTTAATACCTTTTACTGAATTTCTTTTCATTTGTTGTAAGCTTAGGCAATGCAGAGAAACATTTTTTTTCCAACGGTTTCATTGGGGAGTGGGTCCACAGAGATGTTCACGCTGTCATTCCAGAAGTGGATCTTGAAATCTTATTTTAATCTTAAATGTTAAAATAGTTCCCTAAGTGAATACATTGTTTTCTCTGGCTTCAAACATCTCTGTAGTACTAAATTTCACAAAACAACGAAAACTTGTGGGCTCCCAAGTTTCTATGTGATAAATTCTTATCCATTACAAGGGTAATCACAAGTCATTTTCAGACATACAAGACAGCAACACTGCCTATGTGTTCTTCCAAGAAAATTACATGAAGATTTGTTCCAGATAACAGGAAGACAAGTGAAGAGAAAATCTTGCTATTATAGGTCTGGTGCAGAGTATAGAAAATTAGATGTAAATAATTACTGTTAAATTTGTAGTAAACCTCAATGCAAAGGTCTAATATAAAGACTGGTAGTGGCGGTTGTGGTATTATTCGTAGTAATCCTCATCTTACACAAGGGAGAACTTGATAGATAGTATTTCATTCTTGAGTTGATAATTGGATGAATTTACACACACGTGTACATCCACAAAATCTTTCTTGTTTGTTCTATAAATGAGATTTTAATACGCGTCTTACACAGCTTACTTCCTTTCACTAAGCAATGGCTCTGGGTGTTCCTCTGCAGCATGCGTAGGTCCTCCTCATTCTTCGTAACAGCTGCTTGTTCAACAATTGTGTGAGGCTGTTATCCTCTAGAAGTATTTGTACTATTGGACAAACTATTTCCCTAGGAAGGTTGGCCTTTGTTATGGAGAACACCCTGGGGGGGGGGTCTTTCAAAATTGTAATTTTTCCTTCCCTCTGTCTTAAACACAAAGGGATTTTTCTTGGAACTTCACTGTGAAATTAAACCCAAATATATCCTATCATTTCTTTATGAGGTTTTGCTTCCTGTCTTTGTAAGAAATCTCTCACGTCCCCTAGACAGCACTTACAGCTTATAAATATTTGTCTCTTTAAACTTTTAGGACTTTTTTAGGACTTTAATACATTTGAACATTATGCTTTATGGATATCCCAATGGTTATCTAGTTATTTTAGTACTACCTATTAAATTATTCATCTTATTGTAATTGCTTTATACTGTCATCTATATCTTATATTAAAATTGTATTTATTATTGAGTCAATTTCTGGTATCTCTAATCTTTTCTATTGCTTTGTCAATTACTATTCAAACATTATGTTTATTTGATTATGCTAGCTTTTTCTTATATTTGATAAGGTTAAGATTTTTGAATATATACTCACTGCTGTTCTTTTGTAATTTTTATTTATTTATTTATTTATTTATTATTTATTTTGAGGAAGGTTAGCCCTGAGCTAACATCTGCTGCCAATCCTCCTCTTTTTGCTGAGGAAGACTGGCCCTGAGCTAACATCCATGCCCATCTTCCTCTACTTTATGTGTAGGATGCCTGCCACAGCATGGCTTGACGAGCAGTGTGTAGGTCCACACCTGGGATCTGAACTGGCAAACTCCGGGCCACTGAAGCAGAATATGTGAACTTAACCAGTGCACCACTGGGCCAGCCCCTCATTGCTGTTCTTTTAAATATTTTTCTTGGTTCTTCTTGGCTACATTTATTTAAATTGTATTGCATAAATAAATACATTTATTATATCATAAAATATTAAATATATTCTCAATCCAACAAGTGAAAACAAAGATATTCTAATTAAAATTGCATTAAATTTATATAATAATTTGGAAGAAGTCAATGTTTTATTGTCTTTCTATCTACCTTTCAAAAATATGAAAATGAAATTGCTTGCATAATCTAGATCCTCAGAATCCTGAAATGGGAATGACAATGGTCCCACTAATAATAAAACCATTATCAAGCATAAATAAGTAAATGATAAGGTGAAGCTGAATATCTATTGACCAGTCTGATGGCCGTGGGGCAAGGGAATTGATGGAAAAGGAATTACGGAAGTTACAAAAGAGAGGAGGGGAGAATAAGGGTGATAACCTTTCCTGCTACTGAATCTCCATCAGAATACAGCTAGTTTGGTATTCCTTGAGTATCTAAGAAAACAAATAGCCCTCTATATTTATTTATTTATTATATTTATTAATTTATTATATTTATTTATTTACTATATTTATATGTTATTGTATTTAGTTATAAATTAATATATTATGTGTGCATATAATAATTATATACACACAAATATTATATATGTGTTTATATATAATTATTCTTTTTCCCATAAATATCTACAGAGGATGTGCATGTTTGAGTTTACTTTTTACTGTATATAACAGAATTAGAAGAGGAACGTACATCCCTCAGAGATTAGGTGAAATTCCTAGAAAAAAATATAACAGACCTATGCTCACAATAAACTAAAATAATAACCAATTCATTTTATAGTCATTAAATAAATTGAATTCACCGTTAAATATTTTTCCACAAATAAAAGAGTCCTATTAAAACAAAATAACAACATCAATAACAACAAAACAAACAATAATAATAGAATCCAGCAAATTCTAATGTTAGATACTTTTTTTTAAGGTAGCCTCTTCAACTCTATTTATGATGCAAGAGAATTTTATAACAGATTAAAATTGGCTTGGTACCAAAATAAAATTACATGCTAATCTCAGTCATCAATACCAAAGTAAAAAAAGAAAGAAAGAATCTAAAAATGAACGAAAATGAGCCTGCATTTTGCCTAAGTTGGGTTTATCCTATTAATGATGGATAGTTCAATATTACAACATTAATCAATGTAATTCACCACATTAACAGATTAAAGCTAAAGAAAGCATATGATCCTTTCAAAAGACATAAAAAAAGAAAGCTATAAAAGCAAAATCAATAAAATTCATCCATTCAAGGGATAAAACAACTTTTAGCTAACACAATAGATGGTAATTTCCTTAGCTCAATAAAAGTTATCTGCAAAAGATTCACATGAAATATTATACTCAACAGTAAAATCTTTTGGACAGTTATTTAAAATCAGAACTCAAATGTGGACGATTGCTGTCACTGCCTCCATTCCACATTGTGCAAGACTCTTTGTCAGCTCCCTAAGTTAAGGATACAGAAACAAAGTATGTAATGATAGGAAAGATTTTATTTGCAGATGATGTGAGCATCTACATAGAATTCTAGATGAACTCAGTATTCTATACAATTCAAAGATTATATAAGACAAATGATGAGAATTATAGAGAAAGTTTTGGCAACATTGTTGCATATTACATCATTTTGTGAAAGTAATCAGCATTTATAGCAGCAAAAGATCTGATTTTTATGAAATATAACTTACAAGAGCACAAAATATATAAGGCATAAGTGATCTACGTGCAAATAATTTTGTAAAAAAAAGTTCAAGAAATAGACTTAAATCCCCAAAAATGAAGAACTATAGTGCATTTATGAATAAAAAGATGAAATATTTACTCCTTGTCAGTTTCCCCAAAATTAATCTATTCAGTACAATTTCAGCCTAAATATGATCACAGTTTTCTATGGAACTTGATAAGTTGGTTCTAAAATTTACATGGAAATGCAAAATTTTAATAATAGCTAAGACCCTCTACAGAAGAACAAGCTGAGGAATCTTACCCCTCAGACATAAAGGCTAATAATCAAGTTAAAGTTATGAAGGTAGACTGAAACGCAGTAGGGTTAAATAAGACTAATGACGCTGAATAGAGAGCTCTGAAGCAGACCTATAGATTTATTGTATTTGATATTTGGCAAAATCTACATTTTAAGTCAAAGAGGAAAAAAATAAATTTTCAATAAATACGGCTGAACCACTGATTATCTATGAGGAAAAACATGAAATTTAATCTCTGCCTTGAACTATATTCTCAACCATATTCCTAGTAGATTAAGGATTTAAGTATGAAAAAGAAAACTTTAAATTTTCACAGATAATTTAAGACTATGTCTCATATAATCAACTATCATTCATCACCATAAAGAGGATGAAAATACTAGTTACACCCTTGGAAGAGATCATCATTAAGAAAATGAAAGAACCTCAATGAATCAACAAGAAACAGAAGAAAAATCAGCAAAGAACTCGAATAGGCATTTTACAGGAGAGGAAATGGGAATCAACCATGTGAAAAAGTCCTTCTGGGGGCCAGCCCGGTGGCACAGCAGTTAAGTTCTCGTGTTCTGCTTCAGTGGCCAGGGGTTTGCCGGTTCAAATCCTGGTTGTGTACCCACACACCACTTGTCAAGCAAGCCAAGCTGTGGCAAGCATCCCACATAAAATAGAGGAAGGTGGGCATGGATGTTAGCTCAGGGCCAGTCTTCCTCAGCAAAAAGAGGAGGATTGGCAGCAGGTGTTAGCTCAGGGCTAATCTTCCTCAAAAAAATTAAAAATTAAAAAAAAAATTAAAGCATCCATCTGACTGATAATCAAGGAAATTCAAATTGTGACAGCAGTATAATTTTATGCATAACAGATTGGCAAAAATTAAAATTTGATAATAAGTCTTGGATAAGATATCCAACACATATACTCTGCTGGTAGGAATGCAAATTATTTATCTTTCAGAAAGCAATTGAGTATTCCCAAGTAAAGCTGAACAGATATGCACTCTTTGACCAGTAACTTAACTATTAACTGAATATCCTGAAGAAGCCTTTGTTCCTTTCCATCAAGAGACATATTCAGCATTGTATATAGTTACATCATTTATAAGACCAAAAGCTGAGAGCAATTCAAATGCCGGCAGCAGAGCAATTGGTAATCACGTAAAGGAATAGGATACAACAAATAAACTATAGTTACACACTTTATGATATTAAAAGGAAAAAACAAGTCAGAATGTATATATATACATTTTTATCTAAGTCACAAATGAGCAAAACTAAACAAAAAAGTCATCAAATTAATTTTACAGAGAATTATTAACACAAAATCAAGATGGTAATAACTTCCAGAGAGGAAAGACTGGGAAAAGATCCAAAAGATGCCTACAGGGGATTTTTCAACAATATTGACAATGTTCTATGTATTTAGCTAGACAAAATGCATGCACATGTATTCGTTGATGACTATTCTTTACCCTGCACATAAATGTCATATCTATAGGCCAGAATAAAACAATTATAATGATATTTTAAATTAATTGTGCCTTTTCTATTCTCACAGTGTAAATAATATACCTAATGTTTTTTGCTTGGAATGAATTCTTTTTGGAGAGTTTGTTGAAACTACCATCAGAAAGATGTCTTGAACAGCCTGGAACAGCATCTTAAAAGGAGGTGAGTGGATTTTATGATAGGTAACCTTTCAATTTGTGTGCCTTTAGGGGGTTTCCGCCCTGATTCTACTTCGAGAATCTTTATGTCTCTCTATAAGCCAACTTTTATAAGTATAAAACTCTTATAAAATGCCATTTATGTATTTTTGTTTAATTCTGATGTATCTTTATTTTATGAAGATGCCTGCCTCAAACATATTGATCTGCGGAAGGGACTTAGCCCTCACTTTAGAAATCCCTACAGTGAATTAGGAAGTTGTTTTGCCCTAAAGAGGCAAAGCAAGCCAGAGGAGAAATCAAATGCTCTCTGAATCAAGAGACAAAACTGAGCTAATCACTTTAGATAGATTCCATCGCTTTCACAGCTGGGAGTATTGTGCTCATTTCATAAATATGCTTTCCTATTTTCTTGGTATTAGTCAGTTTGCTTGAATGGATTAGAAATGTGAAAGCTGTTTTGTCTAATGTCATCGTAAATTCGTATCCTGTTATAAGAATGCTTATATCCTGATAAGCATTGATATCTCCCCCTAGCTTCCTTTGCCTGGTTTGTGAGGCAAGGGGTGAAATACCACACAAAGGTCTAAACCCAAAGTTCTTAAGCTCTTGTAGCAGCTTGCAAATTGTTAAAAAGATATTTAATCCACTGAATTAAGGGTCATATTCAAGCTGTTCGAAGAGTTGGGCACTAGAACAGAAGTGAGATTCAGGAACAATACATTCTTTCTTCTCCTTGCAGAGGCCTTGCCTACAGACAACGTCCCCCCCGCCATGAGCAGTGCAGCTGGATCAGGTAGTCACCCGAAATTTCTTTAGAACACAGGATAAGATCCTACAAATATTCTGATTACTATATCTCTGATTAAGAGGGTAAAAGACCTTTCAAAGGCATTTTAGTGGGCCAGAGTCGGGTTGAAGGAAAGCCCAGGGCTGTTCAGAGTATAGAAGTTTGAGACAACTTTTACAAAACACCTGAACTGCCTTAATGGGTAACAATTGCTGTAATGAAAACAGAGAATGAGTAGCAGTTTGCTCTTTTCCCAAAAGGGCCATAATAATATCTATCCCACTTGCTCTTCCAGATCCGTGCCATGCCTCCACCAAGGAGTGGAGTCTGAATCTCCTCCCCTTGGAACTGGGTAGATGTTTGTGACTGTCTCCACTAACAGACCCAGGGAAAGTATCACCATGTGACTTGGAGACTAGATCATGAAGGCAGCACAGCTTTCCACCTGGCTCTGTCTTGGGACGCTCACCTTTGGAAGCCATGCTAGAAGAAGCCCAGGCCACATGGAGTTGCATGTCAAGTAAAACAAAGGCCTCCAGTCCTCAGCCCTTCTCAGCTTCCAGGCAACAGCTAGAAAGTACCAACTGTGGCTATGCGGGTGAGCCAAATGGGAAGCAGATGCTCCAGCCCTTAGCTGAAGCTGCCTGGAGCAGGGCTGAGTACTTCTCACCAAATCAGCCCAATTGAAAGCTTCTGAGGAAAATAAATAATTATTATTTTAAACTACTCAACTTTAGGGTGGTTTGTTATGCAGCAATATATAGCTGGAACAAAAGTCCACAAATTATGGCTGGGTAGGAACTAATAAAGTGACTCAGAAAGAAAAACATTGGTGGGCTTTGAAGGAACTCTAAAATCAAAAAAGTTTCTTTAAGTTCTTCAAAGGAAAAATTCTGTGGGGCCATTGGAAGAGGTTCTTCAAAGTAAGCTTTGAATTAAAAAGATAATTGAGAAAATAATTAGATTGTTTAATTTATGCTTCAATGGAGTTTCTTTGGATGAATGGCTGTCCTAAGTTCTCCTTTGAAGTAGGGATCGCCAGTGTAGCCAAAGCCTTCTAGAACTTCTTGGCAAAAGAGATGCCAATAACTACTAAGATGTAATCAAATCCTCAACTTCTAGGGGCGGGCCCAATGGTGTAGTGGTTAGATTTGTGCACTCTGCTTCGGTGGCCCAGGGTTCACAGGTTCAGATTCCAGGTGCGGACCAGTGCACCACTCATCAAGCCATGCTGAAGCGGCATCCCACATGCAAAAATGCAGGAAGGCGGCAACAGAAGTTAGCTGAGGGCCAGTCTTCCTCACACACAAAAAAAGAAAACCCCCAACTTCTGGAGGGCTGACATTGTGAAACTGCTGAAAATAATGTGTGAATTCTTTTTCTGAAAGTCTTATTCTATAGGCACTAGTAATTTAAAGGTTTTTTTCTTCTTTTTTCAATGTGATGCCTGGAGCTCCTTCATTCTACTTGATTCAACTCAACATAATACACAAAGGATAGAATGGAGTTGTTCTTTTTATAGGTAGTTTCAAATGTAGAAGATGTGCGAAATAAAGGAATATCGGGATGGGATATCAAGTAGATCAGTTACACAGGCACAACATCAATGTCCCTCATTCACCCTTTGAGGATCTTTTGTTTTATTTAGATTAGGTTTGTACAGTAGTGGTAATCAATGATTTATGCTGTTCCATCCTTGTTTTCCGGCCATGTCATGTTAAGCTACGAGTGATTTTGGTGGCACAGTCTAGTTCCACAATATAGAATGAGTTAAATAGGTCTTCATGAGAATAAGCCCTTAATCTCAAAATCATTAGCATAGAATTTTAGCTACCTGTACATACATGGGATTTTGGAAGGATCTTCGATAGAGTCAAATCCATCACATGATATTCTTTTAGTATGAGGTTGACTATCTTTCTCTCTCTATTTTTTCCATGTTAATGAACCGAAAATCTAATAAAAGACTACATTTCTTGAAAAGCACTTCCTTTTCCTTAAAACAAGAATTGAAACATGGCACATCTGACTAATCGATGTAATTTGCTCGAGGTAGTGGATTACCGTAACGCATTTTGGAAAAAGACATTCGTATACAGTTGTAGACTGTGTAGCATTCAGATGTGGCACATACCATTGAATCCACAAAGAAGGTGCTTTAAAATGGGTGTATTCCTTTGTGTCTTTTAATTTCAGAGGGTGTCTACCTTGAAAAGTATCCCTTGGTTTAGTGTAAGAGAGGTAAAAGGAAATATTTTAAGTTTTAAATTGAGATAGATGTATATTCACACCAGACAATATATAAACAAATTACAAAGTATTAGACATGTAGTCTGCTCACAATTGCATTTCATTTACTCTTAAAATTTTGGCTAACTAAGGTCAACAAAGGTCAATTATTTGTGAATGTTGTTTATTTTCCAAAGGAAACGTGCTAAAAAATATTTTTTATGTTTACGCAATTTTCAAAAAACTTCAGTTAGCTGATTTATTCATGAAATGTTGTGGGGACACAGACAAATCCCCAAAGTGATGCTAATTTTTAAATTAAAAATACATAAAATAATCCACATAACTCTGGGAGCAGAATAATTCTTACAAAATGCATGGAATTCATTATGAGCCATTAAAGAAGCATTCAGTAATTATGAGCAGCAAGAACAATTTATAAAATAAACTTGCACTTTTTTTCTGTTTTGTAATGATGAAGCTTACTAGATTTCGTGAATCCAATTGCTTCTTGCAGTATTTTCTTAAAAGAATAATTTCAAATTTTCTGCTTTTTGTAGGAAAAAATAACGTGAAATTTTCAATACGCAGAGCTTTGAACAGAAAACTTTTGCTATGAATATCATTAAAGCTGAAGTTACCTTATAATCTTTACCTTTTTTACTTAAATAATTAACTCGCTCTCATGGACTTGCCTAAAGACTATTGTATGAGTGAGCTTAAACATTTGCCCCCATCACAATGATAGTATATTTAATGTCTATAATGGGCTACATACTCTCATGTTATTTGCATTGTCTCAGTTACTTCAAACCTATGGGCTAAACTCTGGTGCCTCCATTTTACAGGTGAAAAGGTACCATAATTTGCTCTTCATCAGAGGTCAGCAAACTATGACCTGAGTTCCATATTTGCCCACCACCTGTTTTTGTAATTAAAGTTGTATTGGAATATGGTTACGCCCATTCATTTACATCTTGTCTATGGCTGCTTTCTCTCTACAGTGGAAGAACTAAGTATTTGCAACAGAAACCACACGTACTACAAGGCAAAAATATTTACCATCTAGCCCTTTACAGAAAAAAATTGGCCGATCCTTGCTCTAGGTCACCCAGCGAGAACCGCCTTTCAAGTCCGGGGCCTTCAGATGCTCAAGTCAGAGCTCTTTTCACTATACCATGATGCATGTCAAAAGAAAAAAAGTATTAAGGAGAAAGGAGTAATCAATGACTTACCCATCTTCTTTTAACTCTTTGCCTTGATAATGATCTATGAAAATAAAATGAGGGTTGTGAATTTAAATTCTGCCTCAGAAATATATCACCATTGTGAATCTAGCCCATGCAGGTAAATGTTCATGGACTCAGACACATCATTTAATAAATGGGAATAATGGTACCTGATTCCCATGCACTCAAAGGTCTGTGATGGATGGGCTCTCTCCGACTCTATTATCTATCATTCCGTAATTCTGACTCCCAGGCCAGACCTGTGGTAGGCTTATTCACTTAACTGGAAACAATCTAAAATAGTTCGAAATATTGTTTTCAACCTACAATGCAGATGAACTATGCTCATACATACAAAGTAATAGGTATATCACATTCTTGTGATCCACAGTGGTTCATTCTGAGCAATTATGAAACATAACCTATAGTAATTAAACCCAATACGAAAAGTATTTTTGAGGATTTTTCCAGCATTTTGGAAGGCCCCCAGGGGGTGATAGAATTCATAATTGCATAGCTACTGATTTAATGTTAGAGTCACTTTTACACGTATTGCTTTTTTTGAATTACCCGTATACACAAACACAAGCAATATACAAACAGGCATGGCCTACTTAATTCAATTAAAATTTAATAAGCAGCTACAATGTACGAATTATTATGCTATGTGTTAGGGATCAAATGCTTATATTCTTGAGAGGAAGGCAGATCGTGAAACATTTTTTTGTTTTTTTACAATATTACACAAAAAGTTTTATAGCAAAGGTATTCAGGTCACCATGATAGACCCATTTAAAGAAATTTGTATAGCAGATCTGGATAGTGAAAGGGTGGAATTGTGTCCCTGTACAGCAAAGGTCTCTCAACCTCAGCACCTCAGCACTATGGATATTTTGGGCTGGATAATTCTTTGCTGTGTGTCCTACGCACTGTAGGATGTTTATCAGAATCCCTGGTTCTGTCCACTGAAGGTCATTAGTAGCCCCATGTTCCCCAACTGTGACAACCAAAAATATCTCCAGATGTGATCAAATGTCACCTAAGGGACAAAATCATCCCCAATTCAAAACCTCAGTGTAACGAATGGACCAGAATGAGCAAGGTCAAAAATGGAGGTAGGAAATGAAATGAGATTAAATGGCTCTTTTAGTCGTTCAAATGAAAAATGAGCAGAAGAGGGAATGAGATGAGGTATTTCTTGGTGGTAGAATATGTAGCACTTGATGGATTGAAAGTGGACATTAAAGCAGCTTTAAACCTTAGTGGGAAGAAGCTTCGCTATGTGAGGAAGTCTCACGTACAGCTCTTCTGATTCCTTTGTATGAGAGGGGCCAGGAATGTAGGTTTCAACCAACATCACACTTTGAGAAAACATGGATGTAGATAGTTGAATGCTTGGAAAACAGGGCTGGAAATAATGAGAGAGTAGCGCAGTTGGAGGCAAACCATGCTACGATGGTTGACCAAGAAATTGTAGCAAAGTGGGTTATATCCGCTTTGAGGATTGGGAATGTAGGGCTAAGCTTTGGCTTCTTGGTTATTAAAACAAGGGACACTTTTATAAAGAAGCTTACTGAGCAGGAAAAGGCAAGAATATGTCTCTGTTTTCCTCTGAATGAGGGTCTTTGCTGCTTTCTCAGAGGTAAACGTCTAGAGGCTATGGCTTATAAGATGCTTCTTTCTGGAAATCTGTAAAGTTATGCCATCTCTAAATTTGAGCAGAGGATTCTCCAGGCTTGGGTGACTATGCTGGTTAAACAATTACAGGAAAAAAAATATATATATAACCTATAATTGTCAAAGATGATTATATGGCCTAAGAACTTTCTAAGGCATAGGACATGAGGTTATCGGGGGGACTTTTCACGTTCATGATTTGTAGGCTTTAAAGTTCTTGTTTCTGAGAAGCAAGGAAGAGAAGTGTGCTCTTCAGTTTGCTGGAGGGGTAGGCTGGTGCTCTATCAGGCCCTTTGTCATCTGTGCTTACCGAGTTGGAAGCTGCTGAGGGCTTTAGCTCCTTAGAGGGAACATTCCTGTCACAGACCACAGTGCCTCCCAGCACTTTCTATGGTTTATTGTGCCTGACTCACGTTCAAGAGCACTGTGGTTGATGCTAATGAAATGAGATGACTTTGGAGAAGTACAAGAATGATAAAAATAATCTTAGAAATCAAGTGTTCTGCTCGCATGACCACGATTCTTGATTTAAGATCTCATTTGGCCATCCATACTTATTTATGTTGAATATATTTGTTTTTATATATTTTATATTTTAGGTACTTACATAAAATGATATTTTGTATATTTATATAATTATGCTAAAAATAACTCTTTTGTACAAAGGAAAGGGGGCCAATTTATTCTCCTAAAATATTGACTGCAATTTTAAGAAAAAGTTAAAGAGAAGAGTTCTTAAACATTTTGTTCAACATTTGCTAGTATTTAGTGAACTAGAGAAGCTGAGCTACAGAGGATGGCATATCCGCCAGCCATGCATCTCCATTTTGCTCAAGAAAAGACACTGATCAAATTATACATCTCTTGTACTGTCTGTAATTTCTTTAAAATTCTTCCACATCTATAGTATGCAATTTCTCTTTAAATTATAACCTCGTAGAACTTAGCTAACATTTGTACTCTAAGTTGATATACATATGCCAAGGCAGTAATGGTATTTTCATTACTGTGCTGGATGATAGAAAAGACTTTGTGTGCGTGTGAGGAAGATTGGCCCTGAGCTAATATCTGTGGCCAGTCTCTCTCTTTTTTTTAGCTTGAGGAGGTTTGTTGCTGAGATAACATCTGAGCCAATCTTCCTCTATTTTATATGGGATGCCACCATAGCATGGCTTGAAGAGCAGTGCTAGGTCCCTGCAGGAGATCTGAACTTGCGAACCCCAGATTGCCGAAGCAGAGTGCACGAAGTTAACTACTACACCACTGGGCCAGCCCCTAGAAATAATTTTTTAATTGTTGAAATTTAGTGATGTTAAAGATATGTGGTTTGGATAGAAATATTCTAGAGGCACTACCATTCTGGTGACAAATAGAAATGGCAAGCAATAGGATATACTGGAGTATACGAGTATGGAGTATTACACCATTTGGTGTACACCTAATTCAGCCTGACTTTGTTTTTCCAAAAGGGCCTGACATGGCCATTGAGCATGCATTGTATATCTGCTTTAAGCATTTGCTGTGTCCCACAGATAAGAACAAATGGTCTTAAGATCATGGTGCAACTTCCCCTACATTGGCATTTCCTTAAGGATAAGCATCTCTCCCTAGGCTAGAAACTGATTGCTGTGCTCACCTGTGACCACTCGACTGGAGACAACAGACCTGCCACCCTGCTGTGTCCACTGAGACAACAGACCTACTTGCTGTGTCCATCAATCGCTGTGCCAACAGAGCAGTCTTGTGACTATTGTAAAAGGGACATTTCAATCATATGTGAAACATGCTCTTTGAGGATATATAACCACTCTGTACACCCCACTTCTTTGGTGCTTTTCCTTCCTTGGGGAAGGAAGGCCCTGGGCTAAGCTAGTCCTCACATTTTGGCTCAGAATAAACTCACCCAAATTTTCATTTATAGGTTGGTTATGGATTATTTGCATTGACACTCATCTGAATAGTGTTTAAGAATATGTGATTCATATTCTCTAACCTTTGAAGTGGAGGCCGAGATAGGAATTCTTCCCTCCTGTGGCCTATGTATAGCTACTTATCGGAGGATTTTGTCTCATGACTTGTCCAAGAAAGTCTGCTGAAACCCAAGGTACCTTATAGGGCTTGATTTTGCTCATCTTTCCTTTGCATGCATTTTTATAAATGTATGTACTTGTGGAAGAATCAGTCTGAAACTTCTTTCTTTGAACTGCAACACCTCATAGCAAAGATATCAGGAAGGAGAGATAACGCTACATTTCATTGATTCTGTAGGGGAGGAAGACAATTCCTCTGCCCTCTCTAGGTCCTTCTGGCTGGACTACAAATTAAATTGACATGAGGCAGAATGACAGGAGGAAATCAAACAGAACCTTATAACATATATAAATGGGAGAGACCCAGGAAAACTTAGGAACTTGCTAAAATGGCAGAGCTGCCAGCTTAAATGTCATCTTCAACTAAAGACAAAGGAGGATGTTGGGGGTGAGGGAGTCAGTTATGGGAGATTACCAGAAAAGCACAGTAAATAAGGATAAGGTTATTATGCAGATTTAAGTCCTTGCTTTCAGCATTGATAAGAGTTTCTAGAGATAAGGTCATCTCCCTCTTCCTGGTACAGAGAGGGAGACATATTTACAGATGGAGATTTCCCTTACAGATGTAAATGTCTTTTACGAAGGGTAACTTCTACTTTTCAGAGCTTCTCACATGTCTGCGTTTTCTTGAGAGTAACCAACCCAAAATAATCCTCATGCCAAAAAGACACATTTTGGGGTGGCCAATTCTGATCCCCTACTATTCTAAAATGATAGCATTTCTGAAATTGGGACATATTTTACCATCTTGTTTAGCTAGATGGCAGTCAGGATATAGTACTTGTTATCATCAATGGATTCTGGCAAGATAAAAAAAAAGTGCCAGCATTTCAGCTTGCAGAATAGGCACCAACCTGGAAATTAGAGATCATTTCACCACCCAAGGGAGGTCATCTGCTTGCGGAAAGACATGCCAATAGTCAGGAGGCAGTGGTAGGAGAGGAAAGGTTTCTTTATTACAGCTGGCTAGCATAGGGGAGGAAGACATTTCCTCTATCCAAAATGTGGGTTTGTCTGGCCAGTGAATGAATTAAATTCACATGAGACAGAATAGCAAGAGAAAATTAAACAAAACTTTATGAGGAACCATGGCCCGGGGCCTCTCTTCCCAAAGGAAGAAAGGGCACCGAAGAAGTGGGGTGCGCAAAGTGGTTATATACCCCCAAACAAGATATTTCACATATGATTGAAATGTCCCTCCCACAATAGTCACAAGATTGACCTGTCGGCACATCGCTTGATGGACACAGCAGGTAGTGGTCTGCTATCTCAGTGGGTGTAGCAGGAGGCAAGTCTATTGTCTTGAGCTGGGTGGTCACAGGTGAACGCAGCAATCAGTTCCTAACCTAAGGAAAGATGCTTAATCCTTAAGGAAATGCCAATGTTGGGAGGGGGAGGGAAGTCAGTTACAGGAGGTTACCAGACAAGCACAATAAAATGCAGATTTAAGTCGTTGCCTTTGGCATTGATTAAGAGTTTCTAGAGAGAAAGTCATCTCCTTTCTTCTTCCTGGTACAGAGAGGGAGGCACATTTTACAGATAGAGACTTACCTTACAAATGTAAATGTGTCCTAACAAAGGGCAAATTCCATTCCTCAGAGCCTCCTTCCCTGTCCCGGTTTATCAAAAACCATCAGCCTCAAATAATCCTGATGCCAAAGAGACATATCTTGGGGTGGCCAATTTCAGGTCCCCACACTAGCAAGAGGGAAGATAGCCAACTCATGTCCTAAAGAACCATCTCCCAGAAAAAAGACTACAGGCTAGTTATATAAGGGTCTGGTCTCCAGATGGGGGCAGACTTCTTGTCACACTTCCTGATAATCCTTTATTTTACTGGATATGCATCAGAGACCAGAACAATGCCCTATACCCTGATCTTTCAGTGTTATTGATGATGGCTATCAGCATAGACTTTCTGCCCTCCTGGGGGTCATCACATTCCTAAGGAACTCAAAAGAATAAAATCATCATTGTAAAGCAGCTGGGAGGGGCCACAAAATCTAAAGAGCATGTCTTGGCCAGTCAATCAGAGGTCATTCAAAGTTACAATATGGTTTCTTTTCTACAATATAGCTTTCTTTATGTCAACAGTGTGTTGAGTCAGTATCAGTCATGGTATAGATTCATTTAAAAAATGTTGCACCAATATTCTTAACGGCAATATTGATGCTTCTGGGTCCCAAGTTGATTTAGAAGAGTTGAATTTTGCATGTGAATAAGTCTTAGACACCCCCTAATAAATGCATTTTCCAATATTTCCCTTTAATGTATACAAAAGAATATTATGATAATAGTAATAGTTATAAACAACTCATGCTTAAATTAAGTAGCTCTTTGACTAAGCATAAAATAAAAATTCTAAGTGGTAAGAAAGATTTATTCCACAGTGGCAGCAAATGGTTTTTTCTTAGCCTTACAAAAATAATAGTTTATTTTACAATGGATAGCATTCTAGAATTGATGAAATATGGTCATTTTCAACTGTGGAAATATCTCAGTTTATTTCTCACAACAACCTGGTGCAGAGTGACAGCTCCATGCTTCCTCTCAGAGGACTAGCCTGAAGAGTCTGTAGCTCACTTTGGGGAGCTCACAAACTCAAATTCCAAGGACACTTGGAAATATTCTTAAATTTCCTTTCAAGTCCTACCACATTCCCACTCCAGGGCATGTGTATGACTTTAGCCCCAAGGACACTAATAGCTCCTCAAGATAAATATGCATATGAACTCTAACCCTGACCCTGGGATACAATAGCTTATGAAACAATTCTTCAAATTACTTTTTGGGTGTAAATTTAAACATAAAATAAACCCAGAATGTTCATAGGTTAAAAGGTATGTTGCATGATAAAAGAACTTTAATAAATCAGAATCTTAATAATTTATTAATTAAAAAACTTTGTGCTTTAATATATCAAAAATTTTGTCAAGATTAATAAAATATGAAATGAATCCAAACTACTGCCCAACAACTAATGTTTTTCTATCCCTCATATCTGAATATATAATATGAGATCATTATGTTGGATATCAACATTTAACTGTCTTTACTATAGGATGCTCATTTCCCAATTATAAGGAAGCAAAATCCTGTTATCATGTTTGCTTTTGTTTTTGATATGAGATTTTTCTTGTTTTTCTCTCCTTTACCTCATTCCTTAGATATTTAGATTTTGCACAGCTTGTGATGATTAAAACATCAAAACAAGATACAAGCTCACAGAAGAAAAAGTCCTTAAAATGTTCCAATATTTAGTGCACATTTTGTTCATACTAAGAATGAGCATGAAGTCATAAAATATTGTTGTGAGTCATAAAGTATTGTGAAAGACACAAATAGATATTTCAAGTCATTTTGTAGCAATTAGAAAGAAGTTGCTAAGAGAAAGTATGCTGAAATTAGAAAAAAACCCTATACATCAACAAAGATGAACTTATATCAATTAAAGAGTACTGCATTTTAAGTCAACACAAGTTGTGAAAAATCTAAATTTAAGCAGAAAAATTAGAGAAATGAGCTTTGTAAATAAAGTCTTCAATTTGATAAGCAATTCTCTATATAATTTTTCATGTGCTAATTCCATAGAGTGTAACGTGGCTGCAGCTCAAAAACTTTCCATCAGTGTCATTCCTGGAAGACTGACTGGGTGGAGGGACTTTTGAAGGAAAACTTAAAAAAGAAATAAAAGGGGCCGGCCCAGTGGTGCAGCAGTTAAGTTCACGTGCTCCACTTCAGCAGCCTGGGGTCCGCAGGCTCAGATCCTGGGCACGGACCTAGCACTGCTCATCAAGCCATGCTGTGGCAGCATCCCACATATAAAATAGAGGAAGATGGGCACAGTTGTTAGCACAGGGTCAATCTTCCTCAGCAAAAAGAGGATTGGCAGCAGAAGGTAAATCTCCCTCAAAAAAAATTAAAAAATAAAATTAAAATAAAGATTAAAAAAATTTATGAGAAAAAAAGAATAAAAGGTTCAAGTAGAAACTGAAAATCACTCTTGGGCTTTCACACAAAAAGAAAGTAAAAAGGAAGAAAAGGATTATGAATTGGTAAGGGAGAATAAACGAAACTAAAACACCATCTCTTTCATCAAATTGGAGGCAGCTCTGTATAGAATGTGTGTGTTTCTGGAATAAGAGACAGCAAGTGGCTAAAGGCACCAACTTTGTGGTTTGTGGATTCCTCCCATAAGCCCCTGCATCCTTCCTTTCCAATCTGTTCACAAGCTGAATGGCTTCCACAAAGAAAGGTCACGAGAAAGAGAAGGGCCGTGTGCTCCGTGAGGTAATAAGCAGAACCTGATGAGGATTTTTAGGCTGCTTAATTTTAAAATGGCTTATGATGAGGATTTTTAGGCTGGTTAGTTTTAAAACTACAGATGAGATTCAGGCTCCAAGGAGTGGAATTTGTTTGCCCCTTTGTTGGGAAACATTTACATTTCTAAGGGAAACCTCTATCTGTGAAGATGCCTCCCTCTCTGTGCCAGGAAGAAGGGAGAATGGTCTTATCTCTAGAAGCTCTTAATGGGGAAGGCAAGAACTTAAGTTGGTTGCTGTCTGGCAACCTCATGTAACTGATTTAGGGTGGTGGCTTCTGGCCTTTACTTAATCAGATTTGATTCTTGTCTAAAAGTCATGGGATCACCCAACGACCAGACCCCACCTGCACTGATACCATTTTAACTTTTTTTCATGTTCTTTCCTTTGTCTTCGTAAAGAGATGACTCACATACCTATGCCTTAAATTTAGCCCTAACCCTCAACTCGGGGCAGCAGCAGGAGCTCTGACTGCCCGTGGGTCCTGTCCCCATGCCAGCGGGGGCAGCAGCAGCGGCTCTGCCTGCCCATGGGCTCTGTCCCCATGCCAGCGGGGGCAGCAGAAGCGGCGGCAGCAGAAGCTCTGACTGCCCATGGGTCCTGTCCCCATGCTATTCCACACTATTCTCTAAATAAAAGAGCACTACTGCCAGATCTTGAGAGTCTAAGAAATCTTTCTTTCGACTCCTCGGCTCACCGACCCCGCATCAGAACCTACACTACCAATATTCACTAATGCATGCGTAGGTTTTGGTTTTAAAAGGTGAGCCTCTCCCTCATTCAAGGAGATGTGGAAATTTGCCGTGAAGGAAATGAGAACTCCAGCGTAAACATAGACATTAGGAATAAGGTATGTCACTTATGTATGGGCAGTATTGAAGCCCATGAACCAAACACCACCAGGAGCAGATCTGTAGTCACATAAAGTCCAAAGCAGTTTCATTTGGTTGCTAGAAAAAGGAGAATGCAATCTAGTAGAACCTTAGGAGTGTCTCAGTCAGAGAGATGGGAAGGGCTCCTTACGGGATGTGGGGCGTGTGGATTTGTGCTAGATGATTATGAAGAAGAATTAGGGAGGTGGGGTCCTATTCAGGATTGGATGCTGTCAGGAAGCAGGGACAACTCACTAATGTGGTATTGTAATAAATTTTGTCCTTGAGGTATGAAGATTAAAGTGGGGCCTAGTGTTGTAAATGGTAAGGCGGTAGTGATATTTCAAAATTGGGTATGTTAGTCATTTAGAAGATTACACTTTGGTCTGGTCTATGTTCTATCAGACTTGTTGGATGCATCATTATATTACGGTAGGAACACTGCAGTTTGATCACCAGCTGGACAGATTTTCACTTCCTCTATAAGAGAGACCAGAAAACATAATGAGGCTGAAGATTTACCAAAAAGCTCTATACACAGCTTACTTATTAACTGTCAACAGTTAACAAAACAAATAGATGGTCAATGTGAATGAAAGTAGATTATCCTGATAATATTATAAATAAATAAACAAATATACGACCCAGATTGGACCCCCATTGCATCACAGGCACCGTGAAACTCTGGCAATTACAAGCCAAGGAAAAGAATCATAAGGTCACCGAGTAAGACAGCCTTAATCATGAAGGATTTGAGGGCAGGAGAAGAATGAAGGGGAAGTTTGGCAGCTTCATATCATTGTCTGACACTGATTTAATAATAATCCATGGAGTAATGTTTTCTGTAATTCTGTGACTATAAATGGTGTGCTCACCACTTGCTTTGAATGATAGGCATTCCTAAGTGTTATACATATGAAATTAAGAGAGATGCTTATAAAATCCTTGTTTGGGACCCACTGGCCCTGTAAGAGGAGTAGCAAGAGAATTAAGTGGAAGAAGTCTAGACACCAGGATTGGAATCACATATATTGTGTATGTGACCTTGCAAAAAGAACTTAACCTTTCTGAGTTTCTGTTTCCTCAGTGTAAAATAGGAATGGTAATATATACCTTTTAGGATTGCTAATACTGTTATCGAAAATATGTGAAAATGCCTAATCCACACAAGATATTCAATTAGTGTGGGTAAATTCTGAGTATGAATCTGATTCCTCTTATTCCAAAAATTTACTTGCAAATTTTCAAACTATCTCTTGGTTAACCAAGAACTAGCTATCAGACTATTGTGGTTGCAAGTAACACAAATTGATATAAATCAGCCTTAGCCAAAAAAAGGAAAAGAAGAAGGAGAACGAAGCAGTAGCAGCAGAATCAGAAGAAGGAGAAGGAGGAGGAGAAAGAAGAGGAAGATGAGAAAGAAGAATAAAAACAATGGCTGAGGGTGGAGGGGAGGGCGTTTGTATGAAGCGTAGCGCTTCATTTCTGGGCACTCGGGAGGCACTTTGAGATCTAGATGCATGCATCAGCAAAGCCATTAGCAACACAGCCTGCACTTTGTCTAAGTCTGGATTTTGCTTCTCCCTGTGCTTTTAGCTTCTTCATCGCGCATTGCAACTCAGATTTCTCAATGTTTCACATTGTCTACCCAACAATGTCTACCCGGCAATTAAAGGACTACATATTCACTGTTCGAGAGAACACCACAATGTGTGACTATCATTCATTTCAGCTCCTCAGGGAAGAGAATCTGATTGCACAAACAGTGAGGCAGAGGATGAGATGTAAATATAGCAGATGCAGGCTCAACTTTGAGAAGAAGAAATTGCGGTTGCTCTTGAATAAAGGATGTCAATAGATTATTAGGGGTTGGACAGAAATAGTAAATGATATTTACCATGAATATCTAGTATAAATATTTATTATTTTTCTACATCATAGCGGCAAGAGTGAAATTTAAATTTTGTTTTCATTTAAAGATTAATTTGATTAAAACAATAATAGCTATCATTTATGAGCCCTTACTATCGATGGGGCAAGACTTCTTACAGGCATTATCTTCTTAATCTCCACAAACTCAATTAGAGATGAGGACATTTAGGCTGAGAAAGGGTGTTCAAATTTGCATGCTTTCGAGATCTATAATTGAAAGTAGACTGACTCCAAACTTCTTAAACAGTCTAAAATAGATTTGAGGCCGCAATATCAGAAGTATGCCCATAAAAATCAGAATGAAAATGGAAGATATTTTCCATGGATATTAGGCACATTTTATGTTAAGACAAGAAAGGTGAGAGAAAATTATCTGACTTTAGAATAACAAATGTTTTGAAAGTAACACCAAAATGCTTCGCTTTGATGACTATGATCAACCTTAAAATAAGAAAATTGACACAGAAATTTCAACTTATGATTTCAAAGAATCTATTTTAAGTTTTTAAGTCCTGAAATATACAATTTGAAATGTATCTTTAGATAATACAAAGACATATGCTAAAGTGCGATGGTACTAATTCTTAACTTTATAAATTACAGCCATTCAGCTGATGCAGCTCAAGAGGAGCTTTGTCAGGCGTGTGTCAGCCATACTTAGAGGACCATGCCAGTAAGAGCCAAATCCAATACTGTACTGAAGGACAAGGTGAAAGAAAAACTAGCCCTCAAAGAAAAACAACCCACATGAAACAGGATACAGCGCAAGGATAAGGGTGACAAGGGGAAAGTTAAAAACAGTAATTATAGCCTCTTGTGGGAGAACTAACTTTGAGAGTTAAAACTTCTCTTACAATTTTGTGAACATGGAATGTTAACCTGACATAAAGGGAAGCAGCCCATCAACTTGCACTTTACAATTCAAACACACACAGATTTTCAGCAAACACGTCTTCATACAGGAAATAAAAGAGCCCAGTTTTATATAGGTTGCAGTTCCTGTGCCAGTTTTCTATAAATATCCCACTGATGTCAAGTGAATTACAGTCTTCTCCAGCTAAGGAAGCTGAAGGCAAACCTAGAAGCCTGTTACGAACGAAATGACAAGCTTCAGGCATCTAATTGCATTAGCTCGTCACCAATAAGACACCAGAAGTCTAAGATGAATCTGACTGGGGATTGACTGGAATTGAATTTACTCCAGGAGGTTTTTTCCTCTCTTGAAAGCCTTGCATGTTTAAAGAGAAAAATCTGTTTACTAGTTTGGTCAAAGGCAATTTTATTCTCCCTTCCAGTTAATGAGATAAATTTATGTGTCTTCATTACTTTTACTAATATTTATAAGAATATTTATAAGAATAAGGATATAAAAGTATTTGGGGAAAAAAGCAAAGTACATATTTACTATCTACTGATGAGTCATTGGTGGCAGTCATAAATTAGAACTGGTGTATCAGTATGCACTGACTCCATTGCAAAGGCCTCTCTTTCCCTACCTTCACGCTTTCAAAACTTTTCTGTCCTCTCTGTTGTGCAAAATGGGCGTTTACAGTATCCGATGTGTTTCTTTTTGGATTGTCAAGTAACCATTGTGACTTGAAGCATGTATGATCCACGCTATGCCCAGATTGCTCTGGAACACTTACTTCTTCTGTAGGCTTCGTTCTGGTGCCGCTGTGCCTTGGCTTCTAATAGCTCATGCCTGAAACTCTTTTAGGAGTCCTTCCCTTGAGCTATGGGAAGCACCTAGCTTTCAGACAAAGAGCTGGCCGACACTGGAGTTTGCATCCCAGACCCCTTGAAGGATTCAGTTACAGGAGTTAGAGCACGAAAGCCCAGCACACTTGCCCCCAGTCAGGAAAAACCCTGAAGCATGATTTATGTTCCAGGGCTCCCCGGCCAGAATCAGGCTGAGACTGAGATCATACCTGAAATCATGCCTTTGCCTGACTTCCTTTTCTCCCCTGCCCTGCACCCCCAACTGCCTAATGGCTTCCCTCAGAGCACTTCTTTAATAAATCACTTGTGGGGGAATTCCTCTCTCAGGGTCTGCTCTGGGCAACTTGACCTAAGATTCCACTTTTCTCTCCTTCCTTGGTTTCTTTGTTATTATCCTTACTGATGAATGTATCCATTAGATTAGCACTCATTCATTAGACATTGCTTAAACACCTAGGGTGGGCCAGGCAATTTCCTATGCTCGAGGAGCTCACAGTTTATTGGGATAAAGACGAAAAAGTTGTGGGCGTCAGGGCGGGGCTTGTTTTGACCTATCCACAAAGCACCTTCGCCTACATTCCCATACCCAGCATGTGTCACGGTGATCTCTTCCTAGGCTGTGTGGCACTTGATTTACAAATGCAAGGAGCAGGATGTGGTTGGAAAATCTTGGCTTTTACAAAAGTGGACAAGCTAATCAATTCCCAAAATACTTTTTCATACATTGTGTGAAACAGAAGGCATATATAGACTGCAGGAGATCCAATACCTCACCTAGCGTCTCTAGTATATTGATTAATTAAAGAAATAGAAGTGAAATTTGATCCATCAAATTGTTAAATGAAATTAAATTGAACGTTCTAATTGGAATGTATTCCAAGTTTTTGCTAACAGCAGATCAGAGTAAAGAACCATTACGACATTGGTAAATCAGAACTGATTTATTAACCTACAGATTGCAGTTAAACAGAAATAGAAAAAAGGAACCACTATTATTTTATGAAACGTAACCATACATGGACAAGATAAAGATGCTAAGAAAAAGGAAAAAAAAATTGGGTTATTAAATATTAAAAGGCTAATATAAGCCATGTAGTTTTATTATTAAGACTAGTATCCCTATTTTATTATTATTATTGTTATCATTATTAATTTTTGGCAGAGAAAACGGTTTTACCACATAGTGTTTTTTCTCTTCCTAGCCACACAAAAAGACTATTTGCCCAGCTAGAACCACGTGATTGAGCTCTGACCAAAGCAACGTAGGTGGAAATGACTTAAATGACTTTGAGACTTAGTTCTTTAAAAACAGAGTTAGATACTAAAACTTTGTCTTTTGTAGGTAGTTTATGATAGATGGAGCTCAGAATTCTGAGTCATTGAGAAAACCATCCCCCTACTTCTAAACAATCGTTGTGAACCAGAAATAAGCCTCTGTTTACAGGAGTCACTGAGATTTCAGAGTTTATTATTTGCCTAAGCATAGTTTAGTCTGTTCTACTATAGTATACGAAATTTGGTAATACATTTCATCAATCAAAGAAAGATTGAGTAGGCCCTTAAATAAATATTTTTTGTTTATAATATACTAATGTATGTGCGTTATAAAATTTGCAAATGTAAAAGAAAAATGAAGTGTTAAAAATACACTTTGCCTACATAGGACATAGAAAGTCTCAAAAGAATATCACTACCAATATAACAATGATAATCAGCCAGATAATGTACAAAACCACGCATTTTTTAACCCATCAGAGAGCTAAGAACACAAAGATACCAAGGATCTAAAATCTAGAAAATGAAACACCCTTCTAGGAGAGAAGATACCCATGGCTGCCATCATCCTTGGTGGAACATTGGGAGCAAGAAGGAGCTACTACAGAATATGGATAAGGATAAAACAGCTGAACTTTTCATGAAGTTTAAAGGCCAAGGATGAGCTGGAGTAATAATTTATGATTCTTTTGACCCCCACAAACAGAGAGAATTTGAAGCAAACTGCCAAATATTCTCCATGGGCTTTCCCAGAGTACTCATGATCATGATGGGGGCAGGGCAGAAAAGACAGAGAGACCCATCCTCACATGAAGTGTGGGTTCATGGGGCCCACTGAGGGTGGGCAGAATAAATCAGAGAAACTCTTTAGGCATTCTGGTTCCTAAACTGAGCAGGAGAGAGTGGTGGTCCAAACTTGGACACAAAGAGAAAAAACTGTTAAAAATGGAAAAGACCATCCAAGATGTGAGGGATAATATCAAAAGGTCTTTTGTGTTTGTTACTGGGCTAGCAGGAGAAAAGTTAGAAAGGGGGCAGAAAAAATATTTGGAGACATGACCAATATTTTTTTCTTTAATCTGATGAAAGATAGCAAAAGAACCAGGAATTTCAGGAAAACCAAAGTGGGGAAAATGCAAAGAAAACCACATCCAAACATAGCATAGTGAAACTGCTGAAATCCAGAGATAAAGGGTGATGGGGATATTCGTCCTGAAGAATGATAAAAATGATGGCTGTCTTCTCTCCAGGATCAGTAAAGGTCAGAAGATAAAGATACCACATATTTAAAGAGAAAAACGGTTGCCAACCTAGCATTCTATATCCAGAAAAAATGTCCTTCAGAAATAAAGGCAACATATAGACATTTTCAAACAGACAAAAACGGAAAGATTTATACCCTGCAGATGTCAGTTACAAAAAAGGCTAAAGGAAGTTCTTTAAGCTGCTGAGAAATAATAGCAGAGAGATTCCTGGTTTTGTAGGAAAGAATGGAAGTACAAAAAAGTGTAAATATGCTGGAAAATAGAAAGAACTTAAAATATTTCCCTGTTTTTATTAAGATATCTTTAAATCTCTTTAAAAGGCTATTGACTACTGAAAGTTAAAATAATAAAATATATTGTGCAATTTATAACATATTTAGAAGAAAAGTATGTGATAACAAGAGTATAAATATTGAGAGATTGGTAATTGGAAGCAAACTGTTGTAAGATTTTTACATTTTTAATTAAGCAACAGAATATTTTTTGAAGATAGACTATGATAAGTTAAAGTTGCATATTATAATTTCCAGAGAAACCACTAAAAAACAACAAAAAAGGCATAAGAAAAAAGTTAATAGAGGGATACCCAGTTCTGGCTAAGTTGGAATAGCTCCATTCCATGCTCCTCCTCTCATAAGTAAAACCTCCTGGCCATAAATAGGAAACAAACACAGGAAGACACAAATGTGGAAAGAAGAAAGCAGACTGGCCAGGCACCTCAGGACTTCAGGAATGACACACTATATCCCAGATGGGTGCTGGAGAAAACCTGCAACATGGAACAACCAATAGGTGCGCAGAAGCACAAACAAAAGAAAGCCTCAAGAAAAGCTTGCTCCCTGGGACCAGCTTGCTCCCCTGGGGGAAAAAGAGTGGTTTAGCAGAATGGAAAAGCATTTTGGTGATACCCACTCTGCTCTAACCAAACAGCAAAGTAAAACTTGCTTTGCCCTGTGAGATCAGCATGAGTGTTTGGGATGCTGAGCTTTCAGCCCCATCTGGCTGTAGCAAGTTGGGGAGTCAGCCGTCTCCTTCCTTCGTTGAGATGTTGTCAGAGGGTCTACGGAAGAGCTGAACTCCACCTCCTCCACCCCAGGAGCACTGAGGTGCTACAAGTCGTTCCTCTATTCACCCCTCCTTGATGGTGACATGGCCCAATGAGGAGCTGAACTTCAGCCCTAACCCGCAGCAATGGGTAGAATAAGGCAGTGCAAGGTGATGCTGAGTGGCACACTTCTTCCCCAACCGACCCTGACATGTCAGTGGAGTCCAGTGGGATGCTTAACTTTCACCCTAAGCCAGCAATAATGAAGTGGAATGAGCAGAGTAAGGCTCTGTTAATTGGCACTTTGCTTCTGCCCATCCCCGCTTATGTCTCTTGGGGAAAGAGGGGAAGTGAGGTTCTTCTCACATTTCACAGCCAAGAGTTCAAATGAGACAGCAGGAGATCATGGGATTCAGCAGCCCACTTTGCCCCTACTGGTGTCAGCAAGGCCCAGAATGGAGTGGAAATTTCACTCTCGCCTAAGAACAATGATGCAGAATGAGAGGATGTGAGGCAGTACTAGTTGACATTTTATTTCTATCCCACCTCCTGTGTCACTGGGGCCCAGTAGGGAGCTGAATCTCTACCCTCACGTAGCAAGGTGAGATGGTGCCAGTGAATGTTCTGCTTTTGCTGTGGTGGTATCATCAGACCTCAGTGGGTGGCTAAACATCTACACCAGTTTGGTCCTGCTCACTTCTCCTGAATAGGATGACTGCCTCCAAAAAGGATTAGATATGATCCAGAGTCTCATGATGTAATACCTAGAATATCCATTATCCAGTTGAAATCATTTATCTACCAAGAACCAGGAAAATCTCACCTTGAATTAGAAAAGTCCACCAACAGATGCAACACAAAGAAGAGTCATGTGTTGGAATTATCTGTCAAGAACTTTAAAGCAGACATCATAAAAATGTTTCAACAAGCAATTATGAAGATGCTTTAAAAGATGAAAAAATAGAAATTTTAGCCCCAAAATAGAAGATATAAAGAAGAACCAAATGGAAGTTTAGAAACTGAAAAATACAAACAAAAAACTCACTAGTTGGGTATAATAGCGAAATGAACACAACAGAGGAAACAGTGAGTTTTTAAGATTAAAAAAACTAGAAACCAGCCAATCTGAACAATAGAGAGAGAACAGATTGAAAGTAAATGAACAGAACCTCGGGGACCTATTGGAGAAAAACAAAAGGTCTAATGTTCATATGATTGGAGCCCCAGAAAGAAAGGAGAAAGAGTATGGGGCTGACAAGTATTCAAAAAAATAATAGCTGAAAATTTCCCAAATCGGTGAGGTTCACTCTTTGTGTTGTACTGTTCTGTGGGTTTGACAAATGCATAATATCATGTGTCCACCATTACAGTATCGTACAGAATAGCTTCACTGCCCTAAAAATGCCCTGTGTTCCATCTTTTCATGCCTTCCCCTCCCCCAACCCCTGGCAAGCACTGATCTTTTTACTATCTCCATAGTTTTTCCTTTTCTAGAATGCCATATAATTGGAATCATACAGTATAAAACCTTTCCAGAACAGCCTCTTTCATTTAGCAATATGCATTTAAGGCTCCTCCATGTCTTTTCATGGCTTGATAGCTCATTTCTTTTTACCACTGAAAAATGTATCTCATTGTATGGGTGTACCACAGTTTATCTCAATTCACCAACTGAAGGACATGTTGCTTGCTTTCAAATTTTGGAAATTACAACTAAAGCTGCTATAAACATTTGTGTGTAGGTTTTTGTGCAGACATAAATTTTCAACTCATTTGGATAAATGCCGATGGGTGTGATTGCTGGATTGTTTGGTAAGACTGTATTTAGTTTTATAAGAAACTGCCAAACTGTCTTCCAAAGTGGCTGTAGAAGTTTGCATTCCCATCAGCAATAAATGAGGGTTTCTGTTGCTCCACATCCTCGCCAGTGTTTAGTGTTGTCAGAGTTCAGGATTTTGGTCATCCTAATAAGTGTGTAGTAGTATGTCATTCTTATTTTAATTTGAAATTTCCTCATGACATATGATGAGGAGAGTCTTTTCATATGCTTATTTTTCATCTGTATATCTTCTTTGGTGTGGTGTCCGTTCAGATCATTTGCCCCTTTTTAAAACGGAGTTGTTTTCTTGTTATTAAATTTTAAGAATTCTTTGTATACTTTGGATACCAGTTCTTTATCAGACAGGTGCTTTGGTAATATTTTCTCCCAGTGTTTGACTTATCTTTTCATTCTCTTAACAATGCCTTTTTCAGAGCAGAAGTTTGTAATTTTAATGGAGTCCAACCCAACGTTTTTCATTAATCATGCTTTTGGTATTGTACCTAAAAAGTCCTTGAAAGTCCCACAGTCATCTAAATTTCCCCAATATATTATTTTATAGAAGTTATTTAGTTTTGTGTTTCACTTTTAAATCTATGATCCATTTTAAATTGATTTTCATGAAAGGTATAAGATCTGTGCATGTGGATGTCCATTAATGTTCATAGCATCTTTATTCATAATAGCCCCAAACTGCAAGCTAATTAATTATAGGTCAAAGCAGAAGTCTTAAGGGAAATAAAACATACATAGGACTGAATAAAATTTGTGGGATGTAGCTAATGCAATACCGAAAGGAAAATTTATTGCACTACATGCTTTTGTTAGAAAAAAGTATTTCAAAATAAGAATCAAAGTTTCCATCTTGAGACTAGAAAAAGAAGAGCAAAATAAGCCCAAAGCATGCAGAAAAAAAATGACAGTGATTAAAGTATCAGTAAAATAGAAAACAAAAAAAAACAGAGAAAATTACACAAAACGCTGTTCTTTGAAAAGATAAATAAAAGAATATTTAGGTGTAAATCTAGCAAAATATGAACAAAGCTGGTATGCTAAAAACTATAAAATGCTGAGGAAGAAATTATAGAACACATAAATAAATAGAGACACATAACATGTCCGTGGATTGGAAAACTCAACATAGTGAATATGTCAATTCTCTTCCAATTGATATACTAGTTTAATGCAATTCCTACGACAAGCTCAGAAAAATTTTTGTACATATAGGCAAATTTATTTGAAATTTCTCATGGAATGGCAATGAAGCTAGAATACTTAACATAGTTTTGACAAAAGAAGAAGGTGGAAGGAATCAGTCAACCTGATTTCAAGATGTATATATGGCTTAATTAATCAAAACAGTGTAGTACTGGTGAAGTGATGGGTATGCAGATCAGTGAAACAGAATGGAGAGTCCATAAATAGATGCACAAATACAGTCAACTGACTTTTGTCAAAAGTACAAAAGCAATTCAATGGAGGAAGGATAGTCTTTTCAACCAGCGGGGCTGAAGCAATTGGATATATACAGGGGGAAAAAGGCCTTGACCTAAGCCTCACATTTTTTACACAACTTAACTCATAGCGGATCTTAGATTTAAATGTAAAGCATAAACTATCAAACTTTTAGAAGAAAACAAAGGAGAAAATTTTCAAGACATAGGATTCGGTAAAGAGGTCGAAGACATGTCACCAAAACCATGATCCATAAGAGAAAAAAATCAAATTGCACATTATCAGAATTAAAAACTTTACCTGTAGGACACACCATGTGATGAGAATGAGAAGACAAATTAGAGACTCAAATAAAATATTTGTTAACCAAATATCTGACAAACGACTCATTTCTAGAATATATATACAGAATTCTCAAAATGCAACTGTAAAAACCAAAAAGTCCAATTGAAAAATGGGCAAAACACATGAACAATTTACCATGAAAGATAGTCAGACAGCAAATAAGCACAGAAAGATATGCTCAACATCATTAACCATTAGATGCATACAAATTAGGACCACAATGAGGTGTCACAACAAACCTATTAGAAAAGCCAAATTTTTTTAATGTTACATTAGCAGCTATGAAAAATCTAATTTCCCATATCATTGGCAGGAATTTATAATGGCACAGCCACTCCAGAACATAGTTTGGCAGTCTTACACTTTCCATAGAACTCAGCAATTGTGCTCCTGGGCATTTATCATTTAGACCAGGAAATAAAAATGTACATCTACACAAAACCTGTACATTAATGTTCACAGCATCTTTATTTTTAATAGCCCCAAACTGGAAACTATCTAAACATCCTTCAATGGGCGAATGGTTAAACTGTGGCACATTCATACAAGAGAATATTACTCAACAATATAAGGAATGGACTACAGATAGCAAAACAACTTGAGTGGATCTTCAGGAAATTACGCTGAATGAAAAAAGTCAATTCTAAAAGGTTACATACTGTGCGATTTAATTTATATAACATTCTTGTAATGTCAAAATTATAGAGATAAAGAACACAGAGGTTAGAGATAAGGGGAGAACGGGGTGGGTGTGACTATAAAGGAACAGCATGAGGAATCTTTGTGGTAACAGAACAATTTTGTATCTTAAATACAGCAGTGGTTAAACTAATCTGCATATGTGATAAAATTGCAGAGGACTACACATGCACATGCACACTCATGCATACACACAAACACACACACAGGAAAAGCTGGTGTTCTCATTGGAGAAAATCAGATCATGGTTAGATGGAAACTAGCTATTATTTTTCAACTTCCTGTGAATCTATAATTATTTCAAAATTTAAATAAAAAATCACAACAGGACATAAAGTAGAATATTAAACAATAAAACATTAATTCATCCATGAGAAAAGAGAAACAGAGGAAAAAATAGCAGATGAGACATAACAAAATGATAGACCTAAACACAAATATTTTAATTATAGATATATGACCAAGTTGAGGTATGTTATGCAATGCTATTCAGCAATATAAGGAACAACTTTTGATCTATACAACAGCAGTGATGAATCTCAAAAGAATTATGCCATGTGAAAAAAATGCAAGGCACAAAGAACAGAGTCCATGGTTCCATTTGCCTGAAGTTTGAAACCAGACCAAACTAACCTATGGTAACACAAATTAGAAAGTGGCTACCTGGGAGGAGGTATATTTGACTGGAAATGGGCATGAGGGAGCTCTGTAGGGTGATGGAAATGTTCAACACCTTGGTAGGTGTGTGGGTTTCACAAGTGTATGCGTTTGTCAAAACTAATCAAACTGTGCATTTAGTATGAGTGCATTTCTATGGATGCAAATTATACCTTAATTTTAATATGTTCTTTAAAAAGAACTTTAAAAGTTTTCCCACACCCGTCTGACTCATTCAGTGTACTTCCTGGGAAGCCCACACTCAGCTTGGCTGTCACCGGAGCAGAACAGTAATACGGTCTGGTCCTTGCAGGCACTTGGAACTTCCATCTCAAGGGCTGCGCATCCATTTTCATATGACTACATGTTGGCCAGATGCTATTCAGATACTTTATTTTAACGTCCACATTTTAAAGAGAAGACAAAATGCAGAAGCTCCAAAGTATTTTTAACCAAAGAAATAGAGATTTTTACATCCGTTTTGAAGAACATTATAAGGAGAGTGCTGACAACTTTTCTCCGTTTCCTTAAGGGGTAAAATGTTTTTAAAAAAGAGCCTCAGAACAGTGCAGTGGAAACTTCAATTAGATTATAGGAAACACTTCACTAATCAATAAGGATATAAATCTAGTTATAATGTTGTATCTATGAAAGAAAGCAAATATACTGCACACAAAAACCATATTGTAAAACTACAAATCTAAGGTGAAGCCATCCTCTCAGATGCCACCTTTAACTCCTTAAGAATTTCTTGCCCGTCATTTGAAGAATTGGCACTGCATAATCTTTGTCTTATATTTACTTAAGGTGAACCATTTTAGAAAATGATCTGCAAGACAAACATGGGTTGAAATGCCTTCTCCCTCCTCTCCAATACATTTTTATTTAAGCTGACTCAAAAGACTAAAAGATAGTTCAACTAAACAATAAAATGGACACAGTATGACATCAATTTATTGGAATATTATGAAAAGGGTATTTTCTGAGAATATATAAAAATCAATAAATATGGAAAATATTGTACTATAGCAAGCCCAGAGTTGTCTTGTTAGCCGATTCAGAACCAATAACTATATTAAGAAGCAGTTCATATCAAGCTCAAATAAAGTACACCTGAGATAACAAAAGAATGCAAGTTAGGTGTGTGTGGAGATACGTTGACGGCTTTTGCCATACCACAGGCCAGTTTAAAAGTGTCAACTTTCCATTGTTGCTATGTCTTTTGTCTCATAAATAAGTAATCAGTGTTTTACTTTTTCCTCTTAGGCATTTTATTTTATTTGTGTTTTTTTGGTGAGGAAGATTGTCCCTGAGCTAACATCTGTTGCCAATCTCCCTCTTTTTGTTTGAGGAAGATTGTTGCTGAGCTAGCATCTGTGCCAATCTCCTCTATTTTATGTGGGATGCTGCCACAGCACGGTTTGATGAACGATGCTAAGTCTGTGCCTGGGATCCGAGGCAGAGTGCACAAACATAACCACTATGACACAGGTGACCCCTCCTCTTACGCATTTTAAGTTACCACCCTCAGTATTAGTGCCTGGCTCTCTTTAAAGCAAATAAATAAGCAAGCCTGTTTACTGAACAGACTTGTGCAGAATCCAACAACTATTCTCTCCTTGGAATTCTAAAATGAAAACACAGGTCCCTGCCCTCATGGAGATTAGCATCCTGTAGGAGTTCATAAGTATTTGTGGGATAAGCTAGTGAACGAGTACCATTTCTATGAAGGGAGATGGGTGAATGAGAACTACGATTTATTGTGTATCCACACCTCCTCTGCTCTGTGCTAAGCCTTTTACACATCATCTCATTTAAGCCTCAACCCCATCCTGTCTCTTTTTGGAAATGAATAAGGACACTCAGAAAACTGAAGTCAACTGTTCGAAGGCACGCAGCTGGAGAGCAAAGCCGTGATTCATAGCTGCTAAATTCCCTACTCAGACTGCCACTCCTTGATATTACAATTATTTTAGTTATTTGGTGGTGACTACAAAACTTGAGTCCGGAAGCACATTACTTTGAATTCTTTTGTTTTTACTGTTCATATTTTGTTTTCTGACAACTCTTTAAGTTTTCCACCAGCAAACTTCAAATGTTGTTTCCTCAGGGAAGCCTTCCCTGACATCTCATGCTGCTCAAATCCTTTGATTATATACTCTCCTAATGCCAAATAGCTTTCTTTCTATTTTTTTATTATTTATTTATTTATTTTTTTTGGTGAGGAAGATTCACCCTGAGCTAACATCTGTTGCCAATTTTCCTCTTTTTTTTTTGGCTTGAGGAAGACTAGCCCTGAGCTAACATCTGTGTCAATCTTTGTCTATTTTTCGTATGTGGGATGCCTCCACAGCATGGCTGATGAGTGGAATACGTCTGTGCCTGGGATCCGAACCTGTGAACCCAGGCCACCGAAGTGTAACACATGGAACTTTAACCACTCAGCCCTGGGGTCTGGCCCCACCAAATACCTTTCTTTTATACCACTTACTATGTGAATCAATTTCTACCTCTTTCTCTAGACTATAAGCATAAGGGTGGGGCAGGCAATACATCTGTTTTTGCTTAGCTGGTACATTGCTTAGTCAATATCAGGCACTAGACAATAAACTAGAGTTATTGAATAAATGAACATTTTAAGGGGCACTCAGAGGGAAAATAAAATGCCTTAGGCCTAAAATGGATAGCAAATGATAGGTAAAATTCTCTGAGGGGATAATTTAAGAGAAAGTCTTGGGTTCAAGAAGAGAAAGAGAGGAGCCACTGATGACACGCTAGCTCAATCCATCTACACACCTCAAAAAAAGTCAGGAGGTAGGGGATCTCCAGATGGATGAAGAGCTGCAGCTCTATACTTGATCAGCTGGGAGAGAGACCCCTGAAAATCTCAGCGTTACCTAGACCAGAATGGTGACTCTCTCTTCTCCAATTCCCGAACACTGAATTGAAACAATATTAATGAGAATTCCATCTCTCAATTTTTTTTTTGTCATCCAAAAATTCGATTCAGAACTACAATTTTGAATTTAGTGAATTTTATAGATATAAGCAATTGTCGGCCAAGGAGTTCAGGAAAGGAGTGCAGTTCCCTTCACTCTTTCTCTCAAACAAATTTATTGGGTGCTAATGTTGTCAGTGATAGAAGGAACTTTTTGGAATGCGTTCACTGTAGATCCCAGGCAAGCGCTGAAAGGGGATGCTGCATATGTGACAAACACGTTGTAAGAGATTTAAACAGAATAGCCATTAAATTCCTTTGCAACCCTTATTTTATGGTGACAGAGCAGGGCAAGTAAAGGACATTTGAAAAATTTTTTAATGTCTGCTTTGTAATTATAGTTTTCAAGGAAAGCTTCTAAGTTTAAAAGCATGGACTATTGGAAACGCTTTGAATTCTCACCTAATTGTTGTAACCAGATGCATAGGTTCAGTCTCCTCAATTCACTTCTTCATTCTTTTGCATCCCTTATTGACCAGCTCAGCTCTGTCCATATAGTTGGTAGATAATAAATGCTGGTTTGTAAATGAGCACATTTCATTGCTACTAATCCTTGTGTGTGTGTATGTGAGAACATGCCTTGTGACCCCAAGTAATCTCTAAAATGCAAAATGATTGTAAAATTTTACAATAATACCACCTTTTTTCCTTTTTTTTTTTTTTTTTTTTTTGCTGAGGAAGATTCACCCTGAGCTAACATCTGTTGCTAATCTTCCTCTTGTTGTATATGAGCCACCATTACAGCATGGCAACTGACGAGTGGTGTGGGTCCCCGACTGGGGATTGAACCTGGGTCACCAAAGTGGTTAGGACACCGAACTTAACTACTAGGCCACCAGGGCTTGCCCAATAATACCATTTTTTGATCCACAGATAATATATATTAATTACTGGAATCTTGGAAATAAAGAAAATTATAAAAGAGCTGAATATTTTCTGAGATATTAATCTATGTTTACTTTTCTTATATTTTTTCCCATTTCCTTTCTATGCAGTCAAGAGGTAAGAGCAATGTGAAACACAGAAACTGCGTTTCATTGCTTCAAGGAGCTACACATGGGCTGGTCTGGCGCAGCAGTTAAGTGCACATGTTCCACTTTGGTGGCCCAGGGTTCGCTGGTTTGGATCCCAGGTGCAGACATGGCACCACGTGGCAAGCCATGCTGTGGCAGGTGTCCCACATATAAACTAGAGGAAGATGGGCACAGATGTTAGCTCAGGGCCAGTCTTCCGCAGCAAAAAGAGGAGGATTGGCAGCAGATGTTAGCTCAGGGCTAATCTTCCTCAAAAAAAAGGAGCTACGCAGGGGCCAATTCAGATGTTTACTAGAATACTTTCTGGATTTTGTTTTTCAAAAATCCCCTTCAGCCACTTGGGGTTGAGACAAGAAACTGATGGAGCAAAGAAGGAGAGAGAAGCTGCCTCCAGACAAAATGAGTCTGTGGGTCTTGGGTCTTGGCTCTTGGGGACGCAGCAACCCTGGTCCTGCTCCTTGGCAAGGTTGTAATGAAGAATCAAGGTCAGATCCCTCTAAAGAGATGGAGCCCCAGGGTGCCCAGGCTCACCAGAGAGTTCTGTGTCCCAGAATAACCTACACCAGTTCAAGGGTCCCTTCTAGGCTAGACTATGAACATGCTTTGGAACAACTGGTTTTTCAACATCTTCCTCCCCACAAAAAGAAATATTTTCCTGATATTCTCAATCTTGCCATCTGTCCAGTAATAATTATGAAAATCTAGGAGTCATCCTTGATTTCTCCCTTCCTTCTCCCCACCAGTATGCTCCCTAATCAACTCCAAAGAAATTCCTGGCATTTCTATCTCTCAAATATATTCCCTGTCCACTTTTGTCATCTTCACTGCTCCTACCCTAGTCCAGCCACTGTCTGTATTCTCTCCAGGAGCCTCCTAATGTCCTCCATGCTGGCTTTCTGTCAACTGACTCTACAAGGTAGATTTAATCCTGCTTTCACATCAGGCTTTGCCATGTTCTATTTTCTGTCTGAGACAATTTCCCCTACATCTTTCTGTCAAAGGGATCTTCTTATTCACTCTCCATCTCTAATTTAACATCTTCGAAGAGATTTCTCCTGGCTTTCCCAAGAAATCCAGCTCCTACTCCACTTGACAAGCCATATGCCGTATCTGCCCACGGGAATGAATTTTATTAAGTTTCACAATGTGTCATTTGGGCTATCTGAACTAAAACTGAGAACAAGAGAAATTCAGTAATTCATCCAAGGTTATCCAGTTATTTGGTGCTAAAGTTTAGATTCAAAGTCTAGGAGAATTTACACGCTTAAGTTCTGCACTATATACTAACGGGCACTAAAATTATTCATTGAAAGAATGAAAAAATTAATGTCAGCAGAAAGTGTGATGAACTAGAAATTTCATTCATTTCCCATTTCTAGGTTCCATATTGGCTTCCTAGAGCTTGACCTTTTATAGCGAGAGGAGACCACAATAATAACCAAGATAGAATGTCCTTGAAAATGGGTAGGATGGGATGTCAGAGTCAAATTAATTTTATTTAAAATAAATGACAAAAGTGATTAATTTTTAAAAAAAGATTTAGGTATATGTGTGTATGTATATGTATATATACATACAGTTAACGCATTCTCAGACTCTTGAATAGTATATTGAACATAATTTTATCTTTTCTTACTGTTTTAGAGGAACTATAGTAAACACTGTTATTTTGGGGCTGGAATACACTTATGTGGAACTTTTTGTCCTAACATTAAATGATTCTAAATCCATGTTTTTAAAATTCTTGTATCTGCTTCTGAGTGTCTATCTTGAGTCAGAAGCAGTTCTGAGTTACCTGCTGAGGTACAGAAATTATGTCTGACTTGTATACTAGCTTGTAGTTATCTCTACTTTCCAGTGAAATACATGATGCAATAAATAAAAAAAAAAAAAGATTTAGGTCTGTGGACTGAGATTCCAATCATTTCATAGTGCACTTTTGGATATATTCTTACACATTATTAGCTTTGGGATTCCAAAATTATACTCATGCTATTATTCTCCATCTACCTCTCAAGTCTGTGTTCATATTTAAAAAAAAAATTTTAAACACATGATATTAGACAGTTTAAGGATGTTTATAAACAGGAAAGTATACCCAAAGTTGAACAGAAAAACTGATTGAAAAATAAGCCCAAAACTGCAGAATCCTGAGAAGTTTGGTAAAGAAGACCTACATAGAATCAGGTAAGTGGTCTGCAAGTGCTTTTCCAATGCTTTTTATTTCTCTAGAATCTTCTCTGAAGTGGTGCTTTAGGAATCATAAATAACTTCCACCGTCCTTGTGAAGGGCAGGATTAAGGCCCCATTATTACAAGGAAATGAAGGCTTAGGCAGTTGCAGCAAATTATATGAGGCTTTGGCAAAGTGGCAGTGAAAATTACCTTCTCCGGGTTATAGTGTCTGTGGGCATGAAAATAATTGGGAACCGCTAAAAGTACCCAATAGCATGACAAAGTTTCTTTCTAGAAAACTAATTCAACTCTCAAGCCACATCATATTCTCAAGGAGCCTTTTTTTCTAGTTACAAAAGAATTTTTATCCTCAAAAATAGACACACTGCTCCAGAAATCCATTTCATTTGGAAACATTCCTGTTCATAGCACAGTTGTGAGGTTAGACAGGTGGCATAGTTTGGTGTTCCGGATACCTTCTTGTGTCTGAGTTCCATCCGTCAATGCAAATTTTGTTATACAAAGCTTTCGTGATTTTTCCCTTTATTTTTGTCTCCCTCTACTCCACTTGAGAAATAATCAGAGTAGCAGGGAGCATGTCCAGGCAAATTAGCTAATGTTGCAGTTAATGTCCAATCATAAAGTCAATAATTTTCTTCTTCACTCAGGTTGAAGTAATTCTTGTTCATGGTGTCATCACGAATCCCTTTTAACAGTCATTCCACTGGTTCGGGGAGGTGGTGCAGATGGCGATGGTGGTGGTGGTTGTTTTGGAGCAGTTGAAAAAACCTGTCTTAAATTTACTTGTGCCCAACAAATGTATGTCACTTGCTTATTGGATTTTTCCATTACTTTGTTTGCTTCTGATATTTCCTCTACAGACATGCATTGCTTAACAACGGAGATACATTCTGAGAAATGCATCTTTAGGTGATTACGTCATTGTGCAAACATAATACAGTGCACTTACACAAACCTAGATGGTATAGCCTGCTACACGCCTAGGCTATATGGTACCAGTCTCATGGGACCACCATCAATATGCAGTCCATTGTTGACCAAAATATCATTATGCAGTTCATGACTATATTAAGCAAACATATCTTGCAAGAATTACTCTCTGTTCTGCCAACAGTCGTGCACATTTTGAAGTCAACATTATGGCACTTATAAATTGAGGAATTAGATTGTCGATTAAGCAATAAGTATCCAATTAATCACTGATATGAAGGTTTTCCTAACAACCACCCTTCCTTCCCAGGTAGAAGATAGCTCTGTTTTGTGGACCTCCCTACTCTGTACATATTTCTGTCTCTTTTCTATTATTGCTTTTTATGAGTTTACATATCTGTAGTTTACTATTGTCTTTTGTCACAAGGAAGATAATATACTGTTACAATAATGGTTGAAAGGGACTTGTTAAAATTCACAGCCATTCTTAATTTTAAGGAGACTTAGCATATAGGAAGAGAAGGGAGTGACCTTAAAATTACTCCTTAAAATGCTATCAGAAGCAATCAGTATAGAGTATGTTTACTGATACAATCATTTTATTCACAGTTTGGAACAAGAATGAAAGACCTGAATTAATACTATCATTTATTTTTCTGGTTGTTCTCAGAATTTGTTTTAACAGGAAAAAAGACAAATATGCTATTATCTTCAAATGTTGTGTTTTGATACTGAGAACATGCAAGGCAATCTTCTGAAAAACATTTAGAAAGTGTACAAGTTTACTAAGATAATGAAATTGCTGCAAGACAAATAAGAAAAAATTAATAATTTATCTATAGTGATGCAAAAACCAGTAGAAAAATGTGATGTAAAAATAACACATTTACAAAAGAAAAACTAATTTGGTATTTAAAAAAAATTTCAGAATCCAGTGGTAGTCAGTTCTTTCTTTTGCACTGTTTATTCGCGAGCAACCTTTCAGAATTTGATACCCACTTTGAGATCTTGTTGAATATACTCCAAATATAGGATCTTTGCATTTGCTTCATTCACAGCCCACCCACAAAGTGTTTTGACATTTTATTTGGTTTCTATAGTTCTTAATGATTTTAGGCAAAGCTGATGGGTTACATAGATAGGCACAGGCAACTGAAAAATATAGATTTCTACAAAACGACAAGTTTTGTACATACGTGCATGCATGTAGTCAAAGCCAGGGCACTCTTGCCATTTCCTGTATCTCCTTAGTGAATGTATGATTTTCTGTGCTGTTCTTTGAATTTATTTCTCACAAATCAACTTCTGATGCACAATTCTTTGAAATATAAAGATATATTAGGACAAATTTCAAAAGGGGCCATATGTGACATGCCAGAGACACGGAGCCTGATTAGAATGGGACTTGGAATCTTTTTATGGTGCTGAATATAATTTAAGACACCATGTTGTTACTTAGGAGGAGGCCTTATTTATAACAGCAGTACCATGCTGCATAACAGATGCCAGGAGAAAGTGAAACTATGATGAAATTAATTTGACCTTTCTCAAGCCTGCAGAATGTAAATCAGATATATTTAATAAAGATCAAGTTTGCAAGAAATAGCTTCAACTTCAGACATGTAAATGCTTCAATGAAAGAAATGAAGGCAACACTTTGTACCATTCTGAATATAGTTTAAATTAAGCAAAAATGATGAAAATGTAGTTTGGTGATGTGCAACTTTTCCTCATTAGATATATGTGGCATACTGAGGAATTCAATCATTTCACTGCATTTTTCAGGCCATTAGGCACAGTACAGGTATCAATCTCTTGTGTATGTAACAAAAATTTAATTTTTAATGCCTAACTAGGATAACTTCATTAAGTAGTATTTTAGCATCTTAGGGGTATGAGTTTGTTATCAAATCTCCTTTAAAGTTTATGATTTAATTTTTAATAAGATTCTGGGAGTTTTAAATCTTTATATATGAAAAATGAGAGAGCAATTCTTCCTCAAAATAAAAGCAGAATGATTGAAGTATTTCTGGCTAGGAGAGAGGGCAAAAGTTTATTCCGAAGACAAGATTTTTAAGATTAAAGTCAGGTTTGGCAGGAAGCCTGCTTTATTTTAATAAAGAATGGACAAGGGCCAAACTCATTACTATTGGAACACCTACCAGCCCCCAAGCATACAAGAAAAAGTAGGAAGACGCTACAGGCCTTTTAGCCTGCCAAGACCAGGATAGAAAGCAATCAAGTTCATCCACCCATTCTGTCATTCATTCATTCATTCAAAAACCAATCCCTACTATGTACAGACTCTAGAAAGTAAAACGAGTAAAAAGAAGATAGTTTTTTTGAATCTTTTTTTTAAGATTGGCCCTGACCTACCATCTGTTGCCAATCTTCCTCTTTTTCTTTTTCCTCCCCAAAGCCCCAGTACATAGTTGTATATCCTAGTTGTAAGTCCTTTTAGTTCTTCTTGTAGGATGTCACCACATCATGGCTTGATGAGTGGTGTGTAGGGCCATGCCCAGGATCCAAACTTGCAAACCCCAGGCCACAAAGCAGAACATGCGAGCCTAACCCCTACACAACCAGGCCAGCCCTGAAGATACTGCCTTCAAAGTGCTCTCATCAGATGGACTGCACCCATTTGCTTGCAGCACATCTCTTTCAAATGGCTAAATGCTGTAATTATGGAATGTGTAAGATTCCAAGGAGCACAATTCTGCCTGTAGAGTATCAAAAATGGATCTTTAGAGGACCTGACTTGAGTCTTTGAATACAGACAGGAATTTATACGGCTGAGAAGGGGAGAATGCATATTCCAGGCAAAGGAAAAAGGATGATCAAAGGCACAGACTGTACAGTGAGTATTAAGGGTCTTGGACGTCATGCAATGGAGACTGAATTCTATCATAAAAGCAATGAAGAGTTTAAAAAAAATGAATTAAGCCAGAGGAGTTATATGGCTATATTTGCACTGTAGAAAGATAGATCTGATTGCAAAGTGATTCTGAGCATGGTGTGGGTGAGCAAGAGTGAGAGCATTAGAGTCAGAGAGACCTGTAGGTGGCTGCTGTAATGAACTAGAAGGGATGCGCTTCAGCACAATGGTCATGGCAGTGACGGGAGAAGATGTATTCAAGTGATATTTAGGATGTGTGATTAATAGGATTCATGTCTCATTAGACATATGGGAAATCAAGACAAAATTAAACGCCATTTATATTAGAATACTTGTATTTGGGGTGCCTTAAGGAAATCCAGTAAGATGTCCAGGAGGCTTCAGAAATAAAAGATGGACCAGGAAATATTTGGTCCAGAGATAGAGTTTCAAAAATCATTGGCACAATAAAATTTTGAAGCCATAAGAGTAGATGAGGTGGGCAGAAAGTGGATACAGTGTAGGAAAAGGAGAGTACAGAGATGAAATAAGAAATAGAGACATTTGGTTGCAGGCACTGGCAAGTGTGGCTAGAAGGAAAGGCCAGTGTGGCAGTGCAAGAAGAAACTCATAGAAGAGAACAAATTTAGGGGCACCTCCGTGTGCCAGGTACAGTGCTAGGTGTTTCACCAATAGGTTCTCATTACTATTCCCAGTATTTCATTTCCTCTTCACAACATTGTGCCTTCTTTATAGTGAAACTCAGAGAGGTTGAGTAACTCCCTGCTCACTAAGCTATTAAGCAGCAGAAGCTGGATTTTAATCCAAGTCTTTCTGATTCCAAAAGCCTACAGTCATTTGGAATAAAATTAAATGTAGTATGCATTTTTGTTCTATGGGATATGTTAAAAATGGTCCATCTTCCTTAACAGGGTATGGTTTTGTGATAGGATGTATCATCTGTGCTAACAATTATTGTATGGTAATATTTGTATGTTTCGAACCATCCAAATTTGAAATATTTTGTAAAATACTGATGTAAACATTTTATAGCTCCATTTGACATATAAATTCCATAATTTTAAAAAATTAAGAACTTCATAATTTCACAGCGAATTATAACCTGTGCTTACATTTTTGTGGTTCCACTTTAGTCAGTAAATAGAAATTCTGTTTTCGTAACATCCAGTGTTGGTAGCTGGTGAAAAATCCTGTTGTTAGCGTCAAAAAGTCTGAGCTATTTTGGTGATTATCATGCTGTTATTTCAACATTCTGTTATTATAACTTACAATATTTTTAATGTCCTATAAAAATATCCTGCAAACATGAGTTAAGTTGTGGACCTTGTGCTGAAAAATAAGCTGGAAATCGGTAAGACTAGAACATAAATTGGAAGCAACAAAATCACTATGAAGATGGCCAAACAGCTGCCATGATATGCTGCTGCTTTAGTACAAAGCACTCTATGAAATATTAGAGATAATGTTGAGACAACAGGCAAGAATAGAGCAACTCAAGCTTTATATCTGCAAAAATTATATAAACAAGCAAAAATAACAAAAAAAAAGTAAAAAAGAATCTTGGTAAGTATAACATAATGGAAACGTGATCCTAAGTGGGATGATTAGAAATTAATATGCTCCTAAAATACTTTATCCACTTTCACCCTCCCCACAAACTTACATTTAGTCTTTAAAATTCATCTTGAATTAAGTGTTTTTGCATAACCTAAATTTCTGCTATTGTGCCTGTCCTATAATACAACCTATGGGGCTATGAACACAAAATGTTGGGTTTAAGAAGCTGGTTGAAAGGGAAGAGGAAGTTCCAAGCATACAGGACATTGCAAGGAGAGGAGTAGAAGAGCAAGCGATTTTGCTGAGAAGGGAAGGCAAATAGGGGCATGCCAGAATGCCCCTGAGCATTGCTCACACGTGCCCGCCCGCTTCCAGGCAGAGCCTGCATTCCATAGCCTCATCCAGTCAGCAGCTTCTCCAGGAAATGTCAAAGAGCAGACCATCGCCTGTAGCTGCTTCTCTGCTGCCTGCCGGCACGGCCCTTAGACTAGTTCTTGGGAGGCAGCCATTCTCTGTAAAAAGTTTGTTTCTACTGCTGAAACTCGAAGGGATATAAAGAAGTCTTGCTTCCCACCCAAGTATTCGCCAGAATGCTGGGAGCACTAGAACTAATTAATAATCCAATTCAATCAGCACCCAGGTTTCAACTCCTAACTGTCAGCACTGACAGCTTTCGGATTTGGGGAAAAGTCAAAGAGTTTTGGGCATGTTCAACTGTGAACTGAGAATTATTCTATGGTTCAGTTTTCACCAACATGTGTGTACATCGAAGCAGGTGCTTTGCTCTATCTGACTCCATAGCAGCTGAGTACTCACCTGAAGCTGAAAAGTTTTGCTTGTAATAACGTGTCACCTTGTCACTGTTGTGTATATCTTAGGTTTTCAGATTATGATATTGACCAGAAAATGGATAAGTTCACAAACCTGGAAGAGATCATTCAGGTGATGGATAAAGACCCTTCTCCACGCAGTTTACAACTAGCACATCTGATTTTTAAACGTCTAAGTTCACATCCCATTTTATGAAATAGAAGTTTATTAAAAAATCTTCCTCTCTGAAGAGATTTGGTATTTTATTTGAAAAAGAACCATCTGGAAATGCCTGTTTCCCGTTTGAGCTACCTCAAAAATAAACAAAATGAAATTTAATTTTTACTGGGATTTAACCTGATGTTTTTCCATAACCAAATGTCTTTTACAGTGTGTTCTATTATACAGGTGTCAAAATAACAAAGAAGCTAAAATATTTGTATCAACAAGAATGCAATCAATTTCTCAAACATGGTATATAAAAAATCCGTTATTCCAGCCATGATTACCTGGAACTGTTGATGACAATGTCAAATATTGCAAGTTTAAAAAAAAATAAAGTATGCTATACCTTTCCCATTTCTCTTCATTTTTTTCAATATCTTCATCATTTTGAAAGGATCACGCTTTGAACAAGCAGCAGATGTTAATACAGAAATATAGAACATCTCAATTTTCTCACTGCTAACTCAGCTTACTGAGCCAATTTCACAATTCTCACATTCCTGAGTCCTAGGAGAAAATGCTAATTTAGATTGTTAAAATTGACACGGGTTAGGGTATAAAGGGTAATTAGCATAAAATCCTACACAAAGTGTTCTTAGCACCATTAATCAACACCCACCTAGGCATACACGTTTTTAGTCAGAGCTGATGTTTAACGGAGCTGAAAAATGTCTAAAATATTCTCTTCGAGTTAAGTAATAAAAAACGCAGTTTGTCCTCAAATCAAGTTGGAGGATTTTTAAGGAAAATACCTAATGTGCAGTTCAAGCATAACTTTCATTTTACACTTAAGAATTATTTAAAGCATATAAAGGTACTCTCTTGAGGAAAACACCTTTTAAACACTTGTGTTTCTGACATATTTGTATCAGTGCTCTTCCATATATGTGTTGTTATTGCTGAAAAGACTGATCTGTTTTCTTTTTCCTCCCTCCGTGCTTGCAAAGGCTGTTGCATTTGGCACCATTGTTCCGATTTTCAGTACAGAACATTGCTGGTGCTTCTGAGTCTTTCATTTGCCAGACTCCTAAACCCAAAAAAGTCACTCAGGTCTGAATCTGCTCATCAGGACAGAGGTGTGATCGGTTCCTCAAATTTTGCAAGCCTGCTACATTAATTGAAGCTCCTTTTTTTTCTCTTCTCTCTTCTTGCTAATGATATGAACTAGTGGCAAGAGAACTGTCTTCCAGTTAGATGAATGATTCAAAGCCACTTAACTTTTCTGCTCCTTAGTTTCCTCATTTAGAAAAGAGAAAAACGACAAAAATAACAGAAATGACAGGTATATCAAAAACTATTTAAATTTCAGGGGCTCAAGGGATGTATGTCCCTAGGAGGTGCTCTATATATGCCCCTGGGGATACAGTGAGACCTATCTTTAGAAATCCTATCTTAGAGGACGCCAACAAAGGGAAGAAGGCTGCAAACATGCTATATTTCCCTGGAGGCCATTTATTCTGCATAGGATAATGCTGCTTTATATAAGACAGTGGTCAGGCACACGGCACAGAAGCCAACAAACAATCTTAGGAGAGAGATTGTTTAAAAAAAACCCAGAACCACAAGATAAGTGCTCTGATCAATTCTGGTACAATTAGAACAGCAGCAGGGGCACTTAATTGAAATTAGGGAAAAGGACAAAGAGGAAGGCTGCATAGTTTTGGCCCTGGGTGAGTAAGAAAGCAAAGAGAGTGTTCCCAACACTGAGAAGAGCATGTGCGAAGTTCAGGAAGAAAGAAAGAGCACGGCGAATTCTAGGAGCTGAAATTACAGGACAGCTGAAGCAGACAGTACAAAGTGGAAGCAGCCTGAGATGAAGCTGGAGTGAAGTGATGAAGTGGCTCATGCACCGGATTAACGAGGTGGATTGAATCTGAAAAGCAATGGAGAGTAAATGAAGGGTATTAAATGGTGACGTGCACAAGCATCCTTGTATTTTTAGAAAGATCATTGTGACTTCAGGGTGGAGAACAGATTGGCTCCTGGAGGAGACTTGAGGAAGAAGGCCAATGGGAAAGCTATTGAAGTGACCCTCATGAGAAACGCCTGTAGTTGGAGGGCAGGCATAGGGTAGGATGGAGAGTGCGGACTGATGATAAGAATAGTTCACAGGTATTGAGTATTTATCACAGGCTAGACTCAGCACTCTCCATGTATCGTCTCATCAAATTGTCACACACGCGCACACAAATCCTACAATATAGGTACTACTTTTAAATTTAAAGATGAGAAAATTCAAGTTTAAAGAGGACATTGGCTCAAACTCAGCCCTTCCCGAAAGGCTAAAGCTGGGTTCGAAGCCAGGAAGTCTTGCTCCAGAGTTCTGTCTTTGATCTGCCTTCCAGACAAATTTAGGAGGAAGAATTGACAGTGCTCAGTGACAGACTGGTGGAGGTGGTAAGTGGAAACAGAGACACAGGTCACAAAGATGAGCACGTGTGTTGTTAGACAGTGAGGGAGGTAGTTCCCTTGGACACTGAATTCAAGAGATTTGTGGTTGGTGAAGGGCAGGAGAGCAGATAGGACTAGATTAGTGTGCACCTTGAGCTTGAGGTGCCAGCAGCATATCCAGATGGATGGACAATTGGAAGGCAGGGTGGCTCCTTCTTGGAGAAAGGGCTCTGGACTGGCTGCATAGGTTTCGGAGTGATCAGCGGCAGATCGGCATACTCCGTGGGCATGAAGTTGCAGAGGAAGATTATGAGGGATTAGATGATAAGGAGCCTGGGAAGGAGCAGTTGAAGAATCAGGAGCAAAATGGGGAGACTGTGTTGTCAGAAAAGCCAAGAAAAGTGGTGCTTTGTGATCAGGGGGTGCTTGGAAGCTGCACTCCTGAGAGGTTAGTAAGACAGGAAAAGCAAAAGCAGCCATTTGATTTTGTAACAAGAGGGCTTTTCCTGAAGGACATGGTGGGCACACAACATAGTGACCACACACAGGTCTTAACTGCTACTATTCTTCCACAGATGACACAATTACTCAATTCTACAGATTGCACGATGCAGACAAGGCAACTGCTACTGCTGCTGGGCTGTCTAATGCCTCCTACGACCTGTAATGTTCTCCGTATTCATACTTCTCACTTGATTTAGGACACAGATTCCAGGGCCATCGACCTTTGGCTTAAATAGTTGGTAAAGCCATGTATCCTAAGTCCCTTGTGATTTACCACAGTTGACCACTAAGAAGGCCAGATATTTATTATAAAAGTGATGCTCACATCCTCTCTAAAGGTATGATTTTCCGAAAGAGATATCATGACAAGAAGCTTTTTAATGGAGAACGTCTCCCAAGAGTACTAATTTTATTTCTAAATCCATTATTAGCTTTTGCTTAATAATTATACTATACTTAGAAATTAATAATATTGAGAAAGTTTTTCACTGTGGAGTACTTTATGCTTTTCACAGCACTTTCCCCCTGCTGATATTTTCCTCTAAGATGGTTCACGGGGGTAAAATGAGGTGGTGGGAGAGAAAGGAGTAAGCCAAAGATCATGGTTTGTAAAAGAGTGCTGTGAAATATCTCATGTTTCCAATTCTTGATTTTTTTCAAAATTGACTATAAAATAAATGTAATTTTAAAACACCCTTCATGTACAAGTCTCTCAACAAATTAACAGCTTATACAAACCCCTGTGAGGCTCCGTAGTAATTCTCATTTACTAAAGGGAAATGATGCATTTACATGACTTACTTCAGGTCACTTAAAATGTCAATGACACAGTGGAGAAGGAATCAGAAAGAAAATGTTCCCAGACACTAGAATTATAATTTCTCCAAGTCTGAATCTTTTGATTGAACTCCTTTGCACAGAGGATTAACAAATTTAGTTTTCTCAGAATAGGGAAGATAAGATTCATCTTGTTTCTGCTCTGTTTGAAATTATGAAACCAAATTCAGTTTCACAGAATATTATTTGGAAGCAAACCAAACCCATTTGCTATGTAAGGAAGTCTTTCTCTGCCAGGAAATGTTCACAAGATGAATGTACAGATGAAAGACAGCAATTTATTTTTATTTCAGCCTGAGAATGGCAATGTTAACTACCATGAATTTGTCCTTTGTGGGAAATGTAAAATATAAGTTAAATATCTTTACAACTTTATCAATACATAAATAAGTAATGAAAACAGTGATCAGGCCAATTTTGGGCTATGGGACAGGTGTAATAATCACACATTTGATTGTAGCGTTAGTGTCAGTTTGTGAAATATATACGTACATATAAGATTCAGAAACCACATCCCAATTTCTGTCATTGAATGAGTTGTACCTGGAATACAATCCCATTACAAATCAGTCAAGCCTTAATAGCTCTAAATGGGGCATAAACAAACTGAAATTCTACATTAGGAGCTATATACCACACTCTATCGTAAATTTATAATAGCAATACTTAAAAAAATAAGGAGTGCAAAGAGATGGAAGTAAGAATTATATCATTTTCAAGCTAGAAGGGGTTTTAGAAAGTATCTAATCAAAATCCTTCATTTTACAGACAATAAAAAAAAAGAAACATCCCAGCGAGTAGTTCCCCCTACTTACCGTGGCTGCTAACTGTCTTGTGTGAATTCCAATAGCGGAAAGTAACTATGAAGCACACTGCATCAAAACAAGTAACCAATACAGAAACATGAGACAAAATAATGTGTCCTAGGGTGATGATAAAAACAAAGCACAGTGTCCCAAGTTTCAGAATGATCCCTGACTACCCCTTGCAGACTTTGAAACCTGAGAAGGAAAAAAGATATGAATGTGTGGTTGAGATAGTTTTGATAATACCCAATGAGATACACACCTTGAAACATTGCATTTTGCCATGGATCAACTAGATGTTTCTCACAGCAGCTAATCTCAGAATCTTTTTGCTATGATTATCAGAAAGGCCTTAAAATCTAATTTATTACGGGGGTATTTAAAACAAGTCCTCTCAATGTTCACTCTAGGCAGCTGTGTTAGGAATATCTTCTACTGTTTAAGGGCTTGGCAAAAAGCTGTTAGTACCTATGTCAGTGCCATCCGAAAGATCTTACTTGCTGTATTCTCCTATTGGCTCTCTCACTAATATTGTAACTTCCAAAGTGGCAAAGGTGTGGATGCAGAAATAGAAGTGAAAGCTGTCTGCTTACTTTTCAACTCTGGTCTCCACCCAGGAAAATAAACACATTCTCTCAGAAGAAACTTTCATACTCTATCTGAACCAACTCTCCTTGTTGGAAGAATGCCGTTTAATTGCTTACCCCATTTTTCTTTTTCTTTTTTACTTTATAATGAATGTACTTTATGTAAACAAGTCCCCTTCCTCTTCGACTTCCTCATCTCCTCCTTGTTCCTCTTCTTCTCTTTCATTCCTCCTCCTCCTTCTTTTTAGAAGAAAGCATAATCTCTGTTTTCCAGTAGTTTATTTTGAAGATTAGAAAGAATATGACATTGGAAACACATCGTAAAATACAAAGTTTTATACAAGCAATCCTGTGATATTTGGGTATTGCTGTGAACTGGTGATATCTGGATATCTATCTTACAACCTTAGGATCTCCACAGAGCACACAGGCCCCTCCGCTATTCCCCAACACTAGCTTAATCTATGTTCCAGCCTCACGGAATATCACCATTACTTGGATATGTGTCTCTAGAAATTTTCCTCAGAGTGGAACATGAGAATTTACTCAGCCTACTATGCAAAAAGAGCCTAACTCTCCTATGTCTGCTTAATATCTAAAGAGAAAAAAGGAAAGGATAAAAGGAAATCTTACCAGAATTAAACATCTCTCTGTCTGCCTGCCGGCCTGTCTAGCAATCATCTACCTACCTCCTACTTCTCTCTATCGAGTTATCCATCCATTCACCCATCCATGTGTCTATCCATCCGTTTGTCCACCGTCTATCTTTCTGTTTATATCTATCTTTCTATATCTGTCTATCTATTATCTGTCTATTTTTCTCTATCCACCTATCAATCATCTATCATCTATCTATTTACCAACTTAAAAGATTTCCTGCCACGTAGTAAGTGGTAACTAAATATAAACAATTTATTGTTTTCTAGAATTAAAGTATTATACTGTGGTTCAACTTAAACTAGTCTCAGAGGCATGTATGGAGCAATCTAAATATGGATAATCAATGAAAAATATCACTTAGACTTCTTTCCTTCCCCAGAGAAAACACATTAGCAGACTATGCAGCCTTAGCTTCAGAGTGGTTTGGTAATAACATTCTGTGATTATGTAACCCTATATTTAAAAAGTAGAACAACTTTTAACCTAGCAATTACACTTCTAGAAATGTAGCCCAAGGACATAATTATATTCATAAAGACATAGTTACAAGGGTGCTCATTATAGGATTGTTTATAGTGGCAAAAAAGTTGAATCAAACTAAATGCCCAACAACATGAAATGCATTTAAAAGAACTATGGGAGCACTCAGCTAGAAGAATATTTAGCCATATGGAAATATCTTGACGAGTGTATTAGGAAACGGAAAAGCAGATTAAAAAATTTAAGAATACATGATGCTAAGTAAATATATATGTAATCTTCCATTCTTCCTCTTTCTCAGTTTTTCTTCTACCTGATTATATCACTCCATTCAACAGTAATCTTTAGTCTTCAGCTTACCTGATTTCTCTAGCAACCGACTATGAACCCTTTCTTGAAGACCACTCTCTTATGTTGGCTATATAATCCAACAATTTCCTTCTTCTCTTTCCTATGACTTTTTAAATTACTATTAATAAGGGTTTTTTTGTTTGTTTGTCTTTATGTTTTGGGGGGGGGTTTTTTTGATAAGGGGGACTGGCCCTGAGCTAACATCAGTTGCCAGTCTTCCTCTTTTTACTTGAGGAAGATTATCACTGAGCTAACATCCATGCCAGTCCTCCTCTGGTTTGTATGTGGGACCCCACCACAGCATGGCTTGATGAGCGGTGTGTAGGTTGCACCCAAGACCCGAACCCGTGAACTCCAGGCCCATGAAACAGGGTGTGCAAACTTATGACTACGCCACTGGGCCAGCCCTAAGGTTCTCTTTTTTTAGAGTAGTTTAAGGGTCACAGAAAAATTGAGGAGAAGACCAGAGATTTCTCATATACCCTCTGCTCCTCCCACACACAGCCTCCTCCATTATCAGCATCCCTTACCAGAGTGATACATTTGTTACCGTTGATGAACCTCCATTGGCACATCATTATTACCCAGAGTCCATAGTATACATTACAGGTTACTCTAAGTGTCTTTTACCATATTGACCACTCATTCTCTATGCTTTTGTCAGTCTTTACCTTTCCCCTTAACGTTAAATGTTTGCCTACTTCTAGCCATAGAACTAGGCCCTTTCATCTTCTCATTTCATTCTTCGTCTTTGGAGCTATCTTTCACACACTTGGTTTAATTACTGTCTGTATACAGATAACTCACACATTTATAGTCTTCATCCCAACCTCTCATTTAAGCTACGACCACAGGTCCAACAAAGCAGTTGTGGTACAAAGCACTTCAAAGTCAACATATCTAACATGAGACATATTATTACTCCCTGAATCACCATCTTCAAACTGGTCACAACCTGGTTCTCATTCAGAGATTCCTACCTCTGAATGGAACTGTTGTCCATTTACTTATGCAAGACACAATAATTAATGCTATTCTTAATGTCACCCTTACCCCTAATGACAAATATAGTGCTATATTTGTAGTAAGTAATCTGGTAAGTCCTGTCTATTTTTCCCTTCTAAAAATCTCTCAAATCAGTCCAACACTTTCAAGCACTGTCTTTGCCCTAGTCCAAGTAACTACAGTGTCTCACTTGAACTACTGTTAATAGCCTGTTTTGTTTTTTTTTTCCCTGAGGGAGATTCACCCTGAGCTAACATTTGTTGCCAAGCTCCCTCTTTTTGCTTGAGGAAGATTCACCCTGAGCTAACATCTGTACCAGTCCTCTTCTAATTTGTGTGTGGGCTGCCACTGCAGTGTGGCCACTGACAAGTGGTGTAGGTCTGCACCTGAGAACTGAACCTGGGGCACCAAAGCGGAGTGTGCCAAACTTAACCACTTGGCCACATGCAGGCCCCTATTATAGCCTGTTAAATGGCCTACCTATATCCACCCTGCCTGACCCCCAATTCATTTGTGAATATATAATCATGTCAGCCCTTCCTTGATTATTACATTTTGGTGATTTCTAACTACATTTAGGTAAAGACAAGTCACCTTGATTCATGTCTACTATATATAGTAACGTCATCTAGTCCCATGTTCTCCTCCAGCTACACTGGTCTTTTATACTCCCGTACTCTAATTCTACAGAATTTTTAGCATGCTCTTCCCTTTGCCTGAAGCAGCATCCCTCCTCTGTCTCCTGATGATTTGGTAAAAGTGAGCTAACTTTTGTAACAAGCAATTCCCAAAAATTTAGTGGCATAAAAATATAACAGCCATTTTGGCTAGTAGCAGTAACAAGTGGCTAATAGAGGTTATATTTTTCTACCACTTGGCTCCACCTTACTTGCATGTTCTGGGTTTCCTTCCTCATGGCTCATGCAGTCCAGTCAATCTTTCTGTCTCCACTCCTTCTGGCCTTATACCTAGCTTCCCAAGCTCTTGTGCCCAATGCTTTCTATATGATCCCAAAAAGCTAGAGTACAGATTAAATTTTCAGGCATGAATTGTGGAATCTGAACCACTGGGTTTGCGACTGACCACAGCCAGGCAATGTAGTTCCATTCCACTTCTCAGGTGAGAGAATTCAGGGAAACCCTCATTCGTTCACCAGTTTGTCTTTAGCTCTCCTCCATAAGCAGCTGTCAACAGTATGAGACATTTTTTTGGCCACAAAACAAAGAAGTTTATAGTTCTGGGCCCTAAGTTGCAGAAGGACTTCAATCAATCTCTTTGAATGATGCTGAAATAAACAGGTTCAGATAGCTAGAAGTGTTGTAGGATAAAACTAATCTCTCAAAGAAAGAGTAAGGCAAAAATAAGTCTAAGAGAAAAAGGGAACATTACAAAATAGTCATTGTAATAGGAAATTTGTCTGATTGTTCTGGCAATGCTTTGAGGTTCTAGGTATAACTGTACTCATGGGAACAGAGAATTTATTTGTCCAAGATGACGGCAGTAGTAAATGGTATAGCCCTGGTCCCAGTGAAGATCTTCCTGGCTCTATCTTCTGCACCGCTCCCTAATAACTGCAGAGACTGGGAGGAAGTGGTCCCTCAGGCACATAGATACTACCCACCACATGCCCACGCTACTCAAGCATCATTCCATTGCACTAACTTTCAGTGAGCTCTCAACTGTTAGGCAAGAGAAATGTGGACCTTTCCACACACTGAGGCTAAGGATCAACCTCATTTCCTCTGATAAGAAATTTCTTCCAGGTGATCTTAGTCATGCAAATCGCCTGCCTTCCAGTGTTCTCCATGTCTAATGAAAATGATAGTTGGCTTGTCAAGGGGAGAAGTTAATAATAGCTTATGACTAGAAAATGTGGTCAGCAGTATATGAGATTTCCACTAAGGAATAAATTTAAACTCGAGTTTAACATTTTAAGGACTAGAATGCATCAAATTTGGAGAATAATAAAAATTGTCCTTTTTTAGACATTTGAAAATTAAAATATATTAGTAGCTATTTATATAGGAAATTTTATAAACAGAAAACTTGAACTAAGGGCTTGGATTCATGGTTCTCAAAGGCTAACATATAAACTGGTGCCAGTTAGTGATAAAATTTGTACTGGCTTGCAACGAAACGACCAGAATAAATTAAGATGTAAATAAAACAGGTCAGAAAATTTTAGTAAGTTTTTCATAAGATAGCTTGGGAAGAGGGCATCAGGGAAGTGGGGCACAGAGACATAGAGGAGATTAGGAGAAGGATGGAAAAGAGAGCCAACAACAGACAAAGAGCTGCTTATTGACATCTGAAATAATGGCATTTTGGTAATAAAAATATCTGTACTTCAGGACTTCCAAAGTGCATGGTACACTGAAGCCCTAAGAACCAGCATCGCAACTACTGTCAGGGCTCTTCTTGAAAGCTGTTCCAGGACCAGCTCCCAGTTTTATGAGCCCTACCAGGTAACTCCCCAAGTCTTTGTCTCTATTGTTTCAGATCCCATGCCCACTCTCCCTTATTCCTCTACTTTCTACAAACCTTTTTTTTTCCCATTATACATCTTGGTACCTATTACTATACTCAAAGCAGTATCAAGAGTGACAAAATGATTGGATGAAGAGCTTCATCTTCAGGCATTTTCAAGAGTTGAAGCAGAAATGTTTCATTTCACTCCTCTAATGCATCAAGGTAAAGAGAAAGATAAAGCTGTTCATATTCCATAGTGCACGTTGAAGTTTCAAATTCTATCCAGACTAACAGTTTTTCTTATTGAGATTAGTAGACTAAACATGTAACTTATAAAGAACATCATTTTTGTTTGGTTCACTCCGTATTTATTAACCAAGAGAAAAGTACCAGGAACTGTGCTAGATGCAGAGATTGAAGGATGGGTGGAACATGGTCCCTCAATCTAAGAAGTCAAAATGTAGTAGAGAAGAGAGACAAGAAAACAGTATTATTGCCTAATATCATGACTGGACAGAGATCCATGTTTAGTAGGGAGAGAAACTCTAAGCTAGACTTGAAGGATGAGTAGGAGGTACTCAAACAAGGGAGGAGGGGCTGGTGATGAAGGATAGATTCTAAGCAGAGGAAAGACCATATACAAAGGTGCAGACACATGAAACCCGGAGTATTCTAGGAACTCCATGTATTTCTATGGGACTATTTCTATGTATGGGGATGAGGCAGGAGATGAAGTTGAATAAATCAGAAGACATATTTTTTGGTCCCTTAGAAACCTCACTAAGAAGTTTGACCATCCTGTAGTGATGACAAGGAATCAAATAACATGATCAATATTATGCTCAAGAAGGATATAAGTATAATTGCACTCATGGGAACAAAGAAGTTATTTGTCCAACATCGCAGCAGTAGTAAATGGTATAGCCATAGTTCTAGTCCAGATCTGTCTGACTCTACCTTCTGCACCGCTCCCTAATAACTGCAGAGACTCTGGGACAAAGTGATCCCTGGGGCACATATGTACTGCCCACCACAGCCCCTGTACCACAAAAAGGGATTGAATAATTTCAAAACAACCATAGCAAGCCTTCTAGCAGTAGCTGCATGAACACTATAAGCACTCTCCAGAATTAATATAAAAGAAAAATGTATAGAGAAAGATTATGAAAAATGTGTTAGCAGCTGATGAAGGAGTAGAATGGTTTCAACTAAAGCTTTGAAGTCAGAAAAAACGAAGTCTTATAAAATCTTGATTCAGTCAGTTAAAGCTATATCATCTCAGAATATTGCTTACTTAATTTGAGTTTCAGTTTCCTTTTCTTCGAAACAATGCTGCTGCAGAGACTGACTATGAAGATCAAATAAAACATCTATAAAGTTTAAAGCGGCTAGCAAAGAGTATATGCTTAATAACTATTTTTCTTTTCTTTTCTTTTCTTTTTTTTGAGGAAGATTAGCCCTGAGCTGACATCTGCTGCCAATCCTCCTCTATTTGCTGAGGAAGAATGTCCCTGAGCTAACATCCATGCCCATCTTCCTCTACCTTACATGTGGGATGCCTGTCACAACATGGCTTGGCAAGCAGTGCCTTGTTCGCACCCAGGATCCCAACCAGCGAACCCCTGGCCCCCAAAGCGGAACGTGTGAAATTAACTGCTGTGATACCTGGCGGGCCCTAATAGCTATTTTTAACTAACTGAATATTCTTTTGAAAAGACTGTTAGGCATTTTATCAATTTGAATATTTGCATAAATTTGACATATTTTTATTAGAAATCTAATAAAATTGATACAATATTATGAAAACTTTTTGGTCTTTAAGACAGATTATTTCTAATTGTATTAAATAATAGTATCTGATCATTCAAGTATTAATAATTAATTTTTACATGGGCCAAAAGACTTGATTTGGTTGTCACATGTCTTGGAAATAGTAACAGTATTACAAGGAAAATGGGATCGATAAAAAAGGAGTAAATCAGTTCAATTTCAAATGTTCCCTAGGGATCAAATTGATTATTAGGTCGCAAATTCTAACCAAAAGAAAATAATGACAATATCAATCATATTGGACGTATTGCCAGCCTGCTCAAAAACTGAAGGCATTCAAAATCCCAGTACATAAGGTTGCATGAGTAATTGTGCCAAGTGTCATATGAGCGAGATTCCAGAGGGACAAATAAGTAAATCCAAAAAATCAGTGTGCCATGAGGTTGACATTTCACATACTGATTTCCCTAGCTCCTTTTTCCCATCTTTGCTATGTGGAAAGGAGTAGAAATGTCTTCTGACAGATGTCCACATATGTAGAGATGGAGTCTCTCCCAGTCGAGTTCGAGGCACCAGATACTGCCATCTTGGTTTCACTAACTAGATGCCAACCATATGCATACAATTGGAAAGAGGGGGCATGGGAAGACATCTGGATAACAGGAAGCAGAAACAACTCAGCTTAATAAAATTTAGTCTTTTTGAACAAAGAACAGTGGCTCTCAAGTCCTTGGGACTCTATTTTATTGATTCACTTTTTGACGTTCAGGTTCTGTGAACAGTTCTCCTTTTGATTTGTCTAACCTACTTTTGTCTTTTACAAAAGAGTGATAGCCAACATATTTCTCAGTGACTCAATGCCTACAATAATTCCCTTCTCATCTCTCATTTCCTTTCACTCAGACTAATGTTTGGAAGGGTCTTCTCACTTCTTCCCCCATGTATCTACCTACCAACCCTATCTCATTACTGAACATCTCCCCACCCCAGGGCTGCTGGACCCGTGTGGTGATTTAGGTGGCAACAGGAAAAGTGAATAAAGATGAGATTATTGCCTAATATAATCCCTCCCTTGATAATAGTAACACTCCCCACTCACCCTCATTCCTACTCTATTGTAAACCCTCGCCAGCATTGTGTCTGTGAGGAAATGCAAGTGAATCTTTTGTCAATGTTTTGAGTACCAAAGGCCCACTTTTAGGGGGAATAAATACTTCCTTTAGCATAAGGCTGTCCAGTACAATGGTTCAGTGCCCCTTTCTACTTTCAAAATGTCCTATTTCGGAAGACAAATTGCATATATGGGTGTTGTGCTTATAGGGTGTAAAAATTTGATGGAGAGGAATGAGCACAGCAAAAAATCATTTTATCCCTTTTCTGTTTCGCATTGCCAGCAGAAAACAGCTGCTCAGTTTAAAAAGGCAGTAAGGGGAGGAAAAAATAAACGAACACCACCACCACCACCATACACACACACACACACACACACAGAGGGGGACTATGTCTTATATCTGTCTCCAGAGAAGGAAGGAATTCCTAGCCAGAAGAACTACTGCTGTGGCAGTGGAAGGGAAGCTAGCAGGTTAAATTCCACCTGATAGAAAAAAGCAGGGACACGAGAGGCAAACTCTTAGGGGTCCACAAACCTCCTAACAACTAGAGGACCACAAAGACAGCCAGGTGGGGGCAGGGGGTGAGCAGAGCAGACTCCTTGTCTGGTCTGCAGGCAGAGATGTTTTCTATCCTTCCCCCTTAGAATTCGGAGCCTATTTTTGCAGGAACATTGTTGTACGTGGTGATTAAGTTCTATAATTCCATTAGCAGAGTACTAAGCTTCAGATACATTGGGCTTAATTAGGCTTTTACGGAAAGGCCTAGGGAATTAAGCACAATGTATAACATTGTTCACTGGAGAAAATGTATTCCCAAATGCAAACAACTACTCAACACACAAATTTCTAGAATACTCTTCCTTTGAAAGTTATAGATTAGCAAAGGGTCTGATCAATTCATCTCAACTCAGGAGCTTTTAAAAAATACTATTATCTGGGCTCCACATCAGGAGATTCTAATTTAATTGGCCTGGAGTGAGGCCTGGAAATAAGTATTTTTAAAAAGCTCCTTGCAGCTGGGTTGAAAACCACTGGGCTTGTAAATGCTTCTGGGATCTATATTTGAGGAAGTGGCTCAGGAGGGTGTGTTTACACTACAAAGGGGTCTTTTCTTCACAAAAGAATGCACTTCCACTTTCATTTTTCAGCTGTTATTCAACATGAAATAATCTCTTTAGCTGTGCCTGTTCAAAAGAGATACACACCTGTAGTGTAAAAATAAATATAGTAGTCCCCGCTTATCCATGAGCCATACCTTCCAAGACCCCCAGTGGACGCCTGAAACTCCAGATGGTACCCAACCCTTATGCATAGTACATTTGTTTCCTGTACATACATACCTATAATAAAGTTTAATTTATAAAGTAATCACAGTAAGAGATTAACAACAACTAATAATAAAATAGAACAATTATAACAGTATACTGTGATAAAAGTTATCATAGATCTTAGCAACCTCAGCATAGGATTTTTGCTTTCCTTATTAAGTCGAGAACTTTCACTTTTTCACTTAAAGGAAGTACTTTACTGCTTCTCTTTGGCATATCTGAATTGCCAGTATCATTATTCTTGTGCTTTGGAGACTTAATTAAGTAAAATAAGGGTTACTTGAATACAAGCATTTGCAACCTTTAATCTGGTAACCGAGACAGCTACTAAGTGACTAATGGGCGGGTAGCATGTATATGCTATACAATGTAGACATCCTAGACAAAGGGATGATTCAGGTCCTGGGTGGGACGGGTCGAAACAGTGCAAGATTTCATCATGCTACTCAGAATGGCGTGAAATTTAAAACTTACGAATTGTTTATTTATGAAACTTTCCATTTAATATTTTCAGACTGTGGTTGACTGCAGATGATTGAAATTGCAGAAAGCAAAACTTTTGATAAGGGGAGGACCACTGTCCACTTTCTTGCCAAACATACAGTTATCATAGAGTCTTTGCAAACTCCTAGTACACTGTTAAAAAGGAAAGAATCAACACCAACACATTGACAACAGAAAATTATTGAGAAGAATTCTATATTTTTGGAAGATTTCACTCCTTCTTAGTCCCCTCCATCAAAATGCTGGCAAAATTTTAGGACAGATTTGAGTCATGAACTGGTCTCTGAAGATCCTCTGAGCAAGGTTTTGTTGCTCCCGCAGAGAGAGATTGATTAAGCCCACAAACTCCTTGAAGTACAAAATGAAAGGCTAATTATATGTCAGCCTTTGCATAAAAGAGAGTTAATAATATTATCTCCTTTGGAAACATTCAGGCAATTCAGGCAAGCCCTGTGACCTCCCACAAATCCTATTGCTGTCATAAACCAGGTGGCCGAGTGTTACTGGAACAACCTCACAACCATGCAGGGAGGTGCATTCACCAAGTCTTGCCCCCTAAGGCTCTCATTCTGCTGCAGAGCAATCTTCTTCTGTTTGCCTGGTTAGCTCACTTTCACCTTCCCTGTCGAACAAACACATTTACACATCTTCTGGAAAATTTGCCTGGAAAGTAAAATTCCATGTACTGAAACCTATTTCCCCCCAGTAATTTCCATTCAGTAACTGCAAAATTATGTATATATGTTTGGGTTTTTTTAAGCTCTGAAAAAATTATGAATGGTAAAGAAGAGGTGAGGTTACCCTATCAGACTTCTTTATCCTGTATCAGATGCCTGCGACCATGCTCAGTCAGCCTCAGGCAGAGTGTGGGGAACGAGTGAACACACTCACTTTCCTTGTGCGGATATAAGCACATATGAATATTTCATATGTCAAGTTACAAAATTTACCTTTACATTTGCAAATTATGTTTTAACCAAATTCCCATGAAATGCTTCTATTTGTTCAGTCCTCCTTATTTTCAATTCCTTCTTAATATGACTATAAATTTTACATGGTAAACAGATAAAAAACAGAAAATAACTAGATCTAATTTTTTTTTAATTTCTAAAACAGAGCTTTGCATAGATAATTAGTGCTATTTTGAAGGGTGTAATGAACTGAACTTTATGTGTGCAATTTATTTGGTTTCAGTTAGGCAAGAAGTTAGGAAGAAGAATAATTCATTCATTGAACAAATTTCTACTAAACAACTACCATGTGGCAGGCAGGATTCTAGGCACTGGGGATAGACAAGTGAATAAATGAGTCAAAAATCCTTGCCTTCGTGGAACTTATATTCTAATGGGAACTTACAGGCTTGTGCACGGCTTATATTGTGCTCTCGACAAACTAGGTCTGAAGTTTGTTTCTTGAACCACACTTCAGATCAATATTCATCCAAGCTAAATTTGTCTGCTTTCTTCCATAGCTTTTGGAAAGAATGAAATAGAGGATAAAGGGTTTGGTGGATGAAAAGAGAAGAATTTCACAAGATTGAGAGGTTAGAGGGAGCAGAAAATTCACGGGCTCAGGAAATTTTCTCACTACACAAATTTATCTAATCCCAAAAGCTGCCTGATCAGAGCTGGCCACTTAAAATTAAAAATATTGGAAGCCAACCCATTTTTTAAAGTGCATTTGCTCATTTTTAATCCACTTGCATGTTTTTAAGAGCTTTACAGTAAAAAGCCTAGTATTTACACCCTGTCTTGCACACTACGTCCTGATCATGATAATAGGATGGGGAAAATACATCTTCCCAAACTGGACGGCCAAGTATAGGCCTAAAGACTGAGAATAAAGGAGCCTTTGAAGGGTAAGTAAATGGAAAATTAGGTGGGAAGGAGCAAGTAGAGAGAAAACAGTGCAATCAAAGACTATCTGAAATAACTTTACCCAACAACACACAGGATAAGAGCTAACTGCCACTTGGCAAGGAGCAGGATGAGCACTAACTGCCACGTGGCAAGAAGCAAGCCACAGCACAGGTGCTCCTGGGTAGGACAGAAGATGGTGGGGCCATCAAGCCGAGAACACAATGACTCTGTGTGACTCTGAGGGAGGGAGGGTGGGAGGCCGTGATTAAGAAATGCAAATCCTAATGACATTCCCCAGTGTGAACCTATTTCAATACTTTAAATTTGCTCTCATTTACAAATATCAACTTTTAAGACAATGACCAACAGGCTAAGAGAAACTCTAAGCATGTCTGATTTACCACTCTTTATGCTAACACAATGTCTGGACATGGGCATCTATAAATTCCCCATATAAAATAGACCCTTTGAGTTCCTGGGGAGAATGGAAGTGATACAGGTATTTTTTGGCTTCTCTGTAGATTAAGGTCACATTGTAAACATATCAAAGTGCTTGCAAGTGGGACTTTCAGTACAGTGAGAAAAATTGCTACATTATCAGTGATAAAATACCTTCCTCCCTAAAATGGTCATTATTACAGCAACCAATATCTTGCTAATAATAAAGAAAAACACATTCAAATACTGTATAAATCAATATTTCCTGTGACTGGAATACAGATATCGATGGAAATTATATTAGTCAAGATGTTAAAAATAAGATATTTTTACAATCTATAGATAAAAGCTATGGTGATCTATTCAATACAGAGAAGATTTAAATTCTACCATTCCAGGATAGTAGCTTCAATCTAAAGCTAAAACAAATTTTCTTTGTAATATAGGAAAAATTTTTGTTTCAAAACCTTAAATATTGCACTGAATTTCAAATATCTTTAACAGAAAAATAATGAGAATATAAAACTTTATTTAAAAACTGCAACAAATTACATGGACACACAAATAAAATATAGGAGAATAGACACTTGTTTTGAACAATTACTTAAAAATGTTTCTGTACTAATAAGGGTGAAAATATTTTGGAGTAGAAAGTTTATCTTTTTTTTGATTCTACAATATGCCTCGCTTAGTGCAGCACATTTTAACACATATTACAATTTAAGTTAACTTCTTAAATATTTGAATTCAAATATTGCGGCCTTAAAATAATACAAAGCAGGATGCAGAAAAAATGTTGTTTTTGTATAAAGAATATTTTAGAACCTTAAAATTTTCTAACAAAAGTTTGACTTTTGTTTCTTGAAGCCAAAAAGTCATTCTTTTTGTGTCTGAACCATCACTATGCATTTTCCAAGGTGTAAATGTTTCCTAAACATCGGCCAGACATACATCCTGGTGTGTCTTAAATGGTCCTCCAGTCTTGCTATAATTAGTCACGGCTTCCACTTTCTCGAAGAGAGGAATTGCATAAAAAATGATGTGGTCACTCAACCCAAATAGCACTGAACTTTGGGATTCTGATAAATGTTTACCAAAAAACTTGGAATTATGACTTGTGTTTATTCATCTGGAAAACAGCAAATTACATGTTTATAATACTACTATTAAGATGAGCTAGTATTTATTGAGTGCTACAATTTGTAAGCTGCCATGCCTTGCCCATTTTACATCATTAAGCTACATATTTTTCCTAATTTATAAAGAAGAAAAAATGGAGCTTAAAAATGATAAGTGACTGTCCCAAGATCATATAACTAGCAAGGAGTAGAATGGGCATTTGAGGCCAGGTCCATCTGATTCCAAATCCCAAGTTAAATGGATGAATACTGTAAACATCTACCATAGTATTTAGGTTAGCAATATTGTGAATGAATGTAGCCATAGGATAACAGGAGAATGTCCTGTAGCTGTTTTGCTTTTCTAAAGTCACAAATCTTGGTGTGACTCCAACTGCAGTAATTTCCATTTAGAGTCTCTACTTCAGCTTCGTGGCTAAAACTTAATCTGGGCACTTCTAGGAATGCTCTGTCAGATTCAGCAATATTCCTCACCTATCTATTTCTCCTTGATATTAATTCTAACTTCAGGGTTTTATGCACTGTGAAAACATTCATGGAATAAAACAACATGCTTGACCTGGATCCACCCTGTATTAGCTTTCACTGAGATGTGTAATTGTTCCCTTGTGGTCTTTGGTTATTAGCACCAATAGCCACCATCTTCCAAATCCTGCCATGCCCACTGAAGGGACAGTCTACCCTTTCACATCGTCTCTTCAAAGACTTGACAACCCTCTGATCCATGGCTCTCTTGTGTTATCTCTCTATCTTCCTTGTCTTTCTGGACACGAGAAATGTTTAGCTCTTGCCAATACCATGCTGATCTGATGGGGCTCCTCAAGGCATTTTTGTATCTGCATCCGAGGTAGTGATTAATTCCCTACTAACAGCCATGCTATTGTGGTGTAGGGCATATGGGAGCAGCAGCTGCCTCTCAAATTTCCAAATGGAAAGCAAATATAATCTCTTCTACTCTTGGCTCTGCATATTTTAAGGAATATCTGTCATCCTTCTCAGTCTCCTCCTAGAGCCAGAAAGATGGGGAATGGTGAGTCCCCTCTATCAGCCACACCAGCTCCCAACTTTCTTCCCTCTTTTCTAGCTGTTACTCTTCTCCTCCGGTGTGGAGCTTCATGCCTAGAACTCAAAATCTGTATATTTCAACTCCTCCCTCTTTTGCTGCTAAATGTAAGTTTTTGAACCTAAAAGTACAAAACTTGTCACTTGTTTTGTTCTCTCATTCCATAGAGCCCAACCGGGGAGGAAAGCCCTTGGGCTACAAGTGAATGAAGGGGCAAGCTGATGTTAATGTATAGTTAACACTTCAAACGTATTACCCTTCCCCCAGACTAGCAAAGTGCCTTATACGGTTGACTGCATTTGTGAATACATGGAAACAGTAAAAGGATTAGATGAAGAATATTTACGCAGAGTAAAGCGAAAATGGAGAGAAGAGACAAAAAGGAAGAAAAACAAGAAAGGAGATAAGGAAAAGCAGGATAAAAAAGAGAAAAGAGTATAGTAGTAGCAAGAAACAGTCAAAAGAAGAAGCAACAACCAGGGATGGAAACGAAGGGAGAGAAGGTACAAGACGTGATGGAAAAGCACAAAAAAGAAGAGAAACAAGACACAAGGAGAATGGGAAAAGAGAAGGAAATGGCAAAGAAGAAGAAAGGGCAGAAGAGACAAAACAAAAAGAAAACAGAGAAAATTTCCTGAGGGGAAAAGCATTTAACTGTCAAACTCCTGACTGGCACAAATGATATAACATGGCACATTCCCCCCATTATTTCCGTCTCCCGTAGTATGTTTCTGCTGCTCAGCTGCGCAGCCATCTATTTTAAGCATATACAGCTGGATAAGTCCAAATATTACAACTTTTAACTTAAATTGCTGATCCATAATAGCTATTTTTCCCCTATTTTCTTAGTGTTAACTGAGTTGCAGGCACTGATCCAAAATGTTTATGTACATTATCTCATTTAATCCCCACAACAACCAAGAGGGAGTGACCATTCTTTTTCCTACCTTACATGCTGAAGAATTTGAGGTTAGAGTGACTAACTAATTTCTCCAAGATTACCTAGGAAGCCAGTAATGAGGTCAATCTCCAAACAGAACAATCGAACTCTAGATTCTCTGCTTTGTTAACTGCTTAGCTACATTCTCTCACGTACCCAAATCATTAAAATAAACAACCCACCTACCCACTTTTCATTTAAAACATCAAAGAGGAATATAACGTTTGATTCAGTCCATGGATTGGACAATTGTTGTACTTTCCTTTGGTTTTGATCCTTAATTCAAAGTTCCTTGCTCTAAGGGCCATAATCTGGTCAATGGAATACATGCTTATTAAAGCAAATCATGGCAGCCAATCACATTCAGGTGTAATTAGGAGGTGCTACTTCATACTCCCAGAGAGAAGACACATGTCTAAATTTGTGCAAGACCCAGCATGTCTCCATGCAGATGGGTGTATCTACATGCTATCTGATGAGTCAAAAGACGCTGCAGAGTCCTGATGCTGAAGTGGGACTACGGCAGGAGGAGAATTCTTATGCCAGAAATTACAGCTGCTCCTTATTTATCAGAAAGAAGGCACTTGAGAGATTTTAGTCAACCATCCAACATTCTTCTCAGCAATGAAGAGATGGAAGAAAGATTTCCATATATCAGGTGAAAAAAACAGAAACAGAAAGATTTGTGGAGTTTTCACAAAGATATGTCAGTGGTGGTGTGGTGAAAACTTCCTCAAAAGTTCATGACCTACTGTCCATGGGGTTTTTTTTCCTCGGTGTCTTCCAAAGTGCTCCAATTTGAATTATATATTGTTTTTATAAATCTTATCTCATTACATATGGCTCGATGAGAGTTGGGATGGCCAAAATTCAGTCAGGAAGTCCTGAATTTGCTTTCCCAGTTACTATCTTTGTAACCTTAGGCAAAGTCCTTGAAGCTCTCAAAGGCTCACTTTCCCCATGTATAAAATGGGTATAATAATAGTTATAACCCATGGTGTTGTTATGAGGATTAACAGAATTTGGCATGTAAAGTGCTTGGTATACTCAATAAACTTTAGTAATAACAATTAATAATTATAATAATACTCATTGTTATTGGTAGCCCAAGCATGTTACAGTATCTTGCACACCAAACTCTCCATAATTGTTTGCTAGATGAATGAATTATATGAGTTGAGAATAAACATTATATTATTATATGTACACACAACTGATTAAGAACAATGATATAAAAACAAAAGTAATGGTTTGAAATTACGTAAGGTCTCATCATTTTTGGAAAGCAAGTACCTACAAAACATTACCCTATAACGATTCCTGGCTTAATGCTTCTTCCCTCACTATGTTAAAATTAAGGCAGAAAATGAAAGAGTAAGATGGTGGTAGCTCCAGAAACTTCCAAGTTTCCTGCTACCTATGGGAAACTTAGAATGGATATTCTAGTAAAATTATAAACTAATAATCAGATTCTTGGCTGACTTTACTGTCGCTCTGGTCAGAGAATTTTATTAAGAGCTTCTACAAAATAACTCTGTTCTTTCATTGCCATCCCTCTTCTTAAATCAATGATGAACTTAAGCTTAGCTAACGCAGTGTGTGGTATGGCTAATAAACATATATGGTAAATGCATTTTGAAGAATTCTATTCTGTTGAGCACAAGACTAAAATTATATTGCATCAATCTACTAAAATTGAAAATCAAATCTCAAATAACTACATAATTAAACACAGTAAAAACAACTTTAACGTTAGTGATGTATCAAACATTCATTTTTTTGTAAATTATAGAACCTTGTTTGTATCCGGTTAAACAAGACATCTACATTGACTTAAAACTATTTGGACTTTCTTGACTGACTTTTAATCTCTCAGAGTCTATGAAATTCTTTATTTTAATGTGAAACATAATCAAAAATTCAAACAAATTTTTTTCTAGCACAGCTGAATATTAGAACTACTTCCAACTGAGCTACTTATTGCAAAATTTTGAGGCAGTTCATTTTCTCAATCTTTCTGTGGTTTGTCACTCTCCAAAATTAGGCTCCTTTTTAATCATCTCCTCACATATAACAGTTTTAAAAAGTACACAATGTTTCTACTATCTTCCATAGCTGTATGTGGCGTACCCTCTAATATGTTATCAACGTGTCACCACAGCATCTCCTTCATTAGGGTAGGGATGTGTACTAATTACTTTAATGATCAGGAAACTGAAACACACTTTCTTCCAACATGTGTCAACGTGGGGGATTGAGCATTTGAAGATTAGTACTTTTACAAAGCTCTATTTCCTCAAATTAGATGGCAAAAATTAGACATTAGGAACATTGATGGAAGTATTTTTGTTGTATATGTTGATTTACTGTGATTCTACAATTTATAAGGAAGATATCTCCTGTATTGTCATAATTAAAGTTTCTTAAGGGAAGATGAGAATATCTCAAACACTTAGATTTTAATTTCTATTCTGCCGGAAAGATCGTGTTACATTATTAATTTCTTTTTTTCAATTATATTAATGCACGAGAATACCACAAGGTTCTCTCCACCCCTTGTCAACTTTTCCATGCAAGGCTTATTTAGCGATGATTAAGTTCTTGGAAGAGAGTCTGTTTACGGAACAGAGGCCGTATTGCCAAACATAGGCTGCAGTGCTTTACGTGTTATAAATTTAACAATGAACTGCCCAATCAACAAGAAGGAATTTCATGTATGAAAGGCTATCTGCATTGCAGGTCTCTTAACTGGGCCAATTCCTCTTCCCCATCCTCTGAGGAAATGACACCTCCATATAGAGGTTAGTTCTTGGCTAACAAGGTCACCAAATAATGATGCTTAACTCGATTTTCTTGTAATTACATAATAACTTAAACAAATGCAAAATAACCTTGAGCCCTTATCAACTGATCAAGAGGGATATATGGTTTCAGAGCTGTCAGTTTCAAGACTGGTGATGGGCTAATTTCTCTGAAGTGTTGATTTCTTTCTTTTCTCCTGTAAGAATGTATAGAATGATAACCCAGCTGTGCCCTAACCATATGTTCAGATTCACACAAAAGTCAAATCAGCTTTCTTTTTCTAAATTACCTTCTCCCTTGATGTATGGACCTTATTTATAACCTCCCTTTGTGCAGCCATAACACTATCACATAGGGCTTAGTTTCTGAAAACCATAGCAATTGCCTGAAAATTGATTTGATGTCTTTTGCCCATCCCTCCCTTTGGTCCCTCAAGACATTTTAATATGAGCCATGACATTATGATGGATGAAATCTGGCATTTTACTGTAGCAATGCTACTCCCATGTGGAAAATAACAGCTTGTTCAAAAGCTGGTCTTCCAGCCAGATTTAGGATATACTGTAAGCCACATTTCCAATCTTCCCCCTTTTCTTTCCTTTCAAAATATACTTCCCAAACTTCATGTTATCAAATTCTCCAGGTATCACAGGTTGAAGCTAATGGTAGGTCACATAGTGATAGTGATAAATATGTCACCAAAAGACAGGGTTAATTGTGAAAAGGAAACAATCTCAATATTTGAAAATAGAATAAGATAAGTTTCCAACAAAAACTCTACCCTGCAAAAACACCAATTTCTGCTGACTTGTGAAACAATTGTACCTTTTCAAGATATATTGTAAGACTGAGAAGAAACTGTCTCTTTAACAAGAGTAGACCAGATTGAAAAAAAATCTTTAAGCTTATTCCTTAAGAAAGCATACATTCTTATTTGTAAATCCCAACATTTTTTTAAACTTTATATTAACTACTACAGTCAACTCTTTTAAGGCTAATAAATGCAAATGTATTTACAAATTCCCTAATCAAAAGGGGAGAGAAGATATTTATGATTCCACTAGTGTGTGTGATTAGTATCTTATATTTAATTGTTGGTAGATCATGGGCCTTGGTGTTTTAAATACATTGGGTTGCAGGACATCTCTGAGGATGATTAACTGCAACCACATTCCTGTTTGTTCTGGGTGTTTTGTATAGGCCCATATCCTCTACTAAAATAGAATAGTTGGGCTTACAGAAAATGTATTATTATTAAGGTATTAGTCATTGATTACATGTAGCTAGTATTTATGCCCTTCACTAATAGAACTCAAAACTTGTTTAAAGGTCTGCAGCAAGTAGATGATTAATTATTACAGAGAAGGAAGTAGCACTGGTCAATGAGTGTTCAACTTAGGGGGTCTGACTCCTCAAGGGCAGCCCCGAGGACTTCAGATCTGTTCCATCTCATTAGAGAGTAGAATAGCTTTTATATTCCCCACCGTTGTTCGTAGTTAAATGATAAAATGAAGAAATCATTGTAATAAACATGTACCCTGTGTATTATTTAGCCATATTCATAACTTTGATGTTCATAGGAGATTGGACTGAAGGTAAAATCTGATTCACGACACTGACATTTTGTTCTGGTCCAGTTTACTCTGTGTGCATGAGGTTGACTTAATTTACTTTTCAGTTTCACTTTTATTTTGTTCAGTTTTCGTAGGTACCTCCTTCAAATTCCTTTGACAACCTGAGAATGTCTTGCAGCCAAACGTAATATTAATTACATTTCAAAGCAAACCTTTATTCATTTGGGGACAATCTGTGAAACAGAAATCTGTGACTGAAGCTGCTGCCAAGCCAATTACTGCAAAATAACTCAAATATGTCTCGACAGATTGCATTTTTCCTATTGTTAGATTGTTTATTCCATAGATCAAAAGGCTACATTCACTTTAATTAAAATGAACTAACTTACGTAGTTAAATATATCATCCATTCCTTGGGACTATAGACGGGTTTATGTATAGACTGGGTGTGCTGATGAAAAAAGTCTCTGGATTTTTTTTTTTAACTGTATAATTCTGGGGTTTTTTAAAGATGTTTCCAGGCTTTCTTTATGTCAAGGCATCCTTTGTATGAACAAGTCAGAGAAGAAAGAGCTAATCAGCGCTAAAGACCAGAGTGCAAGGAAATTATTCAGTGCTCGCAGAAATTCACCCTAGGCGTCATCACACTGCATCACATATGCAGAAGAGATTGGTGAATCACAACAAGTTCGGTGGGTTAAGCGCTTGACATTCAGATGCTTATCCGAACTTTAACCGAAGTATCCGGATTTCTTAGTTCCACAATACAAGGCTGGACATTTTTATTATTATTATTTTTTCTGAAGCTCTTGAAACAGTGTGGTATGAGGTTTTAGAAATACCTCTTTCTGTTTAGGATGAAATGACATCCATCAATATATTGATCTACAGAAGAATATATTTTTAAATTTTAACAATTCTGACATAGGTACACATACATATTTATATCTATGTTTTAAAGCATTTAATGCACTGTCAACTCATTATTTGTTGTTGCAATACTGCAAATTTGCAATATTGTTCAAAAGCAAAAAGATAGCTTCACAGCCCCAAATATTGTCAGCTTTTAATTTTTTTCTAAGGATATATTTAGCTTTAAAGATATAAGAAAGCACATTTAAAACATATAAAGGGTCTGCAAAATGAAATTACTATATGCTAAAAGGCCCCCTTTGCCTTCAACAGTATCTAACAAATGGTTATTTTGTCTTTCACTTCAGGGGGTTTTGATAACATTTAAGGAGAAATTCTGAGCAGTTCACTTTGGCAGAAGAAAGAATCTTAATGACATAAGCTCTGGGAAGCTTGAAACAAGTGTGAGACCAGCCAAGGGAAGAACAATAGAGAGTGTGTGAATAACACAAACTGCAAGAAAAACAGAAACCCAGTAGAATGCCCTCCCCCTGGTACACTTGCTGGCACCACAGCTCATATTCAGGTTCTTCTGTTTGCCAGTAGAGTGTGTGAGCAGGGAAGAGACTCTTAAAGACACATTGCCATGGCTCTAAGCACTGTTGACCAATGCTATCCCCAAGACCCCTGGCTCGATTGAATTTCGATAATCTGCCCTGACTTGCTACCGTGTCTCTTCCTCTTCCGTTGCTGTAGATTGGGGCAAAGTTATCGGTCAACAGAAGGGTGGCATTCTCTTCCATTGTTCTGCTCTGGGCTTCTTCCCACTCCTGGCACTGTATCAGACTCAGGAAGCTTCTCTATCTCCATTTTGCAGGGGATGCCACCCACAAACAGAAATTGTTGATTCGTCTCTCTCTCCCTCACTTCTCTGATGTAGGATTTTCTTAGTCAGCTCAGGCAACCATAATAAAATACCACAGGCTGGGTGATTTAAACCACAAACCATTTATTTCTCACAGTCCTGGAGGCTGGAAGTCTGCGATGAAGTTGCCAGCATGGTCAGGTTCTGGTGAGAACTCTCTTCTTGGCATGCAGGCAGTCACCTTCTTGGTGTGTCCTCACATGGCAGAGAGAAAGCCAGCTCTGGTCTCTTCCTCTTCCATTGTGGGGGCCTCACCCTCATGACCTCATCGAAACCTAATTACCTCCCAAAGGTCCCGCCTCCACATACCATCACGTAGGGGTTTAAGGTTTCAACATATGGATTTAGGGGGGACACAAACATTCAGTCCATCATAAGGGCTATTTTTGTTCTACTTCCTTCTGCCCGCTCCTGTAGAGCTATCCCAGAGGGCATTTGCATATTCTAGGTCTGACACTAGTCAAATTTATCTTCTGGATCTGCACCTCACCTTCGCGCTCTCTTTGGAGCTAGAGAATTGGAGGAAGCCTTTGAATCACGTGCAAGTCACTGGGATTTTTGAAATCTGTAGCTCTGGTCTAAGCAGTTCTGACACAGGCGTTGACAGCACTCCTTTGTGTTCCTATTGGTTAACGGACTATTAACAATATTCAACAACACAGCATAGGACTCCAAGAATAATTCATCTATTTGGCAAAAGAAATGATGAAACTACCAGCCAACTTGGAAATAGGCAGTATATTAAATCAAATAACCTCTATTCTATACATATTGCTAATGAATGAGAAATATTTTTAGCTAGATTTAACTTTTCCCTTCAAAATGCATATCACTCTTCAAAAATCCATTTCGTCATTGTAGAATCCTGGGGAAGGAATGGAAAATTGGGAAGGTCATAAATAAGGAATCTTAGGTTCAGAAAGACTGAGGAATGACTAATCTAAAATATATATTTACAGGGGCCGGCCCAGTGGCGCAGCAGTTAAGTTCGTGCACTCCACTTCAACAGCCTGAGGTTTGCCAGTTTGGATCCCAGGCATGGACCTATACAACACTTATCAAGCCATGCTGTGGCAGACATCCCATATGTAAAATAGAAGAAGATAGGCACAGATGTTAGCTCAGGGCCAATCTTCTTCAGCAAAACGAGGAGGATTGGTGGCAGATGTTAGCTCAGGGTTAATCTTCCTCAAAAATAAATAAATAAATAAAATAAAAATAAAATATATATTTACATATGTATGCATGTGGCCGTCTTGGGCTTGCACTACTCAGATCCCTTCAAGAGAGAACCTGCCGCAAGAACAGCTTCCTGCGGCACCTTCAGGATCCATCCCGGGGTCCAGGCTATAGTTGGAGTTGCGCTGTAGTCTGAGGCTTTTCTTACTCCGTCCTCTATCCTTCCCTCTCTTCTGTCACAGACCTCATACCACCATCACAGCTTGAAGGTTCTCCTTTGCCCACTCCTCCTCCTTCTCTTCTTTATCCTTCACAAAGGTTTACCCCACGGAATTTCTTACACTACTAATTCCATCTTGGCATAGGCTTCCCACGAGAACAGAACTGATGCAATATGTGTGTGTATTCATACGTATACATCCACATATAAATACAAACACATATGCATATGTGGATATATATATACACATTTACATATGTTTATGTATATGTACACGGACATACATGTGTACTCATACACACACTCACATAATACACACACTTATTTAACCCAACTTTCACAAGTTGAACTGACCTTCTCACACAGATATGCTAAGAGTGTATTAAAGACAATATGATTTTCTTTCACTATCTTGATAAAGATTCCTACCAATAGGCAAGAAAGCATTCTTACATGTGTGTTAGAGGTATATCATGATATTTATAAAGGTGTTATTGCTTATATTAAGAAAGACAAAGCCAAAACTAAACTCAAGAATTTTTATGTGACCAAGATATCTATTCTATTTTATTAAAAAGTCTGATTTTTCATCTAGCGGGTACATATTCATAGAACATATTATTTTTTAAATTTTTCAACTGGTCTTTGTTGATGTTATGTGGATTAAACCTTATATAAATGATCTTTTATAACAATATTACCAAGGACTAAGCCTGCACTAGAATAAGAATGTTTCTCTTCGCCCAAATAGAAGTTCACATTTATCAAATTACTTTAAGAATCCTTCAATAATTGTCTTTGAGCATTGATAGACTTCAGGCTAGTTATGGTATTTTCAGTAAATTTTATCTGATGGTATGTTGATGATCATCAACCTTTTGATTAAAAATCCATGACTTTGAAAATGCATTATGCTGAATTTCCTGAAACCAGACAAAGACATTTTAGTTCCAAATGAGACATTTGGGGAGATACAACATAATTTCATGGTATATATTTTTCTATTTTAGAGTGGCATTTACTTAAGATCTAATGTAAAATATTTCTATAATTTGAGGATTGATGTGAGAATTCATTTTCATGATATATGAAAAAGCACATTTTTATATAAATATAATTAATTAATATGTCTTCCTAAATACATACCAAAGCTTGTCTTCTTTTCCTTCAAAATGTCCAATTTACCTTTTCCTCTTTTAACTTGCTACATGTGAGTCCAGCTAAATTTTTGCGATTAAAACAATTTTTATAAAGTTCAATTTTGCAATGAAACAGTACATTAGGCAGAAGAAGCCTTTTTAAAATCTGAATTTCTCAGAGTTTTTCCAGCACTCTTGATTCAATAGGCATGACTTGAACCTGAGAAATTCTATTAGTCCTAATCAGAAAAATGTAGTCCATATGTTGATGAAGAAATGTTCTTTCTGAACACTGTACTTTTTAGAAACAGGAAGAGAAATATATTTCATGTTATTTCATACCTTTTTAAATAGCAAAAGATCCAAAAGGGACAGGTACTCTTTCAATGCCTGTTGAAGCATAAGTTCAAAGTTTTAGTAAAGTATCTACATAAAAGCAAATTTATTACCTTTAGGCCTTTTATTGATGCTGCTATGAGAGAAAAATATTACGTGTTTTTCTTTTTCCTGTTGCGTTTCATTGAAAATTGGATTATTTTTACACGTTAGCCAGTGGTATATTACTTGAAATTAAATAAAGAGAAAAAAAGCACGAAGATAGAGAATAGAATGAGAACTGTCTCTCTTCCCCACATGCCTTATTAATGACCTCCAGGATTCCAACGTACTCCTTACTTGCTCTGACAGGCAGTGCTGTTCAGCTTGGTTGTTCAAGGGGGTCAGGTGAGCTAGTACGTATGGATCATAAAACATTTGCAATTTTTTTGAGAGAAAGAGCATATTTTAAAGCTGATAAAACCCTGAAACTCTCTCTCATCCTGGACTTCAAACGGTTCTTCGGAAATGAAAATGCAAAGAATGCTAAATGAAACATAGGGGTATCATTTCCCTTAAATTTCTGGTCTTTGAAGTTATTGATGAATAATTATGGGAGCCAATCATGGGATAAATATTTGAAAAGTTTCGGGAAAAATGATCTCACCAGTTCCCTCATCCATGCTTGGAGCTTGTCTCCTATGTAGCTGAAGATATTTAGACAACTAGGCTGCCAGCCAGATACAGTTTCTGGAATTCTATGGACTGGAAGACAGCAAAGAAGCTAAAAAGAGTGTTAACAAATGGGACTGGGAACCTAATGGCCCAGGTCCAAATTTCAAAGACAGTTATTTCATTCTATTAAGCATCAGAACCACTCAAATATTTACAGTGATTTGGAGAATTATCTCATGATAGTCTAAAAGGCCAAATCAGAGTGAGGTAAGCAAAAATATCTATAAATCTCTGCCTCTACTTCAACACTTAAGTAAGTCTGGAGTCCTCTCTCAAACATTATTTAGACACTGTTATGAATTGAATCTTTGTGTGCCCCCCAAATTCACATGTTGAAGTTCTAACCCCTCAGTGTGATGGTATTTGGAGATAGGGCCTTTAGGAGGTTGTTAAGGTTAGATGAGGTCATGAGGGTGGAGCTGTCATAATGGGATTAGTGCCCTTGTAAGAAAACACACAAGGGGTTTGCTCTCTTGCCCCCTCTCCACCACGTGAGAACACAGCTAGATGGTGGCCCAGAAAGAAAGTTCTCACCAGAAACTGAATTGGCTGGCCCCTTGATCTTGGATGTCCCAGCCTCCAGAAGCATAAGAAAAACATTTCTGTTGGTTAAGCCACCCAGTCTATGGTATTTTGTTATAGCTATCAAAGCTGACATATACAAATGCTTTTCTTCCCTTTGGTTCACCAATGTATTTTTTTCTATTTAAAGAAGAAAACCCTATATTTTAAGTTTCAGTCATATTTATAATAATCCTTACTACAGTGAAACTTAAAATAATAACTAATCTTATTTTAGGAGCTTAACAAGAACCCTGATATATGTAAGCTTCTTTCTAAGGAATGGGGAAGGAAGTAGAGAAACAATCAAAAAGGGTGATTATGCATATTCTACATATTTTACTCAATCAAAAAACTACCATCCTCGATCAAGAAGGCATGCAGTTTTTAGAAGGGATCCATATGGAAAACTGGTAGAAGAAGGGAAACCTCTTTGCCATCCAGATCAGCATTAATGGAATGATGGATATTTTGGCTAGCTCTCCCTCATAGCTGAATGATATTTCCTGGAAGGTCTCCTGGCTCTTATGGTAAATCTATAGCTACATTTTCCCAACCTTGCTTCACTGAACACTTCTCCTTTGTCTACTACTTAAGCACTGATACCCCCTGAGTTCTGTCCTTGCCAGATTCTTGCAATTTGTGGCCACCGTGTAAAAGGCTTAAAATGGTTAAACAGGGGAAAATATGCTACATTCAAGGGTACTATATCATAGATCAGCCTGCAAATAGGCGATTTCTCCACAAGATGGAGGAACACTTTTTTGTATAGTTCTCAATCTGGAAAATTGTATTTTTCTTTATTTGTCTATATGTCTCTTGCCATAGTCTAAGCTGACTACGTTAGTTAAGATTCTTCATATAAAAGAGAGTAAACGTAATCAAGTCTTGTTAAAGGAAGAGATGATTGTTTCACATAATGAGTAGACTTCGGGTAGGGTGAATTCAAACATAATGGGATTCACATCTCAGACAGGCATTCAGGACTTGATTTCTTTCTTCTATGTTGGTTTCAAGCTCCATGTACCAGCGAGATGGTGGCAGTGGTGCTTCAAGTCCAGACAGAGATGTTACTGGCCACTATTTCAGAGTCCAGCAAAATTTTCATGATGATTTATGATCTCTGAAGAGACAACGTGCCATTTCTGAAGAATCATTGTGGCCTGAGGGCTATGAGGCTCTGATTGATTGAGTTTGAATGACATGTTTTCCTTGAGTTCAATAGAATCATATTGACTGAGAGGAGAGGACTTTCAAAATGAAAACCATCTGCCAGTAAAAGCAGAGTAAGTGGACACCTGTTGAGTCCCCAACAAATATCTCCCAGAGCCCAAGGCTTTTGGCTACTTTTTAACCCATATATTTCTTCCTAAATATTCCATAAAAACAAGTACCTTTATTTTCATAAAATGCACCCATATCTTCCACAAAGGAGACAACATTACTTCTCAGCTCTTAGTTTAGGATCTTTAAGTAATGTACAAAGTAGCTCATGAAGCACTTCATACATGGTGAAGGAGAGAGAAGAGAAAGACTGCTCCACCACTTCCTATCTGAGAAAGAGAGGAGGGACTCTGGCTCACATTGCCTCTTAGATCCTCCCGGACATAAACAGTGAGAACCAGCTGGCAATAGATGGAGTTTCAACTTAAATTTTCTCAAGATTTGCTCCAGATGCTGCTTCTCAGGGGGCATCTCCTTGGTCCATGATACTTCCTTGTCATTTCTGAGATAAAATCTGGTTGTATGACATTTTGACATACAATGTGAAAAATCAAAATTACCGTGCCTTCATTGTAGAAGTCGGTTGATACTGTGGACAAGCAAAACTATGTTATCAGACGAATAACTTGAGAATATCACTGAAAGTGCTAAGGGGGATAAGAAAAGACAGAGATAAAATACTGTAAGAGGAAACTTTGAGAGTAAACATTCAATCTGTGAATTATAATGTTTTCTGAGGAACATTCGGAATGAAAAATATTAGCAATCAATGGAAACAAAATCAATGATCAAATAAATAATTAAAGAAACTTCCCTAGGTTGAAAAAGATTAATATACAAACAAAACCTTTACTGAGTTTGGCAAAAACAATGAAAAAACAAAAGATGCATATAGCCATGCATACTGGGAAAAGTTCTGAATTGCAGGGACAAAGAACTGTACACCTAGGCATTAAATATATATATATATATGTATACACATATATATAATTAAACCTTAAAAAGAGGTTGTTCTCTCCTTCCTCAAAAAATGCAAAAAGATAAATTAAGCTTCCTCAAACTTCTCTGAAATATAAAGTATAAAGATAGTGGAGCAAACAATTTCAAAGAGGTGGACACGGATAGCATCTAAGAATGTTATATTATGCTAAGGTGCCATTTATGTATAAAAGTAAGTGAAAATAATAAAATGAGGTATTTAATCATAATAATACAAAAGCTGAAACTTTAATAGAGCTCAAAGTGCATTAGTTTCTGTTCCAAAATTTTTTATGTATTGACACATTTAATCTTATGACAAACCTATGAAATAAGTACGATTTTTATTTTAATGTAACAGATGAGTCCCATTCTAACAAGAGTTAAATGACTAAGGCCACACGGTGAATGAATAGAAGAACTGGGGTTTAATGTGGGTATATACTAAAATATAATGTTTGACTACTGGTATTGAAAAAAAATTGAAGATGCACTCTACCCAAATGAAAGTTAAACTGAAACTAAGAATTTAACACTGTAAAATTTGGAAATACAAAAAAACCTTCTAGATCTGGCCTTACTATTGACAAATGGATTTTGATGCCCAGAAATATCGCAGGTACTATGAAAAATATGAAGAGGAGAAATTCCGGGAAAAAAATTACCATGAAATATTAACAGATTTTGTTTGGGTATAGAAATTATTCATTCTATTCATCTTTTAGTTTTCTGTATTTTTCAATTTTTATTGGTTAGACGTGATTTCCCCTAAAATAGCAAGAATGAATTCTATTTTATAACTTTACAACACGACAGTTATAAATTCTTTTGATATGCCTATTTGTGTGATTTTGTCTTTTACTGTTGTCTTTTTAATTGGAATTACAGGATCAGTTAGAAAAGAGTCATGGGATAAGTTAGCTGAAAGCAAATGGCAGAGTTAACAAACCACTAACTCTGATGGGGTTGGACCCATTGTACCCTGTCTTGAGTTCTGATATCAAGGAAATGTACCCATATTTCCTGTGCTGACCAGATACTAGGAGAATAAGAAGCCTAAGGTAAATCTGTGTGGGAGAACTAAGATTTTGTTTTTGTTTGTTTCTTTGATGTTTTATTCATTTAACTATTTTGATTTGTTTTAGATATATCCAACAAGAGCATAATATTTGGAAAGGTTAAATTGTAGGGGCCTTTTCAAAGTGGTAAGATAAACTGGTCTTTTTTTTTTTAAGACTGACACCTGAGCTAACATCTGTTGCCAATATCTTTTCTCTTTTTTTTCCTTCTTCTCCCCAAAGCCCCCCAGTACATAGTTGTATATTCTAGTTGTAGGTCCTTCTGGCTCTGCTATGTGGGACGCTGCCTTAGCATGGCTTGATGAGCAGTGCTAGGTCTGTGCCTGGGACCTGAAACAGCAAAACTCTGGGCCACCAAAGCAGAGTGAGTGAACTTAACCTCTCAGCCACGGGGCCAGCCCCTAAACTAGTCTTTCTGATATTGCCCTCCACTTCAGAAAATGAATAGAGCATATAATCAACTGACCTGAACCTATACCCATTTTGCTGCCAAAAAAAAAAAAAAAATGATGCCATATATAACCTCAGAGCAAGATTTACAGCCTACATTAGACTCAAAGTACTTCTACAGACACTAGACCCTGCTCCTTGATGATTTCCTGGAACAAATTTTGGCAGCGTCTCAACATGATCAAATGCCAATCCAGTACCTAAAATAGGTGAAAGGTAGCTGCTGAGAAGTCCTCTACTTCTAAGACTTTTGAATTTTAGCCAAGAGTTTAGTTTCGATGGTGGAAAAGGATAGATGCAAACTATCCTCCAGGGGGGTGCTTTTAGTGGGAGAGTTTGTTTAAAACAATTAATACCTAGAGTGTCCAACTGATTGATTTAATGCACATTACTAAAGGAATCCGAAAATCCATCAGATGCTGCATGATCTAACTTTTCATTAGCAACTTGAGTCTGAAGGGGACCTTTCTGATACACCCAGGAGAGAGGCAAAATGGAAGTCTTGCATTTCTTTGTGAATAAATTATTTTTCTGATCTTAAACTCTGCTTGTAAATACCTGTTTGAAGCGACTTCCTTCATTGTTCCCTTTTTAGAAATCCTAGATGAGCTAGATTAGAATAATGGGCATCTTTTCTCATGAGATTCTTTCCCTTCAAAATCTAACATACAGTAATAATAAATGTATGTGTTCACATTTCCCTGTAAGTTAATTTGCTTGCATCCTTTTACCAAAGTCTGGAAGATGAGGAGGAAATTAAATATAGAAACATAAGCTCTCTCTTTCCACACTATATATACATATATACACACATATATACAAACGCCATCTATGCATATATACATATATATACATACATGCATATACATATATATACATACATACATATATATATTATTTTTAACAAAATTATATGGAGAATTTCAGAATTTGAGATACTGTGTATAATATAAAGAATATATGTGTTTGAATTCTTATGAACTATAACACGACATTACAGAAAAAAGATGTTCTTGTAACAGCATAAATAGTCACCTCATTAACAAAAAATGATCTCAATTAAAAAACTTGTCAAGGTATACAGTGCTAATTAGAGACAGAAGCCTTTATATAGAAAGCACAAGAACATTCCAGGCAGATATCTAAGGACAAGAATCATGTCTAAGCAGCATCCTACTCGAGGGTTCAGCCCAGGCTTTGTATGATGTAGGCAGGCAATACAATTACATGGTCCCAATAGTTGAGAACACACACCTGAGGCCAGGAAACTAACCGTAGATCATGTCAAGCTAAGGGGGTGGGTGATGGAGAATAGAAAGCATCCTCCCCAGGGAGGCACGTGTGATTTAAAAAAATATTCTCAAGAGCAGGTGGAAAACTGGCTCCAACATGCAACTAGAACTCAGATAAAACAGATGTATTACTGCATTGCACTGTGGTAGGAAGTAAGAGAACTCTCCAAGGGCCAAAGTACAAACAAAACAACAGCATGGAAAAGAAAAATAAACAAAATAAAAACAGCGAAATAAAACAAGAACAAAACCCAACAATATGTTGTTTGCAAGAGGCACAACTAAAATATAAGGAAACATAAAGATCAAATGTAAAAGGGCAGAAAAAAGTAGGGCACAACCAACCCAAAGCAAGCTGGTATAGCTATCTTACTCTGAAACAAAATAAATTGCAACACAAAATCCATTCTTGGGAACAAAAGATCATGCTAACCATTTTAACTATTTTAAGTTTCAGGCACCTAAAAATATTCTAAAAATAGTATAGTAAAAAATAATACAAGTGTAAGAAAAAATGGACAAAGTCATCATAATAGCGGGAGATTTCAACAATCTTTGAATAATTTTTGGTGGGTAATGCAAATAAAGAAACAACGATGCTATAGAAGATTTATTTGAACAACATTACTAACATGATTGACCGCTTGTGTATATTTATAACCCTGTATCCCATTGTACGTATTCTTCCCAAGCACAAGTGGATATTTACATGGCTATAGAGTGAGTCTATAAATCTCAAAGAATAGATACATACAAAGATCACACTGCAATTAAGTTGGAAATCAGTAACAAAAGTAATATTTTAAAAAAATACAGTTTTGGGGGCCGGCCTGGTGGTGCAGTGGTTAAGTTCACATGTTCTGCTTTGGCGGCCTGGGGTTCACCAGTTCTGATCATGGGTGCGGACCAACACGTCACTTGTCAAGCCATGCTGTGGTAGGCATCCCACATATAAAGTAGAGGAAGATAGGCATGGATGTTAGCTCAGGGCCAGTCTTTTTCAGCCAAAAGAAAAAAAAAAAAGAAAAACATGAGGAGGATTGGCAGCGGATGTTAGTTCAGGGCTAATCTTCCTCAAAAAAAAAAAAAATCCTGAAAAAAAAGGAAAAAAAATACAGTTGAGAATTTTAGGCTACATAAGTAAATAACTTAAGAGTAAAAGAAATAATCATAATATAAATTTTAAAACACTTTAGTTATAATAAAAATAGTTCAGATCAAACTTACAAAATGAAGTCAAACAAGATTTCAAAAGGACATTTAGGATTTTAAATGTCTACAATGGAAAGGAATTTAGAGTGAAAATGAATGTTGCAAAGTTAATATTTCAACAGAATAAATATAAACAAAGTGGCACGAGGGAAAAAATAAAAATAAGAACAGAAGGGGAAGAATAGAAAACAAACATAAAATAGCATTGATCAACAGAGTAAATAGTTGGTATGTTATAAAGACTAATCCAATAGATAAACCTCTAGTGAGATTAATAAGGAAAAAATTCTAATAAACAGTATCAGAAATGAAAAGGGAGGACATGACACCTATACAGCAGAAACTATATAGATATGGAAGCATTTCCAGTTTATTAATAAAGGATTATTAGATAACAATAATTAATCCCTTTGCTATAGACAACAAAATGCCTGAAAAGAATGAAAAACAAATTACTACGCAGTATTCATGGCCTAACAAAACAGTGACAGACTCCTAGGCAGGAATTCAGAGAAGACAGGATCTTGATCAGGTGAGTCTGGGATGCTTCAGTTTCTGGAGTATGCCAGTCCAAGAAAAGCAACCAAGAGTCTCAGCCTCTTGCTGCTAATGGCTTGAGGCAATGGGGCATGAGTCAGAGTCCTTGGTCTGTTAAGGGCTAAGAACCTGTATATGGCCCTTCTCTGACTGGTGTGCTTCATTCACCCTAGAGTATAACCTAGAGTGTCAGTTTTTACACTAGGACGTTTGTCCATCTCAAGAGGTATCTAAAAGGTCAACCTTCTGATGGACACCAGATGCTGAAGGAACCAGGATTAGAGCTTGCCTCCCTCTGAAGCCAAAGATCATAGCATACAATGCTTGCTCTGTTTTGGCACCCAAAGGCTCCACAGATTGTACTCTCAGAATTTTTTTGGTGACTTAGATAGAAGTCCAGGCTTGGTCCTGCCCAAAGAAAATAAAAATCCTTTATCGGGGCCAGCTCCGTGGCCGAGTGGTTAAGTTCGCCTGCTCCGCTGCAGCGGTCCAGGGTTCGTATCCTGGGCTCGGACATGGCACCGCTCATCAGGCCACGTTGAGGCGGCATCCCACATTGCACAACTAGAAGGACCTGCAACTAAGATATACAACTACGTAAGAGGGGGTAGGGGGGGTTGGGAAATAAAGCAGGAAAAAAAAAAGATTGGCAACAGTTGTTAGCCCAGGTGCCAATCCTTAAAAAAAAAAATCCTTTCTGGAGGATACTATTGCTCAACATCTTGAATTATATAAAAAAAGTCACTAAAGTATATTTTCTGCTGGCTGCTGTTTTACAGAAATGTAATATCTATTTTTTGGTATATTAATCTTATTCTTACCGCTTTCTAAAAGCTGCTATTAGTCCTAAAATTTCTGTATATAATTTGGAGTTTTCCAGATATTCAGTATTACCTTTGAATAATAGTAGATGTATTTCTTCCTTTCAAATCCTAACTCAACTATTTTTTTTTTTCTTGCCTTACTGCATTTGCTGAGGTTACCAGTAAAGGACTACATAAATATTATTTGCTTTTTTTAAGATATTAAAAGGGATGAAAGCCTCAATTTACAATTGAAACTGCACAGGCTGTGGGTTTGATGGATACGTTTTATCAAATTAAACTTTCCTTCATTCCTAATTTTTACCATTGTTAGGTGCTGAATTTTATCAGTGATTATTTGTAACTATTAAGATGATTATGCATTCCCCCCCCTTAATCGAAAATGAGGTGAGTAACATTACAAAGCCATGTTCTTTTCCACCACACTCTACTGCCTGGCTATATCCCATGCAACTTGAGTACCAAAGGGTTACACACTGAAATCCCTGTGCTTCCCAGAGAGGATGTTTAATACCTATACAAGGACGGGGTTTTGGCATAAATAATTTTGCTTAGTTAACTCTTTTGTGTTTTAAACTTGGCATATATTTGGAGAACTCCATGAAATCTTATAGCTGCATAATAACCTAACTATGGGTGTTCCATAGCTTATTAGTAATAATCATTTAGATTGCTTTCAAGTTTTCAGTATTACAATGTACAATGAATTTCCTTAATCATGCCTCTGCATTAGCATGTAATTTTTCTAGCATAGATATCTCAAAGTAGAATCGTTGGATCATAGAATTAGCACACTTAAAATATAATAGATTATCCTGAACTTATACTAATATTCTAGAGAATATATGTACATTCTCATCTATATCTGATGTTATTAAACATTTGAAATTCAAAATGTGATAGGAAAAAAGTCTCATTTCATGGTTTTGATTTGTACTTTCCTGATTACTAGGAAGGTTGAGCATATGCTATTTATCGGCTATTTTTGTTGCATTTCCTGTGGATTATTTTAGGTCAAAGTATTTCTTAATGACTTTTATGTTTTGCATCATATTTTATGAGTTTTTTCTATCCCAAGTTTGTAAACATAATTTGTGCATACAATTTTAATATGTAGTTTTAAAGATTTTTTAAAAGTATGTATGTTCATCTTGCCACTTGGAAACATAGATTAACTAGAATATTTCTGAGTATTTTGAAATAATAATTTAACTCCTTTTTCCAAAGGCATAGCTACTTGTTCTAACATGGTTAATTCAATGATCTGTCCTGTCATCACTGATTTCAAACTGCTATCTGTATCACATACTAAATTATCACACACATACATCAAACACACACACACACATTGGCCTATGTTGTAAACTCTATTTTGTCCCACTGGTCAACACTGGTCAATTTCTCCATTGCTATCCTAAAAAAAAGATTGTTTTGTTATAGTTGTTTTATAATACGATTTTTTAGTGTGTCCCAAAAATCTGGTACATATCCATAATGTCACCAAGAACATTTCATTTTATTTCATAGATTTAAAAATACTGTTTTTCCAACTACCACACTGTCTTAACTTTATAACAAACTTACATATGTGGTTATGCATTTCCTCCTACATTTTACTTTGTCTTAAATGTGTCTTAAGCTTTTTTCCTTTGGTATTTTTTTAGAATCATTTCATAAATTTAAACACACACACTTAGATTTTGACTGGAATCACATTCAATACATATATTGACTTGGAGAAAATTGACATATTTTACATTAAGTTCTCCAATATATGAACATGGTGTATTCCATGATTGGCTTCAGTCTTCTCTGATTTTTCTCAATAATGTTATGTAAATTTCTGTGTCAAGGTCTTCTATATACATTGCTCTATTTTATCTTTCATATTTGATTTCTGGGGGCTGCAACAGTAAATGATACCTTATATATCTTTTCATATTCTATTTATTTCTGAAATATGAAATACAACTAATTTTATACTATATTTTTGTTCAGCAAAACTGCTAAACTAACTTATTGTCATTATTATTATTTATTTTTGTTTTCTAGTGAGGAAGATTGGCCCTGAGCTAACATCTGTTGCTGATCTCCAATCTCTCTCTTTTTGCTTGAGGAAGATTGTTGCCAAGCTAACATCTGTGCCAATCCTCCTCTATTTTGTATGTGGGACACTGCCACAGCATGGCTTGATGAGCAGTGTGTAGGTCTGTGCCTGGAACGCTGGGCAGCTGGAGCCAAAAGTGTGACCTTCACCCCTATGCCACTGGGCCATCTCCCTAACTTGCTATTTTTTAATAAGTGGTCTCTTGTTTATTTTTCATGATACAATCACATCAACTTGCAAATATGAATATTTTAATATCATACTTTCTTATTTATTTATTTATTTTTAGATTGGCACCTGGGCTAACAACTGTTGCCAATCTTTTTTTTTTTTCCTGCTTTTATCTCCCCAAAACTCCCTGTACACAGTTGTATATCTTAGTTGCACATCCTTCTAGTTGTGGGATGTGGGACGCCATCTCAACGTGGCCTGACAAGTGGTGCCATGTCCACGTCCAGGATCTGAACCCTGGATCACTGTGGCGGAGCGTGCGAACTTAACCACTCGGCCACGGAACCGGCCCCTAATATCATACTTTCAAATCTCTATAACTTTGACTTTTCTTTCTTGACTTATTACAGTGACTAGACGGGCAATAAATGTTGAAAAGTAATAGTGATTAGAGAATACTCCAGCAGGTTGCTTGCTTAAAGTGTTTTTCTAGTTACTCTGATTGAGGAAATTCACTCCTAATTGCAGTTTGCTATTTTTTTAAATCAACAATTGATGTTTCTATCAAATGCTTTTTTGTCAGCAGAGATAGTCAAATTATTTTTCCTCCTTAATTTGTGGATGTAGAGAATTATGTTAATTGAGTTTGGGATGCTGGGTAAATTCTTACTTCTTGGATAAATCTGTTTACTGATTATATATTATGTCCTTCATATATTTCTTGATTTAATTTGGCAATATTTTGTTTGAATATTTAAATCTAATGCAATATTGGAATTAGCCTATAATTTTCTCATTATATCCTTTTTATGTTTTTATATCAGAGTTACCATTTTATGTTTTCTTGAGCTTGTAAATTTGCCATTATTTTTTTCTTAAGAATACAGATTAAGCCATCTAAATTGAAGCTTTCTTTTATGGAAGGTTTTTATTAAAGATAGAACTTATCTAGTATTCATAGCAATGCCCACATTTTCTATTACTTCTTTTGTCAGTTTTAATAAGTTGTATTTTCTAGGAGTTTTAGTATTTCATCTAGTTTTCAAGTTTATTGGCATAATTTGTTCATCCTATGCATTCATAATTGTTTTAACTTCTCTATGATCTGATAGATAACACTTTTGATTCCCTTTTTCTGCAACTTCTAACTTTTTAACTAGTCTTTCAGAGAATAAATTTTATCAGATTTTTCTATAAACTAGTTTTAACTTTGCTGATCCTTTTATGTGTTTATATTTTATTCATTTCTGCTTTTTCTATGTCTTTTTACTTGTACAATTTGATTTTGATTTATTGTTCATCCCTATCTTCTTAACTAAATTTCTGGATAATTGACTTCAGCATTCCTTTTTTCTAAATATGTACATTTAAGGCTATAAATTTTCCTCACCTTAAAGCTTTAGTTGCACTAAAGAGCCTTTAAGATCAAGTATATTCATTATCATTCATTTAGAAATATTTTATTATTTTTACTTTATTTCTCCCTTCAACCATGGGTAATTTAAAAATGTAATTTTGTGGTTGAATTTGGAAACATATGGAGTTTTAAAGTTATCTTTTTGTAGTTATTCTAGTTTAAATATGCTATGGTTAGAAACACAGAATGAATGTTTTAAATCATTTAATATTTGTTCACATTTGCTTTGTGACTCAGCAGATGGTCAATTAATTAAAAATGCTTATATGCATTGAATAGAATGTGTATTCTGCAGTTGTTGGAGGCAGTGGTCTATATAGTTCCAATAGGTAAAGCTTATTGTGTTGTTTAAAGCTTCTACATTCTTATCAATTTAATTTGTCTGTTTGTTTTGTCTGTACAGAGAATTGTGCTAAAACCTCTCAATATTATGAATTAGTCTGTTTCTCATAGCTATTAATCTTTGCTTTATATGTTTTATGCTATATTTTTAGGCACATATAAAGCTGGAATTTTGAAATCTTGTTGGCAAAATAAAACTTTCATATTAATGAAGTGTCCCTCTTTATCTCAAATAATGATTTTTGCCTTAAATCTTGTTGGTCTGGTATTAATATAATTAAACCAATGTCTTTTGTTAATATCTGCAAAGTATAATTTTTCTGTATTTTTACATTATTGGTGTTTTTAATTTTAGGTGAAACACATGAAAAGAAAAGAAAGAAACACATGATGGGTTTGAATTTTTTTTATCAAGCCTGACAGCTTTTATCTTCTAATTAAGACAGTGTTTCATTTAGAGTTAACATAATTACTGATAACATTTGGGTTTAAATCAATCATCTCACTATTTGATTCTTACTGGTTGTATCTATTCTATGTTCTTTTCTCTCTTCTTTCTTTCCTTCCTATTGACCAACTGAGAGGTTTTTTTTTATATTCAATATTTTCCCACCTAGTAGATTGGTAGTTTTAAATTTTACTGTTCTTTTAGTGGTTACCTTAAAGAATAAATACTTAAGTCATCCTTGACTTATGAAAGTTTGATATAAACCAGTTCCTTCTTCTCAGGTAATGTAAGAATATTAGAACACTTTAACTACATGTTCTATATGCTAATTATGAGCTATTGTTGCTTTTGTATTTTAATTCCATATTATAGTATATCCCAAAAGACATTACTATTATTGCTCTATGTAGTCAATATTTATTTAGATTTACATACATATCCATTTTTGTTGTTGTTGTTGCTTTTTATTTCTTCTTACATCTTTGAATTTCTATCTGGGATCATTTCTTTCTCTCTGAAAAACACCGGCATTTTTTTCGGTATACATTTGCTGGTGGAAAATTCTCTCAGTTTTTCTTTGTCTAAATATTTCTTTATTTTACCTTAATTTAATTTTGGATACTTTTTCATGGTGTAGAATTCTTTGGGGGCAATTATTTTTTTTCAAGGTTACTGTTCTGTCTTTTGACTTCCTCTTTTTCATTTGAAAAATTAGAGTTTATGTTGTTCTTTGAGGTAAAATGTCTTTGTATTTCTGGCTTCTCTAAGATTGTCCCTTTGTGCATCTTTCAGTGGTCTAAGTAGCATATACAGAAATTGTAAAACCCTAGTCGCTATCACAGACACTTCTTGAATCTATGACTTGATCACTTTTGTCCATTTGGGGAAAATGAAAATATTACTCCTTTATATATTACTTTTGCCTCATTCTTTTTCTCTTCTTTTGAGAATTTCAACTACACAATTGTTACATATTATCTGCCCCTATATCTTTGACCCTTATTTCCTCCCCTAAGTTTCTCTGTGCTTTATTTTTGGATATTTTATTCTGACATATCTTTCATTCATTAATTCTCTATTCAGTTGTTTCTTAATGCTACTAAATGCACCCCTTAAATTCTTAGTTTTGGTTACTGTATTTTTTTCCAGCTTTACTGAGACATAATTGACATATAACTTGTTGTAAGTTTAAGGTGTACAATGTGTTTGAACTGCTACATTTATATATTTCAAAATGATTCCCACCATGGCATTAGCTGACACTTCTCTCATGTCACATAATTACCATTTCCTTTCTGTGGTGAGAACATTTAAGATTTACTCTCTTAAAATCTTTTAAGTACATAATATAGTATTATTAAGTATAATCTCATGCTGTATGTTAGATTCCCAAAACTTACTCATCTTATAACTGGAAGTTTGTACCCTTTGACCAACAAGACCCTGTTTGCTCCATCTCTCAGCTCCTGGCAACCACCATTCTACTCTGTTTCTATGAGTTTGGCTTTTTAAGATTCCGCATATAAGTTTTAAAATTTATGTTTCCTTATTTTCCTAGTTTCCAGTTCTCTGCCAAAAGTTTTAATCCTATGTCTCATTTTCTTGAATATATATTATATATAGTTATTTCAAAGTATTATCCCCTTGTAGAACTGTTCTTCTTGTCTGTTAGTTTCACTTGGCTTTCTGTCATATTGTCTTGGCTTTTCATGTGTGTTATTAGTTTTGATGGGGCATAGCATATGAGTAACTGAAGAAATATTTTGAACCCTAGGTTATTTCTCCATAGAGAAATGCATATTTATAATTTTAGCCAGCATTTGGGGACATTGCCTATCCTACATCAATTTAATTCAATTTAGGGACTGAAACGATTCAAAGGCTTCCGTACCTCTTGCAGGCTTGTCTATTTCAGGATCATTTTTGGAACTATTACCTAGCCTTTTGGTATCCCAAGCCAGGTCTGCGCAGGCCCTAGACACAAATTTCTGTCCCCCTATTTCTATGTTGGCTGTGGTGTGCCTCTTTCTGTTAGAGCAGCAGTGGTTTCTTCATGGTACTTCTATGCATGTGGTTTTGGGAGAGGATCCTGGCTGCAGAGTTTCCCAACCTATCCTCTTCCCTAGGATGATATGTGCTCCTCAATATTATTAATGAATTAATTTCCTACTTGTATTTGCCAGAATTGGCTTTGATGGTTTGTAACTATAATACCTGATTGAAAAAATTAAATTTAACTATCCCTCAATGATAGTCTCCATTTACTACCATTCATTTTTCCAAATTATTTTATGAAATTCTTATTTATATTATCCCATGTGAACTTCAAAGCCATTCCATTCAGTTAATTCACAATTTAGGATTCTGACTGAAATTGTTAATTCGTGTAGGATTGGCATTTTTAATAATGTTAGTTCTTTCCAGAAAGATGGTATTTCTCTGTAATCACTCAGCCCTTTTTTATAGTTCAATAAAGTTTAGTGATTATCTTCATCTTAGACTCCATACCTTTCTTTTATTTATTCTGATTTTTTTGGTTTTGATGTTATTAAGCTAAAGTCTCCTTTTTTCCCCTCCATTTCCATTTCAAAGGGTTTATTGTTAATATAGAAATTCTGTAGACTTTTACATATTTATCATGTATACGTAGGTTCTTTATCAAAGTCTCTTACTAATTCTAAAAGGTGACTGCTTGTTAGCTTTTCATTATGTATCTTGAGTTTTCTAGGTCTATAATCATCTTTAGGCTTCTCTTTCTTATGTGTGATTCGAACAGAAATAGTCAAGCATTGGCCATTGCATATGGTATTTCAGACATTTTTGGAAAATATTCATCCTCATAATTAGGCAGGCTTCCCTTCCTATTTTACTTGAAAAACATGTTAAGAACAGTAGCCGAGTTTTAGAAACTATCTTAGTATTTTGAAATTATATGTTTCATTTTTTAACTTTTTAGTATATTAACTTAATAAATTATAATACATTAAAAACATATCAAGCTATTTTCTACTGAAGTATAATCGACATACAATATTATACTGGTTTCAGGTGTACAATACAGTAATTCAACATTTGCATACATTGTGAAATGATCACCACAAAAAGTCTAGTTGCTTTCTATCACCATACAAAGCTAATACAATATTATTATTGACTATATTTCGCATGCTGTGCATTGCATTCCCATGACTTATTTATTTTATAACTGGAAGTTTATACTTTTTTATGTCCTTTACCCATTTTTACCCTCACCCCAAATTTGCCTCCCCTCTGGCAACCACCAATCTGTTCTCTGTGAGTCTGGGTTTTGTTTTGTATGTTTTGTTCTTTCAGATTCCACATATAAGTGAAAACATATGGTATTTGTCTTTCTCTGTCTGACTTATTTCACTTTGCATAATACCCTCAAGGTCTATCTATGTTTTCACAAATGGCAAGATTTCATTCTTTTCTATGGCTGAATAGTATTCCATTATATATATACACGTGTGTGTGTGTGTGTATCACATCTTCTTTACCCATTCATCTGTCAATTGACACTTAAGTGTTTTCTATGTCTTGGCTATTGTAAAGAATGCTGCAATGAACATAGGGGCGCATACACCTGTTTGAATTAATGATTTCATTTTCTTCAGATAGATACCCAACAGGGGAATTCCTGGGCCATATAGTAGTTCTATTTTTAATATTTGTTTTAAATGTTGAGGCTCATAGGGATATGATTTTCCCTTTTTTTAAAAAAAAGATTGGCACCTGAGCTAACATCTGTTGCCAATCTTCTTTCTCTTTTTTCCTTCTCCCCAAAGCCCCCCAGTACATAGTTATATATTCTAGTTGTATGTCCTTCTGGCTCTGCTATGTGGGACACCACATCAGCATGGCTTGATGAGCAGTGTCATGTCCATGCTCAGGATCTGAACCTGGGAAACCCTGGGCTGCTGAAGTGGAAGGCATGAATTTAACCACTCAGCCATGGGGCTGGCCCTATTTTTAATTTTTTGAGGAACTTTCACACTTTTCCATAGTGGCTATACCAATTTACACTCTCACCAACAGTGCACAAGAGTTCCCTTTTCTCCAAATCCTCGTCAACACTTATTTCTTGTCTTTTTGATAAGAGTCATTCTGACAGGTGTGAGGTGATATCTCATTGGGGTTTTGATTTGCATTTCCCTGATTATTAGTGATGTTGAGCATCTTTTCATGTATCTATGGGTCAGATATATGTCTTCTTTGGAAAAATGTCTATACACATCCTCTGCCTATTTTTTAATAGGATTTTTTGTTGTGGTTGAGTTGTATGAGTTCTTTATATATTTTGACATACATGTATATATATATAACAACCCCTTATTGGATATACAATCTGCAAACATCTTCTCCCACTCAGTAGGTTGCCTTTTCATTTTGTTGATGGTTTCCTTTGCTGTGCAGAAGTTTTTAGTTTGGTGTAGACGCAACTGTTTATTTGGAGTCAGATCCAAAAGAAATCACTAAGTCTGATGTCCAGGAGTTTACCACCTATGTATTCTTTTAGGAGTTTCATGGTTTCAAGTCTTACATTCAAATCTTTAATCCACTTTGAGTTAACTTTTGTGTATGATGTAAGACAGTGTTCTGGTTTCATTTTTTGCATGCAGCTGTCCAGTTTTCCCAACACCATATATTGCAGAGACTGTCCCTTCCCTATTGTATATTATTGCCTTCTTTGCAAGCAATATTTCTTAATGTTGAAATATCTTTCATTTCTAGAATACCCAACCTGGTCATGGCATATTTATTGAACTAGATTTGTTCAAATTTGATTTAGAAATTTTGTCTTTATGTTTACAAATGGAATGAAATATTTTAATGTAGCTTTAGCTTGACTAGAATTTAGAGATGTGGAGGTTTTGACAGTGAGTTGGGAAGTTGTCATTGCTGTGTATCTTCTAATAGTTTAAAACACACAAATATATTCGTTATTTAAGTTAAAGTAGGAATTGGCTGCAAAACTATCTGAGTGTTGTATCTTACTATTTTCACTAGATTTTTATCAGTCTTCCCAATTTCTACTATACTGGTTTGCCAAGTTTTCCTACTCTTCTTGGGTCAATTTTGCTAATTATATTTTACAAAAACAAAAATCTACATTTCCTCTAGATTTTCAAATCTATCGCCATCAAGTTACATATAGTATTCTCTGCAGATACTCTCAATTTCCTGTATCTGTGATTATATATCAATTTATATTCCTAAACCGGTGTTTTTCAGCTTCTGCTTTTGCTTTATCACCCTTTTCCAGTATTTTTCTATTTTGTTTTCAAAGAGCCAAAATTTTATTTTATTTATTCTTTTCCTACTTTTTCTTTATCTTCCTTTATTTCATCTGATAGTACTTTAGTAATTTTCCCTTTCTTCTTTCATTTTTACATAACTTTGCTCTCATGTTATATATTTAAATCATTATCAGTCTTTCCTTTTTAATAATAAAATAATGTCTGTCTCTAAAGTTCCTCTTAGCACAGCTTTACCTCTATATCATATATTCTGATACGGTTTAGGTTTTTGATTAATTTTTTAATGATTTATAGCTTCATTTTTATTTTCACTTTGATCCAAGAATTATTTAGGATGCAAAGCTGATGGTGGCTTTTGGGACCATAATAAAGCCATGAAGATTAATATTCCTTTAATGTTTGTTCTAGTAAGCCAACTGAAATGGGGGTGTCAACATTGAAGCCTCCCCTCTAGTTTTGGGTTCGAAGTCTCAGCCCTTCCTGGAGGAAAGGGGATGGGCACAGGGGTGGAGGGTGGGGGTGAGGACAGATCTCATTTAGGGGTGGCAGCACATCCTTCCTCTGAGAACACCGGTGCCAGCAGTCGTGAGCAGCCTCTCTGTTCTCCAACAGGCTTCGCACATAACAAAATGCTATTCCTGCTCTCTCCTCTAGATAATTCAAGGCCTCAGAAACACTCTGATTTATTCCTGGGTCTAACATTAGGTTTCTTTTATTCTTCAAGTTTTTCTAGCCATGGAGTTGGGAGGGAAAAGGTGTCATGAAATGCATTCAGCAAGCTATCCTCAGTAATAATTTTTTTTCCTGAAATACTTTTGGAAACTCTGCTAATTATCACCCTTCTGCGGCTGTTGTCTTAACTGAAACCCTTATTAGCTCTATCTCGGACTGCTGAAACTATTTCTCAACTGGATTATCTTCTGCTTACATCCCCCTAAAACCAATCTATCCCTTGGACTCCTAAACTTGTCTTTGTTTGTTTTTTGGGTTTTTTTGGTGAGGAAGATTGACCCTGAGCTAACATCTGTTCCAATCTTCCTCTATTTTATGTAGGATGCCAACACAGTGTGGCTTGACTAGCGGTGCTAGGTCTGTACCTGGGATGCAAACCTGTGAACCCCAGGCTGCTGAAGCAGAGAGCGTGAACTTAACCACTACACTACCGGGCCGGCCCCCCAAAGTTGTCTTTAAAACACATATATGAACTTTATTGCCACAACTTTCAGTGTTTTCCAAGATTATCATGAAGTCTCAGTTCTTCAGAATGGCATATAAACCCCTTTCAAACCTAGGTATCTGGTCATAAAAATATAATCTGAACCCCCTCCCCCATTCAGTGAATCTATCTTCACCACTTTCTCTAGCTGGTAAACTTTTCACCGCCCAAATGGTAAAATCTCCAAATTACTTGTTTTTTATTTGGGTCATCATTTCAGATTTTACTTTGTTTATTCTTACCAAGATAAGTCATGGCAATTGGACATTTTTGGTAATAATTTGCTTCTGCAACTTTTTTCTTTCTTTTTTTTAAATTGGCCTGGATGATCTTTCACGTCAAAAACCATGTCTAATCCTTATACCAGAAAGAGAATGGAAGTTTAGAGGAATAAACTGATTTTGAATAAATTACAAGGATCCGTTTTATGATGTTATACAGAAAATTCTCCAAAATTTCAAATTTTAGTTCTCTCTTTTATATTTAATTCGTTACTTCTCAAGGGTGGCAAAAATTCAGGGGCAAAAAATCCATAAATTACAGGCCAGAGTGTAAAATGGCTGAAGAACTGGGATTCTTCAAGGAAATAAAGATTTTTAATTAAAACCGATCTGCAAGAAGCTGATCATCAAAAATAGTCAGAAGTGATAATCAGTCATTTAACATGTAGCTAGCACAAAGGTAAATTACGGCTGCCACAAAATCTAGCAAGTAGGCCGAGTGAAAAGCTTAACTGGCTCCTAGCCAAGAAATCAGGCACTTATTTCCATATTGCTCCTGTTGGAAAAAAGATAAACGTGAGAGCCCAGCATCTGTGTCTTGGAGTTGCCAAGAGCATCCACAGAGTGACCATTCTCTTGGCTTAAATAATAAAACATATTGAAAGGGGGCGCAAAAGTAGACCCACTCCTGCATTGCCAGCAGGAGGAGAGGTGTGGGCCAAGCCTGTACCATTGCAAGGTAACAAGCCAATTAGCTGTGTAATTACATTCTGCCAATAAGAAGGCAACATTGTATTTGGAATGCTGCAAATTTCATGCATCTGTAGAGCGTATTTCAATTTTAGGTAGAGATGAAAATATCAGTTTTTGGTGGTTAGTTTTATCATTAAGAAATAATTGTTGACCTTAAAAGACAACAACTTAAACATAATGAAACTGCTAGAACAAATGACTATAATTAGCTTTAGTACAAACAGACCAAATAAGATGGCAAAGAATTGTCATTGATCAATGGGACTTTAGGAAATTAGGGGAGGGATGATCTTGTGACCGTGTGCAAGTAAAATCTATTGCCTTTATTTGCAGAGAGGAGGGAGGGTGATCTTTTATATGGAAGAAAATTACTCCTTGTGGAATACATAAGTACCCAGGATAAGGTAACACACAGAACAGAAGGCAATAGTTTTATTTTCAAGTGGAATTACCTTCATTTATCTTGTTTTACTCAGGAATCACTAAGGCAAAAGACGAGTGGGGAGAAAAAGGAGGATGAAATGACAAGAAGTATAATATCTGGGAGTCACACCAAAAGAACAAATAATCTATCTAAATTTTGAACAGATTTGCATTTATTTGTAATCATAACTGAATTATTATACTAGAAATGAAATTAAGGAGTGATTTAGAGAAGATCTGGCGTATAACATAATAAAAATTTGTGAAACCACGCACATTGAGAGAATCTTAAGTTATTTTTCAGATGATGTGGGTAGTATAAATCTATAGCTTGTTAACTGACTATTCTCTCTGACCAGTTTCCAAAGTGTGGTCCACAGAACACTAGCTCACAGGATGTTAACATACCTCATGAATTAAGGGTTCTTCGGCCAAACGGGTGTTTTAAATTTCCAGGATAGACAAAGTTAAACAGAATTATTAGTATAATACTTTACAGAACATTTGATATGGATGAGTTTCAAAGGAGACTGAGGAAGTAGAATTTCCCAAATGAATCTGACCAGTAATTTTCTCGAGGAGTTTCTTACAGGACTAATCTTCCATGAAACAAGTTTTAGGAAACATAGTATTGACACATGTTTCTGGGTCCATATTGCTGAATTGTTTTCAACAATGTCTTAAAATAGTTTCTATTATTTTGTGAGGATTTTTTTTTGTTTCTCAAGGAAAAACATGACTTGCAAAGAGTCTAGAAAGCTAAATTTGTATCTTTTGGCTGATGGGAGAAGTTTGAGTAAATATACATATTTTAAACAATTAATACTCTTTTGCGAAATCAATAGACTGCCTTTCAGTTTGTATAAAATTTAAAAAGAAAAGCAGGGGCTGGCCCCGTGGCCGAGTGGTCAAGTTTGCGCGCTCCGATGCAGGTGGCCCAGTGTTTCGTTGGTTCGAATCCTGGGCTCGGACATGGCACTGCTCATAGAGCCACGCTGAGGCGGTGTCCCACATGCCACAACTAGAAGGACCCACAACTAAGAATATACAACTATGTACCAGGGGGTTTTGGGGAGAAAAAGGAAAAAAATTAGAACAAATCTTAAAAAGAAAAACAATGCTTCCCATTTTCAACATCAATTTTAAAATTAACATGAAAAATTATGTGAAGTCTGTTAATAAGGTTCAAAATATTTAATTTCTACAGCTGACTTCTCAGACACCACAGAGCCTGGAAGGCAGTTGGATAGTATATTTAAGACACTCAATACAACTGTCGACCAAGAATTCTATATCCATCAAAGCTATCTTTCAAAAATAAAGACATTCTCAGATAAAGAAAAACTGAGAGAATTTGTTGCTAGCAGATAACCCTTATAAAGAAATACTAAGGCAAGTTAAGCGGAAAGCAAGTGACCTCAGATGGTAATTCCAATCCACATGAAAAAACACAGAGCATGGGTAAGTTAATTACGTACTTATAAAATACAGTATTAACGTATATTTCTTCTTTCTTCTCTTAACTGATTTAAAAAACAAGTTTTTAATAATAACAATAAATAAGCGTATTTTTTTCCCCTCCTTCCTATTATGCCTTACATTTCTAGGTCAATGTACTTTCTCAGGTACCTTCCATTACCAATTATCTCTTCTTTCTCATCTATCTATAACTGCTTCTCATGTGGATAATTTCACTGATTGGCTAAACCTAGCCAAGTTGATCACATTTTGAAAATCGAACCAAGAAATCTCTCGATTCCATGTTCCTACAACTACCAGTGTCTTTTTCATTCACAGCGGTGGTTAGTAAAAGTTTTGTCTCTTCTTGCTTTCTCAGCTCTACTCATCTCTCGGTTCACTTCAGTCAGCCTCGCTTCACATCGACCACCAAAACAGCTCCTTTGAAGTCCTCAATGATGCAGCTGGGAGAGGATGGGCCGGGATGCGCTGAGCTTCCCGGTGGCTCAGAGAAAGCCTGACCTAGGACCGGAGGAGCTGCTGCCGAGCCCACACTTCCCAGAGGAGCCTGATCTCACAGGATCTCGGGGATCCATAGGGGCAGCAGCGAAGTCCTGGGCCGAGAAACACGTGGGCGCCCCACGCCCAAGTCTCTTCCCAGACTCCTCTGTAAGGAGTTTGGCTCACACTAGCTATCACAACCCCAGTTGATCGTGGCCTCCTGGACTCCTACCCCGGCCCGCCATCAGAGCCCTCCCCTAGAAGCCTGGCCAGGTGCGGGCCGCGATCGGGCCCAACGCAGTGTTCCGGAGGATTCGGAAAGCCAGCACGGGAGCGAACTGCGCATGCCCCGGCCGCAAAACTGGTCTTCCGGGATCTGGAAGCGCACGGGGCTGCTGCGCTGGCTTCCAGCGCTGAACCCTGGGGCCCCAAACCAGTGTCTGTCACAGTGCAAGGCCGATCCATTCTGAGTTCAGAAAATAAGGTGTGGCAGGCCGGCAGAAGACCTGAAGAGGGGCCGCCTGATACCTCCTGGTGCTGTTGGCTTTGGCATCTTTCCACCGCCCGTCCGCAGTCATCCTCCTCTCTCTCTTCCTGCAAACGTGAGTACAGTGCCCTCCAGAACCCACTAGCCTTGTGTCCAAGGCAACCACAGGCCACGTAACCCACCCCTGTCTAGGGCCTCAGACAGTTGAAGGAGCAGGGCACGCAGACCCGGGCGGACCGGGCCTCGGCGGGCCTCCATTCTCGATGCGCCAGAGAAAGCTCGCTGAGTCTCGGTGTCTGCGTCCACAGGGCACCTCCATCTTACTGGCACACGCCAGACTTCCAGAACAAGGGCTTGACACCCCGAACTATGGCAGAGTGGACCTTCTCACGACTAGATCTGGGCGAGAAGGCCTTCTCAGCACGAGTTGAGCCCCAGGGAAAAAACAGCCCTTACTGCAGGAACCCAGGGTATACTAACGGGTACTAGTCTCTGGCTGGTCCTAAGGCACTTTGGGCTCCCCATACTGGAGGCTGCTCCCCAGAAAAAACAAGAGGCTGTCAAATAGTGCACTTCACACAGTGGGGGAATAAAAAAGGAAACAATCACACGCAGACACATACACACACTCACTCAAACACACACAAATACAAAAAATCCTCAGGCACTCACGCATGTCCTCGGGGCTAGTTTTTCCTCCTGGCAGGTGGGGAAAAAAAAATACATCTTTACATGTCATTTATAGCTGAGGAAATTGAGACCAAATGTACTATCACTCTGGAAATCCCATGTTATGAAGCCAGATCTGTTTGTCTGCTGGGAAAAGTATAATATCGATCAGAAAAAGAAAACAATAATGTATCTAGGAGTTAATAAGGGAGAGGCAATTTCAAATATGTTCTAAGTTTTCTTCATATTTCAAACAAACATGTGAGTACAAATTATGGTATTTCATCATTACAGGTTTTCTTGTTTTCATTATCCAAACTGGCATGCAGTTTGTGTGTACAAACATACAACATGCACAATGCCTGTTATCCTATTGGCCAGTGTCTTGAAGATTGAGTTCAATTTAGTGAATAATTTAGTTCCTCTTATATTTTTGTGATAATCTAAAATGTTGGAAACATTAAGTTCTTTTTGTAGTACGAAAAAAAAAAGACCAAACACATTTTACATTTCACTTATGAGAACAGAGGCAAGAACCAAAACTGTTAGTTATGTTTAATATTTTTCATGAAGAAATATCACATACACAAAATTCACAAAGAATAAAAAAGATACTGGATCATTAGTTCTATTCCCTACAGGTAAGTTTCAAACATGCCTTTCCTACTGTCCCCTTTCCATCTTTAAAGAGAGAGAAAGGGACAAAAATACATCTTTCAGAATGGTAAGCATGAAATAGTAAAAAATCTCAGACAATGTCTATAACTATGGTTTAAAATTACTTTGAAATAAAAAATGAGCATTTCTAAGAGTTAGTCTAAGAATTTAAATAATGTATAGTGCTGTTTGGAGAAAATATTGAGGAGACATTGTACAATACTTTTAGTAAGATTTCTTTTAAAGTTATTTTGCAATTCGATTGTTATATGGAATAGTTAACCCAGTTTTCTGAAAGCTAAGAGGATATATGTTTTAATAGTCTTTCCCATGTGGTGCATAGTAAATCAGACACATGTACTATTTTCTATCTTTTTGCAGGAAATCTTTGATTTTTTCCCCCTTTATCCGTGCATTACTCTATTATCCTTAGGGAACATTTCGGATATTATGGTGGGAGACAATTGTATTGCTGAGAGACTAACATAGTAACATGGGCCAACTAGACTTTTGTAGTTCCCGAATAAGGATAGAAATAGCCCAAGCTTTTTGAAATATTTGTACCAGAATAGCTCTTGGATGTCCTTAGTGAAAAATGACTTATTGAAGGATCTGAGGATACCATAGAGGAGAAAGAGAAAAACTGAAGTGGGGGCATTGCAAGAGCTTTGGTTAGGACTGAAAATGGAAGAGACATCTGTTTAGAGTTTTGCAAAAAGTCTTGAGTATTAGCAGCATCGATTTTGAAGGAAATACCAAGTGGCTTTACATCTGCAATTGAAAAACACTGTCCCTAGGCCTAGTCTCATAACTTATAGCTACATTTCATAATTTATATTTTGATGGGAATAAATATTCTAATTATTTAATATTTATTGGATGTCTAGATACAATATACTAAGCTCCCCTTTGGAAATAATTTCATACTTGAACAGAGTAGATGCACATTAGAGAGAGAATTAGCCTTCAAGTTAGCAAAAGATCATTAGGAAGACTTTATAATAATTTCCAGGTTATGAAGTTTTTTCTTTTTTCTTGCCTGGAATGTGGCTTGCTGGCTATAGCTCCAACAGCCACCTTGAGTTCATGAGTTAACCTTAAAGATGAAGGTCAGTCACTAGGGATGGGGGAGCAGAAAATTTGGAAGAGCCTCATCTCAGAGCCACCATACCAGCCCCAAACTACCATACCAGCTTCCAGGCTTCAGGTTATGGGCTAGAGGTGGGGGAATATTTGTATGTGTGTGTATGAGTTTATTAGTTTTCTAGGCCTGCTACTCTGGACTGAAAGTGTCCTTCCAAAATTTGTATGTTGAACCCTAACACCCACCATGATGGTGGGGCCTTTGGGAGGTAATTAGGTCATGAGTGTGGGGCCCTCATGATGGGGTTAGTGCCCTCATAAGAAGAGATACAAGAGGGCCCCCTGACCCCCTGGCTTGTGCCACATGAGGATACAGCAAGGTATCCATCAGCAAACCAGGAAGAGGGCTCTCAACAGGAACCATATTGGCCAACAACTTGACTTTGGACTTCCAGCCTCCAGATGTATGTGAAATAAATGTCTGTTGCTTAAGCCCTCTAGAGTGGCATATTTGTCATAGTAGCCCAAACTGGCTAAGACAGCTAGCATAACAAAATACGACAGACTGGGGGGCTTAAACAGTAGACATTTATTTTCTCATAGTTCTGGAGGCTGGAAGTCCAAGATCAAGGTGTTGGTAGGAGTGGTTTCTCCTGAGGCTGCTCTCCATGGCTTGCCAATGACTGTCCTCTTGCTACCTCTTCACAGGGTCTTTCCTCTGTGTACATGCATTCCTGATGTCTCTCTGTATGTGCTAATTGCCTCTTCTTCTAAGGACACCAGTCATATCAGATTAGGCCCATCCCAACGGCCTCATTTTAACTTAATCACCTCTTCACGGGTCTTGTCTCTAAACACAGTCACATTCTGAGGTACTGAGAGTTAGGGTTTAGCAGATATATTTTGGAGGGGGGGATGCAGTTCAGTCCATAACAGTGTGCATGCACATTCCTAATTTGTTTAAGCTACTCTTATTTTGGAGTTTTGTTCTTAGCACTCAGGTGTAATCACTAAGTTGGACAAAGAGTACATGTAGGCATATTATTTATAGATGTGTGGGTCATCACCCCCAAAACTTAAAACAGAAATAACAAAGGGCTTTCTTCTGGGAGATTAAACTGTTGGTCTTATAAAAGTTTCTATTTTACTTATTTAAAATCATGTGTATGTATTATCTTGATTAAAAACTAGCAAATTAAAAAAATAACTATTGCTAAAAATTATCAGTAAACTTGGTGGAACTGCTAAGCTGTGTTTCAACAGTTTACTTTTAAGAAACACAGTTCAGCAAACATGTTGTCAAATAAATATTCTGTTAACCTTTGTTTTGGTCAGTATATATTTTTAGTACTTTGAAGAAAAAACAAATATATATAACCTAAATATCTGATTCTAGTATGGTGCCAATGAGTAGAAAAATAGCCTGTGAAGAGCTAGCTGTTACAATAAGAATAAACTGTAAAAAGAATGCAAACATCACAATTTGTCAGTAGTAGTGTTAAAAATAAAGATATGTAAATTTTATTATTTTGCAAAATAGTGTGATAAATGTTTTCTACTGACCTGATTAATCTGGGATTGTCTAGTAATCATAAGGTAGTCTATTATTTATAGCTTCTTTTATGTTTTTAATTTCACTCTGAATTATATATCATATTTTATTTTATATTTTATTTTACTTCTCTCCTTGATTAAATTTGACATGTCTATTTTTCCCTATTAATCAGAAATTGAATTAATTGATCATATTATTTTTACATTTTATAAATCAGTTTTCTAACTTTTGTTTTTATATTGTTTCCTCTATTAAACTATATCTTAGATTTGATAAAGCATCCTTGATGCAAGGTAAGTATTACTACACAAAATCTAGTCAATCCTTTTCTTTCGCTCTCTTCCTGTCCCCACACATCAGACATCCATGGGTTAAAGAGAGAGTGTTGTAAATTTCTTATTAAAATTAAGAGATATTGCCTGAGTAACAAATGAGTACATTAATTAGCCCTTGTAAGCTCTGTGATTGGTGGCTTCCCTTTGTTTCCACGTGTAATCCTCTAACATTTCTACAGATAAGGCAACTGTGGTTCAGAGAGATTGAGCAGTCTTAGGTCATATAATTTGTAGGTAATACAATCAAAATTCAGAATCAGAGGTTGTGGTTCCAAAACACAAGATAAATAGCACTTACTGTCAAGGAATTTGCAATATAGTGAGGGAGACAGAAAAGTATAATAGGTTGTAGTAAACATCAGTATGAAAAAAGTGCTACTAGTGGATGAAGAGCCAGTGATTGAGTTTACTTGGCAGGTGAGAGAAACAAGTAGCAGTGAGAAAATTCATGAGGGTGGATAGCTAGGAAGTAAGCCAAGTCAAGGACAACGGTATGAACAGAAGCTCAGAGTTTCATAAATAAATACCACCTTTGGACAAAAGCAAATAATTTGGTGTGGCCAAAGCATACTGTGGAGGGTGAAGGGGAGTAGAAGCAGCTAAGGTTAGAGTAATAGGCTGAAATTCTATCAGGAATAGTAATAAAGGTAACCGAACTTTTCATTTAAGCAAAAAGTAGCCTATGGAGTTTTAAAAATAAGGAGGACTTGATTAGACCTGAAATTTATAGAAATAAATGTAGTATTATGGAATGTAGATTAAGAGACAGGAGAAAGACTGAATCAAGGAGACCAGTTAGTGGAATATGATAAGACTCATGGTATACAATATAGGAGTCATAAACCAGGGCGTTGGCTGGGAGAAATGGACTTTGGAAACATTTAGAGATTGAACTGACAGGACTTGCTGATTAACCGAGAGAGAGAAAATGGCTGCATGGTGATCCAGGGTGAAGCATGCACTGACGTCGGATATTCAGTGGGGAGCTGGTTGTGGACATGTTGCGCTTGAATGCCCTCATGACCTAAGGCTGCAAAGTCCAGTAGGTAGGTCAGTGTTGCAGAAGGCAGTTGGGCTTTAGGAATGACCATCTTATTTAAAACTGCAAACTCGGGAGCAGGCCCCGTGGCCGAGTGGTTAAGTTCGCGCACTCCGCTTTGGCAGCCCATGGTTTTCACCGGTTCAGATCCTGGGCGTGGACAGGGCACTGCTCATCAGGCCACGCTGAGGTGGCGTCCACCATGCCACAACTAAAAGAACCCACAACTAAAATATACAACTATATACTGGGGGGATATGGGGAGAAAAAGCAGGAAAAAAAAAAAGATCGGCAACAGTTGTTAGCTCCGGTGCCAATCTTTAAGAAAACAAACCAACCAAAATAACTGCAAACTCCTTGGAGCCCCTGACCATATTTTTCTCCACTATGTGTTTCATTCATTCTAAGGCATGTTTCTTCACACATGAACACCTCTGAAATTTAATGTGACTTACAATCTATGGGGTTTTATAATTTAGTTGTACATCAGATACGAAAAACAGCGATGCGTCTCAAAGTCAGTGCATCTTAGATTTGATGGAACGCATCATGTGCTTTCCTTATTTACGTGTTTGTGACACCCTTCACTAGACAGTATGCTACGTGAGGACAGTTTTGTTGTTGTTGTTTTCCTTTCCATTGTATTCAGTTCTGTTTCTCCAGAGCCTCAAACAGTGTCTGGTACACAGTAGGTGCTCAATAAATATCTACTGAATGAATGAATGAGTGACTCAGACTATTTCGATCAGTTGAAACCTAGGAAGTGGGTGTTTTTGTCAAAGGAGAGGTTAAAATACGTGTAGGAAAATGGAAAGAGCTGAATGCTGAAAACTTTGACAACATTCAGGCATTAGGAAGCATGAGGAGCTTGCCTAGGTAGTGAAAATCTATATGGGAAGCAGGAACAGACTGCATCTCAGAGAAGTAACAGGAAGAAGCAGGCACTTAGGGAAGGAGTGTGATATATAACCTACTGCAATCATTTAGAATTCCTTTTAGAAGCCCTAAGCAACAATTTAGGGATGGTTTTTCCATTGTTAGAGAGATACGAGACAAATTTTAGCCTAGACTTGAAAGAAAGAAGTTATTCTACTTATAGACTTGTATAAATTATAACAGGCTAGATAGTAATTTTATTTAATTCTGCTTTACATCCAACCTAAAACTATTGAAGACATTCAAAAGTTACACATACACGCACACACACACACACGGAGAAGTTAATACATCTGAGACACAAGCTCTACTCAAATAATTGGAAGTGTTTCTCAAGGGAAAAACAATTTATGCTACTGCAGAGGATGCACTTAAAACATGGGGAACATCTTGGCTCAAAAAGGGAAGAATATTCCAATAGCTAGAGCTGGTGATATCATTGGCAAGAGCTGACTAAGTTGTGAAATGTTTAAACAAAGGCTGAGTAGTACTCTTAATGGATAGTATGGGACTTCGTGCAATCTCTTTCACTATAACACGTTTCCGTAATGTAAAACAGGATGGGAAATGGTAAATTTGCCCTTACATATAAGGGGAATGGTGTCATTGTAATATGGAAGTTGCATTGGTTCACATGTGATTTTTCCAAGGATGTTAGTGGGTCTTGCTTCTGAGCAGTGCAAGGTAAACTGAGGCAATGAACACATTGACCACAGAAGAATGCAATGTTGTACAAAGCCATTTTCCTCTTGATCTTCCCCTCGGCTACCTTTGGCTTCATGCTCTGTGTCTGAAGAGCTCACTACACAGTTCTATGTACATTTGTCCCTTGTCTCCATAACTCAGAAGTCTGAGCCTTTCTTATCGTTTGGGCAGTCTGTCTGTAACCCATTTTCCCCCGACACTATTTTAATGCATGCTTTTGCAAATCATCAGAGTTTTGGGGAACACATATATCACCTTATATCATTGGATGCGAGGTTGGAGAGATGGTCTATAAAGTTCTTTCAAACTTGGCGGTTCCACAATGAAAGAAGTGCCCACCTAACCAGACTGAGTGAACATTAATTCGTGAAGATCAGAGAAATCCGGGATGATTGATCTTAACTGTTTTCCATTTGCTAAAATCTGAAAGTTAATTTTAATATTTAAATATAAACTAATTTGAAATCTGATAACTTTTACTAAGTCCATTTGTAAATGAAATCTGTCAGCTTCCTTTAAAAACGAACTTTACTCATCTGTGGCTGTTTCTCTAATTTTAGGCTGACAGCTGTTAGTGCTTTCAGAAATGGTCTCATATGTGTGGTTTGCTCTATACAACATTAAGAGTAGTCCTGATAATTCTCTGAAAAAAACCTGTGAGTTTACTGAGGAAATGCTGTGAAAAGAGAAAGTACATACTGCAACTTCAAGGATCTATTTATTTGAAGGATGTCAGAGTTTGCTCCAATATTCCATTTTAAGTCTTTCCAGTAATGCAGGTATGTACAAATTTATCAGTCTGAAGACTTTGTCTTCACTTTTAATATTACTATTATGATACCAAAAGAAAAAAACAAGGAGTGCAACTAATTGCAAGTCAAATTCTCCAGAGTAGCATTTAGGTACTACTTTACTAGCAGAATGTATCAGTTAATTTGTTTTGTGAGTCCTGGGCTGGGAGAATTACTCATCTGGTGATATTGCAAAATGCTGACAGCCTGTAATGCTAAATGGCTTCTTTATAGACTGAAAGAACTACCTGTATTTCTTCAGGACATGCTTGTTTTTCTGGCTTGGAATCAGCTTGCATTCCAGAATGTGTCAGAGCAAAGAGTGGACCATAGTGTAGGAAGATACAGACATTTAAAAAGTCCACTTAAGAACTCTCTCTGAGGCATAAAGGGATTTCAACAGCGGGATCCTGTGTGGAGGGATTTCTGGAGACCCTGAGTAGAGGTTAGCCAGCCTGGGGAACAGAAAGTCTGTCTACTGTGTGAGGATTATAGGCTAGAGCACCCCATGAGAGAAAAATGTGTCAGGCCCTGAGAACAGAAAGCCACTAGGTCAAGTGGAAAATAGCTCCTCTCATTCTCTTCCTGCCTGGACCATCAGCAAACTCTCACAGAGGATGAGGCTATCTTAGAAAAGGAGCCAAATATTATTAAAAAGACAAGAAAAAACAAGTGTTGGAGAGGATGTGGAGAAAAAGGAACCCTCATACACTGCTGGTGGAAATGGAAATTGGTGCAGCCACTATGGAAAACAGTATGGGGATTCCTCAAAAAATTAAAAATAGATATACCACATGATCCAGGTATTCCACTTCTCGGAATTTATCCAAAGAACACAAAAATACTAATTTGAAAGATATATGCACCCCTATCTTCATTGGAGCATTATTTGCAATAGCAAAGGCTTGGAAACAACCTAAGTGTCCATCAACGGTTGAATGGATAAAGAATATGTGGTGTATATATATATATGTGTGTGTATATATATACATACATATAGATATACATATACACATACATACATAGACAAATAAAAAGCCTCAGCCATAAAAAGATGAATTCTTGGCCATTTGTGACAACATGGATGGACTTTGAGGGTATTATGCTAAGTGAAATAAGTCAGATGGAAAAAGACAATTACCATATGATCTCACTCATATGTGGAAGATAAACAAACCAATACATAGATACAGAGAACAGATTTGTGGTTACCAGAGGGGAATGGAGTGGGGCAGGGCAGTGGGGGCAAAAGGGGAAATGGGGCACATTTGTATGGTGACAGATGGCAAGTATACTTTGGGTGGTGAATGTGATATTATCTGTACAGGAGTCAAAATATAATGATGTATTCTTGAAGTTTATATGATGTTATAAATTAATGTGACCTCAATAGAAAAAAAAAGAAAAGAAAAGGAGCCAAAGCCCCATAGGTCCACTTTCTCAAAGATAGGCAGCCATCAAGTACCACTTCAGCCTGGAGAGGGTTGGACTGACATTTCTCAGACCAAGGCAAGAGTACAAATGGAGCCCATATACTGTAGGTCAAAGTATTTAAAAGTTATACATCAAGTTAACTGTGAAGTAAAATATGTTCTCTTGTCCTACTTTGACAAATCCCTTATGACAATATACAACAGATATTTGTAAATGTGTGATTTTTTTGCCTAGAAGTTGCCACAGTATCAAAGATCATAGAATTAACTGCTAGTGTCCACGAATGGGTGTTCAGATGCTGGGCGAGCAGTGTTAGGATGCGTAATAAAAAAATAACATGCTATACAAATTATTATATGTTTTCCATATAATATATTTTTGCTGCCTTTATTTCAGCAAAATCACTAATTATGTTATCATATTTAATATTTTTCACATAAAGTTATCTATTGATGGTAATGCCAAATTAGAGAACCTTTCTTGAGTTATTTTTAGATAGGTTTTTTTGTTTTTAAATTATTACTTCAGGCAAACTTCACTTGGCTACTTGTAGCAACTTAAGGTAACAAAATTATGAAAGCAATATTTATATAAGAATGAAATTATGATAATACGTGTCATGATCCAATATTGTGATGGACCTAATGTAATAAATTATCATTAAAATGGGAAATATTATAAAATATTTTAAATATCTTAATATATATCTAAATTAATCAGTTTTTATTCCTAGTAGATGTGTACAATATTGTGAAAGATTGGTATCACATTTCACAAATGCTAGGTCCATCAATATCTATCATTTATCTATATGTCATCTTTCTCTCTATCAAGATATTTTAGATTATTCTGCATTGCTTATTATTGCAAAGTATTATTCAGTCATCAGGCATAACTAACTGTTGGAAATGCACTTTAATTCATGAATTCTTCCAGAACCATCAATTGGAACATAAAGGCAAGAAAGTGAATATTTAGCACTACTAGAAAATAAGACCTCATTATGCAAAATCTATTGTGTTAATACTTTCTTGAGAGGGATTTAGCAAATTGATTGTTTTTTTCTCTTATTGGTAAAGAAAGGATTAGTTGGCTGACCCACAATCCATTTCTCTCCTATTTTCAGGGCTGGAGTAGGCTGAGAATTAGAGAAGGCAGGTGACCCAAATAAAATCTTCAGTAAACATATTAATAACAGACTTCTGGCCAAAAAGTAATAATATTTGCCAGGCGGGGAGCCCTTGTCTATGAAATGCTTCCAGCAGGATGATCCTAATTTATATTATTAGTTAATTTACTCAAGCATTTCTACTGCTTAAATATTCTGACAGCTCTGCATGTTGTCTGTCTTTGACATCAGCAATAGCACAACCCTTAAATCTTCATGGCATTCAGACACAGTTTTCTTTTGTTTCAAGGACATAGGACAAGAGAGTTAAATGTGTTTCACTGTGACCTGGATGGTACTAATCCCAAAAGTGGATGTTTAGGATTACGAATCATGCATTGCAACCCCGAGTGCCAAACTCCGAGTGACAGAGGCACCCTCATACTCTTTAATCAGTGTTTTAGTAAGTTAGTATTTCTTGTGATAAGTGAGGCATGGAATGTAGGGCAGGGGTCTTTCTTGTCTGGATCTAAAGGTGGTGCTGAGACAGGAGAGGAAGAAATCTTAACTTTGAATGAAGATTGAAGTGTTTGTTAATGCCTTGATTGATCTTATTCCAATTAGGAGATAAGCTATATTTTGTGACATAGAATTGCCATTTGATATCTTTTTAATAGTCAACAGAAAAACCAAGGATTTTGCTCAATTTTGCATTCCAGGGCAAAAGAAGTTGTTGCTGCAGTCTAAATTTGAAAGGAGCAGTGGGAGAAATAGGTAATAAAATTGTGGTCATCATATTCCACAGGTTATGTGCTCAGCATAGCGGTTATAAAGACAGTATTTTCCCATCTAAAACAAGAGAGCATTCATTGATGGATGAACCATCAATTCAAAAGCCAATTGCCTTTGAAAGTTCAATGCTTGTAGTCCTTAGCAGCATTACCACATCCAAGAAGTCCTTATGGTACTGGCAGAGTAATGTTTGAGTGTTTTAAGATTTTGTGATATATATAGAACTAAACTTAGATATGTGTCTCAGATTCTTATGTTAGGGAAATAGCTTTCTGAGCCTTGTGACCATCTTGTAAAGGTCTAATACCGATTAATCACTTTTGAGAAATAAATAGACAAACACAGAGTTCCATGTGTATTGAATTCTGACTGTATGTATTGACATTCTGTATGCAAGTATTGAGTGCTAACTAAGTGCCAAGCATTGTTCTAGGATTTTGAGGTACATCAATGAACAAAACAAAGGCCCTATACTCAAAAAGCTTATATTGTAATAAAAGGAAAATAAATTGAAAAATATGTTAAAACTAATCATTTTTTTCCTCAGTAAAACTTTCTCATGTCTCAACATCTTTTGGGTTAAAAAAGAGGTTATATTACCAGTAAAAACTAAAATTTCACAGGTATGAAATCTGTAACTCAGAGTTTTAACACTCCTTCCCCTTTTGAGATATCATACACATTATTTATCTAGAAATTCCTGAAGTTGCCTTTTAGAATTTTACAGACAGAGGGTCTCATGTTTTCCACGGCAAAACAATAGTTTTAAGAACTTATTTCAACTTAAAATAATAGTATACTTATATTTCATTCCTAAATTGCAAACCATAAACTTCTTTTGTTTTAATAGAAGGAAGAAAATGCTGAGGAAAATAATCATGGTAAGTAAATCTGAAGCTAGAGATAAGCTCATCCTAGTGTGAAAACTGACATCCTGGTAGAAATTAAATGAGAATTGTATTTTCATCTCCATGTATTCATTGTGAAAAGATTTGTCTAAATACATCAAGTGAAATTTATTTAAGGGTCGTTTTGTGGATGGCTTGTTTTTTAACCTTTTCAATGCTTTGGAATTAGACACATTTAAATATTGCAGTGGAGCATACACAGGATATTTCCAACACCCCCTTTGCTGTTCTAGAAATGATTAAGAAGTGAGCCTGCTGAAATGGAAAATAGCCAGTGCATTTCTGGCCAGATCAGTGGGAAGCAGTAGCAGCTGGTGAACAGACTGCGTTCAGGGGCCCAGCTGGACTCCGGGAGATATGCAAAAACTTTCTGAGGAGTAGCAGTAGCGTGCCTTTCCTGGAGGCCTTTAAAAATCAGATGTACACCCTTCTGTCTGAGTTGGGAAGGTTGCTCTTCTGCCTGATGAATAGAAGATAGCAGTAAGGCATTCTTGCCAGTCACTGAAATTTGTTGAGAATCTGCTATGCGTCAGTTGGTGGAGATACCAAACGGACAAAACGGAAACAACAGTTGCTCTCCAGGGTCCTGAAGTGCTTATCGTTCTCTGCAACAGATCCTCCATGATGAATTGGTGTTTGGTAACAAGCACATCCCTCAGTCAGCCATTGCTCTTCATTTTACTAATTGGTGGAGTGTTAACTGTAGCTTGTGGTCTTTTGTTTTCTTCTCTTAGTTTCCTAAATCAAATTTCTGAAGTAATGAAGCTTGTTAACATATGAAGAACCTCTTAAGAAAACCATTTTCATGTAAACTTGGTTCTCAGTTAAGGGTATTGTGGGAGAAGTTTTACTCCATTAAGTTGCAAATCCTAAACTATTATAAATCTTTCTATTGAAGGAATATGCCTAGGGCTGTGCATCTCTTTTTTTTCTGGTCATAAAGAGATTTTCTACAGTGTTAAATGAACCTCACAGGGAACCAATGGAACAGCAAATATCTTTCTATCAGGGAGAATGCAATCTTGTAGAGGCAACCCTGCTGGACTCCCACAGTGAATGTTTTTTGCTTTGTTATGCTTAGTTTAAAGAACCATGTTTTTAAGAGTAACAGAATCTGGAACCAGAGTGAAGAACCAGGATGTGTAGTTATTAATCCAACTTCTGTTTGGGGCTGAGGGTGAATTATCAGATAATCTCAATCACTCACTCTCTCATGAGGGTTTAAAACTTCCTGGATCACTGATTACAAGTTATATTTAAAAATGTAACACATTAGAGTATGTATAGCTTTGCTGTGAATCATTTCATTCTCTAAACTACAACTAAAGTTACCTAGATGTCTTTAGCTCCCAGCTACCTGAGAGAATCCAATGTATTTACCCTCTGTGGTAAGATAAAAAATCATCCCAGTTTTCAAGTTATTGCTAAATACAGTTTTATAATATATTATGTGACAGTTTTATAATATAACTAGGTGCCCAAGAAGACAAATAACTTGAACAAAAGATATCAAAAACAATATGCAATAAAAATAGATCTTTCAGAGTTCTAACTATTGAAATTATAGAGTCAGTCTTTAAATTGTTATCCTTAACAATATCCAAAAGGGTGAAAGACATGACTTAAGTTTTTTTCAGAGGAAAATTAAAAACTATTAAAAAAACTCCAAAATCATAGCTGTAGCACTGAAAAGTAGAATAATTAAAATATACTGTCAGTGGATAAATATAAAGAGATTACAAAGAATCAGAGAGAAAATAAGAAAAGATAGGCCAGAAGAAAATAATCAGAATAAAAGGTGAAGAGACAAAAATAACGATAGAATTAGAGATAAAGAGGATATAGGGAGAAGCTCTAACATTTGTATAATTTGAGTTCTAGAGAAAGATGAAGAAAAAATGGGCTAAAGGTAATATTTACCAAGACAAAGACTATCAACCTTCCAAACTTATGAAAGATGCTATGTTACAAATGTAAGATGTCCTGTGATCTCCAAGCAGGTTACAAAAGGAAGGAAGAAGACAGTGCAGGAGGGAAGAAGGAAGAATGAAAGTTTCAAGTAAGCATTTAATAGTAAAATTGTCCAAAGCTAAAAAAGCAAGGAAAATATGTTAAAAGAAGCCAGAGAAAGATAGATTACTTTTCAATGAGCAAAAATATTCTTTTCTTTTCTTTTTTCTTTTTTTTTAATTTGTGTCATAATAGTTTGTCACATGGTGAAATTTCAGTTGTACATTATTATTTGTCAGTCACAATATGTGTGTGCCCCTTTACCCTTAGGCCCACTCTCAACCCCCTTCCCCTCTGATAACCACTAATCTATTCTCTTTGTCCGTGTATTTCTTTATCTTCCACATATGAATGAAATCATATGTTTGTCTGTCTCTGTCTGGCTTATCTGACTTAACATAATACCCTCGAGGTCCATCCATGTTGTTGCAAATGGGACAATTTTGTCTTTTTTATTGCTGAGTAGCATTCCATTCTATATATATGCCGTATTGTCTTTATCCAATCATCAGTTGAGGGCACTTGGGTCACTTCCATGTCTTGGCTATCATGAATGATGCTGCAGTGAACATAGGGGTGCATAAGTCACTTTGAATTGTTGACTTCAAGTTCTTTGGATAAATACCCAATAGTGGAATAGCTGGGTCATATGGTATTTTGATTTTTAATTTTTTGAGAACTCTCCATACTATTTTCCATAGTGGCTGCACCAGTTTGCATTCCTGCCAGCAGTGTATGTGGGTTCCCTTTTTTCCACATCCTCTCCAACGTTTGTTGTTTTTTGTCTTGGCAATTACAGCCATTCGAACAGGTGTAAGGTTATATCTCATTGTAGTTTTGATTTGCATTTCCCTGATGATTAGTGATATTAAACATCTTTTCAAGTGCCTGTTGGCCGTCTGTATATTTTCTTTGGAAAAATGTCTGTTCATGTCCTCTGCCCATTTTTTGATCCCTTTTTTTGTTTTTTTTTTGTTGAATTATATGAGTTCTTTATATATTTTGGAGATTTACCTGTTGGATATATGATTTGCAAATATTTTCTCCCAGTTGGTAGGTTGTCTTTGCATTTTGTTCATGGTTTCCTTTGCCTTGCAGAAGCTTTTTAATCTGATAAAGTCCCATTTGTATATTTTTTCTTTTGTTTCCCTTTCCCAAGTAGATATAGTATTCAAAAAGATCCTTCTAAGACCATGTCAAAGAGTGTACTGCCTATATTTTCTTCTAGGAGCTTTATGGTTTCATGTCTTACCTCCAAGACTTTAACCAATTTTGAGTTAATGTTTGTGTATGGCGAAAGAAAATGGTCTACCTTCTTCTTTTGCATGTTGCTGTCCAGTTTTCCCAATACCATTTATTGAAGAGCCTTTCCTTTCCCCATAGTATGTTCTTAGATCCTTTGTTGAAGATTAGCTGCCCGTATATGTGTGGTTTTATTTCTGGGCTTTCACTTCTCTTCCATTGATCTGTGTGTCTGTTTTTGTAGTGGTACCATGCTGTTTTGATTACTGTAGCTTTGTAGTATAATTTGAAGTCAGGGATTGTGATGCCCTAGCTTTGTTCTTTTTTTTCTCAGGATTGCTTTAGCTATTCAAGGTCTTTTGTTGCCCCATATGAATTTTAGAATTCTTTGTTCTATTTCCATGAGGAATGTAATTGAGAGACTGTTTGAGATTGCATTGAATCTGTAGATTGCTTTAGGTGGTTTTGACATTTTAACTATGTTTATTCTTCCAGTCCGTGTGCATGGAATATTTTTCCATTTCTTTATGTCATCATCAATATCTTTCAATAATGTCTTATAGTTTTCATTATATAGATCTTTAACCTCCTTGGTTAAATTTATTCCTGGATATTTTATTCTTCTTGTTGCACTAGTAAATGGGATTGTATTCTTGAGTGCTCCTTCTGTTAGTTTGTTATTAGAGTATAGAAATGCAACTGATTTTTGTTAAGTTGATTTTGTACTCAGGAACTTTGCTGTAATTGTTGATTATTTCTAATAGTTTTCTAATGGATTCTTTAGGGTTTTCTATATATAAAATATCATCTGAAAACAAAATGAGCAACTATTTTAGTTAACATTTGACTTCTCAACAGAGACAATGAAAGGCATAGACAATGAACATAAAGCAAAGAACTTACAAAGTATATTTCTCCATAATAATTTCTGCAAGAATGAAAATGAAGTAGGCATTTTTAGACAAAAATGAGAGAACTCATAATCAACACACATGCAGTAAAGGTAATGCAGAATAGTGTTTATAAGTATAGAAAAAGTGGGCCCACATGGCATTTCAGAGATTCAGCAAGGAATAGAGAGCCACAAAAATAGTATATCTGTGCATAAATATAAATGAGTATGACTAAAAAGTGCTACTAATTTTTTTTGGCATTTAAAATATAGGACTACAAAAGTGTAATATCAGAGATTGGTGCACAGAATGGTGGTAAATAGAGTTAGTGTTCTAAGTTCTTACACTGTCCAGGGACAGGATAAATTACAGACTAAATTTAGACTCTAATAAGTGACTATTGCATGTTATAACATTTTAGGTAAGCACTAAAGTAGTTAGGATGTGTAATTTCCAAGTAAGTAGAGGGAAAAATGGGAAATAAAAATACCCAATTAAACAGAAGACCAGAAATGGGAAAAATAATATAGGACCAATGAGACAAACAGGAATAAAGTTTAAGCACAATATGCCAGTAGCTGTATAAAAAGTAAAGGGAATAAATGTCTCAGATGAAAGATATAGCACGCAAACAATAATCAAAGTTAGACTGCAAATATATTCAAATGTTTAAGGAAGAAATAATGCTAATATTATACAACCTATTTTAGAGAATAGAAAGTCGGAAGCATTCCACAACTCAGAATGTAATACAAGCCTATCTCCTATATTAACCTAGACTCAAAAATCCGAAGCAAATATTATCAAATTAAACCTGGAAATGGAAATACAATAATGTGGTAGTTTGAAAGAGTGATTGAAGTGCTTTGCAGCAGTTCCTGAAAAAAGGCAGAGCCTATTTTCCCACCCATTGAAACTACGTTGACCATATAACTTGCTTTAGCCATTGAGACATTGACAAATATGATACAAGCAGAAGCTTAAAAAGCTCTTGAGCATTGCAACTTGCTGTTCTTGTAGTCCTGCTGCTATGTGAACAAACTTGTATTCACCTACTAGATGATGAGTCGCATATGGCCAAGTCACTTCTGTTGCCCCAGTTGACAGCCAGCCAGCTGTCCAATATGAGAGGTCATCCAGGAACCTACAGCCCCCAGTCAAATTGAAAACTACCTGCAGATACACAAGAGCTCAGCTCAAATCAGCCAAACCCATCCCGGATCAGAGAAACTCAGCAAATTTATATCCTAAATAAATGACTGTTGCTTTAAGCCACTGTTGTTAACTGTTGTAGGAATTATATCTGGCCAATTTTGTTTTGTGCCAGCAATCCAAAGATGTTTTAAATTAAACTCTATTAAGATTTACTCTATTGGCAAGGGTCAAATCAAAGCAAGTGTCACAACCATGGATTGAATTAATAGAACAATAAAACAGTGAAAACATGTCTCTCAAATTCATAAAATATCTTAGGAAAAAGAGGTTAAGGATGTGGCTCCCTGTTGGGAGCTCAGTTGACTCTCTAAAACAGTGTTGAGAGTTTGAATGTCTAAAATAGACATAGGGATGAAAAAGCATAGAATTATGGCTTATCTCAGAAGTGTGCCTTAAAAAGGACTGCGTATCTAGCTATTAAAAAGTAGAGTTGACACAAGTCAAATATAGAAGATCGAGTTTTTGAGATAGTCATGTTGCTAATGGAATGCCGATCCTAAAGAGAAGTAACTGTTTGAAATTTGAAGCAACCCTTCAGATCCCCAAAATGTTTATGAGCAGGAAGTAAGTAATAAAATGCCTGAGCGAACAACTAAAGAATGTTCTATAAAGGTCTGTTCAGATGAAGCCTATGATAAAAAGAAATTAAGGACTTGCAAGAGGGAGGATCTAAGGCCCATGTAAAATGATAGAGTAGAGATCTAATCAGGGATCAGAATGAGTCTAGGCAAATAATATTACCCATTCTAAAACTAAGGGCTACTTTCAATGTCTGCCTAGGGGGATTTAATAATTTTTATTGACCAATGGCTGATATTTATCTCTATTTCTTTTATACAGATGTCTCAAGAACTTATTACAGTTATCTTATGTTCCTCCAGTGTGTATCTGGTGTGTTTATGTTCCGCGTAACTTCTTTTTTTTGGTGTATCCATTTGAAATAATTTTTTTCCAGCTTTGTCAAGATATAATTGATATGTAACATGGTGTTGGTTTAAGGTAGACAACATGATGATTTGATACATTTGTATGTTATGAATGATTACCACAGTAGGGTTGGTTAACACCTTCATCAACTTACATAATTACCATTTGTGTGTGTATGTGTGTGTGTGTGATAACATTTAAGGTCTACTCTCTGAGCAACTTTCAAGTATATAAAACAGTATTATTAACTGTAGTCATTATGTAATGTAGATTCACAGAATTTATTAATCTTATAACTGGAATTTTGTACACTTTGACCAACTTCTACCCATTTTCTCTGCCATCCAGCCCCTAGCAACAGCTATTCTATACTATTTCTGTGAGTATGGCTTTTTTAGATTCCAGTATAAGTAATATCATATAGGATTTATCTTTCTCTGTTTCACTTAGCATAATAGTACGTCTTGGCTACTGTGAATAATGCTGCTATGGACATGAGAGTGCAGATTTCATTTCCTTTGGGTGTATACCCAGAAGGGGGATTACTGGATCAAATGGTAGTTCTATTTTTAATTTTTGAGGAACTTCCATACTGTTTTCCATAATGGCTGCACCAATTTACATTCCCACCAGTAGTGCACAGGGTTCCCTTTTCTGCACATCCTCGCCAACACTTGTTATCTCTTGTCTTTTTGACGATAGCCGTTTAACAGGTGTGAGGTGATGTCTTGTAATTTTGATTTGCATTTCTCTGATGATGTTGAGCACTTTATTCATTTACCTCTTGGCCACTTGCATGTCTTCTTTGGAAAAATGTCTATTCAGATCCTCTGCCCATTTTTTAATCAGATTGTTTGCTTTTTGCCTTTGAGTTGTATAAGTTCTTTATACATTTTGGATATTAACCCTTTATCAGATAGACGGTTTGCAAATATTTTCTTCAATTCCATATATTCCCTTTTCACTTTTTGATGGTTTCTTTTGCTGTACAAAAGCTTTTTAGTTTGATATAGTCCCATTTGTATATTTTTGCTTGTGTTGCCTTTGCTTTTAGTATCAAATCCAAAAAATCATTGCTAATACCAAAGTTGAGGACCTTACCCCCTATGTTTTCTTCTAGGAGTTTTGTACTTTTGGGTCTTAGGTTCAAGTCTTTAATTCATTTTGAGTTGATTTTTGTGTGGTGTAAGATAGGGATCCAGTTTCATTGTCTTGCATGTGGCAATCCAGTTTTCCCAAAAGCATTTATTCAAGGTACAATTCTTTTCTTCATTTAGTATCTTGGTTCCCTTGTTAAATATTAGTTGAACATATATGCATGGGTTTACTTCTTGGATCTCTATTCTGTTCCATTGGTCTGTGTGTTTTATTTATGGCAGTACCATGCTGTTTTGATTACTATAGCTTTGTAGTATGGTTTGAAATCAGAAAGTTGTGATGCCTCTAGCTTTGTTCTTCTTTCTCAGGATTGCTTTGGCTATTTGGGGTCTTTTGTGGTTCCATACATATTTTTGGATTGTTTTTTTCTATTTCATTGAAAAATGCCATTGGAATTTTTATAGGGATTGCATTGACTCCACAGATGGCTTTGGGTAGTATGGACATTTTAACAATATTAATTCTTGCAGTCCATGAATACAAGATATCTTCCCATTTATTTGTTTCTTCTTTCGGTTTCTTTCATCAATCTTATACTTTTCATTGTAAAGATCTTTCACCTCCTCGGTTAGATTTATTCTTAAGTATTTTATTGTTTTGATGTTACTGTGAATGGAATTATTTCCTTTATTTGTTTTTATGTGTTTCATTGTTATCATACAGAAATGGGACTGATTTCTATATGTTGATTTTGTATCCTCCTACTTTACTGAATTCACTTATTAGTTGTAACAGTTGTTTGGCACTGTCTTTAGTATTTTCTATATATGAGATCATATCATCTGCAAACAAAGGGGAGTTTCTATCTTCCTTTCCAGTTTGGCTGGCTTTTATTTCTTGGCCTTACCTGATTGCTCTGCTAGGACTTCCCAGGCTATGTTGAATAACGGTTATGAGAGTGAATGCCCTTGTCTTGTTTCCAATCTTAGAACTTCTTCTTAACCTTTCACCATTGAGTGTGATTCTCAGGGAGATTTGACTTTCCTTGTCCTTTGAAGTCATGCAAGGCCATGTGACTGTTTTGGTCAATAAAATGTGATTAGAAGTGACATGTGTGATTTCCATGTAGAAGCTTTAAGAGCTAGTGCATGCTTTCTAGTTTCCTCTCCACTCCTTACCACCGCTGCATCAGGTGCCACTCCAGATAGTAGCTGCTCTGTCAGACTGTATCTTGGAGAAAGAATGACATCTCAAGTGGCAAATCACCAGCTAATCTGCAATCGACATGAAGCATGAGTGAGAAATAATCCTTCGTTGTTTTAGACCACTGAGATTTTGGGAATTTTGTTATCTTGGAATAACTCAGCCTATCTTGACTGATGCAAATCCAAACGTGTGTCATCAGTAACAAAGAAAAAGAATTGTGTAATAATCATATAGTAGAATACTACATAACAATTAAAATGAACAAACTTTCCAACAAAAGAATATTTTCCATAAACATGACATCAAGCTGTGTTAAGGTCCACATTCTATACAATTCAATTCCCATGAAGTTTTAAACAGGAAAACTAGAGTAGAGTGTTTTGACGTGTAAGTTTACATGGTAAGACTATATAGAAAATTTAGATAGGGATTAACATGGTAGTTATGTTTAAGTGGGAGGGAACATTAAGTAATTGACAAGAGGTATGAAAGGGACTTCTGACATTGTATTTCTTGTTATACATGTTGGTTTCAAATGTATTTATTTAGTGATAATTTGTTGAGCTGTGCTTTTGAAAATAACTTGAAAAAATGATTGCATAGACATAGAAGGTAAAGTCTTATATTAATTGGAGTCTCACATTTTAATACCTCATCATTCTGATAAGTCCCATTAACACAAGCAAGACCAAAGATGTAGATTAATCACCTGTATTAACTTATAGACATAAAGAAAGGAATGCCAAGCATCTCATCAGATTTTAAAATTGCCAGTGATTTAAAAATGTGTTTTGACCCTTCAATGATTGCTTTGAAGCTCTAAACTAGATAGTGTAAATAAGATTAATATAGCTCCACATCCCCCATCAGTTTCTTTTAGTAAACAACCAATAATTTTGAGCTGTTAAATGAAGAAAAGGTCACCATTTATTTTACTCTATTGACTAGAAGAAATCGATAATGTGATTTTTTTTTGCAAACAACTAGTTGTCCCCCAGCAAAACTCTCAGAATATTATTTGTATCTTCTTGCCATTTATATCCATTAGTTAATGAAAAACTTTGTCGTGTAGGATTGTGACTGTGAGTAGCTTTCTGTTAAATTAACCATAAAGAAATGTTTTTCAGTGCACTAAAATAAAATGAACAAATTCTGATAACACCTTGGTCAGGCCTCGTTACACAATGAAAGTCAACTTCAGAAATGGTCCTCTGCTACAAAAATGAGTCCTATCACTTTCTCTTACATTCAAACCTACCCAACTTCTGAACACAACATAGATTTCTCTTTATAGCTTCTGGCAGTAACCTGAACATACTCTGTTTACCCAACAAGACTTATTTCATTATAGACTCATAGATTTACGCTACATTTTCACTCTGTTTTCCTATCCTTTTATTTTTTTATTTTTTATTTTTAAATTTTTTTTATTGCAGTAACATTGGTTTATAAAATTATATAACTTTCAGGTTGCATCATAATATTTTTTGAATTCTGTGTAGATTACACCTTGTTCACCACCCAAAGACTAATTACAATTCAACACCACACACATGTGAGCCTAATCACTCCTTTCACACTCCACCCTCCCCCCTTCCCTTCGGGTAACCACTAACCCAATCTCTGTTGCTATGTGTGTGTTTGTTGTTTTTATCTTCTACTTATGAGTGAGATCATACAGTATTTGACTTTCTCCCTCTGTCTTATTTCACTTAGCATAATACCCTCAAGGTCCATCCAGGTTGTCACAAATGGCCGGATTTTATCATTTCTTATGGCTGAGTAGTATTCCATTGTATATATACCATGTCTTCTTTATCCATTCATCCCATGATTGGCACCCAGGTTTCTTCCAAGTCTTGGCTACTGTGCATAATGCTGCAGTGAAGATAGGGGTGCATGTATCTTTATGCATTTGTGTTTTCAAGTTCTTTGGATAAATACCCAGCAGTGGAACACCTGGATCATATGGTAGATCTATTCTTAATTTTCTGAGGAAGCTCCATACTGTTTTCCATAGTGGCAGCACCAGTTTACACCCCCACCAGCAGTGTATGAAGATTCCCTTCTCTCCACATCTTCTCCAACACTTGTTTCCTGTCTTGTTAATTATAGCCATTGTGACAGGTGAGAGGTGATATCTCGTTGTAGTTTTGATTTGCATTTCCCTGACAGATAATGATGTTGAACATCTTTTCATGTCCCTGTTGGCCATCTGTATATCTTCTTTGGAGAAAACTCTGTTTAGATCTTTTGCCCACTTTTGAATTGGGTTGTTAGTTTCACTGTTGTTGAGATGTATGAGTATTTTGTATGTTTTGGATATTAACCCCTTATCTGATATGTGGTTTGCAAATATCTTCTCCCAATTATTAGGTTGTCTTTTCATTTCGTTGTTGGTTTCCTTTGCTGTGCAGAGGGTTTTTAGTTTGATGTAGTCCCATTTGTTTATTTTTTCCATTGTTTGCCTTGTCTGGTCCGACATGGTATTTGAAAAAATGCTGCTAAAACCAATGTCAAAGAGCGTACTGTCTATGTTTTCTTCTTGAAGTTTCATGGTTTCAGGTTTAAATTCAAGACTTTAATCCATTTTGAGTTGATTTTGTGCATAGTGTAAGATAATGGTCCACTTTAATTCTTTTGCATGTGACTGTGTAGTTTGCCCAACACCATTTATTGAAGAAACTCTTCTTTCTCCATTGTATCTCCTTGGCTCCCTTGTCAAAAATTAGCTGTCCATAGATGTGTGGGTTTATTTCTGGGCTCTTGATTCTGTTCCATTGATCTGTGTGTCTGTTTTTGTGCCAGTACCATGCTTTTTTGGTTACTATAGCTTTGTAGTATATTTTGAAATCAGGGAGTGTGATAGCTCCAGCTTTGTTCTTTTTCCTCAAGATTCCTTTGTTTATTTGGGGTCTTTTGTTGTTCCAGGTAAATTTTAGGATTCGTTCTTCTATTTTTGTGAAAATTGTTGTTGGAACTTTGATAGGGACTGCATTGACTCTATAGATTACTTTAGGAAGTATGGACATTTTAACTATTTAATTCTTCCAATCCAAGAGCACAGAATGTCTTTCCAGTTCTTTGTTTCCTCAATTTCTTTCAACAATGTTTCATAGTTTTCCATCTACAGATCTTTCACCTCTTTGGTTAAGTTTATTCCTAGGTATTTTATTCTTTTTATTGCAATTGTAAATGGGATTGTATTCTTAATTTCTCTTTCTGCTACTTTGTTGTTAGTGTATAGAAATGCAACTGATTTTTGTATGTTGATTTTATATCTTGCAACTAGACTGTATTTCTAAAAGTTTTTTAGTGGATTCTATAGGGTTTTCTACATATAAAATCATGTCATCTGCAAATAGTGACAGTTTCACTTCTTCTTTTCCAATTTTGATCCCTTTTCTTTCTTTTTCTTGCCTGATTGCTCTGGCTAGGTCTTTCAATACTATGTTAAATAAAAGTGGTCAAAGTGGGTATCCCTTTCTGGTTCCTGTTCTTAGAGGGGTAGCATTCAGTTTTTCTCCATTGAGAAGGATATTAGCTATGGGTTTGTCATATATGACCTTTGTTACATTGAAGTATTTTCCTTCTGTACCCAGTTAGAGTTTTTATCATAAATGGTGCTGTATCTTGTCAAATGCTTTCTCTGTGTCTATTGAGATGCTCATGTGATTTTTATTCTTCATTTTGTTAATGTGGTGTGTCATGTTGATTGATTTATGGATGTTGAACCATCCCTTGCATCCCTGGAATAAATTCCACTTGATCATGGTATATGATCTTTTTAATGTATTGTTGTATTTGATTTGCTAGTATTTTGTTGAGGATTTTTGCATTGATGTTCATCAGTGATATTGGCCTGTAATTTTCTTTTTTTGTGTTGTCGTTGTCTGGTTTTGCTATCAGGATAATGTTGGCTTTGTAAAATGAGTTAGGAAGCTTCCCTTCCTCTTCAAATATTTGAACAGTTTGAGAAAGATAGGTATTAAGTCTTCTTTGAATGTTTGGTAGAATTCACCAGGGAAGCCTTCTGGTTCTAGATTTTTATTTTTTGGGAAGTTTTTCATTACTGTTTCGATCTCCTTACTGGTGATTGGTCTAATCCAGTTCTCTATTTCTTCTTGATTCAGTTTTGGAAGGTTGTGTTATTCTAAGAATGCATCCATTTCTTCTAGATTATCCCATTTGTTCTCATATAGCTCTTCATCATATTCTCTTATAATCTTTTGTACTTCTGAGGTGTCTGTTGTATTTTCTCCTTTTTCATTTCTGGTTTTATTTATTTGAGGCTTCTCTCTTTTTTTCTTGGTGAGTGTAGCTAAGGGTTTGTCAATTTTGTTAATCTTTTCAGAGAACCAGCTCTTGGTTTCATAGATTTTTACCATTGTTTTCTTAGTCTCTATTTTGTTTATTTCTACTCTGATTTTTATTATTTCCTTCATTCTGCTGATTTTGGGCATTGTTTGTTTTTTTTCCATTTCCTTTAGGTGCACTGTTAGATTGTTTATTTAGGATTTTTCTTGTTTATTGAGGTAGGCCTGAATTGCTATAAACTTCCCTCTTAGGACTGCTTTTGCTCTATCCCATAGATTTTGGCGTGTTGTATTTTCATTTTCATTTGTTTGTAGGTAGGTTTTGATTTCTCCTTTGGTTTCTTCATTGACCCAGTTGTTGTTCAGTAGAATTTTGTTTAATCTCCACATTTTTTTGGCTTTTCTGATTTTCTTCATGTAGTTGATTTCTAGTTTCATACCTTTGTGGTCAGAAAAGATGTTTGGTATTATTTTGATCTTCTTACATTTATTGAGAGTTGTTTTGTGGCCTAATATGTCATCAATCTTAGAGAATTTTCCATGTGAATTTGAAAAGATTGTGTATTCTGCAGTTTTTGGGTGGAATGTTCTATATGTATATATTAAGGACATTTGGTCTGTGTCATTGAAGGCCAATGTTTCCTTATTGATCTTCTGTTTGGATGATCTATCCATTGGTATAAGTGGCATGTTGAAGTGTCCTATTATTATTGTGTTACTGCCTATTTCTCCTTTTATGTCTGTTAATAATTGCTTTATATATTTAGGTGCTTCTATGTTGGGTACATAGATATTTCCTAGAATTATATCCTCTTGTTGGATTATTACCTTTATCATTATGTCATGCCCTTCTTTGTCTCGTTACAGTTTTTGCTTTAAAGTCTATTTTGTCTGATATAAGTATTGCTACCCCAGCTTTTTCTTCTTTGCCATTTGTATGGAATATCTTTTTCCATCCTTTTACTTTCAGTTTGTGAGTGTCTTTAGGTCTGAAGTGTCTCTCTTGTATGCAGCATATATATGGGTCTTGTTTTTTTATCCAATTGACCACCCTATGCCTTTTTATTGGAGCATTTAGTCCATTGACATTTAAAGTAGCTATTGATAAATATGTATTATTGCTATTTTGTTACTTTTTTCCTGGGTGTTTTAGTAGTTCTTCTTTGTTCCTTTCTTCTTCTCTTCCTCTCTTCCGTTGGGGTGTTATGGACTTCTTTAGTAATATGTTTGACTTCCTCCCTCTTATTTATTTGTTGATTTATTATAGGTTTCTGGTTTGTAATTACCATGAGGTACATATGTAATATTCTACATATATAGCAGTTTATATTGAGTTGATAGTCTCTTTAGTTTGACCTCTTTCTAGAAGCTCTACTCTTTTACTCCCCTCTTCTCACGTTTTATGTTTTTGAACTCTTATTTTATGTGTGTCTATCCATTACCCTCTTATCATTGAAATAGGTAATTTTAGTACTTTTGCCTTTTAACCTTCATATTATCTTCATAGGTGGTTGATCTGCTGCCTTTCCTGTATTTTTGCCATTACTAGTGATTTATTGCTTGCTTTTTTCTGTTTTGATAATTTTGTTGTCCCTATTTGTGGTCTTCTCTTTCCCACTTAAATAAGTCCCTTCAGCATTTCTTGTAGAACTGGTTTCTTGGTGATAAACTCCTTTAATTTTTGCTTGTCTGGGAAACTCTTTATCTCTTTTTCCATTCTGAATGATAAACTTGCTAGATGGAGTATTCTTGGCTGTAGGCTTTTTCCTTTCAGCACTTTAAATAAGTCATGCCACTCTCTTCTACCCTCTAGGGTTTCGGCTGAGAAGTCAGCTGATAGCCTTATGGGCTTTCCTTTGTATGTCACTTGTAGCCTTTCTCTTGTATCCTTTAGGATTCTCTCTTTATCTTTAATTTTGGACATTTTAATTATAATGTGTCTTGGGGTGGACCTCTTTGGGTTTATCTTGTTTGGTGCTCTCTGTGCTTCCTGTATTTGGATGTCAGTTTCCTTCCTTGGTTAGGAAAGTTTTCAGCTGTTATTTCTTCAAACTGATTCTCTGCTCCTCTCTCTCTCTCTTCTCCTTCTGGGACATCTATAATACAAATGTCACTGTGCTTGGTATTGTCCCTGAGTTCCCTTAGACTATTTTCATTCTTTTTAATTCTTTATTCTTTGATCTGTTCAGCTTGGGTGATTTCCTCTAGTCTTTCATCCAGCTCACTGATCAGTTCTTCGGTATCATCTACTCTCCTATTGAGTCCCTCTAGTGAATTTTTCATTTCCAATATTGTATTCTTCATTTTTGTTTGGTTCTTTTTTATATTTTCCAATTCTTTGTTGATATTCTCACTGTGTTCATCAAGTCTGCCAAAATCAGTGAGCATCCTTATGAGTTTTTGTTTGAAATCTTTGTTAGGTAGATTGCTTATTTCTGTTTTATTTAGTTCTTTTCCTGGAGTTTTGTCTTGTTCCCTTGCTTGTAACGTATTCCTTTGCCTCCTCATTATGCCTCTTTCTCTGTGCTTATATTTATCTATTAGGTGAGTCAGCTATGTCTCTTGATCTTGGAGAAGTGGCGTTATGTAAAAGATACCTTTTGAGGCTCAGAAGTATGCTTCCCTGTCTCCAGCAGTCCAAATGTTCCAAGAGTAATCCCTGTTTGGGCTACTTATGTCCTTCTGCTGCAGCAGGGTTGCTCTTACTGCAAGGTACCCAGGGAGTCTAGTCTTTCCATCCCTGGCTGGCTGTTTGCAAATCAGGTTTGAGAAGCCCCACCACCATTGTCTACAAGGTCTAAAAGCACACTCCTGTTGCAGTTTTCCTGTTAAATGAGTAGGCACCCAGAGTAGCTGCTTGCTAGGCTCTGGGGCTTACAGTTGCTGTAGGCCTCAGGCTCCAAGGCTGTTGTCTGCTCTCTTAGGATTGCAACTGTGTGTGGCTGGCCCCAGGCTCTGGAGCACCCAATTGTTTCAGGCTTTGGAAGATGGGGCCAATCCCCTTTGTAACTCTTTGTGAAGCACAGGTCTTCTGCCACTGATAAGCCCTACCCCCACAGGTCCACACACACCATCAACACTATCTTGGCCCATGCACACTTCCCAACCCCCTGGAGCATACCCAGTCGCCCCACTGCAGAAGTCCCCACATCTCCATCAATGATCCCTTCAGTTCACCTGTTCCTCACACAGTCCCTGCCCCACAGAGGTGGACACACTTGCCTGCGTATAGAGGTTCAAGGCACCCAGTCTATGCAGGCCAACAAGTAGCCTGAGCACTTGCTGTTAGATGGAGCCTGTCCCTAGGGCAGGCTGCCTGCCCTGGCTGAACTTGATTAAATCTGCACTCTAATGGGTGTGGCAGGCCCCTGGTATAACAGGTCAGAGGAAGAACTCCAATGGCATCTGCCAGTGCTTGTGTCAGCACACCTGTACCAGGTCACAACAACGGCTACCACCAATGTCTCAGTCTCTGGTGAGGTCTCACCTCTTACCAAGATGCACCCAGAGCCTACCAGGTGAGTCTGTTTTCACCAAAGGACTATACATCTTTCTTTCCAGTGATTTTAGGTTGCTCTCTGAGATGGGTGAATTTGTGCTTGGGTCCTTTAAGAGCTGGCTTTACTCTGCTTGTGTCAATAGCTTTTCTGGGGGTATTCCCTGCTGCAGTTAATAGCTACTGACGCCAGATAGCATGACACTTGTCTCAGTTGTGCTGAATCTGAAGGGTGCTTAAAGCAGTAACGTGCCCCCACTCTGGTCCCTGCTTCTTCAGAGAAGGCTGCATACCTTTGGGTGCCTCCCGCACAGCTACCTGTGAAGCTCTGTGGCTCACAAAAGTGGCTTTTTTTCTCTCCAGAAGGAATTTCTGCCTCTTCTGCCTCAGTCAGGGCTGTCCCTTGTTGTGGGGGTTCTTTTTATCCAGTTTTCAGTTCTCTCTCCAGGGTTATTTTTCCAAGAATAGTTGTAACTTAGTTGTGTCCTTGGGAAGAGGAGAGTTCACAGTCCTCCTATGCCACCATCTTGATGAGATCTTGTGTGTTCCTGTTCTTGTGTTTTTGTTTATATGCATCATATAAAAGTATATATCCATTATTGTTACAAAGTGACATAGAAAGTATTTCCCCCTCATTAATATTAAAAAAATTGAATTATCCTAGTGCAAATTAAATGATTTTATTTTTAATGATATTTATCAAAACTATAAAATGCCAGCAATTGATTACAGTTGAAGGTGGTGGACATTGGTTGGATCCTGAATATAACTGTAGGGTATTGTAGAAGGAATCAAGATTTACTCAAAGTTTGTTTGGCAAAGTCACTGGAATTATTAAGTTGCAGTGGAGAGAAAAATAGATGTTTGGAGAATAGAATACTTGAAATTGAGGTTACAAAAGTATTGCATATTTTCATAATTATAGGGTTTACGTAGAATTTTGACAATGAATGTCCTAGTTGGGATGGTGAACAGGGCGACTGAAGGAAAGTAGATTGAGGAGCTGAAGGACTGGGTTATTGAATGTATAATCTATATCAGGATTTGTAAGTATCAAGAATTATGAAAGGAAGAATTTTCAAGAGAGTGACAGTGCACTGGGAGCTAAATGCTTTAAAGGAGAGGAAATTCCCTGAGTCCTAGAAGACCATTGCAACAAGGTGGCACAATGTGTAGTATAAATAGATGACACAAAATTCAAAGCTGGTTTTATTGGGAGGAGAAAGGCAGGCAAGAGGGAAAATGGAGGAAGGAGGACATCCAGTCCCCTCCAGGTCTGAGGTAAGAGGGGTATAGGGAAAAGAAAATATTCACTGCAAGGAAGTACTGTAGGAAAGTGAAATACGGGAGAAAGTGAAGGGATATTCAGAGAAGAGGATAGGACATTTCAAATTTTGCTAATCACTGGCCATGTGGTCCTGAAGGTACAGTGGAAGGGTGTCAGAAGCTGTGGAGGAGTGGAAGATGGGGTCAGCAAAGGAGTTGAACCTATGTTTTCAACATAAGTTGAATGTAGTTTTTGAATATAGAGTGATAAGGCATGTTCTTGGAGACCTTGCCTTCTTGGGGTGACTAAGATGAGATTAGTTGAGATGGTCTCTAGCTGTATAATTGTCTGAGGCTATGCATTTTTAGGAAATGGGTGGGTTGGAGGTCTTCTCAGTTCCACTCAAAGATCTAGTTCTTCCATTTGACTTCTGCTGGGATTTATATATTGACAAAAAGACTCACACTCCAAACATGGGTTCCCTATTGACTTCTGGCCGTGGAAGATTAGCCAACTAACTAACAAATTCATTCATTTGTCTCACAAATTTTTTTTCTTTTTTTTTCCTTTGTGGAGTGTTCTAGTTGCTGAGGGTAGAGTGATAAGCAAAAACAGAAAATTCCTGCAATTAATTATGGAGCTTAAACTTAATTGGGGTCATGGTGGTGGTGGTGATACTGGTTGGTATAAATTAAATACTCAAATAAAAATAAAATATTGGATAATGATAGACATAAAACGAAAGCAGGATAGGTGAGTAAGTGAGAGACTTATCAGGGAGGTGCTGCTTTAGATGGGGACATCAGAGAAAGCCTTTTTAGAGAGGTGACTTTTAGCAGGAAACTGAATGAAGTGATAGGGTGAGCTACATGAAATCTAGGATAAGACCCTTGCAGCAGAAGAAACAGTAAAGGCAACCCTCCCCCCCCCCCCCCCCCCCCCCGGCAGGAATGTGTTTGGAATGAATGAGACATGGCTAGAGAGGATGACTCAGGACAAAGTGATAGGCTGTGAGTTAGAAAGGAGTCAGATTTTGTAGCTCAGAATTTCCCACTTTCAGCTCTATGGACATTTGGGGCTGTCCTGTGCACTGGAGGACATTTATCAGCATCTCTGGTATCTACTCACTTGATGCTAGCAGCACCCTCTCCTCAAGTTGTGACAACCAAAATGTCTCCAGACATTGTGAAATTCCCCTAGGAGGGAGGCAGTAGGATCAATGTTGCCCCCAACTGAGAACCACGGCTTTGGGGTGTTATAAGCTATGCTGTAGGGTTTAATCGAAACCACTGGTGGGTTTTGTGCAGAGAAAGAAAAAAATCTCATTTAAATTTTTAAAAGATGACTACAGTTGCTGTGTGGAAAATTAATCATGGGGGTAAACAGTGAAAACAAGTAGAACATTTAAGAGAGTGTTCCGTTTGATTTTTTTTGGTGATGCAGATGAATGCAGAGGTGGACTAGAGTGCTGTTGCATTAAATTGGCAGAGGTGATGATGTGAGACATGGTTGAAGTGAGAATATTTCTTGAAGTTATAACCAGCAAGGCTCCTTGGCATCTTTGGATGTGAGTACTGAGGGAAAACGTGACTTCAAGGTTTCTTATCTTAACAGTTGAGTATCATTTACTAAGATGTGAGTAACAGGGGAGGAACAAGATTGGGGAGGATGGAGGATGAAGAGATCCACTTAAGATGCCAGTGACAAATCCAAGTAGATAACTGCATCTAAATTTCTGGGGAGTAATCAAGCTGGAGATATAAAATTTTGGTATATCATTTCAGATCACATCTATATTCTGTACAGAATTTGCTAAAGCAGCCATAACAGAGTACCACAAACTAGCTTAAACAACAAAAATATGTTGGCTCACGGTTCTGGAGACCGGAAGCCCTAAATCAAGATTTCTTTGGCAACGTTGGTTCCTTCTGAGGGTTATGAGGAACAAGCTGTTTGATGCCTCTCCCCTAGCTTCTGGTGGCAATCTTCAGCATTCCTTGGCTTATAGAAGCACTGTCTGGATCTCTGTTTTCACCTTCACATGGTTTTCTCCCTGTGTTCATGTCTGTGTCTAAATTTCCCCTTTTTATAAGGAAACAAGTCATTGGATTAGGGGCCCAGCACACTCCAGTATGACCGAATTGTAACTTAACTAATTACATCTTCAATGACGGTAAAAAGTTAAACCAACACAGTTCAAAACAATACATGTCTTTATAAAATTAGCAACTCATTTGAGAGAGTACGGAAAGTTATTTCCAGAAACTGTGAGACAATATATTTCTGTGGTTGAAGATACCCAGTGTATGATAGCCCTAGCCAACCAATACAGACTTGATCTGAAATGATATACTTCGAAATATGAATTTTGGGGAGATAAAATTCCATCTATAACGATATGCAATATTAATGTAGATTACATCTGAGGCAGTGGGACTTGACAGATTATCCAGGTAATGATATAAAATATAGCAGAGACGAGTTTGAGAATGGAGCCCTCGGGAACAGCAAAATGTGTAGATCAGAAATAGATGTGCCAACCAGCACAAAGTTCATTTGGAAGAATGACCACAATATTAAAAGAAAAACAAGAGAGAGTGTTGGTCAGAAATCAAGTGGAAAAAGTGTTTCAGGTACAAGGGAGTGATCAATTGTGAGAAATACGTTAAGAGTAAGATGGGGATTGAGAATTGCGTATTGGATTTACTGGGCAAGAGGACTTTGACGAGTCAGATAAAAGCTTTTGAGATCAAAGAGTTTAAGAGAGCAAATGAGATGCGATGTTGAAGAAAGCAAATATGGAAAAACTCTCTGGAGGAGTTTTCCTGACGAGGAGAACAGAGTTACAGGAATCAGTAGATTATCATTTTTTCCTAAATAATATCTCTATGGATATACTAATTATGTCCTAAAATCAGATGATGGCATTTTTATTTTTTTATTCTAGGTCATTAAATATTTTATATTACCATGTATTTACACGAATTTCTAAGATAGTAATGTATTATCTACTGTGATTATGTAATATAGTAAATTATAATATGTGAAGAATAATTGCATAATTTTAAGAAATATCTTCTAATTATAGGTCTAAAGTTTATTACTCACCTGACATATATTAAGCACCCTTATGAGCCAGCCAGGTTAAAATGTTGAAAGTTTTCTTACTATACTTAAAATTTTAAAAGTACTTGAAAAAATATGCAATTATAAATAATCCCCAAACATATAATCCAATCTTTAAACATGACTTTATAGTACTGATATTTGCATTTTAATTTGGGGATATATGAGAACCCCATTTTGTACAGAGATGACATTTAATACAAAGATGATAAACAACGAATATTTCTGGCATAATTGCAAACTCACACATTGAGTAGAGCCAAAGTACAAGGTTTAACAAGCACATTCAGAAAGAATTTGTGTCTCCATGGAGTTAGCAACTGTTTGGAAGGATGCAGAAAATTAGTCTAGATGTCCTACACTCATAAGCACAAGCAAAAGCTGGCTTACATCTGCTAATTCCTAACATCTTAAATTTCAAGTTATTTCTAAAATCATTAGAATTAGACCAAGAGATCATTTTGCTTTTCTAACTCACACCTGTCTCTTGAACATTAATGCAACTGAAAAAGTTATGCTCTGATATTTTCTTCTTTAATTGAAAAAAGATACACTTGGGGCATCTTGATGCCAAGTTAATAAATCCTGAGGAAAGGATTTAATCTCGGAAACATGGATATAAACTCGGAATGGACTGAATTGGCTCTACTCTAATGAACTGTGACATTTAATTCATAATGGCAGAAATTGCAGCTTAAATCTTCATTAATCAGAATGGAACTAAATCACAAATCACTAATCATGACTGTCTCCTCATTTCCACAAAGATTAAAAAAAATAATGCAAAGAAACTCACAGTAGGACACACTGGTTTGACATAGTTCACATGCTTTTATTTAGCAGGGAAGAGAAGAAAAGAAGACAAATTAATCCCGAGTGAACTTTAAGTCCCTATTCTTACATAAGTGGCACTTGACTTTTTCTGTCTGTGCGTGCATGTATGGGAGTGTGAGTAATCAATGCTTTTAAAAAGACTCTATCAAAGAAAGCACTCTCTAGCCCAGAGTAAGTACATTCTGAGGAAACGGCACAACCTCTGGGAAACTATTGTTTCCCACCTTTTTCTCCTGGTTCCTGTCTATTGACCCAGCATGATGAGATTGCTAAAGCTACCAACAGAGAAAAGGAGGACAGCATCTCAAATATAGACATTTGTTTGAGAATATGGGCAGTGTACACTCAACAGGAACCAGTCTACCTACCAAAATTAGTCATCACACTCAGAGATAGAGAAGACAAGCTGTACAGTTGAGTTTAATGACCTTACCCAGGCATTAAGGGCAAGATGCAGCAACCTGCCCCCAATCCCAGACTTTTTCTGCAAGTCACTGCATTTCTTCCAGTGCTGCATAAGGGTTGTTAGTGACTTCAATTTTATTGAATCAACTAAGGGAGGGTTATTAGTAAGATAGGAAGGTAGATTTCCAAAAGAACCCTAAAGTTTCATTTATATAAAATGCTTCAAAAAGACAAATTTACACAGGCCAGACCAGTGACTGTCTAATCTGGAGTGGTGGCAGTGGGGACGGACCGCAAACTAGTTCAAGGGAAATGTTTGGGCCGGAAAACCTCTGAATCGGGATTGTGGTAATGGTTTCACAACTCTATAAATTTACTAAAAAACGTTGCATTGTCCCCTGACAAAGGGTAGATTTTATGGTATATGAAGTATATGTAAAATATATATATATATTTGCATGGTTGTAAATTTCTCCAGTTTCTTAAGATTGTATATATTTAAATGCCTATCTTTCCAAATTAACTTGTTTAAGAATATTTATTATGTATTTAATAAGACTAAGACATTCTCTTATTAGTGGGAACAAGTGGCACTAATACCTAAACCTATGTTTATGAATGAAAATTTTTACCAAACAATAGTACTAACTTTCTTCATTCACAAAGCGTATATGTAGTTACTGAATGGCCAAAATTCATTAGAAAATACAGTAATGACATGCTGTAGAACATGAGATAGCCAGTTGAGAATTAAAACATGGGCATCGTATATGGTCCTGAATATTCTGCTTGTAAGCCTTCTCCATCTAATACCACTTCATAAGAGTTTTAGGCAAAATTAAGTTTTCATTTCTACATTCCAATAGCAATGAGCATGTGGTTTTGCTAAAATACTGATTATTCGTCATTATAGTTCTTTGTCTGTTTCTTACTAGTCTGTGTGCTTGGTAGGGCAGAGCCTTTGTCTTATATTTATGTGTGTTTCCATAGATTCTTGCATAGTATCTGACACAAAGTAGGTGGAGAATGAATGTTCATTCACTCTGTGTTTTTATTAGCCATGAGTTTGTTTTTTCAGTGGTGTAAAAAGGAATTGCACTGTCATCTCTTTTCTAGTTTTCTTTACTTGAGAGAACAACAAGGCTCGATGGAAGACATCTTTTGGGATTCTCATTTGGTTTCACATGAGATTGAAATAAATATTGAGATAAAGGTTAATATATAATAGTGTGCTAATATGAAAGCACCAGTCACATGTGGCTATTTTAATATAAATTAATTTAAATAAAAAATAAAAATTCAGTTTCTTGGTCATAGTAGCCATGTTATGTGATTAATAGTCACTTGTGGCTAGTGATTGCCCTATTGGAGAGCATAGATATAGAACCTTTCTATCGTCACAGAAAGTTCTTTTGGACAGTTTGTGTAGATGCTCGTCTATATTGTGAAGCTGATCTGGATTAAAATGAATTGACTTTAAACTAGATAGGACTGTCACTTCAACCCATGCTGGAATATACTCTGTTGTCCCAGGCCAATAGAAAAGTGTTGAAGAGATGACAGGTGTTATATTCTTTGTTCATACTACCTTCTATCTCCACCATCTATTATCAAAAGAAGTACAAAAAGTACAGAATATCTCTAAAACTATTCAGCAAATTCCAAATTTACTTATTAGAGAAGTTGATTCTTAAATAAGGAAAGAAAAAAAATCACGTTAGATAAATAGTCTTTATGTATAGCTTCTTTCAGAAAAAAATACAAAAATTTGGCTTATCGTATGCTGTATGGATACAATAAGCGTGATCAACACATTGTGAAAGGCAATTTCAGAATGGATCTGTTCTTCTTCTTTTGGGAAAGTGTTAGCAAAACAAGAAAGGGAAAACTCTGGTAAAAGAAACACGTCATGATTCATTGAGGTTTTAAATCCTTGAGGCTATCATAGAAAAGACTTAAAAAAACCTTAGTAATTGTATGGCCACTTATATTTTGTAGCTATTCATGTCAAGGCTGTAAAGCAGAGTAATCAGATCCTAGGCTTACAGTGACAGCTGATTGCCTACAGAAGGAGCAAAGAATATTCTTGCTTTCTCTATTCTCACTTTTTCTAGCCAGAGTCTTTACATGTTTTTCTATACCTGAATAGAACCATCAGATCATGACCACTCTCAGCTGCAGGGTACAAAGTATTAAGGGAGACAGGTAGATAAACTCTTTACACTCAAGGAGTATACGATAATCCCCCCTTATCCACAAAGGATATTTTCCAAGACCCCCAGTGGATGCCTGAAATCACGGATAGTACCGAACCCTATATACACTATGTTTTTCCTATACATACCTGCCTCTGACAAAGTTTATTTTATAAATTAGGCACAGTAAGAGATTAACAACAATAACTTCTCTTTGGTGTATCCAGCATCACTACTCTTGCACTTTACATTAAGTAAAATAAGGGTTCCTTGAACATAAGCACTGTGATACTGTGACCATCATCTGATAACCCAGAGGGCTACTAAGTGGCTGACGGGTGGGTAGCATATTACAGCATGAATACACTGGACAGAGAGATGATTCATGACCTGGGCAGAACAGAGTGGGACGCACAAAATTTCATCACCCTACCCAGAATGGCTCTCAATTTAAAACCTATGATTGTTTATTTCTGGAATTTCCCATTTAATATTTTTGGGTCACAATTGACCACAAGTAAGTGAAATTGCAGAAATGGAAACCATGCACTGCCGGGACTACTGTATCTGGAGCACAAACCTTGAGCTAACTGCTGGAAAGATTCAGATGTATACAGCATGTTTCAATTCTAAGTTATCTAAATTCTGTCCTAAGTAATCTAAATCAGTTATCTCTAATCTTTTTAATCACCTTGTACATTTTCTCAGCTCCATTTTATAGCTGAATAAAACTAAGGAACAGAGAGGATAAATAACTTGCTCAGAGTCCTATACCTTAGTAAGTAGTGGTGTTGGGATTGGAATTTAGGTCTGCCTGATTCAAAAGCCAAGATCTCCTTCTCTCTCTACCTCTTTGAGAGAGAGCCAAGAAATGCTTAGACGTTTCCGTTTAGGGATAAATATCTTATTCAAAACAGTGTGTGGTAATTGCCATATGATTGTTAGAAACTAGAGGCATACATTGAAAGTGGGCTGAATGTAGACCTTGTTCTAGTGTACCATTTAGGACTGCTGCCTCTGGCTCCTCCAGGTGTTTCATGAGATCCCTAAAGACTTAACACCAACCATGAGGGATGTGGTGATGATAACCACATCCTTGGCACCCACCTCTAAATCTTAGGCTCCCGTACTCCAATCGAGAGTAGCTTTTGCCCATCCATCTGTTTACTCATTCACTCATTTACAAAAATATATTCAATGTTCATTTTGTGCCAGACACTGTTAGGTACTGGGGATACGATAATGAAAAAAAAAAAACAACTTCCCTCCCCTCAGACTGCCTCAGACCTTAGCCAAGACGAGGCCAGATGTCCGACTGAAGAAAGCGGAAAGAAGTCCAAGTAGAGATCTCTACCGGGATTCACTCCCTTGACAGGAAGGTTGGCTTAGAATATTTGTTTTAACAAAAGACCTCCTAAGATTTTGGTATTAGATTGGTCTGCCTTACATGTCAGAAGAGACCGAAAAAACAACATCCTCACGAAACTATGTTAATCGAACTGTACCTGTTGGATCTGATTCTCAGAAATGTCAGGAAATTAAACAGCAGCGTTCCCACAGGAGCTCTCCAGTAAAACATGTTGCTTGTAAGAGGAGTCAAAGTAAGATTAAGACCCGTCTCTTTCCATTAGCTTCTTTTGTTTGACTCCACCCCGACTCCGTTTTCAGATTTTCCTCATTTTTGTACGCTTCCTTAAGAGCAGGCTTCTGGCAGTGTCTAAAAGTGAGTTGGGAGAAACTAAAAAGGTAATACTTGTCGTAAAACACTTTATGGTCTAACTGTACATTTTTATTACCTTTATGCCTTTGCAGACCCATAAAATTATTAATATTATATACATAAACATTTTTTCCTGACCTTAAAAATCATTTGACCTATGTCCTCTAAGGTTTCCCACAACCTCCGATGCCTTCCACCAACTGCCTGTGTATTTTCAGCTTATCTGCGTCTGCATTTTCAGTTTATCTGACAGGGAACTTGGTTATTGGACTCCATAGTTCCAGGTAGAATGTTGTATTCTCTGAAATCTTTGCGAGATAAGGACCGTCAATCTTCTCAGAGTAGTTCTGAGCCCTCCAGTGACACTGCATCCCACGATATCTTTGTCGGATTGAGAATTGGAGCTATCCCTCCTGATTTTACTTTTTAAGTTTTATTGAGGTATTAGTTACATACAGTAAAATGCACTCTCTTTAGTGTGTACTGTTATATCAGATTTCTAAATGCAAAGTCATGCCACCATCACATATGAACTAGAGAAGAGTTCCATCACCCCTAAAATGCACTCAGAGTCCTTCTTATGGTTTATAACATACATCCTTTATTAAGCAGTTTGGCTTTAAGTAATATTACACTGCTTCATATGGAATTTAAAACCCTATAACTGTTTAATTGCAATTCTTCCCTTACGTCTTTTCTGGCACTGTTGCCGTTCATTTTACTTTCTGTATGCCATTAGTCAATAATACATTCGTAATTGCTACTACTTTTGCTTTAGATAGCACAGTTGTTTTTTTTAAGAATTACAGTAAATAAAGTCGTTCATGTTTACTTTCATTTTAATTATTTCCAGGGATAGCCATTTCTTCATGTAGATTCAAATGTGTTTGATATATTCCTTCTGCCATAAGAACTTCTCTTAACATTTCTTGTAGTGCAATTCTACTGTGAATGAATTCTATTAGTTTTTGTTTGCTTAAAAATGTCTCTATTTCTCCATTATTTTTGAAAAAGAGTTTTACTAAATAAAACAATTCTGAATTGAAAGATTATCTTTTTCTTTCAGTACTTGACTTCCGGTTCTCATAGTTTCTAAAAAGAAGTTGGCTGTAAATATTTGTTTTGGTTCCTCTGTATATAACGTGTCTTTCTGACTGCCTTCAACATTTTCTCTTTAATTTTGGGTTTTAGTAGTTGGAATATGATGTGTGCAGGTGTGTGTGTGTTTGTGTTTATTCTACCATGATTCTTTGAACTTTTGGAATTGGGGTTTTATGTCTTCATTAGGTTCTGAAAATTCTCCATTATTGTCTCTTCAGATATTTCTTCTGCTCCATTCTCTCCTTCTTCTTCTGGGATTCCAATTACATGTATGTTAGACCATTTGAGATGTTTGCAATTCTTCGGTGCTCTCTGCTGTTTATTTTTTCCTGACTTTCAGCAATTTTGTCCTTCCCTCTGCCATTGGAGACTTCCAGTGATCTGAGCGAAGGAATTATCTGCATCTCCTCCAAGAGCAGAGTATCTGTTTTCTTTTCCCTTCCCCCAGCCATGATCAATCTTTACTTTTGTTCTGTGGGCCGTGGGATTTCTGCCCCTTCATTAGTGGATGAAGGCTTGTGTTTCATAAGGGATACAGCAATGGTTGTGGCTGTGAGCTCTTTCAATAGTACTGCTTGCTCCTTGAATTATACACTCCAAGTAGTTTCTTTTGTGTTCAATTTTATACACTACCTTTTCTCAGCAGTACTTGGTGTGTTCTGTGAAGAAGCTATAAGTGGATGTAAATTACCATTATTGTCTGCTGCTTCCAGTATAGAATACTTTCATGCTAGCCTTCAACAATTCATTACAATTTTGATAAATTCTTCTTACCAGTTTCTGTGGCAGCTACACTTTTCTTTCATGCTCTGCCAGAGGTGAGGCAGTGTCCCATTTTCATTTCCCTTTGCAAACATCTGGTTTTCCTTAGATTTCAGGCCTCTTGTCCTATGATAACCTTTGATTATTTCAAGAAAATGTATGCTTTTCTAAATTATGTGGCTTTTCCTTGTTCTTATTGTAAAAGAAAGTTAAAAAAGTATAAAGTTGGGAAGTCTGTCATTCCCAACAATGACAGTCTTCCCAACTTTATATATCTTAGGTGAAAGCCTTTAGTACTCTTTCTTGACATTGTATATAAGTACTACATGACTAGAGTAAGAGAATTTGCCCAGAAATGTAAACATAAAAGTTATTAAAATCTATGTAATTTGGAGATTTCTCAAAATCCATTTAGTGATGTCACTTAATATCTGTCAGAGTTATTTTATCCTATCAGCCATGAAGAATATGGAAAATATGTAGGATTACATCTAGTTCAAATATCAGTAAATATTTTGACTGCTGAGAAAGTTCCAGTACATTAAAGTACTGTAGTGGCCTGAGTAGTTTGCAAAAGTCCATGACCAGACCAGGTATCTGGGCTATGTGTTTCAGAATCCTTAAGAGTAATCTCCCTTTTGAGTTAGGGAATTCCTGTAATAGACTGCAATGGCAGCTTAGTATGTAGGCTATCAAGTTAAATGAAAGGAATCCACCCAGGTCATAGTCCTTACTAACAATTTTGTTTAATAAGTAACCTCTATAGGGTGAGGGAAAATTGTCCTCATAGAGATTGGAGATCCATGATCCTGGGAGATTTATAATTCAGTACAGAATCATTTAGAACCAAATCCATATTGATAATGCATACTTTAATATAAAACTAAGTTCTTATATTTTATTTACTTGTAATGTTTAAGACAGTTCAGCTTGCTAGAGTTATGGGGAGCCTTGTGATCCCAATTTAAAGTTATTAGAAAATAATTGACCTAAATTTCTGATTTTAGGTAAAAATCTTGTTAAGTTGAAATATACTGTTGAACATTTACTGTAACTGATTCTTCATACTTGTAAGTTTAATTTCATAGGGCTAAAAGAATTATGAAGTACTTGGGCAGTTTTATCACTCAGACCATTGAAGTACTTTAAAATGAAAGTGACTGCATTAAATTTATAAATGAGATTTAATTGTTAATGGCATATAATTAATTAAGCTTTTAAATGGGACCAAATTTAGTCAGTGGCCTCTTAAAAGTGTTGGAGTTTGTTAATGTATAAATATAACAGCAAGATTTGTAACCAGAAATAAAAGCTTTAAAGAAGAATAATTTTTTTGAGTGTACAACTTAAATAAGTTATATATTAATTTTTAAACAAAATAAAACAAACTGATCTGTTCTGTGCAGAGATAAATCATGCTATAAGGCACCAGAAATCTTAGATTTCCCAGTTCTAGAAAGAAGGATACTATTAGTAAAAATTCATTAAATATATTCTGAATTTGGGAGTGCTGGATATTAGTGGATACAAATAAGTACAAGTTTTGTAATAATTGGTGATAACAGGAAAATATTAAAGTAACAACATTGCTATGTTAAATTTTTGGGTCATGTTATCTCATTTCTTGTCCTTAATGAGTGAGTAAATATTTCACTGTGAATTCCAGTGAATGCAGCTGAACTGATTTTAGGTGCAGATAGTTATCTTTTATTTCATATTCTGAATAAAAGAGATAATTTTCTAACATTTTGTGCCATCAATAAAGCCATCATGACAGTACCCATTTTAGAGTTTGTTTTTCACTAGAATCTAGAGGCCCTCTATGTAAAATATCAAAAATAAAGTTTAAAAAGATTATTATTAGTATAATTGCAGATATGAAAAAGGAAGAAATAATTACCTCATAGTCTTACCTATGTAATATTAACCAGTTTGATAATTTGTAGCATATCCTTGCTGACTATAAATATATAAATATGTTTGTTAGTCTATGTGCATGTGTGTGGGTAGTTTTACAATAAATGAGATTATAATGTGTACAGTCTGTTTTTTTGTTCTACTTTAGTAAGTAATATTGTACAAAGTATAATATTCCTGTCAACAGACACACTTTTATAATATCACTGTATATATCTGTTACATATAACTCATTAGGTATTTAGGTTGTTTGTTTTAAATATTTTAAACTCTTATACAGAACTCCATAGTAAACATCTTGGTATCTAAATGTTTACACCCATAATCATATACATAATCATAATTATTTTTAATTTAAATGTCTAGACATAATTTCTGGATAAAAGGAAAATATATATTGAGCAAAAGGAAAATTTCTTACCACTTCCTAAACTTGACTCAGTTTCCTCTATTCACTCCTGAGGCTGATCCAGTAAGTTATGAACTTAAGATAGAAATTTGATTATTAAATTTTGACTTAATATTTCTATGGCAGAACCAATGATCAAATTTCCTACTTCATTATACCTAAACAAGGAGAATAAGGGAAGGGATTGGGAAAACACAGGCAAGAATTGTTCTGGGTTGTTAATTCAAACTGTAGCACAGTGAAAGAGCAAGAATGACTCGGGGATCAGTCCTTCTCTACCCTGCGACCACGACACTGTAGGGGAGGAAGACATTTCCTCAACCCACACTGGGTCCTTCTGGCCAGACAATGAATTAAATTCACATGAGACAGAATAACAGGAGAAAATTAAACAAAACTTTATAACATATATACATGGGAGAGACTCAGAAAAACTGAGTAACTCACCAAAATGCTGGAAGCTCTCACCTTAAATACCATCCTCAGCTAAAGACAAAAGAGGATGTTGGGGGTGGGGGGAGTCAGTTATGGGAGATTACCAGAAAAGCACTGTAAACAAGGGTAAAGTTATTGTTCAGATTTAAGTCCTTGCCTTCTGCATTGATTAAGAATTTCTAAAGATAAGTTCATCCCCTCTTCTTCCTGGTACAGAGAGGGAGACACCTTTACAGATGGAGGTTTCCTTTATAAATGTAAATGTCTCTTAACAGAGTTTTAAAAGTTTCTTTCATGTCTGCAGTTTTTTAAAATTAACCAGCCCAAAATAATCCTCATGCCAAACAGACGTATCTTGGGGTGGCCAATTCCAGTCCCCCACAGTGGTACTTTAGGTCATGCACAATTCAGGCAAAAGGTAGCATCTGATGAAAGGTTGAAATGATAATAGTTGTTTCTTCTGATAGACTGGCTTACTACCTGGCAACATAACTTGTTTATTCTTTTAAAATATAATATCAAATAGCTCAGTGAAAGCTGGTGCTAAGATAGAAAGAATGCACAGTCCTGCAATCCCCATATGATTCTTCACATTTCTGGAAAGTCACGCCATGCATAAAGAAGGGCGACTTCTGCTTCAGTGACAGAGTGTAAATATTACAGCAAGAAACAATGGTCAAGAATTAAAATAAACTTAGGGGTATGATGTGAGGGTAGCACAGAATCACGGCTTGGTAGAACTGTTAGAAATTTTTTTAGTTGATTTTTACATTGGTGCTTAAAAGTAAACTTTGCTTGATGCTTATTTGGGAGTGTAGAACAAAAGAGGAAGTTGGGGTTGGAAGTATAGGAAAGGAATCTATGCAACGCTTGCATAAAAATGTTCATTTTTCTTTAAAACAGTGACTATGAATAACTGTTCAAGTTTTCACACACATGATTGAATTTTTATGAGAGTCATTGTTTCTCAGCTCACACAGAATAAATGAACTATAAGTCAAGCACATTGTTAATTCTTGTCACTGATTCTTTAGCCGGAACTGACATTTTCTTTCCTCCCCAACTCTAAAATTTTATATAATTTCTTGTGCTTGGTCATACATCCTCTGTTTCCCAAAGTTTTCTCAGAGGATGGAAAATATATGAAATAAAGGGATATCTAAATTTCAGAAATCGTAGATGGTGTGGGTGTGGGTGACACGTTCTGCCAAAGCAAATGGATTTCTTAGTATCAGGCCTGAAAATAAGCAGATTAAATTTGACAGGGATCTGGGAATAAAGTATATACATATTTATAAAATACATCTGTAACGGAAAACACTTTAATACTTTAATGTAGTACATGAATCTGAAAAGGAGAGTATCAGAAAAGATAAGGAATTAAAAAGGTGTTTGAAGAAGAGTCAAAGGCTATTGCTGGATTCTGAATTTCACATACTTCTATTATATGTAAAGAGACTTTGGGATTCTGGAGCTAGTGGCTCTTTCAAGTATGTCAGTTCTTACAGGACAAGACAATTCTGAAGACATAATTTACAAGTGTTAGAGGAAGACTCCAAATTGCTTTTCAGCTCCATGTTACAAAAAGTGTGGGTATCCATCTGGCCAAAGAAGGTTGACTGAGAACACACAGTTTGCCCCCTTTGCCATTGTAATTGCCATTGCCAATGTCACGTTACCGTGACAGACAATACATAAAAAGTGGATGTAATTGAAATGTGGAGAAGAAAGAAAAAGAAAGATATCAGTGAAACAGCTATTCTGAAAAATTTCTAGAAAACGGAAGGCAAATTAGACTGTAGTAATTAAAAATACAATGAAATGGAAACCATAGAGATGAAACCACAACTCAGAACAGACACAGGAAAAGCTAGAGTTGAAGAAGGAAACTTCTCCTCTGAGGTGAAGCCATGGAAAGGCTGTGAATTTGGAGTCCTAAGGTATAAAAAAGCTTTAGGAAAGAGAAGTGTGATAGAAATCAGTGTTATTAATCAATGTTTTCTAAATGAAATGGCAGAACAATTCAACCTCATCAACTCTATGACTCTATCCCTCAGCGTGTAACCAAACTGTTTACCCCCAGATTAAAACTGAATTATTATAATCTAAAAAAATCAAATTATCCTTCTGAGCAGAGTTTGAAATTTTAATTGGTTTGGTGGCACTCCAGAGTAATGTCTTCGTTTAATTTTACATTGGACGGTTTTTCGTGTGTTTGGGGGGTAGACGGGGAAGAATTTACAAGCCTTTATATTTGCTCTCTGCTAACACAAAATAAATTAGATTCTATAGTCTTCATGACTTCCAATATACAGAGAACTCAAATCCACCCAGGTGAGAGACCTGGAAGGAAAACAAGAAATTTACAGATCATGGGCAAATCATACAAAGCGCCTTCTATGTGCAATCTAATCCCTTATTGTCAGTTTGGGTATGTACATTAGCACCCCATCATCAAATGGAAGTGGCATATATACAGTCAGGTTCTGACAGGTCCTGAAAGCATCGGTAAGTTTCATTAGCACAGATGTTCATAGCTCCTACTCCTGCTACGTTGCCTCCTCTCCGTCTGTGCCTTATGTTCTTATGGGCCATTTTCTATGACCAAGTGACTGTGGAAGAAATAATGTAGGTCTGGCTTATAGATGATTCTGCATGTGATACTGGCACTATCTGAAAGTGGATGTCCACATTTTAGCCTCAAACTAGAGGGACTGTAATGCAAAGTATAGAAGGAAAATTCTCCCAGTCAGCTGAATTTCAAAAAGCAAACTTTGAAATTCATTTTGTTCATTTTATCTGAAAGGAGAAGTGACCAGAGGGATGGATCTACCACAATCCACAGACAGTGGCTAATGATTTGGCTGGATGGTGGGATTGGAAGAAACACCATTGGAAAATTGATAACCAAGAGATCTTGGAGAGAAGTGTTGGATGGGTTTCCTCGAATAGACACTGAGTGTGTTCCTTTTGAACATCCCAGATGAATTTTCAGAGGAGTAGAATTTTAATAATCAGGGGGGCAAGATAAATCATTCTCTTTATGTCAGATTCTTTCCCAAGCCACCATTATTCACAGTCGATGAGCTAACAAACAAAGTCAGTGGTGGCATGGATGGAAGTTGTGCATCGACTCTACAACTTGGACTTCTGCTCATCAAGGCTGATCTGACTTCAGTCATTGCTGACCGACCAACCTGATGACAGCAGAAATCAATTCTGTGCCCTGATCTGGGGATATCGACCAGTCAACAATTGACATTGATTATTTGCACCATTCCCATCATGGAAGGGAACACTTTGTTCTTCCTGCAACATACTCTTAGTCTATATAGAAATTTGCTTTTTCTTTCAAGAACATTTCTCTTGACTATCATCCATAAACTTGTAAATGCCTTATTCACCGTCAGAATATTCCTCATAGCATTGACTAAGGAAAAGAAAGTTTTTTTAAAGAAAATTAAGTCTGGCAATGAGCCGATGCTTGTGGAATTTACTGTTCTCACCAGGTTCTTCATCACTCAGAAATGAAGCACTGATAAAATGGTGTAATGGTCTTTTGAAGATCCAGTTACAGTGCTGTCTCGCTGGCAACCTGCATGGTTGGGACAGGTTCATAGGTCTGAAGAATCAAGAGTTGGAAATGGAAGTGTTTACTCTGTTACTCCAAGTAATCTACCAACAATTTAATTTTTTCCTTTCTGTCTCCACAACCTGTGCTCCCATGGTCTAAGAGTCTTAGTTCCCAATGGAGAAAGAATACCACCAAGGGACCCAGTCATGGTTCTGTGTAACTGGAGCCAGTAGGATGTGGAATGTGGAACCTGGCCACATGGGACTTCTCATGCCACAGGGAAAGAAGAGGATTATTTTAATGACTGGAGTGATTGATCCTACTACAAAGAAGAAATTGGATCGCTGACATACGATGCGGGTGAGAGGAGTAGCATCAAATGCAAAAGATCCCATAGGGTACATCTTGGCACCATGTGTCCTGTGATAAAAATTCATGGAATAGTAAAAAAAAGAAGGACTGTGATTGCTCAGACTTCAGAAATGAAGGTTTAGGATACCTTACCAGGCAAGGAGCCTTGTCCACTTGCCCGCTTCCTAAAAGCAAGAGGAATACGAATGGGCAATGGAAGAAGAGAGATTGAAATACCAGCTATGACCCTGTGATCAGCTGCAGAAATGAGGACTGTAACAGTTCCAAGTATTGCTGCTTATTTTGGTACAAAACATTTGTGTATATGTTACCTAATTCTCTTCTTTCTATTTTTCAATATCCGTTTCCGCTATGTCCTAACATAAGATGTGTTGATATTGTTTAACCTTACAGCTTGGGATTTATGTTGCTGGCTATCACAAGGAGAATGTGACTCAGATACAAGAGAAATCACTCAAAGAAGGATGAAGTGAGACATGGGAGTTTGTAAATCATTTTGAGGAGAGGATTAGCATGTTTTCACTCGTATGAAGGGCAGGTCAATCGTATTGGGCAGAATCGTGATTTTTCTACTGCCTTCATTAGGAAGTTAAATATTATTAAGATGAAGTGTGCATAGATGGTATTTTGATGAGGAATGAACTCGAGTGGCTTTTACTGGGTCGGTTTACCAAAGCAAAAATTATATTTTCCAGAATTTCTTTCCCTCTATGGTTCTGACTTCTATTGAGCCACAAGAAAAATTAGTGTGAGATTTGGAAGATGAAAGTGTACTAGCAGCCTTGATGCTCTGAAGGCACCATGAAATTCACAAAGGCTGTGACTCATCTATTGTTCATCTTTTAGGCTGGGGACAGCAGCTAGGCCTACAGCTCCTCTAATACCTGCATCTCCTTTCCTGCATCTTTCCTGAGTCCCAGGACAGGTGCACAGGTAGCTTCTTTGCCGGGCATCTGCATCTTTTGGAGTTTGGAGGTAGTGGGAGACAGACATGGGTTTCAGTTTGTCCTTGTGGGTCCCACTGGTTCTCAGATGTTCCAGCTTGTCCATGTAATTTTCAGTTTGTTCTTGCTGTCCACAAAGGTATGTCCAGCTTTTCTTCCTGACCGCTGGCCCTGCTACCTCACAGCAAATCTGCGACCACTACAGATGCAGAGAAATCAGCTTTCCACTAGTTTCTTGACCAGTTCCAAGAATTTTGTAAGACTGACTTCCTATGCTAAATAACGTACCATATCATTCATAGTGACTTTGCTTCCATATCAAACACTAAATGATATAAATAGTACAGATAAAAGTTTGCCTAACTTACAAAAGGTGAGAAATCAGACATATGCAAACTAAGAAAACAATGAGAACTAACAATTGAAACAAGGGAATTTCTTTTTTCTGTCTCTTTTTCATTTTTTCCCTTCTTTGTTTAGATATAATTGACATGTAACATTGTGTAAGTTTAAGGTTTTGAACGTGTTGAGATGATACACTTAGGTATTGTCAAAATGATTACCGCTGTAGCGTTGGTTAATGCCTCCATCACCTCACATAATTACCGTTTATTTTTGGTGGTGAGAACATTTAAGATCTACTCTCTTAGAAACTTTCAAGTATCTCATTCAGTGTCATTAACTATAGCCACCATGCTGTATATTAGATCTCTAGAACTTACTCATCTTATAACTGGAAGCTTGTACCCTTTCACCATCATCTTCCCCCAGCTCCCGGTAACCACCATTCTGCTCTGTTTCTATGAGTATCTGCTATTTTAGACTGCACATGTAACTGATATCATACAATATTTTTCTTTCTCTGACTTATTTCACTTAGCATAATGCCTTCAAAGTTCAGCCGTGGTATTGCAAATGGCAGGATTTCATTCTTTCTGATGGATAATATTCCATTGAATATAGCAAATAACATTCCTATGTGTATATATACCATGTCTTCTTTATCCATTCATCCATTGATGGACACTTAGATTGTTGCCATATCTTGGCTATTGTGAAAAATCTGAAATAAACATGAGTGTAGATATCTCTTTTAATATATACCCAGAAGTGGGATAGCTGGATCATATGTTAGTTCTATGTTTAATTTTTTCAAGAATCTCCAAACTGTTTTCCATAGTGACTGCACTAATTTACATTTCCCCCAACAGTGTAGAAGGGTTCCCTTTTGTCCACATCCTCACCAACAGTTCTAAGTGCCATTTCCCAAGTTACATATGGTGTAATAATATATTATGCCCTTCCTGAGAGTAGAGGAAAAGTTGAAACATTTCTCTGTATTTTCCACAGTGCTTTGAGCATACTGAGTGGGCATTGAAAATGATTTTTTGTTCGTTGATCAAAGGAAAATATTTTAATGAAGATTCAATCCTCTCATATGCTTACACTTCAATCCTAACAGATTTTATAGTAGTAACCATCAGTCTTCTGAGCCAGATTTCACTCTTGGAGCTTCTGAAGCTAAAGAAAAATAATACCAGCTCTTCATAACCCACATCTCCCTTCGTTTTATGGTTTTTTTCTGGATGTCCGTAGCACCCTCCCTCTAGGGTCACTGTGAGGCTAACTGCGATAATATGCCTTAGAAGTCCGTGAACACCTTGGGCGAGGGCAGAGGAGATGGTGATTACTTAACTTCAAAGTATTGCTGATATTAAAACTCATCTATCTTGTGCCATGCTAGAGGAGAGTACCTAAAAATACAGTTGATAGCATCATCTTAGCAGCAATTAAATCCTGAAAAGCACAATGTGAGCATTTTCATTTTAAACCCAATTGTATTTGCCATCGTCAGTCTCCCTCCATTCCACACATGAATGACCTTCTCTCAGTTATTATACACCATAGGGATGTTCTGCTCCCAGAGTAAAGAGTCTATTGGTGTACTGTAGAGAATAGATCAAGCATTAATGTGTGACTGTGCCTCAGCTTTGCAGGAATATTGAATTCCACAAATGGAAGAACATTTTGAAAAAGCAAGGTGAGAAATTATCAATGGCTCAAGGCAACAACCAATTACAAAGAAGCCAGTGGTTTTCCTATACCGCATGTGTTTTTCTTTATGTATTTTATTTATTGTAAGATTTTATATGACATATTGTGTGTATCAGGCATTTTTAATTTGGAGGGAAACACAGCAGCAGCTCAAGATAAGGAAGCTTTCACATCATTTCTTTCATGTTCCCTGGGTTGCAGCCACCTACTCGATATAACAGAATTCTGATTCCTCCTGTGCCTCTTTACTTAGAAACAGGCTTACCTTAGGCACTCCCAGCATTGGTTCTGCCATGTGCAGGATTTCCTCATGTTTAAGACCATCATACATACCTCAGCAATGCATATCTCCTGTCATATGCTTCCATTTCAGTAACTGCTTCATGGCTCATCACAGATAAAACTCTTGCCAGAATTGTTCACATCTTGACCTCCCAATTTCATTTTGAAAAATCTTATATTTGTGTGCTAATAAAAGGGAGTGCATAATCAGAATTTTTTAGATAAGGATTTTAGGATAAAGTTTAGCTCACTGTACTTCCATATTTTCTTCCAGATCAATCACAAGTAGCAATATAAATAAAAGCAATATTACTTATAAGTGATAATATATTTCGCTTTTGGCCAACTCAGTAGGTAAAACATTTTTATTGACGTTAATCACCATGTAAAGTGTTGTTTTCACTTTTTGACAGACTGTACCACAGAATCTCTTTAAATAGCAGATATTGATAATGCAGAATTTTAAAAGATGATTTAATTTATAGAAAGTTATCAGGACTAAAGTTGGAATGTGCACTGTTCTCTCTTTCCTGAAGCCCACCATCCATCCTGGCCACACTGAACTTATCTTTCTGGACTGACATCAGTCATTTATGCAGCAGCCAATGAGAATAGGAGCCACATTCATGCTAATGAAGCAAAAAATGTAAAACTAAGAAAATCCCCTTCACTTGAACGCATGCAAGTGGCCCAGGCTTAGTTCCCTGGACTATAGCTATAAACTTGGATCCCAAGACGTTCATTCCTAATCTTCCTAAGGTCTTCATTTTGTTCTGGTTCTGTCAGACTTTCTAGTCATTTGAATAAAACCCTTATCTACTTCCTTCTGACAGTTTTCCACAATAAATTCATTTTCTCGTGTGACATTCATGTATTGTTACACTTTTAAAAAATATAGATTTCTTGTTTTTTCAAAAAGATTATAGTTCCTTTATAATGCAAACTATTTTGAATACTTCTATTGTATTTTCCACAATTTTATGTATAGAAGTCTTCAGAGAAAACCATTGATTTTTTATGTCTACTTATAGCAAGTATGTGTAAAGCAAATACCTGTGTTGATTTGTAATGTATTGCTGTTAGTAAGATAAATTTACTTTGTCAAATCTATCTTATATTTGCAAACTAAGACTGGAGTCATAAAAATCTGTACAGAGAAAAGGCTAGGAATGACAATAGTGCATATTTCTGGCATCAAACTGATGACCGTGAGCTTCTCATTAAAATTATTTTCACCAGTTTTGTATATTTCCTTTAAGGCCTTGAAAATATGATATTTTTCCTACAAATTTCCTGTGTGACTTATCTACTTCTAAATTTTCATTAATCACAAATTTTAGCCTTTGCAACACGTTTGATTGAATTTGATGTAGTAATTAGCAACATACATGATGTTATTCTTCTTAGGTTTGAGGCAAAATGAAAACAGTAGCATTTGCTTCTATTTGTCCCATTTAGAAGTCCTTAAGTGTTTTCTGTTTCTACTTATTGGTATTGTATAAGGTTTAGGGAAGAGTTGTAAAAAATAGTTGTAAATATGTTAGGTTTTTATTTTTTTTGCGTTCTCATCCCTTCTCTAAAAAAAAAAACAACCTCACCAAATGTCTCATTGCATAATCGATTTGTTAGTCAGTGCTTCCTGTTCAAATTGAGTCTCTCTTAAAACCATTTGTTGTTATCCATAATCCACAAAATCAACAGCTTTTATTCTGTGCATTCCAGATAACCCAGTTATTTCTACAGTTTGTTGAGCTGAAAGTGCCAATCTAAATGTTACTGTGAGCTTGGGAATTTGCCTTAAATGGTTAGTTTCTTAACCATATATGCTGAAAATTTAGGCCTTTTTCTTCCATGATAGAGGAGAATTGCCAAGCCCTCACCAATCTCTCCAGCAAATGCAATGCTACTTCTTAACTCATCCTATGTCCTCTGACGCTCCCTAACTGCTATAATACCGTGTTGTTTTTTGGTGTAATATTTTGGATAATCCCATATTCTCATCAAGATGTCTGCTCACCAAATCTCTAGCACCTTGCACCCTCTTCATCGGACTCTTCTGCATATCGTTTAGAACAGAACATAGATACAACCTCACCTCTGTAGTGGGACTGAATTTATTAGTTTCTGTACTCCCAGCATTTAGCAAACAGTTGTTCAGTATACATTTGATGAAATGATTAGTATGTGTTGCCTTTGCCTTCAGTTAGAATAAAATTTAAATGAAACAGAGCATCACGTGGGAGGGTATTGAGCAGTCTAGATTGTACAGCCATTCAGGGTGACAGTATGTCTCAGTTGTTCTCAAGAGTATCTGAAGGAAGGAGCATCTGGAACTCAACGCTTTTGAGAAACATTATACACATAATTATATCTGCCTTTTAATTTATTCCTGATTACACTACACAGTTTGTACGTTGTGATCTCTGAGAAAGGGGAAATAAACAAAGTGAACTCTTGAGCCCAATGATTGCCCTAACTTACTGCCTGGAGAGAGGTTCTGGGCTATATGCAGAGCCTGACAGTTTTCCTGGGTGGAGCAGTTGGAGTGGGAAATCTAGAGAGGCAGAGGGGGCTGGAATTATAGAACAGAATGTCAGACAGGAGAGAGAGGCACAGGGAGAGAGATCGCCCTCCTGAGATCTGAAGAGATTGCCCCTCCAGTCTTCAGCCGAGTGCTCATCTAGTCACATATGTGAGGACAATATTGAAAGCCAAGAAAAGAACCATCAGAAAAAGAGAGTCATTACTGGGGCCCACATAGGACCAGGAATAGTTCATGGTCCTGGAAGTCACCATGAAAAATGTTTTACTACAAAGGGCAATGGTTAGAGTAGTCAGAAAGGTATTGCCTTAGTGGTAGGATAAAATTAGACATGTTACTCTTGTTCTTGAAGAAGAAGGGGGTGGGTAGAAAAACACGTTGGAATAAATAATGGCCAGTGATTTTCCAAATTTGCTGTAAACTATAAACTCACATTTTCAAGAATCTCAATGAACCTGAGGCACAAGGAATGTAAAGAAATCTACACTAAGAACCATCATATCAAATTACTTGTAACTAGTTGTCTTAGTCTGCTTGGGCTGCTATAACAAAATACCACAGACTGGGGGGCTCAAGAAGCAGGCATTGATTTCTCATGTTCTGGAGGCTGGAAGTCCAAGATCAAGGTGCCAGCAGCTTCAGTTCCTGGTGAGAGCCCTCTTCTGGGCTGGCAGAGGACAGCCTTCTCACTATGTCCTCATTTGGTGGAGAGAGAGAGAGTGGGCTCTGGTCTCTTCTGCTTCTTGTAAGGACACTAATCCCATGTTGGGAGCTCCACCCTCATGACCTTGTTCAAACGTAATTATCTCCCAAAGGGTCTGCCTTCAATTAGCATCACATTGGGAGGTAATGCTTCAACATATGAGTTTTGGGAGAGACAAACATTCAGCTTATGGCACAATATGAGAAAATTTCAAAGGCTACCAGAGAGAAAAGAAGCAACATACAGAGGGACAAACACAAAAACTGGTAGAAGACTTCTCATCAAAAACAATGGAATCTAGAATACAGTGAAGCCATATCTTTAAAGAACTGATAGAAAAAAACACTATCAACTTAATATTCTTTACCCAACAAAAATATCTTTCAACAACAAAGGCAAAGTAAAGACTTTTTCAGACACTCAAAAGATAAAAGAAGTTAGCACTTGCTGACCTGCATCGAAAGAAATTTTAAAGGAAGTCCTGCAAATGGAAGGAAAGTGATACCAGATAGAAATGTAGATCTGAGTAAAGAATGAATTGCATAGGGAATGGTAATATATAATGGCAAATATTTTAAAAGTTGTTATTTTTTAAATCCCTTTAAAAATAATAGATTTTTAAATACACAAATAATAACGTAGTGTTTAGTTTACAGGATATATGGGAATAATTTTAATGATAATATCACAAAGCCCTGGAGAGGAACAATGACATGTGCTGTTGCTAGGCTCTTATGCTGTTCATGAAGTGGTATAATATTGCTTAAAGTAAACTGTAGTAAATTAAAAATGTATATCATAATGCCCAAATTAGCCACTAAAAACAGGCAACGCAATATGATGTCATAAGGCAAGAAAGAAAATAAAATGGAATCATGAAAAATACTCAATTCAAAAGTAGGGGAAAAATGGGAAAAGGGAACAAAAACAGATGGGACAAGTAGAAAACAAAGGACAAGATGATAGCTTTAAATCCAAACCTATGATTGTAAACGGTGTAGGCATTTGATCAAAAGAGATTTTCAGATGGATAAAAAATTAACATTCAACTAAGTGCTGCTATACGAAACCTACTTTCGTTATGAAGACACAAATAAGTTAAAAGTGAAAGGATATAAAAAGGTATACCACATAATCACGAGAAATTTGGAGTCACTATAAAGTAGATTTCAGAGCAGAAAAAAAGTGGGACATCTTATAATGATAGAGAAGTCAGTTCATGGAGGGGCCATGACAGTCTTGAACATTTCTGCTTCTTGTAGTAAAGCTTCAGAATACATGAAGCAAAAACAAATTGAAGTGCAAGAATAAAACTCCACAATTATATTTGGAGACTTCAATACCTCTCGTTCAGCAACCAATTAAAGAAGTAGACAGAAAATCAGTAGGTTAGTATAATATTTGAATAACACTATCAACCACCTTGACCTAAATGATATTTTAAACACTCTTCCCAAAATAGCACAATATATATTTTTTCCAGGTACACTCAGACAGTTTAAAAAAATAGACATATTGTGATACATATGATATGACAATAAATTCAAAATAATTTAAATCTTACAGAGTAGTTTCTCTTATAATGGAATTAAATTGAAAATCATAACAGAAATATACCTGGAAAACCAACAGAAATGTACCTGGAAAATACTTGGAAGCTAAATATCATACTTCTAAATAATTCCTAGATAAAAAAAGAAAATAAAAAGGGAAATAAAGTATGTTGAACTAAATAAAAAAGAAGTACAACATATCAAAATTTGTGGATTGCAGCTAAGCAATACTTAGAAGAAAATTTATAGCACTAAAGTGCTTATGTTAGAAAGGAAGAACAGACTTGAATTAATGATCTAAGCTTAAAAATTGAGAAACTAGAAAAGAAGAGCAAATTAAACCCAAAGTGAATAGAGAAAAGGGAATACTATTTATAAAAGCACAAATAAATAATAAAAGGGAAAAATAATAGAGAAAACCAATGACACCAAAAGCTGGTTATTTGAGGAGATTAATAAAATCTACAAGTCTTAAGTCACACTGATCAGGAAAAAAGAAATTACAAAATATTGATATCAATAATGAGTGAAGTGATAGCACTACAGATTTTACAAACATTAAAAGGATAAGTAAATATTAGGACCAAGTTTGTGCCACTAAGTTTAAACAACTTGAATGATATGGACAAGTTGCTTGAAAGAAATGAACTAAACTACAGAAACTCACCCAGGAAGAGACAGAAAAACAGGACAGCCCTGTATCTATTAAATAATATGAATTTGTGAGGGAGGAAAAATAACTTTCCCTCTAACCTTCTACATTCTTGGCTGAGACCCCCTTGTAATAAAAGACAGGTTAATGGGAGGAAAAGCAAACAAATTTAATAGCACGAATACTTCCTATATACATGAGAGTGGACCAGGAAAACTGAGTAACTCACCAAAATGGCACAAGCCGTCACTTTAAATAACATCTTCAGCTAAAAACAAAAGGAAGATATTGGTGGATGGAAAGCCACTTATGGGAGGGTACCAGGAAAAGCATAGTAAACAGGAGTATGATTGTTATGGAAATTTGTCTTTGCCTTCTCCATTGATAAGAGTTTCTACAGATTTGCTCATCCTCACTCTTCCTACTACTCCTAGAGAAACACCCTTACAAATGCAAATTTCTCTTATAAATGTAAACATCTCTTACAAAAGGATAACTTCTATGTGGTTTTCAGAGCTTTTCCTATGTCTGCTCTTTCTTACAAATAATCAGCCTAAAATAATCCTCATGCCAAAGAGGCATAATTTGGGGTGATATATTCTGCTCCCCTTCAAATTCAGTTAACTCCCTTCCAGCAAAGAAAACTCCAAGTAGCCATGGCTATAATGTTGAATTCTACCAGACATTCAAGGAAGAAATAATAGCTGTTAATCTTAAACAAATAGACAGCCAGTTGTTTCTCCAGCAAAAATGAGTTTATTTGGAATGAGCAAAGAATTGCAGTTTGGTGTCTGCAACCATGGCAAGCCACAGGCAAGTTCTTAGAAACAAAGGGACAAGAAACTCACAGAGAGTAAGTGGAAGTTGGGGAGGGCTGTTGTAAATCAGGGGTCTGTGGAGGAGACTGGGAGTTCAAAGTGTAGTCCCTTTTCATTGGTTAAGCTGGGATGTCTCTCATTGAGCTTCTTCCTCTTGGCCCTGCTGTTCACATAGGGTGTGAGAGCTCCCCCTTTTGGCCTCCCAACTCCATTTAATGAGGTTTCTGTTTATTAATTTCCACTAATAGCAGATTAATGTTTATTAATTCCATTAATAGAAAATCTAAATATACCCTCCCAAAAAACTAAAAAGAGAAATCCCTTCCTAGAATTTATTCTGTGAGACCAGTCTTACTCTGATACAAAAACAAAGATGCTACAAGAGAAGAGAACTGAAAAAGCATGTTTCTTGCGAAGTGTATCCATACCAGGTTTTTTTGCATACATATGGAACAAGCCCAAAAGTATCAATAAATTCAGAGATAGAAAACCTTAACTGAAGAAAATTTCTTATTTATTATGTTAGATCTTTTCTAAAAATTAGGAAGAGACTTTTAGGCTGCTCTTTGCAAATGAGCTTATTTTAAATACAATTGCTCTAATCAAACACTTATCTGACTCACTTTCACGTAAAGAAAGAGAAATTCTAGATGAATTATTACATTACTTTAATAAAGCTGATGCCCAGGTTTTTAGGGAAACAGACTTTTCAAAGTTGTGAGGAAAAGAAATGGTTTTATTTCATGGTTTAAATGTCTGTGATAGTATAAGAAAAGTGTGTTTAAAAAGAGAATTTTAAAGAAATATATTCTGATTATAAAATCACAAACAAATCCTGTGAAACATAAGAAGTGGTATGTGGAGGAATTAATCTATAACACCTTTGATGAGATAAAATTTTAAAAGCAGGATATTAAAAAAATGGTAGCAAAGATGAATAAAAGAAAAATGTAAAAAGTGTCAGTCTACCTAAGAGCAGATTGACTTGAGACTCACTATAAATCCAAAAGAAAGTAGAAATGGTTTTATTAAATCCAGGTGCAGAGCATGAATCAAATAGAGGTAGTGATAGACTTGCCTCTTAGGTGGATAAAGGATCGAGTTAAGGAATAGCAAATACATTTATGATTAATAACCTCTTCATCATCCCTGAAAAAAGACCAAATTCATACATGGACTCGTAAGGCCCTACCTACCTCCTGCCTAACGTTTCAGCTTCATCTCCTGTGTTGTTCTTTCTTTTCTGGCCTCCAACTTCACTGTGCTTCCCTCAGTTCCCTAAATGGAACATACAGCCTCCCAATCTCTTAGCAAAGGATGTTCCCTTGACCTCTACCGTTCTTCTCTTCCCCTCATTTCCTAGTCAGTCCTTGCTCATCCTTCATTTCCCAACTTAAGAGTGTCTTGTCCCAGAAGAACAGGTACCACTGATATGTAATGTTTCTTTCTCTCTAAAGCCCCAGTGTGTGGTTGTATATCTAGTTGTAAGTCCTTCTAGTTTTTTTTTATGTGAGCCGCTGCCACAGCGTGGCAACTGACAGATAGGTAGTGTGGTTCTGAGACCGGGAAGTGAGTCTGGGCCACCAAAGTGGTGAGAACATCGAACTTGAATCAGTTAGACCATCAGGGCTGGCTCTATGTAATCTTCTTAATTGTGAGTTTCTTTCATAGCACTTATGGTAGTTTGTAATTATACAAATTTTTGTAAGTCTTTGATTCACGTCTGCCTCCTCTGCTAAACTGTGAACTCCTTAAATGCAGACACTATATTTCTGCCATTAAGCTTAGCACCTGGCACAAGGTAGGAATTAAAAAGATACAGGAGACTAATCAATAACAAAGAGAAGGGAGAGTCAAAGCCAAAATATAATAATCCAGCTAGAATGACCAAAATGAACACAAAATGAAACATTAAAGCCCAAGATAGATGGAGGCAGTAAGAAAGCATCTAAATGCTGGTCTTCTTGCTTGAAAAACCTCCGAAGGACTGAAGTCAGGCCGCATCACCATGGCCTGACTTGCTTTTGTCTGCTCTATGCTGTTATTTATTCTCTCCTTTTACAATGTCCTTTTCCTTCCCTTTCACCCAGCTAGGACATGGCTTATGGACACTCAATAAAAGATAACATCGTGAGTAAATAAATTGATGAATGGCCACAGTTGAAGTTCTCATCATGGCCGTGGATGCTACTCAATCTAAGAAAGAGAGTTTTAGGCGAAGTAATGATGTTGTCAGGATATACAGCACTCCAGGAATCTAAAGCACGACTCAAGACTTTCACTGACATCATTTACTTTCCTTAATGGCATCAGCCTGTTTCCCACTGGCAGTGACATTTAGCCATAGGAGTGGGCAAAACTACTAGCTTCGAAAACATCTAGCTAGCTATAATAAAAGGTAAAAGTCCCTGTGACTGCAGTAATTCTGTTAGTCCCAGGCACACAGATAATGTAACTTTGTTGCTTGAATAGTTGTTGAAGTTCTTTTTTTTTTTTGGAGGAAGATCAGCCCTGAGCTAACATCTGCTCCCAGTCCTCCTCTTTTTGCTGAGGAAGGCTGGTCCTGAGCTAACATCCATGCCCATCTTCCTCCACTTTATATGTGGGATGCCTACCACAGCATGGCTTGCCAAGCGGTGCCATGTCTGCACCCGGGATCTGAACCGGCGAACCCCAGCCCACTGAAGTGGAATGTGTGCACTTAACCACTACTCCACTGGGCCAGCCCCTGAAGGTCTCTTTATAGTTTGTTTAAATCCAAAACTTAGGGGGAAAGTATCCAAACCCTTAGTTCTTCATTATTGCCTTTATGATGTAATTTTATTGGCTAATCACCATTGTGACCCAAGCAGTCATATTTATAATGGTTAAGTTGTAGACTATATCTTTATATATAATCCTAAATTATTTTCATCTTCATCATGTGAATTTGTTAAAAAGAAAAGTGGACTTCATTTCCTATTTATATTCTAGAGCCAGTACTGCTTTGGGGGAAAATTTACAACTATAGGTTCTTGAAACAATATAATATTAAATGATATATTTTTTATTTACCATATTGTGCCATTTCAGAAAGTATGTGGGCTTCTTTTATACATATGACCACTTTCATTTAACCATTTCTTCCTTTTTAATGGCAAGCCCACAGTTCTCTATTATCCTTGGCCAAATAACCTTCAACCTACGAGCAATTGACACCGACCCCATGAGATATTTACATTTCGTGGGTGAATGAAATAGCCTTCCTTCTGGGTTTTGTTTTAGCTGGCCGTATGCCTGGGAAGATAGGTTCTGTGTAGAGGTAAAATAGCGTGGCAAAAAGATACTTTTTTTCTTACCTGCTTTTCCTATACTATGTGTTAGGAACCTAGAATAAACAACTTCACGGAAACACCAACAACTTAGCTGACATAGACCACGGTGACTTATATAAAAGCAGCTCGTGCACAGATGAACTGTTCTTGAATACAGAAGACTGATTTCAGTCCTGGACAGTCAGGATGGGAATTGTATCTGTGATAATAATGGCACAAGGCAGACAGAAGCTATTTTTAAAAGAAATGCCTGGAGGCCAGAGGGGTACTCCCGAGGGGAGAAAAAAACCAGCATCTCCATCTTCACTTCTGAGTGTGGAGCTCTGACTTTGTCAGCCTGCAAACAGTAACAGCTAAACCTATGTGGATTAGTAAAATATGCCGCAGAGAATAACAGGGAAAATGCAGCCACACTGGTTCTGCATGGCGCATCATCTGTAAATCCGTGGTTAGCATCTGAGCAGCTTCATGTGACAGAAAGAAAACCAATACATAGAAAGAGAACTGTAGCTAATTATCCTCAGTCTGTTGCATTGTTACCAGTTATTGCCTCTGAACAATGCACGCCCCTAACAACTACCCAAGTCATACATAATGCACAATAGATTGGAAAACACATGGCCAAACTAGTCATACTAAATCCACAACTCAAAATGTAAACCCTTTGCTTATTCGCATCCCTCTACTTTTGGCATTTGGATTCTAATTTTTTTCATATATTTGCAGAAATAGGCTTATCTCTTGGTTGATATTCTTCAAAAGTAAAGATGCTATCTCCAAGCAACAAGAAAAAAACAAACAAAAAAAAGAAAACCGAAGAATACTTCAGCCTGAACTAAACTGCTCTTCTTCCAAATAAGTTTAATTTGAAGTAATCTAATCGCTCTATAAATGATCCTTCTCCTTCTCAAAGTTCACATGAAACAGCCAGAAACATCTGTGAACAAAGAAGAGCATAATCAAGGATCCAGGAAGAATTTCATAAACACAGTACAACATTCAGCCTGTGAATCTCAAAGACTCGGGGAACTGTTCATTCAACAGAGTAAGATCCTTTATTCGGTGTCAGCCTTCCCACTCTTTATGGAAAATCACTGTTGTTAAAATGCTTAATCTCAGAGAAAAGGAAGTTGAGATAGAGATATTTAAGCCAGCATCAGAGTTAAAAGCAAAGATTGATAATGCCTGTGAGAGGAACGGTGCGTTTAAGAGTCAGGCGTTGAAAGCGTTACTTTGTGTATGCTTCTGCTGTGCTAGGGGGCTGGAGGTCGTAGCATGAGAAATATCACACTACCATTCTAAATCTTCCACAGTCCAGTTTTCTATGCTCTGTTGTCACCCTTTTTAGTAACTGAAAGGAAATTTACTTTGTTTAAATTAGAGCATGTAATAATAATAAGCATTTATTGAGTACTTACATTTTCAGCTTTAAAACAATCTAAACAAACACATCAAATATATAACTATTTGCTTTAAAAATCACATTACTTACTAGTTACTCTCCTGTGTTGGTCTTCATTACCTTTACAGATGGACTTCTTGAAAGAATGTTTCCATTCATTTACTCCAATTACTTGGTTCTTATTCGTTCTTCAATCTATTACAATTGAGTTTCTGTGGTCCAAACTAAAATCCAGTGATTGGTTTGCCAAATCCAATTGACAGTTTTAGATCCCAATATGTGAAAAATTACACAAGTACTACATAATTCAGGAGTATTGTCTCTTCGCACTCTTACTTGTCTTGCCACCTTTGAGTTACCCTATCAGACATTTATTATCTATCTTCTTAATCCCCAAACTATGCAATCATGTGTGTGTGTATATATAACATAGGTAGATTAAACTGCTTTCCAGCCTTTGCCTTTTAATCGCTTAATATATCCTGCAACTCTCTCCATATCAGCACATCAGTGTAGGTGGGTCTATACTTTTTCTGAGGGGTGTAGTATGGATGCTCCATGGAGCATATAACCTCTCTGTTGCTGATGAAAATTTAAGTTGTTGACACTTTTTTTATTTTTTAAAAAATATTTCAATGAACATTTTTCAATGGGGTTGGTGAGTCATAGGTAATACACTTCAAAAAATTTACAGATACTGCCAAGTTCCTACCAAAATCGTTCAACTTCTTCTCCTACCAACAACATATAAGAAGGCACCTCCATATTCCTTCATCTGAAAAACATTTCTTTCTTACTGTCTGTGGTGAAAAAGATCTTCTACCACTGGTTGCTGGTGAGGAGAATCATCTTTTCATATATTTACTCACTGTATGATATTATGGCTTTCTACTTTGCAATCTTTGTAAAATTTCTTGTAGCATGGTTTACCAATCGTATTGAGATTAATATTGGAGATTTTAACTTAAAGGACCTTAACCTTTTTTCTTTCATGTATTGCAAATATTTCATATATTATGATGTTGAGTTTTGAACATTTTAATGTTATATTGTGTTGTACCTGAGTTTTTTAATGCTGTATAATTGCATCTGGCAGTCTTTCCCTTTATGATATTTGGACTGTGTGACTTGCTTCTGAAGTTTATAAATATTGCTTTATAGTTTATTCTACTATACTTCTGGTTCTTTAATCCATCAGGACATTACTGTTACTCATATATGTGTATATACATATATACAGGCACATGTATATATACATATATTTATATGTATAAAATGCTAATCAAGGTTCTAATATTTTCCCTCCTAATGGAAAGACAATGTTCTAAACCATTCATTGAGTTGTTTATGATTACTTAGGGATTTTTAATATTATCTTTATTATAAAAATTATTATATAAATAATTCATAGATCCTTTTATGAACTCTCCATTTTTTATGCAGAGTACTTATCTATGCCTGTGTGAATACCACATTACTTTAATTTTTGCATCTTAATAACTCATTTTTATAGCTAGCAGGGTGTGTCCATCTATACTTTATTTTCCAATATTTATTGGTCCTTCTAATGCTTTTGTCTTCAATTTAATCTTATACAACTCACAAAAGTTAACTTGAAATGTATTAAAGACTTAAATATAAGACCTGTATTTGTAAGACTTTTAGAAGAAGACAAAGGGAAATGCTCCTTAACATTGATTTTGACAATAAGTTTTTGGATATGACACCAAAAGCACAAGCAACATAAAAGCAAAAATTATTAAGTGGGACTATATCAAACTGAAAAGATTTTGCACAGAAAAATAAACAGTCAACAAAATGAAAAGACAACTTATGGAATGGGAGAAAATATGTGCAAACCATCTATCTGATAGGAGTTAATATCCAAAATGTATAGAGAACTCATACAACTCAATACCAAAAACACAAAAAATCTGATTAAAAAATGGGTAGAGAAACTGAACAGACATTTTTTCTAAAGAAGACATACAAATGGCCAACAGGTACATGAAAAGGTGCTCAACATCACTAACCAGGAAAATGCAAATCAAAACCACAATGAGATATCACTTTACGCTTGTTAGAATGGCTATCATCAAAAAGAGAAGCAATAACAAGAGTTGGTGACTATGAGGGGAAAAGGGAACCCTTGTCCACTGTTGGTGGGAATGTAAATTGGTGCAGCCACTATGGAAAACAGTATGAAGGGTCCTCAAAAAATTAAAAATAGAACTATCATATCATCCAACAATCCCACATCTCAGTATATACCCAAAGGAAATTAAATCAGGATCTCAAAGAGATACCTAAAATCTCTTGGTTATTGCAGCATTATTCACAGTAGCCAAGATATGGAAACAACCCAAGTGTTTATCAGTGGATGAGTGGATAAAGATGTGGTATATATATATATGCAATGGAATATTTTTCAGCCATGAATAAGAAGGAAATCCTCCCATTTTTGGCAACACGGATGGACCTTGAGGGCATTACGCTAAGTGAAATAAATCAGATGGGGAAAGACAAATACTGTATGACATCACTTACCTGTAGAATCTACAAAAGTCAAACTTGCAGAAACAGAGTAGAATGGCTGCTACAAGGGGCTAGGAGGTGGGGGAAATGGAGATATGTTGATCAGATGGTACAAACTTCCAGTTATAAGACGAGTAATTATGGAGATCTAATGTATAGTGGAATGATTACAGTTAATAATACTTTACACTATACGTGAAAGTTTCTAGAGGGTAGATCTTAAAAGTTCTCACCACAAAAAGATAAATGGTAATTATGTGACATGATAGAGATGTTACCTAAGAGTATGTTGGTAGTCATTTTGCAATATACAAGTGTATCAAATCAACACCTTGTACACCTTAAACTTACACAATGTTATGTATCAGTTACCTGGATAAAGCTGGAACAAAAGGAAAAATAATACCTTATCCTCAAAAAAAAAAAAAAAAAAGAGTTATAATCCTAGCTTCCTCTGGATTTCTTCTCTCAATTTGGAAGAAAGTATATTTACAAACTGAATCTGAGATCTTGATCAAGATACAAGCTGTGTTTTTCTTTCTAAATTGTTTTCAGCTCGATGTATCAAGTCAATAAGGAATGCCCATTAGATACTCAAAACTTAGTGGACATGGAGAGTAGGTTATATCCGTAGAATAAATTGAAAAACAGTCAATCCGAGAAACAAAGATAAATTTATATCTATAATGTATGGAATAAAAATTTTTTAGTTACATTTCTATAGAATATTCTTCTGTATTATTTTTTAAATATGGCATTAATTTGCCATACTGTATTTCAGTCATTTGATTGATTGACTTTTAATTAGTTTATCCATCTGATGTTTGTCAAAACAACACAATACTTCTATCTCCTTTCTGGAAAGTTGGAATATCTGCTCCTGCCTGTTCGCTTTTTTGCTTATTGATGCCCTCCCCTCCTGCCCTCTGATCCTGTTTCTACACTCAGTGTTTCTTAGGATGACCTTGACTTCCATTTCAAAAATGCTTGTTGACAATCTCATTCAAAGATATTCATTTCCCATTCTCTTCCTTATTTTTCTGTAGGAATGTGCACTTCTCTAGGTCACAAAGGGATCTCTCAGCCAGAACTGGGAAGCCTTTACTGCTGATGAATAAACTGCCTAACCAAATGAACTCCAGCCGGAAGTCTTTTAAGTGGGGGCTTTGCTAGTCTCTGCTCTTAGAGCTCTGACGAGGTACACAAGATTTCTGTGGATCTGAGGGCCATCCTTGGCCTATGACGTATGGTCAAATAGTTACTGGAATAAATTTAAAGGAAGCTGTGACATTTTCTGCAAGAAGATTTGCTCTGTCAGCTTCCGTCCTCCTAATATTATTGGCTACCAGATTAAGGCTTAAAGGCTTACACAGTCCTTCGATTTTGGAAGTTTTCCCTAAGTACTGCCTAGCTTATTTCCCGTATCTGCATTCGCTAGGAATAAGCAGTTCCTCATCTTCTACTTCAGATTCCTGCACAGCCTGCCTGCATCCGCACCAAATAACCATGAGCAGATTTGCTAAAAGGATAAAGTAGTCTTCTTGGAAGGATTTCTCAAAGCATCAGGTGAGAACATTTAAAAGCCAACAGATTCTGTAAACAAGAATGTCAGTTCCTCTGACACCCCAGGGGATTCACACCCCTAAAGAAATTTGTAAATGTGAAACAGAAGCCCGAAGAGCATACAATGCAATGACAAACACTGTCACTATCTCTACAGTCTGAGTAGGTGAAGGAAGTCAACTGTACGTGCTCTGACACATGCGCAAAGCAAGTGGCATTGCCAAGTAGAGAAAGACAGAGAAAAGTATTCTTTATTTTTATTTTTTTTTCTGTTTTTTTCTTCCTAATTCCATACCCTGAGATTTTACGGAAAAAGAGGAGGAACGTGTTAAGAAGGGATGTGGAGGAGGATAAAAATCAGAACCTTAGTGGTTATAGTATTGGCTTCTGAACATTGTTGTTCCGTCTACCCTCCCAATTCCACTTAAAAAGAGGTCCCAGAAGATGACTGACCTCTGGCTCTGAGAAAAATTGGTAAGGTTTAGCTTCTTTCTTCTCAGCACTCTGCACTAATTCTGCAGAATTAGATAACAAAACAAGCTCTCACTCACAGGCTATAGGCAGGCGGAACTGTTGGAATTGAGGAGCAAACAGACAAGTCCCAAAAGGGATTGTTTTTCCTTTCATTGACAGGATGGGAAAGGCTTTTTGCAATGTTGAAATAAAATGGAGAAAATGTCTTTCTTAAGAAGTCTGCAGTGATCTTTTCAATCTGATTTCTATCTCCACAAGAATGCAAAATTTCTGCAGAGAACTGGCTATTAATAGAACAAACAAAACTTGTTTTTTAAATTCTCCTTTAGTTTAACCTTGTTTTTTAACACAGTTTGGCTACTTGCCTCCCAAGGATTGAGAAAATAAGCCAACGATTTCCTTCCACAGAAGTCTTGGAAAGGCCTTTGATAATTTTTAGCTTTCCAGTATGCCACTAATAAAAATTAACTCTTTGGGGATTCTTTAGAAAAGGCATTCTTAAATTATAGAGGTGTTACTACATGGTAGGATTTGTTTATTTATTTAGGTCTTAAATCTCTATCAACTCACTCTTGGAAAATGTCAGTGTATTGATTATCTTCCTAAAATGATACCATTCCCTTTTATTAGACCATGTCTAGGAGGCAATGAAAATTTATCTTATCTTATGTGACATTCAGAAAAACAGTCTAGAAAACTAGGAGAAAAAAATCCAGGAGCTATTTAAAGCAATGGTATATGACCTTAATAATCTCTTTGTCAGTTCTACAACTGCACAAATATTTATTGGTCCTAAACTTTGCTTTAGTAGAATCACTAAAATTAGAGTAAGACTACATATTATATGTCTGTAATAATTGATCCAGTTCCTTTTTAACCACTGGACAATCAATAAATGTTAGCTTATGTTAGTTGTGGAAAGCCGAAAGAAAAATATTGGCCATAAAAATAATAATAAAATTGGAAATCAAAGAATGTTAAAGTACTAAGCATGGTATAAATAATCAGAGTGACCAAATCTTTGCCTTCAGAGGTCTGATTTAACAGAATTGGTGGTGAGGTCCTCTTTGGTGGTGCTGGCAGTAACAATGCAGCAATGAAAGGGAGTGAACTGTTCCCAGTAAGATGTGAGAGATGAATTAAATCCACCTGAATCTAAGATGGATCATAGCCCTCCCACCCACAACTTTATCCTGATACACCTACAACTTGAAATCAGAGACCAAGGACAACAGAGGAAATCCTTTTCCCCGCCAATTCCCTCTTCCTTAGCTTACCTACTTAGCTTTCTTCTTTTTCTTTCGTTCTTTTTTTTTTTTTTTTTTATGAATTGTGTCTCCCCCAGATTCATATGAACCTCACAATGTGACCTTATGTAGCAATATGGTTGTTGCAGATGTAATTAGTTAAGATGAAGTCATACTGGAGTAGGATGGGCCTCCAATCTGACATGACTGGTGACCTTTTAAAAAAGGGAACTTCGGACACAGACACACATGCACTGAGAACACCTGTAGAAGAGATGCTCCTTCACAGCCCTCTGGAGCAACCAACGCTGCCGACATCTTGATCTCAAACTTCTAGCTTCCACAACTGTGAGGCAATGAATTTCTTTTGTTGAAGCTACTCAGTTTGTGTTACTTTGTTAAGAAAACTGATACAACTCCCCTAGATATATACCCTCTAGATCAGATTTCCCAAACTTACCTGATCATCAGAATTATTTGTGTAACTTTTACAAATAGATTCTGGTGGAAACTTCCACAACAGATTCTGATTTAGTCTATTTGGGTCAGGTCTGGAAATCTTTATCAAAACCAAACAACACCCAAACTCAAAAACTCCGGTCTGTGGTTCTGATGTAGAGTTGGATTTGAGAAACTCTACTCAAAGGAAATAGTGTGAAAGAATTTTTCAAATTTCAGAAAAACTGATCTTGGTTCTAGTTTTTCTCTAATTTACTTAGTGACATCAAAAAATTATTTTTCGTTTCCAGGCTTCAGTTTTCTCTTCTCCAAAATATGGTTGGACTATATTGTAAAAGGTGGAAATTTGTAGTCAAGGGTGCTGTCCTTAATATTTCTTCCTTATTTTGATCAATAGTAAGAATATGTATGTTTCCTCCATTAGCATGCACATGCCAGTCAGTATCAGCCTCCGTTTCCCTTTGTAGCTCAGGGTCCCCATGAAATAGACCCTTAGTTGAAGACTTGTGTCCCGGTGGCTTATTGGAGAGTGAGGAAATCAGGACGGGAAGAGAGAGAAGTGCAACTATCATGGAGTCACAGCAGGGTCCTCAAACAATCTCACTGGTGACACTTGAGCTGGCGTGTGTCTTCAGAGATGTCTCCAGTTGAGGTGGGGGGCTTGGGACTGTGGCCCTTCACATTAACCAGTCCTTGGATGTGGGTTGCTTTCAGAGAAGGTGTGGAACCTTTGTGAGGCAGCTTCCTTCGGTTGAGGAGAATTCCTGGGAAGGAACCGGGGAGAGAGGTCAGCAGGCAATAGTCTTGGCAGCTGGCGAAGGGAGCGCCTTAGTGTTAAAGATGGGAGACCTCTGGGAGGCTCACCATAGCATTTACTACGGTTCACTTCTTGCACCATTTGGTTTTACTTGCTTTGTATATTCACTCTGAGAGCAGCTCCTCCAGGGTTGTGGTTGGTCTCCCTTCCCAGGCAACTTAAAAAAGAGGAAGGTTAGTTGGAGGAGCCATAGCCCTCGGCACTTGGAGCTTACAACCTGATACTTGTTATCTCTTCCCTCGTGCTTGGCTCCCACGTCTGCTGGTCTGTGCAGCTTGCCTGGTGGGATGAGCCTCTGGTCACGCAGTCCTTCTCAGGCCACAGCCACTGCGCTGATCCTTTTACCATCATAACTGGACAAAATATGTCAAGAAATGTCCTCTGTGAATCACCTGGATTCCTGAGTGATACATCGCAGTACTCACTGCCCATTGTCTTAAGATTATTTCCCTTTCCTTTTTCCCGACATTGGTGTGTGAGTTTTGTATATAATTTTTATATTCCCTACTCTTTTTATAGTGGACAAGAGAAAGAGACGCTGGTTACTATATGTTGAGGCTTCACAGGAGAAACATTTGAGGGTTTCTCCCATTATATGTTTCTCGTATGTAAATGTCAAGATTGTTGTGGTAAGCTTGCCAAGTTCTTAATTCCTTGAAAGTAAAAGTGATGGCAGGGAACTGAAACTAGAGGACTGTGAGCTGTCACATGAGAGAGAGGCTTTTTCTCTTTTTTGTATAATCTTTACCCAGAATTAATTTTGGAGCTCTCTGGGAGAGCTCAAGCACTACCTTCCATTGTCAAAGGTACAATACCATTAATTTTAAAAATATCCTAGATTTTGCATGCTAGGTTGCTATAATACTTACAATATCCAAGGACCCCAAAATGGATATAGCTACTGAAAGTAACATTCAGGTACTGGTAATAGCAATCAGTGTTAAGCCCTTTCATTGCATAGTCTGTATATTTCAGATAGAATTCTCTGTCTGGGCACCAATGTCACCAGTGATATGGGAAAGTGATTGTGGTCCAAACAGTGCACATATTTTGTTCTTTATGTTTTCCTTGCTCTGGATTTGTGAAGTATATTCTCTCTTATAAATCCACGGTGCCTTAGGAGATAGATCTAAGTGATTGGTTTATCACTATTATATGAGATAAGGTTTTTTTCTAAATCTGACAACAAAACACATGATTAAATGTTACAATAAACAGGAAATATGGTCCTTAGTGAGAAGGAAACATCTTTGTGTATACTATCCTGATAATTTCTCTCAAGGCTCCTTATAGCACCTTAACCAATCTTAAGTTTCAAAACAATGATGAATCTAGATCTTGGCATCACATGTAATTGTACAGTTTCTTTTTTATGAGGAAGAGCTGCTGTTGTGGATTACTGACTAGAAACTACAAATGAGCTATGTTCCAAAATATCCTCTTGTTAATCGGGTATTCATGCTGAGAACATATTGCTTAGAGGGTTGATGTCTATAATGCTTTTACTAAGTTTTCAAGACATAATTTCTCACATGATTCATGATGTAAACATGATAACCAAAATATTGTGTAAATAATACTACTTCAAAAGTAAGAAACAGTTTGTGAACTAAATGTTGTTGTGGTCTAATTCCAGTGTTGAGCTGCCTTAATAATGGCGTTTCTTAGGGAAAACGCATTTTGAATTTCAAGTTGCATTGTCATAAAAGAAGCACATCTCCCATCCTTCTTTTGTCCCTTCCTTCACTCATTCCCTTCACTTTCCCTGATTCCTTCCTTGGATTTCTTCCCTCCCTTCTTTTCTTTCTTAAATATTTATTGAGAATGAATTATGAGTCAGGCCCTGTGATAGGCTTCGGGGGTACAGAAATGTGATAAACTTCTGTTCCTTTAAAGAGCTCAGAGTGGCAAGCCAGGCAAATAAATGTGTAAGTAAACAAGTGAATACGTAAGTAAGTAAATAAATGACTACAGTATAGTGCAATGAGAAAAATGACGGAGGAAGATGCATAAAAAAAGAAAAGGCACGCTTATTCCAGTCCCGCAAACCTTTACATGAAAAGATAATGCCCTAACATAAATAGTAGCTGAAAAAGAGCCAGTGCAGAGATGATAATACCAGTAAAGCATGACATATTTGGAAAGTGCAAATTTCTCTTTATCACAGAAGTTAGCCCACAGTTGGAGAGGGGTATGAGGTCAAGCTTTACAGGCAAATTAGCAAGATTGAATAGGTTGGGTTGCAATGCCAGGGTTCCTGGGTTTGATCCTATTGGCAAAAAGAATCAACAGAGCCGTTTTTGTGGGAATGACAATATCAGGAATGGTATGTGTGTGCGTGTGTGTCTGCATGCATGCGTGGGAGAACAGAATTTGATGAGAGTAATTAGGATGAGTTGTGAAGTTGGAGAGTTAGGTAAGGTTGAAGGCAAAGGTGCCAGTTAGGAGATTATTATAGAGTTGCAGGTAAAAAATTGTAAAAGACCTTGGAAGTTTTCTTTCATGAAGACTAATAATGTGGCCATGAGAAAAGTTCTAAGTCATGGCTTAGTCCTCCATTCTAACCTGGAAGGCTGAGTGGATAGTGAAGCCAGTATTCAAGCAAAAGCCACACTGAGACCCATTGAGTTTGCAGTACTTGCAGGATAGTATAATTTGTGTGTTCATGTTTTGTTTTTGTTTTTTAATCACAGGAAGTTTATTTGGCCCTGCATAATTTTTTCTCAGTTGTTTTAGGTGCGTCTGCACAGCCAGGCAGCAAGTTACATGTTGCTCTGTGTAACTGTTGCCATTTTGAAGGAGTGATAGGAAAGGTGTATAGCGTGCTTTATGCAACGCTCAGCACACTTTGTGCAAATAGATCTGTGATACCTTTGGGTGAAGATTCTATCATGAGCCACCCTGAAGTTATCCATAAATGGACAATGACAGATTTTTCAGCAAGTTGTCACCTATTTTCCTTCCATTTTCTCACTATCAGCGAGTATAGCACCTCTGACTTTAAAGTGTTTTTACAAATCATAACTCACTTATCTTCACACCCTTCCTGTGAAATACAATTGTGATGAGAAAACCTGCTACATTTTGAGAGGCAGGTGAGGAGAGACGAAAACACAGACAAATCTTTCTCTCTTTAGTGAGGATCAGAAGGGAGAATTACTGCAGGACTCTTCATCTCAGACGGAGTTATTTCAGAACCCTGCTTCTCCACTTAATTTTAAAGTGTTGCAATCGTTCCTTCACTACCACGGTCCCTAAATCTCATCCATCTTATCAAATAAAAAAATTAAGCTAACCCTAATAGTTATTTATGCCAGAAGAAAGGGCATTTCTAAAGGTCGTAACTCGGTGTTTCTCCTCTTCCATCTCAAACAAAGCAAAGGCAGCTATGCTTTTCTTAAAACCCTTGAGCAGCATCTCAAGTCCTATTCTAACGAAACAGCACAAGTTTATGGAATAGGGTTTTGAGGAAAACCATAGTAAGATAAAATTTCTAAAATAATTTATTTGCAAATTATTTGAGACATATACATAAACAGCATGAGCTTTTTCAATTTATCTCATTTATGAAAAATAAAGTCAGAGCTCTGATGGGCTCATCTATCTTTGAATGCAAGAATGCGTCATTCGTAATGTTCTCATTCCAGCAATTGCTAAGTGCTGATTGACTCAGATACAATAGAGTTTTCTCAATTCTTGTACACCAGGGAAAAACATGTTAATTAGGCCGACTGCAGATTTTCATACACTCATAGAACTTGATTGTGCTGGTCCACATTGGTCTTTATTTCAGGAGTGACTTTCCAAACAAACATTGTGATCCACATTAAAGCATTCAACCTGAGATATTTACTAAGAGGGACTCCCTTAGCAGCCAGATGCAGCTGGGAAGCTTCAGAACTGAATAAAACAAAAGAGTGGGAAATTCGTCCTCACAGGCAATAGTCCTATTACTTAATAATTTGAACCCAGGTTGGCCTGGACAGCCAGGCATGCTCAGTGTCTCAAAGAAGCTGTTAATTCCAATTCCTGTTCTCTCTCTCTCCTTTTTTTTTTTTTTTTGAGGAAGAGTAGCCCTGAGCTAACATCCACTGCCAATCCTCCTCTTTTTGCTAAGGAAGACTGGCCCTGAGCTAACATCCATGCCCATCTTCCTCTACTTTATATGTGGGACGCCTACCACATCATGGCTTGCCCAGGGGTGCCATGTCCGCACCCAAGATCCAGGCCCTTGAACCCCTGGCCACAGAAGCGGAACATGCGAACTTAACCGCTGCACCACCGGGCCAGCCCCCTTCAGTTCTCTCTTTTTAACTATGTAGCTTTGGGTATCAATGGACCTCTTGGATACTCTGTTTCCTCCTATGCAAACATTGAATACTTGGGTCAGCAAAGTATCTCAGCAAAATAATTCATTTACCTGGGACTGCTTTAGCTGTACATCTGGAGAGCACTTCTCATCTAGTTGACTTCCCAGCCACTCTTGTCTCTATACAAATGCCATCGTGCAGAATAGCTGTTTAGTGTGATCAGAGTGGAGGCTTGGCAATGTTTCTTATAGATTGCACAAGGCATGTGGGTTTAACTTTTCACATTTCAGTTTATTGTGGGCCATAAAAACATTAAAGAAGATTGCAGTTATTAAATAAATTATCCTCAAAATAGAGCCATTAGTAAGACCTTATTAATTAGTACGACTGTTGCATTATTCTTTCCTGTTATAGGCTATGACCTAGATGAGGGTTGAGATTATGACTTGGGATACTTGTACGTATCCAGATGCATTTATGCACACCCAGAGAGCCTTAGAGACCTTTCTCTCACTACAGCTGTGCATTATATAGTTTAAGCCAACTGCTCCCTTCCTAACCAAGGCAAAAAAAAAATATATAAACAGTGCATTGAATATTTAGTAAGTTGTTTGCCATCTGTAATAACATACTATTTTAACTAAAACAGAAACATTAGGAGTGCACCATTGTGGTGGACAAGGGGTTAAGAGAATTATTCAATAAGCAAAGTTGACCTGAAGAACTAGATCTGACACCGGGACCTAAGAACCAGTGTGCCCAGGGCTCAGAAAACCAGAAGGAGGAGACTATTTAGAAGTAAACTTACCATATAAAGACCTTAGAGACTGTTAGCAAGTCTGGTTCAGATGTATTTTCAGGCAATTTTATAAATAGATATAAGATGTCAAGTACTTGAAACATCCACTACTCTGTGTTCCTAGGCTTGATGGAGGCCATGAGAAAGGAAAAGACAACTGAAAGATATATTAGAAAAATCAAATAATTGGCCTTTTAAAAAAGTATTAAAGTTTTTTTTTTTAATTATGAAAATACTATTTCTGCCTTTCTGTTAAGACAAAAATAACTTTATGGGGCCAGCCTTATGGCTGAGTGGTTCAAGTTCCATGCGTTCTCTTTTGGTGGCCCAGCTTCGCAGGTTTGGACCCCGGGTGCAAACCTACTCCACTCATCTGCCATGCTGTGGAGACATCCCACGTACAAAGTAGAGGAAGATTGGCATAGATGTTAGCTTAGGGCTAATATTCTTCAAGCAAAAAAAAAAAAAAAAAAAAGACGACGATTGACAGCAGATGTTAGCTCAAGGTGAATCTTCCTCACAAAAGAAAAAAAAACTTCTAATAAACCCACACCTGTCATACTTTACTTGATCATATTTCCTCCATGTTCTCCAAAGTTGTTTTTACCATGCAAAAGTGGAAAATTAGAGACATGGTCTATCCTGTGTAGTCAATTTGTCCTTGATCGTTAGTCATCCTTGGTCAAGCAAGCTATTAAGGGCATAATTTATTATTCTCAGAGCAAACTCACCATAAGATTTTACCATATTGAAGATTTCATAGATGTCAAGCTTAGCATATCCGTCATCATTTTTTAGACTCTAATCAAAGATTCAGAAATTAAATTAATTACAGTAAATACCATTAAACATTCTAAGTAACATTAAACTCTACAAAGTAAACTGGTCCAAATCAACTGAGACTCTTATACATTTCTGGGGAAAATACAAAAGGTACAGTCCTTGTGAAAAAGAGTTGGACAATTTCTTAAAAAGTTAAACATACAATTGCCATACGATTAAGCCCTCCCTCTCCTAGACATTTTCCCAAGAGAAATGAAAACTTATGGTCATATGAAATACCTATATCTGAGTGTTTATAACAGCTTAATTCGTAATCACCAAAAACTGGAAATTACCAAGATAGCTTTCAACTAGTGAATGGATATACAAGCTGTGGTACATGCATACAATGGAATCCAACTGAGTAATAAAAACAAACTATTGATTCATGTAAAAACATGATCTTACATGCATATTGCTAGGTGAAAGAAGTCAGACACAAAGGTCTGTATCCTGTAGGATTCCATTTATATGACATCTGGAAGGGGCACAAGTATGGGATGGACAACAGTGGGATGGATCAGTGGTTTCCAAGAGTTGGAGAGGAGAGAGGAATTCACTACGAAGGGACAGCACAAGGGAATTTACTGCATTTGTTGAACTGTTCTGAGTCACAACTGTGATAGTGGATATACAATTCTGTGCATTTTTTGAAATCTATAGAACCATACAGTACAAAGAGTGAATTTCACTGTATGTAAATTTTTAAAATCAAGTAGGATATGAGGAAAACCCAAAACAGAATACAAGCTATACCAAATGAACTCACTCTATTACAAATGAATAACAATAATACCCTGAAGGAGAATGTAGGGAAAAAAGGAACCTGTGTAACTTTGGAAAACATTTTGATCAGGTAATGGAAGGCTAAAGATAAAAAGTACTATAAACGAATTCTGTATTCAAGTCAGAAAATAGTTTTTCACAGAGATACGAGTTAACTATTCTAAAACTTTTTGGCGGGGGCACTGGACTTGAACAACTAAGTAAAAATATGATAGAAATGAGAGCCAGAATTCTTGCTATTGGAGAAGGAAATTAAATATAAGAAAAGAAAAAAGATAAGAATGAACTCTTTGTGTTAGATTCAAATTGGAGACATCAAAATTAACTCACTTTTTAAAATAAGTAGCTAGACACATACATACACACATACATACTCATACATATATGCATATAAAATAAATATTGCTGCAGATGTAAACATGGGTTAGTATACACAGAAATATTTCTTAAGCTCTGTCGAGAAAGAAAGCCTAGAAGCAATGGCATCTCAATAGCAATGAGCATATCATGCTGCCATATCTTGGTTTCTAAGTGCCATTTGCCAATAAAACAAACCTTGAAAAATTGGTATATTCAAGGTATATTGGTATATTCAAATAAATGTATAATTGAACAAATAAATAAATGGAGACTAAGACACAGTTCTTCCTTATGAAGGATTGCAACTAATAAATTCCGCAGGAGTAGAAAAATAGAAAATCATCAATAGTATGCCAGAAGAATAATTATTTCAGGTCAGAGTCACCAGTGGAAACAAAATTAATGAGCAAAAGTTTGAGGAGAGAAGGAAACTTGCAGAGTCTCGAATCATTTATTCTTTACAATGGGAAAAAATAGTGTATTTTCAGTGGAGAAACTCAGCCAAAGCCACTTTGTTCAGATGATCAAGGTTAGCTTCAACATATAAGACACATCAGCATCATGTACATCCTAATATGATGCGTTAAGAAGGGCACACCACTTCTGTGGAATTCCTGTTAAAAATAAATAGGTAGCCTCAATATAATAATTAAGTGAGATAATATTTGTGAGGTACTTAGAATAGTGTTTGGCACATAGTCACCTCATTATAAGATTTCAAATGGAATGAAGGTGAAAAAAAATAGAAAATAGAGTCTTAGAAACTGAAAATTAGTTTGGGGTAGATAACATACCCACAGGCATGGCTTTAAAACACTTTACCCCGCAATATACAAACAAGCGCAAATTAGCTTTGGTGTAAAGAGTAAGTACTCAAAATGCTGAGTGAGGCAGTGATCCCAGTCAAGTGGTACTCATCAGGAATGCTAAAGATAAATCTCTCTCTTTTTGTTTTTTATAAATATTGTGTATCTGATGAGCCTATCCTCAAGGGTACTTCATCATTTTTAATAAAGGCAAATTATATTTCATTTGTGAATAGTTAATACATCTCAGTACTAATAGCAAGTGGAAGCCACTGCTTCACATGACAATCTATGTGGACCAGCGGCTTTTGTAAGTTCTATAACTTTGGCAATTGAATACAATCACCACAGTTCCAATTAACACCTCTTCTGGTGACTTAACCATAATTCCTGACCTCCCTCCCAACCAGTAATGCAGTATATCTGCCTAGATAGTCTGACAATGCCTCAGCTCTACAGATTTAAAATTAAGATACTTCATATTTTCCTTATCATCAATCCTTCTCTCTACACCATTTTTTTTTTCAGTGCCATAGCTGTGTAACATTGCAGTCATTTTGGAAACCTTTTCCATTGAACCAAATTAGCAAAAAACTTAGTTCTGCATTTATTAGTGGATGAAAAAAAATATACAGAACATTGACCAATGCCAGGCATTTGACTGAATGCTAGGGATTCAACAAGGAATGAGACATTGTCCCTGGACACAAGGAAGTGTAGTGTAGACAGAGGCTTACTCAGCGTTTCATCTCTTTCCCACATCCCCCCATCTTTCTTGCAGTTAGACAGGGCCATAGGACTAGTCCTCGCCAATGGGCAGTGGGTAGAAATAACACATGTGCCATCTTGAGCTGAGCGAAAATCCCATGTACAATTCTCCAGTAACTCTTGATATGTCATGGTGATCGAGAAAGTTGTGTTTGCAACAGACTCTGAGATATATTTGCTTATAGGAGGTTTATTTGTCAGAATCTTAACAGGGACAAAATATGAAGGGATGAAATAATAAGAATTGGGCAGATGGAGAATAAGATGCATTGACAATGAAAGCTTCAGCTGATGCCAGGGATCCCTGGAGTTCAGAGGGCTTTCAGGTTTGTCCCATTTGAGGCAAAGGTGCTGAGTCTTTGTAGTCCTTTATCAACCAGTTATTAACTATAGGCTGCTTCTGGGGCAAGGCAGCTACCTTTAGCCTAAGCCCAGTGAATTACGGGCTTTGGATTCCACTGTTAGCTTTCAGCAGGTAACACTCTACCTAGATGGAATAATAGGTGTTCTGGTACTGAAGGGGAGATATGGGTGACACTGCACACCAACTGCTATATCACGAAAACTCCACGTCCCCATCCATCTTTTTGTTTAGGCACTTAAATTACACCTATATCATGCTGCTTGAAGTTTCTCCAGAGCTCTGTGATGCTCTGTTAATTTTATTTCATTTTTTTCTCTGTTCATTTTAAATAGTTTTTATTGTCTGTCTTCAAGTTCACTAATCTTTTTTTCTGTGATGTCAAATCTACCTTTAATCTCATCCAGTGTATTTTCCATCTCAGGCATTGTAGTTTTCCCATCCCTAGAAGTTTTGAGTCTTCTTTGCATATCTTGACTTAAATGTTCAATCTTTCCTCTAGCTTTTTGAATTTAACGAATATATTTATAATAATACTTTTAATAATAATTATGTCATCTCCGGGTTTTGATTCATTGAGGGTTTTTCCTCCCTCATTTTGGGTCATATTTTCAGCTTTTTGCTAGCCTGATTTGATGACGCATATCCTGCCTTTGAAACTCTTGTGATGTTGGACTTCTTGAACTCCCAGCTCTGTTTGCTCAACTCTGGGTGATCATTAGGCCCTGATTGGGTTCCCCCTTCAAGGGCTGTAGCCAGGGACCTCTCTCCTTGCAGTAATCTAAGACAATCATAGAGCACATCTAATTGATTTCCGTTCTCTCAGGAATTACTGTCCTCATCACTTGTTTAGCCAATGTATTCAAACTATCTGGATTTTTAATTGTTTCAGGTGAAAGTGTAAACTCAATTCCTTTTACTGCATCTTGGTCAGACACAGAAGTTCTTAATACATTTTTTAGAGAATTCTACTACTGAAAAACCATAAATCAGGAATAGAACACCCACGACTATTTAAAATTTAAAAGTACCTTTGGACCTCAAATCTTTCTCAATGAAAAAGTGGGCTCAGAAAACAGTGACATCCCCACGGAAGGAAAATTCACCATGATTACCTAAGATGTTATCCACAGAGGCTAAAGGTGAGTGAAGACTCACCCCAAGAACGCAGGAAGAACCATGAAGAATAATGAACAAGGAACTGTCCTTCAGAACCAGAATTCAATCCTAATCTGGGAATATTCTACTCATCAGTGAAGAGAACCTCAAAAATTCTTCCCAGCAGAATTTCAGAATTTGTTGTAATTCAGTGACTACTGTACATCTCTTCCCGCTCTTCTTTTTGAGTTGGAGTGTTTATGAGATTATCTTACCCCTATTCTTCAGTTGCATGTGGGTGGTGAGGAGGATGGATAATTCTTTATTTTTCCTTTGTTTAAAAATGTAGCGGTCCTCAACAAAATGAGTCAAACATTGTCCTGCTGTAGAGCCTACCATGAATCATCCAGAGATCTTGAGGTGGACTTCCATCTCAACATAAATGGATGACTTTGGGGTGTCTTCCCTGCGAGGAGTTGAGTATGTTGTACACGTTTTACATAAAAGGAAGCAAAGCCAAAATTCATGACCACAACGGCATTCTGAGGCAAAGATAGTGAGATTCACCAAACATTCCATCTGCTTAACAGAATTTCTCAGCCCCCTCGTACTTAAGTGAGTTAAGTGAGGTTGTTCCATGTGTAGATTAACATGTGTCTTTTTAGGGCCAAGGTAATAAAAAGTCCATTTGCTGTTCTAATCTCTCTTTTTCTGCCCTTGACTTTGAGAAACCCATGTATTTGAGATGGTGCAGCTCCAAAATGGAGCCACTCTATCACCATGGAATTTTGAGTAACTCTGTAGAGCAGAGTTCCTCTTCTGGCCAGCATTAGACATATAGCATGGGTAAGAAATAAACTTGTTGTGTTAAGCCATTGCGCTTGAAGGATTTTTTTTTTTATAATAGAAAAATCTAACCTGACCTGAGCAGTAATAGGTATATTAATATATGCAACTAGGGTATCATTAGTAACTATTCTAAGTCAAGGGTATTAACCTGGTTCAGTTGTCCACTTGAACACCATGAGTACAAGTATGGAAAACTTCCCACTCTTCTATTAGGAGAACCTGTTAAGGTCTCTAACTTTCTTCTCTTTCCCTCATCTAAAGCTTTTCTTAACTTATATGTTTCCTGGTGAATTATAAGAGGTAGATGCCCATAAAGGATTAATCAAACAGTAACTAAGCAAAATCTTAAGATTCAGATGGACATAACTCCTATTAGATAGTCCTTGGACCAGATGATAGAAGCTAGTGAGAAATACAGATATATTTCCGTGAGTACTGATGATGGGTAGTGCTCACTTAAATGAAGGTTAGATACTTTGAGTAGTGATGAAGGTATTAGGCAGCTTCAAGGTCATTAAACAGTGTGTCCTCATGATGGTGATCCTTTACCTAACCCATTCACTTAAGTCTCACTACCTTTGCTTCACGGGAAGCACTACAACTTCCTTCTGAGGCAACTAACCCCAGCCATACCTGGCCCTACATTTCCTGTGGTAGTCCTTAATCTCCCTCCACTCCAGAACCAGGAAATTGATTCTGTATTTCCTAAAAAAAAAAAAAAAAAAAAAAAAAAAAATCCCTTCTACCTCCTCTGATTAAATCCTTTTCTATTCTTGTTTTTATTCCTAAAGAGTTTTGGGGCCCATTAGATTTGAAGCTAGAACCAAGCCTACATTAATTCTCCTATTCGGAAATACAAGGGAGCAGTGGGAGGGAGATGTTATTGTTCAACCTGTTGTAGTACAGCAAACTAGAAAAGTTAGAGCATTTAAATTGCCACACTCACATTGTTTGCATGTAACTAGTGCTCTAGATGTCATGATAAAGATGTGTGTATTATCAAGTGACTTCACAAAGAAAGGCACATTGGTTTTTCCAGGAAAGTCAGGAAAGGCTTTACAGATGAGGGGTGGTTTTGAGATGGGTATTAGAAGATAAGTATAAGTTCAGCAGACTGACAAGAGGAGAAAGGGGACTATGGAGAAGGGCCTATTAATGGGCTGTGGACCCATCACAAGTGCTTGATGTATGTCTTCTCCTTTAAGCTTCACGACAACATGAATAGAGTTGGTTTTATTGCCTAAATTTATTAACAGAGTCCTAAATGTTATGTTACCTACTCAAAATTACATAGTCAAGAAAGGACCAGGGTCTCTCCCCACACCTGGCTGACTCCAAACCCTGTCATCTTAATCACTACACTGCACTGCCTTGATTGTCATGAGGCCACCCAGGAGAGGCCAAACAAGGAGAATGGCCCACACAGAGATCTCAACCAAGATGAAGATGGAGAAGAGACCATGTGTTGTGACAGATAGAAGGATGTGGTTGATCTCTGTGAATGACTGAAGTCAACAAACAGAAGCTTGGCTGTAATGGGCTGAAGAGTAAATTGATATGAAGTAGTGATAGAAATAACTGTGTTTCTCAACCAGGATGAAAACCCTGGCCTGATCTAAACTACTTGAACACAGATGTACATTCTCCCTTTTGACAACTCAAGATACTAAGGTGGATTTGCAAAGAAAAAATGGCTCAGTTGATTCTGATACTCTCTGTCCCATCCCTTGCCTTGTTTGAGAACTACTAGTGCAGATGATTCTTCCTGGAATTGTGTTTGTAAAGAGCAGAAATGGAACTACAGTTGAGAATCCAATTTTTTTTATTCTTGCTTTTTATTTAAAAGAATATATATGTGATTATTTACACGTTAAAAAAAAGAAAGAAAAATATGTGGTGATTTTTATGGGTAGTTGATGCAATAAGGTGATTGACAGGAGGTGGTATTACCTAGTCTACAAGTGAAGTTGTCACTTCCATGAGGAATGAGACCTGTATACAGAGATGGGAGACCACCCCCTTCCCCTGGCTTGCCTTCTAGTAGAAAACGGTGAAAGTTGTGATTTTAATATTTCCGCTGAACTTTCTCCACAGTAGCCATCCCCCGCCCCAGTACTCTCATCTCTCTCAGGACACATTGCTCACCTTACTGCTTTCCACCTCCTGAAATTCCAAGATACAGCCTACTCACTATGGTGGAGGGGCTAAGAGAGAGGTAAATATGGGGCAAGCAGCACTCCTACTGTTTCTTTATACCACCACCACATAAGGCTGTACAGAAATATGACATTTATTGGTGGGTGTGGTTAACTAGAAAGAGTTACAGTATAGGGAAGGGAAAAAATCCTTAAAACTGTGATAAACATGACTTTCTCATTGTTCAAAGCAATACAGTGGAAATTCAGTGTCCTTACAGACGATTCTCTGGTGGGCACACCCCATTTCCTGACACTTGTCGGTGTGATCTTTCCTCTCTGGAATACGTCGTTCCCATCATTACCATGTGGTTCCCCATCCATGCAGTCACCTTTCAACAAACCACTCCCCATAATCATAGAGGTTAACATCATTCACAAGAAAACACCTCTGGTAGTCTGTGATATGCAATCTGATGTGATGTTTGTATATGTTAATCATGGGGTACGGATGGGGACGGCTACCGTTGAAACTCCAAGTTCTAAAGAATTATTCATGGAAAAGATGTTACAAGAAGAGGGCCCTGTGAGATGTGGGCACTATAAATCTCAAGAGAATTTGTATGTGGGTGTGAGCTTCTCATGGCCCCCTGTTATAGTGTGTTATAGAAATTTCTTTTTAATTCTGATTATGTAGTAAGACCTGTGAATCTCTCTCTCTCTCTCTCACACACACACATACACACAGCTCTCTTTACTGAGGACAAGCTTGCTCAGAGATACTAATGCCCATACCCACCAGAAGAAAGATGTTTTTTCTGACTGTTCAATGTTTTACTATTTTAAAAGGCAGCTGCTCTCCAATAGAGAATGATATTATGTACCGAGGTGTTCGTTCTTTCCCTTCCTCCCCTCTTCCTCTGCAACTTTTATAATTGGGCCACTTGGGTGCCCAGGAGAAGAATGATCCCCTGTACTGAGCCATATTTCTCTTAATAGAAACTATTGGCTGCACATTTGGGGCCATATGAAAGGATTTACTCATATCTTTAGCCAAAGGCTAGTCTTATTCCACATATTTGTTTGGGAGGCAGAAGGAGAATTATTGTATTTTTTAGTTATAAGAAGAAATAGGCCAAAACAAAAAAAAGAAATAGGCCATTATGTAAGAATTCTTTGTAGTTAGGGTACAGGAAGACAAATGGAGATTTGGCAGATGCCTGGTATTTTCCCTGTTAAGTAAATTTGAGGTCATTGGCTAAAAGTGCTATGAGAGATGCTGGGTAAATGGTATAGAATAGAGTGGTGGACATTTGAAGCAATCTTTTAGGGTATGTGAGTGGAAGCTGATAAGGTTAAAACAAGTTATTCTAAATGGCCCTGGGGGAGTCCAGTTAAAGATTGAGATTATACATTTGTCATGCCAGTAGTCTACGCGGTTGTAGTGTGGTACAGGAATGGAAAAATACAGACGGCCATACTGATCTAAGGTCAAGAGTTTGCAGGGAAGTAGGTGGCAGACCCTAAATAGCAGAAGGATGAAGTTGCTTCTCGTGGTGACTGATATGCTGGGCATAGAGGACCTTCCTCAGTAAAAAGGAAAGGAAAGTCACAGGTGTTTCATCAACTTCTTTTTTTAGTCCCCCTGTGACTACCCTAAATCCTCTTGGCTGTTCACGTTGACTTGCAGCCCACCGCTTTCTGAACATATGTGTTACAGTGACAAACTGCGGTGCCGCGTTACTCTTCTTATTGCAACATTCTAATGGGGAATGACCCCTGCTGAAAAACATTTGTCTTGTCTTTGTCTTTTCAATATACGCCATTTCCCTTATTTGCAACTTAAAACTGTCACATGGATTGTATTGCTCAATAGAATATTCCAGTTTAAAGTATGATCAACACTATTAAATATGTCACTTTATGTAAAATAAGGTAGTTGATACTGAAGCTTCAGAGGAAATCATCCAGTTGATGTTGATCCCTCACTTCTGATCTATTGGAGGACAGATTCAATGGGAGAGACTGATTCTGTTCTGATGGAGAGGGAAGATGGGCATAAAGAGCATAATAAAAAGTTAGATCCCTGACCATAAACTGGGGTTTTGTGGTTTGTGCCAAATCCATCTTCCCACGATGAGTACCTGAGACCTAATCTAATTTTCTGATGCCTCCTGCAAATGCTCAGGTGGGAAAACGGGGGGCATATGTAGGTATGTATGATCACAAACTTGTTTAGAGTGTTTTAATTGTTAGATCACACCCATCCTGAAAAGGAAGTGTAAGTCCTTTATATTTTTCTCTAGGGTTGAAAATGTTGCTTTGGGGAACATTGTCATTTCTTTCTTTTCCACATACATAATTTATCAGAATTATTTTCTTTAGTATGATTTTTAATAAGTAACACTGTTAAAGCGCATTTCATTTAGATGAACGATGCTAGTGGGCAAAAGGAATTGAAATATCCTATAATTATTGAAATTAGCCTATGGAAAATATAATTCATTAAGTTCCTTTGCCTTCTGGAATATCTCTATACCCTCTGAATCCACTCCCTTTGGAATCTTACCTACTCTTCAATGCCCAGCTCCAAGCTGACTTTCTGCATAAATTTCCCCCATTCAGACATATTTCCTTCCTCCTTTCAACTCAAGTGACACTTTGTACTTTGTGAAACTAATGTAGTTTGTGTTATAAAATATTTTTTTCTAGATAGCTTATCTCTACAATTGCAAAATCATTAAGTAGCTTACAGTGACACTTGTAAACATTTATATAGAACTAATACCATTACTGTATTTTGAATAAAGTTTTTATGCCTTTTCTATTTTAATCCTTGCTACAACCCTGTGTTTAGATATGATTTTCAAAACAATGATCATTGTGCACTATTTATCTTAAAGATGTAGAGTAAAGCAGTCATGGGCTGTATTCCTAGATCTAAAACTTATTAGCTTTGTGACTTTAGGCAAGTTGCTTAATTTCTTTGAGTTTTATTTTCCTCATCTGTAAAAGCAGAATGATATTTATATCTTATAAATTATATATATTTCTAATTTATCATTGCTATAAGAAATGAATGATTGTTTATATATGAGATAACATGTAAAATGCCTACAGATGAGGTTTCATGTAATTTCTAAGGACGTCTGGGATGCACTTTGAAATATTTTTCACTCTACATATTGGGAACCCACCAACTTTCAAAGTAATGTCTACTTGCACTTGACTATTCACAGGTAGGGCACAAGCCGTCATAAAGTATAAAATCCTGGAGATTTGTACTCTTTCTTTTTCAAGGAAGAGCAAATCCATGTCTTAGACATCATCAAATACAAAACAGAGCAAATTCAAACAGATTAACAATTATGTACATGTAGGTACCTGATAGGCCAAAAACTCTGGATAGATAAGAATGTTATGAATCATGAGAGAAATATCAATAGTGAAGGAAATGTCAACATGAAAGACATCATGAATGAAACCACCAATTTAATAAGTTAACTAATGTAACATAGATATTTTGAGGCAGGTGTCAAGACAAAGCAGATATAGCGATCCTTCCAGATTCTTCTTAATACCAAAGAGAATGAGAAAAGTTTACAGATATTACACAAACTTGTAAGAGGCAGTGTGTCCCTCACTGTGCTCATTTTAACCTCTTTAATCATGTCTGTTGCAAGAAAGAGAGCATGTCAAGGTAGAGGGTCTGGAGACTCTAGTTAAATACCATGGGTATGACTAATAAGCAATGCTTTGACATTGTTTGAATATCAGACTCATTTGAACTCATTTTGAGGAGGGGAAAAAAAAATGCTTCCCTTGAAGTGATGAAAACATCTTCTACTGGCAGTTGGACAGAGAGTGGCTAGTGACTGAGATTTCATAGAGGTCAGCTTATATTGGAGAGCAGCAGGCCACAACTGATAATGATTGACAGGCCACAACTGATAGAGATTGAGACGGACATCCACATCAAGATGACCTGGATAATTTCGCAAGACAAGAATATTTTCTTTGATAGCTTTGGCATTCCTCTGTCCTGATATCATAAAACGGTAGTAACATTATGAAGGATGGCAAAAGCTAATGTTGCCACAATCACAAAATTATTGCAAAATCGAGCTATATCTATAGGAAATTAAATAATTCCATAAAATATGTTGAAGTCAACACAAACTGGACCATATAGTTAGAAATATGTAGGGATTTTGTTAAGCAAAATAATATCTTTGCCCACAAATGTTCTCATATTTATACAGTCTTGGATGGCAGACATAGGAATAGAGAAAAAGCACAGGATTTTGACCCGGATAGAAGTTGTTCCTGTGCCACTGCCGAGCTGTGTTACTTTTGGAACATTATCTTATAAAGATGCCTCTCCTTGTTCTGGTTCTTTTTTTGTAAGATGGGTGCATGATTACTTATGTTGTTGTTGAGAAAGAGACATTCCTTGATGTGGTTAACACAGTGCCTGCTGCATAGTAGGTACACAATAAAAGGTAGATTTTAATTATTAATTTTACTATAATGATGATTAAGAAAAATCCATTGTGAGTTCACATTAACTTTCTGGCTTTTGATGTTAAAATTAAATATTACCTTAATAGTACCAGGAGAATCAGGGTCAGTAGTGATGATTTACTAATGTACTGGAGAATAATTTCCATTTGGAATTAAGAGAGGTATGTTCCTGCCCTCCTTTATTTTTATGAACCTTAATGATTTGATACCACTTTTGTATGAGCTAAGTGTCCTTCTCTGTCCTCTTGGAAAACAGAAACAGTGTAAGCATTCATTTGTAGTTTGATGACTTGGTTATATTATCAGAAATTAGGGGTAGCTTTAAGAGATAACTGGCGCTGTTACATAATTACTGTTAGAAATAATTATTTAAAATGAAGTATCCCAAGGTCAAAATAATTTTTGGTAAGTGTCCTTCAACTTAGAGTTAACAACTCCACAGAATAAATCAATCCATTCAATTGCTTGGCAGTACTTTTTGTAACCTGTTTATTTTAAAGGCTTAAACCTGGACAGCCCATTATTGGAAGTTACATCTTCTCTAGGTGAGTCATTCAAAGTCTGAGTTTAGTAACACTTTAACATTTTTCAAGTTAATGTTCTTGCAACCTTTCCTTAAGGGGGAAAAAAACATGGAACCCTTGCTGATCCATTTGTCAATTTCTTGGTGTGAACTTTGCATTCCTTTCTAAGAACATCTTGGCCCTGCTCGCCCACACTGCCCTAACAACTCCTCCAAGCTTAAATGAATTGTTCAGGCCTGTTTTTGACCCTTATTTGGCTGTTTGTAAAGTCAGGCATATGTTCTCTTAATTGGCAGCACAGACTTTTATATTCCAGCTACTGTACAATATTTTTCAATAATGTTCATGTAAGACTATTCAAAAATTTATTTCTTTAGATACTATAAATCATATCATTTGGTGAAATCAGAGTATTATAAATAAGGTACATGTATATTTTACTCAACAGAAGTTTGGTTTTATGATATCAGGCAAGTTATACTTGGCACTCCACATGTCTTTGGAAGATGTTATTTACAGCTCATAACATTTATTTTTGGGTTATATCTCACATCTCAGTTTTAGAACTAGTTTTAATTCCTCTGAACAACTTACATGTATTTATTTGTTGGTCAAACTAAATTATATGGTTGATGATATTTCTTTCTTTGTTTTGATCATTAAAATCTGAGAGCAAAGTTTGTGATCCACAAGACTTTATGACATATTTTTGGCTACTAATCTTATCTCCAGCTTCATCTTATTTTCCTCACTCTAAAAATCTTCTTTTTATTTCCTTGAATCATATGAAATTTTTGTAAGCAATATCATGGTAGCTATGGAACTGCATGGCTCTTATCGCCAAGAGAATCAGCTGAGGGTGCATAGTTGATTGACATCGCTATGGATCTGCCACCATTCATGTGGAGATCATGCCTTCTTCCCTGGGCAGGCTTCTTGAGGACAATAACTAAACATGGTGGCAGGACTAGTGCTGGCCCATTCCTACTAGATGCAGGACACCTCTAGAGGGCAACTTTGGCTCAGGACCCCCAGTCAGCCTGACTCAAGTTTGCTTCAAGGTGTGCTGTAGTGTAAGACTCTTCCCACTCCATCTTCCTCTCCTTCCACAGCATAATGCCCTGAAGGGTCTTAATGCCTTGTGGCCCCTCCCCTTTGCCTTCACATGAGTTTCTCCCAATATATCCTCTACAGATACTGCTCTTCTTGATGTCTGCTTCTTAGAGGACCCGAATTAACACAGGGGATACCAAGAGTGGTCTGAGCAAATAAGTAGTAAGATGGTGCTTGAGAATGTTCACTTGCTGCTCAGGTAGCAAAGAGAACACCATTCCAAGTGCCTGAAATAAGGTGAGAATCTGATTGCCAAAGATTTCATGAGCAACAACCTGGAAAAACAGGGGAAATATCCTCGCAGGTAGAATGATTCAGGTTGGATGATTCAGACGTTTGAAAGATATGGGGGAAATAATGCCCATAAGAATAGCAAAATTGGCAGATTATCGCCAAATGGTATTGGCCCTGTGGAGGAATAATGAGAAACTAAAGGCTGTGAACAAATAGTTAGAGGCTAATATGAAAGTCAAGGGGGGATTTTAATAGTTTAGAAAGAGGCCTTTATATCCCTCAGTTGAAGAGCACACATAGATGAGGAACAGAGTATTAGAGAAAAAGAGAGACCACTTCCAGAGGCCTTCAGCAAGGCGTGTCTATTATGCTAAAGTCAAGGCCCTGGCAGGGAAAACGTGGAACCCCAAAAGTGGAATAGAATCCCCTGGATGGATGTACTTGGAGAGTATCATTCTGCTGAAGTGACCCATCTCTCCACTGTAGGAGTGGATTGATAAAGAAGAGATCTTTCCCAATAAGGCCACAGGTACCTCTCCTGACCTGCCTCCTTATTATGGACTAAATTGTGTCCCCGCCCCAAAAATTTATATGTTAAAGCTCTAACTCCTAATATGACTATATTTGGAGATAGGGCATTTAAGGAGATAATTAAGGTAAGCAAGAGCATAAGGATAGGGCCTAAACCAATAGGACTGGTGTCTTTGTAAGAAGCAGAAGAGACACCAGGAAGCTAAGTGCATAGACAAAAGGCCGTGTGAGAACACACTGAGAAGGTAGCAAGCCATCTGCTAGCCAAGGAGAACCTGCTGACACCTTGGTCTTGAACTTGAAGCCTACCAAACTTTGAGAAGTAAATTTCTATTATTTAAGCCACCCAGTCTGTGGTATTTTGCTAGAGCGGCCCTAGCAAACTAATACTCTCTCCTGCTACACTGGCTTCTAGGCCCATAACTAGGGTTACACCCTAGTGTAACGTGACTGAGGATGTGTTGAGTGTGACAAAGGAGGAAAGAGATTACATGCTGAAGGAGGTGGTGAAATCTCTAGCTCATATGGGTGGGACCTGGGGAATTTTGGGAGCACTTGATCATGGGAGCTGGAATAAAGACTTCATAAGCAAGAATTCATTGACTTGGGTGCACATTCTTGGGACACAGGATTTAGCATCCTGGCAAGGACCCAGAGTGTGGAGTGAACTCCCAGCTAGGGTGACTCTTTGAAGCCTGGAGAAAGTATGAAGGCCCTTACTGGGAGAAATAGCAATTCCTAAATTGCTATGAAGGAAGGTAGAGAAAAGTGGAAAGAGGCTCAGCAAAGTAGGCATGCTGGAATGGACGTATTATGTGAGAGCAGAAGATCTGCCAGAGGATTATGTATTATGGGAAGGCCCAGAGGACACACCATTCAGCAAGACCAGCAAAAATGGACTGTGAAAAGGGCATCAGAATCACTAAAAATTTGAGCAATGGCTCTCCTCTGCAGGCCAGGATTGAATTTAGGAGAGGCAGTCACAGGCTGGTCTCATTGATGTCCATGAGTAGGATGTCTGCTTCCTGCCCCCAGGGGGTTCACCATCCCATCCATTGGTCATTTCCCCATTGGCCAAGGGGCTAATAGGAGCTAATATATTTGGCAGTTGGGGAAACTTCTCATATAGGGTCTTAACATTGTAGAGAAGGCCAAGCCAAAACCTTTGAGATAGCCCTGCCCGGCATCCTAACCTAGGTAAATCCATAACAATATTTCATCCCAGGGGAATGACAAAGATTACTGCCACTATTAAAGACCTAAATGATGCAGTGTTGGTGGTTCGTAACCTAGCTCCATTTACGTTTTCCATAATGGTCCCTACAGAAGCTGAATAGATCCTGAAGAATGACAGTGGACTACTGTAAGCTTAACCAAGTAATAGTTTTGGTTACAGTTGCTGTGCTGTGTTTAGAGCAGATTAATAAGACCTCCAAAACATAGCTTGAGCCATTGATTTGGTGAATCAATTCTATTTGAATTCTATTTGGATTTTATTCTATTCTCTTTGAAAAGAGGATCAGAAATTATTTGTATTCATGTGCAAGAGTGAACAATATTCATTTCTATTTTTGCCTACAGCTAGGTTGACTCTCCTTTCCTCCATCATAATATTGTACAGATAAATCTTGACCACCTGGCCATTCCACAAAACATATTGATCTATTATATCATGAATGACATCATGCTTTTTAGGCAGTGTAAGAAATATGGCTAGTGGGGCCAGCCCAGTGGCACAGCCATTAAGTTCGCACACTCCGCTTTGGTGGCCCAGGGTTCACTGGTTTGGATCCCGGGTGCAGACCTATGCACTGCTTGTCAAACCATGCTGTGGCAGGTATCTTACATATAAGGTAGAGGAAGATGGGCACGGATGTTAGCTCAGGGCCAGTCTTCCTCAGCAAAAAGAGAAGGATTGGCGGCAGATGTTATCTCAGGGCTAATCTTCCTCAAAAAAGAAAATAAAGAAATATGCTAGTGCTTTTGAGTCCTTGGTGAGACACATGTGCTCTAGTAGGTGGGAAATAAATGCTATGAAGATTCATGGACCTGCCACTTCAGTTAAGTTTTTAGCAGTCCAGTAATCAATGGTTTGTCAGAGTATCCTCTCCAAAGTAAGAGACAAATTGTTGCATCTTTCATCCCCTACTGTAGAAAAAGGAAGCATAGTGCCTACCTAAAGAAGTAGGTCTCTTAAGGTCTAAGAGTATTGTTTTCATTCCTATATGGCTAACATGAAAGCAGTCAGCCTTGTGGAGCTTGTAGCAGGGAAAGACCCTGCAGCAGATCCAGGCTGTCAGGCAACCAGTTCTGCCACTTGGGCCATACATTCCTGCAGACTGTAGGTACTGGAAGCATCCTTGATGTGAAAAGATGATGTGTGGAATTTATGGAAAGCCGCATTGGGAGAATCATAATGGTGGCCTCTAAGATTCTGGAGTAATGCTGGGTTATTATAGTGGGGAATTATACAGATGTATAGAAACAACTCTTGGCTTGTTACTGGCCCTGAAAGAGACACTTTACCAGGAGGCAACAAGTGATCATGCATCCGTAATTGGACATTATATTGGGTTTTTTGCACATGTAAAGACATAAAAGTAGTTGGGTCCAACAAACTCCACTGTGAGATGGAAAACATACACTTGAGATCAAGTGTGATCAGGACTACAGTACGTGAGTAAGCTGCATGAGCAGGTAGCCCAGACCCCCTTAGCATCCACCACAATTGCACCAATACCTTTTCCCAATGTTACATCTGTGGCTCCTTAGGGTTTCCATATACCTAGCTGAAGAAGAGACGAAATGTTTAGCTTATTTTATGGATGAGTTGGCTCAGTATATGAAAATGACAGTGTCAAATGGACAGAGGCTACCTTTAAGCCACATTTAGGATGACCTTGAAAAATAGGAAAAGGCATAAAAAAACTTACCAATGGATGGAGCTTTTAGCAGTGTATAGGTCATCAACTTTGTGTGGAAGAAGTGAACTGAGGTTAGAATATCTACAGATTCCTGACCACTGGACAGTGGCTTAGCTAGCTGATCAAGAGCCTATAGGGAAAGGACTGGAAGATCAGAGTCAAGAAGGACTTAGGTAGAGGCATGTGGATAGACATACAGGAATAGCTTGGAAGTGTATCAAATGTTAATGCCTACCCAAAAGCATCCACTGTAAAAGTGGCACTGAGTAAACAAGTAGAGAAAGTCCTTGGCTGGGTCACATTAGTCAGTCTTCATCACTTAGCACCCTGGAACTGGAACACTGGGCACATGAAGGGAGTTGCCACAGCAGCAGAGATGGAGGCTGTTCATGGGTCCATCAGCAGAGATTCTCACTCACCAAGACTGATCTCATTACTGCTGCCCTTGAACTTCTGACCTGACAGGGACAGATAGCAAAGTTGAGCCCTCAACATAGCATTATTCCTTGAGGAAACCAACCAGCCACTTGGAAGCAAGTTGATTTTACTGGGCCCCTTGCATCCTGGAGTGGTCACTGGTGCATCCTCACAGTGACAGACATCTTTCTCTTCTGAGTATGGGTTTGCCTTTCCTGCTAGCGGAGCCCCAGCCACTTTCACTATCCAGGGATGCAAGGAATGAGGAACCCGCAGGCATGAAATATCACACCACATAGCATGGGACCAGGAGATGCTGTTTCACACTGAAGGAAGTGCATGAGTGGGCCCATGAACATGGGCTTCAGTGGTCATATCATATATCATGTGACCCACAGCCTTTTAAATCCTTCCACATTTTATGCCTGATTATGGTTGAGCAATCTTCCTCAGCTGAATAGAAACAAAGACAGAGGGAGGCTGGCAACATGGATGGAACTCTTCATCATAGTTTGTGCAAAAATCAGGTGAGCCAAAGAGAAGTGGTCCTGTGTATACGTGTGACAAACCAGAAAAAGAATTTCCATCTGCAGGTCTTAGGAGCATGTGATAAGAGATGGACATGGATGAATTATCATTAACCACAAGGGTGGGCATGCCTCATCAAACTCCTGAAGAAAATGAGACTCTCCAGAGTTGAGAAGCTTCACATGCCTCCCTTAGATTTATTTCTACGCTGAGTGTTTTGATCTATTTATATTACTCATGTTACCAGGAAAAAAGGCCATGTGACTTAATTTCAATCTAGAGCTCTTTGAAAACAATTATAGATTCATTTAAGTACACAATGGATTCTTATTGTTCTTAAACACAGTACTGTGATCTCTGGAGATCTGACTTAGTCTGATAAGTACATCACATCAATAATGTAAAGATGAAGCTATTTATAGAGTTTTTGTCACATTTCATTTTTACATTTCTATGTCCTCAGAGCTATTCTGGAATTTGATGACAGCACTTTCCATGAGGAATTGGTACTGGTTTTCTCTGTTGAAAATATATAATAAAGGAGTACTTTTTTGGTATTCTTTGATTGAATATGAAAGCAAATACTCTCATGTTTAGAGGATCCATTCTAAATGCTTATTTCTTTGTCCATATCATTAGTAATAGTAGTAGATATAATAAAAGATATGTAGGTATTTATTATAGGACATAAGAAAATGATTGCCTATAGTCTGGAAAAACAATAAGGAAGGAGAGTCAATAAAATACACTGAACACTTCTTGTACACCAGATACAGCACTAGCTGCATTCACGTGTTGTCACATTTAATTTTTACAACCATTCTGTAAGGACAACATTTTTACCCCCGGTCTATATTTTATTTTATTATTATTTTTCAGGGAAGATTAGCCCTGAGCTAACATCTGCCGCCAATTCTCCTCTTTGTGCTAAGGAAGACTGGCCCTGAGCTAACCTCTGTGCCCATCTTCCTCTACTTTATAGATGGGACGCCTGCCACAGCATGGCTTGACAGGTCGTGCATAGGTCCACACCTGGGATCCGAACCGGCAAACCCCAAGCTGCCAAAGCAGAATGCATGAACTTAACCACTGAGCCACTGGGCAGGCCCCTATTTTATTTTTTTAATCAACTATCCTCACCATGCTTTACATTAGTTCCTCAGACCTTACTCCTCTGATAGCTTAAAGTTTGTACTCTCCAGTCTATATTTTAGACATACACACATAGAAAGAGGGAAAAAGAGAGAACACTTCAGAAAACTGCTTGCCCCTAGTCTCATAGCTCTATAGTAGCATTGTCCTTAGTTAAATTTGAATTAATTACTAACTGCTCTATTCTTTCTACTGCATCATCATAACTATCTTTCAATGTGACAAAAGTGAAAAAGTAAAGCACAAAAGTGTCTTTCATAGTCCAAATCAGAGGGACGATGTTATATTATGGTGAGAAAGCCAGGATTCAACTTGTTCTCACAGATAGGTAAAGAAGCTAGGAAACTGTTTTATGGGAAAGAATCTGCATAACAGATATTGTAAGGTAATGGAGACTACAGAGAAGACTGTATCAGTAAAATGAAGGCCCTTTCCTTTCTAATAATTCACACAAAAAGATAATAAGGGCTGTAGGTACAGTTAGACCTAGCTGATCTGCCTCCGGAGGAGGAGATAGGAAAAACTAGAGTATTCCTTCTCCATTTCACACCATTCTTAAAATGAGAACATCTAATAAATGATTACATTGGACTCAGCATCAACTGGTTTTTTTATAGGCATAATATTCTGTACCCTTCTTGATTTTTACCGTTATTTACACACTTTTTTTTTTGCTTTAAGTACCCTCCCTTCTTCTACCTTGAAACTCATGTTATTGTTTCTTTGCATGTATTTTTATCTCTTCTGTAAAGTATATATTCTTAGAGTAGTTTAAAAAAGTGTATTATGTTAAATTCAGTCATCTGAATTATACTGTATCATATAATGTAATATTAAGATATATTTATATTGTGCATGTCACTGTACTTCATATATGTTGACTGCTGTATAATATTCCATTAGGTGAAGGTTCTACAGTTCATTTATCTACTCTGTGTTGATAGGCATTTGGGTTTTTCTAGGTGGTTGTTATTTTGAAAAATACTGCCACGAGCATTTCTTGTACAGGTTTCCTGGTTTATTTTTGTAAGAGTTTCTATTGGGTATAAAGCTAGGTGTGGAATCGTTGGGTTGTAGGATATGTGAATGTTCAACTTCGTAAGAGAGTGCCAGTTTTAAAAAGTTTACCAATTTATATTCTGCTCAGAAGTATAATAGAGAACCTATGAATTCATATCTGTATTCACTTTTCTTGGAATTAATATATTTTGTGCAACACTTTGATGCTGTATGAAAAAATTATTTTCATCATGGCCAACATTTTTTTAATGGATTACTGAGTTTTGGCCCTTTATTTTTTGAAGTAGTTCTTTTTGGTAACTACTTTTAGAGTTGTTGCATTCCAGTTATCTTGTAAACATTTTCTGGAATAAAGACAGACTTGTTTCCATTATTCTATCGATATTAAAATAACTACTAAATAGATTATAGTCAAAACTATTATTTGAAACAAGCTTGCTTAATTTTTGGAGACATAATTACTGATACAGCTAATAAATTAGTGGCACACAATCTCTTTTACACATGGTGATCGACGATACCCAGTATCTCTTAACTTGTAATAGAATAATCTGTTGAGAAACAATTTCTCATTTATTGGCAATATAAACAGACTTCCAAAAGATGAAAACCTTAAAGTTATTTGGCAATGTCTGGATTTATTGTTCCTACTGAATTCCATCTTCTTTAATATGAATTCAAAACATATGCATCATTTTTTTCCAGTTTTTTGTGATTTAAAAAATCTGTTGAATAAATTTCCTATGTCTTCATTTCAGTACCCAATAAAAAGTAGGAAAGTCAGGGTAAAGGTGGCATTAGAAAAATTTCTCTGGTTATGTAAGAATTTACAACACTAGTGAGATTCTTAACCATAGCCAGATTCTATCTTCCGTACAAAAACTACAACTAGGTTGCTGCCCTACTGTCTCCCTCAGTTCATTTGCTATTTCAAGTCCCAGACCCTAGACTATCACAAGCTATTATATGCCACTATTGAAAGAGATAGAATATAGTCATAATGTAACAATAATGTTCAATTAGGCAAGAAATAATCACTAACATTTAGCTAATATAATACCTAACATTGATTGTGCATCTAGTATATCACATACTTTTTAAACTGCTTTATATAGAATAAGTAATTTCTTTCTCACAGAACTCCATTCATGATTATGATGTACTGAGGCATGCTTTGCTCTGTATTTAATCTACTTGAGATTTGCAGAATTTCTTGAATCTAAAAACTTACATTTTTCCCCTAGATGGGGATATTTGGATGATTATTTCTTCGAATGTGCTTTTTGCCTCATTTTGTCCTCTCTTTCTGGAGCTTCATATGTTCAGTCTTTTGATATTATCCCACAATTCCTTGAGACCCATTTTTCTCAATCTTTTCACTCTCTGGTTTTCAGATTGAATAATTTCTGTTGCTTTACGTGAAAGTTTCTCTGTCATATTTATTCTTCTTTTAAGCCAATCTAAGAATTTCTTATTTCAATTATTATATTTTTAGTTTTAATATTTACACTTTAATATTTTTATAGTTTCTGTTTTAAATAGTTGTAATACGTTTCTTAATACTTGACTTCTGAGTCTAACAATTGTTTCATGTCAATGTCATTCTCTATGGATTTTATTTTTTCTTGAAAATGAGTCATTATCCTATTTTCATGCATCAAGATATTTTGGACAGCATCATAGACATTGTGAATATCATGTTATAAAGATTCTGGATTCCATTACATTCTTCTGAAGGGTGTTGATTTATTTTTTGTAGCATGCAGTTAACTCGAATAAACTCAAACAAATATTTTTGTACACATTGAACCATTTTTAAGTTTTGTAGTCCTAGTGTGAGGCTAGCCCCCTCCTCTCCCTCACCACACAATAATTTAGTCTTGATGTGTCACTGAAGCTTTAGGCAACTTTGTTTACGGATTATTAATATTTTTTATAGAGGCAGGACTGTAGCACTGGTGTCTTCATGAATACGTTGCTCAGGCATTCAGATTTTAGGAAAGTCATGCTGACCTTAGCTAACAGCAAGCGGATAGTACTAACTCTCAAGGAAAATAATATCAATGAACATAAGCATCCCCAAAAGAAATCTCATCCATGTGGGAAAAAGCCTCATTAAATACCTAGGTTTTAGTGACTCTTATACATTATTTGAGGCAGAAACATTGCCCCAATTTGAGTCACAAGGACAAAGCTTCTTAATATTTTCTGTTTGGGGTATAGAGGAGCTAAAAACTAAAAGTTCCACACATACTTACTTTGTTGTGCTGAATTCTTATTACAGACCATTTTCCTGAAGATAGTGCCTAAAAGAGCCACATAATTTTTTTTTAATCTGATGGAAATAATAAGAGAGCTACCAAGACAAATAATTATGGACAAGCAAAGATATCAGAGAAAATAGATGCATTTTGATGTAAACTGACACTGTACTGCTCTTCTCCTTGAGGCATTTGCAGGTACGTAGGGAGTGTAGATTTGACAGGCTGAAAAACTGAGCTGAATGCAGTAGCTAAGAGACTAAGAAGCTGTCTTGGCAGTCTTATTTGGCTATGAAGACAAAAATTTGAGTTGAACAAGGCAGCGAGGACCTAAGGGGAAAAAATCCTAGATGGAAAAGAATTACAGAAATAAGATCACCAGGTGGTGCCGCTTTTATTTGTCCATGCGTTTGTAATGTCTTTTAGTTATCTAAGCATAATAGCTGAGTAGATAAGTTTCTATATTCTTACTAATATTTTGTCTACTTGTCATATTTACTACTGTATAAATAGCATCGAAATATCAAGCTATAATGATTGAATTATTATTTCTTCTATTAATTCTATCAGTTTTTGCTTCATGTATCTTGAGGCTATATTGTTAGGTAAATATTTATTTAGATTTTTTTTAATTATTGATATATTTACCCCTCTGTCACTAAGAAATATGTCTCTGTCTCTAGTAATATTCATTTTCTTGAAGTTTATTTTGTCTGATATTAATATAGCCATTCCAACTCTCGATGATTACTATTCGCACAGTATCTTTTTCTATCCATTTACTTCAACCTTTTTTTTAAAAAAGTAATCTTCATGCTTTATAGTCAGGTGAAGGTGGATCTTACTTTTTAATCTAGTCCGACATCCTCTGTCTTTTAGTTTTGAGTGTTTAGTCCATTCATATTTACTGTGATATTGATATGTTTGAATTTGCACAGCCCATTTTGCTGTTTTTTTTTCCTATGTATCTTGTATGTCTTTTGACCCTCTACTTTTTTTAATGTCTTCTATTGTGTTAAACAACTATTTTGTATTCCATTTTAACTCCTCTATTCATTTTTAATTATATACTTTTCAGTTTATTTTTGTGATGACTCCTGGAACTGCAAAATGCACCTTTAACTCATCATGATCTGCTTCAAGTTAGTAAAGATTTGATTCTATTAAAATATAGCATCTTTGCACTAATGTAGCTCCATTTTCTCTGCACCTCAGCTTTTGTGCTATTATTGTCATATATACTACATCTGGGTACTTATGAACCCAACAATGTAGAAATGTAATTTTGCTTTAAGCTATCATATGATTTTTAGAAAAATTAAGACAAAATGTATACACACACACACACACACACACAGTCACACAGTAATTCTTATTTAACTATATATTTGCCATTTTTTGTGCCCTTCATTCTTTTCTGTGGATCTGTGTTACCAACTGGAGCTATTTCCTTTCAGGCTGAAGGACTTCCTTTAGCATTTATTGTAATGCAGCTCTGCTAGAAATGAATTCTCTGTTTTTGTGTATCTGGGCATGTCTTTACTTACTTTGAATTTTAAAGGGTAATTTCACTGGATATAGGATTCTTGATTGCCAGGTTATTTTTTCTTTAAACCCTTCAAATATTTTATTCATTTCCCTTTGTCCGCCATGATTTCTGATGAGAAAATGTTGCCTCTCTCATGGCTTTCTCTTTATCTTTTATCAGTTTGACTACAACGTCTCTAGGTGTGATTGTCTTTGTATTTATCCATCTTAAGTTCTGTGAACATTTTGAACCTGCCAATTAATGTTACCCACAAAATTTGAGAATTATTTTATTTCTTCTTCCTTCAAATATTTTTTCTTTCCTTTTAGTTTTCGCTTTCATTCTGGAATTCCCATTACACATATTTTGGAAAACTTGACATTGTCACGTCTTCGAGATTCTGTTCATTTTTCTTCAGTATTGTTTTCTTCTGTTCTTTGGCTTGGATAGTTCTGCTGATTAATCTTCAAGTTCAGTTATTGTTTCTTCTGCCATCTGAAATCTCTTATTAAACATCTGCAGAAATTTTTCATTTCAGTTACTTAATGATTCACCTGTAATATTTTAAATGTTTTGTAGTTACCATTGTAATGCTGGAATTTCCAATTTCCTAAATCATTGTTAGACTATTTTTATTTTATTCTTTGAACATATTTTCCTTTACTTCTTTAACATTGTTATATGAGCTGCTTTTAAATTGTCATTTGCTAAACTCCAAGTGTGGAGTCATTCAAAGTCAATTTATATTGACTGATTTTTAGCAGAGTATGATTCATATTTTCATTTGTTTGGGTGGTTACTCATTTCTGGTTGAAAACTGAACATTTTAGATCATATTTTGCAGCAGTTCTGAATTCTGTTTTTTTTTTCTGTTTTTCCTCTGAAGTTGTTGGTTTTTGTTTTGTTTTGTTTTAGTAACATGGGCCTAAACAATATATTCTGTCTCCTTCATGATGTGCAATCGCTGATGTTTCTGGTGAGTTCATTTGGATTTTTGTGTTTTAGTCTGTATGCCTAGATATCTCACCTGCATCTGAATTTTAGGGGGTACCCAATAATATGTGCAGAAATTGTGCTCGGATACCTCAAGACTTTAAGACTTTCAACCTCTGCCAAGCAAACTATGTGGAGATTGAGTAATAAATTTGAGGTTGATGCCAGCTCTCAAGTGTTCCTTCTTGTATCTCCCTTGCATGTGCATAATTCAGCCCTTTTAGGATTTCGCCATTAAATTTATTGTTAGTCTACTGACCATCCTGTTGCAAGACCACAACCTTGGTCTGGCTAAGCTGTGGGTATTTCCTGCCCATTAAACTGAAACAGCTTTGAGAGTAAAATACAGCAGTTGTAATAATTAAGCCAGAACAATGTGCAAAGACTGAGACTATACAGGTCAAAGAGGATGAATGATCATCTATCTAGAGGTGTATTTTATGTAGAGGAACAAAGTACAGAGCTCCTGGTTTCATTAATATTTATAAGTCAAGCTCAGGAACCTTGGAACTCTTGGTACAAAATTATCTTCAATTAGTATAAAATACAATGTTTTTATATTGAGTTTTTAGAGATCTTTTCATTTTTGAACCTACTTGTCTTAGAGCTTTCTACTTTTTGTTTTATTAATTACCTCTTTTAGCCAGTATTTTCGTGGTATCCCTGACTTAAACTAACTTAACTAAGTAAAACTTGCACCTTTTGGAATATATATCGGTTAAGGAATGTTTCTGTAATAAATATCATACATAATACAAAATTTTATCTTGATTCTTTTGATCCCTTATCAATTAAATTTCAGTTTAAAAAATTACCTTATAGGGACCAGTCAAGTGGCATAGTGGTTAAATTTGCACACTCTGCTTTGGTGGCCTGGGGTTCATGGGTTCAGATCATGGGCGTGAACCTACACACTGCTCATCAAGTCATGGTGTGGTGGCATCCCACATATAAAGGAGAGGAAGATTGGCACAGATGTTAGCTCAGGGACAAGCTTCCTCCAGCAAAAGGAGAAAGTTTTGCAACAGATGTTGTCTCAGGGCCAATCTTCCTCAACAACAACAGCAACAACAAAATTACCTTATAGTCACTAAATCTGTTGTTTGTTTAGAGAAATGTGGAATTATTCTCTGAGAACTCCTCTAATAGGCCTGTGTGTTTCAAATTGTCTTTTATAGACTGTGCTATCTTTGTAGCTTCATCAGCAGTCAATCTAATTCCCCTCAGGGATCTCACAACTTAGAGTTATTGCCAATATTAATTCATTGATTCAGGAAGGAAGCAAAAGAGTAATGTCAGGATCCACCTGGTAGAAATATCCTCATTCCTTTTTTGATATTTAAATTTCCTTGTTAGTGAAGTTCCTTTGCTTGTAAAAGGAAGAAAAAATAATATCTTTTTCATAAGAATACTTTTCTATAACTATTGTTCTATTCTTCCTTTCTTTCCTATCAAAGAAATAGAGAGATTATTGTAGCCTATCAATCCTGTAATTTATTTCTCTAACTGGAATGTTTTATTTATGGGAAATAAAAGAACATCTGGTCTACTATACAGTTTGATCCTTAGGAGTAGAGTTTACTTGAAGGCTGAAGATGAGCTTTAGAAAATGTAATACCACTATCCTGTTATATAAATGAATGATGATACTTTAAAAACTCCAATTCAACTGTGACATTGTTTTTATTGACCAAACATGTCTTTTTTATTTATAATTTTGCTCTTTTAATGAGCATAGAAAAGAATATAAACTGAGGGGAAAAAACCTACTTTACCCTCTGGTTATGCCTATAGAAATGAAAATTAAATTAAACTATCCTGCAGCACTATCACTTGGATATGGGAATATTTTAACAGGTGATAAATGTCAAGATTCAGTGTGCGCAATCACTTTTCACACAGCTATTAACACAGCTGAAAATTGTCCTAACAACATCAAAAATATGTTACGTGGGAAGTTGTCTAAAATGGAACATGTAGCAATTTCATGACTCTAGTCTCTTTTAGCCCTTAAAACAACTCCAAATGGAAATCAGTTGCAAAAAGGTGTCTCTGGGGAAAAGTAATGTCAAGCTCATGTATCTTCAGGAGTTCAGCCTTCATCTACCATTTTCATACGCATCTTCCATGTTACAAAGTCACAGATTTAATAGAAGGATAATTTATTGAAATTAGCTATTTGGTTCAATGACCTGCTATGTTGATTGCTGAAGTCTTTAAACAATTCTGTGTCTCTCACGTAGTATGATGGTAGTAGTTAAAATTTTAAATGACAAGAGTAGCTTAGAAGTTCAAACGTAAGTATGAAAGAAATAAATGATACCTACTATGCAGTTCAGCTATGAAAAATAAAATGTGAAAATCTGTTTTCATTGTTTAACAATTTGAATTTCATTTTGATTTATATGTTTGTGAACCATTATATTCTCAATCTCTAAGGAAAAGCCCTCCAAATCATTACTATCCCTTCCAAAGTTTACGTACACATCCTTAGGCATGATTTGTGATCTGTTTTGCTATTTAGGTCCACATCATCTTTGTTAACATTGATTCAAGTTTTGCCTTCCATGATCTATCTATAGATTAAAATCTACTGTATATTCAGCTACCATTAACTCTGCAGGTTAACCAGCACAGGTTCATTTAGTTAATAAATCAATAGTCACATCTTAAATTTATTTCTCTGATTTAAGAAATTCTTCAATTTTTTCCTCAAAGGAGCTCTATGCATGTCTCAAATGTCCCTTTATCTGTGAAAATTTTATCAAGACATCATTTAACAGTTCTTGGGAATTTTAATTATTTATAATATTTTTATTTACATATAAATATATATTTATAAACATGCATATATTTACAAATGTATTTCTACCTGACGTTTTCTACTTTTTCCATAAATGAAACTCCCACAGTTTTTAGACTTTTATTTTATGAACACAAGAATTCTAGCCTAGAGGTACTGGTTTATTTCAAAATAGGATGTAAACTTTTCCAAGAATGTCCTACTTTAAATCCATAATATGGTGGACTACTTATTTGTAAAATTCTAGCATATATGAGTGAAATCAAATCTTAGTCCTTCTTATTATATAATGACTGGAAATGTAAACTATTACTTTTATTTATTTTGAAATATTTTGAGATTTTGAGATTTTAGAGAAGAGTAATAGCACATCTTTTTGGATAAATAGTAAAAAGTCAAACATTAATTTCTAGAGAGCAAATAAGTTTTATCACAAGAAGAGTTTCCGTGAAAATGTTCCAATTTATGTTTGATAGGCCTTCAATGAAATATCACAGAATTAAGAACATTAAATGGTAGTGTGTTATTATGAAAGGAAAAAATGGTAAGTAAGACTTCATCAAAATTAATTAAATTCTGCTCCATGAAAGACAGTGTTAAGAGAATGAGAAGACAAGTCACAGACTGGAAGAAAATGTTTGCAAGACACATAACTGACAAAGGACTTGCATCCAAAATATACAAAAAACACTTAGAATGCAACAATAAGAAAATGAACAATGGAATTCAAAAGTGGGCAAAAGGTCTGATCAGATATCCCAACAAAGAAGACATATAGATAGCGAGTAATCGTATGACAGGATGTTCAATATCATGTCATCACTGAATTGAAAATTAAAGCAACAATGAGATATATCAGTACACACTTATTAGAATGGCTAAAATCTCAAACACTGACAAGACCAAGTGCTGAGCAATGAAGAGAAACAGGAAATATTATTCATTGCTGGTGGGAATGCAAAATGACACAGCCACTTTGAAAGTATTTGGCAGTTTTTTACAAAGCTGAACATTGTCTTCCTGTATGATCCAGCAATTGCTTTCCTAGGTATTTTCTCAAATTAATTGATAACTATGTCCCCCAAGAATCTGCACATGATTGCTTATAGCAGCTTTATTCATAATAACCAAACCTGGAAGCAGCCCAGATTTCCTTCAAAAGGTGAACAGGTAAACAAACTGTGGTACATCCATATAATGGGATATGGTTCAGTGACTTCAAAAGCATGAGCTTTCAAGTCAGGAAAATATATGGGTGAAAATATACGGGTAAATGCAAATTTCTCAGTGAAGAAGTCAGTGTGAAGAGTTTACAAATGTATGGTTTCATTTGTATGACATTCTGAAATAGGCAACTATCCAGTCTAGTAAAAAGTTTAGCAGCTTTGAGGGGTTCATGGAGATAGAGTGAAAGTTGAATAGGGAATCAAAAGAGTTTTTAGAGAAGTGAAACTATTTTCTATGATATGATAACGGCAGATAAATGACACTGAAATTGTCACAACCCAGAGAATATTATAGCACAAAAAATGAACCTTAATGTATGTAAATTTTTAAAAAATAGAATTTATCATGTCAGGCAACCCAGAAAGGAGCACAGAAACTGATAAGAGAATCTAACTTTATTGGAAATATATGAAACCACCTCACTGAAGGGATGGCGGAAAAGGTGCTGGCCTAAGTAACCAAGAAATGAGTTGACTCGCAAAAGTCGTGGTGAAAGGAATTGTATATGAGCATGGTGCTCCATTTGATAAAGTTTCACATGAGAATATGTGTTAATAATTCTAATACTGCTATATATGTATGCTAGAATTGAACAATTATTAAGTAAGTATAGATGGCAAGTGATGGGAGCCATGATTTTCACAGTTGGAGTGGAAAGTTCCAGAAAAGTAAAGGGATAAGCTTAGAATGACCCATATGAGTTGGAGACACCACTATGAACTCTTGTTTAGCTTAGTAGAGACAAAGATGTTACACATGGAGATATTTATAGGTGTCACATATACACTGGTTAGTATGCACAAATATATTTCCTTTCTCTGTCAACTGAGAGCGCCTAAAAGCAATAAGATCCCAGTAGCCACAAGCATACCAAGTTCACATATCTTGTTTTCTAACACCATTCCTCAATAAAAGGAATAAGGGCTCCCTGGAGAAATGGCTGATTCTAGGACTAGGGTAGGAAATACACAAGATGAGCCTGGAGCATCTTGAAGTGCCAGAAAATAAAGTGTTCATAACAAACAAGTAAACAAACAAACCCCATATTGATGGGGCTAGGTCAAAGAGACATGGGAAGCAACTGAAAAGCTCCCCATGGCCGAAGCTGAAACAATCTGAGCAACAAAATAAGTAAAGAAGTGCTGGATTATAACCCAAAGTATAAAATAAACATCTGTGAGTCCATACTAATATAAATACATGAATAAATGGGAGAGAAAACAGAAATCTCTTAGGCATCAAACTTCCGAGTAATTTATGCAGACACTGCCTTCAAAGAGGGGGAGCATGACTCCCCACTTCTTTAGTGTCAGCTGTGCATAGAGATTTCCTTCCAAAAAGGACAGTATGAAAGAAGGAAAGAGAAACCTGGTAAACACTGTCTCAGCCAGGTGATCACAGTCAATTTCAACAGTAATAATTCATGTTTAGAGATTGCATCTTTGATATGATATGATAAAAATGGCCTGTTACCTTTGTGTTCTTTCTCCACAATACTCAGAAACACAGTCTAATCATGAGAAAAACACATCAGACAAATTCTAATAAAAGGACATCCTAGAAAATACCTGATCAGCATTCTTCCAAATTGTTGAGGCCGTCAAAAACAAAGAAATTCGGAAAAACTGTCATAGCCAAGAAAACGATGGTTAGGGGGACATGGCAACTAAATGTAATCTGTATCCTGTGTGGACTCTTGGAACAGAAAAAGAACATTAGGTAAAAAACTACGGAAATCTGAATAATATTTGGATTTTAATTAATAATAGTATGCCAATATTGCACTATTAATTGTATTAAATGTACCATACTAATGTAAGATGTTAGTAATATAGGCAACCGGGTGAAACAGTATGGAATCTCTCCATATTATCTTATTTTTTCTGTAAATCCAAAACTATTCTAAACAATGAAGTCTATTTTTTAAAAGATTTTTAATTTCATTTGCATTATCTTTTCCTAGATAGATTTCTTGTTTGAGAATATTTTTTTCTGCAGTACTGTGAGGTGTCATTTATTGTCTTCTGACATCTAGTGTTTCTGAGAAGAAGGCAGTCTTAATTTATATCATGATTTCCCTATATATAATATGTCTTTCCCCTACCTTAACCCCCTAGCTGTTTTAAAGGTCTTTCTTTGTCTTTGTTTTCAGTGATTTGAGTATAATGTCATTAGATATGATTTTTTTTTTTTGAGGAAGATTGGCCCTGAGCTAACATCCATGCCCATCTTCGTCTACCTTATATGTGGATACTTGCCCCAGCGTGGCTTGATAAGTGGTGCATATGTCCGCATCCAGGATCCAAACCAGCGAACCCCAGGCCACGGGAGTGGAGCATGCAAACTTAACAGCTATGCCACCGGGCCAGCCCCATTGATGTTACTTTAGTGATATTTATTTTTTGTTGGTTTGCTGAGCTCTGTGAATTGATCTTTCAGGAATATAGTCAGCCATTATTTCTTCAAATAATTTTTATGCCCCCATTGTCTCTCTACCCTTCTTCTGGGATTCAAATTAAAATTACATCAGACCCCTTGATATTGTATTATTGTATTACAGGTCCTGCGATACCATCAGTTTTACTTCCCTATCATTCAGATTGGAAAATATATGTTGATTTATCTTAAAGTTTACTAATCTTTTTTTCTTCTCCAGTCTGCTATTAATAGCATCACTTCTTATATCTGTGTGTACAAATCAGATATCAGACTGTATTTTTCACATCTATAATTCTCATTTTTTAAAATATTTGCATCTCTTTGTTGAGAAATATGTTCAAACATTTTGACTATCTTTTCATTTTTATAGTAGTTTCTTTCACTTTTAACGCTTATTTCCAACATCACTGTCATCTTGGGATCTGTTTCTATAGAGTTTTTTCCCCCTTAATCTTGAGTCACATTTTCCTTTTTGTGTCTTTAGCTATTTCTCATTGATATACTAGATCATGTCATATGGATTCCATTTTCATCCTCTGAAGAGTATTATTTTTCTTCTAACAGACAGTTAAATTACTGATTGATGATTTGTGGAAGTTTGGATTTACACCCTGTTGTGTCAGAATCAGTTTTGCCTTCTTCCAGAGATATACTTCCTACTCCTATGACATAGCCCTTTTTGCATTTTAATTGAAAGCCCAAGGTGTTTATTGAGTGCCTCTAAATAACTTAAATTTCTGTCTGTCATAGTAGGCATCTGTTTTAGTAGCTTCACAGCTTTATCAGTCTTCTGGTTATTGCTTTCCATGGGACTGCTTGGATTATCTCTCAACACATGTAAAGTTCAGGAAGTAACCAAGGATTTGAGGGGTGTTCATATGCCAATTTTAGAGCTTTCTCTATGGGGCTTTTTCCTTTTGAAGCTTTTCTCTCTGATTTTCCAAATGCTATAGTGTAGTAGTTCTGACCTTTGTTCTTTGATACCTCAGCTCATAAAAAGACTCCACTCTTTGTTGAAGGTAACCACCTTGAAAAGTACAGACCAGAGACTGGTTTTGTGGAAAAGCAAAAATAATACTGTCATTCTCTTTCTAGAAGGCCAGTTCTTCTGTTTCTGCATGTTTTTGTTCACTTTTAATTTTATTCCAATTTTTTTTTTGTATTTTTGTATTTCTACAATATTTTACCATTGTTGTGTACAGGATGTCTTGTTTGATACAAGGTCTCTGTCATTTCTGAAACCACAACCAATCTTCCAATTTTTGTAGCCTCATGTTTTCCATTTCTTTCTGTCTCTCTCTCTCCCTTTCTCTCTCTCTCTTTCTGTTGCCTTCTCTGTAATTTCATGTCTTCTAATCTACCTATTACCTCTTCCACTGTGGATTCAGCTGGTTAATCAATCTTTTGAATTTTTTATTTCAATAATGGTATTTTCATTTCTAAAAGTTTAAATTGTAGTTTTTCAAATATAATTCTTAATTTTATATTTTCTTTGTCTTTTGTAATACATTCATACCTTTATTTTTACTTTTCAAAGTATATTACATATGCTAATTTTATTTATTGTGTGTGTTACTTCTAATAACTGCTTGTAGTGCATCAGGTTCTATATTATTGTTTCAGTTCATTCCCGTTCATAGTGCATTGTTTCCTCATTTGCTATAGGTATATTTTGTTAATGCCGAACTTAGATTCTTTGGAATTATATGTTTGGGCTCTAGGTTCAAATTATGCATTCCCCAGAAATTATTTATTTTTGCCAAGCCTATGGTCCATATATTTGTCAAGTCCATGGGTCACTACCAATCCAGACAAAGTAAAATAAAATATTTTTCATGTGGATTTTTAGAACAAACAGTAGTGTAAATTTTAGCCACAGCCCTTATGTGAATCCAGATATTATTTTCTTCATCCAAATAAAAATCAAAATGAGTTAAGTATTCCTGAAATATCTGTATCCAGAGGACAGGTTTTTTCCCTAGTTCACTCATTAAATTTTTGTTTGTCTATTATTTTGGTTCTGTATGTGATACTTTAATTTGCCTCTCATCTTGCATGGAGTTCCAGGGTTTTTCTCATTTCTTGTGTGCATCCATAGATTATTTGCCTCTTTAAAAAAAGCCAGCTTCTGTGCTTGTGTTCTTCCATAAATATATGCATTTTCATGATTTCTAAATGCCAAGGTTTCCTTCAATTTCTTACCAGACTGATGCACACATACAAATGTCTGTGCTCTGTACTAGAAAAATTTCCACAATAATTACCCTCCCCTACTTTTGCCAAAAATGGGAGTTCTCCAAAATATACATCTATAAAATATGGTTTCATTTTCATCATTTTAAGGGCATTGTCAGGATAGATGAGGTGTTCATTTATTTTTGAAAATAACAGATACTTAAATTAATGTATTTTCCAACAAATACTTTTTCAGAACCTCTTATTGTAAGCTACTATCTGCAAACCGAGGATACAGCTGACATAAGATAAACACTGTGCTTCTTAAGGCTTACTGTCTGAAAGATAATAGCTGTTAAAAATAATTGTGCAAAGGAGGATTTGAATATAGTTGTGATAGATCTAACAAAGGTAAGATACAGGGAAATAAAAGAACTAAAGTAGAGCAAGAAAGGAAAGTGCCATGTAAGCTGAGATGAGAATCCTGATTAGAAGTTAGTCATTCAAACAGAGGGAAGGTTATAATTTGTATAGAAAATACCAATGTGTATAAAACTATTGAGTTTGGTAGAAACTTAACGAGTTTAAGATACTGACATATGGGAAAAGTGGTGGGAGATGAGAATAAAAAGAGAGATAAGAGCCAGGCCATGGATTTGTTGCTACTGCCAATTTTAATTATATTGAACTTTAACCTTCTTCCACGTAATCACTTATTTATTCATTCAGTCAGCCATTGATTTAGTAATTCAATATTTACTGTGGCCTTACTCAGTGTCAGGTCCCGCTTCAGGAAATGAAGTGACAGTGGTCAACAAGACTGAGAGTCTCTGCCATCAGAGAGTCGAGAATTTAATGAGGGAAGACAGACTCTCCATGTGTAAACAGATACATATGATACATTTCAACTGACATTTTTCTTCTGGTCCCATTCGTTTTGCCTATCAGAATGATAATTCTGGGAAAATGCTTTCATTGCAAAATTTCTATAATATGGACTTACTCCATAAATACAAGATTATGTATAGAGTTGAGTGATATGTTCACAGTTGATGTTGGTATATTTCAGTACAGTTGTACTGGTAGTTTGTGGCTGGCCTCATTTCTGATTGGTTCAGATCTATGGCATATCTATGCCATACTGGTTCTTTATCATTTCGCATATTATCCATGTTCTCCCTGCAAGATGAATGTTCTATTTCTGTAGCTCTATTAAAGGCCAATTGCAGTGGTCCATAGGAGAGATTATGAAGTTTGGGTTAGGATATTTTTCATAGATGCATAAGAGTTGAATAGATTCCAGCACAATTTAAGAGGGAGAATAAACAGAACTTGATGACAGACTAAATATCAAGTAGATGTGAAATGTAGGTAATATAGGAATGTTTTAGGACAACATAAATGTATGGCTTATACATATGGTTAGTGGTACTTAGAGAACCCTGGAGGCATAGTTATTTAGGTGGAGAAAGTATATTGTTTTGGATATTTTTTGAATTGCTTGTATTATATCAAATGAAGTGATTTATTAAAATGTTTAGATATGTAGAGAGTTCTGAATTGGGGATTATTAAGTAAAATAGTAAAACATTGAAGCTATAAGAGTGGATGAGATTTCCCAGGGAGAGAATATGAAATAAGAACAGTGCCAGGAAGAAGCCTTAAGGAAATCATATTCAAAAGTTAGATAAGAAAGAAGTGTCAACAAAGGCAACTGAGAAGGACAGAAATGAAGAAAGCCTGGTGTCGTGGTCAAGGAAATAGAAGTTTTCAAGAAATAAAAAGTAGTCAGCCATCGAAGTTCAAAAGAGGTCAAATGGCATAGGGATCTTTGTTTCATTCTCTCTACAAAAAAAATATATTAGTATCTGAAACATTTTAAGCACTCCTCTAGGTTCTGGTAACACACTGACTGTCTGTTCTGATCCTAAACTTCCTAAGTGAGAATGATAAGTAAGAAAGTGTTTTGTATAGTGTGGTAAATTATTATCATTAATATTATTGAAGAACGTCTAGCATTAAGAACTGTAAAGATCAACTAAGATCTTTAGCAACGTTGTCCAGCACAATTGTATCATTTTACATTTTAATTTTTTTCCAAATTTTAGGCGTTAAAGAACTAAATAATCCTTAATGTTACAGGCTTTTAATTGACACTAGCCCTGATATTGGTTCCCCTACATTAAGCTAGCATGTATCGGTTTAAAACCCAAAGTACCCATCCAGGTTCCCTGCTTCCTTAGTTACATTCATGTGTAAATGTCTGTTTCTTTAACCTTTGAATCCCTGAGCTTTACAGCCAAATAGAAGTTAGTTAAAGCCCACGTGGCCTCACACTAAAGTTGTGGCTAATCATAGGTCCTTGAAGTTTATTACAGGGACACTGATGTCCAGAGAATATCAAGAAGCTGAAGCTTCTCAGACCCCAACTCCTGGGCTTCCTGGCACCAGAATCCACTATCCACCATGGAGGCAGCCAACCAAGAACATCCACTTGCAGATTCCCTTATCTCACCATCCCCCCTCCCTGCAAGCAGCCTCACAAGGTCAAATGCAGGCTGGTGGGAAAGCATAAATGGAAGGTCACAGGCTCCCCTCCTCACAAGCAGCAAAACTTCAAAACCCTTTACCCACTTCTTAACAGGGAGCCAGCAGTTCTTAACGTGCTAGGCTGCTGCATGGTCCCCTTGCCTGGCAAAGAAAATAAAAGCTGATTTTTTTCCTTTACACCTAAAACACTGTTCTCATTATTTAGATTGGCACCGAGTTCAGAGACTGAACTTTCGGTACCACTAATATGTATTTTTCATTTTGCTATTATTTTGTTTGTTTTACATAATCATCTAACATACACTTCACAAATGTTGCACATAAACTTATCCATCAGATACTATGGTTTAACCTCTAGGGAAAACATACACTTAGAATCAACTGATTTTAAATGACTAGGATTAAGTATGTTTGTTACCTGTGCTAGCCAAGGGAAGAAATGTGGCTTTAAGTGAGACCGAGAGACTCAATCGCAGTATTCAGAATTATAAGCTGCTTGAAAGCAGGGACTGTTCTCTGTTCCACAAACTGGCATTAATTACTAAGCTTGATGCTTGATTGGAGTGCAAATAAAATTCTGATTGAAAAAGTATATGTAGGTATATGAAACAGGGGAAACTATGGATCTCCTCTAATTGAGCTATTGTTTCTAGCCATGATAAACTATTATATTCATAAACAACCTATTTAATCTCAAACTAATAAAAAATCATATAGTATGCTAGTTGCTTTATTATTTGACAACAAAAGACTTTGAAATAAATGAATTTAATGTAATAATTGTTCTGATAAATCCCTTCTGACAATCAGAACTACAGTCTTTATTGCAATAACATTAAATAAATTTCTCTTATGAGATGGTGATCTATGGTAGTAGCTACATTTGTTACACGGTAGGCCTTTGATGTTAATAAATTTAAACTACAGGTTTCAAATATTCATCAGTGATCCATGGAAAGTCCATAATACTATAATTTGTAATTTTGGAGAAACACAAATGTGAATAGAATACACGATGAATATTGAGTTGGGGAACAAGTCACTTAGGGAGCAAGTGATCCTACGTCAACATTTCAGAATTACTCAGCTATTTGCTCACTCACCAATGGACAGGAAGTGTGCTTCCTCATAAGCCCAGCTGGGCTAGGGCGGCAGGATATCTTGCCAAGAGAATGAAGAAATGACCCAGAGACTGCAAACGAGACATACACGTTTATTGGGAATGACTTACAGGGAGAGTGTCCAGTGGCGGTCGTCTGGACAAAGTGTGCACCCGCAACCGCCCCCTAAGAGAAGCTTGCTTAAGTAGGCAGAGAAACAAAGGCTGCATGCTTACCAAAGGGCTGTCCCTGGTACGACCAGCGTTCCCAGGAACAGTAGCTCACATGGAGGGGCTCTATGTCCCTGTAAAACATGATGTTCTTCTCGCGGGATAAGGGAGGATCCAGGCTGGCCAGGCCCAGATTGTTACAAATCCCGGTAGCTGGGCTCCCTGCCTGGAAGGGAACCAGAAGGACACATGATTGCAGTGGGCTTGGGGGTTTCTGCTGAGCAAGCAAGGCCCAGGCCCTACAAAGTGGCTGCTTTAAAGAAATATGTTGTTAGATTTTATAATAGAAATTATAACCTAGGAAGGTTATAACCTAGGAATTTGGGATTTGTGAAACTCTCCCGATTTTTCTTTTAGAAAGGTCAAATATGGCCTATTATGGAAATTAATCATATTTAAGAGAACTGCAGGGGGGAAAAATAAAGTAGAAAATGCAAATCAAAATAATCCATTTGATAGGAAAGAAACGATGTAACTAGATATATTCTCAGCCGATGTTAATGAAGACATCTGTTTTTTTCAGCCAGACTCTTGCTAATAAAATATCACCAGCTTCTCTGAGTCAACACAAGTGATGACACTGAAGCTACTAACACCTTTTTTTTTTCTATTTTAACCTGCAACACTCACAGCATGGAGCAATGGAAAACCTCATGTGATGGGAGCGTATGGTTCGTAAGAAGTGTAAGGAGAAGTCTACTTAAGATTGTGAAAAAGCAATTCTTATACGGAGAGTATCTTATTATTGCCCAACTAAGTACCTAGTACCTTCTTGCATACCTTCTTCTTATTGCCCAATTATTTACCTTAGTTTAATGTATGTGAGAAATTCAAGTACTATTAGACTTAAAGCATTCATTTTATCAAAAATATATTATTCGCAGTATGAATGAATATCAAGAAATCTGAATTTTATTTTTCCTTCCTTCATTAGTTTCTTTTCAAATCTCACCCACTTTATTTTTTTCCCTATGTTTCCTCCTATAGGATGAGAATGCTAGGATGTACCCTGGCCTAGAGCACAATAATGACAATAAACGGGGTGAAATGTTAAATAAAGTTGAGACAAACAAACAGGAAGCAGCATTCTTTATAAAATTGGGTTACTTCAAATGCTTAAACAAAATTAATTGAAAAGATGCCACAGCAAGAATGGATGGCTTGGGGATTTAATTACCTTTCCTGTGAATGGTTACTCATCAACGGCCATAAGTGGTCAGGATGCTAGACCAGCTGCAAGAAACTGTGTCCCTAGGTATATCTTGAGAGGAGTGAGAGTTTGTTAAGGTTTCCCATTGAGTGTTACATTACTAAGAGGAAAGCAACCAAGGGCATCCTACCCAGCACTGTTTTTGTTTTTGATATTTTGTAGCTTTGTGTGCAAACTGGGTGTTGTGAATTCCTAGGATTTCCCATCATTACTAATAGATGGAAAGAGAGGAGCAGATGCTTTCATCATGGAGGTGGGAGATGAAATTAGTGTTTTCATATTTTATGCCTGGGCATGCGGAGTCCTCACTGCATTGTCAGATCCTAAGCGGGATCACAAAGGTCTTCTGTGCACAGGGAGAGTGCGTTGCTGCTTTCTTAGGCTTTTTCTCTGTTAGGGATTTGAGTTTCACTATAAAAGTCACTTATCTAGTTGACTCTCTGACCTCTTAGGTCATGTAGCTGTAGGTCAGTGGACAGCAAGCAGGGTCACCAACACTGACAGCATCCTCCTAGTAGCAGTCTTGGAATGTACTATTTTAGGTGAATCTGAGAAGTTCAAAAGTGGAGCAGACAGGACCTAGGAAGACGCATGCATGAAATGCCTCACTGGACAATCATTCTCTCCCAAAAGATGAGCCCACAACTGCTAAAGTTACAGCAGCAAATCTAACTTTCACAGTTTCAGAAATTGCCATCAGATCGTGCAGTGACTGGGCAAGATTGATGTGACAACCTGAAATATTCTGCTGTCTCCCTTTGCTTTTCGCCAATAGAGAATGGATCAAATAGTTACATAGAAAAGAAATATGAGTAGAATAAGGTATTGCTGACTTGAAATCTCAACATTTCTGCCGCTAAGAATGAGTCATTAAAGAGAATTCTTATGTGATGAGACAGGAAAGGTTAAGAGCGGCTGAATTAGTTCCAGTTCTGTAGCTCCTTTTAAAATGCAACATTCTGTTACCTAATGCCAACTGCTTACAGTCAGGAAACCAACGTATACATGTCGGGGAGAGGAGGAAGGATGGTGAACACCCAGGATGAGTAATACATAATAGTTTATGGCCCTTTTCCCCTTCAGATGGAGAACAGTGGCAGGGTAACCATCTGCCTCTTTTTAAGCAAAACTCTCTTTAAATTGAAAGGCAGATATTTACAACAAAGCCATTGGAAGATTGTAATAATAATCAGAGAGTCAGAGGGCTAGCTCATGAGCAGGAAATGAGATGTTTATTATATTCATAAATGTACATGATGTCTGTGTTTTTCCAGCATCGTATCATGGGGTCAGACAGACTTGGCTTTAGCTTCCAACCCATTTACTTGATAGCTGTGTGACCTCAGCAAGTTACCTAACTATTCTGAGCTCAGTCTCCTCATGAGTAAGTGGTTGTCATAATAATGTATATTTCACAGTGTTGTTGTAGGATTAAGTGCAATGATGTGCATAAAACAATTAGCCTGGTTTCTGATACATAGTAGACAGTCAATGGATGTTACTTGTATATTGGTAAACTATTTAATCATTATAAAATTAACAATAGAGTATTCAGGAAACATTGTTGGAACACATATCTGTTCTTTTTGAGGAATACATGTTTAACCGCCTCATCTTGAAGATACACGACAAGATTAAATGTGTTTTGATTACCAAAATCCGTAATAATCAGAAAACAATCTAGAAAAAAAATCTCAATATTTTCCCTGGATCTTTGTCCTTGTTTTGTCAGTTACTAGCTACGTGACCTGAGGTCAATCATTTGAATTTCTTGAGAAATCAAGATTTATCACTTGTTTATTAAGCATCGCTTACCTTGCCTCATGTTAGACTTGGGCAAAGAACTCTAGAAATTCAAATTGTTGTTGCAAGCCAGCAATGAAAAATAGTCCTAATCATGTCTTTGGGTCTGTTCACCTCTGCTCTGTGTATACAAACATGTACCAGAATTTTCCACAATACTGGAATATTCTGAATCTGAAATTTTAATAATTATAATTTCTGCAAGTTTTTTTAATAGCAGATAAAGTAGTCATAAGGATTGTTGAGACAACTCACTTTGAAATACTTGAGAAGTATTCCTCTTTAAAGAACACCATATACACAATAATATTGTTACATATAGAAGTCATTTGAAATTTAAATAAGATTATATATAATAGTTTGTTCTACTGACTAGTTACTGTCTAGCTACAAATGTTAATAGTTACTGACCAGTTACTAATGTTAACAGTTAGTCATGAGTTACTAATGTCGGTAGACTTTTCACCTTTGGCTACTTTCTTTGAATCAAGTGATCAGTTTTCTTCGCATTCTTTTTTCCTCATCCACAGCTCATTAAAACTGAATTCCTTAGTTACGTTTAAATATTGGGACAGAAAAATAATATTCATCTTTAGGGTAACTAATAGGCCCACAGAGGTATCTGACATATGACTTTGGCCTTTTTGGTACCATCTGCAAATCTAACGTAACTAGACTTGTAAATATTAAGAACCAAAAAATTGCCAAATCGTATTATTTTTTTCTTGAGAGGCTGCACAGTTTTCTGGGAAAAAGAACAAGTGTGTCTTATCTACTTCACTGTAATAATCAATTCAACTACTAGAAAATCTCAACTGTTGAGTAAAATTATGTTTTTCATATGTGCATAGAACTTTTAAAAATATTTTTCTCTTAGTCATTTCCTAAATTTCTCTGGGCTAACTCTCCTGTGTTTTTAATTGATGCTCTATCGTTTCAGTCAAAACATTTAAATCCAGGGCCTGGCCTGGTGGCGCAGCGGTTAAGTTCGCACGTTCTGCTTCTCTGCGGCCTGGGGTTCACCGGTTGGGATCCCGGGTGTGGACCTGGCACCGCTTGGCAAAAACTATGCTGTGGTAGGCGTCCCACATATAAAGTAGAGGAAGATGGGCACAATGTTAGCTCAGGGCCAGGCTTCCTCAGCAAAAAGAGGAGGATTGGCAGCAGTTAGCTCAGGGCTAATCTTCCTCAAAAAGAAAAAAAAAAAATTTAAATCCAGTTTCACTTGTAAAGTTACATCTCAAACGTATTCTCCAAAGCAAAATGAGTGGATGGCTTTCTGCTGAACTGAGGAGCTTCTTCACACAGAGGCAGAGCTGAGGCAAAAGATTTGTGAAAGATGGAGACATGTGTGCGATAAAGCCTTACACACATGGCGGCAGAGTTCTAAGCCCCCCTAAAATGAGAACACATTGCCACCCTCCAGGATTTAACAATGCCAACGTCCTCCTGTCAAGTCTGCTGTGAAGGACTTTAAAAACATTCTTCTGAAGAACCTTTAAACAGTTAGTGAATTTAAATCTTCATAAACAGAACAGCAACACTTAATTAAGTACTACAGACCAGTGAAAATGAGTGTTGTAGTCTGGAATGCATTATTTTGCTACTGTTTTCATCACTCTCAATATGACATTTTCCATTGTCTTTTCCATTAAAAAATATCATTTCTATAATCACTAATTACATTTTAATATTTTGCAGATGTTTTTAAACTACTTATTTTTCCTCTGGAAAACTCTATTCTTAAGCAAATAATTACCTGAGTCTACTTTTATGTCTAAAGTTATTTGTGAGTAGAAGTAATTAAAACCAGCTCAATTTGCTGAGTGCCCTTAAATCAAAGAACTACTGGCATATATCATACATATACTACTACTTTTCATTGGCTGCATAATATTTCCAGGTATATTTTTAATTTATTTAAGCATTATTTTATTCATAATAAGTGAATAAATATTATGCAATAAGCGAGCTCATTTTCATGTCTTTAAATATCGTCTATTTTATGAGGACTCTCAGATTTATAACCATAGTGATGTGGAAATAAATGAAAACCACACAAATGAGAGCAAGCAAAGACTATTTATTCAGAGCTTGGCACAGCAAGGGAGTCAGCCACCATCATTTGCTTTTGGCAGAGACTCAGAGGCAGGCGGAGGAGTGGGAAAGCTTTAGAGAGAAAGAGAGAAGGCTTCAGGGTGCCCCGATTGGAGGCTGTTGGTGCCGGGAAGCTGTCGGTGGAGAAACTAGAAGCAGAGGATCCTATGTGATTAGTTAGGGGTATATATTTGTCTTTCTCCAGTTGTTCCAAAATTACAAGTAGGGGCAAAAATTAGGAAAGCTGGCAGTTTTTGTCAAGTCCTGGCCATTTGGGGCTAATTGTTACAGGGGTTATTGTTTGGTTTCCTGGACTGGTTGTTAGAGATAGTTGCCTGATTTCCTACAAGTATGACTTATAGATAGTAGTTTGGCTTCCTGGTCTGGTTACTGTAGACTGTGGGTTGGGATTCTATTGTTATAAATGGTCCCACCATTGCTGTTTGTATATTCAGTATCTCGGTGAAAACCATTGCTCATCATTCCAGACTCCTGGAGCCTGTTTCCAGTTGCTTATTCAGAATCTCCAGATCAATGTTTAATAGGTATCAATGGGACAAGGTAAACAGCTAGTAATTTAGCCTTTCTTCTAGCCTCAAAAATGCCAAAGATCAATTCCATTTGCAGCACTAACTCAAGGAATCGTTCAGATTTTACTTAAACCAAATATGAGAAAAATGAGACTCTGACCAAGGAATACATATCATGCTAAGCACTGTATTTGAATTGTTTATGGAATTAGGAGTGACTGTATTAATTAGTTGCAGCTGAACTGGAGAAGGTGAAATGGTGACCCGATCCTTGAGGGGTCTATATGACTAGCTAGTCACCTACACTTGAAGGCTTTGTGACTACATTAAAAACATATATGTGTCCCCAGATCCAATGTATTTTCTGAACTGAGGATGTTCCCAGAAACAGCCTCATCTTTCATGACAATGCCCAACGTAAGTGAAGAATGGTTGGGATATTGGGCATTGTGCTTGGGAGTCATGAGACCTTTATAGGCTGCTGCTTTGCATGTCATTAGTGACTCCACATTGAGGGCCCCTCCAGTGTCCAAGGATAGAAGATAGAATGAAAAATAAAAGGAAAACTCAGGGAACCCACTGTCATCTTGTTCTTCCAGTCCAAGGTCCATAACCAGTCTGCCTTCTTTTCTCCAGCTTTCAGATTCTCCCTGTGACTTTATGTATTGTGTTCAGAGTTTCTATCTGTATTTAATGGGAAGAATAGGGAGAAATGTGTCTATCTCTTTTTGTTCCATTTAGGAAACCCAAAAAATGCATTTATGACAAACTTACTAGTAATAAGAGAAAAGCAAGTAAGACGACAGGCTACTGTTTTACTCCTGTGGTGTGTTGGAGATGGCATGGGAAATAGTAGCTCATAAATACACTGAAAAATGTGTAAATTGATTCAAACATTTTGAAAAGCAATTTAATAGTATGTTTGAAAAGACTTAATAATTTTTATAACTTTGGATTCAAGATTTCTACATCTTAGAATGTGTCCTTAATAGAGAGTCACAAAGATTGATGTATAATGATTTTAGCATTTATAATAACTAATAAATATTAATTTTGGAATAGGCTAAATAAAGTACACTATATTTCTATGACAGAAAAATAACTTATACCCATAGCCATTGTAACGTGAAGACCCTAGCATGTTTCTATAATTTTTTCTACATTTTGAGTTTTATGGGAGTTATCTAAACAGTTATTTTAGGTTAATATTTTTCACATTATGCTATACATTTTAAATAAGTTATTTCTCAAATGTTATTTTAACTTTATGAGTCGAAGTTGTAAGCTCTGTTGTGACCTATCAATATAATTTATCTTTTTAAAAATATTTATCTTTCTTATTATTGTTCCTTTGGATTCTTTTTTACTATGTGCTTTCAGCATTACAACAATAGCTAACTTTCTTGAGAAAAGACACATGAATGGGAAACTTCTTGAGTCCTCCCTGAATCCTTTAATATCTGAACAATTCTTTATTTCCTTCACATTTAAATGATAATTTCGAGGGGCAGATAAATTATTGGTACAGAATAACTCGCCACAAAAACAGCACCCTGCATTATGAAGTAAGAAATCTGATTCTCATTTCTTTTATTGTAGACTTTATTTTTATACCTGAGCATTTGAAATTCTCTCTCTCCATCTTTTCATAGAGAACAGCAAGGCATGTGTCTTTGACTTCTTTTTCCTACATTTATCCTACTCATCTGTTAACATGTCCTCTCATCCTGAAGACTGAAATTTCTTCAACTGTGGAAATTTTCATGTATTTTTAGACTTGATTATTTGCTCTCTTCAATATTTTCTGTTCTCTCCTTCTGGAATTTCTCTTAAAAACCTTTAAGAAATCTTTATTTTAACTTTGTTACGCACTTATTTGTTTTTAGAAGAAACATCCCTTTGAATCTTTCTACAGAGAAAAACTAAACTGTAAACATTCAGTTATTTTTGTGTTATGTGTATTTCTCAGCTTCACTCATTTGTTTGCATTTGTCTTTTACTTTAATGTGATTGGTTTTCCTCAATTTTCTCGTAATTCTTTACATATATACATGAATAGAAAAGTGCGGGTCAAATCGGCTGTTGTCTAGGGCTGCTTCAGCAGTGGACCTTGCTTTTAAAATTTGTTAGGGCCAATTTCAGGCTTCATGAAAGAGGGCAAATGTGTAGAATATAGATTTTCTTCATAAAATGTGAGCAGGAATCAGATAGGAAGGCAGAGGGCACCTACACTAGTTAAAAAAAAGTCTTTATTCTCCAGGTCGAGTCCTCTTCCAGGATGGAATAAAACACACTAACTCTCTTTTATTTTCTATATTTTTGGAGAAATCTGGAATTACTTTGGAATCTGTTTTGCTTCTTTCTCTGGCTCATTTAACACGTTTCAACTGGCAGTATATTTATGTTTTAAATGATATATGAGAATGTGGAGTAAATATTTTTTATTGTACCAGAAACGTTTACTAAAGTTAGAAATATTTTAGATACTTTTGTATAGAGTGTATGTGATTTTGGTGTTCTAGTCACTGATATCTACAGTTGTTCTGTTTTACTAGATTTTGTTGTCAGTTACACATATTCCCTACTCTATGTTATACCTCTCTTTTTTTAGGACAACTTTATTTACTTATTTATTTGTTTTTTTGAGAAGATTGGCCCTGAGCTAACATCTGTTGTCAATCTTTCTCTATTTTGTATGTGGGTCACTGCCACAGCATGGCTTGATGAGTGGGATGTAGGTCTGTGCCCGGGATCCGAACCCGTGAATCTTGGGCTGCTGAAGTGGAGCATGTGAACTTAACCACTTTGCCACTGGGCCAGCCCCAGTATAACTCTCTGTCTTAACATTCATGGTTTCCCAGGAATAAAGATGACTTCATTAAATTTGGTCCATGAAACAAATGGTCCACCAATAAAATCTCTTACTAATAGCTTAAGATATATCAGTTAGCATGCATTTTGAAGTGTTGTTTTTTTTAAATTATGGAAAAGGAAAGATGATTAACAAAGATATTAATTTGTTTGCCATTCACATAAATATTCTAACTTTCCAAAACTTCAAGGTTGACATGCCAAATATGTTTTGTTTACTGTATTAAAGACTCATGTCACCCCCATGCATAGCTTTGTGTTCAATGAATCAGATCTGCCGGGTCGCCAAGACCATTGTGTATATCAGCAACACTAATATTAACTTCTCAGAGATCAGGAAACTATTTAATTATTTGCTTTGGGATCAGTCCCTGCATTCTTTAAAGAAGAAAAGTTGATGCTCCCAGCCTGGCAACAGTGTCAAAATCTTGTCTTTTATTTCCCCTATTGGTCTTTCAACCTAAAACCTGTGATCTTGACTGTTTTCCAGGGCACTGGCTTTGCTTCAGCTTCTTGGAATGTCTTGCTTGCAGGTTTTTCCTTAATTCAACTTTCCGCTATCTGGCTATTTGCAGTTACGGCTGTATTCTGTTGATCCAGGACACTACATACCCTGACCTAGAAATCGACTTTTATGATGACCATTAATCTTTGTAAAGCTCCACTTCTATCACACAAGTCCCCATGTATAAATAGAGTTCCTTGGCCAGTATATGATCCAGAGTGTCAAGGATGGTCCTAATATCAAATAATCCATTGCAGTTTCTTCAGAAGTCCTCATAAGCATGATCTAAACCAAGTATTTTTATGCCAAGGTTACATTTTCCAAACTATATCCCCACCAAAGAATAATAGAAACAAAAGGGCTATGACAAAGGATCTTTGTGGTGATGGACAGTTCTGTATCTTGATTGTGGGAGTAGTTACACAAATCTACACAGGTGACAAAATTACAGAGAACCGCACACAAACACAATCACAAGTGTATGTAATCCTGGTGAAATACGAATAAAGTCTGTGGATTGTACCAGTGTCAATCTTCTGATTTTGATATTGTACTATAGTTATGTAAAATGTTACCATTGGGGGCACTGGGTGAAGGCTACAGGAGGCTTCTATGTAATATTTTCCACAAATTCCTTCGAATCTATAATTATTTGAAAATACAAGAGAAGTACAGAAAAACCATTTGTCAAAAGATGCATTTGAACTTTTGGTGTAGAAAATAAGACTACTACGTCTTTTGTCTGCGACATCAAATACGCACTTCCAACCTGAATTTTAGGGTGCTTCATATCCTATTCACCCACGAATCTCTCTTTTTCCTACAAGTCTCTACTGTAAGAATTCCTCTTCCAGCAGGTACTGTCTTCCTATATGTATTCCATGTGCCCATTTTAGCCCCTGCAGCTTCAATACCTTGATAGCTTGCTCCATAAACTAAACCATATCACTCTTGCCTTATATGAGTGCCTATTGTATTTATATTCAATTACACAGAAACATTTCCTTATTTTTTCATTGTTTATAGTGCTTTTATTTTATCAACTTGAAAATGAGGGCTATTATGAAGAAATCTGTCTTTTCTAATCCACCCAGAATCTACTTGACACAGTGGTTGACTGTATAGCAGGTGCTTGGTAACTGCTTGAGTCTGATAAAAGCTCTCATAAAATTATTTTGGAAACAGAAGATTAAGAATAATAGCAAACAGTGGTAATATTTGAAGCCTTTACAAAAGAAATCTTCTTTCTCCAAGAATTTAAAAAGAATGAAGCTGCAATGGAGCAAATTTAGTCTTTTCAACAAATGGTGCTGAAACAATTGGGCATCCACATGCAAAAGTAAATGAATCTTATATCCTTCACAAAAATTAACTCAAAATGGTTCATAGACCTAAATGTAAAACACAAAACTATAAAAACTCCTAGAAGATAATAGAGGAGAAAACCTGGATGACCTTGGGTATAGGACGACTTTTTAGATACAATGCCAAAGGTACAATCCTTGAAGAAATTAATTGATAAGATGGACTTCATTAAAATTAAAAACTGCTCAGTGAAGGACAATGTCAAGAGAATGAGAAGAGAAGCTGCAGATGGCAAATAAGCATATGAAAATATACTCCACATCATTTGTCATCAGCAAAATGCAAATTAAAGTAATAACGGGATATCACTATGCACGTGTTAGAATGGACACAATCCGAAACACTGACAGCAACAAATGCTGACAAGGATGTGGAGCAACAGGAACTCTCATTCTTTGCTGCTGGGGATGCAGAATGGTACAACCCCTTTGGAAGACTGCCTGGCAGTTTCTTACAAAAATAAATATAGTCTTACCATATGGTCTGGCAATCGTGTACCTTGGTATTTACCCAAAGGGTTGAAAAGTTATATCCACACAAAAACCTGTGTATGAATGCTCTAGTGACAGTATACAATTAATGTAAATTTACTATGACAGAATTTGATTTAACTGTTTCCCATTGTATTTCTTTAAATATTCAGTGCATGTTACTATGTAGAGTTTTTGTCTATATTTAAACAATGTAGGGGAACCCTTAATAGACAATTACTCATTAAAATCTGGTCATTGTAATCAGAGTGTTTTCTTTAATCTTGTTGTTATCAATTAGACAAATAAAAACCCAATGTATGCTCCTGAAATTATCCATCTAAGCTTTGATGATAATTACGTAAGGCTTAAGAAGAGCATAAAAGGGGAAAACACAATCACTTTATCATTTTTACTATTCTAAAGCTATCAAATTTAAAAAAATGTTATCCTTTAGACCAAAGGAATTTGTTCCCTTGATATGAAAGAGCAACTCTGAAATTCAAACTTACAGAGAGAATACTTACTAAGATAACAAAAACTTATCATGAAGTTAATGAACCAAAACACCTGTCCAATCAAGGTACTTTTTCAGTGAATAAAATCATTCATTTGATATTCTCCAGAATAGTGTGAGATTAAAATGCAACAGTGAAGGACTAGCCCCAGTGGCCTAGTGATCAAGTTTGGCAAGCTCCATTTTGGCTGCCCAGGCCCAGTTCCCGGGTGCAGACCTACACCACTTGTCTGTCAGTGGCCATGCTGTGATGGTGGCTCACATACAAAAAAAGAGGAAGATTGACAATAGATGTTAACTCAGGGTGAATCTTCCTCAGCAAAAGAGGAAGATTGGCAACAGCTGTTAGCTTAGGGTGACTCTTCCTCAGCAAAAAAATAAATAACATTTAAAAATGCAACAGTGAAAATAAAAACTTATTCATGAACTTTTTGTGAAAAAATCTCACATGAATTTTTTGTGAAAGGATCTCAAATGAGAAATATTTCAAAAATATCTCATGAAAGAATAATGTGGGGTAATCATTATTCAAAAACTATATAGCGCGGCCAGCCCGGTGGTGCAGCGATTAAGTTCACATGTTGGGCTTTGGCACCCAGGGTTCATTGGTTCAGATTTCGGGTGCAGACATGGCACCGCTTGGCAAGTCATGCTGTGGTGGGCATCCCACATATAAAGCAGAGGAAGGTGGGCACAGATGTTAGCTCAGGGCCAGTATTCCTCAGCAAAAAGAGGAGGATTGACAGCAGATGTTAGCTCAGGGCTAATCTTCCTCAAAAGGAAAAAAAATAGAATTCTCAACTAGATTTTGCACAACTCTGTAGACTCAATTATTTAGTTAAACACTGGCTTGTCTAAATGGCAAAGTGATTTGAGTTATTGAAGACAGATAATCCACACAAATCTGAAAGAATCTGTCCCCAAATTTCAAAGACAAGTATGTACCAGAATTTTTATTTAAGTAGTTTGATTCAAACTGACCCAAATGTATAGTGATAATGTCAGAATCATAAGGAACTTTTTTCTCTCATTTATGATGAAGGGCCTTAGGATAACATGATATTCCCAATCTCTCTTAACTAAGCAAAGAATGATAAACTCAATTATCATGCACATAGACATAATGCAAAGAATTGCTCAGCACCAAATTGTTACTAAAATCAAAATATTTTTCAAAATATCAGCTTACTAATTTTAAAGTTCTTATAGATAAATAACAAAAAGCCAAGAATAATGAGGAAAATTCTGAAGAAGAAAGTTCATAGCGACATTTTTTAAAAGAGAAATTGGAATCCGTCCAGACATCATTGATAATAGAATAAAACATCAGTATTGGCATATCCATATAATGGAATAAAATTTAGCATTAAAAATGAAGTATACCCAACTAAATCAACAGGAATGTCTTAAAATATAATGCTATATAAAATTAGGAGTTCAAAGAAATACAATATCTATATATCAATGTTATTCCATTTGAAAATTTTAAAACCAAGCAAAGCTATGCAAAGTGCATGAACAGAGCATGCATGAGCAGATATTTCATATTTACATAAAATATTAAATTCCAGTATTAATAGAAATGAATTTTAAATTTGAACCACCTATTATCTTCATTGATGAAAATAGGAAGTACTTGACGAGTCTATTCGATATACAGAATATCAGGGTGGAAGAGATATAATGTTCATGGTCTACTGGCTGAAGGATAATTTGGTGAAGGCTTTCCAAGAATAATTTGATATGCGTTATTAACTTGTTTTCAATAAAATATGCTTTTACCTTTCCCTGAAAATTCTACTTTTAAGGATTTATCTTAAAAATCATTCAGCGATATAGAAGTGTGTTTATGAACAAGAAACCACAGTGTAGTTTTATTTAAGAGGGCAATAAATAGGAGTATATGTCCATCAATTTGTTTGGTGAATAGAACATGATTGTATGATAGATTGTATGTGCTAATGTTAAAAAAATGAAACTGTTACACTATGATAGAAAATGTTGGTTAATATTGCTTCAGGAAATCTTAAATCAAATTTCAGAAGATTTAAAATTCTCTCAAATAAAGTCTACCAAATTTTTATTTTATGGTGCATTGCTTTCATTTTGTTTTCTCAAGAGCTGGTTCTCACCTGAGACTCAGTAATTTATTATGATATAGTTATGAATAAAGCTGATATGAACATTCATGTGTAATTATTTTATGAACATATACTTTAATTTCTCTTAACTAAATGTATAGAAATGTAGTTCCATAATCACTGAGTACACATCCATTTAACTTTATTAAAAACTGCCAAACAACTGACCATCCATATGAGAATGGATATCCAAATTGTGGTGTATTCATATGATAGAATACCATTTAGCAACGGAAAAAGTAAAGGACTACTGCATGGGTAAATTTTAAAAACATTATGTTGAGCAAAAGAAGCCAAAAATAGGAGAGTATTTACTATATGGTTCACCATATAGACCTTCTAAAACAGGCAAAACTAAGCTATGTGATAGAAATCAGATCAGTGGTTGCTTTGGTTGCAAGAGGATTGTCTAGGAAGGGCCATGAAAGATCTTTTGTGTTGATGGAAAATTCCCATATTTTAAATAGGACTGTAATTACACAGGGGTATACATCAGTCAAAACTCATTGAACTGTATACTTTAGCAAAAAGAAAAAAAAAATGCATAGTAACAACCCTATTTTAATCATCCTGGAGTCCTGGGATTACTATTCAAATCAGAACTCATCTCCACTTTATATATATTTATTTTCTTACATTTTTAAGTTAATCTCAAGTTAAAATAATAGTATTATGTAAATATATTTACATGGTATGCTTTTTCGTAATATATTCTTAAGTGAGAAAAGCATGTATATATATACTATTCAATTTAAGTTACATCTCGACAAAAGATGATATTACTAGTATCATTGCTAGGTTATGGTATCTTGGGTAATTTTTATTTCCTCTTGGAGTTTTTCTGTATTGTATGAATTGACTGGAAAAAAACATTAATTTTGAAATTATAGGAGGATCGTGAACTCATAATAAATATTTGATTAAATTAAAAGGAGTGAGTTGGTAACGTTATTAAATTCAACATAGTACTCATAGCATAAAAACTAAGAAGCAATGATCAGGTATTTATTTTCTTCTGTGATATTTCATTAAAAGTTAGGACAAAACATTGTAGAGTAGCAAATGATCTCTTTGTAAGGTATTCTTAAGTGAGAAATGCACATGTATATATGCACACTATTCAATTTAAGTTACATCTCAACTAAGATGATATTACGTGGGGCCAGCCCCATGGCTGAGTGGTTAAGTTCATGCACTCCACTTCGGTCGCCCAGGGTTCGGATCCTGGGCACGGACATAGCACCGCTCATCAGGCCATGTTGAGGCAGCGTCCCATGTGCCACAACTAGAAGGACCACAACTAAAATATATAACTGTATATTAGGGGGATTTGGGGAGAAAAAGCAGAAAAAAAAAAGAAAAAAGATGATATTACACAGTTGCATACAGTGCAGTATAAAGAAGGAATTCAGTTCATAGTGCCATTTGCCTGGCACATGCTTATCTTGACGTACCTTAGCCATTTTGGGGGTGATTTATCAACATATTAGAATGGAAAAAAACTCCATTTGCTCTTATTTTTCCTAGGCGCACAGGTAAAAAGCAGACTGGTTTTCAGTTTCTATCCCAAATTTCTAGTTATAGCATCTGCCTTTCCCTCTGAGGCAAGCTGGGGAAAGCAGTGGGAAGAACGCCTCAGGTCGTGGTAAGTGAAGAACTAAACAGCCCCCCGATAAAATTTCATAAATTCGGTAACACTATGGGATCACCTAAGACATAGTTTAGATTGTCACAGTTAATGTTGAACATCAAATGAGACGATTATTCTGCACCATAAAGCTATATTTAATTGTGAAGAAATCTAGGCTTGGCGAAATAAAAGGTAACGGCATCCATTCCTTTTCACCTACTCTAACAACTGCAGATGTTTCCAACTCATCTCAAAGAGAGAAGTTTTGAAATGATCAAAATGGGCTGGAATAATGGAATAAAAGTATATGTAGCAGGTATCTAAATGAACAAGAGTTGTGAGTCTATTATTTTTAATGCTTATTGGTGGTAAGGGAAATGTATTATGTATATTGTAGTCTATTTTGCAGTTTACTTACATGAATTGGAATGAGTTAGATGGCATTGTTGGCTACAAAACCAGCCGCAGCAGGCTTTCATAGGAAGGAAACCGTACTGAGGGAATGGGCTAAGTAGTCTACCAGCTCAATAAATGCTTATAGTTCATTATGGTGCTATCAAGTAAGATGGCCTCAAAGTGTTAATGCAGCATCTAAAAGTACCTAGCTCTCTCCTTAGACGCCAGAAGTAACTGGCTTCATAAAATTTAAGAGCAGCAATATCAGAAGCAGAGCTCAATACCTCAGAGTTTTATAAAAGTACCGTTGTCATCATCATTGAAGTTTAAATTGAGAACTCAACAGTATAGATGTATTGCTTTCTTTGGAAGATCTGATAACTTTGCATGAGAATATTTGAAAATTTCAGGAGTAAGTGTTGGAAAACATGATCTTGTAGCGATGATGACTGAGAAGAAATGTGAATATTAAAGAAATACGGAAGGGTAGAATCACAGTGTTAGAAATAAATGTGATTATGTTTCCTGAAGAGATTTCTCATTTGATAAAAGAATTCTTCTTTTACATAGGTTGACTTTATAGCAATTGTTCCACTTGCTCTTTTAAATGCTCCACTATCCTCCCCCCATTAGAGAGTAGGAGGTAAAGTTTCCCTAACCCCTTTCATTATTTTCAAGAACAACTATTTAAGCAACGTCTAAGGGAAAAATCACTGAAATATAGTCTGAAATCCAAGAGAATAAGACTTCAAAACAATTGAAAAATAAATTCTAAATCATGAACCACAGATCATCAGAATTCTAAAAGTAAGAGATAATCTATATACATTTCATACTTGAATGTTCTTGGCATGCTAGGGGAACAGTACGCGTGCTTGAGTGGCTAAAGACTAGGATTTGACACAGGAATTACAGGAAAAGAGGTTGGAATAAAAACTGAGCTCCAACTGCAAAACGACTGAAATATGGGGCACTTTATTCTGAGAATAATGGAGAATATCATTATTTTTAAGCAGGTAGTAGAATTTCCAAATATATATTAGTTTTAGAAAGACAACTTTGAACAGAAACTGAGCATAAAAAAGGAAAGAAGAAAAAACTATTCAAGAACATATACCAGTAATCCAGGAATTACATATAAATTATCACAAGTAGGAGTGGGAGAAAGAGAAATAGACTATTAGGATTTGAAAGCCATTATGGAGATGGACACATTGCTATTCTGTTGAATGAGGGGTGAAAGAGAAGGGGTGATAAAAGTTGATCTTGAGAGTTTTGCTTGGCTGAATGGTGACATTACACTATATATAGAATATGGAAGGAGGATGGGTTTTGAGAGAAAGATATCAAATTTACTTTTAGACTTATTCCTCGAAGTCATTTACAGTATTAGCTGTTATTTGTATTAAATCTTATAGAATTATAGGATGTTTAATATTTAGAAAGAGCTAGCCAATGTGCATTTTATTTGATTCTAGAAGTTCTATAAATTGAAGATACAGATTTGGGTGTTATTTGAATAAAATTTTGTTGGAGATCTCAGTGGATGGGATCATAAAGTAAGAATATGAAGAATTATGAGATACATGGGCTGACTCTGGAGCCCTGGAGAATCCCGCATTGAAGGGACGGGGCATGTGAAAGGGACAAGCAGTGAAAAAATGATCAGTCTGATGGGAAGTGAAGCCAAATAGTGTCCTGAAAGTGAATCAGGAAAGTTTTAAGACGGAAGCACAGGAAAAGAGCATAGGAATTTTCTGAGAGGTCATACTGGACAGGGCTTCAAACTAGATCTTCGGAATGGAAATTTAGGAAATCACTTATAAGACGGAAATTCAAGTTTCAGTATAGCAGTGTAGCGGAAGTCGGTTTGTATTAGATGAAGCTGAAAAAGTGAGCGTAGGGAACAGCGAACAGCGATCACTCTTCTACTGAATTTGATAGCAAAGAGAAGGCAAGATAACTTGCAGTAACTTCAGAGAGACTGCATTTAAAGATTTATTTGAAAGCCAAGGCAAAGTAATCATGAAAAGATAAAAGATTAAAGATACAGTGAAAGAGAAAGTCAATGATGAAGTAACAGATCTGGTTGAAGCCACAAAGATTGGTGTAGTGTTGGAAATAAAACTATCAAGAAAGTGCGGCGTTGGAGCCGGTTTCCCATACTGTAGTTGGAACCAAGGAGCCTCAGCACCAGGAGCAAGAACAATGAAGTCTCTTCTATGTATTTGCATTTCACTCTGACTGTAGAACGTAAAGTTAGTATGAGCTGTGACTCTATTTTCTTTCATTCATAGAGCAAACACATCTGAATATTATAAACCCTGAAGGCACGATGAGAAATATCTACCCTTCAGTTCAGGGATTTGGCAGTTCTATCAAAGACTGAACAATTTGAATGTCCAGACATCTGCGTACAGACTTTCCACTGGTCCTTCCTTTAGATTAACTATCAGAGTGGTTCTCAAGCTTTTGATACATAGGGATTAATGTACAGGTTTATGAATAGAACAACCAAATATACTGTCCTTGATGAGAGATTTAAGAGGTTTTCAAGGGTAATCATTACTATACATGAGTCTCTAGAACCTACTGCAGGTAACATGCACTTCCACTGTAAATATACCAAACCAGGTGAGGTGGTCTGAGCCAGAGAAGTAAGGGGAGCAGCACAGATCGTCCTCACAGACAGGGACAAAAGCAAATCATCACAGGAGAACAGCGTTTGGAGTTTCTTTAAGATTCCATTCAATTCAAAGGTCAGTCCCAATTTCCCAGGCTTAACAACTCCCTCATGTGGTTCCAACTGCAAGTCTTGCCTCTTCCCGTGTTCTCAATTCCTATTGTTCTCTCCATTATCAACTAACTCCAGCCACTCTGGTCTTTGGTATCTAGAACATGCCAAAATCATTCCTCGCTTTAGAGCTTTCATAGTAGCTATCTCCTCAGATTTATGCATAATTGCGGCTTTAAATATTAACTATAATTATTAGTTTAAATATTAAAACCTCAAAACTGAAGTAATGCCACAGACCTCTTCATCATATTTCTGTGTTTCATGTTCTTCATTCAATCATTATTATTTGTTATATTTTTAAAAATTCACTGCCTATTTTTTGCATCATCCTAGGAAAAATAAAGCCATGTATATTCATCATTTATCCTTAGTACCTAAACTGTTGTCTTTAAACAGATGGGTATGTAATGTACTATGTATCATAATATGTATTGTATTATGCATAAGTATGAAATACATAATGCATAAAATACACCACCATAAGAAGAAAAGAGGTGCTAATTAGAAAACATAATGTAAGATTTTTTTTTTTAGGAAGATTAGTCCTGAGCTAACTACTGCCAATCCTCCTCCTTTTGCTGAGGAAGGCTGGCCCTGAGCTAACATCCATGCCCATCTTCCTCCACTTTATATGTGGCATGCCTACCACAGCATGGCTTGCCATGTGGCGCCATGTCCGCACCGGGGATCCGAACCGGCGAACCCTGGGCCACTGAGAAGCGTAACATGCGAACTTAACTGCTGCACCACCGGGCTGGCCCCAATGTAAGTTTTATGTAGGTTCTAGGGATTAAGAATATAAATAGAAAGCAGATGGATCAACTTATCAAATTCAGTGACGAGGGATGAAATAGGAAGTGATAGATGAAATAAGAGGTATACCTTTAATCAATTAAGAATATCACTCTTGAACTGTGAGTGTTTATAAGAGTAAAATATGAAAACTTAAGGATTTATGTGAGAGTATTGTGGTGATTTTAGTTATAGTTAACTGTCTTCCATCTTACTAGTGGGTCCACTTGTCACTACGTAATATTGATGGGTTTTTCTGGGGTTGCAACGCAGCCTTCTAGCAACGCATTCTTCTGGTGGGAGAATTAAACATGTATCTGATAAAGCAATCTGAGACTGAGCAAATGCGGGTTTGGTAGACCAGGAACTTTATGGTTTATCACACGCCAGCATTTGTTTAATGTTTATAAGGGATGAGCCTTTTGCTAAAAGAGGAGATGAATTGGGGCCCGTAGAGATGTTTCTTCCTTTTAAGTGTCACACACCTCATTTTGCTCTGTTACATTTAATCACAGGCTTTATATCTAAGCTATGGAAAAAGTGATAAAACGAGAGCTAGGTCAGCTATTGCTCAATTTAATCATTATCGCTTCTGCATTTAAATTTGATAGGGTGTTTTCAGAATGGCACTTTGTAAAGCATAATGTAAAGACACCTCAGTTATAAAATATAATGATATATCAGTGTGCTATCAGCACCCTGTGCTGAGGTTTTCTTTTATTATTGTAATATATATCATATATAAAGAAAATATGGACAGTTTAAATAAGATTTATAAAGCAAACAGCCATGTAACCAACAGTCAGAGCAAGAAATAGAACAATACCAGCCCCCTGATAGCCTCTCCTGTGCACCTCCTCTTTTATATTTCTTGTTTCTCTGCTAGAGATAAATACTGCATTGGTTTTTATGATCCTTTCCTTGATTCTTTGGAGGGTTTTAAACCTTTCTGTATATTGTTAAGTAATATAATTAAACAGGGCCACTTTTGGAACTTTATGTAAATGGAGAAATTATTTTTGTGAATTTTTAAAAAGACTATTTTTTAGAACAGTTTTAGGTGTCTTAGCAAAATAAAGAGGAAGGTACAAAGATTTCCCGTATTCTCTCTATCCCTATACATGCATAGCCGGCCCCATTATCCACATCCCCCACCACAGTGGTACATTTATTACACCCATGAACTTACACTGACACTTCATTATCACCCAGAGTCCATAGTTCACTTTAGGGCTCCTTTTGGTGTTGTACGTTCTATGGTTTTGAACAAATATATAGTGACATGATCAATCATTATAGTATCACACAGAGTATTTTCACTGCCCTGAAAATCCTGTGTGTTCCACCTCTTCATCCCTCCCACATGCACCCCCCAACCACTAGCAACCATTGATATTTTTACTTTTTCCAGTTTTGTCTCTTCCACAATGTCATATAGTGGAATTTTACAGTATATAGCCTTTCCACATGGTCTTTCTCTTAGTAAAATGCATTTGAGTTTCCTCCACATCTTTTCATGACTTGGTAGCTCATTATTTTTAGCACTGAATAATATCCCCTTGTCTGGATGTAACACAATTTATTTATCCATTCACCTACGGAAGGACATTTTGGTTGCTTCTAAGTTTTGACTATTATGAGTAAAGCTGCTATAAACATTCACGTGCAGATTTTTATGTGGATATAACCTTTCAACTCTTTTGGGGAAATACAAAGGGGCACAATTGCTGGATCATATGGTAAAAGTATGTTTAATTTTGAGAAACTGCCAAACTGTTTTCCAAAGTGGTTGTATCATTTTGCATTCCCACCAGCAATGAATGGAGCATTCCCATTGCTCCACATTCTCAGCCAGGTTTGTTGTTGTCAGTGTTTTGGATTTCTTCTATTCTAATAGGTGTGGAGTGGTATTCCATTGTTTAATTTCTATTTCCCTAATGACTTATAATGTGGAACATCTTTTCTTGTGCTTACTTGCCATCTGTAAGTCTTTGATGAGGTGTCTTTTAAGATCTTGAGCCCATTTTTTAGTCAGGATGTTCATACTCTTATTGTTGAGTTTCAAGAGTTCTTTAAAGATAGGATAGCAGTCCTTTATCAAATATATCTTTTGAAAATATTTTCTCCCAGTCCATAGCTTACCTTCTCATTCTTTTGACATTGTCCTTCACAAAGCAGAAGCTTTTAATTTTAAGAAAGTCAGTGCGTTTGCCCATTCTTTTTTCATGGGTTGTGGGTTTGATGTTGTGTCTCAGAAGTCATTGCCATCCCTAAAGTCATCTAGGTTGTCTCTCATGTTGTCTTCCAAGAGTTTTATGATTTTATATTTTACATTTAGGTATATGATCCATTTGACTTAATTTTTGTGAAGGATGTAGGGTCTGTATCTGGATTCATTTTTTTGCGTGTGGATGTCCAGTTGTTCAAGCCCTATTTGTTGAAAAGACTATCCTTGCACCATTGTATTGCCTTTGCTCCTTGTCAAAGATCAGTTGACTGTATTCATGTGGGTCTATTTCTGGACTCTACTGTGTTCCATTGATCTATTTGTCTATTCTTTCACCAGTACCACACTGTCTTGATTACTGTAGCTGTGTAGTAAGCCTTGAAGCTTGATAATGTCAGTCCTCCCCATTTTTCCTTTCCTTTAACATTCCTTTGGCTATTTTAGGCCCTTGGCCTTTTCATATAAATTTTAGAATGATTTTATTGATACCCACAAAATAGTTTGCTTGCATTTTTATTGGGATTCCATTGAATGTATAGGTCTAGTTTGGAAGAACTGATATCTTGACAATATTGAGTCTTCCTATACATGAACATGTAGTATCTCTTCATTTATTGAGATCTCCTTCTATTTTGTTCATCACAATTTTATAGTTTCCTCATATCTTGTAATTATTTTGTTAGATTTATACCTAAGTATTTCATTTTTTTTAGTGCTAATGTAAATAGTGTTGTGTTTTAGTTTCAAATTCCACTTGTTTATTGCTAGTATAATGGAAAATGTTGACATGTATATTAATAGCATATCCTGCTATCTTGTTATAATAGCATAATAGTTTCAGGAGTTTTTTTGTTGACCTTTTCAGATTTCCTAAATAGACAATCATGTCATTAACAAAGATATTTTTATTTTTTCCTTCCCAATCTGCATACATTTTGTATCTTTTTCTTGTCTTATCGCATTAGCAAGGATTTCCAGTACAATGTTGAAAAGGAGTGGTGATGGTGAGCATTCTTGCCTTGGGGCAAGATTAAATTTTCTAACCATTACTGGGGACGATTAGATTTTCTAACCATTAAGGATGATGTTAGCTGTTGGTTTCTTTATCAAGTTGCAAAACTACCCCCGATTCCTAGTATACCAAGAAGTTTTATCATGAATGGGTGTTGGATTTTGTCCAATGCTTTTTCTGTGTCAATTAATATGATGATGTGATGTTTCTTCTTTTACCTGTTGATATGATGAATTACACTAACTGATTTTCAAATGTTGACCCAGCCTTGCATACCTGGGACAAATATCATCTAGTCATGATGTATAATTATTTTTGTACTTTATTCGATTCAATTTGTTAATATTTTGTTGAGGATTTTTACATCTACGTTCATGAGAGATATTGGTCTGTAGTTTTCTTGTAGTGTTTTTGCCTGATTTTTGTATTAGACTAATGTTGGCCTCATAGAATGAGTTAGTACATATTTCCTCTGCTTCTCTCTTCTGAAAGAGACTGTAGAGAATTGGTATAATTTCTTCCTTACATATTTGCTAGAATTCATCAGTGTACCCATCTGGGCCAAGTGATCTCTGGGAGGTTATTAATTATTGATTCAATGTCTTTAATAGATATAGGCTTATTCAGATTGTCAGTTTATTTTTGTCTGACTTTGGTGGATTGTGTCTTTCAAGGAATTGATGTATTTTATTTAGGATATAAAATTTGTGGGTAAAGATTGTTTTTAGTATTCCTTTGTTGTCCTTTTAAAGTCCAGAAAATGTGTAGTGATGTCCCTTCTTTCATTTCATTTTTTTTTGAAGGAAGATTAGCCCTGAGCTAACATCCTCTGCTACCAATCCTTCTCCTTTTTTTTTTTTTTTTTTGCTAAGGAAGAATGTCCCTGAGCTAACATCAGTGCCCATCTTCCTCTACTTTATATGTGGGACACCTGCCACAGCATGGCGTGCCAAGCAATGCCATGTCTGCACCTGGGATCCAAACTGGTGAACCCCGAACCACCAAAACTGAGCATGTGAACTTAGCCACTATGCCAGCTGGCCGGCCCCCTTCTTTCATTTCAAATATAGTAATTTGTGTCATCTCTCTCTCTTTTTTTGGTTAGCCTGGATAGAGGTTTATCAAGTTTATTGTTGTTTTTTTGAAGAAACAGACTTAGCTTTTGATAAATATCTCTATTGATACCTGTTTTCAATTTCATTGATTTCTGTTCTAATTCTTATTATTTCTTTTCTTCTGCTTACTTTTGATTTAATTTGCTCTTTTTTTCCTAGTTACCTAAGGTGGAAACTTAGATTATTGGTTTTACATCTTGCTTTTTTTTCTAATATATGAATTAGCCAGCCCTGATGGTCTAGTTTGATTTGACACTCTCACTGGCATGGCCTGTGTTCATTTCCAGTCAGAAAACCACACCACTCATCTACTGGTTGTCATACTGTGGTAGCTGTGTGTTGCTGTGATGCTGAAAGATGTGCCCCTTTTATTTCAATACCAGCAGTGTCACCTGTGGTGGACAGGTTTAAGTGGAGTTTCCAGATTAAGACAGACTAGGAAGGAGAAACTGGCCTTCCAGTTCTGAAAAAGACGGCATTGAAGACTCTGTGAATACCAGCAGAGCATTGTCTGATATAGCACCAGAAGGTGAGAGGATGGTGCAAAAAGACAGGGCAGGGTTCTGCTCTGCTGTACACAGGGTCGCTAGGAGTCAGAATCAGCTTGATGGCACTAACAACAAAATATATGCGTTCAATGCTATAAATTTCCCTCTAACCTGCTTTCACTGACTCTCACACATTTTAGAAGTTGTATTTTCATTTTCACTTAGTTCAAAATGTTTTTAAATCTCTCTTGAGAGTTCTTCTTTGATCTATGTGTTATTTAAAAGTGTGATGTTTAATCTCCATGTATTTGGGTATTTTTCAGTTATCTTTCTGTTATTGATTTCTAGTTTGAATTTCACTGTGGTCTGAGACCAGACATTGTATGATTTCTATTCTTTTAGATTTGTTAAGTTGTGTTTCATTACCCAAAATGTGGTCCATCTTGGTGAATGTTCCATGTGAGCTTGAGAAGAATGTGTATTCTGCTGCCGTTGGATGAAGTAGTCTATAGATGTCAATTATATCCAGTTGATTGATGGTGTTGTTGAATTCAACTAAGCCTATACTGATTTTCTGCCTGCTGTATCTGGTCTTCCTGATAGAGGGTGTTGAAGTCTTCAACTGTGATAGTGGATTCATGTGTTTCCCCTTGCAGTTTCTATCAGTTTTGTGTCACAAAGTTTCATGCTATGTTGTGAGGGATATACAGACATAGCTCATTTTATTGTGTTTTGCTTTGTTGCAGTTCACAGATACTGCATTTTTTGCAAATTGAAGGTTTGTGGCAACTCTGTGTCAAGCAAGTCTATCGGTACCATTTTTCCAACAGCATTTCTTCACTTTCTGTTTCTGTGTTACATTTCGGTAATTCTCGCAATATTTCCAAACTTTTTCATTATTATTGTGTTTGTTGTGGTGATCTTTGATGTTACTGTTGTAATTGTTTGAGGGCATAATGAACTGTGCTCATATAAGATGGGGAACTTAAGTTTGAAGCTAGCAGAGCTTGCTTCATGAGGTTTAAGGAAAGCAGCCATCCCCAAAACATGAAAGTACAAGATTAAGCTGCAAGTGCTCATGTAGAAGCTACAGCAAGTTATCCAGAAGATCTAGCTAAGAAAATTCATGAAGATGACTACACAAACCAACAGATTTTCAGTGTAGATGAGACAGCCTTCTGTTGGAAGAAGATGCCATCTAGGACTTTCATAGCTAGAGAGGAGAAGTCAATGCCTGGCTTCACAGCTTCAAAGAACAGGCTGACTTTCTTGTTAGGGGCTAATGCAGCTGGTGATTTTAAGTTGAAGCCAATGTTCACTTACCATTCAGGAAAGCCTAGAGCCTTTAAGAATTATGCCCACTGTTGAGATTGACTGCTCAGAAAAAAAATATTCCTTTCAAAATGTTACTGCTCATTGACAAGCACCTGGAAACCCAAGAGCTCTGGAGATGTACAATGAGATTAATGTTGTTTTCATGTCTGCTAACACAACATCCATGCTTCAGCCAATGGATTAAGGAGTAATTTCAACTTTCAAGTCTGATTATTTAGGAAGTACATTTTATAAGGCTGTAGCTGTCATGGATAGTGATTCCTCTGATGGATCTGGGAAACTCAATTAAAAAAATCTCTGCAAAGGATTCACCGTTCTAGATGCCATAAAGGATATTCGTTATTCATGGCAAGAGGTCAAAATATCAACAAGAAAAGGAATTTGGAAGAAGATGATTCCAGCCTCCATGGATTACTTTGAGGAGTTTAAGACTTCAGTGGAGGAAGTAACTGCAGACATGGGAGAATTTGCAATAGAATTAGAATTAAAAGTGGAAACTGAAGATATGACTGAATTGCTACAATCTCATGATCAAACTTTAATGGATGAAGAGTTGTTTATTATGGATGAGCAAAGAAAGTGTTTTCTTGAGATGGAATCTACTCCTGGTGAAGATACTGTGAAGATAGTTGAAATGACAACAAAAGATTTAGAATATTACATAAACTTAGTTGATAAAGCAGGAACAGAGTTTGAGGGGATTGAATATAATTTTTAAAATTCTACTGTGGGTAAAATGCTATCATACAGCATCACATGCTACAGAGAAATCGTTTGTGAAAGGAAGAATCAATCAGTGGGGCAAACTTCATTGTTGTCTCATTTTAAGAAATTGCCACAGCCACCCCAGCCTTCAGCAACCACCACCTTGATCAGTCAGCAGCCATCAACATCAAGGCAAGACCCTCCACCAGCAAAAGAGATTATGACTCGCTGAAGGCTTAGACGATGGTTAGCAGATTTTAGCAATAAAGTATTTTTTAATTAAAGCATGTAAATCTTTTTAGACACAATGCTATTGCACACTTAATTGACTACAGTATGGTGTAAACATAACTTTTATATGCACTGGGAAACCAAACAAATTGTGTGACTCACTTTATTGCAATATTTGCTTTATTGCAGTGTTCTGGAATCTAACCCATAATATCTCTGAGGTATGCCTGTACATTAAACAGCAGGGATGGCTCTCGAAAAACTGTATTGTGCAAAAAAAGCCAAGCACAAAAGTAAGTATACAGTACATAAATTTGTATAAATTATACAACTGGTAAAACTATCTATGGTGATAGAAATCAGAACTTTTGTCACCCAGGATGGTGGCCGTGGGCTTTGACTGGAACACTGCATGAGGAAACTTTTTGTGATGATGGACAGATTTTGTATCTTGATTGGGGTGTTAGTTAATGGATGTACACATTTTCTAAAACTCATTGAATTGTGCATTTAAGACTTATGACTTTTATCTCAATGTAAATAAGTACGAAAATGTCTGGGGTCTCTGTTAAAAGTGAGGTGAAGAGCATATCTCATATTTTGCCACTGCTAAGCCCGAGTTTGGAGATGGTTCTTGTTTTATCCTTTGACTTGCGGTATTATAGGGCTTCCTCTTTATTTATTCAATTATAGTTTATCAAATTTTTCTTTATTAGACATTCTCTCCCCATTCCAAGTAAAATAAAGCTTCACAAAGTTCAAGATTCTCAGCATTTCTCTGTTCTAAGTGACAGCTGGCTGAACACTCCCTGCTTTGTGCCTGTGATTAATTTATCTCAGCTCATACTACTTTACAAAGACAGACCATGATGTTGACATTTTGTGAAGAATTAAGGATGGATTGGGATTCACCAGAATATGTTGCTCATTCAGGATATACTTTACACTCACTATGAGATCTTAAGTGCCCATGTTCTTTGTGTAGCTTTCCACCATGCTCTGAATAAGATGAAGAGCCTGAAGTAGTGATAATGGAGATGGTTGTTAGAGGTCAGACTAAAATTAGTCCAAATTTAGATCAGAAATAGACATACCATTGCTAGATTGTTATAATATAAAGTGGATGTTGGTAGCATATCTTAAAATTCATTAACACAAAATATATTCGATCCATTTCACCCAATGCATCCATGCTTTGATTTTAGACTGCAAGGTGGAAAGGCCAAAAGGCACCTCAATTGGTTTCTTAGATCCTTGAATGCATGCAGTAAATAGCAACAGCAGCAATTTCATTTTCCCAAAATAGCAGCATTCAGTCAGAGTGCTCTAAGATGTTGGTTCCAAGAACCTATTAAAACAGTGTTCAGAGAATTAAATTATGTTTAAGTTGAACGTGTCATTTTCTCTGGCCTTGCCTTGTCCTTCTAACCTCAGTTAAACTGAATGCAATAACCTCTGGGAGCTCCGGTCACAGGTTGAGTGTTGCACTAATGATCTTGGGTCAGAACTTTCATTTTCATCCTGGATATACTTAAGCCTCTGATATTTCTAGACTTCAAAAGCTCTTAGCACAACAGGAGTTCCTAACCTTACATGATGTATGTTTTATTTTTAATCCTTGTCTCTCCTTGTTCGACAGGCACAGGGTCTATGCCTGGGTCATTTCCTATGACTTTCTTGTTCTTCTTTCTAAAATACCCAGCAATTGGCAGGTAACATTTGCCAGGTCACCCTGACCTCTGTGAGCAAAGTAATTTTTCTCTAGTGTAGGCAGGGGGAAGGAGCCCAGGATGCCTGCTAAATAAACCACTAACAGGTTTTAAACGATGTAGATGGGGAAAATGTTTTAAAGTTGTGCTGATGTTCAACTTCAAACTCCATGGCTTAGGCGAATCCAGATTTGACACATTCTCAATATAATAGACTATGCCCCAGAGATTTAGAAAAAATGCTATCAGAAGTGTCCTTCTATGTTTTGTGTTAAAATAAATTTCCATAATGCATTACCTTGGCACCAACTGTTAAAAATAACAAGAAGAATAATAGCAATGGCTGGGCAGAAGACTAATTGGCATAGCAAGTATAATTAGTACTGTGTGGAAAAATGCCAGCATGGACCAGTAGCAGCTCTACAGTAAATAGCTGTATTTATTACTCCATGCATTTCTTCATCCACTAACATTTTTTTACAATGTATTTATATTAAGAGGAAAATTTAATCTGCTATTTCAATTGCTCTGTATTAACTTTTGAAGGAATTATGATGAGGTCAGTGTTACCGAGAGAGAGATTGCTGGCTCACCCCCAAGTCACCCCTCCAAACATGAAGTCATCTAGGCCTAGGATCTGGACTTGAGTACTTGAGCATCAGAATTCTGATGTTGATAGGCCATGGAGAGGACATCCATGTCTTAGAACCGGCTCATATTAGCCAGAATCACTGCATTAATGAATAATATTAAGATGATATTTTATCAGTTTATAGTAGGAAATATGAACAATAGCATGCTTGTTTTCATGACCAGCTATTCCCTTGGTATAGACTGACATGCATGGAAAAATGAAGAAAAAACATATAGTTGTTGGAAATGAACCAGAACAATGAGAGTTATTTATCTAACTAAATGGTTAAAATTCCCCCCCATATAACATGAATACAAAACTATAACACCTGAATTTTATAGGTCAATTCCCTGTCTCTTGTTCAGTGTTTTAATATCTCAGATAGGAGCAATACCCCAGTAACAGTACTCCAGTGTCCCTGGAGCCCATGAACCTGCTATAGCACTGCCACTACCCAAGTTAAAGTCCTGCTGTTTGAACCATGCTGGATGCAGACCTCGTACTCAGAAACGAGACCTTGTGTTCCCACTGGTTCTGCTGTAACTCCTACAACTCTGCTGGGACACTTAGCCACTTAGACGCACTCTCAGTTAATGGTCACTGCTGGCGCTTATGGAAAGTACCATCAGGAGGAAAATGGCCTTCCCCTCCCTTTTATCTCCCAATCTCATATTATTGCATCCCATTGAAAATCAGAGACAAGTAGTTTACAGGATTTAATCCTAGTGGTACCCAGGGGAATATGGATGGGTGTATTTGGAGCTGAGAGACATTTGACACTCTCTCATAGAAGGTCCTGACTGATAGCTGAGGTGACTCAATGTGACAATTTGTTGCATCTTAACATGAATTGGGTAAGGCCCTTGACAGATTTTATACATCCTTTTTAGGGCTTGTAGAAGAAATTGTATCAGGAAGAGAGAAAGCAGTCAACACATTCTTAGTGTAAAGGGTTTAACGCAGGATTAGGGTTAAATGATTTTGGAACAGTTGAAGGAGAAGTCCAGGAAGGTGACTCCAAAGGTTATGGAAGCTTGTGCTGATGGGCAGGAAATCCAGCAAGCGAGATTTCAATGGAAAGTGCTAAGCAGATAGCTCTCAAAAACATGCCATGAAGTTGTTACAGTTCTCAAAAAAAACCCCAAAAAACTACTGAGAAGCTCTCAATAGCTGTCTCAGTCTGCAAGACTGAGGGGGTTTCCGAGCACTTATGGTCAAGCTGTCAGGAATCTGACTTTGCCCAGATCTGGCTGTAACAGCCTCCTGAGAATTATGGCTTCCACTTCTTTTCCATCTTCCACATGTCACGCAATTTTTTCTCCTTGGTAAACTCTATCCCAGAAAAAGGATTCTGGAAAATGTAGCTCCTGGCTTTTCCTCTGCCATGCAGAGGGGTCCTTATAAAGAAGTGGTGGTGATATTGCATTGACAACAGACCACCAGAATAAGACTGGAGTAGGGTCAAGACTAATGGCTTTTATGTTTGTTTGTCCCCATGTGTACGTCTGTACTTAGGTCTGCTTGTGCAAGGGGCTGCCTGCTTTATGAGTTTGCCTCTTGGCCTCAAGTAAGAATTTTTAATTTAAGTCCAGTTTCCTTCCATTGATGCATACCCATTCTCCATCCAAATGACCCGTTCTCAAGGATCATGCATTAATATTATTATTGGGACTTAAAAGGAGAGTTTAATCTGCCATAGAATCATTGTAGAAAGGATTTCCAGCCAATATTTTCCGTAGAAAATCCTGGGTAAATGGGAAGAGTTATACATACATCATACATAAGTATGATGTATGTATGTATTTATATAAACTTTTTTGCGTCTAACCTTTTTTGAAATTGGAAACACTGCAAAACTAAGGTCTAATTAAATCATAGTCAGCAACACGCCACAACTTTTGACAGAAAGATTCAGTGTCTTGCAATGAAAGTGTTATGATTATGTATACGTACTTAAGGCTTGTTTGACCAACCAACATGGAGTTGTCTTTATGTGGGAGTGAAAAAACCTGAACTTCCTCAAGTTTATTCTCAAGAGAAATAAACTTCAGTGACTAAAGATTTTTACCGAGATACATTTCAAGAGACAAAAATTGTTATTGAGGGACTATGTCTATCCAGACGTCTGCCTTTATGGCTGTTCTATTGTTCACCTGCGGCTATGAAAGTTTTCTTCTCTTTTTCTCTTTGTCAGGTGAAAAGAAATAAAAAATAAAGAAAAAGAAAAAGAAGCTTGGGAATCTCTTCTCTTGAGTAGCCTTACTTACTTATCCCAGTTTTCATATCTACGATAAAGGAAACTGTCCCAGTTTGCATGTAAACAGAACAAATATCTGTCTTCTTCTGTGTAGGATGGATTCTATTTTTAAGCATAAACCCCTCTGAAACCAATTAATACTAGGTATCTGACCTACATAATAGATTCTGAACTCCTTATTTTATTTTTCTTCTTCCTTTTGTTTTTAAAGCAACACGGTTGTTCATAAATCTTTTTATCAATTCCATGGGTAATTGTCTCGATGTGTATATATCACTTGAAACAGATTTCCAAAAAACTCTTAACCAATATTTTTACACTGCTAAATACTTTTAAGAAATAGCATCTCCCCTACTGCTGGGGTCAATTTGTATATCTGAGCTGGCAATGTTAAATATCTCTAGCCACATATGTTGATTCCATAGTGAAGTTGCCAAGCGTGTTCTCCCTTTAGAAAAGTTGTTTAAAAAAAAAAAAAAAGACGGTGTTCTTTATCTGTCCTTCTGTTCTAAATCTGTGCCCTTTCTTTTTCTCTGGCCTCTGCATTCTCAGCCCTTGCCCGCTGAGGATCATTCCTCTGTGATCTTACTCTTGGGTGTCTTCCATGGTGATCTTTGCATGGATAAATAATCACCACATTTAGGTTTGTTCCACCCCTGGGTCTCTGCATTTTAAAAGAAAACCTTCTTTTAAAAGAAAATTTCAAGAGCTCTGCCAAAAGGAAACGATCTCTAGAGGGGCAGTTTGCAGCATCATGTTTAGTGCTGGGAAAGGTATTTTTGTGAAGGGGAAAACTATTCAGGGACCTTAAAATTCAGACATATGTGCATAAATACTGGCTGTGTTGTAAATAAAACACTTTTAAAGGAATGCCCAACCTTTTATATTTCTTTGAGTGTTCAGTAGAGCAGAAATTTTGCTGGGTCACCTTGAGGATCATGTGATATTACTGAACTACAGCTTTTTAAGTCTCAGAATGATTTCCAGGAGTTTGTGATTTCTTTGTGGGACCATACTGAGGTAGAGAAGACTAACTCAAATATTTTGAGTGTAACCATGTATCTGTTCTTGATGTCTGTGTATTCCCTCCATTATTATATCTGTATACCTTATAGGTCAGGGTATTACCACCCAATCATCTCTATAAGCTCTGTTTCTACAATGCATCATTGGCATCTCCTTTTCCATGATATCTCACATCTAACTAAGTTCAAAGTCCTTCAGAATTTATCTTCCACATATAATAATATGCTATAATGAACACCCATGCAACCCATATTAAGAAATGAAACATATTACCATGACATATTATTGGGCAGTTTTTCTTGTATATTCCTTCACGTTTGCATACTTCTCCCTCCAACGTTCCTGCAGATAACATCTTTTTTGAATTCCTTGTTCATTTCCACTGCCTTTCTTTTTTCTTTAAATATATGCATACATTTTAAAATATGTGCATGCATATGTATATGTACTATATATATTACAGTTAAAGATTCAAATAAATTAAATTATACTGTATTGCAGCCTGCTTTTTCCACTCAAAAATGTATTTGTGCTCATTGAGATGTTCGGCAGATTTTATTTTCCTAAATGACCGTGACAAGCTTTCACATCCTCTGTGCCCTTCTTACGATGGGACTTTGATGGTCCTCCTGAGAGGTGTCTCCCCTTGAATCTGAGTGGGAGCTTTTGATGACTCTGACCAGTGGAATAAAGCAGAAGTGAGGTTATGTGGCTTCTGAAGTAAATCATAAGAAGGACACAGCTTCCATTCCACTCTCAATTTTAAAATGCTTGCTCAAGGGAAATGAGCCACTATGATATGAGGAAACCAAAACTAGTCCAAGTGGGAGAGACTCATGGAGAGGCATCCTGGAGAGTAATGAGATGATTGGCTGACAGCCAGCCTCAGTGGCCTTGGGAGTGAGTATGCCTTTAGATGATGATAATCCCCAGTCTTCCAGTCTACCAACTGAGGCCTCCGATAAGGTAGAGAAGAGATAAACCATTTTTCCTATGCTTTGTCTGAATTCTGACCTATGAAAACCAAGAACGTAAGAAATTGTTGTTTTATACCACTAAGTATTGGAGTACTGTATTATGAAATGAGAGTAACTGGAACAACATGTATCTTTCTAGTGCATTTATTATGATTACTGTACATTATTAAATTATTTGAATAGATCACAGTGTATTAATTTATTCTTCTGTTGGTGGACAGTTTGTTTCACTTTTTTGCTATTATATATAAGGCTGCTAATAACATTCTTAAACATATTTCTAGTGTGCATATGCAAGACTTTCTCTGGTGGCATATAATTAGGAATGGAATTGCTTTGGCCCCCCAATATGTATATCTTTCATTTTACCAAATATTGCCAAACACACGTTGAAGTTATACTAATATATACTTCTGCTTGCAATATATAAGTTCTTAATATTCCATACCCCAATTTCTCAATAAAAATTGGTATTTGAATCACTTGATTATGAAATAATGTCACCTTTGGCTTAAAGTTCCCTAAGAACTCTTGAGATTGAGCATCATTTTATATGTTTGTAGTGTGGTGAATACAATGTGTATATATTCTAACATGAATCAATGCATGAGTCACTTGAGTAGACCATATTTAATCATAACTTTTTCTATATATTGATTGTTTCAGGTTGGCTAATTTTTTTGTTTTGGTATTATTAAAATATTAATATTTATATCTAAACCTCATAGTTGAGACTGACCTGCAATTTTTCTTTCTTATATCATAGTTATTTGACTCTGATACCAACTCCATATTATTGTCATACGTGAATTGCAAAGGGATCTCATTTTTATATTTTTGAAATTGTCCTTTTCATTTAATGTTTGAATGTTTAACTGAACTCATTGTTGAAAACTTCTAAACCACTTTTTATTGAAATATTTTCAATTAGATTTAATTTAAATACTTAAAAAATTTAGATTTAAATATTTTAAGTACAGATCTCTTTTTTTGAATCAATTCACTATATTATACATTCAAATTTTCCTTTGAATTTCTATTCACATTTATCTAGATGTCATTAATTTCTTTCAACAATGTTTTGTAGTTTTCGGAGAACAAGTTTGCACTTATCTTTTTACATTTTTCCCCAAATATTTTATTTACTCTTTTTGGTATTATTTTAAATTATTTTTTTAATTTCATTTTCATACTGTTCACTACTTGTATATAGAAACACAATTGTTTATTTTGTATATTGATCTTTTTCCCTGCAACATTGCAGAACTTGCTTATTAATTATCGTAGTATCTAGTATTAGTATAGTAAATAGCATAATATTAGTATATAGGAGTGGATTCCTTAGGATATTCTGTATAAAGGACAGTGTCCTCTTGCCTAATGGTTCTGGCTAAAACCTTCAGTAAAATGTTGAAAAGAAATGACAAGAGCAGGTTTTCTTGTCTTGCTCCTAATCTTGGGGAGAAAGCATTCAGTCTTTCACCACTAGGGATGATGTTACCTGTGGGTATTTTTCTAGATTGAATTTGTTAGTTTGAGGAAGTTCCCTTCTATATTTAATTTGTTGAGGTTTTTTAAATTTTTTATCATAAGGGACATTGGGTTTTATTAATTGCTTTTTCTGAATCTATTAAGATGACCACGTGGTTTTTGTCTTTTATTCTATTGATGTGGTATAGTACTTTGATTTTGGTTGTTTAGCTAACCTTGTGCTTATAAAATAAATCTTAGTTGGTCATGATATATATAATCCTTTTTGCTGTACTTCTGGTTCCAATTTGCTGGAATTTTGTTGAGGGTTTTTCAGTCTATATTCAAATGAGATATTTTTCTGTAGATTCCTTTTCTTATGATGTTTCCTCTGGTTTTGCTATCAGGATATACTGGCCTCATTGAATGAATTGAGAAGTGTTCCTTCTTCTACTGTTTGGGAGAGTTTGTAAGGAATTGGTATTAATTCTTCTTTAAATGTTCAGTAGAATTCACTGTTCATCTGGGCCTTGGCTCACCATTGTGCAAACTTTTTAAAATTACTGTTCCATCTTGTAAGGTGTTATAGGTCTACTCAGATTTTCTATTTCTTCCTGAGTCAGTTTTACTAGTTTCCTTCTTTCTATAAATTTCATCTTTCATTTATGTCCACTGTATTCTCTCATGATTATTTTTATTTCTTTGTGGTCAGTAGTTATATTCCGTCTTTCATTTCTGATTTTAGTATTTTGGTCTTCTATTCTTTTTTATTCATCAGCTTAGCTAAAGTTTTGTGAATTTTGTTCATAATTTCAAAGAATCAACTTCTGGATTAGTTGATTTTTGCTAGTTTTTCTATTCTTTATTTCATTAATTTCCACTCTAACCTTTATTATTTTCTTCATTCTGATTGCATTAGGTTTAATTTGCTTATTTTGCCCCCCAATGTCTTAAAGTGGAAGATACTGAGAGATTTGAAATCTTTCTCTTTTCTTAATATAGTAATTTACAGTTATAAATTCCCCTCTAAGATCTGAGTTAGCTATATCCCATAAATTTTGGTATGTTGTATTTTCACTTTAATTCATTCTATTTTACTTATAATTTATTTCATTTTAATATCAAACTATTCTCTAATTTTCGTTTTACTCATTGGTTATTTAGTAGTGTGTTGTTTAATTTCCACAAATTGTTCAATTTCCCAAATTTCTTTTTGTTGGTCATTTCATTTTATTGTGATAAGAAAACAAAGTTTATATGATTTCACTCATTTAACATTTATTTAGATTTGTTCTATGACCTAACATATGGACTACCCTGGGTAATTTACACGTGCACTTCAGAAAAATGTGAATTCTGCTTTTGTTTCGTAGACTGTTCTATAGATATCTGTCAGGTCTAATTGGTTTATAGTATTGTTAAAGTCTTCTATTTTCTTTATTGATTTTCTGACACTTTATTCCGTCCATTATTGAAAGGGAGTATTGAAGTCCCTAGCTATCATGGTTGAATTGTGATTTCTCCCTTCAATTCTGTCTATGACTTTTTCCTTCATGAATTTTGAGAATCTGTTGTTAGTTGCATATATGTTAATAATCGTTATATTTTCCTGATGTATTGACCCTTTTATCATTATAAAATGTTCCTCTTTCTCTCTAGTAACGTTCATTTTGTTTTAAAGTCATTTGGTCTCATGTTAGCATAGCCACTCTAGCTTCTTTTATGTTTGATGTTTGCACTGATATGTCTTTTTCCATCCTTTTACTTTCCTCCTTTTGTATTTTTAAACCTAAATTGTGTCTCCTACAGACAGCATATTGTTGGATCTTGTTTTTATGCAGCCTTTAAAATCTCTGCCTTTGGTTGAATTGCTTAAAATAATTTCATTTAATATTATTCCTGATAAAATTAGATTTACATCTGTCATTTTATTCTTTGTTTTTTAAGTGTCTCATGTCTTTTTTGTTTCTCTGTTCCTCCTTTACGGCTTTCTTTTGGATTACGTGGGTATTTTCTAGTTAATTAAATTAATAATTTATTATGATGATTTGTATAATTAATAATTCATGCTAATTATATTAATAATAATTAATCCCTTTAATGATTTATTTTTTAAGTTATTTTCTTGATTCTTGCCCTACAGCTCTTTCTCCTATTAGTAAGGTACTTATTCTAGATTCTTATCAAAATCTATTTCTGATTTATGCTAACTCAGTTCCAGTGAGGTAAATAAGTTTTATTCCTTGATAGCTTTATTTCCTTTCCCCCTTTTTTGTGCTATCTTGTCATACATATTACATCTATATATGTTACAAACAAAATACATTGTTATAATTTTACTTCATATAATTATAGGTCTTTTTAAAAGATTGAAGGAAGAAAGGAGAGTATATATTTACATTTTGTCATGTTGATGTTTTTCTTTATCATTTCTTGTCCTTTTCATCTGTTCCTGTGTATTCTAGTTATGATGCCTCATTGTTTCCTTACTCAAATACAGCATTGTTACCACCTACCTCCTTTGTGCTGTTATTAGCAAATATAATACATATCTATATGTTATGGTCTCAAAAATACGATTGTATATATGTCATGTTACACAATTGCTTTTTAAATCAGAAAAGAAGAGAAAGGGAAAGAAACATGAAATTATACTGTGTTTTAAATTACTTAGATTAATACTTTACCAGCGTTCTTTCTGTATGTGCATATAATCAAATTGCTTTCTAGAATCACTTGCTTTCAGCTCGGTGAAACTTACTTTAGTATTTCTTGTAAGATGAATCTGTTAGCAATGAGATCTGTGGGGCATTTTTTTTCTTATTAATCTAGGAATGTATTTATTTTGCCTTCACTTTTTAAAGATAATTTTGTCAGATATAAGATTCTTGGTTGACAGGCCCCTTCCCTCCCACAGCCCCCCAACCCTTTGAAAATATTATCCCACCGTGTTCTGGCCTTCGTTGTTTCTGATATTGTGTCAGCTGTTAATCTTATTGGAGTTCCCTTTTTCATGATAGATCGTTTTTGTCTTGCTCCTTTCAAGATTTTCTTTTTGTCCTTGGCTTTCGGAATTTTTACCACGGTATGTGTGTATATGAATCCCTTTGCATTTATCCTGCTTAGAGCTCACTAAATTTCTTGCATTTGTATATTAATATTTCTCCACCATTATATCTTTGAATATTTTTTCCTTTTTTTCTCTCACTCTTCTTCTGGCACTCTCATTACATGTATTTTGATGCACTTAAATGTGCCCTACATTTCTCTGAAGCTTAATTTATCTTTTTTCTTTATTTTACCTCTCTGTTCTTCAGATAGCATGATCTCTATCAACCTATCTGAAGCTTGCTTCTTTCTTCTGCTAGCTCAAGTCAATGCTGATCCCTTTTTCAACTCTAGATTTTCATTTTTCATAATCTCTCTTTATTGATATTCTCTATTTTGTGAGATATTGTCATCATATGTTTTTTACTTCTTTAAGCATATTCCTTTAGTTCTTGTAAGAAATGTATAATAGCTTCTTTGAAATTTTTGTCTGCTAAAAGCAACATCTCGGCCCTATCACAGGTAGTTTCTGTTGCCTTGTGTTTGTTCTTGTTTCCTGCATATGGGTCACATTTTTCAGGTTCCTGTGTGCATCACACTTTTCAGTTTCTTTGTGTGTCTTGTAGTTTTTGCTGAAAATTGTATATTTAAGATCATATATTGTAATAATTCTGGATAGGGTTTCCCTGGGGCTTGTTGTTATTGTTGGGATTTTTTTGGTTTATTTTGTTAGTGACGTGGCTGGCATGTTTCAGTGAAGTCTGTCTCTCCTGCAGTTTACAGCCTCTGATATCATTCCTTAAAGGATTCCTGAGGCATTCTCACAGTCGCCCTGGCATGACAGAGGTTTTAGCAGGGTTCTCTTTGTCTCTCTCTTTTTCTGATCTCTCTGTTAAGCTGTCTGCTCTTCTTGGTATCACACCTAGCTGTTTGCCTACAGTAATTGCTAGCTTGCTGTTCTATTGGTTTCAAAAATGTTATGAATATAAATTGCTGCACACTACAGTTAAATTCAGATGGCTTTGCAGGGATAGTCTTTGAGACCAGTTTTTGAGGCTTGTTTTAACCCCAAGAGAGCTCTTCTTAGCTGTCTCTTTCCCTGGTTCTCTCTGTTAAACTTATATCTGATCTGTGGTGGATCCTGTTTGTCTCATGGAGCTACCAGTCTGCTCTTCATTTCTTAACATCAGAGTCTCCACTGTTTTTGACAACGCCCTTAGGCTTGAACTTTTTCACATGCTGACTGTTCCAAATAAAGTTAATTCCCTTGGAGAAAGCTTCAGAACTCTCTATTCTTGCAAACTGCCTCTCCCTCTGGGTAAGGTCTCTGCGCCACTTGTTCAGAGCTGGGATGGAAACATGCTCAGGTCTCTCAGAATGGCAATCCCGCTTTGCAAGCAGGGTACTGGGCAGAGTAGTAGTCTCTGGTTGTCATATGTTGTATATTATGGCCCCCATCCTTTGAGTAGGCTCAGGTAAGGGTAATTGGAGCCCAGTATTCTCCACCTTCCATGTTTGGGGTAAAGCTTGCTCATTTTGAGTGGAGGCTGGGTGAAAGAAGGGAGGCTATGATCTCTCATCCATTCTTGCAGTTTAGAGCTGGAGTTGATGTCGGGGAGTGAGAAATTCCACCTCATAACAGCTGCCTAGCTTCTCCGAATGCGCTGCTTAAGAATCAGCAATCGCCTAGAGGAGAAAAGCAGCTTGGAATGTTGGGCCCATTTTATGAGTCTCCTAGCTCTTCAGAATCTTGAACACTCAAGTCATGTTGCCTGGGTAAATTTCTAAGGTTTTCAAATGTGTGTGTGTGTGTATATATATATATATACTTTCATACTGCTTAACTGTTTGATTTTAGTGGGAGGTTTGTTATAGCTGAAAGGTGAAAATCTAAGTTCAGAACAATTTCATATAGAGCATTTTATTGTTTGCTATTTCTTCATTGAACCATAAGTTATTGAAAATCAATTTTCATTTTCAAGCTTATCAATTTTTAGGATATGTTTAGTTATTAGTAATTTTGTCAGCAAAAAACTCCTAACTACTACTAATTCTTTGAATATTTTTGAGAGTTGATTTACTTCTTACTAAAATGTTCATTTAATCAAATATTCTAGATGCACTTAGGAAAATGTATTATCTGTAATTGTTGAATTCAAGGGTTAAATATATCCTTAGGTTATCCTTTTTATTTGTGTTCTTTAAATAATTTGGCAAGAGGATAATTATTTGTATGCATCATGTATCAATAACTCTGAGAGTTATGTTAAAATCTCCATGTATCATCAAGATTTATCAATTTCTTTTTTGAATTCTGTCATATTGTGATTATACATTATGAAGCTTTAGTATGAGGATGAATATAAGTTATCTCTCATAATTCTTTTCTTTTAAAAAAATCCGAATTATTCTATTTGTATACCGGCTGTCTTTTGGATAAGATTTCCCTGATGCTCTTTTCCTGTCTTTTTAATTTTGAATATTTACCATTTTAATATTTCATGAGTATTTCTTGTAATAATAGCTACATTTCAACTTTTTAAAGAAATTTATGTCTTAAATGATAGCAGGCTTTGTGTCTTGCTCATATATTAAAAGTACTCTTTTGTTTCTTGAAAAATTAAATATGATTATTTACATTCTGTGTATGTATCACTCAAGACACTTTGGAAGTCCAGTTCTGCTTTCCATTTTTTCTGCTTACTTGAAATTGAGATGGTTAGTTTTCTCATGTTTTTTAATCCTGGATTCTGTACTTAATTCTTAGCAGGGCAGAGTTTTTCTGTAAAAATATTGTGGAAGCTGCTATGAGGTAGGGATCTACAGAAATAATTTGGAATAGTTTCTTTCAATTATATAAAGTTCTACAAATAAGTGATCAGTTTAAGTTCACCTCCATGGTTAAATTGTCCTGGTCCATTCAGATACTATGAAACTGGCCTGCAGTGATAAATTCTGACAGCACTAATATTTATATCCTGCTAGGGCCTACTATGGATAGAAAAATGATCTAATCTTCTCCTTTGATAATTGGCTGATTTTTTTTTTAAGTAGGCCACTCTTTCAACATGATGTCGTCTCACCAATGTCCCTTCTTTATGTGAAGCATCATTGTCAAATCTACCCCTTGCCTAAACATGAGGCTTTATCTTTTCTCTCTCTCTCCCAACAGCTCATTAAAATCCAACCTATAAGTTACAGAGAGCAACAGATCTCTCCAGGGTACTACATCATCAGTGTAGGTTTGCCACACTGATTTTCAATTCCCTTGTCATTCTTTTTAAAACCGAAATCTTCTATTTCTCTCTGTAATTTCAGCTATGTTTTACTTTCATACTTTGGAGGATATTTACCATATCTAGTTCACCATGTTGCCATATATGGAAGTCTTAATTTGTTCCTCCGAGAACAGCAAAGTAATCTTTTCAAAAGGAAAATCACATGCTTAAAATCCTTTTAATGCCTTTCCATTGATCCTTGGAATAAGATAAAGCTTCTAAACAGGGCCGACCAGGCCCTGCATGCCTATTTCTATATACACTGTAGCTTTACTTTGCACTTTGTTATCCAGGAATTGCAACCTTCCATCATAATTTTCGATGCCGTCAAAGGACCTTTCCATATGCTCTTGTCTCTCTCTTGAATATTCTTCCCTCTTTCCTTCCCCTAGTTAATTTCCTTCAGATCTCAGTCCAAGCTTCACTTTCTCAAGAAAGTTTTTCCTCACTTCATCATTTGATCCATTTTCTGTTCTCTTCCATATTACCGTTTACTTCTCTATCTGTAGCCATGCATACATTTTAAAATTCCATACATGTGTATAAAATTATTCCATTTATAGCTGTTTCTCTACTTGGACTGTGAATTCTCTGCAGGCAGGTAATGTATCTATTTTTATTCATCTTTGTTATCCCCAGCACCCAAAACAAAGTTGACACTAAATACGTATGTGTATATTGAAGTAAACACTTCAATATAAATGTGGGATACTTTTGAACAGAAAATGTTCAATTTTTATTTTTTTCGTGAAGAAGGACTCTCTTTGTAAAGATGACCAGAAATACGTCTAGAACTGCCATCTGAAGTTAGGAATTTAAGTTTCTTTGGTCAGGGCTATATACGAATCTCTTCTTCCTTTCATCTCCTTTATTCTTTATCTGTAGGATCGTATGTCCACGTGAGTGTGCCATTTTAGCAGAACTCCCATCTTTAGGAGTCCTGGCCACCCAGAACTCTAAAGTAGATATGGATGGCTGGTATCTCATAGTCTTGCAGTGGTAATTATCACATAGGGTAGCTGTTTAAAAACAATGGCATTTTATTCATTGCAGAAGTGCAGGTGCAATAACGGGCTCCTACGTCCTCTAGGCTCACTCATGGGCAGAGAATATGTGTTTAGGAGGAGCCATTGCCTATCCAACAGCTTCAGTTCCATCAGATGGGTAAGCAGAGTCTCCAAAGAAGCAACGTCTGGCCTTTGTCGAAGCAAACATCATCACAGGAAATACAAGAAGGCATTTAATCAAGAAACTAGTCAACAGAGAAAGGTAATGGCGAATCTAGGGTTTTACAACTAATAAATATGAGTAATTAGGTACCCAACTGTATCTGTAGTTCTGTATGCAGAGAACGGAATCCATCCACAGGAATCTACCTCAGAGCTGTGGAGAATGGCAAGCCAAAAGAGAGTTCAAGTTCAGATTACTGGAGACATTTTACTGGGACAGGAATTGAGAATTGGAATACAAAAAGAAGTCTAGTGCTACAACTGGGCTTCTTAAAGAGAAGAGAAGAAAGAAGCATATCTGAGGTTGGAATTTGAATGAAAAAGCACTGTTATTAAAAGAAAAACCCAATAAAAGTGAGTTGAGAGTTGGAGATCAGCAGGTAAATCCTCAGGTTGTCACTAATGCATCATGCCCAGTTCTCCTGTTAGAAAGAATGACACTCTCTTAAACCCTGTGAGATTGTCAATAGGGTATTTTGGTTTCAACTTAATGGACAGGAAATATGTATATTCCCTTCTCTCTTTGTTTCACCTAGTTAATTTCCACTTTCTTCCAGATCTCAGTTCAAGCTTCGCTTTCTCAAGAAAGCCTTTCCTGACTTCCTGAGTTGGTCCCATTCCCTCCTCCTCCATGTTTTCAGTAATTCATTCAATACATTATCACTTTACTTATTTATTTCTTGCCATACAACACAGATACTAATGTAGACGTTAGGGATACAGAAGTGAGTAATGTAGATCCTTGTCTTGGGGATTTCTCAGTCTAGAACACCTGGCAATGGCTGACTATGCAGACAGAAGAGAACCGTGGGCTATGATGTATGTGTGGTGTTGGAGGGCCAGCTAAGGAAGACAAGAGGCAGCAAAAATGAGTTCAGGAAATGTTACTAGAAGTAGCATTTATGCAGTTCTGAAGCTCGCTAAAAAGAACCTCCAGTCAATCCCTGAGGTTTGTGTCACACAGGAAAAGCAAAGAGAATAGGAAAGCCACTGGGATCTGCAGATCTGTTGACTTATACTTCCTATGAATTACTTTTAGCCTATAACCAAGCCCTAAAAAGAAGACCTCTTTAGAAGTGGCAAATTTTCTATATTTCAGTAACAGCTTGAGTTGGGAGATTTTTGACTCATATTATCTGAAGCAAAGAAATGAATAAATTAGTTGCAACAAGAATCTGTTATGAGCAGTGATTTTTTTTTTTTTTAATTTTCCATGGACTTGGGATGAGGTTATCCAACAGAAATTTGATATTCTTGTTCTTGAGCTACAGTGGTAAATGTGCAATTAGGCAAAACACTCTCTATCACATAGCAGGCAAGAGAAGAAAGCACTGATTCAATACAAAAGCCCTTCCTGCTCTGGCACGAATCCTTCATCAGGATGAACCAGGTTGGATCATGATGGAAGCCTTTTTGCCAGAGCCTGGATTTTCATAATGTGAGCGATGCTTTCTCCTTGTAATTACCGATAATGTTGCTGGGTGAACTGAAGACACGTTGAACAGTGAATTAGATATTACAGCTCTCTATTGCAGGGCATGTAAGACAGCAGCTTGGCTATTTACATCACAGAGACTTCAAATGCAATTTTTGGATCAGTGCACCCTGTTCTCATTTTCACTTTTATCCTTTCTCTCCTCATTTGCCCTATGAAATATCCTTTGCACATTTTCATGTCATCTGCACTGTTTGGAATTGCTATTCAAAATCAATACTACTACTTGCTCTAAACTTTCCCTCAGAGCGTTCATTATTTGCTAATTGTGAATAGTGAAATAACTAGCTTATGTTTGGGGCATTGCTTATCTTACTTCGGGAATGTCTTAAGCCATCAAAAATGCATAGCTGCTTGACATTTAACCTAGAAAAGCATTTATGCTATATATAAATCAGTTCAGGCTACTATAAAAGATTATCACAGACTGGGTGGCTTAAACCACAACAATCTGTTTCTCACAGTTTGGAGGTTCAGAAGTTCAAGACCAACGTTTCCACTGATTTAGTTCCTGTGAGAACTCTCTTCCTGGTTTGTACATGGGCACCGTCTTCTTGTGTCCTCACATGGTGGAGACAGAGAGAGATAGCAAGCTCTCTGGTCTCTTTTTATAGAAGAGACACTACTCCCAAGACGGTGCTCCATCCTCGTGACATCATCTAAACTTTATTATCCTCCAAAGGTCTCACCCCTTAATACCACCACTTTGGGGTTAGGGTTCTAACATATGAATTTTGGGGGAATACAAGCATTTGGTCCATAATGCATAAGGACAGCAAAACACCGCCACTCTGCTATAGGTCTATCCGGGAATTCAGAATCACGTGGCCAGTTAACTGACCTATTCACTGATACACAGACTCTGTGGCAGGGAATTTTCAGTTTGTGAGTTTTCAATATTTTTTTCAGAACCTTTCCTTGGAATCAGAAATAAAGTTGATATGTACTATTCAAATTACTTCTAATATTGTTTTGAAAACCTGTTAATTCTACAAAGCTATAAGTATGTCTCATATAGGCAGCACTTTCACATCTCATTCAGTGAACTTTTTTTTTTTGCTTTGCAATCAGTTGTCTATTCCTTGGGACCAACACACTTTTTTCTTTATCTTTCATGGTCTAGTATGTCTATATTTAACAACCTGGCCCAGTTTTTCCAGTCTAGCTAAACTAAAGAGTTCAAGAGTTACTTTGGATTAACTCTTTGAGGTTTAAAAGCTTACCTGACCCTGCCTTTAAAGTTTTTTGAAGACTTATTGAATTGGAAAAGTAAATTGCTGTTCTCTCATTACCCAGACCTTCCCACAGAACAGAACTGTGCTTAATTCTAACCTTGCATTGCCTGAAGTTTGAATAGGTTCAAACTCCCTTTCAATCCAAATTGCTACCAAGAACACTGACACCTCCAGATGCTGTTAGCTTTTCTAAAATTGCCACCGATCTCTTTAACATTTGCAACCACAGAAAGAAAAATAACAGGATATCCTACTGGGCTGCGATTGGGGTGAGTAGGAGAGGGCTGTGAGAGCCTCCTGTCTGTTTCCCTAGAATTAAGGTGCGAATGTGTCCTGCAGTAAGATTGCAAGGGCTCTATTCAAAACAGTTTTAATAAATTCAAGCAGTAAAACAAAGGGAGAATAATGTGCACTGGTGCCACTTTTTAAAATCCTCCTGAAAAATAAGGAAAATTATGTTTTACTTTCTCTGATTGATTTGGACACAAGAAATCTAGAAGTCTTCATATCTCAGCGTGAGTTTTAATTCCCATTTCTTATATTTGAATGAAAATAATATAAAACAAAAAATTAGGCTGTAAAAAGTCCTGGAACACAATCTCATGTAGAGATTATGGAATTAAATAATAATTTTTCTTTAAATAAAATGCAAATAAAAACTCCCTTGCTAGGGCAACTACAATGCAATGAAATAAGACATCAATATTACCACAAGAGAAAAATAATGGAAAATATTATTTTTATTATTTATTCTTATAAAGAATATAAATCTAGGCTATGATCCTAGTTAAAACATTTTATTGAAAAGATCAAGTTACCTTGAAGAGTAAGCTGAGATGCTTCATTTGGTTTATTTAACATAAGGTTTTCTTTTTTAAGTTTCATTTTAAAGGCAGATAAATGGAGACATCCAGGTAAAGATGGCTGATTGAAGCCATATCATAGAATCTCTCTTCCTTAGTAGCCAATGAAAAACAGGGCAGATCCCAACGGCATCAAGAAAACATAAGTCAAACCGAGCCAACTAATCAAATTAAGGAACAAAGGAAACGAAAGGGGATATTCTGGAAAGAAGTGATCCTTAACAATTTTCATGTTTCCTGAGAGTCATGCTCATGAATTAACAAATCCCCAAATGTGGAAAGACTTAAACTGTCTGGGCCTCCTCTTACCCTTCTCTCAGTGGGGAGTAAGGATATGGATAATGGGAATGAGGTGAGGAGAAATGAGAGAAAGAAAACTAAAGTAGTCATTGTGTCATGCAAATAATGATTTTAGGGCTGTCCAGTTAACTGTTAAATGAATCTGAAACTTGAAGATATCCCTCCATAGAATGATAGAATCTTGTTACAGAATGTATTTAACTTTCTCACAAGTAACAGCAGAAGCCAGATATTCACAACTACAAAACAATCATATCACTTCAGCTCTTATACGGACCTTCAGTAATACAGAACAGTTGAGTAGACAGCACAGAAATAATTACCTTCAAGCTGTAGCTCAGGAGGGAAAACAAACAAGCCTCAGATACAGTTGTAAATATTAAACATTTAAAACACTACAATATTGTATCAGAGCAAATAGAAGTTTTAGAAAGAAATCCCCAAGCATTGGAGGATGAAAAGAAATGGCATGGTTCCTATGTAAATAATGTATAGGAAGGAATTCAGAAAGGAAAGAAGGAAAGGAGAAAGGAAGAAAGAGGGTAAAGAAAGAAGGAGGAAAAGGAGAGAGAGTAAGAAAGGGAGGAAATATGTAACAGACAAAGGACTCTGCCTAGAAAAAAAACGTAATCCAATGAACAGAAAAAAAATTCTCTCTACTGTTTTCTTTATGCCATATTGTGGCATCTTACTAAAACTTATTTCAATGAAAATATTTCAAAAAGGAAATGAATAAAAAATAAAATGATATGAAAGAGAAACTATGGATTTAATTAAATAGATAAAGGACAAAGATAATTTATTTGGAGAACATTGTTAAATTACAATCATCAGAGACCATAGTTAATTTCTTTTTAATTACAAGAAAAGTCTTGAAAAAATGTAGACCAAAAAAAATTATGTTAAAGCAATCTGAAAATGCTATTTGATATTGAAAAGAAATTAAGGAGGGATCATTGAAACACTGTTCAAAATAGAGTAAAAGAAGAGAATTTCCCTGAAATAAAGATCTAAATTTGCTGCTGAAAAGGATCATGACAGAAAACAGGAGAAGTGTTTTCAGGCATTTAAGCCATCTGTAAGAGAACAAATATCACACAGGCCTCACACCTCTTCACAGCAACTTTTATATCTAGAAGACGAGAGCGATGTTTGCAGAGGTCCAAAAATATTTTTAGTAATGTATTCGAAGTATATTATACCAGCGTCCAAGGATGTTCCCTTAGAAAGGAGCCAATTTTCAACTTCTCCTAACTTATTCTTTTTTGAATGCACAACATAGCTTCATCATTTTCTTGACAGTATTTTTTTTCCAGATCAGGCCTCTGACATTCATCTATACCTGATATACTTGAGAATACAAGGAATTGGTCAAAGTCCAAAGAAACTTGAGAATGACAAAGTTGTTTTCATTCAATAAACCAGCAAGCAAAACGGACAAAGGTACAGGACATGTGAGAACAACAGTGAATGGACACAGCGTTAGGGTGCCTTCTGAGGTCCTTAAAGACCTAGACCGATTTGGTGATCAGTGCAGCCTGCATGGAGCAAGGATCGCACTGTGTCAAGGGAACTAAAGCCCTGGCCTCATTGCCTAATACGCTAGCCTGCGTGTGGGGTTGGGGTGGGAAAGCTGTGTCAACACTTGGCATAAAACTGCATATAGGCATTTCGTTAAATGTCACAGTTAAACAAAATTTTACTCCTATTTTTTACTGTATCATCAGTCCCACATTTGAACTAGCCATGGCCTGTTCTTGCATGTGTGGACTGTATTATATCGTCAAATGTGTATTTGCTTTTTTTACTTTTGAGACATTTTGCTAATATATGGACAATGAATTAATTTTCTGTTTTGTTTTCTTTTTATTTTCTTTTGTTTGGTAAGGACTATGGGAAGAGATACTGGCTATTAAATTCCAGAAATGAGAGATGAGAATAGATTCTAATATTATGGGAAGGGAACAAAAGGCTGGCTTGCCAGCTTTTGCTTTTTATATATATATATTTATGGAATAATCCAGGACAGGAGGATTCCTTTTACCTTTGGAACATGTTAGTGATATTTCAAAGCCTGATGAACTGTAGAAGGTTCTTGGCTTCACTGAGCAACATACAGCTTTAATTTACTATGCATTTATTTTTTCTGTTAATTTCTGAGTGTAACAACATTTTCACCCATCCATCCACCCACCCATCCAGCCATCCATCTACCCATCCATTCATCCATGTATCCATCTATCCATTCATCCATTTATTCAACTAAGGTATATTCAAATCCTCCTATAAGTCAAATACACAGTTCAACATTGGGTATATGGCAGAAAAGGTGACAAACGAAACTCCTGCTCTAATGTAGCTACATTTTCAGTATTTAGCTATATAATCAGTGTGAGAATATTCCATGCTATAAACATCTTCAATAAAAGGACTAGGGTTTTAACCTAGACCATATGCAACACCATTTACTGCAACCCTTCCATAATCTCATTTTCCTGTGCCCTGCTCTCTATCATTTTCTGTCTTTCCAGCTCATTCTCTATAGTACCCCAATTGCAACAACAGTGTACTCACTAGGAGTTCCATTCTATTTGTCCTACCAACCTTTTGCTATCTCTCACTGCCTAGATGCTTTTTCTCTTCTTTTAAACTAGCTTAGATTCCAGGTTAGCCATTCTAATTACTTCCTTGCCTTCTGACTTCCTTACCCCTCTTTCACTTCATTGTACTAACCTAGAAAAATCAGAGCCTTTGTTAAATCCAACTTTGTCTGCTTCACATCTGCCACCATTTAGCTAAATACGACTGGAGAAAGCACACACACAAATACACACACACACACACACACACACACACACACACAATCTTGCATATTTTAAATTCATGACATATACCTGAGATGAATCCTTAATGCTGCCCAGTAATCATCTTGCCTTTCCCTAATCCATTCCCTTTCTGCTCTATTCCAAACAGAAAGCATCTCCTCTCAATATCCTCACTTTTAGATGGTAACTTGATTTCTGACAACAAATGGAAAATAACTTCCATAGACTTCTGTCACCACATACATTCACTTCCAGCGTTCATTTTCTCTGCTTTGTAGCCTTTTGTCACAGATGAATTTTTCTTCATATCTCTAAAATCAATTTTTTGTTTCTAGCTAGATCCTATCCCGTCTATCATTCCTTATAGCATACACACATGCTGTTTTTACCCATCTTAAATAAAAGCTGTCTCTTGATTCTACTAACTGCCTCATTATTTTTATCCCCTTTGCAGAAATGCTTGAAAAGTTTGTCTATACAAACTCCAATTCTTTTCCTCCTATTCTCTCTTAAACTTCCACATTCCAGATTTTACTCTCACCAGTGCACCGAAGCTATTGACTTCTCTGTTCCTAAGTTCAGTGAGCAATGCTCAGTCCTGTTCAGAAGCATTGAATACAGTTGGCCACTCTTTCTTTTTTGATTAATGTTCTTCACTTGGATTCCAAGACATCATTATTGTTTTCATTTTCTTCTCATCTCATTGGTTCTTCCTGCCTCCTCTCCTTTATAGGTTCTCATGTTTGTCTTTTATGTTCTTAATAAGGAAGTACCCCAGTCCCCAGAATCTTCTCTTCTCTTCATTAACAATCTCCTCCACTATCATGGCCTTTTCCACGATGCCATATGTGTTGAAAAATATTCTCAGAGCAATGAAAGTCAACATGAGAATTACATAAATGATTTTGAAGGTAGGTGGTTATCCACACTTTTGAATTATTGATAGCTTATCAAGTCAAGTAATTGGCAGTTGACTGTACATTCCTAAGTAAGCTTTTAATAAATGAGACATTTGTGTTGTAATGAGATGTCCAATGGTAGTACCATGAAGGCATTTAGAAAGGAAGGAAGGAAGAAGAAAGAAAATAAATAAGTAAATCAATTTTCAAGGAAGAATTCAGTGTCAGAATTTGAAGACTCTCAAGTAAATCAGTCAGTCATCTGTTGAAGGACATAGGTGGAGTTTGATTAATTTATTAAGAAACAGTTATGCATCCACTCTTCCCTGACGTAAGCATAAATATCACCTAAGAAATTATTGCATTTCATAAAAGGCCACACACCAATGGCTCTGATACTTAGAAGAGCTCAGATCATTTTATAACTAATAAAGCAAAATCTCTAAAATTTTTGTTCGACTTCTCATAATTTCAAAGGTATGGACCTGTTAAAAGTCCTTTTTTTTGGCCTTGGGGATGTAGTTTAAAACTTCAGAAAGTTTAGTAGAAATCATTTTTTTCCTTTTTTACATATGACAGTTGCTTTAGAAATGGGCTTTCTTCTTCTCAGGAAGGAAAATATCAATGTCATGTGGTGTGTCGGTTGCTGTGGTAACTATACCTCGTTCTTTTTTTAAATAACAGTTTGAACTGGTTCTTAAACCTGAGCAACAACCTGGCCTAATGAAGAGTAAATTGCTGCCTCACCAGAGCTCAGCTCTTAAGCCCACTCCTGCATCTTGTCATCCCCCACCTCCAGGTGCTTATTTGAAATTTATTCAGAAATACTCCGATTCAGTCCTCTTGGTTAGCTGTGCAAGGCAATAAGAAGTGTATTAATAAGGGATTACTAGTTCAACATAAAGAAAAGGGTAAGTTTTTCAATTTACCTCTGTTGATAGAACAAATTGGAAGACTTTATTTCTCATAAACCCATTCACTCTCTTGACTTAATGTATCAACTCCAGCTCCACTTTTCCCAGAAAACTGTGATTCAGAATGTTTGGCCACTCTTCTCTACTTCAGTCTCTATAGTGGCCATTTGAATACAAATGAAAGTCAAAATAGACTTGGGTTCATTTTAATTCCTATGTTATTAAAATGAAGCTGAGACCACCAAATGTCTAATGTGGAAAAAAGTAAAGTACCCTTTGACCAACGCCATCAATAGCAATAGAGAAATCTGATGACCTCTATCTCTTATTCTTTTTATTGCTGCTTGTGAAATAAATCATGAAGTATTTAACAATATTTTATCCTAAGATCATGGGCTTTAAGAAATAAACTTTGATGTATTTCATTGAGATGCATGGACTTGTCAGTATTATAATAGATTTTATTTGAAAATTACTTTCAAAGAAAGACACAATGGGATCCAAATGCAACATAGTTCATTAATATACAGATTTGGATTTGAGTGTCCATGTGTCCTTCAAAACATAAACTTCATAGAATAAATCTGAAATTAATTTGTTGAACAGTAATAAGAGTTTTGTACTACTGTTATAACAGGTTATACTATGTGTGCTATAGATTTTATATTCTCACATATCCTATTCCTGTAGTTGAGTTACATTATATGAAACATTATTAGTATGTTCTCATATAGGTATGGAAAATAATATTCTTCTGGATTCAAATATATGTAGAAAATCAGTAACATACAACTTACCAGAACCTTAATGATGTATATATGTATATAAATATATCATGCACATTATAAAACATACCTCAAAATTTGGGATCTAAATTTGGAAATGAACGGCAGTTGTGGTTAATGTTTATAAGGGTAAATCAATACACATTTTGTCAAGAAAAATTTCTCATGGCAGTCCTATATCCCCAAAACTTATCAGAGAATACAAACTAACACAAAATGCCTAGTGTACTGACAGGTAGCCCAAAGATTCAGAATGCAGTTGAGGGTTTCTTTCACTAAAGAAAGACTTTGCTTATTCTTTAGGGCCGGTCATAGAGACATAATAAATTTGATCCCCTGAATCATGCTACCCCACCTCCTCCCACTCCTGCTAAAGACCCCCTAGGACACATGGCCTTCCAGGGCAGTGAAGAGCTTACTGACTCTAGAGTATGTAGTATGGTACTTCTCCCTCAGCCAATGTCAAGTTTCAAAGAGCAGTATAGAGTGGAAGAGTCAGAAGAGCTTTGTCTATAATGTGATGTAGGTACCTAGTATATTAGGATTCTCCAGAGAAGAAGGACCAATAGAAACAGAACACACACACACACACACACACACACACACACATACGTACACACACACACACACACACACACATACGTACACTCATACACACAGCAGGCTCAAGACCCATGAAGAGCCCATGTTCCAGTTCAAAGGCCGTCAAGCAGGAAGAATTCCCTTTTGTTCAGGGGAGGTCAGCCTTTTTGTTCTATTCAGGCCTTCAACTGATTGGATGAGGCCCACCCACATGAGAGAGGGCAATCTGTTTTACTCAGTCTACCAAGTTATATGTTAATCTCTTCCAAAAGCATCTGCACAAAAACACGCAGAATAATGTTTGACCAGATATCTAGGCAGCCCATGGTGCAGTCAAGTTGACATATAACCATCACACCTACATTCTCTTCTGATTTTACTTCTACCTAGAAGTCAAATTTCATCAATAACCTCTATGGACCTCGTTTCATTACCTGAAAATAAGCGGATTCAGTAAGATTAATTTTAAGATTCTTGTTAGTTCTAAAAAAGTGCATTCTCATGCAAGTACAGATATTTTGGCAATACTTAGTCAATATCTCATGGAATCGAGAATCAGTAGTATAGAACCTACCACAAACATATATTATCATTATGTCAGAAATACAGATGCCTTGTTCTTTTATTGGTCTTTAACTTCATTCCAACTTATGTACTCTGAAGAAGATTTAAATAAATGATCGCACATGGAACCAGGGATGCCTTTGGGATATTGGAGGTGATATAAAGGAAAAAGTTCAGGAAGAATGGGAGAATGTGGTTGTACTCAACTGAATCCATGCAGTGACTGAGCTGTTATCTATCTCCTTCCTCTGTCTTGCATAGAATCTTATTATCAGTGGAACTTTAGGAACTGACAAATTTATAATATACTGAGGCACAGAAAAACTTGCAAATGTGGGGTATAAATGTGGGGATAATAACCATTTAAAAAAAAGTCCTTGAGGTAGTATGAGACATAATGGACACCATGTACTCAATTCACATCTGAACCAGTAATGTGTCTGTAGGTGTACATAGTTAAATGAGAAAATGATCACATGAGTCCCTTGGGTTATGTTGATAATTACATATTCAAACTGTTTGCTTTTATCAGGAACTTAGGAATTATTCACAACAGTTTATGAATTCTTTGTTTTATATTTCTCATCAGTAAATTTTTCTGAGTATGTCCCCAATATATATTTATTTACTTACAAATAGTATGTAATGGAGAGAATATTCAGTAAATATCTAAATAGGATGAAAGCAAAATAAATTATATTTGTAATTTTAGCATTTTCTTCCTATCTCCAGTGGAGCATCTTTCACAAACCCATGAATTTTACATACATCTACGTTGATAAAACTTCATGTCATTTTGAATAAAACTTATTGGTAAAGATTGACTGGGAAATTAAAGGAAGCAAGTGGAGAGCAGCCATGTAGAATATGCCTTTCCACTTAGGAAAGGACTGATTATATTAAATTCTGATGAGAAGTATTCGGTGAAGAGGGAGACATTGAAAGGAAATGATCAACAAGTGTTTAAGTTTCTTGAAAAAGCCTTTGCATGGTGGAATAAGGGACAGGGCATAAGGCCGAAAACTAAGAGACATGCGTTATAGACTTAATCCAGCAATTTACTAAAGTTGTGACTTTGGGGAGTTAAATTTATCTCATCATCATAGTTTTCTCGTTCCTAAAATAAGATTATTGTACTATAGTATCCTCTTTCAGCTCCAAAAAACTTCAATTTGTACTGGTTTCTAGTCCAACACATAAACAGCTTGGAAGTCATCAATCCTATCCTCACAAGAAAAAAGCTGAAAAGCAACAGTTCTTCTTAGATCCATCAGAGAATAAAGGTTGGAGGACAAACCTTATTTGCAAGGATCCTGAGAATCACAGCTTACTGGGAGCAGAAGCCCAAGAGCAGAGGCAGCTGGAGCCAGCACTGATAGGAAAAGTTTAATTGTAACTTACAAATTAGCAGAGGCTCTGTGTGGATGAGCTTGAGAGTTAAAAACTCCAGAGGAGAGGAAAATTTTGTGGTTATCTTCATACTTTCCTGAGTTTTACCCCTAGCATCCCCACCAGATTCTCAGGGTGAAGATCAAAGAAAAATCTCCTTGTACTTCTGGCAGTGAAAAAGTAACCATTTTTCACTATTCTACTCTCCCTATCAAAGGACTTTCCTCAAAAAAGACTATTTTACCAGAGCCTAATGCACTTGGATTTCACCAGAACCTAACTGAACTGAAAGAAGGGAAATACTCAACTCCAGTGCCCCCTGAATTTCAACGTTGGAAAAGGGAAATATCCAACTCTAGGTCACATTAGACTTCCTGCTTCACCTAAAGGAGAAAGGACCTGGAAGCTTTTGTGAAAGTCATGGCCACACGACACAGGCTCAGTAAAAGACAGAGATCTAATCATAGGGTTATAGAGCACTTCCCCTCCACCTTCACCCTACAACCATGTATATAGGGTTCCCGTATAATAACAGGTGATTACAGCTGAAAAGACTGCAGGCTTTAGACGCTATTTAAGAAGGCATATCTGAGAAACCTCAAGGATGACAAGGACACCAGAAGAAATTTTATTCTCCAACACACAGCTAACACAAACAGTAACACAGTAAGTAACTCCTAATCAGCTAAACATAAAAACACAAATGAAAAGCCTACTTATCTCAGTTCCTTTTACCTGAAACATCATGTCTGGCTTTCAATAGGAAATTGAAACACACGTCAAAAGACAAAAATTATAGTCTCAAAAAGAAAGTAGCATCAGAGGCAGACTCAGATCTAGCAGAGATTTTAGAATTATCAGACTGGTAATTAAAAATAGTTATGATTAATATGCTAATAGCTCTGATGGGAAAAGTGGACAACATGCATGAGCAGATGGGTAACGTTAGCAGGGAGATAAAAACTCTAAGAGTCAAGAGGAAGTGCTAGAAATCAAAACCATTGTAAGAGAAATGTAACATGCCTTTAATGGGCTTATCAGTAGACTGGATGTGACCAAGGAAGGACTCAGTGAACTTGAAGATATGTCAATAGAAACTTCTCAAATTGAAAAGCAAAGAGAAAACACAGTGAAAAATATGGAACTGAAAATCCAAGCACTATGGGAAAATTACAAAAAGTGTAATGGGACTACCAGAACAAGATGGAGAAAAGGTCACAGAAGAAATGTTTGAAGTTGTAATGGTTGAAAATTTTCCAAAATTAATGACAGACCAAACCACAGATGTAGGAAACTCAGAGAATCCCAAGTAGGATTAACACCAACACATTGACACCTAAACATTTCATATTCAAACTGCAGAAAATCAGAGATTAAGAGAAAATCTTGAAAGAAGCTGGGATGGGGGGACGCCTTGTGTGTAGAGTAACAAGGAAAAGAATTGCAATAGACTCCTGAGAAACTATGCAGGCAAGAAGAAAATGTAGTATATTTAGTGTTCAAAGACAAAAAATACCACCTAAAGTTCTGTATACAGTGAAAATATCCTTCAAAAGTGAAGGAGAAATAAAGATTTTCTCAAACAGAAATGGAGTAGACCAGCCTTGCAAGAACTTTTCAAAGTTCTTCAGAAAGAAGGAAAATGATGCAGGTCAGAAACTCAAATTGATATAAAGAAAGAAAAGCAATGGAGGAGAAATAAATGAAGGTAAAATGAAATCTATTTTTTCTATTCTTAATTGAGATAAAAGATAAAAGTTCTTCCAAATAATAATAACAATGTATTGGGTCATTACAGCTTATGGATAAATGAAAAGAATGAAAGCAATGTAATACAGGATAGGAGGGGAGAACTGGGAATACTGGCACTATCCTTAAGCAGTTTGTGTTATTTGAAGCTAGACTTAGATTAATTGTAAATATATATTGGAAAAACTATAGGGCAACCACTAAAATAATTTTTTTTTTGGTTTGAGAAAGATTGGCCCTGAGCTAACATCTGTTGCCGAACCTCCTTGTTTTTGCTCAAGGAAGACTGTTGCTGAGCCAATATCTGTGCCAATCTTCCTCTACTTTGCATGTGGCATGCTGCCACAGCATGGCTTAATGAGTGATGTGAAAGTGATGCCCGGGATCTGAATCTGTGAACCGCAGGCTGCTGAAGCAGAGCGTGCTAACTTAACCACTGCACCACTGGGCCAGCCTCAAAGATAAATTTTAAAAAAGCATAATTGATATCCTAAGAGAAGAAAGAAAATGGAATCATATACAAGCACACCTTGTTTTATTGCACTTCTCTTTATTGTGCTTCACAAATAGTGTTTGGATTTTGTTTCATTTTGATTTGTTTGCTGAGAAAGATTTGCCCTGAGCTAACATCTGTTGCCAATCTTCCTTTATTTTATATGTGAGCTGCCCCCACAGCATGGCCACTGACAGATGATTGGTGTCATTCCCTGACATGGAACTGGACCCAGGCTGCCAAAGTGGAGTGCACTGAACTTAACCACTAGGCCACCAGGGCTGGTTAGATAATGTGTTTTTTTTTGGGGGGGGGCAAGGAGGATTGGCCCTGAGCTAACATCTGTGCCAATCTTCCTCTACTTTGTATGTGGGATGCCACCACAGCATGACTTGATGAGTGGTGTGTAAGTCCACACCTGGGATCTGAACCCGCAAACCCTGGGCTGCTGAAGCAGAGCACATGAACTTAATCACTACACCACCAGGCCAGCCCCCAGATACTGTGTTTTGTAAAAGACCCTCCAACAGCAAAAAGATTACAACTTGCTGAAGGCTCAGGTGATGGTCACCATTTCTTAGCAATAAAGTATTTTTTAATTAAGGTGTGTACTTTTTTAGGTATAATGCTATTGCACACTTAATAGATTACAATATAGTGTAAACATAACTTTATATGCAGTTGGAAACCAAAAAATTTGTGTAACTTACTTTGTTGCAATATTTGCTTTGTTGTGGTTGTCTGGAACCAAACCCATGGTATCTCCGAAGTATGCCTGTAAAATGTTCAACTAAAACCAGAGACTGCAGGAAAATACTGGAAGACAAAAAAGAAACAAAGAACAGAGTCCATGAGTAGAAAACATCAACATATATGATAGATATTAATCCAGCTGTGTCAATAATCACTGTAAAAGTGAATAGATTAAATGTACCAATTAAAAGACAGAGATTGTTAGAGAGGATAAAGAACAAAACAAAACAAAAACTAGACTCAACTAAATGCTGCTACAAAAAACCCAATTCTAATATAAATATAAAGATAGATTAAATGTACAAGGATATATAAAGATATACCAGGCTAACACTAATAAAACAAAACTGGAGTGCCTATATTAATTTCCGACAAAGCAGACTTCAGAGCAAGAAAAATTATCAGGGATAAAGAGAGGCATTGCATGATGATAAAGGGGTCAGTTCTCTAAGAATACATAATAATTGTTAATGTTTATGTGCCTAACAACAGCATCAAAATATGTGAAGTAAAAACTGATAGAATGACAGGGAGAGACGGACAAATCTGAAATTACAGTTGGAGAACTCAACATCCCTCTCATAGTAAGTGACATATCCAGTAGGCAGAAAATCAGCAAGGACATGGTTGAACTAAACAGTACCATTAATCAGTTGGGTCAAATTGACATTTATAGAACACTTCTTCCAACAACAGGAGAACACGCATTCTTTTCAATCTCACATGGAAAATTCACCAAGATCGACCACAGTCTGAGCCATAAAACAAACCTTAGCAAATTTGAAGGAATAGAAATCATACCAAGTATGTCCTCAGAGCACATTGAATTAAAGTAGTAGCCAATAACAGAGACACAACTGGTAAATCCCCAAATATTTGGAAAGTAAACAATATACTTCTAAAAAACACATAGATGAAAGAAGAAGCCTCAAAACAATAAAAATATTTTGACTAAATTAAAATGAAAATAGAAGTTATCAAAATTTGTGAGATGCAGCAAAAACAGCAATTACAGGGAAATTGATAGCATTGCACACGTATATTAGAAAAGAAGAAAGATCTAAAATCAATAATCTAAGCTTCACCCTTAGGAAACTAGAAAAAGAAGAGAAAATTAAAGTCAAAGGAAGCAGAAGAAAAGAAATAGTAAAAATTAGATCAGAAATCAATGGCATTGAAAAGAAGAAACCAATAGAGAAATCAACAAAATCAAAGGTTGCTTGTATGTAATATTATATGCATTATATATAACATATTATTATTGTTATATACATATGTTTTACTTCTCCTAACAACTCTTATGATGAGGAAACGAAGCTCACAAAAGGAAACCTGTCCAGGGTTAAACAGCTACTAAAAGACTAATCCCCTAAGCTTGTGCTCCTTCTATGCCACAGTTTGGATTTTGAATTAAACCATTTATGAGAGAATTCCTAGGCTTGCACTGGAGAGTTTTTCCCAAAGTGGCATGCAACTGTGTGGCTATTAATGCAGAAACAAAATACTTGAGAGGCAAATGAAAATGAAAAAGAGAAACATGGAGAGTGCATAGAGAGAAACTACATATATAGTAAAGGAAATAGTATGTATACAGTATATATATAATATATAATAGTACGTATACAGTATATATATATAATATATATTTCCTTTCATATATATGTGTATATATATATATATATATGAAAGGAAATGGTAAGGCTTCACTTTGGCAAATTCGCATATAAATTTTGGAGTAGTTGTAGGAAGAAAAAAGTAGTCTTTGAAAAAATTTCATGTGAAAACAACCCTTATGAAACCAGATATATTTGCACAGCTCTGCCATTTTTGTCATGTTAAGACTCCGTGAAGTCGCATTTGAGACCTTAGGCTATTCCTCACCTTGCTATGAATCCCACTTTAAAAATTTACATGTGGCCCAGTGGCATAGTGTTTAAATTCACACGCTCCGAGTCATTGTCCCAGGGTTCACACGTTCAGATCCCAGGTGCAGACCTACACACTGCTCATCAAGCCATGCTGTGGTAGCATCCCACATACAAAATTAAGGAAGATTTGCACAGATGTTAGCTCAGCAACAATCTTCCTCAAGAAAAAAGAGAAAGATTGGCAGCAGATGTTAGCTCGGGGCCAATCTTCCCCACACACAAACATACAAAAATGCCACAGTGGTTGTTTGTGGTGGAGATAAATAATTTTAAAAAGGGAGTTAGCTTTCTAAAGCAGTACATTTTGTATAGTGCTTTTTTTAAACTTAATGTTATATTGTGAGCATTTTAATATCACTAGATGGTCTTCAGTATTCCATTTTTATTGAGTGCATTATTTCGTCTTGTGGATATGCTAAAGTTGTTTTAAACTCCTATTTTGAACATATGGAATATATTTGTATTTTTGAATTTATAAATAATCTTGGAATCTAGACTTTGGTACACACTATTCAAACTACAGTTTGAACAACCATTTTGCCTTATAAGTTTCTTGAAGAGTAACTTTCGATTTTCCTCAGGTGTAATGATTGTGAACGGTACTGGCCATCTGCTGATGTGAGCAGTGTGGCTGTCAATTGCACTTCTCACCTCTCTGAAAATTCTCAAAATCTGAAGAGATTGGATTGAGTGTTTCCTACAAACTGGGGCAACCTCACTCCATGCTTCTCCTAGATAAGTATGCCCACCTGGAATAAGGCGCCAGTGCTGCAAAGTGAAGGAACCTCAGTATGACCCCTGGGAAGCTATTGTAAAAAGAGTTAATTAGACTGTCCTGAGGATTCCCAAGGGAAAAGGCAACCAGAACCTGAACATAAGGATCAGTGTATTATTTTTACCATCACTCTTCTTGAACTTATTTTTTTTAAATCAGTCCATTAGATTTAGGAAAAAAATACTTGATGAGCTGCCAACCGTTTAATGCACATGAATAAATGCATGTACATATGTTGAATCTATAATACTTTTTAAAAACGCTAGCTCTCTGATAGTGCAGGAGGAACAACCACGTTGTTACTTAGCTTTCATTTCCTTTTGTCATTGGGAAGAAGTGTTCATATGAGCATCTGTGCATGAATTGTAGGAGTTAATGAGTATGTGACTGTATGTTTCTTTTATTGTTACAAGACTTCTGTTCATTGGTTGCCAAGCAGGCTGATCTGGTACTGGGAAGGACAAAATCCTGCAAGTTCAGAATCACAGGCACTTCAGCAGGAACCCTCTCTGCTGTTCTCCCACAGCCTTACATGCTATATTTGCTTCTCTTTAAAAATGATTTATCAGAGATCTATAGAATGGTGGACCCATGAGGGGTAGTCCAGCTCTTTCACTTACTAATGAAGAATTCAGTCAAGAGAAGTCAAATGCATTGCAAAAGATCATGCATTAAGTGAGTGATGGAACCAAGAATGAAATGTGAACTCCCTCATTCCCAATACTCTAGTTTACTCAATAAACCTTCTTACAGTTTATTAAGGAATGCTTGTTTCCGTGAGTGAAAACATGCTCCAGACAAGGAAGCATGTTTTGGATCTAGAGGAGTGAATCAAATTTTAGTCCCATGTAAATCATCTGGTGGGGTTGAGATCCTGCACTGCTAATGAACTCCCAGTTATGCCAGTGTCGCTTGTTGTGGACCAAGTTTTGAGTAGCAAGAGTGAGACAAAATTGCCATTCCCTTTGTCCGTTACTGTTTGCTCTTAATAGAACCCTTTCTGTGTATATGGAGATGTGCATGTCAAAAAGGAAATAGAAATAATATCTCAAGATAAGTAAGCTTAAAGAAAATCCTTAACCTGCTACATTTTAAAGATCCTTGAATTTTTAAACTTTTCTGTCTCACAATGTGAAGTACTGTCTTGTTTAATAGTGGAGTAGGGAGAAACACCGTAAAATACATCATGGATGGCTTACAAAATATCGCATGAAGTTCCAAGATGTACTTGAAGAAACTCAGAAACTCTTTTGTTTCTTTTACTTTACCCAGCAAACATAAATATGCTAAATGGTGAAAAATACCAACAGAACAATAACTCTTGAGGACCGATCTGTTCCTTAGGCTTTGTCTACTAAAGTTTCTGTATACATGATCTTAGAAAGAACTCAAACCATAAAAGAGCAGGTGTGATGGCTAACCGTGGTTTCTGTGTTATCTGACCCAGATCCAAAGGCAAGAGGCACAGCTTCCAAAGAAAACGGTTTGACTTTAAAATAAGAAAGCTGACTTCTCATGTTTTTTGTGATCTGGAGCAGCTCAAGACAGCAGGTCCTGAGCAACCCTGAATCAATACTGTCAAATTCGCAACATCCTCTTTTTCTACTCTGTGTCATTCTTTCAACCTTTCTTTACCTAAATTCTTCTCGTGAAACCTATAAAAATCTGATAAGCTCCTTCTCACAGTGTCCTCTTAGGGTCTGCGCATACACTCCCTCCCGGGGGTAGTTGCATCTGGCTGTAGGATAGGATTTTCTGGGGAGCTTTTAAAAACAGCTCACACCTAGACATCACCTCCCCACCCCTGATCGATTAAACCGTTTTCTAGGGTCAGTCTTAGGCTGGTATTTTCAAAAAAATCTCTAGGTTAAGGTTTATAATCACTTTCAAAAGAAGACAAATAGAAGAGATACCAGTTAGCACTTGAATGGAAATTATGTTTCAACAAAGTGTTCTGCAGAATAACCATTGCTCAGGGTGGCTTGCAAGCTGACTAAGAAACCCTCTCAGGATCATTGGTGTTGACTGTGTACAAATAGGTGGAGTGGTAGCACATACACTGTGTATTTATTATCCTTGGCTCATGATGGAACATTAAAATACAAGAGCTATTTGGGGAAAGGGAGCCTTTGAAATCCACTTCCAGTTATAGCATACAGGCCAACTACAAAGGGGAGGGAAAAAGGTAAGTCCTGAGATGCTCTAATTTATAACCTGCACCTGTGTCTCTGGCTAGCACTTCAGCTGCCACACCAACCAGCACAGAAAATTACTCAGCCTGGGTTGCCCATCTCTGTCCTTTCTCCTTCCTAGTATTTCTCAGGACCTCCTTCTCAGAACTAATTCTAACCAGAAAGGAAGAGATGGTTAACCAAATGGACGGTAGCATCGTCAGCGTCATCACCTTGGAACTTTTCCTGACCTAGAAGCAGTGTCCCAAATGGATATATTGGGCTTCCATTCGGTTACCAGATCTTCTACCTCTGATCCAATTCTTACAGCTTGAAGTCATCCTTGGTCCTTACACTCAAGATCGTATTCTTGAAACTGTGTAGTTTCTCAGCCACCTCAAAGCCTGAAGCCGTGTATTGCCCATCTCATCTATAATTACCATGGAAGCAGGCACCCGACCCCTGCCCGCTGGTAAGGAGTAAGGTTCATAGTTCAGGACTCAGACTCTTTTTGTCTGCCTGTTTTACTCAAAGCAACTGCTCTTTCTCCCCTGATAACCAAGATATAGTATTCTGAGTACAAATTTGTGCAATCTCATTCAAAAATTTTACACAGAACTCCCCCGAAATTTCTTATTCTCCTGCCATTAACTTTGGGTAACTGCCTTCGAACAATTCTATATTTGGTATTCTGCATTTGTGCACAATAGCTCCATTCTTCATGAAACTGCACAGAAAAGATGGGCCAACTGACCTCTAAGAAGCACATCCTAGCTCTTCAAGGTTGGCCAAAGAGCCACTTTGGTTATTAGTCACTTAACTCCCTGAAGCCCACATTATGAAAATGAAACATGAAAGTATGTATATGCATATGCAAATACTAAAACCACACATCATAAAGAATTCAGTTTCTACTTTTGCATACAGTTGGGTTAGATAATCCTTAAAAGCCCAGCACTTCTATTTGGTTCATTGATATTACTGCCTCTTTCAAAATCACAAACAAAAAAGGTTTTACTGACTTGTCAATCACTTGATATGATTGTCATTTTGTCTTTGGATCCTCATCTATCTAGAGTTACACTGGTGGCACTTCAGAAATTGTTACAGTCTGTACTTTTACTTCCCTTCCCCTGAGTAATTACTATTTTATTTTGTTTTTTACATTGTCAAAATAAATCTGACTTCCGCAATCTTTAATTTTAAGGTAAAGTTAGCTTTTTGCTTTAAAAACATTAAATATTAGGGCCAATCTCTGATGTCTCTAATTTAAAAGCAAATCCATCTATTTTTGCTACATGAATGACTAATAACAAATTTTGCAATAATTACTTTTGAATTTGTTTCTTTAAAAGGATGTGTCTTTTTTACCATAGGGTTAAGAGAGCATGTTCGCAGCATACAAATATATAAACCATTTGCTGAAAAACAAACTAATTTTTCTGAATTTTCTGAATGTCCCTTGGTCACGTTGATTTTGTTTTTCTGCTAGAGATACTCATGAATGATTTCCTCTTCTTTGTGAGTGTCTCATATGCATGTTTAATTAAGAGGTGCTTTCCGTATAGAGTACCAAGCACCTGAAAATTAGGCATCTCTTCAAAAGCGCGCACTTTACCAATAGCACAGATTATCTAAAGTTCAAACAGGCAATCAGAGAGTGTAATCAAACTTTCAAACAATAGCTCTTGGTGATGTAACTTAAATAGATTACTGCATACTCAGATGAGATGATAGTGAAATTCTAAATGGCCAAATCGTATTGCATTTCTTTTTTAGTATCAAGTATTCGTCAAAGATAAAAAAGTGATAAAATACATGCTCAACGGCTTAACAAAATAGCATGATTAGTTTCTTCTGGCTAGTAACCATTTAGTAATTATAAATAGAAAGTAGAGGATAACCATGTATATATTTTATGAAATATACCGTATAATTACAGTCTATGTTTCTTCCTAATTAGTCCTGATTTAGTTCAAAGAAAAAATAAACATAGTGAGAATATCTCCAGAGTAGAATATTCTTACCTAGAAAATCCAGGCAATTAGAGTGGTATGAGGCACTTAGGAGATTAGACAATATACTAAACATTACTCTCAGATTTTGAATGATGTATTATGATAACTATGTTCTCTAAAGCTGTACTCAGTGATTTGAAGGGCTCTGGGAGAAACATCTGCACCGTAGTGCATTAAGCATGAGAGAAAGCCGGAGAGCTCCTTGTGCAGAAAACTTTGAGAGACTCTTACAAAGAGACAACTTCACAAATATTGCTTATCTCTAAGATTCTGGCTTCAATAATTTCTAGATGTTTTGTCTCTGTCCTTTAATCACTGTAAAGTTGTTATGTATCTGTTTATGTATTTTTTTATTTAGGCTCAGCTGCAGCAAAATAATATATTTCCTCCTGTTATTGCATTTACTGAATCTATCCTGAATTGCTTTTATTATTTGTTCCTAGCTACAAAATTAACCTTCCATTAGTTTATATTTGCTCTATGTTTTAAATATATTGGATTCTACCTTTTTTACTGTCCTCAGTTCCTTGAAAAGTCTCTATGCAATAATAATGGTACTTGTCAACTTGATTCTATATATAGGTCTCTTCAAACAAGTATTATAAATGGTTTTAACTTTTTAATGCAGTACCAGAAAAGGGTAGTTTTAGAAATTAAAAGGTATAAATAATAAATGTAATTTATTAATTTGTAATAAATGTAATTTATTAATAAAATGTAATTTATTAATTTAATAATTTGTAATATGTATCATTAGTACTCTTATAGCTGGGTTACCAGACATTGCTTGAATTGCTTTGTACAAGTTATCCTAGTTTTCACTCTTATAATAATCATATGATCAAGTACTAATCGTTTATGCATTTATTGCTGAAGAAAATAATGTCTCTCTACCTTCACTGTAAATATAAACATTAACACTATATTAGAGTGTGTTATATATACAAACATATATATTCTCATGTTCCCTATTAATAGTATTTCAGCCTACATTAGGCTAATAGAACTAAAGGAATAAATAAACAAATCTTTATTTAAAATTGGAAAATTTAGTATTGTCTCAGTAAGAGATAAGTAAAGTAGATATAATCAGTAAAGATACAGCAGATTTGAAAACCAATATGAAACAAAACTACCTAATTGACATTTATAGAGGATTCCACCCAACCAAAACAGAATATAAATTCTTTATAAGGGCATATGAAACGTTTCGTGAAGCTTGACCATAAATTCAACCATAAAAGAAATCTCAATATTTTTGAAATTACTGAAATCATACACATTGTGTTCTATGATAACAATGGAAATAAATTACAAATCAATAAGAAAGAGACTGGGAAAATTTCTAACATACACTTCTAAATAACCCCTGGGTAAAAGAGGAGTTAGAAGGGAAGTTTGAAAATATTTTGAACTGGATGAAAATAAAGACAAAATATCAAATTTGTGAGATTCAGCTAAAACAGCGATTGGAGAGAAATATTTAACTTTAAAAGCTCATATTCGAAAAATCAGAAAGGTCTAAAATCAATGAACTCATCAATCTTTAGAAGGTAGAAAAAGAAGACCAATTAAACCAAGGTAAATAGAAAAAAGAGAGTAAGTAGAAATCAAAGAAATAGAAATGAATAAGCAGTGAAGAAAGGCAGTGAAATTAAAAGCTCATCTTTAAAATGTCAATAAAATTGAGAAATCTCTAGTTAGACTGATTAAGAGCAGAACAAGTTAAGGAATGAAAGTGGGAATGTTGTCACAGAACCTACAGGCACTTGTACAATATTAAGGAAATATTATGAACAACTTTATGCCAATTTGTTTTTTAAAAATGGAATGACCAAATTCTTTGCAAGACGCAAACTCGTTCACGAACAAAAAGATAATCTGAATAGTCATATATGTATGACAGAAATTGTAACTGAAAATCTCCCCACAAAGAAAACTCCAGGACCAGATGACTTTACTGGCAAATTCTATCAAATATTTAAGAAAAACTATAATACTAATCCTATTTAAACTCCTTCAGAAAATAGAGGAAGAGGGGACACTTATTTCCTGAGAACAGCAATAGCCTCATCATACCAGATTATAAAAGATAAGAAAACTACAGACAGATATCCTTCATGAACAAAGGTGCACACTTCCTTGAATAAAAATGAGGAAATAAAATTCAGTCATTTACAAAAAAGAATGACACATCATACCTAAGTGGAGATTATGTCAGAAATACAAAGTTAAGTTTAACCTTTAAAAATTAATGTAATACTTCGTATTAACCAAATAATGGATAAAAATCATATGATCATCTCATGCAGTGCAAAAAATCATTTGACAAAATTCAACATTCAGTTATGATAAAAACTAAAGAAAACTAAAATGGATAGGGATTTTTAAACCTGATAGAAGGCGTCTACAATAAAACAAGAAGAAACATCATATTTTGAGTCAGGCATAAGACTAGGATTTCTACTCTCATGCTTTTTATTCAATAAGTACTGAATGTCCCAGCCAGAATGATAAGGGGGGAAAAAAAGGAAATAAAAGGTATGCATATTGAAAAAATAGAAGTAAAAGAAAGTCTTTATTCACAGACACAATAATTGAGTACAGAGGAAATTCTAAGTTTTCTATAAAAAAAAGACACTAGAACTAATATTTAGCAAGTTTACAAAATTAATATACAAAAATCAATTGTATTTCTGGACTTTAGCAACAAACACCTGGAAATAAATTTAAAAATGTAATATTTACAGTGGCATCAGATGTCATGAAATAATTAGGTGTACACAAAGAAAACTGCAAAGAATTGTTGTGAGAAACTATAAAGGATCTAAATACATAGGCAGCTTTATCATGATCACTGATTTTAAGATATTAATTTTTTCCAAATAAATCTATAGAGCCAGTGCATTTCCGATAAAAATCCCAGTAGCTTTTTTGGGGGAATTGTCATGCTGAATCTAAAATGTATACGGAAATTCAGAGGCCATAGAATAGCTGAAATAATTTTGCAAAGGAAGAAAAGAAATTGGAGTTCAAGGCTTGCTATAAAGCTACAGACAGCCTGTGATATGGGCATAGGAACAAGCATATAGATCAATGGAACAGAATACAACGTCAATTGACTTTGTACAATCATGCCAAATTTTTCAATGAGAATAGTGGAATCTTTTTAACAAATGGTACAGGAACCAATATCTATATCTATACCTATAGCTATATCTACCCTCATCATTTTGTCATACTGTATACACAAGTACAAAAAAATTCTATATGACACTCTTTCCTTATTCTGGCTCATTTCTGAGAGACCAAAGGTCTGTTAACTCGATTATAGTAAATTTAACACATCAAATATTTCTATAAAAATGTTTTCCTTCATCTTGCCTGTTTAATAGAGCTAATCATAAGATTATGTGGACAATTAAAATAATCAGATTTCTTCAAGTGTCTGTGGGAGTGGGTTATAAGGAAAATATCACGGAGTATTTATTTTGTGATAGTAGTTCTTGAAACTTTTGGATAATCTGTGGAAAAGTATATCACCCAATTTTAAACACAATTCCGGGGATTTATGGATTCTCTGAAACCCATCCATGGACCTAATTTCAGTTAAGTACATTTGTCATCGTCTGATTCTGTGCTCTACTTTATGTCACGCTATCCAATAGTGCCAATAATTATGCTTCACCCCTCTCGCTGGCATTAGAATTTTAATGTTCTTAAAATCCAGTTAAAATCCATGCTGAATTAATATTTACTCAAAAAGTCAATAAGCTAAAACTCGTTCAAATTAATAAACCACTCAATAAGCAGAGCATCATAAAATAGATCCAGGAATCATCAGGAAAATTGAGCAACCTGAATTGTGGGGTAGGGTCAGGGGAATACTTGATTTTAGTCTTCATCAGGTGTTATACAATGGCAAGAACACTGGGATGATATAAGATCTTGTTTTATTAGGGTGTGTATTTGTTTCAATAATGTCTCATTGGAACCAAATTATTTGAATTCCCTGGGGATATGGATTTTACTATTGCTATCAAGATGGAGTTTAAATTCATTCATTTTATTGAGAACCTGCCATGCAGTAGATGCAGTGTTTAAGCTGTGAGTATGAAGATGAATGGAAGACAAAACTAGAGGTTCTGCTTTCAAAAAGCTTAAACTAACAGGATCAAAGTATACCCTGTGCAGACGAGGAATTGATTCAGTATTAGTGGAAGTTAATTGTGGGACTTTGGGGAAAGAGTTACTTGAGGAAGTATTCACAAAAGTGGGTTTTGAGGAAAGATTAGGTTGTCTTCCTTGGAGAAAGTTAGGGCACGGACATCTGAGACTAACAGATTTGCTGAAAACAGCTGGTAACTGAGTTCCCACCCATCCTTTTAACCGGAAACTGTGACACATAGAAGTCACTGTAATGTCATTATAAAGCTTATTACCATGAATTAATTAACTAATTTGCATTATGGAGCCTCCTATGTATTGGAGAAAGCTTGTTGTTCTTAAAGTACTTGACAATTAAGCATGGAAGTTCTTCTCTGGAAGGAAAGTGTTACAAAAAGCCTTAAATGTGTAAATTGTTTTATTGTTCCAGTGGGAGTCATTATATAAAGAAAAGATTGAATCCTTAATGAAAGTCAGACAAGAGTTACAAACCTTTTCCTTTTGTTTTGTTTTTTTTCCTTACCTATTCCCCTGTGCGGAGAAACCAAAATCAAATTGTGTATATGCAGATATTTTTAAAGCAATTAGGTAATTGACAGTAGATTCACGTGACATTCTTGCAGTAGGCTGGTCTATTGATAAGAACCATCATTCAAGATGCCAACCTCAGGAAAAGATACTGTATGAATAGTCTAAAGGCAGCACACAATAGATTGCAACAAATAAAACCTTGATTTTTCTAAGCCATGAATCAAGGGCTTTGTGTCCCGCAGAGACAACAATGACCTTCACCTAACGGCTTGGCACAATAAAATAAGTCTGAGTAGCATGAATGATGTGGATCACACAGGACGGTTATAAAATTAAACTATATTCTCTGCCAAATCACAAACAAAGAAGCCTTTTTAGCAGATTATCGGATCTAAGAAAATCAATGCTTCTGCATCTGAGTTAAGCGTTTAAAATATTTGCAGACGTGCAGAGTTGTACTTCAGACAATCTCTTCCTTTTATTAAACGAGGAGGGGAAAATTAAATTGGGGTCAGCTAACCACTGGAAACCTTTATATTTTTATTCAGTGAAATATTTGAAGTTCTGTTTCAAGTGGTTTTTCTAAATAAAAACGAAGGCTGTGACAATGTGGAAATGTCTAAAATTAAAATGAGTAACTATCAAGCAGCCTTCTCTTTCTTAGTATTGCTTGTGTTTTGTTGTTTTAATGAGGAGTGATGAGACAAAATCGAGCAAAGGAAAATCTAGGCAGAAACTTAAGAACAATTATGTAATAGTGAGATCTGTTAAAAAGCGAGTGAGTCTCCATGGGGGACCTCTTCACCTGAGTTATTTAAACCCAAATTGGACAGAGTATGCCAAAGTACCTGCCACAGGTACAATCTTGTACTACAAGTAGGCGTACTAGATAACCTAGTTGTTCTTGAGTTTTATTTGTCTGTTTTTAAAGAATATGAGTTTTTGATCACCAAAATCTATTCAGGTGGGATATCTGTAATTCACAGTATTAATTATATGAAGATGATAAGAACCTTCTGCTTAGGGTATGAAAGAGCTTGAGTTAACTTATTGGCCTGTTATAGGCTATTTATTATGCTAGGTGTTTTTCTAATAAATAGATAAATAAATGTATTGTAGCAATAGAAGTTTTATCTCAATATTTCAGATGAGGACACTTATTGTCGGAGTTAAATGTAATAGGATAGCCTCCTAACCAGTGAAGAAACAAAATGATGAAGAAATGCATGAATGAGTGCAAGCTGGTATTAGACCAAAGTCTTGACACCAATAATATGCTCTTCCCATTGCAGGATTTTAGACCTCAGAAATCAATCTAACTGCATTGTTAGTATCTTCAAATATTGTAGAACCAAGGTTGATAAGAACCCATCCTGTGGTTGACTATCAAATATCCCAGGCTGGCCAGTGTACAGTGTTCCATAAATTCCCAAATCACGTTTAACTGTCATCAGTTTGTCTATGATGACAACTATGATGATGAGTGACTGAGGCCAGTGTCCTCCTCATGGGATAAGGTGATGAGGATAGGAAAGCAAGAAAAGTTTAAAGCATTCACAGATCAAAGAAAAGTCAATGATGCTGTCATAGTCTCTCTCTTTCGCATGCTTTAGACTAATAAACCACCATTCCTTGCCTATGTGGAGAAGCCATAGTTGTCTAACTGTGAGAGGAGAAAAGTGAAATTGTGATCTAAGAGTTCCTTTTACATATTTGCAACCAAACCTCATGTTTTCAATCCTACTACTCACACATATTAAGAACAAAATGAGATATAAGTAGAAAACAATGGTGATTTTTAAAAATTTTAAATTGAATTGAAATTTATGACAATCTTGATAATGTAGTTAAAATGGAAAAAGAACAGAGAACAGCTCCTTCTGCCGTGAATTAATAAATCATGAACGAATTATACACTAGAACCATATACGAAAAAAAGTACCTTCCTGCTATAAATAAGTAGAAGCCTAGAAAGAAAAATAGAAAACAACTATTTTCTGGCATTGAATAGCAGACTGCACAGGATTGTGTTCCTTTAGAAAAGGAAAATAAATGGAGTGAGCCCTGGTTTCATAAGCCTTTCGCCTAGGGGCAATTTTGGAACTGCAGTGCAAGGAGAACCCAAATAGTGCCTAACAATCTTGCTGAGTTGAAGAGAGCTGTCAGATGTCAGGGATAATAAAGGGGCTAGAATAAACTGGGAAGAATATTGGAAAGAAGCAAGTTGTGCAATGTTTGTGTTCCAAAAATCTTTATGGGCTTTTCCTGATTCTTTTGTTGAATATCCATCTGCACATATAGATTTATTGATTTTTTTCTTTCAGTGCTTTAAAAATGTTACTCCATTATCTTCTGACTTGCATAGTTTCTGATGATAAGTCTGCTGTATTCTTCTCCTTGTTCCTCTGTATGTAATGTGTTCTTTCTTGTCTGGCTACCTTCAAGACTTATTTTTTATCTTTAATAGTCAGCAGTTTAAATATGATGTGTTCACATGTTTTTGTGTTTTTTTTTTTTTTATCCTGCCTAATGCTTTCTGAGTTGTGGATATGTGGTTTACTACATTTCATTAATTTGGGGAAATTGTTGGACATCTCTTCAAATATTTCTTGTGCCCCATTCTCTTCCTTTTCTGCTCCTGGGGTTTCAAATACAAGTTAGACAATTTGATATTGTTCACATCTCTTGTTTATATTCTTCTCTTTCTTAAAAAAAAAATCCCCTCTTTTATTATCTTTGTTTTTTAACTTGGACAGTTTCTATTGACTTAACTTTAACTTACTAATTCTTCTCAGTTGTGCTAATTCTACTAATGAGCCTATCAATCACATATTTTGCCTTGCTTATCAGGGTTTTCTTTTAGCATTTCCATTTGATTTTTTCATATGTTTCTATCTGTCTGCTGAAATTCCTCAGCTCTGCATCTGTATATCCTCTTAAACAAAAATCTCTCTCATTTCAATCATAGCTATTTTTAAAATCCCTGTCTGATAGTTTCAACATCCAAGTCACCTCTGGCCCAGGTTCCACTGATGGCTTTGTCTCTTGAGCACATTTTTGTCCTTGCTTTATTGTGGTTCTCATAACTTTTTATTGAAGGTGGACATATTGTATATGACATTAGACACTGAGTTAAACAGTATTTTTCTAGGATTGAGCATGCCTTGATTTTTGACAAGACTTTAGTTGGGCTGTTGGATCAATCTGGTCAAGTGTTGAGCTGGATTTTGGTTTTGTTGTTACTATAGTATACCACAGGCTTCCAATTCCTCTAGCACTATCTTGTGATTGGATGGGGTTCCTCTGCCAAAAGATTTTTCTTCATATCTGTTCCACTCTCACGTTAGGTCTTCTCCTTGTGCCTGTACCTCAGAGAAGGTCGCTCTCCATCTTCTTGCCCATCTCTCTCCAGTAGACTGGTGGTGTTACTCAATGCTTGATAATCTGAAGGTAGAGGTAAGGGTAGTCTTCTCTTTTTTTGCTGGTTCTCCCTCAGTCTTTTGTTAGTGATGTGTCCCTGAATCTTGGGAGAAGCATCTTCTCACTGATCCTGTCCCTTCCTCAATAGTAGGAAATCTTTAAACGGTCTGGGTTCATGATTTCAGTGTTAGGGTTTTATCGTTGTTGTTATTTGTTTGTGTTTAATTTGTTTTCCCTAGCTGTAAAAGATTGCTTTGCTACTCTATTGCCTAAAGCTTAAGTCTTTTGTTCTGTAAGAGAGGTAGAGGATATAGATATAAGTAAGTCTTTGTACTTTTCCTGCCGTTGCTGCTGTCTACATACTGTAGGCTTGCTAGCACTGCCCTGGTCTTGAATACCTAGTGAGGTCTGTGGAGAAGAATCTGTGAGTTCAGATTCCCCAATGTCTGTGACTTCAGTGCGTTCCATACTCTCAAGCCGACCTACTCTCCACTGTTAGCGATTCATTACGAAATTTCAAATTTTAGCTGATGTCTTCTTATGAGCCTGTGTCAGGTCCACTATCTGCCCCAGTAAGCAAGTGCTTGCATTCAGTATCTCCTTGAAGGTGCTCTCTTTCCTTATATTTGGAATTATTTTGTTGTCTTAGGACCTCAGCTTTGTGATGAAAAGCATTGATTCAGGAGAAACATTGATTTGGTAAAAGCATTGGTTATGCAAGTTACCTGCTATTTTGTGTTGAATGGTTAGGAGCAGTATTCTCTCCAGCTAACCTAAGAAGTTGGAACACTTCTAGGACACTGGATTTTAGGTACTTTGTATCTTAGTAATTGATAAATGAAACAGATAAGTGAAATAACACATTTTTATTTTAAGAAAAAACGCATTTAAAGCTACACATTATCCTTTACCTAAACTTTATTTGTATCATGTGACTTTAACACTTGATGTTGTTATTATTCTTAAGTTATAAATAATTCATAACTTATTTGCTACTTAGTTTTAATTTGTGGTACTTAGGAGCATATAGTTTTGTGAATGCCTTTTTTTTTTTTCACAAAATTTGGATCATACTATTTGAACTTCAAATTCAAATTTGTCATTCTTTCACTTATCAATATACCTTGATTATTTTTCTATACCATTAAATGTTTCTTAAAGTCATTTTAATCTTATAATATTTTATTCCAAATACTATTTTCAATAAAAATGACAGGGAAAGTGTAATTTTTAAAAATCTAAAAATATTTAACTTTTCGCACAAATGGTTTCATTAACTTCAGTTTTCTTTGAAATGATGTCATTTCACTGCCTATTAAAAATATTTTTCTTTGGTTCTGAATCAAAGATTGTAAGCATGTTTCATTTAAGAATGCCACTTCAGACTTGAATAGACATTTCTCCAAAGTAGATATACAAATGGCCAGTAAGCACATGAAAAAATGCTCAACATCACTAGTCATTATGGAAGTATTGGGGAAATGCAAATCAAAATTAAAATGAGATATCACTTCACACTCATTAGGATGAGTATTGTAAAATAATAACAAAAAAAACATAGAAAACAACAAGCATTGGTGATGGTGTAGAGAAATTGGAACTTTTGTGCATTGCTGGTGGGAATGTAAAGTGGTGCAGCTTCTGTGGAAAACAGTATGACAATTTCTCAAAAACTGAAACTTAGAATCACCATATGATCCAGCTATTTATTTCTAGATATATACCCAAAAGAAATGAAAGCAGGGACTCAGATATTTGCCCATCCATCTTTGTAGCAGGATTATTCACAGTAGCCAAAAGGTAGATACAACCCAAAAGTCCATCAATAGACAAATGGATAACCAAAATGTGGTATATAAATACAATGGAATATTATTCAGCATTAAAAAGGAATGAAATTCTGGTACATGCTACAACATGAATACATCTTGATGACATTATGCTAAGTGGAATAAGCCAGACACAGAAGGATAAATATTGTATGAATCCACTGACATGAGATGCCTAGAGCAGTCAATTCTGTAGTGAAGAAAGTAGATTAGTGATTGCCAGGGACTAGGAGAAGGGTGGAATGGCTCCTTATTGTTTAATGAGTATAGGCTTTCAGTTTGGGAAGAGGAATAAGTTCTGGAGCTGGATGGTAGTGATGATTGCACAACAATGTGAATATACTTAATGCTAGTGAGCTGTAATACTTAAAAATGATTAAAATGGTAAATTTATGTTACATGTATTTACTACAATGAAAAATATACTTCACTTAGGTATGATTATGAATAAAATTTTATTTACTGTTAATATTAAATTATCACTGAAATGTCAAACAAAAACTATTAGCCATTAACTAAGAAACCTAACCTACACTACCCAATACAGTTAGTATTAATACTAACTGTAATTTTCTTCTGGGTAAGTGCCAATAGTTGTCCTCTACCACCACAGGGAGAAATAGTGACATTTTATTTTATTTATACTTGCCTTAAAAAGAGATTTTGATTAGATATGTAAAAATAATGGCCTTCTAGCATAAAAGCAAATAGATCTTCCTTGAATTGACATTTAAAATCACAAAGAGGAGAGAAAATGCATTGAGTGGGCAGTTAGGAAGGATTTACAATTCTGAGAACCTAAGAAAATTCTTAGATGTAATTTGAACATAGCTCTGCAATTATGTAAATCAACATACATCTTAAATGACTGGGTTGTGTATTAAATCTAATGTAAATATTGTGGAAGTAAATTATTGTCTAAAGGCTGCTAAAGACTTTAAACTGTAAACAATGTTACCTTAATTAATTGTATATTATACTCTGGTGGATTTTTTTTCCTTCTTGTTAAAACCTCTGTTTCTTTAAAGGACTCAGTTTAAGAAGACAGGCGTTTTGTTTCCTTTTCAGAGTATATTCTAGGTCTGATACTCACATTCCCCACTTCCATCACTGTTTTTCCAATAAAGATGTTATCCTGGAAGAACTGGTTAATTTTGTAATTATGTAGTATAAAGTTTATAATTATATTATTATAATTTATAATTATAAGATTTTATAATAATCACTGAGATTTGAAGAGTAGAGAGCCTAGGAAAATGAGAATAAAATTAATAATGATGGCTCAGCAGTAACATAAATGTCACAGAGGTCCTGTAAATATTAAATATTTTCATTCTTTCTCTAAAGCCCTGCTCACCCTTTCTAGATTCATCAGCGTCTGGGTCCGTTTAGCAATATCATTCATTTCCTAAGCGTATTCGAAGTACACAGATAATAGTACCCACCAAGCAAATTTTATACTTGGAATGGCCCCAGAATTCACGTTGGCTAAACTTGTTGGGGAGGGGAGTGGTAGTGATTATGGAGAGACTGGCAGAAGAAGGAGATGAAAGAGATATATTTACATCTATATCTGCTCTCTCTCTTGCTACGTTATTCCATTGTACCTCAATAATGTGGTGTTTTTCTTTTTAAATATCATTACGTATCTTTATGTGCTTAGGAACAGAGAAACATTGACTTGATCATAAATAATTGGGGATTCCTATACAGATAATAGGAAGGCAAGTCAAGTTTGGAAATTATCTCATCAATCACACAGCCAGAACTTACTGATAATTGGAGTCATTATCATTCAACAATCAGTGGCAAGATTAGTGATGGAAGAGAAGCTCTGAAATCCTGTTCATCTTGCCACTTTTCCCACCGTGAATAGTGAATGCTTTCCCTCCAGCAACTCAGTCATTCATCTCTTTGTCTCCATTACCCTTTCTCTCTACTCTTGTTACTTCTGCTGAACCATCTGCTTCCAAATCTTTCCCTTTGCTTTACATTCAGGATCTTTGGACAAAACTAAAGACTGTTAACATCATCCAAAACATATCATCCCAACTGAATGTAATTCTTTCCTGGCATAGTCTATGTATCCTGTGGCAAGAGTGCTCATTTCTATAACACTCAGTTCATACTGAAAATTAGTAATAATTATGATAATGAAAGCATTTTAGTGAATTTTATGTTCCAGAGTCTCTTTTGAGAATTTTAAATATATAACTTAATTTAATTAGTACCATAATGCCATAAGGTGGTTGCCTATTAATATCTCCAGGTAGTAGAGGCAGAAGTCGTCTAAATAAATTACCCATGGTTACATGCCTACTAAGTGTCAAACCTGGGATTTTAACTCCCAGTATTTTGGCTCCAGAGTTGTAACTTTGAATGGTGATGGTGCACTGCTTCTCTGGGCCTCTTTTTGTTCTTCTTTCAAATAAGGATTTCTTCTAAGACTCAGATCTGTATATACATGTTACCCTTTGTATTACACAAAATATGATAACTTAGGCACTATGGACCACCTGTGCTGGCTTTGCTCAGAAGCGTGCTGGGCATGTAACAGGCACAATTCCTTTAGATAAAAATATCTTTCTGCTTTGTAAATTCCTTGATGGGAATAGCTATATTTTACATAGTTTTCATACCCAACATGCCCAGCACATTGCTTGTGCATGTAGATAATCAAAGAAAATAGTTAGTGGAGGAATGAACGGAGGACAGCTAGCATGTTAAGTGCCACTATACCCAGGCACAGTCCTATGTACCAACTAAAACTAAAAAAGATGGGCGTGCCATAAGCTCCTTGCAAAGAGATGACAATTTCTCATTATCTGTGTTGAGAGATTGAAAGAGAGAGAGGAAAAACCATGCAAAGTTGTAAAATAACTTAACTGGATCACATTGTTTGTAAAATAATGGTTATATGTATTGAATGTATTCTACAAGCCAGTCATTATTTTGAGTACTTCATGTACAATATTTTATCTAATGTTTTCAGCTTTATGAGACAGGTATTATAAACCATGATTGTTACTTACCAACATTGCCTTCTACACATGAAGTATCATTAGCATCATCAAAGAGAGGCCAAGAATTATGTATGTTTTGTAATCCTTTTTTCTGGCAGATTCTGCCTTAGAGTTTTCCAATGTGAAAAAAGTGAGACTTGGAAAGCGGAGAGAAGAGTCCACTATTCTTAGGAAGTAGTGGTGGGCAAATGCCTCTTTTCAGACATCTCTGTAAGCTCTGGCTTATCAACTCTCTTCATGAACTCCTATTTTTCACTAGTAGCAACCAAGTATTGCATTTTCTCAGATGTCTGTGAGCTCCCTCTTCACACTTGTGGGGGCCAGATGCCGTGGGATCTCAGACTTGTTTGTGAGTTTTGACTGTTCCATCTGGTCAGTACATGAGACTGAAGTCCTTCGGGGCTATTTCTCTGGTTCTGTAGCTGCAGCCACCTTATCTAGATCTTCAGTCCTCCACCATCTCCCATTTTTATGTTCCCTAATTTCTCTATTATACTGTTTTATTCCCATAAACAGTGTAGTGGCTTTGTTTTATCCTTACCAAGCTCAATTTTTATTCTCCATTTTACAGATAAGGCAACTGTGTCAATAGCAGTTAAGAAGCTTGCTAATGGACACCAGTTAGGAAATGGTGAAAATGAGATTTAAACTCAACAGTTGTCTCCCTGGAGCTCATGCCACTACACAATAAGATTTACTGCCACTCTAGTCATATAAGAAAATAGGATTCTAAACCAGCTTCAGCTGACTCAAAAATGTGGTTCTTTTCATCATACTACTTTTTCTCTAGGCAAGTAACTATTTCATGGAGTTAAACATGAGCTTAATTTTAGGAAAGGAAGTGAGAAGTATTTGTTTAATCAGAATTTTTGTGGAATTTGATTGCACACAATGGTAGTAATCTCAATATTTGAATCATGATGTTCTTTGGTCCATTTATAGCTTTCTTTTTTTTTTTAATTGAGCATTCATATACTTTATGACCCATTAATTTTACCCCCTCTTTATACTCAAAAAAAAAAAAAAATACTGGCACATATTTACCATGGGACATCTACAAGAAAAAAAGTAAAAAACTCAAGATCTGTAAAATAGGTATCATATTTATTAACTGTAGTATATTCACGTATACTATAATGAAAACAAAAATGGATAGATCTTAGCAATATAATATTAAAAGAAAAATATGAGATCTCAAAGACTTTATACACACAAATGCAACTTATATAACTTTAGAAATAGTTCATTAAGAAAAAATCTTTAAGAATGTTTATAGATCTATGAAACACATTAAAAAGGAAGCAAGGAGGGAGGGAGGAAGAGAATCTTGTTTCTCCAAAATAGTTGTCACCTCTCTTGAAATGTACATAAGTAATTTCTTTTAAGTTTTTGTTCAAAGGGACAGTTGTTTGTTATCCTTGGCTACCTAAGCAGATTAAGTATATGTGTTAGTTTTGAAATTTTCTGGAAATTTCATTGGGGATCATTCAGTTACTATCGTAGTAATGGTAAAGGGGGCTGAACCAGATGACCTATTAGTTATTAAGATGTCCTAGTATGTAAATACAGCTCTTACAAGGAAAGTAAGTTGTTTCCTTTGCTGTTTGCAAAGAACAGAAAAAATGAGTAGGGGAAATATGGAGATTTTCAGTCACAAAGGCAAGCCTGAGATTAGTTGTTTTTTGTTTTTTTTTAGTTTTACTTTAATAGCTAATACATGTGGTTTTAACCAGTCTGTAACTGTTAGTGTAGTGATGGCACAGTGATGATTTGCCTGTAGGTAACTCTTATTAATAAAAGTTAATAAATTTGCAGTATCTCTCCTGTGTAGCATGTATTCTCAATTATATTTCTTACTCATATCATTCATTTCCTATTATACTATGTGATATATTTATTTCATTTATTTTTTTTAATATTTATTTACTTTTTGGTTTCCCCCAGTGGTTTATAAGCTCCATGAGCCATAGAGTTTTTGTATTTTTGTATGTTTTGCTATTTTATGTAATCAAATGCCTGTAACGCTGCCTGCCTGCACATAACAGGGCCTCAAAATGTATTGATTGGATGAATGGATAAAATTTATCGAGCCCAGACCTTTCCCTATGTACATATAATATCCCAATTTAACATTACCTTTAAATGTGTATTAGGACCCTTAAAGTAATATGGAGAAAACAGAAATATTGGTTTATTCTACCTGACTTTCTTACTTTTAAAATAAGTAGTTGATATCACCATTTGCCTAGTTGTTTAGGTTAAAAAACCCCCAAAACCCTTGTTTCGTGTTTGATGCCACTGTGATCCACTTACCACACTCATCACATCCAATTCAGTAGTGAAGGCTTTGGCTCCACCTTCCACCACGTTTTACCTCCTTTTCTGCAACCTTGGTCTCCATTCCCATCATCTCTCATCTGAAGTTCAGCAATAGCTTCCCATCTGGTCTCCCTGTCTCTTCTCTTGCCTTCCACAGATAAGCCAGTAATCTTTCTAAAGCTTAAACTGCATCATGTTACTACCCCACTTTAAAAACTTGCAATGGCTTCTCAGTCTAGTAAGAAAAAAATTTTTTTACCACGACCATCCAGGCCCTATGTCATCCAGCCATGGTGAGTTGTCCCTCAACTCTCCCTTCTTTCTAAAAGCTATAGGAACACCTGCCTTCTTTTTGTCCCTGAACACATCATGTCTTACTCCTGGACTTGCTGTTGCTTTTGCCTGTGATGCTTGTCTCCCAGATCCATGTCTACATTGCTCCTTCTCATCATTCATGTCCTGATTCAATATAACCTCCTCAGTCCGGGTTTCCTGAACTAAAGTAGTATATCTCCCCTTCCAGGTCACCCCTTCCCATGTAATTCCATTTTAACTTCTTTGTAGGAATAGTCAGTCCAAGATATTATTTACTATTTATTTGTTTACATTGTATTCTTTCTTCTCCACTAGACTGTTAGCTTTTGGGGGACAGCAATTATGATTATCTTCTTTCCTGTTTTATCTTCAGCATGTATGGCAGGGTCAGTCAAAAAGTAGGTGCTCAATTAATATTGACTAACTTACTGACTAGTCCTATGAGATTAGCACATAGCGTGTGTAAAAGAGATTGGCAAAGATAATATTGGAAAATTCAGCATGGCCAGGTTGTAAAGACTAAATATCATGATAAGGAATTTGAGTATTATCTTGCATACAGTTGTGATTTATTACTATGCTTTATGTAAAGGGATTGTATAAAAAATAGAGGACATGTAAGGTGTTTGTCTCCCTGGAAATCCTAACCCATTCTTTGGATGACAACTCACTCTTCCACTGGCTACTGTGAATTTCCCACTTTAGTCAGATAGTTCCAATGGAAGCTGCCAATAATGGTTCTGCATTATACAGGAAATAGTTATTGGTCCACTGATGGGCACAGAACCCAAACCAGGCATATAAGAATACATCCTGAGTATTTATTTTTCTAACTGGAAGTTGAAGAGTTTTCTTTCTTTTTAAGTGGAGGACAGTTTTCGTATTCACTTGGATATGCCTTATGAGGCTCCAGTATTGTGACAGCTGGCATGAGCAAATGCCACCCACATTTTAAGAAAAATGAAGACAAAGGAGATGAGAGTGTTGACAGCACGAGTCTCTGATTCCACCCATCCCTTAGGCCACCTCTGCTCCTCCAGTTTTGGTGTTTTAATTATATGGGCCAATCACTTCTTTGTTTAAAAGAAGGATTTTCTTGATCTTGTAGTCAAAAATCCTGTCTAGTATAATGCATCCACCAACCTACTCATTGAAAAAAAAAATTGTAGGTTTTCTTGTTTCTCATAAATATGTCCCTATAAAAATCTCACACATTGTTGTAATCTGTTATTTTCAGGCCTTCAGAAAGTGTGATAAAAGGTCTTAACAATAAACCAGTGATCTTTGTTTAAACAACATTAAAGAAATTCAAAAGTTTCAGAGAATGGAAAGCAGAAGAGAAACTGAACATGTCCTTTATGACTACTTTAAAGAACACCAAAGTGATGTAATAACACTGAATATAAGAACAAGAAAGTTTGCCTTGTCTTTAAATGTTCTGAGCTTTGTTGTTCAGGCTCCAAGCAAAATATATGTTATTTACCTGATGAATCAGAACATTTCCTTCATAAGAGATGAGTTTGTAATGGAAATGCTGGTACATTCTCAGTCACTAGAGCCAACTTAATAACATCTCTGTTGCTCCAGAACCTTAGGAAATTATCCACCGAGGACTTGTGGTCTCAAAATATTCTAGACAAGAATATTGTCCTCTTTCCTCTTCTTATTAGAGAAAGAATTATCAGGTCTGGGAAATATGCCATTCCCATCAATTGTTCCTTTCCTTTAAAATCTCTTTCCAAATTGCAAGGTCAATATTAAGATTATTTCAGCCATATTTTCCCAGGGATAAGATTAGAGTGACTCTAAGTATCCTCTTAATTGTTACTTCTCTGTTACTTTTTGACCTAAATTCATACCTTCTCATCAATCAAGAGGCATTTGGCGTCACTGTTTTTTCTAAGCTTACCGGAGAATTTATACTGATACCATAGAAACACTACATTTAGACTCTGGTAACTGTTATTAGACATAGGAAAAGTAGATTCCAAGCAGAATACAATAGCTACCCATTTTGAATATGGCAAATTCCAAAAGTTCACATATGATTGAATATTAGTAAACTGGAAGATAGATTGATCTATCAAGCTACTCATTATTTTCAAAGTATCTATTTTCTACATTACTTATCTGCTTCTTCTGCCACTTATTGTGAGATATGAACTGAAGTCTCCTCTCTTTATAAAATTATTCATTTATCATTATTATTCTAATCAGTTATATATTTATTTGCTTAGATTCAAAGGAAAGACTTGAAAATTCAACATAATATCCCATAATATTTTAAGGGATATATCCTTAAGCATAAAATTTTAAGAAACACAACCTCCCAGCCCCTCCAAGTACATAAAAACATAGCTTTAAACTGTTATGAAAAATTGACAGAACTACAGGAAAAAATAATTACCAAACATACAGTTATAATGGGAGACTTCAACTCATCTCTCCCAATAACTGGTAGAAGCAGCAGACTAGTAATATAGAAAATAGATCCTTTGAAAATGACGAGTCAACTTGATAATTAACATACATAGAATCATGTGCAAAAACAATGACAGAATACTCATTCTTTCAGGTGTACATAGAACACTTGCCAAAATTGACCACAGGACAATAATGAAAATATTTAATATGTTGTTTTAAAAAGCAAGACATATGATTTAAATTCTAGCTTTCTTACCTAGTCGGCATAAAAACCTTGTGGAACTTACCCAGCCTTTCTAAACCCTGATATGGTACTTAAATAGTAGTACCATTCATTGGGTTGTTGTGGGTTAACACATACCAAGCACACACACATTGGCATGTGTTAAGAAAATAAATAACTGTTACATATTTAGAGACTTCCATATTTCCTGAAATTTGTTGAGAAGAAAAACCTTGTATTAGATATAATATAAAACAGCTGTTAGATGTTTAAAGCTCTCTTATGGAGAAGAGTCAATAGAATTGGTATAGGTAGCAATGAAGGGCAAAACTAGTGAGCAGTGAAAGGGAGGCATATTTTGACACAAGATAAATAGCAAAAAGATTATGAGTTGCTCCTAATCAGAGTGGGTGGCCTCAGTAAGTGGTGAGCTTACTGTCACTGTAGGTGTTGAACACACCTGCATGGCACCACTCCAGGATGTCAGCGAACAGTGGCATTCCAACTGTACTCTGCAGGACCTGGGGGGCCTGCCCCTTTGCAGAGGAGTTCGTGAGAATGAGGAATATTAGGGTTGCTCCCCCAACTTCCAGCCAGAGTAATCAACTCTTTTTGATTTGGTGTATGGGGTTCATAAGTAGAATTCTTTTTGAAGGAAATGTTCTTCTATTAAAATAAACATTTAAGCATTACTGCTACAGATGATATTGCTGCCCTCAAAGGAAGGTTAAACTAAATAACCTCTAGGTTACCCTTGAGTTCAAGATGCTGCACAAGTTGACTCAAATTTTCCCGTAGGCAAGAATCCGACACAGTCACCATAGAGTAAAAATACAGAGCTGGGAGAACTCACAGATTATGCAATATTCCTAAATGCTCCTCCCGTCAAGTACATGTGGCATCTGTCAAGTAGAGGCAGTTTCTACCTTTCTCAACTTTGAATTTCACCTTCACAGTAGGTCCATATTGCTACATTTAGTGTTCCATTTTAGCTCTTGGAGACTGTTCAGTCACTCACCATCTTATTGATGCACAATCCTGTCATCTAAAAGCAAAAGTGAAGAACTCTGGCTATTTTTCGAAGTGCTGCTCCGTGTTAATGGAAGGATTTTGAAATGCCGCAAGGGAAATTATTAGAAAGAAGAAGGTGGCACCAGATTAAGCCACTCTGGACATTTTTTTAAGAGAATAATTTTAAAGTCTTTCCAAATTCTTAGAAAAAAACAAAATTATTTAACAATTCACTATCTTGAGCACGTTACTTTTTTCATGTCTAAAGTATAATGACTGCAGAGATTTATGCACACACAAATTTTTGTAGCTTTGGGAAATAATATTGCAATCATGAATATTATGGAATTTATGATTGCATTTTTTCCTTGATGATTCAATAGTTTATGAATATGGGTCCTTGGTAAGGAAAACACCACGCCACTAACCCATGGTAATCTTGTTCCTATGTGAAAATGTTACCTGCTTTGCATTAATGCACTTTAAGGCATTGTTTCTGGGACTAACTAATGGTAACTCAAGCTAAAAGTGTTTCTTCTGAACTACTTGTCAAAGTGACACTACATTCATATTTAGATTTAAGGATTATATGCATAAAGATTACATACTTATTCAATCTTAGAGTATTTCAAGAGCTTTAAAATCATTTTTCTAATAGGTAATTCTAACTCTAAATTTAGCTTAACATGATTTGTTTGACAGGTTCACTATATTAGGCAACAATATCGGTAAGAACCCATCAAAGCAGACAATTTGGCATGATAAATCTTACTTTGCCTTAACTTTGACAAGGTTTTATGGCAATCTGGCCCTAGTATGTGTGTGTCTAATGGTCACTAATGAAGGCAAATATCACGTAATTCAGCCAAACATTTCTCAAGATTCTTGCAGACTTTTTCATTATCTCCTAATCACGTTCATTTATTTAGCCAAAATCGTTGGGTTAATTTAAACTAGTTTCTGGTTAGTAGCAACCACAAGAAAAACAGGCAAGGATAGAGTCAGCATCCTACTCTCAGCAGAGAGAAGAGCTCTCTCTCTCTGCTGTTAAGATCCTTTCTTTTTGTGAGTCAAGAAGATAAGGAAGTCCACAACAGAGCACTAAAACCCCTTGGCCTTTAGCATTCTGAGAGTAAAAATTTTAAAAATCTATTTTAAACCCCTTCTGTGGATTATACATAAGCATATTTTGAATGGAGTATAATATAGACTAATATCCTGGTCACCGAATCTCAGGCTTTACCGATTCGTTCAGTAGAAGGCAGCGGTACCAGATTTTGGATGTCAATATATGTTATGCGTAGGCAAGTCACTGGGCCTGGTTTGGTTTGAACTCTTTTGGATTGTCAGATAATGACCTGGAGACCAGTATGGCTGGTTTGTTATTCATTGGAAGGAAACTAATGAAACTTCCAAGTCTTTTGCACTTTGGCGCTACAGGATATGTTCTAGGACTCACGGAATAAATTTACAACGAAGGACATGGACCAAGTGAGAGAAAGAGACATGTAGGGTTGGATCCACGTGGGGCTTTCAGTTTATTTTACTCCATTTTCATGTTTCATAGATTACTAATATATTGATTCAAAGTTATCTGAGTTTACTGGGTCTTAAGCTCTGTGATAGATCCTGGTGCAGGAGCAAAAAACATGAGTAAGTTCTATCTTTGCTTTTAAGGATTTGATAGCCTTGTGAGAGAGGAAAAGCATGTTAACAGCACAGGATTAACTGTTTTTGATTCCTTGCATAAAGACTCGTGCTGTAATACTTCAATTTCTTTGTTTTCTTCTTTACATGTTCCTTTGACATGGAGGGATTTTAGTCTGGGAATCAGTCCACTCCTCTGGACATCATTGATGTCCTAAGGTCCTTTTTAAAGCAACCAAGATTTACCAGTTGCTGATCTAGAAGGAAGGAGGCTTTATAAATTACCCAGTGAAGAAATTAGCCAGGAATCTAGCTACTTCTAGTTTTCCCTCATAAATCATTTCATGGTTCGTTAGGACCGCCACCAGAGGGTGATTTGGAAGAGGAGAAAAAAACAAAAACAAAATCACTGTGACTTCTCAAGAACTTCAAAAATAATGTAAATTAGAATCACTGAAGTAGTTGAAGCTAAAGCCGAAATAAAGCTTCAGATGTCAACTCTCCTAGCTATTTCTGTGCTTTGATTATACCTGCTTTACAAATGAGATGATTTTATCATTTTATGAGCATCATTAATTTATTATTCCACCCCTGTGCTGGTTCCTGTAACTTTCAAACTAAAGAAATACTAAGTGCCTAAAAAATGATATTTTTGTGTAGTATGTGCCTGTGCTAGCAATTGTCTAACCACATGGATAAGAAGTGCTCTGAAAACTGAAATGAGAGCTGGGCATTAGGAAAATAATCACAATGAAAGAAGTGAGTTGACCAACTAAGGTTCTTTCCAATTCAAGCCCTAGTGAACCCTTGGGCCTTCTGAATCTCCTCTTTACTTGTCACCCACATCACCCACCCTATTGCAGCAAAAACCCCATTGTCTTTAACACTGAAAGCAAAGAAAAGCAACTGCCTTACACTTACTACAGATGCCATTGGCCTTATTGGAAGCTGGGCGGTTGTTACAATACTTTTCGGCAGAGCTCATTGCTGTCTGTTCCCCTCAAATATGACTTTATTGACCCCAGTATGGTATGGTTCATAGAAAATAAAAATAAAAACCATTTGGTACCTTCTCCAGTCTCTTCTGTAGGTTGTTTTAAAAATGCACTGGATTAGATGAAATGATTTGTCCAGTGTCAGACAACAACAACAAAAATCTAACAAAGGGTTTTATTTCATTGATTGTTAGAAATAAATAAATAAACACACAACTATATTATATTCTTGTTTGTTATAGTATATAAATATATACTTTGAATATAAATATATTTTATTCATTTTTATATTGAATTTATTGACTATTGAATTTATATTGAATATAAATATATAAATAAAGATAAAAAATATAAATATATACTTTGAATAGTAGCTGGCTGACATGGTACCCAATGCCAATATAAAATTTTAGATGAGATGAGGCAAAGAAATATTGGGTGGGATAGGAGAGTGGGAGTAGTCCAGAGAAACATGGCAACTTGATAGAGTATTCTTACAAAGACAACAGCTCATCTGAGTATTGGGATATCTTAATTTATGCATCATGAACTTGGTAATAGTTTTATCTGTGTCATCCCATGTTCACATAAAAAAAAGAGCACTAGTTTTGATAGATGATCTTCATTTTCTAGGAAGTAAAGCTTAAAAAGAGGGTTCATGTAGTTTTTTATTTCCTCTTCTTTCTTAGAGAATTCAGTACAAAGATATTTGTGTGGGGACCAATCCAATCTTATTGACCATGACTATTGTCGATACTCACGGAAATGCACTTGTTCACAAAAGGGCTGGTCTCCACCAGCAGAGCTATGAACTAGAGAGTGTGGATTAGAACTGTGGATTATTTCATTTTCTCTAGCTGCAGATTTTCTTTGTCTATAGTGGTGCATCCTTTAATTTTCATTTTTTCTATAAAACAAGGTGTTTGAGTTATATGTTTTCCACATATTTCCATATTTAATATCCTATGTTTCTAAGTGTTTCTGATTTAACTTACATACTAATGATATTAAAGTGATACCTGGCTTACCTGCTGTCTTCAGAGTACGATGTGCAGTTATGAGCCTCTGTGCTATAATGTCACTGTTTCCACAATTAAAATAATTAACTTTAATCTACTATGTGCATGGTATATCTCTTTAGTCTACAGAAAGTCTCATCCTCCATCTAACCATATCCTTCTTTTTAAAAAGAATCAACTGGAAGTCTTTTATTCTATAAGATTTCCCTAAAATTCATCCTGAAGAAAGCTCTCCTACCTCCAAACTCCTATTGATGAATTTAAAGTTTCTAAGGAAGGAAAGAGAGAAACTCACTTGCCGTGAGTCCATGCGCTGTGGCACACAGGGAGCTACAGTATTTTCCTTCAAACCCCATGGAAGCTGGGTGCTAATGTTCACATCAAAAAGAGAAGAATCTGAGATGCAGAGTGGAATGACTTATCCAAAGTCATAAAAAATCCAGTCTTTTCACAGTGTCTCAGCACCATAACGATTATTATAGACACAAGTAGTATTCATTATTGGAATCTGGTTAGGCTATACATTTTTAATTGGAAAATTATGTAGTTGGATTATTTAAAAAACATACACATTTGAATAAGAATGACCCAGTTTGAATTCAGACCATATCACTTCGTAGGCCTGTGACATTTGACAATTCACTTAATATTTTCGAGTCTCAATTTCTTCCATTTATAAAAGAGGTTAGTGATACTATCTCAGAGTATTATTATGAGAATTAAATAAGATGTTATATTAGGCATTAAAATGATTAATAATGTAATGAATAAATGCTGATATCTTTCTCTTCCTAAATGAAATATAAATATATTAATGGTAGGAAAGTGACAAGTAATTTCCCCCAGCACAGTGTTTTCTGATCAGCAAACTTCATGCATATAATTATATATATATATTTTATATATATAATAGATATGTTAATTATATATAATATATATTATACATTAATTAACTAATATATAATGTATATTTCTTATATATTTTCTAAATTTCAAAGTCAAATAATTTGCAGATATAAAAGAAAAATTCACTTTTTCTTGCTAGCTCAACTTCGAGATCCATGGTTTTTTCTACAGAGCATCAGAGCACATATTTTGAACAGGTTATAAGGTTGGCTTTTGCAGGCTAACACTTGAGAATTATCTACTACAGAATTTCTATACATACAGGTCACAAGGATCACCCCTAAATCATAAAAAAGTCAAAAATTCCTTTCTGGACAAAGTAACTAATGCTGGCCTTTGCTTGAACATCTTGCCTTCACTGACTACTCAGACAAATAATACATTTAGGCTCTCAGTCCTGAGAAGCTCAATGGCTGCTAACTTGCCACTTGACAATTTTGAGGAGAAGCTCTCATTCTATGGTAAAATACATTATGTTGGAAGATAAAAAATATATATAAAGTAGTCATGTTTTCCCTCAGCATGAAAGTTGTTTATTGCCATTGCTTGTCTCTAAAGCTAAGCTTATTTCCTCATAAACTGGTATTTGCTCCTAGTTTTATCCTGCTATGAATCATAATGCTATCCTTGCAAACTCCTAGGGCTATTGTGAGCTCACTTCAGAATTATCCCTTAGAGTAAGATAGGGGAGAAGAAATCCCTAACTGCGGCTATTCATATCTTCAGACAGTAAATCAGCCAAGGCTGTTGTTTTCTCCGTAATTGTGTGTGGAAGCCTTATGTAATTTCTCAAATCAACACCTGCTCTAGTTTGTGCCTCTTAAAGGGATATTCTGTAATAAATGAGTGGCCTTTCATAGATTACTTCTTAGTTCAGTTTACTTTTCTAAAATGTAAAACTAATACATCTGAAGTGGATGTATTAGTTTGTTAGGAATGCTGAAACAACATACCAGGGGCTGGGCAGCTTAAACAGCAGAAATTTATTGTCTCACAGTTCTGGAAGCTAGAAGTCTGAGATGAAGGTCTTGGCAGGGTTGATTCTTTCCAAGGCCTCTCTCCTTGGCTTATAGACAGCTGTCTTCTCCCCGTGTCTATACATGGTCTTCTCATTGTACATGTCTGTGTTCAAATTTACGCTTCTTGTAAGGACACCGGTCGTATTGGATTTGGGCCTACTCTAATGATGTCCTCTCAACTTAATTACTTTTGTAAAGACCCTATCTTCAAATGCAGTCACATTTGAGGTATTAGGTGTTAGGACTTCAACATATGAATTTTGTAAGAAACACAATTCAGCCTATAACAATGGCTATACCTTTTATTCCTATGTCTATAAGATGTTGCAACAATTAAATGAAATGATATCTAGCAAAGAACTTGCTATAAAACCACCAAATAAATACCAAAAATCATTAGAAATAATTGCTACTTCTGATATTTTCATCTCAGAAGTTAATTTATTTTGATAATTTTTCTAACAGTTATATTGAGGTATAATTTTCATGCTAGGAAATTCACCCTTTAAACTATGCAACTCGTTAGTTTTTTGTACGTTCACAGAGTTGTTAAATCATACCCACTATCTACTTTTACTATGTTTTCATTATGCCAAACAGAAATCTTATACCTTTTAGTAGCCTCCCCCCCGTTTCCCCCTACCCGTAACTCTTGCAACCACTGATCTAGTTCCCGTCTCTCTGAATTTGCCTGTTATGGACATTTCCTCTAGATGGAATCTTACACATGTGTTCTTTTGTGAGTGACTTCTCTCACTTAGCATGTTTTCAAGGTTGATCCATGTTGAAGTATGTATCCATGTTGAAGATGTAGCAATACTCCATTGATTTGTTGCCAAATGATATGCTGTTGTATGGACATACCACATTTTGTTTAGCTTTCATCAGTTGATGGACATGTGGATTGTTTCTACTTTTTGGTTGTTATGAATAATGATATGAATATGCAACTTGTTATGTGGACATGTGTTTTCATTTCTTTCTTTTGGATATATACCAAGGAGTTCCTGGTTTATAAACTAACTCTATGCTTAGCATTTTGAGGAACTGTTGTACTCTTCCCCAAAGTGGCTTCACCATTTTGCAATGCTTCCAACAATGTACCAGAGTTCCAATTGATTGACAACCTTGTCAACATTTGTTATTGTCCCTCTTTTTAATTTTAGCCATCCTAGTGGATATGAAGTGGTATCTCATTGTGGTTTTGATTTGCATTTCCCTGATGACTAATGATAAGCATCTTTTCATGTGCTTACTGACAATTTGTATATCTTCTTTGGAGGATGGTTTATTCACATCCATTGGCTGTTTTATAATAAGTTGTCTTTTTACTATTGAATTGTAAGACATCTTTATATAACCTGTATATGAGTCCCTTATTTGAAAATATTTTCTCCTATTCAGTGGTGTCCTTTGATGTAGGAAGTTTTCTAATTTTGATGAAATTCAATGTATCCATTAATGGTGTCCTCAAAGTATGAACTTTTCTAAGTTTGATGAAGTCCAAAGTATCCATTTTTTTTCTTTTATTGCTTCTGCTTTTGGTGTCATATCTAAGAAAATACCATTTATCCCAAAGACAAAAAGATTTACTTTCGTATTTTCTTCTAAGAGTTTTAGAGTATTAACTCGTCCGTGTATGTCTATGGTCTATTTTGAGTTAATTTTACATACGGTGTGAGAAAGGCATCCAATTACATTCTTTTGTATATGATATGCAGTTATTACAGCACCATTTATTTAAAAGACTGCTATTTCTCCATTGAATTGTCTTGGCACCCTTCTCAAAAATCAACTGACCAGAAACTTAAAATTTATTTCTGGAATCTCATTTCTATTCCGTTGATCTATATGTCTATCCTTATGTCAGTATCAAACCTTCTTGATTACTGTTCATTTATATTAAATTTTTAAATCAGGAAGTGTGAGTCATCCAACTTTTCTATTTTGCAAGATTGTTTTGGCTATTCTGGATCCCTTGCATTTTCATATAAATTTTGGAATTGTCATATCAAATTACATTTTAAAAAAGTTGGGATTTTGAGAGATTGCATTGGACCTGTACGTCAATTTGCAGAATATTGTCTTCTTTAACAATATTAAATCTTCTAATCTGTGAACGTGAGATGTCTTTCTATTCTTTTAATTCTTTAATTTCTTTCTACAAGGTTTTGTAATCTTTGACATATGTCTTGCACTTATTTTGTTAAATTTGTTCCTGTATATTTTATTATTTATGCTATTGTAAATGGAATTGTTTTCTTAAGTTCATTTTTGAGTTGTCCTTTGCTAGTGTATAGAAGTAAAAGTGTTTTTTATATTTAATTTTATCCAGAAAAATTGCTGAAATCATTCAATAGGTCTAATACTTTTGCAGCAGGTTCCTTAGGATATTCTATATATAAGATCATTTCATTTGCAAGTAGAAATAATTTTACATATGTCTTTCTAATATGGATGCTTTTATATCATATTCCTGTCTAATTGCCCTGGCTAGAACTCCAGTAGAATGTTGGGTAGAAGTGGAGAGAACAGACATGCTGGTCGTGTTCCTTATCTTAGATGAAAAGTATTTGGTTTCACTGTTGAGTATGATAGCTGTGGATTTTTCTTACGTGTCACTGATCAGGTTGAAGAAGTTTCCTTCTACTGCTAGTTTGCTTATACTTCTATCATGAAAGGATGTTGGATTTTGTCAAATGTTTTTTCCACATATATTGAGATGATCAAGTGTTTTTTGTCCTTTATTCTACTAACAAGGTATATTACAATGACTGATTTTTAGATGATAAACTCACCTTACATTCCTGGGACAAATCCTATTTGATCATGGTGTATAATCCTTTTTATATGTTGCTGGAATTGTTTTACTATTATATTGTTTAGGACTTTGGCATCCATATTCATAAAAGATATTGCTGTGTAGACTCTCTTAAAAATCTGTAGTTCAAATTTTATATAGATCCATTTTTCTCTCAGGTCATTGATAAATCAAAAAAGATTTTATTTTCATTAGCATGCAACTTTTAGTCTAACATTAATCTTATGCTTGATTTTAATATGTTATACTTATTTATTTCATATTTTTTCCCTAATGAATGTTGTTTTATTTTAACAAAACAACAACAACAACAATATTCATTACTTTCTCTTTTCCTCATTCCCAATAAAGTTTGCAAAGTTTCTAGTGCATAGCATATTCCTTTCCATGTATCAGAAACTACTGGATTTTCCCCTACATCATACTGTGGCAGTGTAAATTAGATGATACTAGGCATCTTGTCTTTCTCTTCTTTTTCTTGGCGGGGGGGGGGGGGGGGGCGTGCAGTTCTTAATTTATTTAAAAAATTTTTTCTTATTGAATTTCCTTTTTTTATTGAGGTCAAAACAGTTTATAATATTGGGAAATTTCAGGTGTACATTATTATTTATCAGTCACCATATATATGTGCTCCTTTACCCCTTTTGCCCACCCCCAAACTTCTTCTCCTCTGGTAAGCACTAACCTGTTCTCTTTATCCATGTGTTCGTTTATCTTCCACATATGAGTGAAATCATGCAGTGTTTGTCTTACTATATTTGGCTTATTTCAATTAACACAATCCCCTCAAAATCCATTCATTTTGTTGCAAATGGGAAAATTTTGTCTTTTTTATGGCGGAGTAGCATTCCTTTGTGTATAGAAATATATATATATACCATATCTTCTTTATCCATTCATCAGTTGATGGGCACTCAGGTTGCTTTCACATCTTGGTTATTGTGAATAATGCTGCAGTGAACATAGGGGTATGTAAGTCTCTTTGAACTGTTGATTTCAAGTTCTTTGGATAAATATCCAGGAGTGGAATAGCTAGATCATATGTTCTTTTGATTTTTAATTTTTTGAGAACTCTCCATGCTGTTTCCTATAGTGGCTGCACCAGTTTGCATTCCCACCGGCAGTGTATGAGGGTTCTCTATTTTCCACATCCTCTCCAACGTTTGTTATTTTTTTGTCATGGTAATTATAGCCATTGTAGTAGGTGTAAGGTGATATCTCATTGTAGTTTTGATTTGCATTTCCGTAATGATTAGAGATGTTGAACATGTTTTTCATGTGTCTGTTGGTCATCTATATATCTTCTTTGGAAAAATATCCTCTGCCCATTTTTTAATCAGATTGTTGCTTTTTGTTGTTAAGTTGTATGAGTTCTTTATATATTTTGGAGATTAACCCGTTTTTCGATGTATGATTTGCAAATATTTTCTCCCAGTTGGTGGGCTGTCTTTTCGTTTTGCTCCTGGTTTCCTTTGCCTTGCAGAGCAGTTTGGTCTGATGTAGTCCCATTTGTTAATTTTTTCTTTTGTATACTCCGCCTGAGTAGACATGGTATTCAAAAAGATGCTAAGACCGATGTCAAAGAGTGTACTGCCTATATCTTCTTCTAGGAGTTGTATGGTTTCGTGTCTTACTTTCAAGTCTTTAATCCACATTGACTTAATTCTTGTGTATGATGTAAGGTAATGGTCTACTTTCATTTTTTTCATATGCCTGTCTGGTTTTCCCAGCACCAACTATTGAAGAGACTTTCTTTTCTCCATTGTATGTTCTTGGCTCCTTTTTCAAAGATTAGCTGTCTGTGGGTGTGTGGTTTTATTTCTGGGTTTTCAATTTTGTTCCATTAATCTGTGTCTGTTTTGGTAACAGTACCTTGCTGTTTTGATTACTATAGCTTTTTAGTATATTTTGAATTCAGGGATTGTGATCCCTCCAGCTTTGTTCTTTTTTCTCAGGATTGCTTTAGCTATTCAGGGTCTTTTGTTGTTCCATATGAATTTTAGAATTGTTGTGTTCTATTTCTGTGAAGAATGTATTAGGATTTTGACTGGGATTGCATTGAATCTGTAGACTGCTTTAGGTAATATGGACATTTTAACTATGTTTATTCTTCCAATCCATGTGCATGGAATATCTTTCCATTTCTTTATGTCTTCTTCAGTTTCTTTCAATAATGTCTTATAGTTTTCATTGTATAGATCTTTCACTTCTTTGGTTAAATTTATTCCTAGATATTTTATTCTTTTTGTTGTGATTGTAAATGGGATTCTATTCTCAAGTTCTCTTTCTGTTAGTTCATTATTAGAGTATAGAGATGAAACTGATTTCTGTAAGTTGATTTTGTACCCTTCAACTTTGCTATAGTTGTCGATTATTTCTAATAGTTTTCTGATGTATTCTTTAGGATTTTCTATATATAGAATTATGTCATCTGAAAACAGTGAGAGTTTCACTTATTCCTTACCTGTTTGGATATTTTTATTTCTTTTTCTTCCTTAATTGCTCTGGCCAAAAGATCCAGTACTATGTTGAATAACAGTGGTGAGAGTGGGCGCCCTTGTCTTGTTCCTATTCTCGAAGAGATGGCTTTCAGTTTTTCCCCGTTGAGCATGATGTTGGCTCTGGGTTTGTCATATGAGGCTTTTATTATGTTGAAGTATTTTCCTTCTATACCAATTTTATTGAGAGACTTTATCATAAAGGATGTTGGATCTTGTCAAATGCTTTCTCTGCATTTATTGAGATCATGTGATATTTTTTTTAAGATTTTATTTTTTTCCTTTTTCTCCCCAAAGCCCCCTGGTACATAGTTGTATATTCTTCGTTGTGGGTCCTTCTAGTTGTGGCATGTGGGACGCTGCCTCAGCGTGGTTTGATGAGCAGTGCCATGTCCGTGCCCAGGATTTGAACCAACGAAACACTGGGCCGCCTGCAGTGGAGCACGCTAACTAATCACTCGGCCACAGGGCCAGACCCGAGATTGTGTGATTTTTGTTCCTTATTTTGTTAATGTGGTGTATCACATTGATTGATTGGCGGATGTTGAACCATCCCTGTGTCCCTGGTATAAATCCTACTTGATCATGGTGTATGATCCTTTTAATGTATTGCTGTATTTGGTTTGCTGATATTTTCTTGGGGATTTTTTGCATCAATATTGATCAGCAATATTGGTTTGCAATTCTCCTTCTATGTATTGTCCTTGTCTGACTTTCAGATCAGGGTGATGTTGGCCTCATAGAATGAGTTATGAAGTGTTCTGTCTTCTTCAATTTTTTGGAATAGTTTGAGAAGGATAGGTATTAAATCTTCTTTGAATGTTTGGTAGAATTCTCCAGAGAAGCGTTCTGGTCCTGGAATTTTATTTTTTGGGGAGGTTTTACTTACTATTTCAATCTCTTTACTTATGATTGATCTATTCAGATTTTCTATTTCTTCTTGATTCAGTTTTGGGAGGCTGTATGAGTCTAAGAATTTATCCATTTCTTCTAGATTTTACAATTTGTTTGCATATAGTTTTTCATAGTATTCCGTTATCATCATTGTATTTCTGTGGTATCCATTGTAATGTTTCCTTTTTCATTTCTGATTTTATTTATTTGAGTCTTCTCTCTTTTTTCCTTAGTGACTCTGGCTAAGGATTTGTTAGTTTTGTTTATCTTCTCAAAGAACCAGCTTTTTGTTTTATTGATCCTTTCTACTGTTATTTTTGGTATCTATTTCATTTATTACTGCTCTAATTTTTATTATTTCTCTCCTGCTGTCTTTGGACTTTATTTTTCTTTTTCTAATTCTGTCATGGGTAGTTTAAGATTATTTATTTGAGATTTTTCATGTTTGTTAAAGTGGGCCTGTATGGCTATGAATTTCCCTCTTAAGACTGCCTTTGCTGCATCCCATATGAGTTGATATGATGCTTTTCATTTTTATTTTCTGCAGATACTTTTTAATTTCTCCTTTAACTTATTCAATGATCCATTGGTTGTTCAGTAGCATGTTGTTTAGCCTCCACGTATTTGTCACTTTCCCAGCTTTTTTTGTGGTTGATTTCTAGTTTCATAGCATTATAGTCAGAAAATATGCGTGATATGATTTGAATCTTCTTACATTTATTGAGCCTTTCCTTGTTTCCCAAAATATGGTCTATCTTTGAGAATGTTCCATGTGCACTTGAGAAGAATGTGTATTCCATTGTTTTTGGAAGGACTCTTCTATATATCTCTATAAAATCCATCTGGCCTAGTTTTTCACTTAATTCCACTATTTCCTTGTTGACTTTCTGTCTGGAGGATCTATCCGTTGATGTAAGTGAAGTGTTGAGGTCCTCTACTATTATTGTGTTGCTGTTAATTTCTCCCTCTAGGTTTGTTAATAATTGCTTTATGCACTTTGGTGCTCCTGTGCTAGGTGCATATATATTCATTAGTGTTATGTCCTCTTGGTGGAATGTCCCTTTTTCTCTCTCATTTCCTTTTTATCATGAAGTCTGCTATGTCTGATATAAATATGGAAACACCTTCTTTCTTGTGTTTGCCATTTGCTTGGAGTATTGTCTTCCATCCCTTCACTCTAAGCCTGTGTTTGTCTTTAGAGCTGAGATGTGTTTCCTGGAGGCAGCATGTTGTTGGGTCTTGCTTTCTAATCCATTCAGCCACTCTGTGCCTTTTGATTTGAGAATTCAATCCATTTACATTTAGAGTGATTATTGATATGTGAGGACTTAATACTGCCATTTTTTCTCTTGTTTTCTGGTTGTTCAATATTTTCCTTTTTTCTTGTCCCACTTTTCATGTATTTCTAACTGCCTTTTCAATTTGGTGATTTTTCTATGATGGTTTTCTCAGTTTTCTCTTTATTTATAATTTGTGTCTCCGTTCTGATTTTTAGTTTAGTGATTACTGTGAGGTTTTTATAAAAGATCTCATTGATAAGATAGTCCATTTTCTGATAGCCTCTTATCTCCTTAGCCTAAGTAGGTTCCATCCCTTTCCTCTTCCTCGTTTAAGTTATTGTTGTCACAACTTATTCCACTTTGTGTTCTGAGTGTTTGATTAAAATGAAGTGATTATAGTTATTTTTGATGTTTTCTTCCCTTTATCTTTAATGTTATAATTAAGTATTTGCTAACCTGTGCTGATGGAGAATTCCAATTTTCTGACTTTGTCTATTTATCTCCTTGTTCAAGGCTTTATAAACCTTAGTCACTCTCTGATTCCCTCGTCTCAAACAATGTCAGATGATTATGCCAAATAGGAATTGATATTTCAGATCTCTTAGAGTATCAATGGAATATGGACTCCTGTCCATGTATCTATTCCAACTTACACTAAAAAGAGTTATTAATTCCTTGTTTCCTTTATTAGGTGACTTCTGAAGTAAAGCAGTCTCTTCAAAAAGAAATTTTTTTTCACTCTGGGACAACATGTCCTTGATATCTCTTACATAAGTCTTCATAAATCTATCCCTTCAGGAATAATGAAACACCATTATTGTGATGAAGAGCACTTCCTGGGATGACAAAGAAAGACAGATTTTTGTTACCCAGGTGCTGTGTTCACTTTGATTAATTTATTTTGATTCAGGAATTTGTTCTGGTAGAAACTGTTTCATTTGGAATTTTAACCCCACTTGGGTCTGTTAGTTGGGTACTATGGTGTTCTAATTGTCTTCAGAACTGGTGGTGCCCAGCGTGAAAAGGTCAAGTCAAAGTTAGGTAATAACTAACACCTGTACATTTTCCAGTTTGTTAAGTACTTTCATGAGCCCTTACAATAATCATGTGAGGGATGTCCAAAGAGAAATTAGTTTTCCCATTAATATATGTAGAAACTAAAGCTTGGAAAGGTGACAAATACATGTACTGGAAAAAACAGAAATTAAATCTTGTCCTTTTGGTTCCAAAGCAAGGTTCTTTCTAATATACGTCAGATGCTTACCATGATGTTGGTATTTGTGTGGTGTCAACCACACATAGAAAGTATGCATTTGTCAAAGGAAAAGTTTGTGGTATATAAATTTAGGAAAGCTAATTAAACACAAACAGCCATTTTTATACTATGGATTCCTCAGAACCCTTAACATAATAATATTCATCATGAAGCTAAAGGAAGGAGATATAGTGTGAAGGTTTTTCAAACTTAGTTACATGAAAAGTCTTTTTTTCCTAGATTATCTCAGGAACAAATTTTCTGGAAAAATGTCTTTTTGCAAACACTGCCCTAAGGTAGTTATTTGAAACAATTAATGGGCATCTTCCTTTAGTTTCAGTCCTCTTTCTACTCTTTGTCTTATGAAGTAATTTGATTAAGTATGTCTTTGGGGTCCTTCCATTTCTCTTTTCAATTTCCCTCTTCATTCTACTGTACCTTACCACCCCAGTTATTAGTTTAGTCTGTAATCTTTATTCCATTGTTGTCAGATCTTGCTCTCCATCTTCCAAAATAATTGTTGATTTTCAGAAGCTAACCTTAGGTGTTACATCTCCTAGCCATATCTGCATTTTAATAGAGAGTTCTTTGGAGAGTGAAAGTAATTCAGCCTACAATGAACGAATTCTGACGTGGCATTTCAGGCACAGTATCAGATGGAGGGTTAACTGCTTTTGAATAAAGAACCCCGTTCATGCCTACAAAACCACACTACCCTGGGCAATTTTAAGGCTAGCTGGTGATGAGGTTAAGTCTATGATTCACTTTAATGCCCATGAGAGCTCAGAGACTCTGAGAGACTCTGTAGTACTCTCAGTCAAGGAAAATCAAGTCAGCAATATAATATAATGATTTAGGAATAAAATCTCAGAGACCATGAACTACACATTTCTAGACTAGATGATTGAGGGATGGAAAAACTGCAGCATCCTATTATCTAGTCTTATGTGAGAATCATATCTACTCTCCCTCAATTTTATGATTGGATGAGATGAAGGCAGAAAGTTTTACTTGTTATTTTTGTTTGCCTATTGGTTTATTTGTTTCTTGGTAATCAATTCCGTGTCCTGAAGTAGCCTCCACCCACAATCTAAATTTAATTATAGTTGAAAATTTTCTATAGCATATTTTTCTTCCTGAAGAGTTTATACTGTTGGAATGACTGTAATTTTATTCAGCTAAGGCATTGTTTAGAACTCACACTTTACAAGCGAAGAAACAACCTTAATTTTAGCAGAGGTACTATCCAGAGAATCAAGTATACTTTACATGTACCTTTCACTCAAGAATTGCAAGAAAGCTGCCAAAACAATCACAACAATCAAGATAAACCCAAAATATACCTGTCGGTATGCAAATTGTTATTCATCTTTACTAGAAGGCAAATCAGTAGCTCAGAAAGTTTTATTAACTTGTACAGGTAAAAGAAAAACTCAGAACTTTCTCTGATTAGTTGGAAAGTTGATTAATGAAACAGATCAGAAAAATTTGAATGTAGTGTATTGTTCCCTGTATCTAAGATAAGACAGTGATGAGAACTTTAAAACTATATTATCTAGCTATTTACCACAAGTCTGATGTTGAATTTGCTCTAAATCACACCATTTATCTAGACGTTAAATCTGTTCCAATTTTATGTCCTAAAGGACCTTCTGCTTTAGTCCATAATGGTATTTGTGATTCTATACTAGTCTTATTTTAAAATGTTACTACATGTATCTGTATCTTCAAAAATAGGGTCTGATACCTCAATAAGTCTGTATGTGGTATCTCTAATTTGCTTCCAGTTTTCAGCTGAGGCCATTTCATCACATTTTTCCTCATTCCTCTGGCTTTCTCTTGTTTCCTTTCAAAGAGTTTAAATTTGTAGTAAACTCATGGGACCGTGTATCCCACCTTGATCCAGTCATGTAGTTCGAATTGACTTCAGTGAAATTCGACAAGAGGATTGAGAGCAATATTAGCCCTAAGAAAAACTCATAAATGGACTAGCATGTCCATCTGGCTTAGAGAGCACCCTTAGAAATTGTGATAGAGACATTAGTAAAGACAGATTGAGGGAGCATTGGAGGGATTTTCCTCCCTCAGATGCAACTAAAACAAGAACTGAACCAAACTGCCTATTTCTTGTTTTAAGGAACATTAGCAGCAGAATGGGAAAGATTTGAAAGAATTTCTCAGCTGCAAAATTTCACTCCAGGGACCATATCTTTGAGTAGGCTCCGGCTACTTAAATTGAAAATGAAATTAATCATTTTCAGGGATTTTTAAATTCCTCCCCTGCCAGCATCTCCCAAGTCACCCGCTCTAGCAAATGAGGCACTTGGTATGATATGGCCTTGAAAGGACCTGCCACGCCTTCTCCCTTCAAACAATAGTGGCTATTTATTACATTTCATTCAAGGCTGTCATGTACACTTTCTCTACTGTGATGTCATTTGGAGTTAAAAAAAATACCTTCAAATTGGACTGATAGAACAATGACTCAGCAGAAATTTCTAACAATTTCAGATACAGTGAATGTAAGTGATAAGATCAATCAACACGGGACTTTCTGAGAGGTTTGGGATCAGTTACAAACACTGTGTTATTTTAGAAACTCACATTATTTTAGAAACTCACATATGAATGTGCCCTAGCTTCCATTTAATTGTATTTCAAGACCATTTAGGAATTCTCCCAGACTCTTTCATAGAGTTCTCTAATAATCTTCAATTGCATAAGAGCTGAAGAGTTGATTCCTGAGCTATTTATCATAAATCTACATAAAATAAATGTTTTAAGGGATGTAAACACTATCTTATTTTCTCTTCTCAATAAGTGAAAGTTAGCAAGCAAATAATCTTTGTCTACAAGATATGACTGTCTCATGGGCAGGCAGATTTCTTCCCAATATTTTCCGTTATACTTAGAATAAAGTCCAAATTCCTTACCATGTTTTGAATGAATTATCTTGCATAAAATGGTTCTTGGCACCCTCATTCTCTACCACTTTTCTCCTTCCTCAGTCTGCTGCAGTTATGCTAACCAACTTGCTTGCTATTCCTTAAATATGCCAAGCTCCTGACTTGGGTCCTATGGCTCCAGTCACTTTATTTTGGATTTTACGCAAATATTATTTCACCAGAGTGGTCTTCTCTGACCACAGGATCTAAAGAAGATTATTCTTACCAACCTTTTTACCCTGCCAAATATTTTGAAGTAAAGTGATAAGTGCTAAGAAAATATGTCATTCCTGTGAACTCTCTGCCTAGACCAGTGATTGGCATATATGGACACTTAATAAATAATTATAGAATGAATACATTAATGAATTGGTGTAGTCATCTCTCCACTATTTCACAATCTAGATTTGTTGGTGTTTTTTTTCCTTATGATTGCACTTAGGTTAGATATTTTGGGGGTGATTACTGTATCAGCGACGCTGTGTATATTTTCTATTACTTCACATAGGAAGACATATTACATCAGTTTGTCCCAGTAATTATTAAGATAGTGACCGCCAGAACACTCATAGGCTCGTATGAAAACTTCTCATTTGTCTTTGTTATTAACAAGTAGTTAATGGAGTGATACATTGAGACAGTGCAAATATTTTGTCCGTCAATAATCATTTACCCAAAAAGTTCAATAAACTTTGATTGCCCTTGCCAAAAGAATGTTTTATTTAATTCTACATGTCTTCCTTCTAAATGCATTAGCCAACATTTTTCTGTAAAGAAGACCTTTTCCCTCTCCATATTGTTTTATTCTTTTTTCCTTTTCCTTTTACCTTCATTTGTGTTTTTGAGCATTGCTGTGAACTTATGGATTCTTTTATATTCTGTATGTTGTAATTTATTATAAGAATCTTTTCCCATGCTTTTATTGTCTAAATTTGGCCAGTGAGATTGTCGCCTTCTGACATGCCTTTTACCAAACAACTTTTTGGTTTTTTTAGCACTTCCTTTCTAGCACAACAAGATGTTACTGGCTCAACTTTCACTTTGTTTGGTCTGTCCTAGAGTCAGCCATTTGTCCCTGGGGCTCTAGTTTCTTCAAGTGCTTAATGGTATTTAGGATGCAAGATCTGAAAACTTGTTGTGCCCGTTGTACTGAGTCTTATGCTTCTAGGCAATCTAACTGAGCTGGGGAGTATATAAAATCATAATATTATATGGAAACCTCCAATTCAAATCCAGCACTACAGAGTTTTCTTCACATCTTCCTGTTCCTTCCACACTCATATCTTTATTCACAGTGAAAATCCTGGCTCTGAACCGTTAATATATTTACTTATTTGCTCAATTCTAAAACTTACACAAGAGTACAGAATTACTAGAGCATTTCAATACCACTGTTAACAAGAAATCTACTAAAGGAAATTCCAATTTTTATTTCAGTCATTTTTTTTCCTTAGAATATGTCCTACTAAATTTGTACAATTTGTGTACCATGCTCAGTGCACAGTGCATTTTTTCCTGTGGGATTATATTATACTTTATATAAAGCAATATTCCTCCATTTTTGTTTGTATTCCTATTTAGGATTTGCATTTTCATTCTTTTTTTACTTAATTTTATTTTTTATGTACAAAACTGGTTCACAAGCCAACATTATGTAATATAGACAGATTTATTTGTTTACTCAGAGAAGTCTTACTCTTGTCCTTCTCTCCCTCCTGCATTATCAACTCCCCATGTCCCAGTGTTAAAACTGATTAAGGAAGACAATTTAGGTGATACAAACGAACTTTATTTAGCACTGCATGAAGTGGAAAATCTCCGTTCGGAGAACTGCAAAATAGGGAAGAAGACAAGAAGCTTTTATAGGATAAGAAGAAAGAACAAGGAAGAGACAAATAGAAAATACCAGATTGGCTGGGGCCATATAGTCAACCTTGTTTGGGGTAAGAAGGTCTAGAGTTGGGTTGGCATTTGGGGATTGGCAATACACCACATTTCTGGTCAAGTGGAGCATTTACAGCGACATAAAGTTTTATAAGTTTTGTTTTGTTGACATGGCTTCTTGGCAGGAGCGGCTTCATCTCGGGACTAGAAAGTTATTTCAACAACATAATGCTAGAACAATGAATGCAATAAAGTTTAAAAGAGTTGTTAAACCAGGGTTCTGAAGAAAAGCCCTAACCAGTGCACTCTGACCAGTATTATTTCACCCTTTGTCTGTGACTGCTGCAGCAAGCTTATATCGTTATAAGTATTGGTTAAATTATGGCAGGCTGTCAACAGCAAGGATATCATTATTAATGATCTTGTCTTTCCTTTTATAATTCAAGAGAACAACTAAGAAGTGTAGATGAAACTGTTCAAGGAGATGGATGTCAGAAATGTGTCTAGGCCTCGTTTCTGAGACATGAAGGAAGTTTGAAAGCACCACTGCTTAACAGATCTTTAGTTTACTTTGGAATTTAGTACTGCATCGTAACATACCCTGTTAGCATCCCAATGCACGAGCTTCTTGATGTGAGCCTTCAGTACTACATTCAGTATGTAGTGGATAATGAATTTCTTAAGCAGTGGTATTTTGTGACATATGTCTCCTGGTCACTTCTGGCAAAAGCTCTAAGAGGGCTGTTGTGTGTTTCTGTTCTTTTTTCTCATTTTCAAGTTTATCGTCAATCCCTGGTTTTACAAATAGTGCATGATTATCACCACCTCTTTATATGTATGGGCAAAGATACAGTGGTTTATATACCATAATACCAAAGTTTTTGATTGAATTCCTAGGCAGCGGGAGAAAATACTCATTGGCAGATGATTTCAAAAATATTATCTGATAAATGAAGGAATGATTTGAAATGTTCTTCGAAGTTCATTTATTCTCTATATAGTATATCTCTAAGAAAACTTTAAATAAACCATAACATAGTTTGCTTCTCGTGTTGGAAGTAGCTTAGAAGTGAATGGTGAAGGTTTTTAGAATTAGAACCACCTTTTTAATTGCTACCAAATTCCAGATATTCTATTATAGAAAATGATTAAAAGAAAGGGAAATAAATTTCTCGACAAAAAATCACTCTGATATATTTTTGATGGAGTATGAAATGTTATAACATTAAGGAGGAGAATTTTGCAATAAATAGCAAAAGTACATACACACTTTCCCTTTCAGTTGGCAATACAATTTCTAGCCATTTACATTGAAGAAAAACATTTACTAATAGAAAACAATATATGCACAAGGTTATTTATTGCAGTAATTTTGTAATAGAAATGTAAAGGAAATAACCTGAATGCTCAGCTATAAGAGATGGCTTGAACAAAATGTAAATGCATACAATAGAGTAACAATCAGCTTAAAGATTGAGGAGTATCTCTATGAACTGAACTGATATGGCTATATTTTAAGAAAGCAAAGCAGGATGAAAAATCTAGATTTAATAATGAGAGGAAATGAGACTATAGTTAAGAACTTGACTTTTTTTTTTTTCCAAATAAAGTCAGGAGGTAAACGAGAAACTATTGAAAATGATTACCTGGTGTTGAAAATACTTTCTAGATCCAAGATGGAGCCATTCCTGCCTGGAGTGCCACGTCTGCAAATCAAAGCCTAGGTAACTGTCATATCCCTGTAGATGCTCCACTTGGCCGGAAACACAGTACATCAGTCAGCCAATCCCCAAACGCCAAGCCACCTCTGGGCCTTCTCACCCCAAGTAAGGCTGACTATGTGGCACCAGTCTATGAGGTATTTTCTGTTTTTCTCTCCCCTATTCTTTATTCTTATCCTATAAAAGCTTCCTTCCTTCTGCCCCATTTTGCAGTTGTTCAAATGGAGACTGTCCACTTTATGAATAGTTAAATAAAATTTGTTTGTATCACATAAATTGTCTTCTTTAATCAATTTTTAGCAGTTTTTGGCAACAAGGATGGAATCCAAAGCTGAATGCTAAGGGCATATGGGACAATGAGATGCACTGGTGACATGCATGCTGTATAAATGATGTTGAGTTTTGACATGCATTGACTGTCAAGATCATTTCCAAATAAGATAAAGAAACTAAAACATTAATTACTGAACAGAGGTTTCTCTACTTTTGACTTCCTTTGACAGAGGAACTAGAGATATTTGTCAGTTAGTAAACATGTTTTGTGCCACATTTAAAAGTACTATGAGGAAGAGTATATTTCTAGAAATTGTGAAATGTATTTCTAAATTTGCAAGTCCACAATTGGTTAATTTTTAGTTTTCACTAGGAATTAAGTATTCTAAGGGTTAAGAATTCTAATTAATATATGTAATTAGAATTACTAGAAATTATAAGGGAAACATCTCTAGGGAAAGTAAGATGTATTTTTGGTAAGAAAAAGTATGAGATATAGAGAAGTGTTTTTGTTAAGGAAGAAAGGGAGTAGTTTTGTCCCAAAATAGAACTGATTGTTCTAGAATGAGAAAGATGAAAAAAAGTATGACAAAATCTGGATTGATATAAAAAAATTGTGGAAGTTTTGTGAAAAGGGAATCTTGAGAACGGAACTTTAAGTGTGGTCAAACTGGCTAAGATTGGAATGGATTTATTTGTGTTTTTTAAAAAATGAGTTTTAATATCAGAAGTACACCTGCAAAATTAAAATTTGTTTTTTTCTTTGTTAAAATGACAAAATTTTCTTAGATTATTGGCCTACTCTTAGTAAGAAATTGTAAACAAAAGTTTTTCTTTACCTTTCAAGGAATCTGCCTGGAAAGCAAAGATTTTGTCTCACCAAAATAATTTACTGTGCTTCACATTGTCTTTATCAGGTCTTTGATTACTTAAGAATACCTAAGCTTCTCAATAATAAAACAGCTAAGGTTTTTTTTGACAACCATGTAACTTTCTGAATTTGCCTTTAAAGTTTTTAATTTCTACTTTGGTTAAGTAGATGCTTTTGACAAACTTCCCAAAAATCAAATTATAGATGGAGTCTTTTTTTACTTTGAATTAACTTTGGGATTTTCCTGAGGGCCCCTGGAATATTTCAAAAGATTTGTTCTCTCTCTTTATAAAAAGAAAAATGTTAAACTAATTAGGCTTATTTCTTATGTTGAATTGCATTTTCAAATAAGAAGTGACACTAAACATTTTTTAGGTTATATTTGTATTGGCGTATATTATTAATAAAAGTATTTCTGAAATTGTATGAAATTTCTAAACATCTGACATATCTTGGTATAATATTATCAGTTACAATTCCAGTTATTATCTTAAAATATTATATGTCACAGAAATAACCAAATTTCCTCATCAATTCCATTATAACGAACTCTCATCAGATTTATAGCAATGGACATTTTTAAGTTTTTTGGCATTTACAGACAATTTTTACTCTGATGCTTTTGCAAGAGTGAGATTCATGGGAAGGACCCTACCAAGTAATCTCATCCACTCATACAGCTGTCAAATTACAAGTTGTTGAAACTTGGGTTGGTATTTCACAACTGAAAAAGGTTCCACCTGGCATCTGGTGCTTTATAAACACAGGAGCCCTCAAAATCAAATTGACTAGGAGGAGAAGTAGCCAGCATTGAGGTAGACTGCTTCCTCTCAAGATGTAGGATCAGGAATGTTTCTTTCCATTCCTCCTTCCCCCTCTGACCATCCTTTTCCTAATTCTTATACCATGAAGGTCTTTATGCTTCTTTTGTCCACCTTTTGCCTTGCCCTGGCCTGAAAAGATAATGCCACTGTTCACATACTTCAGGCCATTGCCAAGGAGGGAATCCAATCTCCATCTGACTGTTGGATTTGTCATGATGCTGGTGATACTGTAGTTCTTTCCACTTGGCACAAACTTCTCCCTGCTTTCCAGTGCCTCAGTTTCTCTGGAACAAGCTCACTAGATAAATACTTCTGGGAAAGTGGAGACATAGTTACAGGAAATGCTTAAACAGGCCAACTAGCTTAAAGAAATACCCTTGTCTTCCTTTCTTGACTGGCTTGATTCTAGCTAGTTTGGGTCATGGGGACCTGGCTCAGGAGCACTCTCCGAACCATGGGCACTGTTTTGTTGCTAATAACTATTATTGTCTCCCTAACATGCTGCATTCTCTCAAAAGACTTAAACGCATGTGAGCAGCAATTGACCAGCCAACAAGTGGCCTTTCTCCAACTGATAGGACAAAAGAGAACAGAAGAATCTAACCAGCTCCAGTAGTGTGAGCCTGACATCATCTCTTGAGAATACTACACTGAGACCCAAAGAGGCAATGGTAACTGAGAATCCCACTAACACCAATATTTGATCAAACCTCATGAATGGTCAAGAGGGTGATCAAAGGGCAAGACTGCTGAAATAACTTTTTAGGTCCAAAATGGAGCTGCTCCTGACTGAGTGCCACATCAGCAAACTGAAAGTTAAATAACTTGTTTGTCCCTATGAATGCTCTGCTTGGCCAGAAACACGGTAGATCCAGTCAGCCAATCCCCAAACTCCAAGCCAACTCTGGGCCTCCTCACCCCAAACAAGATAGACTCTGTGACCCCAGCCTATCGGGTATTTTCTATTTTTCTCTTCTTTTTTCTTTATTCTATAAAAGCTTCCTGCCTTCTGCCTCATTTTGCAGTTCTCCGAGTGGAGACTGTCTGCTTCATGAAATGTTAAATAAAGTTTGTTTGTATCACCTAAATTGTTTTCTTTAATCATTTTTTAACAATGTTAATCCACTTTACAATTCACATTCCAATACTAATTGACAGTGCACATTCTTAGGAAACACTATTATTCATGTCATTTTAATTCACAACTAACCAGGTGGTGCAAATTCAGATTGTATGTTCAGTTACTTTAGTATGTTGTTTGTCTTCAGTATCTGTCATCAACCAAATGTTTCTTTGTTTTATATGTGTAATGGATTTTCGTGGCAATTATGTTGTCATGAATCACCATGCTATCTACCTTACCAAATATGTTTTGTCTGTATTCTATCACCTAAACTATGAAATTGTATCTTTCACCTAAAATGAAATGATTGTAAAAGTAAATTCCTTGAGACCAATTTACATTTTTCTTTCAATAAGAATACAATTTAAATTTGAGGAATGAGGCAGAATTTGCCTTCTTATTTCCAGAGTCATTTTACTGGGCACACCGTGAAGTAAGAGAACAAAGTGTCACATTTCCCTCCATCCTCTTAAAGGTACTCTTGTTTTGGGTAGTAAAAGGCCATTATTTTCATGAAAATCTTTTTTAAAAGGAACAAAGGATAAATTCTATCACAATTTCCTTGCAAAAACATTGACTTCAATCACATTTCATCACATATTTTAGCTAGCAATTCATGTTTTAGAAGTAAGGTTTCAAAAATATTCTATTTCAGTGGAAAATTTCACTGTACTTTTTGTGATTGGCTTACTATACCTTTGCCAACAGCTCCCTCTATGTTCCATAACACAGATACTTATTGTTCACGCTGTGAAAAACTGTGGATGTATCATTTTGTGATAAATACCCTCTTAGAAAAGAACTTAAGCTATGCAGTATTTTGCAGTGGAACATTAGGAACATAGGTTTTTAGTTGCCTCTATTGTGCAAAATGTGTCTTATTGTTTAAACTAGACTTTTATTACTATTTTTTTAGGGTTGATTCATTAAACTTCTATTTTAACTATATTTTTTACATACAATTATATTAATGTAAAAAGAACTGGGATCATGCAGACTGGTATAATGTGGTAGCATATTAGACTAGTTTTTTATGACTTGAGATTATGTACATTCTCTTTATATCTGTGTTTTACTGCTAGGATAAAATTAAGCTGGCTTAGATTTTGAAATAAAATATGATGAAAAAGGGAACATTTTTGTTAATGAAAAGAAGGCATATTTATCAGCAAGTGGAAAAAGCTGACATTTCAACCCCAGTGACCACTTTAACTAAGATATTATAAAAGGCTTGCCTTTTTTTGGGGAAAAATTCATATGGTGATATATGAAATGAAATTTCATAATTGTTTTGATTTATGTTCATTGGAAAATCCATAGAAGTAGAACATCCAAACTCTTTTCCTGTAGCATCTTCAGGTAATCACTTTTCTATTCCCTGTTGAGCTAAGACGTGATTACAGAATTCTTCTTAACACAATACTCCTACTGGTCACAAAGTTTGATTTTAGATGAAAATTACCTTTTCATTTCTGCTGATATTTCTCATAATAAATAATAAATAAATGTTAAAATTTTGCTAAAACAGCCATGCTGAATTTTTGATATACTTGTTGGGAAGTTAAAAGCACGAGTATTATACTAGTTTTATAAAAGAGTTTTATATTAGAGGTATTTTTCTAAAATTTATGGTTTAAAGTTAATTTAAAGCTATTCCTTTTCCTTATGTCAAGATTCTAATGTGATCTCTTAATAGGAAACTTGTTCTGGGGAGCCAGCCCCATAGCCAAATGGTTAAGTTCATTTGCTGTGCTTTGGCGGCCCAGGGTTTCGCCTGTTCAGATCCTGGGCGTGGACATGGCACCACTCATCAGGCCATGTTGAGGCGGCATCCTACATGCCACAACTAGAAGGACCCACAACCAGAAGTATATAACTATCTACTGGGGGGTTACTTGGGGAGAAAAAAGCAAAAAAGGAAAAAGAGATTGGCAAGTTGTTAGCTCAGGTGCCAATCTTTAAAAAAAAAAAAAGGAAACTTGTTCTAAAGTTACTTGGTTATGCAGAAATGTAAATAGAGAAAGGCACTGTACCTAAATGAGATAAAAATTACAGAAAGTTGATCATTTTAAAACAAACATTTGTATCCACATAGAAAGCAAATTGGTACACCTCATTTTCTCATTTAAAATATTTTTCATAGCAACCTAAATAAAGAGAGCATATTTTTCCCATTTTAAAATTGGTAAACTGAGACTAAGAAAGTATAAGTAATTTGCTTAAGTCATACAGCTAATTTATGATGAAGTTAAAATGCAAATTAAATTTGCCCTACTTCCAAGATGCCATTCTTAACCTTTCCATGATATTTTATCCTTTTCTTTTTAGGTTGGCCTATAAATGTATACCAATGGTAATGGGAAAACACACCATGTATGTTATATGTAAAATATATGGCGTATAGACATAAAATTACTTTATAAATGACTACTTAAGCAAAATTTTACTAGAGGAAAAGATTTACATCATGCAGATCAGTCAAAAGGCTGATGTCTCGAGTATAGAAATGAGCCTTATAATGAAAAACTCACCTTCAAATATCCCATCAGTGAAAACTGGAAATAGGAGCATAGAATACACAGGAGAAGAAATATGGAGAGCTTATCAACAGCACAAGCGCACCAGGAGTCCAAGAACAACAAATAAATATAAATGTAAGATGCTATATATCACCTATCTACTGGAAAAACAATTTTATAAATTTATGAAAACTTGTATTTGTAAGGGTGTAGTGTAAAGTGGAGTCTTACATGCTGATCACAGAATTATATTTTGCATAAACCTTTTGGGAGAACTGTATATTCATTTTAACTCATTTCTGCTTTTACTAATCTCTCCCACTAATATACAGAAAATGTGTACCAAGATGCACATTGCAACTTTATTTGTAAGAACCAGCAAAAATTGTTCACATTTGGATAATGTTTAAAGAAGGTAGTCATCATCTATGCTGTGAAATAAAAGAATGGCATAGAAAGTACAAACATTGAAGGATGTCCAGAATGTATTGGTGAAGGGGAAATAAAGCTCATGACTCAATAAAGTAGGTGGGATATTATCTTATTTTCAACTGTTAATTACAATGGTTACTCACAACCAGTAAGAATTCGAAAGGATAATGGAATGGTAGGACATTTATTTATGCTGAACTCTACTTCTGTATTTTTTTAAATTTTCAAATATATATTTTTTTTATTAATTAAAAATCAGTAACTTTTGGGGGCCAGCCCTGTGGCATAGTGGTTAAGTCCATGTGCTCTGCTTTGGTGACCCAGGGCTCACTGGTTCAGATCCTGGGCGTGCACCTACCCATTGCTCATCAAGACATGCTGTGGCAGCATCCTACATACAAAAATAGAGGAAGATTTGCACATGTTAGCTCAGGGCTAATCTCCCTCACACACACACGAGAAAATCAATTACTTTTAAAATATTTTTTTTCATTAGCAGAAAATTCAAAAGCAAAGTTAGGTACACTTTAATCTAAGTGACATCTGCTTATATGCAAGATTATAACAGAACACAAAAAAGAAATCATTTCAGAAGAAAAATATGGCAGTGTGAATTGGAAAGCATTGCTTCTCCAAAATACAGAAACAAATGACAACATTCTATAATTAGGGGAAGTAAATTTAATATAGAACAAATTAAGTACCTTTCCAGAAGTGGAAATGCAGTGTCGTCTCTATCACAGGAGAATATGTATTTCAAGTGTTGTAGGGAAATTCAGAAAATTAAGTGATACTTGAACTGTCACTAAAAAAATAAAATAAAAGAGCAACTCAGCGACACAAATAAAACAAAGCATACCTAAATGCTATGTTTCTTCTTTTCTTATTCCCATCTCGTGTTCATTCCTTTCATCCATTACATTCCACTAGAACAAATCCACACTTTCTTAAATCCCAAGATTTGCTCAAGAGGTTCCTCTGCCTAGAAGAGACCTTATCCCCCTTTGATGATTCTACACTGGTCATCTTTCTCAGGTTAGGCTACCTAACAAACGCCAACTCTCAGGGGCTTACAAAAACAAATGCTTATTTTTTTTAAAGACTTTATTTTTTTAGAACAGTTTTAGGTTCATGGCAAAATTAAGAGGAAGCTCCAGAGATAGCCCATGTACCCCATGCTGCTACCCACACACACAGCCTCTGTCATTCTCAACATCCCCCAGCAGAGTGACACATTTATTACAATTGGTGAGCCTACACTGACACATCATTATTACCCTAAGTCTATGGTTTACATTAGGGTTCATTCTTGTTGCATATTCTATGGGTTTGGACAAAGGTATAATGACATGTATCCATCATTACAGTATCATGCAGAGTATGTTCACTGCCCTAAAAATCCTCTGTGTTCTGCCTATTCATTTCCTCCTTCCTCCAACCCCTGGCAACCACTGATCTTCTACCATCTCCATAGTTTTATCTTTTCCAGAATGTGATGTAGTTGGAATCATACAGTATGTAGGCTTTTCATATTGGCTTCTTTCACTTAGTAATTTGCATTTATGGTTTCTCCATGTCTTTTCATGAATTGATAGTTCATTTTTTAGTGCTGAATACTATTCCATTATCTGGGTATAACCCAGTTTATTTGTCTATTCACATATGAAGGACATCTTGGTTACTTACAAATGCTTAGCTTTTTGCTCATACTCCATGAGGAACTTGGGAGAGCTGCAATCATCCCTGGCTCTGTGGGCTGTGAGGGCTGAATCCATATGGCTTAGCATTTCAGAATCCAGGCTGGAGGAGTTGTCTCTGTCTTGGATTTGCTGTTGTCATGGTTGAGCGGTGGAGCAAAGAGACTCCCTCTAAATCAGATGATAGCATTTAAAACAGTCGATGTAGCAAATGTTGTCTTTACTCACAGCCCATTGGCCATCTTTCCCATGACCCAGTGAAGACATTGGGTGGGAAAGCATGAAAGGAAGGGAAGACCAGCATGATTGTGAACATATGTTACAATCTACCACTGTGATTGAATTAGAACAGAACAAGTTGATCACGTTTTTCTTATCCTATATGTTTTTTATCCTCTAAAAAGTCATCCCAATGATCAAGGAGGTGGTCAGGTAATACCCAAGAGCACTCACACACATACACAAACACATGCACAGATCAATCAGTCAATCAATGAGAGCCCATTTCCAGCTCTAGCATGACTGAAAGGTTGAATAATAAACGTTTGTATACCTAAAGGATGGCCTTTCATTTGAACTGTTGATAGTATTAGAGGACTTGGAAGATGAGCCTGTTCTGTGCGCATTCTCTCTCATAAATCTGGAATTGTTTTTAACATGCCTGGTGATTCTCAGCTTTAGTCACTTTCAAATGCATATTTCTTGGTAAACTTATTACCATTCACCAATCTTGAATGTGAGACAACTTGCATATCTCATGATAATTCAAACACACTTGTCTAAAACTGAAGCTTCAAACCTGAATAATGCATACAGGATTTCTAAATGATATTTTATAATTAGTATTTCAAAGTACATCACTATTTACATTTTATGGTCATTTGTTTATCTCATAACCTTCTTCGTTAAGACCTATGACCTGAAAACTCAGTCATGATTATAAAACACGTGGAGAATTTTAAACATGGTTTAAATGGAGATTTGGAGAAATTCAACATCATGAGATTATAATTTAATTAAGCATAGAAAATACAAGTGAAAAGGAATATTGATACCAAAATACTTCACAAATAAGGCAAAACAGTTGAAAGTATTGTTTTAAATAAAACTGTTATAGGAAATGGAAGGCTTTGGGGATACTGGTAAAGCAGGGACAATATCTCATCTTTTCTATTTTCCCTTAAGTGGCTTCAAGTGTGTTAAGAATTATAATCCATTTTAGCGAATGTTTGTAAGCTTACTGATATGAACGTGAAAGAGAAATGATTGAATTAAAACTTATATTGCTTGCCCTAAAGGAATTAAAGTTTAATTTGACATTTATTGATCCATAAAATCTAGCTAGGAAATTGTCTTGAAAATTGGCACAGCTTTGGAAATGAAATGTAATTGTTATCTACCCCAATTCACTGGATCCATCTGACTTGGACTGTAGCAGGTATGGGAGGTCTTTGTTTCTGACTAGAAGCAGCAATGCATATCATAGTCAATAAGAGCAACTGAGGCTCAGTTTAGGTAGATATATCTTCAGGTATGGTTTACTTGAAAGAGAAATAGAGTCTTCTTGAATTATAGAGAATGAGAAAGGAAATGAACCTCAGGTATCTCTTTAGTGAACTTCTTCTTTAGTCTCCTACATGGGCATCTACAGAACACAGTGAACTATGGTCCGCCTCAGAACCTGCCTCCATATTAGTCACATGTTCCCACAAGGGTGAAACCCAAGTCAAGGTTATTAATGGAGACACAGTGGGTTTCTTTAGATGAACTTCAACATACAAGTGGAATCAAGGTATTCAGCATAAATAGTAGGAGCACCAAACTCAAAGTCCTGAAAATTAGACCCAAATAAACCAGAAGAACCAAAAATTGAAGACTAAAGAGCTTAACTTAATTGTTGAGGATGTGGTTTCCTTCTCTTGGGCTGTTTTTAATAAAACGTCCTTAAATCTTTCTACTTAAAAACCTTTCAAAATTTACTGAGACTTCCTCTCAGCAATTTAGCAGGAGTGCTTCTGGAATGATGGAGGTAGAATTAAGGCATAAGTGGATTGAAGAGTAGGTGAAAATTGAAAAAGAAACATGGAAGAAGTGAGTGTAGAATACTCTTCTTTAGTAGTTTAAACAGGGCAAAGGGGAGAGTGTTGTGTACTTGCAAGACTGAGAGAAGTGCAAGACTTTATAGCAGGCATGCTGTAATAGGAGCTATGTTTTAGAATAGAAGGGACTTGAAACCTTTGAATATGCAACAAGGAAACAGATATTAGAGAAGCAGACTTTGGAGATATAGGAAAAAAGAAAGAAAAACTGATGGAACAATGGCCTTGGCTTCTCTTTGCTACATGGGTCAACATCATGGAACCATATTTGGTGCCTCATTTCCATCACAGTCCACATCTGGTACATCAGCAAATCCTATCAGCACTACCTCCAAAATAGATCACAAATCTACTACTTCTCACCACCTGTAATGCTAACATTTTACCTTTGCCAACATCATTTCTCACTGACTACTGCTGTAGCCTTCCAATTGACCTCCCACTTCCATGCTTAACTTACAAAGGTCTTACTCCTCCTGCTGGTCTCAGCTTAAAGCAGATCCTGTCATTCTTCTATCCCAATGGCGCAATGGCTTCCCATCATACTTAGGATAAAAATCCACTAAGGTCCTATGTGTTGGGATTCCTGCCTGCCTCTCCAGGTTTTTTGTTGTTCTTGTTTCTTTTACTGTATCCCTTCTCACTCACTTTACTGCAGCCATATTGACTTTTTAAATGTCCTTGGAACATCTCAACCGCATCTTAACTCAGACCTTTTGCTTTTGCTATTCCAATAGGCTGTACAGCCACATAGCTCACTCCTCCATTCATTCAGAATTTTGTGCAAATACTACCTTTTTAGACAGGCTTTCTTGGGTTAGAAGAAGCATTCTCTATCACCTTACACTACTTCATTTTTCCTTATAGTACTTATCACTACCTGACATTATAATACCTGCTGATACAACTATATGGTTGGTATTTACTATACTATACTGACCCAATGATGGCAGGAAATTTTTCTGTTTGGTATTTGCTTAAATGCTCAGCATCTCCAAGTTTATACATTAAGAGGGCCATCTTTAAGGAAACATACAAAAAAGTGATTAAAAATGAGTTATGAAAATGAATATTTATTAAAAATAAGAAAATAACCTTTTGTTTTTAATTATTTTGGTCAGCTTTATTGAGGTATAATTTATGGACTATAAAATTCACTACTTTTAAGTGTACTATTTTATGAGTTTTGACAGCTGTATAGAATCTTGCAGCATCCATCACCCCCAAAAGGGTCCTTGTATGCTTTTATAGTCAATCACCTCCCCCACCACTCCCAGATCTTGGCAACCTCTGATGAGGTGTCGATCACTGTAGTTCTGCTTTTCAAGAATTACATATGAATGGAATCATACAGGATGTAATCTCTTGTTTACTCAGTGTTTTTGAGATGATTTCGTGTTGTGGCTTCTGTCAGTTGTTCCTTGCTTCTTACTGATTAATACTATTTCGTTGTGTGCATATACCATAGCTTTTTTTCACCATTCATCTGTAGGCAGATATTTTGAAGCTTTCCAGTTTTTGGCTATTATAAAGCGGCATTGAACATTCACATATGAGGCTTTGTGGGGATACATATTTTCATCTTTGGAGTGGCATTGCTGTGGCATATGGTAAATGCATGTTTAACTTTACAATGAACTTCCAAATTGTCTCCTAAAGTGCATTCACACCAGGAAAGTATGAGTTTTGCAGTTGCTTTGCATTCTCACCAACACTTGGGAGCTTAAGCCTCTTAAATTTTTGTCGTTGTTGTAGTGTGTTGAGGCACTTCATGGTGACTTCCATTTGCATTCTCCAATGACTAATGATGCTAAGTGTTTTTCCCTGCGGTATGTGCCTTGCATTTATTTCTTCAGTGAAGTGTCTGTTCATACTTCTTGACATTGCTAGTATATAGAAATATAATTGAGATATAACAGTACTTTACATATCTCAAAAGAAGTTTTATCAGTATGTGTCTTGCAAATAATTTCTACTTCTCTGTATAAGGTTTATTTATTTATTTGCATACAATTATTTGATTTTTCCAGTATCGTTATGTTGAAGATTACTCTTTCCTCATTGAATTGCCTTGGTACTTTCGTTGAAAATCAAATATATGGGTGCGTCTATTTCTGGATTATTCATTCTATTCCATGGATCTATACATCTATCTTTATGATCATATCACACTGTCATGTTTATTGTCACTTTACAGTAAATCTTGAAGTTGAGTAATATAAATCTTCCAACTTCATTCCTTTAAAAATTTTTCTATTATAAGTCCTTTGAATTTCAAAATACCTTTAGAACCTGGTTGTCAATTTCTGCAAAATAACAACAAAAGGCTGCTGGAATTTTGACTGGGATGACTTTGATCTATGGGTTTGCTACTTTAATACTGAGTATTCCAATTCATGACATAGGATACTTCTCCGTTAATTTATGGTTTAATTAATATCTCTAGGCAATGTTTCATTGTCAGTGTACAGATCACACACATAGCTTAATAAATTTATCCTTATTGCTTTAATAGTCAGGAGTGTTATTGTAAATGGTATTTTAATTTTCAGTTTCTCATTGTTCATTGCAAGTATATAGAAATACAAAGCATCTTTGCAAATTGATTTTGTATTCTGCAAGTTTACTAGATTCACTTTTTTTCTAGAAGGTTTTTGGTAGGTTTCCCAGTATGTTCTGTATAAGTGAGAAATAAATATAGTTTTACTCTTTGTATTAGTGTCCTAGGGCTGCTGTAACAAGGTATCACAAACTAGGTGGCTTAAACAAAGAAATTCATTGTCTCACAGTTCTGGAGGCTAGAAGCTCCAAATCAAAGCTTCAGCAGGGTTTGCTCCGTCTAATGGCCAGGAGGGAGAATCCGTTCCATGCTTCTCTTCTAGCTTCTGGTAACCCTTGCATTCCTTCACTTGTAGATGCATGACTCCCATCCTTTGCATGGTGTTCTTTTTGAATATTTGTCTTCTCATGGCCATCTTCTTATAAGACATCAGGCATATTGGAAGAGGGGCCCACCCAACTCCTGTATGATCTCTTCTTCACCAATTACATCTGCAGTGACCTTATTTCCAAATAAGGTCACATTGAGGTACAGGAGGTTAGGACTTTAACATATCCTTTTAGATGTTGCAATTCAACTCATAACGCTTCAAATTTCCATTCTGTGACCCTTTTATGTGTTTCTCTTTGGCTTGTAATACTGAATGTGACTTAGTACTACACTAAATAGAAGTGATGAGAGCAGAGATCCAAATGGTGTCTATACCCACCAAATTATCATTTGAGGATGAGGGGGAAACCTGTATTTGAGATGAACAAAAACTGAGAATGGTCACCATGAGCAAATCCTCAAAAAGTGAAATTCTAAGGACTAGACTTTAGCATAAACAAGGCTGATTTTTATTGAAAGAGAAAATTCTGAGATACCGACAAAAAGACAAAAGGAAGAAAAAGAAGATGGCAGTATGTAGGAAAATATAAATTAACTTAGACTGTCTAGAACAGTAATGACACAAATTGGTGAGGTTAAAAATTAAATTCTAATATCACACAATGTTTTGTTAAATTATTTAAAAGTGTTTTTAGGCAAAAAGACAATGATTTTTATTAAAACTTCAGTTGTGATAAGTTAGGTTTGTCAGTTATATTTTACTGATTAACCAATAAAAACATGGGAAAAAAGCATTTGGGTTACAAGACAATAAAGGAAAAACAATGAATAATAAGAAAATCAATTAATTTAAAAGAAAGTAAGGCAAGAAAGCAAAAAAATATAGAGAAAAATGTGGGACAAATGAAAAGTGCAAAAATAATTTTTTAAAAACTCAGTAGATTTAAATCCACATAGATGAGAAGTTGTATTAAATGGACTAATTGTTCATCTAAAAGTCAAGGACTTTCTAAACTGGATTCAACTTTCATGAAAAACCAGAAAACATGCATTATATTTGACTGTATTATTTTATTTAAAATAATTTTTAATGAAAGCATATTAATTTTCCTTCTTTTTGGTGAGTAAATATCTAGGAGTTATTTATGTCATAATTTACTTTTTCTTTGTGAGTTAGACACCTTACTTCATGGCCACGTTGATTGCTTTGAATGCTGCAGTTTGTATACTATAACAATACTGGTTATGGTAAAGAGACATAATATTTTATAAATTTCACAGCTATTTTAAGCCTTCTACTTTCTCATTTATGAAATAAGGTGGTTAGCCTAGGATTTGTAAAGACAAGCATTATTATTTATTGATTATAGGCAATTTCTCCAGCATCTTCTGAGGAAAACTGACTACTGGACCATGCAAGAACAGGACATTGAAGTAAGCCCCTGACCCAAGAAAAACCACCTGAAAGTTTTGTTTAGTAGAGATCTGGAACGAGAGCTCTTTGCATAGGGGAAAATGTGCCTGTTCCTAACAAGTAAATCCTCTTTTGGTGAGATTCGTTTTGAAATATATGGAATGAATTTAACATAAATAGAGAGAGGACAGAAGCCAAAAGACACATAGACCTTAGCTAAACCCCAGGCAGTAAAACTGTGGGACTCCAGAAGCCAGAGATAAGCAGAAGCTATGAGTAAATAGAGCCATCAAGTGGAGCTGAAAGTAGAAACATGTTGGTCTCTATCCATAAGATAATAAATAACATACTAACTAGTTCAGCAATAATAATATTGGAGTAAGAATCAATGATGCCTGTATCTGAAAAAACAAAAATACTAGGGTTTATTTTGATCCCTTAATCTACTAATTCTTCCTCCTCAACAGTATTCTAGATCTACAAGGCCTTGTTATGAAGTCGATCCTATCTCCTTATTTCTTTATTAAAAAAAACTCATAAAAATTCCTATCATCTGCGTAACGTGAGCAACCATCTTGCCATCTGAAATAACCAAAAACAGATAGATCTCCCCTGTGTTTCTCCTGATTCAAATAATTCCTGGAAGACCCTCATCAGCTGAGGCTAAAAGAATGGCAGCAGTTATGCATAAAAAGTTACAGAATAGCAAATACGAATGTCTAGGGGTGGGAGAATATATGGCACACTGAGAGAAGTGGAAGTAACACAAAATCTGAAAGCACTGTGTAGCTAGTATATGGAGTTGAGGAGACAATCAGGTCCATATAAGAAGGGTTTGTATATGTTATTCTACAGCATTTAGATTTTGTCCTGCAAACAAAGTGGAAACATTGGAAGATTTTCAATAATGGACATGACAATTCTGCATTTTATAAGGTAACTTTGGTAGCCATGTGGAAAACAGGTTACTGAGACTTCGTCTACTCTGGATGCCAGTTAGAAATCTGTTGCTATGATTGCGGTGAGAAATGACACACCCTTGAACCACGTGGTGACATAATTAACATAAAAAGGAAAATCAAGTAATTACTATCAAGCAGGCACTCTGCTAGATTTTTGAGATGCAGAGATTAAAAATCATAACCCCTGAGTAACAAAAACTCTTACATAATTGCTAGAAACTAACAAGTAAACAGGCAAGATAGAGTGAAAGGTGTTAACTAGATGTTTTCACAGAATACTCTAGGAATACGCAGGCAAGAAAGGTAACAGACGAGAGAGAACAGCATGTTCAAAGACACTGGAATGAGAGAGAAAAGATTTATTTTACACTCTTGTTCTTATCAAACAGGTCTACCCACTGTGTCCATTCTGTATCACATTTGTTCTCTACTTGATGTTTCCAAAATGTGCCCCCCATCACTCATACATTCTCACTAGTAGAAAAGCAGGGTAAGTTTTACATTATCCATGAGGATTTTCGTCTTTTTTTTTGCTGTTTTTCCTTCTCTGAACTCATCGATATCATTGGGTTTAATATGTATTTATCACTAGCTATTTTCATGCGAGTTTTGTCTTCACTGTTAAAATCTAAAGGTTTTTAGGATTATATTTTTTATTCTTTCCACAATATGTAGTACCTGATTGTGTTGTCTGCAATAAATGTACGTGTTGATGGGTGAATGGAGAAATGGATGGATGAAGGAAAAGAACCACTTGTTCAATCCTACAACTAGTTCTAAGTGTCATCGATTTATATTTAATAAAGGAAGAAAATGTATAATAATATTGTGATTGACATCAGAATGAAGAAATAAGTTGGGTTCTCAAAGGTGTATGAGCACTTTTCAGCACACACATTCTCTTCTTATAAAACTCAATAAATTGTTTAAAGAGTTGCTATACTCAGTAAGAGGAAGTAGTTAAAACATTACTGGAGGGAGAGTTCACAAACTCTAATATATTTACAAAGTAAGTCTTATAGTCCTAAAAGCTTTCTGGATAGCTAATATATCCATGCATTATTCTCTCTCAGAATCTTTACATCACAACATCTTTGTTCTTCCATCATGAGACTGTTTGCAACATCCTAATTTGGTGCTGTGTCCTTTAATCCATTGTTCTCAGTATTTTCCCATTATAATTTTCTACTCTCTTTCCTCCTTATTATGTTACTTGACCTTCTTACATTGGTGGATAAGAATTATTATGCATGTGAGAATCATAGCAATTACTGCTTTGAGTGTTAATAAGTATTTATTCTGATTTTATTAGGAATAATGTTATGATGATGTTGAATTATAGAAATGTGTGAATTGGTTGTGGGCTTCACAAAACAAAGCCTTTGAAACTATTGCCAAAAGCAAAAGTAAACATAGCTAGTTTCTTTAAAATTTCTTGCTAAATAAACATATAAGTAAAAGTACTAAAGCAAATTTTCACCTACTGTGACAGAGTAGGAAAGATAAATAAATGTGATATTCACTCTAGCATTTTGGATGAAGATTGTTCTAAAAACCCCTAAACATACTTTTATTGTTTCTACTATTCTTTAAAAGAATGTTCCACAGCTCTAGCTTAGAATAACTATGATTCTTTTTCTTTCCCCTAGAGATACTAGATAAATGGCTATAACGGACAGAAGCAGTTTGCTCCAGGACCTAAGACCATGTTCAGATACACAGGTTACTAAAAAGGTTATACTTAGATCCAGGTACAGGACTCTAAGCCGTGTATGTGAATAGCAATTAGCCTCAAAAATCAATAAAAAGCAAGGCTAGTGACAAAGGTGATGGAGCTAGAGTATAATAACATGTGACTGGCCTTAGAGCAAGCAAGTTGTTGTATATGAGAATTTTCTTTCAAATGGAGTGTTTGATTAAGTAGTCCAGTTATATCCTAGTAGCTAACAGGATGCCAAGATATCAGTCAATAAACTTGCACATTGCCAATTTCCAAGGATTCTGCGATAAAAGAAATTTTATAATGCTTTTCTAATCACTGAAATAGATATTAGTTTTAAAAATGTGAGCTAAGAAATGAAAATTTGGGGGATTTCTGTTTTGCCCTCTGCTACCAACTACTGTGAGGTCTTTATTAAAGCATTTTAACCTCATTGCATGTTGGTTTCTTAATATGTGTGATGAAAATGATAATATCAAACAATTCCTGAGGACATGGCAATTAACTAGCATTTATAAAATGCTTTAAAGAGAGGTGCAATGTGAGAGAAAATTATTTAATGTAAACCAGTGGATAGCTTATGAGCATACCATCTGAATGAGAACTCTGTATCCACTGAAATAGCTGGATGTGATAAAAAAGACAGCTGGAATTTAAAAATAAAAGTTTAAAAATCTGGCAACTAATCTAGAATTCTCACGACATACAGATAGCTAATTATCTTGACTTTGCTCTTCAGAGCACATTGTAACAAGCTATAAGTTTTATTTTCATCATACTTTTCAGTGGTTTGGCTTCCACCCACAGGAAAAAGAGCAAAATGAAAGATCGTCCAATCAATCAGTTGCAATAATCACCATATTCCCCAAAAGTGATTAAAAATATATCTATATTCAAGAGAAGATTACGCAGGTGAAAGAAGAGAAACAGTGATCTGAAAGATAAATAAGAAGTGGGTTAAAAAGACAAGATAAATGCTTTCCTGTTTGAGATGAATGCCAAGGTTATGTATAGAGGTTGATCGAGCTGACAGCCAAGCTCAGTAACTGACGCACACACACAAACTATGACTCATGGTGAGTCAGTAGATTGGTCCAAACAGGCTGAAGAGAAACATTCTGTATGTACCATGTCTCTCTTCCACATTGTCTTGAGCAGATAATTGCCTCTTGCTTTGCCATCAGGGAGAAGGAGAGCAGCAATAGCGCCTAAAAGTTAAAGAGCGACCCCAGAGCAGTGACATTTGGACACTGAGGGAGTGGAGAGCTCATGGCAATGAGCACAGATAGGTTGACTGACCCTGAGAGTCCCTTTTTGCTGTCTTGCCCTGTTCTGACTTGAGGGCTGGTTATAACAAATGATGCCAATAGCTGGATAAAAGAGTTGTGTCTTGGGAAGATGCTCAAGAGCCATTCCCGGGTCAAAGAAAGCAGTACAGCCTGGTAAATGAGTGGATAGAAACTGATTGATTTATGACAACACTAAAGTCTTTCTACCTTGAGGTGTGTCCACTTTCACCACTTGCATCCTCTAAACTAAGGGTATCAATTGATTGCCAGCGCAGCTCATGGCCCTGAGAGAACAAAAGTTCGTAAGATGGTTTACAATATAAGTGTAGCACCTGTGTACTACGAAACAAAGATCACAACTGGAATTGCCCATGCCAATGTAACTAGAATAAATGAAAAAAACAAAGAAACAAGTAAGAATGTAAGCTAGCATAATACATATTCTCAGAAAAATAAAAGAGATATTATAAACATTAAGCAAAACGAACTGAAATAAATTATAGTAAAACGGATATAAAGGGTATAAATGTACAGACATATGAAATAAATAACAATGGATGGGTTGAATAACAGAGTGGAAGTACGCAAAGAATAAGATAGCAAACTATATGATCAAACCCTCACAAAACACATCAAGAAGAGATAAAAAGATAGAAGGAAGGGAATACAAGTTAAAGGACATGAAAGAGCAAAGTAAAAATAATGTTTCATCCTGGGGGCTCAAAGTAGTAAATCAAAAGTAGGAAATACTAGAAAAACATTAAGCACAAGAAATCGGTAACATCAGACTGAAAAGGTTGAGAGTACCAAAAAGAACCGCTGACAAAACACACATTCTGGTGAAATTTAAGCACCCAAGTCCGAGAGAAAAGCTCTGAACTGTTCTAGAAAAAAAGAAACGCACGGACAAAAATTATAGTGACATCAGTTGTCTCAGGATCATGCCATCTAAACTGAAACTCTGTGTATCTGCTGAAGAAAATCAGAAGACAATGGAACTATAGCTTCAAAATATTGAAGGAAAAGATGGTTTAATGTATAATTTTATAATCAAAGTATATTTTCTTGTAAACATTTTATAGTTGAGTCTGTTTTTTATTCCACTCAGACAATCTCTGTCTTTTAACTGGTGTATTTAGGCATTCATATTTAAAGTGACCATTGATATATTTCTTTCACTATCTATCATGTTTATAACTGTTTTCTACTCATTATCTCTGTTCTGTTTCTTTTTCCCTCCTTTTCACCTCCCTGCTCTGCTTTTATTTGAGCATTTTGTATGGTTCCATTTTATCTCCTCTCTTTGCATATCAATTATCCTTCTTTTTAAAATTGTGTTAGTGTTTGCCCTAGAGTTTCCAACATGCGTTTTTAACAAATCTAAGTTCACTTTAAAATAACACTGTAGTGTTTCACATGTAAAACTTTTTAATGGAGTATTCCGGTTACTCCCGTTCATTATGACACACTGCTGCCATTCATTTCACTTATCCATATGGTATAATCACCATATACCAGATATTTCAAGTTATAATCTCTATAACTTGAATCAATTAACGTTAGACTGTTATTAATTAGAAAAGCAAAAGATTTTATTTTTCCTTCCTTTATTACTTCTCCTTCTCTATTCTTTATGTAAATCTGAATTTCTGATTTACATTATTTTCATTATGCCTGAAGGATCCATTTCTTCCAAGGATGGTCTGATGATGATAAATTCCCTCACTTTTTGTTTGCTGCAGAACGTATTTATTTCTCCTTCACTTTTGAAGGATAATTTTGCTGGATACAGAAGTCTATGTGTTGTTGTTTCCTTAACATTTTAAATATTTCACTTCAGCCTCTTCTTGCCTGCATGGTTTCTGATGAGAAGTCAATGTAATTCTTACCCTTGTGCTCCTCTATAGATAAGAATTTTCACCTGCTGTGGCTTCTTTCAAGATATGCTCTGTCTTTATGTTTCTATAGTTGGAATGTAATATGCCTAGGTGGGGATTGTTTTTTGGTTTTTAATTCTGCTTTATGCACAATGTTCTCTGAGCTTCCTATAGCTGTAATTTTGGAAAACTGTCAACTATTAACACTTCAAACCTTTCTTCTACTCTGTTCTCTATTTCTTCTCCTTCTGATATTTCCACTGTGTGTATAATGTACCTTTTGAAATTGTTCCACAGTCGTAGGTCTTCTGTTTTTGTTTTTTCATTCTTTTTTCCCTTTGAATTTCAGTTTGGGAAGTTTTTATTGACATGTGCTCAAGTTCACTGATTCTCTCTTCAGCCATGTACAGCCTACTGATGGATGCATCCAGCCAAGATGTTCCCCTGTGAGGCTGTGAGTGAGGGTCTTCCATTAGTTCTGGAAAATTCCCAGACATTTTCTTCTCAAACATTACATAAATCTCATTCTCTCTCTCTTCTCCTACTAAGATTTCAGTTACACATATATTAGTACTCCTTGCTTTATTTGGAATGTCTCATAATCCTATTTTAATATTTTAAATCTTTTTTCTCTTTGTTTTGTGATATGTATAATGTCTTCTCTTCTGTTTTCCACTTCCCTAAGTGTGAAGTTCAAGTGTATAGTACTGGTGGATTCTCTTGGGTTAAAAGTTATTTCAATTTTAATATTATATTATATAAACCTGACACTGTAAATGGATTTTATGTATAATTTTCATATTTATCAAATGTGAAACAATATTGAGAACAAGTTGTAATAAAATGTACAATATATCCTAATTTCAGAAATTTAAGGTGAAAAATAAATGTGTGTCTTAGGTCAATGAATAATGGTAATGCTGAGGGAAGTAAATTCTCTTCCATTCATAGTTTTTCCATCTCTGATTATATCTTCTAATGAAAAACATAAGACATTTATAGAAATATCCAAAATGGTGAAATAATAGATGTTGGTCTTCTTGTTCCTTGCACTGTTTTTCTATGCCTCATTTCCAGGCAACTCATACTTTAAGCATCCTCCTGCTTTGTCCTAATTTCTCCTTCTATCAGAGTCTTGATCAATTTTCATTACCGTAACACATCTATGCCATAAATCCTCTGGTATTTTTTCATATCTTAAGCCTTGCAGCTAATCCAAAACTAATACCTTCATAAAGAAGAAACTTCTGGCAATAGGAATATGTGGGAACAGCTAATTAGGGAATGAGGAGGCCTGGTGAAATTCATCTTATGGAGGAGATATCATCACTATTTCTTCATAGGGGGCCAGTCTATTACAGGAGCGATAAATATTGCTGTTTTATAAATACTATTATGATTATTAATGATTATTTATAAATACTATTATGCTGTTAATGATTATTTGGCCTATTTAAGAAAGAGTGAGTTTTACCTTTTTTTTTTTTTAAGTACTCAGATTGTCTGCTCAAAATACTTTTCCAACACTCATTTTCCCCCACTCTTCTATTCTGTCCAAGAAAAGAAAATATCACTAACTCTTGGGAAAACTACTTCATAATAAGACAACAAAAATAAATGGCTTATATATTATTATATATGTATAATAATTTATAAAGTAGAATCACAATTTGAAAGAGCTTTTGCATCAACACTAGGGCACCATTACAATGAGAAAGCCTGTAATTATGTTGTAAAGGTCTGGTATTCCAGGAAAATGTCACTTCAAAATAAACTTCTAACAGTTAATTATCAGTGATATTTAGCTTGTACAAAAATTAAATATCACCATATAATCCTGTGATCATTTTATTGCTTTTGTGGACATTTCAATATTTTAAGGGTTTTCAAGTAACAATGAAAAAGGCTTGCCACTGAGCCCAGTTCTTAGTTTTGCATGAAAAACTATATGACATTCTTGTGCTTTGTTTTACAAATAGACCTTTACAAAAAATGAGCAAAACTGTACATTATCACCAAGAACTAAACATAAAATTACACAGTGTACCTTAAGTTGTTAAATTCCCAAAACTAGTTTTATTAAATATGAAATATAATACCAACTAGAAAAATGGAACTTCCAAGTTCCTATTAGAGCCAGCTCAGATCCTAAATAATTGTATGAACTGATAACAGCTATTTCAGAAGTGAAATTCTGTGAATAAATTTAAAGTTTATTAGCAGTAGCATGTTTTTTCAGTTGAAGTCATAAATACTATGTATTAGTAACATAATATATGTTCACTCTATGTAAAGATTATATAAGCCATAAATGAAACTATGAAAAATTTTTTGAGAAGAAAAGCAAAAGATGAACACTTTGTGTGGGTTTGAATACTTATCAGATAAAATAGTAAAGAGCCGTTTTATCATATGCATTCCCCTGGTGGAATAGGGTCACCCAGAACTTATGTTTCCCATACTCTCATCCTTATCAACTTCTCATCAAAAAAAAATGATTTCTGATTCTGATATACACTCAAACGTAAATGAAATAGTCAAAATTATTGTTTGTCCAAAGACGTGAAATATTCCTAGTAGAAAATATTGTGAAGATAGAGCTATAAAGTCTAGATACCCCTCCTTTAAATATCTCCCAATCTTCTCACCAATGCCAGAGGTGACAGTACTAGATATCCACGTTCCACGCTAGTAGAGCTCTGAACACCCATGCAGCAGTCAAAGGTAAAAGAGTGTGAATTATGTATGCGTACCTCATTGCATTGCTACTATTTTAAAATTATATCTATATAATGAAACGTGGATTGACTGAACCTATATGTTTGTGCTCACGGAGTCCCTTTTAATTTTAACGATATCACCTTTGTTCTATAAAGTTGTGTACGTTTTGGAGTAAACCCCACAAATTCTAGCCCTGGCCTCTAATCACTGATGAATGACAGTTGTAATGAACTGGTTTTGCTTCAGTAGTATTGATAAAATATTTTTATGGAGTACATCTGCTTTGGTGAGTACTTAAAGATGGCAGTTCTGTGTTTATTAAGAATATATACAGGGGCTGGTCCAGTGTAGTGCTTAGGTTCATGCATTCTGCTTTGGCGGCCTGGGGTTCACAGATTCAGATCCCAGGCACAGTCCTACACACTGCTTATCGAGCCATGCTGTGGCAGCATCCCACATACAAAATAGAGGAAGATTGGCACAGGTATTAGCTCAATGACAATCTTCCTCAAGCAGAAAGAGGAAGATTCACAACAGATGTTAACTCACAGCCAGTCTTCCTCATAAAGGAAAAGAAAAGAATATATACAAAAGAATATAAAGTGATCTTTAAAACAATATGGGTAAAGAGAGGGTAAGCTAAAAATATTCTTAAGTTTAAACCTGACGGAGTATCCAGGGGAAGTTTTTCTGTAGTTCTAGATAATAAATACCCATAGAAGCACCCAGAATATGGAGAGAGTAGGAAAAATAATTCAGTAAGACAATTGGGACATGTAGGACCACAATCACAGGCTGAGAATTCCATAGCTGAAATCAAAATTTTGTCCATCATTTACCCTTACGAGTTAGACTATATACAACTGATTCCTTAACAGCTTTGACAAGCCTTTGCCAGTTGGAGACATCCTAATGATAATTTAGCTTCACATTTGGGGTATGACAATACCTACTGCACACTAGGGGTCACTTTCCTTTGCTAAATTTTAGCCAAGGATTGAAGTCATGTATGAAAATACCAAAAGATACTTATATTTTCTCACCTTTTTCTTTTCATTTTCCTTCTGTGTCCTGGGTATAAAAGATGGGAAGAAGATGTAAGCATATTAAAGCATAATAAGAAATCACAAGTGGATGTTGGTATTTCTTTACATTTGTTTTTCTATCTAGCATACAGTTAAAATTAAGACACTATCAAGGAATATTAATGTATACTGGTATTTGAAATTTTTTCACTCTCAGTACAAGTGACTTTTTGATGGACTTTGAGTTTTACAGCATTTCATTTGTGTCCAAAATAGATAGATGATAGATGGATAGACAGATAGATGAAGCAAATAATTTAGTAAGTAGTTACTATGTGCTAGACTACTCATACATATATAGGCAGAGAGAAAAGGGAAATCACATTAATCAAGTGTTTTTATGAAATAAGATTTTGAAGGACTTTTTATTGTCCATTGTTTTATAGACCAATAGAATCAGGCTCTATGAATCAATTTGTATTGTTTTTCACCAGCAAAGAATTTTATATTACATGTATATGTAATATGTAGTACATGTAGATCTACCCCATTTTTCTAAATTATCCTGTAGTAGCCTATATGGCTACTCTGTATGGATAGTCAGAACTCAACCCAAACCAGTGCCATGATAACAAGTAGCCACAGGAACTGCTTTTAAACAAGTTCAACCAAACAACCACTTGGCTCAGAAATAAACATGTTTATCAATTTAACCAAGCAGTGACAGACTTAATCCTGAATGTCAGCCAATTGGTAGTGGACTCATTCTAATAAACACACCTCTGAGGATTAGCCAGTCCTCCACAGTGTCACTTGAGTAACCATGCTTCCACAGATAATGGCAACCCATTTACAGCCCTGAAAATCCACCAATCCCTATAGCCATAGAGTGGATTTTACTGTATGAATATTAAAAATAAATTTTAAAATATGTGAAAATCATTGACATACTGATGTCCAATTGTTCTCCAGCTTGGCCAGTAGTATCCCCTTCAGGTTCTCCCTGTGTCATTTTAACATGTCTCTATTATTTTTTAAGCATCTTCTTACCTTCTTGCATGGGTAGATATTCCAGGTTCACCATGTAATATCTCGGCATCAGCACTAGAATAAGATATCTCCTAGATATATCTGTAGGATAACTCTGGCTCCTTTCAGTGGAAAACAGTTTTAAAAATCAAAATGGTATCATGATGTTTTGTAACTACTGGTATCTCTGTTTTGGGGCTCTTACGTCAGGTAGAGCTGGGGTATTGGTTTTTTTTGGTGAGGAAGATTGGCTCTGAGCTAACATCCTTTGCCAGTCTTCCTCTTTTTGCTTGAGGAAGATTCACACTGGGCTAATGTCTCTGCCAGTCTTCCTCTATTTTGTATGTGGGATGCCACCACAGCCTGGCTCACAAGTGGTATTGGTCTGCACCCAGGATCCGAACCCACGAACTTGGGCTACCAAAGAGGAGCATGCCAAACTTAACCTCTAGGCCACGGGGCCCAAGCTAGGAAACTTATACTATGTAACTACATTATTTGTCTTGTATTCAGTGTTGTATTTATACATATACATATAAACACGCACACATATATGTGTGTTAGTTGTTGTGAATTCAGAGTGAGAACTCTAGTTCCAATCTAACCTGCTAACCCAAAGTGTTCTTCCTGCCGTCCATCCATGTGCATCTCTTTCTTTTCCCTCGTGAGAACCAGCCTGATACTGCACAAAATCAATATATTCACTCATTTTCTCATTTCTGCAGTAATCACAGAATAGTTTCAGAATGGCCACAGCTGTATCATTACCAACAGTCACCACTGATAACCTACTAAGTGAAATAAAAGACTGTCTGGCAGTTTTGACATTGCTGTTGTCTTCAACTGAGAATACATAGTATAGGTTAAAAATGTGAAAGATTTGGTTATTTTTTCCCTCCTTGTGCATATATGCTCTTCACTTTGGAACATCATTGGATTAACAGTATTAAAGGATATTGTTTCAAACTGGTAAATCTTATAAAAGTTGTTTAAAAAGGGGAATAGGTATTATAAAAAGGGATGAAGGACATTATAAAAATCACCAGTGTAAAGGAGTATTGATATAAAGACACTCACTAGAACACAAATAAAAACCTTCCTAAAATCTGAATAAATTATACAAAGAGATGAGAATATTGACCAAGTAGAGTAAAACAGAAACAATTTAATGCACACAGTAATTATTAAATGGCAAAATAAGCTAAAAAATATCAGACCTGTACAAATGTGATTGGATGAAAAGAAATTACTTTCCAGTTGATTCATAAAACAACACCCACTCTACATGCTGTGTAAGAAACAAACCAAAACAGACTGATCCAGAAAGACTAAACATAAAGAGGAGGGCAAATACGTACTAGAGAAATGACAACATAAGAAGCAGGGTTTTCCATTCTGATAATGACCAAACTAACGCCATAGCAAAAGGAAATAAACTGGAAAAGAAAATGACCCTTCATAATACTATTACAATACTATTTTACATAATGCAGTTCAATAAGTAAATTTCATACTGCAATTCAAAATAAAGATAAAACACTTAAGAATGTCTATGCAACAGATAACATGGCACTCACATGATAAAGTCTACACTCTTCACTGACAGTGATTTGAACATCGTAATATTCTCTGTCTCCTAGTCATGCTGAAGGTGTGGGTAATATGTGGATTTATTTGCTCTTGTTGTTGATCTATATATGTTTTTGGAGGAGACATTTAAGTATATTTTTGCCCAACTTTAATAGAGAAACTTAACTCTATAAAGACACATGTATTTCCTTTATTCTTTCGTAAACCCAGTGCAATAGATACAATTATCTTTCATTCAAAGATGAAATAATTTCCCTGAGCTCTCGAGAATATTTATGACTCCTCCACAAAAGTCGGAGAACTCTTAAAAACATTTCAGAGTCTCAACTTTATCATAACATCAAAATTATTTGAGACATAAATGGATATAGGAAAATATTTGATACTCCTGTTACAAAAAGTCATGACCATACTGCTGTGTAATAAAAAATATAAAATAATTTGGTGATGAATGGAAAGTATAGAATAATCAGTGTAGCCTTTCATATTTTAGAATATGTATGTGGTAAAACTTTAGAAACTAAAAAAATAAAATTCAAATAATTTTAATTTTGTGTTGTTTACATATGGGTAATCACTTTATAGTTAATGTTTTATTGGTTTTCATTCTTTTGAGACTAAAAAGAAATACTGCTAGAAAAGGAGCAATGTAGCATAAAAAGATTAATATTTTCAAATGAATTTATTCATTATGTATCATACAATATATCTTTCACATTATGCAATACATTTTGCATTTTTCAAGCTCTGTAAACCACTAGGTTTTTTTCAGAGTATATTATCCACCTCCCCTTAATTTTGCATACATATATCTACTTTTAATTCTCTACTTTTCATCCCTGCCAGTATCTTTTTTCTCATTTTCTCTCCTTGTATAATTACAGGAATGGTATAATAAATATGTCTCTGATAAATAGGTTTGATCAACTTTTCAGATTTGCTTGGAAACTTCTGTCTGATTTCTAACTTATGGTCTTTCAACTGTGGAATCCAGAAACAAATATTCACCAGTATTCTTAGAGAATAAAATATTGAGAACTGACTGATTCTAGGGGAGATTTTTAAAATCTCATTTTAACATTGAAATATTACATAAATTTATATATGTGTACACACATGCACAAATAATAAATAGATGCAAGGCAAACATCTATGTAATTAATTACTACATAGGAAAAAAAGCGTAGAGAAATAATAGATAACTTCAATGAGTTTTTACCCATTGCAATTTCCTGTACCTCCACTGAGGAAGTCATTCTTCTACATGTGTTATTCCTCTTCTTCCTGTTATTCCTACTGTAACAACCATGTAGGCTTCCTTAAAATAATATAGCTTAATTTTGCCTTATCTTTGAGCTTTATATAACTGGAATCGCATGCATATTTTATTTTGTACATTGCTTTTTACATTTAAATTTTGTTTTAAAGAGTCATCTATAGTGTTGTGTGTAGCTGTAATTTTGCGTTTTTTATTCTGTATAATGTTCAATTGTTTGGTATGTATTTACCTAGATATTGTAAAGGGCATTCAGGTAGATTCCAGTGGGCCAGTTATGGATAAGACTCTGTTAACCGTATATGCTCTAATGATAAGTGAATGTGTGGTTCCATGCTATACATCTATGAATAGAAATCTTGCATCGTAACTCATTTGCATCTTCAACTATACTCGATAATGGTAAACAGTTTTCCAAAGTGTCTTTATCCAGTTAAATTCCCACTAAAATTGTGTAAGCATTGCCTTTCTCTTGTACACTATCTACATGTCAAACAATCATATTTTTAAAATATTTTCCTTATCTGTAGGGAATGTGGCATTTTTGATTTACGTTTCCATGTCTTATCAATGAGATAGAACATTTTTCATATTTTTATTGACTACCCCCATTAGTCTATTCCCTATTTCCTATTTTAACTGACATTTCCAGTTGGCCCCTCCTCTTCCTCTGGAAGCTATTTCAGTTTTGGATTAACATGAGTTCTCAACAATGTGTGTGAAAATTGTTCACAAAGAAAGCTCTTTTAGGGGGCTGTACCAGTGGCACAGAGGTTAAGTTCGCACGTTCCACTTCAGCGGCCTGGGGTTCGCCGGTTTAGATCCTGGGTGCGGACATGGCACTGCTTGGCAAGCCATGCTGTGGTAGGCGTCTCACATATAAAGTAGAGGAAGATGGGCATGGATGTTAGCTCAGGGCCAATCTTCCTCAGCAAAAAAAGGAGGATTGGCAGCAGATGTTAGCTCAGGGCTAATCTTCCTCAAAAAAAAAAAAAAAAAAGGAAGAAAAAAGAAAGCTCTTTTATTTGGGGGGCTTTCCAATTTATATCCTATTAGTTACAGAGATAAGAGCATTTATGTGACTAACACTCATTCTGTAGCCAGCAATGCCCCATAATTTATAACTTACTTATAATACACAATTTAGAGAGACTGGCCATGCCTTCTAAAAAGTACTTTTTAAAGATAACGGTTCCTTTAAATCTTTCTGCAGGTGACTATGAAGCATGTATACAAGGAGGACTGGCTGAGTCATTCCTTGGAGAAGATCCGACTTGAGAGGGGGTGAGTCACGGACCTGGGGTGAATCGCTTCCTTCCCAGTGAACAGTAAACTAAAAGGTAAATGTCACAGTTTATAAACGCCCTCAGGACATACGCACATTCAGCTGTCTGATAATTCTTGTATGGTTCTGGCTACAGGCTTTCATGTAAAAAAAAAAAAAAAAAAGACCAGAGAACTTACCTTTATATATAAGATATCAAGTTAATTTTCAAAAGTACTTAAATTTTTTTATTGTTTTGAGCTGGAGAGTTCATCCAAATAAGTAATCTGGCATATCAGTGGAGGAAACCAGAACACAGAAGGGACATGAAGCATTTGTCTTTGCTCTGTCCACCTGAAGCAGATGATGCAACAGCCATCTCTCCAAATCCAAATTCTTTTTTAGCAGGAGAGAGAATATCCAGAATAAAAATTGCAGTTGTCCGTGGGGATAGTATAGTTCTGTTTTATCTCTTGTTTCTTTAATCCTTTTATGAGTAGCATCAGTTTCCCATAGATGAAATCACGATTGAGGATTACCTATTTTGAGATGTTATCTCTGCGAACACGTTGTTTATTAAAGCAGGGCACATTTGTATAGTGAATAAACATCTTATAATATGTATATTTGATTTTAAAAAATACTGCCAGAATGGAGAGAAATATATGAGGCATCCACAGATCAACATGGGCAACAAACTACACAGTTCTCATCACCAGGCAAACATGTAAACAGGACACAATGAATAGCCAAGAAAGTGTCAGCACCTAAGGAGAAAGATATACTTCTTTTTCCTCTCATTTTGCTTCTAACTCAGAGTGGGGACTACAAATGCCTATGTTGAACTGCCAAACTGTTCTCTCTGGTGTTATATAAGCTTGCTCCATCATTTTTCTGATCAGCTTCCATGCTTCCTGGAATTCCACAGCTGCACACTCTCCAGACTAAAGCTGGCCTCAGGAAGCCAAGCCCTATACATTAGCCTTCCAGCTCCTGGTAATGAAGTTTTCCAACAGGAATTAATTATGACAGGGAAATGCAGCTGCAGCATATTCACACTTGCTGAGATCAAATTCGAAAATAGTGTTGGTTTCTTCCATTCATTGAAATGCATTCATCCCACAAGACAAAGATGGATCACTTCCAAGCTTCCTCGGGATGAGGAAAGGAAATATATTAATAATTTGAAAAAGAATCAACAGACAGAAAAACCTATAGATTCAAAACTTTTATGTCTTTATAAGCAACGTGTAAATTTATTTTTAGATGCCTTTGCTGTGTGTGTCTTTTTTCTCTTTTTACCACTTTTTCAGGCCTCATTTTTTTTTTGTTGTCATATTTGTTTTTCTTTGTTAGCTAACTTTTTTTTCCTTTCTCCAAAGCAATATTGATATTTTAATTCTCAAGTATAAAATATGTGACTCCATATGATTTAGTTAAATAAAATGACTGTTAGCTAATGTATCAGTATGTTGCATTTTAAATTAAATAAGACATATCATTTCTTTTGAGTGCTCTAAATGTAGGAGAAGAGTCTATTGTGGTGAGTGCCATCTGTGAAAAACTTGAGGAGCGATCAAGTACAGAGTTACTTCCTCATAAAATGAGAAATGATGATGGGAACGAGTCATTTACTTGGGGAGAATTTTCTGCAAGTTTTACTTCCTGAATTCAGTAATTCCTGCCCTTTCTTTTCTTTCTCTTGCCTATTAACTGAGTCCCTTTCTCCAATTCTGCTAATTATTTGTCCAATTACTAAATACTTGGGGCTTTCAAATGAAATGTATCTAAGTATGAATATTTAGAAAAAATGGAAAGTCTGTGAAGATTTTATCATGTACAGTTATTTGTAAATGATGATCAAATGTAGTCAGAGAATTACTAGCTCTTCTGCAGGTGAATTTCACCCCCTTTGTGTAAATTTTCATGGCACCTAATGATATTCCCCAGAATTACATTCATAAAAAGTGTGCCACTATAGAGTGCCTTTGACCTTCAGCATATCTTGGACTCAACAGGTTAACTCATCTTTTATAGCTGCTAAAGCTCTACTTCCTTCCTCTGTAGAGTCTTCTTGGATTAATAATAATACACGAGTTAAGAAATTTTCTTCCAAAATATATACAATCTAACATTTGCATAGGATTTTATGGTTTTGAAGTGATTTAACATGTATTCTTGAATTCTCAACAACTCTAGGGGTGGGGAGAGCAGGTATTGCATTTTTCAATTTGCAAATAATGTCGCTAAGAATATTTATAGCGACTTTCATAAAGTACTTAGCATATATATTAGAACGAGGAAAACTACTCAGCTTTTCCAAAGCCTGGTATAATTTTTTAAAAATAAAATTAGATTGTTTCTCATTTACTTGATTCAATCTCCACCTCCATTGTATACGTCAAGTGTACTCAGACACTTTATAAAGTTTATTAATTCTTGACCTGTAACCTCTACAATATGTAATTAGATACCTGTTCATGTCCATATACATCCTCATATATTGTTGAATATCTGCCTACTCTATTTTTCAGGTATGTGCATTTTTAGATACCAGATTTTGCTTAAATTTGTTGTTGCATAAAGCAATGTGTTTTCTAACACAGGGAGAATATCTAGGTTGTAGAATCATAAACTAATGTAACTTTAGCATATTTGTGGTTTTTATATACCCAGTTTTCTATTTGTATTTATTACCTTTTGGATGACCCAACATTATCAGTCTATCTAGTTCTGTTTTGGTCTCTCTACCCACTTATAAAGGTTAGTATATGACCTGGTGCTGGCCAGTCCAGTTTGAGCCCCCTACCTGCCTGGCTCTAGCACTTGTTTCAGGATGGGCTTGTGAGCTGTGATGGCTCAGTCATCATTAGTCTGAAAACCTTTCCTAAAACTCTTGAGAAGAAGGTTGTATTTGTCAGGATTCTCGAGAGAAATAGAACCAATAGGATATGGGGTTATGTAGTCAGGAGCAACCTTGACCATGGTTAGAAATTGTTCCCAGAAAACAGGGAGTAGATATGAACTTAAAAGTGAATACTAAGAGGCTTAGTGTCTGGACAAAGCTAGACAGGGAGGCAGAGAAACAGGCAGCACTTGGTTCCACAGTAGCTTCAGTAGGAAGCCCATGGAGTCTGTAAAAGACGCAGAAATATACTTTCCTAGATAATACATTAGACTCATGAGAAACATTTCCTATTCCTGCCGATGCATCAGGAATTAAATTTTATAGATCTGCTTTACATAAATACTTTTCTAGAAGATTAGAGATGGAGAAGCAGATGGGAAATTTCTCATACTTCCAACCAGCAAACCCATATCTGAAAAGACTTCACCCCTCCCAGTGCATTCACTCATGAGACAGCTTTGTAAAATCATGAAGATTCCAGGTCCTTTGCTGAGACTCATGATTTTAAAAATAAGTGTTAACAGGAAAACCCAGATTTACTCAGTGCTCACCATGTCAACACATTTAGTCTAGAAAATAACACTTTGAAGTAACAAACCTAATAGGGATGTGAGTGGGAAATCTGAAACTTGAGATACCAATGATGTAACTGGCCTTGAATCATCCGGTTCCTGCTTACATCTTCTATTTCTTCTTAGATGCTCCCCATTTTGCTCTTTTCAGTTCAGATACAGTAGACTTTTCTAAAGTCCTTGTTGAAAATGCCTTTGGTCTCTTTTGCCTTAAGTCCTTACCTTGTGTTCCTGCATGGGGCACTCCTCCTACCACTGAGACTAGTTATTTCCTACTCAAAATTTACATATCAGTATTTCAATTATAATTCCTCCAAAAGGATTGCTGATTACCATAGAAAATAAGTAAAATATTTTTATATGCTCCTTTAATGCTATATTTTCCTCAGTCTCATCAGTTTCCACACTTCTAAATATTAATTTATTTTCTGTCATCTCTGGATGTTTATAAGCCACATAAAGATCAGGGACCATTCCTGCTTTTCGTCTCTTTTATCTATTTAGCTCAAATTCTTGGCACAATACCTAGAACAGAGCCATCATTAGAAATTGTAGTTGACTTATAAACTCTGGCCAACAAAGCTCTCTGGAAGGTCTGTGCACCTAAAGACCATTGTTTCTAAAATTGATATAACTTACATAGTTTCATATAATGTAAAGTGTGGGATTTCTACAACCAGCTATGACAAAGTAACTGGTGGCAGGCTAGCCTGTCCATTGTAAACAAATGTAAAATCGCGTAAAATATGCAAAGGAACTGTCTTCAGCACTAGACAATTGGCAGTGCAAGAATGTAATTTCTGAAAGAAGGAAAGCTCATGAGGTGAGCCCCATGATTGCCCTGGCTCCTTTCTTGAGGACAGTTTCCTGAGGGTGGGCATCAAGCTGGAGTTGAAGCTGTATTCAGTGTTCTGAATGTGTTGAGGAGGCAGAGATCAGAATTCAAGGTAGTTTAAGTAGTTGGACTCTGTAGTGCAGGGAACAGAACAGAGGAAGCTTCAAAGAGGGGATGCCCAGAAACTCCTGAGGGGGTTCCATGAGTAGTTGGCTGAAGGATGACTACTCATACGCAAGTGAAACTACCCAAGGTGAACCAACTGTTTTGGGGTTGAGATACTAGAAAACTAGTATAGGTTTGAGAGCTTGAAGTTCCAACCCAACTAGAGTGGAGGAGCCACCTTAACACTTCCCTAGCACCTTGAGCATCCAGCTGAGACATTAAAAAGACTGATGTTAGGAGTAAGGACCAGGCTACAGAATAAGACCTACTCTAGTTATTTGCTAACAAAGTTGAAAGCCAAGCTCTCACCAGCTCCATAGGGAGACAAAGGTCAGAGACTGAGTTCAGCTAAAAGCTTAGGAAACAGTTGAGATTTTCACAGATCACCTAACAAAGCACAAAATTAAGCCTATATAAGTTGAAGCTTTAGAAATACACGTAAACAGCTAGACACATGAATGGTGAGAAAAGATGCATTGTCGTGCTTATCACTAGCCACAGTGGAAGAAATTCAGTGCTGAAAGACCCTGCTGAAACCAAAGAGAGAGAAAAATCTTGAAAGCAAGAAGAGAATAAAGATGCTACATACTGGAGAACAAAGTAAAAGATGATGTCTCATCTTTCATCGTAAATGGCAGACACCAGAAGAAAATGTAATGAACTTTTAAGGGCTGAAAGAAAAAACAAATAAACCCAACATATGTTATATTCAGTGATAATATGTTTCAGAAACAAGATTGAAAACAGTACATTTTGAGATGAACAAATACTGAAAGAATTAGTTAAACAGAAATGAGCTACAGAAATTCTAAAAGATATTCTTCAAGCCAAGAGCAAATGATAACAGATGGAAAGCTGTATTATAAGGAACAATGAAGAGCACAAGTAAATGTAAAAGAAAATATGCCATTATTTTTTGACTTATAAGTTTTTCTAAAAGACAACAAGCTGTTTAAAGCCAAAGCAATAAATTGAAGGTTGATGTTATATGTTATAATATACATAGAGATAAAAGATATGATAAAGTAAAATGATGGAGAGAGACAAGAAAACATACTGTAGTTTGTTTATTGTGTTTGTGATGAAGTGTAAAGTTGAAAGTGGGAAATGTCAAGTAGATTGTAAAAAGTGTAGAATTTGAAGTAAAAAGTGATAGTATCTTGTGCGGAAGGTGAAGTGAAACACTATTGAGTGCAAATAGAATCTGATAAGTTAAGGATGCATATTGTGAACCTTCAAGCAAACGCTAAAAAAATCCCCAAAAAGTTCAACTAGGAAGTCTGTAGAGAACATAAAATAAGATACTAAAAATACACTCCTGACTTCTGGATAGCTGAAGAAAATGATTGCTATCTAAGTCCCTACCTCCACACACAAGAAAATAACGCCAACACAAAAAATGATAGATAATCTGCACAAAAAATAATACCCTTGGCATACATAGCAGACAGAGGATGGAAAAGATTCAAAGTAACTGTTGATAAAAAATGGAAAATAAATCACCAAACCCCAGGAAGCACTTTCTCACATACTTCCTGCAAGACTGCAGCAAGCAAAGTTGTCCAAGGAAAGCCATGGGGAAGAGAGAAGCAGAGAGCTTGCCTCTGGCCTGAAGCCACCACAAAGAGAAGGACCACCGTAACTGGTAGGAAATGTACCATTGTGAATAAGAGCACTGATTACAGGGACAGGCTTTCAATCATGTGCGATTTGAGGGCCTTTTTTCGAAAGAGGAAGCTAGATGATGAAAGGCCAAAAAGAAAGAAGACGAAAAATCCACCTTTATCAATTGTGTGATGAAACGAAAAAGCACAGCAAAGGGGGAAAATTTAGAGTGCTGCCAGACAAAAATAACCAAAATATTAGTGGACACTGAATACCTCCTCTCACCACAAAATAATAAAAACACAAATAAAACTGGATTTTACTCCTAAAACAAGAGGAAATCAATAAACAAGCCTTCTTATAAATTAACCCAAATCCAGAAAATGAAGTTATGTTTATACTTAACCTACTCATTTAATTAAATAAAAAAAGATTTCAATTTAGCTTACAAAGAAAAAACCAACGCTATGCTGTAGACCAGAGATACACCTCAACAAAGTAATTCAGTAAGGCTAAACATAAATAATTGGAATAATTAGACAACTGGAAACAATAAGAAAGCAGGTGTTGTAGTCTTTAAATCAGACAAATTACAAGTCAATCCCTAAAGCATTAAACATGGTGAAGAAAGACAATTTTTAATGCTAAAAGCCACAATTAACAATGAAGCAAATATCTATGTGCCAAATATTAGTAATTGTTTTATGATACAAAACTCTAGGAGACAAAAAGCAAGATAGATTGAAGTCCACTAGAAATAGGTGACTTTAGCTCACTGTTCTCAGACTAACATCAATTGGACAAAAATAAGTAAGAATACAGAAGGATTAATCAATGTAATCAATAGGATGGATCTCAAGGAAATACATGAGAATTTATACCCTCATCATATATTATGTCACAAAGAAATTCTAAGAAGCCAATAAAAGTAAAAATATTACAAAGGATATTCTCTAATTTAAATGTTGTAAAACTAGAAATTTTTAACATAATAAAATAATAGTCCCTTTCTCTTCCTACTGAACATTTCTTCTGTGGAAGGGGAAATAAAAAGTAAAACTACAGGCTTTCTTTAAGGAACGATAATAAAAAGAAATCTTTATATCAGAATATATGGAGTCCCTTTAAGGCAGTGATCTGAGGAAGACCCATAGCATAATATTTTCATCAATATGAAATCAATATCAATATCAATATCAAATATTCAATATTCAAATATTCAATCAATATCAAATATAAAAGAGTGAAAATAAATAAAGTAAATTCCAGGTGCAATAAAACTAGATCAACGGAGTAAACCAAAGACATTATGAAGAATGAAATAATAAATAGAAAAGCAGAAATAAATAGCATAGAGATTAGAAACACAGTAGATTGAATTCCTGAATCAAAATCCTATTTTAGAAGGAAAATTAACAAAACAGAAAAAAAATACTGTTGTTAACTTGACCAATTAAAAAAAAAAGGAAAAAGATCTAATATACAAAATGGCAAAAGAACCATTGGAAATAACCATTGAAACAAAAGACATTTTTAAAGATATCATAAGAAAGCACTTTTCAAATCTGTAACCAAGTACCTTTAAAAACCTAAAGTGACCCTGCTAGAGATAGAACATGCCAATTTCCCTGGAAAAAATAACGTTCCCAAGGAATTACTCCACCAAAAAAGACTGTATGATGATCAATTTTATGTCAACTTGACTAGGCTGTGGTACCAGATAGTTGGTTAAACATTATTCTAGATGTTTCTGTAAGGATATTTTTTAGAACAGAATAACATTTGCATTAGTAAACTTTGAACAGAGTAGATTAACCTACAGAAGGCAGGTGGGCCTCATACAATCAGTTGAAGGCCTGATTAGAAAAAGGACTGACCTTCTCCCATCCACTATCACCACCAAAGGAAGAGGAGGAGGGAGTTCTGTCAGTAGAAGGCATTTGGACTTGAACTGCAATATCAGCTCTCCCCTGGGTTTTCAACCTCTACCTCAAGCAACAGATTATAGATTTGCCGGTCTTCACACTCTCATAAACCAATTCCTAAATAAAGAAATCAATCTCTCCTCTTTCTCTCTCTCTCTCTCTGTATATGCATACAGTTGTGTGCCGTGTAACGATGTTTTAGTCAATGATGGACCACATATGTGACAGTGGTCCCATAAGATTAGTACAATATAGCCTAGGTGTGTAGTTGGCTACACTGTCTAGGTTTGTGTAGGTACACTCTATGGTGTTCGGACAACAACCAAATTGGTTACATATGTATATATATAAATACACACACACACATAGATGTATGTGTATACACACACAAACACATCCTGTTGGGGTTCTGTTTCTCTGGAAAACTCTAATACAAAATGAATTCCAGACATTTTCACAGAGAAATTCCACCCAGCTTATGATGTCCCACTATGCTTTACATTTTTTCAAAGTTTTGAAGTAAAGGAAATTTTCCTAATTTCGTTTTTTATCATTTCTGAATACTGATATAAAAGCACTAAATGAAATATTAAAAAACAGAATCCACCACTACATTAAGTTAATACTACATCATGAACAAGTGAGATTTGTTCTGAAAATTTAAATTTGGTAGACTATGAGGGAACTCATTATCATAGTACATTGTTTTAGTAGATTTGTTTAAGGAAAAAACATTATAACTATCTGCATAGATGCTGAAAATGACTTTAGCAAAATATAATGTCAGTTCCTGAAAAATGCACTCAAGAATATGGGAACTGATAAAAACTTTTTCTTTTTTTGTGAGGAAGATTTGCCCTCACCTAACATCTGTTGCCAATCTTCCTCTTTTTGCTTGAGGAAGATTGTCGCTGAGCTGACATCTGTGCCAATATTCCTCTATTTTATGTGGGATGCTGCCACAGCATGGCTTGATGAGTGGTGCTAGATCTGTGCCCGGGATCTGAACCTGCAAACCGTGGGCCACAGAAGCAGAGCACGCGAACTTAACTGCTATGCCACTAGACCAGCTCCTGATAAAAGGTTTTAACGTTATACAACATATATGCTTAGTCCTAAGGCCAGCGTCTCAATCAGAAAACAATTAGAGGCACTCCTAAAATTAGGAGCAAGACAAGGATGCCCAATAGTTCCAAAACTATTCAATGTTACATTAGAGCTGTGACCCAGTGCAATTCGATGAGGCCACGATTATGGTCGTATGATTGTTAACAAAGAAGAAAATCTACAGCTACTTGCTGATGATATGGTAGTACATCTGAAAAACCATACAGACCCAGGACTAAAAGTAACTTGATCCATAAAATAATTCAGGAAGGTAGAATGATATAAAATTAATATATAGAACTCAATAGCCATCTTTTAATAACAACAACTAGTTATCAGAAATAATGGTAAAGAAAAAGCCCATTTACAGTAACAACAAAGATGACCAAATACTTAGGGACAAACTTAACAAGAAATATGCAAAGCCTTTACAGGGAAATTTTTAAAATACTCCTGAACAATGCAATATTAGATTTGAACAAATGAGTAGACATTCCCTGTTCCCGATTAAGATGGCTCGATATCATGAATATGTTAGTTCTCCCTATGTTAATTCATTAATGTAGCACAATTCCAAGAAAAATGACAGCAAACTTTTTTATTGGCATAAACAAGTTGATGGTAAAGTTCATATGGAAAACTAAACATGCAGAAAGAGCCAGGAAATCACTGAAGAGAAAAAAAAATCCAAAGGGAGATACTCCATTAGACTTCAAAACATACTATAAAGTTTCTTAATTAAGACAGTGGTACTGGAGCATGAATGGACAGATGTCCAGTGGAATAGAATAAAAACCCTAGAAATAGATCCAGATACACATGAAAATTTAGTAAATAATATGGGTGGTATATCAAATCAAAGAGGTAAACATAATCTGTTTAGTAATTGGTGTGGGGACAAGCGGATAGCAATTTAAAAAAGATAGATTGGAGAATTTAATCCATTTACATTCAAAATACTTATTGATAGGTATGGACTTACTATGGCCATTTTGTTGTGTGTTTTGGCTGTTTTGTAATTTCTCTATTCCTTTCTTTACTTGCTCTCATTATGATTTTTCTGTGGTGGTATTCTTAGATTCCATTCTCTTTATCTTTTGTGGATTTATTATAGGTTTTTGCTTTGTAGTTACCATGAGGTTTTCATAAGACATTCTATTTATAGCAGTCTATTTCAAGCTGATAACTTACCTTTCAATGTATACTAAAGCTCTACATTTCTATTTCCCTCTCCCCCATATTTTATGTTATGTCACAATTTACATATTTTTACCTTGTGTATCCATTAACAAATTACTGTAGTTACAGTTATATTCACCTTTTTAGTTTTTTAATCCTCATGCTAGATTAATAAGTGATTTACTTACACCGTTAAAACATTAGAGTATTCTGAAATTAACTATATATTTACTTTTATCTGTGAGATTTATACTTTCATATGATTTCCTATTACTAATTAGCACTCTTGTTTCAGCTTGAAGAAGTCCCTTTAAAATTTCTTGTAATGTCGTGATAGTGATGATAAACTCCTTCAGGTTTTACTTGTTTCAGAATCTCTTCATTTCTATTAGGAAGGGTAATTTTGTTGGGTGGAGAGTATTCTTGGTGGGTAGTTTTTTTTTCTTGCAGAACTTTGGGTATATTGAGCCACTCCCTTCTTCCTGAAAAATTTCTGCTGAAAAATCTGCTGATAGTATTAAGAGAGTTCCTTTGTATAGAAAAAGCTATTTTTCTCTTACTGCTTTTAAGATTCTCTCCTTGTCTTTAACTTTTGACTTTTGTCTGAGTGTGTTTCTCTTTGGAGTCCCTTATTTGGAATTCTCTGAGCTTCCTGGATCAGGATGTCTGTTTCTTTCTACAGGATAGGGAATTTTTCAGCCATTATTTCTTTGAATAGGCTTTCTTCTCCTTTCTCTCTCTCTTCTCTTTCTGAAATCCTTATAATGTGAATATTGGGCTGTTTGATGGTGTCCTCTAAGTTCCTTATGTGATCTTCACTCTTTCTCATCCTTTTTTCTTTTTGCTCCTCTGACTGTATAAATTCCACTGCCCCGTCTTCGATTTCACTGATCCTTTCTTCTGCTTGATCTAGTCTGTTGTTGAACCCCTCTGTTGAATTTTTCAGTATTGTATTCTTCAGCTCTGTGACTTCTGTTTGGTACTTTCTTATATTTTCTATCTCTGTTGAAATTCTCACTTTATCATGCATTGTTCTCCTGACCTCACTGAGCATCTTTATCACCATTATTTTTAATTCTGTATCAGGTAAATCACTTATCTCCACTTCATTGAGGTCTGTTACTGCAGTTTTATTTTGTTCTTTTGTTTGCATCATATTCCTGTGTTTCTTCATTTTCCTTGTGTCTCTACATTGCTTTCTGTGTGTTAGATAAAACTGTCACCTCTCTCAGTCTTGATGGAGTGGTCTCGTCTAGGAGGTGAAACTTATCATTTGGCCCAGCCCAAGTTCTTTATTGTCTCTCAAACCTTTGTGATTGTCCAAGCCACCTTCTTTGTTCTTAGTCACTCCCAGTAGTTGAGGGCATGCCAAGACCTGGTCAATGTGGGGATTTTCTCATTTGTCCAGTAGGTAGGAGTCACTCAGCTAGTTTCTGGACTTATTTTGAGGGAATTTCTCCATGTGTAGCTGTAGATTCAGTGTGTCTACGAGAGCGGTTGAGTTCAGGAGCCTCCTATGTCACTATCTTGGACTGATTCTAATGTGTATTCTTTATATATAGTGTTTAAAAATAGAGAGGCTGAGAGATTATGAAAAATGATGAAAGGCTTTTAGAGAGTAAAACCCAGGATATTATCTCCTTTATTTCACTACTTTGCCTTTTTGTAAGGTTCAGAGAACCTTTTTTAACAAATAGGTCTTGAAAATCAAATTCTTCTTCTATATATTTTCAAGAAGTAACTTAAAACTCATAGATAATGGATAGATAGAGTGTAAATAATGGATGGATGGATAGATAAAAGATAAATAGATGATAAATAATGGATAGATGGATGATAAATAGGTAGAGGGAGAGAGAGAAAAGTGTTTCTGTCTTTAAAATAGGTAACATTGCATTTACACACCTCCATTAGAGTACTGTGAGTAATAGCCCAAGGAAATAATTGTAGGCCACTTTGTAAACATAAAGTGTGGCACAAATATGAAGTGTATAAAATGAGACAAATATAAAGCATAGTTCAAATACAAAGTGTGATACAAATATTTAATATGTCAGAAACCTAGTCCTTCAGGTGTTCATAGGTAAACAAAAAATTTCAAATAAATGTCCTGTGCTGAGAAACATCCCCTTAGTGTCCCACTGGGTTGCCTAGAGGCATAAAATATGCTGGTTCTTATCTTAACATGGAAAACTACACCTGCTGTGATTGTTCCTTAATGAACCAACCCCTAAAAAATTCAGCCCAGTGACTCAAAGTTGACTAGGAATTGGATAGGGAATAGCCCCTCTAATTTTCTGTAAATTTAACAGCCACTAATTGCATTGAAAGACGCCCTTCCTTTGCTGATTACCTTTAAGTGCTCCATGAGATAAGGTGCTAATGAGATTTTCTTTCTTTTGCTCTCTCTCTTTTTTTTAACAGCACTATTAATGCTGGTATATTATGCAAGATTTACTCCATTAACTAACCATAGTCCAGTCTATCTTTCCTTCCACATGTATACAGAAGGTGATTTTGTTTTATGGAAGATGAGGATTAATCATCAAGTAAAGATGCTTTATTTCTATCATTAATGAACAAATTGCTATTTTACAAGGACTGGTTGTAAGAGATTAGCTGTTCCTTTCTGGTTATTTAAAGGCCCTTAAGGCTTTCTTTGGGGATCTCATTACTTTATACTGTGCTCCAAAAAAGAGATTAAAGAGTCCTAAAGGATGCTACGTGTACATAAAACTGAATATGTTATTCTTCTTAGAAAGAGAATGGGGAAAGTAACTGGAGGTATGTTGTTTGGGGGCCACATAAAAACCTAAAATATTTTATCTATATGAGGGATATGGCACCTAATTCTATTATTAAACACTCAAGGATAATTTCCTTTATTTATTGGACTTTTAAAACTTACTAGAACATAAGTAGTGAATGTTATAGAAAATGATTTTAATGTAATTTTCTTGATTACCACTTCATGAATGAATATGCACCATGATTCCATTTATCATCATCAGAATTCTCGCCATCATCATTACCATAATAATTATCACTTATTGAACAATCCTTTACCTTTAGCACAATGCTGTGATTTACACTCTTCATTTCGTTTAATCCACTGAATAATCCCATGAGATTATTAACACTGTTATCCTCATTCATAAATGAGGGAACTAAATATTATATGGTGAGTAAGTGTTGAAGGTGTAAACGAAAGCCAGATTTGTCTGATTTGAGTCCACCATCATGCAACAATCCAACCTATTTTGTTTTCAAACACAAGGACACAAACTCAGAAGTTACCCTGTAAGATACACTGATTGAGACTAAACTCTGCCACTAAACCATCCATTTTGTGTCAATTAGTCACAGTCCATTTGGAGGCAAATTTCATGGAAGCCAATTACTAGGTTGGTTGAGCAAACATACGATTTGATTAAGCAGGAAGTACATTCAATGACTTGATTATACTCAAATGTAGTGATCCTTAGCCTGTGGACTGTGACATCGGAACTTCCTATCTGGCAGTAGAACCGCCTCTCTGTCTAAATAGGGATCTTAACCAGGATCTTTGTTTTCAAGCTGGATTGAGGAGAAGAGTGGAAAATATAATTTATTGAGTGCTTATTATGTACCAGCCACTGTTCTAAATACATGTATTCTCTCATTGATTGATTCAACAACTTCATGTGGTCATAATATTACCAACTCCTTTTGACATATAAGGGAAAGGAGGCATGAAAATGTTAAGTAACTTGTCCAAAATCACCTAGTGAGTGATGGAGCCAAGATTCTTACTTAGACAATCAGATTGGGTCAGTCAGTTTTTCTCTAGGCTGCCATTCTGTTGATGATACCACCATCCTTCCAGTTGCTCAGGCCAAAATTTTTGGAGTCATCTTTAACTCTTTTTCTCACATCCACATTCAGTCCAATGAAAATCCATTGTCTCCAGCATCTCCAGATTCTGGCCATTTTTTACTACCGTCACTGCCTTCACACTGGAATGAATACTATCATCTTTAGCAGGATTTTCACAATAGCTTCCTATTTTTATCTCCCTGGTTGACTCTTACTTTACTGCAGTCCATCCTCAAAATATTAGCCAGATTCAATTAAAAAAAAACCTTCAGAATACTTTTGAAAAATGAACTAACATCCTATACTATTTAAATGTTGGCCATATCACCTTCCAATATCATAGATAAGCAGTGAAGAGATTAGAATTCAGATGGCCTGATTACTAATGCGAGTTTCTTATTATTTATTCTACTGGAAATGCCTGCTTCCCATTCTGGATCCTTATAGGGTCGAATGTTGGTTATCCTCTTAGTTTTCTGTTAATCAAAGTGGATCCTTGATAAAACAAAAAAACAAGAAAAACAAACAAACACCAGCTATAATGGTCAGAAGAATTATCTCTGTAGTTTATACAATTATATAGTTTCCCTGCCTTAAAAGTATGTCCAAATTAGCCTTTTATTCAAACTGAAGTCATATCAGGCCTGCACCAGTTGCTTTTGAAGGTAGGAATCCCTCAGGTGACCTGTTCTCCCCATCCTTACTCCACCCCCAGACAAAAATCAAGGTCACCTGCTATGCTGTATTCTTCAGAATACTTATCTAACGAAGAGCCATACACAAAAGATCAGCAATTTATCTTGATGTTATGTTCATGATATCAGATTATAAACCAGATTACTTAGACCTGCAGTAGAGGTGTATAATGACTGACTGACACTGACTTCTGAGCAAGCCTTCTGTTAAATAGCAATAGCGTGATGCAGATTTCCAGAATTACCAGTGAATTTGATATCACAGTGCATGGATAATAGCTTCTTAAAACAGTGATCAAAAATTTTGTAAAAAATTATTTAGAGAAAATAGGGCATGTCTTTATATTGTTAAATTAAAATAATATAAATATATGTTATTTATGTTTTTAGGTATTTTAGGTTATATTATAGAATATGGATACTAATAGTTCATCATTTACATATTAAGCAAACACTTTTATGTGGATTTTTTTAAAGTTCTTTGTGATTTATTTGCTTGTAGGTATTTTCAATTTTAATGTTAAATTTATTGATCATTTCATTTTTTTTTTTTTTTTGAGAAAGATTAGCCCTGAGCTAATTACTGCCAATCCTCCTCTTTTTGCTGAGGAAGACTGGCCCTGAGCTAACATCCACACCCATCCTCCTCTACCTTATATGTGGGACACCTACCACAGCATGGCTTTTTGCCAAGTGGGCACCCGGGATCCGAACCGACGAACCCCGGGCCACTCAGAAGCGGAACATGCGAACTTAACCTCTGGCCACTGGGCTGGCCCCGATTATCATTTCTTTTTATATGTGGGTTTTTTCTGGTCCTGTTTAAAAATCCTTTTCTACCTAGACAGAATAAACATATTCACATATATTTTTCCCGAATGTTTTAAAGTTTTGCTTTTACTATTTCAGGTTTTTATCGATTTGGAAAAACTTATGATGTAAGATTTCAGTTCCATTTTCTTCACGTAACAGAAATTTATTGTAGTCCCATTTATTAAATTGTCAATTTCTTTTAGAGTTTCATATTTATGTATAGGTCTATTTTTGAGCTCTTTATTCTGTTGTGTGTCATTTTCTTCTATTCCTGTGCTAAAATATTTCTTGATGTCTCCTCCCCTTCAAAACGTTTTGCTTATTCATGGTTGTTCTTCCATATAAGTTTTAAAATCAGTTTCTCAAGTTCAACAATGACCTCACTCAAATTTGGGAGAGGGGTGAGCATTATATTAAATCTTTTATAATCAATTTGGAGAGAGTTGATATATTTAAAATATACCCATGACCATGGTACATTTCTTCCTCATTTAGGCTGATATTATGAACTTTAATAAAATATTAAAATTTTACCAAAAGCAAGTATTGTTCATATTTTGTTAAATATATTTATGACCCTTGTATATGACATTATATGACATATAATATATAATGCATAATACATAAATTAGAGCATATATATAAATATATAAACAGATGTATATTTTGAGAGAATACATATTTTAACAAACATATATTTTTACTCTAAATTACACACAAACTTGTATGCTTCAGGAAATAAAAGAAACCTCCTAAACTATCATTTCTAGTATTTTGTTGCATTGTATGGAAATGCAATTAATGTTTACATTACTCATATTTCTAGCAATCTTGTTAAAATCTTTTATTAATTCTAAAATTTTACCAAATTATTCTTTTATATTTTCACGTAGGCAATAACGTCATATGTGATTGACAGTTTTGTTTCTTCTTTTAAAATCTTTACATTGTCTTCATTTCTCTCAGCTTATGGCACAATCCACTAGAAGTGGTAATGTGAGCCCTTTCCTTTGTCCCCAAATTTAATCAAATGCTTTCTAGCAGAATTCAACCCCTCTGTTGAAATGGAACAATCTACCACCTAGTTGTAAGATTAGTTTTATTCCAAATACTCCAAAACGCATGATATTCAATTGAGGGCCAGCCCCGTGGTGCAGTGGATAAGGTTGGCATGCCTCACTTTGGTGACCCAGGTTTGTGGGTTCAGATCCCAGACAGGGACCTACACCACTCATCAGCCACGATGCGGCAGTGACACACATATAAAGTGAAGGAAGATTGGCATAGATGTTAGCTCAGGGCTAAGCTTCCTCAAGCAAAACAAGAGGAAGATTGGAAACAGATGTTAGCTCCGGGCCAATCTCGCTCAGCAAAAATATAGATAAATAAAAAATACATGCTATTCAATTGAACAATTTTTTTTTTCATTTTCTAAAAACTTATCTCCTGGAGTTCTATTCTTTTGCTCACCATCTGGACTTTTCAACATTCTGATACTTTACAGCATTCTTCAATATGATATGCCATGTCCCAGTTTACGTGTCTTTCTTCTTGAATTACTCAATTTCATTAAAAAATTCTGTTACCCATACTTGTTTGATTATTTAATTTGACATAAGTTTACATTCTATCTAGATTTGATGCTTTTGCAAAAATATGATGTTATTATAATTCTTTGTGTTTATAAAATCTTTATAGTTCTCTTTAAAATCAGTTGGGATTTTTTTTGACGTGTATAAATCTGAAACACAGTTCAGAAGGTACCAAAAAAATTACCCTGGGCTCTCCAATTTGTATGCATTCTATGTGTGGAAATTTATTTTGTGTGATATGAAGGTTACTCATTTTATGAAGCTTTTAAATCTTTAAACATAAAGGAAGGAACTTATTTTTATGTGTTGTGTTTTTAACTTTGAAAAAAACTCACATGAGAAACCATAGATACAGAATTAACAAAATATTTAGATGCTACAAGATTAGCATCATAACCATCTTGCATAAATTCCCTCCACACCATGTATTAATTTTCTAAGTGGCATTCTGCAGTGAAGTTTTTCATATTAAAGATGTTTTTATATAGATACAAAGTTTTGGCCATTTTTAAATGTAGCAATTACCAATAAGGATCCATATTCCAACCAATTTTCTGGCCCATAATGCATTCCAAAAAGAGTTTTATTTGCAATTAGATGTCAGTAGGAGGTGAAACATACTACAGATACAAAAAAGAAGAGCAAAATCATTACAGTTACTCTCTGCTAGAATATGACCTTCTCTTTGAAAGAATGAAAGATAAGCATTTTAATTGTATCTTTGAATCACAAGCCTGTTGAAAATACGTTTGCAAGGATGAAAGGCAATTAAATGTGCCTGCTGAACCTGGTGTTTGTATTACAGACCATTTCTTTACTTTGGTTCGTTAAGAATAACATCATTATGGGAGGCAGAGATGATAAAATGTATTAAGCTTTCCAGACACTGCAAAACTATTTTTTTTATTTCATAGTTCTTTTTTTCTTCTTTTTTTTTTTACTCTTTCTGAATAGCTAGTTGTTATGGAATAAGACGTTTACATCATTCATTGAAGAATTCTCTATAATTTGAGATTGTATCCAAATAATCCTTTATAGGAGTGAGACCCAGCTGTTGAGATGGGACAGTCTGCCATCTAGTCATAAAGATGTCAGAATCATTTTTCTTTCCATTTTCTCTCTAGTTTGCAGTTTTCTCTCATGTCCGCTAACCTCATTAGAATGATTAAGAACTATTGTCATGCTAGGAATCTTATGTATTTGTCATTAAAAAATGACATGACCTGTGTAGGGATGGAAATGAAATAAGCTGTGATGACACTAGGAAGGCGCTCTGAAATTTATTCTACCACCTCAAATGCTGTAAAGATACAAATACTCTTTGCTTCAGCCTCCTTCCAAAGTTAGAGTTAATTTGCCTTCAGGATAGGGTAAGTCATTTCTTGTAGAAAATGTTCCTTGTGAGAAAAGCTAGCCACAGGGACAAGGTAAAATTCCTAAAGGATGAATGATTAAATGATGGCAGGCTGACTTTGGTTGACAATGATATGTATTTGAACTCTGCTTAAACTTTGGCAAATTTTCCCCATTGTCTCCAGCTAAAAACAGTTCATATGAACCACATGTATCTGGTGAGGTCTGGAAAAATGTAGGTAGATGGCAAGTAGGTAGCTGTCCATCATTTCACTAATCATCTTATTATTTAACACACCACCTATACTTCACATTGACTTTGTGATCAATTTACAAAAATTTTATATTACAATTATATGCAAGTTTAAATTTAAAAACAATTCCTAGTGCCATTAATAAGTATTCTTGAAAACCTACAATTAATTTTCAAGGTCTTTTACCAGTTGTTAGGCTATGAAAAATTATTTGTCCTCAAAAACTTACAATATGGTTGAAGAAGCAAGTCCTGTGCATCAAAAACAACAAACAAACAAAAAACACTATAAGACCACATATCCCAAGGGCAAAACAACTATCAGCAATAAATGCTACAGAGTTCAAGTAGACAAAAATCATTTAAGAAAACTGGAATAAACTCAATGTCAGAAATTTAACTGGGCATTGAAGGGAAATTGCAAGGGAAAGTGCTATCTCATTTTCATAAAAATAAAATTGTGTATACTTTAAAATTTACATATTCCAGTTTTCTAACTCAATGTACTTGTGTATATGTATAGATGTGTGTTTTTCTAAATATCATACAAGGTCTTGAAAGGGAAAGAACTGACTGTTGATAAGAATTACCCTTATGGAATAAGACTGTGGAGAGAGAATTAACTTTTATATTTTACTATAAATAAGGATGCATTATTTGATTTGATTCTAGAACATGTGATAGAATATTTGCAATTTGAAAACAAACAATAAAAATCTAAATACTCCAAAAGTGCAGGCAACAAAATCAAAACTGGACAAATGGGATTGAACCAGACTAAAAAGTGTCTGCATAGCTAAGAAAACAATGAACAGAGTGAAGGGACAATCTATGGAATGGGAACATATTTGTAAACCATACATCTAATAAGAGGTTAACATCCAAAATGTATAAGGAACTCAAACAACTCAACAGCAAGAAAACGAATAACCCAACTTAAAAAATGAGCAAAAGACCTGAATAGACATTTCTCAAAAGAAGACATACAAATGGCCCACAGGTACATGAAAAGGTGCTCAGTATCACTCATCATCAGGGAAATGCAAATCAAAACCCCGTTGAGATTTCACCTCACACTGGTTAGGATGGCTGTCCTCAAAAAGACAAGAGATAACAATGCTGGCGAGCATGTGGAGAAAAGGGAACCCTTGTGCACTGTTGGTATGAAAGTAAACTCGTACAGCCCATGTGAAAAACAGTGTGGAGGCTTCTCAAGAAATTAAAAATAGAACTACTATATGATCCAGCAATTCCACTTCTGGGTATATATCCAAAGGAAACAAAATCATCATCTCAAAGAGGTATCTGTACTCCCCTGTTCACTGCAGCATTATTCACAATAGCCTTGATATGGAAACAACCTAAATATCTGTCAATGGATGCGTGGATAGAGAAATTGTGTTATAGATCCCCACACACACACATACACACACACACAATGGAATATGATTGAGCCTTACAAAAAGAAAATCCTGTCATTTGTGACAACCTGGATGAACTTGGAGGGCATTATGCTAAGTGAAATAAGTCAGACAGAGAAATACAAATACTGTATGGTATCACTTGTGAGTGGGATCTTAAAAAAAATAGTGGAACTCATAGGAGAGTGGAAAAGTGGTTGTCAGGGGCTGAAGGGTGGGGGAAGTGGGGAGATATTGGTCAAAGTGTACAAATTGTGGTAATGGAGGATAAATAAGTCTAGAAATCTAATGTACAGTCATGAGAACTATATTTAATAATAGTGTATTGAACACTGGAAATATGCTAAGAGAATAAATTTCAGGTACACTCATCACACACAAAAAAATGCTAACTGTGAGGAGAAGATATGTAAATTAGCTTGACTGTAGTCGCTAATGTGCTATATATATGTATATCGAATCATCGTGTTTTACACCTTAAATATACGTAGTTTTTATTAAATATATAAATAAAAATTCTATACAGCCATTAAAATAGTGCTGAAAATTTATGTTTACTGATATGGAGCCACATTAAGTAAACATATACATATATATTTACTATATTTATAGTGAACTATAGAGTTTTATGTATATATGTATATATATTATATACATACCTATAATATGTAATATATATATTAAATACATGGTAAAGATAGGCAGATCGATGGATGTATGAAGGACAGAATGATGGGTGGATGATTGAATAGAAAGATAGAGAGATACATTGATACATAGATATTGGGATGGATGATAGACCCATAGATACATACATACACAGATAAATACATAGATACATACATACATATGTACATAGATAAATACGTTGACAGGCATATAGATAAATCAATATTTTATAGGGGAAAATCTGAAAGAATATATACCAAAATGTTAAGTGATGGGAGATAGAGTTATAGGATATTTCAAGGTATTTTGTTTTTATCTCTGCTTAGCTGATATGTGTAGTTTCCCTGTAGTGATACCGTTTTAGTTAAATATTAAAAACAATAAAATTTTTTAAACATGAATGTTCAATTGTTCCAACAATATTTGTTAAAAAATCTGTCCTTTCATCATTGAATTGCCTTTGCAGCTTTGTCAAATATCAGTTGACTATTTTTAGTAGTGTATTTCTGGAATCTCTATTATGTTTCATCCAGCTATGGCTCTGTCCTTTTGCCAATATCACATTGTCTTCAAGACTCAATATTATAAGAACTATCATTTTCTTCTTTTTCAAAATTGTTTGGTTGTTCAAGTATTTTGTCATTCTGTATAAATTTTAGGATGAGTTTATCGATATCTACAAATATAACCTGCTGTGGTTTTAATTCGGATTGTATTGAATCTATATATCAATTGGGGAGATATATTGACCATATCAAGTTTACCAAATCATTAAATAGTAAATTTTGTCTTTTAAGTAATTTGTTCATTTTACCGTTGTCACAGAATGTATTAGCTTAAGATTTTTCATAGTATTCCTTTATTATCATTGTAATTTCCCTAGGAACTGTAATAATGTCTCCATTTTATTCCTATTTGTAGTTGGTGCCCCACTCTCTCTTTTTTTAATTGCACCTAGAGGTTTATCAAATTTGTTGATTATTTCAATGGGCCAGCTCTTGGTTTCATTGTCTCTTTATTATTTTTGCTTTTTATTTTATTGTTTCTGCTTTCATTTTATTATTTCATCCTATTTACTTTAGGTTTAATTTGTTTTCTTTTTCTAGTTTATTAAGGTGAAAGCTTGGGCATTTCTTTGAGACTTTGTTCTAAATAAGCATTTAAAGCTTCAATTTCTTAGGAAGCACTACTTAAACCACATCCTACAAATTTTTTATATTCATTTATATTCATTTTGACATGTTTTCTAATTTCTAGGTTATTTCTTCATTGACCATTGGCCACTTGAAAAGTTAGTATTTAAATTCAAAATACTTGCCAATTTTTCAGATATTTTCCTAGAATTAGTTTCTAAATTAGTTTTGTCATAGACAGATTGTTGTGTGTATGATTTTAATCTTTGCAAATGTGTTGAGATGCATTTTAATGCCCAGTATATGTTTTATCTTTGTGAAAGTTCCGTGTGAACTTAAGATAAAACTATACTCTATGCTCCTGCTGTGTGGGTTATTCTATAAATATCAGGTAGGTCCAATTGTTTGTCTTGGTCAACTCTTCTATAATCTTGTTATCTATTTCTTTGTCTACTTATTCTACCCATTATTGAAAGGGAGGGTTAAAATTTTAAATATGCTTTTGGATTTGTCTATTTTTCCTTTCAGTTTTGTTGGTTTTGGGGGTTTTTGAAGATGTTTTATTGGTTGCATATGCATTTACAATTGCTATGTGTCCTTGCTGAACTAGTCTTTTATAAAATGTTTCTTTTTATGCTAGTACTATTCTTTTTTTAAGTCTGCTTTTCTGATATTCTAGTCTTTCAAGCTTTCTTAGTTTCATCGTAATGTGTATCTTTTCCCATCCTTTTATTTTTAACTTATCTAATTTTCAAGTTAAAATGGGTTTCTTATTGGAAGCATTTAGTTAGGTTTTGACTTTTTTATCTACTCAGACTATTTTTGCATTTGAATGAGAGTGTCTTAGCAATTTATGCTTAATATCATTAGATTTAAATTTACCAATTTTCTATTTGTTTTCTATTTTTCCATCCATTCTTTATTCATTTCATGCTCTTTTACTACCTTCTTTTATATTAACTGAGTAGTTTCATGATCCTATTTTATGTCTTATATTGGTTTATTAGTTAAAGACCTTAACTTACCACAGTTTATCTTCAAATAATATTATTTCATTTAATGTATAATAGAAGCTACCTACAACAGAATACTTCCATTTCTCCACTTCTGTCCTTCATACTATTTGGTCATATATTTGGTTTATATATGTATTATACCCCAGAATATATTTTATACAATTTTCTTTAAAGTATCAATTATTTTTTTATTTTTATTTTTTTGCTGAGGAAGATTCACCATGAAATAACATCTGTTGCCAGTCTTCTCCTTTTTCTGCTTGAGGAAGATTAGCCCTGAGCTAGCATCTGTGCCACTCTTCCTCTATTTTGTATGTGGGTCACCACCACAGCATAGCTGATGAGTGATGCATGTCCACACCCAGGATCTGAACCTGCGAACCCAGACCAACAAAACATAGTGTGCCAAACAACCACTACACCACAGGGGCAGCCCCTAAAGTATCAATTATATTTTAAGTAACTTTAAATGATTAAAAATATTTTATATTTTCCCATATATTTTTCCTTTCCAGTGTTCTTCATTCATTTGTATAGATTCAAATTTACATCTCTTTTCATTTTTTTATACCTGTAGAAACTCTATTAAAATGTCTTGCCATTCTCGTTTGCTGCTAAAATTTCTTTCAGGTTTTGCGTTCTCTGTTTTCTTCTTTTCAATTTCACCCTCCATTTTGAAAGAGATTATTACTGAATATAGAATTCTAGCTTGACAAATTTATTTCCCTTTTAATAAAGTTAAGAACTCATTGTCTTCTGGCTTGCATAGTTTCAGGGAGAAGTCTGCAGTTATGCTCACGAGTTTCCTTCTGCATGTGATGTGACATTTTGCTTTCACTACTTTTAAGATTTTTATTTAGTTATTGGCTTAAGCAATTTAATTATGATGAACTTTGGTGTGTGCTGTTTGTGCATCTACCTGTGTGTGCTATATGTAACATGTTGATGTTTGTTGATCTTGGGTCTATGAGCTGATCATTTTCATCAAAACTGGAAGATTTCTGGACATTTTTCTTTCAAAATCTTTTCTGTCCACCCCCTTATCTCCTTCAGGAATTCCATTTCCACATACATTACAGGGCTTGATATTACACTGAAGTTATTGTCATTTTTTTTGTCTGTTTACTTAAATTTTAAGTCTATCACTAATTTTTCAAGTTCACTGATTTCTTTTTCTTCAGTGACTAATAAGCTGTTTAACTCAGAGAGATGCTCATTTAAGGAATTTTATTTTTTAATTCTAGAAGTTTCTGGCTTGGTTTTATATCTGTAGGTACCTTCCTCAGTATGTCCATGTTTTCCCTTAAATATTTGTGTATAATAGCTGTTTCATCCTGGCTTTACTAATTTTTATTATTTTGAGTATTTCTGGGTTCGATTATATAGGTTGATTTTTGTATGTGTTATGGGTCATATTTTCCTACATTTGTCATTTCTAATTATTTTTTGGACGCTGGACAGTTATGTTACATTGTGGAGGGTCTGAATTTTGCTGTCTTCCTTAAAAAAGTGTTGGGATTTGCAAATTTCAGGCAGGTCATTGACTTTCAGATCAACTTGATCCCTGTTTTTATATTTTTTTAGGGTACATCTAGAATAACCTCCCCTGCATATCAGCGTATTACTAAAGCTTTACCATCTGGGATCTCGATTATATCAGGAGATCATCAAGTACTCTCTACTCTTACTGGCCAAAACTTGAATATCTCTCCCTAACTTGTTTGAGTTCTGAGAATGCTTTGTCTTCTATGTTTGATTTTTGCCTTGTTTTATATAATTTAAAATTAGTGTGTGTGGTCTAGCACACATCAAAGACTGGAGAGGATGTCTAGCAAATGCCTGGAGTTCTCTCTGTACAGTTCCCTCCTCTCTGGTACTTCTACCTGCAAATTCTAGCTGCCTCAGCCTCCAAGAACCCCAATTTCATTCTTCCTAGAAATGTCTGCTGGAGTCTACAGTGTTTTCCACCCATGCACCTGCAGCCCCAAAAACACCTCAGTGAGAAAGCCATTATGATTATAAGGCTTATCTCATTTGTTTCCTTTCTCTCAGAAATCACAGTCACACTCTATTGTCTAATATGTGAAAGCAGTTGACATATCTTTTTTCTTGTTTTCTACTTGTGTTTTGTGGTCCTTGTTACTGCATCTTATCCAGAAGTAGAAATCTCTAACTCTTTTAAATTATATTTTACCTATAACCGTTTTATGTTTGGAGTAGTATGGGTATAGCTTATGTTTTATATCTTATGTTTTATCTATATTAGTTCTATTTAGTGTGTTATCTACTTTAGGAATTCCTCTAATAATATTAGCAGTGCATTTATATGAGGAGTAAACTGTTTTATTTAGGAACATATATAATGGATGTATTTGATCATAAAAATGAGGCCCATCCTTAGCCGGGGAGGGAGTGAAGAAGTGGAGCACAGAGGACTTTCAGGGCAGTGAAATTACTCCATGTGATACTATAGTGGTGAACGCATGTCACTATACATTTTCCAAAACTCACAAAATGTACAACACCACGAGTGAACCCTCATATAAATCATCAATTTGGATAATAGTGATGTGTAAATGTAGGTTCCTCAATTGTGACAAATGTACCACTCTGATGGGGGACATTGATAATGGAGGAGCCTATGCATACATGGGGGCAGAAAGTATATTGGAAATCTCTGTACTTTCCATTTATCTGTGAAGCTGAAACTACTATAAAAAAATTAAAAGTCTTAAAAAATTGAGGCCCTCTGTTGTTAGCTTTCAAGGACCAACTCTGCATTGGAAGTTAACAGAAGTTGAGCAGAAAAATAGAAGGGGATCATATGAAGCAAGTGTTGGATATGGTCTCACACAGATAGTGGTGATGAGACATTTGTAGTGCTGGGTGTGGTCCAAGAACCTTTAAAAATAGATGGGTCCAATAATCCATTTTAACTTGTTTGCATAGTGACACTATAATGTAGCTTCCTTTTGTCTCTCAAGTATACAGACATACAATTGCCTGTGGTAAGCAGCAAATTCTTTATTTTGCTCTATGCTCCTTATGAGTGTTAACAGATGAGAAAAAGAAAGAATAGTCCCAAGGCAGGAGACAGGTGCAAGTCATATCAAAAGATTGTAGTGAGAAATGACCTGGAGAATTTAAGACCTTGGGAATTCACAGAAATCCTAGGAAAGTTATTGAAGTTGTCTAACACATTTAAATCTGAAAGAAACGCAAATGACATGTGACGTAGTTAAGCTTTGCTTAATAATATTTCTTTTTTGATGGCTAATATAGAGCTTCTGCTTTATACAGGTTTTTGTTATTTTCATTTGCAGTTTTTATGAGATCCTATCTAAATTCTGAGGGTCCATATTCCTAAATATTCACTATGTATAGTTCTTTCCTTTTTGATTACAGAAAGGGAAAGTTAAAATTCCACAATAAATAACATACACATTTCTTTAATGTGTATGTTAGCCCAGATAAGTATTTTACATTTCTTATATGATGATAAAATTTTAAATTTTGAGGTTTTGACCCATTTTCATCATTTGCTCATTCATATATAGTTATGCTTTGTACTTTAGTTTTCCTTCTGTAAAATGAGAACTACACAGTTTCAGAAATGAATATTTTAAGGAAACATTAGTTTTAAAAAAAATGCTTGTAGAACACTACTCTCCTAAATTGTTTGTATAATATATTTTGGAAATGCTGCTTACTATATCTTCTTCTAGATTTACAATGCATATCGGTACATTAAAAGCACATTACAATAATTGCGAATTACTGTAGTAAACTGAAATGTGTTTAATTTTTTAAATGCAATCCTTGCCTATCTTACTTGAACATGAAAATCATTTTTTCTGGGTCATATCTAAAAATCTTCTGCAGAATCATGTTGTATCTGCATTGGACAGAATTTGGACATTATTGTTCACAGGCATTGTGGAAGTTTGCCAACAAGGGTCTATATCTGTATCTGACATGTCAGTATAGCACTCCTTTTTGTTCATGCTTATTTCTCTTGTGAAATTATTTCCTTATGGCGCTTTCTTTCAATACTTCTTCTAAGTTGCCTCTGATACAAGTCATTTAGAAATTTATAAGCTACTTTTCATAAATCAATATTGCAACTTTGTCTGTTTCACCAGAAGTATGCTAAAACTGCGTTCTTATTTCTAGATTGTTCAGTTAGTTATCACAATGTGTCACTAGCCACTCTAATTTCTGTTCTCATTGTTGGTAATATCGTCTGTCCAAATGCTGGAAACAAGATAAAAAAGAATTCACAGGCTATTGCTATACTAAAAATATCCCTCTTCAAATAACATCCTAGTTTCAGAAAGCCCTCATTGTATTAGTTAGTCATCGTTATTACACTCCAAAAAATGGTGATTGGTGGCATTTCTTGCTTGGCTCTAAAAAACTGAGGGAAAGTAGGAAAAATATTTTTCCAAATGAGTACACTTTTTTTCTCTGTGGAACCCAAAGCAGCCATGCCAAGCTACTTTGTTTGACATACATTACAATCAGAATACCCAACTCAAAGTTTCAAATGTCCTCGCATGAAAATGGACAGTTCTTCGGTCAGAGTTGTGTGAGGACACCATGGAAACTTTTTTCTTTGGTTCTTACCAGTAATATCTTACTGATGCAAAATTGAATGGAGAAGATGGCAATATATTGAACTTTTAAATTTGCAGATAGAATAATCACTTAAAATTATGTTTTAGGAAAACAATTTTCCTATTAATTATCTTTTATACATACAATATCTGCTGTACAAATATTCTACAGCAAGTATGTCAGCACACCATTAAGTAGCAATGATTTTCCTGGCTATATCGGACAGTTAGACCTTCATAATGTTTTTTAGTTTGGGCCTGTTCAATTAAATAGTACAACCTTATTAATTTTTTTCTTTACTGCCCTGAATCCATCATTATCATTTTAACATGAAATAAACTTTTTTGAAGTCCAGAAATCTCTCAAAACTCATCAGTATGTAGCTGTTAAACAAATTTTGTACCTGCCCCAGTGTCACAAGAGGTATCTATGCAAAGTTTTAATTTCTTTCATTCTACATCAGTCAGAAAATATTTAGTGGTAACATTTGCTTTGACAGTTGAAGAATTCACGCTTTCTTACATTATATATTGACACCCAAAATTGTTTTTTATAACCCAAGATGACTCCTGTAGAAGACATGCCAGGCATTTTTGCCATCTCAAGGAGAGAAAGCCAGCAGTTTAAGTTGACATCTTTTTATGTGAATTGCTGACATACTAGTAATATTGCTGAATAATTTGTTTTCACATTTCACCCCTGATTTTCATTAAAAAGTAAATGCAGAAGGGGCCAGCACAGTGGCATAATTGTTAAGTCCATGTGCTCCACTTCAGCAGCCTGGGGTTCATGGGTTCAGATCCCAGCCACAGACCTACACACCACTCATTAAGCCAAGTGGTAGCGGCATCCTGCATACAAAATAGACGAAGATTGGCAAAGATGTTAGCTCAGGGCCAATCTTCCTCACCAAAAAAAGAAAAAAAAGTAAATGTAGAAGATGAAAAGATGAGAATACTTGTATTAGTGTGTATTAACTAAATACAATTTGTATAAAGATGAAACTCATTATGTATGGTTAAAGTGGTAAAATTTTAGTCTTAATCTAAGGATTATGCATGAAATATTAGATTTTTTATCAACTATTGTACCTCAAATATACTTTATAATTTGAGATTTTGCAATATATTTTCTCTCCCAGAATGCCTTATCACTTTTGTGCACATGCCCAACTTACAACCTATAAATTGTTACATATTTAATTTTTCTATATATTTATGGGAAAGCTTTATATAGAAATGGATGCTACTTGTAGCAATTATCTCAAGAAAGTTGAAAGCAGATTGTCTTTGATACCTGTTAATACATCCATTTAGTTCCCTTTGCCATTTTTGCTGACATTTCATTTAGGTAATCCGTTTTAATGAATTAGTGGTAAATAAGTCATTTTAGGAGGATGTGTGTATATATGTATCAAATATTTTCATGACTTGCCTGAGATTTCTGTCGTGCAATTTCCATAGTTATAATAGTTCTCTTTACATTGAAATATAAGTTGGAACGATATTGAAATAGCAGATGTCTCCTTTCCTCCATTGTTCTTTTTAGCATTAATGCTGCATCATATAGCACCTTCATACGCCTTTCTCTGGGCAGATGAAACCACGTACCAGAGCCTATAGTTTGGTGAGTGGGCAGTGGTTTGCACCAAGGTCTCTTTGCCTCTTTAGCTGAGTGCCTTTTTCCAGGGCAGCACATGCACACTTTTCCCTTATGGCACTACTTACTTCTTAGGGCTCAGATGAAGATAGTAGAGAAATTGGAAAATGTGGTTATTGAACTTCAATTTTGCTCATTCTCTTTGCGACCAAGCAGCTTTTAAATCCCATTAGCTACTTCCTATTCCTGGAAAAGATCATGATGTTATTTCCAAGTTTAAAAAATTGAAATATAATACATATGACATAAAATCGACTGTTATAGTGTGCAATTCAGTGGGTTTTAGTTTATTCACAGAGCTGTGCAACCATCAGCACTGTCTCAGAATATTACATCACCCCAAAATAAAGTCCCATCTCATTATCAACCCCCCCATTCTCCCCTCCACCAGCCACTGACAACCACCAATCTACTTTTGTCTCTATAGATTTGCATATTCTGGATATTTCATATAAATGGAGTCATACAACATGTGTCCTTTTGTGTTTGTCTTGTTTCACTTAGCATAATCTTTTCAAGGTTCATCCATCTTGTAGGCTGTGTTAGTACCTCATTAGTTTTTATGACTAAATTATGATCCATTATATGGATACACTGTGCTTGTTTATCCATACATCAACTGATGGACATTTGGATTATTTCCACTTTTTTCTATTAATAATAATACTACTATGAACATTTGTGTACAAGTTTTCATATAGAGGTATGTTTTCAGTTCTCTTGGATATATACCTAAGGACGGAATTGTTGGGTAATATGGTAATTCCATCTTTAACTTTTTGAGGAATGGACAAAAGCTGTTTTTTTCAGTGGATGCAACATTCTACATTCCCACCAGCAATGTGTGAGGGTTCCAAGCTTTCCACATTCTTTCCAACATTTGTTAATATCCATCTTTTTTATTCCAGTCATGCCATCCCATCACGTGTGAAGTGGTATACCATTGAGGTTTTAATTTGCATTTCCCTAATGACTAATGATGTTCGGTATCTTTTCATGTACTTATTGGCTACTTGTACATCTTCTTTGGAGAAATGTCTATTCAAATCTTTGGTCATTTTTAATTGGGTTATTTTTCATTTTATTGTTAAGCTGTGTTCTTAATATAGTCCGGATACCAGTTCCTTATCAGAAATATGATTTACAAGTATTTTATCCCCTTCTTTGTGGTCTTTTCACTTTATTGATTACATGTTTTGAAGCACAAGTTTGAAATTTTGTTGAAGTCTAAATTGCCTGATTTTGCTTTCTTGTGGTTTCGGTGTCATTTCTAAGAAATCATTTTCTAGTTCAAGATCGTGAAGATTTACATTTTTTTCTAAGAGTTTTATACTTTTAACTCATTAAGGACTTTGATCAATTTTTAGTTCCTTTTTATATACAGTGTGAAGTAGCGGCATGAAGATGTGATTGAGCCTTGAAATGTCAAAGCAATTTTTAGTCTAGGCCCTTGAGTTCATTAGCAACAAAATTCCCTGAAAAATATGGACATTTTCTACTCTATTTACTTCCAACCCATTTCATATCCTAGAATTATACCCCAAAATCTGATTGTGACAAGTCCTCTCATCTTCTATGTCACTTTACCTTCCTATCACCAATCCTTTATCTGTTTCAGAATAAAGATAGCTGCTTTGAGACTATCAGCCCCCAGAGTGGGAAGGCCTCCCTTTTAATCTGATTGTTGACTTGAATCACATTGTTAAACTAAGAAGCTTTCTCAGCCTTTGTCATTCAAACCCTTGAATAATCCAATCATTTAGAAATGTTCAATCCTCTAAGGCCTGAATTTTGGAACTGTCTATTTCTTTGCATTTCTATTGGCATGCTGACCTATTCTTTCCTGGACCCATATCTCTTTCTTAATATCTTATTAAATTCAGAAACCAACACACACAAATGTTTTGATTTCCATTCCTTTCTCCTAGAACTGCTATTTCAGAAGGCAGATGATATGACCCAGAAGTATGGTACTTACAGCACTGATTTCTGTGTTAGGTTAGGCTGCTGTAAAAAATCAAGCTTGAAGTCTCAGGGACTAATATAATAAGGTTTTATTTATGACTCATATTGTGATCCATTTGGTTTAGATAGCTCTTCTTTAAATGGTACCCCAGGGTGGGCTCCTTTGACACTTGTGGTTCCACCATCTTGGGTTGGCTCAGCTCACCTTGGAGTCATTGGACAAGCAAACAGAAAGAAGAATGATCATTAAGGGCCGTATATAATATCCTTAACCAGCTTGACCTGGAAGGTGTACACGTCCTTTCCACTCACATTCCTTAGGCAAGAATGTACACTCACGTGGGCTACCTAATTGCAGGATTGTCTGGGGAATGTAGAGCAGCAAATACATGTGAGCATGGACATTCTCTGCCACCCTCAAAAATGTGTTCCAGCAGACATGCAATTTTACTGTAAACTTTTGTTAAAATTTCTTTTATAAATTTTTGTATTTCTAGAATTAATTTTGATGTAAATTTAGAGGAAAAGGGGTATCTAATTTTATTTTATTTTTTAATTTTGTTTTTTGAAATAGATAACTAGTTGCTCAGTACTACTTATTGAATAATCTTTATTTTCTCATTTAATTTGATAAATCATCTTTACCACATACTTGTTTCTACTCCTGGGCTTTCTATTCCTTCCACTTGTTTTATGTATCCATTCTAAACAGGTCCAATCTCACAGAGTGTTAGAATTATTATACGTTTTAGTAACTGCTAAGGAAAGTATCTTCTTATTTTTTCCTCCAGATTTTCCTGAGTTATTACCAAATATTACTAAGACATATTGAATTTTTTCATACCTTATTATAGGTTAATTTTGTAATGTTTTAAAAATTGAATTGGGATGTCCTGCCATTCTAAATTAAAGCTTTGTGTGTGTATTCTTTTGAATATTTGATAATAGAGATCTCTCGGTCTTAACCAGTCCCTCCACCATACCTGAACTTTATTATATGACATTTAGTATTCCCATAGCCTATAGTGATTCTTTTTTCCTTTCAAGGTTATCTTTTTGGAAAATAGGCCTACTTATTCCATAATTGTATCTTACGTAATGTAAGACATGTTACACTATAAACTACAATGTACGTATTAACTATAAATTTTATTATTTGTTTTATTACCAGTTCAATTTATTTTCACTTTCAGTACAGAATGCTTAAAATTCTTCCATCAAAAAAGAAAAGCAGCATTTTTTAATTGAAATAATCTTTCCCCACTGAGTACTGGGTTTGTCATTTAATTGGTTAATTACCAACAAGTTTCTTCAATTCTTCAGAAGTTTCTTCAATTTTCTGTCAAGAGGTTATTCTTCAGAATGGACAGAGGATCCTTATCTATATATTTAGCCATAGTTACAGTTCACATCCTTATTCTGACACTATGCATTAAAATCTGGAAGGTTTTCTACCTTTGGCCTCTGAAAATTTATTCCATGAATACTGAATATGGCCGATAAGTAAGCTTAATGTACAACTAACTGGTTAACATAGATTCTGCCTTAAATATTTTTAAAAATATTCTTGGGGCCAATTTCATAAGCTTATGAAACTTCAGGCTAAGAAATTTTCTTAGAAATTACTCTGCTTTAAGCAAATGCTCTTCCCATGTGACTGTTAATGGTTCATGATTTAAATAAATGACAAACCTAATTGCAATAAATTGTATTTCATAAAAAAATGCTGTTTAACAAAAATATTTTCAAAGTCCGTAATACTAAAAAGCGATATTATATTTCAACTAAGTTTATTATCATGAAATTTCATAAATGATTAGCTTCTTTATCACAGAACATCTTACCATCAGACATTTGCAGTATTCATTGACTTACTGCGATAATATTGATGCAGGATATGATGATGATAGGGTTGATGATAGCTAATGTTCATTAGTCACTTAGTAGTTTTTAGGCTTTATACCAATTAATTTTAAATTCATCATCTCACATAATCTACTCAACTATTCTATGGGGAAGATACTTCTATTTTCCTCAGTTAACATATGAGAAAACTAAGGTTCAAAGATCTTAAGTTATTTACTCTGGATCACAGTTTGTGAATGTGAGAACTGAAACTTGAATCTAGGCTACCTAAATTCAGAGCCATTGATCAAGTATGCTATTCTGCCTCCTTCAAATATACCTGGAACTATACTCAGGATTTTAGTGAACTAAGCAAAATATGATATCATAAATGGACACATATTACCTACAGGTGATAGGATTAACATCAAAACTTTTAGCAAGTACTCCTCCTCATTCTTCCATTTTTTAAATTTAAACACTCTACAGAATTTAACATGCTTAAATATCTAACTACACATAGACTCCATAACATTTGGAGAAACTTTTTTCATGTAAGTCATTCAGGCAGTAGATATATATATATCTTCCAAGAGAGCAAATATGTGACCTGAGTTTTAACAAAAACAATTTGTTAATTATTGATCTAACAAAAGAACCTTAGCAAGACAGCAATAGATAGAAAACATCAGCCCCAAGTACCCTCAGGCACATTAAACTTATGTTATCTGCAAAAGAGAAAATAAAATTCCGACTCCAATTTTTAGTATTGAATGGAGATCATACTTTACTTATGTAGTTGATCTTCATGGAAGATAATTTCACTTGTTATCCTCCACCACTAGTATATTTAAGTTCATTTAAACAAGTATAGTTGTTTTACTTTAGTAAATGTGATAATATCTCTAACCTGAATATTTTACTATACTTCTGAGAAATCATAAACAATTGTGTTTAATGATATTCTGTTTGATTATTAATATAATATGCACGGTTTTACTGATTTTCTAATCTTTTGAATGTGAGCATTTATGTTTTCACTTCGAATATCTGCATTTCAACTGTATGTTTTAAATCATTCACTGACTTAACACATATTTCTTGAGTGCATACTATGTGCCAGTCACTTTTAGGTACAAAGGACACAGCAATAAGTGGGGCAGACAAAGTCTTTTTGTCGGGGAGTATACATAGTAATGAGGGAGACAGGTGATAAATGACAGATTAAACTACAATTGTATTTCAGTCAATAATATCTATCATGAAGAAAAGAAAGAGAGCTCCTGAGGTGTGCAGAAGAGTTGAGTTTAGTGGGGTCCATAGGAGCCAGTTCATGAAGGACCTTGCGGCCACCATGGAGTGTGATGGGAAGTCCTTGGATAGTTTTGCATGACAGAGGGCTGAGATAGATTAAAACTTTTTCAGAGACCCTCCTGGCCACTCTGTGAACAGATAAGGAGAGTTAGGGTGTGAGTTGGACGACAAGAGGAGAAGCAGGAATACCAGTCAGGAGGTTATTAGAGTAGGTGTTCAGTGCAATATAAGCCTATATTTTAGAATTTATTATTGTGTTATTTTTATCAAAATTATCCATTTTTTTAGAATGCCCTTACTCCCTAGGGGATTCTCCCATTTGTTCAACACTGGCATGTACAACATTGGGCATATGCTCAGCGCCGGGCGCTGTGCTAACTATTGGGGATACAGAGAAAATGTACAGTTACTGCCATCCTAGCTGTGAAAAACAATTGCTAACACTGTAGGGACCTAATGGAGGTCCTGAGACAACACATTCTCCAGCCATAGTCTGATGGCATTTCTTTCTTTTTGTGGCTCCTCAGAAAGTATAATATGTACTTTACAAATCTAAGAGATCATCAAATATAAACATAAATGGAACCACAAAAGCCTATATTCTCTGTATACAAACAAGTAACAAGTCTCTAGATCCACATACAAAAATATAAATTACTTTTAAATGTTTAAACAAGTATTGAGTACTTACTCCGTACAGGGCTATGAGTGTATGAGGGGATATCATTAGAAATTGCAAAATGACCAAGTCATAGGTTCAGCACTTGAAAAATGTTCACTACCATAAACAACATTTACATAAAATTGAACAAAAATGTACTTTATACTATTTGGCTATAAATTACAAATGAAGCAAGTGCTATAGTTATTAAAAGAGAGAGACCATCTTAGGAAATATGTTTTCACTGCGGATTTTTAAAAATTTAAACTTCACCTTGTTTGTAATTATAATTCTTACCAATAGTATATCCTTTCGCCAAGCTTTTATGTTCTCATTGATATATTTTTTTTTTTCATTTCTCCATCCATTCAGTCAGAAAATACTTACTGGGTATGTTTTCTGTGCCTGGTGCTATAATAGTGAGACGGTCAAGGTCTTAGTCCTCATGAAGCTGAACAATGTAATTAGTGGTACTATAAGCAAGTAAAATGGCAATAACAATGTGAGATGACAGGATGGAAGTACAGGTACAGTGTCGACGCATGGGGGAAGCACCTAACCGAGACTTCCTAGAAAAAAATATGACCTAAAGGAAGAGTTGGAGTCAACAAAGCAAAAGAGCATGAATGGAGGTAGGGAAGTAGAGGGGAGACTCCCAGGCAGAGACAACAGCATGGGCCAAAACCCACAGGAAGAAGACGTGCAAGCGTTTCAACAGAACTGAAAATGAGTCACTTTCACTTTAGTGGGGCAGGGTGAGGAGTGTGCAGAGCAAAAAGCACAGTAATTAAAGGTAAACCTGAAGAGGTAAGTGGCAGTGGTGGGGAGTGAGGAGTAGATTATGCAGACCCCCAAAGTCCTAATAAGGCTTTAATGTAAAAATATGAGGACATAGTTTTACCAGGGGAATGACTTATCTAAGTTGAATAACAAGGATCATACTGCATCAAATATAGTGCAACGGTGACTCAAGAATGGAGAGAGACAAGTTAACAGGCAGTTACAATGATCCGCTCTTTTCAGTGACTGACTTCCCTACAAAATACTTGTTTTGTCACAGGCCAGCACCATTTTTCTGTGCAAAAGGGAGTGTCCTAAAAATGACTTCTCATTCATGCTACTGTGGTTACCTCCTAACCTGTTAGCATTGGCGACCACAGTTTCATTCTCATTTCTCTTATTCTCATCTCTTAGTGTCATTTCTTTCATGCTCGTTTCTCATTCATTTTTTTCCATACTTATGTTTGGAGAGTAAATTTGTTATCCATGGTGTTGAAGCTCCTCAATAGATTTTTTAAGTGTGCAGTTTCTCATGGCTATAAAAATCAATCCTGGAGACTAACCAGAAGCATGTGCCCCTGTAATAACAAAGCGAAAAGTGTTTTGACTGAGTTTTTTATTGATAATGCATTTTGTTTTATGTGATGAACATAAAAGACTGAATGTTTTAAATTAGGGGTTATGCAGAGGGTAGCCACGAAGAACAGAAGTCACATATTTCTTGTTCAAAAATAGAATTCGATGGAAGCCAACAACAGGAGGGAAGTGACAAGAAGCTGATTATAAGAACATTGTAAAAATGTTTTTTATTAGTTAAAATACAGAATGAATTAGGGGGAAAGTATTTTTTATAAGATTCTAGCATGACTGCATGACTTTAAAAACAAAGAAGCTGGTTAAACCCAACAAATGCAATTAAAACTAAACTGGAAGGCAGAGAGCAGTGGCCTGTTCAATGATTGGATCCAAACTCCTTAAGCAATGGTGCATCTATGCACAGTAAATTCCCGTCACTCTGAGGTATCCTTTCCTAACCAGAAGTCCAATTAAAGAGCCAACATATTTTATGATTTTGAATTCAAACAGAAGTTAAAAGCCAACTTTAATCCCATTAGAAATTTAGTGATTATTTAAATCTCTACTATCTAGATTTGATCTTTAAGGATACGTGGTGTTCACACCTGATTAAACAGCAAGGAAAAGATGTGCTGGAAGTTCACTTGGTGGCGTTGACACCGGGGTTATAGTTCCAGAGCAATTTTAATGATAGTTCCAGGGCAAACATACTTTCTCTGTGATCTTGAGCAGGATGCTACAACCATCACCTGCGGTCATGTGGAAAATAGGGGAATGTAGGTAGTCAACTTGATGATCTAGCTAAAGGGACTTCCAGACAGAATATTGAAAGGGCCATCGGGCTTCTGGTCACTGTCTATCATAAGATGCTGAGGAAGAGAGATGAACTAAAGAACCAACTGTTTATTTTTCTAGCAAAATTTGGAGGATATGTAGAGGGCCCATGACCATCTTTCCAGACCCCGAAAACTGAACTTAAAGCAACGGAGGGTTTTAGGGCAAAGGTTAAAATGTAGCCACAAGTGTGACTATAAAAGCCTTTAGTCAAACTTACAAAAATCTAAGGCAATGCCACATAGATACGTTTAGCCAGACAGAGACATCTTAAAATTCTTAAGGCTGAGGCTGGCACGCTTTCTCTGTTAAACAGTAGAGATTCTAAAACTCTTAAGGGTCTTGTCCTATAAAAGCATCTGAAATAGTCAGGGTAGAGAAGGGCATCTACAAAAGAGATTTATGGGTGTGGCTTTTACCTCCTGGAGTGGGTTATAAAGCATTACATTAGAATCCTACAAAGTTCTAGAAAATTTACCAGCTTGGACTAAAAGGTGCAGAGAGAATCCAAAACTAAAATGAGCATTTGGACCTCTAAACGTCTATGAGCAGGAGGCGGGCTGAAAAGCAACTATACAGTGGCAAACCTGGGGTATTTCTTATGGTAAAGAAAGCATATCTCAGAGAGTGAAATAGGAGATTAGAGGGCAGAGTGAGGAGACACAGAGTCATCCCCTGGGAGCAGCATGGGGCCCTAAACAAGGAGATAGTAATGTGTCCTGCAGGATTTAATATTGCAGTATTAATATTAAATAATATAAATATAATAATAAGTTAGTGATATAAATACTATTAATACAGACCATTGACAGTGATGTGTTGCCTGTTTTCTCCCCTTTTAAATTGAATTAGCTATTGCTGTTACACTATGCCTATCGCACCACTGTGTTTTGGGTATGTGGGAAGCAAATATGTAATCTTTTTGGTTAATAAGACTTCAAGCCAAGAGAAGTGATAACACACCTGAATCAACCACACGTGGACTTGATACAGATGAAGCTATCTCAGACCTTGGGCCTGAGCTTGATGTCATAATAGGATGAGATCTTTGGAGGTCTTAGCAAGGGAATGAGGATGTTTTGCACAAAGGAGAAGTGAAACAATTTGTGGCCAAAGTTTTGACTGCAGCAATGTGATATCAGTGAAAACACAGCTACACAATCTTGCCATTAAGATGTGAGGTCAGTTTTCCCTCCCTTTAAATCTAGACAGGCTTGGACCGCTTTGACCAGTAGAGTATGCCAGAAGCGACAAATAGAGTCTGACAGAAATGACCCTACATGGCATTAGTCTAGGTCACAAAAGCCCTTGAAGCTTCTGCCTTATTCAGTGGGAGGAGCACTCCACTAAGAGCCCTGATCCACTACATAAGATGAATGGACTGCCTTGAGGCCACCGTGCTGTGAGGAAGACCAAGCCACCTATGTTTTTTTCTTCTATGTCACAATAGTCTTAAGGAAAGAGTGATCCTAACTATAACCTTGATACAGTGATTTTGGAGAACATTTTGCATATTAGTTTTTTTCTTTCTGGATTGAATTTTAGATCAATTCTCATCTGAAATAAGGAATTCGATCTCCCTGAAGGAGGGGCAATCTAGTGCTTTTTGCTTAAGCAGTGACAGCAGCAGATGGGATGTATTTAACATTTACCTGATGGCTTAACACACTCCAGTAGAATTTTTTAGAACCTCAAAGTTGTGTGAAGAGCAACGTTCAGAAAGAAACAAACAGAATTGCATGTGGGCATAGAGCACAGTTCGCTTTAAGATTTGCAAGGAAAACCAAGTAGTGGGTATGCTCACACAGGTTAGAATCCTCCACAATGTGTTTTAATGAAAAAAGTAATGTGAAAGTCAGGATGCCTGAGTTCTTTCCTTATTCCTCATTTGTGTTAATCATTTAAAGTTTTCCTCATTTGTAAAATGAAGATCGTATTAGTCAGGGTTATCCAGAGAAACAGAATCAATAGTGGATTAGGTAGATAGATAGATATGGCTATTGGCATATGGCTATGTCTATTTCTATCTATCTGTATATCCTACTGATATCTATCTATATATCTATGATTTATTTATTATAAAGTATGACTTACTGTAGAGCCTGAGAAGTCCCACGATCTGCCATCTGCAAGCTAGAGACCCAGAAAGCAAGTGGTGTAGTGCAAGGGCCTGAGAGTCAAAGAGCCAACAGGGTAGACTACAGTTCAGGTCTGAAGGCCTGAGAACCAGGAGTGCTGAGGGCAGGAGAAGATCGGAGTCCAAGCCATGCAGTCAGGCAGAGAGCAAATTTGCCCTTCCTCCGCCTTTTTGTTCTATTCAGGCCCTCAATGGATGGGATGCTGCCCACTCACATTGGGGAGGGCCATCCACTTTCCTCAGTTCACCACTTCCAATGCTAGCCTCTTCCACAAACACCTTCACAGATGCACCCAGAAATAATGTTCAGCCAGGTTTCTGGGCATCCCTCGGCCCAGTCAAGTTGACGCATAAAATTTACCATCACAGATGATATTTCTTAACATAATGCATTGCGTTAAAGATCGACTGGTATAAAATTTACGAAAATAACTTTCCACATTGTGTTTCTGTATAGAAATGATAATTTCTAGCATTAGTCATGCCAGCTAATTCTGTCTCATCTTGGTAAGCCAACATTCTCCACTCGGCACAATTGTATCCAAATCACGTGGGGGCCTCTTTTAAACACAGATTGCTGGGCCCCATCACCAGTGTTTCCAATTCAGTAGGTCCATGATGGAGCCCTAGAATGGGCATTTCTCACACGTTCCCAGGTGATGCTGATGCTAATCCCGCTGGGCTGTGAACAACAACTTGAAAAACACTGACCTAGCTGATAAGTAAACCAGAATTTTTTTTTTTCTTTTAAGAAGCGATAAGCACAGTGGGAATGACTTCTGACCATGTATGTGTGAATCTCTGATCAGGAAATAGATGAGACTGTTTACTCTTAAGATATATTTCTTTTATGCTTTTGGTTATTTAGTTTTGGTAAAACATTAAATTTGAACCAGAAAATTAGTTCTTATTATTCAAAGAAAAAGGATGGTTGCATCTTTTATCATCAATAACATAAGCTCCATGAAGCCAATGATTTTAGCTGGCTTTATTCCTTGTTTTATTTTCCCAGCACCTAGAATAGTGCCTAATATATAATAACTGTTAAATAAACATTTGGAGAAAGAATCAATGGAGTATTCCATTTAGACGTCAGATAAAAATAGAGAAATTAAGTAAAAGAATGTTACTGAAAAGACTATTTATTAATTTGTTAATTTTATTATTTTATTAATTTTTTTCAATTTAACAAATTTATTATCCTGATTTATCTCCTAGACGGATATTTAATAGAAATACTACTACTAATAATATACAACTAGCAATTTTAATCCTTATAGTGAATCTGGCGCCATTTTAACCATTTTCAACTTATTAGCTTTTTTCATTCTAAAAACTGCCCTATAAAAGAATTATAATTAACTTCCTATTGCAGATGGTTAAGCGGAGGCGCAGAGGTTAAACTTGTGCAAGATACAATCATTTTCTCAATTTGAAAATTATTTGAAGAGGATTGTAAGAAACATATCATGAACTATAAAAATAGGAAATTCTAGAACTCTGACATATAAATTAGAATACCAAGTCAAGACTTCAAGGTTTGATGGGAAAGAGGCATAGAGGTGGTGGAAGGTAGAACATGACAATCGAGGGCATTTGGTTTTTCTTACCAGTAGGAAAATAGAAGCCACGTCAGATGTTCAAGGGCTAACACACTGACCTTCTTCTAGCAGAATAGCCTGGGGTTTGCCTAGCCTGTTAGTTACCGAGACCTGATAGGGAAAGTCTCTTACCTAAAGCTGTAAGAATGAACGAAAGGGAAATTGCAGAATTGAAAATGGAGCGAGGAGAGGGAATTAATTTGTGACCAGCAACCCACTACAATAAATATAACCAGAAGCAGATATCAAATGTTCAAGTATGAAGGAGACGTGAAAGAGGCTGGGTGGTCAGAACAGAAAACCAGGAATGAGGAATTTGGGAGAAGACCTGGGTATCTTTCTGGAATAGGTGCTAGTGTCAACAGTAAGCTTCTCAGGACTTTGAGTGGAGTGGTAAGTGGAGAAAGGCACACAGATGATAATATTTGTATGAAAATGAAAATAGATATATCTGCTTATTATTTTTATCACTTAGAAAATGTTTATTGAACATCTATTTATGCTATTTTAGAGGGGAATAATAAAAAAGATACTGTCCAGATAATGATTTATTTATACAGTCACTAAGAGCAGGACCTATAACTTAATGACCTTGATTTGCTCCCATATGCCAAGCACTGTGCATAAAGTAAGCATTCAACAGATGTATGCTGAATGACTAAATAAATGAAGTTCAATACTAAAAAAAATGTGGTCTCATAGGAATAAGCAGACATCCACAAACAGCTATAACTTGAGATGTATTGAAAATGTCAGAAGCTCAGAAATAGAAAGAAATCATTTATACCTGGAGTAATAAACATAGTCGTCATGACACAGGTGAAATTTGAGTTATGCCTTGTCCAGGTTCATTCATCATTAATTTCCAAAGGTATTTATGCTTTGACATATCATTTCTTCTTGCTTGAGTTGACTCCATTTCTTGCAGATAGACTAATCTTTGCAAAGATACATAGCTTTTTCTTGCTGTTTTTATTTGCACCTGAACATATGACATTATTTCTATCACTGGTGTTTTAGTTCAGCTCAGCTTAGAGGTAGTGTGGAACAGCCACTGTGTGATCTACACTATTCTCAGTAATGATGTGGTTAAAGAAAAATGTTACTACGGCTCTTCTGTTTGTAAGTTGGGATAATAATATTATTGCTAAAGTTTGATTTTAGTTGGGGAATAAAATAGGCATGTCAGAAATACTGTTATATTAAGCCAATGATTCTTCTGTATAAGTGAGCTGAGTTCAGTTGAACTGATCCCATCCAATTTAACCACTTTATCCGAAGTTTAGATGATGGCGATGGAACTATCCATACTAGAACCAAAACACTTTGTGAGTCTGAGTTGTCCAGAGGATTGCTAATGATAAATGGAATAAGGAAACTTACACAGACAAGGCAATTAGCCTACTAATTGTGTTCAGAAGAACTTGTCTACCTGGCTCTAATAATTTAACAGTTATGCAACCAGAACAACTGGTGCATCAAGTTCCCTGTCAGGAGTTTTGGTGAAGGGGAACTTATTTTGCGTTAGGTTTATGTTATGTTTTCTAAACTTACATTTGACAAATTTTATTACAAACTTAAGCTCAGCACCAAGGTGACTACTGAAGAAGATAGAAGAAAACCCATATTATCACTAATCTTGGCTCCTTGGGCATGTAAACCATATTTGAGTTATCTCTGAATACTAAAACTATAGCATAGTATTTCCTAAGTAAAGGATCTATCTTTAATCTCTTATGTTGGAAGACTGAGCCAAGAATTGTTTTATGTTTCCTCTAATAAATGAAGCTGAGGAATTTACTGGGATACAACATAGATCTTGAATATAAGAAGTCATATATAGAATACACTGTATTTCCATGGAGTTCTATTGCTAAATTACCTACTTCAAGTGGCCACAGATTTATAAATAACTGTTATTTTTGCTCTAGACCTATCATTTGGAACAATTTGTTAATGTGCAGTTTGTTTTGTTTCTCCATGAATTTTCTAGGTTTAGAATGATCTGGCTTGTACAGAATAGGCACTGGGAACTCTACTACCTTGCACTCATCAGTCTGTTTAGACTTAAGCTTAATCTTCATGTTTAGACTGAATATCAATTATATGTGCCATCCAATAAGTAAGATAAAGTCTATGATCTCCAACTCAACACAAAAACAAATATTCTACACTATTGACCCAGGATCGCACAGAATGGTCCACATCTCTTCTGACACTCAAACCAGGAAATGCATGCTGATTTTCAAGGGATTTTTCCAAAGTTTCAAATTCAAGTAATTTGATGACATAGATATATGGGTAAACACTCTCCATCTGCAGCAGAAGCATTTTTGCTAAATTGATGAACATGTGATGTGTATCTGGGAAAAGTAAATCAACCAGCAGAACTTAGTTAACCACCTGCAAACACCTGGAATTCATAAAGGTATCATTCACACCAGAATAATTAACTTGACAATTTTCTCTGCTGCTAATCAAGCCTTAGCTGGAGACTCTGAATCCAAGTTCGTACAAGAGCACTTGACCAGGTAGCTGGCATAGGGCTAATGTATTCTGGCATCAATCTAAATGAACCACAGTTCACTTATATTTAATGCACTCACACAATAAAAAGAGTAGGAAACCACCTTTTATCCAAATGCTTTAAAATAATTTAACAGCCATGGTTAAATTTCATACTGTTGCTTGACAGGTCAAGGCATCACTAATATTTGATGTTTTGTGAAAATTATTTTTATTGCTGCTAATGGAAAAAAGAGGTTAAGAACACATGAGGAGCACTGCTCAGAGGTGTAGAAAATCCAAAGGAAGAGGATTAATTTGAATGTAGCAGGTATTTATGTCTCTTAGCTCATTTGAGATAGCTGGGAGAGATGGCATTGTTCAATTACTGTGTTCCCTCGGACACTGTCGGTACCTTCCAGACTCCACCACTACCTGGAAGTGATGGGTCTTCTGGGAGGAACTAATAGGGTTAGTACATTTTTAAATCAACAAAAATGCTTACACGCTCAGAAGGGAGACTAAGCACTTACTATAAACTGTGGTTCTTTATTGGGTCAGGTACTTTTGCAGTAAAAATGGCTTTAAAATTATGCTGGTCTCATCAGAGGAAAACTGAAAAATGTTCCTTTCTCAGCAGTAGCATCCTGACCTATAAACCCATTGTTTAGCACAGTTTCAAAATCTTCTGTTTTCTGGCCATTTATAGTTGGTAGAAAGCTTCAGATAAGGCTTCTTTTTTTCCCATTTGAGCTTCAGTTGGCCTCATGCAGCTTTAACAAGATCCCTGAAGAACCCAATTCAAAGAGATAAAAGGATATGTGTATGCACATCTGTTTTATGAGGAGATAAGAGTCAGAGCCAAAGTGTTTTCTAGATATTTTAAGGGAATTTAAACAACAGGTATTGTTTCATGCTGAGTCTTTAGCAAAATGCAGGCATTTTTGGAATCTGTGTATATGAAAACAATTAGATAGTTGGACAGGAAAATGTCTCAAATCTTTAACCATAAAACGAAAGCCATAAAATGTCTGTTGACAGAATTCCCAGACACCCTTGAAAAATACCTTTCCCACTTTAATCTCTTAATTTATTTTTCTGCAAGGCATTAGTAATAAGAAGAACTTCACTATTTTGGAAGATTTAGTATGTTCTTTCCATCTAATTTGGCTGTATACTTGACCATTGAAGACTAAATTAAGCTCAAAAATATAAGCAGAATGAGTAGAAAAAAATGAATGGAAAAAACACACAAGTAGTGTCAACAACATGTATATCATTAATTATGCTTACACTTCAAGAAGAAAGGAAAGCAAAGTTAAGAGATGGTTATGGTTGCTTCCCTTTTTAATAATGTGATTATTAGGAATATTTCGTTTCTGACACAGTCATCATAAGTTTGGAAAGAAAACATGGCTTTAAGTGTAGATCTTTTTAAAGAAGAGAAATGAGTAGTTCTGAGACCCCCAATCTGTATCCTGGACTGAAAATCATCCACCAAGACAGACTTTCAGCAACAATGGAACCTGGGATGTTGATGACCAGCACCTATGAATGATGACAAAAAAGAAAACAGAAAGAAGTGCTTTGGGCTGGAGCTTTACTTGTGTCCAAAATCATGCTGGATTGTTCAGAAGGAAGAGAAAAGCTAAATGTGTGTGTGCGGGTGTAGTGTTAGGGCTTTGAATTGCTGTGGAAAAGGCTCTTGTTAGAAATTGCCAGATCAAATCTCTCATGGAACAGAAGGCAGATCAAGACTGAGGAAATCTTCAAGAAGTTTGGGAGACAGAATGAACACTCGGGGGTTGTCTTGGAGTAGAGCCTCTGGTGTGGCAGTGGGTGACATATCTATAGGCAATGATGAGGACAGTCTACTTAATTGTGGGAGCAGAAGAGCTTACATTCTGACATACCCACTGAGATGCAGCAATCAAATGAGGTGACAGATGCACCTATATATATGATGAAAATAGTCGGTCCAGATCTGGAACGTATCTCTTGAATGTAAGTAAGGAAATCACGAGCTTATGTGGCTGACAGGAGGTGTGCCAGTTATTTATTGCCTCTCAGCTCCCCGTCCACCCTCCCTTGTCTGCCAGTGATACTGGACTATTTTTCCCTCAACACCTGGCATAGTGTCAGTAGAGGGTGCTGGAAGGAGACTGGAGGAGAAAGGGACGTCTTCTGATTTCTGTGTGCTTTCCTTTCTCCTTGCTCTTGTGGCACTGAACTGGTACGTGCAATGTGCAGTGGAACTCTGCCTTTAAGTTTCAGAATCACCACTAGTGGCTTCACCAGTTCTACAGACAACACAGTTGGCTTCCCGGTAGCTTCCAGGTGATAATTTTTGAGTTAGTTATACAGATGCCCGAACCAGTTTCCTAGGAAGTTCAACACCAATCCTCCCCTCTAGTCCCCATGGAAAACTTCCTGGTGAGTTTCCTTGGCACTCCAGCAGGCTGTTCCCTGAACACCAGACTCAGCCACTGAATGTGGTCAGCTCTGGCCTTAGCAGCCCAGCAAACTCCATACCATCCAGTGGGCTGCACACACACCCTCTCAACAATGTCTGAATTCCAGCCATGGAAAACCCCCTTCTATGTTTGTTCTTTCCTTGGGCAATGTATCAATTTCTCAGGCTTCCATAACAAAATACCACAGACTGTGTGGCTTAAACAATTGACATTTATTTTTTACCATTCTGGAGGCTGAAAGCCCATGATTTAGGTGCCTACAAACTAGGTTTCTGGTGAGGACTCTCTTCCTGCCTTGTAGATGGCTGCTTTCTCACTGTGTCCTCCCTCCCGTGGCCTTTCCTCTGTGCAGGAACATCCCTGGCGTCTCTTCCTCTTCTTATAAAGACACCAGTTATATTGCACTAAGATCTCACCCTTATGACCTCATTTAACCCTCCATAAAGGCCCTATCTCCAAATATACTCACATTGGGGGGTGGGGCTTCAACATATAAATTTGGAGGGACGCAATTCAGTCCCTAACAAGCACTCTCCTTCAGCTATATTTTTTAGCATTCTCTCTTATGCCCATTTCATAATTCATTTACTAATAATAGTTAATAATCCTTTATATTAATTCTTTCTTGTTCAAATTTCTGTGTGCTCTCTGCCTCCTGATAGCACCTGTCAGATACAGGAGATAAGGAGATGTCTGAACAGACCCCAAATCCCCTTCTCCTTGTCACAGCTTAGTGTATAGAAATGACCATTTTCTTTACTTCCATTTTGATATCCCACTTAGTTACTCTAAATGACCTGGCTTTACCCTAGGCCTGTAGACTTTATCTCATATATAATTTGTATCTCTCTGCCTTTCCTGAGACCGGATGCAGACACATATGGGCAAATACTTAAACATTTACTAATAAAGTCATTGCCCTGGTCTGCTTGGTCGCCTGCTCTAGAATCCTTTAATCTTCACGGTTGAGCCAAAGTCAATTCAACACAATGGTCAGCCACCACAAAATAGATTTCGTAATGGGACGACTGTTGAGAAATTTGTACTCTTATGTCCTATTTGCCTTACTGAATGCTCCAAAAAATCATTTAAGAAATTAGGACAAGTGTGTGTCTCTTAGAATTTGGCTGTTATGCTAGGATTTTCTTCCCTGGTAGAATCACTGCAAAATGACTCAGCTCTTTTGTGATTATGTCTGACCCTGCTCTGTGTTACCAAGTTGCTTCTTAGCCAAGTCAATTAAGGGAGAACCCTATGAGGGCCCTGCTGCCTGCTGGTTTGCCAGTTAAACCTCTGCCTTCAACACTGATAAAAGGATTTACAAAGGAGGTTATTTTTGGCCTCCTAATGGTGTGCATTTAGATAATACAGAAAATACATCCTGCATTCCTCTCTCCACAACCCCAACTCCAGCCCCCAAATTTGTGCTAAATAATTTAGGCCCTTCATACACTGGTCTATCTGGTATAAATACTACCTATCAGTTTCAGAATCCAGAATTAATTTCTTTTCTCCCTTCCTTCTTTCCTTCCTTCCTTCCTTCCTTCCTTTCTTTCTTTTTCTAATTTTTCAAATAACATATTATCATCTTCCAAAGACAGTATGTTCTAGTGAATAGAGGCCCGTTTTGAAGGCCCAAGCATGGGAATGCTAGTGAGAAGGAGCTTGGACAGAGTGAAAGCTCCTACATGAGAAAAGGGTAAATTGGAGACAGAGGAGAGGGGTTACATCTGGGAGCCACACAGCTCAGTGCAGTGAGGCAGGAGATTAAAAGAGAAAAAGAAGGAGACTGGGCTCCCTACCTACATCACTTCTGCCGTGTCGCCAGACTTTGGGAGAAGAAACACATCCAGTGAGGATTCTGAGATAATTTGTTGTGAGGGAAGAGATTTAAAAAAATAATAATTCTCTCCTCTAGCTTGCCTCTGAAATCTTCAGCACACTCTCTATTGCTCACTAGCATTTTTGGAGCCATGGAGCTATTTTGGAACCACGCCTACTGGTACTGAAATCCGCTTCAGTATTGGCGCTGGATAAAAACAGACTGCAATCGAGGGCAGCCCCTCTTCCACAGTATAGGATACAGGGTGAGGACACAGGAATCGGAACTCTAACATGGCCCTGTCACTCAGAAATTGATAAGGCAAGTAGCTTACCCTTCTTGTGCGTCTCAGTTTTAGTTTTCTCTTCCATAACGTGAAGATAATAATAATAATGATCTCAGAGTTATGAGAATTCAATTCAACACAGAGTCAGATAGAAACTGACATATAGTGAACAGGAACCAGGTATTTTATCTATTTTTAGTTTTGTATACTTTTGAAGGATACAGTTGTTTGACTCCAGTCAATAATTCCTTCCAATATATCTATTCTCTTTTTAAGAACATTTGTTGATCTGACAGACTTACACATAAAAGACAGAGCTATAAAGCACAGAAATGCTGTATCTAACTAATAAACCCATATCTCTGTCTACCATTTAAGTCACTTAGAATTCTAATAGCATCACAAGTTTATTTGTTCATTCAGTGAGCTTTCTTTCTGTGCCTAATATCTAGATACTTTGCTAAATATTATAATATCATTAAATCAGATTATGCTTCTTGGAAATCACTCTGGTAATTGTATTAAATGAAAATTTAAGTGAAATCTTAACTAGAAGTACTTCATTTTGCTAAGTTTAGAAAACCTAATTTAGTAAAACCAATAGTGAGAAACTCACCTTGTTAGGAAAGAGGAAAGAAACTAATTCATGAGAATGAGAACCTTATCATGTTTACATGAAACCTAATTTGATCTAATCTTCACAAGGAATATATTTTATCATATCTGTACACATGAGAAAATTTCACTTCCCTGATTTTACAGTTAGGCATCCAACACCATGCACATGTCACCCTTGGAAGTGGGTCTTTGGGCATGCTGGACACTCTCTTGATTCTTGGTTTTGTCTCTCTCCTTTTGTTCCAGGCCATCATTCACCCAGCTTAGAATCTTTTGCATTCAGCTGCTATTCTCATGAGTTCTTCCTCTAAACCTGAGACAGACTTGTCTTCTCTGGTCTTGACCCTCTTCTATCCATCTGTCTCTTCCTGGATGGTCTGGGTAGTCACCTACTTGAAGAAGCCTCATCCACCACCTCCCTTTTGGGTCTTAGTCTATCGGAATGAGCTTCTGACTGTGTCTCCCTGGGCTTCAAGAAGTGATAGAAAAGACGTCAAAGATCATTTTTGAAATATTCATTGTATAGTAAACTGCACTGATATTTTTAAGACAGTTAAAATAATGAAATTCTCTCTGTCATTATATCATCAGTTTCAAATATGGAAAGATATCTAAATATGTGAATCATGGGGGTTCTTTATTTCACATAGCAACAAAGCAATTACTTGACGGTAAGCTGCCAGTGTGTGTGACTAAATAATCAAATAACTTAAGAGAATTCATCTTATTCCTATAAGCACATCTAAGAAGGATGATTTGTGAACTTAAGAGAATTCATCTTATTCCTATAAGCACATCTAAGAAGGATGATTTGTGAACTTGAAAATGTTGAAAGTCTTATTTTCAATGAACATTCGAACCAAAGGGAAAACTAAAAAAGAAAAAACAAAATACAGCAAAACAAAATCCCAAAAGCATACGATCTCATAACCTTGGTGAAGGAAACATGTTAAAAATATCAAAAGCATTTACTTTGTCCTGATGGAGGTGATATAATCTGCTTAGCCTCATACTCCTGCATTCTTCTCACCTTGGTAAATGACATCACTGAATCCCTCCTTCTGAATTCCTTTTTTACAGTTTTATTGAGGTATAATTAACATATAACATTGTATAAGTTCAAGCTGAACAATGTGATAATTTGATGCTCATATATATTGTGAAATGATAACCACAATCAGATTAGTTAGCACAACCTTCGCTTCAGATAATTACCATTTTGTTGTTACTGTTGTTATGGTGAGAACATTCAAAGTCTACTCTATTGGCAATTTTCAAGTATAAAATATGATATTGTTAACTCTAGTCAGTATGCTATACGTTAGATCCCCAGACTTATTTCTCTTATACCTGGAAGATTGTACCTTTTGAACAGCATCTCTTCATTTCCTCCATTCCCGGGCCCCTGGTAATCGCCAATCTATTCTCTGTTTCCATGAGTTCAATTTTTTTAGATTCCATATATAAGTGAAAGCATGAACCACTTTTTTTTTTTGAAGTCGTGAAAAGACTTCAATACAACATGTAAATGTATTTATGACTGCTGATAGAACCTGCTATGGCCTCCACATGAGGTTTCCCAGTGGTACAAATGGCAGTAAGTTAATAGTTTCTGTGTTCTTCTTACGTGGTAGATCCCTAACTTCGTGTAGAATCTGTCGATGGCTAAAACTCAGAATTGGCTTCATGAAGGACCACTTCAGATTCACAGTAAGCTTATATCATTTTTTCCCCTCACTGTCCAAGTTCTGAAATTCTTACTAGATTTTCTCTATGTTCTAGATACTCTGTTAGGCATCATGGGTGTAACAGAAAATGAGATACGGCCCTGACTTTCAAGATGCGTTCCTCTAATAGGAAGGACACATAAGTGAGTAGGTGCTACAAGACAGGAAGTGCTGTAGTAGTGGCCATTATAGGATGCTGTAGGATTTAGGGCACTAGGGCCTTTCCAGGAGATTACTAGAACATTTCAAATGTGAATGGAAGTGAATTCAAAGGGAAAGTTCATTGCAGAAGCCAAGTACAACAAACCAGTTAACTTGGCCAAGGGAAAAAAGGCTCAAGCTTATCATCTATCAATAAAGAGAGAGGTCTTTGCCTCATAGCTTTCTTATATGCTTCTTACTTGACAGCATCATCAAGTGGGGACCCCTTGCCTGAGAATGACATCAAAGTGTGCCTGCTATCCTTCATCCCCATCCTACTTGGCTTCTCATCCCTTAGCATCCCTTTGTGTCAAAAGCTCTGATCCTTGGCGTAGCGGCATTAGACAGATGCTTTGGAGAGCATTGCTTTTGAAATCAGGCAGACATGGATTTAGCCATCTCTGTCCCTTCTAAACTTGAAGAATTCCCCAACCTTTTAAAATTTAGCTTGTCCATATGTCAAATGAAGCTAATAATAATGCTTAAGAGCTAAGGCATCTAAAGGGCGTAGCATGTTACTGATACATACAGGATACATAATAATTATTAGTTTCTTTTTCAAGTTAGCGTTGTTGAACAGATGTGCAACCAATTCTTGGAAATGTTCTTCAGACCAAAACCCCTCCCAGATTTCCAGACAATAGAGCATCCTTTGACGTTAATAGGGGTTGGAGACAACGTAAAAGGCACAATCTGCAATTTCTCACACTTAACATGTTTAATGCCGCTATGGCTTTGCATCTGCGGTACCACCAAGAAACTTGTTACTCATGCTTCAAGGTTCAGTTTAAACACCAAATCTTCTGAGGTGCTTTCTCTGATCTGCTCTTTCCTCCCTAGGTGAAGTTGTTCATTTCTTTCCCCATATTTCACTAAAATATGATCCATCTGCATCATATACTTTGTATAATATTTTTGTTACACATATCAAGCTATATTTCAGTTATTTTTATGTGTCTACATATGGAAACTGCATTTTATTTCATGCCCATATTTGTAATATCCAGCTGTATACCTACTGCTTAATAAATATTTGAGTAGGTGAATGGGCAAATGTTTGGACAAATAAAGGAATCATTGAATGAAGAGGGAAAATGAATTTTTACTTGGTGCACAGCTCCAACAAGAGTTAGGAAGGTGAATTAGACATACTTTCCCGGATAATGTGACAAATAAAACAAATAATTGATAAATTCCATGTAAATAAAAAGCCATAGATATTCAGAACTACAAATCTTGAATTCACAAACTTTATATATAGGTTTTATGTACTGATCTAGTTCTTTTTGTAAATGGGTCATTGTACTCTCTCTCTCTCTCTATATATATAGTATATATATATACAATATATATCAGCATTAGCACAAAACTATTTAATTTGTTACTGCGGCGTAGGAATGGTAGTTAGCATATTTTTATAGTGGAGCAGACAACTACATGCCCAAATATCTCTTTTATCAATAGAGTTTTCTTTCACTATCATTCTCTAGTTAGATCTTAATGACTTATTATTCAACTAAAGTCATATCATCTATTATATATTAACATTTTATTTGAGAATTATTTTTAATGAAATAATTAGAAGTGCTGTCTGGATATTTTTTCCTGCATGTCTTATAGTAAAATTCCCCTTTGCATCTTTTTCATAAATCTTAGGGATTCAGATAAAATATACTAGTATGTTGAAAACTGATACCCTATTAATTAAATGAATAAAGCAAGACACAATTTGAATTTAGCTTAATAAGCAAACCAAAGTGAAAGCAGCTGTGTCCCATTAGCTTATGATTTTCTGCAAAATGGAGAGGGAATCAGATATACAAAAAGAATATCTAAAATTGAGCAGCTTGTGGTTTATGTTGCTATAGCTACCACAGGTCTTTTTGATGCTTTACTGGGTTGGCAAAGAAATAGACAGTTTGGAATAGTTGCACTAAGCACCCTTATTCACTGAAATAGTGCTGACATTTGACCACGCATCTTCAGTTCCTCCACAGAGTTAAAACATGGATGTAAAGTGAAGAAGGAAAAATTCAAATTACCTCCTGAACATTAGATCCATTTTTTATTAGCCGAGGGAGGGAAATCCTGCAATTTAAGGACAAAGACGAGGGTAGAAACATTCCACATCACTTATATGCTACCTCTAGAAAGCTGATCTGGTACCTCTGAATAAAAGTAAACCCATGTGGGAGACCATTTAGGAAGTGGAGATAATAGTGATACACAGTATAGGGAAACTATCTTAAAGGAATCCTTTTCCTTAAGGAACTCCCTGTAGATATACATGGCCACATCAAAGAAACTCCTTCTGCTAGTTTGGTTCTGTAGCTGTGATGAGAAACGTATCCAAGAGGAAATAATGAAAGTTAGAGAGAAGACATAAATTGCTCTACTCCTTAAAAATATGCAATATCCTTACAATATGCAAAGCTTAAATGCTGTGTTTCCAGGAATCTCAATAGCAGCAAGTAGAGTTGTTTTAATAACTCTGTTAATTTTCTGGAGGATCACACCATGACTGTAGAGAAGTTATACTGATTCCAGAATACTACGATGTGTATTACATCCTTTGGAAATGGGCGCCAACAGTACCTCCATCCTGCCATTTGTTTTTTAATGAGAAAAACACTTTTGTTTTGAAAGTAAGAGATTAAACAGGAAGCTGGAGAAAGCCTCTAGGAGTTTCAATATGAGAAGGAGACTGTAGGCTGGGAAGAAACAGGCCCATGTCTCAGAATCCTTTTCCCTTCACTTTGCCTCCTCTCTTTTTCGCTCTGATTAAAATCTCTAATTCCACATTGGGCTCCAAGAACAGAATCCTTCAAGGTTCAGGCTTAAGTATAGACAATTTCTTAGCACAAAAGATCTCCACAAGTATTTGTGAAGTGAAAGAATTGTGAATGACAGCATTCTTTCTCAGGTCTATGCTCTAATGACAATTCTTACACTGCCATAAACCTGGTTTCCTGGTCAGAGGCACACTTCTCTCTAGGATTTTGGTGATTCACTCAATGTATGACTTTACCTTTCTCATTTGACATAGAAAGTGTGATTTAATTCCTTTCAGAACCAACAGAGTGGAGAGCATCCTATCATCATAATAATATCCAGAGGACAAGAATGACATCCATGCACAAACAGTAGGCTCTATCAGCACATACTTCTTGCATATCTGCTGAGATAGCAGAATCTACATGCAACACCAATAAATGCCCTTATTTCCATGATCCCATTGTTATTCCAGAATTATGAATAAAAAGATAAGGAATAGAATTTTTATTTTTTAATTACAGGATATTGGTAAGATCACAGTCAAGTCTATTTGCCTGCTGGAGTTGTGATGGTATCCATGTCTTCAGTACAACTCTAATGCAAACTTCAAAAGCTTTGAGACAATTCATTTTCTAAATAAAGATACATAGCAAAAAGGAAAAAGATAATATTAACTAAGGTAAAGAATATCATTACTGATGTAAATCAAGTAAGCTACATTGCTACTCTATTACCTGTTTCTCAATAGACACATTATGTGATGCTGGGAAAATTATTTTTTTCTAATTCTTTCACATTCTCTCTCTCTCATTTTAATCTAGGAGAAATAAGTTATATAAAAATTTGTACTAAGCCATAGCAGTAATTGGTGAACACAGATATGCATAGACTATATACCTTTAACTTATTTTCTTCCATTTTGCAGGATAATTTTTAAATGAATCTAATACCAGCAAATTAATGCAGTTTTTATATTAAAAGATTCATGATTAAATGAATACAATATTATCAGGAGGCTAATTCTGACAACAGATAGTTGAAGGTTTACTTTTGTGCCCAGATACGCCACTGGTAAAATATTTATTTGAACATATGCATATGCATTATATTAATGTACACTACTTACTTATCAAATAATCTTTAAGAAATGTTGCAAGAATCATTTAGAAATAAAATGCGGGTATTTCCTTTGTAGGAATGTTCTAATTGTTCTGTTGGTATATAATTTTTCAACAGTAGAGTTTCTGCTCTGGCAACCTGATATTTATATGTGAACTATACCACATCATCAGATTATTGGAGAATTTAACTGACTCTAAAATTACCGCATGGAGAAATGTGGAAATGAAGATTCAGGGTGACAATTTTAGAGCTTCTAAAACAATGGCTGAAGTAATCACAGTATCAAAAAGGTCCATGTGCTTTACTTCAGAATAGTAATTAAGCAAAAACAGCTCTTTGGCTGAGATGAATAAGTAAGGCCCAACAGGCAATTCTAATGTTTTTGCTTGTGGGGTGTGTGTTTATGACTCTGTGTGTGTGTTGTTGTTTGCTTGATTCTAGTGGAAGCTGTTAAATGACAGAAGCAAAGGATTAGATGTTGTTTTTTTGAGGAAGATTAGCCCTGAGCTAACATCCAGTGCCAATCCTCCTCTTTTTGCTGAGGAAGACTGGCCCTGAGCTAACATCTGTGCCCATCTTCCTCTACTTTATACGTAGGATGCCTGCCTGCCACAGCATGACTTGATAAGCAGTGTATAGGTCCGTGCCCAGGATCTGAACGGTGAACCCCAGGCCACTGAAGCGGAGTGCATGAGCTTAACCGCTACACCACTGGGCCAGCCTGTGGGTGTTGATTTTATTTTTTCTAATTTCTTGTCAGTGTGTTTTGAATTAATACCAAAAGAAAAACAAAGAACAGCTCTGCAGGTCGGAGCTCCATTGGTTTGAAACGAGACATAGAGTTTCTGGGTATTCTTGATGCTGTCCACTTTGCCTTTCTTAAAAAATAGGACCCAGGCACTTTAAATTTCCAGGCATATGAAACATTGTTGAGAAAACAATCCCAAGGTGCTATGTCCCACTTTGTCTCTGTTTTCAGAGCAGGTGTGCAAGAAAAGGGCTGGCAGAGTAGATATGAAGTTAGATCTCAGTTTTGTCTGCACTGTTCACCAGCTGTGTGATCTTGAATAAGTTACCAAAACTCTCTGAAACTTGTCCTTAATTATGAACATGGAAAAATAAATATTGGTTTAAACTTCTCAAAGGATGTATATTAAACCTGCAGAAAACACTGTAAATCAGTAAAGAAATATAAGCCATTGCTCTATTTGGTGAGTAAAATAAAAAGTGCTTTTCCACAGCCCTGTTCAGACAGGATGTTCTCTTATTGTCACCGATGCAGGTTTTGATCATTTCACCAATTTCAATGCATACTGATCCCTCTACTGAAATTCATTACTTCATTTATTCATCAGGTATTTCTTGGACACCCACTAATTGCATAGTTCAATGGAAAGTTTAAAAAATGAGTCAGACCTGGTACTTCTCATGCAATTCATGTGAGCATTCTTCATAAATTTTCTATGCAAGTGAGGTCTCATATATATTGCTGTGATCATGTCTCTAGGGAGTTCATGCTTACAAAAACATTAAGGGCATTAAGAGATAATAAAGAAGGCTTTGATGCTTTCATAGAAAAGTTCCAGATCTGTGCTGTCCAAAAGAGCAGCAATTAGTCACAAGTGGTTATGAAGGTCTTGAAACATGGTTATTCCAAATTGAGATGCCCTGTAAGTATAAAATACACACCGGATTTCAAAGACATAATAGGCAAAAAGAATATAAAATGTCTTGAGAATTTATATTGATTGCATACTGATATGATATCCTTTTTGGATATATTGGGTTAAATAAAATGAATTATTAAAATTAATTTCACTTGTTTCATTTTATTTTATAAAATGTGGCTACTAGAAAGCTTAAAATTATTTATGTAGCCTACATACTATTTCTATTGGATATTGCTGTTACAGATGCTTCTAAAAGTCTAGACACTTTCGAATAAGCCAAAAAAGAAAAGAGAAAGAAAAAAACAGAGAGAAAAGGATAAAATGAATGGCTGAGTGGTGTATTTTTGATCCTCTTATCTCATGCTTCAGTTCTCCCACCCAAATGTGATCCTGGCAGTGAGAAAATAATCCAAATCCGTCCTACTCATTTGTTTGAAAACTAAAGCATTAATATTTTCCTCATTTTTGCTATTAGTTCTAAAAAACACAAAATTAAGAAAAAAAATGTAGGAGAAAGGGTATGGGTCAGCAAAAAGAATTGTTGGCATTAATTAGTAATTCATAATTAAGTGTCTTTGGCAGAAATGGTATGCCCCATGGACCTTCAGAGTCAGGGACACAGGCTACTACAGTCTGGGAAGGCAACCTGGAGTAATAAACTTGGTCTGAGTTTAGGGTCATAGAAATTTCTGGATTCCCTTGAAAGTTAAGTGGCAAGACAAATATTTAAGAGGAAATGGTTTATTAAGGAGGTGATCCTAGGGAATCTGTTTATGGGTAGGAAAGGGAGACTGAAAAGGAAGCCAACTTACCACTAAGGATGGTTGGAGCTTATCCTCGCTGAGCAACTCTTGGAGACGTGCAGTACACGCGCTCCAGAATTGCCCCATCCGAGGAGCGGAGGACCGAGATGCCTATCCACCAAAACCCATAGTCTTCATTTGAGAGTACCTCTGGAAGGACATCAGCTGGCTAGCACTTCCAGGATGTACAGTGCATCCTCAGAGCAGACTCTAGCAGCCTGAGAGAGCTTTCAGGCAACGGATGACAAGTTCTGACTATGGGAAGCTGGGCTGGTCTGCCTGGAAATGGTATGTCTCTGTGGGATACAGATAACGGACTGATAATGTCTGCTCTGGTTCCTCCTTTGTACTGTTCAGGTCCATTCATCCTCCGTGTTAACTTCTCTCTACCCTCCTCCACTGATTCTTCAAGTTTGCCGATGGTCACAATGTTCAAAGAAAAACACGCCTTAGTGAGATGAGCTACAGTCTCCATCTTTGCAATTGGTGCCAAGACCATAAACGATGCTCATCATCTGTGTGCCCTACCATCCATTCTAGATTTCCCTCACCCTCAATCAGCATTTTTACTGCTGTAGGTTCCTCACCGACTGGTTTAACACATAGCTCATCCCTGAGAGATTTGAGGCCCTGGTTACCGTGCCCTTGTCAGACCACATACTTGTTGCAATTGCCCACTCATGTCTATCACTGGACATGGTAATATAAAGAGATTCCCTGAGTGAATCCCCTGAGTACCAGAGGTACACCCTCCTGTCCCCATAATGTAACAGCAATCCTGTCTATCTCCTTTTGATAATTAGCAGCAATTTTCATTTCCAGTATAATAGCAATTGCTTTCTTTGTCTGCTGTTCTCTATTTGGACAAGAAAATATTTAGGTGAAATGGAGCATTTACCATGTTCTTTACCTATGATCTTTGGTGAAAGAGTTTCCCTTTCTTGGTAATCAGGACATCTAGACAAGCAGAGACAAAAAATTGTAGAGTTGGGAAGCACAATGCCCCCAAGTGGGTCAAAAGGAGTGATGGTTAGAAGCACCACTTCTATCTCAACCTCTTGTTTCCTGAATCCATGTATTCTAGCCATCAGTGCTGCTGTACCATGTAATGACTGCTGGTGGGAATGTGCACCACGTCCTGCAGGAGAGTGACCTAGCCTGCAGGGTGTCATCTCTAAGCTGACATGCAGAACTCTCTGAGCCTTTTGACCTTTTCCTCACTCCCCTGCCTTAATTACTGTAGGAATTTCTTTTTTCACTGAGTTACCGTTCTGAAGAATGATTTTCATTCTTCCCCTTTTAGAATTGACTCAGGGGAAACTGGATTTTTCCAAAATAAAAAAGTGAGAAAAACAACTGGATAATTATAACTTGACTCAGAAGAGTGATGCAATTGTTCCAAAGAGAGAAAAACAGGTAGCTTCTAATATGTGAAACTGTAACACTACTGTGTGGCACAGGCACAATTAGTAAAATCAAAAGGCAAAAGCCAATTGGGACTAAAAAATAATTTTAGTATGTACAACAGTTAAAAGTCTACATTCTTAATATGTAAATAACTTTTACAATTTATTTAATAAAGACAAACACTTCAGTGGGAAAAATAAAATGTAACATAAATAGGATATTCACAAAAGAAAAATTATGAAGGTAATAAATATATAAAAATATTGACTGTTTTCACTAGAAAAGACCTATTGCAAACGAGTCATTATCTTTAACTTATACGATGAGAAATATCGTTGCTATTGAGAGTGTCTTAGAATAGTCACTGTCAAACCTAAAACGTCATTGCTTTTTAAAAAGAGAAAATTGTTCTGTTGTTGAAAACAGGAAACTATCCTAAGAAAATTGCATTGGAGAAGGGCATACAAATGCACTTGTGAGATATAACTACGTGTAGGCTGCATTGCAGAGTTGTTAGTAGTAGCAAATGTTTTTAAAATGCTTCTGTGTCTTGCAACAACAAAATCAAAAACTAACTACAGTATGAATATAAATATATATATTTATGCATACATTATCCACTAGAAGCCTATGCGGCCGTTAACATAATGATGTGTCTTTTTTGACAAAGAAAGATATTTAATGTATAGTAAATGAGAAAAGTGGATTGCTCTTAGTGTCCAAACCATGTATTTTAGAACAATGCCTGGGTTACTAAATGTTTCATATATGTTTGTCTTGACCATTCAACAGGTTTGTAAGCTTATCATGCAAGGGAATTTGATTTTGTTGTTATATGTATTTTACAACTTTCATTCTAAATCCTCATATCATAGTGAATCCATATAGAGTGAATTCATACTAATGTGTGTGCGTGAACACACACACGCATATACACCACTCACACATAGATAGATACATACTCTATTTAAATAGAATGAGATCTTTTTCCCTCATAAGTTTTGCTGAGGAAAAACTTCTATTTTTCCTCTCAAAGAATTGCTTGTGGGAACAGTTTTTTTCCCAAAACAAAAAAGTGAGACAAACAAGTGAGAAATTATAACTTGATCCAAAAGAGAGATGTAATCAACCCAAAATAATAAGATGAATTCTTGCTAGGCTCTACCACAGTTTGGTATGCTGCCAGAGGGGTGAAAAATGAAAAGTTCTTTTGTGTAAGCTTTTAAGAAAAAATAAACAACTGAGTGAAGAAAAAAAAAAGTAATAAAATTCTTACCAAGGAGTAAGTCTGAAAAAGTCCTTAGAGCACAATAGAAAATAGGCTTTCAAGAGAAGAAAAAAAGAGAAATCCTTGAACTCAGCATACAGAATCCTCAGCTGGAGCAGAAGTTATAATTTAGAAATATAAGAGTCTATAGCTTCTGAAAAGCAAGACAAGAGGAGCATGGTACAAGACTTTCCCCCCCAAAAAAGCTCAGAGTATACAGATATTACTATATTACTCCTACTCCACACATTTCAAACAAACAAAAATAACATACACACAAACATAAATCCCTGAATGCTCTATAAATTCCCTAAATACCTGTATCATGGGTATAACTTCGCTTTGGTTAGTGTTCTGCTCTTACAAACCCTTGTTCTATCACTGCTCTCAAATCAACTATTTCTATTTCACAAGGCTTAGGGATAGATCTAGATATCAAAGTTTTGAAATAAGTAAAGGAAGTGAGTAGTGTTTTAATGACAATAAAGAATCTATCCACATTTTTAAAATTTCTCAGAATCTCAGAAATTTGAATATTGGTGAGAGATAAGGAATGTGAAATTTTAGAGATGAAAGGGACCTTGGAGTTTAATCAACACCTCTCTCTTTCTCAGTATTTTTCATGACTGGGGCGGTAACAATTTGTAGATCTCATAGACAGCCATGGGTTAATGTGGGGCAAGAACTTAGTTTCTGGCTTATTTCCACTACATCCTTTATCACAACACAGGTGGATTTAATCAAGAAGCTTTTGATGTGTAACTTCTGCATATCCAAAATTGTGTTAAGGGCTCTGGAGTCATGTAAAGATGTCAATACAGGACCCAAATGGCCCCCAAATTTAAGCTATCGAAAGAATTGGAGGTGGAAGCTAATCTGATCATAGTTATCAAAGCTGAATAGGAGTTCAGACTATGAACGTTTTTACCTCTTTCCAAAATCACAATAATGTATTTCATTATATATTTTATGAAAGAACAGAAAGCTTAGATTTTCACATATATCTTCAGGGATAGGATGAGAAAAATTAATAATGAATATAGAGATGTATGAACTGTATCTGCTGTGAGACAAAAATTAATCTTTCATTGGTGAGTTCATACATTTCTCCCCACCTTTGTTAAAGTTATAAAGAGAGAAATTCTGTGATAACATGCTTTACAATCAAGCAACTTCTAATAGAATGGGATTGGCCATTGGTCCTGACCTCTGCTGCTGGTTCTCTTTAGTTATTTCATTAACCTGGTGATAACCTAATCTCCTATTTTGCACAACTGAAGTTTTCGGACCTTATTTAGAGTGATATGTGGGTTTTACACACAACTAGATTTATTTTTGTTGTTGATGTGAATATCGTCATCACTGTTAGTCTTCCTAAGTAAGAAGATCAAAATTCAGCTCCACACAGGGAATAATAAACTCCAATCAAACTTGGTATTTGAAACGTTAGAAAATAAGTATAATCCCTAGACAATTATGGTCCACGCTTTCATCAGTCTAGCCTCATGCACTACATGGAGCCAAGACCTGATTCAGTGGTTTATGTGTTTTGGTGAAACTACATCCCTCAAAACGGAAGATTGATTGACATTAAACTACCATTTTAATTCAGAAAAATGCTGCCTGGTTATACTCATATTGATCTTTTGATTATTTTCTCGCAACTTAAAGGATGAGTCTTGTAAAATTTCAGGAAACACTACTGTTTTCAGTGGGTAGAAAGATTTTCTAGAATGAGAACTCAGATGACATATATCATATCCTTTCTTACTGACATGACTGATAATGTTTCTGTATGCTCACTGCATGAGACTAATAAGAAAATCATACTAGACTATTGATATCAAAGAAACACATGAGCCTTTTAAAAGGTCCCCATGCAGTTCAATGATTTAAGAAAAGAACACAGGAGAATGACAGATTATTTTCTGATACTAGGAACATATGTGGATTATATAGAAGGCTCTCACTTTCAAGAAAATAAAAAAGCAATAAATATGTTTCTGAAATATTGGAGTTCTTATTCTGTAGCATAATACATATTGTCTTATTTTGATCTTTAAAGTAACTATGTTTACCTTATCTGCTGAAAATCGGTATTGAATCGCACTAAATCATTTTATTTCCTGAGTTAGTGAATGAAGTTAAAGTAAACACATATTTAAGCTAATATTTGTGCAAGACAGGTTAATCCCTCATGGGGAAGGAGAGAGGAAAGGAAAATTTTTGCATGAGACATAAAAACAAAAATAATTATAATGTGGGGGCTGGCCCAATGGCCTAGTGGTTAAGTTCCGCATGCTCTGCTTCAGTGGCCCAGGTTTGGTTCCTGGTCGCAGACCTGCACCACTTGTTGGCAGCCATGCTGTGGCGGCAAACCACATGCAAAATAGAGGAAGATTGGCATAGATGTTAGCTCAGGGTGATCTTCCTCAGTAAAAACAAAACAAAACAAAACCAAAATTATAATGGGAAGCAGAATATGCTACCCACATGATAACAGACGCAAATAAAGTGAAAACCCAGAGAGAAGAGCTTATTTCCTTCAAATATCAAGAAAGTGTTCAAAGAATAATTGGAGTTGAGTTACCCATAAGAACGAGTGGGATTTCAGACAGAAAATGTGTTGGGCGATGACAATTCTAAGGGCTGTTTTTCTCTTTGTTCTGTCCCAGGGTACAAAATCTGGAATGAATATCTGATGATAGAGGTTTGCAAGGGTCCAGAGAGTGTTCCATAGTTCCTTTAAACATCTCACTTATGCTTGTGTATACATATCATCGCCATTTGTGTATGTGTAAGGCAAAATCAATTCTCCTAGTTGTGTCTAATAACCATCGCTTCCCCTTGTATTTCTTTCTGGCAAATTCCTTCGATTGTTCTGGTTTCAGCATGAGTGTTCTGTTCCTGTGATTTCATTTAAATAGACTTGACTTTCCTTTCTCTACATCCCTACAACACATTTATGTTTTTATTTAACTTAATATTGTACTATAGTTACATGATTGTATATTTATGTTCCCCCTTAGATTGTAAGATCCTCTGGCTGAACAAGTGAATGTTATTAATTTCTCTACTCTCAGGACCTACCTTACAGCCCAAGACATTGTAAATTTTCAGTGAGTCTTCATCATCTTTAGCTGAATGAAAGCGTGAATGACTATAGAGGCGGTTTTAACCTCCTCTCATTTTATTGAGTTTTCTTTTATGATGGTAGTATAATGGCTCTCTCTTCACAAGGAGCACGATCACAGCTGTAAGTATGTGCTTTATACTTATGACAAGGGTCATATTCCTGGCTATATTCTTCCCAAAGCATTTTTAACAACATAATTTTGTGGGATAAAAAGAAGAAGGTTTGGAAGACTCTGTAAAACCACATAAATTGTTCAAAGCTATTGAAGAATTCGTGGAGAGACAACTTGAACATTTCCTTTTATTGCTGAGTATCTAGAAGAGGCTATTCCCACTCTAATATCAGTTATGTATGGAGGGAAGGCAGCCCTTTATAGGTTAGTGAGACTATCTCATAACACTCTCGGTGTGTTCAAAAGCATCAGTGAAATCATTTTCTACTTCAAAACACAAATGCCTCTTTAAACACAATATTTAGTTATAAAAATTTGAAACTCATTCACCTCCCACACATTTACATGCGTAATTCATAAAGCAGAAATTACTATGAGTAGACACATGGGTATATAACATCAGCCTTCTAGATTACATGACTGAAAGATAATGAACTTAGGGTGACAATATAAACTTTTATCACAGGTGATTCTTGAACCACTCATAACCTACAGAAATTGTTATAGCACTTAGATAATAATTAATCATGAATGTTAATATCTGCTGAACAGTACCCTGATGGGAAACACAACAATTCAGGGATAAAAAAAGGAAAAAAATAGGATATAATTGAAAGTGCTCTTTAAAAAGTAAATAATAAGGTTTGCACTTGGCTAAGATTTAGGGATTTCAGTACTGTGATGATTACACAGTACTATTATAAACTATAAAAAGGATTATTGTACTATGCCACAGGCGTACCTTTCAAATTGTAGCGGTATCAAATAGTCCCTTAGATTCCAACAACAAACAAAGCTGATATAAGGAGTAGCTAATCTGTTTTACTTTTTTCAGTTTCACAAGCAATACAGGAATTCTTATAAAATACCAATGTATCTAATGTAAAGCTTGGAAATTCCTTTTTTTTTTATAACCATCCATACCAATTTTACCCAATCCAGCCCTCTCAACAGTTTTGTATCTCCTTTCAGATAAGTGTTTAAATATACCCATATATATATTTACCCTTGTGAATATTTGGTATATATGTTTTATTGTATATATTAATATATATGTGTTACAATGTACATGTTATCATACGGCTGTTTTTTCACTTAAAATGTCTTGGGAACAAAGAAATACAAATATACATAAGCTTCGTTTTATTACGTAAATGCTGTCTATAATTCCACAGTTGGCAATGCAATAGTTTAAAACTATTTCTTTATTTATGGACATTTAATTTAATCCAATATTAAAAAAGTGTTTTAAAAAATGCCAAGGGGCCGGCCCTGTGTCATAGTGGTTGAGTTCAGCATGCTCTATTTCAGCAGCCTAGCTTTGCAGGTTCAGATCCCAGGTGGGGACCTACCTCACTTGTCAGCTATGCTGTGGCAGCAACTCACATACAAAATAGAGAAAGATTGGCAGAGTTGTTAGCTCAAGGTGAATCTTCCTCAGCAAAAGAAAGAAAGAAAGGTGAAAATTCCTCTTCTGGCCATGCTAGAATAACAGAGAAGATTTAGCCTCTCACGTTATGAAGCTAGAAACCTGAAGATAATACATGAAACAGCCTTTTCAGACATTGGACAGAAGGCAGGACAGGTCTGTAAGCACTGAGAGAAGGGAAACAAACAAGATGAGCCATGAAATTTACCCTGGCTTTCTGCTGGAAGCACATTGTGGACCACAGTGCAGAGTGGACAAGCAGAGCCCAGCAGGACATGGAGACTGAAATTCAAAGGAGCTCAAGCTGGCTGAAGTTTGCAAGATGAAATTCTGTAGAACAGGGATTATGCAGAAAAAAGAGACCTAGAATCATGTAGGTGTTCTCTTGAGTCTGAGGATTACAAAAATACATGAGTAGGGTAAAATTCTATGAGGTTGGACAAAGAGCTTCTGAAATTTCCCCTGAACTAACTCAGAAGGAGGAATCACTAATTTTCCCACCAACCAGAGTAAAGAGCTCTTTTTCTTCACTCAAAATATTTAGTAGAGACCCCTAAAACTATCATGCTTTAATAATAGAGCTAAACTATTACCAGAAAATAGTCTAGGCCTGCCGAAAAAGCACACAGGACAAATTTCAGATGGATTAACCTGAACTCCAAGTTACATAAGAGCCTAGCAGAACAAAGGAATTGATTCTATACAGATCACAGCAATATTTAAACACTCCATAGCATAAAATTACAATGTCCAGCATCCAATAAAAACTTACTAGACATACCAAAAAGTGGGAGAATATGATCTATAGCCAAAAGTAAAATCACCAAAAGAAATAGAATGTCAGAAAACAGAAATGATATGATTAGCATGACAAAATGTTAGAACAGACAGATATTAAAATGAGCATTACATGTTCAGTTCTTTAAAGGGAAATGCACAAGATATAAAAAAATAAAAATTCTTGAGATAAAAAACACAAAGTCTAAAATAAAAAGTTCACTGGTTATGATTAAGGTCAGATGAGACAATTCAGACGGAAAATTAGTAAACTTAAGAATACCAACAGAAACTACACAAAATGAAGCACAGAAAGAAAACAAAACCTGAGAAAAAAGAATCTCACTAGTCTGTAGAATAGTATCAAGTGGTTTAATACATGTGCAATTGAAGTCCCAGAAGAAGGTAAAAGGGAAGTGTGTGAGCAAAAAAACAATTTAAAGAAATAATAGCTACAACTTCCTCTAATATGGTGAAAACTACAAACCAACTGATTCAAGACTGACACCCACCAGCTGCTGTTTCTTTGAATCTACTTCATCCCTCATGTCAAGACCACACTTTCCCCAGCATCCTCCTAGTCAATGAGCAACATGGTCAGGATGCTAAAGCAGATTATTCATGCCCAATAAGGGACTCTTCTAACAGGCAAGCTCTGTTCAAGGGCTACCCGTTAACCTAGACAAAGCTTTCCCAGAATTATGTAGTGATCGGAGGCTCACCACACCCAATCATTCTTCCTTTCCTCTTCTTCTCCTTAACTAAATATCAGAGCTGTACTGCACTCTGAAGACTTTCCTCATCCACTTGTGTTCTTTCCCCTTTATCTTTCATAGTTACTATCCACATTAAATATTTTGCACATCAATTCTATCCTCACCAATAATTCTCAGAAACTCAGAATGACTCAGAAAGAGAATGCTTAAACCAGGACCTACAACTAGAATATACAATTATGTACTGGGGGATTTGAGGAGATGAAGAAGAAAAAAATGAAGAAGACTGGCAACAGATGTTAGCTCAAGTGCTGATCTTTAAAAAAATATATACATAGGAACAGAGAACAAAGGCAACAAACAGAAACCAGGAACAAAATGGTAGACATTATTACAATTATATTAATAATCTCTTTGAATGTCAGTCGTCTAAGCACCAACTAAAAGACAGAGATTGTCAGAGTGGATCAAAAAACACAACCCAACTATATGTTGTCTGCAAGAAACCAACTTTAAAATATAAAAACACATACAGATTAAAACAAATGGATAAAGAAAGATATGCCATGCTAAACTAATAAAAAGAAAGCAGGAGTAGCTATATTAATTTCAGACAGAACACCCGTAAGAACAAGGAAAGTTATCAGAGATAAAGAGGAGCATTACATAATGATAAAGAGGTCAAAATTCCAAGAAGATATAACAATCATTAATGTGTATGTGGCTAAGAACAGAATGTCAAACTCAATGAGGCAAAAACTGATAGAACTGCAAGGAGAAATAGATGAATGCACTAGTCTAATTGTAGACATTAACACTCCACTATCAGAATGGACAGATCCAGCAGGCAGAAAATCAGTAAGGACATAATTGAACTCAACAACTCCATCAATCAACTGGATATAATGGACAACAATAGACTACTTCATCCAACAACAGCTGATTACACATTCTTCTCTAGCTCACGTGAAACATTCACCAAGATAAACCACATTTTGGCCCATAAAACGCATCTTAAATTTGAAAGAATAAAAATAATACAATGTCTACTCTCAGACCACATTGTAATTAAACAAGAAATCAGTAACAGAAAAATATCTGGAAAATCCAAAATTCCTTGAAGATTAAATGGTGTACTTGTAAATAGCAAGTGTCGAAAAAATCTCTGAGGGGTTTTAAAATATTTGAACTAAGTGAAAACGAAAATACAACTTATCGAAATTTGTGAGATGCAGTGAAAGTAGTGTTTATAAGAAAATTTATCACACTGAAGGACTCCTTTAGAAAAGAAGAAAGTTCTAAAATCTATAATCTAAGTGTCTATTTTAGGGAGCTACAAACAAAAGGACAAATTCAATCTAAAGTAAGCAGAAGAAAAGAAATAAGAATTGGAGCAGAAATAAATGAAATTGGAAATAGAAAATCAATATAGAAAAGCAATGAAACCAAAACTGGTTCTTTGAAAAGATCAATAAAATCAATAAGCCTGTAGCTAAGCTAACTAAGAAATGCTAATATCTGAAATCAAAGAGGGGACAGTACTATAGACCCTAAGGACATTAAAAGAATAATAAGGAAATACTGTGAACAACTGTCTGCCCCAAAATTTGATAACCTAGATGAAATTGACCAATTTCTGGAAAGATACAATCTACTAAAACTCAAACAGGAAGAAATCAACAATCTAAATTGCCCTGTATATATTAAAGAAATTGAATCAATAATAATACATTTCCAAAAGAGCTCAGATAGTTCACTGATGAATTGTACCAAACGTTTGAGGAAGAAATTATGCCATATCTCTACACTCTCTTTAAGAAGGTAAAAAAAGAAGGAACACTTCCTGACCCATTCTATGGGACAAGCATTATTACGCTAATAGCAAAACCAGACAAAGATATTACAAGAAAAACTACAGAGTAATATCACCCATGAACATGTATGCAAAAATTCTTAATGAAATATTAGCAAATTGTTGGAGTCATCATTCTAATTCAGCAGGCTGGTTCAACATTCACTCAATCCTGCTCTGTGGTAGACACTGTTAAACATTTTACACCCAAAATCTTATTAAGTACAACAAACAAGAGTTTTTTTTAAAAAAAGAATGAATAAGCTAACTGAGGTTAAGCTACTAAATAAGTGTCACAACTCTGCCTCAATCTGAGACTGCCAACATCAAAACATTACTTTTAACCACCATGCTAGACAGGCCATATTGTATTCTATCAGTTGCTTTCATGGACGTTTCATGCGCCAGCCTGAGACCAAAGATCATGTCTTACACGTGCTCAACAGACATATGAGAGAACTAAAATTTTGTAAGTTGTTTTGAGACAACAAAGGCTCACATAAGAGCTTTATTTAGGATATACGTTATCTAAATATTCTATTAAAACCTGCCTGGATATTTTAAAAGAAGCAAAAACCCTATCAGCTTTGATTGACACAGCTGCAATCTATGCAATCTGCCTTAAACAAATTTAAGACAGAGAATCAATTGGGCTTGATGTAGGAGTAAAAGCTTTCAAGTCAAAGTACCCTAAGTAAGATGATTACATCCTACATGCTGTGTAGAAGTGATTTGACTTGGGCATGCCGGCTATATTACCTGGGATCCTGCCTCAGCATTTCCAGGTGTTTTAGATTTTAGTCACAATTTAAATATAAGGGTGTCTTTTAAATGGAGGAAACGTTAGAATTTAGAAGACTACATACGATTTCCCAAATATTATATTCTAAATGTCTAGCCTTGTCTAGATAGTGTGATGTGTGCTTTATATATTTTGACATCTATGAATAAAAAACATTACTTGTAGGGGGCCAGCCTGGTGGCACAACAGTTAAGTTCGCATGTTCGACTTAGGTGGCCAGGGGTTCGCTGGTCGGATCCCGGGTGAGGACTTGGTACCGGTTGGCAACCATTGCTGTGACAGACGTCCCACATATAAAGTAGAGGAAGATGGGCATGGATGTTAGCTCAGGGCTCAGGGCCAGTCTTCCTCAGCAAAAAGAGGAGGATTGGCAGCAGATGTTAGCTCAGGGATAATCTTCCTCAAAAAACAAAAACAAATTACTTGTGATCAAGTTAAGTACAGAAAAATAATTTCTGTATGTCATTATGAGAGAAAGAAAGTTATAACAGGGCTACTTCTCTTGGTGAGATTCAAGGAAAGGAAAAAGTATGGGGGATAAATGAGGGGGAGAGAGAGAGAGAGATAAAGAGAGTGAACATGAGAGAGACCTAAAGCTAATGCACAAGGCAAAATAGGTACAAGAATGCATTATATTACCATTCTCTCTCTTAAACCATTAGAATCAGTGACCTGTTTGAACGTGTGTGTTTTCTTATTTTTTTTTTCCCTTTTACAAAGTGTTATTAAACCTACAAGCTGCAAGGTCACACTGGTGCAAAAAATGTGCCAAGGAATTATAAATACAGATTAGATGTTCCAATTCCCATGAGTAAGATGTGCTTTTTTTGTTTGTTGTTTCTTTTCAAATTGAGTATTCTGATTGCAAGCACATATCGAGTTATCTGAATATGCCATCATTTAATTGACTCCAATATATTGTAATTAAAGGCATTTAACAGTCTTTTGAATGTCCAGAAAAGTACTGACTTAAAATATTACAATAGACCTGAGTTGATAAAGTCATCATTTGAGTAGAATTTACACTTAAAGAAATGATTAGTGTATGTCTATTAACGACTTTTTATCATTTAAAATATTTTCACTCTGTTCTCTTAAACAGTACCTTTCTCTTCTCCTCTATCCAGGCATCTTTAGTTACACACAGGCAATTTAAAAACTTTCTCAGAACTCAGTGTGCTGGCGTTTCTAGAATTCTCCCAATTCTACAAAACATTGCATATAGTTGCTCCTCATCATTGTCTTGTGATCCATCGCCTAAACAACCACTAGAGAAATGAAGGACTGATATAGATGATTCTGCCTGTTAGAATGTACCATATTGTTAAGACATTTTATAAAAATGTCATTTTCATTATTTATTGAGTTAGTAATTTTTACTATGCTATGCCGTATGAGTCTCTCTTTAACATACAGAAGCACATCATTCTAAACCTACAATTTATGTGCTTTTCTAAGAAACGCTAGACTCAGAAACACTGGCTATGTTAGTTGTGGGGACATATTGCACATGTCTCAATGTACATGGGTAAAAATCAATATAAAAGGGAAAATTGGAAATTTACCACCATAACCATTCCGAAGTCGTGGCCCTTGTAAGTGGTATGCTTGAGAGTATTTATCCCTAAAATACAAAGAGGAAAACTGAACAGAAGCTATATGTATTTTTTTTTTTTTAAGGAAGATTCACTCTATCCCAACATCCGTTGCCAATCTTCTTCTTTTTGCTTGAGGAAGATTTACTCTGGGCTAACATCTGTGCCAATCTTCCTCTATCTTGTACGTGGGTCACCACCACAGCATGGCCGCCAACAAGTGGTGTAGGTGTGTGCCTGGTAACTGAACTTGGGCTGCTGAAGCAGACTGCATCAAACTTAACCACTAAGCCATGGGGCTGGCCCCCAGAAGTAATTCGTTTTTTTTTAAAGATTTCATTTTTTTTCCTTTTTCTCCCCAAAGCCCCCCAGTACATAGTTGTATATTCTTTATTGTGGGTCCTTCTAGTTGTGGCATATGGGACGCTGCCTCAGCATGGTCTGATGAGCAGTGCCATGTCCACGCCCAGGATTCGAACCAATGAAACACTGGGCCGTCTGCAGCGGAGCCCGCGAACTTAACCCCTCGGCCGCGGGGCCAGCCCCCAGAAGTAATATTTTTAATAGTGATTGATTGCTAACTTACTCAAATCACTATCACTTAAGAGACCTTAAATTCAGATAACAGAAATTCTAGACCCAAATTTCTTAAACAATTGGAAAGCTTATTTTTAAGCTTGAGACCTAAGGCATAGTGCCTACAGGGTTGGTTAATTCAGTTGCTGAATGTCATCACCTAGAACCCCAAATTCTTTCTTTTTATAATCTCCTATGACCAGTATTGTTCACTGTCTTTTGCAAACCTCCTGTTTGAAACATCACTGTCAAAGTTATGGGGGGGGGGGGGGGCGTATGCAGGCATATCAATGTCTAGCGGAAGAAAGGAGCCCTCTCTTCTCTTCTTAGGGGTCTCTTTTAATTGGTGAGGATGCCTTTCCCATGCCAGTCACACACTTGCCCCCATGACTTATTGCCAGATAGGGTCACATTTCCATGCACAAACACATCCAAGGAGAATTCGATCACCATGCTCGGTTAAGATCTGTCAGTTAAGCAGATAGCTTCAGGAGTTCTCTTGCAAAGGAGGAAGGACATAGAAATGAATGTTGGGGAGAAAAACTATGTACTACCCAATGTTATTCTTCAATGTCATACTTACAAATAAGTACCTTGTGAAAGGGTACTGAGTAAATTTCAAATGATATAAAAACTTAGAGTTGCTTACTTCATTTATAGTTATATAGTTATTTCTCAGAGCACTGATTGATAAAACTCACTAAGATGGGAAATTTATGAGGAGATAACTGAGTACTTTGGACATCTTGAGATTAAAATATCCTCTACGAGAACATAGATTTAAAAAATCAGCCTATCCTTGTGTGTCTCAACACTTACCCTTCTTCCCTCCCAAGTATCCTGGAAATATTTTATATTTTTAAACTCTAGAATCAAGCACTTGGCTTTACAAATAAAAAAAAAATTATATCAATTACAGCAAGCTTTTGATCTTCTGTGGGCTCTTGTCCATTAATTGTTCATTATCACAATTGATAAAATATTTCATAATCTGGGGAAAATTTCTGTCAAATATACATTTCCCCAAGATAAAATTGAATATGAATAAAATATTTATATGTACATTTTATAAATCAAGGGAAAGATTTATTGACCACAGATCTGTTTAAATTACTTTTTTTTTTTTAAGATTTTATTTTTTTCCCTTTTTCTCCCCAAAGCCCCCTGGTACATAGTTGTATATTCTTCGTTGTGGGTCCTTCTAGTTGTGGCATGTGGGACGCTGCCTCAGCGTGGTTTGGATGAGCAGTGTCATGTCCGCGCCCAGGATTCGCACCAACGAAACACTGGGCCGCCTGCAGCGGAGCGCGCGAACTTAACCGCTCTGCCACGGGGCCAGCCCCCTGTTTAAATTACTTTTTGTTAAAGGACATGAAATTGAAAGTCCACACCTTCACAATTCTCCCTTACCTTTGTCTTTTAACATGGAAGAACATGCAGCTTGGCTTAATCCCCCACTCCATCTGTTAAAAAATGGCAGAGGGTCCTTTCTATTCATATCATTTGAAGAAGATTTTGAAAACCTTTTCCTCCAAGTGATACTTTAGCTAAATTCTAACTTTAGTGGTCAACATAAATTTCATTTTACTTCTTGAGTGTGACTGCATCCTTTTACAAACCCCCGCTCCTAGATGTTCTCTCCCATAAAAGGTGTATAGTATGAATGACACTATCATTTTTACATCAAAATTTCCACTTTCAAAATCTTGATGGTTGGCATGTAAAGCTAGGTCAACACAAATATAATTCTACAGAGAGTTTTTCCTTCCTTTTTAGTTTAAAATATTTCAAAAGAGATTGCATGTGGCCCTGGCGTCTGTAGTTCAGTGGTTGGTGAGTCATGGTATATTCTTTGAGATTTCCATTCTTAATAAGGAGTAATATTTTAAAAACTCTCACATTATATTTGAAAATTTGTGATGTGACTCATAGCCTAAAATACATAGGGATGCCATTTTCTCATTTAGTTTTCTTATTCATCATATTTCAAATAATGGGTTAAAGCCATCAGCTGGAAGGAGAGTTGTTGCATTGTATTATAAGCAGCTATAAAAAGCTAGATGCTCTGAAAATACAGTACTTGGTTACCCCAATAAAGAAATTCTTCTGCTTTTGTGCACTGAAACTGTAAGCTAGAAATATACTTTTTGTAGAGGATTTAAAATTTGAACATCCAAGATGATTGCATTTCCTTGTCTTTTTTTAGGATATTTTATTTCTTTTTACCATAATGCATTCCCTCGTTGAATAGCCCCCATTTCTGTTGTGGGGAAAAAAGCACAGCTGTTTGTCTGGATTATCCACTTGTAAATTTTCACCCTTATTCAGTTTACCCATAGGGTGACATAAAAGCCACTATGAGCAAAGTACCTAGGACCTTAACCAAGACTACCTGATATGAATCACACTAATAAAACAGATAGATAAGTGTTTGTATTAAAAAGTTATAGGAGACACTAAGCTGTTTTTTATGTATGCATTTTCACAAAAGTGCAAGAATATTATGCTAATTGAGAATATATTTTCTCTCATTCTTTTTGCATCCTCAAAAAAATGCATCAGTAGTATTCTCATTCTTATTATCATTACTACTATTATCATTACCTTACATAATACAGTGGTAGGTTATCTCAGAAAATATGAGGGGCTGGCCCCATGGCCAAGTGGTTAGATTTGCACACTTGGCTTCAGTGACCCAGGGTTTAGGCAGTTTGGATCCTGGGCGTGGACATGGCACCATTCATCAAGCCATGCTGAGGCAGCGTCCCACATGCCACAACCAGAAGGACCTAAACTAGAATCTATAACTATGCACTGGAGGGTTTTGGGGAGAAGAATAATTAAAAAAAAAATGGCAACAGATGTTAGCTCAGGGCCAATCCAAAAAAAAAAAAAAAGAGAAAGAGAAAAGATAATTTGAAAGTAAAGGCAAAACTGAAGAGGTCTACTCTGAAGCTTTCCCCTCCTGGAAATGATCGGTTCCCCAGTCATGACTGAAGCTTGTACGAAACCCAGTGGTTGGTGAGACCTCACTTCATGACTTTAATTCTTTTGCTTAAGGGCACTTTAGGTAGAAGTCACATAAGATCATTCCTTGGAATTATCATGTGGTCTAAAACTGGCCATATACAATCCTTAATCCAATGAACCAGTTGGCTAAGCACTGTTGGGGAGAAAGAGAGGAAAAATTAGCTCAAAATTAGACAGTGAAGAGCTAGAGCTGAAGAATATTGCTTTCCTCATAAGCAGCTCCTTTTTATGGTGCTTGAATAGTTGTTTTAAAATTTCCATAATATTTTTAATTGTGTTCTAAACAATATTTTATACCTCACTCTCTTTTTCCTGCTTAGTAAAGCCATTTGAATGATTTGTTGACTCATTTTTATGTTAAATATTTTAGCAAGAATGGTTTCTTGACATCAGGGAGTCAGTCAGATATAATGGAGTTCTGCTAACAAGCCTCATAAAAATATAGGAAACATAATAAATCTGACATATACTTCATACATAATAAGTTGAAATTTGGAATAATTAAGTACTAACAATGCTACAGCATATGTAAAACATTAAGAGCTTGATTCAAACAGAAAAAAATGTATCAACCCATATTTAAAGCTGATATTCCATTCTTAAATCAAATCCCCAAGTCTCTAGGCTGACTCAATGGCCGTCTTAACTCAGAAATATAGTACAGAGTCCCAAGGGTAACTGTTGGAATTATGACAAGTTCCTGGAGTTCTTTGGGAAGTTGGCTAGAAAAACAGAAGCAACATTGAGTAATTTAGCCACAGCTGGTCAGGACATTTCATTAGTGATATTACTATCAATCTCTGGATAAAAGAGTAAATGGAAGTTCTGGGAATTATTAATAGCTCTGAGCTGAAAATGTGGTTGGCACTTTGCCTTAGGGGTGGAAGTTTGAGAAAGCAAAGAATGACTAAGAATAGTTATTTCTTTGGTTTTCCAACACATGATGATTTCTCTACCTAAAGTAACCCTCACAACGTTGAGCCCTTGAGGTAAAACCTAATACTGATTTATCCACAAGGTCACATGTAGGCAAGTAACATGCACAGTAATACATACCTTCAGAGTTAAAATTAAATAGTGACAGTGAACAAAAATTTCAGTGCCAATATTATTTTAGTTTGCATGGTGCTTTTCATCTGACAATCCAAAAACAGTTGAATCTCTTCAAAAACTGATGTGAGTCCTTAAAAGAAAATGGCTGACCTTTAGTTAAAATTGTTACATTTTTCTTATCCTGATAGTAAAACTTCTAATTTAATCCCATATTCAAGCATAAAATATTTCACTTAATAAATCTAACCCCTCATGGTATACCATAAAAAGCAGTCATATTTTCTTTCATATGTTTATATTCAAATAGGGATTTCCTTATATTTGTTCCAAATGTTTTGGAAAAGACCAATCTGTGGTCAGTAAATATTGCACATGAATTGGAATCAATTATTTAGCGTGTGAATATAATTACTGATCTCATTTCTACCAACCCATTTCTAATTGCCAGTACTAATCTACACTGCATATTGCCAATATTTTACCTGATTTTTATAGGAAACAGGATAACAGAGAAAACTGCACACAAGAAGAGATAAAAGGTAAAACAGGCCTTCCGCTTCTGTATGTATAACCATCTACATTAACAGATGTGTATACACAAAGAGTCTAGTCTACCAGCGTAACAAAACTTGGAGCAAGTCAGGAGAAAAGGCTGTAATGGTACACATCAATTTCCCCATTTTATTTGTTCAACCATAAGTAGTACAGAATCCTACTGATCATATTTTAGCAAAGTAGTTAAAAGAACAGACCAGAGAATGAGACTTCCTGGGTTTAAATCTTGACTCTGCCCCTTCTAGACTATGTGAACTTGAAAAAGTACTTAAGGTTTCCATCTCGTTTCTCTCATGTGTAAAATGGAGACAGAAGCTCATAGAGCTGCTGTTAGTATTCAATGAATCAACATAAGATAAACACTTAGCAGAGTGCCTCCCAATGAATAAACATTAGTCATTGTTAATAAAATTATTATTATTTCAAAAGCATTAAGCTTTTAACTATTTCTTGCAGAGACTTGGGGAAGAAAGAAAAAGTAAAATGTAAGTTAAGCGAAAGTTGTGGAGTAAAGCCTGTGCACAGCATCAGTTTTAGACAATGATAAACAAAATTAAACCTGACCTTAAGGAGTTTATAGTTTAACAGGAAAAAAAGTAAATAAATAAAATAAAACTGAAATATATTAAATTAACTATAAAATAAATAGGATAGCCACACTGAAGGTTTATTGTGCTTTGATGAACAGAAGTTCTTTATTTAGTCCATTTTACCGATCTTTATCTTTATGAATAGTGCTTTATGTGTACTGTTAAAAAACAACTGGAAAACTTTCCTCATATTTCCTTGTATGAGGACTTTTGCTTATTTTAAAATTGAGATATAATTCACATAGCACAAACTTCTTATCTCTCCATATCTTTGCCAACACTTGTTATTGTCTATATTTTTTATTATAGCCATCCTAATGTGTATGAAGTGACAGCTCATTGTGATTTCAATTTACATTTTCCTAGTGATTAATCATTTGCACCTGTTCAGGTGCTTATTTCTATTTGCATATCTCCTGTGGAGAAAATATATATTCAAATCTTTTGTCCATTTTTATTTAGACTATTTATTTTTTATTGTTGAGTAGTAAGAATTCTTTATATAAGATGTATACAAGTTCCTTATCAGATATATAATGTACAAATTCTTTCATTCTGTAGGTTTTCTTTTCACTTTCCTGATGGTATCCTTTAAAACACAAAAGTTTCTATTATCAATGAAGTCTAATTTATCTATTTTTTTCTCTTTGGTTGCTTGTGCCTTTGATAGCATATCTAAGAAAGAGTTGCCTAATTCAAGGTCATGAAGACTTATATCCATGTTTTCTTCTACGAGCTTTATAATTTCAGTTCTTGCATTAGGTCTTTGATCCATTTTGAGTTAATTTTGTATAGGGTGAGAATATCTACTTGTCCAGGAACAGTTTCTTGAAGAGAATATTCTTTCCTGATTGAACTGCCTTGGCACTCTTGTCAAAAATTAATTGACTGTAGATGTAAGCCTTTATTTCTGGAATCTCAATTCTATTCCATTGATCCATATGTCAATTCTTATACCACTACCACACTGTTGTGATTTTTTTCACTTTGTAGTAACTTATGAAATCAAGAAGTGTGAAATCTCTGACTTTATTTTTATATTTCAATTTCTTTTAGCCCTTACATTTCCATATAAATTTTAGGATCAACTTGTCAATTTTTGAAAAATAGTAGCTGGGATTTTGGTGAATAATGCATTGAAATTGACTGTAGATCAATTTGGAGAGTGTTGCCATCTTAACGACATTAAGTCTTCGATTCCTTGAACATGGAATATTTTTCCATTTATTTAGGTCTTCTATAATTTCTTTCAGTGATCTTGTTTAACTTTTAGAGTACAAGTCTTGCATTTCTCTTTTTAAATTTATTCCTGAGTTTTCAGTTCTTTTTGATGCTATTGTAAATGAAATGGATTCTTTAATTTTAGTTTAGGACTGTTCATTTCTAACACTTACAAATATAATTGACAACTGTGTATCAGTCATTTATTCTGCAACTTTGCTAATGTTTGTTTATTAGTTCTAACTTTGGGGATTCTTTAGGGTTTTTTATGTATAAAATCATGTCATCTCTAAATAGGAATAGTTTTACATCATAGTTTCCAATCTGGGTGCCCTTTTCCTTGCCTAATTGCTCACTGGTAGAGCCTTCAGTACAATGTTGAATAGAAATGGTTAGAGCAGACATCCTTGTCTTGTTCGATCTTGTTCTTTCTTGTATTGTTCTTAAAGGGAAATGTTTCAATATTTTACCATTAAGTTTGATGATACGTGTGAATTTTTGCAGATGTTTTCTCAAGTGGAATATGTTCCCTTCTGTTTCTAGTTTGTTGGTTATTATATCATGAAAGAGTACTAGATTTTCTCAGATGCTTTTCTGCCTCTATGGAGATGATTGTGTGTTTTTTGTCATTTGTTCTATATAGTACATTGATTAATTTTTGTTTGTTAAATGAAGCTTTGTTCTTTGGATAAACCTCATTTGGTCATGATGTTTAATTCCTTCTACATGCTGCCAGATTTGGGTTGCTAGTATTTTGTTGAAGATTTTTCTTCCTCTATTCCTAAAGGATTTTGATAGATACTTTTATTTTCTTGTTATGTTTTTGTCCTGTTTTTGTATCACAACAATATGGGCATCACAGAATATATGAGGAAGTGTCCACTCCTCTTCTAATGTTTGGAGAATTTTGAAGTATTGGTGTTAATTATTCTTTAAACATTTGGTAGAATTCACAGTGAATCCAGCTTGGCCTGTGGTTGACTTTCTTGGAATTTGTTTTATTTTTACTAATTTGATATATTTTTCTTAGGTCTATTTAACTTTTGTTTTCCTTTTTGAGTCAGTTTCAGTAGTTTGTGTCTTCCTAGGAACTTGTTCATTTCATCTCAATTGTCTAATTTTTCATCTCAATTGTCGACTTAGAATCATTCATAGTATTCCCATATAGTATTTTCTAACTTCTGTGAGATTGGTAACAATGTCCTCTTTCCTTCTTGATTTTAATAATTTGAGTCTCCTCTTTTTTTTTCTTGGCTCACCTAACTAACCACATTTATCAGTTTTATTAAACTACTCAAAGACAGAATTTTTTATTTTGCTGATTTTCTTTCATTTGTAGATTTGGGCGTTATTACATTCACAATTATATCATCTATGAATAATGCTTGAGTTACTATTTTCGTTACACTCATTATGCCATATATTTATTTTTTTACATTAGTTCACTTGCTGGTAACTTCAGTATGGTATTTAATTGAAATTATGGTTATGGATATACTTGTTATGTCCCCAAAAGGGAAAGTTTTCAACATTTCATGAATTGTGTATACTCTTTATCACGTCAAACTGTTTTTCCTCTAATCCCTGTTTGCTAAGGATCTTTATTATGAATGTATATGAATATTGAATATTTTGTATCTATACAGAATATCAAGTACTTTCCTTTAAGAATTTCTTAGTGTGTTGAAAAATATCGAGCCTATGTCATTAGGCATTGCATAATTGCAAATTTAATCCACAATGAGATATAATTATGTATGCAACAGGATGCTTAAACCCAAAAGATTGGCAATGTTAGATGTTAGCCAGAATGTGTATGAATGGACACTTCCATACCCATGTGCATCAACTCTGAAAAATACTTATGTTAAACATCCATTTTCTAAGACTCATCAATTCCACTCCAGGTACGTGTCTAACAGAAGTGCATTGGTATGTGCCCTGAGGGACATATACGAGAATGTTTATGAGACCATTGTTCACAATAACTAAAAATGAGAAGCCTGATGCCCAGCCAGATATATTATGCTTAATTCAGCAGAGCAATAATATATAGATTTGAAAAATAGATGAACTGTATTTACATCCAACAATGTGGTTGATTCCACAAGCACGACATTAAATGGAAGAAGCAAAAGAAAAAGCTATATACTGAATACTTTCATTTATACAAGAATAAAAATATATATAATATTAAACTATTTGTGAAGAGATACATGTTCAAGTAGTGAAGCTAAAAACTTGGGGGGTGAAGGGAGCAATGACAAAGCTTCCATAAAAGTCAAAATGATGGTTACTTTTATTCACGGGAGGATTTGCAGATGGGAAGAACGCCACAGGGAAGCTTCTCAAGGCAATTTTCCACCTCTTGATCTTAGTGGTGGTTACATGAATGTTTACTTTGTGACAATTCATTGAGCTGTAACTTTATGTTTTATTCTATTTTCTGTATGTGTATTAGACTCCATATTTTAAAAATGAGTGTTCTTTTGTTAGTTTTCCTTTGTTTTTAAAGAAGAAAAACATTTAATGGTTAAAATATTTTTCATTTTCTTTCTTAAGAAAAAGACTTCTTTCCTGAGTTATTCTGCATCACCTCAGAGGGGAAGATAAATGCTTATTGGATGCTGTTACTTACAATGTATATTTTTCTCAGCTAATTTTGAGCTCTCTCAGTTCCAGATGAGCCTTATGAAAATTTAAATTGCTTGGTTACTCTGAAATTTAAAATGTTTGATATAAATTTAAGTAAGCATCTCTCAATAACTATTATAGAGTCTCTCTTCTGTATTTTGCATGTGGGCTTAGAATATCATTTGGGAGAAAATGTGTAACTAATGGGAGGAATGGGTAGAAGCTATGTGGAAAGGCTTCTGTTCCAATGATAGAATTGAATTTCTTCAGTCCTGAACAAATCCCAAGGATAATTGGCTGTATTATCAATGAAGGCTGAGTCAGTTGAAAATTATTTGTATTGAAGTTCACTTATGTATTACCTTTTTAACTCTATATGCAAAGATATCTGCAATGGGCTGAAGGTGACTGTTTTGAAAGGTATTATTTATCTTTAGGTTTAACACCAAAGCTGGGAGTCTGCACAACAAATTCATATTATGCAAATCTGTTTTATAAGTAGATTTTAAATCACCTAGATTCTTTCATGATTTTGAAAAAATATGCCTCACTATATATAGTCAAATATTTAAAGAGCAAGTGAGTTTAAAAATCTGTCTCATTGTCAAAAACTCTGAGGTATGAAGTAATCCAGACAGTGGTATAATTTAATAGACTATGTATAGGATCAGAAATAAAGAGAACAAGGATCTTGCCCTGGCTCCTTTTCTATGGTGAAATTACTTATCCTGTTTGGGCCACAGATTTATTGTTCATAAAAACCAAAGAATAGGACTCCAACTGTGGTTTTCAAATGGCAAACCTTTAGAAGAATCTTTAGAATCCCCAGAAATGACTCAAGGACAGCCATAGGAGCAACTGGTAAGCTGGATGGGCAAGAATCCCATTGTTCATTCAGAAGAGTAGTATTTCTAAGATGATATATCAGGCTTTATGTAAAGTCTCATTAGGATAAAGGAGGCCCTGCTGCTAAATTAAAACAAATAATAAAAAGAATATCAATGGTATGATAAACATGATTTGATTTGATATAATTTCAAAGTGCAATGAAATGGTCCTTAGTATCTAACATAATGTCTTCCATATTTTAAGTACCTATATTAAACGTCTGTTGAATCTGTGAAATAATGAGTAAGTTAGCTCACAATTATACAAAGTGGTTATAAGGACCATATGAAAATTCATTGAAGACCACAAGATATAATAAGGTGCCGTGCTCTCTAGTCTTACAGGTTGTAGAGCCAAAAGAGATATGAATGTAAAAAGTCCCACCTCCTTATTTTGTATGTAAGAAAGTCAGGATTCAAAGAGATTATGTGACTAGAACCCAAGTTTCTAATGCCAAACATGATGTTCCATGCATTACAACAACAAACTCCTGCCAATTTATCATTCAGTTTTGAACTCCTTTATCTTAATCATCTGTAAAATGAAGAAACTGGACTAGCTAAACTCTGAGGTCTCTTTCAGCTTAAAACTCTGACTCTAAACCTTGTTAAGAATCCTAATAAATTTTGCCAAATTCTTTACATAAAAAGAAAAAAATACTAAGTAATCTCCAATGAATCAACTGCAAACTATTTTTGGAACAAATTAATAACCATTCTTACTATATTTAAGAGCAACATTTCAAGGAGCTTGTGAACTGATATGGGATCATTCAGTAGTAGTTATTTTGTTTCTCTTAGAATCAGATTCACTTAAAAATTACGTTGATTCAAGCAAAGAATCAGAGCAGTAATATGGAAATGTCATCTAAAACTCCATCATTTCAGGGCCCGGTATCAAGTTGTGACTCTCAAATGAAATATGAATGCTTATAGATTTAAAGTAGGTTGACTTAGAATCTATCATTCTAAATAAATGCCTTAAATTAAAACTTCAATGAGATATCACCTTATGCTTGTTAGAATGGCCATGATAAAAAAGACAAGAAATACCAAATGCTGGTGAGGATGTGGAGAAAAAGGAACCCTGTGCATTGTTGGTGGGATGGTAAACTGGTACAGCCACAGTTGGAAAACAGTATGGGGGGTCCTTAAAAAAATTAAAAGTAGAATTACTGTATGATCCAGCAATTCCACTCTTGGGAATACATTGAAAGAAACAAAAACACTAATTCAAAAATATGTCTGTGCCCCTATGTTCAAAGCAGAATAATTTACAATAGCTAAGACATGGTAACAATCTAAGTGTCCATAAATGGATGAATAGATGAAGAAGATCTTGTTATTCAATGGGATGTTATTCAGCCCTAAAGAAGAGGAAATGCTACTATTTGCAAAACCGTGGATGTACCTTGAAGGTATTATGCTAAAGGAAATAAATCCCACAGAGAAAGACAAATACTGAATGATCTCACTTATGTGTGGAATCTAAAAAAACAAAAAAACTGCCAAACCCATAGAAAAAGAGATCTGACTTGTAGTTATCAGAGGCGGAGGGTGGAAGGTGGGGGAATTGGAGGATTGGAGGAAGGTGGTCCAAGATACAAACTTCCAGTCATGAATGAGATAGAGAAGTACTAGGAATGTAATGCACATGTGGGGGCCTGGAATTGGCCACCCCAAGATATGTCTCTTTGGCATGATGATTATTTGAAGCTGGTTACTTTGCAAACAGGAAAGCAACTGAAAAGTAGAATTTACTTGCCCTTTGTTAGGAGACATTTACATTGTAAAGGAAATCTCCATCTGTAAAGGTCCCTCCCTCTCTGTACCAGGAAGAAGAAAGGGGATGACCTTCTCTCTAGAAACTCTTAATCAATGCCAAAGGCAAGGACTTAAATCTGCATAATAATCTTCTTCCTGTTTCTGGTAACCTCCTGTAACTGACTCCCCCCACCCACAACATCCTCCTTTGTCTTTAGCTGGATATGATATTTAAGGTGGGGACTTCAGCCATTTTGGCGAGTTGCTCAGCTTGCCTGACCTCTCCCATGTATACATGTTATAAAACTTTGTTTAATTTTCTCCTGCTATTCTATCTCACATGAATTTAATTCATTCTCCAGCCAGAAGAACCCACATTGGGTAGAGGAAATGTCTTCCTCCCCTACACATGACATGATGACTATAACTGACACTGCTGTACGATTATAGGAAAGTTAAGAAAGTAAATCCTAAGAGTTCTCATCACAAGGAGAATATTTTTTTCCTTTTTTCTTTTCTTCTTTCTTTTCTCTTTATTCTGTCTATATGAGAAGATGAATGGTAGCTGCACCTATTGTGGCAATGATTTCACAATATATGTAAATCAAACCAAAAAATAAATGCCTTGAATTTTAACGTGTAATCAAATGTTTATTGAGAATTTTATAGCTTCTAAATTGAATTTTAAAGGAATCGAAGTTTTGACAAATACAAGGGTTTTCATATAGTTGTCTTGAAAACAGCAGTAGTTGTTTACAAAAATCTTGACTGATTTCAATTGAACTTAAATTCTAATTAACACCGAAGCCAAAACACAATGCAGCTGAAATGGAAATAATTTTGGTACCCAGCCTTTAGATTAAGTAGAATACAGAAAAATCCTCAGAAAATATCAAATGGATTTGTGGTTATCTCTAGGAAATATATTATTCATGGCAATATGCAGACGAAAAAAGGATCTTCATGTCCCTCAACTGTTTTAGTTTTATTGTTCCTTATACGTGTACCATATTCTCAGGTGCTTTAACAATTTCAGAGGTGGCAATAATCATAGCAGCACTCCCATCAAGGCATCAGTGTAGATGCCGTCGTACACACATGGTGTTTTGGGTTATCGTCTTCTCTTGGACAGTCATCTATGACTTCAGTAGGTAATTACAGAGACACTTTGAGGGGTGCTGACAGACACACCAAACTTTAAATATCTTCTCTGTTTCATCTCCCCAAACCAACCAGTTTTAAAGTTTCCGACGACATCAAGTTTCTGAAAGTGCCCCATTGAAATAAAGAAAAAATTAGTAAATTAATAAAAATGTTTAAGGGTCAGTTGCTCTATAAAATGTTCCTAGGTATGAGGTTGATTCCTGTCCCCCAGGGAGCTCCTTGGCAGTGAGACAATTACCCCGTCTACACTGCATCTCCTTCACCCTCATCTTCTACTGGTCTGTGGGGGCAGATGGAACTCTGGTGAGCTGGTGCCTCTTTTTCTTGCCTCTTACTTGCATATTGCAGTAAGTGGATAAAGGCTAGCTTGTTACTTTCAGTTTAGCTTGTTGTTCTAATTGACCATCTCAACACCTGATTGCTCAACAAGCCTACTGTGCCCTAAAGCACTTTGCAAAGGAAAACCACAGCTGGAGGACTAGTAACTGATTTCAGATTATTGTAAAGCTCTAGTAACAAAGATAGTTTGGTACTGATGTCAAGATAAAGATACACAGATGGATCCATGGAATAGAATAGAGTACAGATATAAACTCTACTTTTTCTAAATGTGCAAAGACAATTCAGTGATAAGAGAATTATTTTCTCATCAGATGGTGCTGGAACGATTGAATAGCCATATGCAAAAAAAAAAAAAAACCCAGCTTGGATTCATTCCTCACACCATATGCAAAAATTTCTCCAAATGGATCATACATGTAAATTCAAAACTTAAAACTATAAACTTATGGTAGTGATCAGTTTGTAGAGTGTACAAATATCCAATTGTAATGTTGTACCCCTGAAATTTATATAATGTTATATACCACTTTTATCTTATTAAAAATTTTTTTTAATAAATGAAAACTAAAAATGAACAAGAACAATAAGAACAAAAAATTATAAAACTTCCTGAAAAAACACAGGAGAAAAATTTCGCGATCTTGAGTTATGCCAATGGTTCTCAAACAGGGGCAGTTTTGTCCCTTGGAGGACTTTGGGGAACATCTGGAGATATTTTTGTTGTCACTGTGGGGAGGAGGTGCCACCAACATTAAGCAGGTAGAGGCCGGGAATCCTGATAAACACCCTACACTGCACAAAGCAGCCATTGACAACAAGTAACTATCTGGGCCCAAAGTCGACAGTCCCACTATCTGGGGATCCCAGGTTAGGACAAGTTTTCTTCAATATAATACCAAAATCACTATCTATAAAAGAAAAAAATAGTAAATTAGACTCCATTAAAATTAAGTACTATTCTTCAAAAGACACTGTCAAGAGAAAGAAAATACTGACCAAAGCTGGAGAAACTCTTTCCAAAGCATATCTGATAAAGGATTTGTGTTCAGAATCTATAAATAAATGTCAAAACAATAGTGAATGAACAAACAACCCAATAAAAAATTAAAAAAAAATGTGAACGGGTACTTCATGAAAGAAAATATAGAGATGACATATAAGCACTTCAAAAATGTTAAACATCATTAGGCTTTAGCAAAATGAAAATGAAGCTAAAATAGGACAAAACTTCACACCTACTAAAATAATGAAGATTTAAAAGAATGACCATACCAAGTTTTGTCAAAGATGTGGAAGCACTAGAACACTCAAACACTGCTTTGGGGATGGAAAATGGCACACTGAGAAATACCATTTGGTAGATTCTTAAAATATTACACATATGGTACACCCACCATATGATGCAGCCATTCCACTCTTATGCATTAATTCAAGAGAAATGAAAGCATATATTCACACAAAGATATACACAAATGATCAGAACAGCTTTGTTTGGAATATGCCAAAACTGGAAATGACCCAAATATCTATCATCTGATGAATGGATAAATGAATGGTGGGATATCCAGACAATGGAATATTACTTGGCAATTACATTAAAAGGAATATGCACTATGACGTGGATGAAACTTGAAATAATTATGCTGCACTAAAGGGTCCATACTATAACATATATATACTGCATGGTTTCATTTGTTGTTTTTTTAAGAAAAGGAAACTCCTCTATAGAGGCAAAAAGTTGGTCACTGGTTGTCTAGGGATGGGTGGTAATTTGGGGATGGGCAGTAAGAGGGACATGAGGAAAGTTTCATGCCCTTTGAGGGCAAGGATATGGGTGATGGAGATGTCATTCTTGAGATTTTGCTGATGATTTCACAAGTGTGTACATATGTCAATACTTTAAGTTGTTCCCTTTAAATGTATGTAGTTTGTTGTATGTCAATTGTACTTTGATTAACTGGGGAAAAAAAGGCGAATTAAACATCTAAACAGGTATATCAATCTAGAGACTTTAGGAATTCACAAAAACAGCAGCATGCATTTCTGTATAGCCCCTACGAGCATCATCTTCAAACTAGAAAAAACAAAATCTGTTCAGGCTTCAACCTCAATTCAAAAACATTTTTACATTTCATTTAAGAATTCCAGGAACATAGTAGCACTTTAGAAAGGTTTTATTTAAAATGAGAGTTGATTTAAAAATGGTATTTGATGAATAAATCTCAGTTAACTGAAAAAAAAAATCACATATATGGAAGAGCTGAGCCCTTGAATATAACGGGTAAGAAATGTCATTGTTCTATAGTTATGTCCATTTTCCACAAGGCATGGAATTCCGTACCTAGAACACTTTAACATTCCATGAGAACAGAAGGCTAGTTACATGCCTGCAACATAATGGAGAAGTCACAGCTAAAAATTGCATAACAGATAGAAAGGACCATAGTTTTAATTGGAAACGATACCCAACCATTGTGAACAGGCTTCTCGACACCATCTGCTCCTCCAAGGAAAGTTGCTGATGAATGCAGCTCTGAGGGGAGTTGGTTCTCTCCCATGATAGCAGAAAGTAAAAGGCAGTGAAAAGCATTCGGGGAGCTCGTGCTTGTTTTTAAGGCTGATGATTTTTCTGTCGACAGTACTGGTTTGTGAACTCACTGGTGCTGATTAGCAGAGGGACTGCTAAAGAGCTGAAGCAGCCTGGGAGCAAGGCAAAACAAAGAACAGAACATCTCTCTCCTCTCCTCCCCAGCTTCCTCACAGAACATTTCCAAACAAAGGTCTCTCCCTGGATCTATTGTGATCTCCTACGTATACAGCAACAGCTCCAAGCAATATTTTTATAGTGTTTAGTCCAAATAATACACATGAAACCATTTAAGTACATATTATTATGGTATATTCCCTATTTATTCTTTTTGTCATGTCTAAGCTGGAAGAAATTAAAGTGCTCTCAAGGTAAAGCGATGCAACACTGAAAACTTCTCAAATACCGTTATGTAACAATGACTCACTGAAATTAATAGTTACTAAGAAAATTACACAAAAATTGTGAAATATGGTTGGGAAAGACATTAGTTAGCTAAACCTGACCTAGAAAAAATTGGCCTTGGGCGAGATACTCAATTTCACTGAACTCTAGTTTCCATACCTCTAATGTCAGAAGAGAGTTCTACAAAGAAAAGCGCAGTCATTTGCCTCTGCTTTAGGAAGGAGAGTGGTGTATGAGCACACTGTGCAGAAACACGGGCTTCTATATAATATTTTAACAGCTGCGGTACAAATTCTTAATTTCTTATCTTTGTTCTGCACGTCTTGGAATCTTAAAATTGGATTAGAACTTGGCATGTCCAAAGAGTCAAGAAAAAACAGGCTTGCCATATCTTCACAATGTTAGGTGCCTAGAAGAATGTTTAGATGTAGCACTCAATCACCTTCTCTTTCCAGGAAAAGTTTACAAAATACAAATTAGGATCATGGGTCACAATTTAACACCACTGTTAATATTAACTCTCTGATGGGCTGATTCTTATACAGAGAACAAAATAATTTATTTTTTTTATTCATAGATATGTTGAATCTGTTTATACTGTTTGTATTAATCTGTTTTGTTTATATTAATTGTTTATTGTTTATGCTAATCTATTTTGATCTGTGTTGAAGGTGAAATCCTTCCGTGGAGACTGAATAAAAAATATCAATATTCTATAGAAAGTGAATTGTCATCCTAAGTAATCCATTATTTTGAAAATCTCCACTGTTCAGGGCATGTGTGTTCGTATATATATATATATATTTTTTTTTTTTTTAAATTATAACCTAAGTAGGTTTTTATTTTTTAACAACAAAAAGCTTGTTTAGTAATAAAGAAAATACATATTTAACAGAAAAATTGTTAAAGCTACAAGTTAAAGCCACACTGAGGGAGAATCCTTTCTTTAATTCAATTTTAAAGAAATCGTTTTACACGTGAAAAAAACTGAAAATTCAGAAAATTGTTTTGGAGTTTTTCATCACTAACAATTTCTGGGAAACATAAAATTGATTATATTTTCATATAGAGGAGCAATGTTAAAATGTGGGGTTATATTTCTATACTAAGATTCAGCATTCAAATAAATCACTGGTCTAAGCATCAATATGTCAAAAGTGCAAAAAAATATAACTACCCTAAAAATCTGTGCTAATTTAAAATAGTTCCTAGTTCTATTAAATAGACATAAATATATGACACACATTAATTACAAAAGGCATGTCACGTCCTGTGAAGTCCACATATAGTAAGCAAATGTAATAAGTGACCTAAAACTTAAGTACTTACTATATTTAACATTAAGTAATTTTACTTGTCATCTTAGGATGATGTTGCTAGGGTAACAGATGAAACAAGACTTTTTAAAAAGTTTGTCAAAAATAATATATATTTTTAATTTTGTATATATAATATATATAAATATATAACTTTACTTCAAAATTAGCTAAGTATCTCCAGCTTTTTATGTAATTTTCCACAGTTTATTTGTCCATTAAGATATTTATAAATAACACATTGTATCTTCTGAATCTGCCACTTAATAGCTATTAAATCTTGAACAAATTACTTTATCTTTCCTTTGGGTTCTTTTTTCATTTGTAAAATAATAATAGCTTAGCTCAAAAGGATTTCCGAAATATTAAGGGAGTTAATAGAGGCTAAATACTTAGATTAGTGCCCAAAGTACAATTTTTCAAGATTTTTAGCTAAATAGCTTTACATATGCCAAGCACTGTGGGAAGCATAAGAAAATCATGGCATAATAAGGCTAGTGAACTTCCTTGCTTCTCAGAACTTAGAATGAAATATTAAAACTTTACACCTTATTATAGTTATTTATTTAATAATAAGTATTATTTGTATACAAACTATGTGAAAAGGAGCAGAATATGAAAGCGTGTCAACCGCCAGTGTCTTATAGTTTTGTGTACGTGTGTCTGGGGGGACCCAGATACAGATCATAAATAATAAAGCATCATGTGTATACTGCAGGCAGAAAATGCTGTAGATTACAGAAAGGGAAATCTATGTTCCATTTGCATGAAAAAGAAAAATCTTATGGAGACTGCAGAGATGAATAATGCTTTAGCTTAATTTCTAAACATACCCTTTGTAGGTCTTTTTAGACTTCAGATCCCAGAATTTTAAGTAAATATTGTGAGGTGAACGCAGGAAGTTCAAAAAGAGATGTTCCAGTTAAAACTATAGTTCCTAAAACAAAATGACAAAATTCCAGTGATGACATGAGAGAGGACTGAGGAAAGTCACAAAAGAACAAAGAACTTATATAGTAATAGAGGCAACAGCATCATTATTAACAAATTCAGTATGACCCACTTTTTCTCCATGAAGATTAGATGAAATCTACTTGAGGGGTGGGAGGGAGGAATTTGTAAGGTTGATTTAGGTAAATATTTTGTTAAGTAAAATGGACACCTTAAACTCACATTCTGTGCATATGCTATATATTTCCTAACATAGCATAAGAGGATTTTCCACATATCTACTGAAATTCTCATATTTTTGTTTATTAGTATGTCCTGAGGATAGTAAAGGCATTTTGCAAACTGCGCCTGGTTCTTTTTAAGGCATCTCCTGGCGAGTTTAAAAATATTGAACCTATACTACTAAGGAAAAAGAAAGCTCCAGTTATCTATATGGGCTGAGTAATTGTTTTTAATTCACACTCAAGTGTGCTTATATGTATTTAATTGTGTTATGGGCACCAGCCCTGATACTCAGAGGTGCTTTCAAAATACAAGCTAATGAGTCTTGGGAGAGCAGTGTGAGAGATTACATTTTCAAGTCTTAGATCAAATGAACACATGTTCATTTTCTTCTTATCCGGAGGTGGCATTTAGATGCTTAACTATGGATACATTATTTTTTTCACAGGCAAGACATTTGGCTCCTTAGTCAACTGCTTACTTGGGAAGACTGTTGAGTTGGCAGCTATAGCCATTTTCCATTGTCAGAAGTGAATAAAATTGCAAGTTCTGGGATGATTCTTAAAAAAAGAACAAAACAAAACTTCTTTTTGTTCTCTCACCAAACACATATGGATCATTGGAAGAAGAAAGTGTTTTCCTTCTGTATCTAATTAAGCTTTCATGCATCCCTGGCCTCCATTAAGTTAGAAAAAGAGAGACCTTGTATAAATGAAGTGGCGTATGTGAAAGAACTTGGAAACAGCAAAGCATTATACAATTCTAAGGCATAAACACTAGTGTAAATATCGTTGATTCTTCCATCTTTAGATGAAATCACCGCTACCTGAATATGTACTATAACCTCCTTATTTTAAATCTCATTACTGTAGCCTTGCTAGTTATTCCTTAAAACAAAGAAATTTTACACCACCAGAATGTACTGAAACCATTCTATCAATAAGGAAAATAATATTTCCCTCCTTATTTTTTTTTAAAGATTTTATCTTTTGCTTTTTCTCCCCAAAGCCCCCCGGTACATAGTTGTATATTCTTAGTTGTGGGTCATTCTAGTTGTGGCATGTGGGACTCCACCTCCGCGTGGTTTGATGAGCAGTGCCATGTCCGTGCCCAGGATTCGAACCCACGAAACACTGGGCCGCCTGCAGCGGAGCACGCGAACTTAGCCACTCAGCCACGGGGCTGACCCCCCTCCTTATTTTGCCTATACAAAATCTTCTCACTTATTTAAAAGACATTCAAGGAAATGAACTTATTGATCATCTACTATCTACCAGACACTGTTGTGTATCTTAGAAAATATAAGTGAAAGGGACAGAAATATTTCTCCTTGGACAGCTTAGATTCTTTTTTTCTCCCTCCATTTCTTCAATAAAAAAAGAGAGGCCAGCCGGCTAGAACACGGTAAGCTGAAGGAAAATGAAACCAGAAGAATTTAAGCTCTACCATATGGGGATCCCAGATGCCATGGTAAGGAGTATGCATTTCATTTTAAATACAATACAAATCTATGGAAGATATTAAACAATAGGAAACCATGGCCTGATTTGTCTTTTTATAAGATTTTTATTTATAAGCTTATTCTTTTTCTACTCATACTACTCTTAGACTTAAGCAACAGGATTCCACCCTCCTCAGCCCCATCATTTAGAAAACTCTGTATATCACAAACACACAAACAATAAATTGATTAAATAAGATATATCTACCTCTGTCTCTGGACGTGACGAGAAGCACTTGCACAGGGCAGCTTGTCACCATAAATACCTAGTTTTCAGATAAATGATGTTTAAACTGAAGGGCAATTCTTCTTCACTTCACTTGTCCTATGTCATAAGACTAAGAGGGACTGCGTTTTACTGCCATAAAAGTTTCTGAGTTGTACCCCTGTCAAAGTGAGAAACAGAACCACTCCAGTGTGCAAGGAGGATTTGAGGAACAGGAATAGTTAGGGAAGAGATAACTCAAACCCATTTTCTCAGGTAGCATGAACAGAAGAGACGCTGTCTCCTCAAACATCCTTTTCCAGGTGTGTCAGATGTTCTCATTTCCTTGCAAAGTGTTGTCCAATCCATGTTTCTGTGAATACTTACAAATCAATTCACTATGTACAGTCAAGGGATATTTTACAATTTTAAATAATTCCTGTTCTTTTTGAATTTATGGAAATGTACATCTAGATCAGGAGGCAGACCAGAACCCTATAGCTCATGCGCTAAATTGAACCCACTTTCTGTTTATAGAGTTTTATTGGAATACAGCAACACTCATTTGTGTATGTATTTTCTGTGGCTGTTTTTGTGCTACCCTAGCAGGTTGAGTCATTGCTACTGAGACCCTACAGCTCAAAAACCCTAAAATGTTTGTGACCCAGACCCTTATAGTAAGTTTTCTCTCACCTACATATACGTGAAGTGCAATGCTGATTCTTGTATATGCCTAAGATATTCCTTATGAGATGGTAAAAAAATAAGTGGCTAGCTGTGAAGGGTCCCAAAGGTAATTTCCCAAGAGAAGTGGGAAACCATGCCCACGCAGAACATACATCATTGTTAATAATAGCTTTATTCTTAATATCCCCAAACTGGAAGCCGCTCAAATGTCTGTCGTCAGTTTAATTGATAAGCACATTGTAGTATATCCACAAAATGGAATGATTCTCAGATATAAAAAGAAATAACTTTCCCATACACCCAACAGCATGCATGAATTGAAAAATACTATGCTGAGTGATAAAAAGCAAACAAAAAAAGAACGCTTATTACATGATTCAAATTTGAAATTTTGGAATAAGCAAAACTACTTTACATTTATAAACTAGTTCAGTAGTTGCCTGCAGCCAGAGGTATAGGGAAAGGAATTGACCGTAAAAATGCCTAAGTTGGAAAACTCCTAAAAATCTTTGGGCACAACTCAAGGACAAAAGGAACGGATCTATGGGGATTAGACTGATTTTATACATAGGATATGTAAGCCTAAAAGGAAAGTGTTTTCATGGATTGGAAGACTGGTTGTTTTTAAGATGTCAGTATTCCCCATATTAATCTATGGATTGAATGCAACCTCATTCAATATCCCAGCAGGCTTTTTCTTTGGTAATTGAAAACTGTTTCTGAAACTCATATTAAAAAATGTACCCAGAATATGCACAATAATTTTAAGAATAAAAACAAATTGCAATCCTGATTTCAAGCATACTATAAATAATGGTAATTGAGATAAGTGATATCAACTTAAGGATAGATTGTTTCATAAGTCTGAGGAACAAATAGATCATTCAGAAATATACCTACTCATATATGATCTCTTAATCTTTTACATAATGACAAAGTAATTAAATGGAGAAATTGTAGTTTTACTCTTTGTTTTTTCAAAAAGAATGGTGCTGGTAGGGGCCGGCCCCATGTTGTAGTGGTTAAGTTCAGTGCATTCCACTTCAGTGGCCCAGGTTTGTGGGTTCAGATCCCAGGTGTGGACCTATAGCACTCATCAGCCATGCTGTGGCAACAACTCATACATAAAGTGTAGGAAGACTGGCACAGAAGTTAGCTTAGGCCTAATCTTCCTTAGTAAAAGAAAAAAAAAAAATGATGCTGGCGAAATTGGACAGTCACATAAAAATGAACCTAACCTTTATCTCTCACCAAAATTAACTTGCAATGAATTATATAATAATGATATTATTTATATATTGATATAATAATGCTTATTTATGGGTAATGAGTCAAGAAGTAAATGAATATTTACATAAATAAATGAAAACTTTTAAAAATTATGAAAATTAGAGTATAGAGTTTCTAAAAGGAAACAGAGAAAATCTTTGTGGCCTTGTGTTAGTCAAAAATTTCTTAAATAGAACAGAAATAAAGCACAAACCATAAAAAGAAGAAATTAATAAATTACACTGCATCAAAATTTAAAACTTCAACTCTTCAAAGGATACTGTTAAGCAAATGAAAAGACAAGTCACAGACTGGGAGAAAGTATTTGCAAAGTACATATATGATGACTGACTTCTATTCAAGATAAATAGGTAAACAAAGTCCAGGTGTTGGTGAGGATGTTTGTGAAATGCAAAATGGAGCAGCCACTTTGGAAAACAGATTGGCAGTTTCTGTGAAATTACATAATCATGTGCTTACCATATGAACCAACCATCTCACTCCTAGGTATTCTTAAGAGATGGATGAAAACATATCTTCACACAAAGGCTGTATGTTAATATATTCAGGAGTCTTTTTAATAATTATCCCAATCTGGAAATAACCTAAATATCTTTCAAGTGATGCATGATTAATTAATCTGTAGTATAGCCATACAATGGAATACTACTCACCATAAAAGGGAACAGACTATTGATGTTGTCAGATATTTACCACAGCAAAAATATAGAGGACTCTAAAAAGCAGTGAAGTAAAAGAAACCAGACCCAAACGATTCCATCCTGTATGATTCCATTTATATAACCTTCTGGGAAAGGCAAATCCAGAGGTATTCAGCTGGGTGTTTACTACAAAGGGAAACTTCTTGGGCTGATGAAATTATTCTCTTTTAATTTTGGTAATGGTTATACAACTGCTTACGTTTGTCAAAACTCATCAAACTCTTCACCTAAAAAGGATGAGTTTAACCATATGCAAATTATACCTTATTTAATCTGACTTAAAAAAAGGTAAGAAAGTTTAACAGAGCTGAGGGATATGGATTTCCAGATAGAAAAGGAAAAAAAGAAAAAGAAAAAGTTTCAGGTCACATCAGTATGAAACTTGCGAACATTCATGATAATGAAAAAAGTCCAGAATTTTAGAGAGAGAGAAAAAAGACCACAAATAAAAGATCGGACGAACATCAAATTTATTCAAGGAATATTGGAAGCTAAAAATAATGGATGATGGCTTCAAAATGATGAGGACATCTTTCTAATGTGGTTCTTTCTATACCTAGCAAACTGTCAATCAAAATCATAAAAAAATTCACTCCTTGTGAACCCCTTCTCAGAAAGCAGCTATAAGATATACTTGATGAAAACAAAGAAACTAACCAAGAAAAAGAAAGACAACGGAATAAGAAAAGAGGATATCCAAATACTGGAAATATGAATTTGTGGTTTGTTGGTGAATAGAGCTCTCAGGATGAAACCTATTCAGAAGCTTAGAAATCAAATAATATCAATTGGAATGGAGAGAAGGGAAGATTCTGGGAAGAATTTGGCAAAATAAAAGACTAATAAATGGATTAATTCATATTTAAAACAACCAAAGCTGATTTGAATTCTATCAGAAGATTAGGGATAGATTACTTTTTAGGAAAACAGAGAACCTAGCAATTTAAAAAAAAAGTGGAAACAAATATTAACTCCAGGAAAACTAAGTAATTGAATACACAAGGAGATATTTCATAGTTTGATACATGATTCCATAGTGGCTGATAGTTTCATAATCATAATAGGGTATGCTAAACATTGACTTTAAAATACCCTAAAAGAATGTTCAGGGAGAACAAGCTAATCCAAAATTTAAATGGAAAAGTAAAAAACCAAATATTGGCAAGACAATGATGGTAATAATAATAATGATAGCTAATACTTAAATAGTACTTCGTCTAGTCTTCCCCAAAACCTTAGGTAGAATAATTATTAACTCGATTTTTTTTCAGATGAGAAAACTGAGGCACAGATATTAACCTCCTTAATATTGTGCAAATAGTTAGCAGTGTGACTGGACTTTGAACCCAGCTGCTTGTATCTACAGTCCTTGCTCATAACCACTGGGCCATGCTGGATTCCCATTGTCAGACATCAATACTTATCACACTGTAGAAATAAAAAATGTTGGTTTATTTTTAATAGAAGAGCAAAACAGTGCAAAACTCAAAATACATATGTCCATTAATATGTGGCAACTTGACTAAAGAAGAATTGTGAATAAATGTGAAATTGATGGAGTATTCAGTAAGTGGCGTAGTATGGATGATAATCCACTAGGAAAGAGAGCGAGAAAGACAGTGGCTGGGAATGGTGGTAATTCGTAAAATAGGGTTTTATTAATAATAGATGAATTGTGTAAGTTTGTGGGAATTATCCAATAGAGGTGGAGAAACTGATGATGCAAAAGGGAGATTATGTGCAGAAGCTAAATCCTTAAGAATCGAGATGAGAGTGGAATGATTCATCAGCCTCTGATAGGCTGACTTTCTTTCCATTGTAACAAGAAGAAAGGTAAATGTCATATTCGGATGTCTATAGCTCTGTAGAAATAGTCAACTGGGAAGTGAAGAACTACCAGGTACAATGGAACGCTTGTTAAGTGTCGTGTTCATAGACTAGCAGTGAAACCAAACATAGATTGGAGTGATTTTTCACAAATTACATTCATTTAATTTACTTTGGAGAAATCAGGTGCTTGAATGCACCAACTTTAGGGTTTTCTCAGGTTTATACTCTTGAGAGGGATAGGAGCAAGTTTGGTGATGTTGACAGGGGAGCGACTGTAGAAAAAGTGCATGAAATCCAAGGTGGGCATTGGAAATAGCCGGGACTTAAGAACAGGGAGCCATGATGTGCAGAGCAAAGTATATGAGTGAATGGATTAGAAGTTTTGAAAATGCTCAAGACTTGTTGCAATGAGGGCAGGAAAGATGCTAATTTTATGGGGTCTTAAAGCTGGTATAGTTTGGAGGCTCCTCTTTAAGCAAGAGAATGCAAAAATATCTTGCTTTTTAAAATTTTACAAAAATATGTGAACTCATTGCCAGATCTCTTCCCAGAGACTTGGATGATACTCCTACAAGTGAGCAATTGAAAATGTAAGCCTTGTTAGCTTCAGTAATTAAGAGGAGGGAAGATGTTTGTCCGAAAGTTGGAGGCACAAAGTGTAGATTGCAAAGGTGTTGCAATTGCTGGTAGTTGCAAATTCTATGGTTTGAACATGAGGGAGAAAAGATCACTGGAGGTGAAGAAGAAAAGAATAAAAAAGGTAGAGGTTTGAATTAATCTTTCCAAAGCATGGGAAGAACACAGAAAATTATATGCCAGAAGTAGAATGAAGATGCAATCAGCGGTCCTGACACTAAAGCTTTCAGTTAATGTCTTATTTTTCATCCTGGGACCTTTATAGCTTCTTGCCTCCCTTCTTTATTTTATTGAATATGGGCTAAGAAGCTGGGCAAGAAAACCCCAAAAATATAGTGTCCCAAAAAAAGATGATAGAAGGACTTTTTCTCCTTTGCTTAGGAGTCCAAAGGTAGGCAGAGTTGTGAGAGACAGTAGAAGTCATCCCCAATCCTACAAGACTGTCTTGGGTGCTTCTTGTATGTATCCCTCCACACCCTATACTAGTTTTTCTCCTTTTGATCATCCTGAGTTCCTTCTGTCTTGCTTCACTGTTCCCAGGGTATGGTGCTTGACCTTATATTCAAAGCTGGTTCACAATCACATGCATGTTTCCTCCATTTAAAGAAGTAACATAGAAGGTGAATACACTTCTATTCATATTGTATTAGTGAGATCTTAGTCTTCTTGACAGCCTTCTAGCTGGGAACCATAGTCTTCATCTGGGTGGCCATGTGTTCTGTTAAAGGTGATATAGTACCAAGGTGTTCATGACTAAATATGTAAAGGGAACTAGAGATTGGGCACATTCACAATCTCCTTCATACCCCTTCATTAGTATTCCTCTGGTTAACACATTTCAAAGCCCCATGCCCTTGAGGAAGCCTTCTCTAACTCAACAAACTGGATTATGCGACCCTTCTATATATTCCCACAGCACCCTATGCTTATAAATTTTGCTATAGTATTTATTCATCATGATCTTCCTTTATACTCTAGTATCTGATATGTTCACAAGTATCTACAGTTGAATATATGTATGAATGGATAAATAATTGATGAGCCTCCTTTCATTTTAGCTAAGGTTCAATAGTTGTTTGCTCATTCCTACTCTTTTCATTTTTCTTGTAAGTGCTTCATTTCTTCCCTGTTCCACCTTCCTGTCCGTAATGTTAACCTCCCACACAATAACATATATTAGAACTCAAATGAATGTTAAGACCTATAGTTTAATATTTATTAAAATAAAACGTACTAGAGTGCTAAATAGTGTAATATTGGTTACAATGAGATAGAAAAAATTGAGCTTGAGGTCCAAGAAATTATTTAATGGAGGAGGCATTTAAAATAATTGGAAAGAAGTCAGAGGGCAATTGAGGCAAGGAGAACTCTCCAAATACTAATATATTAATCAATTACTTCATTTATTCATTTTTCTCATTAAGCATTTATTGAATGACTATCATATGCAAGTGCTTAGCCTGTGTAATACTTACAGAGGACTGAGTCACTGTTTCTATATATGGTGAGCCACTCTCTAAGATTTTGTAGTAGATTTGGGGAAAATATTATAAAATAAATAGAAAGATATTCAAAACTTGAAATGCTTTATCTTCAACTGGAAATTTATGGATCTCACATTATTTCTTATTTTAAAAGGTTCCTATCTTTTGGTATCAACAATAAATCAGCGTTTTCAGGTTGTACCAATTGTTTTATGGCTTTCGAAGCAACTGCAAAGGACACCATTGACAGGCTTTCAAATATATCCCAGACCAAAACAATAAAAATAAATAGAAGAAAACAATATAATCTTTCTGACATTTCCATGAAAATTGAATGCTCTTCTTCTACAAACACAGAAGAGCAGTTTCATTATTGAATGCCAAGGATCACATATCCATAAAATACCAAGAGATTTTGCATGTCATTCAATCACACAGCTGACATTCTTCAAGAAAAACTGCTTTGCAGTGAGATGGAATGCTTTAATGAGCTAATTAGTTAGCTCGGGAAGGTGATTCTATGACATGACTTATAGAATTACTCTGAAATATACCTATTCTTGCTGTTAATTTACAATAAATCATATTACCCTATGGATCTAATGCTAATATTTATTTTAAAAATGGAAATCCTATTTAATAGCATTTATTTTTTGTATGGCAGGCTATTGATCCTATTATAGGGCTTTTAATACTTTCATTCTGAAATATTTCATTCTATTTAGTGGAATATAATTAGCTCTACCATCAGTGTAAATGTTTGATGTATAGATCTTCTCTGATAATATATCAAGATAGAAAGAAACCGAGTTCTAGTAGTCATTTTTGTACAGCTTTCTAGTCCCTTTTTCAGACTTAAACATCACTATACTCTTAGAGACATGGAGGATAGGGACCATTGCAGTGTTTATTTTTTAACTTGCTAACCATGTCACAAAAGACTTGGCATATAAGCAGTATTCAGAAAAGAAGCTTGACTGAATGAAATGCTAGCAATGAAAATAAAAACACCACATGATTGCCCCTTGCCTTGCATGATATAACGCTTTGATGTGCTAGGACAAGTCAAAATGCACATCAGGGACAGTGGAGGGTGGGTCTAAATATTAGGGAACACAATTAAGCATCAACAGCAAAGGGCTAGAAGCAGGATCTAGATTTTTGAGAATCAAGTTGAAAGAGAAGGGAATATTTTATATTGGGGCAGTTCCTTTAAATGATGTTTGTTCTATCTGGCTCATATGTATGGTTGGGAACGGGTGTACTATTCAGCTGGCTAAAAGGGCCAGTACATTTAACTCATTATTTGTGTCTCATCTGGCTTGAATTTTCCAGCAAAACAACTATTAATTATTCTTCGAGCCTATGCTGTCACCCTTTTCCCTCTTGCATGCTGCTGCTCTTGTCTGGTAGTGAATGACCCCTCCATGTATTATAGTCCTACATGAGTTTCAAGGCAAAGCTTTGGCAACTTCTCTTCAGCAACACCACTCCCAGTTCAAGTAGATCTCTGCACCACCGTAAGTTATTCTCCCTGCATACTTAAGATCTGGGAACATGTTTTGGTGACTATATTGGTGAGTGATCTCAACAAAAACAGAGATATAAATATAGGTATAGATATGTCTACAGTCATATGATTGTAGATCTCAATCACGTGATCCAATTCCTTAAAATAAATCTTTTTGTGTATCTACAAATATCTATAGATATAGAGATATCTATCTATAACTATATATACAAATATAGCTCTATAGATATATAGATATACAAAGAGGTTTATTTTAAGGAATTGGATCATGTGATTGTGGAAGCTTGGTGAGTCCAAAATCTGATAGGGGAGGCTGGCAGGCTGTAAACTCAGGAAAGAATTGTGGTTTAAGACCAAAGGCCATCTGCTGGCGAACCAGATAGAGCTGATGTTGCATATGAAGTCCTAACGTCATCCACTGGAGAATTCCTGCTTGCTCTGAGGAGGACAAACTTTTTTCTATTCAGGCCTTCAACTGATTGGATAAGGCACCCGCCCCCCCATATTATGGAGGGCAATCTGCTTTATTCAAAGGCCACTGATTCAAATGTCTCATCCGAAACTATCCTCACAGAAACATCCAGAATAATTTTTGACCAATATGGGCACTGTGGCTCAGCCAGGTTGACACATAAAATGAACCATCACAGCCACTGTTGTCTCCTCAGTTTCTAACACAATTGATATATCTAACACAGTTGGTTGAGTTATACATTTTATTAGCAACAAAATATTGATTAATAATAGCCAGATTGTTATTTTACAGGGTGTGAACCTTCCATTTAGAAAAGAATAGGAGAGGTTAGCCACTGTGTCTGGCTTCGCTTTCTCTGAAGTTGTGTGTGCTACACACGTGTATGCTGGCTGCAGTCGAGGCTCTGTTACAAGTGAGCATTCCACTCAGTGTTTATTTTTAAAACCATTACAGTTAAAATCTTAAAATGTGTGCACGTCAAAATAATATATTGTTATATATGTTCATTACCATTAAAGGCAGAGAAAATTTGACACAAACTACGTCCTGTCATAAATTGGTTTTTTTGGCTTCTGAAAGAGCAAGTGAGAATCCATAACCTGAAACATACACACTTTAGAAAAAAGTTTATTTTAATAACTCAATAACTATTACACTATAAAATGAAAATATTATGTAACTAATTTCTAAGTTTGTTGTTAGAAAAATCAACCTTTCAATTCGGGATTAAAAATATTTCCGGAAACCCATTCTTTATGCTTTTGGTTTTTTTTAATTCTGCATAATTTGTGTTTTAAATTTACACCTTATAATATACTTTCTACTTTTTTGTAATCTTAATTTAATATTGTTTAATGTGCTCACTTGTTTAGGGATTTCTTAGTAAAGTTGATAACATAGAAAAATCAATTTTGCAGTCATGATACATAAAATAAATATTTATCCAGTATCATATATACATTTTAATAAATTACCTTGGCTTTGATACTCCAAATTATTGTATTGTCTTATTAATAACTAATTTCATTATCCTTCCCAATTTATCTTTGAGGGAAGATGTTATCAATTTCTGCCTAAAGAAATTAATAAATATGAAAATATTCCAAGTTAAAGATGAAATTGTTTTACAACAGGGAAATGAGTGGAAAATAAGGCATTTATCCAGCCAATTCCTATAAGGAATACGCATTGCTCCTGTTACTTGAGTAAATCTTAGTCTATTCCTTCAATTATCAGACTAATTTCGATGTTTTACTTAACTGACCAAAAGATGACTCATGTTCACGTCATGTGTAAATCTTTGGTCCTATTTTCTGATCTTCAAAGGTGACCAACATGAAATGTGTTACGTATGATTCTTTCAAAAATGCCAATAAAATGACCCACTCCTACGTTTGAAAATACCTCAGAGAAAAGACTATATCATTTACTGTGTAATTTTTAAATTATTGCTTCAAGAGTTCCACAAATGGAAGAACAAACTTCTGCTGAAATATCTGTAGGAATGGGAAACTCACTAGTTTCTGACAAGGCTCACTCTAATCTCAGGTTGTTCCAGCTGTCAGGAAGTCAGTCATCCCTAACCAGAACTGTCCCTCCTCGATTTGTCTTCTTCCTTTAGCTCTAGATGTGCCTGATGGGAGCTACTCCCAGCATCTTATCCAGATTTACACCTCTAGGGGAAATAGAGACATCTGAGAATCCACTCACTCGGAATGGAATTCTATCCCCAAGAGTTGAAGCAAGGAGATCCACAAAGGTATATCCATGTCTGAGAATGAGCAAAGGCCAAAAGCTAAATCCTTTTCTTTAAAAAAAAAAAAAAAAATTCAGAAATGTCATTGATCAAGCGAAGAGTTAGGACTGGATAACAACTGAGAAGAGGTCAGGAGCATGCTAGGGGTATCTGGCATGATTGCCTCTTCTAACACAGTTGGACATTTCAGCTGGACCCTCTGCCAAGTGTGAGGAGTATGTGTGTGTATTGAAACTACTGAATGGCATAGAGTCAACTTAAATTGTTATTTCTACTATTCCTTGATTCCTGATGTTACAGTTTCAAGTCAACCCAGTCTCTTAGTCACTCTGCTGAAATATGCCCTATTTCTCCCACATGCTTCTGAAACTAGTGTGACGGATAGACTGACTGACCAGTGCCAAGTCAGTACCACTGTCACTTTAATTGATCAAGACACTACATTCCTATAAATAAAGCCTAAACTTATATTAGCTATTTTTGGTAACTTGTTAATTGACTTATACTGAGCCAAGAACAATTACATCCTAAAGTATATATTGCTTCTTTTAGGATTCCAAGTGTCAGGCCTACATTTTTTTATGTTAAATTTAATCCTATCAGATTTGACCCAATATTCAAGACTGTTTTAGATTCTGATTCTGTTATCCAAAATGCTAACTCTCTCTCCTAGCTTTATGTCAGCTACAATTTTGAAAAGTACATGTACTAACTGGCAGAAAGTTCATAGTATAATTGTGGTAGTTTCTTTCAGCCAGGAGTATACCCAACATTATTTCCCCTGTTACCTAGACTTTGTCAACTTTATTGTTTGTTTTATCCTTTCATTACAGCCCTTTTAGGAAATAATTATTTCCCAAATAATTATATGAAAGATCAATTAAATATTTATCTGTTTTTAATCATTTATATCATCAAAATACATATACCAAGCCCTTATTTAGTGTTCAGAAATAATAACTCAGTTAATTCTTTAAAAAATCCTATGTGGGAGGTATGTACCATTCTTAGCCCATTTTAAAAGAGAGAAACTGAGGTACAGGGGAGTTAAGTAACTTGCCCAAAGTCATGGAGCCAAGTAAGTTGCAGAGCTGCATTTGAACCCAGCATGCCTTTCTTCAGAGTCTGTGCTCATAGTCACTAGTCTTTACTGACTTATATATTATAATGATTGTTAAATAAGACAACCCAAGATCTGCTCCTAAGATATCCCCACTCTGGATGAAGCAGATGTGCAAGACACACAATATTATGTGTCTTGACCCTTGGTGAAACTGGGAAGGCTGTGAATGGCCTAACTGTAAGTTCCCTCCCCACTTTGCTCCCTCGGATAATGACCTTAGCTAAACAACTCTCCTTCCCAAGGAGATCTGCTGCAGTTCCTAATTGTCCTGGAAAAGACAGCTTCAGTCCCTACCAGCAGGTGGAATTATTCAAACAAGCAATCACATCCTCCCTAAGGAACCAGGAGTCACCCAAAATCTTGATGCTACAAGTATTCTACCAAGGACCTTCCACCACCCCTGGTTGCTCAATATGCTCCAGAGTGCAAGCCCCAGGTGGCGCTGTATGGTGTGTGGTGTCCTCCTCCCCTAGGCTGTGAGTGTATGTGAACAATAAGCTGCCATTGATCTTATCTGTCCAGTGTCAGGTGTGTTGTCTTTGACCATCCCCGTAACTCTAGGGCAGGAAACGCTCCTTCACTCCTTCACCAGTGGAGTGAACAGGAAGTGATTAAAACAGACACCAGATGAATATAAGCAAAACAAGGTAGCCACATCTATAGATTCATCCTTTTGCACAGTATATGCATAATTTTACAGATGCTTTATTAACTCAGTCTTCATGTTTATAGCTAAATTATTAATGTGCTTCTTAATGCATTGTTGGAAAGTGGTGCTGCCATGATTTTTCTTTCTCTGACATTTCACCCAACAGGCATTCACCACTGTCGAGTGTTTACAGCTTTATTAGTCACTCAGCTGTTGAGTGCAACTCTTCAGCCATATGCAATGTGGCCACAAGCAATGTGATAACTTATGCTTAATGAGATGCTGCAGTGGCTTTTTCATTTCTAGTTTTAAAAGCAAAAACAAACAATTTTTGGCTTATAACGAGCCCCTAATATTTATGTTAAACTAAAAAATCATTTCTTTTTAAATTCTGAATGATTGATCTCAAACGGATGCTACAATTTAACTGGCATCATAATAATCTTTGAAAATGTTTTATTGGATAAGACATTGTGAGTTAAATTATAAGCATCTGTAAAGATGAGAAAAAGATAGATTTGTCATATTTTTCATTTCTTATTTAAAGGTTTTCCAATTTCTTTTGAATAGATTCTTCTTTTCCATTAGTGAGAGATTTTTCTGAATATCAATTGCGTCTTTTTGGCATATTTAGATGAAGACAGTGTAGCTGTGGCTTGCGTAATCAATTCTTTTAATCCCCCTTTCAATACCAACAATTTAAGCTTAAATATAAGAAAAATATTTTATAAAAATTTTCTTTTATTTTAGACTAGTACATAGACACTAGGTTTCAAATTAAATTTAAACTTCTATCTATTTAATAAAAAATATATTATTGTAAATAAGACAATAATGTGTATTACATCTTGTGTTTCTATGAACTGCAAGGAAAACTTCAAGATTTTGTTAAAACAATTTATTAGACAATGACATTTACAATATTTATAGCAGTATAGGCAAAGATAGTATAAACACAAAGTGCTGAAAGTAAGCTATGTTAGTCTCTAGTTAGTAAGTTAGTTTAGGGCACAGATATGTAGATTTGGACTCTAAACCTGCTATGGTAGAAAATTTTAGACTACACAAGAGTCAGCAGTACATACTCCATTAGCCGTCAGAGCAAAGATGTCATCATCATTATACAGCCTCTTGAAAATGCTGCCACTCGCTCATGAAGGAACAGGAGTGAAAAGGGGAAATAATGTATAAGTATTAGTATGGGAAAAAATTTTGACAATTCATATCCCTTGAAGGGATCTTGAATATCCCCAGGGTTCCTCAGTCAACACCATAAGAGCCACTAATAAATTAGAAAGAATAAAAGATTTAGACTCAGAGGATCTCAGTTTCAAATTATTCTTACAGTTTCATTTTACTTTAATAAGATATGTTCTATCTTTTTATGTTGCCATACAACACCAGAATTTATCAGGCTGCTATTTATCAGAAAAAACACCAATTAAAATTAATCATACCTTTTCCCCCCAGTATGTATGAAGCTAGCTCTATTGACAAATTTTCATTTTAGTAGTCTTCTATGAATCTGTTAGCATAATTAGACATAGTATTTCCTTGAACTATGCCTGCCTATCTATGTGTACATACGTAAATGGATATGTGTTATACACACACACATACGTGCATATATACATACACTAAATTATTTATATATTATAGCCCATTAATAAGTTTATTATTAGGTATCTTTGGATAAATAGATATCTAGACTAATCTATGCTATTCATTTTCCTTCAAAAAAAACCAATTAATGCTATGTTATATTTCTTATACCAGGGTCTCTATCCCTTCATATACTCATTTAATGTGTCATAATTGGTCAAAATTAAGAGTATGAAGGAATTCTATTTGAAAATAGCAGAATAAAAATTCCCCTTCCAGGTATGTCATAGTAGGTCATTTGAGGCCAACTCTTCCATTGCAGCAAGTATAATAAAAGAGGGAAAAAAAATTAAACAGAGGGCCGTGGGAGCAGTGATGAGTAGGTGAACAGAGATGAACTATTCTAAGGGGAAATGACAAATAGAACCACCAGCTGTTATTTCCTCTAGGGAAATTTAACTATCTGTCCATCATGTGAAGAGCACTGCTCAAGATCATTGCTAGAGGAAAGAGAAATAAGTAAAAATTTTGCTGTCACTGGGGAGACTCTGGGATCAATGGGAATTTTGCATGGGTAACTTCCTGCACGACTCTCGGCCTAAGCTGGAGGGTAGGTAACTGAGCCAAAATACTCTAAAGTCAGTGTAAAATTGTCTTCAGTCTTTCAGAAAAGATTTTTAGAATGTCTATTGTTAATATACTCAAGATAATAAAGGCAACTCTTAAAAGGAACTAGAGAGAAAAGACAACCCTCAAAAAAATCACAAGAAGACTGACAGCTGACTTCTTAATAGAAATGGCGTAAACCAGAAAAACAGTGCAAGAATATCTTTGAAATGCTAAGAGAAAATAAATAATAATCTATAATTATTTATCCAGCAATATTATACTTTCAAAATAGTAAAGAAATGATAACATTTTTCAGAGACATAGCAAACGAAAACTGAGATAATTTACTGCTGGAAGTACTGCTCTAAAACAAAACCCAAAGATGGATCATGATTCCAGAGAGGAATGTAAAAATGTAGGAAGAAATAAAGAACACGGGAAAAGGTGACAATGGAGATAAGTATAAATGAATACGGATTATAGCCAATAATAATTGCAATGTCCTGTGGAATTTAATTTATATGTATAACTGAAAATGCATGAAAACAATAGCACAAAGGCACGTGAGGAATAAATGACGTGAAAAGGATTTAAATTTCTAACAGCATCAGATAAATAATGAAAGTAATAATTTAAATTGGACTTTAATAAGTGAAGGTGAATTTGGTTATCTCTAGGGTAAAATGTAAAAGGATAGCAAAAAATGTCTAACAGACAAGTTAATATACAAAAAAATGTATGAATACAAAAAGGTAAAGAAAATAGAGGAAGAAGTATAAAGTAGATATGCAGATTAGAAAGTAAATAGTAAAGTGATACTATAAGCCTAATTATATCAGTAATTTCATTAAAAATAAATGCAGTAAAATTAGAACATTTGTGTCTTGTTGGTGGAAATGTAAAGTGGTGTAGCCACAGTGGAAAATAGTTTGGCAGCTCCTAAAAAACTATAAATAGAACCACCATACAATCCAGCAATTCCACTTCTGAGAATATATCCAAAATAAGTGAAAGCAGGGTCTCTAAGAGCTGTTTGTACCCTCATGTTTATAGCAGCCTTATTCACAATAACTAAAAGGTGGAAACAACCCAAGTGTCCATTGGAAGATGAATGGATAAGCAAAATGTGGTTTATACATACAGTGGAATATTATTCAGCCTAAAAAAGGAAGGAAATTCTGACACACGTTGCAACATGGATAAACATTGAGGACAATATTCTAAATGAAATAAGCCAATCACTAAACGACAAATACTGTATGATTCCACTTATATGAGATACTTAGAGTAGTCAAATTCATAGAGATAGAAAGAATTGTGGTTGCCCAGGGCTAGGGAAAGAGGGAATGGGGAATTGTTGTTTAATGGATACAGAGTTTCAGTTTTGCAAGAAGAAAAGAGTTCTGGAGATGGATGGTGGTGATGTTTGCATAACAATGTGAATATGCTTAATACCACTGAACTGTGCACTTAAAAATGATTAAGATGGTTAATTTTATATTCCGTGTATTTATCGCAACAAAAAATTTGGAAAAAATACATAAGTGCACTGCACACTTCCAGTATGAGTTTAAGATTGTCAAATGATTTTTAAAAAGTAATATACAATATGTTGTTTACAAGATACACACTGTAAATGTTAGGACCCATAAAGATTAAAAACAAAAAAGATAAGGAAAATATAACGAGAGAAGAAAACTAGTATGGACAGTCCACAAAGATGTAGGGGTCAATTCAACAGGAAGATAGCAAACCCTAATTTTCTATGCATGCAATAACATAGCTGCAATATATATAATTTGCTTTTAGTTTTGATAACTGATGATTGTTACTGTGAATTGAGTTTCTCTCCTGAAAGACGTGTGTGTGTGTGCACCCATGCTAGTGCACTTTCCTCAGAGACAATGGTGGAATGACTGAAGAAAAGATTCCAAAAGACAAGGGGAATAGAGATTCCCTTAATGTAGCATAGGACAGTAGAACTGAACTGCATAAGGATGGCAGTACAGAGCATGGAAAACAGCCGCTCTCTCAAAGAGAAAAACTACTGGGAACCTTGAAATTTCCCAAGAACTTCCAAAGACCCAGCTGCCAAAACAGTAACACCACATGTCTGGGGGAAGTTGTCTTTGAGTTATTGAAAAATGACATTTTTGCTTTGCACATTTCTCTTTCAATCTCTCTCTCTCTCTTACTCCATATGCTACCATTTGACACTGGCTATGTTCTTACCTCCTCACTAAGGACAAATGATGGTAAACACCCAACATATTCCTGAGTGTTTTCTAGGAGATAGGATAACTTGAAGGTCAGGTTCTCAGATGCTTCATCTCTAGACACCTAGGTTTCCATCCTGTCTATTTGACTTCCATGGACTTCCCATATGGATAATTCTATACTTTCTATGTTATTTCTGGTGTTCCATATTAAATGGGCAAGTTGGCAATTTTGTATCCCTTATTCTCTCTTTATTTTGACAACCCTTACAAGTAAATGTTTCCTATACAGCCCTTAATAAATATTTCTGTGAGAGAAGAGCTGCAACATGCAGAGAATTATGACAATAATCCTGGGTCTTGTGATTGGGAGGGTCTCTTAACTTTCAGACCCCAGAAGCCATTTCACTGGTCAATGGTGGTTTGTACGAGTGTTTACAATAAGTCTTCAGATGGCCCCTCACTCCACCACAGATAAGTGAGAAAATCCACTGGATTTGGAGAAGTCAGATATGTCTTGTACCAAACCCTTCTACCTAGTAGGTATATGTCTGCAGACCTCTCTCTTCTCTCCTGGGTTAAGAAAACAACTCTGGAGTCAAATTTCCTGAGTTCGAATACCAAGTCTGCTACTTTTTAGGTATATGATTTGGGAAAAGTTAATTAAGCTCATATTTATCATCAGGGAAGTGAAAATAATTATAGAGTATACTTTATATGTTGTGTTACAATGATTAAGTGACATCTGCAAATCTCATTAAAAAAATGCCTGACACATAGTAAATGCTGCATAACCGATCGTTGGATATATTTACAAAAGACAGTAAGTGGACACGACCTGGATAAATAGAAGAATTTTCATAAATATCAAATGTGATACTGTACATGGAAGAGCTTTAAATATTTTTAATGACTACGGAATGTAACATGCTATCTTTGAATCACTGAAACAATAATGTCAATTAATACACACTTCTCTCCTCATATATACTCTTAATTCATACTGATTAATCATAGGGTGAAAAAGACAGAAAGTTTGTTGTATAATTGTTTTGCCTTTGTGATTTCATTTTGCCTTCATGAATGTCTATGCTCTTTGTAATATGTCTTCAAATTTGCCCATGTCACCTCGGTAAACTTGCTGATGATTTGGGAATATGGTGCCATTTGTCTAAAGACTTAATTCATACCCTGGGAATAACTTTCCTTTCCTGTTGGATCTCTCTCCCGACTATGCGGATTATCATCATGAAATATTATTCTAGTGATTAAATATATTTGTCAAGTTACAAATGAATGAGAAATATGTGGTTTCTGCTGAGAAGATGCTTTCAGGTCATTTTATGGGTAATCAATTGGTCAGCATTAGGGAAAAATTAATATGAAAAATATAATAAAAAGTAGTTACTATGAATCTTTTCGTACAACTCTCTCCATATACTGTTAATACTGATAGAAGTACAATGCCTTTTTCTATAAGTTTTCTGTGTGTGCCTATGCATGTGTCTGAGTGTGTTTTAATTTTCCTAATGAGAAAAGCAAAAGAAAGAAATGTGCCTAACTTGTCAAATGTTAGTGGCCACTGTGCCAATTTCTTCATTTTTAAGCAAATTTTTCTGAAAGAGGCTTATTTTTATTTTTACTGTGAAGATGTTCCGCATAAATGCACATTGATTACACTATCAGAGTATATCACAAGTGTTTTCAAAGATGAAATTTAAAGTAGGCCACACCACTACTAAAAATTTGGTGGAGATGGGAAGTTTGTGCCTGAAACTCTATGAAAGATATTGTGAATATATAAATAAATTTAAAAGGTTTATGCTGTCAGGCTTATTTTTATCTTTTAATTACTGAGAAGGAATTTTTGTAATTTGAGGTTCAGAGGCCATATATCTCTCCCTACAAAGGAGAATGATTCATTAAAAACATTAATTCTGTTCTGAGCTGCAGTACAGCAAATTAGACGCCATTCTCTGCTTGGAGCAAGATTTAAATCAAATTATTAGAGAATTCCTGCAAGGAAAGTAAAAGGAAAGCTCTTATAAATAGTTATCAAGAATGTCATGCTTTTATATATATGTACCTACAATTTGGTACCCCACAAGAGGTAATTTCACTCTTATCGATGGAAAATGTACTCTAAATAATATCCGCTTTCCTTGACTCACCACTAAGACAAGCTTCAAATTCACAGATGTCGGCAATGTTAAGATATATTTTTAAAATTCCTTCTCAAAAGCTCAATCTATTTATTTTTAAAACATGTTATTTTTAAAAAGTCACTAATTTTTTTAAATGAGGGCACTGACAGTAAATGATATGGTCACTTCAATAAGCCTTTTTATGTATGTTTTTCGCATCAAATTAGTTTTTTATGTAGAAGTGTCCTATGTCCTAATAAGTATTATTGTGTTTTATATTTCCATATTCTTTTCTATATAAGGCTAGCTTTGAAAATTATCTCCTTTTAAACATATTTATGCCCATTATAGTTGAAATATTCTTCTCTACACTTATAAAATTATCCCAATTATTATTTTGCCTTGCATACCTTTTTCCTACTTTCTACTCCATTTTAGTTAAAAATGAAGCCAAATAAACCAAGTAAAACAATGAAACAAACAAAACTATTGTTGTTGCTAGTAGATATGAGTATTCTGTATTGTGGAACAAGATCTAAGATCAAACATAAAAGGTCTATGATTGCCTCGTGGATTTCTTAATAATATATCCAAATCATATCCAGTCCATTTACGTTGTTTATAAGGAAGGAATGAGTGGACAACATAAAACAAATTCTTCCATATGACTGGAGAATAGAGCTAAAAGAGCTTGTCTTCCAATACTTGAAAGATGGTTACGTGAAAGGCCCCCTTCCTTTCAAAGCTTTCCGGGATGAATTGCTCTCAAGTGAGGACTAGAAAGTATTGAGTGGGTTGGGGGCTGCAAGGAGCGAGGTAGATACTCATTGACAAAAACGTTCATGTGAAAGTCATCTGTTAGCTTCTCAAGGTTGCTGGAAAGGGGAAATCTGCAGTAAAAATGGAAATACTGGATGAACCCTTTTTAATGTGTGCAGTGAAAGATGAACGCACACATGTATGAAAAAAGTTATGTTTTAGTTGGCCGCATAACATATTATTTCTAGACACACTCTAGATGTGAAAACTTATGTCTTCCGCTAAGGGCCTTTGGTCTTTAGGAGCGACCTGAGGCCACACACCATTTGCTTTCCATGAAACTACAGAGTTTGGCCTGCCTATTTCCTTTTACATTAAAACATTATGTATTTCTGTATACCCAGCTAAGCTTATTCCTACCCTGTCACTTTCCGAAATGATCTTAGGTGGTTTTTAAAAATATATGCGACAGGGGCTGGCCCCGTGGCCGAGTGGTTGAGTTCGCGCGCTCCGCTGCAGGCGGCCCGGTGTTTCGTCGGTTCGAATCCTGGGCGTGGACATGGCACTGCTCGTCGGACCACGCTGAGGCAGCGTCCCACATGCCACAACTAGAGGAACCCACAGCGAAGAATACACAACTATGTACCGGGGGGCTTTGGGGAGAAAAAGGAAAAAATAAAAATCTTAAAAAAAATAAAAAAAAATAAAAAAATAAAAATATATGCGACAGTTACAATGGTGCTAGGAGCTGAACATCTCTAAATTCAAATGTTGAAATCCTAACCTCCAATGTTATCATATTCAGAGGTGTGGGCCGTTGGGAGGTAATTAGGTTTAGATGAGGGCCTGAGGGTGGGGCCCCATGATGGGATTTGTACCCTTATGAGAAGAGGAAGAAGTGTGCACTGAAGAAAGGCCATGTGGATGTACAGCAAAAAGGCAGTCATTTACAAGTCAGGAAGAGAGGTCTCACCAGGAACCAGATCTGCCTGCTCCTCCGTCTTGGTCTTCCCAGCCTCCAGACAGTGGGAAATAAGCACCAGTTGTTTAAGCCACCTCGTCTGTGGTATTTTGTTACAGCTGCCCAAGCTGACTGAGACAAATGGCAATGAAATAAGACAAGAAAGAGGAGTACAGAGAAGAAGCGGAATATAGGGTGGAGATGCTCTACTGACTTGCGTAGCAAAGATGGAAATATAATCAATTACAATAGTCAAGTGTTCCATTAAATTTTACAAAATTGAATTTGTTTAGAAGAAGCAAAATTGTTGCTTCTGTTTTCATGTTGAAGCATGAAATACCACTCCCCACCTTATCCCCAGATTTTTCTAAAGAGGGTAAATAGTGCGTGATATGGCAGACAAAAAAAAGAAAATCAACAGCAACTCCAAAAGAGGCACAATGTCAAGTTTATTTGTGAATTTTGAATTCTATTTTTCGTAAAGAGACATGAGGTGGGTGGGTCCATGGAGCTGAGCTGATGGTTGAGAAACATTAATATTTTAAGGTCCTTATAAGTAAGTTTTCTAGTCTACTTGACCTGAGAATAAAAATCCACCAGAGTTTGAGACCTGGCTTGAATCTAAGCTATGTCCATGAGTGCATGTGAAACAGGTCTGACAATTCAAAGGGGCAGGATCATCGGAATCCTATTTGCTTGAGGAAACTAGGAGTTTTAACAATATCTTGCTGTGATGGAAGATCATGAAAAACATAAGTGTTTGGTCAACTAACAGAAGTTTCATTATCTGTGGGAAAAGGTAATTCTGAATAGCACATGTTGCCATCCTACACTCCAACCACCACTAGACTATTTTTGAAGGATGGAAATAAACTCCTCTGCTACATTTTAAGTCTTGGTAGCAAACGGGGTTGAAAAAGTGATAAGCAAAAATTATGCAATGTATTGGAGCAGAGTTTTACTTTGGAACTTCTCCAGAAATATATTACACAAAGGAAGCAAAAAGTCTGAATAATATGCAAAATCATTGCACGGTTTTTGCACCTAAGAAGGTCCATTGCTTTAACACAGGCAAGAGATGAGAAAACAGGAGGGACGTAGCAGTGCTGAGTGGAAGGCGCTAGGGTCTATAGAGAGACAGGAGTGCTTCACAGACGCAGGTGTGCCCAGGGCATCAGCAGGAGTCCAGCAGGAGCAAGAATATCTCCTACTTTGTTCTCTCTTCTGCTGAGCATCCTTCAGGACTGCTGTGTATGCCAGATGCTGCACAGATGCTGATCAGAGAGCTGACAGGGCTTGATTTTTATTTCTGCTCTCCTGCAGATAGAATGTTTGTGTCCCCCAAAATTCATATGTTGATCCTAACCCCTCAAGGTGGTTTTCAGAGGTGGGGGCCTTTGGGGAGTGAATAGCTCATGAGGGTGCAGCCCTCAGGAATGGGATTAGTGCTCTTAGAATCTTCGCTGAGCTCCCTAGTGCCTGCCATCACGTAAAACACTGAAAAGACCCCCTGAACCAGAAAGCAGGCCCTCACAGGCACAGAATTTGTCAGCACCTTGATCGTGGACTTCTCAAGCTCCAGAACTGTGAGAAGTAAATTTTTGTTATTTGTAAGCCACCTAGTCTGTGGTAATTCGTGATAGCATCCTGAACGGACTAAGCTATGCTCCAACCTTTCCCCCCCATTCATGAAGACTTTGTAAGGGATTAGGGTCTTGTAATTGTGATGTAAGTAAGAGCAAATGCAACAGACAATACACTGGAAGATAAAGAAAGGTGGATGACTGGTGTACTTTTCAGAAAATATTCTAAATTTTTTTTTTCACAAAAAAAGCATTTAGAGAAATTTGAAAAGCAATAAAAGTGGCAGTTATATTGCCTGCAAGTAGTTTAGATTGTAGGCCCTCCATGTGCCCATTAAAGGCTCATCTAAGAACTTTAAAAGCCAACCAAGTGGAAAGTGGGATTGACATATTCATTAAAACCAAAGCACTTAACCAAACTCTCACTTGCAAGGAAGGACACTTCTTTAAATGGTGACTACAGACATCAAGATGTTAACCCTTGAGTCTCTTTCCTATATACAAACACAGAAACTATTGAAACCTCCAAGTACTTATAGTCATGACGATTTGGACTTGAAAAATATCTGACAGGGCTAGCCCAGTGGCGTGGTGATTAAGTTCATGCCCTCCGCTTTGGCCACCCCCTGTTTGTGGGTTCGATCCTGGGCACCGACCTACGCACTGCTCATCAAGACACCCTGTGGCAGTGTCCCACATGCAAAATAGAGGAAGATTGGACACATGTTAGCTTAGGGACAATCTTCCTCAAGCAAAAAGAGGAAGATTGGCAACAGAGGTTAGCTCAGAGCCAATCTTCCTAACAACAACAAAAAAAGTTTGTCCCCTGAGCATTACAACTCCCAATAATGCAGCGGTGAGGCAACTAATTGAATAACCACCCCAGAAAGTTTTCCAAAATCTGTTGAAAATAATTGATAGCACCTGCTTTTGTGAATTAGTGACTATACACCACTCATTTCAAAATGCATCCAATAAATATATAATTTTGGATTTTATCATAGCTTATTTCTCTCTTCCCCCAAAGGAATTCTGTACCAAGACCAATTAGCTCTGAGCTTACTCCAAATTTGTTACGATAACACCATATCATCATCTTAGTAAAAGATATTTACCTAGGAATGGGACAAGGAAGTAGATATCCTCAGTGCATTCACAATTATTTCAAATTATCAAGTCACTAATTGAGAAGAACATGGAAGTGGGAGAAAACAAGATCCCTAATCCTAAATTACAGTATTCGAAATGGTTTGGTCTACCAAGAGATGTTTCTACCAACCCAAACTCTGGCTTCAGGGTCAGCTTCTGTTTAAACATCCAAAGATTTTTGATGAGTTTGCAGAACTTAGAACATGATAGGTTCCTTTCTCCCAAATCGGAGATGCAAGAGCAATGTAACGGCAAATAATTGTCAACGGCTCCAGAAAGATTTCTCATTTACTTGAAAAAATAAGTTTATCTGGTATCTCTTTGACTATGAGCTTCCATAATCTCATGGATCATACACCAAATTTTCTCTGACCTATCAATTGAAAACTACAAGGTGTCCACGTGTTACCTGAGAACTTAAATTCCTAGTCTTTATAAAGAAAAGAAAGTTCCCTGCAATATCACTCTCTTATTACAACCTTTGTAGTAGTTTGTATTATACTCAGTTTGGGAATAATTGTGCTTAGAGCCTTCTTGCTTTCCATGTAGAATGTTGGCTGGATAATCACCCACTTTCAGTACATCATTGAGAGCCCTTCTACATACTGTTTAAATAAAAGGTAAAGGATAGCCTCCCTCCACCACTTGTTCCACTGACCCCTGGAACTGTAGATTCAGTGGTTTATTTTATATTATACTTGCGAAGAGATGGGCTAATTTAAGCCGAAAGGAAGGATCACATTTGTAAATTTAATGTGAGTGAAAAAATGGGGGGTGGAGGGGGAATGCATGTTGCAATGGCTTTTGTGATGTGTCAACTTGGCTAGGCTACAGTCCCAGTTATACAATGAAACACGAATTTAGATGTTGATGTAAAGGGAGTTTGCAGATGTGATGAAAGTTCCTAATCAGTTGACTTTAAGTAAAGGAAATTATCCTGGATAACCTGAGTGGGGCTGACTTAGTCAGCTGGAAAAGCAAGGCTGATGTTCCTAAGAGACAGAAGAAATTCTGCTTATGGAGGACAGCTTTGACCCGTATCCCTGGACTTCCATCCTTCTCTGATCTTCCCCTCCTGGCTGCCTACTCTGTGGATTTTGTCTTGGTTGTTCAGCTCCCACAACTGTGTAAGCCAATTCCTTTTAGTAAATCTCTCTGTGTGTGTGTGAGTCAGATATATGTAACATATATCCTGTTGCTAGGTATCCTACTGATTATATAGCCTACTGATATGTATCCTTCTGACTTGGCTTCTCTGGTTGAACCTACACTGATACACATGGAATCTATAAGTTGTCGTGATAAATTTTCTTTCATCACCTGTTCTAAAGCCAACCAAGGCACTTTAAAAATATGTACATATATTATTAATATATGTGTTATATATTATATATATATATATTAGATTTGGTTTTTGCTTTTTTGGGAGGGGCAGAGATGGGTGGGTTAGTTTATTAGTTTATTTCAAACTCTGGCTTTTGATAAATTTCTGCAGAACTTCATCTAACCTATTTAAGAGCTCTGAGGCATCTTGAAACTATTCTCCTAACCTAGAGCTCAAAATCTGAGACCTAACTGTGCTCAATCAGGATGCATTTAAAGCCCATTGTAGATGGTCAAAACCTTGACTTCATGAGACAAAAATTAAATCACTGTATAGTCTAAAATAGTAAAACCATGACTTGAATTAAAAATTTTTCCTAATTTGTCACATTCAACGTTAGCCATGTAATATTATTATTATTGATGATTCAAAATAATGCCTCATTATTAAACATTAGATAATAGTTATGAATTATTAAAAGTGAATGACAAAATCACATACTTTTTTTTCACTTAGATTAGCAATATTTTAAAGCATTGGGTAATAGTTCATATTGAGGAGGGTAGCAGAGATGTGAGAACCTGCATAGAAAGCTGGTGAGAGGAAATCAGTGTAGCCGTTTGGGATGGGAAATTGACAGAATTGTATGAAATTTCAAGTGAGTATACACCGTGACCTAAAGATTGCATTTTGGGCATGTATTCCAGAAAAACTTACATGCATGCTAGGAGGCACAGAAAAGAATGTCTATTGCAACATTCCACGTCACAGTATAAAAAATGGAAGCGATATAAATGTCTATCTTATAGGGATGGTTTAATGGCATCATCAGTCTACAAATTTCCGTGAAGAGGTTACAAAACAAAAAATATTACCTGTGTAATGAAATTCTTAAAGTTTGTAAGGACCTGGAAGTTTTCCCTGAAATTCCATGCCTTTCTGACAATTAATCTAACAGTTTGATTCTTAGTCTTCTAATTTTTATTTTTCTCTATATTTGCACTAACGTTTAGGAAGAGTAGAAGTAACAACTTTGTTTTAAAATCTGAGAGAGATGATTCTACATTGCTTTGTAAAACATCTCCTTTTCACTTAATGTATCTTTTACATTTTCTCATGGAAACACACACACACACACACACACTATGTGATCGTGTGGATTGATGCCCCTTTTGATGAGAATTTAGGTTGTAATCTCCAGATATTCCCATTCTAGCAAAACAGTAGGCAAATATACATCTCGAGGTTTTAAAACAGGTTTTAATCATTCTGTAAAAACTAGCATGCCTGGGACCCAGGGAGAATGGGAGGCATTAAGGAGGAAGTATAAAAATGACACTGTTTTCTTCTCTGTATTTTTCCAACTCTGTTCTTGACACTTATCACTTAGCAAGAGTCCACCCAATGTGTATAACTGAGTCAGTTATTTATGCAAAACTAAGTAAAAGATGTATAAGAGATTGCTTGTTTTTAGTTAAAATTTACAGACAAATGTCTGATTCCTAAGGCATGAAGGATAAGTGGTACTAATTCCAAGAGACAATTTTACCAAAGGAATTGTTAGCTTTATTATATTTTCATGAACAAAAATGAGTAATGCTTTGTAATTTTGAATATGGAGAGACAGAGAGAGAAATTCTCTAAGTGAATAAAAGTGCTTTCCAATGTCTTACTCATCTTCACCACAATTCCAGGGGCATAAATTCCAATAAAGGTGATATGAAAGAAATAATTTACCACTGAGTGAGCACTGAAAAAAATCTACACAATTTTTCTAGCAGTACCAAATTGGCTTACTTTAATTTAAGTCACATTAGTTTGAATGAATTTACTGTTCAATTTTGCGAGGCTCAATAAATATGTAAAAATGAACTTCCCATAATTAACACAAATTTGAAATAAATTACTGGATAGTGCTAAAATGCATTGTTCACCAACAAAATGAACTTTAACAAAAGACGAATAACAAACATCCAGTTTTAAAGATGTTAGAACAATGTAATAATTGTGCTACAAAGTCAGTACATCAAGACCAAGAGTAATTTCTATTTCAGTACCAAAGGCTATTAAGGCGTGTATGTTTATGCAAATTTAATTTCTTCTGATGAAGGCTTTAATTGTACTCATTTAAAAAGCTAGACTACAGAATTTAATGTTTTCTATGAAGAGAAGAAATACGAACGTTTTGTGGGAAGGTGAACTTTAATTTTGAAATAAACACTGAAAATGTTATTCAAAATTAAACAACAATTGTTTTCGGCATGTTAAAGAATTCACAATTAATATTAGATTATTTAGTGTTGAATGTCAGCTCACTCTTAATTTATTATAAACTTTCTGTTGAGAGAGAATGCATGAATGAGAGTTATTACATCGATATTGCTTTTCTATATTAATTTAACAACACATTAACTACAAATGTGCTGCTGCTGTTAGTACTTACCTCCTTTGAAGCATATTGCCACAGAAAAAATTATTGAAGTATTTAATCAAATGCTAACAAGGTAGCCTTGGCCATAAATGGAACTGTAATTTATTTGCTTGAAAACACTTGCATGAAATAAGTCTTTTACTGACCTTGTTTTCTGTAGATATTTTATAACAAAAATCATATTCACTAAAGAAGTAGTGGCTGACCTTTGACCTCAAGGACTTTCTTTTTAGGGTAAATATTCATTGATGACACGCATAAAAAATAACTAGCATCCAGACCGTCTTTAATTTAAAAATCCAAACAAAGTCCAAAGTCCATGCCAGAGCAGTTGCACCAATCGTGTAAATGGATTGGGCTAAAAACTCAGGGATGAACAGATATCAAATTTTTTTTTTTTTTTTTTTGAGGAAGATTAGCCCTGAGCTAACTACTGCCAGTCCTCCTCTTTTTGCTGAGGAAGCCTGGCCCTGAGATAACATCCATGCTCATCTTCCTCTACTTTATATGTGGGACGCCTACCACAGCATGGCGTGCCAAGCGGTGCCATGTCTGCACCCGGGATCCGAACCAGCAAACCCCGGGCCGCCCAGAAGCGGAACGTGCAAACTTAACCTTTGCACCACCGGGCCGGCCCCTCAAAATTTTCTAATAAAAACAGAATGATGGTTTTGTACAGTTTATCCTTTCACTCACTCACCTTTAGTGACCCTCATGTCAGTGAAAGAATTACTTCGATAATTTATCTATTTTAAAATATTTTTTGTTTTTCTGACTATAAAAGTATGTTTATTGTAGACAATTTAAAAGATATAGAAAAAATACAAAGAAAGTTCAAATAATCCTTAATCCCACTATCCAGAAAAAAACTCAGTTAAAAACTTCATCCGTGGACTTCCATGGACACACACACACACACACATACCCAGGAGAGAGTTTCCTAGTCTATTCTTTCATTCTATGTAAAAGAATAAAGCTCCTGACATACGATTACTACTTAATAAATGCTTATTAAATTGATAAAGCTTCCTGATTTAAGACATGGACCTTCTAGGCTCTTACATCCTGGCTACTGTATGATCAATTGTGCAAAAAGAATTTGCAAGCAAAGATAATGTTGCAAGGGTCCGCAGGGGTCTTATAATATCATGCCTTCACTTAATAGTCTCATTGACCATTAGAAATTTCTCTTGGCCGTGCCGCTAATGCAGTTAGTTCAGAGCAGATCCCAAACTATACTGCACATCTTCTAACTCTGGGTCCAATGTTTCTTGAAATATTATTTTTAGCATATATATATATGCTGTAATTATTTCCACAAAGGATTTATGGCTATTAATATTCTTTCTAACAATCTGACTGGAAAATCAAATTTTCCAGGCATCAGAAAAAATAATGTCGTGTTATGCCCTCTTCTATAGTCTCCCCAGTGGGTGTCAGAATAGCAACATGGCATGCTAACCAGCTACAAGCAAGGGCTTCAGTGAGACCACCCCAAGATTAACAGATACACCCAGGATGTGTAAAGGGGTATTCTTTGTGGTCCAGACTATGTATTAAACCGCAACAGAGAAATCCTTGCTACTGGCGAAGCTGCTCAGACTATATAAGTAAAGGTCTTCAACAAGTCCGCCTAAGCAGCCAGCAGCAAAATTTTAACAACGTGCTGATCACCCAAATAAAAGAATATGGAGCAAAAAGCTAACACTTTACCGGGGTTTGAAGATTGCACTCATTATTGAAGTATTTAGTTGTTACAGAAAATTGAAATCTCTGCCTAATAGTTTCCTATAGTTGCTTTAGTTGATAACTTTAAGCAAACAAACAAAATAACTATATATGCTTCGAAGGCTGGAACCAAGAGCTGTTCAATTGCAATCGCCCCATACTCAGCATAGCACCAAGTAAATATGTAAATGTTGCCTGAGTACTTAAGTTAATATTTTTCTCAAAGAACGCTATCGTAAGAGTTTCCTTCAGAAGATTATGCTGCCTGTGGAAGTTCCTGGTGATTATTTAACTGTTTCATTAAGCCTTAAACATTCTGTTTCTGACCTAAACAATGCAAATAATTTTTAAAAAGACAGGGTTTGTGGATATTTTTCCCTTCCAGTTTAAGCTTCTTTTCTTCAGCATTTTGATATTTCTAAAGCTTATGCTTTCAAATTATATACCAAATTTTTCCTTCTTTTTTTCTCACTTTTAAAGAATTATTCATCCTATAGTCTATTTGTTGGTTAGTTCTTTCTTTCTCTCTTTGCTCTCCTTCTCTCCCTCTTTCTTTTTCTTTTTCTTGTTCTCTTTCTTTCTTTCTTTCACAAATAATAAAAGTTATAGTCTCTGAATCTATTTAAATCAAGGTGTCAAGAACAGCTAGAAAAACAAGTTTTATACTATCCAATTTCTCGACCTAGCCATACATTCAAGCTTGTGGTTCCTACAGAGCATACAATAGTTCCCTCTAATGCCATTTTTTAAAGCAATTCTACTACAGTTTTGGTTTTCCAGGATGCAAATTCCTTTCCATTTAGGAATCCTATCATCAATGAATAAAATGCTTTAAAAATATTTTAGCGTTTAAATAGATGTTTTACCGGGCAGTATTTATGGAATCTCCCTCATTGTATTGACAGGTTTATGTTATTTTTGTTACTTGAAATTCACCAACTTCTAGCACATTCAGTAAGACGCTTAGTAATAAAATTATGAATTGAAATGAGCCTCAGAATTATTAAAAAGATTTATTAATATATTAAAATACAAGCTTTGTTGACCTAACTAGGGGCATTTTTCAGAGTTTTCTATCTTCAGGATGTCATAAAAATTGTTCTATTAAGTATATTTTAAGGATATAGTTATTGATCTCTGTTGCATGTAAGTTTTTCTTGGTCACAAACACTATGATTTATCTTAATTCCAGTTTATTTTTATAAAGAAAAAAGTAATCTATGACAATTTTTATAAATAAGTATTTTCTTGAATTTTGGAGACATTACAAAATTATCTAAAGCAGAAATAGAGAAAAGGCAAATCCTCCTGTCTAAACCTAAAATAATGCATTAGAATGGATGCAACTCTAATCTTTCAATAATTAGGGATTTCAACATTTTTCTAAAAACTCTTTAAGAGAGTCTGAAAAAGAAATACTAATGGGAATTTAACATTTGAATAGAGACACAAAGAACTGTAGAGATAAAAATAAAATAGAGTGATGAATTTATTAGAGATGCGGTCCTATGAGATAGATCTATCAAGGGTCAAGAACACAAGGTTACCAGATAAAGACAGACATTTTCAAGGTGACATCCATTCTTCCACTTGGCCGTGATATGGATCAGTAGTGATACTTCAAAAGGTTCTAGCAAGAAAGAAAAATTTAAGAAAAGGAAACTTGCTTAGATGTGTACAAGCTATAATACATCTTGGAAAGGAAAATTTAAACACTGTTTTTACTGACAGATTTTGAATGGGAAAAGATCTTGATGTCATCATAGACAGATCAATGAAAATATTTCCCCAGTATTCTTCGTGTTTCAAATCTCAACACAAGCCCAAGATATTCTTCTTCTGGGCTGTATCAGCTGTGTTTCTGGCTTCTGTAAACTTGATGCTTTAACATCTGCCCTACGTGTGCATGCTGGACAACCCAGTGATATGCCTGAGTCACCTTGCCTCGCTCTCCTGCTTCCCTCATCACTGGCCCTGTCTCCTCTCAGGTGTGCTTTTCAAAAACACGGCAACAAAACCAGAACCCACTCTCCAACAACCTCCAGTATTGAATTTTCACACTTTAGGCCACTGTCCACCTGTCCTACTCACCTCAGAACCAGGTACTAGACAACTAGGCACAGCCCCTATGCCCCAGAGTCTGCTGAAATTATTCAAATTAGCCCATCCTTGACTTCCAATCTTGCCTCTCCCATTCTGTCCCACAGAAACCACCATAAAAGCTCTTGTCCACAGTTCTCCGTCTGCCTCCTGACTGCCCCTGGTGCTTCCCCATGTGGCCTCTGCATGGTGGGCGTGCCCCCTTCTCTTGGGAAATGTGAATAACAATCTATCTTTTCAATGGTATTCATCTCCTGATCTTCTGGCTTTCCTATACCTCAAATTTTCTACCAGCACACTATGTTTTAAAACACGTGGCTCTAAATTTTTCTTAGCTTTGTTGTTTATGTTTTATTTTTGGTTTAAGATCACATGCTCTTTGGTGAGCAATGCAGAAAACTTAGATTCATTTTATTCCTATAAATTATGCTACTGTTACATGGCAAAAATCTATTTACCCAGAGGTCAGTTTTCCGCCAACCCGCTATGTGGAAAAGAACCTGGAACCTAAAATATACCTTCTAATTGTTTGCAATCCTTGCTAGGCCTCAGTAATTTTCTTTAAAAGTTGGAGGGATTAGGCTAAATTCTCTCTAATGGCTCCTTCAGGTCTAATGGTTGAAGATTTATTATCAGCCTTCCTAAGTCATGGAAAATTAGAAGCAGTACCCAAGAAACGATATTAATATGTCAGCAAAGTAAATAAGAGAGAAGGCAAAAACTGCTCACATTACTCAAATAGAACTCAAAGAGCAATAGATTGTTCACAATGAGGAATCTATTTCCACAAGAAAATGTTACAGTGTATGTGTTCAGTGCTATTCTCTATTTTAGAAAGGGAAAACCTAGTTCTCTAGAATTTAAGTTAAATTCCCAATTCAATTAGTTTTAAGATTTTACTACTTAAAGAAAAAATATTCAGTTAACAATGTTTATAAATTCCTTAAAATGAGATTGCCCAATTTCCTGATAATTCTGGATCAATGACTTTATTTATCCTGCTGGTACCTCTTAATCTGTTTGATCCCATATATTTTATTCCCTTCAATTTGGGGAAATTCTTTACATTGTTTCTTATTTTATCACTAGAATGTAAGCTTTGTTAGGACCAGGGAGTCTTGTTTATTTGTTATTTTTACAGCACCTAAAACTTCTTGGGCATAATATCCATTTAATAACAATTTGTTGAAAGAATGTATAATTAAAAAGATATTTCCTCTTTATTTCTTCTTCTAAAACTCCTGTTATTTAGATAATAGCCCTCCTGGATTGATCTTCTTTGTCCACTTACCATTTTTCTTCTACACTCCGCATCTTTGTCTTTTTTTCTGTTGTCTGGGTGATTCCCTCAAATTTATCTTTTATTCGTTCCTGGTGGATTTCACATGTTACAGCCGAATGAGGTGAGAATATGAGGGCCTGGACCTTTCAGTCCACTGTGAATTACTGATGAGCAATACTTGGTGAGAGCCCTCTACTCAAAGGCAAGGCTTTGTGGGTCTACAGCATAGTTCAAATTCTCCCTCTTCATAGTCCTGCCCCTTTCCCTTCATTTCTCAGGTGTTGATCTTGCACCTCAAATGCCATCTCAGCATCTATTTCCAAAAAGCAAACCTGTGACAGCGGTATCAGAAGGGGGCTTTTAGTTAGATCACTCACCCCCTAGCTTGCACTGAGGACCATATCATTGGCAAATAAAAATGGCAAGTAATAGGATATATTGGAGCATATGAGGAAGCCATTTGGTGTAAACCTAATTTGGCCTGACCTTGTCTTCCCAAAAGGGCCTGACTGTGGCCGTTGAGCATGCATTGTATATCTGCTTTAGACATTCCCTATGGCAAGAACAAAGGCCCTTGAGATAAAGGTGCAACTTCCCTCCCCCTCCCAACATTGGCATTCCCTTAAGGATTAAGCATCTTTCCTTAGGCTAGGAACTGATTGCTCACCTGTGACCACCCAGCTCGAGACAATAGGCTTGCCTCCTGCTACGCCTGCCGAGATAGCAGACCCACTACCTGCTGTGTCCATCAAGCCCTGTGCTGACAGAGCAATCTTGTGACTATTGTGGGAGGGACATTGCAATGATATGTGAACATCCTGTGTGGGGGTATATAACCACTCTGTGCACCCCACTCCTTCAGTGCCCTTTATTCTTTCGGGAAGAAAGCCCCCGGGCCATGGTCCTCAGATTTCAGCTCAGAATAAACTCACCCAAATTTTCATTTATAGATTGGTTATGAATTATTTTCGTCGACATCATGATTGTCAGTAGAGCACAGACTGCTCCTGGCAGACAGCATGGTTGTGCGGTCAGTATTTTCACTGGGAGCTTGTACTATCGGAAAGCAGTGCAGTAGCTAGTCAGTGTGTTAGGTGTTGGAGATATTTGGAGGAAATACTGCAAGAAGGAAAATCCTATCAGATGGCTATTGCAAAGCTCCATTGATCCTCTGATAAAAGATAATGAACAGCTGAAGGAAAGTAACAGGTATTTAAAAGCCAGGTGTGAAAACCAGAGGGCCTCTTGTTGCATTCAAGGAAACTTTCATGTCCTCCAGCAGGCGGGTGGAAAAAGCTAAGGACCAACCCTACAATTCAATAGTCAAAATTGCTGAAATTCAAATACAGCTAAATGCCCAATAAGGACAGGGCCTTCTTAAAGATCCTTTCTCCAAACACAGTCACGCTGGTAGTTAAGACGTTAACGTATGAATTTTGAGCGGACACAATTCAGTTCACAGCACTATTCAGTTAGCACCAGTAGAAGAAATCAAGGGTGGACCATGATACTGAGGATGGATCTAAGCCAGTTTTCGAACCCGAAATGCATTAACTAAAACGGTAGCTGGATCTTTAGGAAGGGAGTGCAAGCCATAGCAAGTGTACATAGCAATTTTCCAATTCATCCCCCTAAACAATGGATGTTTATTTACTTCACACTGAAAAAGGAAAACATCCATATAGCACATGCTGTACACAGGGTCTGAGTTGACATTGACACCCAGAGATTTAAAGTGAGGTCATGGCCCCCAGTGCGTGGTAGGATATGGGAACAGGTAATAAATAGTGTTCTGGACAACTTTTGCCTCATGGTGAATCCACTGGGTCTAGGGAGGAACCCAGTGGTCATTTCCTCAGTGCCCATTTGTAAAGAGCCAAGTGGAAGTCAGAAAGTACCCCCCCACATGCACACATACACACAAATACCATCTAGTGTACAAGATGACGGTCACATCCTGTGGGAGATGGAGGGGCTTAGTGCCACTGTTAAGAATCTAAAGGAAGCAGGTGTGCTGGTGCCCCTCTTAACTCCATTTAATTCACCAGTCTGGCCTGTGCAGAAACCAGATGGACATGAAGGATGACTGTGAACCCCTGCAAACTCACCTAAGGATAACCCCAATCACAGTCAGTATGCCAGATGCAGATATCTTGCTGTGCAATTTAGTATGGCCTCTGGCCTTAGATAAATGGCATACAACCATTTACTTGGCAAATATATTTTTCCTGTACCAATTAGAAAAGAGGATGCAGGTTCTCATACACATGAAACAGACCACAATTTATAGTTTGCCACAGGGTTGTGTTAACTCTCCCCAGATTTTCATATTATTTCTTCAGAGATAGATCCTCCTGCTTTGGGTTTCTTTATTATTATTATTAATGGATGTGCTTTTTGTTTCTTTTCATCTGTGATGTTAATAGCTGGCTGTGTGGACTCTGCTTCCCGGAATGAGGGAGGCTCGTGGGGGCTGAGTCTCCTGTATGGAGATTCTTATGTAACCCCAATGTTCTGCCCCCATCTCACTGTTGCTTCCCTTTTCTAGGCAATTACGACGTAAGAAAGACTGAGATTCTGCATAAGAGATGTGCTTCCTCCTGGCGTACCGCCCACTCCATCTGTATCTGCTTCTTTCCTTATCAGATCTCCACTTCCCAGTCTCCATAGGTACATTAAAATCTTCTGTCCGCTTCTTTCTTATTCCTTTCCCTGCTGAGGCTATATCTTTTATTTATGTATTTATTTATTTATTTATTTATTTTCAATTTTACTTTTTTTCTGAGGAAGATTAGCCCTGAGCTAACATCTGCAAATCCTCCTCTTTTTGCTGAGGAAGCCTGGCCCTGAGCTAACATCCGTGCCCATCTTCCTCTACTTTGTACGTCGGACGCCTGCCACAGCATGGCTTGCCAGGGGCTGCCATGTCCGCACCTGGGATCTGAACCAGCCAAGCCCAGGCCACCAAAGCGGAACGTGTGCACTTAACCACTGTGCCATCGGGCCGGCTGAGTCTATATCTTTTAAATTCCTTTACTGTCTTTTTAACAAATCCTCAGGAGAAAGTAAAGAAAACAGTTTGATCTACATAACCTGAAGCACTACCTTTCAATCTTTAATTATTTTGTTTTGCTGTGCAGAAGAGGAGTCTCTTAAAACTAGCATTTAATTAGATATTGATTTTTAACCCTATTGACACTATTTCACTTTTAACAAAGAGTTCAATTAATTTATATTCACCTTTAACTGATATGTTTGTTTTCTTTTTGTTATCCTTTTCTGCTTTCTGATTTTTATTTTAGTTTTTTAACTGCTTTTTGGTTTTTTTTTTTTTTTTGTCTTTTGAATGTGGAATATTATTCCTTCATTTCATTTTCTCCAGTGTTTTTAAAGATATGCAATGATTTTTAAAATTATGTCTATAACAATGTAACAGGTGTGCTTAAAATATTTACGCCTAAAATTTATTGTTGGATCTATATTTCTCCTGTTCATTGAAATCAATAGTGAAGATTTCTCTGTTTTTAAAAGAGAAATGTACCATCCTTTGTTTCTTTCACTTCACCCATCCTCCATCACCCTCCTTAACAATACAATTGAGAATTTTAGGAAAACTTGTTACAAGTGATAATTTTTAAAGTATGCATTTTTATTTGAATAGTAATTTTTACTGTTTATATTTGGTTTTAGAATAGAGTTGTAAATACGTGTTTAAACTTAGCATTGTGTTTAAGTGAATTCAGTGGTGCTTTCTACTTGCTTCATAACTGCATATATCCCATTCTTCAAGTTATAAATTTATTCTCTCTCATTAACTTTGAACTTTATAAACAGATAACTAGTTTTAAAAATCTATCCTTGGGCTACATTTATGCAGTCCTTGTATAACTAAGAATTTCAGTTGCTTGATTGAGAAAAATACTCTTATACTACTCTTCTTGAAGAATTATGCAGAAATTGGTCTATAGTCTGCATAAAAAGGTGCAAAGGAGAAATTTGCGATTTTTTTTTTTGTTTGGCACTTGAGCTAACATCTGTTGCCAATCTCCTTCTTCTTTTCCTTCTCCCCAAAGCCACCAAGTACATAGTTGCATATTCTAGTTGTAGGTCCTTCTGGTTGTGCTATGTGGGATGCTGCCTCAGCGCGGCTTGATGAGCAGAGCCATGTCCGCGTTCAGGATGCAAACCGTGGAAACCCTGGGCCGCTGAAGCAGAGCGTGTGGAGCTAACCACTCTGCCACGGGGTTGGCCCTGGAGAAATTTGAAAATAAATTGCTCTGTGTTCCTTCATAGGTTCTTTCCTTTTATTTTTATTATTTTGTTTGATTTTGTTTCTCTTGAACATTAGTTGGATTTATACCTTATCTTGTAATTCAAGCATTTAAGTATGTCCTTATTGGAATTTTCCGGACGTAGGAAGACCTTTGTATCTGTTTCATTATGCCATTTCCACAGTTTTCTCAAATTTTGCCTGATTACCTAATTAAGTTAATTTTTCTCAAGAAGAATAATTTTATTTTTTTCTCTGTCCATCTATGGAAAGAAAAAGAAGCAGCTGTTCAAAATTGTTTTTCATATTATTGAATGTTTTTCTTTTTGATGTATATTTTTTAATACTACAATTATTTTGATAGGGCAGAATTATTGCATACATACTAAAAGAAATCAAGCATTACAGTAGTGTAAGCGTGAATTCCCTTCAATCCCTTCTTAAGTGTTAACAATTGCTTTTTCACTAATTTAGAGTTTAATATTTGTATGTGAGTAAGAGTATATGTGTTTATGTGTATCAAAATTCAATTCTTGGGTCAAGTTCATATCTTCCTTAAAGGCCTCTGAGACCACCATGACCACCATGCCTGCAGGCATTTATCCCTCATCAAATCATATTGTCTAACTCCCCCATGATGTGCTTGTGAGTGGAAAATATGTGCCACTGTTGCCATACTTTCTGGAGGAAAATTTGACAAAATATGTCAAAATAGTAAAATGCAATTGCCACTCTACCCGAAAATCCTATTGCTAGGAATTTAAACCAATGCCTCTATCACTGTATGAAGATATTGCTTGTAATAATGCTGTTAAAAATAGTAAAACAACTCCAAAACAGCTAACATGCCCACCAATAGGTTCCCAAATATGTAAATCATGACATAAGTTACAGTCAAATTGTACTGCATTAACATTGTCACTGTACCCTCCTAAAAACAAAGATAGAACAAGGTATATCTGGCATGAAATTATCTCCAAAAAATACACGCAGAAGGACATATAAAATTTAAAATGGTACAAAATAGTATGCAAATAAAATCACACCTACATATGTGTGTGCACATGCGTGTGTGTGTGTACGAAAAGAGAAAGAATGAGACAGAAGGGAGAGGTGAGTTTAAAGTGAGATAAGGAAGCTTTCAGTGTTTTGTTTCTGTTTTTGTTTTGTCGAGCATTCTGTTCACTTTGCATTTTCTAACCTCATAAGTAAATCACATTTATGCATGCAAGTATATTTAATGACATTTATTTAATGACAACCAGACTTATCTAGACAGTAATACAATGTGGCATTTTTCTCTTACTACTTCTCTATATTAGAAATTTAATAACTGCAATTTCTAAAAGCTTTTGTCAATTAGAAGTCTGCAATATCCACAAAGGTTGTGTTCCACAGTTTATTTAATGTTATTTGGAAGCCAAAACTCAACATTTGTACACATAAAACTAATATAAATGCTAGTTTCCCAGGACATCACAAAACATACTTTGCCCATAATTAACTGAATGAATATGTTGGTTTGCTTTTGAGCTCATCCCTCCATATGTAGTTTATGTTTTAGCATTATGAGAGCTCTCTTGATTTTCTTCCAGTTCCCTCCACTTTTATTTCATGTCCCATTTTAAATAGGGGATTTTGAGACCTTGTATGAAGATTTTTAATCTTTTATCCTGGCAGTGTGAAAATTAGACACTCTGGAATTTGAGCAATCTCTGCTTGCGGTACCAGTGCTGGAAACTGGGTGGAGGAGAGGGTGCCAAGACTAGGCAGTTAAGACGTGGGAGAAATGAAGAGCACTGAGAAGCCACTGGAATGTACATCATGCAAGGACAGTGGTAACGATTGGTGAGACATGAGCTGGTATATGAGTAAGGAAGTCCAGGGTCGTGGAAGAGATGTGATGGCAAGAGTTTGGAAACAGATTCTATTCAAACCAATTTGGCCTCAGCATTATTGAGAGGAAACAATGGCCCATGAATATCTTCCATCAGGACTTACTGAGCACAGATTATTGGCGTCTTTTGTTAAAGGAGAAGTGAATGGTAAACACGCCTTGGAAGTTAGAGATAGTGACTTGCTCCAGAAGGACTTAAAGCCTTATCTCCTCCAGAGTCTCTTATTACATTCTAAGGGGAATAAAAACTTAGAGACCTTCTCCTGTTCTCTCCCAGAGAGGATTTGTTTAGGATCCAAAGCAAATATCCATCTCTCTCTCTGTCTCTATCTGTGTCTCTCTCTCTCTCTCTGAGATGAGGCAGATATGCCAGGTGCTCTAGATAAGTTCTGGGTCTCATAATCTCAGGGTTGCTTCCACGTGGCACAGAGACATCTGACCCTCATTGTGTCACCCTGCAGAGAATTGGAGCGTGGGGAATCAGTGCTGCTAAAATGTTCTGTGAGGTTATAAAGGATCTGTCCTCTGATCTAGAGATCCGTGCTTCTTGTTAGGATACACAAACAAATAAATAAGGATATAAAAACTTACCAATTTTCATCCCTGTTCTGGGTGAATAGTCCAGTTTTTCAGACATCATTGGGGAAAATGGAAATAGCAATATACATATGAGCTTTTCTAAGATTGCCCTGATTCCAAATGATTCTACCCTATCATTACCATGATATGAATCATCAGAATGTCATAAAATTTTAGACGTAGTCAAATAACATCTTTCATAATCCCCTTCTCTTGGACAAAGGCTAAATAGGATTGGGAAGAGTGTCAGGAAGCAAGTTTGAATTCAGAGGAAGACGGAGGTCTGTTGAGAGTCTTGAGTTCAGGGCAAGTGTGAGGAAGTGGAGATCCAGTGGAATGGGTTGGGCTGAAAACAAAAGGAGTTTGAAAGGCTGAAAATTAGATGAGACATTCAGTGCATTGCAGGCCTTAATGCATGCTCACAAAACTGATTTCAAGGTCAATTACCTAGAGAAGGTAAAGCAGCTGACTTATATCATTCACTGGTCAGGACTGACTTAGAAACACCCCTGTGGGAAGCTGCAGCTACATGGAATCATAGGCTGCATTTGGCAAGAGTGGACGAAATCAACCATTATATTTAGTTCTGTTTCTTTTCGTTGCGTTTTCTTTTTCTTTTGGTGGTGTTGGTATAGACGATGTTCTTTAGCACAGAATGAGAAAATACAGAGACTTGCACTCTTCTGTGTCTATCACTGGTAATGGTCACATGAATTTCAAAAAAGGAACAACAACAATAACGACAGCTACTGTTTCCCTTCTCCTAACCTTCACTGAGAGGGAGGCATGTTTTCCATCTCTTGGGATTCATAAATAGTTGCTATCCACTCCAGGTACAGCAACCTCCTGATCATTTATGCAGTAATGCTTGCAATGTACTGCCTTCAGTGTATCATTTTACTTCTGTAGAGGAGGAAGACATTTCCTCTACCTCCTCTGGGTTCTTCTGGCTGGAGAACGAATTAAATTCACATGAGACAGAATAACAGGAGAAAATTAAACAAAGCTTTATCACATGTATACATGGGAGAGGCTCAGGCAACCTGAGCAACTCACCAAAATGGCCGAGGCCACCACCTTAAATATCATCTTCAACTAAAGGCAAAGGAGGATTTTGGGGGTGGGGGGAGTTGATCATGGGAGATTACCACACGCGTACAGTAAACAAGAGTCAGGTTATTATGCAGACTTGAGTTCTTGCCTTCCACATTGATAAGAGTTTCTAGAGATAAGGTCATCCCTTCCTTCCTGGTACAGAGAGGGAGACACCTTTAGAGATGGAGATTTCCTTTACAATGTAAATGTCTCTGAACAAAGAGTAAGTAAATTCTACTTTTCAGAGTTTCTTTTCTGTCTGCAGTTTTTAAAAGTAACCAGCTCAAAATAATCCTCATGCCAAAGAGACATATCTTGAGGTGGCCAATTCCAGTCCCCCACACTTCCAATAAAATTGTGAGATCCTTAAGGATAGAGACAATGTTTAATAGTAATTTTATATGAGTTATAATCCTAGGACTAGTGCTAAGGACCTAGAGGATACTCAACAAATAATTATTTACTGATACAAAATCACTTGAAATAGTTAAAAACAAAACAATATATTTTCACAGAGTTCAGAAATAAAGATTGGATGATAATAAAAAATAGTAAATTGAGAAATTCTGCTTCTGGCCATGATGGAGGAAATTGTTGTACTAGACTAATCTTCCCACCTACGAAACACTACAAATCTAAACAAAATATATGCAACAGCAATATGACTATAATTCCTGAGAGAAGGAAAACACATAAGGTGAGCCCCATGATGGTTCTGGCTTTCTGCTTGAAGATGCTTTTCAGATCACAGATCAAGGAGGTGGAGACTAAGGAGAGCGTAGCAACTTCCCTGAGCTGACAAAGCACATAGTAGACATAATATGGGATTATCGAGGTAGCTGAATTTCAAGGGGCACAGTACTTGAGAAGTAGGAGTGCAAAAATCTGCATGAAAGTCCCTGGAGGCTTTGGCTGAATAGTAAGACTTTGGCTACGTACTCAGTTGATAACCCAGAAATGCCATCAATTTAGGAGAAGGGTTGCATTCTAGCCAAAAGTAAAAATTAAGCTAGACATGATATGACAAAAATTTTAAACAATCCTGAAAGGGATCCAACTGTTCAACCAGTAAACAAATAATTTCACAGAACCAAACTCAGTATTACTTAAAGGAAGACAACAAAATTTAGACTCTCATCAAATTGTCATCGAGAGTACTTAGCATAAAATTTAAAAATTGCTGCATATAGAAATAAATAAAAATATATGACCCATATTCAAGGAAAAACTGTCAACACAAACAGAGCTAGCAGTGATATAGATGTTGAAATTAATGTGTAAGGACTTTAAACAGTCATTATAAATATGTTTAATGATGAAAATGAAAACATAAGCAAAATGAGTGAACAGTTGGAATCTTAGGTCTCAGTAGAGAAATGGAAAACATAAAACGATCTAAAATAGAAGTTGTAGAATTAAAAGACACAAGAATTAAAAGAAAAAATTTACTGCATGGGCTTAACATCAGATCAGACACTGAAAACTTTGTGATCTGAAATCACAGTAACAGAAAAAACTATAAAATCAAAGCACAAAGGAAAATACATCTAATAAATGAGCAGCATATCGATGAACTATGGTACAACATTATGCAGTCTAAGATGCCAGTAGTGGAAGTCCCAGGGGAGAGGATGAGAGATTTCTACAGAAAATTATATTGATGCAGTAACATGCAAAAATTTTCCAAATTGGATTTTTAAAAAGTATCACTCGCATATAACTGGATCTCAGTAAACTCTGAAGAGGTTAAAACAAAGAAAACAACACATAAGAACCTCATAGTCAAATTGCTGGAATCAAGTTTAATGTAAATATATTGAAAGTAGTCAGAGGGAGGAAAGGTACATTACATACAGAGGAACAATGATACAACTTACCTTTGTCTTCTCATCACAAATGCAAGGCAGAAGACAATGGATCAGCATGTTTAAAATGCTGCAAGAAAAAATAAATCTCTCAGCCTGAAATTCAATTTCAAAAACAAAGCCAAAATAAAGATGTTTTAAGCTAAACAAAAGCTGGGAGAATTAATGCCCAATAAATCTCTTCCAACAGAAATACCAAATACCAAAGTTTCTGTTAGAAGTTTGTCAGGCCAAGAGAAGGTGATATCATAATGATGCTTAGATCTACATGGAAGTCTAAAGAATACTGGAAATGGTAAATATAAAAGACATTTTTCTTATTTACTAATATCTTTGTGATAAATGACGATTGTTTAAAGTCAATAATAATAAACCATGAAGTTCATAACATTTACCAAAGTAAAATGTGCGACAATAGCACAAAAGAGAGAGGGAGTCAATAGAGGTATACTGATTCACATTCTCAAGTTACATATATCATTCTTTGAAGAGGGACGATGATAAGTTAAGGATTCATGTAACAAACCCTCAAAGAAAACCCCTGAAAAATAAAAGTAAGAAAACCAAATGAAGAGATAAAATATCAGTAAATACTTAATTATCCAAAGAATTACAGAGAAGACAAAGGAAATAAAAGAATTGGAAATGTGCAAAAAAGAATAGCAAGATGTTCAGCTAAAATACAGCTATATCAATAGTTACATTAACTATAAGTAAACTAAACTCTTCAATTAAAAGTGGTTATTTAGGGCCCGCCCCAGTGGTCTAGTGGTTAAGTTCAGCGTACTCCACTTCAGCGGTCCAGGTTCAGTTCCTGGGTGCAGACCTACACCACTTATCTGTCAGTGGCCGCGTTGTGTTGGTGGGTCACATACAAAAAGAGGAAGGTTGGCAACAGATGTTAGATAAGAGCAAATCTTCCTCAGCAAATAAATAAAATGAAGATAAAATCAGTTAAAAGAAAAAAAAGGAAGTGTTCACCATACTGATCAAACAAGCAAGACTGTACTGCTTATAAGAGATATACTTTACATATAAAACTGCAAATATGTTAAAAGTAAAAGAATGAGAAAGATATACCATGTAAATGATAAGAAATCTGGAGTGGCTGTATTATTATCTGAAAAAGTAGACTGAGAGCTTCAAAGTATCACTATGGATAAATAAGGATATTTAACAATGCTAAAAGAGCGTATCAAGAAGTCACAACAATGCAGAATTTGCATGCACCTAATAACAAATCTTTAAAATACATGGTGGAAAAACTGACAGAACTAAGAAAAATAGCTAAATAGAGCTAATAGAAATAGGCAAATCTACCCTGATATGCAGAGATTTTGATACTCCTCTTTCAGTAATTGGTAGCAAAGCAGAATATATCATTAAATAAATTAAATAGTTTAATTGCAGCTACTAGTGATGAGGCAATACTGGATTTATTTTCCTTTTTATTGCCTCTCCCTTGATTGTTGTTAGTTGTATCATTTCTACATTTTTACAGTTTACAACATTTATATTTCACTCAACAATTCTGCTCTTGCTTTCATTTTTGTACTGGATTTACAGTTAAATATATTTGGCCTCCACCACTGGGCCTTTGCTATTATTTTATCAATCAGTTCTTGATTGGTTGGAGTTTATCCTCTAGTATTTTGCTTACAGTGACATCACTGGAAAAAATATTTAGAGTCATTAAAATCCAAATCTGAGAGTATCATTTAAGTTTAAATAAAATTTTGTCTGGATATAAAATCTTTCTTGCATTTGATGCTTTTTGGTCAGAAAGCTTGGCCTTGAGCTAACAGCTGTTGCCAGTCTTCCTTTTTTTTTTTTTTTTTTCCTCCCCAAAGTCCCAGTACATCATTGTATATCCTAGTTGTAAGTCCTTCCAGTTCTTTTGTGTATGATGCCACCACAGCATGGCTTGATGAACAGTGTGTAGGTCCACACCCACGATCCGAACTGACAAACACTGGGCCACCAAAGTGTGGAGCACGTGAACCTAGCCACTATACAACTGGACCAGCCTCTGGATATAAAATCTTTGGCTTATCTTGTCTTTTATTGAGTTTCTGGAAAGTATTGCTCCAATATTGTCTGGCATTGAATTTTGTTTGAGGAAATTTTGCAAGAATCTGATTTTGTTTTCCCTGTAAGAGGTTTGATATATTTGCTTGGCTTCTCAGAACATATTTAACTTTAAAGTCCCAAAATATATTAGAATATATTTTTGTATAGATTGTTTGGAGTCAAGATTCCCTGGCACACAGTGTACCCTTTCAATGTGTGGACTTAGCCTTCTATTATTATAAGGAAAGATTTTTGAGTTGTAGTTTAAATATTTGTTCTATTCCATTTTGGGGGCACAAATGATGGAGTTTCTCCTTTGGATGCTGGTTAGAAAGATTTATTTTTTCTATTTTTTAAAAAAATTATACTTTATTTTTTAAAATTTCTCTACTTATTATACAAATCCATGGTGTCCATTCTATCCTGTGTGCCTTCTTATTTTATCTTTATTTATGAACTGTGTTTGTCTTTTCTTTTTAATGCCTTCCTTTTCTCAATTCCAGTTTTCTTTCTTTCTATTGTCTCTCACTGTCTGGTCATCTTTTCCTTTTGTTCGCTTATGTATATATTTGCTCCGTTTTAAAGTATTTCTTTATTTCATGTTGGAATTTGGGGGTTTGTGTCTCATTCTTCCGTGAATTTTTTTATACTTGGAGACTTTTGCATTCCATTTCACTTCTCTTCTCACACATTTTTATTGTTCTGTGCTTATTCTTGTTTTGCTTCTCAATTCTGAATGGGATTTTCAGAAAGCTTTTAACAGATGATCTCTTTGGAGGAGGGAGGGATGAGGACAGTTTCCAGTATCATAGCTCAAGGGTACCTCACTTTCTTGCTACAGCAGTGGGCTCTTCCCTCATAATATGCACCTACCCTACTTTGTGCAGCTTCATCTCTTCTGACTCTCATAACATACCTGTCTCAGGAGAACTTTAACAGCTGGTGTAGCCATGTTGCTTCAATAGGCATTGCCACCAAGGAACATAGTCACTGCTTTCCTAGCCGACTTCCTCATCTTTACAAAGTATATTTTGTGCCACACATTCTGAAAGATAGAAACTCTTTTAGTTCATGCAGGCTGCTGTAACAAAAATATCATAGACTGGGTGGCTTAAACAATGCAAATTTATTTCTCACTGTGCTAGAGGCTGGAAAGTCCAAAATCAAGGCACCCGCCCCAGCAGATTCCGTGTCTGGTGAGGGCCTTCTTCTTGCTTCATGGATGGTCATCTCCTTGCTGTGTCCTGATTTGGAGGAAGGCATGTGGGACCTCTCTGAAGTCTCTTCTTATAAGGGCACTAATTCAACTGATGAGGGCTCCACTCTCATGACCTAATTACCTCCCAAAGGCTCCACCTCCAAATGCCATAACATTGGGGGTTAGGGTTCAACATATGAATTTGGGGGAGACACAAACATTCAGTCCATAGCACCAACTGTGGGTCTCCCTGGGTACTTCTATGCCGTTTCTCTCTACCTAGCCTATTGATTTTGCCTCTTATGCCTCCCATTTAGAGGGGATATTCGTTATCAATGTTCATGACTGCCATTGACTCTCTACACCTCATTTTTTGTTTCCCTGTAATATGTGGATAATAATAGTAGCTCATAGGGTTGTTATGAGGCTAAATGAGTTAATATTCTTAAATCACTTCAGACAATATGTGGAACATAATAAGCACTATTTAAGCATTTGTCACATTCAAGCAAACAAACGGATCTACCACTTCTAGTTCTTCTCTCATTTCTTCTTGGCAGGAGCATCATTGTTTCTCACTTGAAGTTTCTGATCTCAGAAGATTTTGGCAGTATTCATACATTATTTGGAATTTATAGGTTTTCTCTGACTCCTAGTTTCACTAAAAATATATTTTGAGTTTTTCCCCTAATCTTCTTATTTTCTGTTTGCCTTCCTGGAGAAAAAAAATGTGGGAACATTCAGAAATTGCAGCCATATTCCTACAGAAAACTCACTTAGAACTTTGGAATCATTTGTAGGATTTCTTTTACTTAGGACTGAACTCCTAAATTAGCCTGATGTGGAAAGGGAACATCTTACCTGTGTTGTTTACTTCATCTTCCCATGCATCGCAAGGTGTACTTTGGGGAACTAGCTACATCAATCTTGTATAAATATTAAAGGAGTTAAATATGAGACAGAATAAAAGATATTTTCAAATCTTAGACAGCGTAAATAAATCTGTTCTCTTATGAAGATCTGTTTGTTGTGGTCTTGGCATTTTTATCGACACACCTAGACCCTCATGTCTGTCCCCTGCAGCAAAACTTGACTCACACACTTGGTCTTCCTGTGAGCACATACAAGCTAATCCAGCAGTCTAAAGTAAAATAATATAATGAAAGACATTTTATTCGTTTTATTTGTTTTGTTAAAATGACTGTTTTTCCTAGATGAGAATGAAAAATGATAATTTCTCTAATACCCAGGTAACAGTAATGACATTTTTTCCAAGCTGATTTTAGCGGCCCAGCAGGAACACAGCAGAAAACAGTGTGAAAATTAACAGAAGCACATTAGGCTCATCATACACACCCACACACTGAAAGTGCAAAAATTATAAATTTGTAAAATTACAAAAAAGAATGGGTGAGACTTCATTAAAAAAAAAACAACTAAGCATTTGGAAAAGAAACAAAATAAATGATGGAACTTCTTCTACAAAACTTAATTTTCTTGTGATCCTAACATAGGAATATACATCCATAACAGGGACTTATAATTTTCAGGGATTTTTTGTTCTGTAAAGCAAGGAAGGATAAAGTCCTCTTTTCTCTGATGTCAAAAAAAAAGACCGAAAAAAAAGGAAAACTTATTGTTGGAGCTTAAAAGACTCTCGAAATTTTCTCTGCATCCAAAAAAATCATTAAGCATATTGAAGCCCAAAAGACACCTTAATTGTTGATAGAGCCTAGGTTCAATGACATGGTCTTACCCTCTAGTTAACAACTCCCTAGGAACTTGCACCAAGGAAATTTCAAGTTTACAGGCATACTTACCCAGGTAACTGCCTCCCTAATTCAACATATAGAAAGGAGAAGAAACTTCTCAAACCCCATGCTTAGGACTTTTGATAGCTTAAGTCCACTTAAACAGGAAGCTGACACTAATCCCTATTACTCACCAATCAGATAACTTGCTCTTTGCCCACAGGTTGGAGAAAGAAAAGGCAAAGCCACAGGGAATGTCCTACCTAGAGAAACCAGTGGAGTGGGAAGAATGGAGTTTCACCCTCTATTGAACATAGTTTCTTTCTTTCTTTCGTTAACTAGCCTTCAGGATGGGTTTATAGAAATAGATGAATGCCACCCAACTGAGAACAGAGTCTATTTATTCAGAGCTTGCTTTAGGAAGGGAGTCAGCCACTACTGCTGGTGTTTGGCAGACTCCAAGGCAGGCAGGGGAATAGAAAAGTTTTATCCTGGAAAAAAGGGATAAGCTTTAGGAATGCTCTGACTGGAGGTTGTTGATATGGAGAAGTTGGGGCAGGCTAACGAGAAGCAAGGCAGCTGATGTGGTTGGTTTGGGGAGCATCACTGGCTTTATCTAGTTGGTCCTAAGTTGGAAAGAGAGCGAAAAATACAGAAATTGGTGGTCATTGACTGAGCCTTGACCCTTCAGCGATGATTGGAGCAAATGTTGTGATTTGGCCTCCTGGGTTTCTTACCTGGGCATGAGTTCTGTTGTAACATATGATCTAGCTGTTGTCTGTTTGCATATTCAGTCTCCACACTCGAAACATTTTTACCCAAGTGTAAGGCATACTGAGAATGCAGTGCTTGCTTCTGTTTCCTTTCGAGAAAAAAATTTAAGAAATTAGAAAGCTGAGGCTAACTATATATGCTGAAGGTAAAATCTCCCTAGATCAAATATGAGGTTGATAGCCCATAAGGAAAGTATGTATACTGAACATACGGGGCAATAAAATACAGCCATGCACGTGTAGATGAAGTGCGATCTGCATTTTCTCTGAAAATAAAGTTGTGCAATGTTATCATAAAACTTGTTTAGCATAAAAGTATCTAAAATTGACAGAGCATCAAGAAATTGTTACATCCGAGCAAATCAGAAACTTTATTCTCCAAATTCTTATTAACTAGATTAATAAAATATAAATAGAATTAACATCTTGGACCCTTTCATGGGTCTATATCATATTCCATTTGCAGGTTTGTTCCAGTCTTACTAAAGGCAATTGCTAATGATCAACAGATACAAATAGTTCTGATTGCCAGAATCCTGTCCTTCCATCTCGCTCAAAGTTTTGAATTCTTTGATTTTTCCTAATTCCTCCTTAAAAATTTTTAAGATTCTCTTCTCATCTGTCTCATCTATTCCTGGAAGCCATATGGATGCGACTTCCAATTTGTTCTTTGCTTACACATTTTTTGACAAAACATATTTCCGTTTTCTTTAATTCCTTCTTAATGCTATTTGTTTATGTTTTCAACATACTATAAAATTTTAATAACCCTTCAATTCACTAAATGAGGTTTATAAACACACCAAATCCATTGAAACTACTTTGGTAAGGTTTTTCACTTATAAAATGCAGAGAATATTTATTTTTCCTTCTTGCTTATTTGATCTCTGTGCAGAGAAAAGCTTTCTTTATAGAACTCGCTCCATCCTTGAGTTCTGCGTATGAATATGCATGCTAGCTTCTTTCCATTCTGACTTTGCAGGAAGAAGGTTAGGTGGAGTGACCAAGGTTCCAGTGGAATGGCACCATTTGGGTCTGTTTGCTGATCACCCCTAGAGCCAGTCTTCAGGTAATGACTCCCATAGGTAAGAAGGAATGATAATCTGATCAAATGACAAGAAAGAAAGGGTAGACAGAGGAAAATGATGGACCAAGCTAGTATTAGATGCATCATATTTCTGAGTCTTTCTGTACTTTTTCCTTTGTCTTTTTCTTTGTCTGTTTCTCATGCTTATAATCTCCCTTCTTTCCTCCTTTCTTTATTGCTCTATATCTCCCTGCTTTCCTCTCCTTCTTCATCTAAGTTTCCCATTTTCTAAGGAAAACAGTACTTTCTTGGACCATACAGTTATTTTATTTTTGTTAAATCTCAATTGCCTCTCAGTTTCATGAATGTCCCTGAGGGAAGACCTTGCAGTTACAATTCCTTAAGCTCCTCACCACTAAAGTAATAAAGAAACTGCAAAAGAATATATATTCATCAGAATGACTTGGTTAATAGGTCTGATATTTTCTATGAAAAGCACACATCGATTTTTTTATTAAGCTGTTGGTATATGTTCAATACTCACATTTGCAGTTGCCCTGAGCCAAGACCAAAATTAATATATAGCTTTTGGGACCTCCTGGACACACACAAAGAATCGTGTATTAGAGTATGCCATTCAAACAAAAATCATAATTGCTTTATAGACATAAGGAAACTTATAATTGCTTTTGGTCCATGTCTTTCATTTAGAAACTTATCTTGATGTCTTATACATCCTAAGGATGATCAGTGAATGCACTTGGATGCTAATGACTGTTTTCTTTGGACTTTTAATGTGCTTTGCATCTCTCTCCTGAAAATGTGAAATTATCATATTGTATTCCTGTCAGAGGAAAACCTTAGCATCGATCTAATATTACTTTCCTACGTTAATGGAGAGTTGGAGACGGTCTCAATGGCTAATGGATGTATTTTTCTTTTAAGAGAAAAAAACATTCTGAAAGAAATCTGAATGCTTCTAATGAAACATTTGCCATCAACAGACACATAAAAATTTCATAGAGAAATAATCCTTGAAAAAGGCAAATCTAAATATTAGAGCACATTTCTTTTATTTTCTCTCTTTGTTCAATTCATGTCATCTTTCTTTGCTACTCTGTGTGTAATTATGCCAGGCTAACTCAATTTTTGTTTAACAATATACAATCAGCAGATTGATCTTAGGGAAAGATTTTCTCTAAAATCACTAAAGTCTCTAGTTTTAATCATATTTTAAAATGGCACTTAGGATGTATTTATTTAATTGTAGCATTTAGTAAGCCCTATACAAGTTGTATACTATCCTTTAACCTTCTGCCTTATCACCTCTTCTCCACAAACCCAAGGTAATAAAAGTAAGTCATAAACACTCTTGTCTTCTGTCTCAGAATCTCCCTAGGAAGCTCATAGCGGAGTTTCAAAACCACACTCAGTCTCTTCTAGTTCTGTTCACCAACATTCCCCAATTTCAATTGTTTCTGCCTTTTATACATGATCTGTTTTCAACTTGCCCAGCTCCAACCCTGATTGGGGTGATTTCAGAGAACTAGTCCTGCAGCTTCTACCACACTAGACATTCTTAGGTACAGCCTCCAGACCAGGACCCTTCCCTGACAGCCCTTTGGAGCCAATCAAAGCAAGCAAGTCAAATACCCATCAAGTAAAATTTCAGAGAAAGACCAACTTTAATGCATAAAAGGAAACGTGATCATATAAATGGAGGGCCCTTCTGCTCAAAACATTTACCCTAAATTTCTTCAATCAGAGCTCTTAAAAAGCTAATTCCGGATCATAAAGGTAATAACCTATTGTTCATACTTGGTGTGATTTAACTTAAGGATCTTTGTCTTAATAACAACTATAGATAGTGTATTTTAAAGAAATAGATGGACTAACAAGTGTAGAAGAAGAGACAGGAGACTTTTCCTCCAGAAGCAAAACTCTTTAGAATGCATGTAATTGCCTTCTGCAACGGGGCTCTAGAAACCTAGAGGGCATTATCTGGACTGCCATGAGCAAGAGAAATGTCACTCAGGAATTACTTGGAGCAAAACGGGACAAATGGGAGAGAGAAAATGGGAGAGAGAAGGCTACTAAGTACCAAAAAAAAAGCATACTTAAGTACAAAACACCAAACTTTGGAGCCAGTTTGCCTGGCACAGTGACTAATTATGTGATCTTTGCATATTAATTAACCCCTTTTCATTTCTATTTTCTTCTCTATAAAATGAGTATAAGAGTCTCAAAATCCCATTGTCGTGGAATGTCATGTTAAGCACCTAGCATAAAAATTATTCCACTTTCTTTCTTGTTAAGGCTAACCCTGTTAGGAATTTTTAATTCTACAGTTATAATAAAGGAAGAAGGAATGGCAGGACAATTTGTGAGACTTGTCTTGAAAAGACTTTTTTCCCTGCCACTGCTGAGCAGGTAAAGTGTATTGTGTTATGGGCAGAACAGAAAAACAGAGGAAATTCAAGGTGCCCACAAATTACTGGGACTCATGTTTTCATTGGTCATATTAATCAAATAATTCCTAAAGATATAATCACAATGTAGTAGAAAAAACCCAGATCAGGACCCCTGAGTTGGAATGATGGCTGATTCCCAATTAACTAACTCCATTTGTGTTTTTTGAGACGGTCACTAATCCTCCATCAGGCTCACTTTTCTAATCTGTGAAAGGTCAATGTCAATACCTCTCTGTCAGGGTTTTATGATTATCAAATGATGGCAGTATGATAAAATATATTGAAAAGTAAAACATGGCGAAATGTCAAGGGGACCAGCTAGTTTCCATAATCTATTGATTGATGACTCTCCTCAATAATTCTAGCTACAAAAATAATCTTCATGTAAAATTTCATACAAATCTAACGCAGAAAACTAAGGCAATATATCTCTTGTATCTGTATACATGGACCACGAGTGTCACTGAGTGTTCTGAAACCCAATTTCAACATGTAGGGGTATGGGGATTTTCCCCACACCTCTCAGGCAGTTCTCAGACTCAGGCTGGGTGTCCTACAATTCAACTCGATTCTGACACTATTTACCCAGAGATAGCATCAGATTCCACAGGTTAAAGGTTCAGTCCCACAGGACTCACTCTCCACACACACTTCAGATGCTAGTCACAAGTCCAAGTTATTACCTGTACATCTGACCCACTGGTGAAACCAAATATGTTGGTGATTCAGTTCCTAAATTTGACTTAAAAAAGCGCAAACAACTTCCTTTTATAATACAACAATTTCCTTCCTTGAGTCGACAGATATATGTCTTTATCAGGAGCGAGCACAGTTGTTTCACTTAAAGAGGTTAATGGTATTTTAAACTTGACGTGCATTATTTCTCCATCCTGGCTTAGTTTCCTAAGATAATTCCACAGCATTTCTTTCTCTGGAATACGGTGTATATTTTTGTTTCTTTGAAAGAGAATTGCTTAGTTAGTGCTGTTTTTTGTCCCTGAGATCTATTATTGGAAGAAATACCTGAGATGCACAATTGAAACACTAGACTCTTTTCATCTTTCTTTGATATTAATAGGGGCAGACTCAGATTACAGAATTTATTTTTGAAGTATAGTACAAAATGTGATAAAAATCAACCACCCACATCACTGATTTTTACAGAAAATATTATCATAGACATAATATATTGTACTCTAGAGGTTTCATAAGGCATCACAAGAAATGTTTTGTAGCCTAAACAAGAACTGAGAACTCACTGTGATTTCCTATAAAATGTATCCAGATTGAGCAGAAAGTTACCCATTAACATCATTACATTTATGCACAAAGATTCTCTCTGCATAACACAAAACATTCAGCTTGACATTCTCCTAAGATATACGCTAAAGACAAAAAAAGGCAGAGTACGGGTCACTTAATATAACAAAACATGTTCTCATCAACGTATTTTCCTACCTTATCTTCCTTGTGTTACTCTGCATTGTTTTACTTTATTCATCAACCATACGATTTGCTCTCTGTTAAATTCTAAATATTTATATAGACTTTATTTTTTTCTGAATACTAAGTAGTTTGTTTTATTTTAATATCTTTCTAAATGTCTCATTTTAAATTGTGTTACATTTTCATGAAAAATGTATTGCATTCCAAACTGCCAGATTTGTTGATTATTTTAATTTTTAAAAAACAAATCCTTTTTCCACAAGGCTCAAATCCTTTCTTGTTCTTTACCTTGTGATGAAAGTAATATTCTCTACCTCCAAAAACTTAGGTAACTCTACAGACTACATTCTAAATAAGAGCTAATCAGGAATACAATTGCTTCTTTTGCTTCTTTATTTGGCAACCTGCATTAAGGCTTTTCAGGAATCTTTTTGCCATTAAAAAAAAAAATTGTAACAATACACAGTGTTGTGAAAGACACCTTTCCTTAAGCTGATAATGAAACATATAGATGTTTCATTGAGTTTCACTGTTTTCCTGTGGATGTATGACTTTATAAATGTGCACACTCAATTGTCTTTTCCATTTTCTGATGCAGTCAGCAAAAGTTATCTCTAGCCTAAGAAACTAGAAGTTTCCATGTGGTCCTCAGGGATGGGTTTCTTCCAAAGTCACTTATCTAAAGCACAGAATGTAGTTTCAGCATCCTTGCAGTCTGGTCGTTATGTTTTATTCTCGCACTGGTTCCTCCTTCTTCACAGCACGTCAGACGAATGCAGAAAGTTAGCTTTTAACAGTTTCACAAGAGACGAAATCTGAGAGAAAAAAGAGACAAAGATTGACTCCCCTTTGACCAAACAAGTAACTTCACATTAAAACGTTTCTACTGAATGTAATTTGCATAACGATTTTAGATGTTTCCTTTCTCTTTTCATTCTTTTCTGTTTTCTACAAAGTGCGTGACATAATCATCACAGCTGCAGCTGGATGAAGATTGATTTACAAAAGCAAGATCTAAAGCTTGTTTCTTTAAGGGAGAGGTAGTAAATAGAGGTATTTAGCCATAAATTGGACCCTAAGGCAGGCCAAGTTTATCAGAAAAAGTAAGAAGGAAAAAAAAAACATTTTCAGTGAAACTAGGAAAGAAATATAACCCACAGATTCTAAATTATGTGCAACTGTTGCCAAAAGCATGGTGGAATCAGGCAAGAAATAGTCATGGGAAGTAACCATTGGAGTGATGGGAAGAAACCTTCCAGCCATGGAAGTGCTCCAAAATTGTCACCAAGTTTGCATTGGATTTGGGAAGAAAGCGAAAGCAGAAGGCCAGCAGTGCTGGCATGGGAGTGGAGTCCGGTGGCCACGGGTGGCAGATCTAAAAAAAACATATCAGCAAATTTGAGCATCTTCAAAGAGTAGGTTAATTGTGTTGTGCCCCTTAATGGCTGTGGCCTGGGAAGAAACTAACAGAGCTCATGACTTCAGAAGAAGGCCTTCAGAGGCAGAATAGATTCCCAGAGGCAGCACGGTGCGATCATCATACTTTCATTAAGTAAACAGAAGAAAAAACTTTCAGCTGAGGTGCCAGGAAAGCTAGTCTGGCTGACTTCCACAGAAACCTCCGGGAAAGTTACTCACTCAAGTGGAGACAGATCCTTTCATTGTGTTCTTTCCTATTTTCTCGGAGTCCTTATTCTCCTGTTTTGTGTCTCTACCTTATTGATTCTACCTTATGATACATCATTTACTTACACACTTTGGAATTTTTATCCCTGGTTCATCTCCAGTAGATTTTTTTTCCTACATAGGAGCCTTGTGCATGTCATGTTGTAGAAAGTCCGAAAGGAACAATTTGACTCTTGCTAGCTTTTTGTAGGGGGTTGCCTTGTCTGGAACCAGTTTCCTCACTAATTTCTCAAGCTGGAATTCTCACATCACTCAGTTGGTTTAGCATTCATTTTATCTTTCGAATAGGAGATTATTTCTTCCATTTAGAGCCCTTGGTGGAGAAAATCTCCCTTAATATGTCATTGGATCAGTGGGCAGAGCTGTTTTCTTCCTCTTTTGTGGAATGGCCAGTTCTTTCAAGGCCTAGGATCTGTGAGGTGGTCCCAGTTCTGTCTTATTGCCTCATAATGGTGGAAGGCCACTGTTTCAGTCCCTATTCAGCATTAAAACCTCATTCCCCTAACGACTAGGATGCGTATCTTAGTCTTATAAAACCACCACAGCTTCAGCACTGACACTTAATGCTCATGACTTAAATTTTCTCTTTATTTCTGACATTTAGCACCTCCTACATACACATATTTTCTTTTATTCCATCCCATTAATCTCAACTATATTTAAGTAATGTCATTTTATATGCATTTTTATGGGATTATATCAAGAGAATGATTCAGATTATCTTGGTCAATAAATTATCATGTCCAAATAAATTATTGAAAGATAGAGACAGAAAAATTGCTATAAAAACTCCAAAAAGTGATACTTTTTCGGAGTAGATTTGATGAGGAGAGAGATGGCTTTCATTTTAGCCCTTCCTGTAAAATTTTAAAAATATTATAAGGTTATTACTGTGTAGTGAATATGATTTGTGTCAAAAATGATACAGAAAACATTGAACTCTCATAGCAAGCTGTACTGGATACTGTCTGTTCGCGTCTACAGATCCAGTTTCCACTCTTGCTACATTGATGCATGGATGGTGACTCACTCGGATTGCATCAATGTGTTTCCATTCCTTCTGACTTCTGGTTTGACTCAAGTCAATTGGGGAGAGGGAGGACCCTTGCAGGAAGAAGAGGGTAAGAGGAGAGTGAGTTTGACATAGTTGCCCCAACCTCCTGCAGGCTGAGGTGTATGAGACTGTTGTACTTCTGATAACCAAGCCGTGACTTCTGCCAGGAGACCTCACATGTCACTAGCCTCCTGTGGCTGTGCCTCAAACTACTCTATCCCTTGTAGGTTTCTCTGAATCCTGCTCACTCATTTGAAAATAGCTCTTCTATCGAACTCATCTGATTAAGAGTGTGTCCTCTCTTTCCTGATGGGACTATGATTTATACAATAGCTGTTCCCAGACTATCCTAAGGAAATAGAGCCTCACACATTTCTAAGATGGGGGTTCTAGAATTGGGTTGCTCACATATTTGAGGAAGGCACAAGTAACTTTTTGCTGTGGTCAAATCAAAACCTGAGCATGTGGTGACAACACAATTACTCACATCATTACCACTGTGACAAAGGCATGAGCATAAGGAAGGACAAGAAGTCTAGAGGATGGAGTGAGTCTGCTACTAGTCACTGTGGTGACAATAGTGATTTTAAAAATTATGGAATCAGCTGGCAGCTTCAGAAGGCCTTAGAGAGTATGGACAAAGGAAAGGGGTATGGAAGATTGTGGATGTTCAATTAAGAAACACGCAAGGTGACTTGGAGAGTGACAGCATCAAAATGGCAGAACAGGAGTTTTTACCTTCTTCCCACCAAAGAATATCGATTTCGACAGTCACTTATGGATGAAAGAACCGTTTTGGAAGTCTAGGAGTCCAGCAGAGAAGTTCCAACACACCATGGAGTAAAAAAATCTGAGACTGGACACATTGAAGAGGGTAAGAGGCACAGCTGGAATGTACCTACAACACTGCTCCCCGGGGCAGCTCAGCTCCGTGCCAAGAGAGCCCTTCTCAGCCCATGATTTCTCCCATAAGGGAAAGTGAATTAGTACCCAGCTCCCCCGGCTGTGCAGGAGGCTGACAAGGAAGCCCATTTCTCTGTCACCCCATCCAGAGACCAGAGAAACCACAAACTTGAGCACACAGAACCACCTAGGGGAGCAAAAGGGAGGCTGTGAGAACCAGGCCTGGCTTTACAGGATCAAGAGAAGGCATACAACCTTAAGAAATCTGGCATAAGAAGGAATGTAGAAGAGACTGAAAACTGTGAACTTCCAAATATCCCTTGCCAACAGAGGTCATTGTCTGCCTCTCCTCTCTCCTCTGAGAGAACAAAACTTCTTTTAAAAACTTTCAACAACTGAAACTAAGACTGTTGATGATTCTCCTAAGGAACGACACCCATCGTACCTCATTAGGCCATAAAGAGATTTAGATCTCCACATAGCCAACCCCACCCCACCCCAAAACACACACACACACACACACACTTACAAACATAAAGGCCTGTCTGATTGAAGAGAGAAAGTTAAAAGAGTATTGGATCTCAAAATTTTGTTTTGGCAAGAATTTGGGGGAAATATATAGGAGTGTGCTCAGAAAGTGTTAGAGCAAGAAGGGTGGAACATCAGACTTGGATTAGGACAAATTTATTCATGTATTTAGACAACCTTAGGATTGGAGATTTATTGAGTGCTTAGGAATAACCACAATCGTCCACTGGATTGGTTACTGAAGTCTGGACCTAAAGGGGGTGTGGAGTGAACAAGTTGAAATTCTGAAGCTTCCCTGGTGTGCTTCAGTGGAAGGAGTTTGAAGTCTCAGGGGTTTAGGAATAAGGGAAAGGATATATTGTTTGCAACTTGCTTGGCATCTCCTAAACATGCCCCTTTGAAATGAATGCTTGAAGAACCCTCCCTTAACAGGCGTTAATAAACGCCTTGGTGATGGGGCACCAGCCCCTTTGTCAGCCTCTGGGCATGTCCTGTCCAGTACTGAGGTGACAGTGGGATCGAGTCCCTGATCTTGGTGGAAATAATGAAGACTTGGTGTGATAGAAACCACTAGTAGTGCTTAAACAACGGAAACAATTTCTGCAATAAGACAAACTGATATAGCATTTGTCAGACTGTTTGGGCTGGCAAAAGACTGTGATGATTGTTAATTAATTACAGAGCCCCCAGAGGTGAAATATATGAGTAACCCACTAAAGTGCAGTTTGGGTAAGTGTACACAAACACACACGCACACACATATGTGTATAAATATACAAATATAAATATATATATATTCATATATGTATATATTTGTTCATTGTTAACATTCATGACTGTTATTGTTTGTTTACTTTGCTTAGTGGGCAGAACCACCTGGAACCACCTTAGCCTCCTGTGTGGGGATTCTTGGTCACTTATTCAGTTTCCAGTCCTAAGCCAAATAACAGAACAGCCCCTCAATTCATAAGGAGCCAGACCCTTTGTCAAAAAGCCGTCAATCCTGTAAGGGTGCCACAGGGAACTGTACTCATTTACCAGGATGACTGTGCACTGAGGAAAAGGAAATATCCAGATAATCTGTAGGTTATCAGTAGCCATACAAGGCAGTTGTCCTGGGACAGAACTGATGTATCTAATTGTCACAGCATCTTGTCCTTTTAATGCCTCCTTCACTCTAAAAAGTGTCCTTGTTTATGTGATAAGTCACATGGTTATCATAGCCATTAGATACCATTTCTGAACTGACACTCATCACTCTAGACCTAATATGCCGTTGTTAGGTTTGTGGAGTTAGGAAGACAAATGGAATCTTGTCTTGAGTCTGTGTGTAACATTTGGAACACAGCCATTCTATGGTTATTTCTCTAGCCCCAAAATGTATTAGGAGAAATAGATACAATCAGTAGCTGTAAGAGTCCCCACATAAATCCCTAACCCATAGAATGAGGGCTTTTATGGTAGGAAGGGCCATGTGGAACCTTCTAAAATTTCCCTCAAGATATAAAACCATAATAATACCCTAGTGTTGGGGGAATTGCCAAAATAGATGTCACCGTCAAATAGTTGGGAGAGGTGGTGACTAAGATTTATAATACACTCCTATTTGTCATGTCTGTTCAGTGAAAAAAATCGTATGTGGACTTTGGGGAACTGTCATAAACAATCTTCATCAGGTGATGTTTCCCATTACCACTGTGATGCTATTTGTAGAGTTTTGATTGAAATAATTCAACATAGGCAGAGGCAGCTAGTATGCAGGTATTTCACTGCAGAATCCTCTCCTCCTCCTCCTCACTATTAGCAAAGGTTATCAGAAGCAGTTAACTTACTAGTAGCAGAGATAATATTTCTTTTATTTTCTTGCCTCAAATCTTTGTCAAATCTCTTATCTTGTGTCACAATTTAATGTGGAGAAGATCTGATAGTCTTATTGTTTAACAGGGCATCATCCTGGTCCATTACATTGATGACATTATGCTAACTGGATCTCTTGGCAGGGCTCATAGCTGCTGCCCATGCAACACCAATTATTACACAACTTGAACCACCCATCATCACCTGTATGATATGTCGTCCACTGAACAAGAAAATTCAAGATTTATAGGAGGATGTCATTGTAACATGGAAATGTATTTACTTATGAGAGTGAGTCTAAACAGATCCAGAAGGCGCAATAAACTTCACAAACAGATGGCTCAGATTGTCATGGTCCCTGCTCCTACCACCTTTGTGACTTTCTTTCAACATCCCTCTTGCCTCATGAGTTGTCGTCTATGTCTTGTTCAGAGATTTGTAGTTCTGCTTTGTATTTGGATCTACACAGTATGCAGGCACCAACCTAAAGATGGTATCACTTAGGAGTGGCCCAGAAAGCAATGGTGAAGGAAAATCCTCCCAGTATGCATATATTTGGCCACGATATGGTGTTCCATTTTGTGTAAAATGAGAGACTGTTCAATGTACGTCCTACACTGAGACATGAACAGTGGCTAATGCAGCAGCAGCATATTAGGAGTTTAGCCAGAATAATAGAATAAAAAAATGGAAACATGCTAGCAAGTGGTCTATGAGAGAAATTTGTAGATGGATCTCTAGAAACAGGATCAGAAGACATCTGCTCTGAGAAAGCTTTCAATAATAAGGTGAACAGAATGATCCATTTTACGGGTCAGTCTTGTCCTGGCCATTCTAGTGCTTGCTCAATGAGTCCATATATGAAGTGGCCATTGTGGTGAGGATGAAACTTCAGAAGCCAACAGGCAAAGCCAAGGATCCTATGGAGATGCTTACAAGAAAAGAGAGGAAAAAATGTCCACACAATTTTTATTGACAATATTCTAAATATAATAATAATATTTGTGTACCATTTTTTGGTAATAAAAGTCTATTAATGTGAAGAATAGAATTCGTATGAAGGAGGTAACATCTTGTTTAATTAGAGTTCATCAGAGTTAGTGTTCTCTATAATCGAAATCTATTGGAAATGTTCATCTGTTAATGCTGATCTGTAATGAGATTTTACATATTTTATCTTTGACAATGTTTTTTCATGTGGATATTTACTGCCAAATACTGCTATCGTTCAATGAGAATATGATTTTAATTGAGCATATTCATCAATTTGAAGGCATTTATAGAATTCTGTTAGATTTCTACTTGATATTGGTGTTTTAGCATGTCGTTCCATTGCATTTCAATCAGTTGAAGGTTAGGTGAAAAGTCCTCAATTGCACGCTTACGTATATGTGAAGTATGGAAATTTCCTTTGCACTTGCATTGAGGTAGAACAGTGCTGCTGGGACTGTAGTTTGAGCTCAGAAAACATGTTCTATGCAAATCTGTGTGAATATGGAGATCTCACTTCTTGTTTTAATTTTTGACAGCACTAGAGATGTTTCAAACAGCTTGACAATGCTTTCGATTCAAACAACGTTTGTTGTCGAAATGACTTCACTGAGGTATAAGTTTCACATACGAGCCTGTTTTGTCTTGCAATTTTAGGTTAAATTGCTTAAGAAACATGGTCAAGTATGCAGCAAAAACTAATTTCCAAAGCCATTTAGTGTTCAATAATAGTGGTTGAGGGCAGTTCTTGTTCAGATAAATTTCCATCTTGACCCTGAGCTAAAAAATTCACAGTAAAACTTTACCACTATGATGCCATTGAATGGCTGGTGTAGGTGGTAGGGCACGTTAGGATACTCAACTATTTCTCACAAAAATTCACAGAACTAACAATGGTTAAGTCCATGAGAGTAACTGAATTTCAATTGACCCTGCTATTCAACAATACCTGATACATTCAAATATTTTCTGCAAAGTATCTGTTAATGAATACTACAATGAATAACCACAAGCTTGAAGCTTGAAACACCTTACATCTTCACAAGCTTCGTAAATTTGTCCAACTAAGCCTTTTTCTGCTTCACACATATTTTTACCACCATCAGTTGTGACACGTTAGCAGATTTCACTTCAGGTTGCACTGAATGAGTGTTTTTTTTCAACTTCGAAAGTATTTTGCCTGTAGTTGTTCCATGCAGCCTATTCATAGAGGCTAATTCTTCACTTATTTCAAACTCAGCATTGACTCCTTTAATAAACAACAACTGAGCAGTGTCAGTAACATCTGTTGATTCATCAAGAGCCAAAGAAAACCACTCAAAATTGTTTGCCTTGTTTTTTAATCAACAATTGATATTACACTCAATGTTTTATTCAGCAACTGTTCTTACAAAAAGGTTAGCAATCTTATTTTTTTGTTTGTTTGTTTGAAAACGTGGATACATTTCTTCAGCTGTCATAATCAAACATGATTAATAACTCTCCATAGGCAAACAGCTTTCCTTGCTTGGCTAACAAATGAGCCACTCATCAACTCACTTTCCAGAGTTCCAGAAAGGATCAGCTGGGCTTCAGTGGCAGTCACATCACAGGTCAGCTTTTCCCTCTCACCTCATTTTTCATTTTTATTTTTATGTAGAAATTCTGCTGTGATGAGATATTCTGGAACAGTTTTACCCTCTGTTAGCACTTTGAATGCTTAGAGATCTTTAGCTGTCGGTATGATCTAAGACTTTAAGGCAGAGGATCTAGCTTGTGATAGTGATGTCTATACTTGGTTGCCTCAGAAACAGCTACCGAAAGAGGAAATGCAGAGGCTAAGTCTTAGCTATTTTTTCCCTTCTGCCTTTTTTCTCCTGCTATTTTACATAAAGACCACTGTTGCTAGCTGACATTTTTGTTTCAGGTAGTAATAGGACCAAATTGCCATTGGCACACTGGCTTCCTCTTGGGTTCTGCTGGTGGAGAGTATTGGCAGGAGATAGAAGGCAGGAGGAGGATGAGACTGGGAATTTATTCCCCTGGTTTCCTTTATTCCTCTCCCAAAGACCACATTCCGATTGAGAAGCTCTCTCCACGCAAATGGTCCCTTTGAGTTGTGATAACTCTCCTTGCCCTTGTGCCTTCAAGCCTAGAGACAGGGACTCCTTGCTCTTCTTAACCCCAGAGCATATCTTGATCTGTAGTTTCCCTAAACACCGCCTTTACAAATAATTCATTTAGTGAACTCCCCTCAACAACCAAGTGTTTCAGTTATTATTTTCCACATAAAAAAAAACACCCCAAATATAGCGGCTGAAAACACCACCTCTTTATTTTTCATGATTCTGTCATTCAGGAATTTGGGCAGGAATTCACAAAGATGGCTCATCCCTCCTCCACAGTGTTATCTGGGTTGTGGTTCAAGGATCCAAGCTGGCCTCACTCATATGTCTGGAACCTTGGCAGGGATGGCTCTAACAGCTAGAATTTGCCTGGGATGGTTGAGCCATTCTCTTCTCATGGTGTCATCTGAGCTCTCTCATATGTCTGAGACCTCAGTTTTTCTCTATGTGGCCTCTTTCTCCACACAGTGTTACATCCTGCAGGATCTCTCACTCCAGTAAGATATATTACATTCTTTACATGGTGGTTGATGTTTCCTCTGGGCAAAAGCAGAAGCTAAAAGCCACTTAAGACCTTGGTTAGGAAGTCTGGGTGCACCACTTCCACCACATGCTGTTTGACAAAGTGAGTTTCAGTCCATCCCAGATTTAAAGGGACAGAGAAACAGATGACATCTCCTGATGGGAAAAGAAGCAAAGAGGGGACAAAGGAAGACATGATCCTTTGGGGTCCATTTTAAAATTCAATTACACCAAACTTGAATGTGCCTTGTTAGCAGGACCCTAACTGACATACATGCTATATAAGGCTCTTCATAATCTTACCCTGTCATTCTAGCCTCATCCTGCTCACGTCCTCTCCCTAAACCCTGTCTTCGAACCACATTAGATAACCTGAGATTTCATGAACACATCATATGTACTGAAACTCTCAAGTCTTTACTAATGCTATTCCCTCCACCTGAAATGCTACTTCTCCCCTTTCTTTATCTGTAAAAAAACATTCTCATGGCACCCTTCCTGGCCAAACCTGTAGGTAGACTCCAGTCTTTCATTTTTGCTCTGCAGTAACAGAGCAGCACCTTGCCCTGGTGGAATTTTTGGACAAAATTCTGATTTCCACCAACAAGGTGGCCCTTCTTCCCAGCTGAGTTTGTGTATTGAGCTCTGTGTCACATCTCTGCCAGCAGTGACCAGGTGACACATTTCTTTGGCAAAGTCTGTGCAAAGAACCTTATTTTCCATCTCCTTTCTGCAGGATAACTACTAAAACACAAGATTGAATAAGAAACAATCTCATAACATAATACTTCAAATGTCCAGCATAAAGTTCAAGAACCAGGCAAATTTCTACTCAAATGTAAAAAGACAATCAACAGACACCAACACCAAGATCACAGAGGTGTTGGAACTATCCAGCAAAGATTTTAGAGCAGTCATCATAAGAATAGTGTAATGGTCAATATAAACATTCCTGAAGCAAATAAATAAAAAGAAAATCTCTCTAAGAAATATAAGATAGAAGAAAGAACAAATCACTTGAGAAATTAAAAATAAAATAATATAAATGTTTTTAAGAGCACTGGATGGAGACAATAGCAGAATGGAGATTACAGAGGGAAAAAATCATTAAACTCAAAGATAGAGGAAACGAAATTATACAATGTAAGTGAGAGAGAAATTAGATTTAAAAAATGAACTGAGCCTTAGGGCCCTATGGGGTAATAAGAAAAGGTCTAAGAATTTTATCATCGGAGTCTTAAAAGAACAAATAGAAGTAAATCATTATGACTTTGGATTTGGCACAGATTCTAAAATATGATGCCAAAAGTACAAGCAATAAATGTAGGTTAATTGAACTTCATCAAAATTGGAAACTTTTGTGCTTCAGAAGACAGCATCAGGAAAATGAAAAGCAACTCATAGAATGGGAGGAAATATTTGCAAACTATATATCTGATAAAGAACTTGTATCCAGAATATGTAAAGAACTCTTACAACTCCAAAAAAAGGTAAATTATCTAATTTAAAAATATGCACAGGATCTGAATATATAGTCCTCCAAGAAAGATATATAAATGGCTAATAAGCACAGGAAAATATGCTTGACATCATTAGTCATCAGGAAAGTACAAATCAAAACCACAGTGAGATACCACTTTACAGCCATTAGTATGGCTGGAATCAAAAAGACAGATAATAATAGTTAGTGAGGATATGGAGAAAATGGAACACTCATGCAGTACTGAGGGGAATGTAAAATGATGCAGCCACTTTGGAAAATAGTCTGGCAGTTCCTCAAACCATTAAACATAGAGTTACCATATGATACAGCAATTCCACTCCTAGGATATACCCAAGAGAAATAAATACACATATCTACACAAAAACTTGTACATTAACATTTACGACAGCATTCTTCATGATAGCCAAAAGCTGGAAACAACCCAAATGTTCATCAATGATGAAAATGATTAATGGATAAGTAAAATGTATTAAATCCATACAGTGGAGTATGATTTAGCCATAAAAAAGGAAGAAGAACTCATATGTGTTACAACATGGATAAATCTTGAAAACATTGTGCCAAATGAAAGAGGCCAAGCCTAAAAGACCACATATTGTATGAGTCTATTCATACAAACTGCCCAGAACAGAGACTCTATGCCGACAGAGAGTAGATAAGTGGATGCTTAGGGCTGGGGAGCAGAGGAATAAGGTGGTAGGGGAGTGTTTGCTAAATGATAGAGGGTTTTTTTTGTTTTGTTTTCCTTTTTTTTTTTCTTGCTTGAAGGAGATTAGCCCTAAACTAACATCTGTGCAAATCTTCCCCTATTCTTTTGGATGTGCGACAGCACCACAGCATGGCTAGGAGTGGAGTAGGTCTGTGCCCGGAGTCCAAACCTGTGAACCTGGGCCACCAAAGCAGAGCGTGTGGAACTTTTCAACCACTTGACCACAGGGTCAGGCCCTGCAAGGTTTCTTTTCCAGGTGATGAAAATATGTTAAAATTGACCATGGTGATGGCTGCACATATCTGTGAATAGACTAAAGCCATTGAATTGAACTCTTTAAATGGTGAATTTTATGGTATGTGAATTATATCTCAATAAAACTGTCTGAAAAAAAAGCATAGGATACAATAAGAACAGGTATGTAGACTGTGTAATCCAAAAGTGTGCAAGTTGGATCAAACTATGCAGATTGCTATGGTATCATTGTTTTGTAATGAATAGTAAACACTCAACTCTGAAAAAAATAAATTTACCTTTACAAAAAAGGAGAGAAAAAAAAAGAGTATGGAACTGAAAATATATACATAGAAATAATAGCTAAATGTTCTCAAATTTGTCCTTAGATATAAACCTAACAAAGCTTTCAAAAAGCTCAAGGAAACCCAAACAAGGTAAATCCAAAGAAAGCCGTGCTGACATGGATCACAATCAAATTTCTGGAAACAAACTATAACAAAAATTCCTAAACAAAGAAAGTTATAGGCTTAAATGACTTGATTGATTAATAATACTAAACATTTAGGGAAGAAAAATAACAATTGTAAACAAACTCTTCCAGAAAATAACATATGAGGGAAAACATCTCATTTCATTTTATGAGACGTCATTGCACAGACACTAAAACAAGGCAAAGACATTATAAGAAAAGAGAACAAGTGACCAGTATCCCTCATGATCCTAGATGTAAAATCTTCAAGAAAATATTAGCAAATCATGTCAAGCAATATTCATCATTACTGGGTGAGATTTATCCCAGGAATGCAAGACAGGCTCAACATTTGAAATACAATCAATATGAATCGTTATACCAACAGACTAATAAAGAAAACCAATATTGTCATCTCAACAGATACAGAACAATGATTTGACCAAATGCAATATACATTCATGATTAAAAACTCTCAGCAAACTGGGGCATGAAGGGAACTTTCTTAACCTTATAAAGGATATCTACAAAAATCTTCGAATTCACACTATACTTAGTGGTGAAAATGGAATGCTTTTACCCTAAGATCGGGAAAAAACCAAGATGTTCATTCTTACTACTCCTATTCAACTTCATGCTGGAGGTTCCAGCCACTGAAATATGGCAGGAAAAAAAAATAAAATGTATATAGACTGAAAAAGAGAAAAACTGTTTGTATTCTCAGATATCATCATTGTCTATATAGAATATGTTGAAGAATCCACAAAAAAAGCCACCATTATTAATAAGGGAGGTTACCAAGATCATGGGACACAAGAACAATAGAAAAAAATAATTCTATTTCTATAGACTGCTATGCATAATTTCACAATGAGGATATGTTCTGAGAAGTGTATTGTTAGGAATATTTAGCAATAAATCTAAACAAGCATGTGCAAGATTCACTGATTGGCTTGCTGAATACAGCTATAAAACACTGATGAATAAATCAAATATGATATAAACTACAAATATATTTGTATTTTGTGCATAAACACACACAGAGAAAGTTTTCATGTATTTAAAGACTCAATATTGTTCAGATATTAGTTTTCCTCAAACTTATATACAGATTCAACAATGTCATTCAAACCACAACAGGCTTTTTGGCAGAAATAGACAATGGATTTTGTAGAAACAGACTATTTGGTAGAAATAGACTATAAAGTATAAGATAAAACAAAAGAAATAGAACAGCTAAAACAATTTTGAAAAAGAACAAAAGTGGAGGACTGACACTACTTGATTTCAAGACTGAAATAATCAGTAATCATGTTTGATATTGAGATACAGCCAGTGGTTTTATGCTAATAATTGTGGCAATATAATTAATAACACCTAAAGTTGGTTATACATGTGGGTATTGCTTAAGCGATAGACATACAAATCAATGGCATAGAGTAGAAATTCTAGAATTAGACACATTTGTGTGACCAATTGCCTTTTGTCTGAGGTGCAAAAGAAATTCAGTGAAGAAAAGATGGTCTTTCAACCAATGTGCTGGAGCAATTAGATATACAAATGTAAAAAAAAAAAAAAGAATCCCTATGCATACTTTTCACCTTATACAAAAATGTATTCAAAACTGTCACCGTGCTAAATATAAATCCTAAAAGCATAAAACTTCTGGAAAGAGTCTTAGTATAAAATCTTTGTGAGCTTGGGTTAGGCAAAGACACTAAAAGCACAATTCATAAAGTAAAATTAAGTGATGCGCTGGGCTTCATCTAAATTAAATACTTTTGCTCTGTGATAGACATTTTTAAGAGAATGGAAACAAAAGCTTGAGACTGGAAGATCATACTTATGAAACATATCTCTGACAAATTACTTAAACCAGAATATACAAAGAACTGTTAAACATCAACAACAAAAACCAGACAACTCAATTAAAATTGACAAGAGATTTGAATAAATGCTTCACCGAAGAAGATATGAGGATGACGAATAAGCACATGAGAAAATGGTCAACATCACTAGTCATAAGGAAAATGCAAACTAAACCAAAATGAGACATTACTATTAGAATGACTAAAATAAAAAATATTGCTAATACCAAGTGCTGAAAAAGATGCAGAAACAGTGGAACTCTCATGCTTTTTTTATGGGAATGCAGAATGATACAACCACTAATACATTCAAATACCTGAGTAAGATCCTTCCTGCTTTTGAAAAGAATATGTGACTGGATGGGGCTGTATTATGTACAGTTGTAAACTTCCTTGAACTTTAAAATGGCAAGGCAATATCATTTTTGTACTTAAAGTTATTCATGGAAATTTCCTAATTTGATTGTGTTTATATTCACATTTGGGCCAGCTCTGCTATTGTCCACTTTTTATTGTGGCATTTTTCTTCTGTCATTTTACTATCAATGCAGAACATCAGATGAGCCATATTTAACAGTATAACTGATCATACTTTGTGAAACAGAATAGAGAATAAATTTGTGTGCCCTTGGATCCAGACTGAAAGAATATACCTCATCTTGTTGCCTGTTTTAGTAAAATGGACTTTTATTTTACTTGTCCATCTTTTGTATTTTCCAGTCATTACATCAAGTAAGATGGGGAGATTTTCACCAGATTTCAAATTTGAAATGATCTCTTAAACTATTGATGACATAAGATAAAGTCTTGTTAAGAGTGACAACCAACAGAGTCAACTGAACCTGACGTATAATAAAAGGGCTGTATAATTGCCAATTGAAAGAAACATGAGAGTTCGGTTACAATACCCTGGACTGAAAAAAAAAGATGGTTTTATATATGAAGCCAAATGCGTTGTGAAAACACACATAATTCTAAGATCTATTTCAACCACCATTTCCTCATTAAAGCCTTTGCTGACTTTCTAAACCAGAAGTTATATTTCTCTCCTTTGAAACCCTGCAGCACTTTATATAAAATCTTTGTCATAAATCGTAATCTTTCCTACTGAAGTGTCTTATGCCCCTATTAAACTGTGATTTATTTGAAGGTGGTAATGATGTCATATTTATTTTTGTATCACTGACAAGGTCTGTAATGGTATCTAGAGCAAGGGGAAATGCTCAATAACTGGTTTCCTGGGTTGTGCTTGTGCCTTCATAATTGCTTTTTAGATTTTGTTGTTGTTTTTAAGTGTAAGATACAAAGAAGAAAGTACAAAAATAATATGAATACAACTTTGTGAATATCTAAAAACTGCCTGCAATCATGTAGCCATCAACTGGATAAAGATAAAACATTACTAGCCTTCTAATACCTTCCCTCATACCCCTTAAAGTCACACTACCCGCCGACCCCAAGGTAACTATTGTCTTGACTTCTAGTGAAACAGATTAATTTTGCCTAATTTTGAACGTTATATAAATGGAATAACACCAAGCTTTCTCTTTAGTGCCTGGCTTTTTTCACTCAACATTACACGTCTGAGACTCATTCATATTGTAGTGCATTCATTCACATCATGGTATGGCTGTGCTATATACACAGTGTGGTCCCTGGACCAGCAGCATTACCTGAGCTCCTGTTAGAAGTGCAAATTCTCAGGTCCCACCCCAAACCTACTGGATCAGAACCTCTTGGGGTGGAGCCCAGGAGTCTGCGTTTTATCAAGCCATCTAGGGGATTACCATGCCTCCTACAGTCTGAGAACCGTGACTGTACGGTATCCCATTGTATGAACATACCGTGATCTATTCTCCTACTTTACTGTTGGACGGTACCAGCATCAATAATCAATTTTTGTCTCTTGTCCATAGAAACCATATGATACAAATGAACAGAATTTCTTGGTTTTCCTCCAAATATTCCGTATGGTTTCATGCCTCTGAACTTTTGCACACGATATCTCATTTGGCTACTATGTTCTTAATCACTTACATGGAAAACTTTTTCTGATCTGAGACGAATTTCCTTTCTTCCTAATCCAATGTCTGTGCTCAGTGCCTACTTCATATCTCTGCCATGTGTAGTAATTGTTTTTAAAAATTTTCTTTATGTATGATGTTTTGACATCTTAAAAAACCTTTCTGGCTGTGGATGAGCCAGTTCTTACAGACAGAAAAGGACAGCATGTCTTTGATACACAGCTAACCAATCCAGAGCCAGACCGCCTCTGTCTGGTAACCAACAGCTAGAGACCATGCCTACAGCCCAGTTCAAACTAACCAATCCTAAACTCTTTGGTCTACCCTGCCTTGCCTTTCCTGCAGAAACCCCAATAAAGGCTTCTGGCCTAGGCTCTCGCCCTGACTTCTGCTGCTGCTGCTTCTTTTTTTTTGTTTTGAGGAAGATTAGTCCTGAGCTAACATCTGCCAGTCCTCCTCTTTTTGCTGAGGAAGACTGGCCCTGAGCTAACATCCATGCCCATCTTCCTCTACTTTATATGTGGGACGCCTACCACAGCATGGTGAGCCAAATGGTGCCGTGTCTGCACCCAGGATCTGAACCAGTGAACCCTGGGCCACCAAGAACTGGAACGTGCGAACTTAACCGCTGCACCACAGGGCCGGCCCCTGACTTCTGCTTCTTGACCAAAGCCTGGCCTTCTTCCTGTGGCCCTGCATGGGGAGCTGTGTCTCCTGTTTCTAGGGGAAACTCTGAATAACAGTAAACTTCTCTTTTAATGGCATCTGACCTCTCCTTATTGCCACTCAGTCACTTTTATAAATTAAGACCCAGACAGAAGACCATAACCTATTATACTCAGTCATCTATCTCCCGCACTAGAATCAGAGCTCCTTCAGGATAGAAACCGTTCTTTTGTTGGTTTTTTTTTTTTTTGCACCCTCAACACTGAAAACTGAGTCTGACATAAAGTACATACTCAACAAGAGATTGTGGAGTTAAAAAATGAATGAAAATACCTATAAAAAAGAATCGTAAATCTTGATGAACTAAAATCATCATCATTTCTTAATGACACTGTAAAATGACAAAAACAACTTCAAGTTCCCCGAAAAACCTTTTTTGAACATTTACTATGTGGAGAGCAGTGCTAAGTGATTTGGGAAATATAAATTTGAATAACTATTGATAAATGCTTTCAAAATCAGATAAATTATGTAATCAACATTGGCTGTCTTCTACCCAATAGTTTGGTTTTGGGCCACTGACTCTTTTCTGCCCCTTAAAGGGATAAAAGGAAAAAAGAAGGAAGGAAGGAGGGAGGGCAGGAGAGGGAAGTAAGGAAGGAAAGAAGGAAGAAAGGAAGGAAGGAAGGAAAAAGGTAAGGAAGGGAGGGAAGAGAGGAGCAAAGAGAGAAGAGAAAGAAAGAGAGGAAGGGTGAGAGGGAAGAAGGCAGAGGAGTGAAAATACAGATTTCTTAGGAGTAGTTTGCTCATTACTTCAGTAAGCCAGGTCAGTATGCCTTGTCTAAGTATTGTAGATACAAGGAGGAAACAGCTGCATCTTGAAACTTTTCTTTCAAATTCTGGTACTAAGATGTGTTATCAGGAGAAATATTTTGTTTTAAGTCTTCTTACATCCTCTTAAAGGGACCAGTATTCTGTGGGAACAATTTAACCTTTTGAAGCAGTTTCATGATAGCAAATATTCTCTGCAAAATAGAGCAAAGAGAGCAAGGGATTAATGGGCATTTAGGAAGAATTGAGTCGGGGTCACCTGACAAAGAGGACATTGCCTCAGTAAATGATTAGTTTGTCTATTCACTTTGTCAGTGTCCATCCTACAATCCAAGTCGGAGTCAGGGACTCATTTATGTGAATATATATGAAGATTGTCTACTGTTAATTTGATGGTTCTAAACCAGACACCTCCAGATCAGTGTGGAAGAAGGGAACCATGATCAATACTTATAGGTGAAAAGTTTCTGAAATGTTTGGGGCATTTTCAAAAGAAGTATGGAAATAAATTTTAAGAGATTTCCCTCTTATAAAATAATTAAATGCATATAAGATATCCAGATGTGCATATTATCAGATCCTATATACTTAATCATCACTAAAGTAGTTGGATGGTTTGCTGGTAGAGATACAGATGATGCTCTGTGGGAAAATCATACAAAATAGCCATGATCATTAGGTAAGCAAGTTTACAAGCATTTCTCAAATCAAAAACATTGTTAGAACTGTTGTATATATCTTTGGAAATGTATCATATTATGTATACATTGGATGCTATTTAAGTGCTATGTTCATTTACTCTGCATGCTTTAGCAATCTGAGCCAAAAAAGCTGCACCATTTCCAAAGTGACAGTGAATATACTAGTTAAGATAGGGATACAAAGGTTCTGTGGTATTTGGAGCATTACCTATTTATACTGTCAATACACATTTAACGCTCACTGTTGAAAGATACCTTCAATGATATACATTTAAAAAAATAAAGGATAGCATAGAAAGTGCACTGTACACTTTCTCATTGATTATCAAGGACACTCCCAAGGGGGTCTCAACAAATTTGAGCACAGGTTCAAGTCCTCAATCTAAAATGTCAAACCCCATTCTCTGTGGATGAATGTCTCCTGCTTCATTGAGAAACTTAAGAACATTCAGTTCACTTTCCACTATCAACCCACTCCTCCCCCCACCACATCCCATCTCCACATTTCTCCAACTATTTCCAAGGTGAACTTGCACATGTGTATTCTCAAAACCATTGCTTGTCTCTTATCCCCATCTTCACTGACCTCCTGTCAACTTGGTATTGGCGATATCTCTGTTACCTTTTCAAACTCTCCCATTGCATTACTCCCAAACACACTCACTAGGCTTTAGCTAAACAGCCTTCTTTCAGACAGCCTTCTTTCAAACCCTTGAACACACTAAAATAGTTTGCATTTCAGGGCTTCATCCATGTTTTTCTTCTCAGCTTAGAATGTTCTTTTATCTACTTTTTATCTAATTGTTTCCTTTAATTTCACATTCAGCTTGAATAACATTTGCTCAGAAAGGACTTCTTCAGACAATGCATCCTAAGTTATTTTCTGACACTCAATTTATGTTTTTAGCAGTATTTATCAGAATTTGTCATTTTATCATGTCTCTCTACCTGACTAGACTATAAGCTCTTTAAGGGCAGGACTCGTGTCAACATACTCGAGATAGCCCAATACATAGAAGGTCCTCAATAAATATTTGATGAATAAAGAAATGAGAATCGATACATGCCCACAAAGAGACTGTAAAATTAAAATTCAGTTAGCAGCAGTAGGCCTATATATTATTCAGGATTTTATGGGTTGCAGGTGACAAAACATCAGATGAAATTAACTTAATGAAAAAGGAAAGAATTATTGATTTTTGTATCTGGAAAGCCCAGGGACAGATCTGACTATGGATACAGGCAGATTGAGAGGATCATATGAAATCATTATGGCTCTGGTTCACATTCAACTTATCTTTGACTAACTTTATTCTGCAATCAAACTCTCTTCACATGATAAGCATGAACTTGCTATCTCAGGTTCTCATCCCCTCAACATTAGTCATATCTTTAAAGGGTCTATCTTTCTGGACAGCTATTTATTTATTTTATCACAGAAATTTCTTTAATGGCACTTATTATGGGCAGACATTCCTCAAAGTGCTTTATAAATATAAACTCATTTACTCCTTAAGATTACTGTCTCCATTTTGTAGATGATGAGAGTTAATTTCTAGAGCTCCACCCTTGTTGAGCTGACATTGTAGTGGGGGAAGTTAGCCCATACATAATAGACATGATAATGTATTTTATCATGTCACAAGGTGGTAAATGCTATGGAAAAAGGAAAAGTAGAGCCTGGAGGATTGGGGGGATTAGGGAGACAATGGGTTCAGTCCAGCTGTTTGAATAGGGTGGTTAAAGTTTTCTGGTTTTCAACTGTGAGAGTCTCAGCCTCCCTATATACCCATGTCTACTCCAATTCCAAGAGTAGGTCCAGAGTCAAAGGCTAGTAGTTAGGGAAACAAACATACAAAAATGACAGAAGTCATAAGAAAAATGGATGAGTCAGTTCTCGGGTGAGTAGGCTAATGTGTAGAGTGATCAAAGTCAGAACAAGACTACTCAAATCAATCTCCCAGCCAGGTTTCTGAAATTATACCATAGATTAATTCAATTAATAAGAATTAATAAATCACCTTCCATGCCTGACTTTCTACTATATACTATAGGCACGTTTCAATAGATTTCTCTCATCAATATCCAATTGTACATATGAATATTCTGCATCGAATAACACAATATTAATCTACTTTAAAGTGTTAATGGCTTACAGTGCTATTTCTTCCTTTGCTAGGTTTACTGTGTCCTTCATCTCTTGTTCAGTCCCTAAAAAAATGATATTTTATTCAAAATGTTTCTTCCTAAAAACTGTCTATGTAGATGACCAATGATATTTCCCCAAATATTATTACCAAAAAATTAGCAGAATTTGAATGTTCAGAGAAAAAAACGGTTCATGGGGATGGCAAAAAATGGAGAAGATAAAAAGATCAGGAGTCGTAAATATAAAGATCTTTTTGCTCTCAAAATCATTTATCTTTTAGGGTGATATGAAAACAGCCAAATCTGTTTATCTACATCTTAATTCTTTATCTAATATTAATTAGTTGCAATAATCACATGTTTAACTAGCTGTGATATTATTGAGTAGCTGATGCATTAAAAGTGGATCAAACTTCACGATGTAAGTCTGTTAATCAGCAGCTAGTTAACATACGAGAGATTCTGCAAAGAATTTGTCTTCAAATGTAAGGGAGAGCAAACCACCAACAAAGCAGTTGTTATTGGCTTAAGTTATTGGCTTGTTTTCCCTTTTGAGCTAATAAATAAATGGCCACAAAATACTGGTTCAATTGAACAATGAGACCAATAGCAAAGAACTTTGGGGTAAAAGAAAGAAATAATTCTAAAAGTTACTGAGTAAAAACTTGATGCACAAAAGTACATACCCCCCACAATGTAACAAATATATGGGGTACACCAGATATTGACCCTGTTGAGTGAGGTCTTTACCCTACACTTCAATGAGTGAACTTTACACAAAGTTAAGACCCACATATAGTATGTGTTTGAGTCAGAAACGTACAGATGTGAGAGGAGTAGCTCTTGCTCAGTCAGCTGGCCATGGTGAGTTTCAAAGAAAATAGATTCTGGTCTTAATTTCAAATGAGTTGTAAATCAGTGGTACCGTAAATCTTATTTTTGTTTCAATTGTGCTCTTTAAAGAAAATGTTAGGATTTTTTTGTGGTGTGCCACAAACAGTATCTGACTTAACAATATGTGATAATTTTTATGCTTTCATATCTAAGTAGTTTTGAGATATTTCTGAAATTAGTTTTCTCTATTCTTCTACGTCAAAGTTCAAATCCAAACTTCAATTTCACCCTTTCAAAATGAATTGTTTTACTGGGACCATAAGTCTCCAAACCTTTGATTCTGTGATCCTGTAATGTTTCCCTGGCTTACTGAGGTATGGGTTTTCAAGCATAAGAGTACAGAAGCTAATTATGTTCTCATGAAATACTCATTACCACTATACTTATATTGCTCCAGATAATCAGAAATTATCCCCGTCCCCCGACCCAGTCCCTCTGAAATGGTTCTCCATGCATTTACTAGTATTTTCCTATTTTTTCCCAGCTATAATGGACCCTAGTTATTTTTCTAATTTGTGCTCTCTGATACTCAACATGATGAAATATTTTCCTCCCTTGGCATATCATTTTAATTTGGCTTGCAAAGCACAACCTCGTGGAATTTTTTCTTCCACCTAATTGCCTGTTTCTTCTTGATCTCCTTCTAAAGACTCTCTGTTGTCACCTGACTCATAAATGTTAGTTTCTCAGGTGTTCTGTCCTGGGGGCCTGTACTAACTCTTCTGTCTCAGGGCAGTCTCCTTTGTACTTCAATGTTACAACTATATCTCTCATTCAAATCTTTTTTGAGCTTTAGACTAAAATATCAGACTCATTTTTGGACAAAATCACTTGATCTTCCCCACTTCCAGTAAACCACTCGTTGAGTCTGATCTCTTCCACCTCTAAATAATTCCTTCATCTGGTTCTTCTCTCCATGCACACTGCATCAGCTCAGCACTTGTCTTTCCTCAGCTGGATTGCTGCACCCCTGTGCTAAGAGTTCTCAGTGGGTTCCTGTCATCTCATTCTCTAATCTCGCTCCTTCATTGCAGTTCAAGTCCTAACCTTTTTCAAGTCTTACATCAAACGTCATTGCTTTCATGAAGCCTTTTCAGTCCCTGAAGTGGAATTAGTCTGCGTCATCTCTGAGACCCTAAAATGCCTTATTTGTAATTTACTGTGAACTTACTGCATTCTGTGTTGATCAAGTTCATTTTGGTCATATTTGTCTTTCCCACCAGATTGCGTGCTTCTAGAGGACGGAAATATCTTTCCTCTTTGTGCTCTTCAGGGTTCATAATACAATGTACTATCTATAATAAACAGAAAAAGTGGTGTGGAATAGAAACGAATTAGAATACCTTAAGTCATACTTTCAACAAAATTGTTTATTCTATATCTATTCACCCCTGTCAATGCTAGTTGCAAATAGAATCTAAGCCAAAATTAGTAGAAGATAGACAGTGAATGGTTCACATTATTTTGCGTTTTGAATCATATCAAGCTTCAAGTAGTATTTTTAAGAATTTTAGTCCAGATTGTGTATATACAGAATACTTTGCATATTATATTTTTAAATTCACATTATTAACTGGTTAACGTATAATACCTATATTATTTTATCACATTTTCTATTAATTTAAAAAATACTTACTTTGCACTGTTTAATTACAGTATATTCTTTTTTCTTTTTCTTTTTTTTAAAGATTGGCACCTGAGCTAACAACTGTTGCCAATCTTCCTTTTCTTTTCTTTTTTTTTTCTTTCTGCTTTTTTCCTCCCCAAACCCCCTCAGTACATAGTTGTATATTTTTTAGTTGTGGGTCCTTCTAATTGTGGCACTTGGGACGCCGCCTCAGCATGGCCTGAGTGATGCCATGTCCCCGCCCAGGATCCGAACCAGTGAAACCCTGGGCCGCCACCCTGGGACTCCGCAACAGAGCACACGAACTTAACCACTCGGCCATGAGGCTGGCCCCTAGTATATTCTTTATAATGAGACAGTCGTTATAATAATCCCAAAATTTGATGGGACGTTGCTTAAATACAAACTCGATTTCTCTATGTGTCACCAAATAATGAGTGCTGGTGATTACTAGTTAGTTCAGAATAAAGTATGTTTCAAGACTTTGGATTATCAGAATATCTTAAATATGATATCTGCTATCTCGGAAATGTCGGTAGTTTTTCCCCCTTCACAAATGCATTTGTTGCTAGACTTAGATAGATTTGAAACAACAGTAATGATGTTGAGAGGGGCATGGACAGCGTCCAAGCCCATTGTCATAGAAAGACCTGAGAAACAGCAAGAAAGCTTAAGGCCCAAAGCATCAAAACTGAGTTTGATAAGAGGAATCTGGAGACCATCTTATTAATGAAAAGGAAAACTCAGATTCATTCAACTCTTTTGTCTCAATTCAGAAATTATTACAAACTTAAAAATCACCCAAGTCGATTTCCTATGTAAGCTTCCTGAAATTGAATACTCCCAGCCTCCAAATGACTTCAGAAGCTCCAAAAATGTACATAGAAGAGAAAATTGACAGTGTATTTTGTTGGCTGAGTTGCTCATCAGAAGAATGCAGATATAGAACAGGTTTTGTTCCAAATAGCAAAGGAGAAGAAAGCCATAGGACAGATTGACCCATCAAGTCATACTCCAAATGGCACCACCATTCGCCCTGCTGTAGAGACATGGCCAAGTATTTAAATCCTTCCAAAGACTCTACATGAAGGTCAATTCTAACTTATTTTGTGTATATAAGAACTACTTCTAATGTATATTCTTCCTTCTCCTTTGAGTCTTGGTGTTTTTTTCACCTCTTCCCAGTAAAGAGATTACTCAAAACTCAGAAATAAAGGAAACAACATTCCATGTCGTTGGTAATTCTGTACTGAAAATCTGGTTCAGTTATTTCTCATTTTTTGAGTCCCTATACCTTTGGATTTTAGCATATTCCTCTAAATGATGAAATTATAAAGGTACATATTGTTTTGTCAGGCTTAGAATCATTGGGGAAATCACATACTTTGGAAAGTTACACCTAGAGATTACAGACTTCTATTTTATATGATTCTCTTCTATCCCTTAAAGAATATGTGTGATGCCAAAGCCAGTAGTAAAGAGGCATGGGGTAAATTGATCTGAACTTCTAGATGCTTGTTTCTTTTGCTACATTTCTTGTGATAATCTGTGCATAATGATAATCTCATTAAATAAAGCAAAATTGGAAGTGGATGTTTTCAAAGCAGATGGAGGCAAAAGGAACTATTAACTGATACTGCAGAGAAACAGTAGAGAAGTAAGACATCTATAAGTGTATAAGGGAGGAAAAGGGAAGGCAAGAAAATCTTAAATGGGCATTTTTTTTCTATTTAAGTTCTTTAGTTATTTGTGATTTTTATTTTTCTCAACATTTCTAGATCTAACACATGACATGAGAAAACTATTCTCATAATACAAATGGGAGAGGAATTGACTTTATTGATATCCCACAGACAAATTTATGGTGATCAAATTTACCACATCATTTTAATTTGTGAATAAAAGAATTCAGAATACGAAAAAAAATTCTTCTAAATAGTACTTACCTAAAGAAAAGTATTTATATTTTAGAATCATTCACATCTAGACATTATTTTATGTCAGCAAGATAATAAAATAATATTTTCCAAGAAGTTTTTCACTTCTGAATTTAAAGCATCTACTAGATTTTCCCATTATATTCCTTATATTTAGTTCTCCTCTCTTTGTTCTTATTAGGCAGCTCTTGCTTTTATGTGAGAAATTATATTAAGAGCCAGTATTAATTAAGAACTTACCATGGGCCATTCATTGTTCTAAATGATAGATTTACACACACACATGTATGCATATGTATATGTATGTATATAGATAGATATCATTTGGATACATATGTTAGTATATGTACATATATAGTGACATATATATATAATATGTGTACATATAATGATATATATGTACACCTATATATATCACTTAGAAATATATATGTGTATATTGTAATAAATATATTTCATTCGTGTGTGTGTATGTGTGTGTGTGCGTGTGTGGCTTCTCCTATTTTTTTTAGCATTCCTAGTGCCTAGGACATGGTAGATTTCCAGGAATGTTTGTGAAGGTCTAGAGAAATGGAGGGGCATAAGCACAATGACACAGGGGATTTCAGGAACGAGAATTTGAATCATGTCGCAATGACCATGACTCTTAAGTCATCATAAAAGGTTTTACAACCAAATATAAACCATTAACTTCTGCTGCCTTTCAACAGTACAAGGAATTTAAATTAACAATCTGCCTGTTACTAACATAGTTGTTCAAAATGAGAGTTTATTCAGTGATGCATGTAGAAGGAGCCAAATTAAAAGCATCTTTGAAACCCTAGATTTGTGGCAACAAGAATAACAAGAATTAAGAATTATGTAGCGGTACTGAAGAACATTCAAAAGTTTTTTAAAAAATCTTAAATCTAGTTTGACTTACTTTTTTTTAAAGTTGATTCCTAACTAGGATCCATTCGTCTGATAGAGAAATGACTCCAGAAAAATAACGCCCTTTTGGAAATATCTAAGAAATAGTGTAGACATAAATTTCTGGTATATAAAACATATGCAGAATAACTCCTTGAAATTCTGTCTTGTATAATTTTTAATAGTCAATCATATTTATTCATCGTTGATATAGAATTTCTGAGTCAGTAGCTATATCCCCTTAATGTTCTCATGTCTATACTCTTGTTTACACTCTTTCCATGACTAAAATACCTTTTTCCTTTTCCCATTTATCCATGTTGAACCCATCTACTAGTTTGTGTCCTGTTACCAATTTTATGTATTTCTTATCTCTGCAATTGTTCTTTTACTACAGAATTCAGGGAAGACAAGACCCCCCCCCCCCAAATACTGGTGCATAGATACTTATGGGTGAATTTTAACTTAATTAATGTATACATTTTGGTTGGAGATTGTAGAATTCATTTTATTCTTCTTCTTTTTCTTCTTCTTCTTATTAAAGGAATCATAAAGCTTTTCCTGCAAAATAAACTTACATACCTACCTTGGAAGGAAGGGTACTACATAGTAGTATACTTTTCCAGAGAAAGATAACACTCTTCTTTGGGATAAAAAGATAACCATTCATATCAAAGCTGGACCACAGTGGAAGGCAGGTCAACCTAACCTCCAAATGAGATACAAGAAATGAAATTACATTTACCTTTTGATGTTTTGTGGATATGAAACGATTGATGTTTGCCTTTAAGAACTAGGTTATATTTTCAGAATTACTAACTCGTACCCCAGTGAAGAACAACTTTACCAACTAGAGTACTGTCTTGTATTTTTCTAAGTCACTTTTTTCAATTGAAAATCTGCTCAAGATGTAATCCGCCGAGATATGTTTGTACAGCAGGCAATTATACCTGTACTACCTCTTAATCCTCAAACTCAATATTTTGCTTCATAAGGAAACAAGGATTTCTCAGCTAAAGGTTGAGACAAGAAGCAGCAGCTGGGGCTGCATTTCCAAATTATTTATATATAGTGAGACATGGCTTTTCCTGAAAATAAATTTCAAACATCAAGAGAGGGGAAGCAGCTGAGATCTTCTGTTAAATGACCCTGTTGCTCAAGAATAGAGACCCTTTGTATAAAATAAAGCTTTAGGATCATCTCTGTTGGAGAGGTAATAGATAAGAGGTAACACATATGCAAATGGTATCTTGGCACAAGCAACTTGGATGTGGCACGCTCTTGATCGTCTTGAAAATACACATCTTCCCCATACAACTTAAAAAGGCAGTGTAAAATTATTTTAGGGATGAATTTGACATTCCTTATAAAAAGCAAGACTTTATGTTCTTAGTCCAGCAAGAAATTAGTGTGAGACTAAAAGAAAGAAATGTAGTCTGTGTTTTTCCTAGTAGCTGCCACCCAACATTTTTGAAATTATGGAAATTCACAACCCAGGTAATTACATTATTTCAGATGGTTTCTCTTTTTGCAGCAGAATAACAATTGAATAGATATAATTTTAGCTCACCAGCTGGCACTGTCACTAACATGCTGACAGATACCTGTTTTGAATGAATTGACAGATTGCTAAAATGTTGTTTTTTGGTTGTTATCCGTTAATTTAACTTTGAAAACTGATGTAAAATTCAGTGATAAAGAGTACTTTTTAAAAACTGAGAAGCAACCTTCTCTTCTGACAAAAAATGTATGGTAATTAACCCTTTGTTATAACCTGTTTTTAGATAGTACTGGTAACTTTTAAAGGGCAAAGCTAGTTTCATATTCATCTTTGCATCATAAATGTTTAGCATATACCACATAGGTGCTTAATGCCTATTGAATTAAATGGATACTATTATAGCCACACATCTTTGAAGTGCTTAAGAGGTTTGGAAGATATACTCACATGTGGAGATTGTGATGGTCTCAAGCTCTTTAATGACTATTGGACTCTATGCAGATTAAGAAGCTCATGTCCATAGAGATATTTATTTTTTTCTTCACTTGCAAGGATGCTTACATATTTATAATACCCTAGTAGTACATTTTGCTTCTATTCCTCCTTTAATCATTGCCTCCTGGGAATAGAATGGAGACTCACTAAGGCCAGCCTGAAATTCTCCTCTTTAACTTGAAACCTAAAATATCAGCATAAATTCCAGCACAGCTGGAAGTAGAGAAAAAATGAATATTTCTACTGACATGAGCTTCTCTATCTGCATAGAGTCCAATAGTCATTAAAGAACTTGGGACCACCAGAATATCCCTAGATATATTTTCCAAACCTCTTAAAACGTCCAGATATGTGGCTTTACTAGTACCCATTTACTTCAATTGTGCTAATATTCTGACTGGACATAAACAAATGAGAGTGGCATTCAGAATACTTTTCAAACCCTCATTTGATGGAATATAGTATTCTCAGTTGCTTACCTAAGATCATTTCCATTCTATAACCCAAATTTTCAATCACAAGCATATTATTTTTGTCCTTTTATTGCAGGTAAATCTAGCTGACTCCAAAGAGTAGGCAAGTGTCCTTCAGATTTTACCTGTAGCCTTTCTGATATTAAAGTTTCTGGAAGTGTGAGATAAGACAAGTGAGGAGAGGGGAGGGAACCCAGAAAAAGATTAAGGTGGAAACTTTACTGGCGAAGCATGTAGCATAGGCAACTTAAAAGTTTGCTGTGTGCCTGATGATGTACCCTTGAATTAGTGTTTAGCTTTGGGAAGTCACCTTGTAATCTCTCAATCCAGAAACACACCGGTAAATCAGCATCAGCTTCTGACTAGCATTTATTGAGCACTGTGTGCCAGGTGCTGTTACAAAGTACTTTCTATGCGTTAATTCATTTAATTTTTCTTGCAACTCTATGAGATAAGTACTAGCATTATCTCCACTTTACAGATGAGGAAATGTAGACATGGAGAGTTTATGTATCCTGCTAAAGAACACACAGCTATGCCATGGAGAAGCCAGGATACCAATGCAGTTTACAGGCGGATCCACTGTGCTCTACTGCCTCCAAAAGGAGTAAATTGGTATTGCAGTAAATTTCCCGAGAGGTTTTCATATTCTGCTTGAAATATCCTATTTGCAACCCTAGACTTTTCCTTTTATTGGATCAATCCTGGCCTCCAGTAAAGCTTCCCTAATCCTCCCAAACAAAGCTGATGCTTTGCCCTTTGGGTTTCCATTGAGCCAAGCATATGTCTCCAGTATAAAATTTAGAGCACAGTTTTGCAATTGTTCATTTATAGGTTTGTTTTCTTTTTTGCCGGACTTTAAGAGTTTTGAAGGCAAAGTTCATATTTCATTTGGTTCCTAATCATCAATATTTAGCAAAATTCTACTACAAACAATTTGATGAAGGAATGTCAAATGATCCCAGGTTGTTCAACCTGTTCCCCAAGAACAGACCTGCCAGTGATTTCAGCAAACTCCTTTAGAAAAGTGTAGCTGCCAGATATCTTGAATTTCACATGTTCTGTTGAAACTCAGGAGGAGCACTGACATTCTGGGAAAATGTTTGTCAATTTTGGCCCACATCCTATCTGGCTTCTCTGGTACTTCCAAAAGTGAAATAAGACATTTAGTATGACTAAATGATTTGTTTTTAATTTTTTTATTATTTCTTTTTTAATTGCAGTAACATTGGATTATAAAAATATATAGCTTTCAGGTGTATCTCGTAATATATTTCCAAGTCTGTGTAGATTACATCATGTTCACCACCCACTATGTGTTTGTTTGTCATTGTTTTTATCTTCTACTTTTGAGTGAGATTATGGGGTATTTGACTTTCTCCCTCTGACTTATTTCACTCAGCATAATACCCTCAAGAACCATCCATGTTGTCACAAATGGCCGGATTTCATCATTTCTTATGGCTGAGTAGTATTCCATTGTATATATATATATATACCACATCTTCTTTATCCATTCGTCCCTTGATGGGCACCTAGGTTGCTTCCAAGTCTTGGCTGTTGTGAATAATGCTGCAATGAACATAGGGGTGCATGTATCTTTATGCTTTTGAGTTTTCAAGTTCTTTGGATAAATACCCAGGAGTGGGATAGCTGGATCATATGGTAGATCTATTCTTAATTTTCTAAGGATGCTCCATACTGCTTTCCATAGTGGCTGTACCAGTTTGCACTCCCACCAGCAGTGTACGAGGGTTCCCTTCTCTCCAAATCCTCTCCAAAGCGTGTTTCCTGTCATGTTAATTATAGCCATTCTGACCTGAGTGAGGTGATACCTCATTGTAGTTTTGATTTGCGTTTCCCTGATAGCTAATGATGTTGAGCATCTTTTCATATGCCTGCTGGCCATCTGTAATGATTCTTTAACTAAAGGAATCTTTCAGAGATCCTGGGAGCCCACATTCGCTATCATATTATGTATTATTCAGGTGGATGTTTTCTTTCAAGCTGTACTTAATACAAAAATCTTATCAAAGTGTCCATCTTAGTTACATATTTTTTTAAAACAAAAGCTTTATTGAGATCTAATGCCCATACTGTAACATTCATTCTATAAAGTATACAATTCAGTGGTTTTAGTATATTTACAGTTTTGTAACCATCAGCACTATCTAATTTTAGAAAATTTTCATCACCCCAAAAAGAAACCTCATACCTATTAGTATTCTCCTCTCACTTCTCCTAGGACTGGAAACCACTTTATGGTCCCCAGGAATTGACCATTTTATATTAATCAAAACATAAAATACATGGCTTTTTGTGATAAGCTTCTTTCAGCATAATATTTCAGAGTTCCTCCATGCTGTAGCATGTATCGGTACTTCATTCTTTTCAAGTGTCAAATAATATTCCGTTGAATAGATACACTACATTTTATTTCTCCATTCATCTGGGGATGGTTATTTGGGTTGTTTCAAATTTTCGCCTTTTATGAATAATGCTGCTATGAACATTCATGCTCAAGTTTCTGTCTGACATATGTTTTCAATTCTCTTGGGTATGTACTTACAAGTGGAATCACTGGGTCGTATGGCAATTCTATGTTGAACATTTTGGAAAACATTTCTATATTTTCCAAAGTGATTGCACCATTTACAAACTCAACGGCTATATAAGGGTTTCATATTCTCCACATCCTTGCCAACACGTTACCCTTTTCTTTTCAATTGTAGCCATCTTAATGGGTATGAAGTAGTATCTCATGGTGGATCTGATTTGTATTTCCATAATGACTAATGAAGTTGAACATCTTTTCCTGTGCTTATTGGCCATTTGTGTATCTTTTTTGGAGAAATGTCTACACAAATCTTTGCCTATTTTTAATTGGGTTACTTGTCTTTTTATTGTTGAGTTATAAGAATTTGTATTTATTCCAGATACAAACTTCTTATGATATAAATGTGATTTGCAAATATTTTCTCCCATTCTGTGAGTTGACATTCCACTTTTTTGATGGTGTTTTTTTGAAGCAGAAACTAATTCAAGGTCATGAAGATTTACTCCCAAGTTTTTTCTAAGAGTTTTATCTCTATGTTATGTTTCTATTTAATTTTTGTATACAATGTGAAGTACTAGTCCAAATTCATTCATATGCATGTGAATATCCTGTTCTCTCAGGATCATTTGTTGAAAAGACAATTGTTTCCCTCGTTGAATTGTTTTGGCATCATTGTAGAAATTCTATTGGCCACAAATGAATGAGTTTATTTCTGGACTCTTAATTACATTTCCTTGGTTTATAGGTCTAGCCTTATGTCAGAACCACACTGTCTCGATTACTATAGTTTTGTAGTAACTTTTGAAATACGTAAGTGGGAGACCTCTAATTTTGTTCTTTTTCAAGATTATTTTGGCTGTCCAAAGTCTCTTGCATTTCCACACGAATGATAGGAAGAACTAACCAATTTCTGCATAGCAGCTAGTTGGGATTTTGAGCAAGATTGCATTGAATCTTTAAATCAATTTTGAGAGTGTTGCTGTGTTAACAATAAGTTTTCTGATCCATAAACATAGAATGTATTTATTTTCTTTTAACAGTATTGCATAGTTTTCAGTATACAAGTCTTGAGTTTCCTTTATTATACTTTATTTACAAGTATGCTGTTCATTTTCATGCTATTATAAATGGAATTGTTTTCTTAAGTTTATTTTCAGATTGTTCATTGTAATTGTATAGAAATACATTTGATTTTTATATATTGATCTTATATCCTGAAGCCTTGCTGAAATACTTTGCTAGTTAAAAAGATGTTTTTAGTAGATTCCTTACGGTTTTCTTTATACAAGATCATACTATCTACAGATATAGTTTTACTTCTTCCTCTCCAATCTGGATTCCTTTTATTTCTTTTTCTTGACTAATTGCAACGGTTAGATCCTCCAGCCCAATATTGTTGAATTTTCTCAAATATTTTTCTTCATCTATTGAGATGATCATGCAGTTTTTGATATATCTTGTAGCTTTGTTTTTTATTGAAAACTGGAAATTTAGTAATACAACATGGCAACTCTAGAAATAAGTTACTCTCTTTACCAGGGGTTTTGTTTTTGCTGTTTTGTTAGTGTCTTTATGTACTAATTCTACAAAGTCTGTATTCCTTGTCATGTGCAGCCACTGGATTCTCTGCTCTGTTAATTTGGTGGTCAGCTAATGATTAGACAGATATTTCGTTAAATAATCTGACCCAAAAAGTCTCTAACCCTTTGCTAAGGGGCTTTGTGTATGCACTGGGTGTATACCTTCAATTCTTTGACTGTTTATAGCTCTCCCTTTGGCTTCACATCTTCTTTGCACTGGATCTCAAGATAAGCCACAGGAGACATAGCAGGGCTTTCTCAGGTTTTTCCTAGGTGTGGCCACAGCCATTCATATGCACATGATCTTCTGTATTCCCAGGAATATATTAGTGCTTTGCAAAGCCTCCTCTGAACATCTCATTTCCCAGTTTTTCTTTTTAAGTGTGTTTTGGTCAGCCCCACGTTTGCTCCAATTGGCATCACCACCTCAGGCAGCTGTGATGTTAAAATATTGCCACTGATTGTTTTTGACAAATGCCCTGGGATAGAACTGTTCTCACAGAGAGAGTTATGAGTCAGGTCAAATAAAGGCAAGCCTTGAGAATGGAGCTTTTCCAGGGAGTTGTCAGTCAGGTCCAATAGTATAATGCTCTGGTGATTGGGCTTTTTAGGGAAAATCAAACCTTTTTCATCCTTTATTGGCAGCTAGGCTGCTGATTTTCACAGCTACTGTGGTTTAGAGGCTGTTGTTTTTTAAAACTATGGCAGGACTGATGAGAGGATAATGGGAATTGAGTAAGCAAAATGCCACAAAGCATGTGTTTTTATGAGATTCAGTCATTTTTCTTGAATATTGCTGCAAAACTTTGGTAAACATCTAGAGTGCTGAAAAGATAAATTTTGACCATTTTATCCAATGTTATTGTTGCTTTTGTAGAGGTTTGGATTTTTGGAGGCCCTTACACTGCTGTCTCAGAAGGGGTTCCAGTTAATATATTCTTACTGGGTTATTAAATTGGTGTATATTTCTAGGAGGATTTTTTCCCCTCTTTAGGGGGAATTTTACTAAATAACACTTTTCCCACATTATTATTTAACTTATAACTCTGTATAATTAAAACTCAAAATTCCTTGGAAGCAGAAATAAATACTTATAAATAATTTTCAACCTATTAGGAATATTGATAATTTCTTGAGAATAAATGTTAATCATTGTTGGCTATAGGGTTGAGTAATAATAAAATAAAGGAGATAGGCCAGGAGCCCTGAGAACAAATTCTTGATTATCCCATTGTACCATATGGTTTAGCTTTGGGCATCACTTTTTTTTTTTTTTAACACAACAATGGCAGTTTGCCATAATTTGCTTTTCAAAGGGTAGTAGGACAATGTGATTTTTAAAAAAATTTTTTGTGTGAGGAAGATTGGCCCTGAGCTAACATCTGTTGCCAATCTTCCTCTTTTTGCTTAATGAAGATTGTTGCTGAGCTAATATCTGTGCCAATCTTCCTCTATTTTATGTGGGATGCCACCACAGCACAGCTTGACAAGGTGTTCTAGGTCTGTGCCCAGGAAATGAGCCTGCAAACCCAGGGCTGCTAAAATGGAGCATGCAAATTTAACCACTATGCCAGTGGGCCAGTCCTCAAACAGTAGTAGGACAGTGTTTTAATATTCGAAATATAGAGTTTTCTTCAAGATTTTTAAATCTTTTTCATGTGTAAGTTATTTTGCACTGAAATAAGCACCTGCATCTAAAAATGATATGACTACAGTTTCCCTTTAATATGGTGTTTTGTAATGCCAAATTAGCAGCTATTTCAGAAAGTTTTTGAGAACAGGAATCTGCAGAGAAGCGTTAATCCGGCCAGTTTTCTGTGTCAGCACACTCTATGGGGACTGTCACAGGCATTTATACATTTTTCACTATTAGAGATAATTGGCGTATTGGAGACTAGAAAGTATCACTATCTCAGTGTCCAGAATGGTATTTGAGTTTTTAACGTAGGTTTCCACTTCTAGCTTCTAAAAACAGAAACAATCTACCTCTACACTCAGCCTAGACATTGAGAACTGAAACTACACCTTATGTGTTGAATTGCATCTCTTCAAAGAATACGTTGAAATCTTAATCCCTAGTACCAGTAACCATGAGATACCTAATATCCTTTTTAAAGTTCCTTTCCTGTTTAAATGAACAATTAAAAACAACATGAAATTGGTAAACACAGGAGCCATAGAGTATGAATTTCAGGAACATTGGTAAAATTTGATATTTATTATCTGGCCTGAGTTGAGTGGATGCTGAGATAGTAATAAAGGATGGGCCTCTGGCAGTCCATGCCACATAATAATGCTGGAGTTAAAAAAGTCATTATCTGTAGTCATCTGAGTTGAAGTAGCCCATGAAGATAAGAATTTGGGGGATCAAAGATGCATGAAGAAACACTGTGATGATGGAATTATTCTGTATCTTTGTGACAATAGTCAAAAGCAAATCAAAATTACACACTTAAAAAGGTGAATTTTGCCCTGAATAAATTATGCCTCAGTAAACCTGATTAAAAACACGAGAAGAAGAAGAACAAGGAGGAGGAGGAGGAGAAATGTCAAGAGCTCCAACCTTTCTAGGAGAGCGGTTTGGGTCATTTAATTGCATGAATAGCTACAACTTCATAGGGAACCAGCTGAAGGCAAAGGATCTTGGAAGAGAGAATTCATAAAAGACAGCAATGGCCTCAAGGCCAGTTGCAGAAAAAGACCTGTGTTATTTACCCATGCTATGCCATGTATGTTAATCTTGCTTAACTAATTTTCTTTGCTTCCTTCTCTGTCTCATTTTGTTATAAAAATAATATATATGTAATATGTTGCTATTCAATGGGTAGAGTTTCAGTTATGCAGTTATTCAGATTAAGTTCTAGAGATCTGCCATCCAACATTGTGCCTATGATTAACAATACTGTATTATGTACTTAAAACTTTGTTAAGCAAGTAGATCTCATGATAAATGTTCTTACTGCAATTAAATAAGTAAATAAATAGTATATTGATGATGTTATGAAGAACTATAAGGTGCCTGGAATTTCCCCTACTTGCAAGCTAACAAGTTAGCCAGGCACAGTTTCACAGATACTGACAGAAGACATGAAACTCGTGGGTCAGAGACAAAGGACTTTATCGCTCATGCATAGTATAGCCAGCGGCATGAGTTTCTCATTCTTATTACTTCCTCCTGCCCCCTAGATCTCATGGGAGTGATGCAGAGAGGCCTACTTGATGCTGCACGTGCCATGAATTTGAATCAAAACTAAGGACTCACAAGCTTAGGAAACCCCAAAATTTTATTTGAAAGTGGCTGCTCACAAATATGCCCAACATTTGCCCCAGAGGGGGACATTATTTTTATTATTCTGGTCAGGAAACAAATGTACCTTTGCACCAGTAGGAAGAGGTATTATCTTCCAAGACTGTCTGATATACAAACATCCATAAAACAATGTGGAACAAAAGCATCAGTGCTTCTTCTCAAAATGTGCAAATCATGAAAGTCTCATGGAGGATTGTTTGCCAACTTTTGTTAATTTTATAATCAACTTGTTACTTTACAGAATTGGGAATCAGGATAAGAATTAAATTAAAGGAGCAGTGAACATAACCTGGAAATCCTCAGAGTTGCATGTGCTATCCAATGAGATTTGAGTTGACTCTTTTGAGTTTGAGGTTTTTTTGAGTGAGAGCTTCTTTCCATTCACCTTCCCTTCTCTGTTTCTGTCTCTTTGTTTGTGTGTGTCATGAAGATTGGCCCTGAGCTAACATCTATTCCCAATCTTCCTCTTTTTGCTCGAGGAAGATTGTGGCTGAACTAACATCTGTGCGAATCTTCGTCTATTTTACGTGGGATGCCAGCACAGTGTGGCTTGACAAGCTGTACTAGATCTGCACCCGGGATCTGAACCTGCGAACCCCGGGCTACCGAAGTGCAGCGTGTGAACTTAGCCACTACGCCACCAGGCTGGCCCCTCTATCTTTTTTTAACATACTTTAATCATTATCACTTATTTTTCCCTCATGTGACAAAATATATACTTTAATTTATATAGTCTATTGTTTCAGTGTTCCCTCTCCTGCCTGTTTATAAACTCCACAATGGTAGGAATCTTTATCTGTGGAGGTCACAATTGTATCCTCTGCAGCTGCTTAGTGACAGGCACCTCGTATGCAATTTATAAATATTTGCTAAATAAATCTCAGCAGCTGAGGAGTATGTGTAGTGGACATATATCATTGCTTTTGTCACCTGATGCAAAAACCCTTTTCATCTGTGGGGAATCTCCACTTGAGGTAACAAAGCCTATTTATCGCCATGGCAACATCCACAATCACAATGTTTGCTACCTCTGCTTCCCCTGGAGCTCAGGTATGGGCGTGTGTTCTAGGCTACAGTCATCAATAGGTCACCTCTAGTCCTTGAAAGAGAAGCCAGTGATGCAGTAAAGCATGAAGGCACAGGATCCATATTGGCAAAGATGGTGGCAGCAGAAAAAGCTAGTTATAGCTCCTAGAAAGAGCCGTGACAGCTGCTGTCTTGCAGCATTGGATGCCTGGCATTGTTTTGGCCATGGTGTCATTCTCCAGGCATATTCACGGACCCAGTTTAACAGTGTACTTGCAGGTATTGCTCTTGGCTCCTTGATCTCCAAGTCTGTGCTTCCAGCCCTCTCAGAGATTTTATAAGCAACCAAGTATTCTTTTAATTAAATCCTGTAATGTCTAAATTAACTAAAGTTGTTTTCTGTTGCTTACCTTTATGTATATCAGGGTACTGGGAAATTTTCAGCAGGATACAACACAAAACCTAGCTAAGGTCTATAGGTAGATTTTCAAATGTGTTCGTCGATGTTTTCTTTACCCCTCTCAATAATACACATAAAAATGCATATAATGATAAATAATAATAAACGTACGTAATAAAAAATTTGTAACCTAACCAGAACAGCAGCGTAATAAATTTAATTTCGTTGATTAAAGAGGAATTAAAAAATAGAGTTACAAACGAATCATGTGGTATTATTTTTATTTAATGTACAAAATGTGTTAATTTGAATAATCTGAAGAGTTTTATAGGAGATTCAATGCAAATAACTTGTACATTCACAAGGCAGAATGCTCTATGAATACTTGAGAAATTTTAAGACTGATTTTTTTAATGCTTTGTCTCTCTCTATCTGGAACACATCTCTAAAACATATAATGCAGTCAATGCAAAACTATGGCAAAGGGAAGTCAACTATGATGATTGCCGCTCTCTATTTATTAGAAATGGCTTAGTCCAAAACACATACATTATGTTATGGTGCTAAATCACTAACGAGGAAACCTGGTCTTCATCCCATTTGATCATATCTTAGAAGCTTCCTATATGGAGAATCTCCCATATAAATAATGCCAGCAGTTTTGAAGGCCACATGCTTTTCTTTGCCTTTTCATATTTTACATCAAATTAATTTCAAACATGCAAATATCCTTTTCATAACTCAACGTGCTACAGTAAACTGAAGAACAATTTTTGGAAAAAGGAGGTGGCTTGGATTGAACAGATTCCATGCATTTCTGTGCTAATTTGGGTTCACAGCTCAATGATTGTTCTATACACCAAGTTAAAATAGCAGAAACAAAGACAGCTGGGCAGCAGCCCCTTGAAGAAGTTCTCTGCTTCCCTCTGCTGGATGCTATGGGATATCTATGCCTTCTGTAAGATTTTACCCATGGGGAAAGAAGCTAATGTTGGGAGAAATGTTTGCTTTCGAATCATAATTTATATGTGTGTTTTAGCTGATGGAAGGGTATCAAGAATAAGTTAATTTCAATACAGAACTGTTAAAAATGTGGACATGAATTATTTTTGGATTTATGAATTGCCAAAGATGATACCTTAAGAAATACTCCTTTTTCAGCATTATGTTTGGGAAGGGTGTAAAGATAATTTGCTCCATCTTTATAATTTGCAAGGGATTTTCTTTTGCTTATCTGATGTTTAAAAGCAAGTCAATTCACTTATTTCTAAATAACTGGCAGCCTTCCTGAACTTAGTATTCCGTTTGACTGTTCTTTATTAAACAACTGCATATTTACTGCTTGTTATCTTCAAATAATTTAGGAGACATTCCTAAGAGGAGGAGGAGGAAAAAGATAAAGAGTGAGAAATGGACTTACAACACATGTGAGCTTTATCAATGAGAGAAAGTAAAATCAAGTCAATAAGTATTTATTGAATTCTGTCTCGGTAAAAGGTTCTTTTTGTAAAAGTCATGAGGTATAATCAACAATACGGATCTAAGAATTGAGGAAGATAATTTCTCTCTCTCAGTCTTGTCTTTATTCTATCTCTCTTTTTTCTCTCATTTCCTAACAATGTAAATAGAAAGAATAAAACTACAAACCTAGGGTAAGCAAAGGGAAGAAATATTGTAAAAAGCTGTAATTTGAATTATGTGCTTATTGTTTAACACTTAGAAAAGTCAATTATACATAGCACATAAAATAAACTATGAAAATTCTGCCAGGAGTGTCTTCAAGATCCACATTTTGAGTGGAGCCAGATAATTAATTGCCCCTTGGAAGGGCCTTAGAAGGGAAATAAGCAGCCTTTGAATATTATTCTGAGTATGAGAAGGTGATGTCATGAGAAACAAGGAAAGGCTGGATACAAAGATGGTAGTGTAAGTGTGGGTGGAATTAGTCATCTTGCTTAGCAGAAAAAGAGGGAGAGCAGAGGATGAAACCTCCTAACTGTCGTTTATCAGCATGATTCTCATGTCCTATAAAGTTGCTGTGAAAAGGAATAGGATGAATGTTAGCCCCTGTCTATCTTCAGAGAAATCTCATTCCAATCAGGGTCAGCCAGGCAAAGAGAAACTACATTTGGTATTTCAAGAAGGAAAGAATTTGATGGAGACAATTAAAGTCTTGATTTTGGAGTGATGTCAGCATCATGGTGGAATGAGTTATTCCCTTTGTCCTATCTAAAACTAAACCAACATCCCTTAACCTCCAGAGGATTCCCTACATAGCACAACAGGCTGCCTGAGAGATCCATGCAGCTATACTTCCGAAGGTGAGTGGACTGGACCCCAGGAAGCAGTGGAACTAGGAGAGTGGCTCCCTCTTCTGCGGCAGACGTCCAGGTTATGGATTCTAACGCGGCAGTCAGCATGACTGTGAATGGAGGCAAGGGCAGCCTGGCACACATGCAAATGCTTGAAGAGCAGGGTAGCTGGCCATGGGAGCGCCCACTGGGCCAGGGTGACCCTGCCTGTGCAAACACTTCCTGCCCAGTAGCAGCAACTCAGCTAGCACGAAGGTGTCCCGCCTAGGCAACACACCTGCCCACAGGAGTGAGACCCACCCACTGAGCGCTGCTGCCCAACCCCTGCAAAGGCACCTCACTGAGTGCCTGCAGCCCAGCCTTTGCCAACATAGAGAGACTGACTGGCACAACTAGGAGTAGATGAGGTGGGAATAGAAAAACTAGCACATACCACACCCACTCCCCCAATGGTGGCAGGTGGAATCTTCAGACAAAAGCAACAGGAAGCACAGCAGAACCAGAGACCCAGATGCCCGTGGCTGAAACCTTGACACCAGCTTCACCAACAGCAGGGTTGTAAACAAGTTCCTGGGTCCCCAGGCTGCTTCCAGCACAGTGACACCCATGAACCCAGCATCCCTGGCAGTGGTGCAATCAGCACCCAAGCCAACCTGGGAACAGCAGCACGGGTGGTGCACAGGACAGCAGCATTGGAGCGTGTGGAGAGCCAGTGGAGGAACAGGAGACCCAGGTTATGAGAACCAAAGTAACCAAAACTGTACCCAAATAAAGAAAGGTGGTTACTACCACAAATACGCCCGCAGAGGATCAGTGCATGAAACACCATGAAGAACTACAGTAACACTGCAAAACAGAAGGAAAATGACAATTCTCCAGAAACTGAACCTGAAGTCACAGAAGATTACAATCTAACTGATCAAGAATTTAAAATAGCTATCATAGAGAAACTCAGTGAGTTCCAAAAAAAATCAAAAAGACTGTTCTGTGATCTCAGGAATAAAATTAATGAGCAGAAGGAACACTTCACCAAAGAGATTGAAGCTCTAAAAAAAAAAAAAAAAGAAAAGAAATTCTGGAAATGAAGAACACAATTAATGACATAAAAAATAACATAAAAAGGCATAAAAAAATAGAGTAGACCTTATGAGGGAGAGAATTAATGACGTTGAAGCTAGAAAGGTAGAAATGCTTCAGGTGGAGGAGGGGAGATAACTAAGATTTTATCAAAGAATGAAATAAAGAGAGAGAGAATCAAAGTCTTCAAATCTTTTAGAAGGGCAGCAAAGATCACCAGAGTCAGAGCAAGCATTGAGAAAACCAGAAAGAACTGGACTGTTGGCCACCATCTTGACTGGCTGTACCCCTGAAGTGCTGATGCTCAGTGAGATGCCAGCTCTTTATATATTACGTAGCCAGTACTTCTTCCTACATGTCATTGACTCAACAAAGTCTTCATGTCAAGTTTTGCATTTTATGTAGTCTTATCTTTCTTCAGACTTTGTGGCTTCTGGATTTTGTGTCTTATTTAGGAAGATTTTCCCCAATGCAATATAGCAAAGATATTATTCTGTATTCTATTTTTTATAGTTTTAATTTTTAAGTTTAGATTTAATATACCTTGGGTTTATTTTTATATATTCTTCTTCTAGATTGAACTACAGAATCAGCCTGTAAAACTTTATTTAAAATATTCCATACAGATTTTGATTATAGTTGGGTTGAATATATGGATTAATTTTGGAAGAATTTCAATCATTACAATATTGAATCTTTGCAAACCATAAAGTGTCCCTCAATTTATTGTCCTCTTTTTGATCTATCATTAAAATATTATAGCTTTTTAAATTTAAATTGTATTCTTTCCTTCTTAGATTTATTCCTAAGTATTTTATCTCTTTTGTGAAGGAAATCTTATTTCTTTTATTTTTGCAAATTTGTGGTCACTAAGAAAAACAAGGATTTCTGTATGGTATTTTGGTATCTAGTCACCCTCTTAAGCTTGTCTAAGATTTTTAGTTATTTTTCTGATTCTCACATTTTTTTAAGTCTAAAAATAGAGTCAATTTATCTCTTCCTTTCCTACTATTTACACTTCATTTTTTTTCTTGCCTTGTTGCAATAGGTACAACATTTAATATAATGTTGAACAGCTGGAAGAATAGCAGGTATCTTGTTGTATTTTTGACTGTATTGGAAACCATTCTAATATTCATTATTCGGTATCGCTTTTTGCTTCAGTTTTCTAACATATATCATTAGGGTATATTCATTTCTCCCAAGCTGAACAATTTTCACCAGGAATAGCTGTAAATTATTAAGTTATTTTGGAACCTATTGAAATCACTTCATTATGTAGTTTTCTTCTTTACCCTGTAAATCTAGCAAATTAGTTTAACAGCTTTCCTTGTATTGGATACTTTGCACATTCTCTCTTGGATCTTCATAGGAGCTATCAGTTCTGGTTATTTGTTTTAGACCCTCTCCTTAAAACTATTGAGATTTCTGACACGATCTAGTGATTAACAATATTGTTGGTGTTTTATTGTTACAAGTTTGGTCTATTTATCTTGTGAAGTAGGATTTCTTAAGCAATGATTTTTTTTTCAGACAGTGAGATAAGAAATGAGGCAAGGTAAGGAATGAGGCTGGGTTCTCCTGGTTATGGAGTAGGGCATGGGGAGGGGCTCCTCTAGACTCTCAGTCTTTCCTGATTGTAGGCAGAGAGAATTTGTCCTTTCCAAGTCACGTGGGAAGGGAGAAGCCCAGTCCTCCAGTACAATTTCCTTGGCAGGATAAGCCTTCCTTGAGGTCTGCACACAGACAGAGAAGTACATCTTCCCCGTGGACTCAAGGGATCTAATCTAGTTAACTGCCTGGGATTCCTGGTGAACAGTATAAACTTGTGATCTTCAACTCTAAAACAGGTAGGACTCCTGCCTTTGGGTTTTACATCCTCCCAACACTGTAAACAATGATAAACAAGAAACCATCTACTCCACACTGACATTATAACCTGAAAGTATGTTGAATTCTTTACGATTGGCATAGTAAATTCTCATTGTTTCAGTTTCTTCAACTTTTTCAATGGGGATAATGATTGTAACCACCTCATAGAGTTGTTGTGAGGATTTAACAAGCAGTATATGTAAAGTACTTAGGACAGTTTCTGATACCCCCAGATTGGGTGTCTAACTGCAGATGGATATAAACATACATATCAATTTGGAGTTGAACCTCTCCTCATATGGACCATTTGCTGAAACCTGCTCCAAGGTACCTATGTGTATTATTTATCTGTTGTCATATAGCAGATAACCACAAACTTAGCAGCTTTAAACAATGCACATTTAGCATCTCACAGTTTCTGTAGGTCAAAAGTCCAGGCACAGCTTAGCTGGGTCCTCTGCTAGAGACTTCGATCAAGGTGTTGACTGGGCTACATTGTCATCAAGAGGCTTGATGGGGGAAGAATCCACTCCCAAACTTACTAATGTTGTTAGCAGAATTCAATTCCTTGTTGTAGGACTGGAGGTTGCTATTAACTCCTAGAGGCCACCCTCAGGCCTCCAGAGGGTCAAATAGTCTTATAGAACATAATCATGGAGGTGACATCCCATCACTTTTGCAATAGTCTATTGATTAGAAGCAAATCACAAATCCCACCTACAATCACGGGGAGAGGATTATACATCAGTATTAATACTAGGTGGGATGAAGAGGAGTCACCTCCATTCTGCCCATCCCACTACAATTTAATGAAACCTTTGTACAATAGCAAACGTTTATGATTCTGTTAAACAATTTCAGACAGGACACTGAATGTGCTTTTCATTTTTTTTAATACAACATGGACTTTCCATACTATGTGTACTATTTTCTATATTACTTTTTTGTTTAGCAAGATATTTTGAACATGCTTACTATCAACAAATATTCTTGCATAATAGGATTTTTGTAATGGTTGTGTTTTATATCAGACCAAGCAAAGATGGGATTGCATATTGGTGGGGAATATGGGATGGTTCTAGAGATTAAACAACTTTGGGACCCTGGATGCCACTTCACCTTTCTGAGACCCAATCATCCTCCTTACAAATGTGAATAATAATCATATCTACTGAATAGCATGTTATGAGACTAAAATAACATAATGTACAAAACTGTAAGAGCTATTGCTTTCACTATCATCTACTTATTCGATACATTATCTTTAGCATTTAGACTTTTTTTGACTTATTCATGCAATATACAACAGTATGACAAATATTCTATTAAAAAATATTTGAAACATATCTCTAATTCCTGAAAATAAACAACTAAAAGTGGGGTTTCTGCATGAAAGAATGTATATAACTTTAAGTAACGTACTGCAAAAATGCTTGCCAAAAAATAAATTCCACTTTGTACTCCCACCATCACTGTGTAAAAATGCCTTTTATCCCACATTCTTACCAACATTGAGCATTATCATTTTCAGAAAAACAGCCCTACAATTTCATATACCAAAACATGGTACCACATTGCTTTAATTTGTTTTTTTGTATTATTTTGCTGCCCATTTCCCTTTTTTCCTTTGTGAATTACATTGTTTTGAACATTTTGTTTCTGGGCTGTCGATTTTCTCTAATTTATTTAAAAGATTAATTCCTTGGGGCCGATGCAGTGGCATAGTGGTTAAGTTTGCATGCTCTGCTTCAGTGGCCTGGGGTTCACAGCTTTGGATCCCAGGTGCAGACTTAGCACCACTTGTCAGGCCATGCTGTGGGGGTATCCCACATAAAGTAGAGGAAGATTGCACAGATGTTAGGCCAGGTCCAATCTTCCTCACACACACACGCACAAAAAGAGTAATTCCTTGATTCTTAAATATGTTCCAATTTTTCTCCAGTTTGAATTCTAAAACTTGTCTTTAACATTTTTAAATGGTCAAATCTATAAATATGTGTTTTGTTTCTGACTTTAATTTTTCTTGAAATAATGTAAATAGTCATCTACATTTCTTTTATTTTTTAAGAATTTGCTTTTTCCATTTATCTAAAAATTATTTTGTCATATGTCTTAGATTGGATCCTCTGAAAGTAAAGCCTGGAATAAGCTTGTTTTGTTCTCCGTGTTTTGTTTTGGCAAGTGATTTATGCAGGCAGTGCATTCAGGAGAAACCTATAGGAGGGTGGAGGAAGCAGGGTGGAGAACAAGAAGAAGATGAGCAGGGATGGGGTTCTGGAAGTCTAGGCTCAGCATCCTCCCTTGCGATTCTCTGGAACTGAAATAGTGCTGCAGAGCCCATCCCACCTTGAGGCAAGCAAGGAGGATTTCATAACTCCCTCAGCAGCCAGTCACTGGAGACTTAGAAATAACTCAGAAGTGGCTCCAGTCAGCCAAAACCGAGGAGTTTACAGATGGGAGCCCTTGATAGCAAGCCCCACAACTGATGACGGATGGGCGCACCAAACTGGTTAAAAGTATCCAATGGTAATGACTTATTAAAACTTGAAATAACATAATAGCAATATTTAAATAATGACGATAACATCCTTTCCTGAGTTCAGCTCTTCCAGCTTCCGCTCAGTTATTTTTTGCAGCTCTTATCCCTTAAGATGCAACATGAGCACATACTGGCTGAGTAGACATAATTTAAGTGACAGTACGCTGTAGTCTCATTTTCTCTACTTCTTAAACACTGGCCTGATTTCCTGGAAAGACTAGAACCTCCTCAATTCTCTTTCCTCAGTCGGTTCCTTCCCAGCGTTGCCCTCCATTATTCATGTAACTAGACTCCTCCTTGATTCTAACACTGTCTGGTAAATTTCCCCAAGCCCAAGAGAAAATGTGACTTAAGCTTAAACTGAGACCCCTGTGATATATAGAGGGATTTGCCTTCTTCTTAATAGTAGACATTTTATTGAAAACAAATTCAAATGGATATGAATAGAAAAGTCATGTGATAGTGTGTTGAAAGCCAGCTTTTCCCCTGCTTTGTTGTTCCTGTATACACTTGTTAAATTGGAGACAAATTCATTTTCCATGTAAGTTTTCACAGATCAAATCTGTCATGAGTGGTAGTAGTAAGGAATGAAACCCAGAATTCTAAACAGAAAAGAAAGGAAATATGAAATCTTTTCTATATGAAAAATAAAGTAGAAATAAGATGGAAATTATACAGAAAGAGACTCTCTGAATGCCAAGTTTAGCAATAGAAAATGTTTTGTAATATGCTTCTGCCTGTGGCTTGCAGCCTGACTCCTGCATCCCATTACGTAGACCTTGCTTCAGCCATTTTAAGCTGCCAGCAATCTTCAGAACCGTGCTGTTCCCTTCACAAATCATGCTTTTCTTTGTCAAACTTTCTCTTGTTTTCCCCAAATACTTTTGTGTCTGTCCTAGAAGCCTAGCCTCTGGTCAAATTTAGTTATCCATCCTCAGTGTTTTCTTGGCACCCCAGGCTAGTCTCTGCAATGCCACTCACTACACTGCTGTAATTTTTGAATAGGTTGCTGTATTCCTCTTAGAACACAAGCTTCTTGGGGATATAGACTGTGTCTAATTATCTTTGTCCTCCTCAATGACTAGCATGGCATCCACACCTAGTAAGTCATGTTCAATTATGTGAGTTCTTTTTCTTCAAATGGCGATGTTTCAGCAATGACCTTTCTGTTGTGTTTGCAGTAAAATCAGAAGGAATCATTGTTTGGTCCCATTTCCCTATCGATGCATCTCCAAATGCTCACATTATGTACCAGAAGAGCAGTCTTTACGTATTTACAGAACTTTCTCTTTTTCCACATCTTCTCCTCCCTTAATTATTCTTTGTCTTTGACATTGGTTTCCATGAGCAACCAATTTGAGGGCAATCTTCTGTCCTTTTGCCCTTTATACTTGACCATTATAATGGTCCATTTCATGTGTCAACTTGGTTAGTCTGCAGTCCCCAGTTAATCATTCCAACACAAATCTAGGTGGTGTGGTGAAGGCATTTTGTAGATGTGATTAACATCTACAACCAGTTTACTTTAAATAAAGGAGATAATCCTTGCTAATCTCAGTGAATCTGATCCAGTAAATTGAAAGGCCTTAACTGCAGAACTGAGGTTTTCATGAGGAAAAAGAAATTCCACCTGTGGACAGGAGCACATCTCCTGCCCAAGAGTTTCCAGCTTATCCTTCCTGATGGCCTGCCCTTTGGAATTTGGACTTGCCTATCCAATCTTCACAATCATGTAAGCCCATTCCTTTCAATCTCTCTCTATTTCTCTATCTCTCCATCCATCCATCCATCCATCCATCCATCCATCCATCCATCCATCCTACTTGGTCTTTTTCTCTGGTGGAACCCTGACTGCTATAATCACATTGAATCTTGAGGTGAAATGGACCTTAGAACTTCATATGAGAGGCTAACCTCTGTGGACTGCATCAACAAGGCCGCTTAATACTCTGTATTCAGGGTGGATTTAGCCAAAGTAGATCTTGGCAGCAGACACAAGGGTAGGAGGAGAATAAACTTGGAGTAATTGCCTCCCCAGCTCCCTTTCTGCTGAGCCACAGTTTGATGTTCCTCCCCTCAAGGCCATAGCTCCTATAAAGAGGCAGCTCCTGTTCCTTCCAATTGTACCTCCATGTTTAGGGGTCATAATGGCTCCCTGATATTACCATCAACAGAGGGATGCTCCATCCCAAATTGATTTCCTTAAATCCTGCCCAAGCCTTTTCAAATAGACTTTCAATATAGTCTCTTCAATTATCATACTTGAGCAATCCAACTGTCTCCTGCATAACCTCAGACTGAAGCACCAGGGATACAGAAAAGTTTTGTACATTATTCATCACCCGGCCTCTGCTAATGCTAGTACATAGGGGAAGTATTGAAACAGATGAGATGGGAGTGACTGGAAAGTATGAGCCTGGTTGCAAATTGAGAGAATACACAGAACCCCCATCACCATGCACATCTGCAGTGTTAGCTAGAGAGAAAAAGATAGCAAGCGATAAAATTAAGTTTATTTGATGCTCTTCCTATCCTAAGAGGACAGGAAGAAAAACCAAGTGACTAAAATACAAATAATATTATGGGCAAGTTAAAGGACCATTGCTAAAATAAACACATCCTACAGCTCCTTGGATATGAAATAACTTTATAAGTTGAACATTTTCATCCAAGAATTTCAATGCAAATGACAAGAGCATCACGCCAACGTGGGCCTGCAGACTCACAATATACTCCTTATGTAACTAGAGAGACTGCTTTGTGTTTTAAGAGAATTTTTAAATCATTCTTCTAATGTTTGTTATGTTAAATATCACAGTTGTCAGTTCAGTTCATAATCATTAGTTTTTCTTAATACATTGGATAAAAATGATCAAGTTTCTCAATTCTTTGTTAAAATTGAATCTAATTTATCCTACATTCTTGAAGAAACCAAAGTAAGGAGAAACAGTTAATATATGATGGGGCATCCTAAGTGTTATATTTCTGGACCAGCTGGCAATATTTTAAGAACTCAGTTTATTACAAAGATTTCTCAAAGGAAAGATTTAATAATAGATAATGATCTCAATTATTATACTCATAGCATTTAGAGTTATTCAAAGCATTGCTTGAGACCTTTTCAATGGTCCACAATACACTGAATATAAAAGGTCAAGTAAGAAAATTAGAATTGTTACAATTTCATTACATTCATAAATATTTTCGTTAAACATTTAAAAGCATCTGATTTTCTTAAACAGTTTAGAAATCTAAACATTTTCTGCACTACTGCTTTTAAAACAAGAACTTTTACACCAAAATATACGGTATCATACAGTTCATGTGCCATAGTCTATATGGACTTCACCTTTCACAGTGTTACATTTTATATTGCTAATAAAAGTTTGAAAATCATTTAGAGTTTTGGTTCAGAAGGATTAGTTCTTGATCTACTTCTGAACATCCATTATGTGCCAGAAACTTTGGTAGCCTTGAAAAGACTTGGAAATAAAAATATAAGAAGCTAGACACACAGACCTGTAAGTGAACGATTTCAATTCCAGTTGATGACTGCTTCGTTGGAGCATGTCAAAATGCATGGATGCCATGTGTACTTTTGGACCTGTGCCTACCTGAAAAAAGCAGGAAAGGCTTTACAGAAAAGAAAGCAACAGAATCAAGACTTGAAGAATGACCGGGAGTTGGCCAGGAAGATGAGTGGAGAAAGGCATTCAGATTATCTATTCTTATTACTTCAACTATCATGTTAACATCTCTGAAAAGTTTATCTTTGCCTCAAATTTATCTCCTGCATCAACACATATCAAATTGCTAATAGATATCTCCATTTAGATATCCCAGTAGAACCTAAGTTTTACTACATCCAGTCTCATCTCTGCCCAGTCCCTCTATAACCTGTTCCTTCTCTGTGTTCTCCATATCAGTAAATGGCATCACTTTCTGCTCAGTTGAACAAGCAAAACTCTCTGGTGTTGGCTTGGAATCCCCACTTTCTTTCATATCCCATATTGAATGAGGCACCAAGTTTAGCCAATCATACTGCTATCATTTCTCCCAAGTCATTCAGTTTTTTCTCCATATGTCTATGTTTTGACTCCAGTCTTCACATTTTCTCCTGTGAAATAGAATAATATTCTTATTGACCATCCTACCTCCATCCGGTTCCTCCAATTTTATTCTGCAAACTACCACTAAGGCTGCCTTTCTGAAAAATGCATTTGATTACATCTCTTCCCTCTTTGAAGTCTTTAAATGGATTCTCTTTGTTGCTGAAATCATAGCATAAAAAGCCTTCATGACCTGGATCCTCCTGCCTTTCCAACCTCATTTCATCTCTCTACCTCGCTGTAACCTACTCTCCAACAGGCACTGTGCTTTATCTATTTTTGTGTCTTTACAGATGTTCTAATTCTGAGTGACCCTCAAATCTCTTTCCGTCCTTTGCTAACTTCTGTTTGCCCTTCAAAATTCAGTTCAGTGTCACTTTTTCTGGGAAAACTTTCCAGTCCATATTCCATAATTCACACTCTCCCTCCCACTTTGCAAACAACTTGGAGTTGTCATACTGCATTTTAACTCTCTGTTTTCTGACCTCATTCCTTCATTAGATTTTGAGCTCTAAGGTACATCTTTATGACAACTGGTAAATAGTCATTTATTTTGCAATATAACTTTCTTCACATAAAGAAATCGTTTTATTTTCTCAAGGAATTTAAATATGGGATAACTTTTTGAAAATTTTCATTTAGGGGTGCCCACACTTTTCTTCACCTAGCTCTCAGATATTCTTAAAAGAATGATGTGAGAAATAAACGAGATAAAAACTGGATAAATGGCAGCATTCTTCAAAATTGAACGTTTATAAAACGCAAATATGCATTTATTCTAAAAATAGGTATGGAGTATCTACCATATTTCAGTTAGTGTACCAGGACTGCAATGACAACAGTTAATAAAGAAGATGCACCAAAGCCTCCATGAGCTTACATGACTTTATAGTGCTGTATTGAGGGCTTGGAGACAAATTACCTAAGTTCGACTGGGGACTCTTATACTTCCTAGCTATGTAAACCTGTACCTTGGTTTTGTCATCTCTAAAGTTATAAACTAGGAACCTTATAATGAATTTAGAGTCTTAGTTTAATGTATCATGGTTTATTAGAGCTTTAAAAACTGATTCATGTTCTTTATCTCATTCAAAGAGGCTTTCTCAGATTGATAATATTATTCTATCAGAATCTGGTTACGTACTAAAATATATGAATACATGTGAAGTTCTGAGAACACTGCTAAGTACATAATATATTTTCAAAAAATATTGATCATTATTAGTGTTGCTATTTAAGCACAAATCTTGTTGGGTTCTATCTGGCTGGCACACATAACTAATGAGAATTCAGAATCCAGCTCTTTGGTCTCTTCTCCATACAACTCACGGGAACTCATATTGAACTTCCAGTAAGGCGCTAACTCTAAGGATCAGTACGATAGTATATATTACAGGTGCACAAAATAAGTGAGTGGATAAGTGAGTGACCCAGTGAGAACACTCACCCATTAATCACATCATTTTGTGAGAACATCCTGACCACATGTTGATTTCTCTGAAAGAAAACTCCAACTCCAGATGCTCTGGTTAAAAATCAGACAACTGTTGGGGTTGGCCCAATGGCGCAGTGGTTAAGTTCTCACGCTTTGCTTTGGCAGCCCGGTATTTGCAGGTTCAGATCCTGAGTGTGAACCTAGCACTGCTCAGCAAGCCATGTTGTGGTGGCATCCCACATAAAATAGAAGAAGATTGGCATGGATGTTAGCTCAGTGACAATCTTCCTCAATCAAAAAGAGGAAGATTGGCAACAGGTGTTAGCTCAGGACCAATCTTCCTCACACACAAAAAAAATTAGACAACTGTCTAAAACAGGAAAATCGATAGAGAAAGAAAGTCAATTAGTTGTTGTCCAGGCCTGTAGGGGGAGGGGGAATGATCAGAGAAAAATAGGAAGTGATTGCTAATTGGTACAAGGATTCTCTGGGGAGTGAGGAAAATGTTATAAAATTTAATTATAGTGATGACCACACAACTCTGTAAATAAACTAAAAACCATTAAATCGTATGCTGTAAATGGGTGAATTCATGATATGTAAATTTTAAATCAATAATGCTGTTTTTTAAAAAAAGAAAAGTGAGAAAAATTTGGACATCTAGCAAACATCCTTTTGAAGGAGTGAATGAATGAATTTGAGAAGATAGTTAAAACTGAGAAACATCATGTTATTTCCCAGGTACAGGCAGACGTTTTTATAAACTCTTTTACATTTCACCTTCTGGCTCACAGAAGGCCACTTAAAATAAAATAGTGACTTCGTTTTAGGCTTATTTTTAGTAACTGTAGAAAGTCAGCGTTTTGGTAAGCTAATTATACGTGACTGGCCTCTAGTGGTGAACATTGGAACATTTTAAGTACATGTAGCCACGTTAGAGCAACAGTCCCATGCAGTGTGCTGTGTTGTAGACTTTAAAACCCCTTGATGTAGTTTGCCTCACTCGGCTTTCACAAAAGTGCTATGAGATTCGTCTTATTATTCCTCCTATGGTGGAAAATAATAAAATATAGTAGATACTATCTGTGCATCATTTTGTCTCCCCAGTGTCTGCCCATCTCATTTTTTTTTCTGGATGAGTATTATAGTGAAAGGACACTGCCTTTCTGATCACAAGAGCCAGCTTATGATCCCCAGATGGTCTGGTCCACTTGCCTCCTATGACTGGCAGGAGCAGTAGCCCATGAGCTGGACGTGTGACCCAAACTGACCTAGTCAGCAGCTCTTTAGTGCTGCTCAGAGATTTTCAAACATGAGTAGTTAACAGAAGGCCCTTTTTGGTCATAAGCTGTAAGTATGTCACTCCAGAGCTGCCCATGGACATGCGTCCTTCTATACAGTGAGGCTCACGTTAGAGAATAAAGCCGCCCTGGAGAGGAAATTAGAGAAAAGCAACAGAGAGTACCGACACTAATGGAACCCAATTTTAGGATCCTGTAACCCTCCCTGAGGCAAGCACTGTCCTTATCCTTCCTGTGTTATGGAACCTGGGCCAACAAATTAATTTTTTCTTTAGGATTCAACAAATTGGTTTTCTGTGGCTTGCAATCGAGCAATTGCTTCAAATACAATGAGGAAACAAAGCAATGGCTTGTCTATGTTGATACATTAATGAATGAGGTTTGAAGTTGAAGTACGCACGCGGCTCCTCTGATGGCAAGTCTTGTGCTCCTTCCTCCAAACCACACTCTCCTGGAAGTATGTTAACACAGTATTATTATTGTTATTTTGTTTTTTAACGTAAATTCCAGGAATGTCACCTTAAGAAGTGATATCTACCTATAAAACTTCGAGAAATGTTACATTAAGAAGTAGGATCTGCCACAAAAAGTTTACTTTTATCTTGGCATTGATACTTCCATCAACAAATACTATTAATATGATTGTAATGGTATGTTTTAATTCTCAAGCACCAACTTTAGGTGTTCTGCCCATCCCCTATGTCCATGAAATCATTCCCTCTGAGCCCAAACAGACAGAAGGTAAAGTAACCTTGCCTAACCTAGGTAAAGTAAAGCTTGCAGTCCCATCCCACCATCTCAAGAGAAGAGAGGTCTTTCAGATATCCAACCAGTGCAGTTGACCAAAAATTACATCCAGTGAAGCGCTGAACCCTCATTCCCAGATACTTAGGGAAACTGAACAACCATTCTGGATAAATGTGTCATCTGTCTGCTTCGTGTACCTGAATATGGCTTTTTGATGACTATTATATTTTCCCCAAATAACAGGCACTTTAAAGGTGTGCTATACTTCATCATTTCTCAACTTTCTGTATCATCTTCTCTCTGCCTATAACATAGACTTCAGCATTCTGTTACAATGCATCAAATCCCTCTAGCATTAATCTAACCAGCATCCAAAGTGGTTTTCTAAGTCAGAGTTCAAGTTCAGCATCATGGCTTACATTGTTACTTGGTGCATGTCATGTTACCATGTTTACGGATTAACTGTCATGAAAAGTTCCCATGAAAAAAGTTTGGCACCCTCCCCTTTGACATGTAAACTGTTTTGCAGCTGGGATATCACCTTGACAATATGAGGCAAGAACCCAGCTTATAAACAGAAAAAAATACAGTGGCTTCTTCCCCAAGCTTTACTAAATGTTCAAACTTTACTAAATAAATCCAAAGATCACATGGGGGTATGGAATTCTGGGGCGAGAAGTAATAATTATGACTAAATCAATAATTCATTGAAGAATTTCTACAAAATGAACAAGAGAACAAGTCTTGAGATTGAAGTGGCCCTTTGAGCAACAACAAAGAAAAAACACTTAAAAGACCCTCTCTTAAACATGTACTACTATAGCTTCTGAACTTAAAAAGAGGGCCAGCCCTGATGGCCTAGTGGTAAAGTTTGGCACACTCTGCTTTGGCGGCCCTGGTTTAGTCCCCAGGTGCGGACCTACACCACTCTTCTGTCAGTGACCATGCTGTGGCAGTGGCCCATGTACAAAAAGAGGAAGATTGGCAGCAGATGTTAGCTCAGGGTGAATCTTCCTCAGCCTAAATAAATAAATAAATAAAAATGAGGGAAGAAAATCAGAACGGCTAGCATCAAATTTTTCAACTGAAAATCTAAGTGACAAAAAGTTTTTGACATTTTTCTCAAGTCTGAAGAAAGAAAATATTTAGAGTTATAATTTTTATCCCTCCAAATTGTCAATGAAATATGAGGGCAAAGGTGTCATAGAACTCATAAGGACTCAAACATATTGTCACCAACAAAACTGTCTTAGAAAAAAAGGATCAGATTTACTGCAGCAAAATAAAACATAAACGAGGGGGAGAACTGGGGTTTAAGAAACATGAGAGTCAATAAATAGTAAAACTAATTGTTAAATCTTATAATGTATTTACAATATGAAAGTGAAGATTACTAAAGTTTTTCAGAAAGAATTGCTTTCTGATGCAAAAATTAATTGTCTGCAACTAAAATTTCATATGTTTAAACAACAAGCAGTTACTAAAGAGTAGAGTGGATGGTATTCAAATATCCTGGCTTGTTTGAAAAAGAACTTTATCTATACTCATTAGTTTATTATGATGCTTGTAAAAAATGTTAAAATATGTGTCATTAACCTTTCATCTTGACCATTATGACAATAAAAATAAGAGTACGTCTAAACACTAGAGGAAAATGAAGGGAAAAAAATGTCTTTTATTTTCTACCTGACAGTTACATATCCTTTATATATAACTCTTCATCTAAGACTCATAACATCACGACGAACTATTTGCTATTAATATCCCATTGCATAAATGAAGGTTTATAGATCATGGTAAATACCAAAACAAAATAAATTGACAAGGAATAAGTATAAACACATGACTATTTAAAATATTTGTGAAAGGTTAAATTCTTACATGAATAAAAAGATGCTCTCAGAGTGAGTAAAAGAAATCTGGCTATCTTCTATTTGTATGATAAAACATTTAAGTAATGATACTGGAATATTGAAAGTGAACAAAAGGAGATTACTTAGCTGGAGACCAATATCACCAACCTTTAATACTGGGGTCAAAACTGGAAATGCAACTCTAATTTCAAGAGTTATTATATTGACTTTATCATATTGCAACTGGTGTGAAAACACTGTAAACATAAACATCCATCTCTCTGAAAACTGTGCTCCCGGAATATGAGGTCCTTTTATTCACTGTACCTGGAGAAGAGCTATTCTGCTTCTATTATATGAAACCATTCCCTTGGAACCTGGGCCAAGAGTATAAAATCAAAGATATACTGCTGCATGGTGCCTCTGTCTGTGAAGACCTGCCATCTCCAAGTCTGTACTCCCAGACTGGGTGGTTCACAGCAGAAAAGAGGATGTGTAGTGAAGCTGTGCTCGAAAAAGCTAGCGTTCATTTTCTTTGTATTTTAGTTTGCTCTGTAAGCGGACTAAATCATATATTCTCCAAGGGACAAAGGGGCTTAATTTACAAAATCTTCTAAGTTACTGATTGCCTTTACACCATAGGTTCCTGAGCTGGATCATCAGCCACAAATACACTTGCTCGAGAAAAAAAAAAAAAGAAAAGAAAAATCCATTACTTTCTCTATTTTCTGAGAAATTTAGAGAAATAAGGAAATTCATGGGAAATAAGGAATTTCATGATATTAGAGAAATATCAGATCATTATTTTTGTGAAATGCTGTTTAATAAGCACGTATTGCTGCCATCCTATGTTAAGCTTCTTTTTGTTTCTGAATAAGGGGATTTCCCTGACCTGTCAGAAGTCTCTGTTGGAATGAAGTTAATGAGGTATGTCCAGACCTTTCAGTAAGACTGTTCTCATTCCCTTGATTATGTTCAAGAGGAAGAGATTATACACTTCCTAAATAAAAAAATACAATAGTTAAGCTGACTGCTACGCGAACATGTACCATGTGAAACAAGAAAGTTGATTATTATGGAAAGAAAGATGTCTCTTTAATGTAAAGCTTTGTTCTTAATGGGAAAAAATCTCTCTCCTTTCAGTGAAAAAAGAATGGGACCACCATTGTTTTAGATCTAAGATAACCTATCCATCATACTAATTTTCACTCATGGGCTGTATTATGCATTTCTGAAATATATGTTCTAGTCCCCTTAAACACACACACACACACATGAGAAAGAGATATTTTTCTGTTCTTACACATTGCCTTGGCTTCAATAATGTGCCCAAGTTTCCAAGATTCTACTTTCAAAACTGTATCCCTGACATGCACCCTAGACTTTTCTCCATATGTCTCAGGTTCTGATCAGGACACTGTTTTTAATATATTCTCACAGAGCCATGGTGCTACTCTGAGCATTGGTGATGTGCATGGTCTTGTTCCTCTAGGGTCTGCCTTTCCACGGGATTAATGGTACTTTGGTCTCCTGTCCCACCATTGTTCCTCTTCCCCCAGCCCTGCCCTGCCCAGCACAGATGTTTAGATGTAAGTTATATCAGTCCTCATGCGAGTTTGGTCACCTGGGGCATTTTCCTCTGAGTTTCTGCATTTCTTCTGGGTTCTGAACTATCCATTAAGGTTGATCTTAACCTGCATTTTTGGCTAAATCTTAACGCCCTTAGACTAAGCTTTCTGACATATTTTGTCATTGTTTTATGTAAAATTTACCCCTTTTAGTTAAAAATCTAATATCTGCCAGGCCATAACTATGTAGAACACTGTTAAGTGGAATATTTAATAGGATCTTTTAAAAGCTTTGTTGAATAAAATTTATACACCAAAAACTCCCGTCATTGTAAGTATACAGTCAATGATTTTTAGCAAACTTATAGAATTGTGGCACTATAGCTACAGTTTGATTTTAGAGTGTTTTCATCAGCCAAAAAAATTCCATGAATCCATCTACAATTAATACCCACAACCATTCCCAGTGCCAGAAAACCGCTGTCTCTAAAAAACTGCCTTTTCTGGATATTTCATACAAATGTAATCACACACTATGTAGTCTTTTATCTGGATTTTTCCCTTAGAGTAATGTTTTTGAGATTCATGCACATTGTAGCATGATTCAGTACTTTATTCCTTTTCATAGCTGAGTAGTATTCCATTTTACAGATATAACACATTTGTTTACCTATATACTGGGTGATAGATATTTTGATTATTTCCAGTTTGGGCTATTATATAATGCTGCTCTGATCATTCACAGTATGGACATATGTGGACGCATCTTTTCATTTCTCGTACGTAGATTCCTAGGAATGGAATTACTGAATTGTTTGATAAGTTTAAGGATGACCTCTTCAGAAGTTGTCAAACTAATTTCCAAAGTAGTCATTATTGTCAAATATGCATGGGATCAGTTTCTCCACATTCTCACTTCAGTTTTTGTCACTTGGTTTGTCTGTTTTCCTATTATAGCAATTCTAATGGGATGTAATGGTATGCTATTTTACTTTTAATTTGCATTTACTAATGGTTAATAATATTGAACACATTTTAATTCATATGTCTCTGGCAAAGTTTTTTGTTTCGCCCATTTTATAACTGAGATATTCATTTCTTATTATTGAGTTATAGAATTCTTTATATATTCTAGATACGGTAAGTCCATTATTAGAAATATAATTTGCAAATAGTTTCTCTCAGTTTGTGACTAGTATTTTAATTTTCTTATTAGTGTCTTTTGAAGTACAAAAGTTTTAGATTTTGATGAAGTCCAATTTACCAATTTTTCCCTTTTGGCTCATGCTTTGGCAGCACAGCTAAAAACCCTTAGCTAAATCTATGCATTCTCAGTTAGGCATAGCAGCCCCAAGGGGGTAAATATGGGTTCTTCCCCATTGGTGAAAAAATCTTAGCTTAGATTAAAAAAAAATTATGTCTATTGTTTTAAAATTTCTTGGGGAACACAGTTAGATAAGAATATTTAAAAATCTCTTTAAAGGGGTAATAATGAAAACAAAGTTGAGAAACTTTGGTCAAACCCAAGGGTTTCTCCTGCGATTTCTTCCAGAAGTTTTGTAGCTTTAGCTCTTAAATTTAGGCCTAAGATTCATTTGAGTTGATTACGTGCGTGATGTTTCAGTGTCTATTTATTTCTATGTTTACATATTTATATGTGGACATTCAATCATTATTCCCACACTGCTTGTTGAAAAGACTGTATTTTCTCCCACTGAATTGTCTTGGCACCTCTTTCAAAACTAACTGATCATAAATGTAAGGGCTGCTTTTGTGCTCTCTGTTTGGTACCATTGATCTAATTATGCCCACCTTTCAGTCAACACCACATTGTCTTTATTACTGTAAGTTTTAAAATTGCGTAGTACAAGTCCTCAACTATACTATTCTTTTACAAAATTAGTTTGACTATTGCACATCTTTTGTATATCCATATAAATTTTAGGATCAGTTTGTCAATTTCTCTGCTAAGTTCTACTGGGATTTTGATAGACATTATGTTGAATTTATAAGTCAATTTGGGGAGAATCAACATTTTAATAATGTTGAAGTTTCCAATCAGTGAACATGGAATAACCCTCCATTTATTTAGATCTTCTTCAATTTCTCTCAACAATTTTATACTTTTAATGTACACATCAATATATATTCTGTTAAACTTATTCCTACCTATTTCATTCTTTTTGATGACATTTTAAAAAGAATAGTTTTCTTTAGTTGACTGTTGTATTGTTCATTGCTAGTATGTAGAAAACAATTGTTTTTTAATAAACTTTTTACTTTGGGATAGTTTTAGTTTTATGGAAAAGTAGCAAAGATAGTAAAAAAGAAAAGGTTTCTATGTTTCTTTATTAACACACTTAGCATTAACTAATAACATTAGTCTGATACATTTGACACAATTAAGGAACTGCTACTGACACATTGTTAACTAAAGTCTATACTTTATTCAAATTTCCTTAGTTTTCACCTATTGACCCTGTTTTATTCCAGAATCCCTACCAGGATAACACAGTACATTTAGTTCTCATATCTCCTTAGGTTTCTATCGGCTGTGACAGCATCTGAGACATTTTTTGTTTTTGATAACTTTGATATTTGAGGAGCACTATTCATGTATTTTGTAGATAGTCCCCCAATTGAAATTTGTCTGATGTTTTTCCCATGATTAGACTGGAGTTGTGGGTTTTGGGAAGTAGGATCTCAGGGATAAAGTACCATTTTCATAACATAAAATCGAGTGTACGTACTATCAAGCTGACTTATCACTATTGATGTCCACTTTGATCATGTGACTGGGGCAGAGGTTGTCAGATTTCTGTACTGAACTTACCTCCACCCCTTTCATATTGTACTCTTGGGAAGGAAGTCTCTATGTACAGCCTACATTTAAAGACTGGGAGTTACGGTTCTCCTCCTCGCGGGTGGAGTATCTACACATTGTTTGCAATTATTCTATATGAGAGATTTTCTATTCCCTCATATATATTTATTTTTTCCAGCATTAATTTCTATAAGTATGGATTAATGGGTGCTATTTTTATGTTTTGGGTTTAGTCCTATACTGCTTTATTTGTTTTGTTGCTCAAATTTTCCCGTCTTTGGCCATTGGAAATTCATTTAGTTGGCATCATGTCCCTGTGACATGCCCCTCTTATTGTGGGGTTTTACTTTGTTTTTGAGTACTTTCTCACTTTCTGGAACTATAAGATGCTCCAGGATCATCTTAGATATGTGTTGTTCCAACCATGGAATTAGACATTTTTCCAAGGAGTCATGGGTCCTCTTAGTGGAGAATGATATTAGAAACCAAGATCTGAGTGGTAGACATGCTTATCGCTGCAGGCTGTTATTGCTTCTGGGCCCTTTTAGCTGACAGAGCAGGTTAATATATGTATGTATACTAATCCCTCTGTAGTTCAACTTATAGCTGTAGATATAGATAACTACTTTTTAACAAATAAGTTCACCTCAAATAACACTATAACTCTTCATATGTAGTGCAGTGCCTTACAACAGAGTATCCTCAATTCCTCCCTACCACCCCTTATGACATTGTTAATATAGATATATAATATATATCTATATATATATACACACATATATATTTCATATGCATTATATATGTATTTTGTATATATGTCAATATATTCCATATGCACAAGTATATATATTCATTCATTCATTATATCTGTACATATACATTTATATGATTCACAAATATATATCAATATATATTTTATCTATTCCTTAGTTTAAACTTCAAAATGTTGTTGTTTATAATTTAATATGGAATAACTAATTATTGTTATATCTGTATATTACTAAGAGATTTGAGTTAAAATTTCCCAGTAAGATGATGAGTTTGCCAATTCTTCCTTGAATTTCTATCAATTTCTTTTTTGGTATTTATTTGGAGGCTGTGTTAATAGGCACATATATATTTAGAATACCTATTTGGCCCTGGTAAAAGAATCATTTTTTTTAATTTAGTGATACTCTTTAGTCCTAATAGTCTTTTTACTTTGAAGTCTGTTTTGAATAACTGTACTATTTTGTTCAGTATGTTTCTTCGGTTTGGTAGTGTCTGAAAAATAGCATTTAGTTGAATTTTTGACAGCTTTACTGATACATAATTTATATACCATAAAGTTAACATTTAAGGTGTACAGTTCAATAGCATTTAGCATATTTAGAGTTGGACAACCATCATCACAATCTAATTTAGAACATTTGTATCACTCAACACAAACACCTCGTACCAACAGCACACTTTCCCCATCACACCGCCTCCCTCTTCTGGACCCAGGCAACCAGAAATCCACTTTCTTCCGCTAGAGATTTCCCTATTCTAGACATTTCTTATAAATAAAATCATACAATATGGAGTCTTTTGTGGCTAGCTTCTTTCACTTAGTATAAAGTTTTTCCAGCTTCATCCTTGTAATATGTATTAACACTTTATTCTTTTTTATTGCTAAATAATATTCAGTTGTAGTGGAACTTATTAATCCAACCTAAATATCTGCTACTTTTAATTGCTTCGATTTTTTTTCTTTTTTTTTTTTTGAAGAAGATTAGCCCTGAGCTAACATCTGCCAATCCTCCTCTTTTTTCTAAGGAAGACTGGCCCTGAGCTAACATCCATGCCCATCTTCCTCTTCTTTATATGTGGGACACCTACCACAGCATGGCTTGCCACGCGGTGCCATGTCCACACCCAGGATCCGAACTGGTGAACCCCAGGCCGCCAAAGCGGAACATTCCCACTTAACCACTGTGCCATCGGGCCGGCAGTGGATTTTGCTGTTTGTGAATACCAGAGTTACATCTCAGACAGTGTGAGCTCAAAGTGGAAATAACTTACAGACCAAATGAATTGCAGGACTTAGTTATAGAAACAGGAGGAACCAGGGAGCCCATTAAAAGTGATTCTTGACACTGTTGGACTGGGGAGCAGAATATCACCCTAAATAGGGGAGAATTTATTGACATAGTCTGTTCACCCATAACTCAAGGTTTAGTGTTCTGGCAAGAACTACTGTGACAATTCAAAGTTGGCTATTCAACCATGGTTTCTTGAATTTTTAACATGGTGATGACTTACAGTAAATAAAGGAGATACTTCCTTAGCATAGTATTGAGGAAGGGGTCAGAGAGTTCAGGAAACTGGATACGTTAGAATGGTTTATGAACTTAAGACCTTTAAAGACCTACATAACTGTGTTCCCTTGAAGGACCTAGTAAATTCCCCCACCATCTGAACAGGAAGACTAACTTCTGTAGGCTGCAGTTGATGGTTGAAAATGCTGCATAGAACTGGGTTCTGTAATCTAAATGAGTATGGTAGGATGCTAGCATGGCAGGAATCAGAGGACAACTGTTAACTGACAGAGGCAAAGTAGCTGTGAGTACCATTATGAGCAGAAAAGCATAATTTGTAGCAAGGGTGTCTTGATCCACAAAGATCTGTGATGAAAGCTAATACATCCTGGTGGCCTTAGGCATGAGATAAATGGACAATAGACTAGAGGGTCACTTAATTTGTATAATTTAAAAAATTAAGACCTGGTGAGCAAAAGACTTATATCAGCTGCTGTAATGGAAAATTATCATCTTTCAATCAATACCGAGATCTAATTCCATTCACAGATCTATAGTCCGTTGATTAAAGAGCAAGTCAGTTACCATGATGAAGCTCACTACAGTATTTTTGTTAAATATTTCTTTAATCTTTCACAAATAGGGTCTGAGCCATTTGCAGGATAACCACGTGATGGGAAAATGAGAATGCTCCTACTTTCGAGGAATATTAAATTTGTGATCTGAGATGAATTGAAAGAAAAGCACTGGAAATATATTCATGGATTTCTGGTAAAAGTGGGAGGTAGGTTTATGGAGGCCGATAAAAAGCATTTGAGCCCAACTCTCTCACAATGGGTCCACTAGGTTCGTAGACCCACCTGTGGTTATTTCCTCCTAAGCCAAACGTAAAATTGGGACAGACGTACTTAGCCCCTGGCAGAACTCATATTGTGGTTCTGTAACCCAGGGAATAAGAGTCATTATTTTAATATGGCCAAGTGGAAGCCCATGAAAAAGCGCTCCCCCGACCCTACACAAAATAGAAGCAATATTACATGTCAGAAGACTTAGTTGAATGTACTAGGGATCAACAGTACCACAAAAGAATTGACAGAAGCTGGGGTGGTGCTCCTTATAATATCCTAATTTGATATACCTATCTAGACCTTGGAAAAACAAGCACGCGTACACAATCAGAACATGCCAAATGATGATAAGCTACTGGAAACCAGTCCAGGCGCTTGCCCTCATTGCAACTAGTTACTAATGCCGCTCACTACAGCCTGGAGTGCTTCATGCGCTATTCATCTGGTGAATGAGGTTTTTGTTCCCAACTTCGAGAGAGAACAAAAATTGTACTTTACAGAACAACATGAATTAACTCTCTCTCCTCTCAGCTACGCTAACTCTTGCACTCTCTGTCATAACATGGTCTTGAGGACTTTGGGTATCTTAACATTTGGAAGAATACTACACTGGTCCACTCAGCCCATGACATTATGCTGTTGGACTTAGTGAATAGAAAGTCGTGAGTCCCCTAGAAGACCTAATGTTGCAGATATATACCAGAAGGTGGCAGATGAACATCACAGAAATTCAAAGGCCTGTCAGTTAATGAAGTTTAAGGGTCCAATGGTTTACGGTATGTCAGGATATTGCCTCAAAGATAATGGACAAGTCATAGCTCCTTGCATTTCCTGCCACTGAGAAAAATGCACAGCACTTTGTAAATCTCTGCATATTTTGGAGACACTATAAGCCACACGTAGAATATGGTTCTGACTCATTCAGTTTTTTTAAGTAACTCAGAAGGCTGACAGGTTTGAGTGGGGCCCAGAGCGAGAGAAGGCTGTGCATATGTTCCAGGTTTATTGATTCCTTCTTCTTGTTGTTGATGGAATACAAGAGTTTAAATAGGCAAAACGCTGTTTTTAATAAAAATACGGACAGTACATTTAAGTGAAGAAGTTAAATAGGTGAAGATTTGTACTTAGGGAGGTTCTACATCTCCCAGTGATCCCAGGCAAGAATGTTTTCATTGCTAAGAGAGACTGAACACAAAATGCTTTACTTGTGTAATTAATAAATTAAAGAGCAATAGTTATTAACCTAAGTTTCACAATGTGACTCATGAAACAATAAGTGTGCATTTTCAAACAAGCAATGTTCTACTTAGGTTTAAACATCCAAGAACAATATTTTTCAAAAGAGAGTACTAACTTAGTCTATGTTTTATAGCATAAAATATAGACATTAGCTTTAGAGTAAATGACACACGTTGAACACATAGATGCATCCATGGCCCAGAATAGGAAGGACTGTTTATTCTCAGGAAAGAGTTATTGTGACCAATTCATATAAATGTAAAGGGAAAATGCAAAACTCCTCTCTTTTGATAAGGCATCCTTTAGATTTTAACAAAGAAAATTGAAAGCATTTGAAGGAACCAAGAGTCATTCCTAGTAGTGTCTTTCTATCTCTCCTAACCTCAGCCATGCCGAACAACTGAAATGCATAGACTCTTAGGGAAAGTAAGAAAGGAGATAAAAAAGAATGATTATTAAGTTTGACTAAAAAGAAGATCTTTCCAATGGTGAATGGCTGCTTGAAAAATAATTCATTGATTTCCTTGGAATATGATTTTTATAACTTTCTTTATTCCATAGAAGTCGAGGAAAGATATAGTTATAAAAAGGTCTTCTGCAGGATTGCACTAGTTCCTCTGAATGATTCACATGCAAATTTTTTAAGTTTGACTCAAAAAGAAGCCAGAGACATTTTAATCAAGAATATGCTCTTGGTTACATATGGTAGACTGCCAAAAGCGCCAGGAAGAATATTAGGGGGAAAAAATGACCCAAGAGGTCTTTTTTGTTTGTTTCAAATACACTTTTTGCCTTGCTATCATAGTTAAATGAAAGGAAATTATGAGCTGATAAGAAGTTTTTATTTGGTTTTCTTTTTGTTTGTTAGCTAAATTCCTTGTTTACTATCTTACATGGATTGATCCATATATTCGAAGTGAATGTATTTTTTACTTCATTCAGCAGGCTTTGTGTTTGCAGGGCAAGCTTTGTTGGAATGTTTACATTACAGAGAGTCAGCTTAAGATTCAGGCAACTGCTACTAGTGCAGTGGTGCTACTTTGGGTCCTGGCAGAATTGGTCAATTCGCCAGATTTTTCTCAAAAGTCATTCGGAATTCTAGAGCACCTATCAATGCTCTCCTTAAAAGCATAGCATGGCTACTTAAAATGCATTTATTTTAAATAAGATTTTTTAAATGAAATTTAAGTTAATACAATATGTATGTGTATTTATTCTAAAGGACTTAAAAGGTAAAACTGCTAAATACGTTGGGTTGTCTCTCCCTTTAGGCTTCAGCTGTTTCCCTGTCTGCTTATGTTGAGTATTCCTTGTTACATTAAAGGTCTTTTAAACTTCTGTAATTTATTTGTCAGGAATTCAAAATCCTGGACACTTTGCTGGGCAACCGTAGAAACCCAAGTCATTGATTGCATTTCTCTTGCTACTGCTTTAATAATGAATCATCAATAACGTCCTATCCACTGTCAGCTTTTCCCCAGGACTATTGTCGGTGACATCTTTGTAGCTTCCATATACACAACCCCTTTCCCCTCTCTAGGTTTATGACGTGTTGGGTCGTCTATGACGTTAAGTGCCCCTGCTTCCTAAGGTCTCTCCCGGGAAGGAATGATTTATTGGATCAGTGAGTTTGGGACAAAGAACTGAGCATATCTAACTTGCCCCCTTTTTGCTTTTTCTCTTTGGAATCTGCCTGCTCTTGGAAAGCACCGCTCTAGTCTTCTCCCCACCCAGCAGTGGGGGCTGGAAGTCTTAGGGTTCCCAGTCCAGTTTATGGCTAAGCGGGAAAATCCATCGATTTATGTACTGTAATATTCCGAAGCCCAATGTTGTTGTACATGTAAGTCGTGTTTGTCAATGGTTTTATCAATAATAAAGACAACGTATTAATGTCTATTTGACAAATATCTTTGTCCCTCAAAGGTGGTTCAAAATTTGAGCACGGAAAAGACATATTATTCATTAGCCCTCTAACATACTAATAACTAATGTATTACTACATCTTTTCACCACATTCTACAAATGTGGACGTACACAAACCCCTCACCACCATGACTACCACACAAATATATATATGTTTAAATTATATTTATTTCTTTATCTGTCCATATATAGTAAAAAACATTATTGTTATTCCAACTCCCGTCCAACCTCACAGATTAGTTTTAATTTTCCTGCTTTCTATATTTGTAACTCCTTTTATTACAGTAAGACACCTCATGTCCATTATCCTTAATATATTCATGTATTTAATCAACCCCACTTTTCATACTTTCTTGGGTTATTATCCTACAGTCCTTTCTTGAAATTTATCCTACAAACCATCATTAAAAGACTGTTATTGAGAAAGCAGTCACTATAGGGTATGAATGAACACATTTATTAAATTATATCTTGTGATGTTATTTAAAATAAATACTATCATGCTTATTTTATAGTTGAAGAAATTGAAAAACCAATTGTCAAATATAATAATATTTCTAAAATGCACTAACATTTGAGGAAGTGAGAAAATTAATGGAAACATATTCCAGATTTTTATGATGATTATAGAATCATTAACCAGTTTAAATTCTTAAGACTAAGCTCATGCTAATTTAAGAAAATAATGGACATTCCATAAATATTTATTAAGCACTCTGTGCAAAGTATTATGCTAAATATTGTATTAATTGTGCCCCTAAAAGAATGCCACTGAAAGACTTCAGTTAAAGTTCTTATTATTTAAATTAAACCAAAGGATATACATTTTGAAAGACATGAGGAAGGTTATATTCTTCTTCTTTACTCTCACAGAAGAAACAAAAGTATAATGGCCACAAAAAATTATTAAAAATAAGTGGCACAGTTTCTATGTACTTTGTTTTATATAATAATAACTTATTTCTCCCAACCCTGATCTCTTCATTTGATATAACTAACCTCTTAAGTCTTAATGTCTGTATTCTTCTATCTTAATGTCTATATTCTTCTAGCTAATGGCTATATTCTTCTTGTGCAGTTTCCCCAAATATCTGACTTTAGTTTGGCAGATTTTGAATACTATAGACTCACAATACCGCTATCAATTACTCTCTATTTAAAAATACGAGTGCTGGGATTTTTAATAATTTTACTGGTACTTCGTCCATGATAAATTGTTCAGAGATTAAAGCATCGACATTGGTCCCTTTACCAGGGACAGTCACCTGAAGTTAAGCAGATAGTAACTAACTAAAATTGCATTTAATCCAATCTTCCATCATTGCATGAAAACCAAAGGTAAAGTTCAAAGGAAAATTTAACTTACAATTTAAATTAATGATCCAGTGAACAGATCATTTAATAATCAAATTTCTCTTGATAATTTCCATCCAGGACACAGATATTTAAACAGGGTGGAAAATGAAAACTTCCCCCTTAAATGTTTTTTTTTTTCCCTTCCAAGCCACAAGAATGTGGTCCCTTTATTTGGCATATATATAACTGGCAATGCATGATTGGAGAGTAAGAAGGACCAAGGTTTTATTTGTGAGTGTTTGTGCATGTGTGTCTGCATTTGTGTTTTTCAATTTTATGAGTAGTATTATTTCAAAATTAAAATTAAATTATTTCAAAATTAAAATTTTCTGTCTTAACCATCATTTATGAGAGGTTTACTTTTTAACTTCATACAAATAGAGTGTAGACAAAAAGAACCAGTTGCAACTGCCTTTTGGTAGGAATATCTGGGAAAGTTATCTATTTTAATACATTCAACAATGATTTACTTTAATATTAAGTGCCTGCTATGTGGCTGGCACTGAACTAAGCTACAGATCATTGGTTCTCAACCCTAGCTGCACTTTGGAATAATCTGGAGTGATTTAAAAAAATACAAGGCATGGGTCCGTCCCCATGGATTCAGGCTGCTCTGGAGATGCAGCCTAAGTCTTTAAAATTCAGAATGTCCTCCCATGATTCCAATGTGCAGCTAAGATTGAGAATCATCGACCATAGAGAAACAAAAATTCCTAAACAGAGAGAATCTTGGTTTTACGGTAACTCAACAGAGTTCTCCTTAAACTGACTTCTGTTTCACCATGTACACTGTAAGCTCCATGAACTCAGAGATTTGGTCTATTTTCTCTCAGTATCCCAGAGTTCTGAGAGTCTAGTATGGTGCCTGGCTGAGGAAGTACTTAACCAATATTTGTTGAATGAACAACAATGGTTTTTGAAAGATAATGTAATTTAATCTCCTGCCTTTAACATTTATGTGATGATGGCTTTTAAATTAATCCACATGTCTCATCATATCCTCTTATCAACAATTGGACTTTCAAAATATTCACAATGGTTTAGTCGTTTAATCTTAAATATAATGCAGGACGATTGAGGGTAAGAACTTTGTCTTATAATAGTAGCACTCTATTTCAATTTACAGATACATAAACTGAGGTTCAGAGGTCATATATTTAATAGATGACAGGGACCAAATCAGATGTAAACATTTTTGGTCTCTTAGTTTATTGCCACTATACCATGCTAATGCCAACAGTTTAATATTCTCTGTAGGACCAAATACTGTTGGTAATCACTTGATGTCTTGATGAAATGCACCTAATTTCACAATTCATCCTTTTGAGTCTTGGCTCTGGAGTAACCCAGGATCCACAAATCAGAGGTCCTGACCATACTTTGTTCTTATAATTTTCCAAAGTCTTGTGATTAGGACGTTGTGGACACAGTTTTCCAGTATCTTCACATTCAGGCTTGAAGTGGTTAAATGTGTTGAAGCCATGACTGTCCGCTTTCTTTCCACATGATTGCAAGGTTTAAACAGTAAATACCTCCATATTAGAGAACATTGGTGTCTTCAAATAATCTTTTGGGCTTCCCTTGCAGGTTATATCTCAACTGCCAAAAATGAGACAGTGTGAAGAACAGAAACGAATGCCATGAGCAGCCCCAGATGTTTCCCGTGATGGCTTGTCTGAGAGCAGAAAGATGAAAGTTACTCTCCTGAGCCCTGCAAGTACAGGACTGGCCCAAATCCTTCCTGATAAGCATCAGACCGAGACAACCAGCTACAAGAAACTCCTCCAGCAGCAGAATAAATATTGGCAAGCCAAGAAATAATCTACTGATGGAAATAGAAGCACTGAAAATCATCCTGTGACTAGTCAATCCCAGGTTCAGTGGCAAATCCGCATCTTGACACAATCAGGGAGATGTCAAGTAAGTATATTTCTAGTCAATGTAAAAACAATTACCCCTGATTTTTACCTCCTGTTGGTAATTCTGTGCTTTTTAATTTATTCCATCAAAATTGTTCTCGCTACACTTTTACTCTCGTCCTAGAATAGATTTAACCAAGAGAGTCACTGTGTCCCACTGCAATATTGACAGAGAGACTATTTTACAGGGTATGGTCCCCTATTTGGTGGCAATATTCTCGTTTCTCTATTGAAGGGAGCATTGTGGTCTAGCAGAAAGAGAACAGGAGTGAATAGACCCCAGCCCTAGTCAGCATTTTCACCGTATTGTGTGGATAATAATTTTGCTTTGCAAACTCGCAGATTGTTATGTGGATAGAATATGATATCTCCGGATAGAATTTCAAGATTACACAGTTATATGGAAATGGGTGCTGTTATTAATGTATAAGCTACATGAAAACTATTTTGGTGAGATTTTTGGTGTCATTTCTCTTCGAAACAGACCAGTATCATTTAAATTGTCATCCACTGGTGAAGCCCTTTGCATAATGAACACAGTAGCCATCTCACTATAGTTCCGCTGAGTCTTGTCATCAATAAGGACTATAACTTTTTAGCCATTTCCCCTGCTTTGTAGGTCTCTCCAGATTTGAGAGCAGAATTTATTTTAGCAATCAGTGTGATTCAAAAACTTAAGCTATACCATAGAACTAGCTTAACTTCTTGTCCTGGGCCACAATGAAATGTAAATACCCCATTCTTTCTCTGAGATCATAACTATTGTTCGGGTAAATAAATAACGGTTTAACATCTTGACCAAATCAAAATATATCTTGTGCCTTCCCATCTTGTACTAAACCCAACTGATTTATAATAATTTCAATATACTCTTAATAAATTTTAAAATAATTATTTTAATAATTTTAAATAATAAATAAAATTTAAAAATATTATTGAACTGGCTGTGAATAAGTCCTCCTCTTATTTCCATGCCCCGTAGACCTTATGTCATTTAATATTCCTGTTTCCTAGTCTGCAGATGAGGACGCTAAAATTAAGTAACTAGACCAGCCAGCAAGTAAGGGGCAGAGCTGGGAGAGATATCCAGGACCATAATTTTCCCAATATACCATCTTCTTCTTGATAAAAAATGCTTGTTGACATCATACCAAATCAGCCTCTAAGATGGTAGTGATGGACCCTAAGAAAACAAGCCTTTTTCTACTACACGTCATTATGAATCATATTCCACGATGCAGTAAACATTGGTCACGTGCAGTGATGGAGGGGTTTAATTCATCTAGTTTCTGCTCAGAATGTGATTTTGTCACCAACCATCTAGTAACAAAATAAGACACCACATTTTCAGTGAATCATATATAGATGGGCTAAATAGAAGGAGATGTCATCAGTAGATTAAGGCTCAGGAACAGGTGTTCTCTGATCCCAGGATCCATAAGGATGCCTTTTAAAGAGTTGTTTGGCAGAAATGAACTATTAAAAGTGGAGAGGAGACTGGGATTACTCAGTGTTTAGTATGGAACACTACATGGAATATCATATTGTAGAGATCATTAACCACATAAAACACAAATTCTTCCATTAAAAATTTTACAAGAAACACTAACCAACTTTAAACTCACTATATGGATCTTGAAAATTTCACTCAGCATGTTTTAGGTACTCTGCTCCCTTTGTGGTTTTTAAAGCAAGCCTCTGTGTCTCTCTCTTTGATATTCTGCTCCATGAGCTGCTTCCTCCTGCACAGGATCTTACAATGCCACCCACTCAATTTGGATCAATGTCAGAGATATCCATGGATCCAAGGGGTGTTTTCTCACCTGTCTTCATTTTTTAAAATCAACGTATATATCTCAAGTAAGAACTCAATTAACTAGAATTCCCAAGTTGTTCTACTGGTAGAAATATATTTTGTATTAACTATGCATAACCATTTGCTGTGCACCAGAATATTCACTAATAATAAATTGTCATTAGTTCAAATTTTGCTGCATCAAAAAGAGGGAAACCGCGGCCAGCCGGGTGGCACAGCAGTTAAGTTCACATGTTCCGCTTTGGCAGCCTGGGGTTCGCCGGTTCGGATCCCAGGTGTGGACCTATGCACAACTTGTCAGGCCATGCTGTGGCAAGCATCCCACATATTAAGTAGAGAAGATGAGTGTGGATGTTAGCTCAGGGCCAGTCTTCATCAGCAAAAAGAGGAGGATTGGCAGCAGATGTTAGCTCAGGGCTAATCGTCCTCAAAAAAAAGAAAAAGGAAAAAGAGGGAAATCAGTTAAACATTCATGATATTCACAGGGTAAATCCACTTTTCTGCTTGATGTTACCTTATGCTGGAATCCATCTACTCTTCTGGAATTGTTCATATGGAGAGTCATATTGGCTTTGCCTGTATTATCTGGACACTGTCAGTTTATCTGTGATCTACTCTTTCTTTAATTTCCTTTGCTTTGCTGTGGGTGTTCACTTCTGCAGCTCAGCACACGGTATAAAATCCTTTTTTCCCATAAGACATCCATAAATGTAGACTTGCATTTACTGTGGCCTCGATCACATTAAACACCATTTACAACAGAAAAGAAAGTAGAGAAAGAAAGTCAACATTTAATATTAAATGAGCATTTTAGGAAGCTAACCTGAATATCCAGTAGAGGTCTCTGCTGCTCTATGTAAATGTCCCTTCAGGGCAAAGCAAAATGAAACAAAACAAAAAACCTTTAAAAGAAGTGTACCATCCAAACTGTACGGTGATCACCAAGAGTGTATCAGAAGAGGGAAATGCATACTTTTCTTTTCTTTTTCTTTTATTTTTTTGGTTAGGAAGACTGGCCCTGAGCTAACATCTGTTGCCAATCTTCCTCTTTTTGCTTGAGGAAGATTGTCCCTGCACTAACATCCATGCTAATCTTCCTCTATTTTACATGTGGGACACTGCCACAGCGTGGCTTGACAAGCAGTGTGTAGGTCCATGCCTGGGATCCAAACCTTTGGATCCCAGGCAGCCAAAGCGGAGCACACAAACTTAACCACTATGCCCCAGGCTGGCCCCAGGAAGTGTATACTTTTAATGGTGAGAGGGAAGAATAAAAGTGAAAGGAGAGCTCGTGTCAGATTTTGAGGGTGAGTGGCAGAGGCTGATAATGGGCTGGCTGGTAAGGCAAGGTGAGAACGTGGAAGCAAATGCAGCTGCATTTCATGGGAGGATTTAAGTGAGGCTGGCAGTGAGGAGCATCCTCAGCTCAGGGAAGGGGGCCATCCCCAGCAGGGATAACATCAGAGCAATGGGGAGTCAGAGTTGGAAACAAACAGTTTCAAATTAGCCAGAGAGTCAGCTGTGGGGATGCCTGGAACCAGGAGATCGCTGTCTGCCATGCTAGAGTCCAGCTGTAGCAATTCTGTCCCAAGGAAGAGCAACCTGAAGCATGCAGGGCAACAATTCTGGGGTAACTAGGGTGTCAAGATGCATCAAGGCAGGAATTAGTCACCGAGGAAAATATGAGAGGCTGAAATATTGCCCTCATCCTATAAAGGTTAGTCTATTGTTATAGAAAGAAAAGTGGATGCTCAATGGTTGGAACTGGGTGTCACAATCAAAGCAGTGCTGGTATTATAAGGCTGACCACAGCTGAACCACCTGAATGACATCTGCCTGTAAATTCCTTCCGCAGGGGAATAAGATTGAAGTCAGAGCATGTGGAAAGTCTAAACCTACACAGGTGAGTAGAGTTGTTCCAGGTTTACAGGATGACATCTCTAGGCAGACCATTGGGGGCCAAATTTAAGTCTGGTTCTTATAGTTCGTCTACAATTTCTCTTTAGTCTTGACTGTGGCTTGAAATAATTCTCAAAATTTTTATCAGAGATTAACAAAAAGGAGAGGAGGAAGCAGGTTTGGGCAAAGGGAGAAATTGAACTAAGATGCAGACTCAACAAAGTCTTGGTTCACCTGGTGGAGAGCTCTGGAAAGGGTAGCATCCATGAGAGTTGTCACAACAGGCCACGGTGACTGGCACTCTGTCCCTCTCCCCACCATTCAGTCACCATATGCAGGTGGCCCAATAAGCACATGACTCTAGGTGACCTTTTAGGCAGAAAGCTAAAAGCCATGTTTAAAGGGCATCACTATTTTAAGAAGACAGAGGACGAGACTGTAAAGTGATTCAACCACTGAATTCGACAAATAAGGAACTCTGAGGATTTTCTTGAAAGCAATTATTGTAGATTGATGGAGTCCAAGTCAGGATAAAACATTTGTAGAAATATGATGGAGATTTGGGGAAAAAGAGATCTGTTGACATTAGGATACAATGCTTTGGGCGCTCAAGGACTTTTTAGCCTGTGTGGGTATCTTCTGATTCTCAATGAGCCATCCAAAGAAACTTTGGCATCTTTTTATAACACATCCAAGTGTCCTAATGCAACAAGCAATATAGATCAATTCCTTTGGAGTTTTGTCTCGTTTTTACTGATGGGGTGGGGAGATGGGTGTCATTGGAGAACAAATGGGCGGGAAGCAAAAATAATCTGTGTGGTTTCCAACTGGATGAAGCCTAAATTAACAACCTCACTAAAGCAAAAATTCAAGACTCTTCAGTCTTTCTTTTAAAATTCCTCCAGTCTCCACTCAACTTGAGCCACTTCTGTGGGTTCACCACCAGTGAATTAGAAATGGAAGTAAAAGTGGTGAAAGATCTTTGATCTCTCTACTCAGGATGCAATGCCAGAGAAGGCTGAGGACACATCTTAGCATTATACTTTGGAACTTTGATTTCACTTCCTCAAAGAAGTATTGCCATCTGAGGAGTTTAGACTTCATATAATTACAAAATACTCCAGGATGTACTATCAAACAGGCAGTAGAATGTAACTGGAAGAATCTGAGATATTCATTCTATCCTTAAATTGTCATCATGCAGCCCTGACTGTTGTGAAGTCACTCTAATCTCATGGGGCCTCAGTTTCCTCATCTGTAACAGGGCTGGGTTGGAATAGTTTTGTAAAATGTCATTCAGTTCTAAGATTCTGTAATTAAGGTTTTTGAAAGTAAACCACATATCATGATCTCTTTGCAATTTTGTGAGCTTGGCTTGGAACTAAATCTCTACCTACAACGTTATTTCTATGCACACGCAGTATCCCAAGTTCTAATAACCAATTTAAGAATAAACATTGTTAACCTAATACATTTATATGGCAAAGTTTGCTTGGAGATGCATTTTTAGGAAACCTTAATTAAATTCATGATCGTTTCATCCACAAGATGTCACTGTCTGCCACAATTTGTTTTATAAGCAGCACACTTACCTATTTTCCCCTGGGGCTTTGTGGCAGTGTGCTCTGTGTTAAAGATGGTCGAGAACACTAGAACTGAACCCTTTGTGATAATTTCTGTTCAGTAAAATCCTATGTACACTTAGCAGATTTCAAAGGTAAATATACACAATTCATGATAGTCTGTTCTGAAAAAACGCTTTTAAACTTATCTAATGAAGTTTAATGTAAAATGTTTCCAATATATAATTATATGAAAGAATAATAAGAAAAGAGTCGTATCAAACAAAAAATGTTCAAGGCTGGCAATGATTTTTGTTGTTGCAGAACACATTATCTGCAAGGAAAATTAGAATGGATATTTGCTTTATCTTGGGATATGTCTAAAATGGCAAGGCAGAAAGTTCTCTTGAACTGCAGAGTGTGCTCTGCTCCAGAGTGTGATGTCACCTGTGTGAATAAAGGGGCACCTGGTGTTTCTATCTGTGGATATAAGACTGATGGTGCTGCAGACTCAGCTCCTCCCTGGGCCTTTATGCAATGCCCATGCTTTTGTTTACAAGCCCTTCTCATCATTTATGCCTCATTAGCAACACCAGAACTAAATTGCACCATCTCTTCTGGTTTAGGAACCTGAATAACAATGGTGAAACCTCACTGGAATCACTCACATTAGTGTGAGCCACAGAGAGAAAGCTGTGAACCCTGAGTCTAGTAACTGCTATAATAAAGTATTCCACTGTGGGACAGTTGTTATCTGTAAAGCATTTCCTTGGCCTAGACTTTGAAGATACTGTTAAAAAAAATCTTACTTTTAATTGTCTGGATAAACTTATTTCATCATTACTAATACAATCTGACTCCCAGAATAAATATTTAACACATGAATCCCAATGATTGCTAATTGCTGTGATGATTCTATGAAATGTTTTCTAATCGTATGTAGAAAATTGGCAACTCAAGCATAATAACCAAATTAAAAATCTCTATTTTCGAATAAACTTGTAGTATTTTGAGAGGCCACAGGACGTCAGGCTTCACTCTACCCCAGTTAAATGAGTCAAAAGTCACATTTATATACCTCACATTTCTCTGGATTTGAAGTTATAACAGGTAAACGGTTTTGATATTCTCTTATGATATTGTGGAGGGCTATTAATTTCGTCTGAGTTTCATTATCTTTCTCAGTGAATTTATAGATAAATGAAAAAGAAAATAGATTTTGTTTTCTTGTTTGATGTGCCCACTTCCTTTCTTACTTGGATTTAGATGACTTTTTGGTTAATATCTTTACATTAAAGAGAATGAGTAAAGTGAACATATGGCCCCTCCTCACTCTTCACATGTGAAATTCGTTACTTGGCTTATTGCTTCTCTCAACAGTAGAGTCACTATAAAGAGAACTGACTTTCTCTACTGTTTTCAAGTTCTTTCTGTTGTTTGTTCTCCATCAGCCTCACTAATTCTGTGTCCAGTAATTTGTCTTAGGTGAGTACTAGGAAATCTGACAGAAGCAGCGAGTGGGGTACTCTGGAAACAACAGGGAGCCAAGTGTAAGAGACCTGGGTTCAAATCCTTGTTCTGCCACCTACTAGCTGAGTGACTTTAAGAAAGTTGTATATTTTCTCTTGGCTTCAATTCCAAACTTTACAAAATTAAAATACTGTCGACCAATCTCACAGAAGTTTTGTGAGGATGGTAGTATAGTGTTTTATTATGGCTATTTGATAGCCAGCATCAGAGAGTTGTGTTAAAATTTTAGGAACAGCAGCTTCATTCTTCCATCAGGTATATTCCCAAATCCAACCCAGAGGAGCTTTATCCACTGACCATAGCCTTTACCAACAGAATGTTTTTGCTACTTCATAGGGAACAGAGATGAAACTGCATGGAAAGCTGGAAGTAATCCATTTGCTAGGCTCAACTCACTCAACCAGATAGAAAGTTGGGCGTTAGCACAGTACCCTAGAGCATGAGTTTGGCATGCCACTTGTTGCCTCATTGGCCCTGAGTCATCTTTCAACCTGCTTGGGCACATACTGGCTTTATTGTTGCATTGTTCTTCCCTTGGGCAATCAGAATGTCTTTGGTCAATGTGCTGTCAGGTTAACAGACGGCGCAAACGTTTTGTACCTGGCTACTACTGATGCCCATCTTTGGTGCCATGACATGTGGGCAGTGGTCATCTTGGTCCTCAGCATCTGTAAATGGGAAATATCTGTGGGAAATAGTGACAGCCCTTGCTCACATATCCTTAAAGAACTTGGACACCAATAGACAGTAACTTCTGTGTTTCTATAAGTTTCCCAGGAATCTGAGGGCGTAGTCTTAACGTTGACTTTTAGATCTCATTTCTTCTCGTTATCTAATCTTGCTTCAGAAATTATATCAAAATGAATCTTGCTCTACTGCATTGGTGAGGAGTACAGATTTAACTTTAAAGTAATTATCAGCTAAGCAAATCTTACCATTGATATGGAGAAAAATAGGAATAAAGTGACCTTTTCTACATGACCAAACTTTCTTGGCCCCTCTCCATGGTAAACCCAGCTTTCTTTTAAGCACTATACTTTCTCTGGCCCTTCTGATCTCTCCTCGCCCAACATATCCCATTCACCCTTGCATGCCTGTCAACTTGTGTATGTCCAGTAATGAGGAAACTGAGGCTACTGATGGCTTTGCAGAGTCTAGAGAGAGTTTTTTGCATGGCCAAAAATGTGGCTGTAATTCAAGACATTGGAGAAAGAGAAAGAGATATGTGTTGTAAACAATGCTCTTCATCATAAATAGTCAATCCATAAGATATACCATGAAAAGGATTAAGAGAGCATGAACAGGCATGTTATTTTAATTATTTTAGTAAGCAATAATTAACCCTGTGTAAATCATAAATATAGCTTTGCAATATTACAATATCATACAATCTTTGGTGTATTTGAGCCAAACATTTGATGGGAGAGACAGATTTTAATTGTTAAAGACTGCTGGCAGGGACAATATCTTTCTCCTACTTGTATCCCATTATGTTGACATGTGCTTTATGGCCAGACTGGGATCATTTATTGATTTGGATCCACAGTAGCAATTTTCATTCATCACATTTCATTTCTTTATTTGTTGGCCTGATGATCCACAAACAATAAAAAAAAATTGAAAGAAAAAAAAATCTGTGATGCTGCAGTGCCAAGGATCAGAGAAAGAATCTTCCTCCCCATTTTAATTGTTCAAGTCAGTGTTTATTCATCTGCTCAGAGAGTTGGTCTCTAGGATCCCATTGTTTTCTACTTCCCTGCGTCTGCTCACCAGTGGGCAGACCCCATCTATGGTATTTTTATTTGTCTGATGAGCTAAAAAAAAAGAATTAATTTACTTGGATAAGGATCCCAGTGATGAAATAGGCAAATGTGTCATATCATTCAGAACCCAAACCAAAACCTTTATTTTCAAAAGTATTCAAGTCCTTATGAAAAGAATAATAGCTTTTTTTAATATCTGAAATGGTCAAATATATATATATTCAGACACTAAATAATTCTCTGGCAATCATCTGGCATGTGTCATCATTTAAATACAAATCAAGCCTCCTTTAAAATTACAACCTCACTTCTAGGCTTTGTGAACAGTAGTCATCAACTAGCTTGCCTCTAGTCACCAACTCAGGGTAATTTTTATCATGATCCAAACCTCATTAATCAACTCTCTACACATAAATTTCCATCTTTTTTTTTTCTTTTTGATTGGAGGTGGAGTTTTACTTGTATAAAGATTGCGGGAGTTAACCTTTTAACAGTTGGAGATGAAATGGGAATAAACTTTGGCCAATAAACAGTGAACAGTGACTTAAGGCATCAAGTTAGAATTAAATTCATGGTGCTGTAAAATAGTAACCTCATTGAGGATCAAAGTCATGCTTTTTTATCCTGTGCTTCTTTGTGACAAACACATTATGTCAGCTCCACTAGCTCATTTGTCTGCCGCAGTTCCACTTTATCAGGCTGGAGTAAAAAGAATTGATGTGTCTGGATAGATAAAGTAAATGGAAACTCAGGACTCATTCCAATATGCTGTACTTTGATATATTTTGCAAACCTGAGAGCAGCTGGTGTAACACTAGTTACTGTTTGTATTTAAATATTGTACATTAGAAGACCTTTGAAAAGGTGTTTTATAATGTTCTTTTTTTTTTCTTTTTAGCACCTATTGGCTTTCAGATTGTTCTTTTTTCTTTCATTTCCTTATTGTGTTCACAAATATTTTCAAAGCCTGCTCTTTCAGAAACTTTTGTCTCATTACAAAGTCAGATAAAACGAGATTCTTTACAAAGTGCTAATGGAAATGTAATTTTAAATTGTAAGAGTTACACGCCTTTGCAGTATTAGATTGGGGCTTTCATGAATTAGTAAGATTTATTTTCCAAAATTTCCTGTTTTCAAACCTCTTTCCTTCTGATTGAATTCTGAAGTGCTACCAAATTTAGCATAATAAATATATCTTCTTTAAACTTAGATCAAAAATCAGTATACATGTATTTTCATATAGTTACATTTTAACATAAAAGAAATTACTTACATCAAAATAAAAATCTAGTATATTTTAATATGTAGATAAATGAAAAAAAATGGTACCAAAAGTTGCAAATAATAGAACCATAATTTGTTTGAATTTTTAGGTCAAAACAAGTGTTAAAATGTGGATATTGACACTAAAGTTGCTAGCGATAGATTTGGGTTGCAGACAGGTTTAAGTTTGCAACTCAAGGTAACATGAGGAAAAAGAATAATTTTTGATAATGAATAAATTCCTGAAAATAAATTATTCCTATGCTTTATCCTTTCTTTCCTTTTAAATTTTTTACATGGTCAAATTACAATGAATTCTTGAGAATATTACTTGGATAATTGAAACCCAAAATGTTCCCATTTCAGTATTTGGATGCTTTAATTAATGCATTTTTTGTTTTGTTTTGTTTTGATTTATCTCAACAAATACCCTGCTCTTTCCTTCTGTACTCTGTTACACAAAGAATTATAGGGCGAAAGTATAAAAATGAAGCCTCTCGCTGAGGTCAGACTGGTACTAGATATTATGCATAGTAAGCACATTAGCAGAGAAGGATCGGGGGAGCCTGTTGCCACAGGGAGGTACCAGGAATGAGCGGCTCAAACACCCCGCAGATCTTTCTTCTCCCAATACATTTAGCAGGAACTAGATCAGCTACTGATAGCTCTGCTGATTACGGGCTTTCTCAAGCTGCCTTCATGAGGAACAGGAAGACAAGATGAGCAGCTCCTATCCCTGAAGAGGAACTTGATCCTGATGGAAACATCCTAATGGAAACTGTGGTGTTGGGATGAGAGTCTGCGATGAAGGGGCAGCTTGGCCCCACCACAAGTCATTCAATATCGCAATTTTCAGACAGATTTTTATGTGTGGAAAAAATATTCAGTGGTATAAAATGCCAACATAGGGTCTCCATTTCTATTGATTCCTCGATCACATATCAATCAGCGTTTGTGTTTAGAATACAATAGACGTATTCAAAGCATAAATGAGAAAGAGAATGCAGACTCACTGTTCTCCTCGAAAATATACATGGCTATACGTTTGATTTTTAATTGAAAGAATATTTTAATTCAAGGGAAAAACCAGTGTGAAATAAAGCAGAAAAAGCCAATTGGCATGTAAAATATATCTATGTGAAAATAAATACATCTAAAAAGTGTACTTTGTCAGCCATTTCAATTCACATGGATGCTAAATTTGATAAGTTTATTAAATTGAGTCATTTTCAATAATAATGAAATGTACAGACATTTTATTAACAATTATACTTCGTAGATCTCTTACTTATATAGATGGCCCTTAGTATGTGCAGCATGTATAGTAAGCATTTAGGGTAGACTTGCAATGACAGAAATGTCCTATGTGCCCAATACATACATGTCTATACACTTTTTCACTCAAACAAAATGACAAAAATTCTAATGCTAGCAACCAAAAAGGTCTATCTTTGTTTGGAAGATTATTTGAGGAGCATCTCAATTCCTAGACGTCTGTTTATATGAAAAGTAGCAATGCAGAAAAGACAAGCAAAATAAAAATAAAATGCTATAAATTCAAATGCTTTGAACGTTTTCAAATGCTATAAAGACCATGAGGATTTTATGTTAATGAAGCTCCAGGAAAGCTGAGTTTACAAAGGGGCAAAATATAGACTTTAGTCAGTAATAGAGGTAAGAATGATTGAGAGCCAAAAGGAAAGGGAGGGGCAGAACAAGAGAGGGGTGTTATTTAGGATATGTGCAGTGTAGACACCATGCGGCTCTGCGTCGAGCAGCTCAAAATGTCATGTCATTGTTCAGTGTGTTCAAAATGCCATATGTGCTGTGTGGTTTGTGCAGTGACATTTTCTAAGGTATATCAGCAGGGAAGAACAGTGTGTAGAGTGTCATGGGCCCTACGGGGTGTGATCCTATGGAATGCAAGTGCACAGGTTCAGTGATGTCACCGAAACCCTATCTCAAGCAATGGGTGTCAGCCAGTCTATCTTCTAAATGCCTCACTTGATACAGTGGGGGTGCACTGAGATATCCTCCCTGCTTACTGAACTTCCTTCTCTGCAATTGGCCCGAGCCTATCCCTTGGCAATACAAATGGGTTAAGTCATTCTGCATTTGCCAACTCTAGCGTGTATGACCAGGTGGCCCGCAGAGGGCAGAACCCGCTTCAAGCCTTACTCAGTGCGAAAACCACAGAAGCAGCGTGACTTCATGTTATAGGATAAATATTCTAGACTGAGAGCCGTGAGCATGGAGTCCTGGTCTAACCCTTCCCCTGAGTCAGTGAGTGACTTCGGGCATGTCATTTAATCTCTAGGAGTCTCAGTTTCTTTACCTGTAAAGTGATAACGATGGGCTGATCTTGACAGTCAAGTTTAGTTCTAAAGTTCTATGAGACCTGGGGAGGAGTCGTCTTAATTTCTCTGTCTTGGAACTTGGTTTCTAGCAAAAGAACAATTGGGAATTCCAAAATCTGCTACTGTTGATGAAAAATAAGAAGGGTGATTTGTCTGTCTTTTGGGATATAAAGATTTCAGAAACCCTTTGAAACAGGAATCCTCAGAGAGAGTCTGAGACAACTAAATTTTTTTCATACCTCTCTGTGGCAGAAATTTTCCATGTTTAAGTTTAACAAGAGCCCCATAAAGTGACAAAAGTTGGTTCCATTTTACAGATGAGAGGTCGGAAGCTCAGAGAATTGCATAGCTAATTGATGCCAGAACTTGAACAGACTTCTGGATCCAAGTTCATGTGATTTCTGGTACGTTACAGCCCCTAGGAAAGGAAGAAAGACGGTCTGAGTGCCTACAATGTGTCAGGTACTGCTACATCATCATTTAATCCTTATTCTGAATGAAAGGCAAATTATTGTCATCAATATCTGATGTGATATTATTCTCATCAGCATCAAATCAAACGTTGGCTAACCATAGTCTATAGGCCAAATCTGGCCCACCACCTGTTTTGTAATTAAAGTCTTATTGGAACACCACCATGCCCATTCATTTACGTGTTGTCTCCGACTGCTTTCAAGCTGTAACAGCTGAGTTGAGCAGTCATGACACAGAAACAATAGCCCACAAAACCTAAAATATTTATTATCTGGACCTATACAAAAAAAGTTGTTTGATCATTGGGGTTAATGAATTCTTTGGGGACAAAAGACATGTTTATCACGGGAGTAAAAGGTACTAGGTTGGTAGCCTTAATTCCAACCTAGAAACCCTCAAAAGAGGAAAACCAACTGGTGAATAAAAAATACAATGAAATAGGAAGCGTAGCTATTAAATTAGTATCACTAATTTCTTCGTGTAGCTCAAAGTTGACTCTGAAAGCAATTCAAGGAAATAGTTCTAAAAATATTTTGAGCTGGGGCTGGCCCCGTGGCCGAGTGGTTAAGTTCGCGCGCTCCGCTGCAGGCGGCTCAGTGTTTCGTCGGTTCGAATCCTGGGCGCGGACATGGCACTGCTCGTCAGACCACGCTGAGGCAGCGTCCCACGTGCCACAACTAGAGGAACCCACAACGAAGAATACACAACTATGTACCGGGGGGCTTTGGGGAGAAAAAGGAAAAAATAAAATCTTTAAAAAAAAAAAATAAATAAAATAAAATAAAATAAAAATATTTTGAGCTATGGCGGCATTACTGGAATAACTAAATAATTTACTTATGTTTTTTATTTATCATAGCTTTATTATAAGTTTTTATTTAATTATTATAATTGAATGAGGATGTTCACTTTGAAGGAAAACTTACATTTGTTTGTGTAATTTCTGGTTGGTTATTTCTTAAGAATGCATCATTCTCAGGCTGCTTTTATCAGAATTACTTCTGGTAGGATAGGGTAGGCTAAAATGAGACATGAGAAGATAAATATACATGTAAGGTGTTGAAATTCTTTTAATCTCTAAAAACTTTCTCATTGTGGCCTGATGCATTTTCCACTGCACATGAGAAAGCAGGAACTAAAATGTGAACCAACTCTAAGTAAAATTACTGGGTATATGCCTTCCCAGTCTCTGCCAATCATTTTGATTGACATGCTCCAAATCTACTTTCTCTTTGCTGAATTATTTTCTTGTTGCTTTCTGCTTTTACCCAGATCTGCTTTTCGAGCCTTAGACCTGTCCCCCAAAACTTGCTCCATCAGAGCTTATAACGATTGTTCCATCTTCAGTGGGGATGGTGAATGTCCAGCTGTCATAAGGTTTTTCCATATGATTTCTACATTTTCAGCTTCCAAAGCATACTCGTTAACAGCCAGCAGTTGTGTTGTCCTTGCCATGTGCTAGGCATTGTTCTAAGTGCCTCACGCGTATTCATTCATTTATCCTTCACAATCACCTGTGCACAGTTTTGTTGTTCTTAATGCTGTTGAGTCAATTCCAACTCCTAGCCATACTGTGGACAGCAGAGCGTAACCCTGCGCACCACACTCTCACCTTCCGGTGCTGTATCAGACAATGTTCCACTGCTATTCATGGGGTTTTCATGGCCACTTTTTAAGAAATGGGTGGCCAGGTCCTTCTTCCTAGTGTGTCTTAATCTGGAAGCTCAGCTGAAACCTGCCCACCATGGGTGACCCTGTTGGCATTTGAAATACTGGTGGTAGTGCTTTCATCATCCCAACAACATGCAGCAAGAGCAGTATGACAACCGACAGACGGGTGGTGCGGTTTCCTGGCCGGGAAACGAACCGCAGGCTGCGGCGGTAAGAGATCTGGATCTTAACCGCTAGACCACCAATGCACAGTGGTTACTATTATTATTCCTGTTTTACTGATGAACTGACTGAGCACAGAGGGATCATCTAATCAGCAGTGGCTTGGTAGGATCTGAACGCAGGCGTTCTGGCTCCAGGGCCTGTTCTCTTTGTCACCACACAATACGCTTCTCTTCCTGCACCCATCCCAACAGGTTTAATCTGTACGACTGCTCTGTGGAAGGTGGATGAGACAAGCAGGTGTGTCGTTCCCTGACTGACAGAGTGCTCAGGTGCCTTTACCTGTGCTATAGCCAGAAAATGGCAGATCTAGAACAAGAGCCCAAACTTTATTTTCCAGAAAACATGTTCTTATTCCACAAAATCATTGCTTCCTTCTAGGAAATAATGAAACGAACACATTCTTCTTGATGTGCTCATAGATGATGAGATGATTGTGCTTTATAAATTGTTAATCTCTTTTGGAATAATTTTATTCTATTGGGTGATAGCTGGAAAACACATGGCCAACTCATAGGAGTAAGTCTCGAATAGAGTCACACTGGGAACCATGTTAGATTGATGGGGACAAAGTTTTCAGCAAAAAGGGTTGGGGATCTCTCAAAACAAGGTAGAAGGTAGCACTACCTGGACTTCCTTGTGCAAATTAGACAATAGCTATAGATAATTCTACCAGCCTCATTCCAGGCACCTTCAGAATTTGTGGAATCATCTGTTTAGCATCCTGATAGGATACTGACATCCATCAGCTCAACTCAATCCCCAGATTGTAGCAGCAGTAATTATCTGAAGGGGTATACAAAGTTGCTGAAGAACTGAATTGCTGAAAAGATGCCAGCAGTGAATACAAGCTGACATCTACAAAAGCTCTCTGTGACTAATCAAAAGGCTTTATCAGTGGCTTGCTATCATGATTAGGACCATAGGCATTGTATTGAGACCTAAATGATGTAATAATTATGTCTAGCAATGAAATGGAAGGGCAACCAGTGAGATTGAGAAAAAGAGGAAGAAATCTCATTTCTTTTATGCCTCGAACTAACTTTTTACATAGACATAGCTCATTTCGAGCCCCAAATGCATTCAGAACAAATGAAAATAATGTTAAGGCAATTTTCCTTTTCAGTCAAAACCAACTGAAAAGAGAACAGAATATGGATGGAAGAACCCATTTGGCTGTGTACAGATTTTTTGACCTCAGTATTTGAAACAGGTGGTTAACCCAGAGATTGGCAAATTCCAGAAAAAGCTGAATACCTTGAATAATCAGTTGTTGATGCTCACAAAGGTGTCCATGAGAAAAGGCTGGAAGAGCAACGAATGTAGATGGTGCCGTAAAACCTTTCAAGGCAAGAGGTGGGACAAAATAGACGGTACTGTGATATCAATACAGTTTTACCTCTTTTTTCCTTGAGGAAAGGAAAGCCAAATGTATGCCCAGTTTCAAGCAAGAAATATATTTCTGGTTTTGGAAAGATAGTGGCAGACTTAGTCACGTATGAAGAAAAGTCAGTGGAGAAATCACCTGTGGGAGCCATTTCAAAGAATATCAATTACATTGTAGCTTCCATTATCATCGCATACCCAGGAAGAGATCTTTACCACGTGGTTGACCTCCACGGTCCATAGCACCAGTATCCTAACTATTTAGCAGAAAAATAATTCTTCTCTCCAACTTCCATCAATTATCAATGCCTAAATAAAGCACATTTTTTAAACTATTCTGTTTCCAAAAATAAGAATTATATTCTGATTCAACATACGCCTTCACATAAAAATTATTTCCTAAGGCAAAGCTTATCCTTTAAGCAATGCACTTTAGTATTTTTCACTCTATCCTTTTTTATTCTAATATTTTGCTTTTCATTTGACAAGAACTGGGTTTTGCCTACAAGATTGATTTAACCACTAATGAATGATCCTCTGTCACTGTTGAAAAACAGCACACTGAGGCATCTTCTCAAGTTTGTGAATACATTTTCAGCTATAGAATCAGGTGGTACAAATACCAATGCAGAAAAACAAGTTTGTCTTTTAAAAACAACCAGGCTTAGTGGAGACACCTGAGAGTGACAAGCTCCATTTTCGTCGTCCATCTGAAGAGGCATTTTTAAATGAGTTGTAGATTTTATAATGAAGTAAATCATTAGTTATATAAAGAAATTAAATATCGGTCTAAGAGTATTATACCTTTAAAGTATTACAAATGCTAGAGAAACTTCCTGAGTGTTTATATACAAAAGATTTCCTTTTCTGGATTCTGCAAAACCTACCTCTCTCAAGAGCTCTGATACAAAACAAATGTAACAATACTGACCTAGAACTTGCTAAGTTAATTTCAAAATCTTTGGTTTATGGTAGATCTTTCTAGAGTGAAAGATCTCTATGCACTTTGATTTGTTCATGAATAGCTAAGTAAGGCATTCTTATTGATCTAGTTGGAAGACTGAGTTACATAGACAATGACTTCTCGGGGTCAGGGATTGTATTTTATTTGTCTTTATATCACCATCACTTAGCACTGGGCCTTTCACATAATAACTACTCAACAAGAGTTTGTTAAGTGAATAAATCTGTTCCACTTATCGTTTTACCATCACCTATATCCTACAAAACAACTAGGTAGCAAACTCATGAGTTGGTACTCAGGAAAGTGATAAACCATAGCCATCCCAACTCAACCAATTCAATTATTTGGTTGAGTTAATGACACAGTTAAAACAAACAAACAAAAAACTGAGCTTCCTGTTTTCTGCCATCACCCTCAGCTACATTTATAGGAGGTCTATGTAAAACTTTCTTTGGAATCTTTTTTTTTTTTCCTGAGAAAGATTTGCCCTGAAATAACATCCATGACAATCTTCCTCTATTTTTCAGTATGTGGGCTGCCAGCATAGCTTGCCCACTAACAGAGCAGTGTAGGTTCACACCCAGGAACTGAACCTGGGCAGCTGAAGTGGAGGGCACTGAACTTAACCACTCAGCTACCAGGGCTGGCCCCTGGAAACTTTTATTTTTTTAACCACTAATTGAGAAAGATGCTGAATTACAGAATTCCATCACCTCATACCATTATTATCAGAAAGGACTTCAAGAATAAAGATTGTCTGGTAGATTAAGTGGTTCCTCATGTAGGGTCACCCACATATTGGAACCACATAAGTAGTTATCAGAGGTGATATAGATACATCCATAATAGCTGTTTTTTGGAAAGATTAACAATTTTCAAGACTACTTAGTATTCTCTGAATGTATTGTCCTTGTATTCCCATCTCAACATCTTTCAATATGCTGTATTGTTTATCAGTCATAAACTTCCTCTCAACTCCTGAACTTGAGTTGTTGACATTCAATCTATTCTGCAATGTCCGGCTCATTTGTTATATAAGACTGTCATGAATTTCTAACAGCATGTCATCTCCTTCTCTTTTTTGTACTGAAGGCATTTATAATTTTTTCCTGTGTATTATTGTAGAATTATTTGTACAATATTTATTTTCCATACTGGAGTCTAAGGCTTTACGACTTAAGGGACCTCATAAAATATCCCCAAGGTTGTTCCTTAGTAGGATCCAGCACAGTATTTTGCACACAATAGATTGCCAACCATTAAGCATTCATTCAACAAAGTTTTATTGAAGGCTTAATCCTATTGGCAATGTTTAAAGTACTGAGAATATCATTGTAAACAAAACAGATATGGTCTCTGCCCACTAAACACTTACATTTATATGTGAATGTCTAAATAAAAAATGTGAATTAATTAATAAAAGAATTGTTTAGAATAGTTTTCTTTGGTTTTGGATTTGGACTAACCTATATTTAAATCCCAGACATGCTAGTCATAAGCTGGGTGTTGCTGGAAACATTATTAACAATGATACTTATCTCACAATACTACTACTTGGAAGATTAAAAAGTACATGATTTGCTGGTACATATTTGTTGCTCATTAAGTATGAATTCCCCTCCCATTCTAAGAGGGTAAGGAATACTCTCTTAGTTGTCCAGGATACATAAATTTAACAACTTGATTGTTAGTTTTGTAAACTACAAAGATACCTAACATATTTAAAATACTACTTTCCATAAATCAGATTAAGGAAGACTTAGCAAAAAATATTCACCAAGTCAGTGAAAAGACATTAGGTTTTTAATTTTTTAGGGTAACCTCTTAGGTATATTGTTTCAACATTTGTAATTTTTAGTTTTAAAAATTAATTTAGGTTAACCCTAATAAATGAAATCGTTGAACAATTTATTTACTCTTTGATCTCTTGTCAAAAAGAAAAAAAAATTCTCTAGATATTTAAAGCTTAGTTAACTATATGACATATAATTAACTACTGAAATATTTTTGTGAAGCCAACATCCTACTCTTCTGTAATTTTGCTCCTATAATGCTTAGAAAGCAGCTATAGAGAATATCTTCAGTTTTATTCTAGTATTGACAAAAGGAATACAACACACGTTTGATTTTTTTTCTCTCAAATACCTCTGCCTTGGGTAATAGCATCAATCCCATTTCAAAGGAGAGGACCTCTGTTTCAGTGATTTGCTCAGGGTTAAAGTAGGAGAAACTCTCAGTTATCTACCAAAATACACTCTCCCTTTGTTTTAGGGAAGATGGGTATGCTCACTTGCAGCTGTATGAGTATGTGATGGAGCTCTTGCCAGTGAAGTATGAGTGCAAGAGATGTATGCCATTTCCAGCCCAGGGTCTTAGGATGGACATGCCTCTTCCACCAGCTGGAATCGACATTCTGCATCAAGCAAGATAGACCGCACAGAGAACAACAGTGCACCACAGAATCAAGGAGGAAAACAAACCATGTCACTTAAGTTCAATTTAATAACTATTTCCAGTGCCCACTCTGTGCCAAGCTCTATTCTAGATGTTCAGAATACATCAACAAAATAAAACAGATGAAGATCCTTTCCTTTGTGTAGCTTTTATTCCAGTGGGGAAATCCAGACAGTAAATATGTGGGACAGTAAATTAGTAAGTTACAAAGTATTATATAAAAAGAAAGGTGCTGTGGGAAGGAATAAAAGTAGAGCAGAGTGAGAGGGATGGGAGTGCTCATGCAGGTGGGGTAGCTTTACAAGGAAGCTGCCATTTGTGCAGAGTCTTACAAACCAATCCCAGCAGATACAGGTATTATTCAACAGGTGCACACTTGCTGAACATCAGCCCTCCTTACAGGCCATATTAAGTATTTTTTTTTTTACCTTACTCTAAATGTAATAGGGGTGGCAATTCAGGAGAATTGATTGACTGTGGTCACAGAGTAGTCCTAGGGTTATAAAGCCTTTACCTAGTTTAAGCTTGTCTGAAGTTTTTTGACTGCCAAAATGCATGAGCCAACAACAAAAAACAGATACTTGTTTTGTATGAACTCTCCCCTTACTTCAACTATATAAACTTTCTGGGTAACGGTTCTTTGGGGTACCATGTGTAAGACATCACCTCTACTAGCATACACTATTCTCTGTCAAAATGTTTGTGGACAGGGAATCATTTCCCAAAAGCTTTAATTCCTTTTCTATTCTGAACCTGCCATATGGCCAATTATCTTAGTTAGGATAAAGGTAAGCTGCCATTATCAAAGACACCCATAGGTACAGTGGTTTAAACAATATAAATGTTTATTTTTTGCTCCTATAACAGTTCTGAGGTGATAAGTCCAGGCCGGTCAGGGTACTCTGCTCTAGACCATCATTTAGGGTCCCACACTTTTGTGCTGTACTCCACACTCATCTATGTCACCACTGCTACCCTGATTTCTTTTTCAGGGTTAAGATTAAAGTTAGAGTACAGGACAGGGAGTCTTTTTGGAATAATTGGTGCCTATTCCCTAGTGATTGTTAGATATTTTGAATATGATTCCTACATCTAAGTTCCTGCACAGTATGGCCACGTCTATCCTCTCCTTCATGCGTCGTGCTTCCTCCTTCTCTATTTCTACGGCTCCATTAGACTTGCTTTCTTTTGGTGTGGGAACTCACCATGCTCTTTCTTGCTTATACCCTTTTCTTGGTCTAGAATTATATCCTTGTGACTCACCTCTTTGCATATCTAATTCTTATCTCTTCTACGGACCTTACCTTAAAGGCCAGTTTCGTGGGGAAATCATCTATGGTTCTATAGTACCTCCTCCCAAACTAGGTTGAGTTTCCTTTTACATAGAGATGTGGTTCCGTGCATTTCTCCTTTGTGGTGTGATTACTAGCTTAATGTCAATCTTTTCTGAGAGACTGGAAGCTTCCCAAGGGCAGGAGCTATTTCTGTCTTGTTCACTGTCTCACCGTTTTATCCTTGACATTTTGTATTGGGTAGGCCATATAGGAGGTGCTCAGCAAGTACTTGTTGAATGAATGAATGAATGAATGAGTGATGGCGTCCCATTGTGAGAGAGCAAGTGCTCTCATAATATTTACATCTAATTTCTGAGATAATTGAGTTTATTTTGGCTTCTTCAAAACCAAAAAGAAAAATTATATCCATCGAATGAGCATTTAATGAATAGCTACTATTTGCCAAGCATTGTGTGCTGTGTTGAGAAATATAAAATGATAAATAAGATAAGATCCATTCCTTACAGAAGCACCAATTTAGGCATTTCAGAGCCTTCATGGCACTTGAACTTGACTTAATCATGAATGAATACATGCTAGAAAATGGACGTTAACAAATTCATACCAGTGTACACCTAGTAAAATTTAAAATAAAAATATCTGGGTGGATATTTGAGATTTGTTATCCTGATTTTTAAGAACCAATATTTCTCAGTCAAACCTCAGTATCTTGGATTCAATTTTCCACTTTTATTTGGTGTCCAGGTATCGATCTTGTTAACAGAAACTGAAAATGTCTTATGTTAAATGTACCATAGGTATAATGGTAATAATAGAGAAAGAGGCCGCTTAATGTCTTAGAATAAAAACAGAGCCTAAAGTTAATGGCCGGCTGGAAAAATCTTTACCTCTCTGACATGACTTTTCACATTTGCACAATTATTAGATGAGACTAGATGAGCTTTAAGGTCTCATGAAAACAGACTTGCTTTCAATGATTCTAAGTGCCCAGTGCACAGAGAACTTGAATATATAAGAATTGTTGCAGTGGGTTCTAGATTGCTTATCGAAAAACTAGGTTATATATCTGAGGATGCATTCTATATTATGCCAACTGGAAGTCACGTGCAGGCTGTATAATTTCCAGTTAGAATCAGAACATTTCTGTATCCACCAGGAAGCTTGTCTGGATGAAATCAAGCTTCCAATTAAATTCAGTAGCTCCCCTAGATATAGATTTATGTAAATAATAAATTACTGAATTATTACTTTTCTTAATTTTGTAGAACCTTTACCCATGCTTCAAACTTAGGCCCATCATTTTTGATAACTATTCCTATAATGCTGATCCCAAACCTCAGCAGAATCATGAATTAAATTAGCTGCCCCAAAGCGTGTTTTTAATATCTTTAACTTAAAATAAACTCGAACCCCTAATATTATCAAGCTTAAAGACCATTGTCCTTAATTCATAGTTGTTTTTTTTTAAGCAGTGTTTTGGATTTTCATTTTCTTATTCTCTCCCTCACTTTTGCTCTCTGTGTTTTGTCTTGTTTTGTTTCATCTCACATCTGTTTTTCAGTTTATTGCTCTGGTGATAAATTTTAATTTATATTTATTTTTTATTTCCAGGGTATTTATTCTATTTGTACCCACTGACTCCCAGGCCAGGATGGTGATTGTTATACAGTAGTTTACTTTTAAAAGAAATAGGACTGCTCAAGCAGCTAATACGGGAAGATGTATCACCAGCCTGAATAATTGTGACAACCATAGACCGTATCAGTGTCTGTTTGTTTGCACAATACCCTCCTGCATTAAGAAAGCCATCCCAGCTGTCTTGGGCTCTGGAGTCACCCATTTCATCACTTGACACTGCGGCAGATGTTATGGATTGATAACAGACTTTACTTCATTCACTCCACATCTAAGATTACCTCTGGAAAAAAAATCTAATACATTATAACCCTCCCAGCCATTTGTTAAAAAAAAAAAAAAAAGATCAGCAATTTATTCCCCTTTTTAGCATTAAATTGTGGCTTTTTCCCTCTTTGAATGCACATACTATTTAAAAATGGCCATTTAACACATTCATTGCATGGTTTTTCTGGAGGCAAGAAAATCAGTGAGAGACAAGAATGTAATGATTTAATTGAATTAGGACCAGATCAGATTTAGAGTTGATGACTCATATTCCCATTATATAAGAGAGATGCTTTCGCCTTTAATGATCAAGATATGTGCTGTTTTCACAGGTTTGTTAGAAATAAGTGCTCCTTGGTTGTTCAAAAACTGAAAAAGAAGAGCTCAGTCTGGGATTTAAAAGGAGGTATAAAACCTGTATTAAGTTGAACAGATTTCTTAGCTAAACAGCGGATTCCCCTCTTTGGTTTAGGAAATTCAAGGATTCCTGTAAATGTAACACAAATAGGATTGACCATTGCTTAAAGATCACTCAGTGAAACAGTCTGAAAAGTGGGCATTTCCTACATACATAAAGATTTTATGGAAAACTGTGGCTACAAATGAATGAAAATGAACAATGGGCCTGTTTCTTAGATGTGAAAGCGCTTTGTGCGTGAACAGTGTGATTTTATTGTTGCTGCTGTAGAATAGCATGGGATTGAAGAGCATTTCCAAATTAGATGTGGTGGGAGGGGGCGTGTGGATCAAGGACACTGAGTTTAATCTCAGTCTTGAACTGGCTTGCAGAAGCTTCAGTTTGCATTCTACATTCAGGCATTGCCACCATTTTTCACATCTATTTCTAACTTAAAATCAGCTCCCCAGGGCCAACTGTTAGTCTGTGAATCTGGCTTCTATCTGTGGACCATCAGGCATAGGCAAGGTCAGCAAATCCCAAAGGGACCAGAGGTGCTCAGAGCATTGGTGACAGGATAGAAAAGAAAGAAGATGGAGAATGGACGTGATGTGATGAGCCAGTTTTGATTCAAATGATTATTGCTTTTTCTTTTCAAGTGTGCGTTGTAAGGTTCACGAAGTTCTTTCCTGTTGGTTATGTCATTTTTGTTTTGATCTTCCATCATTGCGCTAAAATTACACACACAGGGCAGATATTAGCCCCTGGTTTACAAGGAGGAAACTAGTCTCAGAGAGATCAGAAGACTTATCTAAGGTGTCACAGCTGGTAAGTGATACTTACCAATTTCAACCCAGGTCTTCCAGTGCCAACGCACGTCTTCCTTCTACTACATTTTGTGGACTCTAAAGAGTGACAAATGTCTTTCAAACCAAACTCACATTCACTACCTTTCCATTCTACTGAGCCTGAGATAAAGAACAAAGGAGTGATTGCTCTGGTAGCTCTGTTTTTCTTCTTTTTCTTCTCCCTTCTCTCACAGAGACCCAGGGAAGCATCAGCCAAGGTGGTGGCAGTTCAGGGGCTGGGGCGGCAGAGAGGGAGAAGGGACCATCACAAGCCCTGTTAGATGACAACGATGAAGTTCGTACATCACGTCAGTCTAAGCTGATGCAAAGGAATTCCGTACTGGCAGCTGAGTTTTGAATCTACACTAAACACAGAGCAATACATCATTAATTAGAGGAAACTTGACTGGGAGTCTGAAAGTGTGCAGGAGAGAAGAACTATTTATTTATCTTATTAACATAGGGTCTTAGTCATTAGTTCAGAACCTTATGGTGATGGAGGTGGGAGAGGCATTTTCTGGTCATGCCGGCTACTGTCTCCAGCTCCACAAAAAAGCAGGTTATTTGAAATCTAGAAATACAAGGTCTAGCATTGCTGTGAGTGTTGCAGGTTTTAAGTGCTGCTCTGAAGAGTTGATCCCTGACACTGGAATCCAGCAGAGCAACATAGGAGCTCCAGGAGGCAGAACAATCAACAACTTTGCTTCCAACAGGTACTGATCTCTGAGGAGGTAGATGAAGAGAATAGGAAATAGAGGCACTGTGTGACTGACGAATGGTTCTTTTAAGAGCAGCCTAGGTAAAGTACAGGATTCTTCCCAACTCCCACAGTGAAAGAACTAGAAAGAGTCACATGGAATTCCAGGTTTTCAATCGATCCAGTTGTTAAGCACTGAATGTGCTCCCCCAAAATTCGTATGTTGAAAACGGATCCCACAATGTGATGGTATTACAGCTGGGGCCTCTGGGAGGTAATTAGGATTAGATGAGGCCATGAGGGTGGAGCCCTCATAAATGGGATTGGTGCCCTTAGAAGAGTCTCAAGAGAGCTGGTTTCCTTTCTCTGCTCTCTGCCATGTGAGGATACAAAGTGAAGTCTGCAGTCTGCAACCCAGAAGAGGGCCTTCACCAGGATCCAACTGTGCTGGCACCCTGATCTAGGACTTCCAGCCTCTAGAACTGGGGGAAATAAAGTTCCGTTGTTTTTAGGCCTCACAGTCTGTGGTATTTCTGTTAGAGAAGCCCGACTGAACTAAGACACCATTCTAGGCTTTGCACAATCTTAGGTCCAGTAAGAGGCTGGCATGCCAAGTGAGAAAACAGAAGTAAAGTTGTTCCCAAAAAAGCCAGCACTATGATCAATAAGGGAAAAGGTGAATCCTTAAGACTATAGATTCCCAGGATTAGCCCTGCTTAAGGAAACCAGATTTACTAGGACCCCACAACTGGCGGGGGCAGGAATTGTACGCACTCCCAGTTACAGAAAGGATGTTTTAGAAATAAGAAAGGTTGATAATGAAAGTGGCCACCATCAAGCTGATCTAAGGCTTGGTACCCTATAAAACAGAAAAGGAGTCCTAAAGCTTCTGCATTGCAAGCCAGAAAGTATGTGCTTCCCTATTTCATCACTTGTATATCATCGATCCTTTCACAGTTTAACATCTTTGAAATAAGGCTGCATCTTAGAATCAGTGGTATCTCACATTTATAATTAGTGGAGGTTTTTAAATTAGTAACACAATATAATTGTGCTTGTTGCAATAGACTGTGTCTAAAATTTGATCAAATGATTGTCAGGTGCCTGCTATGAACTAAATAACCCAAAGGAGCAAAAAACCAAACCAAACAAAAAACCTCAGGTGAGATATCTAGATTGAGTCAAAAAGAATCCAGGATCTTTTAATAATAGTAGATCTAAAAGGAAGACTCTAGCAAACCTTGAGGTGAAGATCAAAATAGAAAACGATTTTGCTGAAAATTTAAGTAAGCTGAATTCTGATCGATTGTCTCTCAATAGATAAGATTAGATCATCTGTAAGATTCTTAGCATTGAAGAGCATGTTTTATTTTAATTTCAATTATATATAGCAGAAAAAGGATGCAAATTGGAGTATGAGACCAGACTATAGACCCAGAATGTTGATGTTGCTGGGAGAAATTCCTCAGTCCATTGAATTGTGAAGGTGGGAGGCTGCTCAAGAAGCAGCATAGACGCATTCTGTTTGAATATATCCTTAAAAGGAAAACTCAGCATGAAAACTTTTATTTTTTTGTCTGGCTTAGATTGCATTTTCTGCTTTCTAAAATTGTGTTTGTTCCTGAAAACTCCTAGGATACCTTGATAAAATTTTAAAGAACGTGAGATTTAATAAGCCCTGGGCAGACTTCTTTTGTAAAATGAGTCAATGTTCTCCATTTATCTATCCTGTAAATTTGAATTGTCAAGTTGATACACACCTACAGTTAAAATGGTAATGATAATGATGACAGAGAACCACTAATTAGCTCTAGCTCTGTGATCAGCCTTGTATATAACATATTCCAAGATAAAACTCTTGGCCTTAAGGAGTTTGCATTATAAGACAGATAGAATAGAGAGTTCTCATTCTTAGGAGACCAGATCTGGAAGGACTTGGAGATGAAAGTGAGAATGTTCTCTGAGTTGGCATGAGAGGAAGGCAGTAATATTTTCCTTTTGAGTCATGAAAATCTAGTGTTGTTTAATCCTCCCAGCTAAGTTCTAAGGTTTTCCATGATCTTCTTGGGAAGACTATCATCTTTTTTTCTGGCTCCTCACCAGCAAGTGATCAGTAGCAGCAAAGAGGGCTTCCCTCTCTGGGATTTTAGGACTCCCCGTGAAGTCTCTGGACCCCTTCAGGAAAGGCCTTATCTTCCCAAGACATTAGTTGTGTCTTGTCCTGGGTGACGCTGTGATCGTCCTGATCACAGTAGAACTACAGGGGAGTTATACTGGTGAATTGAATTATCCTCACATTTTTTTACTTAGAAGAAGGCAGACACTTGCTCCAGGAGAAACTTGGAGCTAAGGATCCTCATTTCCACATTATAGCACAGAGGAAATGTTTTGCCAGTTAGTTCCTCATCAATCTACAGAGATCAAACTGTTATACTTTCTATCACTTGATGTCATTGCACTTCTTGAGAAATACAAACGACGTGACCTATGTAGGTGATGAGGGAATTGAAAACAATGAGTAGGTAAAGGAAAATTACTACCTAGTTAAGGGTCTCAGTAACCTCAGCAGCTGGTTGATCCCACTGACATGGAATTAACTGAAAAATCAGATGATAACTTTGACAAAAAAGAAAAAGTAATGAGGTGGATCGAGTAGATACATTTAGATCACACACACAGACAAACACACACAATACCTCTTGGAAACGTAAAGAAAAATTTTCAAATTTGGAAATTCAACAGAGGGCCAGCCTGGTGGTGTAGCAGTTAAGTCCATGCACTCCGCTTTGGCAGCCCAGGATTCACCAGTTCGGATCCTGCACAGGGACCTGAGCCTACACACCGCTCATCAAGCCCTGCTGTGGCAGCATCCCATAGAGAAGAACTAGAAGGACATACAACTGGGATATACAACTATGTACTGGGGCTTTGGGGAGAAAAAAAATTCAGTAGAAGAACTGAAAAAAAGATGCTTGTCAAGATACAAGATAAAGTAAAATAAATCTTCACAACACAAAGCAAACACACAGACAAAAGAGATGGAAAGTGTAGGGGAAAGATAAGCAAGTTGGAGGAGAGATCCAGGAAGCACAGCACAGGAAGTAAGAGGGTCGTGGGAAAAAGCAAGTGAAACAGATGGCGTACAATTATAATTATAATATAACATTAGCAAAAAAATTTTCTGAACTAAAAACCTGGAAACAATGCAAATACCCATTATAAGAGAGTTGTGAACAGACTGTGGGATGTTTACTTAATGAAATAATACACCACAGTCAAATAAATGAACTGGAGCAGCACAACAATTTGGATAAATTTGAGCAATTAAGCCACAGAGTTTTACATTCAGTATGACACCCTTTTTTATAAACGTAGAAACACATAAAATTTTTAAAATACATATTTTAAGTAATGTATATTGATGCAATAAAAGTCTGTAAAAAGGAAAGCAAGAAAAAATGAACACAGATTTTAGGATTTTTTTTTTTTTGAGGAAGATTAGCCCTGAGCTAACTGCTGCCCATCTTCCTCTTTTCACTGAGGAAGACAGGCCCTGAGCTAACACCCATGCCCATCTTCCTCTACTTTATATGTGGGACGCCTACCACAGCATGGTGTGCCAAGCAGTGCCATGTCTGCACCCGGGATCCAAACCAGCGAACCCTGGGCCCCAAGCAGAGCATGTGCACTTAACCGCTGCACCACCGGGCCGGCCCCCCCCCCCTAAATTTTTCAGTCAGGATTAGAATAGATATTAGCAAATGTAAATGAAAAAGACATATGGAGTGGCAGAAAATGAAAAGTCAGGAAACAGAATTCATGCCCAAAAATATTAAACAGGACCAAGAAGACAATCACATATGATCACCACCACCGCTCAACATGACAATGGAATCATAAACTTTTGTGCACCAAACAGCATAAAGCAAAATACACATGGAAAGTTATCCTAGAGATTGATGGAAAATTTAACTATACAATTAAAGAGGATGATGCAATGTTTTTCTTTATGAATGAACAGATTAAAAAAATAAGTAAGGACCAGAGCATTCAAATAATATAACCAACAAGCTCAACATAATAAATATTTACATATAAAACATCATACCAAGCAGAGAAAGAATATATATTCTTTTTTTAGATCTAGGGAAGATTTGCAAGCATTGCTTATGTACTTAGCCTCAAAGAAAACTTAGATAAATTCCACGAAGAAGAGTTTAAGGCCCACATGGTATGCATGTAATCCCAGATATCGGAAATAAACAACAAAAATAACTGAAAACTATTTGTATTTGAATCACACCTCCTAAAGAATCCCTGGACATAGAAGAAATTGCAAAGTCAGAAAATATTTTTCCTAAAAAGTAATGGGAAGATGAACATTTCATACCAATCTTGGCAACACACAGAAGCATGCAAATAAACTGAAATCTATCATATGTCAACGTTCCCAAGGAGGAATCGATATAAACTAAGTTTGGACATCAGTTCAAGGGGTGGTTTTAGTAGAAACGCTGTCATTTGGTATTGCTTGAGGAGGAATGTCATGGGAAAAGTTGTCAGGACAGGTTTTATGAAAAACTAGGTTTCAAAAGCCATACTCAGAAGTGTTTAGAACAGCTCAAAAGAAGAAACATGAGATTGTTTGAGAAGGAGAATCTGGAAGACTTGGGGCCACCTTGAAAATGTGGGTGAGATGACAGGTTACAATAAAATGTCAGATTCCAGGACCCTTGGTACAACAGAAAAATAGTGGATGCGCAGCATCTGTCATATCTGTATGCATCTGCTGACTGCTAGGTTTTCAAAGCCTCCGGACCATGACCACTGACTATCAGAATGTTCCCAATTTTTTTCCTCTCTCCTTTTCCTTCTTTTTAATAAACGGTAGGGCGGAGGGGGACAATAACAAAAAACAAACCAGCAAACAAGAAGGGCTGCACCATGGTAGGTGGTGGAAGAAGGAAATGCTTCTATTTTTCCAAAAACCATGCCTTTGCATCATTTGCTGAAAGCTGCCGTTGAAGGACATTTGGAAAAGAAATTCCCCTTTGCCTATTTCGATCTGCAGCCGTTTCTTTTTGATACAGCTGCCGCGGAGGTGTATTGTTGTGTCTGATAAAAGGTTGTTATTGGAACAAAAAAATGTGTTTTTTCCTTCCCATGTAATATGTAATAAAACTACTCTATGAGGTCTCAATGAACTCTCTCAATTGAGAAAAATACAGACAATTTTCATTATAAGTGAATGTCTCCAATTCATTCCTTTTCTATGGAAGGAAGACATGCAACACTAACTTACTGTAGGCCACATTTCATAAGATATAATCTATTCCATTATTCTTGTGTATGTTTCATATGAAAAATGTTATGAAGTTTTCTCCCCTCACAAAAATGCATATTCCCTTATCTCATTAAGTCCCTATCTCACACAGCACCCATTCCTCTGCCGCCCCCCAGCCCCCCTGCTCTCTCACCAGGGTCTCCCCAGATTGCACTGCTATTTAAAAAGTATAAAAAGAAATGCATGCATCTTGTTCACACACAGTCAGCCCATTATTCAATTTAAAATCTCAGGAAAATGTAGAGGAAATTCTGAGAATGAAATGAACCTAGTTTTTGGTTGACTGTGGCTGGTGAGATTTGGCATTCTCTCCTAAACGCTATGAATTACATTTTGTGTTGGATGTAGAATATAATATTTATTCCCATAGGTTGTAGCATTTTAGCCTAGAGGTGACCTCATACTGGCCAGAGCTGCTTAGTTTTCATTCCCATTCATATGGGCTGGGTACTCACATGAGAAAAGTCAATCAGAGAGTGTTACAACTCTGAAAATTGCATTTCATCTAACACATTTAACATTTTGTGTGCTTGGATCTTTATTTCTGTTTGACTATAAAATTAAAACACACATATTTGCGAAAATCCAAACACTGTGACATATGTAACCCCAAAAACGAAGGTTTTCTACTTCCTTTCTCTCCTCTCCCAGTCAGTTCACTCCTAGACATTCACTGTTAAAGGTTTGGAGTGAATCCTTCACACACAAAGACACACACGCACACACACACACAAACACACTCTCACTCACTCATGTATAAATATTCATATATAATTTATATACTTTCTATAATTTATGTACTTTTTTAAAAACTCTAAAATAATATTTTACATGCTGTTTTTCAGAAGTAGTTTCTGCTTAGAATATTATGAATTTCCATGTCACTACCTGTAGATCTATTTCATTCTTTTGAATAGCTGTATAATATTTTTTTGCTCTTAAAATCAAAGCTGCAGTGAACATCATTTTACATAAATATTTGACTGCTGGATCAGTAAATATGTATTTTTTTATTTTGATAAAGTATGTATTTTGAAATTTTAATAAAATTTTGCTTCAAAAATGTTCAAATGCCCTATAAAATTATACCAATTTGCATTCTCTGTTGCCTACTTTAATAGCATTTTTCAATGAGTAAAATAAAATTCTATTCTTTATAACTTGCTTAATATAGATTTCTTAGTATCAGAGGCAAAAGATGTAGACAGGCTCATTTTAATAAATAAGACTCGAAACCCTATTAAAATGGATTTTAGTCTTAGCTCTGCCCATAATTTATGTGTGTAAGTGACCATAGGGACATTATTTAACCTTGATATCCAAATTGTTCTAGTGAAGGTAGGAGCATATATTGTAATTAGCACAGAATTGCAATAAACAAAAAACCCCAAACATACAAGGAAAATATATTCAATTAAAAGCAAACAGAAAAAAAATGTATTTAGCTAATATACACATCAACAGACACATATAAATAATACATTATAAATAAGATGAAATGAGACCACATCTCATTAGTGTCACTTCACATAGATTAAAAGTGGGCAAAGAAACTAAAATTTGTTTCCTCATCATTCATGATACTTAAAAGATTTCATACCTTATCTCACATATGTAGGTCATTGAAACATGAAGGATTAACTGATAAAATATATATGAAGTTCAGTGCAATTTATAGACATTAGCAAAATTAAAAGTTTATAGCTGTGCTCATAAGAAGGCAGGGTCATTTTTCTTTGCAAAGGGCAGCTATTACTGGTTTATATGATAACCCCCTGTTGTCTTAATGACTATATTTACATGGGAAACTTTGGCGCAGGAAATAAGATTAAGCAAAGTGATATATTTGCTCTAGATGTAGTATTAATATAGTGCGAGCAATATTGTGGTGTTGTTTTTTTTTTAAAGATTTTATTTTTTCCTTTTTCTCCCCAAAGACCCCCGGTACATAGTTGTGTATTCTTCGTTGTGGGTTCTTCTAGTTGTGGCATGTGGGATGCCGCCTCAGCGTGGTTTGATGAGCAGTGCCATGTCCGCGCCCAGGATTCAAACCAACGAAACACTGGGCCGCCTGCAGCGGAGCGCGCGAACTTAACCACTCGGCCACGGGGCCAGCCCCCGAGCAATATTGTGTTTTGTGGAAGAAAGTATAAAATGTTAAAATTGAAGCTATGTTATAATTCAAGAACATTTTTATTTAACTCAACTATCTGGTTGAACCTATAGAGACAGAGCGGCCTTATTTAACCTCATTTAATCTTTCATAGTAATATCAAAATAGATTCTCTGTCAGTCACCTAATATTCTTATATATATTTGAAAGTTTTTAAAGCATGGAAGCAGGAGCAAAATGAAATGATTCTTTGTGAAGCGAAAACAAAAACATCATCAATTTAACTCTATCATGTGTAATAGGAAATAAAATCAGCCAGCTCAGGAGGCCATATAACAATCACATAATCCTGGTAACTGAGAAACTGAAAATGTTGCTCAGCCTCATCGCTGAAAATCAAGACACATTTTAAGCTAAAATGGGATAGTCAGCTAGTCGACAAATTTGTTTTGAATTTCTACATTTGAGGGCAAGACAAATATATCTTCATTGAAAAATCTCTGTTATCAATCTATACTGAGAAACAGTTTAATAAGTCTGTTTTTGTTATTGACAATGATAATAGTAAACACTTTTGTAGCACTTACTGTGAACCAGGCACAGTTATAAGCATTATATGTACATTAATTAATTTAATCTTCCTGAAGTTTCTTTACAGGTGAGGAAGATGAGATGCAGAGAGGTTAGGAGATCTTCCCAGTGGCACACAGCAAGTAAATGACAGTCTGGATTTAAACCCAGACTACCTGGCTACAAGTTCTTGCTGTTCTCCAGGGCACTATATAATCTCTCTTCTATGCAGTGACAGATAGGCTGACCCATTTAACATGTAGGTGTTAGCTAGCACCAGTTTTTCAGAGAAGGTAGACACACAATTGTTGGATAGAAACACAATTTAGCTGCTTTCCAAGAAAAAAGTTCCAGCTAACATTGAGTGGCTCTTTTTTTTCATCTCCCCACGTATTAACTGACTAATTAGGGTAATCTTTAACATAAAGATGGATTAGGTAACTTGGCTAACAAAGATTAAAAATCTTACTTCTGATGAATATATACATAATATCAGAATCTACATCCATACTAGAAAAATAAAATAGAAATTTTGAAAATCCATAGCTTAACTTATGCAGAAAACACTGTTTTAAAGAGGGAAATGGTTCATACCAAATATAACAGCAATTACTCATATGCTCAGAAATCAGGTGCTCTTAGCTGATATTGACATGAATCTGGAACCATAAGGCTTATCTGTGTTAATTTCCTAATGTAGCCTGCAGATTCTCCTATTAGATCCAAGACATTCAAGAGTAGCTTGAGAGTGAAGGTCACTCATATCAGTATCACTTATCTGGAGAAGCTTCTGTAGAAAGTATTTTATTCTGATCCATTTAAGATTGATTATTGAACCACCAGATAGGTGCTCTACCAATTAGCCAAATATTTTTCTCTAATCCATTTGCAAGATAGCAAACAATAGAGAATCAATATGGATAGGCATTATGGGAAATCCAGCTTTGTCTTATTTATCTGGGTAGTCTTAGCTGTAGCACCAATTACAAGACTGAGAAGTGGTGAGTATTCAGTAACAACTGCGCCAAGTATTGTAAAACAAGGGATTTTAAGTTATGAGTCTGAGCTTCAAAGTGCATATTATCTATTTGAAGAGACAAATTTAATGTATATGAAATAAGAGAAAGAAGGATTAATTGTCAAAGTACTTGTCATAAATGCTAAATATGAGTCCGGCATTTGGGAAGATGAACCTGAACCAGGAGAGTAAGACCTACATAAAACTGAGAAAAAATGCTTTTGGCCATATTCTTGAGGTGATTTAAGAACTTTGGATGGCACTCGTATGAAAGAAAGAGAAACTGAAGGAGGCATTTGGACAGTAAGTCCATTAAGTTGTACTGGGTCACACTCAAATTAGTGAATTGCAAATCTTTGTAAGAATCCAGAAGGCCAATGTTCAAGAAATTTTTTATCCGAAAACTAGTTGTCTGAAAGTAAAAGAAACAGTGGTGAGATATGTAGATTTGAGTTCTTGCATCTTCTTCCTCTTGCAGAAATTAGGGAAGAAAGCAAGTCCATAGTGACTGTGACCTTAGTTAGTGGCTTAGATCCTGCGACATGCTTCATCTGGACCACTCCCCATCCATTGTGGATTTTTCCTTGTTAATTGATGCTCTTATATTTTCCCAACTCCATCTACACACCATATATTTCTTAGGTTAGTCTGCAATTCTTATTCTTGCCTCCTCTTGCTCCATCTGAAAACTAAATTGCACTCACATGTTCATGTATCCTAGGAAACAATTACATTCAAGGTCAAGATCAAGTGAAATCACATTTCTCTCTCTCTCTCTTCAACTTTATAATTGAACCCTGTAGATTCTCCTTAATGAGAGACTTTAGAGGAATCATTTTTCCAATTCTGGGTCTCACATACAAGCACACATGTGTATTCATGTCTGTACATATAGGAAAAGAGAGATGGTTCACTTGTTGATATGTGTGTATGTGTATGTGTGTGTAATAAATAATTTTGGCACCCAAAATGGGGGCAATTGAGGCTTTTACCAGTTAATTCTCACTGAAGGCCTGGAATGGCTAAGTGGCTTTTATCAGAGTTAGATAACTCACTTATGTATCATTTCATCTGTTCATGTATAGACAAAGCCTAATGATTAGAGTGCTCAGAGATTTTCTTTTCTGAGAGCCTTAAAAACACAATAAGGCCCCTGTCGCCTCTACCTGTGAAGAAGTTGCATTCTAAAATAACTGAATACTTTTAGGGAGGAGAACCTCTTGCTTATGGATTTTGTTAAAAGTTTTTGCATGGGTTAACAGCAACCTAGAGATACCAATTTCACCTGCATACACAAGTATAATACTGTGTGCAAGTTTTCTTTCCCACATCATTCCTTCGCTGCTCTCTCCTCATATCCATCCCCACTCCCGGCTAGACATCTACAGAATAAACTCCGAGCCTGTCATTTGGGCAGGGCAGAAACAATGTCTCATTCATGCATCTTTGAGCTCCCACAGCTTGAAATACGCTAGATATGTAATCAATATTTATTGTATCTTATGTGGCTAAATGAAGACTTAGATAACCATATTTAGCAAAAGTTTTACTCAAAAATGCATTATGAAGAGCTTAGGACTAAGTAGAACGTTCCACAGGACAAAGGGACAGGAAGTCACAGGCTAACATAACCCGCTGTGACCACTGTCCACTCTAGTCTGACTCTCCACTTCTCCCTCTGGCCTTGCGTTAGCTGATCCCAGATATTCTGCACCCACCATCTCTTTTAATGCTAACAGCTCTATTGCAGCTAGGAATTACTATTCATATATTACTACCAGCAAAGTGCCCAGTGGATGAATTGCACTCAATAAAAAGCATCTCTCTTAACCAGCCATTAAACACTCTCCTATTTAATCCCAACTCAAAGTGATTTCTTTGCCCACACAGGATATATCTCAGAAGTTGTTGGTGTTCTTTGCTTTGCCCATGTAATGTTGAAAATATCTTTTCTTACAGGTCCAAGAGGTTCCCCTATAAATAGGAAAGTTGGCCTGATGTCCCAGAGTTTTAAAGTCTTGATTCCCCAGGACCGTTGATTATAGCAGAGATACTTGTTGAATATGTGGATGAAAGCAGAGAAAATTGAGTATGCATAATATGGAAAAGTGGGAAAAGCTAGGCAATGATTTTGTACATTTCTTCCCACTCCCAAGTCTCAGTAGGATTGTGGCTCCGAGTCTGATGTGTGCTTGTGTAGCTTCATCACCTCCTACTTTCTTACTTGGGTGGTTTAGTTCACATTCTCATGGTTTCCATGGGTTAGAGAAGTAAAAGCTAAGGCAGTGAGTGACCCCATGTTTCAATCTACTTCATTATTCTTCCTATATGATTTAATGCAATTATTATTCCAAATCACAGTTAAACTTTACAGAAGCTCTGAATTCACCCTGGAAACATCAGAGTCTAGTGTTCCATTTGAAACATAAACAAAATCCAGCACATTCAGGAGCATGCAATCTCCCCTTGGCTCTCATGTTTCATTATTCTACTAAATCTAATTGAGGCAAATATTTTAATATCTCTTTATGGTCTGAGAGTTGCATCTCTTCTTTGTTTCACTTTGTCAAAATATATCTGGTTATTCAACATTTCAGATGAAAAATTGAATGAAAATTATTCCCCCTCTGTAGATAATGTAGAAGATTTTAAAAATTAACCATATAAATTTTAATTTGGGGTAAATATTATGTAATTCTATATAGGGCGAGTTAATTTGTATGCTATTCAAATTCATAGAGTTTGTCATGGTCTCGTGACTTAGAATTAAACACCACATATCAACATGTCACCTGCTAGACTCTCCATCCCACTTTCCTTCTTCTGTGTGAGTAAAATTCCAGTTTACTTTTCTTAATAATTCAAAGAAACTACTATCTTTAATCAGAGATTACAGATTTTATTAAACCAAAGGCATGAGAGAACATATTTCAGGTCTTTTTTTTTTTCGGAAGATTAGCCCTGAGCTAACTGCTGCCAATCTTCCTCTTTTCGCTGAGGAAGACTGGCCCTGAGCTAACATCCATGCCCAGCTTCCTCTACTTTATATGTGGGACGCCTGCCACAGCATGGCTTGCCAAGCAGTGCCATGTCTGCACCCGGGATCCAAACTGGCGAACCCCAAGTCACCGAAGTGGAGCATGCGCACTTAACCACTGTGCCACAGGCCGGCCGCGATATTTCAGGTCTTATTCCTCAAATGCAATTAGTAGCTTTTAAAGTTTGGTGGTGGTTCACTCCATAAGGACATATTAATAGTCTGTAATAAATCCTATTATCAACCTTCTACCTTTTAGTTTTCTTAAATGATAAATGCTTATTTACAAGGGAGTCTGCTGTGGCAGGAGTGAACAAAGATGTAAGTAAATCCAATTCTTATACCATCATATATACCTGACCTCAAACTTGACCAAGACCATTATCTGAAAACATTAAACAAAATGAATTGTTTAAATAAGCATTTGACTAGTGTGAGAGAAACACCCAATAACTTAGATGATGTGCATTTTCACAGGCTTTTACGTATGAAGTATCCTGGCTGCCTATTTACATATCTAGTCTATGTTTCTCACATAATGGTCATCTCAATTAATTTTTCTGCTGCATATAGGTTTATATTGAATAGATATAGACACAGCAATATTTGTAGAGTATCAGATTTATAGAGTTGAAATTGCCGAACAATTTCAGATAAATACGTCAAATGTTTTGTCATCATTTCCTGGAAAACGAAGAATTAAATCATTTGAGTAAATCACCTATTTACATCTTTTTAAAAGACCAGTCGTGGGGCTTTACTTACTATTTTTTTGAAATTGTGATCTAGTTGAGCATTGTGAAAGTAGCATAAAATTGTTATGAGCTTTTAATATGCTTTCTGTGATAAGACATTTATTTTCTTTCTGATGGTACAAGATAAAGCATACTTATTAATAGCATTCATCTTTACTTCTACATTTGAAAATATGTAGACCTTAGTACATAACTGGAATTTCTTCTGTAACCCTTATAATGTTGGTTAAAGAGACTTGCATTTTCTATCACTGAAAAATCATTCTTAAGTTGTTGACTTTTTCACTATCTTATAATCTCACATCCCTTCAAAAAACTTAATATATCTTTGTGATTTGGCACAAAGCATAGCTATAAAAATACTATGCAACTATTTTACATTGATGATTTTTTTTCTCTCTAAAAAAATTCGGTTAATTTTAGGTCCACGAATATTGAGTATATTATAGTTAAAAAGTTAAGTATCACAAAGCTACCTAAATGAATGAACCAATACTTATGCAATGATACGTAATGAGAAGGTTGTAATTCTCAGAGACTTCAGGGACCAAATGCAGTAATAGAAACAAGGGAGAAATTCTGTCGCTGGAAAAACTATTCTAAAAATTTTAATCTGCCAATCACTTTCGTCCTTTGTGTGGTAAAATTGCCAGTAATCTAATATCTACTTAATTAAATTGTTTTAAAAGTTTGTATAACCTGATGGTGGTGAGTACTACGTGTATTGGAAATAATGCTTGTCTGCTTTAAAAGCCACTGAATACTTCTCTCTTCTGTAAAGCCTGTCTGGACATCCTTATTCATTCCAAGATGTGTGGGGAACAATCCTCTGCTGATCTCTCTTTATCGCCATCTTTATTATGTAATTTATATGTATTTCTGTTATTGAGATATAGCTATAATTTATATTTGTAATGGTGCTTCTAATTTTTGTGTTATTTTGCAGCTTTAAATTCTGTAGTTTTTTCATTTTATATGAGTTTTTAAATGAATACACATTCATTTATTCCATGAATATTTCTAATCACTTTCTCTCTCTATGTATATATACGTGTATACATACAACATATTATGTATACATGTGTAAATAATATTTCTGTACATCAACCACATATATAAAGTACCTCACTCTGGGAGGCAATGGTATGATTGAGAAATGGTGGCTACCAGCCTCAAGAGCCACTGCCTGGTCAGAAAGATGCACTCTGGATTATGGAGGCAATAGTGCTCTGCAGAACATGTTCATGCTAATAGAGAGGAGCATATGAAATATTTTCTATATTCAGAAGGGAAGAAAATCTTTATATTGAGGTAAACAGGAAAGAAGTGGCTTCTGATTTATATTTTAAAAGGCAATAGGAAGAATTTGGCCATGTGCAAATATTAAAGAATTAGGTGCCAAGCAGATAAAACAGAAGAAATCCTAGGCTCAGAAAATTTAGGTACAGGGGCAGCAAATAATTTGGTTTGAGAATTGGGTCTTAGTAAGGGGAGGAGTAATGAGGGAACAGCATCCAGTAGGTTAGAATGGGGTGAAATTTTAAAGCTTCTTGAGTATGAAGATAAGAAATTTGGACTTAATTTGCAAGTCAGAATAGCCAACTGTTAGCTCTTTGTGCTTCTGCTGAAGCTACTTGCTTTTGAGGGTGAAACTAGAATTTTATCCTTTCCATAAGATTTTGCACATGTACTCACATACTTGGGATCCAATAACTCTGACCTTCATCCAGTGATGTAGCTAAAGTAGCGGAGGTCTTAGGGATACAAAACCCAACGCTAGTACGCAATATTAAACAATAATCATTAGGTCAAACTTCCAGTATTTGGTGTGCCTGCCAACAATTTATCTAAATAGATCTAGCCCCTTTGCCCTACAAGTTAGCTTAGAAGTCTTGAGAGAGCAGATTTTATTGGAGATTGTCATTTCCTTTCTGACTTGCACAAAGCAGAATTTACTCTGAGAATGGCCTTTCACCTAGTATTTTGATATATCTATTTCTGAAACTAGGAAGTCAATGACATACATAAATTATTTTTCCTTAAATGACGGTATGATGTTATTTAAAAATCAGAAAAAATAAGTAGCCTTTTTTTTGTTTCTTATTTCATCTCTTCATCCATTCAATGTTAAGTGAGCACCTGCTGTATACTAGACAGCATGCAGGAGGACAGGCACACCAAAAAGAATATGTTCCTGGCCTCCAGGAGCTCCAGTCTGGCAGAGAGGACACACAATGAAAGAGTCATAATAAATTGTAAGAAGTGCTATCACAGAGATATGATAGACTTGCTGAAAGCCCACAGGAAGTAGTTCCCATCTGTCACTGCGTAAGTTTAGTATTATTACTGACTATCTCTCTAATATCTTTTTAAATAGTGATATTAATCAGGATAAAGCAATCCATTCATTCATATAAACTCCCTATATCTCTGTGTTAGTACAGCAGTGGCTATATGGTTTATAACTACGCTGGTTCAAAACGCTTTTTGTTAAATTATATGGTCAAGTAGGGATTCAAAAGTGAAACCTATGTTTTCTATGCCCAGCCCCCAACTCTTCCTCTCTGTTAACAAGATTTTACACATTGTGTGGCCTGTTGCCTTGGAGAGCTAAATTATGATGGACGTATAAATCAGATGAGAAAAGTCTTGGTTTATTAACAGCCTACATTATGAGTTCTGACTGCCAGCCTCTATATTATTGGACACAGTAGTTTATGCAACTGTTACTTTGCATGTGCTGCAGATTTAACATATTTCATTACTTCAGTGTCTGAGTCCTTATAAAGTCTCATTTAGAAATAGCAGTCCCAAAGCAACGAGAATTTAAGTGATTTGCCTGAGGTCAAAAGGTGGTCTTCATGAACATGGAATTCAAAATCTTCATTCCTCTGTTAGAAAATGGAGTGCAACTGAACATTTTTAAAACCTTCCCTCAAATATATTTCCCTACATACAGGTTATTTTTAAAATTTTATTCAACTGCAAGGAGAATTTTAATTAGGACTATAATCTTTTGCTTCTTCCACTTGAGTGATGCTTAAAGTTGGCAAATTCCTAACATTATGATGTTTTTTCTCATTGACTCTATTTGTGTGGGTCTAACACACCTTTCCACAGTTAAAAAGATAACAGAACTCTAGAAGCTGACACACAGACTTGGGATGATCTTTATCGCTCTTGCGGTAATATGATTCTGCTGTGCGACCAAGACTCTGGGAACCTTACCTCAAACCCACATATCAACAAGATACTGGATCTTGAATAACAAATTAGGGGAATGAGAGTGAAAAGCAGAGAAAGCATTCTCTTCAATAATAGAAAATCTCTCCTATTTAGAGGCTTGTCCTCTGTGAGCGCAATGGTCTCCTATGGGCAATCCCCTTATCATTTTGAGAAAACTTTTAGTTAGCTATTTCTCCAGAAGTCAAGGTCACTTCAGGGAAAGAATTCATGATCTCCTCCTATTTTTCAGACTACAGCTTTCTGCCTTGTCATCCTAGCCAAGTCGTGGGGGCAGATGCTGTTCAGAAATGGATGTGCTGCCATCCAGGGGGTGTGTAAACCTCCCATTGTGTTACTCTCAATTCAGGGAGTCTGTGTTCTCTCCCCTAAGCTTTTCTAACTGCTCTCTAACACTATTCCTTACAATTTCCTTTTCTTTCCTGTTCTGAGAAGTTACAATTTAAGAGTGTGAAAATAGAGAAAAAGTACTTTATGCGTGCAAAGTTTTACAATATTTCCCTGGGATTATCCAGGCTGACCAATTCAAAAGAACCAGGAATTCATGTGTGGAATGTATACCCAAGTCAAAGAAATCCTAAACCCAAAGAGTGGGGTAAAAAAATAGCCCTCTGTAGATTCTAGCTTGACAGGATACAATTAACATGGTCAGATTTTTATATGAACAACTTTGTTCTTCAATTAAATAATGAAATTATGAGCTTTTGGAGGAAAATTGACTATGGTACAGATCAAAGTATTAAGACTTCTTGAATTTTTCAAATTGATTGGATTCCAATTTTCAGAACACATACTGTGTTTTCAATGACAATATAGCAATTTATTATCAAATAGGGTTAATACATACATGTTCTAATCCAGAATCAATTTTCTCAATGTATAAGATTCCTGGGCACAATATCATTATTCTAATTAAAACAAAGCTAACTTTAGACATGAACCTATATCATAAAAAAGGAGAGTGGGATATAGGGAACATTTTCTGTTTGTGGATCTCGTATCTATTCATGATGTTACATGGACTGAAGTTCTAATGAGATGTAATTTCTTCCATGTTTTGTTGTATGTTGCCTGAGTCATTGAAATAATTCACAGTGTAGTGTAAAAGATAGCCACACTCAATAATAGTTTTTTGATGCAGGGTGCTAGGAAAGTATACACAAGCAACTAATATGCAATATCAAGGCAGCTAAAATATCTGATAAGAGTATTTATTTGTAGTCACATGTTTAGCCTTTGATAGATGGTATACTGGAGCCATTCCAAATGTTGTTCCTACAAAATTACTTCATCTGTACCCAGAGAGCCTTTCTACTTACTACTCCTGGTAGTAGATGGAATTCTTCCCCTTAAAATGTGTGGCAATGTTTAAACCTTTTAAGGAACTACTGGAAAAGTATCATCCTATCAGGAATAGTTAGGGAGGTGTGGGACAAGTATGGCAGGAAAAACCAAATCAATATCCTTGAGCCTTTATCCTTGTGCTATCTCTCTCTTTCTCTAATGACATGAATGTTACCTGGCATCTGTTAGTTTTCACTGAGAATGTGAGGAGATATGGTTTCAAAAAAAAATGCTATTCCCAAAAGAAAGTACTGAAAAGCAACTTAAACCCAGTCAAACCAAGAGTCATTAAGCGATCCCAAACCCTACATATACAAGGCATTGCGAGTAGAGAGTGCATATGGGCATGAAGGGGAAAGTTGTCTATAATGTCCATACATTTGTAAAACATATGCCAATTGTGCCAAAGGGAAATTTAATGAACATTGACATTTAAACTTTTCTAATGAAACTAAGTAAAAAAATCCATTTTTAATTTTTATAACTTTTTTTGATGGGGCAGAGAGAGGAGATAAAAAAGGATGCAAAATTGGAAAAATGAGACAATCATTTAAGAAGCTTTATCTTACTTTAGACTTGTCATTTCCATTGAAGTGAAAATAAACGTGAAACATATGGCTTGGGTTAAGAGGTCACAGAAAAACAAATTTAAAGTCTTAAGGCCAAAGTATTCATGGCATAATGCTTGTTGAGTTCTATAAGAATTCAAAATCCTATTAAGAGGTTTGAAAATCCCAGAGGGGCATAGAAGCAGATCGGTCATTTCACAAAACTCAGGAGAGAATGCTCTAATTGAAGCATTCTCAAGGATTTTCCAGATACCAGGTCACCGCTTGTACGCACGTAAGGGAAAGCATTTCTGTTGGAATTTTCAGTCTGCCAGAACTGGTGGGAGCCATCCCAGGAGTCAAATGGCGAGAGTTTGGTAAATGAGAACAAAATAGCCTGGGAGAGAAGATGCTAGAGGCCAGAACAAGCCTGACTTTCAGGCCATGGCTAAGAGTTGGATTTTGTTCTAATTACAGTGGGAGCCCACTCTAGGTTTTAAGCTGGGAGGGGTGTGTGGGGAGCAACATGACCCAGTTGCATTTGAAGAAAACTACTCTTGGTGCAATGGAGAGAAGTAATCAGAATGGAGCAGGTTTGGCAGCTAACTGACCGGTAAGGAATGTGTTCTGGTAGACCAGACAGCAGATGCTGAGTGCTTGAACTAGGTGGCAGGAAGGAGAGATGTAAGACAGAAAGCACAAGGATGACTTTTGGATTGCATGTAGGGGATGAGGGGACAAGAGGATGCAAAGATGAATCCTAGGTTCTGGCTTCAGTTCCTGTGTAGGTGGTAATGTCATTTACCGAGAGGAAAGACATGTTGGGTGAGTACATAGATCTAAAGACTAAAACTCAAGGAATATGTTGGCATGTGCTGATCAGAAATGCCACTAGATAACAAAGGAAGAATGGCTGGTATTTGTCATGTGCTTTTACTATGTGCCAGTTTGAGTTTTAATGAGTTTGAATTAACATATTGACACTTACAATAACTTTGCTACTATTCCCAGCCCATTTTACAGATGAGAAAACTGAAAACTAAAAATGTTGAATAAAGTACTCAAATGCCACATAGCTAAGAAGTGGTGAAGCTGGAATTCAAATCTGTACAGCCTGACTCCAGAATCCTTGTTTTTAAATATCTCCATACACTACATTATTTGCATAAGTAAGCAATTATATACATGACTTTGAGATCCAGAAGACAAGACTGTACCACAGATATAAATTTAAGAGTCATAATTGTGAGAACAGTTTCAGTGGAGCTGTGACAGCAACATGCATTTTGGAATGAAAAGAAGAGGATGTGAAGGTGACAGCATCCATTGATAAATCAACAAGTTTATCTCTGAACGGCAGGGAAGAAGCGAGATTCCCTGAAGGGGCTTTGGAGTTAAGGAGGTTTTGTGTTTTATTTTGTTATTGGTGTATGTTTGTTTCAAAGATGGAGCATATTTTGTATATGAATGAGAATAAGTTAGTAGACTAGAAGAGGCTTGTGATCCAGAAGAGAAAGAGGATAATTGAAGGAGCAAACCCTCCAAACAGCATGCAGATAGAGATGGAATCAAGTGTTGATTAGTAAATTTCGGGTCGAATTGCTTTTATTTATTTATTTTTGATGATGAATGAGGCAAGTTCATTAAGTGAGACACTAGCGTGAGAAAGAGATGGAAGGAGATGAGAGTGGTATGCCAGAGCTCTGTTTTGGTCCCAAACACTCTCTTTTGAGGTGTGACTTGATTCTCTGAAAATGTCATAGTTGTGACACAGTCATGTTTGGTACAGTAAGCACAGACACAATCACACATACACACACACACACACAAACACACAGTATTATAGAATCTAAGGGTTGTGAGAAGCATGGTGTTGTCAACTGTATAAAGTACCCCAGAAAAGTCAAGGAAATAATTGTTTTAAAGACTATCAAACTGTACTTTAAAAAAAGATTATTAATAACTTTTTAAACAATGCAACCCTGGAAAATCAGGTTTTTCCCGTGGTTCTGAGTACAATATTGCTGGCTGCAAAATGAAAAGAATTCTGGCTCACCTCATGTCCTCACTTACCCTCCTGTTCCTAAGTATTTATATCCAATGGAATTAAAATCCAACAGACTGGATCTATTAACTCCCCCAGGGTATCATGGAGAAGACTCGCCTCAATTCACTGGTATCTTTCAAGAATAGTTGGGTCCCACATGCTCATTTTTCCCTACATGCTTTTATTCTCTAAATGCATTTATTTAGCTATCCTGGAAATCTATTCACTAAATACATTTATTTAGCTACCCTGGAGTATTACTTGCAAAGATCTATGGCACCATCACTACGTTAAAAATTATAAAACGTAAATATTAGTTCTCATGATGTCACCACCTCTTGTATCAAATTTAAACATTCTCTCTGGGTCACTGGGCCTGTAATATAGGCCTTGTCCATTCATATAAGTAAACCTCTGTGCAGAGAATCATAGCTCTGTTGTTCTTTGGGAAGTTACAATGTTCAATTTAGTTATTACCTGGTGAGAGTATGTGTGTGTGTTTGTGTTTGTTCCACGGTAAAAGATGTTTTTATTCTAATTGCTACTTCAACAGAGTCATGACAATCAAACTTGGAAATAAACATAGAGTTTACTATCTGGTTTTAAGAGGAAGCAAACAAACAATAAATTAGTTCTAACAGTAGAAAAATCAATAGCTTAGAATGATGTCTGTTCAAAATTTCTCTTCATTAATTTATTCCGTTATTTATTCAAGAATATCTTCTGGATATTCAACAACATTCAAGAATATTTTGTTGAACCTATTTTGTTAAGTAGCTTTTGTTATTTTCATGAATGAATAAGGGACATTTAACAATTCATTCTTTCAAAAATAGCTTGTTGAACAATTTTGCAAGGCATTTATTTCCTGGGCAGCGTTTCTGTACAATTTATGTTTCCAAAATGAATCGGGCACAAACCCTGCTTCAAGAAATTAATTGAAATGATGAGATGCTCAAAAGTACCTTTAATAACAGTCAAAATATGGGGCTGGCCCTGTGGCCAAGCGATTAAGTTAGTGTGCTCCACTTTGGCAGTCCCGGGTTTTGCTGGTTCAGATCCCGGTGCCGACATGGCACCACTCATCAGGCCATGCTGAGGCAGTGTCCCACATAGCACAACCAGAAGGGCCTACAACTGGAATATACAACTATGTACTGGGGGGCTTTGGGGAGAAGAGGGGGAAAGAAACCCGAAGATTGGCAACAGATGTTAGCTCAGGTCCCAAGCTTTAAAAAATAAATAAATAAATGTCAAAATGAAAACCACTTCTATATCTTTTTTTGTTTTCTAATATAGCAAATGCACTGGACTCTAAGTCAAATGACCCATCCAGATTCCGACTTCCTCACAGTTACAAACGTCGCTGAGGAGACAATTTCTTTCTACCTATAAATCCAGTTCTGACACAGTTCCTAAGAACTATCCTGTAGTATCCAGAAGAAATTGTAGTTGTTCTCATTTATTATTTTAGAGGAACAATCAAGAAGTTAACCCTCTCAGACCTATTTTGCCTCAGGGGATAAAAGATAGAAAGTGGGCTTTCCCTTGATCTTGTGATCAAGTCCATGCTGCAGCTCAGATGTCTGGTTCCTGCCTTATTTTTAACCTCTTGATTTCTTTTCTCCTTATCTTTTCATATTTACTAAAACCATATAACTATGGATAAGTCAAACTACTTGTGATTTCTATTCCCATCTTTAGACTGCTGCCCTCTTTGCCAGGGACGCTCCTCAGCTTTCCAGTTGGTGCCACTGCTGACTGATGGATGGAACCCTGAATGCTCTTGCTCAACAGTTTCATTTTATGTCCTGCCTCAGCATCCTCTCTCACTTTCCTTGTCGTTGGTTACAACCCTGACCTCTCCTCCTCAAGGCAGCTTGATAGTCTATCTCCTCCTACTCTCAGACAATGATCTTCCCTACTATTAGAACCACCCCAAATCCATCTCCACTATTAATGATGAACTATTTCATAGAGAAAAGTAAAGCTATAATAAAGGAAGCTTTCCTAAACTCTCACCTCGCACACAGGCTTTGGTATTCTCATTTATTCTTAACTCTTTGTGCATCTTGGTGGAAGGTATGCTTTTACTCTTCTACAAAGTTAATTCATCTACTTGAGTATTTTTTTTCCATCTCCTCTACAACCTTACTCCACCAATTACTCTGGCTTCCCCCCATGCCAAATCTGTGTAAATACTTCTCATCTTTAAGTCAAACTCTCTTAAACCTCTCTCCCTTTTCGCTGCATTTCTGACTAATTCCTACATCACCTTTCAAACTTGTGACTTTTCTCCTGGGAAGTGTCTCCTGAGCTCTTCTCTCTCTGGAGTTTCTGTCTCTAGAAACACTCTGTTTCTCCTTTCCAATTTTCCAACTATATCTATTAACCCTATTACATTGAAATGATCAGTTTATGTATCTGTATCTTCAACTAGGCCATGAACTATTAGAGAATGAGACTCCGTCTTATTCATTATTGTCTCCTCATTTTTCAGTCCAGGGCACTGAAAGAAGAAAGAGTTAGGTAAGTGCTTATTGAATTGAATTACACAATTCTATGTGATTATTTTAAAACTTTTTCAAATGCCCAAGCTAACACAAAGCCAAACTTGTTCTTCTCTGCTTTGCTCCTGTTTTCGACATTATGTTAAACCCAATAATTGGGCTTGTAGGTAGAAAGAAATGAGGATTGATTCCTAAGTCTCTACCTGGAGACTGGGCCTATTCTCTCTGTTGAACTTTCTTAGGGTTGAACTTTTCACCTGTCTCTCTAGATCTCTACAATTGACTTCTCTTTTACTCTTCCCAAGTTTTGAGAAGCTAATTTAATAGACAACCTGTGTAAATGGGCACCATACTCTTCCTATATTCACTTCTCAGGATAGGCTTCCTTTTAACTCCTTTCACTTTACCCAGCCCCAAATAATAGCCCATGTCTATTTTTCACATATGGGCCACTTCCGAACTGCCCTCTTTCACCACCTATGTTATTTTTGGTCATCACTTTGGCTGATAATTTCATTGTTCTTTCTACTTCTTTTGAGTGGAAAACAGCCCAAAGAAATAGCGCTACTTGGCACAATACCCTCTGACTAATTCAGTGGAAAGACAAGAAATGCTCCCAATTCTTCACTATATCCCCTTCCCTAAAAATGTGTAGATTCTTTCTTTGACTTTAAATACTTGTTTAGCCTGTTTTTGTACTTTCTGTGATATTTTGGGGAATGACAACCCAGGGAACAAGATGGAAGTATTTTCCAAGCCATTCTCCTGGAAAAATGCCAAAAAGGGAGAGGTCAGTAGTCCATTAAAATAATACAGAGCTATACTATTTAGGCAATAGTACCAAAGCCATCCAGAGAAAGCTAACTGAGTGTGGGGGCAGAAAAGCAAACTGAATCAAAGTCAAAATTATAGTTCGGAATAAAATTTGAAATATATATTTTTTATTATTTCTGCTCTTGAAAGTAACATGTGGAATTAATTTTTTGAATTATCATGACTAAAATGAAAGTCATCACAAATAGAGAGTAAGATGTTTCTTGGATGAGTCTCCTTTAACTCCTTTTAGGAAGTTAAGAAAAAGTATTTCACAGTTGCAGTGTAATAGAGTACATCTGGATTGGTAAACACTAAATAATCAGGATTAAAAATCTGACCTACAAAATAGGCTGCTTCGACGACTCAATTAATGGCTATAGATATCATATGTAGCCGACTCTCTGAAGCATTAACACATGACATCAGATCCACTTATATGAAACAAAATCCCTAACCCTTGTTTCTGATGGTAGCAAAAGCGGTAGGATTTGTTATCTTCTATGGATCCAGTATTTTTTTTAAAGAATAGATAATTAAAAGTTATATTGTGGGAATATGAAATTTCAGCTAACTCTGTTTGTAATTTTTGAAACATAAAAAATTTCCAACACTACTCCTATACCTGTATTTGATTTGGTGATGAGAAGAGATTACCTTTTTCTTTTTCTTTTTTCTTTTCTTTCCCTGTTTTTTTTTTAAATGAACTTCCACGTCATGAATAAGTCTTTGATGTCTTATATCTTAGGTAGGAATTTCCTCAATCAAAGATAACCTAATTCCAACACTTTTCATTGTGTGAAAATAAATTTTATTCCATGGTAAGAACAATTGAAAAGTAATTCTGAAGACTAATCTTTATAGGAAATGCATCATTGTTTTCTTTATCTGAAGCCATTACTCTGCTAAATTCTGGCATTACTCTGCTTAACTCTGTTAAAACTTAGACTCAGTTTGATTGTTTATCTACTCAGTCATGAAATGAAATCATGCAATCTAGAGAAAATAGGATATATCAATCATTATGTACATACAGATGGTTTTTTTCTTGCAATATCAACCACTAAATTAGCACTGTATTTGGATAAGTTTATTTAGGAAAACTATTCATTTCTACAAATGCTGATAAACAAAATGCAAGTTTATATCTTACTATTTGCTTTAAAAAACTTATATAAGCAGATTAGTATTAGCTTTCTATCCAAAAAGCCTGATTTGAAAATACTTTTGCTTATTTTCAAACTGTTTGCATGTGTTGTGGAGTAGTGAATTTCCCAGATTCCCACTAAAAGACCAATGTGAAGAAGAATGAAGCATAAAAAAGCTAGTTTTCAAATTAGGAAAAAAAGTCTGGCTTTATAAATTAGAAAAAAATACGTCTTTCTGACTCTGAACTCTGTTCTAAATTTCTACCATAGATGTTGTTAGGCATTATGACTCAAGATAAATGTTTGTCTCTTTCATAGGGTTTTTGGCAAAAATCCAGCATCAGATTCCAGATTAATATAGAGAAAGAAATGTCTATGTGTGTGGGGGCCTCATTTAGCCCCAGTTAGAACTCTAGGTAAAGATCACAAAATTTTGAAATGATTCTGTTTTGACAAACTTCCAACATGCTACGTATATCAAGGAAAGTAGATTTTGCTTTAATATAATTTTTAAAAATATAGATAGTAGTGTCAACTCTAAATCTTCCTAAGCATTAAGTTGTTTAAATATTGTAAAAAAGAAAAAATCAAGGTCAATAAATGAGATGAACAAAACTTTAATGTTGTGGGTGGATATCTCTATCTATCTTTCTTTGTTAAATTTCCAAATGCTACTACAATGAAAATATTCATTTGCCAAAGGGGACTGTTGTATTATTAAATACACAAAGACATTAGCCTTTGGTGAGAAAGAAGCAAGAAGGCACGGAATTGACTTTGTGGGTGAAAAGGGACAATACTTTATTTTTTGTATGTGTAAGTGCTCCAATGGCAAATTTTAAATGAGGATTACTTTTCCAAAGGATCTGGTAATCTTTGCTCCCATGCTTTGTCTCCTTATACTGTATTTCACAATGACAGATTTTAAAACCTAGAATTACAGTGGGATTTATTCTAAGTTTACTTATTTTTGTATTGAACTCTTTCAGTTGCCATGCATTTATTAGACCTATGTTAAAACCCACCAAATGTGATAAGCTCTGTTAATACTCTTCATTAATAATTAAACAGTAATGAAATTGAATATGTAAATACGCAGAAATTACAAAATCAATTTGCCTTTTACATTTAAAAACTAACTAATTGTTGCAAAAGTTTGAAGTACCTAGTAGATGCCTTAATTTAGGCAATGTGTTCTCATTTGAAATACGCTATAGGATTCACCATCTCATATGAGCCGTGACTTGGCATTTGTGATAGATCTAAGCAGCATGAGTTGTGCAATTGTTGTGTGTGTAACAAGGGGTTTGCAAACTGGAGCTGAGTTCTAAATAAAGAATGTATGATTTGGGCCAGCCTCATGGCCAAGTGGTTAAGTTTGTGTGCTCTGCTTTGGTGGCCCAAGGTTTTGCCAGTTCGGATCCTGGGTGGAGACTAGTACTGCTCATCAAGCCATGCTGAGGAGGTGTCCCACCTAGCAGAACTGGAAGGACCTACAGCTAGAATATACAACTATGTACTGGGGAGCTTTGGGGAGAAGAAGGTAAAGAAAAAAAGATTGGTAACAGATGTTAGCTCAGGGCTAATCTTTAAAAATAATTAAAAAAAATATGATCTATGTAATGCAACCTACTGAAGCTAAGTGGCATTTTTGGGTCATATACCCAAACCACAACACTTTGGTAATTTTGGTTTACCATAATTTTAATAAAACGATAAACAAAGAAGCATTGTTGTACTAAGTTATTTTACATCACTATTCAATGCACAATTTGACCCAATTATTCTATTATTTCCAGAAGATGCTTAATTGACTTCCTGGCTAATAACCGGTAAGTCTTTAGCAGACACAAAATGTTTTATGGCACATGATTGGAAAGAATTTGAAATGGAGAAAGGAAACAGAGGAGAAATAAATGTGTGAGAAAGAATTTTAATTAAATTTTGGAGATACGGAGTTTGAGACAACTGTGAGGAGTACAAGTGGAGATGTCAGGTCAGCAGTTGGATATATGGATGTGAGGCTCTGGGTGGTCAGAATGTAGACCTGGGGAAAGGCGTAAGATTAGCCATGGAGAGTGCAGATTGTGGGAAGAGAGACAACTCTGGAACAGTGCCCTGGGGAAATGTAATATTTTAAGACAGAGTGAGAGGATTATCTAACAAAGGAGCCAGAGAATGGTCTGAAAGGCAAGAGGAAAACAAGACAGTGATGTCACAGAAGTGAGGCAAGTCAGGATCGTTAGAACGAAAATGGTCAACCATATTACATGCTTTCATAAAATGTTTCAGTCCTCATTCATAGCACTTATCAGATCTGGAATTAATTTTTTTCAAGCTGGACTGTAAACTTCATGAAGAGGGGACCATGTGTGTTGTTCCAGGGCTATATTCTCAGTGCTGTGAATGGAGTCTGGCACGTAGAAAAGCTTAATAAATGTTTCTGAATGACTGACTAAATTAATGAATTAGTAGATAAATGTATGAATGATGGATGAATGAATGAGCGCAAGAAAGCAGTAAATTACGATGAGGATGATAATTTGTCTATAGAATATGAAATATGAATTCCTAAGTGAATTGGGCAAGAGTTTCGTTGACATGTGGGTATAAATTAATAGTCTGTGGAATTGCTGTATGCTATGTGTAAATAATAAATCAGTATGTTTTCATTATTAATGTGTTTGAGGTATTAATTTTATAAAATTGAGAATTTTTTCATTTCATCTAATGGTGGCCCAAATGGTGGTTTTATAATATGACAAAAATGATTAAATTATACCTGAAATACTAGGCACACCAAAGTAGGAAATATAATTCTTTTATGCTGTGGGGTGCTGTGCTATAAGTCAATCATGTGGCCAACAAGATTTATGTAGTATAGTGTGTAAAATGTTGACACCTAGATGACAGCATTCTATCATGCTAACAAATTCATGAGGTATTGCTAATAAGCCATTTTACAGATATAGAGAAAGAGGTATATCAAGATTGGATGACACTCAAAGGGCATACAACAATTGTGAGAGAGTGGAAATTTTTCACAATCACCTCCTGATCCCAAATCGAATATTCTCCCCACTACATTATACCATCCCTAATAGATTAAAATGAGAAAAGAATTATTTTTCCCAACATCCCTTTATGAATACATAACTAACCAGTGATACTCAGTTTAAAGTATCTTGTTTTTATAGGGACTAAAAAAAAAAACAGTTGAATAGAATAAAATGAAGAGAAACATGGATACTTTTATACTTACTTGACATAGTGGTAATTATTTACCCATACATACACAGTGATTTGTCATTTATACATATGATACAGCTATATTGGGAACTGCACCTCTGTCATTCTGTTATTTCTGGATTACAGATTTACAAAATCTGTCTTACGTTGAAATGAATAAACAGTACTATAATCTTAAGTATGCATACAATGGAATTTTCTAACATGATAATTGTAATGAACAATCATTTCAATAAGTCACTTTAGAAAGTTGTGATGTTGACATTTGGCAGTGCTATTTACATGTGGTGGATATCTGGATAGCAGAGACAATACCTTTATTAAAAATGTTATGTAAGGTACCCAAATCATGGTTATAAATTTAAAATGAACTATTGCTTCAATTCAATTTGTTATAGAATTGAAAGGTTGCCCCTACCTTCCTTTCATCCTTTCTTCCTTCACATTTGTGAAATTAGTAACTCTCCTTTTCCTTATGTCACTCATTTAAATAGAAATGATTAATTCTTCCGTGACTATCTTGAGATGATTCTGTGAATAAACCATATATATGGTGTTTATAGTGAAGAAAAGATCAATTCAAGTTATTTAAAATTATTTGAAAATCAGAACATTTCTTTCATGCTAACATAGTATGCTATTATAATATGTTTAGTTCTTTTATATTTAATGACTATTAATAGAGTTTAGTCTACATTCTTGTTATTGGTTTTCTATTTGTCCCATCTGTTCTTTATTCCCTTTATCCTCTTCTTCCTTCTTTGAATTAACTAATTTTGATTATTTCATTTTATTCCCTTTATTGGCTTATTGGCCACTACTCTTTTGTTAGGGCTTTTTTTTTTTTAGGATTTATAGTATGTAGATTTAACTTACCACAATCAACCTTCAAGAACATTATATCACTTCACATATAATATAAGAAGCTTACAACAATGTTCTTATATTTCTTCCTTCCTGGTACTTATAAATTGTTTTCATATATTTGACTCCTACATATGTTATATACCCCACATTATATTGTTGTTATTTTTGTTTTAAACAGCCAATTATCTTTTAACATTTTCATCTGCAAGGACTTTCTTCAGCATTTCATATAGTCAGGCTGGTTACTGATGTATTTTTTTCAACTTTTGTACAACTGAGAAAATATTTGAGCCTTATGTTCGAAAGACATTTTCACCAGGTTTAGAATTCTAGATTTTTCTTTCTTAAAATACTTTAAAGATATAGTTCCATCTCTTCTTATTTGCATTGTTTTCATCAAGAAATATGTGACCATTTTTACTGTGTCCTTTGAACTGAATGTGTCTTCCACTCTGACTACTTTTAAGACTTTTTATCACAGGTTTTAAGCAATTTTATCATGATGTGCTTCTATGTAATTTTCTTCATATTTCCTGTGTTTGGGATTCATTGAGCTTCTTGGATCTGTGAGTTTATAGTTTTCATTGAATTTGGAAAATTTTGGTTCTTAGTTCTTCAAATATATTTTTATATTTCTCTTCTTTCTCCTCTCCTTCAGAGACTCCAAATACCTGCATATTAAGTCACTTGAAATTGTCATGCAGCTTACTGAAGTTGTTTATTTTTTTAATCTTTTTTTCTCTACGTTTCACTTCAGGTTCACAAATATTTCCTTCTGCAGTGTCTAATCTGCTGTTAATCCCACCTGCAGTAGTTTTCTATCACTGACGTCACAAATTATCACAAATTTAGTCTCTTAAAACAATGCAAATTTATTATCTTACACTTCTGTACTTCTAAAGTCCAACATGATTTCACTGGCCCAAAATCAAGGTGTTGGCCAGGCTGAACTTCTCTCTGAAGGCTCTAGGACGTAAGTGGTTTCTTTATCTTTTCCAGCTTCTAGAAACTACATACATTCTTTGACTTTTGGCCCCCTTCCTCTTTGAAAGTCAACCACATGGCAACCCTCTGGCTTGTTTCCATTGTCACATCTCTTATTCTAATTTCCTTCTTCTGCCCTCCTCTTCCATTTTTAAGGACCATTGATTCCATTGCACTCATCCAGATAATCCAGGATAATCTCCCCATGTCAAAGCCCCTAACTTAATCACATCTACAAAATCCTTATTGTCACACGTTCTGGGGATCAGGATGTGGACAACTTTAGACAGTCATTAATTTGTATGCCTCACCATTCCATATATTTTGCAACTTATAATTTTCATCTCTAGGAGTTTGATTTGGATCTTTTCAATATCTTCCATGTCTCTACTTAAACATACTTTGTCTTTCTCCTGCCTTCCTCAACATTTGGAATATAGTTATAATAACTGTTTTAATGTCTCCATCTATTATCATTTGTGTCATTCCTAGTTCTGTTTTTATTGGTTGCCTTTTATTCTCCTCATTTTGTCCCATATTTTCTTGCTTCCTTGAATAACTAGTAATTTTGACTGGGTGCCAGAAATTGTGAATTTTATCTTGTTTGATGCTAGCTATTTTCGTATTCTTATAAAATTATTAAATTTTGTTCTGGGAAACAAAGAAGTCACTTGGAAACAGATTGAACCTTTTGAGGCTTGCCTTGAATCATTCTTAGGTGTATCAAGAAGACTTATTCTAGCACTAAATTTTTCCTCTCTGCTGAGGCAAGACCTTACTGAGTACTTGAACCAATGTCCTTGGAATGACCAAGCTTTTTCACTCTGGATGATTGAAAGAGAAATTATAATCCTTCTCTTTGGTGTTTCTTTGCCCAGTCCTGTGTAGACTCTGCTCATGCTTGCACTGACTAGTACTCAGCTGAAGACTTAAAGGAGATCAGCTGCAGGTCTCTGGAGTTCTCTTGCTGCGTAACTCTCTTCTCACCACTCTTCCAGGAAGACCATCCTGCTCACCTGGATTCCTCTTTCCTGTACTGCAGCCTGGAAACTCTCACCAGGCAGTCACCTGGGCTAATCTTAGGGCTCATTGTATTAGTTTGCTGTCTCTCAGGAATCATTGCCCTGTGCTGCCTGATAGCACATATCTGAAAAACCGTATTTCATGTATCTTGTCTGTTTTTTATTTTCTGTTCTTTCAGGCTGATGAGGAAATTCAACCTCTGTTACTCCATCTTGGTTGGAAGTCGCCATCTTTCTGTCTTTTCATTAAAATGTACGAGAGTTCATTTTAAAGACTTTTGACATCCTGGGAACCCTCTGAGGAAAGGACATGTGTATATATACTATTTAGTGTCTTAAGAGGATTTTATTCTTTACATAATACAAATTTAATAACTTCCCATATTGGTACAATTTATTCTTGGATTATAAATTCAAACTTAAAGGAATGCCTATCATGAAGGTTATATCATGGAGAGTAATGAGTGAAACGGAAGTATTTATATTAGAAATATTTGGACACTGTTACTTTAAAGGGAAGCAGTGCAGTTGACCCGACTGGTACTAGGGAGACAGGAAGGAGGGGCTGCGGGGAGACCCATGCCAGAGAGCTGGGAATTAGGACAGCTGCTCTTTTTGTTTCTGCTGCCAGTGGCCTTGCCAATGCATGTGAGCCTCTCACAAATAATGCAAATTTCAGGGTCTTTATGATGCCACCTTTGATTCATGCAGGCAGTGTGAGGGAGAGAAAACACTGGCACACACCCACACACTCACACACACACCCACCCCATTGCAAGATTTGGCAAGGATTTTGTAGCTGCTAAGTCATGTGAAAATAAAGCATGGGTGCTCTCACACCACGGAGCCTGATGGACCAAGGAAAGTGGGCAGTGCACATTTCTCCTGCCAAAGGAAAGCAAAATTAGGGCAATGTATAACCTGGGATGACCAGCTGCTCTGCCCCTCTGGAAGGTCCCCGAAATCCTTTCGTAGGGAATGACTTTCCTTAACCATGGCAACACTCTTTGATTTTCCTCTTCTGAATGCCTTCAACACTTATACTCTGTGCTACACAATTTAGAACACAACTGGCTTGTCTTCTTTTGTTTTTTAAATACTTGTTTCCTGTAGTATTTTCTCTTCAATACAATCGAGTGCTCCATGAGGACAGGACTTCTGTGTGATGCATTTATACCACTGCCTCCCAACTGCCATGTTGGTCCTTGTGCTCCCTCTATAAGACTGGAGCATTGGTTGTGGTGCAACAGGATTCTGCCCTTTTTTCTAGAGGTTATCCATGTGTATGGTGGTGACTCTTGCCTGATACCATCATCATCATAACAGTTAGGAGGCCGAGGTCAGGGAGAAGGAAGTGACAAGGAGCCACAAATAAGCAGTCTCTGACAGCCTTTCACTGACACCAGGCCATAAATCAGACTGCAATGATGGGAAAACTCAGCCCAATTCTTGCCCTCCCTCTCCATTTGTTTCTGCCACATCCGCCTTAAACCAGATAAAGTGTTTTATAGCCGTGAGTAATAGATAGTCATTGTTAGGTGAGCTTTCGGGCCACTTTCCCGTGGTGTCTGCACTTCTAACAGGAGTTCAACACAAATCCAAATAGAAAGAGTCAGAAAAAGGCCATGTGATTTCACCATTAATTCTGCATCTGCACAATGAATGAATGCCCTAAAGTAAAAAGGAAGCAACTTCATTTGATTGAGGACAAGCCAGGTGATCCATGTAAAGGGAAATATTTGGAAGAAGCTTATCCCTGTCTCTCAAACTTGGAAAGGGGAGGACAATCCTATAGAGCAAAAAAAGGTAATATAAAGAAGAGTCGTTGTTCAATGGGTATAAAGTTTCAGTTATGCAAGATGGATAAATTCTAGAGCTGTGTTGTACCACATAATGCCTGTAGTTGGCAATGCTATATTGTGCACTTGAAACTTGTTAAGAAGGTAGATCTCATTTTGTGTTCTTATCACACACACGCACACACACCCACACATACAAGCACACACACACACATATACACACAAAGAGGCAGAAGGAAACTTTTCAAGGTACTGGCTATGTCTATTACCTTGACTGTGGTGATGGTTTCACGGATGTATGCATATTCCCAAACTCGTCACATTGTATACATTAAATATATGCAGTTTTTTGTATATTAATTATATCTCAATAAAGCTGTTTTATATATATGTATATATAGAGAGAAGATTTATAATATTTGATAATTTTAGTTTCAGAGAGTATGGAATGCCTTTCCAAAAAATAATAAGTACTGCAGTAGAAATGAAAAAATGATGATTCTAAAGGAATTAATCTGTCTGGACTTCACAGAGTATTTCTTTTTTCTTCTTTTCTTTTCTTCTTTTCTTCCTGGATATATAAATAAGGAAAGGTTGAGAGGAGAGGGAAATCAAAAAAAACAAAAGAATAGAAGGATGATGGCAACCTCTTGTTGCTGTTTTGTTTCCGTCATTTTTAACTCCAGTGTAATAATAAGAAAGGAGCTGTCCATCTCTGTGTGAGCCCGTTAGAGAGACTCATGTCTGGCAGGGCCTCAAGAGATTTAGTTCTTTCAATTTACTCTAGTCCTGATTGGAACTGATGAGGAAAGAAGTAAGGTCTGACTGGCATAGCATAGCAGTAGAAATTTATTCTTGGTCTTACCAATTACTAATGGATTTTCAAAAATATTTCATTCATTTTAAAACTAGTTGTTGTACAAAGGAACTGAGTTATAATGGTCTTTGCTCATTCTCGATGGATCATAATAACCACAATGTAAGCATTATTGATGTTTTTAGAAAGTAGTGCTTACAACATGGCCCTATGTTTTGAATCATACCAAAGCTCCTATTATTTGCTCACTGCCTTTCAGTAACATAAAAATACATTAACTTTTTAATAGAAAACACGCTAATCAAAGACAAGGGAACAAATCATCATGGCTAACTATATTTGTTCTTTCTTCCAAATTCAAGGTAATTTTAATGACTATTTAGCCTTATGCAACTGTGAATAAAATTTTAGATTTCAGTCGTCTTAACAAATACTGATATATTTTCTCTGCCATTAAAATTGTGACATTTTAAGCTCTAGTCTGATAGTTACAGGTCAAGATAGTATATATAATTAATTTGAATATTCCACTCAGAAAAGGCTGTTCGAATATTTACTGTCAGTCTCAAGTTTTTGTTTTACTCCTCATGTAAAATCTATTGTGAGCAACTTTCCCCAAAAAATACTTCCTGTTTGAAAGTTAGGCAAAGCACAGCTTTATATACATGTCTATTCACACAACACAGTAAAATTAAAGGATATACACTTTGAAATTTGACCGTAATCACAATTTTTACTATATCTATTGAGTTCTAAATCATGATCAGCTGTAAATTCTAAACTTTCAACTATTCTCTACAATTAAGGTAGCATCAAAAAGAGCATTCAGTTGAAAGTTGCCCTTATCCATATCCTAGCAAGACTTTTCCCTGATGCACAGATTGCTGAGGCTCCATCAGCACTAATTTCAAAGCTCGTTTTCCAGATTCTATTGGAGTGAACACAATATCAATGACTAGATGTCTTCTTCTTCTGAAGCATAGGTGTTCAATAATCAACAACGAAAAGCCATCCGACATTTTCCTCAAATATATGCAATGTACATATGCTAAATGATTCTCATTCTGCCCACCATGGTTTCAGCCATCTACAATATATATCTGCTTACATGTCCCCATCAGAGTGATCGCATCTCATACTGGAGGCGCAGAGTCCGTAATGTCGTGTCATAAAATAATTTACCCAATTGTTTGTTTTTCTTTCTGAAAAAAAGCCCAAAAGAGTCATCAATTTGCAAGTAGTTTTTTCAAGACTCTTGGAAATGATGCATGCTACTTTTTGTTTTATTTATTTATTTATTTTGAGCAACATCTGCTTCCAATCCTCCTCTTTTTGCTGAGGAAGACTGGCCTTGAGCTAACATCTGTGCCCATCTTCCTCTATATTATATGCGGGATGCCTACCACAGCATGGCTTGCCAAGTGGTGCCATGTCCACACCCTGGATCCAAACCAGTGAACCCCTGGCCACCGAAGCTAACATGTGCACTTAACCGCTATGCCACCGGCCGGCCCTACTTTTTGTTTTAAAATGTAACTTTCAGCAGTTCTCCATAGTTTTGATCTTTACAACAGAGGGAAGCAATCTTTTGAGTTAAAATTTTTTTGTGTGTTAAGAACACAGCATGAGATAACTATGGGCACAATGTTGTACAGCTGATCTCTAGAACTTATTCATCTTGTATAACAGAAACTTTATACCCACTGAACAGCAGCTCCCTATTTCTTCCAACCACCACCCTTTGGCAATCACCATTGTACTCTCCATTTCTATGAATGTGACTATTTTAGATTCCTCACATAAGTGGGCACATGCAATAATTGTCCTTCTGTGGCTTATTTTGCTTAACCTAATGTCCTCCTGGGTCATCAATGTTGTCGCATATGACAGGACTTCCTTCTTTGTTATGGCTGAATAATATTCCATTGTATATATTTGCCACATTTTCTTTATCCATTCATCCATTGACGGACACTTGTGTGGTTTCCATATCCTGGCTATTGTGAATAGCACTGCCGTGAACATGGGAGTCCTAATATCTCTTCAGATTTCAATTCTTTTGGGATATATACCCAGAAGTGGGATTGCTGGAAATAAGCAATATTTTGTTTTGGAAATAATTCTCTGAGTTTTTTTCTGAAAAATCTCAATCAGTTCACTGGAGAAGCCATGGTTGTTTGCTCAATTTATTTTAAATTAACAATTTTATGTGATTGTTAGACGAAATACCAAGAAATTCAAGACTGTGAGTAGGCTTATAGGACATTGCTTCAAGAAAATATTTTTCTTCGTAAAACATTCCCTTCTTTCTTATTTGTACTTTAAAAAAAAAATCTATTTGTATATACAAGTGATGCAGTGATAGATCATAATATATTACACAGTAAGATGAAAAATAATTGTGTTAAAAAAGAGATCTATAATCACATATAACACAGAAAAACAGATTAATTATAATATATAATATACCTCAAAATGGTAATTTACAGAAGTATATGTGGTCATTTTACTTCCATTGAAAATACCCACTTTTACCTAAAATAGTGATTAATAGTTTACATAAAATTTTAAATATTTAGAGACACAAGCAAAACAAATCAATATTTGCCATTTCTCATCCTGAAGTTTTCATGCACACACATTTTATTAAAAGTAGCAAAATAACTTCTTTAAATATGTATACGGTGTATATATTACATAGTATATATATTATATTATACAGATAGAAAAACTGAGTTTAAGTAATTGCTTTTAAAGTACATGCTGAAACTCAGTTTCCTCATCTATAAAATGGGCAGAATAATGACCGTATCTCATATGATGACTTTTAGAAATAAATGCTCTAATACATACAAAGCAATTAGAACAATGCCTGGCACAGAGTAATTGCTCAGTGAGAGGTATTATTCTTATTGGAAAGTAAGCCAATTTATTTCAGTTTTAGAGGATATGGTGGTGGTGAAAGATAGAACTTCAAAGCACATAGACAAAAATAGAACGCATTGGTTGGCTATGAAGAACAAGACTGGGGATAGTGTAGAATACAATGTTTGCACTTTTTAACTTGTCTTTTTGTACTATTTAATTTTTAAACATATAGCTCTATGGGTAAAATTACTTTGAAAATTTTCTTCCATCGTATGCATTTATTTATTCTGGATCCCTCTGGTTGTTGTTAGTGCTATGGGGTCGATTCTGACTCCTAGTGACCCTGTGGACATCAGAGTGGAACCCTGCCAGCTCTTTTTGTGCCATCTTCTCACCTGGTGCTATATGAGACAATGTTCCACTGCTCTTCATAGGGTTTTCGTAGCCAACTTTTTCGGAAGTGGGTGGCCAGGTCCTTCTTAATCTGGAAGCTCTGCTGAAACCTGTCCACCATGGGTGACCCTATGGTATTTGAAATACCAGTGCCATAGCTTTCAGCATCACAGCAACACAGCCGCCAGAGTATGACAACCAACAGATGGTGACGTGTTTCCCTGATGGGGAAATGAACCAGGGATGACGGTGAGAGTGCCAAATCTTAACCACTAGACCACCAGGGCTGGCTTCTGGGGATCTTAGCCCCATACATAATAAGCATTGAGTAAACAATTGTGGATGGGTTGATTTTGAGGGAATAATCTGTAAAATCTTAATGATCTATCTTACTCTCATCGCTGACTTTGAAAATAAATTTGTACTATGCTTTGAAAGACTAGATTGGCAAACCCTTCATAGTGCAACAGTAACTTAATTATTTCCTTCTTTACTTCAACAATCAAAATGCAGTATAGAGGTAATAAAAATATCATCAGTTCATTTCAGCCAACATGTTGTGTCTTGCTTTGTTTCAGAATTGAAATCACCTACCATTTTCCTATATCTCTTAGGAATCTTTCTGAGAAAGCAGTATATTACATGACTGGAAATTTGGTCATCATCCTTGGATTCTGCCAAATCCTGCCGTTAGCTTCCTGGTTTATCATGATGTCACTCACTAGTTTTTGTACATGATTTGGGAACAAAGGTGACAGCTTTTCTGATTACTTACCTAAAGAAATATAGTAAAATTCTCAAACAGGCCTTGGAGGGGAAGAACTGAACCGGAGTCCTGCCTTTACCATTTACTGAATAAACCTAAAACTTAGTCTCTTCCTTTTAATTGGAGGTGGGTGTAGAAAGCAGTAATTACATTTACTCTGAAGAGTTGTTATGGGCCTAAAATGAAATAAACATGTGCATGTGAATTGGAAACTGTCAATTACTACATCAAAGGTAACATTTAGCCCAGACTTAAAAGGAGCAATGCCAATTATTATTCTGCATGGAGAAGATATAATAGTGAAATCTGGGGAAAAAAATGTCATAACAATTATCACACAATATCAAACCCCAAACATCCCATCTGTCATCTAATCTGTAACAATGACCAATATAAAATATTAGTGATGCTGAAAATTTTAAAGTTTTCATAAACTTGATTAAGTGATAGACTTCATAGTTTGGTTACCCATAATTATTCTTTCGGAGAAAACTAGAGGTTATATTCGATGAGATTGGGGAGAAAACATTAAGCAGGAAATAAAAGTATGTTGACCTGGGATTATTGATCCCTGCATTATAAAGAAAACTCAGAAAAATTAACTTAAAAAAGAATATCATGTCTTTGTTATAATGTACATTTATGTGTACAGAGCACTTTCATGAAATGCATCTTTAAAAATTGCAGTTTGGGGCTACTATTTTTATAGATAAAATAAACTGATTGTGGCCACATCCTGAATCAGAATATATTCTAAGGGCCTTATCTTGAAGAATAATTTTGAAGGATAAAATGAGAAAAAATTGTACCTGCAGAAAAATAAAATCACAGTCTGCTACCTGTGCTTCCACCAAAAAAGGAAAATGCATTACTGTATTTAACCTGTATCTTAGATTATGTTCCTGAATGATACTCTGGCTTTTGCTGCAACATCCATCAAATGAAACTTTAACTATTTACAGTTTCTTTCCCCCTTGAAATCGCAATAACAACTCTTTTCCTGAGGGTAGGAGAGGGAGGTTATGCTATAAAAGCTATCTTAAAATGAGCATTTTATTTATGCTGTTTTTATTGAACCTAGAAAAGGTTGGAAGTGTTGAAAACTATTCAGGACCTTATGCCATCTGCCCTTATTTCATATGTTCCCTCATATGAGTTGGAACAAAGGAGTGGGCTGGATGGAATTAAAGAATGTATATAAAAAAAAAAGAAAGTGGTGATCAAACGCTACTGATAAGGGAAGCCAGTGTGCTCCTGGGTGATGTGTGTATTCAACTCCAGGCTGACTCCTCTTATGCTAATACAGCCAATTTCCTCTTTTATTTCATTTCTGGAGCCTGAATCTGCGATCTCTGATAAGGTTCCCAAGGATACCGCCTTCACTCACAAACGAGGAGGGGGCAGGGGAATGCGTGATGGAGATGTGTAACTCGGAGAGAGCACTAGTGGATGAATAATTTAAAGCTCCGCCCGGAGATTTGAGGCAAAATGCAGAGATAAGACACACCACAGGGTCTTCTCTGTTTATTCAGAGCTTCATCTTCCAATGACAGCTGACCTCCAAGGTCAAGGGTACGATGGGAAATGGAACCAACAGTGGGAAAAGGTACTACGCATCCCAGAAGAAAGTAATGATTTACTTTGTGTCAAATGAAAAATTGATCTTTTTATTTAACTACTTTTTTGTCGTGCATCAATGGAAAACCTGTGATTGAAGAAACTTTGCATAAACCGCAGTATAGTCCCGTGATATCGAGACATTCCCATAGGCTCTTTCTCAGAAACTTGAGCTTGACATGTTTTAATACTCTGCTTCATAAGGAAATTTTTCAGGTCGTAATTAACTTGGATTGAGTACCAAAAGTGTATGTGACTTAAGACCTCTGGTGACAAACACAATATCTGGATTCAAAGGCAGTTTGATCTTTAGTTTCTCTTAGGCAAATGATATGTTTCTTCAGCTTCCTACCTTTTTAACTTTGTACCCAAAAAGACTCCGATTTTTCCCCTCATTACGTTTTTCTGGAGCCTTACATAATCCCTTCTGTGGCATAACACAACATTGCACACATTGAACCTAATCAAATCTTTGTGTTTTTGCTAGTTTGCCGCCTAAATCCCTGAATTTAATAAACCTTTGCAGCTCAGAACATTTGAAGCCATTTGTCCTGGCTGGACCCACGTTGTTAGTTTTAGGATCTTACAAATTCTGACAGCAAGGCACGCACCTAGGAAAACTCTGCTCCCCATTATCAAAACCGTCTGGCCGGGCGCTTCCTATTTGTTTCAGTCGAACACAACCATGACCTCTACCGAGAGGGAGGCAATGTCAAATGTTTCTTAGGGCTGGTTTACATTTCCCTCATCGTTTTAAACTGCTGTTTCTGCTTTCCTCTGTTTGAATGTTACCCATGTTTTCATTCCTGAGCAATCATACCTTTTATCTTTTTTAGATAAACATAAAAACATACTCAGGTCACTGCTGGGTGAGAGGTAAGATTTGCGTGACTGCCACCCAGCCTGACCGAGTCTTTTTTTTTGTTCCCTCCCTTCCTTGACAAACACTGCTTGAGGGTTCCAGTGGAGTGAGACGAGTTATAAGTATGATTCACAAGCCAGCCCCATCGGGCGCCCGTACAGGTTGTCCCTCCAAGGGCCCCAATAGTGTGGCGCCAGCCTGCTTTGTTCTTAGCACGCACTATGCCCATGTCCTTTTCTCTCTTTTTTTTTTTTTTCAACTTTCTGTTCTTGTTTTTATATTTAGAATCAATCAAAGCAAATGCAAGGTGCACTACATTTTATTGCTTCCTGGGTGCATTTTCTGCCTTTATGCCAAGACCTAAAAGAAAACCAGCCCTATTATTCTTGTTCTGGCCTTTTCTTTTTCTTCTTCTTCTTCTTCTTCTTCTTTTTTTTTTTTTTTTTTTTTTTTCTGAGTAGTGGGAAGAGCAGTGGGAGAGAGGGCACACAAACTGAAAGACAAGGTAAACAGAAACACAAAATTTCTGCTTAGAATGTGCCCCTGATGACTTGCTATACAAGAAACGAAAACACTAACTTTTTAGTAATGATGGAATGTGGGTCTTCAAGTTAGATAGCCCTATTGCAGTCCTCTTTTATTAACTTAGAAATCAGATATGCAGCTTAATTTTGACTTTGAGAATCATTTTTAAAACAACAAGGTATAACTTGGATCACCTACTGGTAAGAATAGCAAGTCGGTCCCTCCCTACTTGCCCCTTTCACAGAGATGGTGGTCTTATTAGTTTTTATATTTCAACAAATTTCACTTTCTTGTGACCATATGCAATAAACCAAAGAGGAGAGTGCCCATTTTGCCAGACAGTGTTTACTAAACTAGTTTTTAAAATGTAGAGTGTACTATCAGAGTAGGTTCACAATCATACTTATCACCATAATACATAATAGTCATTTTATTTTAAAAAGTGACTTGGTTTTTTAAATTTGGGGGTTTCTAAGGCTGTGTTTCCACTCTTTCTCCTCCCAAACTACCATTGTATATAATTTGTTTTATCTTTAAAGTAGCTAATGTTCAAATACAGAAGCTCAACTTTTCAGGTTAAGTGATATGCAAATAGAGGAGGACATCAATTAAAAGTAAAAAACAAATTTAGCACCATAAATAGACTAAACTGTAAGAAAAAGAGAGTCTGCAGCTAAGAGACCCTTCCTCTCAAGTCGGGTTTGAGAAGGTAGATTCTCTGTTCAATAAGATAATTAGGACTTATTTCATTTTCTTAAATATAAATGTTGATAATCAAAGCATACTTGATTTGGGGTAGACATTAAAGATATTCCAATGCAAACTTTTTAAGAGAAATTATGGCGAAGTCATAACAGAATCCCCCATCTCCTCCTAGCGCCATGGCTTTCCCTCCCTATCTTTCTCAAATTATTTTTGTTAATATGATTAAGTGAAAAACTGCCAATTATCACACCAGTGGAAGTGTAAAAGGGCCAGAATTTATTCAGGTACCTAGAACTTTAGAATCTCTGCGTCTCTGATCCCTCTTTTCTAGAAACAACTCAACTGCGCTATTCAAAGCTCAACTTTGTGAAACGTTTGGGCCAAATAATTCAGTACACAGGCATGAATAGGTTAGGTAAAGTACTGAACCATTAAATCTTAAGTGTTTTAACTTTGCTAGTTCAAAAATAATGTATTTCAACAACAATAAAAATTACTGTTTCTGATGACTGAGTACAATCATGTGTGAACAGATAGATGAGAGGAAAATGGGGGAAATCATCTCCTAGGACTTAGGAACAAACATGTGTGTTTACTTACAGGTACATTTAATTTAAAATAATTAAATAAAAATAAAATAAAGTAAAATGAAATTAGAATGGCAACAGATATTGTTATAGAAAAGGCATTGAAACTAGTTTTGCATGGGTGAACTGAATTCAAAATTAATTAGAATTTTAGACATTACAGAATATTTAGTCCAATTCCTTCATTGTAAGTTTGAAGTTACAGAGGCTTCCAAAAATTTAGGGATTTGCCCAGGAAAGCACAGTTAATTTGTAACAGAGTTGAAAATTGAACTCATGTCTCCCCACTCTTCCCAGTACAAATGTAGAGAACTGGGAGGTTTGCATTGAAAGGTATCTACATGGACGTTTCTTAAGATTCCAGAGTCTGTGTGAAAATACAAATGGATACTTTTTCCTGCAATTTTTTTCTGCAAAGTCCTTTTTCTGCCATGCCTTTTCAACATTCATCTAGTCTGATAATCTATGCATGCCTCAGATGATCAGAATCTCTCTTTCCTAGCCCCGAATCAATGATCCTAGAGTAGGAAAATATATAGTTTCAGTTTTAATGAAGCTATTTTCTTATAACTTAATGTTACAAAGTCTCTGAATTTGTCCTTGGATATATCATTTTTAAATTTAAAAATTTAAATTAAATTTGGATATATCTTAATTAAAAGAAATATCAATCAACATAAAGCAAACAAACAAACAAACATACATCGAGGCTGCATTCTCCTTTGGTGTATAATTTGTCAACACCTACACATCCCTGACATCCCTGATTCTGACTGTCCATTTAACGTGTTTTAGATTTGGATTCAAATATATTTAGGGCCATCCCTTGCTGTATAGAAGATTCTTGGCATCCATGACACATTATTCGTAAGTTTCTTGTGACAGGGGCATTCTCACTGAGTGTAATTGTGCAAAGCACTTTATTCCACCTATGGGAATATTGACAGCAGGGTGTTTAGTCATTAAATTAAGGAGAACCGCATTCCTCTCGGCTCTTTCCTGTGGAAATGAATCTGGCCGTCTGTGCCATACCCTGTTTTGCTTCCCTTGGGTGAATTAATCCTTACATAAAACCAAATCTGTGGGAGTGGTTTCCCTCTTATCTCTACTATTTGGATTTTGTTTCAGATTTGGGAAATTGGTTTGATCTAAGAGTTTAACTTTCAAGGTCACTCTTTTTTTCTATAGCACTCCACATTGATAAAACATCAATCAGTATGGAGTTTGTTTAACATCCGATAGTTCATTATTGATATTAATGCATTTTGATCATTTGCTATATGTTACTATTATAGAATATTACTTGCATATAATTTTATGAACTAGTGTTCCACACACAATTTAGGATTGAATTTATGTTATAGTTCATTTTTGGGAAAAGTTGTGTAATACTCTTTACAATTTTATTCTCTGTAAATATCATCTGGTTCTTACATTTAGTTTTACTTATATGGTATGTGTTAGTTAAAATATTAATTTTAGAGATCCGTGATCTGGAAAAGATGTATTACAGTTAAATATTTTTTTCTGCATCTACCCACTCAGTTGAACTCTTCCACTTATAGCCTATTTCTTTCTCTCTCATAGAAAGAAAAAAATTCACATTGTTATTTAAAATAAACATTTTTCTGTCAGATTTGATTAGTTTCCTTCTTTAACTAGTACTTTTTTGCTATACACTCAAAAAGAGAGACCAGCAAATGCTCCATAGCTTTATTTCCTAAAATCCTCAAAATAATTATACTTCCTCTAAGCATAAAATTCACATCATATTTTTCAAGATGAAGTTTTATAAGTTAAATGAAGCTAATAACTAAAACTGTGTTTTAGCCTTCCATGAGTAGACATTTCCAATCTTAATTTTTTGTTTTGGAAGGACATGATTTGAGGGATATGTTTTTTAATCAACTTAGAAAAAATTAAAAGTAAGCATATTTTAGCCACTTTTCATAAAACAATATGAAAATGTGTCTCTTCCATTTAATTACGGATAAGTCTAAAAAGGAGACACCTTAACATGCCTGACCTATGAGCTGAACAAGGTTTAATCCTCTCCATTATAATATTTCTAAGTTCGTTAATCACATGACTCATCCTATTCTACCAAAAGAAAATACAGTAGTGCTGGTCAAGCCTTACAACTTGCACTTGTATTTATGAGAGATCTTGTCAAATCTTAACTGAAAAATAATAATCCTCTGTGTCTGTGTGTGTTCTGTGAACAGGACTCATGTTTCATATTCACTCCCCCAACCTGAACTTTCACCTCTGTTTCAGACTCACATTTAGATGCCTTGGGTTTTACACAACTAAGATTTACAAAAATTGAAATGTCATGATGGAGGGTGGAGCTTGAAATGTCTTATAAAATATTAGTATACTTATTAGTTATTTAAAACACATAAAAGATTTAGAAAACTGATTTTCAATTTATTACAGAGTATAAATCAAATAGTACTGGTTTTTAGAGTATTTTAAATATATTTTCAAAATGATGCATAACAAAAATCATAAGATATTTTATAAGGTGTCTTGTTTTGGGACTAAAAAAAATGTTTAGATGTTGCTAAACTTACTATCTTAGCTTTTCAGGGGAGATAGCCATAAAGGAGGTTTTTCATTTGTTTGTTTGTTTTGGTTTTTTTTTTTGAGGAATATTAGCTCTGAGCTAACTACTGCCAGTCCTCCTCTTTTTTGCTGAGGAAACCTGGCCCTGAGCTAACATTCCTGCCCATCTTCCTCTACTTTTGTTTTTATATGTGGGATGTCTACCACAGCATGGCGTGCCAAGCGGTGCCGTGTCCACACCCAGGATCCGAACCAGCAAACCCCAGGCTGCCAGAAGCGGAGGGTGAGAACTTAACCACTGTGCCACCGGGCGGCCCCAAAGAGGTTGTTTTTAAAACAGTAAATACTACTTTGGACGTACATTCAGAAAATAGTCACTGTTTTATCTTGAAAAATTATAAATGATTTCATATAACAACTGTTTTAGCAAAATAAAACCTTTTGATAAGACCTTTCAAAAGATTTGTATTTATCTGTTTAATTATATCTTAAAACATTTAACTTTATTGAGAATGGAAAATAAGAAAAACCCAAGTTAGGTATTTATGAATAAAGAAACTAAGATAAAAACTATATAGTGGACAATTAGAAATAATTTTCATATCAAAATATTAAAAGAGAATATTTGAAGTACTGAAATGCGATGCTTTGACACATAAAACAATTGTCATCATTTTTCCCTTTTTAAAACAGCCATAAATGAGAAACAAGGTGAAGTAACACATATGACACTGCATTTTATGTAAGAATATAGCAAAGAGACAGACCTAGCTCAGCCTGTGGTTGTGTAACTAGGTATTCAGTAAAGCCATACAACTTTATTCAACATGCCTTCTTCTGGAAAGGCTTACATGTTAAATTACATAATTAGGCAAATAATTAAAAGAAGAGAAAAGAGAAGTAGACAAGCAAATTAAAAACCAAATATTTAAAACACAGAATACAGTGTCTAATTCAGAGTTTTATTTAAATGTTATTGATCATAAGATTCTGAACCAATATAAAGGGCATAAAATGCTAGATATTAAAAAGAACACTAATAATAAGAAAATGCTGGCCAATATTACTTTCAGCCTTTCTCTCTGTACCAGTGATTTTTTTTTTACACACCCCAACGCCTTATTGAGTCGGTGTCATATCCTGTGTAACTGCATGATACATTTTTTTTTATTTGGTTCTAGGAGATGCAAGACTGACATTCTGATTTCAGAGAAGATATGGATTCATAACAAAGGGCTTAAAATTAGGGTGTTTTTCCCCCATCAGTATTGCAATTACAGATGACACTCAGTTTTCAGAACAAAATTATCTGTAGTTTAATTTGATTCTGTAACATGTTTCGAGGTTGAAATTTAAGTTCACTGATAAAGTAACTCCTTGTGGATGAAACTTCAAAGATGAAGAGACAGATAAAACGCCCAGGGCAATATCAATACAGAGCAGGTACAAATGACATAGATCTCAGGATGGAAGAGTGAAAGGGACAAGGAGCTATCCTCAGATCTCTTATTTGGGATCACACTCCCTTTACTTAACATGGTGGCGGCCACATTTTCTTGCTTATCTAGTAATATATTTTTATTTGTTCAGAACAAATTTTAATGATACCACCTTGTGGTAGTGGTGGAACAGATTTTTCTCCGCGACTGATGATGAAAAGATAGAAAGTAGAAGAAGGTGGAGAAGGCAGGGTGGGATTTGAGTGGCTCAGTAATTATATCCTAATTGAGTAGCCAGCCTCTGACTTTCAGATCAGTCAAGGAAGGGCAAAGTGAACCATTTACTTAAGCCTGTAGATTCCCCTAGACTCTGATCATGAAAGCCCTTCCCACATGGTCATCAAAGGGCTAGTGAACCTCAAGAAAGCAAGGGTGGGAGGGTGGTGGAAGATTCATCAAATAAGTCACTTTCTTATTTTTCCTGTCTAGATTCTGGCCATGAGGACTCTAGAAAATCTATACTCAACTTCTCTATGAATACACTAAATTCAACTGTTAGAAGAAAAACAACACTCCTAATGCCATAATGAATCTTCTTTTGATTTTGTTTTTGTCATGTTTTTCTGCCTCCCCAAATCACTTTATACTTGCTCAACACAGTAGATCATTGAGGAGTGGTCATAGTAACAATTATTTCATTATCATAATTTCACAAAATCCTTGTAAAACACAGATGATAGGATAATTCCCATTTAGGCAATGAAGGCTTAGAAACTTTGGTAATTTCTCACAGTTTCTGACTGATCCAGCGCCTTTTCAACAAGTTTGTTTGTTTCTCAAAAAACAAGTATTTCTCAGTTCTGTCCTTGACCAGATGTTCTTCTGTTTGTCTATTTTCTGCCCTGAAGATGTCACCTCTTCCAAGCTCCGTTCTTTCAATACTACTCATTTGATAGTCTATAGTAAGAAACTTTTGACAACACATTGAATTATGTAACCTGTCATATAAATATGCCATGCAGGCAATAAGTATGTTCAAGTTATATAATTTGTATCTTCTTCTGTGCATTGCAAACAGTGGGTACTTAATTTAAGTACTAATGCACACTGTTGCTCTACTTGATGGCCGTCATAAAATAAATGTGGTCCTTAAGAGGTTTAACTAGAAATGTCCACTAAATAGGATTTATAACAGTAGAAGTTATCACATTTCTCCTACAGTCATGAATGTAGAGAAAGAGGGTGCACTCCAACTCCAATGGAGATGGAGCTGAATTTCATAGTATAAACCAAGCTGAGGGTATAGTTTTATTTTAAAAAAAAATTAAAGTTTTAAAACTGTAGGGAAGCTATTTTATGAATCTGTTCTTAAGAAACAAGACATCCACAGTGAAATACTTTTGGCACTGGAATTAAAAAAAAAAAAGAAATGATGGGCCTTCAGGCTTTTATAAAACTGCAACTTACCCCATAAAGAGGAACAAGATAATTATCCAATCGCCTGCATGACCAACTTCCTTACTACTATCGGAGATACACTTGTTTCAACCAGTTTTATTTTACTCACATCATTCCCCCTAGCTTCCACATTTTTCCGTTTTTTCTTCACTAATTCTTCACTGAAATTCAGCATAAGACTCATTACCTCCAAGTGGCCTCTCTTTCATCACATGGAGCTCATAGCAAACATTTTTTCACTGTGCATTCCTACAGCACTGATGCATATTATTTGTATAATATTATGTTGTAATTGCTTATTTCTGCCTCCATGTATATAAAATAAAAGCATATCTTCTATCCCATACAATACTATCTGCTTCCCCCGAGATTCTACTTATTTATTTTTATTCCTGAGGACTTGGGTCAGTGTGATGACCAGGCTAGACACTTCACAAATGCTTGACGGATTAATGCATGTGCAAATGAATCAACCAGTAAGGAACAAGTAGAGGTAAGAATATTTGCATGGAGAAAAAAATGTAGAAGACCAAGTTGGAGCAATGAATGTTGTTAATTATCTCAGCACTGGCTGGGTTGCATTAAGAGGAGGAGGCTGGTGTGTGTTAGGATCTGGTAAAGGAGTGTTTCCTAATTCAATCTACGCATCCGCAAACAAGGAAGGAGACTCTGCTTAATTTGTGATGAAATATTGAAAGAGACATTACTGGATGTTTAAAGATAGGGAAGTCCTGCTCTATGAACTCACAAACTTTGGTTTGCTAAAAAAGATTAGTGTTGTGGAGAAAGGGATAGAGAAGGGACAATCCTTCCACTGATATCTGGGGAGTTAAGTATACGAACAAAATAATTTCTAGTCAAATAGATGAGTGTGCAGCTCTCTCAATTCATTTGACATTGAGAGACAATTGCAAATTATTTCTACTCCAACTAACTACCCAACACTACCAAGAGAAGCATAAAGGTTAAAAAAAAAAGCAAAACAGAGACTCTGACATGTAGGAGTTGTTTGTGTTTGCCATGAGAAAGGAAATAAAGCTAATAGTGATTGTCAATCAGCTTCAATGTCATCATGAAGCATTCATTTGTTAGTGTTCCTGTGTTAGGTCCCATACAGAGTAAAGCATGAAGCCATGACCTTTATTACCATATGTTTATAATTAAAACATGACACTAACAAGCTTATGCCAAATTTGCAGAGTGAAGTAGTGAACCAATACAAAGGGTAAAGTGCTTAAATGGATAAATGCATCTGAAGGAATGATGATTGACACAGAAACAACAGAATTTATATTTTTAGCTGGTGAGGTCAAGTGGAAATCGCTACCTTTCTCCCCATGAGTCAAGGGAAGTTTTATTTGTGGTTTGACACCTACTCCTGCCAGATGTCTAAGTCACTCCTTGTGAAGCCAGGAACAGAATTCCTTTCAAAGAAGCTCCGAGATCTCAATGGCGTGCCATGGTAACCGTGAAGATTGGTTCAGGGAACAGAGAAGGAAATGTCTCCAAATTCATGGCAGGGGAAGGTTTTCTTCAAATTGGGTGCTTCTCAACAACCCACAGCTTTTATAATCAGTCATTTCATATGCAATTAAGGAATCGCTTACATTTTTGTAATTCTTAAAAGCAATTTCTCAAGATGTTGTAGTTAGAACCATTTCATTTCAGAGGAGCATGATTGAATCTATATCTCCACCTTGCATCTTCTTTCCCCTGCCCTGCACCCAATCCCTTCTTGGAAGGTAGCTAATATCTGAGTATTTCAAGATCCAAGTACATTTTTTAAATCAAACAAATTCATTTGTGAGTAAATTCAACATCTACTATACTTAGATAGTCAAGATCCTTTGGGTACAGCATGCTGGCAGTACTAGTTAACTTTATTAGCTAAAAAAATTTCATTTCAATATAGATATATAACAGATTAGTCCAGTGTTAGTTTATTATATAGAAGATAATTCCAGTTTCTATTTAAAAGGGAAAAAAATAATGAGAAAGTCCACTTTTGAGCTATTAGTCAAGAAGCCTTAAAGTCCAAAAATACTGCATTGGAACCTAGTATATAAAACAGTTTTGATTTCTCAGAGCCACACGAGTTGCCATTTTAGCTCACATGTAACATCCTCTTATTTTGATCCAGATTTTGTAAAGAAATTAAAGCACCATACTGGGAATAGGCGATATCAGGAAAAATAGATGCAATGAATGTCTCCAGATAAAAAACAATTAAGGATATTAAATTGATTAAAGTAGATCAAAGGGAGTTAAAATAAAAGGGATAAAGAAAAACAGTATTCCCAAGGACAAATAGTTTGGGAGTGAGTCATGATAGCCCGAGAGGGAGGAAAGTGGGTGGCTCTTTGATGAAAAGAACTTGACATTGCCAAATCTCAAATAAATTTACTGCAAACCATTCCAAGTAAGTTAAAAATCTGACCTTGATGCTGCTTATTTCTCAGGATATCCCAAAGTAGATGGGTGCTGTTATCTCCTCTCTATCTTTCTCTTTCTCTATTTCTCTTTCTCTCTCTCACCCTCTCTCTCTCTCTCACACACACACACACACACTGTTTCTAAGACAAAAGGAAGTTATGATGCTTTTTAAGACATACAAAAATTTGGAAGGAAATGAGACTAGAACTCGTGACCCTATGTCTAAACTGAGAAAAATTGAGTAAACTTTAGTTATTCGTAGTAGGTACAGATTTTATTATCAGTCTCATGGCCACATAAAATTATCCCTCACTGGGATATTTGGAGATGCTTTGTCAACTACAAAGACCAGTCAAGTATTGATCAACTGTCTCAATTTCTATCTGAAGTTCTCAACTACCTTTAACAGTCCATTGCTTGCCATTGTTGCTATTATTATTATTTGTGAGGGAATTACTCCTGGGTAATGACTTAGTTACATGAACAGGTCGCTATTGTCCGTGGGAAGCTGTGTAAAAAGTGACAGTGTGAGAAGCAAGAGTGATCCCCAGGGTCTGATCCATATAGACATGGTGCTACCTGGAAAATGTCTTGTTCCAATCATTGCTCTCCCTGATCAGGAGTCCGTACATGCACCTTGCACTATGGCCCCAAGGCTTGATGTCTGTTCTCTGGAGCTCATGCTGCCTGCAGCAGGGACATATTGTTCTATGGAGGTCTGCCATGTGCCCTACTGGTGTTAAGGTTGGTTGGATTTTGGTGTGTGAATGAGGCTCAGAGGAAATTCTAGACACTTGGTCTTTGTGGTCACATGCCCTGGGAGGAGACAAGAGAAACTGCTACCCTATTTACTATTTAGTCGGGCACATTTGTGTGGCTGGTCAAAATATGGCAAGTTACTGGGCACATAGTTGTCTTTCAGATCTAAACAATGTAACTCAAGAGTAAAGTCTTGATGACTTTAGTGTCTTTGTTTTTAATTCCTCATATCTTCTGAAGAAAGATTTCTTTGTACTGGAGGATGTCACAGATACCATCGATGTGCAAACCAGTGGTAGAAATGCCTAGCAATTACTTAAAGGAAAGTGTGTTCTGATGTCACTATGAATTTTGTCGACTTTGCTCCAAAAAGGAGCCTTAGATCTGCCAGAACCACCTATGTGCAATTATTTCACAAATATGTTGGTTTTTTCCAACCAACACTTATCTGGTAATTCTTCCACACTGGCACTTTAGATTTTATACATATAACAAAATTTAACTCTTTTGAGATGAATATTTTCTCCAAATCACTTAGGAAGAAATTGAAGCCTTAGAGTACACAACTAGTTAATGGAAACGCTGGGAATTCAAACCCAGTTCTATCTTATTTCATGATTAAGGTGATGAAAGCCCCTGCCATAGAATTGGTGGTGGTGTAGAGGACCATATCAGAGCTACTAGACTAAGCTATTCTTGCATTCTTGCACAAAACAAATGCCCCTTGCAGTAATTTGAAGGAACAAGGCACACTCTTACCTCTGTACTCTCTACCTGTCCTCACTCATTCTAGCCATCCATACTTTCTTCCTTCTCTGTTCTGGTCAGTGCCCCTTTCCCCAACTGTCTTGAAAGGTATTCATATGGTAATGCTCTCTTCTCTAGTCACCAACACACTTTGACCTGTGGACCACTGCAGAAATAACTGTGGATCTGGAGGTATGTTATCCTTTTGGTTAGGGCTGAGGATGAAATCTCTGAGAGCCAAGTTTCAGAGTTTGCACATAGGTACAGATCTGGGCCCCTTACACGTGGCCTCAAAGACCTGAATTCTCCCAGATGCCCAAGGGCCAGTAATGGTTTGTAATCTCTCCGTGATCAACTTCAGTTTACACTTTATGCCTTTCTGCAAGACAGTGACGCATCACATCCATGGGGCTATTTGGCTCCAGTCTTGCATAAATTCAGTTTTTGATTTAACTGATTGCTTTCCTAAAGTTCAGAGCTTTATCAAGAAAGCTTCAAAAAGGTGTCTTCATCTCTTTGCATTTCAAACCCCTAAGAGAGTACCTGGCACAAGAACTTGCTTGGTAAATTTTGGTGATGAAATAAATCAAGTTGTGAGACATCTATTTTCAGTTCCCTGAAGGAACTGTTCTGGAATCCTTAAACCTTTGCGATTTAGAGTTTTTCAATTGTCTACTCTTCTCTAGTGTGCTTACAAACTAAGTCAGTGGACCTATTTATATGTTCCAGCGTCTGTCCCAGGTTTCAAGTTTTTCTGATTAACAGCCGTAAACAACACAGTCTTTGGTTTCACTATCATGGCCTCACCAACTGACAAAGAGAGCCCCATTTCCTATTTTAAGGAAGCACCAACTTTTCAGGGATATTTTCATGAAGCAAGATTTTTAGTGAAACAAAGGGTTTATTATTTTTTGACAAATGGTTTTCATAAAACTACTCCTGAAGAGCTAAGGATGTACCAATATGTTTATTAACATTAACTGAATATAAGTCTTTAGGAAAAAGTGTCAAGGTTAGAGGATTAATAATGAGAAAGAGGGAAGGAAAAGAGAGCAGAAGTCTGAACCAGAGGTCACTAAATGGCAAAAATCAAATGGCATATTTAGAATGGAACAAAGCAAAATTATCTCATGCTGTAACAATGTCAGCCATCAGTAGACAGTGCTGAACATCCTACAGCCGTTTAGAAATTTCATTTAATTTTGTTACTATCATTAATGTTACTACCACCATTATTACTCCACTGTTGCTCTTAGTACTTCCACTGCCACCACAACAGCTAACCCACGGGACAGTGCTCACTGTGCTAAGTATTATATTCATCTTCTCATTTAATACTTGTGAAGTATGGATTATTATCTGCATTTTACTGAGGCGGTTTCTGGCACTCTCCTGAAGTCACAAAACTGATAAGCCATCAAGCTGGAATTTGAATCCAGGTTTGGCTTAGAAGTGAGTGCTCTTTCCACTATGTCAGAAAAATGACAAAGATGACATTTTTACCCAGTTTTCACTTTTTCAGTGCTTTTTCTCCTCTACATTGTCAAAATATAGCACCACTCTGAATTTCTTTTCCGGTGGCTAATGGTCTTTTTAATTTCACCTTCCATCTTATCAAAACTTAACATGAGAGGATATGACATCAGTTTTATTCTGCATATGTGTCAGAAACACTCTGCCCCATGTATATATTCAGATAATGAATTAATAAACAGAAAGAATATGGGGCTTAGAGTGGTAGAAGTCGGGTCAAAAACGCCAAACCTCATGTTATTCCCAGTGAAAGACTCCTTAGCAGCAGTGCCCATATTTGTACAATGGGACCAAATGCCTTTGCTCTGCCTGCCACATGGGGGGACCGTAAGGAAAAGCTCAAATCACATATATGAAAGTGATATTCTCCTGGACAGGGCTATGCAGTGTAATTCTGCATTGGCTTCTTTAAAACTTAATGACTAGTATGGATTGAAAGGCTTTAACTTGATTGATTGAATTTCAGCCATTAATGAATAGGTGAGGCAAGTATCTTAAGTCAAAAGGAGTCCTTCCTGATACTTGGAATCAGGACAAGTAGCTATTTGCCTCTTCCAGGTACGCAGAAGCGGAACTGTCAATTAGGCAGAACGAGAATGCTTGGAGCAAGGACTGCGGCAGTTATGTTCCGGTGCTCACGCACTGCCAGGTCCAAATTAGGGGGAGCATCAGTGTGGGCCTCTCTATTGTGCACAGTTGGGTGTCCTGAGGATCAGCATGTTAGTGGTCTACTTCTTTAACTGAGAAACTCGGTAAGACGTAGCAGAGTACCCTAACTGGTGAAAGGATAAGAGCTACAGCCTCAGCTGCAAAGACTTTTAGAAGGGGTGCTCTCAAACACCAGTAAATTAACGGTGATTTTCAGAAGCATTTATATTTCAGGACTCATCATTTTGGGGCTTCTGTATTAAGTGGATGAATTGTGATTTTTGGACATAAAAAAATGTGCAACTCATTTTCTTTGCATAAAGAGTATTCAGAAACATCCACAGGACAGAGTCCAGTAATTAAGGTTATTATCTAGTAATTAAGGGTGTCCGTGTCACATAGTCCTATCCCATGTGATGCGGGCAGAAGTGCTTGGGAAGGCCATCCCTGCTGAAACAAGAAGCCAAGGCCTGAGTAAAAAGAGACCTCACCAGTCATTTTCTCTTGTTCTTTTGACCTGCTTGAAACATAGACCTTAGTCTTGGTGATGCAGCCGCCATTTACAACTATGAAGTGGCAGCGTGAGGGCAGAGTGTTAACATATTAAGAAAAGTCAGAGGAGACAGATGGAGAGAGCTTGGGTGTCTGATGCTATCAATGAACCATTGTACCCGCTTTTGACCACTGCCCCTGCACTCCTTGTTTATGTCAGAAATAAATTTCTATCTCTTTAAATAAATTTCTTGCTCTTCCAGCTACTATTCTTGGGCCTTACGCAGCTGAATGAATGAATAGAATAACTAGCATAATAGACTTCTTGGAATTTGGTGTAAAAACATTACATTTTTAAGCAATCTCATTTATTAACACACCAAAGTAACAAAATAATACTTTTCCTTTAAAATAATACAGATTATGAATTTTAGCAAAAAGACTTGGTGGTATTTTTAAGATTTTTATCTAACTTGAAAACGTATTATGCCACAACTAAAATATACAACTATGTACTGGGGGAATTTGGGGAGAAAATAAAGTAGAAAAAAAGATTAAAAAGAAAATATATTTATGTCTATTAAAAATATTCTCTCTCCAATCTCTTCTGACTACTTATCCAAGTCAAATTTTTCTTGTAATTAGCAAATTTTCCACTTTTCAGATTCCTTAACTGCAGAATCCAGAAATATACAAATTAAGTACCAAGTATATTAAATTGGTATAAATTGGCACCTTTCTTAGGGAGTAGATATATATATCTGCACTATGCTCTACAGATGTAAAAGCTACAACTACAGAAGAAATATCTGCACAGTTATAACACTATAAATCTCTTATTATGACTATAGCTTTCCATCAACAACGTTCATTTATATGGAAAAACTTTTAGACTCTCAAGATAACCAAATCGGGATCAGAAATGAAAGGAAAAACATAAACACTGGTCTTATCAGAAAAAAGGATAAGGACAGCTACAAACAGTGGATGATCAGATTAGCAGCATTTTCTAGGAAATAAATGCAAATGTCTGTAAAACAGTGGAAACTTAGGGCAATCACTCTACTGCCCACTCTTATTTCACAGTCATATTGACCCAGTCTAATTCCTTTCTCCTCTCCCTCCCTGTCACATCTCAACATCTCTGTTGACTTTTCCACAAACACAAAAAGCAAGCTATTTACTGGCATCTGAAGTGTTCCTGGAAATGCCTAGCCCCTATTCTCCAGGGTTTCAAACTTGTAGAGTTGATGTCCACTGCTTATATGGACTATGAGAAAGTTAGAGTCAAGTCACAAAGCTATGATGACTCGTGAATTCAAAGTGTACTTGCATAGATAATCCCAGCAAAGACGAAAGGGTGCCTACAGCATTATAAACTTGGCGTTGTGTCCCCTGGCCCCAGAATTCTCCTTCTTTCTCTACATTCGATTCTTTTCTCTAATCATTTAAACTTTTGCCTCTACTCCTGTCCAGACTCTCTAGTCTCTGTTTTCAAAGGACTTCACCTTCTCAGTAATGGTGAATATGACTACTTACATCACTCATTTAACATCTCCCCTATTTCACCTACTTTATATTCACGATCTCCAATCCTCATGAACTTTCATGGGAAAGTATTAGTTTTATTAGTTTAGTTATTAACCCATAACAAAGTACAACATTTATAGTAACTTATAACAACACGTATTTATCATCCTACAGTTTCCATGGGTCAAAATTCCAGGCGTGCTTTAGCTGAGCCCAATGCTCAGGGTCTCACAAGACTATAATTAAGGTGTAGGTCATGGCGCATTCTTGTTTCAGGCTCATTTGGTTGTTGGCGGTTCCTTACAGTTGCAAAACTTAGGCCCTTAGCCCCTAGAGACTACGTCTCCTATAGAACATTCATAACATAGCTGTTTGTTTCTTCAAGGCTTGAGGAGAGTGTTTCTCTACTCAGGAAGGGCTCTTAAGGGCTTTTACCTGATTAAGACTGCCCCACCTTGGATAATCTCCCTTTTGATTAACTCTAGGTCAACTAATTTGGGATCCTAATTCCATCTGCAAAATCCTTTCACCTTTTCCCTAAACTTAACCTAATGACAGAGTGACACCTCTCATATTCACAGCCCTCTCCCACTCCATACACACTCAAGGGGAGGGGATTATATAGTTTACTAGGTGGTGGAAATTTGGGAGCCATTTTAGAATTCTGTCTACCACAGCCCACCTTCTCAACCACAAGATGCGCATACACTCCACATGCAAAATATACTCACCTTCTCCCAAGTCTCCCATTATAGCAACAACTCAAGGCTTCTGGGTATAAGCTACGAAGTCCTCAAGCAGAGTTCTTCTCCTTCTATGCTTCTAAGCTTCTAAGTGAAGCTTAACTGTCATTCTTCCTCTTCTGGAAAAAATACCGGCTCATCCACTAGGTGCTATGCTATCATGCTAACGAGACAAGACATTTGCCCCTACATATTATTACTAATTTTAAATACACAAATTAGGGATATGAAACCCAAGGTGGTTGGATTTCTCAACACACAGAACTCTAATGTCATCAAACTTTAGAGTTTGCGAGTTAATTCCTGCTGCAGTCTCATGGTAGCACTCTACCCAAACACTTTTCTCACCTCATTTCTCACTTGTGATCATTGTTCCTCTTTACAAACACTCAAGAAGAGAACAGAAAGCCAACGGCTATAAAACAAGATTGAAATGGCTTACTCTTGGTAATTTATTGTAATTTTTTGAATGACCATAAGTAGAAATATTTATAAATAGATGTTTCAAATGGTCTGTTACTTTCAAAACTTTATGAAAACTTATTTGTTTTTAATCTATACACTTCTTTATGAAATCCTAGCAACTTTAATCAAAATACTATTCATAGATGTATGAAGACTTCATGAACTCAGATGTAGGTTAGTCAAGGACATTTCCTAAATTATATCTCTGAGCGTGCAATCGACTTGTGTGGGATTGAGATCCAGAAGCATTTTGATTCATTGGTACTAGATTAGATAGGCCAATGATAACTAGGATTGTTATTTCTGTGTACCTCAACAATGGAGGTTGGTGCAAATGGGCCATAGAAAATTCCAGTTCTTCAATCAATTCATTGCATCTGTTTGAAAATTAGACATTAAAAATTTTATTAACCCATTAAGAACCTCCAGAAGGAATAATGATACCTATTACAGAGGCCACATCTTTTTGATTATCATCTTATGAGATGTTATTTGTATTAGCTAATGTAGCATTCAGTATGTCTAAATAAAAAGCTGATTTCAAAACATAGGACATGTAGATTTTAGTCCATCCATTATTATCGCATCTCACACTTTTCTATTTTGTATGTAAGGTATGAATTTCTTTCTTGAATATAAAGTGACAGACTTTCAGTCATAATTTAAAAGCCAAAAGCTGATTTCTCACTGAATGAGCCAACTTGTTTTACCACAGATTTTTATATGAAATAAAATGGATGACTAAATTAAATGCATTCTGATGAACAAAAGTAACATTGATACCAATTTCTTTATCTACGTGTTGAAGAATACGACTGAAAAAGTTCTCATTAGTTTTAACCATTTGAATACCAGTTCCTTTTAAAAACATTCCTGAAGGGTGTGAGTGTGTGTGTATGTGTATGTGTGTGTGTATACATATGTGGATATATATCTCAATACACATATAAACATATGTGTACATATATACCACAATGATACTGAGTGCTTTGATCCATACATATTTGTCCTTAAATCATTTGGTTTGTAAACTTACATTTCTAGTGTTCTACAATTTGATTATATTTAATTATCACAATTAACCTTCTTCCATAGCCATTTCGATGAACTTGAAATTCCAAAATTTCTGTCATTCATGTTTCTTTTTTACAAAAAGGTGGGGAGATGACCTATTGAGTAGGATGCAGTACAGATGTACTGTTCTATGCTACTGCTGGCCCAAAATTATAAAAATTTGACTCAAAATACCTTTCATTTAGAATTATGGCTATAGCTTGTTGTCTAGCTGACAAACCAGAAAATTGCCTGCATGATGGTCCATTAGACAGAGCAAGAAAACAAGAACTGACGTTTCCAAGGGTGGCACTCCTGGACCACGTGATGGAGCCCTTTATGGCAGAAATGATGTCTCTCTAGCCCAGTACAGAAAATATCTGGCGTGCTTTGTAAACAAATAATTTATGTGATGAATGAGACTGCACTTCTAGGAATTTGTATCATTAGAAGGTGGAGCCACAGGTGGACAAGACGTGAAGCTTAACTGTCATTCTTCCTCTTCTGGAAAAATACCGGCTCATCCACTAGAAACAAGGGCCATGCCCCAAAGACTTTTCTGAATGAAAGTTAACTTTAGGTTGACTATTTCTCTTTGTTATTATAATTCTAATTTTTGATATTATTCTTAGTATTTTTAATCATAGACATTTCTATGAGACCACTGCTGCCTTGTGATGTCCACATCCCATCTGTAACAGAAATCGAGCGCTATAAGTTTAACCAAAAGATGAAAACTTTTCAGTTATTGAAACTGTAAATCATTCCATAGTCTTGTTGCTTCAACAGTTTTACCTGAAAATACCTGCAGATTGGTTTCCACTGTCTTGTTAGTTCCCTAATTAGCAGGATCCTCCTGCAGGCAAACACCTGCATAATCTTACCTGCTGGCCCAGGCACGTGAGAAGAGAAAAGCTAGCGTGTACTCTGAAAAGAGACCCCAAACTCTTTTTTTTTTATTGTTTTTGCAACCACATATGCAGGTTTGTTATACATTGAGGGTGAAAAGTGGGATCAAGCATTCTCACATATTTCTTCCTGGAAAGTCAAAGGTAACCCAAATGCGTCGCCAGAAAATCATTTAAAAATATTAATAAAAAATCAACTACAGATTTGAAGAAGTGAGTGGATTTTTCCCATTTGACAGCTTATCAGTAAGTTGTCGTTTAAAATGTTTTTTAGCCTGGGAGTGTAACTCAGTGATGATAGCCATGTATAATTCATAAAGGAAAATAGATTTAAATAAGCCTGCTCAGTAGTTCAGTGTGTGAAAATTCAACAAGCTAGTTTCTTTTCACTGTGCCTCCAGTCACTCTTCCTCCTCTGAGCTCCCCCATTCCACATTGTATTTACTTTTTGTATTTTGGGTCATGATATAATTTGTTTCCAAATGTATATTTAAAGAAGGCAACTTTGAGTGACACAAGAACAGCACGGTAAATGAAAAGTAGGATGGTATTTTCATGTAAATCGCATTTTATAAATATTTAAATTACTTTCTTTTGCAGAATAAAAGTGTATGAATACACTTTACATTTAAGCTACAAATTATGCTGAAGGAGTTTTACCATGTAGAGTTATTGTTCACAACAATGTATATTAAATTTTTTCTGTTCTTACATAATTCTTCGTGACTTTTACTGACTGAGGTCTTAGAAGGGCATCGATAATCCATCTGAACTTGAAAAGAAAGTCATCATGCTCAACAACTGAACCATCCTTTATTCATCCTCGAAATTTTAAAATTTGATGCAGAGTGAATATCAAACCCGTATTTTATTTGGAAGAGTATTAATTATAAAATATATGACTTACAAAAATTTAATTCCAATCCTGCTAATTTGGATTCTGCAATAATTCAAAGATGATAAGTATATATTAGAAAAAGGTAGTTAACGTTTAAAAGGAAGGGCACCAAAGCATCGAATCTGAGCATTCTGAATCCAAGGAGAATGAGATGGTGGTAAAATAAAGCTATGATTTTTTATGCACTTATTACATGTCAGGAATATGATAGGGTTAAGATGTTATTTCTATTAATGTTCAGATGTTTACGGAATAAATGATATTACCCAAATTTTCATGATGAAACCACAGCCCAGAGAGGTTGCCTGATTTTTCAACGTTCAGTTGGCTAAAGCCTACCTGACTAGAAAATATGTGCTTTTAATTAAAAATTATTTTAACACGCTTTCAATTTATGTTTTGAACAATGAAGTCTCCTATGGAAAAGGGCTTTTGTGTCGGTAGCATTTTATTAATTGATGTAGATCTATTTTGAATCAGCATTTTCTGTAACCTAAATTTAAATTAATATTTTGCTTGGTAATATAGAATATACTTAAAAGTAATAAAGTTTAAAAAGTTTAATCATTCTAATTTTTCCTACCCCACATTGTGTTTAATTAGTAAGTTCTTACTATACTGAAGATGTACCACAAAAATAATTTAAGAAGCAGAATAGTTATTAAATAAGTTTCATGGTCCATCACCCTAAATTAATCCTGCACCAATTACCTAAAAGTAGGTAATTCTGCATCAAATTTGGGAAAATAGACAGCAAAATAGAGTTTCATTTGACCATGTGTAATCATTACTTTCCTATCTCTAAGATTCAGATAATAATTTACTCTAAATAAGAAAATAAATAAATATCTTTTAACCTGATAGATCACTATGCAGTAGAACCTATAATACAATCTCAGGAATAGTTAGTTTTCAATGACTTCTTTTTTTAAAAAAATAAACTTTTAAAACTTCCTCTTTTCCATATATGCTCAATGATTTTTTACTGATTGAGACATTAAGTTTTGGACAAAAGTGTCCTATTAATAACAAAGCCACAATTTTCCAAGTCTTTTCTACAAAGATCAGAATCAGTGAGGCGGTATCTAAAAGTGACAATATAATGAACCTCTTTAATAAAACATGACTAATTATTATTAGTATATTTCAAGCCTGAAAAATAATTTTTCAGAAAAATAAATCTATTATGAATAAAACAGCTTCTAAATCATGAAGGAAACCATTGTTTTTCACATTTCTTGAAAATATTGGTGCTTTTTGCTTTTGTATGGTAGTTTTCCAGGTAAAAGTTTTTTGATTAATATGTCTGTGCTGCTTTATATTTACAAATATGCTAACTTTCTAGTCAACAATGGTAGGGTCATGAGACAGGAAACACTAAATATTATGGAAAAGACCCAAAATAATAGCAGCTTTAATAAAATATTTTTCTCTCACATACAAGTTGAGCTGATGTGGCATCTCTGTTCTACAAAAATCATTACAAGTCCAGGCTCCTTCTCTCTTGTTTTTCCACCATTTTTAGGGAATTATTTTCACTTGCATTGTCCATGATGGTTCATTACCAGGTCTACTTGCCAGCGAGAAAGAAGGAGAAAAAGGGAAGGAATTGCCATTCCACTTCCTTAAAGTTTATAATGTGGAAGTTGTACATCCCACTTCCTCCCACATCCTATTGGCCAGAACTTAGTCACAAGGCCCTATCTAGCTGCAAAGGAGTCTGGGAAATGTCATCTTTAACTGAATAAACTTGTGCCCTGAAGGGGTTCTATTATTATATAAGAAATGACTGTATAATTTAGCTTTTCTGCCATGTACAGTATTCATGATGAAAAAAACAAGTACCACTTTTCAAATGAACACACATTGCAGTTTGAAATTTGTAATGTGGTGGTACCACAATTGTAGATTGAGAAAAAAGTCCACCGATGACACTGTTTTTTAAAACTGTGTCTGTGGGTGAGTGTTTTTAATTAATAGACTTTACTTTTTTAGCACACTTATAGATTCATAGCAAAATTGAGTGGAATGTACAGAGATTTCCCATATACTCCCTGCCCTCACATATGCACTTCCCATTATCATGTCATGTCATTGTCCTTTGTCCAAACCCATAGAATAGACTACACCAAGAGCGAACCCTAAGGTAAACTGTGGACTTTGAGTGACAACAAAGTAACAATGTAGGTCATCAATTGCAACAAATATACCACTCTGGTGTAGGATGTTGATAACGATGTTATTTCAAAAATTAAGTAAGATCACTTAATTGACCAATGTATTACCTTTCAGTACCAAATAAACCCTCATTGTCCTGATGGTGCTTCCTAATCATTTCTTCTCTGCCAGCTGGCATGATGTGAAGCTTTCTCAGCGAGGGCACTGGAGGGAACCTGGAGGACGAAGGGGCTCTTCCTTCTGCTCCAGTGTGTGTTTTCTCTCAGCAGGCTCCTGCAGTGTGTGGCAGCCAGTAGTGCATGGCATTCCCCTTGAGGGCAGTCTTCCCTGACAGCCAGAGGGAGGTTTCCCAGTGTACCTTTCCCACTAGCAGATTCCAAATGAATTTCATGTGGCCAACGCTCCATGGATGGTTTCCCCCTGGCACCTCAGAGGGCAGATTCCCAGTGATTCCTCGTGGCACGGACCCTCAGTGAACTTTTCCTCCATCCAATGGGCCACATCCAGCCCCCTCCAGTGAGGTCTGGATCTCAGTCCTGGGGGCAGGGTCCTCTTCCAGATTTGTTTCTTCTTTGGATGCTGTATTTCAGCCTTAGGGGCAGAATCTGCTATTCTTATATTCTTTAGAGTTACCCTTACTTCTTAGTATCCAAATCTCAGTTACACCAATCTTCTTTAGAGTTAATAAATTTGTATTTTACACATCCCTTCTTGAACTTCTTTGATAGATTCTGTTTCCTGAGTCGATCTAGTCTGATACAATTAAGGAAGCCAGTCATATTAAGGTAGTCAAAAGAGTTTAATCATTTCCTCTGTGAAATGTAAGAAACCATGGAAGGAAATGGGGGCATTCGTGGCACCCTCCTCTGTCATTTTTGAGGTCCATTATTGGTATTAATACTCAGGTATCCTGAGGATTTAGCAGGACTAAGCATGATACAAATCAAACAAGCCAGCAATGAACTATTTGTGTATCAAAACTTTGCATGTATGAAAGATTGAGAAGTTGTGGGAATAGAATTAGTGGGGGTGTTTAAAAAAACACAATCCTTGTTATGCTTTGATATTTTTCATACTTTATCAACATCAGATAAAAAAACAAGCCTTTAGAGTTCCTCCAAAACTTGTGTCTCTTCTCCTACACTTTACCCTTTACACTTTTAGGACAAAAATATTCACATTACATATGAGAAAATTGTTTCATTTTGATAGGAAATTACACTGTTTTCTGCATGACTTAATAGTGACATATTGTTTTTGATAGGCTTGTTAGCTGTTCTGAATCCCTAGCCCAGATGGAATCTTCAGAGGCTGTAACTCTGGAAATTAAGTTAGAAGTAAGATAGAAGCTTGCTAACTGAGCTTTCTATTGGAATGTAATGCCAAGAAATATTATGATATTAATTTCTTTTTCCAAACTAGCATTTGGCTTAAGATAATGAGAACAGGTATGTCAAGTTCTTGAAGTCAGGTCTATACTTTAGGAAACGTATTTTCTTCTATCTAGTTATCATTATTCTTCTTTATTTTGTGGACACATTCAATAAAATTTAGGAAAATCACTATTTATAGTTTTTAATGATTATTTTATAATGATTTCAAATATATATATTTTAACTAGAAACAATCTATTTTGGTTCTATCAGCAATCTTCATTTTGCATGTTTTTGTAACTGTCAAACATTTTTTACTTCAGTTCAATTTTGTATATTTCTAAAATTATCATCAAAATGCAACTTTGGAAATCTTAAAAGTATGCTGCAATAGCTGCTAAAAAGCAGAGGGTGACAAAATGTTTTATTTTCAATGATCCTGTTTTCATGTGTCTTTTTGCACAATGAATATTTACTTATATTCTTATTTTCTATATTTTGGATCAACTGTCTTGAGGTTCTTAAAGTTTCCCTTTAGCAGTTTCTATTTAGACCAAATTTTCTTTCACAGAACATTATGTAAATTCAGGTAAATCTTGCTAACTTTAATCAGAACTGTATATAGATAGAGGGTTAAATTAAATGAATTTTGACAATGGAGATAGTTGTATTTGGAGTCAATAGGTGGGAATTTTAGCATATTTATAACTTGTTTTTCCAGCATCAAATTTTTCTTTCTAAATTTTTACATATCATATGTATTGCCTAAGTATTCATTTCTTTTAAATGTGGCATTGTTTTTTCTTAAGAATTTGGTTTTGCCTGTAATAGATACTGAACTATCTTTTCAATTATTTCTGTTGCATATATTTTTCTTTACTTGTTGGAGTCAATAAGAAACATGGACATATGAAGAATAAGATTTGAGTATGGAATGCTAGGAAGCTGCCGAGTGAAAATACAGAGTAAGAATCTTGAAAGAGATGTCTACAGCTAACTATAAATGCCAATATCTTTGGAGTATTATTGTTGAGTTGACTTAGTTTTGTACACCACTCCACATTACCTTGTCATCGGTAACTTCTCAACACGTGTTTGTGGAGTGAATGAAGAGTCCACATTTAAGTAGATTGTTTTTAAAAATAGAGCGTGAGACTATCTCCTAAGCTCAGACTGTCAAGGTACCAAGCCTTAAGACAGTTTTCACTTGTAAAAGTATGAAAATGGCTATGTCAACATCTAAAATTTAAGTCAACTATCACTGTAAAATTCCACCCAAAGTTAGCACAGAATACATGAAGATAATTCCTGGCAGAGGGCAATTTTCATCCACTGCCTTGCTCTCTGTCCTAACAACTCCTTCTATTTTTCTTACTTCCTGTTGTCACTGCCTCTCACATCTGCCAATTACAAAGCCATCACAAACTCCTAAACTGTTAATGAGATGCTGGATCGCTAATATTCTACTTTATAAACTCAAATATTCCGAAAACAGCAACTGAGACCTGAACAGAAATAGGAATGATATACATGCCTTTTTAATATGATTGGTAATAAAATGATGAATTAAACTGACTAAATAGATTGTTGCACAAATACAGCTCAGTATGCAGGCTTAAGGTTTAAAAAGCAGGAGATAAATACATAGTCCAAGCAAGAAAAAAGTATGCATAGCGCTTCTGAGACTACTTAATTGTGTACAGATTTTTGTTGTTGTAATTTAGCTGGATTCCAACTTTTCTAAATAAATCATTTGCTTACCTATTAAGCAAATGTATAACAGAAAAACAGGGAGGTAACAAATACCAACATATTCTTTTTAAAGGAAAATGTTCAAACTGTTTTAACTGATGAATATACATGAAGATGTTCCATTCAGTTATTTGTTTGATTTTGCTTTATAAAAGTTCTTTTAAAATAATGGAGTCATTGTGAGTCAAAGTGTTAATATATACATACCTTTCATATATGCTTTTTCTGGTTTTTTTAGTTTTGAAGGTTTCTGGCAGATCATGGTTTGTTGAAATGGCTGACACCACTGAGTCCAAAGTAAATAAAAAGTTATTTATGTGCCAGAGGACCCCTCTAACCTGATTAGCAGAAACATGGAGGAAACAAATCTCAGATTAACTCAATTTTTATTTCAGCTTTGTGGATTACCTTTAATGCCCTGTAAATCTGTATTCACACAGAATAATATAAATATGTGGTCCACACAATAAAGTCATTCTCTCTCTTAGGTAAAATAATTCCACTCACAGAAAAAATGCAGAGCACAACCTTTCTTATAAGATCTCTTGTCTCTTTATAGCCTTCTTTTCTTGTAAGATCTTATTTCTCTTTATAGCTTGCTAAAAACAAATAGCAATGCAACATTGAAAATCAATGTGTATAAAACATCTACAGGGTGTGTAAGATAAAAAAATAGGAATTAATCATACACAATAGTTAGGTAAAGAGAGGGAGTAAAGAACAAAAAGCAACCCTGAACTTGTACCATTTTTCTAGGACAACCCTATTGAAATTTATTGGAAACGCAGATTAACTGATACGGGCTATCTAGACACTTCAGCTCTTTGAAGGCACTGGAAAACATGAAGTTTTAAGGAAAAATAAAATGCTATTATATTTTTATGAAAATTGCTGGAAAATAAGGCAATTTAAATTGTTAATGAACTCAAAACTAAAGAGCCAACAAAGCTAAAGAGCCAGAATGACAAGAGCATGTGCCATTGGATGGGACTTCCATTGAAATTTACCCAGAAGATTGAAAAAGCATTTCCTATGTCTACGAAATAAATACTGAGGTCAGCCAAACGACAGAAAAATAATGTGCCATGTTACACTGAGGTGAAGAGGAGAAGAATCTCTGCCTGAGTCTTCTTTCTGAGTTTGTATGTTTATTAAACACATGCATGGGAACTGCACCACCCCCCCCCCCCCCACTTTAATCTGGATAGCTTTCATCAGTATAATGTAACCTTGCTGTGAATCAGTATCAATAAATCTTTCTGTTAGTAACACTTTGGAAAAAGAATGGGAAAAAAACATTGAATTTTTTAACCAGTGGCCATCACCTGATGTTATAAAGAGGTGTTCATTTGGAGTCCACTTTAAGTACTTTAATATTAATTCAAAAACATTAGTAAACGTTTACTTGCCTAAAACCTTGTTCATCCTACACACCCTCCCTCAAACCTAGAGACAAAATAGTAAAACTCAAACTAAAATGAAAAATCATTTCAAAACTACTCATGTTTGCTTATCATATATCTTGAATTGTTAAAGTAGACGATAAGGGAAACAAACAGAGTCATTGTATTTTATTTTCTACTTAACAGGCAGGACAGGTTGTCAATCTTCATTTAGTTCCCAGGCAAAACAAATGGGGCTTAGCCCAACATGCAATAACCTCTGTTGCCACTGGATGGCAATGACAGCTTTTGTCTCCAAAATCCTCACTGTGCCCTCAATGCTGTTTAGTGCCACTGCTGTTGGCATTGAGTTTCTCAGGACTTCAAAGAGTGAAAACACACTGAGTGATTCTCCAACAGTTCACCTTCCTTTTGGATCTCTTGCCTCTGACCCACCCCATCCTAACGCAGCCAACGACACTCCTTACTTGAAATGATTTTTTAGCAACTTTGCGACATTGAATAGAATGCCAAGTTTGCAAATGGTAAAAAAAGGAAGAGAAAAAAAGGAGGTGAGAGGGAAGTACAAATAGGAAACCAGATTCCCTTCTGTCACTAAATGGTGCTAAGCTTGAAGAGGGCCACAATTTCACAAATATATTTGTTATTTAATTGCTTTCTGCCATGTAGCAAAAATATCCCTGACCTTCTTAAGCATTTTAGGGTCTAAATTCCTTCTTCTTCTCATGACCCCCCGCACACACACACTCCAACATGGATACATGTTTCAAATAATTGTTTGTAGTGGGGAAAATTAACTGATGACAGTTTAATTTTTCAGAGTGAATTGGTTTTTGAATTGACGATGAGAAAAGAAAATACCTTGGAAAACATTTTTAGGTGTAGCTAGGCCAATAAAATATTTAGAAAAAAATGTTTGTACAGTTAAAATATGTAAATATCTGAATTTTCATCAATTCAAAGATTAATAATTATAAAGGCATGAAATATTATCATAGCTTGTAACAATGAATTAATTTGTTTTTCAGAAAAGGAAGGACTTAAGTGCGTTCACCTGAGTATGAGTCTTTGATGCTGAATAGGTTTGCTGGGTTATACGGACAGAAAAGCCCTCAGATTAGTATTTTGATGAGTGGACTAAGATGATTGTATTAGTGAAGTTAAAGAGGAATAAATTCTTTTATAAATATATGGAATGAATCAATGCAGATAAATTTAATTCCCCTTTTTTTCAGGGGATATACCTATTCCTTCCTGTTTATTCTTATTTTAGTTTATAAAAACCCTGTCTTATACCACCGTGCATGTCTTAGTAAACAAAGCTTAATAATTAAATGGTACAATTAGCTGACCTCTATAGGAAGTAACAATTTATTCACACTAAAGGAGTTTAATATGGTTTTACTTGCTTTTTCAAACTGCTTTTATACTTCTTTGATGGAAGTTGAAATGGTTAAAAATATTACAGAAGAGCAACTACAACCAAAAACCCCCCACTAGAATGGGGAATTCTTGCGCATACTGTAGTATAGTTTAAATGTAGCAAGCATCAGAAAAATAAGATTTTTTAAATATCAAATTTACAGTTGTTTTATTTTTATTTTTGCTAACAACACAGAAGCACTAGCTGAGTAAGAAAATATTATTCAATGGTAGGAGTAGGGATGTAAAAGGAAGATTAATCTCTGTTAAAATAAGGTCCTCTAATTTTGCATGAATAAATTTTGTTACTAAGTGGAGAGATACATTTTGTGTATATATTATAAGGATATATTTGTGGATCTGCAAAAAAACAAAACTAAAGATGGCTTCTCTATATTTGTCATTTGTTTGCTTCCCACAAGCAGTCCATATATACAGATAGGAGATGACAAAATCAATCAAGCACATTTGGGGAAAGAAATTCTTAAGAACCAGGAAAAGACAAGATTCTTTTTCACACTTCTGTTAGATTTTCACATAAAAGCATGGCACAATTCAGTAGCATTTGAAAATAATCTGAACAAATTTGTTCTTTGTTCTCAGATACCCAGACGATATAAAATCACTAGTTTTTAAAACTTATTTCTCTTTCATGACATAACAAGATCTGAACGAATAGAGTCGAAGTACATGGAATGTGTCTTAATTTTCCATTTATTTTAAAGTTGAAGCTGCATTGACTAAACATTGTGTGCATAAAGTAAGATACATTTGCAATATTTTAAATATTAAATTATAATCAAATTATCAAACAGATAATTCAAGCTAAAGTAATTCCCCTTTGGGACCAGAGATCTCTTTTTTCACTGTATATATTGATGTATCTATCAAAAATTTGAATAACATCCAAGTGTCCCACTTTTTGTATTTTTTATTCTGAGCCTTAAGTTTCAACTTCAATAACGTAGAGGAAATTTAGCCAAAGGCTTGCATAAGAATTTTAAGGAATAGGAAAGGGAAAGTGAAGTCATGACGAAATACATACTAGTATCTATTTGCCTTACACCTGAGGAGTAATTTTTAAACTTCTTAGATAAAAAGAATCTCTCCAGATTCCAATGGAAACAAATATTAGTGTTTTAGAAATACTGTAGGCAGGAATTTCTTCCTAATTTTTGAATATTGGTAGGACTCTAAAAGACAAAGAAAAAGTGAAGGATAATTTGAATTTGTGGGTATATACATGCATACACACATACACATATATGTGTATATACACATGTATGACTTCTGGGACCTTCTAGCTCAGAGCAGGGCTGTATGGTTTAATAGCTTGATGTTGGAAATGGAGAGATAATGCTATATGAAATGTATCTAAATTTTGCATGGGATGGTGTTTCCCTTTGCCCTGTATGTCTGCCAATTAATACACAACAATAAATGCCATTTGCATTTAAAATAAGTCATTTAAAGAGTAAAATATTAAAATGTGATGACTAAATGGGGAGTTTGTGGCTTGTCCACACACACCTCCACCTCCCCCCAGAAACAAGACAGTACAGAAAGATTTCCTTACGTCCTTAAAGGCTTTAAGAATGAAGGCAGTACTCACTTTGGCTTTGCATATGCTAAAATTGGAACCACATACAGAAGATTAGCATGGGCCCTGAGCAAGGATGACATGAACATTCATGATGTGACTCATATCTTTAAACATGATGCAATGAAAAGTCGGATTCTGTCACTAGCCTACAAAAGTTTTCAGAGATAAAAATGAAAGATGCCTCTTAAAACCAATCACATCTGTAAGTACATAGTTTTTCACCAAATGTGTACATTGTGATTATATGCACTCTTGTGCAGAAATAGTCTTGAGATCAATAACTTGAACTTATGATTGCATAAGTAAATGATAGATGATGATGATGATAGATAATCTAAGGTGTGAAGGAGAGACAAGGGGGAAAATTTTTATTAAATGAAAGGTGACCAAAAATTTTTTATTGGGAAAAAGATAGATTTTAGCCATATAGTAAAATTCTTAGATTTCTAACTCTAGATTACACTCAAATTTGGTATCTTTGTTATGCAAACTTGATAAAAGTATGGAAGTCATTGTTCATTTAAAGCATTACAATTCTATGAACTAGTTCCAAACAACTGAACTTTAAGTTTCATTTACAGTTCATCAATATTTCATTTTTCTACTTTCTACTGAAGAGGAAAAAGGGAAAGAATACTAACATTCAATGAACGCTCTCTGGTACCTGGTGCTAGATACTTTACGTATACTATTTATTTGGTTTTAGAGAGGTTCCTAAGCTACTGAAATCAAAATTATGACCATTTCACCATATGTCCAAATCACCGTTGAAAATACAGCAAACGTTTGAATTAGAAACCAATTTTAGGAACTAAATATTTTGTAAAACAAAAATATATGTTGTTTACTGAAAAAAAAATGAATGCGGGCTCCGTTTCACCAAATCTTCTTATCCTGGGCTTGGTTTATGTTGTAATGGCTCTTGCTGCCAGCAAGGTAAGGTAATCGTACTGGACGATATTTGAGAAAAGTTCCTTAAGAACAGAAAGGAAAGTAGCTCCACATTCCAGGAGGTTGCATTTTTTAATTTTACAGGGTGCTTATGTGTTTTAGTATTAAATACATAAAAGTAAGAGTTCAAATTCTGATGCGATGAAATGATAAAAGCCAAGCAAATTCTTCAAGTATTTAATACTGGGAAAATTCTTTAACACATGGCTATTCATGTAGTGATTTTGTATTTTCCAGTCTATTTTCTCCTTCCCCAGTCTTCATGGTTCCCTAGACATTGCCAAAGGGAAATTTTCAGTCCACTGAAATGTACAGATTCCATAATTTGCCTCTGTTCTCTGCCTTCTTAATACTTATTTCACTTGGTTAATATTTGTTCTCAGCTATTTCCTCATTCTCTGTGCCTAGCCAGTCTTCCTGAAAGTCCACTTTCTCTATAGGTCTCCAAACGACATAAATAAAAATGGTTTTAACTAAGGTCATTAAAAGGTTCACAGAAATTCTGTCATGATTTTAAGAATAGTCAACAAGTCAGACAGGAGTGCCGATAGAAAAGAGCTGCCAAGTGGAAAACCCAGGTTCTTGACTCCATTTTCTTCTATCGCTTGTAAGTTAATACTCACTGATAAAATACTAAAATGCCAGGAAGCACATCAAGCAACTGAGACAATGGAATGAACTGCCAGAACACTGACAACAGAATAGCCGCAAATACGGGTGTTGTGTGAAATCACGATGTGTGCCTAATTTTGTCTTCAATCTGGGTTCTTGGGCATAAATTGATTAAATGATACTAAAATACAAAAAAAAAATAAGAAAAACAAGAACTCCAGATACTTCTTAACTTGTAGACGAATTTATAGACTCTAAGTAGAAATAACTCTATTTAACGACTTTTAGATAGACAGTTTCAGATTCTGTATTTTAAACACACAAACAATATTTTGTCAATATAGTGGGGATAGTAACAAGCAATAGAAAGGAAGAAATTAAGAAAAGTTTATAGAGTGAGAATGAAATCTGGTTTTATGAAAAGCTTAATCTATTAAAACTTTAGAGTAGGTTGAATCTGTTCTTTTTGGGTGGCGTTTTCCTTTAATTATTTATTTCTTACTGTTTACCTTCAGATAACATTTAAGCCTCGTATATGATCACATCCTAACTTTATGTCTGCAAGGTTTAAACATATTGCTGTAGCTAAATACTATATTGTTGGTATTTAGCCTATTATATAGAATGACAAGCTCAAGATTGTACCAATGTTTCCTTTGTGTTGACCTTAGGGTAACCATCAATTCTTTTGAATTACCTTAATTTTAAGTGAATATATCCCTATTTTTCCTACCATCCTTCATGTCTAGTATATTAATTTTACAATTAAAATAGATTAATCCAGACTAATATTTTTCTTAATTAGGCAGAAAATTTAATAATGTCATCATACCTAAGGTGATCAAGGATGCTTGAATTAGCCATATATGTATGAAAAGGTATCCAAGAAAGCCGTATTGGAGGTTTCAAAACCTAGATCATGTTACAAGCAGAGTTAGCATTAGGGATCCACTAATCTAGTTTTGGTCACAGTCTCTCTTCCTTTGAGATGCATTTTGTTTTTGGACATTGCGATGCACTTTTGAAAATCTGCCTCATATTATAGTTATTTCTGCAAGTTCACATCCCACATTTCCATATCATACCATGAAACCCTAACAAGAACTTTCTTAGGGTATAATATCCATCTGTTTTCAGTGTTGTATTTCCTAGTTTCTAATACAGTGTCTCGTGTATATATATTCAGCATGCAACAATTACTTATTGAGTGCTTACTAAAAGTCAGGCACTATGCTAAGCCAAGGAGATATACACAAGAACAACACAGAAAAAACTTTTCCTTACATGCATATGATATAATACCCATATAACGGGTTAAGCACTCAGACTGTGTAGTCAGACCTGAGTTCAAATCCTGCCTCTACTCCAAAAAATTATATTGTCATGTAACTTATTTCTGTTTATTCATCTGTAAGAAGATGAATAGCACTTTCCTAAGAGGTTTGTTGCAAATGCCAAATCAAATTATTAAAGTAAGTCTCTAAATATGGTGCCGGGATATATGAAGCTTGTCATAATGGAAGTTATATCTCATTTCCTATGTGTTAAATTCTTTGCGTCATTTTTTTCTTCAATGCCATTATCACACTGTTATGACTGCATGTTTAAGCAGGGATGAAGCATGGCCATTAGGTAATATATTTTTGGCATGTCATTGTCATATTAATGAAAAGTATACCACATAGATACTTACTGGTTTTGGTAAGAGAAACTTTTATAAGTTTCTTCCTGAGGAACACTTCAATATTTAACTTTGCACTTTGGGAATTTTGCTGTGTTCATGCTTAAAAGCTCTGAGACTGCTCCAAGAACAGAAATATTGTCATTTATATTTTCGTCTTTTTAAAAATATTCTTATTTTATGAATTTTAATCCTTATTTTACCTAAAATTCCTAGTAAAGTGTAAGATAAGGATCAAATCTAAGAATTATTTTCCAAGAAGCCAATTATCCCAAAATTATTTGATGAATGTTACATCTGTTCATATAAAGTTCATAATATATTCATGATCATACAGTGAAGTTTATATCTACTAGGAATAAGAATCATGCTGTTACTCATGTTATTCAAGGTATTACTTATGTTATTAGTCTATATACAGATATTATTTCTTTCAATATGAGCATCTCTTTTTTTTGTTAAGCAAATATGTTTGAAACTAATATCAATATATAACACAGTAATTTCAGATTCAAATACCTTATTCTTTAATTTTTGACTGTTATTCATCTTCACCCTGCTAATGTGCCTCCTTAAGTAAAAATTTCAAGGAATGTATCCATGAGCAGTTTGTGCTCTGAATCCTGCAGATCTAAGCATGGAAGTCACTCTGTTATACCAGAACATTAACTACGTTGTGCTTGGTCAAAACATTCTTGGGCCACAGTATTTTTCTCTCAAATTTAGCTCTTATTGTTACATTGTATTCTGACTCTGAGTTAAATAGAATCTGAAACCAGAGTGACTTTTTTGTTACTTTTTGCACAAATAGTTGTGGAATTTTTTCTCTAAACTTGAAATTCAAAAACGTTGCCAAGTTTATTCCAAGTCACTTTATTTTTGTGTGTTTTTGTGTGGGATTTAGTGGACCTTTTTCAGTTGTATTCTCAGGTAATGTCTCTTGTTGTTTTGTTTATTTTTGCTAATAGAAAGTATTCACTTTTAATGAATATTTGTTTAGATTCATTTCCAATGGATGCCAATTACTTAAATATTTTATTTTTGTTTTCTCTGCTCTATGGTATCTATTATTATTATTATGTTTTTCTTTATTTTTAGAAAGCTGTCATCTTTATTAGTGATTTCATTTTCTACAATGTCAATTATGTTTTTTATTACAGCTGAAGCCAACTTTAATTTTTCCACTGTGATATCTCTCTCATTTTCTTTTTATTTCTTTGCCAGAGACATTCACAGTTCAACATTCTCCCTATTCTCCTATTTTTCCCGTTTTACATTTATTTGACATATTTATGACAAATACTTTTTTCTTAAGTGAAATCTGCATTCTTTGGCTCAAGGTCAATCTTGTTGTTGTTTTTTTTTATTCTTGAATGAGATAAAATCTAACACTGTTGATATTTGCAAAGGACATTATTCCTTTGATGGATATCACTTTCTATCTTAGTGTTTCCAGGATCTCACAATCATTTTATCTGCCCTCTCCAGTGATATGTATCTTCCCTAGCCAAATTCCAGGATCAAGCAAACATTTAAATAGCTTGGTTCCACAAAAGTTAGGCAGAATGTTATCCTGTGTCTCTTGTCTTTTATTCTGAATACTAGGAAATAAATTAGTTCCTAGAAAATTTAAAACATTCTGTAAATTCTCAGAATGTATTCTCTTCAGGATTTTGCAGTAATCTACTAATTTCTGTCTCCTCCTTTATGTTTAAGAATGCAATGCTCTTTAAACCCATCAATTTTCAGTCTTGTACAAGGGAAAGTTGTGGACTTCCATAGAGCAGAGATAGATGGTGACAAGGTGTGGGAAATAAGGTGAGGGAAATGTAGTCCTGATCGACTCTGAAATAAGAACTAAGAGTTAAGAGTAACTCCAAACTTTCTCATTGGCGCCTTGCATTATAGTCTTTATTGGATGCTATTTTGGTGGATAAAATCTTCCTCTCTCTATTAGAGTATTCTTATTTCAGATATTCGAACATAGATTATCCTCTAATCATTTGTTAACCGGCCTGGCATATATAATCTTTCAGCCCTCAGATTTAAAAATATATTATCAGTATTCTTGTTTTCATCTCCTATTATATTTTTCTATATTTTCATGGGTATATCAAAAGTCTGGCACAAAGGAGTAGCTATTACCAGAAAGTCAGACCATTTACTTTCTAACACGAATTTCAGTCTTTAAAAATAGTTGGTAAATGCTCTTTACTGCCTGTTGATACATTTGCTTTAATGATTAAGATTTCTTATAATATTCAAAACTCTTAAATAATGAAAAAATTTAATGTAATCCCCTTTCAGAAAATTTCACATGGATTGAATAGCTGATGATATGCCTTTAAAAAAACTGTGAAAACAATTTTTCTTGAACTTTGGAGAAGTATAACTTGAAAGAAAAGTAGACTTTTGTTTTAAAATTCATATTTTTACGATTATGGAACAAATTTTGTGCAACTATATAGAAAAATATGAAATTCCAATTTAGAATTCCATCATGAAACTACACCATTCTAATTTCTCCATGCCACGGTTTGTTAATATTCCACAAAGTCCCAGGATGCAACTATAAGACTGCATTCAAATCTATGAACATGAGGCAATCATGCTCAGCAGAGTATAACAATAATTATAATAGAGATTAAATAAAAATAATTAGAAAAAGTTCATCTAGTTTTGATGTATTAATTATTCTGACCCTGTTCTATTCAGAGTCTAATTATCTGGTTCAGTGAAAATGCCAAGATTTCTACGACTCATAAAAATTACATTCAAGTAATTATGTCAGCAAACTAAACAGTATTCATTTACCATGCCTTTTTATGCACACATTTGAATATGCTTTTTTAACTGTTTTTGCTCTTTGTTCCTATTCATGGGAAATAATACCTGTAGAGAAATTTGAAAGTCAGTTGCACTCAGAGCGTAATGTGCAATTCTTGCTGATAGTTTTCTTTTGTAAGACTGCTGTAAGTCTCATATAACCTTTGTTTAAAAAACATGAATTAAAGTTCACTCTTCAGTTGTTTCAAAGAAATCTTTAAAACCTGTAGCTGTAGTTAAAAAAAAAAGTTTAAAGCGCTAATACAAAGCATCTCTTAGAAAGTTTCTCACCTTGGGTTGCTCAGAAGCTGACTAAGTAGGTCTCTATAGTTATTTCTGCTATGCATATTTCCTTTAGAGACATATTATGGCATTCTAGAAAAGAGACTGGATTGAGAAAAAATATATGTGTATCTAATATCTTAAACTCACCAGTAAAGTGAAAATATTGCTAAAGATTCTAAATCATTCAGCATTTGTAAGCCATGAGAATTTTTACACTGTTATGGCACAATTAGGAATTTCTTAATGCTAACAGCAGGATAACTTTGTGTAATAAAGACAGAGAGTTACACTAGTGAGGAACTCAACATCTACTATATTCTTTGTAATCTATTTTACTATTTTTACTAAAATATTTGATAGACATTTTAAGAAAAAATTTGTTACATGAAGTATTCACATTATCACTTTACTTCTATTTTCTTCTTCGTGTGGATAGACAGACACAAACTTCGTTGAAAATATAACGTTTAATTATATTCACTTTGGGGAGAATATGTTAACAGTTAAGGCTTGAACTACTTTCTTGATGGTCTAGTAATAAGATATATCTACGCACACAAATATGCATATAGTTAGAGCCTATTTGTTGAAAGGGGAAATATGTCTTCCAGGGTTCCTAGTTTATCTTTCAGGTCCTACAAACTAGTTCCAAACTTTATCCAAGATGGGCAGGAGCTGAAGAATTGAGGGCTACTAAAATGGATGGAGTTGAAATGAGACAAAGAAGAGAAGAAGGAGTTAGAAATATGTACATAGAAGACACCCACAACCAAGGCAAATGGGCAAGTCTTTGTCACGGCTGTCACGTAGCTGTTAAACACAGATTGCATCTAGATGAAATTGAAGTGAGGCTAGTGATGGAGCCGGCGGTGGAGACAAGTGGTCCCAATGATGTGACTCCTTTGTGTCTATATATCCATAAAAATCACCCTGCCAGGACCTACAGAGTAGAATTTTGTTCTTAATCTCCACTTTTGAGCATACATTGAGGTGTTGGTTAAACATATCGAAGCATCCTGAGAAATGATAAAACACTACAGAGAAAACATCCTTCTTTGAATTGGTCAGCTGCACTCTGGACCTTAACATGTCCAGAAATATCAGACATTGGAAATGAAGCACTAACATTTTATAAGTAGCAGTCTGCATCCAGGCTTTATGTCAAATGAGAACCTAACATTTCTCACACAGTAGTATAATCATATATACACAGAGTGTCACTTCCCACCCCTGATCCCCCCTTCAAATAACCAAAGAGTTAGAAGTAACTAAATTTTGTGTTTTGATGTAGAATGTCTCATTTTGACACCTGTTAAGCAGACTCCTTGATCACAGTGCTCTTATTTCCTGTAGCTGAGAAATAGAAAATAAGATAATAATAGGAATGTAATCTTATAATTCACCACGCAAATACATGGCTCTGACAGGCAGTGTTGTGAAGAGGATTTGACAATGACTTCATGGAGGAATAGGTCATCTCACCCGGTTTGGGTAACCAATCTTGCCACATGCTGTGCCCTCCTCACCATACCTCATCTCACTGGGATGAGCAGAATTCCACAAGATTGCCTTTAGGGCATTCTCTCCTGCACCTCAATCAGCTGCCCATTGACGTGCCCCATGTGGAATATCTCAGGGCCTTTTCTGGTGACACTGGGAGGACAGCTCAGGATCTCCCCCAAACCTTCCAACTTGTCAGTAGTGTTCCCATCCCGTCCGTGGCTCCCTGCCCTCCTGTAACTTGACCAAGAGGGCTAGAGCTCTTCTCAGGGACCTGCTTAAACCTGAGTCCCAGATGCATCCCTTTTGGTCCCCTTTCTTCAACCTTGGTGAAACTCTCTCATTTTGGAGCCAGAAACATTGTTGTAACAGCTAAGTGTAGTAATTAAAACTATAGAGTCAGACTGCTGTTTTCAAATCTTTTCCTTAGCAGCTGTATGATCTTGACAAATTACTGAACTCCTAATGTTTGCAATGTGGGGAAACAATGGCTGCTACCTCATAGGTAGTTTGAGATTAAATAAGTGAATATATGTGAAGCCTTAGAACAGTGCTTGGCAAATAGTTGGCACTATGTAAGTCTCAGCTCTAAAATAACAATACTGTTCCACATAAAAAGGTTACTATTAAGTGCTATTACCATTTCCTACTTAGTGATTTATGTAATAAACCATGACCCAAATCTGCCAGGTTTGGCTCTTGGTACTCAAGCAAGTAATTTAGAAGTCCACAATTTTTTTCTTCTGGTGTTTGCAAATGAGAAGCATTTTGGATTTCCAATCATTATCCCTATTACATACTGTAAAACTTATTGAGAAGTTCAGTTGACTTTTTTGTTTTACATCATGTCCACCTTTGACCCATGGCCAGGGATGGCATTGGCTCAGATCTGAAAGGCCTCAAGTCAATACAAGGAAATATGGAAAACAACAACAACAAAAATCTTAGTTTAAAAGTTATACATCTTTTTATGTATCTTTGCGTTTCTTCCAGGTGTTTTACTTGTGGCTTTTTATTTTTTATTTTTTTTTGAGGAAGATTGCCCTGAATTAACAGCTGCCACCAATCCTCCTCTTTTTGCCAAGGAAGACTGGCCCTGAGCCAACATCCGTGCCCATCCTCCACCACGCTATATGTGGGACGCCTGCCACAGCATGGCCCACCAAGCGGCACCATGTCCTCACCAGGGATCAGAACCAGCGAACCGCAGGCCACCAAAGTGGAACATGTGCACTCAACCGCTGTGCCACCGGGCCGGGTCCTAAAAGTTATACATTTTAATGTATAAATTTGTGCAATGTAGAAGTTTGATGACAGAGAAAAAGAAGTTTATATGGCTATCTATAAAACAGGAACTTCCCCTTTTTGAAATCTGTCAACACAAATTTTGTAAGATATTTTAGGGGCTTTCTCTTGCAGGATCTCAATCAATCTTACTCCTTTATAGCACAGACATTATCTTCATCATGCAGACAGTGAAACTGATACTCAGAGAAGGTAGAGAATTCTTTGCCAAGTCAGAGAACTAATAAGTAAGTAGTAAGTAGCAACACCAAGATTTAAGTTTGTGTTTTCCACCCAAATTCCCATCAATGGATGAATGGATAAAAAAGATGCAACAGGGAACATTCCACACATTGGAATATTATTCAGCCATGAGAAAGAAAGATATGCTGCCATTTGCAACAACATATATGAACCTTGAGCACATCACGTTAAGTGAGATGTCAGACAGAGAAAGACAAGTACTGCATGATATCATTTATATGTAGAATCTGAAAAAATAAAACCTGTTAGAAGCCAGTGGTTAAGTTCATATGCTCCACTTTGGTGGCCCGGGGTTCACCGGTTTGGATCCTGGGCACTGACCTACACACCGCTCATCAAGCCATGCTGTGGAGGAATCTCATACAGAGGGACTAGAACGACCTACAACTAAGATACGCAACTATGTCCTGGTGCCTTGGGGAGGAAAAAAGTAATATTGCAACAGATGTTACATCAGAGCCGATCTCCTCACCAAAAACACCCAAAACATAAAAAACAAAACAGAAAAACAAGAAGAAAAAACATAAAAGTAAAACCTGTTTAAAAAAAAAACACAACAGAGTAAAACAATGTTACCAGGGGATAGGGGGTGAGGGGATAGAATGATGGTATTTAAGAGTGCACACTTATAATGACTACTAAATAAGACATAGAGATCTAATATAAAGTGTATTGAATATAGACAATGATATTATACTGTATGTTATGTGAAAAATGTCATTCTAATGGCAACCATATTACAATATATAAATGTGACAAAGTTACATACTGTACACCTTAAATTTACCCAATGTTACATGTCAAATTTATCCAATTTAAAAAATTGTATTTTCTGATGCTCAATGGCATTTCCTGCACCATAACTACTTTTTTCTATTCAATGTCAATGTCACTTCCATTCTATGCATTTTTCATCTGATCATCAAATGACCTCATTATATGGATTTTAGAATTTTGAATTTTTGTCAAGCAATGTTATCATACTGCAATTATAATGCTTTGTCTTTGCAATTCTATATATAGGAATTTATGGGTTTTTATTTTTAATGATTGGGCTCACATGTCATAAGACTATTTTCTTCTATCCCCTGTGATAGTGGGAGTTGAAAAAGTTTTCATTGACGTAATTTACTGTGGTTGTTATAGTCAGGACATAGGGAGGTGCTTTTGGTGTCAGAATGGATTTGCTGTCCCAAGGTTTGGAATGTGGAAGCTCTACAGATCTCAGTAACTATTGACCCACTTACTTTGACTGTGTTAACTGATACCCAGAGGATGTTCATGACGTGATCCATGTGCATCCATGTGCATGTGGGTTCCTGAAGGAATGTGTATTCTAAGGCAAATTCATAATGGTAATGGCAAAGAAATAAAAAGCAGTACGTGAAAACTCTGAATATGATTATTTTTTAAAAGTTGGGGGTTTTTTCCATTAAAAGCCAAACATTTCAGGAATAAGAAGTCATAATGAAATTTTGCATAGAAAAATTAACTTTAACCTGTACCTAAGCCTTAGATAGTTAAGTTTAAATAACTCCTATAAGTGGGGGGAGTAGAAGCAAACTGAGATAAAAGTGTCACTAACAATAATGCATTTTGATTATCCCCAAATCATTCGCAGAGGTAGATGAATGAATTTAAGCTTTTACAGATCACTGTTTTAACATAAGGGTGACCATCTGACGCATCTAGAAAGAGGTAATTTACTTTGCTCAGCTTTCTGGAAAATGAGGGTGGAGGGAAGCCTAAACCACTTTATGTAACAAGAGTAACTTAAAAAAAAAAAAAAATGGGGGAATTTCCAGGCTTAATATATACATGGTAACAAGTATCAGAAACAGCAGAGAGAAGGCAGTAGTAAAAGTGTAATTTTCATCTATGAAGAGAACATTATAACATTTTATTACTAGAATATTCTATACCAAAATCTCTAGAAGCACTGACAATCTCGTGTTTGAAAACCTCAAAACAGTGTACTTCATATGTGCATAAATATATACTTTTTTTGTGCTTAGGCTGTACCTTTTGATATTGTAATGATGAAATATCTCTTGAGAAAAAATGAAAAGGTAAAGCAAAAACTTTTTTCAAAAGATTAAAAGGAGGAATTTTGTTCATGTTCTCCTAGTAAATACTATGTCTTCTTTCTCTGGACACATTGAAATTCTCAAGGTAAATGAATATTTGTCAATAAAGAAATATAGGATCTTAAATATGGTCAGATGTCAGCAGCAGTGAAGTGACAAGAAATAAAGATATCTGAAGTTTAAGTAATTCCTGGTTTTATTTATTGAAGCAACTAGATAGCAAAGAGGCTAAACTAGGAGGGAAGAAGGACTTTACCACTCTAAATTTTACTTGGCGTCTTATGAAATTTTAGACTTTCAACTTTTTTGGATCTTACATCCCTCACTTGAAAATATTAATGTATGTCCTGGAGGACCTTTCAGAGCCCTCCTTACTCTTTTATAAAAGCATATTACAGTAACTTGGAGTATATCTTGGACACATCTTGAAAACCATATTTGAAAAATTCTCTCTCAATGGAGAGAGAAAGACGTCTCTCTATTAAGATGCAGGTGAAATTTGTAAGCCAGTGGAGGCAACGTGATCCTTCCTCATTTCTTCCAAAGGAACACATCTTGATTCCACAAAATGCAATATCCTCTTAAAACTCTTTTGTGGATATTTCCTTTATGAGCAGAAATCTTTTTTCCAATGAAAATGTGTAGAGGATGAGTGAGCCACAGCTATCACTTTCTCTCTGAATACCATCTTTAATTATGTCTTGCTTTCAGCTTATCCCTTATGAGACAGAGGTTAACTTGTTAAGCTAAGAACTGATCCTGAAGTACAAGTTAATGTTTTAATACATCTAGAGGTTGGAGACCTTTTTCAGCTGGGAAACAATAAACTGACCCCTAAGTTATAATGTCTTATAACTTAATAGGCTTCTAATCACATGAGGTGACTTAAATGATTGAGTATATTAGCTCAGTTTACCTCTTCCTAGTTAGTTAATTCAAAGATGCTTGGCTTTGATCTGTTAGAAAAGTTCATGTATCTGGAATATCTTCAAATAACTAACAAATATATTACATGAAATATTAAAAGTTGAATATCCTTCACTTACTTTGTGTTCCAGATGAACTATTGAAATAATTTTATCTTGTAAATATATAAAAGAAAATGAAATATATATCCCCTTTGGTCTAATTGATTAAAATATTAAATATGTTAAATACACAGAAAAGCATTAAATTGTATGTACTGCACACACTCAAGCACATATCATCCAGGCTTAACAAATGGAAACATTTTGCCACATTGGTCAGTTTTGTTTTTCTCTAAGAAATCAAACAGTAAAAGACCCAATTTAAGCATTGTCATTTGTAGTATTTCCGGCCTCCCAGAAATAACTATGATATTGAAATTGATGTTTGTCTTTTCTATCTACATTCTTATACTTTTGCTTCATATTCATACATATATTATATACAGTGTTTTGTTTTCTTTTAAGTTGACACTATATTATATGGATGTTTTCATAGCTTGCTCTTTATTCCACATAATATTCTGGAGATGTATACATATTGATTAATGTACACATAATTCATTAATTTTGACTGCTTGATTATATTGTAAAAATACACCACAATGTATTATTCCTTCCCCTATTGGTATAATTTGATTTTTTCTGTAGTTTTTCTCAATTAAAAACAATGCTGCTATGAACGTCCTAGCACGTTTGTTACTGTGCACATGTGCAAATAGTTCTTCAGGTTATAGACATGGTAATAGAATTTCTAAATCATATATTTACACATTCATTTTTATTAGATATTGCCAAACTTGTTTCAAAATGGTCAATTTCCCTTCCCATTAGCAGTATATGAGAGATCCATTTGGTATTATCAACTTAATATCTCTGTCCATCTATCTCTCTATCCATGTATGAGTGATATTTTATTCATTAGTTAATTTGTGTTTTCAGAAAAGTAAGTTTAAGCATCTATTGGCCATTTGGTTCCCTTCGTCTCTGAATTGAGCTCACCGAACAGGAGATATTGAGTAAGGATGTAAAATTGTAAAGAACCGAGCTGTGCAGATATCCGAAGGAAAACTTCCACAGGCAGGAACAAGAGAGGTAAGAGAGATAAAGACTGTATGTTGGAAAAGGCTTTGTACACAATTGCAATAATTTTGGCTTTCACTCTGAGTGAAATGGGAACTCATTGAATGGTTTTGAATAAAACAGTGGCATGAATAACTCCATTTTAGTAGGATCACTCTGGCTACAATGTTGAGACCAGACACAATGACAAAGAACAGAAGAAAAGGAAACTAGTGATGGGTTATTCCCTAAAGCTAGGCAGGGGATACTAATGGCTTGGATCAGGGTGACTGCAATGGAGGCAATAAGAAGTGATAAGAATTTGAATATATTTTAAGGTAAACTCCAAAAATGTATTAATAGAGTAAATGTTGGCTGTAGGTGAAAAGGATGAGTCAAGAATGACTAAAGCTATTTGGGTTGAGAAACAAAAAGAATGGAGTTATTGTGTACTGAAATGCATCCTGAATTCTAGACATTTCGAAGAATTTGCATATGTCAACCAGAAATAGCTAGTTGTAGTTGAGTGTTTGCAGTGGAGTCAGAAAACTTCTGAACTTTGAGTAGGGACATGAAATGAGAACTCCGATGGAAGGGTCAATGATTTCAGGTGGATTTCTGTATCTGGCAATGGGAGATCGACAACTTCTCTCTAAGAACTGTTAGAAAAACTCTGGTTGGGGGAGAGATTATATATAAAGTGTGTTTGAAGTCATTGCAGAGCAACTGAGGAAATGAAGATTTGAGGGGCCAAGATTCCAAATGGTGGTGACCCTATTCCTGGTGCTGCTATTTATTTCAAGGCATTTTCTGCTTCCACAGCAAAAGCTGATAGGTTGAGAAACTGAGCCAAAGTGACTAAGAGGCTGAGAGACTGAGAAGAGCTTCTAGCAAGCTCATTAATGGGGGAATAAAAGTTGGGACTCCATGACTGTCAAGAGGAAGGGTCTGTCATAAATGATCCAGGGGTTCAGTTGGACTGTGAAGTTGCTCTACCAAAGGATTAAGAGGTGAAATGGAAATAGAAGAGCTCCTAGAAGGATTGAAGCCCCTCTTTGAACCATCTTAATCTCTAATAGACTAAGTTGATTTGTGTTTGCTAATGCGTACAGTCAATCTGCCTAAACAAAGTAAAAGTAAATCCTCTCTAGGAGAAGGTAATGTAACCCAAGGTCTCACATTCTCTCTATAACTTTTCATATGCAATATCCAATATTCACTTAAAAATAACCAGGCATAAGAGAAAACAATACCTGAATGAAAGCAGAGACGAGGCAAAAGAAACAAACACGTAGGAATCCAGATAATAGAGTTATCAGATGCAGACATTGAAATGACAGGGATTAATAGGTTTAAGAACTTAAGTGATAAGAAAGAGAATTTCATTAACTACTAAAAATAAGCAATGGAAATTCTAGAACTGAAAATTTAGTACTGGAATTAACCTAACAGATGTATTTAACAACAGAAGAGATTAGGTTGTTTTTTATATATATATATATATATATATATATATATATATATACGTAATTTCCAGGTTGAAGCTTGGTAAGGCAAAGTAATACCAAAAAATAGATAAAAACATAAAAGACAATGGGTCGTGATAAAAAGGCCTATTTATGTACTACTGGAGTCATAAGAGGAAAGGAGAAAAGGAGAAAGAAAATGATACAGGAAAATATTTGAAGAGGTAATTGCAATAAATTTTCCAAAACCAACAAAAAATTTTGAGACATAATCTTGAAAGTTGACATACATCAAGCAGGTTTAAAGAAAAGCACATTTAGGCACATTATAGTAAAATATAGCATAAATTTTTAAAAGCAGCCAAAAAACAATTTTGGTTTTTACTTCAAATGAGGAACAGTAAGATTGAGAGATGATTTCCAACCAAATTAATGAAAGGCAGAAGACAATGGAATCATATCTCCAAAATGCAGGAAAAATATAGGTACCAACATAAAATTCTATATCTAGCAAGTGTCTTGCTAAAAATAAAGGTGAAATAAAGACATTTTCAAACAAACAAAAACTGAGAGAATTTGTCACCAACAGACCTGCACTAAAGGAAACACTGAAGCCAATTCTTTAGGTAAAGATACAAAAAAACCAAGTAGGGAAGCCTAGAGATGCAAAGAGGAATCAAGAACATGTGATGTAATTAGGTGAGTAAAGCTAATAGTCACGATATAAAATACTAATTGTAGTGTATTGTGGGATTTAAAATATGTATGGAAAACTAAAATATCTATAAGCCAAAGCAGAAACAAGAGGACACTAACAGAATTACTGTTGTAAGGTTCTTGCAATATGTGGAAATTAGTGATAATATAAATCTGTGTTGACCTTTAATAGATTAAGAATGCACATTTTAATCCAGGATATCCACTAATACACTTGTGAAAACAGATAAAACTAATGAGTTATTAGATGGAAAAATGGAATAACAAAAAAATAATTAATTGAACGAAAGCCAGAAAGTTCGGGAAAAGGAATAACAAACTATGAGGAAAATAGAAAATAGTAATACAGTAGATATAAAGTAAAATATGTACATAATTAAAAGTACTAGACTAAATATTATAACTAAATGGTAAAGATTTTCAGACTAGATTAAAAAAAGCTATCTGCACATATGACAGACAAACCTAAATTATCAGGCTAACAAATGCTAAAAATAAAGAATAAAAAGTTATACAATGCAAATAAAAACCAAAAGGAATCTGGTATAGCTATACTAATACCAGACTAAGTAGGCTGCAAGCCTGAAACCATTACCAGAGATAGAGACACACTTTATAATCGTAATCATCACATCAGAAACTAATCCACTGGGAATATTTGACAATTTGTAATGCATATACACTAATTACGTAGCCTCAAAATAAGTAAAGCAAAACTAAAATTTAAAAACGAAATAAGCCACAATCTCCTTCTTAGTCGAGAGTTTTTAATCTTGATAGATGATGAATTTTGTCAAATGCTTTTGTATTTTATTGAAATGATCAATTTTTTCTTCTTCAACCTACATTTATAATAAATTAGATTGATGGACAAATATTTGAAGGAACTTGCATTCCTGGTATAGACCCAATTTAACTATATGTTCGTGTTGTATTATCAGGTTTTTCAAAATGTATTGCTGAATTCCATTTGCTAATCTTTTATTAAGGATTTTTAAAATTGTATGCATAAGAGTCTGTAATTTTGTTTCTTTTTGTAATATTTTAATCAGGTTTTAATAATAAGGCTGTGCTAATCTCATAAAATGAGTTGGAAATTATTTAGTTCTCTTCTTTCTATAAAAATCTGTATAAGATGGGAATTATTCATTCCATAAATGCTTAACAGAATTTGCCCCGAAACCGTCTCCTTCACTTTTTGTGGCCACATTTATTTTTCATAAAAATTCAATTCCTTTAATGGATATATGTCTACTTTGTGTTCATTTTGTTAAACAGTATTTCTCTTCTACATTTTAAAATGTATTAGCATGAAATTGTGTGAATTAACTTTTTGCCTTTTAATGTCTGTAGCATCTGTAGTAATATTCTCTCTTTCATTCTTGATATTGGAAATTTGTATTTTTTTCTCATCTTCCTCATCAGTCCTGTTAGAGGTTATCAAATTTTCTAATTTTTTTCAAACCACAAATTTTTACTTTATTATTTTGCTCTGTTTGTTTTTATTTCATTGATTCCTACTCTATTCTATGAAATTTCTTCCCTTTCTTTATTTTAGATTGATAAGCCTTTTCTAGCTTAACTTAGAAACTTAGACCACTGCGGTTTATACCTTCTGTCTTTTCTACTATAATCATTTAAAGATGTAAGTTTTCTTTTGTACACCTCTTAAGGCCACATTCTACACATTTTGATATGTTGTATTTTCATCATCATTCAGTTCAAAACATTTTATAATTTCACCTGTAATTTCTTCATATTGCGTTATTTAAAAGTATCTTATTCACCTTTCAAATATTTAAGACTATGTATACATAATCTCTATGATATATATACTTATATATATATATATACACACTTTTTTCATGGTTTACCATATTTATTAAATGGATCTTTTTACTTGAATGTAGAAGATACACACTTTGATTTGAAGGGAGTTATCGTCAGAAGTCTTTTTGTAAATCACTCTTCTTGGAAGTTCTTTTAGGCATATATTTATATATAATTACTTTTTAATGAATCCCACTCAATGAATTCCATTGCAGTCAGATAATATTATCTATAAGCTTTGGAAATTTATTGTGCCTTTTGTAATGGCCCGTCATGTGGTCTAAATTGGTGAACATGTCATCTGTATCAGAAAAGAATGTGTATTCTGCAATTATTTGGTTTAATATTTGATAAGTTTCAATTAGGTTAAAGTAATTGGCAAATGTGGCTCCAATATTCTATATCCTTACTGATTTATTATATCATCTACAAATTACTGAAATAAGAATGTTAAAATATTTAATTATGAATATGGGTTTGCTTCTCTCTTTAATTCTTTCAATTTTTGCTTTATGTATTTTAATCACTTTTGTGATTGTTACGGTAACAAATGATTGTCTTTTATTGTTATGAAATGTCCCTCTTTATTTCTCATATTGCTCTTTAACTTATGGTAACATTTTTTCTCATAGTAACAGAGCCTCAGTTTTCTTATGCTTGCTGTTTGCATACTATATATTTTCCATTCAGCCTATCTGTGACTTAATATTTAAAGTGAATTTCTTTTACAAACCATGTAGCTGAATCTTGTTCTTTTTTAAAATTCAATTTGACATTTTCTGCCTTGTGGTGGTGGTTTTTAGTCCATGTATACTTACTGATGACATATTTTATCTAAATTTACCAATCTGTCATCTTCTTGTCTCTTTTTTCCTTCTGTCTCTCCATTCTTACCTTCTTTTGGATTAACTGAAAACAATTTTTTTTCGTTTTAAATAATAGATTGTCTTTTTAATCACACCAATTTGCACTGTTTTTTTACTAGTTGTTTCAAGTATTATAATCTGTATGGTATTACTCTTTAACACTTGAATTTGAAATTCAATCACTTCACATAAAAAGTATGATCTTTACACCTGTATAGTACCATTTACCCTCCTCCTGTGTGCTATTGTTATTATATATGTTATACACCTTCCATAGAGTGTTGTGGTTTCTGATTAAAAAGCCATATGTACTAACAAAATTAAGATAAGAAAAATATATATAGTCTTTTTATATTGACCCACTTACTTACATTTTCAGGTGTTCTTCATTCCTTTCTATACCTCGGAATTTCCATCCTCAGTCATATCCCTTTGGCATGAAGAACTCGGTTTAGCATTTCTTGTACTGTGTGTGGCAATATATTCTTTCGTTTTTTTCATTCATGTCCAGAAATAGTTATTTTGTCTTTATTTTTGTTGGATAATTTCACTGGGTATAGAATTTCCGCTTCACATTTTTTTCAGGACTTTAAGATGTTCATCCACTAAATCCTGTCCTGCATTTTTCTCTAGCATTGCTTCCCTATAAGTGATTTTTTTTTTCTGAGTGCTTTTGAGATATTTATTTTTGGTTTTCAGCAATTCCACTAGAATATATCTGGGTATGGTTGTGTTTGCATTTATCTTGCTTTGAGTTCACTATGCACCTAGGAACTTTGTTATTGTTTGAGAAGTTGTTGATAATTATATGTTCAAAAATATATTTTGCCATATTCCTTCTCCTCTCTTTCTGGGATTTTAAATAAACATATATTAGATATTGTCCAATAAGTAATTGAAGCTCTGTTTATTTTTTAAAAATATTTTCTCTCCGTTTTTTATTAGCATTTCTTTTTTCCAGGTTTATTGAGATGCAATTGACATATAATATTGCATACATTTAAGGTATATAACATAATGATTTGATACATGTATGTATTATAAAATGATTAGAACAATACCTTTAGTTGACATCTATCACCTCACAGAGTTACAAGTTTTTTTTCTTATATTGAGAACTTTTAAGATCTACTCCCTTAGCAAATTTCAAATGCACAATACAGTATTGTTAACTATAGTCACTGTGCTGGACATTGCATCCCCAGAGCTTATTTATCTTACAAATAGACATTTGTACCTTTTGACCACCTCTACCCATTTCCCCCAACCCCTACTCCCAGCCTGGCAATCACAAATCTATTCTCTGGTTCTATGAGTTCAGGTTTTTTAGATTCTACATATAAGTGAGATCATACAGTATTTGTCTTTTTTTAATCTCACTTTTCTTTAGAATAGACAATTTTCCTTAATAGAAATTGCATAATCTAAAAATTTACTGAATTTCACTAATGTTTTTGATCTATTGTCTATCCAGTGAATTTTTCATTTTGGATATTGTAATTTTCAGTTTTGGAATTTCTACTTTTTAGTTTCCAGTTCTCTGCTGAGATTTCCCTTATGTGCCATAATTATAATAATATTTTTTAAATACTCTAAGCGTATTTTTCAAGCTAGAAGAACTTGTCTTCTAATTTCAACATTTGTTTCATCTTGGGGTCTATTTCTATTGACTATATACTTCTCTTGGGTCATTTTTGCCTGCTTATTTGCAATTTTTGTCATATGTGAATATTGTGGCTAATACATTATGGAAATGCTGGATTCTGTTTTATTCCTCTTAAGAATGCTTACTTCTATTTTAGCCAGGCAGTTCACACATTTGCATTCAAACTCCAAACTCTATTTCCCCTGTGTTGGGCAGCAGCTAAAATCTCTGCTCAGAACTTTTAGACTTCTAGCTTTTGTTTTCTGTTGGCCTTGCACTCTCCCAAAGGGGTACACAATTCAGTTTATAATTCATATGAAGATTTTGGGGTTACTTTCTCTGTGTCTTCCTCTTTTCCATGTTTCCCTCTCCCCTGACCCCTCACAAACTTTCAAGCACTTTGTCTGCCCTGAATTCTGTTCTTGGATTCTATAAATCAGTAAGAATGCATCATTCTGGCTGAGTTTGGTCTCTAGGTAAGATGTTCGAGTACTCTTGAGATAGAAACAGGATGAACTGAAATCTTTCTCAATGCATTTCCTTTCCTTCAAGGGTCAACCGTCTCTGTTCTTTGGTCTCTCTCTAAAGTCTCCAAATAACTGAATACTTTTTCTGAAATTTATCATTGTTGTCTGTGGGATATCTATGAAAGGGTTAGACAGATACAAGTTACTCTGTCATTACCAGAAACTGAACCTCTCTTTGCTACAATAGTTAAAACTACTTGGAGGGGTTCTCTCTCAGACTAGTTATCCACCACACCCAGAAAGACCCTCTTTCCTTTGTTCTTGGTAAGTTACAAACAGGAAAGGGCTGATGCCCCTGTAAAACTATTTATATGTCTATTATAAAATGATAAATAAAAATAAAGTAAAAATCTTGCTAAAATAGCAAGAATGGAACCTATCTGAGATCTCTTTTGTGGGTAGAATTTAAACTCAAGTCTCAATAGGTATTACAAACACAAGGACATCTGGTGGAGAATAGCCTGAAGGTTGCTCTGTTACATTGAAAGATTTGTTGACTCAATCAGTGACCTTAAGCTGAGACTAATTTTATTACTCCATAAAATGAGAGGCATTAATATGCACTTTCACCCAAAGGATATTATGTAAAGGTTTCTGTTAGGTCTGAAATGTTTGAACTTCTTTAAGAAAAATACTATGTAAATAGAAGATGTGTCTTCTAAGAGAAATCATTTTATTCAGTTTTCTAAACAACTCCCACAATGCCCTTTCTACTGATGCATAACTAGTACTTAATGATAATGCTATTTGCATTTTAGATTACTTTGTGTGCACTGGATATTTACTCTGATCACAAGAAGTTTATTGCCTTGTTGGGTGGGATGATATTCTGCAATCCTAATTAACTTTTGCTTAAAAGTACTATATGATCTTAGAAAATAAAGAAACCTTGTTAACAGTGACATATTTATTTTTCATCATACAGCAGAAAATTAATATGTAATTTTCTTTTGGTTTCTTTTGATATGTTCTACTATTGCCTTAAACCAAAAATCATATTTTCTTCACTTATATGTTATTAATTATTTAATTAAAGGCAGAGTATTTCTATGACCACAAACAGAGAATTTGATAAGCTTATTGGAATTAATCTCCTTCCTATCACTCTGTAACAACATAAAAATTAGAGTAATAGGTTCCAGTTTACTCTGTTGCTTCTTTCTTCCTGAATAATTTTTAATAGTACTCCAATACACTACCAAAATTTTCTCTGTGTGAACAATGCGTCTTTTTGGTTACCAATTACAACCAAAAGTCTCCCCACTTACAATATCTTGCTAATTCTTTTTGATATCAAAGTTCATGAAGCAAAACTGCCTGTTATATTTGTATATATATATATTAGATTCTGGAAGGAGACGTTATTATCTTTTTATTATGAAAATTATCTATCTTAGCTATTATAGTATAACACAAAGGTAAGCTAGAATTACAAAATGGATATGCTTAAATATATATGAAGTAATTTTATACATGTTAAAAGATAAAGTATTCTTAAAGTGACATCAAAATCATAAACATATTAATATTTGAGAAAATTTCAAAGAATATGTACCTAAAAATGAAAGAAGAAATAAGCACATCAGGCCTTTTCTTCAGAATATCAAGATAAAGTAAGCCAATGCAATTCAATCTCATCACTGATTTTTCCATTTACACAGTTAATGTACAGACTAACGTAAATTCAAGTCGTAATCTGGAGCAAGAGAGTTTCATACCCAATGTTACTTTGATTTTTTTATTTGAATATGCTTTATAACTACTCTGAACAGAAACATATGCTATTAGATCTGCAGTGTTGCTAGAGCTTTACTATTTAGCTAGTACGTAAACAGATTTCATTTAAGATAGAAATTTTAACCCAGTTCTGTTGTGTGACATGCCACCCGGAGCTGTCAAGTTGTCTTTCTTTAGACAATGACACATAGTATCTGTTTTTCTATAGTTAATATTTTGCTGAAAGAATAAAACTTTAGACACATCGAAATCTTTGAAAAATCATTGTATCTATTCACAGACATGAACACTTTATTGTGGGTAAAGTCATGAAGTATACTTCTTGTGGATGCTTGGGTAGAAGTGTATCTTTCTTACACAGGTTCAAATATATCCAGGCTGATGTTTATATTTGGGCAACAGATAAAATCAAAGGCTAAGCCACAAAGATAGGCTTTTGTGATTTATTCTCTATCAACGGTTAGAGAAAATTTTCACATACTTAGATCACAATTCCTTCATTTCAATTAAATTTAAAAAATATACTGACCCTTGTTGTTTTCAATGTCGATATGCTAGGTGCTACAGAGAACCAAAAGTTAGTGTCTGTCCTCTGGGAGTTTCTAGTCTTTTCACACAGTTACAGAATAAGCCAGAAGTTGATAAGAGCCAGGAAAAAGGGACAAGGGGATTTCTGGTACACAGCGGGCTTTCTGAGAAGGAAGTGAATATATCTGTAACGACACTGCAAAAGTAATTTAGAACTATACCCGGGAAGGTGTTGCTAAAGTTTGGAAGGAATTTATAAATGAATTCAATAGTTCTAAAGATTTATTAAACAATGTTTGAGCTGAGAATTGACACCATATGTTTCTGATTAAATTTTAATATTCAATCTCAATGGTTTTAAGATCACTAATTTCTGTCACTGAAGAGTTTTAGCAATATGGTATTCAGTGACTCTGATTCTAGACCTATAAAACTCATAGCAAATTATGCTATATTATGAACTGAAATGTTAATAATAGGAAGCATTCATCTAAGCTGAATGGAAAAAATGTTAAGTACATTTTTTGGTCCAGTGGCTACACTAATAATAACAGATAATCAGTGAGTACAACAGCAAGGATTAAAAAAAAAAAAATTACACAAGGTCTGTAATCTTTTATCTGAGATACAAACCCAGCTTTTCAGTCTCCTGTAACCTAAGACCATCCCATTGAACTCACAGTTGAGTGTCGTTTCTACTTCTATCATCAATTTTCATAGTACACTGAAAGCCTGCAAATATCTCTAATTCATTTTGTTACCCGTTAAGTAAAGTCTATTAAGCAGATCTTCATCGTTGCTTAGAAGTTTGTGACAAAATGCAATGTGATGATGATGATTATTGTTCATTATAATGTTGGCACCTGAGTAATTTTCTAAAACGTTTAGGTATGCTTTGAACAATTTTATTTTCCATAGCATGCTGATTCCTCAGAATATAAGTTAGCTTATGTAAAAAGGATTTCATTGTCAAATTACCTTGGAAAATTTAACATTAAATACAATTTTTAACTTAAACAATCAAAATTTTAGCTGTTGTACCTTGTAAATTTTCAACATGGGATAAAATACATAATACTTTATTAACTTATCTAATCACATGATTTGTTTCTGAACATGTAAAAATACGTATACATATCTATATGTAAAAACATTCACCAGAAATATTTTCAGCTTAATGTTATATACAGGTAGAGAGGAATCAGTAACGTGTTTCTGAGAATTCACTGATTTGAATTTTGATTTTTACCAAATGATCCTGATCCGTCGCTAAGCTGGATCTTTTGCTATCCTGTCTAAGCTCAAATGATCTTTAAAGGAAGCATGTGGCTCCAACTTACGGCAGATACAGGGATTGTGATGAAATTAAGGACCAGTGAAAGGAAGCAATCTGACTTGATGACCAAGATAGAGGAAGATGGGCACGGATGTTAGCTCAAGGCCACTCTTCCTCAGCAAAAAGAGAAGGATTGGTGGATGATGTTAGCTCAGGGCTGATCTTCCTCAAAGAAAATATATTGGTACATGTTACTGGTTTCCTATTCTGGCCATGCATTTGGTCATCTAGAGAGATTTAAAAAATACCAGTACCCAGGCCACACTCATGTCAGATATTCAGTGTCTCTAAGCGCAAGGCTCCAGCATTGCTTTTATAAAATATTTTTTTCTCTTCTTTTTTTAAGTAGATTGAGTGATAAAAACATGTAGCCAGAGTTGAGAAGTACTGGTGTAAATATACCTGGAGATTGCATGAGGAAGTCGCTATTCTCGACTTGTTTATCTAGACTTGTATATTAACCAGCAATTTTCCAATGAGACACAATACGAGAAGAGATCCTTCCACTGCTCCTGGCCTTCACTGACTGCTTTCTCTTGCCACAATTCTAATTATTTTCATGTATCTTTGACATCCATGCACTATATGATCTTATGTGTGAGGTAAATTAAAGAGAAATGGGCATTAGCATACAGACTTTTGTCCTATGTAAATGCCATCTTTCACACAAGAAGGAGCATGTACAATGGTTAAAAGCGGGGTTTTTAGCTCAGCCAGACATATAGCATTGTGTTGCCAAAAAAAAAATCACTATTTCTTTTTTTGCTTGTTTTTTTCCTCTTTAAAGGAAACTGCAAACAGTACTAACTTCACATGTTAGAGATGTAGATTCATATAAGGCATTTAGTAAATAGTACCTTTTGGTTATTTTAATCATCATCATCTTCGGATTAGAAAATAAATATGTATATACATGCAGAGATCCAAATATTTATCTTCTACCTAACAAAGTGCAAAGTCACTAGTATGTTATACAAAACTGATTCCTCTCTGTGTTTCTTCAATAATGATGTTTACTCTCCTGAACAGACACACAGAGAATTCTAAGATCTAGCCTCATGCAACCTTTATGATTTTTCATTACAATCCAAAAGAAAAAAATTAAGAGCATAGAATATTGAACTATAATCATGCCTGGGACATGGACTGTGTCTCTGCACTCACACTCCTTCTCTATCCATTCATATCTCCACCTCTTTTGATCCTAATGGTCATTCAACATCCACAGGAGTCGTCTGCCTCCTCCATGAAGATTTTCTCCTGCCTGCACTACTCTGCCCGCACTCTAGCTGTCATAACCCTTGGATTGTATTTGTACTATCTCTCAAATCAGTTAGTTCCTAATATAAAATATAATCAATATACAAGAGACTAGACAAGATAATTTCCCAGTCCGACTGAAATAAAAGGTTATCTGAACATATTTTTAGAATATTCAAGCCTCATTTCAATCAAAACCCATAAAAATATCCTAAGTCTGAGATGTGTGAATTACGTGAACGATATTTCTCCCCTTTTGAGGAGGAAATACGACCTCCTCCTGTTGCTGATATACTAACTTAAGTCAAAAGGAAGTCAAGAAGAATTTAAATAATTATTCAAAATTGAATATAAAATTATTTGAGGACTTCCTTAAGGTTGCCAACAAGCCATCATCCAGGCTGGATGGAAAGAAAGGAGTTTAGAAAATTGAAAAGTTTTGAGGACCTTGCCCTTATGGTGTGCCCTAATATCAATGTTGGAAGTGTTTGCAGAGTTCTGATGTGATCACCTAGCTGAGACCAATGCTGCTGCCCCCAAGGGTACAACAATGAGTACAGTGTCTTTGACTGAAAATTTTTTGGTATCTATACAAATTTTTACTCACCTTGTATGACGTTGAAATCTGTTATTCATCATAAGAACCTGGCAGAAGCTGACTGTATGAACTCTATGAGGTACATTTAATTATATTCTACTAGAAAGCTGGGATATTTCATAGCCTAAGAACAATAACTGGATTCACAGGGTTTTCTTTGGGGAGGACAGCCCTAAACAAAAATGTCATGTTAGCTTTCTTGCCATAATGCCGTGATAACACCTTTAACTGAATTTCTCATTATTAGAGTCACAAAAGCATTAGATTGCAAAGCTGGGTCATTGTCTCCAGAAGCTACCATTATAATACCTGCACAGGGGAAATATACAGGAATAATACAATTCCTGTGAAAATTGCCAAGAACGAACACGTCCATGGGTGATAAGTATCAGAGAAAGGGCAGAGACAAAGTATGATTATTAGGCTGGTAACTTCACGGGTAAGGACTAGATGTCAAATTCTATACATCAATGTGAAAATTGGTTATGATTTTCCTTTCTCCATGCTTTAAGCTCATCACAAGTATTTTTTTGAAATGATAACCAGGATTGCTTCTGTCAATTAAATTGTGAGGTATGTGAAATTCAATATTTTTGTGAAATCTACAGACACTTTCATTTATTTGCACTCAAGAATCATTCCAATAAAAACAAAAGGGATACACTTAATTCATCAATTAAAAGCAGTAAGTAATGATACAATAGCCAAATAGTGACTATTTTACTTGCCCTTCCTTGCTAGGCTTAGGGGATAGACATTAGATGTGATCTTAGTATCATGGAGTAGTCTGAATTCAAAGGCAAGTGCTGAATCTTTCTTAAGGTGTAGCACCAGGAAAAGCAATTTTAATTATTTCTTTTTCCATGTTCATTCCATTTTGTAAGATTTTTTCAGAGAAAAGCATATATTCAAATATTATTCAGTAGTCTATTCTATCATGTATGATTCATGAATACCACATTAATTTTACCCGAATAGTGCCTTTTCCTTAACTATATCTGGAGAAATGCAACGGCAATCTCCAATCAAGATTTAAAACAAATAAAATAAAAAGTGCCAAAGTCATCAGACAATGGTTGAAAAATGCAAGAACTTTAAACTGTTTGATAATAAATCTGTCATACAATGCACAAATTTATATGTAAATGTCTTCAAAGAACATAATCTTTGGGAAATTTGGATAGGTTAAGACAGAAAAAGCTACCATTTCTTATATTCACATATTTTTACTTTTAATTTATATCTTAGTCTTTTTCCATACAGGATTTGGGAGAAAATTCGGATGCAAGATTTTTGTCCATGTGTCAGTTGAAAGAAGATGAGTCTTCCTCATAGAATGAACTGGTGTATTTAGTCACTTCTATACATGTAAACCTTTTCTCCCCTCCACAGTGGATTCTCAGTCTCCCCTTTATTTCTAACTATTGCTGTTTATATTCCATATTACATCCTCTAATTTCCTTTTATCTTTTTTTTATTTTGCAATGTCTCAGTACGTGTCTCTTTAGGACAAGTTAATTTAGTCAATTACTCCAGCTTGGTTGAAGATAAAATCTTTAATTTATCCAAGCCTCCCTTTATTCTTTCTAGGATACTCTTTCCATTAATTTCATGAAACATTCTAACTCTCCTGTTTAAGGAAAAGCTAATTTCTCCATCTACATGCACATACACACACTCTCAGATGCAAATCAATATATAACTAAACTTTCAAAACTAATTTTTTCTCTTCTATTTTTAGATAATCATTTTTTTTGCATTTTTCAAGGTATTTGAAATAGTAATAGATTTCAAATGGAGAAACCTATATTTGTTATGAATTATGCTATTCTTAAACTGTTATAATTCATTTACATCCTAGTAAAACTAAGCTTCAGTTCCTCCCTTGAAAGAATACTTTGAAAGAGTGTAAAGACCCAAGATGCCTGGGGAATTATTGAGAAAGGCAAAAAGTGCAAGACTCAAAAGCTTGCAGTATTTGAAAGTAAAAGTGTCATTTCTTTCATTCATCCATTTATTAAAGCACTGCACATACTAGTTACTGTTTCAAGCATCAGGGCAGATGAAAAATGCCATCCTGATCTTCAAGTTGGGGAGAGAGATAGGAAATTTATAAAATGCTGCACTGTGTGCCAAAGGAATGCATATAAGGAAGTAACCACCCTCACCTGGGGCAAGTTTCACAAAGGAGGGATATTTTGAGATAGGTTTTGAAGATGACAGGAACAGCTTGAAAGTGCCTATTTTATGGATTTCACACTTCTGATGTATTATCTAAGTAAATCATTAATACAGACATTTCCTGTATAATTTGACATGTTTGAATGTCCTTAGGTACATATATGAACTACTACTGCCTCTAATTCAGGTGACCTAGAAGACATTATATCTGTTTCAGGTACAAGATCATTTGCTCCTAAATATGTGCTATCTGCTGCTTTCTTGTGTACACAGGATCTTTGTTCAGACTGTATGATCATAAGAAGATCATGACCGGGCCAGCCCAGTGCCGCAGCGGTTAAGTTTGCACGTTCTGTTTCTCGGTGGCCCAGGGTTCATCATTTCGGATCCCGGGTATGGACATGGCACCACTTGTCAAGTCATGCTGTGGTAGGTGTCCCACAAATAAAGTAGAGGAAGATGGGCATGGATGTTAGCTCAAGGCCAGTCTTCCTCAGCAAAAAGAGGAGGATTGGCAGCAGTTAGCTCAGGCCTAATCTTCCTGAAAAAAAAAAAACAACAACAAAAAACAAAGATCATAACCACACAAAGTGTATTAAAAGTGAAAAAATGATTAAATATTTCAATATTTTATTATTAGTTTTTTTAATTTGGAGGTTACAATATTTGTACACCTTCTCCAACTCCCTTGCCTGCCCCACTCCTGACTCAATAGCATCTTGTTCCCCCTTCCTACTCAGAGCCCCATGCTTGAACGTCCCAATAAATTGCCAGCATATTATTTTTTGCCTCAGGCTCTATTTTCTAGAGTGCCAAGGTCAACACAATTGTGCCTCAGGATGGGACTTTGTAGTTAGATTACTCAGCTCTCTAAAAACAAAAACTGCTGGTATGAAGTAGTAGCATAATTCCTTAAGCATCCACCTGTGGTGGATTATGATGTGTAGATGGAGCGCAAGACAGTGGAAGAGAACTTAATTTGGGGAACCATGTTATTTATTAGGATTGAGATGTGAAGAAATTATTGATGTCAACAGTACAGACCTTAAATAGTTGATTAAAAGAGTCAGGGAAGATGCTTCCCAAATCTTGCCTAGAAATCCAGGAACACTAAATTTACAGCCTTGATAGTTTTCCTATGACAAAGTCAGGACTCTGCAAGTGGAAGAGTGGGACCCTGAGACCTGGGATAGGGCAATGAGTGGATGAACTTGAGAATATAGAACCCCCAGTTCCAGCCCTTCTCTATTGTCATAGGACATATTTCAGTCTCCTCTTACCTGGAGGCTATGCGATGATTTCACAAGACGCAGGTGTCTTACAAGAAGACATTCACTTCCCTCAAGACGCACTCTCATCACCCCACATTGCCTACAGGCCATCACCAAAGTCAGGCTTCAGCACAGCCTCAAAGGGGAAACCAAAGCTATACTCCAGGAAGCTGTACTGGAAAAGTAATGGCAGTCTGGCTGTGTAGCGGCAAGAGACCGGAAAGCATGTATGGGTCTGGGTCTTGAGACCGTAGGGCTGGAAAGGGAAGTGGAACATAAGACTGATTAGACTCAGAATCTCATGAATCAGGATTTAACATTTTATAAAGAATTACAGGAGTTGGCCCTAATAATTTTCTGTGTTTGCTCTCAGAACTCTGGACTCAATGATGACCAGGAATAAACAAAGTAGGGGTACAAGAACTTCCTTGGCAAAATGTTAAAGAGGCAATCAGAAAGTTCTAGCATATGAGAATGTTAAATGACTTTTTCATGTATAGTTCATCAACTCACCACATGACCAAGGTCCTCAGGAGCAGATAAAGAACCTCTGTTCACTGGAGAGTAAGAAAATGTAGTGTTGGGGGTAAAGATGGGTACCAGAGTCTTTGCTAGTTTGGTAGTGACTGCACTCTGTAGGGTGAGGCTTTTTTGTAGGGAATTCAGCCATCAACCTCGCCTCTCTATTCTGTCTGGAAAGATGGGATTCTGGAAAGGCATAGTGCAAGTAGCAACAATTAATCATCAGCACCAAGATGGATCTAATCTTCACAATGAGCCATAGAGCTAAAATGTCAAACAAGTCCTGGACCCACAAAGACCTATGGTAGCAGCTAACAGATCATGGTATTCCCATTGAAGTGAGGCAGTCAGACAGCTGAATAGGGTACTATATGTTCTATATAATTAGAAAAAAAAATCGAGAGCAGGTTAGCAGAAGGCTAATAACAGCTATTATACTGAAAAATCATAGCTACTTACCCTGTTTCCAAATATAAGCTGTACCAGATACCCAGATGCACTTATGGAAGGGGACGTTGGATTACCTTGAGCGGGGACCCTACAGTTCCACAGCAAGTATATGTGGTAAATATTCCTCCCATTGTTCCTCCAAATAATCGTATAGCTAGTTGTCAAGATAACTGTGTACTGGGGAATCAGAAATATGCAGATTTTTAAAAGAATGTTAGATGTGGGGTTCTAGGTGACATTGATACTCAAAGACTGGAAATGCCACCATGGTCACCAGTTAGAAAGGGGGTGAAGATCAAGCAATAAATGTAATTCTGGCTTGAGGTTATTTTACAGGTCCAAGGGGTCACCTTGTAGTCACTTCCCCAGTAAGCTGATGTGTTGGAAGGACGTAGATGGATATAAGTACTATGAATGGACACGATGTGGGATATAAACATTGTAGACCTCATTTTCTCTTAACTGCCTCTTTACTCTCTCACAGTCAACAGCTTTATCCATGTTGATTTTCCTTTCCATTTCTACACTTGGATGAAATGTCCCAACAGATAACATGATATTTAGTTGCCTGAGAAGTTGACAAGGGGCTGAGGGACACATTTTGAATGTGTGAGCAAGTTAGCTCTGCATGGGCTAATTTTGACAATGGGAAATGGAAGACTGGAAGAAACTGAATAGATAAATGTCCCCTCCTTTCCTCTTTCATCAGTTGCTCTGTGGTGGAATTTCTCCTTGCAAAACTTTTGGAAAAGTCCTATTTTCCAAGCAAACATATGTCCTGAACAACCAGTTGTATCTGTTCATGGCTGTGTTAAAGGCATTACCCTCATAGTAGTGAATTGCACAACAATGCCCTTTGTCTTTACCTCACTTCCACCTTTCTCCTTACCTCACCAGCCTGGGCTTGGACTTTCCAGATAACATCAACACTTTGATCCATGTCTTGGGCTCTAATACAGAGGACAATATTGATATGAGTATTTAAAGAATAATTAACAAAACCACTTTTTGGCCAATCAGGTGGGACTTTTTGGAGGAACTATTTCACATGCTGTTGGGTCAGAGTCATTGAGCATGGAAAATACAGATTCAGGATTATGGGTTTTTTCTCAATTTGACACAGATTATATCATAATTAGCCAGTGTGGACAAAACATCATAACAATCAATATTAAAATGTTATTCATTTCTTCTGTCATTCACTTCTTTGGAGATCTTTTATATTGGCAAGTTGAATGAGAATTTATGCACTTAGCTCCTCTCAGCAATAAATACTCTGTCACTTTCTCTTTTGAATTTGTCGGTTCTGACTAAGCACTGTATCAATTTCTTCCTCTTCCAGCAATGCCATTTCCTCTCCTTCCGTCTCAGTTACTGTCTGTGTTATCAGGTAACCTAAGATAGTAAAAAATTTAGCTCACTCATACTTCATACACAAAGCAATTTGTGTGCTAGATTTAAAAAGGGCAGGTGAGCTGACAGAAGTACCAGGTCGCGGGATGTGCATTGGTGGCGGCTGCATTGCAGCAGTCATGTTAGCAATAACCAGGAGAGAGCTGGCAAGGGAGAAGGGCACTTTTCTGAAGACCATGAGACCATTCTGCCGCTTCAGGGTAGCCCTCAGGAAGCCTGAATCATCCTGTTTGTTCTTAATTCTCCTTGCAAACTGACAAGATCAGGAAGCTAGAATAACCCAAGGTTGCAAGGTTCAGGGCCAGGGATGAGTTAGGTCATGAAATTATAGCAAAAAATAAGTAAGGGAAATAATTGCTTCAAAATCAGTCTGTGGCAGAGGCAATGCTGGACAACATTAAATTTTTTTCTTTTTTCTGTGGGAACACAGCTAGACATTTTTGTGCTTTCCTAATGTTAGATGACTGAGTTCTGTTCGTGTGGGAGAAAGTGATGTATGCCACTTCCAGGGCTGATCCCTAAAACCTGCTGTGTGGCCTTCCACATAGCATAAAACAGAACCTAGAGGCCCAGAGAATGGCCTGCCTCCCCACAGCAAACCTGCGTTAGACTGTTTTGTGAGCCAGAAATCAACATTTCTTAGACGGATCTACTAAGATTTGAGGGCTGTTGACTGTAGTGGTTGGCCACTCCTGTGTGACATGGCATCCTTAGTCTAATCTTTCTCTTAAATATTTGCATTGAAAATGAGCATTAGTTTTGTTCCCTGCAGGTAGTAATTAGAGCAAAAGAGACACCAAATTCATAAAACCTAGAGAATGGTAGAGAAAAAGATTTCTCTCTTCATGCTGATAATACATTGTTGTTAGTACTCGCTTAAACTCAAAGAGGAGAAACATGTTTATTTCTTTTAATAAGAAATGAGAGCCCTGAATCTACTCCATAAAAGTCGATTCTGGTGACTGAAATGGATGTACTAAACTTGGCCTCCTAAAAATGTGACATGAGAATCATTTTTCCAAAGAAAATGTCATCATTGAGGACTTATATATAGGGAACTATTTACATACTCCATTTTCTTATCACCCATTATTTTATTAATTATTATATATTAATAAGCATAAACATAAATGAGTAGGGATTTCAAATGGGCACTCATTAACTACCTCTGGACTGATTATGCAATGTCATTTTACAATATGCGTATTATACATGACCAAATGTTTATTTTTGCAATTTTATGTTAATTATTAAACTTAGAATTAACCATTATGAATAATTATTAACATATTCTATTCATTGCTACCACCATTCATATTTTTATAACAGGGACTACATTCCAGAAAGAAAAACCTCATTACATTCAAATATCATTTATATGTTTTGGGCTTCAATCATTTAAAATATCAGAGAAATAACTAACATATTCAAGAGCAATTTAAAAACCACCCTAATTAAAATAATGAGAAAAGCAAAATTCTCATTATTTTTCCTGACTCTATGTTACTTTTCAGACATTATTTTCTTGATATAGACATTATAAAAATAAACACCGTGATTAACCATTATTTTGCAAATGATGTTGAACAATAAATTATGACAATATTATGTAACAAGGAAGTTTTGTTGGATTAATAATCTGTGACTTGTTCCATCAGAAAAAATGTTACTCTAGATTTTTTTTCTGAACAAGGTAAAATTGTTCAGTGAAGAGAAAGATAAAGAAATATTGGAAAATGCAAATATGTCATCTTAGAGTTCATGGGAGCCAAGAATATGGGCAGTCAAGCCCATGCTTTATGAAGCACACAGGTTGAAGGAAAAAAGATATATTTAATTCAAAAAATATTTTGATATGGAAAATATTTGGAAATGAGAGTTTATTTGGAAACAAAATAACTCTCAGCATTGTTCACATAGAAAGCAAAGTATCTATAAGATGTAATTATGAGCAGAGGGAAGAAGTTGTAGATAGGAAGTTTTAAGCTTAATAAAGGAAATAAAATTAAATCTATCTTAAATTAGAATGCGTTACCATTCGAGATAGCAAGTTGCGTTTCACTGTAGATAATTAAGGCAATCAGAATTTGCTAGAAGTGTTGTGTATACATGCATACATGTGCAGATTGCATGCAAAATTGGACTAGGTGACCTCTAGGGTCCCTTCTACTTCTTACATTCTGTGACTTTAAAAGTCAGAAAATCTACATTTTGCTTTTGATTACAAACAAGGAGTATTAAGCATTTTCATCTGATTTAGCTGTGAATTGGCCAGAGATGGAAATCTTATCAAGTACTTACAGATTTGTTGTAATCAAATTTTGTAATGGTTGGCATAAGGATACACGAGGCATGATGGAGCAGATAAAGCATCTTACATACCAATAAGAGTTAATAAACAGTAAGTCATATAGTTAGCTATGCTCCAGTAGAAATTGACCTTTTAGGTATGCATGGATTTTTCTTTATCCTCAGCAACTCAGGAAAGTAGCATGACATATTTCTTCTCTGTACTCTTGCACATAGCTAATAGCAGGGAACTATAGGAAAGATGTGCTCTCTCCATCCCTCTTCAATGGAGGGGTGATTGTCCAGGTTCTGGGAGCGCAGTCACTGGACAGACTTCAGAGATTGCCTGAATATATTCACTTACAGATGGAGGTAGGGTTATAAAGGCCCACTCATTTTTGCCCAACTCGGGACACTTCTGATGAGCCATTTTAGTTCCTCAATGCCTCTTGGGCTTTATCTAAAGCTAGAGTTTCTTAGGTTTGGCACTACTGGCATTTTGAGTTGGGTAATTTTCTTGAAGGGGCTGTCCCACATGTTATATAGGATGTTCAGGATCATTCCTGTCCTCTCCCCACTAGATGCCAGTAGCAACCCCTCACCTCCACTCCATCGTGAAAATAAAAAAAGGCTCTAGCATTATCAACTGTCCCCTGGTGGGAAGGGGGCAAAATTACCCCCAGTTGAGAACCACTGGGCTAAAACTGGCAGCTCTGTAACTTCTAATTATCAATCCTGCCCCCGACCCTGCCCCCAGGTGTTGATTCCAATGAAACTCCATAGTAAACATCTCAAACACTAAACCCAGTCACAAATTCACAGAAAAGAAGAAAATGATATTTAAAACTAAAATTGACTGGAGTCACCGGGTTCTTAGAAGTTGCCATTATTCAGCAAATCTATTTTCAGCTCCTTGCAGACACTGTTGAAAGAGGCAGAGATTCAAACCTCAAGTAGGAAGATGATGCTTCAGCAAGCCACCTTAAGAGATATGTAAAGATAGAAGCAGAGGGAAATTTGGGGAGTGGACTGAAGTGCTCTGCACAATTTAAAAGGAGGGTTTTTAAAAATTATTTTTAGGTTGCATAGGGACAATAGTCTAGTCAAAGCAAACATGGAGATGGGCAAGATCGGGAAAGGCTGGGGCCTGTGGAAAATTTTGCCTAATTAAGAATGAGGAGAAAAAGTCGATTAGCTTATTGGTGTTATCATGACACAAATATGCCTTTCTCTCTAACCTTCAGTAAAATCTGCTACTCCCACAAGTTCATAATTTTTGCTCCAAGTCCGTAAATGTAGGCTTGCGTAAAAACGAATATATCTGAAAAGAAATCAGCCATTTTTTTTCTTTTACCTTATTAGTAACACCTCATAAAAAGTTGTTCTATTGCTGGGGCAAAATGACTTTCAAATATTTGTAGCCTCAGATCATGCCTTTCCTGTCGTTACCAGTTGCTGGCCCTGAGGTATATTTTCTTGTCATTAGTTACATGCTTTGTCTTTTATCTCTAGCCAGACCTTCCTTCTTTAATCACTGTGGTTTCGTGTGTGAGGTAGACTGTTGTTGGGGTTCTGCTTTTTTTAAAAAAATTTTATTTCTTAATTGGAGGAGGTGTGGGTCAGAGTTGGGATTACTGTTCTCTGAACTTCTTCCAAACCGTCTGGGGCTTAAAGGCCCCAAAGTGAATTCAGTATCCAGGTGTGATATTCTCAAAAATTCAGAGACCTTGTCAGTCTGTGATGGGATGAGACATGTCTTCATTTGTCACTTAATAGAACCTCTTTGGATAAATATCCCTAGACTACAGTAGGTTTAAGCACTGTCATCTCTCCTCTCATTGTGGTTTCGAGTGAAAAGCGGATATCAGCAGGCTAAGATGTCCATTAGTCTTAAACAGCTCTTCTAGAGAGGTGCTGTTAAGTAGTCCGGTTATCTATTATTGTATAACAAACTACACCAAATCTTAGTGCCTTAAAACCATCCTTTTTGCACGTGATTTGTGGGTCAGGAATCTGGAAAGAGCTTGGTTGGGTTGTTTACCACTAATCCATGAAGTGTGAGCTTGGGCAGGTAGGGCTGGACAATCCATTTTGAAGATGGTGTCTTTACTCACACATGGGACACCAACGTGCTTCTTGGTCCATCTCTCTTTTTTCAGCAGTTTCTTATACTAATCTTCTCCAAACGGCTTAGGTTTCTCACACTTTCACCTCCAGGAAGAGTTTGGATCCCTTTAACCAGTAGCAATTCTAAAGAACTCCAGAGAAAGACCAATTTAGGTGCCTACTTTCCATGTCAACAGGTGTGGTCAGGGAGGCAGGATCCCTAAGAACACAGCAAATCCCACATCAACTTCATCATTGGAGAAAAGAAGCACATTCTTGGAAGGGGGAAGAGCATTATGCCTCTAATGTTACCTTTACAAACTGAAAAAAATTAGTTTTTAAAAATAATTATAGTTAATCCGATCTGTTGTGCTTCCCCACAAGTGGCAGTAACAGAACAGGGATATAACAGTATACGTAGAGGTAATGAATAAAAGTTTACATATGAAGGATGTTCCTCATCTGCATGAAACACTGTTAGGAAAACACTTTTGCTTCTTTTGATCACCTTGTCACCTTATCTTTTTCTGTAGACCTTATTCTGTTCACTTCCCATCTTGTCATTTCCTGTACATTTACTTTCCAAATCTAGCTCCTTATATTACATGGAGGATAGAGTTCTATGACCCTCAATAATGGAAGTCAAAGTCTTAGGCCCCAAAATATAGGGGTCTGCAACTGAGCTATGCATAAAGCATAGAGTCCAAATATTGATCTGTCTCTAAAACAGAAACAAAAAACTTTTCCCATCTGGGGAAACTGCAAAGAAACTTGTGGATCTGCTTGAGGCCCTGGGTAGGAAGGGGCCATCCTTGAAAAGTTGGAAATCCAAGCCATGGTACAACAGGCTATGGAATCCAAATTAACATCATAAATGAGTAAGTATATCTCAGACTGGTAAAGTAATATAAGAACTAGTTAGCTAGTGCTACAGTAAGGCAAATATATATATAGGTGTATATTTATATGTATATATATACACACACACACATATATATATACACACACACATACATATAATACATATCTCACCAGAGGACATTTTTAGGGAGTATCAATAGAATCAAACAAATACTCAGAAAATGCTCCCTAATAATGAAAAGTAATAAAGAAACTTAAAGAGACTTTAAAACAGATCTGTTTGAAGGGTATGCTTAAACAATAGACTAGACACAGCTAAAGAGAGAAGGTGTAAATTGAAAGGTTGTTTTAAGGAATGGCTCCTAATTTTCCAGATCTAAGCTAAGAAATGAATCCATAAACTGATAGTTGTTGCAAGGTCTAACAGGGTTTATGTAAACCAACACACACCTGGCAAGAACAGAGTGCAACTAGAACTTCAAAGGCAAAGAGCAAAATTGTAAAACTTTAAATGACAGATTACCTGTTTTAAAAAATATAACAATATTAGGTTGACAACACACTTAGCATCAGCAAAAATTGGAGTAATATTTTCAAAGCACTCGGGGAAAATAATGGTATTACAGTTTTCCAAGAATTTTCTTTTAGATATCATTCAAATTTGAGAGCAAAATATAATAGTTTTTACTTCCTAAAGCAACTTTTTATTTTGAACAATTTCAAATCTTCAGAAAGGTTGCAAAAGTAGTATGATGAACTTTGTATATGGATTACCTAGAATCACAATCATTAACATTTTTCTACATTTATTTTTTCCTTTTGCTATATCTATTTATCTACCTATCTCCATATAGACTTTTTTCCCTGAATCTTTTGAGAGTACCTGGCATACTCTATGACACTTCACTCCTAACTATGTCAGCATATTTTTCCTAATAACAGAGATTTTCTTCTTTGAAACCATATTGCTGTGATCACATTCAAGAAATTAACCTTGATATAGATAATACAGTATAATACAGGTATGGTACAGTCCACATTCAAGCTCCTCTCATTGTGTAATAATGTCTTTTGCAGTTGAATATATCCAAGATCATCCAAAGTCCAATAGAGAGGATGGCATTGCATTTGGTTGTCATGCCTCATTTTAGTTTGCTGTAATCTAGAACTGTTCATCTGTTTTGTTTTTCTTGTCTTTGACATTTAGAGAAGTCCGGGCCAGTTTATTTGTATGGTGCCACTTGATATGGATTTGTCCTATCAGAAAACACAGCAATTCCTTGAGAACTTTCTCTATCTTTTATACAGCTCCATGGTTCTCAATTGTGTGCCTATAACATTTGTTTATTCATTTAGCTTGTTTCCACTTTTTTGCTATTGCACATAAGTTAGAGAGTTCTTTATTTTTCTTCCTTGTTCCATATTTGTGTCTCCTTGTTTCTGCAAAGATAACACTGATACCAACACTACCAATATATTTACTCCTTTATTTGCACGATCCTACAACACACACATATAGTGTTGGGGATTTCTACGTCCAGAACACTATCAAATACAAAACTACCAGGAAAGAGAAGTGTAAGGCATATTTGTAGGAATTTTTTCCCCAAAATATGTCCCACTGAGGGTGTTCAGGAAGAGTAATGTGGTCAAAGTTACTTGGATTTCTGTGGGTTTTCTGTGTTGCTATGCTATCAATTTGATAGATAGTTGTTTCTCTAGGCATTTAATTTTAAGGTTTTTAAACCATCATGTAAGTAAAACAATTTTTAAAATGGAAAATATTTCAAAGGCAAAACTTTATAAAACAATATGCTTGGAGAACTCCTCTTCTCTTCCCTATCCCTATGTTTTGCAAAAATTTGGGATGGGACAGGGAAGAGAATATATATATATCCCTTTCTTTCTTACTTAAAAGCTACCTTACTATGTATGTATATATCAAATATACATATTATATGTATATTTATGTATATGTACACAAACACATACAAACATATGTGTATATAGATCCGTGTTTTTTCAAATACTTTCTATTACTGCTACTAATGTCACCATGAAAAATGTTGTGCAATTTTTATGGCCTTATTGGAGATGCATTTTCACAATAGGCTCCTAAAAGTGATATTTCTACATCAAGGGACAATTTCATTAAAAAAATAGTTTTGAGAAAGAAAATATGCAGGAAAGATAGCATGACAATTCATAGCATAGGTTCCAGTCCCAGCTTTGTCATTTATTAGCTGTGAGACTGAGGAAAATTACCTAAATCAGATTTCTGTCAAAAGAGGAAAATAAAATTTACTTCATTAGGTTGGTCGTGAAGATTAAAGGAAATGATTTGCATACACATAAACTTCCTAGTGCAATGTCTTTCATTAGCCAATGATTGTAAACTATAACTATTGTGAATACAAATTATACATAAAGTATTTATATCTTTTGTTATTTGGAGAGATATTTGATGAATTCTCTTACGTTAAACTCTAAAGTCATAAATTTTTCTTTATGAATTTCTCTCATGTAAAATTATACCCTGAGTGAGTCATGTTACTACATCAAAACATGATAATTACAGGTTTAGAATGAGGCAGGTTTTTTATATGACAATATATATTTTCCAGGGTGTTCTATAATCATTCAAAAATGTAGCAAAAATATTAATCACGTATGTAAGAAAAAGAAATAAATAAATAATATAACTCTACCCACTTCAAAAAAAATACTTTCAATTTTACAGAGTCCCTTCTAGTTCACAACATTTGTGTTTAGAGCAGGGGGTCTGCAAACTTTGGCCCTTGGGCCAAATGAGGCTGTCACCTCTTTCTGTAAATAAAGTTTTATTGGAACACAGCTATCCTTCATTCATTTGCATATTGTCCAAGGCTGCTTTCACACTACAACAGCAGAGTTGAGTAGTTGCAACACAGACTGTACATCATGCAAAGCCCAATTTATTAACCATCTCGCCTTTTACATAAAAAAGATTGCCAACTCCTGCTTTAAAATTATAACATGTACAGAATTTTGTATTGTTTTCTTAATATTTCAAAACTATTTTCTAATTTTTATAATCTGAACACTTTTTCAAAGTATCCACTACTCATTTGTCAGCATGGAGTCCTGTAATTTATTTAGCCTCTCCTCTTTATTAAAATATTGGGTTGTTTTCATATCTTGAATTGTATAAAATATTCAGTGAACATCTGAAATCATATAGGACTTTTTCCTATTCATTTTAAATATATATATATATATATCTTTCTATGAAAAAAATATATGTATACATTCTATAGAAAGAAATTTCTGGGTCAAAGGGTGTGATCATTTTCACATCTCTCGATCTCTTGATCTATTTGGCTCTGCAAAAAGGTTTGAATTACCTTCCAGTAATAGTGGAAGGTATTGGAACTCCAATTTCTACCACTTGAGCTCTAGAATTGGACAGTATTATGTTTTAAATTTCTATTTAATGAGTTAAAATTGAATCTAAATATTTATTTACTTTGCATATATTTGATTACCAAAAGTCTTGAAAATTTTTTGTCTTTCTTTAATACCCACATTTGTTGGCATGTTTAAAATCCATTCACATCCTTTCTCAGGTTTTGTAGATTTTTTTTTTTCCTCTGTGAATCCGTGCAACTTCAGGCTAATGGAAACCGTGAACAGGCAAGGTCTGCCTTAATCTAGGGTGAGTATGAGAGTCAGTTTGGATACTGGCAGCCAGGGAAAACCTTGATCCAAATCAACTCAATATTTATTAAACCTGTTCTGTTGCAGAAATTGTGCTAGGCAGTTAGATAAAAGAATGAGCCAGACTCTATCCTCGTCCTCCAGGAGTTACATTCTCTGATAATTTAGGAACTAATGATGGTACATCAAGATCTTGGAAATTCTAAAGTGAATGTATGCTTCACGGGTACCACTTTGCCTTTTTTTTTTTGTCTCTCTGGATCATCATTAACATTAGTTTCTGCTCACAAATAATTTTAATTAGTGTTTTAAAATCTTTATACGATACTTCGTAGATTATAAGATAGGATAATAACTATATGTTGTTTCATGTTGACAGGAGAATATTTTTCGTATTGGGAAGGGGAAAAAACTTGGTTTAGGCAGTTAGAAATATTGGCAATGTGCCCAAACCAAAATATTCAAAATGCAAAATTGATAAATTTTCCATTTTACTTATTAAAAATCTGTACTGCCTCGTGAATGATTTTTTTCATCACCTGTCACTTTTCCATATACCTGTTGAGGATATTGCTTCAAGTTTTAAGAGCCCATAACGAGTTATGAGTGACAAAGGCTAAATTTGAGATTCATTCAGTACACTAGATTTTTCAAGTTCCTTGACACTCGTCAGCGGCCAGCAGAGCTGCCCCTCCAAGCTTACAAATCTGACTGTGACCATCTCTTCCCAACTATGCATTTAGTAATGTCATGTTAGTGGCTTGAAATAAACCATGGGAGGAATGTTTACACCATGGAAATTGGCAAAAGCTATAAATCAGAGCTCCCTTTTTTGCTCCACCCAGAGAACAGCTTGTTAAACATTCACAAGTGAGCCACTGCTTTTGGTCTGACATAAATCAGTTCCTTAGATATGAGAAACACATTAGGAAATTCATAGTTTCCTTCTAAATTATACGAGAATTGTTCTTTCAACCCAAACTAGCATCTATTATAAACTTGGAATCAGCAATATTCTAAATTTTCCTGTAAACATCCACAAGCCTGAGACTCATTGTCAACCTATAGATGGTGATAACCATACATATAAGGAGGAGGGAAGGCATGATGTAGAGACAAGGAGAGGGAGATAAGGGAAATCTCTGGAAAACTATACGCAATTAAACTGTACACACTTCACCTTACAATACCCCAAATCTTGGTGTACTGTATCAGTTCCTAAATTATCAGAGAGTTTATTCCTAGAGGACAATGATGAGTCTAGCTCATGCACAATTTCTACAAGAGAGTAGATTTTGTAAATATGGACTTGATTCGGACTGAAGTTTTCCCCAGCTCTGTTGCCTAAAATGATTCTCACATTAACTCTGATTAAGCAAGACCTTCCTTCCCTTTACACAACCTCACATTCTATTTTCTGAAAATAGAATATGAAGTTGCACGTCAGATGTCTTTACCTTTTTCTTTATTAATAAGATATTCATTTCAAAGGCTGTTTTCACATCACTATTCCACTTTAAATTCTTAAACTTGCAGGTATATTGTAACCAATAAAAAATTAATCTACCTAAAGATATGTTTGATCTGACACACTTAAGAAACAGTGTGGTGAACTCCTGGTCTCAGCTCTTATCATATAGGCATAAAAATACTCAGTCTTAAAAATCAGGTAGAGTTCCTGAACTCTGATTCTTACTTTCTCTCTTTTTTCTTTCACTTATTTTTTAACAAAATGGAAATAACATTTCTTTGTTATTACATTAATAATGTCCATTTTAGAACTTTTTCCTGATTTTACAGTTTCCTTTGACTCCAACCACGGAAGAATTGGAGCGTAGTCTTCCAGTTACACATTTCTTGTCCAAGTAGTTCCCCAGTTGCTAGGGTTTCTCTCCCATCCTTTCATCAAACTGATAGGAATCTACTTCTTATAAAGGAAGTACAAAATCAGATGGTTTTGTGTGCTATAGATCTTCTGCTTGCAAAGGAGACTTCACAGGAGGTTGCCTCAAGCTAGGGTTTTCCTGTAGAATGCTACCATGTTACTTGACAAGCAGAGCACTTCACAATGCTGGAGCTTGTAGGTATGTGCCACTCCTCTTAACCTCTCCTCACCAGAGCAAAGCCCTGAGCGCAGACTTCTCTTTGGTCTGAAAAGAGGCTCTGGAGAGGGCAGTAGCTGATTTACAGATTCTGATGAATATCAGTAACTAACAGCAGGATCAAGGCTAGATGGAGGTAGAATTATCAGGGTAGGAGCGTAGGAACTATACACCAGCTCTGGCATTCCCTTATCAAATAATCATACATAATTAAATTGGGAAGGGGAAAATGCCTTTTTTTAAACAAGCACAAAAATTATTATTTTGGAGACTGGTAGAATGTAAGCAAGCCAGCTATTCATGCCATACCCAGGAGCTCAGACAGAACTAAATTATGCTTCAGATTAATGTATCGGTCAGTTCAAAGGTTAGACAAACAGCTGTTTCTCCAGGAGACACACTACAAAGCTTAACTATTCATTGGAAGGTCTGTAATGGTCTCAGTGGATTCCCAAAGGAGCCACTGTTATTTGTTTCTGATTGGGAGATACCCCAAACTGACTCCATGCTGCTGATGACCTCTATTGCTAGGGCAGGAGGGTGAAACTCTGGAGCCAGTGCGATTTTACCAGTCTCTGGGAAAAAAAAAAAGAAAAAGAAAAAAACCACCCACACATACAACATTTCTGTACTGACTCAAAGATTGTCCACAATTCTGCAGTTTGGATAGGTGAAAGAATGCTGGAGAGTCAAGAGGTCTACTCACTCATTTCTGCAAAAATGTAAGATAACTTAAAATAGAAAGCTATTCAAGAATGTAACTTATAGTAGTCAGGTTTGAGCTGATGCAAAACTATGTAACTGATGGCAAAAAGAGGAATGGAATACGTTACATCTTTATCCAATATTTACCATCATTCTCCTGGTGATTTTGAGATACTTAATAACTCCGTATGAAACAGCTAATTGTAAATGAAAAACAAAACAAAGCTCTAAGAGAAAGACACAAAAAAGAAGAGGAGAATTTAAATTAGAGTTGTAGATTGAAATATTTATTTGAATGTGATTATATTTAAATTAAAAAGTATTAAAATTCAAGTCTCAGAAAGACAAAGAAGTAAATTCTTGAAGAGTTTCTGAGAGCTTTTTAGGAATTCCTCCATGATGATTTCAAGATTCCAAGGATGTAATCAAACTTTTTAAAATTTTACTCAGATATTCATTATTTACTCACTGCGAGACACTTGCCAGTAGTCGTTAACTTTTATCTTTATGCTCATTTACCAAGGTCTTTTTGGATTTTGTCTCATACACAAATTCTATTTTGTTTTGAGATTAATAAAATCCTCACAAACTTTGTTCCATTCCCACAAGGTCATTCAATGTTTGCTAAAAGCAAAATAAAAATGTTGAGTTCTTATTAGAAAGAGAGCACCTGGAGATTTAGGGGAATAAAGGAAGAAAGTTTCTTAATAAAATGTGACCTCTACCTAGAAAAAGCCCAGCATAGAACTGTCACAATTTTCCTGGGGGGGAGGAGGTGATGCAACTCAACTATTTATTTATCCTTGTATCAAATATGTATTCATTAGGGTACTCATTAATTTATTCAACAAATATTTACACACTCTGTCTCAGAGTGAGTGTGTTAGAATAGATCTTTAACAGTTATGAAACAATTATATAATTCTTGGCTTGCATCAGTGTGAAGACAATTAAGATGGCATAAGAAGCAGTAATAGAGAAATGAGATTGGCCCTTGGGGAGAATTTGGAGTAGTTAAGGGAACCACTTGGCTAAGAGTACCTCAAAATTGAGCTTAAAGACGTGAGAGAACAATAGTGCCTCTGACAGAAATAAGAATGTTTAGAAGGAAGGCAGTTTGAGGGAATGAGAGTACCAAATTAAACACTTTAATCCCAGTAGCATTTCAGTGGGTAGGTAAAAATAAGAAACCTAAAACTTGGAGAGTGCAAAGACCTAGAGAGGATTTTGAGAGTCATACGTTGATAACTTCACTAGAGAATCAGCAAGAGGTGAATAAAAGGATTTTTGAACAATTAAAATGGCCCAGTTACATTTAAAAGCTCACCTTGGCAACGAAATGGGTTTATTTTATCAACTGCACCTTGAAGTTCACGTGTAATGAAAACCCTCACCAGAGGTTACCTGGTTCTGAGAATTGTCACAGTGGAAGATCAGACAATCTTCTGTTTGGCCAGGGTGTAAACCAGGGCTGTAGAGAAGTTGATGAGAAGTGGTACAAGCCAGGGAGGGAGGAAACCAAAATCAGAAGACAACCCTCTGTCCCAGATGTATTTATTGAGATCATGTGACTAGAGAGGCCAACGAGGAGGAAGAGCAAGTTCAAAGAAACTACCAGAAAGGGGTGCAATATAGCCTGACGGAAGAGCAGTCCTTTAATCAATCCCCAAACACGAAGAGATATTCAACAGAAATGCAAGTCCATGTACACATATGTGCACGCACACACGCATGCATGAAAACTCCCTGTTGCTTCACCAAACACAGATGAGAATAAAGCAGGAAATGAATTTATCCCCCACGGAAATTAATAAAAGACCAAGTAAACAGGATGCCTGTGGTTCCTCAGTCACTCTCAGTCGTAATTTTTATCATCTGTAAAATGAGGCTACTCTACAGATAAAATGAGATATTCTATGCAAGCCTATTATATATATATATATATTAGATGTTGACTAGAATTAGATGTTGAATTAAGGGGAGGGGAAGCTGAGACGGCTAATGAGCTCTTCATTTTTTATTCTGAAACCCTCAGGTGCAAGGAAGTATGCCCTATTCATCTTTCTATCCATTGGACCTAGAAAAACATGGCTATCACATTGGTATCTTAATTAATTAAATTAGTAGAGGGATATAATTTGGTGGTGTATTTCAAATGAAGAGCTATATTATGATTATAAAAGATGCGCTCAGGAACCAAGAACAAGATCTCTCCTTAATCCATTCCTTCATTCACAGATATTTATAGAATGTCTACTATGTGCTAGACCCTTTTCCAGGTGGCACAGATACAAAAATAGACAGGACTGACAAAATCCTTCCTATCACAGAGCTTAATTCAATTAGAGAGGACATACAGAAAATATAAAGTTGAATAAGGTACAAAACATTGAAGTGTCTATGGGAAAGGTTTTTGAAGCATACTGAATCATATGAAAAAAGTCAAGTTTAAGGAAGGACAAGGAGGTGGTATGAGATTACAGCAGAAGGAGGTTGAGAAAATAGGATGTGGCTGCAACAATGAAACTAGTTTCAACAGGCATAATCAATTAGGCTAGTTTTAAAGCAACCAAGTGGGTATGGAAGGATGAAATGGGTTAGATCAATCATTCTCAATCTTCTAAGAACCTGTCAAACATGCAGATTCCAGGACCCATCCCAGAAATACTGAGTCAATAGGTTTGGATGGGACCTAGGACTTACAGTGAATCAACATGCCAGGTGATTCTGACGTGGTTAGTTCCCAGACCTCACTCTGAGAAACAGTGAATTGGATTGAAAATTGTTTAGTGGCTCATTTGGAAGATAACTGTGTGTCATAGGTGGGATGCTAGGGATGAGGGAAATTGAATTGATGCATTTTATTGCCTGAAATGAGCACTTGTTGACCTGAATTTATGCAAATTTTTTGCCTAATCTGCTTTTCTCCTGAGTTCTAAATAATTTCAAAGTAGATCTTAAAGTTTTGTATAAGACAGGGTTTTAAGACTTCATTTTTGTAGAAACTGGAGGAAAAATACATTCAGATGAATTAATTAAAGGTACTGCTCACAAAATGCTATTTTAGGAAGAGGAATATAAAGGAAAGGGAACTATGGCTGTCAAGATCTTTCCCTCTATGTTACATTTTCTCTGGATTAAAAAGAAGAAAAGTTTTAGTTTATATTTTAATTTCTATTTACTACAGAAGTTTGCAATCTTGTGGTACATTTAACCTTAAGTTTATGACAAGGTTTCTAAAACTTAGGAAGTCCCTGATTAGAAAAAACTGTATAAGTAGATGATATATTTCAGTTGTAGGAAATATCTATCTATTTCTATACCCTAAAAATAACTGGGTATTTTTAGGAAAAAAAGAGAAACTTCTTCTGGTCTTAATATTAACTTAATTTTTTCAAAAATAAGATAGTATTCAGCTTAAACTATTGACATAATTAATTTCAATCAACATTTTTGAATTTGTGACATCTCCCAGTCTGTTTCTGTATGAGATTATGAAAGAGAAACATGCTATTATCTTAAATACATGCAATCAAATTACAGCTTCTGTCTCTTTAAATAGATTGTGGTTTGGCTACAAACTCTCAGACTTTACAGGGCTCCTGAAAATATTAATGATTAACCAAAGGAGGCACAGGATGAAACAATTTGGTGCCTTCAGTTGGGAGTCAAGACACTCTACTCAGTTTCAGTGAACATGTTGATAAGTTTCAGAGATCTTGATAGTCTTCTAAACGATGCCCCTATTTCTTTCATGAAATCTAAATGAACGTGAAGACATTGTGTTCTTCTCTCCCTAGGGATTTGGCCAAATTCTTGAGAAGGAAAATCATAATTCAGTATCTGAAAGCACATGAATGGAAAGAACAAGGAAAAATGAAAAAAAGAGATGTTTGGCGTCATCCTTTTGCTTTTTATTTACCATCTTTGGCTTTCCAATTCTATAGGACTATGGCTTGTTTCCTGTGGTGTAGACCAAAAGATTGAGAGGTTTTCAACTTAGTAACCATAAAGATGTTGAACATCATTTATAGCACCACTTAGCCTGAGGTAGATGGGTGTGGAGTTGAGAGTTAATCAGTCTGATAGTAGTTTCAATATTTTAATATTCAAGTAAGCCACTATCTAGTAGAAAATGGCTTTTGGTGTGACACAACAGACAGAATAAGCAATTACCACAATCATTTTACAGGTTTTTGGAAATGGTATAAAGTTCGAAGGTCAGTACATGATGTCATATACTCTGAAATTTCTTAATTTGTTGCTATGGATTTCACAAAAAGTTAAAATGTGATTGAAAATGTGATTGTAAATTTAAAGGAACTATTTTCAAAACCGTATTCAACATATATGCTATAGTGACTCCATAACTCACTTAGGAACTTCTAAAATTACTTAGTCAGTCATGCTATTTTTGAAGTAAATCTGATTTTTCAAATTGTTAAGCTACTTAGAGGTTAAGAGTACATCCGTGGATTATATTATAAACTCCCAAACTTCCAGTTTTGCACTCAAGGGACCCTTAATGAATACATTTCCAATTGAAGAAACGTCTAATTTCATCAGAATAAGAATACAGGTTTTGACTGGAAAGCACTGTGATTAACACAGCAATGTCACCCCTACCCACCCTTCCTAACCCAGGAGCCTTCATCTCAGCCCAAGTCAGGAATGGTTGATCCATGCACTTCACACTGGGAGTAGAATGAAGATTCGTTCTTTAGTGGCAGTAGAAAAAATACCCTGTAGGCAAAGCTTTTAGGGTTGACATTACATTACTTTCTTCCTTTTACCAGTTTACTGTTCCTTTCTTAGACCTTTCTGCTCACATTTGCCATAGAGAGGGTGCTAATTCTCCCTTTTAAAGGAACAGAATGAAACAAAGGGGCCCACCCTGTTGTGGGGGTGAGCTCTGATTGTGGAGAGTAACACTAGCAGCTTGTCCTGCTGACTCTTGCTGCACAGTCCTAACAATTCTCTTTACTAAGATCTGAGGATAAAGAGAGCTCCAAATGCCACCTCCCTTCCAAATCCCAGGGATTAACCCTGTTGGTATTTGCTCTTCGTGTCAAGCCAGCCCCAAAGAGCAGGCAGGGGCAGTCAATGGCATAAAGTCAGCAAATGGGGACAGTTGCCCAACTTTCCTCATTCTCATTGTCTGCAGTGATAACATTGTAAGTTTGATGTCAAAACACTGGGGGCTTCCACCTTCAGAGGTGTGAAAATAATAATGATAATACTCAACTAACTCAGACTTCTAACGACCTTGAGTGATTGGCAAAAGTTCACAAATGAGAGTCAGGATCACAACCAGAATTAGAGCAAATTCACAGAGTAGTTATTCCTGACTTCAAATCTGAACATGAAACCCTGAACTGTCAGAAAAGAATTAGCAAAGTATTGGGTAATTAAATAATTTTTTAACTCGTGGCATAGGAAAGACAAGTTAATTTATCTTAATGTGGTTCTTATTTTATTTTTTAAATAACTAGATAACTCAGTGGAGTGATTAACATTCTGAAACAACAAATGATCATATTACTGCAAGGTCCTGACTTACTGTAAAGTCTCTAAGGTAAAAAGACTTTGAGCTGATAGTGAAATTCCATCCTGTGGTACTTTGGTCTGGCTCCTCATAAGGTAGCATGTCTGGTGCCCTGCTGTTTAGAAATGACCCCAAGGCAAAAGTGGAAGATGAAGTTTCAGCAGGAGAGACTGAGAATCTCAGAGGATTTGCTCTGTGAAGCAGGGACTCTTGCCTGTGAGTGACAATTTTCAAAGAAGTCTTCACTGGTGATATTGAACAATTGTGACGGTTTAGGTCTTTTGCCCTGAGATGGTTCGTGGTCTCTGCATTTAAATAATGTGTTGAGTCTGGATGGCAACACTGGAAAATTTTAGAAGCAGGAAAACATCATATGGAGTCTTGAAAGATATAACTCAGACATGCAAGATACATTTTCTCAGACATTCCTCCCTCTCTCTCTCTCTCTCACACACGCAGACACACACACACTTTATTTCTTCCCCCCGGGGAGAAATCTTGCATTGCATGAAATAAAATGGAATCTCTAGTATTTTCTCCCCCAAATATGTTTTCCTTATTTATCACATGAGAGAAATACAATACAATATATAAGAGACACGTTATGGAATGTTGGCTTTTCCAGCTGCTTAATTTTGCAATTTCTGTGAATAAAATAAGTTATAATAGAAAAATCCCAAAGCCAGTGATATCTCCATGTTGTAAGTTATCATTTAGAGTTTTGCTACTGCCAGATGATTTTAAACTTTAATATTGTAGACATTATCTTGGTGAATCATTGCATTTATTATGAAAATACTGGCTTGCCATTGTGAAAAGCTTAAATTCAGAATTAGGCCCACATTAGAGATGCTAGCCTCCAGTTGCCTGAAGAGTCAGTGGGAGAGTGGAGGAAGAAAAAGTTCTTTTGTATAGTTCAACTTGCCATATGGGCTCTTGTCTAAGCAAACCCTCCACTGTTACATAGGATGAGAACTTGGCTTTGGAGCTGAGTGTGCTGCTGAAATCTGATCAGCCCAAGGCCAATCTGCAGGAAGCTGTCACCTCCTCAGAGTATGAAAACTTAAAAGGGAACCACTTTCGCTTTCAGGGTTTTTCTAGACTATGGGCTATTTCTCATACTGAAGCATCACAGAAAGTCTCATCTCTTGATGCATTTGTATTGTTCGTGGTGTTTTGTTTGTTTTGTTTTGTTTTGTCTTGCCCCACCCTTGATTTCTCTACAAACCTCTGTGTTGTGTATTCTGGGCGCCCAAAGGCTGGCAAGTTCCATCAGCTAAGAAGATAAGATCTCCTGCATGTACTTTCATTCTGGCTGTCCTTCCCTTTTCCGCTAATCCTCTCCCCCCCTGCTGCTCTCTGACAATACCCAAGCCACACCCTTATTTTTGCCAGGATTCACAGAAGTGCTTTGCTTTGAAGTAAGCGCCAGTGATGCGCTCGTGAATCATTTTGTAAACACGTACATGCATTTAGTATATAGAGGTAGTACCTTCCTTGCAGAAACTCAGTTGAATCAGTGTTTCCCAGAGGAGCCATTTCCACCTGAGAGAATAATAAATCTCCATTTAGTAATGATCACATTGTTTCTTCTGACATCATTTCTTCTTTTAGGTGGATTTATTCTGAGGGGGACGAGGATCAGGTTTGTCTGTACCAAGAAAAATTGCTGAAAAGAAGTTGATATTGTATGAATGTTGATTGCAATATGGTCCTTTTAATGACAAATTTTAAAAATGCTTCCACTAATATTATATTTTCTCTTCTTTTTGCAATGTAAACTTTAATTATGGAGTACATTTATAATAAACTTTCAAAAAAATACAACTTGTGTATCAGAACATCCAAATACACAGAAAGGAAACATTGTTGGGGAGTTCAAGAAGAGTTAACACTTATTTTGGCTGTTTTTAAATGGTTAATAGACATGGGACCACTGTGGATTAGGAGAATGATCTTTGACTTAGAGTTCTTCCATGATTGATGTGAGATTTAAATAAAACAACAGTTGTGGAATGCCTAACACAAAACCTGGAATATTAGATACTCCATAAGTGCTAACTGAGTGTGAACTTGAATGGTTTTAGGTCCCAGATACAATGAACATATAATTGAGATTATTATCATAAAATAAGTCTAAGAACACTAGAGTTAGAACAAACATAAAAAGTGTTCATCTACTTAGTGTAATAACTAATGTCATGAATATTTTTTCTTTTGGTGGTTATATTTCCCCAGCTCACTTAGAAAGCAGGGGTGCTACAGTGATTTGGATCTTCCAATGTGGGTCTTGAAAAGGAAAAAGAAGGCACAGGAGGAGAAGGAAGAGGAGAGAGTGGTAAAGGAAAAGAAGAGAAGGCGGAGAGAAGAACGATTATATATTATGCTGAGCACCTGAAATAGGAAGCATGGGGGAGTAGTAATTAAAAACAATTCTGGGACTGAGACCACCTGGATTCAAGTCCTGTGCTAATATGTAAGAGCTGTGTGACCTCAGGCAAGTGATTTAATGCCTCAAGCCACAATTTCCTCTTCTTTGAAATGGGGATGATAATAGCACTTATCTGGGGTTGTTATGAGAATTAAAGGAGATAAGTCTAATACATTTAAATAGCACCTGTGTCTTTGTATGCAATAAAGATTAACTATTAATATATTAATTACCTCTAGTACTTATAACAACTCATAAAGGTAGGCATGTTTCCACCACTTTTTCAAAGATAAGTACATTTCTCACTGCGGGAAAGCTGAGAAATTGCAGGCTGGTTCCAAGGCCCGTGATCCTCCCCTGTGGATTTCTACTTCATGGTAAGCTAGGGAGAATCTCTGAGTGGTTCACAGACTACTGTATTTTAATATTGATGACTTAATTAGCAACATTGTCTATATTTTAGTTCTCAAAACTATTATCATGGTGGTTAAGGATATGTACTTGACAGATAGAACTTTGATCTAAAGTCAGACAAAAACATAAAAAAAAGAAAACTACAGACAAGTCCTCTGATGAACATTGATGCAAAAATTCTCAATGAAATATTAGCAAACCAAATTCAATAGCACAGTCAAAGGATTATACACCATGACAAAGTGGCATTTATTCCTGGATTGCGAGGATGGGTCGACATATGAAAATCTATCAATATAATACACCACATGATCACCGCAATAGAAGCAGAAAAAGCATTTGACAAAATTCAACACCCTTTCATGATAAAAACATTTGACATAACTAGGAACAGAAGGAAAGTACCACAAATAATAAAGGCCATATATGAAAATTCCACAGCGAACATCATAAACTCTAGGGTGGAAGACTAAAAGCTTTAACTCTATGATCAGGAATAAGACAAGAGTACCCACTCTTGCCACTTCTTTTCAACATAGTACTGAAAGTCCTTCCCGGAGCAATTGGGCAAGAAAAAGAAATAAAAGGCATTCAAATTGGAAAGGAAGAAATAAAATTACCTCTATTTACAGAAGACATGATTCTTATATGTAGAAAACCTTAAAAATTCCACCAAAAAAACCTGTTAGAACTAATAAACAAATTCAGGGAAGTTGCAGTATACAAAATCAACACACCAAATCAGTTGCATTTCTATACAATAACAATTAACAATTCAAAAAGGAAATTTGAAGAACAATAGCCTCAGAAAAGATAAAACACTTAGGAATAAACTTAACCAAGGAGCTGAAAGACTGTACACTGAAAACTACAAAACACTGGTGAAAGACATTACAGAGAACACAAATAAACGGGAAGACATCCCATGTCCATGGATTGGAAGACTTAATATTGTTAAAATGTCCATATTACACAAAGTGACCTACAGATTCAGTGCAATCCTCACCAAAATCCCAATGTCTTTTTCTTTGCAGAAAAAATATCCTAAAATTCATATGGAAACTCAAGGAACCTAAATGTTCAAAACAATCTTGAGAAAAGAGAACAAAACCATAGGCTTCACACTTCCTGATTTCAAAACATATTAAAAAGCTACAGTAATCAAAACAGTGCGTTACTGGCATAGAGACAGACATGTAGATTAGCGTAACAGAAAAGAGAGCCCAGAAATAAACCCATGCATATATGATCAAATGATCTTCAACAAGGGTGCTAAGAATAAACAAATGAGGAAAGGACAGTCTCTTGAATAAATGGTGCTGGGAAACTGGATATCCACGTGCAAAAGAATGAAGCTTGAGTTTTTTCTTATATACAAAAATTAACTCAAAATGGATTAAAGACTTAAATGTAAGGCCTAAAACTATAAAACTACTGGAAAAAAAGCCTAAAGGAAAAGCTTAATGATATTGGATTTGCTAATAATTTCTTGGCTCTGACACTAAAAAGACAGGCAACAAAAATAACAGCAGAAAAATGAGACAGCATCAAACTCAAATCTTCTGCTCATCATAGGAAACAATCAAATGAGTAAAAAGGTGACATATAGAATGAGGGAAAGTATTTGTAAATCATATATCTGATAAGGGATTAAAATTTAGAATATATAAATAACTCCTAAATCTCAACAACAATAAAAACATTAACTCGATTAAAAAATGGATAGAAGACTTGAATAGACATTTCTCCAAAGAAGACATAAAAGTGGCCAAAAAGCTTCTGAAAAGATGCTCAACATTATTAGTCATTAGAGAAATGTAAATCAAAAACACAATGAGGCATCACTTCACATCCATAAGAACAGCCACTATCAAAAAACAACCAAAACCACATAAAATAACAAGTGTTGGTGAGGATGTAGAACCCTTGTACACTGTTGGTAGGATTGTATGGTGGTGCAACTGCTACAGAAAATAGTATGGAGTTCCTCAAAAGATTAAAAAGAAAATAACCAGATAGTCCAGCAATGTCTTTTCCAGGTTTATATCCAACAGTGCTGAAGCAGAATTTCAAGGAGATATTTGCTCATCCATGTTCATTGCAGTATTAGTCCCAATAGCCAATATGTAGGTGCAACCCAAATGTGCAACAAATGATGAATGGATAAACAAAATGTGATATATGCAAATAATGGAATATTATTCACCTTTAAAAAGGAAAGAAATCCTGTCACATGCTACAATATGGATGTACCAAGAAGACATTATGCTAAGTAAATTAAGCCAGTCACAAAAAGACAAATACTGCATGATCCCACTTATATGTGTTATCTAAAGTAGTCAAATTCATAGAAACAGAAACTGGAATGGTGGTCACCATGTGGTAGGAGGAGCTGGGAATGGGGAGTTGTGTGACAGTTATAGAGTTTCAGTTTTGCAAGATGAAAAATTCTGCAGTTCTGTTGCACAACAATATGAATATAATTGAAACTACTGAACTACACATTTAAAAATGGTTGATGGTAAATTTTATGTTATGTGTCTATCACAATTAAAGGTAAAAATTAATTAATTACTATGAATGTAAGTATGGAGTATTGAATAAAAGAAAAATGTTGGGGAAAAGGCTTAGTTTGGCAACTAGTCATTGAAAGAAAGTCTACAAAGTAAAATATTTTCAAAATTAATATTGAAAAAATATTTTTATTTGAGTTCCATCCCACGGGCATTCATCAACTTTTCCTATTGTACAGCAAAATGCTAGTAATGGGTATTTAATAAATATTTGTTGAGTAGATAAATCTTCAATACAAATATTTTAAAGTGATGTTTTCAAATCATTACAAATTTATGTAAAACTTTCTCCACAGAAACATCTACTTTGTTAGCATTTTTCAAAAATTCTAAAGTGGTTGTTAGCTCTCTAGACAATTTTCAGAATTAAGCTGACTAAAACTGTTTGAGAGAAAGCTGTTATGAATCCATATATTAATTCAAGTGGGGGAAATCTACATGTTTGTACCACTTGGGAAAATGAAATTGCATGGTGCTTTGCAAAAGCAAGATGTTGGGGTGGGAGAGATAAATAAATAGAAAAAAATCAAAGATGGGAAGAGAAAAGAGGAGAAGGATGAAAGGAAGAAGAGGGAGTCAAATTAAAAGAGGAAGATGAATGTCTGAATAAGTTTAAATTTAAAGAAAACTATTTAGCACTTGAAGATCAGACAATAGTGGGAAAGTCTGCAGTATTTTAAAAGTAAACTCCAGAGCGAGCTCTGATGGCCTAGCAGTTAAAGTGCATTGTGCTCCTCTTCAGTGGCCTGGGTTCAGTTCTCCGGCGTGGAACCACACTGCTCATCTGTCAGTAGCCATGCTATGGCAGCGGCTCACATTGAAGAACTAGAAGAAGTTAACAGCTAGGATATACAGCTCTCACTGGGGCTTGGGGGCAGGGTGGGGGGTGGGTGGATAGATAAAGAAGAAAGATTGGCACAGATGTTAGTGTAGGGCAAAACTTCCCCTGCCAAAAAAACAGTAAACTCCATTGAGCTGAACTAGAAACAAAAAAGTCAATGCATTTAGAGAACGTGAGGTGTTTCTTCTAGTTAATACAGAATTGATTTGGTTTGAATTAGAATCGTGTTTGCTATGGGTCTTCACAAATTGAGAGATGGAAAAACTTGAACTGGGTCTAGAGAAGTAAATATAATACAAATTATTTCAGTTAGCAAAATTGTGTGTATGTGTGTGTGAGGAAGATTGGCCCTGAGCTAACATCTGTTGCCAATCTTCCCCTTTTTGCCTGAGGAATATGGTCCCTGAGCTAATATTCATGCCAATCTTCCTCTACTTTGCATATGTGTCGCTGACACAGCATGACTTGATTAGCAGTGCACAGGTCAGTGCCCGGGACTTGAGCCCACAGACCCTGGGCCGCCGAAGCAGAGCATGCAAACCTAACCACTATGCCACAGGGCCAGCCCCAGCAAAATGTTTTTTAAATATGAGAACATAGAAATTAAAACTAAGGGATAGCAAACCTCGTATAATATTTACATATATGGTTAATATCATTTAGAAAAGATCTACAAAGAACTCCTCCCATGCCCCAAGCTGTAGGAGACATTTTGAGGGACACATAAAGGACATATATGGTCCTTGCCTTTGAAGAAGCTCACAATCTCCATATACAGTACAGGAAAAACCTTGAGAGCAATTCACAAAAGTTATTCACTGGGACCTCGTTGAAAATAACCATGAACTAAAGGGTGTGGACAGCCAAGGAGGGGAGGATAAATTTAAGTGCAGTGATCATAAAAGACAGAGACTGAGTGTTATTAAGATTTGAGGAAGAGAAGAGAGAGTAGGAGAGGACTCTGGGAAGAGGAGATGCTCTACAACTGTTAAGCAGGCTATTCACATGTTTTTGCAATAAATGAAATGTTGTCAGAGGCACAGAAGAGGAAATCATAAATCTGGGTCAATATGGCAGACAAAGAATAGAACAGGTCTCAAAGACAGAATGCCTAAGGAAGGAGATATGGCGTTGAGGATGACTGAAGTTTTTCATCAAAGAGATGCAGGCTAGGATGCTGAGTGACACACTGACATTGTTGGGGATGAGAAAAGATTGACTGTAATGGCAGGTGACAAATCCACAGAGCACTTTTTCCCAAGGCCATATTTGACCAACTTTTACCACCTTAGTACATGGTTCCTCTCTCTCTCTCTCCTTTCTTTTGTTCTGCCACAAGGCACAGGCAAATGGACTTTGATAAGAACTCAAGTTACATTTTTAAATAATCCTTCTATGAGGTCTGAGTTGTTCCTGCAGATACTCACACCATTTGTCCTGGAGCCCTCTGGGAAGTTGAGATGTGCCCTGGTCTCTGAACTTAGCTGGTCAGCGGTGCTCCTTTTCTTGAGCTAGGAAAGTCCAACATGTGGCAGAATTATTCCAGGAAAACCTTTTTTCGGACTGTGAACACAAGCTCACAGGCGGATGGGTAGTAAAGTAAAGATCAATTACAAAAAAATTCTAAAAGAAAAATTCTTAGATAAAGAAGTGAATGGGAGAACAGGTAACATTTCAGGTGGTATTTTCAGAAATATTTGACCAAAAGCATTAAATATTTATTGAGCATATGTGCCTGAATTATTGGATTGTTTCTATCACCTATGTAGCTGTCAAATTTACTTTCACTGAATGTGTCTAGAAGACATTCTCTCTAGCCCTCACTTCTGCTCTCGCTGTCACATTCTCTCTTTGCCCTGAGCAAAATAATGCATTTACTTGTCAAGGCTGATTTTCTTAAGGCATGGAATGCACCACGCTTTGCTTAGGTAGCCAACAGGAAATTTCTGATAGGACCTTCGGCCTTACTGCATCACAGAACCCATTTGACAGTGGAACAATGCCATTGTGCTGTAGTTTGATTATAAAAAGCTGGTTAGATAGAAATATATAGATAGATAGCCAGCTTTTTATATATATACACACAAGAGAAAGGGCTATTAGGCACAGATCAAGTATTTTGGGATTTTTTTCCCCTATTTTTCTTTGTTATTAGTGAGGTTGACATCTTAAATTTGACCAAGGAAGCATGATCCTGGCAAAGGATTGTTATAGAAGGTCTCCAGAGGCTCAAAGAACACATTTCCAAAATTTAACTTCTTCCAATGATGGAATTAAACTAAATTCTTATTCGAGGCTCCCTACTTGTGTATAAGGAACAGTCATTAACGAAAACAAAATCTTGCGGTGTTAACGAAAATCTGACTAGATTGAGGCAAATAGCTATTCATATAAAAATATATAATACGCAAATAGTTCCCATAATATTTATATAGTTAGGAAATATTTCCAGCATATTCATTCATTTATTTATTCCACTAACATTTATGGAGCATCTACTATTTATCCAGGCACTGTGCATGGCATCAGCTGAAGAATACTGTTCTCATGGGGTTTGTATTCTGGTGAGAAGAGACACACAATTTTTGCAAAATGTGAAAAACACACCTAGTAGTTGTATAGTAAAGGCTTTTACAAAAATAAGTCAGAGAAGAGGAATAGACGTGCTGGGAAGGGAGTGGTTGTCATTTTAAAGATGGTATCAGGAAAGGCTTCCCTTAGGAGACAGCGTAGGAACGAAGAGCTGAAGGAGGTGAGCTTACATTCATGAGCCACACTCAAAGAATATATTACACTGTTTCAGTGGGTCAGGAAAACCATGAGTCCCTTAAAGGATTCAACCCTGGGCTAAATTTTGTACAAAATTGATTGGCATGTTAGGCGATCCATTAGCACACTGTGGTCCCACTATGCATTACATTAATGGGCAAAGTTTCTAATCTTTTTCTGCCTCAGTTTCCTCACATGTAAAATGGGGATAAAAATAGTACCTACTTCATTGGATTGTGTAAGGATAATTGTGCTGTTACCTGGAAAGTGCTTAGAACAGTGTCTGGTATGTAATAAGAGTTATGTAAGTGTTAACTCTTTTGTTATTATTGCTATTGCTTTTATAAACAAAGAAAGAAAATATGAACAGGCTACAACATCTCATAGATTACACTTTATGTTGGAGGCATGGTTATTATTAAACTTTTTGAGATATAAGTGAGAAGTAGTTAATTTGTTATAAAGTTACAAATGTTTGACCCTTTTCCTTTAAATACAGTGTAGTGTCTCACTTTGGGTTTATGAAATGGATCGAGTAAGTGTAATAAGAATTTTTGCGAGTGGGATGGAGTTTTCAACATCAGTGGCATGCTATGAACCAAGTATTGCTTGGGGCAAAGATTTTATCCCTTATTCCCTATTTAATCATCTTGGGCGGTCCTATTTCTTTTTTTTTCTTGGCGTAAACTTAATAACTGTTTTTAATCATCATAGAGCAACATTACATTCTGTAAATGACATATGAATTTGGAGAAGAAAGGAAGCATTGAACTAGTATACACTGACCTACAGGGAATAAATTGAAGGAAACCAGATTCAATTATCTAGTTACCTGGTATATTTACAGAAATGGAATGTGATGAAAATTCTACTGTTACTCTCAATAGTCTGCGAAAAAACAAATAAGATATCTTTCACAGAATTATTGCTTTGTCTGATGGGCTGCATGTCCACAAGAATAGGATCTCAAAGTTAAAAGAGTACCACTATAGTCACTGAAGGATGAAAGTCTAGGTTGCTGTATCAGTAAAACTGTTATATTCAGCAACACAGTTTTCTCCTAGTAGCCAATGCCAAGTGTTAATAACGCTGTCTCTGTTTTTCAAAGATTCAAAAAAGTTGAGGTGTCCAAAACCAGAATAAATTGATGCTCATTCTCAACTATCTGAAGAACAGAAATAGTTGTTCCCTAAACAGGAACAAAAAGTTTTAAGTAGAGTATATTTTCAACAACCAGAGCCAAAAGAGTAACAATGTATGTTTTTACTTCTTTTAAACGTCATTTCTGTTACACTCCAAGTCCATTTGTACCAACAGTAGCAACTTTCTTTTTTCCCATATAATCAAACATTTAACCTCACAGGGTTATTAATCACACTTTGCACTTAGATAGCCTGAGTTTGAAAAGACATTGCTTAGAATTCTATAAACAGTCATTAATCCTAAAAAAAAAAAAAAGAAAAAAAAACTTCAGGAGGTTATGTGCTTTGCAATTATTCTATTCAGATTATTGAGTTTGTAGAATTACCATAGGCTTGCCATTATTCATAGAATCCATGCTCATTAATGATTTTCTATATTCAGAAACTAGTGATAGGTTTGATACAGAGAAATTGTTGAAAGATCCTGGCCACTTTGCCGAATGCGAGCCATCCTTCAGTCTTTCACCTTTTTTCACTTTTTGCTTGGAGGTCGTTTTTTCCATGAAGCTTCTCTGATGCTGGAGTAGGTTCTCCCTATGTGTCCCATCACCCTCTGTGAGTTACATACACTGGCACCCACACATATGATATCATTTGTTTTGTAATTTTATTTTTCCAAAATAAGACTGTAAGATCTAACAACATAATTGGTTTTATTCACCATTGGTTTTCCAATTCCTAGCATGCTACTCATAGTAAACAATATATATTTGTTATTGAATAATGAATGCAATATGGCTCTGAAGTTCTGAGTAAAATTCAATCTCTATCATGAACTAACTGTGTGACCTTAGGCAAATCCATTAAACTTTCTAGGGCTCAGTATTCTCCTTTGCTAAAAATAATAATGTAAAATTTTGGGAGAAATTTTTATGTATCAAGTGTTGTGAGCTCATTAAATGCTATAAAAATTCTATACAGTAGATACTCTTATTAACTTCAATGCATAGTTGAAAGACTCAAAGCCCAGAGGGATTAAACAACCTGTGTATTAGTAAAGCAAGTAAGCAACAAAATTGGGAATCCAGACATTCACATTCAAAATTCCAGGCTGTTGATCATTGCCCTATATGCCTCCCTACCCCCTTAAGTGATTTTTCAGTTTTGTTTCAAAATTAATGTTAAACGGTAGTAAATTTTTTTTTTTTTAAAAAAGACTTTTCCACTGATTGGATCTGGGTGTGAAACCTAGCCCAACCTTTTCTTTTATAACTATTAGCTCTTAAATTGGTTGATATTTAACATTCTTGTTTATAAAAGAGTCACAATAATATTTATCCTGTTGTGTTTATCTCATAATTAAATAAACTAGTGCTCATAATGTACTAGCAATTAATAAATGCAATGATATTACTGTTGGAGTAATAAAAATAGTAGATATGCTCATGCAATTTGATTTAAATAAAATAATGAATGGTGTCAAAATATATTTTCCTGAAGTAGCCTATAATTGGGAGGATAAGGGATGCTCATTTTTACCCCGAATTATTCAAATTAAACATCAACAAAGACAAGTAGATCTTAAAAGTTCTCCTCACAAGAAAAAAAGTAGTAGCTATGTGAGGCAATGGACGTTAACTAAACATTGGTTAACATTTGGTGGTGATCATTTCGCGATATATACCTAATCAAATCATTATGTTGTACATCTTAAACTAATACAATGTTACATGTCAATAATATCTCAATAAAACTGGGGACCAAAGGATCTACAGTGGCTGAGTTACTTAGAAAATTGTGTTTTTCAGTTGCTTTGGGATAACACCATCCCAAGTCAATAGATTAGTCTGGGTTAAAACACAGACACTGCCAGCAGCAATAGAAAGAAAGCAAACCCTGTTTTATTTAATTAGACAGGTAATAGTGCCTGTAATTTACAGGTGAGGCAAGGGAGGCTCACGTGCCCATGGTCAAACAGCTAGTAAGTGGCAGAGCCAGGATTTGAAGATGATCTGTCTGGCTCAGAGGCTCTGTGCCCTTAATTGTTACATGACTTGCTATTTGAAAAGAATGGTTTTGGATAATATATACATTTCTCTACCAGGCTCACATGGCTTGACCCAGCTTCTGTTCATGGTATTCCACTCCCAGGAAGCTCATTAATTCACTCAACACTTTATTTATGATGTGCACAATTGAGGAGGATAAACCAGGTAGACATCACAACCTCTGAAATTAATTTTAAGCATGTCAGGGAAAGTCACCTTGTTTCACTTTCCAACAATAGATGTTTGTTACTAAAAGTTTAATTTTACAGTGTTCCAGCTTACTCAGTTTTCTTTTTCAAAATTAGCAGACCTGAATAAACTTGGTTTTCAGATGAACTGGACTAAGCTGGCCACAAAGCAGAATCTTCTGAGAGAGAGAGAGAGAGAAGAAAAAAACTTGTTAAATGGGCATTCAGCCAGTCTCGAGGAATGAACACAGCATTTTCAGAGTCTTCGGAATATTAAGAACAGGTCATAAGTAAAAGAAAATAGGAAATAAGGACCGGAGGTTGAGAAGCCTGGAGTCAGTTCAGACTGTCTGAATCACTTATGTTGTGGTGGTGATTTGAGCTGACAAAATGTTATTGGAGGGATCACTCTCCTCAACACTGTTTGCTTTGGGAAGTCAGGCAGAGATTTATTATGGCTGAAAGCCTTTACAGCTGTCGGATGTAAGGGCTGGGTTAAGAGAGTTGAAAATATCAGCTGAAATTAATAGCATGCATTGTGATTTTGAATATTTGCAACAGTTGCGACGGGGGAAAAATAAAGCCAGAGACCACAGTTTTATTCTACATCTATGATTACACTCGGTTGCAAAAAAGTCATGATATATCATGAAAGGAAAAAGGGCAATTCAGTATCCACTGAATATAGTCTAGAGATCTGAAATGCCAATATACAGTGCAATTATGATAGTTAATCGGATGGCATTTTGATGTAAGTAATGATATTAGATTTAATATCTAGAATGATACAAAACAGGAAACACTGGAAGTGATGTCTTTCTAAAGAATGTTCACCTTGTAGAGTTAACAATCACTACTATAATTCATAAGTGTCTGTAAAGATACCAAGAAAAATATATTTGGAAGATGAAGATAGATAGTTTGATGATAGGCAGATAGATTACATAAATTGATAAGTACATTAAACAACAAATCATTCTTTTTATATCTATCTCTACATATGCACTTGCTATAATTATGTTTATCCATTGATCTGTCTTGGAAAATATAAGCTCAGTCAAACACCAAGGGAAGATTTCAGGTTTTGCTTTCATTTCTGCATCTATAGACACGATGGCAGAACTGCAAACATCTTAAAGAGTTCAACATACTTTTGTGATGCAGAGCTACTAAGAGCTAATGTTTATTATAAAACTCTAAGTATGGGAATATATTATACAGTGGTTGCTGAACTTACTTGGCTAGAAATCCATTTCTTGGGAAGAATCTCATGGGTTTTTTTCCTCTGAACACACTATGAGAAATACTGTTTCTGAATGGAATATATATGTTGAGAAGTTCTTCCTTTACTTGTCCTAGATAACTATACTCACCAGATACATAATTCAGAATATGGACACATAAGCATAGTAAAGACTCAAAATATTCTTGAATGAATCAATACCTGTAACAAATGAGTCAAACCTATGTTCCTATCATCTTAAGGGATATGCAACCTGTTCTCAGTCAAAGCATGTATCTGTCCACATTTAAGCAAATGCCAACATGTACTGTAGGATCCGGGATGCTAATTTTAATATTGACATGCTGATGCCAATGACCCAGACCACTATATTGTTACTGTAGCCTGGTGTATTATCTGACTGGCTACCACTAAAATGTGTTAAAAATGTGGAGGGAGGGAGTAATGGATATTTTGACCAGATGGACATATGGTTTCAACCAGGTGTGTTTTTATCAAAATGCGATTGTCATAGGATAATGAAATATTTCCCTATTTCCCTATACAATATAAGGATGCCTAAATCTTGTGTTTACCTTGTTTACTCTTGTCATTTTATTACTTTCATAATTTTAATTCAGTTCAGAAATAGGTTGAAAAAGTAATGACAAAGTACAGATGGAAATTGCACTGAAAGAAGCAGAGTCATTAACACAAGTGATTATTAATAAATAATTTTTAAATGAGAATCATACCATTTCACTCCATCTTCACTGCTTCAAACCCCTGCAGCTTCTAAGTGGTCCTAGGATAAAGACACACCTTGTCTGTTCTTGTTCTCTCTCTTCTAGTCTTGTCTCACCACCTCCTTCACTCTTTATACAGTTCAGCCAATCTTTTCTCATACTCTTTATGTTTCAGCCAATTAATCCTTCTGCTAGTTTCTTGAACACTCCACGCCATTTGTCCATGCTGTTACTATGACAAAAATGCCCTCATTCACCAAAACAAAGTTTTCCCCGACCTCCCCACCAACCCTCACACTCTTGTTACGTTGAAGAGATGACACTAAGTGATAAGTGAAGAGACAAGATACTTGACTGAAAGATAAAAGCAGAACAAGATTCCGCCTGTGGCTCAGTGTGTAGCAAGGAACAAGTGCTTGAGTTTAACAAATGGCCGCCTGCTACAGTACAGGGGCCCCTTTGCTATTCTAGCAACTTTACCCAGCATCATGTTATAGGCTGAATCAACCATCCCCCCAAATTCATACATGAAGCCTTAACCCCCAGTACCTTGAATGTGACTTTATTTGGAGATAGGGCCTTTGAAGAGTTAACTAAGGTAAAATGAGGTCATTAGGGTGTCCCTAATCCAATATGCCTGGTCTCCTTATAAGAAGAGGAGATTAGGACACAGACACAGTTAAAAGACCATGTGGAGACACAGGGAGAAGACGGCCATCTACAAGCCAAGTAGAGAGACCTCAGGAGAAACAGCCCTGAACACACCTGATCTCGGACGTCCAGCTTCCAGAACGGTGAGAAAATATATTTCTGTTGTTTAAGTCACTCGGTCTGGGGTACTTTGTGTTGGCAGCCCTTGCAAACAAATACAAAAAGCACGGCCTTATTTGGTAGGATGCTACAATTTAAGCTTTTTCTGCCCCCATCTAAGGACAGCATAGCTGTCTAATCCACACCCCAGTCACACGTATTTCCTCAACTCCCCTCTGTTCTAGATCAATGGCATTAGATATTTTCATGCAGGATGAGTATTGTTCACTCCTGACACACTATAATTGGTCCCGAAGAGAGGTATTTCCCAGACTAAGGGCTGCCACCTTAAAATGTGCCAGATGAGAATGTAAGGCATAAAATAGCAACTACTTCAAAAAGTAAATAGGATTATTCAGAGTAACTGCAATTCAATAATTTAGAATTATTTCTTGGGTATCTACTTGGTGCAAAGCATTGAGTAGTTACTGTGTAGTATATAAAGGTAAATATGACATCCTCCCAGCTGTACAGAGTTCACTATCTCAAGTGGGAGAAGAGATGCATAAAAGTGTTCTCTCAGACAATTTTGGGGTCATTTCGTTCAAGGAGGGTGACTTCAATTTGACTGAAATGGATCTTACTTTCCCGTATTGGCCCCAGAAATGACTCTGTTTTCTGAATTCTTAAATATGAGATTGAATAGAAAACTTCCCTTTTTTAATCTCAGATGATGTAAACCACATAGGAGTAAAACACTAGATTTTGATAGAATATTGCCTTTGAAAATTGAGATAATTTGGGGAGTTAGTTGGTAACTTTTAAAAATCTTCTTATCACTTACAATAGACCCAACACTATTCAAAATCCCATATATACCTTTTCACTTAATATTCCCAACATGTGAAGAGTTTGCTTTTGTTGATTCCTGCATTACAGATAAGGAAGGACAGATTTGGGGAGTTTGAGTAGCTATTGGGTATTGGGGACAGGCATGAACACTAACTAATAGGAGGGACTCTTAGCTACTATGCTACACTGCCACATGCATTGTAATTTGTAACTCAAATAAGTCTTTTCCCAAAATTGAGTGTCTAAGGAACCAAGGGACCCTTGAAACAGAGACGTTCTGTGTAAATATTCATTTAACATTTGGCACAAAATAAGGGTGGAAACATAACTATTTCAAGATAAAGCAAAGCAAAATATGCACTTTAAGACTGATTTCCTAATCAAATTATCACTGCATTACTAACAGCCACATAACGGGGAAACTTTCCCATCAACACAGCTTCGTGTTTAAGTTCCACATCAACACTCTTAGGAAAAACATAGCCCTCAAAGCTGATAGATTAAATGCTCGGGGGAATCTCTCCACACTTTGCGTATTGGGAGATGACGCTATTTTTTTGTATGTATTCATGGCTCATGGATATTGGCCAGTCTTCAATGACAGTCACATTCAGAACACGTTGAAAAACAACCAAATACCATTTTCATTATATCAGTTTAGTTAAAAAAAAAAAAGATTGAGAGAGCAAAGTACAAGTGATATTGAAAGTATTAGTGAAATGCTGAGTAGAAATAGTCTTTAGTGCTGAGGGCTGGCCCTTTGGCCGAGTGATTAAGTTCACATGCTCCGCTTCGGTGGCCCAGGGTTTTGCCAGTTGGGATCCTGGGCAGCGACCTAGCATTGCTCATCACGTCATGCTGAGGCAGTGACCCACATAGCAGAACTGGAAGAACCTACAACTAGAATATACAACTATGTACTGGGGGCCTTTGGGGAGAGGAAGAAAAAGATAGGAAATAAAAGGAGATTAGCAACAGATGTTAGCTCAGGTGCCCATCTTTAAAAAAAACAAGAAGAAATAGTCTTCAGTGCTAGTGGGACTTGTGCTCCTCAATAAGACACTAGAAAGATATTCCCATCATTAATCAGACTCAGTCGCCAACCCATGCAAATATCTAGCTATATTTCCTCTTCATTTTATAGACATTCGCTTCAAACTGAAATAATCATCATCCAATTAATGTTCTTTTATTAGCAAGATAAGAAAATTAATTCCATATAATGTATGAGAAATAAAATACTAAGTCTGTTTGGAATTTCAAATTCGTGGCTATGAACATGCAAAATGGGAAGTGAGAAATTAGTAATGATCTAGCTTACTAGATCAGTTTTGGCAGTAATATAGAATAATTTAGGTACTTTCATTATAAAAATCAGGTAGTTCCAATTTGTCTTGTGTTTGTTACTTAAATGAGATAATTCATGGAAAGCACTTATCAAAGTGCTGGACATATTGTGAGGGCTCAAAGTTAATCATTGCTATTTTTAAATTTGTTTTAAATTGAGGTTACTTGAGATATAACATCAGGTGTATAGCATAATGATTTGGTATTTGTATATGTCGTGAAATGACCACCACAATAAATCTAGTTAACATCTACCACTTTATAGTTACAAACAATTCTATTCTTGTGATGAGAACTTTTGAGACCTATGCTCTTAGCAACTTTCAAATATGCAATACAGTATATTAACTATAGTCATCATGCTGTACATTACATTCCCAGGACATATTCATTTTATAACTGAAAGTTTGCACCTTTCGAACCCCCTTTCACTCATTTCTCCCACCCCACAACCCCCTGCCTCAGGCAACCAGCAATCTGTTCTCTGTATCTATGAGCTCGTTTTTTTTGTTTTTGTTTGCTTGTTTGTTTTTAGATTCCACATATAAATGAAATCATATGGTATTTGTCCTTCTCTGACTTGTTTCACTTAGCAGAATGCCCTCAGGGTCCATCCATGTTGTTCCAAAGGGTGAGTTTTTATTCTTTTTTTATGGTTGAATATGAATCCATTGTATATCTATGTATACCTATGTATACCTATGAGGTATATCTATGTATACCTCAGTTTCTTTGTCCATTCATCCATCAATGGACACTTGGGTTGTTCTCATATCTTGGCTGTTGTACACAGTGCTGCAATGAACATAGGAGTGCAGATAATGTTTCGAATTAGTGTTTTCATTTTCTTCAGCTAATGCCCAAAAGCAGAATTGCTGGTAGTTCTATTTTTAACTTTTTGAGGGACCTCCATACTGTTTTCCATAGTGTCTGCAACTATTTACATTCCCACCAAGAGTGCGCAAGGGTTCCCTTTTCTCCACATCCTCACCAACACTTGTTACTTCTTGTCTTTTGGATAATAGCCATTCTAACACATGTGAGGTGATCTCTCATTGTGGTTTTGATTTGCATTTCCCTGATGACTAGTGATGCAGAGCATTGTTTCATGTACCTGTTGGCCATCTGTATGTCTTCTTTGGAAAAATGTCTGTTCAGATCTTCTTCTGCCCATTTTTTAATTGGAATTTTTTTTTTTTTTTTTGCTATTGAGTTCTACAAGTTCCTCATATATATATATATATTGGATATGCACCCCTTATCAGATATATGATTTGCAAATATTTTTTCCAATTCAGTAGGTTGCCTTTTCATTTTGTTGATGGTTTCCTTTGCTGCGTAGAAATTTTTTAGTTTGATGTAGACCCACTTGTTTACTTTTGCTTTTGGTGTCAGATTCAAAAAATCACCAAGACCCATGTCAAGGAGCTTACTACCTATGTTTTCTTCTAGGAGTTTTACGGTTTCAGATCTTACCTTCAAGTCTTTAATTCATTTTGAGTTAATTTTTGTACATAGTGTAAGATAGTGGTCCAGTTTGATCTTTTTTTGCACGTAACTTTATAGTTTTTCCATACCACTTACGGAAGAGATTGTTCTTTCCCCATTGTATATTCTTGGCTCCTTTTTCACAAATTAATTGACCATATATGCATGGTTTTATTTCCGTGCTCTCTATTCTGTTGCAGTGATCTATGTGTCTGTTTTTACACCAATACCATACTGTTTTTATTACTATAGGTCTGTAACACAGTTTGAAATTCGTAGGCCCTAGATATGTGCCAAACCTGAAGCCTGCCCCTCAGGCTGAACTCCAGGACAAGCAAATAGGCCTCTTTCACACAAAGACCGGAGATGTGTCTCAGACTGCTGTCTACAGAGTGCCCTGGAGGTGGTTGCCTGCCAAGAACTCTTTCTCTAATTGTTACAGTCCCTTGGGACCCTAGAATGCCAACCTTCCTGGCTACCAGAGCCAGGTGATCAAGGGGCATTCCCTGGGCAGCAATCACAAAGACTGGCTTCAGACACATGTAAGAGCTCCCTTCTGGGAGGCACTAGCACTCTGGAGCGTGGCAGAGGGAGAGCCGGAAGATGGTGCCTGCCCTCTGAGGTCTCTGGAAAGGATTACACGGATGGTGTAACAACCCACGGATGGTGTTGAATCAGAAGCTTGCTGCTCAGGCTGCAGCTGTGATGGTAAGTGAAAAGGCCTCTTTCCCAGAAAGACTGAGCTCCTGGATCTGTTGCCTCTTGCTGTGCCTTGGATGCTGTAGCCTTTTAAGAACTCTTTCTGTCTTGGTTACGGTCCTGTGGGACCCACGAGTGTAAGCCCACTTGCCGCCAGAGCCAGGTGTCCCCTGGCGGCAGCCGCAAAAACCAGGACATCAGACATAAAACTGAGGCCCCAGGCACGTTGGAAAGCTCCCCTCCAGGAGACATGCGCTCTAGAGCGCACAGAGGGAGAGTGGGAAGATGGCGCCTGCCAGTCTCCAACGGAGAGCTATCAGCAGGCCCCTAGATGTGTGTCAAATCAGATGCTTGTCCCTCAGGCCCATACTCCACGACCAGCAGACCGGCCTCTCCCGCCAAGTGCAGCTACCCCTCCATCGGTGGCTTCGTCTTCAGGAGAGCAGAATCTCAGGTGGCACAAGCCTGTGAGTACTGTGGATGCAAGTCTTGGTGGTTTTGCAAGCTAGATGTTTTGGGGCTTTGTCTCTCAGGCGCAGGTCTTAAAAGTTGGGGATTCCTGATGTGGGGTTCAAAACTTCCCTCCTCTGGGAGCAGCTCCAGGTTTTGAATTCCCTCTTGACGATAAGCCACTCTGGTCCCAACCTCTCCTCCCTGCTTCCCTGTTGGCCTTCTCTCCTTCACCTGATTCAAAGGAGTGTAGGCGTCACCAATCAGTTTTTAGGGTTTTTTCAGAGGAAGTTGGTCCATACATAGCTGTAGATTTAGTGCGTCCATAGGAGGAGGTGAGCTCAGGATCCTCTTAAATTGTCGTCTTGAACCAGGACCCCCACCACCTTTAATTTCTGCATGGTGTTTTTTAGTTGGTTGTTTTGGTTGTGAAGGTTCTTCTTGTATATGTATGTGTTGTCTAGCTTTTCTCCTATGTCTTTCTAAATTATGAAATATACTCAGGAAGACATTCTCTACTTTGAGGTGACATCATATTTTCTACTAGTTATTTTATGATTTTATTTACATTATACTTTCTTTTTCAACGCAAACCTCAAAAATCAGCTCACATTTCCTTTCAATTGTTCCACCCTTAAGGGTAACCTTTATCTTGACTTCTAATAGAAGAGATTAGTGTTCCCTGTTATTTTTTTTTTTTTGTAATGTATATAAATGTCTTTTTCTTTCGTGTGACTTATTTCGTAAAGCTTTATGTTTGGGATGTTTATGTCGTTGTGTGTTGTTGTAGATCATTCATTCTCATCCTGAATATTATTCTGTTGCGTAAATATACCACAATTCGTCCAATTTTCTTTTGCAGGGCACTTGAATGGCTTACATTTTATCAATATTAGAAGTAGTGCTGCTAGGAACATGCTAGTCTGTCTTATGGTGCATATGTTTGGGTGTATACTTATTAGGCATAACCTAAGAGAGTGATTGCTCTGTATACGTATGGATATGTTCAACGTTGGCAGGCACTGACAGTTTTCCAGCAGTGTGTGAGTGTTTCCACTCATTCATATGCTCTACAATACTTAGCATTTTTATCTTTTCCCAAATTTTAGCCACCCTGGTGAGTGTTGTTCTATTTTATTGTATTTTTCTTTTGAGTTCCTCTGATTGCTAATCAAGTTGAGCATCGTTCATATGCTTATTTGCAATTTGCATTTAATTTTTCAATTGCCTTTACACGTCTTTTGTCCAGTGTACTACTGAATTTTGTCTCTCATCCCATAGTGATTTATAGGAGTTCTTTATATGTTATGGCTATGAGTCTTTTGTTAGTTTTCTATATACATTACATTTCTCACACTTTGGGTTTGCCTTTATATTATTTTTATTATGTTTTAATGAAAAAAATTCTTAATTTTGAAATAGTCCAATTTATCATTTTTCTTTTAATATATTTTCCTTTTTAAGAGATATTTGCCTAAAGCAAGATCACTAAGATATTGTCCTGCATTTTTGTTAAAGCATTCTTTTTTCTTTGACACTTAAATCGGCCATGCATTGATTTTTGTTTATAGAGTGAGGTAGGGATTTAACTTCCTTTTTATCTCTATGGATATCCAATTGTGGTGGGGAGAATTCTGAGATGCCTTCTGAGATACCTGCCCCTGGTATCTAGTATAATCTCCTCCCCTAGAGCGCAGGAAGAATTATTAGTATGATGGATTTTACTCTTGATTAGGTTGTGTTATAGCACAAAAGTAAAGTAATTTTTCAGATGTCATTAAGGCCCCAATTCAATTGACTTTGATTTAATTAAAGGAGATTGTCCTAAGTGAATCTGATCTAATCAGACATGCCCTTCAAAGAGATTTGGCCCTTTTTGAAGGGAGAGAGTCAAAGCTTGAGAGAAATTCTCCTGTTGGCTTTGAAGGAGTGAACCGCCATTTTGGAGAGGGGCCCACATGTGAGGGAACAGCAGATGGTATCTATCAGCTGAAGGCCAGAGTCCAAAAACCACAAGGAATTGAATTCCGCGAACAACCACATGTTCTGAGAAGAGGATCAAGAGCCTCCAGCCCTGACCAGCACCTCCAATGCAGCCTTGTAGGCCCTGAACAGAGGATCCAGTTAACGTGTACCTGTAACCTCAGAAATGGTGAGTAATAAATTTGGATTGTTTTAAGCCACTAAATGTGTGATAATTTCTTATGGCACCATAGAAAACTAATGCTCTAGTTGATGCAAAACTACTTATTGAAAAATGCACCATTTTGCTCACTGCATTGTAGCGCCATCTTAGCCATCAACTCCATATAGAGAGGTGTCTGTTTCAGGATTCACTATTGAGTTCCATTGGCTAGTTAGTCAGTGCTTGTGTTAATACTACATTGTTTCTTTATAATAAGTCTTGCTATCTGATAATGTTAAGCCTTTTAAATTTATGATTTTGTTTTAAAATTTCCTTGGCAGTTCTTGGTTCTTTGAGGTTCTGTACAAATTTTAGGATAAGGCTGGAATTTTTTGAAAAGATAAATGCTAGAATTTTGATCTGGATTGCATTGAATCTATGTAAATACCTATAATTCTATATTTTACCCACAATTCCATATTTTGTGTAGTATAAGTTGATTTCACATTATGAGCAAGAATGCAATAAATATATTTCTATTTCCTCCATATTCTTCTCTTAATTTCACTACGTAATTTCAGTATGAAAGATATTTTTCTTACTGTTTATTTTTATGCTCGTATTTACTTGTATCCTTCCAATTTATCATATTTAATTTGAAACATTCCTCTCCTTGCCGTAAAACATGATGAAATCAGTATGTTTCCACTATCTTCCACTTTCCTTATAGATTTTCTAGAAACACTTGTATTGTTTCTCCGTTATTTAAGGCTTATGCCACTAACATTCTGTTCTTTACCCATAAATAACATTTTTTGCTTCAGTTTGCCCTACAGTGAAATAAATTCCATGACATTGCCATTTCTTTGACAGTAGTTTTTCTAGTCATTTTTTGGTTAGTTGAATTTTGTCCTCCAGTAGGTTTTTTAGGAAGGACTTATAGTTTATTGAATTTTAAATGTTTTTCATTTTATTGCTTTTTAATTTGAGTTATAGTTTGACGGTTTAAAATTCTTGATCCACACTTTCTTTCTTTGCCTACTTTGTATTGGAGTTCCTCTGTCTCCTAGAATTTCATCTTGCTCTGGAGAAATTTGAGGTCAGATCAATTTTCACTCCTTTTGGTCACTATTCTTTGGATAACTTTTCTCTGTTGTCTTTGCTGAGCTTTGCAGCTATATACAGATATTGTGGATGGTGACACAGTTGTCTTCAACTTTTATTAAATTAAGATTTTACATTTCTGATTTACTTTGTTACCTTGGGATAATACCCAAGTCAAGAAAGCAAAAATACAGCTACACTCTATCACTTCTAAGCCAATAAGTATCTATGCTACACTGCTTCCCTGATTTGTTCTCATGGGCTATAAATGTGACTTTACAGATATGTAGATCACATTTCTTCTAGTAGGCTTATATCTTTACACTTGAATCAGCAAAATAGATAGCATCTCATAATTGGTTAAGTGAGAGAATGTTCTTTTTCACCATTTATTAAGCCTCTTAATTACATATTACAATTTTCTTTGGTTAATAATAATTAAAGTAACAACAGCTTCAACAATAATGCCAATAGCAGCAGCAGCAGCAGCAGTAACAAGTAATAGGTAATTACTATTTACAGAAGAATGTATTAATCACTTCATATGGATTGTCCTATTTAATTCTTATAAGAGCACTAAGCTTAGGTAAATACTAAACTCTAGCGAAGTAAAGTAACTTGAGAGAAGTTACTCATTGGGCAAGTGACGGAGCAATGATGGGACCCAATGCTTTCTGACTTCAGAGTTTTCACTACTTTGCATAGATTCTGCTAAGCTGGCATGCACTTTCTTGTTCATGACAGCTTTGCAGAAGCTTTTTAGTTTGATGTAGGCTCACTTGTTTATTTTTACTTTTGTTGCATTTACTTTTTGATGTCAAATCCAAAATATCATCACCAAGATCAATATCAAGGAGCATACTGCCTATGTTTTCTTCTAGGTGTTTTATGTTTTTGGGTCTTACATTCAAATCTTTAATCCATTTTAAGTTAATTTTTGCATATGTTGTAAGATAGTGGTGCAGTTTCATTCTTTTGCATGTGGCTATCAAGGACTACAATGAGATATCACCTCACATCTGCTAGAATGGCTTTTACTAAAAAGACAAAAGACAACAAGTGTTGGAGAGGATGTGGAGAAAAGGGAACCCTTGTGTGCTGTTGATGCGAATGTAAATTGGTACAACCACTATGGAAAACAGTATGAAAGGTCCTCAAAAAATTAGAAATAGAACTGTGGTGTGATCCAGCAATTCCACTTCTGGGTATTTATCCAAAGAAAATGAAGACACTAACACAAAAAGATATCTGCACTCCCATGTTTTGCAGCATTATTTACAATATCCAAGATATGGAAACAACATAACTGTCCATCTATGGGTAAATGGATAAAGAAAATGTAGTGTGTGTGTGTGTGTGTGTGTGTATATATACACACACACACACACACACACAATGGAATACTATTCAACCCTAAAAAAGAATGAAATCCTGCCATTTTCTACAATGAGGATGGACCTCGAAGGTATCATGCTAAGTGAAACAAGTCAGAGAAAGGTAAATACCATATGATCTCACTTATATGTAAAATCTATAAAAACAAGCTCATAGATGCAGAGAACAGATTGGTGGTTGCCAGAGGCAGGGGGTAGGGGGTGGGCAAAATGGGTGAAGGGGGTCAAAAGGTAAAAGAAATGAATACTTTTCCCTAAGTATTCCTCAAATACTTATTTTCCATAGTATTTATTTTCCATAAGTGTTCTCAGAGGGCAGAGCTCAGTACTCAGAAGGTGAAGCCAAAGGCTACTGAAAGCAATGACTGAAGGAATCACTCTCATGGACTGGTAAAAAACAATGGACTGGGGAGCCTCTCCCAAAGAATAGAACCAGTTTCTAATCAAGAAAAATTCCTGAGATTCTCTATACTGTTGGACCTGGCAACATTTATCTGGCAGGATTCCAAAATTGTTATGGACTAGTGATTGCAATATGCTTTTGGTTCTTCCTTGTTTTGAATGTCTGTTATAGTTATCTATCCTTTTCTCACCTTTGTATGTTGAGTATTTAATAGCAAATAACGTGTCTTTTTAGTCCATAGGTCTTTGTATCAAGAGATCCACACCCAAAAAGCTGAATCCAAAGGACTTCAGCTATATCTGAACCTGATTTAGATCACAAGATCCTGTACTTAGAGCCTGGTGCTATAATTGGATGATATTTTTGTGAGTCTTAGGAAGGGATGTGTATGCACTGTTTGGTGCAGGAACAGGAATTATTGAGTCTAAGGACAGACAGTGGTAAATTGTTTGGAAAAATGGCTGCAGTAATTCCTTTCCCTGAATGCATATCCTTTGGCAGTACTCTTTCACATTGACTCTGGGCTTGGTCATGTGACTTGCTTCGGTCCATGAAATAATAGGCAGTATACACTAGAAAAGCCTTTGCTCATTGGAGTTTACTGTCTTAATGCTTTTAGGAACCAGGTGACCACTGTGTAAAGAATCTGAGCTAGCCTGCCAAATGATAATAGGCACATGGTCAGGTCACTCCTTTCACACCAGTTGAGAGTCTGTCAAATGCAAGACATGTGAATGAAGAAGATTATCCAAGAACCAGTCTACTTCCTGGCTGAAATCAGACCCATGGGCAGGTCCAGCAGAAATCTTCCAAGAAGGTCTACAGAATTGTGAGCTACTTTTAAAAAATTTGCTTTAAGGTACTAAGTTTTGGAGTCATACGTTATGCAGCAAAAGCTAACTGATACACCATCATTTGCTATATGTATAGAACTGTTCAAGTGAAACACTGAAAAGATATATATAGTTCAATTTAAGGGTCTGAAATTCAGCAAATCTCAGTTAACTTTATGGATACCTAGTTTTCTAAACTAAATTACAAATTATTGCTGCAGTCAAGATTCAAGTGTTGAAGAGCAAAATCTATAAATAGCACCCTTTACAAAATGCTCTGTAACAAGGTTTTGTTGTCTTGATAATGGTGGTGGCAGTGTGGGTGTATTCTCCTATTTGGGTGTTCCACACATTATTTATACTTGGGTCTCTGGATTCTTAAGCCCAAATGTGAGAAGTGAACCATATGTACTATGGCTATGGAAATCTTTCAATTTAATACAATTCATTGAAGATTGAATTCATAAACATTTTCCTTAAAGATTTAAGCAATTAGGCAATGGTTTCTTACGTATGACGTCAAAAGCATAAACAACCAAAGAAAAAATAGATAAGTTGGACTTTATCAAAATTAAACTTTTTGCAAATTAAGGACCTTAGCAAGAATATTAAAAGGCAAATTACAACTGTTAAGAAGCTATTAGAGTAGTCCAAGATGGCAATAACTTGAGCCTGAACTAAAGCTATAGTGTTGAGAATCGTGATCAAAGGACAGATTCTAAACGTGCTTCCCTCGCACAGTAGAATTAGGTATCTCGTTCCTGAGAGGCATTTGCTGGCCTAGATGCTTAGCTTGATGAAATGAATAAGGCAGTGTAGGATGAACATGTAGGAATGTACAAAGTGGACATCTGCTGCATTTGCCTGCATAGCATCTATTCCTTCTGCTCATGGAATAGTGTTCTGATTGTCTTCGGTGTATGACTCATACTTATGTAAGCTGTAAGATACTCATGAGGCTGACTGTCTCTCTTCCCATCCTCCCTTCCCCAGACCTGTAAGAAGGAGTGATGGTAGCAGGTAAGCTAGCCAATCAGCATGGGCTCCCCATCATGTTCAAGGATGGTCAAGGACAGTCCAGTGAGATGCACTCCTAGGGTGTTAGTGAAATTGTCAGGAAAGGAAAGCCATTTCCACTGGGAAATTTTTTGATTGATAAATATTATAATTTCTATAAACAATTGCTTCTTTTGCCAGCCATAAGAGCAGTAAAAGCCTATTTTAAAAGGAAGGATTTGATAAGGTGTTGCAATGGCTAGTGCATGAGTTGGAAGTAGGATATACATATGGTGGAACTTGAGGTCTTATCATCCTATTCACAATACTGTTAATATAGTCTCAGATATAGACTTAATGTCAGGAAGTAACTTCACTGCCTTTGCTGTGAGTAAGGCTCAATTGTGGGCAAAGCTCACTTAAGACTGTTGTATTCACTAGTGGATAAATGACACAAAGGCAACAGTGAAACAATCATGTCTTTCCCCATTTCCACAGAAAAGTCATTTTTCTCCAGTCGTGCTCCCAGACCCAAAATATGCCATTTCATTGCCATCCCATTTATTTTCTCAAATGCTCATTGGTAAGGCATACACACACACTTACATCTGTTTATCGATTCAACAGAGTTTAAACATCATCTATAAAACGTATCTACTGTTTCCTGTGAAACACCAGAGATGCAAAGATGAATAAGGCACATTTGAAGATTTAATTATACTCTGATGAGTTCATATGCATTCAAAATGATCTGATCACAAACTGCCTAGGTATCATCTTTTAATATTTGGTGATTATTTGATTATTTTTGTTCCCATATTATAGGTAGAAGTCTGAAAAGTCTCTGCAGTATTCTTCTACAAGTTAAATATATATTAGGAGTGCAGTAAATATTTTGTTGATTCATGGTATGTTGCTTTAGGCCAACTTTGTTTTTCCAAAGGCCTTGAGAGATATTCTATAACTAATAGATCTCGATTTCATAGAATTCCTGTAATAGCTATCTACAGTCTCCATTTTCTTCCAAAGATTAATCTAGTTTGGATGGGAATTTTTGATAAAGACAGATCTATCTCAACCTATAAATATAACTCAAATTCTATCAAATTGTGGTGCCACAGTTACTGTGGGAAGTGGTAGCTTTGTAAGGAAGCATGATCTTACGACAACTTTTAAACAATTTGTTGCTTACTCGCTTGCTTTATAAGGAACAACTTGAGATTTATCATGCTTAATTGGTCCTCAGGGAAACATCTGCTATTTTCAACATAATATACACAGGAAACCTCCCCACATGTCTCACCAAGACAAAATGTATCCTTTGAGATTGTAGATTTGGAATGAACCATAACTGATGTGTGTTATGAAAATAGCCTATTATTTATAGATGGATGGATTTATTGCCAGATATCACAACTTCCTTCATGTGACCCATCATTCCAAGATAAGGTCATTTTTCCATTATCAGCCCTGATAGTAATAATCTATATATACATGCCCCTTTATAGATTTCAAGTGTTTTCATATAATATGTATCACTTCATGTAACGTTTGGATATACTGTATAAAATACAGAGCATCTGGAAATAAGTTATGCTTGGTTTTGGAAGACGTTTTGGGGATGGAAACAGGAGTTTCATAGACCTACTCCATACCCAGTGCATTCCCATGTTGTCTCAAGTTGAAAGTGTAGGTTTCAGAACCAGACTGTCTCATTTCTAACCTAGCTTTCCCACTTACAAGCTGAGTTACTTGGGTAAGTTCCTGACTCTCTCTTGCCTCAGTTTCCTCAACTATAAAATGGAGATATTTGTACTTACTGCAGAGGATTTTTGTTGAGATCATAGGAATTAATAAATATGAAATGGGTAGAAAAGGCTTGTCACAGAGCAAGCAATATATAAATGTTAACTTATGATTTCTTATAGCGTTGCCATGTCGTGGCAATTGTCATCTCCATTTTACAGATGAGAAAAATAAGTTTTACAGCAAGTTTCCACAAAAAGTAGGCTCAAATCTAAATCCAAATCTTCTAATTTCATGTACAGTAGTGGTGGTGGTCGGGGGGAGTTTTAATGAGACCAAAGGTATTTCACTTTATTATTGTGGCTGATTTTATACCATGTCAAAAAAAGTGGCTTAACCAAGGACGTTTTGGCTCATTTTCTATACTGAGGTCTTCTATAGTGTTTTCTATACTTTCTTGTTTTAATCCTCCCCTTGGACCAATTTTATTTATAACGTATTTTACTCCTGTTTTTCTCTTCTTTACTTCTGTTTCCCCAGGGCTGAGAAAAACACCTGGTTATAGAAAGGGTGTTGAATTTTTGATTCTATAGTAATCACTTTACCCGTTTTTTTTGTGTGTGTATGAAAGTGATTCTATCTACCAGTGGTGAAACACACACGTGGACCATTTATTTAGTTCAGTTGATTCAGCCATGCTGTAAGTAACAAATTTAGTATCCATGGATAGGGAAAATCATGTTGATTGCAAAATGTTGCCAATATATAGATGGCTGAAATTGTTTCATTTCAATTCAGGCTGCATTTTATTCTGAGACAAAGAGATACTTAACTGTTCCTTACTTTCTTCATAAAGCTATTTTTTATTCTTAATGGATATCTGTAATGTATTTTCAAATCTTTGAATGTAAGTTGAAACATATGTTCATGCAGTTAAAGCATAACTAATATTTAATATCTTAATATATCAACATGAACTCAAGTATCGTTAGGTCATTTTTAAGAGAAAACATATTCATGTGAAATATTTTACACCTATAGATTCCATCCATCTTTTTATTTTAAATTATTTTATTTGTGTTTAAATTATTTTATTTGAATAGGAAAAAGGCTATTATGGGGATTTTAACTGTTGTTGAATCCAAATAAGAGTAAATAAACATTTAGTGAGCCATTTTAATGCATCTAATGACAAGATGCTTTATCCGAAGGTTGATGTGTAATTTTATAAGAGACGGAGTTCTTGTATATTTTATCATATTTGAAAATTAGGGGAATGAATAACAGTCTTAAGGTGGTTTTACTTTATGTTACAAAACAAAGCTCTTTATTTACCTTTAAAGGTGAAAAAGGAAAGAAGAGGAACAGAAAGGTATGAACATGCTATTGTACAGGAAACAGGGCAAGCAAGATTACTTTACATTCTTCTTGTCTGAAATTATCTATTTCCATTCTATAGCATCTTTGTTTGTCATCCCCCTGCTTATGTGGTTACACATAGGGTGGCTTTGTTTCTGTATCCAAAACTCTTATCGTGTTACCTTTAAAATTTGGCATACGGCAACAGAAGGGTCAACAGTGCCACCTTCCTCATGGTTTGTATGACTTCATTAGGGAAATAGAACTGTGGGAACCAACTTTCTAGGCGACTCTGAGGTCATTATGAGCCATAAGAGACTTTCGTATCTATTAAAGTGAATAGTTTTAATGTAGTTTGATCGTTTAAATAACTTCATACCTTAGAAAATATTTGGTGGGTTCTGTTTACAGGTTATTATTTGGAACATTGAGAAGTACTCATTTTATAACATGTGTTTCATTTCATATGCAAAATAAGCAATGTTTCTAATTTAACCAGAAAAATCAGAAGATTAGATTTTTAAGTAGTTTCTGACTCTCATGAGATGATAATATTGAAAAAGAATTACAAGGCCATGTCTGCTGTCCTTAGATAAAAGTAGACAGAAAGTTAGATGGATAAAATGGAGAACTTTTATGGGGAAAAGAAAACTATTTTGAAACCTTAACATAGAGAATCTTTCAACTCTAAAATTCTATACTTTTATGTTCCACAGTTTGGGGGATAGCTTGTCACAAAAGAAAAATTACCCAAATAAAATTATTCTATTTCAGCTGCTCTATTTCAAAACTCTTAAAATAAGATTTTATAAGACCACTGTTTTTAGTTTGGCTTTTTAATTTAACTTTAAAGCCTGTACATACAAATGTATAATCATCTTCAAATCCAGAAGAATATGAACACCAGAGTCTGGTCCTTGGCACATAGATGCTATTAAAACCCAGAAATCAATCTGTTGTTTTCTTTATTGCTTGTGTCCAGAAATTAAGCATATAGCCCTCAATATTTCAGTTTTAATAGGTCATATAATTCATGCAGCAGACACTCCCTCTCCTTTTGTGGAAAGAGTTGCAGGAAAAATAACTCTGTTCTATGCCAGATGGTAGGAGCCCAGAAATGAGAAATTGGAGCTGGAGAGGACAGATGAGGTCAGCTGGGCCACCTCCCCTGCCAGTGCAGCATCATAAGGATGGCTTGAGGGTCCCTCTCCAGCCCGTGTTCAATAAGCTTGGTTACCCAGCCTGTGGCTCTTTGTTGCTTGTTAAAATCCCACAGATTCTGACACCACTGACTTTGTTTTTGCTTAGCATCAGTTTGCAAAGCTGCATCTAGTAATTCCATGATATTATTTTAAATATTAAATATTTCCCCCCACCTATTTTACCCAACCTACTTGTCTCTGGTCTTGTCGTGGTCCTCCATGCTATTTATTTCATAAAGGAGTCTTATCAAAGCATGACAAGTAATTTAGAGGCTATTGTGTACAAAATGTAACTCAATGTAGAATTGATCTTAATTTTTTATAATGCCTAATTTCATCATAACAGGCATGCTGTCGTATAAACTCAGTCGTGGTCATATACGTAAGCATTGCTGCAATCCTTTATTCTAGGTTGTATTCATCTCCACGGCTGCTGCAAAAAAATACCATGAACTAAGTGGCTTAAAACAACAGAAGTTAATTCTCTCTCAGTTCTGGAAGCGAGACGTTAGAAATCCAGGTGTTGGCAAGTTTGGTTCTTTCTAGAGTCACTGGAGGTCAAGCTGTTCCATGCTTGTCTCCTAGCTTCTGTTGGTTTCTGGAAATCCTTGATGTCCCTTGGCTTGTAGGCCCATCACTCAGGTCTCTGCCTCTGTCTTCACGTGGCATTTTCCCCTGTGTGTCTGTCTCTGTGTTCAAATTTCCCTCTTCTTATAGGGGCACCAGTCATATTCGATTTAGGGCCCACCCAACTCTAGTAGGACCTCATCTTAACGTGATGACATCTGCAAAAGCCTTATTTCCAACTAAGATCACATTCATAAGGTCCGGGTGGGTGTGAACTTAGGAGGGAACTATTTACCCAGTACACATGAGTATGCAAACTATTTTTCTAAAGAGTCAAATAGGAAATGTTTTTGGCTCTTAGGCAGTACAGTTACTCAACTCTGCCATTGTTGTCCCAAGGCAACCATATACAATGCAGAAACAAATGAGTGCAATTGTGTTCCAATAAAACTTTATTTAAGGACACTGAAAACTGAATTTCACGTAATTTTCATACCTCCTGAAACAACGTTCTTTTGGTTTTTTTTTCAACCATTGAAAACTGTACCAACCATTCTTATCTCATAGGCCATACAAACACAGGTGGTGGGTGGGCCAGATTCAGCCAACAGGCCATGGTTTACCAACTTCTGCTTCATTGTCTTACTAAAGTCTTTGACTCCAAATTTAGTGTGAAGAGGGATCAGTCTATTCCATATGAAGAAATCACGGCTGCTACCTGCAAAGTGTTGCCTTTTTTCTGTTTCTGATTTGTCAATCTTTACAAAATTTTTGTCAAAATAAAGCAAGCACATTGTGTAAAAATCAAGAGCTTGTAACATGAAACACAAATTTCTTTCCTCATTCCTGTTCATTCTTGATTTCTGCTCCCCAAGGGACAATTATTCCAATTGGTATAGCTGTTTTTGTTAGTAGTTAGTTCCATATTTCAAAAAGGCATACTTACACAACTATTGGTCTGTTTTTGTTTTTGATATGTATTGATGTCTTACTAAAAAAACAAGTATTTAGGTTTTTTTTATATCCTTCCTCTGCCTTCTATCATTACTACCAATGCTCTCCACTCAAGAGTATTTATATTGCCTCCTTTTTCTCCCCAAATAGTGATTTTTGGTTAAATCAACATTCCTTGTATATGTGATTATAACTATGTAAATATTATTTGAAGCTGAGTTACAAAAAAATTTAAGATTATATTTCCTTTCGTTTTGTCGGTTTTATTTTGTGACTAATAGCCTCATTTTTTTATTTGTTCAGTTTTCTAGGTATCCTGTCATTCATTCTTTCCCAAATTTTCTTAGACAACTGTATAAATGCTCTCAATAAAGACAAAACACAGTCATTTGTCTGCTACAATTCTGTGCCTGGATGACATCTTTCCTGTCACCCTCATCGCACCCCATACTCATCCCCTGCTCCACTGTGGACCTGTTACACAGCTATTGTGCTGGGACATCTTTTAACCTCATCGCTGAAATATTTCCTATTCCCCTCCAAAACTGAATTGCATATTTTTTCTCTATCTTGTTTTCGTGGATCATATTGCTCCGTTGCTCCCTGAGAAAGGATATATTGGTGGCAAATTTGCTGAGACGTTTTTCATCTCGAAAGGACTTTATCTGCTTGTATGCTTGATAATTTGATTGGATAACGAATTCTAAATTAGAAACAATATTTATCTATAATTGTGAAAGTGCTCATTTCTCTAGCTTCTGGCTTTGAGGATTGCTGTTGATAGGTCTGAAGCTGTTCTGATATCCATTTTTTGGTATGTGACATTTGTTAAACTTTTGGAGCTTTTCAAATCTTCTTTTTATGCCTGGAGTTTTGAAATTTCAAAAGGTATGTTTTGGTGTAAGTTTCCTTCTTCCCCCATTTGGTCTTGGGAAATACTTGTTGTTGTTTTATGCTGGAAATTCATGTCTTTTAGCTCTGAGAAATATTATTGTATATATATATATAAATATATAGATAATATATACATGTAATACATAAAAATATATAACATTTAATATATGTGTGTAATATATATAGTTTGTATATATTATATATGTAAATATATATAATACAGTTTATATACAAATATATATGTTCCATACATAAAAATGTATAATACTAATAGAAGAAATCTCTATCTCTATCTCGCTATATATATTTGATGTTATTTTCACCTCCACTTCCCTGCTTTCTGTGCCTGGAACTTCTATTAATCATTTCCTCTATCCGTCCATTAGGGTATCTATTAGTCAGATATTTTGCATTCTGGATTCATTTCTTTTTGTCTTATCTTCTCTCTCTTGTTTTCTATGAATTTTCTTTGTTTCTTCTTCTTTTCTGCAAGAGTCCTAAGCTTTATTTTCACTTTCTAACCCTTACATTCACTGTTAGTTTTCTGTTTCCGTATTTTTAATCTCCATGCACTCCCTCCTGTTCTTTGAATGCTCCTTCTTTTTTGTTTTACAGGACTCTGTTCTTTTCTCACGGATACATTTTCTTTTATCTCTCTGAGGATGCTAGAGTTTCTTAGAAGTATTCTTCAGCTCTTTTTCTTTCTGTGGTTCTGTTTATTTTGGCTTCTGCTTTTCACGCCAGAGGGTTACTGCTCATTGGAAGTTCTGTGCATGATACAGCGCTCATCAAATACTGATGTGTTGTTTTCTTAGAGGGTTCTTCCAAAATATAATTTTCCACAATCTTTGCTTGTAAGGCAGTCAGGTACCTTCTAAGTAATTATCTAATTTGGTGGCTATAACCTTGGCTACCAGAATTCTAACAACTGAGCAGAAGGGAAGTAAGCAGGCTGACTTTCACTTAATGTTACCCCTGCTTCCATTGGAGGGATAGTTCCACCTTCAACCACCTTCAGCCAAGCAAGCTGTTCGCTCTTCCAGAGCGTCTTTGGTTGAAACTCTTCAGAGCCGTGGCCTCTGCCCTTAGGCTTGTCCAGAGCTCGTGGCTGCTAGAAGCAGGACTGAAAAGAAATCTGAGATTTCTGATGCCTAAATTAGTACTTTGGCATCATGGATTACTGAATTATGGCTTTTGGTATCAAATTAGTGCTTGGTAAAACTTCTGCTCCATCATTTGCTATTTGTGTGACTTTGGAAATGTCATTAGCCTCGGACACTTCAGGTTCATGTAGATAAATGAGAATAATTCTCACTTCTAAGGTTTGTTCTGATTATTAAATGAGATAATGAAGTAAAATTGACCAGCACTTAGTAGTTTCTCCATAGCACATAACTTTATAAAGAGTCTTGAAATAAATCTATTAGTCTTCTCAGCCTGCCATAGCAAAGTACCACAGGTGGGATGGCTTAACAACAGAAGTTGCTTTTTCTCACAGTTCTGGAGGCTGGTGGTCCAAGATCAAGGTGCTGGCCAGGTTACTTTCTGCTGAGGCCTCTCTCCTTGGCTTTCAGACAGCCACCTTCTCACTGTGTCCTCACATGGCCATTTCTCTGTGCAAGTATTTAAGAGACAGCGCTCTGGTGTCTTGTCTTCTGATAAGAACACCTGTCCATGTGGATTAGGGCCCCACCTTCATAACCTTATTTAACCTTTATTACCGCCTTAAAGGCCCTTTCTCCAAATACAGTCATAATAGGGGTTAGGGCTTCAACATGTGAATCTGAGGGGCACAATTCAGTCCATGTCATAGGTGAAGAGAGAAGAGCTCACAGTTAATCTTAGCTTTCTCGCTGACCTTTGCAACCCACTAGGTTACATCTTCTCAGTCAAGACAAGCTTCAGCAAAAGTGCGAATCAGAAGGACTTTGCCTTCCTTTGAGTTTGGAACCTCCTTATTTAACCAAGATTCCAAGCGCTTTCACAGAGCTCTCGATCCAACTTTCTATCAGGATCATTTAATTGCTTAATGAAGAATGGCTAAATTTACTATGTATTCCTCTTGGGTGGACATGAAAAGTAGAAGCAGAATATAAGGAGAGGAGCATATATGGTGGTTCTAAGATGGTAAATGTGTATGGAACGTGGCCTATGCTTGAGAAGACCCCTCAAATCCCGCCATAAGGTGGACTTTACGTTTAAGGAAATCAGTTCCCTGATTTCACATTCACTGTAATACTTCATTTTAGAAATTTCTGATCAGATTGCCCAATCATATGAGTTTTTTGTGGATTTACATAGCCAGAATTATTTGTGTGTGAGTATATATCAATATACAGCCTTACCTCTATTTATAAAGATGGGCGTAGATTCTGCTTTAAGTACCTGCATCAGGCATAGTTTTGCATGTGGCTGTCCAGATTTTATAGAGATTCTTAACTGTAACAGCATCCCTGCAAATATGTGTTGAGGAAAACCTTTACAGTCTGCGTGTGTGCCTATGTTAAGTACGTATACACTTTCATTTATAAGAGAGGTATAATTACATATGGTTTTTTTTATATTAGATTTGAGAATTTCAACTACTCAGTGTTACTATTTGGTAGAAATGTTTGCCCATTAGTGAATAATTAATAGCTAAGACTGAGTAGATCCCTTTGCCGCTAAGTATCACTTTTAGGGGGAGAAATACAGGTTTATTTAAATTAAAAACTCTCATGAGTCAAATACATATTCTTATTTTTATCCCCTTTGAATTATTCCAGCGTCAGGCTTATTCTACACTATAGGTTATTTTTCCATTTGCCTTTTTAAAGTAATGGGGTCATGTAATTTGTTTCAACTCAAAATTGTTGACTTGCTGGAATGTGTAGCTATTTTAGGTTATTCAGGCCTATTTCAGTCAATATATTATGCCAATCTTAATCTCCTAGATAAAGATTTAAGATTTAATGTGCATTCTAGAGCATATTCCCAACATCTCACACACACAAATAAACAAAACAAAAGAAAAACTCTCAGTGGAGTAGTGTTCATTGTAACTTTTTTTCTGGATGAAAATACCAAAGAGAAACATAAATGCACAAATTGCCCTAAGCAAGAAAGAAGTGTATATGACATAGTCCTGTTCTTTCTCAAGTCTTCTTCCAGACATCTTTCCTCTGTACTCTTGTGTTCCCGTGTACACTTGTGTTCTTAAGAATCTGAACCCCAAGTCAAAACCAAAGATGGTTTCCTCATGTCATGTCAGAAAGCGTATCTCCTATTGCAGTCTGCTAGATATCAAACAGACTCGTCTTGTGTACACAATCCACCAATGGCTGGGTACGTAAAACCACAGTCAAGTTGCGCTTCATTAGATTGGTCAACAGATCCTCCTGGAATTTCTCCTTAACGTGCCCGAGGAGATCTCTTAAAAAAAAATAACATTTGGCTGATGTCACTACTTAAAACAAAAAAAATAGGCGTTGTACTCAGATAAAGCAATGCATTTGATTCTAAAGGAAAATAAAGTTCTACTTAGTTTATGGAGTTGTGTGAATGCTATGTCCACTTCATTTGATTTAATTGGCTCTGATAAATTGTTTTTTGAATTTTCAAATCTAATGACAGAATTGGCAGCTTGAATCTGAAAATATTAAATACTAAATTAATTGATTCACCAACTGTTTTAATTTAGTTTGTGTCTTTTTCCTAGGCACGAATTGAAATTATATCATGTGACCTAGGACACGATCATTTATGATGTGAAATTAAGAAATGAATAGTATTATAGAAAAAGATAATTTTTTGAGGTGGGAGAAACCTTAAATTATTTAGTATGTCCCTTAGTTAACAAATGAGTAAATTGAACCACAGGAAAGTTAGGTTGCCCTGAGGCGCAGATTTACTTAGTGAGAAGAGCTACATTCAAAGTTCTGAAGTCCTGGTTTAACAAATATGAAGTATTCTAATTACAGTTCCTTCTTTACATGTAGGAGGAAGCCTTGCTAAAATATTCCCATGAACTACCATAGTACTACCTTATAGCTGAGTCCCAAAACAGACGTTGGCTAAACTGTCACATGGAGAAAATTTGCCCTCTGATGCTTATCTTCCAGGCAGTGTATCTTTTAAGACCCTTAGGACCATTAAGACCAGCTCAAATAGTTGTTACAGCAATAAAATGATTAACTCAAGTAACTAATACTAAATAAGTCCCTTTATGATTCAAAAAATGGGATTGCTTCCTGACATAATTACCGTTTAATAGGAAGATCTTGAATATTTAAAGTCATTTAGACTCTAAAATTCATATTTTATGTTTGGGCGTAAATTTATATGTACAGATTATTTTGAATCGGTATAATTGATTCTCGCAGAAATGCTATGAAATAGATGAGATCAGCATTTTCCCCCATATTGTAAAGCCAGGAACCTCAAGTTCAAAAAAGCCTAAACTTTTTTTTACAAGATCATAAAGTTTGCAAATGGCCATCCTGGAACTTGATTAGAAATATTCTGATAAATTATTGGTTGTTGGGTTTTGGGAATGTTAAATAAAAGTTGGAGATTAGGTAAAATTAGTATTTAGCTAGAGTTAGTCTTCACCATAATCCAAATTCCAATCTACCTTCCTGAACAAGAATTTTGAGCCTCAAAAAATAGTTGAGAAATGTAAAGAGCCAAGAGTTTGAGCAGGATATTGTAAATGTGTGTCCCCTTTAGTAATTAAATATAACATCTACAAATTCGAACTCTTTTTTTTCCATTATTATGAAAATATATAATAACCAATACCCTCAACACATTAATAGCCACCTTTAAATTTCTAAATTAACACTAAGAATTAGCTTACAAACAGAAGCAATTTTATGAATATCATCATCATCATTCTTCACCAAAAGACTAGACTTTCTGGGTTATTCGTTACATATGTGTTAGGCTTCTGTTTATAAAACACTTTTCATGAATCTTATCTCGCTATTCATTATGATATAGGGTGTGAGGGCAGGTATTAATACCCTTATTTTTTAATAAAAATAATTGAAATTTAAGAGACTAAATGATTTGTCCATTATCAAAGGATGTAAGTGTCAAAGCCAAGATTAGAAACTCCTGACACTTTTTTAATAATGATTTCATTTTAATCACAAAGTAATTACAAAGGGTTTTATTTTTGTTCATTGCTTTAAAATTACAGAATTACAGTAATACAAAGTAGAAAGTGAATGTCCCTTCCTCATGCCACTTGGTTTTTCAGTTTCAGCCCAGAAATGACCACTGTTTATGATTTGGTGAATCTGTTTTGAATTGTAAATGAAGACCCTATTACTTCTCCCTTCAGCTCTACTTCCCTAACATAACCACTTTGACCTCTTGTGACTTCTGCTTTTAGTTATTTTTCTAGTGACTGGCATGACTCTAGATTGCAATATACCTCTCTCTTTTGCATAATAAACCTTTAAAAAGATGTTTATTGATTTCTTGTTTTGAAAGATGAAGAATATAACTTATTTTGATAGGTTATGTCTTTCTCTGGATTCTAATTTCTGTCAATCACAGTTTAAAGTTAAAAAAAAAAGATTCTCTTGGTTAGTATTATAACTGTATTTAATATACTTAAAATATCCTAGCTTTCCACTATGTAAAGTGAGGGATTATTATCTTTTTTTTTTGTTCCCCAGCATTTTTCCTTGAATCGATCTCTCAACTTCTGTTTACCATACCAAGACTTTCATATTATCAGCCTCTGTAGCATGTACATTCCATCCTGTCACCTTAACTAATCCTTTTGTACTTTGTTTGTGGAGGTTGACTCCACAAGTTGAAAACCAATGACCAGGTCTTGATATTATGTATTGCAGAATCAAGATGTGTATTTGGAGTCACAGAAGTGATATAATCTTATGATATTAAAACATTGTTGCTGGAGCAGAAGTTTATAAAATTTCCTCAGGTCTTTAAAGTCATTTCCCTTATAGATATACCCATATGTCTAGGACTGTATCGAGTGCTGTGGATGAGAAGTCTGATGCCACTTTGATCATTCCTCTGTAAGTAGAATTCGTTCCTTTTGAAACCTTTAGATTTTCTCTTTTCCTTTGTATCTGATGCTCTGGAGTTGGGCAAAGGTCATTCTGGATATGCGTTATCTACTCTTGCCTCATTCATATTTATGGAACACTGAAGTTCCTTTTGAGCAAAGAACTTTGTATATATGTACATAGGTGGGTCTAGAAAATAGATGTTGTTTAATGCATACAACAGAGGAAGCATTATGATAAAACCTGAGGACATGGGGCTGGCCCTGTGGTGTAGTAGTTAAGTTCACATGCTCTGCTTTGGCAGCCTGGGGTTTGCAGGTTCAGATCCCTGGTGTGGACCTACACACTGCTCATCAAGCCAAGCTGTGGTGGCATCCCACATACAAAATAGAAGGAGATTGGCACAGATGTTAGCTCAGGGCCAATCTTCTCCCAGCCCCCAAAAATAAATAAATAATACCTCTCCTTTAAAAAAAAAGCATGAGGACAGACCTCCAAAATTTGGAATCACAAGACAGGGCTTTCTACTTATTTCCTTAATCTTTTAATATGAAATCACATTGGTCAAAGCTGCAGGAGTATGAAATGAAATTTTAATATCAATATTTTAAAATAGCTTTTTCCTTAAAGGCAAATAAATCTATATGCCATCAATTATCATTTCTGCTGCTTTCTGTTAATATGATCATTATTATTTTTCTAGAGGGTCCTATATATGCTTCTGTAATGGGTGCTATTGTGTTAGTTTGGGCACACAAATGTTCTAATGAAGAAAGTAAATATAAGAAAACCACAATTCACCTATTTAGATTTACTTTCATAGAAAAAGAGCTTAGGGAACATTTTTTTTTTCCAACTAGTCTTTGATAATGTATGCAGATATTGTCTTTTTAAAACTATTTTTGTTATTATTGTTACTCATTGGTTAACCCTATGCTCTGAAAAATATTTGTAAACAGAACACACTATTTTGCTCTGAACTCTTTAGTTTCATGGTAAAGTCATGCTGGTAAGAGGATAACAGCTAATTATTTCAAGTTGGTAAGGAAATCTTGTTACTACATCAGGTTCAAGGAATGGTCAACCAATTCTTTGTGGATTGTCTTGTCTGTGATACTCTTAACAGGCCAGAATACCTGCTCTAAGGAACCAACAGTGAATAGTATACCACACAGCTGGGAGTGTGGTCTGGTGTGATTTACATGCTGGAACTACAAATCAAACAGATTGAATGTCTTGTTACTTTTAAACAGTTGCTTCTCGTGGTTAATAAAATGCTCTGCACAGTCTATACGATTAAATTATGTTTTTCATCGATTTTGATTTTCAAAGCCAAAAAGTAGTTTAGTTTAAGCTATGAATAATTTTGAATGTGAAAAAATTTGCAAGATAGCTCTTTAATCTTTTAAATTATTACTCAGCATTTGTAGTGTAAGTCTTTAAAGTATAACCTATTTGCTTAAAGACAGCTATAAAACTTTCTCCAATCCTGACATTTTCTTATATGCATATATGAAAAGAGAAAATTTGTAAAAATAAAAATATAAATTTATATTTGTAATCCAGATAAGTAATACATTTTGTCTACATAGCACGTTATATATAGTATGATATAGTATTTATCTATGGAAAGAGAACATACTATATATAGAGATTATATATCTCTCTCTACCTGTCAAGAGAACATATACTATATAGAAAGCATCTGTTATATACTTACTGGAAAAATGTGCCAAAGTGTAAGCAGATAATATTTTTCATTAGTAAAATTAAGAGTAGTTTTAATATTTTAAATTAGAGCCTTTCCATGTATTCTAAGTTTTGAGCATGTGTTCCTTTTTAAAATAGACTACACACACACACACACACAAGCACGCACGCACGCACGCACGCACCCCTCTACACCCAGTATAGCTTCTTTGTTCAAAGAACAACTTTTTGAAATATCAAATACCCCCTTTCACGGATCAATCTGATGGTTTGCATAAACAGATTAAAAGCATGTGGAGTTAATTTTCATAGAAATGTATTTTGACTCAAAAAATTTTAAAGAACAAAGAGCTTTCAGGAATTTTGTAAAGTTTAATTTTATCCCCCAAACAACATTTGGCTACCTAATTATAATACGTTTTGAGTACAGTAGGTGATTTGGATGAAGAAATGTATTTTTAAAAAATAGGCAGCTTTGAAATGCTTTAACATTTTAATACTCTGAAATCCTTACACCGCTTCCCATAAACATTTGAATGTGATCACTAGTCACATTTAGTTAGCCCACAATAGTTAAAAATATGGAAGTAAGCATCCATGAACATTGAAAAGCACCACTGTTCTTTAATTATTAAATGATTTTAATTGCTATTAAAATAATTAGCTATATATTTGTCATTCATTGACTTAAGCATCTCTGACATGTCTGTTGTGTGCAGTATTTAGTGAAAGCACAATTTTTAACTTTGGCCATCTATGAATTAAAGTCCTTGAGTTATGCTGGGGTCATTGAAGCATTCAGAGGTAAAACCACACATAAGAAGTCTGTCTCTACGACTGGCAGATAGATTCATGTGCCTGCTGCTTTGGTTGATTTCTCCAAATGGAAATGGAATTAAATCTAAAAATTCATATACAGGGTGAGCCTTTCACAAAGATAGCAGGATTACCTTTGTGTTTTTAATTTGTTAGGACAAAAATGAGAAATAAATTTATATTTTATGACAAATTATTTTTGATGGTAAAAAGAAAAGAACGTTTGGAAATGTTTTCCTTCACATGCATTTTTAAACATATGTTTCTGATCAAAACAATTTTTAAATAAAATTGAACATTGGTATAAGTCCACTCTAGATGTTTAAATTTGAGATGGCAATTTTGGAAGCTGTTTTTCTTACCAGACGTCATTGTTCTTAACGTCTATATTAGCCTTCTTCCCATCTCAGTCTCATCTAATTTAGCTTAAACCGCTCCTATATGGTAACTCTTGCTACCTGTAACTGCCTTCCTGTTATGTACCGATTCTCCACCTTCTATTTTATTGAAATTAGCTTTTTCTTTACTCATTATCCCCATAGTTTCTAGGAATTTTTATTTTTTGAAATATGAGTTTTAAGAAACAAAGTATGCAACATTAAATTGAAAACATTATGCCAAAATCGTAGTATTAAAATTTATTCAAGGGAAGTATATCTTCCATACTCCACCCACATTCCTTTGTGAAGTTTTTTGCCTTGTTCTTCAGAGTTTAACTTGTGACGGGTAATTCAAAGACCTAAAATAAGATGCTATTCTTTATCACTGGGGATTGACATTCTTATTATACTTAAGACTTATATTTTATCTGTTTGAATAACACGATTTGTGTTAGTGATGATATAGCTACCTAAACAGATGGCTAGCTAGATAGCAAGAGAAAGAGAGAGAACTATTTACATATCTATCTATATCTACATATCTTTAGAACATCTATGAGAACAAGTGAAGTGAAACAAACCATAGCACCATCAAATAAAACAAAGTCAAAATCTATTAAAACAAAGCAAGCCATAAGAAATGTGTCTTCTAAAATATAAAATGCAAAAATATAGGATTTGAGAAATGTGTTATCTGATATTATTCAATTATATATAGGTCTATAACTTCAGCTTTTAATATATAACCATTGAGCGTCCATCAAGAGTTAGGCTCTATGTTAACTATATTTACACCCCCAGCTCTTATCGTTCCTGCAATCCAGCTACCAATCGTTTTACAGTTGAGCTAATTTAGGCTCAGGTTTTTTAATATCTTTTTTAAACTTGCACAGCTAGTTGCTCTCATCAGTATATACAACTGCCTATTAGAAAACACAGGAAATTTTCTAATTTACTGAGTGAAATGTAGCAACATGCTGCAGATTACTAAAAAAGTGTTAAATATTAGTAAGCACGTTAGAAAGGCTTTAAAATCTCCATCACTTTATACCTTAGTGTGCCTCTTACCTTCTTCAAAAATATATATCATAAATGGGTGCCATTTAGACGCTTGGAATCCATGGAATTATATATATATATATATAAACATAAATATATATATATATACACATAGATAAAGAAGGCTATCAGACAGTATTTGCAGGAAGTTAATGTCCCATTTGAAGAAATGATGGACATATATCATAAATATTTTCTTAAAATGACATATCAGAAAGACTGGAAAACCCATGTGAATTATGAATATTGCAGAACCATAGGCATCAGACCACTGATTAATATTATGAAGCCCCTTAAGCTTTGGTTGATTTGTATATATCACTACAGAGTCTTGGGGCAGTGTTTTAGGCTTTAAAACCTCAAAAGGATAATTACAAAATGTATAACAAGTGTTTGATTTATTTGATGGAAAAATGGATAACAGGGAATGATGACAATGTAAGAAGCTATATCTCTAATCATTTGAGTTTATATTTAGAAATACAACCCTCATCTACTGTAATTGACCTTGTTAATATCATTAGATACACAATTATTAACCCTTACTGAGCATCTTCCTCTACTAGTAATTTTTCATGCTTAAGGACAGCAATAAATATTGTCAAATTTCTAGAGACATGTGTATGTATATATACATATATGTGTACATTTATGTATATATATATGTATACTCGTGTATCTGTATGTGAGTGTATAGATAGATATATGGACAGTGAGAGAGAGTTCCAAAAAATTTTTTAAATACATGATGTATCATATCGGATACATTTTTGCTTATATGCCAGTCTTCTACTCTGTATTAATTATCTTTTGGGACTTCAAAAAAAAGAGGATTTTTTATGTCCCAGTTTTGAAGGTCAAGAATCTGGGAATGACTTAGCTGTGTGGTTATGGCTCATGTCTCTCGTGGGTGTAGCCAAGCTGTTGGCTGAAGCTTCAGTTGTATAAAGCTTAACTGGAGCTGAGAGTTCTTGTTCCAAGCACGCTCACTTGGTTCTTGGAAGGCCTGAGTTCCTTGCCAAATAGGCCTCTCTATAGGGCTCTTGAAATGGTAGCTGGCTTACCCCAGGGACAGAGATGCAAGAGAGAGAGAGAGAACCAGAGAACTTCCAAGATGGAAGCTACAGTGTCTTTTATAACCTTGTCTCAGAAATATAGATAGATAGATAGATAGACAGATAGATAGATAGGTAGGTAGATATGCCATATACGATTGGTTGCACAGACCACCTCTGGCAAAATATGGGAGGTGGCTAGACAAGGGAATGAATACCAGCAGGCAGGGTTGGTTGGGAACCATCTGGGAGGCTGACTACATGTTCTGAACATGCACTCCCCTAAGAACAAGGTCATGTGCTACTCATCACTTTGTTCTCAATTTCCAACAACAGTTCTGGGCATAATGAAGGATTCCCTCCCTTCCTTCCTGCTTTCTTTTCTTCCTCTCTCCCTCCCTTCCTTCCTTTCTAACACAAACATATTTTACTATCTTAGAATCTTAAAGGGGAGAGAGCCTCAGAAAAAATCTTAACTAATTCTCCAAATTTTCTAAAATGTGGCAATTGAAATAGGAAAGATGAAATAAGTAGCATGATGTCACATAGCCCTTCAGAGGCATAGTCAGTTTCTTGGCTACAATCCTGACATGTCTTCTGCAGCAACATTCTGAAATTTATTACTTTGCTGTTATTTTTGTTTACTCCTAATAATTCATACATTAATTCGTGTAATATTGAATCAGCTGAATACCTTGAATAATATTTGATTGATTTCATGAAGAACTTCTTACTGTTAGAATTCTTGTGCTGATCCACTTTGTTTTAATCTGGGTTTATTTTGATAGCCATCTAAGTGGACTGATAGGACCCAGCCTCTACTTTTTTCACCTCGTTTTCGTATCACCACTGGGGTTTGCTTTCTGGAACTCAGATTTGATTTGGTAAATTACATCCTCGATTTCCACCAATAGATTCATCAAATCAGACACTCAGCACTAAATAATCCTAAGGTATATGCATTTCTTTAGATCCAAGTCCTTGGTATTCATATAGAGAAAGAGAAGGAGCAGAGAGAGAGAGAGAGGGGGAGGCAGATTGAAAAATCAGAGAGGGTAAGAGAGAGAGCACATATTTTTAAAGGATTCTACCTGGAATACTCCTGTGGAGCTGAGAGAGAGATTTCAATAGATGGTTCAGAAGGGTCCCTTGTTTGGACAAAAACACTGCAGAGCAGGATGCACTCCATTGGAGAAAGTAGGAAAAACAGTTACAGGTAATGGAAAAATTACTTCTCTGTAAAAACTTATCGTAAAGTTATTTACAGTTAACATTCCAAAGACAAGTGTCTGCATTTTATAGCAGCTTCAGGAAAACACCAAGAATATAAAATAGTCCACTGTTATTTAACTCATAGTGAAGTTACAGCATTTTATATTAGGAGAATATATATGCATACGTATACATTGTTACGTGTGTGTGTGTGTGTGTGTACATAAAAGCACATTTTCTTGGATAGGTTTTCTGTGAAAGAGAACTTGTGGCAAAAATCCGCTAACAAATTACATACGTGTTGGAAGAATGCTTTCTGCCAGTTCTGAGTGGAGAGGGTTAACAGGTGGAACCACGCTGAGGCCTGTATGACGAGGATGCCGTTACAGTAAATGAGGTAATACCATTTTGCTGAGACTGGGTAAAGGGTGGCTTAGAAAGGATGAACTCAAGCTGGAGCCAAATCTAAATTAATTAACTCCAGCTACTCTGAAATTCTATTGTGTGAGAGCAGTGGTTGAAGCCAGGACTCAAACTGTACTGTATCATGTTGGGAGAAGAGTGAAATAATGCATATCTTGCTGTGATACAGTTTGGTCAAGAAGCAATATTAGATAATGCTGGGTCAAATATGATTTATTATTAGTTGTAATTGCTTAAAAGCTTCTCTAATTAGAAAATTAAATTCAGAAATAAGTTCATAAGCATTAAAATAGTTGCAAGATTTGTTTAAAATGGATAAGAAATACTTGAAATAATCAGGCAGAGTGATCATTATTATATATTTTTTACAAAGCCTTATTTTAATAATTATTTTTTGGCCTTCTTCAAAATTTCTAAGGTATAAATAGTTGGAGTATCTCTTAGATCTTTGATGGAAGAGGAATTAAATTCTTATATTCCCAGGGTGTTAATGCTTTATACACTTTAGATGAGATCAAGAGACATAAGATTCAAAACCTGTTTGTTGTGTCATCAAACATCCTTTCCACTCTGGGAGTGGCTCTGTAGAGCTGTGAAAAGATGCTGTCAGACACTAAAATATAGAGTCATATAGGAGTGAATAATTAAAATTTTATCCAGAGGAAGAGATTGATTGTACATTGAATCAACAAAATTAGGAATTCTTTTACAGTTGAGTCCCTAATGCATGACTTGGTCCTCTAATGCACATTTCCCCACCATTGGTCTTCAATAAAGTGCTGTATTCACTGATATGACTTAACTCATATGGCTGCTATATAAACTGTATATAAATAATTCTAGAAAAAGGTATATGAATGTATTAGATCGAAGGAACTACAAAGGCATTTATCCAAATTTGTCTGGCCCCCTGTTGATTCCTGGAAGCTCTCTTGGTTCTCCAATCCCCAAATGGTCTTCCCCCCACATTGGTGTTACCACAACAGTAACACTCTATTTTCTGCACGCTTTTGAAATCTCTGAATTTACCTTATCCTTTTCTTAGCCTCTTACAGGTGAGATTCAAGCCCTGTCATGTGAATATTCTCAACTTTTCTCCTCTCAAACTATCCTGAAGAAAAGAAGGCATCAAGCTGACAAGCTTGGCCCCCAAACAAATCCTTAGTAACCAGAAGAGATTGGTAATTCCAATTAAATTGTGATGCCTGATAATCACATTTTGCTCATGTTCAGCCTTCTATGGCTTCATAGAGGATTGAAAATAGTTGGAGAAGAGTGGTACAAAAAACTAATTCACTAACACTTCCATAAATTGGGCTACACGTTTGGTAATCATATAACAAAATATATTACAAATGGATACAAGTGTCTTCTTCCCAGTAGAGTACAGTGTACGCACCAGGATGCCCAATCTTAGTGCACAGTAGTGCTAGTGTGAGCGCCCAGCCAGAAAAGTGACCATGCCATCATGAGGAGGCATCTCTTGTAGCTTTGTGGGCATCAGGCTTCAGCAACAGTTGTGATTTCGGTTGGACACAGCAGTGGTGGAATTCAAGAAGATGCCACAAGGTTCTCCCTGGGCCGCTGAGATCTCAGTATGCAAACTCATTAAAGAAGGCTGAAATAGAAGGGGATTGATCGCCCCCGCACCCATGCACAAACACAAGGGACCATGAATGACTCATCCAGTAAATGTCATTTCCTCCTTTCCTTCCCTCTAGCAGAGTGCCTTGCACAGTGTACTCAATATATATTGGCTGACTGGAAGGTGTATTCAAAGCACTTATGTCCAACCAAAAACTTTTGTTTCCATTTTTCAGAGCTTTATCTGTATATTCATTAGGATAGAAAGATTTAACATTATCTCATATAATTTTAAATTTATCCCCAAATGTTAAAAAAAATTGTCCCTTTCTTTAAAAAGTGAGATTACACATAAACAAAATAGGTATTGATGTTATCAAAATGAGAAAGCATCGTGTCATTGTCCTAAAGCTTGACAGTTTGTCAATGGCACCTAAGGCTGCTCAGTAGCTAAGTCCCTTCTTTTTGCTTCAGAAGCTCTCTGTGGAGTCAGGCTGCCATTAGACACCAAAGGCTGAATTCAGCTTAGCAGAAAAGATGAAGTGGTGACCGAGGTTTGAGTTATCTCTCAAATTGGTGTAACTGAAACTCTCTCGTATTCCCAGAGTGTGCCTGCTGTCTCCCTTAATAGACTAAACATATGTGTCTTTTCAATCACTTAGGAAAAGATGTTATGAAATAACTATAGTCATAAATGGGCCATAGATGGTCTTAACATAATATCATAATCCATTCATAATTTCTAATTGACTTTCAAATGCATCACAGTTAGCTAAGATATTTATTTTTAATGATATATTACCCAGTAAAGGTCATAAAAGAATCACGGATATTTTCTGTTCAGTGTTACAAAAGTAACATTATGTTCATCTATTTGGTTTTCCAAGGAATAATAATGTCTTTATCTCTCTAAAGTTGTTGCTTGTGTTATATTCTTAGGAGCCGAATGAAAGGAGAAAGCTATTTTTCAATGAGAGTTGCATGCCATTTTCACTTTAAAGTTGTGTTATATATTTTTTCTATACAGTGGTATTATTTGTACTAGACGACAATCAGTTATTATGATCAGAGTCCCCTTTTAGGGTGGTGGGGTTTCAATGTGATGTCTGCAAAATGTCACTGCCATCATTAGGTTAGATAATGTCAAGTGAAACTGATCAATGACATTTTTGAAAAATGAACACATTTGTCCTTTAGCTGACTAGATTTGTTGCGTTAGTTCACTGATCTGTTTGGGCTAAATACATCATCTCATAGCTCTCTATAAAGAAGTTTTACTTGTGACATTTCAGTTAGAGTTCTGTCTGGTAGTGATCTATGTTTTAATAGTTGTAAGATGTATTTTTACATTTATTTAATAGCATCCTCTAATAGTTGGATGTTCAAACACATAAATACAATACTAAGTCTCTAAACTAAAGTGGTGCTCTTTACCCTCTTTGAGTTGTGTACTCCTTGAGCATCTAATGAAATGGATGCTGCCCCCTCCAGGTTGTGGGGACACAATCATTAAGCTCCCTTTCAGTGCTAGGAAGAAATTATAGGGTGTTTTAAGACTTCCATTGTGTATATATTTTCTTCTGGTTGAGAATACAGAGTTCTCTGCTCCCCTTATCCATTTGCTTGCTGATGAGGGTTCCAGGCACCCCTCAGAACAGGATCTACAGAACACTCTTCAGCTGTCTTCAGCTCTGCATGCCCCTGGGTGCATCCTTACAGTTAAGAAAAAAAGTCACGGATATTACAGCAACTCATAAAAATTAGCGACGTCTAATTGTGAAGTTTATGTTAGCAGATGTAAAAAAGAAGGAAGAGAAGAGGACGGGGAAGGGAAAGAGGAAAGGGAAAAGGATGGGTTTTGGGGAAGAGGACAAGAATGACTTAGAGCAGATTCGTGGAGTTGAGAAGAACTTCCAGCTTTACAAAGATTCCTAGAATCTACGACTGCGGCCCCCACCACACACACACATACACAAAAGCCTATCTTACAATTCACAAAAATGTGGAATTAATTTTCTCTGTCTCTCTGAGTCTCTATTATTTGAGATTGAAAGTATCAGTGCTTCTCTTTTTGGTACTTGGCATAACCCTGCTTGGGCTACATAATATGGATAAGTTACAGAATCTTGTTTGCCCAAGAAGAATGTTTTGAAAGAAACTCTTGAGAAAGTGTCCTTCTTATCAAAAGAAGGGAGGTATTAATCCATTCTTATCATTAACTACAAATTCCACTTAAATATTATATGTTCAGTGTTATAAACAATCAAAAGGCCACACTTTCAACACTTGATATCCTTTTGGTATCTTTATGCCCCTTCCCCAAAGTGGTTTTACCGGGACAAAAGTAATACACGAGTTTCACATCACTGATCAGTTACCTAGGCTCGACTTTCAAACATATTAGCTGTACTTGTTTCAACAAAGACTTACTGAAAGGAATTCTGTCCTAAAATGATTATATTTCACAGTCATATGCCTCTTTCACTTATCTCTGCCTTTTTCATTTAGCCAGAAATGTTTTTCAAGATTTAGCAGCACGCTCCATCTCCTGATTCTCTTTTCCCAAAGACACCAATCACTACTTTTTCTCAAAAACTTTTAATATATTTTTAGTTTTTTAAACAAAAAAAACTTCACATTTTAATGTTATGATTTCTTCTATCAACTTCTGACTCAATATAAATAATTATTTGAACTAGTCAGATCCCAGGTTATGTTTTAATTATCTTGATATTTGCTATGGGTGTGTTTGTAAATTTCCTCAATGCTTGATTTTATCTTAAATGCAAGAAAATATTACATTTACTTAAGTCACCTGGGGCTCTCCCTTCACAGATAAATGAACTTTCCTCAAACCATAGATCATAGAATTTACTTATCCTCAGCTCTACAACTTGCTTATCTGAGTTTGAGACTGCATTTACCCACCAGTTTCCATGAAAATCAAATGAGTTATGGAAATTATTATTTTTGCAACCTAAATAATTTGAGGAGTAAACAAATAACCATTTGCCATATTTCTGGCTTGCGACTTTTACACCTTCTTACCCTCAGCTTCTCTTTCTCCTTTCCCTGCCTCTCTCCTTCTCCTATTTCATCCTCCCAGACCCTTATTCTTTTGCAAAATTCAGGGTCCTCTGCAGAAACTACCCTCCTTCACATATCTCAGCTGCTTTGCTAGTGGGGGGCACTCCCATTGGGCTCTCTATTCCTTCATGTGCTTCTTTGGAGATTCAGAATCTTGTATCATCATGGTGAAGTCTATAAATCTATGAGTTTAAAATCATATAAAAATGACTACAAGTAGTATTTATGAAAGAATATTGTTGTAACACTTTTTGTTTATTACTTACAAAGCAACAGGTTACATGGATATCATAGTCTCCATTTTGGTCCTCAGGTGACCTTATAAACTAGCTAAGGCCTAACCTTGCAAATGTCAGATCTTAATGATAGTAAGTAGATTTTAAGTTCTTACAAGATATGAAAAGTTAAAAGTAAATTTTTGATTTAGGGCTCATTTTTTAAAATTCAGCATTTTGTGCTAGTTGCAATTGCTTGTATATATGCCTACTGAATTTATCTGATACTACTTATTCATATAATCTATTGATGTCTTTAAGTAGAGATCTCTTGAAGTAAATAAGTATTTGATGGAGAGATATAGATACAGACCACACACACACACACATATATGTACGTACATACACATATGTAAATTTAATTAAACAGTGTCTTAAAGTTGATTAGTTTGTCATCTCACCAAATAGGCACCACATTTAATGGCATTATTTCCAAGAAATAGACTCCCGAAATTTTTAACAAAACCTTCTCCATTCAAGGATAATGAATTCTGGAAATCTAGACCCACTACAAGTATTTATGATTGGAACACAAATAAATAAATTCTTCATTTAAAAATAGTACCCTGTTAGAATGTTTCATTTGTTTTATTTTAATCTTTTATTCACTATACTAATTTGTTTTGAATACAATTATTTTCATTTAGATCTATGTTAAAAATATTTTTTAAGCCAGTAAAATATTTTCAAGGTATTTGTGCTAAAGATAAGTAATGACTAAGGAAAAGAATAATAAATGGCTTCATTGAGTTGGAAATAAGTAAGTTTTTTTTAACAAAACCTCATGAAGTAAATGTGTTATTGTTATTTACATTCTGTTTCAATTATGTGCCAAAGAAAATGGAAGTAGAGTTGAAATATTATGTTCTTGAGAAGAATGAGAATCATGTCAAAAGTATGCATACTTTGTGTGTGTGTGTGTGAGGAAGATTGTCACTGAGTTAACAACTATGCTAATCTTCCTCTATTTTATGTGGGGTGCTGCCACAGCATGGCTTGATGAGCAGTGCTAAGTCCTGGGATCTTAACCTGTGAACCTTGTACCACTGAAGAGGAGCATGCAAACTTAACCACTACACCACCAGGCCAGCCCAGACCTGCATACTTTTTAACTTAAAAAAAAAAATAATTTTAGACTCCCAGCAAAGTTGAAAAAATAGTAGAGAGAGTTCCATTGTGTGTGATTATCTAGCTTGTCCTGTAATAAGTCACATTAAGTTTAACTCTCTAATTCTCTAAATTCTTTAATAGCTAGAGGTAATCTGAATAAAGTAACCCAAAAAACCTGTTTTTGAGAGAAAAATGTGAAAGTGTTATTTCAAGACAAACTGTAGGTAAGACACTACGCTCTTGAGAACGCCAATAAAAAAGGAAAATGTGCCCAGTTAGTCAGGGCAAAGTGAGATGGACAGCAAGTTATATAAACTGGAGATCATAAAGGGAATGCATGTTGATTTATCCTTCGTTCTGTGGATTATCCACAGGGTCACTCAATAGAGTTATTTCCTGTTTACAATTCACTTTCAAAAAATTAGTCAAAGCAACCCATGGTAAGTATATAAATTTAAGTGCTTTGGGATCTTAGTATGACACATACAATGATTATTTTATAAACTTGAGAACTGGCCTTCTCTGAACCTTGCAGTTCAACTAGGAATAATAGAATAATTTTGCAAACATCATTTCTGTGCAAACAGAGTATTTTGCTTTTATAAATCTGTGATACCTAGATAGACAAGTCACATAATTCATGCTCTGTTTTTATCTCACAAAAATAGAGATATACTAGCCCAACTTTTTCTAAAGTCAATTGCAGTTTTGTGAGCAAATCATGAAAGTTACGGTAAAGCTAAATGCATAAATATTAGGCATTTAAGTATATCCACTAGCCTTGTCTGATTTCTTTTTATAGGAGTCTATGAAATTCTTGCCTTGGATTTACTTATAGGAAAAAAAATAAAGCTATTGCTTATAATGAAAAGGACAGAAAATATAAATAGTAAAAAATATGATGGAACATACTTGGGTTAAATATTCGATTTCTGCCTATGCAATGACTGTTAAATCTCGTAGTTTTCTTCTTTAATTGGAAGCCCTATATCCAAAGAAGATAGGAGATAACTTGAATGATTAAAAAAGTTAAAACCGAAAACTCTGAGTGAGATCCTCCAAGTGTAGAAACTCCACAGGTTAAAATGAAGCACTTTGGAAGTTTCCTGAATTGCAATGAGATGTTGATGTTTATTTCTTTGTAAAATATACAAGTCAAGGGACATACTGTAATTCACAGGTAAAATTAATAAAAAGTCTTCCTTGGGAGTCACTAAGTATGTATAAAAAATGTGATATCACAAGTAATAAAAATTAGTTATGGTTTTTTCTTATCAAAGTGACAATAATTTATAAATGAGGTGTTGCTGAGAATATGGGGAAATGATTAGAAAGAAAAGAATAAGTAAGGATAAGTAATGCCAAATATTTAAAGCCTAAGGAACAGTAAGAACAAAGGCTTGGAGCTGCAGGAGAGAGTTGCACATCCGAGGCATAATCAGCATGGTTGGAACTTAGGTTTTTTACAGGAGCACAGCATGCAATAGAATAGAATTGAGATAATTCCTGACACTACGAAAATTATTATTTATTTTATAAGCAGTTGAAAGCTTTTTTAAAAGCAGGCAAGTTGCTTGATAAAAGTGTGTCTTTGAAAGGTTTTTCTAAAAATGAATTATTAGTGGCATTCTTAGAATTGAAGTGGAGACGTTTGCAATTCACTAAATGGGAGATTTAGAGATCAAGTGAACTGAATGGCAATGAAAATAGGAAGGAGGGACAGAGGAGAGAGATCATCTCAAATAGAATTGTTAGCACCTGGTGGTTAATAGGATATGTGTAACTGGAGCCAGATTATAATGAAAATTGTACCTGATTCACTTTGGTGTGTTCATGCTAAAAAATAGAGTTTAGTGGTAGGGAACTTGAAATCATGAGTCTGCCGTTTGCATGGGGGGAACATTAATAGAGTCCCTGGGAATTTGTCTTTAGTGATACTTTTCAGATAATTGATGACCAAATTATGAATTGGCACAAAATTTCACACCAATATGGATATATATATATGTTATCTAGCACAGAGAAATTCACAATAAGGACAGAAGTACTTCCTTTTCTGAGTATACTTTCATACTTTTGAATTATTTAAAAATTCAGCATGAAGGCATATGTTGTATATGTACATAAGTAAATATTATACAACTATTCAAGTAGTTATTTTCAGGCTTTATTAATGATTCTGAATTTTTCACGTTTAAAACACGATGGAACTCTAAGGACAAACTCAGTACTCTGATTCTGTCAAGAGATTCCCTTAATTGAACTACTTTATATCAGTGAGGTAGTTGAGTTAAAAAGGTTTTGTCTTCTTAATTTGTAATGTAGGCATTTATAACGGTAATTTTCTGTGGAATTATTAAACACGTAAATATCGACATTTATCTGTCTGTTCTCAAAGTATATAACATACTACTTTGCAAACTTTTGCTTTTGTGTATTTGCTCAGATTAGAGGAAAAAATGATCAGTCCTGGGCTATTTCTCAGTCATTATTTATTAAATGTGTAATCCTTTCACTGAGGAATTAAGTGGGGAAAGCTACTTTACACCGCTAGAAGATAAAAGGAGCCCGGTACGAATTGGGATTATTCATTATCAAGTTTTTGTTGTTGTTGTGGTCTGGTCTTTTTCTGAACTTGGCCTTGCTCTTACTTTACTGAAATCGTACACCAACAACAGGGAGATGGCTGATATGGGAGAGGCTAAAAAGTCCGGTCTGGGGAGAGGGATTCATTTCAGCCCATCAGTGTTGTTATTCTGCTAAGTGGTGACATAATCCCAAATTCACATTCCCAAGAGATTGGCTCTCAGAATCTCTCCCATTTGCTGACTTTACTGCAAAAGAATGCCAGCTTCTGCCGTAATTGAGGAAAAAGGTTTTCAGGCCAGATTATCATTTCTGAAATGGATCACATAACATATCTAAAAGTGTTAGTATAAACCCAACCTTCTGCCTAGAGGTTGTCTTCTTTTCCAAGAAATAAATAGATTTTTTAAAATCCTGTTTTATAAGGGCACCATATAATGGGTTTATTTGTTTTTGTAATTCCAATAATTCTGATTTTCTAGAAGAAAACACTTTCGGCAAAACAGCATCCTGGAAAAATATTTAATACAAGGGTAAAAAAGAGAAAAAAACTAGAAACAACCTTTATGGTTGTCACTAATATTCTGCAGTCACTAAAAAGAATAAGCTAATGTTTCATACATGCTCCACTATGTTAGAAAGAATATGCGACATATTAAGTGAATAAATCAAACTGAAGTAGAATATATAGAGTGTTGACCTATCCATAGGACATACATGCATACACACATGCCAGTATTCACATATGTGAGAATCCATTTACATATGCCACATGATATATACGTGTATAATAAAATTATTAATGGTTACTTCTGAAGGAACCAGAGTGGACATTAATTCTATTTCACAATCTTCTGAAATATTTAACTATTTCAGCCTGACGTACTTTTATAATTTTAAAAATGTGACGAGAAATTATTGTGTCTACATTGTGTTTTGCAAATTAAAATTTTCTTAATGCACATATTAATGCATTATAAAGTCTATGTTAACTTTACCCAATTTTGATGCATACTTAATATATTTTGCTAAATGCTGTATCCATTCAGTGAATGCCCCCAAACCACTAAGGAAAGTTAGCAACAGACAGAAGCCGGGGTCCTGAAGGCTAGGTAATGTTAGGAAACGCTTATGAAGCACCAGAACAAAGACTTAAGACCAAGCAAGGTCCAACAGTATCTTTCAGATATTTGCGGTGAGTGAAAACCCAAAACACATTTGGTCAAGTTCTATATTTCAAGATAAACTTTGCCCATATGTTTTTGATTCATTTACATGTAATTCATTGAACCGACATTCTGAAAGAGTTATTTGATGCATAGGGAGATTTTTGTGCCATAATTATATGTGATACATATTATATAATGCATAATAATTTAGAGCAGAACTTATGTTTTGCTGTGTTACAGATTCCAAGCACATGTTCCTCCCTGATGATCCACTGTGCTTGAACTGAGGTGTTGAGTGACTCATTGAGTCAAGCTACAGTTGAGATTTATATCCCAATCTGGCTGCACTCTTTGTATATGTTTTTTTAAAAGGCAATTTTTCCATGCCTCAGTTTCTAAAACTGTCAAATTAGCATGATAATCTTTATTAAAGTTGACCGTGGTCATTTAGCAGAACCTATAAAATTTATAAACGTGCTTTCAAATAAATATTAGTTCCTAGAATTTGTGATTTTTTAAAAAATGTGATACCACAGTTCAACTGTGCACTTGGAAATACATGGAAGCATCAATTCCCCATATTATCTCTTTCAACCTAGAGGACAGGCTTGCTAGGAATTTTATTACCTGTAAACATTCTCTTAGAAGATTTATGGATACTCAATTGTATACGCAGTTGTTGTAGGGGCTAAAACATGAACTGAAATCTCACATTTTTTTCATATCTCTCACCAGCCCTTCGAGCCTCAGACAGTGCAGCCTACTTTGGGAAATAAAATCGTATTATCATTCTCATGCATTTAAAAAGTGAGATGCAATTCAGAGGACTCTTACTTTTGTTTGCTGTATGTAATTAGACCATGTTTTCTCTATTTTTTTTTAAAGATTTTATTTTTTCCTTTTTCTCCCCAAAGCCCCCCAGTACATAGTTGTATATTCTTGGTTGTGGGTCCTTCTAGTTGTGGCATGTGGGACGCTGCCTCAGCGTGGCTTGATGAGCAGTGCCATGTCCGCGCCCAGGATTCGAACCAACGAAACACTGGGCCGCCTGCAGCGGCGCGCGCGAACCCAACCACTCGGCCACGGGGCCAGCCCCATGTTTTCTCTATTTATAAGTACAAATTTTGACATAATTCTTCTGTGGTTCTGTTGGTATAACTTTTGTATGCAACTCTCTTATCTACCTGTAATTTATTTTCCTGTGTGGAACAATGTGAAGATATAATTGTTTCATTTGAATTTGTAGGGGCAAAGTACCTCATTTGCATGTGCAAGTTTTGTAATTTAGTACCTTAGTAAAAGTGATAATTGTTGTTTCCCTATATGCATGTTCCTCTTTCTGGATTTGCCATACTGTTCCTAAAATTCTCACTTTCAGTTTCATATTTGGATATTAAGAAGCAGTAACCCTGAGATGAATCTACTAGAAAGTTCCTGAAATCATCAAATGGAGGCAAAACAGAAAAGACAACTAAAATGCAAAAAGCTCAAACTAGACTATAACTAAATTATAATATATCAAATAAACCAGATAAGTATGAATCATAGGTCAATATATTATCAGATTAATTGGTTTTCAAGGACTGAGTTCTAGTGGTTAATGGCAAGAAAATCATGTCTTCAAATAAATTCAATTTTAATATGGGATTGGAAACAATATAAATATTAAGTTCCAATGATATGAATTAGAAAATCACTAACTTATAACTATTTCAAAGTTACATATTAAATTTTAGGCAGAGGCTGTTTACCCATTTACCTGAAAAAGAGATACAGTCAAATACTTGAAGATGTGTGCAGCTGAATTAACAGTCTGTCTATACCATTCCTCAAAACGCATGCATTAGACAGGACTATGAAGATTGACAACAACAGAAATACAACTCTAGTTTAAGCAAGAGGGGCATTTATTGGGAGGGTCCTGAGGTAGTCCTCTGAGTTGAAGGAGGAGCTGCCTCTTGTCTTTGTTTCTGTCCTCTTGTCAATGTCATTCTCTCAGATCATTGGTGGTTCCAGGAAATCTAAACTCATATCCTTGCATCTTCATGACCAGAGGGAAAAGAGATGTCTCTCTCCCAGGTCTGGTTTGAAATATCTTGGGAGAATTCTGATGGAACAAGCTTAGGTCAGATACCCATCCGCCAATCATTACTCCCACCTAGTAAAAAGAAGACGGGGTATATATACACAATGGAATACTACTCAGCCATAAAAAAGGATAAAATTGTCCCATTCACAACAACATGGATGGACCTTGAGAGTATTATGTTAAGTGAAATAAGCAAGATAAAGAAAGGCAATTTCTGTATGACTCCACTCATATGTGGAAGCTAAACATGTAGACAAAGAGAACAGATTAGTGGCTACCAGGGGAAAGGAGGGAGTGGTGCACATACAACACGACTGACAAACCATAATGTACAACTGAAATTTCACAAGGTTGTAAGCTATCATAATCTCAATAAAAAGTTAAAAAAATTATAGTTAATGCTTACTGCATACCAGAAACTGTGAAAATTGCTTTATATGGATTATTTCAATCATTATGACAGTTCCATGAGTTGGATATTATTATTATTATTATTATTAATTTACAAATAAAAAGCTGGCACAGGGAAATTAAGTAATTTACCTAAGGGCGCACTGATGAGAGGTGATGGGTATGGGCAATCTGAACCCAGAGCCAGGTTTTAACTGTGACATGGACTTGATTCTAACAGAGGCAAGACTTTCAAATCAGTACCACACTTAGAGTAAAAGTCAGAGGTGGTCACATTGACTCTCGACAACCCTTCACAAACGTAGCTATGGCTTTACAAGCAGTGGCATCTCCGCTCTCCACGGCATACTTGTGCAGTGGGATTGGTGCTGGCAAAACCAGCGCTATTGACCTTATTTTTCGTCTCTTCTCCTTTTCCTCCTGCTCTTTCTTCTTGTACAGCCTACTCATTCAATCTGTCCTAAGCTAGATACATGTGTGATGTGACCCTGCGGCATGCTATGTATGCACGTCCCCTCCATACTTGAGGGGATAGATGGATAGTACATTTTAGTGAGTGTGAGTAAGACAAGCATATGGGGACTGGGACACCCATTTGAGACGGTGTGCAGTCACTTTGGGAGAAAGGGATGGTGCACAGAAAGGTGGTGGCCTGGAAGATACCTTTCTCTATTTTACCATTTTTTATATAGGCGGCTCTAATAAAAGGTGGGGGAAGGCCAACATTTATTTGGTGGCTTCTATGTACCAGGTGCTCATAAAATATGCATTAACTCTGTTCATCTTTATAACCCCCACATATGAGGGAGGTCTTACTCTCTCCACTTTATGGATTAGGTGTTCTGAAGCTCAGAAAGGCTAAATAACTTGCCCCAGGTCACAACACGAGAAAAGGATAGACAGAGAAAGGGAGAAAAACAGACCCAACGCCAAAATTCTTTTTTTGTACTAGAACAGACTGATCCAGAAAATTGACCTTTTAAATTCTAACAAGAAAAAAAAAACCTAAAATTCCTGGAGAACAATCTTCATCAGAATGTATAAGTAGATTGTGTATTACAGAATAGTTTGCTAATTGAAATACTGATTAAAAAAATTGTAACCACATTTTTCTAATGGGATTATGAAATCTCTGAGAATAAGGCACTGCCAAATGGAGATATATATTCATGGAGGATTAAACTTCAACTTACTCTATGAATAGAAAACAAAACGTAAATTTCTCCTAGAATGAGGTTTTGCATCTCGACTACTTGTGCCAGTTTTTTAAACCCCAGGGGCTTTGCCCAAGCTGTTCGCTGCTGCATCTTTGGCTCTGTGAGGCTAACTTGCCCATAGAGTTAACTTCTAAGTCGAACAAAAAAAGGTGGGGAGAGAAAGAGATTCAGACGGAGGTGAAATCCCAAATAATTTAGGGTTGTCTAAATCACCCAATGCTTTGCAAGGGAGGAATTTCACTTTAAATAGGATGGCTTATGGTCTATTTCCTGACAATTTGGAAAGATTTGCACTACACTGATAGCCCATTATGCAGTAACTGTGTTTTGTTAGATACTCATTTATTTTAATGCAAGTTTGCTTTATCCTGCCAGTTTGTTGACTGTTTCTTGCTGAGTAGGTCTGTAATCTAAACTTTAAAGGAGGATTAAGCTTCATGGTATTTACCTAACTAAGCATTGTCATTGTGTTATCCTCATATATTTGTTACCTGGAAAAAAAAAACCACTCTCTTTTTTTATGGGCCTTCTTGTTGCTTTTGAATGAAAGCCTTTGTGGCTTTTCTTTTTTAAATTCTGTTTTATGATCTGAAACTGTCATTTAAATAGAACCAAGAGTTACCTTAGATTACAATACTTTTAATAAGGCTTTTTTTTGGCTGTTGTGTGCACACATAAATAACAGATACTCCGTCTTCTCTCTTTTAATCTCTGAAATACCGTGAATAGTTAGTAGACCTACAAAAACTAATTACAACTCTGTTGACCATATTTGGACCACACCTTTCCGGAAATCATATTGGTTTTTGATATCCTTTTGAAAATGACTTACACTTTTAATGGAAAACCTGCTTATCTTTTCTGCATAGCTTATTTCCCCAAGGTAAATAGAATATATAACTGTGTTTTGGGAACCTTTTAATATTAATTGTTCATAAATCAGAAGAGATATAAGAGACCAAAAAATGTTTGACAGAGAGAAAAAGGGAAATCTAATTTTATTTTAAGTAATTGCCTCTCAATAAAATTGATTCGCTTCTCATGAAATCCTAAATTCACCAGTTTCTCATCTTCTTGAAAGCAACTTTTCTTATCCTATTGCATCATTTTCATATCTTAGTTTATAAATGTTTTTCTAGGAGAAACTCTATGACTTCAGTGAACTTGGAGGCCTCTACCTTCAGAGGTGAATTATGATTTAGCTAGTTTACATGATCCTTTTCCCTTCCATGGATTGCTTTAGGAGGGAACAGGTGACCTAATTCTGGACAATGATATATCTGAGGAGATCTGCTTGGAAATTATTCCTTGTTCTTAAAAAAAAAAACAAAAACCAAGAAAGACCCAAGGAAGAAATATAGCACCCTTATGTCTCTGGACATCATGCTTGAGGGTGTGATCCTCAGAATTGCTGCAGCCAGTTTGCCACCATGAGGCTATGAGCATTAGAGCAAAAGCCAACTCAATGCAGGTAGTAGAGAAAAAAAGGTGACAAAAACCTGGCTCTTTGAGCTGTGCATAATGAATTGACATATTTATAGGCTTCCTGTTATGTGAAATGATATACTGTAGTTTAAGTTATGAAAGCCAGAAATTTCTAATATGAGCAGCTCAGCACGTTCTACCTGATATTCTTTGTTGTTTGGGTAATATGCTATAGACAGACATGTTGAGATAGATCTGTCACTCCAAAGCTTTCTAAAATCTAAGAGCGCAGGTGGAGAGAGAGGGGAGAGAGAGGTATTGAGAAATTATACAGACTTGGGACAATACTCATATAATTTATAAACCCTGGATAGTGACAATGAATAAAAAATATGCTGAGCTAAACTTCATTCTTGAAGGGGGAGAAAAACTTAGCTCCAAAACAATATTGAGGAAGATAGGCACCCCATACATTCCCTTAGAAAAAGAAATTCTCCCACTCATGATAGCCCACACACCCTTCCATACACATGAGGTAGTAAGTGGCGTCTGTTAGGTTGGGAGGACAGGCAACTGGAGGAACACATGGATACAAGAGAACAATATAAGACCAGTGTTCTTGAACTTGAAAAAATTTGAAGACCAGATCATGGGCTGAACTTGAGCTAAAGAAATAGGTATGGATCGAGCTGTGGAGAACCTTAGAGGGCATGCATATATATTTATTATAAGGAGGAAAAGTCTAGGGAGGGGTAGTAAATAAAAGAAAGCAATTTTTACTCAAAAATGTGATTCTTTGAAATTTATATATGGAATACATTACTTTGTTCACTCACTAAATGATTGAAGTATCCAACAAAACTAAACTAAAGAAGACATTTTTCAGTTTTTGGACCCAGTGATTCCAATTCTAGAAATCTAGCTTAAGGAAATAATTTGAGATGGGGTAGAAGATTCTGTACAAGGATGTTTATCACAGGATTATTTATATTAATAAGAACAGACAGCAACCAAAGTATCCAATGAAAGTGGAAAAATTAACTAAGTCATGGAACATTCTTACGATGAAATATTAGGGAGCAATTACAATTGTTTATTTGCAGAATATTTGGTGTCATACTAAAAAGTTTAGGTGAGGAGGAAAGTATCAGGCAAAAAGAATAACTACAAATTATGGATCCCTATTTGGAAAAAAAAAGAGTCAAAATGGAAGACATGTATATGAACATTCTCCCTGCCTGCACACATACACACACACGCACGTTTAAAAAAATGGCTACAATTAAATTCAATATATCAGCAATATGTATTCTCAGATAGAGGGCAATAGGCAATTTTCTTGTGCATAGATAAGTAAACATAGATGTGTTTACATGATAAAAATAATAATTTATAAATAAAAATACAAAAACTAAAAGTAGCTGAAAATTAAATCTCAAGAAAAAAAGGTTTTTGTTTTTACTTTTTTTTTTTTTGCAAGAGACTTTATTTGTAGAAAGCCAAAATGGCTTCTGGGGCAACAGGACAGGCAGGCCAGCTTCTGGGGAGTTGGGGATATCTGGGCAGACGCGCTTGAGTGGAGGGATGTCCTCCGAGTCCTCTGTGTCACCCTGGGCTGCCTCAGGCACATATAGCAGTGGCTCAAGGATGGGCTAAGCTTCAGTGGCCTCATCCTCCAGCAATTCTGGAACAGACTCCTCCTGGGTCACTTTGGGGGTTTATCAGTGCCACCTGTTATTATGCCCCTGAGATCTCTCTCTTGGCCCAGCCATGGGGGCTGAGCATCCTCTGGGACCCCTTCCAGTGGTTTGGCAGGTGACACAGGGTAGCTGGCTAGGGGCAGGCCCCCAGCACCGAGCTCAGTGCCCTTTTGCAAGAAGACTTCCTTTTTTTGAGGAAGATCAGCCCTGAGCTAACATCCACTGCCTCTTTTTGCTGAGGAAGACTGGCCCTGAGCTAATATCTGTGCCCATCTTTTTCTGCTTTATATGTGGGATACCTGCCACAGCATGGCTTGACAAGCGGTGTATAAGTCCACACCCAGGATCCAAACCGGTGAACCGCGGGCAGCCAGAGCTGAACTTGCGAACTTCAGAAGTCCCTCGAGGGGACTTCTGAATGGAAACTCTGGTTACTATTCTCCTCGTTGAGATGGAGCAGGATGAAATTTTATAAATAGTAATATACTGTGAGCAAGGAGAAAACATTGCATTTTCGGAGATAACATATAGAAAATGCCTTCAGGGAAATGGAAAGAAATACATATATATCCGTGTAAATCGTCAAGTCACAGTTAAACTAGATAAAGATTTTATATATATGTCTGGGGTTCTTGGTTAGCTAATAGGTCAACACATTGCTAGTTTGGATGGGAAAGGGGAGGGCAAAGGTAAAACAAGTAGGAGGTAATGCTCTAGATTCTCTCCATTGTATGAGAGTGGGCTATTTTCCCTGAGAGAGAGGAGAGAGAGAGTGGAAAAAATATATATAATATATATAATATCATTATATATTATATATGTATATTTATATATATTTATGTATGTATACATGTATATTTATATATATTATATAAAATTTTGTTTGTATTTATTTAAGGGAGGTGATAATGCCTCTAGCATCAGAGGGTAACTGCTGATAAAAGCTAAGAAATTGATAAAGGAAAAGAGGCATACCCTAAGTCCATGCATCCTGCTTCTTTTCTTTTGCAAAAACTCTAATCCATGGTCTTATTAACCCCTATCTCTGTGAATAATAAGAAAGATAGCACTAAACTGACTTTTAGAGAATTATCTAGCTCAAAATCCTCACTTTAGATTTTAGATATGAGAAAACATGGTAGATGCTTTTCGAGTCACAAAATTATTTAGTGACAGCAAGAGTCTAAGATCCGAGGGCTCTTGATGCCCAGTACAGTTTTCATTCCACTAAACCATCATGTCTTGATGCTTAAGGAAATGTTCCATATGTCCACGTAGTAAGTGGCATGTAAAAGGTGCCTGTGTTTTTGTTTTATATGAATAAATAAATAATGGAGAATGCACTGAAGTGGGTCTAAGAATTTGCTAGATTCTAGTCCTGTTTCTTTTATTGGTTACCAATGTGGTCTTGGGTTTGTCACTTAACATTTTGTGCCTCAGTTTCTTATCTGCAAAGTAAAGAGATTGCTTTAAATATTCTCCAAAATATTTGAAGATGTTTGACAAATACCCTGCAGAATTACACAACTGATGAAAACAACATAGTTCTAACAAAGATGTAATCTTTATTAATATCTTGCTCATTGAATTACTCCATCTTCCTGGAAATTCCATAGTTAATTTGAGACATTGAAACCAAACAGTAGCTGAACAACTGTTCCATATCCATGACTATTTATAGTAAAAGAAAAACTAATTATAAATAAATTTAGGGACATTTTGAGGGCTGAAACGAATTGTTTTCTTTGGGAAATGTACACAGAGAAATGGAGAAATAGAGCCATTTGACTCAGGGAAGAGACGTTGGTGACAAGCAGCTATAAGGAATTCTCTAGAGAAGATTCAGTGCTTGTAATTCTTCCAAATAGACTTTTTTTTTAAGATTTTTTTTTTAATTTTTCCTTTTTCTCCCCAAAGCCCCCCAGTTGTGTATTCTTCGTTGTGGGTCCTTCTAGTTGTGGCATGTGGGACACTGCCTCAGCGTGGCTTGATGAGCAGTGCCATGTCGGCGCCCAGGATTCGAACCAACGAAACACTGGGCCACCTGCAGCTGAGTGCACGAATTTAACCACTCGGCCACGGGGCCAGCCCCCAGATAGACTTTTATGAAATGGTTTATTTGTTAACTAAAGTGTAAATAAAAAAGGAAATGAGGAAAGATGTTGGGATACTGACATACTAAAAGGGGTCTTTCTGTTATAATCTGTAGGGAAACACTATCCTGTGCTGAAGACAGTCAGCTCACTCTCAAAGTAAAGAACTGTGAAACTGGATTTAAGCCCACACCCCCAAATTGGGGGAAATGGTAGAACAAGGGTTTCATGAAACTTGCCACATTAAGCTTTGTTTGATGGTAGAAACAACGGTAAGGATAATAATAGAACCTACTTTATAAGGTTATTGTAAGGATTAAGTGAATAATTCCCTTAGAACAATGTCCAGCACACAGAACTAAATAAGTATTAGCTATATTGTTATAGCTGTCGTGGTTTTCATTTTTAATTTGGTCTGAAATACATTTAGATTGATCTCTAATGTCCTCTGTAATGTTTCATTACATGGTTTCTACTTACTTTTGAAAAGAACAATCCATTTTTCCACTAGAAAAGTCAGTTTATTGGAAGTGAAATGCACAGGAACCCTCTTGTTTGCTGTAGCAAAAGCATGTATAACTATTTCTATGCTGATCAAGATGAAATAAAAACTACTAATTTTGGAGTTCTATTAATGCCTGACCTTCTTATCTAAGAGATAACCTGCTGTTTACAGAGTATTTTGTAAGTGGGGACAGTATTGAAGTCACTCAAATCCTAGCTTCATACCTAAACACTTCCTACACAACTGAATTTTAACTTCTAAGAATCAAATTTCTACTTGCAAGTACCTAAGAAATATGAATCACTTCTCAGTTCACTGAATGACACAGATCTTGAGGTCTTTGAGATACAGTACTCAAGCAATAACAAGTCACTTTCACATCCTGGAAAGCAAGCACCCAACTAAACAAGGAGAGGGAGTTACCCATCATCCCTTCTGCTTTCAGTATGAATGAAATCAGTCTCACGTAACATCTTCTACGTCCTAAAGAAAATTCTAACTAATTTCCATGTGAAATAAAAATTTTAGGAGATGATTTGTAGTTTTTTATTGGGTTTTTTTTGGTTAGACTTTGATTAACTGAAACTGTAAGAGAATAGGTCTTCTCTAGCTAGTAAAACAAAAACTATATTTGAAAATTTATAAATTCGTAGGTTCTTTGATCTAGAGCTTTAAAACCTTTACTTTGGGTTAACTATAGTCAGTGGCCTTTAAAAATTCTTAAATATTTATTAGGGGAAAGGAGAAGCAAACTAACAATTATTAAGCATATAAATATGTTAGGCTCTGATGTAAGTGCTTAGTTGTATAATTTATTTGATAGTCTTTTCTGGTTTAAATTTTGACTCTTTACTGGCTGTGATATATACAAATTATTATCAAAATAAATGGTGTTTCAAAATCTCTTTATACAGCACTGGAAAATTGGTAAGTTTTGACTTTTAAAATTACTCAGTGAAGGAGGGACACTTCTTCTGATTTCCGTATTTTATTTGCCTTTCTCTTTCAGTGCAGGTCTCTGACCCAACACTCTGCATTGTCCATACCCTAGTTCTATTTGTGCATTATAGAATTTGAATATGTTCTGTGTCATTTTTACAATCAACATGATGGTGTCACTGAGAAAGAAAGCATAAATTACGTGAAAGCTGACCCAGAACTATTTCTTGCAAGTCTTTGAGTAGGTAATTCCATGAAGATACCATGTCTGTGACTCTGTGAGATGGACGTCAAGGATCCCTTGTCTAGAAGTAGTCTTAGGGAGTTAGGGGTAGAAGGGACCCATGGCATCGTATCTCAATTCTTCTCTTTGATAGAGAACACTGTACGCTAGAATGATTAAATGATTTTTTTGTAACAAGAATCAGTGGCAGAGTTCAGACTAAACCCCGAGTCTTCCAACTTCTAATTTCTGCATCTGTGTTCAGTGTTTTTCCAATATACTTGCATTAATATATATTGAGGGGGGTGTTTCTGTTGCCTTCATACTATGTTCATCAACACTGGTTTTGAAGCATATAATTAACAGTGACCAAAGGCACACATGATACAGTTTGGGCACCAGACCAAATTATCTACCTGTATTCTGGCAGTTCAAGGGCTATCAGTGAAATGACCAAAGTGAACTTAATTATTCAGTCCAAAAAAACTTTTATTCAAACCAGTCTCCTTCTATTCCTTCTTAATGGAAGGGCCTGCTGTTACCAACACACACTAAGCAGCCTTTGTAATCCAGGCCCAACAACTGTAGTTCAGGCTGAAACAGAAGAAAAAGTCAAATCTATCTGAACCTTCAGATACAATCTCAGGTTTTCCTTTTACTTATCCATATTTATAAGATACTTTAGGTTTATATATTCAAAACCAATCAAAACATTTTTAAGATGAACCAAAGCCTTTAAGTATTTTCACAGAACCCTAGAGCTGGAAGAGAACCTCATAATTATGTAACCCTACAAAGGAGGAAAATGTGGCCTAAGGAGAAAACCTGATTTGCTCAAGGTCGCACTATGAATTAGTAACACGGCTGAAACAAGTCCATCTTATATCCAATTCTGTAATATTTCCACTGCTTCTAAAGTCAACTGAATATTTAAATAAGCAATCTAAAAATATAGCCTGTTATTTTCATAGGTATAAAAAAATGAACCTAAACTACTCAGAATTTACTGAAAATGACCACTTCCTTGGCATTTGAAATATGTTTAAAGTTCCCTCTCTAGGTCTTTAGTTTGTTTTAAAAGATAAGCAAGATACTTGAAAGTAAGCAAGAAATCTCCTCCCCACCCCCTTGTAAAAATACATAAGAAGAATGATAAAATGTAAACTCTGAGACATTAAAGGTTCTCTGTGAACCACTGGAACTTTACTTCTTTGTTTAATGGATGGCCGTTTTTAAAATTCTAGGGTAACAGATTTCTTAGGACAATAAAATAGTGTCAGCTATTTGGCTTAAGGAGATAATTTGAAAGCCATCAGAGAATTTATTCTGAAACCAAGAAGTAATTATAATCATATCCTTGCCCTGTTTAAGTCTTTTAGTATTTATCTTTTGGGAAGATCGCTTTGGTAGAAGTGGGAAGAATTGACTGGATGATTGCAGAAGTTTATTAGAAGCAAGTGTTCTGCTGTGCCAGGCCACGCATCTGTAAATAAAACTTACAAAGATCTTTACTGTGAAGCTTCCATTCAAGCAGGGGGAGACAGACTATACCAATAAATATAACAAACAAGTTATAGTATATAATGTCTTAGAGGGAAATAAGTACGATGAACAATATATAGTACAGAGTAAAGAGAACGCAAGATCTGGGAATAGAGGGCAGTTTCCAGGTTTACATAAGATGTTCAAAATTAGTCTTGTTGGAGAGAACACATTTGAACAAACACTTGAAAGACATGGAAGAGTTTGAAATTTAGATATCTGGGGGAATAGTTACTACAGTGGTCATAAGGCCATCCCTCCAGTTTCTCAGGCCAGGCAGCAGAAAATTTTTCTCAACATTTACCTCTGTGTCACCTACGATATCATTCTATCACTAAATTCCATCAACTAAATTCCCTAACTTCAAAATTGTTATCTTTCCTTGATGCTTAAAAGAGCCTCTCCAAATGGTTGTCTGCTTCCATTTTTGCTCTGTTGCAATCCATTCTCACCAGCATAGATTAATCATACAATAATGTAAATAAGAGCTTATCCTATCCCTTTCTAAATCCTTCAAAGGCTTTTCATTGCTCTGCATGATCTTGCTTGATCTGGTCGCTTTCTGCTGCACCAACCTTATTTTTTGCAGCCTGTTCTTTCTTTCTGAGTTCTAACCACACCTGGCTTTCTTTCAGTTCCTGGAATTGTCTCTGCTTAGAAGACTTTTCCCACAACTCTTCGCCTGACGAGTTCCTGGTCAACCTTCAGAGATGGTTGGACCACTCAATCTTACATATATTCTTAAAGTTCAGTCTTTTTCCTTCATGGCACGTATAATTTTTGAGCTCCAGGTGAGAAGAGACTAAGTCCAGTTTGTTCTCTACCTGTCAACACTTAGATAGCACCATTTCCTACATACAACACTCTGGAGATAACTTGTACAATGAGTAGAAGTAGCATCCAAAGAATACACTGAAAAGTCCTGATAAATTTTCTCTGCTATTTTGTATTTTACCAGCTCCGGTCACAGTAGTTCTTAATTTAGTCCTTCAGTGTTGTGTTTAAATATGTTCATTGCTCTTTGTTCCTTCTAGTTAACCTTTTTTGGGGAAGGGTGTTGGGGAAAATTCCTAAAGAAAGATTATAACGTCAATCTTTAGTGAAGTTAGGAGGGGTTACCTTTGTACCAATGACACCTACATTGCCTTTGCCTGAGAGTCTTGTAGGATTGAGTGTTTATTCAGGTGGGATTCTAATAGGATTGCTTTTTGAGGGTCTTTTTGGAGGTTGAGGGACTGGATACTGGGGCTTGTTTTATCTTGGAGAGATGGACTGAGTTCAGATTTTCTCATTAATAATACCCTGGTTGTGCATCTACCATGAAAGAAAGCCGTGAGAAGACCCACCTGACACCCACATTGAGACTGCAATCTTCCAGCTGATGTTTCTGTTCACAGCTTTCATGAACTTGAGAAAAGAAGTAATGATCCTGGAATGAATCACTGTGTCAGTGACATTCTGGTTAAAGTTGAATGGTGCTGATAAAATGTGCTACTTTGGTGTGAAGAGCCTGAACTACATTTAATAAATAATAAAACCACAGAATGCACACAAACAGAAGTGAAAAACATTAACCTTTTGCTACCCAGGAAAACTTTCTGGTAAATATGAGGTGGTATGTGGGTGGGGAGATGGGTTGTGAAGTATTATGTAAAGTGAAAATGTGAAAGTATGCACTTAATCTTCTGCAAAAGAAGTTCTTGTTTTACTGTCTTTAGGAGAGAATTGTGCTATAGAGGGGACTGACTAAATTATGCTACCTTATTTTTAGTTTTCTTTTGAATATATTTATTCTAGAAGAAAATGCATCCAGCCACGTCCCCAGGCCTCATAGATATTTGTTTCCAGCTTCTGCCTTCTCTTAAAGAGCAATAGTCCACTGATGCCAATTTTGTGGGACTTAGAATGTTCGGTTGTTCATTTAATGTTAATACTGCCAGTGAATCATTTTAAACAGATATTTGGGAATATGATGGAAAGAAGAAAGTTATGAAAGCATGAGGAAAAAAGCTAGATTTAAGTACATGAAAAAGGATAATATTAGCAAGAATCTGAAGAGAGAGGATGAGGAGAATGAGAGAAATCAAATAATGATTCCTAATGTTTTGTTATATTATGGTAAAATACACATAATATATTTTATAATGTATTATAAAAATATACATGTCCACATCTTGTTCCCCACACGTTATGTCCGTCAGAGCAAGCAAGAATCTCCATGCATTGCTGGGAAAAGCAATTGCTCTTGATTTGGAGTGGGGCCCCAGATGGTAGGGAAAATAGAAAAGTTTGAAACTGTCAAAAATTAGCTTTTTGATTTTTGATCTGAATATGATAAATTATTTCTTTTAACTGAATCCTGCTTGATCTGATCTCAGAATGCCTCCATTTGGAGGAAAGTGACTTGTGCTAGTGAAGTTGCCCTGTGTCCCACCAGACTTAAATCTAATTAGCTTTCACTGATGAATTGGTGTAATTTGCAAATGACAATCAATAATCTACATAATGTAAATCTGAAAGACCACTTATATCACACAGCTGTGATGATCTGGATTGAGCTGATATTTAAACTATTTAAGTATATAAATTGTATTTGTTTTTAACTGACTGCAGCTCTTTACAGATTTTTAAAAAACACTTTTTAGCATCATTTAGGGAGTTAATGAAAATTTCTGTTTGATGCTTAATAGCACCTTTTTTAATGATAGAACTGCATATATTAATACAATAACACAGCAAAGTCCCTTCACTGGCAACTAGCCCTGTCTTACAAAATCCTGGATAAACCAGAATCAAACTCAATAGGGAGTTACCTTTGTATCAACGTTGAAGAAAGACTCAATTGGCAAGATAATAAGTTTAAACAAAGTCATAGAGAGAAAGCTAAAACCTTTTAAAATGATACTCATACACTAATTATTTTATAAATTGAAATAATCGTTTTGGAAAAGAATTCTACTTATGGAAACTTATGTTAGGCAAATTCTCAAAATCTATAAAAAGCCATATGTACAAATATATCTATTATACAGTTTTTTGAATATCAGATAAATAGGTATAATTGATAGTATAATAGGAGAAAGTGTCAACTGCTAGCCAAGACTACCAGTGGGTATGTGTACAATATTCAAATACAGTAGATATGCTGTACCTTTATGAAAAAAGCATTTAAGATATAATGTTAAATAAAATTAGATGAATATTTAAATGTATTATGTTTAAGTACATATTGAATACGTATTTGATGTGGTGAGAAAAAAAGTACTCAAATGAAATAATCAAAGATCAACACTCTTTTTAAATAAATAGTATTATGGTATTTGTTTTCTCAGTTTTCAAAGTCATCTGTAATCTGGTTAATTTTATAATTGAAATGCATAAAGGAACTAATTTATGGAATATCTTACTAATTATAAGAGGCTATATAAATCATATCTCATTTTATCTTGAAAGAACATGAGGAGATTATTAGAGCTGTTTTAAACAATAAGAAAATTTATACCAAAATTGCGAAAGAGATCTACTCAAGATCAAACAGGTAGTAAAGACGGGAACTAGATATCAGCCAGAAACAAGGATTCTAAACCTGGACTCTTGACAACGATATTTAAATTGAAGTGAATAAACTTCTACACCCAGTTTTAAATGCCCACTTGGTTACAAATTGTTAATATTCTTTGTATCTATTTCTATGTTAACTCTTTATTTTCTTAATTTATAATAACCAACTGAACTGTTCTAATCACTAAATCATTTGAGAAGTAATTCTCATCTCTTCAGGTTTTTCTTTTTTTTCTTTTTGGTAAGGAAGATTGTCCCTGAGCTAACATCTGTGCCAGTCTCCCTCTATCTTGTACGTGGGATGCCACCACAGCGTGGCTTGACCAGAGGTGTGTAGATGTGCCCTGGGATCCAAACCCACAAACCCCAGGCCACCAAAGCAGAGGGCGTGAACTTAGCCACTACGCCACCGAGCCAGCCCTTCAGGTTTTTTTTTAAAGCTCATCACTCTTTTCAAGTGCTTTTCAACAAAGTAAACTGAAGTCACAAATAAGGACTTATGACAAAAACTAACAACTTATATAGATTAAGTTACTGGGAAATTTAACATAAGCAGTGACTGTGCAATATATGATTGAAATGTAGCCAACTAAATACATGGTGTAGACTAACAAGCAGGAGCGCTTGTGACATGGTAGAATGAAGAGAAAGACTATGCTAGCCTCCACGTTATTGTGTTAGCATTTCTTTTATATATGTGGCTTTAAACTTAACTGGAAATGACACCGTATCACCCAGCATTCTTTGACATCCCTTTACAACCACTTATGCTACTGACATTACAGGTGTGATTTCTGAATTCCGTCTGACAATATCACCCTCTTAGTGGTTTGGCTTAACTCACAGTGATTATACTTATTATACTTGGATATTATTTTTTTGACTCTACATTCCTTTTCTGAAAATAGAAGTCAAATTTTGTTTTTGTGTTTTTTAATATAAAGTAAAACACAGAGACAGAAAACTATCCAAACCATTGTATACTGAACTCACTTGTATGTATGAGCACACTTGTAACCAAAAACCAGGTCAGGAAATAGACCTCTGCCAGCCACCCCAGAAACCCATTTATATACCCTATTCCCATCACTATCCCTTCTTCTTACTATTTCTCAACTTTCATAGTAATCGTTTCCTTACATTTTAATAGATTTATCACCCGAGTGTTTATCTGAGATTCTATAGCTTAGCTTTTTGTTTTGCTTTCAAATAGGTTTTTAAAGTTCTCTTTTAATCTTCAGATTGCTCCTTCATCCATTTCTTTTTCTCAAAGATGAACTATCAGTAGGTCCTTTAATCGGCAGAATTTCCCATCGTATGGATTGCAATTAGAAGTGTCCGTACTGTGGGGAACACTATTAAGAGAGGTTAACATGTCCCCTTGTCCTCTGTATTTCCTCCAAATTGGTACCTGACACCTAAAGGTGTTTTCTTTCATGTGGGAGCACACAAGATCTGGTTGTCTGCCTTTTTGTGATTTTAGCAGAAGTTTGTGCTAAATACACTAGGCCTTCATCTGTGTCACCTCAATCATTTTGACTGTCTGATCTTCATCTCCAATATTACGCTGAGTTTTTATACATGGATAAAATTTTGTCTGTGCCTTCTATGCTTGAATTTTTCTTTTTTTTAAGATTGGCGCCTGAGGTACCATCTGTTGCTAATCTTTTTTTCTTCTTCTTCTCCCCAACGCCCCCCAGTACGTGGTTGTATATTCTAGCTGTATGTCCTTCTGGTTCTGCTATAAGGGACGCCGCCTCAGCATGGCTGGATAAGCGGTGCTAGGTCCGCACCCAGGATCCAAACTGGTGAAGCCCTGGGCCCCTGAAGCGGAGCACACAAACTTAACCACTCATCAGTGGGGCTGGCCCCCTATGCTTGCATTTCAGTTTTCTTAGGATATAAAATCCGTGGTTCACATTTTCTTCTCTTGTATTCTTAAATATATTATCCATATTTTGCTGGTATACACTTTTGCTGCCAAAAAGTCTAATGATTGTCTATTTTTTTCCCTTTTAAAATACTTGCTATTTTTGCCTAGATTCTCAAGTGACTTTCTTTTTCTTTGAAGTTAAATAATTTCACTGGGATATGCTTTTTTGTTGGTCATTTTTGCTTGATATTCTGAGGCTTGGAATATTTTCAAAGGAAGTTTTCTTTAATTATAGCTTTAGGTATTCCTTCTGTTCCCTTATTTTGCTTTTCTTTTTTAGAGATTCTCATTAACTGTATGTTAGATCGTCTTTTCCTAGATGTTTAAATTTTCCACAAATTCCTTTTCATTCTTTCTTCATTTCACTTTAATTTTTTTCACCTTTTATTTAAAATATTAACTATTGGGTTTATTTGCTCTTGCAGTCTTTCTATTTTAGTCTTTCTGAAATGATTTTCTCTTATTTTTTAAGTGCTCTCATGTCACTTTTGACATTTGCTAATTCTAATTTATATTGTTCTTTCATTTTTTAAATCATTTTTAATATCTTTTAGCTTTTTTCAAAATAGTATATCATACTTTTGATCTTTTTTATGAGCATATCTTTCTGATATGATCCCATTGTCTTTTAGGATGCTAGTTTGCTACCGATTCTCTTTGTCTTTAAAATAACTTTATATGAGATTTTGCATTGATATTTTTCCATTGTCGTGTCTATGTGAAATTAGTTTTTACAAGGAGATAAGCAGGTCTAACAGAGAGTTTCTAATTCCACAGAACTCCCTTTCTGTTCTTTTTATGTAGTGCCCCAAATGCATGTCTGATGTGTCTTGCTTTCTGACTCTGAGATCTCCTGTCTTCTCTCCTTTTATCTGAACCATTTATTTCCTTTTTCTCCATTGTTCCTGTTCTGCTCCATTGGATCCCCATTCCAGAAGTCTGTCCTCATTGTGGAGCCATATTCTGGGAGGGCACACGGGCTGGTTATCTTTGAGAGTTCTTGGTGGCTGGATTTCTCCTGCTGCTTCAGAATTTGCAACATACCCACTGCACTCACCCTCCAGTGGGTTGGGAAAAATCCTCCCAATTCCAGCTGCAACATCAAGTTGGCCCATGATACTTTCAAGAAATAACTCTTAGCCCTTTGGGGGCTCTCCTGTTTTTGGTTTTGCTGTCTCTGTGCTCTGTGTGGTTCTATGTGGGGATCCAGGGAAATTCAGATCTGTGCAGTCATCATCATTATCTTTCCAAAATATCTTTCTACTTTTGCAATTCTTAAAAGGAGAAAATGGATGGGAATCAATATAAAACAGTGGTGTTTAATAAAACTCAGAACTCATGATCATTGCTGGTTTTCCAGTATATGCTACTTTTCTCTCTGGCCTGGAGTCCCCATCAGACTGAAGAGGCTTTTTACATTGGTAATATTACAGAAGACATCACTTAAGGTGCTACATGTGGCTATTATAACTTTTCTCAGATGAACTTGCCTAAGGGCAATAAACACTCATGTGAAGGACCATATAGTATTCATAATAAAAGTATTATTTGCCATAAATGGGTCTTTGATAAATCTGTTGTTCTCAATAGATAATATCTCTAATGACCATACTACCTTAAGGTATATTGAAGTAAATCTTTCCTAAATGTTATAGATGGTTATGGACAACTAAATCCATAACAAACACAAATGCAAAGTAGGCATTGATTCTTTTGACAAAGTCAATGACAGGTTAGGAATAGAATGCAGATTTCTCGATTCTCTTTACCAGGAGGCTATATTTCATCTTCTGTGATTATTCTCTGAAATGTTCTCTTATTATGTATTTTTCTAATATATTAAAAAGGAGAAATCTCAGTCTTCCACCTGTGAGTCTCCTTTACCTTCAGAGGCAACACTTCACTTCTGACACTTCTGGTCACCAAATGTGTGGAGGAGTTTCCTCACACCAAGCAACTCTCTAGGACACAACCTGGGTGTCCTATGATTTCACTTGATTATAACACGATCTACCTGGAGATAATGTCAGATCTCACAAGTTAAAGGCTCAGTCCCACAAGACTGCCCTACCCTACTTCAGATGCCAATCACAAATAGTAGGTCCCCACGTTACCCACAACTTTTGTCCTACTTGGTTACAAAGCAGAGGTTCCCATGACTTTGGGTTCAATTAATTTGCTAGAGTGCCTCCCAGAACTCAGGAAACACTTTACTTACTATACTGATTTATTGTGAAAAGATATAGCTCAGAAAGAGCCAGATGGAAGAGATGCGTAGGGCAAGGTATGGGGAAAGGGTGCAACCTTCTATACCCTCTCCAGATGCACCACTCTCCCCAGCTCTCCATATGTTCACCAACTGCGAAGCTCACCCAACCCCATCCTTTTGGGGTTTTATGAAGATTTCATTACAGATTAAATCATTGGCGGTTGGCAATTGATTCATGCCCCTCCCTGGAGTTCTGGGATGAGACTGAAAGTTCCAACCCTCTAATCACAGAGTGGGTTCTGTTGGCAACCAACCCCACCCTTAAGTGCTTTCCAAAGGTCACCTCAATTACGTAACAGAAGACACTTTGTCTCTCTCATTACTTGAAATTCTAAGGGTTTTAGGAGCTCTGACAGAAACAAGGATAAAGACCAAATATATATTTATTATAAATCACAATATTACATAAATACAGTAGCTTTTTAGAATATTTATGTGTGTGTGCGCGCGTGTATAAAGTCATATACTAGGAATGGTGGTGCTAATAATAAACATTTCTAATTTCCCACAAATGATTCCCCAATTCATTGACCCCTGATAATACAACCTTATTTTCCATTTTTTCCTCTGCAAACTATTGCAGTCATTTTGTTTGTTTCCCTGCTTGCCCTCTATAATCCATTTCCCACAAAGCACTAACTTTTTTTGAAACTTTAATCAGAATTTGAGATTCTGCTGCTTAAAACACTTCAATGATATTCCACTGCATGCAGAATTATTTATAAATTTTTTGCATGGCCCCAAAGATCTCACATCATCTGAACTCCTATCAACTGTCATACCTCCACCAATATATGCCTTTCAGTATTCTCCTGCCCACCCAGAATGTTTCTGAACAGATCAAGCTTATTTGCATCTCCAGGTTTTTGCACTTGCTGTTCCCTCTTCTTGGAGCACTGTTTCTTTTGTCCAAATCATGTGTTGTCTACTCAAAGAGGGCTGTGTGGGGGCTGGCCAGGTGGCATAGTGGTTAAATTGGGTGCACTCTGCTTCAGCAGCCTGGTTTTGGAGGTTCTGATCCCAGTCACAGACCTACACCACTTGTCAGCCATGCTGTGGCAGCGACCCACATATAAAGTGGAGGACAATTGCCAAAAAAAAAAAAAGGGGGGGGTACTGTGTGACTAGCCTTCTAAAATCATCCCATTACATTTCTGTTACATTTTTCTTCATAGTATTTGCCCCTACCATACATTATCTACTTATTTCTTTTTATTACTATTATCTGCTTCCTGTAAGCTTCATGAGAGCCTTTCATTTTTCTTTTGCACTGTATCCTAGTGACTAGAATAGTGCCTGTCACATGATGTGATACTTATTAAACAAATGACTAAATCTGGGTTTGCACTCCTGCTAACTGGCTAACCATTGGGTAATCCCACATGCAGATGCGTTGGCAGGATAATTTAAATTGAAACTGGAAATCAAGGCCACAATTAAACTGGAGGAAGCATTTGGTTTGGATCAAGAGGTCTTTGACCAATGGGAGCCTTCTGAGTGATTCTCACGGTGTGCTTCTTGAAACTTATCTGACACTGTGAGTGGCAGCAGGCTACCCTGTCAGTGACATTATTCCTTCCAATTTTCCTTACTTTCCTAGGTTTGACTTTGTCAGAAGTAGGAAGAAAGGAAATAAAAGAACAAGAAACAGTAGCTGCAAAGAAGAGAAAGAGAACATGGAAGGGCTTGGAGCAAAAAAGTGGTGAGAAAGGAAATAAGGCATCTGGGGAGTGCCCACCCCTTTGCAAATTTACCATTTGCCCAGAGGTTAGGTTGCTTATCAGATGAAATACAGCTGAAGCTGAATTTTCTCTGTGACTAACCTTTACTCAGAGAGGTCTCTGTGCGCGTAGTTACTATTATTAATCAACTTGATTTTTTTTTCAAGTCATCATCTTTTCTGACTCAAAATTTTCTCAGGCTTTCAGTGCACAAAAGGGTTTCTTGAACTAAATAGACAAGATGCGTGGGAGTGCCCACTGGCTAATTTAAGTACAGTATATGGAATTTTATCATTCTTGTTTTTTCTCAAACTAATAACACTAAGGCATGATGAAGGAAATCTCCTACATTGACCTCAGAAATATTCATATTTTTGAAACCTAAGGGGAAATATCTACCTAAAAGAATTGCAGGCCAGATATAATTGCCATGTTAGCATAAGCAATTGCTGAACTTACTAGTTGTAGTAAATTATATTTTAAAGCAGCGATTTCTTCTATTTTATGCACAGGGTAAATATGTGGGTCATGCTCACATAATGTTCAATGAAAATTCTCATCAATTAAAATAATGATAAGAAAATAATGATCTATCTGATTTTTGAACTTTCTTTAAGAGGTGAAACATGTAAATAGATTAGCGTTTAACTAAAATTAAATCAACTGTTTAATATTAACTCGAATTAAATGATCTTGAGAAATTACATGACTTTACAAAATGCTTTCTCAAAAGCAAAGCATGTGATGAGTTGATAAGACTGCTAGCATGATGGGTTAATGCACTAGATGGCACTAATTGTATACCTTTTATGTATTATAAAATCAAATTTAGTGTGAAAAGGAAAGTACCTCATACTTGAAATGTTTTTATCAGGTATACTTTATGAAATTTCTTTGATATGTTATTTGTAATTTCTCTTTACAGCCTTTCAGATCATCAGTAAAAAAGAATTAATTATAACCACTTTGATATTAAGTGAATTTCAAATTGAAAAATATAATTCCAGGATTTTTTTTCTCACCTAAAGAAACTAATTTACTCCAGGCAAGATGCAAAAGTATTCTAGTACAGAAGGATTAAGCGATTCAATTCAAGTGAAAAGTTCTATACCAATTACATGGTTTTCCATGAACTTTACTTATCAAAAAGATTAAAGTCTCAGAAAATAAATAAATTCTTCAGATTTTCTAAACAAAGTCTGAACTTTAAAGCATAAAAGAAATTCTGTGCTCTGCAAAATTCTTTCCTTGTGGTTTGTAAGCACACAAATGGGACAAGGGGGGAGGAAAAATCTTGTTATTTAAGGAACAAAGCAAGACTATACATGAGAAACTTTCAAAGTAAGCAGTTTCCAATTAAGTTACCTGGCATTTAAAGAAAAAGTTAACTATTATTTACTAAAAAATAAGGAAGGCAAAATCATTAATACAATTAGTGTATGCTTACTTTAAAACAATTTAAAATATTAAGGTTAGGATCATTCTGGTTAATTATAAGCCTGTTATGTTTATTTAAATTTTGATATGAATAATTCAAAATTTTCTGCTATAGTCAAACAGAAATGGTAACTATTAAGAATACAGTTTTCCTTGCCTAATCTGGACATTGCCATAGTGACTATGAATTACTACTGAGAGCCAGTGTTTTGGTTACTTCAATTTATGAGTTGTTGAGGAGTGCCCTAAATCTCTGGACATCCAAAGGTTCATAAATTAATTAGTTGAGGAAGACAGAATACACACAATGGGATGAAATATATGAAAATCCAAATAGTTAATAAGACACATACATATACACACACACGCACATGGCTAAATTTGAGTAGGGTTTTCCCAGCACTTTCTTTCTTATTGGTCAGTGGTATAACCTGTAGATCCGTAGGGAAGTTTAAATTCTTGTTCTGTACAAAAAGTTTCCATTTTCAAAATTTTCAGATGGAGTGAGGATGGTGGTGGTGATGGTGGTGGTGGCAGTGATGATGGAAAGGAAGAGGCAGTATGGTAGGAATGATGGCGCAAGGGGAGGATTATAGAGATGGTAAAGAGTAGTAATACAGATGGCCATCATTGAGATGACAATGCAACAGTATCTTTTTTGATCAGAAACCTCCATCGATATGCTGCTCTGACTCTGATTAATGCTGCTTTCAAATTAATCCACCCTCATTCATTCAAAATTCAAAATAAGTTAAATGCAAGGATTTAATCATTCTTCTTTTGATCTTCCTCACTTGCGTTCTTGTTCTTTCTCTGTAATTACTCAATGTTCAGTCTTTAAAGTATCAATTTTTATTTTAATGGTTTTTATTTTGCTACTGATGTGTCTATGCAAAATATAGAATTTCGTTGCATCACTGAAAATGTACTCTGTAAAATTCATTCCTTTATGAGTTACAGAAATGATGGAAGAAGTTTTGAAAGGACTCTAGGTTTGAATGCTAACTAGAAAATCCCTCCAATGCTCAGAAAACACACTATAATTATTTCCTTTCTCACACTCTCATGTGTTACATTCTCGCTCTCTCTATCGTGCTATGTTAAGTTGAGGTTAACTTTCCAAAATGTACAGTAGAGCCTTATATGTATCAATGTTTCTCTCATTTTAAAGATGTTTATTTTATTTTTATCCTCTCTCAGAAATAAAAACTAATTAATTATTTAAAGGGCTATAAGCTCCTTTATGCAAATTTGAAAGCATTTAATTGTGAGAAATAGAAGAAATACACTAAACTGATCTTATAGATTGCTTCCATGGCTCAAACTGTTTTGCATTTTGAAACATGTACAGTTATGTTATTCAAAGTAATTCATAAGATTAGAATTTATAAAGCAAAAAGATAAGTTGACCATTCATGGTACTAAAGTTTTTTTTTATTATTTACTATAGGCCTTTAATTTTTAATGATTGAGATACTCTTTTCATTCATAGCATTACAGTCATGTGCCACGTTTCGCTCAATGACGGACCACATATACGATGGTGGTCCCATAAGATTAGTACCATAGAGTCTAGGTGTGTAGTAAGCTATACAAACCTAAGTTTGTGTAAGTACAGTCCATGATGTTCACACAATGACAAAGTAGCCTACAGATACGTTTCTTAGAACATGTCCCCATTGGTAAGCTATGCATGACTGTATTGGGTAAATAGCGGAACACACATAATTTTAGTTTTCAAAACATTTGTGTATTAGGTTAAGGTTCCATTTGTCATTAGGAAGACAGTAATACACGTGAATAGATTGTATGGTTTAGGGTGAAGGTCAAGGACTAAACAGTATTGATCTTTTTTACATAATAATGTTTGTATGGGAAGGTTATTTTTTTTAATCAATCTGGAAGAGAAACATATCCCTAAGTGCTAGTTTTGGTGGCAAGATCAGGCATTTTATTATTCCTTTAAGAATGGGACCTCCATCGATGGCAGATGTCTCGGCCCCTAACTGATGCTAGCTAGATCTCTGACTTGGCTATCATGAGTGAGCAAGCAATTGGGAAAATGTGACAAAAGATGGGGACAAGTCTTGAGGGGTCAGAGAGTGGGCAGAGGATCGCACCTGTGGAGAATAACCCATCCTACGTTCACTCTTGTTATTTCTCAGGCTGACTTTCACTTTCTCACCTTAACGATAATGAAAAAGTAGAAAAAAGACTCCATTCTTCTTTCATTATAAAACTTTACCCAGCTCCTATAGCATAGAACCAAAACCAGATACCCTTTATTCACTGTCTAATAAGTGAGAGGAGCTGGCTTAGTCCCTTACAGCCTATCTCCATCTGTTTACGATATCCATGTGGGTTAGACATTATTCATAGTTTACAGATGAGAGATTTAAAGCTTTTACTAAATTAGTTAAATGGCAGAAGTGAATCTTCACATACCAAATGTCTAAAATAAGATTAATTTCAATTTCAGAAAAACATCCAGAGCCAGCATTTATATGTTTAAATTGACAGGAGCTGTGGCTAGAGGTGAAGCTTCTGGAGTGGGATGTGGTTACATGTTGGGGCTCAGGATGCTGAACATAAAACTGGAATAACAGCCATGGTCAGTAATCACGGCAAAGAGGATTACATCTTACCTTGGGACTCTACTTTTTAATTTTTTAGTAGCAACACACACATGCACACATGTGCGCTCACACATGATCACACACACATGTGCACTGCCCTAACGGGGAAAAGGAGGAAGATGATAAGTGAGAAGACAACTGGAATAGAAACAATGCCACAAGTAGCTGTAAAACTTAACAATGGCTCGTGTATAAAAACCACGTGACATTGTGAATAAGCCCAGGTTCTAAAATGTTGGGTTCTTCTCCTCAATGGAAATATATAGCTCTGGTGAAAATCACTGTGCCTTTTCATTTCGCTGATGGACCTGACAGAATAGTAGTGGGGATGATGTAATTTGAAGACACAAAAAATCTAACAGAATTATAACCCAACCTGATGGCTTGTGTTATAGAAAAGCTTGAGTGGAAAGAGTCAACATTGGGTAAATTCTGAGTTCCTTATCAGTTTCTCAAAGCTTATTCTTAGAAGTGCCTCAAGTCTACGCAAAGCTATGTGTAACACAGGACAGTCCCCCCACCCCCCAAAAAAATCACATCTGAAAAGTTAGTCACTTCAAAGTATTCTTGTCAGTAATTAGTTACGCGTCATGAATAAATCACAAATTGGCTGAAACTATGAAAAGGCCTATAGTTATTTTTATAATCTTTGCTTTCATGCCACTGAGAAATAGGTTATTTACAAGATCTTCAGAAATATTTAATAATGCTACATTAAAAAACTAAGAAATCACCAAAAATGCAAGAGAGTTGCTTCTGAGAGCATCCAGTAGCATGAAATTAGTAATGAGGCACTGCCACATAGTCAGCTAAACCTGATGATGTGTGAATAAATATAGTTTGTAATTAGCAGACTAGTCATATAGAAACTATTATTGCTTTAGTGCTTTTTAATTGTTGAAAGTCTGTTGTTTTTGTAAAGTTATCTAAATCTTACCTTCCAGTTTAAACTTTTACTATTGACACGCTTAACCAGCTCTCTTCATAGATCGTCCAAAGATAACTTTTAAGCTAGTTCAGAATGCAGCTTACTACACATTTCAAATTAGTAAGATCAAATTACCAAGAACTTACTTGTTTGCAGTATGAGTAGAAAGAATGAGTCAGGATTAATAAGAAGCTGACTGGTATGGGTGGACACTCAGCATAAGAGAAGCAAAAGTTGGAAGTGCTCCTGCTTTGCTGAGGATACCCGGACCTGCCCTACGAAGCTGGAAGAGTGATTATTCAGTCTCTGATTGACAGCCAACTGGCTATTTCGTTATTCAACCCACTAATTAAGACTTCCTTTCTTCAACTCCTTTTTCTTTTTTTTAAAGATTGGCACCTGAGCTAACAACTGTTGCCAATCTTCTTTTTGTTTTTCCTGCTTTTTCTCCCTGAATCCCCCCAGTACATAGTTGTATATTTTAGTTGTAGGTCCTTCTAGTTGTGGCATGTGGGACGCCGCCTCAACGTGGCCTGATGAGCGGTGCCATGTCTGTGCCCAGGATCTGAACCAGCGAAATCCCAGGCAGCCTAAGCAGAGCGCAAGAACACAGGTCCGGCCCCCCAACTCCTTTTTCAACTCATCGCTTTTGTAATTCAGTGAGAAAACAAAGTAACGTTACATTTCCTGTGCAATTGTTTTGCAATGCTAAATTTAAGCTTCAACTATAATTGCTAAATTTGATGAAATGAAATAAGATATGGTATTGAAATATAAGAAAAGTGATTGCAGAAAAGGAGGAAGATGAAGAAGAAGAAAAGAAAAAGAAGAGGAGGAGGAGAGGAAGAAAACACATAAAAATCTTCTCCTGGGCCAGCCCAGTGGTGTGGCAGTTAAGTTCCAGTGTTCTGCTTCAGCGGACCCCCGTTCACCAGTTCGGATCCCAGGCATGGACATACACACAGATTATCACGTCATGCTGTGGCAGGTGTCCCACATATAAGATAGAGGAAGATGATATGAATGTTAGCTCAGGGCCAATCTTCCTCAGCAAAAAGAGGAGAATTGGCAGAGGATGTTAGCACAGAGCTAATCTTCCTCAAAAAATAAAAAAATCTCCTGTGATGTATCAATTTTGGAAAATAAATATGTGTATACATAAATGTATGCATAAAACGGCCAATACTAATATTGACTAACAGATAGTGACGGAGATTCAGGAAAATGTATTTCCTTTTATGACAATGTATTTTTGGAGTTTTTAACAAAGAGCTTGTGTCATTTATGTAATCAGAAAAAAATCAATAATTTTTTTGTTGTGAAAAAATAAAAAGTTGTAAGTAATGTTGTTTGTACAATTTAAGATTTTCCTCATCTTACTTTTAAACTATCTTAAATCCTCATTGTTCCGAGTTGTAATTATTTTATCATTACACTATCACACTTCAAAATATATTTGCTGCTGTGATTTGCATTTAAAAAAATCACTCATTTCAAAGCATTGCTGATTGTGACGGTATCATTGGAAGTGTCAAGATCTCACAAGCAGATAATTTATTTAGTTAGAGACAAAGGCTTTTGCTCTCTAAAAATCTTCTTTCTTGGAAATAGAAAGGAAGGAAGAATGTTACACTTCACAGCCAAACTATCACCTTTCTGACTTCTACAGTACTTTCGAATCCAGTTCAGATACTTTAGTATTAAACTATTTATGGCCTGGAAGTTCTCTCTTTTTCATGTGTTTTTGTCTTTATTCCTCACACAAAATGTATCTTTTAAACAGTTACCATAGCCAAATCACCTACCTACTATGGGGTGAAGCAACTTGTTAGTTTAATTAAATTAATAATATTTTGGGTTTTTTTCAGTATTCTATTCTCATTTATTAGCATATAAAAAGAAATTATGCACTGCTCTCCTAGAGTCCATTCTCAACCCAGCAGCCAGAGTGATGGAGTAAGTCCTCTGTTTTGGTAAATAAAGTTTTAGTAGAACATAACCACATTCATTCCTTTACGTTTCGTCTAGAGCTTCTTCCATGTAACAGTGGCATTGCTGAGTAGCTGAGTAGTTCCAGCAGAGACCAATGGACCACAAAGTCTAAATATTTATTATCTGGCCCTTTACAGAAACTGGTTTTCAATTCCTGTCTTAAACCATAAATCAAAGTTCCTCTTGTGCTCACATCCCTACAGTGGTTCACCATGGTCTCCGGAGTGAAAGCTCAAGGCCTTCGATGGCCTATGACATCCTACATGAGCAGTCCTGCCATAAATGTCAAGGCTCATCTTCCTATTGCTTCCCCTCCCTCACTCCACTCCAGCCACACAGACCTTGAACACATCAAGCAAGCTTTTGCTGTAGAGACTTTGTCTTAGCTGTGATTTCTACATGGAAAGATTTCCTGCTAGATTTCCATAGCAAACATCCTCACTTCTGCCATGCGTTTGCTCCTCTGTCACTTTCTAAATGAGGACTAACCAGGATACACAATTTAAAATCTTCCCCTTCTCCCGTCACACTTCCTGGAGTGCCTGATCATGCTGTATTTTTTTTCCTCCATAGCATCTATCACTTTCTAACATGGAAAATTAATTTACTTCTTTTTACTTATAAATTTATTTGTTCATTATCTGTCTCTTCCTGCTAAAATATAAGGTCCTTGAGGGCAGAAATGTTATACTTTTTTGTGCATCAATATATCCCAAGTGGCTAGAATAGTATCTGGCATATGGTAAGCACCCAATACAGACATGAAGAATAAATAAGCATCTGAACACACAGGGTCAAAATCAGAATTATTTTATGGCCCTGACTCTGCCATTAACTAATTTTGCCATCTTAGGAAAATAAACAAACATTGCCAGGCAATAGTTTTCTTATCTTAGGTAAAATGGGGAGATTTGGCAAGTTTCTTTCAAGCACTTAAATGCCCTAAACACATTTCTGAACCTCTGGATCTCTTTTATGATAGTGATACCAAAATTCCCAATAAGAAAATTGTTTTAATAAGTGTGCAATGTTATTTCTGGAAGCATACTAACAACCTACATGCTTATTTCAGTTGCATGTGCTTGTTCGGAAACTGATCATTTCTACTGATGAGGAAAAACAAATGTTTGTCTGGTGGAAGGAAGGATGGCCAAAAATATATTTCTTTAAATATTCCTGCAGGCTACTCGCCACTGACCTTATTACATTCACTGTTGGTTTACTTTTGGTAGGATGATCAGATTCTTTTAATTAAATTGTTTAAATTCTTTGGAAAATATTCTCTTTTCTATCGAAAGTCATTAAGGTATAAATTAGTATATTTCTACTTATATGCTCATTTTAGATCCTTAATTAATAATAACAATGTAGAGGCTCTTTGACATGCTTTAAACCCATGATTCAGTGTTCAAATTAGCAAATGTCTATTACATGGAGTTTTATTCATTTAATGAATATTTACTAAGTGCTCATTGTGTGCAAAACACAGTGTTTTGTTCTGGGAACAAATAGTGAGCTTTTCTGTCTTCTAAAATATATAGAATATCTCTCATTGTACCAGGGAAGTCTAGCACTCAGGAAATGCTCATAGTTTTCTCCTTACTTATGGGTCTTTATAATATTCTCAGATAATAAATATCATCATCAAACCAGAAGGGACCACAAGAATAGCCTAGATGTATTTCTGATTATTAAGATCAAGAAATTCTGACCCAGATATTCAGTATGGATTTTCCAAGGTCACATATTTAATTAGTGCTGGACAAAAAGCTTGAAGGTAGAACTCCTGTGTTCAGGTCAGTGAAAAACTACCCCATCTTCTTAAAGGACTGGGTACTGGTTATAAAATCTGTGGATTAAAAAAATCTGTGTGTGTCCTTTTCCAAACTCTATGTGCAAAGAGTCATAAATTATGCATACAATAGGCTTTTTAAAAATTAGTTATTCTTCACAACTTTGTCTTCATTCTTCCTCGCAGATTTGCTAAATGTCTATGTCACAGTTCTGCTATTTACTTCTGATTTAGAATGTTGAGTTGACTCACAGTCAAAATGTAAATGTGGCCTTCAAAAGAGCACATTTTCTATGTAGGTCACAGATTACATGGTGAAAAGGCCATTTAAGAAAGTGATGTTACTAAAAGGATGAGATGATGGTAGGCTTCCTTGCTTTTGTGATAAAGAGAAACTCAATGTGTTTGCTGTTACCCGTATAGACTGAGCTCACTGGGAGAGGCTGTGGTCCTGTATTGGAGATTTATCTCTATCCGTATTGTATTTCAAGCTTTAAAAACTCACCTATGTCACTGCTAGAAACTCATTTCAATCAAAGAAATTTCTAGTAAACTATTGGAAACAGTTAATTTCCCAGAGGTTTAAGCTAAAAATAGCATTTGACTCACCAGTCTTCCGGTTCTCCTTACAGAATCTTCCACTCCTTAACCCCATTTCCCCACCTGCCTTCCAGTTCCTAGTTATTACTCTGTTACATCCTTTGGTTCATTTTTCTCTCTATTAAAAAAAATCATACATACTAAAGAACACTATCAAGAAGCATAAGGCCTAGAAAACTTAACAACGAATCTCTTTAAAAATCTACAGTTTCCTTCAACACTGTGTGAACTATTGTAGAGTGTGATTATCGACATATTGCTGTCATCTGAACAGAACTCCAAAATACTTAGTTTTGAAAAAAAAATGCCATTTGGCAAAACCCATTTACTCATGAAAAGTAATCGTGGTCAGACATATTTAGCTTATATTACTGGCATTCATCTTGAAGTTCGGTAAATATTTATAGTGAATTTAAATGCATGTAAATACGGTATATCATTTCAGCAATTTAATGGGATTCATTTATAGGACATGAAAAAAAATGGACTTAGCGGCCACGGTTCAAAGAACTGAAGATATTTTCATTTATTTCCAAATGTGTACGTTTCAGAATAGTCAAGTTCACATGGAAAGAGAATGTGTGCATGCCTCTACGCAGAATGTGCTTCACAGTCCCAGTTTTAGACGTACGTAATTGAATGGGATGCAAAATTGGGAACTTGGAGTCTAGGTTAAAACAACATTCCTGTCCTTGGCATTTTAATGAAAAATTAAAAAAAAAACAGTATTGAGTTTTTGGACCATAAAACTTGTCCTATTTTTCACTTAATTTTGCCTGTAGAAAACAGTCCTGAAAACTCTATTCATACACATAGACACATGCCAAAATATATGTATAAAAATATACACATTCATTCTTGAACAAATTGGGATAAACCTTTGGATCAGTAATTTGAGAAATATTTTAGTTTGAAAATTAAATTAATCAAAAAAAATTATATTTGGTTAACATATGAGAACATCTTAATTTGAACTTTTCAGTCCGAATGTTCTCAGTGTGTGCTAGTTCTCTCCATATAAGTGGCAGAAAGTACTCATTTTTAGAAAGAAGATGTTATTTAAATAATTGGAAAAATGTACAACAATTAGAACTATCAAATTGAATAGGTTACCTCAGATAGCGATATGAAAAATAAAAATGTTTTATTTAATACAGAGCTTTTTAGGCAACAAAGCACTTTTATATACAATATATTTACTACTAATCCTCACTAGAAAAACAAACAGTATCATTATACCTAATTCATGGATGAGAAAAAGGAGACCTAATTAAATTAAATAATTTTTTGAAGATCACACATCTAAAAATTGGTGATATAGCTACTAATTCTGATTTTTAAGTCTCATGAAGAGTCCACTTCTGCCCAGCTACTTGATCTTTAAAAGCATTTCAAGGGGAAGATTTGGAGGGCAATGAAAGTATCAATTAGATGGACTTTTGCTAGGATGAAGTAGAGGCCATTGAACAAAATTTTTGTTGAGAAAAATTCTATAAACCAAGTCTCGTGCTAGTTATGAATCTAAATAAGATGCAGAGAGTCTGATGTCAAGATGCTCAAAATCCATGGGAAAAAAAATACATTTACAATTAATAATCATGATGCAATTCAGCAAGTGATAAATTAGCATCATAAATAAAGGACAGATATACTGAGAAAGTAGAAATTAATTCAGCTGGTGAAATCAGGGGAAGTAAGCTGGGAAGCTGAAGCTCTAGAATTTTCTAGACAATGTATAAAATTTTCGGTTAAGGAGGACTCTACAGCCACAATCTTAATATGGTCACTAAGTTGGTCTATTTAAACAAAGTGTTTATAAATAAATTTACCAGTTACTTCATAAGGCATAAAGATTGAATTTTAACATCCTGCATCCAGAATCTTTAGCACATGTTTTGTAGACGGAGTTGAAGCATTTCTTTATTGAAGTGAATCTAATTCCCTGCAAAGCCTCTAATAGTGTTTTTCACATTCAAAAGCTCTATTCCTTTAAAGATGTGTGTGTGTGTGTGTGTGTGTGAAAATGCAATTAAAAGAATAGAAGTTCTTTCTAATTTGATCTCACTTTTTTCCAATACCTACCATTCTCCATTAGCAAATAAGTTACTTTCATTTTTATAGTGGGTAGTCAGCGTATTTATAGGTTATGACCTGCAACTCAATTGAAAATCTTCGTGTTGAAGTATGTGGATCCATGTCTACAGAAGATGAGGATGTTTCAGTGGTTTACCAGCACAAGAGGGGGTCCCAGTGGGCATGGTGGGTGGCTGTTAATACTTCCTAACACGGACAAGATGGGCTCTGCTCTTGTCCATGGCTCCAGACATCCAAAACACTGCATTTTCTCTGTCAACCCTCCTGTGCCAAGTCAGTACTGTAAGCCACTATTTATTTTAAAAAGTTGATAATGACCGGAGTCATGGAGAGTGCTTTCCAATGATAAATACCCTTGAAAAATGCCATTTCCCTTTTTTTTTTTTTTTTTGCCGTTTTTCTCCTTTTTAGTATTACATAATAGTAAGCATATTCTAAGGAAAGAAAATGGCTAGGTGTTTGTAATATATGTCACTCCATGTTTCCATTCCCATCATGGTGTAGAATGTTTAATTTCTAAACTCTAAGTGCTTAATTACTACTGGTTATTTTCTCTTCTCTACAAACATTACCTGTTTCAGTTGCAGTTCATGGAATTCTGCCCATATAATAAACAGTAATATATGGAGCCCCCTCAGGGGATTGTCCCTTTCTTGGTTAAACAGATCATTTCTAAGTTAGTTTTCCACTTAAAGATAATGTGATTATATGTGGATGCCAGGACTGCCAAATTTGGGTTTACGAAGCTTTTTAATTGCAATTAGCAGTCTATAATAATTCCTTTTAGAAAGGTGTGTCATTACCTCGACTCATCCCCACCCCCACCATCAAAATGCTCTCCATCACTAATTGAAGTACTATTTGACAGACTACCACATTAACGGAGAGAACATTACTCTCAGGAAAGAGAGCTTCTAAATAAGACTGGGGGGAAATTAAGACTATTAGGACCAGGAAGAAACTTATATCTAGGTTTTAATGCTGTCCTTGAATGCACTAGTCTTATAATTTAGTAAGTTATGCACACATATCTCATTTTATAACCTGAATGTGTGCTAAAATGTAGTGAGTAGATAGCCATTTCAATATCCATAACTTTGAATGGGAGAAAAATACGACCTCTGATTTTAGAAATTCCAAGCTTGCTCCTTCATTAAAGGAGCAAATTCCTTTATTTTGATAATTTCTGTCAACCTTGTTATTTTAAATTGTAAGTTTTTCCTGCATGAAATTTTTGTACGTTAAACACACTGATTTCATATCAATTGTTGGAAAATGAAGTACTTACTTTTGTATTAAGTATAAAATCAAACAAACAGTGTTAACATTTGACTTCTGTTCCTCTATGTGCGACTAGTTTAGAAGATGATTTTTAGGCTACATGCTATTCTACTGTAATAAAACAGAAACACGTTCCAAAATCTGATATCAAGAAAGCAACATTTTACAAATATAAGCTCATAGCTCATAAGCTGAAATGTATTTATTTACCCAAGGTGGTCTACAAAAACTCTCCAAAGACATCAATCTCTTATGACTGTAAATATGGCAAATAAAATCAGTAAGCAAATCAGGATAAGCAAGAGATTGTCTGTTAAATTTGAACTGAGATATACAGAGAAATATGTGGTATCTAGAAGAATTATAATCAGTAGAAGCTTTACTCTAGAACAAGCCTATGGCTTAATAATTAAGATGGGGGTTTGCTTCAGGAAGGGAAGCCCTCTGTTTTAGTTAAGAGATAGAACAAACATACGTCTACTCCCTCAATGGAAATGACTTTCATACATGTAGCCCCTCATTGGTTAGACCAAAGGTCCTGCCCTAAGTCGGAGGCACATCCTTACTGTACTCTTCACCTTTTGGAGATCTCCTTATCCCTGCTGACAGCCACTGACAAAAACTGAAGTCTAAACAGAGATGATACTTACAAACAGATTTAATAAAACTAAGAGTGTTCTTTTATTAAAAGAGCTATTTGATAAACAGAGCACAAGGAATGTTCACCACAGGAAGTAGCTGGAAGGGCTTTTTAAGCTCATTATCTGATATTGAGTCTAGAAGGATTAATGTTGTCTTTTTGGTATGTCATGTACATTTTTGATTGCAGTGATTAGAACCGTGATTAAATGACCCCACACAAAGCAACAGGAAGACAAACAGAGCTTGCCCTCTGAACTTACATTTCAACTGTTGTTGAGGATTCTGTGCTTTAAGTGTGGCATGGCTATCATATAAATACGTTTCAATTGTCTGAACTATTTCCACCAAAATTGCATTAATATATTGTAAGTATTCTGAATATTTTACTTTAATATACTTAACTATGTAATTCTCTTAGCATAAAACATTTTTTCTATAAAAAGTGATTTAGTAGTAAAATGCACAAATTGAGCTTTTTGCAAAGGAAACAAATTGCTTGGCATTGTATTCCCTAAGGGTATTTTGAGATAAGATGTGGAAAGGATACTTCTTGAAATGAAGAAAATGATTGAAAATAATTTTTGTAGAAAATGTTATTCATCCTAGTATATTATACACATAAGAGCTGAAATAAAATTATGAGAATAATGAACTCTATAACAAATAAAAATATGAATAATGTGCAATGTTGTTTTTATTATGTAGTTTAATTTTCACCAAATAGATTTCCAGATACATATATATTTACAAATTAATTAATCTACCTTTTAATATGGCCGACTATTTTCTGTGAGACTTTTTTCTTTAGGATTTAGGGAAATATGATTTAATCTAGGCTATATAAAAATCCCGTTTTGGTTAAATTCTGCAATATTTATTGCTATTCAAACACCAATATTTAACTTAATGAATTTATGCATTGGAAATACTTGGTATAATTGGGATTGAGGTAAGGGGACCATAATGAGTTGAATATAAGAAAAGTCAGGACATTTCATAATTTTTAAAATTCTAGCATAATTTTGTTTATTTCTTGCTTCAGACTTGTTAGTTTTGGAGTGTGTGGCTCAGAAAATGATAATGCCCCTCTAAGGAGAATAATACGTGAGCAAGAGTTGAAGCATAAGTGTTAGGAATCCACTTAAAGTCCATAACTTCTTACTATCTTGGAGTTCATAGTATCTTGCATTAGGTGGAGATTTGATGGATTTGGTGATATTGGTAGAACTTACTAATAGATTTGAAAGAGAAGAATCAAGGAGGACTCTTCTATTTTTGTTTGGATCCTGGGTTGATGTCAGTGCCTTTCTTTCTGAGAAAAGAAAGATTGGTGAGAAAAAGTGTTTTGGGGGCAGAGGGTGAGAAAAAGCATGAACTTCATTTTGGACATGCTGAGTTTTAAACACTGCTTAATTTAGATTGGGTTCTCTAGAAGCTTGGGCTGAGAACAGGATTATTATGAAAATGCTTTATTGAGGAAGCAATTTCTGGAGAAATCTCTAAGAAAGTGAGAGAAGAAGGATAGGGACGGGGAAGCGGCTGAGCATGATCAGAAGTACAAATAACGTATACATGGACTTCTTTGTCCAGTCAAAATGGAGCAACAGCGATTGAGTTCTTTTTCTCACCTTAAATTGACAAACACACAAAATATATGAAATAATGATATCAGATAAAAGGGACAATAGTCTTTGAAAGCTGGGAAACAAATAAGGTGAGCCCCAGTTTACTACCTTGAGAGAGTTTCCAGGTTGTCACCGAGCAAGAGAACTGGGGCAGAGCCTAGTGGAGTCCCCAAGTCGAGGAGATAAAGTTGAGTGTTCAGTGAAAACAAACTGGCTAGTTTGTGGGATAGAATACAAGAAAAAAGAGAACTTCATAGAAAGAAAACACTAGAGAGCTAGACAGGGTCCCCTTTAATTATTCTGTAGGGTATTGATCAGCACATTGTGTAAGGAAACTACTTGTGGTCAGGGAAAGAAAGGCTAGGAGGACAGTGCCTGGGCCCCATACAGAGCTGGGAATAGTACCTGCCACATCAGACTGGAAAACTTCCTAATTCATGGGGCATTGGGTAGGCAAGGATCAGAAAGTTCTCACCTCAGTAGTGAAGAATAATTAAACATAGTCTAAACAAGCTCTGGTCCTACCTAACAAATCATAAAAGCAAAATCTGAAAAGACAAGCTGTGAACACGTAATTTAATTACATCCCAAAGCAAGCTCAAGAATATACATAGGAAGACAAAAATATCGAGTGCACAACAAAGTGAAGTTCACAATATATAAGTGAAACAAGTTGAACTCCTCGAGATGAAAACTACAATGTCTGATATGAAAAATGCACTGAAGGTATTAATGGAACTTAATACACAAGAAAATACTGGTGAACTGGAAGACAGAGTAATAGAAAATAGACAAAATGAAATATGAAGAAAAATTTTTCAATTTTCAAAATTCAAAAATACATCAATTGGCTTTGGGAGAATCATATGACCTAATATGCTGTAACTGGACCTGAATGGGAATGGACAGAAAAATATTTGAATAAAAAATTTCCAACATTTTTTCTAATTTGATGAAAACTATAAACCCATAGATCCAAGCTCAATTATCCAAAGCACAAGAAATATGAAGAAAGCTATACTAAAGTATATCATACTCAAAGTACTCAAAACAAGCGACAAAGAGAAAACTTAAGAGTCAGAGGAAAAAAACACATGTAAAATACAGAAGAATAAAGGTAATGAGGACGATATATTTCATTGGAAACAATGCAAGCTAGAAGACAGTGGACCAACATCTTTAAAATACTGAAAGTAGTAACATGTCAACTGACAATTGTATGATATATAGTGAAAATATTTTTCAAAACAAAGACTAAATAAAACTTTTTTCAGATATATAAAAGCTGAAATAATTCATCAGCAGACTCATACTAAAAAAAAATTAAAGGTAGTCCTCCAGGAAGAAGAAAAATAGTATCAGGTGGAAATATTGATCTACAAACATACATACACCACCCCCATGAAGATAATTGTAAATGGTGTGTATAGGAGATAATATATAAGATACTTTTCATATTGCATAAATATCTTAAGTAATTACTTAAACAAAAATAATAACAGTGTATTGTGAGGCATATAACATATATGTAATAAACTATTCAGCAATAGCATAAAGACTATAACTATTTAGCAATAGCATAAAGACTGAGAGTAACTTTAATCCAAAGTAAGCTTTAGAAATGAAATAATACAGTAAAAAACAAAAAACAATGGAAAATTAATTAAACTAAAATCTGATTCTTTGAGAACAATAACAAAATTGATAAATCTTTAGATAATTTGATTAGAAAAAAGAAAGTAGACACGAATTGCCAGTTAGTAATGAGAGAAGTGACATCACTACATATTTTCCAGATAATAAAAGGATAACAAGGAAATTTTATAAACAACTCTATGCTGATAAATTTGAGCACTTAGATGAAGTGGACAAGTTGTTTGAAAGACACAAACTAACAAACCTCATAGCAGAAGAAACAGAAAATCTGAATATCCGTATAGCTATTCAAGAAATTGCGTATGTTGCTTAAAAATTTCCCAGAGGAGGAAAAGGAATCTCCAGTCCTTATGGCTTCACTATCCATCAACAGGCAACGATTTTTTAAAAAATTTGTGAGTATATCCATACAATGAAAGAGTATTCAGCAATAAGAATGAATATACCAAACACTTATGAAAGAAATAATACAAATTCTACACAAAGCCTTAAAAAATAGAAGAGGAGAGAACTTCCTAACTCATTTAATGTGGCCAGCATTTCCCTGGCACAAAAAATAGAAAAAGACGTTACAAGAAAGAAATGTACTACCAGTATCACTCATGAACTTTGATTCAAAAATTCTAAACAAAGTCTTAGCAAATGAAATCCAACAATCCATTAAGAGACTAATATATCATGATTAAATCTGATCTATTCCAGGAAGGCGAGGTTGGATTAACATTTGAAAATCAAGTAAGTTACCATAGTAAGGAACTAAAAAAGGGAAACCATATGTTCATCTTAGTAAACACAGAAAAATCACCAGACAAAATCCAACATCCATTGCTGATCAATATTCTCAGCAAACCAGAAATAGTAGAGAACTTCAACCTGATAAAGGGTATCTATGGAAATTTTCAGCTATACTAAGATGAAATGTTCCGCAAATGGATTTATAGTTTCAAACTTCTAACAGGGAATTTTTGTAGAAACTGGTCAGCAAATTTTACAATTCATATAGAAATGCAAAGGATCTAGAATAGCCAAAACAGTTTTGAAAGGGAAGAACAAATTCGTAGGACTAGAACTCCCTGATTTCAAGACTTATTATAAAGCTGGAACATTCAAGACAGTGTGATGTCATCAAGTAGAAAGATAAATCAGTGTAACTTAATGGAGTCTAAATATTGACCCAAATGACTTTTGACAAAGATGGAAAGGCAATTCAATGGAGGAATGGTAGTCTTTTCAAAAAACGGTGCTGGAACAATTGGATATTCATAGACCACAGAAGCAAGAAAGAAAGAGAGAGAGAAAGAGAGAGGGAGGGAGAAGATGAAAAGGATGAAAGGAGGGAGGGGAGGAAGGAAGGAAGTTATTGGATATATGTTTTACACAATATACAAGATTTAACTCAGAATGGAACATCGCTCTAAATTTAAAACTTGAAATTTAAATTATCTAGAATAAAACATAGAAGAAAATCTTTTGGACCTTATGGTTAAGCAGATTTCTTAACTATGATATCCAATGCACGATCAAATTGATATATTAGACAATCAAAATTAAAAACTGCTCTTTGAAGGATGATGTTAAGAGAATGAGCAAACAAGCCATAGACTACGAGAATGTATTCGCAAAGCCTATATCTGATAAAGAACTTGTGTTCACAATATATGAAATACATCAAGTCAAAATTCAATAATAAGAAAACAGTCAACTCAAATAAGTGACCTAAGATTTGAATAGACACTTTGCCAAAGAAAATATAAAGATTATAAAGAAGCACAGGAAAAGATGCCGAGCATCATAAGTCATTGGAGAAATGCAAAATAAAACAGGGAGATTTAGCTACATAGCTAAAATGGCTAAAATTTAAAATATTAAACATACCAAATGTTGACAAAAATGAGGAGGAACAGGAACTTTCTTATATTGTGAGTGGAATGTAAAATGCTGAAAACACTTTGGAAAACAGTTTGGCCATTTCTTAAAAATATTAACATATACTAAGCTAAGAGCTAGTGATTTCTCTCCTAAGTGTTGACCCTGGAGACTATGTCCATACAAATTATTTTAAACAGATGTTCACAGCAGATTTATGGGTAAGAGCCAAAAAGTGGGAACAACCCAAAAGTCTACCAACTTAAGAAAGGATTAAATAACATTGGGTATATCCAAACAGTGAGAGAGTATTCAGCAATAAGAAGTGAACTATGGTACACAAATCACAACATAGGTGAGTCGCAAGGTAATGGTGTTGAATTAAAGCCATACAACATAGTACATACAGGATGATTCCATTTATATCAGACTCTAGAAAATGCAAATTATCTAAACTGATCAGCAGATCAGTGTTCGCCTGGGAAGGAGAGAGGCAGGTAGACATTCCGACGGGCATAAAGGAATTTTGGGTGTGATGGATATGTCCGTTAGCTTGATGTGGTCATGGTCTCATACTTCAGTAATAAATATCGTATATTCCCTCTATTTATAGTGAATCCAAAATCCAAAGAGTTTTTGTGTAATTTCTGTCAGAGCACAGACACAAGAAAGAGAGGAATTGGGCTAATTTGAGCAAGTAGGTGCTCCAGGGAAAGCATTTATTTATCAGAGAGCATAGGTTTCTGCCCCCAATTGCTTTATCTGGTTCCCATTTGTAGTAACTACTGGGGAAAACTCTAAAATGCATCAGCTCATTTGGGGAAGGAAACACAACACATAGAAAGCATAGGCTCTGGAGGCATAAACACTGCATATAAATTCAGGCTGCAGCAATTGATAAGCGTGTAACTTTGCTCAGTTTACGTATTCTTTTTAACCTTAGTTTTCTCATCAGTAAACTGTCTTAATTACATGACTTTTTAATCTATAAAGCTAGCTTCAAGCTCTGGGCACACATATGTGCACCTCTACAAAAAGTTCGAATTTGCCACTTTAAGGGCAAGTACATCAGAAGGATGTGTTTACCTTTCCCTTCCCGCTAGTGAGCTGTGTTAAGATTAATCAGGGAGTGCTGGGGAGAAGAATAAGGTAGTGGTGGTGGCTTGAGGTTTGCAGTGAGAGTTATGCAGATAGGGTGGTGGAGGGAGTCTCTGGAGGCAGAGACAAGAATGTGGTGAGGGGGTAAGCCATGGGAAAATCTGGGGGAGGGGGAGCTTTTAAGGTGGAAACACAAGTGCAAAGACATGGAGGTGGGGTAAACTGGGCTTATTGACCAAGTAGCTCAAGCATGGAGTGAATGGCAGGATGTTGGAGAGGCAGGCAGGTGCTAGATCATGTGGGACCTTGTAGGACTTTGTAAAGAGTGTAAAAGTTTTATTATCGTTTGTTTAATTCTAAATAAGTAGGTAAACCATGAGAAGCTTTATGCAGAACAATGACCTGATTTTTGTGTTTAAAAATATACCTTAGCTGCTCTGTGGGTGGTAAAGTACAAGAATGTAAGAACCTAAACAGGGAAACCAGTTCTTTTGAGGGTCTGTCTACCAAGCAATGGCTCCCTCTTGCTACAAAGTTTGAAACAACTTCTCCAGAAAAAATGGTACAGAATGTATTCTGAGAAGTTGTCGATTTACCTTTCTATAAAAATTTTACCTTTATTCTTTTCTATTAGCTAGGACTTGAGGATATTTCTTTGTAAATTTCATGCATTGTTTTAAAAATGACACTTTTGTAACATATATGCTTCATAATTCTAAAAGAATACCTATGTTTTAAACAAACAAACAAATAAAGGGGATGGGAACTGAAGTCTTTGATAAACAAACCAAGGCAATAACCATACAGGTCATTTTTTATTTAATCCCTTTTTAGCGATTTCTAAAAAATATTGTACATAAGAGAAAATCATCTTTATCAAATAAAAAAATTTGTGTTATTATTTTTCCAATTTCCTTCCCATAATTTCTTCACACTTCTAATTCAAGTTCTCCTTCAATGTCTATTATTTTTTATGGGCTGGAATAAGTTCCTTTAAAAAATCCAGTTCCTTAAAAGACTACCTGCAAATAATATTTTATATAAACAACCTCCATTGTTTATTTTTGTCGACTTCCGGAGTTTCCCACCATGGTTTATATCCTCTCTGTTGTAGTTGAAATCTCCTGCTGCTAATCTTTCAAACATGAGCAAACCATTAGTTATTTTGCCTCTTGCTCTCATAGGAGACTGATATATTTACAAATACTTTGTTTCAGCCTTCATTTATTTCTGCAAATATCCCAATTTTTCCCCTCTCATGCATTTTAGTTGTCTAGATTACTATACTGGCATATTTGGCATTCTCTGAAAGTTAACCTTCAAGCAACTTTAAGTGTCTACTGTCAAAGGGAGATCTTTTCATATTTGCCTTGCAATTGCATGAATAACAAAATACAGTCTCTTCAATGTAACTACTTATTTATTGCTTGTGGCTCCTTTTGGTTTTATAAATATATATATATTTGTTTGTTTGTTTCTTTGCTGAGGAAGATTTGCCATGAGCTAACATCCATGCCAATCTTCCTCTATTTTTTAGTACGTGGGCCACCACCACAATGTGATCGCTAACAGAGCAGTGTAGGTCAGCACCTGGGAACCAAACCCAGGCTGCTGAAGAGGAACGCACTGAACTTAATCACTAGGCAACCGGGGCTGACCCTGGTTTTATACTTTTTATTTCTTCAAGTTAAACACTAAGTTTAAACTCCTTTTATTCAGATGTTGGACCTCCTAGATGGGTCATTTACGTTTCTAAATCTTTTTTTTCCTATTTTTTCACTGCTTTGTCTTTTTGCTGTACTTTCTGAGGATTCCTTCAATGTTATCTTTGGACCATTTCACTGAATCTGACTTTTCCATGTCTGCTAGAAGAGATTTTTCCCTTGGCAATCGGAAGTTTCCCTTTTTTGTAGCATTTTGTTCTTGTTTTCTGTATCTAATATGTCCTCTTTTTAATAACTTTTTCCTTAAATTCTATCTCCTGCCATAGTTTCTGTTTTCTCCAAGGTACTGTTTCCTGTTTATTTGTATTGCCTCTAGTTTCAAGTTAGAGACTTTCTTCAAAAAATACAATTTCTATGTTATCTTCTCATTACGAGTGAGGGGACTTAACTTCTAATTGGAAAGTGTCTTAAATATAGGGTTGGGGTTTGACCTTGAACTTTGCTCTAGGAGATACTGGCTAGAACATTTAATGGTGCGACCTCTGATGTCAGTGTCCTTGGGATTTTTCCACTTAGGCAGTCATATTCTCCATGGATGGCTCTTTGAATCTCCAGCCATTTGTGGCTGCAAACATATTAGGAGAGAACTGAGGACCTCAGATCTAACATGCATATGTTAGCCCTATTTCAATAGGATACCTCTGCCCTTATCTGGGCCTCTTATTCTCTGTCTTGAGACCGTTTGTTTTACTTACTCTCTCTAAAGAGTAATCATCTTGTCCTTCACTCATGGGAAAGGAAATAATTTTCATCTTTGCAGAGATGTTGAGAGGACCTGGGGAATTTTCATGCTTCTTAAGTAGAATTTCAAATAATCCTCTTTTTTTGAAGTTCCCTGTTACCTTGTTCCTACTTCCAGAGGTGAGTAGTACCACATTATGCAGACATTTGAGGATTTTTAGATGTAAATAGATGTAAATTTTTAGATGTAAATAGGCTTAGGTCTCAGTTTTTCCAAGTGCAGGCATAGCATTCAGTTCTGTTGGGTCTTTTAGCTCCTTTGCCTCACTTCCATGTGTACTCCATCTTCCAAAATTCCTTTCCAAGTCTTTCTCGTTCTTGTGGGTTTGTGTCATTAAAACAATAAAATAAAATCACTGTCACTAGTAGACAGAATAAGGTTTCCTCCTCCAAAGACGTCCATGTCTTAATCCCCAGGATCTGTGACTATGTTATATGGCAAAAGGGACTTTACAAACTCGATTGAAGTTTCTTGTGATAGGGAGATTATCCTGGGTTATTCAGGTTGGCACAAACTAATCACGTGATTCTTTGAAGGCAGAGAACCTTTCTATGCAGTAGTTAGAGAGAGATGTGAATATGGAAGAAGGGTCAGAGAGATGCAGTGTCGCTGGCTTTGAAAGATGCAGGAAGGGGGCCAGGAGCCAGGGACTTCGGGTAGACTCTAGAAGCTGGAAAAGCAAAGGAAAATGATGCTTCCTTAGAGCCTCCACAAAGGCACGCAGCCCGGCCGACGCTTTAGTTTTAGCCCAGTGAGACCTGTGTTGGACTTTTGACAGACGGACTTAAGATAACAAATGTATATTTTTGTGAGCCCCTGAGTTTGTGTTCACTTGTTACTGCAGCAATAGAGAACTAAAACACTTTTGTTTTATTTGGATTTGGAGAGGAAGCAAATGTAGATTCATGTGTTCAATCTGCTGTCTCAATTGGAAAACTTCTCTTTTTTAATTAAAATTTTAGTTATTTAGGAATAGGTAGTAGATTTACATGGTTTAAAATTCAGAATGTTCTAAAGCTTATACATAAAAAGCCTTTTTAATGCTCTTATCTCCTCTCCATGGAGATTACAAATGTTGGGAGTTTCTTGTGATCCTTCCAGATCCTTCCATTGTATTCTACCCCAATACAAATAGAGATATCCTATGCAATATATTCATTTTTTCACACATTTTATATATAGTCTTCTGCCCTTTTCTATTTTTACTTATCAACACAGGCATACTTTATTTATTGTACTTTGCTTTGCAAATATTGTTTTTCTTACAAGACCCTCCACCAGCAAAAAGATTATGACTCACTAAAGCCTTAGATGATAGTTAGTATTTTTTAGCAATAAAGTATTTTTTAACTGAGGTATCTACATTGTTTTTAGACATCAGGCTATTGCACACAATAAGACAACAGTATAGTGTAAACATAACTTTTATATACACTGAGAAGCCAAAAAATTTGTGTGACTTGTATTATTGAGATATTTGCTTGGAACTGATCCTGCAATATCTCCAAGGTAAGCCTGTATATCTTAGAATATATTCCACACCAGAATATAGTTTACTCGTTCTTTTTTCCAGCTTCAGATATGACTGTATCATAATTTACTCAACCAGTCCCCTGTTGATGGACATGAATTTTGTTGCTGATCTCTTATGATCTTCATGGTAAAACAGATAACCTCGTAATAAATCAGATTATATATGTTTCAAAATACACATTCATCCAATCCAGAGAGATGGAATAGCTGGATTAAAAAGAAGCACATATGTAATTTTGACAGAGATAACTTTTAAATAAGTAGATGTTCATTTCTAGATAAAATAGTAACAATAGAGTGTGAAATGATGAAAGCTGAAAGGAAATATATTGAATGTAGAAAGGACAGAGAATTCTCCTCCAAATCCTGTTACTCTTGGACCAGGAGATAATCATTAAAACATCAACAATGACTCTAGGTGTAGGGTAAATAAGACATACCACTTGACCAGTAAACTCATAGATTCATGACAGACTGCAAACCTAAGTAGAATTAATGGAGACTTAGCTAGACGACACATGATGCAAGCAACTTTGTTTAATTCTCCAGCAATACACAGTAGCTGGTTTGAAGGCCTGAGCATTCTCGGTTATGCTGCATTGGAGGAAGCTCAGGGTGGCGGGAATGTGGCGATGGGAGAGCAGAGGCCAAGTGGGGAGATCAACCATTTTAGGGAAGTTGGGCTTTCTCTTAATGGTAACGGGAAACTTTGTCAGGTTTTATTTGCTTGTTTTCTTTCTTTCTTTTTTTAATGGGAGAGTGATTTATATTTTTAATAGGAGAAAATGTGAATTTAGACGTATTAACTAAATTCTGAAATCCTGATCACCCTGACGTTAGAGTGGAGTACATGTAGAATCAATAAAAATAAGAAGCGTTTTCACTTAAACCTACATACATTAGTATCCTTAAAAGGCACTGTGAACAGCACATATAGAGATTATTTTTATTTTTTATTTGTTTTTCCTTTTTCTCCCCAAAGCCCCCCAGTACATAGTTGTATATTCTTCATTGTGGGTCCTTCTAGTTGTGTCATGTTGGACGCTGCCTCAGCGTGGTTTGATGAGCAGTGCCATGTCCGTGCCCAGGATTCGAACCAATGAAACACTGGGCCACCTGCAGCAGAGCGCGCAAACTTAACCACTCGGCCACGGGGCCAGCCCCGCATATAGAGATTTAGAAAAAGTTAGAGAAGAGAAAGAATTGGGGAAAATGTCTGGATTGAAGTAAGCAAACACAGTCATTGTCAATGCTGAAGGCTTGTTATCTTACTGAGGGAATAATTATGACCTGCCTCTATATTAATGAAACGTGGATCTGTTCTAAGATTTCAACTCTTACTTTCCTTAAAGGGCCAGTCCCTACCTCCATTCTCATGTTGGGAACACTCAAATACCAAGACTAGGGCACCCACAATTCCCATCCTTTCCTTACATAATCTGCTCTTAATTTGTACTTTTGAGACATCACCTTGAATCCACATTACCTTTAGTTAGCACGCACTCCTAACCACATTCAGACTAAAAAACAATCCTCAACGATCACTAGAGTTTCCTGAATTTCTGGAAAATAGAAGCAGTAGTATTGTTTGTTTATTGCCACTGTTATACATATGAAATTATATAAAAATGAAAAAAAAAATTGTTAGGCTTCCACAAAATTCATTACACAATTCTACTCCAACATTTGCTCCTATCTGTCTGGATGCCTTTCTTTGTAGAGCTCTCTTTAAAATTTGCCAAAGAAAACACATATATATTCCTGCAGTTAAAGCATCAAAGCTCTCACACAGAAACCCATTCCCATGGAACCCAAATAAAAACATAAAGAAGACTGTTGGTAGACTAAATACATTTCAAGCCTTTTCCAGGTTTCTATTTAAACACAGAGTCTGATTTTCACTTGGTTAACTCTCTTTCTATTAAGCCCTGGGCACATGCACCAGGATGTACTTTTATGGCTTTGCAATAGCAATGATGACAGCTAAGGTTAAACAGGCTCCCATTAGATCCAGCAGTGCCAGCAGAAGCACATTATGCAGATTATTTTATTGGAATACCAACAAATGAACACTGACAGAGTCTTGCTTAGTACCTGCACCTGAGATGTAATGAGCACGTAATAATTGCTTGTTGCATTACGACTGAATGATTCCTAAATTTGTTATATATTCCATGAACTGAACCTAAGGAGGCAGAGGAGGACAGCTAACAAAATGCAAAGCTAGACACTGTTTTAGTGTTTAGTTTATCTTAGTTTTCAAACCTTTATTTCTATGGATTCTGACCACCTGTGATTTTGAGTAACTTAAAATTATTGAGCAAAAATGGTGCTGCATTAATTTAAATATCAAGTTTTCATTATATTTTTAACAGTTAGTGAAGACATTAGCTTTCATGTATTCTTCTGTCTTGCTTTTTCTTTTTAAAGATGGTCTTTGCCTAAGAGGCAATTTAAGATACTACGATGAAATATAACCCTTAAGGTGAAGAAAGTGACACAAGAATGTTGAGCACACAAGCAATCATTTAAAATCACACCAAAGGAATTCCTAAAATGACTGTTTGAAAAAGAACTTATTTTTTTCGTATCATTTTTTCCTCAATTCTAGAGCCTAAAATGTGGTTTAATTTATAGGTTGTTTGTTGGCTTTAGGAATGAGGGATGGTCTAATTATATCTGTGAAATAAAAATCACATGACAGTTGCATCGCATAGTTCAATAATCATATGTGGTGCATTGACACTCAAGATGGGACTGATAATGTTATTTAGGATGTAACATAGAGATTAATGAATTCCAGGAAATGGGAGACCTTTCTGAGGTTGAATTGTGTTAGTCTCTCTTAGCTAAAAGGCAGAGTGGAATACATGTGTTCTTCTCATAAATGCAGTTTGGGACATAGCAGGCATTACAAAAACAGAGAACGTGATCCCAGAAAAACAGAGAAGTCATTCCAGGGGAAATATAAAGTGGCGTGCTGCCTTGGTGTCTTCTTTTGTTGTGTGCAATTCATCGCAAAGATATGGAAATTGTTGAGGAAGTTTCTAATGCTCAAAGTAACAAATGATTCATAAAGGCAGACAAATTAAGAAATCTGCAATTGTGATTACAAAGCCTGGTTCACTGTAAGCTCCAGGGTCACACCCACATTTTCAAAACTCCCTGAGTGTAATGGATACAGGGCTGTGCCTGGAACTCATCCAAAGAAGCCTGACATTCACCATCTTTTGGTGCCCCCAAAGGACTCCACTTTATTTAAAACAACAATAACCATGTGTCAACAGAAGGTAGTATAAAATTTAATTTCTAGCCTGGAAATGTATAACATGTTGTTAAACTTGATTTATTTGGTGAAAACATATAGTGTATTTTAAATTAGATGCTTTCCACCTGAAATACCCCATCCAAGACTTTCATTCAACCCCACATTGCAATTCTGCCTTTAAGAACTTTTTGATTCTATGTTCATGCCTCTTTCATCTTCCACCCGTTTATACCAAAATTTCAACAGTCGAGTGTCAATGGTGAAGGTAGACCTTTGGCTGAGTGTTGCTACAAAGCTTAGTTGGAGTTCTCCACATGTTACCCAAATGCAGTCCAGAGATTTGCCCATGACTTTCATTTACTCTTAGAATAACTGTGTATTTAATGTTGCAACCTTCCTACCAGGCACTGGCCTCGACACTGGGGTAGAACTTATGTTCTAGAGGGTATAGATAGATAATGCAATATAGAAATATATTAAGCATGGATTTAAGTACATAAGAATGTAACAAAAACTGATATTGAGAAAAATAAAGCAGAGAAGGGGGATAAGAAGTGCCAGAAAGTTATTGAATTTTAAGTAGTATAGTCAGGTCAGAGATTGCTGAGAAGGTCCATTTAAGCAAAGACTTGAAGTAGGCAAAGGAGAGCCATCTGGATATGTGGGAGAAGAACATGCTATGCTGATGAATAATAAGGAGGAGTACGCCTGATATGTCTGCAGAAAAGTGAGGTCCTATTCTGTCTGTCTCTGTTACCTCTCTGGCTTCATTTTCTATGTCTCTCCTCTGCAGTCTTTGCACTCCAGGTGATGGAGACAGATAGAGTAGGGCCTTGTAATCCCTAGGAAAGACTTCAACTTTGTACATGAAATGGGGAGCATCAGAGAGTTTTGAGCTGAGCAGGAACATGGTCTCGCTTCAACTTTAAAGAAAGGATCATTTTAGATACCTCATTGAGAAAGGAGTTTAAAGATAAAAAGGTAGGAGCAGGAGATCGATTAGTAGGTAGGTGAGAGGTGATGATGGCTTGGACCAGGGAACTAGCTTTGGAGGTGATGGCAAGAAGTCTGAATCCACCATGGGAAGGAGGGAATTTCTATTTCCAGTTAGAATGTGTCATGGAAAAATGTAATTGGCCTGGAGTGCATCATTTGGCTCTCCTCTAATAGGGTGTCCTAAGTCTAATAGGATGTAAATCCTTGAATTCCTGAATCCTTACCTGTCAGCAGACGTTATAGAGATATCACTGGTAAAACTCATTTATTTTGGTAGGTACCTTTCAAAAATCACTTGGACCACTTTTCACTCTGTCACCACATAAGAGTCCATAAATTTTTCAGCTTACAGGCCTTGGAGGGACCAATTAAATAGATATTTCCAAACGTAATTTTATAAAGAAATTGGCCAAGGAGTAGGAGAGCTCTCTATTTCATTCTGCTCCTCTTCCGCTTATGAAAGAAAAGCTATTTCATATGATAGAGGAAGAATATCAAAGACTAGACCAAACTGTGACTGAAAATAAGTTGTATAGTTCATTCATATGCTAATCTGCGCTGAAGTGGTTGAGATGTAAAAATCTAAACTCAGTTACTATTCTATAGCATATCTACGTCTTGTTCACTAAGGTATTACCAGCACCAAGCCCTGTACCTGGCACATCATAGGAAAGCAATAAATCCTTAATGAATGAATAAATGAATCTTACCACACTGGAAATGACGAATTTTCAATTTGCTTCTTTGTATGCTACTCTTTGGCGAAGGCCATAACTTACAGCGTGCCGGGGGAATGGGGCTGGGGGGAGATGAGTGTATCACCTACCTGATTAAAAGTCTGCTTTAGTATTGAGAGGATTTCAAATTACTATTCATTCTTTAATCCATATAAAATTGTTTGCCTCAAAAGGACAAGACACTTAAATCTCTGTGGACAGGGCTGGGGGAAAATAATTTTCTAGGCTTTGTTCCTTTCAGATATCATTTTTATTAATTAATAATAGTTGTGCATGCACTACTTTTAAACACAGATGCTTCCTTCAAGGGGTTTGCAAACCAGTTTTGGAGTCAAGGAATAAATACATGTAAAGTAAAATTATGATGTAGAAGTGATATAATATTTCATCAGAAAGGAACAGAAAGATCACAGATGGAACATGATCTTCCATAAACATTTGTCTACTGCTGGAAAAAGGGGGCAAGGATAGTCACACCACTGGGATCATACAGTACATGGCATGGGCTGAATTGTGCCCTTCCACCCCAATTCATATATTGAAGTCTTTACTGCCAGTAACTCAGGATGTGACTGTATATGGAGATAGGGTCTTTAGAGAAATAATTAAGTTAAAATGAAGTCATTGGGGTGGGCCCTACTCCAATATGACTAGTGTCCTTAGAAGAAGAGGAAGATTGGATACAGACACCTAAAGGAAAAATGGCATGTGAATGTGAAGACAGCCACCCAAAAACCAAGGAGAGAGGCTTTGGAAGAAAGCAACCCTGTAGACAACTCGATCTTGGACTCCTATCCTCCAGAACTGTGAGAAAATAAACTTCTGTTGTTTAAGCCACCCAGTCTATGGTCCTTGGTTATGGCACTTCTAGCATACTAACACAGTACAAATACAAAATAGGTTTTATCCAAGGGACAAGATGGCAGCAGGGCATAAATAGTCCTGTGAACTGCATTTTCCCCAGAGAGCTGTGCTCAATTAGGACAGCCCTAGGCAATTGGTTACACCCTAGAAAGGACTCTGAGAAGGAGACCCCACACTCATAATGCTCAGAAAAAAATTACAGGGAAGGGAGGGTAGGTCACATCAAGGCAACTCGGTGACAAAAAGACCTTTTTGGGTCCCAGTGACCAGTGGAAGATTTCAGCCAGTTGTGTTGAAGTAAACCAGGCCTTCTAAGCAAGCTCTTTGCTCTTTGTCACTCCTCACCTATGTATGGCAAGTCCCACAGTTTGATCAGCTGACCACCAATAAAACAGGTTTCTTTAGTAATATACATACAAAAGAATTCACTATCTAGTATTTATATTACTAAGTATAAAGACTATCAATTCCTTAAGCACTTGTCAAAAGAGTGGCTATTATTAAGATAATGGAAAAGATATTCACTTGTGAATTAAGATTTATAAATTGGAGTGTGAACACATTGGTAGCGTCCATTTATGTATATATTATATATTCCCTTTGAGTCACCAATTCAATTAATTAAACACACCTTGCATTTATAAGTCTATATTACACAAGTGAAGGCAAAAGAGAAATGTGAGTGATATGGTTACTTTGTTTCCACCCTATTGACTCCAATGACTAGCCTAGGTCGCTCAGGAAACCACCTAGTTTGAGGGGGATTAGGAGCTGGAGGTCACTTGGGAATTCAGTTATATCTGAGTCTACTCTAAAGGGAGGCTGGAAAACATAATTTCACACTTGCACTGAGTAAGTAGGTCAGCATCCAGCCCTGGATCAGCATTTGGCAATCCAGTGGCCAGATACTCTCACACAGCTTGATTCCTTCCTGCCACCAGCTGGTTTGGGTTTCACAATTACCTGCTTTGGCAGTGTAGGTTCTGCAGCCTGGGATAACTGTGGTAAAACTGCCTCAACCTGTGGGGTTTTTCCACTGGAAGCTTCTGAACCTGGCACAGTAGGTAGAATTCACTACCTTTCTCATGTGGCAATGTGACCTAAAAAGACTCAGTGGCTGGTGGTTTGGGTACATATGCCTAAGGACTTTAGACAAACATATTACATAATATTAAAATAATGTTCATCTGATTTATAGTTAGTAATGCGAATGGAGCAAGGTGTTTATGTTGCATAAGAAGCTGAATGCCCAGGTAGAGAGAATTTAAAAAGGGCCAGTGCTTATTCGGTCAGTTGCCACTCATTTCAAACGTGGCTCACAAAGAAAGTAGGAGTATACGTAAAAAACTGTATAATTTTGGAAAGAAAATGACCAATACAAAAATTTCTGTTAGTAGGATGAATTATACTGATTGCTTTTTAACCTTGCATTCATGGGATGAACACCTTTGCTCATGATGCATTATCTTCTTTATGAATTGCTGGATTCAAATTGCTAATATTTTGTTAGGTATCTTTGCATCTATGTTTTCAAGTGATATTGGTCTATGACTATTTTCTAGTAATGACATTGTGAGGTTTGGAATCAGAGTTATTCTGGCCTTATCAAATTGGTTGGGAAGTAATCCTTCTCTGTTTTCTGAGGTTTTATGTAGAATTGGTAAGATTTCTTAGGTCAATATATGTGTATATATTTTCTTTTTGAGGAAGATTAGCCCTGAGCTAACATCTGCTGCCAGACCTCCTCTTTTTGCTGAGGAAGACTGGCGCTGAGCTAACATCCATGCCCATCTTCCTCCACTTTATACGTGGGATGCCTACCACAGCATGGTGTGCCAAGTGGTGCCATGTCCGCACCCAGGATCCGAACCGGCAAACCCTGCGCTGGCGAAGTGGAACATGTGAACTTAACCGCTGTGCCACTGGGCTGGCCTCTTGATTTCTTAGGTCAATATTTTATAGAATTCACCAGTCAAGCCATTTAGGCATGTGGATGTCTTTATAAGAAGATTTTTATCTGTGAATTCAATTTCTTGGATAAACATAGCACTATTCAGATTTTGTGATTCTTCTTGTCTTTGTTTTGGTATGATGTGGTTTTCAAGGAACTTGTTCTTTCATTTATTTATTTATTGAGGTAAAATTGGTATACAACATTATATAAGTTTCAGGTGTACAATATTATAATTCAATATTTGTATACACTGGAAAGTGATCACCACCATAAGTGTGGCTACCATGTGTCACCATACAATTAACTGTGTTCATGCATTTCGCCCACTCCCCAACCACCTTCCCCTCTGATAATCATCAGTCTGTTCTCTGTATCTATGAGTTTGTTTTGTTTTTTGTTTTGTTTTGTTTTAAAGATTGGCACCTGAGCTAACAACTGTTGCCCATCTTTTTATCCTTTTTTTTTCTGCTTTATCTTCCCAAATCACCCCTGGTACATAGTTGTATATCTTCGTTGCAAGTCCTTCCAGTTGTGGCATGTGGGATGCTGCCTCAGCGTGGCCTGACAAGCAGTGCCATGTCTGCGCCCAGGATCCGAACCAGGGAAACCCTGGGCCACCGCAGCGGAGCACGTGAACTTAACCACTGGGCCACAGGGCCAGCCCCTATGAGTTTGTTTTTGTTATGTTTTTTAGATTCCACGTATAAGTGAAATCATGTGGTATATGTCTTTCTCGCCTGACTTATTTCACTTAGCATAATACCTCAAGATCCATCCATGTTGTCACAAATGGCAAGATTTCCCTCTTTTTTTATGGCTACACAGTATCTCATTATGTGTGTGTGTGTGTGTGTGTGTGTGTGTGTGTGTGTGTATCCCACATTTTCTTTATCCACTCACCCATTGATGGATATTTAGGTTGTTTCCTTTTGGCTATTGTAAATAATGCTGCAATGAACAAAGGAGTGCATACTTTTCCAATTAGTGTTTTCATATTCTTTGGATAAATACCCAGAAGTGGATTGCTGGGTCATATGGTAGTTCTATTTTTAATTTCTCAAGGAATTTCCATAGTGGCTGCACCAATTTACATTCCTTCCAACAGCGTAGGAAGGTTCGTTTTCTCTACATCCTCTCCAACACTTATTTTTTTGTCTTTTTGATAATAGCCATTCTAATGAGGTGATATCTCATTGTGGTTTTCATTTGCATTTCCCTGATGATATTGTGATGTTGAGCATCTTTTCATGTGCCTGTTGGTCATTTATACCTCTTCTTTGGAAAAAAGTCTATTCAACTCTTCTGCCCACTTTTAAATCAGATTTTTTGTTTTTTTGCTATTGAGTTATATGAGTTCTTTTTATATTTTGGATATGAACTCTTTATTAGATGCATGATTTGAAAATATTTCTTATCTCTCTATGACTCATAGGCTAGAGCATACTTTCAAGGGGAGAGCCATTAAAAATTTATTTGAAAAATTACTTACTTGGATTATATATACTCAGAAAGCTTTTTCTTCATAAAATTTGGAAAATATTTGGTCTAATAAGTATACTTTTTTTTAGCTACAGGACTTCTAAGAATCTTTAACATGTTGTTACATTTTCTCAAACATATGTTAATATGTTCATGGTCCCAGTGAATAAAAAGAACAAACAGCAACCATCCGCCATTTGTAGCACTTGCTGAGCAGTACACCAAGACTGATTTCAAGCTACCAATGGTTTAACAACTGGCTCTCAGGATTTCTAACTATTTACCAGTCAGCTTCCTGGCATGAGCCATCATACTACTTAGACTTTCCTAGAAGAAGATATTGGTAAAATATAGGGAATCTTTCTCTCATGCTCTCTGTCTCTCTTTCTCTCTATCCCTCTCTCCCTCTTTCTCTCCCTCCATCCCTGCTCTCTCACCCTCTCTCGATATATCTTTTGACAAACGCAAAATAGGTTAGAAAAATCTTTTCTAAAACAAATTCCAGCTTTCTAAATAGAATGTTAATCGTCAGTGAAAAACTCAGATGTTCAGTTTTAAAATTCTGCTTTAAGAAACTTAAGAACAACAGCAATAATAAAAAGTTAGAACTGGCGAAACAAGAGACCATAGTTGAAGATCAGAAAAGATCATTCTAAAATCCCATAACACTGTGGCAAAAGGATTTAATGAAAAATATTTTATTTAGTAATAAAAACACTGTGGTGTCAGCCCCGTGGTGTAGTGGTTAAGTCTGGCATGCTCCGCTTCAGCGGCCCGGTTCTCAAGTTCGGATCTCAGGTGCAGACCGACACCACTCATCAAGCCATGTTGTAGCAGCAACCTACATATAAAATAGAGGAAAATTGGCACAGATGTTAGCTCAGGGCTAATCTTCCTCAAGCAAAAAAAGAAGAAGATTGGCAACAGATATTAGCTCACAGTGAAACTTCCTCACCAAAAAAAAAAAAAAAAAAAATGCTGCAATTGCCATATATATTGAATAGAGATGAAGTGTATGAATTTTTCTAGGTTCCATGACAGTAATCTCCTGGAGACAATAAATTATTGCCTACTTTTGTAAATAATGCAATAAAACCTCCAAGGAGATAGTCCCTTATTGTTTTACCCAGTGTGACTAATGGATTCATTCCTCAGTTAGATTTGAGAAACAGAAGAAATGATGAATATTTCTCATTGTTTTAGATTATTTTATTTAAAGAGATAAATAAGAGAAATCCTATTTCCCATATTAACATGCTAAAGCTCATTTTTATTGTTCAGCTCAGTGTCAGTTTAGAAGGCAGCATTGAAGTCATCACTCAGACTAAATGTAACCCAATGGAATGAGCATTCTCCTCAGAGCCAGGGATCTCCTCGTGTCGGTGTGACCACTTTTCTATTTAAAAATTTTCAGTATTTCCCTCTTCTCTGGTCTCCACATTCATTTCAGAGAACATACTCCTTTAAAATTTTAAAGTATCGTAATCTCATTTGAGCAAATATCAGGTGTGGTATTTAAATGTCATTCACTTAGAAGCTATATCTGATTTAAATGAAGGATCATTTCTGAAAGTGGTTCATATTCATACCCAAAGCAACCAGACAATGACACAATGCTTTGTTGGTGAGCATTATCCAATCTGTTCATGTTCCTTCCATTCCTTTGAAACTGGTTGTGGCGATATGAACTCTTCAAATTCTTCTTTTGTATGGAAGTACATTGCATTGTGTGTTGATGAAAATTCATCACCTTACAACACTACTTTCCAAAATGTCTTACTAATGATGAGAAATATTAACAGGTGTTCAAAACAAACAAAAAAAAACCTGAACAACATTAAATGGTTTGATTGCCATGTCTTATCGGAAACAACCGAATCTCAGATCTCGTTCTTGGAGCTTCTTAATGCACATAAGCATATTAAAAACTTGCTTAAACGAGCATTTCCCAAATTGTTTCTCATTTTGGAGGGAGTACTCACTAACAGCATGATGAAATCTTTCTCAAAACACAGTTGGGGATGTTAGGTTTTAAAAGTTTTCAGATTTTCTATATAAATTAAAGAGAATATTATATTAAAATATATACATTTCAGGGACTGGCCCTATGGCCTACTGGTTAAATTCAGCATGCTCCACTTTGGCAGCCCGGGTTTTGTTCCCTACCACTTGTTGCCAGCCATGCTGTGGCAGTGACCCACATACAACGTAGAGGAAGATTGGCAACAGATTTTAGCTCAGAGCAAATCTTCCTCAGAAAAAAAGAAAATATATATATATATTTCAGAAATCATAACAAAATATATAACATTAACAATGAACACAAAAATGCATATGTTTCAAAGTGCAATACGTAAAAAGACTTATGCTGTCCAAGTGATCGTGTAAGATAGTCTCCTCTAGGTTATCTATTATAATTATCAATCAGATTTTAATGAAATAAATGAAGTCAGCATTGGTGTTTTGGAAAAGTACAATAAGACTCGTCAGACCCTTGAGAATTATTTCCCATAATCAATTTAGACACCTTCTCTGATTACTTGAGATACACCAGGAAGGAAAGAAATTGACATTTATTGAGTACCTGCTATATATACGCCTAGCACTTGATCTTATTCTTATTAAAATCAACAAGCTCAAGCATTTATTGGGTTCCATCCTTGTTCAGCCATTCTGTGAACCTCAAAGCAGAAGATGACATGGCCCCTGTGCCCCCCAAATGTTTACCTTGTCAGGGGGTACATGTTGTAATGCACACACATTATAAAATGAGAAGTTCTGTGAGAAGTACACAGTGCTTAACAAGCTAAGAGGAGGAATAAATTATTTAAGACAAGCATGTGTGATCAGTGATAGGTTTAAGATGAGGGAATATATGATATTGAACATCTGACTTTACATCTGTGTATCTTCTGGTAACTGTTCATATCACTTCCCCACTTTTGTAATCAGGCTGCTCATTCTCTTGTTCAGAGTTTTTTGTATATTTTGAATAGCAGTCCTTTATCAGGTGTATCTGTTACAAATATTTTCTCCTGGTCTGTGCCTCATCTTCTGCTTCTCTTGAGATTGTCTTTTGCAGAGCAGAAGTTTCTAATTTTAATGAAGTTCAACTTATCATTTATTTCTTTCACGGATCATGTCTTTGGTGTTCTATCTAGAAAGTCATTGCCATACCCAAGGTCATCTAGGTTTTCTCTTTTCTTATCTTTTAGGAGTTTTATAGTTTTGTGTTTTACATTTAGGGCTATAATCTGTTCTAAGTTGATTTTTGTGAGGGGCGTAAGGTCTGTGTCTAGGTTCATTTTTCTGAACGTGGATATACTGTTGTTCTATACCATTTGTTGAAAAAACTAGCATTGCTTCACTATATCCCCCTTGTTCCTTTGTCAAAGATCAGTTGCCTATATTTATGTGGGTCTATTTCTGGGCTCTCTGCTCTGTTCCATTGATGTATTTGTCTCTTCCACCAATACCACACTGTCTTGATTGATAAGCCTTAAAGTCAGGTGGTATCAGGTCTCCCATTTTGTTCTTCTTTTAATATTGAGTTGGCTATTCTGAGTCTTTTGCCTCTCCATGTAGACCTCAGGCCCTGAACTGACCACATGTGATTCTAGTTCAATTTCTAGTTTAATTCCATGGTGGTCTGAGAGTAGAGATTGTATGATTTCTATTCTTGTAAAGTTGTTAAGATGTCTCTTATGACCCAGAATGTGGTCTGTCTTGGTGAATGATTCATGTGAGCTTGAGAATAGTGTGTAATTTGCTGTTGTTGGATGAAGAAGCCTATAGCTGTCCATTATATCCAGTTGATTGATTATAGTGAGTTCAACCATATTTGTCCTGATTTTATGCCTGCTGGATCTGTCCATTTGTGATAAAGGGTGCCAGAGTGTCCAACTATAATAGTGAATTCATCTGTTTCTCATTGCTGTTCTATCAGTTTTTGCCTCATGTATTTTGAGTCTGTGTTCTTAAGTGCATTGAGGATTGTTATGTCTTCTTGGAGAAGTGACCCCTTTATTGTTGTGTAATGATAATTATATAATGCTGCACTTTATCTCTTATAGCTCTCCTTGCTCTGAAGTCTTCTCTCTCTGAAATTAATGTAGCTACTCTTGCTTTCTATTAATGTTACCCTGGTATATCTTTCTCCATCCCTTAACTTTTAATCTATAGGTAACTTTATATTTAAAGTGAGTTTTTTGTAGAGAAAATCTATTTGAGTCCTATTTTTTGATTCACTCTGACAATTTCTCTCTTATAATTGGTATGTTCAGACTGCTGGCATCTAAAGTGATTGTTGATATAGTTGGATTAATATCTGTATTTGTTACCATTTTCTATTTGTTGTCTTTGTTCTTTGTTCCTATTTTTGTCTTCACACATTTTCTGACTTGTGGTTTTAATTGAGCATTTTATATGATCCCATTTTCTCTCATTTCTTAGCATATCAATTACACTTTTTAAAAAATCTTTTTTTGTTGGTTGCTCTAGATTTTGCAGTGTACGCTTACAACTCATCCAAGTCCACTTTCAAGTAACACTATACCTCTTCACAGGTAGTACAAATGCCAGTGACAACTTACAATAACAAAATATTTCTCTTCTTCCCCCTCATCTCTTGTAGCATTACTGTCATTCATTTCACTTGTAATAAGTATTTACACAGTCATGCATCACTTAACGATGGGCATATGTTCTGAGAAATGCATTGTTCGGCGATTTTGTTGTTGTGTGAACATCATAGAGTGCGTTTATTCAAACCCAGATGGTACAGCCTACTACACACCTAAGCTATATGATACCAATCTTATGGAACCACCATGGTATATATAGTCCATTGTTGATCAAAATGTCATTATGTGGCACATGACCATATGCGTGTGTATGTGTGTGTGTGTATATATATGTGTGTGGGGGTGTGTGTACACATATATATAATATATATAACAATATACATAAGCAAACAATCTAATGCATTGTTTCTATTGTTATTTTGGCTGCACTGTTATCTGTTGGATCAATTAAGTATAAGATAGATTTAACTTTTTACTTTGCCTTCACTTGTTCCTTCTCCAGTGCTTTCTTTATGTAGATCTGAGTTTCTGACCTATGTTTTTTTCTTTCTGTCTAAAGAACTTCTTTTAACATTTCTTGCAAGGCAAGTCTACTGGCAACAAATTCCCTCAATTTTCGTTTGTCTGAGAAAGTCTATTTCTCCTTTACCTTTGAAAGATAATTTTGCATGGTATAGAATTCTAGGTTGGTGGGGTTTTTTCCCCTCAACACTTTAACTATTTCATTTCACTTTGTGTTTGCTTGCATGGTTTCTGAGGAGAAGTCAGGTGTCATTCTCTGCTCCTCTACAGGTAAGGTTTTATCCTTCGGCTTCTTTCAATATTTTTCTGTGTATTTGATTTTCTGAAGTTTGAATATTATATGCCTAGGTGTGGATTCTTTTGGCATTTATCCTGTTCAGTGTTCTCTGAGCTTCCTGGATCTGTACTTTGATGTCTGACATTAGTTTAGGGGAATGCCTCAGTTTTGTTACTTCCAGTATTACTTGTGTTCTTTCTCTCTTCTCCTTCTGGTATTCTCATGGTGCATATATTATACTTGTACTTTCCCCACAGTTCTTGGATATTCTATTCTATCTTTTAAAGTCTTTTTCCTCTTTGCTTTTTAGTATTGGAAGCTCTATTGTCATCTATCAAACTCTGAGATTCTTTCCTCAGCTGTGTCCAGTCTGCTAATGAGCACATCAAAGGCATTCTTCATTTCTATTTCAATGTTTTTGATCTCCAACATTTCATTATGATTCTTTCTTAGAATTTCCATCTTTCTGCTTACATGATCCATCTGTTCTTGCATGTTGTCTACTTTTTCCATTAAAATCTTTAGCATATTAATCATAGGTTTTAAAAATGGTAATCCTAACAATCTTGCCATATCTGACTCTGGTTCTGATGCTTGTTCAATCTCTTCTAACTGTGTTTTTGCTTTTTAATATGACATAATTTTTTTTGCTGAAAGATGTATATTATATACTGGATAAAAGGAACTGTGGTAAATAAGCCTTTAATAATGTTGTGGTGAGGTGTGGGGAAGCAGAAGTGTTCTATAGACCTGTGATTAGGCTCAGTCTTTTGGCGAGCCCATGCTCCTGGTCTGTGAACTTAACCTGTGCTTCTCAGTTGTGGTTTTTTCCTCCCTTATATGGGACAGAATGGCTAGAGTAGCCTGAAGTTGTATATTTTCCTGCCTCTTGGTAAGTTATACTCTTATATATTATGAATACAAGCCCTTTATCAGATAAATGCTTTGCAAATATTTTCTCCCATTCTGTAGCTTGTCTTTTTATTCTCTCATGGGACCTTATGAAGAGAAGTTTTAATTTTGAATAAACTACAGTAATTAAGACACTGTAAGTGTTGGTGTAAAAATAGACAAATCAACTGAACAGAATGGAAAGTCCAGAAACAGATCCACACTTATTTGGACCACTGATTCTTAACAAAGGAACAAAAACAATGCAGCACACAGAGGATAATCTTTTCCACAAATGATGCTGGAATAATTGGTTCCCCATATGCAAAAAAAAAAAAAAAAACAGAAAGAATTTCTGTTCATTCCTGGTACCATATTCAAAAAACTATGCATATATTGTTGACCTAAGTCTAAAACCTAAATCTATAAAACTTCTGAAAGAACATATAGGAGAAAATTCTACATGATCTTAGATTAGGAAAAGTTTTCATTAATGTGACACCAAAAGAATAATCCATTAAAAAAAGTTTAAAAAGTTAAAATGGACTTTTCACTCTTGGTTAGCATTCTATTCAGCAAGTCAGAATTAGCTTTTGAAAAGATTTTCCTAAAGTGTAAGTATGTTTTCTGTATTTGTTAGCAGAAGGAGGAAGGGGGTGGGCTGAGGGTGAAGACAGAGAAGGGGAGAGAGAATGAGAGAGAGAAAGACTCTACCTAGTCTGCTATATATCTGCCTCTGTGAAAGGCGTAGGTAGTGTGAAGGCTCATCTTAGAAAGCTGACTTGTAAAAATTCAGAAATCCTGTGAGCCGGCTGTTAAGCCATTGGTAGATTGAAATCAGTCTTGGTATACTCCTCAGCAAGTGCTGCAATCAGGGTCTTTTTGTTTGTTTCTTGAGTCAGTTTATCAGCACTTCATGTCCTTGTCCAAAAATAAGAGAATGGATAGATAGATTCATATATTTCGATACAGTGAAATACTGAAGAGCAATTAGAAATGAATGAACTAGACCTACTGTATCAATGAAGAAATATCTCAAAAACATTTTTTAAATGATATGATACACTATTTAAATAAAATCTTAAAATATAAAAAGAGGGCTATTATATACATTCTGTGTAATATGGATTATAGCAGCATAAGAATATATATGGTAACAATAATATATATTACCCCAAAATAGCTTCTGGGTAGGCTTCAGTGACATTAGTCAGAATTTTCAATTGTATTTGTAGTATATTTTTAAAATTCTGAGTAAAATAGAATAGTTGTTAAGCATTTTGAAGCTGGGTAGTGGATTCATAGACTTTTAAAAAATATTTTCTAATAATATTTTTGTTTGAAATATTTTATATAAATATAGAGAAATAACATAATTTTTAATTTAAATGAACTGCCATTGCTCAAGGAATTAATGATATAATTATATTCATAATAAAATTTTAATTGTAATATTCATAATTATATTTTTCATAATTATAGAGACTTAAAGATGGAAGGAAACTCAAAGGTTATTTAGTCAATTTCTTTATTTCTAGATGTTGGAGCTAAATCCCAGAAAGTTAAATGGATATACCCAAAGTCCAGTGGCCTACCCAGAAAGGCTATTGTACCCAGAAAAACTACTGTGAGTGTTACATTTCATTGCTTTGAGGAACAAAGATAACTTTAGACTTTCTTACTGATGGTTTCTCTGGTCAGTGAGTCTGTGTTGGGAGGCCATAAACAGGTGGTGGGATTTGCCTGATTCTCCTGCTATCAGTGAATAATCATTTAACTGTGTCTACTGTTTCTCGTTCTTCACTCTCCTTCAATCTGTAAAATAAAAATAATGCATGAAATTAGTCTCTGCCTTTCACAAATACTGTAAAGGTAAATATAATTAGTTCTATGTATGCACAATTATTTTCAGGAAGGCAGCTTGGGTTTGTAGAAAGAAAATTGAACTAGGAGAAAGGGAGACTTTCACTCAATTCTTAAATCTTTCATAAATTGCTCGTGGTGGTTGGTCGTGTCTATTTTCTTTCTATAGAGCAAATAAGTTTCTTCTTATTTGCTAAAGAAAGCATGGATAGTGTGTTAGCAGAATTTTTGAATCCCTTTTCCAAACCAGAAAACACAAGGAGTGGTTTGTAGCAAAGGTAGAATTAGAGCCTTTATTTTCTGAGCTTTAGTTCATTTTAGCTCTGAATATCAACCCTGTGCAGTCATTGACTTTATTTCTCTCATTTTGTAACAGGATTTTACATTACTGTCATAAGCGCTGTTGAAATAAGGACAACATGGCATTAAAATGATGAACTGGAAAATAAAAGATTCAGGCTTGGAGCTGGTCCCGTGGCTAAGTGGTTAAAGTTCTGCGTACTCCGCTTCAGTGGCCACGGTTCAGCGGTTCAGATCCTGGGTGTGGACCTACTCTACTCTCCAGCCATGCTGTGCAGGTGTCCCACATACAAAAAAAAAAAAAATAGAGGAGGATTAGCATAGATGTTAACTCTGGCCAATCTTCCTCAAGCAAAAAAAAAGAGGAGGATTGCCAACAGATAATAGCTCTGGGCAAATATTCCCCACCAAAAAAAAAAAAAAGATTCAGATGTGTTCAACACTTCTATGACTCTTTCAATTATCTAGTTACTAGTAAGTGAGTCATAAAGAGTCATTTACTAGGAGATCTTCATATCTTTTGTCACTTTGAAAAACTCTTCTTAAAAGAAGAGGTTGGCACTTATTACAAGTTTCCCTTTAACTTCTCTCAGCCTCATTTCATTGAGAATTTCTTGTGTGTATTATTTGAAGTGTGTAAACACCTCAAAATGAGGGTGTGAGCAGGGCCAGCCCCATGGCCAAGTGGTTAAAGTTCTCCATGCTTTTCTTCAGGGGTCCAGGGTTTACCAGTTCAGATCCTGGTCATGGACCTACACACCACTCATCAAGCAACGCTGTGGCAGCGTCCCACATAGAAGAACTAGAATGACCTACAACTAGGATATACAGCTGTGTACTGCAGCTTTGGAGAGAAAAGAAAAAAGTGGAAGATTGGCAACAGATGTTAGCTCAGGGACAATCTACCTCACCAAAAAAAAGAAAAAAAAATGAGGGTGTGAGTATCTGAACTGCCATGGGCTGGGGATAGGATTTTGTCTGAAATATTCAGGGACTTAGAGGAAAAAATATGTCCAGGAATTGTTAAGATGACTCCTGAAATATAATTATTTCTAAGAAGCTAATCTTATATTGAGAAACATTGACTAAATCTGTTCCCCATCAACTTTAAAAACAAAATCTTTAGGAAGATAGCTAAACAAAATATACTTTATGAGAGCAAAAAAAAAAAAAAGAAAACAAGAGGTAATACATGAAAAGTTTATTCATTGGTAAACACTTAAGATACTTTGTCCAGTTCAATTCTCAGAACAACCTAGTAAGGTGGATAATATCCCCATTCAACAGATAAGGGACTTAAGGCACAGCAAGTTTTGGTAAACTAAACTTTGGTAAAGTTTAGTATCTTTTCTAAAGTCAAGTGTCAATAAGTGGCAGAACCAAAGTTAATACTGAGATCTCACTAAATCCTGAGTAGCTCTTTCCCCCATGTCACCTTTCCTTCTTCCAGAGTAAAGTGTCTTTCTTATGAATATCCACAAATGCATACTCCATAATTGTAGTCAGATACCAAAAATGTTAACTCATGTGGAGTTAAAAAGTTTATTTTAAGAGGTAAAATTTCTTTTTACATGTATTTTGCTTTCATTTGTGATATTTCTAGAACTTCTCAGATTTAGAACATGTTCCTCAAAGATATGGTGAGCCAGAATAGAACATTGGTGAATAAATTTTTATTAGGCTTCTGTCAAGTGCCATGGGAAAAAACAATACTCTCTGATACCACTGATACCAATACTCTCTGGTACTCTTACTCTACCCTCAGACACTTTTGTCTCCTTACTGGGCATTCTCTGGAAAGATTTCATCATAGCCATTAGTTCAGTTATTGATGGTCAAAAAGACCAGCTTTTAATTTGAGAAGTCCAGGCAAATGAGTTTCATAGTAAATTAATTTTGTGATAAAGTAATTTATTTTTGTGATTAATTAGTTGTATAATAAACTATCTGGAGATTTTTAAAAATTTAAACTTTCATTTACTGGAAAATTAGTTTATTTAAATATGCTATTACAAACAAATTTGATACAAAATTGATACCCTTTTTAAACGTCAGAATCTCAGTAACCTGAAAACTTTCAACAGATTTTCTTTTTCTGACCTTAAACTTTATTATGTCTATATTTCACTTGATGTCTAGTCTTTCATGCCTTGACTATGGCATAAGGACCAGTAAATCTTTGTGAAAATCTACTTACTTTATTTGTATGGTGGAGAAGCCATGGTATGTTGAAATACATCAAAAGAGGAAAGAGAAGATCTCCTTGTAACTTTACTAAAATGGGGGAAAACATTGGAAACGAGTTAAGCTTTATTAAACCAAAGACTTTGTCTCATTCCCTAGCACTTGGAATAATCCTTGGTACAAAGTAAGGACTCAATAGCTAGTTCATATTAGGCAGTTCTGAAAAGTCTGTAAATTATGCTTTATGGAGATCTATGTTCTCATGGTTTAAAAGTTTCTACTGTATCTAATCTTGTAGAAGTAATATTTTTCTTTGGAACATTCTCTAGTTGATGGACTTCAACAACTTTCTACCTCTACTCCAATAAAAACAGGTTATAAATAAATAACATTATTCAATTACTCTTTAGTTTCCATCACCAGGGAGCATTCTAAACAATCTCTGGTACCATAAAAGGAAAGGGCGGTATCTCAGTTAATGACAGTCTAAGTCATTTAGCTCTTTTAAGACTAAAATTAAAAAATCTAGATATACATTCGTATGTTTTATATATATCTATATTTTACATATAGACACATATATGTGTACGTATTTAATAATATAGATTCAACAAAGTTAGGAATATTTTTTATTTTATTTTTTGTATTTCTTTTTTTCTTTTAATGCACTATTTTTGAGGAAAAAACCCCAAGATGAAAAATGAAAAAAAATGTAAGCAGCACTTCAGGATGCTACATTTCAGACAGCAATTACTTCCTGGTCTCTGGCTCATTTATCTGTCTTCTATCTGAACTAGTTGCAGGAGAAGCTATGTGGGAAAGAAATGTATGCATTTCATGACTTGAGTTTTTAATATCCAATTACAAGAGCTTCTAAAATATTTGCATTTTTTTCTATTTTCTCCATCTTTTTTTTTCTTAAATCTCTCTTTTCCTCTCTTCACATGTGTGAATGACAGAGTTAGGTATATGAGAAGTTTTACATCCTCTATAGATGTGTTTATTCATCTGTCTGTGAGTAAATACATAGGAAAAGCACTTGGGTTTGTTGTACATGGGTCACGTACGTACTTGAACCATATCAAATTGCACTTTTTGTAAGTTAACAATGGTCAAATATTGACAAGTTCATGTGGTTCAACTAATATATCACAAATTTCTTTCTGCTTATATTCTATGATATGAAAAACATTTCCTCTTATTTATGGTTAATGAAACTATATTCGATATATGCAGAACAGTTCAGAATTCCACAGCTGATTAATGTTCTATTTTCTGGTTTGGTTAACTCAATCAGTTAAGGCATTATACGACCGAGCAATTTAATTTCTCCAAAAAATATCTGCAAACGTAGATTATTAATTAAAAAGAAGAATGAGTAAAGAGGTGGATTTTCCCTCGTCCATTCAAGGTTTATTTCTATTATAAGAACCTCTTCATCTACCACCTTCCTTAGTATCCCCAAATATACACATTTTCCTCTCTCCATCTTATGAAAATCTCGGTCCTTCCATCTGCTGTTTACTGCTTGTCAGAGAAATAAAGGTTCAGAAAAAAATTTTTTCTAATGGTTGATAAATTTGCACATTTTGGGGATTTTTTCAAAACCAAGTTAAAAGTTTGGATGAAACCATTTTTGTAAGGATAAATGAAAATTTTAAGACATTTTCACTCTAGTATTTGTTATCTGTCTTTTATCTCCCAAAGTATTTTTTACAAATTATGCACCCTGATTATGCTTATTCAGGGCTCCCTAAATCTGATGCCAGTCAGCTGCCTGTTACTCATATGCCCAGTGCCCTGTAATTCTCCTTTGCTGTACTTGTCACATTTGTAATTAAATTGTAAGATTATTTTGAATTATACACTGAAATAAAATGTATATTCACTAAGGTACTTATTAATTATGAATTGTTTATTGCTATAGATACAGAAACTGTCACAGTGCCAGGCACATAATTAGGACTTATACTTTCTGACTAAATATCTGAATGATTGAAATGGTATAGTATAAATAAAAAGACAAAAGCCACGTGATTGTCTCTGTAGGCAGGAGATGGGCTCAATATGGCCATGTGGGTTGGACAATTAACTTGGTGTTAGACAACCTCGTGTACAAACTTTACCTTTGCCATTTATAATTTTGGTCATACAGGGCGTGATACTAAATATTAATTAGCCCTAGATTTATTTTCTGTAAAATGTGCATGACTATAGCACTTCTATCACAGGATCATTAGGAGAATGATATCAGATCATGAACAATGACAAATTTCTTGAGCAGGTAAAATTCAGAAAAAAAGATACACAAGTGGTTAATAATCATATGAGAAAAGGTTAACTCCAACTCATGATTAAAGAAAGACAAATTAAAGCAACAAAATGCAATTTTCACTTATCTGATTGGCAAAGATTAAATGGTTGATAGTATCTAGTGCTGGTAAGATGTGGTAAAATGTTTACGCTTGTATGCCTTTGGTGGCAACATAAACTAGTGCAACTTTTAAGGGAAATTTGTCTTATCTTTTAATATTTAAAGTTTCTATCCAGTGACTCAGCAATCACACTTCTAGGCATTTATTCTATAAATCTGTTCACACAAGTGAGAGGTGATGTGTGTGCCAGTTTATTTATTGTAACATTTCATAAAATGCAGGAAAAACACTACTAACAACCAAAGTTTTCACCATTTTTCTAAGTTTTAAGAAAAACTCACAAATGTTCATCTTTCTTTTTTCTTTTTTTTCTCCCCAAATTCCCCCAGTATATAGTTGTATATTTTAGTTGTGGGTCCTTCTAGTTGTGGCACGTGGGACACCACCTCAACACGGTCTAACAAGCTATGCCATGTCGGCACCTGGGATCCGAACTGGGGAAACCCCAGGCCGCCGAAGGGGAAGGTGCGAACTCAACCACTCAGCCATGGGGCCAGCCCCACAAATGTTCATCCTAAATGGAACTCATTTTCTCTTATATGTTTTAAAGGGAGAGGGCTTGGGAATGAGAGGAGCATTTTTTCTAAATATCCTGTATATACATTCTCTTCATCAAATGAGCTGTAGCTCTTTATGATTGTAGGTAATTTTTATTATTCTTTATTGAACCTTTTTCACATCATAAAATCCATTCTTTTTATAGAATTTGTGTAAAATAGGAAAACTGTAATAGGTTTCCCATTCAGTTTAAAGTAGAGGATTTGGTGTCAGCTATCACTCTCTATTTTGAGCATAAATTTCATAGTTAAAGCATATACTCTAATAATCCTAGAAGGAGATGTAAAAATCAATACAACCTCCTCTCTCACCCAGGTAAAAGTTTAAGGAAAACACAGATGAATCATACATTTCTGTATAATCTGTGCTTTTGTGAAAAGGTTGCCATGACTCATTTATGACTTTCCATAGTTTTAAAACCAATGTTTTTAACAATAGAAAATCTACTTCATGGTCTTATTATGATGACATTGAGTCAATAAGAGACTCTCTCATTCAGGCATGAGTGTTTTTATAGATATAAAACCGAATATAATTGTCCCTTGCTCTAACTCCACAAAGCCGAATCCGACACAAAGGGAGAAGGAGATTATAAAGTCAAGTGAGTGCCCTTATCTACACTATGTTGAGTGTTATACACTGTGTGGGCTCCACAGACATCACTTCATTTAATCCTCACGACTCCCTATAAGATCTATTACAGTTCAAGGGTCAAGAACCTACTAAGAAGGCAAAAGAGGGGCTGGCCATGTGACGCAGTGGTTAAGTGCCATGTTCTGCTTCAGTGGCCCGGGGTTTGCGGGTTCAGATTCCGGGTGAAGATGTGGCACCGCTTGTCAAGCGATGCTGTGGTAGGCATCCCACACATAAAGTAGAGGAAGATGGGCATGGATATTAGCTCAGGGCCAGTCTTCCTCAGCAAAAAGAGGATTGGCGGCAGATGTTAGCTCAGGGCTAATGTTCCTCAAAAAAAAAAAAGAAAAAAGTAGGCAAAAAACTAGGATTTGAATCTAAATCCATATGTTTCCAAATATCACTAAAATGACCAAATTGCCATGTATTACTGACTTAATTCAGTTCAATATCAATTCATCTTTTAGTCAGTCCCACAGTTTTCAGGGCCAGATCTTTAGGACACTATTATGTGAAATAAATGCTTTGTTAATTCAGTTCATAAGCAGTAAGCTGTGGTGTTGAGAAAGGAAAAATATCCATGGATGATTCTAAAGTATTGTTTCAACCAATGGTCTTATCTTTCTCCCATATAACTTTGAAGGAAACAGAAATAGTCAGTCCTCTCTAGATTTTCAACACCTGTTAATAATAGTCAACACTTGAATTAGTAGGTGTTATCTGTTCAGTGGTATTCTTCTCTAGAAGGATCGCTTTAAATGAATTAACTTTTACTTGAGCATGAAGAGAAGCCAACTTGCTTCAACAGTTCAAAATATGTCAGGAGCTTAATTCCTTAACAAAATTTTTGTTTGCCTTACCTTTCCTTTGAAGACCCTTTTGGCTAGCTACTTTATTTTGGCTCCCATTTCATTTCACTGTGTAGAAAGAATAGTATTTAGAGATAATGCAGCTGCTTCTACTGCCAGATGTCTCTTTTTAAAAACAACAAGAGGCTTACAAACATTAGAAATAACTTAGGAGGAAATCCCATCTCTTAGCCATGTATTACATTTCTTGTATCATAGCACTTATTCAAAAGTCATGTCATTGTTTTCTTAAAATTATTTAACCTGGAAGTTCTGACTCAAGAAAATATATCCTTAACATGAGTAGTGCTATATTGCAGCAACATAGCGAAAAAGTCTTAAACCGTTGTGTGTGCTAGGAATTGCTGCTCTGTCGTCTTAGTTTACTAATTTTCTTTATGTCCCCTGTTTTGTTGTTTCTCATTAGTGACTGTATTTGAGAAAGACAGGACATTGGGTGTGGTTATTTATGCAGTTCCTATTTTTAATAAGCTCCTAAAGTAGATACTTGCTATCTTTATTACTCCAAACACCATAGATTCTAGAGTTCCTGTTTGGAAAGAAAAAAAGTAAACAATTTTAGCATAAAAAATCGAAATTAATTGCAACTCTATGATTTGAGCAGATTGAGTTCTCAAAATACACGCTCCGGTCACATAGTGAGAGGTTTAATTAAACTCAGCTTGCTTTCTGGAACTCGTGTGCTGAGAACTTCATTTTGAGGGTTTGAAGACTTTTTTTTTTGATGCTACTTAGAGCCCCAAATTATCATACTGAGATTTCTCTCAAACACTGATTCCCCTATACTGAAGGGAAAACAAATTATTAAATCATTCAGACACTTCTCTTTACTAGTCACATCTGCTCACATCTTTACTAGTAATTGTCCCTACATGTAAATTTTTACAAGTAAAAAAGCAGTGTGGTAAAGGCAGGTGTCACACATCGCAATCTTGAAGTCTCTGTGCGAAGCATTTTGTTGAATTACTAAGTTGGTAAAGTTAACAATTAGGTTCTCTAACAAAGCTCCAATGAGGGGTTAATCACATGGTGCTGCCCCAAAACACCCATTATCAAGGAGAAATTCCTAAGCCTAGGAAAATGTAAAGTGCTTATATCAAATAAGATTCTTAAGAAGTCCAATTTGAGTTACAATGAAGTTAAATCAAATGTGATGTTGCTGAAATTCAAGTTTGCATTTATTTTATTTTATTTTATTTTTGAGGAAGATTAGCCCTGACCTAACATTTACCTTGAATCCTCCTCTTTTTGCTGAGGAAGATGAGCCCTGAGCTAACATCCATGCCCATCTTCCTCTACTTAATATGTGGGATGTCTGCCACAGCTTAGCTTGACAAGCGGTAGGTAGGTCTACACCCAGGATCTGAACTGGAGAACCCCAGGCAGCCGAAGCAAAATGTGCAAACTTAACAACTGTGCCACCGGGCTGGCCCCTGTATTTTTTTCTTAAACAAGGCAAATGATTTTAATTTGAAGAAGATAGTGAAACATGTAAGTCTCTCATATTACCAGTTTCTTCATTCATTTCCTGGCTCTTCCACCTACCCCTTATATTCAGTTATTTCTCGAGGATCTGTCCATGGCTCCCCTCTTTGTACGTGACCCCTGGAAAAGCTCCATCATCCATTGTTACTATTCAGCCAGCGTCTCGGGACACAGCAATGCCAGTTCAGAATCTTTGCTCTTCTTTGGATCCACATTTCAAAATGTTTACTGGATATGGATCGAACTGAACTCATAATCTTCTCCCTATATTCTGCCACTAATTTTACTTTTTAAAACCAATTATAATAGTAATTACTCATTTACAGCCTCTAATGTAAGGACTTTATATGCATTGTCTCACTGAGTTCTTACTACAAACAGTAAAGGATACATTATGATTCTTGATGCACAGAGATGGAAACAGAAACTTAAGGAAGGTTAAGGTCAGGCTCCTCAAAGCTGACACAGCTCATGAGAGACAGAGCTGAGACCTCAGCCCAGGCATTTCTGCCTCCAAAGTCTGTGCTCTCAACCACTAGGCGGTTCAAAATCACCTTCCTCACCCAGATTTGAAACCTCAGACATATCCTTGATGTTATCATCTTCTTTAATCCACGCAATTATTTATCTTGCTAGTCTACAGATAAACGAAACAGACAAATTTTGAGCCAAGTGAAAATACCACTATGGTATATCATATATATCATACATATATGAGGTCCTTTATTTATACACATGTCCATAGTGCCTCGTATAGTCCTCAGAATTAGGTTGAAAATCAAATGTGTATGTTGAGTAAGTGAAAGTCATATGCATTCTATCTCAAAATTTATTTCCTTCATCTACCTTTTCCATGCATTCACTGCAGCTTCTACAGTATAGACCTTTCAACACCTTGACCATGATTTTTCCGAGTCTCTGCTGTTCTAGTGTCAACACCCACCCCCACCCCCCCAGCTCCAGTTGGTCACAACAAAGATTCCTTGAGCAAACTTTCAAAATGTAAAGCTGTGAATCCCTGCTCAAAACCCGACTGCCTGTGGAAGAACAATCTTTAACCTAGCATTCATGGCCTCTAAGAATAGTATCATTTCATTCTCCTAATATCCCAGGCAAGCTGGGACCTAAAATTGTGGCTTCTACACTCCAGATTCATTCCTGTCTGATGCTTACCCCATACGTGTGAATCAGAGCATTACTTTCTCAGCATGACAAAATTTAACTGAACCATATCGGCTCAGCTCTTTCCTAGAAATTGCTGGTTTATCCAGGAGGAAAGAATGAGTGTACACAGCATTGTGTGCCTCTCTTGAATGTTTATCACTGTATCCTTAGGATTTTAAATATGTTTATATCTGTTTATCTAGTTCTCCCTAATGGTCTAAGCCCTTTAGAATGATGGTCAGTTTTTGTCTCATCTCTGTATGTTCTACCGTTTTGATCATATTAGTTACAATAATCATTGATTGGGTAAATAAATTAATGAATGAATGAATGGATGATGGATGGAATTGAATGGATAAACTTGCAGTAGAATAGAGCATTTGGATGAGTTTAAATGTTTATCAAATCCTTGACTCCCAAAAGAAAAAAACTGATAGAAAGAAGTGTAATAGCATTTATCATTCACTCAACAGACAGTTAATGGGTCCCAGGACATGATAGGAACTGTGCTGCATATTTGGTTATCATGTCCATGCTCACTTGTAAATATATCTTACCTAGCAGAGCATTTTTGCATATTTCAGACACAAAGGAGTAATAAACTGTGGGGGCAGTTAAACTGCCACTTAACAGTTCTATCAAAGCAATATATTTAACTCCCAATGTTAAAAATGCAAACAAACCTTTAACTTCTAAGATCAATTACACCTACAGAAAGAGGCTTGCTGGGAACAGTATTCTGTCTTGTCAAGGACTCCTTATCATCAGGGAAGAATAAACACTCTAATTATTTTTTTTTTTTTTGCTTTTTTTTGTCTTCTAATTGGATCATTCATTACTCTCTAGAATTCAAATCAACATCAGATTTATAGTTGGAGGCTACTGAAATATTGATTTGGTTATAGAAATGTCAAGCTTGGCAGGTAAGCTGTCTTACTGCCAGAGAATGCTTCTGCTTTGGTAAACGTGTTTTAAAAGGCTGGTAGAATGTAATGAGCAAGCAATTTGCATCTGTGTCAGGCAAGGAGAGAACTTTTTAAAATTTAAAGAGTGGCTTCCACATCCCTCCGCTGCCAAATTCCTGCAATTAAAGTAACAAACCTGAACCGCAATATACAAATTCTAGTTATTAAAAAGTGTGATTTTTTTATTAAAAAGTGTGATGTTCATTTTCTGTTTCTACAAGCCCACGCTATCTTAAAGTGAGATACAGGGGGCCCTAAATTGCAGGACGTGTCATTATTAAGATAGAGAGTATGTTGCTATATGTGCTTCTGCAATTTCTGGCCCAACAAACATAACAGGTCATGTTATCTTTCTATTTATCTTAGTTTAATAGTCTTTAATTTGAGAATAACAGATCTTCCTTGCTTATCTCTCATGGTTTTAGTAAGAATAACTATATTTTTTGAAAGCGTCATCCATCCTCTGTACTTTTAAAATACACATTTTTTTCCTTGAGAAATCATTACAAAAACCTCATACATACGTGTTTCTCTACAGAAAAAAGATGATTTACTATATTTCCAGTGAGCTAATCAGGAAAAAATAAGGGGTGATTAGAAAAAAAGGAGGAAAAGACAACGATATAAATGGAAAGAATGCTGAATATCTATATAGTGGTTAGCTTAGAAGAGTGTTTGGTATGTCGGAAATTATTTTCTACTCTAATAACTTTAAGCAAATCTTATTATATACAGACCTCTTTCCACTCTCTAAAGATATACATTGTGTACACTTATAATTCACAGCCAATTCTCCTTCATTCTGGGTCAATGAGAATGAGCTACTGGAAACCAACAAAGGGGTTCAGTCCACCCGCCCCACCCACCCATAATATTTATATAACGGAACAGAGATTAATTGTACTCACCCATTTGTGCATTAAGGGAAGAAGAGGAAGATTCTGATAAAAGAGCTGCCTTCTCTGCCCCTCCCTAGAGCTGCTCCTTTTGGCTTCTCCGTCACACTGTCAGCGGGAGGCATGACCTAAGCCACTCTGAATTAGTGAGACCAAGTTCTTTGCTATTGACTGAGTTGGGAAGGTAATCAATTTCAGAGTGGCATGTGGCAAATTTTATCTCAATTTCAGCAGAGAGAATCATAGCAAATCAGTTGTAGTGATCGTAGCCGTTGTTATTTTCCTCCTATCCCAAGACTAGGGTTTGCAAAGAAGTGTTTTCAATCAAAATGGTATATCAACAGCATTTTTTTAATGCTGGGAGCTGAGTACCTTAGCAAGCTCTTCTGAACCAAGCCCTATGGCTCTCTCCCTTGTACACCACAATCTGACAATTCAAAAAAGACGTCTTCTAATCTCACCCGACTGATCAGCTAAGATGTTTTAATGTTTTAGCATGAGTAAAAATAATATGCTTTCTCAAAGAGAATACCTTTAGTTTTCAGTGGCCAAGCTTCTAGAATTAGCACTGGAAAAATTAGCCCAGCTTCTGTTTCTGCCCACGGTTTTCAAATTAAGAATGATGTCTTTGCACTTAATGAAACAACCTTCATTGCTCATCAAGAGGACTCAGGGTATCAACTCTCCAGATCTCTGGCACTTCAGTGTAAGTACCATATGCAGTCCTTTTAAATGCTAGCAAATGCTTTCCCCCTGGGTTTAAAACTTTGGAAATTCTAATTTTCAATCTGCTATCCTCTCCAGAATAGTTTTACAAAACTAAAATGGTAATTGAATTTCTTTTTTCCCCTTCTTCTGTGGAATTCTTCCAAAAATTTGAAATATGTTTATTAAGAAGAATCATAAATCAACAAACCACACAATGTTAAAATGCATGCAATTCACTTTGAGGTTATGCATTTAGTAGTAGAGTCTTGATGCATACAATTGGTGGTACTATTGCAAAAATATCATTCATATAAGGAAAATGAGCTTGTGGTCCTAATGCCCTAATTGGGTTATCTGAGAAACCAGGGATACCAGTGAGGCATTTTCTGTTTTCTACTTGGAATATTTGCAAAGACTAGATGAGCCATAACTCTAAATGTAGAGGCTGAACTTGTTCAGTACCTTACTCCAAGAAGGGATGGAAAGGATGAGTATAGTTAGAATCTGCTACTGCTGAAGGAGAAAAATCAAGTTGATTTCTTCTTAAAGTATCATGTTTGGTTTTGTTTAGATTCTCAGAAACAGAAAAAAAACTGCTGTGAGAGTCCTATATGTTGTGGGGTCATATAGATGAAGCTCTTCATACATTACAGACTGTGATACAAGTGCAAAAAGCTAGTTGTTGCCCCTAAATGGACTGGACTGGTTGTTCCTCCATTAGGGTTTCAGATTTCATGAATCTGCTCTTTCAGTGGACTGGTGGTCTTCTCTGTCCTCACATCTGGGAGGCTGGTACCTCAGTGCTGCCCTCTTTCCTGCACAAATCCCTTGCCCAGATTCCTTTGGGTCAGATTTTGGTGCTGCTGGATACTGCTCTCCATCATGTGCAGGCCGGTAGAGCTATTTTACATTTTTGGAGTTCTGGCCATTATCTGCCTTCGAAGGTCCAAATCCGCAGTTTAACAAATCCACATGACCACTGTCCATGACACTAAGTAGTGGGTTCCCTAAAACACGGAATAACTGCCAGGAAATTTTCCCTCATTATTTTTAATTTTTTAAAAGCTTTTGAAGTAGAAGTATTTGATGAGACAAATGTACTTATTAAAAGACTTAAAAAGGAAGGATGGGTTAGAACTGGACTCCTCTATATTCCCTCATTTAGAAAGGCTTGAACATAATTTACACATAGGGTGACTGAGCTTTGAGAACTAAGCAGCATGTTATCAATGAACTATGTAACGTTGTGTGTATGATGCTTTTAGGTCCCACTTTCCTTGACTATAAAATGGAGGTTTGGAGCAAGTGATCTCTACGAGGCTGCCCAGCACTGTGATTCTTGCCGCTCTTTATCAACCATCATATGCCCTGTGCCAATCAGACTCAAGAATGTAAAAGTCACTGAATTCTCTTAGAGTCTTTGCCTACCAACTCACAATGTCAGTGTTCTCTCCACATTCCCTTCTGCCTCTAACATTGCACTGTGTAGAAAGTATTTGATGGCAAGATGAATTGAATATATAATTAATTACTGACCCAATAATAAGCATCTCAAATTGATTCAATCTCCATTGTTATAAAATAGGAATTTTTTTCTTATTAGGTTAAAAAAAAAAGCCCCATTAGTATCACTTCTTTGCTGTATCTCAATTTGAATTTGTGCACTAGAGGTGAATTTCCACTGACCTCAGGTAGAAATTTAGAGAAGAGAAAAAAATACGTTTATATATGCAGTTTTAAAATGTAGTTGTGGTTTATATTTTCGACAGCTGATATTCCTAACTTACAAAAATTGAAAAAGAAAATAAGCATGAAGCCATTTTAAGTCTCTTAAAGTCACCTGCTTCAATGATGAAATATTTCCTTGAATATGTTAAGTCCCCCAAATAAATGTCTTTACTCTGCTTCTGTTAGTGAATTACATTGACATAAGACCATTCAACAATGTCTAACTTACTACAAGATTGGTTAAGATGTTTTCTCAGAGGCTATTTCCTAGAATCAATTAAATTCACGTAAATCGAACATCATATATTTGCCTCAACTCTAACAGTGTATTTTCTGCCATACCTCCATTTTCCTTCTCTGTTGTTGAGCAAAGCAGTCTTAGCTCTCCCAGGTTTCTAGGTTCACTCAGCTCTTACTATTAAACTATTAAAGGCGTCAAGTTTAACTAAATTCTTCCATGAATATTTATTACTATTTAACACATTTTTGTCTAAACAAACTCTCTAGAAATAACCATTTTGTCCAACATATGTTCAAGCCTTTAACATAGTCTGCACAATTCTAAGAGTAACAAATTCAGTTTCTAGAAGCATCAGTTGAAACTATAGTAGCTAGTTAAGTCGCTGTAGTTACAAAACCACTCAAAGTTTTAAAAACTGCTTATTATTCTAAGAAAATATCAGCTCCGTTTAATTTCCATCACAGTACCCAGGAAAGGAAAACGGGGGCTTCAAAAGAAGTGAAACTATTTTTTAAATAATCAGGGGACTTCAGGCAGTGTTTGACAATCTGGGACAATTATTACTGAGAGTAAATTGATTAATACTTCTGATAAAATTAATAATTGACGACTTTAGGATTTTAAATGAAAACCTTTCTGTAAAAACAATTGCCTGCTCTCCTTAGGATAATTTTTTTTAAAAATTTTTAAGAGAGTGAATTATGCAGAAAAAATGTCCTTTGTGTTTATGAGATAGCCAGTTGTATATAAATTTTGGGTCAGTCCTTCCCAGATCTTGGCACTCCCCACAACATGATTTTTCTTAATTAAAACCAGTGTAGAGTGATTCATTTATGAAAGATAAAAGCAGAGCCCAAGGGTCAGCAGGATGACATAGTGGAAAGTGTCAACTGTTGTCCCCTGGCATTTTCAAAGTTTGAAGGCGACTGTTTCCTGGTTTAGTTCAGCCCACAGATCTCCCATAGAAATTCAGAGGAACTAATGAACCCTATTACGGTATCAAAAAGAGGCTATGTCCCCAGAGAGTGGTGTAGTTGAACAGTTTTGACTTCTACATCATCCTCTTCAATATCCTTAACTTCTTGGCCAAAGTTAAATCACCTCATTTTTGTTATGGGAACATATCTCAAAAATAGATTCATCTTCAGCTGATAATGGAAAAGAATGGAAAAACTGTTGTGGTAGAGAGGAAAAAGTTCCAATAAATAAATGTTAAGATAGTCTTTAGGGCTGTGAGTAGCAACAGTTTCACTTGCACAAAGCGTTGAGCCCAAATCTATAAACTTAAGTAGGAAGAACATTATGCCTTGAGCAAATCAACAACTCAAGGGTTAGAGATAAATACAAAACTGAAGGTGAGAAACAGAAAATTTAACTCTTCAAAGGTATTTGCTAAGCTTAAATTAAATTGTCTCTGGCTAAACAAAATCCTTGAATATTTAGCTGAAAAAAAAATCCCATGTTAAAACTGTGCAGACTGAATTGGGTATGGGGGTGATTTGCCATCCCAATGATCACACAGCCCACCAAGCTCTGAACAGAGGTCATTTACATGAGGAAATTAGCTCACTTTACTTCCTGCATGGCACAGTGGCATCTATTAAATGATAAGACCCAAGAATGGCACCGGGGTATCTCTTCAATTTTAAGGGAGTATTTCTAATCCTTCCAACACAGTCATTTGAAACTGCAATGCTCTACTTTTAAAAAGATCACTTAACTTCTTTGGTGAATTCAAACTTATCACGTAAGAAATCTATTTTACAAATAGCTAAACTTCTTGGGATTAAAAAAAAAATTCCCAAGCAGATGCACGTATATGCAAGGCTGCATTTTAACTGAGAGGCTAATGTCTCTTTCAAAGGTTTGTATTACAAGCTGGTAAATTGTTTGTGGTAAAAGACAGTGTGTTTAAGGTCTCAAGATGACTTTTGTTATCCTTCCATGTTTTTGATCACTTACGAGTTTCTGAAAACCTTGTGTATGTTTCAAATCTATTCAAAGTTAAGCTCTATGTAGACATTGGGAAATAAGTAAATTCAGCTATTTTGAGTTACTCAAACAAGGAGGAATAAGGCATCTTGTGTGCTTCCTTCCTCATTTCTGTTATGCTTAAATATAATAAAAATGACTGAAATTTTAAAATACCTAAAGGAAGGAGTAAAAAAGTTAAATCTGAGGAAAAAAGGAGTTGAAAATAACAATGTTAGAAAAAAGGGAGCCTATGAGTGCAAATATCTAAAAACTGTGTCGAAGATTTGTAGCCCGTGTAAAATATGAAAAGTTATCAGATAAAAGATAAATTACTGTGACATAATTATTGATGTTTAATTAATTTTCTTTATATATAGATATAACATAATATATAATCATATATAACAATTATATTTAAATAATAGAAATTATTTTATATTATATTTGGAGAAATCAGATTTACACGTGGCCCTTTGAAGACGTGAAAACAGGAAGAAAGGGTAGGGCTTAGTGACTTTGGAATCTAGTATGTATTACAGCGTCATTTTTTTTTTGATAGGGTGTGTCAAGTTTATAGTCTGTTACATCTATCCTTGGCGGTTCATGTCCATTTTTTGTGTAGAAGGAAATGAGATTTCTCTATTTGCCTGACCCTAAATAAGTCGCCTAGCCAATGACTGGCCTCTGGGCTAACAACCAGAATTCTGGGGCAAAACCTCCAGAAGTCCTGCTTTAATGTGAAAAGATTAATAGAGAAAGGTATAACTCAGAAGATCAACCAGGATACATTAGAATATTAGCAGTGGAAGTCTGAGGAAAGCATAAGAACAATGGAAATTGGGAAAGTAAATATTGAAAGGTATGGCATTGAAAAAGACACCAATAACATACTTCTCATAAGTTTGATATAAATCTCTAAAAAATTCTCCAAGTGTTCATGTTTTAGAAAATGAGTACATTTTTCTGTACAGGTGCCACTGAAAAAAATTCCAGAAAAATAATGTTCTAGAAAATATATAACATATTTAAGCTGATATTCTTGCCACAAAGGTTGGAATCACTCCTGTGTGATTACTAATATATTTGATAATACTGAAATTCCAATTGGAACAATTATCAAGGCCAAGAAAGGGAAACTGGGATTGAGTGAAAACATTAAGGCTGATTATCATATTAGTTTATTGGCCAAGCCTAAATGGGTGACTGCTAAATACATTTAGAACACTGACTGTGGAAAGTTTTAAATTTAATGAATCTTCTGAATTTTATCTACATAATGCCCAATTCCTGCATTTTTGGAAACATGTGGCAATGTCCCTGAGATTTTAGACTATTATCTATCTGCAACCATCAAATAATTTCAATGTAAGTTAAAGTCAGGACTCATAATAAGACTGTTTTACCAACTTTTTTCATTTTCAGGATCTGAATTATGTAGGATTTTTTAAATGTCCTTTTACCAAGACAGTAAAATCCTCAACACACATGACATATATTTCTTCTTTAAATATTTCTTTATAGATCACCAATTCCCCAGATATCTGAATATAGCATAAAATTCTTATTACCAAAACTCTGCTGATGATTTGTAAGCATGTAGCTCCTCAGACTTTCGTTACGAATTCCTCCAGTTCCAAAGTCATTTGTTTAGTAATCAATGTAGCATTCGCTGGATATAAAATCATGCCGTATCAGACTTCTGTGCTGTGAAGAGAATTATAGAGAACACCTGAGATTACTATATTTAGAGGTGAACAAACCAGCTCCTAAAAATATCTAGTCACTTTTTAAGGTCATATATCTGAAGATTGCTAAAATATAAAAATATGTGGTAAGTGTTTGGAAGAAAAATATAGACACACTGCTTATTTCCTTTAATCATGCATTTTCTTTCTCCTTCCTTCCTTTCTTCCTTCCTTCCTTCATTCCCTCCTTCTCAGAGGAATAGTAGAATATTTCTTGTGTTGCTTCCAAATCCTTGAAGAATAAAACTTATTTATGTTGCTTGGCAGCAGTTTAAAAAGCTAAGAGAAGATCATGTGGCCTGGCTGATACTTATAAACATAATTTTTACTTTACATTGTTTGATTCCAAAATAGATGTGCTCTCTTAAAATTATTGACTTCTCTTTTAATCAGGGGGATAAGTTGCAAATGGAATTCAGTTGCTGGAACCTACTTCTCTCCTAAAAAGATAATGTGTTAAAAAGTATATCAAAATAAAATTATAGTTGTTAAAGGGAGATCAAATAATAGAGACTACTAGTGGGCCTTGAAGGCAAATTTCTTCCTAACTACTGATATAGTATGAAAACTTCAAGTAAATTAAAGTCAAATGGCATTTTAAGAAACATGGTCAAAAATAACTTTAAAACAGGGGGGCAGGCCCTGTGGCATAGTGGTTAAGTTCATGAGCACCACTTCAGTGGCCTGGTGTTCGCAGGTTTGGATCCTGGGTGCGAACCTAGCACTGCTGGTCAAGCCATGCTGTGGTGGCGTCCCACATAAAACAGAGGAACACCGACAGAGATGTTAGCTTAGCAAAAATCTTCCTCAAGAAAAAGAGGAGGATTGACAACAGATGTTAACTCAGGGCCAATCTTCCTCACAAAAAAAAATAATAATAACGTTTAATGAAATAATTTATGAAACAGTGAAGGAGATGATGGAATTGAATATCAATAAAATATAGTGATTTTGACTGAAAGTCTACTATCTGATCTGTCAAATCCTGAAATATGTTTTAGAAAAACCCATCTCCAGTACCAGTTTCTCTGTTTGTTTTTCTCTTTTTTTCATACTAAACCATATCCAGGGGACATCTGTTTGAAATTTTTGGTAACTTACAAACTAGAGGCACAGTAACACAATGTTTTCTTTCACAAAAAACAAAAACATAACACAAAATCAGTGCTCCAGATACTTTTGTGTAATAATTCACTTATTTGAATTTAAGCTTATTTTAATATATTCAGTTAACCTGAAGCTGTTTTCAAAGCTATTTTAAAATTACAGTCTTGTAATTCATAAACATACTATAAACTAGTGAGAAGACTTCACTTATGGTCCAGAATTTCTCACTCATTTGACACTTCAAAGCATTTTGATCCTACTTCTTCTGTGGTTATTTAATAGTATACTTTGAATTATGGTTATTGGGGACTTGCCATATCCTTCTTCCCACAATATATCATGCAGTTTGTGAATAAAAATTGTCTTCTTATCTTTTGAGCTCTTTAAGTGACTTGCGTATAATATGTTCTTCAGAAGTAATTTTTGTTTCAATTGAATAAACATACTGATACATTTATTCAAATAATACTAAACTGAGCAACAGTACAAACATTTCAAAGATTTCTAGAGTATCAGAGCTTAAGTGAATGCTACTGTGCTTGATTCCTGCCTACAGTAATTCAAGTAACAGAATGTTAAAATTTCTGGCAGATTTTATTTTGGGAAAATATAATATTAGAATGTTGGTGTTATTTTTTAAGCTAAAAACTATCAGACTAATTGTTGGAAGTGTAACTGCCTATATGTCTAAATTAAATAGAAAGTTTTCCCTGTAGCATTGGGATTTAGATCTAGCTGGTAGACTTTCTAAATATCAATATAGTCACCAGAGGCATTCTGATAATTATAATTATCAATAGGAACTTATTAGTTTTCTACATGTTGCCTGATACACCCCTGTGCAAAAATGTAAATCAAGATGGGTGAATTCAAAGGGAGTAACGTAACCAGAGCGATTAAGAGATTAGATATGACTGATTTCAAAGAGGGGAAAAAAGTTATTGAATAGCCAACCTTTGTGTATCATTTAAAACAAAATAAATAAAGCTGAGAACCAAGACAGATGTACTTGATCGCACCGCTGCAGAGCAGGAAGTGGAAACATGGTTGAGATTGTTATAAAGCAATACTGTATGTGTCTTTCACCTCTCACTTTGAGGGCTGAGTGGTGAAATGCCACAATTTTTTTAAACTTCCCTTTCAGGGCAGTAAAATAGACTGAGAAAAAAAACTGACAGCTAGATAGAGGTTCATATGTACATCATTGTACAAGAAAAGAATAAAATAAATAAAAGTCCTTATCTTGACAAAAACAATACTTTTTAAGTCCAAAGTGAAATGAATTACACTTCCGTAAACAACGCCAGCATACACACACACACACACACACACACACACACACAAAACTCTTAAAATAAAGTATGTAAAAGGAAGGAAATGAGCTATTTTTTCAAATTTTGATTATTGAGGATCCATATTCTTAATGTTTCTTCCCAAAATTCAGGTATAACATCAGAGAATAACAGTCTTCAGAGGATAGAATGCAAGAGAAAACTTGAAGAGGCAGATTGTACTGCTGCTTGCTTGATTAAAAAACAAAAAGACATTGCTACTACTTGGGGAAACAGAATAAGAGAGAGAAAAGGATTATCCAAAAGAAAGATGTCCTGGAATTCAACTCTTCCTCATGTTGATTTACTCTTAGATTTTTTTTCCCTCACTGACTCATTCAAGGTCGTATTCAGCATAAGGTCAACTGTGTGAAAGAAGGCAGGCCACTTTTCTAGGCATCAGCAAATCTCAGAACAGGAATGACATTCAAGATAAGTAAGCTACAGATAGTCTCACAGAATGGGCTAGTTTACTAAATAGTCCACTGTCAGCCCCCCTGATATTTATCAAGGTGGAGTTTTCCCAAAATCCAGTGGTGGGATCACTGTATTTTCTTTATATCCTCATCCTAAAAGGAGTTTTGTTTTGGAATATTACCTAAATTCCTAGAGAATGAGATTATGGTTACTCTGATTCGATTATATTTTATCCTTGAAGCATGATGTCTTGCTCAGAGGACCTGAGTCTACTTTCTAAGTATCTTTGTCTGTATCTCAATCCTGGAAATGGGAGAGAAGGGCAAGGTGCCCTGGGATGACCGTCAATTGGCAATGAAGAATCACATATTTGGACACTTAGCTCTTTGTTATCTTTGTCTCTACTGAAGCATTAGTATTAACCCTAGATTCATTGAAGCTAATCACAGATTCTTTTCTCTGCCCTGGATGTTAGGGAAAAATGGCAATGCTATCCGCCATTTTGACTGGTCACTGCGGTTGGATAATTTGATTGGGTTAGGCAGGTGACTCTTTCCTTCTCTATATAGATTCTTTTTTAATGTTGAAAGAGAAACAATGTTCACTAGAGAAATAGTCTTCGGTAAAATGTACATGAGAGCCTGTTTTTCCCTTCTGCTCTGATTTTGCATTGACTAGGAATTCTCTAACATCTTGATAAGAATTTTGGGGTATTGCTTTAAAGAGCATAGTGTGCTTTCCTTCGTATTAACATATAAAAGACTTAATAAAGACTTGGGAACTAATACTCTGTCCTTCTTTCTGAAGGTAGTAGATAGCTATCGCATTTAATTGTCTGAACCTGGGAAGTCTCAAAATCTTAGACTTTGATGGGTTTGATGTCGGTCTGGGTCCAGCAACTCACTCCCCTCCCCACCAAAAAGGATATTGTTGGTTAGACAAGATATGTAGCTTTCAAGAAAAAGGGATTATTTTACGGGAAATGTGCTCAGGCAATAGCCGATTCTTTCTGTTTCTTAACCAGGGTGCCAGAAATACCTGAAATGCTTTTCTGAGTAGCTGTGTGCAGAGCAATCCCACATACAGCAATATCTATGCACAGCAAAAAATCTGCAAGTCTTACCCCAACACCTCCATGGCTAATTGCATGTGGACCTTGTGGGTGACCTCGGCCTGTGTGATTCATAAACGTATTGCTGGGAGAATACAGATTTGGTAGTTATATATGCAAAGGGATATTTGGTGTCCCAGACCTGACACAGCACTGAGCAAAACAAGAAAAGAGGAGGGGAAGGCTGCTCTAGACAGGAAGGGGTTAGGTGAAGTTGAAAGACCAGGATGGAGACAAATATGTCTGTGTTTGTTTCCTTGTGGTCCCTGATATGGAGTTCATAATAAGAACTTTCACTCATATAGCATTTAACATGTACCATCTACTGCTCTAATTGCTTGAATAAGTGTTAACGTTAGTAATCATCCCAATAGGAAGTGAGTACTAATATTACCCCTATTTCACAGATAAAGAAACTGAAATAGAGAAAGTTTAAGTAACTAGAACATAAAGTGAGTCTATGGGTTCCTAGGCTGCCACTGCCAACGAGAGGCAGAAGCAAGATTGAAATCCAAAAAATCATGATCCCAAGTTTGTTGTTAGCCACAGCAATTTATTGCTTTTTAAAGCAGCACAGTGGACAGCTTTAAAGTGGACAGCTACCTGTGAACTCATTAAAAATCTCATTTTATATTAGCCATATTTTAGTCTCTTCAATGAAACAGAAAAGGTCCATTTTTCCCTAGTTCTCACATCTCTGAACTGCCCCTTTTTTGTCAGTCAGTAGCCACATCATTCACATTACTAGCTATTTTGCAAAGTGAAAGGATGTTTTTAAAAACTGTTTTATGACAAAAATAATCTGTTCTCACAGAGGAAAATTTGGAACATGTAAAGGTGTAATTGAGTGGGAGTGAGAAATAGCATTGTGTTTCTTTCCCCTTAAGCAACTAACTATTAGTATTTTGGAATATTTCCATGTAAAGCTCTTACCATTAATTAATTTATGATCATACTAAATATGTAATAGTTACTGCTATTTCATTTAGCATTAAATCATTAAAAAAAATTTCTCCTGACTCGAAAACCTCTTCCAATGTTTGGCTGCACATTGATTCTATCACATTGACTCTTCCATTGATTCATTCATGAACAGTTTACTACTTTGTTAGTTACTGTTCTCTAAGATGGAGATGTAGCTGGAAACAAGACAGTTTTGTCCACATGGAATGGAGTTGAACTTCCAGTGAGCTTGACTGACAACACACATTTCACTAAATATAATCTAATTATATAATAATGGTTGTCTCAGTTCTGATTAAGGTTAGCAAGGTTTAACTTTTGAGAAATTTATTTTTTCTGAAAAAGGGAGTGGAATAAAATGATTCAGTTCACTATTCCAGTGCTGGGTAATAATATGCAAGAGTGTTTGTTTCGAACTTTTTTCACTAGTAGGAGATGCTTTCCATTTTTAAATAAACTGTGGCATTGACAACAAATTTAAAGATTATCCAAAACTTTCTACTGACTGCCTGTGGCTTTTAGAGTACAAGTGTTTATGTTCAAAACTAGTCAAGATTAGAAGGAAATTCATTTTTATTCACATTTATGCATCATTTAATGCAGTCACATTTTTCGCTTTTAATGTTCCATGTCACTTAAGTATTTTGGTCCTAGAATATATCCTTTCATGCTGCATCACCTAAGTCCTGCCTCAACCCTAAGCACTGTGACCCAAATGTATTAAATACTTTTTATTAGAATGGAATGAACTGAATTTCACTGAATAATATAATTAAAACTAAGTTCTAAGGAAGAATTTTTTAAAAGGCTGAAATAGCAGAAAGAATATCAGAGTTTAGTTACCATTTAATGAAGAACCACATTTTGTTTCCAATTCTTAATTCAGAAATGTAAATAACTTATTGAATTATTCAATTATTCATACACCCAGCAAGCAAAGAGAGATATTTACTGCTTTGGACATCCATAATAATTTAATTTTATCCAGCAGAATAAAGGTGTACGTGGTTTATTTTTCAAATATACTTGATTAATATTATTGAAATAAGAAAATTTTAGGCAGGAAATTGTCAAGCCAATAATAAAAATTACTTCGTTATAGTCTTTATACAACGTGACTAACTAAATTACATTGATCTCACTTAATCAAGAGTCTGTTAGTTACATATAATGAGCAAGCATTTATAAAGCAAATCTGTTGAATATAATATTGATTTTAATTATTCTTCATTTTAACTAGTTATGTCTGTGTTTATCCTCACATGCATATGTACAGATTGAATAAAATTTCCAATGTGTCTATATCTTATTACATGATGGAAATGTCTGCCTCACCATGTTCTTTCTCAATGGATTTTGGTGATCCATCTTCCACAAACAGGTTGAATGTTTCTAACAGACATGTGCATTCTCCCTCACACACACACACCCCCATCTATATAATGACGTAGATATACACTTGCAATGTGCACCCATATATTCTAATATTTTATTTATATCTGTATAAATATCTCCTCAGATATATGAATTGAAAAACAACTATTATCCATGTGTATGGACAGAGGTATATGGACAGTGGTTAAATTCAACTTTTATGTGACTTACTGGTTTGTGACCTTGTATCCTTTGCTCAAAGTAGCCATTCCACATCCACATTGTGTGCCAATTTGTCATTGTTTTTTATCAGTTCACAGTTGTGTCCTTATCCTGTTTACTTTCTTTCCAGCTTTCCCACTTCATTTGTCCAGGCAGGAGCAAGCTGTCTACAGGTCCCTAGACCGGCAGCATCTGAATCACCTGAAAGCCTATTAGAAACAGAATCTCAAGCCCACCGCATACCTTCTGAATCAGAATCTACATTTCAACAAGATACCCAGCTGATTGTTCTGCATGTTAAATTTTAAGATTCGTAGTCTACATTGTCACCATCCGTCCTCTGCCAGTACTTGGCCCAGTGGGGCTGTGTTAGCGTGAACATACCCTGTATATGCATAAGCAGACTCTTCAGTTTCATTGCCTTTAGCGTTAAGAACAAATCACTAGTGAAACTCATAGAATATATCACAGAAAAAATGGAATATCTCAGGAAATTTAAACACCGGTAGGACTCTGTAGGACTTTGGGTCAAACTGGAGCTCAATTCTCCATTCACAGCACATTGCATCTTCCATGCTCCCAGAGTTAGAGGTCTGTTATAACTAATGAGATGGATTTTTGTAAATAGTGTATGATCGAGTGATACTTCTGAGTCATGCCATAAAAGTTAGTGTCCGTTGCCATTTGGGCTTGTTCAGCTTCTTTGCCTGTTAAGGTAGATTTGGATAGCAATACATTCTGGTGGCAGCATTTGATAAAAAGTTTCCATTTGCTAATGGTTACATGGAATTTCTTATAGCAATTTAGCAGTTCAAGTGCTTTAGGAAAATTTTGAAAGAAGTGGAAACATGTAGAAAGACATCTATACTTCCCCTCTCTGACCCTTTCCCTCTTCTTGTCCTCTAGTGAATTCTCTTCTCTGCACACTCTGTCCACTTTTTCAGGACCCTAGTGTCTCGAGAACTCTCTCAAATTAGTATTTGAAGTCAAGGAATTAAAGTCAGTTAGATCTTTAGAGTTTATAAGTGCTTTCATCTTCTTGGGCTTCTAAAAATCCCTAGTATTGTTATCCCTATTTTACAGACTAGGAAGCTGAAATTTGGACAAGAGAAGGGACTGAATGAAATTGCCTGAGGGAGAGTTGGCCTCCTGTCTTTGACCCTAAATGCTTTACTCTTTCCCCTTTAACTTGCTGCCTTTCAGAAAAATCTCCCTGCTGTCAATGGGGGTTTGCATCTCTATGTGAAGTGAAATTACCTGTTGCTCCCTCTAAGCCATTTTGTATTTTCACCTTTAGTTTTAATTGTAAATTTAAGGGTTTTGTGAAGAATGTCTCTGTTAGAGACCAAGAGGAAGTGAGAGTCCAGAGCAAGAGGGGTCTTCCGCAGGTCTTTGTCATCGCATCCCCAGGCTGTGCCAGCAGCAGCCCTGATGAGATCAGCTTCCATCACTGCGTAGTGAGGGAAGAAATTAAATAGGGTTGGAAGAATAAGGACATATAGTGTCAAGGGATGTGCTTTTGTGTACACGGGTGAAATGGGATATTGCAAGTTTCATCCAGGTTATCACTGTTGTGACCAAATTGGCTTTTCAGAACCAAGCAGTGACAAGGACTGGTATATCTGTCATTTAATAAACCCTGATTCCTGTGTAAAAGCTGAAATGCAGAATGATTATGTGTTCTATATAATCTCTGAATATTCTAATAAGTTGGACTGACCATATAAAAGAAATTTGTAGAAATCATAGATTTAATTTAGTAATACCTGGAGCATAGTACTGTGTTGTAAAACTGTTTTGCATTCTCTTGTATATTGTGTTCTCAATGCATTTTCAATAACTGTGTAAACATCATCAGAAGTTATAAGAATTTGGTCGAAAGCGCCCACATATCATCACATTACCCAGTGATATAGTTGTAAGAACTCATGAGTGAATGTTTTATTGGAGCTCTGTAGGAGTAAGATCTTTACTCCTATTGAGCAACTGATATAAGATTATCCTGCCAAATGTGTGACTTTAGTAAATGACCATGACCTTCAGCTATAGGATAGATGTCATGACACATTTCTTTTCTGGGAAATGTGTTTTTACTATTCTATTTCTATTTTTCCAAACAATGTAATGGCTGTATCAGTTTAATTTTATTTTCTCAAGATACATCAAATGAGTTTAGGAGTGAAGAACGAAATGGATAGATGAATACATAGGTAGGTAGATGGAATATGCCAGATAGATGGAAAAATAAAGATCAAAGAACATATTATTCATGTATGGAAATATGGATAGAATCAAATTAGCCAACAATGTAACCACATGTAAAGATATTCCTGTGGAAAACAAATTAATGTTTTCATAAACCTGAATTAGCAAAAGTAATCTGTATGTATTTTAAAATACTTATTTATTACCTATTTATTTATTTAAGCATTTATTACTTTATTACTATTTTTAATTACAAATAAATTTGGTAGCTTGTTCAATGGAAACAAATGGGTTGGTGTGGGCCTAGAACATTCCATTCCAAGCTTTAGCAACTATTGTACAATGTAGCTACAGTTTAGTTGCTCCTTAAAATAAGTTCATAGTATTGTCATTAACTTCTATGTACCCTAATTTTTAAGCAAAATGAAACTATTGGAATACTTTGATTTCAAAATTATTCATGATATTATGTAATACATAGCCTCTTATTTTTCACACCAAGTTCTCCTACACGTTTTTACAAATTATTTGGCAATAAGATTACATTTTTCACTTGAGTACAGGTGTGTGGGAAATGAAGAAGATGCAAGATTAATGACTATATAAAACCTGTATCCATTATACAAAACGTAGAGATACTGAAGTTTTCCTCTCACATATTAGATACAGAATTAAGGAAAGTCAAATATAGACAAATAGGTGTCAGAAAACAAGATGTGGCTGTTAAGTTAGAAAAGACTTCAAGTGGTAAATAATTTGGAGAGGAAAACATGTTTGTGGGAACCAAGCATATTGCCCTGTAATTTGTGTAGCAGTTGATGCGACAAGTTTTTCACTTTCTAATTTGCTCGAGGCCTTTCTCCTCCCCACTTTCCACCGGCCAAGCTGTCTCTTTGTTTTTTAGTGATCCTTTCTTTGAGTTCCTTTGAAATGCTTAGGTGGTTAAAAATGACACATTACAGTATATTCAAAATAAAAATTATAATGATTTCTTTCATTTTTACATCCCTAGAGAAGAAGGGAGGAAAGGAGAGGAGGGAGGGAGACCACTTTATCTGATGAGTACACACTGTAATTGTCTCTATTCTTTATCTGCTCCTTAGAAAGTTGTTCCAATATGAAGAGTGCTTCTTAGATGTTTTCTTAAGAGGTTTATTGTACCCAATGTCTCCCCAAAAACCCATTCAAATGTTAATTTGGAATAGGAATCAGTTCTTCATTCCAACAAAATGTAATAATTGGAATTTAAAGCAATACTTTGTGACTCGGACTGTATATTTGAGATCCATCAGGTGGGAAAACAAAGCAAGAGAATCCCCTAAACTTCCCTTGACACACTTACACACATTTACACATTCTGTCTCTCATACACACACACACACATAGTCACACAGACACACTTGTTTCCAGGTTTTCACAGTAGAGTCTAATGGAATAATTGCCATTAGAGTTATTACATAATTTTCAGGGGTCTTATAGTAGAAAATTTCACCTACAGTTGTTTCCATGATACTGTAGAATTTGATATTGTTGCTGGGGTCTTTAAATACATGTGTGCAATGCTTTCCATTCATGTATTCGGTTATTCACTAGTTCTTAAACAATTTTGGGACCTCTGGACTATGTTAAGAATTATACGAAGTTTTATAAGTACAAAATTGAATAATGTAAGTTCTTATTCACTTTCTCTTTAGGAGATTTTGAAACAAATTATTGTAAATAAAGGAAGTAATAAATTAAATATGTATTAAGGGTTAGAGGAGCACAACTTACACTCTCTTTATGTTATAGTGGAATAAACAGAACATACATGGAATTCCCATCCTGGATATTGTGCAATTTACTTAACTTCTCTCAAGATCAGTTCCTGTGTCTCTAAAATGGAGATCACAATTCCTATCTCTCATTGTTATGATCTGGATCAAATGAGAGAATGTAACTAATACATAGAGTAGGCACTCAATAAATTTCATTTTCTTCTATCACCCTCCCCATCACTGCCTTGATTGGTTCCTTTATGACATATAATCCAGCTGCTGGTTGACGGGTTGGTTTCAAGCACTTGACCAGAAGATGGAGTTATATCTGTTGGGGACAAAGCACCTCCTTTTAGCAAAGTGTCAGCAAAAGAGATTTCCAACAGAAAGACAAATGGTTCCAGGTTTAGCGTGGCCTATATTGTGATTAATGTCAGCTATGTCAAATAATTTATTAGCCACACACCCTTCTCCCCTTTCATAAATACTGTAAGCTCTAAGTGCTATTGCAACCTGTAAGAACTTTGGTGGTGAACTGTGAAAAAATGTCTCCAGAGGACCTGCGGAGTTCTGACTGCTGAGGGCAAATCTATCAGTTTTTCAACATAAGCCCCACAATTCAGGTCAGACAGACTTTGCGGCCTACCAGCAGGATTGTAGAGGTAAGGGAGAGAGTTTAAAAAAAAAAAAAAAAAAGTTTAAAGGATACAAGTTGATTCTTGGGCCAAGTATAACAGAGCTTTGCAAATATTATCCCGAAATGCAATCAGTCACATCTTGCCGATTTCTCAGGCAAGGGCCCCAAATTTATCTTAACTTGTGAATATAATATGGGTGGTGAGAAAAGGGTAAGTTCATTTGAGGAAGCTGAAGCTTGCACTGGAAGTCACATAAGGGAAAGTACTCAGGTGCTATGTACAGGGAGCTTTTAATTTCTAGATGATAATGAACCATATTTACAACAACCCGGATTGTCTACTTGAAGACCTCCAACCGGAGGGATGTACTGTTACCTGAATGGTAAGTAATAGTACTACCCCAATTTTGATAACTCTAATCAATAAAAAGTTCTTTGTTATGACTCAAAATCTTTCCCTTTCATCGGTTGTTCCCTCCAGTTGTTTTTCAGGCAGTTCTCATGTCACTCTGGGGTTTGCTGTCTTCTGAACTCTCTCAGTCTTTCCTACAAGAGGAATTGTTTGGAGTCCACTCATGATTGAGGTTAATTTTCTCCAGATAAAGTCATAAAGTGGGTCGTGAACAGAATGCTGAAGCATGGTTTGACTGGCATGGGGTGGTATCCGCACACTTCAATTCTTCACTCAGTCAAGAGACAGATAACTTAAACAGCAGCACTATTACATTGCAGATTTATATTGAGTTCATAATCAACTAAAATCCCAAAGTTGTGTTTTATTTGCTACATCTGCTATTACTTTATATCTTTTCAATCCTGAGCCTAACATGTATTCAACTGATTAGATGTCATCCATTGTTTCAGCTTCAGTTCATTTTGTACCCAGATCCTATCAAACAAATCCAATTCCTCTAAAATACATTTTTATTTTAATATTTTATCTGTGAGCAAACCCACTTTGATTTGAATTTTCGTGGAATGTCCTTTCTTCCTAGAGATTGTATTTTAGACCTTTTAATGGAAGGGTTAATGTATTTCTGAAGGAAAATAGGTAATGTGATCTATAGAAATCTCAGGCCTTAAAAACTTGGAAAGATTTGATATTATAATGTTTCAATATTTCTGGGTGTTTGGGGTTCAGTAGGAAACTTCAGTCATACTTTGCCCAAAGCAAGTCTTAACTTTTTAATTATGTGTAATAAATCCAGGCACATTTAATCCATATAGTTCATGACTCATTTACACTTCAATCACTATGTTGTTGTTTTTGAAGAGTGATTTGATGTCTATAAGCCTTTTGAGCCTTTAAAATATGTTTATAAAGTGCAATCACTCCCCGAACACATAACACACACACACACACATTTGAAAATAGATCATTATATTTTGCTCAGAGAAAAAAAAAATCAAATGCCTATACTTGGCTGTGGTTTTAACCTTTATATTACACTTGGCTACATATTGTACCCAATTAAAAATAATTCTCATCTGAGTCCTTTGTTTAAAAAACACGTTAAGGCTTAAACGTTTTAAACAACCATTTTAGAGACTTGTATGGCTAACCAAAGAATCAAAAAAGTAATTAGGAAAAGGTCTAGAAGTGATTTTATGAGACTTGAATTTCCTTTCACTTGTTGGATTTCATACAGAAATATTGCAAATCCCATTGTCAGTCCTTATCTTTCTCATGATATTTAGAGCAAAATATCCAACTGCCTGCTGCTCTTCTCCACTTGGGTGCTCAAATTCAGCATGTCCAAAAAAGAATTCTTTTACTTCCATCATCACTGCTACTCACACTCCCGTACCATCACCAACACCGTCCGAAAATATAGTTTTCTCCTTTCCACATTTCTAACTGTGTAAATCTTATTAACTATCTATACGTGTTGCCCACTTGAACACTTGGCAGAATTATGGGGCAAGAGGAGGAGAATTCCTACTTCTCAACCTGGACATCACCTACATCATGAAATCTTAGGATTTCTATCTCCTAAATACTTTCATAATCCCCCTAATTTTCTTCACTGCTACTACCACAGCTTGACTTCAGACTCTCATGTCTGAATTACTCTAACAGATTTCAACAAACTAAATCTGATTAAAGATCAGATTGGTGCCAATAAGCATCCTCTGAACCCTTAGAGTGCCAACAAACATCATCATAAATATAGAAGACAGTTTAGGTAGCTTCTAGGTGAAGAACCTTGTATTCTAGAAGAACAAACAGAAATATAGAGCTATTATTCATTTCCTCTCCTCCCATTCTCCTCTATCCACAAATGAAAAAGTATTACTTTATCAACTTTGTCAGAAAGGTTGACGGTTATGGGAATTTTAACCAAATTGTGTTTTAGGACCTTACTCTAATATGACCTAGACATTCAAAATATGAATAATTTGTAACAGATCAAATCACACTGCTACCTGAACAAACCCAAGGCGTGGTTTGGTGGTGTTGCCATTTAGGATGAGCTTGAGCACATTTCCTTTTGGGGAGATATTGCAATCTCAGCTGCCTCCTTTAAAAGGTGTAGAATATACCACAAATGATAGAATCTGAGACTCTAAGTCTTTATGTATCAGTTATTTTTTTCTTCCCGCCCTGATGAGAAAGATTGGATATCCTAACATCGTGAAACACTAAGAAAAGGAGAGGACACGAGAGGGGTAAAGAAGGAGTTTGTCAAAGGCACAATGAGCACCTGTTAGGGGAGGAAAAAAGCTGAGCTGTAGAGAGAGAAAAGTGACATTTACTTAAAAATCTGAATTGAATCCTGCTGAGTACTTAGTAATAGTGTGTCTAGTCAATTAAAGTCTTTAAGACTTAATTGCCTAGTCTGCATAATCAGAATTTTAAAATTTGCTTTAGCCATTTCATAGGCAATGATTAAACTCATAAGTGATAATAGATATGATTTTAAAAATTATTTAAGTCTAAAGTAAATAATAATCCACAAGTCTACCTGAGTCTACTTCCGGAAATTGGCGATTATAGCTGACTATAGAATGAACAGGCAGAGGTTTTTGGATGCTCAGGTCAATGGGCTAAACTCTACATTTGAAGATGAGAAAGATGAGAGCAATTTCAGAAATGGTCTACTACACAAAATTTCTTGATGTAATATCAGTCTCTCCTTACCTATGAAGGTATTAACTGGAGTTTTGGAAAATTCGCACTTAACATGTAGATGAACTTGTAGACTTTTTTGGTTATAAACAGGAGATTATTTCTCACTAACCTCTGCCTTTTATAAAAATGGAAATCCAAAAATGATTCTAAAAGTGATGAATTAACTCAAGCATTTCATTCATTGTTACCAGTTTCCTACATTTAAGCATCATCAGGGCACCAAACAAGGTACAAGTTTAGGGATTGGAGTGGAGTAAAAAAGTAACCTCAAATTTTATTTTGTCTACTTTGTAGAAATTCCTTTTTCAGAGTAAAAACAGAAGAACATATGTGTGCATCTTTAAAAATGGCATTTTGAAGTAATTCTCTACATTCCTGGCGTTTGTCATTATAAAGTTATTTGCTTCTCACCCTTATTATCAAGTCTTAAAGTAGTTTTTGATACCATCCAGAAAAATATCATTTTTTACCTCCACAACATCAAAGGAAAGAAAAGTGTTCCACCAATTTCATAACCTAGTCCTGGAAGTACGTGGCAAGAGAAATTGATTCTTTTTCTTTTTTTGGCATAAAACATTTTAATCATATAATGCTACTTGGAGCGATTGACTACAGACTGAGGCGTGACACTGCTAGAGGTGAGGCAAAGCTATCAGAAGCTGTCTTTCTGTCTTGTGACTGAAAATTGGGAATCGCGGGAGATGCAGTTTCAGAAACTCACTCGAGCCACTAGCATTACTGTCCGCATTTTACATCCTGCTGCCCTGGAGATCCCCAGGACCAGTCACTGGGGACTCTCTGGGGGAACCCCTGATGGCATCTTTACCCAAGGGGTTCACTAGTTGCCTCTTGACTCACATGGGAATATCCCCAGGAACTCCCTCCAACACTACCATCACCACCAGGAGGGGTATGAAGAAGGGGTCATTATTCCAGTGTTCACACCTAGAGTCTTGACCTACTTAGTACTTTCCTTCAAGTTTGATCTTCCTGGAACCAAGGACTCCCAAAGACATTGGACTTCACTGTTTTAAATCTGTTGCACCAGAGACATCATCTTGTCATATAGGGGATGCTACCTCCTCTCTACACCTAGATTCACTCAAAGTTTTGGAGAACTACACTTGTCAGAGAGAGATCCCAAGCCAATCCCCTACATAAAACAAAAAGAAAAGCACTGGGTTGGGCTGATAGCCAAGGACCCTCTTCCTAGTAATATATCTGTTATTTACCTAAGAAGTAAGGAAATTGACCTACACATTACAAATCAGTAAATTAGCCTGTAAAGATTAATTGATTTAAGAATACAGGAAAGTATATAAACTATAATTCCCTAGATGCAATCTCAATTTCATTATAGACCTTGAGAAAAGGCACACTTCAGATGCCACTTGTCTCACTTCTAATTAAAATGAAAAATCATTTACCATTCAAATCATGATATTTTGAGACTGAAATCAGGCACTAATAATTTCATAGGAAAATGATGTAAACCAGGACTTTCCCCCAAAACTGGGATGTATGGTCACTCTAACTCTACCTGATGGAGAAAAGAGAAGTGACTTGCTTGGGGAATGAGAAACTGGAGGAAGAATTAAACATTCTGGCTGGGGTCTGGTGCTTGGACCTTAAGAGTGGAAAGACACTGTTCCATAAAATCATTTAACAAAATGTGTCATGGGAGATAGTGTTTTTGTCATACTCAGGGAAAAAAATGATTATTTTTGGCACAATTGCACTTGCTCCCACCTGCTTTTTTATTTGATGTGTTTATTTTCATATCTATATCCTCTACTGCCACATGGTAAATACCTTGAGTAGTTTCGGGATTTTTCTGAAGTACGGTGAGAAACTGTTGGAAGATAGATTCCTGATCACCTCAAAACTTCTGCATCAGAATCTCTGAAAGTGGGGCCCAAGAATTTACTTTTTAAAACAATCATTTATATGGCGATTCTTCTCCCATAAAGCTGAAGAACGACCACTCCTGAAAAACTGCATTGTAGGAAAAGGGTTTAAGCTTTCTCGTCTGGCAGATCCAGATGTGAATCTCAGCTCTGCCCTGTCCTGGCTATTGGATCTTGAGCAAGTTAACCAGTCTGAGCCCCAGATTATACATCTGTGAAACTGCCATGAAACTGTCTATGGTTGCCCCTGGGGATGAAATATTGTCTGTGAATGAAGCTCCAACACAGGGCAGGCAATCAATAAATATTACTCACCTACTCCCAGCTCCAATTGTCTCCTTGAGAACAGGGGGAGCAGCTCATTTTCACTTCTAGCTTCTCCTCTCAACCATGGTACACCCGCAACCCAGCACCCACAGTGACTTCCATACTAACTAAGTCCTTTGCACAGAGCTTAATAAAGAGTATTTGGGGGAGAAAGGAATGGTTTTGGTTGGGTGGAAGGTTCTTGTTGTTATTTAACTGTCACTACTTTGTATAGTAAAATACAGTCAATGCTCATTATCTGAATTAGTTACGTTCTTTAAAGTCTCTAGGAACACTGAATTAGTGAATTCTAAGCCATTTCTTCTGGGGGAAATAGAGGATTAGGCTCCTGTGAGCCTCTCGGTCAAAGCATTTTCATCAACCCATCAATACATTACCTTGTTTTATGTGTGTTTCTGTTTAAAGAAGCCTCTTTTAATATATATTGTTGATTTATGAACATTGACCTCATGGCCAACAGCACTATAACTCAAGCCTGAATGAAGCTGATCTAACAGATGTATTTTCTCTGTAAGGCACATCACAGCCTTCCCACACTTAAGGCCACAAGACGGTGCTTAAGCACCACACTAAGGATGTTTAAACTATGAAATCACCAACAAAAAGCAAAAAATTAGATAGATGTGGCCCTAAATAGACCACAAAAAGGACAGTTATTTACCATATGAGAACTGAAACAAGAAGGCAGAGTGTTGCCTTGTTCAGCCTCAACTGGGAATGTGCACATCCAGCGACTCAAATTTTTTTTCGCTCTGCACAAGTTCTCAAATGACCATAAAAGTGCTACGAGTATTGATTTGGGGGGGGGGGGGGGGGGCGGTACAGATAATTTGTAGCAAGCAGGCAAATTCACAAATCTGGAATATATGAGTAATGAAGATGGGCTGCAGGTGGTTGTCCTCAGTTCTGATGTGCGTCTTTATTTACAGATGGGTTACCCGAGTAGATTCTGAGTAGTATTCAAAAGGTAAATCTAAAAGGGAGAACAAACGACTACAGGAAATATAGACAAAAGATGACTTCTCAAACTGTTTTCCCACAAGCCATGGATGAGTGACACAGGTCATCCTCCTCCATATCTGGTGCCTTCACTATTTTAGTCATTCTGATAGGCATGTAATGATATCTCACTGTGATTTCAACCCACATTTCCCTAATGCCTAATAGTTTGGCAGTTTCATAAACAGGTAAACATACAACTACTGTATGATTGCCCCCTTGAGCATTTCTTCCAGGGAAATGAAAACTTTGGTTTGCCAAAAACCTGTCTATGGATGTTCATGGTACCTTTATTTGTAACAGCCCAAAACTGGAAATAACCCAATCCCTCAATGGGTGAATGGTTAAGCAACTCGTTATATAACCTAGCATGGATTACCACTGAACAATAAAAAGAAACAAACAATTGACACACACAACAGTCTGAATGAATCTCTAGAAAATGAACACTGAGTGAATAAGGCCAATTTCAAAAGGTTAAGTACTGTATGATTTCATTAATATAACATTCTCAAAATAAGAAAATTATAGAAATGTGGAACAGATTAGTGGTTGCCATGGGTTAAAAGGAGGTGTTGGAAACGAGAGGGAAGTGAGTGTGCCACAAAAGGGCATCATGTGGGATCCTTGAGGTGATGGAAACATTCTGCACTTTGACTGTATCAGTGTCAATAACCTGATTGTGATATTATACCAAAGTTTTGCAAGATGTTACCATTAGGCTAAACTGGATAAAGGGTACATGAGAGCTCTCTGTATTATTGTTAAGTGACTCTATGATTATCTCAAATTAAGAAGGTTAGTGAAAAATAATGAAGGAGAAACACTTTCTCAGACAAACAAATAAAAAGACAACTTTTCTTTTCCAAGATTCAGTTGATTCTTTGAACTGATTCTTGTTCTTCCATAAATTTAACAAGATGGCATCCTTTAAAGAGGCTAAGCAGAAATTAATTAGGTGTTAGTTATATGATACATTTTTTAAGACTGTTTATTAAAAATATACACAACAGACAATTTCCTGAAAAAAAACTTTGATAATGATAATATCGAAGATCTACCAGGTGTTTGGTCACCATTCTAAATCAAACACTTAATGACATAATTTTCATTACAAAACAGTTTTTACGTGAAGTAAAATATATGCAATAAAGTGGACAATATTAATGTAATTGGTTCTTTTCGAATGAGGAAACTGAGGCTCAATTCATATGTGAAAATATGGATGAGATTGCCAAAACTGCAGGATTGATTTGGAATAAATTGACTGTTGATTACACTTTTGGACCACAAAGATGAGAGCAGATGTACAAATCCATGATGTGTCATTATTGGTGGCCCCTTTCTGGTGCAAATCAGAATCTCCACGGCATAAACAAAGTTTTAATATGACATACTAGTCCATCTACATATGACTTTTCTATATATGGCAATGTATAAGGAAGGACTGACAATAATTTTGTAGGTTACATAAAATAAAATTTCTTTTTCTGAAAGGGAAGAGAATGGGACATCAGGTTAGTTCCTGCATTGGTTTCCTAAAGCTGCCATGAGAAAGTACCACAAACTAGGTAGCTTCAACAACAGAAATTTATTGTCTCACGGTTCTGGAGACTAGAAGTCTGAGATCAATGTGTTCCTTCCAAGAGCTGTGAGCAAGAATCTGTTCCATGTCTCTTCCCCTAGCTTCTGGTCATTTGCTGGTAATTTTTGGCATCCCTTAGCTTATAGAAACATCACCTTGATCTCTGACCTCATCTTCACATGTTGTTCTCCCTGTGAGCATGTCTGTGTTTAAATTTCCCATTCTTATGAGTACATCCGTCATTTCAGATTAGGGGCCACTCTACTCCATGAAGTCTGACCTCATCTTAACTAATTACATCTGCAATGATCCTGTTTCCAAATCAGGTCACATTCTGAGGAACTGGAGGTTAAGACTTCAACATATGAAATTTGAAGGGGGCACAATTCAACCCATAACAGATTCCCTCTCCCATTCTTACCCAATGGATGTGATAGACAAAGGTTTCAATAGGTTGTCAAATGAGTTCAATGGTAGAAAATTGTCCTAAACAATAAAAAGGTAAATAATCACTTTAAGAGATATATTTTGGTCTTGTTTTATCTAAGTCAGGAGAATTAAAGGTAAAACTGAACGTGCTATATTTGTAAAATGCTTATGATCAATCCTATAACTTCCATTTGCATTAATAAGAAAAGAAAATGAAACATTTTCTAAATGTTATATTTCCTTTCTAAACATTTTGAAAATGCCCAATATAAATTTTTTCAACTGTAGGTGTGGGTAGATTTGGGTGACCAAAATTATTAGGTTGCCCAATCTGAAATGTTTTAAACAAACACTCTAATTCAAACCAGAAGTTATGGGAATAGGCATATTATTAGAATTACCCCCAAACTATTTATTTTAGGGACACTAAATATATTAAAAACTAAAAACGAATATCAAGATATTTGTTAATTGTCACTGCTTTTCATTATGAGAACATTGTTTAAATATGTACATATTAAGATATATGGGAAAGGTACATGCCGATACTCAAGAAGACTTGTCTCTACATTAACAGAGCAATAATAATTGAGAAAAAAATCTAAGTCAGTTGTTTAAAACTGTGGAGACCAATGAGTTTATTGACTGCAGGGTTTTTTCCCCCACTTTTGAAGCAGATATGCTGACATCCTGTATACATATCCTGAGATGATTATTCAAAGTGCAAATTAATGTCATACCCCACACATTCAAACCTCTTCTGACTTTGATTCTTTTGCCCTCTCACTCATGTGCACATCAAAGCTGTTGTGTAATGGGAGTAATGGAACTTTGGTACCTAGGGAAGACGAATGAACATTTCTGCAGAATACTGCTGTTTAGCCATGAAAAGACTAAAAATGGGTGGGTGGCTTCATATGTAAGTAGGGGGAAAAACAAATTCTAAGAAACCAAGAGGGCTTGGTACCCATTTGGAAAGACGTGAGCTATTTTTAGATGTAAAGAGGATGTGGTGGTTAACATGAAGCCTAAAGCCATGTAAATCCAAATGTAGCACTTTTTAATATCAAAATGCACTGTTATACATCACCATTCTACCAAGATATGGGTAGATGAAAGAAATCATTTTCCATTTTTAATGCAAAAATAGCTTTCAAATATAAGTTGAAGTATAGTGTATGATTATGTAGATAGAAACAAGTGATTTCAAAGTTTTACTGATATATTAAATATATGAAATATTGTGAAGAACTTCCTAACAGACTTATATGTTTTACATGTTGGGAATAGCTAACTCCTAATCGTCAGTCAAACAGATATGAGGGTGGTCGAATTATTTTGAATCTTAATAGTTTCCAAATTATTTGACCAACTCACAGCTATCCACTTTTCCAGATGAGATTCTGGAACTGTTGACTCAGGTAAATTATCTTCCCCAAAACACCACAAATCAACTCAGGAAATTCTCTACCTGGACTATGGGACTATGCCGACCGCCTAGCAGTGGTGTCTTCCTAAGCTGTCTTCTCCTACCCTTGTCTCTCTTCTGTCTCCTCCACTAATCACTTTAAGGTCACAGCCTTACTCTGCTACAGTTTAGGTTCATTTTAAGCAGGTTTCAGTTGAATAATTAAAAATTAAAAGATATTTTTATAGATGTTTAGGTAAAAGGAAAATAAAAAAGAAATGAAAGAAGATAACTTTATAATTTAGCATAATGAGACAGACCCAGACTTGAATTTGCAAATATTACTTAACCTTTCTGAGCCTTTGTTTCCTGTCCATCTATAAAAGATTGATAATGATTCTTACCTCCCAAGTTGTTAAGGAAATTAAATGACATTATACCTAAAGATTTGGGTGAAAATAATGCTACAAGCAACAGTATTACTGTGATTCTGTAAATATGTGATTATTATTGTTAGCTAAGGACACTACTCTGGCTCTAACTAAAATCACAGATTAGCTCCTCACAAATTATAGGTTAAAAGTTGCCAAAAATTCAAAGCAACAATAACGATTTACCCAATTGTCTTCAACTGAGAGAAGATCCCTTTTGGCAGAAAATGTTTAATCCAATCTGAGCACACCTTAGACCACAACTTTCATTGAGGGTGAACTTTTTTCTTTATAGTCACTTCACTTTTGATGCCAGATGCTCAAAATGTTCGATATATTTCATTAAACATGAATGCAGCTATCATCTTTTTGTAAAACTCTCTACCTAACCTATTACCAAGGAATTGGAGGTAAAAAATTCTTTATCTTTTGTATTCTCAGTTGTTGTTTAATATCTTAACAACAAAAAAAATCCCCCCAATGGATCCTTTCTCTGAAGCATTTGGAAAAATTAATAAGAAAATGCAAAAAATACTATGTTTATTATCCAGCGGCTAGGTTCACCCTCAAAATACCTACCCTGAAGGGATTGCATTTCTTGTGGTCAAATATGTCTAATCGGGGCCTTACCTTCTCCGTTTGCTCTATAGTATACGGAAACATTATCCATTATTATTTATAAAACGTATTTTTTATCTTGTCCTTGATGATTTTGTCAAGACGGAATTTAGACCAGCCTTCTCTGTTGACCCCACTGTGTACAGACACTGTAGCTCAAATTGTTCCGCTCAAGAGACATAAACATCTCTCTCTCACACACACACTCTCGTTCTCTCTTTCACTCTTCACAGCAGGGAGATTTTTAAATCCATCAGTCCTGCAGAATCTCTGCCACATTCCTCCTAGTGATATTGACCTGGCATCCAGGACTTTAGGAAACTAAGATTATCACTCACTTAAAGCAATTGCTTTTTTCACATTCTTTCTGCTAAGAGGCAGAGAATTACTTGAATCCCTGTCCTACCACAGCAAAACGAGAGCGTGAAAAGACTTCAGGTCACACGAAATGTGTTTCCCTTTGGGGAAAGACACTGAATGGAAAGGGAGATATTTTTGATACATGATTCTGATTCCCAAGATTATAACTTCCCTGAGAAAGCAAACAGACATTTTATTTTACAGTAAAACCATATAAAAGTATAAGAACTGAAAGAAGAGTAAGGAAAGATTTTTCAGAATTAAAATTTGCAACCAAAGGAAAAAATTTCCTGTTGAAGAGAGATTACATTGATGATAGTTTAACAGAGAAAAGCAAGAACAAAAGCCAGTCACCAACCAAGAGTAGCAAATGATATGATAGAGACAGTAGATTGACTGCTAACCTTTGAGAGTGGAATTCTTGACCATTCCATTTGGGGGCCAGCATAATAGTTTCTCAGGCTTAAAAGTCGGTGGTGGCTTCCTCTTCTAACATATCTAGCAAGCTAAGTGTTGTCATTGTTTTTTTAAAACCTTTTAATGCACTCATTTAAATAAACAAATCCCTAATTCCTAGGACAACAGAAACATGGGAAACTATTCCTAAACAATTTTATTGACACTGTTATTAATTTTCATCATTGCCATTAGTCAACTTTCTCCAACTTGTATCAGTTCAATGCTTGCTGAATGAAGAATAATTTCTTAGAGAACATTTCTACGCAATGGTTGGAGGATGAGGAAGCTTACAAACCACCATTTTACTGACAGTGTAAATTCCTGAACAGAAGGGCTCTGATTTGACAAAGGGCACACAGCAGTCCAGTGCACTATCCCTCGATACTAAGTTCTATATTAAATGAGCTTCCCAACTTGAATAGAAATTGGATAGAAATTGAAGACTGGACTCATGCACCACCCAAAGATTCTGATGTTTGACATATGAATACTTTTTGTAAGCAAGTGAGTCACTCTGTCCTTTTAGGGAAAATAATACCTAGAGAAAATGATACTTTCTCTGCTAAATTAGAAATCAGCTTTTCTCGTTTTTCATTTTTTTTCAGAATACTTTCGTAAAGATAATGTCCATTTGTCCTACTACAACACTTAAAAGCTTTTATTTTTCTTGCCTACCTCTTCCTATAAGTTGGCCTGTTGACTGAGAGACCCCATTATCTAACTACTCTGTACCTTTGTTTATCCTCAGAAAAGATAGTCCTAGTTTACGAACCACTTTGACAGTCTTTCCTGGGACATTCTGTAAAAAGTGCAAAGTGTTGTCATTTGCATTTTCTACCGTTGGTGTGAGGCGATATGTCCAGGTATTGAGTTTACAGTGGTAATATGAACTAAGTTCTTTTCTAAACTCGAGGGAGACACTTAATCATGAAGTGGCACAGAGTGACTCCAGTGGAATAAAACAGAGTTATCAGGATACTCTGTCTGGGGCATTATAATGACTCTGTTGGTGACAGCTTGTCTACTGCCTGGTGGTATTAATAAAGAGCACTTTTTCTGGGGAAATTGTTGTGCTGGCTTTGCTTTCATGTGATCTGCCAAGGCATATACCCTGTCAAATGGAGTCACTTCGCATTTCAGTGCAGACAAAGGTCCCTTGGAAAATGGTACCTGGGAGTTTCACTGTACCAGCACTTCGCTTTTATTCCCGAGAGGAATCTTTAACCATTTAAAAATAGATTAAAAGATTTTAAAATCTTTTAAAAGATTAAAAGACCACCACCCAAAGAAAAACAGAAATAGCTCATTTACATATTTTAGCTTAATTGTGACAATTTCTCTTTTATCCTCACTTCACTGCTCACGAAGCACGTAAATTTAATAGTGATAGTACTAAAATATAGCTTCAGAGTATAGTTAATAGTATTAGTAGTAAGTTCACATACTTCATGCTGGGTAGACAAACCTGAGGAGTGATGGGTGTGGGAATTTGAGGGGGATTCTCAGAAACAGGGAGCTCAAATGGGCTTCCATTTGCATAGAGTAAAAGCAAATTTCATTTGATTCAGTAGTGACCCAATTCAATCTTATCTGAGGTTCAAAACAGCTTATTTCATTTGTTTTTGACAATAGTACATTTTGTTATCCTATAAGGTTAATGAGAGGAAGTCAAGGTTATAATGAGAACTACAAAAGGGAAATACCACAATAAAGTCTGTTTTTTTGTGGTGATTTGACCTAAAGAAAAAGCAACTTGATTCTGAATTCTCATAAAAGCCCATGCTTAATAAGACTTAACGACAGTAGTTGTGAGAAAAGCTAATCTCTGAAGACTTTCTGCATAATTTTTTATATCAGAATCAGTGGTTGATTTAGCAATGTACACTGCAAGTATACATTTAAATTCTTACTCAAATAATCTGAAAAAATATCCCAGAATAATAAAATCCTATCTACAGGCCATTATTCAAATAGAAAGGGAAAGAGAGAAGAAAAGAAGAGAAAATAAAAGACGAGATATTTTGGTTATAGAAGCTCATTGGTTTAGCTAATTTAATGAGTTACGTGATCAAAACAGTTAATTTGACAACCAACATATTAGTGAGTAATGCCGGTCCAACTAAACCTAAGAGCCCAAGTCACAAACAGCTGACATGTGAAGGGAGCAATATCCGACAGCCGCCAGAAGTTGACCTTTTCCTTTGGTCTACAGAAGTGAGAGAAACACAACATAGCCACAGGACATAATAAAGGTCCTAAAGAATATTCACCAAAACAATAGGGTTTCTATCTCTGACTGACTACCTCTGGGTGGAAATATTTTTCGGCATTTTCAAAAAATTATATAAGAAAAATATTTGAAAAGAAAGAGGGAAAGCAGTATATAAATCTACCCCAATCTGCAGAGAGAAACATCAGCTTTATTCCTCTGTCCTCATATATCACCTCTCTCTTTCATCCTTTGACCGAAAAAACAAACTGTTCATAAGCTACTGGATGGAAATCTGTACCTGCTTCAGCACTACCAGGATAACAAAACTGTGAAGAAGAACAAGAATGAGAAATCTTGTTGAACGCGCTTTCTTGGTGTACCTCAAAAAGATCTCCTTTATCTGGACAAAAGTTAGCTACAATTTCCTGGTACTTCTTACATAATTTCTTATATTACTTATATAAAACAAGGAGAATTGTTCCAAAACATGTTCCTCTATGATGCTCATAAATAGATCAGACTTTCACCTGCTAGAATAAGAGTATGTATTGAGGGGGTGGTAAGGTGGATTACATACTAATAAAATGAATGAAGATATTAATGGACATATGACATACTATGCATTTATGAGAAAATTCTAACATTAAGTGAGGATCTAACAAAGGAGAGCAAGGATGAGCAAAGAGGGAAATCCACTTGAACAATACTTAAGAGAAAAAATTGTTAAAAAGGTGTGAACTGCCTGTCACCAAGTCAACCATTCAGCTTTGTATTAATTTGGAAATTAAAAACAAATCTAATTTTAGCTAAGCCATCCAATTCCAAAGATTAACTTAAAATTAAACCATTCATAGATATATCAAGTGTATTCTAAGCAAGTGTGTTGGCTTCTTGGTTTGAAGAGGGCAAAATCCATTTGACCACTTATATTCTTATGTGCCCCTTCTTACTTTGGTTTCCGTTAACATAATGTTGAATAGAATTCAAAGTTGTTACAGGGGCAAATCAAAGCAAATTCAGCTGAAAAAGAGTCTGGGCCAAATAGTCGTTAATTAAAGCAAACCAAATCAAAACAAAAGCAAACCAAAGCGAAACATAGTAGATGATTCTTGTAGTTGATTTGCAATTTCTAATAACCACTTTTATTTCTGAGCTACATACTGCTTGCTCTGAGCCAAAGCCACAATTCACAACCAATTTATTTTTGTCATTTGATTTATCTTTCATTATATCACAATTTTCAGGTCTAAAATATTTCGCATTAAACTTGTTTTTGTATGTGTATATATATTTGAACTAAATAATAATATATATATTTCTACTTTATCTATACAGTACTTATTCATTTGAACTATCCCTTAGTTAAACATAACATAAGAATCACATCATTTAGGAATAATAATGTTACAATATTTTATCCCATTTTATCAAGTCACAACTTGATATATTGATGCAGTTCTTTTATTTTGGAAATAAGGCATGAGAAAGATATTCCAATAATTTTCAATTCCATTCCAAATCCACTAAAATGATGGGAGCTGCCTGATAGATATAAATGTGGATGGAAACAAATTCTGTCACACACACATATAGAAGACAAAGAAAGACAGAATGAAGTCAATTCTCAGCAGCAGGTGTCAGACATGCCATTCTTTTCCTGCCTGAAGTGAAGCTAGCCTAAAAGCACTTACACGCTCACAAAAGGACAGCGAGTTAGAAATACATTGCCTTATATTTTGTGGCATTTGCTAATTAGATGATTTAAAAGGCATTACACAAATATTTTAGGAGGTACCTCTTAGGGATAATTATTAAGTGATTTCTGGGCACTTATTGTGGACCAGGCATAATATAAGGAACTGGGATAAAATCCTACTATTTGGTAGATTGTACAAAATTATAAAAAGTTCAAATACAGTGTTATGTAAACTACTTAATGTTTGTACAGTTTAAAAACTAGTGGAAAATAAATAGTAAATAAATAGTAGTAGTAAATAGTAGGACCTCTTCCCCCCATGCTTAGCTCACTGTAAAAATCTGTACCAAAACCCCCTATAAATATGAGATGAACACAGAAAACAAGAACACACAAATGTTTTATGCATGAGGTTAGACACAATTGTGGGAGGTCTGAAAATACTGGGAAAACTGAGTACCTGCCCAAGTGTTTGAAAATTGTAACAAACTTTTTGTGTAAATACCATCATTAATCTCAGGCACCACACATGTTTCAGCTTAGAAGACACTACCCAGGAGGAAACGAGACTCTCACCGTATTTTCCCACATGGAGAGACGTGTTGTCAGTGTAGGAAACTGCCAAACTAATATTCATAGTCCTTTAAAACAGGGAAGTCTGAAGTGAATAATGTGGAATTCCTCAGGAGCCAATATGATCATGGTAAGAATGGACAGACTTAAGGTACACGTTAAGCAGAGCGTGCCTGTTAATTACAGTGTAAAAAGGTACAGGAAGCAAAAGGAGATGTAAAGAGGAAGAAAGGAAGTAGAAGCAAGTATGGTGTCTGCTCTCCCATTAGCAGCCAAGCAATGCTCTTGCTGGAGTGTCTTCAGCTATTTTCTTGCTGCCAGTTTCTTAGGTCAAAACCCCAGCACCAAAAGCTGTGGTGATTTTGAATCATGCAACCACTGTTCCAATGGGAATGGTCAACTTTCCCCCAAGTCATGCAGGAGCCACCTACTCAGACCATCATCCATAGCTGTAATTGTCATCTGTAATTCCGATAAGAAAGTAACAGAGCATCTTCACAGATATGAACAGTCAGGTCATCTTGGCCTGAGGAAAGGCTTGGAGTTCCTGTGTGCTTACCCTGCAGGTCAATGAGAAGGCTCAATTCTGACTTGGAAGGTAATCCATTAATTCTTCAATTGACTCCACCTCTAGGTTGATGTTCAGAGTCAAGGTCCTTGTAAGGCATTTAGCAGCATGAGTTGCCCATATAGGTATTTCTGAAGTCCCCAAAACAGGTCAGATACTTATTTTGGTAGTGGTTATCTAAGACTCTAAGAAATATTCAGATAATTGGGAATTGATCCCCAACCATTCTGTGGGTTTCCACCAAATGGAAATGGGCTTTTGAACAGTAGACTTAATTGAGATTTGTTTTTGTTTGTCAGATAATGTTTCTCTCTTGATACCAAGAATAGATAAATGAATTAAATCAAGCAGAGATATTTAGTGAAAGGAAAGGAAACAAGAAAACTATGCATTAAATAAGGCAGAATCTTGATATGCAATGCTGGAATACAGGTGTGAAGATCTATAGCTGCATGGAGCTTAAGCATTTCGTTAATTTTATAGTGAATTACAAATCTGTCATGCAAAAAGTATTCATACTAGAGATCCTCCAGGAAAAGAAAAATATGCAAATAGTGCACTGTAAGAGTTAGACATCAACTGGCATCCTTTAGTTGTCCTTTTCTTTCACTTGGAATTAGATATACTTAATGAAGATAAAATGGAGATATATATTTGATAATGTCAGATGTGGATTCACAATAAATAAAATATAACAGAATATTGGAAAGAATTTCAGAACTGAGACAGAGACATTCCCTCTACTTTTAATGTAATGCTATTCTCAATGTTAAAACAATGTTTCTAACTCTTCAAAAGGAGAAAAGGATCATGGAGAGGGTTTAGAAGAGAGAAACAGGTAACAATAAAGTTCTGAAAAGTGAGGCCAGTGATACCGATTCAACTTTCTTCTTGGACAGTTTTCTTTAGGAAGGTCATATCGTTCAATTTTGATGCATCAGATCTTTGGAGCATACAGCTTATGAGCATCAGTATGTAAGGTCAGAGTTTTCATAACTCTTTGACACTACTCTGCCAATCTATATCCTAGGTAACATAAACATTTTCCCTCTGTAGATGGTTGCATGGTTTGTCTTAGAGTGGTCTTTCTACTTCTGGAGAAATTTTATTTAGTAGTAAACAAGAGTATTTCTAATAACTATAGAGTTATTTATATTTCATTCGTTAATGCTAAAATCTCCAAAAAGTACTATGAAGTACTAACACTGCTATTGCACTTTTCCATAATCTATGTAGTATCCGATTAATGAAAAAGGACTCCAATATACCTCAGGTTTTCACATTGTGCAATGTGTTAATAGAGTACAATGCTATTTGGCTTATGCATGCACAAACTTGGCTTTTTCTCTTCTTTGTTCTTTTTCAGACCCACCCTTTTTCTTCTTTGAAGTCATTACCTTTTTAATTAAGCAAAGTATGCATACTTACATAAGCAAGGCTTTGCAACCTTACTAGCTATTTTCTGTTCCTTTGGTATGCTCTGAATAACAGAAAGTGCTCCCTAAGCCAAAGAGAGCCTCCCTCTATCATGCTTTAGGTCCTGTTCCTGCTCCCCTACCCAGGGGGTTGCACTTATTTTACGTAAGAGCTGCTTCCTTCCATAAAGCTTCCAGAAGCCGAGCAGCTTTACCAGAAGTGAAAATTGGGTGTTATTCCATGTCCCTTTGATATCCCACCTTGCTACTCATTAAATTAACTCTTGCTGTATACCTAGTATGCACTGGTCACTGTGCAAAGATCCAGGGATGTAAAACCAGAAACAAATGTAAATAAGGTATAATCCCTCCCTTCTAGGAGTTCCCAGGTTTGTGAAGGCAGATGCACAGATAAGCTAGTGGTACCAAGTCTAATAGTTAAAGAATTAGACCTCTGGTGTCCGACAATCTTAAGTTTGAACCCTGCTTACCAGCTGTTTGACCATGGAGCAAGCTACTATCCCTCTACACATCAGTTTCTTCATTTGCAAAATACAGGTGACGTCAATACCTGTCTCGTGTGTTTTTTTGTGAGAATTTGGTGAGCTTATGCAATTAGCACAGTCCATGGCATGTAATTAGCTTTCAACAATGAAGCGATGCTCCGATGAGACAGGTGCTGGGATGGGTGAAGTACAAAGCAAGAGAGGGTTATCCTCTGAGATAAAGACATTTAGAGATTACCTCTGATGGTTGCTCAGGAAGCTCTGGTCATAGAGTGCTGTTTCATTTGTGAAGAGTTACCACCACACAAAAACACTTTCACCGCCTTTTGATGAGAAAGAAAACATCGGCCTCTTGAATTAAACTGTCTCTCAGTTGATGAAGTTAAGGGACCAGGATTACTCAGAGTGTGGTGTTATTGGTACCCCCAAAGCATCAGAATACATGCATGATGCTGATACATCTTTTGTCATGAGCTCCTACTTGCAGGTGCCTTCTCTACCATTCAATCATATACGAGAGCTAGGAAGATAAATGAACTTGGAAGAAGCAGAGAACAATACTGCAGTTTTTTAATCTGTCACAGTTCTTCCTCCACTTCAAAGTTGACTTGACAACTGCATTTATTTCTCATCGCAATTGCTACAGGTTAATAATATTGTTTTATCAGGAAACATTTATCTTGAGGAAGAAAGTTATCCTAACACAGCAGATAACTTATCCAAGGACAAATAGGAAGAGGGCTGTGTCTTGAGGGTAATGCTAATGCCTAGCACGCTATAAAAATAAATGAAATCTGATTAACACTACTGGGGAGCAGAATAAGTCATAGTTTCTATGAAATATTATTTTCCTGATTGGAACCATTTCCATTTTTTGTCAGCTTAAAACATTGTATTAAAGATGAGATGACTTTAAAACTGTGAAAGATATCTCAAGTCCTATGATTATAAATGGTTGTTACAGACTTGTAATCCTGAAGGTTTAGTCTGAAGTATTTTCTCCATAAATTGAAAGAGGAACACACGAGGAATTCAGAAGATTTTAATTAAAGTTGTTCACAAAAATTTAATGGGAACTTTAAAGGCTGATTCACTAAGTATTTTTGATAATGAATTTAATTTATAGAAGAAATTTGCTACAAATTTGGTGATGCCAAAAAGCCTTCATATGCACAATATATATTTTCATGGAAGCATTGTTATTAATTACTCTGCTTTTACTAATTCACATAGTCCATTTTAAGCTCCATTCAAATATGTATTCTGAAACCTATCATCTAAAAAATGGTAAGAAATGCTTTTCAAAGGAGAAAAACATACCGCAAAGGGTTGGACAGTCTTATCTTAACCATGGAACTAATTCTTTTCAAAATTAGTTCATTAGTGTATAAAGTGAAGGCAGCTTGAGTCAGAAGTGAGGAAAGAATGCAAAAGAGCATAATTTATTTTGAATTGGGCAGCCGAAACACATCTGCTATAAAAAATCACTCATTCTTGTTTTTCTATAAAATTGCCTGCAGCATCATGTGGCATCTTCAGAATGCATTTCACAACTCTCTGCAGCACCAGAGCTAAGCAATGCAGAGGACGATGTGAAAGCTGGGATTGTGCAAAAAAAGCAGGCAGGTTGTTTATAGTGATGCAGATGTGGTTTCAGTAATAAATCAACCTACTAATAATGATAATAGCTTGTGTTTATGCAGGTCCTTTCTTTATGAAGCCCAATGTGTTTTCAAAATATGATTCTGTTAATTCAAAATGCACCCCTGTGATTAGGAAGGGTGCAGGTTTAATTAACTCTGTTTTATGGATGAGGAAACTCACAATATCCTCTGTTGATAGGCAAATATTGCAATGTGCTGGATTCAATATCCTTTTCTATTGCCTAGTTAGGCTTTGGTAAGGCAACAGTAGGTCTCAACTCATCACCAAAGAGGTGACTGCAAAAGAGGCCAATGAAGGGAGAACAAAGAAGGTAATTACGGGAACTGTGCATCATGGCAGCAGCCTATCTTCTGCTGCATTTCCAATCCAGTATTCCAAAGCAAAAGCTGGAACTTTTGCATCAGAAAATTCCAAAGACTGTGATGTTAAAAAAACAGCAAAGAACCAAGATGTCAATAACTGGGCTGTCTTAGATGCACCCAAGCTTTGATGTACATAAATCCACAAAGGATAGTTTAATGTATTGTTATAAAACTTTTAATTTTCACTTTAGTCATCTGAAAGGTGGTACAGATTTGTTTAAAATTAGTCATTCTGTTTAGTAAAAGTTAATTCTTGGGGCCAGCCAGGTGGCATAGTGGTTAAGTTTGGCATGCTCCACTTTGGCAGCCCAAGTTCAAGGGGTTCAGATCCCAGGTGCGGACCTACACCGCTCATCAAGCCATGCTGTGGCAGTGACCCACATACAAAATAGAGGAAGATAGGCACAGATGTCAGTTCAGAGCCTCTCTCCCTCGAGGAAAAAGAGGAAGATTGACAATAGGTGTTGGCTCAGGGCCAATCTTCCTCACCGGAAAAAAAAAAGTTAATTCTTCAACTGGCAGTTAAGTTTCTTAAGAAAGTGGGAAAGGAATGAAATAAATTTAGAAGGAAAAAAGAGGGAAGGAAACCCTACCAAGTGGCTTCCTTTTGTCAGTCTTGGGGAATTTGTACTCTTCATCCATTCAACCAATGTTTACTTTGTGCCAGCCATTAAATAAGGACCCACTGCACTGGGAGGAGACTCAAGTGTTTTTTGTTGCTGTTTAGCTTATTTGTGTGTGTGTGTGTGTGTGTGTGTGTTTAACTCGCAAAATGGGACCCTCTCTGAAACTTCTGTTGGAAATACTCAAGTCATGATTATGTTACCATGGGTGTGCGGAGTGGGGTGAGAGTCACAATGTTCAGCTAAGCAGACTATTCCTTTTAAACATGAGAAAGTGAAGAAAGACAACTTCCAGATTGTGAACTTGATTACCCTTTTCCCCCACCCCCTGCGCCAAACTATGAGATAATTTTCACAGTTGTTCTTCAAACTGACTCATTTGTTCATTCACTTTTATTCAACAAATTCTTATTGAGTATCTATTATGTGTGAGGCACCATTCTGGGGGCTGGGGACACAGCAGCCAATAGCACAGACATGTCTTTGCTCTCAAAGAGTTTATCGGTTGGTATACAAGGTGGTATGTTGCCACTCGAATGATTTATACACCCAGAAGTTTAGAAACTCTCCTGAATATCTGGAATGGCATATCAATTGTACACCTAATTGTAATAAATTGGTTTTTATAACAAGGCTAACAGATCGGGTCTTAAGTTCAAAGCAATATTAGGGAGATGCCCCATTGATGCCTTCCATCTTATAGTCTCTTGTGAAGACAATCAACATTTCACTGGTAAAAGTGAATTTACCAGTAAGTAGGTGGCAATTCCTATTTTTAAGTAACAAGCTTCCAGTTCTACAGAAGAATGTAAAACTATTCTATTGAATTGTCTGAGATCAGGCCCTATCCATTTCTATGTCGTATCAATATGGTGGAACTCTTGAAGAAAGATGCTGATGCTGCAAGGAAAAGTCACACTGGTAACCCCTTCCACTAAGGTCCCCACAACTTTCCTCACTGTTGCACATGGTAGAGCTGTTGTAAAAGTCTTTTTAGGTCATTATAATGTCTCCTGTTTTTCGGTGGCAGTTGATTTGGAAACATTATGTTCTGCAACCATTTGAGAGGAAAAACAAACACAGATTTGGGGAAGGAGTGGTGGATCAATCAGGGACTAATCATGAAACAGAATCCACTTGAGAATTTAAAACAGAGGAAGTTTAGGCTGTGGAATGGGAAAGCTGAAAGCTAACAGGAATAGTGAGGCAACCCAAAGGTTATTAAAGCAGGGAGCAAACATCGTCTCTAGGCTGGAAGGATACGAGAAGAATGTCACATTAATGGATCTTCCCCAGGGAAACCTGGAGCTATGGTGGACCTGCCAGACAAAAGGTGGCATCACAGATGAAACATTGCCATTGTCATATCATCATTGGAAGCAGAGAGGCAAAGGGATATGTCACCAGTATCCTCTTTTGGCCCCATACCTCCGTACCCCACCCCCAATATCCCTCCAGACAGTCCTAGCTGGAAGTCAGTTGATATAGAGGAATCCAGCCTGAAGAGGATCAGCCCACCTGTGATACACAAAAGAGCCCAGGAAGAGTGAATCATGGATGTGCAGGCAAACAAGCTCAATACTGCCACAGAAAGAATGGAGAAAACAGACTCCTTACATTGAAGAGAGACATCAACACAGACAGCTGAGGAGAAAATGGACTGAAATAGTCTGTCTTGAAGAATAATGAAAATATTTAGTAGGAAATGAAAAATATTAAGAATGAAAACATGAAAGATTAGCTGGAGAGTTTGGTGACTGAAAACAACATAAAGATATAAAAGCCTCAGCAGTTCTGTGCACCAAAAATAACCATTTAGAAACTATAAATACATTTAAAAAAATCACAGTTACTAGATAAACAAAATAAAACCCTTCCCCACATTATATTTATTTAAATTTTTTTCATTTATAAAAAATGAGGGAGATATAAATACAGAGAAAACACCACCAAAATCCTTATGGGAAGAAATGAAAACAGATTTTAATAAATGAAACATATGTTGTTTCTGGATGGAATACTCAATATCATCAATATATTGTTCTTCACAAACGAATGCATGTTCATGCAAATCTGGAGTAAAATTCCAATAATGACATTTTTTTGTTTGAACTTTCGTTATGTTTGTGGAACCTATACAAATTTGTTAATGAATCATCTGGAAGAAAAAATAGACAAGAATAGCTAAATCGTGTTTATAAATATCAGAGTGACTAAGTGTATTAATATAAAATGTTAATAAAGGCCCCAAAGCTACAGTCACTAAAACAGTAAGATTTTCTTACAAGACTAAAGAGATAAATCAGTAGAACCAAATAGGAAACCCAATGCATACACCCACATGTATACTGATATCCTTAAAATTTAATGTTTTAAAATAGTATGTCAGATTACCGAGAAGTTTTATTCAATAAATGGTATTAAATATGATGTTATATTAGGAAATAAGAATACTTATAGCACAGAGAAATCCTTATATTTGATATTGAGTGAGAAAAAGCAAGATACCAAATTACATCATTAAAGTATATCTATGTATGTAGGAAAATAAATAGGCACATGAAAAGATAGGAAGAAAACATTTTGAATATATGAATAGCCTTTAATATTATTAATATTGTTAAAGATGGGGCAATTTGTTTTCTTCTACCTTCCAAATTTAGCCTAAGAGCATGTACTATTTTATGATTTAAATAGATTTAGGACAAATCCTTCATAATAGGTAAAATGTGTTGAGTCCTTAACATGATTTAGCAGACAGTGTTCTAAATCATTTCACTTGAACAAACTCATTTAATCCTCTTAACAAATTTACAAGGAACATATTCCCCTCACCTCATTATACAAGTAATAAAACAAAACCCTAGAAAGTGTTGACAACTTGCAGATGATCACACAATTATGGAATGGCAGATCCAGGATTTGGGCCTGAGGGAGCTGACTCCAGAACTCACGGAACACTGGATAGTCCTGCCTCAACCAATAAGATGGCATGCACAGTGACGGAGGACTTTTAGTTCCTAAAAAGTTTTGTAAATTATGTGTTCTCATGCTCAGCAGTGATAACTCAATTGGCTATGTAAAGTAGTTTGATGGGTGATCATATTGTTTTTCTGACTCAAAGTCAGTTTTTTCAAGCACCATTTATTCAGATTTAGAGGTCAGTAATTTTTCCCAGTCCAGGTGTGCTTCTACAGCCTTCTGCTTGTCCTTGAACCCTCAGGAGCGATCACTCTTGTTTTCTGAAAGTTGAATTATTTGTGTGCTAGAGACTGTGAAATCACAGACAGTCAGTTTCTATCGGAACCAGCTTTACTTAACCCAAAAGGGCAGTGAGGAGTAATTCGTAAATGTTACAGAGTGAAGAAAAGGGTAGCCACACAGCAAGTTCTCAATTTGAAATATAATTTCTTTCACTTCCCTTTTCAGAAATTTCTCCTTTTAATCCTATGTAGCTGAAGGAGTTGCAGCATCTTTACCCGATAGATTTAATAAACTCTCTCCTTATCCACCTTCACAAAAAGCAAGGAGCAATTTCTCCTCACAGAATACAGGTCGTTGCATTCTCTAGCCTTCCTCAGCTGCTGAAGGAGACATTGCAACATTGGAATATATAGATTGTATTACTTTAATAGAATGGTCTCAAACCTTTGGGAACAAACAGGAAGAAGGGATGAGAATGGGCAATTAGGAAGCCTGGTATTATTATTCTGGTTTTTATTTCTGGATATCCGTGCTTTCTCGGCATCCCCATTTGGATTGTAATCCAATAATTAGGGGGGAAAAAACCTCAATACATCATATTTTTTAACTAACTTTATACCTTGCTATTCACTGTTAGACATTTAGAATATATTAAGAGCAACATTTCCTTTTTAACCTACATTTTTTTAACCTAACTCTGATAAATATCTTTAAAAATTTTTAGAATAAATGATATAGTCTCCTCTAAAAACCAAGCCTGACAAATTATTTTAGTATTACGAAGAAGTACTACTTTCAGCACATTTTATTATAAAAATGTTTTATATTTTGAAAAATAATTTTTCTGTCCACACTATCAACATAAAAAACCCCAATGGATTTATCATAATCTAGTCTAAGGGGATTTGTGGATACATGCAAATGTTTTTCCAAAAGTCTACTTTGGTAATCAAAAACATCCTCAAAAATATGAAACTAATGTTTTTCAAGGAACACTTTTTTCCAACTATCCTTTGTCTCAATTTTCTGAAACTTAGAATAATGACATTTAAGAGAATAGATAAATAAATTATTTCATTATGGAAGGAAATCAAGGTATAATTTATTTTATCATGAGATGGAATTAGACAAACTCTTGGTTTATAGTAATAGACTAATACAAGAGTAAAATATATATATCAACTGATTTTTAAATGGAACTGGACATGAAAATTTTGATATAAGGAACTACATAAATGTAAGAAAGTTATGCAAAAAAGCATCCTCCAAGCAAACGTTTTTTACCTTCAACGCACACAGAATTATATTTTAAGATTTCCAGTAACCTTAGAGAATTGATTGCCCCAGTATATAAAACCTTCCAAATCTATTTTTTTGTGATACATTTTGTAATTGTTGAAAGGACTATCAATTACGCTTCTCTAAGGTAATCCCATACCTAAACTATCAAATAACTGTACCTATTGGCCAAAGCTTTCACTCTCAGGAGGATACCTGGATTCAGCATGAAGCCAACTGTGGTGTATGCCGTTCCTTTTGGACCTGTTCCCAGGGGATTTAATTACTAAAATCCCTCAGGCATGTTTGCCTTTACATTATTGGTTTTGCAAATAAGTAGCACTATGGTTTAATAAACACAATGACAGTGCTTTCAGTTCATCATTTTAGAACTTCAAACAGTAAAATCTAGTTTTTAGGTCCAAGTTTATGCCAGTATCACATATGACGAAAATATTTTCCAGTGTTCTCTGTAGCAACGCGTAGAGCTGGCCACACATAAAACAATCATAAAAGTCAACTAATCCTAAAAGAATAATCATGTTAGAAGGATAAGAAATTTTACTTACAAAAATAAAAATTGTCAATTTAAGAAATCTACTCCCAAATATTTTAAATTCTGATGCTTATATTGACTTACCATGCAGGAAACTCAAATTATGTTTATCATGACTAATTTTAGATTTTCTTAATTTTTTGCATTTGTTTCAGTGTTGTTTTTATTTTGTGGCATTTGTATTCTTAGACTGTATACATTTTTAATTAGCATTGCTATCTAGCTACCTTTAATATGGTCTACGGCCATCCTTCTAATTATCTTCTCACAACCATTATCAGCATTTAAAATTTTCTTTGATGTCAGTTTGAAAAGTAACAATACACTTAGGGTTAACTATTATTTCAACCATTTTGATTCCACACTTTGCCTTTTGACCTTCTGGAAATCACATGACCCTTACTTAAGACCTTTGCATAATTACCTATCCAATTTTCTTATCTTCCCTCTTCCTTTGTACTGTTTTTTTCTTCCCTTAAAGTTCCTGAATGCAACACAGCTGTGGTCATTGACAAAGTCATAGTAACCTTGTTAGGACTCTCCCAAGTCTTCACAAGATAACCAATTAATGACTTACTGCTTTATCTTGGTGTCAGGTCATTCCTAAAACTATCCTTATGCCTTTTCTCTTCTTTAAGGAAGTGTTAATTAACTTGACCAACTTTTCCCTTTTTTTCATTGTTTAGGACAGAATAAGACCTTCATGAAGTGTTTAATGCATGTACTTTATTATGTAGATAGTTTGTTTACATGAATATGATAGTTTTTCTATCCCGTGAAAGTATTTACTACATTCAGAATCTTTCCATTTTTTAAAAGAATCATAATCACATTTACACGAAGAAAAGAGTTGAATTCCACAACAATTGTTCTATATGATTGTAAGGTTTTCCAGATATGCTATTTATACTCATCATATCTAGAAGGCTTTCTTGAGATAATCTCTAAGCCAGTGATTCTAAAAGTATGATCCTCTGACATCTGGGAGTCTCTGAGATGCTTTCAAGTGTCCTCAAGTTCAAAAATGTTTTCATAATAGCAAAATATTGCTTATCTTTTCACTCTTTTGACATTACACTAATGATGCAAAGCAATGGCGGGTAGCTGCTGGTGCCCAGCCTGTATTAAATGCTACTAGGAAACGTTGAATTCACTTAAGATTGTCCTGGATAGAGCAGTGAAAGTTATTAATTTTATTAAATATCTACCCTTGAGTACATCTTTTTAATATTGCATGTAACAAAATGAGGAGACTTCATAAAACACTTCTACTGCATTTGGCACAGGATGATACTATTAAGGAAACGTCTTGTGTGAGTGAGTGAGCTGTGAACCAAACTAGCTGTATTTTTCATGGAAAATCATTTTCACTTGCAGGAATAACTGATAGACAAAATATGGCCTTCGTAGGCATTTTCTCAAAAAATCAAAAAGGGAATCTGTTACTTCAAGAAACTTTAACAATATTTGCTGCCAATGATGAAATTCGAGGTTTCCAGTAAAACTTGCAATTTTGGAAAACTTGGATCTGCCACCACGAGCTTGACAGAACTCCAATAGTTAAAGAATTTTCTCATGATATTGGTGATCATAACAATTAATGTGATTTTTTTGATGTGTGTAAGCATTTGGAATATCTACATAAATCAGTGAAAGTATTTTCCAAATGACCCACTACTTGATGTTATATAACCATGTGTGGGTAAAAGATCCATTCCAAGTGGGAGATAGACCCAAATATTTTAGTGTAACAAATGTGATTTCATACTTCACATTGTTACTGATTTTTAAGAAACTACCACTTGTCTAGTTTGGATGCTGATTGAAAGAATATCCACACTTATATGAAAAGTTATCTCTTGAAATATTTCTCCTTTTTCCAAATACCTATCTTAGTGAGGCTGGATTTTCTTCATATATTTCAATGAAAACAGCATATTCCAACAGATTGAATGTAGAAGCTAATATCAGAATTCGGCTGGCTTCATTAAGCTGGACATTAAAGAGATTTGCAAACTGTAAAGTAATGTGACACTTCTCACTGGATTTTTTTGGGGGGGATATAGTTCTTCGAATAGTGAATAAGTTATTTATGTTAGCATGTAATTGAATTATTATTGTTATTTTAAATGAATTAATGTTTTTTGTTTTTGGGGCGTTTTTTTTGGTGAGGAAGATTTCCCTGAGCTAACATCCATTGCCAATCCTCCTCTTTTTTTGTTTGAGGAAGATCAGCCCTGAGCTAACATTCATGCCAGTCTTCCTCTATTTTTTTATATATGAGTTGCCTCAACGCATGGCTGATGAGTGGAGTAGGTCTGCGCCCGGGATCTGAACCCGTGAACCTGGGCCTCCGAAGTGGAGTGCACCAAGCTGTTAACCACTCAGCCACAGGGCCAGCCCCTAATGAATATATATTTTAAGTTTTCATTTCAAGTTCTAATATGGTAATCAATATATATGAGATGTATATCAATAGGTAAAAGCCATGTAAGTAGAAGTTTAATAATTTTTAAGTGTGAAGAGAGGTCCTGAAAAAAGAATTTGAGAACTGCCGCTCTAAATATTGGTTTGCCAAAGTCTGAGTATTGGAATTTCTGTTTCTGATTACATTCATTCCTAGGTGATCTCATTTAATTCTATGGCTTTAAATGCCATCTGAAATCTGGTAACTCACAAATTCATATATCCAACCCTGGCTCCATCCTTTAATTCCAAATGTACATATATTACTGCCAACGAGCATTTGTACTTGGACATCTAACAGGCATCTCAAAATTAATATTGTCCAAAACCTAACCCCTAATATTCCTCTCTAAACCTATTCCTTCACCAGTCTTCCTTACTGTCGTCTTCCAAGTGCTCTGATAAAAACCTTGTGTTCACCCTTGAGTTCTCTTCTCTCATATAGTATATCCAGCTCAGCAGTCAATCTTGTCAACTCTCCTTCAAATTATATCCCAGATCTGACTAGTTCTACCACCTGTACTGCTACCAACTTGGTCTGAGACAACATCATCTCTCACACAGATTGTGTCACTTAATCCCTGTGGTGCTCTCTCTTGCTACACACTTGCCTCTTCAATCATTCAGGATAGGCTAGGTTATACCATAGCAACAAACATTGCCAAAAGTTTGGTGTTTTCTCTCTCTATATATATATATTTATATATACCCAAATATATATACACACTATATATGAAATATGCATACATATACAATATATTAAATATATGTAAATAACATAATTTATAGATCTCATAATATATGTAACTCTCAGAGTGAGAAGATGCATGCACACATATATATTATCCGTCACAACTCAGCTTGGGCTTCTTTTCCGTGTACCCTTACTCTGAGATTCAAGATGCTGGAGCAGTCACAATCTCCTAAGTTTCTAGTCTCCATGGAAAAGAAAAAGAGATCTCTAATGGATTTCACGACAGCGATTAAATTCTCCAGCAGAGACATGACAGACATGTCGTGTGATTCTGCTCACAAATCACTGGAGAAAATTAGTCACATGATGCTACCCAACCACACAGAAGCCAAGATGAGCCATCTTTGCATGTGCCCAGAAGGCAGAGAACCATAAATATGTGGTAAACAGCATGAGAACCATAAATATGTGGTAAACAGCATGAGAATAAAAAGTTCCTGTTTTAAACTCAAAAAAGGAAAGGTGAATTGTTCTTTGACCACAAACAAGTAACCTTCAAGTGGTTTTAAACTTTTCCCAATAAATCAATCCACTGTCAACAGTTTCTTTTCTTGTCCTAAGAAATGCTTTATCTTTTGATTGCATAGCTTAAGAATAGTTATAAAACAGATTAGTCTTTAAAAATGTATGGTTACATGAATGCAGCTGAACGGTACTGAAAAAAAAGCCATATCATTTTTTAGAATTATAGAGTTAACTTAAGATTTTGCAATCATATGATAATTACATGATATTTCAATCTTTCATAGAATTCATGCTTAACATATATATTTCATGATTTGTGTATATATATATATTTCATGTATTTATATGCAGCTTGATTAAGGAATGCATACCATAAAACTCACCCGTTATACATATACAGTTTGATGTTTTTTAGTAAATATATACAGTTGTGCAATCATCAGTACAATCCATTTTTCAAACACTTCTATAACCTTATAAAGTTTCACATAACCCTTTACAGTCATTCTCTGCTCTTACACTGAGCCCTAGGCAGCCACTAGTCTGCTCTCTGTCTCTAGAATATTGCTTTTTCTAAGAAGTTAGAATTCTTGGCATTCCCTATGCCATTATAAACAGAATAATGGATCCCTAAAATTTATAAACATATATCTCAAAGGAAGAGTACACAGTTGTCTTCAATATTAACTGAGGGCAAACTAAGGAGAAATAGGTTTACCCAGGTGGAATTTTAGTTAAACATAAAAAGAACTTCCTAACCCCTAGGGAAATATTTTAGAGCATTATATAAGGTAATTAAGAAACTTTGATGAGAAAAATCAGTTATATTTCAAGGAAGGCGGAAAAATAATCATGTCTGAAATCAGAGTTCCCTTCAACCTTTTACACTCATTGTGCAATATCCAAAGTCATTTTTTCATGCAGGTTTTGCTAGAAATCTTGCCAGGTAAGACAGCAGCTACCAAGCATCATTGAATCCATAGGTGCTGTCACACAGAATCTTAGCACGATTCATCCCCAATTAATGAAGTTAATGAGTGATGTTAAAGATTTTCACCTTTGATTATCCTAAAATATTTCCCACACTATTCTGACCTCACTGCCTGAAAATAGTTCGTTTAGAATAAAAAAATCTTTGAGCTTTGAGTAACTTAAAGATAGTTTATCCGTTGCTAGTCTGTCCTCTTAAAACAGCTACATTTCCCTAGGTTATAGATGTATGGGCTATAACAGATACTCCTTCAAGTGGATAATCATCACATAAGTACAAACAATAGATATCCACAGGAAGTGTGAACCTTTCTCATCTGATAAAATGCTTTAGAGAACACAGATCAGAAAGAGAAAGAGGGAAAAAAGTGCTGAGTTCTTTAGAATAAACTTGGTACCATCTTTAGGATTGTGGTCAGTTACTGACATTTGTAAAATGAACTTATTTAAAATGAGGACAAGAACAGGGCTGAAGTCTTTTCAGAAAGTTAGTTGACTGATGATTTATTATCTCCATTATTATAAATTTTGTAGCACTTAACTTGTTTTAGTAGATTTTTTTATCCTCTCTCTCTCTGTAAAGTTTTCTTTCTTAAGCAAAATTAGCCTATTTCCAGAAGAGACGATAATTTACTGTGTAGCCAATAGGATGGTAAATTTTCATCAAATGGCAGTAGTCAAGGAGTCCATAGAAACACATTCAGCACATCTGAGACATTGGATGAAGACATTCAAATGTGGCTGAAGAGTCATCTTTCTTAAAGCTGACACATTCATGGTGAGCTAGTGCCAAGACAAATGCAAGCAGAACTATAGACTGGAAATAAATACTTAAACATATTATTTGAATTCTCAGAAGTATCATTTTTACTTAAAGTAAACATTGGCATGCAAAGCCAATAGTCTGAGTAATCCGGTCTTGAAGTGTAACTTTATTTGTTATGGGGATTTGCTCAGGGAAGAGAAGGGGAAAAAATAAACCCAACCCTTCCTCTTCTAGTGCAGAGAGAAAATAGTTGTTTCTGCAACACTGGAGACATTATTTGAGGCCATGTAAATGACACTGCCTCAAGCTACTTTAACAATTCACCACTAAAATTTGATTTAATTGTTTTTAGGAAAATGTTCCATTGGCACAGGCACCCAGGATGATTTTCTTCTCTTTATTAGCAAATGGTTACTAAGCTCTACCAGTGAGGATCCCATTCCACAACCAAGTAGCTGGGTCAGAGTTGCCCTGAACCTAAAGCAAGGAGATCTCGTAATTCTCTGATGACTCTCCTCTCTTGAAGAAAGTGAAGTTGATGAGCAATTTCTAATCCAGGTGTCATCAACTTGGGATTCACGTTTTAAGAGTCATATGGACCCCTGTAATTGTAAATGAAATTGTTTGGGAATGTGTGTATATCTCTACTGTTCTGAGGTGAAGTATCCATAACTTTCATAAGATCCACAGAGAGATATATGACTCAAAGTTATTTATATAGGAAGCGCTTGTATTGTATGCCTCTACCCTTTTTTTTTGATGGAGTCCTCCCCAGTCTCATGGCTTCCTGTTGCTTAGGGAACAAGTTGAGATCACCAATTGACTACCCTTCAGCGCTTGTCTTCCCATCTCCAGGTTCTCTTCCACTCCTGCTACACTTCTGGGCTGCCTTGCTGTAATGAGAACAGCTCGACAGCAAGGCTCGTTTTTCTCTTGGAGATGTGCTATAAAGCATTCCTGAAAATACTTTATATTGATTTATTATGAACTGTATTCTTTCAACAATTCTTCAAACTTATTTTGTTTTGAAATTTCTCTATTTAGAACAAATGCTCTTAAACTTGCTACCTGGATATCTTTCCAACCTCTAACTACTCCTCAGTCTCTTTTGATGATTTCTCCCCATCAATCTAACCTTTAAACTTCAAAGTGTCTCGGGGTTCAGTCCTTAGGCATCTTCTCTTTTTTATATGTAGTTTTTCTCTGCATATGTCCTCTAGACTCACGCTTTTAAGTACCTTCTGTGTGATGATGAACCTTAAAATTAGACTTCCAGCCCAGACATCTACCCTAAACTTCAGAGTTAAAATCCCACTGACTATTGATACCATCTCTTAGACGTCTAATAAGCACCTCAAACTTAATCTTACTTGTCCCAGTATATGCTAACTCTATTCTTCTAGTTACTCTGGCTAAACACTTTGGAGTCATTGTTGATGATTCTTTCTCTCATCCAGATCCAATCCATCAACAAATCATGGTAGCTCTATCTTCATAGTACATCCCAAATCCGACCCTTCTTCACCACCTCCACCACAAATAGCCTGGTTCAAACTTCTATCATTTTTTGCCTGGATTGTTGCAATAGTCTCCTTACTAATCTCTCTGCTTCCAGTCTTTCCTCTTCAGGTTAGTCTCAACAGAGCAGCCAAAGTGACCTAATTTAAATATAAGTCACATCACTTTACTCCTCTATTTAAAGCACCTCAGTGACCTCACATCACTCTCAATATAAAAGCCAAGGTCATTTGTAGGACCTAAAAGGCCCTATGACACTTGGTCCTCCCCTGACTCCTCTGACCTTACCTCCTACCACTCTCACCGTCACTCACAATTTCAGCAATTTTTTAAATGGTCAAAATGGGGTAAATTGTTTTTGTGCTTTTTAAATCTGCTATCCTAAAAATAGAATATGCTGGTTATCAATTGTAAAGGTTTGATGACAGAATACATTTCCCTGCATTCAAGAAGGTATTTGTTTACACGCTATTTAAGATGCATTTACATAAAATACACTTCCTCTTCTATCATGGTCAACTGCAGAGGTAGATTAGAGCTGGTATGGGCCTCCAAGGTGGAAAGAATTCACATGGTAGAACCTCTGACAACAGCTCATTCTCATCATGTGTGTTACTGTTGGCATTTAGCTCTTGGGGGTAACCGAACCACACAGATCATAGACACTTTTGTGCAGATGGAGCTCACAAATTACAGAGGAATAAATACCCCTGGCTCCTGCATCATATGGGCTCCAAGAATACAGCATGTCTTAGACAGCTTGAGCTGCTGTAACAAAAACACCATAGACTAGATGGTTTATAAACAACAGAAATTTATTTCTCACAGTTCTGGACACTGAAAATCCAATTTCAGAGTGCCAGCATGGTTGAGTTCTGGTGAGCACCCTCTCCTGGGTTGCAGACTGTCAATCTCTCATTGTATCATCACATGGTGGAGAGCAGAAAGAGGAAGCAAGCTCCCTCATCACCCTTATAAGGGCGCTAATCCCATTCCTGAGGGCCACACCCTCATGTCCGCATCTAATCCTGATTTTCTTCTAAAGGCCCCACCTTCTAATATCATCACATGGCGAGGAGCAGGATTTCAACCTATGAATTTTGGGGTAAAAAACAAACATTCAGTTTATAACAGAGTATCACATTAGAGAGTACCTTCTGATATTGTACAATAGTAATCTTGTCTATGTTTGTTTTGTCACCACCCAGCATTGAATGAGATACGAAACATTTTTAGGATTCACTTTAGACAAGAGGCATAATGATGTAGCTAGAGAACTGTGCTTAGAGTCAGAAAATGTAGGTTGATCCCAGTTGCAATTTACTGTGTGATCTCAATAAGTTATCTGTCCTCTCTGAACATCAACTTCCTGATCTATTCCTTGTTATAAAAATCCAAAGGGAAAACATACACAGTAATGCTTTGTAAACTATAAATCATTGTACAAATGCTAGGTATAATTGAACCATTTTATTACATGTTCTCTTAAAATAAAAGCCAAATAGTTTTAAGAAATCTGGTTACATATCAAATTGAATTCTTAAACATTAATTATAATATACTAGACAACATACCTTTGAATATTTTCATTTCACTCCCTTGCTCGTGTCATCCACAAGAAGATCCTATATTCTCTTCCCTGAACTACCAGCTTAGAAACAATTTTCGAACAGGAAAAGAGGTAAGTATATTATGTCTTGGTCTTGGTGAATCAAATCTGACTCCTGATAATGAGTACTTTCCTTTAACTTACTCCCAAGTTTCTATTCAGTAATTGATTATATATTGTTTGCCTGAAATTGACATAAAGCTTACCAATTTTTCTTTTATTCTTGTAAAACTTTGCGTTAGTCCATTTCTAGCTTTTTGGTCCCTCTACATTGCCCATTGTTTCTTGAAGATCATTAAAAATTATTCTGCCAATGTATTTATGTTTTTAAAATACATTAAATTTTATTAAAAGGAAGGCATTTTTATTTTTTGAGCTCTTAATCTAGCATTGGTACAGGGTAGGCTAACAGCTCTGACAGACAATCCCCAAATCTCAGTGGCTTAACATAGTCAACAATTATTTCTCACTCATGCAAATTCCAGTGTGAATGTTTACAGTCAGGTGACACTACTGGAGTCTTTCCCTCAGAAGGTGACTTGGAGATCTAGCTCCTTCCATCCAGTGGCTCTTTTGCGTCCTTGAGACCTCAAAAGTTCTGTTGGATTCCTTGCCTCTGGCTTGTGGGCAAGAGAACAAAGAGAAAGCAAACCGAGGATGGTGCAGGAGATTTTTGGAGCCCAGACTCAAAAACCAGGCATGCAACACTTTCACTGCCTTTAATTGCCTAGAACTAGACTGGTGGCTGGGAAATGTCATCTTTCTTTATGTCAGGAGCAAAAATGAAATGTTGTGTGCACATAACATACATAACATTGTCTCAACCATAAATGACTTCCTTCTTAAACTTTTTCTACCTCTTCAGATTAAATACCAGTTTTCTGATGAGAAAAAAGTAAAGTTGGAAATTGTATAGTTACACTTTCACAAACCTGTTGCCATTCTTCCATTGATGAAAATGTTTTGAAACAAGTCCGTTGGGTTGGCATTTTCATATTTTTGAGTTTCAGTTTATTCTGGGTATTGCCCTTTCTGATTCAGTTCTTACAGGGTTTTGCCTTTGTATCAAAGAGTATGGGTCCTTCTTATGTCTTCTGCACATCTACTCTTGGAAACTGAGCTCTCCGTGCAGACATAAGAGTCCCTGTATATTTGCTTTAATCTTTGTTCTTCACTCCTGTGAACAGAAATATCCTTGAGATCATCTCCCTTCTACATTTCAATCATTGTTTTCTTGTGTTCAGAATCTAGTCTGCGGTAGCAAATAATCTCATCATTTTTCTTTACCCTCTGCAATATGTCCTTCCTGGTCCTGACAGGTTATACTGTCCCTTGGCTATAAGTCACATGATCATTAGCTATAAACTCACAATACACACACACCATTTATCACACCGTCTATGCACCCAGCAGTTCTCTCCTCGTGTATTGGATATTCAAGATTCCCCATCCCCATGCAGGTCAGCATTGCCATCTGTGATTCCTCATTGCTGGAAAGTTCTGCAGAAGGCCTTCATCTTCCATGGGGATAGAAGCATGTCTCTTGAAAACCCATAGGTCCTTTTACGTGCTGGCTTATGTCTGTGTCCCTGAGGTTTCCTCACTAGTTGCTTGGATTTCAAAGTTAGACACAGCCTCTGGGCAATGTAATTACATAGAATGCATTTCACTGAGGCTGAAAAGTTGCCCTTCCTAAGCAATACGTTAGCACTCTCAATGTATATTCGTAGCTACTTTCAGATCCTTTTTTCAGAGGAAAGTTATAATTAGACCTTTTCTTCTATAATTTTTTTAAAAAACAACATTGGTTAAAAGTGTTGCACTCCCTAAAAAAAAAGTTGAGAGTAGTAGAATTTTAATGACTGACTTTAAATGGAGTTGTTACTCAGAAGTAGAGCAACAGTACTGAAATTTCTGCGTTTTTGTTTTCCCAGGTGTTAGTAATCCCTCCCGGCTTAACTGGCTCTGTGTTTACTCCATCCTTTGGATCATTAATAATGACAGTAAATAAAACCCAACTAAGGAAGCTAGTTCTTTTAATCTGACAGGTACTCAAGAAGTGGTCACGCCTCGAAGTGAAGAAATCCTTGCAGCCAGAACGCCCTAAGTTTCCCATCTAATAATTGAGCTATTTAGCAATAAAATTCATTTTTGTTTAAAATGCTTGGGAAGAGCCTTGGCAAAGAAGTCCAAGTCCCTGATCCCCTGGAGCCCTAGGCGCTATCTGTCATTGCCAACCACCCTTGCTCCGCTGGTGTCACACCACAAGTGGAACTTCCCTGCAGAGATGGCACAGAAATGGCTTTCCTGCTTGTACTTGGCTTCAGATATGAACTCACTTTACCTTTACTTTGGTTAAACAGCTGTTGAACACAGACAGATATTTTAGGACAAATAGAAAAATTAGATGATTAGAAGAAAAAAATCACTCAGAATCCTACCAGCCAGAGAAAACTAAGGCTATCAATTCAGTAGGTATTGTAATAAAATTTTTCTGCACCTATTATTTCAAATACATTTTAGAAATACATAATTTACTTATCCAAATGGGAATAGTCTATAAATATTTTTTCAATTTTTATTAAGAAACAGAAAACTGTAGATTATAATAGCCAAATAAACATCAATTGCCCCATTAAGAAATAGAACATCATCAATATCATTGAATCAACCTGTGAACCTCTTTCTACACCCATCCCCCATGATATCACGGAATTTGGCATTTCTTTTTTCCTTGTTGTATTGTTTCCTTTATGGTTTCACTAAATATATATGAGTATCTACATAATATATTAGTTTGCTTTTGTTTGTATTTAAACTTCAGAAAGATGAAGCTATGGGCTGAATTGTGTCCCCCAACATTTCTATGTTGAAGACTTACTTCCCAGTGTGACTGTCTGGAGATAGAGTCTGTAGGAGGTAATTAAGATTAAATGAGGTCATAAAGTTAGGGCCTTCATACTGTAGCCTTATACGAAGAAGAGAGAAAAATCTCTCTCTTCCATGTGAGGACACAACTAGAGGCAGCAGTGTACAAGCAGGAAGAGAGTCCTCACCAGGAACCGATTCAGCTGGCATCTTGATCTTGGACTTCCCAACTCCAAAATTGTGAGAAAATAAAGTTCTGTTGTTTAAGCTACTCGGTCTATGGTATTTGGCTATGGCAATCTGAGCAGACTATGACAGATGATACAATTTTTTAACGTTTTGCATAGCTCACTTCTTCACTCAACACGATAGCTCTTTTGTGCATGTAGCCTGTAGCTGTGGCTCAATGTTGATGTCTATAGAGAATCTTGTTGCTTGAATATATCACACTTTATTTTTTCATGTTTATGTTGATGTATTTAGGTTGTTTTCAGTTTTCTGCTATTACAAACATTTTATAAATGTTCCCATTAATCCACATCCTTACCAACACTTTGTATCATTAAACTTAGGTTTTGTCAATTTAGTTGGACAATGACCTCATTGTCATCTTTGTTTGTATTTTCAGGTTACTAAGAGATTGTGAATCTTGTTCACTTACAGTGCTTTTTCTGGAAATATCTACTTATGTACTTCGCTATTTTTCTACTAGCTTTTTTGTTTATTTCTTATTGATTACTGTGATTTACTATACTTTCTGGTTATTTGTTAGAATTATGTGATCAAAATATTTTCCCCCAGTTTGTGCCTTCTAATCTCTGTGGATATCTTTGAACAAAAGATTTAAAACTTATGGAGTAAAATTTATCAATATATCCTTTGCAGTTTCTAATTTTGTGATATTTAAAACATAACCCCTATGTAGAAGGTACAGAGATATTTTATCGTGTCAGGTAGAAATTACATTTCTTCCTCCATTCACCAATGGAAAATTGTCTTTCTCAAAAACATATTACGTAGCTCATCCTTTCCCTACTAATCTGTAATGCTATCTCTGCCACATATCTAACCTGTCTGTCTGTCTATCAATACATCTACTTCTCTCTCTCTCTCCATCCGTTTTTCTGTATTCTATGTTATTTCAGTAGCCTAGTTTTCTATCTCTATCTTGAAAGCACTCTGTTTAAAACGATATAGCTTTATAATAAAACTTTGATATTTAGTGACACGATTCTCTCTTCTTCTTCGTCAGTTATCTTAGCTATTTTTGGTTCTTTGCTGTTGAATCTATATTTTAGAATTAGTTTGTCAAGTCCCCAGGAGGAGGCAGGGAATCTGCTGGAATTTTTACGGGGATTGCTCTGGAGCTATAGATCAATTTGGGGAAGAACTCATATATTTATAATGTTGAATACTCCTTTCCATATACATAGTGGGTCTGTGTAGATAGAGATTTGTAACCTAATTTTTATTTATCACTATATCTCTGACATCAGGACATGTTTTGGTTATTTCCATTTTTCAATATTAAAAAATTATAGTAAAAGCATTGTATTCATCTTTGGTTATTTCCCTTCATTAAACCCCTAAAAGTAGGATTCCTAAATGAAAGTTTTTGAACATAAAAATGTTTCAAAATTGGAACCAGGAAGTAAGTGTTCAATAAAATTTATCTTACACCTTACAATACCGGTATTGTATTAGTATGTTTCCTTAAACCCTAACAATAAGTTATTATTTTAATCAATTCTCATTTAAAAGAAAAAAAGTATCTTGTTTTTGTTTTAATTTTAATTCATTTGGTTGTTTATGAAGACAAAGATTTTTTAACTACTATCCATTTCTGTCTTTTCCTTTCTTACCATACCTATTTACATTGTTTGCCCAGTTTTTCATCCGGTTGTCTCTTTCATATTGATTTATAATATCTCTTTATATATTAAGTGTATGATCACTTATCTGTCATATTTGAGTGTGTAAAAATTAAGAATGTTTGTATTGCAAAAGATGCCATAACAAAGTCAAAGAGATACAGTTTTTGAAAAAAGGTTTGCAAAGTGAGGTTATAGAGAGTTATGACTTATGTATTATAAAGAGAACTTATAAACTGGCCTAAAAAAGACAGCCCAATAAAGATATGAACATAATTCACAAGAGCAAATCTATATGTACAAAAAAATATGAAAAGAGGCTCAAACTCAAGTGGAAATTAATATAGTTAATATTATGTCAAGTTGTTTAGAAAAGAATAGATAACGCTGAATAGCATGTGGATATAAGTTGCATGGTCATACATAAGTAGTGCAAATGTAAGTGGCTGCAGTCATTTAGAAGAAGATTCAGCAAGATCTATTAAATTTTTAAAAATTAACAAATATCTTTGCTGTGGGTTGAATAGTGTGCCCCAGAAAGGTATATTGAAGTCCCAACCCCTGGTACCTGTGAATTCAAACTTATTTGGAAATAGAATCTTTGTAGATGCAATTAAGATGTAAATTAAGATGAGATCATACTACAGTAGAGTTGGTCTTTAGTCTAATATGGCTGGTGTCTTTACGAGACAGGAGAAGAGACACCGAGACATACACAAAGGAGAACACCACCTATGGATGGAGGCAGGGATTGAAGTGCTGCAAATATAAGCCAAGGATACCAAAGTTTGATAGCCATCACCAAAAGATAGGAAGAGACAAGGAAGAATTCCACCTAGAGTCTCAATGGGAACGTGGCCCTGAAGACATCTTGATTTGGGACTTCTGGTCTCCAGAACTGAGAGAGAATAAATTTCTCCTGTGGGGCACTTTGTTACAGCAGCCCTAGCAGACCAGTAAATAGTATTTGACCTAGAAATCCCACTCTGTCATAAGAAAAAAATTACAACATTTAATTATATATGCAAGAATGTTTATTGCAACCTTGGCAGTAATGGCGAAATGAGCAAATAAATGAATAAAAATGAAATAACCCATCAAGAGGAATAAATTATGATGAATATATATCCTGAAATATCATGCTGTCATTTTAAAGCAGAATCAACTATAACTATATAAATTGAGTTAGAAGGATTTGTATAACAAATCTTAGCGAGAAGCCAAGATGCAGAAAATCATGTATACTCTGACACCGTTTTTAAAAAACAAAGAAAAAGAGCCCTATACATGTACATGCGTGTGCACACTTCTTTCCTAGAGTTACTGCCTGACAGGTCAGAGCCTTTTCAGTCCTACTATGCGATTTCAAAGCTATATCAGTTCCCAACCCTGGAAAGGGCCCCTTGGCTCATGGTCCTTCCCCCTTGTCAGGGAGCCATAAAAGGCTGTGTGGTGGCAAGATTTTGTTTGGGTATGACTTTTCTTAAACTTCCAGCCAGACAAAGCAATCCTGATGGATGCCATCTGTGGTAGGAAAACAAGCTCTAAGTAGAAAGATCCCTCTCTTTTCTGGGCTCAAACCCAAGGGGAGCCTTCATTCTCCCATAATAAAGGATATTAACAGGGTCTACAAAGATATCTCCATTTATTTCCCTGACAAGAACCACTTTCTGAGCATGCTAAATTTCTGCTTGCACATCATAAATGGTCAATAAATATTTATTGAAGTAAGGAATATGACTTAATCTATACAAAGTGTAGCAGACATTCCTTAAAAATCTCTGGCATGTGGATGAATTTATTCTGCATGTACACAATAAATCCTTAATAAATATTTATTGAAATAAATAAAGAAGACAGGAATCTCACTTTATCTATACAAACTATAAGAGATATTGCTTAAAAATCCATGGTAAGAGGCTGCCTCACATAGTTTCATCTTCTGTTGAACTGTATCTTCTTTCCAAGTCCTTTATTTTCTCTTTCTAGCAACCTTCACAACTTACTTGATGACAGTTCTTATTTTACCAAAAACCTTGATTTTTTAATGCTGTTACAATTCTCGAGAAATTAAATTATAAATGTAAAGACCTAAAATACAATTAATACATCTCTTTTTATAAGTTAGACATAAAGAGAGCAGGTTCCAGATATATTCTGATATGTTTGGAATATCCAAAGCAAAGAATTTATATGTATTGTCTTTAGTTAACGTATGTGTGTGTACACTTCTGTGAGAAGCTAACAGAGCTATTAAGGTCAGAAGAGCAATACATTTTACAGCATTCAGAATATTAATCAAAATAGAAGAAAACCATTATAATCTATTCAACATCAAAATACGTATTGAATACATACTGTGTCCCATTGCTTAGTGGGAGAGGTAAAATAAAATTTACCTTTTAAAAATACAGCGTGCTAAGTGCTGCAGTGGAGATTGTCAAACAGAAGAAGACAAAGGGGTGGCAGGGGCACCAATGGAACCAAAATTCATACATCTAAAGTCACGTCAAGACTAGCATCCATCACTGAATTCATGAGACTAACAATAGTGGGTAAGACTGTGTAAGTAGGGCCGAGGTGATCCAGGTCAACAAATCTGGTAACTTCAAGTTATGTTTTCCCAATTTTGAATATTTAAAAAAAAATATTCAGGGGTCGGTCCCGTGGCGCAGCAGCTAAGTTTGCACATTCCGCTTCTCGGCGGCCCGGGGTTCCTGGGTGCAGATCCCCGGTGCGGACATGGCACTGCTTGGCAAAAGCCATGCTGTGGTAGGCGTCTCACATATAAAGTAGTGGAAGATGGGCATGGATGTTAGCTCAGGGCCAGTCTTCCTGAAAAACTATGTATATATATTCATAGTAACCAATCAGCCACCCATCCATTCAACCAAACTAAACAGAGTAGAGTGTCAGAAAGTGTCCAGTGGGACCTCTGAGTTGGTTAAAGAAAACTGGTAGAAACTATTTTGTCCCCTTAAGGTAGTTTTTGTCATGATTCCCAGTAATTGAAATTTTCTATGGTTGTTAAAGAATCGTTAAAAAGCCATTTCTTCATCAATTAGAATCTTGCAGCCGGATTGTATGACATTCCATGAACCAGCTTTAATTTGTTATACATTGTTCCCAGAAGGTGAGATGAGATTACAGGGACTTCTGTGTTAGTTGAGAGATGTATTTTACACTTAGTCCCTTTCTAGTAATTCAAATATAACGGCATGATCTTGATTAGTTAATCTTTCTACATCAGCATTTTCAGATGGTACTTCACGAAATTTTCACTACAATTAAAAATGCAATTAAAATGGATTATCTAAATCAAAGTCAATCTTTAATTACTGCATACTGTCTAGATCCTTATTTCATGATAGAACAGATAAAATTCTAACAATTGTGCCGCTAATGCCTTCATTATTAAAAACGTAATAATACCAGTCTTTTGAGGCTCATCTCATTTCCTATCAGTTCCTTTTTTAGGCTGTCATCGAGAAGTTTGCTTCCTTTAACAAGCGCGTCTACTTAGTCCTGAGCAGGTCTTTATATGTTTCTCCTAAGAAAAATTACATTATACAAAGTTCATCTCATTAATCCAAGTCCTTTCATGTAAAAGGAATGACTGCCTCAATACTGAACTTGTGCCCGTTCTTTTTTACTTTTACTTTTTTTCCCCATTGTCAGCTATTGAAAAAACAATTTAAAAATTTTTGAGAGAAAGGAAATGGTTGGTAATTCTACTCACCATCACATCAAGGTTTTACTTTTCAAGTTTTGCGTTGCTTTCTAAACCACATCGATTTGCATGCGCCAATGCACATGGACACTTGGCCTTCTAATTTTTTCAGGAGTGTTAGTATTGGATAGTGAAGTGAAAACTTATGGACTTGAAAATCATTGGGCCCAAGTTTCAACGTTTAATACTGTGTATTTGTTATGTAACAGTGGAAAAATTCCCTAAGCTATGTGAGCCTTTATTTCCTCATCTGTAATAGGAGGAAGACAAAAGTACATACCTTGAGGCATTGTTTATAAAACTAAGAAATGACTTATATAAAGTTCCTGTTGCCTACTAGGTACTTATTAAAGAGTGGCTATTCTTGTTATAAGTATTTTCCATGTTACTGCACAAACTTTATGACTATTAAGAGAACATCTTGACCCAGGAGTCTATAAATATTGTACAATCAAAAAATCTGAATTGGTGGACTCTGAGATTGAACATGTTGGTGTTTTTCTAATCTCTCAATATTTGCGTATATAATAGTGTTTACCTCCCATTTTAAAGCATGTAGCCAATGTCTGATGTTCAGTACATGTAATCCTGAGATGACTTTATGAAACACCTAACAGGATATAGTACTACATCAATCTTTTTATAAAATCACTTAAACCAAAATAGCCTTTATCTTCTAGCAACTTAAACATTGATCAGACTGAGTAATTAAGAGATCAAGATAAAGTAACAAATTGGTTGCATATTATTATTGCAGTAAAAAAATGCTTTTAAAGAGCAGAGAAATCATCTCTAGACCTCTATATCAGTGGAAACCCTAACTCTTCCATGACAGAGGGAAGGCTTACTTAGCAATATAGAAATTCTGCAATATCCTGTTACATTGAAGGCAGAACAATGTAGTAACCTGTGGGTGGCATAACTTGAGTGAAAAACTAAATGAAAAAACACAAACTACCATAAACACTATTGATGGAATTGGTCTAGTTTGTGTGGTTTTGTGGATGACATAGCAGCCAAAAGTGAGGATACTGATGTGGCAAAGACCAAGCTAGACACCGAGAAGAAAGCATTGACAGTGATGCTAAAAACAACGATTAGGGTATATCAGTGCTAAAATTATCCAGTCTGCCAAACAATAACCTTGATCGATCTAAGTTTATGATGCCAGTGAATTTATGGCTGGTTTCCTCTAGACTGAGCGGTGAATATTTGTCTTCTTCACATTGCAATTCTCTCCAGACAGCTTCAACCTGAGTTAAAGAAGTAAGTTTATCATCACTGCTCCTTTTATTGTGGAAGAAAAATAGATTCTCAGAAGATTACTGCATTTTATATTATGCTGAAGCTTTAAAAAAGTGAACAGTTCATTCAAAGTGTCTTACAGGTTGACATTTTAGTTTCCATGCTTTCTTTGGAGATTAAATATTATAAAAATCCAATAACCAGATATATCTTATAACGTCATCAAATGCTGTATATATACCAAATTCAATGTTGGGTCTTTTGAGTTTGCATACAAAGTCCAGAAGCAATGTTCTTTTGCTAGAAAGAACAGCAAATAATAAGACAATTCAAAACTACAGGGCCTCTGAGTACGTGAGTAATGTGATATCTAAAAATAAAAAAACTATGTTTATAATTTCAGTAAAATTCATGAAGAAAAATCTTATAAAATAATTCCTTCTAGTTTGAATCAATTTGAAAAAAAGGCATTTTATAAATGAGAAAAATGCATGAATAGTAGTCAGTGCATACACTTCTGATCTCTAATTTAATTTTGGGGATAATTAATGTAAAAGTAATAATGTACTGCTCACGTAATAGGAGACTCACCCTTGATTTCTAAAATAAAAACAAAAATGTGTACTTTTTGGAATGATCCAAATATTTTTCATCATTTTTTTTTCTGGTTGGCCTTAGCAGTCTGATTTTATTTTATTCTGTAGTCCACCATAAATTAGGTCAATGTTTCTGGAAGAATCTTCTTTGATATAATTTTTCTTTCTAGATAGGAATATTTTTCCATGAATAGATTTTTATTTGAAAAAGTTTACATAATCAGACGTAGTCAAATACTTTCAGTAAATGATTAGCTTTGTTAAAATTAGCATGCTTTTAAATTAAGATCCACCAAAATCTCAGTAGGCCAGAGGAACTGTGAATCCTCCTCAGACGTGTTATTTTATTAGATTCTATTAGCATTAACTGCCATAGAACAAGCAACAGATAAACAAAGAATGCCCCAAAATGAATTCCTAATTTATGTATAGCTTCCTACTTAGGATGCTGAACCTATAAGCATGATGATTTATGAACATAAATAAAATTACATGATCAAGTCTTTCATAACCGGTGCTCTCTCTTTGCGTCTACACAATGGGCACCTACTAATTTCCCAAACTGGTTCAATTCAATGATTCTTCTTACCTGTTTTGATGACCACATTTAGGTCTTCTCATAAAGAGAAAAGGACCTTTGGTTTATTTGTTTGTTTGCTTGCTTGTTTTAAGGGAGTCAGAATTTTGTATAATAAGGTATAAATGTAATGGAATCTTGGGTGGCCTCCTCTGATTTTCATTATGCACATCACTGCTCGGCTGACCAGGTGCATATTTGTTTGTTCAGGATTAGGATCAGGTGATGCCGACATTCCACAGCAACTAACACAAGCCAAGACTTACCATGAACACAACCATTTTTTTAAGATGTGGTCAATCTTTTCTCCTAATTAAGCTAAAAAAAAAATCAGAGTTTTTCTAAAGCCATTATTGCTAGGCAACATTTTTTTTTAATTAAAAAATTATAGAATAGATTCAAATATATTTAAAAAGTAAATGCTCTCTCTTAAGATCAGTATAGCCTGTCTTGGCCTGGGTAGTTACAAACATATAAAATACTCTGTACGGCTGCCTCCATCATTTTTAAAGCTTCAATTCTGACTGGTACTGGCCTTAGATATTAAATTTCTAAGCTAATATTTTTAGATGATGATGCTGGGTGGGCCCTTCTGAGGAGATGCTAAGTCTTTCCCAGAACTTGTTTCTAATGGTCTTTCAGTTTATGTAGCACATATTTTACTCTAGCTTTAGGTTATTTCCTGGCATCTACCCTGAAATTTCTAAGACCATTTTAAGCCTCATTAAAAAATTTACACCCAAGAAAGAAGAAATCATATCATTATCTGGCCCTTAACATACCACCCACCTTGATATCATAATGTTCTCCATGACTTTGCTATTGCTCTGATCACCGCTATTCCTCTCTTCAGCACCAGGCTCCAGGAAGGCTGAACTTCATTTCTGATAATTCCTTCTTAAGCCATTTCATTTGCCACGAGCATATTGCTTTACTGAGGAAAAATTAAGGCTAATTCTACTCTTCAGTAAGGTTTGACTTCTTCATCCCTTATGCTAAGACAATAATAGAAACTGATCTCTATGTTCACCTTGTTATTTTATGATTCTGTTCCCTGCAGAAACTTCTTCCATTACGGATTTCTCCATAAATAGGGTGACCATAAAATTTATTGTCCAAATGGGAGGACTTTGAGAATTAGAGGGAGTGTTAGTGATAATTATGCCTGGACAATAGCCATGAAATAGGACTATGCCAGGCACACTGGGACATATCATCCCCATAATTTAAATATGTGGAAACTAGACAGCAAAGTCATAGTCATCATCAAGGAATGAAAGGCCATGAACACTCAGTATAAATTCATGTTTCAAGTAAATATATATAGTGAACTCAGAGGAAATTTAAATAGGAACAGATTGTGTTTACCTTACTCTCCCATTTCTTCCTAACTTGACTTCCTGTTGCAGCTCCTTAATCATGCTTCATTTTTGTCACACCCATGTAGCTGTCCAGTTGAAAAATATGCTTAGGCACTCATATTAGAATATATATAATAGAATGAATGCACACATGTTTTTCAAAATTCCAAATGTGATCTAGGGAGCAGGGGTATTGGTGAGTTCTTTGGGGGACATGGCAGTCTTATTACACCTTGTACATTTACTCTTGTCTTTGACAGATACCTAAGACTGGCTTTATCTGAATTAGTAGTGGATTGTCTCCTTATCACTGGGGAATAGGTGCCTGGGAACTAAGTTTATCATAAGCTAAGAGCATTACCAACCTCTTCAGTTTCACTACTATTACCCACATTGAGGATATAAGACAATCTACTCTCAGATGCTATATTTTACTAGAAAAAACAAGGTCTTTCATTTGCTTCCTAAACAGCCCTCTGTATCATACATCACAGTTCATCACCACATGAGCAGTTGTTCTATTTGAAATGTGGTGTGCCTGAGGCTGCATGATGCATATTACATCTAGATTGAATCTAGAAGGAAAAATCTTAATCCTCTTGTAGGTGTCTTTCTGATAACAAAAACCTTTGTTTCAAATTTTTTGTATCTCCATGAAAGATTTTTTTTGCTACAGTTGTGAAATATGAAGTCTGATACATCAGATCAGATGGATCTTTGGCAGAGATAAAAACCACAAAGTTATATGCCTAAATAAACGAACTTCAGAGAGGGAGAATGTGTGAATGAGCGTGTGGTTGTACCAAGCATAAATCCACCCCAATTGATGTGCTTGATTCTAAAAATCTGAATGGAGCACAATAGAGAAACTGGAGTAATTTATGTTGTTCTGGTCAAGTATAACATCTGTCCATTATTGCTTTTATTTTTTTAATCTCATAGATTGGGGGTGAGTGTGAAGTTGCTCTCACTCAGTTATTCTGAATTCAATTTTCAGTCTTATGTTAATTATTAGAAAATTAAAAAAAACACTTACAATACAATCATAACATAATGTTTCCCTCCATCCATTTTTGACTGAACTGACTGGCACTATTTGGATGAAGGCCAACTTCAATTTTGGGATTAGTAGAACATATCCAGAGGGCTGACCATTAACTCCAAGAAGAGGCAAACACTCTTCTTGCTGTATTTTATATCTACATGGGCTTTGTCTTTTTAAAGACATTAATGTTTTCACATGTCCACATAGAGCCTTTAATGAAAACTCTTTTTTCTCAACACCATTGTCTTTTAAGCAAAAAAAAGTCTCTTAAAACTCTTGTTCTATTTCATATAATTTACTGGCGTATACACTGCCTTAAATCAAGCGTATGTGAACTTGTCAATTTCCTCCATTTGAAATCATGGGCATAAAATGGGTATGAGAAGGAAAAGGAAATGCAACATTATGGTTGTGCATTTAAGAGAATAGATAATGAAATGGGAGACTTCTTGAAGAACTATTTATCATTCCACATTAAGTCCTAAGTAAAATTGAACCTCTCTTTAATCTAGCTGCACTCATAAAAAGTGATATATAAATCTGATTTTTAGAAAAATGGATATTTAATCTTCTAAGAAAAATCAATGTTTTAAAGGCTCATCAATTGCACAGCTTTGTAAAACAAATACGCTTTGCTTTATCGGTCTTATGTAATGATTTACAATTTGAGTTTGCTTATGTGAAATAGATCCATATTCTGGATCCTCTTCTCTTCTTTATCTACACTCCTGTCTAGGGAATCTCACCAAGTCCCACAGCTTTATATAGTATCATCCTGTTACTGATGACCAGAATTATATCTCCCTGAATTCTACCCTGATCAACAGCATTTATCTGTAACTGTCTACGTGGGAATGCCTAATAGGCTTCACAGATCTGACATGCTAAAATGGGGTTTCCCATACTATTAACAGGGTAACACTGTCCATCTGGTTGGTCAAGGAAAACCTGGGAGACAATCTTGACTTCCCCTTTTGTCTCTTACCTACCCCACTTCCCCAATCCTTTCATCTACTTTTGAGTTTACCTGCAAAATGTGTCTTGAAAGTAAGTTTCCTTTCCATCTAGTATAAATCGAGTGGAAATCACTATTGTCATCCCTCTGGGACTGGTACAAGAGCTTTCTGGCTGTTCTGCTTAATATTCCTATTATTTTGCTACTGTCTATTCTCTACTTGGCATCAAAAGCATGCTTCTCGAAATACAGAAAAATCATATTTGTCTCCATTTAAAATGGGAGGAAAAAGATCTGCTTGATAAAATCCAGAAAACAAAGAGGAAAATAAACTATATTAAAACTTTGGTGATCACCACCAAATCTGTGTAAATGCCCATTGAAATTACAGGCATACCTTGTCTTACTGATCTTCACTTTATTGTGCAGCACAGATACTTCATTTTTTACAAGACCCTCCACCAGCAAAAAGATTATGACTTATGAAGTTTCAGATGATGGTTAGCATTTTTTAGCAATAAAGTATTTTTTAATCAAGGTATGTACATTGTTTTTCTTAGATGTAATGCTATTGCACACTTAAGAGACTACAGCATAGTGTAAACATAACTTTTACATGCACTAGGAAACCAAAAAATTTGTGTGACTCTCTTTATTGTGATATTCACTTTATTGTGGTGGTCTAGAATCCAACCTGCAATATCACTGAGGGATGCCTAGAGAACAGAGTATAAATGCTATCATCTTGCCAAACTAAATGTATGTGTGGTAGATAGATACAGACATGAGTAGAGAATCGAGGTAGAGATATCTGAATAATATTGCTACAGCTGGGAAAAGAAAACTAGGGAGATTGATTTTATTCATCTTTCATAGCAAGATTTTATCTAACACTATCCAATCATCAGACACCATTTCTCACAAAAGGAAACTTGGAGAAATAGCAAATACCAGGGCAGGGAGAGGAAAATTATAAGATGATTCTAAAACATTTTGTTGTGCCAAAATGTAAGGAATTGCTCAAAGAATGAAAGCCCAGCAAAAGGACAAAGAATTCAGTCTTGGCCAAATCTAGGAAATTTGGGTATAAAAATGGCAATAAGGAGTTGTAACCTGTTGAGTAAAGTGAGAATATATGAGTCCAAACTGACAATAAGTAAATAAACACACGTACACATAGACATAAGTATATACATACATACACCAAATAAGGGAGACAAGGAAGCTCTTTTCTACAGTAGAATGTCAGCTAATAAATATAAAAGAACTAAGAAAGAAGGAAGCAAGGAAAGAAGGGAGAATTCCGTTTTGATTTATTTATAGTGTTTTACTTATAGTGTCATAATTTTACTAATTTGATTAAAGTGTAGAAAATTTACCTCCCTTCGTGTCCCATTGTCCTACACTGTTTTTTATATAATTATCTTAGATATTTTCTCTACATTAATTTGGAACCATATCAGTGTTATAACCTTTGCTTCAAATGTCAAACATAACTTTAAAAATTCAAGAGGAGAAGAAAAGCTTGCTGTATTCACCCATATTTTTGCTTATCCTGTTCTTTCTTCCTACCTGATGTCCTAAGTTTCCTTCTTTTACCATTTTCTTTTTGTTTAGAGAACTTGCTTTAGCACTCTGTGGTAAGTTTCTGGTGACATAGTCTCTTACTTTCCTTCATCTGAAAAAGGGTTGATTTCTCATTCATTCCGGAAGGATATTGTCCCTGGATATAGGATTCTGGCTTGACACTTTTCTTTCAATACTTGAAAAATGTTGTTTCACTTCCTTTTGGTCTCTATGGTTTCTCATCAGAAATTCACCGTCATCTGAATTGTTTTTCCTGTATCGATAAGTGTTGTTTCTTCCTTTTTGCTTTCAAGATTTTTTTCTTTGTAGTTTTAAAAATTTCAAGTGCTGGGTTTCTTGTGGTAGATTTCTTTGAGTTTATCTTCTTTGGGGTTTGTTCAACTACTTTTGAGTCTGTGATCTTATATCTTTTGCTGAATTTGAGATGTTTTCAGCCATTATCCTTTCAGTATCTTTTTATCCTTGCCCTTCATCCTTTCCTTCCAGGACTCCAATGAATGAGTGTTAGATCTTTTTTATAGTCCCACAGGTCTCTACAACTTTCTCAATTCTTTTTCAGTCTATTTTCTCTTTGTTGTTTATATTAGGCAAGTTCTCTTGTTCTGGCTTCTGATTCACTCATTCTTTCCTCTGCTCCTTGCATTCTGTTGTTGAGCCCCTCTATTGAGTTTTATTTGTTTCAGTTATTATATTTTACAAAATTTCTCTTTAGTTCTTTATACTTTCAATTCATTGCTGAGACTTTCTATTTCTTTGCTGAGATGATCTGTCTTTTCATTTGTTTCAAATGTGTTTGTAATTGCTTGTTGAAGCATTCCTACAATTGCTGCTTTAACATCTTTTGCAAACAATTCTAACATCTCTGTCACCTTGATGTTGGCATCTTTTGATTGTATTGGTTGACTCCATTGGAAATCTTCTTGGTTCTCGGTATGATGAGCAACTTTTTATTGAAATCTGGAGATTTTGTGTATTATGTTATGTGACTCTGGATTTCATTTAAACTTTCTGTTTCTGCTGGCTTCCTTTGACATCACTCCATCTGGGTAAGGGAGGGACACTGCCTAATTACTACCAGCTGTGGGTGTAAGAACAGATCCCCACTCAGCCTGTGTTGGCGCTTCATTACTGCTGGGCAGAGTAAGAGTTCCATTCCCCATTAGACCTCCACTGCCATCTTTCTGGCTGGTAGAAGTGCTTTGTTATTGTTCCCTACATGGTCTCAACTGGCTCAAGCTGGGGTAATCGTTACCACCTGGTGGGGATGAAAGACTCAGCTCCCTACTTGTCATTTTCTGACCACACTCCAGTGGAGGATTTGGGGCAACTCATACAGTCTGGCTAGGAAGGACTTCTTGGCTTCCCATTTGGCCTTTGCTAGTGTGGTGGGAGCAGGGCCATAGGCTTTTTTCCTATCATGTTTGCCTGGAGTAGAGCAGTTGTTGTCTAGCAGTTTTCTCTCTTGCTAGGCTGCCTCTTTCCTGGTCCTTTGCACATACAGAGACTTTTGTTGGAGTTTGTTTGTCTGTACCTGCTGGTGTTTCTGAGCTTCTGGCTTCTTCAATTTTTTTGTTTTTTGGGAGCAAAAGAGAACTCAGAGAACTCATCATTATGTTATTCTTTGGGTCTCAAATCCTTAGCCAATCTTCCCCATTTTCTCTACCTTTCAGAGTATTCTTATGTTTGTTTTGTGTATAATGTCCAGAGTTTTTAATTCAGAACAGGGAAAAGTACACCTACTCATATTCCTGGAAACAGAAGACCATATTTTTTCTAAAACTATGAATATATAAACATCCATTTACCTGTTAATAGTATTATGACAGTAAGAAATATTTTTAAAATAAGATATACTTTGGTGATTTGTATTTCATAATACTTCTATACTTCATAATAGAAATAATTAACCTCACAGAAAAATTTGGAGGTTTACGTAGTCTAATTTCATAGCCTTATTTCTGAAAATTTGTTTGACTACTTTTAGCACTGATATCATTTTCTACATGCATTCTTTCATTAATTCAACTTCTTTAGCTATTACCATTCTAGGTACCTAGAATATATCAACGAAACAATGATGCTTACACCTAAGAGTTTACATTCTACAGTAAGCGTGGGGAAGGAGAGATAAAACAAAGTAAAGCTAAGAAATAGGTATAGTTCAGGCTATGTTAGTAGGTCATATGCTATGAAATTTATTTTTTAAAGTATACAGAGTAGAGAGAATCCATAGTAGAGGGATAGATTATAATTTTAATTGTTGGAGTCACAGTAGGCTTTGTTGTGAAAGTGAGATTTGACTAATTATGAAGAAGGAAAGAGAGTTAGCCACAGGGAGAATGAGGAAAGAACATTTATAGCAGGAGAAACAGCCAGTGCAAATGTCCTAAGGCAAAGATCTACTATGCTTGAGTTGCAAAGGGAAGACAGTCTGTTTGGAGTGCAGTGAATAAGGTGGACGATAGAAAAGGATGCCATATGAAAATGAGGCTTGAATCACTTAGGTCTTATGAGATATTGAAAGAACTTTGCCTTTTATCCTGAAAATGGAATCCACTACTGTGTTTTGAGCGAAGGCATGAAATCACCTGTTCTACCTTCTCACACAAGCTCATTCTGGCTGGACTGGTAAGAAAAGACTATTCTGACAAAGACCAATTATGAGGCTATTGCATAAATCCAAGTAATATATTACGGTGACTGAAACTAGAGTAGTATCAGTGAAAGTCACGAGAAGTGATCAGGTTTTGGAAACATTTTGAAGTTAGAACAAACATGACTCTCATACTGATTAGATACGCAAAGTGAGGGGAAGAGAATTAGAGCTGTCTAAAATTCCAAGAGTTTGGGTTTGAACATCTAGAGGAATGGATTTGCCTTCCCTTTACCTGAAGAAATCTGCAGGTAAGAGGGTTTATGTGTGGAAATCAGGGATTCAGTTTTGGACATGTTAACTTTCAGATGAGTATGAGACATCCAAGTAAAGATGCTGCACTGGCTGTCAGATAAGAGAGACTGGAATTTAGGGCCTAAGGGCTGCACCCTGGAAGATTCTAAATTAAGTCAGGAGGAGAAACTGAAAGATGTGACCAGAGAGGTAGGAGGAAAAACCAAGTGAATGTGACAACCTGGAAGCCAAGTAAAGAAAGTGCATCCACGAGGAGGAAATGACGTGCTGTGTCAAATGCTGCTGGTAGTTCCAGGAAGGTGAGACCTAAGAAGTGGTCATTGCCAAGGTCTTAGCAGTATCATTTTGAATATCATGTACCCTCCAGGCAAGGGAAATAGAAGAAAAAATAAACAAACAGGGCTGCATCAAACTAAAAATCTTCTGCATAGCAAAGGAAACCATCAGCAAAAGGAAAAGACAACCCACCAAGTGGGAGAAAATATTTGCAAATCATCTATCAGATAAGGGGTTAATTTCCAAAATGTATAAAGAACTCATAAAACTCAATGACAAAAAAATGAACAACCTGATCAAAAACTGTGGAGAGGATATGAACAGACGATTCTCCTAAGATATACAGATGGCCAACAGGCATGAAAAGATGTTCAGGCATCACTAATTATTAGGGAAATGCAAATCAAAACTACAATGAGATATCACCTCACACTCCTCAGAATGGCTGTTATTAAAAAGACAAGAAACAAGTGTTGGAGAGTACAGAGAAAAGGGAACTCTCATATACTGCTGGTGGGAATGCAAACTGGTGCAGCCCTTATGGAACTCAGTATAGTGATTTCTCAAAAAGTTAAAAATAGAAATGCCATATTATCCAGCTATTCTACTTCTGAGTATTTATCCAAAGGACATGAAAAAAGTAATTCCAAAAGATATGTGCACCCCTATGTTCATTGCAGCATTATTCACAATAGCCAAGACTTGGAAGCAACTCAAGCGCCCATCAATAGAGGAACATACAAAGAAGATGTGGTATTTATACAACGACAAATGTGATCTCGATAAAATAAAATAAAAAAAGAAGTGATCGTTGAATTTAACATTGTGGAGATTACTAGACCTTGACAATAGCAGTTTTGCTGTGGTGTCAGGGTAAATAGTGATTTGAATAGATTTGAGAGGGAATGGGTGCAGAAGAATTGGAGTTAGTATGTATAGACAAAGCTTTCTAGAGGAGCAAAGGAGAGGAAAAGAAATGAATGCTAGCTGATAGAGGAAATGTTGTCAAAAGAAGTTTTTTATGGAAGAGATAACAGTATTTTTGTATTATAATGTAAATGATACAGTAAAGACGAAAAATGATATGCAGGAGAGAGTGAAGTTGCTGAGTGATGTCCTCCTCTAGGAAAAGGGAGATGTTTTGTAGCACCAAAGTAGAGATGTTAGCTTTGAAAAGAAGACAGCTATCTATAGTAACAGACAAAAATGCAAAGTGTTTGCTATAGATGGTGGTAGGTGTGTATATGTACTAATAGGGTTTTGGGGAATTTTCTTCTACTTGCATCAATTTTCTCAGAACAATGGAAAGCAGGCACACTGACTGAGAATGAGGATGAGGGTGGTGGTGTAGGGTGTTTGGAGAGAAGAAGGAAAAAGACTTTTGGAGAATGAGAAAATGATTAACTAGAGACTTAGAATAAAATTACCAAGGCAGCATAAATGACTTTCTTAGTGTTCAAAATCACGAGTTTAAATGCAGCCCAGACAACACGGTTGATTTTATTTCTGAACAGCTATTAATTGTCAAAAATTTCTTATTGAGTCAAATTCTACCTCACCTATTTTCCAGATTTCTGTTCTCTGCAGATATACAGAAAACGTTTAATTCACTTTTCCCAGTTTTGCCCAGCAAATAGTTAGAAATCATTATTATGAGCCACCGTCTGCCTGTTGTTTCCTAGACTAAGCTTACATTTCCTCCTTTGATATGTAGTCAGATCCTTCACTTCCCTGCAGTCTCCTCACTCCCATGACTGCCGGACCAGATGTCGCTGCGATCTTTTCCCACTCTGTAATTCCACTATTTTCTCCATCCTTTCAACTCTCTCCCACAGATACCGCCAGAAGATTTCAAACTGAACTACCTCTAGAAGCAGAGTTGACGGTTTCTTTTTTCAACCTTGTGATGTAACAATGCCCCTCTTTCCCCAGAGCATGTTTATTTGAACGTATCTGTGTGAAAATAGTTTACTTTCTAGTATGCTTAGTTTCATACGATGGGTGAATCTGAATATATCCTCAAATGGCTTACATCAACTGTTGGAAAATTCCTTTACTACTACTTAACCAAAACACATGATGATACTTCTGCAGAAATTATGCTTTCATTCTATATAATTCTTTCTTTAGCAGTAAGCATCAAATGTAACCCAAGAGTGAATAAGAAATTGATATGTAAAAATTGATAGAAATTTCTAATAATATTCAAATAATATTTCTAAATTTTAAAGATATACAAAATATACAATAATTATTATCCCAACATGTTTCTTATAAAGGGCTAGTAGGATTTTCTGGCTATTTTACAAATAATAGAAATATAAGTGCAAATTTATTTTGCTCCAGTCTACCAACGTAATTCCCAACATAAAAGTTCTTAGTATCTTTGTTTTTAGAATATAATTAGATAAAGTAGAAGAGATGATCAACTACATGGGGCAAGAGTGATCTCTGTAGTTAATAATTCATGGGAATTAAAAAAAATAATAACCAGACCTTGAGATCCAGCCAATATTGGCATTTGTCAACCACTACACTTTCCCAATAAATAGATTGAGAATAAATCTCTTAAGGTCATCTTGAATTTCAGAATTTTGTATGCTTGGTAAGCTATTTAACCAATGGACTAGTGTCTTAGTAATCCTACTATTAAGGCAGAGTAATGTATACCCTCTGTGCCATTCAAGCAATTATAATCATTTGCAATTCAACATTTTTTTTCCAAGTTGGGATGCATGATCAATGAGGGTAGTCAAATATCTAAGTTCCCTTTAATATGAGCACCTTTATTGGTGTCACAGCTTTTTTCTTCCAAGATATTTGCTATTTTTTTTCTTGATGAGGAAGATTGTCCCTGAGCTAACATCTGTTGCTGATCTTCCCCTTTTTGCTTGAGGAAGATTGCCCCTGAGCTAACATTTATGCCAATCTTCCTCTATTTTATATGTGGGATGCTGCCACAGCATGGCTTGATGAGCTGTGTGTGGGTCTGCGCCCGGGATTTGAACCCATGAAGGCTGGGCTGCCCAAGAAGAGTGCACAGACTTACCCACTACACCCTGGGCCAGCCCCTGCAATTTTTTAATTGTATGTTTTAACCATAATGCGCCAATAATATAAAAGCATTCCTTGATTTGTTATAGGCTAAGTTTCATTTATTCTCTTAGTCAATCATTTTTTTGTGTGTTGCCCTGCTATCTCTATCTATCCAAATGCATACAGTGTTTTATTTCTTATGTCCTCAAATCTTATCAAAATTTATTGCTTCTGATAATCCTAGCTTATTTGATTTCTGACATAGAAGGGCTATGTTAGCTCCCCATACACACATGCTAGCAGAGAAACTTCAAGAATGTACAGGGGAGCTGGCATTGAAATTAAGTTAGGAATCTACAACAGAAGGAAAACTAGAAAATCCCCAAAATATTTGGAAACTAAACAATACCTCTAAATAATCCACTGATTGAGTAAGTCCCAAAATAAAAAAGAAAAGAAAAATGGAAATAAACTTAGACAACATAACATATCAAAATTATGGGTGCAGTTAAAGCAGTGCTTAAAGGAAAACTTATATCTCTAAATGCCTACGTTAAAATAAAGAAGAACTGTCCCAAATCATTAATCTAAGATGTGGCCATTAGACTAGAAAAAGAAAAGCAAATTAAAACCAGAAAGAAGCAAATTAAACTGAGAACAAAGGAAAAAAATAAAGATCAGAGCAGATATTAGTAAAATATTAGAAGAAAAATTCAAGAATATCAATGAAACCAAAATTTGGTTCTTTAAAGCTTTAGCTAGACTGACAAAAGAAAAAATGGAGAAGGTACAAGTTACCAAAGTAAAGATTGAAACAGAGGACATCACTTGTAAATCTAGAAAAATTAAAAGGTTGTAAGGGAATATTCATGACAACTGTAGGTCAACATATTAGACAACATGGGTGAAATAGACACATTCCTAGAAAGACTAAAAGTAGAAAATCTGACTGAAAAAGAAGTAGAAAGCCTGAATAGACCTATTACAAATGAAGAACTTATTACAAACAAAGAACCTGAATTAGTAACTTCTAAATTTTCCACAAAACAAAGCTCAGGTTCACAGGACTTTGATGGCAAGTTCTACGAAATATTTAAATAAAAAATAATATCAATTCTATACAATGTTTTTCAAAACTTAAAGGAGGAAAGTTCTCATTGTATGAGGCCATTACTACCTCGATACCTAAGTAAGACAAATACATCACAAGTAAAAGAATTATAGAACAATATCCTTCTTGGACATAGATGCAAAAATCCTTAACCAAATATTACCAAATCAAACACAACAAGTAGCTTACATAAAGGATTATACCCCATGACTAAATGGGATTTATTCTAAAAATGCAAATTTGGTTTAAATCCAAAAGTCAACTAGTTGATTTTCCAAAAGACTACCAACACAATTTACTGGGGAAAGAATAGATTTTCAATAAATGGTGCTGGAATGATTAGATTTATATGCTTTAAAAAGAAGGAGGGGACAGCCCAGTAGTGTATAAGTTCAGTGCACTCTGTTTCAGTGGCCTGGGTTCCCAGGTTCAGATTCTGGACATGGACCTACACCACTTGTCAGCCATGCTGTGGCAGAGACCCATATATAAAGCAGAGGAGGATTGGCACAGATGTTAGCACAGGGCAAGTCTTCTTCAGCAAAAACAAAAGAAAACAAAATAAAGGACTTCTCCCCTACCACACACCATACACAAACATTGACTTGAATATGGATTATAGACCTAAATGTAAGGGCTAAAACTATAAAACTTCTAGAAGAAAATAAAATATGACATAATCCACAAAAGAAAAAAATGATAAACTGGATTTCTGGACAACAATCCCAAGTATTTGTGAGGTTGTGGAAAAACTTGAATCCTCATACACTGTTAGTGGGGATGTAAAATTTTGAAAACACTTTGGCTGTTTCTTAAAAATTTAGACGTGTTTGATGTAGTCAAACATTTGTTCAAATGAACAAATGGGACTATATCAAACTAAAAAACTTCCACACAGCAAAGGAAACCATCAACAAAATGAAAAGACAACCTAACAATAGGGAGAAGATATTTGCAAACCATATATCAGATAAGGGGTTAATATCCAAAATATACAAAGAAGTCATACAGCTCAACAACAAAAAAACCAACAACCCAATTAAAAAATGGGCAAAAGATCTGAACAGAGATTTCTCCAAAGAAGACATACGGATGGCCAACAGCAAATGAAAAGATGCTCAACATCATTAGCTATCAGGGAAATGCAAATCAAAACTACAATGAGGTATCACCTCACTCCGGTCAGAATGGCTATAATTAACAAGGCAGGAAACAACAAATGTTGGAGAGGATGTGGAGAGAAGGGAACCCTTGTTCATTGCTGGTGGGAGTGCAAACTGGTGCAGCCACTATGGAAGGCAGTTTGGAGTATCCTCGGAAAATTAAGAATAGATCTACCATATCATCCAGCTATCCCACTGCTGGATATGTATCCAAAGAACTTGAAAATGCAAAGACATAAAGATACATGCACCCTTATGTTCATTGCAGGATTATACACAATAGCCAAGACTTGGAAGCAACCTAGGTGTCCATAAGGGACAAACGGATAAAGAAGATGTAGTATTTATACACAATGGAATACTACTCAGCCATAAGAAATGATGAAATCTGGCCATTTGTGACAACACGGATGGACCTTGAGGATATTATGCTGAGTGAAATAAGTCAGAGAGAGAAAGTCAAATACCCTATGATCTCACTCATAAGTAGAAGATAAAAACAACAACAAACAAACACATAGCAATGGAGAATGGATTGGCGGTTACCATGGGGGAACGGGGGTAGGGCAAAAGGGGTGATTTGGCTCACATGTGAAGGGATGGACTATAATTAGTTTTTGGATGGTGAATGTGATGTAATCTACACAGAATTTGAAATATATTATGACGTACATCCAAAAGCTATATAATGTTATAATCCAATGTTACTGCAATTAAAAAAAAATTTAGACATGTAGTCACATCAACCACAAAATTCCAATCCTGGATATGTGCTCAAGAGAAATGAAAGTGTACACGTAGCATTATTTGTGATTATTTATAGCAGTCTTATTTATAATAATCCCAAACTGGAAATAACACGAATGTCCATCACAGGTGAATAAATATACAAAATGTAGTATAATACAATGAAATGGTGTTCATCAACAAAAAGGAACAAACTTTTGATACAACCTACAACTAGATAAAACTCAAAAACAATCTAGACGCAAAAGATTACATATCTTATGATTCTGCTTATTTGAAATTTCTAGGAAAGACAAATCTATAGAAGCAGGAAGTAAATTAGTAGCTTCTTGGGGCCAGAGGTGAGAATGGGGTTGATCAGAAAGCAACTGGAAAGCAATTTGAAGAGTGATGGAAATATTCAAAATCTGGACTACAGGAATGGTTGCAAAACTTCGTAAATTTGCTAAAAATCATTGAGTGATTATAGATGGATGAATTTTATAGTATATAAATTTTACCCTAATAAAACCATAAAAAGAAATAACTTACTGTAATAAACCAAAAACATGATTAAACTTTGTGAGATATGTGGCTATGGAGGGGTAGTATTTGGAATGTTATTCAATGTTATCAGTGTTCAGTTACAATTACCGTGAAAATTCAGTTCTATTTTTACTCTAAGTGTGGAAACTGTGATGACAGATATTTTTCAAAATTGTCCCTGGTGCTGGCTTTCCTGTACTGATAGAGTGTGTAGTTTACCATCAGATTCTGCAGAAATGACTAAGGTGTTTATCTAGGGCATCTACCCATTTTGAACAAACTCTCATTGGGCAATGACCTGCCCAGGGGAAGGGTACCTAAAACTTACTATTTCCTATTTGTTAATGCCAGGCCTTCCTTCACATGACAATTGATGAGATTGATTTGGAAGAGCTGATCCTCAGGTTTTTACACTAGAGCATAGGAAAATCTATATTTTAAAAATATGCAAGTGGAGTGTGGTGAGATTTCAAAGATATAGTAGCTTTCTAAATTTTAAAGCAGTAGGCAAATATAAAATGTTATTGGTCTGAAATTTTCATTTATTTCTTATGAATTTTCCAAGAAAAACAATGAAAAATAAATAATCACAGGTATGTGTATATATATATAAACATGTATATACGCACACATGTATACACAATCTGCAGACATGTACATGTGCACACCCACATACCTATACCTATACATACACACAGATTTGTTTTATTTTCAAGCATCTGACTATTATGGGTTGAATTGTGCCCCCTAAAAATCATATGTTCACCTCGACCCCCAGTACCTCAAAATGCACTCTTATCTGGAAATAGGTTCTTTACCGAGATAAGTTAAAATGAGGTCATTAGGTAGGTGTCCAACATGACTGACGTCCTTATAAAAAGGGGATATTTGAACACAGAGACACACACATAAGGAAGATGATATAATGAAACACAGATGAACGCCATCTACAAGCCAAGAAAAGAGGCAGAACAGATCTTACCCTCACAGCGCTCAGAAGGAACCAACCCTGCTGATACCTTGATTTTGTGCTTTCAACCTCCAAAATTGTGAGACAATAAATGTCTGTTGTTTAAATCCCCCAGCCTGTGGTATTTTGTTATGGTAAGGTTAGCAAAGTAATACAGTAGCCTAGATAGGGCTTTATGGAACATAAACTAAAATTTTTATATGTGCAAATAATCTAGATTGCTCTTGTTAAATTCAAATAGATTTGTGACTGAAATGCAAAATATTGTTAGAATTAGATTGCAAGAATTTCAATGAACTGCAAATAAAGAGAAAGAAAATATATCCAATGTGTAACAAAAAAGTTTGATAAATGTTAATCTTGTTTCATGTTAAAATCCTATCTGATTTTGTAGATCCTATGGGCATGGGAAGCTAGTTGAAGTGGATTTAGATGAAAATAAACAGGTCATTCATGTGCATCTACAATAGTCCAAATTTGGAAAGCAGACATTCTCTCTGATATTATGGTCTTCCCATGATATATCTCTGCAAATTCCTGTAAACCTCTACAGTCATAAGCATTCACCTGGGCAGTTGCGTATCCTAGCAGGTATCGAATGTAATATAGTGATAGAGGTGGAGACACTACTTGGAAACATTTTAAAGTGCCTTCCTTGTCAGAAAGCTTCTTGCTGTTTGTTAGTACTTAGAAGGGCAGCAAATGATGCCTTTATACACACACACACACACACACACTCACACTCACTCATACATATACACACAGACATATTTTGGGATATATATTTTTATCTGACCGCTAAGTATGAGTAAAAAGTACTCAGGAATTTATTTTAGCTATAGTGCCTCCAAATTTTTTTTTGGCATTATTCCAAAGTGATGACTTTTGGTGAAGCAGGAAGTACTCGATTATTGGGATGAAGACTTCCCACTCCAAAATCCATTCCATGTCTCCTGTAATGGAGAAGGAAGGGAAAGAGAAATTCAAAAGATTTTGGATGCACATTGGATCTTAAGCTCCTTACTAAAATTTAAGACTCTGACACATTTAAGTTACTTTGGACACGGATTATAAATGGAATGACTATACTAGAACATCTGACATTACAGTCAAATCCAAAACTTCAACTTCACTAGTTGTAAATCTTTAAAATAAAGCTCCTACATGTATATGCACATGTATGCATGTTATCATTCATTATTCATTCGTTTCCTATTAAGTATTTGCATATGAACAAAAGTGCTAACGTTCTTATCACAACATACATATATAAGTATGTACTTGTGTTATCTACAATGTGATATCTATCCATTTATCAGTGCCTCTTTTTTCTATCTGTTTCATCTATCTCTGTCTATCTATCTATCTATCTATCTATCTATCTATCTATCTATCTATCTTATTCTTTATGTAAGCTGAATTAAGTGTCTTGTATTTGATTTCTCTATTACTCTGACTCATTGCCTTCCTCCCTGATTTCACAAAAGAAATGTTCTATAAACACTATTGTGTTATTGACCTGCCCTTACTTTGAGAAAATCTCTTCTTCAATACTCTGCTATCAAATGATCATATCTCCTCTCATATCATTGTCTTCTTGATATCTCTTTTTGCATGTCTCGTAGACACTTTAAGCAAGGCATAAACGAAAGTGAGTTTATAGACACCTTCATATACCCCCATTTCATCACCATCAATCCACTTACATGAGGCAGAAATCTCAGAGTCAAGAGTGAACTCCACATCTGTTCTGTCACCACATCTACTACAATCACCTTTCTAAGAAATTCGTCTTTCTCCACTTCCCCCACCCATCTCAACCTCCGCTCTTATCAAAGTTCATCATCACCTCTTCTTTGGATTATTGCATATTTTTTCCTTAATGACTCACTCATTTTTCTCTCTCAATTCTTCCAATCTGTCCTCTACATTGTAGTCAAATGATCTTTTCAAAATTAAAATCTGATCATGAAACACCCCTGATTGAAAAACCCATAGGTTTCTTGTTGCTTTCAGAATAAATGTCTACAGTCCATCACATTATTTACGGCCCAGCATGGTCTGGCTCCTTTGGCATCACCAGATGCATCTCTCACCACACTCCTCTCCCTTCTCTCACCCAAGTTACCTTAGCCTTCCTATAGGGACTCAAACATGTCACTCTCTTCTCTTCCTCTGTGCACATTCTTCTCGTGGCATGGAAGAGCATCTTCTTCCTGTCTAGTAAACTCCCACTCATCAGTAAATTTTGGATCAATTGTCACTTCTTGGGTAAAGACTTTTCTGACATTCTTGACTAGATCAAACTCCTCTTTTAGGCTTTTATATTACCATGAATTCATCCATTATACCACATAACAAAATTGATATTTTATATTTACTTATGTAATCATTTTACGAGTGTCTGCTCCCCACTAGAGTCTAAGCTTATGGATTTAAGAGACAGTGCATATTTTCTGTTTGTAATTGATTTATCTACACCCATTATAGGCAAATAAGTATTTGTATAATGGATAAATGAACACATAGCACTTGCAGATTTGAATTACCTTTACTAAATGTGAAGAGAAGCATTAGCATCAGCTCTAAGGAATGTCTCTTGCTTTAATTCTTGAATTGAGGGCAAGTACAATTGCAAATAATTCAAAAGATGAAAAGTCAGAGGCATACACAGGTATAATAAAAATGAACCTCTCTATTTACAAAAGTTGGTCATATATTTAATAATAATAATTTATAGATCAATTGATCTCTTAATTCAGCACTTTTCATATTGAGGAAAATCACTTTAAGAGGCAAATATTTCATCGATCTAAGGATTAAAAATATATTTTTATAGACTCACCTCTGCCCACATAAAATAAGCTAATTTCACCTGCTTTATTCTATGAAATTGTTGAATTATTGACAGCTAATGTTGGCTTGAAGAAAACAAGCAAAAGCCACATTTTCTTCACTGAATATACCTCTAACAGAGCTTCCTCTCCTAGAACCAGAGCTTCTTAATGAAATGACACTTTTCTATTCACTGTGTGTTACTAACATCAGATCAAAGACTCTTCATCTGACAAAGTGGCTTTACAAGATGTTATGTGTACTTAAAATCTGATAATACCCACTGATAGTGAGAATATGCAGAATATAGCTTTGCTATATACTACTGATAGGAAAATAAATTTGTCTACTATTTCTGGAGGAAAATTGGTCAACATAGCAAAAGTCCTTAAAGTGAGAATATGCTAAGACTCATGAATTCCACTTCTAGAAATAATATCTCAAGGATAGTTCAGAAAGTCAGCAAAGTTACAAGTACGTGAGTTTTCATTATGCTATAGTTTATAACGGCATAATTTTCTGGACTTTTCAATGGTAAGAAACTATTTACATAAGTTATATTATATCTCTATAATTGAATACTGACCAGCTGTTAAAAATACTGAACTGTAAACTTTTCAACTCTGTATGGATATCAAATATGCATCACGAACCTTCCAGGATCAGAAGAGAATTCTTGACCCCAGCCCCTACGATTCTGTTCTTCCTCTAGTTTTTCCCATTTCAGTAACACTGCCCTATTTCCAGCTGCTGAAGTTAAATATCTACAGCTATGCTGTCTAATACAGTAACCACTAGCCACATGTGGCTATTAAGCCTTTTAAACATGGCTCGTCTGAATTACGACGTATTGTAAACACACGCATACAATGTATGTATGTGTATATATGTATGCAATATGTAGATACATACCTACAAGGGAATATTATTCTGCTTTCAAAAAGAAGGAAATTCTGCCATATGTGACAACATGAACAAACCTGGAGGACATTATGCTAAGTGAAATAAGCTAGGCACAGAAAGACAAATACTGCATAATTGCACTTATGTGAGGAATATAAAGTAGTCAAACTCAGAGAAACAGAGAGTAGAATGGTGGCTGTCAGGGGCTGCGGGAGGGGAAATGGGGAATTGCTAAATCAATAGGCATTAAGTTTCAGTTACCCAAGATGAACAAGTTCTAGAGAGGTGCTATACAACATGACGCCTATAGCTAACAATATTGCATTGTACGCGTAAAAATTTAAGAGGGTAGATTTTGTGTTAAATGTTCTTATCACAACAGAAACAGAAAAGAAAAGTGAGTCATAACTTGTATCTTTTATTTAAACTGCAATATACTGATTGGCATATTGTATGGTGGGTTCTGTGAAATAAGATCTCATACAATAATGACTAATTAGAGGTAATTTAATTTTGATTTGGTCCTTTCTCAACTTGCAACATGCTGATTTTAGTCATTACCCATTAATCCGAGTATTATTCTGTTGAGAATACCATATCTAGTGGGTCAGATCAAATTTGGTTTCCTTCAAGCATGGCGTTTTGTAATTTGCCATCATTATGAGAATTAGAGAAATTATTTTTAAAAGCCGTATTATCATTGGAAAAATATATGGCTCCACCAGTGTAACCCTAAGAGAAGTATCTCAAAGGCACCACAAAAAGAATGTAACATTGGACAGGAGCTAGAGCATTTTGAACTCAAAGTAAACTGAAATTCTTTACCTCACAAATAAGCTAGTGATCCAAAACTCATAATATCAAATAGTTTCTCAAATGAGAAATAACAGTGAATATTCATTTGAAAATAAAGACAGAATTTAAGCAGGTAGGATTTAATTAACCAAACTGGAACTTAGCCAGACCTCTTCAGCTAACATCTCTGCTCATTAATAGATAACATTATTCCTGCCCTGCTAAACCCAATGTCAGGAACAGAAAACATCCTTGCTTCCCTTCCTCATTGGTAAATATCCAAAATTAAATTGGATATTAAAATGCACACATGTCAAATAAAAAATGTGTTTCTCTGTAAAAGAGGTACAGCCACTTTCCCACTATTAAATTGTTACCCTTGGGAAGAATTCATGTATCAGCAGTAATGTCACTATACTTTAAAACGTGAAATCGAGTAATTTGATGGCTACTGAATACTACAGTGAACTTGTCATGGTTTGTCCAACCAGTTCCTGTCCGTTTCCCTTCTTCTCCAAATTACATCCTATTTTTCAAGGAGCTGCTTCTCCCCTGGTCCTTCAAATAATGTGGTTCTAATGGGAACTGCATCGCTGCCCATGGTGATAATCCAGCCATGGATGCACAATTCGAGCTAAGTTATTTCCCAGAAAATTCAAACTGCATGTGCGAGAAGAATGACCTTTTTCTCTCTGATAGGGGATTTGGGAAGCTGTGGGGCCCATAGAGGGGCTGGTGTGCATTCCAGTCTCATGAGGAAGTCAGTTTGAAAGGATGACACAGACACAAAAGATCAGCTGAGAAAACAGCTGGAGAGACAGTCAGGATGGTATTTGAAGATGTGATTCCAGTCCCCAAAGACTCCAGAGCTGCCTTTAATTCTGCTTTCCCAGATCTTCGGAGTTCAGTTATTTCTATAATTTGGCTAGCTCTTCCCAGTAGCTACCCTCCCCCCCAAAAAAGCTGCTCTCTGTTTAAATTAATTTGATGTTAATTGCAATAAAAAAGTCTGTATCACTTACGAAGGACATAGGAGTTGTATACATAGGTGACAATAAGTTCATTGCTATTTTCAACACAAATGACATGCTGTCTCAGCACGGAGGCCATGCAATCATTGTGCCACAAGATTTCATGGAATTGCTCCACCTAGCCCTATTTGAGTTAACATCAAAGACCTTCCAAAAAAATGCAAGTACAATGTCTTTATTCAGCAATTTTCCTGAGTTAAAGCAAATCAGATGGAGACTTTTGATGAATTCTTCCAATCCCAAATCCTAACATATTTCAGGGAAAGGGTTATTGGGCAACACTAAAGTCTACAACAACAACAAAAAATTCTAGAATTTGCAAATAGATTGATATTTTGGGAATTACCAAATACTTTGGATTACCTATAAGTAGATTCAATATGGATTCGCCATGCAAGATTATTTAAAGATTAGAAAGACATCACTAATATCAGAAAAATCTAACTTGGTTGCAGGCAGGCATTGTTCATGTATTCGGTAAATATTTATTCCACACATTCTACATGCCAGACACTTCTAGAGGCACTGGAGTTGCAGCAGGGAGCAAGTTTTGCCATTATGCTATTAATGTTCTAGAGCAGTGTCGTCCAACAGAAAGACCATGAGAGCCGCAAATGCAAGCCACATCTGTAAATTTAAATTTTTCTTGTAGAAAATTTTAAAAATCTCAAACAGATTAATTTTAATAAAAGATTGCGTTTAACCCAGTATATTTAAAATATTGTCATTTCAACATGAAACAAAATTTTAAGGTATTAATGAGATGTTTTCCCTTTTTATTACACTAAGTATTTATAATTTACTGTATTTTATACTTACAGCACCCACAATTTGGGCTACCCATGTTTCAAATGTCCGCTAGCCACAGATGACTAGTAGCTACCATGCTGGGCAGCACAGCTCCACAGGACAACAGGAGCTAATGCATTATTGAGGGTCAGGCACGACAACCCTAGGAGGTATATTACCATTGATTACCTCTATTTTATCAATAAGGTAACTGAGCAAAGGGAATTTAGCCTGTCTAAGGTCACACAGCATCTAAGTGTTCCAGTTATCTATTTCCATACAACAAACCACCTCAAAACTTGGTTGCTTCAAACAATACTTTATTATTATTTCTTGCTATTCTGGGGGGTTGACCTGGCTCAGCTAAGAGATCCTTTGCTGTGCTTGCAGAGATCGTAGCTGAGGTTGGAGGCCCAACTAGGGTGGACAAAGATGTTGCCCTCTTCACACCTAGATCTGGTGCCTCTGCTGGGATGGCTAGAATAGATGGCGCCTTGATGGATTTATCTCTTGCTCCCTCTATGTGGCTTTCCATTTGGTTAGACTGGGCTTCCACATAGCATGGAAGTCTCAGGGTGACTGAATATGTTAGAGAGTGCCTGGTTTTCCCAATGAAAAAATTGCAAGAGTTCCAGGTGGAGGCTGCAAGACTTCTTATGACGTACTCTGAGAAGTCACTTCTGTCACATTTCCTTGCTCAAAATATGCGTCTCAGGGCCAGCTTAGCTTCAACAGGAGAGGACTAACGAGAACATGCACAATGGGAAACATGGTTCATCAAGAATCCATCTGGAGATTAGTTTCCATGGGAGGTAATGGAGTAAGAGTTTAAACCCAGTTAGCCAGGCATCAGAAATCATACATTTAATAACTATTGTATATTGCTTTTCATTACAATATCTTACATATCTTTGCATTCCTCAATACCATGTATTGTGTCTTGAACATAACATGTGCTCAGTGAATGCTTGCAAATTAAATAAATAGATAGGTCTTGGTTTATATATTCTATTTATCTTTGTCTACAGCTTATGAGAGTTCATTGTGAGACCAACATACCAACAAGAATTCCTAAGAGTTCAAGGCATTTAAATCACCGTATTATGTACTATAAGTAAATATTATAAAATTTTATGCCCCTTGAAGTTAATAGCTGGGTCTTATTCTTCTTGGATTTTTTTTTTTTTTTACTGAGTAATGGAGTATTATTTATTTAGTATGTGCTTGATAAATATATAGGATTTTAAAAGATACAAAAGGAACTCTAAACCAGGATCCCATAGAAAAGGAAGTCTGGGAAATACTGATGCAGACTTCTAGGCTATTGAACAGGGAGAGCTTAGCCTGGTGGTAATGGTGTCAAATGGCAACAGCTATTAGCATACCAAATCACCTTTTCTATTGTGCGTATATGTTTTGAAATACATTCTACCTACTTACCTAGCAGCTAGCTGGAGAGATGCTATGAGACATAAAACATATATAGTACATCATGTATGATGTGGCACCTGTGTGGGAAAACACACAAAAAGCTGGAACCTTTCCATTCATTTTATAATGAACTAGAGGGAATTGTGGCTGAGTTGTTTTCTCCCAAAGATTAACTAAAAGCACTACCACCCATCTTAAATAATTATCACTATAAAATATTTATAGGCATAAGACATGTAGATATGCCTTGAGGACTTTATTAAGTGGAAAACATAATAGTGTTTAATAGTCACAAATGACAACATTATATCAACTGCCTACAGCAATAAGGAAATACTTTTAAAAAAATTCCCATTTTCCTAATTATTATCACGATGTACAGACTGGATTTTCTCCTGGATGCTGTTCGACAAATTCCCACACTGGGGTTTCATCTAGAACAATACATAAAATCCTAATTTACTCCTTTTTTCTTTTTTTTGAGGAAGATTCGCCCTGAGCTAACTACTGCCAATCCTCCTCTTTTTGCTGAGGAAGACTGGCCCTGAGCTAACATCCGTGCCCATCTTCCTCTACTTTATATGTGGGATGCCTACCACAGCATGGCTTGCCAAGTGGTGCCATGTCTGTACCCGGGATGAACTGGCGAACCCCGGGCCGCCGAGAAGCAGAATGTGCGAACTTAACCGCTGCGCCACTGGGCCAGCCCCCTACTCCTTTTTTTAATATCTGTGTTCTTCATAATAATTTTTGGAAAAACATTAGCTAACAGACAAAGATAATTTTTTCTGCAGGACCTGTATAACCTTAATATAGTGCAATGTTGTTACCTATGTTCTGATTTCACAGACAGCTTAATGAGTAGCACATAGAAGCGCAGAAACTCTTCACATAGTAAGTTCCAATAATCTGATAATCACTACATCTATGGCTATTAGGACCTTCCTCCCGGTGCTGTTGGGAAACATTGAGTTTACACTTTTAAAACACTAGAAACAGTTGTGGCACATAATTAACCTTTAATGAATGTTGGAAATTATTATTGTTATTATCATCTACATCATGTCTTTAACAAGGTTTAGATCTTTTCAGTGAAACTCTGTTTTAATACAAATGTTTTAGTATTATTCATTATACTTTCTTAAAGTTCTGTCTTTAAGGCAGCACTGCCGAATTAAGTTTTAATTAAACACCCAATGATGATATTCCATAAGCTTCCATTTTCCAAAATGTAAAGAAGTATGTTTTCAATCACGGTCATTCTTAGTTTGCAGTATTGCCTGGAAATGAGCTTTCTATCTAAACCACACTGGCTTGTATATGAAAAAATAATCATAAATAGGTTTTGATGGGTCTTTGCAAAATATAACCAATTATTGATTTGAAATCCTGCTTAGCCAGAACAGAACACTCTGTAATCAATTACATTTGAGAGTCTAACCTATAGATAGAAGACATGAAATAGCTGAGTTAATGACTTTTTCAGCTGGCCAAATGATATCCCTGGGGGCGAAATGTAATCCTCAGACTGTCAGTAATTTCCATTTGTTGCTGCCACACTTGTTACTGGGGGAACGGAGCTTCCTATTGCTGAGCCAACAGGCTCCTCCAGACCAGCACTTAAGTTTCCAAAATAAAAGACCAATGCAAGCCATTTTGTCTCTCTCTTCCAAATACTACTGATCTTCCTATTTCCATGGTAACCGACTCCTGCTGGCGTGATCAAGAAAAAACTGATTTGGGATTTTAATTAATTGCTTAGAAATGGAAATGTAACAGGGACTGGCAGTTCAACTGAGCACATTTTGCAAAGTGAATAAAAATAGAGTTTCTGAAATACTTGAAATTGTTTCAGTGGCTGTAGCACATCTTTTGCTAGACACCTTAATTTATTCCATTCTCCAGAATAAATCTGCCAAATGCACTAAGCCATTTTGTCAACACAAATCATTTTGGCAAATACTTTAATCCCTCTTTTAAACAAAATGCATTGTAATTTTAAAAATCTAACCCATCAGTGTGAACCCACTGGGTCCCATCTGAAAATACTCCTGAGATATTAGTAGATCATATTTAAAGGAGCTGTCATCTCCTATTTGTAAAGGAGAGCCCTATCCTTGTTGCCTGCTTAGGGGTAAATTCCTGGAACTTCACCCACCATAGCAGTGGCTCCTACCATCTGTAGGAAAGAAAACCTTAAAGTCCCCTCCTTGCACAGAGGCTAAAAGCATGGACTCTGGAGACAGACTGAATAGGGTCAAATCCTGGCTCCTTGACTTACAAGCTGTATTACCTGGAGTAAGTTTCTCAATCAATCAGAGCCTCAAGTTCCTCATCTGTAAAATGGGTAACTGCTTGTAAGGTTACTGTAAGGATCACGTACATTAATAAATGGAAAATTCTAAAATGATGTCTGGAAGATAGTATATATTTAATAAATGTAAGTTATTATTATTAGTATGTGTATCTTTTAGTCTATATGTACTCTCTATTTTGAATTTCCTAAAATACTTGGTTTTAAATGTTGCCTTTAGAACTGTAGCACACTAAGAATTGGTTAAAAATTGTTCTCCGCTATAAGATATGAGCGATCTTTTCTTTAGAGAAATCTTAATTTCTGCTATCACAAAACTAGCTACACAAAACAATGCCATCTGGGGCCAGATAAATGATTATTAAAGATTTCAAAGTAAAATTCTCTCCAGTATAAAGAAGAGAAGTGATGCAATACCAAAGTATTTTTGGACCAAGCACCACTCTTGCTTGATGTGCAAGTTCTTTAATTATACAAAGAAATTAAATTCTCACAGGCACAAAGAAAACAAGAATAGCAGTTAAACAAATATTATTTATTACTGTCCATTGATGAAAAAACCTGACTGAACGCTCTTGTGAATATAGAACTGCCACAACTCATACACATATTAACATGTTTTAAAGAATCTGTACAGAGGCTGGCCCTATGGCATAGTGGTTAAGTCCTGCACACTATACTTGGCTTCAGCAGCCCAGGTTCACAGGTTTGGCTCCCGGGTGCAGATCTACACCACTTGTCAGCCACATTGTGGCAGCAACCCACATATAAAAAATAGAAGAAGATGGGCACAGATGTTAGCTCAGGGCTAAACTTTCTCAGCAAAAACATAAAAAATAAAATAAATCTATACAATGAGTTGTCCATCAAAGATAATTTAATATGTTCAAAATTCCTTGGAAGAACAATTCCTATGGCATATGGCCTTCTCCACTTGTTAACTGAGAACCTTGATCAAGACTTCTGAGTATCAGTTATTCCATCTATTATTGTTGTCATCATTATGAAACAATAATAGGAACAAATATATGGAGCTAGATGCCATAAGGAAAAATAGGAGGGTGAGCAACAATGCTGTGGTCACAATTAAAAGGAACCTGTAATCCCTTGGCTGTAGAAGAAATGTTCACAAATACTACAGGCAAGTGAACCAAGAGGAACAAAAGCAGTAAGTATTAAAATGTGGGTTAGTTATGGAACCAGCCATCATTCAAATGTTGGCTTCAACCTTCAAGCCATCTGTCAGAGTAAATTCTATTTATTAGCGAGCATTTCCCTGACCTCAAAGATCAGGGAAATCCCCTTGCTCTGTGTGCCCACAAGTATCTTGTACTTTTAACTCTGTAACATTCATCACACTTGTAATTGCTTGTCTAATGTGGATCTTTCTTACTGAATTGTCTCCGTGAAGCAAGATAAAATCTAATTCATTTTTGCATCCTGATGTTAGCGCTTGGAAGAGAGTAGAAGTTGAATAAATGTTTTGCATAAAATTGAAATTGAATGATTCACCAGTCTCCAAAGTCTGTATTAGAACATTGGTGTGGCAACTAATTAGGTGTTGTCTTACTAGAAGACGAACTCCATGGATCTCAGCTTCTAGAATAGGGCCTGGTGCATAATAGATACTTACAATACTTGGTGAATGAATGAATAAATGAATCAGCATGAGACATATGAAAATATTGTCAATCTTAGAAAATTTAATCCAAGGTTAGGAGGCAAGAAATAATGCATTGTAACTTAGATAAAAGGTAAATTTCTAATTTTCCTCCGTTCTCTCAATCCTGCAATTAGTTCCTTTTATTCATAAATATGTGACTTGAGGACATATTCTTGGGCATTCATAGTAGCCTGGAAATTATACTGCTCTCATGAGTGTCCCCTAAGAAATACCTCTTTCCGTATAGAAAAAAAGAATAGAGTTGAGCAATTCTACTCTTGATTTACATTGTTACTCTTGCCTCCCACAATGCAATGGAGGAAAAGGCAAGAACGGGAAATTTCCAGATAATGTTGGCATTGAGGAAGGCAGAAAACTCTCTCAGGTCATAGTAATGATGGACTTTGTAATCTCAAATTCTTAAAAACTTACTTATTGATAAAAGGATATATGTGGCATATAGTCTGCTTTCTGTTTACCTTTAAAAAAAAAACTTTATCAAAGTATAATGACATAAAATAAACTGCCCATTAAAGCATACAACTTGATGTCCTGACATATGTATACACCCAGGAAACCATCATCAACAGCTTCCTCATGCGAGCCCTTTGTAATCCCTCTATGCGCTCCTTCCCCCTTAACCCCAGGCAACCAAGGATGTGCTGTCTGTCATTATAGATTAGTTTGCATTTTCTTTCATGCAGCATATTATTTTGAGGTTCTTGCATGTTGTTTTATGTATCAATAATTCCTCCCTTTTTATTGATGAGTAGTATTCAACCATATAGATACATCACAATTTTTTATACATTCTCCTGCTGATGGACATTTGAGTTGTTTCCGGTTTGGGCTATTACAGATGAAGCTGCTATAAATATTCACATACAAGTCTTTGTTTGGACATATGCTTTCATTTCTTTTGGGTAAATACCTCGGACTGGAGTGACTGGGTTATACCATAAATTTATGTTTATATTTTTAAAGGAATTGCCAAACTGTTTTCCAAGGTAGTTTACCATTTTTTTTATATCTTAACATTTAAAATCTCATAATATTTTACTTTAAAAAGTATTTTTTCAAAGTTTACTGTGTCCAGCTTCTAATGTTACTTAGTCTGTGAGGCACCAAACGAAGATAAACATGCGTTTCAATTCACCATATAATTACTTTTTAAAAAAAATTCCCACACAAAAATATGGAGCACATTCAAATTATTGGGGAATAGGTGTTTTCATCTCTTTGAATTGTCCAATCACTGTAATTACCCACCACCTTCTACATGGTTAGGCACCCTCCAATATTAAATTACATAGAAGCACTCTGAGTGAATTTTGGCAACAGCCAAACAAATGCAGCAGATCAGAATTGAATTATTTAACTTGGTGAACTAATAATACGTGAGGACTATCAGATGAATTTAGCTGTAGCACATCTAAGTAAACCGAGTAAGAGTTTTACAGAACCAAAGTGACTGGGTATGGTAAATGCCTTGTCATCCAGAGAAGAATTTTAAAGCAAACCCCTAAAACCTCCCATGATAATAGATGTAGGTGATGATATGTCTACGGAAATTCAGGAAGACTCAAATCACACCCCATCACAGGCCCCAACCTCTAGTCAAATGATAGAAAATACAAAATTAAGAAGCTCTAAAGTGAATTGGCCGATAACACTGGGTGATGAGTCATCTCACTTGCATAACAGGCTCGTTGACTTGGCAGGAGTCCAGTTCAGGTTGTTCGTCTTCATCTTTTTCTTGTTTTTTTGTAGTCAGTGCCAGAAAGTGAGCGATGATGATAATTAATGTCAAAAGACGTTGCGTCTTCAAAGCAAGGAAGCTACATTTCAGAGAATGCGTCCCTAGCAAAGAAAAGAGAAATTCCAAAAGGTACACCAAGTTTTTTATGTGTTTCTTTCCCAGTAAAAGAAGCTTATTGAGGACAAAACACAATGAAATAGAGCTTTTTGACTCTTGACATGAAAGAAGACAGTTCCTGGAAAGACCAAGCAGTAAAATTTCCCACAGCACGTCTATGTTGACCACTGCAGAACAACAGAACCCTGTTGACTAGAGATACAAGGTGCAGACTGTGCTCATGCCCAGCTCTGTTTTACTCCCCTTGGCAAGACTGAATGCATATAATGACGTTACTGGATAATGCAGTTGAACAAGACACTAATGGGGGAAAAAACGGACAAGGTCAAAGAAACGTGTCCACATTTAAAATATTCTGGAAGGTAACATGAAATAGCGAAAATATTTTTAATAGTAGTCATTTTTATATTTTCACTGTGTTATGGTTAAGAAATCAGTTTTCCAAGCACATCCAGAACTTTAAAAAGAAAATATTATACCTACTCTTAATTAAAATACTCATAAAATCTTTGAGTAAAAACATCAATAGTTGATAAGTGGCAAATAGTAAAGAAATAGAAACCAACCAATAAGCTGATGGTTAAAAAAAGTTAAAAGAAATGAGTGATGACTAGAAATAACCATAAAAGCCTTGGAAATCATAAAACTATTTTTAAGATATAATCTTTGTTAATAACCATATATGTAATAGCTCACATAGGATTAAATATATATAACATTATGTTTGTTTCTCTGTGTAAATATGCACATATCCACCCTTACTACACATATGTAATTCCTACCTTGGTTTTATCACACTATTTGGCCTAGTCCATGATGAGTAGCTAGATAATGTCATGATCATGAGGATTAATGATGTGTTTTCACTCTGTACTTACCTCCCCTTACATTTTGACGTAACATTTGGTTTAACTGATGTTTGACTGATAAATCTTCGAATTTCTGAACTTTATTTTACCTTTTTTGTTTGTTTTCCTGGACTTGGGGCCATTGTCTTTCACAGGAAGTGTGTGTGTGTGTGTGTGTGCGTGTGTGTGTGGTAGGAGAAGGGAAGAGCCTGCCTGTCAGGACAGAGGGGAGAAGGAGAGGCAACTAATAATTTTGGATGCTGCCTGCTTGCCAAGTCCTGTGACAGACGGGACCTAATTACTAAAATATCTGCCTATCAAATTCTACTTAAAAATGCTTAAAAGCACAGAAGTTTTCTCTTTCTCAAGTTACCATTTGACCTGAAATCCCTGCTTTGCCTGAGATTTCAAGAGAAGGAGCCTAAATGTAACTTCAGAACTCAAATACTAAGTAAATTCTTCTTGAGTGTATTCCTCCTAAAAATCACACCTTTTCTACCAAATATGTCATTCATTTGGAATGAAGAACTTTGCTATGATGTTTTTGTTTATTCCACTTTTTTCCCCCTAAAAAATGTATCTTGAATGTCAAAAAGTGGGAATTCATTTCAGATGACCATTGGCATACTATGAGAGGAGGCTGACCAGTTCAGAATCTGCCCAGGACCAAGGGTTTGGGTAGTATGTGTTATGGGTTCTCAGGCCTCAATTTGCATCTTTCATCCATCTCATCGGTTTCCTCTCTATGCCGTGACTCACCATAAAACAAATGCTTGATAACACTGAGGTCAATGAAGGTACCTGCTTAGTGGACGGTGTCAGAAGAAATCTCTCATTTCCATTCCAGCCCATTTCTAAAACTTTTGCTATTCTCAAGCAGGATAACTTTCCAACTTCTACAAAAGTATCTATTATGCTATGGATTACTGACCCTACAATTTAGCATTAATTTTAAAGTGGAATACCCTGTGACATCCCTTTGAACAGTCTGTATTATCCGACATTATCTTTTAGTCTTCAAGTTTAAAAAAGTAGTAAGACCTTAGCTCTACCTGGAATTAATAACTAAAAGTTCAACATACTCCTACAGGATATAAATATATTAGTATCCCTGAGAAATATGAAACTAATTTAAGAACTTCCCACATATTGAGAACCGTTCACAGAAATTTGCCAGCTCCTTCTTTATGTAAGATAGGATCTCGTGGTTTGGTGTATGTACTGAATGCCAATTAAAACATTACATACCTAGGGGGCATTAATATGAAGCAAAAGAGAACGACTGATGGGGAGGTCAAAATAAACTTTGCAAAAGAAAAGTAATGTCTGACAAAGAAGAAAATGCACTTTCTTCTACAACCCACCAACTTTCTGAAAATTATCATATAAATATGAATGGCGATAATTGAGCTTTTTTCCAAGGCTTAAGTTTCTGTGACAGTCAACTCCTGAATAGAAGCAAACTACATTCTCTTAGGAATCTTAGGAAACAAACTACATTGTCTATTCCTACTGGGACAATTTATCCCAGTGTCTTGGTTCTAGAAGGAAATAAGACTGAGAGCCTTCTGAATTGTCAGGAGTTGAAAGGTGAAGAGTGTTCCATTTCTAAATGGATTGGGATGAGTTCATATTTTAGTTAAGAGTTTTCAATAGCCACAGAACGCACTGACATTCTTAAAACAAATTAAATGTGTCTACATTTAGTCTTTCCCGAAATAATTGCAAATTTATATGGTCCATGATTGTTATATTTATTTTTTTATAAAGTCCTCCACATCAGCACACAAACTTTTGGAAAATAACCACATACACTTAAGCAATCGGTTCTTTGTTAATACAGCTGAAAACAGTGGGTGGGCCATTTCTTTTTTCAGGTGAGAAAAAGCAGGCTGAGAAGTGAACGCCTCAGATTGCTTCTGTTTGTCTGAGGCTGCTGTCCTCAGGGCTGCGTTCTCTTGGCTGGGCATACCTGTTGATCACGCTGCTTAACTGTAATTATTCCAGACAGCTTTTTGGCTCACAGTTTTGTTTCATAGGCTTCATAAATCATACAAATTATTACCGCAATGGAAAACTGTAATTACCCACAAACCCTGACATGCCAAAATGTGTATTAATTAGATAAGGTAATAAATACTTTACTGCATATGACTATAATTATTACCTCAAAAATGACATATATCCATATACCATCTTGATATTCTGCAGCAAATGATTCAATCTCATGTTTAGTTCATAACAGAATTATCTAATTTGATTAATTAGTTAATGGTTTTTCAAGGTATTTCAAATATGAGAAATGATGTAGAATTGCTAAGTTTCAAACTTAATGTTATGATAAAATGAGATCCAAACTATAATTTGCAGAGGGACTTCCTATGAGGATAACCTATAAAAGTTTGTGTTTCTTAGTTATGAATTTGGGTTTACATAGGAAGTCTTAAGAATGATGATTACATCTAAAATTTTGCACATTCCATTTCTAGAACAGTACAAAACAATTTGTCATTTGAAAAAAATGAGGAAACCTTCTTTCTGGTAGAAACAAGCATAATGTTTCAAGACATATACTTTTTAGGTACCAATCTAGCCTAAAATTTCAGTGTGGAAAGAAATTCCAGAGTAGATTTGAAAGAACTTACTTGATTAAGGAATGCTCACATAAATACTTAGTGCATAATATGTCGTTCTTATATATTTTAGTGATGTGTAAGTTCAGATTTCTAGGATAATATGGAGTAAAAGAGAAGAACTATATTCAGGTGTCTACTATATCTTAGTTTATTCAACCCAACCTATTGATTTTCAACTCAGTGTTTTCAATATGTGCAGAAAAAATGGATCTTGTTCTTAATGTTCTAAATATTATGTATAGCAATATTTCTATATGTATCTCAACTAATACACGTGACACATTACATTGAAATAAAAATTTTCAGGCTGAAGAATAAAGAAGAACATTAAATTTTATGGAGGTGAGAGATAAGTCAGTGCAGTTATTGCTTGATTAAATCTGTTCCAAAAACCATTAACAGTGGTGGCTTTCATTTAAATAGAGGTATTCTTAACAAAGCTTTAATAAGAAGAAATATAAGCTATCCCCATATTGTCCTATCTGGATGATTATCTCCAAGAGTCATTTAAAAGAGAATTCAAAGACAATTGACTCATCTGTCTTCATTTTACCATTATTCGGAAATTATTAGAGTGTCATATGAAAGGGAAATCATGTTGAAGGTAACACATTAGCTATTCCACTGTAGAACTTCCCCCAAAACAATAAAAGAGACTGTCTTAAGGAGACAGTTGAAATAGTATAGTAGTATAGCAAAACTGTTCTGTATCTAGTCTACTTCTCAATGTCTATCATTGCACCTGACGCATATTAGGCATCCAATAAGTATGTGTTGAATAAATTAAAGCAATCAAATGACATTTATCATGGAGGAGAGAGGCTAATTGACATTGTACTTTATCTGGTTATCATTATAATATGATGGTTTTCGGAAAATGTGAACAACTCAAAGATGCTACTAATTCAGAATGGAAAATCGTGTTATAAAGTATTATGGAAAAAAATGAAGAAGGAACTTTTTAAAAAAGATTTTACTCTAAATACTCAAAATTTAGTCAGTCTTCTACGGATTCTTTTGTTCAAAAGCTCTTTAGTACATTACAGAGAAGGCAAGATACTATTAACAAAGGAATCAAAACTTTGTAATGTTATAGCAGAATATTTTAGCATATTTTGTATGTGCTAAAACAATAAATCTTAGACTATTTACTAGCTATATATTAGCACATTAACTCTGAAAATGTAGCATATATAAATATTAGCATATTTACAGTTTATTAGGAATTTTGCAAAAAGCCAGGATACAGAGATTTCAGGGCATGAGCCAACTCTAGGGGAGAATGTCTCTTTTTAGGTCATCCTGTGGTAATTATCATGCCAGCTGTGGCAGAAAGGTACAATCCAAAAGCAATCCATGAAGAAAAGCTATTGACAGCTCCAACTTATGTTTCTGGGATTAAGTCAGACCAATCCTTCTACTGAAAACAGAAAGGATGCTGCATAAAATATATTTTTAAAATTTTTCCTTAAAAGCATTAGAAAGCTGTCAGAAAAGTAAGAAATTACCAGGCTAGAATCTTAGAACAATCAGTAACCCAGAGGGGTAAAGTGGAGTGCTGAGGGCATATGTCAATTTGGGAACCCTTGAACTTCAAGAAAGAAGAATAGAAACCAACTTTCTGCAACCACCCAATATTCCAAGTCTAAAAGAAGTCATCAATCCCTCCATTAAGCTGGCTCCCGAAAAAGTAGCAGCCTCTTGAAAATAAACTAAAATAAAGCAGAAGGAAGCCACCCCCATCAGACCTGGACAACTACCAGTTTTCTTGAGCTGAGCAGATCAGGAGGAAGGTGGGAGGACATGGTCTACTTATTCTAAATAAAGTAGACTCACCTATCGGCATCACACATGCCAAAGTTAGGGCATCACAAATCATGTCTGGAAATCTCAAAGCAGGGCTCGATGCCCACACTTTCGAGTTCTCCTGTTTACTCTCTTATGAAAAATAATTTATTCAATCAGTCAATCAACCACTTGCTCCATAGGTAGCCATTAAATTCCCTCTCTGTGCAAAGTGCTTTGGATGCAAAAAAGGGGAGAATTTCTACTCTTATTCTCAAGATGATCTCTCATTTTTCAGCATTTAAGCCCAACTATTCATGGCATGGCAAACTTCAAACAATTTGCAGATTGAGTAAATACAGGCTTCCTTCTCTTCCTATTGAGAAGTATTACAATTTTCCTAATTGAATGGGATCCACTTCTCCTGGGTTCTCAAGCCTCAATCTCACAACTTCATAGTTTCTGCACATAAGTTTAGACATTTATAGGGTCTGATGGGGAAATCCAGATACAGTCATAAAATTCATAAAGCTCAAGTCACCCAAGAAATGGTAAACCTCCCAAACACATTTATTGTCAGGAAGTAGTTTAGGTACTGGCCAGAATTTGGGCTTATAATTGAATAAAGACCTTTGTCATAAGCTTAATCTAGGATGCAAGAAAATGTAATATGTAGAATTTAGAAATCTAAAAGATCAAAGATTTCATCTTAATATGAACAGAGATCATTAAACACATATTAGCTGAGCATCTCATCTGTGTCAGATACTATGCTAGAATCCCAGGAATTATAACAGAAGTTAAGAAAAAGTGTTTTTCCCAATAGAATTACCTTCAAAATAGGCTTATGTAATCGACGTTTGTGTCACTCTGTCTCAGAGTGGGTTAATTATTGAAACCACATCATGATTAAATTAAACACTTATTACGTATGTGCCTATATTTATTCACTGCTGTATCCTCCACACCTACAGTACTATTCAGTGCATAGAAGATACTCAATAAATATTTGGAAAATGAGTGAAGGAATTAAAAAATCAATGAGTAAAAGGAAAGTCTTCTTCAGACAACACCACCTACCAATAAACCTTTAAAAACTGTAGTATTCTGTTGCAGGACACATGAAAAAAGAACACCATAATTACTTAAATTCCATCTGATTGTTGATATTGTGGCTCTTTATTTTTTTATGATGATGTTAACTCTAAACAATCATCTATTTCATAATGTAATAACTGGTAATTGTAGAAATGATTCATGATTTCTAATTAAGCTTATCTAATTTTTGTTTCTTTGGGGGTAAAAGAAAAACAGCAAGAGATGAAAATAAAAGGGAGGAGAGACACAGGTTGTCGTTCAGTTTTATGTGAACTGAAAGGTTTACAGTGAGCATCTGTTGGATGCAATTTCAGTACTCAGGGATTTCGTGGAGAGATTAGATCAGTTACAAATTGTTAAATCTGATGGCTTAGATAAAAATTTTTACCAGAGGCTTTAAAAGAAGTAGAACACGTTTTGGGGAGAAGCAATTGCCTTCTGGAGAGTGCACATAGTATATATTCTTCAAAGCAAATTAAATGTGAAGAGACGGTGTAACTAGGTCTCCAATTAGAGTGAAATGATTGCATTTTCAGCTAGAATGGGCAAATCGTCTTTATTCTGTAGTTAGGTTTATCTGTTTACGATCGCTCTCCCCTCATATTTCAGCGTATGGCACTTAGCAAAATACAAAATATGTACTTTTTAAATATTGACTAGGGAAAAATGAAGCATATATTATTCCTAGAAGTGTCTATGCAAGGTACTTTATAAAAGGAGAACATATATATGTGTGTGTATATATAGCTGCATAGATATAGGTAAATAGCCTACCTTTTCTTGTTTTATAAGTAATTACATGCCATGCTGAATCACTGATATGCAAAAGATCTAGCATATAAAAGCCCTAATGATCTTGTCTGATTTTGTTTTTCTTTTTCATCCCCTCTGTCATTGGCTTGGAAATAATCTTTAGGTGATCTCTCATCTCACCCACCAAACTGAGTTAGGATAATGGGACATATCCCTTCACATCCCTCAAAAACTTACAGCATTCCACTACATTGTGTTTGGATCAGAAATTTTTCAGTGTCAAAAATGATCACATTTTGAAAAGGCAACTGCTCTTTGAATTCTTATTGGGGTGTGTGTGTGCATGCATGTGTGTGTGTGTGTGTGTTGTCTGATGAATAGGGGAGTAGATTGCAGGAAAGGTCCAAAATCCATCTCTTCCTGAAGAGTGGCCAAGTTGCAAAACCATTTAAAATAAAATGTCATTCAAATTGGGCAATTTGTCCTCAAGTCGTAAGAATGTCTTGAATCTTCCCGAAATTGGGCACAATTTTATATTGCACTCCTGAACTTCAGCTTTGGCAGTTAAAATGCATTTACTGGCATGAAAAATGCCATTAACCTTTACTTATAGAAAGCTCTTCAAAAACTACATGAATTATGAGGAATATTTTGAAACTTTTCATCTAGCAAACTAAAGGATCAAAGGAGTCTTCTTATAATTAATAACAACTAATTGAGACTATCAGAGAATTTCAACAGGGATTGTAATTCAAGAAACTATTTTAAATGCACTAAAGAGAGACTCACCTTTAGTCTGCATTGGTGTCAGAAGCCCTTGGACCAATAACTTAGAGCATTAATTTGCCACTTCTAATTTTGTGATACATACATAGCCTAAAGTGTAGCTCACACACACTCAACACAAACCAGCTCTCTGCATGTGGTCAAATTCAATGATACAACAAAGAAATTTAAAGATCTAAAAATAAAAAGAATGTGAATTCATTATAGAAAAACAGAAAAGGCATTTCTTTATGGTCCTCCAACTTTTCTGAGTTAAGGACAAGTGAGGTTAAGTGATAAACTCACCCATATCACAGGACAGAATCTTATTTAATTGCAATGGCAATACTGATGGTGATGACGTTAAAGCCGACTACAGATTTTTCAAGAAGTTTTTAAAATTCTTCTGTATCGAAAGTCATTAAGAGCTGCAACTTGGGCCAGAGGAGAATAAGTCGTAAGTCCAGACGGTCGGTTTCATTTTTGTTTGAATTGTCCAATCCTCATTTATGATTTTTTTTCTAATGCGAAAAGTCACTACTTGGGCTTAGCTGTGATATCATCACCTTCACAGAATTTTTCAAATTTCCACAGAATTCAGTTAGAAACTGAAGGGACTGGATCATTTAAGTCATCAGCTCTTTCTGTAGACGAGTAGTATCAGCTATGCTCAAGTAGGATATATGCAGAATTTGTTCATCCTGTATACAGTACTGATAAAATGTCCAGCAAATGAGTCACGCCTGTTTTTATAGAAGTAGCTGAATTTCCCAGAGATGCCCAAAAAGGGGCTGATAGCAATCAGCCAAGTACAAATCTGAATGTTTTTTAATGCTTCCATTTCTGGTTTCTTTCTACATGCAGAGCTTTCCTACTTCTGCTGCACTGGGACTATGGGCCACAACAAATAGACAGGAGAAACCAGAGCTCAGATTATCAAGGGAAAGTTGAGACTAATAAAGTTGGTTGAGATCGAGTCTGTCTTTAGTTAAGGCAGAACTGACAAGGTCTAGAGCCAAGAGGAAGTCCAGGTGAATATAGGCCAACAGGAATAAAACCAAGTGATTCAGTTGTATAATGCAAATGGACCAATAGAGCATATGGGGCAATTTAAGGCTGAGCCATGAAGCTTCTTACATGTTTTCTGCTGAGACAAGAACCGATTGCAAGAATTTCCTGCAGTTGCGTGCAGGCAGCTGCCATTGCAGAGGTGTTAAGAGGAATAATAAAGGTTGACTAAGGGATGTGAGTCTATTTTTAGGTGAGAAAATTACAATTTCTCACTTCTGTTGCATATTTTACAAAGGGAGATCAGAAGCAAGTTGATTTCACAAGTTCAATCTATGGGGCTGAGAAAATGTTTTTCAAGAGACTTTGCAGCCTGGCTACTTCCTCCATTAAATCAAAGGGCACTCCAAAACAGCACTATAAGATTCTGTACCTATGCTCTGTGTACCTTCTCTGGAGAGAAATCAGCTGAGAAAATCTCTTTGTGCAGACCAGGCTTCGGTAGCCTGAGTCTATAGCCGAGCTTTTCTTAAGTATTAGAGGCTGCGCTGAGTTAGTCCCCGTGGGAAGTCACTTAGTTTTACCGTCCCAATCTCAATACCCTTTCCAATCTAGTTGCAAATAGGAAAAGTTGGACTTATGCAAAATCAGCAGGAGAACGTCCCACCTAAGGGTGAGGCGAATTGAAATTAAGATTGTGAAAGAGATGCCTTGAGCCTCAATCAGAAATGTTTTTAAAGAGAAAGTGTGAAGAAGGAAGACAGAAGGCTGGAGGATGCTTCATTTGTCAGACTCTATTGGCAAGAGCTGTTACATGTCCCGAAATCAGGTCACGGGTGTTGGCAGTGGTGTCTAATATAGAATGAAGTTTTGGGCATACAGTGCCCTCAGAAACAGGAAGAATATGCATGGACGTAATAGGGATTAATAATTTGATCTGGGTTTTATAAATCACCTTACATCAAAGAGCTCAACTATCGATCATGATAATGATCTCTTCTTTTTTATTCATAAGATCCTCGTGAGGTAAAGAAGGCCTACTATTATCCTAATACCAATTTAAAAACAAGAGAAATCGAGATCCAAGTAATTTAGTAATTTCCTCACACACAATGAATCAAGGCTTAAACAGCTGGTTCATAGTCTGGTGCTGCAGCTATAGCGGAAGGATCTCAATTCTGAAGAAGAAAAAGTGCCCCAGAGTTAAAAGAGTGCCCCGTTCCTCAATCGCCGTGGCTATAGTCTGTGATCCGTTTATCTTTAACGCTATTTCCTTTTTTTAAATTATGCATAGCTGTAGCTCTCCACTCGACAATATCTCTTTAAAATTCTACATATAAGCAACCAATAATGAAAAAATTGTTGGTGTTAGAAAATCATCAATGGATGCTAAAACTAGTAGGTTAATATTCAGTCAGAAAGAGGATATTTACACAATCTCAAAGTATCTCCTCACAAATTGCTTATTAACAACAAAGGAAAGAATAGCGATGATAAAATTGAGGAACCTGGTGGATACCACCTTAATCAGTGACTAAAATTAAACTCCTCAGTAATGAAACAAACCAACAAGTCCTTGATATGAGAAGGACCACAACTTACATCTGTGGTATTCCTACTGAAAAAAAAAAAAAACCAGCATAATTTGAACTTTGTCATAAGGAAATATCAGATAAGCCCAAATCAAGGAACCCCATACAAAATTACCCTTCTTCAGTCTTCAAAAATGTCAAAGTCAGGAAAGACAAAGGACTGAGGAACCGTTCTAGATTAAACAAAACTAAAATCTCTTGAAAGTGAATGTAATGTGTGATCCTGGACTGGATTCTATAAAGAATTTCATTGGGACAATTGGAGATTTTGTGTATAGACTGTGAATTAGATAATAAATTGTATTAGTGTTAAACTTCCTGATTTTAATCATTGTACAACAGTTATATGAGAGTAGAGAGTGTTCCTAGTTTTAGGAAATACAGTATTTATGGATAAAAGTCCATGATTTCACCTTCATCTTTCTCTCAAATGATTCATACAAATGAAGAGAGCGAGAGAAAGGAGTTGCTATGGCAAGTGGGGCAAAGTGTAAATAATTGGTCAATCTAGGTATTTATTTGTTGAATATTTCAAGTCTAGGAAATCTTCATAAGACTTGAGACATTCTACAAATAAATACCAAGTCCCTATTATGTATCAGAGACTGTTCTAGGCACATGGGGTATGTTGGTGAACAAACATACAGAGGTACTCTTGGGGTTTGAAAATGTTTTCTTGTGTTCCTAAGGATATCCTTAATATGGAGTTCTCCATCTAAACTAAAATTTAATGTAGGGCAGAGACCAGAGCTCTTTTTCTTGAAGGCAATCCCCTTATTTCTCAAATTCCAAAAGGAAACAAGGAGTCGAATCAATAGAACACACAGATGTCTTTACTTTATGGCTTGTTCATGTCTTGGCCCAGGCTCTCTCTGTCAAGTGACAGTTCATGTCTTATATTTTCTCCCCTCGCTAAGAAGGATTAGTTTGATCGTTAAAGTTTGTAAGTGCTGTTTGTCCATGGTTCCTATCGTGTCCTCGATCTTGAGGATACGTTGTACTCAAGCAGAGGAAAGGACCATATAAATTTAAACGCCTCTTCTTCTATCAGCTCAACTCTCTGTACATAATCTGAAGTCATTTAGAGCAGTGGTGATTTCTGGATAATTCAAAAAAGAACTGAAAAAAATCGCTTCTTACCACAAATAAAAGACACATCGTAGACACTATTTTCTCTAAACTTCACACATATTGGTCATAAATGACCTTTATTCAAAGCCCCAGTTTTGAAACTGTCTCATGAGATCAATGATCATTTGTTATAAGGTGATGAGACATGAAATTTTAATTAATTGGTAACAAGTAAATAACGAACTTGATATTAACATTATTTTTAAATTATCTATTCAGTATTTTGTAACCTTTTAAACTCATTTCTAGACGTATCCAGTTGTATATGTGTTTGTGTAATGGTTTACCAAGTGTCAATTAAGTAGCAAACTGCATTTAGTGTTATATGAGAAGCATATAATTTTTAAACTGATTTCTCATATAAATCATTCAAAACAATGATTATAAATGTAGACAATTTAGGTAGAGTGTCATTCTGGCCATACTTGCGACATTGACATATGCCTCTGTCAAAAGTTTTATGATAATTAGCATCAAAAATGATATGAATAATAATAATAATTATCGCTCAGCAAATACTTACCAAGTACCTCATGAGTGCTGTCGACTTTCCTAAATGCAGGGCACACAACAAAACATACATGATCTACGACTCCCATGAGACTTAGAGCTCAGCAAAATAATTGCTACCTATTTTTGTATTCAATAAATATTTTGAAGTGATTAATATGAGCAAAGAACTATTCTAAATCTTTATCAAGTTCAAAATTATAATCTTCATAAAAATTCTGGGAGGCATGAGGTATAACTCCTTTCATTCTACAGATGTATAAAGTGAGGTCATATAGCTAGAAAGTAGTAGAATCAGAATTTAACCAGACAGTCCAGGTCCAAAATTCATTCTCTAATCACTACACAATGATAAGCATCATCATCATCCTCATCATCACTATCAGCATCATCATTGTCATCATCACTGGCACTTATTAAATGCCAGATTTCAAACAGTGTGCTGAGCACTTCACATACCTTCTCTCATTAATGAAGCATGTGACACAGTACCTTGCATATGGTAGATGTCAGTAACTAATTGCTTAATGAATGGAGGAAAACAATGTTTCAAAATTCCAATGTGTTGTCCTTGATGATGCTGACATACATTAACCTCACTCTTCTTCTTTTGACCTTCTAAAGCATTTTCTATATATGCCACGTAATATAACATCCTTTGTTATAGCATCTCATTCTTTGATTACTTAGTGGTAATGTTACCAGACCAGTATTCTTTCAAGTTACTCAAACGTAGTGGTTGTCTTACACATCTTTTTATCTCTTAAATGTCTATCATGACATAGAATTGATGCAGAATTTAGTCTACTTTACACAAATACTTGTGGACTGATGGAATTCTATATTATGGATCATAATAGATTCTTAATTCTTGAATCCTTCCTAGAAAATGGTAGGTATAACCATCATCTTGCTAACCCAAAAGAGTTAACTGCCCTCTGTGAAGAAACACTGAGTTACCAATAAAATTTTACTCATCTTGATTTACCACTAAGTCAGGCAATCAATCTTACTTGATTCCTGTTTCAGATTCTCATCATAGATATTTCTCTCTCTTTCTCTCTCTCTCTTCCTTCTTCCTTCCCTTCCTTTTTCCCTCTTTTAAATTTTGCTTTCCTTCATCCCTATTTTTTAACAGACTGGAAAAATTCTCCAGAGGTGATCATCACAGACAGGTTTTATAAAAGCAACTGCCTTTAATCCTGAATTTCAGAAAGAACTTGATCCAGCTGTCAATTCCAAAGGAGAAAGTAGTGTTCCAGGTGACAAAATAGAAAGAGTGGAGCAAAAGTCAAAGACAGATATAACAGCTTTGCAACAACTCAGTTTATATTAGCCAGATAATGGGGAAAGGAGGAGCAGGAGAAAAATGTCCTACAAAGATGCCAGATTTATCAAGGAAGTAAATAGCATAGCTTGAGAAAGTATACCTCCCTTTCTTGTCTTATCCTCATCTCTCAGGCTCTCACCTAATCTGTGAGATCCATCATTTGGTTTTCTATTTCCAAAACATTACACAGATGTCAAAACATTTAGGAAAGCTAAAGAGTACATGAATGACTCAAGTGAATTAAAGTGGAAGATGGAGAACAACTTTCTAATAATTGGACTGTCAAGTTCTCTAATTCCACAGGTAAGAGAGCTAAGAAGTATAAAGAACTGATTTTTCTCTACATAGAGATATTATTCAGAAAAAAGAAGAAACTATAACCACTCAGCTAAGACTGGCTATACAATACATATCAATGTTTAAAAATTAAATTGACTTGTTTGACTCTGCAAAGCTGTTGGTATTTAATAATGGTAATAATAGAGATAGTACTATTTTACTATCCCATTTAATCTTCACAATAACAGTATGAGATAGGTACTATATTACTCGTTTTACAGATGAGAAATCTAAGGTGCAGAAAGATAAAATGACTTGCCCAAGGTACCTACTAGTAAGTGGCAAAGTAGAAACTGGAATGCCAGCAGTTTGATTCCTAAATGTGCAAGCTTAATGCATGCATCTCTTAAAGCACACACATCTCTACTACATGCATACTAATCACACATTGTATACCATAATTATTACTAAAAAATGCTTCAGGGGTTTTTGCCAACTTTTATTATCAGTTCCTGGCCATTTTATTCTGTTAGATCTTAACAAGACTATTTTCATCTACTTTAATCAAAAAGAGAAAATACTAGAGGTGCACTTAACTTGAGCCTTCTCTCTTTTCCTCCAGCTGTCCTGTCAATTTGTCATACAGGAATTGACTGAAGAATTCTAGACTACCATCCTTTCTTCAAGGGCTGGCAATGAAGTGGATGATGAAAGCAGCTAAGGAAATTTTCTAGAGAAATCAGGGCCTTTTGCAGGCTTTGTCACTGTATAAGTTTTATTTTAGAGATGAAATAACAAAGTCCTACGTGCATAAGAAACTTGAGTAATATCCAGATGCCAAACCCTCATTGAGTTCTTGAAGAATAAGTAAATATATCTCTTTAACGTATTGCCAGAAGTTAATCTAACTATATTGGAATTCAGCATTATTTCCTAGAAATAAGAATTCAATATATCATATATATTTATTCAGTCATACAATAAATATTGCACCTACTTTTTGCAAAGCTGTAATTAATAACGTCTGAGACCTTGCCTAGAGAAGCTCAGTGTTTGAGGGGGTGCTGAGGAGCTGGGGGATCATGGAGGAAGACATAGGAAAATACATAGTAACAATTAAATGAAATTACAATTGTAATTACAATACAATTAAATTAAGAGTGAACAGAGAAAAATTACAAGATATTATGGAATTAGAGGAGGAAGCTCTTAATCATTATGTCAAGAGTCAAGAATGGCAGAGACCCCTAAGAAGACTTTTAGAGGGGTAAATTCTGTGCAAAGACTTGAAAGATAAGTAGGTGTTCACCAGGCAAATAAGGGTAGGAAGATGGAGGATGGTTTTTGTTACTCAACAAATTAATTTAAAATTCCATTCATATTGTATATGTAAGTTAGTATCTGTGGCATGCTTATTTTGGAATAGTACTTGTTGAATGCTATTGGTAATATTGAGTTTGAGTAAATATTTATTGACAATTTATTGTTTCTGACTGTGATATGCCATCTTTCAGTCATCTCAATTGACTCTTAATCTACTATTGACTCTCTTATAACAATCAGGACTGACCATATTCAGGGAAAACAAATATTGCTAAATATTTGTAGATTATTTGGGTCTACATCCACTGAAACTCCTAGCATGATAATAATAGGTATATGACTTGTACATGATTAGTTAATGGTTGTGTAATAAATCTTATCTATCATATACACAATAATGAAGTGTTTGTCAAGTGAAATCTATCCATCCTGGCCCCATTAATTATGTATTTCTTACCACAGGTATGAGAGGTAGACCAAGAAGATTAACCACAACTGGATGGCAAGAAATTATAATTCACAGAGATATTTGGCTTAATTCACAAGTGCAAACAATGCTTTATTCAATAAATTACCTATCTCTATATACAAATCCATCATCTATCTCCAGCTTTCTCAGTCTTGGCTTTATTGACATTTACAGTTGGATAATTCTTTATTTTGGGAGAACTGTCCTGTGCATTGAGATGTTTCCTTTACCCACTAGATGCCAATAGCAAACTCCCTTCCCCCAGGTGTGACAAACGAATGTGTCTCCAGACATCGCCAAATATCTCCTGGGGAATAAAATCCCGACCCTGTTTGACAGCCACTGATCTATATTAAATCGTACAAACTTCTAAGGAAGATAGTCTAATTATCCCATATTTTACAGACTTAAAAAGAAAACTCGAAAATTCACCTACCAACACAAGTGCCCAATTATTTCCATTAACACCAATTAAATGCTTTTATGCTAATGAGACTAAAGAAAAAGTTCAAGTCACACTTATAGGCAGGTTCAAAGTTTCCTACAAATTTTCTCTATGATGAAAGACTTTTTTTAAATTATTTTTTCTAAGGTATGCTTTTTTTCGTGAGGAAAATTGGCCCTGAGCTAACATCTGTTGCCAATCTTCCTCTTTTTTTTCTCCCAAAGCCCCAGTACATAGTTGTATATCCTAGTTACAAGTCATTCTAGTTCTTCTCTGTGGGATATTGCCACAGCATGGCTTGATGAGCTGTGTGTAGTTCCGTGTCCAGGATCCAAACCAGCGAACCTGGGGCGACCAAAGCAGAGCTTGTGTAATTAACCACTCGGCCACGGGGACAGCCCTGACAAAGGACTTTTGAAGACACAGTTGTGCAGACAACAGAGGTCTCTCACGTTAAGTTGGAAAAGAACAAACTTATGGATCGGTGAAAGTAGTAGCAAAAAAAGCCAAAAACTGCAGTACATTCTAGTAAATAAAGTATTTCCTACTTCCCAAAAATGAATGGATTCGATCTAGCCATATTTAATGAATCTTCTCTTTATCAAAAAATACTTATTGAACATCTCATATATGTGAATCCCTGCTCTATGACCTATGGGGACAAGATGCGTAAATTCTAAGACATATCTATAAGGAAAGGTAAATAATTTTAGATAAAGTAAATGTGCTATCACAGGGCAGCTCTTGATTAATTACCACCTGGGTAATGAAGAAAACAATATTTTCAAAGAAGAGGAAATATTTGAGAGTTAGATACTCTGAGAAGGCTTTTTATAAGAAGTGTGACTTGAGTTACCTATCGAATAGCTAAAAGATAAAGGAAGGAAGAAATCTCAGGAATAATGATTGAGTGAACGAAGGGAAAGTCAGAATATTCTAGGAGAACTTGGGGAAGAATGGGAAAAACCTAGGGTAGAGGGAGCGTTAATAGAGGAGATTCATGAGAAATGAGGCTGAAAGGCAGATGGAATTAGACTGCAGAGTGCTGAGTTGATAAACTCAGGAATTTTGTCTTTATCTTTTAAGAATTAGAGTTCTATAAGAGATTTTTGGTGAACAATATAACACAATGAATGTAGCTTTTCAGAAGATTAACCTGGAGCTGTTCTGTAGAACCTATTATGGTGGAGGACTCAGAGATATAAAGGCCAGGGTAATCTAGAATATAACCCAGAAATAAGAATTTTTCTTTTTTTTTGAGGAAGATTAGCCCTGAGCTAACTACTGCCAACCTCCTCTTTTTGCTGAGGAAGATGGGCCCTGAGCTAACATCGATGCCCATCTTCCTCTACTTTATACATGGGACGCCTACCATAGCAGGGCATGCCAAGTGGTGCCATGTCCGCACCCAGGATCCGAACCGGCGAACCCCAGGCCACCAAAGTGGAACATGCAAACTTAACTGCTGCGCCACCGGCCGGCCCCAGGAATAAGAATTTTAACTTAGAAAGGTAATGGTTACAGTGAATAAACTATGGTGATTCAAAGAATATCTCTATAATTAAGTGGATTAAGACCCCATATGTTCATTTCAGCAATTATATTCACATTGATTCTGAACCATGCACAGTAGAACTGATTATGGTCCCGTAATCATGAAGATGGTCCAAATGATCAGATTAGCAGAGGCAGGCATGCAGCCAGTTAAGCTCCTCCTTTTCAGTTAGCTCCCTTGATGGATGTTGCTTTCTCTTTTGGTTGGTTGGTTGGTTGGTTGGTTTGTTTTTGGTACTTCAGTGGTGTGTCCTGAGGTGCTCTCTATCTTAGCGTGCAGTGGAAGTTCTCCTAAAAGCCACCTCGGTGTTATCCATTAAGCTGTGCTCTAGGGAGTATGACTTTTAAAGCTATTATCTATACAAGGAACAGAGAAATGACGGGTTGAGACTATTTTCTTATTCAAAGGCTCTGCTACCATAAGTGACATAGCCTAAACTAACTGAATGCTATGTGTAAATCAGCCTGAAGGATCAAGACAACTTCTCCACACTCCACATTGCTTGGCCGTATGTTTTGTAGGTGTTCCTGTTCTTCTCCAAGTCTCTCTCAAGTTTCTCCGCCCAACCTTTATTCTTCCATTTAAGGAAGGTAGAGGAACTAGATTAAAGTCAGTTGGTCTGCACTGAAACAGCTAAATAACTCTGGTGAGGAGCGATTTAGAACAGATAAGATGTGGCAACTTGACATATTTTCCAGGAAGTTTCTGGTCTTCATAAATGATCCTGGAGAGTGAGTTTGCTGAACTTAGTGACATGTTGCAATCAAATACATGATGCACATGATGGTAATATTGGCAATGTCTGGAATAACTTTCTACATAGATTGAATTGGAGAAGACCCACGTAGTTCCAGAAGCTCAGGAAAATCCCTCAGGCCACCCAAAGAAATGTCCCATCTGCTTACTGATGCCTGAAATTACATAGTAAGAGTTTCATTTCTTAGCCCCAAGCATTTGATTCCTGTTAAAATGCAAATCTCTTGGGCATGGCAATACTCTAAGTTGCTGCTATAGCCCAGAAAAAAAAAAAATGATTTTCAGAGACTTTGCTTTAAGCAGATTTGGACAAAGAGAGAGTATGAGGCCACTGGACTCTGGAAAGGGGTGGAACAGTACAGCCTTAGTGGATAGAGGCCAGGGAGGGGTAAGAAAAGGGAACAAAAGGAGAAGAAGAATGCAAAATACAACAGAGAGCATGTAAAAAGACCTTACTATCTTTTCTGGATCTGAGAGTTGATATTGCTACTAGAGAATGTGCTTCCCTTGCTAATTTATATCCTTTGTATTCAGGTGTTGCAGAATCAATGTATGCATATCTCTGCAGATGTGTAGCTGGGTAGGGATAGACACTCCTGTAATGTCATAAGGATGATTAATTGTGATATATCTTTACCATTTTGGGTTGTGGTGCGTAGAAATCACCCTAACCCAGCCCAGTCCCTTTTTTGTTGATTTACACTATTTCTCTTTTAAATATAGCTGCTCAGATCTAGGAAATTTCTTGAAAAATATTGTGAATTTCTCATAGGGTATGTTATATACAGAAGTATTCCAGGTTTCTCTTACTACCCTCTGAAATATCACCACTGGGTTAGTCCAAATAGAGCTGCTCACTAATATTATATTCACTAAACTATTGAAGATTGCTCTTATTTAACCTATGCAGAGTATTAATGCAAAATAAGTCATGAACAAATTCTCCAGCAACTTTCAAGTTTGTAAAAAGTGTTTTCTTTTGAAAGAAAATTTAGTCTTGTTTAGGTTGAAATCAATGATAAAACATCTATAAGGCACTGAATAGTACTTTGCATGGTTTTTTAAAAAAATTGTAATGATTTTTCAGCCATAATTTTACATTTTGCTGCTTCCCAAAACTCTGACAAAACAAGAAAACACTTGTATGTATAACTCTGAATTAAAGGAAATGCCTTTGAAGTGAGAAAAATTATTTCCATAATTATCTATTTATTCTATTTGGACTTGTATAGTTTAGATTTGTTTAAATATACTAATATCAATATGTTTTATCTATCTATCTAGATATAGTTCAGGAAAATCATGAGAATTAATTGAGAAAACAACAGCAAAAAATTTTTCTTTTTATTCCATATTCCAGCTAAATTCTCAGCTAATTGTCTGAAAATTAAAAAAAAAAAATTTATGAAATTTCAGTTTTCTCATTTGCACAGAAAGAAGTGATCAATTCAAGCATGAGTTGGTCCCCTGTCATGTCAATTTCAGCAACTTAAGTTGATATTAGGTCTCAAAGCATCTAAATCCTGAAGATTTGGAGAACCTTCAGTTTATTCTCTTTATTTAAAAGAGATGAAAACTGAGGCAGAGAGGTTGAGTGACATGCCCCAAGACTTCCACTAATGCAAGCCCTCGACGTGGTTTGCTAACTCCCTCCAGAGCAAATGTTTCCACACAATGTTCTGCCCCATTGAAAATAATAAATGTCCTTAAGATCTTAGATTTTGGTGAGTTTCAAAACATCTATGTATTTAAACTTTTACGAAACCCAGAGAATAACTAGTGAAAATTCCTAGGTGGAACAATCCAGAACGAAGAATGGAATTTCCAATTTGTATTAATTGCTAAAGGAAATTGAGGTCCAAAGAGGTCAAGTAGCCAAATTTCATACAACTAACCAATGGCAGAGTTGGAACTAGCACCATAAACTTCTGTTTAATCAACTCTGCAGTGTGGCCTCTTTAGATGCAAAACATGCAAAAAGCAAGGTATTGATATAGAGGTGGAGGATCAGTGAAGGACCAGAGCTGATGACAGGATACACTGGCTGGAGTCCACGGTAAAGAAGTCTCATGAAGAAGTGAGCAGTCATGACCAAAACTGTCCTTTAATATTGTTGAAATCATGCTGTTCAGATTTCAAATGCCAGAGATGTAAATATAGTTATTGAATGTGAACAAATAGTAAAAGCAAAAAAAAAGAGTGAGGTGGTGAAAAAAAAAAGTGAAAAACACTCAGTATGCCTTGGGCATAAAATAAATCAGACTTTCATGAAAATACCCCAAATTTTCAGACTATTAATATGCATTTCTAGGCAACTCATCCTCTCACAGTATGCAGAAGATGCAAAATCAACACTTTTGTGAACTACAGTTCTATTATAAGGGCACGTAGACCTTTTTCCTTTAAGTATTTGAGTAACTTTTCCCAAGAAAACAGAAATTCTTTCATGGATGAATAATCAGGCCACAATCAACTTTGTATCCTCTACCCCATTCCTGTATGTAGCAGAATGCCTATATATAGTAGGCTCTTAAAAAATATATTTGTTAAAGAAGTAAAGAAATCTCTCTGTGAACAGGAGTGATTCAACATGAATAATTACTTGAAAAATGAAAATTTCTGAGTGGTTATTTGCAAATGATGAAGACTGACAAAAGAAAAAAGAAGACAAGAAGAGAAAAAAAAAACCGAAGGCAATCTGTGCATAAAATATTTCACAAATTTAATCATCACAAAAATATACTGAAAGAAGTCACCCAACTTAGACATTTCTCAATAAATATATCAAGTGTCTACTTTGTGAAAGACAGATGTCACCTGGTGTCATTAGTGAACCCTCGGTGAATGAGGTGGGATGACATGCAAGGTAATAAGATGTTTGGATAAACCACAAACTTAGAAATAAGAAAAATATGGATTAAAATCTTACCTTTTCTGTTCACTCTCGACATAACCTTAAGCTACTTATTTTAAAGCTTCTAAGAGCAGTTTCAACATCTAAAGGAGGAAGATAGTACTTCAGTATAAGATTGTTGTGAGAGTTAAACAAAATAATGCACACAGAGCACCTAGAGAAATGCCTCACATGGAGTGAGTACTTGAACACCACTCTCCTTCCTTTAGTTTCCTTATTTGGAGTTACTGACAATGATAATTAAAGAGATAGCAAAAGAAGCCAAATTATCCTATTAAAAAAATGGACAAAGTACCTGAATAAACATTCTCCCAAAGAAAACATACAAATGGCCAACAAGTATATAAAAAGGTGCCTGACATCACTAATCATTAGGGAAATGCAAATCAAAGCCACAGTGAGATATCAACTCACATCTGATAGGATGGCTTTTTATCAAAAACCAACAGATAACAAGTGTTGGTGAGGATGTGAAGAAAAGAGAACACTTGTGCACTGTTGGTGAGAGTGTAAGTTGATACAGCCATTACTGAAAACAGTATGGAGGTTCTTCAGAAAATTAAAAATAGAACTACCATATGATTCAGCAATCCCACTTCTGGGTATATATCTGAAGGAATAAAAATCACTTTCTCAAAGAAATATCTGCACCCCATGTTTATTGCAGCATTATTCACAATTGCTAAGATATAGAAACAACCTGTTTATTGACAGATGAATGGATAAATAAAATGCGAGATACATATGTATAGAAATATAATGGAATATTATTCATCCATAAAAAAGAAGGGAATCCAGCCATTTGTAACAACATGGGTGAATCTGGAGGACATTATGCTAAGTGAAATAAGCCAGACAGAGAAAGACAAATATTGTGTGGTCTCATGTATATGTAGAATCTGAAAAATAAAATATGAAATTTATAGAAACAGAAACTAAAATGGTGGTTGTCAGGGGCTGAGGGTAGGACAAATAGAGAGATGTTGGTCAAAGGGTCAAACTTTCAGTTAGAAGAAGAATAAGTTCTAGGGATCTAATGCACAGCATGGTGACTAGAGTTAACAATACTGTATGGTATACTCGAAATCTGATGAGAGAGTAGATCGAGGTGTGTTACCACCACACACACAAAACGATAACTATGTGAGGTGAAGGATTGGTTAACTAACTTGACTGTGGTAATCATTTCACAATGTGTAGGCATATCAATTGTCATGTTGTATATCTTAACTATATACAGTTTTACTTGTCAATTATACTTCAGTAAAGCTGAGGAAAAAAATAAGTAAGGAGATGCATGGCTATTATGTGCCCTGAGACTACTTGACTCAGAAATGAAAACTCCATAAATTAGGATTAAACTCTCTGTGCTTCTATCTCAGTTCTCTCTAGCTCATAAAAGATAGCTGTACACTACAATGAAAGTGAATATTTCCAGAAAGGCACAAGACCTTTACAAGATATATTCCTATTGCCCCAAAGGAGGTGACACCAAGGGAAGACGGAAGTGTTGACAGTCAGTGTGTTCTTACCAGACCCCTGAGAACTGCTCTTCAGCCCACTCTCACCCAGCTGTGGCAGAATGTTAGTGGAATATGGCAGAGATGGGCTAAATATTCATCAGTCCTTTTGCTCTTTTTCCTAGGCACTAGGTGGACTACATTGCCCAGCCTCTCTTGCAGTTAAGTGTGGCTAAACAAATGAGTTTTGATGCATTTCTAGCTAATGGAATATGAGCAGAAGTGCTTGGGACCCCTTCCAGCCCCACGAAAGCTTTCTTAAACTCCATGTTCTTTCTCCTTCAACCAACTGATGCGGATGCATGTAGACTTTGAAAGCCATGAAGAGAATGATCCTGGATCTTGACTTACTGATTAAGAGAGCTGCCAAGTAATCTGGACGTGAACAAGAAATAACAGCTGGTTGTGACCCTACACAAATTTAGGAGGGAACTATTTTTCTTGGTCACTACTCAAATGTGAGTATGGCCAAACAAGCTATGTGAGTAGATAAGAACCGGCTGCCTTAAAGAATCCAAAAAGGAAGGAAGGGAGAATCTTTCCTAGTTTGGGCGGTCTTTTGTCAGTGTTCACTTCAACAGGACAGGGAACGAGCAACGACAACAATAGAACAATTTGAAGACACGAAAAGCATGCCCAGCCTCTAAATATCGCCTCAGTTCCACCCAGTAGACTTTTAATTTACCATGTTGAGATTTTAAGAGAAGAAGAGATAAGTCTCTCAATGAAAATGCCCTTGTTTTTCATTCCCCACACTTGGTAGGCACCAAATACATACTTATTGAATGAAAGATGAATGAGGATGACTCTCTCTCAAAGCTGTCTCAATGTCTATCCCCTGAAATAGAAAGCAAAACTGTTTTTATTCACAAATGAATACACTTGTCACATTCGTGACAGTCTAGGGATAATAAAACTCAAGTGGTGGGTGATTAACACCACAGGGCATTCCAGGTGGGGCAGTGTTCAGCGGCCAGCTCCAACGGTGTCTCTCTCTGTCCAAGAAGCATCAGGTACAAAGAGGGCAGACATCAGGGGGCCAGCCCCATGGCGCAGCAGTTAAGTTCACATGTTCTGCTTCATTGGCCCAAGGTTCATTGGTTCGGATCCCGGGTGAAGACATATGCACCAGTTGTCAAGCCATGCTAAGGTAAGAGTCCCACATATAAAGTAGAGGAAGATGAGCATGGATGTAGCTCAGGGCCAGTCTGCCTCAGCAAAAAAGAGGAGGATTTGCAGCAGATGTTAGCTCAGAGCTAATCTTCCTCAAAAAAAAAAAAGAGGAGCAGAAAAAAACTTTTTAAAAAAAGAAGGCAGATATCAGAAGGTAGGACAGTTAAGGAATACACTGCCAGTGGAGAGAGTGTCTAAGAGTAAAGCTGAATTTCTCCTTCAAAATTTAGCCTCCAAATGGCGCTGACAGTGATAAACAAATTGAAGTAAACCCAATCAAATAAGCCCTGAGTTTGTGTAGCACAACACTGAATTCAGGCCCTAATGTGCAATTAATGCCATTAATAACATTGCACATAACTTGTATTAAAAGTGAAAAAGGGATAAAGAAATTTCCTTAGGAATGTGTATTCCGCAAAATTCTTTGATCTTAACATTCTAAATCCAGGGCTTTAGAATTTAAATTTATTTACTTCCCCAAACTGTAAAATGAGTAGAGACTATTCCAACAAATGATAATGTGGATTGATGAACTAATAAATATCAGGTTTTCAGTTTATTTGAAAGAAAGAAGAAAGACCTTGCAAATGCAAAACTATTGATATACAAAGGAAATGATAAATGCTCTACTTCCGGATGCTTATTTGTGGATAGAAAACATGTGATTGCTTTTCTTTTTTCTATATTATTTATAGTTAGAGGAAGTTAGCAACACACCAAATGCAATAGGTCACTCTTCAAAATTGACTCGTTTCCACTTTAGCAACAAGTCCTTGAACTATGGAAATTCTACAAGCTGGTCAATTTGTTCTCAGAACCAATTCTAAAACGAATCGGTTGGAAGCACAGATGTAAAAGATTCAAACGCTGAACTGAATCCAAAAATATTACAACAATCACTTTCATTTTGCCAGATTCAGCTGGCTGCTTTTGATGACTTTATGCTTCTCCCTGGAACTTGTGATCAGCTCTGACTCTAATACATAACGATGAGAGTCAATAATTAGCTCTCTGATACCACATTACACCAAATGCCTTGAATTTTTGTTATTAAATACTGTGGACAAAGACTGATAGCTACCATGTCATTCAAGAATCAGCCGGATCTGATACCTACCTGCAGCTCTAACTGCGTCTTCCGTTCCCTCTCATACCCGCTCTGCTTCAGTCATTCTCTAAGCATCATACTGTAGTTTCCAGATGTGCTCTGCTTCCTCAGCTCTGCCTTTATACCTATTACCTCTGCTTCCCTAGAGTACCTTTCTTGTCCTCTGTTTTATTAACTCCTACTAGTTCTTGAAAGTTTCTCCAAAACGTCTTCTCAAGGAAACCTTCTTGAGCAGACAGTATAGAAGTGTGTCTCCTTTCATAACACCAATCTGGTTCTGTCATAGCACCAATCACAACGTGTAGTAATTACTTATTAGTTTGACAGTAAACTCCTAAGGTACCAATAGAGCTCATTTAAATCATTTTGAGTGAATTAATGAATGATGGCAGAAAGCCAAATTTTAAATTCATCTAAAGTATCATAATAAACTCAATAATAAATCGAAATGAAATTGTTGGATTATGTGAACCCGTGAAGGATACCCACCAAGCCCAATACCCAGAATACAGAATGTATAAATGTTCAATGAATGAATGTAATCATATATTTTATTAGATGTGACATTATTAGTACTACCAACAGTGATGCAAAAAGTGAGGCAATCCCCCCAACTCTATTGCATTAATACATTAACTCTTCCCGATATTTTGTTCAATTTTCCCTTTGCAAAAACACACATCTACAAATCTTATACCAAGGAGTGGTTTTGATTTTTGACACTCTACTTTCATTAAAAACTTCTTGAACCAAAAATATCTAAGCATTCTTAAAAGTAGAATTAGGAAACTTTGCATCATGGTAATTTCTATCCATTATCAGATCCATTCGTCCACTTATCTCATCAATTTTTGTTGAGTGTTCAGTGCACTGTACTAAGCTGTGTAGGAATAAAATTGTGAATGAGACACATAGTCTTTCTGATCATGGCATTTACGTGTTGAAAGGAAACAAAGAAAAGTGAGCACACCTTCAGAATATAGTTGATAGCTATAAAGAAAGGTGAAAATCTTTACCCAAACTAGGGAATGCCTCCACTTCTAATGTCCAGTCAACCAGTCTATCACTGAGTAGAAGTTAGACAAGAATGGAAGCAGGTAAACTAGTTACAGAGCTGTTTTAGTAATTTGAGTGGAACAGGAATGACTGGGTTCTCTATACGTTAGAAGGTGAGATGAGCAGTGTTAGGTAAGTGTCTAAGTGAAGGAAACAAACATGCAAGGATGATACCTAGAATTCTAAGCGAGTGAACAGTAGTATTACTATTCATTGAAATGAAACAAAATGAGAAAAGCGTGTCTTGTAGTTAGCAGGGAGCAGAGTTGAAGAGTTCAGTTTCGCATATATTAACCTACATATCTGTGGAAGATCCAAGTGGAAATATCCAACGTGCAGCTGGATATATGGATCTGAAAGGTTTATAGCTGATCGCCTCCAACTTATGGAAAACAATTGAAGCCGTAAAAGTGAATGTAATCTCCTAGTGAGAGTATACAGTGCAAAGGGAAAAAATGGCCTAAGATATAATCTAGAAATATTTACACATAAAATATGCACGGAAGAATAGGGACCCCCAAACATTACCTCAGACAGGTAATAGTGGTATGAAGCAAAACAAGAAAAAATTGTATTTCAAGAAGAAATGTCATTTGAGAGCTAAAGTTTGATAACTCCTGAAAATGATTCATTGGTTCTAGCAACAACGTGGGTGTTGATGTTGTTGGCAAAAATTAATGGAATAGTAAACTCGTTGGAGGAAAAGAAATCTTTACCACAAAGAGATTCAAATCTACTGGGGAGTCAAGACAATATAAAGCTATTCAAATAATTTTAAAATGGAGAGACATTAATGTAATTAGTGTTAATATGTTAGTAGGGGAAATCCTTCTGAATCATATATTTGGGTGACAATATAACCTTGTGGAAGAAGCACTGGGTTCGATTTCAAATCTCAGCTCTTCTACTAGCCAGCTGTGTTACTTTGGTGCATTGCTATTTGAGAGCTTCAATTTTCTCATTTATAAAATACGCATAATAATACCAACCATGCATGGGTATTTGAAAAATTAAAGTATGTAAAAGCCCATAACATAATGCTTAGTAGAATTTGGGCCCTAAAGAATGTAGATGAGTATAAATTATTAAAGTAAATGGGTCTCAGACAGCGGGCTGAGTAAATGGACTAAGAAAATCAAACAGGAATTGGAAAGTTGTTTGGAACTTGGGAACCATACTGTGTAAGCGGAGCAGAGAATTGGAGACTAAGAGAAATCACAGCGGGAAGAAGGCTGAGGGACCCTTGACTACTGAGATGAAGATTTTAGATTTTAGATAGAAAGGAAGTGAACGCCTAAGAGAATGATTAAATATAGACTCGTAAGGCTGAAAGCTCCTTGCCACTGGTTGTAAATCTCTTTGAAGTCAGAAAATTTTAAGGATTTAGCAACAAAACCATCATCTTGATCATCATCATCACTGTCATTATTACAACTAATATTTCTTGAAAGCTTTCCATGCAATATCTCATGAAATCCTCATCACAATCCAATGAAACATGTATTGCTATTCTCCTCATTTTAAGATAAGAAAACTGAGGCTTAGAGCACTCATTTCATCCAAAGGGCACAAAATCAGTAAAGAGGAGCCCCAGAAAGACAAAAGCTCCCTGCAATGCTGCTTCAAGGAAGGGGTATATAGAGAAAAATTATGAAGATAGTACAGGGAGTTCCCATATAACCTTCACCAACTTTCCTCCATTATTAATATCTTACATCAGGATGGTACATTTGTCACAGTTAATGAAGCAATATTGATACATTATCATAATTACAATCCATAGTTTATTCAGATTTCCTTGGTTTCTATCTAATGCTGTTTTTCTGTTTCACAATCTCATCCAAGATACCACACATTTGGTCATCTTTTCTCCATAACCTCCTCTGGTGGTGACAATTTCTCAAGATTTCCCATCATTGCAGGTTTGTCTTTTTTGAGCACTTTTATGCTTTCTGGAACTACAAGATGCTCTTGGTTCATCTTGCGTATTTCATGCCCCAGTCCTAGAATCAGCTATTTCTCCAACAAGCCCTATTTCCATATATTTGAGAATGAAATTAGAAACAAAGATCTAGGCACTAGGTACATTTTTTGCTACTGGAGTGTCATTGCTTCCAGACCCTCTAAGCTGTCAGAGCAAGGAAATAATATGCATGTATACTAATCTGTATACGTACACATATCTCATATACACATAACAAATTTTTCTATATGTAATCATCTGTATCTGTATTAAGCCCAAATGTGCTCATACTGATGTCTATGATTCTAATGCATCACCATATGGATTATTCCAGACTTCTTCCCTTGCTAATTTGTAATCTCCTACTTCATCAAGGAGAAATTTGGTTTGCAGTATACACATAGAGTGTTTCAGAATTGTTAATCCATACCCCACTGAGAAAGAACTTTATCGATTAAAGTACAGTACATATGTACAGTTCCTTTTGCCTTTAGTTTTACAGACCTCATTCATTCTCAAATTTACTTAGGTCAGCACTTTCTCCTCTCCACCTTCAGTGAAGTTGTTTCATACATTTCTAAAACAGAGTCTTTTGTGACATTCTGAATTTTGTGCTGGGATCTCCTGACATCCTAAATGATTTTTTGGCATACATTAAGTTTCTCTCTTTTTATTGTAAGCTGCTTTGAGTTTTGACAAATATATTGTCATGTATCAGCCATTAAAGTATCACACAAATTTGTTTCACCTCTTTGAAATATCCTCTGTGCATCACCTATTCAACTTACCTACCGAAAAGCCCCTGGAAACAGTTGATCTGTACCATCTTTATAGTTTCACCGTTTCCAGAATATAGTATGAAGAGAATTACACAGCCTGTTCAGACTGGCTTCTTTCACTTAGCAATATGCATTTATGATTCATCCAGTGTACTTCAGTTTGTTTATCCAGCCATATGTTAGAGGATGTTTTGGTTGCTTCTAGTTTTGGGCAATTATGGATGAAGTTACTATAAACATTTGTAGGCACGTTTTTGCGTGGACCTAAGTTTTCAAATCGGTTGGGTAAATACCTAGGAAAAAGATTGCTGGATCTTATGGTAAGACTATATTTTGCTTTATTAAAAATTATCAAACTCTCTTCTGGCATGGTTTTACCTTTTTGCATTCCCACAAGCAATGAATGAAACTTCTTGTTGCTCTGCATCCTTGCAGCAATTGGTGTAAACATTTGGCAGAGCAAGCAGCAGCAGGTGAGGGAGGGTGTAAGAGTTAGCCATTAGCATAAGTGGGTAGTGATGTCTTGTTGTTGTTATGCATTTCTCTAATGGCAAGTGATATTGAGTATCATATCATGTGCTTATTTACAATCTGTAAATCTTTTTTTGGTGAGGTATCTGTTCAAATCTCTTTTTGTTTGTTTTCTAAATGTTAAGTTTTAAGAGTTTTTTGTTTATTTTGCATACAAGTCCTTCATCAGATAAGAGTTTTGCTGAAGTTTCTAATTTTAAAAGTCCAATTTAGCATTTTTTTTCTTTCATGGATTGTGCTTTTTGTGTTGTATCTAAACACTCATCACCAAACCTAAGGTCACGTAGATTTTTTTTCCTATGTTTTCTTCTAAAAGTGTTATAGTTTTGAATTTTACATTTAAATCTATGAAACATTTTTATTTAAGTTTTCAAAAGTCTAAGGTTTGTATCTAGTTTCCTTTGTTTATATATGGACATCTATTTGTTCTAGCACCATTTGCTGAAAATATTCTTTCTGTATTAAACCGCTTTTACTCGTTTGTCAAAGATCATTTGACAATGTTTATATATGCCTATTTATGGGTTCTCTATTTATTTTCATTGATCTATGTGTCTGTTCTTTCACTAATACCACACTGTCTTGATTAATGTACGTTTAGAGTAAGTTGTGACATTGGGTGGTGTGAGTCCTGCAATTTTATTCTTCTTCACATTGTGTTGGCTATTCTGGCTCTTTTGCCTTTTGATATAAACTTTAGAGTCAACTTGCTGTTATCTAAAAGGGCTGTTGGGATTTTTATTGGAATTGCATTGAACACATAGATAAAATTGGGAAGAACTGATATCTTAACAATATTGAGTCTTCCAATTCATGAACGTGGAATATCTTTCCATTTATCTTGACTTTTCTACTTCTTTCATCAGTGTTTTGTAGTTTTCTGTGAGGAGATACCATACATATTTTGTTAGATTTATACCAAAGTGTTCCATTTTTAGGGTGCTAATTGCAAATGGTATTTTTAAATATTTTATTTATTTTTTTGCTGAGGAAGATTCTCCCTGAACTAACATCCATTGCCAATCTTCCTCTTTTTGTATGTGAGCCACTGCCACAACATGGCCACTGACAAGTGGTGTAGGTCTGCACCTAGGAACTGAACCTGGGCCACCAAAGCAGTGCATGCTGAGCTTACCCACTAGGCCATGGGGGCTGGCCCATAAAAATTTTAAGTTTCAGTTGTTTATTGCTGATATATAGGAAATCAATTGACTATGTATAATAACTTTTTATTCTGAGAATTTCCCATACTTATTAATTTCAGGAAATTTTTGTAGATTCTTTGGGATTTTTTAATGTAGAGAATCCTGTCATCTGTGAATAAAGACAGTTTTATTTCTTATTTTCATTTTGTATGCCTTTTATTGTCTTTTCTTGTCTTATTGCACTAGCTCAGACTTCCAGTACAATGCTATATGGGAGTAGTGAGAGAGGACATCCTTGACTTTTTCTCTATATTAGGGTGAAAGCATCTCACCACAAAGTATGATGATAGCTGTAAGTTTTGGTAGATGTCTTTTTCAAGCTGAGAAATTTCAACTTTATTCCTAGTTTGCTGAGAGTTTTTAATCATGAATGTGTCTTGGATTTTGTCAAATTCCTTTCTCCAGCAATTGATATAATCAAATGATTTTTTTTCTTTAGCCTGTTGATATGGTAGATGACATTGCTTGATTTTCAAATGTTGAGCCAATCTTAGATACTTGGAATAAATTCTAATTAGTCATGGTATATAATATTTTTATATTATTGGATTCAATTTGCTAATATTTTATTGAGAATGTGCATCTCTATATTCATGAGAGATATTGATCTATTTTCTTGGTTGGCTTGGTTAGAGGTATATCAGGGATATATTAAGATATTTTTTAAATCATATTTTCAGAAATCTTTTCACAGAATCAATATCTGGTTTCTTCATTTTTTTCTATTATTTTTCTGTTTTCAATATCATTGATTTCTGCTCTAATTTTATTATTTCTTTTCTTCTCTTTGCTTTAGGCCTAAATGGCTCTTCTTCCTCTAGTTTCCTCAGGTGGAAGGTAAGATTATTGATTTTTTAATCTCTCTTCTTTTTGTCTATAATTATTTAATGCCATAAGTTTCTATTTGAGTACTACTGTCACTATATTCCACAAATTTTGATTTTTTTTTATTTTTATTTAGTTCAAAATATTTTTATATTTCTCTTGATACTACTTCTTTGATCCATGGGTTATTTAAATGTGAGCTTTTTAAATTTTTTGATATTTTGGTATTTTCCCCATCTTTCTGTTATTGATTTCAACCCCATTGTAGTATAAGAACACACTTTTTATAATCTTCTATTTTATTAACTTATTAAGGAGTGTTATGCCCCAGAATATGGTCTGTCTTGGCAAATGTTTCACATGAGCTTGCAAAGAATGTGTTTTCTCTTCTTTTTGTGTGGAGTCTTATGCAAATGTCAATTAGATCAAGTGATTGATAAGGTTGTTCAGCTCATCTACATCCTGCCCGATTTTCTGCCTGCTGGATTTATCAATTATTGAAAGCGGGGAGTCAAATGGTCTGACCACAATAGTGGATCTGTCTATATCTCCTTGAAGTTCTTGTTAGGTGCATTACAGATTTAAGATGGTTATATCTTTTTGGAAAATTGACACCTTTACAACTATATAATCTCCCTCTTTATTCCTGATCATCTTTATTCTGGAGTCTGTTTTATCTGCAATTAATATAGCTACTACAGCTCCTTTTGATTTGTGTTGGTATGATATATCTTTCTCCTTCTCTTTACATTTAACTTAAGTCTTTTTTTATTTAATGTCAGTGGACCTTATTTTTTTTAATCCACTTTGACAATCTTTGTCTTGTAATTGGCTTATTTAGATCATTCACATTTAAAGTGATTATTAATGTAGTTGGATTAATATCCATCATGTTTCTACCTGTTTTCTATATGTTGCATTTGTTCTTTCTTTCTTTTTTCCCTCTTTCTCTGCCTTCTCTGGTTAAACTAAGCATTTTATAGATTCCATTTTATCTCCTTTTTTATGATAGCAAATATACTTCTTTAAAAAATTTAGTGATCACTGTGGAGTTTACAATTTAGCATTTTATCTAATCTAAGTCCATCTTCAAGTAAAACTCTACTGTTTCACCTGTAGAGCCAGTATCTTTCTTTCTTTTCTTTTCTTTTTTCTTTTTTTTTTTTTTTTTTTGCTGAGGAAGATTCACTCTGAGCTAATATCTGTGCCAATCTTCCTCTATTTTGTACATGGGTCGCTGCTACACCATGGCCACTGATGAGTGTTGTAGGTCCATGCCCAGGAACCAAACCTGGGCTGACAAAGCAGAGCATGCCAAACTTAATCATTAGGCCATGGGGCAGCCCCTGCCAGTATCTTATAACAGACCATTCCAAAGTCCTCATTCCTATCCTTTTGACCTTCATTTCACTTATCCATGTGCTATAAGCACACAATATATTGTTACTATTATAACTTTAAGTAATTATCTTTTAGTGCAATTAAAAATAAGAAAAATTGATGATATTTTGCCTTCATTTATCCCTTCTCTCATGCTCTTCTTTTATTTATCTAGATGCAATTTTCTTTCCTAAATCATTTCCTTTTGGTTAAAGAACTTAACTTTTTTGTTCAATGTTATTGTCTCCACAGAGCGTATTATAGGAAATGGCATTTTGTTAGTGCTCAATCATTATTTTGTGACTACTGAGCAAATCTTTTAAATGATAAAAATGTATTATCACATTGTGTTATTGTATATTTACAACTATCATTACCTGTCTACTCCCAACAGACTGTAAGTTCCACAAATATAGAGACCATATATTTGTATATCTAAGTCACAATGTCAAGTGCAGTATCTGACACAACTCGATAAATGTTTGTTGAATTGAATTGTTACTGTAATATAAATATTAATAAATGTATATATGCAAATAAACTTCTTAATAGCATATATACTTTTCATTATTACTTAGTGCATTATTATAATATTATTATTACATTAATATAACATTAATGTTACTCTAATTTGCTGAATGGCCCTCATGGAAAAGAAAAGCTTAGAGTACTTGTCTGCAATTGCAAGCTTGGCCTGGAAACCAAGAGTGGACATGACTAGTAACAGTTCTTTATATTTGCCTATCATTTGTAGTTTTGTGAATAGTTTCAAACACATTAGCCCATTAAGATCGCATGGGAGCCATTAGCTTTGTCTCCCTTTCATAAGCGTGCTTTATTAGGTGATACACTTCTTTTCCTCTATATGTTTCAGCCTCTATTGCCACGTGGGAAAAAATTGATTAAAAAAATTGAACCTGCATATGAATCTTGTGATTTCATAGCAATCAGGAAATTCTTGTTACAACAGGGGAGCATTATCAGCCCTACATAAATTATCCCTCCAAACATTAGAAATGATCTATATAATTGCTGCTTTAATTTTAACATATTTAAATTTAATATTACAATTGAATTACAGAATTTTGATAACAATTTGTTTGATAAGACTGTTGCATGGATTTGACATTCCTAGCAGGGCTTATCTATTTATGGGTCCTCTAGGGAGTAAAGAGAATTGTACCTGAGCAAATTTAATAATCCATGCTATAAATAAGTGCCTACAAATCTAGTATTAAAATATATTTTGTGGCAATTTCTACATAATGACCTAGAAGTAATAATTTCCCTTTGAGTTGCTCAATAAAGATATCCTCCTCAAAATGAACAATTGTTTCTAAAGGACACTATGATTTTTTTTTAATTTAGTAACTCAGTAGTCATTGTAAGTCCAAAACTTCTTGAAGGTTGAAGGTTGTGCTTCTCTGGATGGTAGGCAGGGTCATCTCTGGTGGTATCCCTGATCCAGTCAAGGCTGAATTAATCACCTTCTTTCTGAAATACAAGCAAGCAAGGAGTTTTTTCTTTGTTATAGCCATGAAGCATATTAATGATGCTTCTGTATTGAAAATAGTGAATACTGATGATAACAGTCAAGAATAACCCAAAAATTAAGGGGAGATTTCAAAAGGTGGCTAATCCTATGGTCAATATCCTTCTAATGTTACCTTGAAGAGAACAAGAAAGAAAGAAAAAAAAACTTGAGTAAACCCTAGAGATGATTGCAAATGAGGAGATTACATACTCAAGACTGGAAAGTTAAAAACAGAAAAATTGCAGATGGATCTTGAGAGTTTAAGATGGAAAGAAAATCAAGTGAATGAGATTTAATTTAGATAGACAAAATGCCTTTATTTAAGAAGAATAATGCCAACGGGATTTATAAATCAAGAGAATACCAATTAGAAGCCAAAATAGAAGAGAAAAACCACAGAAAAGTGGTGTTTTAATGTCAAAGGCTGTAACTAAAGATTTTATTTTGGCAAAATTATTATAAATAATAATGAATCAATATAATATATAATAAATAAAAATAAATAATAAAAGACAAGTATGGAGCACATATATAGAATTGTCAAAATTCAATGGGGTATGAAAACAAACACCCCAATAAATAATAAGCCCAAAATTTCATAGACATTTCTCCAAGGAAAGTGTATAGATGGCAAACAAACTTGTGAAAATATGTTGACCATTGTTAACCATTAGGAAAATAAAAATAAAAATACAGCGATGTACTTCTACATACCTATTAGAATGGCTAAAAATAAATAGCTGTCTGATCACACCAGGGTTTGACAATCCTGTGGAAGACTGGAGTTCTCATTCCTGTGGCAGGAAAATAAAATGGTTCAACCTTTATGCAAAACAGTTTGGCAGTTTCTTAAGAAGGTAAACATCCACTTTTCATATGATCCAGCCATTCCACTTCTACGTATTTACCCGAGAGAAACCAAAACGAATGCCCACACAAAAACTTGCACACAAATGTTCTTAAAAGTTTTAATTATTATCACTCCAAACTGGAAATCACCCGAATGTCCATCAACTGGTAAATGGATAAATTACGGTATTTCCATATAATGGAATACTACTACACAATAAAAAGGAGTGAACTACTGATACACACAACAAACAACAAGATGGATGAATTTCAAAATAATTATACTAAGTCAAAGAAGCCGGACAAAAAAGCATACAAACTGTATTATTCCATTTATATAAAAATTTTAGAAAATGCATGCTAAGCTATAGTGACATAAATGTGATCAATATTTATCAAAGGATGAGGAGAAAGTGGTGAGAAGGAATTATAAATGGGATAAGCAAGTTTTGGAGGTGATAGATATGTTTACTCTCTTAAGTGTGGTGATGGTTTCGTCGGTGTATACATATGTCAAAACTTACTAAATTGAACATTTTAAATGTGCAGTTAATTGTTGCCAAGAATCTCTAAGTAAAGCTGCTCTTTTTTGAAATATATTTCAAACTAACAAATTATATGACTTAAAAAATAATCTATGTAAACTTGATTATGCATTGAGAATTGTGTAGTCTCTTCTGGGTTTAGTTAGGAAAAATTATCTCCTGAACTTAGTGCCATCTGGAAAACTTTTTTTAAATGCCATGTGAAGAGCATCTTAATAGATCATATATGGTTACAAAAGAAAAAGAAGCAATCACTGGTTTTGTCAGTTGATTTGACAAATCTTTTGATTTGTCAACTGTCTATGCTACTGTTCCTGGTTAATAAATCAAACACTAATCTGAGTGTTGCTATGAAGATATTTTGTAAACGCAATTAGTGTTTATGATCAATTGACTTTAAGCGAGGCAGATTGTTCTAGATGATCGGTGTGGGCCTGATTAAATCAGTTGAAAGCCATAAGAGCTGTACCTCGGCTTCCTTAGAGAAGAATAGATTCCATGTTGGACAACAGCTTCAGCCCATACCTGGGGTTCGAGTTCATCCCTGCCTGCCCTATGGATTTTGGACTTGCCTAGCCAACTCCCATACAGCATAAACCAATTCCTTGCAATAAATCCTTTTTTTAGAAGAAAAAAAACTTTTTCTTATTGTGGTAAAGTATTCATAATATAAAATTTACCATTTTAACTATTTTCAAATGTATAATTCAGTGGCATTAAGCACATTCACAATGTTATGTAACCACCACCACCATCCCTCTTCATAACGTTTTCACCATCCCAAACAGAAACTCTGACCCTGTTAGACAATAACTCCCCACTCATCCTCCCCCACCCCCTGCTAACCTCTGTTCTACATTCTGTCTCTATGAATCTGAGTATTCTAGGTATCGCATATATATCTAATCATACGATCTTTGTCCTTTCGTGTCTTGCTTGTCTCATTAAACATAATATAATAAATCTCCTAAATTATATCTCCTACTGGTTCTGCTTCTCTGGTTGAACCTTAACTGATACATATAGAATACCCATAAATAAACTAATTCATTCAAGACACTGCTTTCCCTGACCAGCCCATCCCATAACACTCTTTCTAGGCAGAATCAATGGCGTCCTCTTTGCCTCTCCATGTTCCTTATACATATTCTGTTACAGCAACTCTTGGTTTGTATATCCCTCTTCCCCTTTGATTGCGAGCTTTTTTGTTGTTGTTTAAAGATTTTATTTTTTTTCCTTTTTCTCCCCAAAGCCGCCTGGTACGTAGTTGTATATTCTTCGTTGTGGGTCCTTCTAGTTGTGGCATGTGGGATGCTGCCTCAGCGTGGTTGGATGAGCAGTGCCATGTCCCCACCCAGGACTCGAACCAACGAAACACTGGGCCGCCTGCCTCGGAGCACGTGAACTTAACCACTGGGCCACGGGGCCAGCCCCTGATTGTGATCTTTTTAAATCTTATTCATCCTTATTCTCCCAGCACCTGACGCATTCTTATTGAAATTTAATTAATTAATTAACCCATGTTAAGTAAGTGACTCAACACATCAGTATCTTCTCTCCTTTGGGAGATTTGACTTTTATGTCTTGCAAGAGCAGCTGTCTTTGTATATAGGGTCCCAGAAAATTGTTTGTTCCTGTGTGTGACAATCATAATTTAAATTTTAAAAGATCACTCAAAATTCAAATTATCTATGCTACTTGGCTACAGTTACTCAACAATCCTGAGCTGAAGCACATAGTGTTCTCAAAACACCTGTGTTAGTATTCATTTCCCAAAATACACACCACACTACACTTTGCCAAGGACTTGCTACAACATAAATTCTAGAACATTCCTGTACTGATTCCAGGTCACCATGTAATTCTTGCTTTGCTAATGATAAACTCTGCCTTTGAACTTTGCCACAACAATGCCATCTGAAGTCTTCTAAAACATTCAGACAGTAGTTGTGAAAACTGGGAATAGCCCAGAGGCCTTTTATACCACCAAATAAGTATGCTTCTTATTGGATTTTTTATTTAACCTTTGGGAGATGGCAAATAAGACATATGAGTTAACATATGAGTTAAATATGAGGCACAACATATGAGTTAAATAGCAGCTTCAGTTGCTGGTGCTGTGACTGACTGTCCATCACTAAATGTTTATGCTCCTTGGTCTAATCATGATTGAAATATTCCGGTTCGCTTATTGATTTAAGCTAGAAAACCTTTGATATAGGGCATAGGCGATCTTACTTGTCAAGTTAATGTCTCGAGAATACTAGGAGGAAAATTTTATTTGTAATGAACTTGCCTTTCTATGCCTCTTCTTAAGAACTAATAATGAGGAAAATCTAAGTCTTTACTGCATGACCTACGTGGCATTGAAAAACAAGACAAAAGCAATGTAAACCTTCTATACTTTATTTCCATTTCTCTTTCGTTCAGGCCCAATTCTTCCCGTGTGTGTGTGTGTGTGTGTGTGTGTGTGTGTGTGTGTTGCATTGTTTGCTGAATTGAGAAACTTTTACAAATTCTCTGAGATAAGTAAATAACACCATGGAAATCAATAGGAATTTTCTATGCTGCTTTCGAAAAGTAAGAATCCAGCAGAGTATCCTTCTTACAGAGCTTATCTAAGAAAAGTTGGTCAGATCTCTTTGTCATCAATGTCACATCTGAAAATCTCCCCTTTACTGTAATTGCCCTACCAGCTCTTAACAGAAAAAATATCCAGCGTAGTAAGCACAGAGTATCTTAAAAGGATATGCACACAGATTGTGTTTGTGTTTTATAATGAAATTTCACTCTATTGTCTTTCAAAAGAATTTACAGTTTTGTTTATTTAAACTCATCCTAAGACATCATTTTAAAAAATGCTGTCATCTTCACTTCTTTCTCCCAGAATGACAATTGTCCCATGGAGACTCACCTTCTTTCTATGCTTTATTTATTTTCATCTACAAAAATCTACAAACAACTCAGGTTAATGTTTTGGCTGTATTTTTTGTGGGGCTTTTTTGTTTGTTTGGTTTTTACGTAACAATAGGGATTTATTTTTGTTAACATCTGGAAAAGACTCCTGGAGATTACAATTTAAAGTTGATGATCTTATAAATGACCAAGTCTCTATTTTCCTGAGTGCTGTGTAATTCTTATACTTTCCAGAAAGGATAATTGTGCACCCTAAGTATCCCAATGATTATGTTCTGATTTATGAGGCAGAAATGTAAAACTATTGTTTTAAATTTAAAGGGTGTGTTTCGACAGCTTGTCAATGTTTGAAGTGAGAAAACTTAAATCTATCGAGGTACCACACTACCCAGTTCAGGACAGGTGGGAATTATCTTAACAAGTACTAATTATGAGCGGATAGGACCATTATCTTCTCTAGTGAACTAAAGAAAAAGAATGGTCAGATCTCTGTCCTCCGGCTTTATCAGTTCAAGTCAGAAAGCCATATATCAAAAGTCGAGGGAGACTTCAAATATTTCGCTATCAAAGAATGGCTGTGGAGCACAGAGTAAATTGACTTTATGCTGAATTCCTATCTGTAGCCTTCTATTTAAATAGGTCTCATTGTGATAGCAATGACAACAAATATCAACAATTTGCCCTTTCCAATATCATTTCTTTTTACTTTTTGTATTTCTCTTCTTTGGTCTTTCCCCTGTTTGCCCAAGCAACTCTGCAGTGCGCTTGCTCTTTTTCTTAGCTCTTTATCACACAGTGATTGTGATAAACACACACTGAGTATCTCCAGTGGACATAACACTTTACTAAACCCTACAGATACATAACTCAAAATGGAGAAGATTTCACCCTTGACTCCTAGGAACTTAGCTTATAACTAAAGATTCCAGACAAAAATCATTAATAAAAGCTGAAGCAACACAATGTATTGCAAATATAATCAGCTGCATGCCAGCATGCCTGGTGGTCAAAGCCCCATGATGGACAAATATTGTAAGAACTCTAAGTGGGGAGAGACAGTCTCCTCTACTTGATAAATTGTTATCCTCCTACACTCATTATATAACAGAACTTGAACTGGATTCTGTAAAATATGCCAAGAATAAAAGTTCTTCACAATCTTCCAACCAATTGCTTCATGTCTATTAGTCCTAAATTACTAACTGCTTGATAAATCCTTGATGACTCGGTATTACAACAAGTATTTCTGTGGGCCAGTGACGAGCAGTGTAGTGAACACGTAAAAGGTATACAATAAGGGAAGAGGGGAAGAACGCACTATTCTGAATGAAATTTGAATAATCATGCCCTATTCCAATCATTTTACTTGTCATAAATTTGGCACGCTCACTTCTACACAAAAACATGCAAACACACACACACACATATCCGTGTCCACAGATGTATTTTAAGATACATTGCATATATTTGAAGAAGGTAAGGGAATTGGATATTTATAATGTAGATCATATGCGACTCAGTTGGAGAAGACTCCATGGAAAATGTGAGTTGTGAGCAATAGTTTAAAATGATGCCATGACCACAGTCTTCTAGAGAGGATGAAGGTAATCGTTCCGGGTACTTCTTCTTCATTTCCTTCTTTATCAGCGGAGTTTTTCAATCAACCTAATCTAGCAGAACATTTCTCCTAGGCTACTGAGATGTATTTTCAGGAAACAACTTTCCCCTCACATGAAGAAATAGGTTTAACTCCTTCATTCCCAGAATTCAGGAAAAATGTGAGTTTTCCATAGGTATTTGAAGGAGGAAAGAGAGATGAATCTACGTGGAAAATTAGATGAGGGAGTGGAAAATTACGTCTGCTGTTTAAGTCCTACTACGTATAGATATATCCCTCTGTGGAACACGGGAAGTTTCACTTAAAAATGGTACTTGCAAAGTCAGCAGCAATTCTTAACAATTCCTTTCTTGCTGCTGACATCAAATTTTTTTCACCTCAATAATAAGGGAGAATTTAGACCCATTCTCCTTTTCATTTAAAGCCGTCCTTTTTCTTTCTGCATTTCTCTCACTGTTCTTCCCACACAAGAGAGGATTGTGTTACTTGTGGAATATGATGAATCACTTCAACAAGAAATACGTGGCATCTGGTTAAGGCTCTTTATAGCATATAAATTAAGCTTGAATGACAGCTTGGCCAAAAATTTCCTTTGAAACTGGTCCCTGGGTGGCAGGTAGAATCAAGCATTATCATTTCATCGGCAGGAGTCTTTTCCAAGCTAGCTGATGTCTCTAACCTTTATTAGAGAGAAGTGGGTCACTCCCCAACCCCTCTGAAAATAACTGATGAGATGAAAAGAGAGATCTGGGTGAGGAAAATGGAGATGTATTTAATAACTATACTGAAATGAGGAATGCTAAGAGAAAAAAGAAATACTAGTGACACAGAATGATACTGCCAAAAATCCTATGGCTACAAAATAATATCCCAAGCAAGAGACAAAATAAAATGCAGGCATTCAATTAATTGAGACAGACTGGCAAATATTTTCCCAATAAAATACTTTCCCAGTGGAATAAGGAAAACTAGACAAAAGATATTTTGCATCTCTGTGATTTTTTTTTCTATGTCTGAAGGTTTCTTTTTTCCTTAAATCTGTCTCGTGGAAAAGGTAGAAACTAAATTATCAAGATTTAACTATCTGAAATTCCTTCACTTTGTTTTCTTCATGATTGTTAAACATTTTATTTGTGGTAATAATAATTGCTTCTCTGTTAGGAAATTCAATGCATTTCATAGGGAAGCCAGCAAAGGAACAAAAACATCAAACAAGGGAAGATTCTCCAACATTCCACATGATGGCAGAAGATCTTTTCCTTATTAAGTAGTCAAAGCATACAGTTTTGTATTATTCTATTAAGTATAGCAAGATAAGCAATCTCCCGTATTCTCTAAGCCATTTTAGAGTAATTTGTTCTCAGGATAAACCAGAAGGGACGATGTGTTTTCCTGTGTGAAAAACAAACAAACTGGGGAAAAAAATACCAAAACCATCTTCCTAACGTTTTCCTAAATAATCTTGATATTGCAAAAAGTGCCTTTCAAAATCACGCTTAAAATGGGATCTTTTGGACTACATTTCCCAAATGTCAACGATCAGTGTTGTCTATCTGTGTTGTTAATCACAGCAGATAAATTGTGTGAATGCACTTATGTAAGAGGATGCCTTGTACAATCCCCCTTGCAGACGGAGAGCTTCTTCGAGGAGGCTGAACCTTTTTCAGAGAATCTTTCTTTGATTTGCAGTGTGGCTCTTGTCCACTCAGAACCTCAGGGAAGCGGTGGGCCTCTTTGCCTCAAAACTAGATTTCTAGGCAGAACTAATCTATCAATTTGGTCAGCCCTGTAAGATGGTGATATTTCCTGTCTCATAGTGAGAATTTAGAAACATGGACTGTAAGGCTGAATTTCTCTACAATTCATGAATACAGAGCCCCCTCTTATGCCTTTTGGCTACCTAGTTTATTATCTTCTCACTTTGTTTCTTTGGTTGGCTGGTTGGTTGGTTTTTAGTGACAATGATGGTGAGATAAAGGAATGCACTATAGTTTCACCAGCTCTCTACTTTTCTTAGCTTCTTAAGTTCAAGTCATAAGTGTTCTGTTCTCATATTTTGTGCTAACAGAAGTAAGCCATGTCTACTCTACAAAGTGAAGATTATTAGAGAAAAGTTAATGTGCACAATGTAACTTACCTACCTAAGTATGATATTCACAAAATAGTAAATGAGCAAATCTTACCTGGGCAATGGTTTATACTATGCCTTCATTTAACTATGGGAAGAAATCAGCCTGGTAAAATAATACCTTCCATTTTTATATTTCCTTTAGAGTATTTGCAAAATATTCCTTAGTCCACTATGACATTTGATTTTCAAATATATCTTATTGTCTTTTCACAAATTCTGTAACTAAAGATCGAAAGTTAACTTTTCCCTGAGATCATAGAGATAGTGTTTGAAAGGGCAGGAACTGAAATCATAAATTTTAGCTCCTATGTCTACTATGTCACTTGAAAAGTATAAAAATCATGACTGTAGACAATAACTTACATAAATGGTGATTTTAGTTTTGTGAGATCATTTGGTCAAGTTTATCTTCAGGGTACCTGACACTGGGGATCAAGTACTCCACAGTCAACTTGCTCTTTCACGGCAATGTCACTTTCAGGATGACAAAATCCACATATCTACTGCCGGAAACATGGAGACCAAAACCATCCTCAAACTATGGATTCATCTTGAGTGTATCTCACTGATTGTGTTGATGTTCTTTGTATCCTTCTTAAGACCACACAAGGTACGTTTATTACCTGGATTGTGGTTATGGTAACGTGAGTGTATACATATGTCCAAACTCACCAAATTTTATACATTAATTACATGCAGTTTTTTGTAGACTGATTATACCTCAATGTAGCTGGAAAAAAGCCTTTGAAACTTTTAATTTAATTTTTCAATAATTTTATTAAAATAATAAATAGAAAAATTTGAAAACATTTGACAAATGATGAATTAAGACATTGAAAAAACCATACAAAGTTTCTAAAGTGAGACCAGTCAAGATGCATAACTACATGCAGAGAGTTGCTCCCTGCTAGAATATTTGTTTGACATCATAGAGATGTCAATCTCACTGAAGTGTCAATCTCATTGTCAATTTTAGTGTTAATCTCATTGAAATGACATGAAAGCACGAAACCAATCTCAGTGGGTCCTCCAGTAACTGGTCAGGAGCTCTAAATTTATTGCAGAGGTGACCATCTCTAATACTTCACCATGAAACAGAATTGATGGCATGGTCTTACCTTCAATGCATGTGATAGATAACAAGCTCTGAAAAGAATAATACCCAGTGACTATACAGGGAAAAAGTTATGTATACTCATTAAGTGATTATTTTCTAGAGAAAACATCAGTTTACTTGGCTCAGCTACTATGCTCATCTACTTTAACACTGTCTTAACAAAGTACTATCATAATGAATTATATGGAGGCAGCATAATTAATATTTATTTTAATGTCAACACGTCTGAATAATATCCTTTTCCAATGTGTCCTTAAAAGCAGTATAAATGCCAGGAGAGGATAATTCCACTTTCTATCTATGCATTTATGCATAAAATGGGAAGTTCAGAATTTATACAAGTAATTTGAATAAGCCATTTACTTTTTGGTTTTATTAACTGGAGAAGTCCCTTCCTCTGGTGTTTCTTATCTATTCCAAGATTTTAAAACTAGAAATTCTTTAAAGACTGCTCCATTTCCAGCCCAAATAGGATTTTCTGTTGGGAAAAACAACCAGAATCTCTGAGACTTGCTCAGGGTCTCGCAGAACATTAATGGTAGAAGCAAGGCTAGAATCCAGTTTTTCTGACCACCATCAAATCATTTTATCACTAGGTTATTTCACACACATTACCAAGTTTATAACCTAGAGGTTGTTGGTCAAGATATTGCATTGACATACTAGATTCATAGATCTCAGGAAATTTTATGGCTAGCCAAGAAATTATTGCCTGAAAAAAACCAAACCAAAACAAAACATCCCTAGAACTCAGGTTTCTGTCTGCAATATTTAAACTTGAATATTCCTTCCAGAAACTAATTCTCAAGAAAAAAAATAGAAGGTAAGTAGGAAAATAAGAGAGTATCTTGAAGATGAGAGAGTATATTAAAGAAAATCTACTGATGATGAGACAAGTAAAATTTATGCATGGAAATATGGGAGACCATTTCTCCATCGTTATGTCTGAGATTATAGAATTTAGTGTAAGATTGGATGAATTTGTACCTTTAATGGGAGTGTTTTAGTTAGGTCGTAAAGAGATCTGAAGGAAGTAGTTAAAGTACATGTCTCATATCAATGAATACTCCTAGCAATCCTGCATAGATGGCTCATTTTACAGATGAAGACAGTGAATGCGAAAGTTAAAACATCACAAGGTCATTCAAGTCAGAGTTGAGTAGTGGAGAGCCACCTGTCTAATTCCAAATCATTTCATGTTCTGTTTACCAAACCAGCACACATCAATGTAGGATTCCCATCTGATGGTGTCCTTTGGGTTTGATTTTAAGCATGATGTCATATATTTTAAATAGTTTTATTTTGAGTTACTTATTTCCTGAATTAAAATCAGAGAGCTATATTAATGCCTTCATTAATTATAAAATGTTCCTTGTACCTGTCATCTTTTCCTTTGTATTCCACACCATTCAGATATTGCTTTGTCATATAAATTTATTATTTGAATACATAGTGTAGACAGGGGGAACCCCACAGACCTGTGATAATTTAAATTGTGCAGTTTGGAAATTGTTTGAGCCCTGCTGCTTTTCTTGAGGCCCATTGACTAAAATTACACGTTCCAGACATTTCCTGGTTTGATGCATGGGGGTAATAACTCGCTCTTTTTTTTTTTTTTTTTGATTCTCCAAACAAATCTGATACTTTTAAATCCAAATTTTCCTAAAAAATAAAAAGGCAGTTATTACTTAATTTTAAGTGATTTTTAAACAGCATTTCCAATAAGATTCATTTATCTTTCCAGAGCACTAGTACATTTGAAATAGAATTTGAATTTCAAAACTTCCATGCTTCAATTTGGGTGTCTTTGCATAAAGCATAGTGCAACCGTATTTTTCTTGATAATAGTCACTATTGTTCTAAATTTTGTCTTAGACTATGGTTACAGATTCAGGTTGATATTCCATTGCATTCTCTCTGTTGCCACCTACGTTCTTTTAATGTAATTTAAGAGATATTAATTGAGCACCTACGATGGGAGAGAGAAGAGAAGAGAAAAATTTCAAGACATGGGATTTTGCTTTTAGGTGTACCTGGTATATTGTGTTTAAAGGTGTTATATGTCAAATTTTTTCAAGAACTTTTTCAATATTTTGACATTTATTTAAAGCTAAAAGAAGCAGAAACTGTTATCAACATTGGAGTAGCAGCATTTTTAAACATCATTTTGAGAATATATTTTTCCATGCCATACATCTGAACAAGTCTTGTGCATCATCCTAATGTTAAAGAGTTTTATAAACCCACTGGTCCTTGACCTGGTAGGGACCTTGAAACAAGTAGAGCTCCTGTCGTTAGGCAAAGAAGGTGATGATTATATCCATATTAAAGATAAAATAACTAAGGAATCATGAGTGTAGGTGGCTTTTACAGGGTACCCGAATGACTCTCTTCCAACTCCTCTTTGGTTTATATAAACAAACAAGGGTTCATGTCAACAGAAGTCAATAGAAGTGTATATCTTCAGCATTAAAAGGGCATCTGATATAACTCTCTTGATTTGCAGAATAGAATTCTAATATGGTAAATAGCATGTCCAAAATTATATGGAATAAGAAATAAAACCAAGGTCTCTTGACTTCCATTTGGGTGCTTTTCCCCTTATTCCACGTACAAATTTGAAATGATATTTATACAGGAGAAAAGGCAGAGGTGTGGATAAAGGTGAACGGCTTTGACATTTTTTAAGTTCTGCATTTCTGAATATAGAGATTTCTTTCTGATTTCTCCAGCGTATATTGTCTATTCTCTCCCTGAACCATCCATTTTTCCTTAGTTATCTTTTTACAGCTGTGTTCTATGTTTCAAACTAGAATGTGAGTCTTTCAGTCTAAGCATAGGGTATTAAGTCAACTTGAATTACCCCCAGTGACTGACACAATACTTTGTGCATAAAGATACTTAAAATGCGTTTTATAAGTTGATAAAAAGTAATTACATATGATACTGAATTTAGAATAAGATATTCAATTCTCAAAATGTTTAGATTTAGTACTCTTTTTAAAAAATACTAAAATGACTATAAGGAATTAAATAACAATGTAAAGTAATTTTGCTTATCAAAGTCATTGGCAAAAAAAACCTCTCTTATGCTTGAAATTATTTACCTATATATTTCTTAGTGTTTTTGATTATCATTTATCTTTATAATAGGAAACAATGGATTGCATGAGAAGATAAATGGTATAAAATAAAATACTAGCTATCTAGAACTCTCAGAGAATAAACTTTCAGCATAACAGCTTTCCAAATAATAGGTTACTCCTTATAAGCAATATTTAAGAAAATCATTTTAGTTAAAATAGTTGAAAATTCATCATACATTGCTTGATATTCTAAAACAGAGGAATTCTAAACAGAATTTAGTATTCTCACTAAAAGCCCAGAAGACTTCATTTTTAGTGATTATTTCTGGTTCTTATAATTATTTCTCTTCCCTTAACCTAAGATGTCAGCTATCACTTAGTGCTGTCAGTGTAAATACCCAGAGAAATTTATTTCCTCTCTTTCGTTTCTTGACTCTAAGACAACGCTAGTTTACTAGGTTTTTAGAACTGTGTGTAAAGTATGTATAAATATACTCTGACACCTGAGGGCTTTCTTTTATCGTGTGTGAGGAAGATTGGCCCTGAACTAACATCTGTTGCCAATCTTACTCTTTTTGCTTGAGGAAGATTGTCCCTGAGCTAACATCTGTGCCAATCTTCCTCTATTTTATGTGGGATGCCACCACAGCATGGCCTGACAAGCAGTCTTAGGTCTGTGCCCCGGATCGGACCCTGCGAACCCTGGGCTGCCAAAGCAGAGTACAGGAACTTAACCACGACACCACCAGGCCAGCCCCCTGAGGGCTTTCTTTTAAGTAGTAAATGAATTTTAATTCTTGGACTTTGTGAGTTGGATTTGGCTTCTCGATAACCAGTTTTGACTAAATTTATCCTTCTTTGTGTTCAAGATATAAGAGGTTGACGAACTACCAACTTTTAGGATAGCTGAATTATAAATCTATCTGACTCTCTGTGTTTTAACTTTAGCAAATTCTACCTGCCTGATAAAATACTTGTTTCTACTGTATTATAAAAGTCACTCTGTGTGATGTATCTTATATTCATTAATAGAGAATTACTGATACTGATCTCTACCCTTCCCAATGTGAATGTATTCTCATGGGTCTTGGCGAATTGCAAGTAATGCCAATAAGTCACCAGCCCAAGTAGTTCTCACCTTTACAAAATTGCCCCATCAGTGCTGTCCAATTTCTGATAAAACACTTTCTTCACCTCTCTCAACTCTCCAACTTCTCAATTTCCTTCGTTCAATAAACCCCACCTCCTTGTTTTGCAACCAGTTGGTAGGATTGCTACAGTCAGCTTAAACATTTCCTCAACTCTGTTCTCACTTGGTCGGTTGGTAAAGGGCTGATGGAATGGATTTTTTGTTTGTTTCTTTGTCTGGGGGATTTATAGATTCACTGTCAATATTTTAGATGGTGCAAAGTATGGATCAAAGTTCACTTTTTTTTTTCACATGGATATCCAATTTTTCCAGTACTGTGTATTGAAAAACTATTCTTTCTTCACCAAACTGACTTTACACAGTTGTAAAGTCAAAGACTTTACAAAGTTGTCCCTATATGGATGAGTCTATTTCTTGGCTATCTACTCTGTTCCACGATCTAATAGTCTGTCAAAATATCAGGATTGTGGTAGTCAGTTTTTAATGAATATAACAGTATCCCCCAAGCTCAGAGCAGTGATTCTCTTCTCACACAGGTAATCCCAATAAACTTGTTTTGAAGCACTCCCTTTAATTATTGGCCCCAGGGCCTGGACTTTTAAAAGTTGTTTATATATTAAATGCTTAATATTGCTGACACTCAGGGCTCCCCTCAAAAATCACAATAAGCTTCCTTTCTCTCCATTTCTCCTTTCGATGCAAGTATGCAAGCTTGTGTTGAGAGAAGGAAGCATGGGAAATTTAACTGCAGGTAAATGCTTATGTTCTTTTAATTCCTTCAAAGTTCAGCAGGAGGTAAAGATGGATATTCAAGTGGGGTTCAGGAGCTGGAAGGAAATTTGGGATAACATTGTTTAACCTGTAACAGACCAAGGATCAATGTTAGGATCTCAGATAATGTTTAAAGGTGTATTGGCTTGGGAAAATCATTTGCAATGAAGCTCTGAATACCATATTTGCTAAAGAAAAGCCAATTTGATTCCATATATAATGTTTCTTATGAATATTAATATGTGCATATATTACAACTTATTGCATATCTATTAATTCAGCATTCATTAGCATAAGCATTAATTAGTCACTCTCAAATTTGGCTAATTCAGGAATTATTAAATACAAAGAAAATCTAGAAAAATTACAATCAACACTAAATGTAAATTCAAAATTTATATAACAAATAATATGCCAAAAAATACATAGGACCCTCCTACCCCCAATTTCCAGTTCTTATCTTCTATTCCTATTAAACTATTTTGTATTCTATTTCTATTAAAACTTCTAGGTGTCTTGGGGAAAACACTATAATTTGAATGGACCACATAAAAATAAGCATACAATATTAGATCATACGATATTAGTAACATAAAGATATTGTAGAATAATGCTCCTTAGAATGAAAGCACTGAGGACCAAGATCATTAAGTGACTTGATAAGGGATGCATATGGCTAATAAATCACTGGGACTGGTAGCCCCACTTCCACCCCAATTTTGTTGCCCTTCCAAATGAAGGCAATGAATAATTGTTAAAAACCAATGTGTCTTTGACTGTACTCAACATTTAGGATTTCAAAGATTGGTAAGAATCTGTCTACACCCTCAAGAAGTTAAGCAGGAGATAAAAGGCCATGCACACATAAATCTAGAACATACAGGCATACGTCATTTTACTGCACTTCACTTTATTGTGCTTCAGAGATATTTCATTTTTTACAAGACCCTCTACCAGCAAAAAGATTATGAGTATCTGAAGGCTCAGATGATGGTTACCATTTTTTAGCAATAAAGTATTTTTTAATTAAGTTATGTACATTGGTTTTTTAGACATAATGCTGTTGCACACTTAATAGACTACAGTATAGCATAAACATAACTTTTATATGCACAGGGAAACCCCAAAATTCATGTAACTCTCTTTATTGCAATATTCGCTTTATTGCAGCAGTACGGAACCAAATCCACAATATCTCCAAACTATGCCTGTATATGGTAGGTATTTGGGGTCTGGAAAAGGGCCACAAATTGAACTGAGTTCAACTAATTGGAGGAGAAGAAAAGGAAGAGAAAGCAGAAGAAGGAGAAGGATGAGGGAGAAATAAAAAGAGAGAACTCTTCAGATGGAGCCAACCAGTAGAGGCAATGGAGATAATCCTTAAAAGCGGAAATTTGAAAGCTGAGGGTAGAGAAGGGAAAGAAATGAGAAAAACATTTCTGCCAGAGGGAAAAATGTTTGTAAAGATGAGGAGGCAAGAAGGTCAAAGGGCAAGTCACCCCATTTCCCTTTGCCACACGGCTTCCACAATGAGACCTGCACTCCCCTGCAACATTACACTTTTGTGCCATCTTACTCTGTTCCCACTGGAGGGCTGGAGTTGATACATGGCACAAGGCACTTCCTGAGCCAGCATCTGCACCTTGAAAGAATGTCATCCCTGCATTCACCACTCCATTGCAATGCATTTGTGACTGAGAGGAAAAAGAAACACTAACTTTGATTGTTTTATCATCAACATTCATAAGAAATAAGTTTTGTGTACCATTCCAACACTTTTCTTTTCTTATCTTTTTCCTTAAATAAAGGTGGAGAAAGCTTTTAGTAAAACTAATCCAAATCCCAACCCTCATAGCATTAATGTTATGGCCTGGCTACTTTCCAGCTTCTCCATGGTAGAAAAAAAAGCACCCTCCAATTTAATAACTAAATTAATTTTTTTCCTCCCACAACAGCATGTGCAATTATTAAAGTCAGGAAGATCTTGGCAGCCTCTTGCACTGGTAAATAGAACGTTGCATTCTCATCATATGATTAATTAATGTTCCTGATTCAAGGAGATATGAAGTCGCTGTGCATTCCTTCTGTTATTGAATAACTTAACGTGCATTATTGCTCAGGCTCTTTTTACATCCATGCGGTTAAATTGCAAGTAATAAGCCACAAAAGCCTAACTTGATGCTGAAACACTGTGTGAGTTACGGAAAATAAAACTTCAGGATGGGCTTGAATGGGGGAGGGAGGAAAGGAAAAGAAGGAGGAAGGAAAATTTGTCTTAGCCAGTTGATCATATCAGAGAATCTGTTTTACTTCTTGCTTGCCCGTGGTTTGCAATCTTATTTAGTGATTTCTTAATGACCCATTTCCTTATTCACAGGCCAAGAACGATTTAAAAAAATAAACATATTAAACAATCAAGAAACCAGCTTATGTGATCTTTGGAAGTTATAACTGATTGGCCGTTGCGTCGACTGTCAGTTAATGGTTTTCCTTGGATTGCAAACCACACAAGCAATTCTCCAGGTTCAAGCGAGTATAAATGTGACACTTTCGAGGGTCCAAAGAGGAGACATTATAGAACACTGTGTATTTGTCTCTCATTTATAGCATATTCTCGATCCAATAAGAAAGAGGGACATTGTGCCTTCTAACAAGTTGTCTTAGATATTGCAAAACGAACAAGAAAGGCAAATTTATACCACACTTTCTACTCTGCTTCTTTTTTCATAAAATTAAGTATTGAATTATTATAGTTACACAGTCCCTTGCAAAAGGAGCAGATCTCTTTCTCACAGTTAACTAATATAATAAGCCATTCAAATAGAAAACGATTGCGTTTTCAGAGAAACTTATTCTCTACATCGTTAGAATTGGGATTTCATCCCTTCGAACTACCTGCAGGATTTTAAGGGCATCAGAATGCTCAAGAGCAGGTCTGGGTCCCCAGGGAAGAGCTCATCAGATCCAGGAAACAGCCTCATCATGTCAAATGAGTAACTCTCCCTGGGAAAGGCTAGTAGAGAAAGAAATTCAAGGAGCATGACAGCTCGTGCCACAAGCAGAAACTGAAAAACAATGTCCGGGAAATGGTAACCAACATGTGTAATGTTAAAGAAAGAAAATGCATTTATCTATTTTTAAACCACTTTCCTCATCTGTCTCCAAGATAATATACATCACACAATCATTTTAAGTTTGCTTTTTTACCAAATGGAGATGATTTCATATGGAAGAAAATATCCCTATATAAGTAATATGAAAGAAATAGACAGTGACACTCTTGAATAATTCAGGAATCTGCTGAAAAGGTTTTGAGAGTTCTACTTTCACAAAGCCCCAACATTTAGAACCTTAATGTTGCTTTCTAGTTGAACTCCTAGAGTACTGATGAGGATTATTGGATTGAGCTAAGGTAATTGGTAAGAATCATGGAAGAGAAACGTGATTCTGAGTAAAAGAAAATGACAGTCTCGGTGTTTCTTCATTTCTTAGGTAAGTTATGCCTCGTGAAGCACAGACTCTTCCAACCACGTGGGCTTTACTGAAATATTACGTCATTCAATCCTCAAGGACACTTCGCTTTTTATTTTTATTTTCTTCGAATCCCCACGTGTTTTGTCTTTCTCTCTAAATATGGAGTTTAGTGTATTTCTGTGCCTTCTGAAATTTCTAATGCATTTTTATCACTCAGTGAATCCTATTAAATATTGAAATAAAAATATAATCCAGAAATTAGCATTTATTTCCTATTTTTTAAATGTACAAGGCTTTTCAAATATCAATAAGAACTGAAAATTCTAACAACATTGTCGCATGCTGGGTCAGGAAATATGAGTTCTACTCTAAATTTGAACCCAGAACAGCTGTGTGGAAATTTGACTGTTCTTGACTCACTTTCTCTGTATTAAAGGAAGTAGTTTTTCCTTCACAGGAAAGCCAAAAAAGGTAAGCATGATGATAGATGAGATTTGTTTTTCTCCTGGAGAAATAAGATGTTCTCAAAATTCAAGGTATCATTATTATTCATGCTTATGAAAACTATTTTGATTGTTTAGACTTTTCTTCCATGTTCCCCAAAAAGGCATTTAAACTAAGATTATAGGCTGTCAAATAATTAAAACTCAAGAAGCAGGAAATAAATGTCTACATCCAAATTTGTGATACCACTGGTTCTTTTTCTTCTCTAGAAAAATACCATCAATTTTTAAATATTCGATGTTGGTATGAATGAAGTACCTTAAATCACAGTGTACCTTATTATGGATCAAAAGGGGTTCTGAAAATAAAGTTTCATTAAACAGAATCAGTCACATTAGTAGTACGCAAACTTAGGTTCAGATATAGTTCCCAGTCAACCAAAAACTTCAGTGTTCACTGAGAAAATAATACAAAACTAAAAACCCACTGGGGAAAATGCTGCTCCTTTTAGTATGCAGAACGCACGTGCGGGAAGTGGCCTCATCTGTCAGTCGTGATTAATTTGCTATTTCTTACAACGTCTCACTTTGATTATTAATGATAATGATTTGATTTATGAGTTCTGTTCACTGAATATTCTCAATTTCCAAAGATGTACTCTTTGGGGAAAAAAAAAGGAAAGGAGGGGAAAAAGGCTCTCAGAGAGATAGCGACTCAAGTAATGGAATGTGGCATCATTTACCTCTAGACGCTGGTTCAAATCTATCTCCCCACATTTTCCTAAGGTGTACAGGGAGATCTAAAGGCCAGGACAGAGATACTGTAAATAATGAATGAGAGAGGGATATCGTGATCCCACCTCTGTTCTGAGGTTTTGTCTCTTTCTATGTTGTGGGAACAGAGAACATTGGGGACTAGGGCTTCTGGATTTTAAGACTTTTCTCTGTGCAGAATCATAACATGTAAACCCTGCGACATGAATTGCATATTAGCATATTGTCACTCCTGCATCTATTAAGCTGAGATTTTTAAGACTGTATGAAAAGATGCTAATTCTCAGAGTAGAATGATAGAGAATTAAGACAATTAGAACTCTGAGGGGCAAGATGCAGTGTTGTTAGAATATCATATTCTCTATAAGCTGACCTCCTCATTGATCATGGGAAAGAAAATTCCGTAGAAATTAATTTCATGCTTTTCAGAAATGCAAAATAACTCAGAAATAATTTATTTTTAAAGGTTGAGAATTGCAAAGGCTCTCATCTTCCTTGAGAAATATCTTCTAGGGAAATAAGTATAAGAAAGAAAAATAATGTAATCATCCCTGCCCAGATCGTACCCTCTGCTGGGAATCTGAGGACCTGAAAAGACGTCAGAGCCTTCAGCACCACCCCAAGGATCCACCCCCTTGGAGTTTATGAGCCTCCAATCCCACTGAATTTCTTAGTACAAGTATTATAATAGCTAATCTTATTACTAAGAGCTTTCCATAAGCTATCCACCTTAGATATATGATCTCATTTAGTCCTCTCAACAAAACAACAAGACAAATAATATTATCCCCATTTATAGATGAAGAAAGTAAGACTCAGAAATATAAGTGACTGCCCAGGTCACAGAGCGAGGACATGATGCTGACTGAGCAATTTGATCCCACAGCACTCTCATGGTGTCCTGCCTCTTTATCCCCTTTGCTGACATGACTACAAACTCCACATTCTAACACCAAGCTTTGTCATAAGTGAATTCTACCTCCTGTCGACCGGAGCAAAAACTTATAGCTTATATTGAGCCCTGAATGATGATGGCAGCTCTGAGCCGTTGGCGGAGAAGAAAGAGCAGCTGCTACTCCAGTGGCTTGTGTTGAGTCGCTGAGCTTCCTAAATCCTAGAAAAGGGTCCCTCAGTGTCTAGAACTTTTTAGAAATCTCCTCTCATACCCATGTCTAGAAGTTTTGTACCTTGAGCCAGCTAAACTTTCATTAGCAAATAAAAACCTGGTTTACAAGTGCCAGAACACTTGTTCTGCTGGAGGACTTGCTTAAAATTCAGAGACCTGGGCCACTCTCTCTGGAGACTCCGATTTATTAAACCTGAGTTTAAGTCTCCAAATCGGTATCTTCAACAAGTGTCCTCTGAGTTGAGGTTCTTTTGTAAGTGAAACAGAGACCCTGGAAGACTCTGCTGGAGCATCTCCTTAACCTCTCCTTGCAGGCTCTGTAATACTTCTTTGATTCCAGTCTAACGGAGACAGTGTCAGGTTTCTATCCTTCTATACTCTCAAAAGGCAGTCTCATGCACTCTCCTGGTTTCAACTGCCGATGGATATGTTGGTGGTTTCCAGACTTATCTTTCCATTCCAAACTTCTTGCTCAGTTCCAGCCTCATATGCAACTGTCAAGTGGGCAACTTCACTTGGGAATCCAACTTGGGAATAGCCAACTTCACCTGGGTATCATGGCAATCTCACAGAGCACATTTCTAAAATCCAGATCTTTCTTCCTAAATCTCTTCTTCCTTCTATATTCCATCGTATTGCACCTTTATAAACTCCCTTCCCATCCAGAAGTCTGAAAGTCTTGGCATCCTTTTTCCTTGCCACCTATACCAAATTAGTCCCATTTATACCAATGTTTACTTTCTAAATAGTTTTCAAATCTATCTCATCCTGTCCATTCAGCCAACTAATGATGAACTCAAGTCCTCATAACCTCTTACCTGGATTACAATGATGAACTCCTCAGTGGTGTCTCTATCTTCATCCTGGTCACCCTCAAAACCATCCTCTTAGTCTCCCCAAGGGGACCTAATGTATTGTGTTGCTCCCTGCTTAAAGTCTTCCCAAAGCTCCCAAACATTTAAGCATAAAATTTTATCCTGCCTTCTTCTCTGGCCTAATCTCATGACAATCCCTTCTCACACTTTACACTAAGTAGGTGAACACTTACCTACACCATGCTCCATGCCTTCACTGAATTTATTTCCTTGATGACAATGCTCTTCCGACCTCTAACCCTCTCATCCTCAATGCTTACCTGTTTACAGTGACCTCACCAGTGGGTACCTTAAAGCAGTAGGTAGCACTTTGGGTTCAAACTATGGTGAGTTGGAATGCCAGTTCTGCCTTTTCTAATTGTGGGACTTTATGCTACTTACCTTACCACATTATGAAAATGAAATGTACTATAAAAATAAGTATGAAATAATGTGAAAATAGATATTTATGAAAATGAAATATAATGCAGCTAATGTATGTAATAGGCATTTATATCTCTGCGTAGCTGTGTGACTTTTGGCAGGACATTCATCTCTTGGTGCCATAATTTCTACGTCTGTAATTTATGTGAATTGAACTAGATTTAGTGATTCTCTGAACTCTTGTGATGTGCAGCTAATGAATACCTAGGCATGTACTGATATTTTCATGTTCAGATGTACACTTTACAAGGCACTTTTGTAAGCATCTCCTTTGTCCCTTATAATGACCCCAGTCAGTAGAATATAAGTACATTTCCTACTTTACAAATAAGGAAAGAGTCTCAAAATAGTTAGGTGTCTAGTTTTAGGTAACAAAGCCAAGAAATGTAACTTTGTCTTTTTACAGACCTGGAGGGGATTCAGTGCTTCTGACTCCTAGCTCAGTACTTCTACCTTCTGCCACAGACCCTTGCAATGAGATCATTAGTCACTGTGCAGAATTCATATGTTGAGTCTAATTCTCCAAAACTAGAGGAAAACAAAACAAATAATTTAGAGTATATTCATATATATACTATATATTCATTATAAGTATTACGTATATATAGTATATACTTGTCATATATACACTATATATTCATTATATATCATTATACATATTCTTTATATATATTACTATGTATTATAGTATTATACAATGAATAATATATGCTTATTATATATGTTTAACTTACATACATACATACTTATATACACTTAAGTTATGTAAGTCTAAGTAACTTAAACCAGAATAGACTTACTTTGTTCTCACATCAAGACAAGAGTAGATATTCAAGTGCTAATATTTCCTCCATGGTCTTCTGTATAAGATAGTTATTATAGAGTTCTTCTTTATACTCCTGTCTCAGGCAGCATTGTAAATAATTAGAATAGATACCTTCAGGGAACGTTTTAAAGGACTCCAGGAACACTCCTGTTTTAGATGGGTTCTCTGAATTTACAACAGAGACACACACAGGTAGGTTACCTTGGGTCGTAGGCTGTCCTTCATATCAGGTGACCCAGAAGTCTTAGGAGCATGCAGGGAAGCAGGAAAGTACAAGAAACATGCAGAGCAGTTGGCCCAGCCAGGTCACATGGGGGTCTGGAACATTGATCAGGATAGAACAAGAGTTTCAGCAGTCTGACTGTGCAGCTCTGCTCTCCATTACACTTTCTCCTTCTACTGGCTTCAAAACCCCAATCGCTCTCTGTCATATATGGAAGTACTGCCCTTCAGTTAGAGTTCTCATCCCAGGCACCTACCTCTGAGGCTGATGGTCAGATTAAAGAAGATTAAAGACTTTGGGGCCAGAGGCCATCCCTGCGCTCGTAAGGGCTGCCAGGTCACCTGACTCTAGTGCGCATCCAATCACTCTAGTCACTTCGTTCTTAAGGAGATGGTGTGGGTGATAAGCCTTGAGAGCTTCCAATTTTGTTCTCCAATTAGAATTAGGGTGGGTTACAGAAAACCCGACAGAAAAAAATCCCTGAATTTCCTACTCCAGGCTCCTTTGATTCTAAGCAATAGGATGGAGGAAGGGATGTTCTTCAAATGCAAGTCCCTCCTCCTGTTCCCTTTAAGGAGACATTCCTGACTGTCTTGCATGCTTCTGCTTTCATCTCTTTAGCAGAATGTAGTCATCTTGTTGCAAAGGAGGCTGAGAAACATAGTCTTTTGCTGGATAAAAATCAGGATTTGATCACTAACATGGAAGAATGGATACTCCTCTAGAGAACTAGATATATCTATAGCCTCTACTCCCCCCTCAGTCATTCTCAGGTGGCTCTTCAATTTCTCGTATAATTCAGAGTAAAATATTGTAGAAAGCAACTTTTGAAACTCCAATTTTGCCTTTCAGAGGTATTGAACCAAACAAAATTCAATCGCAGGAATTTTAATTCAATTTATCTGATTAGCTAGTCATTCCTTTAACTATCTTCTGAAACTATAGGCCCCAAGATAGATAAAAAGAAAGAGACCTCCAATAGATGACAACCACATGGAGACACAGACAAGCAGGTGAGCAACCTCAGGGTGTCCAACGGCAGGCAATTCGCGAATGGGTCTCCGAATTTTAAAATGAGGATAATCATGTCAATATCATTGGGTTTTTTTGGTGAAAATCAAAGTAGATAATACCTAGCATAGTGGTGAGCCCAAAGCACATTCTTATATCTGAATCTGAAACAATGCCTCAGACCAGCTCTAGGCAAAATTGTGGATGAAGCTGATTCTGTCATCAGGATCCTAATCTCTCACACACCATCCTTTAGATATTTCCCCTCCTTTATCTCTTTCTCAGGTGACAAATTACAGTGCCTCTGGCTGCCCAGAGATCCCTCCCAGATCTGCTCTGCCAGGGCAGCACCATAACTCTAGGCTTCAAACTTGCCGTTCCCTATTTTCAACACCAGCAACTTTAGATCTCATGTTTTAGGGGATTTCAGCACACTATCAAGATACACAAGAAAAGATGGATAATCTGTCTTATGGTAAAATTGCCATTGCATATAAGATTATTTTTCTATAGCAGGTGTATTTACATTCTAACTTAAAAAAAGGCCTTGAGCCAAAAGACATATATATATATGAATATATATTGTGTGTGTGTAAGGAAGACTGGCCCTGAGCTAACATCCGTGCCAGTCTTCCTCTATTTTACGTGGGATGCCACCACAGCATGGCTTGACGAGTGGTGCTAGGTCCACACTCAGGATCCGAACCTGGAAACGCCTGGCCGCCTAAGCAGAGCCAGTGAACTTAACTACTATGCCACCGAGCCGGGCCCCAAAAGAGATATGTTTTAAGGTATAATTTCAGGCATCAACAATATAGGGGGAATATTTTCAACATGGAAACTTTTCAACATTCTTTAAATTTCTCCATAGAGGCATACATTTTTTTCAACTTTATTAAAGTATTTAATATGCAAAAAGTTGCACATATTTATTGTATACATTTTGATGAGTTTGGACATATGCATGTCCCTGTGATGCCATCACCAGAAACAAGTTAATAGATATATCTGTCACCTCCAAAAGATTTCTTGTGTCCCCTTGCTTCTTAAAAAATTTTAAATATTACTGTTTGTATTCATTTTCTTGAGCCCTCAACTGGCTATTTAGATACTCTTTCATCAAAAAAAACAAAAAAAAAATGCTTGTTGGAAAGGATATTAAGGAAAGGAAAACGATACACTATTTGGCTCTTTTTTTTTTTTTTAAGTCTTTTACCTTCCAGTCTTTACATTTCCAGATATATGTAGAAATTCCAGCAAACTCCCAAATCATGCCAGTCAAAGGAAGACTATTCTGCTTTGTAATTCTTAAAAACTACTGCCCATGTTCAAAGTTCCAGGACCTCAGTTATATCGTACCCTCAATCCTGGGATTGTTTAATTTCATTTAATAGAAAAAAATTAAAATTAGAAACATTCTCCTGCAGAGATGTAGGGTGTTTCTGGGCTCACTGTAAGATTATCAAGAAAGGTCCACTCCCTGACCTTTTCCTTTGGATAAAGTCCTTTCCATATTTTATTACCATCATTGATGTTTCCAACAGCTACTTTAACATTACTTTTTATAAAAGTAGATGAAATATGCATATTAGAAGTATAGTTTCATAAGTACTTAGATTTGTTGCAAAAATGCCAGGAATGAGGCTGACAGAACAGTGTTCCTGTCTAAAATGAACTTCTGTGTTTTGGTAGAAAACCAGGTAGTCCTTTGCTGAGCTTTCTTATATCCGTCACTGCACCCTTCTTCTATGAAGAACAATTAATACTACCTGGTCATGGAGCAAGAGGCACTGAGGGCCCGGGAGAGTTGTTCATAAGTTGCTAAAAAGAAATATTTGTCACATTTTTGTTTAATTCATTACATATCTGTATACACCAATGGTTGTTACTATATTGGAACACAAAGTGTGGTAGAAAACAACATTATGGCGTAAGGACAAAATAATTGAATAAGGCTAGGTACCTAATAGGTCATGGATTCTATTTCTTGTCTAGTCACAAACTGAAAACAAAAGCACAGAGGGTAGACATTTCTTTTGATCTGTTGAAGTGAAATCAAAGGGAGTTTGTGAAGGACAAGTTCTCCTTGCTGTTCACTGGGAACCAAGCCCTTGTTACTCTTAATGGATGTTCCACGCCAAGTTTCCCAATGCCTCAGGGTGAAAATTTCCCCTAAAAAGACCTGGAAGGAATTCAAGACTGCTAAAGTCTTGAATAAAACTTTGCTTAATGTGTATTGTACATTTTTATTACCCTGAGATGATATGTTATAATTACCTTCTTAAATCATGTGAGAAAAACTTAAACACATTATTCACAAATGATAATATTCCCAAACCAAACCAGTTTTGTGTCGGTCTCTCCAGAGAAGAGAACAGTGGATAGCAAGCAGACCCACAAAGTGGTAAACATGTCAGGGACAGGGACAAACATTAGATGCCCTGATTCAACCAAACCCGTAAGACTTAAGAGAAACAAGTTAACCCCTGCTGGAGCTCTGTGGTCAAAAGACAGAAATCCTTTTGAACTGTGCAAGAAATTATAACATATGATTTTTGTATGTTCCATAAGTAATTAGCCAAAATGAAAATATATGTTTCCCAGAATAAAATGAATAGAGAAAAATCTTCTGGGAAGAATACTTATTTTAGCTTCTTATAAAACAAGTTGAACCAATAACGTAGTTGAAATGGGCAGAATCTATTTCTCATGGGGTTTGGAAATAAAAGAAATGGGAGTTGATTTACATCCTTTCCTTCACCTCGCCTGAGTTCAACCAAACTTAAATATTAGAAATCACTCTAAGAAGGAGCTTCCTTAACAATTCTTACATTCAAGTACATGTTATGAAGTCTTTTAAAGCGAGGCAACTTTTAAAAATCCTGGAGCTAGCAATAAAGCTACGTAGCCGGAAGAGCATTGCTGCTGTCTGGATATCTCTCAACCTCTTTTGGAGGAGGAACGGAAGGACGATTGCCCTCTCCTTTCCTGGCATTCTGCAGGCTGGTGGGTACCCATGGTGCACGAGCAGGCAGAGGCAAGCTCTCTACAGGAGCCTCCATGGGCAGTTCTGGAAAGGTCTGGCATCCACCTGGAGGTGATGAACCACAGGTGGAGGCTAACTCCTCCATTGCTTGATTGAAAATCAAAACAGATTTTGCTCTGGCAGCTGTCTTTTAGAAATCAAAACCTCAGAGCATTTAAAAATTATCCTTTAGCAATATATTAAAGGAGATGAACTAGACGGCATTTTGCAGGAATTTGCAATATTGACTTTTGGAGGAAAGAGACTGACATGATTGATAATGCTAATTGGTTACCCAAGAACCTAGGGTGTCGGGAGAGATTTGTATGAAAGTGCAGGAGATAGAAAAGGGTTTGTACATTTCTGCTCTTGTTAAAGCGATATTGGCTATGTCTACACAAGTCTAAAGGCTGTTATGTATATCTGAATATTAGAAATATGATTAAAATACACCAGTCATTTCCACTTTTTTTTAGTATCTTCTTTCTCCCAGACTTTTAAAATCTGGTATAATGAAACAGAGATTGGATCTAGGAACAATGACTATTGAATAAGGATGACATATCCTACATGAAAAAGTATATTTTTTGTTGTAAATAGAGTATAAATATTAGAAGTTTCCCAATAGTTCACAGTATAAAAGAGGTTGATATTGCAGTTTATGAATCCCTTGGAAAAACATACATGAGAAAATTGTGTTCATAAATATTTCTGCACTAATTCAGGAGATAATAGAAAATATTCCCTTTGCCTAATCTTTCTTTTATTCCTTGAAACTTGTGATCAATTCAGGTTGGTCAAAACTGGCCCCTAAGGTCATCAAAAGAGATAATATCTGATGCCTATCTATGCAGTAAACTCAGTACTTTAATCTCTCAGAAATAAGCAATAAAATGTGCTATTATCATAAACTCACATCTAAACTGCCAATAATTCAGAGGCTTGAGCGATCACCTGGACAGCCTAGCAAGTCAATTTAGACAATTCTACAACCACAGTTTGTACTGAATTTATTCGATAACTCTGCTTTGCTGATGTAAACATGATCCAAGTTCATCTAAGAGTTTTCTGGAGAGAAATAAATACCTAAAGTCAGCCCCAAACTGTGACCATTAAGAACCTGCACAAATTCACTGAAAACAAATTATACAAATCTCATTTCTAGATCACATTGAAAGAATGGTTTACAGGGGAAGGCCATAACCTTCTTGAACTTCAGTTTTAGCAAAATTTGGGTCAATGTCTTTCAAAGTCATGAGGTGATCAGATATAGGAAAAGTGGAAAGAAGTGAACAGGATTCTAGTTTGAGTTCTTCTGGTAACTTGAAAAAGTTAGGTCACCAGTTTTTAGACAAAGTAATAAGTGAAGCACAATTGGGAACCCTTCCCTCTGTTCTGACCACATGGAGATGCACGAGACCGTTTTAGGAATTTATATTAATATGAATAAATATGAAGATATAGACACACATATTTAAAACAAACAATTCTATTTAAAAGCAAGAAAGGAAATTTTCAGGAGTCAGAACTGGATAGGGAATATGTCGGTAAATAGGAGCTCAAGTTTTGTGGCTCCTAGGGAGTCTGAGGGCATGGGGCTGAAGTTTTTGAAACTATAGCCGTGGGTTCAATGTGAGAAAGGGTACTGAACTCCAGTTATAAATCTGGGGTCTATCCAGCAACTCACTGGGTTTTTTATAAACAGGAAGTGAGAATATCTCCAAGTAGGGTTCCTAGATTATGACCAATGCAAACAACTTGCAGCTGACCATGAGTAGAAATAGCGCCCAAAATCACTTCAAAGCCAAGAATATATGTCATTACAGTGTGAAGGTTCAGGTCCATTCTATTCAATCTGTCGGATTCCTTTTGCTATAGTATTATGACTCTATGTTGAACTATAACATTAAAACCTAGTTTGGAGCCTGTGAATTGTGCATGTCTTAGATAGAGATAGCTATGAAACTACTCCCAAAGCAGAGCTATACAAACTGTATCCAGTGGAAAATAATTGCCATGGAAGTTGAGCTCAAAAAGAACCATCGGGAAACATATGGGAAATTCTAGCATTTTTCGTCTGCTTAAGCCGTCAGTTCGTGAGAAAGATCTATAAAACTATCTCACTGTTACTGTGGTTTTTCAATCTCTCCTTTTAATTCTCCCCATTTTTACTTCATGTATATTGATACAATGTTGTTAGATTCATGAAAATTCTGGATTATTTTGTTATTGAAAAGACATTCCTTTTTTATTTAATAATTATTCATTTTACCCAAATTATACTTTTAACAGAAAAACTGTATTTATTGTTATAAGTACACCACTTTTCTTTTGATTATATCTTAATTAATCTCTTTACTTTCATTTTTTCAGTGTCCTTATATGTTGGGATATTATTTATACAGATCATTTGACTGAACTTTGCATTTTAATGCAGTGTGATCATCTTTGTCTCTCCACTGGAGAAAGTCTTATATTTACATCAATATCTATTACTATCATATTTTATTAATTCTGCCGTAATTTGTACTTTCTGTCAGTCTGGTTATTTTTTTCTGCTCTCTTCCCTTCTAATGGATTAATATTTTTTCCTTCATTTTATTTTCCTTCTTCTTTTTTAGAAATTATACTAGCTCTATCACATTATTTGTTTCTTGTTGATGGTACTCTTTGTACTTTCCTCTTCTATGAATATATCTCAAAGAATAATTAATTCACCTATCTCTGATGGTTAATTTTATGTGTCAGTATCGCTGGGCTAAGGGATGCCCAAATTGCTAGTAAAATATTATTTCTGGATGTAATTTTGTGGGTGTTTCTGGAAGAGATTATCATTTGAATCAGTAGCCTGAGTAAAGAAGATCCACCCTCATCAACGTGGGTGGAAAACATCCAATCCAGTGAGGGTCCAAATAGAACAAAAAGAAAAGAAAAGAGAGAGTGAATTTTCTCTCTCTTCTTGAGCTGAAACATCCATCTTCTCCTGTCCTGGGACATCAGAGCTCCCAGTTCTTGAGCCTTCAGATTCAGACTGAATTACACCACCAGCTTTTCTGGGTCTCTAGCTTATAGACGGCATATCAAGGGGCATCTCTGCTTCCATAATCACATGAGCCAATTCCCATAATAAATTTCCTCTTATATATCTATATATATCCATTTGGTTCTTTTTCTCTGGAGAACTCTGACTAATACACCATCCAAATGTCAGTTTTCTCATGTAAAATTAGGGAGTTGCTCTAGTCCCTTTCATCTATGTATTCTCTCTTTTTCAATGAGAAGGAGAAAAATATCCTAGATCACAGATCTTGAGAAAACTTTATCCAGAGTTTTAGAGTTTCATAATTTCCTTGAGCACTTCAGAAGATAGAGGAGAGTCCAGAGAACAAGGCCATGGTCCTCCCTCTGCTTCTCCTAGAGTAATTCCACTCTCAGTTGTTATTAGTGGGATTCTGTGTTAGAGTTCACTTAAAGATAGTTTCTTCAAAAATAAAAAAAGCAAACAAGAAAAATGCAATTGAAATCCATTAGAGAGGTAAAAATAAAATTAAGATAGCTCATTGATTATTGACTAACTATACCCAAGATGGTCAAACAGTAAGATCCATAGTATTCTGTAGAGCTTTGCATGTGACTCTCATTTTTCAGCATTTTTGTTATTTTTCTCATTGGAAATACATAAAGTATGCTTTTGGCATTTTGTGTGTTACAAACTTGATAGAGCTGGATAAAATGCTGAGTAAAAAATTGAATAGAAAAAAGACGGGATCTTCAACAGTGATTTTCATAAATATTCAGTATTTTAGGACATTTTCTTATATAGTTACTAAGAGAGGATGGATTAATTTGGATAAAAGAAAGCTCACAAAATACGTGATAGATGTTTCCAAAGATATGAAAAGTTATCATGTTTATAAGGAATTAATTAGAGTGGCTCCAGAAAATAATACTAGAACAAATGAATAGCTGACCCTGGGTTTTTAATAGGAAGAACTTTCTAGAAATTACCATTGTTCAAATATTTAATAGGCTCTCACAGTAGTTAGTTTGTTCATCACTAGAGGCATTTGAGCGTCAGAATTGCTGAGCTCTTCTAGACAAAATCTCCAACATCATGGATAGACTAGAGTAGATAAAGTTAAAGATCCACAATTCTGCAGTGCTAAAAATTGCAAATTAAATATCTGGAGGTCGTATGTATTGTGTTAATTTGCTCCACAATTTTAAATCATTTTGAGAAAGAAACACAAGCCTGATAAACTCTGTCCCCCATTCCTCCAAGACTCACACATGAGCTTACCCACCACAGAGGGGCTCTTATACCTTCAAAGCAGCTGAAACCAAATTATGTTAACCTTTCTTCTGGGAGTCTTCATTTATCAAAGGTAATATTATCTTTTCTTTGTACAGCTAGGTTTGTGCATGCTACTCATATTTTTCAAAACTAAACATGTATTGTTTGAGTTTGTATAAGTGGATGGTAAAATCTTAAAGGAAAGCACAGAACTGGTTACCGCACTTGCAAGCAAGTGGTACTCTTGACATTGGGAGGAGCATTCAATTGTGGAAAAGCAGAGAGAATTCTAAAGCACTGGTGATGTTCTAATCCTCTGGCTAGGTGGTATATATATAGGTTTGTTGTATAATCTTTAAATCTTTAAACTTTATACATAAATATGGTTTTCTGGATTATGCTACATTTTTTAATTAAATTTTTAAAATATGATTCAAGTAAGATGGTTAAAAGACAAGACTCCATAGGCAAAGCAAGCTGGGAAAATTTCTACAACCCCAAATGATTAGTTTCCAAAAATAACAGGTCACACAAAAGCACGTTATTACTTGAATTTAATTCTTACTCCTTGAGTCATGCTGCCTTAGTTCTATTAAAATATTGATATCGTTTATTCTGATAAAATATTAATATCTGTTAAAATAATTTCTTATTTAGTGACCAGCTGTATTGATGGTACACTAGTATGCCATATAGGAGTTCCAATTTGGTTTGGACTAAAATCAAGACTATAAGTAGCATCTCTTCCTTTTGACTTAATTGCATGGAATGTGGAGAAAAATTAAAATTTGAAGGATAAAGCAATTATCATTTATGGCTTATGTATTGAAATCAGCCATAGTTATAGACGGGATTAAGTAATTACAGATTGGAAAGACAGCTACAAGGATGTTTTAAATATATCATAATTTGAGAATACTTATATTGTAATTGAATGTGTGCTATAATAATCTGAAATTATTTTTATGTCTGGGCAATGAAAATGCAATAAAAAGTTTAATTAGCAAAAATGCAGCGGATAAGAAGATAATGGAAACAAACTTTAGGAGAATACAATCATGCCTTATGAATGTATATTTAAGATACCATCAAGAGTAGTAATTAAGTTAGGCATAATCAAAGAACATTGTTATAGAAATATATTAGTATGATAATAATTTCTTTTTAATTATTTTTAAACATTATATCGAAGAATCTTAATGCATTTTTTTTATTGCCAATTGGCTCTATAATGAAGCAAGTATTTCCTTTTATTTCTATTATGATCTTGCTAAACTGAATCAAAAAGGAGAAAATTGTCTACCTATTTCACAGACTAGAACAGTCACTAAAACAGGAACAACTTACGTAACTGTACTAGACCTGTGGCCTGAAGCATATACTCTGAGAGCTCCACTGAGTCCCAAAAATACCAAATGTGATTCTGCATGAAAAAGCAGAAAGCTGTATTGAGGTGGTGATGCTGAGCATCTCTGAATGCAAGTTCAGTTAATTGTCCAGGTGACTCACTCTTGCATAGTCACAGAACGGGTACACTCCAGTCCACAGCTATGCAAAATTACAAATCACCGTATGCTACACTCACTTTTCAAAAATTAAAAATTTATAATTTCAATGCCAAGGACTAACTGCATTTATCTCAGGTGTAGGTTTTGAGTTTAAAAACTAGACCAATTGTACTATTGCTTGTTGATGCTCCTCAGGAATGCTAAATATGTCAACATCAATTACTAATCTTTATTGAAAGTTTACTGTCATCAGGAACTCCACTTAGAGTCCTATGTGTGTTACGTTTGTTTAATCTGCAAAATAATTCCACAGGTTAGACCCTCTTGCTGTCCCTGTTTCCAGAAGGTTATAATTCTTGGTAACTAGTCCAAGTTTACACAGTGGTGAGTGGTAGCTCAGGAAGCCAATGGCTCAGGAGAAAGAAAAAAAAGACCAAAAATATTTTTGAAGCCCAAAAGCCTACTTTTCATTTGAAATGGTAAATGCTGGAAGACTCAGATTATAGAGTTTATATCATAAACCAAAATGTGAGGGGAACGCACGCTGAAATAAGAGTAATTTTCCCACACAGAGAGAATATAACATTATCTGGCCTGTGGGAAGGAGACTAGAGAAACCTCAGATTAGAGGAGAGTGAAAGGCTAGGATAGGACAACTTTCTCTTCTGCTGTGAACGAGCATCTGAAAGTTTCATGTGCATGTCCAAGAGGTGGCCAAGAACACCATCTAAGAGAAGGAAGCTTCAAGATTGTAACAGAGAAGTCTAGCTAGTGTGCACAGCACAAATCACACAGTATGGAGAAGAAACTGCAGCTAGAGTAATCAGAGGTGGGTGTGCAGGAGCAGATGGGAAAATCCAAGGCCTGGATATCAAACAGAACCATCGCCCAACCTCTGATGCCTGGAAAATACCTCCCTCTCTTCCCTTCCAGAGATAACCAAGAAGAGCCAGAAACTAAGAAGGAGGATGGAGGAAGAGTCCTCATTTGATTAATTACTCATAGGGATTAATATTTAAATGGGAAGTGACTTAATTACTACCATGAAGATTGTATGTTTCTGTTTCTTAGTGGAAATGAAGTTCTGCAATAGGGAATATCTGTGACCTGAAACTATGTCTACTCATTAAAAAAAAAAAAAAAAAAAAAAAAAGACTGCACTAAGTTTATCTCTCAGCTTCTTACCAAAATTCTTGCTATTTTCTCTCATATTATTTTCTCTCCATGCTGCACGATTTTATTTGCAACAATGGATCTCCTGACTCCTGCTTCTGTTAGTTTCCTACATTCTCTCCTCATCCGCCATAAATTAGCATTTACAAATATAGGAAACTATTTACTTGCTATTTTCTCCAACCCCTTGTTATGGACAATATGAGCGCAGGCCCCGCATTCTCCTTATAAAATGGGAGATTTACAGTTTTTGAAATATTATTCAGTTTTCTTCTTCCTCTTGTATTAAAATAAGCAAAAGCATATTTAGAAATTCTCCTGTTAAAAAAATAATCAGAAAATGCCAGAAACTAGTTATGGAACAGATATGGATCTATAAATAGTGATCTCTAAAACCTGTCTTTTCCAATTTGGGATAGGATCTAGTATTGAAATAAGCTTAATAAAGTAGTCTTTGCAAAGACAGGAATGCATAGGACTCATACAGGCATCTTAATGTCTAAGAACAAACCGTGGTTGATCATCTCTAGGTGGGCACGGGTTTGTGCGATGTTAAATGACACAATACTGCCTGATTCGCTTACGAGTATTTAAACCAACGAAACACAAAACAAACAAAAACTGAAACCCAGATACTATTGAGGATATCAGTATGTCATTGAAAAGAACAACTATATTAGAAAAATTATCTAGAAATTGAAAGGAGAGATACCTGGGAAAGAGCATGGAAATAATACCCAGCCTGGTTCCTCAGAGCTCTCGCTATTAAAGCAGAGACTATGGATCTAAAAGAAGTTAAACTTGAGCTCTTAACTTCTGAGCCGTACTGGAGTGAAGTCATATGTTAAGCAATAGCCACCATCACCATGACTAATTATCTCCAGGTAATTAGAAGGCAGCCGTCCAATGGCAATAGAAAATGATGGGAAATGCATAGGGAGAATGAGACCTAGATCTCAGGTACAATGTTCTTTGGAAGATAGGAGGAGAACTAAGGAAAGACCACATGTGAACTTAGGGAGAGAAGAAGAATGTAAAACTAAAGTGAACAGTCTAAAGGATGAACCTAAGGGTAGATAGAACAGGATTCTAGAACCAAATATATGGCTAGAAGGCGCTAACAATGCCTAGACCCAGTCCCCATTCACCATTTCTCCCAGAGTCTTGTAGAAATAATTTCCCCAATGTACAAATGAGATCATCTCATAGATTGTTTTCCACTTGGAATTATAATGAAGTTTCTAGGAAGGAGATGCCATGGAAAATAAGAAAAGATAACGAGAAAGTCCAGTTTCAAAATATTACCTTATCTTACCTGATAATCCCAAATCTAATTTAACTCTTAGAAAATCTTAATTCCATAATTAGGTATAAAAAATTAAAATTTTAAACATATATGGAAGAGATTATACTATTTTATGTTTCTGAGTATCTTTAACTTTTACTAAATGCTTTTACATGCATCATCTCATTTTTACCAAAGATCTACAAATTAAATAGGATAGATATTAATTGCTCTAGTTTATGGATGAAAAGGCTAAGATTTTAGGCATTTTAAGTAACTAGCCCAAGTTTGCACAGCTAGTAATCGATTGACAGAGCTGAGACCAAACAACTTTTCCAGTTGAACACTAACACTTTTCATATTACATCTAACTGACTTACTATGGTACATATGACTAGAAGTAGGCAGTTCCTATTTTGAAGGCAGGGAGGTATCTAGGCACAGACTTTGTATTCCAGAAGAGAGAGACAGCTTTTGAAGATAAACTCCAGGAAATCAATGGATGACACCAACATTCCTATTTATCCAACTGTGGATAAATACCTCCTTGGATATTTGAATTACTACCCACTGAAAATACAGATTACCACCCACAGAAAATAAATCTAAGGAGACTTCCAGGGTTGAAGACAAAGCTCTGATGTAAGTGGGTTATATCACTTTAAGATTAACAGGGTCTACTTTGAGAGCATACTAGATCTTGTAGATCTAGGTTGACCTCAATAAAATAGCCTCAGTTTCATTTTGGCCAAAGCCAATAGCTTATTTTGGAGCTATCCAAGGTGCTCGTCTTAGACCATAGCTGTCAGCTTACACAGCCCACCTAGCAACTTTCCTGGTCTCAACTGATCCATTGAAGCAAATGTTTTTCTATCCTTCTTTTTTTCTTGGAAAATTCACAGTATTTTATTTTACATTCAATTGAATTATTAAAGGTCCAAGTTTCGTAAAGAATCTAGCATCCCTGCTTTAAGAAGCAGTCAGTGGCAACATTAATTGGAGCACAAAGGAGACATTTAAACAAATAGTCAGTGATTGACTGTGGTTTATACAAACTGAATATTTAAAGGTATCAAGAGTCATACTTCAGCCAAAGTATTGTTCCATATTTCTGTATTTTTAAGGCCTGGCATTGCCAAGAGTAGTGAAGCTAAGAATGTTCTCAAAAACTTTTTTAATTTATTTTTTTTACCACAACCTATACTAACTGAAGTAGTAAACACACATACACGTAACTAGAACAAAAAGTCAACTCTATGATATTTTCTGCTCTGTTTTCCTTTCTTGGAAAAAAAAAGCTCTAGTTATAACCCACTAAATTGATTTCATGACCCAATAATGGGTCGAGTTCCACGAAACTGAAAAGGGCTATTAATGACCACGCTCACAGGATATATCTTTGTCACATGTCTCCTGCACCATGCCTACCTCCGTCATCCTGCCGTGGATATGTGCTCACTTCTGCTTCTTTTATCACATCTCTTAAAGATTATATCCTTGTCAAGTTGCTTTTGAAACCATGCTCAGTCTGATTTGGCCTCTAACATCCATCCTCCAGTAACCCAAGATGACCTCCTCTCATCTGAAGACAGATGATGACGTTAGAGAGAGCATGGAGTGGGGGAAAAGAATTGGGATCTGAATTAGGGTGCGTCTCTAAAAAAAGAACGCCTGATGGAGAAAGACCAAAGGCAGCAAACACAGCTCACCACTGGCATCATTTTTCTCTTTTCTTCTTTCATGTTCTCCTCTTTCAGCTTCTTAGCAACATAAGAGTAAACTTTTTTTGTAAACTCCTCTGTGGCTTATGACTACTTTTCATCCACTGGAAATTTTGCAAATGTCCCCTACTTAATTTAAATTTCACAATAACTCTAAGGTCTTTTTCATTACCTTCATTTTCATAGATGTGGAAACTTGGCTTCCAGGTTAGATAACCTTCCTGTGATAAAATAGACAGGATGTTGTGGAAGCTGTTAATCTAGGATACTAATGGGCAAATAGGAATTGTTTAGAAGTCCATTACATAATGCACAGTTCAAGAACATGTGAGAACATTATAAACTGGCATGTATTAAGCAAGTAAACAATAATAAGCATCCATCATTACTTTAAAAGGCTATTAGATCCTTAATCCTTGTGCTATTGCACAATTTAATCAACGAGTGACATTATTTTAACAACTCTAGGTACAGGATAAACAATCTTAAATAATCTCCTAATGAGAAACTAAAGCACCTGTCTACTTTAACTACTGTACGAGAATTTGAAGTAACTGCCATTTATTCCAAGCATAGCAGTGATCAACTTAAACTTAACTTGAGTCATTCTTAAGAAGAGGAATTGATGAGGGGGGAAAATATTCAGTTTTACTCCTCCCCTTGTTCTTCCCATGAGCTTTCAGAAATGCTGATGGATATTTAAACAATTAAAAATATGGGCAAACAAAACCATAAGAACTAGAAATGGATCCAAGGTGATTTAAAGGATATTAAGGAAAGAGCAGAGGGATCTATACTTTTCTGGGTCTGTAAATGAGATAATTATTTTAAAGCAATCACACGGTAAAGGATAAGAATAAATAAAAATTATGGGAAATGCCGTGCCAAGATAATGCATTCACCACTTTTTTATGGGGAAGGAGTTTCCAGAAGAAGTGAAATTTGAGAAGATCTAAAGAGTCACTCAAGTGAAAAATGAAGGGTTAGAAACAGGGATGATGAGAAGAGGATCACATTAGAGCTATTTTGGCAAATGAAAAGAATGCAAATGGTGATGGAGAAAGGCTTCTGATCAATTCATCTGTATTGATAGGAAGAGGTTGGCGATTTTCCATTCCCACTTTTAAAAATGCCTTAATTGCCTTAAAATAATTTGTATTAGACATATGCGAAGAATGTTAAAGTAATGCAGTAGTTTGAGTATTAGCACAGACCACATGGAGAGAAAATACTCTGTATCTCTAAAATTATCAATTAGAGTATAAATGTAAGTTGAACTGAACCTTTTCTGTAGTGAAGTTTTATTCTAGTGACAGGTACAAAACAGTGCAAGTTTCTTCACTTTCTAGCATTTGAGTTTGCTAAAATTATATTTCTGCACAATTGAAATTTCCCACACTACTGTGATTACAACTTATAATTTGTTATGTAGTTTGTGTCTTTAGCAACCTAATGGTGACCTAAGATGAGTAAAATATTTTCAAAAAAGTAGTTCATCTGAACCTCAGAAACACATTGTTTTAGAACCCTGAAGCCTGTGTTCCTATACTGATCCCATAGAAAATTTTATTACCTAGTTTTGTAAATATCTCACTAAAAAAAATTCAAAAATCAAACCTGAACAGTACATGCAGGCTGAAGAGAATATACTGGGACTATGGATGAACCTAAAACTCAAATAATGAAAATTGAAGAAATTACGTAAATGATTCATTTTTAAAACTCTCACGCTATTTTCATAAAAATGATAATGATGGTAAATTGGTTTTACAATCCATGTCATCTAATACATTTTCTGTTTCAAGTATTTCCTAACTCTGCTTCAAAGGAACATCTGTGTTCTATCCGTAGGACTGAGACAATCTGCCAATAGGGACAGCACCTCCCAATTAATGTTAAAAAAAGAAAAAAAAAAGATAATGGATACAATTTTCCAGTTTTCAGATCTTTTGATCTCATAAGTTTTTCATCAACCTTTGGTAATGCATATACACTAGACTCTGGTATAGATGACACTGGCCTAACATAAGTTACACGTTTATTTTAAATCGATTGTGTCATTATTTCATTCTCTACTCCTCAAAACACCCAGGTGTAGGTGATATACTTCGTGTGAAATGCAGAGCAGGCATTAGAACCCGGCATTCGGCTCTTTTGCTAGCATTTTGCCTTCCAGGTCTAAATGCTTTAGTAAAATTTTTGAAATACTGAAAGGAAATTATTTCACAATATTTCTAAGCTTCTTGATGAAAAAAGTACATAGATCCAAGCGGAAATTAGATTGAACAATGCTTCCATTTTACAATCTAAAATATTGAAAATCTCAGGTTACAATTCCTTTTGAAGATTTTGAAGTCATCACACAAAATATGATAGAAATAAGTGAAACAATGAACAGGGATTTACCCAAACAAGGATGTTCACTGAAGCCCTTGCTTCGAGCACGTTCACTAAGAGCTAACTATGAAGATAAAACACTAGAGAGTGACTAATATACAAGGGGAATCAAGACACCTAGGAGTTCATCATAAACTTTTATCTCTACAGATTAACAATTTTCAAGTCGTGATTATTTCTCGACCTATTTTCTACCTCAACTTTTCAACATAGAAGTTTATCATCTGTGGTTCCTTAGCCAATAATTTCCAATCTCTTTCATAAGAAGACAAAAAAATTAAAAATCATAATATTTGGGGTAAATTACAAAGAAACTTGTGGCAAGAAGTGGTCATCAGGGCTCCAGATGCCCCAGTCAGGGGAGGCTGGGTGGATCCATATCATGGCACATCTGCACACAGCAAGTCGCGGCACATAGTTGGAAAGTCATTCTCTTATTGATGCTAACAATTGCTGGAAATAATTGTGTTTATTACCTGTCAACTACCTTATGTGCATGATCTCAATCCATCCTTTAACCAAACTTATCAGATTAGTTGTTTTATTAAGCCAGTTTTATGGCTAGCAAAATTACAGAACTGGAATTCAACCACAGGTCGCTAACAATGTAGTTTCTAAAGCCCCATGCTCTACTCCATCTCTTGGAGACAGAAATCTAGACGAATATTTTAAAATAAGGTAAATAGTGTAAGATCAATAAACAATCTGATAGTAAAACCAATATTGAAACCCTAGGAAATATATTAGACTAATGAAAATCCATGGTTTAAAAAAAAAGCCCAATGAAAATCTATGAGTATTTTATCAGAAGAGGAAATATGATAAGTGTTTCTTGTCTTTTTGGAAAAAGGTTCTTACATAGTAGACATTTTTTACTGATGCAGTTATCTGAGTAGTTGTCTAGGAATGTCAATCTAAATAGAAAAGCCCATATGCATCCCAGTCCGTTAGCAAAACAAACCAGAGGAATCATATATATATATATATATATATATATATAAGCCTGGCTTACATATGATTTTAATAAGAAATTCTATGTCATCAGTATTTCTAAATGTATTACCAAATAAGTAAGAGATTTCAGATAATTTTCAGTTCACAGTACAATTCTTTGAAATTAACCCGCAAATTGGTTTTACTTCATATTTATATTTTATCAAACCCATCTTTCTGACGTAGGCATTTCTTTTCTTGGGATTCTTACAAAGATAGTTATCGTGCACAGAGCACACTTTAGCCTTTGGTGGTTTTAATCTCAGTTTAACATCTTTGTGTTTAGTACATTTCTTTTCTTTCATCTGATCGTGTACATGCTAAGATGTCAAAACTGAAGTCTTCCAACGTGTCAGTCATTGGTTCTAGCCAATGTGTCAAATCTTTAAGGTTTAAAATTCAGTTTAAATGAGAACATTTAAAATTTCATCATAATGATAAAACAGCATATCAAATCTCAAAGAGTGAAACTTATAGTTGGGTCCATAGCAAAATATACTTTTTAAAATTTTAGTTGGAATTCAATGTATCATCTATTGAAAGGCAGGAAAGAGACTGGAATTTTATTATAGAACATCCTGTCAATTCAGTACAGTTCCTACTTCAATTTAAGTGCAATTTCAAATTGCAAAAATTAAGTGCAATTTTTTTTCAAGTACAACGTTTCTTGGTTATTAGGCTTTCCCAAGAAGGATTTTGGACTAACGTGTCTATAAGCAATAAAATTTAGAATACAATGTTCTGGAAAATGTTCTGATCCATGTGTTTGCTAGTGAAACTAACTCTCATGTTAGATTTGCTCTCTTTACATGCATTTCCCTTAAGAAACCAGCAAAGTCTTCCCATGTTGATGTGAGACTGAAATTTCGCTTAACCTAAAAACAAGAAAGGCGGCAATTGCATCTACAGTTAGCTAAAACTTCAGAAGGGCTTAAAGACAGCAACTGTTTAATTCATGGGAGACTCACCTCTTTGAAGAGACTCAACTAGAGCTCCAGATCTTCTTAACAGACAGCTCATTATTACAGATTGTCTATGGAAACTGTATGCTGACTATGGACCCTCAGGGGAGGGTTTTTCTGTTTTCTGTCTCTGTACTAACCTAGCATAACTTGCTATATAACTGCCCTCTTGCCAGTAATGTTAATGATGGTGATTATTAGTAATAACTCTGAGTAATGAGATTTTCTTCCTTGTACTCAAAATAATTGTTCCCTATAAATCCACAGCTATTTTTACGGTACGCTAAAGATTGGTAACATTAGAAACTTGGCAAATCTTACTTATAGAGGCATTTTACCTAATGATGTAATCCATCAGTTCCCAGGCTTAACAGTCTTGAGACTTGCTTGGTACTGAAGGGTCTCCTCTTTTCCCAACAGCACTAAAAAACAACTTAGTCACTAAGCTACGTTTTTAGGAGCTTTTTAAAGAAGTACCTTGAAAATGTAAATTTTAGTTTAAGCGAAGGAAGCCTATGAGTGCAGGAATATATACAATTTACTGAAGATTAATCCACAGACTAAACAATACTTTAATTAATCATTAATTAAACATTATTTAGTTTCAGAAAGAAGTTTTCTTATATTTTGATTTCTAAAGCAATTCAAGATTAATTTCTAACCATGAAAAACTTGCAGTTAATTTATCAGTCATGTGAGCTAAAGTGTGAGAGTGTCAACAAGGAGTTAGAAATATTAGCTATACTGTTGCTTTCCTCAATCTCATCATTTTCTAACATGTCCCAGAATCTCCAATTTAAAAGAAGGAACATACATAGGGAGAAAGTTAGTCATTCATTGCTATTGGTCTTTTTTCCCAACTTTTCTTTCTGCATAGTCAATTCATCCTGAGAGAGGTGTAAGACCACTGATTTCAACGAAGATGGAAAGGGAAAGGAGGTTATGCATTTTAGTTCACTTGGTCTTTTACATCATGCTATTTACAAATGAGAACTAGACTACCCAGAGATAAGAAAACAAGTTCACATCCTACAAAATTTCTTCTTTGTCTGAAGAGAAATTTGCATCATTGTCATTCTCTCTAGAGCCTCAGATCAATCAGAACTTTTTAAAATATGGAAAAGTAGGGTGGGTAATATTCGATGAGTTTTCCCACCTTAATAAGGAGTCCTCAGAAAAAACAAGAGGATAAATAAACACCAAGAATCAATTGGTAATTCCACATCTGTTGAATGTGGATTTTCTACATATACTTAGGTTTTTTTCTAGGCATTCATGCTTGTTCACTTATTCCTATTCCAACATAATCTCATTTTTTTTATTACAGTATGATAGCAAGTCTTGATATTCAGGAGAATGTCAACTTTAATTTTTATTCTTTTCTTTTAAGGATGTCCTAGTCATATACCATATGAATTTTAGTCATCTCATTAAATGTCATGAAATCTTCTGTTGGTATTTTTGTTTCAATTGCAGATTAATTCAATTGGAATATCCGTCTTGGTGATTTTGAGTTTTCTCATTATGAACATGGTATATATTTATTTATTTCCAATATATATTTAATTCAAAAAACATTTTGATTTACTTGATGTACTCTAATATTTCTTTGTTTTCTATTTCATTCATTTCTAGTCTTATTTTTTTATTTCCTATAGTCTACATTCTTTATATTTAATCTGGTGAATTTTTCTAGTTGGACATATTTATTTTCAATTTTTTAAATCTATTTAAGGTTATATAATTACCTCTAAGGATAATTTTAATTGCATCCAGTAAATTTTGTTATATAGTACTTTCTTTGTCATTTAGTAAAAACTATTTCATAAATTTCATTGAGTTCCTTTAAACTCATGAATTGTGTAGTAATGCATTGGTTTAGTTCTGAAATATATAACTTTTCTTCTAATTGTTAATTTCAAATTTATTGTCATTCTAGTGAAGTAACTAGATTCAGTTTCTTGCTGTAAGAGTATATTTGTGCTCCTCTGTCTTCCTAGCTCTACAACCCATGTAATCTGAATGTGTTGGTAGCAGTATTTTTCAACTTCCTTTAAGCGAGGAGCTCTACCTTAGTACATAGCTTTAAACCGAGAAACTAGCTTCTGTCCTCTTTCTCCTATAGAGACCTCTGGGTTTTCATCATCCCATGCAAGTGGTACTTAGAAGTAGTACAGTATACACCAGAATAATGAAAACCAATTTGGTAAGCCTTGGCTTCGGCCCCACTCATTATTTTGTATCTCAGTTCCACTTGTAGTCCAGGAAAATATTTAACTTTTCAGTAGCCTGGTTATGACATTTATTATCTCCTCTTAAAAAATATTTAAACTACAATCACTAGGTATTTAGAATATAAATGGGTACATCAAATCATGAATTTACTCTAGTGTATTGGCTAGAAATCCTAGATAATATTAGTAATCGCTACATTAACCATCTGAGTTAGATGTTATTATTCCATTGGATAGAAGGAGAAACAGTCCTGCAGAGGTTAAGAAACCTGCCAATCAGATTTATCTAAGCCTCTTAAAGATAAGATGCAGTCACTCAAGAAAACATTTTCGCATAAATGTTTGAAAGAATATTTTAAATTTTGACAGTTTTAAAAATTCCCTTTAAAAAAATTACTTGTCTAAATGCTGGAACTCTTGCTTGTCACAGCCAGTGACACACTAAGATTAAAAGTCTGTTTCTAGGGCCAGTACCAGTGGCCTAGTGGTTAAGTTTGGCACGCTCTACTTCCGCGGTCTGGTTCAGTTCCACACAGACCTACACCACTCATCAGTGGCCACACTGTGGCAGTGGCTCACATACAAAAAGAGGAAGATCAGTAACAGATGTTAGCTCAAGGTAAATCTTCCTCAGCAAGAAAAAGAGGAGGATTGGCAATGGTTGTTAGCTCAGGGTGAATCTTCCTCAGGAAAAAAAAAAAAAGGATCATTCTTTATGTAGTGTGTTATAACATGTTTTTCTTAATACATTATGAATATTCTTTGGAACACATTGATCTTACTTCTTTTTAATCATGCCATTACATTTCATAGAATGGATATATAAGATTTTATTATCTCTTTTATTGATGGATATGTGGGATTTTATAAAGGCTTAGTAAATTATATTTAGTCTGATTAAATTCTTCCAACAAATTCTATGTAGCTGGCTCATTGCCTGTAACTTGATCCTCAATTGCTCTCTTTTTAGATTTCATGCCATTTCTATTCTTCTTTACAGTGCATTTCTCACCTCATGTCTCTGCTCTTGAATTAGTCCTGTTCCTAAATGAGACATCAACTGACTGGGCAAAAATCATAAAAACAGCATGCCTCAAAACAATTTATGAATTTTCCTCAAAATTTTTCTACCTGAACTTGAAGAAGCTTTCTGAATTCTAACTTCTGAAAGAATTGCTTTTCAGTTGTATTATGAATTGTGTTTCGGGACAGAAGAGTTTTCTAGGAATGATGATTTTTCATGTCTTGTCAAGTTTAACCATCCTGAATTTGTTAGGAAAATGTTATGGGGGTTCTCTGGGTTATATAGCCCAACTTTCCAGTCTCACTTCACAAAGCATAGCAACATATGCTCTGGAGGCAGGGATAGCAGAAGATTCCAACTACCAGCCTAGAACAAAGAGGAAATCATTTTACTTGAACATACAATAAAAAAAACCTTCTGAAGGCTAAATGTGGTTAAACACTGATTGAAAAACAATGTCTTAGGTATGATTTCCTTGAGCTCTTGACCTTCATTACTTTACCATTTTCTTGGGTTTATAAGAGTAAGACGCACCTAAATTACAGCTTCTAGAATCATGCACAGAAAACGATTTCAAATTTTTATGCATCAATAACAATATTTCATGAATTGTTGCCTTAAGTTTTGTATTAACTTGCAAACATAATGTGAGCCAGGAACCATAAGGGTGTTGGACTGAGAAGATACACATTTGACATCTAACTTCATGCATGCAGGCAATAAGATATATCATTAATACTGAATTAAAAAGGCAATAGTATAAAATCGGAGAGGGTATCAATACTTTAATTTAGTTGAGCTATAATTATATAATGAGAACATTGGCTCTTTTGAGACAATTTGAAAACTATGCTGGGCTCTCTGTCGCTTGGACCAATAGAGCTATTCATTCCAAGACTTGATTTCCTGTTCAGTTTAGCATACCATTAGTTGAAGGCAATTGTTGAGAGGATACTCTGTTACAAAAGCTACAGAACCCTCAATCATTTCAGTGTGGGATAGGTGCCCTGAATAAAGGATCCTATTTCCCTAGTGTCCTTCATTATGTTTGTCTCTTCACACAATTGTGTGATTGTATACTGCTAAATAGTTATTTGGTGGTAATGGTGCATTTCAAATTGGTGACTCAAATATCAAGAATGGAGGAAAATGGGGGAGAGAGCATGCTCTTTGCCAGGTTATACACCTGGAAGTTTTAATTGAGTCGATCTGGGAACAGAATCCCATAGTAATTAATTTTAAGACCTTTTGCAATGACTGAACAAAACAGTTCTGTGAAGAAAATATTTGAAAAATACTTAGATATTACAAAACTTAAACTCTGTTTACCTAGACTTGAGGTCGCTGTCATCCTAGATACGCAATCTCTTTCTCGTTCCTTTTCTACACATTCTGTTCTTTGAACTGTGGAAGCCAGCAAGAGCTTCATCAACCTTTTTTTTCATAGGGAATGTGATCTTTTGGATTGGCATCACTTTAAATCGTGTCTTCCAGTTTAAAGAGAAAGGAAAGGACATTTTCCCACAACAATGTTCAATAGATGCAGAAATATTGACCCTTTTAGTGTATTAGCTTCGACACACTGTAGATGTGGCAGTAGGAAGTGTAGGAAATTTCTTACGTTTGCTCTTCTTTTTTAATTACCCTGCATTTAATTATGTAGATTGTTTATAATTAGCAGATATCGTGAAATTTGGTAAGTAGCATGAATTAGGTATTGCCTTAAACAAGTGGGCCTTGGGTATTGAAATATTTTTCATATCCTTTAGTGAAATTTTACCTAAACTACATATGAATTTATACCTATAAGGAAAGCAACTGATGTTAAAAGCACTAAATATGTAGTTTATACTCTACAGAGTTGTCTAGCAACTAAATAGTTGAGGACAGAACATGTTTCATTTAGCCCTCCAATATTTTGAAAGTATCAATGGGAATGTGAGGTCCAGAAAAAAACAAAACTTTAAAAAATTTTCAGATTAAGTCTATGAATGACATGAATAAACATTCCTGTGTGAAGAATTGATGGGTAACTACCAAGAAAACACTCCTTCATTTGCACAAGAAGCAAGACATGGGTGTGATTTCATCAAATAGAACTGATTGATTCATTATCTTTGACCAGCATCTTGATAAATCTGTCCGTCAATCAAATCTTAAACCTTCTAAACCTCGGTTAAGCTCTAGTCAATTCAACTTAATAGCCCTTACCTGTCTGCCAGATTAGTAGCGTTGGCTTCACCAGTTTAAATGTTAGGAACCATTTTTTAAAGTATCAAATAGTCTATACCAGTTAATATGTGAACAAGGCACTCCAGTTATTCATTTGATTTAACCTATTCCCATTTAAATCGAAACTTGAAATGCCTTTCTGTGTATTAACAAGTTGTTCTGCGAGAAAAGAATTAGCAAAATGCAGAGTTTTTATTTCCTCTCCTCGGTCTGTCTGCAAAGATATGGCAATGAGTCATGCATAGGAAGCTTATTTATACTTGCGTGTTACACAAAGTTTCCCAAAATGTACTCATCTGCAAATGTTTTCCCCAGCTTTTCAAACAATTACTTTGGCCAGAACAATGGTGCATCTGTGTCCCAAAGTTCAGTCACCTGAAGAAGTAATAATATTATAAATTGCCCAGTGATGAATTTATTGACTGAAAATTAAGAAACTTAATCAAAAATATCATTGTGTTTCAAGAGCAGTTGGAAAAGAGAAAATTTATATGAAATCCAGACAGAAGTCAGATTTTTTCCTCCAGGCAAACTCAATAATTCAAACTTAATAGTAAAGGGCTAGAGAAGATTATCCAAAATATGGCAGAGAGTCAGCCTACTATCTCTAAAGTAGGCTGTTATTCACCATAATTCTTAAGGGTAAGGCAAATGTGAATAAAAACTACATCAAAATAGCAACGTGGTGAGTCTATGATTAATTAAAGTAATTGAAGAATAAAGAGCAAAGGATGAACTCTTCTTAAGATGTACTCTGCGTCAATTTTCAATAATATAACAAAGCTGTAGAATTCTTTAAATATAAGACTAAGCAGACCGATAAACCCAGAAACTATAAATAAGATGTTGGGAGTAATGAGACTCCATATCTGCTCTGATATAAAGTGCACACATCACAGAGAATCAATTTTGGAGTCTTTCTACTCGACAAAATTAGGGAGCTAGGCTAGATTATCTCTAATACCCTGAAATCATTAAGATTATCATTCTGTTCATTACCAGAGTAGGATAATAAACAATACCAAACTTTACAAAGAATAAAACTATTTTTTAAAACATAACAGACTAAAATAAATTATTCATTAAATGTTTTGTTCATTCACCCTTTACAAAGAATGCAGGTAGTTGCTAATATTCTTTCCACTTAAAAAAAAAAAAAAACCTGCAAGTAATCTGATTTATTTTACACTTCACCTTAATTTTGTGTATAACCTATGGTCTTTAAAATGAGAGAGAGAGAAAGAGACACATACACAGAAACAGAGACAGAGACACAAAGAGAGACAGAGAGATCTTTTAGGGGAGAGAAGTCCTGGGCACTGACCTATTTAAATTGTATAAGTCCCAGATGAATTTATAATATAGATTATAAGAAACACTTAAAAAGACTGGTTGTCTCTTTAGAAAAGGCAATTTTTATGACTCATCTTCCTGAAACACAAAAATTTTCTACTACAACTACTAGCTAAGACTATGGTTTAAAAAGAACAAAAATGACTTCAATGCAATTTTTCAAATTGCTTTAAGGGGATAGCAATATTTCATCATTTGAAAGCAATTGTTTTTCTGAATTAGGTGAGGACATAAATACAATTTTTCTGTAAAGATGCTACATGCTATTTGTATTACTGAAAAATACACAGGATCCCCATTAATCTGCATTATGAGTCGGGTCCTAGTGAAGGAGCTTCCTAGGTGGTCTACGTGCTTCTACCAACAGGTAAACTAACCCAGGAGTCAATTTTAAAGGGAATGTTTAGACAAAAGCGTCTTTAGGTAATTATTTTTAAATAGGCATCACATTCATTCCTGAGAATGCGGTATGTCTTTGCCATAACGCAAGGAAAGGCTCACTGTGGACCAGGTATGAAATGCAAGTGTAGATAATCCGTCGTTCAATTCTCTAACATGATAGTTCCTAGGTTTGTCTCATCATTCCTGTATCTACAATTGATCAAGGAGAGCAGAGCTTGCATATATCCATCATTCCTGCCTTCAACCAACCCACCATGACTAGATCATTAATGGAATCCACTTAAAGTGACAAAAGGTGTTTATCATTGTTAAGCAGACATCACTAAAGGAAGGTTTTTTTCCCAGCAATGTAAAAAAGAGCATCGTATATTTAGGGCACTGACCAAAGGGCTGTAATTAGCAATCATTTTACTCATTTTCAATGGGCCATTTAGAATCAAACCAAACAAACTCTAGAAAAGTTATGGAAAAATAGAAATTGTATTTCTGGTATTTCTGAAAGCTTACAGCTCAAGAAGATGTTTATATTTAAGAGTACTGTACACAATACCCTGGGATAATAAATCAGTATTTTTCTCCCAAACTGGAGCAGGAACTAAATCAAAATTTTGAATACCTTTATCCAAAACGAATGGTAGCAACCAGTACCTTTCAGAAATGTTTACAGTTGGCCTTCCTTTTGGACTCTTTAGTGATTGATTTGAGATTCAGCAGTAGGTAAACAGTGTGCTATTAGCAGGTCTGGTCCACATGCAGACATAGACCAGCCTCTGCGCAGCTTCAGGAATATAGCATCTTTAAAAGTTAACTGGGAACCTCATTAGCTGAAGAAATAACTAACTCGAAAGCATTTGGTGGCAAGAGTGAGGGTCTATGAAACAGTGTCTTCCGAGGAGATGCATGAACACTGTTGATAAACTAGAGGAACATTTCAGAAATTTCTTGAGACACGTGAGGCTTGTAACAAGTTGCCAATCAACAAGTTGCTAAATCATAAAGTCCACAACAAGAAAGATAGAAATTAAAAGTAGTTTTATTCTTTAATTGCTTTCCTGGTAGAACACTATGATTATAATGAACATATGACGAGTCGAATTAGGTCTCTGCGATTTGATTTACACTGATTGGAATGCCCTTTCCCCTGCTCTGTTGGAAAATAATCATCATCATGGTTCATCTTCATAGCAATACATACACACATCACGTTTCTGTAGCACTTTATAGTTTATTTCACTTAAATCCTCAGAACAGTTCTGAGAGAAAAACAAGCAAGCTGTAGAGCCAAAAGTAACAAGGTAGAATTGAAATCGATAAAGCCTGGGTCTGAATCCATGTATTATCTTCATAAGTTTGGAGAAATTTCTTAACATTTGTAACACTCCATATCCTAATATTTAAACTGTAACTAAATAATATTCACTTGTGCAGTTGCCACGGCCACTGGTGTTCAGAAAATAGAAACTGTAATTATTCGCATTTTGTGGATGAAGAAATTTGAGTTTAGAGAATTTAGGTGACTTGTGTACGATCATACAACTCTATGACAGGACTGAGACAAGAAGTCATGAATCCAAGAATTCCATCCTTTATGTTTTCTTCAATTCTTCATTATAGCTCTCAGACCCAAGCTTAAATAACCTCTGCTCTGAAACGTTTGAGAGTAACAGTTCTCCTTCCGGCACAGAGCAACCTCTCATTTCTCAACTCCCATGGTACTATCTGTGCACCTTATTCGGGACCTATTATCACACCTATTATACATGATAGGAGAACTGATAAGTAGACAGGTAGGTGGATGGATATATAGACAGACAATATGAAAGAAATTTTCTTTACTTAAATATTCAGTAAGTCCCTCAAAGACAAGGGACCATATTTATGTTTATAATGCACATGCTTGACATTTGTGCGGTGCTTTCCTCTTGACAAAGTTTTCCTACTTATAGAGGGTAATTTAAAATTGGATTTTGACATACTTTTTTTTATTTTTTAAGAGGAGAATCATATAGATACAGTCAAGAAGTGGTATAAAAATGTCCATTCAGTATTGTCAAGAAAGTAAAAATTGTAGTGAGTTTCACTATGCATTGTAAAGACTCAGACTTCCCCACACACAGGGTTTTTCCCTCCCAGTGGCTGATGTATCTTTCCATAATAATCCACATCAAACAAGAATAATTACCTCTGAAAAGAAAGCACTCAGACTCATGATGAACCTTTTACTGTCATGTCCTTGGAATGATTTAAGTTCTTGAAGCCCAGAGACTGTTATTAACCCTAAGCGCGATGTTTAGGCTGAAAATCTTATTAAATTTTTCTTAATATTTTAGATTGGATTATAGTGATGGCATCAGCTCTTTGTTCCCATATAGTTCAATAACTGGACTCACCCTAAATTATTTTTTTTACATTCATAGATATTGAAAAGTGTTTAATAGGCATTTGGTCCATATGTAAATCATTCAAAAGCAATTTTAGAGATGATTATTCGATGTTTTCTCACAGTTCTTCCTAACTACCCATGCCTCTTTACCACTGAAGCCAAGTAGCTATACCTTGGGCTTAACAAAAGATTATTTTTAATTTTGTGTTTTCCGCAATCCAAGTTCTAGTTGAATATTCAAAACAGGTAATTAGCCTTCTCCTCATAAGAATTACTAAGAAAAGTGAAGATAATTAAAATAGCCTTAAGCTAGTTTTGGTTTTTTGTTTTTACTTGAGGAAGGTTAGCCCTGAGCTAACATCTGTGCCAATCTTCCTCTATTTTGTATGTGGGATGTCTCCACAGCATAGCTGATGAGTGGAGTAGGTCCATGGCCCCACATCTGAACCTGGGCCACGGACACAGAGTGCGCAGAGCTTTAACCACTCGGCCACTAGTCAGATGCTGTTCAGTATCCAATATAATTACCCCAATTTATTTTTTTATTGAGTTGCAACAAATATTTCTACATCCTGTTCATATATCCCTGTAATCATTCCTAAGCTTGAAAGAACTTTCTTAAGCTAAACTGTACTCAGGTTCGACCCATGTACCCAGGTTCAACCTAATTCAGAAGGGAAGGAGTTTTTCCTGTTTGCTAGTTTACTTATATTCTTCTTATTTTTGTTTTGCTATAAATTCTGCCTTCTTTATGTACTAATTAAATCCCTCCAACCCATTTCTAATGAGTGTCTCTTCTATAGATTAATGGAATGTATGTTGCCACATTAACGTGAACTGTGTTTAGTTTATTCCTCAAATTCTAATAGAATGGGAAATGACTAATACCCATTCACATCAAAGTGCATTTATTAAATGATGTGTATAATAGAGACACATCTGAAATTCGCATCCCTTTTGCTTTCCAGGGAACTTTTCAAAAGATAGAAGAATAACAAGCCACCTTAGACCATGCCTCACCATCCTAGTTCCAACTTAAACCAAAGCATTTAACCAATTTATCAGAATTCAGTTAATCTGAATGTATCCTCAGTGTCCAACACAATGATTGCAGTAAATAAACAGTTGTTGAAAGAGTGAGTGGACAGACAGACGTTTTGGGGTTGGCAGGAAAATATAGAGAAAGTTGTGTGTTTATTATTTTATGTTGTTAAATGCTTTAGCATTATTAGAGAATAGCTATAAATGTGGATATACAAGACAAATCAAAATCTCACTCTTATTCAAGCAAAGCAAAAGGTGTACAAGTTTTGATGATTTTGGAAAGTCTGGAGTTTAATGCTATTTTTTAGCCTCTTATTTCTTTAATAAAATTTTAAAACCTATTTATGAAATGCCCACAATTTAGATAAAACTGAACATTTCCTCAAATATCTAGACTTTAACTTGTCACATATTTAGCCATGCCAGGATAAAACTACCCTGATATGTGAAGGGATTTTAGTTTTCACCAAGAATGTTTATTTTCTCAATTCTTTTTCTTTTATTCTATCACATTTGTAAGATGCTAAATGGCTATCTTTTTCTCAAAGAATAAGTTTTTTTGCCTTGTATTTAACTTTTTCACAGTTCGTGTATTCCAATATTTAGCTCAGATTCAGAGGTCTCATCATTATTTTCTCAACATGATCATCTCACTCATTTCTGTGTCTTTGCGTGTGTTGAACCTGTTAACATAGAATGCACTCTCCATTCACCAAGGCTCCTGTGTAATTGTCTTGCTCCATTCCTTAGCACACCCTGTAATTCATCATTCTGTTCTTTTACTGCCTTCTTGATTGCTTCATGCGCTTCTCTTATCCTTCCAAGTGTATCATAAGAATTTGAAGGTAAGGACCCTGTCTTTTGTTTCTTCTATGTCACTCACATGGTCTAACACATACTAAACATATAATATATGCCCAATCAACAGCATATTTATCACACAGGGAGGGAATCCTCCAAAAACAATAGCATGTTTATTACTTAATTTCGAGAGTATCAAGCACAACGTCCTGTTTTACTTAGAAACACTGCTGCAGAAACCATATAAATCCATAATACGCCTGATTTTGTATTGTATGTTTTATAGTACATGTGAAAGAAGAAGGAAGAAATATTGAAATTTGTTTATTTAAAAAATGAAAAAGCGGGAACAATCTTTACTTAGAATTTTCCAGACTGCTTGCCTATGCTTAGGGCCATTTCTACCCAGCTTTTAAAAAGAAGCCGTTTTATTTCTGTTAGTGGCAAGTCTAAACAGACCAAGGAAGAGAAAAAAACTGTGTAACTCATATTAATGAATCAATTAATATGTGTATCATGGAGGCAGGCTCAATTTCACAGGCAGCTACTTGTCCCATCCAAAACCCTATCAGTCTATTACCATCCATCATGAGTCAACAGTAAAAACAGCCATAAGGGATATTCTAAACCATAAGTCAATTCTGACTACAGTGGTTTCACGTCTGTTTTCTTTACTTTGTATTCTTTGATACTTATGTACTTTTATTACTGCACTACATTAGAGATGGTCTTGCTGAAAGAGAAATGTACCATCATCCTCACAAATTTCAGACTCGACCGTGTGTCTTGGTCTGACCGAAAGCCAAGGCTAATGTTGGTGCCTAACCTCAATAAACACTTGGTAGGTGAACTGATTCATTCACAACCCTTCATATTTGTTGCATATTTATTCCCTTTTTTCACACACATGTACGAATATGTATGGGACATAAATTCCCAGTGGCAGTAATAGTGATCCGCTACATAGCAATATGTAGCCACTCTTTGAAAGAGTTTCTCACCACAAGGAAAAGGTTTACATGCGAGTACAAATGAGAGGGCTACATTTTGAAACGTCTTTCATAGCTCTCATGAAGTCCTGCTACAAATGTCCTTTATGTCACAACTGAACCATTCTCTTTCCTCATGCCTCCCTCTAATGATCTCTCCACATTGCCCCAACACCCCAACATGATCACCGTTCCAAGTCTTCTAAACATGATAAACTTCCTCTTTGTAAAACTTTTCCTCCAACTACCAAAATCTAGAAAATTTTTTAAAATCCGAAAGACCCTGTAGTTTTGAACTTTCCCTTGTATTCTGCAAATCCTCTGGTACAATTAAAGTCTCAAGCTTGCCCTCCTTCCTCACATCATAACTGTTCCCGTGAATGTGAACACAGCGTGAATATCTGGCTTTGAGTGGTAAGGCTGATTCTCTGTCTATTGGGAGAAAGGGTATCTACAGCCCCCACTGAACTCAAAAGGAAGCATGAGTGTCTCTGTGTGCCCTGGATCCCTCATGTCCTGCTGGTATTCTCCTCTACCGCATACCACGTTGGGGTACTTTTGAGAGAAGCATGTCAGCAGAATGGCTACCACACCTAATAAAACAAGAAAGAGTGTTTCAAACTGTGGTACCCAGTGTTCCCAGAAGGATGTTATCCAGAAGAAACCAGGTTTAAATGAATATGAGGGAAAAGAAGTCTCTCAGTGGCACAGTGCAACCTGCATGCAGTGAGTAGGAAAAAGGGGTGTTATGTTACCACCATTTGATTGACACTTGATGGGAAAATGTTAACTAAGAGCGGTCAGAATAGTGCCTGACACAAACGTGCAGTAAAACTTTTATGACCAAATGAACAGTCTGCTATCATGTATATGAATAACCACTCTCCAGTGGATGCCTGCCTAGGACTGGGGCTTTGTTTTGCTGTGAGACAGCATGCAAAATGGAGGAAAATGCAGTTTGGAGTTCTGACAGCATGAATCCTAACTCTTCTGAGTGATAACTATGAGCTCTTGGACAATTTCCTGGTTGATGCCGTTCAAAACTTAGTTTCCTCAACTACAAAATGGGAGTAAAAGAATGTTTCTATCACACAGTCGATGTGAAGATCAAATGAGTTAATGAACAGAAAAATTACCTAGCACGGTGCCCACTGAGATGTTGTTTTGGTTCCTTTCCTACCATCTCCCTTGGAGACTGCCCTCCAAGGAAGCAGTCCTGACCTAGATAATAAACTTTCAGATGAGACCAAACTGCCTGCCTTGATGGATATATTAATAACCCACTATCATAGATCCCCCATTTGTGCGTGCCATCTTTCTGTCAATGCACCTCCATTACTCATTTTTTTAATTCCAGAAATATTTGTTACATGCCCTCTGCACACCAGGTTCTGTGCCAGGCAAAGGAATGGATTGTCCTTGTTGGATTTTTATCTGGCAGTATTTGAAACACTGATACGATCTTCTGTCTATTCGCTAGGCTGTTTCTTCAGTTATCGCTTTCTGCCACTACCTATACTTCTCTGTCATCTGCCAGATCACATCTCACTCCACCCTATCTATCCTTGTACCCAGGGCATATTTTAGGTTAAGTGGTGTGTCTGGTTTAAAATGGTGATCTCATTCTGTCGGTCCTATCTGTTGTAGCACAGGTGCCTGTGCTCCATAGCATCCATTCTTCAGGCATGCGGTCCTTTTTTTGCCACCTAACAATCTCAATGAATGTTTTATTTTTTGTAATTCTAACGTGGTTCCCCAAGATTTCCTGCCCTAATTTCCAGGACCATGAATATGAAAAGATATATCACAGCCATGATTATGTTATATGGCAAAAGGGATTTTGCAGATGTACTTGAGGTTACTAATCAGTTGACTTTGAGTTGACCAAAAGGGAAATTATCTGGATGAGTCTAATGTAATCATAGGAGCCCTTTAAAAAGTGGAGTGTTTTCTCAAGCTGGTAACAGAAGTTAGAGAGATCTTAAGCATGAGAAAGGATGCATTTGGCCACTAGGAGCAGAGAACATGCCCTAGCTATTAGCCAGTAAAAAATGAGGAACGTAGTCCTACAACCAAAAGGAATTAAATCCTGCCATCAACCTGAATGAGCTTGAAAGAGGACCCTCCCCTAGAGCCTCCAGATAAGAGACTTGGCTACCATCTTGAATTTATTCTTGTGAGACCAGAAACAGATGTCCCGTCTGAGCCCAACTGGGCTTCCGACCTACAGAACTGTGGGATAATATGTGGATTTTTTTAAGCTAAGTTTTTGGTAATTTGTTATATATCAATAGAAAACTAACACAGAAATATTCCTTCCCCTTCTAATTTAAAATATTCTCTTTATCATTGGTTTTCAACAATTTGATTAGGATGAACCTTGGCACAGTTTTATTCATTTTTCTTCTGCTTGTAGTTCATTGAGCTTCCTGTATCTATGAACATATAGTTTTTATCAAATTTGAAAATTTTTCCATCATTATTTCTTCAAATACTTTTTTTTGGTCTCCTTATCTCTTCCATTTCCTCTTGAGACTCCAATTAATATATGTATATGTTTGGGCTACCTGGTACTGCCCCAAAACTCACTGATGCTCTGTCCATTTTTTCTTCAATACATTTGAATAGGGCATATTGCTATGTCTTCAAGTTGACTCATTTCTTCTGCAGTGTCTAACCTGATAGTAATTCCCTCTAGTTTTATTTTCATTTCAGATATTTTATTTTTAATCTTCAGATGTTAAATATGCAACTTTTTACAACTTCTTCTCTCTTCATTATATTCTTTCTTTCCATTGCCTTTCTGAACATATAAGGTACATTTATAATTGCTTTTTTAACATCCTGGCCTACTCATTATCATCTCTTGTATTTTTGACTCTGTTTATACTAATTGATTTTTCTCTTGGTTTTGGGTTATATTTTTTTATTTCTTTGCATGCCTAGTAATTTTTTATTAGATACAAGAAATCATGAATTTTACATTGTTGGATGCTGGATTTTTTTTCAGGGTTTTTTCTGTGATGCAGTTATATTACTTTGAATTAGTTTGATTCTTTCCAGGATTGCTTTTAAACTGTGCTAAGACTGGTCCAATACACCCTTTAGTCTGAGGCTAATTTGGCACCACTACTGAGTCAATACCCTTTTATGGATACTACACAATCTCCCATGTATTAGGAGATCTCACTGTGTTTGGCAGGAACACAGAATATTACCAGCCCTGTGTGTGCTCTAGTGATTGTCTCACCAATTGCTTTCCAGAGATTCTTTCCCTACTCTGTCTCCTTACACACATGTATAGATGAGTCCATAGCCAAAGACTCAAAGGACACTGACTGCAGATTTCTGAAGGGTACTCTCCCTCTGTGTGCATCAACCTTTTCCCTGATACTCTTCCCTACAAATTCTCCCTGGAACTTTGGACTCTGTCCTCAACTCAGTGAGACCACCAGATGCTCTTTGGGTTTCCCCTCCCTGATCTGCGTGCTCCAAACTCTCACCTGAGAGTCAGTTGAAGCACTTGTAAGACTCATCTTGTTCATTTTCCTCCTTCTGGGGATCAGTATTCTGTGCTGCTTGTTTTCCAATATCTGAAACTGATTCTTTCACATATTTGGCTTAGTTTTCTCCTTGTGAAATGCACGAGGGTAAATTCAGGCCATGTTATCTCATCATGGCACCAAGTGGAAGTTTGAGACACTCAGGATTCATAAACTCAAGGACTGTAAACTGAAAAACCTATAGAGGCAGGCAAGTAATGCAAATGAATTAAGGCATATCAGTAGAAAAGTGTAGGGTTTGGCTAATAATTTGTACTTTAAAAATAAACAATGGGGCAAAAAAAAAAATGCCTACATCCAACAGGCCACTGTTCTGTGCATTCAGCTCTATAGCCTCTCTTTCTATCCCACCTTGGAGTATAAATCAAAACTATTAGAAACTTCTCTTTTTCAAATCTCTGATAGGATGTGTATATTTAGTCTACATTTAGTTCAAGACATTAGCTTTTAGGGATGTTTGCATTTTCCACCTCAGCTATAATTATGCAGTCTTTTGTTTCAAAAAATCTGAAAATTTCAGCCAAAATTTGCAGACAGTATTTTTGGGGAGGTGGCACATGAGCATGGAATGGGGGATGGGAATAAAGCAGATTTTAAAAATGGAAAAATTCCATTTATGTTTAGGGTGATTATTGATATACAAGGGCTTAATGCTGCCATTTTATCACTCATTTTCTGGTTCTCCTGCATTTCGTTTGTGTCTCGTCCTGTGTATTTTGGTCTACCACTCAAGTTGTGTAGTTTTTTATATTGTGTTTCTTTATTTTCTCCTTATTTGTTATTTGTGTCTTTGTTCTACTTTTTTGTTTAGTGGTTACCCTGAAGTTTGTATTCAAGATCTCGTGGATAAGATAGTCCCTTTTCTGATGACCTCTAATTTCCTTAGAATAAACCAACTCAATCCCTTTCCTCTTCCCCTCCTAAGTTATTTTTCTCACATTTTATTTCATCTTGTGTTATGAGTTTGTGGTTAAAATGACAAGATTATATTTATTTTTGACATTTTCCTTCCCTTTGTCTTTAATGCTATACTTGAGTATTTGCTATCCTGCTTTGATTCTGTCTACGTATTTAACTCCTTACTCCGTGCTTTGTAACCCCTTTCTCCCTTCTTTTTTCAGGTGTGAGCACCCTCCTGAGAATTTCTTGTAGGTAGCGTCTCATGGTTATGAACCCCCTTAGCTTGTATTTTGTCTGGGAAAGGTTTTATTTCTCCACCATATTTGAAGGATATTTTCACTGGATAGAGTATTCTTGAGTGAAAGTTTTTGTCATTCAATGATTTGAATATGTCATTCCATTCTCTCCTAGCCTGTAAGGTTTCTGCAGAGAAATCCACTGAAAACCTGATGGGAGTTCCTTTGTAGGTTATTTTCTTCTGCCTTGCTGCCCTTAGTATTCTTTCTTTGTCATTCAGTTTTGCCAGTTTCACTACTATATGCCTTGCATTAGGTCTTTTTACATTGATGTATTTAGGAGATCTGGCAGCCTCTTCCACATAGATTTCCTTCCCTAGGTTTGGGAAGTTCTCTGCGATTATGTCTTTGAACAAGCTTTCTACTCCATTCTCCTCTTCTCCTTCTTGAATACCTATAATTCTTATGTTACATTCCTAATTGAGTCGGATATTTCTTGGAGACTTTCTTCATTTCTTTTTGTCTTAGTTCTCTGTCCTCCTCTATCTGGGGCATTTCAACTTGTCTGTCTTTGATTATGCTGATATGCTCCTCTATGATGTCCACTTGAGCATTCAGGGAATCCATATTTTGTTTTGTTTCTTCTATTGTGTCTTTCATCTCCAATATTTCTGATTCATTCTTCTTTATAGTTTCAACCTCTTTTGTGAAGTAGCTCCTGAACTCATTGAATTGTTTCTCTACATTCTCTTTTACCTCATTGAGTTTTTTGGTGATAGCTGTTTTGAATTCTTTGTCATTTAGATTACATATTTCTGCATCCTCAGAACTGATTTCTGGGTACTTGTCATTTTCTCTCTGTCTGGAGATTTGATATAGTGTTTGATATTGCTAGAGGAGGTGGTTCAGTTTTTACGCATCCGGATATTATTTGGTTGCATTTAGAGCCTATCCCCACTGGGTGGGGGTCAAGAGTCACGTATTCTGAGTCCTCTTCTTTCAGCCAAAATCCAGGGGCTGAAGTAGCACTAAGCAGTGGGGGGGGGGGGGGGGGCGGGAGGGGGGTGGAGTTGGCACAGGAAGGGTGCTTCCTCCTGCATGCTCTTGGGGTTTTCTCCCTCTGCTCTGGCTATCTGTTCTCCTGGGGTGTTGGCTTGATGAGGTCACCCCTAAATGAAAGCTTTTGCTCCAATAGAGGGCTTTTCTCTAGGCTGCAAGGGCTCTAGGAAGTCCTTGATGTTCCCAAGAATGAACATCCCTTCCCCTATTCCTTCCCGCTCAGAGACCTCCCACAGTCCTGGACCCCAGTCTTTAAGGGGAGAGAACAAAGGTCTCTCTTACCCTGTTCCACCTCAGAGGGGCGGCTCCAGCCTCTCTGCCCTCCATCGTATGGCTGCGTGGATCTCTCTGACATTTTTTGGGTTGAGTTTGAATGTCCTCTGCTGGAGTATGGGATTTTTTTTGTTGTATATTGGAGAGGGAAGATTTCTGAGAGACCTCACTTGGCCATGATGCTGACATCACTCTCTGAAATATGGAAAAATTCCACTAAAAATTCTGGAAATCACAACTACTTTATCCTGAACAATAGACTCAAAAATACAATGACTCAGTGTTAAACATGAGCAATGATAGTTATTGTAATTAATTTTTTTTCAGAAGATCACTGCAATCTTTCATCTAAGTGGTGGGTCTAACCAACTCTGAAGAATTAAAATAGAAATGCATGTTTGCAGGTTGTAAATACACATTTATAGTGATTCATAATTTGTTTGAAATTCACTGCATACAAGATACTTTCAATAACGTGTCAAAATGATGGTGTAAAACCCTCTATCTTGAAACAGCAGTAATTTTTTTTAAGTCATGAGGAAGTGGGTAATTATTGTTCATAAGCATCCTTAAAATTTAAGCTAATATTTTTTATCTCTACTTCACATACTCATAGTCACCAAACCACAAAATGAAGATCTAGGTGAGTGTTATCTAGCTGCCCATCCCCGCCTAAGAATTACAACAGCAACAACAAAGCCAGGTTGAAATGTAGGACCTTGTGCTCAGTGGAGTCATTGATTCACTCCAACTTCTGGAGGAATAAAAAGGCAGCCAGTTAAATCATCCAAGAAACATACCTAGAATGGTAGATTTGATCAATTCAGTTCTGTGAACTGGAAAGGCATTTTACACCTCAGAAACTTTGTGGGGATTTTGAGGACATCATAACACTGTCCGGTTTCCCCACCACCACCCCAGAAAATAAAAAAAAAAAAGTGATGTTTTGCATACTTCAACCTAAAAGAATAAATCAGTGAGAGAAATGGAGCCCTCAAGTAAGAATACCTGAGGAAATGTACAATCCGACAGATGGTGATCAGTAACCACTGAATTCTCATTATGAGAACTTATTTGTCTAATAGGTGCTCCACATCCCATTGTTTCCACGTGAAGCTTGCTTGGTGCAGATGGCAAAAAAAAAAATCATTCATTTCAATAGCCCTATGCAAATTATTTTTGAAAACCACCAAGTGAAAATGAAGCCTGAACCTCCTCAGACATACAGCAAATTTAATTGCCTACCAACAGTCCTTATTTTAACCTTGCCGAGACCTTCCCCAGGGCTAATCTTAAGAGCAGTTGAGAGTACTTGGTGTGATTTAAGAGCAATCAAATAGCACCAACCATTCTAACAAATTCTTAACAAGCAATTCATATAATTTCCTACAATCCACCAACTGGGAGATCATGTAAATTAACTCCTATGATGTAAGGTATTTACTGACAGTGTTAAGGATTGGAATGATGCAAGGCTTGCTATGACTTACTTTAATTATATTCCAAAGATATCCCCATTTTCTTCATCTATTCAGTAACAAAGGCCTGTTGATCCCCTTTTCGAATTCTTTAATTTTTTTTTTTATTTGGCACCATTCCCATTACAAATACTCTGACTTGGGCCTTCATCATTTCTCATCTAAGTTACTACAACGATTTCCTAAAGTCTTACTCCTCCCCAATCCTATTATGGCCTGCATTAAACATCTACACTTTATCCATTTGTATTAGGCAGTCGTTAAAAGATTTTAAGCAAAGAACCATAATATCGTAACACACTGCCAGAACAAAAGGCCCTGAATCATCAGGTGACTGAAAGTCTTTCTCAACTCATCACTCACCACTCTAGCCAAATGCTCCAGCCAAAACCCAACTAACTAGAATAGCTCCTGTCATCTGACCTCCGTACTTCTGTACATGCTGTTTTCTTTAGCAAAATTTCTGTCTAGCTCCCCACATATCTCTCTTCGCCCTGGCCATGTATTCCTTTGAATGTGGTTAACTCCTACTTATCATTCAAGACTCACTATTGATCCCAGCTCTTTGAATCATTCGCTAATAATGCTCTATGGAGCCCCAAGGCTATGGGAAATTATCTTCCCACCCTTCTGCACATAATCCTATAACAATAAACATGGTAACCATGTTTCACAGCAGGGCTCTCAAGTAGTATAAGCTTCTTGAGGACAGGATTGTATATTGATCTTTATCTTCCCCAGTGTCTCACATTATGCCTCGTGCTTGATGAATTTTTTGAGTGGATGAATAAGAATGCTGGAAGAAGTGATTTTGACAATAACAAAATAAAACAGAGAGGCTATTATGTGCCAAGTACTGTGGCAAATTATATTTTATCGTTACTGCAAGCTTTTCTACAGATTCATTCCTTCATTTATCAAATAATTATTGCGAACCCATAGTATACCAGGCTTTTGCTGGGGGTTCTGTAATTTATCCATCAGGCCCTGGCAAGAAATAGAAGGTAAACTCACACTGTGTGATTTGGGGGGAATTTAATACCCATAGTAATTTACCAAAGTGTAAGCAACATGAAGGTACAATGCAAGAAGTAGTGTTCTGCCCCTAAACCCACATCTCTGTGAATAATCTCCTTGTTCATAGCTGTTCCTTGAATTATCCAGATTTGGGTGTACCATCTGTTTGCTATTGAGACTGCGACTGATGCAAATATATATCCAGAATTCCATCATTTCCCACCTTCTTCAAGAATAACCTCCCTAGTCCAATCTACCATCATCCCTCACTTCACGGTTGCCACCGTCTGTTCTCCATGCTTCTTGCTGTCTGCATTCCATTCTCACAGAGCCACTCAGAGGGATTTTTAAAATGCTGATCAGATCATGTCACTTTTCCAATTAAAGTTCTCTAATGAATCACCGTCACATTCAGAATAAATTTCAAAAGCCTTTCCATGGCTCCAGCAACATGACAAGGTATGATTCATGCCGTTCTCTCTTACTTTGTCTCTATCGCTCTCTATCCTGGACTTCTTGACGTTAGTTTGAAAATGTCCAGCTCCCCACCATTCAGAGGGTTTGCAGGGACTTACCTCACATCATACAACTCATTTCCTTGACTTGTTTGGAGTGTCACCTCCTCAGAGAAGCCTTCCCCGACCATTCCATCTAGACTAGCTGTCCTGTCCATCATTCTCATTTTCCTTGTCCTTTATTGTTAATTATTTTATGTTGTCATTTATGGCACTTACAACTATCTTTACTATGGATTATTTGTTTGGTTTATGTTCATTTTTAGTCTCTCTGGCTGGAATATAATCTCCCAGAGAGTAGGGTCTTTTATTAGACCTATTCAGTGCTGTAACCAAAATAACATATCTTGGCACAGAGTAGGCACCCTGTTGGAAACACTGTTAGAAAAGGGTACTTGTGAGTATTACTAGTAAATTATATAAGAAGTTAAGTATGGTGCTGAACACAATAGGTGTTCGATAATAATAACTTTATTATTATTGTATATGAAACTAAAGATAGCACAATAATATTTTAGAACAAGCTTATATTTTAGATCTTACTTATATATGTTGTGAAAATAAGAACGAATATAACTCTCAAATTCTTAAACCCATACCTAAGATGTAAAATAAATTTGATGAAGTATAAATGAAAATCAACAGTATTTTCACTGGTATATGTGCGTATGTGTATGTACAAACACACACACACCCATTTGTGTAAATACAGAGAGATATTATATATATATGTATATATATTCTCACAGCATTTGTAATTTCATAGATGATCGATAGAGGGTAGTTATTACTATCATTTCCATAGATGAATATAGGGAATATTAACATTATGACAGTAAACATAAATATTAACATGGCAAATTTTATGGGTTAGTGAAAAAACTAAGTACTACCATTAACTGAACATTTACCATATTTTTATTCCCAGGAACAGTGAGATTTTAACCATTTTAATGGGTTGCTGATAGTTTTTTTTGTTATTTTTTTTAAAGCATGAAGAATAGTGGCTGTCATTTCTGTTTAATTCTCATGGATTCAATACAAGTTTTAAGTTTTAAAAAACATATCTGAATTTTCAACAGGCCCCATTTGCCAAATTTCAGGTGATTTAATCTGTTTGTAATAAAAATGGTACCTTATTTACAGAAACAAAATATATGTGTTGTGTTTAGAGACTGTTGTTGGGTTAATACCTACTAGCAATTAACAGTAAATAATAAAATACCTAATCACAAATTAAAAAGGTTTATATTTTAAAATCTCTGTACAACGATATCTATGTGCTGCTTTTTTTACCAGTCTGTGTATAATCTGTCCTGCTTTTGATGAAAAAAAATTAATTTTTTCATAAGAAATGTTTTCTCTCATGTGGTCAAATTAAATATGATCATTCAGTCATTCGTAACCATGAGCACATCAAGTGAGAAATCGACCCCTTTTTAGCATTTTCTTCTCCAAAATTTTGAAATGTAAAAATGATCTTTTTCTTTTTTGCAGGCAATTTAAACAAGGCAATAAATTAAAAAAATCAATATAAGTCAAATTGCACCGTATGCCCTTGGAAGAGTTGGGGAGGAATATAAATCAAATAAATTTAAGTCAGTTAAATTCAATATTATTAAAAGGGAATACAAATAGAACTATTATACCCATCTGCTAAGGAAATCTCTCTAAGTGCAGTGGATATTTTTATAGCTAATAAAAATCCATTTTACCAAATAGAGAAGAGAATCCTTCCATCACAGTGTAAAGTTTTAAAATATCATGTCCATGTTTTCCTCAATGATCATCTAACTTTCTACTATGATTGTCGAAAACTTATGTCGAGCATACTGCAAATTCTACCATCCGCCCTTAGAAATTCTCCAGAATATCTTTCAAAGCTTGATAAATTATTCATTTCCTGAAGTTGTGCATCAGAGCTTTGCGGTTCATAAATAGTGTATAATAAATTATGCAGGGTACACCTTACAGACATGGGGTTTGTAAAGAAACCATGCATGTGCTATCTTCCTCATACAGAAAAAGTGGTTTCATTTATTGATGTGTTTTGACAACCTCCCAGGTGATTAGAAAACTTTACGTAATCTAGCAATTTCATTTGCATCCAAATAGATAGGTTTCAGATTGGACTGAATTTGGTTATATCAAAAAACTGCCTTCCAGCGGCATTTAATCTTCATTTTGGAAGGGGCCAGTGTGTAGAAATCCTTTTCTGTTGTATCCTTTTCTGATCAAGCCCTAGACGCCACCACATATTTGTACAGTTGATGGTAGAAATTTACCCTCAGTACTTCATTTTTCTCATGTCAATTGAAATCCTTTCTCTTTTTCTGATATGAAAGGAGGGGTTGTCTTTAGATTTGGTTTGACTACAGCCGTATCATGATTCTTTTGGAGTATTTCATCAAAACTGGGCCCTCTGAGGACCGCCCTATTCTCCTTTTCTGTCCCCAAAGCTAGGAAGGCTTTTCCAGTTAGAGACTCCTTGGTATTTGTAGAGGTTAACTTTCAAAGGTGAAAATGCATAAATAATAACAGTGGAGATTTCAACTACTAAATACCAAATTTAGGTGTATCAAAAAGCATTTAATTGCACTGTTTGGCAGAATACACAGTGACTTCAGAAAAGCAATGGTTTTCAGAATAGTTTGAGAAACACTGGGATATGATGATGGGAACAGCTCTGTGCTCCTCAGTTTGGCACAAGTGTAAAGCATAAACTTGCAGAGCTGCTATAAAGCAAAACCTGATCTTCACTTTATATCCATATTTCATTCGCTCTTGCATTTGAGTCAATGGGAGATACACTCTTAGTCCCTCTAGATTCCCAGAAGGAAGATGGCCCTGTTATGTGTCAGCATCTACTGAGCAGAACAGTCACTTAACCTAGGTCCCTGCAATTCCAATCCTAAGTATGTACCCAAACAAGATACAGATTTATTTAACCAAGACACATACAAGAATGTGTATAGTAGTATTATTAGTGATAGCCAAAAATTATATACACGCCCTTGTCCATTATCAGTAGAATGAATAAATAAATTGTGGTACGTCCATGCAATGCAATATGATGCAACAGTGAGAACAAATACAACAACATAGGTTAACCACAGTATTAAGCAAAAGAAACCACACACAAAAAACACATACTACATAACTCATTTATACATAAAGCACAAACACTAATATACAGCATGAGAAATCAGATGATGATTATCCCTTGACAGGAATAGGGACTGGAAAGGAGCAAAAGGAGCCTTCTGGAATTCTTGTAATATTCTATTCCTTTATCTGGGTGCAAGTCACACGGACATGTTCATTTTGTGAAAATTCATTGAGCTGTACCCTTAACATTTGTCCACTTTTCTGCATTAACATCACACTTCAATAACAAGTTCCCAAAACAAAACTTAAAAAAAGGTCCAAAAGCAAGCAAATCATTGTCAACTAGAAGAATGAATGTTTCTCCAAGTTATTAGCTCATTTGCATTACAGGAACTAAAATTCAATGAATTATCAGAAAAATAGAATGTCTACCATTTACATCACCGGTTTGAAATTTCCCTAAAAGATTGATTTTATCTGAGGTTCCACACATTTCACTGGGAACAAATAAGAGTTCTGGTCTAGTTGCGTCGGTTCATACAGAGCGCTGTGAATGGGCTTTGGCCACTGAGTAATCGCACAGATCATCATTTAGCGATGGACCGAGATAAGTTAGGGGAAGCTTTCCCCACCCAACTTTTACATGCTGTCGCTGTTGTGCTCTCACAATTCAAACAAGAAAAAAATCAGAGACTAGAATTCCATCCTACACTTCCTCCATTGAAGGTCACTTTACATTGTTGATGAGATCTGTACAGTGATGAAGACGCAGCATCATTGAGGGATTTCCCATTCTTGTGATCTTTTGCAGATCTCATCACTCTTTTCCAGTAATGTTATAATCACGGACTTCATCAGAGCTATTCACGCCAATTAGTAGCTGACGAAACTAAACTCTGTCATATACGAGCCAACAAAATTCGGAGTCGTTGTTCCATCGGATTTGCTGCGCAGGTTTTTGACTCCCTGGAATGTTTTCGAAGTGGTGAATTCAGCAATGATTCTCCTTCTGATTGAATTAGCACCCCGATAGAAGTCTGATTCTTTAATCTTCCCTCCGCTGTCTACTATCCACTCACACAAGGATTTCAATTTAGAGGTGATCAAGAAAGCAACCTCTAGTTTCAAGGAATAATTGTTTCTTTTGATGTGATGTGTTTTACATAAATATGAATGAAGATGCACGTTTATGGAGAAGTACTTGCCATTTGAAAGCGTTTTACAATCAGCCAGCAATTTGCCTCCTGAGTCCCTGTGTAAGGAAAATTAGTCTGCCTCTAACACCACCACCCTCCTTTTTTGGAATAAAAGACTCTAAATCCAAATGACAGACAAAACTTGGCTAGCAAGTTGCTGATAGGGCCAAGTCAGGGACCAGGGGCCACTTTTCCTGAGCAATTTGAGTTGAAGGTGTTTTCGCCTTATGATCTTACTTTTTTAAAGAGACAATATAATACAACATAGTATGGTAATTCATGTGACTGAATCCTTATCCATCCCTCTCACCTTATGATTCTTTCAACATACTAAGTCTGTCTATTTGTATAAATCCATAACACTTTCATTCCAATCATTGTGGAGGCAAACAAAATTTCAACTAAAATTTAGTACATCTTGGGCCATCAGGCTGTACGTGCTGAATTTTAGCAGAAGAAATTCATTTATCTTTTCAACTCCTTTGCCACTGCCCAATACCAAGGAAATTGGGGGCAAGAAAAAGGTTAGTGTATCAAATAGAGAAATGCATTAAATATTTAAAGTGCTCTACTTTAAATAATGCACTTTATCGAATGGAAAAATCCACACAGTACAAATAGAGTAGAATATATTTTGAAAGTGTATTAACTAGAACAGGCAACTTTGATCTTCTAATGTTGATATTTCTGCTCAGTGGATTCAGATCCTTGAATTTTTAAAAGATGTCAGAGTTGAGATCAACACACAGTGAATCTTTATTATTTGAAAAGCAGGAAACACGCTAGCCACTCCTGATTAACCCCAAACTTGAAAATATATACATACCAAGTCCAGACAAAAGAAGAGTAACTCTTACAACTTTAGTTAACACTTTTTCTATTAGGATGATAACTGCTATTGAGAATGATATAAAAAGAGAAAATCTCATATTTCATCTCCTATTTCTCTAGGTATGTTATGCCTCATATTTCAGGTCTATCTTCCAATCCCTGAAGGTCAGAACTAAAAACCTTTAAAAATAAAATTGAAAAAGTCAAGATGCACAGAAATAAAAATAAATGACTCTTATATCACACTAACAGAAAATATGAATTGAGAGATTAGATCCTTTTATTCATGTCCATTAAACATTGGGGATTTTCTATTAATTTACATCATTTTATAAATAGATAAATTTTTTTTCTTAATTTTGGAAAGATATCTGCCACATCTTGATAAGAGTGTTCCTCAGAATGCTAGACCCAAGAGATGCTTCTTAGTAAATGGTTTCTGAGTTCAAAAGAGTTTGGAAGTCTGAATTCTATATACTTCTCTCAGATACTATGGGGCATAATTGCATAAGAAAGAAATCATGCTGTAAAGATGCCTGTTTAACTTTGTTTAACCCAGGCTCTTTCTGACGTATCTAATTGTAAAACCCATTTTTTGAGAAACACTCATTACTAACATAAGAACTAGTGTTCTGCAGAATACGTTTGGGAAATCCTGGTGTAAAACATGATGAGTCAAACAAGTATTAAATTGTAATTAAAACGGATGTTATTCATTCTATTTTATATTTCTTTCAGTCAGTCATCTTATACTCCTGAATATAAAAATGATGCAAATCCTTTGAAAATAGAAAGCATGTCTTAAATCCCTAGTGCCTTCCACAGGGTTTGACATTTAACAGAGTTTTAAGTAAATATTTTCGGGTGGATATTTATATAATTACTATGGTAAACCTCACACTTCTCACTGCTTAGAATACCCTGCTCCCCACCTTCCTCAGCCTATCTGAAGTCGAAATTCAAATCCTATATGAAGCATGACTTCCTCAGTGAAGGCTTTTTGCATGCTCACTTTGAGATAGGTCTTCCTTCCTGTGTTTCCATAGTGCTCTGAAATGTCTTCTATTTAACATGTACCATCTTCTTTTGTAATGGCCCATTTATATCTTTGTCTCTACCACTAGAGGTATGAGTTCCTCAAAGTCATGGATATCATACCCTTTATTTGCCATTTGGTGCCCCACAACCATTCCCCATCCATTTCAGCCCTACTCTGTGCCCGGGAGGCTCACCTTCACAGACTGCACCCCTGGGTCCTTGGGCTTCAGTTTGACCAATGGGAAACACAAATAGGAAGAGAGTGAAAGGGAATTGTAGCCAGCGTACTTCTGCTCCATTCCCACCTTGGTCCTGGTGACTACAGCTCCTGTAGGGCAGCCCATCCTCCACAGTTCCACTTTCAAGGAGCTATGGCAATTATTTCCTCCCCTTGGCCTTCTAAGCCTTGGATAGCAATGCTTTCCCTTGTTGCCATTCACAGGGTCCTCAACATCATCTCTTGCACTTACTCATCTCTGTAAATAGTTCTGCAAGTCTCTATGGTTGAACAATCTGAGTGGGTTCTATCTGCTGCCCCAGACCTGTCTAATACCCATGTCTTATTCCCTGGAGCCCAGTTTCTGGAGTAGTACCAGGCGTATAATGTGTGCTTTAAAACAACAACAAAAACCATTGCTAAATTGAATGAGAATAAATTCCTTTAATGTTATTATTAAATAAATTAAACCAAATAACAAAAATTAAAGAGCCAAATAACACAGCTCAAAACTTTTGGGGCATTTGAAGTACACACACACATGCACACACAATGTTTCCATTCTTCATCACTCGTCACTATTCTTTGCTCTGTTTTTAGGCATGAGATGTATTACAAGTGATAGTTTCATTAAGCCTCCTGAAACTGGTTAAACAATTGGTATCATTACTTTCATTTCTACATTGTTCTGGGCATCAACACGGAAACTAACACTTAAAACAAGAAAGATGTTACAGCCATGAGCCAGAACCTAAAACAAGTTCCTTGGTCCTATTCTACTACAGGATTATATTTTTCAAGCTTCTAAGAAAAACTAGTTTAGCATATTTTAGCAAATTTAGTATCATCTTAACATACAAAAGTTTATTAGAGATTATCTAGTTCAATGATTCTCAACACTATGACCTCAATACCCTGTTTATAATAAATATCTTACCATTCTTTCTTTACTAAATATAATGTACCCACATGGCCAATCCTAAATATCTATAGAATAAGCTAACTATAGCAGTACAGTGAAATAAAGAAAAGTAATGTATAATAAAATATAGCTTAATGTATAAAAGCTAGAGAATGACAACACTATAGAGGACATATGAAGTTCTTACATCTAAGTGTAGAATCACCTGCACTGACTAATACAGGTGTTGTCACAGCAACTCAAATACACAAGTGGCATTGCCTTTGGTAATACAATTTTCTTACCTGGGAAACAGAAGTTTACATTATCAATAGAATTAGCTTTATTGTCTGCTTCTCTGACTTTATTCTTTTTCTTTGTGTACTTTGTCCTTGAAAAAAGAAATCTGAAATATTCACCTGGGTAGATTTAGTACATAGTAAGAGCATGCTGTTCCAGTTTATCTATTCCTGCGTAATAGATTATCCTCAAACTTAAAGGCTTACAACAACAATTTTGACTTACAGAGTGAGGGCCCAGCAAATCCTCACCACAAAAAAGCAGTGATACAACTGGACAAAATTGTCAAAAACAACTATTTCGGTCCTCAGGAAACTAACTGAAAGAATATAACAAATTGAGAAGTGTTTATTCAAGAAAAACTATGGAACTCAGGTAAAATTAGCAGGAATCTCTAAGGCTGCTCTTACCCTCTCCCTCAGTTGGGTCAACTCATTAGATCTACCAGGATGAGACAAGCCCTAAAAAGCAGGAGATTTGCTGCTGGAGGAAGCTGACTTGGTTTGGAGCAGAATGTGGACAGATCCAACAGCCCTAGGCTTTTCGGAGAGAGTAATGATCTTAGTGGCAAATGAATTGAGGAAGGGCAATGTTTCAGCAAGTGTGAGATCTTGTGGGGAAAAATGTCAGATCTGCAGGATACCCAGGAATTGAATAGTGAAAGCTGGGTAATAAAATAACAGTAAAGGGCTTTGATAAGCTCCCACACATTCCTGGTGGTCTAGAAGCCTGCACACATGCATGAGGATACACGCACACTCAGAAGAACCTGGAGGATCCTAGATATCCACACAGAGCAAGTGGAAAGAAGGAAACAATGATGATTAAAGCAAAAAATAATGAAATAGAAGGAGAAAAACAATTGAGAAGATCAATGAAACCGAAAGTTGATTTTTTTAAGGATGAGCAAAATTGACCAAAATTCAGGTAGACTGACCAAGAACAGAAGGGAGAAGACTCAAATGATCAAAATCAGGAATGAAAGAGAAATTACAGAAATTAAAAGGTTTATAATGTAATGCTATGAACCACTGTCTGTCGATGAATGCATCAATTTAGATGAAACGGATACATTTCTAGAAAGACAGAAATTAACAGAACTGACTCAAGAAGAAATAGATAATCTGAAAAGAACTTTAAGGAGTAAAATGTTAAATTAGTAATTAAAAACAACCCACAAAGAAAGCCCAGGCCCAGATGACTACATTGGCGAATTCTACCAATTTAAAGAATAATATCAATACTTCAGAAACTTTTTCAGAAAAGTAGAACATGAAGGAACACTTCCCAACTCACTTTATGTGGCAAGGATTGCCCTGGTACCAAAGCCAGATAATGACAACACAAAAAGCAAAAATGACAGAACAATAAATCCCTCATGAATACATATGTAAAAAATCATCAGCAAAATATTAGCAAACCAACATAGATAAAACACTATACTCCATGGGCAGGTGAAATTTATCCCAGGAATGCAAGCTTAACTCAACCTGCAAAAATTCAGTTAGTATAATATACAATATTAATAGAATAAAGGACAAAAATCACACAATCTCAACAGACACAGAAAAATGATTTGACAAATTCCAATACCAATTTCTTAGAAACAAAACAAAACTAGAGATATAAAGGAACTTCTTCAATCTCCTAAAAGGAATTATGAAAAACCTATAGCTAACATGATATTTAATAGTGTCAGGACTTTCCAGAGGAACAGACCCAGTAGGATACACACACACACACATATACACATACACACAGACAGGTTTATTTTAAGAAATTGGCTGATAGAATTGGCAAGTGAAAATCTGTGGAGCAGGTCAGCAGGGTGGAAACAACTCAGGCAAGAGTTGAATATGCAGTCTTAAGTCTGAATGCCATAGGGCAGGCCAGGAGGCTGGAAACTCAGGCAAGATTTCTGGTATAGTTTTGAGGGAGAATTCATTCTCTGGACAACCTCAACTTTGGCCCTTAAGGCCTTAAGATTAGATGAGCATGGATCCAATATTACCTAGGACAACATGGATGAGCCTCAAAAACATTATTCTAAGTGAAATAAGCCATAAGCAAAAGACTACATATTGTATGATTTCATTAATATAGAAGGTACAGAAAATGCTAATATAGAGAGACAAAAACTAGATCTCACCTTTGGCTGAGTCTGGAAGCAGGGTTTTATTGCAGATGGCATGCAGGATCTTTTTGAGGTGATGAAAACGTTCTGAAATATTATTGTGGTGATAGTTATGCAACCCTATAAGTTTATGAAAATGTGTTGAATTGTATATTTTAAACTGATAAATATGGCATATAAATTATATGTCAATAAAATTAGTTTTTAAGCTGTCTTAAAGCATTTTATTTGTTCATAATTTCGTGAGTAGTTAGTGTTGGGGTGTCTCAGGCAATAGTCGTCAGATGTCTGCTGGGGCTGCAATAATCCAAAGGCTCCACGGGGCTGAATGACCAAAATGGAATACCCACCTGGCTGGCAGTTGATGCTGGTTGTTGACTAGAAGCTCACCTGGAGCTGTGATCCTGAGTATTTCCATGTGGCCTATCTATATGGCCTGGACTTCTCAAAGCATGGCAGCCAGTTTCTGAGGGGGAATAGCCCGAGAGGAAATGGCGGAAGCTGTCAGACGTCTTCTAACCTTATCTCTGAAGTCACATAGCATCAATTCCACCCTACTCTATTGATTACAAGAGAATCACAGTAGATTTCTCAGATTCAAAGGGAGAAGGATTATCCCCACTTCCTGATGGGAGGAGTATCAAAGAATTTTTGGCCATCCAGGCAGTCACTCTTGAAAAAATGAGTAGCCATTATTGAAAGAATAGTTAAACTCCAATTAAGAAAACAAAAGAGGATATCTGTAGCACAAGCAGAACAACTCTCTCAAAATTCCTGTTCAGTGAGTCTTTCAGAGCTTCAGAGGATCCTCTGATCCATAGCCAGAGGAGTCTACTATGGTGAATACCGATTTATATATTCATCATTTCTTTTCTTCAAGCAGCAAAACTCTTGATTCTCTCAATGCTCACATCAAGCTTTCGTAATCATGAGGAACTGTTTGGAGAAGTGCTGAGATCAATATATGATAAGGAGAAACTAAAGTAAAAGGGAAAAACGTCTAGATCACCTTCTCAAAATTGGTGGTGGACAAGATACAATTAAATATATGAGTTTCTCAAGAAGAAAGCTCTTAAGTTTTAAGCAATGCACACATTTCATAATGGAAGTTTTCCATTTGGAAACAGAAGGTGTGGTACTGTTAGGGTGTAAGGGTGTGGTCAGGCATTGTGGGAATAAGGCCGAGTCTCAAAAGTATTGAGCTTCAAAGTTATAGGGCTGCCACTGGTTCACACCCCTCTCTTCACCTGATCATAAAACATTTCCCGAGATGACGGGAGGAATTAAAGCAATAATTATGTGCTTCCTAAATACTGTTTTCAACATGAACTAATGTTTTACAGTCTTGGTTAAGATTGAAATTTTTCTCACCCTCGATGGAGTTTGTTCACATAACCAGGTAGTGTCTCTCTATAGCTCAATGTTGAATGAGTATCCTATGAATGGAGAGGAAGGAGAGAAAGGAATCATTTTGTGATGAATTGAGTGGGTGCCCCCCAAAACACAGGCTCACAATTTCAATGAGAAAGGAATCATTTTGTGATGAAGTGTGTGGGTGCTCCCAAAAAACAGGCTCACAATTTTCATAAAAAAGGAATGAACAACTAATGATTATTTGATGCTTTCTATATACCAGGCACTCTGCTGTGTGCTACTGCATCACGCTCTTCAATTTTTGCAACAGCTCTATAAGATAAATACTCTTACTATCCCCATTTAACATATGAATTAATAGAGATCTAAGAAGATCAAGTTATGAAATGCCACATAACATACATAGAGAAGAGCTCAGATTTGAATACAGGATATTGAATTTTAGAATTTAGCTCTTAACTGGAAAGCTAGGTTGCTACTCTTAGACAAACTGAGAATCTCCCAAACCTCCCTACATTATTTTCTCACCCTGCCTATCTATTTCCTCATTCCTTTCCCTCATTCTTGAAAGACTTCTTGACAGGGGGACATGATAAAAATGAGGAGAACCAGACTCCAGAGGTGAGCAGAAAGGAATGACTGAAGTCTAAGAGATTTCTTGAGTTATATAAACCACTGGTAGCTCTCTTGAAAATTCAAGCTCTCTATATGTTTAATAGTAAAGGCCATCTACAGTAGACTCTTTTTAAGATTGCTAAGATTAGGGTGATCATCCTCATCTCTGATAACTTTTATACTGGAGTCGCTTTAAAGCCTTCTGTAAAAACAGTCCCTTCAGCATCTTCAAGTGTATGACTGAATCAGAAACATGAATCTCACAAAGTTAAACCCATATAACCTGTGTGTTTCCCAGACTGGCCTTAAACTCAATATGGTTGTCAAAGAACGTGTTTCCCCATGACCTGATGTACAAGAATAGTATTTAATAAATCACAATGAATATAATTATAATGTAAAACTTCAACCGCATGAGGCTAAGCATTTAATCTCTGGAAGAGAGATCCACAGGGATTGCGTGTTAAGAAGACATTTTCTCAGGACACCAAGGCTTCAAGCAAGGGTGTGTAGAGTGGGCTTTTCTCTGGACTAATGATGATCAAAGAGCTCCTGCTTTTTTATCTGGCGTTTTACGGTTGTGCCACAACATTGCCCATACCACTCTGCAGCATTCTTTACAGATCTCATCACCCCTGTAAAGTAAGCGATACTTTTACTCCCAAGTTTATACACTGCTAAAGATCTGCTGCCAACTTGATTTATGAGCTTCTTTTGCTAGGTTCTGATATCAATAGCATGCGTGACCCTATTCTTTTCTTTCTGGTCAAAGTTCTCCTAAGCCTAAAAATAAACTGTGTTAGGTAAAAATACATGTGATATTCACTGTGAAGTGGAAGATAGGTCAACAGAGTAGGGGAGAGAGGGTCGTCAAAAGAAAAACACTGCAACTGTAAGAGAGAAGGGAATTCTACCCTGAACTACATTTCTAGCTAGTTGGGTTACCTTGGGTAAGTCACTTAAATTTTGGGAGTCCTCAGGTTCCTAATGGTAATATGAGAAAAATACTTCCTGCTCTACCATCTTTGCACGTGGTAAATAATACATATTAAAATTCTTTGGAAGGAATAAAACATTATACAAAAATATAGTAAGCCTTGTAGTATTTAGTAACTTTGTCAAAGGCTATAGATGGAGTTGTCGAAAAGCCTTCCTTTTTCTTTTCCATCTTCCTGCAGACAAGAAGACAGAGACAACTCTGGAAGAAAGGCACACCTCCTTGCTTCCACTTGTGAATCATCTCACACATCCTATAAACACTTCTCTCCAACTTCTCGGTTAGCGGTATCCTCATCACACTTCAGCCCCCAACTTCACAGCTATTCTAGTTTAAAGATCACTGACACTGAAATAAAAATTCTGTGTAACTTGGAGAATATAACTGGAGCTCTCTGAGACAGGAGTTTTCAAAGTGCTAACCATTATTCTGAAGTTGGTGTGTATTCTTGTATACGTTCAATTCATACTCAGCTATAAACATTACATAAAATTCCTTAAAATTACTTAATTGACATCATACTGCCTCCATATCATTTCAGAATGTTTTGCTACTTAAATTTTGCTTCCTCAAGTTTGTCTATATTGATATATGAACTCTAGCTCAATAATTTTAACTATGATATACAATTGTATGACAATGCCAATTTTAAAAATCTATTTCTCTTCTAATTGGGATTTTAGTATTGTATTATAAACAATGCTGCAATAAGCACCATTGTACGTGTCTCCTTTCGCACATGAGTGAGAGATTCTCTGCTTAATTTCAGAGTCAGAGTCAATTTGCAGGGTCAACTACACTAAATATTGACAAATTGTTCTGAAATGTGACAATATCAACTTCCACTCTCACCAGAACTGTGTATCTTTGTTCTCCATCTCCACCTTGAACTTGGTAGTTTCATATCTTACTTTTATCTTTGCTCTTTATTGTGTAATATAGGATATATACATTAAGGTACATAAAATATTTATGTACTTTGAACAATAATATGTGTATCTATGAGCCCACAATACAAACTAAGAAATAGGGGGCCAGCCCCGTGGCTGAGTGGTTAAGTGCCCGCGCTCTGCTTCGGCAGCCCAGGGTTCAGATCCTGGGCACAGACATGGCACTGCTCATTAGGCCATGTTGAAGTGGCATCCCACATGCCACAACTAGAAGGACCCACAACTAAAATATTCAACTATGTACTGGGGGGATTTGGGGAGAAAAAAAAAGAAATAGAACATTCCTACTTCACGCTCTCTGCTTCACTATTCTGCAATTTGGATTAATCATTTTATTGCTTTTGTATTTATTCTTGTTTGTTTGTTTTTTCTCTTTTTTTTGAGGAAGATTAGCCCTGAGCTAACTACTGCCAGTCCTCCTCTTTTTGCTGAGGAAGACTGGCCCTGAGCTCACATTGTGCCCATCTTCCTCTACTTTATATGTGGGACTCCTACCACAGCATGACGTGCCAAGTGGTGCCATGTCCGCACCTGGGATCTGAACCGGCAAACCCCAGCCTCTGAGAAGCGGAACATGTGAACTTAACTGCTGTGTCAACGGGCTGGGTCCCTGCTTTTTCAAATAGTTTTGCCATGTATTTAGATACAGATAGACAATGTGTCGTTCAACTGGGTTGTTTTGAACTGCATAGAAACGGTGCATAACAATTTGCATTCTTTTATGTCTGGCTTCTTTTGCTCCACATTATGTTTTAAATTCATTCATACTGCTGAGGACAGCTTTAGGTTATTTGCTTTTGCTACTCTATAGTATTTCATTTATGGAATATAAACAACGTTTGACAACTCTAGTCTTAATTGATATTCGACTAGGTCTAGTTTTCCCTCTGGAATCTGGTTTGGCCTTGTGACTTCTTGATCAATAGCATGAAGCAGAAATAACATTGCACCAGTTCCAAGTCTAGGTTTTATGAGACCTGGCAGCTTCCACTTTCCCTCTTGACTTATTTCACTCTTGTTCTTGAAAGATAGTTTAGCTGGGTATAGAAATCTAAGCTAAATTTATTTTCTTTCAGTACTTTGAGGATACTATTCCACCATCTTTTGGCTTTATTGTTGCTGTGAGAATCAAGCTGTTCCTCTGACAGCTGCTCCTTGAAGGTAATCCCTTTCCTACCCGCCATTCCTGGATGCAGTTTCACTATGCTATGGCCAGATGAGAATTTATTTTATTTATTGAATTGTATGTATTTATCATATATATTTCTATTTATATAACTAGGCTTGTAGGTATATATGAATATGTGGGATTTTTTTGACTTCTTTATTCTTTGATTTGTTCTTTTCATCATTTATAGAAAATTTTTAGCCATTATCTCTGAAAAAAAATATTATCTTCTTTGATCTCACTCCACTCTCCTTCTAGGACTCCAATTAAATGTGTTGTAGAAATGTTCTCCTTACCCTTCATATCTCATAATCTCTCACTATTTTCTTTTATATTTTTGTCCTTTCTTTCTATATTTGAATAATACTTTATTACATATATTCAAATTCATTACTTCTATCTTTGGCTGTGTTTCATAGGGTATTAACCTCATCCATTAAGTTTTCAATTTCAGTTATTACATTTTCATTCCTAGAAAATCTGCTTGGTTGTTTTTCAAATATGCTATGTCACTTTATAGTTCCTTATTACATACAGATATTTTCATTGTTGTCTTAGAGTTTTTTAGACATAGTAAGTGTAATTGTTTTACAATCCTTATTTGACATTCCCAACATTTGACATCTTTACAGGTCCACTTAGACTCTCTGTCTTGTTGTGTTTTCTTTCCTTGATGGTTCATAGCCATGGTTTCTAATTTCCTTGTATGCTCAGTATTTATTGACTGTGTGCTCTTGCTGTCCTTGAAAAATTATTTGTGAGGTCTCCATGAGACCTACAATTAAGTGAATGCCTTCTTCCATAGAAGACTTGTTTCCTTTGGTCAGGCACTGAGGGACTTTACAAGTCAGGGAAGAGTTTAAACTAAATTCAAAGTTGGAATTTTTTGGACCACTGAGGTGATGCAAATTTGGACTGAAAATGCATGCAAGGATTAGAAAGCATTATTGTTCCTACTGTTACGTTCAATGCAAAAGCAACTTTCCTTGTGACCCCTGAGATTGGAAACAGAGGGGGGATTTATTTCTGACTCATTCTTTCTCTAAGTTTGTAGCTATATGGGCTTCCAGCTTAACATGACAAGAAATCTCCTATAGATATGGGCTTTAATTTACTTATTAATTTACTTATTATTTACCTGTAAGGTCCTTCCAAAACGAAGTCCATCTTTTTCAAGATCATCAAAGGACTTAAGCAATGAGGCAGCTGAGTGCTCTGTATATCTCTCTGGATTCCCCTAGATTTTAGCCTGCTAATTTCTTACAATCTGGATTTTAAGATTTTTTAAATATTTTTATCTAGCATTTTAAATTATTTTCAGTGGCAGGGTTGGTTCAAATAAACTAATCTGTCATATTCTAGGAAATAGAAGTCTATTCATTAATTTTTAAAATTTCATTTACTATATTTTTCATGTCCATATGTTGAATTTGATACTTTTTCAAATCTGTTTGGAAAATGTTTAGGTATCTTGTTTATGATGTTTTGTTTTTAAACTTGCTTTTATTTCTTTAACAAGCTAAACAAAATTATTTATATTCTTCTTAGGTATAAATATTTTATATTTATATTTTACATGTTACCATTTCAATATCTGAAATATTTGCAGATTTAATAGCTAAGATTGTTGTTCCTATTGACATTCACAAAATCTTATTTCCATATGTACTTAATAGTTTTTCCAATGGGAGCGAATTTCTTTGGAAGTTTATCAGTAAAGGTAATTTGAAGCCTAGTTTATAATATATTTCTTTGGGCAGACTTCATATTTACTTCTCAGTCTTCTGGGATGCTTCCAACCCGACCTGACTAAATTAAATTTTCAGCTTGCTATTTTGTGGGCCATGCAAATAGTGTGAATTTCATCCATAGCTATAAGTATGAGTTTATAATCCACAAATTTCTGAGGAAGAATCTTTCTTCTCTTGTCTGGGCACCACTTAATACACATGGCTCTTAATGGGTGGATTTTTCTTTTGTTTACTCTATGAGCTTGTCACACATTGCAGGTACTTACTCAATGGAGGAGTCTCTGATTTGGATTCTCAATTTGCCTGGCACATGAGCTTTCTCTCCTGTCCTCCATACACAGGACTCATTAAAACTCAGCCCCAAACCCACCAGAAATTAGCATATGTTTGAAGGTAAAAGCCAATTTCAACACTACTTTACCTTTGGAGAATTGCACTTTCTCTTCTTACCTCTGATTACTTCTCTTACTTTTTTCTTCCTTATTCATGCTATGAAAAAAGATGTTTCATATATTGAATCTTTTACTTTTATATGTGCTATCCTGGAAGGTATTTCTCTATACATCAATGAGTTATATTCTTGAAAATGGAACTCATCGTACTTCCTGTCTAATTACCTTCTTTCATTTCTGCCTGATCCTCCTCAGTGCTCATTTTTATATCCTATTCATCATGCTTACATAGATTCTGTACTCAACAAATGTTTGGTGAAGTAAATTTTTGTTGAATGGTAAGAGAAAATGTGTTAATTCTTTTACCAAATGGATAATATTTTATCAGCAAACGATTAGTATATGAGAAGTACCTTCTTTGATCAGTTTTTACTTTTAACTTCATACATATTATTCATTTGCAAAACTAGCAAGTAAATCAATTGTTTTATGAGTTATGCAACATCTCCTATTCTGTTGTGTGTATTAACATGAAGTCATGGATAACACTCAAGTTTAACCTACAAAAATTATAAATATACATCTCTCTTCCTTAATTTATTATAATCTCTCCAGTCTTCCCTTTACCAACATAGTTATTAGATAGTATTGTGGGTTTAAGCAAGAGCTGCTCCCAAAATCTAAATGTCTTTTTGGGGGATGAACAGTTAAAAACTCGGTGTGATCCGCTGATTTAACACTATTAATCTCAGGCCAGAAACACAATTTGCTATCAGAAAAAGCTTTCAAATATTAATAAACACGTGATTTTGCTAAGATCTTGGTTTGCATGGTCGTTTTCCAATAAAGTATCTTCCCAAATATATCTCAGACAAAATTCCAAGTGGGTAGTGAGTTTTTGAAATGTGAGAGTAATGTGTAATGACATACCTTTTTCACTCAGAAACCTAAAGGAACTGTGGCCAATGCCTTTTCTCCCAGGAGTAAGTGATGAGCAACAGAATGCCCTTGTTGGAAAGTTGGGTAAGCCGTGTAATACAGAAAACACCATTGAGTCATCATAGAGGTTCCTAAGGACATTATCCCCAGAAAAGTATGAGTATCATTAAGAAAGGGACTTGGGAATTACTGCCATAGATACCCTTCCCAAGGTTATCAAAGCTCCTAAATTCAGGTTATCTTAAGTTAACCCTCACCATCTATATTTATTCAAATGAGGGAAATTCTTTCAAGTAATTAGAATATGAGAATAAAATTTCTCAATATATTTATCTGAAAAGGAAAAGTTAAGTGGAATTAGGTTATAATGGAAGCTTCCAAATGAAAATTAGACGAGCCAGGGTGACTTTAGCTAATTATTCCATGTCATCACTCTTGGTTGGGACATAGGTGCTGCTGTGTTGGCCATTTTCTAAAATAATAAACACATGACTCTTTCCAGGGCCCAGAGAGCAGATGAGGATGAATTCAGTGCTGAACAGAACATTTCAAGTTCTTACACTTTACGTTAGTGGGGACACTACTTGATGACAGGCTAGTGAGAATGAGCTCAAGATCTGAATTGTTTTTTCACTAAACCTTAATCTTTCAGACAGATGTGTTTGTCTCTCTATAATCCAGAAATAAATAAATAAATAAACAAAAGCTTCTACACCATCATCTCTTCTTCAAAAGCTAAAAAAAAAAAAAAGAAGAAATGAGAGCAGGCTTACAAAAACAAAGATATTTTAAGACAGCGGTGCTTGACTTTTCCTGCCTAAGAGAGAGTTTCCTGTCGAGAGAGTCGATAAAGTGGGTTTGAGACAGCTTTCCTGTAATTAATTTTCTTTGTGTGCGAATTTAATACTCATGCAAAGGTGTTGCTCACTTGACAACTCCAAGGTTTAATGTCTAACCATCCAACGGGAAAGGAAGAACACGACTTCCCAGAATTCCTCATTAATTAGCTTCAATCCTTACCCTATGATACTCATCCAGTCATCTAAAACCGCTAATTGTTATCAATTGAATGATTTTCAGAATGAAATCAATACCTCGGAAGAATATAACTCATTTTACATTGCTTGTTGAACATCTTGGTGACAAGAAATATTCATATTTATGACTCTGGGCCAGGTCTGAACTTCTAGTTAAACAGAGAGGTAGAATTATGCAGTGCAAAGAGCGTTGAACTTGAAATAACAATGACTGGATTCTTGTTCTACCTGACTGTGGATAAATTAAATAACCTGAGGGCTATGAGTCTTAATTTCTTCAGTGGCAAAATACAGATGAAGTCAAAGACTTTTCTCAAGCTAAAAAAAAGAAAAAGAAATTATGATTTCCAAGTCACTAGTCAAACTCTACGGTTTTGTGTGATAGAATGAGATTGAAAGCTATATATTTTGGAGTATCAGAACTATTGTGTTAAATATCTCTCCACTTTAGTCTTTAAGAGTCTAGGGGAAAATAAAAACTTTGAAATATCTATTTTATTTTTTCTTATATTCAATGCTTGGCTTTTACGGTGAAACTGAGATATTTGAGAATATTAAGGGTTTTGGATGAGTGAACATTGAGTGACTGAAGCTCTCAGGAAAGAATTTAAAGATCTCAAAGGCATGCAGCCATGTTATATAAACATATTTTGAACTGTACCATCCCATCCATTACACCGGCACCAAAATTGCATTAAGTGAAATTTTATCCAAAAATTGGGAAGGTGTTCTGAGTTTGTTTGTCTGCTCCTCTGTTCTTTCTCAAAAACCGTAAGTGAAAACCCAGGCAGTGTAGACAAATGTGTCCAGTGTTAAGAGAGTCCTAACTAGACCAAGAACATTTCCACTTCAGCCTACTTTGTCCCAACTGTTACTCTAGCCTCAAAGCGATTTCTAGGGAAAACATCATAGTTACATTACATTTTCTAGATGCTCATCCCTTTGAACTCCAAGGAAATTTATTCTTCCTTCATTTTTTCCTTTCATTTTTAAAGAAAAGATGTAGGTAAAAGGAAAGGGGCGTAGTTACATCTCTTTCTAACTTCTGAAACCCAAAAGACTGTTTTCTATGCCAGCCTATTATAGTTGTCATGAAAATGCATTTACTTATCTTTCATGCATGCCTCCCCTGCCCCACCAACTAAAATAAAGTTTGTATTTATTTTTCTGGAAATACCCAAAGTGGCCCTGGCTAAGCTTCAAATCTATTTTTCTATATGCTGTGGCTTTAAATTTTGCTGTCTGTACTTGGCAAAAGGAGATAACTGGAGTGAGCTCAACAATAACTGAACTTGACAAAAATGCAAGGGCAACTGACTGCCTAAAAGTCAAATTATGGTTTTCATTTGATGAATTGGAAAGCCCTTTGATGGCGCTAGTCAGGCTTCTTCTACTTATATTTCTCATATTTTGAAATAATTGCTACGAATTGTTTGTTTTACCCCGGTCTTCAACAAGATAAATGCATCCTTTCTATTTGCATGTTATACCATACAGAATTTAACAGCCCATCATTCACTATAAATATTTCTGAGAAATTATTGTTTCGTACTTGTTTCAATGACACCACTGTCCTTGGGTGGTGTAGATGCCGAAGCTGTCACCTATGTTTTAATGAAATGATTTGATATGAATATTCACGATTAAATTTATCTGCCCAGAAAAGGCCTTGAAAAGTCATCTTCTCCATTTGTCATCTTTACCACACAATCATTTAAACTAACTCAGACAGATATTTTAAAATCACCTTTTCTTTAAAGAATTCAGCTGCCTCTCTTAACAGTAGTCCAATTTCTCCCTCAAATAATCTTCCTTATGTCTAACTTAAATCCTTCCTGGAATTTTTATGCTCATTTTTTCTTACATAAAAGACAGTAATCCAAGTTTTGAACCTGTTCTTACGATTTTTTAAATTAATGCAGCCATACTTGCATATATTTAAAAATAAGTACGGGGGCCAGCCCGGTGGTGTAGTGGTTAAGTTCCTGGGCTCCACTCAACGGCCTGGGGTTCACAGATTCAGGTCCTGGATGCAGACCCACACACTGCTCATCAAGCCATGCTGTGGTGGCATCCCATATACAAAATAGAGGAACATTGGCACAGATGTTAGCTCAGTGACAATCTTCCTCAAGCAAAAAAAAAAAAGAGGAAGATTGGCAACTGATGTTAGCTCAGGGCCAATTTTCCTCACCAAAATAAGTAAATAAATAAAATTTAAAATAAATAAAATAAATACAAACCCACTGTTTTTAGTCTCAACTATGAAAGAAATCATGTGCCCATATCTCAAGAATTGTTTAGGAAAAAACACACCAAAAATGATGTATGATATTAGCACTTGACTTCTCTTTTCAGTTCTACCACATATCATGAGTGTTATCTCAGGCAAGTCACCTAATCCCTCTGGACTTCAGTTTCTTCATCTGTGGAATGAGAAATTTATTTCTCTGCCTACCTGCTTTTTGTCCACAAGAGAATAAATCTTGTCAGGTGCATTCACTGCTGTACCCTCCTTGTCTGGAAGAGAACCAAGTAGTGCTGTTGCTAAGGTTGTCCAATGAGAAATGCACTTCTTGTTTTATAGGGCTAGTGGGTTTTGTTATGATTATTTTCCTTTGGGATATAGCGAACAAATACTATAAGTTTGTGACTGATCACATTTTGCTGTGACATACAGCTGAATTTTTGTGAGACATTTAACACAATTAGCCTTTAGCCAATAACAGTGGATTTTCAAAAAGAAATGTATTCTTCAAGAAATTTCAGAATAGCCCTTAAAATGGAAACTTACTGTACAATCCATTCTGTAACATTTTTTGACATAGCGTTATGCTCTGGATATTGATTTTTTTCCTTCCACCATGAAAAATAGAACAATATTGTGTCTTACTTTCTCCTAAGGGAGCACACATATCTAAATTGCCCCAGTTTCTGGTCTTTATTTGTTTATTATCAAATAGTAATGGAAGATGGATAAACAAATAAAGTAAATCAAGGAATTATGTGGTAAACTGAGAAGAAGGAGCCATTGAGTTCTAGGGACGTTACGGGAGTTGAAGTGGAAGACAGTGGACTTTTAGCTGGCTCTGCAGCGTCAAATTGCAATAGAGATGATGGGAATGCATGCCATAGGAAGGGCATGATGTTACTTGTAGAAGTCACTGTACTGAATTTTACACACTGGCAAAGAATTAGAAGGGAATGTGAAAACAAGAAAACAGTTTGTGTTGAAGTAGCAAAATAATTGTGATTTATATTTCTTCTGTATTTTTCCTTTGTTGCTACATTTGTACAAAAAATTAACAGAAAGAACATGTTTTTTTTTTTTCGAAATTGGCCCTGAGCTAACATCTGTTGCCAGTCTCTCCTTTTTTTCTTCTTCTCCCTAAAGCCCCCCAGTACATGGCTGTATGTTCTAGTTGTGGGTCCTCCTAGTTGTACCATGTGGGACGCCGCCTCAGCGTGGCACAACGAGTGGTGCTAGGTCTACGCCCAGGGTGTGAAGCAGCAAAACCCTGGGCCAGAGTGCGCGAACTTAACCACTGGGCCATGGAGCCAGCCTGAAAGGACATCTTTTTAAATTTACTTGAAGACTTTTTCTGAAGACGTACAAGTTTGTTCATTATTTTCTCTTTTTACTCTTAAAAATTGGAGATGGGTCGGCTATTAGCCTATTTAGTAAATAAAACCATTAAATCTAAGAACATTTTCAGAGGGTCATAAGAGTGACTATATGAACAGTTGCTTGGACCCACACTATTTGACAACTGATTGTTATTTTATTTTCTCTAGGGCTTCACATGTAAAGATGTTGCTTCTCAGAATAAAACATTGCTCCCCAAAATTAAAACACTCATGTCTGTTTTTAACCAATTGTACTTTAATACAGTTTTAGTTCTTCAGCACTGGTCGTTATAAAGCCATTTTTCACTATATGATTTATTAATACTGTTTCCATCCTTGTATGTTCCTTCTTCTTGGCACCTTGACAAGGTTTGAAAGTAAAGGAATTGTGAAATAGAAAAAATAAAAAATTAATGGTTTGCACCAGCGAGAAAGCTCTAGTAAATTGCTTTGGCTTTACCTGAAGAGAGTTCTGTATATGAAAGGCTGCATAGAGGTCTGTGTTAGTCATCAGTCTGGTGAAGAAAAATGCCAGTGATCGCTGACAACTTCACCAAGCTAATTGCTAACGTCACTACACTTACCTTGGTCTTCACTGGAAGAACCAAACTTAGTATGAAAGGGACTTTGACATAAATACTATCAGAAAATCTACTCATATGTGCTTCAGTTAAGAGTATCTAAACACTTGAATAAGTCGATCAGCGTTTTACAATCTAAAGTAATATGGGGACCCAACAGTTCTCTTGTATTTAAAGCACGCATCTAGAAACTCAAGAAACAATGCTAGGAAGCTGTTTCCAGTGCCCTTTCCCACGCTCTCCACTCCAAAATAAGCCTTTAGTTGGAGGTAAAGAAAGACAGCTGTGTCGTCATTTATCACATGTACCCATTCCCCAATTTATATTCTAGGATAGGGTTCCCCACAAGTGATACAGATTGTCTGTGAACCTATGACATTGATACTCAGACAGAAGTTATCACCAGAAAGTGAGACAGTCTCACCACCACCACCACTACCCCCAAAATGCTCATCTATGCCAATTTTTTATTCGAAAGATACTTTGACTCAAATAAGCTAAAAGAACTGCTGTGCTAGCCTGTCTACAAGTACTTTCATACTGCCTTACTCTACAGAAATGTCTACTAGTAAATAGGAGGAGATCTACACGGATCTCTTCTTTATCCCATTACAATTGTGTTGGATTTCTGGTGTATCTGAAATGTGGCGCTGTGGCCTCAGTTTATCACTGCATTTGATGCTTACTCTGGAGGTATTCCGGCAGCTAATCTGATTTCAGAGGTCAAACTCAAAACTTTCTACTCCACCCCAGTTCAAATCTCACTTGATATCAGCATCCACCTTCCCACAACTCTCCTGTGATCATTGATGCCTAGTTAAGGCCTATTTGGATAGGCTATGAACAGTTCATGGCTTCCAGCACAGCCTGTTTGCAGAACTGCCCTGGAAACCATTGATCGACTTATACTTTTCTTTGCAAAAACAGTTTGGCCACAACTTCAACTCTGATTAAGAAAAAAAAAAAAACAGCTAACACAAAAATCGTTAATCATGTTTAACCAAACCCTGAATCTATCTTCTAGATCTTCTACTAGCAAAAAAAAAAAAAAAAAGAACCACTGAATAGTAAAAGTTTAGCGTGCTTCTCTCTGTTGTTTTTCACTCTTTTGTGCTGAAAGTCCTAGAAGAGCTGTATAGAGCAGATTTTTCTGAAAATCCACAGACTAGAGAGAAAGTTCAACTGGAAGGTAGCCATCGGTCTGAGGTTTTTCTTACCATCATGGCTGAAAATGTAGAGGCACCTTCGTTCTTAGTTTGGGGAAAGGAGAGTTTCACCCCAGTCAATGGAAAGCGGGTAGTGTTCTGGAAAATGAACCTAGGAAACTTTTCTCACCATCCTAAGCTGAGCTAACCTGATACGTGGTGGGAAAGGACAGTATATTACTCTGGGGAAATGAGAAGCACACAGAAAATAAAACTGTTAGGTTTTGCTTGGAATTGAAAATTGTTGAAGGTTGAAGACTTTAATGTAGGGAGTTTATCAACAGCAGCAGAATCAGTGGTTTTATCGGACCAGCAGTAAGGTCTGCAAAAAGGCACTTCCTGCTGATGAAATTATATAGCGAGAGATTTGGGTCCAGATTTTATACTCAGGAAGCCCTTAAAAACTTATTTGCTGCTGTCATGCTGAGGGAATTAATAGATTAGACATTAACCACTAAAATTTTTGAGGTATCTCCCCAAAATTCAACATTTACTGAAAGAGCAAAGCATCTCTCAATTTCTTAATAAAATATGGAACACTTCATTCTATCTGAAGGTCGTTTGCAGCAGCTTCTGATGCAATGTCTTAAATGGAGGAGATACCTAGTAAATGAGTGGACTATGCCTTTAATTAGATCTGAATTATTACGAGTAAAAAGAAAACAGAGTAAGTGACTATAGCTAAAACTCAGAGTGGATAAAATTATTCCTACCTTTTATATTTGTTTTTTGTCAATATAGCATAGAATCATGTAGACTTCCGTAATGATATACTGTTCAAACTATTTTGGACATAGTAAAAATATGTTCCTTTAAAAGGAACAAATGACAATGTAGAAATTTAAATTATATCTCTTCAGTGGATTAATTTGATTTCTACATTTTTGTCTATTCCTATAAAACATTTATTTCTCAGTCATTGAATATTTTTCAGCAATTGCTACATATTAAAATTGGGGAGAAACAGGGAGAGGTTGGCAAAAGGGTACAAGGTTCCAGTTATAAGACGAGTAAGGTCTGAGGATCTAATGTGTAACATGCTGACTACAGTTGCTAGTGCAGAAAACAAAGAAATAAAATTGTTTAAGGCAGGCAAGAAATAAAATGATCAGAATTGCTTTAAAGGATGCATTAAATTCAGCAGAGTCTATTCTTGTGGCTACTAGATATTTATGGTATATATAAAGTGTTTGAGAAATCATGGAGTTAAGCACATTTCCCATAATTCAATCAATATCAGAACAGAGTCCCAGCCCTCAAAAATATCAGAATATTCTAGAGAAGACACAGAAGTAAAACCATCATCATATTGTGTGATACATTTAGATTACAAATATGCCCAAAATATTAAGGAAGCTCAGAGGAAATGCTTAAAAGAGGACACAACTCTGTTGAAGAACTTCCAAGAGGAGGTGATTCCTGAAACAGATCTTAAAGGAGTGACAACAAGAGGGAAGTTTATCCTAGACAAAGGGACTGTACAGAGAAGATGGCATTCAAAGCCATAAATGGAAGGATTGGACAAAATAATGTGTGAAAATATCATGAGAGATGTGGTTAGAAAGATGTACTGAAACCAGAATACTAAGGACTCCTTGTAAGACTAAACTTCATGCTAACATCAATTAGGAACAAATAAAAGATTTAAAACAAAGGCATAAAAGTTTACTAGGAATTTTGGCTGAAAACATTATGGATGATAAATTGACATAGAAGTTAAACTGGGGCAAGGGTACTAGATAAAATGAGCCGTTTTATGATGTGATCCTCAGAAGAATTTATAACTTTTAATCGTTTATTTTTAGTGGTGTGTGGTACCTACAAGAGAGACTAGCAAATTCACAAACCAGAGTTTAACTTAAAGCTGTTTGCTAGCTTAAGTCATTTACCAGCTTGAATGAATTGATATGAGTAGACTACGTACGCAACTACCCCAAAGACTTGACTATCCTCATGCCTCCGTTATGAATTGCAAACTATATTTATTTCAAGTACATTTTGGGAAATTTGAATCATCATCACTTCCCTCTAGGAATTAACAACCGGAAGAAAAATACTGCATCTTTATTAAAATAAAGTGTTCATTTTGGCAAAATCAATTTGTAAATTTTTCTTCCTTGCTAAGGATTATTTCTTGCTCTACCTTCCGATGTTCTACAAACATCAAATTATTTATTTAAGGGTGTTTCTATGGTTACTTAAGGTAGTTAGAGTAATCCTTCCTTGAACTTCAGTCGGAAACATCTCTAACATCATTCTATATAGAACTATACATTTAATTTTATATAATAGAGTCAAACAAGTGGATAAAATCTGTTTTTCCATGCATTGGCTGTATAACCTTGGACGAATTATTTAAACTCTCAATGCCTTAGTTTCTCCATCACTAAAATGAATGTAACAAAAGACTAATAGGGTTTGTGTAAGGATACAATGAGACATAGCTTATGTAAGGTACTCAGCACAGTACCTGTCAATTAACAAGCACCTGATAAGTAAATCTTACCTTTGATTAGCTTTAGAGGATAAGATTTTGGTTGAGGGGAAAAAGTCATTAAAAATGACAGAAAAAAAACCCTCCAGCTATATTCCTATAGCAAGGAATAGGTCAAGCACTAGTACCCACTGAGAAATATTGGCTTATAGAAAAATTAGAACTCTTACCTAAGACCAGTTTCAGACATGTTTTACCTTTGAAAAATGACCTCATTGGAGGAAAAAAAAAAATTAAACCCCTAAAGATATAAATACTTGAATTCGTGTTATTCATGAAATGTAAGACCACAACTTTTAATCAAGAAGTATAAACATCTTCTTCAATATGTCTAGTATGTAGTAAGAATAATGCACTTCAATTTAAGAAAGAAATACAAAAATCAATAAAAAGAAAAATAGAAATAATTATCCAGTTTTAAAGTTGAGATCTTTGCCATAAATCACTTAAAGAATTTAAATCTGTACTCAATTATTTTTTCAAAACATTAGTATATATGAAATACACATCACATTTTACTTAATATTTGATGAAAAATGTATATAAACCAAGAATTCAAAATACAGTTGAAAAGAATAACTTTCCCATATTTATAGGAGAAAAAGATAATAGTTTAAAACATCAACATCTTTTTGGTTTCCTTGTTTTTAATTTCTAAATTATAATTATTACATCACATAGAGTACATAGAATTGATTTTTACTTTCACAGGCAAGACATGCAAATAAATAAGAATGGCTCTCTCAAAAGCAAAGGGCGACATACCTAACAAAGTTCCAGAGTTAAAAGAAAAGCTTCCCAACATGAAATTTAATAGAATAAGGGATTGCACCTTAAGAAATGTGTCTAGCGGTGCTTCTGTATATAGCAGATTTGTGTACCTGCATAGGATCACTTATTTACAATAGTTTACAGCCCATTTGCAAAACCCTACATCATAGTAATGCAATTCTACTTCATACTTATATTCGTGTTTTCCAAGTGATGTTCAAGCAGGATTATTATCTCTATTCCACATACACACAAAATGCCACCTACACATGAGAACAAGCAGAAGTTACTTTCTCTAAGTTCCGTACTTCACCAAGCTTCAGAGAAAACACAGAAATGCTAACTCCGATTTTGCCCAGTAGCAGGAACTCAGCTGTTTTCCTATATCTGAGACCATCTGAGAATCAAAGTAATATAATTTTGTATAGACAGGGATCCGGAATCCTTCAGAAGTGGCCATTCTCTTCTTTTTCACCCTGAGCTTCAATTTCAGGTGTTGTCCTATGGTTCCTCTGAGTCTCAACTAAATATCGAGGATGGCTTTTGTCTTTTCTAAACTGTTTGCTTGGCAAAAAGCACATTGTCTTGGAAATAAAAATGCACTTGAACAAAGAAGTTCTCAGCAACATCTTCTATCAGGAATTGGATGGAGAGTGAGAACTCTGCTACTTGAGGACTCCCAAAGCATAAACAGGCTGGGATATTTTCCAAGCCCAGATACCTGAAAACAGCCTACTTCTGTTGGTCAGAACAACTGCCATTTTGAGGACAGCTGGAGGTTTAGAAACATGTTTCCATTTTCAAGAAGTAGAAATCAACTCCTCATTTACCTACTGTTAGTAGAAAAGTGAAATTTAGTATTATCGCTTTATTTTCTCTCCCTGTGTGCTCAAGAAGACATAGGCTACGTAAAAATCAATATTCATTCCTAACAGCTTCAACAGGCCCTGAACTGATCAGATTACAAAGGTGTCAAAAATCCATCACTGATTTCATTAATGAAGAATTGAGCAAAACAGAATTTAATTCTTATTTTACCTTGTAATTTAAAAATTAAGCAAATTCTGTAAGCAATGCTATTTTTCTAGTGTCAGACACTGAGTTAATATTCTGAAAAGAATTCTTGGGCCAACCTATGGCCGAGTGGTCAAGACGGTGCACTCCGCTTGCACGGCCCAGGGTTTCACAGGTTGGGATCCTGGGAGCGGATCTAGCACCACTCATCCAGCCATGCTGAGGCAGTGTCCCACATAGCAGAACTAGAAGGGCCTACGACTAGAATATACAACCATGTACTGGGGGCCCTTGAGGAGGAGGAGGAGGGGGAGGAGGAGGAGGAAGAGGAGGAGGGGGAGGAGGGGGAGGAGGGGGAGGAGGGGAGGAGGAGGAGAAGAAGAAGAAAGGATTGGCAACAGATATTAGCTCAGGTCTTATCTAAAAAAATACCAGAAAAAAGTATTTTCCAATCTTTAAAAAAAAAAAGAATTCTAAGCGATTACTGTGGAAGGTGGGTGGGGAAGGAACACTTCTATGTTATGGAAAGATTCATGGTGCTCTTTACTGTTGCTGCTTCTGTCTCATCTGTTTGTGAATTGTGGGTTTCTGTTCCCTTGCTATTCATCCAGCTTAACGCTACCAGCTGGTATATAGTGGATATATGCAGTATTCACCAATTCTCTTCCTTTGAACAGATATGGTCTATTTTTGCTCTATTGTGAGAAATTCTGAATATGTTAAGACCGACAGAAAAAATTTCATAGCTAAAAGAAGACCTACTTTCTATGGTATGTACCTTTTTGTTGCAACATAAAAAGTGGAAAAGGCAAACACAATCCTTATTCATAAATATTAATCATTATGTTTTCCTGTGGCTTATAACTTTCTTGTGAAACAGACATGCTATGACCACAAAATCCCATAACCCTTTTTAGACCTGTACTTTAATTTTCAAAGAGGACAAACGCGAAATGGGTAAAAAAGAAACTACCATGCAGTTACTAAAAATTAATTTTTTTCCTCCTGGAAACAGCTGATCGTTGAGCTATCCAGTTTCCTCTGCTGGAGTTGATGGGGCCACTATCACCTCAATTGGCAAAGGAAGTTAAATTCCTTTCAATGGCTTTGTGGCTTTGGATGTTATCCAGTGGAGCAAGAAGAACATTAAATTTGATTCCTGACAGATAAGCAAAGAAGGAACAACTTCGTAAATATTCTGATTTAGAAACACATCTATTTACAGATACATACTGTCAGATATTGGGAGTCAAAATATATCCTTATTTATTTAGCACATTTGGTATAACAAGGAGAAGTACTATATACATCTTGCAATTTCTAATGTTAAGCCAAGTTGTATCCCTTTTTATGTGATACATTTGTTATTTTGCAAGATCCAATTTCCTATTTCTAATAATAAGAGATTTATTCTACCTCTCTCGAATTTAGCTCTGAACAGATAGTTAGGTCAAGTTCTAATAAAACAAAGACAAAAAACATTTTTTCACAAAATACATGGGTTTTTTCCAATTAAAAAATGTTTCTGTTGAATTTATGGCAATTGGAAGCAACATCTTTGAAAATGCAGTTTAATTTAGAGATGTAATGTAATACCAGAACACCCACGTGTGAAAAAGAAAATTGCAACTACCTAAATTATTTTGCTAATGCATATCAGCATTTATATCTGAAATAACTGGAATATATGTTTTATGTTGTTGAGCTTTTTGAAATATCTATTACAAAGTAAGTGCAGTTTACTGAAAGGTAAAAAAAAAATATTGACAGTTATAAATTTGTTTACTGTCTTGTACTTGTCCACAGCATAATTTCATTTCAGTTTACAAAACCTTATTTCGGTTCTGAAGTTGTGAGATTTGTAAAGTTAGTTTTGTAGAGAAGTTGTGAATTTGTAAAAGTTAGAGAAGTTTTAGGAATATGAATATCACTATTGCATTATGTGTGCAAGGTAATTTAATGAAATAAGATGAAATACTCTTTAATAAAAACCCTAACAAAGTGGGACTATCTAAGAAAAAAAGCATTTCCAGAAGTTTGACCTTAACTGTAAGTTCTCCCTGTGCCTCTCTTTTTCTTCCTCCACACTGTTAGAAATAAGACAGTACTGGAAAATTAGCATCAGTGTTATTAACTGTTAACTAGTGAGCTCTGACTATAAGTTAGGCCTGATGCTAGGAGCTTTAAACGTATCTCCTATCTCAAAGGTAAGGCCACTGCCTCTCACCCACACATAATTTAGTTTAAAAGTTTTAAAAGTAGGGAAAAACAGCCACAAGGCTTGTCCACCTTATTCACTTCCCTGAGAAAAAGCCACCTGATAGAATGAGCTTGGAATGTCTGGAAAAGTAAAGCATCAGTTGATAGTAGCGGTTGCTTGGTCACATTTTTACCATAACTGTGTGGGTGTGCTGACATCCAGCCTCTTAGAGGTCCTTCTTCAATTCAGGACTCTTCTATTTACATGGTAATTTACAGGCCTCTACAAATCAACTTTACACCGAACTGCTTTCTTTATTGAAAAGGGTTGGTTTTTTGTATGTCTGTTTGTTTTTTGAGCCAATCTTAGGATATACAATTATGTGACAGCATAAGGAATATAGGTACATCCAGAACAAGTTCAGTTTGCTATTTAATATTCTGTGCAAATTTTGCAAGGTGCATTCTGGAAATCATGAATTTTAATTTAATTTCATTATGAAATTATGGAAATTATAATAATTCATATTTTGGCCTATGCAAATGTGTGAAGGACAGTATCAACGTCCCAGATTGCCTTCTTTCTTTTACACCACGCATGCAAATTTGAATGTGTGTGCACTATAGATCATGTTTCCTGACTTATCAGAGCCTTGGATCAATTACAACAAAACTTCATCCCTCTTCTTATTCCCGGAGATTTGCTTATGAGCAACCTGAAGTAAGGAAGCCAGTCTTTCAGGTTCATAAAGTTTCATCAAAGTGAGTGTTCTATGTAGTTTCTTGCCAGGTGATCACAGCTTTTTTTTTTTCTTTTAACCTCTGTAGAAATTTAACAGTTGTGACATTTCCTTTATATATTTTATTTTCCTAAATTGAGAATTTGGGAGAGTTTTTGTTTTTAAAGCAAAGCCATGCCCCTTCCCGGCCCCAGCTAAATGACTTATATAAATATGTACATTGAAAGTGAATTTCATAACATAGAATTATATACAAGAGCTATTTTGTTAATACTTTAGAGTTTAGCTAAATCCTTGAGGCATGGTCTACATAAGATCTAAGGACTCCAGTGGCATAAGGTGTTACCTTCATTGAAATAAAAATCGATAGACATTTTAATACATATTTTACATACTTTTGTGAACTTCTAAAAGTGCATGAAATTTTTCTGCTGTAAATAATGCATTAATTCAAATTTCCTAAATGTTACCTAGTACAACAAATCGTATCTGATTTATATGAGAGTGTAGGCTCATTCTCTCTAAAACCATTGGAAACATTTTGGGATTAGTGATTATGTATCACTTTCATTTAAATAGATAACAAGTCCATGTTTACAGCTACTTTGAAAACGAGAGAACCCAGAATATGTCTCCATCCCTCAAAAGAGAAGCACCCCTAGACCTTAAGGACTGCTTCATTCATTGACTCAACATATTCTCCCTCCTTCATTTTTATATTTAAGATAATTAGGTAGTCTATCTCTCCCAGCACCCACACACTGCCACAGGAATTCATGAGTGTGCCATGAGTGCATGTGGCATTAGACTTACAATACCTTACTCTGCCCTACACGGACCAATATGTGAGGGAAGACACATCCGAGTTTTGGCACTAAGTAATAGTACGACCTTGGGCTCATCATTTTTCTCCTCTGGCCCAAATTTCCTCACATTATGAAGGATTGGCTAGATGGGAATCCCAAGGGTCAGATTGGTGGCTGGTAGACTAAACTAGCCAACAAAGATGTTTTATTTGGTTGAATCTGAAGAGTGTTCATTGGCCCTGAACTCCCACTGAGCCCTTCCTATTGTCTTGCTTCCAGCCACCCACACATACGGTTGCAGCTGGCACTGGGTTTACGATCCCTGTACCAGAGATGTTTCAGGATCTCACCAACCGTAACACTTGAAGATTTTTAATACATCAAGCTCATTTTTAGGCTAGAATCTTATGCCACATAATAACGTGAGAAAAACCTTCTATATAGACTGAGAACATGGATTTATGACACTTTCAGATTCCTTCCCAATACTAGGAAGGCAAAGAAGTCTATATCCAATTGAACGAAAGAAACTATATAAATGAGGGAAATTTGTTGCTGACATGTAATTGCTAAAAAATTAGACTTTTTGTGGTGGCGAATCTGTTCATTAATTTGAAAAATAGAAAGCATTTGCAAATTTCGGCAAATATATCTGATTTAAAAGGGAACAAATCTGCACAGTAAGCTTAGTCCAAAAGAAATTTTGTCGGTTGACGGGAAAAATGAAAACCTCTGAAGAGGAGATAAACAGGTTATTTTATCATAACTTATAATATGTTGAATTTCATTTCAGAAAACTTGCCTTTCAATGAACAATTTATTATGAATAGAAATTTGAGTGTCAATAATATAATGGAAGAAAGCAAAATAAAATTATTCATGTTGATTTTATAAGAGATAGGGAAGGCGAGTGATAGAGTATACTTGTTTTAAAAACAATATAATTCATCTTCAATGAATGTTGACAAAATAGCATCAAAATTGCATCCAAGGAAGGCCTATTATGCAGGCATTTAGCTAGGAATTTCCTGACTTTGGCCCCAAGATGACCTCACAGTTAAATGGTTAAAGCAAACTAAAAAGAACTCAAATCTTACGTGTTTGTGGTGCCATTCCCTCTTTATTTATTTATTTACTTATTTATTTATTTATTGCTAGCTTAGATTAATATAATAAAAACCAGGTATTGTATTGAGGAGCAATTGCAATACTTTGAAATGTTACATTGGAAAAAATCAGATACCCTTTTCAGTTTTCATCCTTTTTTAACGATATTTTTGTCAATTTAAAGTGAACAGAATTAACTTATGAAGATAGAGCCACGGTTTAAAAAAATATCGTTAATTGACTTTTTCCGAAATTCAAATGAAAGTTGCTAGTTGGACTTCATATCACAGACAATTCTTTATTCTATCTTTATATGTTAAAGAATTATTTAAAATTAGAAAAAAAGTCAAGTGAAAATAGAAAATAGACTTTTTTTGTTTGCTTTTATGATAATTGTCATGGCAATGTCATTCTTAACCACAATATTTTGTCATAACACAAGTAACACGAACGCAGGTATTACTTGATATATTTGGTATACAGAAATGGAAAAAAATCTTCCATGTAATAATATCTATTGTATCTGGAAGTTTATAAACTTCTCAGCAGCATTCTCACACATTTAGACTGATAGTACTAACTGTATTAAAATTCAATAGAAAAAAATTCAACATTTTATTTACTACTCTTTAATGAAATATTCTTTGAATTTCACATTTTAAAAACAGAGAATATGATCTTTCAACACCTTCATCTGAAACCATTTGAAAATCCAAGTTGCTATCTGAGAAGCGATTTTCCTTAAAGCATATTTATATAGTTCTGAATTCCCTTAAGCCTTATTTTAAGAAAAGATCAGATTCATCTTACCAAAGAGGAGCTATTCCAAGACTTAGGAAAGTTTCCACCATTTCAACCTGTAACATTGCCTGAATCTTTTCCATTTGCATTTCAAAACTTCTCAGTCTCAAAGGAAAAAAAAAAGTAAACATATCTTGTTTATACCTTCCCGCTGTTTTCAATTTCAATGTATCTAGTCACAAAAAAAATCATCATTTTTAGCATTAACATTTATGGTTAAGGACCTGAGGCCATCCATCCGCAGACGTTGACATTCGAAAGGCCCAAAGCCAATCTTTAATACATGAATGGTAACATCAGGACCAGGTCTAAAGTACTAAACAGATGAAGCCCAAGATATCAGATGCCCTAGTTTCAGAGCAGCCACAATTTGTTTATAAATCATTTTCAGAAAACCCTGCCGGTTTCTACGAGCCAAAGAGGAACCCCGGGCATGTTACAATGCTGCAGATTAGCACCATAGCAAGAATAAAAAAGAGCTTGATTCAAATCTGAGCTACCATCATGGGAAAATACACTTAAGTCTCTACTTCTGCCTTCAGTTTGATGCTCTACTTGGAAAGAGTTCATAAATTTTGAAAGATATTACAATTTCAAACTTTCATTTTTAATACCTTATCAAGGAAAGGAGACTCAATCATTGCCTCCTTTGAGAGTTTCTAGAGTGGATAAAATGAGAATTAGACAAAATCCACTCTACTCTATACTGTCTGGCACAGTACTTTACAAATGACTGTCTAATACGTCACCTCATGAAATTTTCTGATCTGTTCTCAGAGGTGGGAGTGGCTCTTAACCCCACTTTGGAGACAAGGAAACTGAGATAGGTCTTCGATTCTCTAGGGCCATAGAACAGAGGTTAACTTGAGCCAAACTGGCAATTTTGGTGCTCAGCTCTTTCCACACCAAGCACTGCCTTTCTATAATACATAGTCCACCCTGATTAATTCCAAGAATAAGTGGTTATGTAAATCAAATACTAGAATATTGAAAATTCCATTTCCACTGATTTATTATGTGTTTGTCATAAACAAATTTACCTCTGTCTGTCTGTTCTCCATTTTCCTGACTGAGCAGAATGCTATGTCTCTCATTCATTTTTAATATTCTTGAGATTTCTCAATGTGTGTGTATATCTTATGTATATATTCATTTCTCCTGGAATTTCACTCCCCCTGTATCAGTGTTTTCAAGGTGGGTACCACAGAGCCATACATGTTTTTCAAAGATGCTTCAGGGACCACAGTGGGAGATCAGTTGTGGAGTGCTGACCAGGGGAGACTTTGGATACTCCAACTTTTCTTTCGTGTATTGAGAATTATACATACTATATAAGTTTTAAAGAGGATTTCAGGGAAAGAAAGAGAGAGAGGGAGAAGGAAGGAAAGAAGGGAGGAAGAAAAGCTAAAAGACCCTATCTTAGGCCATGAAGGTGTTAATGTTAATAAGAAATCTGAATATGCAACCATGAGGCATTAGTCCTGAGTCTTCATGAAATGAGGGCTTTTGAGTCAGAGAATGGGATGAAGTGTTCTTAATACTGGATCCTGTCCCTTGCAGTTTGGGTGACCTGTCTGACTTCTTAGGAATAACACGTAAACTCTGAATGTCTTAAAGCTACGCCAAATAAGCTTTTCTTCTGTCGATGACCAGGCTTTACCAAAGAAAAAGTCTGTGAGTACTTCAGAGACTATCCAATTTCTTGGAAGCCCTCTGTGGCCTTGAATAACACAAAAGTTACACTTTCACTAACACAACAAGTCTTTCCCACACCTGTGTTTCTGACACCAAACATGCTTATAGAAACTCCAAAGAAAGCTCATTTTTTCTATACTATTCCACCAGGGGTGGCAGCGAGAGACATCACCTAAAACTGTGGTTCTCAGCCATGGGCAATTTTTGCCGTCTCCCACCTGCCCGGAAACATTTAACAATGTCTGAAAACTAGTATCTAATGGGTAGAGGCCAGAAATACTGCTGCTAAATATCTTGCCTGCACAGAATAGTCTTCCGGAGCAATGAACTATCCCAAAACAAAAGTCAGTAGGGCCAAGGTTGAGAAACACTCATCTGAGAGCAGAGCACAGAACTACGAATTTGCTAAAGTCCCTGCTTGGACTCCTTCATGTAATTCTATGTTCTTCCATAACTGAGCTTCACAGTGATTTCATGAAAGATTTCTGCTATGGTTGTAATTGGTTGTAGATGAGGCTAGATGAGGGAGAATAAGATGAAATACGTCTGTTTTCCAGGGAGAGAGTAGGATATTAAAGAGAAAGAATGGAGGCAAAATGCCTTTGGTTTAGATGGCTCTGGTGTTGTCGGTCATTTTGGAGACCATTTGAAACAACATCCCCTAAAGCCATGTTACTAGTTTTTGAACATTTTCTAACTTTAGTTAAACTGAATGTGTTCCTTTTAACAGGATTTTTGATGTTCTTCTTTGACAAACATTTTTTGTTTCTGAGATTCACCCATGTTGTTTTGTGCAGCAAGAACATTTCTAATTTCATTGCTATATAGTAGGTATCCCATTGTAAGGATACACTTCAGTTTATTTTTCTATTCCACTGCTGTGGATATGTGAGTTATTTCTACTTTTCTACTGGGAAAACAGTTCAGCTACAAACGGTTTTGTTTGTGTCTTTTGGTGTACTTATGAAAAAGTTTTCTTGATATATGCTGCAGAATGGAGCTGCTGGGTCATAAACTATAATAGTCCTCAAGTTTATTAATAATATCAAAAGATATTCCAAAGTTATTTTATCAATTTACAAGCCCACAAACAGGTCAAAAGTGTTCTGGGGATCCACATCTTCACAAGGATTTGATGTTGTGTGACTTTTAAATTTTTAAAAATGTAAACCAGCTCATTTTGCTTTAATGACCATGCTTCAATTATTCATTAGGCTGAGCTTTTCTCCTATCCTAAATTAGCCATTCTTGATTTGTTTCCTTGTGAAGTGCCTGACGAAATTTTGTTCAATTTTTCTAAGCTTATATCTTTTTGCCTAGGTATTTTTCAGCATATATACATATATTCACATAAATATTCTAAATTCTAATCCTTTGTGAGTTTTATGTGTTGCAAATATTGTCTCCAATGTGGTGGTATAAACCTTTTAACTCTGCTTATGATGACATTCGATACAGATGTTCTTTTTGTTTGTTTAAGCAAATTTTGTTTTCCCCACCCCAAAGCCCCAGTACCTATTTATATGTTCTACTTGTAAATTCTTCTATGTGAGCCACCACCACAGCATGGCCACTGACAGACAAGTGGTGTGGTTCTGTGCCCAGGATCCGAACCCAGGCCATCGAAGCAGAGTGTGCCAAACTTTAACCACTACACCATCAGGGCTGGGTCCAGATGTTCTTTTTTGTATGTTAAAATTTACCATTATTTTCTTTTATTGATTGTACTTTATTCACCTTGTTTAATAAATCCTTTCCTACCTCAAGGTCATAATATATCCAAACATAGTTTCTTGTAAACGTTTTATAACTTTGTCTTTCACATGTTGGTTTTTTATTCTCCCCGAATTAATTTTTGTGAAATGTGAGATAGGGTCCATTTTATTTTATTTTTTTGGTGTTAATAACCAATTCTCCCAGCCTCATTTAATGAAAGGACTATCAGTGTTCACTTCTCTGTAATAACAACTCTGTCATAGATCAAGTTTCCACCTTAAATGGGTCTGTATCTGAACTCTATATTTTGTCCTATTGGTCATTTAATATATCTCATAATTAATTATACAGTCTTAACTACTATAGCTTTGCAATTAGTCTTGATGTCTAGAGGGTAAATTACCCCCAGCTTTTAGTTCCTCTTCAGGACTGTCTGTGCTACTCTTGGCCCTGTGTCCTCCCCTATCAATTTTAGAATCAGTTTGTCAAGTTCACACACACACAGAGGAAGGCACAAACCTGTTGGGACACTGATAAAGTTTGCATTGAGTGTTTAGATCAATTTTGATGGGAAACTGTCATGTTTCTAAGACTTTCTTTTTCATGCCTTTCAATAAAGTCTTTTAAAAAAATTTCAAAAATATTTTAATATGTTTATTCCTAGATTATTTTAATATCTAAAGTTATTAGAAAAAGTAATGTATATTTTCTGCTTGTTTTGGGGGTATAGAAATACAATTGATTCTTGTATATTAGTTTTGTATCTAGTCACAATAAAGGCTTTTAAAAATTCCAATAATCTATTAATTTTTTACAATTTGGAAAATAATGTCATTTTTATTTCATCCTTTTCAGATTTTATGTCATTTGCTTCCTTTTCTTTTCTTGCTGTGCTCTCCAGTTCAATATTATCATTGTAAAGTATGACATTTGTTCTAGTTTTTTTGGGGGGCATATATATAAATATATATAATTTATAAAAGTAAGAGAATGACTTTGCTTTTTTAGTTTGCCAATGTTTTTGTTTTGTTTCTATCATACTGGATGTGGAACTTTATGAAATTCCATCTCTGCCTTTGATTTTTGTTTTAATCTGTAAATGTAGTGAATTGAACTATAATACAAACGTAGTCCAATTGGAATAGCCAACTTGTTTTCCAGTTTCACAGGTCCACAGAGGGAGAGAAACTTTTCCCCTGAACAGATTATACCCAAGATCTTACCATAACTAATCTAGATGATTTAGATGATGAGATTTGGAACTTTTGAGCTGATGAGACCTAGATGAGAATTTTGGGACTTGAGTTAATAGTGCAATGGGTTGAGAATTTGGGAAACGTGGGATAGGGGTGAATGTATTTTGCTTGAGGATGGATATGAATCTCTGGGAGCCGTAGAATGGACACAGGTAGGCTAAATAACATAATTTGTTACAGCAGCAGCAATAGTAAATGAATGCTTCTACCCTATTGGATTATTAACTGACTCTTTGTTTTATTTTTTTAGTGATTGTTATCAGGTTTACAATAGGTATCTTCAAAAAATATATTATCCTGTCACATCAAATATAAGAACCTCAAAAGAGTAGAACTGCCTCCTGCTTGTTCTTCTTGCTATTCCTGTATTACATTTTACTTCTAAACGTTGTAAATCCTATGAATTTATGGTACTTGCTTTAAAAAGTCAGTTATCTTTTAAAGAAATTTTGAAAATGAGAAAAACGTACTTTATATGTATCCACATGTATACTATTTACTACTCTATTTAATTCTTTGTATAGATTCATGTTACCATCTAGTATTCTTTTTCTTCTGCCAGAAGAGCTTGTTTTAACATTTCTTCTAGTGCAGAACTGCTAGTGTCACATTCTCTCAACTTTTGTCTTTCTGAAAATGTTTTTGTTGCATCTTTATTTTAAAAAAATTTTTTTGATACATAATTCTTGGTTGATAGTTTATTCTGATTTGTTTCAACTTGTTAAAGAAGTTGTTCCATTACTTTTCTGATTCATGAATTTCAGACAAGGAAGTTGTATTCATTTTTATCTGTGTTCCTCTGTATTTAATGTGTCCAAGTAGATATTTAATCGGCATACTTACCCTCCTCCCAAAATTATAAATACCCACATTCTCTCCACTTGCCAACATTCCTTGTGCACATGATAGAACTGTTGTGTATTTTAGTGCTGTCTTATGTATTATTTTTACTCCTTATACCATTAGTATTGTTGTCTTATGAAGTCAATATTTATCTCGACTTACCTGTATATTTCTCAATTTATTTGCTTTTTATTCCTTCTTGAATCACAGACTTTCCATTTGGGATCACTTTTCTTCTGCTAGAAATAAACTGGAATTTTCTCTAGTGAGGTTTGTGGCACTCCCTCTCAGTTTTTGTTTTGAAAGATTTCGTTTGCTCTTCTTCTTGAAATATATTCTTGATCTTCAGTTATTTACTCTTAAAACATTGGGCATTGAATTTGCTTTCTTCTGTCTTTCTCTATTTCTTTTGAGAACTTAGTTGTCATTGCAGTTGTCACTTCTCTAAAGCTAATCTATCCTTCGTCTCTGGCTGCTTTTAAGATTTTTTTTTTCTTTGTCTTTGGTGTCTGGAGCTTCACTTTGATGCATCTGGGTGTGTTTTTATTTTTTAATCTTGCTTAGGATTCAAGGGCGTCTTGGCCCCAGAGACCTAGTAAAAAAGCCTGAGCCTGAAACACATATTAAGTGATCATGCTTTATTTGGGAAATAACACCCTAAAATAGAAATAGTAAGGGAAAAATGCAGTAGGCAGAAATGGATAGGAAACAACACAAGATGAGGCATCACTATTCTGGCGAGGGACTCATGCGACCTTGCAATGTGAGACAGCCAGTAGTTTGGCAGATATCTCCGTTCAAGTACTCAGGACATCTCCAGACCAGCTTGTTTTCCAAACAGTGCCTCAGAGCAGTCCATGGAGAGAAGAGGGGAAGAAGTATAAATATGCAGATTGCTCCTTTTTCTTGTATCCTATTGCTCAAAGTTTGCCCTACTTGCAGGTTAAATCATCCGGCCACTTTGGCAATAGCTTCAAAAGCCAGATCTCCCAACCTGCAGCGTAGCAGTTCACACAGGGCAAAAGTGGCAGAGAGAACCAGAGCTTTCAAAATCATTCTGGCTGTGCTGTGTCAACCAACAGCAAGAGGCTAATAGTTCCAAGCAAGTAACTAGTGATCCAGGCAATGGATCTACAGAGCTGCACCCAGTGTCTATCAGCAGTGGTAGTGTTTGAAGCAGAGCAAAGAACTGGGCATCAAGGTGACAGATGAGGCTGAGGGTATCCAGGAAGCACATTAAGGTGTTGCTGATATAATTGGAGTTCTTCTGTAGATAGTGTCACTCATTAATTCTGGAAAATTCTCAAGCATTATTACTTCAAACATTGCTTCTGCCATGCTTCCCCCCTTCCTCTTTTGGAATAATAATTAAAAATCATGTTTTCCTATCTCTTTCATATTTTCCACCTTTTCTCATTGCTGCATTCTTGATAATTTCCTCAACTCTACTTCCTGTTTTCTAATTCTCTCTTTACTAAAATAATTTTCTGTGATGTATTTTCTTTGAGTTTTTTAATCAATTAGTGTATTTTTCATTCTTTGAAGTCCTATTTAGAGCCTTATAAAATCTGTTTGGCTATTTTTTTATACTCCCAACTGTTTACTAATGGTAATTGGCACTAATAGTGTCAATCCTTTTTTGATTCTTTAATTACATTATGTATGTTTAGTTTATACTATGGAATTCTCACAATTATAACTTTTAACATCTTTCTGTATATAATTTTTCTCTTTGTTTTGCTGTTGCCTCTCACTCATGGTGCCTTGTTTTTTGTTTTATAATTTTTGCCTGAGAGCTCATTTCTTGGAATTGATCTGTGAAATTCCTTAGGCTTGAGATGAAGTTGTGTGTTTCTGCAAAGAGAATTTACACTTACTTCTTCGAGGGACCTGAGACAGTGTAAGCCCAGGACAGTTTAAGATATTTTGTTTTGTTTTTGGATCAACTAACTAGTATGAGCTTCTGTTGCAAACCTATGGTGTGAGAGATGGCTTGTTGTCATGGATTCTTAAGGAAGATTTTTTTTTTCTCAGTCCAAGTTTTGATACAGCATTTTTTATTTCAGACCCAATGGTGGGAGGAATGTGAAGTTTATTTCTAGTTCATAAAATGGAGGGTATATACATTGAGCGTGAACATTAGGAGGGCTTTTTTTAACCTTTCCTCATTGAGAAGGCCCTGAATTTTTTCTGGGGTCCCTCAATCCCCCAGACAACCATAAAAACAAAAGTTTAAATTTACCTGAACCTTCAAGGTAGAAGCCATCTTCAGTGTTCCTCTGTTGACTGGAGTGCTTTGCACTTTCTTGCTAAATTACTGGGACCCTTAAGAAAATTATTTTAATGTTTCTTCAGCCAGAAAGCAAGCAACTCAGGACTCCCAGAATGCCTCATCCCAGAAAGTGGAAATCTATCTCACTTTTAAACAGCATGTTTGCTGTCATGGAGGCAATGGACTAATCTCTAAATACAGTGCCTACTATCTATCTACATTTTGGTGAGTTTCTACCATTTCAAGTATTAGAGTGAGGGAACCTCTCAGATTCTGCAAGAGAAATTTCTAGTCCAATGTTTCTACTTTGTAGGTCATCATGACACCTAGAAAAAAATATTTTTTTTCTTAACTCAAGATAGAACAATGAGACTTGAAAAGGGCAAACTATTTTCTAAAGGTGAATTAAAAAAACATGTTGGAAAAAGCCATAGTAGCAAAATGGAAAATCCCAGTATAACCTTCAGACACACTCATATCCACCCAATGAAAAACAATTGTTCACCTGAAATTACATTTTCTCAACTTGCATAATGATTTCCCACGAAGGAACAACCACAGCCTAATTTTGCAATGGCACAATTGATTCCCGAATTGCAACTGAGTGAGTCATTCCTGCATAAGGTAGGCAAAAGGTTTGAAGTTAAAACACCGTGACCAACAACAGCTCAAAACGAATTTAATTACAAGAATCTAAATATTCGCCATAGAAATACTGCCCCAATGTCTTTAAAGTTTAATGAAGTTTCTTTTCTATGTCTGTATCTATACCTAGGAAAGTTAACAACTTATTTTAGATGGCACTTTGTAACCAATGCTTAACAGAAAAGATATTGCAAAATTATCCAAATATAACCTATTAAATCCCAATAAGCCCTCTTTTTTGTGTAACACTCCGTGAAAATATGACACCCCCAAAAGTTATAATGTGTAAAATGTCATTTTAATAATTTTACTGTCATTACTAATGAGCTTAAGCATAAAATATACTGTACCTCAGTAAGTATTCTAGTTTCCCAGATTAATTAGGTTATTTTGTTATAATGTACACACCTCAAAAAGAAATTTCATGGACGTGATAAAAATCATCTCACAGAAGTCGAAATCAATCACTTCCCGTGAAACATTAACGGTAATGTCTTAGTTTGATGCTGATTAGTGTGTAAAATCTACATTGAGCTCACTTTGCTTGCTAAATTTGTATCTAGGGGAAACTATCCAAAACCCTTCAGAATGTTGTCCCACTTTTGCCATCTTTATGATTGAATGCTTTTACTTGGTGCTTCCAAAATACCAGCTACTTGACAGATTTTTTTTACTTCAAATGGCAGAAAATACTGCCAAGTTGACAATTTAGATTGAAATGGAACACAGCTTTCATGGTGTAAAACTGAAGAAATAAACTGGAAGAGTAGTGGATCCTGGTCCCTCATTTTATAGATAAGTAAGTAGAAGTCCAAGCTTGCAAAGTTAGTAATGGCTGAATTAGAACCTAAGATTTCTTCTACACAGCACTCACCACTTCATAAACCATATCATATGATCCTCTATCCAAATTATATTATTTAAACCTCCTGTGTCAGTTTCACCTTGCTTATGATTGAAAATTTTTCCAGAGAGACACAGGGAAATCTTAAGCCCAAAAGTGAGGCGTGAATATCCGCACTTTTTGCATTTAGCTTACCTTGACTTCTGTACAGGCTGAGAACTTTCAACGTTCAACTTAAATATCCACTCTATATTTTAATTCCAATACTCAGATGACATTAGTGTTATGATTAAGGCCTCAAACTGTTTTCTTTCATTTTTTTATGTGCTCTACTACCAATATCTGTAAGCAAAGAGTTATATTTATAACATTTTCAAAACTGAAGAGCATTCTGTTGCTTAACGATCCGACTTCAATTTGTACATCCCTGAAAAAAAATCAAGGTAGTACTACTTCTGCTTACACCCACAACCAGAAATTTTCTTTATTTTCATACTGTAAAAAAGCTTGCAAATGTTTCCCCTTTCTAAAATATAATTTAATATTCAATTTTATCTTGCATGCAATCATTCAGAAACATGTCAGGTGGAGGAAGCTGCATGAAACCATTTAGACTCCAAATAACAAGTAAGGTTCTACCTGCCTGATTTTAATCTTTGACTCAAAGGAGCAAAATTCCTACATTCTTAGAATCAGCTTGTGCTGAAGTTTTCATTACCCCATCAAAACATAATACTAGTATATGGGTTGATTTTACACTCTATTTTTTAATACATTAACTGCTAAAATATAAGGATATTCTTAAGCTTCTTTATGAGTAATGATTAGAAAAATTAGCAAAATTTGAAAATTCACTGACAAGTACAATGGTCACATTCTTAGAACAACAGCTGTTATGTTAGCTTTCTTCTACCCAGCTACATTTCTTCAATGTTATGGAAAGCCAAGAAAGGTTTTCTAAAATATGGTTTAATATTCAACTTTCAATTTAATATTCAATCTTTCATGCAATCATTCAGAAACACGTCAGGTGGAGGAAGCTGCATGAAACAATTTAGACCCCAAATAACAAGTAAGGTTGGGTGGCATTAAAAAACTTAAGCATTTCAATAATAGGAGGTCCACGGAATCCCAAGCCAAAGACCCTTACAGGTCCTAGAATCTTGACTCTGGAAGCAATTCTGTAGGGTCTTGCATTAGTTTCCTAGGTCTGTTAAAATCGTCCAATAAATTTTCCATTCCAAATTCTGTACTTTTCACTTTTAGAAGTTTCATTTCATTCCTTTTTATACTTTCTACGTTTCTGTGAGAGTCCTCATCTCTTCATTCATCGTGACTGTTTTTTTCTTTAATTCCTTGAAAGTCCTATCTGCTAATCTCAACATCTTGATCTTCTTGAGTCTATTTCTTTTGATTGATTACTCCCTTGAATATTAATTGTATTTGCCTCTTTCTTCACATGTCTAATAGTTTTAATTTTATACTGGAAATTGTGGATGATACTTTTAAGGAACTCTGAATTGTAGATTCCTCAGAAGTGTCGATTTTTGATCTAGCAGGAAGTTAAATTTTTGGCTGAAATGTGCTTGTGGAAGGATAGCTTTAATTTTGCTCTTGTGGCTCTGTATGGGTTATTCCAATCTTCTAATGTGAATTTCTTAGTCCTGAGACAAAGCCTTTATTCCTAAGTATAGCCCTTCTATAATTTCAGTGAGTTCCTGAAGTGTTTATCATGCCATTCTAACTTGACAGGACTCATATTCCAAACTCAATCCGCCCTGTGGTGGGCAATAGCTGAAATCTCTGTTCAGCTGAGTCTTCCACTGTTTCCTTTCCACTGGTCTCCTTGTATTCCCTTCATGAATGCACACTGCCAGCCAAAGATTTCCTGAATATTTGAATGCAGATTTTGGAGCTCCTCTCCTCTGTGTTTCCCTTCTATTTAAGATTGCCCCAGATATTATGGATGTCCTGAACTCTGTCCTGTAGATATCTCAAATCAATAAGACTGCACTTTCTGGTTGAGTTCTAGATACTGCAGCTTAAGAACTGGAGGATGCCTTTGGGGGAAATCTCTGCAAATATGGATCTGTCCTAATATGGCTTCCTTCTTCTAAAGGTTAAAAGCTCTCTTGTTTCTGCCTGCTTTTGGTCTCTTTCCAATACCTCCAAGTAGTTGTTTTTCTTCTTTTAACTTTTTAAGAGTTTTAAATTGCTGTTTATAGGATGGTACTCCCTTGCAAGCATTTACACCACTATCCCTTCCAGACTTCTCTTGAATCAGAAATAAATAAACTTTTTGATGTGATTTAATCCACTATCCTTGGGTTTCTTTTGCTTTGGAGCCAAGCGTAATCCTAACAAACACAACAAGAGTGAGAATATCCTCCCTAGGGAATGAAAAATCAGTCTCATGAGGAACTTGAGATAGGAGGCAGAGTGAGTTCCCTGGGAAGACAGGTGCTTCAGATGCTGATTGTTGGAAATGCAAAAGGCAGTCAGCAGACAGAGAAAAAGAGGCAGTTTTGCCAGCTTTGGCAGTAAAAGGTTCTCATAAAATTATCTCATAAACTTGAAACAGGAAAAGCTTAAAGGGGCACTAGGAAATGGTCCCAATTTTTACACATTCAATGATCATAAATTCCAAATTTAAAAGATTTTCAAAACTTAAGATATACCATCTCAAATCATGATTCTAACTGTCTATGCCACCCCATTGTTGTTCAGGAAAACATACTCACTACCCTTATGCAATGTTCAGAATGCAAGATGACTTTGTGGTTGTATTTCCCTTTTTTCTTCTAGACTGGATTTATTTATTTATTTTTTTACTTCTTGAACATGTTAGCAGAATGACTGCCCAGAGTGATTTGTTCTCATCTACATGCGCAGATCCACAACATGTGCTCACACAGAATGTCCTTACCTGGGATTCCCAACTAAGACCAGAAACAGAAGCCTAGACATAGAAAATGTCTAAAACCATTGGCTGGTGCTATGTCCCTGGCGCAAAGATGGAACACCCTAAAAGCTTTTACTCCTTCATTACCTTCCACACCTGCCCAGACATTAGAAGACAAAGGAGCATGACACAACTGCAGTGAACTGGATGATATTGTCACGGCTAGAAACTCTAAGTGTGCGAGAGAAAAGTGACATTAGAGTTGTTTATATCTACTCAGTTGCTTTGCTAATCCGTTACTAAGTCAGAAGGTCATTTGAGTTGATCATATACAATCAAGTTTGCTTTCTGAATACATTCAGTCCCTGCCATGAGTTTGGGAAAACTCTCTTTATCAAATTAGAATCTCTTCGTGGAAGAATAACACTATTTTATGTTGCTGTTGTTATCACTGTCCCCAAGAAGTTGAAAGATGAAGAAATGGGTTTCCTATTAGATAATATTTTCCCTAGCTTAATTTCTTATATATTTTATTGCTCTATGGTCCCCTAACCTTCTGCCACTATTGGCACTTTGTACTAAGGAAAGTCACTAACAGAGTTCTGTACTGAGTAATATTTATTGACATCTTGCTACTCACCCACCCGTAACAGTCACCCTGTAACCAGAACATTCCTCTCTCTCTCTAATCCCACACACTCCACATGCATACATACCACATACACAAAAATAACACCAGGAGGTTTTTTTAACCTTTTTTATTTTTGTCAATAGAATTGGAAAACCAAGTTCTCGGTTTATCATATTATATGAAATATTTCCAAAAGCATTACAATGTATACATATTATCATCAACTCTGCAATTCTTTTTCCCGTGCACACTCTCTCCGTCCTGGCAGGTTATCCTCTGCATGCTCTGTGCTTTACGTTCAGTCACCTCTGAAGCACAAGCAAAGCCTGCAGCAACCAAGCAGGGCATTCCTTCAGTCTGTACGTAAGAGTTAATTGCAATCCCGCTCCTTGAAGTACTGCCGCAATTCCCTGCTTCACTGAGGAGTCTTTGATATCAACCTACTGCTCTTGGAAAGATTACAACTTGTGCACTCCGATTCCTCTAGTCAGGGTGCACAAGAACACCAGGTATGAAAGCGAAATTGCTTTCTGTGCAGCTCGTGAACTCCACACCTCTCAATTCCCATGTTAGGTGTGCTGTAAGCCAGGGAGCGTGCCTCTCTCTGAAATGTAGAGCTTCCCTGGTAGTTTCAAAGCAAGTGTTCAGCCCTGGAAGATAAATGTCGTGTATATACCTTGTAACTCGCTGAGGAAGTTATGATCTCTATACATTGGCGCTACCACTCACCATCAATAGGATATGATCTTTGAAACATTTATTTCCAAAAGAAAGAATCGACTTAAATTATTTCCTCCACTTTAATTTCCGCATTGCCTCTTTGGAAAAATGGAAGTCATCTGCAAGACACTTGGCCGGAGTCTGAAGATAAGTTTTCTCTGTTACATGTGGACATTGGACCTGCTAACCTAGGGTCGTTAAAAATATGTCAAGAGTGAATAAGTAATATAAGAAAATATTGAAAGGCCTTGACATTTTTGAAGTGTCTATTCAGTTTAAAGGAATTTAAATTATTTTTGGTTGCTTGGAAATTTTAAAGAAAAAGGCCTTTTTCTGGAACAATTCTGATTTTTAAAACTCCTTTATTTCACCATTTGACTAAAAACCAGTAGTAATCATCACAACATCTTTGTCCAAACATTAAAACTTCAAGTACCCCGCAATCATATGAGAACAAGTACATCTGGATTGCAATAGAGGCCACAAGATTGCTTTGGCAATTGACCTTCAGATGTGTCTCCAGCATATTATTTCTCAAACTGGGCTACTTAGACTACCTATGTTAGAATCCCCCAAGATGTTCCTTTGCAGTGCAGATTACCAGGCTATTTCTCAAAGCTGCTGAATCAGGATCTTTGAGTTAGGAGCTCTGAAATCTGTATTTTTAATAAGTAATCAGGTAATTCTTGTGAAACATGAAGCTTTAAGGGTCAGCTCAAGAAGCATCTTAAGGCAAAAAGTGATACCCATCTATATTAAAAAAAAAATTAAGAAGCGGACTTTAAGAATTAAAGTCAAATTTAGCTGGGATTTTCCAGATAAATGCATATGGAGATAAAAACCTACCACAATACACTTTTTTAAGGTGCCGAAGTGGTTCTATCTCTATTTGGTTTGCCTGTTAATTTTATATTGAAAATAAAAAATAAAACAAACAAGGAAACTGAAGCAAAATATGGCCTTGCATCCTTATGTTCAAAGTTAGTGATTAGTGATTGCTGTTTTTTTTAAGACCACACAGCAAGTTAGAGACAGAACTAGGAGTAAGCCTGGCAATAGCTAAATATTCTTCAGGATTTTATAGTCCTTTTCATCTTCAAAGCGCTTTACAAAATTCTCTAATTAGGCTCACACGTTCTGGCTTCTCGTCGTGGTCTCTAATCATAAGACAGCATACCTGTTCTTCATTCCTTAGCTCTGAGCAACATGCCATTCTTAATCATTACTAAATTAAAGAAAAAAGTGTTTGTAATAATTTCAACTTAATTAATGACAAATCTGGACATTTCTTTAAATACAAGTCCAATTGCCTGAGCCCTAATCTATATTAGTAAAGTTTGGCCATTATTTACTCAGAGCAAAGATAAGTTTTAATTGCAAAATTATCTGTAATTAAATGCAGTGGTTAAAATAGTTGTATTTCTGACAAACCTAAAATATTATTTGAAAGGATTTCATTTCCTTGAAAATAAAGTTTTAGTTTTACATATTCTTTACTATTTTAAAAAGTCACTCTTAGCTAGCTGTGCTTTTTAATAAACTTTTAGGTAGATGTGAGATAGGATAGTCCTTAAAACGAGAACTAAAGACGACAATTAGAAAACCTATATTTTATTTTCATTCTTGTCATTATCTAGTTGTGTGACTTTGGACAAGTCACTTATTGTCTCTGGATATTGGTTTCCTACTTTGCCAATTAAGGAGGTTTCTTCCCAACTCTGTGACCCTAAGAGTAATTGTGTGCATCTCAGCGTGTCTTGCATGCATGGGCGCTTGATTGTCTAAGGCCCTCCTGGCACCTTCTGTCATCATCAGCTATATGCATAGCTTGAGTATCAGAAATAGCTACCTGGTCATTAGGCAATTCATCCCTTAGCCGTGATAGAGCCAATTAAACAGCAATAGAACGGGTCAAAAATATAAGCCACTGAACATGAGTCTTATCTAACACATCTCTTTGGTTTGAACCAGTGTTGTATAGTGAAAGGCTATGGAGTCACCTAAATAACGTCTCTTGAGTCCTTGGAAGAATTTTCCTTCCCGTCATCTCTCCCCTCCCTCTCCCTGGTAGCAGAGTCCGTCTTCAGAATTAACGTTTCTTTATTTTGTTAGGTCTGTTAGAAAAAAAAAGCGTAAAATTAAATTGCCATTTTAAGCTATATCAAGTATTCCCACCTTGGAGGCAGGGGATGTCGCAGCCTTGTCTGAGAGCATGGGTTGAGATGGAGAAAAAGGTGAAAGGTTTGGTTTGGAGGAGGGTGGGTCTTAAGGAAAGGGACATGATTTCCATCAAATTGGAAGAGAGAACAAGAATGAGAATGATGAGAATGGAGAAGGCAGAAAAATAATCTTCACATGTTATCATTTAAGAAAGAGAAAGCCCTGCCCGCCCGCATGATACTAGCAAACAGAAAATACGGCCTGACCATGAGGGCTGATGATGATCAATAGGATTCCCCGCATTTGCTAACTTTGGGGCATATTCCTTTCAGGCCTAGACTGTGTGCCAAATATATATATAAATATATATATTCGAACAAGTCAAAGTGCCCCAACTCTATGAGTCTGTGTGTGTATGTGTGTGTGTGTATCTGTTGGTGAGGTCAGGCAAGGAGGAGAAAGCAGAACACGAACTCCTAGAACAATTTCACTTTAAAACAAACACATTACCAAGCTCAAAGGCAAGCGAATACAAGGATTGAATCTTTCTCTTAATAAACGACTGTGGCAGGAGTTGCAGCGCAACATAATATCTGCATAGATAATCGTGTTTGCTGTTGTTGATGCTGTGAATTCTCCCTTTGGTGTAACCTATCTTCTCAGGTATCTCAGGTTGGAGATGGTCCAAATAAATAATGTTAATAACCTCAGAAACAACATAGGAATCCAAAATATTACCGTTCAATGTTTTACTCATGGTGAAATCTTTTGAAAGGAAAATCACTGTGAGGGGCTCATATTTTAGGAAGCTGATGAAGGTGTTGAACTTTTGTTTCCGGAGAGTGTTCAGTTAGGCATTAGGAATGGTGCTTTGGCCAAACACTTTCTCCACAAGAGTTCTATATTCATGTAACCTAGTCTGTGAACAACGATGATTTTAGGGTAACCATGTTTAGCAAATAAAAATATAGGATGCCCAGTTAAATTTGAATTTAAGATAAAGAACAAATATATTTTTAGTATAAGTATGGCTCATGTGATATTTGGGGCATATTTATGCTGAAAAAATTATTCTTTTTTTCGCCTGAAATTCAAACTTAACTAAGTGTCTTGAATTTAATCTGGCAACCTTAGGGAGTTGTCATCAGAAATATGAATCATTTTAGCCTAATCTCAATGATGGCTTGAATTTAAATATGGAAGGAAACTTTGTTCCTAGGACACCTTTCACATCGTCTTGTTACCAGAAAGAACAGGCAGCCAACAAATTCCCATAGGTTTGCAGTCAAAGTACTGAGTGTGTGACCATGTGTGAACATGGCCTATGACTGCACTCCATCGTTTTAAATAATTATTTCCAAACAAAGGGATGGTGCTTGTAAATTACAGAAAAGTTGCATAATTCCCATAATATCAGGTTTAAACTCAAGTTTAAACGAGCAAAGTTGAATGATTTACCGATGCTTTGTTAAACACTGTCTGAGTGGAATTGTGTATTTTTACTGTTTCTGTATTTTTCACTCGTTTAGGAGCCACTAGGCAGTTTTCCCTGTGTGACGTGCTCCCTGCTCCAAGTCTGCTTCAGTCAGTCACAGCACCGGCTGCTCCCAGGGGCCCTGGGACTCCAACACAGAACCCTGAAAGTGACCACATGCTCGTGACCCGAACAGTTTCTCTCTGAGTTTGCACCTCAGTAGAGCCTTTTAAGAGATTAAGTTGACTCATTAAGTTTCATTCCAGCAGCTTCAATCTTCTACCTTCTAAGCAAAATCTATAAATAAGGAAGGAAAATTCTCAATTGGGAAAAAAAAGTATAAATCTTCCCTGAAGAGTCTTTACCCGTCTTCTACAGCTCCTAATTCTCATATTCCCCATTAGTCTTAGCAGATCAAAAGTAGACTTCCTTTCGGTGTCAGAAGAAGAGTTGCCAACCGTTGGGAATCTACTCACTCCCGGCCTGTCTCCTTCTGGCATGTAGACAAAATTTCCTGCATCCAGAATGATCACCTCTTCAGACCCCATTCCCGGGGCAGTGCTGATTCCCCTCAGTAGAGGTCTTGTCCTTCCACACGTGTCCTAGATTCCTTCTCCTCTCTCTTCAGACCTCCATTCTTATCTATCCCCACCTTCCCTCGCTCTGTCTTCCTCCATGATCTGTATGCGTTCTCAAGTTTCTCCTCTATTAGAAAAATAGAAATAAAAACCTTGACCTCGGTCTCTGTTGCTTCCTATCCATCTCTCTCTTTTCCTTCTGTTACAAGGAGTCTTCTTCCACATGCTCACCCCCACATGCTGTTTAACTTCTACCCACACTGGCTTCCGCCTCTACCTCCCTCCCAGAATTCCACAATAATCACCCAGTTGCTAAGTCCAGTAGACACTTTTTTAATTCCTTTTTCAGTAGACCTTTCTGCCACCCTTGACACTCACTTTTTGGGTTTCCTGACGCAACTTTCTCCTTACTTTATTCTCCTCTCTTTATTCTTTATTTTACATCTTTTACTGTTTGTTCTCAGGGTTTTGTTTTGTTGTTTTTTTTTTGGCTTATCTTCCATTAAACTTGCCCTAAACTTGTTTGTTTGCTAGTTTTTCCTTCTGTGCCCCCATTTCATAATAATATGCGCCTTACCCCTCAGTGATTTCAATTTTTCCCATTGCATCAACTACCATGCATCACTAATCATGTGTGTTTTAGGACAGAAATTATGAACTCACCTGGCTTCAAAGCCCAACTCTGCCACTCCCCAGCCGTGTCATGAAAGGAGAATCACTATCTCTTTCCCTCAAAAATGAAAACAATATTGTCAGTGCCCTTGAGGCACAGACCACTGGGAAGAACACTGCAGCTCATTGCAGCAACAACTCACACTGTGGGAAACACCAGGGTGTCTGCCAGGAAGAATCTAATATAGGAGGTGTGCATTGGTTGGTGATCGAGGGAGATTCTAATGAAGAGGGGATATACTCTAGATTGGGTGTTGTGCACAATAAACAAAGACACAAGTAAATTTAAAGAGCCAAATTTGTCATTCATTTTAAGCTGCACAGAATCACATGGTATATGCTTTTTGGAATTGTGCCATTGAAAACCAGAAGTGGAGTAGCGGTGAAGGACACAATTCTTACATGCTTGCTTTGGAGAAAATGAGAGAGAGGAGGGAAGAACCGCCAAAATTCTTGGTATTACAGGTAAATGCTAAAAAGTGCAGATGTTTCTCTGAAGTTTATCTGACTTCATTGGAATAATCCTAGTCTAGAAATCAGGTGGCAAATCTACCCCAGTAATCACTCTGCCAGGAGTTCCAGTGTCTCCCCATTCCAGTCTTTCTCACAGTATCTTACTAGCTGGATTCCTTGTTTTCCTCTAAAACAGAAAAGCACTATGCTGCGGTTAATACACACTCAATGGAAACAAACTTCAAAAAGGGTTTCACAATGTTAATAAGAATTTGTTATTTCCCCAATGCATGCTCTATGCTCTATCCAGATAAATTGGTGCCATATTTGGTTAAGATACTTCTGCCTTGAATTTTTAGATCAATCTAAGTAATAAATCTAAGTAATGAATCAGGTATCTAATTTGAATGTCATTGCAAATATAAATTTCCTAATTAAAAACTTAATATTCTGTAGAATTTCAACATTAGATCCTTGGTGATTATGGAATCCAAAACCCTCTTTTCACACTTGAGGATACTGAAACCAGGATAAAATTTTCCATCACGCATTACAAGCTGGGATCTTAATATAATGAGTTTGTTTCTATATGAAGATTTATTTGATTATAACATTTAAATTTTGCATTTTTGTAATATTTATTTGTCTAAATTCTTAAATAGTTAGTCCAATCCAGTAAAGATGACTTCAGTGACAGAAGTGATCATTTACTTATCAAGCATCCAATTAGCCATAACAGAAATAATATTTATTGACTGTTTACTAGGTGCTAAATGCTGTGTTAAGCATTTTACATAAATTATCACATTTAATCCCAACAGTAACTCTATGAGGTAGGTAATATTATGTTTCAGGTTTGATAGATGAGGAAACTGGATTTAGTAAGTTTAAGGGACTTGCGCAAGGTCACACAGCTCCTAACCAGCAGAGACAAAATCTGAACTTACTTCAATAACTTCATGGCCTGAGCTATCAAAGGGAAAATTTTGTTCTCACTATGTGAACTTGAAATTCTTGGGCCACATCAACTATTTTTAGGTAGCAACAAATTATTTCCTCAAGCCTTTTCTCACACTTTCAATTCAGTTCAAGACAATTTTTTTGGCCAGGTGCAATCTGCACAGCCCTGTACCAAGTGACTGTGAGTGGGAGCTACGCAGAGAAGTGACACTGAGTGGCCACACTTAAGTCCCTTCTGAGCTCATGGCTAAAAGCAAGAAGAGAGCTAGGGTGGCTGCTCCTTCTTAGAGTCAGATAAATTAAAACAGGGGAAAAGCCATCTCAACTCACGTGGCTCTTTGGACTCTGTATGCATGTAATCCACAAACATCTCAACTAAATGCTATTTGACATTATTACAGAAAGAAGAGCAGAATGAAGTCGGTAGCCAGATCTAAATGCAATAATACAATATTTCAAAGAGAAGTTCTCCAGCTGCTTCACAAAATAACCAGAATGTTTAGCTATTTTTAGAAGAGTTGGTCCGTCAGTATGTTTTTTTCTTTGGGCTCTAGGAAAATTTGAACTCAAGTTAGTTTTCAGTTGTAATAAAGATCCCAACTTTATGCTCCCGGACAATCTTTTTTTCCTTTTTTCCAAAATGGTTTCCAAACTCCGGTTTTAATTTATTAAAATCTGTCTTGGTTTCCATATACTTTTATGTTGAACAACATTACAAACCCTTTTTTTAGTCATGAAGTAATTTCTAAATAAACAAACAACCATGAACATCAACAGTAGACTGTATTTACTTCTCTGTGTTTCTTTTTTATATTTTAAAAATTGCAAAGGCCAGAATAAGATGTTCTGTTATAGAGAAGGTTCTGGATTACATCCAGATAGAATTTATCTATTATTCCCAATTGAACAATTTTATTTCTGAGTACAATGGATGAGTGAAAAAATCAATCACCATTTACTCAAAGTTGACAATAACAATTAGTACCATTTATTGTCTAGCTAACGTGCTAGAAATTGATATGCACTTTGGTTATTTCATTAATTCTTTACAATGTCTCTATAAAGCAAATATCATTCCCATTTTACAGATGAGAAACTAAAGCCCAGAGATGCTACACAAAATGAATAACGAAGGTGATTCCCTAGTAAAAAGCCAGATTGCATCCCAATATTACTTTAACAAATTGAATTGGTGGTGTAAATCATAGATATCCCCATTGATTTTCTAAGCCCTAATGAAAAATAAGCACCATAAAATTGGGCCACTAAAAGCACAACTCATAGAATGTAAACTAAATCATTAAATTAACCAGACACCTCTTTTAGCTTGGCTAAGCAGTTATTGCTGTAAAAAGATTCACAGATACCCCAGGGAAAAAAATCCTTTTTCACCACTCATTTCTGTGCTTCCAGATTTCAAGGTAGAAGCATTTCTTAAAATTTTGACTTTGAGATAAGTTTTTACCCCTCCACTCCTATGCACCACTTCTCCACAGTAAGACAGTAACTTCACTGCAAAGGCAGATGTGAAACTAGGTTTAATGGGAGTGTTTTGGAACTACTGATGGGCCAGTTATGGGGATATGTAAGAGGATCGCATATGAAACAATATCCATCTCAGTAATTTAGGAAACAAAATTCGATGTGTACTTGATGCAATACGTCATTTTTTCCCCTTGAGTTCACCTCTTCCCAACCTAGTTCTCTCATTTCTTTGACTGGCTTCTCAGAAATCATTGATTCTCTTCCAAGATCTTCCTGCTTCCCTCCAAATCCAGCCTAGAGTCCCATCTCTCAGCTCTCTTGGGCAATGAAGAAGAAAGATTTTTTCTGCCTAGTTTCCTTAGGACTTGCCTCAAGAGAAGACTGGAAGAAAGTCTCACCTTTTGCAGACTCCCAACACCTGAGGAGCAACGATCTCTAGGTGGTCCCCTCACAGAAATTTCCATTAGCTCTTCTATTAACTAGCTGTTACTAGTACTCTCTACCCGCTCCTGGCCCTAGTTAATTCAATTTTTTTTTTAACTTTGCTGATTCTTTTTCTCTTCTTTTTTAGTTCTTCACATTTCTGCCCCAGGTGCTGAGTTAAACCAGTCCTAAACCTGAAGCAAGTCTGTGTTCTTCTGTTTACCATACTTTCCCCAAACCGTGCTGTGCCCACAATTCATTGATCTTTAAAACAGACACACACACCTTTATATTAAATATCCAGAAGGTAATAGCTATAGCTATCAAGTATGAAGTAGCATTCACGGTACACACAAATTTATTTGTTATTTGCACTACTTTAGAGCATTTTCTGACATAGAATATGAGAATTATCTAATATACTATAATACTTCAAGAATAAATTTCCATTTCACAGAAAATGCCCTTCCTGAGTTATTTATTTGAGAATAATAATAATAGATCTTTTGAAGCTCATAAAGACTAACAAATTATTTGCAGCAACAGCATTAACCTGCCCAAATCCTTCTGTTTTTTTCTTTTTAAAACTCTTTGCATGTGTTTTGAGTTAATCTCACTGACTTTTTTATTTAAAATGAAACGCCCTCTACTGATAATGCATAACTGAAAGGTTAAAATAAGACTAGCCTTTCCTTCTTTCCTTCCTGCCTTCTGCTCTTCGTTCCCTCTTCATTTCTTTCTATTACTGAAAATTCACGGTAGAAAGATATTTTAAAATTTACCAGTAGAATTAAATTGGTTATTCTAACAATCCACTTAACACCTGTGAATTCATAAAAATATGATCATATGCATCATATTCCCATATGCATCAGCTGTTCTCATTTGGGTAGCAATGAGAAAAAGCAATTCCGGGGCCGGCCCAATGGCGCAGTGATTGAGTTTGCACAGTCCACTTGAGCAGCACGGGGTTTGCAGGTTTGGAACCCAGGCATGGACGTACACACCCCTCATCAAGCCATGCTGTGGCGGTGTCCCACATATAAAATAGAGGAAGAATGGCACGGATGTTAGCTCAGGGCCTATCTTCCTCACCAAAACAAAACAAAACAAAGCAATTCCAGGAGATTTCAAAGTTATCTCTATGAATTCCATTTAAAATAAGAAGAGCATTTTCCTTTTTCAGAATTCCTTCTTGGTAAGTCAATGAAAGCTGCCACATAATCAATTGAATTGGTGGTAATGGTAGTCAAAATTAAGACATTTGCTATCACTCATTTCAGTTTTTTGAAATGCTATAGAGTCTCTGAAGGATGAAGATCCAAAATAAGGAGTTCATCTCTACTACCGACATTGTTAGCACACGCATCCTTGGAATATAGAGAGGTACCTTTCACGCTGTAATAAAAGGCTTACCTTCATGTTGCTCCAAGACCTAAAGGATGCTGCCCTCAGACAGTCAAATTCTCTGGGGATGCATCTATGAGAAACTGAGGTCAAACCTCTACCCCAATGTTGCTTACACGTAACGACACCAAAAATGTAACTTATTAAACGTTATTAAGTGTGGAGATACATCAGTAATATATTTAGAAATGTCAATTAGATATGTGAAAAATGAAATACTAGTATTCCATTTTGTAGAAACAGAAAAGTATTGCTAATTACTCTTTATTTAAAACAGATTATTCTGAGACTGTAATTGACTTTGCAGTTTTGCACATATGAACTTGATTGCTTTGCTCACCGTTCAAGTCAAAAATATATGTCGTTTTTAACTAGTAATTAGCTCTTCAGTACATGAACAAACAACCTTCCTTTGAACAATCAAATATATATATAAATATTTGACATGAATTGACTAAAATTATGTTAAAAAGAAAGTTCTTGAAACACCCACAAATGTGTAGAAAATAAAAATAGTATGGATTTGGAGAGATCACGATTTAAATATTTCCCAGTAGGATGCAAACCTACTTTCCCTTCCCTTTTGCAAGAACTTCAGGAGGCTATTTTTCACCCAGTTGGTTTCCTCAATAATGTAAAATCTTCTTGTAAGTCACCTGTGAGACAGTAAAATGGAAATTTTAATCTCTGTGTCCACTCCCAAGCTTGTTGACAATCAGAGTCACATATCCACAGACCAGGGACTACTTCTTTTAATCCTCAACTTGTACAGTTATTTAGTTTAAAACAAAATTATAAAAATCCAAGACATAAAAGTAAAATGCAACAAGTAAAACAAAAATGCCTACAAAATTAGGAAATAAAAACACACAAAGTCATATCTTTTATTTCTAAAGATCACTCTGAAAGAGCTTTAAATTTTGAAAGCCAGTCACAGGAGCACTGGTCAGAGCCAAAATATTAGTTTCCAAAAAGGTGTTTAACGGGCCTCTAAAGGGACACTTCCTAAATCCTAAACATAACAATAATAGGGATGATTATCATTAATTGATCATGACTAATGTCTTAAGCCATGCACTCTCACTATTTCTAGTCCTCACTACAACTCTGTCAAGTAGTATGATTTATTGCCATTTTCTAGATGAAGGAACCAAGGCCTACCCCATCTAAATGTCTTGCTCAAGACCATACAGCTGGTAAAAGGCAGAGCGCTGGCCTGAACCCTGATCAGTATAACTCCAATATTCTTTCCCATTTCCATATTGTTCCTGGGGGCCCTCAGGCAATGTGTTCCTAGTGGCCACAGATCCATAGTCATTATCTGCAAGTGAACAAGCTGGAAGAAGTGAAAGATTACATTACTAGCTTGTACATTTGGTTGCCACCTTTTTAATTTCTTTCATTTTCCTGTTCCAAAGACTATATTGTCTCCCAACAAAAGTGAAAAAAGAAGTAATGCATTTTGTGAGTCTATCACGTTTGGTTAATAAAATGTCTAAACCAGAATTGTTGAATTTATCCCTTTAGGCATGTCAAAGCTCTATATTTGAAAAGAATAAAATGTAGGAAGAAGTCATTTTTGTCATCTTTTAAAATAATCAAAACTTGCCTCACTACTGAGAATTTAAAGCTCATTTTCAATCACTGGTTGTCAGAGTCTTCATGTCAATCAGATACAGATGTCCCAACCTCTGACTGTTGGAATTTATGTTACATGACAAGTTCTACTTCTCTCAAAAGAGTGCTCAACACCCTCACTCAAGACATCAGGGATGTTTTCAATTTTGGTTATTAAATTCCTTTTGCTACAAGAGATGAGACAGACCACTAAGGGAAATGAGAGTAAAGATGTGTTCCTTCCAATAAAGAGCAGTGAACATATTTCCATGAGGTGCCAAACAGTAGGTCAGACACTAAATTCCTAATGGGTCCTTGGCCACCATCTTGGTAATCCTCCAAAACCTTCAAGGTAGGTATAGATTCTTGCTAAATTTAGCTCCTGCTCAATGAAGATTGAAGACTTGCTTAAGATCTTCCCACTCTCCAACACATTCAAATACACGTTCATATACTACCTTTTGTCCTAAGAATCATATAGACATAAACTATAAGGAAGATGATATGGGAAAATTTTGATCGAGGCTCTATATTCCTGGAGGACCAGTAAATAATTATTGAATGGATGCTCTGTGAAAAGGTTGTTCAAGCTTGTGCTTTGATGATGCAATGGAAGTCATTATCACAGCACCTGGCACACATTTGGTACTAAATGAAATATATATTAAAGCCGTAAGAACTAGAAAATAGGTTACAGTAAGAAGAAAATGAGGACACATGTATGTAGTCATTTCTGTCCTTGTTGTCTTCCTCAGTGAGTAACACTATCACCTATCCCAGAGCTTAAAATACAACAAAAAGGGGCTGGCCTAGTGGCATAGGAATTAAATTCACGTGCTCCGCTTTGGCAGCCTAGGGTTCACTGGTTCAGATCCCAGGCACGGACCTATGGACTTCTCATCAAGCCATGCTGTGGCAAGTGTCCCACATATAAAGCAGAGGAAGATGGGCACAGATGTTAGCTCAGGGCCAATCTTCCTCAAAAAAAAAAAAAGACAACAATAAGTAGTGACACTCCAGCCAAATTCAGGCTATCCACGTGTTTTATTTGGCTAACCCAATGTTGTGTAAAATTATGAATTACTAAGATTTTTTTAAAAAGAACATCTTACATAAAAATCCATGTTCTAGTTCTTTTGAAAAATCAACCATCTGATCATCCTGGACTTCAGTCCCCTATGTCAACAGTCAACAGGTTTAGAACACTGCCTGCCCCCCTCTTACCTGGGCATGCATTCTCCAGATGACCAGAGTCCCGCTCTGCCAGTCTCCATCATTTCAACATTCACCTTACCCTTATAAGTTTTTTAGCTTTCCACCCATGATCTGCCCAATTACTCTTGCCAAAAACTTGAGATCTGTCCTGAATTTCCCCCTTTTTTTAAACACCCACATACACATACATCTAATCTGCAATCATATATACCTCTCTTTACCTTAGCCTTAGCTCAAACCTCAGCTCCTGCATCTGAATTTCTTCCATCTCCTTCCACATGGTCCTCTCCCTCCCTCCAGACCTGTACTGTCAAGTCACTTCTCTACTTAAAATACTTCCAGAATTTTCAAGATGAAGTTCAGAGCCATTGACTCGATTCACAAAGCCCTATAAGATCTGGTCTTCTCGCATGAAAACCTGTCTTTCTCTCCCAATGCTCTATATTTAATGGGCTGATTCACAATTTTGCATTTGTTGTCCTACATATATAAAGTATTTACTTCTAAATAATGTGTGGTTCTTAACAAGAGTTCTCTGTTATTGTTGTTGTTGTTATATATAGAAATGGTTTTTAAGTTATTATATAACATGAATCCATGATAATTCTTGTTTTCTATTGAAAAATATACTTTCTTCCGGATATGTACATCTATAAACAGTCACCAAAAATTCTTCCTGGATCAAAGTAAGAGATTCATTCATTTATAGAAATGTTTAAACACATAGCACTCTTAAAAGACATGGGTAAAACATTGAACACAGGCCAAAGATAGGATCATTTTCTTATTTCTTCTTCTGTGTTTTTTTCTTTCCAATTTGAGATTGGAAGAGAAGGATAGGGAAAGGTGAAAGCAACGTGAGAGGAGAGGTACCAAAGGCTAGTTTGAGCTCTCATAAGAACTTATTTTGAAGAAATTCTTTAACTTATTTATTATTATTAAATATTATTTATTATTTTATTTTATTAACATTGCATTTATAAAATATATGCCTTAGTGATACTCCAGTCAATGCATCCATTAGAAAGGAAGTTGCTTACCTTCTGCAGAGTCGCACATGGTGGAAATGCAAGCTTATTTCAAAATTAGGAAGCAATCTTCCAACAGACCCACCAGTAGTGCTGTTATCTAAGTACTCAAAGTTAACCAAAAAAAAAAATAATAATAATGCAGAAAGGAATTAAGAAGTGTTTTTAGTTATACAAAAGATTGTGCATATACCTACGTCAAACTGCTTTCACTACTGAACAAAACTTTAACTTTTAGGACCCAGATGTCATTGGTTAAATGTCCTTTAATAAATCATCTCTGTGCAATCAAACTAGGATTGCAGTTAAAGCAAATTTTCAAGATGCTGGTAATTGTACTCATGCCAAAGTCCTGCGATGCTCTGATAATACAAAGTGTTAAGCTAGACAAAAATCAGTATGAATTGATTAGTTATTTTTAAGTGGTAATAAGTTTCAAAAACCAAGTCATTAAAAATGGAGCTATATGAACAGGAAAATGTGTCTGCAAGTACCTGTCCCAGCTTCTCAAGTCTTAGTTCTCCTTCCGTTTAATTGAGAGGCTGTTTACCTGCTGTTCGTGGACCCCTAGAACTCACAGAAGAGCCGTAGGAGGTCAGACCATGAAGCCCTAAAATTGAAAATAAAATTGGGATGTATGTGCTTTTGAATTGTCTCTGTTTTAGAAAGAGGACCTAAAAATAATTTTGATCTATTGCACAAACTCTGTTATAATCCGCTAATAAACACTGAGGGGAAAATAACAACTATAATTTGGGTAATTTATTTAATAAGGTTAACCAATGAGTCAGTTATAACTTGGACCATTATTCACTTATGTCAAAGGCCCAAATGACAGCCAACATGTCATCAAGCTGCTCTGAGAGCTGGCATTGCTCCATGCGCAGTTCAGCATCCACAGCCCAGCTGCCTACATGTGGAGCTGAGTTCATAGCTGTGATATCAAGTGACCTCGCTTTTAATAACTGTGACAATAGATACAAGACCACCTGAAACTAACATTCTATTTAATTTTTCTCCCAACAGTTTGGGAGCTTCAGAATGAAAAGGGTATTAACAGAGGGAAGAATGTTGATGAGAAAGAGCAGGAAAGAGCTGTTCTGGAGATATTTTACACTTTATAAGTGGTTTGTGAGAGTTGACTTACAGAATTAATTTCTTCTATAATAAACATATTTTATACAGCAACCATTTTTCCTTCACAAATTCACATTTAAAAGAAACTAGATGAGTTACATAAGATCCCTTAAGGAAGAAAATTTTAATGACTCAGAAAAAACAATCCTCTTTTCCTTACCATCTAAAAAGCAAATTTTGTGAATTCTATGCTATCAAACTTAAGATTAAATTGACTGCATACCCTGTGGTTTTCTTTTGCTTTTTGAGGTGAGGAGTAAAGAGAAGGAAAAAAAACATTTCCATTGGGGCTTTTCCTTCAAACTGTCAGTTGATAAACATAATTTCTCTGTATTTTTGCTTCACTGATCGGAAAGGCTAGTAGTTAATGGCCTTTTATTACAAACTTCCTCTAGGACGCAGCCCGCAATTAGGCACCAGCATGCTCCGTGACCTCTCGCTGCCTCGCCACCTGCTTTGATCAGAACTTTGCTCAGTGACACACATCTAATAACCAGGAGTGGCATGAACTGAACCATCAAGACCCTGATTTATTCCACAACCCACATCCTTGGCCAAATAGGGGTGTAATTAGCTATTATGCCAACTGCCAATACAACCTGACCTTGTGTTCATGTTGCGACAGAAACAAAACAAAACAAAACAAAAAACAAAAAAAGCCATGCCCTCCGTGCAGACAAAATCATGAAGACAGCACAGCAGGAATTTCAGCCTCTGAGACGATAGCCAGCACAGTAGCTTGGAAGCAAACTAATTTTTCAATCAGTTTTATTGCTTTGCCTCAAATGAAGTTTTTTATTTAGTATAATGGAACTAAAAAGAGAAAAGATATGTTTGGAATGAAGACTGTAAATGACAAGCAAGACTCTTTTGCAGTAACATTCCAAGCTGTATAATCCAAAATTATGAACATTTGATTGGCAATAGCTCTTAACACAGAAAAGAGCCAAAAATGACCACCAACATTTTTTTTTTAATCTTCACTAATGGATACAAAAAAATGAAATGGCCCACGCAATGCAAGCCCAAGGGCAGCATAAAACAGGTCAACTTCAATTCCCATAACCCAAAGTTCTACATCAGTATCTCAAATTGCAATATTTTACGAGTCACCTGAGGATCCTGTTAAAATGCAGATTTTAATTTGGCAGGTCTAAGGTGGGACCAGAGTTTCAGCATTTCTAACAGGCTCCCGGAGGAGGCCAATGCCCCTCATACCTGAACCACACTTTGAGTAGCGCAGTGCCAGATAACACAGAGAGCAGCCACTTTTAACCTGATAAATCCTGAGCATCATCTCAGTTTGTCACTTCATTTTGCATTTAAAGGTATTCTGGAATTTCTTGTTGCCTCCACCCCACCAGATGGGAAATAACGTAAGGCATTTGGAACAAGCTTTGAAGAAGACAATTAAGTAGTCTTCCTTAGAGACATTTAAGGATAAGACTTCATGAGATAATTTATAAAGATTTGCTTCTCTCATTATTGTGGAAAATTTGGAATATATAAAAACGGTAATCAGGAAAACAAGAATCACCCATAATCTCACCTTTCAGAGGTGAATGCTTAACATATTGAAGTATATTTCTCATTAGAATCAAAGGTACATACACATTTTGGACCTAATTCTTTTCACTTAACATTTTATTATATACATTTGTTCATACACATTATATGCAAATTATTATACACATTTCTTATGAAAAATGAGAATTAGTATTCTAGTCTATGGAGGTACTATAATTTATTGAAAGCTTCCTTTCATTCAACATTTATGTTCCTTCCAATATTTTCTTATTTTAAATATCATAGAAATAAAATAATAGGATTTTTAAAATATCTGCCACTGTTACAACTTACTTTCCATAAGTCTTTTAATGGGGAAAATGGTTCTTCACCCATAAGGAAATTCTCTCAGCCTTTTTCTTTTCCATTCTCTAAAAGAGTATTCTCTAGAAACCAAACCCACTGCTTTACTGTCCCTGTAGTTCAAGTCGAAAAGAACTTACAACCATTTTCCCACTGTTAAAGAGAAAACCAGGGGCCAGCCCCGTGGTGGAGTGGCTAAGTTTGCACTCTCTGCTTCAGGGCCTGGGGTTGACTGGTTCAGATCCTGGGTACTGACCTATACACCACTCATCAAGCCATGCTGTGGCGTCATCCCACATAGAAGAGCTAGGATGACTTACAACTAGGATATACAACTATGTACTGGGGCTTTGGGGAGGAAAAAAAAGAAAAAGAAAGGAAGAAGATTGGCAACAGATGTTAGCTCAAGGCCAATTTCCTCTCCAAAAAGCATACCTTAAAATAAAAAGAGAAAATCATAGCCCCAAAATGGATCACTTGTGCTAAAATCCATGATGCAAAACATAGATTTAATACCTAACCTAACTGCAGTTTTGACCTTCCCCAGAAATGTGATCTTAATCAATCAGTCTGGAATTTTCTGGTGGGTATGGGTGAGGCACTCTGTCACGTGGGCCCTCTCCATCCCCTAGAGGAAGAGGCAGTCTGCATGATCAAATCCTTGCTGTTCCCTTCTCCCAAAAGAAAAGATGTCATGGCCCCAAATAATCCTTTCTTTTCTTTTACTAACAACTTTCTTACCCCACCCTCCTTCTGCCTATAAAAATCTTCCATTTTGCACAACTCCTTGGAGAGTTGCCCTTCTACTTGCTAGAGGGTATGCTGCCCATTCATGAATCCTTTAATAAAGCCAATTAGAATTTCACATTTGCTGAGTTGAATATTTTGGTTTTTAATACCACCTATAGGAACGTAGGTACATCTTAACTGAAAACCAGTAGCATCTTTTGCATTTCTTTTCATTGTTATAACTGATTACACTCCTCTCCTTTTGGAAGATACCTTTTAGCTGTTATTTTCCTCTACCTTATGTTTCAAAAATATCTCATTCTCAATTTAAATAAATGATACTACATTATTAAGCACTTCAGGATAAAAATCACCTTCATGAAAGAGGAAGTTTTACATTTACCTTTCCTGTGGCTCCGAGTTCTATCACATAACTGAATTTACCATCTCTCCCATCTCCTCCTCCCCAAACATACAAAGCCTTCCCCTTGAACCTGCTTCTACTTGGAAGAAGGGGGTGGTAGTTTTGCCATAACTAAATAACCTGATTATTTTAATATGGACTACATCAAAATGGTTGACATTAGACAAGATTCTGTTGGCCTCAAATGATAAAAGTATAATTCAAACAAGCTTTAAAAGGAGTGGCGGTGGAGTTTATTGACTCAAGTAACTGGGATCATCAAAAAGAGGACTGACTTCAGCATCTGCTGAATTTGGAGGTTCAACTAATGTCGTCATGGCTTCATCTTTTATTCCTCCATCTCTCAGCCTCTACTTTTCTCTGCTTTGGCTTGATTCTTAGGCAGGCTCTTCCCACTGAGCCACAAATACAGCCACCAGAAAGCCTAGGTTTCCATGACCCAAAGAAGGGAGTCTTCCTTTCCTGCAAATTCCAGCCAACCACTCCTCACCAGAAGAGGGCATTGATCAGCCTAGCCTTAGTCACATTCCAATCTTCATGGTTAAGGGCTTCAGTATTCTGATTGGCTATCTCCTGAATCGTGTACCTGTCCCTGAAGCCATTGAATAGTTACCACCACCTGAAACACATGGACATAGAACGGAAGAGTATGGTTCCCTGAAGAAAAAATTAAGGCATTGTTATTAAAAGAAGAGGAAGAAAAGACTGGGAAGGCAAAATAACAGATATCCACTGTAGGTATGCTGACCACACTTTTCAGCTTGCCCAGGATAGTCCTGGATCATGCCCGCTGCACTAGTATCCTGAATGGATACTTGTATTTGTATCAGACGTTTTCATTTTTAATGTGTTTTAGTATTAATAGTTGAACTAGACTAAGTCAGCATAGTTTAGGTAGACCTCTGCTCTGAACTTCCAACGTCCGCCATAATCTCACATAATAGTGTGTGTAAATTTACTACAGTTTATTCATTTGATTGTTTTTCTATACTTGTATATTTTACAATAAACCCGTTGGACAGCCATGAGCTCAAAAAATCAAGAGTGTGTTATTGAGAAATTAATGATTGCATTTCTATTCCTCAAAATATTGATGATGAATGTGTAACTGGCACAAAATGTTTTGATACATTTGCTATCTTCCATGGAGGCTGGGGTGATATCACTATGGAAAAAAATTCCTATTATCCCATAGAAAAATAGAAGACACCACTCTGAAGAAGAATAAACAGTTATTTCAAAAGTTGGGAGCTATCTGAAAAAGGCTGTGCCTAAAGAGAGAAGGTTAACATGTGCTGTTGCAAAAAGTTTGTGCGTATTCCTTCTGAGCAACATGACTTTTCATTTAGATCAAATAACTATTTTTCTAAATTAATTTCACTTTTTTTGAATTTCAAGTTTTTCTTGTATACATGCAAAAGTGATAACTGTTAATATTTTGACTCTGTTTGCAAAAAACTAAAAGAAATTTTTAAAAAGTTAAACGACAAAAGCTTTATATCAGTGTCATCATTGTGTTTCACGTAAAAGAGTTACTTCTGAAATTAGTTCGATTTTTCATCTCACTTACAGATGGAAGTTTATTTTATTTATGGCAAAATGTTGGATATTATTATAAATGATATCCTGAAATCTGTTGAAACATTCAGCACTGAAGATCAAGTTATTTGTTTTTAAGGTGATAATACAAATACAAATTTTGACGAAGCATAGTATCATGGTAAGAGTGATGATCTTACTAAATTAAAAACTCTATAAAGTAATGATATTCTACCAAATGAAATGTAAACCATATTTCTTAAAATCTACAAATACTTTTACCATACAATAATTTTTTTTCTGATGAAGCTGATATTGAACACACATACACATGCAAAATTAAGGATGGATAAACCCTTGATATTCTTTGCTGCCACCATCATAGGATTTTCAAAACGTGTGAGTCTTTGAAGAATCACTTTATAAATCAATGTAAATGTTCTACAATTGTACTGAACTTTTTGGAAACGAGTCATCTAAATTTTGATTGCATTTTGTTTAAAATCAGTTGAAAATCTGTAAGTGATGGAGCAACCAAATAATTCACTTTCTGAAGATTTTAGCAAACTGCAATTTTGATAACAATATTTGTAAACAGGAAGACGAGATTAAGTGTTGAGAACACAACTGTGTACACTATTTACCTCTGAAGTTTTACAATTGTGCTCTGTAATACCTCAACTTGAAGGATATATGTTCAGATGACTTTCCCTTTTATTGTACTGAATAAATATATATTCTATACCAGGACAGAATGAAATCGAGAAGTCTTAGGATTTTGTAGCATCTAATTTTGTGAAACATTCAAAAGAGTCATAAATAGGAACAACTTATCTGATGTTTTGACTTAAAAAATTATGATTCTATTTTTATGTTTGCTTTTTGTGTGTATTAGAAAAAAAGAGAGAGAATGTTATTTATTCAAAGAAACACACAATTTATTAACCATGGCTGCCTCTGAGCAAGGGATGGAAGAGTCTAAGGGTAGAGAACATAGTTTTCATTTTTCATCTTACTATTTGAAAATTTTATCTCAGAGTATACATTGCTTTTATAATAAAACTATGTAAATCTAAAGACATAGATTAACATAATATTTTGAAAAATGTTGTTTTGCCATTCTTCATGGGTATTAGAGGGAAGTTTAGAAATCTTTGAAAATCCAATTATTTTAATTGTGAGAATTTTGCAAACTGTGCCTGGCCAGAGAAAGAGATGTCTAGGCCTTGGCCCAGACTTTAGGTATTGTCAAGGCCACCATTCTAGATAACAAAGACAAACACAACTTGTTTATAGGGCTGGGATTTTTGTGGATAATTTATTTTGTTTCCATGTCAGCCACACGCAGTCACAAAATTTAAGTTCTTTTCCATTGGAAAAAAGAAACATATTAATCTTGGACGTAGGTAATTGACTATTTTAAGGCTGGAGAATTAATAGATGTTACCCTCATATATTTCACCACCAGTGTAATCTCAAAAGAAAGAATGAGTAAAGTAGTTACATTTGTTGAACTTACCTTGGCAGCAAAAAGCACTTTTTCTGGTAGTGATCATGTGCTTAGCCGATAAAGGAAAAAATGTGTTTGGAAGACCACATGTAAGCATTAGGAGCTATTATTTTCCCTGAAATCTGGGCCCCAAAGAAACTGCTAGTTGCCATCCAAACTGCAGCCCAAGAGATGCTTTGTCTGTAAGACATTTTAGATGGATCAATAAATACAGATATAGATGTAGATAAAGATATCTTGCAACATTTAGGCATTTGATACTAAGTAAATAGAACATTCAACAGACAACTGACTGAATTTTTTCACACCAGATGGTTTAGCCTCATGACATAAACATAATTTCTTCAGGATACAAACAGTTTTGTATCTGCAAGGGCATAACTCTAGATAAAGTGTTAGGTCTCAGAAGAAATTTAAAGTTAATCTCATCTATTCATACATTCAATTCTAAGAGAATGTATTGTTTTCCCAGTTTTAAGAGGTATCAGGTCTCTCTGTGACACCATCCCAAGCCATTTTAGTCAGAAACAGGTGAAGCAGAGAATGTTATAAAATAGCCATGCTGGATGAATTTCATGAGCCATTGACAGCCATGACACAATCCAAAACTATTTTACAAAACATTTACATTTCTCAAGAATTAGTTTCATGAGTTCAGAAGGTTTCTACCGGGAAACTTGCTGAGGACTGGTCATGAACTTTGAATAATGTCAAGAGCTTGACCTCTGAATGTGGTGACCAGGTTGACATTCTGACAGCGCTCTCATTTGCTTAGTCACTATGTAACCGAAAATGAACAAATAAAAGTAAAATGTAATGACAACTTAGCTCAATGCAATCACCCATGTGAAATGAAACAAGATCATGTGCAAAATTATTTTATCCTTTGGTGAGCCTGGACTCGAGTAAGCCATAGTCCCTTCTTCCCTCTTGAAGTCTAGGTCAGGCATTTAGTGAAATACAGTTTCATCTCTATTCACAAGAACAAGTGTCCCCAAGTACAGTGAAACACTTTCTCTCTTTTTATCACAACTCTCCTCTGGAGTATACATGACCAAGAGGAGAATCTTCTCACAACTTAGGTGTCTTCTAAGGAGGAGTTTTGTATAAAGCTGCTGCTGCTGAGCCGTGGGTGGGGATGCTGAGGAGGGGAGAAAAGTACAGAGTTAAAATGTGACCAGAAAGAATGGGCCTTAGGACAGTGTGGTCAGCAGAATTCTAAAACAGCTTTCAAGATTTCCGGCCCTCATGTACACACCTTGTGTATTCTCCTCACCTTGAATGTCGGCAGAAGATGTGAATATGATGAAATCTCACTCCTGTATTAGTCAGGGTTCTCCAGAGAAACAGAACCAATAGAATATAGATCTGGATATACATATAGTTATAAATACAAATATAGAGATAGAGATAATAAGAGATTTATTATAGGAATTGACTCATGTGGTTGTGGAGGCCCAGAAGTCCCACAGTCTGCCAGCTGCAAGCTGGGGACACAGGAAAGCCAGTGGTATAATTCAGTCCAAGTCTGAAGGCCTGAGAACCAGAGGAGCCATTGGTATAAATTTCACAGTTCAAAGGCCCAAGAACCAGGAGCTGGGAGGGCAGGAGAAGACGGCATCCTAGCCCTGGAAGAGAAAGAGAATGCACCATTCCCGGCCTTTTTGTTCCGTTCTGGTCCCCAAGGGATCAGATGATGCCTGGCCACGTTGGTGAGGGCAGATCTTCTTTACTCTGTCTACCAATTCAAATGCTAATCTCTTTCAGAAACATTCTCAAAGTCACACCCAGAAACAAGGTTTTACCAGTTATCAGGGCATCCCTTAGCCCAGTCAAGTTGACACCTAATATTAATCATCATAACTCCCATGATCAGTTTATGTTATATGGCAAAGAGAAAGGGATTTTTCAGGTATAAGTAAAAGTCCCTAATTGGTTTGGTTAACTTTACATTAATCAAAAGGGAGATTATCCTGTGTGGGCCTGACCTAATCAAGGGAGTCTTAAAAGAAGTCTACAGGTCAGAGAGATCTAAAGCTGCAGAGATGCTGGCCTGGAAGGAGCAAGCTGGCATATTGTGGAGAGGGCCACGTGGCAGGAAACGATGGGTGATCTCTACTTGCTAAGGGCCTCAGTTCACAGGGAATTGAATTTTGCCAGCAATCAGTTGGCTTGGAAGAGGCCTCCAACCTCCAGATAAGACCACAGCCCAGGCTGATACCTTGATTTCACCTGTGTGGGATGCTGTGGAGGAGATTTGGCTAAGCTGTGCCCAGACTACTGATGAACAGAAACTGTGAGATGATAAACTTGTGTTGTTGTAAGCTGCTAAAATTGTGTTAATTTGTTATACGGCAATGAGAAGCTAATCCACAGGGGACAGGAGACAAGTAGTACAGGCAAATAATTGATCACGCTGGGGTCTGAATGCTTCCAGTGGGCATCCCTTCCCTGCCCTTCCCCACGGGAGCCGTTATATCCTCCTTTATGTAAGAGAAGGGAGTATCTACTCTAATCATTTGTAGGATGTAACAAATCCCGGTAGATAAGACTTTTGAAGTATGAACCAATGAGTTTCTAGCCTCCTCATTTTAGTCAAGCCATCCTGGATCTTCTATCTTAGGGAAGGGCAGAAGTGGAGTCAATTCTCAGCTCCTAAATGTCAAGTTGGGCTTTCAAAAACTTATGGCAAGAATAATAATTTAACAGCAAGTATTTTGAATCAAAAAATCCTGAAATTTATCTCATTATAAAACCTGAAGTTTGTGCCATAAGTAATAGAGATGCGAACTGTAGATAATAGAAGCGCTAGCTTTTCCACCCTAGCCATGCTAACTATTCCATGATCTGAGAAGACAGAGAGTCAGCAAGGAGCATGCTGGTGAAACACCCAAGAAGCCTCCACCATCTGCGGGGTCTCAGCCCAAAGAAGCAAACAATAGGATTCCCAGGTTTGGGAACAAGTGAAATCCAGCTGTGCTCCAATTCCTAGAAGGATCTCCAATGCTCTTCCAGGTCTTAATATTCCATGACTCTAAAATTACACCCTTGGCAAGGGCTAGGAGTGAAACCAAAAGTTAGGTGGCTGGAACAAAGATTAGCTCATCCTCTTCAACTATATGGCACATATCAGCTGCCATGGCTCTTAGCTGCTCACTCCCTGCCCTCAACACTCATTGGAAATTTGAGACAGTATAGATATCTTTCTCCATACACCCTGTGTTTTATTTTCCATTGTACTGTCATTCAACATATTGCTACACTCCTTAGTTGGCAGTTGGGGCCTTCTCTTCTTTCTTTCCACACCCAGATTCTTCTAGGAAATCCACCCATTCCCCATCCCTTTGGCAGTGCAGGGAGCACACAAGGATGGCCCCAGGCACGTGATGCCTTCTAATTTTGAGACAAATTACTAAACTGCATCTTCTTTCAGTCGCGCAGTGGGATTAGCGTTCTGTGGCAGGGCACTAGGAATGCAGACCCACTCCAACTTGTTAAAACAGTGGCCCAAATCCCAGAAGAGACAATTGGCCTTTTGTGAGGCAATTTGCAAGTATCGAGTTCCACCCTTAAAACTTACTATGCCCTGTTATTATGTGATTAGTAGAGTCAACAGCAGCTGTATTTTTACCTAGCTCATATTCTTTTTTTTTTCTTTTTTGAGGAAGATTACCACTGAGCTAACTACTGCCAATCCTCCTCTTTTTTGCTGAGGAAGACTGGCCCTGAGCTACCATCCATGTCTATCTTCCTCTACTTTATATGTGGGATGCCTACCACAGCATGGCAAGCAGTGCCATGTCCGCACCGGGGATGCGAACTGGCGAACCCCAGGCCGCCGAGAAGTGGAATGTGAGAACTTAACCACTGTGCCACCGGGTTGGCCCCCTAGCTCATATTCTTATAGGACATCACAAACCACGCTTTGCATGTGGTTCTGAAATGGTAACAGTTCCTCAAGATCTATCAGTGAGTGACCGGCCCAAGGTGGCAGCACCATAACGCTGAGAACATGGCCACAAGTAGAACACACAGCCTTCACCAGCACCCTAGAATATGGTTTATGCAATATAGGATGATATTATGAATGATGAATATTAACTATATATTATTATAACGAAGGAGTATGATAAAAATGTGCCAAGTTAGTAATTTCCCTGGCTATGTTTTTCTTTGCACGTGCAAAACGGATTGCTCTGCTGTTTTGGACTACACTGAGGTGGTTAGTGTTTAACAAGCTTGAGAAAAGCTTTAGAGAGATGCTTTCCCAGATTTGTGAAATGTAGTGGGAATGGAGGGAAGAAGGTATGGATGATGATAGGACCCCTTTTGCCCTTCAATATTGCATTGAGAACATCTTCAATGTACATGTTATTAAACATTTATCTCCATATATACTAGCTACCACCCTCAACTGGATGTGAACTTTCCTTCCCCAAACCTCTTTCGTTCATTTGTTTACAGCTTATGACCCTTAGAAGCTCCATCTAGTAGGAGAGAGATTTCTTCTACCTAATTTGAAGCAACTTACAGGCAATGACATTGTACCTAGCATAATTTATTAAATGTATCACTATGCAGCCTGTAGCAAAATGCATTGCATATATTTCCTGCTCAGTAAATATTTTTCAATGAGTGAGTGAATGAATGAAAGAATGAATGAACTTAAATGTAGACCAGACCCACCCATTGAGCTTTACCCTAGGTGGTCACTATTCTTCACTGAATGTGTCTTTGGCCAGTTCTCATATGGGAATGCCTGATGTTAAACACTGAGAGCAAATACACCAAGGAAGCTGAAGACAAAAGTTCCCAGATGACCATGTGGTAGGATGGATGCAGGGTAGGTCCATCTCTGCTTCGATGCGCATTTTATAGCAATGACCTCTTATCAGCATGTAAGAATTACTATACTGCGTCACCAATATATTAGGAAAATAAACTACAAAGTGGGTGGTTAAAATCTCAGCAGAAGCAAGTAGGTATCATGAAACTTAAGTCAAAAGTAGAGGTTGAGTGGCACTTTCTGACAAGGAGCAGCCCCCTCGAATTTGCTACTGATGTCTTTCTCAGCAAACTCTTGCAAAGCTGCTAATTTCCAACGGTACACTATGAATCCAGGCCAAGTCCCATTCATCGGTTCAAACATGATGCCGCTTCTTCCTGGTTTTTCTCCCCACTATTTGCCTTATGTTCCTGTGTCCACAGAGAAAGTCATGATCACATGATGGTTTGGGGGTGTTCTTTTATCCATTAAGGCACTTGGTCGAGAAACTCCCTTGGAGTGCCTGCCATATGATGGACATGTGCTAGGGGCTGAGAAGACAGAAACCAGACGTACCAACTCGTCTCTCATAGTTTCACTTCAGTGAATACTGCACTAATCTTTATAATTCTTAAAGGAAACTAGCACTGACAGGTTTTCTTTAAAAAATGAAATTCTTATTTCAGACTCAAAAGTTGAATGGCAGCATCTTCTTTCCAACAGAAGGTCTAAAAATTTGGGGTAGAATCTGGAGATGAGAACTAAAGGACTTCGTTCTCTGGTGCCACTGTTCGATGCTTATAGAGGAAATATTATTTGCAAATTTGGTTTTACCTCCAAAATTAATGTACTCAGATAATGTGTAAGAATTGAGTGTGTTTTATTTTTTTTCTACTGAATGTAATATGTGACATTAGGACACAAAATGAGTAGTGTCTGTAAAGATGGCTATTAAAAAAACCCTTTTACTTACATTTTCATCTATCAATCAATAGGAAGCATTTCTCAATCTGTGATTCAGGAACAAATTACACAATAACTTTTGAGACAGAATATTTTTGAATGCATTATGTTTGTCTGATAGACCTTTTAGGAAATTGTCATTATGTCTCTCCTTCTTGTTGTTGCTGTTGTTTTAATGTATTCTTGTCCCTCTTCATCATGTTCCCTACTTTTTCCTTTGACTCTCGTCAGAAATTATGATCAATGCTTTCTGCAGATTTTCAACAGAATCAGCAGATCTCATCGTGCAGGATGACACTGAGGAAATGTGCATGAGTCCGCTCAGGAAGAAGAACATATCATTTCCTCCAACATTTGTCTAGAGCTTGGTCACGTGGCCTCATCTGAAAAAAAGGAGGCTGGGAAGCATATTCTAGCCTTCTAGACATATGCTGGAAACTTCTACTTCACATGGAAAAAAGATACAATGGATTTTTGTAGACAACTGTAGTCCTCCCAACAGCTGCCATGCTTATGTTATCTTATGGTACTTATGGTATCTTATGCTGAGGAGCAGATAAGAAGATGAAAACAGAAAAAAAATTCTTTATTGTGGTAATATTGGTTTGTAACATTATATAAATTTCAGGCGTACATCATTATGTTGCGATTTCTCTGTAGATTACATCATGTTCACCACCCAAAGACTAATTGCAATCCATCACCACACACATGTGACTAATCATCCCTTTCTCCCTCCTCCCTCCCCCCTTCCCCTCTAATAACCACCAATCCAACCTCTGTTTCTATGTGTTTGTTTGCCATCATTTTTATCTTCTACTTATGAGTGAGATCATATGATGTTTGACTCTCTCCCTCTGACTTATTTCACTTAGCATAATATCCTCAAGTTCTGTCCATGTTGTCTCAAATGGCTGGATTTCGTCGTTTCTTATGGCTGAGTAGTATTCCATTGTGTATATATACCACATCTTCTTTATCCCTTCGTCCCTTGATGGGCACCTAGGTTGCTTCTACGTCTTAGCTATTGTGAATTAGGCTGCGATGAGCGCAGTGGTGCATGTATCTGTACGCATTCGTGTTTTCACGTTCTTTGGATAAATACCCAGTAGTGGACTAGCTGGATCATATGGTCATTCTATCCTATTTTTTGAGGAATCTCCATACTGTTTTCCACAGTGGGCTGCACCAGTTTGCACGCCCACCAGCAGTGGATGAGACTTCCCTCCTCTCCAACACTTGTTGTTTTCTCTCTTGTTAACTATAGCCATTCTGCTGGGAGTGAAGTGATGCCTCATTGTAGTTTCGATTTGCATTTCCCTGATGGTTAATGATGTTGAACATCTTTTCATGGGCCTTTTGGCCAGCTGTATGTCTTCTTTGGAGAAATGTCTGTTCAGATCTTTTGCCCATTTTTCAATTGTATTGTTAGTTTTTTGTTGTTGAGATATATGTGTTCTTTCTATATTTTTGATATTAACTCCTTATCTGATACACGGTTTGCAAATATCTTCTCCCAATTGTTAGGTTGTCTTTTCATTTTGTTGATGGTTTCCTTTGCTGTGCAGAATCTTTTTAGTTTGTTGTAGTCTCATTTGTTTATTTTTTCTATTGTTTCCCTTACCCGGTCAGATATGGTATTTGAAAATATGCTTCTAAGACTGATGTCAAAGAGCAATAGATTTCAGATGAAGAATCTATTTCATTAACCCACTGGGAATTGTAATCTTATATGAAATTAGGATGAGATACAGACCCAAAAACAAATTATTTGAGAATTAACATAATCCATTTTAATTTATCCCCTTAGACCTTGGTTATGAAAAATACTAAGTGTTTCTTCCAAACCAATAGCTGTGTAATTCAAAATTTAGGGGGGAAAAAATGTGAACTTCTAAAGTCAATTTTTTCTGTTCTTCAAGGCAGAGTTTTACTCTCCACAAGCAATATTACAACACTGAGTTCAATAATCTTGAGAGAAGTACCAACTTCTTTTATTGTTATAACTTCCTCCTTTAGGCCGCCTTCATCAAATACACAAAATGCTATGTGCACAGAGAAATGATGCTGGCATTTTCATGGCACTGTACATCAATTTTGTTTTCCAGCTAATCGCTCTATGAACTTAACGGAAAAGAGCAGTTTTTTCAATGACAATGCCTGACAGAAGCAGAAAGGTTTTCAAGCAAACGGACAAACGTGTCATCTAATAGTCCATCAACCAGTCCTTGTCACACTGATAAACCTTTTATCTCTCTTTTCCAGATTTTAATCAGTAGCTTGGTTTGCATGTTTCTGGTGTCGCTGCAGCAACCAATCTAATGGGGAGTCTTTATGCCCTGAGAAATCAACTCATTTGGGCCTAAATGAAACATTTCACTGTCTTGTTTTATCTTCCTCTCTATTCACATTAACATAATAGCTTTTAATTGGATTGTATTTGTGATTAGAGTGAGCAAAGGTGGCATTCTCTTGGAGGAAATGGACTGCAAGGCAAACTGTCAGACTCCATCTGGGGACATTTTTCCAGCTCTTGCCACAGGGAAAGATGGCCTCAGGAAATAGAGTTACCTGATAACTCATTTCTCCTAAGCAGTGGAAGTCCACTACTTTATCATAAGGGCTTACACACTTGATTATCAATAGTATTAGTTGACAAATAGTATCACTGACAAATGGTTATTATTCTTAATATACAAATTTTAACAAATTAAAGTAAAAATATAAATGGTACATGTGGATAAGTGATTTAAAAAGGAATTCGTTAAAGAAGCACAAATGCCCAATAAACACATGAAGAAAAATGTGTGGGTCTGATCTGGACTTCGAGACTGGAAGATGTTTAAATTGGGATAATATTTCTTACCTTTCAACATAAATGAATAATAAATTTTTCAATGTTTCCGGAGATTCAAGTATGAATACTTCTGAAAATTTAATACTTTTCAAAATTATTTCTAGCTATTAGACAAGAAAATGAAATTAAGGGAATGTAGATTGGAAAAGAAGAAATAAAACTATCTATTCACAGATTTATGAATATGCTTATTATATATAAAATTCTAAGGAATCTACCAAAAACTATTAGCAAGGTTGCAGAATGCAAGGTCACTATACAAAAATCAATTGTATTTCTATACTCTAGTTAAGAAAACAATTCAATTTACAATAGCATCAAAAAAGAATAGAATACTTAGTAATATATTTGACAAAAAAGTGCAAGATTTGTCTGTTGAAAACTATAAAATATTGCTGAAAGAAATTTTTAAAAACCTAAATAAATGGAAAAATGTCCTGTGTTCATGGATTTGAAGACCTAATATTGTTAAGATCTCAGTGCTCCCCCAAACTGATCTATAGACCAATGGAATCCATGTCAAAATTCTAGTTATATTTCTGCAGAAATTGAGAAGTTGATTCTAAACTTCATACGGAAATTCAAGGAAGCTGGGAGCCAAAAAAAAAATTTAAAAAGAAGAATACCCTGGAGAACTCCCAGTTCCCTAGTGTAAAATTTACAAGAAAACTACAATTATCAAGACAGTGTGGTACTGGCATAAACATAGGCATATAAAGCAATGGAATAGAATTGAGAGTCTAGATATGATAATCTTACATTGATGCTCAATTAGTTTTTGACGAGGGAACGCACAAGGGACTAGACAGCATCATAGTCCATCTTAAAAGTGTTATTTCTAGGGGTCAGCCCTGTAGTGTAGTGGTTGAGCCCAGAGTGTTCTGCTTCCTCTGGCCTGGTTTGCAGGTTCAGATCCCTGGTGCAGACCTACACCACTCTTCATGCCATGCTGTGTCAGAGACTCCCACACAAAATAGAGGAGGATTGGCACAGATGTTAGGTCAGGGCTAATCTTCCTCAATTGAAAAAAAGAGGAAGACTGGCAATGGATGTTAGTTCGGAGCAAATCTTCCTCCCCTCAAAAAAGTATTAACTCTATGTTCTTCCCAAATGCCAGTGCAAAATCTTTCTCCCTTTTTTCTAAATAACAACAAAAAAAGTCTGTCACAGAAGTTAACTCATGCATACAAATGCCTGTCAGCCCACCAACCCCAACATTGCATCAGACACATTCAGAACAACCCCTGTAGGTAACCATGAGAAAAGGAAAAATTAGGAATGTCTTAATCAATCCTTGCCCTGTTGAAAGATTAAAAGCCAAATATGCAACAAAATTTGCAAGTCAAATAGTTTCCAAAATTATGACAATTAAGTTCAATACTTTATTCCCATTTTTTAATGTATTCACTTATTTATTTAATCTAAATGCATTTTCTGGATCTACCATGTCAGATTCTATGCTAGACCTACTGATTTCCACGTAGATCAAGAACCAGACATTGTGCTTGCTTCTAAAGATATGAAAACATTTAGGATGCAATTCCTGCCTTTAAGGAGTATATCTTCCTCTGTAAGACTGGATGAACAGGTAGGTAGAAAGATTAGAGATGATTAGATAAATAGAAATGGATATATTCAAATAATTGTAATAAAATTGTATAGATTCAATGTAACCATCTTTATAGGGTTTGATGTGTTCACAAAGGACGATGTGGTCAATTCCATAAAACAAAGAGAAGATTCAAGAAGTTTGAACTTAATCCCATAGTGAGGGGTGAGTCTCTAACCCAGAACGGACAATTTCCTTTTGCTCTGGCCCGTGGTCCAGAGAAAATAAATACCATTGACTTGATGTCACTACAAATGCAAGCGACATTATTTCTGTCCTGTAAAAAATAATAGCAGCTATTAGAAAGATTTTTCCCAAGCTTTATTTGCAGTTGTAAACTGAACAGATACTTATAAAAAATGGTCACTTAAAATGTTAATTTTATAAATGTTTGCAATAATCAAAGTCAAAAGGATTAAAAAGCCTAAGAGGAAAGTGCTAGAGAGAGGGTGGTAAATTAATTCAGTGTCTTACAAAGCACAAACAAGTCCTAAGTATATACAAAATAATAGTACAGACAAAGCCCATGAGTACAAGATACTTGTGTTTTTATTATATTTTACAACAGAAAAAGTTAGGAAGCGTATTACAAAAATGTAAGAGTCAGACTATTAGTCGATGTCTGTAATTGAGCCAAAGCCAAATGGAAGTCATCCACTGAGGGTCCTCTCTTTCTGCCTTCTCACCAAAAGCTGTGCAGGATTCCCTTTCGATAATTGTTTTAGACAATACCCCTGATAATTCAAAAGAATGCCATTTCAAGTTAATTTTTAGTAGAGGCTAGCCTCTTTGTGCATTAGTAGCAAATTGAGTACTCCCCAACGAATATAATTTGTGATTCCCAGGTCCTCTGATCATGCATGCTTAATTTACAAAAGTCCTTTTGATACATACTGTTCAGGCAGGTTCAACAACTATAGCAGTAGATGTGGCATTATCATACATCATCCATCCATTCCCTAATGATGTTATGGAAAACCAGCGACAAAAAGTATAGCTTCAGCTCCTATATGAGTAAATTCCTCCTATTCAAAATGTAGAAAAATGGCAGCAGATTTTGACAGCCATGATGGGATTTTCTTAATATTTGAAAAAAGACATCCAATTTTGTAAAAGCTTAATGACATAATTAAAGAACAAGAACATGTTTTCTGAGACCCACAACCCAAGGGCTCATTTATGTTGAGAATAAGCTACTGTTAGGGAGATGATAATAATTGCAACCATCTATCTGAGTGTCCGTTATATATTTGGCACTCAGATAAGCACTTCAATGCATCTCAAGTGCATTTCATTTGCTCCTTAAAATAACTCCCTAAGGGAAGCATTCTATCTTCATTTGCAAAGAAGGGAAGAGTTTTGAAGCATTAAGTGACTTGCCTAAGGTTGCACATGTAAGTGGTAGAGAAGAGAATCAACCTTAGACCCATCAAATTCCAAAGAAGGTTTTCAGAGGATCCAGATTACTTCTACATCACTAATAAGAGTTGGTTTTTGGTGTGAGTCTTTCAGCTCTTCTGCCGAGTTTTACCATCTGAAAAATAGGTGAAAGGAGAGAATTGCTACACTGAAGCTCCTCTAGGTAACACCAAAGGAGCTGAAGAATCCTAATCACCATATAATTGATAAGTGGTGGGAACAGTACACTGAAATAATTGTCACTGCTTCTTTTAACATTATAATATCTATAATTTTAAACGTGGTCATAAACTGAAAGATATAGGCTGTGTCTAAGCATGCAAGACTCAATAAGACCATACAATATGCTCTATCTAATTATATCTGCATGCTTGTGAAATGGCAGTAACTCCAGAGTAAAGGATGGTGACACAATGCCTATTACCTTTGCTGTTTTAAGAAGGCTCTTGATAACCAGGTCCACAAATACAAAAAGGTCTCTAATAAATTCAGCATACATGTCTTTCCAAGTCTTCTCCCCAGTGGTCTTAGTTCTACCTTCCCATGCAGTTCCCTTCTCCACCTGACAGTGTAGCAAAAATGTCAAGACTAATTTAATTATCATATAGCTTTGATGTTTTATTTTTCTATAAAGATTTCTCCTTCAGGAAAACAGTCTTTTGTCAACAATAACCAGTCTATCTATTTTTAAAAAACAGGAAACTTAAAGTTTCCCCTGCCATTCGGCATTCCCTTCTCTTAAGCAAAAGTTTTTTCCAACATAATGTTCCTTCTTTCCCTAACAAATATGTGTTTGCCTTTGTGATGCTACTCTTCAGAGAAGAAAAAAGAGAAAGAAGTGCAATGAGGAAAGCATGGGTATCGTTACAGGGATGATGGTGTATCTCAAAGCTCCACTTGGCTTTTTCTCCAGCGGATGTTCGGCGACCCTCTAAATCCCTCAGTCTGTAGGTCTTAGAGGTTTTAGCAGTTGCTCCATCACATGAAAATTGGACACACATGTGCTCCTGTTCATTCACAAATTTTCCATGGAGAATAATTACATGAAACTAACAGGAAAAATCAAGCCTGTTGGAAAATTTTTTTAGTACAAACCTTCTGTTCTTGCTATAAAGCAAAACAAAAAAATATAAAATCCAAGGTTTGACCTCTAAATTTTTATTATCATGTGAGTTCTAATATTTAAAACTCACCTTTAAATACTTTTCTTATTTTTCTACCTCTCGTTTCTATCATTTTTGGTGCCAAAGCTTTTTGTAGCCTTTTCTGAAAATGACTTTGTCATTAAAGTACAATTTTGAAGACTTTCAAAGTACCGCCTGTTTAATTTTGTCAAAAAACCCTTCTGCTTTTTTTCCTCCACACATTTGATTTTTCACACTTGCACCCCTAATTCCTTCTACGGCAAAACCCACCTGTGGCCACCAGGGGACCAGCTCTGTGTATGCAACCAGATGGCATTTTCTCCTAAATGGCCATCTTCCACTGACCAGACTAAACACCCAAACCCAGACCAGGGCAGAAACTCCCAAACATCGCTGATAAATCAATGGGATCAAGGGAATTGTAGGTCTTTCCCTATAAGGTTATGTGGCTTTCCAGGTCCCCTTTTGGGCTTCTGTAGTTGCGATGGGAACAAAAGTCTGAGAGGGATACAGACTAAGTGAGCTTTTAAAGTGGACCTGGTTCTGGAGTGGTAAAGCGCTTTGACAGCAAATGCAAAGAGTGGAAACCAGGATTTTCATGCCTTATAAATCTTTCCCAAATGTTTCATCAAAAGAGCTCTTGGCAAACAGCATTAAGCAATAAATATCCACAGATTACAGAGTGAGTGAACATGTTATTACCATTGGTTTAAAAGAAAATGCCAGGAGAAATGCTGACAAGACATTTTCCCCCAAAGAAAGAGTGGTCTCAAGTCTGCATCCAGCTTTGATCCCATGTAGGTGTTGTGACTTGAGGTGAGCACTCAGAGTTGCTTTGAGAACTTGATTGAAAGCAGCATCCTATCTTCCTATTTTTCTGACTACAGGTTACTATTGAGGCACTTAAAAGAATCCTCGGTTAGTGTGTCCATGGAAATGGTACACATCCAAGAAGTAAGAGTATAAATCCCTAGAAACATTTTATCATCCTCTTCCCATTCATTTGTTCCTAACAGGACAGTAAATGCTGATCCCATAGATTATATTTCCAGTTCACTGAGTGGAGGAATAATCTCCAAAGTGTTGTCTATGTACTTCCAGACAATCACACGATCACAACAGAACCAAAATTTATTGGGTACTTAATATATGCCAGGCTCTGTGCTAAGCTCTTTACACTATATTTTCTCATTTAATCTTTACAGTACTCATGAGAGGGAGGTATTGTTAATCCCATTGACAGGTGAAAAAACTGAGAGTTAAGTCAGTTCCACAGAGTTGCAGAGTCCTTAAGTGTAAGAGCCATGTCACTGTCAATTACCACAATTTTCTGTCTTCAATGAGTCTACAATCTAGTTGAAGAAATAAGAGATTGTCATGTGAAATGCTGGCCAAAAAAGACAAGACATACACCCCCCCACACACAAACACACACGCAGAGAAATAACATAACTAAATACTATTTTGGAAGGGAAGGAGAGAGTGACCATTACTATGAAATTTTGAGGCACTCAAGAAATCTTTTTTTAAATCATTGAGGTACATTTTAAAAAGGGGAGCTGAAATTGAGTTGATTTTTCTGGCAGATAGAAGGAGAAGACCAGAGGGTTTCCAGTGTTGTACAGAGGACCTTAAGGTCGTGTTTATTGTGTAGAATGTACATACTTCCATTTAATAAGCAGCTTCAGAAAGAGTAAGCAACACTTTCCATGGGTGCTAATGCAGGTGGGAAGTGCACTTCCCTATATGGAGACTTATTAAAGTCCATTCACTTTGACCCTGTAATTCCATTTCCAGAAATCTTTTCCAAGGAAATAAGAAGAGATTCAGAAAAAAATTATTAATTCAAAACATTTTTATTGAGCATTCCCCACGCGCTGGCCAGTGCACTAGACCCCACGGCATAGCAATGAACCACACCAGGAAGTTCCTCTTGGAGTTTCCAAGAGTCTTCACTGAAGCACAACTTATATCAACAAAAAATCAGTTTCAAACTGAATGTCCAACAATTGAGGGATGTTTAAAGAAATGTTTAAATAAACCATATTATTTCCACAGGACTAAACACTAAGCAGCCACGAAAAATCATGTTTTTAAGTATATTCAAGAGCATAGGAGATGTTCACAATAATGTATAGCAAAAAAAAAAAAAGTCTTTCCCTCTGGGGCTATCTGGCTTTCTAGGTCAAATTTTGAGCTTCTCTAATTGCAACAGGAATACAAATCTGAGAATACAGATTCGGGCAAGGTAAACTTTGAAGTGGCGCTGCTTACGTTTTGATGCCAACTTTGGAAATAGACATGATAATATTCCAATTTTAAATATATATGTATAGCTTTCCCTAAATGTGTGATTATTTCCTGATGGAAGCATTATGTTCAATTTTTATTTTCTCATTTATGCGTCTTTATGTTTTCTAAAATGTGCATGCTTTTACTTTTTTACTTGTACAACCACAAGAAAATTTTTGAAATAAAATAAGAACAAGAATTACAGTAATCTCTCCCACATGGTTTGCTGCCCTTTTTTCCATTGGTATCAGAATAAGTAATTGTGATATTTCCTTACATTGGAGATTTCTCCTAAGCGTCTTTAGATTTTTAGTTCCTGTTTGTGGACTGAAAGCCCAAACTATGAAAATAGAGCAGAATTATTTTAGATGATAAGATTCAGTTAATTCCATTTCTCGTTCAGTGGGTCTCATATTCAGGAACTGGAAGCACAGGTTCCACCTCTAAGATACCCTGCAATGAATCAGGCCATCCAGCGTTTACGGTTCCATGTCCATCATGTCTGGGCAGTTCCAGCTTGAGAGACAAATAGCCCTCCAGCGAATTTACAAGGTGGATTGCGAGAACATTGCAAAGTTCAGGAAACCACAAGTCACATAAGAAATAGAGCTAAGAAAATAGTGCAGACTCTCTAAACCCACTTCTTAAAAACAACGTGACTAATAGCTAAGATATTTCTATAAACACGCTCCACGCATAGTAGGCACTTAATAAACATAAGTTTCTATTCCCTTTCTTCATTTATTTTAATCATGTCTTAAAACAACATGCATCCATAAACTTTTATAGCTGAGTCAAATCGTCAGAAAAGTGGAAGGGGTGTTTGCGTTGCCACTGTGAAAATACTGTTGGGGAAAGTTTAGGCCATGAAAGCTTGGGATTCTTTTTCCTTTTTAATGACCTAATAGTTGATACAGTAGAAATACATCACATGAGACTACGTGAAAAGAGATGACAACTGATGAGAACTAGTATTTACAGTGGACAAGTTATTTTTTTTCCAATGAAAGAAAATCTAAACTGAGGATGCCTTGATGGGGGTGAGCATGATTAAATCAGGCTACTTCTTTAAAAGTAGGGTTAGAAGTCTTGCTTCAAAAGGAATTTTGTTACGCCTTGTTCTCCTTTTCATATTCAAACATTGGAGCCAGGATTGCAAGCCGGGATTTTTCGGGTGTCTGCATTTTAAAAGATTTTGTTTATGTTAAGGCTTAGGCCACTTTAATAGGTATGTTTTAAGGGAAACATTACCTTTGTGTGACCCGGGATTTGAAGGTGAAAATGCAGTCACTGGAAAAAAAGGCATCCTAGTTGTCATGGATGAAATCTCTAACCTTAAGACAATTGTGTGTCATCTTGCGATTGTCTTCCTACAGCAATAAAAGACACTTGAACCACAGCTGGGGCAAAGTAGGTTCTGATGGATCGTGATTCTTCACTAGCAAAACACAGACCAGTTAAAAATAAACATGTTAAAGGAAAATAAATAAACTAGTGGAATTTTATGGAAGCAGCAAAACATGTTCAGTGATCCTTCAGAAGCAGCTTCCAACTTTCTCCACTCACCTCCCCCCCAATGCTTAAACTGTTGTTATAAGCTAAGCATTTCACCTCCAGAGAGATGAATAAAATTGTGCTGGTTATCATATATCAGAATTACACAGGACATCATCTGTTAATGATCATTTATTCCTAGCTACTTGAAGAATAATACCCAGTAATTATGGCAAATGTAAGTCAAACAGTAATAGCATACTTTACATAGTATAGTAATTATAAGTTATGTCCATGCATCTGGGACAAGGGTCTTTTATGCTCAGTATTAAATCTATGGTACAATTTATTCATGGTACCGTCACTGGGATTGAAGAAAGCAAGCTTGCCTGTAGAAAGGAAACTTGTTCCCCTTTCATATTTCCCATAACTCATTTGAAGAAAACTGCTCTTTGCATGCCTTGCTAAACCCAATTACCACCAAGACATCATAAACAAATATTCATTGCATTTACAGTTGGTTCTTTATTGCACAATGCAAAATGTATTGTTAAAATTTAAACCATTTAAAGGGAGTAAGCATTCAGATTTCTGCATTCATTTAAAATTTAATTGAAAAAAATCTCAAGCATGTGTTGCAATATTTTCTTATTCAGAGACTGCTGCTAAATGAAGAATCATATAATACTCCCAAGTCTAGCAAAAGCTGGACAAGAATTTGGGCATCTCTGGCTTTGATATTTGTTACAGTGGAATTTACCAGTTTGCTTAAGTAGAAAGATATTATATAAAAGTTTTGCAAGGGCTGGCCCAGTGGCATATTGGTTAAGTTCAGGTACTCCATTTTGGCAGCCCTGGGTTTAGGGGTTCAGATCCCAGGCGCAGACCTACACACTGCTGATCAAGCCATGCCATGGCAGCATCCCACATACACAAAGAGGAAGATTGGCACAGATGTCAGCTCAAGGCCAATCTTCCCAACCAAAAAAACAAAAGTTTTGTAAAACTTCAGGATGAAATGGACCTTTAACAATAACTCAATGTACCCCACTCAGTAGACTCTGTCAGTGTAAATCTTCTTGAGGCTCCAGGTACACTCAGAAAGAAGTATTGAATGCTACTGATGCCATCCTAACTCTGAAGTTAATAGGTCTGTTAATTATACATGTGTATATATCTAGCATATAGAAAAAATATTAAACTGATAAGGAAAAATAATTCTCATTGAAAGAGAAAAGAAAGACTCTTCAAGGCCCTTCAAAATTTGGCCCCTGTCAATCTCTCAGGCCTATCCAACAACACTCTCTGTGCTGCTCCAGCCATAACAAAAGAACTCCTTCCAAGCTTTCTGTCCTGCAAAGGAATCATTCTTTTGTAACGGATACCTTGCGTCTGTTTCTCCACCTGGTAAACGGAAACCTACCGCTCAGGTTTTAGCTTAAATATCTCATCCTCCAAGAAGCCTTCCACGCCCCCTCCCCAACTGTCTGTTACTCACCATGGATGTACTCTGTTAATATCTTTTACTTTTCCCTGATCGTCATCTTTCATGGCAACTGCTTGTTTATTTCTTTACTAAACCCTTCTCACAGAGGGCAGGCAGGCGCCATTGTTCCAGCTCAACATCAAATGTTTAGTACCTACCACAGCGACTGGCACAGAGCGTGAGCCCCGTAGATATTTGTTTTTATTAATGAATGACCCTAGGCCAGGCTTCTTACATTGCTTCCAGAGAAAAACTTTGGGGATGGGGTGGGGAGGGCAAGTTTGCAGGCAGGAGCCAGAAACTATCAGGAGGTGTGCCAGGTAAAGGTCTACCTTTGTTCAATTAAGTTCGATCACTTAATCTTTAAGTAGGTTTCTTTCTTTCTTTCACCTTCTCTCCTTTATCTATCCTTCCTTACCTAATTTTATACATTAGAGCTTCTCAGAGCCTAACGTTTATTATTAAGTTCCATGAAGGTTATTTTCCAAGCTTCTTTGCCCTTGGAACCTTTTGTTCTGAGAGCATCCACTAAGATATGAGATACGCAGTGCACAGAGAACACAATTTGAGAAGCTCTGTCCCGGGCAGAGCTTTCTGTAATATTATATTTCTCTCTACATCTATGAAATGGGAATAAAAATTGTCTGCATTGATCTGGTAGGAACAATAAATATGTTATTATGAATCAAAGCCAGTATCTATTGACTTCATTGATCTATTGCATGAGAAAGACTTGCCTGACACCAGACAGAGGGGAAGTATTGCTTGAATGAAGAAAGGAAAAGAATCCACATAGAGATGTCTATGTACATCCATGAATTTCAGTTCTACCATTTTCTAGATTGCCATTTGCCTATCATCAAATAACATTTATTAAGCATGTGGTTCATAATCTGTTTCATATTTCAGTAAACGATCTTTCAATGAAGGGATAAATGAGTAAGTGAGGATGATCTTCCACAATTTCTCTCTTTATCATTAACTTTAAGATCAAGCCTCACAACAGAAAGTGGAACCAAATGAAGGATGACTTGGGAAGCCTTCCATGCTCTACCACTTTCCAGTCTTACCTCCGCCCCACGATGGGCTCTGCACAGTTCAGATAAAGATGAGATTTTATTTATTTGTTGCTCTGTTTTCCACCCAGATTTGTCTTTCTGGACTGACACTGATCCTAGGCCAACTAAGCCAATATCATTGCAAGGGGCCAATTTCTAACATTCTGGATAGAAGAGGGAGAAGAAAGGGCCAGATGAGCAGATGCTATTGTGTCCAGGAATAAAAGGAAAAACAAGCATAAAATTAAGTCCAAGCCTGTAACATTATTAAGTAATTTTGGAAAATCAAACTGAATTCTCATGGTTTATGCTGATATTATGACTGTATGTTTCCCAATACTTCCGTTATCCACTGTGTATGAGGGGACTAGGAACATTCATGAATTTTTTAACCAAACAATTATTGCTGTTTACTCAAGGTGAGAATGCAATAATTTTGAAATTGAGGTGAATTGTGTTCAAACTAAAATTTTACAAAATAGAGGAAAGATCTGGGAAACGAAAGACAAAGGGCTACAGGGCTTTCCATGAGTCTATACATGGCGATTACCAAAATTAACGACATTAATTAAATCAAAAGGATACAGACAATGCTTTGGATATGGTTACTTTTAAATTTAGCCTATATTCAACATCAAAACATCAGTTTAAAAGGTAAGACATGAAGTTAGTCTTCTAAATATATACACAGTCAGATATACAGATACCTAGAAATAGCTAGCAGTTTGGGCTATATGACTCCATGGTTAGGGTTTTCAAAAATGCAAAAGAGAGTAACAAATTCCCATCAACTTAGCAGCATAAAACAATACATAGTTCTTATCTCACAGTTCATATGGGTCAGAAGTCCAGGCAGGGCTTATATGGGTCCTCTGCTTATGGCTTCATAGAATTGCAATAAAGCCATCTTCCAGGGCTTGGATCTCATCAGAGACTCAGCCAGGGCAGATCTGCTTCCAAGCTCCCTCAGGTTACTGGCAGAATTCATTTCCTTGTGGTAGCTGGATTCATGGAAGTTTGCTTTAAAACATCAGCCCAAGGTGGAGCCTTGTATAGTTAATGTAATCTCAAGAGTGGCATCCATCACCTTTGTCATACTCTGTGGGTTGGTGGAAAGTCCCAGGTCCTACCCACACTCAAAGGCAGGGGATTATACAAGCACGTGAACACCAGAACCAGGGATTGGGGCCACCTTAAAGTCTATCCACCACAGCCACTAACAACCTGTGAATTGTACAGCTTTTAGCTTCTACTACTAGGAAAGATGGCTTTTTTTCATTAGTACCAGTTGGAAAAATCCTAGGGAAAGATTCTAATTGGCCTAGCTAAATTTAGGGGTCCATCACTGGACTAGTCCACTGCAGCCAAGGATGTACAGTCTCAAGTTAGTCAGGAAGACAAGCAGAGGGAAAGGTAGAGCCCAAGAAACAGGGGGTAGGGGTACAGGTTCCCAAATCCTAGTTATTCCAAACCAGGTTCCCACTATTTTAGGAAATCTCACTTATTACATTGCTTTATACGTCTTTTGGCCTTGGAGGTCTGGCCTTCACAATTTCAATCAGACTGAGGGAAGAAATAAAGACACCTCCTCTTATCCACAAATGCTGACAGATACATCACAGTCTTAAACCGTAGGATATGGAGGTAAACATTTTAAATCTAATAAATAACATCTGAAATAATTCTTCCATAGCAAAATAAAATACCTTAAAGATAAATCTTAGGGTGTATTTGTTCTAATGCTGCAATATTTAACAATATCTATTTACTTTCTGCTTAACAACCTATGAAGGTGTGTCTACACTACAGTAAACCCACGTTGTAGAGGTAAAAACTAGAATTACAGAACACTGCTTAATTTTCTCACATTGTTAACCACATCAGTGCAAACTGCAAGACTAAAATTCAGAAATTTTTTACAATATTTCTTTATCTCCCTGACCTAACTGAGTCTACACATAAGTAGATAAATAATACTGTAAAGTTAATAAATAGAGATGAGGAGAAGGCAATCATAAATATAATGAAAAGAGAACCTCAGCACTTATAAACCAGTCAAAAACTTCTTTCTCTGTTTGAAAACAGTACTATGAAAAAAATACCATAATCTTGACCTCTTAATGATTTTCATTTTATAGTTTTTATTTTTAGAAATTCAAAGCTATTGAAATCTTCTTTCCTAACCTTCATATTTTCAATTCCATTTTTAACACTTGCAAAACACTAAAACAAAATTTCGCTGAGCTTTAATGATAACAGGAAATACTCCCACCACAGCATGTTCAAAATTAAGAAAACATTTGATCATTTGATAAAGAAGTACAAAATATTTAGATCTGTGATGCAAACTTTAAGAAATGGCATAAAATAAGGGTAGTAAAGAATTTCCAGAAAAGCTGTTTTTGTTTGTTTGGGATGTTAAACCAGGAAAGAAAATTGCCAAATAAGAAGAGAAGCATAAATTAGTTCAAAAGACAGCTAAGACATCTTTATGGAAAGAGAAAATTGATGGATCCAGCCTCAGAGCACGGAGGTGGAGTTAAAGAACATGAGCTTGTCTTCTGTCAAGCAATCCTTAAAGCCAATGAGCAATAATGTCTCTAAAAAATGTCACTTTGCAGGATATCCCTTTTTATATGCATTTGCCAAGCAAGGGTGAAGCAAGAGGGCAACCCTTTATTGGAGCGGCCAGTCTGTCAGATAAAACTAGACTTCCTGGAACCAGGATCTCAAATATTAGTATGATTGACCCAACCCCTAAGGTTTCCAAGTCGACAGTTCCCTGTAGTTAACACTGCTTTCTTTCTTTCTTTCTTTTGATGAGATCTTAAAAATCAAGCCATGTTCTGAATATGGTTATTCCAAGACATGTTTCTTCTGATTGATTTAAGCATATTCTAAACTTCTTTCTGACACACAGAGCCATAAATTCTTGGACTACAGAGTTAGCAGGCAGCTTAAAAAACAGCACTCTGGGGAAAAACAAAATAATCCTCTGATTCGTGTAGGGTGAAGATGCAGTTTTTGTGGACTTCATGAAGGAGGTGTGATCACATAGAGATCTTCACAAACTTTGGTTAATTGCGGCTTTAGTCATCTCCCAATCCCCAGCCTCCTAAATCCTATGAAGTTGATTATAGTCATCTTTTAAAACAAGAATAAATGGTGCCTTACTATTTCATAAGTAAGATACTTAAAAATATAATGACGGTGATGACAGCTGCTTCCAACTCCTGACTACCTTCTAAGAAGCCAGCACAGAGCAGTGGTGATGAGCACAGACTTTGCAATCCAATTACAGAAGCCTGGGTGGGAATCCCGATTACTTAAGAGTTGGCAAATAACCACGCTGTAAGTCTGTGTTTGTTCGTTTCTCTGTAAAATGAGCCTCAAAATAATGCTACCAGCTGTGGGCATTATCTGAAATAATGTATATAAAGTGCCTAACACATAGGAAAACTCAATGTATCTAAGTTATAATTATTGCTGTGCACCAGGTGTTATTTTACTAGAAATGTTTTATTTTTGGCTCAGTTAGTCCCCAGAGCAATCCATGCACTTCACAGATAGAGGAGACAGACTCAGCAAGGATCAGTAACTTGCATAAGACCACGTGGTTGGTAAGTGGCAGAACCAAAATATAAACTCCAGTCTGTCTGCCCTCAGAGCCTGTGGTCTCCCACTCAGCAAGGTAGAAGGAGGACTGGAGTTTTGTTGGTGTTTCCCTGAAGGCCAAAGAAAATGGTTTCACAAAGAAAAGAAGGAAAGGAATCCTGTATTCCATGGCTCTCCTGATAGATTGTGTTAAAGCTAAGTCTGATGTCAGGATCTAGCAAAAAAATTCTGACCAGTGAGAGAAATTCCTTATAGTCTTTTTAACACTGTTTAGGAAATCTAATTATTCATCCATTCATTCATTCATTCAACAATTGTTAAGCATCTATTATGCACTCAACGACTGGGCTAGGTTCCATGTGAATGCAATCTAATGGAAGTTGACTTGTGTATTAACTAAGGGCATACGTTCCAAATTGGTATGAGAAGCAGAGAAGCTTCAAAAGAAATATAATTAAATCGAGTTAGGAAGCAGAGTAGCAGTTCAATTAGAGAGACGGGTGCCTTCTGATGAATTCTTTGGACAAGTTAGGTAGTGGATGAAAAATTTAAGACCCATGAGGGAAATCATGATAGAAATTCAAATAAAGTTTCTAAACCGGGATCAGTGTGTTGATATTAGAAAAGCGAAGAAAAAGTGATGGATTATTTAAAGAAATATCTCCTTCTCAAAGTCGTATGCAACACTGGTCAATAAATTGCAAGACTATAACCTAAAAATCTGTACATCGAAATGGATGTTTCCACATTGCTCTACCAGGTGGAAAAGGATTAATTATAGTTACAGAATCAGAAAACTGTTCCTAAAATCTTAAATGTATATGCATCCTTTGTGTTTTGAGAAGATGGCATTGTATTTCTCTCAGCGTATGAAATTCTATGCATACATAGCTATTGGACAATCATTAATGTGGCATATATGTTGAATTATACTGATTTATTTTAGTTTTTTTTTTTTGAGGAAGATTAGCCCTGAGCTGACATCCACTGCCAATCCTCCCCTTTTTGCTGAGGAGGATTGGCTTCAAGCTAACATCAGTGCCCATATTCCTCTGCTTTATACGTGAAATGCCTGCCACAGCATGGCTTGATAAGCAGTGTATAGGTCCACACCCAGGATCTGAACCAGCAAGCCCCAGGCTGCTGAAGAGGAGCCCACGAACTTAACCACTATGCCACTGGGCGGGCCCCTGAATTATACTGATTTGTAATTTTTAGCTCTATTTTGGTTTAACACATTTTCCCAATAGATGTTACATTGTGATTAGTTGTAAAAAAAAAAAAAGGTCATTAGTCATAAATAACACAGTGTAAGGCTGTACACAAAATTCAGGGCTTCCCACTCTGGCTTCTCCTTTTACCTTCTCACTTTCCAGCAGCTGTAGTTGCTCCAAACTCCCAACTCTGCTTCCTCAGGCCGTAACATCTGTGGGTTTTTTGCTGACTTTTAACCACTGAGCACCACATAGAGTGGGCCCTTCCAACCATCTCAAAGCAGTAAAAGCAGGAAATCCACCTGTATCAGTATCAACTTGTTCCTGGATCTGCCTGCTTTGGACTTCCTTCCAATGCCCTTAGATGGTTAATTTTTATGTTTTATCTGGAAAATATAGTTATCTGCAAGAACGTTAATCCAACTGGAGGTTTCTTGACTATCAACAAAAGCAGGACTCCAGACTTGAAGGTCATAAAGTCAAATTGCACTATTAATATCATTTTTTAAAAGTGCTTCAGGACTATCAAAGTGAAGACTCCCTCAATATCTTTTTTTTTTTTACTAAATATGAGAAACCTTTATCTCCAACAGAGACTTTCCACACAAAATGAACAGATCTTCAAAAACTAGAGAATCAGCTTGTAATTTCAGACTGATTTGTTTTAAAAACCCAGTTACTACTAACTTTGAATGGTCCTCACTATGGCTAATTTAGGCATTGTGAGTCTTAGGCCACATCTGTTACAACTATCTTGTGAAGATAAACTAGAATTCAGGGAGTTCCAACCATCTCATTTGCTTAATCAGCTTACCGGTAAAGGTCAAGAAGTTGGCCACACAGAAATAACTATCAATAAAAGGAGGTCTTGGAATAATGAAACGTGCTTCTACATGTGTCCTTCATAGAATTTGTAATCTAAGATTGACATGTTTGAGCTTGAGGTTAAGAACTGGAAAAGAGATGCTGGGAAGTAGACGCAAGAGGAAGAACCAATCAAAAATCCTTGTCAGGCCATCCTTTTGTTGCTAGTTTAAGAGATTTCACTCAGGTCAGCCTTTGTTTAGTTATCATAGTATCTAGCATAGGATTATAGCATCTAGAAATTTGCCATTTATCTTATCAGAAATATGACACAGTAAATAAAATTCTATCTTTTTTCATGAAACAAACCTACCTCTAAATTCCTCCTCCTCATTCTTTATCATCCATGAAGTAACACTGTACATTATTTCTGCAATTATACTCAATTATTGTGTTTATCATTACACATAGATCAATGGCCATAATAAAGATAGCTGTACTATTATTGTTTGCATGTAAGAGATACATTGGAATACCTATTTCTACCTCTTAAGTAATTGGAAACGGCATTTGAAAAACAAACTTCAAAATTAAAATTTAATGAGTCCAATAAAAATACGCAAAGTCGCCTAAAGAGATAAAATGAATTCCAGGCCAGCAAGATTAGATAGTAAACGGATTGTAATATGCCCATAAGAAAGAATGTGTGGACAGAAAGGGATTGCTCAGCTCCTGAAGCAAAGGGAAAGGAACTCCGAAACCAATCCTTAGCAATGTCCGTTCAAACAGGGCAAGACTTTAAGCAAAGAAAAGATAGGATTTAATTTCAGAAAAGATTGTATTTTAAAAAGATCACTTGGCCAGCTCAAGGCCATCACCAGTCAGACCACCCTGAAGTCAGCTGTATCCCTACTATAAAGGTGGGCATATCAGAAAATCTCATTCATTCATTCGCTCATTCATTCATTTATTTAACACCCTTCTACTGAGTGCCAACAAAATGCTGATGCAGAGCAAGAGGCTGGTCATATGATGGTGAGCTAAACAGACAGAACCCACTTTCATTAAGCTTCCACTTGAATAGGCATGATAAGCAATAATTGAATATTCACAGCTAGAATATAATTACAGATAGGGATAAGTTCTATGAAGGAAATGTCTAGGAGATTATAAAAATATTAAGAAATGGGCTCATGGAGATTTGGACTCATACCCCACGATCACACTATTCTAAACTGATAGAGTGAGATGTGATCCCAGGTCGTCTGTCTCCAGAGCCCACCTTTGTAAATTACATGTATGTCAGCAAAGTGAGCATGCAGAGAATGCAGTTGTAACCTATTTTTAGGTAAGTCTTTTATTTTCAAATTAATCCTTGCTATGAGGCTGGCTTGTATAGACCTGCCTGTCTCTGGTCCTTTAATGCATCATTCATTTAAATTTTCTTTCCCACAAGCAAATCCTGAAACCCAGGGTCTATCCTCCTGCTGTGGCCATGCCAATCCATGACCCATCGTTGATACTGTCACACAGAGAGAGAGTCCACATTGAAGGGATCAAATTCACAATGTTTTCTCTATAGTGGTTTTATCTCTGTGTTCTGATATTAACACTATAAAGGCCAAGGGGCGGGGGGCCATTATACTTGAGAAATGAGTAAAAACAGTATATTCCAAAAACTGCAACAAAAACCATTGCTTTTCATTCCATGTGTGGAATTTTGATGCTAAAATAATTCTTTGAAACACTCACAGGGAATGCAGCCCATTAAGTTCCTTAAAAAAAGGACAATCCTTTCTAGATCCACTGAAGTCGTATGTATGACAAGTTTCATTTCAAACATACTTTAAAAACATGATGTAACCCTGACAAGTCAGACTTTGTAACTTGGCAGAGGCCAAGATTTTGAAATGTATTTATGTATGTGTTGGGTGTAAACTGTTATTGTACTGGAAAACTTCTTGAAAGGGATTTTTATAAGTCTCATCTTGTCACTCTCAAGTGGCTGTTAAAAATAGAGAGTTTATTGGCACCCATTTTTCCTTGTATTAGAGAAGGATTAGCTTAATCCTGCTGGAATATCTTAACACTTCACTATATTCAATTTTATACAACTAAACTTTTATTATGCACAATACTAAAATAACTTCACGTATCCTAAGTGATTCAAAAGTTAGACATTTGTCAGGTTTGTTTTTACAGACCTATGAAACTTAAATTCTGTTCTCTAAACAAGGTAATTTTTTGGTTTCCTACCTATACTTAAATTATTTTAACTCTAGGTTAATGCTTATTTCTTTTGTTTTTCCTATAAAATATTAGAAGGTTTCTCTACACATTTAATGCAGCAGGATAGAATTAGTCAAGTAGTTGATCTTCAGCACATTGTGCAATTTACAAAACTATTTGAGATCCTTCTTTTTTAAAAAATGTCTTATTTAGATTTAAGACATTTCTATGTACTATAACTGTTCTTTCCAATTATAAAAAGTCCAGTTATGACTTTCTGTCCCTCACTCCACATTCTGGGCCAGTCCAAAACTAAGTTAAATAGAAAAAAATGTGTCCTAATGCCCCATCAAATTTTAGGCTGCTTTTTTTTCTTCAGTGTTTCCTCCATTCATTCTCTTTCTCCTTTTTAAATATCCACTGACCTTCTAGGAACAAAACCTGATATGAAGAAATAATCTCTTTTTGTCACCAATAGAACAATTTGAATTTAGGCTTACTCATTCCCTCTTACAGAGATATTTGTCTTTTAACACTTATCTCTACTCTTGAAAGGAAAGAATGTGTCCTTGTTGAAGAATTTCAAAGAATTGTTTCTCCCTCGTGCAAAGGAATGCACCTTGTAGCTACATGATTTGGACCAAGGAGCTTCAACGGTCTTGACACAGGGAAAGAGAGAGATGGGAGATTCAGAATAGCTCTCACTTGCCTCCGAAATCATCCCTTCCCTTCCCAGTCCATTGATCAGGACCTGTCACGTGCCCCACCCAATTATAAATGAAGTTAGGAAATGTGAACAGCATGTGGCTCTCTGATTGCTGAGCAAAAATGATCTTGGTTTTTTCGGCTACCCTTTGCTCCCTTCTTCCTACACAAAAAACACTCTCAACATCTTCCCAATGGAGGTAATCCCAAATCTTGGCTGGTCACTGCGTCCGAACTCGAAGTCTAGACAGTGATCTATGGTGTCTTCATCAAGACTAGATATGACTCTTCTTGATCTGGAGATGTATGAACTAAAATAGACATTTTCCCGCACATTCACACCCAAAAGCCACAGTGAAACAATGACAGGAAGACCCCAATGGATACTCCTGTTCAGAAAGGGGAAGAACAGAAGTCAGAAAGCAGCCATGATCTACATCAATTCTGAGCTGCTGCCACAGGCACTGTAAGGCCTCCACCCTGAGGTCTGAAAAGTGCCTCAGCTGGGTCTTGTGCTGCATCCCAGCCTCCACCATCTGGGGATTCTTTCTTGTCCCTTATCCAACTTGGCCACATGTGGAGTGAGTGTCAGAGGACAGGGCCTCTGAGGACTGTTCAGCTTTCCTGCCCACTTCCAGCTTCAGGGATTTTGATGACGCAAGAGGTGTTTTAAAAGTTGTGAAAGGTGATTTGCTTCCAGGCTCAGTTTCTTTGGCAGTTCATTTCTCTCCAGGACTAAGCGGGTCTCTGCGATCTTCTTAGTCTGGAAGCATTTGGCCTCTAGCACAAGACAGTCGGTGAACATTGACTGTCTGTCACAGTCATGCATAAACACAGTGCTCCCCACAGTCCTGAGATTAAAGTATTGCCATTTTGACCATTTTAGGGATGGGGAATGTGGGAAAAGTTATTTTGAGAAGCAGAGTATCTTTCCCAAAACACCTCAAAAGAAGCATTTGAGTAATATACCAATATGACCTTATGTTGGGCCTATTGATGTGCCCGTTTGGTCGGACCATTGACCAATGGAGACAGTGGGACATAAAATTTGAAAATTAGACTCTTTTCAAAAAATCCAAGACTTATGGTCACTACATGTATATTATATGTACTATTTTTGCTTCTTTCACTCCACATACATTAGGCTTTGGGTTGGTTGGTTGTTTTTAAGCCAACAACTAAGATGTTACGTTTTGGTCAAATAGGTACCTGTCTCTTCAATTTGGGGTTCACTGGGAGAGACTGGATACCAGCTATTTGTTAAAACACTTAAAATTTTGCATTGCACAGTTAGAACTTAAGAAGTACCCTTTGCCGATTATGAGAAACAGAACATTTTTTTTTTTACAAACCTTTCTTTCTTGTTTGCCCCTATGGCTTAATCTGTACAAGCACAATTGGATGTGGCAAATGTCTGCTTGTTGTGATTGCTCACCATGAGTGTTAAACAGCTCACACTATGGGACTGACATTTCTAGGTCACAGTCAAAGGACATCACCAGGGCTTTTTGGTCATGTCAAATTCTACACTGCACATGTGCTACCTTTCCTTCCAGTATAATTTTGTTTTAGAAATGAATTGCATTAAAGCCAACTCAGAAGCACTCATTTAAATCCTGCCCTGCCAACCCTCTTTGGGGGACTCAGTTACATTTCTGAATTCCCTAAATGAAAGTTCTACTTGATTCCAGCGAGTTTTAAAGCAATACACCTCCTGAAAAGTGTGGCCTCATCCTCCTCCTCCTCCACTACCTCCTCCTCCTCCTAATTTTTTTAAAATTTGATTGATACTGAAGATCTCAGAACATTTCCAAATTCCAGTTCTCTCTGACTCAGGACCCACCCCCACATAAATGGTGGCAGGCCAGGATTAGGACAAGATGAGTGGGCAACTCGTCTGGGGCATATGATTTAATAGGGTAAGAAAAATAGTCATCAAGATTAGAAATATTTAAATGCAATGTATTAAAAAATAAAAATTAACGCAAGATATCCATGATGAACAAAATATCAAATTTTGAAATAAAGACAAAGTGTCATTGTTAGTTTCATCATGGTGCATTATTGTGTGAAGGGAACAGCCATTTCCAATCAGTCTTGGGCTCACAGTCAGGGAGGCCATGGCATTCCTCGTAGTGGGATTATAAAGGGTGACAAATGGTGAGCAGAAAGCTGGGGCAGCACGACACTTTTTATACAGTCATTTTTTTTTTATTGTAGAGCTGGTATTACTGTTTCCCCTTGGTTCAAAATATGAGAGGATATTTTGTTAAATGCATTCAGGGGATGTGCATTTTCCTTTCTACTCCAGTTCCAGTGTGGCTTGACCAGCACTGAATGGTGATCTCCTTGCTTTCTGGCTGTCAGAGCCACTGGTTGCCCATTCAGTTCTCTCCTCGCCTCCAGGTCCTCAAGCTTCAAAACTGTCTAGACTCTCCCCCCCGATCTCATCTCCAACTCCTTTCAGTCAGGGTTCAGGTGGTTCCACACTTTGGATGCAGAAACTCTCAGCAGGAACTCAAAAGAATCTAGAACTTGGGATTAGAGGTATTCACAGCTGAAGTCGGATCAGAGCTAGTGATTTTAGTGAAACTCAACTGAATTTCCATTTCTATTTTGGCACATTATATATTAAACTGCTGCAGGCCAGCTGGAGAGCTCCCTACCGTCTATCACACTTGCTTCTCTGGGACAGTGTGTTCTTGGTCCTAAACTCACTTACAAATGAACTTTCAGGGGACAGCTCTGTACCTGGATGACGGGCAGGGCTCATTTAGGAAAACCGTCTGATGCCAACACTACCTAGAAAAATGCACACAAATAAATCAACGTAAGTCCACCAAATAAGTGTCTGGTTTCCTATATACAATTAAAAAATAATAAATAATTTGTTTTTTGAATGTTGATCAGCCGCTTGTTCCATAACCAATTATTCCTTTTTAGCAGAATGCATAACTGGATGTTGTTTACTGATGCTGTGGAAATGTTGTTTTTGATTTTTTTCATAGATTTTTAATCTATAAAATTCTCTGACATCATTCTCTTTGGAGCATCCTACTTTACTAGCTTTCATAAATGATAAATATATATTTTCAATTTCTGAGAGAAACATGCCTACATACCCAGGGGTCTTATTAACTCTCCTTGTTTCACTTAGCGTGTATCGATCAAAATAAAAGAGAATGCAGTAAAACGTGTTTCTACTACTCTGCAAAACCCCTGGCAAAGAGAAATATTCACAGTATTGTTTTACACGCCAGTTGGATGGCTATTGATAAAAGTGAATTATTTTGTATTAAAGTATGTTACCAGAGAGTGGTTCAGTGGTTGCTTAACCAGAACAAGTCCCCATTTCTAGAGCACACCCTTTCCTCGAGGAGGACGCTGTAAGCTACTAAAGAATCACAGTAGTAATTGACCTGAGTCTATACATCAAGCCTAAATAGACACAGAGTAAATTGCATAGCATTTGGTAAAACGGGTTACTCACTGTTCCTCTTTCTACCCATAATGACTGTAATTCAATTAGGCTTATTGCCTGTTATTCAATATGATACTACTGTAAAATTGTTCCTTTTGCAATACAAAGTTTAGAGTTAAAGAGCCTGCTTTTCTTCCTGTAGCAGATGGGCCTTCTTGTATTGGAACAGGATTTCATTATATTTAAAAACTTTTTCCACTGTTTACTTTATCGCTGGGGTCAGATAAAGGAGCCAGAGTCAGAATTAGTCGCTTGCTCTGGGACGGGGGAAGTGAAGAAAGAGAAACCCCAGCGGAAATCAGTTGTGGATTTATTTGTATTTCCATAGTGCGGAAATTACGGGGACCTTAGCAATGTTGGAAGAAAAAGTATGGGGGGAGGAAGGTGTCCATATTTTTATTATTATTCCTAAAATAGACTACAAATAATTCTGGGATCTTTTGGTCAGGGTATTTAAAACAGTCTATGAATCATAAATATTTTCAATCAATCTCAAAACTTTTTACTATTAAAAGAAAGACTTCCCAGCCTTAGCCTACCAAAAAAATTTATGAAGAGTTCTCTTTAACTAACCATGAAAAACACCTAGATATAGAGTTGATTTTAAGATTAAAAAAAAAACCACTATTTTACAGATTCGAGGAATTTTCATGCAACTTAAATAAGAATCAGATCTGAGTAGATAGGAGCCAGAGGACGGGCTTCAGTTATCACCTCTGTGATGAGTTACTAAATCTCTCTCTGTCTTATAGACAAGTTACTAAAACTCTCTCTGTCTTGTGCATCAAAGAGGATATTTTGAGTAGATGAGTCATGTAAAGTACATGTAAAGGACTTGGAAGAGTCCCTGGTACATTGCAAGTCTCAAAAAAACCCCAACTACCTCATTCTCATTATTACTACTCATTTAGGCAGAATAACATTGAGTTTGATCATCCTGTGAAGTCTACTTCAGTTCACACCTCCATAGAACTCACAGTGATATGGAATTCTTTTCAAACAATTTAGTGACTGTGTTATACAATTTAACATGCGATTACATAGCTAAACCTCTGACTAGGAACGTCCTCCTTGTGAATATCTGATAGATATAAACATTTTGCTGCTTCTTCCCCCTACCAGTTGAAGGTCTGAGAATGCTGCTTACATTCCCCTAAGTTAGAATGATACTCTTCGAATACACACACACATATCTGTGTGGCCCTAACTAACTTACACAATCTAGGGAACCAGGGACGATGACTTGTACCATTGGTACCCCTTACAGTGCATATCACCTGCTAGAAGCTTAAGAAATATTTTATTAAGTTTTGATCTGACAACATTGGACCAACTCTATTATTCTATATCACTACAAGATCTAGACATTCTGACCTAAGACATAAATTTATACAAAATATTTAGAATATTAAAAAATATATATTTTATAAGAAGAAGTTTTTCTTCCTAAATTGCTTAGAAAATATTCAAATGCCCCTCTCGTCACTATTATTTCTGAGCAATGGAAGCCTGAACTTGTTATTTTCTTCAACTATTCTGATATGCATATTATTTGGATTTCTCTGACATTGTATCCAGTCGACTTAGCTCAAGGTCACTTATTCTGAAATCACCATGAAGTCATACGGAATGGAATTTTGCACTGAACAAAAGAGCCCAGTTGTAATTTTCCCCTGACATTTGCACTTTGTTTACAAGCATCCTTTAGTTTTAGCATCACGGCAAAAATCAGCCAACTTTCCATCGTCAAGTTTCTTAGCACGTCAGACATCTTGTAAAAAGGGATAAATTCAATTAGTTTGTTCAATATATAGAATGTCAATCAATTTGATGTGTTTCTTTTTCTTTGCCATAGTAAATAAACTAACCAAGTTTCTCTTCCGCCTATCCCCTCTGCTCCCCACCAACTGATATAACCAGGCATAGACACCAGCGTTGAAAAGACTTGGGTTCAGCTCATTCATTTACCTCTTACTAGCTCTGTTCCCTGAACTGTGTCTCCCAGGATAGATTGGTTATTCTTGCTAAATGAGATACAGAACGTTAGGCACAGAGCAAAGAACCCAACACATTGCAGGACCAAGGGACCAAGAAAAAAATTTGCTTGAAGTTCACGAACATGAAAAAAAGAAGTTAACCGAGGTTGTGGGTGGTTTTGGAGATGGTGGTGGTGGTTGTGAAACAAAGTGGCAAAGATCAGAGTGGTTATGGGTCTAGGGAGGAAGGCAATTACAGAAAATAATGTAGGGAAATCCAGAGAATACATTATAAAATGATGGTGGAGCACAGATTAAAGAGTCAAGAAAATATAAAAACCAAAGAATTTACTATGGGCAAGAAACTTGAAGTTATAAGTGAGTCCTGGGTACATAATCGCTTTATGTGTATAATCCATCCAGGTCCACTGTGCCTCTGCTTAGTTACTGGAATGCTGTTCCCCAAAGCAGTATTTTCAATGTTTCTTACTCCTAATGGCAGAGAAGAAAGAACCCTTATTCCCAGATATGAAAGCACTTCAGCCATCGAAAACCAAGATATTTCTTGGAAGTATTGTATTTTACTTTAAACATTCTTGTATAATTTATATCCTGGTCTATAAAATATCCATGTTCATCTTAAAATTGCTTTCAGCCAAAATTTGGAGAAAATTGAAAGCTCCGGGAACTCCAGCAAGTCAATCCCTGAATCTTTGCAAACCCTTGACAGACTGCCATCTACTCCCTGGGGGACATATTCATGAGTTGGGGCAAAGAGCAAAGACAGACTTTCAATATGGCTGCAAAGCAGAGGATAGAAGCATTAAAGGAAAAACAAGCTTTTATTTTAGGTCATCTGCAAGTTCCCTCAAGGCGTGTGCTTCTGTAAAGTTGGGGATGGAGTTCTCAATCTGTCCTGACAAGCTCAGATCAACTCTTAAGAGTATCCAAGGATTGGACAGAAATTAAGGAAAGAGATAATGAGCTCACAAAATAAGCCTTTCCAAAGTGTGTCGACTACTGACAGTTATGTGCTATGAACAACTGCAGGTCGACACTCCTTTTTTTGCCATGACTTCTTTATTTGGACTGCTTGGAAGATGGGACCAACTGTGCCCAAAACACCGAGTGGGTACACTGGCACACCAGCTGCCTTACTTATCCCCATGCAATTCCCAGAAAATTAGGTTGTTCTTTAGTTGACTAATGAGAGAAGTGTTCCTTTTCTGACAGTTGACAGACTTATGTACCCAAAAATACCAGTCAAAACGTATGCCTAATCATTTTATAAATTATGTTGTGCTGTCACAGACCTCTTCTGGGAGTCAAGCACTTCTAAGTATTTTTGCTCCTCCCTTGCCTGGGGCTGAGGGAAACACACCAATTGCCACCAGTCTTGTCTTGCTCATCCACCCTTACTTCTGTGGGGGGTTGTGTTTATCTTTCCATCAGTGGGTGGTCCCTCTGAGTCTGCCTTGGATCAGTATAATGGGACACCCAGCTTGACTCCTATGATATATGAAGATATTTCTGAAAATGCTTTCTTCCTGGAAAGGTGTTAATCTTCAACATGCTTTTTGTTCTGCTCTCTTTCTGCCAGAACAATAGGGAAAATTATCTTTCAAACAGCTAGACTCATTTTTTTCTTCAATATGAATCATTATGAGCAGCTTTGTGCATTGGGAATAGAAGCTTCTACTTGAGCCCTAGATGTAGAATTCATCTTTGAAAATGCTTAGAGCTAGGTCTTACCTCTAGAGCTGCCTGAATGTCCACCTGCAAGTCACCACCTCCCCACACTCCCACACACAGTTACACATATAGTCATTACAGTGTAATCCTCCCTTCCTATACTGCTCCTTCAGATTCCTATAACAGGGCACGCGTGTTTCATTCCAAATAGAGGATCTAAGATACAAATGCTCTTGAGAGAAGTAATCATTGTCTAAAACCACAATGAAGACTGAATGACCTAATGGATGCTTCCTCTGACCATGCGTAACAATTCTCATCCTTTTGGCTGCAATTAACAGAAAACCTGATGCTGCTAGATTAAACAATAAGGAAAATGTCTCAGCTCACAGGAGACATCCAGAGGTAGGGAGGTTCCAGAATTGGTAAAGGTGGTGGCTGACTGGTGTCAATCAAGAACAAAATTCTCTCCATCCATTTGGTCTATCACCCTCAGTCTGGCCCTCTCTACTTTGGGGCTTGTCCTCTCATCAACAAAAAAATTTCTGCAGCAACTCACATGGTTAAAAAACAATTTCAACTTCTAGAAGTGGGTAAGAGGGCACATCCCTTCCAAGATTCTCTTTTTAGGTGTGAAGAAACTTTTAGACTAGCCCTCTAAAGAGTTCCGCTCAGATTTTCTTAGCCACAATTGTATCATTCATGTATCCTACGCCACTCATGGTCAGGGAGAATGGAATTGCCATGTTTATCTTAAACCAGAGGTTCTCAAACTTGAGCCTGCATCACAATAGCCTGAAGGGCTTATTCCAGCACAGGTTGCAGGACTTCACCCCCTGGGTTGCTGATTTAGTAAGACAGAGATGAGGCTCAAGAATTTATGTCATGAGACGCTGATGCTGCTGGTCCTGGGAATCAAAGTTTGAGAACCACTATCTAAGCCTCTTGAAATTGACATACTTACTGGAGCTGGGAAGGGATCCCACCTCCCCTGAAATATATGGTGTATGGAGTTCATTGACCTCCCCGCCTTCCCAGGACACTGGGCCTGGGCCCTACACTAAGGAATGTGTCTGGGCTTGGGGCCAAAGATGGCTACTTCAGCCCTGACTCTAAGGCACAAGTTACAAAGAATACATCCTGTGTCATGATCCTTGTCTGGACTGGCCACCCCAATGGGCACCTGACTGGACTTTAGAAACATCCCATCCATGGGAACAAGAAGAAATAACTCAAAGTATCCAAATGTCTGAAACCCTGAGTCAGAATCTAGAGAAAGCTTAGGATAAAAGGGAGTCACAAGCATAGAACAATTGGGAGTCTCACTGAGGAAAGGACGCTTTGTCTCAGACCCGGAAAATCGGCACTCCCACCTGCCGTACAAACTATTGGGACTTCCCCAGCTGATTGTGGTATGGATGTTGTAAGTACCGATTTGTTGTTCCCCTTTATCCCTGCTCCTCGTTCTGTTTCCCTTTATCAATAAACTTTGATTACTTAAACAACCAAATAGCCTTGGCGGTACCTGTTATTCCTTGCCCTTTGTGGCTGCGGACAACAATTTTGGCGCTGTGAGCAGGATCCGCATTTATGGCCTTCTTGTTCAAAGACCACTGAAGCTCCTATTGAGGTCCCGGGATGGGAGCGCCCTCAGTTTTCTGCCTTGGCCCAGGAATGGAGTCGAAGATCAGGATTGTGTGAGGCATGGAGTAATAAGCTCCCTATGTGGGAGCCTATTCATGTAATGAATGGATTGCAGACAATAAAAGGAAAAGGGAATGTTGCCTTCTTGGCTAGAAGAGGATTGTGTTTGTTACATGCTTACCATAGGGCCATGGAAAACCGGGATCGCATATTAAAAGAGAAGGTGTTATTAGAGCAGGAACTGTCTGATTGCCAGTCTTGGCTGGCTATGGTGCCGTGCCAGAATTATGTGTTGGGAGATCAGGCTAGGAGCTACCAGCACGTTGCTGAAAAGGTGGCTGTGAGTGTAGCAAGATATAAATACCGCTGCCACCGGGGGCAGGTGAATGTAAAAAAGGTTCATATGGCAATTGCATCAGCTGGCCCTGATTGGGATCCTAATACCCTGGTGTTTGGTACGCAGTAATTGATTTGGCAAATGCTTTCTTTTCTATACCCGTTGCTAAAACAGTTCAATCCCAATTTGCTTTCACCTGGCTGGGACAGCAATATACTTTCACCAGGTTGCCTCAGGGATATATACACAGCCCCACTATCTGTCATAGGGAGGTGGTGGAAACATTGTCCCACGCCTCAATAGATTTAAGTACACAGCTAGTCCATTATATTGATGACATCTTAATTCAAGGATTAAATCAGGAAGAGGTAAATTGTGCTTTGCAAACAGTTTTGGAAACCTTACGGGAGGAAGGATGGAAAACAAATCCTGCCGAAATCCAGGAGCCAGCACAAACTCTCACATTCTTAGGCATAATTTGGAATAAAGGACAATGAGAAATCTTCCCAAAAGCAAAATAAAAGATTTTGAGTTTTGCCCCTCCTCAAAATAAAAACGAGGCACCAATATTTATTGGCTTGTTTGGATTCTGGCAGCAACACATTCCACATTTAAGTCAAATCCTGGCCCTCTTATATCGAGCCACTCGGAAAAAGTATGTTTCAGTAGGGTGAACCAGAGAAAACTGCTTTTAAAAATGCTAAACAAGTCATACAAACAGCTCTAGATTTATGGCCAGTATGAGAAGGACCTATTAAGCTACAAGTCCATGCAGCAATTGGATATGCAAATTGGAGTATCTGTCAAAAGCAAGATTAAAAAAAGGTGGTTTTAGGATTTTGGACTCAAAAGTTGCCTAAAGCTGCTAAAAGTTATAATCCTTTTGAGCAACTGTTATTATCATCTTATTGGGCTCTCTTAGAAAGTGAGGCTTTAAGTGTGGGGCATGAGGTTATACTACATCCCCAAATACATTTTTTAACCTGGGTACAGGGGACACCTGTGTCTCACCGAATTGGACATGCTCAAGATGCCAGTATAATGAAATGGAAATGCTATATTCAGGACAGAATGAAGCCAGGACCCAAAGGGCAAGCATTGTTGCATGAACAAGTATTTGATCCCACACTTCCAGGTTCTTTAGAAATTAATAAAGAAAATCCCCAGGAGCAAGAATCCCCTGTATGGTGGGGACTGCCTTTTCAGCAACTAATGGCAGAACAGCAACAGCATGCTTGGTTCACAGACGGCTCAGCCCAGGTGATAGCTGGAGCTCGTTGCTGGAAGGCGGTCGCCTATAACCCTATACCTCAAAAAACCTTGGAGAAAGGAATGAGTAGCCAATACGCAGAATTGTACGCAGTTTACCAGACCATCAAACAAGAGTTAGGAGGACAATGTTGTTTATACACTGACTCACGGTCAGTAGCTAATGGGTTAGCACTGTGGATGCCCAGATGGGCTAAACATGAATGGATGCTTGGTAACTGAGAAATTTGGGGAAAACCATTATGGCAAGACATCTGGCTGTGGAGTACCTCAATGATTATTACTGTATTCCATGTTGATGCTCATGTGTTGCCTGCCTCTACAGAATACCTATATAATGAGCATGTGGATCATCTGGCTAAGACCGCATCAGTGGTTACAACAGCTGCTTCTTCAGAACTAGCCCAATGGGTCCACCAGAAAAGTGGTCACTTGGGAGCCAAAATCACTTCCAGGTGGGCACAGCAGCGTCGGTTACCTGTAATGTATGATCAGCTCCAGAGTGCCTCAAATCAATGCCCTACTTGCCAAATTTTGGATAAATGGGCAATTCCCCATCCCACAATGGGGCAAATCAAGCATGGGCTTTACCCTGCACAAATATGGCAAATAGATTATATTGGACGTTTTCCCTCACATTATGGGAAGATTTATGTTTGTACTGTAGTAGATACATTTTCTGGGTTTTTAGCGGCCCACCCACACAGGCGGGCTACCCAACAGACAACTATTAAAACTTTGGGAATTACACAACTCTATTTTGGCACTCCTCAGCAGATCCAAAGTGATAATGGTACCCACTTTACAGGTAAGTTAGTTCAGTGTTTTGCTAAAACACACCATATTGAGTGGATATATCATATACTTTATTATCCACAAGCTGCTGATCTTATTGAAAGAATGAATGCTCTATTAAAACCCCAATTAAAACGCCTAGGGCCCCTAACTAAATGGATGGATAATTTGGAGGAAGCCACCAAAGTTCTTAATAACTGTGCCGTAGGAAACACCACTCCCCAACAAAGAATGTTGGGAATTACAGGCTTCATAGCAAAGGATATAAAGAAAAATATTCTTTCAGATACCCCTCCACAGCACTGGAAAATATCTCCCTCAGTATCTGTCCCTTATCGAGCTACTGAGGAAGCTGCAGGTATAGATTTAACCAGTACTATTGAATGTATAATTTCCCCGGGAAAACAACATGTAATCCCTACTGGAATTGGTTTAATATTTCCCCCCAATACCTTTGGTTTATTAGTTGCACACTCTGAATGGTCCTTGAAAGGAATACAGGTACTTGGGGGAGTAATTGACCCAGATTACCAGGGGGAAATCAAATTTATATTATACAGTTCTGCCTTAGAACCCTTCAAGGTAACTAAATATGACTGTATTGGTCAATTGTTGCTCTTACCATTACCACACCGCCCAGTTGTTGAAAGTACAGGACCAACAATAGTCATGGCAAGGGAAGCTCAAGGCTTTGGCTCCACAAATTCCAGATGGAAACCAGGAATGAAAGTATGGGTTCGCAAGCCTCCCCATTCAGAGCCACGAGCTGCGGAGGAAGTAGCACAGGGCACCTCCGCCACAGTGGCCCTAATGTACCCTAATGATGCCACCATATATTATGTTCCCAAAACTTTTCTTTCTCTCAGTGAATAGAAATAGCTGTTCATTTGGTGGAAGATCCAAGCTATAACAACTGCTAAAGATTGCTCCGTGATGGTGGAAGCCCCACCAAATATAACAGTGGGTCAGCAGCTGACGTTACATTGTTGGACCAACTGCACGCATCCCGTCGTTCCTGTGTCAGGGACTCTAAATGGACATTTAATTTTTGACCAAAAATGTATTGGACAAACCCCTTATAAAAATTTAACTGATCAAACTATGCAAAATAATTATAATTTTAGTATACAATTATCGTCAGCCACCCTCCAGAGCGGAAGTATATGTACTTGTGCAAAATATCAAAAAGGTACCCCTGATAACGTTCACTTAAAGGTCAGTTAATGTTAGTGTTATTCCTAATCCTACCAGTGCCTTAGGGACTGAAAATTTATGGTTATATTCAACTAACAAAGTATTGAATAAGACTGCTTTTTGTTTAAGAGATAGTGATACCCCAGTAGACTTTTGCAGGTAAGCTGATTCGGCTTTGGAGGAACTTACACTGATTTTAAGAATATAACTGGAACTTCTCACCTCACCTGGCAACCAATTAGTGATACAAAGGCTTTAGAACACTTATATATACCATTAACAGGTACCCTTGCTATAGCTTGTCTACGTTTTAATTGCTCCTACATACCTACCTATTGTAATTATTCACAAAGAATAGAAAATTTTACCCCTTGCCTCTCCCCTTGGTTGGTATTGGTTATGCAGGGATACTGCTGGTCCCTACATTCCATTCCCGGCCCCTAAGGCTTGCAGGGTAGGACAAATTGCACCTCTAATTGCAGAACACCCAACTGTGAAACTACGCACCACTCGTATTTAAGAGCTAATTGCGATTCTAATGTAAATCTATTACCTATAACCACAGTAGCTGCCTTAGCTGCTTTGCTATTACCGTACCTGGTTTAGTTGTTGAATTACACAGAACTGTAGAACATTTAGCACATGCGCTAACATCAGTAATCAGTGACACCACCCATGCCTTGTCAGCCATTTCTTTGGAATTGCAGGAGTTACCAAAAAATGCTTTAATTCACCGAGCTGCTTTAGATTACTTATTTTTGCTGCATAAGTTACCTTGTACCAAAATTTCCAGCATGTGTTGTTTTCATGTTACCGATCGTACTTCATATTTGGATGATATTACTAAGGATTTACAAGATCAAATGCATAATGTCAATTATTCCCCTGGTCTATCCTCATGGCTCCCTACAGGGCGGAACAATTATCTTAGGGATGCCCTTTTACGCATTATAACGGTTTGTCTTCTGTTGCTTGGATGTTGGTTGTGTTATGTGTTTAAAACAGGGGCTTTCAGTTCTCCTAGTGTCCTCTGGATAGGTAGGGATGTCAGGGCCCAAGATGTAGAGTTCATTGACCTCCCCGCCTTCCAAGGACACCGGTCCTGGGCCCTACATGAAGGAATGTGTCTGGGCTAGGGGCCAAAGATGGCCACTTCGGCCCTGACTCTAAGGCACAAGTTACAAAGAATATGTCCCGTGTCATGTTCCTTGTCTGGGCTGGCCACCCCGACGGGCACCTGACTGGACTTTAGAAACATCCCATCCGTGAGAACAAAAAAGATAGAAGCACCCCATCTGTGTGAACAAGAGGAAATAACTCAAAGTATGCAAATGTCTGAAACCCTGAGTCACAACCTAGAGAAACCTTAGGGTAAAAGGGAGTCACAGGCATACAACAATTGGGAGTCTCACTGAGGAGTGGGCGCTCTGCCTCAGACTCGGACAATCGGCACTCCCACCGCCATACAAACCATCGGGACTTCCCCGGCTGATTGTGGTGTGGATGTTGTAAGTACCAATTTGTTGTTTTCCTTTATCCCTGCTCCTCATTCTGTTTTCCTTTATCAATAAACTTTGATTGCTTAAACAACCAAGTAGGCTTGGCAGTACCTGTCATTACTTGCCCTTTGCGGCTGCGGACAACATATGGCCACTTGAGACTTAGACAAAAGCAGGCTTCTGTTAGCAAAGAAGCAGAGGGAGAATAGCTGTTTGGTATTTCTCCTGCATTAAAGCAGGAGAAAATAGCTGGATGATCCTCGGAGATATTGATTAAAAGAGGCAACTCCTCATGATAGGAAGAAGCACACTGGACTACAAGAGTTTCTGTAATATTTATACATTCATGCAGGAATCCACTGAAATGTCCACATTGCCTTGAAGTAGAGAATTCTCTCTTCCTTGTGCTGACTATGAGGGGCACATGGGAATCCAACCGTGGGGGCACATGGGAATTCTATGTGACTATTTCAGACCCTTCTACCTAAAACGCACTGAACACATTTCTGTTTCACTCTGGGGTCTTGTTGATCTACTGGTCTCTATCCCAAAAAGTTACAAAGATCCTCTCTGCTCTCAGATCCTCAAACCTATCTGGTGATGGTTAATTTTATGTGTCAACTAGACTGAGCTAAGGGATGCCCAAATTGCTGGTAAAACATTACTTCTCGGTGTGTCTGTGAGAGTGTGTCCAGAAGAGATGAGCATTTGAATGAGTAGACGGAGTAAAGAAGATCTCCACTCCCAGTGTGGGTGGGCATCGTCTAATCCTTTGAGGGCCTGGACAGAACGAAAAGGGGGAGGAAGAGTGAATTCACTCTCACTTCTTGAGCTGGGACCTCCATCTTATCCTGTCCTGGAACATCGGAGCTCCTTGTTCTCGGGCCTTCAGACTTGGACTGAATTATACCACTGGCTTTCCTGTCGCTCAAGCTTGCAGAAGGTATATCTATAATCCCATAATATTCCCATATAATCTCAATTCCCATAATAAATCTCCTTTATATATCTATATATACATCCTATTGGTTCTGCTAATCTGGAGAACTCTGGCTAATACACATGGGATTCTATTCTGTACCCATTTGCCTGTCATGAACTGTGCTGAGCAGAAAGGAATAGACACAAAATGCCCTCTCAAAAGCTGGGCATCTATCTCAGTTCCTTTTCCCCCTGGATGTTCTCTCCTTCTTCCCTACCTGGGAAATATTTAATCAACTGAAAGAAGAAAAACTAAATTTTTCAATTGTTTTCATTTTATGGCTACATCTCCATTTTGAAACTCAATATGTAATAATTTGATTTTTTTATTCTCTGATTTTCTGTGTAACAAACTTTCTTATAGGCAATAGGACATAGAAGAAAACAGCAGAAACATAAAACAGATTCATTAAAAATAAAGTGCCGCAATAATAAATTGAAAATCATAACCTATCTCCTGATCCCAAACCAACTACTATTTCAATATACCATACTTTGGCTTTTCTTGTATATTTGGGAGAGCACTGAGCGTAGGATTATGTGTTTACCAATGGAAAAATAATGGTAAAATGGAAAAGGAGAAACTTGACCTAATCAGGATCTTTACAAAAGTATTGCTGTTTTCCACCATGGCACCTGATTTTTACAGCACATTTTGATCCCTCAGCTTTCAGAGAGCTTCCTAGAGCCCAAAGATAGAGCCAAGACTTACACGCACTTTTTCTCCACGACTGGAGGTGATTCACAGCGAAGGGGATGATTTCGGTAGCTCTAAGAATGGGTTGTAAGATACATTCTGATAGAGGACACTAGGCATGGGTGGGATTGTAGAAGGGGTTGTGATGAAGTCAAGTCAGGGGATTTTCTAGCAGCATCTGTTTAAGTTTTAGATGTTTCTCTTCTTGATTGATTAGCGGTAGGAATAATCTTAATAGACCAATAGTAAACACCTTTGTCATTCACTGTAATCGGTAAAAGTCTTTCTAGTTCTAAGTAAGAATATCAGCAGTTGATGAGAAAATTATGAAAGTGGAGCAATTGGAATGGTTATATGCATACGTTAAGTGAGATAATATATATTAAAATACATGGTAAATATTTAAATATAAACTATTAACATTATAACCAATGAAATCTGTTCCCGTTTCTCCAATTAAGATCAAGAATTAGGGCGATCTTGTTCAAATGAAAATTCAGATTAGTAATGTTGTCTCATAGGTATTCTGGACTGCCATTGTTCATACAAGTAGTGTACCCTGAAATATACAACTGTAACACTACTTCATGCTAGTTACGTCATTGTAAAGATATTTTCCGTATACTATTTCTTAAAGCAGATTACTGCATAAAATATGCAGATTCATGGAATACTGTGCAATATTTCATTTCACTTTGTCATTGAACTTTGCTTTCACATATTCTTTTAAATTACTATAGATAAAGTTTCTGTTATACATGCAAATGCTACTAATGCTTCAAAACCAGTAAAAATAGAGGAAATTATATAGGCTATTTTTTAAAATCACGAAAATTTGAACTTTAATAATTACCATGGTCCATAATTTTTTAAAAGAATTTTTCTTCTCAGATCATTTAGAGAACTATTTTGTACAATGGGCAAATCCAGACTTGAGCAAAGTAAGACAAGTACAAAGGTTTGTGCATCTCTTTAAATGTTGACACTTCATCAAGAGCTCTACCCTGTCAGTGCAACTGGGAGTCTAAGAAAGTGAAGTGGAGACATGAGGCAATTAAGGAAACAATTCGAACTTCCGCACAAATCTTCTTCCACTGAACACTTTTTTAAAAGCCAAAAACTGATACCCCTGACTAAACTATAAAGACAATTGTGACAATTCTTAATCCTATTTTTAACATAAACAGACACAAGATGAAGTTAAATAATTCATCAATTGTTATTGAATGACAAGGGTCTTTGAAACCAGAGGAGGCCAACACCTTCACAAACTCACCCAAAATTTCCAGTTTCCATTAACCAGAAGGCATGAGACAAAATGTCTCAAAACACAAAATATGAAAAGAAGAAGTAGGAAAGTATATATATTTACTTCCTTCTTTTCACTACAAGATTTAAAATAACTTTTCCCCCTAGGAATTCATGACAGAGAAGCCAAGTGATTATTTTATTGCATTGCTAGATCCAAAAGATGGCAATGTGATTTCCAAGAGTATATTCATTTTTTTAAAAAAATTACATTACGACAACAAGTGTTTTACAATGCTTTTCTGCATCAGTTACCTAGAAATGATGGATCCCTCATATTAGATGGGTCACTCTCTCAGAATTATGTATTTTCCTTCTGGGTGCTTGGTATTTGGAGTTATTTCAATGTATTTTTTTAAATAATATATAAACTAAAATTAATGAAAATTAATTAACCATTGAAGTCAAAATCACTTAGAAATATATATTTTTAAAAAGATACTGGGGCTGGCCCAGTGGTGCAGTGGTTAAGTTCGCACGTTCCACTTCGGTGGCCCAGGGTTTGCCAGTTTGGAGCCCAGGTGCGGACCTATGCACTACTTGTCAAGCCATGCTGTGGTAGGCGTCCCACATATAAAGTGGAGGAAGACGGGCACGGATGTTAGCTCAGGGCCAGTCTTCCTCAGCAAAAAGAGGAGGACGGGCAGCAGATATTAGCTCAGGGCTAATCTTACTCCAAAAAACATAAATAAATAAAGATGCTGGTCCTGCCAGGTGGTTTGAGTTCACATGCTCTGCTTCAGCAGCCCAGAGTTCACCAGTTGAGTTCCCGAGTGTGGACCTACACACTGCTTATCAACACATGCTGGGGTGGCGTCCCACATACAAAATAAAGAAATATTGGCACAGATGTTAGCTCAGGGACAATCTTCCTCACCAAAGGAAAAAAAAAAAGATGCTAAAGTTTCCTTTGGTTTAAAGAAGTGATTTTCTATCAAATGCTTTCTTTTAATATTTTATTTTGGAGATAGACTTTGAAGCTATTTGACACACCTAAAAATCCAAAAGTCTTATCAACATAGTCTAGGAGCATTTATATAAAATAGTTAACTAAAGAAATGTCTTCTAAATGAAATTATTTCCTATAACAGCTAGTAAAACAGATAAGAAGGGGCTGGCCCCATGGCCGAGTAGTTAAGTTCGCGCACTCCACTTTGGCAGCCCAGGGTTTCCCTGGTTCGGATCCTGGGCGTGGACATAGCACCACTCATCAGGCCATGCTGAGGCGGCATCCCACATGCCACAACTAAAAGGACCCACAACTAAAATATGCAACTATGTGCTGGGGGAATTTGGGGAGAAAAAGCAATTAAAAAAAAAAAAAAGATTGGCAGCAGTTGTTAGCTCGGGTGCCAATTCTATAAAAAAAGAAAAAAAACAGATAAGAAAGAAACATATAAAAATTTAATATTCAAGTATAAGCTGTTTTTTATGGCTTTTGAAGCACTTTATTACATTAGAATAGTTTCTAAAATAAGTTTTATCTCCTACATATCCTCTTCTAAACTTAACTTTTTATTTCAGCCATACAATACCTTTAACATTTCTAATATATTATCCTTCTTAAACAGCTGTTCTTTATTCTAACTGTATAGTCACCACTGAATTTAAATATTCTATCCCTCACCTCCATAAATGCTTGCCTTTCGATCATCTAGAACAATAGTAATATAACACAGGCCACATAAGTAACTTAAAATTTCTAGTAGCCATATTTCGTAAAGATTTTGAAAAATAGATAAAATTAGTTTTTTACAGGAGCTTTATTGAGATGGAAATTTCACCATAAAACTCACCCTTTAAAGTAGACAAGTCAATGATTTTTACTAAATCCAAAAGATGTGCAACCATCACCACTATCTAATTCTGGAACATTTTCATCACCCCAAAAAGAAACCCTATATTCATTATACATATATGCCGCAACATCCCTACCCCTCCTTCCTCCAACCTCTGGCAACAGCTAATCTGCTTTCTGTCTCTATGGATTTGTCTGTTCCAGTATATTTCATTTAAATAGAATCATACAATATGTAGTCTTTGCTGTCTGTCTTCTCAACATAATGTTTTCAAGGTTCATCCACGTTGTAGTATGCACTAGTCCTTCTTTCCTTTGTATTGATGAATTATATTTCATTTTATGGATATATCACATTTCCTTTATCCATTATCAGTCGATGGACATTTGGATTGCTTCCACTTTTGACTCTTACGAACAATGCTGCTATAGGCAAGTTTGTGTGGGCACGCGCATTAGTCAGCTTGCACTGCCATAACAAAATACCAAAGACTGGGCGGCTTAAACAACAGATATTTCCTTCCTCATAGTTCTGGAAGACAGAAGTCCAAAACCAAGGTGCCAGTATGGTTGGTTTCTAGTGAGGGCTCTCTTCCTGGCTTGTGGGCAGCCACCTTCTTGCTGTGTCCTCACATGGCCGAAAAAGAGAAAGAGAGCAAGCTCCTCCAGCATCTCTTCCTATAAGGGCACTAATCTCATGATGAGGGCCGCATCCTCATGACCTTGTCTAAACTTAATTATCTCAAAAAGGGCCCATTCAGAATATAATCACATTGGGGGTTAAGTCTTCAACTTGTTAATTGGTGTGGGGAGACAGAAACATTCCATCCAGAGCTTAACCTACAAAGTCATTAGCAAATAAAATAGCTATCACTTTAAGCCAGTTATTCTGGAGAGTTTGTACAACAATAGACAGTTGATACAGAAATTGTTACAGCCAGGGGATGTGCTTCCGTAAAAAACCTTGAACACGTGCATTTTTCTCTAGGAGTGAGGAGCAGAAAGAGATTGGAAAAAGAGAAAGAAGACTGTTTAGTGGAGGGTGATAATGAGGAAATTGCTCTGGAGGCTGGAAAGAATGAAGGCCAATGTTATGTCATGGCAGAAAAGTTAATGAAACTGCCACCTGTAGTAGCTCAGAATATGGAAAAAGTACCTCAAAACTTGTGGATTTGGCTAAGGAGTTTCCAGGAAGGAATGTTGACGTCTCAGTTGTCTTCTTTAACTGTAGATAAGGTATTGCAAGAGAGAAATAAGCTAAAGAATGAACTGTTCAGTGTTTAATGAGAATTTAACGGGAATATAGAGTGCCCAAGGAAGTCTCTCCAGTCAGCAAAAGATCCTCAAAGTAAAAAATGGCTTTATGGGAAAAACACAAATACAAGGCTGCCGAAAGAACTTGGCCTCAGGGTCAAGACTAACTCAAGGATGCAGCTAAAAGTCCTTGGTAACATCTCAGAATGATAGAGGTCAGTGACTCACAGATTCTCTCATTGGGACAAAAAGACTTCTATGAATCTTAAGGGTAATGCCTCACACCATCCCACTCACAGGCCAAAGGAGAGAAGGGTCTGTCTTGAAGAAGTTTGTGAGTCCAGCTTTTCTTTAATGTATTTGACTATAATCTGATACATAGGAAACCCATAATATTTTAGGATTTTAGCTAATAAACTAGGTAACTCCAAGGTTCAATATAAGAAGAATATTAGAGAATCAAAATGTTCATGTGTGGACCCAGCCCTGATGGCCTATTGGGTGAAGTTCAGCACACTCCACTTCAGTGGCCTGGGTTCAGTTCCCAGGTGCAGAACCAGGCCACTCATCTGTCAGTGGCAATGCTGTGAAGGCAGCTCACATAGAAGAACCAAAAGAACTTACAAGTATAGACAACTATGTACTGGGGCTTTATGGGAGAAAAAAGGAAGGAAAAAGGAGGAAGATTGGCCACAGATGTTAGCTTAGGGTGAATCTTCCCCTGCCAAAAAAAAAATTTATGTGTGAAAATTTCAATTTACAAAATTGTCATAGAAGACAGACATAATCACATGATCCAATGTGGAATATATTAAAAATCTATTTTTCCCTCTGTTTCAGCTTATAATGAATAGCTTCTGGCTCTTATAGGTAACTAAATTTAATATGAACAATCTATGCATGTTTAAAAGCTTTATGCACATATCTATATGTATGTATGTGCATATCTATCTATATTTGAGTTGGCTTGTCTTTTGTCATCATGAAATTTCCAGTGTTTTGATGATGGCAAGGAAAGTAACTGATCAGGCTAAAATGAAGATTAAATCTACACAAAGCAACTGCTTTAGTAATCCCATACTAACAAGTTAACTTCATTGTCCTGTTTTTCTCTCTGACTGCCATAACTTGCTCTGTAAGAGACAAATCATCATTTAGACAGGTATGTATTTATACCAAGTAAACAGAAAGTAAAAAGTTGATATAGAGGTCAGCCATTATGGACATTACCTGTTGAACCATATGTGGTTTAGAGTCGACAGTGTCAAAACACACCTGGAATGTTATACATAGAACATGATCCCCTATCTGTCATATATTTGACACAGGCACACTGATTTTAAATAATATCTTCAGCTTTACTAAAAAATAAGGCAAAAATTTCAATGACTGGGTCTAATTAAAAAAATGACATTTCTAATCATTTGACAGTTTCCTTCCATAATCTTATCATCACAGCTATAAAACAGCATTTTAAATTTCCAAGGTACAAGCATACTGTTCTTGCTTTCACTTCTTTATATACTCTCACCTATGTTAAATGATATTATAGGGTAGTTCCTTTCAACTCCTATTATCCATAAATACACACGTTACATGGAAGTGTTGGATCTACCTTTTGGATTCAATAAGTGAGAGGTTCATTTTTTGGCGACATCTTTGGGCATCCTTCCACTATGTCAGAACTGTTTAGCCTCTGTAAACGTATGGCACTTCATGTGTTGAGGTGGTGAGCGATGCCTGGATGCGTGTATTCACACACACTTGTAGAAAGAGAAAAGTGGTTGGGGGAAAGAAAAAGAAATATTTTCTATTAGATGGTCAATATACTTTATTCTTTTTTAAGCTATTCCACAGCATATTGGAACCAAAGCAGCCCCAACTTCAGAAGTTCATCTTCATCACTCATCTCCGCAGGGCACATTAAAGTGCCAAAATTTGTCAAATTCCTTTCTGTGCAAGGCCACTGTTGTTCCCTTATTAGAATCTGTAGCTTGTCAGAAACATTTAATAACCTAAGTGGAACACCCTCTCCTTATAAATCAACTAAAAATTCTCAGCTTATATTTCAATTCCATTTCCAGGCAAGCTTCTGCTAGCCCCTGCTTCCCTCCTCTTCGAGGAACACATGATTTTTTTCTTTCTGAAGCATGTGGCTGACATTATAGCTTGCCCCTCGGGGAGGGTAATTTGCTCATTGTGGATTAGTCGCCTTCAGCAGGTAAGTCTCACCTGGGTCACATCCTTTAAGGGTATAGCCATGGACAGCATTGCCTGAAAACTTTCACTGGAATGTGCAAAATTCTGCCCTGGCTTGTCTTGCTTTATGTTGTACTTTCTTTCCAGGGCCAATTTCCTCTCAGAAGTTAACACTATTATGACTATATCAATACCTTTTTTGCATTTTATTTCAGCCTTTTTTTGGTTTTCCACGAAGCCCATCAGACAAGCTGTACCTAGAGGAATGCAAACTGGCATTCTGGAAATTTCTAACTCAATTATGACACAAAACCTCTAGAGAAGTTGTACTTAATCTGTCCAGCCTAATGTCTACATAAATTGAATAAACTGGATAATTAGTAAATATGTGCATATGGTTGGGTAGGAGGAGGATTCTTGATGTCACATGGAGAGTATGAACCTAAAATAAGAAATTTGGGCTGTCTGGCCAACAAAATATAAAATATTTGGTATCCTATAATCTGCTTGGTTTAATATCATGTACCTCAGGTAGAAGCTAAATTTTATTGTAAAGTATCTTGCTGTGTTCTGGCACATTTTGACCTTGAAAAAAAATCTCTCTCAACCAGTAGTATCACCAAGAAACAAGTGTTACCATAAATGACTCTCCTCACACTCAATGGTAGTTTAAATGATTAAAGATCATACAGGTTTTTCTTTTTTTATTATCTCTACATGATTGTCTATGGCTTTCCCTCTACATTAATTTCCCATTCTCATTCATCATTCCATTATTCACCATCACATAGAATCCATTACTCAACTGAATCTGATGTGGTGTCCTTGTTAAAGCACCCTAAAAAAGATGGTCTCTATCTCCTGGATGGAATCATTTGAAAAGCAACATGGAAGTGAAAAATATTGTGCAACTACAGGCTTTTTGCTACTTGAATTGGGAGTAATTTGTGAATGATGGGAGAATACAAAGTAGTTTCTGGCAGGAAAGCATTTTACAATAAATTAAAACTAAAAAGTACATGAAAAAGCAAAGTTTTAAAATTTATGGGCCAATAAATTAGAATTATCCAATACATTTGCCTAAATTAGTCAGATTAACTAATTTCTAAAATTCTTTAATACTTTTCATGAAAGTTTTATGTCATAATATATTTATAACCCCTGATGTCACAATATGTCTCTCTTGTGCCAGGCGTAGCATTACGTTTATTGAGTGGTTATGAAAATCCCTTTATAAGTCAAGTAAAAAAACATACCTATATAGTTACCAAGCTGTTTACTTTCCAAAATAAGAGGTAAACTCATTTCAACTGTAATTTTGTGATTGCTGTTTCCTTAGATGAATATTCAAAATTCCTTAAAGAACGATAACCAGAAAAATATTTTTTTCAAGACTTAGTATGGTAGCCAGCATCCAAGATGTCCTCCAATGATCTCTGTCTCCTTGGATGCATGCAAATGCTTCCCGGAGCAATTCAAAGTGGGAGAAGAACTGAATGGACTGTTGCCGACTTTGAAGAGAGAGGAAGGGAAACATGAGACAAAGAATATGGGCAGCCTGTAGAATCCGGGAATGGGTTACCCAAAAGCTAACAAGGAAATGGGAATATCGGTACTATAACTGCAAGAAATTGAATTTGCCAACAGCTGGAAGGAGCAAAGAAGGGTTTCTCCTCTACAGTCTTCAGAAAGGAACACAGCTCTGCCGACACGTTGATCTTAGCCTTGTGCAATCCATGTCAGACTTCTGACCTACAGAACTGTAAGATAAATTTGTGTTGTTTTAGGCCACTGAGTCTGTAGTAATTTATTATAGCAGTGATAGAAAACTGATATAAGCAATTTTTGCATGTGGGAGGGAAGTGAATGCCTGAGTACTAGATGGTAGACTGTGGTAGCCAGCCTCCAAGATGGCCCCCAATGATTACTGCCTCTTGGTATTCACACCTTTGTATAATCCTCTCCCAGAGTGTACCAGAGATGATCTGTGTAACCAATAAAATATGACAGAGTAACGGTACATTACTGTGTTGATTACTGACTGCCTCTCAATTCCAAATTCACCTTTTTTGCCTGCTCTGTGGAAACGGATACGAGCCCTGTCAAGTGTTCTTCCTTTGCCCCCGGTGCTATGTTAAGCTTTGTCAATAGAGGGCACCATATAGACCTTGCAGGGGGAAAAGGTTTTCACTTCCCGGTTGCAGTGGGCTCACTTGGCAGACCCCTGAAGCACTTGTGGTTCACCAGCTTCCATCTCCTGCAGTAAGACCAGCTTTTCCAGGACCAAGCTCCTGAAATGTGGGTGGCTTTTGAGTGTCTCTAGTGAGATGGAACCCGTGAAGAGCTTTCTCCAGAACTTTCAAGGGTAGATTTTCCAGCAAGTTGCAGAGAGTAGATTTCTGGCAAGTTCCATAACGGCAATGGCATGGAGACTTGTCTGACATTCAGTAGAGTCATGGTCATACCCTCTGCAACAAGATGGCTATCTCATCCCTGGGGAGGGGTCTTTTCCATGAATGTTCTCTCAACCCTACAGCTAACACTTGTTCCTTATTTCTTCCATTACTATATTTTTTAGAGTTCTTTTTAGCTTCTCTCTCATTATCCCAATCCCCTATTATCACCAATCACCTTTTATATTAAACTTTCCCTATTCAAATTGCCATGTAGTTTCTCTCTCCTGACTGGACCCAGACCCAGTCACTTCTGTATTGGGTTATAAAAAACACTGTGGCTCTGTCTTGTCACACGTTCTCTGACCATGGGCTTTGGAGAAATCTAGCCGCGACCTGAGCAGCAGTTGGAGAGGTCCGTGAAGCAAGGAACTGAAGCCCCTGGCCAACAGCCACATGAGGGACCTTGAAAGTGGATGCTCCAGCCCAGTCAAGCCTTCAGATGAGACTGCAGCAGCATTGGCCGACATCTTGACTGTAGCTGCCTGAGAAACTCTGACCCAGAGCTACCCAGTTAAGCTGCTTGCAGATTTCTGGCCTCAGAAATTAAGTGAGATAATACAAGTTTGTGGTTTTAAGCCACTAAGTTTTGGGATAGTGTGTTAGGTAGCTGTAGATAACTAAGACACTTGGCTTAAGGCTTATTTTAAAAATAAATTATTTTCATACAAAATATTTACAATGAAACCTCTTTGTAATCAAGAATTTTGATCAGTCAAGAGAGCATCCTTATTCCACAACATGCGAAAATTGGACTCAGAGGGCTTATGTAACATCGTGTGAAGGCCAAACGTTCTGTGAGAGGGCAGCCAAAGTGTGACCAGAAGAAGTACTTTACTCCAACGAGCTTCCATCTCTCAAATTATGACTAATACCATCTACCTCAGATAGCCATTAGTGTGAATTAAGTGGGGTAATGAATGTAAGAAACTTAATAAAGCGTTTGGCACAGAGTAGACACTATTAGAATTAATACAATAAAACTTTAATCCACATAGAGAATTAGGATAATTCATAGCAGTATATTTAATCCAAAACATATACTTTTATGGACTCACCTTCCAAGCATGCTATGCCAGAACTTCGTCACCGTACCGTATTAACTGCTCGTTTATTTAATTATAATTCCCACTAGACTATAAACTTCATGAAGGCAGATATTATGTTCCTCTTATTCATGATTGTAGCCTCAACAACTAAAACAATATAATAGTTCTAGTCGGATAACAGTATCTTCAAGTAAATGAGGGCACTATGACAAACAATAACATTCCTAAAGAAATTTTACTTAAAACTATCTTTGGCAGCGTTGAACTAAATTTAAAATCCTGGCTGTCTAAATATTATTAATATTAAATATTTTTAATTCCATCCAATTCTTTGATAGAGAATACCACTACAAATACACTTTATAATGTTTATGTAAATTCAGTGCAATAACACTGTGTCCTATAACAAAATTTCAGACCTCTTCCCACAATAATCCATAATTTAAGAAACTTTCTGTAGTACATTGCTTGCATTTTGTAATTCTTTAGCCCTTAATGACAAGATTGGACATTTTTTTTACCAATAATTTTCATCATAACAATTACTGATATTCTAGAACAATACTCTTTTGATTGACAGTTTCTCTCCTCACTACTGCCTACGAAGTAGGTGGCTAATGATGTCACCTCTTTCATCACATGGAATTTAGTACATTCAGAGTCAAGGACGATGTGTTCCATATTTACAATGAAATTATGGTTTCCTCATCAAAAGGCAAATCCTTCATTTCAAAAATTTAAATGCCCTTAAAGTAGAATTCCAGATGGCTAAATTTAGTTACTGAAGGAAGTCTAATTCAGGAACAGTTTCTGGCACCAGTCCCGAAACATTTTCATTTGATTATGGATTGAATATATTTTCATTCATTTTAAACTCGTGCCTCTCTGTATGTTGTTCTGAGATAGGCAGACTCATGTTGGTAGACAAATTGGCCTCAAAAAATATGCCACTCTGCTTAAATGATCTATTTCTGTTGACATACTGGAAAGATGGCCTCACACTTGCTGACGAGTTTTCAGTTACCAAGGTCACATAGGTCCATGGTAAAATGTACATAGGTAGTGTTTTGCTTCGTAACAAATGGAGATGGCAGCATTACAACAGGTGAGCAACAATTCACAGAGACTGCAAAGGCTAGAACATACAGATCACAGGGAACTCTCTGCTATGGCTTGGTATGTTTTATTTTTCTTATCTTTATTTTTCTTGGTTTCTTTTGTTTTTGCCACGTTTGTCTTAATTTTTTAAATCTTTTTTGTGCATCTTCATCCCAGCTTTACGTTGAAAATAATTGTCAAAAGTTTATCTTGGTGCCAGTCCCATGGCATAGCCGTTAAGTTCAGCACGCTCTGCTTTGACGGCCCGGGTTCACGGGTTCAGATCCCAGGCACTGACTTATACCACTCGTCAGCCATGCTGTGGTGGCAAGCCACATACAAAATAGAGGAAGATTGGCACAGATGTTAGCACAGGGCTAATCTTCCTCAAGTAAAAAAGGAGAAAAATTGGCAACAGATGTTAGCTCAGGGCCAGTCTTCCTCAGCAAAAACAAAACAAAAGTTTATCTCTTCACTAGTCATTACCATTCATGAATTATTTCAGATTATGCTTAAGCTTTTTAAGGTAGGTTTGCCCTATTTCCTAGAATTGCTTCTTTGTGCACAAAGATCCTCTCCCTAACCTGTTGGAATGGGCTCATCTTTAAGGACCAACTTGGATGCAACTTTCTCTCAGAAATCTTCTCTGACCCCTCAGCTGGGTCTTCCAACTTTGAACTTCTGTAACTTACTAATTCTATTTGTCCCTTTCAAATTCACCACTAGGGTTCTACACTGCAGGCTACTTTTACCCATTGGCATAAGTTTATCACACTCCCACCCCCAGCAACCATACAGTGCGTTCCATGTGGTAAAGGCCATGCCTGACCGACCATTGCACCCCTAATACATATTGCACAGGTCTCTTGCATACACCTGTGTGAGGTACGTAATGTGCTATATTTTATCTCACGTGGCCTCTACCTTAATATTGCTGCTGATAATCCTCTTTCTTCTCTCCCTCTCCAAGCTTTTTGGCGTGAGATTCCTTCTGGTACAGAAAAATATTGAAAAATGACTTCAGTGACTTAAATTTAAATTTTATATTTATATCACATTTTTCACTTTTGATTTTTTGTTATAATTTTAATTTTTGTTTCTCAGATTTTCTCTATATCTATGCAAAATTAATATCTCCTCTAGCCAACAAACAGAAAAGAATAAAATTTGCTATAAAACTGATTAACTGAACTGTCTCTCTAAAAAATGGTTCCAGGCACAACTTGAACGACAAACCCCAATTCAAATTTGGATGCAGATTCTGCTTAGAACAGTGCTTGTCAACAAATGCAGCTAATTTTTTTTTCCCCAGGTACTTGTGAATAGTTTTTAGACCAAACGTTTTGATTGACAGTGAAAGGGTATCTAGCTTATTCTGCCGTATCTTTAGCATCATCTAGAGTCCCCTTGAGACAACGAGTAAAGACACTGGGGAGAGCAACAGTTTTGTGAAATTTGACAATGTTTTCCTAGGGCTCATCTGCACTTATTAGCTTTTTAAAAATTCCCTGAGAATTAAAAATCAAGAACTTGCTGCTAAAGTATTAATTATCTTCCAAGAATCTATCTTGTGCCCAAGGAAAAATGTTACAATATTTTTTATTTCCCTTGTCAACGTCTTACGAATAAATACGTTGACTTTGACGTTCAAGAATTGAATAGGCATCCAGTACCTCACCTTCTTGGACTAAGATTTTTTCCTAAACAAAATATTATGCAAGGAATTTCTCCATGATAATTTATCTATCTGCTCCCCAAGTTGTATGTTCTCAAAACACTCCATTAAACATGACTTTTAATAAAGTGGCTGGCCTAAATTTGCACAACCCAAGCAAAGTTCACAAAACATTTTGCAAACTCTGTTTAATTAAACACAAAACTATACCTTTGCTTTACATATAATGATCCTAATTTCTTAACGACAATTTTTAATGAGTTTGCACTTTGCTATACCCCTCATATATTTTCCTCCCCTTCCAGGCACAGGTGATGAAATTGTGACCAACATTATGAAAGTGGATCACAATTATTTCCTTAATCAAAACAAACCAAGCCTTATGCCATAGGTGTGGAAATCCATATTGCTATGCTATCCGATTGTAGTCATATTTTGTAATCAGCACTTTTGGCCAAACACATGGTGTAAATTATATGGAAAAATGAGAAGGCATGTTCTGTCTCATGCCGTTGCCAGGTATGTTTCATATTTAGATATAAACAATGAGAGAAATTCCAATTTCACAACAGTTGAGTCATTTCTGCCACTGTGATACTTGAAGTTTATTTGTAATTTCTCATGATTTTATTAATAGCAAGGCTGTTCTCTTGTTTGAGATTGTTTTTTGCACCTAAGTTATTACACTCCCACCATGTTACCCTTACTTACTTCATTCGTTACTAAGCAATAATTCAAAAGAAGCCTCTCCCAGAAAGAAACTCAAACTCAAATACTTATCAAATGCCTTCTATGCCCAAAGCAAGGAGGGAGCTGGGGAAAAAATACAATATAAGACATGATCATGAATTGCTGTTATCTCCTATACTTCTCATCTAAAATCTAGGATTCCTGTGGGTTACTACCTATGACGTCTCAGAGCAATATCCTAAATGCCACCAATAGAAACATCGTTTGCAGCTCTACTGCAGAGCTAAATTGCTTCTCTTTCCTCTACAATTAATGTTAGGGGTTGAGGTCTTTAAGATGACATCTAAATGAGTGGAAGAATTGCCTAACAGTCCAATAGAATCTTCGGATTTCTACATTAAAGTACTAAAATATATTGGAGCGAAGTCTCTTCTATATGTTGAAAACAACATGGAGGAAACATTTTAAGAATATATTCACCGGGGCTGGCCCCGTGGCCGAGTGGTTAAGTTTGCGCGCTCCGCTGCAGGCAGCCCAGTGTTTCGTTGGTTCGCATCCTGGGCGCGGACATGGCACTGCTCATCAGACCACGCTGAGGCAGCGTCCCACATGTCACAACTAGAAGAACCCACAACGAAGAATATACAACTATGTACCGGGGGGCTTTGGGGAGAAAAAGGAAATAATAAAATCTTTAAAAAAAAAAAAAAGCATATATATTAACCTTGGTCATTCCCATTTTTCTAGTCTTTGTGTCAAACACTGATTTATGGCTCTCCAAATCTTTGAGGAAGGGGAGTCACAACGGTTTAAAAGAATGAATATCCATAAAATAGCGATCACTATTTCTCTTCAGCATTTCCAACGGAAGTCCCCGTGTGAGTAAATATTCTAAATGCCATCATGAAAACAGTCCATTCATGGTGCTGATATAAAAGATTGAAATTTTTATATGGTTATTTCTCTGCTTTATTCTCTAACTCGTTTCTAGTCTAGAAAATATATCTATTACTGTACAATCTTTCAAATTACATTCTTATTTTAATAATAATCACAAATTAATGACATGTAGTCACACATCCATTTTCTTGAAGGAAAATAACCATATGCTTCAATAACTAAAACTCCTATTTCCACAAACTAATTAAAAGGCCTTGTGGTACAGTAATCAGAAAAACAGGTGTTTCATTTAGTTTCTCTCCCTTCAAGGTTGAAGAGTTGCAATTCAGACTTCCCCGTGATTCCTTTAAAGTCAAGGGAAGTCACATAGCACCACACCGCCTATCACACGACAATATCCCTCTGTCCCACCCCAGGATTCTGACAGAATATAAATCAAGAGAAGAAAGCAAACTGGTTTTCCACTGCAATATGTTAAATTATGCGTGGGATTTTTCACAATAGATTTTGGCAATTTTAGCTCCACAAAAAAAAAAAAAAGGCTCAAATCCTATTTACTTTCCTCTCTGAGAGATTGAGCACATATATATATTTTTTAATCTTTGAAGAGATGTGGCCCGCTATAGGAGATATCTTCCATTCTTCTTTCCCTGAATGTAATCATCTTATCAAAACCACATCTCTGGGACATGTTCTTGTGAGAACACGGTGCACTACCCACAATTTTACAACGCACACAGTAACTTGGGAAAGCTTCGGCCTGATTCCTGCTGTTAATTATTTAGACTCTGACATAGTGCAATAAAACATTTCATCAAGCACTCCAGTCCAGGGAATGATAGGCATCAAAACTGTATTGGTGATGCAAAATAAATGGATCGGGGTTGAAAATAATGAGTTTGGCGGATTACATCTGTCACTGTGGATTATTATTGTTGAACATAAGAGGGCAAAGCACTACAAAAATAAAGCTTGTCTTCTCTAGTTAAAGGTGAGACAGCTAACTCTAATGAGGGACAGAAATTCAAGTGTGAGTTATTAATTATGCACACAAAAGGTTTATCTGTTTGCCCAATCTTACATTTTTGTTATGTATAGAACTATAGAACAAAAAGTCCCCATTGCTAAAGCTGCTGCAAGTTCATAGTGGCTCTTGCCAGAAACTGGAGAGGACATTCCATTTGACCATGCAGGAAAAAAAACAACCTTGAACACATGACTAGGCAATAGCAGGCCCGGATTCTGACACTGATTCTTGTACCTATTTGCTCTGTGACACACGTGACTTACCTCTGGGACTCAGATTCATCATCTGTAAAAGAAGAGCCTTGAACTAAACTGTCTTTAAATTCAATGCTAGCTTCAAAACATTCCTTGATTCTTTTTTTTTAATTTTCTTATGAGGAACATTTGCCCTGAGCTAACATCCATGGCCAAGCTTCCTCTTTTTGCTTGAGGAAGAGTGGCCCTGAGCTAACATCTGTGCCAATCTTCCTCTATTTTGTGTATGCGGGATGCAACCACAGCATGGCTTGGTGACTGGTATGTAGGTTTGCGCCTGGGATCCAAACTGGCGAACCCTAGGTTGCCAAAGTGGAACGCATGAACTTAGCCACTATGCCATTAGGCCAGCCCAGGTAAATTTTTTTTTAATTGAGTGAACTTGGTAGTCTTTCCTTTCTGTAAGCAGCAAGCTTGGTGGAGAACTTACTTGGAAAATAATCACAGTTGTCTTTCTTAGCAATGTAAATGACAGGGAAGTGGATGCCCCTGACTCAGGAGAAAGTATAACAGAATATTTTATTTCACTAGGCAATGTTGCCCAATCAGAGCAGAGGGAGAGGAAGGTTGGAGCTGGGTCAATTTGCACAAAGAGACTTCTAAAAAAGTAAGAATAACAACCCACACCGTTCAATCTGGCAGATTTTGAAGTTAGCACAACCTGGTTGAATAGATTTTGAGGATAACTTCTCCCAAGTTCCCCTGACAGAAAAGGACACCAATATCCCCAGAGTGGAGAATCCAGGCTGTTGATCAGGGCTCAACATAGGCGTAAGTCTGGTGGAGGAGTTGTGGGAGAGGGGGCTTGTACCATTTTACTGTTGTGTCTTTCTGGACCTTCCTCCCTATTCACCCTGTCTCACTGTTGTGCTCTTGTGAGGAGTAACCATCACGGGACTATGAGCTACAAGAGCATTCCTGCAGTACTGGGAAGAATCCAGAACACTGAGGATCAGCTCAGCAGGTGAAAAGCAGCTACCTGAGGGCACTGAATGAGGTGTCAAAGCAGCATTTAAAAAATGGTCCCAGTGGACCATCCAGAGCTTCCAGTTCTCTCCTCCCCCAGACGTGTGGAAGTGATGCCTGCCTATTTGGACCTATTTGGAGTCACAGAAGAGGCTGAGTAATGAGCTTCCTGTTAATAAGGTCAAGTTGCATTTCAAAAGATTCATTGGAAGAAGAAAAGGTTTAATGCGAAGAATTTGTAACAGAAGTTGGTGAGCCAAGTCAATTGGCTTCATCTTTAACTTTTTTATAAATAGTAAGTAATACATTTTCAGTGCGCAAAACTTAGAGACTCTAGACAAACAAAAAGAAAAATCAATAGTAACCTCCTTGTTCACAAATAACTACCGCTAAAATCTTGAGTATCCATGCTAGATACAACTCTATCTTTATAAAAATGGGGTCACATTGCTTTGTTTGCTCAGTAAAATACTGTAAACATTTTACCATGTATTTAACAATTCTGCAATGTAACTTTAAGGGATTTATTATACTCCATAACACAGTTCGCCATCATTTGGTGAGCATTTTTTATTGTTGGAAATTCAAATTATTTCCAGTTTTTAAAAATAATGCTAAAAATGAATATCCTTGAACATGACTCTTTACACATATCTCTGATTAGTTCACTAAAAAGGAATTGTTGGATTAAAGTGTAATATCTTGTAACTTTCTATAAGAAAATGTAATCGATACTTTCTCCCTAATAATAAGAGATCCTGTGGTGTAATAAATCTGCAATGTGAACCTACTCAAACAGACTTGAGAAAAGTACAAAAATAATTGGAAAAGGAATATGGCCCCTTTGAAAGAAACCAAGTTATGAAGTTGACAAGGAAACCAGAGAGTATTTGAAGAGTTTTTGGGGAGCTATCGGAATGGGAAAAGAAATTTTTTTTTCAGTAAAGAAATAAGCATGGAGGAAAATGAAAAATAGAAATATTTGTACCTTAGTAGAAAATGTAAAATAATGGAAATTTACATTGCCTACATATAATCCAAAAAAGTAATATTTCTCTTTCTACTTCTTCTCATAGAAGAAAAAGCATGAAAACATTTGTAACTGAGGAGTTAGAACAAAGGTCAATGCCATCATCTTAAATAAGCTTCACAAATCAAACATGGAAAGAGATTACTGGTGAGTGACAGGAACAGAAACTATTGACGTCGAGGAAAAGATTTTGGGGAGGAGTTGTTGATGCTAAGACTCTCTGAAGCAGCAAAGCCTTGCACTGCTTTATCCACTTCCCAATATGGTGTGACGATCAGGTAACACGTGGGGTAATTTTTCTCAAATCACAGAGAAAAGCTGGGGTCTATAAAGGAAGTAGTAGGTAGGTACAAAGCAGGAAGTAAACTATGTAATTGTCTGTATGTACCTAATTGTATTAATGTCTTCAAATTATATTCTAAATTGTAACCTTGAATGAATATAACATTTACATTAACACTGCTCGTGTTAAGTTATTTAAATGGAGTTGTAGTTTATGAATGGAAAATCGTGCTATAATTAGTCACACAAATAGGCATATCCAACTGAAGCCTTGCTCTTGGGCCCATGATGACATAGCTTATGGTTGCACCGTGGATATATATGTGGAAGAAATAACAATAACAATGCATTGTCAAAGGTAAAGTAAAATGGAAGCCTGCCCGGTGGCACAATGGTTAAGTTTGCATGATCCTACTCGGCGGCCCAGGGTTGCCAGCTCGGATCACAGGCACAGACCTACGCACGGCTTATCAAGCCATGCTGTGGCAGGCATCCCACATATAAAATAGAGGAAGATGAGCACAGATGTTAGCTCAAGGCCAACCTTCCTCAGCACAAAGAGGAGGGTTGGTGGCGGATGTTAGCTCAAGGCTAATCTTCCTCAAAAAAAAAAATTAAATAAATAAAATAAAATAAAGTATATTATATAATTATCATTTAGCTTTTTTCTTTTGCATCAAGAAAATGTTTTGTTGTAACAAAGGAAGTGGGAAAATATTAGGTAGGAATATTACGCCCGTGTTAAGATATAAGAAATTCCCCTAAAAAAAACAGCCTTTGCCTGTTACTCAATAGTGTGGCTACAAGTCCCTTGTTTAGAACTAACTTCAACATCAGTTATTATTTTCATTTCTATAGATCACAGAAGAATTAAAGTTCGAGACAGAAGGAGCCAAAGGGGCAAGACTCTCCCCTCGAATAATCTTGACTTCATTTGGTTTAAGAAAAAGAATTAAATACCTTTCCCTAGCAAAAAAAGAAACGCTCAAAACTGTGTCATTGCTATGAATTCCCAGGCAACCACAAAAGCCAGAATTATACTCCCTTTCCACACAAATCTGTAAAAAAAAGAGCTTTTTCCAATGTACCCACCTCCTCTTCCATCCTCCCACACACAAACACACAATCACAACCATGATGTCTGTCATCCCTTGTGTCCTGCAAAAAATTGTCTGGAAAGAAAGAGCAGATCACCATAAGACGCGTGCGTTAGAGGGGAGCAGGGGCTGGGGAAGAGCTGAGTCCTTTCCTACCGCCTTCGCTGCCTGAGATAACGCGTCAGCCCTGAACTTGTCCTCAGAGAATGCCAGTATGGGGGCCAGGAAGAATATGCGGCCAGACTGCCTTTAAGATCTAATGGCAATGCAGATACGCTCCAATATAAACAAGCCCATGAGTATTTTTGAGCTGCTCAGACAGAAACAAAAACTACTGGATGAAACACTGCTTACCAAGGACAACCAAAACGAGGAACCTAAGAAACACAAAATAAGATTTTAAAGGTAAAAAAAAAAGTGCTTGATAATTAAACACCTGAGACATTGCTACTGCAGGGCAAAATATAAATATATGTATATATGCCTATGTATAACAATAATCAACGTAATAAAAGTAAGATGAGCAACAAAATGATGAAGGCTTTGAGCGAAGATGGTCAGCTGATATGCTTTGAAATTGAAACATAATTTAAAAATATCATGGCTCTTAACTTTTCATCATATTTGTTTCTAAATAGTAAATGACATTCCGGGCACTAATATCCCTTGTGAAACAAATCTGACTTTTAGGAATTTCTGTATCCAATGCAATGAAGGTAAAATTAAAAACTGTTTCGGGGCTGGCCCCGTGGCCGAGCGGTTGGGTTCGCGGGCTCCGCTGCAGGCGGCCCAGTGTTTCGTTGGTTTGCATCCTGGGCGCGGACATAACACTGCTCATCAAACCACGCTGAGGCAGCGTCCACATGCCACAACTAGAAGGACCCACAACAAAGAATATACAACTATGTACTGGGGGGCTTTGGGGAGAAAAAGGAAAAAATAAAATCTTTAAAAAAAAAAAACTGTTTCAAAAATAGCACGTATATTCTGATCTCATTGGTATAAAACTGTTTCTGGCTATCTATTGATCTACTTATCTCCCTTTGTCAAGGTGTATAATTCTTATATTCTGTTCTGCAACAATTAGTCCCCCTGGTTACAGAGATGTATCTGAAATAATGCTCATTAATGCTGCCTAATTCAGGGTGGTGGGATTGGTGGTGACTGGGGTTTTTTTCTTTTTCTTTTTCACCACTTGATTTTTTAAAAATGGACAAATATATTTTATATCTATAAAAGAAGAGATAATTCTTTTTAAAAAGAAACAAAATATTAACATCTCAATAATAAGTTCTAGAAAATGTATTTGGATCCACTCTTTGTATTCCTAATTATAATCCACTTCCATATGTATTATAATACAGGTAAGCACAGATAAACATAGGGAGGTGTTAGAAGTCCTAGAAAAGCAACTGATCCAACCTTGAGAGGCAAAAGGTGTTGAAGATGGCTTCCAAAGACTGAATAGGAGTTTTCTCGATAGAGACTGATTGAGGGGAGATGTGTGAGGATGGTATTGCTGTTCCAGTGAACCGTATGTGCAAAGAGCAAGAAGTAAGGTAGCACGAGAGTTCGCAGAACTGCAAACAGTTCATACTGCTGGAGGGAAGAAGGCAAATGTGACTCAGAATGGTAAGAAATGAGGAAAGAGATGTGTACCCTGATGTCATGAAGTTTCCCGTCTACTGAGTGAAACAAGTCAACAGACAAGGATGTGCAGTGTGATAAGCACTCTGATAGGAAAAAAGCAGGGTGCTTATGGGGCTCTACAAAAAGGTCCCCTAGTCCAAACTTGGGGTCAAGAGAGGCTTCCTGGAAGAAGTGACATTTAAGCTAATCTTAAGAAGCAGTATGAATTAGTAAGAGAAGAAACCCAAAGAAGTACTCTGGTTAAGAAAAATAGAACATGAAAAGACCAGAGCAGAGCAATAGAGACTGCCACTGGGGCATCAAATGCCAGGGGTGGAGGAGGAAGCATGCATTTGATGGGGTGTGTTAGAGATGTTAGAGGTGAACACAAACAGATCAGCAGAATTTGATCCTGACTGGCCTATCGGTCAAGCAAAAGAGATTGGACTATTTTTCTGGGAGTAGCAGAGGCCATTGAGGACTGTAAGGTTTGTTTTCACTTGTAGAAAGGTCACTCCAGCTATGTGTGATTGTTAAGGACAACCGGTGGACAAGGCAGTAGCAGCAGTCAGTTAGAAGGCAGTTTCTTCCACCTGCCCACCTCCAAAACCCATGCTTCCATTCTCTGCTCTTGGAGACACAATCCAGTCCAATGCTGCAAAGAGCCCAGGCTTATAAAGAAAAATTATAGCTTGGATGGAGTGGAGCAATTCCTGCCTTGGATACCAGCAAACAGAAGCCCGCAGACTCAAGATAACACAAAGTCTTGGATGAGGAAGGAGCAGAAGATATACCTACGACTAGTAGACCAAAAAACACAAATTAATGTTGTCAGTTATCTATACAACCTAAATGTCCAGTTATCAAAAGTACTTGCAGGTACTAATTATATTTATTGTAACTCTGCTTATTCCAAAACATAAGTAATACTATTCCTCTGTGGCAAATGTTCCTAAATGTTAATGAAATCGTGAGATCAGTAACAGAAGTATGCTTTTCATCACATACACTTTTCTCTTGAATAATACATATTTTGCTGGTCTTCTTTCCAAAGCTGTGAAAACAGAAATAAGTGGACTCTTAGGAAGCAAGGCCGAGCTTCTCGGTTTTATCCAGTGATAGCACGCAGTGTCATCTAGTACCATATCTTATTGTATTTGGAGAAAATGTTATTTGATTGCCAGGAATAGGTCTAACTCAAGGCATTTCTCATCTATAAGTACAAGGCAAGTGCATTCTCTTAGAATTATGCCATCTAAAATGGCATGTCTTATTTCAATATTAATTTAATAACAAGCTATCCACAGTAATTACCTCTTTAGTTCCGCTAAACTACCTTTCCTTGTCTAGACTTGGGCCAGTGATTACTTTAAATTTGCTACAAAGAATCTACTCAATGCACAACTAAAGAGAAAGGAAGAAACCAATCCTTTTCTAGACAGATTTCTCGCAAAAAAGATCAGCTCAGGGGGGTGACATTGGGAGCATGCTGTATTCTCTAGTGGAAAGGTTACAACAGCAAGTAATGCTCTACATTTATTTAGAACTGCATACTTATCAAAGGGTTTTCACATACACAATTTCATTCCATTGGCTCGTTGAAAGGCCAAATGGAATCTAAATAACCCTCTGGCTATGCACATTTCATGTCTTTTACGTTCTGCTTATGAACAAAATAGTTTTCATGAGCTTTGTCTGCCTAAAAAGGGAGGTGAACTGGCAAGTGAAAAACATAAGATCAACCTCATGCCAGTTTCCCCATGAAGACATCATTGCCCTCAGTTGTCATGCAAAATACCATACTAGCCAACTGAACCCCATCAGTCCCTCGGGATATAGAAAGAAATTATTGACAAATAAATGTATCATTTATCTTGACGACAAGGTGTTTGAATAAGAAAATCTCTAAAACTATTCCTGCTGGACTCTCAACTCCACCAATGGGTTTAACATTTATTTAAAAAATCTTTATTAGACGTGTTTATGTAGCAGGCATAGAGTTTGACAAAGACTGTTCTAACCTTCAAGGTGTTAAGCTGTATGGTTCTCAGAATAAATCTCTTCATTTCTTACCAAAATATCCCATATTAAATCATATATTAAATACATTAACCATATATTAAAAAAAATAGGAAACCACATTTAGATTTTTTTTTCTTTTATTTTTCCGAGGAAGATTAGCCCTGAGCTAACTACTGCCAGTCCTCCTCTTTTTGCTGAGGAAGACTGGCCCTGAGCTAACATCGTGCCCATCTTCCTCTACTTTATATGTGGGACGCCTACCACAGCATGGCGTGCCAAGCAGTGCCATGTCCGCACCCGGGATCGAACCGGGAACCCCGGGGCGCCGAGAAGCGGAACGTGCGAACTTAACCGCTGCGCCACCAGGCCGGCCCATTTAGATTTTTTTAACCTGCTAAAATCTAGGACTTTGGGAGAAGTTTCCTAAATGACAGTATGTTTTTCCAAAGTGCTTAATTGCCCTCCATCTTGAATGGAAAGTACCATAGAAAGAAGTGCCATAAGGAATGTCCAGGCCAATTGTTTATGCTGTGGAAGAACACCGTTTGGCTTAGTGCATATTTGCAGCGGGCAGTTCTTCACTGGTGATGTGAAGACGTGGTTGCAAAATCGGCCCCCAGATGTTGAGCTCAGGCTTCAGGTCTAATCTAGTGAGAACGTTATCAGTGAAATCCCTATAGTGAGCACAGTCATGAAGCCACAGATATGTGGCACAGCCGAGGTGCTCTTTGAAAATGAAACAAAAGAACTCTAAGCACAGAGCCCCATGGCACCTGGACAATCTTCAGGTGCACTGTGCCCCTCCCCTGGGTGTGAACCTCTGGCTTCATTCCTTCCTGTGGCATCTCTTTATCTCTAGTTCATCTTTCATCAAGGCCTGTCGGAGGAGTATCACAATTCCTGATCGGGAAAACAATTCTTATGGAGTTAGGGAAATAAAAAAAGTTTCTGGTAATGGAAATCCCCTCCACTTTAGACCAATATTTTATTCATGCTTGGAAAATACCACTTTGTTGCTGTTTCCATTTTAATCTGCTTCAGTATTTCCTGTTTTAATTCAGAAACCAAACGTGTGACACACTAGAAGGGTCTTGGGCCAATTCCAGATAATAAAACCAGAAAGTAACAGCCAATGAACCAAAGTTGCTGTCCTTGCCAGATTCTATGCAAAATTTTAAAATGTGGATATAAATTGTATAAGGCAATTGAACTCAAGAGTTTCAGATATGATTGCTACGAAAGGCAGCCAAAGAGAGTGGTGTCCTTTCTGTGATCGGCAGCCGCGTTTACACATAGGCTGAGGGAGATACATGAATGTAGCACAGGATAATATTGTGTTGATTTTATCATAAAAGAAAGAGAATAAATTGCCTGACTTACACATCTGATTGTTTTTCCTTGTTTCTTTCCTCTTGACTTTGCAAGTGGAAGAAATGTCAGTCACCATTGTCAGTGGACCCCAAAACTCATTCAATCCCTGAGATTCTGTATCTCTGTAATAATGATAATCATAGAATTAGGGAATTTTAGAGAGAGAAGGAAACTGCATTCAAGATTGTTTATTCGGCCCCTATTCTGGTTGAGGCCCTACTGCAACGCCATTTTACAAACATACAAAGCCAACGGTAGATTTAATGACTGCTCGGAGATCACTCAATCAATCAGGATCACAGCCAGGCCTTCAGGCATCCAGGACTCTTGAATCCAAGGCAGTTCTTTTCCCTCTGGACCATGCTGATTACTCTCCTCCAGTCACCTCACCATGTGACATCCCTGGTCAGTGTGCCAACAAGACGAAAAATTGTCTTCACTCGATACACCACTTGAAATTTATTTGGAGAAAGTTTGTAAATAAATGAACAAGTTGCCTAATTGCTAGCCTGGACTAGGGACTGACCTACATGTAGAAAAGAAAGCTACGAGCCACAAATAATAAAAATGTTATTAAAATCGAAACCAGGAAACATGACCCACTGAACAATTCATCAAAAAAAATTATCAAATCAAGTGACAGGATCTTTGTCTGCTGGCCATGATGGGGAAGAGACTAGAAAAAAACTGATAGGTTTGTGGTCTTCTTAAGAAAATTCATATTTAGGCCTTCAAACTTATTTCCTCAAAATGAGTGTGTTAATAATTGTATTTAACTTTGCAGGAGGAATACTGAAATTTGTTATTAAACATCTTAAGCATTTCACATATTTCCTATTTATAAATTGCTCTCTCAAATAATATATCATGTTTCCCTGTCTATTTTTTTCAAAATTCAGCCTTACTATCTCATTCTTTCTCATTTTCAGAAATTAAAATTAATCAGCGGCAGAGTTTCTGCAATTTATAGCAAAGTACACAGTAATGAACTGCCTCCCTTTAATATCCCGGCGTATAAGGCAAGAAAAATGTAGTCAACACCCACTTCCCCACAATGGCTTACATAATTTGTCAATTACCTAAAAGCTAGTTTATAACTCTAACATCTAACACGCCAGTTTTCCTTCAGTCAGCTATATGTACTCAGAAATGCAAGCTCATTTTGATCTGTGCCTGATTAGGAAAGGTAAATGAGTTACTAAAATCATCATAATGCATCTAAAAGCCAAGTAGAAAGTCATTTTTAAAAATCATCCACAAAGATATTCTGTCCATAGGCATGGCTATTGAATTTGTTGAAACATCTGAATACTCAGGACAAACTCATTGAACATACTGCAAATTAGAACAGTTTGGGAAAACACAGAGGGTTGCAACCAGATTGTGCCAATATAGAATTATTGTAGGGTTCCACAGCTACATCTAAAGATAGGGCAATTTCCGCAGGTAGATTTAAGCCATAGAAATGGGGAGACAGAAGGGGATGGTACTTAAATTATTATGTGACTGCTTCCAGTCTGACTTTGTCTTTAACTGGTCTTCAAACCTTCAAGCTGGTAACTGGAACATGCATTCTGGATGCTAGGACCACTACTGTCGATGATCTCTACATCCACGTCTTGAATTTTGCCAGCTAGCCTCCCAGTTGCATAGCATAATCCTTCCATTAAGCACAATAAAAGTGCTGTTCTACCTTTAACTTTAGTAAAGTTAATTAATTCATTTTAATAAAAATGCCTTGGCAAACCCAGATGAAAACTCTTATATTGATGCAATCAACTACTTTTCTCTAGATAATTGCCACTTGGGCTGAGAAATTGAAAGCATTCCAATTTAAAATGCTTTTAAAGACTTCAATCAACATTCTCTCCAAAAATGAAGAAATAAAAAGCCAGAGGGAAGGATCGTGAATCTCACACTCCACTCTTAACATGGCCCAACAACACATATTTATATTACCCGGACTTGTCCTCCAAATTTGACCTGGGGTTGGCCTCTGAATTTGTACAGGGAAGGGAAAGGACAGGGGCTGCACAGTTCAGGAAAGCTAGAAACAAACTGTCTTATTAAATTACCCATATTTGCAAGCAAGCTTAAAATAACACAGATCTGCCAGCCGTCAGACCTAAGGTCTGCCACTCATATTCAGATATAATAAAACAATGCTGTAGTTTTTCCCTCATTTATTTTATTTCTTTGACTCCTCAGGCACTTGTAGACAAACTGATTAAAAGTATTCATTTCCTCTCTCAATTTGCTATAAAATCTTGTTTTGAAGCAAATGTATACTTCCCGGAAAAAAAAAAAGTAAACATTTTCTTTTTAGAAGCAGCATTTGCAGAAGTTCTGCTAATTCGCAGAAGAATTTTTAGCTACTTAAAAAACAAAACTAAGCATGTATTTATTTAGGAAATTTGGAGTCATTCGGACTTTAAAATACAAAAGAGATGTGGAGAGGTGAAGATACTTGACATGAGGTCTGTTTTCTCTATGTTCACCCTAAGCAGCTTTCGTGTCTGTTTCCATAACTGTCTCACACGGAACCTGGGTATACCAGGAGTCTAATGGAATCAGATGATTCAGTTAATCAATGTACGAAATATACACAGCTTGACCGGTTTGGTCATTTCACATAAACATATCTTTAATCAGGTTATTTTTGTTGAATTCACTACATTAATCTAGTTTATATCTCTTACTACAAGGAGAGTGAGATCAAAGCTACATAACATCGGAGCCTTATATTATCCTGTCCGGGGTTCATGGTGAGGGACACCTTAGGCAGGAAGAGTTCATTTAATGACACTGTTTTTGTACTCAAGACCTAAATCTGCTTAGAGGAGGTCCAAGCGAGACGAACCTTTAAGTCAAGATTCACTTCATAAAAAGTATAGTAAAAAGTTTATTGGGAAAAAATCTGGGGCTAAAAATGTTATTAATAGATGCTACATAATGAAATCTTTTTACTGAATCCATAATCGCAAATGATCTTAACTTGTAAGAATTGAAAACTTAACAGAACTAAATATTTCAAATTGTGATTATACTATTTGGCTCATATATAGAAAATTACCATTGGATTTTAAAATATCACCCCAAAACTGTTATAACCAAATTCATGAAGAATCTTTGGTTTATAAACCACATGCTCTCCTCATAAAAAGCCTGTGAGGGGAGGATTTTTCCCATTTTACAATCCCGCCATTTATGTATATTTCTCAAGCTCACACAGCTAATAAGAAGGTCTTTCCCACATTGTAACTATGTCTTTATGCTTTTGAGATCTGTTCCCGTAATTGCTTTTAAGCTTGGAAACAACTGTTAATGATCCTAAACATTTCTCATTTCCGTCTTTACACACCCAACATTTTGGTGATAGACACTCATTAAAGTCTCCATTAACACCCCCAGCTCCTCACCTTGCTTACTTGGGGAACTTAATCTATCTCTGTTTCAGATTCCTGTTCTGTAAGTTGAAGATGACAATAAAAACTACCTCCTATGGTTGATGTGAAAATTATATGGGATTACCTATGTCAAGAACATAGTAAGTCAAGGATTTAAGCAAACCATATTAAATGGTCACCCTTAAATCCTTAACTTCCTCCATTTTTATTTCTAAGCTAAGCTGGTCCCTCACAGAACCTGCTGTGCTTGCAGCACCTGCTGAGAGAAGTAACCCTGGGTTACCAAGGGTTGACCTTGAACAAGAGGTGGCCACTAATTGATCCAGAAGTGATCATTTTATTTAGGGACAGTCAGTCCTTGAGGTTGGTTGGTACCCACTGAGGTGGTTTTGCATAATCGTAATAATATAGTCTTTCGACCCGCTGGACTTTGACATAATGAGAAAACAGTGAGTGAATAAGACAGTTAACAGAGGAGTGGGCCACCGTGGATGAAAGCATGGATTTTCAAGACAGAGAGATCTGGGATCAAATCTGGTTCTTCCTCACTGGGGTCCTTTAGGAAGTCTCTTCATGCAGCTCAGCCTCAGTTTCCTCTTGCGTTCCCATGTCCCCTGCCCTAGTTCAAGCCATTCATTGCCCACCAAACTGGTTTCCATGCCTTCCACTTAAGCATCCCCAAACCCATCATCCACACTGCCACGAGAATGAGGTTGCCCGATCAAATGCAGGAAGCCAGTTAAATTTGAATTTCAGATAAACAACAAATAGTGTTTTCGTATAGGGATGACCATGCCCAAGCATTATTCTTTCTGATCTGAAGTTCAAATTTAACTGGGCTTCCTCTTCTTTTCCTTTATTCTGAATCTGACAACCATACACCAGTTAACCACCAAAAACATAAATCGGCCACAGTATTCCCATCTTCAAATCATCAGATGGCATTGTCTAAGTGTTCAGTTACAATATTAATCCATTTGAATAGGTTTACACAATTCTCATCAGGACACAACTACTTTTTATCTCTCTGATATCATCTTCCACCACTCCCCACTGGATTTCCTGTTATTTGGGTTTTTTTCTAAATCTGGCAACCATGTACCAGAGTTATCTACAAAAACTGTCATCACATGTATGTATATAGGTATCTAAAGATAATGGAAATTTTCCAGTTAACATTTTAGCAGTGTTCAACAAATGGTCACCCTATATTAACACATGAGTCCTTCTACACTTACAGATCTCTTTATGTTATTCACTCATCCATTCAAGAATCATTTATTCAGTGGCTAGTAAGCTAATGTGTTACGTAAAATGTGTAGAGAGACAGAGTGTGAAGGATATGGCAGAGATGAAGTAATTTGTGTGTTCAACAGTGTTCAATAGTCAGAGAAAGCAGAGTCTCTCTCTTTCTCTATCCGATTTCCTTTTTTTCCAGTACATGAGACACTTTGGAGGAATTACTCCTAGAAATGCCACAACAGCACACTAGTAGAAGATTGTCACTGGACGGAATTTTATTACAGCAGCTATTGTTCATCCTTAGAGATTTGTCAAATAGGAGCACCGTGAAGACGGTCCTTGTTGAATTGGAACTCATACTCAATGGGAAAGGCTGGTGGAAAAGCATCAGTAAAGAATTCTTCAAGCTTTAATTCACAAAAGGGACTGAACCCAAGATAATAGATGTGCACAGACCAACACTGAAAAGGGTGGAGGCAGCAGGAGTTATTCATGGGCTCTTGGTTCAGACACTAGGAAGATTCCTGCAGGTCCAAAGCAGATAGAATGAGAGTTAAGGTCACACGGTTCCCATCCTTGGGCATAATGTAGCCATTGGAATAATCAATCACCTCTAGAACTCAATGTCACCAGCATTAGTTTTTTCTTTTTTTAAAGATTGGCACCTGAGCTAACATCTGTTGCCAACATTTTTTTCCCGGAAGCCCCCCAGTACATAGTTGTATATTCTGGTTGTAGGTCCTTCTGGTTGTGCTATGCAGGATGCCACCTCAGCACTGCTTGATGAGCAGTGCCATGTCCCTGCCCAGGATCTGAACTGGTGAAACCCCGGGCCGCCAAAGCAAAGTGCGCGAACTTAACCACTGGATGGCCCCCAGTATTAGCTTTTAGAAAAGCAGTCTATGCTTAAAGAGGGCCCCAGGGCCAGCCCAGTGCTGCAGCAGTTAAGTGCGCACATACCGCTTCAATGGCCCAGGGTTCACCGGTTCAGATCCCAGGTGTGGACATGGCACCGCATGGCAAACGCCATGCTGTGGCAGGCGTCCCACATATAAAGTGGAGGAAGATGGGCATGGATGTTAGCTCAGGGCCAGTCTTCCTCAGCAAAACGAGGAGGATTGGCAGTAGATGTTAGCTCAGGGCTGATCTTTCTCAAAAAAACAAAAAAGAAAAAGAGATCCTCATTTTTTAATCCCATCCTAAAGTACACTTCCCTGGAGTGATCTATTATAAAATTTCATTATTCCTAGAACTTTGCAAATCAGCTAGTAGAGCTTTCTCCTCCATGGAGATTTGCAAAATGACTGGCTACTTTGGAAAAATCAAGAGAACTGGTAATGGGTATATGTTTGTATTCCTTAATGAATTCATAGTCAGTACACAATATATACATATTTTTTTTTTATGTGGATCTTCCTCCACTTTATATGTGGAATGCCTGCCACAGCATGGCTTGCCAAGCAGTGCCATGTCCGCACTCGGGATCCGGGCCAGCGAACCCCGGGCCGCCGAAGCAGAACATGCGCACTTAACCGCTGTGCCACCGGGCCGGCCCACAATATTTTTTAACTAGTTAACCATTCTCCTATGCCCCCTCCGCCAACCTTAATTATGATATAATTATTAATTCCCCGAGTCATTCATCCCACATTACTTCATTTCTGCTACCTCGTCTTTCAATGCTGCTGCCTATTTCTGTTGTCTTGCTGCAGACACTCCTGTCAGTAGGCCAATTACCAGCATCTACTTAGCTTTTCCTTCCGACCGAATGGACTCGTTGTTCTCCCACTGATGACAGTCTTAGAAGGCTATAGCCAAACTGGCCGTTAGCTTCTGACCTCTCTATGGTCCATCTTATTATGGTAATTGCAAGGCTGGAAGGAGCAGACGCTAGGCCAATTACACCTGCCCCTGTCCCAAATCAGGCTCGGGCTTGAATGACTCCATGGGGTAGAGAGCGCAACTGGGCTCCGCTGAACAACTTTTTCACTATTCTTGTGAAATTTGGAGACAGACATTCCTAATTATGCTTGTCATTAGGACATAATGACCTAGTATTTCTTTAAACGGCATCATTCTTTGCCAAGGAAACCAATGCCCTATATATACAATAATAACTTTACTGAGGTATTTTAAAGCAAACAAATCTTTTAAATGTGCCTCCTCAATGTACAACAAAACATAAACTGAAAACATCAAATGCTTCCCCTCACATTTTAATATTAACACTATACCTAGATGTATGTGAGTGTTTCATATTAATAAGTCTTTATAAATATTATATTTGTATATACTTAAATCTGTAAAACTATGCATAGTTAATTCTGTAAATGGATAGCTGTGTGGCATACATACATAATTATGTTAAAGAATATATATGTGCACATTATGGCTAAATGAATTCGGTTTTTTTTAACTGCATTACATAAAGCCTTAGGAGGGAGAAGCATTTACATTCATTTGAAAATTAACTGCTGCTCTTGTTGAGCATCCTAGAACACCAATGTATAATAATGTGCCCCTATTAATCTAACCTGAAATTAACTACATATATTCTTTTTTATTTTAGTTAATTCTTAATAGAAGGCTCTATTTACTTTCAAGTCCTGTATTTCCAAAAGTGCTTACCTACTTCTAAAAAATTATCCTTGAAAAATAATTTGAGAAGCAAAAATACCAGAGCTCCCAATTGGTTCAGTAATTTGTGAATCCTTATAGAGATCCCTGAGGATGCTGCTGGTTTGAAGCTCCTTTCAGGAATAGGAATTCTTGAGACTCTAAATCAAAAAGCTTCTCCATCCTTAATCCTTGTGTCACTGGTCCCCCCACCAGTTTTCTTTTTCTTTTTGAAAGATCTCCAGGTTATATTATTTTACTGAGGTATAATGACATCATATTCATTTCAGGTGTACAACATAATGATTCGATATTTGCATCTATTGTGAAATGATCACCACAATAAGTCGAGTTAAAACCAGTCTTTTTCATTGAAAGTAGCCACTTAGGTGATTCTGGAAAGAGCAAAATTGAGCTCTATCAATACCCTACTGCCTTGCATGGAAGAGTTTGTTCTCCTTTTATTTTCTTCTCTATCATCCCCAAGAGACATTAAAGCAAGGTCCTTCTCTGGACTCTGGAAACCTACCAGGATAACATAAGGTTTCCCCTCACAAAGAAATCAAAGCATGGCCTAATTCTTTTACCAGAAAGTGTCTTCACTCACGTCCGTTTGCTTCCCTCTCTACTGAGATCTATCACTGCTTTAGATCTACCGGGGGTCTGATTTCCCGAACAAGCCACAGTTGAAACTGCTTCCTCTCTCTCAGCCTGTTTCTTACACTGGGGGTGATAGCCACTACCAAAAAGTGGGTCGTTGTGAGATTTAGTGAAGTAAACATCACAATTCTTAGCCTCACACACAGTGGGAATTTTATACACGTTAGTATCCTATGAGATGTGCAGTCAAACAGACCAGAGTTCAAGTCCTGGCTATTATACTTACAAACCGTAGGAACATTGAGCCAGTCACATAACTTCTGTAAGTGTGAGTATTAAATGAGATAATGTATATAAAGTTGTTAGCACTCCCTTGACCTGCCCCCTCAAATACCTCATTGGTCCTGGCACTCTTCTTTCTTCCCTTTCCCCTTTCATCCTTTCCTTCGATAACCAAGTCATAAATCTGTATATTGTCTAAGGACCACACATAGTCCCATAATTTGCATTTCCATTTCTCTGGAGGAATATTAGTTTCTTCCTATTTCTCCTGATTGGTCTTGCCTATGTGCTACCTTACTCGTCTCCTCTATTTCCAAGGCTAAGACCTCCACTTTTGCAATTCCTGGCATCAGGTGCTTGCAGGCAATCCTTTCCGCTATCTGAGATCATCTCCACTCCCAGAGTCTTCATTCATGAATCAATATCGTCAATCACCGGGGATAATACACTTGCAGTGGCTGCTATATAAAGTCCTTGATGGAACCCCAAAAGACACTGTTGCAACTAAAAGAGGCTTTTGCCCCTGTGTTTACCCTCAGAGTCTTTGAAAGTAAACTGGAGCCCACCTAAGAAACACATCCCTTTAGAAAGCCTCTTTGACCTCTCTCCCCATCCCCAAATTTTTCCAATCCTTCCTTGTTAAAGTCCCAAGTCTGTTTGTCTTGAAATTATGAAGATGTCTTTTCAACTCCAGTCAAGCAACAATTTAGGAGTATCTCTGCTTTGGGGTTTTTATACCATCTGGAACCAAATAGGGGTAGCAAAACAGAGTTGCCCCAAACCATTGTGATCATTGAGCATATACAGCAGAGGTTCTCCAAGGGAGTGTGTCTCAGTCACCTGCAGGGCTTGTGAAAGCCCAGGTTGTTGTATCCCCTTGGAGTCTCTGGTTCCATAGACCCGGGGAGGGGCCTGAAGATGTGCATTGCTAAGAAGTTCCCAGATGATGCTGATGCTGGTCCAGGAATCTGTCTTTGTGAACTATTGATATAAAACACAAGGGCTCTTTGTTAACCGCCCTTCATCATTCTGTTTCTCAGCTCACCCTTCAAACTACCTTGGTGACTCAGAACATATGGAAGGCCATGAACCTTGCTGCTTCTAAAGAGGCTACTCTTTGGAGACTAATTGTTCCTGCCTTAAATGGCACTGATGTCTGAGCCCTGGGGTATATAAGGAGACTAGGAGGAAGAGGCAAGAAAAATTATAAAGTGTGCCTCCAATTTCATCATTCCTGCATAAGACCTCATTGATAGCAACATTTACCCAAATCGAAGTTATTTTCCTAAACCCAAATTGAAATAAACACAAAGGATAGGGAAAGAGGGGAAATCTTTTTTATAACCCAATAAAGTGCACTACAGTTTTTTCCCTCTCTTTTAAATGAACAAAATGTCGTTGCCTGGCCAAAGCTTGTCATCTGTGTTTATCTCATCTGGTTGTCTATAATTAGATTGCAAGCCCCTTTGGGCAGTAGCTGTGTCGTTGTAATCCAATTTTGTACAATGCCTGGCACAGTCTCGTAACCATAAGAGGGTGCTCAATAAATATTTATCGATGATGGTTATCTTTAATTCCTCAGGAAGCCTAGGCAATTCTAGGCCACTCTACTTAGTTGAATGATAATGGAATTGATAAACTATCATGGAAGGAAACACACGCATGGTAGATTTTTTAAAACCAACACATCATCAAATATTCAAAATGGGGAAGTAGCATTTGGGATCCTAGGGGCACTAAAGGTTTAATGTATTACTTTGTGCCAAACTTGTAAGAATAATCTGAGCACTGGAAGAAACAAAACACCATAAACTAGTGAATCTTCTGGCACTTTCCGTAAGTGATGCCAAAGTTTGCAATATTAGAGATTTTCTCTTCACCTACCGAATTTTCTAATCGGTCAAATAAATTAGGCTATAAAGTCAATATTATTTTAATTATTGGCAAGGATATTCATCAACCCCCAGATGGTGTTTCTTTGTGAATAATTATGGAAGTGACATCACTGGAAACATGATAAACATTTGGCTGATATAGTCTCTTCCATCTACAAAACGTTTCTAACCTTTACGAGTAAAGCATGACACAAGAAGTGAAATAATTGGGGACTTTTTTTCCTACATTTAAAAAAATTTTTTTAGCTGCTCCTGAAATGCTTCCGAAAACACATCTAATTAAAAGCATAGGTACGGCCAGTGAAGGAGCAGGTTCTATGTCACTTACAAGGGAAAGTGAGACAAGAAATTCTAGGGCACAGGAAAATCTGGGGAGGCTTTCTTTTTTCTACGCATGCTTAGTACAAGAAGGAGGTGTGCCCAGATGGTGCACTCAGGAAATATAATGGCTGCATTGGGCAATGCACGCTTGATGGGTAGCCCAGTCAAAGAGAATATTTGGCCATCCTTCTGATATTCTGTTGGCAAGAATTTTGGTGAGTTTGGTTTTGTGGACCTTTCCCCTACTCTTCAATGCAAATATGAGGTTAAAGAAATATATTGTGTAAGAGGTAAAAGGGTGAGAGAAGAAAGCTTGAGATTGCCCAATATGAGCTTGTCCATTCAGAACATTGTTTGGAGAAGACATAATCCATTGTTCCTTGCAGATGGCTCCTTTGGAATTCTTTGCTTGGCTCCTGAGATTCATTCACCTTGTGACCTTAAATATTTCCCTCACTACCTGGTTCCTTTGCCTTTGTGTCTTACTCTGCTCTTCTGTTGATTGAAAAATGGGTAGAAAACAGAATCCTCCAGCCATGTAGAGAATGAAGACATTTCGCCTGGATCTCTCTCACCGGAGCTAAAGTTAAAGAGTCTATTACCTTTCATCTCTTTAGCACTAAAGAAAGATTTTCTCCCCATAGCTAGGGACATGGTTTTTCAGGCTTGTTTTTTCTTGTTTGGGGTCTACCTCTGCACACAAGCAGCATATTAACATTTGGAACTGGAGAGTCAAAAGTCCATTTCATGACTTATGTGGGATTGGAATTTTGGCTTTCAGACACTGCCTTCGGTTTCTTGGAACTGTAGCTTAACATCCTAGAGGCTGAACTGCACTTTTCCTTGGGTTAATTGCTACTATATAAAAAAATAAATGAAACATGAGAATTTGTGTGCATGTCACAGAGGATAACCAGAAAAAATGACAGAGGGAATGATGTTTAGGGACTAGTATGAAATAGTTTTCCTGAAAGAAACTGCCAGTGGTCAGAAACACGCTTTCCACTTCCCCAAGTGGAGCCCAGCTCAATCAAATGAATACTGTGCTGCAAGCTAGGATGCCAAGGTGCTGAACACGTCATTAACTGATTCTATTTCCTTCTGCAAATTGCTTCATGCCCCTGATTTTCAGTTACCCCTTCTATAAAATAAGCAATTTGGCAAAGATGACTGCTGACATTCCTTCCAGTCCAAATAGTTCAGGCAAGTAGTCAATGCTCATCAAGATGCCCAAGAGTAAAGATTCTGGTCAAAATGCCTGTTTTAATTCCCTGCTCACTAAATGTACACTTGGTCTTGAGCAAGTGTATCACCTTGCTAAGCCCCAGTTTCCTCATCTAACAAATGGGGGTAATAGTCTCTACCTGAAAGAGTTATTGTGGGGTTAACCAAGATGATGCGTGTAGGGTGTCTGGCACAGAAGAAGAGCTAAATAAATCTAAACCATTATTATAATTTTGTTGTTGGCATTGCGATTATTCTCAGAGCCTAGAGCACATTATCAGAGAGTATTGTCAGTAGCAAGGGATTAAGAGCACAGGTGTGTGGCCAGACGGCCCAGGTTACTGAGGTGACCACGCGATGCGTGGCATTAAGTTGACAATTCCTATTACCTATTATTGGTCTTTCATCACTAAATGTTTTGTTGCCCTTCAGGGGAGAAGATGGGGGCTGGTAGATTTTTATTTCATCTTTATGCTTTTCTGTGCATTCCAAATTTTCTACAACGAGTAAAACAGAAGAAAAGCCCTTTTTTGTGTTATAAATACAATATCTATCCACTAGGTCATGGGTTAACCATTAATGAATTCATAAACCGCTATCTTACGGGCACAAATAATTCCTTTGTTCAGAGGAAAAGTTTGCTTTGTCCTCACTCAAGTTATTATAATGGCGAGGGCATTTGCCTTTATGAATCTTTGTTTGTAAAAATATTTTGAGGCCTCTGGGTTTCACACTATGTCTTCTCTCAGCAACCTGAAATTTCTCCCCAGAAATTGCTTTAGGATAAGACCTTGTTATACATATGATGAAAACTGAATTTCTAGGAACCTTAAGAATTGTTAGTTCAGCTAGAGACACAAAGAGACCCAGGGAACAGAGGCAGTGGCCTGCAGAGACAGGAACTGTCCTGTGTGTTTTGCCTGAACTGATCATGAATTCTGTGTTACAAGTGCAACTTCACCTTCCTGCTAATGGGGAAGGTAAAAGGCCTCAAACAATGCCCTTGAGCCCTCTAGATCAGTAACTACAATGATGGCTTCTTAGACAAGGAGGAGAAAAACAATCCTAGGCAGAAAGCCAGAATGAACACGTTTTCAAGAGGATGAGGCAAGGAGTGTCAATCGGTAGGACCGTGGAGGAAGATAGAAAACAGCAAAATGGAAGAAGAAATGATTTCCCGTGGTTAATAGGAATTTATATATATAAAACTTTGGAGTTTATACAAAATTTTACACATGTTTATGCTTATCAAACCTTCCCAGTAACGTGTGGCTAAGGACAAAGGAAAGTGAACATGTGTGTGTGTCCTGTGAGTGTTGGGGGCACAAGAAGAGAAGGAAGAATGGGTGCAGCCTGTGGGAGACCCCAGAAAGCTTGAGATTTCTTCTAAGACTGGGAATTTTATCTTAAAATGATGTTGATTTCTCATTTCTCTACAATAAAAGAATGGAACCAAACCCTGGTTGTCTGATTCTTTGCCCAATGATCTTTGGAATTGATCACACTGCCTTTTTTATGGAAAACTGTGACACTTTGCAGAAATACCATTCTTTGTCCTATTGAACACTCAATTCCACAGATGCCAGCAGTTTATGATAAAGGATGTCAGCGTCCCACGGAGAAAAAAACAAACCGTAAGAGGCAACACCCTACTGAGTGGATGGGAGATGAATATGTATAGTTCTAATGAAGCAAATTGGAAGGAATGCCATCTTACTGGAGCACGTATGCAAGCGATGACTGAAGACCTGCCAGGAATCATCAGACAATGATCACTACCCACTTCTGCTGACTCACAGAGGAACAAACGAGATAGTCATTAGCATCTATAGCATACCTCCTGAGACTTTGAAGTTCAGGTCAGGAAACAGAGACCTGAGGGCACAGGCAGTATCTTCATTTCTCTCTCATCATAGGGCTTGACTTCAGAAAAGAAGATGGAGTTTTCAACAATTAGTTGGTAGAATAAGAACCAACACCTTGTTTTCTAAATTAAGCCCTTTTAACTTATACTTACTGGAAAAAAAATTCCCATATCTATAGTAAAAGAGTCCTTTCCCATGTTAAATTGTGATTTAATGACAACATAGTGACTGGAAAGAAGAGTTTGTTTTACAAAGAACAGATGGGAAATGCCTTGTCAGAGACTCAGAGATGCCATCCCCAAACAAATTTATATTGAATTTGAGGAGCAGACAGTAAGAAATCTGGAAAAAAATAACTAAAAACAGATTTTATGGACAATATGACTGATTTGGATAAAGAGCAACACAGTGGAGAAGATGCATCTATAGAGGTGATTATCATAGGAAAATTGTCAGGAACAACATATGAATATTATACAGAGAATCTGGGAAATTGAGTAAATATGGGTTTTAAGTTTTTAAAATGGGAACTAGATATTATTTGTTCAAAAGAAAAATATCTACTAGAAAGGAAAGCATGGTGAGTTTGTACATGGCGAAGGTGTATACGTGTGTGGAAATCTACCATCTAGAAAGTGAAAGCATAGTGAAGACGATTGAGATTAGGATTCAAAATTACAGAAATACTATCATTGTGGAAGAATAAGACAGCAGGTCAGATAAATGAAGGCCATGCATCATGTTCTCTTTTTATTTTCTTTTTAATTATGAGATATTAGAACATATGTAAGTGTAGGAAACAAAGAAACCCTTTTTACCAATCACCCAAATGACAAAGATATTAACACTTTACCATGTTTGCTGCAGCTTTCATTCTTTTGTTTTTTTCTTTTTACTTCCTTCTCTTTTTTTGGATAGAGAAAGTTACAAATAATAGCAAAAGATCCACACTCCCATCCCATCCATTTTCCTCTCGCTCTAGAAGAGATAACAACAAAGGGCTATCTGTTCCATTCTTTTGATTTTTATCAAGGTATAAATTCACAGACAGCACACTTAATGGTTTACTAAGTTAAAAAACTTAAATGAAAGCATCAAATGACACACATCCTTTTACAAACATACTTTTTTTACCTGACATCGTCTTTGGCAATTATCCCTATTAATTCATGAAGATCTAGCATATTTATTTCAACTCTGTATAGTATTGCAAAAAGAAGCTTCCACCACTGATGCACAATTAGGTGTTTCTACTTTTTTTTTTGGTATTGCTTATATTTCTGCAATATACAACATTTTACATATCTCCTTCTACACATTTTCTAGAAGTTTTCTTTGGAAGATAACTAGCAGTAGAATTTAAGGTAAAAAAAATTTATGTACATCTTCCACTTAAGTAAGACTGCAGAATTGTTCTCCAAAGTGGTTTTGCTAATGCACAGCCCCCTTCAACATTTTATGAAAATCTTTTGTTACCACATCCTCAACAACCCTTGGAGTCCTCAGACTTCTACAGGGTTGCCAACGGGGTGTGTGTGAAAGAGCATCCCGTTGTTTTAGTTTAAATGTCCTTGGTTAATATAGGGATTGAGCATCATTTCATCCACTTATTGGCCATTCAGCTTTCCTCTTATTTAAGTTGTTGCTTATATTTTTCAGTTAGTAGCATGCAGAATGGCTCAAAGGTTTCCATATTTTCAAAATATTTTTTGCTTTTGGAGTCTTGCTTGAGAAATTGTTCCCTCACACAATATTATAACATCTTTAACTAGCTTTTTAAAAAACTTTGTTTTTCATATTTAGATCTTTTATCCATGAGCTAGAGATTTTTCTGTATTTGGAGAGTTGACTATCCCAGAAACACTTATTAAACAGTCTATCCATTCCTTAGTGATTTGTAATGGTCTTTGGGTCATATACAAAATACTCATTTATAATATGTATTTATATAAATATTATATATTACATACAAATTATATATAAATATATTATAGCATACTATATATAATATATGAAGCATAGTATATATGTATATAAAACTGCTTCTAGCTTCTCTATTCTTTTCGGCACGGATTCATTTGTCTTTTCCTTATTTTTAACCCTCTGAAATCAGTCATTATTGCTGTTATTGCTGCTGCTACTGTTGTTATCTTACAGTATTGTTATCATCGTTATTGATTTTATAGTCAACGCTTATTTAAATTTACCCATATGACCACCAATTTCTTTGATCAAAATTACTTATTGCATGCCAGTCCACGCCTGTTTTCTTGGTTAAATTTCTTCCCCAGGGCCAGCCCTGTGGCCCAATGGTTAAGTTTGCACGCTCTGCTTCTGCGGCCCAGGGTTTTGCCAGTTCAGATCCTGGGCGCAGACATGGCACCCACCGCTCATCAGGCCATGCTGAGGCGGTGTCCCACATGGCACAACCAGAGGCACTCACAACTAGAATCTACAACTATGTACTGGAGGGGCTTTGGGGAAAAGAATTTAAAAAAAAGAAGAATGGCAGCTCTTCTTAGCTCAGGTGCCAATCTTGAAAATAAAAGTCAAAGAAATTTCTTCTCCAAATCATTCCTAATCGGTCTTTCAGAAGAAGCATAGGAATAGTCTCTCAGTCTAAGAAAGTCTTTCTTTTCCCCCAATCTTGAACAATGGAACAGCTGGATATAGAATTTTCAGCTGATGGTAACTTTCTCTCAACTAGAAGAAGAGGTCATTCTGCTATTTTCTAGACTGTTGTTTTTGAGACGTCTGCCATCAGTATAATTGTGCTATTTTTTAGATAAGATTTTCCCCTCAAATTGCTTTTAAGATTATTTTTGGGTGTTCTACAGCTTGACCATTATATGGCTAGCGGGATTTTATATATCTTGCCGGAATTTGATGTTTCTTCATTCAAAAGATTTGTACCTCTCATCACTTTTGAAAAAAGTATCAGCCATTATCTTTTTAGATATTTGCTCTTCCCCATGCTCTATTCTATTCTTTCGAACTCCTTTTCCTATAGACACATGTCAGACCTTTTTCTATTTCCCTGTCTCTTAATTCTTAAGATTTTCTAACTCTCTCTCTTTACGCTACATTCTGGGTATTTTATTTACATCTCTCTTCCAGTTACTTGTCTCCTTAGCTACATCGAACTCACTGTTTATTTTGTCTATTGGGTATTATTTTCTATGATTATATATATTTTTCATTGCAAAAGTTCCACTTGGTTCTTTTTCAAATCTGCTTCTTTTCTTAGCGACTCATCTTTCCTTGTGTTTTCTCGTCTTGTCTCCCCTCCTTCACTTTCTGCATTTTTTTAAATTTGAACTCTTAGGTTCAGAGAGTTCAATTAACCATATGTCTCAGATGGTAATAACAGCAGCTGCCACATGTTGGGCTCCCTTTAAAGCAGACCTGAGGCAGAGATTAGACTGTAGGGACTTCATTAGGATTGTCCTTGGGTTCATCATCTGTGGAGGGGAAGAGAAGGAAGCAGGACCAGGCTGGGAGAGAAGCTGAGCTGGGTTGCCTCCCCTGGAAAGCAGAGCGAAGCTCCTCCTTCAGAGGTGTCTCCAGTGGGGACGGAAGTGAGGGCTGTACAATCTCACATGTGGGCCGCAGGCCTCCCCAGGATGGGGATGAGGCAGCTGACTCAGATGAGGCAAGTCCCGAAAGGGGCCACCAGCTGAGAGCTTCTTGTCTGCAGCTCTTCTAGCAGCTGGAGAGGAAGTCCTTCAATCTCGAAGAGTCTGGGCAGCACCTCACAGGAGCCACTGCATCTGCTAAGGGCACATGGCAAGGACTGTATATTCTCTCCACGCACCTAGGAGTTAGGTACTATGGTCAACTGCCAGTTAGAAATGAGGAAACTGAGGCACAGAGTGATTAAGTAACTTGACTAACAAAGTAACCCAGTCAATTAGGTGGCAGCACTGGGATCTAAATGGAGGCCATCTGGCTCTAAATCCTGTGTCTTCCTATTATGCTATAGTGCCTTAGGTCGTGGCCTGCTAGCACCTCAGTACAGGAGCCTGTTACTATTTTATTTTATTTTATTTTATTCTAGTTCCCACTCCTATTGTTCTCTTCTATATATAAATGGTATTGTGCTAGAGAGGGCACATTCTTCTTCTTTTTTTTTTTTTAATTTTTTTATTTTTTTCCTTTTTCTCCCCAAAGCCCCTGGGTACATAGTTGTATGTTCTTCGTTGTGGGTCCTTCTAGTTGTGGCATGTGGGACACTGCCTCGGCGTGGTCTGATGAGCAGTGCCATGTCCGCGCCCAGGATTGGAACCAATGAAACACTGGGCCGCCTGCAGTGGAGCGCGTGAACTTAACCACTCGGCCACGGGGCCAGCCCCTCTTCTTCTTTTTTTTTTTAATTCACCTCCTTTTTTTGTTTTTTGGTGAAGAAGATTGGCCCCTGAGCTAACATCCGTTGCCAATCTCCCTCTTCTTTGCTTGAGGAAGATTAGCCCTGAGCTAACATCTGTGCCAATCCTCCTCTACTTTATATGTGGGATGCTGCCACAGCATGGTTTGATGAATGGTGTGTCGGTCCATGCCCAGGATCCAAACCTGAGAACTCCAGGCCACCGAAGCAGAGCATGCAAACTTAACCACTACACCACCAGGCCAGCCCCTAATTCAACACTCTTTTTAAGACCTATACATGTTAACATATATGCCTCTACTTTACATCATCAAACTGCCCAGTAACTCATCTCTTTAAAATGTGGTGTTTTATGTCTCTTTCAGATTTGATCTTCCTATGTCAAGTTGTGGGGTTAAAGGGGTAAAATTCCTGGTTGCTGAATGTCTAGACTCTTGGTCGTGCTGGATTTGTCCTTTGTGTCTGCTTCAGTGTTTGACCGTGAGCTCGGCTTCAGTAGGATTTTGTTCTGTGCTAAGTCCCAACAGCCTGGATTGGGGAAGGTCCCTCCGGAGCTGTTTTAGGTTTGCTTCTTCCAGATGTCCCAGGAATAGCACTGCCTTTGAACCAATTTTATGTTAATTTGTCAGCTAGAAATTCAAACTCCAAACCTGCTTAAGGAACGAGACTGACATACCGATTTCTTACAAGAGAACTTTGCTCTGTCTGGAAACCAACAAGAAGTAAGAGTTTTTTCATCTTCTGACATTGAGTAAGTGTGAGCAGATTGTTTTCTAGTCTCCTTTCTCTATGTGCATAGCCCTTCAGAAATCTGGCTTGAAGCTGGGCTTCCATTAAGCTCCCTCTTCACAAGATCATCTCTGCCGCTGGTGCATGGGCGTAAAACCCAGCCCCATGGCTATTGTTGGACCAAGCTCCTCTCCTCCCAGGTTGCTCATCTGCTTAAAGAGCATGTGTAGTTCTAACATCTGGCCTCTAGGAAATCCTCGTCTTTCCTGTAAGCTCAGTCGACATCTTAAAATTGGATTGCTATATTTTACTCAGCCTTTCTAGATATCAAGCTGGAATGCTTGTCTACTAGCTTAGACTGTTGTCTAAGCCAAAAGCAAAAGTCCCCTCACCTGAACCATACGTTCTTACTGCTTGAGCTAAATAGGGTGGGAAAAGTGCAGTTCCCTCACCTACATAGCAGTGGGCTTTTGCCTTTAGCAGCTCTATTGATATTTAAGTCAAACCATAAATCTCACACTTTGAAGTATACAATTTAGTGAGCTTTATTATATTTACAGAGTTTTGCAGCCATTTCCAGAGTCAATTTTAGAGCATTTTCATCATTGCAAAAAAAACTCATACCTGTTAGCAGTCACTCCCCATTTCCAACCCTCCTAGCCCCGGGCAAGCACTAATCTACTTTTCGTCTCCATGGATTTGCCTATTCTGGACATTTCAAATAAACGGAATCATATAATATATAGCCTTTTATGACTGGCTCCTTTCACTCAACATGATGTTTCCAAGGTCTGTCCATCACTTTGCTGATCTCCCTGCCTTTGTTCTAGGCCACCTGCCACCCACCACCCAAGCCCCTGGGCATGTGGTCATTGTCAATTAAGAAATGCAAATCCAGCCATATCCTTCCCCAGCTTAATTTTTCGGATGCTTCCCTGTAGCTTACAGGACAATATCCGAATTCCATAGGGAGCATCCAGAGTTCTTCAAGATCTGGCCAACACCCACCTCTCCAGTGTCTATCTTGCCTTTTACCGCTATACAACCTCTGCTCCCAGAACACCAAGCTCCTTTCCACTCCCCAAACTAGCTCTGCTGCCTCCAGCCACAGTTTTCACAGTTCTGCATGATGCCAGGCCGTGGTAGGAATTTCACTATTACTGCTTGGTTGAATGTTAGCCTTTCCCTCCAGCTGTCTTTTAGCTTTTAGCCATAAGAGTTCCCTATAAAGCACAAATACCACGTATCATCTTATGTCAGAAGATTTTTATGATTTCTATTCCTGATATATTAGGATACACTAGTATCTTGTATCACTGGATATACTGGAATTTGGGGCCTTGGCACATACATTATCATTGTATTATTTATATATTTATGTTTGGAAATCAAGAACTATGTATTGGTCCTTAATGTATATAATTTAAGGGGGGGAGGATAATTGTCTGTCAACTAATGATAGTGACAATTAAAGAAAATTTATTTACTTTGAGTTCACTCACAATTTTACTACCTCCAGAAGCAGGCGATTCTTGACTCTTTTTAGTAAACTCCCTTGCCTGGCCTCCCCTGACGGTATCTTACATCTCACTGGAGTGTGAATCGGAGGTGAAAACTTTCTCATTTCATCAGTCACTGCTTTTACGTTGGTTTATATACAACTTTTATTTGCATCAAGTGGCTTAATACTTTCACGCTTTATTAGCTCTCTTTCACAACAGCCCCATGAACTAGATCATAAAGTTTATCAACCTTTTATAGATAAGAAAAATAATAAGCTATCCATCTACCATCAAACTACAATTAGAACTCACAGCTCCCAAAGCCTATCCATTGCTCAGTTTGCTACCTTTATGCTACATGTGATTTCTCCTTTTTTATCAGTGTGTTATTTTAAGGCGTCAATCTCCTCCTAAACAGTAATTAAAACTTGCACCCAAGAAATGCAGGGAAGTTTATGAAAAAAGTTCACTATTAAAGCTCTAAAATAGGTACAAGTTAAAAGTTATATTGGAATGGCAATTATTAAACTTCCTGAAATTCTGTGGGATATAGCTGAGCTGCCTCAAAATTTAATCATGAGCATTTCAAATGATGCAGACCATAAGGTCTTGAACTAGTTTGTTCTCTGCTTTAGAACATGTTAAGAGCCTTGAATGGTGAAGTCTGTACTTGCCTCAAATTGCCATCATATCTGATACATTCTTGCTCATAGTGTAAACCAAACGTCATTTGATTGATTGGCATACCAAATGTACGTAATACGTGATACTTGCGTCAACGTTAAAAGGGTGGTTCTAGTTAGTTGCTCAACTTCAGTTAAATATTGACAATCAAATGTTAATTTCAAAATTATTTTAAGAAAATGCAGCATACAGAGATGGCTAGCTAACAAGTTAGCAGATTGTTGAATCTTACCTTTCAATTGGGTCCGTAGTTATCCTATTTCGTATCACATTTAAAAACTCCTTCCACCAGCAAGACCTAATGGAGAAATCCTCTGGTATTTTGATTTGTGGAAGATTTACAGGAATGTCAGAAACATCTGTCTTCACACATACACACACATACACACACACAAACACACACACCCTCCATTCATCATCGTCTAATGACTGCCCCCAAGCAATTCTCTTACCCATGAACCAATGATGTTGTGAGTCAGGTAGGACTAATATTTTCACAAAACGAACCTATGTTGCCTCCAGAATTTTCATTTTTATAAAGTAGTCTTTGTGATTGTGTGCATACTCAACAGGTGACATTTGGAAAACGTGAATCATTTTCACCAAGGAAGTCCTTTGGACCAAGTTGTTTTGTTCCTTTCCAACTACAAGAATACAAATAACCGTCTGATTCGTACTTAGGCTGAGAACTGATTTTTGGTACTTGTTCCAGCTAAGATTGCTAGCTTCAGAATTTGAGCTGCTGAATCAGATGATTTGGTCTAGGGCAGCGCTGTCCAGTAGAAATATAATACAAGTTACAAATCTAAGTCACATGCATGATTTTAAATTTTCTAAGTAGCCATCTTTAAAAAGTAAAAAAGAAATATGTGACATTAGTTTTAATAACACATTTTAACACGGTATATCCAAAATATAATCATTTCAATGTGCAATAAATATAAAAATTTTTGAGACATTTTTCATACTAAGTCTATGAGACCTTGTGTGTAATATACACTTGCAAAACATGTCGACCCAGACTAGCTACTTTTCAAGTGCTCAATGGCCACCTGTACTGTACTGGGTAGCTTAGGTCTAGAGCATCTTTGCCATCTTTCTAATTAGCAGCAACCAAAAGCACTCTCATAGGCAAGATTGGTACTATATTTAATATTCCGATAGTTCTCATTACAAAAAGGTGCCTAGCCATAAATCAATGTGTTAACAACCTCAAAAACAAACCAAAAAGAAACAAAAATCTAGTCTCTCAGTTAGGCTTCAGTAATATGGTTAATCTTCCATGCTAGAAAAACCCTTGGCTGAAAGGATGGCCATCAAATCACTAATTCCATCCTTTTCTTCCCTCTCAAGCAAGCAAACAACAAGGACAATAACAACAACAAAAACCTGTCTAAGTTGTCTTGTAACCATGGCCTGGGTATCTCCATATCGTCATAGAGATACATGTCAACAACTTAAATGATAGCGCAGAGGAGAAGTGGAAAGACTTGGGTGTGATTCACCGGTCTCAGCACCCAAGGGCAGAGATTGGAAACCCAGGATATGAGCCAACACAGAGATCACAATTGGGAGGTTGATTGAATTCATTGTAGTTTGTGTGTTCTACTTTCCATCCTTTCCTCCTATACAGAAGCATTGGTCCCAAAATACATCCACTGTGCAATACAATATTCTGTGGAAGGAAAAATACTTCCTGGTTTCATGCTCCACAGCACTAAGATTGATAGGCCTGTAATTTTACCCAAAGTGGAACAACCACAAATGCTCTTCTTTTTCACATATAAATATTTAATCCCCATTAGAAACATGCTTTGCTACGTGCCACAGTCATACCTTAGCATTGTGGGTTTCACAGGTTAATTACAAATTGCTGAAAATGCAGAACCATGGAAGCCCAGCTCATTAGGTCATGGATATAAGACACTACCAAGAAAACCTGTTTTCTGCACTCCTAAACAAGGAGAAAATGGAAACCTTAGGAATTGAAGTGTTTGGGAGGTTGTGACCAGACATAAATTTGAGGTGTGGTAGAGTTTTCACTTAAGTGGGCAGTTTTATCTAATTTGAGTTGGTGTTAGGCAAGTAACTTATCTTCACTCATCTCCTCTCTCGAAACATATAAGACAAGGAAAAGAGACGGAGGAAAAATAAATTGGAAGAGAAACTTTTGAGTTAAAGAAATTGGTTGTGCCAGGTTGAGATCTAATAGAACGACACGGTGGCATCTGGCTCATCTTTGTTCCTTTTTGTACTTATATTGCTATAGAAAAAGGGCTACTAGCTACTCTGCCAATGTCAGTTTCCTTGAGTAGCAATACGTGTGTTTATTGCCCATTCTGATGGGATGGAAAAGGATGGTCTTTCTAAATATTACAATATTTGTGTGATCAAAATAGGCCCATACTTTCTTGAGTAATAAGTGCAATGCATAATGTTTGGGTGAAACTCTAGGTGACTTTAATTATATCTAAGTCTTTGATCCTTTTCATCTTAATACAAGAGATGAAGAGAAAATAAAAACCAACCTTCACAGAGAAAGATGTCTTGATAAGTCTGAACTCAGAGTCAAGATCCTTGGTTTGACAAAGGATTAGTTTCTAATTAGAAATGTAGTTTGTAAAAACAGAACTGAAATTAGGATTGTTCTAGAAATAATAAGGGCAAGCACTTATATAAGCACATGCATCAGGTACTTCTTATTATTCTAAGTGCTTTGCATTATCTTAGCTTTGATTCCTACAACAGTCCTCTGATGTAGGTACTCTTTTTTCTTCTTCTTCTAGTGATGAGAAAATGTAGGCACAAAGAGGTTAAATAACTTACTCAGGTTCACTCCGATTGTAAGGTGGAGCTGGGATTCAAAATCCCAGAGGCTGACCCTCAACTGCCTCTGTAATGTGTGGTCACCTCACCCGTCGTGAGCAGAATACAAAGTCCTTAGGTTGAAAGTCCTTTGGGTCTTCCAAATAACTTCTTCAACGCGTCCCAAATTTCTATCAGCAGAGTCCGTCCTTCCAGTAAACATAATTTCCAAGAGGCCCTAATTAAGTGCAAATATTATCAGAAAGAAATAAAATCTATCATAGCTTACATAATAGCACAAAATATTCAGCCGCTTTGATGACAACCAATTTTTAAAAATCACTTAGCTATTAGAAATGAATCCTGTGGAAATTGAATACAGGAAAGTAGGTTTCTTAGGTCAGAAGAGGGGATCCAGAAGAATATGGAATCAACATGAAGAACTCAGAGAAAAGAAAGATAAAGAAGAAATAAAGCGAGCAAGAGAAAAAATAAGATATGACACTGTCGTCATATCATATTTGGCCAAAAGTTCACTCTATCCAAAACCCCCCAGGGCGTTAAAAGCTCAAACCCAATGAAGATTAAACAAAAAATGAAAGATAACTGTTAATCTAAGCTTCCCATTTTTGCATTTCTCAATTATTTTAATTCAGCAGATATTGTAATAAAATCATAGCAAACATATTTTGAACATATATAGACCAGGCTCATTTCTAAACATTTTGCTTGAATTATTTGATTGAATCCTCACATAAATCCCAAGCAAAAGATAGTATTATTAGTCCCATTTTAGAAATGAGAAACTCAAAGCACTTGATTTTATCCTAATCTAAATTCTGCAGGGTATGCAAGATGACTTTCTTAAGGTAAAACTGAGTAGACTCAGATGGTAAATAATAATGAAAAAATTTTGAGAGCATTAAGATCCCCCATTTTTCTGTGACATCCATCTGAAATTCAATGCTTTTACGCAAGAGCCATTAACCTGCCCTTTTGACTCGCATTATTTTTAAAATAAAGAATCTTTGTATCAGAAAGCTTTGTAGGGGAGGAGAGGGGTGGGGGAAACTTTTATGGCTTGTATGTTTCTATATTCACTTTCTCTTTCCCCAGCCTTAAAAACTAATCAACAGCCAGAATTCACTTTAAAAGTTATACTTTAAAATTGAACGTGAGAGTTAATTACAATTAAACACCCTGCAATTGGTTCATGTGGATGATCAGAGACTACTTCACAGAACCTAATTCGGAGACAGATGACCCCTTGGGCTATGAGGAATGGAGATCATCTTGCAGTTCCTTCTAAAATAAGAGTTCTCCTCAGGAGGAAGCACCTTCCCTTTCAAGTTTAGCTTCCTATGGAAATTAACTCTGAGTCCTCTTGAAAATTACTACCACTGCAACATGAGATTAATTTTTTATAGGCCAACATGTTGGGCCATTACTTCAATGGTTCTTACTCTTTTTGGTATCACACACTCCACAGGGAAACCTCATTCAATTTAAGAACGAGCTCGTCAGAAAAAGGCACATAGACACATACACAAATTTCAGGAATTTATAGACCCATTGACACTATACATGCTATGTCTTCTGCAAGAAATCACATACACAGATTAAGACCAATTGAGTTAAACCAAAGTGTAGAGCAGGAAATACCAAATGTCAAGGGAATGGGGATGTGTCTTTGAGACATCTAAATTCATGGAACAAGAACATTCCTCACTCCGAGTTGGATTATACCATGAGAAACATTTATTTTAAAATCTTCATAGAACAATAGAGAGGAAATATCTCTGAAGCACCTCACCGCTGGCCTCCTCTTCATTTTACAATCATGTGTCCCTTTTCAGTGAGTCTCTCTCTTAGGAGTATATGGAAGAGAATGAATCGTGTTCACCTGTAATATAAGGGGAAAGGGATGTTGCTAATTAAGAACAGGGCAATTCAAACTTCTTCCCAGCCCTGGGGAGGAATACCCAGGTGTGCTGAGACAGATATGCTTGGAGAAAGAAAAAGAGATGCTCTCCAGTCAAACACACGGCACTGGGCCTTCTCACGTGAATTCATTTTCCCACTGGGTGACATCCTGGCAATTTCTGTTACCCAACCAATGATATAACTATGTAGATGAAGCTGAAAGCTGGGTCAGATAAAAAAAGGATGTTTAATCTAACAAAAGCAGCCTCAGTCTTTGCCGTGAAGGAGGCTGATTTAACAGGCGGTAGCAGATTAAATAGGAAGCTGAAACAGGGAGAAAAATCATATTAAACCATTAAAAAATGAAGATAGAAGAATGTCACAATGCCAATTATTTGGAGAAAAAGCACAACATTACCACAGAACTTTCAACAATAAGATAAATGATATCTACTTTCGATGTACAAAAATAGGTCCTTTGTTCTCAGTATATATTTTAAATTAAATGCTATTGTTTAATTAATAGACTGCAACTTCAAGCATTAAAGAAAAGCATAAGGTTATATGACTATTTTAGACCACAAAATTACTTCTGAGTCTCAAAAACAGGAACAGTCAATGTGTCTCAAAGTTCAGAACATAAACCACCTTTATCTGAATTACGTGGGGTACAGTATTTTTAAAAATTCAGATTCTTTGGCCCCACTGACCTACTGAATTAAAAACATAAGAGCACAGTCTAGAATCTGTATTTTAACAGCCTTCTAGGTAATAAACCTACTAAAATGAGAACTATTAATTGATACCCTTACTTGGAACACTCCAGAAATCATCGTGAGAAAGTGACTCTCCATAGAAATGCCCCTTTCCCCTCATTGCTATACAATGGATTTTTCTCCTTCATTCACTCTCCTTCCTCCTTTACCATTTGGGAGTTCTCACACTCACCCCATTCTTCACCCTACTGACAGCCCAGAATTGTTTCTGTAGGGTAAGAATACAAGTGAGGGGTGCCAGTGACAAGGAGGGGAAGGAGAGAGCTCTTCATCCCCCAATCTCACTATGGCTACTTCCACTTAATGAGATTTCCTATCCATCATCCCATCCGGCTCTCACAGTCTCCCTTCAACGCTCCATCCCATCCCCAATGTTGAAGCACCTGGATAAAGACACTGAAACCAAAAGAACTTTTTATGTCCAAAGACCCACTCATCTTTCCTCCACCTACATTTAACTGGAAAAAGAAAAAGAGAAGAGGCAGGGTGGTAGAAAAGAACTTTTTTTAAATCCTTTTTTGTTTCATCTTTAGTAAGGCGATAGTAAAATTCTAAAGGGAAGGGAAAAGATTAGAAGCAGCAGGACATAACAAAATAAAGGACAAACAAGAAATCCAATTCTTGTACCACTCAGAATAAAGAGGTGGCCGGAGAAGCCAAGCTGGAAGAAAACTGCCATCAGGGCTTCCCTTGGGAAAAGGCCCCCTGCCTCCACCTCCCAATTTCTTGCTTCATACTCCTGGCCCTGAATTCCTACTAATCATATCACAGCATCACCACACTCCATGCTTCAGCTAGCAAGATGACTTGGAAGAATTTGGAGGCCATCCAATTTGCTGCTCAGCAGGGAGTGGCAAGTTAGGAGCAGGCAGAAGCCTTCTACCAGGGTAGAAATGTTCTGCTGTCACGAGAGGATCTCTGAACCTTTTCCTACAGAGACCCCTCATCGGGATTCTAGAATTCCATTAATGGAGTCTCACAGATCAGACTCCATATGAGTTTTAAAGTCTTTTGTTAGTCAGCCTGAAAGGCAGCCATCCTTTATTCATTCACTTATTTAGATAATATTTATAAAATTAATGCCAGCTTTCTGAATAATTGAACCATTTCGTCATGACCAATTTTTATGTGTTCAGCTTCTCCAGGCTTAGAGGTCAGTGCGGCGTGCTAGAAACCGATGGGCTTTGGATGTGAAGAAACCTTCGTTCAAGTCCAGCTCTGCCACATACTAACTGCATGATTTGGAACAAGTTATTTAGCTTCACCAGCCTTAAGTTTCCACGTCTGTAAAATGAGGATGATGATATCTATTTGGAACGGGTTCTTATGAGGATTTAATTAACAAATATTTATTGAATTCTTCTACGTAGACCATGCTGCTCTGGGGAAGACCCACATTCAAACAGACAGTTATGTTACTCTGTGCTCAGTGCTCTGATGGGAGTTTGGGGGCAAATAAAGAGCTACAGAAGGCGGTGAGGGGGCTGGGGGTGGGTGAAATGGGTGAAAGGGGTCAAAAGGTACAATATTCCAGTTCCAAGATAAATAAGTCCTGGGGATGTAATGTACACCCTGGTGACTAAAGTTAACAATACCGTATTGAACATCGAAAGTTGCTAAGAGAGTAGATCTTCAAAGTTCTCATCGCAAGAAAAAAAATTGGAAATATGTATGATGATGGATGTTAACTAGACTTACTGTGGTGATCATTTCACAATGCATACAAATATCAAATCGTTGTGTTGTACACCTGAAATTAATACAGTGTCATATGTCAATTACGTCTCCACAACAACAATGAAAAGGACCACAGGAACACCCGGGAGAAAAACCAAAATTTTTCTTGGGAGGAAGGGATGCTCAGGGAAGGCTTTGCAGAGGTGATGGCATCTAAGATGATACCTAAAAAAAGGAGTCGGTGTTAGGAAAGAGGGGTGGGCTCCCGGAAGGGCTTGCCAACACAGAGGGGCCATCAAGAGCAAAACCTGGAGGCAAGCCAGAACAGGCACCATTGGAGACCCTGCAAGGAACTAGCAGACAAGAGAAGAGAGGGTGAGGTGAGGAGTGGGTGGGCGGGAAGAGATTAAACTCCAGAGGATAGAGAGGTAAGAAGTAGTCAGATCCAGGAGGGCATTTTCTGTGCCAGGCTGAGTTAGGTTCATGATAAGAAGCCATTGAGTGGTGTCATGCAGAGACGTGACACCATCAGACATTCAGTTTAGGAAGCTCACTCGAACTTAAGTGAAGATTAGCTGTCCTGCAAAGTATCTGGCACTTAGCAGTTTCCAATAACTGATAGCTGATATTCTTTTTAAATCATTTGCTTCTTATTGATTAGACTAACCCATGTGTTCTGTTTAGGGGCTATTTCTCATAGGAGTTTCTCCTTATGGACGTATTGTGTGTGCTGTTTAACTTGTCATAAGTTATGTTATTGGCATTCTGCTCATCAACAGGACTGGGGAAGCAATTCTGAATAATAGAACAGTTTAACATGTGAAAGACAGCTCCCTGACTGTTGATGTTGTTCAAATACACCAGGATTTAATGCATAGTGGCTTCTGGTTCCCCGCAGGTCTATCGTTGTAAGAACCTCCTGCAATTCAGATTTGTATTTTAAATACATGACTGTTTTCAGTAATAACCAAGACAGTTGGTTGATCACTCATTATTGTGACCTAAACCTGTCACCTTCCTTCTGCCATTCACAGATGGAGTAAAACCCCAGGGATAAGCCTCAAGCAGAATGAACCCACACAGACCCAACAGCAGGTGCAAGCTGAGGGCCTAGAAATTCCAAGGCTCTTTCTTGTCTTCATGTGACTCCAGGCAGCTTTGCTTTAGGGTCTATAGAACAGAAATGCTTTGGCTTGTAACTTTGTAAAATTTTGAAGCTAAAAAACTGAATTCTATGTACCAGGGCACCACTTATAGTATAGGTAGGAGAGAGGTGTGGTAAGGTCATTTATTTTCTCCAGTAAAGCTCAGAAGAGATGGGCTTGCATCATTGAGCATTGTGCTTCTTTGGAAAATGTTTCAGAATCACCTATTAGCTTGAAGACATTAGTCACAAACAAGAATCACCCCAAGAGAGACATATGTGAGTCACTGACAGACAGACAAGCAACAAAGTCAACAGAGGCCCACCTGTTTCCTTGTGAATCACTCCACAATGAAAGGATTGCTAGTTTGAAAAGACCATAGCACTCAAGAACCCCTCACGTATTATTATTAAGGTTATTTGCACAGGTCTGCCTAAATTCTTAAATCCTTCAATGCTCCAATACCAACCATAATGTTATTTTGAAAGTTCTCTGTTTTTTGTTTACTATCTGAGAGTGGCTACATTGATTCTTCTGCATTTTGCCAATGTCTATCAATCGCTTTTTAAACGTTTAGCATGGTGTTAAGTTATATGGCTGTAACAAATAAATGTAAATTATTTTTCAATACAAAAAGATACCTATGCATGTTGAAAAGATCTGGAGAAAAGATTCGTGGGTTTTTTTTTTTTAAGTTTTTGTACTCTCTTATTATTAGATAGTTTCTTGTGCTTATTTTTTGTTAATAAGAGTACTACTAGGGCCAGCCTGGTGGCGTAGTGGTTAAGTTCACCCACGCTGCTTCAGAGCCCCTTTGTTCACCTGTTGGGATCCTGGATGTGGACCTACACAGAACCCATCAAGTCACGCTGTGGTAGCATCCCACGTAGAAGAGCTAGAAGGACTTACAAGTAGGATATTACAACTATATACTGAGGCTTTGGGGAGGAAAAGAAAAGAAAAAGAGGAGGATTGGCAACAGATGCTAGCTCAGGGCCAATCTTCCTCACAAAAAAAAAGGTTACTACTACTGCTAATGATGGTGATGATGATAATAATAATATTTATTGGATGCTTTCAACAAGAATATACCAATGCTTGCTTTACATTATTCATGTTGCTTAATCTTCCCAATAAATCCATGAAGTAGTTAGTATTATTAGCTACAGTTTGCAGATGAGGAAATTACAATGTTGAGAAATTAAATAACTTGTTCAAGGCCACACAGTTAAAAAAGTGGTGGACCCACTGGCTTATTGACTCCAGGTTCTGTTAGCCATTATGCTGTGCCACAATAAATGCAAAAATAAATAAAATGTGTATGCCTGACCTCAAGAAGAGAAAATTTTAGCTGCGGAAAAAGCCATATATACATAATATTGAATGATGATATGAAGAAATGTAAGAGCTGCCAAAAAGGAAGTGCCCAACGAATAGTAGAGTCAATAAAAATTCAAAAGTAGGCACGAGTCCAGCAAACTAGAAAGTCCAAGAATTTTTACAGCTCTGGAGACCTTGAATTGGCTGTACAAGGGTAGACAAGCGTGGCAGACCCTGCAGGCAGTTCGAGGAAGAGAGCTGAGTGTGGGAATGTACATGGTAAGTCTGGAGACTACAGGGGGGAAGAATAAGGTAAAATGGTTAGGTGAGGTCAGTTTCTAAAAGGCCTCTAATCTTGGGGCGTTTGCCTTTAGCTAATGGGAAGACTGACAGAACACAGGCAGAGGCTGTCTGACGTCACTGAAGACCACCGACTCCAGAGGCAAAAAGCTCAACCCCATACACCACATGTGACCTCAGGCAAGTTACTTCTTTCTACCCTTCAATTTCTGTAGAATGGAAATTAAAATTAAAATATTCACCTTGCAGGGTATTTTCTGAATTAGAGATCATTTGCATAGAGCATAGCGCAACGTGCTGGGCATATAGTAGCTTTTCAATAAACAGCAGCTATCTTTATCTTCATTTTATGGCATTGGTTGCAATCATGGTTCCATTGCTTAAAATAGTTTTGATCTTCTTGCTTATAATTTCCCTCAGGCAGAGACTTGTATTCATTGCAAAAGAAAATTTGCTTCATTATTTTTTCTAAACTTGACTTAGCTTTTTCCACTATAAATGTACAAAACATCGTTCATAATCCAACTGCTCTAATATTAATCTTTTGGTGTTTTCTTTCATTTCATTTTCCCTGGGTGTGATATTCTTTTATTCACCATGATCATAGTATATATATCATAGTACATATCATAGTATATGTACACATATATATTTACATATATATACCTATAGATATAATTCTTGCATTTATTTTTTATCTGTTGCTTTTGCTGAATAATGTAACAAAGATTGATCACTTTAGTAGATTCTATTCAAATTGTTTTTAATTGTTTCCAAAAATAAAATTTCACTCAACAGAGATTTTTCATATTAATACGAAAACCACATTTTTAAAAAATCCTACCAAAGTATAAGTCTTTGTTCTATTCCTCAAAGGAAGTTTCTAGACAAATAAGGTACAATACCTGCCTTCACCCTCACGGAGTTTCCTAGGGCAGATAAGTAAAGTCACAAATGGTGTAAATTGATGCACCGTGGGATCTGAACGCAATTTCAACGTGTTTCCAAAGCTGTTTTCACACCGTGTTGCACATTGTTGAATATCTTGTAGACGGCATCCCCCAGATTTTCTTAACGGAGGGCCTCATGCTCAACTGGATGTATAAATCCAAGTGGAGATGTTGAAACCGTTACATTATTTGATAGTCCTTCTCTGCCTATGCCTTCTGAGAAAATATGTGCACTCTTCAGCTCATCCACTTTGCCTGTCATTTCTGGCCACTCAGTGAACATTTTGTAACCTGTGAAAGAAAGCAAGGCTTTGAAAACAGAACCGAGTTCTTTTTTTGGTGATATACAACGCTGACAGAAATACACTCCAGAGGAATTTAATGCAGCTTTTTTTGGTCCCTGGCACAGCTTCTTTAGTGTATCAGTGAGTGAAAAATGAGCACGGGAAACTCCTGACAGTACAACGAGCACGGAGAGCCTTTGCCTCAAAGCCAACGATTAGATTCTACTGTACAAACAGGGAAATGTCTATGAACTCCTCACCTTTGAAAGGTAAACACTGAGAAGGAAATACTCCTCCCACGTGCTTTGAAGCATTCACCTTGTAAAAGGAAAAAGGACTTCTTTAAAGAGTTCTTCATGCAGAGAGAAGAGGAAGCTCTTTGAAGTCCAGGATAATTTTGGGTCACCGCGAAACCAACTATGTTTCTATCTACAAGCCATCCTGACCCTTTGGACCAAAAACAGCACAACCACAACCAGGTTATTTCTTGGTCAGTGTGAAGAAAAATAGAAAATAAAAATCTCTAGGAGAGATCTTAAAACTATACCCTTCCAAGAGACAGCTCTGTTTACACCCTCCGTCAGCTCCTTCTCATTCCTTAGCTAAAAGGTAAACCATCCATAATGGAGAGAGTAATAATATATTGAGAGATTTTTTCTCACATAAAAAGTATAGTTATATGATAGAAAAGATATACGTTTGTAAATTGAAGAGATCCAGATAACGTAATGTGTCTTTGCTTTTGATTAGTTTAGTATTCAAAGCCAGGATCCAAGAGTTAAGTACCCCTCTGATTTAAATTTAAACAGTAAATTAAATAGCTTATTGAAAGAACTTAAGGAAGAGTTCTACAAAGACAGCTGGAAAATTCCCAGGAGGGTGGGCCACTTGGGCAATGTCCTATTGATTTTTCTATTTGTCCAAATGGTTCACGGGACCAAAGCCCAATAGCCTATGTAGCTAATTCAATCCCTGATACTATCTCTGCTTCAGAGATTCTGAGCCACAATTTATGGTCACCGTTCTTTCTTGCAGGAACAGTAAGAAGAGTGACTTAAACCATCTGAAAGATGCGTTTAGATGATTTGCACCAGAAACTTTGAAACAAAAGTTTTGGAGGAATGGAAAAAGCTATTTTTATTTTGTTACAGACAGTTATACAATTACTGTTCTTGCTAGAAAGCATAAGTTTTATTTTGGCAAACAAGATATGCATGTGGCTTCCAATCCTTTCCCACTTCCAAATGTCTATGGAACTACCAGTTGGCATGGTTGGCGTGAAGCTAAGGAGGACAAGGTGGTGGAACTGTTTGCCCCATGGACCACATAGCGTTGACGCATGTGAAGTGACTGTCAACACACAGTGCAACCCCTCATCACATCTAGGAGTCTCTCAAAGACACAGGGCTGTCAATGAATCTGGGCAAAGAGAATCAAAAATTGACATGACTTTTTATCATTTCCTAAAGGCTTAGGACTTTATAAAGTCTATGATAAGTCAATAGTATCATCTCTATTTTAAAAAATACCTAACACTATATGTAAATAATTCAATAGATAGATGTTGCCTCATGCTTGAGGACTTCAAAGAAAAATTCTCAAAACCTTCCTCAATGTCCAGGATGGCTTCAAATAATGTGGGTCACCTTCCTTATATCCTAAATCTACAGAGAATATTCTAGTTCCACACAATATAGTCATAGGACAAATGTAAGTACACACTTTAGTTGGGAGGTAGGGCGCATACACATTATTCCATCTCAAGATGTGCTTCAGGTTGTAGATACAAAGTGTTTCGAGAAGAGTTTTAAATAAATTCAACAAATATTTGTGGTTGATATTTGTGGCACTCTCTTCCCTTATGGAAATTACATAGTAGGAGTTCTGAGGAAAATATGAAAGATCAATTCACAAAGATTTTCAAAAGTGAGAAGTAGTCTATGTATATTTTCTGAGCCTTCGAAAATGGTAGAGAGGGGTGCGATTATGAGGCAGTTGCTCAAAATACTGACAGTGTGAGAGATGGAATATCAGCTAAATGAAATAATGATTTAATCCTACACGACATTCTTATTAGTCTGTTTTATCTCTTACATCCAATTTTATTCCTACTGTGATGAATTTAAATCTTTATTTCTCACATTTATGTAGTGTTTTATCTCATTGGAGCCCCATAATATCTTTTAGGGGATAGATACTTTTACCCACATTTTACAAATGAGGGAACTGAGTCTTATAAAGGCATAATAATTTTCTCACGGCAAAGGAGATAATAATTAATGGAACCAAAACTTGAATCCAGTTAACCCCAAATTAAATCCTATCAATTCTTCCTTATATCATGCTAGTCACTGTACAGACATTTCCCAAATGACAAATAGATTATATTTGAATACTTTGTTTTGGAATTTAAATCTGAACTTAACCTCTACAGAAACAGTGTTATAAATGGCAGTTAAGTTCCTGTCTAGTTCAGGAAAGAGCCTTTAACCTGTAAAATGAAAATGAATCATTGTAGACTTGTTAGACAGAATTCTGGATCTGGAAACAAGACACTTGTGATGACAGCCCATCAAACTACCAGAGGTATTTGCTTTTTTACAAAAGGTCCTTAGTATGCCAGAATGACACTATAATTGGTAAAATTACATGCAATATTTTGGAAGGAAGTGGAAAGCCAAGAGCTGGTGTGAGAAGAAAACAGTTTAGGGCTTGCTCAGAAATCTACCACCGTGGTCACTTCCGCTTAATATATTCCTGATTTTCGTAGCTTCTTTTCTTCCTCCACTTAAAAAAAAAATTGCAAAGCATAGCACATATATAGAAAAGTACACAAATTAAATAGACAACTCAGCAAATTATCATAAATTGAAAACCTGTGTAAAATTGTCAATGTTCAAGAAGTAAGACATTGGCAGCATTTTGGAAACTCCTTTCTACCATCTCTCACTTAAAACTTTCTGGCCCCCAATGGAAACAATACTCTGACTACTTTTACAGCACCCCTCTCTGCTCTTCTTTATAGTTTTACCACCTACGCATCCATCCCTAAATTGTTTATTAAGGTTTAACCTATCTGTTAAATTTTAGATAAACAGGATCACGCATAAGCATTTTTTCGTCTCGTTCCTTTTGCTCAACATTATGTTTGTGACATTCAGCTATGGTTTTGAGCAGAGCTTTAATTCATTTATTTTCATTGCTATATAAGTCCCACTGGACATGTTTACTTATTATTGTGTCAATGGTTCTCGTGTTATTTTCAATTTTTCAGAAGTAAAAATAATTTTCAAATGAACATTGTTGTTTATGATATTCACAGTTTTCGTTTAGTATATACCAAGAAGTGGAATTTTGGGTTATCATGAATGTAAATGCTTAATCTTAATAGATAATGCCAAAAAGTTTTCCAATGTGGTTGTACCAATTTTCACTCCCACAAGCAATGTATGCGAGTTCCAGTGTTTCTATCTTTGTCAACACTCGGAGGGGCAGTCTTTTTAATTTTAGCCATTCTGGTGAGTGAGTAGTGTCAAATAATTGTGGTTTTGATTAGTATTTTCCTGATTACTAATGTGGTTGAACAGATTTCATAAGTTCACTGGCCAGCTGGGTGTCTTATTTTCAGAAGTGCCAGTTAAAGTCATTTGCCCATTTTGCTACGACGTTATGTGTCTTTTACATGCTTGATTTGTTGGAGCTCATTAATTATCAGATATTTGTTTGTTATACGTGCTGCAAAATCTTTTCCTGCTCTGTGGATTTCATTTTTACTTCCTTGTGTCTTTTGATGAATAGGAGTTCTTAAATTTTACATAGTCTAAATTCTCAATCTTTTCTTTTATGGTTAGTAATTTTTATACATTTTATATTTTTATCTAAGAAATCTTTACCTATCATGAACATACTTTCTTATATGATCTTTCAGAAGTTATAGTTTGGTACAATCCGCCTGGAATACCTTTTTGTGTATGGTTCTAGAAGGGGGTCATATGCGATTTTTTGGCATATGGCTGACCAATGCACCCAGTACCATTTATTGAAAAGATCACGTTTTCCCCACTGCTCTGCAGTTCAACACTGTCAAAAACAAGTGTCCAAAGAATCACACATTTATTTCTGAGCTCTCTATTAAATTCCATTCATATGTCCTTGTGACAACACCAGATTGTCCTCATTGCCGTCTTACAAATCTGTTTGGATCTTCATTCACGCGAGTCCCCTCATCTAGTACCCTTCAAATAGTTCTTCTGTTCTCGATCTTTCTTTTATTTTTATAATTCTTTTAGAATCACACACACTCACACACACACAGAGTTTGTGGTTTGGAATTGGGGAGAGTTAATGCTTTTTACAATGTCTTTCAATGACATGTCCTCTACTTAGGTTTTTAATTTTTCTCAATGGTTTTTTTAAAGTTTTCAGTGAGGACAACTTACATATATTTGTCAAATTTATTTTTATATTTTTCAAGTTATTAAATGTTTTAAAATTCTATATTCTGTTTCTTGTATATAGGAAAGCAAACTGACTTTTAACAGCTTTATTGAAGTATAATTCACATACACTGAGCTGCACATATTTAAAATGTACCATTTATTGAGTATTGACATGCGTATACACTTGAGAAACCATCACAAAATTAATATAGTGAGCATATCCATCCTTCACAAAAGTTTCCTGGGTCCTTTCGTAACCCTCCTAAACTTTCCCCATGACCTTCTCTATCCCTAGTCAAGCATCGATTTGCTTTTCATACTATAGATTAGTTTGCATTTGCTAGAATTCTATTAATAATGGAGTCATACAGTATGTACTTTCTTTGTCTGGCTTCATTCACTCACTATTATCATTTTGAGATTCAATCATGTTATCTCAGAGGAGTATTCCATTGTATGGACATACCACGATGTCATTATCCATTTACTTGTTGATGGGCGTTTGAGTTGTTTCCAGTTTAAGGGCATTACAAATAAACCTGCCATGAACATTTGTGTACAAGTCTTTGCATGGACACACGCTTTCATTTTTCATGCATAGTTACCTATAAGTGGAATGGTTAGGGTATATGATAGGTATATGTTTACCTTTTGAATAAAGTTGTCAAACTGTTTTACATGTTAGTATCATTGTGTATTCCACAGGGAGTGCATGACAGTTCCAGTTGCTCCACATGCACATCAGTCTTTTCAATTTTAGCCACTCTAAGAAGTGTGTAATCATATCTAATTGAGGTTTTAATTTGCAATTCCCTCATAATTAATGACGTGGAGCATCTTTTCATCTTTTCCCATCTGTATATCTTCTTTTGCAAAGTATCTGTTCAAGTCATTTGCCAATTTTGTTTTATTGGTTGGCTTCTTTTCTTATTATTGAATTTTGAAAGTTCTTTATATAGTCTGGATACACACTGTTTATCAGACATATGATTCAAAAATCCTTTCTTCCACTCCATTGCTTGTTTTCCACTCTCTCAATAGTTTCTTTCCAAGAACAGAAAAGTTTTAATTTTGATGGATTACAATTTATCACTTTTTAGTTCTTTTATGAATCATGCTTTTGACATTGTATCTAAGCAATCTTTGCCCAACAACAGGTCTATAGACTGAATTGTCACCCCACCCACCCAACCTCCCAAAATTTATGTGTTGAAGCCCTAACACCCAACATAACCATATTTGGAGATAGAAGCCATAAAGACGGAATTAAGGTTAAATGAGGGCATAAGGGTAGGGCCCTGATTTGATAGGATTAGTGTCCTTATGAGAAGAGACACCAGAGAACTCAAGCTATCTCTCTCTGCGTGAGGATACAGTGGGAAGGCACCATCTGCAAGCCAGAGCAGAGCTCTCACCAGAAACTGGATCTGGGACTACCCAGCCTCCAGAACTGTGAGAAGTGAACTTCTGCTGTTTAAGCCACTTAGTCTGTGGTATTTTGTTACAGCAGCCCAAGCAGACAAATACACTAGGTAGCAAAAATTTTGTCCTATATTTTCTTCCAGAATTTTTATAGTTTTAGTTTTTCATGTTTACGTCTATGATCCATTATGAGTTAACTTTTGTGCAAGTTCTTCTTAAATTTATTTCAGCAATATTTTGTAGTTTTCCATATCCTTAAGTATTTCATATTTTTGATGCTATTGTAAGCAGTATTTTTAATTCAGTTTCTGGTTGATCGCTGTTGGTATTTGGAAATATAATTGATTTTGTGTACTGATCTTATATGATGCAACCTTGCTAAACTGACGAATTATTTCTAGTGGACTTTTTGTAGGTAGGATTTTCTGTGTAAAAGAGGATGTTGTCTGCAAATAAACACAATTTTACTTCTTTCTTTCCAATCTGGGTGTCTTTTCCTTTTCTTGCTTATTACGTTGGCTGGAACCTTAGGTACAATCAATGTTGAATCACAGTAGGGAGAGTGCAAGTCCTCGTTTTGTGCCTAATCTTTAGGAGAAAGCATTTAGTGTTTTATCATAAGTGTGATGTTGTCCACAGGATTTTTAAAGATGAAGAGTTTTTAACTGCAAGTTCAATTTCTTTACCAGATAAAGATATATGCAGATTATATATTTTTTCTTTAGTGAGATTTGGCAGTTTGTGTCTTTCAAGAATTTGTCCCTTTCATCTGAGTTTTCAAATTTAGTGATGTAGGATGATTCATAATGTTTCCATATTTTTCTTTTAATACATGTAGGAACTAAAGAGATGTCATTTTTCTCATTTCTGTGTTGATAATTTGTGTTTTCTCTTTTTATTTCCCAATTGATGTGGATAGAGGTTTATAAACATTTTATTGATCTTCTCAAAGAATTAGCTTTTAGTTTTATTGGCTTTTCTCTATTATTTTTCTATTTTCTGTTTCTTTGATTTATTTCTTAGCTTGAGCTTCGAGTTTCATTTGCCTTTACTTTTCTCATTCTTAATTTAGAAACTGAGGTCTGATATGTGACATTTGATATGTCATATGTGACCTTTCTTCTTTTCTAATTTGATGCTCAATGCTTTAGGTTTTTCCTCTAAGTTCTGCTTTGGCTTCATCCCCAAAATTTTTACATCTTGTGTTTTCATTTTAATTTAATTCAAAATATTTTCTATTTTCTTTCTTATTTGACCCATGAGTTATTTAGGAGTATATTCTTTCATTTCCAAATACTTAATAATTTTTCAGAGAATTTCTGTTGATTTCTATTTTAGTTTCATTGTAGCCAAAAACATTCTTTATATGACTTTAATGTTTTTACGGGTTTGAAATGTATTTTATTCTGATAACATGAGCTATATGGAAAATGGTCTATGCTCCTTGGGAAAGAATGTGTATTCTCTTATTGTTTGGTGGAGTTTTCTGAAAATGTCAGCTGGGTTGATTAAAGGTGCTTCTATAAATATAAATTAGATTGTTGACAGTATTGCTGAAGTCAAATTTTACTGATTTTCTCTCTCCTTGTTCTATTAATGATTGAAACCTCTATTTGTAAATTTATCTATTTCTCTTTGCAGGTTCATCAGTTTTTACTTTATAGAATTTGAAGGTCTGTCAAATAGGTGCAAAAGTGCTTAGAACTGTAAGTTCTCTTGGTTACTTGACCCCTTTATCATTATGAAATGACTTTTTAAATCTTTATTCTTTCCTCTGGAATTTACTTTTTTTCATATTGATTATAGTTACCCCAACTTTCTTCTGCTTGGTGTTGGCATTGAATATGTTTTCCATTATTATAACTTATTTGTATCTTTGTATTAAAAGTTGGCTTCTTATAGGCAGAATTTGGTTGGGGCTTGCTTTTTCAATCCAATTTGACAATCTCTGTCTTTTAACTGGAATATTTATACCATTTACATTTAATGTCATTATTGTTATGGTGGGATTAAGTCTCGTATTTTTTTATTTGTTTTCTATTTGTCTCATTTATTCTTTGTTCTCTTTTCTCTTTCTTTTTTGCTTTTTTATTTTAAATTAAACAAGTACTTTTTATTATTTCATTTTATCTCTTTTTGTTATTGTTTTCCTCGTGTTTCTTATAATTGTAGTTTCTTGTACTTCTTGTATTTCTGGGTTTACAGTTTGCATCAAATTAGTAAAATTTTCAGCAATTATTTCAGCAAAATATTTCAAATATTTTTCTGCCCCCCTTTCTCTTCTCCTTTGCAGGAGACTTAAATTACATGTATATTAGCCTCTTTTAACTTGTTCCACTGACTGTTGATCCTCCATTCACTTTTTTCCCAGGCTTTGTTCTCTGTGTTTTATTTTTGATGGTTTCTATTGCTATGTCTTCAGGTTTACCTAGTTATACTCTCTTTTACACATCTTCTGGTGGTTATATCAGAGTTTCTGCTATGCGTAGTTGACTTAGCTAAGTCTAATATAATTGACTTTTTTATGTTTCTTTCTAAACAATGCAATGACCTTGAAATATTTTAACTCCAACATCTCCACAACTTTAATGACACTACTATCATGTATTTTAATTCTATATATATTTTAACATTCACAAGACATTATTATGATTTTAACCAGCCATCATTGGATATAGCCTCACATTTGCTTGTATTTTTTTTAATCCATTTATTTCTTACTGCATTTCTGAACTTCACTCTACTTGGAGAGCAATCTTTAGTATATCCATACTCCTGTTCTACTGATGATAAATTGTCTCCATTTTTGTCTGAAAATATGTTTCATTCCTGAAGAATATTTTCACTGGGTATAGATGCTGGGTTGACAGTTTTTTCCTAACACTTTAAATATATTATTCTATTGTCTTCAGGATTTTTTTCCTCTATTGAGAATGCAGTCGTCAGTCTAACTGTCATTCCTTTAAAGGCAATCTGTCTTTTTCCCCTCCAGCTGTGGCCAGCTCTAAGATTTTTATAGTATAACTAAGTGTTATTTTCTTTTTAGTTATCCAGCTTGGAGTTCAAAGGGCTTCTTGAATCTGCATCAGGATCTTTTTTATCTTTTTTATCTTTTTTTCAGCTGGATCTTATCCACTGTTTAACCTGAATATAATTTGCTATTAAGACCATATACGATCACTTTTGTTACTTTATTTTGATTCTAGAATTTTTATTTGAATTCTTGCTGCACTCCCCAGTTCTCTAGAAAAGTTCTCAATTATCTTTTATTTCCTTCACCATAGAAAGTAGAGCTCCTTTAAGGTCTATGTTTGAATACTATAATATCTGGAGCTCCTATGGGTCTATTTTTGTTACCCAATAGTTCTGCTGGTTTTCCTTCATGTTGTCTTGTCTCCACATGTTCAGATTATTCTAGAAATAACTTAAGACCAAGATCGATTTTATCTTCCTGCAGAAAGGATCTATTGGTTTGAGTCTGATAGGTGCCTGGAAGTACTCATACTGCAGGAAACTCTTAATCTAGTATTAGGGATTGAGACGGTACAAAGCTGAGCTTCTCTGGCTGTAGGATCTACTCCTGATTCATCCATATTCCAAGGATGTAACCCGCAGGGTCTTAATTAGAGCAAGAGTTGTTCACAGTCATCCATAGCTTGAGTGAGTTCTACTCATCCATACTTGTTCCTTAGCCCTGAAAGACTGTCAAATGTGCCACTTACTCTCTCTGTATTTGGGAGAGAAAGAGGAAAACAGAGTAAGGTTAAAGATGGCCCCCAATATTGGGGTTATTATCTTAAACCTACACCCTCCCCTACATCCTAGCTCAGTCGTTCATTTCCCACTTGTCTTCTCTCCAGTGCATTCAAGTATACTTTTAAAACTAGTTTTTCCAACTAGTCTACTTTTTCTTAGCAGGGGACTTTGTTTGAACTGTTTAATTTATCATTATCAGAAGAAGAAGTAACTCTTTTTCCACTTTCTTTTGTTTTTTTCTAATATTACCGTGGCAGTGGGGACTAAGACAATTGGCAAACTAAGTTTGTGGCAGGTAGTGAACAATTGTAGAAATATAAGTATCATTTATAATTTGCATCCTGTTTGGAATCTTCTAAAATAATCGAAGCCAGAGATGCTTTTCAATTCATCTTTAATTTAAATAAGATAGATGAATCTAACCTCAAGAATGCTCTCTCTGAAGTCCCAGTAACTCTTCCCTGAGAGACTTATTCGGCCCTTACCTAAACCACTTATATTGCAGCTTCATTGTTTTGTGTCTATCAGTCTTCACTCCTTGAGTAGTTTTCAAGGTACTTTAGAGTGAGATTACACCCTATTTTTTTTTCTATCTACTTCTAATACTTGAGACCATCTTGTTTTTAAATTGATGGGTATCAATAAAAAATTAGCTGAATGAGATTTGAATACTCTCTATTGTACTCAAGAAGAATTGCAAGGTTATTTTGTTGCTATTCAAGATCTTCACCGTCTGCCACTGCCATACTGTCCAGCTCTATTACAAGCCTGCTTCCCTAATGCCTAGACACAGAAAGTCCATGCTCTAATCCTACAGAACTGCCATGCCATGAGTCGCCAAACTTCTATATTCTCATAGCTTTATCTTTGTAAAATCTATTCTCTTTGCCTGGAATCCCTTCCTCTCTATCCTGCTCTTTCTCTTCCCATCACTTTCCCTATCTAACACCTACTAATGCCTGTTCAGCCATGAGAACACTATTCAGACACCATCTCCTCTGGGAAGTTTCCCTAATTTATTGAAGTAAATGCCTATTGTAAGTATTCTGTCTTACTCAAACCTGTTACAGTGCTTTTAGCAGTGTGTTATAATCATCTCTTTATCTATATGTCTCCTTTACTTGACTGTAAATTTCTCAAAAGGCTTATGAATTCACTGTTTATATATTTATTGCTTTCTCAGATCCTCAATTTTCAATAAGTGTTGAATAAGTGACTAAATAGAGAGGTAGAGGGAATGAATTAATATTGGCTGAATTAATAGTCAGTTGTTGAAAATTATACAAGTGACAGGTTATAACGATATGCAAACAAATGTTTTAGAATATGTTGTCAGACCTGAATCAGCTACCATAAATAAAAAATTATAGATATCAAGGAAAATTCTTAAAGAAGAGAAAAAGGTAAATGCAAAGCCCATCTTTAAAAGAGAAAAAGAAATATTGGTCAGCCTAAAACACAGTGCCAGGGAAGTTACTAAGATAAATCATCAAAATGATCAATTTGCAATCACCTGGAAGAACATAACGGACTGGGTAGCAACCAACATAGCTTTTAGAGGAACAAATCATGCCAGACCAATTTAATTTCCTTCTATGATAGAGTGACAGGCCTTGTAGATAAAAAGGATGCAATAGATGTAATCTCTCTAGACTTCTGTAAGCCTTTGATTCTGTCCTACCTGACATTCTCATCAACAAACTGGGGAGATCTAATCTAAACCACACAACTATTCCGTGGATACACAGCCGACTGGACAGAGGCATCCAGAAAGCAGTCATCAGTGGCTTAACATTAACCCAGGAGAACAGTACTGGCAATAAGCCTCGTTGTGGGGCCTACGATCATTTGAAATTTTTATGGTAAAATTATAAATGTGGGCATATATGTAATAAAGGATATATTTACACAGTAACCACTGCAAATATATTTGGAGTCAAAAGAGTGTTTCCACGTAGGATAACTTGGCATAAAACAAACGGATCAACAAACAAATAAATACTTTGTGAGTGACCCATCTTCTTACTAAAGAGATTGCTTTACACATGATTTCAGTCCCAAGTCTATAATAGCTCCAGAAGTGTTATATCGCTACCACCACCACCACCACTGCCTATGTTGTTTTTCCAAGTGAAATCTCTGCTAATGGATACCCAGATGTCTGTTTATATCATCTGCTCGTTCTGTGTTGCCATGGACTGCCGGCTCCATCTTCTACTATTCCTTTTCCCAGCATTCTCAGCTGTTGAAATGATAATTTCAGCCCAACCTTCCCTTTTCTCATTCTATCTCATGGCATCTACCTTCATTTGTAACATCTGACTACCTCTTCTTGTCCATGTTATCTTCCCTTGCTCAATATCTGGAAGGTGCAGGTGAATGAGATAGAGTGAATGGAAACTCAAGGTAAGGAAGTTTGGGGATGATATTTAGAGATGAGGTGATCATCAGGGTCATCTAGGACTGTTTTTTAAAGAATGGTTTCAGTGGTTTTGGGGGTGGGACTTGGAAAGCGATGGGTGAGAGAGTGGGCTTGACGAAGTGGGCAACTGAACAGGATAAGCAGAAAATAGAATGATGTTAGGAGTTTAGTTTTGCAATTCAGACAAGAATTGGCCATCAACCATCATCAGAAAGACAAGAGATAAATTCTGGCATGGACGTGGAGAAAAGGGAACTCTTGTGCACTGTTGGTGGGAATGTAAATTGGTGCAGCCACTATGGAAAATAGTATAGACTTTCCTCAAAAAATTAAAAATAGAACTATTATATGATCCAGCAATTCCACCCCTGGGAATATAGCCAAAGGAAGCAAAAAACACTAATTCAAAAAGATATCTGCACTGTCATGTTCATTGCAGCATTACTTACAACAACCTAGATATGGAAACAATCTAAGTGTCCGTCAATGAATGAATGAATAAAGAAAATGTCATATATATATATGTAAATAATGGAATGTTATCCAACAATAAAAAAATAAGCAAATTTTACCATTTGTGACAACATAGATGGACTTTGAAGGCATTATGCTAAGTGAAATAAGTCAGAAAAAGACAAATATTGTATAATATCACTTATGTATGGCAATCTAAAAAAAATAAATGCCAAATTCATAAAAAAGAGATCAGATTTGCGGTTACCAGAGACAGAGTGTGTGGAAAAGGGGAATTGGAGGCAGGTGGTCAAAATGTATGATCTTCTAGTTTTAAGACAAATTAGTACTGGAGATATAATTTACAGCATGATGACTATAGTTAACACTGCTGTATGACACACAGGAAAGTTGTTAAGAGAGCAAATCCTAAGAGTTCTCATCATAAGGAGAAAAGCTTTTCTTTCTTTTTATTGTAACTATATAAGATGATGGATGTTAACTAAACTTATTGTGTTAATCATTTCACAGTACATGTAAATTAAATCATCATGCTGTGTACCTTAAACTTACACAGTGATGAATGTCAATTATTTCTCAATAAAACTGGGAAAAAAATAACTAGCTATCCAGACAATGGCCCAAAGATAAGGTACAGGAGGTCAGAACAACAGAGTTGTAGAAAAAGCACTTAATTTGAAACCATAAGATCTACCACATATCAGCTCTTTGACTTTTGGAAAGTCATTCAAATTCTCTGAGTTTGATTTGTCAACTGTAAAAAAAGTTTATTACAGAACCAACCAACAAATAACAACAAATAAAATAATATATATGAAAGCACAGTAGACTAGTAAGCTGTACACAACTGTTAAATGATATTATTATTAGTGTGATACCATATACCATTACACCAGATGATATCTTCTGGTTATATAAGCTTTAGACCAGGGAGTTAACTTCTATAAGAGGGATGAGAATTTTGATTAAATGTCAGGAGCACCTTTAATGTCCAATGGAACATCTTAGCATAAAATGGAGCCCAAGGGTCTTCTCTTTGGATGGTGACTTTCGAAATAAGCAGCTGAATTCCTTAATTCTCTTCACCATCCCTCCTCTGTAGTCATTGACATCACCAAACTCAGCAGCTGAACTTTAAGAACTCAAGTCACTATCCAGATATGCAATACCAACCACAATAACGACAATAACCTAAAAATCACATTTACCTTCCTCATCCAGATGTTTCATGTGAAATGTTTTATGGGGTGCTAGTATTCATATAATTGCTTCAACATTCCAATTTGCATATATAGGCAGGATGAAAGGAACCTAAGAAGCAGTGATGCATTCTACATCATGAATTACATTCATTTTTCCTTTTAATTTCTCAGTTTTCCCTGGCTGGGAAATTCTCCATTTTCTCAAACCGATTGTACTTACTCCACCTGTCTGTTGAGTAGTGTGAAGGTCATCTGTCCCCAAATTCCAGTTCAGTGCGTATAAATTCAAATTATCTTGTCAAAAGTGATTTTATTGAACTCAGTCAGTTTTGTTCTTTCTTCTTCCTTATCACCCTCCTTTTTAAAAATAAAAATTACTTTGCTTAAATAAAATAAAAAGGAGTCTTACACCTTCTCACAGTGACATAACATATCCACTTTGTTTCCAATATCCCTTGTAAGAAGAAACTTAAAAATTTAAGAGGGGGCATAGGATCCTTCACATCCTCATACAAGTCTCTCTGCAATCAAAGTTTCCAAAATCTTGGATATGAACAGATTTCCTGAGTGGTGAGTTTCCACCTCCTGTCCTCTGGTGGCCTTTCTGTCTGGAGGAGACACCCCACACCCAAATTCAGAAAGAGATGGCTATCCTTTATGGGGCCTGGAAGGCCTCCCAGCAACTGGATTGCTGCTATTTTTATGCAAACTCATGGACTAGAGATAAGGAGAGGTCTGTTCTTCTCTCTGGGGAAAGAATCTTAACTCTAAAATGGCCAATTAGATTAAATGTCCCTTCTGGAAAGAACAAACTAACAACTAAATGGAATTTGTATTATGTAAAGAAGAGCAAGTTAGATTTTGTTTAAGATAACTTTGGAATTCATTTATAGGCCTCTTTCTTCACAGAAACAATTAAGCGAGACCCCAGCAGTGAACATCTCAGGTAGAACAGAGGAAGTGAAATCAAGAATTGAGGTGTTATGAAGAAAGCACAAACCAAAAATATTTTTAAAGCACTTTGTCCTAGACATCTGATCAATATTTCAGATGGTTGAATAGAAAAATCAAATGGCGCTAACTCACTCAACTCTTTAATCTGCTCCACATATATAGATTACAGCAGGTGGTCCTAATAATACTTGTCATAGGCTTACTGATTTGTGGGTTGCAAAGTTTCACCCACATACTATATACTCTTGGATTGTCACACTATCTCTGTAAAGTTACTGGAATTAATATTATTCTTCCCATTTCACAGGTGAGGAGACGGGGACAGGTAATCAACACAGGATCACATAATTGGATAGTGGTTGGACCGTACCTAAACTAAGACCTTTGCTTCGTAAGAGAGAAATCTACTGAATCGTAAAATTTTTTATAGCTGTTGACATATTTTGAATATAAGTTCTCAGTAAAAGTTGTAAATATCACTCTCATAAGGCTGCTTGTAAATTCTAAATGTTCATTTGTAGTGAATTTGATATTTATATGCTCTTAATAATCTCAATTTGAGGGTGTGGAAAAATTGGCCCTCTGTCATTCAATTAGATGACTCAACAAGCCCATTGCTGGTAAGGTCTGAGCAAAGGAGGCCTTGGGATGGTGAAGAGGTGAGTCAAGGATGGCGTCTGAGTTACATAAATAAAGGCAGTGATCTGGAATTAATGAACTATAAATTAATCTGCTTTGGAGGAAGAATTATGTTTCAAGTTGTAAAATATGGTGATAGTTTTACTCAAAGTAGCTTTTAAGTAGTCCCCTTGAATTCAACTCACTTTATATACCTGAATTAATTCGTTTCAATCACATTCCACATTCAAGTGTTATCGTACCATTTTACTCCAAGGAAAATTGAGAAAAGAAAGGTAAATAGCCTAAAGTAGAGCATCAAAGGCTGCATTTTAAAATTTATTTTAACTATGAGTTATTGATTAGTGACGATATTGAAGAGACAGAAATAAACAACTCTTGGCTTAAACCTCAGTTAAATACACAAAGAAATTTCAACCTCAAAATAACTAAAGAAACTAACTAGTGAGGTTTCTTTTTCTTCACTTTGTAAAAGAGAGAAGAAACTTAACTTGGACAAGAAGAGAAAGGAAATAGCAGAAATGACGAAGGAAGGAGATGGTAAACCAATGTTAGTGGTCACCATCATAATTCATATATCCAGTTGAGGAGAACATCTCAGGTAGAGGCAGGAAGTTTAACACCTACTGTCATCTATGAATGCACTTTGATATTTTAAATTTCTTCTCCAGTGTTCATCCTTGGCATCCTCCTTGGCACTTTCTTAGAATGCTGGCCAGCCACACTGGTGAGGCTCAGAGGCAGCTATTACTTGCAAGCACAGGTCACTGGTTGGACCTAAACGAGAACCAGGAGCAGCAGTACAGAGCACTGGAGTGGTGGGAGGTGCCAGGAAAATGTGCCATAAAAATACAAGTGGAATTTACTGATAAGAGGGGGCAAAAAACAACCAGTGAAAGGAAAAACTAAACAGAGCTCAGGATCTAGCTAGAAAGGAGAAAAAATGTTAAGCCTGAGACTGCATGTGGGATACTATTGATATTTTAAAGATTAAAGAAGAGTAAGCATTAAGGGTACAAACTTGCAACTGGTAGATAAATAAGTTCTGAAGATCTAACGCACAATAGTGCAATACTGTCTGGTAAACTTCAAGGTCGCCGAGAGAGTAAATCTTGGTTATTCATTCCACAACAATGAAATGATTGACGGAGCTGTTCGCTAACGCTGCAGTGGTGATCATATTGCAATATACAAACATATCAAATCAACACATTGTACACCTTAAACTTACACAATGTTATGTCAATTATATCTTAAAAAAAAAAAGAAGAAGAAGAAAAAGGTCACCATTTCCTCAAGAATCAAAGAAGTTGTGAGAAGGAGGCAGGACTCCCCTAAGAAATGCTCGTAGTCATCGACGAGAATTTACTCTGTGTCTAGCTCTGTGCTGAGTCTTTTCCATGCTTTGCCTCAATGAATCTTCACCAGAATCTCATATTTTTACAGCTTTGGTGATGAGGAAGAAGAGGCCCAGAAAGATCAAATAGCTATCCTAAAGGCACACAGTCACTCAGCAGAAAGCCCTCCCTGGAGGAAAAGGAGTAAAAAATAATAATAAGCATGGCTAACATTTATTAGATGCTACTACGGGCCAAGCATTGTTCTAAGCATTTTACATGTAGTATCTCATTTAAGGCAACAACTCTATGAGGTAGTCACCATTTTATCAATGAGGAAACTGAGGCACAGGGAGGTTGAATTGCCCACCACCTCCCAGCTAATACATGGCTGACTCAGTATTCAAATCCTGACTGAAGAACTCTGGCCTTAAAATAGTTTTAACAGTAATATCAACCTCACAGAGTTGTCAGAGTATCACCATGGGTTGACATATATAAAATGCTTAGAACTGTGCCTGGCATATAATAAGCATTTCATAAATGTTAATTAATTGTATTATTACTAAAAAGATCATACTCTGCCACCTGTCAAACTGTGGAATACAAAGCTGGTGAAAAATAAAACCAAAATGATCAATGTTCTAGGAAAAATTCATTGCAAGAGAATAACCAATAGCTATAAAAATGTGGGATTTTTAAGGATAAGTCAACATAGATTTGTGCACCAGAGAGTTTTAATGCTCAGGGGAAATGCATACAGTATACTGGGAAATGAAGTCAAAGAGAGTGATTGACCAGAGGGATACTGAACCAAAAGTTCCCCCAGACAGAAACTATAACTGGAAATCAGGCACAGAAGGAAAGCAAGCATATTGGGTTTTGTGGAAAGAAAAAGCAGTGTAGCATACTCCCAGAACTCCCCTCTTCATCATTTCTCAGAGTCCTTATTAGTCCTCTGAGTTTTCAGAAAAGTGGAGACCACTAGGAGGCTCTCACTCTTTCCTTACCCTGTTATCAACAAAGAAAATTGGAGTCAGCCAGGGCAGAGAAGCTAGAGAGAGCATCTGTTTGCACACCTCATTGGTCTTCTGTTCAAGTTCACCCTCATAAATTTGGGGCAGTGATTTACCCTTCCTTTTGAATAATCAGGTTGTAGTCCTAGTTTGGTTTTTTGCAAGATGAAGGATGGTTGATCTCTCTGTCTAAGAGTCAAAGAGCAGACAATTCCTATTTGATCTTTTGACTTTGCTTTGTTGTCTAAGATGAAATTGTGTTGACAGCAAAGCCAGCTTCATGGGCTTGCAACCTGTGTGATCACCGTGGACCTCATGCTCAGAGGACCCTGTGCTTGATTTAATGTTCTGTTGTCACTGTCTCAGAAACTCTTAAGGATTTTACCTTTTGAACAGACGTTTTGTAAGTGACATCCAATGAGACAATGGAGGATATGTGTGAGCAGAGGAGATACACACAATACATTGCTCAATTCCTTGTGACCCAACTCACGTATAGCATTTGTGATGCCCCGTGACTCACGATGTATGGAATTAAGAAAGACTCAGGGAGAGCACAAGGTAAGCATGTCGTGTTGCTAGAATGTGCATGTATCAAGAAGTTGAAGTAAAACAGCTGAGTTAGTTTTATACAGCATTTCCACCGTTCTCTTAAGAATAAAGTACATATGCATATGAGAGAGATGAAATATGCACTGTATAATTTTGGTGTGTACTAGTTAAATGCTGGCATTGTACAATATAAAGATGAACAGTAAAATTCATGCCAATAGCTTAAAAATTTTTTAAGTTTTCTTTACTTAAAATGACACTAAATAGCAAATAACAACATAACCAATCGAGAGAAAGAGAATCTGTGGAATAAAGGAAAAAGTTTTATATTTTAGTGCCTTTAACAGCACCTTTTTCCTGCTTTTTGAACAAGAGGCCCTGTATTTTTATTTTGCACCGTATCTTCACATTATGTAGCCAGCCCTTGTTGACAGGTTCCATGTGTCTAAGAACCAGGATGTTTCTGAGGCACCCATTTCTTATTTGAGTTCATTCCCACATGTCTTGAGTCACTACTTAGCAAAGGGGATTTCTGATGTGTCTGGAGAGGAAAAACCATTCATAAGCCCACGGTTTTGGAGTAACTGGATCCATCATACCTGTTACCTTGTTCCCTACACCTCCTTCCCCATGGCTTGACTAAATCATCTTTCTCTGTGTTCCCAGAGTTCTCAGTGGGCTTCACTAGATCACCATGTATTTCATGTTAATTTGGTTCCTATGTTTCCTCTTCCTCACTGGACCATTAAGAAACTCTTGGATGATGAAGACAAGGAACCTGTGTCAGCCATCTTGTCATGTCCAGACTCTGAACACAGGGGCTCCCAGATGGCAGTCATTCAGAAACATCGTTAAACTAAGTTACATCTTCTCCCTCCAATGCCCACTTCCTCCTTCCCCTTCATCATACTCCTTTCCACACATATGTGATAAAATCCTTTCTCCCCTCATCTCTACTTGTAGAGGAGAGAACTGTTTTCTCATCTTTTCATTATCTCATTGAACTAAATACGAGGGCAAATAATCTGCTTCTACCTAAGAAATACGCCCAAGAACAAAGCCCTTCTTCCTTCTCATGGTACTTTTCAGTCTATAACGCCACCTCTATCTGAGGTAAATGGAAGCTATAAATGAAAGTATAGAGTTTTATAGACCAGAGCTTGATTCCCAGATTGGCTTCTAGCAAATGCCTCTAGCCAAACCACTCAACTTTTATGAGCCTCAATTTCTTCAGTTCCTTAACTAGGTGTGGCAATAGTATACCCAGATAGTGTAGTTGTGATATATGCATGTCATTTCTATAATAATTGCCATATATTTTGTAGATATTTCATAGTTTGTATAATACATAACTGATTTTATTATTGTTATTCCCATTTTTAAGGAATTTATATTATTAGGTTCTAAATTAATGTTATATCCTCTGAATGTTTAGTTAAGAGCATAAAAAGAGCAGAGAAGGCTGTAAATCACCTGATCCTGTCATGATTAAGTGCTATGACTATTCACTCTCTGCTTCTCTAATTGAGAAGAATTCTTGGATGAGTTGGAGCCTGAAATAAATAGCTCTAGTCTATGAGGTATAGTAAAGGGTAGGCTTCCCCAGTTGGGAGGAAAATGTAAGCAAAGTATGCACATGACTACTTTCTTATCCATGGCTAAACCAATCTATGTACATAGAGTGGGCAGTGGACAAAGGGATGGGTAACCCAAGAACATTTCATATTGAATGCTGGACTAGAATGCCCTAGGCTCCTATTCCTTTGGAGTTGTATGAACCAGTCACTATTAAGCTTTGGATAACGAATCCTGCTAAATGTGCATATATGTCAATAGAGAATTTGGCATATATTTACTTAGACTCTGTGGTCTGAATCCTAAGATAGGTTATTTAAAGGTAGGGGCTGTATTTCCTTTATTCTGTTTCCCTTCCTCTAGCAGGCCAAGAGCTTCTCATTTGATTACATCAAGAGTGGTAAGCATTAATGTCCAGTGGCAAACCCTGATCCCCTGATGGCCAGGTATTCACCTTCTCTTAAGATTTTATTTCTCAGAGGAGGGTATATTTTAGAAGGAATCCTTTATTCTTCAATATTTAATGAACACCTACTTCGAGGACAGAAGGCTAAGTCAACATCCCTGCTCTTAAGAAAACTCACAGTCTTGCATAGAATATCAGAACAAGGTATCAACTTATTTCACCAAGGAGAGAGTGGGTTCTTAAACTCAGGGTTTGGACTCATGTTGCAGACTGTGTGTATGCATGCATGTGTGTGCGCATGAGTATGTGTGTGTGTGTGTGTGTCTGTGTGTCTGTGTGTGTGTGTGTAGATGACAGCTGATGAGGGAAGACTGAGCAGAGATTGAGAAGAGGTAAGGTGACAGTGGCAGTTAATGAGTGAGCAGTTGGTGGTGTCAATGACTTCAAGAACTGGACACAGACGGAGACACTATTTTTAGGATACACTGTCTTTTATGGCCAACCCTTTGCAGAAGAGCATAGATTTTCTTCACAAATTATGGGCCTTCATTTCTGGCTTTTCTCTTCTTTATCTGTAAGTAATCTTTGGAACAACAAATATTTAAGACCCAACTCAAAATTTTTTCCAGGATCTAACTTTGTTGTGATTGGTCTGCTCCTTACAAGCACAAAGAAACTCCTGATTTTATTAGTCATTTATTCGGTTTTCTTTCTTAGTCTTCTCCAGGACAGCTCTAATAAGGACACAGTATTTCTGAAGGCCCTTTTTGGTCATAGGAGGAGAAACTTCTGTACAGACTCTGTTGTGTACACTCACCATTCCTATAATGGAATGTCAGCAATGTTGCCCGAAGCAAACTGACACACGCAACAATATCTGTATTCATTGGAATATTAAACAGTGAAACAATTCTACAGCACAAGCTTTGTGACCTGTTGATCACAAGCCCTTAGACTCTAGCTTCATCCCTCTCTACACATCACCCTCTGCCCGCAGAAAATGCATTTTATTTCTCATTTTGTGGCAAGATTTCTGACAATTATCACCCAAATCCGTAATTAGCAAGTGGTAACAGATAGGCAGATAGATCCACTTATAGTGACATCTCTGACAGATTGACACCCCGCTCCCTTAAATAATACCTGCAAGGCTTCTCACTTTAAATGTGACCATGCTCCGACACAGCGTTGGCAAGCCTCATCTCGTGTTCATGGAAGGGGAGGGGGCTATAAAGCAACATGTTCTCACAAGCATGGCAGAGCCCGTGCATAAGCCATTTGGCTTTGCAATTAAAAACAGGTTTGGCTTCCCTCTGCATCAGTAAGACAACGTCAAAGCAACATTCATCCTGAAAATTTTCCCTTGTGAATTGGAATGAACTGTGAGTCTTGAGTTTCTCTTTGTTTGCATGTGCATGTCTTGAGAGTGCATTTTTGGAAGGGTTCTGTGTGTTTCTTTCTGGGGTAACACATTGCTACGTATGTGTTGAATCACTGCCACCAGATTGGTCTCTGTGACACTTTCCAGTCTGGGTTCCTTGGTTATGTGGTTAGCATTTTGGATTCATTCTGTCAGGTTTACTACTACAGGTAAATTAATTCTCCAAGTTCGACCCTTTTGTCCTAGGAAACGATCACTCATTCTAAAGATCTGCCTGAACAATTGACTCTCACAGACTAGACCTGACTTTCAACGATACTGAAAAACATAAATATGTTTACTACTAGGAAGTGTTGTAAACTGGATTACAATGACAGCTAATTATATCTTTATTGTTGTCATTCTTGAATGATACATAAAAAACTATTAGATCTCATAACATTGGGAGAAATCACTACCTTAGAGCTAAAATCCTTCCCTTCACTGAAGAGCTTAGCAGGCTACTAAGAAAGCCACTTCCTGTTCCAGTGAAATCACCAATTTTCTACAGTGTTGTTTGCTGTAATTTTCCTTTCTCTTATTCTTTTTCCCACTCAGTTTAGTGGAAAAAATATTACCCCTTATCTGGGGGTTTACTATTTAAAGATAAGTTCAAAAGTTCTGCCACCGAAGAAATCCCAAAGCAGCAAGACCAATGCCATGAGTCAAAGTCCATCAGAGCCCAGACGACTCTGTCTAGGAAGAGATCTTAGCAACAGAATGGGTCTCCAGCACCCAGGCCCAGCCATTGATGTACAGAAAAGTCCTGAAAAAGACAGTATGTTAGGAATGTCAGTTTTTCACTAATAATGGTGAAGATCAATATTAATTAAAAGAGAGAGACAGATAAGAAAGAAGAATTCATTTCAGTGCAGTATATTTCATCCGAAAGTTATCATGGAAAGATTCTGCCCCTATTTAATTTATAAAAGTCTCACCAAACACCACTTACGAAATTTTAGTTTATTCATATTTCTTTGGATGAAATTATCTTCTCTCGCACTATAACCCCAAAAGTTGTTCAGTAGAATAATTATTAAAATATAGAATGATTTTTTATTGCATCATTTCAAAATCCATAATTTGAGATAAATATAAAATGTGTTTATAATGTGTGAAGTAAAAATATTATCAGTACAAAGTAAATAAAAATGTACTAATATACATGATAGTATGTGTAGCTGCATTGAAAATTTCAAAAATTTGTTTAACCTATTTTGTCATATATTTTATCTTTATATAAAAGCATAGATGCATGCAAATAATTTTATATTTCTTAAAAGTATATGCTTTGCTTGCTTTTGATCTGTGGACTCAACTCAGTGAACAGGAAAAGAGAAAACACATTTTTCTAAACACGACTTTTCATATTTGCTTTGATACAGGAAATCAATTCCCTCAATTAACAAGGCGTTAACTATAAATATATATTTTCCATTTTCTTTAATTCTATGTATTTGAGACATTTCATTGAGTTGGGCTCCCATTTTCTGGACTGTGTGTTTTATACTTTATACATAAAGGGTAAAGCATAAGAAGCAAATTTAAATTCACTCCAACTAAGGCAGAAATAAATGCAACTTTTAATGTCACAAAAATCACATTATAATTTTGTTACAAAAATCATACCCATAAAAATAAAGTAGAAATATAGATGTATATGAAAATAAAAATAATATACTAAATTTTTATGTAATGTGAGCCTTCCCCTCCATTTGTCAAAATATTGCTTCTTATTGAAAACATTTTTTTAATGATCAAGGAACTGCTACCAATTAATTTAAATATTGATTGGAGGGGGAGAAAGTCTATGCTTTTTATAAGCTTATAAATTTTACTAGGGAAACTACTTTATATGAGTATATTCTTTATTAATTCAATGTTAATAGCTTCATTTCCTCACAGTTATGTATCTGAAGTGTTGCAAAAGAGAGAAAGGAAGAAAGGCCGTTATTAGGCCTCTAAACTCAAATTTTCAAATGCCCAATAAATGACACAATTAAGTGTTTAGAGAAAGTTACTGAGTGAGAGAAGGGTTAAATAACAAAATATTCGGAACTCATTTGGAATTGTGATAATTAGTTTTTTCGAGAACTCCAGTAGGCCAAATGTAAAGGATAGCTTCTAGGAGTGGGTTGAAGAGTCAGAAAGTTAGTAATGAAAATTCTTAGATCGTAATCAGGAGCTGACATCTCAGTAAATTAAACACCCTCCAAGTACAGAAAAAGATGTACACAAGTCTTTATGTCATTATACTAATTTGTCACATGCCCGAACTTAAAAATTCCATCGCGGAATTTATTCTCAGCAACTAGAATTTCACAGTTGTTTTTGAAAAGTTGGTTGTTGTTTAGTTTCATTTTTAAGCAATACGTTCATTCGTATAAGTTGGAAAGTCTGCTTTCCTAAACTCACCATCAATCATATTTCTGAGGAAGCTTTCTTTCGGGAAACAAAATAAATGAAAGCACCTGCGTATTGGAACCACATCACTTACCCCGCTCACCACTTCTATAACTTCAAACACGAATAAGCAGGCAAATCCTGCCTCTTTGTCCCTGTGGTTTAGAGTCAAAAGTGAAATTCTGTCTCTCCTCTCTGTATTTTTGGTCACACATATCCTGGAAAAACATGGCTGAAAACGCAGACTTACCACACAGGTGTGTTTTGGAAGTCGCTAGTAAAAATGACTTTAAAACCTTCAGAAACTGCCACCCTCTGAGCAAATGCTTATTAAAGACCAATAAAATGGTGAAAATTGAGGAGAAAAACATCCAGCAAACTTTTTGTGTGGTTTAAGGAAGTCGGTTTACTCTCTACCCACGTGGGCTTGGCTGTGGTAAACTGGGGCAAGAAAAACAAGCTTGGCCATTATTTCACAATAGAGTGAAAAACAGCAGTTCAGTATTCACCAGGTGACCTGAGAAGGCAGAGTCATCTCTACCCACCGCCATTATAACTCTAGATTTTCACAGGTGATTAGAAATTCTACAAACACATCTCCCAGAGAGGGCCCGTGCTCGCCATGATAAACTAAGCATGGATACTATCAAACGCAATTGTAAATGACCATGGAGTCTATTTCTGCCAGATAGCTGGCCCATGAGGCAAGGACTGAGTGAATTTGGTCATTTTAGCAACCAGTCTGGGATTGTTTCATCTGTAGTCACTAAGGAGGATCAAAGTTACATGGTCTTATAATTCTTAACACTTGATGGATAGCCTTCTAAGAAGTTATGGTTTTGCAAAAACCAAAAGGAAAAGAATTTTTTTCTAACTTTATGACATGTGTAGAATGTTTAATTTTTTATTTAAAAGTTATTTTAAGCTAACTCAGTTAATCGGCTAAATTCTGCATGCCTGCCTCATTTCTGAGAATGTAGTGACTCTGGTCTTTATTCAGTTAGCAGTGTTTTCGAATCTGTTTCAGTCTCAGAATCGAATCTCCTAGGATGCTGTTAAAAATACACCTTCCTGAGCACTGCCCTAGACGTAAGGAATCAAGGTCTCTCGAGAAGAATCCCGAACTTACACAATTTTTTAAACATCCTGTGTGATGCTTACGATCAAGCAAATTTGCAAAATCCAGCTTAATTCAAAAAGATTCGATATTGAAAAAAACCAAAATGCCCATGAAGAAAAGAGAGAGAAATCTCTATTTTATAGCCCCAAGAAGCACAGTGATCTCTTTGCCTAGAGATTTTCTGAGGTCTAGTGTATAGACTTAGAGATAGCACTATAACCAGCAGTTGGTGGTTTGAACATACACAAACACACATATGCAAACATTTCTAAAAGCTGTCTCAAAAGCTTTAGGGAAATATATAGGGTAAAAATTAACTAAGGAACCTCAAACATAGAGGTCAAAAAATTGTTAAATAATGTTAAATGAAAAAGAAAAATTATTCAATCATGTAATGATATCTAATTATGCAGTAGCTACTTGGCATTTCATTAGAATCTATCCCAATGTTGTGAGTTTAATATGTCACATAGATGTGAGTCTAAGCAAAACGTGTATTCATATAGATATTCCCATAGATATCCAGGAATGCAACTTCTAAAGATAAGAGCTGATAACAGTATGGCGATTGAGAGAGATGAAATAGTGCAGTCACAAAAACACAGTGCTTTGTCTTCTGAACTATTACTTCTGTATTGAAAATAGTATTCATCATAAAACCAAGAAATGTCAATAAAGACAGCATATGAAAATTACTTTTGTTTCACTTTTTGATTAAGAAAACTGCACCCAACTACACCGCACACCACAATCATTAATCCCTCTGATTTTTTGTAGAGAATATGAAGTCATCCAGGCTGCCTAAGCACAAGTTTATATAACAACAAGTAAAAGAAAAAAAAATCAGTTCAGTTGGGCCGGTTCCTACAAACTCTCTGTACCACAAGCTCCTCTAAAGTAATATCTCTTAAAGGCCAAACGTGTCTTTCCCTTCCCTATCTCCACCAAATACACATAAAGTTGAAATAGTGGGGTCTAGATGAACGAGCTCTTGTCTCATTATGCAATTAATATTCTAGAATTTTTTCCCAGAGAATTTTTCTGATTAAATTGATACTACCACTAATCATAGTAATACCCTGTTTTTATATATCAAAAAGATAGCAATGTTTAATAAGTCAATAGCTTCTTATCACCTTATCACAAACAAAGAAATTGAGGAGCGGTTGGCTGACTTGCCCACGCTCACAGGAGCTGGAAAGGATTTCAGATCAGTGAGGCTGGTCAATAGCCCAGAAAGACCCAGTGGCAATCAGAGAGAAAACAGTAATTACTGTAATTATTAGTTTTATCTGTATATCCAATTAAATAATTGTCATTTCCATAAAACTTCACAAGGGAAAAACCATAATGAATAACTTAATGTGAAAGTAACAAAGCGAAATTTGCACTTCCAGAAATTTTAGTGACGTTGACTGCAGTGGAAATCTGTGCCACAGATCATTGCTCGCCCTTTCACTTAGTTTAAACACCTCTAGGGGATCCTAATAGCTATATGATATATTTGCTTTGGAATCAGATACCTGGAACGGTTAGCAGATGACCTGAGCACTCAGTGATAAATTCAACCTTGTCTGTTTGCTTATTTGTTACCTGGATGTTGTAATCGAACAGTCTCACTCAAAGATTGGCTTTAAAATTAAAAGCAAGAGTCTGGAAAATTGTTCAGATGATATTCATAGGTTGAAGTCAACGGTAGTACGTTAATTCCATTTCCCAGTGGAGATAAAAAGGAGATGTAGCTGCCTTTCCATTTTTTTTCTCTTTCCCTCTAGACAGAGAGGATAGTTTGAGACCTCCAGAGAGCCTCCTCTGTTGTAGAAATGAGGTTTAACCCTCAAGCTATGTCTGCCTTTGTCTCCTGGATTTGGCTGCAGGAGAGAGGGAAGCGAGACCAGGCAGCAACCTAAGGAGATTATTCTTCACTCCGTTCTCATCTCCCTATCCCCACCTCTACCGGCTGCTGTGTGAGTAAGGGAATGTTGTAAAGCTGGCGAGAATTTATAGACAAGAGCATAATTTCTCCTGAGTTCCCGAGTAAAACAAACTTGGAATTGCTCCACTTGTGCATAGTTCTGTGTACAAGGACACCATATCTCCGGGACAGAGGAAGGTTGACTCAGCCAGGGAAACTAGTGTCTCTCCTTTTATGGACAGTAGAAAAGTCTAGTAAATGGCAACCACGCAGCCCTAGGGAAAGAGAAACCCATTCTACTGTTGCTGAGTATAAACCCACATGAGAAAGAGGGTCAAAGTATACCATCACTCAGGCATCAAATATCTATTGAGAACCTATCATTTTATGCAGGAGACTGCCACATGGATAAAAATCAGTATAAGATATTGTCTGGCATTCAAGAAGTTTAAAATCTCCATGAGTAGATGAGATTTAAACATGAGAACGTCTTTGCCAAAAAAGTGACACATGAAAGGTATACATCTTAAGTATAACTCTAGCAATAAATACATCCTACAAGATTTCTGAGAAAAGATCACAGGGTCTGGAGATGACTGAGAAAGAAATAAATCATAGATTGTGAGCAGTTGAAGATCTGAGGGAACTGGAGGCAGGACAATAATTATTTTTGATGTTCAGAATTTAGCCCAATATCTCATTGCTCCCGACTCTTCTTAAGTCATTTAAAATGCTCTCTAACCAACGAAAAGCTGAGAGGGGAGATCACCATCATCAAGGAAGTGGCAACAGAAACAAACATGAAAAGGTGTTTCTCCTTTTATTAGAGTTTTAATTTGTTTGGTTTGATTTATTCCTTCCCTGTAGAAACGGTTGGGGCCGAATTTGCTGACTTCTATCTGAAGGATGAGGCAGGAGTGTTTAAGAAATCTCTGAGCACACTGAATAATTAGACTCTGTTTTTCTTTGTATGCCATTCCAATATTACAATAATGGCAGTTCTAACAAGTCAGTGCAGATCTGCAAAAACAAAGTTAATGAAGAACTGAAGACTACGTTCAACTTGTCATTTTTTTCAAAGTTCCTTTGTTATGTTTAGCCATTGTAGCCCAAACTTTCTCCACAATTCTATACTTGTTACCAACATTGATTTAATGTGTTCAGACAATTTATCCACCATACATTTTTCACAATTCAGCACTGACAGGAATGTCTTTTTAACTCTGTGGCAGACAGAAACCTACGCTTTGGCAGCTGCCTACAATGATGGGTTACCAAGGTCAATCCAAGGGCTATCACAAATGTAGAAAAGCTGACTTCCTACGAGAAGAAAACAAAACAGAAGGAAGGAGTTAGAAAGAGAGAAAAAAGGCAAGAGGGAGAAAAACGGGAGGATGAGAGGGAGGGAGGGAAGGACGAGAAAAGAGAGAGAAAGAGAGAAAGAGAAAGACAGAAAGAGAGAGAGAGAGAAAGCAAGAGAGAAAGAGAGAGAGAGAGAAAGCGAGAGAGGCAGAAAGAAAAAAGAAAGAAAGAAAGAGAGAGAGGGAGAGAGAGAGGGAGAAAGAAAGAAAAAAGAAAGAGAGAGAGAGGGAAAGAAAGAAAAAGAGAGAGAGAGAGAAAGAAAGAAAGAAAGAAAGAAAGAAAGAAAGAAAAAGAGAAAGAAAGAAAGAGTAAGCATGTATTGTTTTAGAACTCTGTCTTGGCTTGTCGCAGGAATATTTCTGTGCAATAAAGTTGTAACATTAGTTACTTCAACAACAAGCCTCCCACCCACACAGCCCTGCCATTCAAATGTTTTGCTCGTTTTTCTTGTTCCTTTATTATGATCCGTTTCTTAGTCAAGTCTCAGTTTGACTAAACCATTGCCATAGGCTACCGGTTGGTCAACCTTCATCCCATTTAACACAGCAATGAAATGACCCTGAACACTCCTGTTGCTTCCACTACTCTCACAGGCTCAACCAGCTAATCTAGTTAATCAGCTATGTCTGAAATTGTGGGGCCCTTTAGGATCTCAAATTCTTTTTCTTTAGTCCTTCCTTTTATAATGAAAGTAATACTTGCGATACGTTCTTAACTTAGCCTCCAATCCATTCAGACACAGATTAAAAAATATGGGGGTTTTTTTCTTCTTCACATTTACATTTGGAGGAGGCACATTCCAGTAACTTGTAAGGAAATGCAAAACCAGAACTGTAAATAAAAATAAAAATAATGATAACTGACACTAACACGTTGCTTACCATATGCCAAAACTCAGTTCTGAGAATCTTGCCCAGATCGACTCATCTAATCCTCATCACAATTCGGTGAGGTGGGTGCTATAATTTACCCCCATTTTATAGACCAGAACCTTAAAGCAACAGAAGAGTTCATTGTTTTGCCCAAGGTCACACAGCAGGTAAGTGGCATAGTCAGAACTGAAATCCGGGCAACTTGATTCCAGATCTCCACTCTTAACTCCTATTGCTCCACTGAAAGTAACACAGGAGCATTGCTTAGGAAGGTTCTATTGCAGTTGGCACATTTGTAAAATCTGATCCAGGTGAAAACTCTAAAGACGAAAGAGTTATGGAAAAAATGGCAAATGGAGTTGAGGAGTGATTTTCCCAAAATCCATCATTAAATTCTGAGAACCTGAGTCCTGGTATCAAATTTTCTACATCTAAAGCTTCATATGACCAAATACATTTCCTCTCCAAGAAGCATCAGGCCCCAGTTCCTCATCCATGTAATGAAATAACACTACTGTGCCTTGCAGGGTTGTTGTGAGGATTAAGAAAGTGTATGCAAAGCCCCGGCAGAGAGGCTGGGATATGGGAGATATCAATAAGTGGTAACTACTATTTATAACCATCGTTGGATTTTTTCCCGGCCTTCCTCACTATCAGATCTATCTTGCACTCAGGTGTCTACTCCCACTTCAGACAGCAAATAAGTGTTCCCACTCACCCATCAGAACAAACCACAATGCTATGAACTGATGTTTTGAACAGAACTCCAATTGGGAAATAGCACATACATCAGCTAGTACTCCCCGGACTTAATAATCAGCTTTCAAAGGAAGCACTTACATGTGATGGTGAAAGTTGTTTTAGGAAGATCTGTGAGAGCAGATACAAAGATGGAAACGTGGATAGGCACGTTGACTGAAAGAAGAAAGTTACAGCGGGTAGTTCTAATTAGGTAAGGCACCTCCAAATGCATTATGATTCGGCAACCTAACTCCGTGTGTTTGGGGAACCAATCAGAGCATATTTCTCCTGTGTATTCCTCTCAGACTGATCCTCTCTGTTTCTCTGCCCCTTCAGAGAAGGCGAGCAGGCAGTCAAAACATGTAAAGGAGTGTTGGTTCTCAGATTTGCATAGAAAAAGGCACAAGCTAGGCTAACTGAACGTGTTTCCAAGTGTTTGTCCTACTGCTCTGGCCACAGATTCCCCATCCTGCTTCTGAAATGGAGGTGGAGTCCTGCTTTCAGTGGTGACAGAGGTCACTGGGTTCCAGGAGCAATCCAAGAGGATGTTGCTCATATCATGATCTGGAAAACGTAAAGTTAATTACAGTGCAATTGGTGAAGGGTTACACCTAACTTAATTCTTACATCCTGATTTCTGTCTACTGCTACCATTTCCCACACTGAGAGAGAGGAAAGTTTCACTTAAGTAGTTGTGACCAACATAGATTTAATGGGCAGGGCACACACATGTGTGTTTTTGTCTTTGTTTGCGTATTTGTGTGTCTGAATTTGTAAGTATCTATATGTGCATGTGTCCAAATATATGCATGTACATCTGTGCATGTCTGCGTGTGTCTGAGGGTGTGTCTGTCCATATGCATATGTCTGTGCATTTCTGTGTATCTCTTTGTAAGTTGTGTCTGTATGTCTTTGTGTATGTCTGCACAATGTGGCTCTGTATGTGTCTGTTTGTGTGCTCTGTATGCTTGTGCATCTGTGTGTGTGTGTCTGTATGTGCATGCATATCTATGGCAGCATGCGCAGGAGTTATGCAGAAATAAACACAAATGCATTCTAGAGCACAAGGTTTCTGTTTGAGGGATAAGCCTGTAGTACACATGTGAACTCTGTATAGACACAAATGTGGCCTGAGAAATGTAGGAAAAAAGGAGAATGAAGAACGGATGAGCCATAACTGAGACAGCCAAGGACCCGTTCTTGATGCTTTTGTGTCTATGCGTGATCCCTGCTACTCCCAGCCACACCGAACAAACCACTTTCTTGCACACTTTTGAAATGATATAGGAGAACATATCACTGGGGCTTCAGGAGTTCCCACTTAAGAAAGGCAATATTCAAGGAGGATGGGAGTAAAGCTTTCTCTCTCTCTCCTATAATGCATAATATATCATGGCCCCCAAGCCCAAGAAATGAACGTTAATCATTAATTTACTATGTGATTTCTCTGGCTTTTTTTCTAAAGTTGGCATTACTTTCTTAATCAAGCAAGCATTTTCTAATGTAAACGATACAAATGGGATATGAGATCAGAAATACCAAACACGTGAAAGCTGCACACATCCTAAACTTGACCAGATAAATATTCTGCTGGAAATCTTTGCAAAAGTATAACACTATTAAATGAGGGGTCAAGGAACATGCGCGAGACTAATGCCAAGTATTGATTTGACAGAATGAAACCTTGCGGAGCTGCTAACTTAAGCGTAATTTTCGTCAAGAGCAGCAATTATTCTGTGCAACAGAGATCTTCCGAGCTATTAACAAAGCTACTGGAGAAATGTCAACAGTGGTCAGCTGCCAGTTACTTTTACAAATAAGATTTTACTTGACCCAATAAGCCTGAAGATACTTAAGACAACTGCTGGCTTCTCAGAAGAGGGAGACACTGGGATGCAAATACTGAAATAAGGCGCTGAGTTGAGAGACCTCCAATCCTGAAGCTTTGGAAAAACTTGGAATGGCTTAATTAGCCACTGATTAACCTTTGGTTAGAAATATCATCTTAAAAAATATTTGAATTTACTGGCTTGATGAAAACTTTTGCACACTGATTTTCGTCTCTTATTGCAGAACTAATACCCAGATGGTTTCTCCAGATATTTTTCTTCTAAAATGTCCACTGATTGTTATGTTCAGGATAATTCTGCAAGAGAGCAGAATCCTAAACAGTTCAAATCCCCATCCCAACCCTACACTTGTATTGAAAATTACTTTAGGGGGCCAGCCCCATGGCCCAGTGGTTAAGTTCATGAGCTCTGCTGTGGTGGCCCAGGGTTTCACCGGTTCGAATCCTGGGTGCGGACATGGCACTGCTCATCAGGCCGCGTTGAGGCGGCGTCCCACATGCCACAACTAGAAGGACCTGCAACTAAGATATACAACTATGTACTGGGGGGATTTGGGGGGATAAAGCAGGAAAAAAAAAATGGGAAAAAAAAAGAAAATTATTTTAGAGTGGTGTGAAGAGAGGATGAGGGAAAAGGAAACAGGTGATTTGAAAGATAACTTTGGAAAAGTTTGTAAGCCTGAATGACTACGTGTGGGAGGGGAGGGGGGTGTTGTTACACTGGACATAGATATCAGAGCACAATTTACAACACCCTGGGCTGATAATCTGAAGGCCTGAATTCTAATCTTTACCCTTCACTGATTTCCTGATTGACCTCAGGCAAGTCACTTCAAGCCACGGCATGGTGGTTACCAGGGCCTCTCTCTGCTCAGCCGTGTTGACTTGAATCCTTTCTCCACCACGTAATAGCTGTGTAACTTTGGGCAAGTTGCCTAACCTTCTCACACCTCTATATTCTCATCTGTAAAACGTGGATAATAATAGCTTCTGGTTCATAGGCCTGTGATGAGGGGCAAAGGAGATAACAGTGTAAAACGTTGTTTGGGCCATCCATAAATAAGTCCTCCATAAATACTAGCTATTGTCATTACCTCTGAGTCACAGTTTCCTCATGTAGAACAGGAGAGGGTCGGAGTAGATGACCTAATGAATTCTTTCAGCCAGCCTTCAGGAAAACCATCATACAGAATGCAGCTAATAACCCAACCTCTCAAAATCTCTGTAGCCACAAGGAGCCCTCCCCAGATCTTATTTACCACACCTCACCCATCATGCTGCCTGTTGGTCACACAGGCCTTACTGATTCCTATTTTACACGCAGTTCTAACGACCACGTTGATCTGATATCTCAGACTACAGAAGCCCAAATTAGTAAGAAGAATGTTGAAAGAAAAACACCTTGTAAGCAAGGGTGGTTGCAAGCAGTCTGATGTTAAGAGAGGAAACAATTGCGATCACAGAAGGAAGTACGTGCGCCACCATGACTCAAGTCATTAAACATTTTTGAACCACATTCAGTAAAATGCTCAAGGCAGCTACCAATTTTAGAGCTGTTTCTATCAAAATGATTAGCATTTGATAGGTGTGGGAATTATTAGTTTCGGGATAATTCTTCTTATGGTCAGAATGTGCCTGGTTATTGCTTAAGCCCCAGATTTGCTGGCCCTCTTTCTTCTCTCCTGGTTCAGCATCTCTAGCATCAGGATGCAGGTGGTAGGCCAGTCCAGAACTGTCTTGTCTCCCAGTGGGGCGGTGGATATAGGGTGAGAGGGAGTATTGGGCCAGTTACTCAGCACCGGCAACGACAAAGCCATCCTGCCTAAGCCTGCCTTCAAGCTCCTGCCACATTTGCTTTCATATCTTAACAAAGTGACTCCTTCCCTTGGGCCTCCCATGCCCTGACTCCTTTTCCGACCTAGAAGGTAACAGGTTCAGGAATTAGGACTCATGCTGACCTCAAATAAGGTTTAAATCCTGCCTCTGCCACTTGCCAGCTATGCGACTTTGGTCAAACATTTTCACTTTTCTGCACGTCTTTGTTGCAGCCATAAAATGTGAACAATGATGCCTTACTTCCCAGGGCTGTTGAAGAGAGGAAGCGAGACCGCGGAGGGAGAGCATGGTGCCTGGTACAGAAGGAGTTCAAGATGTATTAGCTGTTCCTGATGCCCATTTTAATTGCATCTAGGATTTTAATGCCAGCACTGGTGGTCTAGTGGTTAAGATTCAGAGCCATGGCCCAGGTCTGTTTCCCAGTCAGGGAACCATACCGCCTGTCTGTCGGTTGTCACACTGTGGTGACTGCATGTTGCTGGGATGTTGAAAGCTCTGCCACCATGATTTCACAAACACTATCAGGGTCACTCATGGTGGACAGGTTTCAATGGAGCTTCCAGACTAGACAGACTAGGAAGAAGGACCTGGCCAACTTCCTAAAACATTGGCCATGAAAACCCTATGAGTAGCAACAGAGCATTGTCTGATAGAACAACAGAAGGTGAGAGGACGGTATAAAAAGACCAAGCAGGGTTCAGCTCTGTGGTCCACAGGGTCACTAGGAGTTGGAATCCACTTGACAGCATTAACAACAACAACAAAGTTATAGTCACAAGCTTGTTTATGTAACTCAAATCAAAAATCTTTGTATTGCCTTGTATTATATGACCTAGATCTGTTAAAAGAAAAAACTAGGGTAATGTTTTAAAGGGACAATGCCCAAATTGGCTACTCTCAGCTTTTATTTTCACCTTATGGTGGCATAGAATGAAGTCCATCCTTCTTAGGAATCCATGCGTTCCAGAAATGGAAATTACCTCTTCCATGGAATCAGAAGGATTGGCCATTCATACCTATGGATGCCTCTTTGACTCACTTTACTTGCAAAATATCACCCGACTCAGTTTCATCAAGTGATAGTGAAAACTTTGTCTAGCTGGGATGTGCTCTCCTTTTGAAAAGGTGCTACCAACCACAGAGATCCTAGGGGCCCATGGAATGAATGTGTTTCCTGATGCCTGTCTCAGAGCCTATGCTAGTGCAGATAAGGCATTTTCTTTTTCACTGCTCAGAACTCATTCATCAGGATTAGAAGTTTTTGGCACATCTTGAATGTTACATAATCATATGACAGTACAGAGGCTTTTAGCTTCTTGTCACTGTTCATGCTAAGCCATCCTCAATGTTATAATATCATTGATATCTCCAAGAGATAACTCAAAGGTGTCTACTGGCTATATAATTTGTCAGGCATTAATAGAGACTGGAGCTATCAGGAAACATACAGTATTTTTTGTAATCTTTTCCTGATAGTGGTTTTGATAGGATTTAAACGCAGCCTCAGATTTAACTTCCTTAAATACTCATGCTTATTTGTTTGTTCGTTTGAAAAGCGTGACTTAAAATGCCAGATGTGCTAACCTTCTGTAACTATATGCCAAAGACTTGCTAAGCTTTCTGACTTCATGGTCAGCTTTTAATGTTTGCTTTCTCTTGTTCGAAAAAGTTTCTGTTTTCCATGTATTAGTCCTTGATCCCAGTAAATGTCACAAGAGCTAAGCTCAAGGAAATTCTCAGGAAAGTCCCAAGAAAAGTCTGAGGGTGTGCCTCCATTAGCAGATAAAACCTTTCCAAAGATCCTCAGTAAGTTGCTTTTTGCAAACCTTAGCGATTTAACAGAAAATAATACACGACTTCTGCATTAAACTTTGGTACTGAAATGCAGTAGACCTCTGCCAGAGCCTGAAGGTTTTCTCAAACTGTGATTAGGAAAATGAACAAAAGTGATCAATTTGACCAACTTAATCAGGGCAGCGGAATTTCAGAAATCATTCACTGAATTAATCATCTAATTTTTAAACTAAACCAATAAAATAATTCCCAAAAACCCCACAACTTTACAGACTTACATTGATATTTCAATGCTCTCCAACACCCGGCCCACTTGACCTTCACAGGATTTTCAATGTGACGTTATTGCATACACCATCTATTCCAGCCAACCTGCTCTACTGACTGCCAGGCACATCTTCACCTTCCCTTCTCGTTGCCTTGCTCTGTCCTGTGCCCTGGCCTGAGGTGCTTTCGTTTTTCCCTCTGTTCATCTCCTAAGCTATATCTAAGTCATGCTCCGTCCATGAAGTTTTTGAAAATGACTTCCTCTTTGGACCCTGATAGTACTGATCATCCATTCCACACGTTGTAAGACCTCTTGGACTATGGCTATCACTTTGTATTGCCACTACTATTCTTTAATTGACTAGGCATTTCTATTTTATATGCCTCGGTATAGATTTTCAGCGCCCAGAGATGTTGTATATTTGTATTTATGGCTGTCCAGTGCCTTACAAAATGCCTTGCCTGTTGCCGATGTCAATTATACTAGCTAATCTAAATAGTTTAACCAATCTAATGACATCATTTAATCTGATTACAAAGACAGAGCAATGGACTGTTAGGGAATGGCTGTAAAACTTGTAATCATATTGTTGGCCCAGACACCTGAAATAGATTTCCAGATCTGCCACTTGTCTTGAACAAGTCATTTCATCTCTCTTACCTTCAAATTTTCCAATCTGTAAAAGTGAAAGAATAATAATGACTCTCGGGGCCGGCCTGGTGGTGCAGCGGTTAAGTGAGCACATTCCGCTTCAGCGGCCTGGAGTTCACCAGTTCAGATCCCCGGTGTGGACATGGCACTGCTCATCAAGCCCCGCTCATCAAGCCATGCTGTGACAGGCATCCCACATATAAAGTAGAGGAAGATGGGCACAGATGTTAGGTCAGGGCCAGTCTTCCTCAGCAAAAAAGAGGAGGATTGGCAGCAGATGTTAGCTCAGGGCTGATCTTCCTCAAAAATAATAATTAATAATAATAATAATAATGACTTTCTTTCCTATTTCACTAGATTACTGTGAGATTCAAAGGATGCAGTGTCTTTGAAAATGTTTGCACAAAGTTAAGTACCTTACAAATAAGAATGTCCACTGTTAGGCAAAAGAAACACTACTTTTAGAAATCCCATATCAAATATAGCAAAGGGCTCCTAAAATGATCAAGACTGGTGTTAGTTTTAAGGTATGTTGCGATCAATTTCAAATAGTGCTCTAGGTCAGATTGTTCATCTCACTTTACAGATGAAAGGATGAAACTAATGACTGAGTAAAATTAATGACAGCACTAAAATGATATGCCTTCATTGTTCTAGCTATTAGCTTTGAGCCTAAGGAGCACTATTACTTCTTTCTAAATTTTTCTTCAAGTACCACGGAAGTTCTGATTCTTAGGGATTAAGAAAAAGCAACACGTTGAAAATGTCAGTCTCTCCTCCCTGTAGTTGCTGGGCACCCTACATTAGCATAAATAGCATCTGTGCATCCATAATTTGGTTCCATGTCTCTTTAAATTCTTCCTGTATTCTTCTAGTAGTCCGCATAAATTTCACTCAATCATTAGCTTCAACCTTTCATCTGCTCTGGTCAGTCCTTAATCTACATTCCTCCTCAGTGTATTTATTAAATGAACAATGTATCATTTTCACCTTTTGGAGTATTGTAGATAAGTACCGTGAGGTTGAAGCATGGGCATATAGTGTCTTCCACATCAACTTTGAACTCCTTTGGGTGAGTCAGCACTGCTCTTCTTAAATCCTTAAGTACCCTTGACCTCGTACATTCACTAGAGTCAAATGATGCTCATTAAAGGCCGTTTAGGATGTGCCATCATCCCTTCCAGTGTTCACATCCCAAGTTCCTGTGAATCATGGTTCATCGTGCATCTTTCTCCCTTCAAATAACACTGACTGAATGTTCATCATATTCCCATGTAGCAAGAAGCCAGAATGTTTATTGACAGGAAGAAGGAGTAGAATGTCCCCTACTGGGAGCCAATCAGGACTTTAAGACCAAAGATGTGCTTTCTTTCCAACCTAGGGCTCCTTCTTTGATGTTGGACAAGTCATTTTCAACACTTTAGTTATTTTTGTGTTAGAGGAAGGACTTGTAAGATTTCTACTAGCTCTACACAAGGGTATATTACAAAAAGAATAACCACCAAAACAAATGACTGATCTGCCAGGTCATCTACGAGAGGATAAAAAGGATATCCAAATAGGATCAAAAGAATAGAGCTAGAGCACCAAATATTTTAGTTTTACATTCATACAGCCTGTGCCCTTAGCGTGAATTTTCTGAGGTCATATCCTTCCAATGCTTCCTACCTAGAAGAAATTTGAACGGCATTCACCCAACTGGCATAGTCTTCCAGAAGGAGGAAGGAGCGAAAATCAAATAGAAAACAAATATTCAAGCAAGCATGAAGCCTTTCCAAGAACGTATACCATATCAATCTCCATTGTCCTCTTTGTTTATTTTTGGATTAAAATTCATATTTAATTAATTTTTTAAAACTATTCTATACAAAATGTCTGGTAACTGAGCTAACCATAGATATGGGAAAAAGGTAATAAGCAGATAAGACAGTCAACCGAGAAAGAAAAATCTGTAAAGTTAACTCCATTTTCTTTTGATTTTATGCAGACAGTCACTGCCCTAGTCACAATATCAGATTGTGGGATTTGTATTCCAAATGTTCTTTTGTTCCAAATAGCTATCTACATTAACATCAGAATTATCACTGCCACAAAGAGATTTTTTTATCTTGCTTTAGTAATAATTTTTCAGTAATAATGCAGCTGGTAAAAATGTGTGTGTGTATATATATATATATGAGCATAAATATAATTTGGGGAAAGAACTATTAAAGATACATTTTTTTTAATTACAAGCTGAAGTAGTTACAAATTTTAAAAATTTCTAGAACCTTACCAGTCCTAAATTACTTTGAGCTCCCTTATTTTCATATATTTATATGTAACAATGTCATTATCTTTTCATTTTTAATCTACATAATATTCACTTATTCTGTAATATCGTAGTTAACTTACAAATTTGCTAACTTGAAAATGTTTGGATTACCTAAAACATGAGGGTCTTATAGATGCTGCTGCTATGAATATCTTACCACTTTTGGATTCATGTCTGACAATTGAACTGGCTCCAGATCTAGGAAAATGTATAGCTCTTCTTACATCTGTTGACCTTAAATAAACAGACAGTATTTCTCCAGCAAAACTGGGTTCACTTTGGATCAGCAAAGAATTGCAATTCAGGGTCTACAACCACGGTAAGCCATGTGCAAGTGCCCAGCAGCAAGGAAGGAGAAACTCTTATGAAGGGGAAGAGGAATTAGGGAGAGCTACTGTAAACAAAGTCTATGGGGGGAGACTGGGAGTTCCAAGTGTAGATGCTTTTCATTGGCTGAGCTGTGACAGTCTCTCATTAGCTGACGTCTTGCCAATCAAGAGGAAGAAGTCTTTGTTCTTCCTGTCGGGCTCTACTATCTAGATAGGGCATGAAATCTCCTCTTTTCTGCCTCCTGACTCCATTTTAATCAGGTTTCTGTTTACTAATTTCCACACGTCATTCCAGATCTGTGGCCAGCAAGATTAAATAAATTTATAAAGCTGTCAAAGGCAGTCCTACACGCATGTACATTCCCCTGGAGCCCAGCCTTCAATGGTTTTTTGAAAATTATGTCCCTTTGTTTTGCTAGGTTAATTGACGCATGAAGATACCTAAAATTTGTATAATTTTCATCTATCTTACTAGTGATGAGACTGCACATCATTCACCATGATCCTTTACTATTTTATCCATACAGTGGAAATGTATGGACCACAGCTACGTGCCAAGTGCCGCTCCAGGACTGAAGATCATAAAGACAAACGGGACACCATCTTGGAGAGTTTTACTCTCAAAGAGAACACAGTGTAATGACAGATAGAAACGTAATAAAGTCACAACAAAAAATGTTAAGTTACAACTATACCAATGAAATACTACCTAGTAATGAAAAGGCATGAACTACAGTCACGTATCACTTAACGACAAGGATACATTTTGAGAAACGTGTCGTTAAGTGATTTTGTCATTTGTGAACGTCATAGACTGTACTTACACAAATCTAGATGGCAGAACTTACTACACACATAAGCTGTATGGTTCTAACCTCACGGAACTACTGTGGAATATGCAATGCGTCATTGACAGACACATCATCGTTACATGGTACATCACTGTACTGACACATGCAACAATGTGGAAGAATTTCAGAAGCGTGATGCTAAGTGAAAGAAGGCAGACTCAGAAAGCTATATACTGTAGGATTCCATTTATAGGAGATTCTGGAAAAGGCAAAACTATATTAACAGAAAGCAGATCAATGATTGCCAGGGAGCGGGGGAGAGGAAGAGGACTAACAGGAAAGTGCTAGGGGATAGAATTATTTTGTGTCTTGACTGTGGCGGTGATTGCACAACCTTATAAATCGTATTTGTCAAAATGCATAGAGTCGTACATCTAGAAAGGGTGAACTTTACTAAATATAAATGCTATTTCAACATGCCTGGCTTTAAAAAGTGATAAGTGAAACAGTTTAGGGTAGATGATAAGAATGAAGGGTCTCAGGTCAGGCTGCTGAGTTTGTATAGCTTCCACATCCCTTCCTCGCTATGTCACCCTACGCAATTATTTAACCTCTCTGTGCCTCAACTTGCTGATCTTTCAAATGGGTGTAAGTAATAGTGCCTACTTCATGGGATTATTAGAAGAGATGATCAAGGCAAAGTCACTGGACTTTGTAAGCACCCAATAGATTTTGTTTTTTCTTATCTGAGTGCCACAGAAGAGCGGTATACACAGCCCAATGGGAAATGGGCACATGGCCAGAAAAGGCAATTCATGAAAGAAGAAATACAAATGCTCGTTAGTCACAGAAAGATAACTTTGGCCTGACTACTAACCAGAGCAATAAATGTTAAATATAAATGTCAATTTTGTTTACAAAACAAGCAAATTTTTTCTTTTTCTATCTTTATCTTGTTAAGGATAAGACCCAGAGTTGAGGCAGACCTATTGAAAGAAGTACTGTCATGTTACTGTTGACATGTAACTGGATCTACCTTTGTAGAAAGCAATTTGGCATATGTACAAAGGGTATGAAGGTATTAAACCTCTTCAATCCAGTCATTGAATTTTAAATTTTTTCCCTTAAAAAGTGTCAATAATAAGGGAGATTTATGTGCAAGGTCAATTATTGTGATATATTTATAAGAGAAAAAAAGCCAACCTCCTAACCATTAGAAAAAGGTTAAATAAATTTTGATATATGCATACTGTTATGTAAGCACAACAAACTTGTTTTTGGAAATTGCTAAATGGACATAGGAAGAAATGCAGCCAAAACAGAAACTTTTTAGAGCGGTCAGGAACTGATCTCTGCAGAAAAATAGAAGTTTCTTAGGTGGGAAAAATGGGGAATTATATTCCAAGAGGAAGGCGTGTTATGTGCAGAGAGGCCAAAAGCCTGGGAACACTTATGGTCGCCTGGGAGGGTCAAATATTCCAGAGTGATTAGGTGTAGAGTTCCCAGGAAGAAGTGATAAGATGTAAAACAAAAAACCAGCCATCACTCTGTTTTGTTGTTGTTGTTGTTGTTGTTTGGTGAGGAAGAGTATCCCTGAGCTAACATCTGTGCCAGGCTTCCTCTATTTCGTATGTGGGATGCCACCACAGCATGGCTTGGTAAGTCGGGTGTAGGTCCACACTCAGGATCTTAACTTGTGAACCCTGGGCTGGCAAAGCAGAGAACGGGAACCTGACCACTAACACACCAAGCCGGCCCCCATCACCAGTTTTCAAAGATCTATATTTCATGCTAATAAGTCCACACTGTATTTTGCATTTACAAACCATTAGAGCTTTTTCAAAAAAGGCTTAACACAACTGTTTTACTTCAGAAAGACACCTCTGATGGGTAGGACCATGCCAATTTCTTCTTTTGGACATTCATCAAATGGAATTAGATATTTGAAAATTAATAGCTCACAAGTTCAGTACACTAAATAAGTGATTACAAGGATAGCAAGATGCACAGTGATTTCAAACATCTCATTATGAACTCACAAACACTTGTTGAATCGAGTACTTTCCTAGGAAGGCAAGTCCATTATTGCCATCGCCTGTTTTTTGTTGTTTGGGTTGGATGGTTTTCTAACAAAGGCTTATTTCCTCTACTTTGATCTGTTTTTTTCTACCTTCTGGGCTGTTTTGCCCCACTTTTAGAATACAGCTTAGCTCCCGGGGATTTCTAAGTCACATTTTGTATTCTTAATAGGTTAATCAGCTAAGGCTTGTGGCGTTTGGAATCCTAAATCAGCAATCCAGGTAAGGTGAACCATTCCCCTTCACTTTCCAATCTTTGAATCATCATTTTGCAAAATGGCAGTCGCTGCTTCTACAGAGTAATCCAGGCTTGGAGTGGTTACGCCCTGAACAAAACACCGTCTCCTTGGCCAAACTTTTATCAGAAGGCGTTACAGAAACTCATTAAGTCACTTGAGACAAAGATCCAGGTGAATCATTGTGAACCTCCACCCAGTTCAACTTTTCCCTCTGGTAACAATTAATTATATTTTTCCCCTTTCCCACTCCCACCCCAATCACATGTTCCACGTGGGCACAACTACTCGCTCTGACTTTACAAGCTCATATAAGCTTCCCTTGCTTGGCCCTCGCAGGAGATAGCTGAGAAATAAAGTGTCTATAGCTTTTCTACTGAGTGCCTGGCAATAGGAAGAAAATGAAAAACTTAGTCTTAAAAGTCATGTAGCTTGATCCTAAACGGTATTTGCTATTTGACTTCATATTTTAAGTTGTTTTTTTTTTTTTTGAGGAAGATTAGCCCTGAGCTAACATCTGCTGCCAATCCTCCTCTTTTTTGCTGAGGAAGACTGGCCCTGAGCTAACATCTGTGCCCATCTTCCTCTATTTTATATGTGGGACGCCTACCACAGCATGGCTTGCCAAGCGGTGCCATGTCCGCACCCGGGATCTGAACCGGCGAACCGGGGGCCGCTGAAGCAGAACATGCACACTTAACTGCTGCGCCACCGGGCTGGCCCATGTTGTAACTTCTTAATAGAAGAAATGAAAGCAAATACCTTACATGAAGATATTCAAGGATAGTGTTCTACCTTATTAATTATTCAAGTAATTAACACAGCTGGTGTTCTTAGAGCCAGGCTGAGTATAGAATCAATGAATCTTAGAACTGGTGGAATACTCGCAGAAAGTGCGTGGGCCCTGCAGTTAACTGTTTTGGATCTGAAAACCAGCTCTCTCACTTATCGCTGTGTGACTTTGAGTGAGTTATTCAGCCTCATAGAGCCGTGATTTCATCTATTGGACCAATACCCACCTCAGTTGGCTGCAGTGGGGATTCACAGTAATAATATATTCAGTGGTAGGCAGAATGACTGTTCCTTAGGAGGTAATAATGCAACAGTAACAAACAGCCTGCTAACAGTTACTGTTCTAAGCACGCTACCTAAGTTGGCTCGCTTACTCCTCTCAACATCCTCATGAGCAAGACAGAACTGCTGTGGCTGTTTTACAGATGGAGAAACTGAGACACAGAAAGCTGAATTTCTTTATTCATGATCGTGAAGATATGAATTGGACAAGCTGGATTTGAACCCAGAATCCACGCATTTAACCACAATGCCTCTGGATACATTTCCTTCTTTCTTTAAAAACCAAGGAGAGGGTTGACCAACAATCTCAAAAATTCAGTCATCTTGAAGGTTAGTAATTGAGTCAGAAGCTAGAAGCTGTAAACCTAAGTCTCCCAGTTCCTTTCTAGTGTAATTCCCCTAAGAAACAAAACAAAGATAAACAAGACGCAGAACAAAGCATTGGATCAATGTAGATAGTGGGTCTTGAACAAGAAACTAGAATGTTTCACTGCTGCTTTGTGATAATGACAAGCTCAGTTGCAGTGACTAATTAGTGGGTAATGACCTGTTTCGAAATAGTCATGTCAGGTCCCTACCCTGCTTAAGAGCCAGATCCATTATACTCTAGAAAGATCCTGTCTTAGGAGCTCTAAGGAGAAAATCATCTTTCTGCTAACACTTCGGTTCACATTCTCTTCATGTTATGCTAGCGTCTCAACTGGAGGTGGCCCTTGACAACACTCTAAGGTAGGTAAAGCTGGGTTTTGGTGCCATATCCCTTTCTTCCTGGTGTCCCTTCCTCTTACTCACCAACCCCCTCACGTACCTCCTCTGTTGGTGAACTAATGAATCCCGGAAGGTAAGCAGTCAATAGACTTGATATGGGCTAGCTGGCAATAGAGCCCCTAAAAGTCACCTCACAGAAACAGTTGCCCACCCCTCTCACCCGTAAGGCAGCCTGTTTCTGTCAGTATTATTTGTAGACCCAAGTCAAGCCTTCTAAGCCTTCTAGACTTTTGGAGTCATTAGCACACTTACCAAGTCATGCTTCAGCCTCCAAAACCACAGGGTTATTCCCACACTCACACTAGTGGCTACACTGGCCATGGAGCTCAAGGCCAAGGGCAGCAAGGATAGAGCCAGCCATAACTGAAGAGATGGGAGGTGTGGCTCTGTTATCTGTTCCTCACCAGCTCGTGACCTGAAGCAACAGATGCCAAGGAAGCTATTCCTGCTCTGATAAGGGAAGAGGTAATATGGGTCAAGGAGATGTGGCAAGAAGACACTCATCTTCTTTGATGGAATAAATAAGTGTTGGGGCTACTAGGCATTAGAAGGCGATTAATATCTGTCCCGGGAAAACTTACTAGCATGATAAGGACAATAGCAGTTTGAGTCCTGACTACGTGCCATGCATTCTTCTAAACTCCTTCATGGAGCATCTCATTTAATATCCTTACAACAATCCTTTGAGGTTGGTATGACTTTCCCCATTTTACAGATGAAGAAACTGAGGTGGAGAAAGGTTAAACCAATCTTTCCCCAGCTTACACAGCGAGGGAGGGGGACAGGATACAAAGCCTGCAATCTGAAGTCAAAACTCTTGTTCTAAGCTCCTCTACAGGAATAATAAAAAGCAGAGGTGGGCAAGCTTTCTCTGTGAAGAGCCAGATAGGAAATGTTTTAGGCTTTGCAGGCAGTACAGTTTCTGTCACAACCACTTAACCCTGCCATTCTAAACCGAAAGCAGCTAGCAAGGATGCTTAAATTAATAGGCTGTGCTGTCTTCCAATAAAACTTTACTTATGGATGCTGAAACTTGAATTTCATACTATTTTCATGTGTCATGAAATCTTCTCTTGATTTTTTTCCCAACCATTTAAAAAAATGGACAAACTATTCTTGGCTCACAGGCCATATGAAATCAGGCAGGAGGCCAAATTTGGCCCACAGGACCTAGTTTACTGAGCCTTGATCAAAAGGATTGAAAGAAAATTAGAACAAAGATATATGGAGAGAAATGCAAATCATGACGTTCCTTTTCTGCCATTGTCAGATTGTCTTTATTTCCATCTGAAAATTATTGTCCATCATTCTTCTTTATATTGTTTGAATGCACAAAGTCCAACTCCAGAATCTAGTTCAAACCTTCATGTTCAACAAGCTATGTGGCCCTGGGCAGCTTACTTAACCCTAAGCCACGGCTTCCTCATGTCATAACAGCAGTTATCTCAGGGGTTGCTTGTTGTAGGCATTAAATTCAATAATGCATGCTAAGCAATGGTCATACCTCTCCAGCACATTGTGAACTCGCAATAGATGTTAACTCTTATTACTACCAGTATATTATTGTAACCACCAACGCTGCTCTTATCAACATCATCATCACCCCAGGTAAAAAAATTACATAGCACCTCCCCTGAAGTTCACCTCTGCAATTTTCCATTGACTGATTCTCTCCCTAGGAGAAGAGAAACAGGCTGCCTTACGGGTGAGAGGGATTCTCTCCTCACTCTCTACTATCACTCTACCACACCCCAAATATAGTCCCACAGAAAAAAATTCCCCTTACTCCATATTCTCATCCTTCTAGAAAACAAAATCTCATATGCACAGCATGTGACAGGATTCTCGTTATTTGTCTCCAGCACACTCTTCTGCAAGAATAGCCACATTCTAATCTGCAACAATTACCAACCTTTCACTCCTCTGTCTTCAGATTTTGTTTTGATGTTTGTTTGCCATGCCCATAGGTCACAATAGGAAGGAACTACAAAACCTTCATAATGAACCTCTGTGAGTTAGAATGGTGCATTTTTAACTCGTTTAATCGGGCCACACGAGTGTGGATGCTACTTTGGGAAGGTTGTTAAGGCAACACGTCAACGAAGAATGTTGCTTAAAGTACTGAGAATAGCTGTCATCACCACTGTGAGCCTCATTCTCTAATATTTATTGAACATTTACTGTGTCTCTGGCACTGTGAAGTTCTCTAATCATTTCTGTTACAGCAGCCTGTGCTGCGACAGATGAAGTGTACAAATAGGATGCTGATGAAGACATGGAAATTACCACGATTGCTGTGTGGGCCAAGGAAAACCATGACTCTGCTCTAAGTCCTGTTGTCTCGTTATCTCACACACTGGCCGATTTCTTCTCAAAAGACTTGTGGGCAAGTAGCGGCGGTAAAGTTCATCATTTATCGGCTGGCAAATCAGCTGAGCATGACTCGGTTATCTGATTCTCTATTTCAGAGGACTGATGGGTTATGTTCTCAGAAGGGCATGACAATTCATCAGGAAGAGGAGTGAGCGATGGTTCCCAGAAAATGCCTTGCTTGTCATCTTGAGGTTTCCATATCAATGGAGCCAAATGTTAGCCCCTGCGGTCTTAAATAGCAAGAAGGATTGTGGCCCTTTGGGGGAAAGAAATAGGCTCTTTGTAATTTTTAAAGTGTGTTGATGTGAAATCAAATGATGATAGCCCAGATCATTTTAACAATTAGGTATCTCAGTTGGGAATGTTTGCAGCAAGTGCAGAGTCTTCGATGTGCATTAGCGGACAAATGCCCAGCTTCCTTGTAAGCTGACCCCATCATTCCAAATGTCTTCTCTACGTTTTGTTTAGTGGTTAGTCATGTAAGAGCTTTTCCTGCTTCCCAAACCAGTTGGTATATGTGGAACAACTCTGTTGATTAAATATTTTACTTAATTTTTTTGTAGAACCACAAAATTACTCAAGGCTTTGAAGACCTGACGATGAGCCTACTGGCCCAGCTAATTTGTTGATTTGGTTGTAAAATTAAGCTCACTAAGGAATGAACAGAGATATCATCAGACACGGAGTTCTGTCTCTTTTTTTCCTCAGGAAGTCAATCTTAGGCAAAAATGTGAAGGAGGCAGAGTTTTCCTCTACACACGGCCACCTCCAAGCTCCCAAAATTATTGTTCCCTTTTCTCTCCTCCTCATAGCTTCTTCCCTGCAAGTGCTTGCATGCTTCCGGATTCCTGTTAGTTAACACGAATAAGATAACGCTCTCTTTCGGTACAATGTGATACTTTATTTTTTAAAATTATACTAATGCTTAACTCAAAGCAATAAGTATCTAACAGCAGCATCTCACACGTTCATAACAAGACAGTGGTGATAAAATTTCTTAGTAGGACCCTCCCAAGGATCTCTCACCTCATACCAATGGGCAGCCACCTCCTCACTTCCTCTCCCGACATGCATGCAGCCATTGGTTATCAGTTCACTCTCCATTACGTGATTTGGGGGATGCATAATAAGAGAGATTAGTGCCTGCAGTAAACAATGCTTTCTGAAATCTTCCCCAAAATTAACAGACAGTAGAAATGCAACTCACCATTCCCTGCCAGAAGATACAGAGGGATCTGTGAGAGAATCTGCCCCCACCTCCACACACACAGACTTTATGAAAGATTAATGGAAACAGAGAATACTGATGGATAAAGGCAGCAAATGAGCAGAAACATCCTTGTCTTTTACTTCCTTATCAAGATCAGTGCCTAAACAATGGCTAGCCCATAGTAGTCACTCAATCAATATTTGTTGAATGACTGAAAAATTGACTAATTTATCAAGTATTTGGAAGCAGTCTGAAGACACTATTTTTCATTCTGGGTGCCTTGTCAGTTAAGGCCTAAAGAAATTCTTGTTCAAAAAGTTCAAGTGTCAAGAGCTGATAATGATTTCTCCCGTACATTGCTTCAAGTGCCACATCCGTCCTTATTTCCCTATCTGAAAAAAAAAAAATTTTAAGTATAACCTTACCCAAGAGAGATGAAAACTTATATCCACACAAAAGTCTGTACCCAAACGTTTATAGTGGCTTTATTTGTATTCACCAAAAACAAGAAACAATCCAAATGTCGCTCATATGCAGAAGGGGTGAACTAACAGAGGTACTTTAGTACAATGGAACACTACTCAGCCATAAAAAGGAGCACAGTCCTAATTCAGGCAACAACACGGATGAACTCAAGAGCGTTAGGCTAAGTGAAAGAAATCAGAGTTAAAAGGCTGCATAGTATATGATTCCATTTATATGACATTCCTGCCAAGACAAAATGATAGGGCCAGCATTGCCTCTGGTTGTGGGTGGGAAGAAGGATTGATTAGAGAGTGAGAGGAAGAATGGGTGGGTTGGTGGATCTGTTTCATATCTTGATTGTCATGGTGGTTACTCAACTGTATACATTTGTGAAAGCTCATGTAGGAGCATGCACAAAAAAGGGTGAATTGTATTGTATGTAAATGATACCTTCATTTTTTAAAAATGAAGGGAAAAGTATAATAATACTCTGCAGCCCAGTAAGGTAGATAGATATTTTACAGATATTCAGTTTTTGGTCTTGCTAAAATGTTGCTAACATTGTGAAGACTTCCGAATCTCCTAATATTCTAATACCATGATTGTACCTTTTGCCTGGCAAGAGTGTTATAAGGATAAATTAGTTAATGTATGCAAAGACCTTTGAAGATGAAAAGCACCAGGCGAGTTCTAGAGTGCCGATGTTAATGCTCAGACTGGACTGAAGGTGAAAGCATTTTCAAAGCCAGTAGGTGGGCAGGTTTTCTAACCCGCTGTGTTGATTTTTCATCTGGCTCCTACACAGCGATTACACGGCTTTGCATCTTTGTACTGAAGCGTGGACCACTTGACAGAAGAAAGCCACTGGGCAAATGCTATAAAGACAATGGTGAGGTGGCAGCGTGGCCAAATGGACATTTCAAAGCTGAGAACAAAGGTCTGAACGTAAATACCTTAGAAGTAAATAGAGTAAAGCTTATTACCGATTATGGAACATCTCAACTTATAGAACAGAAGTGTGCTCCAAAGTGCACTGTGTACGAAGAATTATTTTACTAAATGTTTATTTTGGAGAAATAATCTCTTTATAAGTAATCACATCTGAAAGAATGTGATGGTTAAATTCAGAATTTTATACATTAAATTTTCTTACATAAGGTCAAGGTCTTCATTGGTGAGGTCTGCAGCTAAAGATGGATGCACCCGGACTTCAGCATTCATCTCTCCTCCTTCATAATAACACAGGGAGCACAGCTAACCGCAGTCTGCAGATCACCTAATTATCCCCACACCATGCTAGTTCTCCCAAATGGCTGCACTTATTGTTTTGATTTTTATCTCTATTTCCCCCGCCTCTTCTCTCATTCAAGTACAAAGCAATAGCAAAGGCCTGGCCAAAAGCCAATTAGTCTGAGTGAGGAGGAGGAGGAAGGAGAGGTTTGGTTAAGCATCCAGTGAGCTAACCTGGCCTTGAGTCATTAGGAGACTTTCCACATAAGAGCCCAACAAATTGACCTTCAGGCATACCTGCTTAACTGATAAAGTAAAGTGTAGGACCAGCCCTCATTTTTTTACCTAAATGTTGAATAAAATCATTGGAAGAATGGGCACCTATATAATTCTGATGAGCAACATGGTATAGTGAAAAATTTTATGGGACCAAGTATTATGAGATGTGAATTCTGGTCCCAATTCTGCCATGAAATCGCTGGCGGACAGTGTGCAAGTCACATGGCCTCTCTGGACCTCAGTTTCTTCATCTGTGAAATTAGAGTGTTCCATGAGATAATCTCTAAGATCCCTTTCGGTTTTAAGGTCCAGATTCTATTGGTTCTCCTTTAAGCTAAAATAGCTCTTTGTGAACCTGGAAATAACTCCAAGATTCGTTTCTCTCCTTTCCCCAATTTTTGGAGCAAGCTAACATGAAACAGTACCATTAGTGATACCGCAATTAATAGTTCCTCATTCTTATACTGAGTGGGAATCTCACACTATATCCATCATTCAAAGACATGTCTGGGTGCATGTACAGAAATAATGGAATGGCAAAATGAAAGTTTATTTGCATGAAGTCTGAGGAGACTCTTGCTAAAAGGTTATTCCATGGGGCGGAAAGAATTGTGCAAAGTTGGCCCAATTAGAAAACCTTAGTTTTAGAGGGGCAAGAGATTCTGACAGCGTGGTGTCTGATACTTGACTTTGCCTACCGGCCTAGTCCCCCAAGACTCTCAGTCTACCTACAGAATGTAACCCCTAAAGTGGAGAGCGGCATTCTTTAGCTTTGTGTAGTTTAAGCCCCTTGAGAACACAAATAGATCTGCAGAGGTGGAGAAATGTGGTATTTCCTGGCTGAAGTGAGTGCGTGGAAGCCATACCTATGTAGGCAACCGTCATGGCAGAGGCCAATGCGGGCATTGCTCACCCGGAGAGGCGGGGACTCCAGCAGGCAAGATGGGGAAACAGACTAAATCTGGATCAAAGTTACACATTCCCCAACTCCAAGAGAAGGCACACAGATGGGGATTTTTTTGTGAGTCGATGTAACATGTCCCTGGGAACTTCTAGCTACAAAAGTAGGGGAGAGGGGTGGGAAGTAGTTAGTCGAGAGGGCTAAAAATGAAGTGGAAGCGTGACCCAACAAAATTGAGCTTTAGCTGTGATTTTTTAATTCACAGTTTTGCCATAATAGTATTATTTTCGCAAAGAAAATCATAGGAAAGGAGCTATAATTATTAATCAAATTCACAGTGTGAGTATTAGAGGGGGATATCTGCATGTAAGTAATAACTGAAAGAAAATCACAGAATACCTTCTCTACTTCTCAGCTGAGACAGCAGAGAACGATAGGGATTCCCTTGTCTCTCCTCAGAACCAGGAGACCCTTCTCAGATTCGCCTCTGCCTTTCTCCCCAACTCTGAATTCCCTAATTTTGCCTCTGTCCGTCTGTACCGAGATGTTACAATATTACCTTGAAAATGTTTTTCTCATGTATATCATGCAAAGAACCATCTTATTCAATTAGGCATTTTGGGTATTGAGGATTTTGGATAAACTTAGTCCCTAACTTCAAAAATATTTTAAGTCATAATTTATATTTTAGGGAAACATATCAAGAAGAAATGTGATGACTGCAAGATATAATTGCAGACCTACTTATTATAATAATGGAGTAAAGATTCCTGGAAGATCCACTGCGTTTGTTTAGAAGGAACGTTAAATAGTGAAATTAGGATTATCTTCCATATAGTTGATGTTATGATATATTTTATAGCTATGGCGTCTCTTTCTCTCTCTTCTTCAACCTAGCCATCCTTTTCCCATTCCCCATCTTTCTCTAGGAAAATCTTTCCATAATATCACCTGACATTTTGCCGAGGCTCTAGGTCTTATCCACACTAAAGATGACTTCCATAGACTTTTGAGGAGTCTAAGTGGCCCACACTACATCCGTCATCTTTCTATTAAGGTCAACTGGTTGCAGGATCCCCTGCATCTGTGCTCAGGAGCTGGAGTAAAAGGGCAGCTCCAACGTTCCCGCTCCTGTTAAACCTTCTGTGATCCCCCAGCCAGAGATTACCAATCCCTTCTCTCTTATTCATCCCGTTTCTATTTTTTCAGTCAATCTTTTTTTCAACAATTTCTTTTTTAAGATTGGCCCTGAGCTAACACCTGTTGCCAATCTTCTTTCTTTTTTTGTTCTTCTTCTCCCTGCCAAAGCCCCCCATTACATAGTTGTATATTCTAGCTGTAGGTTGTTTTAGTTGAGCCATGTGAGACGCTGCCTCAGCATGGCTTGATGAGCGGTGCTAGGTCCATGCCCAGGATCCGAACTGGTAAAACCCTGGACCGCTAAAGTGGCGCATGTAAACTTAGCCACTATGCTTCCATAGCACCTTGCTCTGTGCCTTGAACATGGAAGGTGCTCAGGAGGGGTAAGCTGAATTATGCAGCTCTCCATCATGCAGAACAATATGCCAGAGAATGACTGTCATCCTTTACGAATTTCCACAGCCATCAGGTTTGATCATTGTTGTCCATGAGGATGAGCAAATTCCCTTTGTGGTGAGACTTTAAGACATGGTTTCTCGGAATAGGACTTCACAGTGTCAGAGATTTCCAGAAGGCAAGTCTCTTTGGTCTTTTTGTGATATTTCTAATAAGTACAGTTTAGAAAGAGCTAGAGAAGGGTGAAATAATTACTCTTTTCAAATTAGCTGCTGTTTTATAACTATCAGGTAGGTCAGTGGAGCACACGACTGAATACCTATTAGGGAATGGCAAGTTAGCAGAAGAAAAAGAGCCATCAGGACAGGAGACATAGAAGAAGTTTTACTCTAATGGCTTCTGGAGATTGGGAGAATGGCCTGAGGCAAGCAGTAGGGCAGACATCTGGGTTCCTACAGCACAGTAGACAATTTCAGAGCCTGAAATCTCCCTGGAGAACCCACCAAGGCAGTGTTGCCCAAATTCTGTTCCAAGGAACCCTGGAATCCCAAAAATGGGAATAAGCACGAATACAAAAAGATTCTATGGACAAACAGGTTTGGGAAGTATTGCCTCCTACATCTTCTCTTAGACATTCTCAACGCATTTGAAAAACTAAGTCCCAAGACTTGCCCACGTTTACTAAACTTACTTAGCCATGGAAACCTTTTTCAAGGAATACCAGTTAGCATCTTACAGAACACTAGCTCTTATTGGACTCATTTTTGCTACTCACATATAGCAAAATGCTGCTGTTTAGTTATTGCTTCCCTTTAGTCATCAGTCTTGGTCTAGAAACATGGAAACAGGCTCAGGCCTGTTTAAAATTTGACGATAGACCAGAGTAGTCTAGAGCAGGGGTTGGTAAACTACAGTCAGCAGGCCAAACGAGGGGCCACTTCATGTCATTATGAATAAAGTTTTATTGGAACACAGCCACGTCCATTCATTGACATATTGTCAATGTCTACTTTCAGGCTACAATGGCAGAGTTGAGTAGTTGAGACAGAGATGGTGTGACCTGCAATGGCTAAAATACTTACTCTCTGGCCCTTAACAGAAAATGTTTGCTTACTCTTGGTTGAGGACATTTCATTCCTACCTAAACCATGTTTCACAAAAATTTGAAGTCTAAAAAGCATTATATCAACATCTTCTATTGTCACTCTCTCTCTCTGTCTCTCTTAACTCCCAACTCTCGTGCATATTTATTTCCTTGGATGCCTTGCCATATTTCCAATGTGAGACCTAACTCCCAAGAACTGTGGAAATAATCCTGCCTCTTACAACCCATGAATTCAGCCTGAATGGATGAACCAATTCATCTTGTCTTCTCTCTTTCCCCATTTCTACTTTTATTTCCTTCATTATAGTTCCTACTCTTACCTTCTCAGGCTTTTCAGTTCAAAGGAATATTCTAAAAGAACTTAGCAATTCTCACTAGTCCTGACACAAATAACACCCTTTGCAGTGCCCTCCACAAATGTGAAATACGAAATCCAAAGTATCTTTCTCCACCTGGAGGGTGGCAGGTCCATGTCACCACCCATGCTAGCACTCTTTGCCAGTCTCAGTCAATCCTCTATTTAAATGTGCTAACTGTGGCAGCCTTCTAGCAACATAAATAAAAGTTGAATCCCAACAAAGCTTTTGCAGTGAAATCCCTTGGGAGCATCTTTCTGTAGAAGAGAGTCCAGGACTGTTCCTTTAAGGAAACATACGTACTGTGCACTTTCCTCCTTCCAATATTCAAAATTAAGCCCCTCCAAATGGCTTACACACTGAAGTTTATAACCTCAGCCTACACAAGTCCGGTGCAAAAAGATCTACAGCCTGCAGGCAGAGCGAGGAAGCTCTTTAAAGATGAATCATTTTCATAAATGAGTGCAGAGGGAGGTCAGGCCAGGGGACAAGGAAGGTTACATGTGTGCCTGAGATAAGGCCCCATCCATCCTCCTCTTACTGTCAGGTCTTGATGGGTGAACATTGCCTTGAGCTCTCATAAAACATGTTGTTTGCAGAAAACTTGCAGGTGGTTCATAAAAAAGTCCAAACTGTTACCATGAAATTTATCTCCCACTGCGGGATCTGTTTATAATAGAAACGAAGGATCTCAAATAGAAATTAAGTATCTCAGACTGACTTATATTGGCTGGGAGGATTGAAAAATTCAACCTGCTTCCCAATCGTTGCACTAAAAACGTCAAAGTATTTGTATTGATGACATCTTGACAAGATACAAGTATGTTCAAAAGAAAAATAATGCCCATTGTGTGCACAGTCCTTTATCCCTGGGATAAGAATAGGTGAGGTGAGATTTTATTGGGAGAATTTAATCAGACAACTGAACCCTTCATCACTTTTTATTTCTGAAGAGTGTCAAGGATCTGTTATTTACAATTTTCCCCTCTGTATGGTCAAAGTGAAAAGGGCATCTCAATTTTTTTAACTTGTTAGGAGATGTTTATTATCTTGAAGCCAAAAAGAGATTGGAGGCAATGGTAATGTTGGTCATAATTTGAATTATCTCCATATAGAAATTGAAGGGAAATGTGGAGACAATTCACGTAGATAATTCAGACTCTAAAACCTCTGCTACTTGAAATAAAGAGATAAGTGAGGGAGAAGTGCTAAATTTCATGTGTGTTTGTTTTCCAGTGTTGAGTTTATAATTGGCTCAGTTTATCACATCACATGCTCATATACCTGTATCGTGGTTTTAAGTTGCTGGAAATGGTGGTGGTCATAAATTTCCATCAAGTTGATGAACTTAGCACACCTACATGGCGGAATATTGTTCTGAGAACAGTTTACAGAATCCAAGCATGTTATAGCTGGAGGGGATCTTAGGTTGTAAGCAGCCCAGGATTTCAACCCCTGGGGAACAGACATGGAAGGCAAATGTCTGCAAAAATAAGGAGGACTCACCTGCTTCCTCTACCTTAACCATAGCTTTGGTCCGGGTCTTTATCCCACTGCACACAAACCCAAATCTGTCCTCCATTCCTTTACCTGGGCTGGAGGGGTTGGGTCAGAGTATAAAGTGGGTTGAGAAGCACTATATCTAACCCAACACCTTTATTTGAAATGTGAGTATCTTGAGACATGGCTTTAAGCAACAGCGAGAAACCAGAGATATTTCACTTCAGTCTCTTCTCGGTCCTCTTGTCTCTCCTTTTACCTGCCTTCAACCCCGTACTCTGGTCATCCAAGCCACACTGAATCACTGTGGCCTCCTCTTATAAGCACTCCTGTGTTCTCTACCCAAGTCGTATCTGCTCCTCCTAATTTCATGTAAAACTAACATTTTCTCCATGCCCTGTTTTCATCTCTCACTGCTGAAAAAACATGGCTAAGGTCTTAACAGTTGTAGGACTTAAGGTTTCCCTCTTGGTAGTAATAGCAAGTTGAAAGGGGAATAGATCATTCTGGTCAAATGTGTTACCCCAAAAGAGTGGATTTACAATGATGGCATTTCAGGCATTATGGCAACCAGAAGAAGAGTTGTGTTTGAAAATAGGGGGCATCTCAGCACTTAAAATGACCACCTAAATATTTTTTTACGCATTTTTTTTTTGCCAGTTCTTGTCTTATATTCCAATATTGAAGCTAAGTAGGAGCCTGCTGTTTGAGATGTTAGGTTATAGGAATCTAGCAAGTGTCATGCCCCCAAAGGTATTGAATTGATATTCTCCAAAGCAGATAACTTGGGCATGAGTAATATGCTAGGAGACAGCCTTGTCTACACTGTCGAATGATTGATATCTGCAATTTAAAAACCATGAAATAGATATGACTTCATCTGCCCTCTAGTCTTCTCTACTGCTTCTAGCAGGATTCTCTCTAAGATGACGGAAAGGAGTTACTATCCCAATCCTAAAGGCCTCAATGAAAAGATTCGTCCTCGATTTCTCTCTCATTTCAGTGTTTAGCGTCACTCACTGTCATAGAATGCTTTCCAGTCTAAGCCCCTCCCGTGACAAGGCATGAGAGAGGGCCTACACTCATTCATTTCATGAACAAATATAGTTTGAGCTCTTCCATCATGCAAATAGAATGTTTGGTGCGGCGCAAAGTCAAGCAAGACAAAAAGGACAAATTAAAATATTTTTGTAAGCTGTGGTATATAAAAATAATAGAACTTGTGGAACAATTACTTGCATAACAAAAAGAACTATGATAAGGATTTAACTAAAAATAACTAATTTACCTCAACAACAATATGGAGTGTTAGTATGCCCATTTTACAGGTAAGAAAATTGAGGCTTACATTGTTACTTGCCAAGTCTTCCAGCTGGAAAATGACAGAGCTGGGAGTTTGTTTAGCAAATGAAATTTTAATTTTTCTAAAATAATTTTAATATTCCCCACTTCCATGACCTCAAAGCACCCAGGAATAAACTTTTTCTAAAAGAAAACTAAATCTACTCTGCATTTCAACGTGCCAAGCAAGTGTCTCCATTTGTTATCAAGCCGTCTTGGTCTTAACTCAACTTCTAAAATGATAGTTCTCAAAGGATGAGGTTTTGAAGGACACTAATCTGGACTATAATACAGCTATACCAATCATCTTGATGTGTTGCCAATTGAAGCTTAGTGTTGAATTGCTAATATAGTAATCTGCATTGATCCAAAAGGAAGCCATCAAAAAAATCTCAGAAGACCCTGTTCTTCCCGCCTAATCCAATTGGTTCATTTAGAATTCTTTTGATAAAATTGATTTAAATGACTCATTGCCCTAATTTCTTCATCCATTCTCCAAGCTTTTGTCGAACACCTATGATTAAGTGCAAAGTATGTCAGAAAAAAAATAGAAAGATGAGCCCAGTGCCAACTTTGTCTTCAAACTGCCTTATATTCAATGAAGGAGGTAAGATGTAAACCCTAATAAAAATAAAATAAGTTAAAAATGGCAGAGCCCATGAGAGCACCCTCAATTTGGAGGTAATCAAATTCGGCTTTGTGGTGAAGAACACTTTGAATCAGAATTTGAAGGAGGGAGAAAAAGAATGCACATTATATTGAAGCCTAGCAAAGCAAAGAGAACATTTGATATATAAGAAGAACAAAACACTTTTTTATTTAACAAAAATGTAGACAGTATAAGATTTTGTGATTTTCATACAAAGGGGTTTGAATTTTATTCTCTTAGAGGGAGGAATTCTTTAAGGGTTTTTGAACAGCGAGGGGGCAGACATTAAAGTTTTGCTTTGGTACCATCCATCTATCCCAAGCCAGCTCTCAGCACTTCCTGGAACAAAGAATATACGCAATACGTGTTTGATGACTTGTTGGGTGTGCACCAGAGACTGGGAAGAGAGACTGTGAGAGCAGTCAAAGGATATGTTATTAGAGCCTAAACTAGAAAGCAGACATACAGAGGGAAATAGATGAGAAAGATTTTATAGAAATGCAGTTGACATAATTAAACATCAGATATCAGGTGATGGAGAGATATAAGAAAGAACCAAATCTGAACCCACCATTACAGGTAGCATAGTAGTAACATTATCCAACAGTACATGGGGCCGGCCCCATGGCCAAGCGGTTAAGTTCACACGCTCAGCTCCAGCGGCCCAGGGTTTCGCCGGTTTGGATCCTGGGCACCGACATGGCACCAGTCATCAAGCCATGCTGAGACGGCATCCCATATAGCACAACCAAAAGGACCTACAAGTAGAATATACAACTATGCACTGGGGGGATTTGGAGAGAAAAAGAAGGAAAAAAAAAAGAAGATTGGCAACAGATGTTAGCTCAGGTGCCAATCTTTAAAAAAAAAAAAAAAATTATCCAACAGTACAAAATATTAGAAATATGATTTCTAGTTACCAAAAGCATATCACTTTTGAAATATTGGCCTGAACCTTCTTAGCCCACAATTCGCACATTCTATCTGCAATAAAACATCTTATGATGCAATGAGACATAATGAAGGCAAATAGGACAGTACATATGTTCCAAAGGACATTTGTCAATCAATATTAAAGCTCTATTGTGATAAATGACAATAATTTGGGGAAAGGAGAAGGGGAAAACTTGCAAAACGATTGGCTCATTATTCAGAAGAATCACCTCTCTCTAGCAAGTTGCAATCATTCTCTTGGAGAAAACAAAAAAAAAGTAAAAAAGAGAAAAACACTGAAAGGAGACTGGGTAAATTAGACTTAATTCTAGCTTAAGAATCATATATCCAAGGAGAAACATGGGAAATATAATTTCAAATAAAGCTAATCTAGTCAAGATGGAATAATGGCAACCAGATTTCCCTCCCACCTGGAACAACCAAAATATGGCCAAAAATATATGAAAGAATGGTCTGTAAGACCATGGATATCAGACAGTGAAGGACAGTGATCCTTGGAAGATAAGAAGCAAAGAAAGCGAGACTTCAAATAGCCCTAGCCTTGAGAGAGTTTACAGGCTACAGTGTGGGGAGGGGTAACTCAGGTGGAGCCTGGCCTGTGCTGTGAGACCAAGGCATCCTGTTCTAATTAGGAACAAAGTACCAGGGGAGAGAGAGCAGCTCAGAGAGAGAAGGCCAGATATCTGCAGGGAATCCCCCTCTAGTACTCAACTTAGTACTGATCATCGCATGCGTGTGAGGAAACTAATCAAGACCAGGAAAAGAAGCATCTCTAAAAGGATTTAGAGTACCTGGCACTCTGGGAATAGTTCTCAGAAGCCGGATTGGAAAGCCTCAAGATTCACAGGACTTTTGGGAGAGTACATAAACGGGTCTTCCCTTAGTAATGGGGAACAATTAGCCCTAGCATGAACCAACTAACAATTCATAACAGCAAGACCCAATAGGATCAAACTGCTTCTAAGTAACTCAACTGCATCCCAGAGCAAAGTTCAAGAATATTTATAGGAATAAAAAATATTTAGCACCCAATAATGTAAATTTTACAATGCCTGGAATCTAATCAAAAAGTACTAGGCAAGCAAAGAAAACGGAAAGTATGATCCATAATGAAGAGAAAAATCCATCAATCAAAACATACCCAGTGGGCCAGCCCTGTGGCCAAGTGGTGAAGTTCCCGTGCTCCACTTTGGTTGCTCAGGGTTCACTGGGTCGCTTCCTGGGCACAGACCTATGCACCAGTCATCAGACCATGCTGTGGCAGCATCCCACATAGAAGAACTGGAATGACCTACAACTACGATATACAACAATGTACTGGGGCTTTGGGGAGAAAAAAATAAAAGAGGAAGATTGGCAACAGATGTTAGCTTAGGGTCAATCTTCTTCACCCAAAAAAGCATTTAAAAAGTCATACCCAGAACAGACACAGCTATATTAGAATTAGCTGGCAAAGACATTAAAACAATTATTATAAATATATTCCATTTGTTCAAAAAGTTAAATAGAAAAATGGACTATATAAAAAAGACCCAAATCCAACTTCTAGAGATGAAAACATCACTGTGTGAAATGGAAAATTCACTGGATGGGATTAATGGCAAATTAGATATAATAGGAGAAAAAAAATAATAAACTTGAAGAGATAGCAATAGAAACTATCCAAAACGAAACGGAGAGAAGAGAGTTAAAAAAAAAAAGAACAGTGCATCACTGAGCTGTGTGAACATTTCAAACAGCCCAATACATGTGCAATTGGAGTCTCCAGGCAGTGGAGAGGGGAGAAAATTATTTGAAGAAATAATGGCTAACATTATTGAAAATTTGATGAAAACTGTAAACCCATAGATCCAGGAAGTTCAATGAACTCCAAGCACTAGAAATATGAAGAAAATTGCACCACAGCACGTTATAACCTAATTATTCAAAACCAGTGATACACAGAAAATCCTAAAAGCAATCGGAAGAAAAATCTAAATTCCATATCTTAATATATTAAGAAATATCAAAGATGAAGAAACAAAGATGAGGACGACAGCAGATTTCTCTTCAGAAACAATCCAACGAGGAGACAGAAGAAATACAGACAATTCCATATGAAGACAATCACGTGGTGTTAATAACATTCATTCAGCCAAAAGAAAGCCTAAATCTTTAAAATACAACACATTGTGTTGGATGCTACCGAGACTATAAAAACCTTAGACTCCTCAGTGACATAGCAAAGGTTTGTATATAAATAATCTCTATGCATTCTTCCAATTTTAACTTTTATGATTTTATTTTTTTGACTGGTTCACAAACCCGTATTAAAAGAAGAATAGTAACCTCTACAATTTGGCATGACCTAGGTGCCCAGGATATGAAATAGAAAGTACCAGGTTCCTGAACTTGGAAACATCTAAAACTGCACCCTAAATCATTTTTGGATCTAGGTGTCTATAAGTTAATAACAGCGAATCATACAAGGCCATACGGTAAGTTCTCTAACAGAGGCATGTTTGAAGACCTACCTATGCCTGGGGAGACGAAACAAAACAGACGAAGTGACCTCTGAGCTGAGTGTTGAGGTTGAGGAGATCCTTCCACACTGAAAAGCATCCTGGCAGGGATGGAGTGTGGCACGTGCACAGGTGTGCCAAAGAATGTTCAAATCCAAATGTCAAGAGTCCCAGGCATCTTGGAGATTGCTGTACAAGGAAGCTTGACTTTCCAACAGGGTCACCTGATGAATCATGAAGGAATTTCCACATTATGTAAAGAGATGGGTTTCCAATCTATAGGTAGTAAGGAACATGGAGAGGATTTGCTTTTAGTATAAAAAGAATTTGCTTTATATAAAAATATTAAGGATGACACAATAGCTCCCCTCACTCATGGACCCAAACTTCCTCCTCTTAGGACACGAGTTTAAGGGAGGGAGTCATCAGTGAAAGATCGTATTAGCATTTTAAACATATCACTAAGGTAGAGATATGTGTGGGTGATTGGAAGACAAGAAATAAAGAATATCATTTGCAATATTACAGAAAAGAAGTAATCCACGAAACTAATGCAATGGCAATGGCGGTAAAAAGAGGATCCAAATTCGAGAGATACTTAAAATTGTAAAATTGAGAGAATCCCTGATTGCAACAGAATTATGATCTTTTAGGAGATATAAGACCTATCTGAGATAACTTCTTTCGGGAAGAAATCAAAAGAGATTTTTTCATATCAGAAATGTCATTCAAGATGGGCTCAAATGCTGAGATGGGGGAAAGAATATTTTATTCGGAAGGACTAGCACGAGAAATTGTACAGAACAAGAAAGGTGCCACATAATATCTCAAAAGCAGCAATCACCCTAGTGGGACTTAAAGAAAGCGTCCTGACTGGGACGAGATGAGAAAGAAATTGGAAAGGTAAATAGAAGAAAAGCCACGACCGGCTTTGAACAGTCAGCTAAGCTTTAGGAAATCATCGGCAGTGTCTGAACAGGAGATAGGATGTGTGGTTTAGGACAGATTGGGAGGGAGGAGTCTAGTTGATGGTTGATAAACAACTGAGCTGGCATAGTAGCAATTGGAGCAGACAGATACAAAAGACACCACAAAAGCAACATGTTGAGGGGGGGAAATGTGCAAGATTTCTGGAAAGCCAGAGCGCCTAGGGTGCTAAACTCTTTAGGCCCTTCTCAAATTTCCTCTTGTTATCCATGAACTCTAGACTGGAGTTGGTAATCTGGGCCTATTCATGCCAGCATGTCCTGTAAAGATATAAAGGGAGATACACAAATTCACAAGTAGACATAGGCACAGATGTAAAGATACACAGATAGACTGATACCAACATCGACTCATAGATCCAGATACAATGTATAATTGGAAAGATACCTGTTTGTTATTCCAGAACTCCAATGTGTCTCACAAGGAGGGAGAAAATGTTCCAAACTTTGGCTCCAGACATTTCTGAAAAATTAGGTGATAGGTCAGAGACTGAGTGGGATGAATAAGGGTTCTGACTTTTCCAAACCAGTTCTCTCTCTCCACTACATAGCATTACCAGTATAACAGGCTTGCCTGTTGATTGAACATAGACACTCCTACTCCTTTCCCAAATGCCCCGAGTCCATTTGGGTGCACACAGAAATCCAGTCTTAAGCTCTCTTCCTAAACACACACCAACAGCATGGTGAGTGACATTACATTGCTGAGTCAGCCACGCTAGGGCCTCTGCCTAATGTGAAGTTGCAGGTGTTTCAAAACCTCAGGCTCAAGACACTACAGTACCCCTAAGGCTTTTACGAGAGCTGTAATCCCCAGCTGAACACAAGCAGTGATGATCTGATGGGTTACAATAGTGGTAAAGGCGGTTCGCGCATTTCATAAATGCTCATGGCGCTTGAAGTCATCGGTTCTTTGTTATGCAATGACTCTTGAATTACTAGGTAGCTTAGTTGGGTTTATTAGTTAATGCTATATGATAACATAGTAATAACAATTAATTCTATCACATTCAAAAGGAAGTAGCATGCAGATCCTACACTGTGATTTAGAAAGCAGTGGTAATTACAGCTCTACCCTATAATTTCTATGGTTTCTCTATCTCTGTAAGCGTGCCACTGGATGGTTACAAAGGAGATGCTATGCAACTTTCATTGAGAAACCTGGGAGCCGCGGGAAACGCTGAAGGGATTTACCCATAAAAATCTGAACTTTTGCTGGAAACACAAAGTTAAGATCTAATCCATGGCCGTTTTAACTAGAGAGATGAAAGGATTTAAAAGGAAGAGGATTAATACAACAGGTAATGAGAGCTCATCTAAGAATAAAATTCTTTCTTCTTCTTAATTGATTTCAAATTGAGTGAACAGCATCTTGTTTAAGGTTTTCTATACAGGAAGGCAGGGAATGCCATATGTTCTGGTAGTTTCTGCCCACTGGTATCTGGCTATCTGATAGAATAACTTTACCTCCCATTTTCTGCTGTCCTCACACAAGAATAAAAGAGCCTGACGTTAGAGTCACAACCCGGGTTTAAATTTTGCCTATTTGCCGGCTATGTGATTTTAGATAAATTACTTGCCCCAACAACCTCAGTTTTCTGTTCTGTAAACTGGGACTAATAACTAACTTCAATTATTATTGAGATAGCACGCAAAAATGTTTTGCAAACTCTAAATACTGAAAGGAAAAAATATCACTCCACCATATATTTGTTACCCAATACTTTATGATCATAGAAATGCAACATATTATATAAGAAACACTAAAATGTTTTTAATTAGAAGCTTATGAAATGAAAACTATTGTGTAGTACTTTCTAAAGCACCATATCTTAAAATTTTGCTGTCCTCCTTGCTATAGGAGCGCCATTTCAGTTGCATAGTAATACAGATGCTATTTAGCAAGGCCATATGAAAAAATAGTTGCAGACCTAAAAACAAAAATATTATGTAGTCAACCATGGTTACTGCCTGGATGATGAAACAAAATATGTCTGAACTGAAATAAAAACATCTCTAGCACTGTATTCTATAACAACCTTTCAGGTCCCAGGAGAAGAGGTTAAATGGACTTCTCTCACTAGTCTTAAAATATTTGTCTATCAGATTGGAATATTTCTAATAAAGTGTGGAATACTAATGTCATCTGCTGTTACAAAGAAACAAAACGGGCTAAGTCTTGATGCTTATTTTCCCCAAATATCTGACCAAAAAAGATGTTTTATGTTTATTAGAGGGGACATGAAATGAAAACTGGCAATAAAGAAAATAATAAGATATTTGGGGTTAAGACTCTTTAGAAATTTTCTTAAGGTTTTGAAATGGTACCGCCATCTGCTCAAACCTGACACCAAATTAACTTCTCTCACTCCCAAGCCAATTTGGATGAAAACCAGCTCCACTTTGGGCTTAACTATATAAGAACCTGTATTGTCATTCCTAGACCTGTTTAAGCCCTTTTAATAGATCAAGTCAGGATGGTATCCTCAGAATTTAGTGTTGTGAACAGTATAAATAAAACCTTCAGTGACATCTAATCAGAGTATTTTCTTTTCTCTTCCCTTAAGACCATTATTCCATAGAGCTCCAGATTTCCCAGCCTGTCCGTCATCATAGCTACAAGCTGTCCAAGTGCATGTGAAAGCCATCGAGTAGCTAATTTGCCAAGATAGATTTCAAAGACATGAGATGGCTTATGGTTGTGGTCTGTCTGGCTCCTACCACAGAAAGCAGAGTTCCAAAGCACATAGCGGATTTCTTTTGCGGAAGGTGGGCTATTGTTTAAACATAGATTGCCCCATTTTTCTATCATTCACTTTTTCTCCCTCCCCATACACCACCACCACCACTCACAGACTTCATTCACAGTTCATCGTCCAAAAGTTACATGCTCAACACACTCACAAAATGAGCCATTCACAGGTCAGAGCTAGGGGAGAAAAATATAACACTCAGAGATATTAACTAAGCCCTGAGTGAATTTTTCTTATCTACTCAAAAGACTTACATATTTTTTATGCCAATGAACTCTGGCATAGACAATAGAAAATGAAGCAATTCATGTTAAAGTAATTTCATAGTGCAAAGAAAAGACAATGCAAATACAAAGTATTTGAGAAATATATGATATATCTCATTAGGAGCTAAAGAGACCCTGGCCAATTTTCCCCAGCTTACTTTGCACAGAGCAAGTACATGGCGATCTGTGGTCCAGGGATGGAACACAGATTTTAGAATCAGACCTAGGTGTGAATTTTGAATTGATCTCTTATCAGTGATCACGGACTACTTAATTTCTCTGGGCCTCAATTTCTTTTTTGAGAAAAGGGGATATACCTATCTCACGGGGTTGTTGGGAGTAATAATCAACTAACTGACAAAAAATACTTAACCTCTGGCACATAGGGAAGTATCAATAAATAGTAGTTATTATTGTTATTATTTTATTATGACTCTTTCTATTCTATGAGGATCAGAAACAGAGGCTATTTTTCTCATAGATGATAACAAAGGAAGAATTATAATAATATTAAGTAAGTATATAATATTAACTGTGCGCCATGCATAGTAAATGCATCATGCTATAAAGAAATTGAGGCAAAGAGAAGTAAAATAATTTGTCCAAGGTCACACAGATAAAAAGTGGTGAAGCTGGAGCCAGCCCAGTGGCCAAGTGGTTAAGTTCATGCACTCTGCTTCAGTGACCCAGGGTTTCACCAGTTCGGATCCTGGGCACGGATGTAGTAGCGCTCGCTCATCAAGCCATGCTGAGGTGGCATCCCACATAGCAGAACTAAAACAACCTACAGCTAGAATGTACAACCATGCACTAGGGGGCTTAGGGGAGAAAAAGGGAAAAACATTAAAATGTTAAAAAAAATTTTAAAAGCGTGAATCTGGATTTGAACCCCAGCAGTCTGGCTGTAGAGTCTATGCTGCTAATCATTACACTCCAAATTAAGTATGTTCTACATGCAGGTATCTGTTATACTTGTGGTCCTGATGGTTGCGAAAAACAGAAGCATACCTAAATGAACTTGAATACAAAGAGTTTATTGGAAACCTCACAGAGACTCTTGGGGCCATGAAACCCAGGTTCCCAGTTGTGACTCACAGAAGCTGGAGTCAGAGAGTAATTCTGAATTGAAGGCACTACTAGTGACCTCAGCAAAAGCCGTTGTACACACGTGGAAGATGGAAGTCCCCACTCACTTGACTAAATCTTTCAATTCTGTTCCACCACAGTTCAATTCCTCCACAATCCAATTGGGGATTCCAAGGAAAGGAATCATTGTGATGTGGCTTAAGGGCTGGTTGTCTATCCCTGAACCAGTAGGGTTTGCTGAAAAGTCAGGGTCCATGCCACAAACACGGCTGCCAATATTCACCATTAGTCGAAGCTTTAGAGGAAGGAACCATCTACAGGCACTTCAAAATAGACCTTTCCCTTCTTTCCTTGCTGTCCTTTTATCCTACCTATTATGGGATGCTGAGGAACATAGAAGTTGAACTCAATCTTTGGAATCAGTGAGCCTAAAAATTAAACTCTGTCTCTACCATCACTGGCCATGTGAAATTAGACAAGTCATCAAACCTCTCTAGGCCTGTCTCCCCAGGTGTAAATGGGGGATGATAACCACAATGACTGCCTCATAGGTTTACCTTGATTATTAAGTGACATAATATATATAAAATACTTTGCCATAAATCTTGGTACAAGTAAGAGTTCAGTAAATGTTACCGATATTTTTATCACCATTCCCAGTTCAAAGGCTTCATAAATATTCTTTAGCCTTTTGAGTTTTGAGGCTTCTAAGCTCCTTTGTCCTCTTTCCTCCCAAATCTTTGCTTTTGCTTTAACAGTCAAATAGTCAAGGCACCCAAGGGATCAGAAAAGGCCAAGATTAGATACAAGACTAAGCAGAGGAAGGCAGTAAGTAGCTGTGTGTGTGTGTGGTAGATTCTGCTGATTGCTGACTGTCAACTATCTGGTCCCTTTACTTAGTAACAGAATCTCAATTTTATTTTTGTTTTCAAGGCACGCAGCTAACTCATTACATTTCCAGGTTCCCTTGCAGCTAGATATGGCCCTGTCACTGAAGCGTGATCGATGAGATGTAAGGCAGAGTTTTGTGGATTTCCAGGAAAACATTGTGCAATGCTTCTATTTTCTGAGACAGAAATAACTTCTATCTTGCTTAAGCCTCTGTTGTTTTAGGTTATTTGTACTAGAATATAACAGGATGTAACACTAATTTATACAATGAATCTGGAAGTCTTCAATTAATGTCTAATAATTAAAATGTTAGAGAGAGATGCATGCATCAGAAGAGAATGCATAAGTGGAAAGGAGAAGATAAAAGAAGGAGAGATAGATAGGATACCTGCAAATGGAAATCATCTTCCTCAAAAGAAAAACCACATACTATAGCAGGGTTTTCATTAGTTTATCTAATGTGATTCACCTGAAGGGAAATTATCATGATCTGGGATGCCACACTGAACACACACTTAGATACCTAGATCTCTGCCTGAATCCCCAAATTCTGGAACACAGCGAGTAAATGACTTAAACTTTCTCTATCTTGATTCCTTTTTTTATTTTATTTATGTATTTATGTATGTATGCATTTATTTATTTATTTTTGCTGAGGAAGATTCACCCTGAGCTAACATCTGTTGCCAAACTTCCTCTTTTTTTTTTTTTCCCTTGAGGAAGATTAGCCCTGAGCTAACATCTGTGCCAATATTCCTCCACTTTATATATGGGTCTCTGCCACAGCATGGCTGAAGAATGGTGTATGTCTGCACCCAGGATCCAAATCTGTGAACCCGGGGCCATAAAAGTGGAGCACACTGAACTCAATCACTACACCACAGGGCCAGCCCTTGAGTCCTTTTTTAAATGAACATCATATGCCTTACCCTACTGAAGATAATCTGAGAATTATTTAGGATATCAACAAAAATATTTTACTAACATCTTCACACACTTTCCTACATCCTTTGTTAACCAATTGTTTTTAGCCAAAACTATCACCTCTCACGTCCTAACTCTGAAGTGAGACATAGAGTTCAACCACTGACATAAATTCTTGTAAAAACAACAAGCAGAATCACTCAAAAACTCCAAAATGTCTGTAAGGGCCAGCCTGCCATATCTTGCACTGAGTGCTTACTTAGATGGAAGAAAGTTGTGGCTAAAAATCCTCACTCAGTACCAAAATCATTTAGCTTCTTTGAGCTCCTGTTTTCTCATTGGTAAAAGGTTGATTTTTCCCCCCAAAGCATCTCCCAGAATTTAGAAGATATTCATTCATTCATTCAATAAATATTTATTAGGCTCTGATTACATTCCAGGTTCTCCTCGGTCTTTGGGATCCAGAAGTGAACCAAAGAAAATGCCTGCCTTTATGGAGTTTGTGTTCTAGTACAGGAAACAAAAAAGAGTGTTGGAGGAAACTTTATTAAGCTATTGTCTTTCTGATTCTGTACTCTGCTGTGCAAGGTGGGGCTGCAGCCATACAGACTCCATCTCCACATGACCAGCTTCTCTGCTACGTTCTGCCAACAGAGGGCGCCAGAGGAAGACTGCAGTAGTTGAGAAGGAAGATGGACAGTGCTCCTTCCCACTTCCTTCCTGTTTCCTGCCAACAGCCCCCAGGAACGGCTCTTCAACCCGGCAGCAACAGTTGATTCCAGAAGCAGCAAGTGGTTCCAATTTGCAGCTTTTCCATAGAGCAAGAACCAGCCTTGCTGTGCCCCTGCACTAGACAACCAGTGCCCCACCTTAGACGTTGGAACTTCAGCTCCTCCTCCATGCGTCTAAAGTTTGATAATCCCAACCTCTTCCTGTTGTTCTCCCTGCCCACATTAGTCCCCTAGTGCTGCCATAACAAAGTACCACAGATGGAGGGCTTAAACACCAGACATTTATTTTCTCACGGTTCTGGAGGCTAGAAGTCCAAGATCAGGGTGTGGACAGGGCTGTTTCTCCAGACGCTGCTCTCCTTGCTATATAGATGGCCACCTTCTCCCTGTATCCTCACAAGATCCTCCCTCCGTGTGTCCTAATCTCCTCTTCTTACAAGGAGACCAGTCATGTTGGAGTAGAGCCCACCCTAGTGACCTCATTGTAACTTAGTCATCTCTGGAGAGGCCCTATCTCCAAAAACAGCCGCCTTCTGAAGTGCTGGGGGTTGGAACATCAACATATGAATTTGGGAGGAGACACAATTCAGCCCAAAACACAGCCTTAGCTGCTTCCTGCAGTTTCCTCTTCTGTGAAACCTCAGTGGCCTTTTTTCTTTATTTTTTTTTTTGTGACTTTTCAGTTCTCTAACACTTGGTTAAGACTCTTCTACATTGAATTCTCTCTGTTAATTTAACTACGTGGTTTCTGTCTCTTGAATGGATCCTGGCTGATACAGTATGTCCCATGGTGATAGGACTGTGTGGAAAAATAATAAAGCAGAGAAAGAGGTGGGAAGTGATGAGGTGAGGATGGACAGGAAAGGCTGCACCAGAAGGTGACATTGGAACAAAAACCCAGAGGAGAGGAAGGACAAGCCATGAGACTTTCTTGAGGCAAAAGCATCTTCTGGCAGACGAGGAGGCATGGTGACAAAGGCACTAAAATCTTATTGAACAACGTGTAATGCTCTTTGAGATAAGTCACCACCAAGCAAAGAGCTCTTCAATAATGCTTGCTCTGATGGACTGTCTTTCCATTGAAGCATATCAGTAATTGCCAGTGGGGAGCTGGGAAGTACTAAGCAATTCTCACATTGAAATAATAACAATCAAGAATTTTAGGACTAGTAAGGATTTTGTAGTTCATCTCACCCTTTTGCACTGTGTAGACCTAGACCCAGAGAGATTAATTCACTTGACCAGATTCACACAGATGATTCACTGCGGCACTTGAACTCTAATCTCCTGATTCTTTTTGTTTTTAAGCTTTTTTTTTTTTTTTTTTTGCTGAGGAAGATTGGCCCTGAGCTAACATCTGTTGCCAGTTTCCCTCTTATTTTGTTTTCCTTGAGGAAGATAAGACCTGAGCTAACACCTGTGCCAGTCTTCCTCTCTTTTGTACGTGGTCACAACCTCAGTATGGCTGACAGGTGGTATAGGTCCGTGCTTGGGATCTGAACCAGCAAACCCAGGCCACCAAAGTAGAACACACCAAACTTAACCACTATGCCATGGGGCTGGCTCCTCTAATCTCCTGATTCTTACAGTTCAGGAGTCTTTCCATAGCACTGATGTGGGCTTTCCACATCAATAATTGCAACAGGTATTAAGTTGACTGGAACAGTTAATCAGGGATTTATGTCCACCAAGAATGCCCAGTTCTCAGGTAAGAATATAAAATTTTATTGCTCCCTCATATCTTCAGAGGGCATGCTAACAAATCTTTGATGCGTACGCATAAAGGCATGGGGAGTAGTTCATGGCCTCGGTGAAGAACTAATGCTGATACCAATGTATAGTCTTTGTTATGGTTTTTAGCATATGGTCCATATTGCAGGGGTAGGGCCTTGAATTCCCCTCCTGGTCTAGATCTAAGCTCAGTTGCTTCTCCATTCTCTCCAAAAGTGCCTAAAAGTGGCCCCTGCAGAGGTGGCATTCTGCCCCTTGGAGTGGCGAGACCTTCCATGTCACTTCATTCTCAGTAGGCCACAAGAATGACTGAGGCAGCATTGCCAGCTTGTAGAAACCAAAATCCTGACAACTGACAGAAACTCTGATGGCAAGGATGGTAGCGGGAAGAAAGGCCACAGCCTAAGCTGTTCTGTTAGCAGCGTTCAGATCCTCATCTTGCAAGGCTTTCGGTAGGATATCTATATTTTCACGCCATAAAGACAAAGGCTTTCATTTTCTTTCTAGAGATTTTAATATTGTTCCTATGTGTATTGGCTCTGCTTTGGGCACTAGAGCATGGTGTAGACATTGCACATTAGCTCCTGACCGCTGGCCCAAAGAAGTAAGATGATTGCCTTGAGAAATACAAGCGGTACATCTAAATACTTGACACATACTCCTTGCCTTCCTAAGCTGTAGGTTTCCATGGTGCATTTGGCTTAAATGAAAACCTCATGTATATTTTTCTATATTTACTAGGGATTCTTTTCATTGCAAATATCATTAGCATCATTAGCAACTATTTATTGACGTTGACTTACGTACAAGGCACTGGAGCAGCTAACGGTGATTACAAGACGTAAAAGTCCCAGTTACTACCTCTGAGATGGTTACAGTAGCCGAGCCTGGCAGAGGCTGAAAAGACTTCAATGAACTTCCACTTCATTTCTAAAATGGGAGACTCTGAGTCCAAGGTGTTTGATTTACTCAAACTCACCCAAGTGGAGAGGAGTGTGGATGAAAAGAAATAAAAAGATCACAGAGGAAGAGAAACCATGAGATTATTGTCGCATTGGGAAACTTTAGCAGTAACACAACATTATTTCAGTGAAATGAATGTAAAATTGCACTAAAGATTATTTCGGTAGAGACAGGTTGTCCTATGTGTTACATACGATATTAGTTTCAATTTTTGGCTTTCATTATGAATATAGTTGAATATAAACTCAATGCCTTTGGCAAGTAGGATTTAGGTTGGCTAGGGGAGGCCATGGGGAAAAGTGTCTTTTACTTCATAAACTCTATGGTATCATGTGACTATAATCTCTGGTAATGTTTTTATCATAAAGATTTCTTAATTTTATAGTAAAATTTTTTAAAGAGGTGAACTGAAGGTGTTATCAAAAATGCTCAACTTGCAGAGGGGTCTGTCATCAGCCTAAGCATAACCAGTGGAAGAGAAGGGCTGAAAATCATGACCAGATATATACCACATTCCACTAAGACATTGTTCTTGAAGAACAAACAGAATATTAAAGGAGTCCCAGGGTCTAGAATTCACTGTGCATTCAGGAAAGTTGCACAGAAGAAAACCCCAGCAGAAAATAGGGCCCATGCCAAAAATGATGATGTAATAACAGAAGAGAACCACTTCCAAGAGAATTTGATCGCTTCCGATTAAACAATGATAAGACCTATAAAAATGACCTAGAATTAATCTACCTAAGTGTTGGCGTCTGTGTGCTTATAACATTGAAACCCTGAGTCAGTTGCTAATATATGTAAATCAACTTCCCTGCGATTAATTACCAATATTTACCTTTTGTTATTGGCATTTTTTAGTTTTTTTTACTGGTTTTACTCAGTATGTTTTGTTTCATTTTTGCGGTTGATTTTGACAATATTCTGATCATCAAGTGGACAATTTGGACAATAATACAGGAAAGACCAGCTGTGGTGGGCTGGGGCAATTGGGAATTCTTCAGGAAGGAACTGAAACTTGAATGAGATTCAATATTTAGATATGCCTTTCTTTCATTGCCATTGGAAAGCAGCACTAACGAGAATTTGGCATCTTGCTTCCATCCTCCCCCGAAAAAGCCATGCTTTTTTTTTTTTAACCCACCTGCCATTGTAGTTTTAGTCAAATAGTTAGCTACACTGATCTATAAAATGCATACCATTGTTTATATTGTTGCTTTTGTTTATTATTTTAGACCCCTAAATATTGAGTGTTATATAGTAAACATAGTTCCACACACTGGACTTTATAAGCCACAGAAAATTTACATCTTTTGCCTAAATATAGTGTCCCATAGCCATGGGAAAATTTCCAGTGCAAATTGCCAACACCTCACACCGTTCTGTCCAACTCAACTTTCTCTGTGATCTGACATCCCTGTAGAACCAACAGACGTCCCCTCAACCCACAAAAAGAGCCAAGATAGCAATCATTCATGCCTCGTATCTCAATAAGCTGAGATGGATGTCAATCACAGCTGGTAGCAGAGATACAAATTAAATAGATAGAAAAAAGATTTCCTTTCCACAGCTTGTGAAATTCCAGGACTGTCGCCGTTCTTTCTGCTCGATCAGTGGCTCTCCTCAATTCGGTCCCTCCCCACCATCTGGTGGATCTCATGGCATCTCAAGAGCCTATTGGTCACGTGGGACTTTATCTGCCCACTGTTTCATTTAGAGTCTTGCCTCACAGTGTGCTCTGTTTCCTATACCAAGCATTTCCCATTACCGTGATTCTTCTCACTTCTCTCTTTAAGCATTATACCAAGTCCCATTTCCTACTTGCACCTGCAAGGATGAAGCTGCAGGTGTTTATCTGTGTTGAAGTCACCAGAAGTCAGTGCAACTCAGAGCCGTTCCCCTAGCAACAAAAATTAATATGTAGGAGAGTTCCAGGCTCAGGCAGTGTTTCTTTCCAATTATATTTACTCATTTTCGTGAGGTGTTATTTAATTTCTGAGGTTTCATGATAAATTGTACCAATGCCATTCGCTTTTCAAACGCAATTTGCGATTCCGTGATGTGAAAAGACACTATATTAAATAAAAATTAGTCGTAATATTGGGTTCCTCTGTTCTCGAAGCAGGAAACTCCTTGCAGAGCAATTCTCATTTACAGTAATACATCTTTGCTTTGAAAACCATGATAGCAGAAAAGTGCGTAAAGAAGAAGGAAACTGCGCTTCAAAATGTCAAACAGCATCTGTTTCCCATTTCTGAGAATTACAGAGCTTTCTCCAGCCCTTTAACCCTTTACCCCACGTCGTATCTGTTCCTTCATAGTTTATGAGCTTTATCTTCAGAAGCCTTTTAGTAAATGAAACCTGATACAGAAAGTGAATCTCTGCTTTAGGTTCTCTCCGAGGATTAGGGGCGAGATTTATTAGAACAACACTGCTCACGCTGCGATGCTTTAAGGTTGTGTCAACATTTCAATTATAAACCTGTGCTTCCAGGGGTATGTACACAGTTTGCTAAAAAAATAATAATTCTCCAGCTTCCAATTTGGAAAGTGGGATAGTTGTTTGAGGATCCGTGTTTGGTTTACTCGAATTTTAAAAAGCTACATGGGATTGACCTTTCTAAGTGTAGAAAATGACATCCCACAGACTTTTAGTGTTTTATACTTTGAGACTGCATCCCACAATCTAAGCAAAAATGTAATGCTGCGAGGATAAGTTAAATAATTAGAGCAAAAAATCCTAATATAATCATTCTGAGAAAATGCAAAGCGAGTCAATATTTTAACACTTATTTTGAGAACAAGGCGGAAGCTATTTTGTCACATGTAGTAACAGGTCTGTCACATTATTCTTCCAACTATAACTTTAGGTCAACCTGGCAGCTGTGGTTTCTTCTAAGTGATCTGCAGGGTACCCCTCCGCCATGTAGATGAACAATGGCTGAGAGGTCTGATGGAAAGACTTGGGAAGATCAAGGTCAACCTATAACAAAGCAGTGAATGTATGAGATTATCTTTAGTGGCTTCCTCTTTACATTTCATCACTCTTCTTCTGATGCTCCATGCCCTCTGTCTTCTCCTCCCACCATCCCCTTAGCTTGTCATCTGAAATTATGGCTCTGGCTCTAAGACTTTCTCTTTCACTTTCCTTACCACTTGACACCATCCTTCAGTCAAAACCCACCTGCTACCCAATTGTTTGGGCAAGAGCCACCTATAAGGTTAGAAAGAACTTACTAGGTTTTCCCTGATTTATTGTCAGCTGCTAAGTCTTAAATGCTTGTCTATCTCAAAGATGTTTGTAATTTTTAAGGAGCAAAGCTGGTGGAATTTGAGGCATCTCTGCAGATGCAACAGGAAGGTATTTTAAGTAAGGAATTTGAAAGCACTCTTAAAATAACGTTGCACAAACAGTATACTTCTCTAGCGACTAAGATGTTTAATTAGTTTCTCCATTGTTCTACACCATGTAGAGAATTGGTCATAAAATATAAGCTTCATGAGAACAAGCCTTTGCTGTTTTGTTTCCTGCTAAAAACCCAGCACCCAGAACCTAAAACATTTTAGATATTCAATAAGTATCTGATGAAGGAAGGAATAAAGAAGTTAACGAACATATCGAATACCTCTTTATCAGTTCTGAAAGCATTAGTCATAAGTAATTTCCAAACACATTTCCTCAAAGCAGAAAAAAGAAATCTATTACAGTAAAGAAATGATTATCTGTATGTTGGCATCTGGAGTGGAGTGATGATGGAGAAAAGAATTGCAGAAGAAATAAGTGAGCAATGAAGAGAAATACCCAAGAGCAGTGTTCTTTTTTTGTTCTTTTTTTCTGACTCGTAAATACCACCCAAACCTTTGCTTTGTAGAATCTGAAACTGAAAGAAAGGTTAGTTTCTCTGTCTCACCTCCACTGCTCCTGTTTCTCAAAAGTGAAAAATATCTCAAAAGAAATTAGTATTTTAAAAACATGCAGCGCTTTGCCAGTGTAGCCAATCAGATTGTAAGTGCCTTGAAGGTAGACAGGTACAATTTCTTATTCATATTTTTATAGCTACAAAGATCCTGAATGGTGGGCTGTACACAGAACTTGTTTAATAAAAATGGATTAAGTTGGATGGCTTCTTAAGAATCAAGACTGTCTCTTCACGTCCCCACTGCAACGAACATCTTATCTTAACTGCTAATGAGCTCTGGAGTCTGCTTTCGTTTTCATCGACTCTCACCTCCTCTGCCAAGGCACAGATGGAGTGAGAAGAGATAAAAGGAGAAGATGAGACGAAAAGAGAAACAGTCTGACAGTAAGATCTTCTAGGTATTTCGATAATATAATATGACCGTAAGAAGAATCCTCATGTATTGCTTTTCTATATTTAATAATTTTTCTACAATAGACCACTATTACGTTTATGAAGAAAATGGTGTGTTCATTTATTCATATAGTCTCGTGCCACTGTTGGCCGAGGAATTGAACTTGGCCACTCAACCACTCTTGACCCATCCCTTCCCTTGTACTTTTATACAGCTAGGCCAGATGAGCTCAAAACTATTTCCAAAGCTGATATTTTGTGCTACTGCCACTCTCTTCTGTTATTTCTCTGTGGCCTTTCTGGAGCACTAAAATGGCTCTCCAGTTCCCTGTGAATCTAATTCTATTTCAATTAGCCTACAGAGTTCTGGTCTTTTCCGTGGAAAGCAAGGTTGCTCATCTCTTGGAAGTTGTACTCTTCCGGCCCATTGCAAAGAGGGAGACCCTCCATATAATCCAAAAAAATTAAATAAATGTATTGTGCTCCTAAGTGTTTATGTTCTCGGTCTTAATAGCAGTCTCTTCATGAAAATAAGAAAAAAAAATCTCCGAACACTGGCACAATCATAGTGTGATTTCATTCCAGCAACTAACGACAACAACAACAAAAGCAGAGCTTTTTTTTTTGTTTAATTAAATTCTTTCAAGCCGTGTGGAGCAATACTGCTGGGTAGATCTTGTAAGAAGAGATAATTAAAACACAAACAAACTAGTTCTTTCATTTGGAATAGCAGCCACTGCACATGCTCAGGATGGCTCGCCCCAGCAAAATCCCAAAGGATCCTTAGTATGCAAACCGAGTCAGCTTTAGAAAGAGGTTCGGCAGTTGGTTAGACAGCAAGAAACCCCTTCACACTGGAAATCAGGAGGGATATCTCTGGAAAGTCAGCCTTTTTCTGAGCCATTGCCAACGGAGCTGGGCAAATGAATTGATGCCTTTGGCAACAGGCTCTCAATGGAGGTATGGGTCTCAGCAAAAGAGCTTTCTCACTCCACAGTCCTGGGCTCAGGTAAGGCATTCAGGGGTCTGCAGGCCTTTCAAAAGAGAATGAAAGTGGAAGAAGGAGAGAAAAATATTTTTGTACGGATACATATATTTTTCCCCAAATGCTAGTAGTTCTGTTTTCAGATTCCACACGTTCTATGATCTGATTTGCAGTGACATATCCTCCCACACTATTTATGATATTTCTAGGGGATGGTCAGCATAGTTGGCAACCTTATTAGACGGATTAACGTCTGTTGACCTGTGTGTATTCTCTGCAATAGCTTTAAGACAACATAGCATTTGGGGAGAGATTAACCTAAAATTTGAATGCTGTCTTCCTGTGCAATCTTGACAAAGTCACTGTCCTTTCTGAGCATCAGTCTCCTCATCCTGAAATCGAGGATGATGATATCCGTCCTTAGAGCAGGTGTTTGTCATGCCACATTTCCAAGCCCCTCTGACTTCAGGGCAGCCGTGATGGACAGTTCTAGGTGCATTTAAAGGTGTCCCACCTTGGGCACAAGCCCTGGCATCTTCCTTCTGGCTTTCTCCGAAGGCCTTAAAGCTACTCAGTTCACGCATGGGCCCAGCCTAAAAGTGCAGGGAAATTACTGTCCCTACTTGGTCCCTCCCCCAGCAGCCCTGAACCAACGGAGACAGGAGTCACTGGATAAATGCCCAGCCTCCCAGTTTTCTGCTAGGACAATTCTGAAGTGGTGTTACTCTTGAAGTTGCCCTTTTTTTTGTCCCTGTCCCACTCTCCACTCCCTCACTTCAGATTCCTGGCATCAACTCCCAAATGAACCACCAGCACCCAAGTTCATGCTTCACATTCTGAGTTAGAGGAATCTAAATTAAGATACTTCTTATTCTTTTCTCCATACTTGTTGCACAGGCTAAATAAGGTAACGTATAGAAAGATTGCTTTGTAAACTAAGCATCTGGGCACATGTCAATTATAAATATTAAAATGATTCTAGCTATTATTTTGATCCAAAGTTGCACTAAAAACATTGAAATTATATTATTTTATGTGTTTTTCCTATTAAAACATGTCGGATCTGTTAGGTTTATAATAAAACATGGTCAGCACTAGGAAATAATGAATAAATGGGCAACTTTGGTGGATGGAATTACTCATATCCTACCAGGCCTCTATAATTTTAGTCTTGTTTGTTCTCGCCCTAGAAAATCTTTTGCAATCTCATCTTCCCATCTAATTCCTACTCACCCTTCAATACTCGGTTCGTTCATTCACTTATTCACCAGTGTTTACCGAGCATCGCTATATGACAGATTTAAGTATACTCCAGCATCTTCCACCTCAAAAAATACAAAAAGCCTGACCTCAAATCCTTCTCAAGTTGCTGCCCTAGCTCTCTCCTCTCCTCCACAGCCAAGCTTCTCAAAACAGCTGTTCATATAAACTTTCTTACCTTGTTCATCTTCTACACATACTGATTAACTAAAATTTCCCTTACTGAGGTCATGAATTGCCTCCATATTAATAAATCCCAATGGACAACAGTCTTCATTTTACTTGACTTCTTAACATTTCCCACTCTCAGTCACTCACTCCTTTGGTTTATGTGATTCCTACTTCTATGGTTTCCTCTTATATTTCTAGCCACTTATTTTCAGTTCCCTGCCAGTTCCTCCTCTTCTAAATCAGTTACAGATCTTAGCTGCAAGCAATAGTAACCAAAGATGGATGACAACTAACTCAGCTTAAGTGTTTATGAGTAGCTCATAGAATCAGTGGGAGGCTCAGAACTATACAGCCAGGAAAAATGCCCAGAATCAACCCAAGGACTGACTCACTGGTCCTTAGATGCAGGAAACTTTGGGTAGGAAGCTAAGCACTGGATGCAGTGGCTAGTCCAGCTACAGCTGCCAAGAAAAACTTCTACATTCTTGACTAGCTCCTGAATCTGGACTCAGTCAAAGTGTAACTGGTTGGTGAATCTATGCTATATACCCTACTCAGAAGATAGGCTGCAAAGCCAAGCTTATGGTGTTTATGACACCTGTCACATGAGATATTCTGTCCCTCACCAAGTCTCATAAAAAGTGGAATTCCCTAAGCATAGGAAGATGATTTAGATGCTAGGCAGCCAAAAATAATAGTAATTATCCACTACATCTCCAAATCAAATCTTAACCTTTCTCTAAATTGACATTTCTTGGGAACCCTCATTGGCTCCCTCAGTTTTGAAACCCTCTTACATATCAGTGACTCTCAAATCTTGATTTTGAATTCAGATCCCTTTTCCAAGGCCCAGATTCACATACTCAGATCCAGAGTTGACAGCTCCATTTAGATGTCTCAAAGATATTTCAAACTTAGGAGTTCCAAATCTGAACTCTTGCTCTTCATGCCCACTCTGCCCATCGTCTTCATCTAAGTACAGAGCAATTCATCCATCCATTTCGTTGTGTGAGAAACCTGGGAGTCTTCCATGACATCTACTTCTTTTTAATTTCCTCATCCCATTCACTACCAACTTTTGCCAATTCTGCCTTCAAAATACATGAAGGCATAATTTGTTCCCATCTCCAGTTCTACCTTCCTACACTAATCTACCATCATCTCATCATCGTCTTCCTAGACTATTGCAATAGCTTCATAATCGTCTTCTTGCCTCATTCCTGATCATATCCAATTCATTCTCCACACAGCAACCAGAGTAATCTTGTAAAGCATAAATTGGATGATGTCACTTCCTTGATCAGAACGCTGGAATAGCCTTCCATGTGAAAAACAATTAAACTAAATTTTCAAGATGGCTCTAGTGATCTGGTGCCTGCCAACTGCTCCAAGGTCAACTTGAGGTATTATTCTTCTGTCACCATTGCTGTGTAGCGACCTAAGCCAAGCTTTTGGTGTACTATCCTCACATTCTTCTTGGTAAATAGCAAATTCCACTGAAAGGAAGCCTAGAAGGACCTAGCCCCTCTCCCCTGGGTTCCTGTATGACTATGGACGGTCATGTTGGCCACACCGTATGGTGGTTTTTACTTGCCTCTCTTCTCCACTGGACAGTAAGTTTGAGAGCAGAGACATTTTTTGGTTTGTTTCTTTATCCCCGGTATTTGGCTTCAATGCTATAGACACATAATAGGGATTACGTGTCTATCAATCAATCAGTCAATGATTGTTGTATAAAATCCAAAGACACACTTACACAATGTTGAGATGTCTGATCAATAAAATGCTGAATTTAGGAACAATATAAGTCTTGCAATTCTTTTTTTTTCCTTTTTATTGACTTTTTTGTCACATTTCCACCATGAGTGTCCATTCACAAATGTAAACAGTGTGAGCAAGGAGGAGGAAAGAGTGCGTTCAAGGTGAACCATACACTAACCTTTGCAAAGGGCTTCAAAAGTATCTGTTTCTATTGGCAAATGCATCCTGATGGACCCCGAATGAAAAAGTTGGACTGGGACATATCTAACTTCCACTAGAAAGAACGTCTCCTTTTCACAAATATCTGGATTTCAAACTAACGTTTGTGGACTTCTTGGAAAAATTGGCACCAGCCCTTAAGGACACAACCTATTAGCAGCTTCAATTCATCAGAAAGATAAATTTTCAAATTATTAGGAAAACATTCACCGTGATATCTGTTTTTTCTGAATCCCTAGTTGGAAAACAAAATCTGACAGTGGCTTTTGTTTCTTGGGGGTAGTTCTATTATGAGACTTTGCAATTTAATTAATTTGATTACCTTTTTTTTAATTGGCATTTCCTAGACTTTGAGACTCTTTAGAAGGAAAAATGAGATTGAACACTTAAAGTAAAATCTGACCTAGAAAATAATAGCTCTATAGTCACCACAACTGTAAACCACTAGATGTAACCTGCAAACTACGGTAATTTTTTGAGATGTCATAAATTTTGCAAATACTTCATTTTAATTGAAGGCTGGCTTGGCAAATAGGTGTGGAGTGGTTTTAGGGACAGTCAGCTGGCCCAACTGCCAAAACTTACCTCTTAATGAGTTTGTTAATGCCTGAAATTATACCACTAAAATTTCATTCCTTTGGCTTAAGGCTTGGTTCCCTACTAAAATGTAAACATCCCTGGGAAACACTATACTTAAAATAGTGACAGTCATTATCCCTAACTGTTGCCCCAGTGTTTAAATATGGGCAGAAAGAGGGAAAAGGAAGAATATGGTACTTACACCCACATAGAGGAAACGAGTCTAGAAAAGAAAATCTGGAGGTTTTAAGTCGATGGAAGGACATTTTTGCCTAAAATTCCGCCCTAGAAAAATATTTTGGAACACTGGGAATTGAGCCGTGCAAAGCAATCTTACTAGATCTACATGTAAGGAAGAAAAAGAAAATCCACAAGAAAATCGTCTTTGAGACATTTCTTGAAGTTTCTCTCATTATTTACCTGATTATAATAAACAGCTGATAATCTCAAAGTAGACTGCTTCTGATGTCTGTCACTTAATACTGAACTGCTATTTTTAGCATTCCTAGATAAATAAATTCATTCCTGGCCAACAGTGGAATTAAAGAGCCCCAAAGGGCTTTAGGAAATTCTCCTAGGTAATTGATACTTTTAACTGAGTCAGTCCTGGATTAAATCCCTGAAATGAAATGTGATGATGAGATGTAACACCTAGAAGCCAACCACCTATGGCTAAAAAAGCATCATCTGGGAGTCTTATTGCCTCTGAAAATCAACATTTCAAATATCCTATTCAAATTGCATCTTGAGGCATCAAGAAGAAAGCTGAGTATAAACTCACTAAGATGATTTGGAAAGGAGTTACTATGATGTCATTAGAGCTAGACCTTGATTCCATTTCCTCCTCTGGCTATAAAGTGGGAACATCATTTTCCTGCTCTTCCCATGAATGCGTATTTTCCTTCCTTTGCAGAACAGAGACAGTCATGATGAGCACTGTAGCTTTCCTGAGTGGGTTTAGCACCCAGACATCTCCAACTGAGGCCAAGCATCTCGGCTCGGGCTCCCCTGGGCACAAGACGGCTGTCCACCATTGTTCAACAAGGTTGATGGTCAGACTGAAAGCAGACATTCCACAGACATTGCACAGAAATGTGGAACATGAGCACCATTAGTCAGTTCTACACCATGTCTCTGTTGATTATTAATGCTTCTTGTGGTGGTACCCCACAGTAAAGTAATAAAGTTTGAAGTTTTCTGTTCTCAAGACATATTGATTCTTTGTGTAAAAAATCCAGATTTTGAGGAGGGCATATTCATGAAAGTCTGTTCTGTTTAAGTTTAAGGAATCAAGCTCAAAAATTACATTTCTGTATCATAAAAGCCTTGATCAGGGTTTACTTTTTTTTGTTACTACATAGCATGGCCTTGAGAACAGAGAAGCTAGCATATACGTTAACGTTATTGCTACACAGCAATCCGATACTAAGCTTTCACCATTGTGGATGAATTAGATAAGATCAAGGTGATCCCATTTGCCAAAGTGCTACCTGTTTTGAGCTAAATGTCCATATTGCCCCAAACTTTATATGTTGAAATCCTAATCGCCAGCGTGATGGTTGGGAGGTGATTAGGTCATGAGGGCAGAGCCTTCCTGAATGGGACTACTGCCCTTAAAAAAGAGACCCCAGAGAGCTCCCTCCAAACCTTCTGCCACGTGAGGACACAGAAAGAAAATGGCTGTCTATCAACCCGGAAGAGGGTGGCACCAGACACAGAATCTGCTAGCACTTGATCTTAAACTTCCCAGCCTCCAGAACTAAGAGAAATTAATGCTGTTTTTAAGCCACTCAGTCTATGGTGTTTTTGTTACAGCAACCCAAACAGACTAGGACACAATCTTAATGCAGCCTTATGCTTTTAGGTATCTACTAGGCATTTAGAACATTTATTTAAACCCGTCACAATTAGATCACTTAATTTTTCAGCCAAGTTTGGTTTAATGATAATTGAATGGGAATGATCTTAATTTCTTATTTACCAAAGTCATAAGGATTAATAAAATTCACAATTTCATTTTTCTCTATACTTCATGAAGAAAATTGAGGCAATCACCCACTTAGAAATGACATCACAGGTTTTAAGTGATAAGACTATTCTGTTCCAAAAGAAAAGTATAAAAGTAGTTCTTCTGCAGGTCCCAAGATCCTTTCCTCATGCCTTTTAACCTGAATGAGTCCTACTTTCTAATACCCAAGGCATCCCCTTTCCACCTTCCCACCATGGCCCCAACTTTACCCTCTGGTGTTTTCACATTGCTCCAGCCCTTTCCACTCAGAAAGAAAACAGTTTAACAATCCACGGTTATTTCAGACCAAGACTAAGGTCTCTTTGCCTTAATATATCATTTCCTCTAGAATGTTTGGAGTTTAAAACATTCTGGAACCCACTGGCCACCTCTTGGTGGGGAGTGGAGAAGATACACAGATACACAAACATCCCAGTGTGTGACAGACTCTACCAGAGGTATTTTTGCAGAGATTGTTTCCTCTAATCCTCACAACAACCTTTTTTTGTCAGCCTAAATGTCCCTTTTTAGAGGTTAAATAAATTCCCTAAGACCACATTGCTAATAAATGCCAGTTTCAGGATTCCAACGCAAGTCTGTCTGACTCTTATTCTACTGCTTGTGGACTTTTCACTATGCCAAACCCAACCCCAATGAATCTCTAATGGGCTGCCTTGACACTGGGGATTTTAACACTGGTCCATGAAGGTGAGTGATATTGTTGATCAACGAAGCCCCTCAAGTTGCATTAAGAAACCACATACTCCATCTCTGCGTGAGATTTTCTTTCCCTACCTGTGTTTTTCCTTTGCTACATTCTAGTTTCAATGCCTTTCCATTCCAAACTAGCCTTGCATGTTTTTTAAATCAATTATTATTCATTCACTCTTTGGACTGGAAATCCTCTGAAGACCTCAAGGCACCGTATAGAAAAATATTGTATAATGAACAATAAACATTTGGATTATCAGGAGAGTTCAACTGAGAACTCTGCATTCTTACTTTCTTCTACTCCTGGGGGAAAGTGGGAGGTTTTATCAAATTGGAATTGGCTCTTTTCCCCATAACTCCAGCTAGTCTTCCTCTCACTCTCTGAAGCCTCTACTAGACAGATTTTCCAGCTTGATCTCCACAACCTCCTCCCAAATTGTGGACATATTGCTTTACCAACATTCAGCAGATATCCCTCAAATCATGGGTTTTGGGGGCTGGCCCCGCAGCTGAGTGGTTAAGTTCGCATGCTCCGCTGCGGTGGCCCAGGGTTTTGCCGGTTCGGATCCCGGGTGTGGACATGGCACCGCTCATCGGGTCATGCTGAGGTGGCATCCCACATGCCACAACTAGAAGGACCTGCAACTAAGATATACAACTATGTACAGGGGGGATTGGGGGCGATAAAGCAGAGAAACAAAATATATTGGCAACAGTTGTTAGCTCAGGTGCCAATCTTTAAAAAAAAAAAAATCAGTCTTCACTGGTTCTCCAAAATGGTTTAAGTCATCTAGGAAACAACATCTAAAACCTCCAAGGGGCAATTAGTGTGTCCAGTTGAGGGTAAGCTGTCTGATGCAGTCTATCTGATCATGAGTGCTGCCTTGACTATCTCTAGCTCCAGCAGAGAAGGAGATTAAATCCAATGTGCACTGCAGCATGTAGAGGCATAGACGTGAAGATGAGTAAAGAGATCAACAGGGACTGCTCTTCTAAGTCTTCTCCAGTTACCAGGTGTTATGGTTGAATTGTGCCTCTCCCTCCTTGGAAAAGAAGATATCTTGAAGTCCTGACCACTAGTACCTCACAATGTGACCTTATTTGAAGATAGGGTCTTTACAGAGGTAATCATGTTTAAGTGAAGTTATTAGGATGAGTCCTAATGCAATGACTGGTGTTCTTATATGAAGGGAAAATTTAGATGCAGAGGCAGACACACATGGCAGGAAGACAATGTGAAAAGACACAGGGAAAAGACAGCTATCTACAAGCCAAAGAGAAAGGCCTGGAAGAAATCTTTCCCTCATAGCCCTCAGAAGAAGCCAACCCTGCTGACACCTTGATTTTGGAATTCCAGCCTCCAGAACTGTGAGGCAATACATTTCTGTTGTTTAAACCACCCAGTTTGTGGCACTTCATTACAGCAGCTAGCAAATTAACATAGAGGACCAGAATTTGCCACCCCAAAATTTATCTCTTTGGCTTGATTATTTTGAAGAACAAAAAACTCAGAAAGAAACTTTGACCTTCCCCTTAACCACCCAAAAGACTTAAGATAGGCCTGTCCCAGGAAGGAGCTAATAACCATAGAAAACTATAGTAGAATGTGAATTAGGTGCAATAGACAGGAAGGAACCTAGCAAGGCCCATTTGATCAAAGTCCTCCCTATATGCCATTGTCTTTGCAAGGCATGGCAAACATTTGTCTACTGAATGTTTGTTTTTCCATGTCCATGTGAATTGCCTTCCTCCCCTTTGAAGTCCCAAACCCCTACTCCAACATCCTCCTTTGTCTTTAGCTGAAGATGGTATTTAAGGTGGTGGCTTCATCATTTTGGTGAATTACTCAGTTTTCCTGGGTTTCTCCCATATATACAAGTTATTAAACTTTGTTGATTTTCTCCTGTTATTCTGTCTCATGTCAATTTAATTCTTACACAAGCCTGAAGAACCTAGAGGGTAGAGGAATATTTCTTCCTCCCCTACACTAACAGACCAGACTAGTTAACATCCTAGACAGTTGATAACGGTCCAGCAAAACTTAGAATTACATTTTCTGAACACTGAAAGAGGAGTGACAGAGAATAAATCCTCTAACCCACTAAATGATGTTTCTATCCTGGAAAAATGAGATAAAGGAATGTAGTTTATCCCGAGGTCACTAGTTAGATGCTGGCTCCCATATCAGGGTGGTCTGACTGTAGAGGAGAGTTCTAGAATTAAAAGTCATTTGGAAGAAAAGCTTATGTAATGTGGGAGGCATATACTCCTACATCAACACAGAGAATCTGAGAAGATTCTTCAGGAATGCTATCATGCAATTCCACTAGGGAGTGAGGAAGGGAAGCACAGGAAAGAGCAGCCCTCCTATGGGGTCAAGAAGATAGTTACCAGGTTGGTCTGTAACAGGTCTGGGAACAGCGATCCCTCCAATGACAACCTGATGGTTTGCTCTTCCTCTAACACAGTCCAATTTCAGTTGGTATGTAATGTGGGCTGGCAGTAGGCATGGCAGAACACTCAGATAATAAATACAGGCATCTTAGATAAAGTCTCTTACTACGATTTTGCCAACAACTTAGTCTTTTGTCTAGGAATTTCCTTTGGGAGCAGTGGCCTGCACCGCAGAGGGGTACAACCTTAGCTTTGCTCCATATGTGAATTCCCCAGGTACTCTATGCAAATGTGTGCTGGGCTTACAGTTTGGGCTTAATTTCAGAATCTGCCATGTGTTTTCTTGAATGAGGACTCTCATTAGGCTCATAAGCTAGACCCAAAGCCACTTGATCTAATTAGGCATCCACCAAACAGGAATGATGATATGGAGTTGTGTATTAAGACTATTGGCTGAAACGTACGTTAGTGGAAAGTAATTAACAAACAAACACCAAGAGAGGGGAATGCTGATGAATTTTTCCAGTTGTACCTCTAAATAGGGAGGATGTGGGATACTTTCTTCCCTCGCTATTCTTACATATTGGGTTCTTCATTAGTTTCCTGTGGCTGCTATAGCAAATTATCACAAACTTAGTGGCTTAAGACAACAGAAATTTATTCTCTCACAGTTCTGGAGAACAGAAACATGAAATCAAGCTGTTTGTAGGACCACACCCCTTCCGAGGCTCTTGGGGGGGATCTGTTCCCCACCTCTTCCAGCTTCTGGTGGCTGCAGGCATTCGTTGGCTTGTGGTCGCATCACGCCCATCTCTATCTCCATCTTCACATTGCTTTCTTCTCTGTATGGGTCTCTATCTCCTCTTCCCCTACCTCTCTCATAAAGAAACACGTGATTGCATTTAGGGCCCACTTGGATAACCAAACATAAGCTCCTCTCCTCAAGATCCTTAACTGAATCACGTCTTTCACAATATAAACTCGTATTCACTCTTTCCATATTCACATTAGGAATTATTAGGATTAGGAAGTGAAAAGATCTTTGTGGGGGCCATCTTTTTTCTGCCTACCACAGGCCCAAACCACAGAGCCACTCAGGTTTACATTTGGAAGCCTATTTCTTAAACAAGGAATATTCAACTCTAGCCCCGGACCCCGCATCAAACTGCATCTAAGACTCGCGAGATTGAGATTTAAATGTTGACTTGAGTCCTGGCCCTCCCTTTCTCCTCTCTGTTTATAGCACATAGCCTGCGAGTTATCAAAAGGTGAAAAAGTTGGTTTTCAATCATACTAAGCACTGATAAGAGGAATAAGAGAAACCAAGTTTTCAATCTTCATTTGTACTCTTTTTTCTAGATTACCGAAGGTCCTAGTCAGGTATATGAAAGAGCATATACAAGTGCATTTATCAAGTACCTTAGTCTTGGCCCCCCACTCTCTCAATCTAGCACTTAGAAGATGTGTACAAAGCTGTGTGTTCATCTCCACAGGTGCCAGGACCCTAATGACATTCTCTACATATGCATGCAGCTTTCCCGTCTCCACACACTGAAGAGTTTCAGTGCTCAAATATATTTTTCACTAAGAATTTATGAGTACAAATTTTTCTCTCTTTCACAATTTCTTCTTTGGCCTCAATCACTCAAATCCTTGTCTCTCTAGAATCATGTAGCACACAATAATAAACTAAAGGAAACTCAGAACTTCTAAAAGCATGCTGGAAAAAATTCGAAGTAACTATAAAGTCTATCTTATAGTTTTGCAAAAGGTGACATTTAGGGGAATTATGGTTACTTGATCTAAGAGTTGAATAAAGGAAATACCTGGGATTGAGCATAATACACGGGATCGCACAAATAGGGTTTGTTACCAAGGAATGAATATATACGTATAATGTTCTTGGTAATCCAGGCCATGTTTTAAAGATTATATAAATATGTAAATGTATTTAGAAGTGTGGTTCGAGATTGGGAATCATTTGCTACACTTCGGGCAGCAAGGCTTTAGAAATTCAATGGTGCTCGACCCTAGCTGTATGTTAAAATCTTCCTAGAGCTTTTAAAAATTCCAGTGCTTGGCCCCCCGCCCCCTAAAAACAATCAAATCACAATTTCCTCAGATGCTTCTCAATGTGGAGCTAACGTGGAGCATCACAGAGTCAACGCTCATTTTACTGAGGAGGAAATTAAGGTCCATAGAGTGAGGTGACCTGCCTGTCATCTGCCTGTGTATGTGACCAAGAACACAATAACGAAGAGGGTGGAAATAAGCAGCAAGAAATAGTAAATAATTTAAAATAAGATGATTGTGAAGAAAGGCAAGAGGGGCTGCCAGCAGCAGGAAAAATGAGGTGATGGCTGCCAAGGGTGAAGACTGTGAAATGATTGTGCAGTCCCCGATGAAAATGTAAATCCTACTTAAATCCTTTATCACCCAACTGTGTGTAAACCACAGAGCTGGCTTTGGAAAAATAGATGGATGAGACTTCTTAGTAAAAGTTTGAAGTTTGCGGGGAACCAGGACAGGGGAACAAACTAAAATTCCAGAACTGGATAGTTAAGAAAATTCCCCTGAGGTGCAAGTCAGGGAATCTCCGTAGAAAGTAGTTTCACCAAGTTAACCCCATTGGTATAAAACTTTGTTATCATTTGTATGTATTCTTATGAGAGTCAGTGCATTGAACTAGTTATAATCTGGTGGCAATTACTACTAACTCCCTGTCATCATTTTCTGTATATTTACTATCATCATAGCTGCAAATAAAAGAAAAAAGCTAAAAGTTATTTTAAACTGATTCAAGCAATTTTTTACATGAGGGTTTTGCCTTGAATTTAGCAAGTCACTTGAATACTATTCAATGGATATCAAAATAAGCGGTAAACTCCAGTATCCATTTCTTTTCCCAGGTTCCTTTCCTGGCTCTTGATTGTCCTGAACTCTTATCCAAGGTTTTGATGTGCTAATTTGCTTGTCCGTCCACACTAGCCCTCCTTGGTTTAATTAATAAATATTTAGTTTTGACAAAGGCAGAGTAAACAGGAGTCTAATTCATGAATTTGATCATTGTTTATCCCCGCACTGTGACCCTCACTTGAAATTGGTCTTGAGTCTTATCAGTCGGCTCCGTTTTATGCCTTTTCATTTGCATATCAAATATATCATTTTAAGCAGGCTGCTCACAGCCATTGCTCGCAGGCAGTGACAGAGCCAGTCTTCCACTGGAGCTGCAGAGAAACATCTGTAAACGCACTGTGATTACGGGAGAAGAATGGGAGACAAGGGATTAGCCTCGTCTCCTATTCAGATCCTCTCCTCCAGAAATCAAGATCTTTCCTGTGTCCTGCTTTCATATGTTTAATTGATTGACTGATGGACTTAATTTTTAATGTATTTACTCTCCTAAAATTAGAATGACAACACAGGATTCTCCAACATTTAAACTTTGAGTTTCTTGTCATTCAAAGCTTACTTGACCCCGAAAGATGCTTCAGCAGATTCTAGGGGTGACTCAACTGAAACGCATTATCATTATGGAGAATTAGGGCACACAGGAAAATTGGTCGGCTTCCACATATCTTCCCCGGAAACAATTTTCTTCCTAAATTAAGAACAGGCTGAAGGTGGCCACTGATTCAAATCAAGTCCCGTTGTTTTTCAGTATTCAGGAACTTGAATTTACAGAATTCTGAGAATCACCATAATTCTACCTGTATCATTGGGATTTGACCTGTCCACATTTATCAACCCAGCTCCTACCCAGAATTCACCTCCTGTCGTTTCCGTGACACCTGTGTTTCTTAGATTACTCAAACGGAATGTTCAAATCTCTGGTAGAGTGAAAAATATTTCAAAGATTTCAGAATTATGTTTCAAAGCTGTTTCATGCATCTGACCCACTTCTCTGAAGAGCGCTTTAGAGATGTGATCTGCAGGCACTTGAAAGTGAGATAACTAAGCAAGATCTACCCCAAGGCTGATGTCTGGCTTCGAAGAACTCCACACAGAACCCCAGAAGCAAGAACAAGAGGGAAATTCTACCACCACGGACTACATTAATTAGGCACTTAAAAGTAACATTGTCTCCTATTTAAAAAACTAAAATATGACAGGTCAGTTCTATTCAACATATGAAATGAATTAGGCAGGATCACTGGAAAATACCACTGGGGTTCTTTATCAAGGACACGCTGACATGGTTTAGTGGCCAGGTTGCTAGATTTGGAGGCAGAGGCCTGAGTCTTATCCCAACTCTACCATCAACTGTTCACCATCTGAGCACGTTTCATCCTCTCTGAACATCCATTTCCCCATCCATAAGAGGAGACAGTTGGAATACATTCCCATGTATTAAACTGTGCACCTCAGAAACGTTACTAAGTGTTCCTTGAAAAGATTTATGTGGTCAAATCAGTTTGGGCTATCACTGTATTTCACACATTCTTGGAGATTTTCGATATGCATTCGTGTATCCAATGCCTCCTTGAGGCATTTGTTGTAAAGCTTTGTTGTTTCACAAAGCTTTACAACAAATAAACTGACTTCACTGTGTTTCCCAAACATACTTTACCAAGAATCTTATGTGTGTTCAAAACACTTCTGGTGGCACTGGACAAGATTTTTCAAAGGCCCTTCCAACTGTAACCAGACCCACCCACAGTCAGGTACGCCAGGCTTACTAACGAAGAGGTTGCTAATGGTGTCAGAGAGTGGGGTGGTTGAAAGTAGGACCTCAGAAACCAGGCAGCCTGTTCAAACCTACAGCTTTTCTATTTCCTAGCTTTATAATCTTAGTCCTGTTATTTATTTAACTTCTCTAGACTTTGGTTCCTTCATCTATAAAACTGAAATCATGTCCATTCCCTAAGGTCATCATGAGAATTGAATGAGTTAATAAAATATATCAAACGCCTAGCAGATTACCTAACACCTAGTTAAGTGCCATAGAAGGGTTAACACTATTGTTGCGATGTTGTAACCCTTTGTCAGACGCAACAATCTAAGAGAAGGAAGAAGAGATGAAAGTAATCTACATCTGCTGATGTAATTCTACGCCAGATGATTTATAGACAAAATTTCACTAAACCCCCATAATAAAACTAAGATCAAAATATAATTATTTTGGGCCTGCCTGGTGGCACAGCGGTTAAGTTCGCACGTTCTGTTCCTGGGCGGCCCAGGGTTCACTAGTTCGGATCCCGTGTGTGGACATGGCACCGCTTGGCAAAAGCCACGTTGTGGCAGGCGTCCCACATATAAAGGAGAGGAAGATGGGCATGGATGTTAGCTCAGGGTCAGTCTTCCTCAGCAAAAAGAGGAAGATTGGCAGAAGTTAGCTCAGGGCTAATCTTCCTCAAAAAAAATATATGTATGTATAATTATTTCATTTTGCAGGTGAATAACATAAAACTCAGAGGTATTAAGGAATTTTTAGTATTAGCTTAGCATCACCTAGATATTAAGGTGAAAAAATGGACCCCAAATTCAGGTATTCCCTGAGTTCAAAACTCAAGTTGGTTCTACTCCATTACACTGCCTTAAAGGGTGAAAACTAATAACCTTTCTGACATTTTATAGATGAAGAAATGAGGCAGGCAAACTAAAATAGGTCCTACGATTGCACAATGATTCAAATTAGAAAATAATCCATATTTTGGCACCCAACTCTGAAATGTATTCTTTACTGGACCCTAAATGCAGAAGGACATATGAAAAGGGAAGAAGGAAATATCTCTAATTTTGATCTGGTTACAATTTTTAAAATTAAGATTAGTTTGTCCCTTAATTAAGCACCTACTGTATGTGTTATGTCCCATTTTAGCTTGGATTTTGCTCCCCCCTACCTAACTCAGATTATGTATTTAGAGAAGCATAGGTCTGAAGTAGACATTTAAAGGTCAAATTAATTCTACTGCCTCCAGAAAGGATTGGATCAAAATAATTGTCATACCATAATCTCTTACCATTTTCTATTTTTAAATATTCAGAGAGGAAAAGTCTGTGACTGTGGTTAAAGAAATTCAAATATTAATATATTTAAAATTTCATAATATGCAAGGACCTTTGAGACACTCATGAAAATAAAAACACATTAATCAAAAAACAAACTGAAAAGAAAGTGGAATAAGAAGATGAATTGATTTTCCATGCTGGAATATAGTATTGTACATTAAGAGCTGAAATTCGGGACTAAGGACTTGGGGAAGTAATTTATTGGCTATTAATCTTCCCTTTAGCAGGCAAGACACAACTTTACTTAGATATGTCTGCTGGATCCAAAGTTTTGAAATATGGGGTCAAAAATCTATCCCGGCCACATATCCCATACTGCCATTCTGCTGGGTTCACCTTATCACTAAAACTGGTTTTTTACAGCAATGTCAAAGATGATAGCGCTTAGAGAGATTTCCATTTTGCAAGTAAAAAAGGGCAGACAGGTGGTGCACAGCCTGCAATGTACTTAGATGGAGCAGCCAGCTGCTTAATTCCCATCATCAGAGCCTATCCTGGGACCACAGGGCATCTGATTGAGCAGGCAGAGTACAGAGAGAGGGAGAGGCGCACGGAAGATTTCTCAGCATCTGAAATTCTCCACTTAGGCTCAGGGAGTGAGAGAAGGGAAGTGATAGACATTCTGATTTGGATGAGAGAAAACAATCCCCTTCTTTGGGAGTTTATCACGGTGAGAAATTCATACAGTGACTAACACAGGACATATTGAACCCATGTAGCAGATAAACCAGGTATCTGCATAACATGAGTAGTACCTCCAACAGTTTGAATTTGGAGGGGCGCAGAATCACGAGGATGTTCTCAGAAGTCCTATTCTATCTCTTCTTTGCTTTCAGATATATATTCATTGTAATGAGTGGGTTGTCCCCTTGCAACTGCAGAATGCAGCACCTACCTCAAAAATGAATATGTTTTGGCCAAGTATGTACTTTGGATGCTATTTCTCCATTCTCAGAGAACCAGTACATGTTGAGGCTTTTTCCTTCAAGACTGAAAGAGATAAAGTTTGATCTTGATCCCTGGGGGTGTGGCAGGAGCTACTTTATCAGAATGTGAAAAATAAGTGGAAAATTCCTGAGATCCTAAGATTTTTCTGATGCAAACGCAAAAGAATTCTTAGCCCTGGCAATTCCTGCCCTTCTACCTAAGATTATAATTAAAGGCAAATTGTAAAGCAAAGTGGCGATTGCTGGGAGAACAATTTACTAGGACATTCTGCTATCTTGTTTACTTTATATAACAGCCAAGATCTTTCCAAACGCTGACCTTCAAATGTAAAATTGAATGAGAGGCAAGGGAACTGGAGTTCTGCTTGAATTTCTCCTAGTGCTATTTCTTACCAATCTTATCTATGGTGTAAAATGGCCATATCCATCACTAGAGAGAAATGTTCCATTTGTCCAAGCAAGGAGTACCTCATATTTATAAATTGCCAAACAGAAATGACCATTATAAATCTCTCACAAGCATTGAAGAGGAAGATGAGCCAAAAGTATTTATTTCCTAGACTCTATTCTTTAAGAACATCTAGGGTTTGTTTTGTTTATTGTCATAGTCTGAGGTTCCGTAGCCTGTGTACCCCTAAGATTGTCCACGTCATCTTTTTTCAGCCTGGAACCCTCTGTTACAATTCTTCAGCACAAACCCTTTACTCTTAAGATACCACTTCCATTTATGGGTAAGCTTCCTGACTCTTTTTATTAAAATGAAATTTAACAATGCAGAAGCCATTCCAAGAATTGCTGTCTTAAAGGAAGCCTCTGTTAATATAATCTCCTATTTGGGTATACAAGGACCAGACTTTTGAGAGACTTGTCAATTAAATTGTGCCATTTCAGAGACCAAAACAAAGAAAATCTACTACCCCAAAATATCTTTCTTTCTAGTTTCCCAAGTGCCTGGCAATGGAGAAGTCTCCAGAAAGCCGCTTTTAACATGCAAATATGTTTTTATCCTAGAGGGGCTGCATGTTGGCCCATTAGCAGATTAGTGTATCAGATTAGCAGAGCCTCGCCCTGAGGAAAAGAAACACAGGACAGGTAAATTTAACAGGGCGCACTCTCCTCAGGGAATAGAAGGGAGAATGAGGACCAAAGGCATTTTTCTAGGCAGAAAGCTACCTTCCCAAAAATCCAAGTCAACAGAGCATCACATGGTTGGCAGGCTCAGATCCCTAGACACTAGCCTCAAGCACACTGTGAACTCTAGGAGCCTGAGTCTAAATTCTGTGGGTGACTCCCGGCTCTACCACTTCCTAAATTAACCTTTCTGTGCCTCAGTTTCCTCATCTGTAAAGTGGGAATAATAATCGTACCCACCTCATAGGACTATTGAATTAAATATTGAATTAGTTACATAAATTAACCTATGCAAAGCACTTAGAATAGTGCCTGACAAATATAAACATTGAGTGTTACCTGTTAACAGCAAAGATGGTCAATAACTAGCTGCATGATCCCATTTTTGTAACCACACACACCACAAATACACACACATACACACCTATACGAAAAGTTTGGAAGAATATACAATAAACGTTAATGACTATTTCTCAGTGGTAGAAATTATGACTGATTCTTTTAATCTTTTTCCCCTTATGCATTTTATAAATTCCCTACAATAAGTCTGATTAGCTTGACCATAAAAATGTATAAAAGACTAATGAATGTTTTGTGAAAGGATAATCATTTGTATTTTATTTATAATAACAAAAAATTGGAAACAGGAAAGTCTCCATTAATAGAGATTAGTTCAACAAAGTGTGGTTCATCCATATAATAGAATTATGCACCTACAATTTAAAAGGGTAATGTTGAAGAATGTTTATTAGCATAAGAAAACACTCATGATACAGTATACGAAAAAATAAGTAACAATGCTGAATAAAAGTTAATTCCTACTTCACTGAAAATAAAGTAAATATATTTCTATTTGACCATAAATAACAAAATGTATATATTCCAAAAATGCTAATAGTGATTACCCTGCATCACAGGATGGCAAAGACTTTTAATTTCTTCTGTATATTTTTATAAATTTTCCAAATCTTTAATAACCAACACATGATGCTTTAAAAATACAACAAAACGCCAACTGTTATAAAAATTTAAAAAGATAAGTCATCAGACTTCTAGTCAAAAAATAGAGAAGTTGAGATTCAAGCAAAGCATTAAGTTAGTAGGGAAAAAAAAAACCTGGTTGATCTCATTGCTTTCTCTGCCCACAGTTGGCACTGAGCAATTCTCAAATTGAATGCATAAGGACTCAGGAAGTGTTAGAGCTAAGAAAGAAAACCTCTGGAGATGCTGGGCAAGAGCTTAGGGTCGAACCATGAGTTCCAGATGAGAACTTCCCTACATCCAGCCAGGGCAAGGGAGCAAGAACAAAGACATACTCCATCGAGACCTAGTTTACCAATAGCCAACCCAAAGCGTACTTTGAAAACCAAAGTATCAAATGGACTCTTCTTCCTACGCTTAGAATTTCTGTGGAAGTTAAAGAGTGAAATGAGAAAAAAATAAATATGTTATCCCATTTAATAATTAAGGGAAGTAAGACTGGTCAAAATAAAGACACTAAGTAGCTCCAGAGTCATGAACAAAAGCCAGCAATGGGAGCAAGATGAAGCTATCTTCCCTTTTGCACTCTGTCCAGCCTCCAGCCCCAATCTAATTAATGTGTACATATCAAAGTAATTGAAACAGAATGTGTTAATTTTCCAAGAGAGATCAGGATTTTTAAAATAGCGCTGAGTTTACAGAAAAACCTTCATGCCGTGAAACAAATTGTTAATGATGGCATCACAGAAATCAAAGATACAAAGGGCTAAAGTAACTTTCCAAAGACTCTTCGAATCAGGAAACAGATCTGTCACTTCAGTCAATCTTGTATATTAAGACCGCCTCTCCATATTAGGTTGTGTGTGTGTGTGTGCGTGTGTCTATGTGTGAGTTTTATCTATTCTTCAAATGCAAAAGGGAGGCAGGATTGCTGTATGGTGAGAGGAAAGATTCTAGGCATCAGACAGACCTGGCTTGGAATCTAGATCTCTCCCTTTTTTTTTTTTTTTTTTTGAGGAAGATTAGCCCTGAGCTAACATCTGCCGCCAATCCTCCTCTTTTCTTTTTGTTTTTTAAAGATTTTAATTTTTTCCTTTTTCTCCCCAAAGCCCCCCAGTACGTAGTTGTATAGTCTTCATTGTGGGTCCTTCTAGTTGTGGCATGTGGGATGCTGCCTCAGCGTGGTTTGATGAGCAGTGCCATGTCCGCGCCCAGGGTTCGAACCAACGATACCCTGGGCCGCCTGCAGCGGAACGCGTGAACTTAACCACTCGGCCATGGGGCCAGCCCCCCAATCCTCCTCTTTTCACTGAGGAAGACTGGCCCTGAGCTAACATCCGTGCCCATCTTCCTCTACTCTATCTGTGGGATGCCTGCCACAGCACGGTTTGACAAGCTGTGCATATGTCCATGCCCAGGATACAAACCAGCGAACCCAGGCCACCAAAGCAGAACATAGGAGCTTAGCGCTGCACCACCCAGCCAGCCCCTGGATCTCTCCCTTTTCTTCCTGAGTGACTTGGAGCAAGTTGATAACCTCCTATATCATGGTTACATCACCTATAAAACAAGGGTTATGAAACCTACCTCACAATGCTCTTAGATGATTCTAGATAACACGAGGTTTAGGACAGAGTAAGCACCCAATACTTGGTGCAGCTGGGGTTTAAAAACTACAGAAAAGCAAAGTCATTTTTCTCACTCTTACGTCTGTCTCATTCTGGTGCTAATGCTGGCAGTTCCTTCCTTGGGAACGAAAGGGGACCGCCTGCATTTAGAGGATCCTCCAGCCTCCTGAGCAAACTTGCCTTCGTACCTCCCAAGCAGTCACCTCTGCTGAAGTCGAGCTGAAGCCCAGAACCAACACGCGGTCTCCTTACACCACCACCTCTAAGGAAAATTCGAACAAAATATTAGATGGCTGCATATTTGACAACAAAATCAGCCTTGGAAAGCAAGTCTCTAGCACAGAAAATACTTATTCCTTCTCTAGTATTTCAATTGCTTTGAGAAACGAGGTACTAGGAGTATTTTTTTCCTAACACTTTAAAATATAGTATGTTTAATCCAGGAGCCCAAAGAAACATCAATTTTCCAATTAAACTGACGGTTCCCAAATCAAATACTGGGTGCCACAATGTAACACCTTAAAATAGACACATACTGCCAACTTTATAGGCCCCCGTTTGTAGGTTTGTAACAACTTCCCTTTGCAGAACTCATTTCTGTAAGCAGCATTTGTTTTTTTCGTATTTTCCTATCTATGTGTCTTAAGTGTAAATATCCCCACGCACCCTGAAAATCCAAACACCCCATCTGACACTTTTGTCACCGACAGAAATGCAAAAGCATTTCTCAAAGTAACAGAACTCCACAGCTTTGCAAACTTCCTGTTTCATAGCACTGAGGGAGAGAGAGACGGGAAAAAAAAGTACACTGAGTTCCTCTGAAGCCCCCTCCTGACATTTCCAGACTTATTAGCCAGTTTTCACACTGACTTCAATCAACCTCTTTAATCCTCCAAGGAAAGAGCATTTTAATTCACCGATTGGCTGATAAGCTTGAAGCCAAAAAATGATTTACACGTAGATGAATTGTGCTTACAAGATGGAACTTCGAGCATTAGAAGCGGATCTGAATTTCCTATCTGTCATTTTATTTGCCACATTCATTTTTTCTCTGCCATTACCCTTGCTGATTGCGATCTTTCAGCGCTATTGGGCCCCTGCTTCCACAGTTTTTAATCTGCCTTTAATCCCATAGATTTTAAATATTCCTGGCACCGAGAGACTGGAGGCAATTAACTGCCCTTCTGATGCTCTTCTTATCAGTTTCCTCCTTGTATCTCCCAGAAGCAGCCTCAAGACACTTCCAGGCTGACAAATACTACCAGCATTTCAGATGAAGCATCCGCTGCAAATGGGGATGTGAAGTCCAGCTGTGCATGCTGACGCTGAGCAATCACAGTCGTTTTTTGGAGGAGGAAATGGGGAGAGGGAGGTAGGGGCAGGCACCATAGGCTCGAAGCCCCCAATGCCCGTGCTCTGAAACAATGGGCTTGTAATGTGTTTTTGGACTTTAAAAATACGTGAATCGTCTAATCTGTTTAATCTGATTGCCATGTTGAACTGGAAACCCGTTTCCAGCTTTCTGACTTTAATGAGGGATTCAGAGGGGGTGTCAAAAGGAGACGGTCAGGTAGAATAGCTCCTCGGATCTGGCTCCCGTCTCTTGCCTGGGTCTTGTTTAATTTTGTTCCTGTTTTTAATGTGTTACAATTACAATCTTCCCACCAGATTTCCCCACCACCGGTTGATAAATTTCCAACACATTTAGCTGGTGCCCATTCAAACTTGAACGAATTCAGATTTTCTAACAGAACTTCACACATCACCTTGCTACATCAAAGGCTCATGAGCACTGAGTATACCTGAGGAGTCTAATCAGTGACACAACTCAGTCACCATGAAAGATGAGAGAATGTTATCCATTAAAACGCATGTGCTCATCCACTAATATGTGTGCATTTAAATACACTCTAAAAAGATGCTAAGACTCTAGTTAGAGCCCACCCACTGCCCCAACAGGAGTGGTTCCAAGTCCACAAATGCTATCGCTTGTCCTCTTGTTGAGGATAAATCAGCCTGACTCTGTCATTGACCTCTGTCATTGATTCCTGATGAAAAGTTTGAGCCTTTCACTTTTTTTGTAGTTGTGTTCAAATGAAACACCTCCGAATTCAAAGCTATAACTCAAAAGATGCAGAGAAAGATACTCATCCATCCCATATGACACCTCCATGTCCCAGAACACTGAGCGTTTCTCTCTCTCTCAGATCCTCTAGCCTCCTAAGCAGACATAATATTTGATAGCAATTGGATTTATAAGTGACCAAGCTATTTGGGCTTTTGGTAAGAAAGATGTGCATGCTGTTCTGTGTGGGTACATGAACACATACAAAATTCTTGTAAACTCTTACAGTTAGGTCAGATTGCCATTCATTCACACAAAGTTGATGGCCTTTTTGGTAAATTCTCCCACCACATATTCACTCATGTTCACCGCAGCTTATGCTGACATCTCCTAGGGGGTATGCCATGAGTTTTTCCGAGAAGGAGAGCCTGTAACCCTCCCTCGGTGGGGAAAAATGATATAAGTTTCTGACTTTACTCCATCTAAGGGTTGGTCCCCCAATCAAACAATATTTTCTTGAGGTGAAAAAGAGGCATTCAATAAACAGGCCATTGTGCTTCCAACAAGAGTTCTCTATCTTTTGGAAGCTGCCCTGTTTGTTCAAGTACAAAAATTACAGAGAGTGATGTCAAACAAGGAGAAAGGATATGGTAAGGGAGACAAACAATGCATTAAGTGCATGTGGTTAATTGATTGGCTCCACTTTCTGGGCTAAAAGAAAAACGCAAGCTCTTTCAGTCAACCGCCCCGGCGAACCCAGAACAGGGTAAATGGATGGATTTTACAGCGCAGAAATGCTCCGTTGAGAGGTTGTTTATAAACAGCGCCCAGCAACATAAACAAGGGAAGCATCAAGAAAAGCAAGTGAGGAGGAAGAGGCCAAAACTTCCTTATATAACAGGAGAAACACCGGGGTAGCAGCTCTGACTGTGTTGTTTTGCTGTGACTTGCAGCTTTGCTTAAGCATTTTAAAGACTCTTGCAGGTCTTTTTCAAGCTGCCAGCTCTAGCCTACGAATTATGGTAATGTGCCACTTCTGAGCCCTCGGCGGGATTTGCAACAGAGAAATCACATCAGCCTATGCTGATTAACAATTCCATTCCATCCAGAGATTTATATAAAAAAACTATCTTACATTTTGCTTTTTAATAAGAATGATCGCTATCTCAAATTGAGTCCCAGCAAATTTTAATAAAGGCCCAAGGTTGAGTGGCATTTTGCATGCTGATTTAGCTGTGATTGCTCGCTTTTGATGAGCACTAGCCTGGCATGTATAGCTCTCCTCAGAGCAGGTTTAAAGACCAGGAGTAAGGAAAAGGATAAAAATAAAAACTTCCAACTAAATTCTAGGTCTTTTCTTTCTGTGATTGATTACTGAATAAATACCAACACGTATCTTTGGATTCAGCCTAAGAGTGAAATTCCCTGCAGCTAAACAGCTGTTTTTTAATGACTTTTAATATACTAACCTGTCAAAATACGTTAACTTTGATGACGACAATTATTATTTAAAAGATATTATCAATCTATTTATCTATCTTCTGCCCTGATATTTCTTACAATATAAATTCTCAAATAGAATGGAGAGCCACAAACCAGTAGCATTTTTGTTTCCTAAGTCAATTGCCAACAAATGAATATCTCTTGGGGGAAGCACTCTTCTTTGTTGAAATAGAAGGCACATTAATTATTCTGAACAATCAAACTAGCTAAGATTTTTCAGCCTGTGCCAAGGGTTGATGACAGAGGTCTCCAAGAGGGCAAAGGTCACATGGGCATAGCACAGATGGATGTTTTAGGGGGTTTCATGTATCTTAAAAAACTAACAAATCAGTATAGTTTTATGGGATGGTGTTACTGGTTGTTGTTAGATGGTGCTTATCCCCATTGTCATTGATTTCATTACCATATAGATCAATGTACTTAATTCCGTGCTACCTTGAAAGTCACTCCAAAAAGTTAAGAGATCATTCCACTCAAGCTTGCCTGCCTCCCAAAGAAAGGTTTGATTGACCAACACAAAGCAGAATTTAAAAAAAAAATAGCTGAAGAATGCAAATGTGATTCAGTTAATCAGCTAAAGATCACCGAATTTCACCAACTAGGTAGGCCATGAGTTTCCAAAACAGAATTTGACCTAGAAAAGCACTGCAGCTAAATCACAGAAATAACTAAATCTCAAAATGCGTAAAAACAGTTTTCAATAGAATTTTGGCAGTAAGAAAGTTTTTTCCAATAGCCAAGTACTTCTTAGATATAGCATTTTCCCCCACAGAAATCCTTGTTTGGTTTCCTTGTTTTTTAAGGGGCAATAAAGAAAGAGTTAATATGATGTCCACTACAAAAGAGAGTAATCATATGAATTATTATACAATAACTTAGCTAGCCAATATTGTTAAGAAATTTTCTAGATAATTGAAGTCTATCCCTTTATATTATTTTAACCACTTGCATCAGAAATTTACTTATAACTATTTTTTATTTTTACACTTGCTTAAAAAATTCTGCACAATTTAACTATTTTTGTTTCAGTTGCTCATATGAACACCTTGTGATATAGCAAATATTATAGTATATTTATAAATAGTAAATAATGATAATATAAACACAAGTATTATATATTATAATTTATTTTTTCAATAAGTATGCATTGAGTTTTTGTGATGGGCCAAACACATTGCCAAGTCCTGGGGATACAATGATAAATAAGACATATTACACAGATAACCGTTTTACATACTATTGTGTATCCTGTTTTTTTCACATAATGTTCTATTGTGAATAGATACCTGAAAGATATTTGGTTAAAATTAATATCTATTTCTGATTTTATATACAAATAGTGGAAAAATTCTTTAATATACCAAATAGTGAAATATTGGAAGAAGTCTCATTGAATGACAGTTATTTAATATTTTTCTGAAAGTTTCAGACAAGTAAATAGGACAAGAAAAATAAATGAGATATGTATATTAAGGAAAGGATAAAATTTTTATCCAGAGATGGATGTTTCTCTACCCAGAATCAACTCAAAAACTGTTAGACCAAATGAAAACACTGAGTAAGAAGAATGGTTAAAAATATGGACCACAAGACAAAACTGTGGAGATGGTAAAAAGATCAGTGGTTGCCACCATGGATGCGGATATGAATAGGCAGAGTATAGAGGACTTTAGGGCAGTGAAGTTACTCTGTATGATACTATAATGATGGATACACGTCATTATGTATTTGTTCAAACCCAAGGCACAACACCAAGAGTGCACCCAAAGGTAAACTATGGACTTGGGGTGATTATGATGTGTCAATGTAGGTAAAAAATGTGCCATTTTGGAGAGTGATGCTGATAATGGGGGAGACTATACATGTGTGGGGGCAGTGGGTATATGGGAAATCTCTGTACCTCCCTATCAATTTTGTTGTAAACCTAAAACTGCTCTAAAAAAGTAAAGTCTTAAAAAAAAAAAAACCCAAAGCCTTCGTGTGGCTTATAAATACCAGTTAGAAAATATAAAGGAAAGAACTTCCCATTCACAACAGCAACCTCAGATACAAAATAGTCATAAATCAATAAATGAAAGATCAATATTCCAATAGAAAAATGGACAAAGAGAATGAGCAGGCAATTTACAAAAGAAAAAACATGAATGCCTAACTTATGTATAATTTTGAACATCACTAATAAAGATATAAAAAAAAATACCAAAATTAGATGCCGTTTTTCTTCTATCCAACTAAAGTATCATTTGGAAATTATAAAAATTTGATAGTTGTCAATGGTGAAAGAGCAAGAGGAAATTAACAATTCTATACATAAGCAATGGTGGTAAAGAGTCATATAACCAGTTCAGAAAGTACTTTTGACAATGTGTTTCAACTATACCTTCTTCACAATAACTATAAATTAAATTTTTAATCAGAAATCAACAAATACCACATAATGCACCTGTCTTTACTTCCAAAAGAATGGATTTTCTCCAATCCTTGAACTCCCGGGTCACTTTTCTCCTTTTAGTATTTATATATAGTCTGGTTTCATGGTGCCTTGCATCTTGTTTTTCTGCTAGATCAGTGTTTTACTTAACTTCCTATGTTCAGCTCCTAGAAAGTACTTTGTACATTGTAGATACTTACTAAATGTTCTTACAATTGAATTTCAAATTATAGAAAATTGGAACAACCTGATATTTACAACTGATAACCAAAGCACATTACAATTGACCTAAGATTTTGATACAGATCACATTTTTCAAATGTCTATAAACTGAGCATTACTATTTCTAACATTTATGTTTAATAGATTTTAGTAACTTAAAAAATATATAATATGAACCAAAAGTTAATATATGATATACAAAAAAGTTGTCATAGAATATATGAGTGTGTATATATTTATGTACCCATACTGGAATTATAATTACCCCACAGGTAACATCATGTGGAAATGATACATTTTCAAGTGATAACTTAGCAGTTAATAAATCACCTTGGTGAATTAAAAATATTCACCCATTCCCTTCCATTGTTGCATCAGATGTGCATATGTTCCATTGGATGTTCAATGTGCTTTCAAGAGATTATGTTGTTTAACATCTTCCCTTTAGGCAAATGAAGTATCAGTGGGCTCATTTCAGTCAATAAAACTGAGAACCAGAGAGGACATGACTTCCCCAAGGTTGCTCAATTAGTTAATGGGAGACTTAGAACTGAAATCAAATTTTCCTAGCTCCAAACAAAATGCTCTTCCTGCTAAACCGTGAAGAATTCGATGCACTCACTTGCCAAGTACAGAAAATAAAAATATAGTTTCTGCTGGTTTCCTTTCCCAAGTCCTGTCATCCAATAAAATATGTTTATGTGTTTATATGTAAGTGTGAGAGAGAAATGCCAGAGACACTGATAAGGAAAAAGAGTGCAATGTAAAGGAAAATGAAAGGAAACTATCAAAGATGATGCCCAAGTTTCAAGTTTGGGTTACTTGAGAATTATAGTTCTGTCTCAATATCCAGAAAACTATTTGGAAAATAGAAAAATGTGAAATGAGAAGTCAGATGTAAAGAATTCTGTAGGAAAAGAGAATAAAGAGGAAATAGGAGAATCCCAGAGACTGAATCTGGGGCAATCCCATAGATGGAGTAAGGGAAAATCAAAGAGTGAAAAGGAAACCAATGGCTCACGCTGTGACTTGGACTTCCCCTCCTCCCCCCCAAAAAAGAAGAAACAAAGAAAAAGCTGAGTGGAATCAATCAGATTGTCTTTCTCAAGAACACGCATTGGGACCCAGAGCAAGAATTACTCAGTCAATAGTGGAATCTGAAGCCAATAGTCATGATGGGACTTTTGTAACTGGCAAATATGAAGAAAGAGAATCCTGGAGAACAGAAGATTGTGAAGGGAGTAGGGAGGAAGAGGGGAAGTGGTAACAATATATAAGATTCTATTAAATCTATGAGCAAAACAGATTGTAGCTATTTCAGTCCCTCTAGGCTTTCCAGTCTATTTCTCATCCACATTTCTTGACAATACACACAGTGAAAACAGACAGACAGACTTACACAAAATTTGCCAGTCTCTATTCTTTGAAAACAAAGAGTCAATATTGACTGAAAACAAATTATGAATAGACTAATAAGTGATGAAACACAGTTTCAAGGGTTCAAGAGAGAATACAATTATGAAATGACAGCCAATCTGCGCTTTCTTCATTATGCTTTCAGCGTTTTCTGATTGTTAGAGTAAACATGCATTATAATTTTTAGAATCAATAAATTCACTCCAAGAAAAGAAGTGGTGAAGAAGACATGGAAACAAATGGAATAAACCAGAAGTTTAACTAGGAAAGTAAGAGAGGAAATGTGAAGAAATAGTAGGCAAGAAGGACACCTGTCGGCAAAGAAGGATCCATAATGGTTTGAAAACAGAAGGGAGGAGCCCAGGGATAAGCGATGAAAGAGAATAGGGACCCTTGCAAGGGGCCAGCTTCCAAAGGATGCAGGAGGGGATAAAAGTGAGGCAAAAGCATCAGGAATGACTCAGAAATAAATGAACAGACACCTCCTGCGCGAAACATGGGGAAGGTAAGAGGATGGATACAAAGAAAGAAAAACTGTAAGAATCGGAGGAGATAATAGACCTTGTCGAGTGGATTTAATTGTCTCTGTGAATAGAAATGTAAGAAGGTAGTGAATCTTGCTCGCTCCATGAACACACATACCTATAGACACGGAGCACAGAGAAAGTTCAATATCAGCAGCGAGTGTTAGCGAATAAACATCAGATGATCATCTGAATGCTCTCAAAGCCCAGTTCAAGTTAATTCGGAACAGGCCAAATCTGTACCTTTCTGTGACTTGACCTCAGGCCTGACATCCATTCATACTTACAGAGCCTACTGCTTATAATACTTTTAGGAGTCCAGGAAAATGTTTCAACTTTTTTTTTTAATTAAAGGGGAAAAAATGAACTTTTAGGGTGAAAGATTATATTCGTCTTTATACAAAAGCAATCATAAAATATGTTTTAATATTTCTTAATGAAGGAAAGGATTCACAAAGGCAAAATCACCCAGAGGCCATGGAATTATGAAGATGCATGCCTTTGGGGCAGCAAATGATAACGTCAGTGGTGGAGACCATCAGGAGATAGAAACAGTATGCAAAAGAAAAGAGGATGGAAGAGTCTAGAATTTCAGTGAGGGTGTCACATAAGTGGCTCATGGTGTGGATTTTGAGACAGGGAAACCTAGTCAAGAGAGAAGAATTGAAAGGGGACAAGGCTGAGAAGAAGTGAGAAAGTGAGTGGGTGCAGAGAAGCACAAGAGATGACAAGTGAAAGGGTGGGTTTGGAGATTGGGAGCATGAAACGCAATGGGAGCATTACTTAGAAAGGTAATTTATGATAACAAGGCTAAAGAAGTTGTGCTGGTGTGAGCCAATGATTCAGGTAATGAGGTTAAGCTAGAGAGGAAAAGGAAGTGTGAAGCGTGGAAGCAACCATTAGATAAACAAAGAATCCAGAAGGTCTCAAAATATGGGGGTTGTGGGGGCAGAGGGGGCACCAAATCAATGATTTCCCAATGAGACTCTTGCACTGATATTGCAACATTAGGTCCTTGTATGGTAACAGGAAGAGTACTGAACTAGGGTGAATGAGATGACTTGGTTCCAGGTTGCTTTATCACTAAGCAGATGTAAATTGGACAGATGATAAACTCTGATATGTGTCATGTCTAGAATTGGTTCTATTAATACTCCATTTGCCTGAAAGCAATAGTCTGGACATTCTTGATCTCTTGATGTATCTCCGAGCTCTAATTTCTGTTGCTCCATAGTTCTACCCTGGGTGCAATATTGATTGCATTATGGTAGTTGTTTGTATCATAGTCACGAGTCCAAAGGGTTAAGAGGTAGACAAAGAATGGATATAAATATACAGGTACAAGAGGAATGGAGAGTCCTTCTTTTGTTTAAGAGGAGAAACCTTTTTGTTATCATTACATCACTTCTCCCTTTTCAATAATAAGCCATGAAAGAATAAGCCTTCACTTCTCCATTTCTCGCCTTTTGAAGTTAATTTCCAATCCTAACTGTAAATCAGAAATGGTGCAATCTTTTGATATGTTACAGAGTAATGAAAATGTAATTTATATAACATCCTCCCTTTTTTAAGTGCCTTGTTCGATTGAAGCAGAAGCAGCTGTGAATGATGGCGAAGTTAAGAATAAAAAGTAACATCAAAGTAATGTGTGTCATTATGATTTCAGACAGCATGTGCCACTTGGAAAGGTTTGGGTAAAATATAAAACAGGATGTGGTCGACCAGCTGAAATAGAATATAGGCATTCAGAAAGTGAGATATCCTGTAAATTTCCGAATTACTCTGCCATAAAAAGTCTAAAGGACAATTTTGAAAATGAACAAGCCCATTGGACATGAAATTCTTGCATGACTACGTGTGTGTGTGTGTTTTAAAGTTGGGGCATCACTGTTCAATTAAAAATGCCTCATATAGATTCTCAGCTTCAACAATAAGTATACTTTTTCATTACTGGAAGCACTGAGCTCAGGAAGGATTCCTGCCCCCATAACCTCCAAAACGCTGAAGTGGTACTAAAGTGCGGGTGGGAGTGAGCTGCAGAGAAAGAAAGTGAAGGCAAGGAGTAGCTAGGACAGGACAGATTGCCCCTCACATGCCGGATCTTCATGCTCCGCAAAGCACCTTGAACTAATGTTAACCTATTGACAGAGGATTTATAAATTCCTAGAATTGATGTTAACTTGGAGAACACTTGATGGAAGTGAGATTTCTGTGGGGATAGTGGGCTTTTATTGGAAGTGAAACTGGGCTATTTGGACAACAGCCCTCAATGCCAATAAGCTCTAAGCGTGGATATGAATAGACTTCTGAGGAGAAGAGGGGGCTCGTTTGCTGCCAGCAGAGTAATTTGTTTAATGTCAAAGGCCTTGTAGAGCACATACAATGAGATTCCTCACATCGCTGGCTTAAGTGGCGAGCCGAGCCTATTCTACCTCAGTGAACCTTGAAAGCCTGGAAGAAGAAAGGACAGCCATCCTCACCTCAGACAGCAGGGAGGCAAGTCCGACCCATGGGCCAACCCAATCCAGTGGCCATGACACCCCAGGACCCTTTGTCAAATTAAACCAGCTTCAGGAGAAGCAGCTCCAGCGCCTGGGTGCTCTTTGACACTGCTGCTCAGAGCCCTGATAAGATGCTACAGCGGGCCCCTGTAAAGACTTCAAGCACTTTAAGCAGATCACTGGGACAATTACCATAAAGAGTGAAAGATATGGGCCTTTACTGATGGGAGATTAAAATTGACCACAAGGCCATTGATTTTTCTCTGCTTCTTATTTCTGATGGTAAATTTGTTCTGTAGCCACCTGAGGTCGGCTGGTTGGTTGGTTTGTCATTGTATCCAAGAGTGAGTGAGAATGTATTGAGATACAATTATTTCAATGCATAATCCTGCTTTTAAATATCTGTGTCCTTTTGCGTATTTATTTTTCTCCCTGAAGTGTTAGCAGACTCTGCGAGCATAAATGGTTATAGCCAAAGATTCTTATATTCCGTATAATAACTATCATTTACTAAGTACCTACTATATTCCAGGCACTGTACTAATATTCAACATAATTCAACTCTCACAAAATTATACCCAAGCAGGTACACTATCCTCGCACTTCAGATGAGGAAACTGATGTCAAGAAAGATTGGGAAACTTGCCTGAGCTCACTCGGATAATTAGTGGTGAAGAGAGAATTGGAACCCAGTATATATTAGTATAGTTCTTTACAATTCCACAAGTAATTTTACATCTATTCCATTAATTATTCAACAATTATTTACAGAAAAGATACTGGAGAAGTAGAATTCAGGATATTCAAGAGTTAATTGTAAGTAAAGACTGTTAAGAAAAAAAAGAAAACAGAAAGATGCCTCTGAAGTTTCTAGCCTGGACCGCTAAGAGGACAAGATGGCTTTAACTGAGAGTCTGGGAAAGAAAGAAAACAAACAAGGAACTAGCAGGAGGTGTGAAATGACGAGCTCAGTTTGGGACAGTTTGTTTTTCATTTTTTTAAATACATTTTTAGGTTATTAAAGTAATGTAATAACAGAAAAGAAAATTGGGAGGAGAAGAGGGGAGGAATAATAAATCATCCATAATGTCACCATTCCAACACAATTATCCCCAATTTTTCTTCTTCCAATATTTTTATGTACATCTTTTTGCTTTTAATTGTAGTGGAAATGCACATCACGAGATGCTTTTTTCTTTTCATGATGTGATATTTCAAAGACATTGCTACCTAATCTTCATACTTATTATTTCTCATGGATGCCTCTGTCCTATCCAGTGGATACACTATAGCTGACTTCACAGTTTCTTTTATTGTTGGGCACTTTGCTTACTTTTGACTTTTTGGTGTTTGAAATCATCTTGTGCTGAATAAATTTAGGTACGCTTCTTAGGATAGATGCTCTGAAATATGATCCTGGGTGGGTCCATTTCTGTTTGGTTTGATGCTGGTGAATTCAAGTAAAACATTGATTAGACCTGAATCGTGAGTCAACCATTCAGGAGGCAAGTCAAGGCTAGAGATACAGATCTGGGAAGAGAGATGCAGATATGGGAGATGGGTGCCGTGGGAGTTTTCAAACATGATCCCTAAATCTTTGACACTTCTTCCAACAAGAGGTGAGATCTATGTTCCCTACCCATGAGTCTGGAAGGACTAGAAATTGCTTTGAAGGAAAGACTTTAATGGCTTGGGGGGAAAGGGGTGGCTCAAATGGCAGGGAGCAGACAACACTATGGAATATCCAAGGCTAAGTCATAAAAGCTTATGCAGCTTCCCCCTGCTTCTCTTGGCATACTCATTCCCTGGATGTCCCCAGCTGCCATGCAGTGAGAAGCCCTAGCCACATAGCGAGGACACATCTAAGTGCTCTGGTTGAGGCTCAGACAAAACCAGCCTTCAAGGCAGCCCAGCCCAAGATCACATGAGTGAAGAAGCCTTCGGATGATCCCAGCCTCCCATTGTTCACATCGTACCTCAGCCATGGACATGTCCCTGATAAGGTAACATGGAACAGAGCCAAGCCATCCTCACCACGTCCTGTTCAAATTCCTGCCCCACACAACCCATGCGCATAATAAAAAGGTTGATGCTTCACAACTCGCAATTTAGGGCAATTTGGTATACAGCGATAACCGGAACAGCATTTGGTACCTAGAAGCGGGCTCTGTTGTAACAAAATTTGAAACTCGTGGCATTGGTTTTGGAGCCCAGTGAGAGACAAAAGCCTAATGGGCCACATGGAGGCTATCAGTGAGGGCTTGAAGAAAAGGAAAGATATAATGAACTCAACGATCAAGGTAAGGGGAATTTTAAGAAGTGTTCAAGGTATCATCTAGCTTTTAATGCCCTCAAATAAAATGAAAGAGTACGAGAGATAAACTAAAGAATGAATTACTGGGGCCAGCCCGGTGGTGCAGCGGTTAAGTTCACATGTTCCACTTCTCAGCAGCCTAGGGTTCGCCGGTTCAGATCTTGGGTGTGGACATGGCACCACTTGGCAAGCCATGCTGTGGTAGATGTCTCACCTATAGAGGAAGATGGGCACGGATGTTAGCTCAGGGCCAGGCTTCCTCAGCAAAAAGAGAAGGATTGGCAGCAGATGTTAGCTCAGAGCTGATCTTCCTCAAAAAAAAAAAAAAAAGAATGAATTACTCTGTTTTTGACTATAATTTGGAGGAAATGTGTACTTTGGAGGGAGTGTACCAGCTAGCAAAGTGACCTCAAAATAAGAAATGGCTTTGGGGCAAGGATCAAATCCTAGGTGCTGTCAGGAAAATGTGGTCTCAGGGTCAAGATAATTCTTAACCTACAGAACCTATGAGAGTAATAAAATGGTGGTTGTCATATGCCACTAAGTTTGGGGAAGATATGTCATAAGAATAATGAGAAGAAACATTCCTTAAAGGAAGAGATTGCTCATTCGTGCTAAATGGAATATAATTTCTTTCAATTTTTGACCTTAAACAGAGAGACAGCCTATTATTTCTGCAGCAAAAATGGGTTCGTTCAGGATCAGCAAAGAATTGCAATTCAGGGTCTGCAACCATGGCAAGCCGCCTGCAAGTCCCCGGCAGCGAAGAGAAGTTTGGGGGGGCTATTGTAAACAAAGAGTTCACTAGAGGAATTGAGAGTTCCACGTATAGTGGCATTTCATTGGCTGAGTTGTGACAGTCTTTGATTGGCTGAACTTCTTGCCCGTCAAAAAGAGGAAGTCTTTCTTCTTCCTGTTGGGTTCTGCTGTTGACATAGCGAGTGGGAGCTCCTCTTTTTGGTCTCCTGACTCCAATTTAATCAAATTTCTGTTTATTAATTTGACACTCTCAGCACAGCTATTTAGAGATTCAGGCATGTTATTTCTCATATTCTATTCTATGGATGTACCACAATTTGGTTATCCATTAATCTTTTGAAAGACATTTGAGTTGTTTCCAGATTTTGGTAATGATAAATAATGCTGCTGTAAACATTCATGTACAGGTTTTTGTGTGAATCTAACTTTTCATTTCTCTAACATAAATTCCTAGTAGTGCAACTGCTGAGTCATATGGGATGCATATGTTTACCTTTGTAAGAAACTCAGACTATTGTCCACAGTAGCCAGGCCATTTTGTGTTCTCACCAGCAATATAAGAGAGTTCCAGTTGCTCCACATCCATCATCACTTGGTGTCATCAGTATTTTTAACTTTAGCAGCTCTAATAGTTGTGTAATGGTATCTCATTGAGGTTTTAATTTGCATGTTTCTCATGATTAATGCTCTTTTCATTTGCTTATTTGTTCACCCTTTATCTTCTTGGTGAAGTCTGTGTTCAAATCTCATGCCCATTTTTAATTGGGTTGTTTGTTCATTTCCTGGTGAGTTACGAGAGTTCATTATTCTGTATATTATGGGGGATCAGAATTGGCCACCCCAAAATGTGTTTCTTTGGCTTGATTATTTTTAAGAACAAAAGACTCAGGAAGAAACGTTGATGTTCCCCCGAACGGCCTAAAAGAATTTAAGATAGAAGGCCTGTTCCAGGAAAGAGATAATACCACAGAAAACTATGGTATAATATGAACTGGGGGTGGTGAACAGGGAGGAACCTACAAAGACCCATTTAATCAAAGTCTTCCCCATGTCCCATTGTCTTTGCAAGGTATGGCAAACATGTGTTTACCAAACATTTGCTTTCCCATCTCCTTGTGAATTTCCTTCTCCCCTTTGAAGTATCAAACCTCTACCCCCAACATCTTCATCTTTAGCTGAAGATGGTATTTAAGGTGGTGGCTTCAGCCATTTTGGGGAGTTACTTAGTTTTCCTGGGTTTATCCTATGTATACATGTTATTAAGTTTGCTTTATTTTCTCCTGTTATTCCATCTCATGTCAGTTTAATTCTTAGACCAGCCAGAAGAACCTAGAGAATAGAGGAATATTCTTCCTCCCCTACAATGTAAAGTTGGTATGGGTTGGTATGTGATTTGCAAATGTTTTCTCCCACTCCATAGCTCATCTTTTCAGTCTCTTAACTGTGTTCTTCAAAGAGCTCAATTTTTTAACTTTGCTGAAATCTAATTTACCAATTTTTCCTTTATTGATAGTGTTTGCCAAACCCAGGGAGGAGGGCTTATGTACAAAGAGTCAGAAGGAGGGAACTCTTTGAGGGTGTTGCCTCTGTTCTGTATCCTGTTTGTCGTGGGAGTTACAAGAATCTATGCACATATTTAGACACATAGAAATATACACCAAAACATGTGAATGTAAATTCTTAAAAAATCTCTTTCACACCTAACTAATATGTCTGGGTAGGAGGGGAGGAATGTAAATGACATGAATCAGAGCTTTCTGATGCATACAATCTTATTTTTATTAAAGAAGATATAAAACCAAATAAAAAAAGTAGCCTTTAACCCTGACATATATCAATAAGCATCAAAGTGGCATAAGTTTATATTCTGATATGCCTCCATTGTTTAGCATAATTTATATGCTAATTATATGGTAATTTCAACCATTGACCAATAGCAAAACATCAGTTCTTTCAGGAATTTTGCCCAGTAGAAAAGGTACTTAAGTATCATGGATGCTGATGCTTCACATACAATCAAGCCTGATGGTACATGGGGAAACCAACTGTGGGTTACCTAACAAGTGAGCTAATGGCAGGGGTCTGAGTGACCCAAGTATTACGACCTTTCAAAACTATTCGGATGATTGACTCCACCTGCAGATAAATGAGATCCAACACTTTGGACTTTTTCTCTACATCTATAGCTGATCAAAGCCCGAATGGCTCAAAAGCACCTTCTAGTTGGTTTCATTGTTTTGTTTATTGTGCCTATCAGAGTGCAGTTAACATTTTCATTTCTAATTGATCATCCTGACATTTCAGTTGGTTGTAAACGAGTTGGTTTTCTATGTTTCAGCATAACAAATGAGTCCATTCTTAGGGAGTAACCTTTAATTACAAGGGGACTGCTTTCTTTTCTTATGGCCTCAGAAGGTATAAATATAGCAGTATGGGTTCATTCACCTGTGAGAAGGTGTATGTTCATTCTCGTGTTCATTCCTGCCATCAGTGATGCAGAAGTGATTCTGGGAGCTAACCAGAGTGGACTGCTTGCATTTTCTTGTTTATGCCCTGCTTTTTCTCTCTTCTATGGCTTTTTTGACATGATTTCCTCCTCTGGAATACCTTCTCGTGCCAGTTTCCATGCCCCTATGAAGCCATTCTTAATTCCACAATATAGAACAAAGCTTCCTCCTCTCTTAAATGCTGCTGCATTGTTGGTATATTACTGTTACTTTAGTATTAATCACATCCTTCTTCATATATAATGTTATGAATTGATCTTGCTCTCCATTCAAGTACAGTTTCTTGTAGAAAAAGATTATGTCTCATTCAATTCTCTCTCTCAAAGTGCCTTAAACATTGAGTCCTTTGTTTGATAGGTGATTTGCAAGTCTTTTCTTCCAGTCTGTGGCTTCCTGTCTTTTCATTCTTCACTGTGTTCTTCAAGGAGCAAACTTTGTAACTTTGATGAAGTCTAATTTATTAATTTTTTTCTTTCATAGACAGTGTTTCTGGTGTCAGATATATCTAAGAATTCTTTGCCAAATCCAGAGATTAATGGGGGCGGGGGGGGCGCATCTATCTTCAAAGGATCGGCATGATGGAATATTTGGGGGGGGGTGTTGGAATGGTTCTGTATCCTGTTTGTAGTGCTAGTTACAAGAATCTAGGCATATGTTAAAATTCATAGACGTGTACACCAAAATATTTATTCAGTACTTTCTAAAGTGCTGAGAGAATATTTGCTTGGTTCAATTGTACCATCAAGGGAATCATCTTTCTAACTTATGTTGAGAACTTATCTTCCCTAACCATAAATCGTATTCTCACACCCCCAGTGAGCTAAAGGAGCTGAGAAAATAGTGTTCTTCAATCAGCAATATAGGGTAAGCATCTACTCTATGCAGAAGTACTTTTTTCCCCTCTTTTTTCGGATTACCTCAAATGGAAACTGGACGTGTCCCCACTGACCTCTGAACTACAGCAGAGTAAAGATATTGTCCAACTTTTGAGGTTCTCCATTTTTCCCCCTACTTTAGAGCATAGAAAAAGTGCCCCATTTATACTGTCTCTCTCCATTATTGTCTCTTTCTGGAAGGAAAAGAGTGATGTGGACACAGAAAAAAAAGGCAGAAAGTGGAGAACTAACTTCTTAGTATTTTCCTGCTCCCCTCTTCAAAGCCTGATTCGGAAAGAACTTGGGATATTTCTTCTCCAAGGCGGTGAGGGTGCAGCAGTATGCTTCAGCTCTGAGCAATCTGCCATGGGCCCCGCCATCTTGGGAACTGGTCTGGCCTACCTTGCAGAGGCCTGATTATCTCCTGGCTTCCTGTACAGCTTTGCAGGATCACAGCTGCGGTGGCCCACTGGAGATGACTGTTGGCATCCACAGAGCAGGAAATGCTGAAGGGCTCCCAGACCTCACACATGAAAAGAAACTTTATTGCTCCTGAACTCAAAGCTTGAAAGCCTTCCACAATAAAGCCTTGTCTCCATTTCCTTGGCTGTGTGCCAATGAGGAAATAGGGCAAGATTTATGAACGTTGCCCAAAACTTGCCACAGCAAGGTTAAAACAATTTTTAAAACAGATGAAAAGGAGAAGAAATTGTCTGGGGTGTGCACAGATTCGCCCTGTGATTCAATCAGTTTTTATTTTAAGTTGAGGTATCTTTCTTGGGAGAGAATAAATGAACCCTTCCTCTAATGACACAGTCACTTTATTTTGACACGATGGCCCAGGTGGATTGGCCAGGATGACTTCCATGCATAATTGATTTATGACATATAGCATACCTTAAGGTCTTTGGGCTCTTGCAGAAAATCTAAACTTACAATAATTAAGCTAAATCCATAATTAGTAGGAAGAATTAGAAATTCAATCCTCAAATCACCTAGAAGAGAATTGAAAGATCTATATAGTTGGCACGAAGACCTTACCCTTAATAAATTATACACAGTTCTTTGCAGCATTGTGTACGCCACCCTTTCCTAAGTGGCGTTCAGTTGTGACCACGTGGCTTTGTGATAATATAGAGCCAATTAGCCTGAGACGGCAGTGAAATGGAATTCCAACTGCAAACTCCTTACAGCTTAGCAAGCCACTCCGAGAGAGCCAATAGAAACTCAGGATAGATTTAGGCCTCTGATGAGCAACAGTTCACACTGCAGAGAGGACCAGACCAATTTCCTTTTCTTGCTCAATCGTGATTTTACATGTCTGAACACTCGTAGAAAAAAGTGCCAGTAACTGCCAAATTGTTTCTAAGGACAGAAAGCTTCCATGGAAAATAAAATTAAAAATAAATAAGATCAAGCCCTCCTAGGATAACATTATATTCTAAGGAGTTTAAAAACACACAAAAAAACAGGTAAATAAGCGAAACTGCCTTTTACAGAAGAATCAACGTTTGCTACTTTTGTTTTCTTAAGAGCATCTGAAATAGTAAAGTTACTTAATATGCTTTACTTTACCAATCTATATAAAAAGAACATCCAATCATAATTTAACTGAAATATATAACTTCTTCAGAGCTTTTATCACTAAAACTTTTTTAAAAACTGAGAAATCCAGAAGTAATAACAATTGAACTCAGTTACGCAACAGTGGCACAGACAGGAAAGTGAATCATTTATTCTAGCTCTTATCAGATCCATTGTATGAAGAAGGATGAAGCATAAGGGAGAAAGTCTTTACAAGGTCAGATAGGATAAAGGCAGAAAATTTACACTGTATTAAGTATCCATTTATTCGATAACTATATATGAAATGCTTTTTCTATGCAGGACTTTTTAAAGCATTGAGATGTAGGAGCGAACAGAGGTAAAAGTACCTGCTCTCAAGGGACTTACATTCTCGTGATCGCAACAGACAATAGACACAGAGAGAGACAAAGTGTCAAGTATAAGATCAAGTAATAAAAAGTGGGATGTAGGGAAAAAACAAGAAAAAGGATAGAAAGCGATTGGGGGAATTATGACAGACAGGAGCACCCCTCTGAAAGGAGATTTCTGAGCAGATGAAGCTAGAAGGGAGTTCCACAAATATAAAAAGATTATACAGAGATTATTCAACAAATTGCCCTGGAAAAAAAGTCCTAATTATTTTGGAGGAGAAAACAGATCTTTATATTACTTTTTAAAGCAAAGTTAAGTCCAGATGGCTTAAATTAGTTCAATGTAAAAATAGACATTCCTTAACTGAAGAAATATAGGTAAACATTTATGTAATCTTAGATTAGGGAAGGATGCGTTAAACATCCAAGCAAGACAGAAACTCTAAAGAAAAGGCAAAATTATACAAAAAATGTAAAATTGCATGCTTGAAAGCCCTGTAAACAAAATAAACGGAGAAATGACAAAATAAGATATTTGAATACATGGATTTAAAATGTCAACATATAAAGAATTTTCAATTAAAAAATATTTTCAGATAATAATGTTATCCAAAATTTCAGATATTATTAAGAAGCAATTCACAAAAGAAGAAATAAAGACAAAAAAAGGTTCAACCTAACGTGCCAAAGAAATGAAAATTAAAACAGTGTTGATATGCCATCATTTGCCTTTCGAGTTGACAAAGAATTTTTTAAAATAATGTAGGGCAGGGGCTGGCCCCGTGGCCGAGTGGTTAAGTTCGCGCGCTCCGCTGCAGGCTGCCCAGTGTTTCGTTGGTTCGAATCCTGGGCGCGGACATGGCACTGCTCATCAAACCACGCCGAGGCAGCGTCCCACATACCACAACTAGAAGAATCCACAACGAAGAATATACAACTATGTACCGGGGGGCTTTGGGGAGAAAAAGGAAAAAATAAAATCTTTAAAATAATGTAGGGCAGAAAATAAACACTTCAAATACCGCTATTGGGCAGGAGAGAGCCCGGTGGGCGAATTGACAACACGAACACATGTGTCCTAAGGAAATCATTATGTATGCAAACTGAGATTCTCAAATGAGGATGTTGAAGTTTTCTTACAATATCTCCAGAGTCACCTAGTTCAAGATGAGGCATGAGAGGAGGAAGGGAGGAGACGGGTAGGAAAGCCTGTGTGAGATTTTAATGCCAATCAGAGCAGATAAACTTGTACTCATTTAATATGTTGACATTCTAAGTAAGATCTGAATTGCAAAGTGGTTTGGCAGCAACGTATGTGCATCTATATCTGAACTATGTGTATGCACATACACATATGGTGTGAATTTACATAAAATGATAAGTAATCCAAATTTTCAATATTAGGAAGTTGATTAAATAATCACTTAACAGCATGCCAAAGCTACTTGCAATCATATCATTCATACTTAATAATTTGGAAAATGGCTGTAATTAATTGCAAACGATATTTTTTAAGTTACAAAATAGTATATAGGGTATAATTCCAATTATGTTTAAGAAAAAAATCCACAATTTATGTATAGAATAACAATAATATGGCTAGAAAAAAACTAAGACTGCATATCTCTATACCAAAATATTAATGTTATCACTGGGTAGAAGGACATAGGTAATAAAGTTAACATATTAACAATGAGTAAATTACAAGTCATGGAGATCTTTGTATATGATGGCCTAAAGATTGTATAGTATATTTAATTAATTAATATATTAATAGATATCAATAAATTATTAAGCATATTATAATATTAACTAAATTATATAATATATAATTTTATCTTAATTATATTATTGAAATAAATTAAATTTAAATTACATATTAAGTATTAATGTTATATAATATACATAATATAACTTCTAGCACATAAGAAAGCAATCTCTTCTCTGAACAGATTCATAACAATGATCCTATTTAGCTCTGATTTTCACTAGATATTTAATTATTACACAAACCGGTAACAGAAATACATCTCTCTTGTTCCCTAATTTTTGCTATAAGTGGATGGTGCTTCTCCATTTCAGGAAGTAATTCCTATACATACTAAAACAGGCCAGAAACGAGAGAAGGAACACGGAGGTAACTGAGAAACGGTAAGAATTACCAACGTGTGTATAGTGCTTTTAGTTTTTACACAGTTTCACGTACACAGTCACATTTAAATTTAATGCCAACTGCATAGTGCAGTTGGGGAGGACCAATGTATGTCACATTTTGTGTAGATGAAAGAACTAGGAAACAAAGAGTTTAGGTGACCGACCCTGGGAGAGGTCTTTGATTCCCCGCCTTCTCTACGATTCCACATTGAGTTGACATATGAGCTTTAGATCAACAATCGCCTGCCTTATAATTACCAAGCCAAGTCTGAGAAAATATTATATTTTAAATATATGCCATACAGAACTTTATTGTTGTACTCAAATGAACTAAAACCAATTTCATTTTGATAGCTTTGAAAACTCTAGCTCAACCCCTTATAGAGGGAAATCCCCTTGGATATTGCAAAATGAAGGGTGAGAGCTCCACCCTGAATAAGAAAATGCCTATATGGCCAAAATATGTATTTTGCATAGAATTCCACAGAAGAAAACACCAGGGCCAAAACCAGTAACCAATAAATTCCAATCTTTTCCCTACTATCCATGTCAATAAAATGTTGGAATATTAAAATATATCCAGAGGTCTGTAGGCCTATAGAGATATGAAACTAATCTTTTTAGAAAGGGCTGGACAACAGGAAAAGTTTACCCCAGAAAATTTTCAAAAATGTCCTGCTAGAGCAAACTCCAGTTTTTCCAATGCCATGGTTAAAAGCAAGGAGTAGCGATGACCTACCACCTGTAGAAATTCCACCAAGTAATCTGATGTGGAAGAAATTTATCCAGTTTGACGTACATATTTCCCACAGGCATCTCAAACTAAAATTGTCCCATTGCAAAGTGGTTATTCTTCCCTTCTTTGAATTTCTCTCTCCTTACATCAGGGATGGCGCTATCTACCTAGAAACCTCAATCAAAACACGGGTGTTATCTTGAACTCTTCCCTCTCCCTTAAACCCTTTATCTTTGGATAAAGCACCCCATATCCATCACCAAATTCTGTCACATTTGATTCCACCTCACAAGCACATATCCGATCCACTCCACCCTATTCCTGCTCACACTCTGGTCCCACTGCCCCTGCCTTAGCCCGCCATCTCTCACCCGTAGGATTGCCATAACTTCCTAATTAACTGTCCTCTTCGCTTTTCTTTTGTTGTTAGTTCATCCCTAAACCCCACCATTTTACCCTTCTCGTACCTTACTCTTCTTGGCACCATTTTTAAAGATTCTAAAATTCTAATCATAAAAGTAATGTATACACTACTGTAGAAAATTTGAGAGTAATACAAGGACATGAAGAAAATTTAAAAATCCCCGAGTTACACCCTCCAAAGATAATCGCTGAATTTTTTAAATCTCTTTAAACCCAACACTATGGAGATGGCTAAATAGTGACTGCAGATGTGACCGATTGTTCTGCAATGTTCTATAACTTGGCTCATCTAATTTAGATTAAAATATAAGTTTGGGACAGAGAGTATTTCATTCTTTCCTGCTGCAGGAATTATAATTTTATGTTAAATTATGCTCCAATTTCTCATCACGTCAATTATGTATATATTCTAAATGTGGTCCTACTTGTTTGAAATAAGAATAACATTGCTTTATAATTTGGGAATAGTTTTAATCTGGAGAGAAGGAAGAAAGTCAAGAAAAATGTTGGTTAAAAGACACTAAGGAGAATAGAATTGAGATTGCTTATTAGGATAATTAAATCAAGGATGTATGCATCAGTAACACATGACCCCAAATCTCAATGGCTTACAACAGAGATTTGCTTCTTCCTGATGTTACACACCTATCAAGGGTCAGCTGCAATTTTGCTCTACATGATTTCATTTCCAGAGTTAGGCTAATGCAGTAGCCTCTGTTTGGAGTATTGATAATTGCTTGAGGAAAGCAAAAAAGAACACGGTCAATCAAATCTGGCTTTTAGAACTTCTTTCAAAAAATGTCTCATATGTCATTGACCAGAACAGTCATATGGTTAACTTGGAATCATTGGAGTGGAAAAGTATAATTCTGGCTAGGGAGAAGCAGCAAATATTTGTCAACATACACACTACCCCAGACGCCTGATGCCACAGTGATCTACTCTGTTATGGAAGTTCTAGACACTGTAGTAAGACAAGAAAAATAAATAAGGAGTGTAAATTTTGGAAAAAGCATACAACTATCATTGTTAACAGATGATTACTACCTGCCTAGATAACCTAAGAGAACCAACTGCAAAATTATTAAGCTTACTAAGAAAGTTTATTAATGTGGCTTGTAATAAAAGATGCAGGAATTAATAGATTTCCTAGATACTAGTAATAGCAAGTTAAAAAAGGAAGATACTGGGCCTGATGTTCCAATTTGAAGTAAGGAATCTGAATTCAAACTCCACATTTATTTTCTTTTTTTTTTGATAATACACAACATTGATTTTAAGCACTTTACAAATGTTAGTTATTTAATTCTCACATTTCTTCTATCCCCATTCTATAGATGAGGAAAGTGAGGCAAAAGAGATTAAGTAAATTGCCAAAGTTCACTGAGCTGGAAACTGGCGAAGACATGATTTACGACTATATACTGTAGCTCCAGGGCCTATCCTCTTTACACAATGCTATGCTGTTTCTCTTATCTACTTAAGAAAACATGTACACAAATGATACAAATATTTCATCGAGTTAAAGAGATTATTGTTTTTAACTTTCTAACACGAGAAAAATGTTACAATACCTTTGATTATTTATGTCTCCAAACAAAATAGTGAACTTGATTAGAATTATATTCTTTATTTTACTCATAAGAATAGTGAGGCAAAGCAAGTTAATCACATTAATATAGGAATAACAGAACTAGAAACAGGCTATATTCGTAATCTACTAAATTATTTGCATTCTTTTAATCAAGAGACTCCGCCATGTATGTATCATCGTGAAGTCCACATCATCACGTGGCATGGGCTTTATTGGGAAAAGAAAAACTTATGAGCCTGGATCAGCAAAGGCAGAGAAGGCCCGAGTCCTCTGGCTGCCATCATCCCGCAGAGAAGCATACTAGGTCCAGAGGGCTTCTGCTCCTGTAGTGTGGGTCTCGGTTCCACCATAGGGCTATTGCGTCCTGCCATTTAAGCTTTTTATAGGGCAAACATGAGAAAGGAGGCTTGTCAATGGGGCCATACACAGGCTACTTGGAAATCAGTAGTTTAGAAATGGGTACCAGCTGTTTACTAGACTTGTCTGGTAATGCCAGCTGCCCAGCACCTGAATTCCATAGGGCAAATAGGATTTTGTAGTACCCTTACTTTGGGAGGCACCTCAGGCCTAGTGGGAAGCTGAACTTGGGTGCACTCGTTCCCCCTAGGAGAGGGAACATCTCCAGGTCTCAGGCAACTATCTAGCAAATCCAGAACAAACACCCAGAGTCACTTTCAGGCAGTTTTGTTCACTGCATCACAGATAGAAAGGGTGCTTGACTTCTTAGGCTGCAGATGTACCAGGTCAGGTTAAAAGATTTGTTTCTGAGCTGGCCTGGTAGCATAGTCATTAAGTTCGCGCACTGTGCTTCAGCGGCCCAGGGTTCACGGGTTCAGATCCCAGGCGTGGACCTACACACTGCTCCTCCAGTCATGCTATGGCAGAGTCCCACATAAAAAATATGGAAGATTGGCACAGATGTTAGCTCAGCGACAGTCTTCCTCAAACAAAAAGAGGAAGATTAGCAACAGATGTTAGCTGAGGGCCAATCTTCCTCACCAAAAAAAACAAAAAAAAAAAAGGCTTTGTCTCTAAGTAAATTCCAATCTAAAGGGAATTTGTAATTTAAGAAAAAATCTAGCTAGTCTTTATTGACGCGGCAGTGCTTCAAACAACACATTAATTGCTTTACATCTATTATTTTATTTTATCCTTCTAATAGCAGCATGACCCAGAGGTTACTCTTTCCTTTTTACAGCTGACTTAAGTTCAGGGAGGCAAAATAACTTTTCCCATTCCACACATCTGGTATGTAACAAAGTGGAGATTTGAATTCAGACTAGAATGAGGCTTAAACCATTTTCCTTAACCATTACTCTGCTTTATCCACCTGAAACTACTGATTACCCTTGTGAAAATATTTATTAGCTGAAGTCACTATATGATTTTTCCATATTTGGTACATATTTTGGTACTAAGGCTTTAATATATGTTTAGTGAGTGAATAAATAATTGACAAAAGGCTGAAAAAAAACTAGGATACTTTAAACTTACTGAATATACTCTGTTCCTGAATGTTTTTGCTTTGATTTTGGTACATGTTGTAAAATTGCTTTACAGTTCGGGCTTAAAAATAGCCCAGAGAAAGCAGAGTTTGTGTCAGGTCAGCTGATATAAAGTAAATTTTACCCAGTGATTTCAATCTCAGAGCAATAGCGCCATGGGTCAAATGTTTCTCTCTATTTATTACAACATGTAAGGTCATAAATGAAGACGGGAGCGGTGGGAACGAGTGTTTTAAGTCCTCTCAGTCAGACCTATTCCAGGAGAATTTATCTGAAACGCAGAGCAACCCAGAGTAAACTTGTCTTATGATCATGAATTTTGGCAAAATATCAAGAAATTTGGAAAGTGATCAAATTCCTTTCACCTTCAAGAAAGAGAAGTATGAGGTCGACTACCTTCATAAAGCTAGAAGAAGTTGCAAAAAATAGCTGAAGACGTCCACAATTTCTTGGATTCTCCACTCAAACAACGAAAAGGAAAGCGTCCTCCGTGGTGGTGTTTCTCTGAAGAACTGGCTGGAGGAACGCCGTTTGAACTGAGACCGTTGGCGCTGCAGATCTCTGTGGCAGATAGAAAGAGAGAACATGGAAGCAAGTGAGGTGTCCAAGGACTTCATCACAAACACCGAATTCCAATCTTTATTACCAGACGAAATTTTTCCTGAGTCATCCAAGGAAGACAAACGTTTGCTGTTGGCTGGTCACGGCTTCCGTCTTGACTGCTTCATCTGCGAATCCGATGAGTCGTAACAATCCGGGTAATGACCCTTTTCTACTTCACAAAGATGCTTTGCAGATTAACCAATTAATGATTATAAAGTGTTACATCCTGTTAAGTTTATTATGATCATTAAGTTCTCGTGATGAAGAGATAAACTTTGAAATCTGATGTTCAGTAGGTGGCGTTCTTCCCTCTGGATCTATAATGAATCCTAGCTAGGTTTGAGGGACCATCTTGACATCTTTTTATCTTGGTTGTTAAAACTACACTATCCACTAGCACTTTCTCCAGCACAGGGAAGAGTTAAGGAGGCTATAGTTATATTTGATTATGATTCGAATATCATTTGCACAAGCTTTGACAATTGGCTCCCTAAATAATATACTATGTCATCAAGTATATATTTTCCAGTATATTTTTTAACATATAAATACTATATTAATAAATAAATAAAATCAATATGTAAATTTATATTTATTATATAAAAATATACAAATAAAATATATTTATGTAAATATATAAATAGAACAAAATATAATAATAGCCAATATGCATGGAGCACTTAGCTAGCTACTATTTAATTGTCTGGTATTATTTCATTAAATCCACTCAACAGTCCTTTTTTTTAATGCCAATAGAAAATTCATTCATTTAGTGCTTTTTTGTTTCTATCTTGTTTCATCAGGTGGATTGAGTTCAACTTTCCTTTTACCTACCTTTGGACCAGTAGATACTCAAAATTGAGCCACCAGACTCCATAGGTAATTTGTTCATGGCATGTTTCATTTCATCAGACCCTCTGAGGGGCCAGCCCCTGGCCAAGTGGTTAAATTCAAGTGCTCTGCTTAGGTGGCCCAGGGTTCACTGGTTCAAATCCTGGGCGCAAACCTACACAAGGCTCATAAAGCCATGTTGTGGCAGCATCCTACATAGAAGAGCTAGAATGACCTACAACTAGGATATACCACTATGTACTGGGGCTTTGGGGAGAAAAAGAAAAAGAAAAAGAAAAAAAGAGGAAGATTGGCAATGGATGTTAGCTCAGGGGCTCAGGGCCAATCTTCCTCACCAAAAAGCATACCTTGAAAACAAAAAAGAAGAACCCTCTGAATAGATCTGCTGGAACAATTTATTGAAAGCTGAATCTCTGTCCAGCTTCTCATTCTTCTTCACTGAATTTGCCAATCCCTGTATCCCAATTTCTTGGGTAACAAGAAGATGCTAGATACAGGCTCTTTGCATCTGCAGTGAACTGTTTGGCTTGGGCACATCTCTAACTGAAGGGCTTTCTAAAATTTCACTTTACACATGGAAAAACGAGGAAAAGAGATATTAAGTAATTTGTCCAAGATCACACAATATGTAAACTGTGGAGCCACATATTTGAACCCAAGTTGTCTGAACCCAAACCCCACCTCTCAATTCCCTAAGCTTTACTCCCTCCTGAACTGCCTTCACATCACCTCGTCACCATGAGAAAACGCTTACCATCATTTTATTTTGAGCACAGAACACACAATTTACAGTTCTTCTATGAAAAAAACCATGGGAAATTTTGATTGCGTGTAAGCAGAAATTTGTTAGGGTGGTGATATCTTGGGATTATTTTCTCTTAAAAAAAAGCTCGAGTTATGTTGTTCGTATAATAATTATTTTGTTTACACACATACGTATCTATTCTACTATTGCTAAACTTCTGAGCGATGTTCTTGTTTTCTTTCCTTATTAATTCAGGGAGTGTCTGTGTGGGGAACAGCTCAGGGAGGGAGGAGGAGTGAGAGATAGATTATTGGCTTTAGAACTCCTGGATGAAGTTTCCTGGAGATAATGACAACACCAAGTCTTTGTACTTTTCTTCCCAGGTGGGGAGTTTGGCCTCAGGACAATTGTTTAGGTGATGGATCTTATTGGCAAGTGAACAGAGAGAAGTGAGCACACACAATTTCAGAATGCCTGTGAATATCACCACTGTACTATCACCTTAAGGATTTTAATCCTTGATAGAACTATTGATCCTATTCACATTTTTGACCATCAACCATGATACGTGATATTTAAATATATCATCGAATTATCTTGTGGCCTCCTCCAATAAGACCAGAACACAAATATTGATTTAGATTTTTTGTTTCCAATGTAGAATAGGATCAATAACCAAGAAAAATAATCTAAAGCTTCTGGACTCTGACCTGTCATTAAAAATCATAGCAATCACCATAAATTGCTTTGTAAAGATAATTTTAGTTATAACTGTAAGCAAAAAGAAAAAGTCCATAAATTGCTAGACTTCATAAAATATGCATCGGAAAAAAGATGCTTCCAGTCTTTATATAAAATTCCATGCAGATTCAACTTAAGAAAACTGGAAGGATAGCACCAATTTTAAAGACAGCAAGGAAAATTTGCTGCTGCTGCTTTTGCTGCTATTCTGTCAACAGTGATGAATGGAATTTTTGCTTTCTGGAAGCTTCCTCTGAAAAAGTCCAGAAGAAGTCTGACTCAAGTCAAGCTTGACTCAGTAGCTCAGAGATGAAGCTCAAAGCTAGTGTCGTGTCCTCCCCTTCTCTTTGCCTTCTGCAGTGCTGGCCAATCTTAAAGCATCCTGAATGGCCCCAATACGCCCACTACATACATCCTTATTTAGCCAACAGGAAAGGGCTCCCTTTTATTTTAGAAATAAAAATAAATAGGACTCTATGGCAAAGGTGGAAAAGATGAGAAAGAAAAGAAAGATACAACAGAAATGCATAAAAAACACAAATTATATAGATAGGTAGAATACGTTGCTTTTCATAAAACGGCCCCAAATATCCTAAGATGCACAGATACGGATAACACGGTTATAATGAGCTACGAAGAAAAAATCAGCGCCATTAGGAGTAGTTGCTCATTCTGGGGGGGTTGATTTTGCAAATACAATCTCTCAGGAAGCATCCCTTTGCTTTGTGTCATCCAGCATGGCAATTCTTGCCACATCTACGATTGGTGACATCGTCTCTGGATATGCTCCTTGTGGTGAGAAAAAACATATGTGGCTCAGCTCTAAAATAATAGGTCTAACATTAATTTTGAAAGTGCATGGTAACTGAACTGTGACAGTTAACTTTCTATAGGGGACATAGGTAAAATAAATCCTAACGTTATATACTTTTTAACATTGTTTTTCAGAATGATCTATCTATATGCCACACCACCACAGTTTTACAAATGCATTTTCTCAAACTTGTGTCAAATTCACCTTAGGCTGTCTTCACATATGAGCTTGATAAAGCATCCTAAAAAGATTGCAAAGGGTCAATCTTTCAATAGCCAAAATAACTCTTGAAAGAGCTTTCTGAAATTATAGAAGCCCATGACAAAAGCTCAATGGTTTCACCCATATTTGTCGTGTACACAAATCACTTGTCTATAAAGCATTTACCTAAAAACATTTATACTTGGGTTGACTTGGGAGAAACATCGTGAAGTCTGTCTTGATTCTCTCATCTATAAAGTAGAGACAATAGGAGCAGCTCTACCCAACTCATTTGCATTAGGAGAGCTTACTTGGAAATTAAAGCACAGAAAAAAGGGAAAAAAAGCTGTGCAAACACTCTTCATTCAAATTCGTCTTTTCTGAATCTGATGAGGCTACCATCCTCAAGCTAGGACCAGTTTCCAGAGGAAGACACCTACTATTGAGAGAGAAGGAAGTGACATATGCCTAGAAGTGAGCAAAATCAGTCAGGTACAACCGTTAACATGGAGGCAGACACTGAATTCAGATTGCTCTCACATGCTCCGGCCTCCAATCGCTAGCACTTTGAAAAGTCTCAAAGTATCATCTATATGCAAAACATTGGGGAAAAAATGTCCCCGTTCTCAAAACTTAAAGTTTCATCCATAGAAGAGGAGATGTTTTATGTCCCACCCATTGCAGATGGTCCTTCCTCTCTACTGAAGTGCTCCAAGAGCCAGGAAATAGTCTAAATAGTTTCATATTCTCTTATTAATCCCTAATCCTTTAGTTTAGTGTGCCAAGACCATTCCTACCTCAGGACCTTTGCACATGCTGTCCCCGCATCTGGAGAGTTGGTCCCCAGATCTTTGCATAGCTTGTATCTTCACTTCCTTCCGGTCCCCTCTCAGATGAAATTATCATGGAGGCCTACCTTGACCACTCACCTGAGGGTACAGATTCCACTTTCCCATCCTTGCGCAGCACTCCTTGCTCACCTTGCCTACTCTGTGGTGATAGAGAAACCTGACTCCCTCAGGTGCTTCCAGATTATTTAATAGTTAGGAATCACTCACCAAATGCCCCCTATGTGTGAGACTCGCTAAGCAATTTCTGCACATTTTATCTCTAAATCTTCACCTAGAAAATCTGTATCATCTCCAGGTACAGATGAGGAAATGACTCCTAAGAGCTTAGGTATCCTGCCTCAAATCACAGGGCAAATCCAGGCGATCCATCACCAACCAACATTTATTAACTGAGCATCTACTATGTGGAAGGCATTGTATTGGCTGAGGATATATAAATGAACATCCTTTGCCTCTACTCTCAAAGAACTTCCAATCTAGTTGAGAAGAAAAGCCAGACCAAGATTGTTTACAACATGCAATAAGAGAAAGGAAGAGAGGAGAACTGTAAGGATGCCCAGGAGGGAGGAATCACAGTAAAATGGAAGCAGGAAGATTTCACAGACGTTATGGACTGAATGTTTGTGTTCCCCCCCAGTTCATACATTGAAGTTCTGACCCACTACATGATAGAATCAGGAGATGAGACCTTTGGGAGGTAATTAGGTTTGGATGAGGTCGTGAGGATGGGGTCTTCAAAATGGAATTAGTGTCCTTGTGAAAAGAGATCAGAGCACTTGCTCTCTCTCTCTCACACTCTCCACCATGTAATGACATAGTGAGAAGGAGGCCATCTGCAAGCCGAGAAGAGAGCCCTGACCAGGCACCAAATCAGCCAGCACCTAGATCATGGACTTCCCGGCCTCCAGAACTGGGAGCAATAAATGCGTGTTGTTTTAGCTGCCTGGCGCATGGTATTTTGTTATTGCACCCTGAGCAGACTAAGACAACAGACAAACTCTATTTTGAGCAAACCTTAAGGAGAAGTAGCCTTTTAATAGATGAAGGGGCATTTTAGGCAGGAGGGGTGTTTCCTTTTAGCAAACATCAGTTCATAGATTTATAGCATATTAAACAAGCTCCAGGTAAAACTGGATTTAAGGGGGGGAAACTTAAGAGAAACAAATAATCTGTGTTTCTTTTTAAAGATATTCAGAATAAACCTACAACATACCTAGATTTAGGGAGGTGGAAATAATGTATCCGTGTAAGCTAGAGAAATGAATGCATGAGATAGGACCAAGTGTAGCCCTCTTTCTGTTATCCTGGAGGAGAATCTTTGTTAAATCCAAGATTTTCCTGGAGTAAACTGGAGTTGCTGACTATGACTTGCAGATGTGTAAATTTCATTTTGTCACAGAGTTTCAGGACGAGTTTTTCTCCAGAGAAGCACCTGTAAATGACATTACATTGTCTCCATGACTTTAGTTCAAAATGGGTTCAGTTTTGCAACTTAAGTCATGAACTTTCCAACTGCCAACAATGCAAACTCAACCTGGGATCTGAAAATCCTGGTGATGTTTTTCGACTTCTTACATCATTATTACCAGCAAGAAAGACTGCGATTAAAAGTTAGCTGACAATTGAGTTCATTACGCCCATGGCAAAAATATCAAGCGGACTCTCCCACAGGTCTGCCCACCTAGACAGGACTAAAGAGTTGTTTGAGATAGTGAAGTTGGAAAGTGTGCCTTAAGACGACCAGGGACTGGCTCAGTGGTTCTTGATTTTGACTGCACGCCATCACCTCAAATCACCTGGGAACCTTTTAAGATTCCTGATGCTCAGAATCTCCAGAAATAGGACTCAGGCATCTATACATTTCTTAAAACTCCCAATATGGTTCCAACATGCGGTTAAGGTCCAGAATCGCTGCTTCCATTTTTCAGGTGGTTTCAATCCTGCATGTACATTAGAATTACCTGGGGCTGCTTTTACAAAACAATGATGCTCAGATGCCATCCACAGAGAGACTGAGTCCATTGGTCTGGGATCAGCAATATTTAAAAACTCCCCAGGACTCTAACAGGTACCCAAGGTTGAGAACTGTTGTTGGTACGAATTCCGTATCTGTCACCATAGTCATGCAGTTCTTTATGAGGAAAATGTTGATTGAAAAATTATAGTCAGACTCTTGTTAATATGAAACCCCAAAACCGAAGTCCTAAAGTTGCCCCCAAGATTGTAAAGGAGAAGAGGAGTTCATCTTTTGACCAGGGCTTTCTGAGTCAAATGTGTTTTTAGAACAATTAGACAAATTATACTACATAAACTAAGACTGAGCACAAATTAGACATTTATGGAGAAACTTTGAGTAAGTTCTCTGTTACTCAGAATTTTCAGGTTCAGAAATAACAAGCATTCAAAAAATTTTCCTTGAAATCTTGCTCAGGCTAGAGGGAAAACAGGATTTTTTGGCCCTCCTTATATTTTTTGCTTCCTGTTTCTCCTCTATGTGGACAGATCCTATTATTGAGCAGCCAGCTGATATTTACGTTCTGATATTCCATCAACCCCTAATATTCAGCATGTCCAATGCTGAAATTGTGCTCTGCTCACACTGAGTCACTTCAAGCTTCCAATTTCACTGGCTCCAGGAGTGGCACCACGATTTCTTTCTCTGCCTGAACTCAAAGCTTGGAGTCCCGTTGAAAGGCTTCCTTCTCTCCTGGGTGGAGTTAGCTGTTGCACGGTGTAAGCTCTTCCCCTCATGGGCCTAATAGTCATCCTTTCCTCTGCATCCCCACGAGCTGCACTATACTAGTCCCTCATTGTCTTCCAGAGATGAACTATCGAATATTGTCGCCCTAACACTCCCACACTTACCCTCTTCACTGTCTTAGACATCACCAACACACTAAACTCATTTGAGTGTAGTTTTCCTCTTGTCACTTTCCCATCCATAAGCCTTCCCTGACTCCCTATTTCCTACCACTTCTAAACTAAACCTTTTTTTTCAAGACACATCATCCATCAATCTATGCTGCTCTTCAAATCTTACATTCCTGACCACATCCATAAGCATTTCTTCCTTTATTTCTTCATTGGTGCCTTGAATTTCTCCACTCTCTGCTTGCCCAAATCCTACCCATGCTTAAATGCCAATAAGGTCAATATAAAAGCCACTGTCACAAAGTGCCCTTGTTTTGTAGTTCAGTGCAAGAACTGAAATAGGCTGAAGTTACTGTTTAGATGACTAGTCCCGTCAAGGAAATTATAAACTTCATTTTCTGTTTGAGACAGATTGAGCATCCACGAAGGCAAACTGGATTTGACACCCATGGCCACTGGAACCACCTACGTATGTCCAGTTCTGCTCACCCAGATTCAGTGAGTCTCATGGACTTCAAAGGCTGTTCATTCCAAGGAAATTCAGAGGAGCAGGAAATGAGAGCGAGCAATGCTCCAGAATAATTGAGCCGTGGAAAGGCAGTTCCTCCTGAAAATACAGTGAAAAAAAAAAAAGACTGAAAATTAAAGAAGAGTGCATCTCCCTCGAGTGGAGCTCCATCCCAGCAAAGACAGTCAAGACCCACGAAGCATATAATATCATGAAGCATATGACTTGAGCACTTTGTGATTTGAACATCTATAGGGAAAACAGAAATTATTAGTTGTTTGGGATTCATTTTACAGATCATTACCATTACATGAAGTCATTCTGGACTGCCCCTCCTAGGATGAAGAAGTTTCCAGAATGGCAGTTTCCACTGAGTTTCTGCAGAAAGCAGAAAGACTCCAGCAGAGATGGTACACCGCATGGCATGCGATGCCTAGCAATATGAAATTATTCCATGGCCCAGTGCCTTACGAAAAAGGCATGGATCGCCCTCCCAAGGGTTGTGTGTCAGTGTTTTCATTTTCAATTTGGGGCCTGTCAGGGTGTGCAGGCCAGGGCAAATTATTATCTTCTAGTGATGTCCGATCTTTGTAGGATTTTTGTTTCTTTTTGATATTGAATCACCCAGGGTTGTATGTGGCCATTTCTATTAATAAAATGTGTTTTGCTGAGGTTGGGGATATATTTCTTTTCATTATTTTCAAAAGAAACATTGAATTGCTTTTCTGGAGCACGATTTTCAATCCCTTCTGTGTTTTTCCCCCGTGTACACTATTGTCATTGAGGTTACAGAGCTTGAGAGAAAAAAAGAATTCAAGAATAGAAGGGGAAGTCATGTTATGAATAAAATTTATGGGGTGAGTTTTTTCACGCACAGAAACCAGCCTTCCTGACACCTTCCGCGTTGGAGAGCAAATCCTCTGAGCTGTGTCTGCACCGTGCTTGATCCAATCATTGCATCTGTGATGCTGCACTGTCATTTTTGTCCTTGCCTGGCTCGTTCCCACTAGACGTGCATCTCCTTTAGGACAGGAACTGTCTCATTCATCTCTGTATTTCCATTGCCTAGGACACTACTCAATAAATGTCGGTGGAATGAGCAAGAGATGTGATTATGTGCTTTTCGACGTACAGGCATTGAAACACATATTTATATAAAGATGAAAGACAAAACGAAACTATGGTAAAATAGAAAGATGCTGGAATAAAAACTAGTCCCTGAGGGGTAAAATATTAGAAATGGTTATAGGAAAATGTGAGATAATTATTTCTTTTACTTCTCAGAAGCAGGGAAGAACCATGTAAAAATAACTAACAAGAGAGAGATGCTCTGTGAGACCAGGCTCAGATCAGGGGCTTACCAACTTCTACACATGCTTAGGGGCCTTCCTCTGGGGACACTGTGGGGACAAAAGGAAAGGGACCTGAGTTTCTCCAGTAAAGGGATGGATTGTCATAGGGAGTGAACCAATGAGAAAAATTGAAAAGGTTAAAAGTAGAAGCGTGAGGATTTTTATTGGAATATAATGTATGTACTAAAGTTTGTCTATGCACAAATTTTGGATTTTACTGAAATCAAATAAAACAGACAGAACTTAATGATCTTTTGGTACCAGATATAAATACTGTGGTGGCATTTGCAAATAGATATGCCAGGACCTCCACAAATGGAAACAGTGAGGTTCGTCACAAGAGCTATATTGGAAGTCCCCCTAAGAATGCAGGATTGAAAGTTCCCTAAGATGCTGTTTTATATAGTTTGTGATGAGTACAGACTCTGGGAATCAGGCAACCCACATTCAAATCGCAGGTCTGCCACTTTCTAGTGAATGACTTTGCAAAAGTCTCTTAATTTCTCTGTCCCCGGTCAATTCAGATGAAATATGTGCTCCTCTCTCATTTGATTTTTGTGAGGATCCAGCACGATGACATATAGTAAGCAGTCAACAAATACAGTTCTTATTGTAATAATTGGCCAGCCCTGGTGGTCTAGTGGTTAAGATTTGGTGGCCACGTTCGTTTCCCAATCAGGGACCGACACCAGCCATCTGTGGGTCATCGTCCTGTGGTGGCTGCATGTTGCTGTGATGCTCTGCCAGCAGCACAGTCACCCATGGTGGGCAGGTTTCAGCAGAGCCCCCAGATTAAGACAGACTGGGAAGAAGGACCTGGCCACCCACTTCCAAGAACATTGGCCATGAAAACTCTAAATAGCAGAGAAGCATTGGCTGATACAGGACTGGAAGGTGAGAGGATGGTGCAAAGAGGCTGGGCAGGGCTCAGCTCTACTGTCCACAGGGTTGCTGGGAGTCGGAATTGACTCAAAGGCACTAACAACAACAAACTAGTAACCATCCTATTTAGTGTTGCTGCAATTTATGTTCTATAGAAGACCATTAGATGCTATTCAATGGTTCCTCAATGAGACTCTTGAGGAAGCTGAGAAAATCCCTGTGTATCATTGGCTCTTTAAGAGTGACACTGGACTAGAGGAGTCAGGTCTTCTCAAAGAGGTCCTTCCAGGGCCAGCCCAGTGGCGTAGGGGTTAAGTTTGCATGCTCTGCTTCAACAGCCTGGCATTTGCGGGTTTGGGTCCCAGGTGTAGACCTACACACCACTCTTCAAGCCACGCTGTGGCAGTGCCCCAAATACAAAATAGAAGAAGATTGGCACAGATGTTAGCGACAATCTTCCTCAAGCAAAAAGAGGGAGATTGGCAAGGTATGTTAGTTCAGGGCCAATCTTCCTCACACACACACACACAAAAAGATGTCCTTCCATATTCAAAAGGTGACAGGTTTGATGGAGCATGAATCTGATTAATCTTCTGATGTTGAACTGAGTTTATTAACAACTCATATTGTTCTATACAAAATTTAAAATTTCAAAACAATAAAAGAAGATAAAGAATTAAAAGGTAGTAAACCAAATTAACTGATGTTATCTCTGGGTGAAAAAATATGTGATTTTTGCTTCCTTCTTTATACATTTTATATATTCCATATTTTTTATCAAAATAAGATCCTGAGGGACTGAAAAAGGACTTAATTTCAGATCATCTGGCTTATCTCAACAAAAGTTTGATTTTTTCTTCATTTATTATGTCTTTTCCATTACTTACTAGATTTTAAGACTGTTCTCTATAGGAATGAATCCTCATACTTTATCTATCAAACCTTAAAATTCTCTAACAATAAAATTGCCAATTTGATAACCAAGACCTACTTAGAATACTCTTAGGAAATGTCCCTAGTGTGTTCATTGACTCACCTAGAAAAACCATTGAGTTTCTCTACACAAACTTGGAGCAGGTTGTGATATTCTTTCTGGTAACTACCATTATCACTTTTATATTTTATTGGTGCTTTATAGGAAGGAACATATCTGAGATAGTCGATTAGAAGCAGAGAAATTCAGAGTGTATGTATTAGACTCAAAAACGTCATGAGAACTTTTAAAGACCTGGTAAAACCTATTCAATCTTTTCATAAAGGTATTGACAGCATAATCTTATGTTTTCATGTTATAGCTACTAAAGACCCTTTTGATAGTCCTATTACCCAAGTAATTTGATCTATAAAGTGACAGCCCTCCCGCTAGAGGACCGTCAAGGTCCTCCAATGCTCCTTTGTCTTGTCTCTTACAAGATTCATGTTTATAAGTGTGATTATATCATTTTATTGATATGAATTAATAACATACCTTTACCCTGAATAAAAAATAAGATGTTTTTCACTTACAACTTGATGCCGTTTGTTCCATTGATTCTAGGCACATTTTCCCCCATGGAAAGTATGAGAGGGTGTGTGTGAGTCCAAGATGAACTATGGGAAGGAAAGGAAAATGCATGAGGACTGTTGACTTCGATGGAATCCCTATTTGAAGAGTTCATTCGTCCGTGATAGTGTGGTGCTGAAGAGTAGCCAAAGATACACTGTTTCAACTAACAGTTTCTCTACATTAGGGTGGTGGTACCAGCACTAGCACTACACGCATCTCCTCCCAGCTCTGCCTTAATGCCACAGGCCCCCGCCCAGTACCCAAGGTGAGTTGGGAATTTAAGATGAAACTCATTTGCTCTCCCTTGTCTTCATGATTATGACTAACCAGGCCATTGTGAAGTTCGCATTTCACTCTTGAATGAAAAACACTGAAACATGCAAAAAACTCAAAGCCTAAAATATCCTAAAATATCCTTTGACTCACAGATCCCAGTGATTCCCTCTTGAACTGTGTAAACCTTTGACTGGTTGTCCAGTCTCCCCGCTGAAGTAGCTAAATTGAAGGATATACCAACATTAATATGATTTGGAACAAAGAATAAAAGGTCATGGGAAAATGTACAAAGGGAAGAAGAATTGGTCTGTTAATAGACTAAGTGCCGTATGTTCATGAAATGACAGAAAATGCCAAAATGGAGGCAAAAGTCAACTTGAATGACAACATGAAGGGTTCAGAATTCAAAGTGACTTAAATGGGATAAAGTGTTTGTTGAAAGGAAGTGTAAAAGAAGCACGCTGATATTGTGGCATGACTATTAAATGATCGTTAAGATACCAGGACTCTAGGGTGTATGAGGAATCAGGAGACCTGGACTGCAGTCCCAGCCTGATCCTTCTCTAACTGCGTTTGTTTGTTGTTTTTTGCCCAAGTCATGTAACTCTCTGCTCCTCTGTGGCCGTATGCTTCGTAGGGGGGGAAACCTGCAGGGTGTAAGTTAAGGGAGCCCACAGGTGTTAGTGAATCTAGCAATGCCTTAATTAATGAAACCCCTCTACAATAGATTTAGCCTCATAAAATAAGACCTCATAAATCATGTCAAGTATGGAGGGGGTGTGGATATGCTATAGATTAGGGGAAATAGTCCTACTAAGACCTCTATACGTGTGCAGCTGGACAGCAATATACTTCCACATGCAGCTTCCATTTGAAAAGCACAAAGAATTGACTCCAGGCAAAACTGTTACACTGTTACCGGACTTTTCCTTCCTCACTGTCTCAGCCACTTTTTCTCCTTCTCCACCTTGGCTTACCTGCCACTCTGAGTCAACAGAGAAAAGAGTTATCAATTATTTAAGTGTATTACTTCATTCACTCATTCATTCCCTCATGGGTTCATTATGCTTCAGCATGGATGAGTGTCAAAGAACTCTCTCTCCGCCAGATGTTTGCCTCCAATTTCTAAGTGTGGAATTAAAAGGTTTTATGCTCCATCAAAGGCATTTCTGACAACCAGCAGATAGACAGACACCAGGAGTGGATCTGAGGAACTCCTAACACAACAGTTACCATAAGTCTAACTCTTAAGGTGAACTGATTTGCCTTTTGTTAGGGGATATGCAGGAGATGGAAACCAGAAAGAACGGCCTACAATCTCTTCTCTTTCCTCCTAATGAAGACACCCCACCTGATTGGCCCCAGTAAGCCAAATCCCAAAAGTTTTCCAGGTAGAAAGTGTGTCTGGCTCACCTGGTATACCCTCCAGAACAACCTTCTCAATTCTATCTTTTTTTACGATATACTTTCTTGACTTTTACATCCTTTCTCTGTCATCAGCTTTCCAGAAAATTATTCTGTTTTCTATCACAATTAATGTTTCCAGTTTGCATTAAATTATAATTTTTTTACCATAATCCTTCCCTTTTCTGATACTCTATAACAATCCCTATGACATTTCTATTTTTCCCACTTCTATAGTTAAAACTTTGGGTATCAGAGAAAATCAGTAAAATACATCCTCTATATTATTAGAGGCATTCCCATTTTTATCTCTACTAATTGAGTGTCCATTGAGAAACTTTTTATCCTCATTACTAAGAAGGAAATGAAATAATTATGTCATCCATTCTACCATCAAGGAGTTGAAACATTAACTGACTAAGACTTAGTATGAACCAACACAAACATAAAAAACTATATATCACCACCCATTTCCTCTTTATAATTGAAACTGGAGCTAATTAATTATTGACAGTAACAGATCTTGAACATAGCTTATGTCATGACTTTAGGCCAACAGCCCAGTGCAAAAGGACACAACACGCTAAGAGGAGACTTGTGAAAATCACCCAAAGCCAAAGCAGAAAATATACCAAGTGCGGACTTTGAATGAGACTTATTCAGTACTCTACTCCGACATTTCGTCAGAAATTTATCAAATGACTTTTTGGATGTTTCTCTTCTTAGTGCGCTAGTCATCAAAAGTCGAGGTAGGTTTCGGGGTTTTGTTTGGTGTTTGATGGGGGAAGGGGTCTAGGAGCAGAGGAAGCAATGATTTTAAGACAACTCTGGGAATTCTTCTTTACAATAAATATTGTTAATAAGGCAAGTGTTATTGGTAAGATATTAAAAAAAGAAAGCCCAATGACTTGGTGGCGGAGGGGTTCCTCCAGACATTAGAACACTGTTGGGAATACTCAAGGCCTCTAAGAGTCAGTCCAAATGTGGACCCACTAGGTAGGAAGTGTCTTTAAATCTACAGGCATTGGATGAAATTTAAGAAACCTGTAATAAAGTGAAAGAAAATAAGATTGAAAGGAGTCTCCAAAATGCATCTGATCCACTCTCCTGTCTTGAGGAATGCTGCCCTTACTCTGTTCTGGAGCGTTGGAATCTACACTGTGGCTAAGTCTCCTAAGGTGGCTGCATCATTTCCACTCCACCAGCAACACGTGCTAGTAATTAGAGCCACTTACTGCTCATGTTGGTTTATAGCTAATTTTAATTCTCCCTTTAAGCAAAGCAAATTTAATTTAAGCAAATTTTTTTACGTGTCTTCAGTGGAGAAAACAGACTTTTGTCCGCCATTCTCTACACTGCAACTTGCCTTAAGTTCAGCGGAGCTAAGCCCCTTCTCAACAGTCTTTTCTTTGATGTAAACAGTTCCCATTCATTTCACTTTTATTTAATAATCCAATTTTCCAACACATGTAACGTTGCTACCTCGCTCCTTTAACATTTTTTCTCCAACTTTGGCTTCCTTTTAAATTGAGGAGTCCAAAGTGTGACAGTTTTAGGAGCTTATTATTACAACCTTAGTTTTGATATGTACCAAATTCTATGGGCAGATTCCTGGGGTCACGTTGAAAGTTGACAATGAATATTTGGGTTCTGGATTGCTAAAGTGGTCAGATATTATGTTGGCCCATAAAGTCGAACATTCTCAGAAAGGGAGGCTTAAATACGTCCTGAAATTTCTGGGGTCCACAATACTTAAGGTATTTAGGGGAACACAGAGTTTAAGACAAAGTCTATACCTTCATGAAATTCATAATCTATCAGGAAAGGACTGGCAAACAACTAATACAAGATATAATTCTACAAGTGTTAAGGGAAGGGATTGCACAAGTGGTTCAGAGAAGGAATAAATTATTTTATATCAAAAGAGATGAGGGGAAAAAAGAGGGAAGAAGTAATCTCATATCTCAGACATGGCTGAGCATGCTCGGTTCCCTATGGCATGGCAGGGTAGCCTGTGATCAGCCAAGACCCAGAATTGGACATGCCAGCTGGGGTGGAGCAGCTACTGGGAAAGCAGAGTCAGAATCAGGTGCTGGAAGAAAGTCTGGTCTAACAGGCAGAACATGATGTGTGGAGAGAATCGGAAATAACCACAGGTGTTAATCCAGACTGCCATTCTTGGGGGTATGGAAGTAAGAGAGAGAGGTGGCGTATGAAGAGAATGGGCAGGGCTTTACCAAAGAAAGGGGAAACGGACATACAGATAGAGAACAACAGCAAGGGAGAGACAACAGATGATATTTGGAGGCACCGATTTGAAAAGCCACTGGAATTGGGAGCAAGTAGCAAAGCCGTTAAGGTTCATAGCTACCATGCGAAATCTAAAGAGTGGGAATAATAGCAAACATTTCTTTCAATGTGTATCAGGGGTAAGTGTCTCATGTATATAAGCTCACTCAACCCTCCCAGCAATGTTACTGAGTAGGTAATCACCATTTTGCACTTTAGAAAAAACCAAGGTTCAGAGAGTTTGAGTGATGTGCCTGAGGTTACACTGCTGGCTAATGGCAGAGTCAGGCTGCAAAGCCAGCATTCTGGTTTCAGAGTCATGCTCTTGGCCACTTCACTGCATTTACTGACTGGGGCTTTAATGTAGCCTGAATATTTGTGGAATATTTTCAAGAGAAATATTTTCCTAGGAGCAGGTGCCTCCTCTGCAATCCTGCTCTCATCTCAGCAGGAAACAATCAGGTAGGTTTCCCCTTTTTAAGCTGTATTGAAAGGCACACCACAGTTCCAGAACTGCATTTTGTTTCCAATATTTCAGGCATATATAGGAAAGATGGAAGCGTAAGTAAAAGAAGGGATTGGAAGAAACATCATCTTGTTTCCAATATGTCCTCTATGAGTAAGATATTTTGTCTAAATAAAAAGAAAAACAGAAAGAAGACAACAAAAACAACAGGCGATATCGAAATGCCAGTTTCTCTGGGTGAAGCTAAAATGAAAATAAAGAAGCCAAGTTAATTCAAGAAGAGAAGCAGCAGCTTGAAGCCCTCAGAACATAGCCACCTACCAAAGTTACGAACAGCTTTAACCGCTGAAGAAACCTCCTCTTTGCCAGTAGGGGAAAAGAAAACGACCCAAACCAGGAAGTTAGAGAGAGAGGGAAAAAACCAAAACCAAAACCAAAAAAACTCCTGGCTTTCAAAGGAAAACGAAAAGTCAAGAGTGGTCTTTGAGTCGGCCAGGTAAAGTGGAAGACAGTGCTAGACTGACTTCAAGGAAAATTGAACAAGAAAAAGGTGCTGAACTGGTTGCACGTATGTCAAATCCACCACAACACCAGTCATCATTTTACTATAGGAAAACCACAGTTTAGATTCAAACGTGTTGATATGAATTTCAGTTTTACCAGATTGGGAAAAAAATAACTGTCCTCTCTACATCATGCCTATTTGCCTTTTTCCTTTTCTTTCTTTTACTGGTGAAAACATTACTTCCTATATAGAATTTAGGATTGAAATCTGTGGAATAACTTTCTAATTTTTTCAGCTATTTTACTGTTTATAAAACACTTTCTTGGTAGAAATGTACCAAGGGCTCCAGTATATCAGATACATTATTATTAATATACTTTATTAGTTTATATTTATATAATTATATATAATAATTAGTGTTATATAATTATATATAAAACATAAAATGTTATTATGTTATTAATTATATATAATATAATAAATATATAAATGATATAAAATATTATGTATTAATTAATATTATATATATTCAGAGATTTGAAACTCTAACTGAATTTTTGGACAGTGTCCCAGGTGGACCAGCAGTTTCAGCCATTTTAGGGATCCATGCAGATCACCATGGATCAATCCTACAATGGCAATCAGAATCAATCATCAAGGTAGACAAGTGATCCTATCTGTTGTGTGGCAATCTGTTGAGGAAGTAAAAGATATTGACAGGATATTTCACAAAGAATTGTATATTGGTTCCTTTATAATTTAGAAATACGGAGCACAAGAATAAACATAGAGTTCACAGAATATACAAAGTACCATATTCAGTCAGCCCAAGGATCCATCCAACCCAGGATTCAACAGTTGCACACGTTCTAAAATATGTTAGGGGGATGTGCTTTCCCTCAAAACCCCATCCGTAGCTAGCTGCACACCACCACCACCTCCGCCCCAATTAAGAAGAACTGAGATGCCCCCCAAACCTTGGCCCCCCCATCCCAGACTTGCCTACCTAGATGGCAGATTATCAAAACACCCCTCAGCTGTAAACTGGGTTTTCTCACTTCAGATGGCTGGATGCTTTCTCGGGACCTGGAGCTGTTACCCTCAAGCAGAGCTGTTATCAGCACATGTGCTGGACATGAAAGCTACGTGTATGCTTTACCCCAAGTCTTTGAGGTCTATTTTCCTGGACAGTTGTGTTAGTCTCCTAATGTGTTCCAAGCCTTTACTTTCCCCACTCCTCCCCACTGTACCACTAATCCTCCACACGCACACCAAAGTGGCCTTCTGAAATCTAAATCGGATTGCCTCACTCCTCTGCAGAAATGAGGGGTCTGCTGGCTTGGGTGGCCTACTGGAAAATGGGCCCTGTGCTCGACAAAGCTGACGGCCTATCAATTTGTCATCGCAGTCTATGTCACGATTTGCTTTGAACATTCCTCCCCATGTACCAGCAAAGAAACACACCTCCTTCCATCTCTTGCAGTATTAAAAGTCCAGCTTATCAGTCATCTTTTCTTTGAAGTCTTTAGTCTTCAGACAAAAATAATCATAGGGTCCTCTATGTTCCCCTCGTACCTCGACCATTGATTTATTCATGCATTTAACAATTATTAATTGAACATCTGCCATGGGCCACGCACTGTTCTAAGCACTGAGGATACAGCATTCAACAAAATTAGCAAAGTCCCTACCTTTAGGGAGCTTGCATTTGAGTAGAAAACAAATAATAAACAAATATGTAAGAAAATATATATCAGAGGGCAGTAAGTATTATAGGGAAAAGTTAAGTCATGTAAGGGAGGTAAGGAGAGCACAGGGGTAGAATGGGGGCATTGTGGTTTAAACTAGGCTGATGTGGGAGCCTTCATGAAGAGGTGAGACTGAGCAGAGACTTGAAGGAAGCGAGAGTGAATCATATAAGACATCTGATAAACAGCTTTCCAGAAAGAGGAAAACTTCATGCAAAGGCCCTGAGGTGAGAACTTCCTTGACATGTTCAAAAGCCCTCCAGGAAGGCAGTGGCTGAGTGGAGTGAGCAAGGGAGAAAGTGATAGGAGATGAGGTTAGAAAGGAAATGGTGGGGGGAGGAGGTGAAGATAAGGTAGGGGCTTACAAAACAGGCAGAGGACCTGAGCTTTTCCTTTCTGCGAGATGAAAAGCCTTTGGAGCTCTTTGAGCAGAAGAGTGACGTGATCAGATTTATATAAAAGAATTACTCTACAGAGAACGGATGGAAGAGAAGACATTGGCAGATGCATGGTTGCCAGTTGAGAAGAAAGTTACTCCAATTACACAGATGAGGCATGCTGGTGGCTTAAATAAAGGAGGGAAGAATGGAGATGATGAAAAGCGCCAGAATCAAGATAGATGTAAGTGAAAGAAACAGAGGAGAACACATGACTCCAAGAGTCTTTGCTCCATTAACATGGAGAGTGAAGGGCTCAGTCCCTGAGATGATGAAGACTGGGAGAAGCAGGTTGGCATGGGAGGAGGAGGGGAAAATCAGTTCCTTTCTGTACACGATATATTTGAAGTATCTGTTAGACATCCTAGTGGACAGAAGAACTAGGTAGTTGGATATTCAAGTTTGGAGTCTAAGGGAGACGTCTACTTGAAAGATATAAATGTGGGGGTTGTCAGGTTATATAGGCATTTAAAGCTGTAATACTGAATGACATCACTTAGGCAGTGAGTATACAGAGAGGAGAAATCAAAGGACCAAGCCCTGGGACACTCCAAAATTTAAAGTTGGGTTAATAAAGAGGAACTGAAGGTGGTCTCCAAGACCGCATGAAGCAAGAAGGCAGATCAACTGTGTCAAATGGGCCAAGAGCTGTCAAGTAAAAGGAGAACTGAGAATTAACCACTGGATTTAGTTCCATGAAGGTCATCGACAACCTTGAGAACACATTTTGGTCCAGTGGTGGAGGCAAATCCTGCCTAGAAGTGAATCAAGAAGGAATAAGAGACAATGATTGTAAAAGATGTTTTCAAAGACTGTTGCTATAAAGGAATGCAGGGAAATGGAGAGGAGTGAATGGAAGGAATTGTTTAGATGAGATATTCGGCAAGTTTGATGATGATGGAAAAGATCCTTCAGAAGAGAGAAAAATTTGATAATGCAGGAGAGATGCTCAAGTGGTGTCCTGGAGTAGGTTGGACAGAATGGGATGTAGAGCATGAAAGAGAGATTGGCCTTAGCTTGAGAAAGAAACAGTTCACTCATCTTGTCCAGACGAAGGTGCTTGTGGTACGGTAGCAATTGTGCTGGTGGTGACACTGGGAAGTGCTTTTATGATTGTTTTTATTTTCTTAATGATTTAGGAAGCCAGATTACTAGCCAAGGTGTTGAGTCAAAGAGGAGAAGGTGTGAAATAATAGTGATCTAAGAGAGTGGGAAAGTGAAGGAACTAAAGAAATGGAGCAGGGCTCCCTGGCGCGCCCCCTTGAGGTTGTGAAGTTAAAGGGAAACCAGTGAGCTTGGTTCATGCTCCAGTCTCCCAACCCTTCACACACACACACACACACACACAAACTGTATTCAGGTTAGGTGTTCATCTTACCTCCTTCACTGCATCTTAGACTCTTAAAATACACATCTCTTAATCATTTTCAAACTTCCAGCACCTAGCAAAAACGCCTGATAAATATTTGTGGAATAGTGATGACGTGAAGCACTGAACACACAGAAACAGGGCAGATTCCTGCCCCTCCCATCTTGAGGCCACATAAATCAGACTTACAAGCATCTCGTAGTTACGGCAGTGTTGAATAGCATCCTACCTCTAGGCACACTGAGCACAGAGGCTCATACCTAGTAGCACTAAATAGATATTTGGCTAATAAGAAATGACCGAGGGAAGCCTTTTAGGCTCCATTATGCATTCTTGTGTATTTGGAGACTCAAGTCCCCAGCCTGGTCAGGAAAATAGCCTGTCCTTATGCTTTATAAGAACAATAGATTTTTTCATTTTGAGATCTGCAAGCCACACCAAGACAAGCTTCAAACAAAGAACCTGTTCTCACAACCTATGATCATCCGCCACCCCAGGTTCCAGAAAGGTAACCTGAGGCATCTGAGGTCCTACAAATCCGAAGGTCATGCTCTGTCTGGAAACAGTCAAATATAATCTGTGATATGCCAGCCATCAGCTTGCTTCGGACAAAGGATAAAGAAGGTCAGCATATAAAATACAATTTATTGCTATAATTGGACCTCCCTAAACAGAAATAACACTTTCCCCCAACTTCCCTGTACACATAGTATATTTTATTTATACTCTGCCTCATTCCATAAAGAATTTGAGGTAGCTTATAGTTTGATATTTTCCACAAATAGAAAAAAAAAGAAATAGTCAAATCTTGCAAGCCCTGAAAATCTTCCACAGGGTCCTGATGCCGTGCAGATTTGTCCATCTTGCTGTGTTCATCCCGTATAACCATGTTTAAAATGATCAAAATCTCCCTTTTCACCTTTTCTCTGCAGAAGTCAAGTTTCCATCCTAACTCTCCCCAAACAGGTGAGGGAAGAGGCATGAAGGAAGTCCCACAGCCACACCAGGAGACATAATCAGAGCCAGATGCCAAGCTTTCTGAATCAAGTGGACTCACATGCCATAAAAATGAGTGGTTTATTATAGGCCTCTAATTAACAAAATATGGTTTTTACATACAGCCAACAGAGTGTACCCCACTGTGTGCCCATAAAACACGCTTGGCAAATTGGAAATAACAGAATGGCCATTTTCACCACATTAAGAAGACTGAGCTCGAGTTTTGTATTACGTCTACCTTGCATCAACCCTACAAGGAGCAAAGTCAAATAGTCAGTCAATATTTAGTACATCATTCACTTAATAAAATCTTTTGAGTGTTTACTGTAAGCAAAACTAACATACGCAGAATCGTTGGAAGTAAAAACTTGACTCCATCTATAGCCCAAATTTCAGGCATGCCTTTAAATTACAACTATTTTGTTTAAAATTTTGTCAAATGGCCATTTTGTAAATTAACTTACTAAAATGACCGTTCAGGGACAGAGGACAGACAGGATCATCTGGGGCCATATTATTCCTCCATTGTCCCTTTAGAGAGCCTGTTCAACTGTCACAAAACAAGGCAGTATAAATGTGGCTCCAGTGCTCATCAACTCTTTCTTAATACTGCTCTCATTATATTAATACTCAAGGACAGCGATGATGGTCGTGACAAGCGTCATAAATGATGAAGTACTGCATCTTCGCGAGGTAATTGATTGAGGCACATTCAGGCTATTGAGCTTTCCACAATTGGCAGGTGTGTCTTTTATAAAATCCCAGATCAAGGGCCAGCCTGGGTAGCCCAGTGGTTAAGTTCAGCACGCTCTGCTTTTTTTGGTGGCTCGGGTTCAGTTCCTGGGCGCAGACCTACACCACTCTGTTAGTGGCCATGCTGTGCTGGCAGCCCACATACTAAAAAGTAGAGGAAGATTGGCACTGATGTTCACTCAGGGTGAATCTTCCATAAGAAAATTAAAAAATAAAAATAATTTTAAAAACCCCAAGTCTAAAGAAAGAGAGAAAGGTCTTCACTGGCCTCCGTGGTCCACAGCTCCTCTATATACAGTGTGAGAAGGACAGCTCTGGGACCAGGCGAGGCTCTCTATGGCTCTGTTCCTTAGGAGTGGGGGCAGCAGCTGCATCACTTACACGCATGGTGGCATTCCACTGCCAGCATCTGCCAGCCACTGCTGAACTGCGCTAACTGAGAAGTAAAACTCCTTGCCAGTGAGTGCACTGATTGGCGTGCCGAGAGCCGACTCCCAGCAGTAGAGAGGCCTGCAGCCAGAGGACAATCGATGACGATGAACAGGTCAAATAAAAGCATGTTCCTGGGGTCCAACTTGGTTTTGAAAGCTGAAGTGTCCTGATCGTATCCAGTTAACCACATGTAGGGCTGCTGTATTTTCTCTGCTCTGAAAACGCAGGTGTTACCACACCAGGAAGTTGGCTGCGTTAGGAGGTTCTCGAAAGCGCTGCTTCTGGTACTAAGGTCCCACTTATTGGTAGCCCCACGCCCCTCGCATCCCTTCTCACAGTCTCTCAAGCCCCATGTGGAGTATGGAATTGAATAAGCAAGGTTCCATCCAGAGAAGACCAAGTCCTCCTTATGCGTATTCATTCCTGGAGAGTGCTAAGCATCTCTTCTGAGACGGACTGAGAATGCCCTGTAAGAAACCATGTCTGAAAGCAGAGCACAGTCTCTGGGAGGAGCTTCCTGGTGCTGGAAACAACAAGGGTATGATTTCTATTAATCTGCGAAAATGCACTCGTTCAAATGAGAGAAGTGGATGGATAAAAAACTCATCAGGGTATGTTGATGCCACACTCCTACTCCTTTAGGTATTGTCTTGTAGATTTCAACCAACAATCAAGTATCAACACTAAGCATCAATCAATAATCTAGTAATCATCAAGTATCAATTGATCAACATTTATTATCTATTCTTTGCTAGAAAGGGATGTAAGATAAAAACAAGACATTTTCCCTACCCTTTTTATATTTAAGGCATACGTAATTCGCTTAATAAAAACTTTTAAGTATATACTCTAGGCAAAACTAACATACATAGAATCATTGGAAATAAAAGCTGGACTCTATCTGTAGCCCAAATTTCAGACATGCTTTTAAATCTCCAAACAAATTTAAACTTTTTTTTCCATATAGAGAACATTCAAATATTTAAAGATAATATACATATTGTCTTCTTTGTTCCAGGCTAAAATTTTTTTAACTGTTTCTCATATGATAAGATTTTTTAAATCATGCCCCATCTTAATTATCTCTAAATACTCTCCCATTTTAAGCATCATTCTTAATATGATCTGGCTCTATGCCTTCACTCTATGAAACTCTACCTTCTTATCTGTGAAATGGCAGAGTTAGGCTAGATTAATAAGATTGTATCCTCCTATCATTAAAAAAACTGATTTGAACAAACTTCCGCTCCCATAGGTCTACGCATCTATGCAATATCCTCCGAGAGCACTGTCTTCACATCAGACATGTTGAAAAGAGATTAGGATTGCGTGGCAACCACCGTAAAGGATGTGGTTTCTAGAGAATTTGTCAGGAACAGAGGTCGTATGTTGTCTAGTGTGACAGATGGACGGATTCATTTACAAGGTCACCAGATGCGTGACCTACAAAGGCTCTTAGCTCTTCGGGTCCAACTCACTCTTTTTACTGAGTGGAAAAGAGATCCAGGTGCCAAGTCACTTGTTCACGAGCAACACTGTGTGTAGCATACTTATTTTCCAAAAACGTTAGCAGCACGATTTCTGATCCCACCTGGTCTTAGAGACCCTTGCCACACCTCCATCAAGAAGTAGGGTCTGTCTCCCCTCTCCTGGTGACAGCTTCCAGGAAGAGAATGCAGCAGAAGTGATGCTGTGTGAGTTCCGAGGCTAGATCATAATAGGCCACGTGGCACATGGCTCCCTCTCTCTGTCTCATTCATCTCTCTGCACATCTTTGGAGCCCTGAACCACCACATAAGAATTCTGGTTTTCCAGAAGCCAACAAACTAGAGAGACCACGTAGAGAGACCAAAGAGAGGCATCGGAGAGCCCCGCTGGCCAGCCTCCAGCTGTTTGCATCTTCCCAGCTCAGGAGTCAAAGACGTAAGTGACAGAGCTTTCATGAGAGATTCCCTGAAGGAGAACTTCCTAGTAGAACCCAGAACCATGAGAGATAATAATAAAATGTAGTTATTTATTTTTAAGCCATTAAGTTTGGAGTTGGTTTGTCACCAGCAATAGATAACTGGAACACTGTGTTCTTCAAGGGGGCCTGGGGGAAGCAAGGAGGCCTCTTTCTTCAAAGTCCTTCCATTCTGTAGATGCTCTTTCATTTTCTTTCCCTAGAAGTGCCCTGATGTGTGATGATAACAGAACTTGGTCAGACCGAGACTCCAAATGAGAAATTCACCGTGGGGAGTGGTCAGATCCAAAGTCTGGGCCCTTCATCACATCCTTCTACCTGTCCCTTCTCCTTCCCTGACTGTGTTTTCACAGCACCCTCCTTTAGTGGACCCTAGAAGTCAGTGCCCCACGCTATAAAGGATGGCACACACAATCACGCACCAAGTGGTCCTTCATGATGAAAATGGTGGTGACCACGAAGGAGCAATGGGCTGTTGAACAGAGCACATTGAAACAGAGACCAGTGCAGGCTCTCTGTCTAGTTACATGGTCTTGGCAATTGTTCACAGCTTTCCGAGCCTCAGTCTTTGTGCCTGAAGATGGGAATCATGCTTACGATTGGCTCTAAAAACGAGTGCAAAGAATCGAAGTAAAAACTTGCCACACAGCAGGTGCTCAACAAACATACTTGCTTATATTATTGCTGTAACTGATTTGTATTATCACACTGCTTTCATTCATTTCCAATAATAAAATGAGCATCACAAAAAATAGATTCGGACATCACACCTGGACATTGAACTCATAATTTCGTGGAAAGAGCAAGTAGAGTAATCGTTAGGTGTTCATTAGAAAAAAAAAAAAAAGTTATATTCTGGAGAAATTATCCTATGTAGTCCTGGAAAATAAAATTAAGTCTGGGATTTCCAGGGAAACAAATGTTCAAGACTGCACAGCTAGAAATTGTACAGATTTGATCAAATAACCTTGCCATCCTATTATTTACTCAAGCCTAGGTGAAATCAAGCAAAATGTCTGAAGAAATTTGAGCAAAAATAATGTTCTGCGATTTTTGTTTTCTTGTATTGATTGGATTTTCTTGGAATTTTTGTTCATAGGGAGAGCAAGACACAGGCAATAGATGCAGGTGGAATATTCTCTTAACAACCCAAGTGGATTTTGAGAGCTGTACACGGTAGTCTGAGGGCAGAAGAAGTGAGAGAAGAGGAGAACGCAGTCTCCAGAGAAAATTATTACAGTCCTGACAGTTCTCAAGGGAGAAATGCCGAGGGAGAAAGAGTAAAAAATAATTCTGGGAAAATAGGAACGTAACAATGGAGCTTATTACAAGTTATTTTTTAACTGATTGCTGTTAAATTCTGTACCGGAAAATTGGGAGAGGCAATGTCTGATTTAATAAATGAATGGATATCCTTGCCCCCTCGAATCTGGCACTAAGAAGATAATACACCAGTGAGGAGTGGTGTTCTGGGGTCAGAAAGGCGAGTCCTTCAAAAGCAGCCCCAGGCTCTAAGCACCAGAACCCACGTCCCTCTCTTGAAAGATGACTTGCAGGTTTTATACATTTTGTTTGCAAAGGGGAATGAGCTGCACAGACTTACCAGTGGAATTGTTCCCTGGCTACCAGACACATGAGTTTCTGCCTCTCACTGAGAAAAAGATGATGATTATGCAGAAAAAAAGTCAGGAGATCTAGTTCTAGTGTGTGCCACGACAACACTCGCTGTGCGACTCTGAGCTAGTTTTTCTGATTCATTACATGAAAATGTCCGCATCAGGCTTAAAGACTCTCCAGTCATTTCTGGCTCTGGAGCAACCGCTTCCATGACACACGTCAAGATGTCTTTCCTTATTCTTTCCCAGCCATTTTCCTCCAATGTAAAGTTAGATTAGAAGCACCCAAAGCTCTGAAAGGAATATCCTCCCCTCCCTCTTTTTTGTTGTTGAGGAAGATTGGCCCTGATCTAACCTCTGTTGCCAATCTTGCTCTTTTTGCTTGAGGAAGATTGTCGCTGAGCTAACATCTGTGCCAATCTCCCTCTATTTTATATGTGAGACACTGCCACAGCATGGCTTGATGAACAGTGTGTAGGTCCGCGCCTGGGATCCAAACCCACAAACCCTGGGCTGCCGAAGTGGAGAGCTCAAACTTAACCACTACACCCTGGGCCAGTCCCAGAAATATTCCTTTTAAATCAAAGAAGAGTACCTGCTGGCTCCTGCTCTTCCGAGAACTCACTCCCCTTTGGCAGCTCTGGGTCCCTTTCCCACACATGAGTTACAAGTGCCATCAGTGGCTTCCATGCACACTCTGGGCCCGGTGCCATGGCCTTGGCCAAGCGGGCTGCCTATGTGTGCACTTGACCCCATCAGTGATGTAGCGTGCCTGATCCTCGCCCCATGGCAGGCCAAGCAGGATGGCAGCCAAGAGTTGGACTTGAGATTGGAATCCACTGGGAGGCTGGGGAATTAACCAGCTCAGGAAGGGGTGACTCTCCCCAACATGAAACCTCACTCAAGTTCCAGGAGCTGTCACCACACAGGTCCAGGACAGAGGAGGAAAGGCACTTGGAAGCTGAAGAAGGAGAGTCCAGGCTGTCACAGAAGAGAGGAGGGGGAGGCTTATGATAGTACTTTTAGAAGGGTGCAAAGAAGATTTGCCTGTGGTGAGGGGTGGATGGGAAGGAGGCTAGCAGAAAAGAAAAAGTCAGAGAGTGATAATGAGGCAGAAAATCATGAGAAGAAAGAAGTGACTGCGATCAGGGAAGTGAAACTGAAATAGTAGAAGAATGAATGAATGTGATGGGAAGAGACAGAGAGAGAGAAAGGGAGGGGGAGGGGAAAAGACAGACAGACAGACAGGCAGACAGACAGAGACAGTCTAGACTGGTGTTTGACCAAGCAACTCGCTCCATAGCCGAGTAGAGCTGACACAAAAAATTATGAAATTGCCCAAAACAGAGCAGGGACCCCAGAGAGCATTCATCTGCTCTGGCTCCTCATGTTCTCTCTCTGTCTGTCTCTGTCTCTGTCTCCCTCTCTTTCTTTTTTTTTTTTTTTTTTTTAGATGTAATTAACATTTAAACTAGTAGACTTTGAGGAAAGAAGATTATCCTCCAAAATGTGGGTGGGCATCATCTAATCTGTTGAAAGCCATAAGACCAAAGACACAGGTCTCCCCCAGAAGAAAGAATTCTGCCTCAAGATTGCAGCATAGAAACCCTGCCTCAGTTTCCATTTCTAGCCCACCAGCCCTACAAATTTCAGACTTGCCGGCCCGTACAGTCAAATAAGCCAATTCCCTAAAATAAATCTCTCTCTGTTTATATATATACCTCCTATTGGTCCTATTTCTCTGGAGAATCCTGACTAATCCAGTATTTGAAGTACTGTTCACAACTGCCCAGCAAGGAAGGTGTCGCTGACCCCATCTTCTAGATAAGAAAGCTTTGCAGTGTTTACCATCCCTGGTGACCTCCTGGTGACTTCCTCACTAACTCCCCCCAGGTCTCTCATTTATTCAAATCTAGGTCTTTCTTACCTCCAAATCCACTGTGTGCTTCGACAAGCCATTTAGGCCCATTTGAGGCATTCAAAGCTTTTTAGGAATGTCATGGGGCAACATTTGACTGGAGGGGCAAACAGAATTTCCAGAATTCTGAGGCTGTGGCAATTATGTGGTCCTGTTTCTAGAGTGGCCTAGCCCATGTTGTTTAGGAAGGAGCACTGGACACAAAGGCACTCAATGACTTCACAAATGCCAAGACCTAGAAAAAATACCATTCCAAACGATGGCTTAACCACACTCAGGCAATTCTCAGGCTAAAGGTCTGAGCCCATTTCCCCCTCCACTTCATTCACCCTTCCCTTCTCCAGTTGCTATGAATTCCTACATTTGGCCCATCTTCAGCATTTCATATTCAGGGGTAAGCCTTATTCTCATGCATAGCTGAGTCCTAAATTATACAAGAGACTGAAACGATCTTACCATGAATTTTGTTCTTTCCTCAACTCACCAGCCTGGCCCAGACTATAGACACCATGTACAGTATTAATGAGCTTGAACACATTTAGAGCTCATAGTATCAGTCAGGTGTCTCACAGGAACCTGAAGAAGGCAGGGGTTAACCACCAACGGAAGCTCCCCTTCAACAGTCTTTATTAACTCTGCAAGTGATTCTAACCACTACCTTCAGGATACAGCAATGGGACCTGGTTTCCCTCGCCTCTTGAGTACCGCAGAGCTGATATGTAGGAAGGAAAAGCTGTTAGCACACCTGTATATGTCTCATGTGGCTTTTGCTACCTACCAATGAAATCAATGTCATCACTTTTTTCTTGATTTTTTTTTCTGCCAGGGGTAAGTGATTTCTCCTGCTCAGAGCTCTTTCTGTTTCTTTCAGGAGTCAATACTGAATATTGTAACTATCAAATTATCAACCAGCATTTTCCTTAGACCTCCAGAATGAGGATTGTAGAATTTGATGATGTAAACCAGCTGGTACCCTGAAAAGATCATGGACCTGGGAGCCAGAGGCAACTCACTACCTCACTCACTCAACCTCTTTGGGTTCCATTCAATTGGCTAATATATATTGACTCTTTCATACGGACTGAGCATTGTGTTGAGTGCTAGAGACACAAAGACAAATAAGCCACTACCTTGCCTTCAAAGAAGCTAAGGTCCACTATGGGAGACAGCCATGTACAAAAACAATTGTGATACTGGATGCCCAGACCTCAACAGAAGGATGTACAGTGCACTGGGAAGTGCCAGATGGAATGGCTCATTCCATCCAGGATGGGTTTTAGGGAATTTTTCTTAAGGAAGGTGAAACCTCGCAGAGCCTCATATGAGGAACGAAGAGGCTAAAGTAAAAGATGTCATGTCTCTTCCAGCCTTCTTACAGCTCTGAAATTCAGTAGCTTTATGGATAAACCCAAGAAATCCTGAAAACCAGGAACATCCAGAGTCAAGAGGTTTCTGAGGGGACTGGGGGCTTGTGGGATTGGGAAGCTACACAAATTAATGGCAAGCTGCTGGGCAGAGCCTCAAAGACAGGTAACTGTCCCACCCAGTCTCTCTCGAACTCTTGTCATGTGCATGACAACATTTTGACAAGTGAAGAAATCAACTCCCAGAGTCCTCCATGTGCTCGGAGGAGAAGACAGGGTACCATGCTATTTGCCCTTGAGAAGCCCCCAGCCAGAAAGAGACGAAAGGGCAAAGAGGAGACCGGGCAGCTCTGACTACAAACCCAGGCACAATACAGAGGCCCTAGGGACAGGGGCAAGGAAGGAGTTAATTAAAGGGAGGGAAATGTCTGCTTCCAAAGGAATCAAAAAAAGTCTCCATGACATACAAGCTTCCAACTGAAAAGACTATCAAATGGCAAAGAGATAACACAAAAAAAGGAAGAACATTCTGGGAGAACAAATGACGTGAGCAAAGGTGGAGAAATAAAGGCATTTTAGGAAATCATAATGAAACCAGAGCTATGTAATATAATAATACTTATTGTTAATGTTTTTATAAATATTACTCATTGAGTGCCTACTTAGGGTGCCAAGAATTCAAACATCCTCTTTCCCTTTACCGCCAACTGGGGTACGGGTATCATTCCCATTTTTCAGATGAGAAAACTGGCTTAACTGGCCAAGCTGGGATTTTAACACAGGTGTTTCTGATTCCAGAGTCTACATTCTTAACACCATGTGGTATTGGATGCCCTGCTGGGGAATGGATGCCTAACCGAAGAGGCAATAGAAAAAACGTTGTTTTTAAAGAGAGGACTAATATAATACAGTGGGTAAGTCTGGCAGCAGTAGGGAAAATGATCTGGAGCAGGGAGAGACCGCAGATAGGGAGATCTTTGATGTGAATGCTCTGTAATGATGTATATGCAAGAGTAATAAGAGGTTCTGGACTGAAGCAATAGCAGTCGAAAAAGAAAGGAAAGAAAGATGCATGGGAAAAAACATTCTGGAGACTGAATCATTAGGACCTGGTGTGCGATCGCTTATGGTGAAAAAGGTGAGAATAAGGAGCTTGGAGATAGTGTGTTTGGCCCCTGGGGACCACTGCTAAGCCAGTGTCATTTGCCTCCATCCAGCTTCCCAGACCCATACACAAGCGAAAGAGAGTTTTCTGAATTTTTTCTTTGCTCCAAAGTATAAATCTTACAAATTCATATTCCTCTTGGACCCTAGAATGTGGATAGCAATCAACTATTATTTCTATAAGGTTAAGGAAATTCAGAGTAAGAAAGTTTATTATGTGGAATGTCGATAGGCAAAACTGTCCTTTATAGAAAGTCTGCTCCAATCACTTGTTTTTGGAGAACACTGCACATAAGAGGTACTTAATTAACATATTTTAAATGAATAAGTAAATAAACTACAGTACCTTTAACTTCTTTCTCTTTGTGGGGATTTTCTTCATATGTTTCTTTCTAATCAGAACTCCAGGATCAGGAGTTAAGAAAAGAAATAAAGGACGTGAGGACATTGAATTAGAATATAGAAATGCAGGATATACAATCACAGACTTGGAGAGAGATCTTAACTAAGTCTGCCTTCTGACATTTGGTGTGACTCCTGACACATGGTAAGACCTCAATAAGTATTTGTTGAATGAGTAAATGAATGAATGAATCAGATCATCTAAATTGGAAGATCTTAGAAGCACATATTTGAATGGGGGAGTTTGTGCAGCCACCAGTCCCATTAACTTAACACACCACAGTGATTAATGTTGCTTTTTCCAAAAGTCTTGGCCTGAAAAACTCAACACTGAACGCCTGAAGAAAAAAAAAATCCCATTGGCAAAGCTTGCTTTTCACAGTGGGAGACTCCCGGCAACGTTGCCAATATCCCGGGGGCCCAATACCTTTCTGACTTTGCAATAACTCCCAAGTTAAACAAATTGCCAAAGAGTTATAAGCTTCTTATTAGTTGGATGGATTCCTCCAATTGCTCTGTTGGCTTCACTTTCTCTGCACACATGTTGGTGAGTTCCATCAATAATTCGTGTGCCTGCAAGTTCACTCTGCGACTGAGGAACGCTGGCGTTCCTGGGTTAGCATCTGCTCTGTGATCTATGATCTACGATCTCCACTCCCTCTTGCCTTCACTTTGAACTGAAGTGCTGTGTTAAGCAACCCCACTACCCACCACCGAACAAGCTGAGACGTGCGTCTTCATTAGTGTTACAACACTTGCATTTTATCCCAGGCTAACCAGTAACACCAGTATTCAAACTGCAGTGTGATGATAACCACAATGACCTGGATAAAACGGCCATGATGTCAAGAATCAAGCGCGGCACCAGAAATAGCTAGAACACAGATTACAGAAAGTTTAAACAGGAGAGGCACTTGAGACCATGAAAAGTTAAAACAGAGAATTAGCGTTAGATTGTAGCCCTTAACTTACGTAACAGAAACTAAAATGGAGAACTGGTAGAGATAGAGTACATTTCACCTGAGGAAAGACCAATTTGATCCTTTGGGACAACAAGCCACTTTAGAAATTAAATTGTCCATTTCAGTTAACAGCCCTAATTCATAAGTTAATGTCTAATCCTCTATTTCATTTTGAGTTGAGCAAAATTTAGCCACCATACCAACTTTTGTTTCTCCACTGATTTCTATATTATGTAAGATCTGTGTAATGATTTCATTATATGACATGAAATGAGAATGTTCTGTAAAAATTTGTTCCTCAGTGAAAGCTCCTTGAAAGGAATTATAAGCTAAGTTTGCTGTTTTGTTTTTCTTTGAAAAGCACAAATGTCTACAGGATGCTGGTTCTACTCTTCTCTTGGAGTGAGACAAGGTTTATGACAAGGGACCACATGGTTAGTGTCTGTGCACTATTTCTATTGATTTAAGCCTCCTACCTGGGATTAGAAGGAACAATCATTTTATTAACTACAGTCAAAGGGTTATAAAGAAAATCTGAGTCCACCAGATATCCATAATTCCATCTTTCCTCCTTCTTGGCGTTATCTTATTCCATCTAGAGTTTTTCCTAAGTGCACAAATGAGATCTTTCAGAGGGTGGACTGAGGAGTGGAAAGACGAAAGAGAAGGAGAGAAACAGGAGGAACAATGCACCGGTACAAGGTGTGCATGAGCAAGCAAATTGCAGACAACCTCTGCCGCTCTGATCTCTGGTGCTCAATCTGAAATAGGGAGAGGACTCGGATGGAAATTGATCATGGTCATGACCCAAATGCTTCCTGAGACCCTCACTCTCCTTGTCCTAAAAAGCAGTATAATTTGGTAAAAGAAGACAGTTCCTCAGTCACTGCCATCTGTCACCTGCCTGAGCCCTTATATCTGCAACTTCAAGAAGACAGAGAAATGAATGACCTCCTTGCAGTCTATCTGCAGCAGAGAGGCCTTTTCCAGTTCAGTCTTCTCTATTCCTTGTAATCACTTTATTTTGTTAATAAAATAAATCTGCCACTCAGGGTTCTCTAGAGGCTTCATTATTTATACTTCCACATCCAGAAATAGATCTTGATAAAGCAATCTTATTTATAACTACTGTGTACCAGACATTAGCCAAAGCTTTACCCACCTCTCGTGGCTTCTTTCTCTAACAAGTCTTTTAAATCATTTTATGGAAAGGAGTTCTCTTAAATCCATCCAACCATTTACTAGTCTTAGCAATGTACATTTGATGCAAGAAGGCAACCTGAAATAAACCAGCTAGGGTCACACTGAAGAAAACCGCGAAGATTTTCAGAATGCAGAGATGGCCTCATGCATAAATATTACCCCAGATCTAAAGCAGGAGAAGAGACTGAGGTATAGTCGGATCCCTGAATGTCACACTTCATTCAGAAAGTCATCTCCCTTGCATATCTCAGGTTGCTCATCTGAGAGTAAGTTTGAAAACAAAGTTTTGCTTCTTAAAATGAAGAACAGAACAAACCCCTGTGGGATCTTATTAAACAGTTGGCAGACTACTATGCATCTTAGTTTTCCTAAGCATTACTGGTATCAGTAGGCAATTCTGTGGTTTCCCTCAGAGTGAAAAGGAAAACGAGCTCTTAAAATGGGGTGGGGCTTCCAAAGCAACGGCAGATGTTAACATTAGGGGAAACTGGCTGAGGGGTAGACCAGAACCCTGCATTATCTTTTCAACTTCTCTCTACATCAAAAACGCTTTCACAATAAAAATAGATTTAAAAGAAATAGGGTGGGGCTGGAAGGGAAGAATAAACTTGGGGCTGCCGGAGGATCAAAGAGTGGGTTTAAAACCGTGGTCTTACATGGCAGATCACAACCAGAGGAAGCCCCACCTGAGATGCACAGAGGACCTGTCCCTTCGGTAACTTAGACCAACAAGCTCTAGATTGTTCTTACTTCTAGGGAACAGAATCCCCAACACCTCTGCTGGGCAAGGCAGGCTTTCATCATTTTGCATATGGCACCACGTGTCTCCAGCCTCTTCAAGGTCTCTTCTCTGAGGGTCATTTCATTGGGACATCAGGTCCTTTCCTGAGCTCTTTCTCTCCATTTATACCTGGTGTTTTGACAAGCCGTTCTTTTCCTTCTACAAACACAGCTTGCGTGTGGAATCACGTCCCAGAAGTTACAGTGAGCAAAGACACATGGTATCTATGAATCTCTTCTGTGTGTGTACGTGTGTGTGTGTTTTAATCTGTTCCTTAAATTGTAAGGCTTACTGGGGAGATGAAAAAGAGGCTGGAGGAGCTAAAGGCAGTTATATCAGTTCTGTACAAAGAAAGTGAACGGGGCTTGGTGCAAGCCAAGATTGAATGTGATTGAGTGCTTCTGTATGAGGAAAAAAACGCAGCCCGAAAAACAGACACGGGGCCCGTGAGTCCTTCGCCAGGCTTCTTAAAATAACTACCATTGTGTTGGATTAAAAGGCATTTGCTGAAGAGTTTGTGAAGAATTAAGCTTATTTGTTATTCTTTTAAAACATAAACGAGAATAAAAGAAAAGCAGTTACTCAACATTGTCTTAGAAGATAAAGCTTTCAAGATAACACGTTATCTGGGTCAGTGGGAAGCTTCTGCGAAGCTGCTCTTCATTGGCAGCTCTTCAGAATTTCAGCTGCAAACTGAACGCTTCCCCTCCTACCCCCAATTCAGGGGCTCATCAGACTCGGTCTCTGGGAAGTGGTCTGTTCCAGTGTCCTGTGGATGAGTGGTGTCATCCCACTAAGAGTTAAACTATAACCTCACCAGTAGAGAACTTGGGGGCAGGGAGAAAAAGAAAAAAGTAGAATTTGGCAGGTAGAGAGAAAGGAACTCCAAAGTATCTCAAGAGCTCGTGATTGTTTTGATGCTGTATCTGCTGCTTCTTCTTCCATTCCTCCAGGATATAAAAAGGAGAAGCAAAACAAAATGATCCCAGGATGCTTTCCCATGGAAGAGCCCCCTGACCAAAACCCCAATGTCAGCAGCCTGCTTGGGCAGAAGCCAGGGCTCCTGCAGCAGTTGAAGCTCTGGGAAAGCAGCTTTTACAATGAACAAGTCTCGCTGGTGCTCAGCACAGAGCTGTCAACAGTGTCTCCTTGAGACAGACAGAAGGGAGGAGGGAAGAGTAGATACAGCTATACTACTATCGATTGCATTAATTCTGCCCCGTGATTAGGATTTAGGTAGCCTGAGAGCACTTTCCTCAAAGGCCAGATAGATTTAATTCAGACAGTACAAGTCTGTGCTTTCAATTGGCACTTTACATCAAAATAATTCCAGCGTACACAACTCTCTTGATCAGTGGTTCTCAAGACGGGTGACTTTGCCCCCCAGGGGTCATTTGGCAATGTCTGGAAACATTTCTGTTATCACAACTGCTATTGGCATGTGGTGGCTAGAGCCCGGGGATAAATTGCTACAATGCACTAAACTCTTAAATTCCTACAATGCACAGACACCCCTCTACAACCAGGAATTACCTAGCCCTAACGGCAATATTGCCAAGGTTGAGAAACTCTGCCCTGGAGGATGGAATGAAAATTAAAGTTTCTACTTTTTCCTAGAAGTCATTTTTTTTTTTCGGTTTTTAAAACTCTGCAAGAGAATGTCCCAGCATTTGAACTCTTCTTTCTGTCATCCTACCCTGTACACCAGTACCTAAACCAGCTGCTCAAACAAAAAAGACTAGCCAATAAGCACCACTGGCAGAAATCGGATATTTTGAATATATGCTTCAACTTCTTTCTCTAGATTCTTCTCCAATGAACCCACCAACAAACATGGTAGATGCCTACCTCATGTTCCATGCAGTGCTTGCTACAGTAGAGAGTATAAAGAGATCTAGCCAGGAGTTAGAGTCAAAATAGAAAGAGAAACACACGGAAAATTAAAATACAGTATAGAAAACATTAACAAGAAAATCTAATTAAACATTCATTTAGCTAAATATTAAAATTAGCAAGTTAATATTTATGTTATATGTCACCATTTTAAGGAAATGAAAAGTTTAGTGACAAGTAACAAGTTTAATAACTGCTTATGAATTTGCTTTGGGGGGGGTATTAAACCAGTGAATGCCTGACAGGATTATTTGTAATTTTCAAATTCAATAAATAGGATTTTTTCAAAGCTACTAGAAGGCCACCGAGAGATTGAATTGGCCCAGGTTTACCTAAAAGCAAAGTGATAGTTCCAGGACAATACTCAGAAAAGGAATTTATCAAACTTAGGGTAAATTGACACGTCATTCTTCAAAAAATTAAAGATCTGTAATTATACTAGAAAATACTGTCGAAATGGGTGACAAAAGGGAAGTCTTTCACTGTAGAAATACAACCCCTCTTTTTAGCTTAATTTTGCTCAAAATGAAAAAGAAACATTAAAATCATCTGAATTTAAAATAGTGAAAGAACTCAAAAGTAAAAATTAGACCAAAAGGAGAAAATCCATTTGAGTGAAAAAGAATTTCGCATGGCCTAACAAACGTATTGAACATACTAAACACTTGCCTAGACAGCATTTAGCAATTTGCACCTGACTCCTTGCTTGCATTACTAAACCTAGACCTTACAATTGCTCAACACGGGCAAAGGAAGGATTTTACAGCAGGTCGAGCTTCAGTCAGGTGAAATGAAGCTGCAGGCTTCCCTTGGAAAAGGCTCTGACTCAGCAAAGCCAAGCCCGGCTGCCCAAGAGAAGACCCGGCTCCTCGGATGGCAGGTTGTAGAATTGGAAGAGAGAATGGTTTGTGGCTTCCCCTTTGCTTCGACACTGGCAGTTAAGTGCAAGATTATAAGCCAAATCCAAGAAGTTCTAGGAGCCATGCAACAGTGTTGGAGTGAAGAAAGGGTTTTTTCCATCTACCATTCGTGTTTCCCCATCTATCGGGCAGGAGAAGAATAAAGTCTTGAGATGGCAGATCTGTGGGGAGGAAGCCCTTTGCCCTCCGTCAGCTCCCATCCTTTTGTCGACTTGTCTGCAGCTGATTCAGGTTGGAAGGGTCAGCTTTACATTTTGCGTCCCTGCCCCAGTGGCGTCTCCCAGGTGCATGTCAGCATGTCAGTGCTGCCTGGCCCAAAGTCACTTCTTGTTTGCACAGTTATACTGTACTTGAAAACAGGAACAACACCTGGCATGACAGCAAACACTTACAGTAGCAGAACTCAGCAATTGCCATCTTTCGGCTAGACTGGAAAAAGGAACAGCTACAAAAGAGGCTGGACATCTGGTATACCACGGGTCTGCAGAGGACTACCCCAGACAGCACCAGTCTTGCAAAGAAGACTGCTGTCACAAGAGGTTAGGAACTCAGGAACTCGTCAGCTTTATCAGACCATATCTCACAGGAGTGAGCAAATTCAAATAAGAGTAGTAGAGTTCAAGTTAAAAAAAATTATATAGAGAGGACTAGCAGACATTTTCTTTGACTTTGAAACAAAACAAATACACATATATACGCATATATAGTCCTTTTTAAAATTTGACAATTATAAAAATAACTACAAAAAAATTACGTTTTGATTTTTTGAAGGTACTTACAGCTAGCTGACTTCTAAGACTGCAAGAGTTTATTTATTTATTTTTGAGGAAGATTAGCCCTGAGCTAACATCTGCTTTTTTGCTGAGGTCACATCCGTGCCCATCTTCCTCTATTTTATATGTGGGATGCCTGCCACAGCATGGCTTGCCAAGAGGTGCCATGACCGCATCCGGGATTTGAACCGGCAAACCCCGGGCCACCAAAGCGGAACATGTGAACTTAACTGCTGCACCACCAGGCCAGCCCCTGCAAGAGTTTAATAGCAATAAAATAAATAAATATTAACTAGTTATATAAATATTCCATGACCAAATGGGTATCCTTCATTGGCTGGAACCCAGAGGAGATCCCAACTTTGTGAAGGCACGGCCTAGGAAGAGTTCATGGAAGAAGCTGGAGTTGAGCTGAGTTTGAAAAACTGACAGCAAAAAATTACCCGTTTCATTGTTTTTTATTGATCATGATATTGTCAAAAGCCACCAGCATTTCCATCCTACCGTAGAGAGTTTGGCAAAGTCTTTGGCCTCAGATTTCCCATGTATGCCGTGTCAGCTTGTTTTTGGTTCATTTTGGTTTTAGCTGTGGGGAGACATTTGTACTGTTGACGCTCCTATCTGGTCCATTTTGGTACCAACAGCAGCATGCTTCGCCAAAATCACCTATTAGGTACAAAGGGCACAGGTGCCGGCCTTAAAAAGACCTTTAACTAGTTACCTTTCCACTTACCAAAATTTTATATCCTGTAGATCAGTTAATCTGCACAGAGAAGAGGGAAATGCTCTGACCCACATAGAGAATCAGATATGGAAACCCCGATCTCCTCAAGTCGAACCTCTAACCCCCAAAGCCAACCAGCTACCACCTCCGGACCACTATTACCCCTTGTTTAAGACTGATAAATATCATGATATTCCTTGTAACATATCAAATGTGCTAACTAGAGAGTGCACTGTGTTTTTCTCTGGAAGGACTCTAGATATGCGACCTAAAAACACTAGACTGTCGGTCCCAGAGTCAAGATTATTACACAACCACAGAGACAAGTAGTCTACTTCAACCTACATAGAAGCATAAGAGTCTTAGAAAAGGAAGCCACTGGAGAGGCCATTGAACCACCCTCTATGGAATATATGAATTCTCTTTACAACATCCCAAATTAGCGGCCTGACAGTCCACTAGATGCAATGATGGGGACCTCATAACGTCACAGTGTAACCTGTTCTATATGTAGACAGTGCTGATATTTATAAAGATTTCTATTGTCAAGCTGAAACACACCTCCCTGATAGTTCTTCTTCTTAATCATAGTTTTGGTCTCTGGACACCCTCAGGGTCCTGGGCTTCAGGTGGAAGTTCTGGCGACAGGATCTCCATGTACTGCTACACCTGCTATCAATACATGTCCACTGGGAACAAGGAGTTTCTTTGGATCCCAGTCCTACCGGGAGCAAACTCTTGTTGAAACCTGTAAAGAATTACTCTTCAAAGCAAATCAGAGTCAGTTACAACTTATAAGCAATAGTTTGTTTAGCGATAAGAACAAAGATGAGTGCGGGCAACAGCATTTAAAAAAAGAAGAAAAAATAGACTGATTACATATAATCACATATGTTGAACTATTTCTACCCTAGATATAATCTTAATATAATGACTATTGTTACAAGAGATAAAGATAATAATAATCATAATAATTTTATTTATAATCCATTTTCCAGCCAATGTGCTTGGGGCATTGCATGATCATATACAAGGATTAAATCACTATTAAAAACATCAAACAAGGGGCCGGCCCAGTAGCATAGTAAAGTTTCTGTGCTCCGCTTCGGCAGCCCGGGGTTCACAGGTTCATATCCTGGGCATGGACCTACATGCTGCTTGTCAAGCCAGGCTGTGGTGGCATCCCACATACAAAGTGGAGGAAGATTGGCAACAGATGTTAGCACAGGGACAATCTTCCTCACCAAAAAAAAAAAGAACAAAAAAACGAATAAAACACAAGCTATTCTTCAAATATAAAATTAAGTAATGCTAAAAGAATAAGGGACTAACAGTAGAAGCACAGAAAAATGATATTAGCTAATAGGAAAATCACAGAATGATCTTTTCTCATGCTTTTTCCACTCTAGCTACTCTGAAAAAGATATTTTAAATTCTTTTGACCATGTCTTCTAGTGTATTTCTTTCCTAAGAATCTGCTTCTTCTCTGGTTCCCATTCACTATATTAAATTTTCTCTCCTTCCTGAGATCAAGATCTGGTTTTTATGTCCGTCCAATCAAATTTGCATGACAACTGGGTCTTTCTAAAAAACAAACAAAAACGGAAGAGTGATCAAGCCATTTCTTTAATATTGAAGTTTTCTTGTGCTCATTATGTATTTTGGCTACATAACTAACAACACTGAAAAAAGAAAACATGGTCAATGCCTGAGCGTAAAGCCCATACAACTGTAACTTCCAACCTTTTAGCCATCGTGATGTCCTTTCACCCTGCATTTTGCAATAACCACTAACTCACTCCTTCCTCCCTTCGAAAAGGATGAGGATGGTGTGAAAAACACTGTTGGTTACCTACACCACAACCATTTCCTTCCCCCCCACCTTTCTTCCTTGCTAACAGAACACTATTTTTGTTCAAGTATCAAGTGTTGTGGAACCTGGTCCCCTCCCCAGCTCCAGCAAGAAAAGTGTTGAATCTAAGACACCAACATCAATTCCACTTCCCCTTTGCCAGCAGCATGCTTGCACCCAGGTATGAAACGCAACTCTGGCCAAGAGACATAAGAGAAAGTCTGAGAGGAGCTTTCCAGGAGACGTCTTCCTCCCCGACATACCCCAGACTATGTGTAGATGTGAACTTTAGAACCAGAGCAGCTCTCCTGGGACCATGAGTTGCAGAACCACAGGACCGAGCTAACACACGGGTTCAATGGAATGAAAGGAAGGAAAGATACTGGGACCCTGAGGAATTTATCAAGCCAAACCTGCAACCAGCCTACAGTGCATCTCTTGTTATATAAGAGAATTTTTCTTCCTTGTTTAAATCAGTTTGATTGAGCATTCTTACACTTGCAGCTAAAAGCATCCTAACCAACTCAAAAGGCATCTCTTTTTATATCATTGAAATGAATGACATGCTTTGGAGATTCATCTCTTTAGGAACCGAAAGCACCTGGACTCTTTTAAGCCAATTTGAATATCACTCAGGTAACATTTGAGTGCCTACTATCCACCAAGCACATTAACATACATTATATTTTTTAATTCCTATAATTCCATGTAAGATAGGTATCATTCCCTTTAATAGATAAGGAGAACCAGAGAGATCAAGTGATTTGCTTAAGATCATACAATTTGGAAGTATTAAAGCCAGGATTTGAAGTTAGATTTTTCTGAGCTGAAGTCCAGATCTCTTTCCACTGGACCATGCAACATTTGCTGGATTCTTATTCTTAGCTATGTTCCCAGACTGGCTATTGACAATGATCTTAATCTACTTTAGGTTACTGTTGACTGTCTGTGAAGTCATATTGAAACCTTGGTGGAAATACTTATATGAAGTTTTTTACTTAGTAGAGTCTCGAAAAAAAGAATCTAGTTCAGCAGCATGTTTGATGAACTGTATGGTTCTATAAGAATATGGGTTCAGGAGCCGGCCGGTGGCATGGCAGTTAAGTTTGCACATTCCACTTCAGCGGCCCAGGCTTCACTGGTTCAGATCCCAGGTGTGGACCTAGCACTGCTTGCCAAGCCATGCCGTGGGAGGCTTATAAAACCACATATAAAATAGAGGAAGATGGGCACAGATGTTAGCTTAGGGCCAATCTTTCTCAGCAAAAAGTGGAGGATTGGCGGCAGATGTTAGCTCAGGGCTGATCTTCGTCAAAAACAAAAAAAAAGAATTGGGGTTCAATTTTTAATGACAAAAGCCAAAAATATGCTGCCCACAGTTGATACATTTTTCATTAACCAATAAAATTTAAAAGATAACTAAAGAATGTGAGAGTTGTTCAGTCAGTTTTTTTTCCTTCTTGGCTGATAATTTTTAGGCTCGCACGTTGGTCTTTATCCCGTGGCATAACTCTAGTGAAAAGGAATCACTGGATCCTTTGATAAGCAAATATGCTGTGCTACTCAATAAATAAAAACATTTTAAAATTTTTCACTAGTTTAGCTTAAGTGTTTTTTGGTTTGTTGACTTTGGGATGGCACAAAATTGATTTATATTCATTTATTCATTCAACGAATATTTATTGAGTATCTAGGGACTTTACTAGGTACTGAGGATGCTGAGGGTCAGTCAACAACATGGAGACAATCCCTGCTGTCATGAAGTTTCTATGATTCTAAAGTAAGTAGACAATGAACAAGTAGGCAAATAAATAATGGTTTCAGATGGGAACGACACAATTAAGAAAACAAAACAGGAGAAAGAAGGACCAACATTATCTAGGGTGATTTGGAAAGACTCCTCACTTCAAAAAAGCTGAGATTTGAACTGTAACACATTTGGAGCAGTTGCCTCTGAAGATAGAGAAGAAAAAACGTGTGACTCAGAGGGAACAAGAACATGTTTTGGAATGAGTGTTGGCTGTCGTTAGTCCTTAACTCCAGCCTGCTCTATCCTGCTGCTCCTCCACACGTCCACTAGATGTCTAAGATATTTCAAACTTCTCGTGTCAGAACCTGAACTCCTTGCTTCTACTCCCCTACCCCAAAATCTGCTCCTCTGCAATCGCTCGTATCCCAGATCATGGCAACTCCATTCTTGCTCGGGCTAAAACTCTGGGAGTCATCCCTGAGGCCTCTCTTTCTCTCACCCACCTCATGTAATCAAGCAGGAAACCATGACTCTACTTTGCTAGTGAGTCCAGAATGGGATCTCTCTCACCACCTCCAGTGCAAACAACTGTTATCTCTAACCCAGATTGTCACAAAGGGCGAGGCTGAAGTAAGGTCCACTCATAGGATACAAAATTTAAGGAGGTACTTAGGTTCAGGGTCACTTACACGGCCCTGAGTGAGCACCTCCTTAAATTTTGCACCCTAGGGGCCCATCTTACTTCACCCTAGCCCTGGCACTGTTATTGCAATAACCTCAGAACTCTGCCCCTCTACAGTCTATTCTCAACACAGCAATTAGAGGGACTCTCTTTAAATGTAAAGCAAATCATATCGCTCTCCTGTTCAATACCCTTCCATAGTTGCCCATCTCACAAAGAGCAAATGCTAAGATCCTTACCAGAGCCTACACTTATTTCTTTCCAGGCCACTGATTCCTGAACACAACCGACACACGTTCCAACCTTAGGACCTGTGGCCTACCAGGAACCACCCTGCTGCCTGCCTCAAGACCCTCCCCTTGGCACCTTGAGCCCCCTTACCTAACTCAGCTTTTTCTTTTTTTCCATAACACTTATCATTTTCTCTGAACTTGTAGGCCATCATAGGAATTTGGAGATTTAAACTAAGTAGGTCATTGTGCTTACTATCTTTGGTGGGTTTGAAACAGCGAAATGATGTAATCTGATTTATACTTTAAAGTCATTTGCCTGTTATGTGGGGATGGATGAAAGAGAAAAGTGGATGTTGGGGAGATTAGTACTTAGTCTAAGCAATATATAATGTACTTGGAAAAGATGATAGCAGGAAAAGTTAGGAGAAATGGATGGATATTTAAAAGTTGAGCCTTAAAGAGAGGAATGTTGATATGATAAAAAATGGCAGAAAGTTTGTGGAGTGCAGGGGTAGACAAGTTTTGAAAGAAGGTGGAGCAAAATATTTGTTTTTAAAATGTAAATTTTGAGATGCCTTTAAGATATCCTAGTAGACACGTATAAGAAGGCCGTTGAAGAAGCCTAGTGCACAGGGGAGAGGCCAAAGCTGGAGATAAGAAGGGCTGAGTCATAGCGTATGGTACCGTAGGCCTAGATGAGATCACCTAAGAAAATGTACACACGGAGAAGAGAGACGAAGAGGGCGCAGGACTGAAGGTCAGAAACGGAAATGTCAACATCTGGAAATCTTTCCTCATGGAGGTGTACCTCTCCTTGAAATCTTTGGATTTCACCTATTTTCAGACATCTGCATTTCTCCAGCATCCTTCTGTGTATTTGCAGTCATTTTTTATTTCCTTCCTTGACCATTATTTCCTGCAAAGCATTTGCTGATCCTCAGACTTGGCTTTCCATACCTAAAACCATTTTCAAAAGTCTTCAAACTCAGTCAATTTGTTACGATATATAGATTTTAAAAATTACGTAAATTAAAATAGGTTTTATTTCCTAAACTCAAAGTTATTTTTTATCTATTTTGCTTTCTGATTGTATACAGTGGTATTTGCACAGGGAGAGATGAAGACAATCATCACCAGTTAACACTTTCCAAAAATATCCTGGGTGCTTGGTATTTCACGGGCACACAGTCTGTATTTTAACCTCACATCACGGAGGTGGCCCAGGATCCTATTCTTTGAACAACCAAACAGTGTTTTGGTGACCTTTGAGTAGTTTGTTTTAAACCAAGAGTAGGGAGATGGAGGTGGGAAGGAAGGTGTGGGACTCTAAGGGGAAGATGGAATGGTTAACTGAGGATACCCCTAGAGACTCTTTCTAATGACTTGACCTAACTCTCTGGATGAGGTCACCCATCCTAGCTAGAACATGGAAATCATGGTTTGAAACTGAATCACAGGCTAAGAAATTATATTTCACTTTATCCATTAAACATACCACTCACAGCAACTATTGCCGGTCAAGCCTAAAACTCTGCCCTAAACACAGTTCTAAGCCCCTGAACCCAAATACTGTATCTCTAGGGACGACCCATGGTGGACAGCCTCCTGTCTAGTTGCGTGCCTCCCACAGCTAATAGTAGGTCATCCGCTTCTAAAGGGTCTTTCCACTGTTTGTTTTCTCTTGCTCTTATCACAGAGGCGAATGGTATTAGATATGTTTCTTTTTAGCAAGTATGAGGTAAGCAGAGGTCAACCCAGTGTCAAACAGAGATGTAGAAAAGCAGATATAGTTACAGTGCAAACCCGCCAGCCTAAAGTAAAAACAAAAGAATTCTTTGAGCGACACTTCAAAACCAATTGAAACCATAGTGATGATCTGTGAGCCACTTTCTCGACAGAAGTCAGGCCAAACCATGCTTAAGGGCTCTTCTGTACTCAGCTGACAGAGGTAAACAGACGACCACTTCATGCCCCTATCTCAAACCCAGTTAGGGGTGTCATTCCAGTACCTTCTTCACGAAGCAATTAAATTGGAGAGAGATTGGAAAGAAAACTCTACGGTGTCCACTCTTTAATCCTCTGTTGCTGGATCTATTCCAATCCCTAAGGTGAAAGAAAGGCAGCCCTCATCTTCAGAGCTACTATTTACTCAAGGCAAGAGAGGAATGAAGGAACATAGGTATGTTGCTATGCTTTTATCTCTTCAACTATAAGCTTCAAGGTGGCACTTACCTGACCTTTCTTATCGTCATTCAATTTCCAGGGTTCTGCACAGAGTAAGAATTCAATAAATATTCCTGGAATAAATTCCCTGTCTGTTAAGTCTCAGCATCTCAAAGTCCTTGTATTTTCAAATTACAGTTAACAAGTCACCTAGACCCAAAAGAATCTCTCATTTTATTCTCATTCTGCTTTCCACACCACTTTCTTTTGGCTAAACCTAGTTTCACTAATTATCCTTTTTCTTTCTTCCATTTTTTTCACAAGCCCTAAATCCTTTAAATGGTCCTTTTGCCCCCCTTAAGACCCCAACGTGCTCATTTCGTCTTTTTGCCCACCCACCATCTTTTCCCCTGATGATTCTTCCTCCTCTGTCATATATTTTGCTTTGCTGTCACCCTCACTGCCTGTCTTCATGTCCCTGCTTCTTTGTCTTAGCAAGGTGACCTGTGAAGAAATCAAATCATCCATCAGCCTTTGAGTCATAACATGATAAAAAGTGCTGCATTAGGTACTCTAAGAAACAGTGTAATCCAACAACTGCTCAGGGGCTCTTTCCATTCTGTTTCAAGTTTTTACTGGTCTACAACACTTTAGCACCAACAGCACTCACTCCCCGTGCTCTAAGAATTTGCTAAACTCAATGTTGACAGACTGAATTACAGCTTCACTTGATACAATCAGCATGATGTGTTCTTTACTTCTCTGTTGCAATAAATGGATGAAAATCCGTAAACAAAATTAACTGAATTATTTTCTAGATACTTTTTATAAACCTCTAGACATTTCAGATAGCTTACTGCTTGAGTTGAGTGATGCTGGTCCAATCAAAAGAGCATTAACCAGCTGTGTAACTTTGGGCACATCAGTTAATATCCTGGGTCCTAAGTAGTAGATATAAAGAAAGTCATGATAACAATATTTTCACCTGAGACTCCTATTTGTCTTTCTAATTTGTCCCTAAGTTAAATCACTTCCAAGACGAAAGCCTGTTTGATAAGATGCCTGCAAATCCAACCTAATTTCATGGCCCATAAATGTTGACTAAATCGATAAACCCCAATGTCTCATTATTTTTGTGCAGATCAAAAGCACTAAGAAATGTAGAAACCCCTTGTAATCTATAAAACAATAAGCAAATGTAATGGGTTATTATTAAGGGACACTAAGATCTTAGAGTTTGCCAGAAGGATAAGAGGAGAAAGGCCTTCTAAAGAAGAAGCAGAGAAGTATCTGTTCTGGCAGGCACTGTGTGATTCTCTTTATATACATGTATGCAATTTAATTTCCACAAACTCATGACTGTTTTCATTATTGTCAGTGCCAGTCAAGTTACTCAGATAGGTAATTTGTCTAGGTGTCTACAAAGAATCAGTGGCAGAGCCTGGACTCCAACTCACTTCTTTAGACCTTCCCTCCGATGCTCTGTCAGTCTATTCTACTGTCACTCAGTCATGGCACCACCTCATTCATTGCCACATGAGAAACCTAGGAGGAGGTACTCTGCCACAGCCTTCAGTGTGGTCTTCCTTCTATTTTTGCTCATCTCCAAGGAATATTTTTTAAATTATTTTCGTATGAATTAGATGGGGTTGGTCACCAATGTAAAACACTCCAGACTTCCCAATGCATTTAGAATAAATTCCAGCTCCTTCACCTGGCCCACGAGGCCCCTCCTGGATGCCCCGCTTTGCTTCTCCAGGCCCCTTTTGCACTCTCCTCCTCCACCCCTTGTTCTCTATGATCAGGCCACCCTTGCTCTGTTTCAGGTCCCAAATGCCCCAAAGCCTTTACTGGTCTGGGCGCTTGGAATGCCCTTTCTCCTTTCCTTGGTTTGCTGACCTCATTCTTGAGATTTCAACTGAAATGTCACTTCCTTAGGGACTTTTCCTGATTATCTAAATCTGAAGTATGCCCTGCCTCTCCACACCCTATAATTTTCTCCATAGCACCCTATTCTTTTCCTTCATAGGACTTTTCACAATTTTTAATTATATATCTGGATACAGTGTTATGCCAATTTCCACCACTACACTGTAGCAATATGAAGGACAAGGGACTCACGTCTTTTATTCTCCACCGAACGTCCATTACACACCACCAAACACAGCACATAGTACACGCTCAAGCAATGTTTGCTAAGCAAGGTTTAAAATAATTTAAGTTAAAAAATAAATTTTAAATAAAAATATTTAAATGTTTACATATTAAGGAATCTAGATGGTTGTTATAAACCCAAAGAAATGAGTTACCTAAAATTTTATCCTTCATTGATTTATACAAAGTGTTAACTGAGCACCTATTTAAGGATCTGACTCCTGCCCTCCAAAAGCTTTATTCTACCATTTGGATCAGATCCTCTTTCAATATGCGTATGTGTCTTGAGCTCACAATCCCATTTAGGAGATTTTGTTTTCTTTCTCAGTGTCCTTCACGCTGAGGGAGTTACATGAGTAATTTCCTAAATCAAATGAGGATTTCAAGATGGGTGGGGAATTAAACTCTACCCCTTCTCTGAAATTCTACTTCTCCACTCGTGATTAGTCGAACACGCCTACCAGGAGAATTGGAATCATGGTAATAGAATTTTGGAGTACAGAAGAAATCTTTTGAGTCCAATCATGATAAAACTCACTGGACTATATGACCAGGGATGAAAAAAAATCAGGCTAGGAGAGAAAGAAAGTCATGACAGAAAGCCTGAAAGAAATAAAATATGCCCCGCTTGTGTCTCTTCTGTCCCATTCTGAATTGTGTTTCACAAGAATTATTTTGAAACTGGGGGACGTAAGCAGGAAATTCATGACTGCCCTAGGTTGGTCAGAGGTTAAAGTACGAATATAGTAGACGTGAGTCAAAGGCTGCAATGAAGAGATTCAGGACAAAATCAACACTTCAAGATTTCTGGGTCTGGACCACCATTTGCAAGACCCATCCCATTTCATAGATTATCATTCATCCCTCCCTTTATTCAATAACTCCTTTATTCGTGGATTCATTCAAAAATTATTTTACTTAATTCTATACTCACACTTTTCTGAGAAGTATGACAAAAATTAATGTATCTGGCTATTCTAATGGAAATAACTTTCTTAAAATCTTGGAAACCAAAGTTTAAAAAAAAAGTTGTTGGTGAAGGATGTTATCTAGACTTGTTGAGATCATTTCACAACATACACAAATATCAATCATTATGTTGCACACCTAAAACTAATATAACGTTATATATCTCAAAAGAAGAAAAGTTGAGTAAATCCCCAAGTGAATGTCCATTTACCTCTGGCTCAGCCCTGTGTCTGATCAGCTTTAGAACCCTCTCTCACAGGAGACCTGTTGTACCCAGATTTTAGACCTGGGGAAGTGGAATATTTAACTCAATTATTACTGTGAGAGCAGAGATAAGAAATTCCCCTCCTTGCTCAGGAGACAAACACCTTCAGGCACTCACCTCTCAGGGGCCAACATGCTCTTCAGCTGGAATTCACAGGCACCCACCCACAATGGCTCCAGCAGGCCTGTTTGTCTTAAGGATTCTGTTTGTAAACTCAGCCTTCCTTGAAAGAACACACAGTCTTCATTTACATGAGCCTTTGCCTGGCATTTATTTGCAGGACCGCAGGACAAACAAACATCACACAGGGAAAGAAGGAAAAAAAGATAAAGCTCCTTATATGATCCCCCAAGATTTGGCCCCATTTTGACAGAAAATTGCATCCTCCCACCTTGTCTCCTCTGCCAGATGCAAACACATGCCGTGTTCTAACCCCAGGATTGGGGTTAGATCTTAGGTTTAGATGGAAGATCTAAACTGATAGCATTGGCTGCGTCTGCCTCTGGGGCAGCTTAGAAGAGGTACTGGTGGGTTGTTAAATCGTTGACAATTTTACTACCAACTGTGCTATTGACTAAACAAGGAGTAATTGCTACAGCTACTTCTAGTTAAAGTTGTTAAAAATCACCCCGTCTTTTAGTTGCAGCTATCATTGTTAAGGGTGGGGCTTTGAGCTTTAAATTAATACATGCCATTCTAGAAATTAAAAATCACCTCAGAGCAAAGAGTGAGTACTTCACAAATAGAAACAATTCCTGAAGCTAGAGTAATGACCTAATGCTTTGCCTCAAGTCGTACAGCGCCAAAATCTTTGTTCTGGAAAAGACCATAGAAATGATCTACTCCAAGCCTTGATGTTATAAATGAGCAAACTGAAACTCAGAGAAGCAATAAACCCCCAAGGCCACGCAGCTTGTGAGTGGCAGGACTGGCTTTCCTAGCTCTTTCCCGGGGCTGAGTGAACACGGCCTTAATTTAAGATCAGGATACGGTTCTAATATATTCAAGAGTACATATAGAGATGATGTTTGCGATCAGGATTGTCCCAGACATCCTAGGTCACCAAAACCAGGCCTTACACTGTGCTCCACAGTGACTCTGAGCCAAGCCCAGAACAGAAATCCCCTTCAGGAAGCTCCTTCTCCTGTTGGACACACAGCTGTGTTCCACGGCCAGACTCTCTTCTCACACAACACACTGATCCCTGATCCTGTTCTTGCTCCTCAGCCACATAGCAATCCCAGATCTAATCTTGGTTCGGATCTTGCTTCACCGCCTTTGCCATAAGCCTTCCCACATGAAGAAAAAGGCACGTCCGCTGTCTCTATGATTCTTATTCTTGAGTCCACTGCCCTCAAAAAACTGGATTACAAAAGCTAATAAACAGCAGGAAGGTACCCCTGTGTACTGCATCTATACACATGTTTGTCACATCAGAATGCTTGACCCAGAGGAAACAATGATTCCATCATTGTAACTGTAATGCTTGGCAGCATTTTCACCTGATCAGCACATAGGACTAGTAAAGAGGTCCGTGTATTTTATTAGCTTCCTTGACTATCTAAATGCCTCTGTCTCTTCCATGAAGGGCTCCTCGTTTCTATAAAAATAGTTCCTATCTTTCTTTCCTGAGTAAGAGATTTGGTAACAGGTCATGATGAATGAGCAAAATTTGGGTAAGGATTGGATATTTACTTTAGGTGTATCTGGTTTAAAATAAATTGATTAACTTTACAATGAGGAGAGGAAGAAAGGTTAAAACATTTTGGACCAATGAACACATCAGATTACCAGGTGGTATTCAAGGTATGTTCCCTTGGGTTTCTCAGATTGATATGTTTTTGTGTAAATTATGGAATTTATTTATTGCACGTCTATGTAATCAATTCCATGGAGGATTAGTACAAACTTCTCTGATTATTGGGAGAGAGGGAGAATTAAAAATCACACTGATTCAGGAGTTACTCAGTTTTCCTTGGGTTTCTTCCATGTATAGATGTTATTAAACTTTGATTTTCTCCTGTTAAAAAAAAAAAGAATCACACTGATTCAGCATTTTCCAAAGTGTGCTCCAAGGTATATTAATGAAGAGACAAATAATTTGGGTAGATACTGGATTAAATAAAATAAATGTGTTTCTTAATTATTCTTCTCAGAGCCTCTATTATGTTAATGCCATCTGAGTCCCCAAGAGATGGATCAATACACACCATTTCCCCGCCTTAGTTGGCCATGTCTTTCTTTTTCAGGGAATATATCATGGGACTAATGCTCTTCAGATTAATATTAATAATAATAACAATGATGACCATATTTGAGTTGTCTCTCTTTACCAGGCATTGTACTAAACTCACCACATTGCATCTCATTTAACCTTTCCAATGACCCTAGGTCACAGGTCCTTTTATATCCCCATTTTACAGAAGAAGAAATGGACGCTCAGAGAAATTCAAAAGCGAGTGTAAAGTCACCCAGCTGGCAAGTTGCAGAACCAGAATTCAAGTTATTCTGACTCCAGAATTTAGACTCTTGACCACTCCATTATATATCTGTCCTCATGAATCCAATGAGGAAAATAACCCCGGCCTCTGCTAATACTTGCTGATCTTGGATGAGAACAACTACTTTGAGAGAGAGACAGAGACAGAGGGAGAGAGAGGTGAGGGAAAGGAGAGAAAGGAGAGGAGGAGACATCCTTTGGCTCAGATGAGACCAAAGTGACTAGAGAGGTATTAAGGTTATTTTGAGAGAGTGAAAACCCGGACAAGACAATTTCTTTCCCATTGGTAGGACGGGAAAAAAAAATAGGTTTTTGGTTTTGACAGGTAAACACTAAATTAATCTTTTTTCAACAAGGTGCAAAGAAAAGGCAGAGGGTTGTTTTATTTTGTGCAAACATTGTCAAGGTGACCAGGGTGACATCCCAGCCACAAAACTAGTACAAACCACAGGTAGCCGAGGGAAACGCAGGCAGCTCAAAAGGTAGATTCCAAAGTGAAACTAAAAATGTGAAAAATACACTAGAGAGGGGGAAGTCTCTGTCACAGATGAAAAATAATGTCATCAAAAAAAGTTTGAACTTCAAATGAAGCAAAAGACTTTTCTAGGACCCACATTCCTATAGGGCCAGCCCCTCCACAACAAACCCACAAATGAAACTGCCGACAAAATGGAAAGAAAACGGCCTAGTACAATTTAATTGAGTTTCCTGGAGGAACAGGTTGAAATCAACCAACTCTTGCATACTCTGGGAAGGACTTTGAATCTCGAATGCCCAGTGGAAAAAGAAGAGAGAGCAAGTCTTCCTGAGCGTTTTAAGATCACTGGCGTTTCTTTAAAGCTTTGGAAGTTTCCTCAGGAGCATTCAGAAATTAAAAATAGTGAGTGCTTCCCCTGTCATTTTTTTTCCTCCTTATTTAAATTAATTCTATCATTCACCAAAAGTTCAGAATCCCTGGCCAAGAAAATAAATTGAGTTAGGATGTCCTTTAAATGACCGGGATGGACAAGGAAGGAGGGAACCTCCCAAGGACAAAGCCCAGAGGAATCCCTGAGAACAAGTGCCTCTCCCCTCCTCATCTCCCCTCCCCCTCCCCTTTATTGCCCTTTGATGGAGTACAGCTGGCCTCCTGGATGGCAGGGAAGACCCAACTGCTTGAGGCTCCTGAAGGACAAGGCCAGGGGTCATCTGTGATATGAGTATAGTATCTAAAAGGGATTTTCTGCCTGCTGAGTTCATGGGGAAAAGCCCATATTATTTCTCATGGCTGCAGTCCATGCTTCAGGGAGCCCGGAGAAAGACGAAAGTTCTTAACCACGAATGGCCAGGAAAACCAAGAAAAGGTAACTCCAGAGTGACCATTTCCCACAGACAGACAGGCAGCTGGCCGTGCCTGGAGAATGCGCGCTTGGAGACCGACTAAATTAGACAGCCTGGTGTGGATTTTGAGGGTAGGCAGGACTGGGGTTTCTAGAGAAACTTTGGATGCTCTGTCTAAACATGTATCCATTACAGGACCAATTTGGTGGGTCCCAAGGTGTCTCAGCTTAAATCAGAAAAGGAGCCCTAAACTTCCAACTTTTTAGACTTTAAGTATAGGCCTCCAAAAATCCATCCCAGCTGTGATAGCATCAAGAGAGCAGTGTCCTATTCTGGACCTATACCCCCAAGCATTTGCTGGGACAGAATGAAAAGGCTAATGTTAAATAACACTAACTCAGGGAGGTTTCCACTGTGTTCTGTCATGTTAACAGGCATATCCCCTCATAAATTCAGCTAACATTCACTGAATGTCTGCCTTGAAAGACACGGGGCTAGGTCCCAGAAGATAGAGAAGTAAAGACCCCACACCTTCTGCCCTCCCTTGGGGCTCACAATATAGTCAAGGAGGTGGAGAAGGGTGGTAGCGGAAAGAAAAGGCCTTCAGTGGAAACGTGAAACCTGGATGCAGAAATTCACTAAAAGATTTGCTCATGAATATTGGGCTTTTAGAATGAAATCGCTAGCTTTTGAAAGTTACAAATTTTCCATTCAAGTATAAAGTAAACCCAAAGCTGAAACCCTAAGAAGATCATAATCTGTCAAAATACGTCTATTCTCTTTCTTTTTGGTGTTTCAGACTTCTCATCAAAGAGACATGAGGAGGAGATGAGAGTTCAGTATGAAGACTCTACAAACGGACTCAAAAACCTTTGGATACCTTCTTGAAACAGCCCCAAACTCATATTCTTTTTCTGAAAAGTCACTTGGTCCCATTTTTGAACCTGTAGAGTGATAATAAATTACCCTCGTCACCACCCTCCTCACTAGGATATTGAAAGAATTAATGAGATAGTGTCTGTTAAATGCTTTGAGCTTATTGGAAGGTGTCAAGAAAGAAAAATAAGAAATACTATTATCTTTGAAGCCCTTCTAATCCAATGAGCTTCAGCGAAGCCTAAAAATACCTCCAGTCTCTCTTCAAATCTTTTTCTCCCTAACTTTTAAAGGTTGGCATGACTGATTCATCTACCATTACTAAAAGCAGTCAACAAAATGGAAAAGAAAAGCTTCATGCAAATTGCTCTGTGTTTCTGCACAGGAGGTTATGCAGAGCAAAGAATACAACCTACTTCCTGTCCCCCCTATAGCTCAGGGCCCTATCTGGTTATGTGGCTGTAACTTATCCTCACTCATACAAAAATTATTCATTTTCCACTCTGAGTCAGAACCTTCTGGCCTCCAAATGCACTGACAAAAATGCTTCCACACAAACCATTTTGTGTTTGGGATGTTTTTCCCTTAAGCACATATTTGATCTCCTTTGCTTTGTGTCCCTTCAGAAAGATCGTTCTGCATTTGCTTCTTCTTGATTTGTATATATTTGAATATTGCGCCATTAGAAATGTGGATAATTTTTTCCCCTTGGGTAGATGAGGTATAGATGACCCCCAAGGAATTATAACCTCCTTGGAAGCCAGGATTCACTTGATACTTCCCCTTGATCCTGATTTTCGGCGTGCCATCTGCATTTGTCTATCTTATTGTATTCTCAAAATAGCTTCCCTCTTCGGGGAGATGGTGGGGCATGACGAGACTATCTGATAGTGCTTTTTGAAAGTTCAAGAGTTCCTGGTGTCAATCCTCGGGTTACACTGAGCACTAGGGAAAGATGGGTTTGCCCTTTACATTACCTCTCTCTGTGTGACAAATTCACACCTTTTACACGGGAGGTGAACACTGCTCCAAGATGGTTTCACAACTTAAGGATGTGGAAAATACCCACATCCTATTGTGAACACTGACCAAATGAACTCTTCAACTAAGTTGATCATTCAACAGCAACAAAAAGAACCAACAGTAAGTCAACCAGAAGGCAATATGCTTAAATACCTAGTAAAACACTTCAGAGGAATGAACACACCATCCTTCAAGGCAAAAACATTGCCATTCATACCCCCAGCGGAGCATGAACTTCTATTCTGTCTTATAAGGGCCGTGACATTTATTAAACCATACATGTGTTCTGTACCCTTCAACCAGACCTAGAATCATACCAGCTCCATATATTAAAAAGTATGGCAGTGTTAATAGATCTCAGCCCATGGTTGATCTTCCACAGAAAGAAAAAATAATAATTCCAATTCCCCGAGCCAAATGGTACTTACTGTTCAGGGGGTTTCCAATTTTTTTATCCCCCTCTCTCAAGCTCGGATTGGTTGAGTCTCAGTTTTGTCCATCACTTCCCAGCTCCAGGGAACATGCCCCATCAGTTCTTTTAATCTTTTCCTCCTGCAAGAACTAGCTCAAATACTCTGGGAAGCCATCTCCGATCACCACACAGATTGATTCCTTCTTCTAGAGCATCTCCAAAAGTCATCCCTCACTGGGCACTTAGCATAGATTACTACTCTCCTACTTTATGTGCCATTTCTTCATTCAATCACTGCTCATTGAAATCCCTAACAGGTGCCAGGCACCGTGAGGTGCTGGGAATCAAAGCTGCATAAACACAGACCCTGTCTTGGAGTGGTCCTGAGTCTGTTGGGGTAAACAGCTTGGCTCCTCAGAGTCTGAAAACTCCTGGAGGGCAGAGGTCTTTGTGATTTTTTTTTTTTTTTTTTGGCTTCCCTCTCTGCCTTACTCAGGTAAGTGAGCCCTCAGTTAATAGGGGTTGATTCAAATATGCAACCAAAACATCCAAAGGAGACTTTCCCAAACACTGATGCATGAAAATACCTCATTTTTTGCTAAAAAATTATAACACATAGCAAGATTTAGCCCTCTGAATGAGAATAATACAGGTCGATTCCTTCAGGCATTTTCTAACTACTGTTTACCTGCCTTCTAATTTAGGAATTTTGAAGGGGATTGGAAGGGGCATGCGGGGTGGGGGCTGTTGATACATTTACATAACAAAATATGTTGATAGTAAGAGATTCCAGTCATTCTAAAGAAACCAAAACAAATTTACGAGGATGAGGGGTAGTTTTTCATCTTCCTCTTACCTTTAGCAAACAGCTCAGTCATTCCAAACGTCTTTAGACTGTCCTTTTTTAACACCAGAGGGTATGTTAGCTAAGCAAGTTATTTACCTTGAACGAAAGGCCTACAGAAACACAAAAGAGGGAAGTTGGCCACTGCCCCCAAGACTGCGGAGCAAAAGGCACATTTTCCTGAGGAGGCTGGATGGTTCAGCAGCCCTATGATTCATTCGGGGACCCCGGAATTTATCTCCTCAACAGTCCAAGACAAAGGAGTTCCAGTCACTGCACAGTGACCCACCCTGGATGCCTTTGTGTAGAAGCCCTTCCTTCTTTCTCCATTCCTTCCCCTCCGAGCTCCTCCTGTACTCTCCTGCCACACCTCACCCCGAGAGTAACAAAGCAGGAGACCCAAGCCCCTATTTTTTGACCAGTTTTTATTCCCTCCAAAACAATTTTCCATCAGACAATTTCGGCAAGATAAAAAGAATAAGAAAATAAGAGGGATTGGGGAAAAAAGAATAGAAGGGGTGAGGAGGATCATCATTTTAATTATGAATTAATAGCAGAAACCTCTCGTTGAGAGCCAATATTTGTTAATCAGATTTGGTTCCGAAAAAAATAAAATAAAGTATATAGTCTCTGTTCTCCAAGAGTTGATTGATGAGAGTGAGTTAGTCCCAGCTTAAGGCTGCATCCAGCTTCCAGATAGGAAACCTAACATGACATCCATTTATTCCATAACAACACATGACGCTGGTCATTGGTTTCACTATCCATTTCCACGTAAAAGGAAAAAGAAGAAAGTGGCATCCATAAAGCAATTATTTTCAAGTTGGATTTTTACAAGCAGTTTAACCTAAAAGCTCATACAACTTACGAAGACTTGTTTAGAGTTACAAGGACCCAAATTTCGATACACTTCTGCCATTTATTAGCTGTGTGATCAAGCAAACTACTTCAGTATTCTAAACCTTAGTCTAAAACTTTTGTGTGGATTAAATATGTGCAATAAATATGATTGAACACTTTATATTTAAAGAGAATCAATACAAATCAGAACATATTTACAGCATTTCCAATTAGTCTACAAGAATGCAATGGTTTCATCCATTCTACATTTAGCAAACAAAAATACATGTCTGTTCTGCTTTTGCCTAAATTCTGCTGAAATCTGAACTGGAAACTAAACTCTAAAACCAAAGGTAAGCCACACAGAATACAAATAAAGTACATTTCTAAATAGCTCTGTTTAACTTGGGTGGATGAAGCTTCAAACTTTATATTAAGGCATCTGGAATTCTCCACCCCTGCCCCTGCCCCACCCCAATTCTTTTCCAAACACCAAGAAAACAGAGTGAGTGAAGGAGAGAGCATGAGAATGAAAAATGATATTAAGCTATCTCTGCCTCTCTCTCTGTCCCCCCTCTCTCTGTCTCCCTGTTCTCCCTCTCTCTCCATGTAAACACACATACACACCCTAGATCTGAACCTAGATGGCACGCCTAAAGAATGACAGTTGAATAGATCTGGGCATTCCTGAACCTTAGTCCTAGGTTGACCACAAGCGAGTCCTGGAGGAAGTGGATCATGTCAGGACAAAGTTAAGAAACAGGATTCAGCCCAGAGTGAATTCCAAGAGTCCCAGAGATAACTGGAGCTTCAGTCCACCCAGAGTAACTCCTCAAAGCAAGTCATTCCCCTGAACTCTCCTCTAGAACTGATAGAACACAAGACTAGGCAGTGCCTTCAAGGTATTTTGCAGAAAAGAATAGAGAACACTTCCCAAATTCCTAATTAGTGCAAAAAAGGGAAATGGTTATTTTTCTCAGATCTCTTATTTCTTCTCCACTCCATTTCCAGGCACTGTAAGTCCGCATAGGCTGGCCACCATTGGCTCCTTCAGTAAACGTTTACTGACGACTTATTACGTGTCTTGTGTTGCTCTGCTGGTACTGAAGATACAGGGATTGCCTCAGTGGGTTCATGAATCGAGGAGCCTGAGAATGAAACAGATATTTCTCACGGATCGAAACAAATCTCTGGTTGAGATGTGCATAGAGTACCCTGAGAGCACAAAGGAGGGACAGGAGCACTTACCTCAAGGCAAGAGAGTCAGGGAAGAATTCCCAAAGACTAGGACTCCTGAGGATAATTTTAAAGGAAGAGTAGGAGTTATTCTTACCAAAGCCAGGGATGCAAGTGGGAGGCATGTTGAAAGCACAGAGATAAGAGAAAGATCAGAAGTAGAATACTAGATAATTCCCAGAGATGGAGAGAATTTGAATGGTCAAAGATGGGACTAAAGAAGGAGGCAAGGCCAGGCCAGCTCATAGAAGACTTGTTAAAGAGTTTGGATTATTTCCCGAAAATAATCAGGCTTTAAGCAGCAGAGTAACATAATCAAATTTCAGTTTCAGAAACTACACTCAGATGACAGTGTGAAGAGATTGGAGCTTGGAGGTGAGGAGTGAGGGTGAAGTTAGGCTGCATGCATGAAATGCCTCATTTTTACTCCAAAATTATAACATACACCATGATTAGGCCTCTGAGCGAGAATAATATAAGTCAATTCCCTTAGGTGTTTCTCAACCACTCATTACTTGCTCTCAAATTTAGGGATTTTTTTTTTTTAAAGATTTTATTTTTTTCCTTTTTCTCCCCAAAGCCCCCTGGTACATAGTTGTATATTCTTCATTGTGGGTCCTTCTAGTTGTGGCATGTGGGACGCTGCCTCAGCGTGGTTTGATGAGCAGTGCCATGTCTGCACCCAGGATTAGAACCAACGAAACACCGGGCTGCCTGCAGTGGAGCACGTGAACTTAACCACTCAGGCACGGGGTCAGCCCCTCTAATTTAGGGATTTTTGAAGGCACTGGAATTAACTTGCTGACTGAATGCATGTGGGAAGTCACCGAGAAGTCAAGAGTCATCGTAGATTTCCTCTTGGGAAATTGGATGGATCATGATGCCATTCACCAAGGAAGGAATAGAAAGAGAGAAAGAGAGGGAAGGAATAGAAGGAAGGTGACTTCAGTATGACCTTTTGAATTTGGGATCCTAGAGTATATGAAGGTACGGATATTCAGTTGGCAATTATATAAATATATATATATATATATTTTTATCTAGAACTTGGGAGAGGACTCTAAGCTAGAAATAAAGAGTTAGGATGCATCTCCTCCTCGTGTGAGCTTATGTGGAAATTATGCACAGTGAGAAGAGAAGAAGATGAAGGTTAGAACCTGGGAAACACCAACACTTAGGGCTGATTGGTGGAAGGAGAGTCTACAGAGGATTCCAAGAAGGAGCATCCAGAGAGGAGAGAAAGGCTTCAAGGAAGAGAGAGGCAAACACTGTCAAATGTAGGAGGAAAGTCAAGTAAGACAATGAAAAAAGCCCATTGGATTTAGTAACGTAGGTGACCTAAGGAAGTTAGTTCAAGAGGCCCAGCGTGGGTGGGTGACATTTACCCTTCTATTTCACTGTGACATTTGACACACTGCTGCTGCAGCTCACATCTCTTCTGATGACATGAAATGTAGATCAGGAGCTACTTGGACCCTGCTGTAAATTCTCTTGACTCAGCAGAGGTAGAAAGTCGATTACCGGTGCTCCTCAGAAGGGCTGACCGGATGCATGTAGAGACGTTATACTGGGTGGGCTCAAGATCCTTTAGAAAAACTTACTGATTGTGGCCATGAGCTATATGACCTTAGTATAAAGAGTTTACAAGGAAGGAAAAATGTTCATCTCAGTTAGAATTCCTTCGAATTTCAAAGTTCCTTCAAGAAGTTGGTTTTGAATGCTCTCTCTCCTTAATGGGCTGTGCCTGCACATCGAAAACAAAGTGAGGATCTGGGTGCTTACTCTTTGGCCATGTGGGGTCTTTCAGAAGAATTTGGTGCTCAAAAGCTGAAGCCCCAGTGCACTGTTTTCCTGAACATTCCCAGGTACTGCACAGGAACCACGCCCTGGGGCCACCCTGCGGAGCACCATCTCTTCCCACCCCAGCTGCATGGCGATGGCTACCGAGGGGTCATTGGCTTCACCATGATGTCCCTGGCTGGGCTGCAGGTGGGTGGGCTCAGTGAGTGGCTGACGCAGTGCCGCAAGGTGGTGCTCACCACATCCAAGGCCATCCCGGTGCAGGTGCATGTGGATGGCCAGCCCTGCAACTCACAGCCTCACGCATTTGCATCACCATGCACAACCAGGTCACCAGGGTGCAGAAGGCTGAGTGGTGGCGTGCCTTCCAGGGCTGAGCAGTACCACGTTGAGCAACCGCTGATCCATGTAAGCAGAGTCAGCATGCACGACTATGAGGCCTTGCATTACAAGGAGCCGCTTAGAGTCCTCTGTGTCATTGGGCACTGTGGTGATCCCAGGAGACAGCAACGTAGAGCTTTGTCCACCCACACTGAGAGGCTCCAGCAGGAGCCCAAATGTGCTGAAGCCAAGTCCCCAGTGTGCCAGAAACTGTCCCCCAAGTGGTGCTTCCTGGATGCCACCACTACCACCTCCTTCTACAGGATGAACCAGGCCCAGGAACATCTCAACTGTGTGACTGAGATCTCACTGGATGAGATTTATATCCTAGACCCAGAGCTGCTGGGGGCATTTGCTGGCCTGACCTCCAATCCCCACTTCCGCTCTCCCACCTCATCCTGCTCGCCCATGCCCCAGTCACTGCCAGCGGATGCTACACCCCCTAAAGGTGAAGAGCTGATTGAGGCGGCCAAAAGGAATGACTTCCGTAAGCTCCAGGAGCTGCACCCAGCTGGGAGTGACCTCAGGCACCGCACGGTCAGCACACGCAGCAAAGAAGTGATCCAGTACCTGCTGGACCACCAGTCCCAGAGATGCCTGATGCTGAGGAGGAAAACTGGGAGAGCTGTCTGGACCAGGCGGAGTCCCTGGGCCAGCACACCATCTGCCACAACATCATGGAGGCGGGGATCTCGCTCCTGAAGACAGACCAACAGGTGACACTCCCCAGTAACAGGCTGCGAAGGCTCAGGACATGGAGCTGACCACCTACCTGGAGAACTGACAGTACAACCAGATGATCCAGTGGGAGAACCAGGAGAGGGCTGCGTAGCTGTAAGGCCAAGGCCGGGGCAGCAGAAGAGACAGGGCCGGCCAGAGGTTAAGGCTCCTCCTCACCCAACTCACGGCCACGGAGGGACTCATGCCCCACGGAAGGAGCCCCAGGCTGTCTGCTGAGGAGCCACCCAGACCTTGGGCTGAACTCTGAGGAGCCAGGGGCTCTCACTTGTCCCCCTGAAGCCTTGGCCTGACCCCAAGACACACAGGGGAACAGGAAATTGGATGTGGAGTCTCTGAAAATGGATATTGTGTTAAAAGGAATAAAGGTGTATGGAGTTTCTTGAGCTTTCTTAATGAATAAATAATTAAATGGATGGATTACTTATTGCCAACACCATGATAAATTAGATATATGGGCTAATGCATATGTCAACTTCATTTTTTTAATTGACAAAGTAATTTGTTATATATCAAATATAAAGGTCGCAAAAGAAATGTACTAATTTCTAGCCAGTATCTGGGACATAGAGAACTAATTAGAATACCGTATCAACCAAGTCTCCCACATTAAAAGACACAGAGCTCATTTGTCACTTTCTTGAACATCCCCGTTTCTAGCTATAATCATTAAAGCATTGATAATCTTGCAATTCTTCCATTTCGCTTTTTGACACTGTGATCTTTTACCTCTTTTCCTCTGTGTTGTTTCAACAAATGCTGGCAAGAGAGAATCTATACATAATTAAGACACAATCATTTCACTTCAATTTCATTGACAAAATGTGTTAGACAAGGTTGGGTATCTCACATGCCTTCAAAGTATTTGAAGATACTACTGGTGTGACCCATGGTTACATAGCTTTTCTCCCTCTTATGAAGAAAATACCCTAAAACACCCTAAAAGACAATCCTAATCCTAGGAAAGAAATATTTCCAGCACAGTCTAAAATAGCACTGTCCAGTAGAAACATAACGGGAAACTTACATGTAATTTTAAATTTTCTAATTTGGGAATCAAAAGATAGGAAAAATAATACCTCTCAGCTACCTCTCAAATGGTAATCAATTAAACAATGTTTATGAAATTGCTCGTTATATAAAGACTAGCTATGAATATTACCAAAGCAACTTAAGTCTCAGCTGACATTTATCGAGTATCTACCGTGTTGCAAGCATTCTCAATGACTCAGTTCCATCATCCTTCCCTTCATCCCTAATTGTCACCCCAAACCAACATTGTATGTCCTCTCCCATAAAGTCATCCCTATCAGCCTAGTATTTTTTCGTTACCATCCAAAGAACTGCTTACCTTGAGCAGCAAGCGGATTTGGTTCAGCAGTTCTGAGTAGTCTGCTATCACAGAAGCAAAAAGAACACTTGAAGCCCTTTCTTTCAGACACTTCCCTCTAAGAGATTATAAAACAAAGTGCAGCCTACAGAACAAAACCCAAAACAAAACATCTGCCCCAGCTACTACCCAAATCTCTGACGAGGTTCGTTCTGGAATGACCCTCAGGAGGGAAGTCTCTTGGACTCAGAAGCAAGTGACATGACTCATTGGTTTATGAAAGCTGAAATAAACAGAAGGAAGTAAGTGCCTGAAGAAACAATAGGAAATATGAATGGTTTGTCTTCTGGAGAGCATGAGAAAAGGGCTTCATTTTGGCAGTCGGGGAATCCTGCTGGATGGTAGGACATTGTTTTCCCAGAGTGTGTCCTTCTAAGCACTTGGCATGACATCACACGGCTTCAGTGTTCCGTTCTGCCAGGGGAGGCCCCTGTGTGTCTTGACCTTTCCTCCAGTGAGCCAACATAATGGTAACCATGAGAATGAGAAGGAGGAGGGGAAGAAAATATCACACTGACGGGATTCCTAGTAATTTATCCAGGGTTCAAGCAGAGAGAAATCTAACGCCCACATGGCATAAATGGGGCCTCCCATTCCTTTAACTGTGCGATGCTAACGAATTTCAACAAGGAAGAGGGGTTAACCATTATTTCAATCAACAGGAGAAAATGGAAGTGGAGGCTGTGAAAATAGGCCACTGGTTAGTACTTACACAGTATTTTTCTACTAGTAAAAATTGGGACAGTCAGCAGGGAATAAAGTTGTTTCATGAGAAGTTAGAGTTGGCCCTGCTTGGTCACCTAAAAGAATAGCCATGTTGGGGTGATAAACCCTTTGAACTGTGTCTGAGGACTAGTGCTGTTTGCTTTGAGGAAGGAAACTGTCAGTTCTGTTTGTTCACAATGAGCCAACCACAATGCGTCTGATGGATTTGGGACTAGTGAAAGAGGGGCATGTCAAGTGTAGGAAGCAAAGTTTATCACGGGATTAGATTTAGGAAGACAAAAGTCATCAGGAGACTGCTAGGCAGGCATTGTTTGCTGCGAAACTCCAGGCTGGGAATTGTTTTTCTTGAGGGTTAGCCCCACATCCTGGGGGGGGGGGGGGGTTGGGGTGGGGGGGGCAAAGGTCCCTAAAACACTGATTCTTTTATTCACCATTTTTTATGTCAACTTCACCCCACTCCAATATTTTAGATGCTGGTTTCTTTCTCCTTGCCACAAGTTCTATTCCATCTTAACTGAGAGTAATAAACTGATGTTCATCTAGTTCTTAGCAATCAATGTGGGGAGAGTTTTGTTTCATCAAGGAATTCCATTTAAAATGCTTTAAACATTGATAAATACTGAGGTGGGAAGCAGTTTTGGAAAATACCCCCTTTCTCCTGAAAGAAAATGTAAAGTAAAGCCTATAGGCCAAGGAATAAAACAAAGAAAGTTCTCCTGGCCTAGTCTCAAGGCATGTGGACTCAAGAGCTGGGAAATCTCTTTCCAGAACTTTCTGTGACACAGCATATGCAATTTGAAAAATGAAGAGTTTCACTTAAGGTTAAACACACTTGAATCACTGGCAAGCCCTGCTACCAAAAGAAGGGCAGAATTCAAGGAAGAGGGCAAAATGTCCCTTATTTGAAAAGCATTTTTTCAACTAGCTCATGAGGTAAATCTTATGCTCTCGAAAGAGTTCAGTGGCTTCAAAATTGCTGACGAATTGACAAAATATGTCTGTTGTAATGACTTACTCTGCTGTCAGGAAATGTTCAGACTTTGACATGGCCATTTTCTGAGGTACCACAAACTGGCCTGCTCCCAGTTCATCTTGCCCGTAAGCGAAAAAGGCTACTCATCTTTTTCTTAGCAGATTCTTACATATTCTATTGGGAAACTTTGTTATGCCTTAGATCCATTTTGCTTAGCTTTTTTTTTTTTTTAACTTCTGCCCTCTTTCTATAAAGATAAAAATCTCCTACCTTGCCTCTGCTGAGATTTCAATATTCTACTTTGTTGAGATTATGTCCTCAAGGTGGAGAATCATTTCTTCAAGCCCTCACAGCCAAGCCGATTTTGTAAAGTTTGTGTTCTTTGTACTATGAAAACAATATTTTTTTCCTGCTTTTTTCAAATAAGAGATTGTGTGTTACAAATAAATGCTTTTCCAAACCATCTCCAAATGAAATATTCTAGTATGACGCCATTACCCAGCCCACTACCCAATCCAAGCTGGAAAATGCTCCTTGGATGGTTGCTTTTCCAAAGGCACCCACATTTGGTAAGGAGAATCTTTAAGGCCCTAGCCACGCTTCTTAAGTATTCAGATTTATGGTGGGTCACAGGGAAGCATCAATGATTGATTCGAGTGACTCTCTGAGAGAGACTGAGCAACAGAACTGGCGTTTTTTCTGTTGGGGGCCTTTTATTTACGTATTTTAATTAAACCACAAAAATTCCCTAACTGGGGTCTTCTCAATTCCAAGAATCTTAATGGGAATTTGATGACTTTTTCAATGGTTCAAAGAGTCTCTTAGAAATAGTTATGTTGCCTTTGAAGAAGACACATGATGTAACTCAGGCCATTCACCATATTGTTAAACAAATCAGTCTACTATTTCTTCTTGTCATTTGCTGTTTGCTCTCATTATTACATATTCAATTGTATTTGCTTTGAATAATAAAAATGAGGAAATGAAGGATTACTTCCTGCAAATGAATTTTAAAAGCTTCCGTGAGGGTTCAGCCACTCAGAGACCCTTGAACAAAGAATGGTCCTTCTGTCCACCGGGAACTTGGTTCTCCAAACCAAGCTTTGGAGGTAACACTGTTGAAGAGGTTAGAGAGGAAGGTGATTCCCGATGCCTTACCCCTGATCCAGTCTGTCAGGTCAGATAACTAGGCTCTGGAGTTCAATGGGACAAAAGAGATCTTACATATTTAATTGGATAGATAAAATTCTTTCAAAAATTGGAGCTGGGTTAGATGTCATCTAAGGAGTGCTTGCTTGTAGAGAGAAGGTGGAGAAACCTGCTTTGGGCCATTTGAGATGCTAATGGAGGGAACCGCAGGGGGACTAGCTTATCTTCTTCATCTCAGTACATGCAGCACCCAGCTGGACCTTGGAACCTGATGCAGGCTCAAAGTTGGTTGAAAGAATGATTGACCCATGACAAGCCCATGGATGCACATAGGACCAAAGAACAAGCATTTGCCTAAAAGCTGAAAGTAAGAGAATCCCCGTGCACGCCACTGTTGGCAGGAGTCGAAGGAGTGCTCCTGGGTTAGGAGGAAGACCCTGTCTACAGGTCTCCAAGTCTCCAGCCAAAGGAATCAAGGGGACTCCAGTGGAAACCTCACAACCCTCCATGCTCCTGGAAACTCCCTCTACTCTCCCTTCCCTTCACACCCACCACCTCTCTCCCACTGTCTGACTTGGGGCCATCAGGAAAATTTCACCACACCCCTGACCTCAGGTCATGTCAGAAACTCAGAACTCATATGCCCTCCCTCATTCCCAGACTCTAATTCCCATTCTGTTTACACACAGCCTCCACTAAGCCTATCTATTCCTTCTCACCCCCATCTGCTGAAACCCTTTCACTCCGCCTGCTGGTACTTACTTTCAAGCATCTGCACACTCCTCTATCTCCCCAAACTCTTCTCAGAATCTTTCCTTTGCATCCTTGCTCCAGTAGACATTGGGCTCTCTTCTGACGCTCTGCTGAATTTGCAGCCCACTCACGTGTACCACAGGGCCTGGAGGTGAGGGGCGCCTCCTCCCCCTTCCCTCTGCAGTGCTAGGCCTGTGTCCTTCCCTTCTCTCTAAAAGTACTGACTTTAAATCACATGTCTCTGAACCCTACCCTAATTGTCCCTCCTTGTTGCAGTCAACTCATCAAGCCTGCTCCCTACTTCCAGTGCCTGCCCCCAATTCCTTAAAGATTTCAGCAACTGGGTGAGTGTCACTCTCTCCAAGAAAGTCCTGTTATAATTCTTAGTCATTTCAATATCCACGTGGATGATATTTCCACTCTCAGTTCTTTGACCTCCTCTACTCAGTTCAGCCAGTTTTCCCCATCGCCTTAACCACGGACACGCTCTTGACCATATCATTACCAATAACCGAAATCCCTTCACAATTATTTTCATTTCAAACACCCCAGTCTTCAACCATCACTCTCTTTCTTTCCATTGTACTCCCTCTAATATCGCAACTCCAACAAACTTTGAACCCCACTGGGACCTTCAAGTTCCTTATTCTACCTCCTATTTATTTTCTTTATCCCTTCATACTCTCACTTCTCTCCCTACCCCACCTTGATTCCATAGACACTCATTAAAACCACTCCCTTACCTGCATCTTGACTCCCTTGCCTCTCTCTCACATCCTTGTGTTCGCTTGACAAAACCACAACCCTGCTTAAACCCAACTCTCCTGCCATTGCACCATGCAACTGAGCATGCCTGGAGAAAAGCACGCAGCTAAGCTAACTGTTCTCTCATTGATTTAAAATCAATGATCACTAATATTAAGCAGGAGTTTAACACTTCCCACCTCATGTAGCCACCAATCTGTACCTGCTCCCCAATATTATACCTTCTCTGCTGTGGTTAGAATTGAACTCTTCGTGCTGTTAACCAAGGTAAACCCTTCCACCTGGGCACTAGATTTCAGTCTCTCACCTACTCAAGGACAATGCTGCATCAAATCTCTCCCTCTCTTCTTTGCATCATTAAAATTTCCTGCATTATTAAATCAGCATACAGACATGCTATTCTCTTACCTTAATGAAACAATACCAACGTAAGTCTTCCTTCAATCTCACATCTACCTTCAGCTACCACTCCATTTCTATCTTTCTCTTTACAGTAGAAGTCCTTGAAATTCTATCCTTGTTGTCTACAATTTCTCTGCATCCTTTTTCTCTTGAACTACTTCAGGCATGTTTTCATTCCTGTCACTCTCCACCGAAGCTACTTCATTGAGGTCGACAATGGCTTCCATAGTGTTAAATTCAATAACCAATCTTCAGACATCCTTTTTGACTTAGCAGCAGCATTTGGCAGTTGACCACGCTCTCCTGAAACATTTTTCTTCACTTGACAACTACATATTCATGTTTCCCCTTGCTTCTCAATGTCCTTTGCTGGTTTCTTCTTTTTTAAAAACGTCATATTTTTAACCTCTATCCCAGGGCTCAATCCTTGGACTTTTCTCTTGTCTATTTATGTACATTCCCTAGGTGAACTCATTTAGTTTTATGGCTTTATATACCATCTATATTCCAGTGATTCCCAACTTTATAACTCCAGTCTGGACCTCTCCTTTGAATCCAGACTCATATATTCAACTTCCTAGTTAATATTTCTATTCATAGGGCTAACAGGCATTTCAAATTTAGCATATTCAAAACTGAGCTCTTGATATCTTCCCCAAAACCTGTTCCTTTGGCAATCTTTCCTTCCCTAGCCAATGACAACTCCATTCTCACAATTACTCAGACCTAAAAACTTGGCATAATCATTGACTTCTCTTTTATCTGCCTCAAATCCATCCAAGTCCTGGATAACCACCTCTTACCACGTCCCTGCTCCCACTCTGCTCTAAACCATCATTATTTCTCACCTAGGGTATTGCAATAGTCTTCTGAATGGTCCCCCTGCTTCTGCTCCTGCCACCTTTCAAGTCACATGACGCTATCGCACTGCTGGAAATCAGTGACTCTCTGTCTCACTCAGAGTAAAACCCAAAGTCCTTGCCACGATCAATGAAGCTTTGCAGGATCTTGTTCTCAGTCATTTCTCTGATTTCTTCTCTTCCGTCACCCACTCCACTCACATTGGCCTCCTTCTTCTACCTCAACACATCTGGAAAGCTCTCCTTGCAGAGACTGTTCCCTCTGCCTGCAATGTTCTTCCCTTCGCTCGCTGTATAACTAGCTCTTCACTTCCTTTGAGTCTTTACTCAAACAACTCTATTTTTAATGAGGCTTTTCTATGAAATCCTAAAAATTTTAACCACTGCTGACCTCAACAGTGTGTATCCCACCCCCCTTAGTTTTTCCTCTTTCCAACTATTACAAACATACTATATATTTTACCTATTTATCTTGTTTATTTATCTTGTCTTTCTTCCCACCTAGAACGTTAGCTCTAAGAGGGCAAGATTTTTGTTTCTTTTGTTCACTCTTGAACTCTTATCACTTGGGATAGTGCCTGGAACACAGTGGGTACTCCAAAGGTTGCTAAGTATTCATCAGTTATTTATTACTTGCCCTATATGCCTTAATTTCCTCATCATCTTTTAAAGACTACATGTATTCTCTTCCAACTCTACCATAAGCTCCTTGAAGACAGGGACTAGTTCTTTTTTACTTTTTTTATCCTCCATAGTACTTTATATCATATTCATAAGGAACATTAAAAAATATATTTATTAATTAACTGAATGACGCTGATAATATCTAACCACGGGTAATATTCTAATTAGCTAAGTGACAGAAATTTTGGAATAGCTTCACTGTTGTAAAATGTCACATCTCTGCCGAAAACTGTAGAAATAATTCAGAATCGTAATTTGCAAAAAGAAGTAATAGTATTTATACCTGCCTCCTTGAATTGCTACGAGCATCAAAGCAGATACAGAATTGCAAAACTCTACAAAAGTATTTCCTGTTCTTATTGGGTCAAAGTGCAACATGAATTAAGCACAGTCTTTATTTGAATGTACTATTTGAAAACCACAGTTCAGGTAAGACATATACAAGAATATCCACAGCATGCACGGCCTAGTACTGGATGCTGAGGAATTTGCCGGTTGAAGCTAACGCTAGAAACGGACACTCCCCAAGGATGCTTGATGAGATGGTATCCGAGAAGATGGAAGAAGGACCTTTGGGAAACTTTGCTCCAAGTCTGGAATTTGGAGTCTGACTATGAGTCTCAGTGTTTCAGTAGCTTCTAACTCTGGGGCTCAAACAAAAGGAGAAAGAACGGCAAAGTTTTCTGAGTCTCCTTTCCACTCAAAACATATTAATAAAAGGAGGAAGAAAAGGGGCTGGCCCCGTGGCCGACTGGTTGGGTTCGTGCGCTCCGCTGCAGGCGGCCCAGTGTTTCATTGGTTCGAGTCCTGGGCGCGGACATGGCGCTGCTCATCTGACCACGCTGGGGCGGCGTCCCACATGCCACAACTGGAAGGACCCACAACGAGGAATATACAACTATGTACGGGGGGCTTTGGGGAGAAAAAGGAAAAAATAAAAAATCTTTAAAAAAAAAAAAAAAGGAGGAAGAAAACAGAAGAAGGTCAAGAGTTGAGAGATTTGTATGTTTGGACACACGAGAAGACAAAGGAAGTCAATGCAATGATGTACAAATTGGAAAAGAACTTAGAGACAAACTTGGTTCAGCTCACACAGACCGTGTACTGGCCATGCTCTAAGGGAAAAGAGGATGGCCTTCTGAGGCTTCCAACAGATTTTGAAGCATTTAATCCAAATATATTATTCTTATGAACTTTTGTACATTTTTCCAGTTTGGCCATCACCTCTCTCTCTATCTCTTTCTCTCTCTTTCTCTTCCTCTATTTTTGAGAAACATGCACACACAAAGAATATTGCAAAAACAACGCCTGCTGACTTGATTGGGAATGTGTGTTTTGACAGAATACTTTATTACTCGTTCGCATCTTTGGGGATCTATCCCATAATTTTGTTTTCGTGAGGCTCGTGGTAGCCTGACTCTCCCCAGCTTCGCCTGGAAGCTGCTGAAAACTTACAGCCACAGGAACCATACTCTGTTCTGTGTATGTCTCCTTTCATTCCTTCAATCGCTTCTGTATACAGGTTCCCTCCCTGGTTCTGAACTGGGACTTCTGGCCAAGGTAAATTCTAGAATTGGATCCAATAAACATAATCACATTTACTCTTTAGGTCACTTTTATGTATAAAGATATAGAGGATAAGCATGATACAGCAGTTAAACAAAACTGACTTCAGACTGTTGGGATTTAAATCCCAACTCTGATAGGATGGACATTGTGTAACTTTGGGTGACTCACCCCTACCCAAGCTAAACCTTGGGTAGCTAAACCTCTCTGTGGCTTGCAGAAAGGGTGGTATGAGGATATATGTTATACACATAAGGCACTGGGAAAAGAGCTGGCATACAGCAAATACTGTATAAGTGTTTACTTTCTTATTTAGTCTATTAGTAATGTCAAATGGCCAAAGAATTAACCAACTCTCTATCGAGAAGCCTAGCGATTCCATTGTTCTTTCAACCATCCTCTCCTTAAATACGTGTGTATCCACACACATAAGTATACCTATATACACACACATACGCACATACACAGAGTTTTTTCTAAGTTTCAGACATCATTAAATTTCAATCCACCTTTAGGATGCATTGCCTAAGAATAAGGATAAACTCCTTAACCACAACGATATAACCACACCCAGGAAAATTTATAATAATTCCATAATATAATCTATTAAAATATCTCATCCGTATTTAAATGTCCCCAACTATACTAAGGATTTTTTTATGGCTGTCATTTTCCAAACAGGATCCAGTCAAGGTTCATGCATTGCATTTCGCTCCTATGCCTCTCATAACTGCTAAAGACCCTGTCCAAAATCTTTTTTGTTATACCTTCCCAAGCAGAATTCCTTATCCAGAGAAATTAGGAGACCCCCGGCCCAGATCTTTCTGTTTACTTCTGCTGCTCTTTACGCAGCTCAGAGGGACATCTGCTGTGGTTTCAAATGGTTGTATTTCCATTAAATGCAACCTCAGTTGACAAGAGTAACCTCTGGAGACCAGGTACCACCCCTTACGTTTCCTGGGAGTTCTATATTCCTTTGTGCCTTCAGGATTCCTGCCTTCTTTCTTAGAAATCCTTGTTCCCTCTTCCTTTTCACTGCCTTCCTCTCCATGGGGCCCAGCACCCAGCATCTCAAAGGTGAGAACTAAAATCTTGCTATGTTGGCCTGTGTCTTGTGTTCCCGCACTGATTGCCAAGGCCGCCAAACCGAGGGCTGACGAGACAAGGAGAGGAATCTTTTATTTTGACTTCTAGATTACTTGAAACTGTACCATGAAGCTATCTGATGACTTTATTCATGTATCTTTAATTTGACCAGTACCCTTTGAAGTCCCATGTCCTCCAAACTCTTCTGAGCCATTTTGAAAGTAAAGTTTGCACTTCCTCTTCTGCCTGAAAATGTTCAGGAGCAAACTGAATGAGGCTTCCCAGAGGAAAGGGTTTGGTTTGCTCCTTCCCAGAGGGTCACAGTGCTATCTATTGACACATTCCAAGGCCTCATAAAAGCTGTCAGAAGCTGCCCAAGAGAAACACTCATTAAGTATCATGGGTCTTGATTTTTACAGCTACTAATAACTTTTCCCTTTGAGTTTGCCCAGAGCTCTGCACATAATTAAAACAAACAAACAAACAAACAAACCTTATTTCTGCTTTTCCTATAAGTTTGCTATGTAACCTCAGGAAAATCACTTAATCTTTCTGATCCATATTTGCTTCTGCTCTTAGGATGAAAAGAATAGTATGATCAGAGAAATCACTAGAGAAAAAGACTCCATCAGAGCAGTTGAGTTGATTTTTAAAGAACCTTTCATTCATCATTTCAAGTATATGTCTAAAATCAGAGACAACTTACTTCTAATGAGCAAGTTTTAAAAAACTGAATTTCCAAAAAGGAGTCATTCATTTAACCACGTAAAACTTTCCTTAAGGATCGAAGATCACACGAAAGCCTTCAGCTTTTTGCAGGAAGCAAGCTGAAATGAAATAGGAAGAATTTGAAAGGAAAGGAAATTTCTCTATTAAATGTCCTGGAATCACCATTGTGTGGTCAAAGTAAATGTTTTAACGTGAGTCTTACTGCATCAGCTTTATCAAGGGCACTTAAGCTCTGAGCCAAAAGTTTCCATCATTTTCCCCAAGGGACCTCATTTTCTCAGGATGAATTTATCTAGCTTTTGTCTCATAAAAATAGTACCAGCTAAACTGTTTTAGTTCTGGACTTTTAACATGGCAAAGTTCTGTCTCAGTTGAGTGTCCATTTATTTTACCCCTCATTCTTCGTAGCTTTCTGGCAGATGCTTTTTGCTGTTCTTTTTTAGCAAAATATGAATACTTCACCGTGGTTCACAGACACAGGTCTTCTTCTCCTTCTTTTGCACTCCAGGAGCAAGGAAATAGCCCAGCGTTATGAATTATTTTGAGGGTGTCATGATGCGGTGTTTACACTCCACTCTTACTCTGCCTGTCCCTATTGACATTCTTTCCCCCATTTCCCAAACTCAATCCCTGTTTCTACTGTTTGAGAAAAGTTGGGACGATCTAAACAGACTCTCAGAGTCTAGAAAGTTTAAAAATATGCACAGGGCATATTTTCTAAATAGGGAAATTGAAACCCTAAATTCTGAGTGACTAGGTTACTTCCATCTATTTTCAAAAGCAAAGAATAATATTTTATCTTGAAACTAAAGTTAACATAAATAACAATGTTTAGAGAAAACTTTCTGCAAATGTCTAAAGCCAAAGGGACAGGCTGGGTCCTTGCGAAGCCCTGAAAGAGAATCAGGGGAAAGTCAGAGATTTCCTGTCTTTGTAATGAGTTTACTAATTAAATCTTAATGGTAAACCAAGCTGAGCAAAATTTAAATGAACCTCTGGTGCCAGAAGCCAGGTTATTATGGTGGAATTGTTTATAAGGACAGGAAAGTGACTTTCTAAACATCAGATTCCTGTGCGTTAGCCAAGACCTGGAGGAAGTCCCCACATAGGGAAGCACAGAAGGTAGCAGGGTCAGTGGCTTGGGAATTGAGATAATTAACTGACACCGAGCCCTCCTGAAGCCCCTGAATGCAGTCACTGCGCGAGGTGGCGATCTTTCTGTTCTGATGGCCTGGAAACAGCCACTTCTCTAACAACCAATGTGTTTTCCCCCCATTTTACAGCCATTTCAACAGCGACAGAAATAGAAATTCTTTTACTTTGTAAACCTTGACCGCTCTCCTGAAAAATAAGCCTCACAAATATCCAGAAGTCTGAGCACTCAAGAGAAACAAAGCTGCCATAATGGGAGAGCAAAAATTTTGCTTTTATTTCTTCCTGGTACTTTGAGGGCGGGGAGTGGGGGGAGGTAGACTGTAAACCAAATAAAAAACAAAAAAATCCTGTATTTACATACATGGTAACATTATTTATTATAAGATGAGGAAAGTGAATTATCTGAAGGCTCCTATTTTGCTACGTTTTACATCCTCTCATTTAAAGTGAATCACTTCTTTATAGCCTTTACCTTTAGAGGTACTTACATACAGCCAACTTTTCTCTTGCCTACATATATGTTTTGCCTTTAAAACCCTCCATTTGCCTCATTTGCTATTAGAAATGGGTCTATATGTTGAATTCCCTGCGAATTACCCTCATGAGCTAGTGACGTGTCACAGATCAGGGACCATGTGGGAAATATTCCATCAAAATCCTAAAAGTAATTCTGTTAATAGAACAAGTGATAGCTGGCAAGTGGTCCAAAGGTTGGAGGGGTGGTAGACATGTTGTTAACATAATTCCATCCTTCATTCTTCCCTGCTCTCTAGGAAAATCACTCATAGGAATGTTGAGAAAGATACTCTATAGAGTAAGGGGTTAAAATGAAAGAGGTGATATAATTTTATAATGTATAAATTATATATAATTATCAAATAATTTATTCCATTCATCTATGTAATTTTTTGGATGCAAAATGACCTTGGAATTCTACCAAAAAGAAATTTATTTCTCCTTTAGGCCTACTCTTGGGCCAGAGTAAGAGAAATTGCCTTCAGAACAAATCATCGAACTAGACCGGCTCTATTTGGTCAAGTGTCATAATCTATGCTCTTGAGTTTCCTTATCAGATATAGATGGCTTGGAGGAAGTCATAATTCCAACAGTAGCCACATTAAACTTGAACGCTACATGTCTCCACTCCTCATAAGCCTATTAAAGATCTTAGAAGACATTGGGAGTATAAAATTTATTATTAGTGTTATCGTCAGTTTGACCTTTTAATCCAGAAGGAAAGAACCCAAGAAAACATCCCCTGGAGGGCCATATAAAACAAGCCTCTTCATCTCTAATTTCTTCAAGTCACTTTCTCAATAATCCCCAAGGAGAATTTTAAACTGTCTACTATTTATTTACTCAGTAAACTTAAATTGTTTTTATGGATCTTTTCCAAAAATCTTACTTGTTGTTCCTTTGTTTTGTTTTTCTTAGGAGCCAGAGCCTAAATGGAGATTTACATAATAGAACCTCATTTCATCTCTGAAATTTTTTGAGGTTATTTCTAACTATGGTACAGCCATAGTTCATATGGTACACATTTCCAAAATGCAACTTCGTTTTAGCTTTTACCATCTTCCAGGTAAATGCTACGCTAATTACAAGATAAAAAGTGGAATGTCTTCAAATGCTCTGCATATGGCACTGTGACCATCAGTGGCTCCTACAGAATGGGTAATTTGCTCCCATCAGTTTCCGTAAGAATGTTCTTCAAGAGAGAAAAACTATAAATCCTTTTAAGTTTAGTTATGGGATAACTTTGGAAAAATGTGGTGCAGCTTTTCTTTGGAAGTTGTTGAGTGCACTTTCTTGTTTGTTCTTTTAACTTTTGTCCAGCAAAATCTTTTCCTCGCCCTCTCCATCGTTACCAATGCCGTGCCAAAAGACAAGCTGGCCTCCAAAAGCTTTTCTAGGGAATCAGCCAGCTCTAGGAAACCTTAGAGTTGTAGATTCCTAGATGTTCTTGCTGCGAGGGACTGCAGAGAGCTTAGTCTCTGTCATTTTAAATGCCAAAGACAAGGGCCAGCCTGGTGGTGCAGCAGTTAAGTTCGCATGTTCCACTTCAGTGGCCCGGGGTTTGCCGGTTCGGATCCCAGGTGCGGACATGGCACTGCTTGCCAAGGCATGCTGTGGCAGGTGTCCCACATAGAAAGTAGAGGACAATGGGCACGGATGTTAGCTCAGGGCCAATCTTCCTCAGCAAAAAGAGGAGGATTGGGAGCAGATGTTAGCTCAGGGCTAATCTTCCTCAAAAAAAAATAAATAAATAAATAAAAATAAATAAATAAATGCTAAAGACAACTTCACAGGACTTACTGGTGTTATGACAGGAGTCCAGAGGCCTGCTTTTATTGGAAATACATTTAGTGTGGGAGAGATTCCAATTTCCTGTAGCATATAAAGTATCTGCGCTGAAATACCTATAGTTACAAACTATTAAGGTCTTTTAGGTTAATACAGAAATTGGTGAGTGTTGAGAGCTTAAATATTATTTAGTCTACCAACTTCATTTCACATGTTAAAAAAAAAAATAGAGAGACCAAACGAAATAGTCAGTGTATGGCGGAGATATTTTGGCACTCCCTCCACAATTTCTTATACAATTATGTCCAGAGTGCCTAGAAATTATAGAGAAGACACATATATGTTTTACTTTCATGAGGTGCCTTAGCCCCAGTGTTAACAGGTGAATGCAGATGGCATAATAAAATCTGACATTAAGTTTTTTGGGAACTTTGTTTCATTAAAAATTGATTTTTCCCCAATTAGACTTCCATTTTCCCTTAGAAATAGATTTCAGGGATGTCAAGTGATAACCTGAGCTGCGCTGAAAAGTGCTATTAGTCTAGTGGAAGCGAGATGGTAAGCAATTCCGGCTTACCAGCTAAAGGTCAGATAAGTTCCACTGACAAGTTTCACAGCTGAATGGAACGCTCGGGTGCCAATGGCTGCAGGCCCCAAGATGTCGTGATTGGCCACTCTGTCCCAGACTAAGCTTAAGTGTTCAGCTGGGCCACAATGTCTAATTTGATTTCAGAGACAATACCCTGAAGTTTTAGAAAGTCCAAAACTTTTTTTCTCTTTTTTGCCTTTGAAGAAGGAAATCATTGCTTTGGAAAGCCAGATTCAGTTTGGTTTATGGGGTTTTTCCCCCTCAAAGTCTCTTGGAGATCACGCTTTCTATCAAAGACTCTGCTTCATAGCTTGTGGATTTGATAGCTTCTTCAAATATATATATATGGTGCATGTGCAAGAGAGAGAAATGTGTGGGAACAAAGCTATCCTCTTCTGCAATAAGGAGAGGGAGGCAATGGCAAAGGGGAAGTGGATTTGGAGGCATTTTTCAGATGATGAAAAAGAGCTTCTGGCACTGATTGGTCTTCCGGGTGCTGGTGCTGAGTCCCAGAGCTGGCTGCCGTTCAGCTGAGCCTTTGTCACCCGGAGAGTACAGGATCAGGCCGGGGCAAGCTGTTGTAGACTGTTGGTGTAAAGCCACTGAAAACGATACAACCAATTCACAATCAGCAAACTCTACAAGAGCAGGGAATATTGTCTGTCTGTTAATTACGTGTGCCCAGAACTAGAACAGATTCTGGCCTACAGTAGATGTTTACTACCTATTTGTTGACAGAAGGGTTGCCATATTTGGGAGAAGCACAAGCCGGGGATTAATTCACAAAACATTCTCTGAGTATCTATTCGCGACAATGTAATAAAAATCACAGGGGACGCAAATGCACGACAAAAAATCTCAACTGCAAGTGGCATAGTGTGGTGAAAAGATCACGGCTCTGAAGATAGACCTACCTGGTCACTTTCTCAGCTTTGACTTTTACAGGCTCTGTGTCCAGCACAAGTCACTTCACCCCAGCCAGCCTTGTCATCTTAATACATAAAATGTGAATAAGATATGTACTCACCTCACAGAGTTATTGTGGGGACCAACTGAAAGCAAAGTGCGTAACATCATTTCTGGCATACAGCAGATGCTCAGTGAAGAGTATTATTTTTTATGAAAAAATTTTGTTTACTAAAAAAAAAAGGCAATAGCAAAACATGGAGACAAATGGGAAGCTGTACTGGTTGTCATTCTGTGTATTTTTTTCCAGTTCTATCAAGATACAATTGACAGATGCCATTGTGTAAATTCAAGGTGTACAAAATGATGACTTCGTATATAGGTATATATTGCTAAATGGTTACCACAATAAGGTTAGTTAACACATCCATCTCTTCACATAGTGACAGTTTGTGTGTGTGAGGAAATCTTTTAAAATCTACTCTCTTAGCAAATTTCAAGTATACAATGCAGTATTGTTAACTATAGTCACCATGCTGTGCGTTACATCCCCAGGATTTGTTCATTTCGTAACTGGAATTTTGTATCCTTTGATCCCCTTCATCCGTTTGCCCTACCTCCCAGCCTCCCTCCCCTGGCAACCGCCCTTCTACTCTTTGTTTCTATGAGCTTGGTATTTATTAGATTTCACATATAAGTGAGATCACACGGTATTTGTCTTTCTCTGCCTGACTTGTTTCACTTAGCATAATGCCCCCAGTGTCCATCCATGTTGTCGCAAATGGCAGGAGTTCCTTCTTTTTTAAAGCTCAATAGTATTCCACTGTGTATATAGACCGCATTTTCTTTATCCACTCATCCGTCAATGGACACTTACGTTGTTTCCATATCTAGCGAACAGTATTTTCCCCTTCCTATAGAATATGTGATCCTTGACCCCCAAGAGATCTGCGTCTAACTTGGGAACCAGAGCATAAAAAATGAAATAAACTTGTATGACCTTCCTACAATTTCTATTTAGAATAGCTTTCCGGGTGCTTTAGAGCAGTGGTCAGCAAACTTTTTCTGTACAGGGCCAAAGAGTAAATATTTTAGGCTTTGGCAGCCTGGCACATTCTGTTGCAGATACTCAACTCTACCATTAGAGTCCCAGTCTAGCCATAATGTATGAGCAGATGGGTCTGTGTTCCAATGTGGCGACCTGCTATGGCCGCCATAGTGAAACACCACAGACAGGGGGCCTTAAACAACAGAAATTTATTCCTCACAGTTCTGGAGCTTGGAAGTTCAAGATCAAGGTGTCAGCAGGGTTAGTTTCTTGCAAGGCCTCTCTCCTTGGCTTGCAGACAGCCACAGTATCAATGTGTCCCCACATGGTTTTTCCTCTGTGTGCAAATACCCTTGGTGTCTCTTTGTGTGTCCAAATTTCCTCTTATGGTGAGGACACCAGTCAGATTTGGTTAGGGCCACCCCAATGGTCTCATTTTAACTCAATCTCCTCCTTAAAGGCCCTCTCTCCTAATACAGTCACACTCTGGGATACTAGGTGTTGAGGTTTCAACACATGAATTGGAGGAGATAAAATTCAGCCCATAACACCCAGTAAAGCTTTATTAATAAAAACAGGCAAGGGGCTAGATTTGGCCCATGGGTTATAGTTTGCTGACCCCTGTTTTACAGCATTTAGTCTAGCTGCTTAATTTTATAGATGGAGAAAACTGAAGTCAAAAGAAGTCAAATGACTTGCCCAGGATCACCCAGCTGGTCTGAGGCAAAACTAGGACTAGAACCCACAGGATGCATTTTTGTCACCTCCCCACAGTCTCCCACAGTGATGTTCCAGACAGAACAAGGCCTCACGTGGTCAGTGGGGATTGAGGAAGGGCCACATGTGACGTGGACACTGATCAGCGCTATAGGAGTAGAGCTGAGAAGGCAAATGCTACAGAAGGGCTGAGGGTAACAGCACCTCCCCATGAGCTCTAGTCAAGGGGTGATAAAGAAGCAGCTCAAATTCTGAGTCAAGGATGTGAAGATCGTCCTGAGTCTCACCTCTTCCCCACCTATGGATTTATCACCATCCACAGTCATCCTCATCACATTTCTTCTGGCAGTCATGTGGCTCTCCTCCAGCCCAGATCTTTCCTCCTGCCTCCACTCACTGAACTCCTGTTCAGGAACCTCTCTCCATCAGTGATCAGCTCCCTCTCTCTCTCCTCCTCCTCCGCCTCCTCTCATCTCTCTCTCCTCTGTCTTCAACATCTCCCTCCTTCAACTCCATAGATACAAATATTCAAGGGTCACCTGTCTTAAAACAGACTTCCTCAATCTTAAGCCTATTCACCTCTTCTAAGAACAGTCTATACCCACTTCTCAACCAGTGGCATTCTGGCTCCCACCCTCAACATTCTATGAAAATCCTACGCCCTGGGGTCAATCAACAATTCTTTTGTTGCTCAATCTAATGACCACTCTCTATTCTCGTCTTGCTTCCTCTTTCTGCTCAGCATTTGACAGCATTGGCCAACTCTCCTTCTTTTTACCCTTCCTCCCTTTGCTTCTGTGGTTCCACTCACCCCTAATTTTTCTTCTTCCTTGCTCGCCACTCTTTCCTAGGTTCCTCTGCCTCCTGCTCTGGCATAGGGGCCCCATGAAATCAGGACATTCCTATCAGGTTCACCACTGTATAACCAGCATTGACAGCACTTCCCAATATGCTTTAATCGCCATTCAATAATAGTTACTCAGTTCCTAGGTGGGAGTCCTCAAGCTTCTATCTGTGGCCCTCTTCTTTCTGCTCTATACAATTCTACAGGTGATCATCTTCCCTTTCAGAGGCTTCATTTCTTCTTCAAAGATGATCTGTATGGCAGGACTGTCTCTTGATTTCCATATGTCCAGCCACTTGTATGTCCAACTAACATACATCTCCTGTTAAATATAATCAGCCCTTCTCATTGCTTACATGAAATACAGCTCTCTTATGGGTTGAACTGTGTTCCTCAAAAAGATACACTGAGTCTTAATCCCTGGTGCCTATGAATATGACCTTATTTAGAAATAGAGTCTTGCATATATAATCAATGAAGTCATTAGGATGGGCCCTAGTCCAATATGACTGGTGTTCTTATAAGAAGAGGGAAAAATGGACACAGACACACAGGGAAAATGCAATGTGAAAACAGAGGCTCAGAGCTAAGAGCTAAGATGTGAAGACGTGAAGATGGAGGCAGAGATTGGAGTGATGTTGCCACAAGCCAAAGAACACTGAGCCTACCATGAGCTGGAAGAGGCAAGGAAGGATCCTCCACTAGAGGCTTCTGAAGGAACCAAGCCTGCCAACACCTTGATTTTGAACTTTCAGGCTCCACAACTGTGAGACAATGCATTTCTGTGGCTTTAAGCCCCCCATTTTGTGGTAATTTGTTGTGGCAGCCCTAGCAAACTAATATACCCTCAATCTGGAAGTAAGTCACACACACAAAAAAGAAAAAGGGGTGGGCCCAGTGGCATAGCAGTTAAGTTTGCGCACTCTGCTTTGGCAGCCAGGGGTTTGCCGGTTCAGATCCCGGGCACAGATCTATGCACCACTTATCTAGTCATGCTGTGGCAGGTGTCCCACAAATGAAATAGAAGGAGATGGGCATGGATGTTAGCTCAGGGCTAATCTTCCTCAGCAATGGAGAGGAGGATTGGTGGCGGATGTTAGCTCAAGACTAATCTTCCTCCAAAAAAAAAAAAAAAAGAAAGGAAAGAAAAAGAAGAAGGAAAACAAAAAGTTTGTTTATCCAAACTTTATTTCTCACTATTCTTCCTCTTCACTCGAGTCCCATAAAAATGTCAAAGGCCCCTACATATGCCAATCTTCCTTTGCTCTTGCATTTTTACACATATTTGATTTGATCAGTCAAGACCCAGGTCAAATCGTGCCTCTGATAAGGCACTTATTAATGCATTCCGGATTCACAGAAGGTACCCACTGGAGGTCCAATTTCTATCCAGGAAGCCAGTGACTCCAACTCTCCTGAGCAATGACTCCTCTATGTTCATCTCCCGAGGTCTCCAGTCTCCTTGAAGGCGGTATAAGACCCACTCACACTTCCTTTTGCATCTTCCATGGTAGCATTAGGCATGTAGTGAAGGCACACAGAGAATGGGGGGCTCAGAGGTTTGGAAGGAGCAGGAGGTGTGTCTGCTTTCCCCCTTAGAGTCCCCATTTATTGAGCACTAACGGCGTACCAGGCATGTTAAATGTGTTATCTCAGTTAATCCTCACAATCTTCTTGGTAGATAATCAGTTATCTTTATCCCTGTTTTACAGATGAGGAAACAAAAGCTTTGGAGGGTTCATCACTAAGACCTTGTAAGTGGTGGAGATGACAATTATACCCTTGGGCTGGTTCCACGCCCTGTGCTGTTAGGACCTGCTGCTTTCTGTGCTGGTTCCTGATCCAGGAGAGGAAAGAAGCAGAATGAAAGTTTTCCTCTGCCCCTTCCCTCACCCCCTTTATAGCACACACGTTGATAATTGCTAAGGAAGTGAGGTCACTACTAACGTGATTTTTGGCTCATGCCTAAAGTTTGTCTCTGAACTATTGTGGAAAAGCGTTCTCAAGAGAGTGGACTTGGTTTAGTCATCAAGTAGAAGCTTTTGTGACTGTGGAAGGCTCCTGGGGACACAGGATGGTCAGCAGCTGCGGGGGTCACCTGGCTGAACACCTCGCCCCAGGCCGACCACACTTACCTGGATAACTATCGATCCTGTCTTGAAGATTTCCAAGTGTAAGAACCCACAGCCTGCTTAGGAAACCAAACCCAGTGCTACAATTCATCCACCTCGAGGATCTTTTTAATATGCCCATAATAATATGGGCTAGAAGACCCAGTATAAAGGATAATATGGAAGGTATTCTGGGCTCCTCAAAATCAGAAATCCTATCACTGCAATAGGGTATTCATAGGCAATAGAAAAAAATACTGAATGCCCACGTGGAGTTGGTTTTGTGTGTTTTTTTTTTTTAATTTTCTAGTACTTCCCTTATGACAGGTCTTGGGGTATAAACTTCAGCTCACTTGGCGTTCTTGTCAGAGTCTGACACAGTGCTATGCCCATCAATTTAAGCACACTTGTTAGTCAACCAGTTGTCACCAGGAGCAGAGAGGTGGGGGAAACAGGGAGATGTTGGTCACAGGGTACTAAGTTGCAGTTATGTAGGACGAATAAGTCTAGAGATCTATTGGACAACATGATGCCTATACCTGAGAACACCATAGTGCGTACTGGAAACTGGCCAAGAGGGTAGATTTCAGGTGCTCCCACTGCACACAAAAAATTGGAAATGATGTGAGGAAATGTATTAATTAGCTTGACTATACTAATCATTTCACTATGTATCTATATATCAAATCATACTTATACCTTAAACATACAAATCTTTTATTGAAAAATAAAATAAAAAGTAAACATGTTAATTAGTATTTTCTATATTCTATAACGTCCTTTTAAAGCAGATAATCATATTAGGCAGCTTTCAAATAACAAAAAGTTTATTATGTGGTCAGAGATGGTTGCCTATTTTCTATGCCTGTTGAAAATTAAATGAGATTGAAAAATTAGGTTTTAAACATGAAAAATTTTCTCCAGTGATATTGGTTAGCACACAAGAATGATGTTTGATGGTAGAAACTAAGAGTGTCTCTTTCCAGACACCAACTGCTAAGCAAAATCCTTAAGATGTTGACTTGGCCACCTCTTCTCCTCACATCCTACGCTTTAGCTACACTTTCTCATTTCTCAGAAAACCTGGAAAGCCCAGCCTCTGATTCTCCTATTCTCATAGGAGAACTCTATGCATCCTTCAAGGACCGTCTCAAATGTCACCTCCTCCAGGAAGCCTTCTCTCATTCCCTACCCTCAGCTCCCCCTAACCAAGCACATGTCTTTCTCACTCCAAGAGCACCTTGTTCATTTGACGTTTTCAACATGTAACTATCGGCCTCTTATTAATGGTTATGAGCAGCTTTGTTTTCTATGCTAAGCTGTGAATCATCTGTGTACAATTTTCTCACCCGGGTATCCGCAGTGCCAACCACATCCCTGACACATAACAGACACTCAGTGTTTGTCAAGTGAATAAATAAATCCATTCCAGTCTTACTCCTAGCCTTCAGCTCTGCAGAGTAGACCTCTCAACGAACGTGGCCAGATTGAATAAATGTTATTTTCCCAACTGAGAAGAGAAAAGGCTTGGTTTTCCCTGCAAGGGTAAAGGAAAATAGGTTTGACCAGTTTAAACCAGAGAGAAAAGTGTTCAGAGGTCACATAGGCAGGCGGTGAGCTACCCAGGAGGAATCCTATCCTCCGCTGTTTCCCAACCACACCGGAACAGGTTTCTGAAGCCCATGGCTAAAGGGGTGGGCCGGGTGGAGCTTGGCTCCCAGAGCCGTGCGAGGGGTAGAAGCATGCTTGGACAGCCCGCAGCGAGCGCTCAGCCTACGGAAAGTACCCGAGCTGGCGTGAATCATGCCTTCACTGCAGCTGGAAGGGGCTGCTGCTCTCACCCAGTTTTTTAAAGACTTCTCAAGAAACCTGTATCTCTGACAAAGTGCATTAATGCCAGAGCAGTTTCGTGGCCACAAACAAGAAACTGGAAGGAAAAAAAAAAGAAAGAGAAATGGAACAGAGCTGGGAAATTGGGCCCTGTAAGAGTTGTGGCTAGAATTTAACCACATGTCAATCTACCTGTTTCTAGGGCAATGTAAACTGGAGTCTATAAAACTATAGACAACTGCCATTATATCATGTTGACAACCAGACCAACTTTTTAAAACTTTGCTCTAAGTCTGCCTTAGACTAACTACATTTTAACGTGAACAATGGATCTATTTTCAGATTGAAACAGATCAACGTGTAATTTCTGCTTCTAAAATTGGAGGTACCAAAGGATCTTCAATTACATGAGCCCAGACAGTGAATAAATATTGAAAGCTAACTTTAAAATAACTCCTTTGATTTATGGAGATATCATAAATTATCCACTGTTAAAATTAAAGTGGTAAAGGATGTATAATATTAAATCAAATAAACCAATGTTTTTAAAATTTTAATAGTTAATGAAGTAAATTTCTTTGGTTGACAGATTAACTGTCTCCATAATGCTTTTAAAAATTTAAGTACTGAAGGGCCGGTCAGGTGGTGTAGTGGTTAAGTTTGCACACTCTGCTCCAGCAGCCCAGGGTTCATGAGCTCAGATCCTGGGCACAGACCTACACACCGCTCAACAAGCCAAGCTGTGGTAGTATCCCACATACAAAATAGAGGAAGAATGACATGAATGTTAGCTCAGGGACAATCTTCCTTAAGCAAAAAGAAGAAGATTGGCAACAGATGCTAGCCCAGGGCCAATCTTCCTCACCAAAAAAAAAAAGTAAGTACTGAAATCAAAACTCTTCCTGGGCCTAAATTTATTTATTTTTCTTCCCAAATGAAAAAAGTTGATGGGAGGAAGGAAAAAAATAGTTTTATTTTGCTTATGAAGCTAATTTTGCTTGTATCTTAATAAATAGTTTATTTAAATAAATTGGTTCCAATAAGCACAATTTTATGGCGATTATTCTTCTGCACTCCTCATGGACCTCAGAGGAGGTATGTTTTGGAATTTGATTTTATGTTACCTAAAAATGTTCCCACTTCACAAGTTTATCACCAACTTGCTGGAGATATTGAAAGAATATCTTTGGTTGACAGTGTGTATCAAAATAGTTTACATAGTTTCAAGAAGAAAGGCAGAGGAAATGGGATAAAACTACCATGTATCTCCAAAAGCAACATTTTCTTTTCTTTTCACTCATGGCTCATTAAAACTGAACAATTACAATTGATCTGCCTCGTGGCTTGAGAAGGCAGAAGTATAAACAATAGATGGAAATTACAAGGCAGACAAATTCAGGGTTCCCGTAACTAAGGACTTTATAAAAACTGGTGCCTGAGAGGTGAGGAGCAACCGACCTCTGCTCCAGCATGGGATTCTCAAGAGGGTGTTCCCAGACTGGGTAAGGATGCCAGGTGGCAGCCAGGTGACCTCTCTAAGAGATCTTCTTCCAACACTCATCTCCTATGTAATTTACAGGACACTACTGATTTACTTGCCCCAAATGTCTCTTCTTTCCATGACAGCCCAACTTCATGAAAGAGTAGTGGAGACCCTTCTTGTTACCATTTTTTCCCCTGCCACTCACTCCTCAACCCACAACAGTCTAGCATCCACCCCCCACCACCATACTGAACTTGCTGTCCATATGGTCACAAATGACCTACTAATTGCCAGAGCTAATGGATGCTTTTCAGGCCTTATCTTACTTAACCTTTTGGTGGCATGTGACACTGTGACCACACTCTCCTCCTTGAAATTCTTTTTCTCCTTTCGCCTTCCCCTCTGGCCACTGTTTCCTCCATGGCCCCTCTCACTCATTGTAAGTGTGTCATCGGGCATCTACCATGTGCAGGAAACAGTGCTAGATGTTGGGACCCAAAGACAAATAAGACGTAGTCTCCACCCTAAAGGGGATGATAGAACTGGTAACTATTATTTATGGAGAACTCACTAAATTTCTGATACAGTACTGGCTGTTCTGACTGCAAAGTCTATATTCTTTCCTTTCCTCAATGCTGCATGTCTTGCTCAGAATTTCCTTCAAATCTCTTTTCTTCTCTTTACTTTTCTTTGACTATCTCATCAACACCCAAGACTTACACATGGGTTAAGGCCGGCAGAATTAGAGATAAGACTCAAACCTGCAGAACAATTTAGCACTTATTTTTACAGGAGAAAATGAATATGTATACACATACTCAAAGAAGAACAGGATGTCAGCAGCTAAGCTGATTTGTTAAGCACAATATCTGTTCCCTTTTTCTGTCCAAGAATAACTGGAAAAATGCTTTATAGTTTCTACATTCTGAGAATAATATTTCATATAACTAAATATTAAGGTTGAAAGCAAAAGAATACGAGTGATGTAGTACACTTCATCATCAACTTCTGAGCAAGATCAGTGAGCAGCCAAACCAGGGGAACAATTAAAGAATCCTCCAGCACAGAAAACAAGATACTTATCTGCTTGCACGCTCGGAAAATGCAAAGGGACAGAAGATCCTCCAGGAAGAACCAGACCACCCCTTACAAGACTTCCTGCTCCAGGCGAGATTTTAGAGCACTTCCAGACTCCTTCATGAACTCAGCTTCTTGCATAATATTGTTCTGCTGGGAGGGAGAAATTCCTTTCTGACTCCTGCAAGTGATCAACTTATGCCCGAAAGCATGAAATTCGATTACCCCTTATCATTATCTCAGTTTACCAAGCCGCTCTTGTTATCAGTGACTAGTCAGCAATTTTTTTCCTGCTCTCCAAGTATTACATGCCCTGGTTAACCACATAGTAAAAGCTTTATGTCAATAACTCAGGTTTAATTTATAGAACATTTTTCTTGAGACCTTGTATACAGTAAGATACTCTGTACGCTATGGCACGGCAATCTCCTTGATTGGCTCAGAAGAAGCCTATTTGCCTGCTGAAAGAGAACGGTTGGAAAAGAAAATATCTAATTTTTTGTATCTAATTAAATTGTAGCCTGAGCTTTGCAGATGGCTTCTCACAGAAAAAAATTCCAAGCATACTAAAGTGTGAGGGTTGGCCTGTCCTGCAAGTTTACACATCCACGCATTGGGTATTTTAGTGTGTGTGTGGTTCCGTGTGTGTGTGTGTTTGTGTGCTGTGTTGGGGAGGTAGGAATAGGGAACTAATCATGCAAATTCATGCTTGTCAATATTTAAAAGAAGGTCTAGGTCAACCTCAAAGCAGGCCTGCTAATAACGGCCCGAATGAAAATAAACAAATCCAACTTGTTTTTTCAACACCTTCAGGTCTTTAAAGAAATAGAGAAAGGCCTGGTACCCATAAATATGTAGTATATTAATCTCTTTCCCCTACTTCTCTGGGGATGAAGTAGTCCAAACAGGGAATTTGTCTAAACAATTTAAACAGCACAGGGAAGTCATTTAAAAATAGTTTAGGGTAGAAATCCTTCCATAACGCCTCTTAAACAGTACACTCCAGATTACTAAAAAACACGGTTAGGGTATTACTACAAAACGTATTATTCTGTTCACTGGCTTTCTTGTCTTCTGCCCACATGATAGGCAACCTCATTTTCGATTGGAGGTTGGCTAACTAAATACGGCCCTGGGGGTGAATCTGTCCTGCTGTCTAACTTTGCAAATAAAGTTTTATTAGAAACAGCCACACGGATTCATTCCCGCAGGTATTGTCTGTCTATGGTTGCTTTCACGCTACAATGGCAGAGATGAGTATTTGCAACAGACCATAGGGACCGCAAAGCTGAAAATATTTCCTGTCTGGTCCTTTACAGAAGAAGTTTGCAGATCCCTGCTTTGCCTGTTACTTCTTGTCATGAGAGCCTCTTGGTGTGTTCTCTCCCCATTGTGCTCGCTTGAAAACAAAGAACCACACTTTTTACACTTACTAAGAGTAGACGTGGAGTAAGACCTGAGGGGTTTTCATTTCAAGTGTTCTGTGATGGTTCCTGCAGCCTCCCGAGGCCTGCATGGATTTCTGGGGAAGGTTTTATTACAGTCACTTGAGGAGTGTAAATATCTGAACTCAGATATGTGACGCATTGGTGTTTTGTAGCTCAACAGAACAAATGGTGATATGAAAACATGGTAAGAAGCTTGGCGCATCAAAAAGGACAGAGGCCAGAAAGAGTTTAAATGTGCAGGGGGTCCATCTAGAGAAATAGTAAGTCCAGAGGAGGCGCAAGTCATAAGCTTAAATCACTCTGCAAGACTGGCTTTGAATCACAAAGGCAATTACCAACAACCAGGAAACTACCCTGTCTCTACTACCCTAAACGAATTAGAGCGAATTTATTTGTGAAGAATTTGGTAAACACATTCATACACACATCTCCTTACACATAGAAAGAGGCCTCATCCCCTAAGATCCAAAGTGAGAATAATGCCCCTCTGTTTTCTTAAACGTCCTGGTACAAACACAAGCTCATTTGTGGTTCACTAAGTGTGAAACAAGCACTCCCACAAACAGAGCAACAGAAAGCAAAAATAGACTCGTGTGTATTTTTCAGTTTGTGGTCTCCTCTGTGTTTAAATACAAAGAGAGAGTTAACAAAATGAATGACTACATTACACCTGAAGAAGATGGGGAAGCTAGATAATCTGCTTGAGTGTTTCTCTTTGACAGCCATTACGACACATGTACCTAGAAATATAATTCAGTCGGTTTTCAGGACACTTGGGTTGGCGTTTGAATTAGAACCGTTAGCTTCCGGGCCCTGGAGGAAACCAACGTCTGCCTGGGAGGAATGGGGCTGGTAGCTGTGTGAACGGTGTTTCATGTGCAGTTCACCAGTGGGTAAATCGTGAGAACAGCTTTACTGTGAACATTCTCAGATCACCGAAAAGCTGCTACGACAGCACATGGAAGAAGATTGCTACTATGTTCACTGCTACTTAAAACTTTGTAGTTTGGGGTGCCAAAGAGGAAGAAAGAAGCTTATCTGTTCAGCTATTCTCGATTCTAGCGCAATTTGCCATTCTTATTGCTGTGTATCAAGAAAGTGGCAAATTCAAAGGCTGTCATTTATTTCACTAATGGAATTAAAAATGAATGTGGTCCAGAGCAGTAATCAATGCCTTGCTCGTTGTGATGGATTATGGTTTGGCTAAATCGTACGACCTTTAATTACCTGAAAAAATGCAATTTTCCAATGTCTTTGCTGTTTTCTCTGTGATTTTCCGCACAAATACAACCTGTCATATGCTATTTTTATTGAGCTTAAATTCAGCGCTTATGAAAGGTGCTGGATTAACAGCCCCATAGCGAAATTCTTTATCCCTTTAGTCCTCTATCATTACTACGTTTAGAGCTCTTTGTTCTTTGTTGAGCTCCATGCAGTCAATTCATTTGGTCTTTAAAATAAGGATAGTCATTCTTATTTTTTAGATAAGAACCCTGGGGGCCGGCTCCATGCGGCGGCCCAGGGTTCGGCTCCTGGGCGCGGACATGGCACCGTTCATCGGGCCACACTGAGGCGGCGTCCCACATCCCACAACTAGAAGGACCTGCGACTAAGATATACAACTATGTACGGGGGCTTGGGGAAGATAAAGCAGAAAAAAAAAACTGATTGGCAACAGTTGTTAGCTCAGGTGCCAATCTTTAAAAAAAAAAGAACCCTGAAACATAAAAGGTAAGGGATGAGGAACGGGTCACAAAATGAGTTAACCATTAGTTTGTTCTAGCTCTCAACTTTGCGAGCATCCCCTGACACATGGCAGCAGCCAGTGGGGTGGAAGGGTTGAAGAGTGCCTGCACAGAAGGTGAGAAGTAACAGTCAATTACAGATTCACCAATGGAATCAATCAGCTTACATCCAATAAGCAGTGAGAGGAGCTAATGTTCAACTTTTGATGAGAACCAAAAGTACAAAGGCGAATTACCCAAAAAATGTCTACTTGAGACTGATGCTGAAAAGAAAGAAGCAAATAATGATTAAGAAAAAAAAAAAAGTCTTGTGATCTCGGAAAAAGATAGCTGTTGATTTTAAAACACATACACATAGGGAAAAAATTAGACTCTTGCATCAAAGCATACTTATTCTAACAACTCAAGGGAAACAACCTGTTTTCCTCTGGAGCATTCTCTGAAACAGATATGTCTGCCTCAACAATATCCCTTACCACAAAAATGTGTTTTCTAGATAATCTGCAGATTCAGTGTTCAATAGGGGACATAATTAGAGTTGACTTTCTGACACAAGGAAAGTTTTCAAGATTCCATCTACAAAAATTCTACGAGTCATTGAAACTGGGCGTGTTTTCTTAGTTGCTGACAATCCTGTAGGAAAAAAAAGAAAAGGGAGGGAGGAGAAAAGCATTTTGCTCTTATTTTAATTTGTATTTCTTATTAAGATCTTCATGCTTGATAACTATTTTTGGAATTTTTAAATTTATCTCACTTACCTATTCATCTATTAAGATCTTACTGTTCTCCAAATCAGTTTGTTCATGGAATATTATACATTAAGATTCAAAATATTTGACTCTGGTACTGGTTGTCAATGTTTTTATAGTTTGTTGTTTATTCCTTAATTTTGTTTATCTAGAAAGATTGTGATCATTAGAATCTTATTTATTTAAATGTTATGTGGTCAAATCTATCTTTTCCATAGCAAATTTTCCCAAAACTTTTAAGTGTGGAACGCTCATCTCCATTCAGGAATTCCCTAATTAGTCACTTTTCTTTTTGGATTTTTGATGAGTACCCGTGGAAAGTGCCAGAGGTAAAACTTAGCTCTGTCATTAAATCTAAGACAGCTTCTACACTTTCAATGTCTAGGTGAAACACAGAAAGGTAGGCATCTTTTATTTCTCATTTATCTTTAATGATTAAAAACTTCTCAAACACAACGTGCATGCAGATTCTCATTTAAAAGGGACTCATTGAGAAAAGTGCAGCTAAATTTGAAGAGCTGGTGTCACATCACTAGGTTAGACAACTGTCCTTTTCCATTCAGCCTTGGAAACTTCTGAGAATGACTATCTAGGAAAGAGATGCTCCCCTTGATATAGAAGAATCTTCATACATAGCATTCTACATTTAAATTTCAGGGCCCTCCCAACAGGCACATGAAAAGATGCTCAACATCATTAGCTATCAGGGAAATGCAAATCAAAACTACAATGAGATATCACCTCACTCCGATCAGAATGGCTATAATTAACAAAACAGGAAACAACAAGTGTTGGAGAGGATGTGGAGAGAAGTGAACCCTCGTACATGGCTTGTGGGAGTGCAAACTGGTACAGCCACTATGGAAAACAATATAGAGATTCCTCAAAAAATTAAGAACTACCATATGATCCAGCTATTCCATTGCTGGGTGTTTGTCCGAAGAACTTGAAAACACGAATGTGTAAAGATACATGCACCCCTTTGTTCACTGCAGCATTATTCGCAATAGCCAAGACTTGGAAGCAACCTAGGTGCCCATCAAGGGACGAATGGATGCAGAAGATGTGGTATAGACACACAATGGAATACTACTCAGCCATAAGAAATTATGAAACCTGGCCATTTGCGACAACATGGATGGAGCTTGAGCGTATTATTCTAAGTGAAATAAGTCAGAGGGAGAAAGTCAAATACTGTATAACCTCACTCATAAATAGAGGATAAAAACAATGACAACCAAATACACATGGCAATGGAGATTGGACTGGTGGTTACCAGAGGGGAAGGGGGCAGGGAGGAAAGCGAAAGGGGTCCTTAACCACATGCGTGTGGTGATGGACTGGAAGTAGTCTTTGGGTGGTGAACATGATGTAATCTGCAAGGAAATCAAAGTATGATGATGTACACCTGAAATTTATATAATGTTATAAACCAGTGTTACTGTAATAAAAAAAGAAAGAAAGAAAGAAATTAATTTAAAGTCCGTCAAATAAAAATAAACTCCAAAAAACTGATCCCCTGACCTATAATTTTCAAGTGAAGGTCTCTCCAGTGGAGGAATCCCAAACAGCCTCAACTCTGCACTCTGACTTGGGAACTTTGTGGGTGGCCTTTTACCTGTATGCCTTTTGCTCTGAGAGAATCTGAGGGCTTCAATCCCATCTCTTATCTGACCTCCAATGTCATTTTTTCATTCTGACTCATTCCCCATGTCCCATGGATGATGTTTCTCACTTGACGAGTTCCTTAATATTTCTAAGGAGCCACATGAAGGATGTCTCAACTCATCTCTTCGGAAAGGATTCCTCCTTTGTCTTTGACCTCACCAGCCCCTAAAAGAAAAGTAGACTCGAGTTCCATCATAACTTCGCTGGAAATCCACTGAAGAAAGCGAAAACGGAAGAAAACGATGTGAGGTTCACAAAGGAATATTTTTTTTCCTTGGGCAAACTCAGCACAAAACAACACTTGAATAGGATTTAGTATGGAGGTTTCCCTAACTACCCGATACAGTTCCCTACTGGTTTTCCGAATGTGAAAAATATTTTGCCCTTTGTGCCTAGACAAATCCCAGCCACTTGAGATCACCCTTTTTCCTGTGCAACTTAAGTGTGCTCTTTTGCTAAGGGAAAGGAGTAAATCTGTGGTTGAACGCATAGAGGAACACCCTTAGAAGGAATCAATGGAAGGCATTTCTAGCTATTAGAGGCCCCAAAACTGGGCGAGTGAGCTGTTCACATGTATGCGGAATGACGGCTTGATGGAAGCATTTTGGAGGGGATTCATTAGAAGACTAGAACAGTGCCTGACCCATGGGAGGCACACAGTGAATACCCGAAGTCTGAATGAAAGAGTGTTGAATGGGAAAAGGGAAGGAGTTAGGGAAAAAGGAATAGGGGAGAGCGAGTGAAGGAAGGACAGCAAAGAAGAGGGGAGGGAGGGAGGCAGGGGGGAGCGAGAAAGGGAAGGAAGAAGGAAAAGAGGAAGAAAAGGAAGCAGGGAGGGAGGGAGGAAAAAGGAAGAAATTAGGAAAGAAGGAAGGAAGGAAGGAGGAAAAGCAGGGAAGAAGAGAGGAGGGGAGAAGGGATTGAGGGAGAGAGCAAGAAAGAAGATTCTGTGTGTGATTTGTTTCCTGTTGAGTAGAAATTGACCCTGGATTTATACACCTGAATTTCCTCCTTTAAAGAATTAAAGTGGAAAACTCACATATTTTATTTCTGGGGTCCTTTATTTCATTAGCAAATCCCCCCAAAATTACAAAATGCAGACCCAACATATGGCTTACACCTGTAAGCTACATAATAAAAATGTAAAGAAAATCAATTGTTTTCTATTAACCTCTCAAAATACTCTCCTTTTAACAATCATAATAGAAACAAATGGGTTTGTTTGTTTTTTTTACCTCCTAAGCCAATGGCCTGCACTTCTTTTATGATCATCTACTTAAATTAAATATTAGGTACCTCGTGGGTGGAACTCCAGTAAGGAGACGGTCTCATCTTGAGGCCGGCTCTGCTGATGCCATTTCTCAGTAACTACATTGGAGAGGGCCTTCAAGAAGACAACACATCAAATATCTTGCCAAGAAAAGTTTTCTTTTTCATTCATTTGTTTTTAGTAGTGCAGCTGGGAAATCAAATGACCGACTAAGCAGGCTGTTGGACTGTATGGCAGGAAAAAAAACAAAGCACTCAAGTGACTATTTTATTAAGATCCTACAGTTTAAGAAGGAAAATTCTAGCAGAAAGGGGTCTAGGGGCCTGCAGATGTCTTGCCTGTCTCCTGGGCCAATGATCGTACCTCTACACGTTCAATCACTGACAGGCTGTGTAGACGAGGCATGTCACACAGATGTTGTGTGTAAGTTCCCACCCACACAAAATAGCAATAATAGCTCAACCCTTCTCCACTCTCATGGCATAGTCCTTAAGACTTAAATAAAATATAAGATATATAAGTGCTTAAGAAGTTTCAAGTGTTCCAGATTGCAATTTCTGTGTGTTGAAGGGTGGGTGTGAGGTGGCCCAAAAGAAGGGTTTTGGTACAGAAAACTTTACAAATGTGTCTTCTAGTCTTCTCTTTTTTCTCCACTGCCTCTTCTCTCCCTCATCTCCATTTCCCTCACCATCACCATTTCACTGGTCATAAAACAAGTAAACTAGTTGTTTCCACCAACTTCACAAATTACTTGAAGTAGGTTCCAGTGTGTTTTACAGGGAATAGTGATACCAAAAATGCACTTATGAAAATGTTTTCAAACACATCTCTGCTTCAGTTCTCCACATTTTTTTTTTCTGATAAGGAAGATTGGCCCTAAGCTACATCTGTTGCCAATCCTCCTCTTTTTTTTTTTCTCCCCAAAGCCCCAGTAAATAGTTGTCTATCCTAGTTGTTAGTCGTTCTAGTTCTTCTATGTGGGATGCTGCACAGCATGGCTTGATGAGCAGTAAATAGACCTGAGCCTAGGATCCAAACGGGTGAACCCCAGGCTGCTGAAGCAGAGTGCACAAACTTAACCAGTCGGCCACGGGGCTGGCCCTACACATTTTTTATTTCATGCACGGATGCACAACCCAGATAATAGTTGAGGGGTTTTTGGTTAAAAAAAAAAAAAAAAAAAAGGATGATTATTAGGAGCCAATGTAAGTTCACCAAGAGCAAATTTTGTTTCCCTTTTTGTTAACCCCAAAATGTGACTATGCTTATCAACCTTTAAGAGTTTCCTTAAGGGCAATGTGGAGGAAGTATGCTACATTTATGAACAGGCAGTTTTTAGCAGACTACACTTACTCCTAAAGTGCCAGTTAGTCAATCTGGTGGTATGGCTTAGAAATCTCCATCTGTACACAATTATTATTGATTATTTAAGTGAAGCTCTCTAAGGAAATGTATTAAATTTGAAGAATCCCTATTAATAAGGAAATGGGCTCAGTTTACTCTCAAGATCACAGTTGAGAGTCTTATTCTATAAAACCTGCCAATATGTGAATTAGTATTTATTTATCTTGAATTGAGCATTGGCCATTTCCCTATATGTCTAGCATCTTTTTGTTACATGAGACTATGCATCTAATAGTACTCTCTAAAAAGTTAAGACCTATTAAAAATGTATGTATTACTTATTGAATCATTCATTAAACATTTTTTAATGGCTACTATGCACTAGGCAAGAAGCTAGCCATTGGATATACAAAGATGGATAAGAAATGCCAACACGTTGCTTACAGCATAATGTGTTGCAATGTGATGGGTACCTAGTATGCGACATATTCTTCATTAGGCATGTTACATTCATCAAACATTATTTAATTCTCAAAAACATCAAAAGGTAGGTATTTTATTTTTCCTACTTTGTAGATGAGGAAATGAAAGCTCAGAGAGATTAAATAATTTACCTAAGTCATTCAGCTGATAAATAGCATAGCCAGGATTTCAACTCAAAATTTTCCCACTTCAAAATTTATCCTTCTATCTACTTTGCTATACTCTCAACTGGCCAGCATCATCTGGAAACATAAGCTCAGTATATTTGTTCTATTAGTCATATTTGTTAAGGTATTTGCCCTCGTGTTAAAAATAAAAGACTAAAAACTTCAAGGTAAATATTAAGCAAGCTAAGAAATTGAAATACCATTAAAACCATGCATTCCATAAGGGAACTATTAGAATTTGGACCACTTCTGGTCTTCTCAAATTGGGTATAGTTTTCCACTATCCATAGCATTTATCACTATTTTCAAGATACAAAAGAAAGTCCCAACAATGATTGTGTAAACAACTTTTAGAACTGTTTGATCTTGGCATATAAGCTGTTTCGAGTCTCAGCAGATATGATTCATGACTTAATATCATACTCAACCACTGCTTTAAAGTGGAAGCCCAGTACAGGCTGTGGTTCAAGGTGAGGGGTAAGATCTCAAGAGCCACCTGAAGGAAGCAGTTTTCCATGTTCACAAGCTTTTGACGTCAAATGAACGCCCCTAAGAAATCCACAGGTTGAAACTAAAAAAGTACTTGTGCAGTTTTGACTTAAAAAGAGGTTTATTTTGATAAGTGAATACTATAAAATTATTTAGAAGTTTCTAGGAGGGAGGGGGAATGGTGAATGCCAGATTCCAAGAATTGCCTCCTGTTGGTCTCTTCAGACTATCCAATATTGATTTTAACCTTTAAACCTTCCTTTGTAAGAGAGAAGAGTTCTTGTTTGCATTAAAGATCCCCTTTGCCTTACTTTCAGGGCCATTTAGCTGGAGAGCTGGGTTATTAGAAGTGGTTCTTTGATTCGAAAATTTACAAACATATAGACAGAGTGTTTTTCTATGAATTAATGGTAGGCTGGCCTTTAGAAATGGCATGAGCATAAACTTTTTAGCTTAAATGTTTAACATCTTGGGTTAGGAAAATGTCTCCTGATATTTACTGTTCGATAATATGTTTTTTAGCATAAGGGTACTTAAGGAAATGTATCTTTAAATTATTAAAGAATAACTCAAGAAACGTTGAGTACCAATGTTTATTCCAATACTCAAGCATCTAGATATATACTGCATCTATCTAGAATGTTCCCAAATTTTCCAAGCATATACTGCTTAACAGGAATCAAGTCTAAATCATCTCTATAGGCAGTTGGGCTCCTAATTTTATGGATCGGGAAATGATGGGGTCAAGGGTCAAAGGTGAATCTGTGGCAGAATTTGGATTATAGAGCTTATCCAGAGATCTGGACTCACAGCATTGTGTCAGTTCCAATTGAAGCTTAATGTCTCACCAACTTTAAAAAGATTCTTTTCTTATATAATAACAGTAATTCTGAAGTAAGGAGACTGAATTAGAAACCCTACCTCATATTGTTATAGTGAACTAATTAAGTTTTTAATTGGTCTAAGTTATACTGTGGGGAATAGTGTAATTTTCTTAAATTCGACCTGGCTAATTATAAATGGATGGTTCCAAAACACCTTAAGTACCTTCTCACTCACACAAACTCATTACAGTGAAAATGGTCTTGATGATTTAAAACAGCTGGCCTGGCTTCACCGTTCTTCCCACTGTCTTCTTGGATTAGTCACCATTTTCTCAAGTGAGGAAGAGTCTCGATGCTGCCACTACTGCTGCTCCCGCTGGAATCACAGAAACCACAGCCAACCACATGTGGGGGCTCTCCTTGGATTCTCTGCCTCACACATCATTAAGCAAATTGTCAGCTAAGTTTTAATTACAGCACTTTTATGACTGCTGGTGATGTAAGAGGCACAGTGGGCACACCTTGTTTTTTTCCAAGCTCGGCTGTGTTTGTAGTGCTGGCATTGAGGGCCAAAGCAGTTTTCATCTTGCACAAACTGAGCTAATTTATGTGGGAACCCAGACCCTCTCAATGTTGTTTGTACTGCATCAATTTGCAGTGTCTAATGAGCCTTTTTTAAATGATGGAAAAACCCTCCTTGGTTGCATTACTGGATACCTTTTAAAGCCTGCCACAGAAAACAAAGATGCTCAACCAAAAAAGAAACCAGGCTCACCTTCCCCTAATTTATTGCCTAACCCAAGAGAATGATGCTAAGGCATCGTAATAGCATGAATGAGCCCCTAACGGCCGATGGTCTCTGGTCAGTCCTCTCTTTGGTGGAGAAAATCCCCATTAACTAACCTGGAAGAAAGTGCTAAAGGTCTGAATGAATCTGTTGTTTTTCTTCTGGTTAATAAAGATTTTATGTACCTAGTGGATTATGCAAACCAACCCTCTGGAAATATTATGCATGGTACTTCTCGAAATGCATAACCAATTAAGATATCTTCAATGACTTTATGAACTTCAAGTGCAGAGAGGCAAAGGGCAACCTCTCTAGCCAATGTTCCCCTCATGGCTTGCAAGGAAGGAATCAGCCATCTCTAAGGATAGAGACAGGCCAACATATTGCAGCCCAATAAAAGCTATACAAATAAAATGGGATTCGAGCTACTAGAAATCAAACAATGTTATGGTGGGACTAAGAGATAAAGTTTTAACAATAGTAATTTTCTGTGCTAGACACTATGTTAGGGGGTTCATATCTCTGTTTATCTAGGGATTTTCTCTAAACTTTTCTACTGAGTCAAAATTATACATGGGCTCTAAGTTCATACCAATATACTGGTTTCAATGGCACTCTATTACTTTTAAAAATTGTTATCTATACGCATCTCAAAAAAGACTTCAAAAACCTTGCTCAAAATAAAAGCAGTGTGAATTTTCCCTGAGCTAAAACTTGGTGAAAGAATAGAATAGCCTGGCTTATGTGATTGACTCTTGTGATAAATAATATTACTCAAGAAAGTTTGGAGTTGGTTTATCTCATCCATGGATTGATTACCCAAAGTCTTTCTGTGCCTCCTCTCTCCCCCTTGTTACTCACATGGTCTAAGCACGGGAGGACTAGTCCAAGTACACTTGCGGGATTGAATTCAACTTACCAGCTTCATCCTTTTACATGAGAAGAGAAATTAACTCACTTGGAAGCTCAAAAACTTGCCTCACAGGCTTTCTAACCAAGACAGACTTCTCAGACTCATCAACACTGCAATCCAATATAGGCTAAAATTTCTCTGCGATGATGGCAGAGTTAAAAATAATTCCTAAGTTAATAAAAAATAATGTTATAACTTCCATTATAGGGACCATACTAGCATCTCACGGTGCCATACCTTCATTAGAAGGCTGTAATTTGCATACAGAGGATCAAGTGACACATGCTTCCTAAAAGTTCCATGCCACACATTGACTCCAGAGTCTTGCTTTCATACGGGAAGTAGAAATCACCAATTACAACAGCTGATGAAAGACACTTCTCTAAGTCAATGCTAAAGTCCCCACGAAACTACAGTTCTTCCTCATTTCAAAACCCTCTTGTGAAACAGAAGACAAGAGAAGGACAAAAAGGTCATTTAGAGGAACGTAAAACTGGAAAAACCACCACTGATGCAATGCACCTCCTAAACTAAACACAAAACACACAGCATTGAAAGTATTTTAATTATTTTTTTAAGTACGCAACTTGCTGACTTGCCCCAGCATACTGAAAGAAGTTTAAACATTAAATGCTTTTTCTAGGAAAAAAAAAAAAAAAACTTGTTTCCAAATAGAATTAATCTGAGTCATCTTCAGCCATTCCCCCACCCCCAATCGGATGTCAGGGGGAAACTGCTAGAAAATTCTGCAGCAGTAAACACATTAAACAAGACTGAGGGAAAGAGAGATAGGCAAAATGGTTCCGAACATTACAAGAAGGTAACGTTTCTCCTCCAACGTAAAATTTTTATCAAATTGTTCTCATCATTTTGTGAAAACTTTATTCAGCTCAATTTGATGGGGATGACTTTTTCTTTTGTCTTTTTATGTTGTGTTTTACATACTCCATAGGTCAAGACTGAAACATAGAGGTGCTGATATTGAGACACAGGACAACAGAATTGCTGACAACCGCTTCATGAGTAAGACAGATCTTGAGCATTTTCCAGCCTGGACTTGCCAAATTCAAGGGGTCAACTTCAGATAAGCATCTGATCTCTCAGTGTTTAACTGAACCGAACCTCCCAACCTTTTTGAGGTCTGTCGATGACTAGTAATTATATTGTCATTTAACAAAAGTATCTGCATTAAACCAGAGATGCTACATTAATGGTTAAGTTCACATCCATTAAAAACATTGTGCTTCGACGGAGCACACAGGGGTCTCCATGATGTGTGGACAGGGATGGGAACTTATGTAGGTCTGAGGCCATAAATCAACGTCTAACTATTACCTGTCAGGTTTGGAAGTTATGCTAATGCAGGAAGTTCTACTTCTTTCCAGTGTATAGAGGTCAGAGGAGGAGGGACACATATGTAACTTAAATGGAAACATTGAGGAAAACCCCCAGAGAATAAGATAGTCAACATAAAATCTTGAAGAAAGTGATTACATCTAAGTCAGAATCTTAATCACCCATCTCTAAAGTAAATGCCAAATTCTTGGGTTTCCAGAGGAGCAGCAGAAGGACTGAGGATTCATCCCTAGAACCTAGAACCTTTTCTTCGAAGTGCTTTTCATTTTGACTAAAGCGCACATATATGGGAGTAGAAAGTCATTTGTCAGTTTTCTCACTCATAAACTTAGGAAGTGAATGTATAACCTTTAACTGCTTCCTAGGCAATCATGGTAATGAGCAAATTTAATACACAAGGTCTTCTTAAATTTCTTATATGTATATAACTATTTCCCCCAGGATCATATCATGGCAATGGGCTATACACTAAAAGTCAAAGCAAGCATTTTTAATGGATGTAGAATAAACTTGAAGTTAACATACATACTGTATCAGTGAAAAGTCACATGAAAGAACCACCAATTCTTTTTTAAAGGGATAGAGACTATTAGCAAATAGTTGATGTTTCCTTGTCAGAGATCAGAGCTCTGCACCAAAAAGAAAAAAATAAATGCATAAAATGGAATCCAAGATAAAGACCCTGTAATCCAAAAGTGAGCAGTGGCTTTCAGGATACAAGACAGCAGAGTCTGAGCCAGAAGAGAGACTCCGAAATATCATGAATAACAAACACGGTCAAACTAGGATCAGAATTCAAATTCAAAGTCAGACGTTGTAGAATAGCCACACTAAGAAAGGTCTTCCAGAACTCAGGGATAGAGGGGAGTCAAGTTCAAGGTCTCTGATCTTTTTAAGAAGAGCTGACAATAGCCTCAGCATAATCTGCTCCGAGAGGGAAGGACAAGGTCCTATTTTAGAAAGGACCTGAAAGTTACTCTAACCAGTTAGTCTGGCATCTACCACTGACATCCGGGTCTCATCTGCCCAGCCCAGCATGGTCTCTAAAGTCCAAGGCTAGAAGGAGGAATGCCAATTTCCTAATCATCTTTGAAAGTTCGGGGTTTATCTTTACAAAAGTTAATTAAGTCTGTGTGCCAAAACCTCTATGATCCTAGTCTTCCTGAAACCAAGTTCTGGTCGTGTCATTCCTTATTCAAAACCCTTCAGTGTCTCCCCACTGCCTCCCAAATCAAGCCCAGGTCATCCATGAGCTAACTTCAGTCTCTGAGCTCCGCCAGACACGCATTCCACTCTAGTCAAACCAAAATGCTTGCTCTATTTACCCGGTATACGATCCACGATGCTTGAGTCCCATGCCACTGCACGTGCTATTTATTCTCCTTACCTGGAGTGTCCTTGCCACCTCCCTTCACAGTCCTGCACCTTCATATTCCCAATCCTACCTGAGCCCCAAGGCTTGCTCAGATAACACGTCTCAGATAAAGCCTTCCCAGAGTCTCTATCTCCATCTAGACTCCATTCATAGGCCACATTGTTTAAGAACACAATCTACTGATTTGCCTCAGCATACTGATGGAAGTTTAAACATCTATCTTGTATATCTAGGAAAACATGTGTCTTCAAATAAGACTAATCTGAATTATCTTCATTGTTTCCCTAGATAGTCTTGTCTGACAGACTAAACTCTTTTTGTACATGTCCACGTCTATTTCATCTCTATATCCCTCTCTGTGTTGTTTGCAATTAAATGATTGCCATGACACTTTCTCAAACTGGCTGAATTTTAGTGCCATTTTTTTTGTTTGTTTGGGGGTGCCAAAACCATGAAAAGGAGGTGTTCTATATTACTAAATGCAATGAACTTAGTTGCAGTAAGACTGACGTTTCGCGAATGATCTGCTTGGTTAGATTTGTAGAGCGCTTGCTTTACAGAAACCTACAGGACTGGGTGCGGGCACAGAGGGCAGTGAGGGAGGTGGCACGGAGGTGAGGAGAACACCCATGTCTTCGAAACAGATCCCCAGAGGCTCCAATTCTGGCATTAGTAGCCTGACACCCCAGCACACTTGACAATAAAACCTATTGTGATACCAGTCAGAAGGGGGTGGAGGAAATTTGAAAATCTGTCTAGAAATGCAGGAAGCAATGTAAGCAATGTAACCAAAGCTCAAAATGCTCAAAACACTTTTAAATGTTTTTTTTAAAAAAAAATAGGAGCAGTAGGGTTGATTCCAGTAACGCTACATACAACTGATATTTAAAGCAGAAAACAAGATATGATTCAGCTCAGGCAGATCACTTTGTGTACCTAGCTAGAAAAAAAATGATTTATAATTGAATTTTAAAAGCACATCAAAAACAGACATTGTTATGAGGAAGAATGGTAGAACGTTCGATAACAAATTGCCTGAGACTTTTCTCTTCCTGAATCTAAGCATATTTGTTTGACAAGTTAGTCCCGGTTCTTGGTTTAGTAGGGCTTTGTTGTTGCTCCTGTTGTTATTGTTATTATTGTAGTTTTCCAACCCAAGCGTCATATTTACAAAGCACGATATTAGCACATAAGCCAGAACTTGCTAGAATATCTTTATCCTGTTTCTTTAAAGTCATATATATTTCTAGATATTGAAATCATGGACTTTCTTTTGATTGGATCTATCAGCCCAAATTAAATATCTATCCCATTAAAAAAAGAGGGGGGGGGGTTTTCAAGAATATACTCAAAAGAGAAAAACTAGAAAGGAACCATTAACCACTGGCCTAATGAGTTAGATACACAGTTTAGAAAAGGATGGCTAACTCGGGGTAATCTCCAGGTCCGTTCTAGACTTGGAATAAGAAAAGCTATGGCCAAGAAAGACTTGGTCTCTCAACAACATAAAAGGCCTTCTTTTTCTTAACTTATAAGAAATGTGGAAATATTAGAGAATACCCAAAAAAGAATGACAAGAGTGGCTCATAAAGTTAGAGAATAATATCTTTAACGACAGGTAAACTGAGAATATCTTTAGTCTGAAGAAGAGACAATTAAGGCTTATATCAAAACTTCTGTATTATTTCATGGAATCAGTATATGTGACATGACATTGAATAAGCTCAGAGATGATTATCATGAAAAAAGGAAATGTAATGTAGAGGATGATAGACACTACTCCTCATTTGAGAGAGAGAGAAGAGGAAATGAGTCCAGATTTCAACAGGAGGAAACCAAGTTAAGTAAAGGAAGTAAAAACAGAAGAATTATTAGGTCCTAATGCTGAAGGAACTTGTGAAATAGTCTTTTCTGGGAGTCTTCTCAAACAATGTTTTCCAACCCTGTAGTATTCAGAGACTAGACGAACTCGAATTCATCAGCCCCAAAATCATGTTTTAGTTTATGAGAAGATTGATGTGAAATAGACTGGAAACATCAGTATAAGTTATGTAAGCAAAAAAAAAAACAAATCAACAACGTAGAAGTCGGAAATCTGGTCTTTTATCCTGGTTCTGACTCTAACCATTTATGTGATTTAGGAAGACACTTACTGTCTTGGGTAATGGTATCTATATCTATAAAATGGCTGCCTTTAACAGAGATAGGGTGAAACTAACTGGTGCCATTCAAACGGTCTAAGATTGCTATTACCGTTCCTAGTGAAACAATTGCTATCAACATCATCAAAACATAGCTGTCTAACTTCTGCTTCCCACAGTAAGCAGATCAGATGTGCTGAAAGTTCTTCCTATCACCTAAATCCAGGATACATTTTAAGGAACATACTTTGTCTTATATCGCTGGGCTTACATGGAGGTAAGAGAACTCTCGAAAACAAACAAAATAATAATAATGAGCTCAAACCAAAAGTGGAATTAGAAAGCGAGATTGCCTTGGGAACTGATTCTCATGCCAGTTCTAGGAATTGGATAATAAGCCTTAGGCCCTTCACAGGGTGGGGGAGCTTGAGCTAAGAGGCCATGTGTCTTTGAGGATGCAAATATAGCTCAAGTAGTCCAATTTCCCCCAGCTCTTTACAAAAGAAAACATTAATTCTCCATGAAGAAAAGCATCCCCAATTTAGGCCGTTGGGATTTCCGCTGATGAAGAGCAAGTAAATATGAGTTCATAATCAATAATTGCCAAACACATACAAAAACAAGCCACCATAAGTGATAGTCATCAGAAACAACAAAATCAGATTTAGATTTAGATTTAGATTTAGATTTGCGTCTTCAGATACTGGAACCATGAAAACTAGAAGATTTTAAAAATTGGCAAAAGTAAAAAAACCCATGAGATTCTTAAGACAAAATGACCAGATAAATGTGCAAATAAATCAAATAGAATTTTAGAAATGAAAAACAGAGTGCTTGAAATTATAGCATTGATGGTTGAGTTAAACAGCAACTTAGACAAAACTGAAGAGCGAATTAGTAAACTGGGTGATGTATCAGAGAAATTATCCAAAATGCAGGGAATAGAAACCTTTAAAAAAGAAGTTAAGAAAAATAGAGGATAGGCTGAAAAGGTTTAAGATAAATTTAAGCACGGTACCAAAAGTAAAGGCAAGATGGAGGAGAGGCAATATTTGAAGGAATAGTGGTCGAGAATATTTTAAATGAAAGATATGAATCCAAAAACTCAATGTCAAACAGCAAAATAAGTTAAAAAGAAATAGATACATCATAGTAAACCTGTGAAACAACAAAGATAAAGAAAAGACCTTAAAAACAGTGACACTACTTCACAACGACAGAGAAATCCAGAACATAGTGGAATAATTTCAAGTTGCTAAGAGAAACTAACTAACCACCTGGAATTTTGCACTCAGCAGTACTATCTTTCAAGGACAAAAGCAAAAGGAAGATATTTTTATTTTGTTTTATTTTTTATTTATGTTTTTTTTTTAGGAAGATTAGCTCTGAGCTCACATCTGCTGCCAATCCTCCTCTTTTTGCTGAGGAAGACTGGCCCTGAGCTAACATCCATGCCCATCTTCCTCTACTTTATATGTTGGACGCCTACCACAGCATCGCTTACCAAGTGGTACCATGGGATCTGGGCCAGCAAACCCCGGGCCCCCCAAGTGGAACGTGTGAACTTAACCACTGCGCCACCAGGCCCGCCCCCAGAAAGGTATTTTTAAATAAATAAAAATTGATTGGGTTTACTACCAAAAACTTTCACTAATGCAGTGTCTTTCAAACATTTTAGACTGAAAAACAAAATACCCACATGCCTATAACCAAAATAAAAATCCACAAAAAACTACTTAATCTTATTATGTAACTATTATACATTCTGATTTTCATATTCTATTTTATTTCAGTTTTTTAAAAAATAACTAAGGGAAACAAGCAATCCAAAAAAATAAGAACAGAGAAAAAGAGAACAGAAAAGAGAAATAATAAATAGAAACCACAAAGTCAGACGTAGAAATATAATTTTCCGAAAGTGACTCAAGAAGAAATAAGAAGCCAGAATTGTCAAAGAAGCTGAATTAGTCATTTGAAAGGGTCCCATAAGATAAAACAAGGCAAAGCAGAAACCACCAGTTCAGACAGATTTATAAGTGAGTTCTAACAAATTTTCAAGGAATAGGTCATTGCATACCTACTCAAACTTTTCAGAGAAGAGAAAATGAGTGAGCAGCCACCTCTCACAACTGTATGAATCCAGTAGATCTTTGAAAATTAAAAGCACAAGGACAGCGTAACAAAGGAAATTATAGAATAATTGCTGCTGAAAATCCACACCAGCACATTATGCCAAGAAAAAGAAATAAACGGTAAGAACTGTAAAGCATAAAATAAAACTAGCTTTATTTGATCATGATATGACTGTCAACATGGAAAACAAAACAAAACAAAAATATTACAGATTTAGATTAGAATTAGTAAAAGAATTTAACAAAGTGACTAGATATAAGATCATTATGTGAATAGCGATTGTATTTATACCCAAAGGTAACATTATCCATAAAACCTCACACCTAAGAATAAATCCAGTAAACAACTGTAAGACCTCTATAAAGAAAAAATTGAACTTTATTAAAATACATTAAAGAAGACCAAAAAAAATTGTAGGTTCAGGGATAGGAATATCATCAAGAAATTAATTTTTCCTGAATTGATCATTAGATTTAATATAATTTTTAAATAAAATTCAAACATAATTTTTCAAGGAATTTGACACGTTGTTTCTAAAATTTATAAGAAAAAGCAAAGTACTGAGAATACCCAAGACACTATTAAAGAACAAAAAAATAAGAGGAAGGCACATTTCATATCAGATACCAAGATGTATTACAAAATAATAGTAATTAAGAGTGAGTGATATTGGTGAGGAGATAGATAAATTGACCAATGAAGCCAAACAGACAGCTCAGAAAAATGCACATCTAAAAACTTGTAATGCAGGTCAAGTGGCATTGTAGTTCACTGGAGAAAAGATGATAACTAAAAGGATAGTTCAAGAAGTCATACTGAGGTCATTGTTTATGCCTACATAAGATGTGAAAAACATTCCCCATCGCTCATTATTAAAATAAGTTCCTGATAGATTAGAAACTTAACTAAGAAAGACAAAATTTTAATATTAGAAGAAAATATAGGAAAAATATCCTTATGATTCAGAATTGGGAAGATTTCTTAAAAAGGAAACAAAAAAACAAAACCTCACTAAGCACAAAAAGAAATATTATATATTTCATTTAAAAAGTGAAAAAATAAGCTACTACCTTAGAGAAAATATTTTGCAAAAAATGGAATCAACAGGATTCTTTTTTAATCCAGAATGTATAAAGAACTCCAAAACAGAGAAGAAAAAGATGAACAACCCAGAAAGGAAATGACCAAAAGATATAAATAGACATAATAGAAGAAAGGTCAATGAACAATTTGATTAGTAAACAGGGAAAGTCAAAATTAGACCACCATGATATTTCACATCTATCAGACTGACAAAAATTAGGAAAATAATAGCAAATACACAATATTACCATGAACCGGATACTGTTCTAAGTGCTAGATGTAACTTCACTCGTTTGACTCTCAGAGAATCCTTAGAAGCCCGTTATCAACCCCATTTTACAGAGAAAGCGGCGGAGGTAAAAAAGAAGTGAAAGACCTTGTCCAAGGTCAAACAACTAGTAAATGACAGAGCAGAAATGTGAATCAGGGCCTCAGGTTCCAGGGTCTGCTCAATCAGTCTCGTAATACAAAGTGTTGGCTAGCCTGGGGAGCAACGCAAAGTCTTATACCGGTGCTGGTGGGAATTAAATTGGTGCCACCATTTTGGAAAACAATTTCCATTATCTTATGAAGTTGAACATCTTCATACCCTTCAACTCAGCAGTTCTACTCCTAGCTATATATCCAAAAGAAACTTTTATCTATATGTTTCTGGAGACATATAAAAGCTGTTCACAGCGCCATGGTTTGTTATAGAAAACATAAAAACTGGAAAAAATGTCAATCAACAAGAAAACGGGTAAATTGTAGTATACTCATACCACAGAATATGTGAAAATGAGCAAATTGTAGCTACTGTATGCAAAAACACAGGTGAATCTTAGATATATGAAACTGAATAAAAAAATAAAATTCTGTCCAAGATTAAATTTAGTGTAGTATTTTTCCTACACTCAAAACAAGTAAAATTATTATCTAGGTCAAATATATGTGTAGTTTTTTTTCAACTATTAACAAAGAAATAATAAATGTTCAGAGTCATAGCGACTCTGAGATAGACATAGAGAAGGGAGAGAGGCCAGGATGGGATCAGAAAGGATCATAAAGGTGAGCTGCAATTTCTAATATTCTGGTCCTAAGGCGAGTGAATGGTTAGAGGATATTTGTTTTCATTTTTGTGCTTCTTACCTACATCTAGGCTACTATACATACAAATAACACATAATCATTTGTTTAAATGTTTAAATACCCATATGTTTATTACAAGGTGTTAAATATTCTGTTCGTGAAACACACTGATGCAGACATGATTTCTAAGTTTCAATCTTCATCTAAATTGAATATCATGAATTAGTAATACAGTAATAAAACAAAAAGACAAAAGATGATGGCCAGAAGTTTAGAAATGATTCACAACTTATCAACTCAAAGAATCTGATAAGCCGTATATTTAGGAATACAGAATTTAAAATGTGGGATTTAAAATATAAAGATCCTTCCTGGGCATTTACAACAAACACATTTGCGAAGCTTTTCTCCTGTAGAGGCCAGTCGCTCATCTGTTCTAAGATACTGGGTAACATTTCCTTGTTTCGAACTGTAAGCCCCATCACTTTACCATTTGCCCTAATCGTTCAAATTTGCCCTATGTTTGTGTTTACAAATTGTTTACTAGCTGTTTTCCACCGGGGTGGAGGATTCGACTATTCTGCTCACATTCGCACTAGTCCATCAGGGTTGCTTGGTAAGGAGCAGACAGGTTTCTGAGCAGAATGGAGAATTTCAGGAGATAGAGAAATCATGATTTGGATGAGAAACCACTGACTCAAGATAATTAAACTAAGTGAGAATAAAGAGATCACACTCCTAATACAGATGTCGTCAAGCTGCTCCCAGATTGCAAGCTTAGGTAAATTGTACCTCTATAGAGGATATTTAGTTTAAAAAAAGTGAGATCAATTTAATTACAACCTGGAGCTTCTGGGACTGTAGGTATTCCGAAATTGCAAATCAACTAGAGCGACGCCCCTTGACAGCTTCCCTGTCTCCTTCCATCAGACAGAGGCAGGAAGTATACTCATGGAAGTATACTCAGCCAGGGTGGAATGAACGCTTCTAATCCTCCCACCTTCTCTCTCATTTTTAGTGATTTGAACATCTTATTCCCTCTGCCTAGGGCACTCTCCACTACCCATTCCTGTCCCTTCCTTTTTCAAGGTGAAAATCTGTGCTCAAACTTTGGATTTAAGCCTAGACATAACTTCTCCCCAAGGATTGTCACAAAATCCTCCTGTGGTGGCCTCAATGTGCACTGCAGGATGGCCCTCTCAGGGCTGAATACCATATCACCCGGCTGTGGAGAGTACTATTGTCTATCTCCTCTTCCAGAATTGCACTCAGCTGAAGAGAACCTCCTTGCACAAGGTCACATGCTTGTCCCAACTCTGAAGGGCCACCCAAGGTTCAGAGTTCTCTGTGGGTTTGGCTGAGGTCTTTGTTGTGAAAATGTCACCACCCAACTTCCCCTGCTCCTGATCCTGCTTCCTTCCCTTCCCTACAGATGTTGATGCTGAAAGCACTCCAGCATAAATTTCCAGCACGTTGATATTCATCTCAGAGCCCGCTCCTTGGGGGACGGGACCCCAGCACACACCTTTCCCATGTCTGGGGTATCCCCCTCCTATACTTGTCATTAGCTTCCTACATTTACCACCTTCATGCCCATATGTTAATTGCAAACTGATTCCTCTATGCCCCTGTCAAAACTATAAGCTTCTTGAGAGCAGAACATATCTCATTCACCATTGTATCCCCAATACCAAGATCATATTAGATGCTCAAGAAAGACCTGCTGAAAGAATGTATGAATTAATGAAAGGGTGCAGAGAGTTATAATATTTATGCTTAGGGCGGTATGCTAGTTTGAGCAATGCTTGTTGCTGTAATAACGAAGCCCCAAATTACAGTTGCTTAACACAAAGACCAAGTATTGGCAAACTTTTTTGATAAAGGACCAGATAGTAAATATTTTACTCATGGAGGGTGCCGCAGTCTCTCTTGCAACTACTCTACTATTATAGTGTAAAATCAGCCATAGACAATACATACACAAATGGGCATAGCTGTGTGTTCCAATAAAACTTTATTTACAAAAATAAGTGGCGGGCCTGATTTGCGCCCTCCTCCCTTAGTTGATCAATTCTTGCTCATGTAATAGCCAATATGAGTATCACTGGATATCCAGTGGGAAATTTGGTAATTTGGAGGTTCTGCACTCTTGAAACCTCTGATCTCCCTTCCTCCCCCTGCCGCATCTCATGGTGCTCGTTTGGAGAACCTCATTTGGAGGTTCGTGTTGCTTCATTAGTTCTGTGGCTCCCCCATTCCCTAGGGTCTCAGAGTTGTCTCCTTCCAGCTGTAGGCAGGGGGAAAAAACACAGCAGCTTCCTAAGATCTTTGACCTGGAAATTAAACACATAACTTCCACTTGTATCTGATTTGCAAAAACTAACCACATGGCCACAGCTGAATGCAAAGGGACTGGGACATGTAATGTCTGGTAAAGAACAGCCCCTCCCAGCCATCACTCTATATTATGGAAGGAAATGTGAATTTGTGGTGGACAGCTAGTCATCTCTACTACAGGAGGGGAATTTCCCCATTTTAATAAAATAGTCCTAAGTAAATATTTCTATTCTCTTTCTTCTGTCTTTGTCCTAAAAATGTGTACCGTTTTCATGAACTGTCTTATTCATACATTTATGTATTCTTTCATGAAGATTCGGTGATGAGCCAAAGATATGTAAACCCACACTGCTCTCAGAGAATACTGTCTGTCTAAATAAATCCAATAATCATGCAAATGTGAAACCTCCACAGTGATAAGAGCAGTGGTAACCGACTTAGATTGAGGAGTCCAGAAAGGCTCCTCAAAGTTATGTTTGAAGTGATATCTGAAAAGAATCAACTTAAAGAAGCAGCAAGGGAAAAGGGCATCTGAGGCCAAGTCAACAGCATGCTCCCTTAGCCTGAGAGCAGTGAAGAGCTTTTGTGTTTAAAGCAAGAGGGTAATATGATGAAACATATTTCAGAAAGATGACTTTGACTCTACCATTGAGAATAGCTAGGAGAATGCGTAGCATCCAGTTAGGGGGACCTTTGAAAGGTTTATAATAGAGATGATGAGATAAGAAGGAGGCTGTGGAGATGGGAAAAAGTGGGTGGACCCAAGAGATATACGGAAGGTAAAACCAAAAGGACATGATGATGCATTCCATATGAAAGAGTGAAGAAGAGAGAAGCAAGGGAAGCAAGTGCTATATGCTAAGAACACGTAAGTTAGGAGAGAAGCAGGTTTGGGCAAAAGAGAATCAGTCTTAGGGGAGGAGGTCCAAGGTTCAGTTTTGGACATGTTGCGTCAGAAGTGCCTTTGAGATATTCAGGTGAAAATGAGAGAAAAGCGACCATTGGCTTTAGTGACATGGATATCACTGGCAACTTTAAGGAAAGCTGACTCAGTGAAGTGATGAAATTTATCTGAGGAATGGGTAGGAGATGAGGAAGTGTAGACATTGAGTATAAAGAACACTTTAAAGAAAATAGGTGGAAGAGAAGGATAGAAATGATGGAGAGAGTTTCACAGGAACGATTTCGAACCTTGAGAGAAGTGAGTATAAGGAAATGCCAACGGAAATATCCTGTTAGAGAGGGGGGTGTTGAATATACAGGAGAAGAGGGAATTGTGAGTAATGTTAAGTTTCCCAAGAAGGTGGAAGGGGACGAGATGCTAAGCAAAGATGGGAGGTTAGTTTTAGCTGGAAGATGGGCTACCTCCTCTATTGAATTAAAGGGAAGGAAGAAAGAACAGGTGTAGACAAAGGAAGTCTTCATGTCTGGATACCAGGAAGATGGAGAAGTTGCCATTCTGATAGCTTCCATTTTCCTCTGATGTAGGAGTCGAGGTCTTTAGTTGACACAGAAGGAGCACCATGAGATGCGGCAGGGGGAGGAAGGAAGATCAGAGGTTTCAAGAGTGCAGAACATTTGAAATAGTCATTATGAAAAGTTGGAGAACAAGCTGACCCAGGAAACATAATGGAATGGCACAGCAACGATGGCCCATTTGAGGTTAGTGATGTTAACTTATAGAGATATCAATCTGACCTATTATTTGCCTTTCTACTGCAACATTAGAGAAGAAGATCACAAACAAATTGATTAGCAAAGACAAAATTAAAATATCTAATTGCTAGATTTCTAGTCCATAAGCTAGTCTAGTACCCAAGCTACTTTCCCTGTTAAGGGGGGTAAAGGAGAATAACAAATGTTGAGCAGTTACATACATTAATGATCTAATTCTCACAACTACCTTGTGCTGTAAATATTATATCCATTTCACAAAGAGAAGACAGAAGATGAGGTTCAGTAATTATTGCCTAAATTCAGAGACAGATCCCACACTTTTTCCAGTTTGCCGTGTTGCTTCTCCTTTCAAAACAACGTTAAACTGTGTGTGGATTTAATCACGCCTCCAATCCCAAAGAAATGTCAAACCAGCTGCCTCCAGAAGTTATCTAAGCTTCCACCTTAATGGCGTGCTAGCAGGCATGCTCTGCTTAAGACTAAGGAATTAATCACACTTCATTGTACCCCTTGACACTATCTACTTTTAAACAGAAGAGTCTTTTAAACAGAGCTGAATTCCATCCAATAATTTCCCAAATACTAACCTGACTCTCTGCAGTCTGCAAAACTCTCCATTCACTTCCACAGAGCAATACAGAATTAATTGGTATGATATTTTATTAAGCTAAAACTTTAAAAAGACAATGAATTCCATTCTCCTCCCCTTGTCACCTCTACCCGCTTCCCTTCTCTCCAAACAAAGGTGAACTATAGCCCTTCTGTGGGGTTTTAAGGAAAACTGCCGAGACTATATTGATATAGGTCAAAAATCATTAACAATCACTTGAACTCCCCATTCTTACCATCCAAGAGTGACAATGGCCTCTCTGGGGCTCAGAAACGATGGAGGAGAATCTCCGGATCAATATTGACCATGTACCGTATTTGCAAGCACCTTCTTCATGAAGGAGAGGAATCTCTCTAACACTAAATGCTCTCTAACGCTGTCTGAGGGATTTCCTCTTCAACATATTTTGATACAGACACATCTAGAGTTGACCATGATTGCTACTTTTATAAAATGATAGAAAACATAAGATAGAGACTACTTGCTTTAAGTGATGGTGTTAGAACGCTGTCTAAAGCATGTAGAGTTCAGAGTGAATTCTTCTCGCCAGAAATCCATCAATCGCACCCTCTCCCTAAGCTTTTCTCTAGAAAACTTACCCGTGAGCTCCAGTGGTTGAAATAAAGATCTTGTGATGCTGCGTCCTTGGTATTAGGTGCAAATTACCAAAAAGCTCTAATGAACACCTGGCCCGACAACATCGTAACAATTTTTAGACTTCAAAGGAACCTAGGCATTGTCTGTCTAGTCTAATACGCATAGTTCAGAGAAGAGAAAACCGAGACCCAGTAACTAGTCTAAAGCCACACAGCTCATTAGCAGCAGAAGTGGACTAGAACCCAGACCAGTAACTGTTGTGTGCTATTGAGAAGATGGATGGTCTAAACAGAGGGTGGCAGATGAACAGGAAAGCCTCGAATAGTAATTTATGACTCTGAAAATGACTCTAAGGAAATTAAAGAGAAAACTTACAAATGGAAAGCACCAGTAAAAGTCGTGTCTTTCTTCCTCACACAATACCCATAAGAAGCAAAGATGTAAAAGTGATGAATGTTGATGTGATTGTGGCAACATCGTTGTTTAAGTTAAGGGACACATTCCATTTTTATCTGTGGAAAATGGTCTGAGAGGGGAAAACAAAATGCCTTTTTCTTTGCTCTCACAAATGGAACTCAGACATTTTTCTCTTCAAAGGAAGAGGAGGAGGCAGTGTTTTTCATTTTAAGTAAAATTTTAAAGCTGTGACAGTAATACACTGCTCATTCTGTGGAGTGATCAAGCAGATCACTCCTAAAAATAGACGTGTTGTGCATGATTTTTAACATACACGGATATAATTTCAGGCGACATCCCTTACAAACCCATAGAAGGTTATGGAGATCATTGTTGAATGGCGCTGAAAATATTATAAGGTTATAAAGTTTGATTTCTGGTTTACTTTGTCTTAGTGAGAAACCGTACCACAATCATTGTGTCACCATTTCCCACTCTCTAATTTGTTGGGTTTTAATGTGTTCATGATGAAACAGTACTTTCCCTTTCCATTAAGCGAAAACCCTCATAAAATGATTTAAAGGGAGTTTTACTTCTGAGACTCCAAGCCTTGAACGTATTTACCTCCCTGCAAATGGACCCATCAGCTCTGCCCAAAGGTCATTCCAAATCCACTGAAAGTGAACACGCTTTTTGCAAAGAGCTGACAATAAAGATGTTAAATTACTTGTACCCAGAAGTGGGATTGCTGGACCATATGGTAGTTCTATTTTTAATTTCTTGAGGAACCTACATATTGTTTTCCATGAGGCATCTACAGTAATCAAACCCATAAAAGTGGAGAGTAGAATGGTGGTTGCCAGGGGCTGGGGGAAGGGGAAATGGGAAGATGCTGATCAATGGGTAGAAAGTTTCAGTCATGCCAGATGAAAAAGTTCTAGGGAGCTGATGGACAGCATTGTGCTTATAATGAATAATACTGTGCTGTGCGTTTACCATGTTGAGGTAGATCTCATGTCATGTGCTTTTTTAATGACAAAAAAAAGTAAATTGTACTGGTGAGAAGTGCAGGAAACAAAACAATGAGCCCTATTTGAAGGGACTTGTGGGGCATTTCACGTTTTGAGAACTTGGCTCAGGTTAGTTTGAAGGATCCAGAAGGAAATTCAAAGTCACACCCATTCAATGAGAAGTTTGTTTAGTCCTATTTATTTAATGTCAAAGGCCATAGCTCTTGTTGCTCTGAAGTGTTCTAGATGATTCTCTAAGAGGTATGCTTTTCCGCTGTGAGGTCACAGGTGGAACTATTTCTACACGTGCGCTGTAACTAAAAGTCAACAGTGGGGACACCCAGCAGAAATCAGAGAATGGAGACCTAGTCACTCAGACACCTAAGTTAGATTCTCCCAGCCATGCCCCCTCCCTGTGGCTGGAATGAAGTCACAGTCCAGTTTGGTCTGTAGGCTGTCTGTCACCTCTGGAGTGTTTACACCTGTGATGAATAATCCATGCCCTCCCCCCTTCTCTTTTAGGGTAAGAGGTTAGTGACTTCGTTTTGCCATTTCTCATACACGCCTAAGAGGTTAGTGACTTCGTTTTGCCATTTCACATACACGCCTAGGTACGAACAGTCCAGTAGCTGAAAAGGCATTCAAATTTCTCCCTGATGTTTTCTTATTCAATAAAATAGTCACAAGAGTATATTTTTTCCCCATGAGACTAAATAAAGCTCTTTTTATTTTGAATGGCGAAAAAAGGAGACACCATCAAACATTTTTATTTTTTCTGAAATGTTCCTTGGGTGGAGAAAATAATTGGAAAGAAGAAAGGAAAAAAGAAAGGGAGAGAGGGAAGAAGGGAGGGAGTGAGGGAGAAGAGAAAGGTTATTCACAATTCATCTGTACAGAAGCTGACAAATATGTTTCTAGAAAGTCGAGGGTTGTCTATACTTTGGCACTAGAGTGTTTCAACACAGGAACCAATCATTTTCCAACCGCATTTTTCCTGTAAATTTGCTTAACGCAAGAAAGCACAATCAGGCTCACATTCGCTCTTTTCTCGAAAACTCTCCAGTTCTTGTAGGGATGAAGGAAAAAGGTAATAGAGTCAGACGTAGCCTGAGAAGAATGCTTTATTTTTGTTCATGCTCCACAGTCCAGGTTACCATAGCACGACAAGGAATCTTCCTGCATCTCCAGTTAGTGACATATTTTTTTTTTATTTTAATGGGAATAAGAAAAAGTGCTGAGAACTACGCTGTTAACTAGAATATGAGATAGCAGTCTCCTGTCCTTCCCCAGTTAAAGATCTGACAGCCTCAATCCTCATCTGGAACACTCTGCCTTCATCCATGAAGGGCCAATTTCATTCTCTTTGAAATCCCTGACCCTCTGTTTCCAGCAGGAGATGAGGCTCCAGCCTCGGAGGCAGAAGGCCTGGGCATGCCTCCCAGCTTTGCTGAGGGACATACGCAGAGGTATCTACTTCAAAGGATTGTGCTGACGCTCGAGGAAAGTGTACGAAAGTGCTTCGTCAACGCTAACGCTCCGAGAGCTGGGATGCATCTGTTTAGTGAAAGACGTGGCCTGCAGGCTACTTTTCTCCTAAGAAGCCACTGTCAGAAGATGTCTACCCTTTTCTACGCTGATTTTCTTTTTCAAGGCACATGAGCTGGTGTCATGTACTATGAGGAGTTTTGGACCCGGCGTCAAGAGGCCTGTATTGGAATAGAGCTATAAGAATGAACAAATATATATCTACAGCCACACACACAGATATAGGCAAATGGCTTCACCGTGAAGAGCGTGAGCTCCTGAGTCAGCATGTCAGAATTGGAATCCAGGCTTTGCCACTTCCTTCCTGTGCCTCAGCCTCCTCATTTCTAAAGTGTGGATAATGATACCGCCTACCTTATAGGGTGGTTGATAGGATAAACGCATCCATACTTGTAAGGCACAGGATAAGCTACATGGGGGTAGGGAATTTGCCTGTTTTTCCACTGCTGGGTCCATGCCGCATAGAACAATGGCGGACACCCAGTAAACACTTACTAAGTGAAGGAATGCAAGTTCCCTCGCAGCAGTGGCGAACTCAGCTCTGTGCTTCCCTGACTTGTGGGGCCTCTCAGGATCACAGCAGCCACCTTTTATAAATTGAAAGAGTTTGGACCGCAGCATCTCTAAGATGCTCTCAAAGTTTTAAAGCTCCATGTAACTTTAGCTATATTTAGAAATCTCTATGTAAAAATTCAAATTCATACACCTTTGGACTTTGCTGACTGTCTTCTTCCCCTTTTCCAAAGAAAAGGTAAAAACTCCCTACTTTAATCTTCCATCTGCATTCCTCCACTCCCAGAGTGACGAGATGGAAACAGAAACACTCCCTTATGGAATCGTAGGGATCTTCAATGCAATGGAGGGGCTGCAATGGGAGCAGTTACGTCTGCTGGGGGATCTTCTGGGCCTTGATGGAGGGGAGAGGGGTGGAGGGGACAGTTCTGCTCCTTTTCTGAGCTCTAATTCTCTATAGCAAGATAAGGGATTTGACTTCTCCTTCTTTTTTTGGCCTTCCCCTCATGCATAAGACCAAGGCATATTCGAGTTGTTGATTCAACAAATTACCAGCATCCGAAAGGATACAAGATGTTGACAGGAAGGAGTGCTGCCAGGTCATCTTGTTCACCAGGCAGATGAAGGGGCTTTATTAAGATCCCCATTTTGGAGCATGTTCAAAATCTAAGCGGGGGTGGGGTGGGAGGAGGGAAACAGGTTTTAAAACTAAATAATCCCAATTCGGAGGGGAGTGATAGGGGGCACAGAACAAAGCTTAAAAGCTTATACGCCCAAAGGGTGTATATTCTACGCAATGGCTATTTTCTAGCGAGATTATGGCCTTTTTTTTTTTAACTAAAACATTTTTAAAGTGCTATTTAAAATGAGACCCCTGCACAACAATGTGAACGCATTTAATGCCACTGAACTGTACGCTTAAAAATGGCAATAATGGTAAAAAAAAAAAAATTATGTATGTTTTGCCACAATTAAAAAAATCATAAAAATGAAAAAATGAGAGAGAGAGAAAACCCTGTGTGACATAAGAAGGGCTTACCCCCCATTCCCCAAGGTGCTCAGGTTTACCTTAATGGGGGGTGCCCTCTCCCCGCCTCTACACTGGGCTCTTGGAGCCTGCCTTTTGCAAGCCCGAGAGCAGCCTTGTTTCTAGGGTCCCAAAAAGCGACCCCATCTGTGGGGTCAGAGTTGGTCACCCCCACAAACAAAAGCTCTCATTACTTGGCCAGGTTCTTTCTTGGTGCCATCTGGTTTGGGGAGCTTGGGGAGGAATGCTAACACTCATCTACTCTAGAATAGGGGAGACCAATCAGAAATGCTGAGCCCGAGGGGACTGGAAACAAAGAATGCCCCCTCTGGACCAGTCCTGACCAGTCCTAATCTTCACTGGCGCCTGCCAGACCATCAGAGCGTCTCACCTGGAAGAGGCCACCCCCCACTGGACGTTATACTTTGATGCCTGCAGAAGTGCAAGGTTACAACCTAACCCCTGTACGTCATGGGTCTAAAGGAGACTGGGGCTGGGTGGCAGGGAGGAGTCAACACTGCCCAGCTCCGGGATGGCCGATGCGCTTCGGGAACAGACTCGCGCTTCCGCACGCAGTCCCCTCGGTGCGGCGTTTTGCACCCCACTCCCCTCGGGACTGCACAGCGGGGGCGCTCGGCGCACCCCCGGGAATGGATGGAGCTGGCACAGCCGCGGGGCCGAGCTGCAGCGGCGCGCAGAGCGTGCGGCTTCCAGCCAACTCCAAGAGGGCTGCAGCCGGCAGCGGCTCAGGAGTGCAGAGCTCAGCATGTTTCTGCAACTGTTTTGACGATGCTTTTGAGTGTTCCCATCACTACCGAGATGCAGCCGCTCTCCTCATGACCACAATCTATTAGCTCCAGTAGCTTTTGAGCGACTCAGCCTCGCCGCAGCTTCCTGCTTACCCTGCGCGCGCTGGGGCGCTGCCAGCCCTCCGGTGGGGACCACGCGGTTAGGGGGCGATGCCACCCCCACCCCATCTACACCTCCACCGCTAAATGGCCTTACTCTCAAGACGTTTTCCTTTTAAAAAGAGCGTCAGGAGCTCTGGTCAACAGTTTCTAACAGTGCATGATAAGCTCTCCTTGCAGACCCCCTTAAGAAGATACAGCTTTAGAATTTTTAACGCTAATAGGGGCATGAAGATCTAGTCACCTGGATCCAGGAAGGCTAGAACACGTGAATTTTAGCAAGGGGCTGGCTTCATCTTCTGCTAGCAATTAGATCTTGTTTATAAGGCACGATTCTGCCCTCTTAACTAGTTTTGTTTTGTTTGTGGTTCTTTGGTGAAGAATTGCAATTCTGTGTGTGCGTGTGTGCGCGCGCGCGCGTGCGCCTTGCACACAAGCTGGAGGGGAAAAAAGATCTTTCTGAAAGATAAATGTTTTAGGTAGTACTTTGGTGTTAATTGGGATGAATTTGAAAGAGAAAGCTCTTGCATGGAAATCATAAGCTCCCCTGAAGAAGGAAGTGCAATAAATTTTCTTAAAAAAAAAATCCCATGCGTGTCACCTGGCTGTGGATTGAACAAATGCTTTTCGGGACCAGGCAGGAGAAGAATGAACGGTTGAGGGGCAGCCTCTCTGACTTCCTCACCTGTTCAAGGGGGTCGGTAGCGGGACGACCTAAGTCATCACTTTTGTGTGTGTCAGTTGAAACTACAAAGGCCACCAAAAGGAGGTCTGATCCGTTTTTTGTTAGCTTCAGTTGGGAACAGCAGGTAGAAGCTACACTTTGGTTTTGCTTTTTCACCACGGGAGCTATAAATAGATGAGCGCGTGTGGCTTTCTGGCTAAGTTACCTACCCTTGCCTCGTACCTCTCGATCCAGGCGCCTCCAACTCCCACATGAGCAGTCACTGGGCTCGCGAGTCACGGCCCCCACTCGTACATTTTCCACAACACGTGTGACAAGAAGAAATGACATGTGTGCGTGTGTTCTGTTGTTATTTTTGTTTTAGCTTTGAGTTCTAGATGTCTTCCACCCACACTGTCAACTCTGGGAGCAAGGCTTTCTCCTAAACGCCTTGAAGAGACACTCGATATTTGTTGAAGGAAGGAAGAAAACATCACTCGGTGTGTTTACCTGACATGTGTCCAAAATACACCAACTTGTTACATATCAAAACTCTTCATTTATAATCTGCAAACTGATTTTATGGGACATATGCCGTTCATTTACCAGACTGCACTTTCTGCCAAGTGCCTTTACGCCTCCCATTTGCTAGAGAAAATTATTTTCACTTTTAGTAGATGGCAGTCTGGGTATTAAGAGTCAGAGAAGCTGGTTTCCATTTCTAGCTAAGCCATTAACCCACTGTGTGGGCACGAGCAGGTCACCTGACAGCTCGGTCTCTCCAGCAGTAGAATGCAATGATGGCCTCAATCTAGTTCTCAGGACATTGGCCATTTAGCAGCTATGAACCATGCGAGGGCCTCAGTTTTTTTACACATTAGAAGGAAAACAGGTTTGCGGTCCATACTTTCCTCCAGTTCGTCCAAATTTGAGCAAAATAAATAGGGGCTGGCCTGGGGGCATAGAGGTTAAGTTCACTCACTCCACTTCAGCAGCCCAGGGTTTGCAGGTTAGGATCCCGGGCACCGACCTACACACTGCTGGTTGGGCCATACTGTGGTGGTATCCCACACAAAATAGAGGAAGATTGCAACAGATGTCAGCTCAAGACCAATCTTCTTCACCACATAAATGAATAAATAGGCAAACCCTGGCCAAGAAACACACACATGTGCACCCACAAACACTTTTTTCCTTGTCTTTTGTCCTGGTTCCACCAAACCTGTCTAAAAATGAAAGAGCAATTACTCTGGCAGTCCTATAATTCCACAATCTCCTCCTTCTCCCCAAAATGTCTCCAGTTTGATGAATATTTACATGCTCAAAACTAAAATGTACAGGCCAACCCATGCTATCTTCTAATAGTGAGATTCTGGGATCACCAGGCTTGTGACATGTTGGTCATTTGTGTTCAACTTAATGCTTGATTATATGTTTCCTATGTTCTTTATCAGTTAGTACAGTTGCTCAAAGCCTGATGCTACTGTAGTCAGAGTGGCTCACAGATTTGAGTCCCAAAGGGCCAGTTCATGCCCCTCAAGTCCATGACCATGTATGTCACTACCCACAGCTACTCTCTTGAAGAGGTATAAGTTGATAGCCAAGGAAATACAGCACGAGAGGAATCAGGGACCAGAACATCATTCCCCCCTCATTGGGTTGCTTTTCAGATAAACAAGACAATGTAAGTGAAAGTCCTAGAGTATATTAAGTGCTCAAGGAGTGGTAGCTTTTATTGTTCCAACTTATTCAGTTCTGCCAACCTTCACTAGCCTGGCCAGAGGCAACCAGACTCCCAAAGAAAACAATTCCATTTTTTCCTTTGCATGGATATTGATTGAATATATCCTTAAAGATATGGTCAAATGAAGCTCACATTTATAGGCAAAAGCCCTTCCAAAGTTTCCTCTACTTTGCCTAGCTTGAGAGACAATTATTGAACCCACCAACTCCTACATAGAATCCTATAGAAGGAAACAAAGCTAGAAATAACTCCCCTGACGTCCAAATGTTTTTTAGAGTGATCAAATTTGGAAACTTTACCTGACAGCTGCCCTAGAAACGTGAAGATGTTGAAAAATTAGCAATTGTTCCACAATCAGTCCCTTTTTCTCTCTCGCCTCGTGTGACCCATTATTTGACATTCTCTTAACACATCCCGTATGCAGACGTCTTGACAATTAATTAACTAACCTTCACAAAACTCCTCCGAGGTAGATGGATGAAAGGCTCTGTGGCTTTATCTCCACTTTTCAGGAAACTAAAAACAGAAAGGTTATGACTTAGCCAGAAGTCACACAGCAAGCTGGAAGAAGGGCTGGGATGGGTACCAATGAGTTCTGTCTCGAGCCAAACCCCTGTAACTCTCATTCTAGGGGAATATTCCTGACTCATCACAAAATTCAGCATAGTTGCCTAGACAAAGTTTAGTTCTCTGATACTTCCTAGAGGGAGTAGCCTTGGTCTGGGTTGGCCAGAAAAAAGAGAATTGAATTCAACTTAATAGGCAGAGAAAAAGGATAAGGAAGATCATCAATAAAGAATCTTTCGTTCCTGCCGCCAAGCTGTCAAGCTGTCAACTTAACCTGGCATTGCAGGGAAAATGAATACAGAAATATACTCAACTAGGAAAATGTTAGGTTCCTGGTACTGTCAGAGGAAAACAAAGACTGCTGTAAACAAAGGCCAAGGTGTCTGGGGGCCATTCAAGACAAGTTTACAGTCAGTTTCTAAGTTCAAGCTCTTGCCGTATTTTTGGCTACAGCTCACAGCATTGTGGAAGGCCTTGTTAAGGCCACCAAGTCATAACGTTACTTTGTGTCATGATGTATGGCTTCCTGTCCTTTTGTATTTTGAATTCCATTCTCAGTCTTTTTCCATGTTATTCCCAAATTGTGCTGACTCCTGCACTCCTCACACGAAGCTGGGGTCCAGAACGGTCCAAAATGCCTTTCAGTACAATATAGTCCCGGTAGGAGTGATTGCTCTGAAGAAACAATAAAGGAAGACTTTATTGCTTAATACAATCTAGAAAGATACCTGTTCGGTAAAAGACTGTATTGTTCAATTATGTGTGGTTTGTGAATATGCCTAGCCACAAGAAGGCAATGTCACTTGTGGGTATTATACTAATCCTCTGAGGTGTGAGTGCCTTCCCAAATGGAGAGCCAAATATAAGAGTACAATCTGCCATCATAACACAACACAATGCAAAATTGCCCCCGGATGATTGCACGTTATTATTCTGCTTTTTATTTGGAACTGTGCTTCAGGTAACCTTTAAAAATTTGGAGGCGAGTTTCCCTCAAGTCATTTACCACCTGCACAGGCCCATGAAGTCACATTGCAATATGCATCGCTTCAGTGCTAGAAGATAAGGCATGATTTTTTTAATGGAAGGACTGCTCGCATGCAGCAGCAGTAAACAGAGCAGCCTAATGCACAAATAGGAAGGAAAAGCCTTTGAGTCAACGGACACATCGAAAAACAGAATCATCCCAAGTAGCAGCTGCCCCCACAAATCGAACCCTGCTCTGTGGAGCTCAGTCTAAGTCAGGGGAAAGCAGCTTAAAAATTAAAACCTGAAATGCTATGAAATGGGTTGTCACAAAAGGTCCAAACAAAAACAAAGTTTTAAGCTAATCTTTTTTTTTTCCTTCTAAGTTACCGTGATTGTTAAACTTTTGAGTTTTTCAAAAGGCTTTGTTAGGATATCAAAGCACTTGCAATTTGCCAGACCACACACAAGAAAGTCAGTATTCTTGGTTCCATTTTTCTCCATCTAAGACCCTCCTGGAAAATGATGCCGATTCAGGATCAGAAAATTAGGGCAGAGTAACCAACAACCTCTACCAGGGTGCCTAATCGGGCTTTGAACACTTCATTCTGTGGGTTTCATGGACAACCGCCTTCACTGCCTTTATGGTCAATTGGAATGGAACCAATAAGAATGAAGGGGGGTCCTAAGAGCCTACCTTTGGAAAGACTGGACGTTGGTAGGGCACACTGGGGATTCCATGCTTGTAAATAAGTTTGTGGTGGCCAGACATGAGATGATGCGCGCAGGGCTATATATTGCTCTATAATAGATCATTGTGATTATAAACTTTACAACTTTTATAGGATGACTGTGTTTTTTATATGGCATAACATCCAAGGGACATCCATTGGCATTATTGCCCTTAATCATTTCCTGTTTCGTTTATTTATTATATAATCTTCCGATGAAGTGAGTGATTACGTTTCCTATTATTTTTTTTGGCCTCCATTATATTTTTCTTTAGTACTATTACAACCTCCAATTGCAGTTCGGGGCCGCTCTCTCTAACCTGTAGGCCAATTTACATTCCCTGTGTCTCTCCCAACAACTTTAAAGGTGGGAAAATTCTGTCGTAAATTCATTTGTTTGATTGCTTTTTAAATTACACCAAAGAACAGAGCTGCTTTCATAGAGGAGGTATTGTCTGGTTTTTTGTGTTTTTTTTTCCTAGTCACAATACCGCCCCCTTTCAGCTCTGCACCACAGGCTCCCTCCTGAATATGGAAACATGGGGGACATCTGAGCGGTGTCTGTTTCATCTGGCTTCTGTCCCCCCCCACCCCCCATCTCTCCTCACTAACGCATTGGGTTCTCATCTAGCAGTTTCTGATTCTCGTTTTTCAAGATTGGCACCAATAGAAAAAGAGCTTATGAACACTAGGCTAGATTCTTATCCTACGTGGGTTTCCTCTAAGGGTGGGGGGTGGGTAAAGAGAAACACGGAGGAGACAGGAGGATGAGGGAAGTTTACCAGGTGAATCACTGAGCCATTGTTCAATCCTAAGGCGTATTTAAGACCAGATAACAATAGCAATTAAATCAGACTTATAAGAAAGTAGGCTACCTGCTCTTTGTCATGCCTGGGAGGGAGGACAGCACGCTAGCTCCTGAAGTCACAGGTGTTTCCCTTTGGCAGACTATTTTATAACTGTCTACACTAGGGAAGGATCCAAGCACCCCTTAAAGCCACAGTCCTGGCTTTTCAGCAGTTAGGACCAATTCCAGACACACACTGTTCTGTGGACCTGCCATAACCATGGAAAATTGCCCTTCAGGCATCCTTGATACCCAGGCCCGGTCACTTCCCTGACCCACCTTAGGACCTACACTGCTTTCTGCTCCTTCCCCTTCATTCACCAAGCAACCCCGGGATTCTTCACCCCCATAAAGCAGATTCGGGTGGGTTAAGCAAGCCTCCTTCTCCTAGTCTAGGAACAGTGGGGTCAGGTGGAAAGTAGATGAAGGTCAAGAATTGGGTGAGGGAGAGAGAATCTGGTTCGCCGGTAACATCTGAAAAATTAGGAGGACTTTTTTAAAGCATATGGAAACTATGTCATTATAACTCTGTTTCCAGCTAGAAATAGACCACTCTTTCTGTGAGGTTATAAAAAGGTCAGCGTTTTTTGGTAGACACCTCTATGCTTCCTTTCCTGATTACCTCGAAAAGGTGTTATCGTTTCGTGGAAGCGCCATGTCTAGCAATATTTATACGTCCATGGATACCACTTTTGCAAGACAGGTACTCTTAGAGGTTTTTCCAATCTAAGTTTGAAAGTGTTTGAAATGTCATCAACACACTTTAGGAGTTTTCTCAGATAGAGTATAAATTTCTTTGACCCATTTTATTTATTTTTAATCGATATGATGTTTCCTCCAAGAGCTGTAAAATATGGTCAAAGTGATGCATCCTCAACTATGCAAAAGTTTTAGGGCTGCTTCAGAGTAGAACGCCCAAGATCTGCAAGGATGGATTGAAGTCAGTGCTTACATTCTAGGACACCCATCTTTGGGGGGTGGGGAAACTTCACAGTTCCTCTCATTCTAGGATATCTTACAATTTTCGTAAACGTTCATCAACTGAAGAAATCAAATTCAAGCTGGAAACATTTGCAGTGTGTGAGTGTGAAAGGTAAGTTATTTTTGAGGGCATATATAAAAGAAAGCTCATTTAAATGAAAGGTTCAAGACTGTTACTCATTTTGAAAATAACATAATCTCTTTCCTCAGAAGAGCTCAATTTGACTTTTGCCTAAGAGTGGTTGGGGCACTGACTCACTCATTTTTCCTGTTCAAACCATCAACCTCAAGGCAGTGAAAAAGAGCAGGATTCTTTTATGAGGCTAGAAATGATGGGAGAAAGTGAGCCAATCAAATAGATTTCTTTTAATAGGTGAGAGAGTAGAGCCAATTGATTTTTCTGGAGTCTACCATCAAATTAACAGTGTTTCTTTTATACCCGTAAACCAATATCTTATATGTGCACACACACATACACGTAGCATTATCCTTCCATTAGCACTCTAGGTACACACATAGTTCAAAACATTGATATAAATGGTCCCCACGGAGCCCTTGAACACTTTAAAAATTTAGTTGCTTAAGATTTAATTAGGAGAAAAAGTCTGCAAATGACATTAATGATTTTTAAAACAACTCATTAGTATGCAAGGTAATCTTATTTCTGATTTTGTGGTGAATGAAATACCACACAGTTAACAAAAGACAGCCCATATGGGTTGTAAGAAAAGAATTCAGAACTCATTAGCAGAAAGAGCAGCTACAAGGTAAAACATCTAAGGATGATGCCCTGTATTTTTCCTACCTCGTCAGAGGCTGACATTTTCAAACTGAAGAAGAATTCGAGGAAAGTTCTGTACATGTTTTATGGTTTTATGTATACATATATTACACATCTTAATGTGTATATTATCACCTCACACATTATTCAGCAGACGTTATTCACTCAAAAACTATGTGCTGAAAGGAATATAAAGGCAGCATTAGCATACAATGTCTATTTTCCGATGGTTAATTTAATTATGGGTCAAAGAAACATCAGCGCTCCTGTTTATATTCCCCATATTAGCTCACCTCGTAAAGCAATAAAACCCACGTAGAAGCACTGAAACCAAATTAGTCCCTCTGTCTGGCATGCAAAACTATTGTGGGGGGAGGAGAATGGAAACGTTAAAAGTAAAAACTATAAAAATTAGGATTGGGCTTATTCTTTGAACACCAATGAACTTTGCTATATAGATAAAAACATAACCGGCTCTAATATACCATTGGAAAAGAAAAGCTTTGCCATAACTCCTGGAAGGTCTTCACACATGGCCTTGTGTTGGTCTGTCATCAGGCCCAGGCAGCAGATGCCTTCGGAGGCAGTATTTCACTTTCTTAGTATCAGTTCGCCTTTATCTGCGTGTCCGCATGCTTTTAGGTTACACGACTTCCACTCTCTTTTATCTTAAACTTCTGGTTTTATTGCTTTCATTGACCAGATGCCAAAACATAAATTTATCCCTATTAGAAATTGTGCCAAGAGCACAAACATAACTTTTCCAAGCTCAAAAATATTTTTTTTTTCCATTTAACTAATCAAGCAGAGAAATAATAGCTTGTCGCCGTTCTTCCAGTCTTGGGTCTCTTTCCTATTCAGCCTTTTAGCAAACTTTCCCATCTAGATGTCTTGTTGGCAGGGATTGTAAATCATACCCTTGGACCCCTCACAGCTAGACAGACTCATTGACTACATGGCTGGTTTATGGCTTTAGAATTTGAGTAGGATCTGAAAAATAGCCTTAACAAACTTATCACGGGGAACTGATGGCCACACGAGCTAATGCACCACCAAAATGGGAATCTGTCTGTTTTTCTTTCTCTGGGGCATTTCGAGTTATTAGGCAATACAGCCTATTTCCTTCCTTCCACCCAAGAGGTATTGTGAGCAAACAATTAAAATCCAGCTCTCTATTCACGTTTGAATTTTGCCATTGTGTGTCCTTCTGTGTATTTGTCTGCCTGGCACCACCGAGGTGCAAGACCTAATGTGCTCCTGGACACGGTTCAGCACTGGTTACCTGATGACATGAAAACACTGTGTGTCGAGACAGCATCCATTTGTAAGTCCATTGAAGGACATTTCGCTATGCGTATTTTAGCAATTCTTTATGTAGCAAAGCAAATCTCTCCCCATTCACATACTTAATTGTTCGCTCGGAAAATATTCTGGCTCTCTCCTTACACTCAGGTTCAGAATTCAGCTACGGGCCCTCAGCATTCTTCCAGCACTGCCTATACGACTAATGCGTGATGCCCTTCACGGCCGAGAGTGCATCGGGAAAATATATATGTATTTATTGTAACTTTTGGACATACAGAAAGGAGTTCAATAAATGGATTTAATGCTTACTCAAAATCTAAGAATCCATTAGGAAGTTCAGTTTTACTATGTCAGTGCGATACGTTTCAGACCGTAATCATACATTTTCCAAATCCCGTTTAAAGTAAACCATTTATTTTTTCTACTTTTCCCACAAGTGCCTTAATGTAGAATTTGGATACCTTTCAGAAGAGACCTGTGAGGTAATGCATTTGAGAGACATAACAATATTTATAAAGCTTGGAAAATCTCTTGCTTAAATGAATGGGGAAAATAATCTTCAGCTTTGGCAGAATGGATAATAATATTGATACTGAGTTTGGTTGTTTCCTATGACTTTAATAACAGATGTGGGGAGTGAGTTCTCCTTATTATTATTCTTTAGTGGATTATAAGGAAAGACTGGAATTTTAAGGGTTCAGGACACATTATTTTAGTGCGAAAAAACAGTCATGCTGTTCTCATTTCTCCAGTATTGCCTTTTTCCTTTGGTTATATAGCATAAATTTTAATTACGTAGACAAATGAAAAATGCCTAACATTTGTCCTTGTTTTACAAATAAGCTTTACACTCGTGGGAAAAAAAAAGAAAAGAGCTTGATTACACATTCACCTTTGCGTTCTGTGTTTATCTATTGAAAAGTTTGAGGCAGGAGCCAGAAGTTTCCTTGTATCACAAATGGGCATCCAATCTCAAATGAGAGAGAAGGTAGTTTTGGTCTCTCTGACTCATTCAGTCCCTGGGCTGCTGTCACCGAAGGTGGAAACTGCAATACGAACACCTGTCCATGAGGAACTAGACTTGAGATAAGCAGCCCGTTTCACACAGACCATTGTCCAGCCGTCGGAGGGTAATTACTTTTAGTCCCCATCAGCCTCGCCTGGATTCCAGCCAGTGGGCTGTGGGTGGAGGGGTGTGTATCACATTTCCATCCATCTGAGCCATCCAGTCTCTTTCTTGCTTGTTTTCAATTACATTGACATGGTGGCTTTGGCACATAGTGAGTAAATAGCAACGTATTCTAAAAGAAAGGTCTGAAAGCCAATATCTGAAAGATACTCTTGAGGTTTCAATGAATACAATGAAGCTGGCACAGAAATTCTGGCATTCTGACCCAAAGTCATAAAATACAATTAATTAAGTTAAGTGTGGTGAATTTGTAGGATATTTCACGAAAGCCAAATGCAGCAGATGAAAGTCTAGAAAGCAGTGGAAATGTTACTGGATTTCCTACGAAATAAATAATTAGTAAATTAAAACATTGATTAGATCAGAAAAAGAGGGGAATGGAAGTATTTTAGAAAATTTACTTTCATTTTCACTTTTTTAACACCTACCCAGAAAGAAGAAAATCCCTGGATAACCTAGATATTCCAAAACCTTCCAGAATTAACTGTAAGATGATTTTATCTTAGTGTCCATCTCTGGCTCTTCCTCTCTTTCATGCTCATCCCCTTCGCTCTCCCCAGTTCACGCCCTGAAATTTCCCACACCAAGACTAATACTGATAGCTTTGCATCCTCTTGTTATACAGCAGAAAGGATCGTATTAAAATAAAGTAACTACTTTCTTATTACTTGACCCTCGTGTTAAATTCATCATAATTGTCCAAGCAGATCTCCTCCCTGTCATTAACTGTCTCTTCCTTCACCCTTGAACTCAGCCCTTTTGGGCTTTCCATCCTCTGCGGATTAACCTTCACCCAACACTCATCTCTTTTCACCTTGTGCTCTTTCAACCCACTGCAAATTTAAAATACTAAGTTTCAAAATACCAAAAGTGCAATAATGTTAATTTTTTTCTTTGCTTTTGCCTTGTTTCATCTTGCCAAAAAGCATTTTCCTTGGGAAATGAAGAGTTGTATTCTGTCTTCGTAAAAATCTTTTGAGAAAGGTAATTAAATGTTTCGGCAAACATTTATTAAAAACCAACGTGCAGGTATTCTGCTGGGCGCCAACCACGCAAAGACATTTATGGCATCATCTGTGCTCTGAAGGAGATTAAAGCCCAAGAAACAAACAGAGATACTTACAGTAAATAAATAAAGCATCTTTAAATACCATGAGTGCTTTAATGGAATTCTAAACAGGATGGAGTAGAGGTGTAGAGGGAGCAGTAAATTCTCACAGGGATATTAGAAAACTATTTCATAATGGTGACACTTGAAACAGATCTTGAGGGTTGATTAGGGATCACCAAGCAGAGTGGAAAGGTAAGTGAAGACCCAGAGATAGGAAGTTGCACAGGGTCCTGGTGGTAGTTTGGGTTTGAAAGAGGCCACTGCAAAGGCAAGACTAGAGAGATTGTGACGGGCCTAGCTGGTATGCTCCACTAAGAAATCTAGAGAGTCATTAGATTTCTAAGAGTCATTAGATTTCTCCCCTAAGAAATCAGTGGAGAGTCACTAAAGGGTTTTAAGTTGGGGAACAAAAGTCATCAGATAGTTAGGAAATGATCCCACTGGTGCTGGGTGGAGGATGTGTTTGAGACCATCGCAATGTTCCAGGTAATAAATAATGAGTCTGAAATAAAGCTATAGCAATGGAGATGGAAGGTGCTAGAGAGGAGAGGCAGTAAAAGAAGTAGGATTTTGGACTTGGTCACTGATTAGATGTGATCAAATAAAAATCATATGTATAAAAACAAATTATGTGATTTTTTTACTGTTTTGTTCATATAAAACTGAGATGGAATTGCCACTAATAGTGACAGTCAGTGTTGCCCAGTGAAAGGAATGAAGAACGTGGGAGTCAGACAGCTTGAGCATGAATCCTGGCTCCTCTCTTTTCTAGCTTAGCCACTTTGGGTTCATCACTTAGGTTCTTTGAGCCTCAGTTTTCTTATCTGCAGAACGGGAAAGTAATGAAATGTATTTTAGAAAATTACCTAGCACATCACAGGCATTCACTAAATGATAAAGATCAAATATCTTTTAAAAGAGGACACAAGGACACCCCCTCATCACTGCAAGGCATATGATGGTGCCATGGAACACCAGGAAACAATAGAAGCAACTGGTTGGCCAAGCTCAGAAGCAGCCAGTGAAAATGAAGTGGCTATTTAGAGCTCATGCATCATGCAGTCCATGAGATAAACACCACGTCTCTATGCTCTTTGGTTATAATCACAAACCAAAGGAAAGTCATCACATGGGCACAGGCTGAAAACAACAGCTGGGAACTACGAGGAGCTTCTCAGTCTCACAGCCAATGGTATCCTTGAACACGAGTACTATGCCCAGGAAAGACACATTGCGTGAATTATTGCAAATTCTAATTTAATCAACTTTAGACTGTTTTGAATGACATTTTTGCTTCAAAAATAAAGATCTTTTAATCCAGAATGATCATTGTGTGTTCATTGCATCTAAACACAAGAGAATGATTTAGAAAAGATACTGCTTGCAAACTTCTACTTGCATATATATATATACATAAACAGCTTTTAGGATATATATTATTAAATGAATGCAAGTTGATCAACCTATTAGGGTGAACATATAAAAGCATTAATACTTTATGTATTCATTATGAGTCAATTAAATGGTTGATCTTCATAAGACTATAGTTTATTCCCCAGCCTAAACAATTAATCAATCAACAAGTATTTATTGAATTCACTGTAAGCTAATGCTGTATCATTGAGGATACAGTGAATTGTGAGATGCAATTACAGCCCACATGGAGCATTTGATCTAAAATGTAAGATAGCCAACCAAGAAGTGATGAATGATAATTTGACCAAAGGTAGGATACACTAAGTACCAAATAATGATATGAGTCAAAAGTGCTATAGAAATTCAAGAAAAAAGGAGGTAGCTGGAGGTCAGGGTAGCCAGAAAGCTTTGAAAAGTATTTAACATGGACCTTGAACAAGGATGAGCAACTTTTACACATTTGAAGAAATGAAAGAAAAAATAATATTTGGGGGGCATGTACTATAATCCCACTCTATACTAGACAATTATTTATGCAACAAAAAATCTTTCAGGCAAGAAAGGAGAAATGTGAAGATGACATGATGGAAAGATAGGCTTCTTTCTTCATCAAAAATAATAATGAATATTTCTGAGTGCTTACCATGCACTAGACACTGAGCTAAGTGATTTATCTGAATCGCTGTACTTAACCTTTGTAAGAGCTTATGAGGTAGCTACTAGCAATAATCTCTTTCAGAGATGAGGGAAACTGAGGCATGGAGTTACACAGCTAGAAAGTGGTGAGGCCAGGCAGAACTTTTGACACTTGGCTCTGCTGTCTTGAGCTAACAATATGAATTTACAGAGCTTGTTTAGGACACATTATGAAGTGCAGCGTTCATTCATTCAGCAGTTCACTGACCACATGCCGGGTACGGGGGATGTAAAGACATATAAACAAGTCACTGAGTTTACAGTCTAATGGTGAAGACAAGAAAATAAGCAGATTTTTATAACATAGAGTGAGAAGTCACCAACACTGGATGCTGTGGAAGGGTCACTCTTTCAGAGTAGCAAGAAGTGGTAGAGAAGCCTTTCTAGAAGAAACAACCCAAGAGATTAAAGGAGAAAAAGGGCCCAGCAGGATACATATGAGAAAGACATTCTAGGAACAGGGAATAGAGTATACAGAGAAATAGAGTTGAGAGAGAGCTGATGTGTTTGAAGGAAAAACAATGTCATTCAAGTGGCTGAGGTTATTAAAGAAACTCTAACAACATCAGAAGACTAACATTCAAGTCACTGCTTGTCTGGCTCTGACTTCATAGCAAGGTGATGTAATCAACATAAAAAATTATTAATGGGATATTTTACATTCCTCTTTTTTTTTATTAAATCTTCAAAATCTAGAATGTATTTTACACACATCTCAATTTGGACTAGCCAGTGTGCAAGGTCTCAATAGCCCCAGGTGGCTGATGGCTTCCATATTGGACACACAGGTCAAAATCATTCATTTGTTACATATGGAGGTGTGATGTCACGTCTTAGCTTCAGTTACACTGAAAGCTGCTTGAGAATTGGGTCTACAGCCCCTACTTCTCCCTGTGCCCAGATGAGTGCCGAGCACATATTAAATGATCAATAAATATTTATCAATCGACTGTTAGTTGGAACACATATGAAGAACACAAACAGACTCTCAGTTAGATCCTCAAGAATATAAGTGTAACATACCTGAGATTATTCTTTCTACACCAATGAAAAACATTGTTGCACCTGCCAAACTGCTGTTATGATGTGATACGATATGATGGTTAGAAAAAAATACATCAATCCAATTTTAGTCCCAATAGTTTTATTTATTAAAGAAACCCTTATGATGACAAGGTACACGCAACTTATTTGAGTTTGTGTATTGCTGCCGCTGTACTGTTGTTGGCGGAGGTCATGGTCATGGTGGTATTACTGTACCCAGCAAATGAATTTCCAAATATTGTTTCAGAACAAAGCAAAAATTGACAGACCCACAACAATGAATAGACAATTCCCAAACGTTTTTAAAAGATTTTAACACATCTTTGTCAGTAACTGACTGAGTAAGCAGAAAAATATATCAATAGGAATATAGGAGATTGAACAACATAATTTGCAAACTTGATCCAATAAACTTATAATGAAAAACATTAAGCATTATAACCATAATGATGATTTATATCTTCTTTTCCAGCAGATGTAGAACTTTTACAAGAACTGACCATATACTGAACTATAAAAGCAAGTCTCAATGAATTGCAATAGACTGACGTTACACAAAGTATATTTTCAGACCATAATGTAATTAGGCTAGAAATCAATATGCAAAAAATAAAAAATCCTTGCACGTTAATTGGAAATGCACATTAATTGGAAATTAAGGAATAAACTTCCAAATAAATCATAACTAAAAAAGAAATCACAATAGAAATTAAAAAGTACTATATATCAGGATGAAGTCAAAGCTTATATTCATAGAAAAAATTATAAATTTAAATAAATATATTAGAAAAAAGCCTGAAAAATCAATGACTCAGCACCTGTTGCAAGAAATTAGAAGAAAAGTAAATAAAATTCAAAGAATATAAAATAAAATAATGAACATAACAGAAGAGAATAATGGAATGGAAACAAGCATATCATAGAAAGGATCAGCAAAAAGCAAAACGTAGTTCTTTGAAAAGACTAATAAATTTGATAAATTCTGGCAAAAGTGATCAAGAAAAAAGAGAGAAGTCACAAAAATATATCATGAATTTAAAAAGAGGATCATTACGGATCCTGCAGACACTGAAAGGATAATAAGATACTATAACCAACTTTATGCCAATAAATTTGAAAATCTAGGTAAAATAAATTCCCAGAGAAATACAACTTTCCAAAACTGACAAAAAAGAAACAGAATATGTGAATTGTTCTATTACAGAAACAGAATCAGTAGTTAAAGAAAATGCTGGGACATGATAGAATGACTCGAAAGGAAGAAATGATGCCAATCTACTTAAACTCTGCTTGGAAATAGACAAGGGAACATTCCCAAATTCATTTTGTGAGCATAGCTTAACACTGATACCAAAACCCAGCAAGGACATTACAAGAAGGAAAACTAAAAGCCAATCTACTCATGGCCAGGACACAAAAATTCCAAACAGAATATTAGCAAAGAAATCTAGAATTATCTTGAGAAAATGACACACCACAACCAGGTAGGGTTATTCCAAGAACGGAAAATTGGTTTAACATTCAAAAAGTCAACCACTGTAATTCTCCGTATTTACAGGAAAAAAAGAGGAAATGTTTCTTAAATCAATATCCATTATAATTAAAAATTCTCAGTAAAATAGGGCAGGAGGAAACTTTTTCAATCTAATAAAACATTTTTACGAAAAAAAAAATATATATATATATATAGGGCCGGCTCCAGTGGTCTAGTGGTTAAGTTCGGCATGCTCCACTTTGACACTTTGACAGCCCAGGTTCGGTTCTGGGTGCTGACTTATACCACTCATCTGTCAGTGGCCATGCTGTGGTGGCAGCTCACATACAAAAAGAGGAAGATTGTCAGCAGATGTTAGCTCAAAGCAAATCTTCCTCAGCAAAAAAAAAAAAAAAAAAAGTATATATATATATATATAGAAGAGAGAAAACCAAAATCTTTCCCTTTCTCTTGTGTGTTGAGATCACACACAAGACAGAAGTACCTATTACTCCAGTACTCTTATCTTGTATCTTGTACTAGATATTTTAATCAATTCCATAAGGCAAGGAAAATAAATAAAGGTATGACAATTAGAAAAAATTAAAATTGTCATTATTACAGATTTGGAGTGTAGAACAATAAACACAGTCTGCAGGTGAATTGTTAGAATTACTAACTCGGCAAAGTTGATAGATACAAGGTCAATACACAAAATCAACTGTACTTCTTTATGCCAAAAACAAACAATTAGAAAATTAAATTTTCTAAAGATGTCATTTATAATAGCAAAAAAATGTAAAATATCCAGGAATAAATCTAATATCTATCTATATTGTACGCCATATATAAATGCAAGACTATCACTGAAAAAACTTTTAGGGGGCCGGCCCCTTGGCCAAGTGGTTCAGTTCACGCTCTCCGCTATGGCGGCCCAGGGTTTTGCTGGTTCGGATCCTGGGCGCGGACATGGCACCACTCATCAGGCAGTGCTGAGGCGGCGTCCCACATGCCACAACCAGAAGCATCCACAACTAAAATGTGCAACTATCTACTGGGGGGATTTGGGGAGAAAAAGCAGAAAAAAAAAAAAAAAGAAGATTGGCAACAGTTGTTAGCCCCGGTGCCAATCTTTAAAAAAAAGAAAAAACTTTCAAAGGTTTAAATAAATGGATGAATAGAACATGTTCAAGCATTGGAAGACTCAGTATTGTAACAATGTCATTTCTCCTCAAATTAATGAATCCATGGATTCTAAATAATAGCAACATAAAATCCCTACAGGATGTTTTGTGACCTTGATAAAATGATTTTAAAATTTATATAAAGATGCTGAAAAGACAAGAGCCAGCCAGGTGGCACAGCAGTTCAGTTCGCGCTTTCTGCTTCAGCAGCCCGGGGTTTGCTGGTTAGGATCCCAGGTGTGGACATATGCACTGTTCATCGAGCCATGCTGTGGCAGGCATCCCACATATAAAATAGAGGAAGATGGGCACAGATGTTAGGTCAGGGCCAGTCTTCCTCAGCAAAAAAGAGGAGGATTGGGGGCAGATGTTAGTTCAGGGCTAATCTTCCTCAAAAAAGAAAATGCTGAAAAGATGAACATGTTAATGCATCCTAAAGTTTTTTATTTCTCCTTTCTGTTCCAATTACTGCTTTTTCCATTCACTTGGGAAACTTTCTAGAGTGCCACATAGATAAAAGAGGTTCTGCTTGATATGAAAGAATCATCGCAACCAGTATCCTCAGTTTAAATGTAGGGGTCATAAAGAAAAATAAACTCCGAGATATTGACCCTCTGACCTATAATTTGCAGATGAGTAGCTCTCCAATGGAGGGCTCCCACACGTACTTTCTGCTGCATTTGTGGTGTGATTTAGAGCCTACGAAGACCACTGCCCTCCAAAAAGCAGTCCCCCCTTATCTACAATTCCTGATTCTTCATATTCTGGAGAAGTCAAGGCAGAGCTGGCCTGATTCAAATGTGATAATAGGCATTCTGGGGGCAGAAATTCCACCCCAAAGACAAAAGGACACTAAAAGAGAAAGCAGGGGAAGTCTCTAACACCGAATGAGACACAACGAACCACCGACCTTAGCCACAGTCTGCTCCTGCCGCCCACACCAGAAGAGAAAGAACTGGACTGACTGCTTCGTGTTTTACCAGTAGTTTCTGAGAGCTGTGAAATGAGCCATATCTGAACAAATCCCAGCCTTACAGGAGAGCTGACTTCTCCCTTGGCTATTCATATCACAACTGTTTGTTTTGCCTAGACGCGTCACTCTTAATTATTTTGTTTCTGGCTTGCTAATTTGAGGCTTTCAGTCAATTAATAATATTGTCACCCTCACACCACAGGACAACAGGGTCAAAGAGTTGAGCCCGAACCCTGCCTGTTCTCACCTCCATCCACATTGGCACTTGTAAGTTAACCCAAGGCAGCTAGTAAGTACCGGGGAGAAAATTTTCTTCAAAAAAGTAGACATGTGGAGAGGAATTTGGCTTAAGTTCTCACAGCAATTTGTGGCTGGGCGGGGGACTCCTGGTGTCTCAGATGCTTTTTGCCTCTGCTTGGCAATGTAAGAAGGCACGGGAGAGGCTACACATTTCTGGTAAAGGGAAAGGATGGGACTGGCGATTACCAATAGAGGTGATATATATTTGGGGAAATTCTAATTCAGGTCATTATTATTTTGAATACGTAAATCTTTTTGTAGATTACCAAACTCAGCAATGCCTAAACCATTGCAAAAAACTAGTGCTTTGTTCAAATCGTATGAAAGCAGCATCTTAAGGGTGTATGAATTAAGGCATGCACTATTCACATAGCTCTTTGAAGAAGTCACATGGCACAATTTGAAAGACTCCATAACAGTCATTCAAACATTTCCCTAGTGACAATAAAAGGATTTCAAAGTCAAGTAAACTGCCTACTCCATAATTGAGTCTAGGAAAGAGTTTCTTTTTCCTTTGTTTACAACTATACAGATGAATTCAGCATTTCTGATCACTGATGGTACTCATATTAGCTGTTCCGAAAATGAAAACATTTTCCTGAAAAGAATGTTACATGGCCATGCCTACTGTAGTCCAATGTGAAAAACAGCAATATTCCCTTTAATTTTATACACACAGACACCAAAAGGTTTCTCTGTGCATCCTAATTGTTAATGGTTTTATCCTCTTCTCTAATTAATTTATGTGGATAATTACCAAATTCCATTTCAGTTTGGGCAATGTAGACTCATTTTTAATGTTAATAAGGGAAAAATGAAATATATACTACTTGAAACAAAAAAAGTGTTTGAGGCTTGAGTGGTTAGCAACCACAGTTCACGGCTTTTCTTAAACTGTACTGGTTTACAATTGATATTCTCTGACAAAAGAAGGCGATAGAGAATACGTTTTCACATAATGATATAGTATTTATGAAGTGGGTTTGTTATCAAGGGCCTCGAACCAATGACTTCTTTCCTTACCCAAATGCCAGACACCGCTTGGGGAGGTAGCTGGCAACCACATTTCAAGAGATACAGAAATTGCCCACTTTTCTTGTTAAAGGAGCAGAGCTGAATTCTCATGCTATGTAACTGGGGAGTTGGGTGGCTAAGCATATAATGCTATGAAGTTTCCAAATACATATAAACAGAAGTCAAGATTGAATCCTGGCGTGGGGAGACTAAAACAGCCCAAACCAACCATGACTTGACAGCTAAAGCCAAAGCAGAGAAGGCCTTAGTTTTAAAGAAGTGTTCTGAAAGCCCTAAATTGCATGAAACTCCATTTTTTCTGCCTCAGAAGATTAAGTGTTGTGTCAGTTCCTATCAGAAAGTAGAATCTTTGCTTCCAAGAAGCCAGGTTATTTCAAGCCTGCTGCCATTGCCTTGTCGTTTGTCTAACCCTGAAAGCAAACTTTTCTCCAAGAATTATCTTATAAGGACCCTTGTACTCCTGATATTCTTTGCAGAGTATTTCACTATTTTTTTGAAGTCCTTGCTGCAGTGACTACCCCGGTGCAGCCCTGACAGCACCGTAAGGAAACTACTCAACTCTTGACACGCCCTCAAGATAAAAGCAGGACAATTTCTCCTTTGGATTGAGTTATTGGCTAAATAAGAAGTTCAAATCTGTCTTTTGCTCACTTTACATAAAATATCCTAAGTCTTTGTGTACAAAATAGAATAAAATTAACCAATCGTTCAAGGGCTATTTGTCAGTTTCCAGATTAATTTGACCTTTTGTTTGTTTGTTGTTTACTTTTTAAAAAAAAAACTTCTCTTATTTTTATTATGTTATGAATCCTTTAGAAGTGGACAAAAACTCTAATTTAGAAGTCTGATTTTCATCCAGAATAGTTAATTCAGGTGTCTCCCAAAAAAAGCAATGCCTATAATTCCGGCAGTAGTATGATTACACTAAAATGGCCAAATTCCGCTGTGTTCCTCAGAGAAACTCTACCATATTGCCTGGTTGACATTACTAAACTGCGTCAAGACAAGAACCATGACCGTTGCATCCACCGCTGTGGCCTTGACACCTGACCTCACTCAGTACGCGACACGTAACAGGGCCTTACATCAACCTATGGAGGAATTCTCTCGTTCCAGAGGCGCAGCTAAAAGTGGGTTCCTAATAATAACAGGCACTGGGGCTAAACAGGCAAAGTTAACACATCAGTCAATCCCAAACACAAGTTGTCCCCTGAAATCTTTTGGTGGTACAGTCAGAATAATTTCTTCTGAGGACGAGCACGTGGCTGCATGAACACGTACCCCAAAAGGAGAAAATGATTGGAAGAACTAACAAACCATCCTCTCCCCAGGACCAACAGCAACTTTTCTCATGTTTTGAGTGGAGGTGTGTGCACTTTCTCCCCGCAAGGGTTTAGAACTCTCTCATCGCCATTTTGCCGGTAGATCAGGCTGTTTCTCGCTTGTGATAATAACAAATGATGATGTTACACTACTTAATAAACAAACCATAATACAAGCATGTAAATCCCAAGAACAGGGCCAAACACCGTGGTGTTCCTCTGACACTTGACTGGGATTTGCTCCACGGCTACATACAAGTCTGCTAAGCCAGCTAAGTGGCTTGCCGGGGCCGCTCTGCCCAGATGACATCATCCCTTGGCTTTCCAAACACACCTCTTTGGCTCTGGCTCTTTTGGCCTCTTTCCATGTAAACACGGCTTGATTAATGCTGCAGAAGGACCGTGAATCACGTATTCCCCTCTCGTATGGGAAGTCAGAATGTCAATTTTTCCTCATTTCGAGCACACAGCATTGGGATACTCAATGTGCCATCTCTAGCAACAGAGTAGAAACAGCCGTGGTACCTGGCTGCCAGCCCCGCCATGCACTTTGTGTAAGAGCAGCTGATGCATCGCCCGCTGGAAGACCTGCCCCTCAACACAAAGCTGCATTCACAGGTCTGACCATTATGGCTGGATCACAAGCACATGACGAGGCTGCCCTTTGATGCAAAGGCAAAGGGAATAAAGAAAAGCCCTGGCTGTGCCTCCAAGAGCCTACCTGGTTAACATGAGGGTGTGGGTCAGTTATGCAGAGTCGGCTGTTGGGTAGAGAATACTCCTATATGTGAATAGCTTCTCTGGGTTCACTAACAGCGCAGCTTCTGAGAGCTGAACGTGACAAGTGTTCAAATAATAAAACCATAGCAAACTGATACTGTGTTTACTACGGTTCCCTCCTCGCTTGGAAAAATTAGGAAACTATAAAGCATGAAGGGCCTTTCTTCTTCATTCCTCCCGCATTACCTCCAAAAAAAGATTTGAACATTGCAGGGATATATCACATATTTCATGAAATTCTTCCAGAAAACTGTATTGTTTTCCATTTTGATAAGCCCCGAAAGGAAGTAACGTTATTACCTTGACTCTGAAGGTCAATTAAACTAAAACTACTCAAATCAGTCCAAGGGAGGAAGTAAATTTCCATGTCAACTCCAAGGCTAATGTCTTTCTAATGAGATCCACAAAAAGGCCGAGCTTGTATATTCAATACTAAAAGGGAACAAACAAGTGTTCAGAAGTTAGCAAATTATTCCAATTCTTTGAAAGGGCCTCAAGATTTTAGAGTTCTCGTCCAACAGTGCGCACGCGCACACACACACACACACACACACAGTCTACAAAGAGTCTAGGAATAGGTCATTCAGAGGAGGGATTTCACTGATCTGGTCAGACGTCAACTGAGAGTTCACAGCCTTCTAAATAATTCATAAAATGGACTTGGAAAACTAAGTCACTAATCCAGAGAGAGATAATTTGCTTAGAAGCTCACATATGAAATAAGCAGAGATGGCTGTGGTCACTGCCATACCCTCCTGAGAAGAGAAGTGGCAGCCTGGGGTCCCTGTGCCTCGGGGAATCCACAGTCACACCCTTAGGATTCTTAGTGCTCCCTCGATGTTTTCAGGAGCCCTCAAGGCCCCAGGCTCTGCCTTACAGATAAAGTGGCTGCAAGATTCCCTCATCTTGCACAAGACCAAAGAAACACGGATACCCCATTGCATAACATCGGCTTTCACTGCCTCAGTGCAACACAATTAAAATGATTTCATGGAGGCAACCGAAGTATTTTCCCACACCAAATTCCAAAATTAGAGTGAAAATGCCCTATTTTTAAAATCTGATGTTGGTAAGTAGAATTTCTAAGGTTCAAAGCCAAGCATAAGTGAAGACCTTTGGCTTTCTTCTCCACTGGGCATTTTTAAGGAACTGCTAAGGTAAAGAAGCAAAATGTGAAACTAGAAATAATTGAGATGTGGATTTGGTGAGAACATAAAATTGTTAATGTCATTCTAACCAGTTGTTTTTACATATAGATATCAGCTGTGGGTTATTATTTACTATAACAATATTACTCATAGATCATATTACAAGGAAACAAGGATGTCCTCATTCACTCTCGGTATTTAGAATCTTGGTCTTACTTGAAACTCCCAGAAAGGACCCAAAGACCAGGCACAATTTTGTTTTCTTTGGGAAATAAAGTGAAAGTAAATTACAATATTTTCCACATTTTATTTGAAGTATTTTGTCTTCTGCTTGTTCACGAAAGCCATTATATAACTTTGGTTGCAGTTTTCAGGAATTCAGAAAGTCTGGGTACTCACCTTCTTTGGCGAGTTCAGGTACTCACCTGCCCCATGTGTAAATGGTTTATTAATGAACTCTCTGATACCTTCTAAGTCAAGGATTCTAAAGTCATCTAGCATATGGTATCCCTTAGATTTGGTTAAGCTGCATATAATAAATTAACTAATAAAAAGTAGTGGTTTTAACAAGACACCAATTTATTTTTCTCTCACCTAAAAATAAGTCTGGAATTAGGCAGACTAAGGCTGGTCCTGTGGCTCCACAACCATCGGTGTCCCAAACTCCTTCTATCGGCTACTCTACCCATCTTTAGCATGTTGCCAAATGGTCTAAAATGGCTGCCAACCATCAGACTTTACATCTGCATTCCAATCAGGAAAAAATGAGGAAGGAAGAGAAGGATAGATGACACTTACTGTCAGGGCTTATTAGCTAGAACTGAGACATACAGCCACACCAAGTTGCAAGGGAAGCTGGAAAACACAGCTTTATATGGGATGGCTATATACACAGCTAAGACAGCACATTTTGACTTGGGGAAATAAAGAGAAAATGTTTTTAAAAAGACAACAGCAGTTGCTTCCACCAATTTCAAATACGCCAACAGTTAACATCTGACTTTTTTTCCTTAAAACATTAAAAGTATGTCTATTTCAAAGATAATGTCAGAGAAAATTAGTGTAAAAATAATATAAATGTATAAATGATTGATAGTGTATGCACGTATAAATAATAAATGTTAACATATAAATAAATTAGTCTATAATATGGTATCACTGTGGCATATTCTTACTTATCCAATTATTACAGCTAATCATTTAAATTCAAATAAAATTCTTCCTTTCATGTTGTTTAATATTAAGAGTTTAGAGTAATTGGAAAAGAATGCAAATGTAAAATAAAGTGGAAGAGAGGCAGACGTAATAATTAGTGAAGTAGGTTATGGATTTGAGTCTGACCTGAGTCTTGGCCTTGGCCTTGGCCTTGCCACTTACTTGCTCTGTGACTTTGGGCAAGTACCTCAACCTCTCTGATCGTGTTTCACTGTCTATGAAGTGGAAATATGTGTTTGACTGGGAGGGCACCCAAGTCCCTAATTACAAGGCTGGATAAAATGTACTCAAGAGAGCAATGAACCCAGGCTACGGACCTTGGGGAGGGAAAAGGGGCAGAGAAGGCTAGTAGTGACAAAGTGAGAAGCACTTGAGCCAGGCTGACTAGAAAACCTAAATGGAGAGAGGTGAGGAGTTGGGCAAATTGCCTGAGAGGCTCCAGCACATGACCTGGATGAAACGATTTCTCTTACATGTTGAAGTTTCTCTTTTTTTTTGAGTGATGAGCACATTCTTTTTTTTTCTCTTTTTTTTTTTTTTTTTTTTGCTGGGAAAGATTCACCCTGAGCTAACATCTATTGCCAATCTTCCTCTTTTTTTTTCTTTTCCTCCCCAAAGCCCCAGTACATAGCTGTATATTCTAGTCATAGGTCCTTCTAGTTCTTCTATGTGAGCCACCGCCACAGCATGACTACTGACAGACAAGTGGGGTGGTTCTGCACCCAGGAACTGAACCCTTGCCCCGAAGCACAGGGCAAGCTATGAAAGTTTCTTTTAAATCAGGAAAAGGTTTAAACCAATCCCTTTTTCCTTATATCAAAGGTCACAAATTTTAAAGTATGTACGCTCCAAGTAAATAATGTTCCATGTAGCCCAGAGACTATTCCAGTGACCAGCGTTACCACAATTTCAACTCAGACTAAAAAAGTTGCAGCAGCAGACTCCCCTCCTTACTGGGTTAGAATGAACCACGTGGTTTTTGCTCCTTGCTAAATGTGGGTGCACTTTTAAGTGCCTAAATCGAGACTTTGAGGGCAGATACATATCAAGAATTTGGGCATGCGTTAAGGCAGGATCTGATTACCAAATGCAAGTGTATTTGAAGCCCAGCAACCCACCAACTCATCAACCAACTCATGGAATGTCCACAACGGCCCAGGTGAGAGTCAGTCCACAAAGCCATCGCAGGAAAGCAGGGGAGCTTTGTTTATTTGTTTGTTTTCAAGATTTTCAAGATTTCCTGTGCTATCACTGTTCCTTGAGTCAGAGAGCTCAGTCTCTACAATTTAATCATGATTTTGTCCCTTCCTATACACACGTGACCAACAAGCAGAGTAGAATATAAGTATCTCTTCAAAAATAGAGGAAAGCAGAATCCGTTTTAAAAGGGAATCAGTGATTAATAGACCTCATCTTTTCTTTCTAGTACTTTTCTTTATTCATTCGTCAAATATTTATTAGGTACCTGTCCGATGCTGGACACGGAGCTAAGATGGATGATATAAGGACTTCCTGCCCTCAGGGGGCTCATCTCTGGGCGAGGAGAGGCTCCGTGTGGACCAATAGTGACACAAACACAGAACTTACCTTAATTGTCCAGAGTAGAATGATTGGAAACATGAAAGGCAGTATTATGATGATTAGGAGGGCGCTGAACGGCATCACAAAGTTTGGGGCATTGAGTTCCACCTTTTCCACTTACTTCCAAGTTGCATAACCTTTCTAAGCTTCATTTTTCTCATCTATAAAATGGGAAAATAAAAATATCAACTCTATAGGTTTGCTTCACTGTCTGAAGTAGGACAAGAACTCAATATTTTGTTGGCCATGTTTATTATTATATTGTCATTGGTGATATTGTTATTAATGTTGTTAATCAAGAAAGATCCAGAAGGAAAGACTTGAAATGACAGTGTACTCAAAGGAAAGATGAGCTGTTGCTAGAAGAGCATCTCTTAACTGTGACCACTTGACAACAGAAGACTAACCCAAAAAAGTCTTGAAGGTCCTGGGGTGGTAGAGACCGGGCATCCTGCATCAGCAGAGGCATTAAGGGAAAAGAATAAATGGTTTGAAACTCCTGCTTAAAGTTCTCACAAATCGTTTTGCGTTGGGGAAAAGAGGAGGTGGAGGTTGCTGTGACATGAGCTTGTTCTCCATCCAAACCTCTAAGCCATTTGAATCTCTGGATTTCTAAATATAACTTTGAGAAAACTAATCACACATTTTCGATGCGGATGAATTACTTAGTTTCCGCATTAAGCACATTGAGCTAGTTAACATTTCATCCTACATCTTGACCACAAACAGTACTAAAAGCAATGCCATAGAAAACAATTTTACTCTGAAAATTGTGGGGGAGAATTTCTCCCAATGACAAGGAATAGGAACATTCTATATTTATAGATAAGCCTGTTCAATAACCGGATTTTTCATACTCCGTGTTCTTTCCTATAAGGAAGTCAGTCGCTGCTCTCTAAGCTGCTCACATGGGGTGGCTTCTGCTAATGTTAAAAGTATGAGTCAGTATTTTACCCACAATTGCCACATTTCAAAACTAGAACGCAGCTTTTAAGGAGCAGCCAGGAATTCAATAGTCCAGAATCCAAACTTTCAAGACAGACCACTTTGTAAGTTTATGGCTAATTATCTCAAGAATTTGAAATAGGCGTTTAAATATTTGAACATTTAAGAAGCGTTGGAAGTGTTCACTACTGGATCTTCGGCCACCTCTCCCGCTCTTCCCCACCCACCCTCACACCCCACCAACCTCCTACCCTGGCAAATTTCTACTCATCAATAGTCACAGAAACACAGATTTTTAACAGGGATGCTTGAAATGGTGGGCTGCTGAATGATCACCACTGCTGGTGCCTGGACCTTCAGAATGTAGGGGTGTGTGTGCACACACCTCAAGATGCTTGCAGCGGGCAGTGACACAGAGAGGCAAAGAGAGAAAACAGCAGCTTACCCTCTTGTTCTAAAAACATCTAAGTGGTCTGGACACATAATTAGCCCACAAACCACCATTGCCACCATTATCAGCAATTGGAGACACCCCCACCGTTGATCTCATCTCTAACGACACACTTTGTCCTTTTCCTCACTCATCTATTCATTCTCAAGCAACCCTCTGAGGTCAGGCACTGGGCTACTGGGTGGAGATGCTTGTTCAGACCTGGTTCCTGCCCTCCAGGCACTTGTATCCCGCTGTGGGAGATAGATATTAATCAAATGACCACACAAATAAATATTACATTGCAACTGTAAAGGAACAAAGCAGAGGGAGATGTTGCTATGGAAACTGAAAAGGAAGACTTTGACTGAGGAAGGTTGGGGATGGTTCCCCTGAGGACTGGAGGCTTACCTGAAGGATGAGTAAGAGTTACATAAGGGAGAAATGAAGAGGATTTCAAGCAGAGAGAAGACCACAGCAAAGGCTCCGTGGCTGGAGCAAGATGTGAGAACAAGGGGCAGAGAAAAGGGGGGAAGTGACATGAGATGAAATTGGGGAGGCAGGTGCAGACCACACAGGGCCTGATGCTCACATCTGTTTGTCCTTTATATAGGAGCAATGGAAAACCACTGAAAGTTTTCAGCAAAAGGGTAGCCTGATCAGAGTTATGCGTGGAAGATTGTTCTGGCTCCAATAAGAAAAGGATAAGAAGGAGAGGGTGGAAAGAAGAATAGATGTAATAAATTCATCTTAGGAGGCTTTGTGACTTCTTTGCTGTGTCATGTGCCCTTGATTCATCTATTCATGCTATACGTTTTTATTGAGCACTTACTTACTATGTACCAGACATTGTTCTAGACCTGGGAACAAAAGTAACAGCTCAACCAGATGGAGTTTAAGTTTAAAGAGCGTTCCATTTACCCCAGTTTCACATATACAAAATTATTGGGACAGAAAAAGGAAGAGCTGGATGGGTTTCTCAGGTCCAAAATTCCTATATGAAGACCATACTCATAGGTATAGGGGGGATTTTATATAACTTAAAGAGGGAAAGGATGGGTAAGATTCCAGGCAAGTCTGCTGACTGTGCCACTGATGTGTTGTGTTATCCTCCAGAGAGGAATCTCGACAAGTAAAATTGAGAACAATGGTCTTCCAACTTATGGATTCTCCAAGGCGTTACACCACAGCCTTGGACCACTCTCCCTATGGATTCACAGCTGTCAAAACCAAATTGTCATTTCCCTAGGGTATTATCCTTCCACTCAATAGATTTCAAAAATTTATCATGCTTTGTCAAAGGAATATATACACATTGTCTCAAAAGGTAAATATTACTACAAATCCTAGAAAAACAACCAAGCTCCTTTGCCCCAACCCCTCAATGGCTGAATTCCATTTCCTGGAGCCAACCACTCAAAATTTTGCAATTCTTTTGTTGTTATTTCTAGTATTTACCTTCATGTCCATAAATAATACATTGTCATCTCTTCATTTTTCTTTTTTAGTCATCATCTGTTTTGACTTCCTATTCTGACTCCCTTCCAAGACCACCCTACTTCCCCTCCCTGATCCTTCCAAAGAAGTCTCATTATAATTTTGGTTAAGTCAGAATTTAGTATTCACCTTATTCTTAGGCAAAAATTTTCAAAGTTGAACACTACTAGGATACGCTACACTTGTGTTCCCTTTTTTGATTCAAGTTTTCTTTTTTTCCTGGAGTTAATGATTGCATGTGTTTCAATTGCTTAGTTTTCTATGACCCTATCACTACCTTAAACCTGAACCATCTTGGAGAATCCCAAAATTTCTCTCATAATCTTCAAACACAAATAAATTTTATTTTCTTGGAGACATTCCTCCTCCAGTCTTCCTGCTTCAATATGGAGGCTCTTCTCCTGGCTGCTCCACAGCTGACATCCTGGCAAATGCCCTGGGGGTTCCCTTCTCCTCTCTGTTTGGTTGCTCCCTCTTTCCTGGTTCCCAGGCCTTCCTCTCTCTTGCTATCTTCACCTTACTTGGTGAGCACCTCATCCAGGAGCTCTGTGGGAAGTAACATTTTTGAGAACTTGCCTATCTGAGAAATATCTCCATAACATTTGCATGTTACAATTTACACTTGAAAAGTCCCCTCCCATTCATCACCTCATTTCTTCCTCGCTGTAGCTTCGTAAAATCTTACCCCCAGTTTCAGCTACTGGGACAGGTAAGGTGACTAACCCAGGCCCATAGCTCCTCAGAACATGAGGGTAAGTGGTCTCTGCCACCACCTCTGTGAACTGCCCAGGGCAAGTCAAATAGTGGGATTACAAAATATCCATGCTAACAAGTAGATGAATTTAATACATTAATTAACCAGGCAACTGCCAACAAGTACATTCTACATTTATAGGACTATCAGCAATGTGAGGGTATGGGATTGAAGACTGGATCTTATAAGCAGAAAAATGCTCATGGTCCAATAGTATTGAAGCAAAATTGTTGCAGAAAAGGCAGTTTTGTGAGTAAATTATGGAAATTATCAATGATGTAGATGCAGTCTCCACTGCCCCCGCCCCGTCAGAACCCCTCACTTCTGTCCCAGTCTCTTTGATTTCTCACCTCTGAACCAATGCTCTGGTTTAGAATGACTTGAAAGCAGATGTCCTGAGCAAAGATACCAAGGGGAAGGAATGTCACAGTGCAGCCATACAAATTCATGTCTCTGAAAGGCTGAACAGATGGCAACGAGTGTCCCTTACTCTGTGGTGAGGACGCTTGGCAACAAAAAGTACGCTGACAAAAGTGGACTTGGTTTCATTGCTCCCTCCTTTGACAACAACAACAAAACCAAGATCTCCATTGTGTATCTGTTTGTGCCTTGGTTACAGGAATGACAACAACTGCTTCCTTTGAGAAGTGGGATTTATCTTCCCTACCTTAGACTGCCTGCCTGTCTAGCTTTCTTGAGAGATGCAGAAATTTAAAACCTGGTTGTAGCTGGCAGTCTGAGCCCTCTCTCCCCCACTTGAAACAAGAGTCACAGAGTCATCATCTGTCAGAGCCTGAAAGGACCTTAGCCCTTACCTTGTACATCCCACCTTTCACACACGAAGCCAGGGGCTAGGGCTACAAGTCTCACCGAGGCCCACACACCTGGAGAGGGGCAGTGTCAGGACCAGAACTCAGCTCAGAGTTCTTTCTTTGGTCTTTCATTATTTTAATGGCCTCTTCCTATACAAACAACTTCTAAAAAGCAATAAAGCAACATTTGGGTAAAAATGAATGAATGAAATTCAGATGTGTCATCCAAGAATCAAGGCTATAATTGAACAATTTGGTGAGCTTCATCTTTTCTTGATGCAGGCAAAACCTTGCCTTCTGATTTCCTCTGTCCCTTTGACCTCCGTACAAGGGCATCAGCTGGAAAAGGAGAATGTTCAATGTAGACAGATACTTCACATACTCAGTCTACACATCCGAGTGTCATCCTCTCCCACCGGCATTTCCCAGTCCTCCCTCCACAATTCTCCACAGGAAGACAAAACAAACTGTTGACTGTTTTATTTTCCTCTTTAAAAAGCTCTTTGAATTTCCCAAATCACCCATCGCTGCTCTTCCTTTCACCCTACCTATGCTGCCCTGCCCCTCTCTGTTTGCTGGTAGACTGCGAGGCTCATTTTTCTCATGCAACACCAACACAACCACTGCAAAAGCCATTTGGGTTTACAGAAAGAAAGTGCCAGATATTTTGTGGATGGGACCTCAGCAGCATGCTGTAAGCATCTGCTAAAGCAAGCCTCAAAAACGATTTAACTCCAGGTGAAGGAGAGCCGTGCAGCAGAGCCAGTCACGGAACAAGAAGAGGCATGTGGGACAAAGCTGTTTCACAATTTTCCAGGTCTGATACCAGATCTCACGGCGCTCTCCTCCAGACACCGGGCCCAAGACCCCTTAAGGGCTGTTACTACAGCTACAATTTTTGCAAATACCAAATAAATGATGATTGAGGTATATGTCAAACTCTATCACCAAAACAAAAGTGTTTGTGTGTGCTTTGCCGTGTGCGGCCTTGTGACTGCACTTTTTTATCTATTCAAATGTTGACTGCGTGTTTTACGGTGAGTTTACTTGAATATGATTTATTTAACCTTTGCAATAAAAAGAAACCATAACTCAGGAGAAGACAAAAATGATGCCTGCCGGGATTACTCTCCTTAAACTGGTTTATTTCTTTTTAAATCACAAAAACACAAAGGCCCCGGAGTCTCTGATAATGAACATAATATATGATTGCCATAAAAAGTTCACTCTCCTTTCAATTTCAATTTACCTCACTATAAATCAGCGATCCACTTAATCAAATATTCTTCCACTTTAATTGTTTTATCTTGCTTTTACGTTAAATCTCACTGAGTTACCGCTGGCACCAGTCTTCACATTATAGAAAAAATGTCAGTCGTGGGCCCATAATTAGTCTAAAACTCAAACATTGGTTCTGAACATTAAGCAGATCGGAGGAAGCCCTCACAATCTCACTGGACCAGTGAGACAAATCCAAGTCAAAAAGTAAACCAGGATTAGTCAAGCTAGCCATCCATCTGCTGTCAAAACCCAGAGTGTAGGCCCCGGCTTTCAAACTCACTGGAATTTTTTTTTTTCGTAAATGTCTTTCATTATTATCTTATAGGGCATTAAAACCCTATTTGGTTGTCTCTTAAATGCTCCAGCCTGAAACTGTTCGTTTAAGAATTGCCGATGCTTGCCTGAACTAGCCCAACTGTTCCCACGAGAAAAATATATCAGCACAATGTAATGCGTAAGGCCACAGGCAAACTCCAGCTTCGTGGGGAAGGGCATTTCCTGGGTATTGTACAAGACAAGAACTGTCCCCAGTGGGTAATCCGGTCCTGTAAACAAGGAAGAAAAAAAATGAATTCCATGTTATTGATTGATAAACTCCTTTCTGACAAGGTGTATGGGGACAGCCTGACAGAAGCAGTTCTGTTGAATTCAAGGGCCCCAATCAGATGCTATTCGGACACATCTTTCTCGAACGTAATCCTTGACCTTTAAACAAATACCCGATAGAATGTTTTTAAGTTAAAAGTTCTTAAATCTTTTTAAATAAACTGAGAATGAAGATATATCCAAACCAGCCCGTCTGCTTTATCCAATAAATGTAAATATTTCCAAAGCAAAGAAGCTTCCTGGGGAGTTTTATATACTTATTTTGAGTTTCATAGATGAGCCATAGAAAGTAGAATTTATTCGGGGGCTAATGAAGCCACGTGCTGTTTATGCGGCTTTCTGAAAAGATCTGTATTTTAGTATTTGCTTGTGTCTTGACTTGTTTTATAAAGGACTCGAGCAAATTTAAAACTTTTTTCACTTTAGCTCTCTAGCTCAAAAATAAAATATTTTTCATATTAACAAAAAGCTAAACAATTTTTCTTAAAATCTGAGAATGAAAAATAGCTTAAACTCAGTCAGGAAATGTTAACTTTATTTCAGGCATAGCTAAAAGCATCAGTCAGTGTCAAAAGGTTTTTTTTTTCTTAAAGGCATTTTTACAAAGGTAAAAAAATCTATTGTTAAAATGCTATCTGAGTTCTAAGATATCAAAAATGTTTAGAAAGAACTTGAAGAAGCATGAAAAACTTATTTACCAATAAATCCCACCTATGAAATTGTTTGTAAAGTTTTGTGATATGTTATTACAGTAATTATTTTTATTTTCAAACTTATCCAATTAGACAGGTGTGGTGAAACAATATATATTAAATATATAGATATAATTATCACAACAGAGTGAATCTAGAAAAAAAAGACATGAAAAACATCCCATTAAAGAAAAAGCCTTTATATGGGACACTATTCACATTTCTGCAAATGGAATTTTCTGATTAACTACCATATATTATATTGTTTGAATAACTTTAAGAAAGATTAATTCCCAAGCTCTATTCTTGGCAATATTTTTTCCTGGCTGAAATTGGGCTTTAAAACAAAACGTCAGCAATGCAAGCCGACGGTTCAAGTTCCAGGTTCAGAAACTTCGAGAGCAGGCAGTTAAAAGTGATTTAAGAAATGCAAAATCATTCTTTCACCAATGTGTATGTTAAACTTGTAAATTGATATATCAAAACCACCCCGGGAATATAGCAATTTGTCTCTCTTTGCCTGCTGTGGTGTATTCCACAGCTGCCTGCCAGATAATATACTGATTGTAACTTTCCTAATTTACAGAGCCTTTAAGTCTAATCTCCTGGGCCAGCCTAAAGGGCTTCTTCATCCGTTGAAATGCCGGAATAATTGAAATTGTCTTCAGCAGACAGTCAGGCAATAATGAATATTTTCTCTGCTGATTGTGTGCCAAGGTTACACATAGTACCACAAACAGAAGTGATCCCAAGCCAAGACTCCCGAGGGAGGGGCCACCGCTAACCTGTGGCATGAGGCACAATACCAAGGCTTCCCCTCCTCGCAGCCTCCTGCAGTCAACGACGCCCACCAGGCTTCTCTACACTGAAGGACACACACAGTTGCCAAGTGAACAATGCTCCTATCGCTTCCTTGACTCTCGAGGGGCAGATTCAAGGCTGGGAAAGGTTGTGGGTACGGATTTTCTGATGGGGGCAGCAGGAGAGATGAGCGGAGGAAGCTGCTTTCGGGATTCAGAGGAAATTCACAAGTAGTTAATCAAAAGCCGGGTGCTGTGGATGCATGAGAAGACGCTAGCTTGTCAGCCCTCAACAGTCTTTCCCATACCTCTGAATGGTTTTTGTGAATGCCAGGAGCTGTTTCCTAATTTAGAGTCAGTCCTGCTTTGTGGGAGTCTTAAGGATGCTCTGATTGAAATTAAAGCATTCAGCAGCCAAAGTGAATCAGCAATATCTTTGGAAACAATCTAAAGACTAGTTTAACCTTTGGCTATGGAAAGGTTAACATTTTAAATGCCAACAAGTTTGAAATAGATCTTTTATTTAAGCAACTAATCTTGGATTATTGGTGTTCCTAAGACTTGCTGTATAGGAGGAAATCTGGGGATGAGAAAAGAGGTACCTGAAAACATTATGTGTTTAAACCACACAGCAAAAGGTAGATATATTTTTTAAAGGCATTGCAAGTTACATGGGGGAAAAGAGTATAAACCAGCTATTTATGTGACACCTGAGTTGCAATATCTGCATTACTAACTAATTGTGTGCCAAATATATGGAATGCATATTAGTTATCTACTGCTGTTTACCAAATTACCCCAAAATTTTGCTGCTAAATGCAGCCATGAACATTTATTATCTCCCACAGCGTCTCTGCGTGAGGAACTCAGGAGCAGTTTAACTGGCTCCTTCTGGCTCAGGATTTCTCACAGCTTGCAGTCAAGCTGGTGGTCATGGTTGTATCATCTGAGGACTGGACTGGGGTGGGAAGATCCATTTCAAGGGGGCTCCCCCACATCCCTGGCCAATTAGTTCTGGTTGTTAGCAGGAGATCTCAGTTGTTTGCCACGTAGATCTCTTTTAGGGCTACTGAAATGACAACGGCATTATGACATGGCAGCTGATTTTCCCCCAGTGTAAGTGATCCAAGAGAGAGCAAGGCAGAAACCACAATAGCCTCTATGCCTAGCTTCAGAAGTCACACATTGACATTTCCACAGTATCTTCCAGGCTACACAGTCAGCCCTGTTTCATGTGGGAGGGGACCACATAAGGACATGAAAACCAGGAATTGCCATTGTAGAGGCTGGCCACCACGCATATCTACTATACAATGATACAGATCTATCAGCATGTTGGGCTCTAAGACCCCAACTACCACTCTCATTGCCCACCACATTCTTGCACATATTCTTTGTCCCAGATGAGAAACAGGGGCTGTAGATCATTAAATATGTTTCTCTCCTTCCCTCCAAAGCCCAGAGTCGTCTTCTCTCTCCACTCACCATCACTAATTCCTAATCCCCCTGCTTGCTCATTCCCCCAAAAGATGGACCTCCACTGTGCAACTTTTCCATCTAGGAAGTCTGGCCCAACTGCCCTACCAGACTTCAAACCACATGTACATTTTTCAGATCCAAACAAAAGAGAAAGAAAGGAAGGACGGAAGGAAACCACTCGTACGTATTTAAAATATAGTGAAAATAATACAGAGAATCAGTTACAAGAATGATAGCAGAGCCGAAAAGAAGATGATGAAGCAACTGCTGCCATCTTTAGGTTTGAAAAACAAGGCAGGAGGCATTGTCACCAGAGGGAGTGGCCATGGTCACCCAACAGAAGCTGGAACCATAGTGGGTGTGTCCATGGGTGGGAGCAGAAGCCATGGAGATGCTGCTTCCAGATCTAGAGAGAAGGGGAAGAGAAATCCCCTGGCTTCTCTCTTCCTCCCACTCTCCAGTCCCTGCCATGCCTGCATTGACGAAATCCAGCTGCCAATTAGCTGACGGGGGGCCCGCGGGGGTCAGCACCCATGTCCCTCAGAGCAGAGCGGGGAAGAGGCCAGAGCAAACAGACCAAGGACCACCACATACATCCCACTCTAGGTTAAAGCATGATGCTGAATTGTATTTTTTATCTTAATATTTATGTAAACATTTGTGTGTTCTACAGAGTTTCTATAATCATTATTTTAAATTGCTATGCATCCTCCTCTTGTGAATATGGACTCCACTTGACTTAATCATTTCCAAAGAATTGTATCTTCAGGTTGTTTCCATTTCTTTATTATTATCATTATTTTCAAGTGACGATCCAATTAATGTCTTCATTGTTTAGGTTTTTATCTTTTCAGATATGTTCTTAGGGTAAATTCCTAGAGATGATGATTATCAAATTAAAGAGTATCAACTTTTCTTTTTAAAAGGTATGCTTTTTTGGTGAGGAAGATTGGCCCTGAGCTAACATCTGTTGCCAATCTTCCTCTTTTTTTTTTTTCTCCTCAAAGCACAGGTACATAGTTGTATATTCTAGTTGTAAGTCCTTCTAGTTCTTCTAGTTATGTGGGATGCCACCACAGCATGGCTTGACAAGCAGTGTGCAAGCAGAGGCCCAGGATCTGAAGCTGCGAACCCCAGGCCACCAAAGCAGAGCATGCAAACTTAACCACTACACCAACAGGCTGGCCTCAAGAATGTCAACATTTTTATGTCAACTGATACATATTTGGGAGCATCTGCTTTTGACCCTATTGTTTTCTGCACTCCTTCCACCTATCAAAACGAAACGAATGCGAAAAGGTACAGGCACTAAGGACTCAAGTCCATATTTCTAAAAACAAAGAATAGAAATTCCAGCATTTTTACAAAATCTCTATTTTGATATTGCAGCAACAGCTGTAGCAAAATCTTCCCCGAGAATGAGGAGATGCTGGAGAAAGGCTGTGATTAACTTTGCAAAGGATGGCTGACTCCTCTTGGATATGACTGGAATAATATTTAGTCTAGTGTTTTTCTTAAAGGAAAATGAAACCTCATCCTTGTTTCTTGGAAACAATCAAAAGCCTGAAGCAAATTTTAGACGAAGAGCACCTTTCCAGCAGTCAATGTCCCATTCTTGACTGTCATGTAACCTAGATGTCTGGGAATACCCAAATCTGAAAAAAAAGTGTATAATAATGAGGTCTCTGTCACTCTCTTATAAGACTATTGCAAAACAATAGCCAAGGGTCCGGGAGTATAATCTAAAGAGAAACTCCAGCTTCTCAAAGTGTGGCCCGTTCTAGTTCATGAACTGGAACTAGTCAGCAGCAAGGTAAGTACAAAAACTGAGAGCCAGCATTTACAAACTTTTATAGCAATTTGCCTTTGCAGCAGCACTTTCATTGAATTTACAAAAGTATCTGTCTACAACGAATTGAGGGAAAAAACAAATAATTCTTCACCAGGAACATTTGGGGAAGTATTGTTGCTCTGTCAAAGCCGAAGTTGGACAAGGATCGTGAATATGCTATGGCCATCAACTGGAGTTATTTTATATACTTCTGGAATTCAAAAATTAAACAGTTCAGGGGGCCAGCCCAGTGGTGCAGCGGTTAAGTTCGCATGTTCTGCTTCGGCGGCCTGGGGCTCGCCGGTTCGGATCCCGGGTGCAGACACGGCACCACTTGGCAAGCCATGCTGTGGCAGGCGTCCCACATATAAAGTAGAGGAGGATGGGCATGGATGTTAGCTCAGGGCCAGTCTTCCTCAGCAAAAAGAGGAGGATTGGCGGCAGATGTTAGCTCAGGGCTAACCTTCCTCAAAAAAAAAGTAAAAGACAGCTCAGAATGAACAATGTACCCTGGAGTAATAATTTACAGTAATCCATGTTTCACAGGCAGTGAAGTCTCTCTTTCTGAGACTATTTTATGCTCCAAGGCTACAATAAGTATAAATATTGAATGATTCACCTTAATTAGAAAAAGCTATACTCTTTAGCTGACATTTGTATGCTGAGGAATTGGATGATGTAAGGGGGACTAACATCTCATTTAATCCTATCGTTTGCTCAGTAACATGGGTTAAGTACCGAATATTCTCCTGTTTTCGTGACAGGGTATCAAAACTAGCCAACAGGCCAGATTTCATTGCTTAGAGAGAAGACACGTCAAGGTTAGTGCAGCCTGACCAATTGTCTGTGGAGCCCACAGGCAGAGCTTTGTATTGAAAAGGGTTAATTTGGGTCAAGAGAGGTTACACAGTAAACAGCAGACAAATACAAACCACTCCAAATGGGGCTCTAATCTTTGTTTTAAGTGATTCTTGTTTTGCATCTACCCTGAGTAGGGAAATGACAACTCCAGCACGAATGTGGGCTGTGAAGATTCTTCTATCTCATGTGGGAAGCAATCCTCACAAGCGCTTCTGAACCAAAGTTTGCCTCTCACCTTGGGCACAGGAAAGCACCCCTTGGGGTTTAAGTCCACAGATCTGGGTTTAAATTCCAACTGCGCTATTTACTAGCTGGGGGACCTTGGGCAAACTACTCAATTTCTCTACGGCTCCATTTCTTCATCTGTAACATGGGGCCAATCATAATACCTCTAACCTCACTTGTAGCACTGGCAGGAGGATTAGATAAAACAGCACATTGCCAGCTCACGGACGTTAAGTTGTTTTAATATTTACTCCGCTACTTAGATTCAACCTGGTTACTCTTCTCGTCAGTCGAGGGTTGACTGCTTCCTACCGGGTCCTTGCCACATTCTCTGAGACTAGGAGTATTGGGGGAATTATGAGGAAATAAGGAGACAGTTTTTGCTATTGAGGTGTTTATAACAATGAGGGAGTGAAAAAAGTATAAATTGTAAAGGGAGCTTATTAGCCCGTAGCGGAGTAGGAACTATTGACGGAGTTAAAAACAAAAGAAACGAATTTTAAAAGCTAGTAATGAAGAATTACAACCAGGCTTCTGTTCTACTCTTCTCTCACAAGCCTCATACACTTCACACCCCACCTTTCCCCTGTCGGCTCCCCAGGGCTTGAACCTCCCTCCGTTTTTGCCTTTGTCCTTGTTTTCTTCTTCTGGGCTAGCCATTTCTCCCTCTCCTTCAGGATTCAGAACCTTTCCTGACTCCCAAAGACAAGGCACTTCTATATGCTCATAGCAGCTATTTCTCTGTCTTCCCCAAAGAAACGTTATGCCTTATTCCCAGTGATCTCCCAGAACCTAGGACTATGACACATAGTTGGTCCTTAATGTTTACTTATTGAATGGATGGATGGATGGATAGATGGATGCATGGATGGATGGATGGATGGATGGATGGATGGATGGATGAGGAAAATAATTGCAGTTCTTTTCAGTGGCTTGGTTTGACTTAAAATCCCAGCAAGAGAAAAGACTGCGGACACCCAGGCAGATGATATTGTAGATTACCAGTCACCAAACTTTTTTTCAACCAATCAAGGAACGTATTGCATTTTTCATTCAGGTTTTAGTGCAGTGATTTCACATTGATGCTACTAATATTTTTGTGCTGAAGATCCAATTTAAAATTATTTTTTACAATAAATTCTAAATCTCTGACAAGTAAAATGGCAAAAGAAAACACTCATCACTCAGATCTTCCTGATATGGAAAAAGGGCGGGCTCTCGAGGAGAGCCTAATGCTTTAGAAGAGCTTCTGCTTTGCATGTTTTCCAATTGTTCGGTGCCGGCGTTTTCTTCTTCAGAAAGTTTCCAGATTAAAAGCTAATTTGCTTTAGACCGGCCTGACGCAGAGCCTGCCTTTTGCTTGGTCTTTGTTGTTGACCAGGGTAAAGTGTAATTTTCTACTCTTCCCAACTCCTTCGATGGAGACAATAATCCACTCTGTCTCCTCTTAATTAAAGCAAATAGCCCCAGCTCACAATAGTAGTTCAGAAGGCCCTGGTTTTCTGGTTCCCTCCTTGCAAGGAGCTAATTGATTTCCAAATGATAATGGTGTTTACATTAGAAAGCCAAACCCCTTGTATTCAGTCCTTAGGTCATCTTAAACCTACTTAGTCTCATGAATATCAAATGGCCAAAATACCTCCATTGTGGTGGGCGCCTCTTAAGGGGTCAAGCCTCAGTCCCAAAATATTTAACAAGCTAATTGAGTGATTTCTGATTTCCATGCTGGGCTCCTACATTCCTGTTTCATCCAAAGGAAGAGTCTTCCTTGGAATTTTCAAGGAATTGCCTTTGCCATTTTATAACCTCATTGTCTCACAATAAAGCCCCTCAAGGTAATGCTGGAGCAGTGGGTGGGTCTGAATTTTAAAGATGATTTTAGAAGGTCATCTCCATGATAGTTTATGGGAGGAAGCTATGGAGAAGGAAAAAATACATAAGTCACAAGACATATGAACAACAATTCCTGGGAATGAAGTTAAGATGGTGTATATTACCATGGGTTAGAAATGAGTTGCCTATACGATACATGCTTATATATCTAAAGGCTGATTTTTCTGTCCTCACTTGAAAGGCACAGGAATGACGCTTCATAATATATACCCGTTCTCTATTTCCATGATCTCTAACAAGTTTTTCTAGCATCTTGGGTTTCAGTTAAGTCAGTAAATGTCTCAAATGTCCCTGCTTAAAACCACAAACAATAGCCAAAACAATTCATAGTTATTATTGATCATATTCCTGGCCTTCCGCAGAGCTTTACGCAAATACTGAAATTGACTTTTAATCACAACATTTAAGATGAGGTTCAGGCAAGACTTTCATTGACCGAAATGGGTATTTGTCATTCAAGCGCGGAGCAGGCATTTCGTTTTCCTGAAACTGAGTTTTGTTTTTAAAGAAACTATTCTCTGTGAATATGTTCTTGATCACAGTAAATTGCTCAAGCAACCCAAAAGGGGAGGGGGGTCGGGCAACGTTTCAATATAATCACTTTCTAAGTAATTAAAACAGTAACTAATTTCTTCCATAATTAAAAGAAGTTTGTTCATTGGCACACACATCCGTCCTAACGCCATATCTGGTAAATACTTCCATTTTTTCAAAATACCAGTTCTAATGCACCAGACTCTCTTCTATCAAGAAAACATTGCTGCAATTTATAGAATACTTTCTTCCTTGTTCATTCTAAGTTCAACCTTCCATTCTCTTTGAGCCATTGCTTTTCAGTCAATCCTAAAACACTTCCTTTTCATTCATTCCTCTTTTGTAGCTACAATATTATTGCACAAGTCCCCAAAACATGTCACCTTGATAAGTTTTATATATGTATATAAATATGTATATTTTTTTTTGCGGGGGGAGACTAATACAATAACTAGTAATATATATATATTCACTAGCTCTTCCAGGATGATATTTTACAGCTTAGGGAGAATTAAATCTTATCCAAATTGAATGATTTACCCAAGGTCTCCCACTTGTTAATAGCAGAGCAAGAACCTAAAATAGCACATTTTCTGCTACACACTCCGTTCTTTTAAAGACGTCAGTAAAAGTCAACTATCATCCGCCCTTTTGAACCCATGTAGCGTCGTGGCGAGACTTAAAACCAAGCAAACGTTTTAAATTTTAGCATTCTCAATAATAACTTCCTATCTTTAGGGATAAGGGCATATAATACATGACTCTACAGGTAAAATATTACACTAAGAACTCCGAAGGTTTCTAAATTCCTTGATGAGAGAATTCTGCATTTATCAAATATTGTTTTAATAAATGAGTCATTGGCTGGGGCTTGAGATTATTTGGGCTTTTTTTTTTAATTAGAAAGATTGTTCACTCTAATTATATTCTTGAACAGGATTTGTCATGTGGGTGTTAAAATAATAGTGTCCCAATGTGCCCCAGGCTGAAAAACAATACTTCAGAGATGTGGTCCTTTGCCCTCAAAATGTGAAGACTTTGCATAGCCTCCTGGAATTCAAAAAGAATATTAATCCCCTGCCTTTGGCAGGTGAAATTGACAGCCACCTTACAGAGCAGAAATCTGTCGCTGACCATAAGGGATTGGCATTCCGTTCCTTACTTACAAGGGGACAGGAAATTGGTGGGAGCCCTGAGTGACACAGCTAATGATCCTCTAATGCAGCAGGAAAGAGAAGGAGGGAGAGCAGAAGGGAAGGAAAAGGAAAATGCAGAGCTAACATCCACAGCAAGTCACATTAGCAAGGAGCTACATTCACAAGAAGGAAACATCAGTATCGATGCCTTAAGAGTCTAGGAAACTAAAAAGCAATTTTCATAAACTCTCAAATATAACTTGAAATAATAAAAAGCTTAAACCATCTCTTACAAAGGAAATTCTCCTTTGAAAGGATTCCAGAAAACCATGAAATGTTGTTGATAAGGCTGTGCCAATTTGTAAAGCTTGCCACAATCTCCAGCTCACGTTTTTCCTCTCCCTTTTTTTCTCCTTTCTTTCAAAAAAAATTTTTTTTTCACTGAGCTTTGTTAATCTGAGAGCCTAGGATGACAACAACAACAACCACACGAAGTGTTTTCTAAAGCTGAAACCTCTTTTCCCCCACAACAAGGGGGCTGCGTGGTGGATGAATTCGATTTATTCCATGGAAATGATGTTAAAATAGCATTTGCAAAGCCAGAGAAAAGATTTTTGATGGAAAGCTCCGGTAGAAATTTGTAAAGTAGAAATGTGTAAAGTAGCTGCCGAAGTTTCTCACCTTTATCAACCATTGTATTCAGGATTAATTATAGGTTTGCTCAAATCTCACACTTCACTAAAATGTTTACCCACCAAGGCAGAGTTGGCTGATTGGCTTTTTTCAACTAAAGTAAACTTTTAACTAGTGGAGTCTTAACTTTCTTAACATTTTGCTTAACAGTTGTTTTACATATTTTTCCTCCTCCTCATTGAACAATTATTTTCAATTAGACTTATAATTGCATTGTATAGTTAAAAGGCCCAATTAATATCTTTACAGCAACAATGTTAAGTAGTATTTAGTGGAAATTTTATATTTAGCTGTCAAGAAATAATCAGAGCTTACGTTTATGGAGCACCTTTCATCCTGTGGGCTACCGAAGAGCTATTACAAATTTCATATGCCCCATTACTAATTACAGGTCAGAATCATTCACCCAGCACTACAACATCCTGTTGGAGGTGAAGAATGATAGACTAACATGGTAGCGTTTAAGAAAAAATTGGAAAGTCTCTTATTTAATTGGAACAGTGAAGGCAAATGAGCCAACAGACGGCAGTTGTTCTGGAGATTACTGGAAAATAGTTCCCCGGCTCCTTGCCCACAGAAGAAAGCGACAGCAAGTTGCATAAAGGATTTACATGTGAACACTGAAACCCCTTTTCAGAGACAGACCAGGGGGATCCCATGATACCATGGCAAGACGGTGATTACCTGCTTTCCAACAACCAAAGCAAATTCATCACAAGCAAATCGGCATCACCAGCCTCTGACGGGCCATCCATCATGGGCGGGCACTCACTCCATCCTCACTCGGGAATGTGTGGCCAACTGGCTTCTGCATTTCCTGGGATGCCAACCATGTACGCTAGAAGGTGAAGTCTTGAGTGTCCCCTTGACGGAACTTAGGACATATTTATATTTGCACCGAGGAGGTGCTGGGGGTGGGAATGGGGAAATACACCCAACTTCACACACTGACCTATTTTATAATAGATCAAAAGGATGAAATGTAAATGTGGGTCTTAGGTATGTTAATAGTCCCACTGAGAAAAATGAACATGACCCCCAGGGTCAGTCCCTGAGACCTGGCAACCTGATTTCAGGGACAAGTTACTCATGTATTCATTCAACGAACACATGAGTGCCTGATATGTGCCAGATACGGATTCAGGCCCTGGGAATAGAGGAGGAAATGAAACACACAGAAATTATTGCCCTTGGATATAAAAAGGTAAATGGAGTCAAGGAAGGACGGAATGAAAAAAAAATGTTCTTTCATTCAAAAATTATAAATTGAACCCTTACTTTGGGCTGCCCTATGCCAGGATGGAGAAATGATGGAGACCCTAAGGAAAACCAGTCCCTTCCTTCGTGGACATTTCAGTCCAGTTTGGAGCACACAGTGGTCACAAATTCCCATAAGCTCATGTCTCATTCAAGCTGATTAAATGCAATGAAGAAAAAGTACCTGGTATGAGGAGATCCCGGAATAGCAAGAGGAGACAACAGATGACAAATGCGATAGCAATTATGGAATTGCAGGAGCAGACAAAAGGAATGCAAAACTGACCAAAAGCAAGTCAGGCAGAAAAGAGCAAACAGCACCTTAGGGAGAATTGTTTCAGACAACCAGAAGAGCCTGCAGAGGAAAGATTTGATAAAGAGGTGTTGGGCAAGAATCCTAGGGGAGATGCAACCACTCATTTTTGGCTCAGGTGACTGCTTCCATCTGCAACCTGATTGGGAGGCTAACATGGGGGCTGATAAGCAAGACTGACTTGGAATGCCAGGACCAGGTCAAAGGGAGGGGGCGACCCAACCTGGAAACCAGCCGTGGCCTCTTTGCCCAATGAATGGCCCATTCCTTCAAAGACTTTTCGCTTTGGCACACAGCCCTTTCTCCCACTAAATTCAAGTCCCTTAACCAGCTGGCTGGGTTTGTTGTGATGAAGAGACACCAGAGAGAAGCAAGAAGGTGGTCATAAAGGAAGATTCTTTTTTTAAAATATCAGGGTATGCTTGGAAGGAATCAAACGAGATTGTCTTCTTTCCAAAAAGCATCTAAGATGGGTCCTCTTGGGGGTGAGATTGTGTGGGATGAGTCCATTTCATCTCTGCAGTGGAAAATAGAAACCATGCAGGAGAGAACAGAAACTAAGGGGTAGGGAAGGAGTCCCAGGCAAAAAATCAATCAACACTCCATGAATCTCCCCAGGATTTTTTTCCATCTGTGTCATAGCACAGCTCCATCCCATGGCACCCATTAACACCAACTCATTCTCCCATAGTGGTGGTGGCTGCATTGCCATCAGATTCCAGGCAGTGTCATGACTGAATATAGCTTAAGATATAGGTCAGAATCTCAAGCGTAGAAATTCTATCTACTCTTCGTCTTTGCTGGTAAGTGAAATATTCCAACTAATAATAGTGTTGCTCTTCCCTAATAATCTTTTACTTTTTTTTTACTGCCCATTAATATAAACTTTTAGTAATAGTTACTCCTATGAGCTGAAAACAATCTTTCCTGCTCCCATTAATTTTGTCCCTCAATGTCATGTTCGTCTCCTAACGTGCCAGCCAGGCATGGAATGACTCTTGGAAAAAGGAGCGTTGACCTGGGGCTCATTCCTCTCCAGACAATCCCTTTGGTCTTTTACTTCAAGGGTTCCATTTCACCGCTTTTTCTGAATGTAATGCTAGTGGAGGAGACTCCCTTCTTCACATAAAAGTGGTTTAAATCCCAATATATCTGACTCCAAAATCAATTGCATCGTACCTTCCAAAGATTCAGAGGCCTAGTATATATTACATCAGATATTCTCACAGCATCCCTACAAAGTAGAGAAGAAACGGTACTATTATTCTAATTTAGAGACAGAAGAATTCGATTTAGAAATATTAAGATATTTAGCCATAGGTAGGTGTGGGAATGAAACACCCTCTCATGCTCAGAACCCACAGCTCTGACATAATGTAGTGATAACAATAATAACGTCACAGAGCTGCAGACATCATGTGAAGTGCTTTATGTAGAGTATCTCAACTAATCATCACAACAACCACAGGAAGTAGATGCCATCATTAGCGTCCTTGGCCGAAGCTGAAGGCGCTGAGGCCAGGAAGTATGGGAGTCAGGGTTGGAACCCAAGCTGCCCACTCCAACATGCAGCCTCTGCACTCATGTGTCAGACACGCATTTATTTAAAACCATGATGCACGGACACAATTCAGTTGGGTGATGGGTTAAAAAATATATATACGTTCATTCATATTCTCATTCTCTGGAGAAAAATGACCCCAACAAATATGGTAACTTCTAGAGAACTGATAAACAGGAAAGCTATAGCAGGGAGAGGAAAATTGAGTTTGACCTGAATCCACGGGCAGAAGAGAAGGAAGCGAAATGAGGAGAAAGCGGAAGGGGATTGGGGATAGTAGATCTGAAACCCACTCCAAGCAGAGATACAGACGGGAATTGGGGGAGAGTGTGAAGGTAGAGCCGGTGCCGCAGACAGCCCGAGATCATAGGACATTGAGGGAGGAGGACGTCTGGAGGCTTCCACGGTGGCTGGAAGACAGCAGCATTCTTCCTCATCATGACACTTCCTTGAAATTTGCTTACTCTGTCTAGTTCATGCTTCTGCCAAATGCTCCTGCATCTGAAGCAATCAATCCTGTGGGTATCATCCCCAGGTCAGATGGTACCGTATCTGCCAAAATCTCGCTTCCCGCAATCTCAGGCTCTGTCTCGGAATCCATAGTTGCCTTATTAGTGTGAAGGACCTAGACATCCCTCATTTTGCATTTGGAATGCTCTGACCTCCTGGCAATATTCCCCACACTCCCCTCAGACAGCCATCCCCCAGACCCCACCCTCCCCATCCCTTTCTTCCCTCCTTCCTTCTTTTTTTTTTGCCCTTGAAACTCCTCTGCTTATCTCAAAATTTATATTTCCTTGTTAAGTCACAACCTAAAATAGTCTTTTAATTCCAGTTGCTAGACAGATCAGTCACCCAACAAATGCTTGTTATGTAACTGTGCTCTGGGGAAGGTACGAGAGGTACACAGCAAGGTGAGTGCCCTGGAGGAATCGAGTTGGGGAGATAAAACAAAAAAGTAAGTCTGGAATCTTAGGAGAAAAACACCTCTGAGCTTACTAGCCCCTCAATGGTCACATTCATGTTCTAATTGCCTCTCCATATTCCTTCCAATTTAACCCCACGAAACAGAACATTAAATAAACACCCAAGAAATATTCAAACATCCCTCACTTGCCCTACTTGCAGCCCCCAACCTCTGCCCACCCCTGCCCCATCCATCATCAAAGATTCTGCCTGATTCTCTGTGAGTTCGCCCTTCCTTCTGCCCTGACATATCTGATTTTGAAACCTTCTTCCTCACAGAGAAATTTGCAGGCTAATTAGGTAATGTTGTTAAAGCAATTCAAAAATCCTTGAATTATATAATCTCTGGTTAATTTTTTTAAAATCTCCTTAAATTACTCTAATTTTCTATTTCTCCTTGCTGCGTTGTATTACCCAGAACTTACAATGGGAGGTCTCCTAAATTGCCTAAACAGCAATGGTGTTTTCCATTTAAAACTCACAATAGGCTCCCGTTTAAATGAGTGCTAGAGGACTTTTTTTTTTTCTTCCTAAAAACAAATTCTTAGAGAATGTTCCTTCCTATCCTCATGTGGTCTCAGTGACAGCCAACGTTAGTGACAAGCTGCCGTATGTCCTCTCCAAAAGTTGGTTTTCATTGTTATTCAAGACTGAACTGCAGACTAGAAAGATCCAGCACTAAATCTCTGCACATGGATTGTAGAAAACATTATTTCACGATAGAGATTGTATCGGAAAGCCTCTACTCCTTTTTTGTCTGTGGCTTATCACCGCTCAGGGGAGCAGTAGAGCACAGAGACACAGGGGAAAGAATGTCATTTATTTGGGAAGATCCCTGATAGGAAGATTTCTAGGTAAATTTCACCTGAGAATCATTGAGTAGTTATCGTGGACCCCTAAGTGTGGGCTTGTAGAAGTCAGTAGTCAAAGATTGTTCCAAGAAGCCCAGCAAATGCTAGACCAGGAAGTTGGTAATGAGTCTGGCTCCACCATCAAGAGCTGAGCGGCCTTGGGCAAGACAGTGACTTTCCTGGGCTTTCCTCTCCCTATTGACGACGGTGTTAGGGCAGGTGACCATTCAGATCTTTCCTGGCTCTGAAAGACTTTCTATAGAATGAGAGATTCATAAATGGGACATGGGAAATTCATTTCAGAGAGATTTTAGTTCCCTCTAGGCAATCTAAAGAGTTTGAGCTGCAATATCAAACAATTTTTAAATGAATATTTTAAAATCAAAGTCAGCTGATCATACACTGGGACAAGGGTTTTTTAAATAACATGCAAACCAGGCTGAGTAATTGAGTTTGGTGAGTTTTATGTGGACCAGAATTTTTACAACATAATGTCAGTAAATAAAACTTTGGAGTGAAAATTTGAAGAGCTCCATATACAGAACCCAACCCGGCCTTCAGATCAGCAGCCGCAAGAGATCAAATCTCTAACGCTCAGGGCGAGGCTTGTCTCCTTCCTTCCTTCTTCTTTCTTTCTCTCTTTATCTCTCTGTCTCTCTCTTTCTTTTTTCTTCTCTTGCCCCCTTTTTTTCTTTTTGCTTTAACTTGCGTGTCTTTGAGCTCACAAGCTCATGTAGGCAAACAGAGAGAAAAATTATCCACAACCAACCTGAGATTTTCACTGTCTGCAGTGCTATTCAATATGGCAGCCACTAGCCACCACTGAATATTGACACTTAAATTTAAATTAATTAAAATTAAATAAAATCTTAAAAACCTATTTCCTCAGTTGTACCGGCCACAATTTATATTCAGAAATGACTTGTATATTGGGGTCGACTGGTGGTGTAGTGGTTAAGTTCGCACGCTCCTTTTCAGCAGCCCAGGGTTCGCTGGTTTGGGTCTTGGGTGTGAACCTACACACCACTTATCAAGCCATGCTGTTGCAGGTGTCCCACATATAAAGTAGAGAAAGGTGGGCACAGATGTTGGCTCAGAGCTACTCTTCCTCAGCAAAAAAAAAAAAAAAAAAAAAAAGAGGAGGATTGGCAGCAGATGTTAGCTCAGGGCTAATCTTCTTCAAAAGAAAAAAAAATAACTTGTATTCAAAAGCCACGACTAGCCACTGGCCAGCATGTTGGACAGGGCAGCTATAGAATGTTTTCATCATTGTAGAGAATTCTATTGAACTGTGCTAGATGGCTGCCAGTTAGAAGGTTTAAGAAACTTCTCTCATAAAAAATTTTTCTTGGAGACAGGCTCTGAAGTCAGGCTGCCAGAGTTCAAACCCAATACCACCACTTCTAGCTATAGTGCCCTATAGTTGTTTAAGTGTTCTAAGCCAGTTTCCTCCTTGGTAAAATAGAAATGTTAGTTATACACTGCTTCTACTGCCTCTATGGAGATTAAATGAGCTGGTACTACAGGTAAGGCTCCGTGCCTGGGATCCACAGAGTGCCCAATAATTGTCAGGTCTTGTCTTTAATATTGATCCTTACAGGGAAAAATGACAGTGAAAAGAATGGCCCTGGTACCTTTCAGTGCCATGTAAAGGCCTGTTGTCCATCAAAACCCTGCTCCGTTCATGCAGAATACCTGAGAATATTTTTCCCACAGAGAAAAGTCTACCTTATTACTCAACCTTCACCAAACCCTCCTACTTGGCATTTGACGACTCTTGCAGAAAATTCCTGGTATTGGTCTTAAAATTATTATTTTTTGTGTGTCTGTGAGGAAGATTGGCCCTGAGCTAATATCTGTGCCAATCTTCCTCTATTTTGTATGTGGGGTGCTAACACAGCATGGCCTAATGAGCGGTGCATAGGCCGGTGCCCAGGATCCAAACCTGTGAACCCTGGGCCGCTGAAGCAGAGCACAAACTTAACCACTACACGACTGGGCCTGCCTCTTAAAAATTACCTTCAATTTAAATAAATAAGACTGATGGCAGAGAGTCCACACATAATCATATCATGTGGACTGAAAACTTATGGCTAGTTTTTCGCTCAGGCCAATTACAGAACTTGTTGCAAAAGCATTATATGATACATTACAGAAATAAATTTAAAAATTGGGGGACAATCCACTTTTGAAATTTTCTTGGAAATACAGTCTTCACCGGAGTAAATTCAAGATGGTGGCTATCCCCAGAGAGTTTTGACGTATGCATTTTCTTGCCACACACCTCTATAAACTCTTCTGCCTCTACTCCCACAATGAACCAGGAAATTAAATGCTATCTATTCTAAATGCTCATTGTCACCTCAGCCATGTTCTCTGCCTGTCAACCAGCAGAAGGAGCCTCTCAGAGGAGAGGGGAAGCCAGTGAGACTACTGGCTGAGCAGGAGCCCTGCTCCTGGCTTCCTGTTTCCAGGAAGAGCTTATACCTCAACAGTCCTAGCCAACCAACGTGAACATCCAAACTGTCCTCACTCAGGGACACATCAGGAGAGCCCACGGCTGCCAAAGCGAGGTGCAACTGCAGACGGAGTGGGGACCCGAGAGGAAGAAGGCCTGCATTTCTAATTCAGGCTCAGCCACAAACATTTTGATTTGAGCATATTGTTTTCCTCTCTGTAAAGTGATGGAGTTAAACTAGATGTCTCTCAAGTCCCTTCGAGAATCTATCATTCCCATGGCAAAATTCAGGTCAAATGGTATCTCAAATTGGTGCCCTTTTTTGGTGGAGGATTTTTGGTGAATAGAGAGACAAATCAAATAAAGCACAGCATCCAAACACTAACTGGCCTTGGAACATAGGGAGAAAGCTCCAGTTCTCTCCTGTTTGGTTCTATACCCTCTCACAGCTCCGTCACTGACAGGACGTCTCCTCTCCCTGGGTGGGGCAGTGGCCCCCCGCATACACATCTCAGATTCCTCAGTTAGATCCTTTATTATGAATTAAGTCATAAAATATTAAGAAGTAAAGGACTTTTTTTTGCATTTAAATAAGAACCAAACCAAACTCTTAAGATGAAGGAATTATAAATACCACTCTAAGTAGCTAGGAAGGAGAGTTCAAGGGTTTGAGTGCCTCTCCCCAAAATCTTACCTACTAAGTAGAAATCCTGCTGTATCCAATTTGGTTTTCCCTTTACATTACCTTCACAGGTAAATCACAGACAGATGAAATCATTGATTTTTTTTCATTTCAATGCAGTTTTGTTCAATTAAAATATTCTTTTTATTGTTGTCCACTTTAAGAGGCAGGCTCTTCGCCCCTTCTCTTGAATGCAGCATCTAAAGGGAGACTGTAAGTGTTTTTGAGAAGCCACACATCAGCAGAGAATGGAAGGCTAACTTGTGAACTAATTGTCACCTATGCCAATGTAAATAATTTCTTTGACGACAGTCTTAATTTTCAGGTTCCTTCAACATCCACCCACTCAACATAGTACAAAAACAAGATAAGTAATGATTAAAAGAAACTTTTAAAAAATCTGCCAAATGGTTCATTGGTTGACCATTCCATGCTGGAGTAGGTTGTCGTTTGCCTCAGTGTTTGCCAGAAGCTAGAGGGCTCCTATTGGCTTATGAAAGAGAGAAGCAACTGCCAGAAACTACAAGTCCCAGCGTGCAAGGGTCCACGGAGATCAAAGAGACATGATTGGAGTTGATGATATCTTCAATTTAATTAAAAGAATTTTCTTATCTTCAAAGAGTTTTTCAAATACTCCAAGCACTTCATAAGGCCCACACCATTATAAATCCAATTGAGAGTGGATAAGAAGAGGCAAGGAGGTCAATGCAATTGGACTTGACAAAAAAGTCGCCTATTGTAGGAAGCCTTTGGATCTCACCATTGTTCGCTAGGTCAACATTCTCCCAAGATTTTAGTTGTCCAATCTGATCAAAAGATTTAGAAGATCAAATCTGATTCGTCAGATCCAAGGGTCTCAATATTTCCCTATGAGACTGACAGTTTTGCTTCTAAAAAAGCTTTCAAGTTAAAGCTGTGGCGAAGGAACCCAAGACTAGGAAGATGGGAAAAATCAAGAAAGCTACAAATGAGAAAGATAAATTGCTAATCCCCAGAAAGCAAAATTCGGGGCTGCCTGAATTTAGTCATCAAAACTTACTCCTCACTAGTCTTTTTTTTTCTTTTTCTCCCCAAAGCCCCCTGGTACATAGTTGTATATTCTTCATTGTGGGTCCTTCTAGTTGTGGCATGTGGGACCCTTGCCTCAGCGTGGTTTGTTGAGCAGTGCCATGTCCGCGCCCAGGATTCGAACCAACGAAACACTGGGCCACCTGCAGCGGAGCACAGGAACTTAACCACTTGGCCATGGGGCCAGCCCCTCCTCACTAGTCTTTATTAGAACAAAAGCATCTCCCGACATGGAAGGTGTGATGAGCCAACACTATGTTCGACCTTCCACACATGATTGGTTCTTCATAACGATATGGGTTCGTGACAGATGACCAATCAAATGAGATCCACCAAAAAACAGGGTATTGGCATCAGCATACCACCCCACTTATTACCTAACAAATCCATTCACAATGAGCACACAGTGCTTAAATTCCCCCACACCCTTTCTCATGTTTTCTTTGTATTTTTTCTGATTCGCTTATCACTAAAATACACATTTTAATTGAATTATGCAAGATTGAAACTTCCATGGCTTTGAACATTTCAGTAAACATTTCTACACACTCACCTACAGCAATGCCACAAATCCTTGCAGAAAATTGAGGACAATTCTGACAGCTTCTCAGCAAGTAGAATTTTTTAAAACTTTTAAATGAATTCTCGCTACAAGCCACTGAGCCGAAGTTCAGTATTTCTCTGATTTTTGCTCTTCCCATGTCAACTTCCTAAACCATTTTCTGTCCCTCCATCCTTTTCTTTGTGTTTCTAGACCACACGCGGGTCTGGGAGCAAGGTGTACTATGGTGACCTCGTTGTGAGTCTCTTCCTTTAAAAGGACAAGTATCAAGATTAACTCTTTCTACTTGCCTCTTGCTATCAAATATATCAAACATTTGGCCATTTGGGCTTCCTCTCTAGTTCCCTATAAGTTGTTCACATGTATCTCCTCTAAACCACAAAACTTTGGCTTCTCCTCGAATTTTGGTCCAGGCCTTCACTGCTGCTCTTTTAAGAGAGATGGTTATCTTTTCCTCAAGGCTTCTCTTTGCTTCGAACCTCTTTTCCTTGTTCCCTTCCACTCCATTGCTGACGAACTCACACGATTATCATCTCCAACGCACCAATATTTTAGTTGAGATGCCATTTCAAATTCATTCATCTTCTAAGCTTTTCTTATAGCAATTGTGAGATAAGAACAATGTATAATATTTTTTAAGTTGAATACAGATTTAAGTTCCTTTGGGGCAAAAATTAATCCGTATCCAAAAGAGTTTCTGACTGAGCCAGTTGGCTCCCCTGGTAATAGCATAGAGCCAAGGAGACTGAAATCAGAGAGGTGTTACCTTTTTATAGAGAAATGTTTTTGTTCTGTACCAACCAATCAGTAATCCCAGCAAACATTGCAAAACTGTGTGCCACTGGTTACAAGTAGAGGAAGAATGAAAAGATCATCAGAGGGCTTGCACCTATCATCACTATGGAGGGAAAAACCATTTCGGAACACATGTCCCTCTGTGTGCTGTATCTTTCACAAGTCAAAGCCCACACATGAAAATTCTTTCAGGGAATAAATTACATCAGAACCTGGGATCTCTAATGACTATGACTTGATCCAAGGCTCCACCGATTCAAAAGCTGGAACAAGAGCTACTGAGAAGACTTTACAGTTATTCACTGACTTGAAAGTCAATATCTGCTCTCAGCTGTCATGGAGTATGATATAATCATGATGAACATTTATGGACCACACACTTTGTGCTAAGCACCATACTATGCACATGCATTATTTCTTTAATCTTCACAAGAAAATGAGCATTCTACAAGGCTTATGAGTTACTAGGACCAAAGTCATTTATTCACATCTAGCATGTACATGAAATGCTCGTCCACCCCTAACCTAAATAGCTCAGTGCTTAGAGTTGCTAAGAGGTAAAGAGACTTTAAACCCAACAAAGTATGGTTAAAAGGAAATGACATGTTTGGCCTGACAGAGTCTTAAAATGGCTTTCTGACTGCCACGTGCACAAGGGCTTCTGCTGATTTTGTACGGCCGTGAGTGGAGAGAGAGACGTCATTTCCACATAACGAACAGTTTTGTAGCTGTGGAGGGAAAGAGCAACCTTGAGAAGAGAGCTCAAGTCACTAGAGGTATTCACACCAACGTTGAATTGGATTACATAACAATTACTCAACTAAGGCAAAGTACTTAGATGACTAGATACATGAGCAAGATGAACACATGGTAAGAATTCGAGCATTCCATGTGGTGAGTTGAGACCATAGGGACCAAGACAAGATATTAGGGGAGCAGAAAGAAGGGTCACTACTCCCAGCTTGAAGTTAAAGGATGAGGGTTAGGGTGAGACACGACAGAAGGCTCCCAAAGACGGGGAGCCTGAGCTGACTCTTGGCGGGGGAGGAGGAGTTAGTCAGATGGTGAAACTGGGATGGGCATTCCAGGTTAGTAACAAGGCAATCAAACCTTTAGACATAAAGACATTACAGAAGTGAGTCTGTTATCAGATGAGTGGTTCAACATGTTGACATTTGACATCCGATTTTGATTCTACAACTTCTAAAACTGACTAAGAAAACCATCACCAGGGGCAGAACTCCTTCACACAGAGAGGCCTCTCCTTTATCTCTGAATAAGCAAGGGAATCGCTTAAGGAAGCTGGGATATGGCCCAGAACAAGTGTCAAATTTCCTGTCCTTCCAGAAGGAGGAACAGAGAGGCATAATGAGGATAGCCAGAAGAAAACATATAGTGAGGTCATCAGAGCCCCACACTCTGAAACTGGGCCAGGCAGAGGGGCTGAATGGTGACACCTGAGAGGCAGCTGCCAAAAAAATCATGCAGATGGAAGGGAATAAAGACCTCAGCTGGCCTACCCTTAGTATTAGGAAAATAAGGCCCAAAGAAGTAAGGTACCTTGTCCAATATCTCATGGCTGTTTGGAAAGAGTGTGCCTAATTCTAAACCCAGGGCAATTTCCATCGTGCCATGTGGTTAGTTTAGGTTTTTACCCTAATACAAAAATTGCTACTTATCCTTTTATGGACTTTCTTCCCTAGGGGCCAGAGTGGTGATTATTTGTTTTGGTTTAAAATTCTCTCCTTTTACAGTTCCTGCTGGCATTGACGGCTACAGGCAGGGGAAAGAGTAATGAAGATGGTGGGAAATAGGTAATAATGTTGACCGGACTTTTTAAATAGATTTTCACAGGGCAAATCTTTGATGAGAATAACCCCAAATTGACCACATTACCACAATTAGTTGAACCCTGTTGCCGGAAAAGAGTTGGATCATAAAGCATATAAGCTTCCTGGTTTTCCCAAAGTTCAACTTTTTTTGAAAGTAACAAATTTTTCCTTTTGAAGCCATTCAGCAAAAAAAATGATGAATACTTATCATGACAATTTTTTCTAGTCCTTGTTTTCTGTTCATATTTGGTTCAAAAAACATATTTGTTTCGCGTAAACTCACCAGTAAGTAGAAGCTGGTAGATGACACGGAAGAGTACATTCAATAACATTTTCACAGGTTTGAAAGCCAGTGGGCATGCCTCAATAAATAAGGAAGTCAGTGGTTTTCTGTCATAAAACCACCTTGGGCAATTCAACAGGGAAACAGTCTACCTGATAGACAGGCAAAATGAGTGATTTATAAGCTTCAAAACCTCCACCTACTCTCCTAGGAACAAGTGTCAAGGAAGAACCAGAGTGAAGATGTCTCATGAGGTCTTAAATCACAATAAGAATTGCTATATACATTCATTAGTCTCACTCATTGAATACTATATATCAAAGTGCCCTAAAACAAAAGATTCAACAGAAATGTGATGCCTGAAACCTTTTCTGGAAAAAGCATGATACACACACAGACACACATATACACACACTGGATATAAATGTTACGTCAAATTAATAAACATATCAAATAACTATTATGCTAACCTTTAAGTGTAGACTTAGTATTTGGCAAATCTATGCCAAAAGTTCCCTTTTTTAATAAAAGGGGGCGTTTTCAATTTTCAAACTGCCTGGTTCCTTTAAAAACAACTTTTTAAGCTATTTTAAAGTTATTTCTTAAAGGATGATCATTTCTCCCAAGCATTTAAAATCAAAACACAGGTTCTCATATTTTCTCAAATGTAATATTCTGTGTTTTTTTCCCCAGCTTTATCGGAATATAATTGACATGTAATGTTGTATAAGTATAAGGTGTAGGACATGATGATTTGATGCATGTATATATCGTGAAATGGTTACCAGAATAGCGTTAGTTAACACCTCCATCACCTCACATAATTATCATTTTTTGTGTGTGGTGAGAACATTTAAGATCTGCTTTCTGGGGCTGGCCCTGTGGCATAGTGGTTAAGTTCGTACACTCTGCTTCAGGGACCAGGGGTTCACCAGTTTGGATCGTGGGCATGGACTTATACACTGCCCACCAATCCATGCTGTGGCAGCGTCCCATACACAGGAACCAGATTTACTTACAACTAGGGTATAAAACTATGTATTGGGGCTTTGGGGAGATAAAAAAAAAAAGAGGAAGATTGGCAACAGATGTTAGGTCAGGGACAATCTCAAAAAACAAAAAAGAAAGTCCCGAGAGAACCAGGAAAAAAAATCTACTCTCTTAGCAACTTTCACGTGTACAATACAGTAGCGTTAGCTCTAGTCTCCATAATGTACATTAGATCCCCAGAACTTACTCATCTTTGACCAACATCTTCCCATTTTCCCCAACCCCCAGTCTCTGGAAACCACCATTCTACTCTCTGTTTCTGTGAGTTCAGCTTTTTTAGACAAAATGCAATATTTTCAAAATGGTGTGAAGTCAAAAAATAAAAGAGTCAGTGGAACATTATAAAGCAAGGTGTCCAGATTGCCAGTTCAACTCTGATGGCATGGTTGACAGACCCAAAATATTCATCTCATTATTGGTCTAAACTCATCACTCTACATTATTAAGTTGCATGTTTTTGTGTTTATCTTTATCTAAAAAGGAGAAGTTCAGTCACGTTAATATAGTCCTATCAGCTTGAACTTGTTGTTTTTATCCTTCCAAGGCAAATTTACTTAAGTCTTAACTGACGAGTGGCTGGAATTGGTCATGCAAATATAGTATTAGTACTTAAGTGCCGATTATATCTTTCACGTACCCATAGTTCAAGAAAAAAATGAATGATTCTCGACATCTACACAGTTTCATAAACAAATTTTTTTATTTACCTCCAAGAAGTTAGTTATCATTCATCTATTCAAAAAATACTTATTGAGTAGTCAGTAGGTGTCAGGCACTATTCTAGCCAAAAGGGATAGAGCACTGAACTAAAGATACAAAAATACCTGTCCTTAAGGACCAGAGTCCAAATAATAAATGCCCTAGTGAATAAAGAACATAGTGTCTTAGAAGATTATAAGCACTTTGGAGTTAAGGGGATTGAGACAGTCAGACACTGATTGAGTCAGTGAATGGGTATGTGGAGTGAGGGTTGTAATTTTAAATAGGAGAAGAAAGCCAGATCTTATTGAGAAGAGGACATTTAATGGAGGTGCTAAATTTAACAATGTGGATATTTGAGGGGAGAGTATTACAAATGTTTCAAACAGACAGAACAGCCAGTGCAAAGGCCCTGAGACAGAAGGATTCCTAGCAGGTTTGAGGAACCACAAGAATACCTGATTGACCAGAGTAGAAAGTGAGGTGTAGAGTAGGAGGTGAGGTCAGGCAGGTGAGGAGAGGTGAGGCAGATCTTGTAGGATCTCATAGACCATCATAGGGATTTCTACTTTCTACTCTCAGTGAAATGGGAAGCTGTGGACCAGAGAAACGACATGAACTGAATTCAATGTTGAAAGGTTTGTTGTATTACTGTGTTGAGAATGGACTCTAGGGAGTAAAAATGGAAGCAAGAAGACCAATTAGAAGACTATTGCAGTAATCGAAGCAAGAGATAATGGTGACTTAGACCAGGATGTTAACAATGGGGTTATGAGAAGTACATGGATTTTGGATATGTTTTAATGGTGGACGATCTAACTATTGTGTGTGAAGAAAGAGAGGAGCCAAGAATGAATCCACGTTTTTGACTTGAGCAATTGGAAGGATTAGTAGGCTATTGTATTGAGAAGATTTAGTTTTGGTGGTGGTTGGGGCAATGACCAGAAGTTTAGCTCAGGATACGTTACATTTGATAAGTCTCTACACACATGCAAGGGGAGAAGTCAAATTGGCAGATGAACTGTGGAGTCTGAAGTTCAGAAGAGAAGTGTGTGTGAAGATATAAATGTGGGAGTCATCAGCACCTAAATTATATTTAAAATCATGCTGCTCCTTGAGATTCATATAAAGAGAGTGTTGACAGAGAAGAAAAAGGGACTGAGAAATGACCCCTCAGACACACGAAAGTTAAAAGTGCCTGGTAAAGAGGGGAAAGCATCCAAGGAGAGTGAGAAGGAGTGACTGGTGAGGCGGGAGCAAACCAGTGAATGTGGGGTCCTGAAAGCCAAGTGGAAAAGCAAAGTTTGTCAAGGAAGTGAAGGGCAGATGGGACAGGCGTGGAGGTCGTGGGTCATCTTGACAAGAGCAGTTTTTGCAGAATGGTAGAGGCAAAGAAAGGGACTCAGATGGGGGTCTGGTTAGACAAGAACAAAGGCAACTCATCTTAGCAACAATCCTCAACCTTTTTGGTCTCAGGACCCTTTTATACCCTTAAAGGTTATTGAGGACCTCGATGTACCTTTGATTATATGAGTTATTTATCAACATTATCAATATTACTGTATTCGAGATTATAACTGGGGGATTTTTAAAACGCAAGAATACACAAGTACCTGTTGCCTTAGCCACCAAGATGATGACATCATCACACATTGTATAGCTTCTGGAAACTTCCACTTTGCACCTATGAGAGTAAAAGGTGAAAATGTTTCAATATTATTATGAAAATACTTTTGACCTCATAGCCCTCCTGAAAGAGTCTCAGGGATCCCAAGGGCCCCGGGCCTCCCTTTGAGAACTGCTAACAGATGTGAAAGGAAAGCGCAAACTGAGGATGATGGTCAGTGGTGAGGCAGATAGAGTCTGTGGACATTCTTTTCTCACGCTTGCATTTTTTTTCAGTGAAGGATTGCATACAGTCATCCACTGAGAGCAAGGAAGGAGAGAGAATGACTGAGGATTTGGAAAAAGGAGAGAGGTGAAATAGTCTAGGAGAATGGGAGAATGGATGATGGACTGTTGTAAGCGTTAAGAGTTATTTTTGTTGTTGTTGGGTTTAGTTGTTTCAGTTGTTGTTGTTGGTTTATTTTGAAGTTTTATTGTATGTATGATTGAGAGAGATAGAGAAAGAGAGAAATCAATCCAAATTTTTTATATGTTGTTCATATATTTGTCATATTTGTTGATGTCAAGAATATGTCTCAACCAGATTATTAAACTTTCCTTGTGTGGGTCATGAAGCAAATCATAACACTACTGTTCTTTATTCATTCAGTCTTTAAATATTTGTAGAACACCCAGCATATACCAAGTCTTACACTAGGCTCTGGAAACATAAGGTTGAATAGGCCATATATTGGTTCAGGCGGCCTGGCTCGTATTCATATTCAAACTGCATATGCTAAGATCCAAGTTGCTCCAAAATTTCTCCAATATATAGAAAACATAGTAAGGACCATCAAAACAATAATGTCATGTGGCTACCTGTCTCACATTTTCAAACTAAGGTACTGCGCCGTTAACAATTTACTAAGTATCTGATAATAATGCATAAGTCCAGGGAACCACCAATATGCACGTCTAGAATCTGTTTTCTAGAAAACCTATTTCCTATGCCACTCCTGAAGTTTGGGCAAATGCAAACTCTTACAGCTTTAATAAAACAAAAACTTGGGCATTGGTATTGTCTTTTCTCGAACCAAGGCCCATTAGTACACGACATTGGGGAAGAATGTAATTCTTGCCATTCCATCTAAGTCATGGATAGTAAGATTTTATTCTTCAGTCCTTAAGTTTAATGCTTGTAATAATGTCTCAAAGCCTCCTAAAGCGAAATTAGTCGTGTTATCACTTAAAGACGTATTTCAATGCACTCTTCATCCTTTTTCAATCTTTAAAGATCTTTCTGCTTGGGTATTTTGTTTACATAGTGAATTTAGAAACATCTTGACCCTATATTATAAAGGGGGAAACTTGTGGGGTTTTTAGATATAATCATTGGCAACAGAGAAGAGGAATTTAGATTTACTTGTATCAACACTAAATGTACTTTTGAGTTTGCAGGTATTTGGGTCAAAAATATATTTAGGAACGGGAACTATTTTGATATTTGAGGAGCCCCCTATCAGTTCCCCAAAAAGCTAGATACTAAGAAAATGAGATTTTCCTTATAAGATGAAGACTTGTGGTCTCCTTGATAAATTGTAACTCAGTATTCTGGGTTCTAGAGATAAAACAAGATTGCTAAAACAGATTACATTCTCTAATTCCTGAAGTAGTAAAATTTAGAGGGGGAAAAAGTCCCCTAGAGTAGACATTTAGAGGATAGAAGGAGAAAAATTAGGAAATAATAACTGAAAGAGAAATTTTCACTTTAATTAATTTGTTCTAAAATGCTCTTTATTCAATGTGTTTTGAAGTGGATTTATAATCAATTACATTGAGTGAAACGCCTAATGAGCACACTCTATACTCTGAACCACAGCACCTGAGCTACACACTCACATTTTATTACCTGGACAGTAAACCCAAACAAATAGATTTATAATGGTCTGTAGACAATTCCCATGCAATAGCTATATTATTAAATCTAAGGCATTATTAAAGCTTAATTATATTTAAAATTATTGAGATTTAACAATGATGTAATATATGGAGAAGATATTTATCTCCTGTTTGTACTATAATTACTAAGCCTCAATGAACTCCTCTCTTTAATTCTGCCATTCTCCTTGCTAAATAGCCTCTAATGGAATCCTACGCCTACAATCCAAGATGGCTCTTTCTGCTTAAGACCTTTAACGTCCTCCTTATCCACCTCCCTTCTTCTCCATCTTTACCCAAGATCTTGTCAATATCTTCAAAGGGAAAATTGTCACTTTGTAGCAAGAATTCTCACCCTCCCCTACTTCCTTCCTTACCATTATCCTTCTCTTCATTGCCCTGTATCACCCTCAAACTTCTAAACATCTAAAGCACTAAGTGTATCATTTCATTCCATCAAGGTCATTCACTAACGGCCTCTGCTATTTTTTTCTTTGTCACGTGTCTTTGCTGTTTTTGTAACGCTTCCATTCCCAGCTTTCAGAAGAATTTGTTGTCCAATCCTGAATTCAACTTCTCCTGTTCCTATTTGGGTTTTCAATGTTTCCTCTCTCTCTTTTAGCTTCACATATAAGCCTCTACAAATATATTACGCCTTTGGAGCTTTTATTTTTCTCCCTTAAAATGGGATCTAGTTTCCAGCTTTTGAGGCTATCAGTATTTCATAATTAAGTCCTCGATTTACATTTCCTGTTATTTTCCTGCCATGCAGGTTTTATCTTCACTGATAGCTTTGGGGATCTCCTGACATCTCTCTCAGGTCTTCAACCTCTTGAGCCTTCTCTTCATTCAAATGCAACAGTTTTTACTAAGCACCTGCTATATGTCAGACACTCCGAGGCTAGAGACAAGAACATCCCAGTCAAGATCCCCACCTTCATGGAGCATGCAAGTGGGGAGAGATGGACAATAGAAAGTATATAAGTAAAGAATGTTGCACATTCCAAGAAGGAAATGAAACTGGGTAATGGCATAGAAAGTGACCGGAGAAGAGGACAGCCACTTTAGAGAATGTTTGTAGTGGGTGACTTATTGGAAGAAGCGATATTTGAGTCGCGATCTGAATAATGGGAAGGAGTCAGCCATGTGAACAGAAAGCCATGAGAGGACTCAGAAGAAGAGTAGTCTGGAAAGTAGGAATGGCAACTTCCAAGTCCCTGTGGCAGGAACAAGCTTCGTTTACTCGAGGGACAGAAGGAAGGGCAGAGTTGCCGGAGTCCCTGGGAGAGCAGGAGACGCTGGCCAGGAGCTGGATGGCGCCAGACCATACACCATATGCAGGCTCGGACTACTTCACAGCTCCACAGCCTCGTGTCTAGGGAGCCAGCCCTACCGCCTCGAAATGCGGCATGTTCCAGGTTTCAAATCCAATTCCAGAAACCAAAGAACAAGGACCATCCTTTTCCCTCTCACCAACCAACCACCACAGCAAAACGTCAGTGTCCTTCTCCTCTTGCCATATCGTCTTCAACGTGACACCAAAGGAATCAAAGAAAATACACCAAAATGTTACAATACTCAAGTCTCACTACTGGGTTTATGGGCAACTCTCCTTTTTTTTTTTTCTTTCTACTTTCCAACATTTTCTGAATTTTTTATCATGCACCCTACTTTTCACTGTTAAAATAATCAAATGTTCTTTCTCTGCAGCCTCCTATTTTCCTTTGGATTATTCTGGAACTCCAAGGTGACCCGTTTCCCCAAGAACAGGGCACCAAGGTGGTTGCATGAGCGCACAGGTAGGCTTGCACCTGTGGGATAGACACAGGGCTTGTAATTATGTGCAGAGGACGCTGCCGATTTTGCGGAAGCCTCTCAGGCTTGGTGTTCAGGATACTGTTCTAATTTAAATGATATCAGAGTAAACAGGATGCTACATGTAGAACGAAACTCCTCAAGCCCTTACCTGAAGAGATAAGGCTGAAATCGTAAACATCGCACATAGTTTGCAAATGAAGTCTGTGATCCGCTCCAGGAGCCAGGGTCTGGACCCACTGCAGCCACCGAACCTTTCCAATTAGCAAGAGCCAAGCAAAGGAGACCACCACAGATTGGAAATTACTTCCTGCTCATTTCTTCCAGGGCCCCCACAAATTTAAAATTTCCATATTTATTTAGTAAGTCAGAGCGAGTAAGAAAAAAAAAGGGAGAGATGCGAACTCCTGCCAAAAGTCTAGGGTCTCTATTAAAAAAAAAATCCCCAAAGTACGCCAGTTCAGCCACAGCACATCTGGGAATTGTTTGAAGGATAATGACAGTAATAATTATGATTACTTACACTTAATTCTCCCTCACAGGGGCGCTATGAAGATTAATGAGTTAATGCTCGTAATGTGTTTTTGGTTCCTCGATGAAAGCTCCCATAAAAGCCAGATTATTATTATGGTTATTGTTGTTTATATTAGACCATTCCTGTGGACAGCTTCCCTTCACTGCCCGTCCACTACGTTCCCATCATAAAATACAACCCCTTCTCTAATTAACAGCCCACTGGCTCAGGAGCAGTCGCATCAGGCAGAAATCTCCCACTTTGAGAAAGAAAATGCCAGCAGAGTCACTGTCAGCAGTTGCCCATGTCCGTCCTGCCTACCAGACTTCGTTCTGCACTCTGAGCTAAACCATAAGGACACAGGAAAGAAGGCAAGCAGTGTCATGCCCCCAGTGGGAAATATATTGACAGGGAAACTATCTTGCAAAATAGAGTGCCTGCAGATCTATAGAAGTGACCCCAAATCTCTAGATATCACCCCAAAATAGGTAGAGAAAACTTGATGATAATGTTTAAGTAAGGCTCATAGAATAGCTTCTTCAAAATCAAAGCCACGTAAAGATCAGAGATCAGTGGATTGCTATTTAACATTCTTTTGTTTTTAAAGAAAAATATTGCAAACCTGCTTATCTCCTATGCATAGGCCTATACCAAACAATATTTGTTGAACAAGACAGAGTCTCTATCCCTGAGAGGATGGTTATTGAAGGACAGCTGTCAATCACCTGCATGTGGTCTGGTCCTCAGGGTAGGACACTGTTACAATGCAGTTATTCCTCTGGAAAGGCAGGGACAACACATTCTCTATGATGTTCTCTCGTCTCCATCTGTAGTTGCAATTAGAAATGGCAACCTATCTGTCCAATGATGAAAGCATTTTTGTGTAGGGCTAAAAGAGGAATGAGCCTCCATAAAGGTCCTTTTTGCATGGTGCGTGTGTAAGGACAAATGTATATAATATGTCTGGTTCCTTTCAGATGCTCGATAATACATAAATGAATGCAATTGCCCTAGAAGAAAATGAGGAACAAAGACTTCCTTCTTCCCTTCTACTCTAGTGTCTCATTTCTCAACTTAAAAATATCATTCCTTAACTCTGGAGGGTCCAGAATCAATCGTTAGGTGAAGGAACTGAGGAGAAAATCAGACCCCCTTCCTCTGCCTCTATATGGCAGAAGCTGCTAGTTTCCTGCTCAAGAGCCATTCTGCCTTCTTCCGTAGAAACAGAATCTTAATTTTAGTGGAGCATTTTACCACTAGGAAACAAAGACCACATTTCTCAGTCTCCCTCAAAGGTAGGTGTGGCCATATGACTAAGTTCTGGCCAGGGAGAGGTTGGCAGAGATGCTGAGCAGAGCTAGCTTAGCTGGCAAGGGTGTTCTTTCGACCTTCCCCACTTCCGCTTTCCTGCTGCCTGGAAATCTGACACAACAGTAGAAATTGTAGTCACTGTTAAGGACCATGAGTTGGCCTTGAGGAAAGAAGGCAGAATAATATCCCAAAGATGTCCACGTCCAAATCCGTAGGATCTGTGAATAAGTTACATTATGTGACAAAAGGAAATTAATATTGCAGATGGAATAAACATTACTAATCAGCTGCCCTCAAAAGAGGGAGATTATCCTAAATTACCCAAGTAGACTCAAAATAATCACAAGCGTCCTTAAAATGGGAAGAGGGAGACAGAAGCAAACCAGAGAGAGGGCTGAGCGAGAAGGGGTCGGCCTGATGTTGCTGGCTTTGAAGATGGAAGAAGCGGCCATGAGCCGGGGAAGGTGGGCAGCCTCTAGAAGGCGGAAAAGGCAAGGAAGCAGATGCTCCCTAGAACTTCCAGAAGGAATGCAGCCCTGCCAACTCCTTGATAGCAACCCCGTGAGATGCAGTTCAGAATCTTGACCTCCAGAACTGTAAGATAAATAAATATGTGTTGTTTTAAGCTACTAACTTTGTGGTCATTTGTTATAGCAGCCATCGGAGACTAATGCACTAGCACTGAGGATGACAAAGCAAAAGCAGCGAAGGAGCTTGCATCCCTGATGACTTTGTGGAGCCGCCATATTAGCCTGGGATGACCTAACTCTGGACTCCTTTGATGCGAAAGAGTAATGCCTTTGGTGTTTAACCCACTGTTGTTTGGAGTTCTCTTTTATGAACAGCAAAAGATAACTCATAGCTGATGCACTACATTCTAGAGATAAGAGACTGAGATCCCTGAAGGTTAAGGGACACATTATTTAATGCCATTCAACTACTTATTCAGAATCAGAAGTGGAACCCAAGGTCTCCCAACCCCCATGTTTATGACCTGCCCAATAGCATACAACAGTGGTTCTCAAACTTGAGCTTGCATTGGAATCATCAGGAGGGCTTGTTAAAACACAGGTTTCTGGGCCCAACACTAGAATTCCTGAGTCAGCAGGTCTTGGGGTGGGGCCAAAGGGCCCACACTTTGAGAACACTGGTCTACACGATCACTGGACCAACCTCTGATAACGACTCCTTCTCTTCCATTGCCAGATCCACAACCAAAGTCCAGCCCTCATGACCATCCCCCTGGAGTATCACAGAAGCTTCCTAGCTGGCCACCTTGTCTTGGGTCTTCACTTAGTGACTCCCCCTACCCACACTCCCACCTAACGAATTTTGCTTTCATCATATCCTATTTCTGCTTAAAAACCATGATCCCTCTGCAGGACTTTCAAGGCTCTCTGTAGCTGCCTGCCATCTCCCCTATCTACCTCCAGCCTGCCCTCCCCAAGTCTTCCCTACAAAGAGTCAGAGAAACCAAAACTTTTCTGATTTTATGGAATTTAGGAATTCTTTATGGAACACCAGGAAAGAGTTGGCCAGGTCACAGCCTTTGGCAGATCCAAACTGGAAACCATTGACCTTTCCTATCTTCCACCAGCAGCCCAAGACAGCCCAGCTCCCGCCCTCGGGGCACAAGGAACCAGGTCCGTTGCAAGCAGCCCACAGAAGGTTCTGCTTAAGGGAAGCAGCAACGACTCCATAGAAACTCAGGATGAGGTGAGAATATAATGTGCATTTCAACTAATTACCCAGAAAGGGAAGACAGCCAGGAGGACCTGAGATTGCTTGTGTGCTGTTATTCTGAATAACAAAGAGAGGGCAAACTTAAAGGAAATTGGCAGCCACTTCACCCAGCTCTGGCCAAAATGGCATTCTGTCCCTCCCCATAGCAGCTGTGCAGCTGTGTGGCTGCGGGCTGGAGTAGTTGCCTTCCTTTGCAGAAAAGGACTGGAAGTGTGGAGGCTGGAGAGGCTGCCTCGCCGTGGGAGGCAGCTTTAAACCCCTAGGAGGAAGGATAGTTCACCTGGGGGCAGAAGGAGCACCAAATGATCCCGCAGTCCTAAACCCAACGTATTTCAGGGTCATTGACTCCTCTCACCAAAATCAGTCTTCAAATAAATATCAGTTGTGTCCTTGCCAGGAAATCTGGTACCTGTATCACTGAGGCCTTTCTCTAAGAAGGAAAGCTTTTCATCTGTTTGTGGTACATTTTTATCCTGCTGCATTAAAAAAGAATTAATGCTTTTGCGTCATTGTTCTCAATCTGGCCTGCTTTATTCCCTTCTTCCATTTTTCTTTCCTGTTGTTTACTCATTGAAACTCTTCCTCGCTCTAAAAATGATTTGCTACAGCTTGGTTTTCAATTGTCTTACCAGAGCCTCCAACCACGCCCTCCTATAACATCCCAAAGCCATGTAGCCGGGCTCTCTAGGCTCCCACAGATGTAAAACCACACCACTCCCTTCTAGATGTTCACAAGACCGGGGCTTTGCGTAGTGACTCTTCCAACAGCTACTTATTGACTTTCCTATCTGTGTGGACGGCCCTGCGCTCTTCTCTTAGAGATCAGCCTTCATGTTTCGTCACAGGCGTCTCACGAGACCCTCATTGCACAGCTTCTGGTTAAGGGTCCAAAAAACTCCCTTCCAGAAGGAGCTGCGTGAGGTGGCCAGGCTGGTGCAGACAGATTTCCTGCCTAAGTCCCTCCTTCCATGACCCTATCAGAACAGTTTGGAGAAAAGAGACGTTGCTGAAAAGTTTCATACAAATTCAGGAATACAAAAGATATTATTTTTATTGAGAGTTTCTTCCCTTGTACTCACTGAAGTTTCTTACTTCTAAACCCGCCATTTCTCCCTTTCTTCACCCAGACAACTACTGTTTTTACCTTCTCAGAGTGACTAATCTTTACACAGTTTAAGTGGGAGGCAGGTGAAACCCTTGCCTTGAGTAATTTTAGCGAACTTCATATTCTCCTACCTGGATTTAACCGTGGGAAGATAAGTGGAAAATCACAATTCAAAAAAAAAGGAGGTAGAGAGAAGGAGAGAGCCGTTCTAAACAAGAACACACTCACTCTGAGAACTGAAAGTCGGGTATACCCATGACAGCCGTTCCCAGGGCACATTTCAGTTCTGTGGGCTGCAGGCTCACACACCCCGAAGGTAGTGGTAATTACTTCGTAGTTCATTAGGTTTTCCTTGTGTAGGGTGTTGAAGGAACGAGGGAATAAGGTAGCTGACTTTGAAATGAGATGGGGGATGGAAATTCCAGGTGAATTTAAAGCACCTGGCAAGCAGGCATCTCTTCTCAGTGTTTCCTTGTTTTTGCCCCAGACTGGGAAGCCATCACCTTCCTGGCTCTTTCAGAGAATTTCTGTGTGGTCTTGGTCTGACTCAATTAACCTCTCCCCTTCTGCATTTCATCATGTGGATATGGGTATAGGATCAACTTCAAAGAGGTCCAGGGCCTAATTAATGTCTCTAGGGTGCCTGAAGATTCTTGGATGGAAAAAAAGAAAACCACCACCTGTATGCAGAATCGGAGACTGCATGACAGCAGGTGGAAATTATTACTATTAAATGTGACTCCATCTCAGAATATTTGGCAAACTCCTCCTCTGGGCCCTGAGAAATGTCGAGTTGGTGAGAATATGCTTCCTTTATGACCAAGAGTTCCTCTCTCTCTCTCTCTATGTATGTATGTATACGTATTTTTTTTTTTCCTTGTGAGCAAATGATCGTGCTACATTAGAAGACAGTATAACCAACAAACAATGAAAACCAAGAATAAAATAATGAGAAGCGTAATGTAATTAATGGCTTTAGGAGAAGACAAGCCAGCTGTGCAAACATAAAGCTACTCTTCCACTGCAGCTTCTTTCTCCATCTCTCTCCTCTATCTCCTGTCAGTGGGTCTACCCAAGGCCAGAATGATCTTGAAATTCATTGGGAACACTGATGTAATGAACATGAAGCTTCTGAGATCAGGAAAAAACACTTTATAATCAGTTCTTAAAATAATCATTCAGAACCTTTACTGAGCCCCATCATCTTTCCTTTAGTTAGTTCACAAAGAGTCGGTTGCAACCAGCGATCTATTTTAAGCTCTCCAAATGCCCTTCCTCTTGAGTAAACGGTCAACACTACTGTGTTTGCAAAGGCCTTTTGATGTGATCATAAGATTTTGCAGGATTTCCTCCATAACATCCTCAAGCTGGAAGATGGCTTGGTGAAGTCAAAAGCTACGTTTGTTTATTCATTTATTGAACACATATTTATTGAGTTCCCTCTAAGGGACAAACACGATGCTTCAGGGAACTTGGGGACACTCGGACAAAGCAGACAGGTAATCATTGTGTTGCGAGCGCTGAGGATGGGCAGCTGAGCTCTTGCACAGCAGGAAGGACTACAATGTCTTTCAGTCTTCTGTCATGGGGATTCTCTGGGTCAGGAATTTTTAAACTCAACAGAGTCACAAGAGGGGGAAATGGTTGGATGAAATTGTTTGGTTGATGCTATCTGTTCTTTGTAAGATGTATTTGCCTTCCTGAATGTTTTAGGACCCGTTTTACACTACCCCTAACTTTCAATCCACCTTATAGACAGAATCTCCTTCCTCTTTCTGTTATTTTCTGTGTCCCTGTTGGCTTTCTCTCTTCCACACAAGAGGTGTTGGGACTCATGGAAACAATCCCTTGAATGTGGAAGACAGACAAGGTAAGGTATGTACCAGTCAGGGTTCTCCAAAGAAACAGAACCAATAGAATACACATTTTTAATAGATATATTCTATACATAAATATTTCATATGTTTCATATATATATAAAATACTGAATTGGCTCACACTATTACAGAGGCTAGCAAGTCCAAATCTTCAGGGTGGCCCAGCAGGCTGGAGACCCAGGACAGCCAACGTTCCAGTTTGAGTCCAAAGGCCGTCTGCTGGAGAACCAAGAAGAGCTGATGTCACAGATGAAGTCCTAGGCCATCTGCTGAAGAATTGCCTCTTGCCTGGAGGAGGTCAGCCCTTTGTTCTATTCAGGCCCTTCAACTGATTGGATGAGGCCCACCCACATTATGGAGGGCAAACTGCTTTCCTCAAAGTTCACCAATTCAAATGCTAATCTTACCCAAAACACTCTCACAGAGATACCCAGAATAATGTCTGATCAAATATCTGGGCATCTCATGGCCAAGCCAAATTAACACATAAAGTTAATCATCATAGATAAAAAGCCCTATACTAACACAATTTTTTGATTCTTTATAGCACTTTCCCTAAAAATGTGTTTATAAATATCCTCTCCATTTCATCTCCATTTCGTCAAGTTAGGGGGGGAAAAAACAGACACATGAGTAGTGAGCAACTTAAATATTCTAAGATCCAGCCTTAGTCTACCTGCTACCATTCTTGACATGCTGTCATATCATTTAAATATATTTTTCAAATACCGAAGATGTTGGCTCCAAAACTATTTCCAAAATCTATAGCAATACTTGAGTGCTGCAAAAAAAAAAAAAGATAGCTAAATCTCTTAAATGCCTGAAAAAGTAACAGATTTCCCCCATGTCTCACCCCATCTCCTCTCTTGAAATCCAGAAAATGCTAGTGGCTCAAAGAGCCACTGACCTGCTTCATTACTTAATACTCCACATAGACCAGGAAAGGGAGCAGAGCATAAATCACGGACACTCCCTACTTTCAAAAAAGCGAGCCGGCTTTGGGAAAATCAGCACACCACTGCAAGAAAGTTGCATCACATACATTTGGTCTGCCAGTGCGTTTGACCTTTTTTAAATGAGGGAGCAAATAATCATGATTTTTATTTACCTTATAGCTGTCGATAATACTGTGACATTGACTTCAGATGAAATTACCCACCACCATGATCATCCACTGCAAGTTATAGATTTTTAGCAGTGTCGTAACTATAGTAGATATTCAATAAACATTTGTTAAAGTTACACTCTTTTTCAACAGATAGTTAAAAGTGAATCATTATAATAGAGATGTTTGGTTGTCAATTCATTTAACCAATATGTATGGCTAAGTTCTGATTATGTACTAAGCTCCACTGAAAATACAGCCATGACTAAGCAATCATTCATAGCCAAAGAAGCCTAGAGCCCAGTACACAAGAGAGAAAAGCAACAGTGAACTAAAATCATGATGTGAAAGATGCCATTCTAAGCTATCTACTAAGAGCTATCAACGCAAAAAGGAATGGCTTCCCCTAAACTGCCGTATTTGGACCATCTTAAGATCATACTTAAGATATTTTTATGAGGGATATCTAGTGGTTGTATTCCAAAGTCAATATCACAACAGATCAATGAATAGACATAAGAAAACTGGAAAAGATATTGAATCCCGATGCTGAAGCAACACTGATGACTTCTTCGGGTGGTATCTAAAGTTGAATACCAATATACTATTTTTTCATCTCAACAACTCTGAACTGAGAATAACAATATCGGAGTTGGCGATCACACACTCCTTCGCTAGTGCACTGCAACATACTTAAGAGCTACAGTACATCTCTGCCTGATTAATACCTTCATATTCCACGGTCAACAATAAATTCTTCCCCTGCCATTATGGTGCCAACCTTCACACGATGCAAGTTTCCAGTTAAGGTGGTGTAAGGCCCAGCAGAAAACTATTCTCATATGGGACAGAAGGTGACATACCAAGTGGCCAGAGACCATTGTTGGTAACAGGTTGATGTTTGTAATAGGAGGCATTGCATACACATACTATTCCAGTCCTATTCCATCCAGTACTGTGGATTATTTTTTTCAAATAGACCTAAAAGCATAGAATTTTGAGCTAGACATGTTCCTTAAAACAGCCTCATTATACAGGTGACGAATCAGAGGCCAAAGGAACTTGCCTAAAATTGCACAGTTAGGAAACAACGAAGCCAGAACTATACTCTAGGTTCCTTACTCTTTTAATTCTATCATACTCTTAAGCGGCCCATTAGACAGGAACTCTAACATCCCGAAGGCAAGCACTAATAACTGCCAGTTGAATTATCTAAAACCCAGAATCGATTTACAACCAGATTGGTCTTCTATCAACAGATATATTGCACGTGAAAGGCCATAGTCTCCTGAAGGAAACTGGAGACACTGGAACTGATCTGTGGAGATCCCGCAATGGGCAGACTGTGGGAAACATGCCGGAACCCTGAAACAAACCTGAACTTGAAAAAGCTTGAACTCCATGAAGATAGGAATTATGTGTGATTCATTTTTATCCACAGTGTGTAGCAATGCCTGGCAACACACACTCAAGAAAGCCCTGTCCGCTCCATGAGCGGCTCAATGGCAATGTTCAAAACAACACTGAATAAGAGTGATAACCATATGAATGTGTCATAAATATGGAGCCCCTGCCTGAGGTTGCAGTGTGTACATAAGACCCAGGGGAATTGCTGGCATTCACTCTGTTGAGTGATAACAATGGACCACGCCTCACTGATTTGAAAGTCGATAGCCTTATGAAGAAAGAAATAGAATGTCTCACACCAGGAGAAGTAATTTCTCTTTCTTTCAGATCTGCTTTAAAACACACGTTTGCCTATCGCTGACATAACGATTATCTCTTGACATGAGTTTCATGACTGCGTGTGACTTTTCGTCTTCTAGCTCAAAATGACTCTTTCCTTAAATGACCACTGGAGAGAGAGAGACAGAGAAAGAGTCAAATGAACCAACTCCAAAAAAAACACTGGGGCTGATTTCCATGTCCAGGAATAAAGAACCATGGGAGTTTGGCCAAATCTAAAATAAAACAAGTAGAAGTCAACCAGCTCCCGGAGAGCCACCCACTGTGCAGTGCACAAAACTGTCCAACTCTTCAAGGGGGTTCTTGCGTTCAGTTTCATTAAGACTCTGGATTATGTCTGACATTACGTCATAAGCACTTACTAGATATTCAGCAACATGAGCTGATATAAATGAAAAAAAAGGGACATTATGATTAAAAATCAAGATTTGAAAGACATTTAATGTCATGGAAAAGTGTTTATAATATATTGTGACCTGAAAAAAAGCTATGTAATCCCAGTTGTGTGAAAACTTAAAAGTGTGGGTGCCTTGTTTTCTAGTTATATACTGCTGTGTAACAAACTAGTCTAAAACTTAGTAGCGTAACACAACAACATATTCATTTTGTTCATGAATCCATAATTGGTCAGGGCTCATTGGAAACAGCTCCCATGTCCTTGATTCCACGTTGACTGGGACAGCTTGAAGGCTGGTCCTGGAATCATCCAAAGGTTCACTCTGTCCCATGTCTGGATGTTGATGCTGACTGTTGACTGGGAGTCTAGGTTCCTCTCCCTGTGGGTCTCTCCATTTGGTCTCTCTATAAAGGTTAGTTTGGGATTCCTCACCACATGGTGGCTAATTGAATGGCAAGCATTTCAAGAGAGAGAAAGTCAGGAAGTAGCTGAATTGCATTCCCTAACCTAACCTTTTAAATCACACAGCAACACTCACACCATAGTCCCAGGCCCAGCCAGATGCAAGAGAAGGAAGCAAAGATTTCTCACTGGAAGAATATCAATGTCACCTTGCAAAAGATCATGTACTGTGGAATATTTATTGATACAACCATCTTTGGAATATGCTCTGCCACCCATAGAAAAAAACACAGACAGTAAATACACCAAAATGTTAACAGTGATTATCCTTGAGTGTCGTGATAATGGCTGACCTATTTTTTTCCATCTATTTTCCAAAATTTCAACAATTGGCATGCTTTACTCATAATCATTTCTCTATTGTTTATTGGGTCGGAGTAGGGGAATGGGATGGGAAGGCAATAACTTTTCCTATAGCACTAGCAAATTTTGGTTTCCAAGATTCCCCTACCCAGGAGTATAACTTATTCATTATATATAATGACCCTTCTAAGATAGCCTTCTCGAACAAGGCTGTGACTTAAGGAATACTTGGTGTCGGAAAAAAACCAGAAAAAAGTCTCCATGATCCAACATGATAGAAAAACCCTTGCCCCCTAAATCTTATCCCTGAGGGAGAGAATGAACATGTGAACATTTTAAAGGCTCTGAAACATTCTGCTATAAATACATTATTAGCCCAACTTATTGGCATTTGAGCCACATTTTTGTAGCATCTATTGGTTGAAAACACTTTGGGGTTCTCCTTCTCTAAACTAGGATTTCTCGACTTCAGCCTCATTGACATTTGGGGCTGGATAGTTTTTTGTTGTAGACAACTGCCCTGTGCATCCCAGGCCTCCATCCACCATGCCGGTCACAATTGCCATTGCCTTTCCAGTTGTGACAAAAATGTCTCCAGATATTGCCAAATGCCCCATAGGGGACAAAATCACCCCTAATTGAGAACTACTGCTGTAAATTAATAACCAAAATTGTCTATTAGCTTGTCAATTATGGAAAGAAAGAAAAATGAAAAACAGCCTTTCCCAGATAATTTAAGAAATCAATTGAAAGCTGTTGTGCATATGGCAACTACAAATATGGTTTCAGGGGTCATCTCCAAAACCAAGCACATTCACTGATGACAGATCTCTCCTACCAAGAAGAAAGCAAGAGCAAAACCAAGAATCTTTGCTTCTATAGTTCTCGTTTTAAAAAACCTATCTTCAGATCTAGCCCTACTGACAAAAAGTTCAACCTAAATTAGCAGAAAAATTGATTTACGGAATTTTTAAAGAAATGAGGAATTTTCTAACTTTAAAAAACATAGTGGGATTACTGTAAGATTAAGCAGGTTTTGCCAACTAGAGTTAAAGGGACCTGCTTTAATAAGTACGTATATGATTAGCAAATACATCACTTATATGTAAATAAGGCCTTCTCTTAAAAATAGCTGATCTAGTTAATAGTCCTACTTAGAGAAATTTAAAGTTCATCCAGATTCATATCCAAATTGGTGAAAGCCATAAATCCATAGTGGCCAAGTCTTCAGAACCACCCAAAATGTTCTCTGTTTTCTATGGACTCTTCAGATTTTGTGACCACCATGAAGTTCTTTAAACTTAAACAAAATAGACAAAAAAGACCAATAAAGAGAAAAGACGGTAACACAAGACTGGAAGGAACCTGAGGAAGGAATAACATTTTAGAATTTTAAGACCAGGGGATCATTGGAGATCAGGTGTCTGGCTCTCTCCGGAAGGCAGCCGCAAGGATGACCCCAATGGTCCCTGATGGTAATTCCCTCCTGTTGAGTGAGGGCTGGACTTACAGGTGCTTCTAACAAATAAAACATGGCAAAAATGATGGAAGGTCACTCCTGATATTAGATTCTGTCTCCTCTCTTGCTCACCCTGAGGGAAGCAGCTGCCATGTTCTGAGCTGCTCTAGGAGGAGGCCCAGGTGGCCAGGAACTGAGGGAGGCCTCCAACATCAACCAGCGGGAAGATGAGACCCTCAGTCTAACATCCCACAAAGAACAGAATCAGCCCAAGAACACGTGAGTAAATTTGGATCCTTCCCCTACTGAGCCTTTAGATGAGACCACAGCCCAGATGGTGACTTTGCTGTAAACCTCTGAGAGCAAAGCGCTCAATGATGCCTCTCCTCGATTCAGACCCACAGAAACTGAGATAATACATGTTTATTGTTTTATGCCACTAAGTGTTAGAATAGTGTGTTACATAGCAATAGATAATGTTATGGATTAACTGTGTCCCTCAGACCTCATTTGTTGAAGCCTTAAGCCCCAATACCTCAGAATGTGCCCATATTTGGAGACAAGGCCTTTAAAGAGGTGATTAAGTTAAAACGAGGCCATTAGGGTGGGCCCTAATCCAATCTGATGGGGATCCTTATTAGAAGAGGAAGAGACACCAGAGATGCACGTACACAGAGGAAAGACCATGTGAAGACACAACAAGACGGTGGCCGTCTGCAAGCCCAGGAGAGAGGCCTCAGGAGAAACCAACTCTGCCCTCACCTTGATCTTGGACGTACAGCCCCCAGAACAGTGAGGAATAAATTTCTGTTGTGTAAGCCTCCCCGTCTGCAGCGTTTTGCTATCACATTTGCTATCACAGTCCGAGCAGAATGACAGAGATAATGAGCACACCATCCTTTTTATAGGTGGCTTGGTAAAGCATCTAATCTCAAGTCAACTAGCTGACTACTACTCAAGGCTTTGACTATAGGTGTGGTTATTGTCAGCTTGTCTCTCTGGACTTCGATCTCTTTCTGTGTAAGATGAAAGCTTACACTAGACCCCCGGTGGCAAGCTACATGGGCCAAATCTGGCTTGTTGCCTGCCTGTGTAAATAAAAGTTTTATTGGAACACTGCCATGCTCGTTTGTTTCCTGATGTCTCTAACTACATTCCCACTACAACAGTGGAGTTGAGTAGTTGCAACAGAGACTGTATGGCTTACAAAGCTTTTAGTATTTATTATCTGGCTCTTTACACAAAATGTTGGCTTGCTGACCCATGGACTCAACAACCTCCAAGGAATCAAGCATCAAACCTTCACAACCTAGGACTCTAGGACCTAGAACCCCTGACACCCAGTTTGACAGTCTTTACATTAGACTAGTGATCCTCAAAGAATGGTCCCTGGACCAGCGGCATCAGCATCACACGGGAACTTATTAGAAATGCACATTCTCAGGCCCCACCCCAGACGTCCTGAGTCAAATTATTGGGGTGGGGCCTAACGCTCTGTGTTTCAGCAAGCCGTCCACATACTGATGGGACCACAGTAGTAGATGGCTCTCCCAACTCAAATTCTCATTTTAAAACTAGATAAGAATTGTTTCACTCTTTAAAAAAAAAAATAAGTCAGACCAAAATAGTGCCTCCCAAAAAAGGGGCATTTTTAAAGGACGTAATCCAACGTTCTTTGATTAGAATGAAGAAATAGAAGTGATATTAAACAATAATAATAATAATATGATGGTTTGATCTCTATCATTTATCTCTCTTTGCGGAATTAGTAAAAAACCACAGCTGTCAACCTGTGTGTTTACTTTAGCAGCCCGTTAGAACTGTCCTCTAACTTGAACAGCCTGACAGTGTTAATCTCCTCCGAGGAAAAAGCGTTTTGCATCATATACTTGACAGACTAAACAAAGAGTAGCTCCAAAATGGTCTTTCCAAGACTCAGCAAATAAATTTGAATTTTGAGTTATATATTGGAACTTAACAACAACAACAAAATTCAGGGCATTAAATACATTTGCTAAATGTAAAAGCTTAAAGAAAAAAAAGAAAGAAAAAAAGAACAGGAAATGGTGACACCCACACACTCAGAAGAGGAATCCCAGGACTGAAACCCCATTTCCTGCCCTGCAAGGTAACAGAAACGTCTCTTCTTTATCTACAATCTGGTTCCTGTGCCACTCAGAATCAAGAGCTAAGCCGAAATGTTGGTTCAGGGTTGGCAGAAGAATTCTATTTCTTTCTTCTTTTCCCTGAAAAACAGAACTCGAGTGGAGTCCCCCACCTTCTCCTTATGCATGAAGAGGAACGAGGAAGAACGATCTTCCATGACTGCCAGTAAAGCTCTTGGCCCCCCCTCCAGCTCTGCTCACCCATCCAAGCTGACCTTGCCTGGTCAGTGTGTCACCTGGAATCTCCACTACAAATGCTGAGCGGTGAGGGGTGAGTCCATGTTTTGCATTCAGACCCAATCCTGGTGCCCTCACTTAACCTTCTAAGAAGCTGCGTTTTAGTCAAACACAGCTAGAAATCAATGAGGCACCGCCAATAGCATCATTTCATTTTACTTCAGGCCTGATGTTTACAAAACCAGGCAAATCAAGATTTTGTGATTATCTATTCACTTGGGAACGTGAAGAGAGCCACCCTGTATCACTTGGGAAAATATGCTTCGATTTTAGTTGTGATTCATGTATCTTTTTCCTAGTGTCAGAGTTCTAATGTTCTATGTGGAGTCAGGAGTTTTAACCAATATACAGACTGCCACCTAAAAACCCAATTAGAGGGCTGGCCCTGTGTCACAGTGGTTAAGCTCGTGCTCCATTTCAGCAGCGTGGGGTTTGTGGGTTCAGATCTGGCGTGTGGACCCACACACTGCTCATCCAGCCATGCTGTGGTGGTGTCCCACATACAAAAATTAGGGGAAGATTGTCACAGATGTTAGCTCAGGACCAATTTTTCTCACCAAAAAAAAAAAAAAATCCAATTAGGTCAACTTATAAGTCTCAAATATGGAAACAGGTGTCAAATTATTTGGATATTTTCAAATCTGCCCATCTAAGAGGTATGGTTGGCTCTAGAGAAGTTTTAGGGGTATTTGCTGATTACGCGATCATTTCTTCTTGAAAAATAGGTACCAAGAGATGCATCCCTTCCTAATGGAGAAACAAGCAAGAAGCTTGGCTAGTGAACTAGTTACCTAGGAACCTCCAGATAGGTGTTATAGCATGTACTTGTACTCCAATTCAACAAGTGTCTTTGATCATCTTGCATACAGTCAACAGTGCGAGGTTCTCTGATGATCTCCCCTCCAAAAAAGATGAAGATGCTGTCCCTCCATGTAAGAAGGTACGATCGCTATGGGAAAGAGTTTGGCAGTTTCTTACAAAATTAAACATACACCTACCTTTTGATTCATCTATTCCACTCCTAGGTGCTTACCCAAATAAAAATATTGACCCAAATGAAAGCATACCTCCACACAAAGACTTTACTTGAATGTTCATGACAACTTTATTTATAATAGCCAAAACCTGGAAGCAGCTCAAATGTCCATCAGGGTGTGAATGGATAAATCACGATGCATCCATCCGATGGAACACCACATGGCATCTAAAAGAACAGATTAGAATAGAAAAGAATAGCCTACTGATGCACCCCACACAGATGAATCTCAGACCATTACGCTGGGGGGAAGAAGCCAGACAAAGGAGTACAATATTGTATGATTCCATTTTCATAAAATTCCAGGAATTGCAAATTAATCTGCCTAATCAGACAATCTAAGTAGATCACTGGCTCCCTGGGGATGGAGGAGTGGCAGGGGCAGAAGGAAGGAGGAATTACAAAGGGACATGAGGGAGACTTGGAGGGGGGACAAGTTCATTATTTTGATTGTGGCGATGGTTTCATGGGTGTACATATATGTCAGAACTTATCAGACTGCACACTTTAAACATGAACAGTCTATTGCATGTCAGTTATATCTTCGTAAGACTTTTTTTTGAGGTGTGACTCCCATTTTGTTGTTTTTTGGTTTGGTTTGGTTTAGTTTTAAAGCATCAACTTTTTTTTTTTATTGAAGGATTGGCCCTGAGCTAAGATGTGTTGCCAATCTTCCTCTTTTTTCTCTTCTCCCCAAAGCCCCAGTACATAGTTGTATATCCTAGTTGCAAGCGATTCCAGTTCTTCTGTGGGATGCCGCCACAGCTTGGCCTGATGAGAGCTGTGTAGCTCCATGCCCAGGATTCCAACCAGCGAACACTGGGTCACGGAAGCGGAGCCTGTGAACTTAACCACTACGCCACAGGGCCGCCCCCCTCTTGTCTTGCTTTCACTGGAGAGACAAAATATGCTGCAGACTGGAAATGTGTGATCCATTCACTAGTGCTTTGAGACATCACTTTTAGCACGATGAATCTTTTTATGCTGAGACATCTGGTCCCTCTCACTCTGCATTCCCCATCCTCATCCCCAAGCCCAGTTGTACAACCAAGAGCAGAACACACGGCCTGTGTTTCCAGTTTCACCAATTCCTATGACATCCTCCCAGCAGCAGAGGAAAAGAGCTGATGAGGGCAAATCGTCTGTTCTTGTCTGTGAAGTCAAAGAAGAAGACAAACTCAAGGTGAGAGGTCGAGATGCAGAAATGCCCAAAATCCCCACGCACACCACAGAAACAAGCCTTCAGCAGGAATTTACCTGGAACTGAGTAATGGGGACTCCTGAGTGGGGTTAATCTAGGCCTGATCTCAGCGGAGACAGCGGAGTGAGAAGAAGGAAAAGCACCTGGGTAGAAACATTTGCCCCCCCAGCCCTGTCCTGGGAAGACTCTTGTCCTTCCTGACCTCATAGGAAAGCCCCCTGCTTCAAAAAGCTTCCTCACCCGCAGACAGATGCTCACCAGGAAAATGTCACTTTGTGCTAAACATTAGGTTAGCTGTAGTTGCTCGGTTTACACACTCAGCAACAACAAGCACCGTGCCTTCTTACAGCCTTTGAGTTAACTCTCCCATCTGAAAGCTAAGTAGTCTCTCCGGCCCATTTGCTGTTACAGCGATAACCTCCCACCTTTCACCTCTTGGTATTCTATGGCTCCCCTCCCAGGTGAGCCCCAGACAAGCCCAGGTTGCTGATTTCAGAGTCTCAGACATCACAAGATGATGAGTTTTTGACACAGGTTCTTTCCAAGATAATGGGAATGAGATGCTCATGCCCTTCCAGGATGCTCAGCCCCCAGGGGACATTTGCCAATATTTGGGACATTTTTGGTTGTCACAACTGAGGGTGACAGGTGGTTCTGGCATCTAGTGGGTAGAAGCCAGGGAAGCTGCTAAAATCCTACGATGACAGGACAGTCCCCCCACCACAAACACACAGACCAAAAATTATCTGGCCCCAAACATCAGTGGTACAGAAGTTGAGAAACCCTGCTATACAGTGAAAAGTTGTGTCTTTCTAGGGACTTACCAAAGGGACGGGGAGGTAAGCCACCTCCATTTTAAATTTAGTTTTCAGAATGCGGTATTAGGAAAGGCATCTAATTTTCTGCCTTGATTTCCCATGTCTGCAAAATGGGAACGATCCTATGTCATTTATTCCTCTTCTCTTGGTCTTTCTCCCGGAGAGCTTGCTAATGAATGCTGCCAAGACTTTGAAGACTCTAATTACTGTTATCCCCAGTCTATCAGTTCAAGATTGTGTAGCACCTGGGAGTCCTGCAGACGGGAGATACCAAGCAGATGGAGCCAGTCCTGCCACCGTTGTTACTATTTATCCTTCTCGGAGGGCAGTATCAGGCCCTCAGGCTTGAATTACTCAAAGTCGAATTACTCAAATCAGCTTTAGAATCTGCTGAAGGAAACCGAGCGTTCTCACAATTAAATCACAGCCTTTCCCAAAGTCAAGGACTTCAACTGGGAGCTTCCAGTTGCCAGCAAGCAAAATTCAGAAAGTCTAAGCACGTGATAAGCATTCAATAGATCTTTGTTGGTTGCTGCTTGACACATAATTCAGATAAAATGTGTAACAGAATTGGGGATCTTAATAAGTTTCAGAATTGCTAGGAGAATTACATATATTAAAAAAACCCATTCCAGTGCCTCACACAGAGTAAGCACTGCCCTTTAAAAAATAAGTTTAGGGGCCTGCCTGCACTCTGCTTCGGTGGCCCAGGGTTTGTGGGTTCAGATCCCAAGCGCAGACGTACATACTGCTCATCAACCATGCTGTGGCAGCATCCCACATACAAAATGGAGGAAGATTGGCACAGATATTAGCTCAGGGCCAATCTTCCTTGCCAATAAATAAATAAATAAATAGTAAGTTTATAATTCAAAGTCTGCTGAATGACTACAAAATTACATCAGTCCCTCACAAAGTTCTTGCCAAGCAGACAATAATCTGATGTTCAACACCCAAATGTGTTTGCCTAAAGCAAAGATGGTCCTCCTCAGCTTTCTTCCCCTCTCATCACTGCTTCCTGATCCTGAGCATCTCTTTATTAGGAAACGATGGCAGCCTCAAGGTCACAGGTCTGGAGGAATCAACCTACACACTCCCCTGAGCACAGTCTACATAAATCAGCACTCTGAGAGCTGCCGCAAGACCCCGAAAATATGAAGGCATGGTATCTGTCATTGTGGAATGTCCAACTGACCCGAGAAGTCAAGGCCAGCATCAAATTACAGCGAACTCACAATGCCGGGCATGCAGAAGTGTTCATGTGAGTGGCATAGTTTACAACAGCTCGAGAAATTCAGAGGAAAGGACCTGGAGTAGATTGGGCAGGCTCCCTGGATGTGGTGAGACTTAACAGGGTCTGGAAGCACAGGTAGGAGTTCTGGGAGGTGATGCTAGAAAAGCAGTCTAAGCCTTCCTTCTCACTTGCTTAATGATTGCAAGGCAATCATTCTGATTTTCCAGGCAAATTTTACCTCAAGAGTAAAGACCTTGAGTTCTGGCATGGGTTTTATGTTCCACTGCTGAACTGCACAGCTATCGATCAAAGTCCAAGAACCCTGCATCTTGTCACCAGTCAAGAGGGGACTGAAGCAGACCTGTGGTTCTCAAAATTGAGCCTGCATCAAAGGCAGCTGGAGGGCTGGGTGCAACATGAAATGCTGGGCCCACACAGATTTTCTGATTCAGGGCTGGGGCCTGCGAATTTGCATTTCTAACCAGTTCCCAGGTGATGCTGACGTTGCTGGTCTGGGACCTCATTTGGAGAACCACAGAAGGAGAGTATGGCTACATTAGGGCAAATACAAAACCTCTTTTTGGAAAACATGCAAAATGCTCACCCACCCGAAGGCTGGTTCGGAGCTTCAACTCTTGGGGAAGCTGCACACCACGGCCCCTTCATTTATGACATCACTTTACTAGATGTTCAACAGCAGGACCTCAGGAAGTCTCAAAGACCTGGCTCCACTGAACAAATATTTCTTGAACATCTGCCACATACCAGGGGCTCTGCAGTGACATCGCCTCACTGACATTTTCATCTCATTTGGATGGGTTGGAGTTAAATGATGCAAAAATGCTTCTTTGAGTTGACCTAAAGGAAAGGAGGAGACAGACAGGGATCAAAGAAGAGATTTTAAACACACACACACACCAACACACCCTGAAGTGACCTAGCACAGGAAGGGGTGGAGACCAGAAAGAGGGACTGAAGAGAAAAAACAACCCACAGCAGACAACAGATAAATGACTTTGTGGTTAGGTCCAAAGCATAGGAATTGAATCAATTCTGGAACGTGGTAACCTCCTAGACCTGCTTGCTTCTCATCTGGCACATTTTTGACTAGCATTTTCTTCATTTTTAAAGCTGCTTAGCTGTCCTGGCACCTTCTGTGGCGTTTGGGATTTTTCCAGAATCTCCTCTTCAGTTTCTATAGAACAGATATCCTTTCACCCACGGCACATAAGTGTCCATCTTCGCAATGAAGACCAGAGCTAATTTCTACCAGTAGGACTCCTTTTTTTTTTTAACCAGTGAAGCTGAAATATAAGTTCAGCCGCTGAAACCACCAGGGAAATTTGAGACAGCAAATGCAATTATCAACTCAGTTGAAATGTATTATTAATAATAATGCTTAGCTCTGTTGTAGCATTTTCTGGCTTCAAAGCACCAACTAATTAATCCTTACCTCAGCATGGTGAAGTAATTAAGTATTATTATCCCATTTGACAGAGGGGGAAACTGAGGCACCCAGAAGCAAAGCACCTGGCCCAAGGCCACAGAAAGGATACGCTCTCCGAATCACGGGCCTTCTCTGACTTTTAATTGTATGCTGGAAAGGTCTCACGCCTGGGGAAAAAGAAGTTTCTAGAAGGAACCACACCTCCAGAAAAGGGATTGAGGGAGGAAAGCCAGGCCTCTGCTTTCCATAGCACCTTGCTACAAATAATCAGAATTTTACTTTTCTGTAGTATTTTCCTTCCTCATTAAACTTTTTAAAAGCATGCTGACTTGGGGGAAATACTGAAGCATTTTAATGATGTATGAAATAAAAAAAATAATAAAACCTTCTGCCCACCCAGAGAGAATACAAGTCTGGGATCGGACTCGGGCTTTCCTTTTTCGCTCTCGCTTGCAGCCGCTCCATTTCGGTGCCATGTAGCTCAGCTGCAGCCCGCAACATTTTTTTAAAGGAAAGAAAATGAACGTCGAAACTTAGCAGGCTCAGCCAAAAGAGTGGAACCCGGTCTTCACTGCCCTTTTGCAAATCCCCTTCTCACTTCCATTTCCCTGAACTTTTCTCAGAGCTCTCAGCCCCACCGCAACAGCTCAGCTGGCTTTTTCTTGTATTTTGTCTAATTTTCTCTCGTCTTCCCTTGGGTTTCCGAATCTTTGCTTGAGCAGGAAAGGTGACTGGTTGGGTATGAGTGTTGGCACTTTCTAAGTCTCCCTCTCTCCCATACAGTTCCCGTGCTCGTTAATTCAAGGACTGAGACACACTGAGAAGACCCAAGTCTTATCATGCGACAGAGGTGCACTGGTTCCTTTCGAGCCCATCATAAAGGCCTTCGTGGGCTCCTGGGGGCCTCTTTCTGCCCTGTCCTTCCAGGGGAGAGCGGGACGCTTCACCAGTGCCTTTTCTCTTCTTTCAGTGGCACACTGATGACTGATGGGGGGCGACTGGGGGGCTGCAGGTGAAAAGGAGTGGAGCGGCTCCCCGCGCCCCACCCCTGCGTGGTGGGAGACCCCCCTGCCCCTGCCCCAGATCCTGCCTTGATGCCACACTCCCAGCGTCACCTGGTCTTGCTGTGAAACCACATCAGCACCACGTGTAGGTCTGTCCGCCAGTGTTTTGCTCTTCTCTGTGGGTTCATGTGAAATTTGTCTCAAGGAGCTTTTAAATCCCTCACATGGTTTAAAAGACATATATAAACATTTTTGAAAACAGACAAAGTTAAACTTTAGTTTAGTGATTAGGGACACCCATTTGGATGATAAAAACTGTAAAGAAAAGCTCAGAAATGATTACCATACAAGCCAGAATAATGGTTACTTTTTAGGATGTGGAAGGGGCTGTGGAAGGAGCTTGAGGAGGGCGTCCGGGGTGACCTGCAAAGTTCTCTTTTTTAACCCAGGTGTAGTTACAAGAGTGTTCACATTTTAAATCATTTATCACGAAGTTATACATTTTTAAGCAGTGTCCTATACCTCTTCTATAAGTTACAATTTTTTTTAAGTTTAAAAAAGAATGTAGGATTATATGGACCTCCTTAACTATGTGTGGGGTTATGGTAGTGCCCCATGAAAATTGACGGGGTTTTTTTCCTTTGGTTTTAATAAAATTATTTCTATTTCCTCTACTTAAACTCAAGAGAGTCTCTTAGAGTTCCCAAAGAAAAGGTAACCAGTTTCGAGGTTTCCTGATGGGTGAATTGTTATTTGAAACATGGCAGGTGATAGATGCAGAGAGCAAAACTTCTGTGGTTTCTTCTCCTGCGTTGAAGTTGTCTATTGCTCCCTGTCTCTGGAAATATGGGGGGTTAGAGAGAGCCCCATTCCCCAAAGGAAAGATCCAGGGAAGCCCTGATTCAGAGTGGTAATCATGGAATACAAATGTCCTCATGAGCTGGCCGGCCAGCCTCACCTCCCATCATGCCCAGCTGCTCCTCACACACCACGCTTGGTCCCTCAGCATCTCCCAGTGATCCACTCCTGTGCCTTTCCAGGTTCCTCCTCGGTGCATTCTTCTTCAGAAGCCTTCTCTGAACCCTTGAGCTCTGTCAAGTTTCTCTCCTTGTACACCGTGCATAACTCTGTCTTAACACAGCCCCATTACATGGAAAGCGTCTGCATGTCTGTCTCCTTCACTGGACAATGACGTCATCTAGGAGAGAGCTCGATCTATTCATCTGGTCATCCCAACCCCTTGCATTGTGCCCACACATAGTAGGCATTCAGACAGTGTTTATTTAAACCAAGCGTGACTGAGCAATTGACGGGTTGGACCCTACCTTGTACCAAGAGGGACAGTACCAAGGCCCCTTGCCCCCTCCCCACCTACCTTCTTTCATACACACCTACCCTCCTGTCTGAGGCTCCCAAGCCAGCTGACCATCAGGATCACCTGATGAGACTTTAAAATACAGATTCCTAAGCCGTTACACAGAGGTTTTAAAAACCTCCCCCCAGACAATTCGGATCCATCAGCCAGGTTTTGGAATCCTTGCTAAAGTTCAGGCAGAGAAATCTAATGGGATGTAAAAACGATGCTTCAGGGGAAAAGGAAACAAAATAGTAACATTCACCCAGAATGCTGGGCAAGCCACAGCCAGAGGGGAGGGGAAAGGACAAAAAATCTTGTCACAAGGGCTGAAATTTTAGCTTTTTAGCGCAAACAACCTCAAGCAAAATAAATTTGGTGGAAGACGGTGCAAAAGTCCAGGGTACCTGTCAAGCAAACCGTTTCTTCTCCTTTAAGAAAGCGGAAGGGGGCAAAAAGGAGCCGCGCTCTTTCACTGAAGCTACAAACTTGGGTCTTTGGCAATGGCCAAATATCTTCGACAACACATTTACACACCTATAAAAACAAAAAATTTGGTCAGAAATGCCAATAAATGATTTTGAGCCTGTATTAAAGCCACACAGCTGCAAAAACATAAAATATAGCTCTGATTTTTAGAGCAACCGCTTCAGAAAGAAACCAGTTACAGAATCTAAATAAAATGACTTTTTGAAATTTTAACGGTAAAAAATAAGATTGTCTTCAACTTTTTATTGTACATATTTCATTGGTCTGTGCAAAATTGACTAAAGACACAGATGACTACTACAAATTTACTAAAGGAGGGGAGAAAAAGTTTATGATTAGGGATGGGGATGAGAATGGATGTGGGTTAAAGGTGAGTTGAGCTTTTTATGGTTAAGCCTCCAGTCCGGCACCAGGCAGAACTTTTGCCATTAGTATTGATGCAGATGAGGGAGAAAGTGAAAAAGAAATTGACGATTCCAAAGGCAGTAGTAAGAAGCGTGTGCCATACCACCATGACAAACCAAGCCAATGATGAGTAGAGAAGGCGTGTTTAGGAGGTAAAGAGAAAGTCCTAAGATTTGCCATCATATCCACGGGCCACACTCAGGTCTGCGCTCCGATGAAGCCATTTTCAGCTGTCACAGGTTCTACCCGTTTCTGATCCAGCTGGACGTACTTGCTCACTCAGCTTCTCCCCATGGGCACAGCCAGAAGATGCTCTGTTGTAATTCCAATTCCAGTGGGCTTGGTACATTTTTCCCAGTTCTTGTGTTGTTATTAACTTCATGACTAACTGAGAGGTGTTTGACTTTTGAAACAGTGCCACAAAAGCTCCTCTCTCATCTCTGGGTGATGTCAGCCCCGTAAACAGGAAAGCTGGAGGAAACAATAGAAATCTCAGTGGTAACGCCTAATGAGGTGGACCCTTATTTTCCCCAAATCTAAAATTATCTCCATTTTCTACACCAGGCAGTTAAAAGGATCTCTGAGGAAATTCAGGATTGGATTTAGATTTAAAAGTAACTTGGGTGCTTTGGCTCTGCCATTCCCTAGGAAAAAAAAATATGAAGTCTTTTTACATTCTCCACGAAACGGATGATTTTAAGCAACTTGTATGGACTTCATGAAAAGAAATTGTTGATTTCCCAACGCACCTGGTGCAGATGATCCAAACAAGCCTTTAGGGTGGGAGACAGTGAGTTTAGCACCAGAAACTAAAGGGTGTGAGCCCTGGAGAACTTCAATAAAATGCCCAGCAAGTTGACAGCTTAGAGGAGAGAACAAAACTAAGGACTCTTCTGGATAGAAACTTTGATTCGTTCCAAGTTAGAGAAACAGCCTAGACTAATGATCTTCATTAGGAACATGATTTTAAATCCATAGTTTAACTTTACAGAGCAATCATGAAATTGAGCACCCGTGTTGACCTGCTGACAGCTAACGCGGGATATTAATTAATGGTTCACAGGACCCTTGCCAAAACCTACACAGAAACACACAATGCTTATGCTGACACAGCACCATCTCTTCAATGAGTACAATTAACTTTTCACTTTTTTTTATGGTATCCTCCAACCAATGCAGAGGAAAGGCATTTACATCGGCAACCTGCAACAGCTTCCCAGTCGCTCTCGGGACATTTAGATGCAGGGAAAAAAACAAGCTACATGATGCTAAGTGTTGCAAGGTTTGGCTCAAAATAGTCAGAATCCAGAAGCTCAGCCAAAAGTGTGAGGCCGGTATTTCTAAATTCTGAGTCTGTGTGGTTGTTGTTGTTGTTGAATTCTACTTCTAAGGCTGCAATCGCTTTCTCCAATGGTGATTAGGCTCCTAAGAGAGTTGGTTTTACTTGAACCCAATCCCAAATAATCGGGTAGATGTAAGAGTCTCAAGAAGGTTTTCTTCATTGATTATGTCTGTGAGGCATCCTTTACCACTGCTGATTAAATGACCCCAGGACAGAGTGGACCACTATCCACAACAAAACAACTCCCATAGAGGGGATGACTTATTTACTCAAAAACACACTACAAATCAAGACTTCATCCCATCAAGAAGCAAAGCACCTGGACCAAGCTTAAGAAAGCACCTGGTTATCACCCTCATTTTTTCTTAGCACTCGTTCCTTTTTCATTTGTTTTTTCCCCAATTTGTACCCGAGGAGCTAGGACTCCGTGTCACCGTCAGCCAGTTTCCAAATAGCAATTTGGGACCTGAATTTTGGAACCACGCAGGGATTTTAAAGCTACATTGTATGAATCTGCACATCAAATAGCAGAACCCACCTTACAGGAGAATGAGCATAACCTGCATTCACAAAATCTTTCACTTTAATAAATGCATGCCTATCACTGAAAAATACCTGCCCCCCAAGATACAAATTATGCCTCCACCTTCATGTAGAGATAACATTGCCCTAGAAGCACCTTTGGTTTTGAACACTTAGAGGAAGAAAACTTCTTGTAGCCACGCCCGAAACATGTCTCCATAGATAATTCACAGTCCACGGAGATTACGTCCAGAAGCAGGATTGGTGCAAGTGAACCGGCTGGAATATGAGTGTGTATTTTTTGAAATAATGGGAATCCACGTAGCTATAGACCATTCAGTTATTCTTTCTTTCCTGTCCTGCTTCCTCTGTTTTGGGGAATAGCTATTAATAGACAAACTATGGCCACAAAAATGCTGTTCAATGGATTGGATAGACGTTTCTTTTTCCTGAAGGTTCCCATCCACTGTCTTAAGATCCATAAACTAGAAAAAGCCATCACTACCAGCCTACTAAGAACCTCAACCAAGACTAGTCCAAAGTTTAACTGATTTAACTAGACCAAACTTTCACTGATTCTAAGGCCAGGGTTCTCTTAATTCTTAATCCCATTGTATTGTACCTGCAACGTACTCAAAAGTTAAGTCCTGTGAATTAGGTCCTAAGGCAGGCTAGCTTTGCAGATATGAAAAATCTGGCACAAAGATGTGAAATGATTTATTCAGCACAGGCAAGAATAAAGAACCGTCAGGTCTACTTTTTCTCATCCATTGCTAAGTGTCTCACTAATTTCCTCAATCTGATAAATTACTGATAAAATCAAAGAGAATGTACATCTCGATGTTCTTGTCTCCCAAATGAGGCCTAAAATCTGTGTTTGTTTGTATACGCATTTCCAAAATGAGTAATTTAGAATTATGTTGCTTATGTCATTTGGTACAGTCTGCCTTCAGGCATGAAGAACACAGGCATATTAGTGACAAATGTTGCTTTGTGTCACCTGCCCCAGCTAAACCCTCCACAGGAAAGCCAGAGGAACTGTTGGTAGAGAAGTTGGAAATGTTAGCACAAGACAGGACCTCCAAACTCCTTTCTGTGTTGTTGATTCAACATAGATGGTGGACGTGGGGGTGGTTAACAAGCCTGTGGGTGTATGGAAATCACAATCTCTGTATATGGCAGAAATCATCAGTCAGCATGGCGTGGATAAATAATGTTCAAGGTAACTGATCCCAAGTTTAGAAAAAGGTGGGATCACCGGATCCTGTATCACCGGCTTTAATCAGTGCAACAAACTCAAGAGAAACTGATTTTCATGGCATAGTAGTCAACAATTACTAGGAATAATAACTAACAGTGAGGGAGCGTGTGATCAGTGCCAGACATCACGAGGACTGTTAATAGGGGTTGTCTGATTTCTTTCTCCTGCGCGAAACTTTGCAAGTTGTGTAATAAAAGAATCAGAATCAAATGAATTGGAAGTCCAGTTAAAGCTCTTGCACCTAGCAGGGATGTGATGCTGGGCAATTAACCTCTCTAAGCCCCAGTTCCCTCATGTGAAAAATGAGATAATGGTGCATGCCTCATAGAGACTTGCAAGACTTACGTGAGCTAATGTGGAGAAAGAATAGGTGTGTAAGTGCCATTTACTTTTAGCTTCATTTATTACATTATTTCCAGTTGTTTTTGATTTATGCTTACAAACTAAATTAACACTGATGACACAGTACCTTTCAAAAAATATCAAGTATGATCTTTTTACATGAAAAAATGAAACTTAAAGAGTGTGTATAAGCGTCATCTTGTTGATTGCCAAAGAGAGTTCAGCTTCTCCGCTGGACTGCGGAGGTGGGGGTCTCCCTCCTTCATTACTTCATGTGTGTCCCTCACGAAGTCTTGGTCTTTATCCAAGAACCCTTCCAAGTTTGACAGAATAATCCTCTTGTCAAATACGTACAAGCCCCTGTGCTTTCCAGAAAAGCAGAGGAAAGACTAAGTAATGGCTTGCCTTTCATAGGCCCAAGTTGAGTGTAGGTGCTTCCCGCCGCTGCTTCCTTGGCTCTCTGTGCATTCCCACGGCCCACGCCACGTAGGCCACTATAGCCTTCGTTAGACCAACTGCTCAAAACTCTGCTCATGGGTGGATGACTTCATCTCCACAGCCTACGGCAGAAGGAAGGGACAGGAATTCCTCTCCCCATCTTCACAATGTGATTATTTGTATTACAATCTCATTTCCGTCATGGCAGCCTAGTTATTCCAAAGTACCAAGGCCTGGCCTTGCATGGTTCATTCCACCATGGTAGCGTTGAGGCTGTACAGCCTGGCTCAATTCCCATTACCATTTCCAATTTCACTTTAAAGTTTGCCAGGTTCTCTAAATCCAATCAAAGACTACCTCCTCAATGAGAAAACAGCATATAAAGGGCTGCTTTTTCTAGTTTTAAATATTAAGCTGAAAGAAGGCCCTTAGCCTTCTGTCAGTGAAGACATCAGCCTTGGACTATGATCCCCAACCCTGCTGAGATTGTGGTGGTTCCATCTTCCAGAGAACAGATAAGACTAACTGCACCAAGCAAGGTTTGAATGTTCATGCTAATAACTTGGCTCCCTCTAGAATTCTGCCTACAACTAAATCCATTTCCTAGAAGCAGGGGAAGTTAACTGTTGGCCTATGGTATAGTTAATTATCTATCATTTACTTCTTCTACTTGGTACCCATACATGAGGAATAAGCATAGGAAAATGTGATGTCTGCGAAAGTTAATTCTTGGTCTTTGTTGAAGACTTGAAGCAAAGGGAAGGATTAAATACTTTCTGGATATGTTATGTTTAAAAAGAGAATAAAACTAGTACATTCAGTGGCTCCTGTGTTTAGGGGGAAGAGAGTGGAATTTATCGTCAAGAGAAAGGAATATTTCTTAATTCCTCTTGGCAGAGGAAGGATGATGGATAGAATTGAGATTATCTTTGCGTTTTGGAAGACTTCACGATGGTGAAGTGTAGGATGTTGAGATTTAAATGCATGTGCTCTCAAAAGTCGAAGAAGCGAAAGTTGGCTGGGTTCTTTTCGGTGCTGTCATCACATACAGTTTTAAACCCTCCTGTGGCCCACAGAGGTCTCATAGAGGGAGGATAGGAGTCAGAAGACCTTTTGGTACCTTCTGTGTAGGATGCCACTGATTCATGGACGTCTTGGGCAGCACTGTTTCAATTCACCCACCTATGAAAGATACGTATTTTTCTCCAAGGGATATGACTATCCAGCATAGTTAAGTAAGAACGTTCAGGTCCTTGTATTAAAACAAAATATTACTAAAAATCCCCCCAAGATGGAAAAAAGAAGATAGGATTTCATTACTACCTTTGTCTGCTATTCCTGAGTAAAGGTACAACATGGGTATTAATAGCTATAGGAGAGACAAGGGCAGGACCGGTGCCACAGGCTCCGTGGTTCAACCCATCTCCTGCCTGGCTGCTGGGAGCCCTTAGGCAATTTATTTAAGCACCCCATCATTCAGCTTGTTCATCTGTAAAATGGGTATAATCATACTCCCTACCTCAGTCACATAGCATGAAGCAGTTAATTAAGGCACATAAAGCTTTTGAAAATATAAAATGCAAAGTATGTGCCAATTATAATAAATCCAAAAAAAACCACAGTTCAATTTTTAATGACCTCTATATTTTATTGAAGACACATAAAGCACATAATAAAATTAACCTCTGTGTCAAAAATTATGGCTAGCCTGTGCTGTCTTGTTCATTCCTCTGCCAGAATTACAGTAATAATTTCCTAAACTAAAGTCATAATTTTATTCATGGGTAGCAGTTTAACCAATATTACCAGGCCTACCTAGTGATTTACTGAGTCATCAAATGGCATCTCCCATTCTTGCCTCAATTTTTCTCAGTTATTATAACTCAATTAATGTAACACTAGGATCTACTACCAAAATTTTATAATATAACAGGGTTTTATGACAATTTCATGTTAAAGGATTTAAACACTGAGGTATGACTTTTTATCTAGGTCTTTGAAGAATAATCTACAATATTCCATAAAAAGGTAACAATATTTTAAAAGTGGTTTTAAAGTCTGGTTTAGAATGTGAAAATCTCAAGTGGAAGGAGGAAGAGATCCACGGGCACCAGTCCCTGGCTTCTGATCCTGAACTGCCAGAGGTAGCACGAAGAAGAAATGTCATTGCCTCTCACTTTCCCACAACAGAACAGATTCCTCGACCCTAAAAATGAACATTTCTCCTCTCCAACAAACTCTGGGCTCATCCTTGCTTAATAATTAATGGTCCATGGGCGTTCAGAATTTCAGGAGAAGGACAAGAGATACGAAATGAAATTGTGGTTATCATCAACATTTAGAAAATGATGGTAAAATTAAAATCAGTCCCATTATCTGTCCCTGCTGGATCAAAACACTCTGATCAAGCCATGAGCACCAAGAACACGTGGTCCCTGCCTCAAAGTAGTTACCAGGTTGTCAGAAGACAAAACCAAAGATTTTATTAATCAACTTGAGACTATTCAGAAAACCATATGTAAGAAAGTCATATGTAGTTGCATGAGCGAAAGAATGGAAAAATGATTGAATAGGTGCCTGTCACTGCTATGGGAATTCAGAGCAAGGAAAAGGTCTCTGTGAAGAATTCTTGGAAGGTGTGCATCCTCAGTGAGGCCATAAAGAAAGGATGGGGTTGAGAGGGGCGAAGAGGCAGTGAAGCATAAAGCCATGTGAGTATCTGGGTGATCCAGAATGAGGCCTAAGGGCTAAGGGAAGAAGAACAATGCAGGATGCTGCCCTTTCCAAGAAGCAGGGGCATTGCTCTGCACCCTGTCCAACAGCATTTTAAGCTGCAGACAAGCCTCTAAACGTTATGGAGTCACCTCTTCCAAGTGTTGCATTCCTGTGGGCCATTCTCGATGGTATTCCCTCATTTGACAATGAGTATTCTCCTGGAGAACTTAGCATAGGTGACAGTGAGTGCAATTCATTTCTTTGCTTTTCACAGCAAACAAGCTCTGTCTGCTCAGGAAAGTTGGCCCTCACTATTCTGTTTGTTCTACCCTAGACTCCCTTTCAAGCCCATTCTCTTTTCTACTGCTTACTAGCTTCAGCAGACAAGAGAAATACAGTGTGTGGAACTGGACTGGCCCCAGGAAAATGCTTGCTGTAGCTGCATTATTGCTGTGGCTTAAAATCATACTGCCCATCCACTTGGCACACACCCACGGTTTTTGGAAAAAAGAATGAATGATTAAATGGGACCGTGGTCCATACACTGTTAGATGAAGGATCCAATTTTCCTAGAGAAAATGTCTCCCCCTACTTTATGGGGAGGCTGAGAAAAGGAGAGAGAGATTTAATCAACTTCCTCCAAAGTTGTTTTTTTATTTTTTAAGAGCTTGATTATGATTCATATGAAACATTTTAAAGTTCGAGTGCTGCCTATAAACCTGTTCCCTTTATGCTAATTGCTCTCAATAAAACTAGATCAAGAACTAAGTCTCTCAGCCCAGGACAAGCTCCAGCATGCCTGCTGGGAACAAGTTCAGAGCGTGTAGGTCCTGTCTGATAGGCCCTTTGGAAACAGATAGATAGCCTGATGGATACATGATAAATAGACAGAGACATCATATTAATAGGTAAATGATCTTGCAAGGAACTCTAGGTGATGGAAGGTAGGACACAGTAAACAATTTGTCATCACAGACATTTCGTCAGAGAAAACCCTTTGAAGGGAGTAGGCACCTCGTTTCAGCCTGTATGATTCATCAGCACCAGTGGGGACCCATATAAACCTGCAGATATCTTTGAATTGGAATTGGGAATAGCCAAGTGAACAGAAAAATGGGAACCCAAGTGAAGCGGCTTATAGTGAATCCTGAAGGGTCAAGTGCCTCCGATGAATTTCCTCTGGTTTACCTACAGTCTGTAAACACGGTGAACCCTCAGCCACACTTGCCCTATTTCACTGAGGACTTCAAAGGGACAGCATGTAATGGCTCCTCTGGCAGGCCACCAGCTCTGACCTCCACCCTGGCTCAAGGAACCATCGCTCTGTCTACACTTCACTTTCTACTCTCCATCAGTCATCAGCTGCTCCTACACTCCAGCTAAGGAGAGGGAACAACGAAATGGGAGGGCTAGGAAGGCCCAAGCAACACCTCGTCGCTGTCCACTAAATTTGAAATTGCAAATAGGTTGGCCTAAAAGATGTGTGCTTAGTCAGGGCATCTTTTTTTTTTTCTTTTTTAAGATTGGCCCTGAGCTGAGATCAGTCCCCATCTTTCTTTTTTTTTCTTTTCTTCTTCTCCCCAAAACTCCTAGTACATAGTTGTATATTCTAGTGGTAGGTCCAGGGTGTCTTTGACACAGAGTTAGGGCCTCCAGAACCTTCCTCCTTCCTCATCTCAGTATCCAACAAGCCTGAGAAAGTGTTGCAGACTTTGTCTAAATTCTGCCTGCTACCTGTTAAGCCTGTGCCCTGTTGTTCCATCTTAACTTTTGGCAGAAATCTTTTTATGGACCCACTTTCAGAATATCTGCTAACTCATTTACAATCCTGCACGGTTTTCTATGTGAATCGCAATTAGTGTGGATGATAAAAAACCAATTCCTTTGGCTTAAGCCACCAAACACTTGTTGGAGGGCGTGATTTGTGAACTAGATACCTTTGATTCTATCCAGGCCGTGTACACACCATCACAACAAGCAGGGTCAAAGCTCTTACGCAGGTCTTTGAGGAATTTGGTCCTAAAACGTTGATTTATTAAAGGTTCTCTCTGTGCAGTGTTCAGAAGGCTAGAAGAAAGCAGAGGAGTGTGTGTTTGTGTGTGTATGTTTGTGTAGCTTTAGTGAAAGTGTCAACACCAACCACTTCTACTGCAGGGAATTCTCCACTAACAGCTTTGGAGCAGAGATGACTTTCCCAGTGGTTCTTATGCTGGGACCCCTGATCTCACACACAGAAGGAACGGTACAATAGACTCGAAAAATTTAGAGTAACCAATCACATGAATTCTAGAGTAACCAATCACATGAATTCTAGAGTCGTAAGAGAAAGGTAACTGATCATGTCTCTCAACGGTTCCATCAGAATTTTGCAAGCATTTAAAAGATAGCCTTTGCACACCTTTGAAGATAAATTCCTCAAGAATTATGGTACCCCAAAAGAGCTCTCCAGTCCTGGCTCCCAGACCTCTGGAAGACAGCCTAACGTGGAAAGATCGAGTGGCATCTCTGAAGTGTCTTATCACTAAGGACTAAGAGAACATCAAAACCCATTTCTCCCCCATTCATTTGGAGGAGCAAGATGTGTGCCAGCTTGTAGAAAATGATGATGATTTTCTTAATTTCACTGCCTGGGTCACATTTCCAAGTAGGCCACAGTAAAACTAGTCTAGACTAGACTTTATTTATTTGTAAAGCTGCTTTCTGGGTTTTGTAGGATTCCTTCCTCTAACTTAAGAACTATTGAGAAAAGATCTCAACTTCCCACTTTTACAGGTCATAGAGCTTAAAACTTTTTTTTTTTTTTGACTGAAGAGATACAACTTAGGGGGAGAATTTGGGAATGCCAGGATTTCATTGGGGCTGATGAAAAGCAAGAAACACTAGTTCTTCTCAAGTAGAAAAGAGCGAAATTCCTGACCACAGGATGCTCTATTGCATGGGCCTGCGCCCTGCTCCCTCCACTTCGCCCTTCGCTGAAAGCTAATCATGGATTCGATTCCTGAGAGAAATTGTAACCTGGGTGATAATGGCCTTACCAAAACTTGGATGTATTTCGCCTTTAAATTGATAAGCTTTCTTTGAGGAAACAAAGCTACTTAGGTAATCAAATAAAATGTGATAGCACCCTGGGAGTACTAATATCCCCAAACTAGATCTCATACAGGTATTGATCCCTATCAGGCATGGTGTGGAATGTAGGTATGTCATCAGTGCTAATCAGATGAGAATTGACAGGGTCATGCTCAAAACCATATTCAATGTAAAAATCTTATCCAGAAAATAGTTGTAATAAAGCAATTTCTTCTTAATGTTCTTCTCGATGGATTTGGTGCAATTTTCACCCTAAAATGAACTACTTCAACTTCATTTATCTCAGCAGATTAATCTGGATAACCAAGAATAGAAAGAAAAACGTTTGCCTATTTTCATCAGAAGGACAGTGTCAGCCTTGTGCATTCTTTGTTTTCCTAGACACCCAAAGCCAAATGAGCAGTGTAGGGAAATAAATATGTTTTCAGAATAACAACTTAAGATCAATTGAACCTAAACTAATAGAAACAGGAATAATATTTTCATAGCTATTCAAACTGATTCTGAATCCCACGGGAAGTTGCAGATAATTCCTATCACATATCACAGCAAGCTCAGCTTCTCAATGGTGGGAGGAAATTAACATTTATTCAGAATCTTCTATGTGCTAGACACTGTACAGGCATTTTACTTGTATTTAATCCCCACAACCAGAGCTGACATTCAGCTGGTCTGCTCCAATACAACACACTGGCTGGCATCCAGTACAACTGGCCAGACATAATTTCTGATTTGTCTGTGCCCTGAATGACCTCTCAAGAGTGCTCTTATTATTATCTCAGTATTTACAAATGAAGAAATTGGAGTTCGTGTGAACAAGTAACTTCCTGAGGGTCACACAGATTTTAAGGGGAAACAAGGACTTGAACACAACAGATCTCTTCTTATGCCTCACTTACTTCTATTCAATTTATTTCATGTTTTTACTTCGCTGAGAAAGTTTAGGTTGGGTTTTGACACAATTTTTGCCCAATATATGTTCAGGAGTGCAAATAGTGTCACTTGAGTATATCCATAAGTATTCATTGAGGGCCCGGTTTACAAAGTAGTTGAGTATGGCTTATCACATTTATATGAAAGAGATTTTTATTTTTTTAAGATATAATCAACGGTATTGAGTATTTATTGAAGGCTCTCAGAACACGCCAGTTGGAGAACATTTGCCAAGTGCTCACTATGTGAGGAACATTTGTCCATCCATTCAACAAATACAACATAGTTGAGAAGCACTTTCCATCTAGAATGAAAAACAAAACCAGAGTTAGGAAGAATTTCAACGTCCCTCCAGTCTCATCACCCATCTGATGCTTCAGCGTTTTACACAATATTCCAAGCAAATTACTTTTCAGCCCATGTCTGAATACTTGCAAAGCCGGAGAACTCATCTTTGGATAGCCATGTCTATTAGAAAGTTATTTCTTACAGCCATATATCATCGCCCATTTGAAAAAATTTCAATACCTCTTCCACATGGCAACTCTTCAACTATAGACAGAGACAGTTTATCTTATACTTCCATCCACCTTTGTCTTCTCCAGGTTAGATGGCTCAAATTCTTCAACCGTTTCTTATATGGAAATCATTTCAAGTTTCTCATGATCCTAGCTGGTCTCCTTTTAATGCATTCCAATGTTTATACTCCTCTCCAACAAAGTGCCCTGAGCTAACTCAATATTCCCTGTTCAGTCTGACTACAACAACACAGAGCCTTTTCTTGCAAAGTAGTTGAGAATACAGAACACACGTAGGTAAAAAAAAAAAAAAAAGTACTTTGAAAGCATTGCAAAATGATAGATAATCAAATACCAATCAACATGGTTGGTAAAAGCTACAAATATTGGACCTAATGGATTCCAAGGGATTCAAACCAGAGAAATCTTCCCAGAAAAGAAGAATTGTGATCAAATATACCAGGGAGATTCACCAAAAAGTGTGTGGAAAGCATTTTGTGGGGAGGGGGAAGGGCAAATTATGGGGTATCCAGAAGTCATTTTTGCTCACAAAGGACAGAGGCTGGTCCACTGAAAATTCGTGAGACTGGAAGATTGTGAAGGGAAGAGTTCTGGGGAGGAGATGAAGACAAGAACTAAAATGTGTTCACCGTCTTCCACTTGACAGGTGGTTTACGTACATTATTTCACTTAATCCTCATACTTAACCTGTTGGGCATCTGTATACATATTTTAGATGAGAAAAAAAGAGACAAAGTTAGTAATAGATGGAGTAAGGAGTCAAACATAGGTTCTGCTCTGGCTACAAAGCCTTAGATCTTTCCTCTACATCTTAGGGACAAAGGAACAGTTAGTGGGAGTCTTCAAATGCCATGATTAATGTAAAGAAGATATGATCTTGCTTCTGTTTCATGATAACAGGATGTCTTATTGCTGGCAGTGAAGGTGGTGAATATATGGTGTTTTAGTTTTATCAAATCCACACGTGTATAATGCTAACTTAAGTAAAGCCCCTCATCATTAAAAATTCTGGGTGAAAACATAGGCCCAAGCTGTGTTTCCTTGAAACAACAAACGGTTCCTTCTCAGATCACTGTCCTACAAGTGAAAATATACAAACAGTGTAATCCCAAAGGAGATAATTGAGATAACATTGTAGCTTTACTGTCTTCATTTTTCATTGGTGAATTCATTTCATGAGCCACATGTATGCTATCAAGTTTCCAATTTTTTCACAGAATATCAGCAATCTAGAGCCATCACATGTCAGAAGTTGGAAGTGATCCTGGAGCTCATTCAATCCCATATGCTCCACAAATAAGGAAACTGGCATTAGAGAGGTTAAGTGACTTATCTAAGGTCACAAAGGCAGTTAGTGATATGCACAATGAAACATAAATCTAGGCTTTTGGACTCAACAACTCTCTGCTGCCTCTTAGGACAAACACCGACTAGACCAGACCTAAAGTGGTATCTTCAAAATGCCAGCACGTCCAACTGAGAGGTTGAAAAAAATCCATCCTATGGTCAGTTCCACTGATCTTTCTTCCACTGAATTGAGTTGTTTCTTGACTAAATTAATCAAATCAAGCAACTTCTGAAATATTTGGACAAGACCTGGATCAGTCCCTGTCTCATTTCTTTATGAATACATCTTGATGTCAACTGAACAAAAATAAGAAAGATTGGTGTGCAGACACACATGTTGTCTCGAAAGTCTGAACTATACATTTGGCGTCCCAAAGGTTATAAGGTTATCCCTGTTAGGATCGTTAATCCAACTCTTACTAACGAATCCAAAACTTACATTTTCATTCCTCAGAGAAATAACCATGAAATAAGAAACCCTAGAAGCCTCAGTCTGCTTGGAGTGAAATTACAACTGTGCCTCTGTAGGGTGTCTCTTCCTAATTTTAAAATCAGCCTGTAGACGAGCAAGTCGACAGGTCAAAATGACAAACTCACCCTCAGAGTATTGGTTCATTGCATCTTCCTGTTCAATTTAGTCCTTTAGGTGGAAATCAGACCTCAGAAATTTTCTAATAGCCCCAAACTCTCCTAACTCCGTTGTCCCAGGTTATTCAGGTATACATGACAAGAATTAAAGGTGCTAACTGGGTTTTGCTTGTTTCCTTTTTTCTCTTTCATTTTTTTTAATGTTTTGCATCTAAAGTAAGGTTTTTTTTTCATGGGTGCTTAACGGTTTTAATTTTATAAAACATTGTGCAACCAGATACCTTGGGGAACAGTAATTAAGTGGGATTATGTTTTCATTTCAGTGCATTCTAAATGAGAAGCCTAAATGCTGATTTTTGTCTATCACCAAATGGGGAAAACACACAGCCGTGCTCATTGCTGAAGTATATTCCTTTGCTTACTACGAACAATTTCCTAATGATATTTGCAATTTGCCCTTTGCTTAAGCAGGCCTTCCCCGGGAAATGCAATGAATTCTTTAAAATAATGAAAAAAGTTTACTTTTAATTTTAATACTTGTTCCTAGTAGTCTCTAATCCTCATTCTTCCCACCAAGGGCTGGCCACTACCCCCCAGATAGGCAGAATATTCATTTAACAAATATTTCCTGTGCATCTACTATGGTTCAAGCATTGTTTAAGCCACTGGATGCTATAGTCAATGGAGCATCATTTTCAAGTTGAATTCAAAGTCGTTTCAAAACGAGACTGAGGAGAAGAAGAATTGTGGTTACATCTAAATTATATACTAATTATGAGTTCAGAGAAAGAATGAACCCTACCTTGAGAGTTCTTGTGTGACATCTCTACAACGTAATAGCTAGCCTTGGAATTCACCTGGATTCAAATTCCAGTTCTATCATTTACAAGATTTTGATCTTGAGCAGTGAATTTCCCTTGAAGCTTCTTTCCTCATCTATAAAATGGAAATAATAGTTTCTACCTTAAATGGCTCCTGTAGCATTTCATGAGAGACTGATACTTGAAATATACTCAATAAACGGCAACGATCATCCTCGTCATCACCTCACTCTTAAAGCACCAAGTAAACTGTCCAGCATGCCAAAAATAGCCGCCAACCGGGAGCTGCTGCCCTTCTGCCTACACAATGAGAAGCCTGTGCTGGCAATCGCTGTGGAATAGATCTCTACAAACAGATATGTTAAGATGGTCTCTTTATCTCTGGCACCTTGCAACTAAAAGATCTCAATAAAGCCTTAATTTGGATAAATTCTGTAGACTGTCTAGAAATATTCATTAACTATGGATCTCTCTTATGGATGATTTTTTTTGGAAGTGCAGTTTTATTAATTTCGAGCTCACAAAGCAATCAAACTAAGCTGGGATGATTTCTGTTATAAGTGCTTAGGGAACTCACTTTAATCAATAAATGGAGAGATCTGTAGTTATCCTGTCAATTGCGTCTCTCTTTCTATGGATCCACTTTCACAGTGCTTTTGGTACTTGAAACAAGCTTGTCTTCTCATTTACACCGTTGATTTGCATTATCTATGCAAAGTTTGTTATACAAAGACAAAGTTCTTCCTGCTGCCTATCTGAACTTTAACACATTTTTCTTAATGAAGCTCCAGTCTGGTCTCTGTACTAATAAGAAGACAAGCAAATTCCACAGTGATTTTAGCCAATTAGAATAATTATCTCACGATGGCATGAAATGTTCTTGTTCCTGGCCCCTTGAAAAGAAATATTTCTGTTAGTCTTCGTTTAGGGAGACTTGTACTGAGGGAAGGAATAAAATAAATATCCTTTAGCTGAGCGGTCATTGACTCTCCTAATGGAGTTTGGTGGCTAGACTTTCAGGAAGTTCATAGGTTCAGACAATTCAAGTGGGTCTTTGAAAAATGGGCCAAATGACTGATGTCCAGTGTAGAATGGAAACAATGAATGTGCTAACAACAAATCACTCTTATCTGCTCATTAATGTGGGTCCCCCAAGGACTTCTAATCTCCCATGTTGCCAATGTAGATTGGGTTACTAATTTGGTTGTTACATGAAAGTTCTAAAAAGGCATTTATCCCAATAAGTCTCTTTTTCACAGAGTTTTAAATAAAAGCACACAGACACCAAAAAAAAACACATTTCTCCCCACTCTTCCAAATATGACCATAACCCATATTCCTTAGCCAAGCTTTCTCTCCACACTATGATTATCAAAGGCTTAGGTGATAAAATAACCCCAACTTCAAGACCATTTTATTTTTCTCTGTGTTTCACCCTCGAAGTTTCGTTCTTTCTTAGGAGCAAAAAAGTCTCTATTTGTAGTTTTCAACTTGCAGCATAGGAGTAACCTTAGCGAGAAACAAAATAAGAAAAGTATTTTACTACAGTATAACGTTACGTAGTTTACAAGTGAAATCCCATAAATCATTTCACTTGATATGTTCATTCACAAAGTAACTCCACAATTATTGCATTTCAAGGACTAGTGTGAGGCAGTGGAGATGCCAAAAAGAAAGGCGGTATCTGTTATCCAAGGGTTGACTGTTCACCCTTATGGCAAACAGGATACTTTGATTCTATTCATTTTATAAGTGAAGCAGGTTAAGGGACTTGCCTTAAGTCACACAGCTAGCAAATGCCAGAGTTGGAGGTAAAATTGAGGTCTTTCCTCACTAAGTACCACGTTCATTCTATTCTATGACACCGCCCCTCCCTACTCTCCAGGTGGAGGACTGCCTCTGCCTTTCCCTGATGGAGAACTTTCACATCTAGTCAGCACTAAAACTTCAATGGGAACTTAATAAGGATTCAGCCTAATGGAAGTTTCTTCTGCAAAAGACATGTGTAATGTTAATGCTCTGAATTTATCTCAGGCCCACTGCAGTCTAAGCTGTATGCTACGTGTAAAGTGCTTTGTGTTTCTTCTAAGTTTCTGTATGGTGCAAACTGCAGGAAAACGGTTTAAAATTGGGTTTCTGCCTTAACCATGTGGATGTTAATAGGTAGTGGGTTTTATCTGAATTTCAAACATCTACTTTCTCATCAAATATTTACTCTCACGAGAGTAAATATGACAGCCATCATCATATGCTCGAAAATTATTTCATTTATTTTTAAAGGTGAGGGAAGTGACTTGCTCTTTCATCTGCGCACAAAATGATTGTCCAAGGAAAGATTCGTATCTAATCAAGGGGGTAGAGGAAGCATCTCATTAATTTGAGGAAGGCTAATAGACACAATCTTAATTGTACTGCAAAGAAAATAAAGATAGTGTTACAGGAGCAGGAAAGAAACCACGTGTTCTCTAAGCCAGTCTGTCACAGGAACACAGGAAGCAACAGGAACTTTTAAGGGACAATAATTATCTTCACAAGTCAGGAACTCCCGAAGATACCTAGCCTCTCCTATGGCTTTAGTTGGAATTCCTTTGTGGAAAAATGGCATGCTCATCAACTGTGTAGTTCTCACTTTAAAGACATCCTTATAGTCTTTATTTTCTCGTATACTTTTAAGTGTGGGATAGACTCTTTATGCCTTTCTGACCTTTCTGATTCTTGTCTCTGGGACTTTTTTAGCATCTGGTTCATAGCATCTCCCGTTTTCACTGTAATCTCTCTGATACAGATAAAAACAAAAGAAAGGAAGTAGTGCAGGAAAAGGGTTATCTAAATAGACCTTCAGAACATCTTGATAGTGTGTTGAAATATCTCCTGCCACTGGAGCCAAGTCTAGGTACATGCAGAGGAGCCAGTTACTAACAGCACTGTTTTTTTGTGGGTAGCTACGGGGTTAGAATGGGCAAAGAAAGCAGAAATAGCCAGGCTGACAGTAGGATAGGTAGACAGAAAAAGTCATGCGCTATCCAATATGGCAGCCACTAGCCACACGTGATGGAGTATTTGAAAACTGGTTAGTCCAAAGTGAGATGTACCATAACTGTAAAATAGACACAGAATTTAGTATCAAAAAAAAGAACGCAAATATCTATTAATAATTTTCATATTAATTACATGTTTAAATGATAGATTCATTATGTTGTTAAAGAAAATACCTTATTAAAATTAATTTTACCTGCTTCATTTCCCTTTTTTAACAAGACTATTAGCAAATTTAAATTACATATGTTGCTCACGTTATAATTCTATTGGACACCACTGTTATAGACTAACTTGGCATATCTCTACCCATCCAAAATAACTAATGCATCTGGTGAGTAGAAACTAGACATATTTCTCTGAAAACTTCTTTCTTGACGGAGAGGTCCCAAAGAGCAGATGGCAGGAACAAAGGTTTGATTAGCATCCTTCCATTCGCACTCATCCAATCCTTTTCTTCTTCCCAAGCAGAAACAGCCTTTTAAATGCTCTAAGGAAAGCTGTTGTCAAAATGATTTCCCTTGTCCTGAAAGAACCCGAAAGAATCTCCAAATCTTGAGACAAGCACAACCCTTAGAGAATTTCTAGCTTACCTTTGCAGATCCAAGACATTCCAACAACTACTTGAGCTTGATAATGAAGAGTCAATCTAAAATGAGCTGTTAAAGATTGAAAATGCCATTTCTAGATCAAGGAGTCACATGGTCTAGTCGTATTCTCTGTGTCTCTATGTGGCCATTGCTATTTAACCCTTAGACCTTGTGGGAAAATGGCAGAATAATAATTCTCAAAGCATTTTAACCCTGTAAGGGTAGTTTGGAAAAGAGCTTCTCTCACTTGGATGTCATGCAGAAGGACATTAATGTACTTTCATTAGTAATTATGCTGTAAAATAGCTTTGGCTCTAATTAATGATATTTGAAATGGTCAGTGAAGTAATCTGTAGTTATCAAATTTCCATCAAAGAATAAAACAGATGCATAAATCTAAAAGTTGGAAGGGAAATCAGTTATGGATTTCCTTGGTTATAGGTCACAGAAAAATCTGGCATAGAAAGTTAGAGGGTTTAGAGCAGTGAAACTACTCTGTATGATACTGTAATGTGGATCCATATTGTTATACTTTTGTCCAAACCCACAGAATATACAACACCAGGAGTGAACCCTGATATCAGCTCTGGCCTCTGGGTAATGATGATGTGTCAATGTAGGTTCAGCAGTTGTAACAAATGTACCATTTGGTGGGGGATATTGATAATGGGGGAGGCTGTGCATGTATTGGGTGCCGAGGGCATATGGGAAATCTCTGGGAACCTAAAACTGCTCTATAAATTAAAGTCTAAAAATATATATATACAAAATACATTTAAAATATATAAAAACGTATAATATATATATATATGCACACATACACACTATATATACACCAAAAAAAAGGTTAGAGGCTTAATATATTCCTCACATAACTGGAAATCTGCAAGTGGCCTCTCGATAGCTGTTGCCACTGCTCTGTGCTGCCATTAGGGATCCAGGCTCTTTGTATATATCTGCTCAATGACATTTAGCTTGTAGATGCTCACCCTCATACTTGTTACCTCATGGTCGCGAGATAGCTGCTAAACATCTAGGTATTTCTCCGATCCAGGCAGGAGGAGCATGAAGCAGCAGTTCCTGTTTCAGGAAAGTGAAAGTCTTCCCAGAAACCCTCTGTTCATGTCTCATTGGCCACAGCTATGCCACATGACCAACCAGAGGCAAGTGAGGCTAAAGCAGCAAGTGTTTTTAGCTGGATTTATTGCTATTCTGAACAAAATCAGGACTCTTTTTACTAAGGAAAAGGGGAATGCACTTTGGGTGGGCATTAGCAGTCCCTGCCGCTGAGGCATCTGGAAAGTTTCTCTAGTCACCTTAGACATAATGAAACTCAAACAACTGATAACATTGACCTTTGACAAGTATGAAAAAGCTGAAGAAGAAAAGCATACAAACTTTCAAGAAGCTATCACACTTATAAATCTGGAGACAAATGGGACTGAGAACTGTTTGTTGATCAACCACGTGAAATCTATTTTTGTTGATTATAAAGATGTCTGTGTAGATAATTGGTACAACTATATTTGAATAATAATGAACTCTTCTAGTGATTGTCAGAACATTATTGAGTAAACAGCATTTGACTATAAAAGATCATCTATGAGTTCAATGGTGAGGAAAACAATTTGGAAGACAAGAAACGGGAAAGAACCTATTTTGAGTCCTAGTTCTCTGTGTATATTGTCTTCCAAACGGCACCTCTAACTAATTTAACCATCTTCCCTCAAGCAATATATAAATAATCCCTTCCAGTCTAATGATTAGAAAGGAGTCAGTTGAATCACTGAGGACCACAGATGTCGTCAGCCTACCAAGAGGAAATGGCATCACCTAGCTAGTCATTTATCTTGTGGCTTTATGAGATATGTCCTTAGAAATGGAATGGAATGGAATGGGATAGGATAGGATAGGATAGGATAGAAATGCATCATTGGAGATAAGCGTGGTGTTGTTCAGAGAAACTTCTGTTTCAGTTATACTTCTGTTTCGGTTATATATGTACGTGTGTACTGGGCACAGTGCAAAACAAATTTCTTTCTGTGGGTTGTGGTCAAAAAAGTTTGAAAAGCCACTGTCTTAGCAGTTTCAGAACACCTAAGTGCAGCCATTAGCATAGGTCACCAAAAAGAAAACACGGCCTTAAAAACAGCACAAGAACTCAAAACAAGAAACAAGCCCCCCAAAATTAAAGTCAAATGTAATGTAATGCAACCTCCAGACCTGTGGAGCGCGTAGGAAACCGCAGGAATAGCAATAACGGATAACTATCTGTAAAAAGGGTGCCAAATTTTTATCGTGTTATAAATACCTTAATTCTTGGTGAATTTGAGAAGATATGACACTTGAGGACAAGGGACAAGGATCAGTGACACCCAAGAATGGAACTATATCAATCTGGAAGGACTTTAGAAAAGCAGGAAGACCATGATTCTGACCAGCCACCTGTGAGTGGTGCCACACTAGAGAGAAAGGATCAGCAGTTAAAAAGATTATGCTTGCAAAAGCCCCATGTAATTAGTTGTGTTTATATGCCTAAATTAACAGTTACAACCCTGCGTTGTTATTATTTGCAGGTAATTACTTTTGTTGTTTTCTAAAGTCACAAGTTAAAGAACACTGTCAGTAACTTTTAATGAAAATGTCTGGTACGGTCAACTTGATTTGTTTTCCAGAATTTACCATAAAAATGAATACCCAGTAAACAAGGGCTCCATAACCAGCCCTGGTACTGATAATTTTACAAATGGTACCAAAACAGGAAGTGGCCCTGGACCAGAACTGTACGTGGTTTGCATAAGCCATGTGAGTGTTTCAGAAAGGCTAATGATCTGGAGCCCCAAACGACACTATAAACATTTTCCAGTATTTATTTAGGGGAGAAGCTGAGCCCTGTGAAATTTTCTGCCTCCAAGCTGATATATCCATTCAGCAAACACAAAGCCGCGCCCTTGACCCACACCCTGGAAGGCAGTTTAGCCCACCAAAGCCCTGCCCTTGTCTCAAGCAGCTTCTAACCTATGGAGTGTTCTCCCAGAGAAGAATTCTATAAAATACAGTCATCTCCATCTCATCACGTTTCCAGTGATTATTAACTTCCTCTTCTTGTTGGACCCCAGACTCCCAGCCCAGCCTTCTCCTTGATCTCTCTGTAAACATCACCACCACTTGGGTAATGGTCCACATTCTGGGTTTGTGTGAGACAATAAGGTCACTGATGGGGGAAGAAGTGATTCTACCACTCTTTCTGTGTGTTTAGCCACTCAACCTCCACCACCGCCACGTGTACCTCAGTCATTTCTTCAAGCAACTGCTCCTCCTCCCCTCCAGGTTAACTTGGATCAAGCTGCTAATCAGATACTCTAAGCTCCCACCACAGAAGGGACCAACGACAGTCGAGGTCTATCACTGAGATTGTTTGAACTGAAGGCTCTTGAGTCAAGAGGTAGATAGATGTAAATTGGAGACGATTGGTGACTATCTTCTCTAATATGAGCACGGAAACCTGTCTGAAGTAGAAGAGAATACAGACAACTCAGAGCCAAAAGAGAAAGAAAGAGTGGGCTGATGACCTTATATGGGTCTCTGAAGAAAGTTGTTCCTGGAACCAGACTTCCCACTACATGAACCGAAACATTCTCTTTTGCTTGAACTAGATAGTGCCGGGTTTCTGTCACTTACTACCAACTGAATTCTGATTGATGCTACAAGTACATTTCTTCATGCTTAAGCTTATTGTTTACTCTGACAGACATATCCATACCACCTGCTTAACTCCTCTCAGCTAAGATTCAGTTACCATGGTTCCTCCTCTAGAAAGCCTTCCTTGACTTTCCAGGGCAAGACAAGCCTGTTCGCCTCTGTTTTCCCAGAGTGCTTTATGCCTGCCTCTTTTACAGCACTTCTCTCACTGCTGATCTCTGCCATTAGACCTCTAGAGTCTAGAGGACAGGAGACTGGACTGTCCCTCATCTTTACATGGCTAGGTTCAGAGCAGTGCCTGACACTGAGAGGTAGGGTAGACAATCAATAGAAGTCTGCCGGATAATGTCTGTTAAATGAAAGCTAAGAAATGGGCATTATGAAATGTTCAGAGAAAGAAACAACTCTCTGTAGGATCACCACTAACTATCATCTGATTTTAAAATGATAGATTAAACACCAACATCTCCCTGATGAACTCTACAAGTTATGGACCAGTTTTATTTCCACCTTTGTGGGCTGTGGAGTACAAGGAAACCTCATTTTATAGCTAATTGATTAATTAATGTATTCATTTGTTCAACAAATATATACTGAGTACCTAAGATTAAACGCCATAAACTCAAAAGGCAGACTGTCGTTGTTTATGTCAGCCATGCAAAAATTGGGCTTAGTTCAAAATACCACTGGATAAAGGCAATTGGGTTTAGAAAATGTGATATATGCAGACTAACATTTCTATTCTCTTTCTTTTATGCTTTTAGGTTTTCCAACTCTGTTTAGAATTTCCAATACTGTGAAAACTATACATAAATATATTCTCTAGGGTCTTTTGCAGAATCAGAAGCCAAGAGGTAGGCAAATTAAGAAAAAGAAGTTGCATCAGTAAATGCTGACAAAATCATTATGATTTACAACCTGTGCAATCTTTGGTGAACCCTAAGACTTTTAACCCACAAGCACAGTTGGCATTTTTTGATGCTTCTATTTCAGGACAAGAGCAGAAGTCTGAAAAGTATCTTCATAAAACTGTCTATAAACCAGTCACCTCCAGGATTTCACTACGCTGATCGCATGTAACCAGATTTATCTACTTATCAGCCCACTCATCATTATCTATCACTCTATGTAGGTGAAGAGTGAAATGAATCTGGACTATCTCATCAGGGCAGAGGTGTCTGTCTTAGTGGGGAGAGAAACTCTAGAGGGCCAGCCTAGAGTGTCATTTTATTAAGTGATGGACCAACAAACATTTCTGGAGATTGCAGAGTGACAGTCAACACAACATAAGTACAGATCATAACATCTCCTAAGGATCACTGTGTCTTTAGCTGGAGGACAATTGGTTAGCAACATTAACCTAAGTTTTATAAATGCAACTATAGGTAAAGAAAAACCTTCCAAGAGCTATCCAGGAGAATCATAATCACGTAGTTGTACAAAATTCTATTTTCATACGAAAACAATAATAATCCTGTGGACCAGTAGATCAAGTTTGGAATGATTTCTCAATAGAGCAGTTGTAATTCTGTTGTTATGTATGCCAGCAGTTCTCGAAGTGTGGTTTGATGAACTCTGGAGTCCCCAGGCTTTTAGAGGAATCAGAGTTCTCCTCTTTTCCCTATACACATGTATGTGAGGCCACACAGACTGAACTCAAAAGCAGACATGAGAAGCCAGCTGTTTTCTCTTAGGCCAGACATTAAAGAGATGTGTAAAAATGTGAAACAAGACCAGTCTTCTCATTAATTTTGCATTGTTTTGGAAAGTATCATTATTTTTCATACAACAGATGCTTTATTAAAATGTAATGGATTTATGATGTTATTTTTGAATGAATTTAAAAACAAATATTTTTAAATGTCCCATTTCTAACTTCTAATAGAGTAAATAGAAATATCACAGATAGAAGACAAATAAACGAAAGCACTTTGGGGTCCTTAGGAATTTTTTAGAGGGTCAAGGGGTTCTGACACCAAAAATCTGAGGACCACTGATGTGTGCATTCCAGATAAATTTTTCAGTATTGTTCCACATACTCTGAAGTTTCTTGAGCCCATTTTCTTTCTTCGTGATTTTATGTTTCATCAGTTCTCTGAGTAGTAAACCTACATAGGAATCTTACTAACGCAGCAAATTAAGTCACAACAAATGGGCAATGGTTAAAAACCTACTCCGTGCAAAGTGTTCCATAGGTACACAAAGACCAAGATAGCTGTCCCTTGTGCCAATTTTTCCCTGGAGATATTTGGGCTATAGCAAGGCTACAGTATATAATGCATAAAATACTTTCATCAGTGTGGATCATAAAGGTGAAGGGTTTGTCCCTGAATACATCCGAGAGAAATGCCAGACTTTTCTAGGACAATTGACTCTTTCATTGAACGCAAGAACTTATTTCTTTCCAGAGTTTTGTAAAGTGTGTGGCTGTCAGTTCTTGACCATGGCGACCAATGTTCTTTTGGATCATAACAGGACAAGTTAAAATACCGATTTCTAGTTTCAAATAATGTTGGCCCACTTCACACAGACTTGGCCATAGCAAATGGCTTGTGACACAGCTCCTATTGCACATTATGCTTAAATATAAGAGTGACCAGTTGTCTTACTTCAAGGGTATTAGGAAGATCAGAAAGTAGCTATGCATAAAACAAACCGGAAATACAAGGAATACTCTCTGGGAACGAAATTTCATCACTGGGTCTTTAAATCATGTTGTCAAAGGTCTGCAGGATTATCTCCCAATCAGGTCTGGTTTAGAGGATTTCAAATAATCCAAATAAAACAGTCTGTATTTGCCCATCTGTTACCGTGACAGCAAAAGTATTGCATTAAGGTGACAACCTACCCAAAAAACCTTTGTACCAATTTACTCTATGAGTCTCTTTAAATGTATAAAGAGATGGTTGATCATTTTATAAGCAAATTATGGGCAATTAGTATGTTCTCACCAGTTACGTGTGACTGCAATTTTGTTTTACATTATTAGAGAAAGAAGTTCTGCGCATGCTTCTTTATGGATTTGTGTTTCGTTTTATTAAAAGAATGGTGTCTCAATGTTTTCTGGAGACTGCACCGTGCTCTAGGATAATTACACCATTGAAATCATTTCAGATCATTTGTTTTGGATGCAACTAGGAAAAAGCAGTATCTTATGCCTCTTGACTTTCATGCAAAAGCGAATTATTGTTCATTAAATGTAACTATTTGGTAAGCATAACTCATTCAGTGATAAACACTTTCAAAATATTAGGTGCCATACTTGGCTTTGTGGTAAAAATTTGTTGGTAACTACTTTGTTCATTATCGGAATTTGAATACCACCACAGTTAAGGTGGAAAGAAATTACGGTCAGACAATAAGCCCTGTTCACATCTTCTAGACAAGGCGACTCTTGTTATTTAAGGTGGTTTTAAATAGAAATAGTCTGCAATTTGGGGAATACGGGAGGAAATTCACTTGAATCCCCTTCTTCCTCCTCTTTTTTTCCTCCTCTTCCTCTTGGTTTCCTCCTTCTTCTCCTTCTCCCTGTCTTCTTTTCTCTTCTCTTATGTGCAGCATTAAATAACATTGATGAGTGCCCTTTGTTTGATTATAAAACCTACAAGCTATTCCATGTGCTCATCTGGTTGGAAATTGGTCCCTGTGCCACATTTACTGTGGAAGGATAAACTCTTAGAGTTTAATTAGGCTTATTCTTGGCCAAAGATTGGCACATAAGCAAAAATCACTTATTATGTTCAACAAAATATTTATTGCAACGCTTGGAAATTAGCGTAACATTATAAATCTCTCACGTCCTTGATGGCTGGTGCCACGAAAGACTTATGCTAAGGTGGTTTTCAGCTCTGGAATATTACCAACAGAAGGCGGGATTATGCCTGGCTGAGCCAATCAGGACGGCACAAACGTTCCATTGTTTGAGAGCTTTGCCTCAAGACTCAAAATGCTGAGATTTCTCTCTCATATTTCTAAAAGCTCCCATACACACTTTCATAGGCAAAAGTCAGCAGAGCTCTTTGAACTATCCATGTGGAGGCAAGTGAAAGCATGGGCTTAAATCAGAAAAAATAAAAGTCATGTCAAAAGTCAATGAAGTAACCTGCCTTCCACTTACTGGTTACATTGTCATTATAGATGTAGGTTTGGCGCTCCAATCACTTTCAAAGGAAACTTTCCCATAACGTATAGCTCAGGTTTATTTTTCTAAAACTTTTTCACAAAAAGAATTGAAACGATTTCCTAAAGAGTTCGGAACAAAAATCATTTTAGGTCCTGAGCTATCTGGACATAATACACCAAAATAGTTTACTTTCCAAATTATTTGAATGAGGGATTCAATTCTTTGTTTGCTTATGTAGGAACATCCCTGAAATGTTCATTTTTAAAGTAATCAGCAACGTCAACATCATAAGTAAGCTATGGAGAAAAATTCAGCCCTGTATCAATCAACCAAACATTAAATATTTACTTAAGCAACTACTATGTGACCTTCGTGGTATTAAATGGTCAATATAATACAATATATTCAGCTCTTCCCCACAGGAATTCATCACTTCTTTGTTAAAAATCACTGTTGAATTTTTCAAATAAATAAATCTTTAAATTAAAAACTTACTTATTAGTCATAAAATGATAAAAATCTTAGAGCTGAAATGGACCTTAAATGTCATGCCGTTTACACTTTAAACAGGATAAAGTTACCTAATTATTTTCACAGATGACTATACCAGACTTTCGTAAACACCATGTTGCAATTATAAAATCAATTATAACTGACCTGTGCAAATATCTCACAAGTGAGTTTCTTCGAGGATTCAGAACAAAGCATACAGTCCTTGAATTCCATATTTTTAAATTTGCACATAAACTCATTAGCCAGGAAGCGCGTATTGAATTACTCATATTGGATTTTCTTGGCAACAGTGCTCACCGTTTCTGAGCAGCACCCTGCCAAGTCTCCAACTCCCACCTGGTGTTGTTCCTCAGAAACCCGTCATATCTTTCCATCAGTTGACTAAACAAGAAACCAACTAAAATCAGTTTTGTTAATCAGGTAAGTAACTTGGAACATTTAAGAGATAGGTTACTGCATATTTAATTATTATTATAAATTAAACTAAAGTACGATTACGATATTTACAGAAAGTCACAGAAATAGGTTACAGAGAGAATATTTATTTCTGGGCATTGCTTCAGAGTTCATATCACAGTAATTTCTTTTACCTATAGGCAGTATTTATTTTAAAAACCTCAGTGCTTGGAAGTTGCAAAAAAAATTAATGGCACTGTTTTGTCTCAATTTGACTAAATTCTGCATAAAAAAGAGAGAGAATTTTGAAAAATTATAGACTTTTCTTTAATTACACGGTGCCAAGTGACTGAATTCATTGAACTTTTCAATTAGTTATTTGAGTAGCATTTAGACATGTGTGCGTTTCACAGGGAATGTGTAATGCATATTAAAGATTATAATTAATCATTCCACATTTGAGATCAAGGCCATTTGTGTTCATAACTTTTCTTCTGCCTTCCAGGAAGAACAAGTTGAGGTTAAAATAGAGTGTGAAAACAGATGATAATGTTGTGTGAGGAGGAGCAGATCAACAGTCCTGGGTAAATTTGATGGCTGAAAATATTCAACAAACACAAAGGTAATATTAAACAGTCTGTAGGTATCTAATCCTGAACATTCTGAGGATTTTCAAGTCCTATAACTTTGCTCGTCCCGTTTCCTCTGTTTAGAATTCTCTTTCCTGCCTGGTGAGCTCCCTACTCTTCCTTCAAAGGCAGCGCAAATATTGCTCCTGTAAAGTATCCTTGGATTCACCCAAGTCAGTATTAATTACAAACTCCTCTGAGCGCACGTACTTACTACAGTCCTTACCACATTGTTCCATAATTATTTGCGCATTGCCCTCCCTCGTTCCACATTATGATCTTTTATTCATCTTTGTGTACTTGAGTACCCAATACTGTTCCTGTGTGAGAGAACAGCTCCTGAAACCTCTACAAGACTGGTTCTCAAACTGTGGTCCTGGGACCAGCAGCTTCACCTCATTCATCTGATGTCACCTGGGAATTTACTAGAAATGTACATTTGCAGGCTCTACCAGGAGCCTTCTCGAATCAGTAATTCTGGTGCAGGGTGGGGAAGGGGTGGGCAAGGGACAGCAATGTGGGCTTAACAAGCCCTCCAGGTGATTCCAAAGCACACCAGATTTGGGGCTTTATCCCTGACAGGAAAATCCCAAGGTGGGGAAATGTAGCTGATGACAGGACCCTGTGCCCTTTCCCCTGACTTTGAACTTGTCCTTGCGACTCCATCACTCTGACCCCACTACAGCCAGACTCATTTCCCTTTCAAACTCTAACCAGTGGCAAACGAGGAGGCTGGGTATTTCTTCATTTCCATTAGTTTAGCCAACGAAGGCTATGGTAAATTTACAGACTTCTGTAAATTAAAGAAAAACAAAGGTTTAAAAATGAAGAAAGAATAGGGAACAAAGTACAGTGAAATTTGCAGAGCAACTGATTATCCTGTAATTAACTTTAACCACAAACAGGTACTGTCCTACTCCACATCCTGTCTGAAAACAGGACCAGTTCTGATCTCCTGGAACATCATTACGGCGCGATATATCCACGGGCTAGATAATGTTCCTCGATAACTTTATAAAGCAAACCCAACTGGACGACGTAGAAATTAGCCCTGAGGGTGCAGAAGTCAGGGGGCTTGACTGCCCAGCTCAGAGACTTTGAGCAGATTATCAAAATTTTCCAGCCTCTCTTTTTCGTCCCCATAAAATGGAGATAATACCTTTTAACACGTGGTTATCCAAGAGCAAAATAAGATCACCTATAGGAAGGCAGTTCATAAGCTGTAAAGCATGAAAGCATCATATATACAATGTCTACATATGATATTAGTAACTATCTTTTTAGTTATACTAATAGTAAGGCTTGCTTACTGTTACATCACGAGTGTTAATTTTATTTTCAAAGATTAATTAACAAAGTTTATAAAAATAGTAATAGATTTCAATTTCAGATGAATTTTTACTTTCATAACATGTATTGTGTTTTCCCCGCTTTAAAATGACATCTCTAGGGGCTGGCCCCATGGCCAAGTGGTTGAGTTCAGATACTCTGCTTCAGTGGCCTAGGGCTTTGCCGGTTCGGATCCTGGGCACGGACCTAGCACCACTCATCAAGCCCTGTTGAGGCGGCATCCCACACAGCAGAACCAGAAGGACCTGCAACTAGAATAGACAACTATGTGCTGGTGGGCTTTGGGGAGAAGAAGAGGAAGAAAAAAAGAAGATTGGCAACAGATGTTAGCTCAGGTGCCAATCTTTAAAAGGAAAAAAAAAAGATATGTCTATTTTGGAGAAATTTTGGAAAAATAGGGAAAAGCAAAAAAAAGAAAGAAAAAATCACTTGTGATAGCTTAACCAGAAATAAATCATATTTTTCTGTAAATTTTTGGGATAAAATTATAATCACATAGGAAATAGTGTATTGTAATCTGCTCTATTCACTCAGCAGCACATTGTGAATCTTTTTTGAATTTGGAAATATCCTCCAACAAAATTATTTCTGCTAGCTGCATAGTCATCCGTTGTGACCCCAGATCTTTCACCAGTATTCTTTGTGAGTATACCAGACATTTAGATGGCTTCTAGGGCTTTGCAATTATAAATGTAAGTTTTGTGTATTTATTCTTTTACCATCTCTGTTTCCTAAAAATAAGTTCTTAGAAGCAGAATTGCTAGGTTTGTGTTTATGAACACTTTTAAGACTTTTGAATCTTAGTGACAACCTGCGTTACCAAAAAGTTGTATAAATTTACACTTCCATCAGCAACAAATAAAATGCTTGATTTCTCGCATCATTATCAATATAATGTTATTGTTTCTTTAAGCTTTGCCAATTTTGTACAAGTAAGATGCTATCACATTTTTGTTTCAATTTACATTCATTTGCTTACTACAGAAGTGGATATAACTAAATTATTGAATGTATTTTAGAGTTATAATACACCTCCAAAGAAGACTATTAAAGGCTTAAAGTAGGAAAATTGTAATTTCACTTATCAGAAAGATGCATAGAAATAACGTATTATCATTAAAGTCAGAAAATAATTTAGATCTTATAACAGTGGATTGTAAATAGTTAAATGTCTATTACAGATATGTATACGTAAATGTGAATATAGATTACATAGATGGAGGTGGAGATAGAGATGTGTATAGGTGAAATGCAAATTGCTATAGAAGGGATTGTGTGTAAAGGTCGTCTTTCATTACCTTCATACAAGTCCAAATTCATCTTTAGGCTCCTGCGTTCTTTTAAAGTCCTATTGCAGGTCATTTTATTAGGGTTTTGCTGACCTATAACAGGTATCTTTGATGCTAGTCTCATAAATACCCCTAAAGTATGCTAATATCAGAGGAGGAACACTACTGAGAGAATATGTTAATCGTAAACAGTAATGGTAACATTATTGCTTTCAAACTATTGTCATTAGTGTGATAATCTTAATTTGGGGTATTACGTGTGTTCATTCTTGTCCAGGTGGATTACGTTTTACATGTGGCTAAAACAATGAATCCTCGTAATTTTCACTGCATTTCTTGAAACGTGCACACCTACGTCTCTTCTGCTCCCTTCAAAAACTGCCAGAGTTTCCTGTTCCCACTGCTAAAGGTGCTTAGCACCATTTGTAGGAGTTCTCCTTTGCAATCCACTGCCCTAATTGTTAAATAAGAACTTGCCTCTTTCTAACTATGGTCCAAGTTAATCCTAAGAAGAAAGCTCCTTATTTTCTCTAGGATGAAGACGGCCCACCATTACCATTTTAATGAGCATTTACCAACCCCTTCGTTGTCATTCTTAGTTTTCAAGTATAAAAAACAGAGGTTGATCATATATCCAATAAAAATGTTCCCTATTTGTAAGTTTTTTAATAGGGTCACCAAAAAAGTGAGAAACAAGTTTCCCTGAAGAAGATTAGCCATCATATATGGCATAGCAATGGACTGGGAAGTTAGAATGATTGAGCGAGAAAGCTCTGTGAGGTTAAGGTTGAGAAAGAAAACCTAGAAAGTAAAAGAAGAAAAGAAAGAAGTTTGTTGAGGGTCTATTATGTGCTATGTAAATGTGCCTGGGGTTTTATATAAACTGACTGGTATTTCGATGTTAGTTCTCTAGATATCATAACATGAGTTATACAATATGTATACACATAATACATACCCGAGAGTTATTTCTCCATAGGAGGATTACAGGGCTTTTTAGCTTTCCTTTAATGCATCTGTAGTCTCTAATTTTTATACTATAAACTTGTAAGAATATATTTTTAAATATTTCATTTTAACCACATCTTAGAAAGTTAAGATGTGTGTTTGGTACAGGGCCCCATGGTTATGAGCATCACTGGAGCTGTACAAACAGGGACCATTTTCCATGCAGATGCACAATCCACATGCAGCAATGAGGGATTTCTAGCTCTTCCGTGTTTCCAATTCTCCATGGCCTGACATCAGAGAACTTCTTATCTCTTCGCCCACATAACTGTCCGCCACTTTGGTGTTGTCAAGTTGACAAATCATGGCCAACACTAACTGCCCAGAGCCACCATCTTTTCCTAGAACTCCTATCTTTATCTTCTCTCTAAAAGTAGAGTTCTTTCTCTTGACTTAGTTTGCTGCTTACATTGGCTACTACTTCCTTCCCTCACCCAACTACATGCCCCTCCCTCTTCCTTACCTTCAACTGCTTTTATGTCCTCCTTCTCTTCTTGTCTTCAACTCTTTCGTTTCTGGTATATTTTGAAAGTCAGGGGGACCTGGAAATTATCATTGGGACATAGTAATACTTTTTCTTCTCACTAAACTTTAGAAATGATGTGAACAAAATGGGACTAGCAAGAGAGAGTCCACTTGTGGCACTCTTTGTCTTCAATCAAAATGTAGCTCCCTCTTGGGGCCGGCCTGGTGGCCTAGTGGTTAAGTTTGGCATGCTCCACTTCAGTGGCCTGGGTTTGGTTCCCAGACATGGACCTACACCGCTCATCAGCAACCAAGCTGTGGTGGCAACCCTCATGCAAAATGGAGGAAGATTGGCGACAGATGTTAGCTAAGGGTGAGTCTACCTTTGGCCCCATGCTTCCCAGCCAAAAGGCAAGGGACTTGAAAAAAGTCCAGGTTTAAGAGCCAAGTCAAGTCATTCCTGCGAGCCAGGAAACTTCAACTCTGAAGAGCACTGTGTGAATTAAAATAATTCACTCAACAAAGGACGTTTCTAGAAATTTTACGAAAGTGTCTTATTTTATCTCTAATTTGCAGTGAACTTAAAGGTCGGTATTTCAGCAAGGACACAGGAAGAGAAACTAGCTTGGAAAAGTTCTGCTCTATAAATATCATAACTCATTACTTTTAATACTAAATCTATGGTAAATTATAATAACATTAGGGCCCACTCCTCCAGATAGAGCTGAAGTATAGAAATATCTCAACTCCTGATTCTACTAACACAAGCTTGGGCCGCAAATTTCTTCAATGCTGCATGACAAAATTTTTTTTTTTTTAAATATTGGCACCCCAGCTAACATCTGTTGCCAATTTTCTCTCTTTTTTTTATCTCCTTCTTCTTCCCAAAGCCCTGCAGTACATAGTTGTATATCTAGTTGCAGATACTTCTGGTTGTGCCATGTGGGGCGCCACCTCAGCATGTCCTGATGAGCAGTGTCACTTGTGCACCCATGATCCAAACCGAGGAAACCCCAGGCTGCCGAAGCAGAGCACGCAAACTTAACCACTCAGCCATGGGGCCGGCCCCTACATGACAAAATTTTAAGCATTTTTTTAAATTTATTAAAATTTTCTTAGATGAGTCTTTTTGGGCCCTTGGTGCTCCTGTATGGGTGGATGCCTAAGCTGATATGCGCACAAATGAAGTTCACTGAGGACATCGCCTGTCAAATCATATCAACTAACAGGTGCATCTGTTAGCTGATGAATTCACATGAGAACCTTATTGCTCAACCACACACCCCTGCATCTTCCTTAAGACAGGTTTGGCTTTAATTGGATTGTACCCTGTATAAAGGCATATCAACTCTCCACATTTACTTGGAGTTACTAAAAGGCTATTATGATTAAGAAATTCTAATTGTGATTTAACTACTGGAGGAGGCTTCATAATGGTAATCTACATTATCCATTGGCTGTCCCACTGTCCTCAGGAAGGGCTTTTTCTTTCAGTTGTATTCTGGCTGAATTCTGTCTCACAGGAAGCAGAAGTCTTATGCAAGGTAACCAGTTCTTTGTGCACTAAACCTGCTGCCTCGGCTTCCTGCAAGGACAGCTGGTATTCAGAGAACTGCCTGGGAATGTGTTCCATTCCAAAGGCAGTTTTAAATTTCAGGGTCTTACTTCCTGAATTCAGGATGTGTCAGGATTCTCATGCTGTTTGGTCCACGAATATGGGTGCTAACGATTAAAAAGCAAAGTTGTGATGCCTATAGTATTTCACTGTATATATAAACATATACATACTATATATATACACACTGTATAAATATATAGACAGCTGTATAACTCTAATCAGAATTATAGACATTTTAGAAATGGAAAAAATCCCAGATATTGTCTAGACTGCTCCTCTCATTTGCAGATGATAAATCCACAAAGTACAAAGACTCAGACTGATTCAGGTTCACACGATAAATTAAGGAAATAGCTCCTTAGGTCTGTATCAAGAAAGTGAACTTTTAAAAGGTAAATGGTATAGAAAATGCTCTCCCCCAAAGTGGCCCTATTAGAGAGATGTGTTTTGTAACTGCTTTGATGAAAATTAGGAAATTGCCAAAAGAAGAAAACTAGAATAGACTTCTCTGCAATAGACTTTTACTCCTCTGCCTCTTTTTTTCTGTTCTATTGAAATCTAATTAATGTTTTTGAACTTTTTGTTGTGTAAAGTTTTAAATGTATGCAAAATTGAGAGAGAATAATAAAATGAACCTATGTATACATCAAGTGGCATCATTTATCATCAATTCCTGACCGATCTTGTTGAATCTACATGCTCCACTTCCACCTCATTATTTCTGAAGTGAATATCAGACATTATGTCATTTCATCTGTAAACATTTCAGAGTGTATCTCCAAAAGATAAGGACTCTTTTTTTCAAAGCATAGCCACAATATCATGATCACTCAAAAAAATTTAACAACAATTCCTTAATATAAAAAGTGGTGTAAACTTTACATAAATTATCCTTTGCCTTAGAACTATTCCACGCTACTACAATTTGATAAATACCGCTTCATTGATTTATTTATCAAACAAATACTTACTGAGCATTCATATAAACAACCACAAGGATTTTGTTCGTATGACAGACTGGGGAGGAAGGCCAGATTCTTACGTCTTAGAGATAATAGAGAATCGAAGGAGGAGAAAGAATTCTGGGACCACACAGAGCTGAGTCTCACTCCATACCAGATGTGTCAACACGAGCAAATTTCTTAATCGTCAAAGCCTCAGTTTGATTACCTGTAAAATGGGGATAATGATGCCCATCTCGAAGCGTTACTAGAAGGGCTAAATACGACGAGATTCATAAAGTGACAGAGCATGGGCAAGTCAACACTCCAAAACTAGTAGCTATTTTTCTCTCAGATTTATTTAGTGATGTGTAAGTACTGAGTTAATAAAATTTGCTTTAATTAACCAATGGGATATGTAAATCTACTTTGAGGCTCGTTATTCTCTTTCTGAGCTGTGCAAACAACGCTTTAAAAAAAAAGGAGTCTATTTCTCACTTATAAAAACGGAAAGCCAAAGATTCCTAAGAATTATCAGAGATTTGTTAAGTGTTGTCAGTTCAACAAATAATATTTGATGAATTAATGAGTGAACAAATAAACGAGGAAAATTGGAGAGTCTCCTCTCTTTCCCCCAAATCTTTAAGAAACAGAAAAAATTCTTACCCACATTTAAGCGTAGTGATACCAAAAGGATTAATAACTATTTCTTTCCAGCTTTTTACTACGCAACTTTCCAATGCATGTTCCTGTTATTAAGGGGAAAGCTTTTATCCGAGGTAATTCCTGGAGGTAAGCTATTGTTTGGTGGTTAAATACTCGAACATTGCCCAACTTGCTTTTGCCTTTGATGAAGATGTAATTCTAGTTCCTAATTCAGCGTTCATGTAGCACTAATTGTTAATAAACCCTTTAACATTCACTGTTCAGACAGTCATTTTATTAGACTTTTCTCACTACACCCCTCTGGGGTAAGTCACTATTATTATCTTCTTTTTATAGATGAAGAAACTGAGGCAGAGCACGTTTAAATAATTCATTTCAGGTAAGGCGATGAGTCACGGGGAAGAAGGGCCTAGAACCCGCAAGTCTGGGCAGACCCTGCTGAGGTCAGCCCTGAAACACACTGGGCTGCACCACAAGGTGTTACAGCTCTCAACCGGGCCAGTCACCACCGTCTCTGGACACGCCTCTCCCACCAGCTTTGAGGCACTTGAATCAAATTCATCTTTGCAGCCCCCATTGCTAACACTCTAGGTACAGAACAAGCGCTTAATCAATGTGAGTGAAACGTTGGCTGAATGACTGAGATCTGGTGCCCATTTACTTCAAAGAACTGATTCTGCCCCAAAGTCATAAGGGGCGAGAGGATCTGAAAATTTTCTTAATGAAAGTCCGGGTGCACGCCCCCCCCCCCCCCCAGCCCTTTCCCTGTTTGCAGTTTGGATCCCATTCTTTCCTGCCTTCTCAGGAAGTGCTCATTATTGATTATCTCTTCTCTGCCCTCTAGAGCCCTCCCCTCTCCCTCTGTCTGCTGCATTAGCATTTCCACACGGCCAAGTCTCTTCCTCAGCTCTCTATTCGATGCCTAAACAGAACTGTGTTTCCCTTCCACATTTCCTCTGGAGCCTACTCTATTTCTTTCTTTCCCTGCCGCCTCCATTTTCTGACCTCCCACCCATTCCTCAACGCATTCCAAGCCAGCTCCCATTCTCAGTCCTCCCCTGAAACGTCCCTCAATAAAGTTACGAACGTGAATCCCACGCTACAAATCCCTTGGACTCTGTTCAGTCCTCATCTTGTTTCTCAGCAGCATTCGACAGAGTGACTCCACCTCTCTTGGCTTTTCTCCTCTCTGCTGGCATCTTGCTGCTCTCCCCAGACAGTTTGTCCCACTCTACTGCATGATTAAATGGTAGAGATTCTGGAAGGTTCAGCTGAAGGCCCTTTTCCTTCTCATCCTCAGCTCTTTTCCTAAGCAAGCTCACCTCTACCAGTGGGTTGTTTACCAGGCGACTTATCAATGGATCAGGGACTTCCAAAATTACCTCTCCAGCCCAGACCTCTTCTCTAAGTTCTGGACTCCTACATCAAACTGCCTGTTACAGCCCTCAACATTAGTGTTTCCAAGATCTTCCCCCAAAATGTCAAACTGTCCTCCCCAGACACAGTTTTCTTCCCTGTTTCAGTGAATAGCAAAACACTCCACCCAGTTGCTGAAGCCGGAAACCTAGGAGCCATCTTTGACACCTGACTCCCCTTCCACCCATATGGAATCCTTCACCAAGCCCCGGCAATATTACTGCCTACAAATCCTTCAGGTGCATCCACTTCTCTTGACACCCATCCCCTGGCCTAACTGTTCTCTCCACGTTTTTCTTGTTCAGCTTTCCCCACTCCAATTCATGCTTCTCACTGAAAACCACAGCCCTGATCTTATAACACCTACAGCCTCCTTAAACTCCCAATGTCTTCTGGTGCTCTGAGCCTAAAGACCCAAATCTTCAGAACGGCCTTCAGGATTGGCCTCTATATCCACCAGCAGCTTCATTCTGCACCACCTTCCCCCCATTCTGCCTTCTAGTCCTCTGACCTTCCTTGGGGGTCTTGCCTGCACAATGTTTCCTTAACGTCAGAACATTGCCTGCACTGTCTCCCTTCTAAAGACCATCCCTAACTGCCACCTTCCTTCAGTGAATAGTCATGCACCGCATACCGATGTTTCAGTCAACGACAGACCACATATGTGACAATGGTCCCATAAGATTAGTACCATATAGCCCAGGAGTGTAGTAGACTATATCAGCTAGGTTTTTGTAAGTACACTCTGTGATGTTCCAACACTGACAAAATCACCTAATGACGCATTTCTCAGAACGTGTCCCCGTCATTAAGCAACAGCATGACTATACTTCCAATCAAATCACTGCTCAGGTGTCATTTCCTCAAGGAAGCCTCATATGATATGATCTCCTAGACAAAATCTAGTGCCCTTGTTATGACTTCTATAGCACCCTGATGATAGAACTTGCCTCCCATATCTAGCAAAATTATAACTTTATGTTTCTTCGTGTGGTTATTGGATTAAGGCCCAGCTTCCTTACAAAACCACAAGTTCCTTGAGGGTAGGCATTTTTCCATTGTTTCCATATGCCCAGCATCCAGCACAGTGCCAGCCACGTCCTAATCAGTCTACAATGATTTGATATATGAACACATGTGTGTGTTATGCAGTCCTGGAAGGGGATTGCCAGCACACTCAAGCTGGGCAACTCAAGGCAGGTTAACAAAGGGAGTTTTTACAAAGCTCTGGGCTGGTTAGGGGAAACTAAGAAAGGGGGTGCAGCACCCCAGACCTAGCAACAGCAGGGAGCCCTTTCTGCCTTTTTCCCTGAGGGGCGGGAGAAGGGAGAGGTACCAGGTGCTGGAGAGGCCTCCAACCATCCAAGAGGGCCTTCTACCAACGTCTGTGCCCATGACCCAGCAGTAAGGGAGCTGGGGAATGAATAGTCCAATCTCACTCTGCCCTCCTCTGCTAGGGCCTCCCACTTGCCAAATCTAACGCAAAGCCAGAGGGCAAAGGAGCCCTTAATTCTGTCCATCAAGGTCCGCCTGGCAGAGCAGAGCAGGGTAGAGAGTAGACTCGGAAGGGGAAGTGGACAATACTCAGCACAGCATTTCACCCAAGGCCCCACCAGAATCTGGTTTACGCCATGCACAAATGCCCATGTAATCCATTCATTCATGCAGGAGGTGTTCACTGAGCACCTCCTGGTGCAACGTATTGTAGTAGGCACTGAGGAGGCTGTGGTGGAATTTCAGTTAAGCTCATCCAGAATTTATTCCTAGGTTACAAGTCGTAGAGCCCTGGACTACAGGCTGATCCCCGCCCTGCAGGCGCTTATCCAGTTAGAGTGACTAACCAGATAATGGATCACTAAAACCCCGAATGGACCACTGGGGTTGAAGGGAGCCAATAAACCCATATCTCTCTCCCCCTTCCAGTTCCAAACCACATGAAGAATATACACCTGCATCAGATAGATGAGGGTCAATATACCATCTCTGTCTCTGGTCTAGCTGGATTGCAGGATACTACATTACGTACGTTCAGATACCAGAGAGAGCGAAGCGAACGCAAGCATTTGATCAAGGATCAAAATGAGGGACATGGTTGTGAGCTGCAACAGGCAGTCAGAGCCCGGCAGGCTTCCACCACTTTCAACCCTTGGGTGCTTTGAATGAGGGTGAGAACAATGAGGCACAGAATACTGCTTTAAGGAATACAAACAAAAATGCAACTTTAATGCAACATTGTATTAGTTAACAAATAGATTGTGTTCATTCTAAAAAACAATTACTATCAACCTAACACCAAAATGTTTTATCTCCTTAAATTTTTTAGGCATATCAAATGTACAAAAATATGATAAATATCTTTATGTTATTTTTATGTTAGATAAGCATGCATTACACAGATATATGTGATATTTACGTATGTGAACACATATGAAATTCAATGTGAACATATTTCAGTTGGCTTTTTCATGAATGGTTTGAAAATTATAATAGGCAAGAATGGCAATCACGTATCATTCAATTATTTGCCTTTATTATGAATAGTAGAAATGAATGAGCGAGTCCTCAAATATGAATGTCTGGTGTTTACTAAGAAATAATTGATTCAAGCACCCAGGTTACACAGAAATTCCACACCAGCCCCCCCACTACCAATTACAGTGGTCCCCAAGTAAATGAAATAAGATGGAAGGTCTTTTCCCTGAATCTAATCATCCTGCATTGTACAAACCCAGATGAAGAATCCCATCAGCCTGGCAGTTTCCCTGTGACATGGAATTTTTCCAAAGAAATGGAACCTACACAGCATTCCATTTCAATGACATGCCGGGATGCCAGACCTGATGCCATTATGACTCCTTTTCTATGCACAGAATTAGAATAACCAAATATCATCCTTGGAGGAGACTTTAAAGGTTCTTCAATTCAACCTTATTCAACCTGGTTTCCACAAGGCTCCAGTCATTACAGCCGTGGACAAAGAGGCCCATCAGCAGGTCTTCACTAGAAAATTCTACTTTTATAAATTGTTGTTCCATAGAAGATTCTTCAGGAGGAAATGCTTTAGCTGATAAAAGGGGTTTGAAATACATTAGACTAGTTCAGCTATTTCATGACCTAAATTAGTAGACTGAGTCCTGCAAGCAGAAAGTGATTTGCCCCGAGTCTCAAAGCTGCTTAATTGCAAAGTCAGGGGTAGACCTCCTCTCTAGGAGCACATTCCAAAAAATCTGTGCAAAATGGTCAGTTTGCAACCTGAAGAATAGATGTCAGCAGCGCTATTTGCCAGACGTGTAAGTGAGTGAGTTGTTCAATATGAAGAAGAGCAAGTAGATTGAGATCCAGGGCCTGTAGCACAATGTGAAATAAAAGTTGCACATAAACAATTCTGAAGATGATATACGAAACTTGTATTACTGGCTGCCATTTTTAAGATTACAAAGCCCCAAGCTAATTTTCTCTTCAACCTCTGTTTATACAAAGATGTACATATCTCAAGTGTCTAGCCTAATCTCAGTAACTACAATAAATATTATGACAAATAATTTAACAACTTAACGAAATGTCTTTAGACTTTAGTGCTATCATTGTCTCCTGGACCCAAGAAAGGCCAAGGAATTGAAAACCCAGAGTGATAAGGTGCCATCACTGGTTAGTTCAGATGGCCAGTGTGCGGTGTGAATAAGACGCAATGCCTGTCTGGGTCTGTTGACACCTCTCTTTCCCGTAGGTAAGTGCTCCCTAGTCCTTGGCCAACAGACACACCACTGGGCCACTGACTGTCAGGGGCTACCTACTCATCCTTCCAGGCTGGCTCAGGCATCACCTCATGCGTACCATCTTCTCCACGATCTCTCCACTCTGCCTTCTCATAGGTCTTAGTAGCTTGAGTATTCCCTGAGCATTTATCCTAGGCTACTTTACATTGTTATTTAATTTATTAGCATACATGGTCTTCCCAATTAAGTTATAAATCTCTCTGCTGCAAAGATGTCTTATGCTTCCTCGTCTCACCAGGGTTTGACACCCACCCTACTAGTGATGGGCTCAATAAATATTTGTTGATAATAATGAGGAGGATGACAATGACTAGAGACGAGCCAAGGCAATCTCCCTTTATCTTCCACCAGAGAAAACTACTCAAAACGAATACTCTGCAACTCAAAGCATACGCTTTTCGCTATGAGAGCAGGATGGATACAGATAATAAGAACAAACATTTGTGGTTGCTTTACAGTTTATTCTCTTAGGTGACAGCTACTATTATTTTCTCCATTTTATGGAGAAAGATGCTGAGGTACAGAAGAATTAGGTGGTGTGCTCATGATTTCATAGGGGCCCTAAAGATGGTGGAAATAAATGTGTTAATATTGGAACAAACCTCTAAGAAAATAAAAGCCATCACTAAGTGAAGGTCTTTTTAAAAAGTCACTAAACAACTATTCATGAAGAAATAAGTCCCAAGTTGGGAGAAACAGGTAGAACGAAGCACATCACTATATTGCGATTAAACAAATTTTAAGTAGAACATGCATGAAGCCACATCATTACCCTATTTAAGATTCTCATTAAATTAATATCTCAAAAAAATATTTAAGTGCTGAAAGGAAACACCTTAGTGAGGATCTTTTTTCTTTTTGACCATAGCTTAAGGATTGTTTTTTCTTGCAAATGACAGAAAACTCACTGTTTCGATGAATGTCACCTCATCACTCTGAGCTTGAATTTCCCTTCTTATATAAACATGCCACCTCAAGTCGTTGTGAACTATCTCAGAGATGCTGTGGGAGTGAGCAGAGAGAGTGATCGTTGGTAAGGTGTCTAATCTCTTTGAGGAGTTTTTCTACGTAAGCACAATATTCTTCTCTGAGTGGTGAAGAATTCATTTGTCCCAAGGGCTGCTGACCTTTCTTTGCAAACTTTAGTAATGTCCTAGTTTTCTTTTTCCTGGTCTCACACCCTCACCTTGATTAGTGCTTCTATACTGGCAACAACCTAGTCTCCAGCTTCCAACTCTCGTGCATCCCACAGAAATAGGTCAGGCAGGTTCTCATTGGCCAAGGGTGCCAAAGTCTTCACTTCTATTCTTTTGCTCTGCCCTGGACTCTCTTGCAAACATCAGGGCCACTAGATACAGCAGATCCACAGATGGTTTACACATGAACCATTTGACAGCTTCTATTCTAAGAGCACAGGAAACAAACTGAGATGTCATGCTATCATTCACTCATTTGATGAAATTCATTAAGTGCCTACTATGTACCAGCACTGGATGGAAATAGTGCCTGACTTCTAGACCAAAGGCCCACATTTAAGTCTGGCTTTGTTATTTAGTGGCTATGTCGCCTCTCTTTACCTTAGTTTCTTTGCCTATAAAATAACGATAATGATAAACTGACCTCGTGGGTTATTCTAGACATGAAAAGATGACTAAAACATGGCCCTCAACTTGGAGGAGGTCACAGAAACCCCATGGTGATTTCTGGCTCAAACTCAGACCCAACAAATAAGCTTCTCAAATTTGCCACCCCAGAATAAAGAATTGCTGTTGCTATTGTGACCGTGCAGTTGCACAGAGGAGCTGGAGTACAAAGAATGAGACACTAGGTGGAAAAGAAAATGGAGATGTAGCTCAGAGAGTTACAGAGCTGCGAGGAACTGTAGAAATGACCTGGTCCGAGGGTCCCCACCATTTTCGTGAGGAGATAGCACAGAGAGATAGCACAGCTCTTGTCTCTGGAGACAAAGAGCTTTGGGTTCAAATCCTAGCTCTCGCACTTTCCAGTTGTGTGACTTTGTATAAATGACCACCCCCTTTAGCCTCATTATCTCATTTATAGAAAGGGAATATAATGACTCCAACACAATTGTTGTGTGGATTAAGTGAAATAGGGTATGAAAATTACTTGGAATATAGTAAGCTTTCAACAAATGATTATCATTTTTATTAAGTATCATTATTATTTTGATCTTTTTATTATCTGAGATCTTTTCCCCAGTTTTATTGAGATATAATTGACATACAACATCGTACTTATTTAGTGACTACAACACAAGGATTCAATATATGAATTTGTTGTGAAATGATTACCACAATAAATCTAGTCAACATTCATCATCTCACATAGCTACAATTGTTTTTCTTGTGATGAGAACTTTTAAGATCTACTCTCTGAGCAACTTTCAAGTATACACTATAGAATGGTTAACTATAGTCGCCATCCTGTACATTACATCTCCAGGACTTATTTATCTTATAACTGGAAGTTGAGATCTCTTTAGGGCTGGGTGAGGGAGGAATGAGGTACCTGAAAGCCAAAGAGAGAAGGACTGGAGTTAGGAGTAAAGATTCTGTTTCAAATAGAAAAAAGATGCCAGCTTGAGTTTCATTCTCCTTTCTGTTGGAAATTCCGAAAAATCCAGGGAAAGCAGAGGGGCAAGAATGGCATAAAACTGACTCATAACTCTGCTGGAAGACTCTACTGTGTTCTAGAAATAGAACCTACTTTCCAGGGTAAGGAGACCTAATCTAAGTCAGTGAGGAAACCACAGCCAAGAAAGGTTGTGCTCTCTAGGGTCAGATAGCTGTTGTTGACGGAGCCAAAATTTGCATTGTCACTATGCAAATCTTGGTAGAATCCGTTCATTCATTCATTCAAAAATAAGTATTGGGCACCACCTCTGTGCCTGGAATTACAATTATGGGGTAATGCAAAATTGTACTTCTCAGAAACATGCAATGGCAAATGATGGCCTTAATGAAAATTATCCTGGTCTGGAAACCTAAAGAGAACTTCAGCAGGACCACCTTTCTTTACTCATTGTTTACTTTGTTTTCACATCAATCAGAAGAGATGTGGATGCCGGGCCGGTGACGAGAAGTTGGTAGCAGCAATCTCAGCTGGCTACCGTTGACTTCCTGCTCTACTGTCTCTGTGCTTCAGAGAGGGACTTTCCTAGGGGGCACGTAACCTACATTTTTCAAACAATTAGATTCTTTTCAAACTGAAACCTGCAAGAACAGAAGAAAAATTTTAACACAATTCACTGAAAGCGGCATATGCCTTTTTAGACACGCTCAAATGTGAAAACCTTTTAGTAAGTTTGAACACCATACTACTAAATCTCGTGCGTAATTGTTTCCTGAGAAATGTCGGAGACTACACAACAAGAACACCACATCCTAATGAGTAATAAAGATTACATAACAGTCAAGATAAGCAACCACACCCAGAGATTTCATGTAAATGCTAATGTTGGGTTCTTGGGCACAACGTGAAATAAAAGGGAAGGAATCCACACAACTGAACTTCACAATATTACTCCCAATTGTTACATAAAACCTCAGTTGGTCTTACACACTGTTATTTCGCTTTTTCTAATTGTTGGCTCTTTGTTTTAAAGGCCAATCTTTCTTCACTCACAAAGCGGAGTGTTTAACAAAAATCCTTAAGAAAGCCCTGATTGAATGGGAACCCAAACAGTGGTCCGTGGACTCATAGAGCAAAGTCCAGATTGGGGAAATCCCATAATCTTCTTCAGCACCTATTGCATAGTTTCAGATGGAAAGTTCTTCAGTACATCTAACTGGAATATCCTTTGCTGAAATACAAATGGGGCATCTCTTTTGGAGAGTAAGTGAGCATTAAAAGCATTGACTCCTTAAATCAATGTTCCCCAGTCTGTCCTCCTCAGAACACTAGTTGCTTAAAATAATAATAATAGCAAAAATAACATAATAATAATAATAATGAGTTTGTGAGGGAGGAATGAATTCTGTAATTAAACAAGTTTGGTAAATACTATATTCTATCTTCCCACCATAAAAGCTCAAAATGTACTATTAACATATTAACAATTTTGAGAAGTCTGGTAGAAATGATGCCTGTTTAATCTCGTTTTTAAGCAGAGTCCTTCCCCCTTGCCCAAATACTTATTATTAGTTCTTGAAATTTTTCTGTGAAATACACAATGGGAGTTTCTGCTTGAGATCGCCAGTCCAGTCTCTCTATTTTATACTTGAGAAGTCTAGAAAGACAGTAACTTGCAAAAGTGTTCAACGGGAAAGTTATTGATCCCTTCCCAAGCAAAAAGAGCAACATTTTCTTATTCTTTGTAAACTGCAGATAGTTGCAGAGAATTCCCTCATGAACCTGTTCCTAAAATACAAGGGTTGCTTAAAAATAGCTCACCTGCGTTGCGTGCACCTGTTCCAAAGCTGCATTCAGGCCCATCGCAGCTCATGCCCTCCAGGCCCACGGTGAATGGTTACTTGAACTCATACACAGTTCCACCATTTAAATGCCCCAAGGAGAAGGGGAACAAGTTAGCGTATAGTCACATCAGAGCCAAACGGAGTTTAGAGACCATCTCGTTTGATCCCTTTATTTTGTAGCCACGAGGGAACTGTGGCTTAAAGAGAGAAGTTGGCGTTGCCTAAGGGACAGTTCGATAGTGGCAAAGCCGGAAGTTCACCTGAGTCTCTCCTGGCTGCTCTCATCCTTCCATCTCTACATTCACCATCCCGAGGGTTACACAAGCCTGCTCCCGACCTTTAGACCAGAAAACTGAGCTCAGCGGCAGAAGCGCTTGCTTACCAAAGAGGATGCAGAAGCCAACCTATTGTTCATGCTGAGTTGCTTTATTCTAAGTGCAAAGGTGAAAAGATTTCCACTCCAACAGTTTCAGAAGAATCATGGGAACGTGGAGAAACGCTGGTTTCTTCACCGCTGTCCTGACTCTCTCTTCTCTTCTACCCGGATCCATCAGATTTTAGGTGACCCCTCCCAGAGTACGCAGAAGGTTAAGAATTTGGCTGGAGTTGAAAACGAAATCATTAAGAGGAAACTATAATTGAGTAGGGTAAGCTATGAAGACTTTCCATATAAACCTCCCAAGAGCTACAACTCTCTATATATGGCAGCAGCGTTTAGAGTTGAAATTTGATATCTTTTTTTCCACTTCGGATTTTTATTTTATAACTATTGTTTGCCAAGGAAGTTCCTTCTTTTCATTCACCCCTGGAGACATTTTAATTATACTTTGTTCTTGAAAACGAGCATTTTTACTTTTAACTATTGATTTCAGAACTCCATGAACTTTCTAGGAAGTCATTTCCTTCAAGCCTCTACATGTCGAGGGTCTCCTATCCCTGCTCCAAATAGGGTCACGTTTCAACAGATCTTATGCCCTCCTGGTCCTCCTGGTGCCTGACCCCCAGGAAATAAAGGAGCATGTTCCATTGAGATGGCCATTATGTATCTCCACTCATCAGAATCACAGTCGCCAGGTGGCAAGGGTACAGGATGACAAGAAAACAATCCCATCTTTCATTTCCCAGCTTCTGTCACGCACGCCCCTTCAACCTGAAAACGGACCAGAAAAATCCAGGGAGAAAAGGTTTGAAAGACTCTGCCCCAAGGTGGCAAGGATCACAAAGTCCAACTGTTATTTGTCTGAAAAGTAAGGGTTCGCAGAGAACCATGAAGGACTCAGATGTTTCCTTTGCTTATCAAGAGAAATAAGACAAATTGTCCTCCCCCAGCCAATGATTCATCTTGATTGTTTAGGGCAGTTTCCCTTTAATATTTACGCTGTCTCTAAGCTTGGTCTAGCCTTTAAAAAAAGAAGAAGAAGAAAAAGAACTGTCATTTCTATTCACTTAACTGCTTCCCCCTCTGACTTTAAATCAAGGGCAGTGTCTGTTCAATTTAATTACTTTCCAAGTAGCCTGCATGGCACAGCAGCAGCCGCTAAAGCAAGAGAGCCATGTGGTACTTTATAAGGCAAGAAGTCGATATAATTTAAGGATGCTCTTCTAACAGAAAATGCAATGAGGCTGATTCTCTCCTGCTGTGTTTCTAGCCTCTTGATAGATAATATGTTCACAGGTCAAGATTTTAGCTAAACAGTTTAAAACAAGTAAAATGGGGAGAGTGTCATTTACCCTCTGGAAAGTCTACAGGAGAAAATCTGTGAAGGACTAGTCCCACTTGTTCTGATTAGAGGTAAAAAAGTGACCTTCTTCTTCAAAGAAGGTGCTTATTTTTATTATCCACATACACAAGATTTTCCAGAACTATCTGTGTTAATAGTCGCCCCAGCAGCAGCGTATTCCACATCAGAAAGCAAGACTAAGTCAAAATGGTGAATTTGTAGGGCAAAAATTGCAGAAATACAGCACAGACAGAATGCCAAGATCCTGATTCTAAGCTTGACTCAGCCACCAATGAGCTGTGTGGCATTGAGCAAGTTGCTTGACTTCTCTGGGTCTGTTTTGCCTTCTGTAAAATGAGGGAGCTTCATTAAATCAACACTAGAGTCTGTCTCTAACATCCATTGAGACTACTGAATGATAGCAAGGTACCTACCAACTGCCAGTTGGAGTCTGAAGTAGAACAAACCCATTTCCTCCGAGCAGAAGAAATATAAGGACAACTTCAAGTAATAATGCAAACCTAAATTACCCACAAAGGGACCGCCTAGGGTGCAGCGAACTGAGATGGAGTTGCTCTTGTTCATTAACAGGCCAGAAAAATTCTGATCCAAAGGAGAAATGAAATGTTAAGGCGGGAGGAACTGTACATTCGACATGTTAATTTACAGGGGGTAATCAACGCTGATGTGCTAGGATTCAATATATTCTATGGTTTGAGAATATTTTCATTCAATTATAATGCACACTTTGTCCAAGCGATCTGCAGTCACATATAGACTCCTCAGTTTGTTCCATCTACACTAGGTAACTACTTAATATTTTAGAAAGCATATGAGAGCCAAAGAAACGTACACACTTATTGAGTAGAAAGCTCCCTTTTGCACTCTATCAGCCAAAGAGGATAGATTTTCCTATCAATAGCAAATTAATGGATGGTCTTCAAAGCACACAGTAGGTCTTTTCACATACTTTCATACCCATTCACACACAACAGATAAGTGACATCATTTTATTCAAATGAGAATGACGTGTCTTGTCAGTCAACATGGAAATGACTCCAGTGAAAGATCCTATGAGATGTTATGCTCTTCAGACTTGTATTAAATTTGAATGATCAAAAAATTTAGGCATGCTTTGCATAATAAATGTCCATATTTAATGTAAGTGACTCAAGGACACCTTATTCTAGGGATGCGTAGTCTTTCCAGGCCTCAGATTCTGAACATCATCGTTTCTCCATATTGGTCTATTATTGGACTGAATTTGATTCAAAGGCCGAGTAAATCATGCCAAGGCCTGTTCTCTACTGTATGTGGCTCTGTTCTTAGCTCTCCTTTGCCTCTGTATAACTTAATTAAACGAAGAAGTAAGAGTAGTAGGTAGAGAAAAATCTTCGTAGAATGAATCAGTCTATACCACTGCCTTCCAATTGAAGCAGTAACTAATTCAAGACACATAAATATTTATTCTACTATATCCAAACACCTTCTGGGGAAGGAATACTACTACCTGCTCATCCAGCTTTAAACAATTTTGATAATATACAACAAATTAGCAAACTTCCTGCATCTTTTGTCCAATTATTTCCCACGAATGGTGAACGACTGTAATTTTCGCATATGTCTTTGCTCTAAATTCATTACGCGTATTCTAGGCTCTGCAAAACCAATATGGTTTTTCTCTCTGCCCAGATACATTCGTCACATGCCAGTGGAAATCATCAAACAATCAATTAATCAAAAAGCTCTCTGCTCAGCACTGTTCTGGGTACTATCAGATTTGTCACGTCCACAGGAAGCTTGTTATCTATTTGGGGAATCAGGACTAAAGTACAAGAAAAAAAATTATGCACATTCTACTTATAAGTATATACACCTGTGACATAAATTGCAGAAGTTCAGAAGGTAAAAAGGATACGTGTGCATGAAAAGAGACCCTATGATATGTATTCACATTATGGAGTTTTCTTATTGTACATTCAATGTGGTTGTATGTTTCCAGAGATCTTGCTTGTAGACTCTTCAGCAAGGTTTCTCCTGCTGTGTGTTCTAGGTCCTTTAAGCTGGATAATTAATTACTTTGGAATGAAGGAGTTTCTCTCACTGGATTAATGAATAGCACCAGAGAATAAAGACATATCTGAGTAAAACCTTTCTTTGCAAGGTAAGACTTTACCATGAAAGAGCTTATTCTTTCAAATATCATACTCCCCAAATCATAGCACCTTTCATTTATCTCCTGTGCTCCCTCCATTTGTATAAGATCATCAGCCAAGCTAAGGCTTACCATCAGAGAGTAGGGTTTAATGGAACTGTAGTTCCAAGTAAAACGGAGTAGGAAGCAACAAAACACTGCTCTAGCTGCAACAGCTTTAAAAAGCTAGCTAAATTGCTAAAATTATATTATCCAAGACATCAGAAAGCTATGGAAGCCAAGAGGACTAAATAAATTCTACCAGAGACAGGAGAACCCTTCCAAGATGAGTAGGCGGCCGCTGGCTGCTTTCTGCCTGGGAATGTCTGCCAGTTCTAAGTGCAAGATGAGGCTCGAGCTTGGCCTGAATACAAGGACATTACTGCAAGAAATAAAAACTACCAAAGCTTTCAGAGGTTGTATGGAGCTGGAATGATAATTTGGAAAGCTCAGGAGCCCTAAATACACAAAGGCCATTTTCCCCTATGGCTCCTTTGCTGAGTCAAGGGGCACTTGGAAGGCTAGGGACCTTCTTTAAAATAGCAGGCTGAAATATACCATAGTCTCACAGTACTGGGGACACAATGTCTGTCTCAAGGAGGAGCATCTGCTTCAAACACGCAGCTGGTCTCCTCCTTAAGATATTTGCCAAATTTGGAAAAAGCATGGGGCTGGAGACAAGAGAGCGAAGCTCAAAACTTACAAAAGGCAGCTCAACTTCCCTGTCTCTGCAGGTAGAAATGAGGGAGGCAAAGACCTAATAGGCCAGCAGTTAAAAACCATAGGCCAGGCTTTTCCACTCTCAGATATTTGAAACCAGAGAGAGACCGAATTTGACTAAAGCCCCATCCCTGAATAAATCATCAAAGGGCAAATTCTCTCCAATTCAAAGCAATATAAACTACAGGACTGTTCTCTTATATACAATGTCCAGCATAAAATAAAAAGTTACAAGACATGAGTAGAAGAGGGGAAAAAAAAAACCCCAGCACTTTGGGCTGACCCCGTGCCCTAGTGGTTAAAGTTCCATGTGCTCTGCTTTGGTGTCCCTGGTTTGTGGGTTTGGATCCCGGGTGCAGACCTCCTCCACTCATCAGCCATGCCATGGAGGAACCCCACATGCAAAGTGGAAGAAGACTGGCGTGGGTGTTAGCTCAGGGTGAATCTTCCTCACATAAAAACAAAAAAACCAGCCATTTGAAGCAAACAGAGGGATGACCCAGATGTTGAAATTAGCAGACAAAGTCTTTAAATAACTGTTATTAATGTGCTAAAGAGGGGCCAGTCCAGCAGCATAGTGGTTAAGTTCACACATTCTGCTTCAGCATTCTGGGGTTCACCAGTTTGGATCCTGGGCACATGACCTAGCACCGCTCATCAGGCCATGCTGAGGTGGCGTCCCACATGGAAGAACTAGAATGACTTACAACTAAGATATACAACTATGTACTCGGGCATTGGGGAGAAAAAGAAAAAAAAGAGGACAATTGGCAATAGATGTTAGCTCAAGGCCGATCTTCCTCACCAAAAAAATATAAATATGTGTTAAAGAAAGTAAAAGGAAAGGTGGACAAATCGATTAAAATGTGGAGCATTTCAACAGAGAATTGAAATCTGTGAAAAAGAATAGAAGGATATTCTAGAACTGAAAATTAAAATATCTGAAAGTCAGAATGTATTGAATGGATTTAACATCAGACCGGCAAGTCAGAAGCCAGGATTAGCTAACTCAAAGACAGGTAAACTTAAAAATATTCCTAATAAGATGCATAGAGGAAAAAAGAACAGAACAGAAAAGACACATGCGACATAGTAAAATGATCTAACAAATGCATAATTGCAATCCTAGAAGGAGAGGAGAGAATGGAGAAGAAATATTTGAACAAATCATGGCTGAGAATTTTCTAAAACTGATGAAAAATGTTGATCCACAGATTCAAAAAGCTCAACAAATTCCAAGAAGGATAAATATAAAGAAAGTCACATTTGATTTAATCGATCTGGGGTAAGACCTGAGCATCAATATTTTTAAAATCTTCCCAGGCAAATACTAACATATAGGCAGCGCTGAGAACCACTGATCTAGAGGATGACATATTAAAAGAGTAATGCACAGTTTGTTTAATTTTTTTATGTTTTTGAGGGATCGTTAAAAAAAAAAGCAAGTTCTAGTCTCTTCTTCTTGCAAATGTCCCCTAATGGAGTATCAAGGAGCACATTTATATTTCAATTGTCATCTCCATAATTCAGTTCTACAAGTGTGTGAGTGATGGCATCCATACCTATTCTTTCCATGATCCACCAAGTACCATGGGAAGAAAAATAAAATGGCACAAATTCAATCTGGCCAAGAAACTTTCTGATCAGAAAAACAGGAGGTTACAGGAAGGAGCACAAAGTTGGCTTCCTATAGCACTCTCAGCCTAGCTACGTTAGATGCATCAAGAGAGAAGACATCAAGATAGAAGGTAAACTTTTCTCCCTGGTGAAGATACTCAAAGTCAAGCTAACTGTTGCTGGTCACTTAACTAGGTGGAACAGTCAGATCAATGGAGAGTCTGCAACTGGGGCATATGAATGCTAGACAATAAATCCCCATAAGGCTTTGGACACCAGGTTGGCCTGCTGGCATCCATTTCCAGAAAAAGAATTCAGAGCAGAGAAAGAAAGAGCTTGTCAAGTCTGAAGATAAGATGAGATTAAACCATGACTGGTAGATAACACTTTGTGGTTAATGAGAAAATCATACATATTGTTTTCTTTAAAAGCTTATCTTACAGAATTGTTATTCACTGAGTGTATACGTATTCTTTAAAGAAGAAACGGAAATCGTAGCACTAAACGTAGACTATCCCAGACCTCAGAGCCACCAGGAGAATCTCCACGAGGCAGGAACACAGGATCAACAGCATGTCTGTGCCCCAGCAGCCTGCTAACTTTGTCATAGGCAACAGCATCCCCAAGTATTGAATTTACCTAAATTTATAAAAGCAACCGGAATAAATGTCAGTGTTGTTGTCCTTATGATTAACAAATTTTCCAGTGAAAATCATGAAACGGCACAAGACAAGCAGCGCATCTCCCCCATATAATGAGGTATAAACTATGCGTGAACTAGACCCCAATTGCTCCTTGCCACCAGGCTGTTCTCTGTCCACTCGAGTGTGCCCCAGCCAAGAATGCAGGCTCCTGGGGTCGTCCAGGCTGGACTGTAACCGAACGCTACTAATTCTCACGGGAAACAGCTCTGCTCTCTAGCTGCCCACCTGTTCTACACAGTTTCCACAGAAGCTACCATGCTCCTCATCCATTCTTCATGGTGCATCAAGTCCATATGACAAAATAATTTTCTTTTGATTTGAGGTCTTGTTGCACTTCTCCTCCCAAGATTGGTCATCCCTTTTTCCTGGCTTCTCACTATTTCTTTAGCTGATGTGCATACGACAGGAAAGCACTCTATCCTGCCTAGCTTAAGTTTTTGCTATTTACCCTTCCACAAACTTTAGGATTATTATGCTTAATCCTATCCTCAGGGCCACAACTTTACATTTCTCTGCAAAATTCTCAAAGGGGCTCAGTCTGCTGATGCTCCTGATCCATGTAAGACCTTGAGTCTCCTGTATCCTCAGCACCAATTTTCGTATTCCACTGTCACCAGTCCGTTTACATATTGGTTCAAATCATTGATCTGTAAATTAATTCAAAAGACTCTAAAAATAGGTTTTGAGTCCCAAGCTTTTGATTGCTATTTATAATATTTTTTTTCTGTTACCATTCACTACAAAGTGGGATCTGCTGATTACAAATATACATCTCTATCCTTTGAAAGGACTTTTCTTCCAACTCATCATGCTTTTCTAGTGGCCAAGACACAGCAGAAATGATATTTACGTGAGAAATATCTATGTACATATCTATCTTCACCACCAGGCATGGCACATGGTTGGCCTGGGTCCACGAGGGATGAATGAGTGGAAGAGTGGCAGATTACATTCCCAATGCAGCCACTGAAGGTTATGTGACCTCGAACCCAACACTTGACCTTTGAGTGACTTGGGGTCTCTTATGATGATCGTTGGCCCCTATATTTATGGCTTGGCTGGTTTAGTTTTAAACTATAGAGGCAGTAAGAGCTCCTTAGTCTAAGCTTTATATAAAACCAAGGAATTTGTAGGAGAGGGAAGAGCAAACAGTAGGCCTTTTTTTTTTTTTTTTTGGTGAGGAAGATTGTTGCTCAGCTAACAGCTGTGTCAATCTCCCTCTATTTTGTTTGTGGGATGCCACCACAACATGGCTTGACAAGTGGTGTGTAGGTCCTTGCCCGGGATCCGAACCTGTGAACGAACACCAGGCAGGCAAATCACAGTGTGCGAACTTAAACACTATGCCACCAGGCTGGCCCCAAGAGTTGGCTTTTTGATTAAAAAAACAAAATGAAAGGAATCTTGGATGTCCTCAAGGGAAGGAGCAGCGTTGGAGTGAATATTTTGCTACCATACACATGTGCCTAGGGTGGCAGTCCTCTCTGAAGGCTCACAGTGTCTTGCTTTCTATCCTTGGGGGAGGGGGAATCAAGGAACTCAGCATTGCTGCCCCACACGGATAATTGTCAGCGTGTGGATATTCCTTACTGCCCAGCGTCCATAATAAGCCACCACTCCATGAAACAGAGTTTCATGATGGATTCTAAAAACCTCTATCTCGCCTACCTTCCCTCAACCAAACTCTTATACATGCTTAAGCAGATTTTTCCAGAAAGGTTTTTCTCCAGAAAGGTTCAGGTAATTGCAAGTGCCAGGACAGTTGTGCGGTCTGTAGATTGCACAAGGCAGCTGACCCAGGGAAAGGTGCAGGCTGGGATCCAGTTCATGTTGGGCTCGCCAAGCCCTAAGCCCTGGCACTGGCTTGTGTCCATGTGGAAGAAGAGGTCCCTTTTCCTTCGTACAAAGGCACAGTCTGCTTGCCAAACCATGCACCTGTGGCCCGAGGATGTCCAGAGATGGCACACACACACAGGTTCACAGAAAGGTTCCATACAGGCTAGTGGAAGCCCCGGATAATTATCCAAAAGTGTGTACGTGTGTGTGCACATGTGTGCGTGTTATGGTTGGTGGGGAGGGTGCTGACAAAGGGCGCTGCACACCTGGTGGGTATTCTTCATTCTTCTGCAAGATATGAAGGATGTGGGTGCACATCCTTAGCCTTTTCTTAGGAATCTCATTCAAATGTTGACTAGGTCATCAGAGAATATTCTTTGCTTCACTCTCACCTTTTCTTCTCTTCTCTTTTCCCTGAAACATACCCATCCTACCTAGCAAGTAAAAAAGTGCTAATACCCTGCTCCCTTCTTATATTTTGCATATTCCAAAATCACAGGCATTTGCCAAATGCCAAAGCGTTTCTTAATTATCGACGGATGCATAACGAATTACTCAAAGCTTAGCGGTTTAAAGCAATAAACATTTTTCTCTCAACAAACATGTTCCCCGTGTGTGCAGAATCCAGAAATGACTGAGCTGGGTCACTCACAGAGCTGTGATCAAGCCGTCGGCCAGGGCTGCAGTCATTTGACAAGCTTTGCAGAAATTGCCGAGCTCATCCACATGGCTGCCAGCAGGTCTTAGTTCCCCTCTAGCTGTTGCTTGGAGGCCTCAGTTCCTCACCACAAAGGTCTCTCCACCCAGCTGCTGACCACATGGCAGCTTGCTTCTCCCAAAGCCAATGACCCTAGAAAGACAGAGGACCAGTGAACGCGAGAGTGCCCAAGACAGAAGTTGCCGTCTTTTATAGCCTGATCTCAGAAGTGACATGTCACTTCTGCCAAACTCTGCTGGTCACACAGCCCAATCATGGGACAATGTAGGTGAGGAGGAATTATACTACAGTGTGGATACCAGGTATCAGGGACCACTGGGAGCCATAGAGAAGGCTGGCTCCTACAGATGCAACCCTCTGGGCAATATCTACTAGCTCTCCGAGAACGCAGTGTACATGCGTTATCCAATTCGATGTTCCAAACGCTATAGAGCAGACCCTATTTTTATTCTCATTTTGAGGACGAGAAAACTGAGCTTTAGAGAAATCAAGCAATTCACCTACAGCCACACAACTAATGATAAATAGACTCCATTCTCTCCTTTCCCTAGTGTAAAGTCTTACTATTTTTGTTTACAATATTTTTCTCTGCCCTCCAGTCCACCCTTTGTACATTCACCAGAGTTATCTTCCTTCTCCAAATGTCTCAAAATGTCTTTCAACTGAATAGAGAACAGAATCCCATCTCCCTATAATGGCATTTGTACTCTTCTATAGTTTTGCTGCAATCTACCTGTGATGGTCAGTTTTCTGTGTCAACTTGGCTGGGACACGGTGCCCCCATATTTGGCTAAACATTATTCTGGATGTTTCTGTGAGGGTGTTTTTGGATGAGATTAATATTTAAACTGGTGGACTTTGAGTAAAACAGATGGTTTTCTTTAATGTGGGTGGGCCTCATTCAATCAGTTGAGGGCCTGAATAGAACAAAATGTTGACCTCACTGAGCGAGAGAGAATTCTCCAGCAGGAAGGCCTTAGGACTTCATCTGCAACATTGGCTTTTCCTGGTTCACTGTCGGACTGCCTCTGCAGTTACACCATAACTCTTTTCTGAGTCTCCAGCCTGCCAGCCTCCCCCACCAGATTTTGGACTCACCAAGATTCCACAATCACGTGAGCCAACTCCTTAAAACACAACTCTTCATATATGTGTAGTGCACATACATCCTATTGGTTCCACTTCTCTGGAGAATCCTGATCAACACACTACCTTTCAGCCTGTTTTCCTGCTATAGCCTCTGAGGTCACCTCCCTCACCATCACTGTCCCTGCCCACGTGCTCACATGGTACATGCATGCGCACACACACATCCACGTTCTGACCCACCCACTCTGGCTGACCCAGCATTTTCCAAATATGCAGTGTTGTCTCGTCTCCATGTCTTTGTTCAAACAGCTAACTACAACTTCCCTCATGTCCTCTCCCCTACCTTTCGCCCAAACGGTCTCCCTCCTATAATCTCACAGTGTTTGTTGTATATCCCCCACAGTAACGTTTATCATTGGGTTCTCTGATATAAAAATGAATGTCTGCCTCCAGTATTAGATTAAGAGGTTCTGGAGAGTAGGATTATGCCAGTCTTCTCTCTGTAACTTGCCCCAGTTGTCAGTTATGTGCTTTGCTCACTGGGACTCAATGAGCTCAACTGAATTCCTCATCTGTTTTCAGGGAATGTTCGTATCTTATATAATCACATCTGAGTCTATCCGGGGCAAAGGAAAAGGATGTATGTATATGCAAAAACGGAGATAGATATGCTGATGCTAATAAATTTTTTTAAATAATAGAATAAAGGCTCTAAGAGAGTTATGATGTCCTATAATTGCCACTATTCAAAAACAAAATGGCGCACACTCTGGAAACCTGATGTGCTGGTCTCATAAAACAACACTCCTGTTGAAAACAACTAAAATTCTAGGTAAAAAGAAATGTAATCTCCTTAAAAACATCAAAGAGCTGGCAAAAATTTGAACAATAACCAGGCCAGGGACTGGGTGATGTAGGGACCCACAGAGAAGCAAGTGGAACAATGAGCCTGGCTTTGGCCCTAAGGCTATATGCCAAACTGAGTGAATTTGAACTTATTCTTTTAAAGTGATATAGTAGTTTTATTTAAAACTCAAAATTTATAATATGCCAGAAATTATATTCTTTGCAACAACGTAAAATTATAATGTAAAATTTTGAATATTAACTTTAAAATGTATGAAAAAGTACATAATTTTTCCAAATCCTTTTAGGGGTTGTGCAAACAAAAATATGAAGAACCCTGAGTAAGATGTGTCACGGGGGCAGGGATGATGAGGAAGACATGATCAACTAATTTTTTTTTCCTTAAAAACTGGTATTTCCAGTTAAAATACCTGGAGAGGTGACCTGATTAGATATTTTTAAACCTCTCAACAATATTTCAATAAAAAAGGGATAATTCCCAAACTTTAATATGATGCCCCAGAATGCCAACACTTTCCTTCTAGAATCACTTAACTTTTACATGCCCATTCCTCTTGTGGGACCCTTTGTTGATGCCAGCTTAGTTTTGGTAGCCTACGTTATAGTGTGTGCTCTCTCGCAGCCGAGAAGAGATCTGAGATCTCTTCCTTTCTTCCTAAGCATAGCCTTTAGAATTTTCTTTAGCAGGTTCTGCTGGTGGCAAACGCCCTGCTTCTGCCTTCCTCCTGTTGGGCTGGTTTTCAGGGGTGGAGGGCATAGAAGGTAAAGGTCAAGGCAAAAATAGAGAAAGTCTGAGTTGCACGAGAGAGCGCATTATAATGCAGGAAATCAAAACTGAGCTGTATAAAACAATTATTATAATGTCCTGAGCTGTTAAAAAAAAAAAAAAGAAAAGATAGGGACTCTCACTTACAAGTGGAATCTAAAAAACAAAAACAAAAACCAAGCAAACCGGGTTCATAGATACAGAGAACAGATTGGTCGTTGCCAGAAGTGGGGGTGGGGGTGGGCGAAATGAGTGAAGGGGGTTAAAAGTTACAAACTTCCAGCTAGAAAATAACTAAGTCCTGGGGAGGTATTGTTCAGCGTGATGACTATAGTTAATAGGACTGTGTTGCATATTTGAAAGTCACTAAGAGAGTAAATCTCTTACTAAGATGAGAGTAAGTTCTCATCACAAGGAAAAAAAAAATTCCATTACGTAACTATGTGTGGTGATGGATGTTGACTAGACTTATTGGGGTGATCATTTTGTAATATATGCAAATATCAAGTCATTATGTTGTACACCTGAAATTAATAAAATGTTGTATGTCAACTATACCTCAATAAAAAAAAGATGGGATTAAATACAGGACAATGATATCAAATAAATTGGGAGAAATATACTTAGAGTTACTGTATTCTAAGATTCTTGTATTTTTGAGAGAAAAATAAAGATATCAATTAACATAGGTATTATTAAATTAATAAGCATGCTTTAATTTCTAGGTTAGCAGCTAAATAGAAATAAAGTATACAACTTCCAAAGGTGTAAAGGGGAAAAAAAAGAATAAGGAAAAAAATTGTCAGTCAAAGAAAGTAAGAAAGGAGAGAAAAACATGAAAGATCTAAACTCAAATATGTCAGTAATTGCATTAATAGTAAACAGACTAAATGTTTCCAGTTAAAAGGCAAAGATGAATATTCTGGGTAAAACAAAATGAAATCCAGCCATAGCTGCTTTCAAGCAATACATCTAAAACAAGATATAGAAAGATTGAAAATAAAAAAGGAAAAAGATATACATCTAAATACTGACCAAAAGCAAAGGTGGTATAAGCTATACTAATATTAAATATTAAATTTAATTTAAAAAGTCACTTCATAAAATAAGATGATAAAGTCACAAGAAAGATATAATAGTTACGTATCTATTTATACCTCATAACACAGTCATAAAATATGTTAATGCACAAACCGACAAAACTATAAGGAAAAATAAACTAATCTACAATCATAGTGGAAAATTTTTTACATAACTCATTCAATCACTGATCTATCAAGCAAGCAAAAAATGAGAAAGAATATAGAAACTTTAAACAACATGAATAATAAACTTTACCTAATAGATATATATGGTTAGGACACTTCACACAATTATTGTAGATTACAAGTCCTTTTCAAGCTTTTATGAAATTTGACCATATATATTGAGCTATAAAGCAAGTTTCAACCAATTTCAAAGATTATTTTAGCAATCACGTTATCTCACCAGAATGTAATTAAACTAAAAACTAAAAACAAAAAGATAACTGGAAAACCCCCAGGTATTTAGAAATTAAGAAATACAGCATACAGAAATGCCAATTCCAGGTTGATTAAATACCTAAATGTAAAAGGCGAAACTATACAACATTTAGAAGGAAAATATCTTGATGACCTCAAGATAGAAAATATTTTTTGAAACAAGACATATAAAGATAAACCATAAAGGAAAAGATTGTTAAATTCAACCACCCTGAAATGAAGACCTCTGTTCATCAGAAGACACCTTACAGAGTGAAAAGACAAGGGAAGTGATCTCTAAAATATTGATAAGGGGCTAATATCCAGAGTATATAAACTCCTATGAATCAACAAGCAAAAGATAAGCAACCCATTTGGGAAATGGGCAAAAGACTTCACAAAAGGGGCATCTGAATGAACTCTGAAAACTCTGAAAAGAAGCTCCACCTCATTAGCAATGAGGGAAATTCATATTAAAACCAGATTGGCAAAAACATTTAAAGTCTGAAAATATCAAAAGTTGGCAATGACCCAGAGCAACAGAAAATCTCATATGCTGGCCGTGGAAGCCTAAATAGGTACAATCAATTTAGAAAAAGTTGTTTGGCAGTACCTAGCAAAAGTGGACAGGTGAATGCCACGAAATCCAGGAGTTCCACTTCTAAAGTATAGATCCTAGAGAAACTAGTGCATGTGTTCTAGAAGCATGTGTAAGAATGCTCACAGCAGCATTGTTTGTATAGCAAAAACTTGGACATAATCCAAATGCGTAACAATAGAACAGATAAATAAATCATGGTACATTCACACGATGGAAAATCCTAAAACCCATACTCTCCTTAGCCGTAAATTTAACATGGGCGTTCGTGTCCACATCATCAGTCCCTCTGCTGACAAGCATAATCAGATGACAAGAAGATGCATAACAATATCTGGTTCTCAAGTGACCTTGCACCTGGTTCTGGAAGAAATCATTGAAGGTTTTGGCGGCCAGTACATTATGGCAATAGGACTCTTGGATACAGAACAAACCTTGAAGACGAAGTGGCATAATCTCCCACTTTTTGTTGGTTCAGTAACCAGATATAATCAAAGAAAGTTTAAAGAACATATTGATAGGTAGGAAACAAGACTGTCATTTTTGGTGTATTTTCACATCCACAGAGCTTTTAGATGTGATTAGAGTGTGGATCATTGAGACCTGATGTCTAGGAACCAAACCAGGAGTCAGCAAACTTTTTCTGTGTGAAAGTCCAGATAATAAAAATTGTAGCCCCGTGGGCTGTAAGACCTCTGTAGTAACTACTCAATTACGTAAATGAAGGGACATGGCTGTGCTCCAATACAACTTTATTTATGGATGCTGAAGATTTATTTCACGTAATTTTCTCATTTGTTGTGAAATAGCATTATAGTATATAGCATTGGTTTTTAAAATTTTTTTCAACCATTTAAAAATATAAAAACCATTCTGAGCTCACAGACTGTACAAAAACAGATGGCAGGATGAATTTTCCCACTGGCTTTACTACGTTGACCAGCAAATGATGTAAGCTTTCCAACTGCCTTCAATATCAAAGCAAGGTTGGTCCTGGCCAGTTGTTCCATAGCTGAATATGCTAGAAGAGAGTATTTTTCACCCTAAATCATCTTGCTTAGCCTTAACCCTTTAAGTAGTGGAAACAAAATATATAAGCATTGAGAGGTAATATAGGACAAGAGGAGAGAACAAAGGCCTGGGTTGGAATCCCATCTCTAACTCTAACAGGCTGTGACCTTGGCCACAATAACTCAAACCTCCTTCATTTCCTCATCTGTAAAAATGGAAATAATAATACATACACAGTCATTTGTTGTTTGCAGTTATGGATTCTTCTATCCTTGAACTTCAAAACCCATTCTTTTAAAATTAACTACATCCTGCTTTACTTTCCTGTGCCCAGTTTATGATTCTCCCGTGTTCTGCTCAGTTATTCTTTCATGCAGAAACTCGTGAGAGTTCACCAGGGTATTAACACTCACGTTCCTTAATGCCCTTGGCTTCTTGGTTATGGGCCTTGAAAGGTCACCTCCCATTTTGGGGATAGCTATGAGGCTCCCCAGCCCCTTCTTGTTCTAAATCAACGGAAACTAGAAAGAATGCAAATTGGAACACAATTTAGCAATATGTATCAAGTACCTTAAAATGCTCTGAAACGTATTTTGACTCAGTCTTTTCACTTCTGGGAATATATCCACTTCTAACAATCTAAAACACAAACCAAGAATTATTCACAAAAATGGCCATCAAGGCATGAGTCATAATAACAGCAACAACAACAAAAGGATTTTGAGGACATGCTCTACTTCCTTTAGAAAAAAACAATACCTATATAAATTTCTAACTCTTCGTATGCTTCCCATGGGATTATGTATATTATATTATGTATATAATCCCAGGAATATGAGGACATCTCAAGCATCAATCCTATTTCAATGCTAATATTGGAGCTGTCTAGAACCCCGGTATCATAGGCTTCCAGTAGAATGGTGAGACCCATAGATCCTACCTCATTATATGTATTGAGAAGCTAATCTGACTCATGGTGAAGCTGAATCTGTGATGCAAGAATGTGCTTTATATCAAGGGCGTCTTGTCATAAGTTATATTTCCCTCAAAATTTCTTTGACCACCTTACCCATACAGGTGGAGTCTCATATTTTACTCCACTGGTCCCATGCCAAACACTGGACTTCTCTGAGGAGCTGGCAGTCTCCCCACATTATGCCTGGGAAGTGGGATTGTATCCTGGATTTAATTGGACAACCTCAAACCCACACTGGGAAGTTAAAAACCAGGCTTTCTCGCTCCACGCAACCGGGATTTTGCAAATCGAAAGCACTTATTTTACTATTGTCCTGCTATGGATTTAAAAGTCCCGATTTTCAAACTCAAGGCTGAGCAGTGCCAATTTATTTATCTAGGTTATACCATCCTCCCCTTGAAGTAACACATGTCTCTATTTCAATCAGTGAAGCTGTGGAGAACCGGGAAAGCTTACGAGGTTACTAGGAATGCAAAGACATTGATTTAAGATTTTCAAAAATGTTATATGCACTACTATGTGGAAATCTATCTTTTCACCCAGTAGTGTGAGGACTATACGAAATGATGTCACATTCCTAGCAGGAGTCCATCTCACAGGATTCACTCAATAATCATTAGCAAAGAAGTAAAGTGGGTGAAGGAGCCAGCCACTGAGATACAGTAGAGTTTTGGAGGTAGAAAGAACACAAGTGCAAATGCCCTAACGTGGGAGTTTATAGGTTCATGTTTAAGAAACAGAAAAGAGGCCAAAGTGAGTAGTTGGGGAGTACTCAAGCAATAAGAGTGGGTAAGTGTCCTTTAGACTAAGGTGAGAATCCTGGTGGGAAAACATTGGAAGGTTTTGAGTAGAGGAGATTTTTTAAAGGGTCACACTCTGGCTGCTGTATTGAGAAGAGAGCATAGAGGAGAAAGGGTGGCAACAGGGAGACCAGTTAGGAGTCTGTTGGCAATAATCTGAGTGAGAGGTGATGGTGTGAAGGTTTGAGCAGGTGGAAGGTGGAGGAATGAGAGATGATAAAATTCTAGATATCTTCTGAAAGCAGAACCAACAGGATTTGCTGACAGATTGGATGCGGGTGTGAAGGAAGGGAAGAGTCAAGACTGACTCCAAGATTTTTGACTCAAGCAAGTAAAAGGGTGGAATTGCCATCAACCAAGACGGGAGAGACAGCAAGTGAGGCAGGTTGGGAGGAGTTATCCTTGGATACATTAAGTCTGGGATGTCCATTAGACATTTCGGTAAAGACATCAAGTTGGTGACTTAACATGTGAGTCTAGGCTCAGGAGAGAGAGAGAGATCTGTGTCGGGGTATAAACAACTTTTGGCCCAAAACAAAAATGATACAGGTACCATGAACTGAGACAGGGAAGGCTGTAGTGGGAGTAGGTTTGAAGAGGTGACAATTTGGAATTCAGCTTTAGGCACGTTAAATTTGAAAACCAAGTGGCAATCTTGAATAGGCAGCCAGAAATGTGAGTTTGGACTTCAGAAGAGAAGTCCAGGCTGGAGCACTTCTCGATTTGGGACTCTTCAGTGTATAGATGATGTTTAAATCCATGAAACAAGATGACGTCACCAAAGGCACAGATAGAGAACATAAGAGGTCCAAGGAAGGAGTCTTGGGGCACCCCGACATGAAGAAGTCTGGAGATGAGGTAGAAGCAGCAAAGGAGACTGGGATTGAGCAGCCTGTGGTGGACGGAAGCCTGAAGGTGCACAGATGCCCTGCAAGAAGTGAAAAAAATATTTCAAGGAGCAACCTACTGTGTCAAAAGCTATTACTAGCTCAACAGTGATGAAAATGTCCTCCCAACAATTGCACAACAGTCGGTACGAGCAACGGAAGCGGACCATCAAATATAAAATCCTAAATCTAGGCTCTTTTGTTCTTGATGTCGAACTTCAGTATTCCCATTCTCCTCCTTGATGGGTCAATGAAGACCACTCCCTGTAAAAGTTTGGTTCGATATTTAAATAAGTTCACTGTCAACCCACACACCCAGAGTGATTAGTGGAGAATAAAGATAAGGTCACGGAGAACCACAAAGGTCCAGATATTATTCTAAGACTCTGAAGTGACAAGAGGGAAAAGGAAGGGAGTTCCAAACCACTGCTTCAAAAGTTTCCTCCTTTCTTACCTGTTTAGCAACCGCCTGAGGATAAACTTACTCTCCCTTGGGAAGACTTTAACATGGCATTCAGTAGGATTACTCTTAAAAGTGACATTAACATCTATCTCTCAGGAAGACATTTTTTTACAAATGCCCAGGGCATGGAACCCTCTCCCTCCTTTCATGTTCCACAAGTTCCTCCTTCTCCCCTCTCTTCTGTCCCCAGAAAGTATTTTCCCAAACCAGCTTAGGGAACATGGCTCTGTCACCTTGTCAAAAATATTCCATTATCTTTAGGTGACCTTTCTCTGAGACTTAGAAATGGAGTGTTGCAACGGTGGGTCTGGCACTGGGTGACTTTACTGGTGCTCCCTAAAAGACAAGGCTGATGAATAGCATTTGAACCCTGCTTCTCTGATCCTTCAGGCAGAATTAGAGGCTCTCCACGAGGGTAATCCCGAATGATTCATGACGCCTGCTTCAGCACAGTCACACATCATATAAATACAAATTGACAGTTCGCACTCACTGGCCTCATGATGGTATTTACTTAAAATCCTCTCAAGTCCTTTCCCAATGGCTGTGGTGGGGACAGCACTCTATTTAAGGCTAGCAAACAAAGAAGCACCCACTTGGCCCATCCAGCCACCAGATTTACAGGAACCCCGGAGCCTTTGGAATATTCGGCTTTCTTCTTGTGGCACTTGGCAGTTATCTCTCACTGGGTTGGGCAATTGGTTTGTTAGTTGATTGCAAGGATAATCTTTTAAAAAACAAACAAAGAGGTAGTAAACTGAGACCTTTGGATAACCCCTTTGGCCGTCCTGAAGTGTCAAAGATAGAACAAAAATTCCAGGCTATGGAATAGCAACAGAGGCAAAAAAGAGAGGAGCTATGAGACAGTTTATGATATAACATGCTCAGAGAGAGTTGGAGAAACTTGAGGATGCTAACAAAGCCCTAACTGATGAAAGTGTAAAAAGAAAAACTCATATAGAGTCCCCCAAGGAAACACTTAATTTTGTTATTTTCCAAAAGGATTCTTGGTAGATAATAACGAAAAACTAATAGGCAGATACCAACTGTTATTGATCTGATTTGTGTTTTCAACACTGATGAACCCGCTCCTTCAAAGAAATTGTCAACAACAGAAACATTGTTCCCTTGGAGCAATATTAACGTCATCCAGGCAGCAGCATCCTGACGGCTGTCCCTAGACTCAGGAGGAAAAAATACTGCGTAGGATTTGGAAAAGAGTGGCACCCATGTAAACAAAAGCAGAACCAACCCAGAACTGCCTCAATACCAGCTTTTAGGAAGGCTCCTTGGGCGGGTAAACGAATTGTGAAATAATGTTCTCAATGGTTGTGGGGAGCCCCAATTTCCTACATGTGTAAGCCCATTATGTGTTTCCTTGAAAGGATGCCCCTTCTCCTTTCTGGCTTTCTCCGACAGTCACCCTAATGCTTCCCCCTTCTCGTCAGAGCTTGAAATGGTACCCTTTGGAGACGATGGAAGAAAGAAAGTACCACTCAAGCAGATGGAGAGCTGGCAAGGCTCCAGGCAACAGGTCTACGGAGGGAAGCTGCCTCCTTCAAGTCACTGTTTTCATCCTTTGGGTATGACCTAATATATTTTTACATAGGCATGCTATTATTTTATTACTATTAATTGGTAATCAATTCACTTTTACCGTTTGGATAACCCCTTTGGCTTATACTCCCTATCCCTGATTAGAAGGTGGAACCAAAAACTCAAGGCTATGGGACAGTTAGTACCAGAGGTGGGAAAGGATGACTATTAAAAGGAGTCTAAGAGAGCTGCAGACACTGGAGAGCACTAATAAAGAGCTAACGCATGCCCTTGGTCTCGGGCCACATGAAGGGACTACAATTTGCTTACTGTGTTCTGACAGATGCAGAAACCATCTTCTGAGTGACACTGACAGTCAAGGTGCCTCTGTTTTCTGCTTCGTTGGATTTGCTTTTGACTTGATTGGTCTGAAAGCACAAGCGCCTAGTCATAAGCATATAGGTGACAGTAACCGTACTCACAGGAAGAGTGACCAAGGTTTTCTATTTTATATCAAAGATAATAATAACCTTTTCTAAGTGAGTACTCACAACGTTTAGTCCAACAGAGCCTATAAATAAAATATACCAAAAACACAGTATCTTTCTCTTTAAAAAAAAAAAAATCTTTAAGGGAATGAGAAGACAAGCCACAGACTGGGAGAAAATATTTGCAAAAACACTCTTAAAACTCAACAGTAAGACAACAAACAACCTGATTAAAAAATGAGCCAAAGACCTAAACAAACACTTCACCAAAAAAGCCACACAGATGGCAAACAAGCATATGAAAAGAAGTTCCGGAGCCGGCCCTGGTGGTCTAGTGGGTAAGATTCAGTGCTCCCACAGCAAGGTCCAGGTTCGTTTCCCAGTTGTGGAACCACACCACCCATCTGTCAGTTGTCATACTGTGGCAGAGGCTCACATAGAGAATTGAGCTAACAACTGGGATACACAACCATGCGCTGAAGCTTTAAAAAAAGAAAAGAAAAGATGGTTCACATCATCTGTCATCAGGGAAACGCAAATTAAAACAACAGTGAGACATCATGGCACATCTATGAGAGTGGCCAAAAGCTGGAACACTGACACCACCAAATGCTGACAAGGATGTGGAGCAACAGGAACTCTCATTCATTGCTGGTGAGAACGCAAAATGGTGCAGCCACTTTGGAAGACGGTTTGGCAGTTTCTTACAGAGCTAAACGTAGTCTTACCACACAGTTCAGCCATTGTGCTCTTTGGTATTTACCCAAAGGAGTCGCAAAGTTATGTCCAGACAAAAACCTGCACATGAATATTATAGCAGCTTTATTCATAACTGCCCAAACGTGGAAACAACCAAGGTCCATCCAGACAATGGGATATGATTGAGCACTAAAAAGAAATGAGCTGTCAAGCCAAGAAAAGACCTGGAGGAACCCTAAATGCATATTGAAGCAAAAGAAGCCAGTCTGAAAAGGCTACATACTGTATGATCCCAGCTGAAAAAGGCAAAACTATGGAGACTGTAAAAAATCAGTAATGGCTGGAGGCAGGAGGTAGAGAGAGGAGAGGGAGAGGAGGGATGGATAGATGGAGTAGAGAAGGTTTTTAGGGCAGTGAAAATACTGTGGAGGATACTATCACAACGGATATAAGTCACTCCACATTTGTCCAAACCCACAGACTGTACAACACCAAGAGTGAACCCTACTGTAAACTATGGACTCCAGGTGACAATGATCCATCAGTGTGGGTTCATCAACTGTAACAAATACACCACCCTGGTGGGCAATGTTGATAATAGGGGAGGCTGTGCACATGTGAGGACAGGAGGTAGATGGGAAATCTCTGTACTTTCCACTCAATTTTGCGATGAAGCAAAAACCACTCTAACAAAATAAAATCTTAAAATAAAATTTAAAAATCTGACAGCCCGTGCATATTTAGACTGTATAGTTTGTGCAAAATGAAGTAGGACCATGTTCACATCCAATGGCAGAGGGGTCAGCATCTTCAAGGACTTGAAGCCAGGTGTCCTGGTCTAGGAAGGTGCTCATATATTCAAGAGGTGACCTGGTTCACCTGATGGTAAAGTCACCTGAGTTGTTCAATAAATAGTTGCAGAGTCTCCTGTGTGTCTTCAGGTCCTTCTCTGAATCTTTACTCAGTGTGGCCTACTGTCGTACAGTGCTCACGCATGCACATGCTCAAGGATGGCCTTTTACAAGGTGAGGGCTTCTGAACTGTCTCATCCTCAGCCCATCCCTCAAACTGGTAAGCAGGCTAAAGCATAGAGAATGGCTGGTACCTAAGGCACCACTTCTTAAAGCTGACGTGGGAAAATTTTTATTTATTTCTCAAACCAGCTTGTAAAGTAGACCCTCAGAAAGTTTATGCAAGCCCACTTTCTCAACGCTGGAGCCCTTTGCGACTAAGGTAACACAGTCATCATTAAGCTCTGCTGTAATTAGCAAGTTGACAATTTCGCCATAACTCGTCCCTGACCAGGGATTCTGGATGACACAGGAAATATCATCAGGAGGAGGACCTGTGACTGACTGGGAAGAAGGACTCCAAGGAAAGAAAGACAGGCGAGGAAAAGACAGTGTCATGAAAAATTAAAAATACTAACTGTGTTGTTTTTCCTCTCCCCTCTTTAAGTTATAAAGTGTACTTTGAATTTTCAAAGGAATCTAGGGAGCGCTGAAGGCAATTCAGGGTGTGCCAGAGATGGAAGAATGGACTGTAAGATTTGGAAGGTACAAAAGTGAAACTAACAGAGATGGACTCTAACGACAGTGAGACCCAGAAATTTAACTGCCCACAACAGAGACCAGGGAGTAGAAAAGTTAAACCAAGAAGCTTATGCATCTCCATCCACTGTGAGCAAGATAACCAATGAAAAGGGAGAATTTGACTGGCAGAGGGAATTTTGGCTTCCATGTGCCATTTTCTAACTTTTCTTTCCCCAGCAGGTGTTTCTGACAAGGCAACCAACAAGAGCATTGAGTGAGCCACACCATGTCCCATATCTCAGAGTCCTGGAGGCATTGGGAAAAGAGAGGAGATGGGACAGGAAAGTTTTCAGTGTTGAAAACCCAGAACCAACAAAGTGCTAAAGTCAGTGTTTTTCTGACTAGGATGCAGCCATGATCTTGTTAGGTGATCTTGAGGCATAATAGATAGACGGGGCCACCTCAAACTTTTTAATAGTTTGAACATTTGAGTTGGTTTTAGAAAAGCACTAACTCCTGCCATTCACAAAGTGTCCATTACAACATCCCATAATTTAATTATAGTCCTTCATTCCTAGTTATTTGGGGTATTTATTTTTCAGGCAGGTAAAGCACGATACTGGGAAGAGTGGAGTAATTTGCAGTTACATGGAAGGGTACAAATAATTAAACGACATTTCAAAGTGTGGGGAAAAAATGCCACCATGGCAGCTCAAATGGTGTTTTCCTTCCTATATATCATGGAATATGAGTCAACCCGGCCTAGAGGTTGACCTGAATTCCGGCATAATTACATATATAAAATTTGGATTTCAGCCCAATGTATGTTACCTTTCTACTGCAGCTGCTGGCCTTCCAGGCTGGGAGATCTCTCATTCCCAGTAGAGAGACTGCCCTGGCAGGATCCGCAGCTGTTTGAAGTCAGCTCTGTGCAGTCATTCCTGATTAAAGACTGCATGGGCGGGAAGGATCAGGCTACTGGTACACCCAGGAGAGAGGTCCGCATTCTTCAGGGTTCCTTGTTGCAAGCCATAAACCCACTCCAACTGACCAGAGCAGAAAAGTTTTAAAGGCTAGTAGGTAGCTCATAGAAGCTCTGGGAGGGCCAGAGAATCAGGCTCAAAAGCTATCCAGCCAAGAACAGTCCCCAAATTGTCCCTCCAAAGTGCTACAAGAACAGTCCCAGAACACTGGACCGATGTGCGCATGCCACGGAGGCCAGCTTCCCACCAGTAGCTCAGCGGGACCCAGTCTCCAACATCCTCCACCACCCCCAAACCAGTGCTGTGCCGCATCTCCAGCCACCCGAAGCTCTCTTCTAAATCTAAGTCGTCTGACTAATGCAACCCTAGGGAGCTGATAGGGCAACTTCTGACTGTCTTGGAGACGCAGAACTCATAATGTGAGACATAATCTCAGCGCCGAAAAGAAATGAGCTAGCAAGCCACAAAGAGGCGGAGAAACATGGGTGCCTTTTCAATCTTGCAAATTCACGGCACCATTGCAAATAAGTGAAGGTAAAGATCCTTCTGCCCCCTCTGGAACTTTAATTTACACTTATGGGGTCAAATAGTCATTTTTTTCCCCATGAGAATTTAAGTTGCTAGTGGGAAGGACTCTTTGTCTGTTTTGTTTGTGGATATAACCAAAGCAAATAAAACAAATCTTAGCACATAGTCAGCGCTCAATAAGCATTTGTTGAATGACTGAATTCATTTAACTCATTTTTCCTTCGTGTCTATCAGACACTGAGGATACCAAGGTAAATAAGAATGAGTGTCAGAATTCAATCTGCTTTCAGCTGCTACTGACCTGGATCCGCAGGAAAAGACAACAATTACAATAGGCTGTGACAGGTGCTTGGACAGAGGAAAGAACTGATGGAGAGTTGAGAAGTCCCCACTCTGGTTTTTGGAAAGATGCCCTAGAAGATGAGTATGAATTAGTCAGCAAAGCAAAATGGAACGGGTAGGCCATTTGGGTGGACAGAAGGACAGAGGGTGTTCAGGCCAAGGGGCAGGATGTACAAAAGCCCAGACATAAGAGAGTCTGGGATTTCAAGTAGCTCAATACAGATGTCTTTGTGTTATAATCTGCCTTTGGGTTTCCACTCACTTACAAGGTCACACTGAGGGTAGGGAGAGAAAAGAAAGTCAGGTTGCAGCGGAAAACCAAAAAATTAACATTAAGTTCTTCTCGAAAACGCTGCTTGGCAAGAAGTTGTCATTTTCAGCAAATCTGTGAAAGACAGTGTCAAGTTAGGTCGCTGAAACTCAGAAGCATTGGAACTCACTGCCCATCACACATAGGGGCACACTGTGATCAAAAGTGGTTATTCAAGAGCCAGCCTGGGGGCGTAGTCGTCGGGTTCAAGCACTACACTTCAGTGACCCAGGGTTCACGGGTTCAGATCTCGGTCGCAAACCTACACACTGCTCATCAAGCCATACTGTGGCAGCATCCCACATACAAAACAGATGAAGATTGGCACAGATGTTAGCTCAAGGTGAATCTTCCACAAGCAAACGGAGGAAGATTGGCAATAGATGTTAGCTCAGGGCCAATCTTCTTCATCAAAAAAAAAAAAAGTTGTTATTCAAAAGAAAACAAATAACTCAATTTAAAAATGAGCAAAAGATCTGAACAGACACCTGACCAAAGAAGATATACAGGTAGAAAATAAGCATAAGGGAAGATTCAGCATCATACGTGTCAGGGAAATGTAAACTAAAACAATGAAATGTAACTATACACCTATTAGAATGGCTAAAATTTTTTAAAATGACAACACTAAATGCTGGCGAGGATTTGGAGCACCAGGAGCTCTCATTCATTACTGGTAGGAATGCAAAATGGTACGGCCACTTTGGAACACAGTTTGGTGATTTTGTACAGAACTAGACATATTCTCATGATTCAGCAGTCGCACTCCTTAGCATTTATCTAAAGGAGTTGAAAACATACGTCTACACAGAGCCTGCACATGGATGTTTATAATAGCTTTATTCATGATTGCCAAAACTTGGAAGCATCCAAGATGTCCTTCAGTGGGTGAATGGATAAATAAACTGTGGTCCATCCAGACAATAGGATATTATTCAGTGCTAAAAAGAAATGAGCTATCAAGCCATGAAAAGACATGGAGGAACCTCAAATGCACATCACTAAGTGAAAGAAGTCCATCTGAAAAGGCTACATACCAGATGAATCCAACTCTGCGACCTTCTATGGAGCAGTAAAACTATGCATAGCAAAACTGTGGAAAAAAGATCAGTGGTCACCAGGGGTTGAGGAGAGGGAGAGGTAAATGGGAGGAGCACAAAAGGTTTTAGGGCAGTGAAACTACTCTGTATGATACTACAATGGTGGGTACACGTCATTACACATTTGTCCAAACCCACAGAATGTACAAGACAGAGAGGGAACCCTAATGTCAACTCTGGGGGGAAAGGGAGCTCTTCATTCATTCTTTCACGTTCATTCATTCAACAGCTATCAAGACATCCATACAATCTCATAAAGTGGGGTGGCTGACAATTCTTCGTTCATTTCCCCCTTTTTCTGAAGCTTGTTTTTTTTTCCCTTCTTCTCCCCAAAGCCCCCCAGTACATAGTTGTATATTTCAGTTGTGGGTCCTTCTAGTTGTGGCATGTGGGACGCCACCTCGGCATGGCCTGATGAGCGGTGCTAGGTCCATGCCCAGGATCCAAACTGGCAAAACCCCGGGCTGCCGAAGCAGAGCGCACAATCTCAACGGCCCCTTCATTTCCCTTTTGATACTCTGAATTTAAAAGTCCAAACAAATTTCATACCAAAGCTAAAAATAAACCGAAGCAATGGTTATTTTTAATATGCTGTTTTGAACCACCACAGACCTGGCTCAGCAGAGATTCTAATACACCCACCTCTCCCAGGAGCTTCCCCCCTTCCACCCCACCATGGCCCAACCCCACCCCTGCCCCAGCATGATAATCACTGTGACACGGAAAGTCTGTGCCAGCTATAGTCCAAGGCGGGGTGTGATGGAGCTATGAGAAGGGTACAAACAAGGAATTATTCAGAAAAAAAAACCTTCGCCAGCTGGAACTAGTAAGTGGCATCCATGGCTGGAATTGAAGGGTACGTAGGATTTCAAGAGCAGAGATGGAGAAAAGAACATCCATGAAAAGAAAGTGGCTTAAGAGAAAACAGTGATGAGTAATCGCAGATCGTAAATGAGAAAACTGAATTGTCTAGTTTGACCAGAACAAACTGTGTATGTCAGCACCCAGCAAGGTGTCCTACACAAAATAAGAATTCATCAAATATTGCACGATGAATAAATGAATTATGCGGAGTCTGAAAAAAGAAAAGAAAAACTAGATTGCCACAAGACTGCAAAGAGCCTTAAATAAAGGCAAAAGAAGGTGGCCTTTATTCTGATTATAATAGGAATTTATAGATTTTTGAACAAGGATTCAGCCTGATCATATCTGTGTACCTTAGAAATTTTTTCTAGCCACTGTCTATGGGATGAAGAAATATCCTCATGAAAAGACACTAGACAGAAGTCGCTGCAGTGATCCAGGGGTAAGAACAATTGAAAGTTTGCACTACCTCTTATGTGTAACTTTCTTATGAAATTGTTTTCTTAAGAGTCTTGGATGAAAAGATAGGGAGAAAGAGAATATTTACATATAGTTTAAATACATTCCTTTTTGCATTGCTACACATAGACTCATTTTTATTATACTTTGCTTTCTGACTTCCAAAATAACACGTTTATTGTGGAAAATGCGCAAGATACCAAAAACCATTTTAACCTTCTGAAATTTTATCACACATAGAAAATGTATACATCTTGGTTTATATCTTTACAATCTATATGATGTATGACAAACACACATACACACATATTCAGATCACTTCCCACATAACTATTTTATAATCTGGATTTTTTTCGTTAAAAAATGAAATGGCTTTAATTTTTTTATAATTATAAAAGTAATATATGCTTATTGTAAAAGACAGAAATAGTGAAAATGGTAAAGAAGAAAAATAAAACCATCTATAATCCCACCCCCAAAGGAAAACTCCTACTGTCAACATTTTGTTATAGTACCTAGGTTTCCCCTCCCTTTATACAAATAGATGAGATGAAATGAGATTAGATTAGATACATAGATAGATGAGATAGATACATGGACAGATAGATGAGATAGATACATAGACATATAGACAGATGAGAGATAGATGAATAGATGATAGATACATGGATACATAGATACACATGCATAGGTACATAGATACATACACGCATAGAGATACACAGATAGATGAAATAAATAGATAAACAATAGATAAATAAATAGATAAGTAGATAAATAAGATGAAATAAATAGAAATAGATAAGATGAAATAAATAAATACACAGATGAGATAGATGATAGATAAACAGATACATACATACATATGTACATAGATGATAGACACATAGACAGATTTTAAATGTGATACTTCATTCTTTTGTAGTCTTTTTTATCTATCTATAATAAAATGAACATTCCTCCTGTTGTTAAATATTCTTTTACAACATGACTTTTTAGTGACCACATGCAACTTCACTATACAATTGTTCCATTGTTTGCTGAACAATTCCTCTATTGCTGTATTTAGTTTGCAGGTTTTTTACTATCATAAACAACTCTGTAGTGAATATTGTTGTCAATTACTCTTTGCTCAAATCCAAGTTTCTTAGGATAAACTCATGAAAATAAAATTGGTCAGAGTATCATCGTACTCTTTTTGCTCATTTAAAAACTCCTAAGTTGAACAAACATTATCTGTTAAAATGTCATCCATCAGATGTATTTTTGAGATAACCTCTATTTTCTAAACAGGCCAATTGATTCACTCTTCTTCAGAATACTGAGAAGACATTAAATGATTCAAAACCAAAAGCAGTGGTTGGGTCTTGGAGGTAGTAACTCAGATGTGAGTTATTCATCACTGCAAGGCCACTACACCTTCAGCCACCACCACGTCATGAGGCCAGCCGTCGCTGCCCCTCCTCAGCTGGGATCTCCACACTCTATTCCCTGTGTGTGCACCATTGTGCACCAGGAGCATCTGGGTCCACTCACTCACTCATTCATTTCTTAAACTCATTCATTCATTTCTTAAACTCATGTCAATTCTGCCCCAGCTTCTTTCTCTTCTGTATTTTATATCTTCTAATAATCATTGCTTTTAAATGTTTATGCGTTGGAGAGAAAAAGAAAGAGTACGTATGCACGTATGTGTGTGCACGTTATTACTGTGTGAACACTGCCTGCCTTTCTTAGTCAAATGGGTGACACAATTTACTAACATTTGACTACATTTATTCCATGTGGCAAGTGTAAAACACTGGGTTTATATACACCAACCATGAGTTGCATAACCCATGGTTATCCACGATTCCTAGATACTACGGAGTACAAACACTACCAAAACTCTCACGTTAAGAGTGTAACGCCAATTATTTGTGCTGCCAAATAGCACATAGGTCATACATATACAAGAATCAACTAAATATAATTTGAAGCAATTTTTGAAGAGTAACTCACAAACACCATTTTAAACACTCAATAAGATGATATTAAAGTTCAATAGTAATCCGTCCTGCCCTCAAGCATCCAGACCCAACGGTCTCCAAGCTTCTTCGGAAAGTTTCTGCCACTGGACAAAGCCAAGGTCTTATCCTCAGATGTTATCCTCAGATCTAAAGCAATGAAAGAGACAGGAATCTCCGTTATCTTGAAAGAAGGAAGTCAGGACCAAAAAGTATTTTTCTAGTCAAAGCTGGGGCAATGGAAGTAAGAAAGTTCATTCAAGGTCAAAGTAACCACTGCCGTGAAACTGACAAGGGAAGACCACAGGCTCCTTCAAATCTATACGTAAATAGAAATCCAATAAAGTGAAAAACTCACATTTTAATTCTAAATGAAGAATTCTGGCATTGTTCCCAGTGGGACCACAAGCTTCTTCTAAACACTCCCACCACCACAGGAGCAAAATTTACGGAGGTGCAAAAAAGCAATGATCGAGACAAAGAATATTTTCATGCAATATTTTTTAAAGTAAGAGTTATTGGCAAAAAATATATGATGAACAAAATAGGAAACATTTTAATAAAGACAAGGTTGTTCATTTTCTAATTTTCAATTTGTAAAATATTGCATCAAAATGTTCTTTATCTCTTTTCCAGGTTTGTGCCCAAGGCAAGTGCTTCCTTCTCCTCACCCTGGTCCCAACCTTAAGGAAATCAAATCTCAGGTGCCAGTTGAAATCTAGCCTGTCCCAGGCAGAGAGGAAGAGGGTGAGAAAAGCAGACTTTTCCTCCAGTCTTAGGAATGTCTCAGGCACAGAAGCTCTTCCTCCCCACGCCAGAGGAAACTATGGCTGCCCAAATTTAGCAAATAAAAATACAGAATACCCAGTTCAGTGTGAATTTCAGGTTAGCCAGGAATATTTTTTTAATGTAAGTATGTCCCATGCAGTATTTGGGACATACTTATACTTAAAAAAAAAAAACCTATTCCTTGTTCGTCTGAAATTCAAATTAAACTGAGCATCCTGTATTTTATCTGGCCACCCAACCTCCACTCCACTCCCACCCCTCCCCCAGGAAAGCCTCCCCCAACCCGGACAAGAGTTTCTATCTACCCTGAGAGAGACCGTGCCTCTGAAGGGCTGCAGCAAGAACAAAAGAAATAAAAATAACAAACGAACTGAAAGCCAGCCCAACACGGAAAGAATGTTACTGCACATTTGCTGACAGAGACCGAGGGAGATTTCCAACATAAACAAGGAAATTTAATCTCTCATTTGCAAAAGCTTCCCCTGTGCTAATTTGTTAACTGCTCATGTAGAGACACAGAACCAAGTGCATTTCATTGAGCTTGTTTTTTCTTATATTATGCAAATCAAAGCAATGCCTGTTGATAAAGGCCACGGGAGATCCCAGAAGTGGTGTGGCCAGGGCTGAACCCACAGGCTCGAAGCTGTTTTAGGAATCGGTCAAGTCAATCAAATTTAGCTTCTTTTTCCCAACCAAATGGATTGTTTGGTCAACCAACTTCACGAGCCACTTCAGCAGGTTGTGCTTTTTGCCATAGTTGGGAGGCTGCGGATTACTTCAGACCCCAAAACAACGTGGGTTTGCCTGTTAAGGTTCATTCTTTGTCCTTCAGCCTGTTGTCTGGCTCCCAGGTAGGAAGCAAGAGTATCATCAGCCCCAGAAGAAAGATGCTGTCTCAGTTTCCCCTGCTGCTTCAGAAGGAGGCCGACATGGGGTATTCTCCCACCTCGATGCCAGCGAACGTGCTATGTCATCTAGCTGAACCAGAAAGAAGGCAGGACTGGTTTTCATTTAAAATAATAATTTTTCAAACAAGGCTCTTCCTTCTGCTCACCAGATCTGAGCTACCGTTACACATGGTATTGAGCGCAGTTGCAGCCCTGCGAACTTGATCTTCTGCTTCCGGAAGAGATGTGCCTCGACGATATGGATTTAAGCAGGAGAGTCATCTAGAAAAGTTCTTTCTCTCTCTCTCGCTCTCAATCTCTCTAATAATGCTTATTTCTCTTTTCTTTCTATGTATTTTTCTTTGTTACAAAATTGGACTCCCTTTTCATATACGATTTTGCATCTTGTTCACATCTTTGCCCTTTTACCTTGGAAAAAACAAACAGTTCTCTGCCTCCCTAGCTGTGGAAGACAAAGATAAGGACCTACGCACATTCCTCCTAAAGATTTTGAATAATCAACTCTCAGCCAAACTGTCCTTAAAAATAAGTAAAACTAATGGCTAGCCCAGTGGCATAGCAGTTAGGTTCATGCACTCCACATCAGTAGCCCAGGGTTCACCAGTTTGGATCCCTACGTACCGCTCATCAAGTCATGTTGTGGTGGCATCCCACATATAAAATAGAGGAAGATGAGCACAGATGTTAGCTCAGGGCCAATCTTCCTCAGCAAAAGAAGGAGGATTGACAGCAGATGTTAGCTCAGGGCTAATCTTCCTCAAAGAAAAAAAAAAGTAAAGCTATTTTACTTCCATTTGCAGCTGAAATTAACATCTTGGTTCTAGTATGTGAAGACGGACAACTGAGTTCACAGCTTTGGCCTTTGTGTCTTCATCAGTAAATGCGAATGGAACCATCTCTACAAACCCTTCCAGCTCTAAGATTCTAGGCTGAAAACTGATTTTCAGTATTACCTTTAAAGATTTAAGGGGTCTGGCCAACATTGGTATTATAAAGAGAATCCTTATCTACGAGGATCCCAGCAGTCTCACTGAATTAACAGGAGCTTGAATTGATGGATTGGTCAAAGGGGTAAAGAGGAGAGGGACCTTTCCATCCATCAGCTGCATGCTGCATGCTCATCTCTTGAAGATCAGTCCACTAGCAGAGGTTGCTTAGAGAGTAACTATGCTTAGCACTCAAGGGACACTCAAGGAATAGCATCGTATAAAGGTGTGGAAGGCAGCACAGACTTGCACCTAGTCCAATTAGTCAGCGACTTCCCACATAGGAGACTTAGATTAGACATCTCTTTAAAAGTTACTCTCGAGTAGGAATGAGATACTGGGCTCTAAGGAGATGAAAATATAAACCCAGACCCTAAAATCAATGGGCTAATGCTGGTCTTGGTTTTTAAAAGAAAGTTTTGCACCTGTACGTAGGAATTTTTGTTGAAAGTTTTAAACATAACCCGTGGCATTCCAACACGGGGAGTGTAATCTAGCTGAGCGACCATGAGATGTGACGACTAAGTTACAAAACTGATCCTTGAAAAAAAGAAAAAAAATACTTGTGCTTATGAACGCAACTGAATGTGGACATTAGGAGACCATGAATTATTTCATTAATAATATCCTTCCTCAAAACACTGCCAGTCAAAACTTCACTCTCAAGCAATTAAAAAATGTCTTCCCTACTCGACACCATCCTCAAAGAATCAGTTTCTGACTTTATTGAGGCAATTACAGAATCAGCCAGATTTTTTTTAACGAAAGCCAAGGTTAATCATCGGCCTTTCTTACAAACCTACTTTCCAAGTGGGATTTCGGTGTTTCTAAGAATCAAATCTATTGAAATCTAAAATTTCCTAACTTTGCATAAGTTCAAAGGAATATGGCATGGGCTGTGAAGGCAATTCCAAGAAAGCATTCAGAAAATGTGTTGGGCAATGGCAGTTCAGTTAAAGTAAGCATACATCCCACTGATGCGACCACTTACAACAACACGATACTCACTCGTGTGTCAATGTTCCAGATTTTGTTTCCCAAAAAATCCTCAATCATGGTTTCCAGTTATAAATGGGTTAAAAACATGCAATTGTCTCCACTCTCTCCTGAAACCCCAATAAAAGTAACAGTAAAGTAACAGTAAACAGTAAAACAGTGGATTTATTCCTTAGAATAATCAGGACAGAATAGTGGGAGAGGAGACAAAATTTTGGAAGCTGGAAAATAAAAGGAAGAAAGGTATAAGCTTAGCAGTTAGAATAAGCTGCATCAAAAGCAGTACCATTGTGTTGCAAAACACAGTAGGCTTGGTCCTAAACCACAAGGAGGAAATCCAGGAAACAAATTTTTACCACCCAGATCCCGAAAAAGCTCAGGTGCTATGATTAGGTATCCCTGGCAATGAAAAAGATGAGGCTCTAAACAGGAAGGTGTGTTGAAATCACATAAGGAAAGAGAGACTCATATTCTCTTCAGTCAAGTGGCTGTCCTTCCCCCACCTTCATGGAAATCTGGAGGTTTATTCGCTGTAGAAGCTAAAATAGCAGATGTCTGGATTGGGGTAGCTGAGGCCCAGTTGGAAGTGAGGGGTGCTACATGGAAACAGATGGATCAGTATTAAAGTTGCCTTTCTGCAAATTGAGATCCCTAGCCCCCTTCTCCCAGATCGCTGGCCTCTAGGGTTCTCCATGTAGACAGGAGGCTGGAACAGCATTCTCGAGATAAATTGACAATCCTACCAAAAAAAAAAAAAAACCTTAAAAATTGATGTGAGGTTTTCCCAAACAAATGATCCAGCCAGATTACCCTACAGAGATATCTATAGTCAACACCCTGTCCTAATGACCACAGAGAATCCAATTAGCCTTCTTTAGCTTTCCACCCTGAAAGTGTCAGCAGACACCCAAGGAAACAGCCTTGAACAGAAAAAAAGCAGAGGCCAAAACAGACAGAGAAAAGAAACAAGGAGGAAAGAGAAACTCTGCAGCATATTGAACACTTCCAAAAACCACCATCCATATATAAAAGAAGAGTATTCTTTTTAAAAAGAAAAAGTGGGGAAAACCAATAAAGAACTGTTGAAAATTAAAAATATGATAGCATATGATATGTCCATTATACCTCAGTAAAAAATATAAGGTAGAAATAAAAATCTCAATAAAAGTATTATAAGTTTAGGTCAGACAATGCCTTAGAACAAAATGCCTAAAGAAGAAAAAGATAAAAGAAAATTAGAGATGTGTTCTGGAATTCCAGAAAGAAAGAAAAGAGTAAAAGGAAGTAAGGGTGAAATTATCAAATAAATTATTCAAGAAAATTTCCCAGAATTTAGGAAGCTGAGATTCCAGATTAAAAGAGCCTGAAACCCAAGCGGAGTGGATGAAAAAAGACCCACTTTGAGACATATCTCTGTGACGTCTCCATCCCTGGAGACAAAAAAAAGCTCCCAAAATGTTGAGGAGAGGAAAAAGAAACTCCCATACAGAGGACAAATCAGAATCCACTGGGGCATCTCAATGTCAATGTTGACAGCTAGAAGACAATAGGGTAGTGCCGTGCAAATACTTAGGAAAAAATATTTACAACTAAGAGTTTTACCCTAAGCCTATTAATTAAACGTGAGGCTAGCCTAAGGACGTTTTCAGGCAGGTACATCTCAAAATTCATTTCCAGTGCACACTTTCTAGGGAAGCTCCTAGAGGAGACCCTCCAACAAATGAAACGAAGAAACAAAGGAAGATAGGAAGACTCGGGAACCAGGAAACAGAGTTCCAACCCCACAAAGGGGCAAAAGGCTCCCTAGGATGCGGTGAAGGGAGATTTCAAGACTGGAGAGCAATCACCAGATTGGCGATCAGAAGGAGAGAACTTTCCAAAACACAAATTAAAAGCATACCTGATGAGTTCGAATATGTTGCGAGGAGATTAAAACAAGTGAAGGAAGTTTGGAGATGAGTGATAATTAAAAAAAAAAAAAAAAAAAAAAAAAAAAAACCTAAGGGAAAGCAAGACAATTATTAACTCCTGGAAAACCAAAAAGTTTTCTAAGAAAGCAAGGTGATCATAACATAACAAATGCCCCAGTTGCGATTGCCATTTAGATACTCAAAATAAGGCAATAACATTTAATATACAATAGTATCGGGATAATGGGGGAGACGGGAAGTCAATGTTGAAAGAGGTGTTGGAAAGTAAGCAACGTGCAGGTTTAGTGAAAGAGAAAGAAAGTTTCATCTTCAAGAGTGAAAAGAAAATGGAAAACGCCTAATAGTGAAATTAAAGAAAGAGCTGTGAAAAAACATGTTATTTAGAAGTAATGGAGGTTAATACCAAAAGGAATAGTTGAAACAGTTGAAGGTGATTTCCTCTGGGGATCAGGAAAGTGTAGGGGGGTGTCTTAGCCCATTCTGGCTTCAATCACAAAATACTACAGACCAGGTGGGTCATCAACAACAGAAATTTCTTTCTCACAGTTCTGGAGGTTGGAAATTCCAAATCAGAGAGCCCCCATGGTAGGCAAGGGCCCTCTTCAGGGTTGGGACTTCTCACTGTGTCCTCACATGGGGCAAGAAGTCTAGGAATCTCTGTGGGGTCTCTTTTATAAGAGCACTAATCCCATTCATGAGGGCTTGACTTTGATGACCCAAGCACCTCCTAATGGTCCCACCACCTGATATCATCACATTGGGGCTTAGGCTTCAACATACGAATTTCGTGGGGGGGGGGCAGGGGGAGACCATAAACATTCAGATCATAGCAGGGGGTATTGGGCAAGGGGCTGCCATTTGTCATCCTAAGTCTTGTAATCTGACTCTTTAAACTATGTGCATGTGTAGCTTTGATAAAAATGCAATCTAAAATATTAAAACTCAGAAATGTTATTTGATCTCTGCATCACTTAGAGGCCTAGGGCAGGATGTACAGGGTGGGGGAAGAATGAAAAGAACACTGGTAGTCTCAGAGAGAATACCACCAAATATTTGGTGGCAGCCCTTAGGAATATTAGCTGGAATTCCTCAACTCCACAACTGAATGAAAGTTAGTTCTAGATCATCTGTCTTGAAAACCAAGATGGCCTCTTTCCAAATATGTTTGACTGCCCATGTGCAGTGCATTACAAGCAATAATAAAGCTAATCAAAGGGGCCTCCCACAAATACTTCTGCTACATAGACCAGACCACAACATTTTTCCTACACCTACTAATGTCAGCAATGATGTTTCAATGGCAGGAAGCCGTAATGACATGAAGAAGTCTACTGCAACATCAGGGATTGCATCTTATTAAAATTTGTAATAACCGAAGGCCATAAGGGCAGAAAAGAAACCACCTTCCTCTGGGAACCGAGTCTGTAATTCCACTCAAATGCATTGAATGAGTTATATAATAAATTAATACAGTTGACATTTATTGAGTGCTTACTGTATACCAGGAACTGTTCATTGCTTGGTGTATATTAAGTCCTTACATCCTCATAGCAACCTTGTGAGTCGGTATTTTTCTCCTCATTTTAGAGATGAGAAGACTGAGGCACAGAGAGGTGAGATAAGTGGCGCATGGTGGCACAGCTGGTAAGTGATAGATCTAAAGCAGAAGAAGACTACCCCTCCTCGAGCCCCTCTTGCAAGCCAATCCTGCCCCAATGTTGCAGAGATGGGGAAAGATGGTTCCATTTCTCTTCGTAACAGCAGACCTCCTTGTCAAACCCTTAAACAAGGACCAGATTCTTAACCCAATTTATTGAGTCCTTAGCACATGCCAGGGCTCTGCGAAGCATTTCACAAGCAAAATCTCCTTTAATCTTCCAGCAATCGAAAGAAGTAGGTATTACCACGGCCATGTCCAGACAGGGAAGGTAGAGGGTCCCAGAGGACAAGCCACTCTCCTAGGTCTGTTCAGTGAGGAAGGGGCAGAGCCTGGATACGAACCCCACGGTTCCCTTCCAAAGCCCTGTGCCTCTAACAAGCCAAAATGACTGATGGAAAAATGACGGTTCAAGGTTGAGATTCCAACAGGAAAGAATCCAGGAGCTCTTGGAGGATGAGAATCAAAGCCCCTCTAATCCTTCCAGCAGTCAACAGGGTCTTATTTCATTTAGTCTTGCTCTTGTTGTTGGCATTGGCATTGTTGCTATTGCTAAAAGAGGACATTTTGCTTAATTTTCATTTAAATGATTAAATTAATTGTTTAAAATGTAATCATTTAGGTTTAATTTTAGATGATTTAATGTGCTTATAATAGAACCACCAGTGAGTGACAGAGACAGACGTGGAAGGCTAGGGGGGTCTGTGCTCTATCCTTATGACCTCCCTCACCAACTTCCACACTTGAATTTCCAAGTACAATTTCAGACTTCTCCTAGCAATCCTTAGAAAAATGTCTGTTTTGCAGTTAAGACTACATTTACTCAAGAGCAGTCAGGATAAACAGTTCTATTTCCCAGCAGGCCCAGCATTTAAAGGCAGGGTTAGAGGCAGAAGCACCATCTATGCTTATGAACTCAAAGAAGGGAAGGAAGGAATCGAGAGAGAAGAAGTTTACACTTCTAGCCCTAATAAGCCAAATGATGAACTTCTTCCCTCCCCAACAAGGGCGCTGGGGCAATCAACCCTGAGAAGTTTTGTCTTCTCTGAACTCAGACAGCAGCCTGTGTCTGTGTCACGCATTTGGTGCTCGGTACCCCATGGCCTTCTGTCCTCGCCGGCTGTTTAATCTGCTGTGTGAGAATCTGAATTCCCACAAGGCCCCTGGAGGGCTCAGACCTTGCTCTGTCCTCCTTATGCCCCCTGCTGTGCCTTCACACAGCACAAGGCCAGGTACAGTCCGGAACCTGACAAATATTTGTTGGATTTGCTTGTTCTTGTGCGAGGAGAGAGGAGAATTGGACCACAGAAAATGGGCATCCTTAAGAGCAAATCTAGTTCCAGTACTGTTAAACCACTCAGGATAGCATATTCTGCTGACTTTGTTCCTTTCGTGAGCACTGCTTAAGAAAATGCTCTCTTTTGTAGAGAGGGTACCTGAGAAGACTGACTCGATCTTGTATTTGAGAATCAAGCATCACAGATGTTCCCATTTCCATCACTGAACAAAAAAACTTGTATTTCTCATATTTTCTCCATCTCTCTAGCCCACCAGAGTGTTGTGGGGATCTGAGGCGTCAAAATTTGCAGTGCTTCGAGCTGGAGAGGAACCACACGACGTCACTGTAGCATTTGATCAAGAATTGGCATGGCACTGCATGGCTAGAAACAATAACAATAGGAATGACTAGTGTTTTTACTACAAAAAGAATTGGGTTGCTCTGTTTTTCCTGGCTGTTAAGCAGGATAGAACTCATGGAACATCTGCCAACCAATGAAAAGAACTTTCAAAAACACGGAGCTGGGATTTCAGCCTCAGAGGTTGTGCTTGCAGAGGTTATGGTTTCTCATTCGTAACCTCTGTGCAGTCTCAAATAACTTCTAAATATGCCTCTGCCTGTGAAAGGAGACAAATAGGCATTTCTTCATAGTCCCTTTCTCTGAGGTAGAATAAAGGGGGATTTAATGATCTTTCCATGATCCCTATTGCTCTAGGATTTTAGAATATTTGATATTTCTCCACACCAGTTCAACCTCAAATCATTCATTATCACATTAGGAATGGAAGGGGAATTGTCTTCTTGCTCTTTGTTTTGCCCCAACCACCCCCTCCAGACCTACCTCCCCTAACAAAATAAACAAGCAAACAGATAAACTGTTGGAGGCCATGCAACTGAAGGGCCAGGCGTGGTCAGTGATGAGGCATTTCCAAAGCCTGTTAGCACCGGCTCAGATTCCAGAAGCCAAAAGCACCTACGGGCTTGGGAGCTAATGTGAATGTTTTGCTCCCAGTCAACTGCACATGCTCATCTGAGACCTGTTTGCTGAAATCCCGACCTCCCCACTCGAGGCCCCCAAGCTGATGGGCAATGTTGTGAAAGGACATATAGGGGTGGCCCATGTATTCACTTAAAAACGAAGACCTAGACCCGGTATGTATTTTTGAATTTGGACTCCAGTGAGAGGCAGCAAAGCTCAAAAAGGGTTCACTTTCACCAAATTCTCATTCCTCTTCCTGAAAGGAAGTATGAAAAGATCCCTTGCAGATTTCAAGGCTTACAATCAAATATCAGATGAACAAGGGTGGAGAGGAGATGTTGACACGTCACCCTTTCCTTAGAGCCCAAGTAGATTTCAAACCTATTATGCCAACTGGCAGATTCCCTGGATTGAGGCTGTAACACATGCCATAGGAATATGTCTCGAAGGTGACCATGCCATCAGCCAAATGAAATTCCATACCAGCTTCCTATCATCGCATTTCCTCCATGCCAGCAGGCAAGGGGTGGGGGCAAATATTTTATAAGTCAGTACCTGTGTTCTCGTAGACCAGATTCTGGAAACTCATCTTGAGACTAACGCAGTCTGGAGGGTCACCTATTAATGTGGTCTTTTGCAACCTTCCCTCCAAAAAAAGTCTCAAGAGACAAGGTTACCCATTCATTTATATATTTTTATTTTTTATTATATTCTTTATGCAGAGAGATTTGAAAGAGGATAAAAAGTGATGATAGAGAACCCCAACCTCCAAAATGAAGTTTGTCCATCGCTGGTGGGTGTCAGGTGAGTTGGTGAGAAGACACAAGCATGACCCACAAAGGATGACCTTCACCACCGTGGGAGCATCATTAACCCCACAATCACATTTTGAGTACCTGCTAAGTTCAAGGCATTGAAGAACCAGACACAGTTCGGGCATTCAGAGCTCTTAGAGCCCAGTATAGGAGAGAAGACAAATTAAGTCAATAACTAGAACACAAGAGAGAATATTGTAATTATCACAAAAGAGATACAAGTACAATGTAACGGGCATCCACAGTTGGAAGAGACAATATGTCACCCAGTGAACACATCCACAAGCATAGTGATGTTCGTAAAGCTTATTGACAAGTTTGATGTACAACCAACTCTGAGTCTTCCTAGACTCAAACTGAAATGGAACAGGAAGTTTCCAGTAAAATGTAGCCTTGACTTTAGATGTACTTCTTACACCCCACCTCCCTAGCTGAAAAGATGGCAATGTCAAACCTCTCTAAAATTACATTGGACCATGATACCCCCTCACTCAGACCTCTACTCTGCAAAAAAATTAACTAAAAATATGGTTTATAAAAATCACTTCCTGAGCCTCAGAAATGGTGAGACAGAAGGATGTTGTCAAAGAAAATGATGGAATCTTCCACTCCAGAGGTTTTGCAGGAGATGTTTGTAGCAATATTTCTGAAATGGCTTAATAGAGAGGTCAAGACCGTGTTCCCAGATCGTGGGCAAACTTCAATCTCAGCTTCACCATCAGTTAAGGGTGATCTCGGAGGTCCCTTCCAGCTCGAACCTTCTAGAGCAAAGAAACATTTGTTTTCTTACTCTAAATGATGATCTGAAGGGCCCTGTAGGCCTAAGATTCCACCAAGATTAGAGATCATTGCTGCTACACCCCAAATGGAAACCATTTCTGAGAACCAAATGGAAAGAGGAATATGGGGAAAATAGTTCTCACTCATAAAAAAATAAAAATAAAAAAAAATTTCTGAACCATCACTTAGCTCTGATATGGAACAAGAGAATGTCAAGCAGAGTGGGGTTGGGGCGGGGGAGTGGGGGGGCATTTTTTCAGAACTTGTTTGCCCATCCCTAGTTGCAACACCCATTTGCTTCTCCCTAAAAGCATTGCAACATTCCACCCCTGAAACTGACCTAGTTTGTGTGTTTCTTTAAGAAAGTGCCTCTTGTGCCAAAGGTGGCCCTGGCTTAGTCCAGGCACAGGGTGAGGGGATCTGTGTCTAGAAGCTTGGATGGTCTCTTTCGATCATTTAGTCACAGGCTCCAGGTGAGATGAAGCTGCTCTACAAAGGCGGCAGGAACCCAAACAAGCAACCGGCCTCTTCCCCAGCCCCAGCAGGCTCATGATTCCAGAAGCAACTTGCCTTCCTTTCAGCTCTTCTGCTTGCCTCTCCTCAACTGCCCTGGGATCACTAGTTCCCTAGAAGCAGCCCAGGTCCTGCTGTAGCACGGGTCCTGCCACATGGAGCTGACACTCCCTCAGCCTCCTTGCCCCTCAGTTTGGGCACAGATCTGGGAAGGAGATAATCACACTCTACCATGGGTAGAAATGTAGCTTGGTTTTAAGTCTCAAGAAAGAGAAATGAGCTCAAGCCTTTGCATTCTTAGCCTCCTCTTCTCCCATGCTCCACATCACCCAACAAGCTGTCTGAAGTCGGCAAGTTCTTGGCTCCTGCCCATCTCTCACTTGCCTTGGTCCTTCCTCTTCTCCTCCAGGGGCTCTTCTCCACCACAAAGGGGCCTGAAGGGCAGCGGCGGCCTCGCCCCTCTGCGGACGTGCTCCCCAGCATCCAGTCCTCCAGGACGCACCCAGGCTTCCCACACAGCAGTGACCTGCATTCCCACCCAACCCTGGCTCCAAGGTGAGAACTTGGCCTTGGTTGTGCTCCAGTGGCTCCTTCCTCTCATGATACCCCCCTCCTCCTTCACCCCAGCTTCTCTCTCCTTCCTCAGCCTGGCCCATGGCTCCACTACATGCACTCACCTGGGTTCACTCTTTACCCAAAACTTCAATGTCAACTTTGATAGAGGAACTGGCGAAACCCCAGGCCTCACCAGATTCTACACGAGGAGGATTTTACCTTAACTGATTTCCCATACTCGTGCCAAAGGGACTGGATCCCATGCCCTACTCATCTAATGCTTACTCAGGGGCGTCTTGCGGCGAGACACCAGCCCAGAAAAATCCCCTTCTTACTAAGGAGTCCGTGGTACTGTATTTTCACTTTAGTATGTGATAAAGCTCTCAAGATAGCTAATGAGTCACCCAATAATTATTTCACTATTTACCATATAAATGGTATCAAGCAAGTCAGAGCTTAGTCAGCACTGAATTCAGCTGCAGATCTCAATGGGTTGGGATCAATGAACCATTCTCATTGCCTTCAACCATTCTCATTCTCAACTTGAAAGCCGCCTTCGACCCTCTCCTTTCATCTTCTGCCTCCCTCTGAGGGCTCACAGACCCTTTAGAGTGGCCAGCTCCAGGAAGACAAAGAGTAGAGCTCATATCTCTTTGCCTTTCTCTCATTAAACCTAACACAACAAATGGCACATGGCTGGGCTCGTTCCGTGGTGTCTTTGATGAATTTCTAAGGGAAGCATCAGGAAAATTCGGACTTGGAGAGCTAACCCTCTTTTCAGTGTTTCTCAGAATGAGGTCTTGTGTTTGTCCTTGCTGAAAATTCAGATTCTTCACCCCTACCCAAAGCCTGCAGCCTCAGAATGTCAAGGGTGGGTCCTGGGACTCTGCATCTTTTAACAAGCTTCTCAGATGAGTCTTCTGCACGTTGGAGTTACTGAGCCACAAATTCAACTCCATTTTAACTTCTCAGAGATATTTCTAAGTACGAGGGAGGATGAATTTGATTGAAAGAGGAGTATGAATGGAAGTGGTTATAAGTCCTTAGCAACTATAGACATCTGTGTACATCAATGGCCCCCTACTATTAACATGGGCTCATCTTGCCTGACTCTGCTTGGACCATGAAGCCTCTCTGATCATCAGTCCAGCCTTTATAAGTCGGTCACAGATTGACAAGTGGAAAAGCATCTCCTATCATATCTCCTATCTGTTATACCCGAGGCCCCAGCAAGAGAACGGTGGACGCCCCAGGAAGAGAACAGTGGAGTCCCCAACTCTTACTCAAATGAGACAAGCTCCACAGGTGTGTGAAGAGTTCAGCACACTGGACTACATGGCTCCAGTCTTCTGTGTCAGGTTAAGGGTAGGGAAAAGGAGGCTGTAGGACATGAACTAGTTCGTTCAGGTTAACAGTCTATTAATTGTCATGTTTTCTATGGGACAGTCCATTTGGTTCATTTGTATTATGCCAAAGAGTGGTTGAATAGTCAATTCAGTCAAATCAGTCAAAGTAATGCACACCAACCCAGCCCAGGATAGATTGCTTTGTGACAAGGCATCTGGATAAAAAAAAGAGATGGAGACAAACAATGGTGGTCCCTGCTATGCACAATTGAAAGCCAGCATCATGTATCCACCTGCAGAAGAGTAGAACTTGTCTGAAAAACATTGTGTGATGAAAAAGAAAAGAAGTGCTACAAGGGGTATACAACATATATTCAAAAAGGAAAATAGGTTTAGAATGTAGCTCTGTCCGATGGAGGAAATATATGAAAATATGTGAAAAGAGATGAATTTAAGCCTCAGGATCTAATTCATTCATTTCAGCATTGTAGTAGAGCACGTCTATTTCTCTCTTTTATAACCAGATCTTCTGTGACACAAAGTCTGAATCTTTGTCCCTGACGTGGTCACCCACAAGCCCAAGTGCCCCCCATTAGAAATACTCTGTTACTTCTGAAATCATTTAAAAGGCTGAACTGTGAAAAGACTAGGCTTAGGAAGGGAAGGGGAGGCGCTTGATGAAAGATGATGGGGTGTGTGTGTGCGTGTGTTTGTGTGTGTGTGTGTTCTTTCAAAAGATAGGTGCTATTTCAGACTCTCTCACATAGAAATATAACAAAAGAGTCCAAAGCTCAGAGCCACAGCGTGCCCATCTGTCGACACGCTATTCAATTAACTTATTGTTACCAGTGAAACGCCAGCTCAGTGAGACTGGAGAAAGAGGAAGTCCCAGGTGCTAAAGTGACAGCCATTAAGCAGTTGGCAAAGCTGAGAAGGCAAGTTGTTCCACCCGAGGCCTGAGAACTCTCTTTCCTCCTCTGCCTCTCTTCCTTCCCCTCTCTCCCTTCCCCTCTCTCTCACTTCCTCATTTTTTCTCCTCCTGGTTCATGTTTCTTTCCTTTTCTTCTCTCTATCCCTTCCCCCATCGGGGTATATCCATTGGCAAAGAGAAAAGGCCATCTTTGCAATTTCAATTAAGCTTATTCTTGAGAGAGAAGCCTTGATGAAAGAGAAATGGGCTTAATTCTGAGAATTTGCTGAAGCTTCTATTTACTTAAACAGAGCCAAGGAAGGGGAGAGGGGAAGACCGTTTCTGCCACCTCAAATGAACTTCAAACCATTCCCCACCCTTCCCTCACATGCGTGAGGTTTTATTTTTCCACTCTCCACCCTCTTGCTTGCTGACTACTCTCCCACTCTCTAAGTCATTTCTTGATTTCACTCTCAAGGGGCAGAAAAGCCAAAAAGGTGGGGCCGCTAAGCTAGAAAAGAGCCCTAGTTAAGACTACAAAGGTGCACATATCCCAGGGGCTCCCGTGTGTACCTATCTTGGGGCAGTGGGGAGTCAATCTGCCACAGGGACACGGCTGGCACTTGACTCATGGCCATGGCACTTGCAAATTTGAGATGGCTGTATTTATCGTCACATTTTCGTGATCTAAGTCCACTGGCAACGGCTCAGAGGGGAAAATAATAGCTCTCAAAGGAGAAACGTTAATATGCTATACATGGATATATTCTAAGCCTTATGTCTAATTATAAGGAGTGAATCACAAATTGAAGCATCTTAAATATAGGCATAAAAAGAAATAATTAACCCTCGAACAGGAAGCTGCTGAGTTATCAGATTGCATCGTTTGAGAACCAAGAAAAGCGAGTCAGCACACTGTCGGCATGAGAAAAGCAGAGGTTAATCCTCCGATGGGGTTTCAATATTCTGCTCATTTCCATAGATGTGTTAAGGAAGGTCCTTATATGAGCAGAAGCTTCTAGTCACGGGACTGTGAAACTGCCCCAGTGGAAACACCCTCTCTTCTTTAGAAAGTGACATTCTTTAGAAGATATATCCAGTCTGAATCCCTCCCACTGGGGTTTTGTTGGTGAGGTATTCAGCATTCATCATTATAAGGAAGTTTCAACCTAAAAGCAGACAAACTCTACAGTTTTATAAGGAAATTTCATTCTTGTGTTAGTTGCCCTCTGCTCAATTTAAAAAGCTGTCTAAGAATTCCTCAGTGACCATTCTCTGCATAATCACAACATTTCTTAGTCTCAGGTTAGAAGCTCCTAGAAACAAGAGGTTGTGGTCTCATCCAGCTAAGTCCCACTGTTTTCCGTAATGGGCCGAACCTGATAATTTAGACCCACGTGACACCCACAGATGATGGTGAAAATGGCTCTGATGGTGCCAGGTGAAGGAACCCACACCAGGAACCAGAAGCCTTGCGTTCCAGGCTCAGTTACTTTATCAGCCTCCCCATTGTCAAGCAAGTGGCATTGTCAGGAGCAGAAGTCCGAGCACTTCTGCCCACTGCATCCTCGTCTCAGAGTCCCCAAGGAAACACAGAGCAGACAAGCACTGGACAGAAGAGCCTTCCTGACATAGAGAAGAGACAGAGCAAGATCAGCTTCAATAGTGGGCATCAGACCCCCATAGCCAGCGCGTCCCTCTGGGCAGCCGACACAGAGCAATTGGCCTGCATGCACCTCTCCTGCTTCAGCAGAAAGATCTGTCCCCTCCTTACAGGGGACAGATACAGCAAGGGGTTGGCCAGATGCCATACGACACACACGGCTAAGCAGAACAAAGGAGCCCACACTGAGTGTGAGACAGGGAAAGATATTCCCGCACAAGGCGACAAGGCTAGCATAGGCAATGACAACTCTTTACCTCTTGGGAAGGAAGTGTTCCAGGCTTGAGGCTCATTCTTATGTAGCTGAGTGGGGGTCAAAAGACTGCTCTCGAGACTGCCTTCCCAATGATCATGACCTTGGGAGAACCACTTAATCTCACCGAGTCTCAGTTTCCTTGTCTATAACATACAAGTAACGATGATGACCCCACTCCCCTATACAGGGCTGTCATGAAGTCCAAACCAGAACATTTATTGAAAAGAGCTTTGAAAAATTGTACACCTCTGTGGGACATGTACATGCGGCGACTAACCTAAGTTCTCAAAAACCAGTACAACTGTTTATCCCATTTGAAGGAAATTGTTAGCATCCTAGAGTCCAGTTTGTGTCCAGCATGAGAGAGAATAAATTTCTTGGCACTTCCTGGCATCTGTGGATCCTTCTACATCAAAATTTGGCAACAGGAGTTCTAGCTTTCACTCCAATAATGATATCTCGAATTTTCATTTTCCCGGTATATTTTCTTCTCACCAAGAGCACCCGTGTCACTGCTCTTCTTCCTCTTTAGAGCTATCTTGACATTTTCATTCACAAATACCAGGTGCCATGACACTGTCCTTGACAATCTAAGCTTCATTTATCCACTTGTCACTTTGCTTTAAAAAGTGCTTACATTAGCGACCGGCACTGTGGCCGAGTGGTTAAGTTCATGTGCTCTACTTCTGTGGCCCAGGGTTTCGCTGGTTTGGATACTGGGTGCAGACATGGCACTGCTCATCAAGCCATGCTGAGGCAGCATCCCACATAGCAAAGCCAGAAGGACCTACAACTAGAATATGCAACTATGTTCCAGAGGACTCTGGGGAGAAGAAAAAAAAAGAATATTGGCAACAGGTGTTAGCTCAGGTGCCAATCTTTAAAAAAAAAGCCAAAAGTACTTACATTGAGTGCAATTCTGCCATTTTAAATGACATTTTAGAAAATTAGTTAAGAGTCCGGCCCTGTGGCCATGTGATTAAAGTTCCACACACTCCACTTCAGCAGCCTGGGTTCACGGGTTCAGATCTGGGATATGGACCTACTCCACTCACCAGCTACACTGTGGAGGTGTCTCACATACAAAAAAATAGAGGAGGATTGGCACAGATGTTAGCTTAGAGCTAATCTTCCTCAAGCAAAAAAAGAGGAGGATTGGCAGCAGATGGTAGCTCAGCGCAAATCTTCCTCAGCAAAAAATAAAGAAAGAAAGAAAAGTGCATGTTTAAAAAGAAGAATATTAGTTAATATGCTCATAGTGTATGGCTATAGTTATTTGAAAAGAGCGGGTTGCAAAAATATATGTAGTAACAATCCCGTTTAACACATACACACACACACATATCCTAAAAAATTAAAAATATACATACATCGAAATGTTGAGTAGTTATCTCTAGGTAGTGAGAAAAAATATTAACTTATTTTTCTTTGTGCTTATCGATAATCTCTGCGGTTTCTAAAATAAGCATGCATTTCTTTTGGAAAAAGAAAAGAAATTTATTTTAAAATGTTTTTCTTTCCCTCTGTATAAAGGAACATGTTGTACTAAGTAAATCAATGATGAAGTATCCTTCTCTACTGAAGTTTTCTTAACCAGGGCTCTGATGATCCAGGAAGAAGAAAGCAATCATCTATTGCAGTGGTTGCAATCTTTTTCCGTAGTAAACAAGTTTATGTCAACCCAATACACACATACTAGTATACATGTGATTGGATGAAACATTTCAAGAAAGAGTCCATCTCTCTGTTACACGCGATACATTCTGATACTTTATATCTTACGCTGTTCACCCATCACAGTTGGAAACAACCTGATCTGTTGCAAACTCCTTGTTTTACAAAATTAGGAGCCTCGCCCTCCAGCTCAAGATCGCCTTCAGGAACAAAAATAAGTCACCCTAGAGAGCATCCTTTAGGGAGATTGTTTCTCCATCTGTCACTGGAGGCCTCTCCAGGAACAAATTACACTTCAGTGCTCTAATCCAGAGCTACACGTTTTCCATGCCCAAACCAGCCACGACCAAAAAAGAATTTTCCAACAGTTGAGCTTCTGGGAGAAAGTTTATGATACCAACTTCTAGGGTTTAGACATGGTAACGTAGGAAGCAGTTCTCCCTCTGGGAAATGAGCGTGAACTCCTTTGAGCTTGAAAACCAGTATTAATTTCCACGGGGCAAATGAAGTGAAGAGGGACCCCAATTCAGTTAGGATCTAATGTATTACCTGGACTCATCTCACAGCTTTCTATCCTCGTCATCTTCTTGTCTTTTAATTAATGAGAGAATAGGGTGCAATAATACTAATAATCATCTTCTTCAGGCTTATAGGATCTAAGGCCATCCAAACTAGGGAATATCCATCATTTATAAGACCAATAAATGTTTCAGCGACAGTTTCCCTTCTGGGACAGCATCACAAATGGCACTCAAAGTGGAAGGACAGGAGTGAAAGCAAGCAAGAGCGATTAAATAACATGAAAGATCCCAGCCTTTGAGGGCTCTGTTCCCCTATCAAATCAGGATGGCTCACTCACACGCTAATGTGACCAGCAAACACTGAGAAAGTCTTGTGGTACCTTCTTCATTGCCATGTGGATGAATTTCTAACGAGCATGACTGCAATGCATGGTCAGAATGCTTTCTACAATGATTCTGCCACTGAGAGTGTGGTTGTGGCCTAAAGTCCCTAGACTGAGGTTTCTGGAGTTTCCATTCGTGGTCTGGGCTGCAATGATCTGATTAAGCTTCACATCTGCTAAGGGTTTGAGGTGGAGGAAAAGGGAACTGGAATGGTTCTCACCTCATCAATTCTGACCACATCCTCCCTCTCCAATTACCCCAAGAGAAGGGAAAAGAAAAGAGAGCAGGAGAGAAAGAAAGAAAGAAAAGGGAAGGGAAAAGAGGAAAAGACGAGAGAGGGAAGAGACAAAGAGGGCTGGAGGGAACCTCTGGAGCGGCTTATTCTCAGAAATGGAAGCACAGAGCATAGTCTCCAAAGAGCCAGAGCTTTGCTTAATCTGAATTTTTGCCTCCCTTTCTTCCTTTCTTCCCCAATCTATCTACTAACGATGACATGTTAAATGACAGTCATCTGTGAACATTAATTCAGTAAATAAATATCTGAGCATTCCAAATGGGATCTTCATCAGCAATACCATTATGTGAAACTATGTTTTAAGAGGACGGTATCCTGGTGTACTTGTTATAATGGTGGCGCATCTTAAAATAAAAACTTTCAAATACAGTACGCAAGATGCTCAAAAAATTAGGACCACTGTATGATCTAGCAATTCCACTTCCGGGTGCGTATCCAAAGGAAACGAAAACACTAACTTGTTTTCTACAACTCCGTGTTCTTTGCAGCATTATTTTTAATGGTCAAGACACGGAAACAACCTAAGTGTCTATTGATGGGTGAATGGATAAGGGAAATGTGCTGTGTGTATATATGTACAATTCAGCCATTAAAAAAAAAAGGAAAATCCTACCATTTTTTGACAATATGAATGGACTTGAAGGCATTATGCGAAGTGAAATAAGTAAGACAGACAAAGATAAATACTGTATGATCTCACTTCTATGTGGAATCTAAAACAAATGAAAAAACAAACTCACAGAAAAAGAGATCAGACATGTGGTTACCAGACATGAAGTGTAGAGGGTGTGGGATTGGAGGAAGGTGGTCGAAAGGTACCAACTTCTGGTTATGAGATAAATAACTACTAGGGATGTTATAAACAGCATGATGACTTTAGCTAATGCTTCTGTATGATGTATAGAAAAGTTGAGAGTAAATCCTAAGAGTTCTCAACACAAGGAGAAGTTTTTTTCTTTTTTCTTCTTTTCTTTTTATTATGTCTATATGAGGGGATGGATATTAGCTGAATCTATCATGGTAAGAATTTCACAACATATGTAAATCAAACATCACACAGCATGCCTTAAACTTATACAGCAATCTATGGCAATTATTTCTCAAGAAAACTCGGGGTGGGGGGGAGATTTCAAATAATTATTTTTCCTTAGTTTTCTAAATAAATGCATAATACCACTTTTATTGCATATATTATCTTTCAAATTAAGTGTATTTCTAAATGCATTCCACATCTCCATGGTCCTGGAACCCAATGGAAATGACGGGTGGAAGAGGCAGCCACAAGTCCAGGAGAAAAGATACAATAAACAGAACACTATTCACTCCCACAGCACTAGAGCATTTCAAAGTATTTTACCATATTCGTGAGCAATAGGTACACGTTATACCCAAATGGGGCACAGATTCTCAGAATTGTCGCTCTCATCCCATCCACTACTTCCCTTTTTTATTTCAGGAAATACCCGACAGGGAAATTTGCGTAACTTGCCTGAGGCCACACAGTGGCTGAGTTAGATGCATAACTTAAGTGTCCATCTTAATCCTGCCTTCTGACCTCCGGCCAGCATTAGCCTTTCTGATCCTTCCTGAAGTCACAGACAGCCTGCCCATGCAGCGATAAAAACAACCAGCTCAAAAATGAAACACTCATTCAACCAGTTTGCTTCATCTACCTACATCCAAGCAACCAGTTGGACTGACCTGAGTCAGTCAGATGGACTACTGTTCTTCAACTAATGAAACTAAATAAGACTAACTTTTTGGCACTGTAGAGACAACATCATAATGAGTCATTGTAATAGAAGTTACAGGACACTATTCAAAATGGCAAGTGATCAGAATATTACTATTTCAAGAGATCATTATAATTGGACCCTCACTTAGCTGCCAACACATTACATGACAGGAAAACATAAATAGAGTTTATAACTGGTCTTAGCAGAATATCCCGGAAAGTGATATCTATAAGCAACTGTAAAGAGGTGGTTGATAACTTGTTCGTTTCATTCACTGGTGCATTTACTCCTTTGCTTTTATTGCATGCCTATTACGTGCCAGAAACTGAGTGGGATGCTGTATGGTATTCAAAAATAAAGAAATATGGTCCCTGCCATCATAGATTTTACAATACAGAAGGAAAGATATATATACATTAGACAGGATAAAATAAAGGCTAAAGAGAGACTTTTAAAAAACCTCTGTATGCGCTGTGGGATGGTAGAGGCGTGATTGAGCCCAAGAGTGGGTGCTGGGGAAGACTGCAGAAGGGATTTGTCCTCTGATCAGAAGACTAGGGTAGGAGATTCAGGAGCAGGGAACTGAAGACGTGAAGATCCCCAAAAGAGAGCCAAGGCTAAGCTAATGTGGGCAACCGAAGGAATGCACCCATGGAGGGAGCTGCCCAAGGGGGAACTAACTGCCAATTCTAGCTGCTCTCAAAAGGTGGGGGAAACGAGGCTGCAGAGAATAACATCAGAGTCTGGGTTAGAGCAAAAGTGGAGGGTTGGGGAGAAACTACATTTTGTTAACTGCCACGTGTAAGGCAATATACTATGAGACTCACATGAGTTATGTCCTTTAGTCTTGGCGACAACCCTACAAATTGGGTATCTGTATCCCTATGTTATGGATGTCTTCTGCGATTTCCATAGAGCTCCACCAGTTGATGAAGGACTTTCGCATACACTGTATCATCTTAATCCCCACCTTCCTGCTCACTAAGTAGGACAGGAGTCCTCATTTTAGGAAAAAAGAAACTGGGGCCCTGGAACCTAAACAGCTTGCCAAGGATGGGACAGAGACACTGACTTTTCCATTTTGCTGGTAGCCTTAATCTAACTGCAAAGCCAACAGAATATACTCACTTTCTCCCCAGCTTGAGTTCACTTTTTATCGTGTTACTAGCTAATCAATCTGGTTATCTGAAATGCAGCTGGCAGAAACCCAAATTTATAACAGCTGCCTCCAAGCAGCTCATGCAAGCTTTGGAAAATTCAGCCTCCCCCGTTCTACCAATGGCAAACGATGAGCGCCATCCCCATAGATGTTTTGGGGGTGCATTATTATGCCCTGTTAAGTTGAGAGAGAAGGCTCAGTCTGAATGTCTTGTCAGGACTACACGGCCCAAAAAGCCTACAAAATTATTTAGGGAGTACGTTGTAGATCCACCTGGAAAAAAAACAAATCATGATTGCCCAAGTGTCAACAAAACTTTAAAAAAAAAAGCAAGTCTCGCTTGGCAACAGCATGAAGACCACACCTTACGATACACATACCTGGCCTCATCATTCTTGCACAAAGGCGTTTCAGAACGGCCAATAAAACATTTCGAGATAAAGCTCCTTCAACTTTGAGCGATGTTTTAAAAGTCTCCAGGCAAAGCAGGACCTGAATTTCCCAAAAAACATAATTTCGTAGCCGTGGCAAACAAGCTAGTGGGTTGATAAGCGATAGCCTATTGCCAACAGAGATTCCAGGAACACAGGTTTCCACTTAATATCTCAGCCAGGTGGGTGTTCACCCATTGAAATCTCCCCCTAAAGGGCTGCCCCCAGTCCAAGAAGCATAAAGATGCAAGAAATCATGGGAAACTGTTCCGTTCACCTCTCCATTGAATCACTTTCTGATTAAGAATCCCTCTTTCCTCAGAGATCTCCCAAACCTAAAAGAAGCCTTAGCCATTTAGTCTCCTGACATGCAACTTGCTCAACATCTCAAGGGTATTCAAGTTCAAGATCACACCATAAAGAACCCTACTGAAAAATAACCACCACCTAAGGCAACAGGCCAAATACTACAAAAAATTCAGAATAAATTTAATAGGAGGGGGAAGGCAAAGCAAACTCTGACGTTCCTGTCTCTCTCCATAGCTTTACCAAAAAAGACTATCCACCTAGAAAGTCAAAAGCACCTAACAATTGAGCCAAGACTACCCATGGCTCCCGTCCTAGCCCGCTGCGTGCTTGTCAAATGAAGCCCATCATCTGACCTCCTTGAACTCCATCTCCTCATGTGTAAAATAGGGATAATAATAGCTGGGTTCTATTTACTCTCCAACCAGGTATGGACGATTAGCAAGATACTGTCTGTGAAAGTACTTTGATCTCCTCTGAGATAGGTGCTATGTAAATTTCAAGCAGTGTTATCACCACATTTTAGCACACATGAAACCTGAGTGGCCACTGACCAGTAAAGAACTGGTCCTCGTCAGGCAAAAACAGAGCAGGAGACAGCACGAGGAGGTCAGAAATTCAAAATGGGTGATCAGAGGGAAAATGGAGGGCTTACATCCGATCAACAGAAGAACACAGTGAGGGAAGAGAAATGTGCATTTCAAAGGGTAGAGTCCATGGCAGGACAACCTGACCCAACTCTTGGAAATCAGTCACTGGGTGAGAAATTAAAGTAACCTGAACTGGGGGGCGTGGGGGGGAGGGCGGGGCAAGTGGGGGCGCCCAGTGGTGCAGCAGTTAGGTTTGCATGTTCTGCTTCCGTGGCCCAAGGTTCACCAGTTCAGATCCCGGGTGTGGACCTCGCACCGCTTGTTAAGCCACGCTGTGGCAGGTGTCCCACATATAAAAAGTAGAGGAAGATGGGCACAGATGTTTGCTCAGGGCCAATCTTCCTCAGCAAAAAGAGGAGGATTGGTAGCAGATGTTAGCTCAGGGCTAATCTTCCTCAAAAAAAAGAAATTTCTTTTTAATTAAAAAAAATAATGTGAACTGGATGTTTATTCAAGAAGCTCCTAAAATCCCAACTCCTCTAGAAAGGAATTGGGGAAAAGCTAGCAAATTGCCCTCATTTCTACCCTTCTGTTCTGGAGGTTCTTCTGGAACTCACCATTACACAGTTTGCACTTTCCTCTGGACTTAGACTTAATGTGAATGCTTTTTCAAAAAAAACCTTCAGTTTCTTTACTTGATATACATTTTACATATTTGGGCCATTTTCTGCTTTTTCCTTTATGTTGCTCTATTTCAATGTCATGCTTTTTAACATTTTCAGGCAAAGACCATGTCCAAGCAAAATCATTTTACCAACACAGCTCACACATTAATTTCTTCGACCAACATAGATTGAGCGCCTACTGTCTACCTGAAAGAAGCTAGCAGAATGAGCAGATAAGTGCTTAGTGATTTGATCCTAAGAATGATCTTAATACTTCTATATTCCTTTTAAATGGTAAAATATTTCCCCATTCATCTGTTAAAAGAAAAAACAGCCATATACCCTCACACTGAATTGTCAGAACTGTCCAAAACACAACTCAAAGACTCCAGGGTTAACATCCCAACTACAGAAATATATATCCAGGATTAGTGGGGCAGATATAACCCAAATTACACCTCAATATTTGTATTTGATCATGCCTGGAACTTCTCCAGTTTTAGGATAACTTGAATCACTCAAAGCATTCAAGAAAAAAACAGCAATTTTTTTTTTTTGGCAAACTGTGGACAATGATATCTATTTAGTCCTCAAGACTCTTCTGGTGGAGCCTGGAAAGTTTCAACACCCAAATGTCTACCAGGGACTCAGGAAACATCTTGTGGCTTGATGACTGGATGATTCTGACTCCAGCAAGAGTCTGTGATCACCTTCTAGGCTGGGACGAGAGGGCGGAGTCAAGGGTTCCATTGGTAGGCCTTGGAGCTTTGTCCGTGGTCTGCTAACCTCCTCTTTCCCACACAGAAGCACAGCCTGATGCCTCTCTGCCTATTTTTTGGGCTCTCCCTGCTCTGTGTTCCCAAAAGAGCCCATTGTGATTAACAACTTGGGGCGATTTTTCTGTGCTCGTGCTGACAAATGGAATCTGAAGGGATTACAGAAGACCAGCGTCAGCCCAGGCCCCTAGAGCTTTGCTTTTCAAGCTTGGGTTCTTGTAGTCACAAGAGTGGGGACTGTTACTCTATTTGAAGAGGAATATCTAAGTCAGAGAAGTCATGGAGGGTAGGATTTGAAAGCAGTCACTTCCCCCTCTAAAAATGACCCTATTCGATTTATTAACAAGTACTTAATGTAGTGTTCATCGTAAGCCCGAGTCCTTTGAGTCCTCAGCATTTTGCCAATGTTAACTCATTTCATCCTTATGACATCACTATTATCCCTGTTTTTAAAATGCAGAAACTGAGACATGGAATAGTTAAGTAACTCGCCCAAAGTCATCTGGCTTGGAAGGAGCAGAGGTGGAATTCAAACCCAAACAACATCCTCCGAGGGCAGTGCTATCTGGCACATATAATGCAAGCCACATATGGAATTTAAAATTTCCTAAGAGCCATACTTTTTTTAAAAAGGCAAAAGAAACAGGTGAAAAAATTTTTTTTTCCTGAGGAAGACTAGTCCTGAGCTAATATCTGTGCCAATCCTCCCCTATTTTGTATGTGGGTCACTGTCACAGCATGGCTGAGAAGTGGTGTAGGTTCACACCTGGGATCCGAACCCATGAGCCTGGGCCTCTGAAGCAGAGCATGTGAGCCTAACCACTACACCACCAGACCAGCCCATGGTGAAATTATTATTTTTTTAAACAATTTTTTTTTAAGACCTTTATTTTTTCCTTTTTCCTCCCAAAACCCCCAGTACATAGTTGTATATTCTTAGTTGTGGGTCCTTCTAGTTGTGGCACGTGGGACGCCGCCTCAGCGTGGCTCAATGAGCAGTGCCATGTCCGCACCCAGGATTCAAACTGACAAAACACTGGGCTGCCTGCAGCGGAGCGCACGAACTTAACCACTCGGCCATGGGGCCAGCCCCTGGTGAAATTATTTTTAACAAAAGATTTTATTTAACCCAATGTATACCAAATATTATCATTTCAACATGTAATCAATGTAGAAGTTATTAATGAGCTATTTTACATTCTTTTTGTTGTCGTACTAAGTCTCTAAAATCTAGTGTGTATTTTACAGTTAGCACAGCTCCATTCAGACCAGCCACATGTCAAGTGCTCAGTAGCCACTTGACTGCCATATACACACTACTACACACTACCGTGTAGACCCTGACTACCACACAGGACAGCACGGTGGAGAATCTGTGCTGCCTTTCCAATGATACCTCTTGGGAGAATGCAGAACCTTTACCCAGGGGGTGTTACGATGCTAACTTTATGACAGAGACTTGGTAGAAAACCTCAGACATCATCTCAAATGCTGCAGTGAGTGCAACAAACCCGCTAGCCCTCGAGCTTTTACTTTCGTTCAACTAGGCATGCCTTCCACTGGAAGACCAGCGTGCGCCACGTAGCACACCGTGGCTTCGAAATGCATAGTGGCATAGGGACAACAGAACTTCAACAGTGGGAAAAGGGAATGGACTTTTCTACCCAATCTGGAAGCCGAGAAGCCTGGGATCCAGGTGCAGCACTAGAAAACCAACAAGCTGCATTATCTCACAGAGCCGTTCACTTCTTGATGTCTCCATGTTTGCATCAGTACAAAGGATGGGACTGGACGATTATGGAGATTCCTTTCAGTTCCCAAATTAGCCTAGTGGTAAAGGTCATGTGCATCATAGTAAGATAGTCTTGGAGTTGAGTCCTGACTCATTCCAGGACTTTAGAAGCTGGTGACCCTGGGCAAATCCTAGTCTTCTGGGAATTGTGAGGTTTTAACGAGCCGATGCACGTAAATACTTAGCCCAGAGCACATGGTGAGCATGAAATAAGCCGACCCCATGATTGATCACATTATTCAATGATCACCTAGATTAGTTATTTTTTTCCTGTATCTATAAGCTAAAGAAATTGAGGCAATTGGCTGAAACTTTAAAAATAAAATAAGCTTGTCTAAAATATTTAGAAAATTGAAGCTGGGAGGTAGACTAGATTTCTTTGATTTCCTGAGTAGCTTCTTTCCTTTGACATGTGTAGTATCAGCCTTATTGTAAGAAAGTAGAATAAATAGAAAGTTTTAGCAAGACCATTAGACCAAAATCCCAAGTCAAATAGAATAAACTCTAATATTTTCAATTACATAAAGATACAAACTCCTATACGTGTGTCTTCTTTGGTTCCTTAGAAAACGTCACAGCCTCTCTTTGTTTAACATAGAAGAGAGTTTGCATTTTAGGCCAGTAAACATTGGTGTTCGGTTCTGTGTCCATTTTAAAGCAACTTTTAAAAATTCCTGTATAACATTTCTCAATGGATCTTGTGAAAAATCATGTTGCGATACCCAAACTCCTTATTTGAAGTGTTACATCCATTTGGTTTGTCTCTTAGTACAGTTCCTGTAAATATCTGTGTGTCTCCTTGACACACTCCAGAATTGACAATTTCCAGACTGACCAACAATCAAAAATCCTATCACCTGGGGTCATTTGATTCAATCACCAAAACTACTGAAATACCTAAGATGCTGACGGACACACAATGGAGCCACTTCTTGGTAATTAATCTGAATTAACTTCCTATATTCACCAAGGTGGTCAGCATGGATGGAGATGGAATCCTGAGATTTACTTTAGAGTAAAACCGAGCTTCATCCACTTACATATCTGTTAGGCAGCACCTACAGAAAAACAAAAATGAGATGAGATTTTGTCTTCCTTCCTTGTAGTGTAGCATCTTTTTGTGGATCTGGATTTCAGAGTAGGAAGTACCTAGTAGCAAAATGGGCTTCCTGGAGATTCTCTTTGGGAATCACAGCTCTACCTTTACCTGAGTTTTCTCTCCTGGGAGGAACTTTGAAGGCAAACTCAAGAGCTGTCCTGTGGCTTTGTGTTGAAGATTTGGGTTGAATGATACACCATGGAAAATGCATATTTTCTGTCCCTGTGATCTAGCTGGTCTCACGCCTTTGGAAACACCAGCAAGTGATGCTTGAACTACATTTTTCGTGAATGTTGTTAGTGCAAAGCACAGCCAAGAAAAGAGATCTGCTAGGAAAGAGCGCTGGCGAACCCAGAGGCTAGGCAGGCTGGAAGACAGTGAGGTGAAGGGCAATCTAGAGTGGGAGCCATTCACTCCATCCTAAAACCACGTTAGATAGCATGCAAATGCCGTCGAAACACATTGTTTCCATTAAAACATCATGCATGCGTGTATTTAATAATTTTCACAGGCTCCCTAATAGCTCTTGCCTCCAGAGACCTTTTCAAGAATCTCGGTGAGTGACCACAAAAATATTACCAAGAGCATGGAGTAGCAATGGGGCACAGGCTAAAGGGAGCATTTTCGTCTGTGGCACAGTCCCATGGGGAGCAAGGAAAGCTAACGTTTCTGCCCATTAACCAGAAGAGGAAAAAGTCAGGCAGAGATGGATTTGAATGAGCTCTTTCCAAGATGTTGGTGACATAAACCAGGCACACTTAGAAGGAGGCACAGAGGGCATTGCAGGAGAATCCTTTCAATCAAATAATGCGGATCCCAAAGGCAAAGCAGGATTTCTTTTTGGAGTTTCCAAAGAAAGTCTAACGGATCCTTTTTAAGTCGTTTTCCTCTTCTACAACTTCTGTGGATACTGATTTAGGTGGAAATGAAACTTTGCTCTTTAGGAGTCCCACAAACAGAAGTTGTGCAACTCAACAAAACAACTTACAGAGATGGGTTTGGGAATGGTAAACTGTACGCAAATATATGTACTAATATAGCACTCAACAAAACGGGACATGACAAGAATTTCTGAACGTTTTTCTACAAACAATGGTATATAATTGTAAATTCTTAATTCACTAATTTTGAAACTTTTATTCAGCACCATTATCTTCCTTGCTCTATGTGGGGCTTTAGGGACGAAAGACTTTCTTCGCCCTCAAAGAGTTCACAGTCTAATGGAGGAGGCAACGAAACAATGACCGTGTTTGATCAATGCTTTGACACAGGTAAGCAGGGGGGATTCTGGAGCAAATAAAAAGAGTCTTCATCCAGATCTGGGTGGAGGGGGCCAGGATTAAGGAAGGTTTTCTGGAGGAGATGACGAATGAATCAGGCAGAGGGGTCAACAAAGTCACCAGATGATGAGAGGGAGCTCGAAGGGCTGAAACATGGCCCGAGGGCTGAGCGGTGAGGGTTGGGGCTGATGGTGCTGAGCCAGGCCAGATCATATCCTTTGTTAGAGAATCCTGTGAAGCTGGGATGCCATCCTGAAGACAATGGGGAGCTGGTGAAATTTTACCAGGGGAGGTAATCATATTTGCACTGTAGAAAGCTCACTCTGGCACCAATTTGCAGATAATTGAAGTGGACTGAGATGAGAGACGGGAATACTTGTCAGGACACTGTTGGAAAAATTCAGGTTAAAAAAAACGATGAGGGTTTGAACGAATGCCATGAGGATCGTTCTTCAGGTAATACCAACAGGCTTTTATGACCAATTAGAGGCGAATGAGAAGGAATCATGGATGGCCGCCAGGCTTCCCGTTTGGGTAGCAGGGTAGCTTGCACTACTGTTCGCCAAAATAAGGAATGACTGTTCCTTCATTCTGCCAGCGGCTCTTTCTGACCGCTGGTTGATCCCGTTTCTCCTATCTTCAGCAAGCCACAGGGAAATTCTGCCTCAGTAGCTCATTCCGGTCCCCTCCTTTCAGGCAAGTTGGATCTACACCTTCTTTCTCCAAAAGGTGGGAACCAGGGAGAAGTTCGAACTGGAAGAGGTGTAAACGTGGGGCATAAATCAGTCAAGCCACTAAACTGTCATCCAGATACATCAGCAGACGTTTCTAAACTAAAAGCCTATGAAAAACTATGACCGAAGGAAGGTTTTACAGTGGAGATATTCTGAGGGTGCAAATGTTTACAGGGGTTGGATTCCAAATTCACTGATGTCCTTGCAGAAATGAAGCCAAATTTGTGTCTTTCCCTTACATACACAGCCAGAGTGTATATAATTAAGAGAAAACAGGCCTATGAAATAAATTTATTCAATGAAAACTTGCATACGCCTTAGAAAATATGGCACGTCTCACTGAGAGTGGTTTGTGCTATTTGAGAATACAAACTCTTTTAAGATTCCCATGCATCAGTTTGTATTATGCTAAGGAATTCTGGTTCAATCTGTATTCACTTTGGTAAAAGATCTAGCTTCATCCCCTATATTCTGGTTTGGGAATTGTACGTTTGAAATGATAACCGCACCCCACATGAAGGTGAAAGATTTGGGGAAAAGAAATGTTTCCTGAAACTGTGTCACTTCCTTCTCAGTGGGAAAGGAGGTACTTGTCCTGAGCTGGCACCAGCACCTGGAAGGAATAATGAGTGTTTGCAGAGCGCTCTCAGGTCTGAGGATGAAAGACATCTATGAGCACAGCGTCTAATTGATGTTTGCTATTTTGAAAGTTTCACTAAAGGATTTTTCTCCATTTAAATGAACTCTCATCCAGAAGCTCAGAGAAGGACATAGAACTGAAGAGTTTGGAGTGTCGTCTTCCACCAACATTTTTTTGTTCGGTGGTAATTTCAAACATGGTAATTTCCCACTCCATTGGGATTATCCCTGCTAAGGCAGGATATTGACTTCAGATGCTGTGATCCCTTGGTTGAGTCTATTTACAGGCAAAACAACCATTTAATTCCATTACTTTGGAAGTAAATTACATACATAGGTAAATAAATAAATAAGCCCAAGTCTTTGATGGGCTAAATCATTGACTTTTCAATCGATGTTTAAGCAGTGTTGAAACAATTTTGTTTTCCTTGTACATTGGAAATAAATAGGTGACCAAACATTTGCACGTCGAACTGTGTATTTGGCTTGGCTTGGCTTCATTTTCCAATAAGTTGTTTTCATAATCCAAAGGCTCAAGGAAAGACCAAGTTTGTTCATTCAAGCCCCAAGATAGACACTATTTTACCATAGAACTTAGCAATAAGTTATTTAACTGGTGCCAAACTTGTCACCCCATTTGGTCAAATGTTTGTGTATCCCCGATTAGGAAGAGATTTCAGTGCCATGACAGACCTAGACACTGAGGCAAAGTGTCCCAAATCTAAATGCAGAGGAACTCCCTCCTGCTCTGACGATTTGTTTTTCCCGGTCCTAAGCAACCTAGCAATATTTCTTCTCCATTCTTCCTTTTCTCTATAAAAATTCATATTATTTAGGACTGAAGAAGGAGATTATGAATTCAAAGCTACCCCCTCCTCAGCTGAGCCAGAGTGTTGAGTTCCTAAATCAGCAGATAAAGATTAAAGGACAGTAGCAATCATAGATTAAATATGACATCTTTCCAGATTTCCTTGATGGTGCCAGTAACTAAAGAAGCAGACACACTCTATAAAGAACGAAACTTGGCCACCATCACCATCTTTCCAAATCTAATTTCACCAGCCAAGCCTTAGGCTGGCTCTCCTAGAGCTGACCATTTCTGAAGAGATCATACTTCAGGAAATGTATCTGGGAAATTCATGACTTTATGTGTCATGTCACTATCGGTCTCAGAAGAAAACATCTGAGGTTTAGTTTTGGCTCATGGCGAACACATCTGTAAATTGAATCAAAAGGAACAGTCACCTTGTTCCCAATCTGGGTGGGCCCAGGCTTCCATGAAGCCCACGGTGCTTCACTTGCTGGTGAAGATTCCAGAAGAATATGGGAGATGCGGGCAAACATTCACCTGTTTTGCTAAAAACCTGAGGCGTTTTCATAATCACAGCCTCCATCTCCACCCCCGCCCTCCAATCCAGATTGCAGAACACCCTTCGGGCCTCGCCTCTGTTACGTTTATCCCCTTCAAAACTCCCTCTGGGTTCCTTTTAACGTGATTTTGCCTTTAAAAAAATATTTGGTTGAGACGGTCAGTACACAAGACTCTTTCCCTCAGGCACTGCATTCCCCCTAAAGATGGCCCTGAATCTTGAGACAGAAGTCAGCTCAAGACAGAGTTTTATCTTAAACAGCTGAGCATATAAGCACACAACCCTTTGCGTGTCCAGGCTAGGTGCACACACAATGCAGAAGAGGCAGCGTAAGGCTGTCTGAGCAATCTAAGCAATAAAGCTCCATCCCCAAATCAGATTTTTAAAAAATAAGATTAAATGAATGGCAGAGCAATGATCATCTGTTATAAAGTATGCCAATGACAGTAAAAGCTTTGTTATCGGGTGAGTTGGAGGAGTGGCTGCTGGTCAGCTAAAAATTCTGGTTAACTCAGGCTTTCTTCATCTTGCCCCAGGAGTTTTGCCTCTTATCTCTTCGTGAGCTCTCCCTTTGATAAATGAAAGAAAGTGTATCTGGTTTGTGTGCAAGTCGCCATTTAAGATCCATGGAGATGGAGAATTCATTTTGTTTTTCCAAAAGCAACAGGAATGGGAGAGGCCACTCCCTGGCCACCCAGCCCTGCAGATTCTCCCTGTTCTGGTCCATTTTAGCTGGTTACCAGGGTGAAGATGTTGTTTGGGGGGTTTTTGACTGTATTTAATACTTTGTGGTTACTTTGGTTGCGTGCTGGAGTCAGAAGAAATGGAACTGGAATTGTGAAGAGGCCAGTGCTTTACACCACCCCAGGAGGCCCACACATGAGACCCCTGCTCTCCAAAATGAGGGCCTTCTCACAAATGCAGAATAGCATAGGGATTCCTGTCAAGGCAGTCACACATTGTCACGGCAGCAGGGCGTAATGGCAGAGGCCTCGGCTCTGAAGCCAAAAGTCTTGGTTTTGGGGCCCAGAGTTTCACTTACTGTGTGACTTTGGGACAATTTTTTAATCTCTCTACATCTGAGCTTCCTTTTGCAGATCATGATAACTGCCTTTCAGAATGATGAAGATTAAATGAAATAATATATACAGTGTAATGCACAGTGTCTCATACGTACTAGATACTAAACAGATTCTAACTATTAGTATTTCAGTGAGTGGATTGTCAATATCTGGAATGGTTTACGCAAGTCCCTGGAAAATGTTGGCGGGAAACCATCTTGTCCTGGCCAGGGAGATGGGTACAAATTACCTCGCAAGCTTCTTTTTTATGAATCTAGGAAGGAATTTCTATTCCTCAGGGAAGATTAAGGAACAGAGGAGGCAAGCTTCTCTTTGTTAAGGGCCTAAACTGACTCATTCTTTTTAGCTAGAGGAAAGGGAAGGACCCAGAAGAACTTCAGGAATGAGGGGAATTAACTCGTGAAGTGACAAGGCAGTTATCCATGTGCTGGTCACAACAGGGAGGTGGGGAGAAGCATATGCATGTAAGATTCAAAAAAACCCAAGGATCACTGTCTATGACAGATAAGGCAGGCCAGCTAGAGCACACAAGGGCCCAGAATTCCCTACAAAGTCATTATTTGCCTTTCTGCATAAAAAGCAGAATAGAAAAAACCACAGTGGAGACTGATTCAGTGACAGGCGGTCAGCACCACATTGGCTGATGCTTAAACTGTCGCCTCCCAACCCCAAACCAGAAAGGTGTTGCCTCTAAGGCCTTTTCATTAAGAGTGTCAACCTTCATAAACCCCATATTCCATCTCAAGTCGGTGACACCCAAAGGATGGGAGAAAAACCCAGAAAGGAAGGTCAATGTCAACCATCTTCCTTTTGAGTCTCCAGGACTTCAAGACAGGGACCCGCTGAAGACTCATCCTGCTGGGCTTTCAGCGGCTTCACCTTTTTGTAGGAACCCAAAAGAAAGAAAATCCTGAGGAGTGAATGGTCTCTGTACTTTGGTGCTGTCTTGTCTCTGTGTGACTGTCTATCATTAAAGGTAATGGATTAAAGAATCATATCATTAAGATGAAAAGAGAGGTCATTATTTGTTACACCATCTCCCTTTAAAGAGGATGCTTGGAACAAAGAGCAATGACTAAAAGTAATTAGACTGGGGACTCAACTGCAGCAGACATGTTATTGGTGACCCTATGCTATGCATTAAAGTGTCAGACAGACCCAGGGCTGGTTCCCAGGAGGGGGTAAACAAAATGGATTATTCTGTCATCGAAAGCACTAGGCTAGGAGTCAAGAGGCCTGGGCTCCCAGCTAGGTTGAAAATTTGCTGTGAAACTTGAAAGAGCCACTCATTTCATGGGGCCCTGGTGGCTTCCACTGAACAATGATGAGGCTGGACTAAAGTGACTCCTTAAATTCCAAAGTTAGTGGTGGCCAAGGTCATGGGCTGTAGAGTCCTAGACCTGGAGCAGAGTCAAGTCTCGGCTGTATCCCGTGATAACTGCATGATCTTGGCAATCTTCCATAAAATGGGAAGACAAAAGTATCTACTTCATAGTGTTTGGGGCAAATTAAATAAGTTGATGCACCAAGTCTTGTGTGTGGACACCAAAGTGACAGAGAGGAGAGAAGAGCCCTGTCTCCAATGGGTTTTCAATCTATAAGTGACACTGGAACAAGCACGTTTGGTAGAAACAAATCTCCATTAAAGGAATAAGATAGGTTTGTGCATGTATGTGACTTGTGTCGAACACATTCTTAACTAATAATAGTTATAATGCCCTTAAAAATCACCCTTATTAGTTATCTGAAAGCACGTACCTGAGCATCTGACACATAGTGGGCCCTCAAATAAGTAGGTCAGAATTTGTATGGAGATTAGTCCCTCAGAGCTAAGTGTTCCAGAAAGGCAAAGATTCTAGGGACTGAGGTCAGATGATGCCAACTTGAAAAGACAGGAAGAGAAAGAGAAGAGAAGAGAAGAGAATTCAGAGCAAGATGAATGGAAGCGGAGGCAGGCAAATGGCGGTGCGAGACAAGGGACTGTGAGCGTGTTTGCCTGGCTGGTACTGAAAACACAGTGGGAGGAAGGGCAGACAGACAGCCTTCGTGTCCGCGACCAGGTCCCGAGGACGGGCAGGGGCTGCTGGGAATCCCATCCCAGGAGCATTCTGAGGACCAGCAATGTCCACCATGAGCAGCACAGGAGGGCCACGCTGTCCACATACGGGGCAGCCCTCCTGGGCCAGGAGATGCCTGTAGGTGAACATACTCTGGGCAAACAAGGAGAGAGAGAAGGGCACCCAGAGAAGCCACAGTCAAGGGACGAAGTGGTGAAGAGAAAGATATGAGAAGGCTTCGGGAGACGGATGGTGGTGATGGCGGCACAACTTTGTGAGTTCATTTAATACCACTGAACTGTAGACGTCAAAGTGGACATAAATTGTGTTATGTGTATTTTACCACAATAAAAAAAATTGGGGGGAAGGAAGACCTCACTCCCTAGGACTGGAGAGAAAAGCACCAGCAGGGCAGACAGAGCCTCACGAAGCCATCTACCCTGCCCCACCGGCCCCAAGTTCTCCACAGGGCACGGGGCACATTTCTGCTGGGAAAAGAAGTCAGCGAGGTTGGGGAGTAGTCCCCATGGCTGTGGAAGGGAGAAGAAATCTATTTATGCTGCAAACTTACAATCTAATGGGGAAAAAAACCCCTCAAAGACAGTAGATCAAAATCATGATAACTGTACTGGGGTAGCAGAATTACGGGTGGTTTTCATTTTTTTCTCTGTATTTTTTAAATTTCTAAAATAAACCTATGTTACTCTTGTAATGCGAAACAATCTTGCTTAAAAATTATTTTGAATCTGTGGCTACCAAAACCAAATTTGATTCTTCAGATTCGAAGCCTTCCACCCTGTCAATGGCAAGGAGAAGGCTGCAGCAGGGCTGCGCATCAGTTGAGAGACAGCAAGAGGGAAGCATCTCTATAATATCTCGATTTTCTGAAGGTCAGCTTGTCATCCCGTCCCTGTCCTCCACCCCAACCCCCGCCCCAACGTTTAAGAGCCATCCAGAGTTTGGAGCATTGCAAAACAATTCCAGGGATTTTTTTTTTAACACCCTCAGGAATTTCCTGCTTCTAAAACTTACCTCCTCCTAAGAGGGCATTATGCTAAGTGAAATAAGTCAGACAGAGAAGGACAAATACCGTATGATTTCACTTATATGTGGAATCTAAAAAACAAAACAAATGAACAAACAAGACAAAACAGAAACAGACTCAGAGATACAGGAAACAAACTGGTGTTATCACAGGAGGGGGAGTGTTGGGGAGCAGGGAGAAATCAGTGAAGGGGATTAAGAGGTACCAACTTCCAGTTATAAAACAAAGAAGTCACGGGATGTAATGTACAGCATAGAGAATACAGGCAATAACATTGTAACAACTTCATATGGTGGCAGATGGTTACTAGACTTATGACCCTGATCCTTTCATAATACGTACAAATATCGAATCATTATGATGTATGCCTGAAACTAACAGGATATTGTATGTCAATTATACTTCAATAAAAAAATAAAAAATAAAACTTACCTTCTCCTGTCTCTCTCTTTTTTTTTTGATAGATATTTGTGCCTGTGACGTCAAACCAGATTGTAAATTCCTTGAGGGTAGAAACTGTGTCTTATTCCCCTTTCCACCACCCTTGGTATTTAGCACATAAAAAAAGGATTTTGTAAATATTTGTTGAATGACGAACGAACGTTGGGTCTCACCAACTTGGTCTTTCTCTGTCCCTTCCCCCTCATCTGCCTGGCCCCTGTTTCCCCCTGGTGTCCCTTGTCCCTGCCAGGAGGCAGCACCATTTCTTGTTCAAGGAGAGACCAACCTGCATTTTGCTGATCTCTGTCTAACCAGGGGACATCACATGCCACTTCCCTGGGGCCCTGGTTTTGAAGCACAGTTTCTGCCAACGTCAAGAGACGACTCCAAACCAGTGGTTAGTCTCCCCGGGGCTGGCTGCAGGATGGTGTGGTCCATCTAATAATAATACTTAACGCTTAAACTGCCACTTCTATGGGCCTCTTCAAAGCCTTTTAGGACAATTAGCTAATTAAGGCACAGCCCTGCCCTGGTGACTACAGTTATAATTCCCACTTTACAGATGGGGAAACTGAGGCAGATTTTAAGTGAGCTGCCACAGGCCAGAGTCAGCTTCCGAGCCAGGATTAGAAGTTGCAGATACTTAACTCCAGGTTGAAGCAACCGTACCCACCCCCCCACCCCCCCACCCCCCCCCCCAGTCCTCTTACTCTGAATAAATAGTTCCTGGGGAAGCGGATGGACAGGCCTCTCCACAGGATCCATGTCTACAGTCTTTGAAGGATGAGTCTAATTCGTTCCTTCCACACTTTCGGAACTCTCCAGGCTCAAGTTGAGTTCAGCTTCCAACTGGGATGACAAACAAACAAACACAAAGAGAAGAAAATGAGCTGGCTGTGAGATTTTATTTTCTTAAGGACATTTTTCTACTCTGCACGCTTTCCAAGTGCATGTAAAATGCATATGGCCGTTTAGAGCTGAATAAGGATTGTTACCCACTCTGGCCTTCTTACCAGCTTCCTTCCAGAAGGCGATTTAAGAGGGAGAAAGAAAAAGAGAAAGGAGACGTAACAAAACCTGAAGCTATGACAATCCTCAGCTGGCAGCAGAAGCAATAACAACCAGCCACAGTCGGGCGACAGAATGTAACATATGATTAGGGGCATTAATATTTCCCATCTTAGCTGGTAAGGTGCAAAATTGGAAATTTTGATTGATTACTTTGGTAGAAAAGCTAAATGACTCAAACTATCCCAAAGAAAACCTCAGATTCTTCACAACCGAACACAGATTCCCGCTATTAGCACAGAATAAAACTACACACCTCAGCCAACATAGTGTGTTTGGGTTTTTTTAATACCAGCACTAGAAGCAAATATTGGAGATTCTTATAGAAACACGTTACCCATCTCCAGGCCCTGTGGTCTATGCAAATAGACTAAATACCAAAGCCGAGGGCTTGTGGAGCAATGAAAGGGTGATGGGGGCATTCCTGAAAGACACCTTCTGGAAGGCGCCACTTGCTCAGGGTCTGTAGGGCCCACAGGATCCGGGTCACTGGGAGGGTGTGGTGAGGACATTCCACACGTAGCACGCATGAAGACACAGAGATAAGAAGGAGGAAAGAGACCCGACCAAAAGAAGGGACACAAGTTAAAGAAAAGGACCTTTGTTGACTTTTAAATAAGACGATTTTCCGTTGTTCTGAATCACAGTAACCTTCATGCTCAGTTCTTGGATGAAGGTGCATCTAAGGTAACAGCAGATAACCCCAATCTAAACCCCATGAAGCACATATTTCTTGTGTTCCAAAAAAGAGAAAATTCGTTTTGTGCAGCAAGAAACTCTTAAAAGCGAACACTGAGCGCTTAACATTTGCAGCTTATAAATACTTCTGTTTGTAACTCCCTGAGAAGTTAAGCCGAATTCACCGCATGCTCACGAACACTGTGGCTGGAAAATCAGAACTGAGAACACATTCTAGGACAAAACTGAGATCTTCCTAACAGGGGACCCCCCGTATAACTTGGTTCCCAAAGCAAATGCTGGAAAAAAATCAAATGCTGAGTACTTAAATCAAAAATCCCTCCTTAGGCATAAATGAGAGGTGTTTGTACAGAATGAGGAGTTGAAGGGGTTTTTTTGTTTGTTTTGTTTTTATGGGATTAACTATTGGAATTAAAGTAATTAAATGCTATTAGCTTAACAGTTCTTGATTATGATAATAGCCCAGGCTTGAACCAGGTAGACTCAAGCTGGGTTTCAGATCCCACATCTATTTGACCTTGAACTCTGTTCATTTCTTGCAGAGGTAAAAGGAGCTAAGGAATCAATCTGAGCGACTTGAAAAGGAGAAGGATCTAGCCCTTCTTCAGCCGAAAGAGCACTGGACACAAGCACGGACTTACATCGTCTACATTTGGCTTTTCTCACCCCAAAGCCGCTGAATGGGCTAAAAGGGGATGAAAGCAGAAGTTTGAGAGGATGTCACAAAAGAGAAATCTACAAGAAGCACGTGTCCTCGGGATTCTCCCCTGTAGAAAGTGGCTGTGAGGCACCAGCATGGGAGGTCAGCTGGCTTTGGAAGAGTTATAAGAATATCCATCATAGCTGGGGTTGCCAGATAAAACACAGAACACCCAGTTAAACTTGAATTTCAGATAAGCAATGAATAATCATTTAGGATAAGTATGCCCCAAATATTGCATGGGACATCCTTATACTAACATAGTACTCGTCATTTATCTGAAATTCAAATTTAAATGGGCATTCTGTATTTTTATTTGTTAAATTTGGCAACCCTGGTCGCAGCAAAAAGTTCCCAATGTAAAAATGTGAAAAATTAGGGGAGAGGAATATAAGCATTTTGTTGAGAGATAGGAAACTAACAATCCCAAGAGACAGCTAAGCATGTTTAAGCTGTTTCCTTCAGGAAACAGGAAAGTTTGGGCAGTGAGATTGCCCTTTTTCTTAAGTCTTAGCAATAGCGTTTGAATTTTTCATCTGTGTCCCCATATAACTTTGACAAATTATCATTTCTTTTAAAAAAGGAAATGATCATCCATGATTTCATTTTAATCCACTTTTCCCCATCCCCCCCCCCCAAAAAATTGGTATGCCAAGATGCCAAGTTTCAAGGGCATATAAGGAAAGGGGCGAAAAATCAAAATAAGAGGCTGGCCCCATGGCGCAGCGGTTAAGTGCGCACATTCCGCATCTGTGGCCCGGGATTCACCGGTTTGGATCTCGGGTGCAGACATGGCACCACTTGTCAAGCCATGCTGTGGTAGGCGTCCCACATATAAAGTGGAGGATATTGGGCACAGATGTTAGCTCAGGGCCAGTCTTCCTCAGCAAAAAGAGGAGGGTTGGCAGCAGATGTTAGCTCAGGGCTGATCTTCCTCAAAAAAATTAAAAAATAAATAAATAATTTAAAAATCGAAATAAAAAGAGAGACAGAGAGAGCCATGTCTCCCACGCCCCTGTCCCCAGTCAATACCACTGGCTTTTTGTCTCCCGTGTGCAGGAATGCAAACCTCCAGTCTAGACAACCCCATCATGGTGGAGCTCGAAGCTTGCAGACCAAGAAGAAGACAGGTGGTTTTTGCAGCGGTGGGAGTGGGGATTAAGAATTTGGCTACTAATTATTGAGTGCTTATTAAAATGCGATGCACTGCGTTAAGAACCGGACTACGTGATCACCTTAATCTTCCCATCAACCCTGTGAGATGTTGTTATCATCACCTTCAGATGAGGAATTGAGGCTGACTGAGGTCAAGTACCTGCCAGAGATCACCCAGCTCGCAAGTGCTGGAGTTGAGATTGGACCCCAAGCTTGTCTGACCCCAACCCCCTGCACTCAACCAAAATGGTACATCATTGCCCAGGTGTGATGCTGGGCGCGAGATTCTGGCAACAGCCCCGCCTGGAACTCAGGATGTCAAAGCTTCTCATGACCGCCCAAATGAGATGAAATTAGGAGAATGACATGACTCTCCTTGTAGCATCTAAGGCCTTCTCCATCTCCCACCGTCGTGGTGGGAGAAGAGCTGGTCAGGGTTCTGACGGCCTGGGATCCTGGTGCTGTGTCTCGCTCTTTGCAGGATGAGCCCACCCAGGAAGAAACACACACCCCATAGCTTTTCCTCAAGGCTCTCCTCCCAGACTGGGCTTCCACGCTGAATGCCTCCTGCAATGGATAAAGGCATCTAAGTGTCCCTCAGTTGCCTTATCATGGGCATCTTTAAGGCCTGGGATTTTGGAAAACATCCCTGAGAATGTACAACCCGCCGTGTGCCTGTTTGTTCCCGACCGCAGAGAGTAGAGGGGCTGGGAGAGAAGTCATGACCATCTCCAGGGAGCGAGGAAGGCTTTGCCCTCCCACGCCACTCCACTGCCTCTGAGCCCGGGGTGCAGTGCAAAGCCAGGAGAGAAGGCTGGAGCTTGTTGTTCTGCGCCTGGGTGTTTTCAAGTTTATGCTTCTAGACAAACAAGCCCGGAGGAGCCGAAGACAACGCGGACATCTAAAAGCTGCCCCTCAAATTAACACCTTTCGTCTCAGCTTTGATTCCTTTCGGAGACACACCTGAACATGAAGAACTGATGCCGTTATCTCACCAGATCTGAGTTTGGGGGAATTGTCCAAGTTCTGCTTCCTTCCTCTGCATTGGGACAGATCCAGGGTGGGAGAGAGAAACAGCATTATGACGAGGAGAGAGCGGCTCCGTTGTTCCTCATTATGATTATTATTTGCAGAAAGGCCCAGTGCACATTCAGCAGGGTTGTAAGTGCCCAGAAGGTGGTGGGGAATGCCCCTGGTCATTCTCAGGGAAGTTAGCCCGGCTCCCCTCCGCCAGCATCAGATAACAGCTAAGATGGTAAGTTCAGCTGCCTGGCTGGAGCCTCTTCCAGTATTTGAACCCAGTTAGGGATCTGAGTCCCGTGTAATCGCAGCTCTCTTTGATGTCTTGAGATTCTCTTGAGGATAAGGGAGGTGACTCCCTGCTCCTGGCCTGACTCAGTTGTGACTTTCTTGTGGCTCCTGGGAATGACTCCTGTCCTGGAGGCCTCCCCATCACACAGTCTGTTTCCCAGGGTCTGTTTGGAAGTTAATAACACCATTTCTAAAAACAAACATCAGGAAAAGGCTTCCTCTTTTTCTCTGCTAAGGACAAGAGTCTTTAGCCACCCAATCGGAGTCCATTGTTTTAAGAAGCCAAACGGGCGGATTATTGCTAAGATGCTGGCTTGTAAGAGTTCTGTGGGTCCTCATTGTTCTCTGCCCTTGAACAGAACTTCTGTGTGGGCCTCACTGACTAGCTGGGCATTGTGTGGCCTAGGGGGTTAACTCAATACCGTATTTAATTTTCAATCACAAATGTTTACGAGACCACCAGCCTGGAGGCCTCCATTTCCCTCTTGGCAGGTAGGTGGGAGTGGCTAACCCTCCTGGGAAGGAAGACGATTGCTGGTGGGGCTGAGCCCCAGCGCAGGCAGCTCTGCCTATTGGCCTGTCGTCTGGCTTGTTGAGTCACTGAAAATCCCCGAAGTAGGGTGCGCTGGGGCTATAAGAAGAAGATAGACTTCAGGGAACTAAATTATTCCCTCTTCTTTGGCTGGCATTTCAGACTAGATGGCTGCACCATAGTTGTGGGGTGGGAAGGGATTTATTCCAAGTTCCCAACTTCTAGACCAGAAAATATTCCCGTATTCGTCAAACTCACACATACACACTCACACACACACACAAGAACAATTGATAGCTTGCGTATGAAGATGAGATCAGATGTCAGCGTCTGATAAGCCCAGGTGGGGTAAATTGCAGAGATGGAGCAACAAACGCTAGCACAGAAGTCCCCCTGCAGCTCTGGGCTGTCCTCCCCACAATAGGACCTGGGGACTCTCGTCACTTAGCGACCTGTTTCCCCAAGTAGGTAGGTCGCTGCCTTTGGAAAGGTCAGGAAGGTTAGACAGGGCAAGCTGCTCCCTCTCCCACTGAGAAAGAGGTGGAGGTGGGGAGAGAGAACAAGCAAGACCTGGGGGCAAATTCCGACAGGCCTGATCCAATTCCAAGGATGACAGGATCCCTCTGCCCATAGTTCCTCCTTCCAGAACGGGGCATTCTTCCTGATTCTGAGCCTTCTAAATTAGGGGCAACTCCAATGGCCTAGAAAATTCTGGACAAGGCTCTCCAAGGAGACACCCACCACCCTGAGACGGGCTCCCCACTTCTTTAAAACCCGAAACATCTCCCAGCTCTCTGCCCCTCGGGCAAGCAGCAGCTTGAGATAGCAAACCGCTCCCCTCCGTCTTCCTGGGGAGGGAGGGAGGCAGGGAGCTGCTGCCCCAGCAGGTGTCTCTGCCTCGCCTTTTCTCCTGGGGCAAGAAGCAAATGCAGGTGCCTGGTACCACTCCCTCTTTCCTCCTAGGAGGAGTGGGCGGCTAGGGTGGTGTCCCAGCCACTCCCTCTGGCCCCCCAGGGCTGGTGGCTTAGGGAGGTACCCTTGCTACCAACTCCTTTCTCAGAGCAGAAGGCTGGAGTCCAGAAGTCAAACCTCACCCTCCCTCATTTTTTTCCCACCAACCCTACCACCTCCAAGTAGCTTTATGGATGTGTCCTGAATTCTGCTTTCTACAGGATCTTAGCCTCTTACTCAAATCTGCTGTCATTGATTGCTGCGGTCCCGGCCCCGGCCAGCAGCCTGGCCAGGACAACACCAAAGAAATGCAAGAGGCAGCCCTGGCCTCAAGGAGTTTACAGTCTTCCCCAGGAGCTCACAATTTGTTTAGTTAGATTTACAACCCACCCCAAAGCTCTAGCTGATGAAATCTCTGACTCCCTGCTTCTGGATCTTATCTGATCCCTGACAGAACAGGACTTTGGGGAAAGCATTCCTCTCCTCGCCCATATCTGGTTCCCACACTGGGGAGGAAGGAGGAAAGAGAATTCTTCAAGGATACGAAGGTCAAAGGTGGAGGACAGCCATCAGATCTTTTCTAGATGCTCTCCACCGAGAACTTCAGGTCCAGGACCAGCATGGATGGCTGTGTTGGAAAGGGTAATGGCAGGAGAGTCAATAAACATGGAGGGTACTTCCAGAAAATGCCACCATGCACGACACAGCCGCCTGCCTCATCTCTGTGTGCAATCAGGACCTCCAAGAGGAATCCCAGATAGACTGAGGTGAACCCATCACAGCACGGTCTACCACCTTCAATCCATGCCAGCCCCTCCAGAGAAGGGCCATTGCTTGGTGGCACAATAAGCTTCCTCTCCTGGGAAGGGTTACGACTCCCTGGCAGGCAGCGATTCAGGGAAGCAATATTCTAAGGAAACAGAGAGAACCCTAGAAAGAATCCTAGAAAGAATAGGCAACAGGAGGCAGAAAGTGCCAGAGGGAAGCCCACCAGGCAGCTGTCAGTGACAAGCAGTAAAAAGAAGGAAGTGGGGAATATGAGAAGGGATTGGTAGTGATGACAAAAGTGGCTTCACCTAGAAAACCCACCCAAAAAAGGTCCTGATGCTCAAAAATCATAATTTTTGACCAAGAGAGTTCATTGTTCTAATCCAGGGACTGGTGACTTTTTTCTCCTTAAAAGCTAGGAGCAAAGCTAAGCCAAGCCTGCATCCTGGCTGGTCAGACGCAGAAACCGGGGAGAAGGAAATGGAAAGCCAGAGAAGCAGAAAAGGAGAGCCACAAATGGGACAGGACAAGGCTGGGCAGAAAGTACGACGGAGAAGAAAGATGGAAAAGCAGACAACATGCAGGAGAGGTGGCGAAAATGATGCCCACTGTCCTCAGGCCCTTAGCAAATCTGTTCTGTTGTCTATTCCATTCTGGACGTGGACAAGTGCAGACCCGGATCAGCTAGTCTGAACTTGAGCTGAAATTCCAGAAGGCCCCCAACTCCTTTCTGCTGAAAATTCAGTCACTAGACACTTGCGTATAGGGGACACTTTCCCAGAAGCAGTCGACCAGGATTTCGGGGTTCTTCCTGACGACAATTACTCATGATTAAGCCCCTGGCTGCATCCCTTCTCCCAAGATCTGTCTGTGAAGCAGTGAGAATTTTTACATCATGAAGGTGTCCTCGGTCTTTCCTTTTATCTGATGCATCTTTCTCAGCGCAGTACGCTTGGTAATCAGTCTTCTCGCAAATGCTCCATGAGTCCAGCTGAGAACTGACAAATGTACCGTTTTACAGACCGGAAATCTGAGGCCCTGAAAAGGGAAGGGTTGCTCTTTAGGGATGATGGCACCACAGCAAAGAAGACCCCGTCTCCAGTAGCCTGAGTGTGACCTGGCGTCTTTAGAGCCAAGGTCTGGGGGACAAGAACCCCGATTTCTGTTCTTGCAGGGGAGCAGGAATGCCTGTAAAGTCAAGTCAATCCAGACTGAGCTTTTAACGTCCTTCTTAAAAGTATGTACCAAGTGAACACCACCACCTTCAAGAAATGCCGTTTCTGGACTCTATCCTTTCTGCGAAATTCTTTAAGAGCAAGAGAACTGCAACCAGATAAAATGGAATTCCAAAATCGCTTGTGCAACTCGCAACAGATTCCTAGCTGCCCATCCACACAGCTGAGTGTGATGAAAACACAAGTAAATTAAATCTAGAAGGGTCTACAGAGACGTTCCAGGATATACTCTGATAAGACAGATGAACAGAGGGATGTCAAAGTGTCACAAAATTGTATGCGACTTGCCCAAGAACGTACACTAGGAATTGACTAAACTGGCATTAGAATTCCAGTCTCATGACTCCCAGTTAATAGCAATAAGAAGAAATTAGCAGCAGAAGAAATTAGTGCCTGTATACAAAACACTGCTGTAAGCACATTGCTTATTAGTTTAACCTCATTCATAACCACAATCTGAGTTATATAATACTGTCAGCAATATCACCTTTGGGGTAAAAAGACTGCGGTCCCAGAGGCTCAAAAAAAAAAAAAAAGAAGAAACATTATGGGCTTCCTAACGATACAGAAAATTACAGGTGTGCCTTACTTCCTGCAAATTCTACGCTATTATATTTATATTGAATTTTCATAGTGATAGCCTTTGAAAGCACTGGGGAGTTGGCAATATAAAGTAATCCTATGGTGAATCCTTTTTATTAGCAAAGCATCTTTTTGCAGAGCAAATAATTCCTCCTGATGTTCATAAATCAGTTTTGCTTAAACTGAGATGTGTATTGGGACTGAAAGCTAATCCCCATATTACTCCAAGCACAGCTCAGATTCCATAAAGGATGTGACTTTGGGAGCAGCTCGGGAAGAAAGCGTCTGAGTAGGAGCGGATCCAGGAGATAAATCAGATAGATCCACTTCTTCCCTAATTTCTCCCACCTTCTTCAACAGAGCAAAGCCCCGACCTTAGTGCCCCCAAGTAAAGATTTTCAAGGAATTTTATGAAAGGAAAATAATTATTAACAGGGTAGCCAAGGAGGCATGTCTTATGGTGAAGAATAAATGTTATCAAAAGGCAAATATTTATTTACGCTCAGCAACATTTTTCTAGTGGGAGGATATGAGAGGGCTGGTCCTGGAGAGATGCAGAAAAGATGAAAAAAAGTCAGAAATTGATTAAGAGATTAAACACATCATGGGAGTCCAATAAATATTTTTAGATCTATTATTCATTTTTTTAATGGAAACTATAAAGAAAAATTAAAGGACCAAGAATTACTTCCAGGGTAAACTGAGGTAGGGTCCATTCAGAGGAAGGTGATAGCCAGTTTCTCTGTCTCCCCCAAGAAGCACAGCGAGGAATCAGGCTGAGCTCGAATCAGGCTCACATTAGGCTAGAGCTTTCCTTGCATTCTCTGATTATTAAAGCAATTCATGCTCATTGTGGAAAATCTGGAAAGTAAACTATAAAGAAGTGGAAGCACCCACAAGCCCACCACGCAGGTAATCACGATCAATTTGGGGGCATATTTCTGGAGCTCTTTAAAGACACAAAATCATCTTTGCTTTCTGAAATGGTGAAATGAGAGCTACTCAAGGACAGGACATTTTCCTTCCGCATCTAGCAACCCATAGTGTTGAGCTACAACTCCTGCCATATAAGAATTTGTGTTCCGTGGAGCAAGATGACGAAAGCGTAGGGACCTGGAAAATAACAACTCCACATTCCCAGGGCCCCTTCCACCCCAGAGCAGATGAACCTAAACCCGGGGAGCTGCAGCCTGGCCCGATCCCCACCTGGCCCAATCCCCACCTGGCCTGTCTGCAACTTGAGACACCCGTCCAGGTGAGGGTGGAGTCCTCCACATCCTGACAAATGGGAAAGCATCACCCTGAGGCACTTTCTGCTCCTAAATCGAGTTTTCAGTTCAGGGAAAAAAATAAACCAAGCGAGGAATTTTCCACTGCCCCATTAATCATGAGAGCAGTAGTCTGGGAGCAGGAAATACTGTGGCAGGCATTCCTGGTCTGCGGGTCCACCCGGCCCCACCGCTACTGACCATTCCCTAGCGGAGTGGCCTTCCATTGTGTCCACGCTCATGGAGGTTGGCTTGTGGGAATACTTTGTAAATGCTTTTTACCTCATCCATGAGGTGGGCGGCGGGCCGGTGGTCTTATTTCCGTGCCCAGTTCCAGCAGGAGACACAACATGAAGGTTGTTAGAGGGAAGCTTCTGACCAGATAGCCTCCCATCTTGGTTTCACAGTGGCTCGTACCCCCCTGAGACTCAACTCCTTGACGTAAGCATTTCCCTGCCCCTCTGGTTCTCTCGTGAGACAGCTCAGAATAGTAGCTGAGAGGTCACTGCACCATTAACTAGCTATGTGAACTTAGGCATGTCTTTGAAGGTCTCTAAGCCTCTGCATCCTCATCTGTGAAATAATAATAGTGTTTCCCTGATAAAGTCGTTGTGAAGATTCAATAAGATGAATCATGTACAGAACCCGGTACATAAACACTTAGCGAAGGCTGGTTGTTGATGTCCAGCAAGTCATTCGTTCAACAATTATTTATTGATAACCCACGTGCCTCTGAGGACATGTGGTTTCTGCCCTCGAAGAAGTCATCATCCACCGGGAGAGACAAATTTAAAAACAAACAACCATGACATCACACGGTCACTTCTGTGAGGTGTGTGTTATAACCATCCTTTTGCAGACAATCTTGTCTATCTTCCCAATAACGCCACAAGGTAGGTATTACTGTGCATTTACACACGATGGGCCAGAGCCCCAGAGGCCACCGGCTTGTTAGTGGACACTTGTGGCCTAGAACCCAGTCCAGCCCTAGTTCTCTTGGTCCAGGTTCACCAGTCTTTTTTTCTCTCTCTTACAGGTCCCTCAAATCTTCAGGGGGAACTCCTGAGGGTAACTCAGAAGACCACCTGATGCTGAACACAGCTCTAAATCTGAGCTCGAAAGCATTCACCCTTACAGGATCAACTTTGCCAGGTCGATGCAAAATTACCTGCCAATTTCCATCGGTGGTGGTTCATGTTATTACTGCCGCTGTTCTTTGTCATTATAGAATTGCAACCCTGATTGTCACTCAGGGACATATGGCCCCGGGACTATAAACTGTCACCAGGCCATTGCTGCTGAAGGCTGCCCTTCAGTGCCTGACAGTGATGATTAAACATTGCCTATTAAAGGAGCCATAAAGAAGCCAGACATCCTGACCAATGAGTAGAGTGGAGCACAAACAATGGGCCAGATTTTCCTGTCTCTCAAGGGAGTCACTCTCTCATCTTTCAGAGAAAAAAAAAAAATCGCGCAGTCAGAATCTGGCAGAGTAACGTCAAGGAGGCACAGGGGAGGGCAGGGGTCAGGAGAGGGGGGTCTGGACACAGACGCCCACCCAATACTAGAGTTACCCTTGTTCCTACCTCAAGCTAAGAAATAGAAAGCTATTTTATTTCTCCTGAATTCTACTGTCTGTCTCACTCATTTGCATTATTTACTGCCTCGATGGTGGGAATCACTCAGTCTCAAGATGGCTGGCCAGGCCAGTCCACGGGCTCAGTCGAATTTTACCACTCTGGTCCCAAGACTTCTGAGAATTGCTGGAGAAAGTCCCTAACTTCACCTGGGCCTGCCCTACTGCTTGGCAGTCCTTTAGTCATCTCTTGCTGACTCCCAACTATATTCTCTGTGGAATTCCCAAAAGGGATTCCCAAAGGGGATTCCCTGGAATCCACAACATGCCTGGCCTTCCTGTTCTCCCTGCAGACAGCTTGGCCTCCTACCTTCCTGAGAACACGGTCCTTCTCATGACATCTTTCTAGTTCCCACCATCAACCTCAAACAACTGGAGGCGTGACATCTGTGTGGGTGACACCCTTTTCTCTGCATCCCCCCACCCCCCCGCAACTTCTGAATCTTCTTCCATCTCTTCTTCTCCTTTCTCAGGAGAAGACTGATTCTACCTCCTTTTTCCAAGGCCTTTGCTCCTCATCCCACTCTCTCCTACCTCCTGTAGGATTTCTCTCCATTCGGCCCCATCTGTCTTGCATCTTGAATCTTGTCTTCTCCCCGCTTTCTTCTTCCCTCCTGCTTAACAACCTGATTTGATTATGCCCCTCTCACCTCCTGAACTGAAGACCCCCATCTTTTTTCCGGCAGAAATCTGGAAAGAGTCTGCATGTCCTGGACCTCTTCTTCCTCCCCTCCAGCTCATGCCTTCTCCTCCTAACCATCCTATAGCCACCATGGCTATCTAACCAGAACTCTTTTTCCAGGTCAAAAAAGCTGCCTCGCTCCAACAACTAGTGGTCTCCTCAATCTTTCTCTTCTTTTTTTTTTTTTTTTCTGCTTTATCTCCCCAAACCCCCCCGTACACAGTTGTATATCTTAGTTGCAGGTCCTTCTAGTTGTGGGATGTGAGACGCTGGCTCAACGTGACCTGATGAGCGGAGCCATGTCCGCGCCCAGGATCCAAACCCTGGGCCGCCGCAGCAGAGCACACGAACTTAACCACTCGGCCACGGAGCCGGCCCCGGTCTCCTCAATCTTTAACCCTTGATTTTTACAATATTTGACTTTTCTTCTTGAAATGTCTCCTCTCTTAGCTTCCAGGAGGCGGTTCTTCCCTGATTCTAGTCTTGCCTCTCAGACAGCCTTCTCTGTCTGCCCACTCAGGCCCTGTTCTTTCTGCCTTCCACCTCTTAAAGGGGATGGTCTTCAAAGTGATGTCCCCATTCATGGATCCATATTCTCTACCCTCAAGCTGTCTCTGTGATCTCATAGCCTTAACGTGGATCGCCCCCAAAGGTTCATCTCTTCCTAACTCCAGTTTCACGTATCTAACTCCCTGTTGGACAATTTGATCAAGATACCCCACCAACAACGTGACATGTTGAGGTTAGGTGTATCATCTTTTCTGGATTCACTGCCTCCTCCAGACTTGTCATGCACTTCTACGAGGCATGGGGAGTATCTGAGAAAGCAGAGCAAAAGAGAATGGTAGAGTCATTTTCACTGTCACCCAGTGTAGACTCTCATTCTACCTCAGCCGATCTCATCTAATCCTCTTCCTGGTTCTACTATTCTTCCTTCAGAAGATCTCCCTCATCCATCCCCACCTCTCCAAAGTGTTATCTTGAATTAGACGCCATCTATTACCTTCTACATGGGCTCCCACCATGGCCTCCCAGCTGGTTTCTCTTCTTCCTATCTTTCCGCCCCAACTCATCCTACTCATTGTCAAGCATATGGCTACAATTGGATCACTCTTCTGCTAAAATACCTTCAATACCTCCATATTGAGTACTGAAGAAAGCCCCAGCTCTTTAGCCTGCCACTCATAATCTGGCCTCAGCTTCTCTCTCCAGCTTTTACATGTCCTCTGTACTCTAAAGACCTGGGCAACTCCAGGTCAAGTAAGGGTCTTCTCCTTCCCTGCCTCCATGCCCTTTCCTCTGGATGCAATGCCTCTGCTCTTCACACCACTCTGCCTAGGAAATTCCTACTATCCTTCAAACCCAGTTCAAATGATACTCACTCTCCCAAATCTTCCTTGGTCTCACTCCTTCTCCTCTGCCTTTTAGTCTGCACCTCCCTTATCGTGCATATAGTACTGCTATTACAGGATGCATCTGCCTTCATAGATTCTAAGCTCCTCAAGGGTAAGGGCCATGCCCTCCACCTCTTGACACCCCTCCTGGAGCCCAGCATTGTGTCTTGACTGTGCCAACTCTCAGTCTCAAGCATTTGTTGATTCTACGGCTGGAAAGCGTTTTGATCATTAACTGAATCTACAGAGTCCTCGACTCAAACATCTTGGTCACAGACATCTTTGATCTTTGCTCTGAAAGACGTCTACAAAGCAGCATCAGTAGCATCTTCTTTTCTTTTTTTTTTTTTTTAACTATCTTCTCTGTTGTCACTGATTTTTAAAGGTTTATTTTATTATGATAAGAACACTTAACCTGAGATCTACCCTCTTAACAGAATTTTAAGTGTATGATACAGTACTGTTGGCTGTAGGCGCCATGCTGTACAGCAGCTCTCTAGAGCTCATTCATGGCACTTAACTGAAACTTTATGCCCATTGATCAGTAACTCTCCGTTTTTCCCTCCCCCAGCCCCTTACAAGCACTGTTCTACCCTTTGATTCTGTGACTGACTACTCTAGATACCTCGTATAAGAGGAATCATGCAGTATTTGTTCTTCTGTGACTGACTTATTTCACCTCCCGTGATGTCCTCCACGTTCTTCCATGTTGCCATGTATTGCATAATTTCCTTCTTTTTTTAAGGCTGAATAATATTCCACTGTGGGTATAGGCCACATTTCGTTTATCCATTCAACTGTCGATGGACATTTAGGTTATTGGCACATCTTGGCTATTGTGAGTAATGCTGCTATGAACATAGGAGAGCTAGCATTGCTTCAAGATCCTGATTTCGGTTCTTTTGGGTAAATACCCAGAAGTGGGACTGCTGGATTGGATGATAGTTCCATTTTTAATTTTTTGATGTGCAAAGTTCCAATTTCTCCACATCCTCACCAGCAACTATCTTTAGCATCATTTTCAAAAGTATTAAACATATTGATGGCTGGGCCCTTCTGACAATACTAATAATAGTGACCATCTGTTGAATCACTACTCTATCCCATGCAGTAGGGCTATATCTCCTACCTATGTTCTCATCTAACTTCAGAGGATCCCCCATTTTACAGATGAGGAAATATATTTTCTGCAATCTAAAACAACGTGATTCTGTGATTCTGCCCCCGTGAGCTCTACTTAAGCTCTGGGAATCTTGGGAATTAACTGGGACACAGCCTTGTTGCCTCATTTAAGGATATCTGAGTTGACACAGCCACTAATTCTCTTTATGAAGAGCCACTCGTATGGAATTCGCCACTGCTATTAATCAGCTCTAGCCACGAGTCAATACGACACCAGAGGCAGGAGAAGCAGTAAAACCTGTTTGTCTTAATGTGTCTGAATCATTTCTTTTTCAGTTTTGAAGTTTTATGCATCATTCATTCCACTGGATTTCCACTGAAGGCACAGCCCTACATCTGGGACACAGCGGGCACTTAATACCTGCATTGACATATTTTTTTCCTCTTTAGGATGGAATTGAATTATTGTGCATGCACAGCTGTAATATATAACCAGACAAGTTTGCCTTGCTCACAGGGAAACACGTCTTCCAAAGGGGCAGAAGAGAAAGAACATGCCTCCTCGTGCCCTGTAGGGGTCTAAGAGTCTTCCACATTTGGGAGAGTCCGAGACCTGAGTCCTATATGATGGTTGACTGCAGTCCTTGCCTGAATGCTCTAGGAAACTGGTTTAGATGGAGTTCAGACCCTTGATTAACCCTCAAACAAAGTCCCGAGGACATTTCCCAGCTTCTCTGCGCTCCGGGGAAGCACGAGGCCAGCAACAACACACAGCAGAAGCCTGTCTACAGAGGGGACAGTGCACCCCTCGTGCCTGCCTCTCTGAGGAAGAGCATCCTTTGACTTCTTCTCAAAGTTGGTCCCCAATCCAAACATCAGAGAATCAGAGTGGACTTCACTGACCTTTTTCCTCCAGTAAATTTAGCCCTCCATAAGAGAATGTAACTCTGAAAACCATTCTCTTCCCTACCCAAATATTCAGCTTCTGATATCTGCTCTGCTGGAAGAGGAAAAAAAGCACGGGCATTTCAAGGTAATGAATAAACCTAAACTAATTTATATTTGGCTTGGGAATATCAAAACAAACACACAAGCATGTAAACATTTGCACATCCGTGGAGAAACATGTAGATACATATACCCTCAGACATAAACACCCATTTTTGTGACCATCCTCAATAGGACTTGAATCTGAGCCTATTATTGGAGGCCAACAATGTCTTGGTGGCATTGTTTTGTTAACATTTTTGTTGTTGTTGTTGTTGTTGTCATCATTGAGGAAGATTTGCTCTGAGCTAACATCTGCTGCCAATCTTGCTCTTTTTGCTTGAGGAAGGTTCACCCTGAGCTAACATCCATGCTTATCTTCCTCTTTTTTTTTCTTTCTTTTTTTTTTTTTTTTTTTTTTTTTTTTGCTGAGGGAGATTTGCCCTGAGCTAACATCTGTGGCAATCTTCCTCAATTTTGTCTGTGGGTCACCACCACAGCAGGACCACTGATGAGTGGTGTAGGTCCATGCTGGGGAACTGAATCTGGGCCGCTGAACCAGAGCATGCCAAAATTAACCACTAGGCCACAGGACCAGCCCCTTAACTTTTTCTTTTTTCTGAGGATCCTCCTGAATATATGTGGGGCTGATGTCCAGCTGATATCCACATTGCCAGTATTTTAGTCTGGATGCCAACAGTATTTTACACATTGAGTTAAAGAGCACATTGCATTATAACATTTTTCACAACTACTTGACCTCAGCCTTGACTTACTGACCACTCTTGGGGGATAACAAAATAGGCCCTGAGGGAGGTGACAACCCTTTCTTATTGACACACCCTTTACCAGAGCACCTATAAGCTGTAATTACCATGATATTCCAGGCTCTGGATGAGAAAACCATGGCACAGGGAAAGGAGGCCTATTGTCCAGTATCACGTAACAAGTGAGTTAGGACAAAGTCAGAGAGAATTAGCACTCTGGATATTTTTCATCTCTTTCTGTCCTAAGCCTAGTGATTCCAAGAAGTACAAAAGAGAGGCCAAAGGATCAAATCCAGCCCTTGGCAGATATCCATTTCTCCTCATACTGATGATTTTGGATCTTGCATTTTTATAACACTGACAGAAAAATGCAAATGAAAACCTGAATTGTACTTACCATTGTATACCAATCCTTAGAATTCTAGGGATCAAAAAGAGAAAGGAAAGGCTGGCCCAGTGGGGTAGTGGTTAAGTTCGTGCACTCCACTTCAGTGGCCTGGGGTTTGCAGGTTCGGATCCTGGCACGGACCTACACACCACTCATCAGGCTGTGCTGTGGCAGCATCCCACATAAAAAATAGAGGAAGATTGGCATGGATGTTAGCTCAGGGACAATCTTCTTCACCAAAAAAAAAAGAAAGAAAAGGATTTTCAAAGGCCAGCCTTGTGGCACAGCAGTTAAGTTCAGTGTGCTCCACTTAAGCGGCCTGGGGTTCACAGGTTCAGATCCTGGGCATGGACCTACACCACTCATCAGCCATGCTGTGGCAGTGACCCACATACAACACAGAGGAAGACTGGCACAGATGTTAGCTCAGGGACAATCTTCCTCAGCAAAAGATGAAAAAGAGATTTTCAGACAGACATTTAGAAGTGTGACTTCGTTGGCCAATTTCTGGTGAGTAGCAGCCTCCATATTCCTGTTTATTGCCTTTGTAAAACAGATTCTTTCCTTGTCCAATAACTACCTTTTAAAGTCCAGGAGCCACCTCTTGAAAGGCAAGTTATTCTGATTTTCCTCTAGTTTTGGTCTGCTATGAATGCTTCAATTTGTTCTGCCATCCCTTGATGGATGTCGTTTATGGTATGCCAACATGGAGCCACCTATTCAACACAACATGGACTTGTTTGGTTTCAGGGGATGCTCTGGGTTCAAGAGTGATGCACAAGAACGAATTGTAAGACCCAGCCTTATCTTGGACGCCACAGATGGCAACTAGCTGCCTTCACAATCCCTAAAAAGTATTGTGGTTGGCCTCCCTGAGACACAAGACCAGCCTTCAGTTAAGGCTTCCTTTATCCTGTGGTCTTCAACATGCCTAGAAACAGAAATGCACTAAACCACTCTTCTCCTGTAGCTGCAGCCAATTCTGCTGCCTCCTCAAGTTTTCCTTCCAGCATCATACCCACCCATCCTCCATGATTCCATCTTCCGTGTTGACTCCAGAAGATTCTCCTAAGCTAGGACGTTTATCCTGAATAAATTACTTGGAATCATTTTCCAAAGCATCGGGTTTGGGGTCACTTGTCATCTCACTCACCCCACAGCCACCTTTGTCCACGAATGTGCTAGAGCAACTGTTTCAAGTCTACTGCTCAAGGACCATTGGAGGGCCTCAAACAGGATTCCGAATGGCAGAGCTAGAACAAGGTAATTTATCTTTGTAGCCCCACCCCCTGCTCTCCCTACCCCATCCTTGACCATCTAGGATACCTCTCTTGTGACTTGCCATTAACTAATCCTTGCCAGGTAACCTGTTTATAACTAATTCTGGAAAGACTTTAGTAGTTAAAGAAATAATAGTAACTCTTTAACATTATGGGCTGAATTAGTGCCCAACATAGTTCTAAGGACATTATATATATCATTGCACTTAATCCCCACACTGACTAAATGCACAGACTATCCCCTTATTACGGATGAAGCAACTGACACCGTGGAGGTTAAGTAACACGTGCGACATAGCACCTTTGGAAAGTTTGGGGCGCATGCTGGGTCCTCCCCCTCACCTTCATGCCTTCTTCCAAAGCTATAGGATCAGTGACCTGGGTCCTCAGGAACCCATTTCAATCGCTAACCAAATCTGCTTCTTGGCCGAGCCCAGCGAGCCTGGGGATAGAAATCAAACACACCCAGGAGTGAAGTACACAGCACCGGAAGTTCAAAACAGACTTCCAAAATTCTGTGCTCATAGTAATTCTGTTCAAACCCCAAAGGGGGAAAGAATCACGTTAGGCCCACCACCTCCTTCCCTCATACCCCATAAGAGAACGCAAGACTAGACCCAAATGTCACAGGAAGTCAGTGACAGGGAGACCTGACAATCTGGGGGAGTCTGGAATACCAGTGCTAGATGGTTACCACTTCCCTTCAGTACACAACTTTGGAATGGCCTTCAGGTCCCTGGACGAAGGCTCCAGCGTTGCATCTCCACCTGCATTTTGACCAGGCCAAGGGGCACCATTTATAAAAACAAACAAACAAAAACCCCTGATTCCTTTTCTAGATGCATACATAGTTCTAACAGCGCAAGTCACATTACTTAGCATTAGCCAGTCGCTCTCAGATCTGGCATGAAAGGCAGGAAGCCACATACGGTGTACCACTATTAATATTATTATAATTATAATTATATTTTATGACAGTTTCCCTAACCTCTACTGCTCGACACTAGTTAATTTCTCCATCATAAAAAGTGGGTTCTTTTATTGGACTGAGTGTTTTGTGATTAGTTTGGTTGAGTTTTACCAGCCGAGGCATAATTAAGGAAGGCAAATCTCCAAGTGGAGCCTGAAAACCCGTTATCTGCTCCACTGCGTGGGCAAACAAGCAAGAAAATGACCACCATTTACAGATCGTCCAATGGGAAACCGCCTCCTCCTTCAGTCTTGGAAGAGGATTTTAAAACCAGAGCTCCCAGTGGTGAACACGATGCAGTCTTTACAGAAACTGAAATATGGTGACGCACACCTGAAATTTACACACTGTTGTAACCCAATATGACCCCAATAAAATAATTTACCAGTAAAACTTTTTTAAAAATTAAAAAGTTAGAGCTTCCACAGTGGCTATTATGCGGGGCTCTGGAAGACTGCCGATGACCCCCAAGTAATCGAATCTAAACATAACCTTGGGTGCCAAGGACACTCCCCAAGGGCACTGGCCCTGAGCACTCTGCCTGTGAGCTTTCACCCCAGTTTTGACCTTTGCCTGCTGGGAGATGTTGGGCAAGTAACAACCTCTTGGGAGAGTGGGTTCAATGGTCAGGCTGCCTTACAACAAAGAAACTGCACGTCTAGTCGCTCAACCTGAAGAACCGATGGAAAGCGCTCTTAGAAAAAAAAAATCCAAAAGCCTGAAGACATAGGAGCAGAGCATCCTTCTTCAGCCCCCGATTTTGGCTAAGGAAGGGTGGCGTCTCAGAGTAGAGAGCAGAAGGAAGCAACACTGAGTTCTGACGAGCTGTGAGGCCATTGCTCGGTTTAGCTTCTTCAAGCTTTTTTCTCCTCCTATGTAAAACAAGAATGATAAATAATAACACCTACATCCTCGGGCCCTTGGGATGATTAAGTGAGAAACCATATACAAAGCACACAGTAAGTGCTCAGTATTCAGAGTGGCCACCAAATCTAAAAACATAGGGGAATGTTTCTAGACATCTAGATGTAAACCACACATCAATGGTTCATTGATATTAATGTCCTTATACAATAAAATAATTGCTACGTTTCCAGTTTTGCTGGCCACCCTTTGCATTAGCTGATACTATTGCTCAACAAACAGCACTGTGCTAGGTGTTGAAAGACATCAAAAGGCCTCTTTGCCCAAAAATATTATTCTGTCGTTGGTGCCTAGAATTCCCGTGGACTCTTATGCTTGGTTTAAGTTTCAAGGTGTTAAAGTCTTCTTTTACACGCCAAGCTCAACAAAGAAGGATAACTTTAAGCCATTAAGAGTCATCGTCACCTTAGCTCAAAAGAGTGTATCAACTCTGACAAGCTACTGGCCTGGAACCGGGAGGGAAGATTTGATGAAGTGGCCCAGAGTGCAGGGCCCTACGTGCATCAGGGTTCTGCAGCTGAATGAGGGACAGTACCAGGGACTCGGCATCACAGTGACGATACCGAAAGTGAGTAGGTGGGGGTCAGCAAGGGGGTTTGGAATCCAAAGCAAACTTTGCCTTCTTGAGTTAGTCATCTATTTATAATCCATCTCTCAGCATAACTCGTGGTTCTTAAAGTCAACAGCCCACAAAATAAACGCCTACTCTTCCCTATCGACCTCCAGGAAAATAAACCATCTTTTTTAAGTGAAAGACCACAGCTCATCCCTCTCTTAGCATGGCGGTCCACTCTGACAGTGATGTTCTCACGTCAGCCATGCTGGGATTTCTGCACAGTGGCAAAGAAGCTCCGTTATCACTGGGAACTGATCTCAGATGTGGAGAAAGATAACTCTCCCCCTCCTTCACATGGCCTAAAATAAACCATGGGCTGTTGAGTATTCCACTTTGTTTTATTCCCTAAGCCCTCTTTAAACATCCTCTAGAGATGCCAGCCCATGAGTTCAATGAGATCGTGCCTGTGCTAGAGCGATTGGCAGGGTGGTATCCAGCAGGAAGCTGAAGCCATTATAGGGCCAAAAGGTTGGGTTGAAGGGGTGTACGGGCTTCTGTACTAGACATTCCATATTTCATGCGGACGAGTTTGATCCTTTAAGCTCTGAAAACACCCAGAGGGCAAACTGTCAGCACCATGCACAAGAATTTTGCCCTGAACAAAATGACCTTTGAGTTCTTAACTGGTTTCATATTCTTCAGGTCTCTGCGTACATATTCCTCTTCAGTCACTCTCTAACATCTTAAATGCATTTATTTGCTGGTAGGGTTGGCCCTCGCTGGCCAACAGCCACTGATTAACATCTAGTCTGCAAACCATGTAGAAATGTAATCCTTAACAAAATGGGGAAGTTCCGAGGGAGCCAACACCTTGTATTGATTTGCAAACTTCAGCCCAATGTGAGCGTCTTTTCTCACTAAATTACAGCTGTCTGTCTTCAGGGAAAATCCACTGAAACTCTAGGGTCAAGGTGGGACTCTCTCTTGTCACATCATCACAGATATTGAGTTCAGTGATGGATGGGTGTAAATCACCGTTCTAAGACATCAAATGGGACATCCATTGACAGGAATGGGACTTTTATTTTAAGATGTGAAATGAAGGTGACATCTTCCATTAGGGATATCTTTATCTAGGTATCAAACATCTTTTTCTCAATGGTAAGCCAAACCAGCATTTCCCTTAAGTTTAAAACTCATATTATAGGCTTTTCTATTTCTTACTGTTAACGCTGACAACAGACACACCAGCACTCCCACAGCCCAGGACAGGCCCTTGGGGACAGGTCTTTCTGTGTCTTTGGGTAACTCAGATATGCGCCTAGAGCTTCAGTTTCCCAGGTCATGATAGAGAGGAAACACAGTCCAGCAGTGTACCTTAGAGGACCGGGTAATGGAAAAAGTGGATTGATACATGCCTTCTTCTTTCCTCCTCTCCTTTCACCTTTGCCCAGCCAGCTGGCTAGGAGGGTGGATGTTCCGCCAGCTCTTCTATCTGTGGTAATGGAAAGCAGACACCGAATCCCCAAACTTCACCTTAGACACTGCTGTAGCTGAAAAACTCTCCCTCCATCAGAGCTGCTGGTGATTAGTAAAGCAGGCGGGCTGTGATGCTGTTGTCTGTCCTTCCGTCTTCGAATGGATGTGCTGAGGAGAAGAGGAGTGGGCTGCATCTGGACTCTCTTAGGAAAAGTTGCAGAAAGGGTCTTCTAATCCACAAACTGGATAGTCAACCTCTGTGGAATGAGGGTGTGGTACAACAGCCAGCACAGCAGTGCAGTGAATGAGGCTCCCAGCTCCATCCCTTCACGCAGCACCAATCCCATTGAGGGAGCCCAAGGGGCAGCTCCAGGCCCCCTGATCCAATTAAAGAGGCCTGGCCCTCCTGTCTTCTCTAGTATAAGCACAGGACTGAGCATCAGAACCTGCTCAACCCGTGAGCCAGACCCACATTCACAATGCAGTTGTTCTCAGGCACATCTTGTCACCCCCAAGAGATTGCAAACCTCTTAAGGGAAGAGCTGACTTCACAGAGTTGGACTAGATGCTCACTTACTTGGTGTGATTTATCAGGCTCTGAAAGAAGGCTGTTTCCCATCCAGATATATCCTGCTACTCACCCACTAAATGCCATTTTAAAAAGACCTCCACGTGGGTGAAGTGCTGTCATGGAAGGGCAGAGGAACAGGGGTCTCTAGCGTTTTATTACACTCTACCATTACAGAAGGGTCCCAAGTAGCAAGAAGACATCGAAACAGGGCTTGCTCCCTGCCCTACTTGCACACAGCCATCTCATCAACAGGTCCCGGTGCATTCCACATAAGATGAAAAAGATCACACTTCTACCTCACCATGGGGTCCAAAGAACCCGAGACCCGCTATGAGATTAGAAACCTTGGGAGAGGAATTTCTTCATTTCTTTATGTCTTTTTTTTTTTTTTTTTGAGATTATGATAGTTTACAATCTTGTGAAATTTCAGTTGTACCTTACTGTTTGTCAGTCATGTTGTAGGTGCACCACTTCACCCTTTGTGCCCACTCCCAGCCCCCCTTTCCCCTGGTAACCACTAATCTGTTCTCTTTGTCTACGTGTTTAACTTCCACATATGAGTGGAGTCATACGGAGATTGTCTTTCTCTGTCTGGCTTATTTCACTTAACATAATACCCTCAAGGTCCATCCATGTTGTTGTGAATGGGATGATTTTATCCTTTTTTATGGCTGAGTAGTATTCCATTGTGTATATATACCATATCTTCTTTATCCAATCATCAGTTGATGGGCACTTAGGTTGCTTCCACGTCTTGGCTATTGTAAATAATGCTGCAATGAACATAGGGGTGCATGGGACTTTTGGAATTGTTGACTTCAAGTTCCTTGGATAGATACCCAGCAGTGAGATGGCTAGATCGTACGGTATTTCTATTTTTAATTTTTTGAGAAATCTCCATACTGTTTTCCATAGTGGCTGCACCAGTTTGCATTCCCACCAACAGTGTATGAGGGTTCCTTTTTCTCCACAACCTCTCCAATATTTTTTACTTTATGTTTTAGTTATTTTTGCCATTCTAATGGGAGTAAGGTGATATCTTAGTGTAGTTTTGATTTGCATTTCTCCTTATTTCTTTAACCAATTCCTCCATATCAGAGTAGACCCAAAGCAGTCAGTGAGGCCAACTTCAGTTGATTAATGCCTGATGCAACTGAAGACAGGATGGTGGCCCCATCTCCACTTGTGGCTTGCTAACTTGGCAGAGTAGGAAAACTCCCCAGCTTCGGGGCCAGCCTGGTGGCGCAGCAGTTAAGTGCGCATGTTCCGCTTCGGCTGCCCAGGGTTCGCTGGTTCGGATCCTGGGTGCAAACATGGCGCCGCTTGGTAAGCGATGCTGTGGTAGGCACCCCACGTATAAAGTAGAGGAAGATGGGCACGATGTTAGCTCAGGGCCAGCCTTCCTAAGCAAAAAGAGGAGGATTGGTGGCAGGTGTTAGCTCAGCGCTAATCTTCCAAAAAAAAAAAAAAAAAAAAACTCCCCAGCGTCCTGTTGCACACTTAGCTCTAGAGAGGGAGGGAATAAGATTCTTTCTCCTATTGTAACCCCTAAACCATGTTTTTCTCCAGGGTGAGGGATAGCTCCTAGTTTTTGACAAGAGGAGTAGGACATGTGATGATGGAAACCAAAGACTGGAGTGATACAGGAAATGACCATGAGCCAAGGAAAGCAGGAGGCCACCCAAAGCTAGAAAAGTCAAGAAAACAGATCCCACTTGGGAGCCTCCAGTAGGAACCAACCCTGAGACACCTTGACTTTAGCCAGTGAAACTGGTCTCAGACCTCTGACCTGCAGAATTGTAGGAGAATAAATCTCTGCTGTTGGAAGCCGCTGAAGTGGTGCTAATCTGCTACAGCAGCAGTCGGAAACTAAGACAGATTTTGGCTTCACAGGGGCGTTGGACTTGACACTCATGAAGAGTTTGCCTGGAAGCCAAAGATTTCAGGGTTCCTGTGGATCTGTTAGCAGGTCTCGGAGGAAATGTGAACACATCCTGTCCTCCTCACACACCCCCAACTTCTATTACCCAACCAGAACTTGGTCAGGTTGGAAGCCACTGTGTCTACGGAGGGATTTCAATTTCTCCTCTGAGAAAGGGACCCATATAGGTTCAAAGCAGCAGAGCATGGTCATTTGTGTATCCAACAAAATGTACTGAGTGTGTCTTCTGTGCCGGGCACCATGCTGCTCACAGGGCTGCCGTGATGAGCGCAACAGAGCAGGCTGCTCATGACGGGGCCAACCATCCATCAAGGGCCCGGCTCTGTATCCAGCTGGGGTGAAGTCTCAGCAGATCCACTCACGTATTTGTGACTTTGGGCAAGTTACTTGCCCTCTCTCCCCTATGATTTCTTACCCATAATTAAGGATCATAATCTTCCCACTTGACAGGGCTTCTCTGGGAATCTAGTGAGAAAATCCCTTTGAAAAGCCTAGCAGCTTCACTGCCACACAGGATGTGTTCAGTGGAAATGTTGGCTACCATTTCTTTATGGTGTGATGGGTCGTGGCTTTGTTTGGTGGCCTCTGCGTATCGTACAATAGCCTCCTGGCCCATTTCCTCAGACCGAGTCCTGTCACTGTCCTGTCCATGTGAGCCCAGAGGGTCAGACTGAACCAATGACCGTCCCCCACCCTTCTGGGAGGCCCACAAGAGTTCCAGGCACTTGTCAGGAGTCCTGGGGTCTTCAGTGAACCCAACCAGTTGACCTCCGGGAAATTTGGAATTCTCTGAAGGAGGCCCAGCTTTTACAACAAGGGAGCCCTGAAAATGCTCAGAGTGAAGAACAGGATGCCTTCATGCACTGGGGTCTCAAGTTTACAATAGAGAGGTCTGCTTACATGCCTAGCCCAGGTATGATTTGCCTGCAGTGGAGGACTCCAAGGAGAATTTCTGATCAGTGTAATGGGTTGTCAATGGAGGGGAATCCAGGCTGCTTTGGCTCAGGGTTGGCAGTGACCGTGGGTGGGGCTGTGGCTGAAGGGGCTGATGTGTTCAGAGCTGCTTGTGTTGTCAGTGCTCAAGGAGGACACAGCTGTCCTTGCAAGGCTGTGAAAGGCAGTCCCAAAAAAAGGGAATGGAACCTTCCCTAATAATAAGAAGAGAGAGGGCAGCCACAAGGTGGGTGTTACTTAACGACCCCTTCCAGTTCCTGAAATGCAGTTTTAATGACCCTCCAAAAGGAAACGCTGTACTCAACCACCCCCCGGCCCCACCCCAGGGCCATTGGGTTCATTAAGGGATCCCAGATAGACTATTCAAACGACAGGCCTGCACATGGCCAATTCAACACCAACCGAAAATTCCCAGTTCTTCTGCTTCTTTTAAAAAAATTGGGGGGGGGGGGGGCGTACTTTACAAGTTTGGTCAGTAAGTATTAACTAATTTTATGATCAGAAAAAAACAAAGAAAGAAAACAAAACTTTCATTTTCTGGAAGTTTCTTACACCCACTGGCCAAAAAAGAAACCCGATTGGCTGATTTCTTAGTCGACCACCTGGTAGTTCAGGCATCCTGCAGGGACCACCCAAATCTTTCTGCAGCGGAGTCTGGTTCGGTGCTGGGAGCCAGTTACCTCGCGGGTCTCCACACTACATCCTTAAGTTGCACAATCCTGGGCCCAGAGCTGCTTCCTTAGGAACACAAATTCCCCTCCAGGTGTTTGCACATCTTTGGGGCTGTTGCTGGGGCCCACGCAGCACAGATGAGCGCTCTATAAGGCACCCCTTTTGTCTAGCCTGAGACCGGTGGGGGTAGGGTGGGGAGTGCAGGGGGAGGGGGCGGGGGAATGGGCCTGCTCTCCAAATCCCCACGCCAATGCACAGACTGCCAAGCTGCACACAGACATGACAGAGGATTGTAAAAACGCACCACAAACAATGTGGCTAATGTACCGGGATCCCCTGCAGAGGAGCTCAAGGGCGACGGAGGAAGGGACTGGAAATGTCAGAGTCCAAATAGAGCACCCTAAAAGGAACGGCTTTGGGGCAACACTGATCCACTTCGTCTGTTGATCCCCTTCTCCAAAGAGAAAGAGAGAGGGTGGGCGCAAGGCACAAGAAAGACCAGACTCTGGCTCTCTCCTTTGAACACAGCCTGTGAGCAATTCGGGCAGGATTTCTTCACACAATGGATGAGTGAAATGCGAACCATGCTGCCAACATCAGCAGGACAGGCAAGTCCTGCGTCTTCCACTCAAGAGGGGCCTGGACACATTTCTGAAAGAGCAAGGACTCTGCAGGCTGGGACACTAACTCTTGTCCTGGGTTGACAGTCACAAATACAAGTTAATTTGTGTTTCGAAAGATAGTGCTAAAGACAGACGGGAGGGGAAGTGCCCGTGACCCGTCTGGGGTCTGATGAACTATCACCCCGGCCCTTTAAAACACCCTGGTCAAAATGCTGACAGGGAGGTGTGAGGGCGTCTTCCTGAAAAAGGATGTTCTCAAAAAAAAAAAATCCGATGGGATCACAGCATTCATCTTCTCAAATGGGTCTTAGAGATCATCGCATCTAATTACACAGATCAAGAACCCACTCGCAGAGAAATTAAACGATGGCCTCAGATCGTCTGCCCATGAGTGGCAGGGCCAGGGATGAAACCCAAGTTCTCAGACTCTTACCAGGACAGTTGTTACCACACATTCAAATGATCAATGAATTTCTCTGAATTCTGGGTTTTTCCCTTTACTGGGTTTTTGCAAAGGATGTGGACAAGTCCAATCTGGGGTGTAATCACACCGTTTGAGCAAGATGGAATAAACAAAATGAAAATGTTTTTCAGAAGTTCTTTTCATCTGAAAGCACAGTAAAGGGTTGGTGTTTTACTCAGCTGTTTGGGATGATGGTTAAAATTTTTGCTCTGCGGATAAAACTATAGGATGCTATCGTTGAAATGATTTCTTTTGACCTTTTAAACAATTTTTAATTTTTTAAAAAATCTCTCCTTAGCTTGGAAATTGAAGGGAATTTACCTACAGAGGAGTCAATAATGACTGATCCCAAAAATGATTCCAGATTCAGGGGCGGGTTTGGGGTTGAGGGCAGGAGGAGGGAACAAGAGAACATGGAGAAATAACGCTTCTAAATCTTTGAAATGTAAACAGGACAATTCACCATTGCGAGGAAAATATCAGATGTGGGAACGGATGGCGTTTGAGTTCGAGCTTCTGAATTCTGCCAACAGGTGTTTTCCTAAATTCAGGTCAGACAGGAGGCACCTGGGAAGAATTGCCTCCCTTCACACTCCTAGACTTAGGAATTATCCAAATGAAGGTCTGGGATGAGGAGTAAGCTTTAAAAATCATTTTAAGACCTTAAAAAGGTTTCGAAAATAGACAATCATCTCAGAAGGCAGGCTCTGCGGGTCCCCACTTCTGTCGCCTTCTGTCTGCCTGGCAAATAACCCAGAGACCCAATTGGGAACCACGCCACAGTTCACGGAGTTGTTTTTAAAGAATAACATGTAAATGTCACAAAGTAAAAATGAGACACTGGCGTTTTGGTTTCTCTATTTCCTGATCTGCTTTTTTTTCAAGTGGTTTTAAATGGACTTCAACCTAGACATTCAATAGGTATTTGTCGAATAAATGAAAGAAGCCCTCAGATTCAAAATTTTTGCTTCATGCGCTTCCACTGTTAGATAAGAGGAGTTCATGAATAGCAAAACTGTTCAATAACTACGTAGTTTATTTTTTTCTATTATGTTGGCTTTTAAAATGTTTCAAAGAAATAAGCCAAATTCGTGCATGTATTTCTCAAGTAATCTCTTATGGATGAGCTAATGCAACTGTTTCAAAAGTGAGGCAGAAGAGACTGAAAATTAATTAGGGGTGCAGTTTACTCAAAAATATTTGAGCCATATTTTAGATCTACAGTCTTGTTCTGTTTTTCTAGATGAAACCTTCTCTACATTGCTCTTCTAGTGTCTTACAGATTTTTAAATGAAGAAAAAAGAAAAGAACAAAACCATGAAAACATATGATAACGTTCTAGAGAAGAAAGTGAATCATTGTTATCATATATATTTTAAATCTTTTGCATCATCTTCTGGAAATATCTTTAGAACGTCAAATCAATGCACAGAAGGATAAAATGACATTTCTCTGAAGAAGAAATAGGACCACATACGCCATTATCATGATGGCACCTAAAACAAAACATAGCTAGATTACCGAGTTTGGGATTTTTCTACGTGTGCCCACCCCAACCCTCCCACCCCAAGAATGTCAAGAATTTGAACTCCCTGTTCTTAAGGTGAAAGGGCATTAACTCAAATGTTCATGAAGAAAAGAGGTGGCGAATCCTGAGACACTGGAACTACACAGCAAAACCTCCCAAGTTTAAGATGGCAAGAGATGATGATTTCCTTTGGTGCTTTAAAAGTGATCGAAAACAACACTCAAATTGTGGACCACGAATCAGGAGCCAGGAAGATCTCCATTTGCATCTCAATAATTCTCTACTCCTTTATTTCAACATTTAGCTTTAGGTTTAAAATATTTGCTAAGAAAGCAGAGAGGCGATTAACAGAGATTTTAAAATGTGTGCCATAGTTACACATTCTGTCAACAGAGTAAAAGGAAACTATACAGCATAAGTTACAAAACAGTTATTTCATGTCTCGCAAACATTCCAATAAATCCCTCCACTGTGGTGTTAGTCAGCAGCAGAAAAGAAAAGCAGAAATGAACTCGAGAGCCAGCCCAGTTCCTTTACGTCTTGCAGAGAACCACGAGGAACCCATCCGCGCGGTCCGCCTGTGAATCTCACCAGGGAATTCTTCCTGTTTCTCCTGCAGGAAGACGGTCTCCTCGAGGTACACAAGGAGGAGGGAACCACAGCTCACTAGGGACCACAGAAGGGACTCCAGCCCCAGGCTGCCTTCCTCTGGGCTCCAAACAGAGCTCCAAGATGCTCCGTTTCCCACAGGAATAAATGATGACACTCTGGGGTCTGCATTATCTCCTAGTGAATTAACACGTTTGGGATTTGCTTTTTTTTTTTTAAGCTCCTTTTTCTTAGATTAGCTAGACCTACCAGATTCTATAAGAGCTTGGCCACCACTTTGATACGATGGTATTTGGTTGTTTTAAAATATTCTCACTTGATGATGGCTTTTATATTATTATTCCAACAGACTGTATTAAAGGCAGTGGTCACTAACACAGAACACGACAGGAGCTAACAGCCAGGCGGCTCCCAGGCCCCGATCTGTCTGGCCTAAGTCGCTGACATGCAAGTCGGTAGCTCATACGCTGCTACCCTCATAGCACAGGCTGCGGGAGGAGTGAGAGAAAGGATAGATGCGGCTGTACCCTTAGAAGCTACTTAATAAATATCATCAAAAAACGAAATGGAAAAGAAGCCCTCCGGAGCACAAGCACCTTAGGTCAACTGAACATCATCTAGTTTATTCAACCAAAAATTGAGAGAGAAGGAAAATATTAAAACCAAAAAGCAATTCTTAACACTAGCCGTAAATAAATTTGTACAACAATTCAGTCTGTATAATAGAATGAAATAAATCTACATCTTTTCTCATTTTGGTGCTTTGAATTATACATACAAACAACAATTACAGGGACTTGTTTATACAGAGTGGAGGCCCAGGAAGGCTCTCTGACACCCTCCGCGGCAACTTATGAGTGTTAACATGGATTGCCCGGAACTGACAGACTTTCCTACACAGAGGCCCACAGCTTTGAACAAATGATTTGCCTATGACATTTTTTTTCCTTTTTTTTGTTTTTTCTTTTAATGCATCAACCAACTGCAGCCAGGGAAAGGAAATAAAACTGGCAGTTTGTCCATTTGGAATATCAGACTAGTTTCTTCTGAATTTCCACACTTAATTTCCCCCATATTCCTTAAAATTCTTGGCGTCCTTCATGCCTTTCTTACAGCTACCCAGATGCAACAAAGTCTTCTTCGAATGTACAGTATTTCTTACAATATAAGTTATATGCAATGTTCAGCATTTTTTTTTCACAGCACTAGAGAGACCCTGTTGAATAGGGAATATGAGTCTGAATGGCTTATTCACAAATGGGATCCAGATTCAGTGATGGAGAACACAGACACCCACAGTGAGCTCCTCTGCAAAAGTGGCAAACATCATTTTGTTTTCTGCCTTCAAAAACATATATCCATCGGTTGTCGGCTTCATGATTCTGCTCCTGCAAAAAAATGCACGTAGAAGGGGCCGGAGGGACTCTCGCCTGGACACCGTGAAGCATCAAGCAGGGCCTCTAACCCATGGCGGTGACCATACTGGAAGGATGGTGAGGTCCGAAGGAGAGGCTGGACGGCGGGTGCATCGGTGTCGGGGTGGTCAGCATGTGGCTGGAGTGGCTGAAGGGCGAGATGTGGCTGAGAGAAGACATGTGTCTGGAGAGAGCGGCTGGGTTGAAAGAGCTGCCCTTGGGGAAGTCCTCCAGCGTGTCATGCACCTTTTTGCACTTTTTGGATTTGCTAGACATTTTTCGGTTTCTGGTCTGGATGCCTTCCTTCTTCATAGTCAGGGGTCTGTTAATCTAAACAGAGATCAAGTTTTTTTTTTTTTTTTTTTTTTTTACTTTTTTGCTGGCTCTGAAATGGTGCAGGCTTTCATACCCCAATATGGGTTCCTCTGACTGCCCCAGATCAGGGATCTGCTTGCAGGGGGCCCCTTCCTCCCACCTCTTCCTGCCTCCTTCCCAAGGATCCAGAGTCCTCAGGCTAGGTCTGTGGCGGGGTTCCGACTGTCAGCCCCTATCAGTTTCAGAAACCAAGAGACCAGAGGTAAGGTGTTCCAAGCAGGGATCATTAATTACCTTCCTCCTCACCACTCATTTGGGAAGAACTTTGCATTCCCAAGGACCATATTCTAGAGAACCACTCCATAGGATTGTACTTCCATGATAACTAAATTATAAAAACTTGTCTTGTTTCATTAGAATTTCCTTAGACTATTTTAGGAGAATGGAGGCAATCGAGGAATCTTCAAGAGAGAAATAACACCATGTCTTCTCGTCTGAAACCTGCGTTGGGACTTTAAAAGCACTACCAAGGTAATCGATCTTAAGTGTGTAAGTCTACCTGCCTTCAGAAACGAGGCCTGCACCCCTCTTCAAATAACTTATGGTTGCCTCTCTCCTACTTGGCCTTTTCGCAGCGAGAGGTGCTGTAAAATCTTCCCCTGGAATTTGTATGTTCTGGGGTCATTTTCTAACACACATGTCTTTCCAAAAGATCATCTCTTGCCCATGTCTCAGAAGGGCAATGACTCAAAGTTGCAAATTTCTACCTAGTTCCGCCTATCCCCTTCTAACTAGACAAATAGCTAAACCACCGCGCAGCAAGCATTTAATAACCATTTATGGGGTACAAAGGACTGTGCTAGTCTGAAAGCATTCTCCTCCTAAATCCAAAGACCGGGAATGAACTAAAGAGACACAGGCCAGCGCCGACTCTCCGCATCACCAGTCTTCAGTCTCCGAGACAGTGCAGCATCTCCCTCCTCTTGAGAAGCCTCATTTGTTTTGTTTTTAAAATACATTTGCTTTGGGAGGGGCAAAATCAAGAGAGGGGACTTGACAAAACAAACAGACATCCCTCCCCACAAGGAGTCAGAATCAGATTAACCTCAACAGCAGACATCCGCCGTGGATAGGAACCAACACATCCGGCCACGTTCCCAGGGGAATGTGGCAAAGGGACTAAGAAGGGCATGCCGGGGTCTGGGTCATTTCTGGCTCCTTGGGGAAGAAGCATCTTCTCTCTCTAGGGTCCTCTAGGATGAAGAAAGAGAAGAGCCTCTCACAGCTCCAGGATCTACCCGCCTGCTCCAAAAGCTAGAAGATGACCGTTAAGGAAGAGAGAATCCAAAAGGCCAAGAGAGAGAGGCTGTTGACAATGCTTCTAGGAGCAGCAAACACAGCTGCCTGGAGCTGAGCTGGGAGAGGTCACCCTGGAGAGGGGGACAGAGCCCCACAGTGGAGCTGAGACCTGGTTTCCCCTGGTGCAGGAAAGCAACGTGAGCGACAGCAGAGGATCTAAAAGGTCGCTGCGAAAAGAACATTTCAGGGTTCCTTCTTCAAAGTTATAATCAAGATAAAGACGCAGCCTACAGAGGTGATAGGAATCTACTGTCACATCAAATCTTCCCCAAGATAATGTCTAGACACACAGTTCTTTAGGCTGATACCTAGATATACACAGCCGGGTATCTAAATATAATATCTAGTTACACAGATAGCCACCCAAACCCAGATAACTAGTCCCAACACCACCTGGACACACTGATACTGAGATAGCTAGTTATCGAAACACCTAGATAAGAAGAAAGGAACTAACTATGGCATACACGCGTAGGTACCTAGATAGGCTGCACAAAACACAACACCACGACGATGTTAACAGACTATTATCTCTTATTGTTAAATACACGTAAATCGTAAATCGCCTCCTTTTGTGAATTCTTACTCAACCAGAGAAGATAGAAAAACCACTCTTGGTGGTGAGCAAGTTTCTCTCTCCCGGCCCCTGGAGCCCAGTTGTGAAGTTGGCAGCTAATTAAGAATAAGGTGGAAGCGAGGAATGGAAAAGGTTCCTTGGGTTTTCTTTGATTTGATGAGAAACTCCTAGTCTCCAGAAATATTATTTTTAGATTGGACACAATTGAGATCATATCTCACCACGACTTGATGAGCTTATCTCATCAAATAGTCAGAGAAATTTATAGCTGGTTAATGTCCCATAATTCCTATACTTCTGTGGAAATAGGAAAGAAATACACACACACACAATCCATTACTTGGAATTGAACTTTGGCATATCCTAAAATGAGAAAGTGTTTCCTCCCCACTGGTCCCTGTTAGTCCTAACGCTACAGACCTCCCAGGATGGCCTTCTGCTAGTCTGAAACCGCTCGTGACGCCTCTCCAGCAGCCTCCTGTTCCCCTGTGCTACTTACTTGCTTCTTCTGAGTCACAGTTTCATCAAGTAAAACGGAAATAAGAATAATTTCTGCCCTGGCTACATCATGGGACTATTTGAGCCTCAAATGTAATCAAGTAACACGCAAGTTCTTTGAAAACTACAAAGTACAACCTCAAAATAATTTTATAGGCTGCGCCGATGACTAGGGTAGCTCATACACTCGATTGCCCCAAATCTTCCAAACTTTAATCACAAATCTGTTCATCTCCCCGGCAGTGAGCAAGTAAATTCCCCAAAGTGAAAATAGGACTTGGGTTTTGTCACTGATAAATGGATTTGTCCCACAGTCTGAAGATCTGAGGGACAATGACTGAAGGCAGGGAGACCCTAGTTCCATTAGTGCTGGGCCCTGCATGGGGACCACGTGAAGAGGGCATGACACCGAAGGGAGGGAGACAAGTTTCACAGGGTCCCTGAGAATCGCTGCAACTTATTCCCAAAATGAAAAAAAGAATTGGGGTGCTGAGGTCACCATGAGACGTTCTCCTGTGACTCAAAAAAATCTAACGAGAGATGCTTCCTCCCCAGTTCCCAGGTATTCCTGAGTAAGACGAGTTGACTGCCAGAATGGCAGGAGCCCAAAGCTGTGCCTCTTCCCCATTCAGCCCCAGACTTTGCCAAAGTCAGATTGGCAAAGACTTTAGGAGAATCAGACAGAGCTAAAGAGGAGAGAGAGACAGAGAGAGCGAGAAATGACGATTCTTCCTTTGGGATTAACACAAACTTCAGGCCAGAGCTGTTGCAGGAAAAAAAAAAATTCCTGAAATTTTTTTTTAAGGTATTACAAAATGGGAGGACCCCAAATTAAAAGATTAGAAATGACACAGCTAAACCCAGGGGTCTGACTGGCAGTTGTCATCCTGCTAATGTGATGCAGAAGGAGAAAACACTACGTTTCTTTTCCCTAGTCTGGATAACCTCCACCGCTTTCCCCAGTTCTCTGCTGGTTAGGACGAGGCCATCGGATGAAATCTCTCAGACATTTCATTTCAGGTCTTTCACACAAAGAATCCATTTCAAATTCACAGCACAAGTTAAGCCAAGACTTTTTACCCCTCAGTAACTGAATCGGCCCCTCCGTTTCAGGAATTCGTGTGCCATGCATTACAATTCTATTTACCTTTCTCTCGATCACTCTCTTTCTCTATTTTGCAAAAAGTGTAAGCCGCAAGGAAACATCAAAATAGAAATGGTGACTTTTTTTGTTTTCCAAGAGGAAGATTTTTCTCCCTTAAAAACTCAAACGAGGCCCACCATGCATATTGGATCTCTGCATTGCACATGGTGGTTCCCATACATACTAAGGGGGTTGAATCGTCCCGTCTTTAAACCTGACAGTCTCATCAAGGCCACCCTGTACAAACTAGTTTCCCACACTGGTCCTATGGCTTTGGTTATCTGAGGCCTGTTATTTGCCCCAAAAGAGGGCAACTGCAATCGAGAAGGGGACCTGGAAAGGGGGATGCTCTTTGTGGGCATCATCAGAAAGCAAGATGGTTCTAGCCGGTCCCCGAGACACTTACATTGTGCAGCTTGTAGTACAGCCCGCAGGCGTTGCAGACAGGATCCCCATTGGCATTTCTTCTCCAGAGAGTGGTAGTGGTGGTTTGACAGTTTGCACAGGACGTACCTGCCCTTCTCGCTGCCGACTGGGAGCAGGGAGAGAGAGAGCGCAAAACCAAAACAAACTTTAAACGTGTTTTCAGAACGACAGAGACAGACTTTTTTAAAAAAATGAAAAGAAATTATCATTGAAATCAAAACTAGCAAGTGGCCCACATGAAAGTAATAAAGATCCCCAAAAGCTGCCTCAAGAAGAAAAAGATAGCCAATTGCCTGGCACAGGAGGGCGTCAGACTGTAGTCAAGTGGTCAGGATGCAGCCTGCTCTTCCCTCGGGGAGAAGCCAGGAGGATCAGAAAGCTGATGCCAGCTCTCTGAAATAATGTTCCTCCTGTTCCCTTTCGACAAAGTTCACTGGATGTTAAATTGTTATAGGTCGCAATTTTGAATTGCCAAGAATATCAAGTCTCAGCAAGGCTATTGGCCATCACAATATGCTAACAGCAAAGGAAGAGCAAAAGCCAGCATCGTCACTGATAGATCCAAATAAAGAAACACCGGATTGCAAAGAGAACAGAGAGCGTCCGTGCACATGTGCGGCTTCCACTCAGGGGATGTATGACTTAGGAGGCACAGAGCAGGACATCCTAAGGGAACAGGACCCCAGCCAATTGGTAGTGGTCCTAAATTTACACAGCTTGCACTTTGGTCACTTCCAAATTTTGTCACTCCTGGTGACAGCCACCTCATTCTCTTTAGGTAGCTTCCAGTTAATGAGACAAAGTGGAAACAACAAGGAATTTTGCTTTTCAACAGCAACACTGGCCCCTCCTCCTGCTCGATCTCATTTCACCTTCTTGAAATTAGGTATTTTCTTTTTGCTGTTTGCAGAGCAGAATAATCGCAAGTCAGATAGATGTCAGCCTCCACTTGAATTTTAATTATTTGATTGTGTCACTGCCTTCATTTCCTTTAAAAGGGAGATTTTTCTTTCACTTTTTGATGCACTTACATTGATAAGGGAGGGGACTGTTCTCTCTGTTCATACTTTTAAAAAAATTAAACTCAAAAACTTTTGAAAGAAAATGGGGTTGAGTCACTTCTGACATACTCCTCTCTCACCTCCTCACCCCTCAAATCTAAAAAGAAAATTTTAACTGCAGAATCATTCCTGCTCCTGGACTCCAAAATATTGTCAAAGGCTAGAGAGGGAGAAAGAATTCAGCTGGTCTTTATCTGTGATCAGGAAAATTCTGGCACACTTATAAAAGCGTGGAACAGAAACTACAGCGATCACAGCGCACTTCTCCATCAACATTTTGTCAAGCAAGAAGTTGGGCCAGATATGCCAGATATGGAAAACCCAGTGGCAATTCTGAATTAACCAGACTGATTCCTTTCCTTTCAAGCCACGAAACAGTTCCACAGATACGCCCCTCCTTCCTACTGGCTTAAATAGCAGAGCTGTGACTTTTTTTTTTTTTTTTTTTTTTAGTAATTCTTTATTTTCTGTGTTCTAAGGAAGATTCCACTTTTCGGCTGTCCATTTTGAAAATAATTCACCACAGTCCAAGAATGCAGCCTCTAACCCCACCAACCTATGCCCACCTGCTTTATGAAACGTGATGATGTAAGACTTATAACTGTTTCCCTTGTACGCTCTTGGGAAGAAAATGATACATCACATCACTGCTTAATGATTTTGACAATTCTGTTATCATGTGATTATTATTATCTTCCTGTACTTTTTTTTTCTTTAAAAGAAATACTCGGATATAGTAGACTAATATCTATTCAGGGGCCGGATCTCCCAGCCCAACAGCTTGGAATGTGTACTACAAGCACAAAACGCCAGCCAGTAAAATGGGAGCTCCAGTGCCGAGACTCACAGGCAGCCCTTTGCAACATATTAACAGTAACAGAAATACAACCAGCTCAGACTTTATGCGAATTTACACAGAACCTCTAAAAGCCACACTGTTTGACTTCACTAGCAGGACACAAAGTAGGTTAATAAAGCAAGCTACTCAGCTAGTTGTCAGTTGTGAAAATCCTGATGACACCAGGAAAAAAAATTCCATGGATCTTCCCTTTGGTCCTTTCTCCTATTTCCTGCATGAGTTTATTCAGTGTTAGATATGCATCTTACGGAAGAGCTAGCCACACGATGGCTGGGCGGTCCTCAGCGAATCTGCAAATGTGCAAAGCGAAAATAGCAAACCAGAGAGCCGGAGCCGGAGCGAAGGCACAGGAAATATAGGAAAGAAGAAAAAGAAAGTTCTAGGTATTCATAAGTCGAATACATCTGAGGGCTTTAAAAAAAAAAAAAAATCCTGAATGTGCCCTACGTGTCTCTCTGGAGCATATGAATTCTATGGAACTAAAAATATAAAACCACCCAGAACGGATGAGTAAGAAAGAAAAGATAGCTTAAAAAGTGACAGCCAATGAACTCCAGAATTAAAAGCAATTATTACTCAGAGTTCTAGAGATTTCTTAGGAAAGGTAAATGAAGACAGAATTATATAAAATGCAAGTGGAGCCCTCCTATGCAATGTGCCCAGACAGAAGAAACTCCAAGAAAATGTCAAACGTCTTCTTGCTCATGAACCAGGCTGCAGACAGTCACTGTGCTCCCTCTTTCTCCTTCTTTCCTCGTACAGTAAAAAGAAAGCCCAATTATAATGGTACCCTGACTTATTTTAACAAGAAAGTTTTTGTTATTAGTTTTCTTTCTTTTTTTTCCTTTTCTTTTTCTTTTCTTTTTTTTTTTTTTCTAAGGCCAGGTTTTGAGTGATTCAGAACATTCTTTTGTGGTGTGATCATATTCATTCTGTGCTAACACCTCCAGCCATTTTTTTTTAAAACTCGTCTTGTTCTGATACGTTCAAACATCTTGATGTTTAGGTTGGGGAAGCTGAGTCGTTGTTTATGAGTTATCTCCAGTGCTCAGATATCCGGCAGCTTTTTCCTAGGAAGTTAGCTTTGCACATGAGAGAAAGGAAAAAAAAAAAAATACCACAGTGCATGGGGACGAGTGGGGGGGGGGGGGTTGAGAAAGTTGGAGAAGGGGGTAAAGAATAAAGCCTAGAGACTGAAGATTGTCAAAAATTAGTCCGTGGACACATCCAACCCCAGAAAGTTTTTCCTTCTTCTAAAGAGGATGTGAAAGGTATTGAGTTGAATTAAAATATGATGGGGAAGACAATTCTTTAAAAAGAACACAGAGGATTTTCCCCCCTTTAAAATGTGATGGATGCTGCTTCATCCATTAATCTGCATGGGGAAATTCCCCTCCTCCCTTCTCTACTTGGTGAATGTCATCACCACAAAGAGCATTTTGATCTCTTGACTGTGGTTAGAGTCATCATTTGCCAAGGCCGCTTTTAGTTGTCTGTTACAGACACTTGCTATTCAGTCTGGTCTGAGGTCCAAAGACAAGCTTACGTATGAGCCTCTCTTGCTAGTTTTCCTTATAAATGCTTGACAGTGCCAGTTTTCTCAAGTATTCCTAAGGGTCAAGAAATTTAAGAAAGAAAAATGGTGGCGGGCCGGGGAACTATCACCCTACCGATAATGGTTCAAAGAGAAAACAAGACTAAAAGCTAGGTGGGACCAAGAGGCAAGGCAGGAATCACACAATTTTTTCCCAGAGGAATTATCTGTGGAAAGTCCTCAATTCTGTTTTTTTTTTTTTTCTTTTTAAGATTGGCACCTGAACTAACATCTGTTGCCAATCTTCTTCTTTTTCTTCTGCTTCTTCCCAAAGCCCCCCAGGACTCTACTAGGCTCAGTGGTTGCCGCTTGTGAGAGCCAGTTAATTGGCCCCATCAATCTTAAAGCATTGGCACACAAGACTCATCCATGGCACTAGGACAGCACTGAGCCTGTCACCGAATCCTAGCATTCCCACCTATACATCAGGAACATGTTCTGGATGGTGCCTGGGACATTCCATCCTCATACTAAATTTCTCTGTCATCATCAATGCATCTTAAATCAGTTGTCCCATTAAAGCAATCATTCCACCAGCAAACACACTTCAGATTTGATAACCAAGAAGTCAACATCCTTAAAAAGGCAATAAGTGACTTAAGAAATATGAAGAGAAAAAAAGAGAGAGCGAGCTTTGCTGTATATATAATTTGGAAAAAGAAAAGAAAAAAAAAACTATCCCAAGCAAGCTGACATGATTTTGAGCTGTCCTGCCAATTTCCTGCAGAAAATGCTCCTTCCTGAAGAGAGGAAATTGAAGACGAAATGGTCCGTGTTGGAGCTGGGCTTCCCAAGGACAACTCACCAGCCTTCTCTTGGGTTTGATGAGGGGTCGGTTCTGTCCGTTCATTTTGTGGTAGAGCCCACAGGCATTGCAGAGGTAGTGCCCGGTGCCATCTCGTCGCCAGAGTGGGGTCGAGGTCGCCCCGCAGTTCACACACTCCCTGCCTTCTAGAAACAAGATTGCACATAAGTCACTTATGGGAGGAAAACACCCAGGGAAGCTGCCAGTGCTGGGAACTAGGGAGTGAAAGTAACGTGGAGAACTTTCTTTTCTCTCTTTCTTCTTTTGGGGAACGTTCCCACTCCCACCTCCCTCGAAGGTGGCTCCCAAGTTGAAACGAATTACTGTAGGGCTGTCTCATGGCCTCAGTCTCATTCCCGTCCACAGCCAGCACCATCACAAGAAGCGGGGCGTGAATAAACAGCAGCAGAACTTCTGCTGGTTCCGGGCCTGCCCGACTTGATGGGGAAGACCAAACCAAGCCAAGGAGGAAGGCAGATTTCAGCTCGAAATAGTTCCCTGAGAAAACTCTGAGCCCTGGACCATGGCGAAAGCAAAACATTCCATTCATTTCCCTCAAAGGAAAAACAAAGGTGACCCATTATCGTGGCTAGGTCTGTCTATACAAATCGATTAAATAATGAAGAGGAGGATGGGGAAAAAGGAAAGCGTCATCAATGGCCACATAGATAAACAGATAATAAAGAGACGAATAGATTGATCACTTGGCTGATTGATTTTAGTAGCCAGGGCATTCGATTTTACTTCCAATAATACTGTAAATGTCCCTGGCTGGCAAGTAATAGAAGACGATCCCACAGGGTCCGCTCACACCCCCATCATCTTTTTTCTGCCTAGAAAAGGCTCAGGTTTTCAACAGTTTCCCAGCCACTGGGACAGAGACTGAAGTGGACTCATGACCCCAGCCGGCCCAGGCCAGGGGTGTTACAGGGATGCGCAGCACAGTCGTTAGCAAGGAACCTGGGGAGGGAGGAGGGGAGAGGAAGAGCAGCGTTGGGAGGGGCAGAGCCAGCGAGGAGCAGATCGGAGACCAGGGGCCTCTAGGTCGGCTCCTCAACCAGGCCTGCCTGCGTTGCTCTTTTTCCAACAAACAAACAAACAAAATAAACAGAAACCGGCCAGGCCGGGTTCGAGCAGCGTTCACTGCAGGGGCGGGCGGGTGACCTGACCCACCTCCGGAGGGGAGCTCCTGGCGACACCTCCAAATACCATCTGAGGACACGGGGGAGTTCGCTGGTGGTTTCTTTGCAACTTCGGTGCAGGGAGGAGGAGGGGGGCGGTTTGTGGCAGAATCTGCCCGGTTCGTGGGGGGCCTCCTTCTCCTGGCGGCACCGCCGCACCAGCTCGATGCTGACCGAGCCTGGATCCCAGGAGGAGCCCCCGCCCCGCCCGACCCAACCCAACCCTGCAGGAGCCAGTGGCTCCGCTGGAGCTGGTCCCCCCAGGAGGAGGGGCCAGAAGGGGTCTGGCTCTCTTTGGGGGTGCAGGAGGGAGGTTTTGGAGGATGCTGGGGAGAAAGAGAACCCCTAAATGTTGTTTGGTCTTGAGAGATTAATCAGCTAACCCCAAACTACCAGGAAGGCTAGGGTGGGGGAAAAGAACCTGGCAGGCCCTTGGGAATCTTAACCCCCTACAAGGAGGGAGAGGCTAGCTTGGGGACCCCAAAACTGCTCAGCCTTTGGAAACCCCCAGTATGAAGGAATTGGGGGGTTGACCCCTGGGACCTACGCTGTTCTCCTGGGCTGGGTTCTGGGGGAGGAAAAGAAGCTTTGGAAATGGAAGAGAGTTTTGCCTCCTCCGACACTAGAGTCCACGACGGTGCTGAGTAATTTTTGCGCACTTTACTTTTGCCAAAAAATTTAAAGGAGTTAAGAGAGATTTTGGTTTTTTGCTCCAAATTCAAAACAGGTTCTTAAGCCCGGGGTTTAGAGAGCTTTCCAAGAACCCCTGCGATTATCTACAAAAGCTGGCCCTGTGTGCCAGGAGCACTTTCTAGGGACCCAACAGCGTTGCTCAGCCCTCAAAAAAGACTTTGGACTGAACTGCATCCAGACACCTTTGGCTGGGGTCAAAAGCCTGCGGGAGGTGGCTGGCTGGATGCGGGGGAGGCAAGAAGGAAGGAGGAAAGGGCGAGTGGGCGAGGAGGTGCCAGCAGCAGCCAAGCCTGGAGGCGGGCAAGCCCACAGATTCCATGCTCCAAATGGGCACTGGGTCAGCCCCTTGTGGGGGCAGCGACACTGGCCTCTGCTGGCTGGGGCTCCAGGCCCACCCCATCCTGCCAAGACAGGGGCCTCGCAGGTTCCCAGTCATTTTGTCCCTTTCCCACTTGGGCGTTGGCAGACGGCTGGCTGCGAGGGTGCGCTGGCTTCTTGCTCCCCTCAGCAGCAGCAGCAGCAGCTTAGGTGGGAGTTGTGGCCGTGGCTATGACAGGCGCGGGGCTGGCTGGCCGCCCTGCTCCTGGGCACCCTGGGCTGGGGGATCTCCCAGCCTGACGCGATTAGTCTGATTTCCTTCCCTTTGTCAGGCGGTGGGGAGGATGACTGGCTTCCTTTTCAGAGGGCCCTTAAAAGCTGCAACGGCTGCCTCTGCAGCCAGGCCCTGCACACTGGAGCAATGTTCGGTCTAGATTCACTCCACAAGTCTGTGATTGCCTGGTGTGGCTTTTCTTATGTTTTCTCTTTCCTCCTTGTTGCCTCCAGTCTGTGACTTCAGCCAACAACCAATTTCCTACGGGAGGCCCTGACTGTCTCCCACTTTCCTTCCCTCTCCTCGCTTACTGCCTGGTGTGAGCTGCTCAGACAGACACCTCTCTCTTAGGTGACAAGAACCACAGAGCCGCTAGGCCTCCTGACGTTCAACAGCCGTTTTTTCGAACACCCCTTCGTCTCCAACTGAAATCCTGAAATGGGCTGGATGGCAGGGGTAGGGAGCAGGGCGGGAGGTCATGTCCAGAGGGAAGTGGAGGGGGATGCCCAGGGTGAGAGGAGGTGGCAGAGCTAAGAAATGGCCCTTTGCAAAAAAGCCTCTGTCTTTTGTTTGCAAAGTTCTATCCCAGCACCGACAGCCCCGGGGCGTTAAAAAAGCTGTAGGTGCCCTTAACCACAGCTTCAACCGTTTCTCCTAAATGCGACAACCCTGTCTTCTCTGTCTCCTCCTTCAAGTGCGTTTGCAAAGAAGAGGTTAAAAAAAAAAAAATGTGACCGCTAAAACCAAGAGAATCCCCTCCTCAAGAATTCCCACCACTTCCACCCTCTTTACACAGAAGGTGGCTTGAAACTTCCTCTCCACACTCCCAAAGTCCCGACTCCCTGGTGCCCAGGTGTGCTGTTCTTGGTTTTTTTGACTGTGAGAAAGGAATAAGGAGGAGGAAGTAAAAAGCCAAATTTAAATAGTCGCCTCTCCTCTCTCCCTCACCCAAAAAATAATAAAATAGGTATGGAGGTGCTCCTGGTTCTGGCTTAGGGAAATGCAGCTCTTTCCCGAACCCGCCCCAAAAGTTCAGTCTTAAGAAAAGAGATGAGAGAAAAGACAAGACTAAACCAGAGGCAGAAGGTGTGCACAACAGAGGGGAAGAACTCAAACACGGAAATGAGGGCAGAGAAACCAGAGGCTTTTGGAAAAGTCACTGGGTCCCCTCCCCCCACACAAACCACCACACCGGCCTCAGATACCACGATCTGCCCCAAACTTTTAGCCCTACCAGAAAAGAGAACTTAAACAAAAATCCCATAACTACCTCAAAATGCACACCATCGCCCTCTCTGCAATCAGCCCTCAAGCCTGAATCTAATCCTGGTGTTTATGCAAAGCTGTACCCCCTTTCTCTGGAACCCTCCCCTCCAGGTCCAAACCCAGCCCCTGGCGAGGCAGCGTGGCCACTGTCCTCTGCCAGTTCTTTCTTCCTCTTGCTTTCTCTTTGCCTCCACCAGCTCGCCTGCCTCCCTTTCCCTCTGCCGACTTTCATGTACTGAACATGCAGGTCTGAGTTCTTCAGTCAGCCTAACCGCATCCGGACTCTATTAAAGTTCCTGGCGCGGGATAAACAATGCAACTGTCGCGGGCAGCAGCCTGAAAATAATTGGATTAGCTAAAACATATCAACTAAATAGAGACAGTCCTGCCCAGGCCGTCGGAGTGAATGTCACCCTGGAAAAAACCCTGAAAACTGATCTCATGGTCACTGGGCTCCCAGAGCCCTCCCTCGGAAGTTTTCTAAACCTGGGTTTTGCCAGCTCTGTTTCAAGGTTTCCACCACTTCTCTGTCTATAGAATCTCTGTAGAGGGAGAGAAGAGGGAAGGCAGTGAAATGGTCCCGGCAGAGACATCTACCCTGAACTGGACACCTCCAAGCAGACACCACAATCCTCACAAAAACATCTCTAAAAATATAGTTAAATCCCATCTCAGAGAATCCCAAAGTCTCTGATTTGGCTGTTTCGGTCACAGACAACATCGGGGATGGATTATTTTATTTTTAAAGCAAAAATACTCGCTGTGCGTTTTCTGCTTTTTTTAATGCAAGTGTCTACCCCGAGAGAATGAACAGGCAGCGTGCGTGGAGGCAGGGTGCACGTTTTTCGAGAGAGGATGAGCAGAGGAAGCAGAGGCACACACCTGGAGAAGCTTTCTCAGTTCTTCCTACCTCCTCTGGCTTCAGAACAATTGAAGCGAATGTCCTAAGACGGCTTCCTGTCCCGCCCTGGGCTGGAGCCCCAGAAGTCACTGCAGGGAACTGGGCCCTGCGACTTCTGATTTTCCTTCAACTGTTTCCTCAGGCAAGAGCCCATCTCTCTCTCCCAGAAGATGGGATGAGAGCCCCCTTTTTCATGCAAAGAGTATGTGTGCTGCCTTTGCCAGGGTCCCGCCCCCCACAAAAAACATATACACACTTTATTTATACAGGTCTGTACAGGGGGCTGTCCTCTGTCGACTGCATGACCCCCTCTGAGCCGAGCCAGAGGAAGAGTCAGACGGTCCCAGAGGCCAGGGGGGTCATAGGAGGGACCTGTGTTTGTTTAGGCTTCAAGAGGTTTCGTTTTAGCTTTAAACACTCAAGATTTATTCCCTCGGCCTTCCATTTGGTCTTGGAAGCTTGACTAGAGTTCCTGGCAGAATCCAGAAGTTTCGGGGCAGGCCAGCAGGCAGAGTATTTTGTTCTTGTTTTATTTCCTTACCCAGTTCATTGGAGGGTTTTAAATGAGATCCCACTTCCCCTCTGCTCTGAAGACTAGAAGGAGATAGGATACACCTCATTCTTCCCCCACTGGAAGAATGGGAAGAAAGCAAATCTCCGAAGGGGCTGGAACACCCCCGCCCAGCTCCCCTGGGGGGCCTGGCTGCACGCCCCCTTTTCCTTGCCCTGGGTTTAGGGGAGGGAGAGGTGGGTGGGGGAGAAGGGGCTCCTACCTGTGCTGGATCTCGCCTTGGGCCTCGACTTACATCCGAAGCCGGTGGGGGAGCCCCCCAGTAGGCTGCTGGGCGGGAAGAGTCCAGAGCTGTATTCGGGGACGTAGGGCGGGTACGTGGTGATGGGGTGGTGGGCCGTTGAGGCGGCCCCGCCCAGGGTGGGCATGCTGGCGCGGGAGTGCGAGGCCTCGAGCTTCATGCTGTCGGGCAGCGGCACCTGGTACTTGATGCACTCCTTCTCGTCCTGCCGGGCCGAGCCGGCCGAGCCTGGGGTGGATAGCGACGGGTCCGGCGAGACATCCTTCGGCGGGGTGGGCGGGAAGGTGAAGAGGTGCGGGCTGGAGTGGCCTGCCGACAGCGACGAGGACGAGGCGGGGGGATAGACGGAGAGGGGCCCCGGGGAGCCGTGGTGGATGGACGTCTTGGAGAAGGGGCTGAGGTTCCAGGGCGAGGCGGTGTGGTGGCTGCCCAGGGCCTTGCCGCCGTCCAGCCAGGGCAGGGATCCGTGCAGCAGAGGCGGGCGACACACCTGGCTCCCTGCTGGGGGAAGAGAAGGGACAGGAGAGAGAAATGCACGTGAGAGCGGCCCCAGGAGGCTCTCCCCTCCATCCCCCCTCCCCATCTGGAAGATCCCAAACACAGCCTCCACTTGCACCAGGCCTGCTGTTTCCAATCCAGGCAGACCCCCCGAGTACCTTGGCCAGCACACACTCTTCACCCCTCTCTCCCACACTAATGTCCCATCAAGTCCAGCCGAATTAGGGGCCTGGGTCTGACACCCAAGAGGGGCTACAGTGGAGTGGAGAAGGGCCCCTTGGCTTATTCAGGCCCTCCAGATCCACTTTCTAAATCGCATCCCCTGGGGTCCCTCTTCTAGGACCTGACTTAATTTATCGGTTTCCTTCAATGGCCTGGAGTCCCCCGTCCCAGACCTAATCCCAGCTAGCCTGATAAGACAGCAGGCTGTGAATGATGAGGCCTGGTTGGGGGAGCCTGGCCGCAACACTGCTCAGCACCAGGACGACACAACACACCGGACCCTGGAGAGGGGTCCAGCAGGAGTGCCAGCTCCTGATGCCCAGTGCAAGAAGGAGAGGGCTTGGAAGAGAGGAGAGGGGCATTTTAGGGTGACTTCCAAGTAACCCAGCTTCACTGCTTGCTGGTAAGTGGCAAGGCCTGAAGTGGGACTGACAAGGAAATTTTAATTTGCTCAGACTGTTGGAGAAAGTTTCCAAGCCTGGACCCTTTTTTTCTGCCTGTCTCAAGCTCCCCACACCTACAGAAGGAAATAAAATAAGCCCCATATGCTCTCAAAGATGATTCCACCCGCGCAATCTGTGAATTTTCACCTGAGCCCCTGAGACACAAAATTCCAGTGTTTGTATTTATTTCACTCACACACAGAGGGTCTTTAGCCTTTATATGCAATACACAGTTTTAAGGCAACCACAGCTCAGAGTAGTCCATACGCTCTGAGAGAGGGACACTGAAGCTGCAAGTGAAAATCCACGCACTTATTGATCTTTTAATCCAGTACCTGCCTCAGCATTTGACATTCTATTTAACCATCAAGAACAATACTGAAACTAAAATCTTGAGAGAAAGGAAGGGGAGGGGAGAGGAGGGGGGAGGCGAGTTCTCTGAACACCAAGGGTCAAGATTCATATTATGCAGGAAGTCGTATAGTAAATAATATTAAGTCTGCATCTACCGCATTTCCACTTTACTGCTGATCTGCACAGAACGAGGGCAAAGAGCGCCCCATCCACAGAAACAATTGTTTAAAACCTGGTGACAGCAGGGCTGCGCACGCCGGCTGCCGGAGGGGCTCTGTCATCGGCGCCAACCCGGGCGCTAAGCAGGGGGACCAGGGCAGACCTGGTCGGGCGGACTGAGAGAGCCTCACGTTGTCTCCGCCTGAAATTTTGCTCCTATTTCTTCTTTAGAAACACCCTTACAGCTGGAAAACGTTAGAGATTTTTTTCCCCCTAACTATATAGGACTGGCTTTCTTTTTAACATTTCAGAACTTTCCTAAACTTCTCAAGGGGAAAGAGAAAGGAAAAAAAAGAAAGGCAACTGAGATCTCTTCTCCATAATAAGAAACCCCAATGGATCCTGAATCTCCTTCGGGAGCCTAGTGGCACGGTGGTAGGCCAGAGGAGAGAGTATGGCGAGAGCTGGCCGGAGCAGGCAAGGAGGCAATCCCAAAGCAAAGACGCAGGAGAATTCTGTGCAACCGGGAATCTAGGAAACCTCAGATGTCCCCCGCTTAAGACAGTAGTCTTTCCACCAAAACCCCTCCAATCACCAGAACGCCATTCCTCAGAGCCAAGAGGTAAGGGATCTGCCTAGAAACCAAATGCACTAGCTTTAGGGAAAGGGCAAAAGGGAGCAGCGGGAATAAATTCGCCTCTTGGGCCTTTCTGGAAATGCGCCGGAGAAACAAACTGAGGCACGCCGGCAGAAGCCCCCGGGAAAGAGCTACTGAGTAACTGGCGGAGCGAAGAGCTTTGAAAGCGCCGAGTCCGAGGCGCTAGGGCCGGCGCCGGCTGCCGGGCCGGGAGGGCGGCCGGCGGAGGCAAAGCCTCGGCTCGGAGCGCCTGGGACCCCCCGAGGCCCCCACCCTGCGGCGGCGGGGAGAGAGGGCTGCGGCTCGGCGCCCGCCAGGTGAGCGCCAGGCCCGGGGACACCAGGCGCGGAGAGACGCCCGCTGCGCCTGTTTTTTAAAAACACTCTCATGACGATCGAGACGCCTTCCTCGCCCATTTCCGGGCCCCAATTGTTTTAAATGAAGCAGTAACGACACTTGGGGGCCTTCGCTGGGGCTCCCCACCCCCGGATCCCTCCTTGCCTCCCCGACCCGGGAGAGCGGGGGCGGCCGGGCGGGGGGGTCCCGCACGCGGGGCGCACTCACCGTGGTGGGTCGGAGGGTATCTCTGCACCGTGGCCCTCACCGAGTTTCCGTAGTAGGACGAGACGTGGCTGCCTTGACTGTCGATGTTAAAAAGTACATCCACCTCCTCGGGCAGCGGGTACTGCGCCGGGTCCATGTAGGAGTGGCCGAGGCCCGGGTGGTGCGTGTCCGGGTGCTGCCCGTTGAGGACCGCGGGGTGGTGGTGGCTCACCCAGCGCGGCTGGTCCGCCGTCACCTCCATGGCCCCGGCTGCGCTCGCGCCCTCTCGCCGGGCCCGGAACCCGCGCGCGGAGAGGGAGGGCGGTCGGGCTGGGAGGTTGGGGGGCCCCCGAGGCTCCGCAGGTGCTCCTGCCGTCGGAGGGGCGGGGGCCGTTTAATGATTTGTTTTCAGTGGGGAGAATGGGAAAGCTGGGAAGGAAAGGTGATCAAATGAGATTTTTAAAAAAACCTTTGAGGGGTAGTTTAGCAAAGAGAAGAAGAGGAAGAAAAAAGAAATTCCAAAAAATAGGCACGGAGGGATAAAAGGGGACCAAATTGTAAGAGGGGACGAGGACAGCTGGAATTCTGCAAATGAGGCTGCTCTGCACCGGGGCCTCTTCGGTGCGTCCGAGACTGTGTCTCCTCGAGTCACCTGCGAAGGAGAGAAGGGGGAGACCTGGATGAGCTCCTAAGTACTTTACACCTGAGTTTATGAAGTGGCACCACCTCCCCTGGAGCCGCCCGGCCCCCGCGCCCGCGCACCCGGGCCACGCACACACGCGCCAGCACGCCTCCTCTGGAGCTCGGAAAACCCGGACGCAGCCAGGGAGCAAACGCCTCCCCAGCGCATCCCTCAGCAGCCTGGCTCTCCCGGGAGCCCCGGACTGACTGAGCGGTTCCAACTTGGACGACAATTCCCTCCCTCCGGGAACACCGGTCCCGGGACCTTCCTTCCAGCGTTTAAAAACTCTCCCAAAGAGGAGGGTTGCGCGTTTAAAATGTTTTAAAGTCCTCCCAAATAGAAAGGAAAAAAAAAATCAAATTAAAAAAAAAAGTCGCCAGTACCAACCTGGGTAGCGAGGAGCAGAGAGGAGGAGCAGGAGGAGGCGTGTGACCTGAGAGAGCAGAAACTGCTCGGTCAGATTGCGTGGCTCGCTCTGTCTCGCGCTCTCTCCGTCTCTCTCTCTTTCCTCTCTCTCTCTCCCTCTCTCAGTATTTTTTTTTTTTTTACAGGGAATGCATTCTTTCTGAAAGTATCAAGACGGCGCCAGGCAGCTCAGTGTTCGCAGACAGCTGTGGCGCGACGCAACTTAAGGAGGTTCTAGTGTCATCCGCGCCGAGGGGGAGGAGCCTGGCGCTGGCGAGGAGGGGACAGGATCGCCAGCACAAGGAAACTGCAACCCAAACCCGCTCCAGGACTTCGCCGCCCCCCCGCCCCCCCTCCTCCCTCCCCTCCAGTGACCGGAAAGGGGCGCCGCGGAGGGCGGCCCGGGAGCAGGGGCCGCGGGGCGGGTGGGCGAGGCGCACGGGAGGGAATTCGCGCTCTGGCCCTTTAACTGTGGCTCCCGCTCCTGCCAATTCATCCGGCTCCGCAGATGATTCCGTGCCGGGGACACCGGCCTGCCCCATTCATAAAGTGAATTTCTACAGGCAGCCTTTCTTTTCCAGACTTTTTTAAATGAGCAAACTTTTTTTTTTAGTCAATCCAGGGTATTTGGGAGTTTATCGATTTGGGGGCTCTGTACATGTAAAACTGCTCAGAAAAAAAAATATTTTTAATGTCAAAGTACGTTGAGATTTGCCTCTGGAGAGAACGGCCTAAAAGATCGAGGAATCGGGCAAAAGAATTTGATTGGAACGTCCGTGTTACTTTGGGGTCGTTGTGAACATTTTCTCCAGCCTTATGGCGCTAACGAGCCTCTCAAATGAATGTTCCAGCTGGTCCAGCTGTCCTTTCCAGACCTAATATTTGTAAGCGATGTGTGCTTTTGACTTAAGTGACAATCGTGATGGATGAAAAGGAGTGGTGGGAGGAGAGAGACGCTGACTAGTTCCCCAAGTACAGGGAGAGGTAAAGAAATCGGTCTGCAATCCAGTCCCCCAACTTTTCCCTTCTCCCCGCCCAGAGCCCTGCTGACTCCAGCTCCTGGCGTTTTTCCCCAGCCGAGGACACCAGCGCCCTGCCCCGACGCCCACCCGGGCCGCCGGGCAGGACCGCGGCGACTCTCCGCGGGCCTCGCAGCTATCCGGCTCGCTCTGCCGGGCCCCGCAGCCCCGGGCGGAGGGAGCGCGGTTCCGAGGCGGCCTGCGAGGGGCGGGGCGGGGGCGGGGCCGCGAAGGGGCCAATCAGCGGGCGAGGCTGCGGCCGGGCCGCGATTGGCCGGCCCCGCGGGCTCCAACCTCCTCGGCCTCCCTTGGTCCTTTGAGCCACTGCATCCCCTAGCGGCGCTTAGGCTCCTGCAGCCGCCGCCCGAAAAGGCGGCCGGGGCGAGCAGGGGTCAGGCGCGGAAGGAGACTTCCACCTCTGCTCGCCCCAGGACGACGTGTGCGAGGACAGATTGTGGGTTCTCTCGCAGGCTTTCCCACCGATGGTACAAAGAGCTTGATAGGGGGTTTTATTTGAAGACTTTATTCCCTCTTCGCTTCTCTACTCCATAAAATTCCCTACAAATACAAAAATTCGAGATAGAAAAGACTGTCCCTAAAAGTACGTTCTGGACTAGTCCTTTCACGAGGTGAAGCAAAACCCTCAAGATTCAGCCTTGACTTGGCGTGGAGGGGATGTGTTGTTTTAATACGCAATCCTTGTAGAAAGATCAGTAAAATTTATTTGGAAGAAGTAGAGGAGACGCGGGTCCTCTCGATCCTGGATTTGGAGCTTCTCTTGAGTCTCGGTCTTCTTAAACCTGACGTTTGCTAGGAATCAGAGTTGTGTTTAGAAGATCCCTAAATTAAACACACGCCCCCGTGTTTCTCCTGAGCCCATTTACTCCCGGTTTATTAGGGCGGCCCAGTAAAGGAGCATCGATTTTTCCTTCCACTCTGACCACTTCTCTCTAGGGCCATTCAAGCTGCCAGCCTCTCCTGCTCCGGGCGTTCTCCAAACCTTTTAATTATTTAGTTTCTGTCCAGCATTCACCGAAACAGCTCCATAAACAAGGACGAACGAACGCACACACGTCTTTGCTAAAGTCCCGAGATTAAGACTAAGGATGGAAGCAGAGAGAAAAAGTGAAAAGCGCTTCTTGGAGCGTCAGTCCAGGACCAGGAGACGCTAGCTCGACCCCAGTTCAAAGCCACCCAGAAAATCCCAAACGGAGTTCCCTGGTCCTCTGCTCGGAGACCTGGAAGCCACGGAAAGGACAAAAGGGAGCCATCCTCGAAAAGCTGCTGTAGCCAGGACTTGAAAATGTTAACTTCTGAGGCTAAGAACGATTTTTCAAAGACAAAGAGAAAGTATTTGAGAAGGAGGCCTTCCGGTGTAGCGGCGCCTCTCTGATAACGCACACAATTTTGGGGGCGGGCGAAGGAGAATTACTCGTTTAAATTAAATCGTAAGCCCCGAGCCTGGCTGCAGTGGGATGGAGAGACCCCCACCACCACCTTGGAAAAATAAAAGATGTGGAAGGCCCCTCTGGGTGGTTTGGACCTGGCAGAGAGGCGTGGGGGGCTGCGGCTGGATGCCCGGTGTAATGGAGCCAGCCTGTAGGGGGTATTTAACATTTAATTCCCAGCCGGTCCGCCCCTGTTCCCGGACTGACAGTGGGTAATTGGGAAAGAGGACGTTGCTCTTTTGATGGCCCGCGCCGGCCAGTCTCGCCGACGCCACACTGGGTTTGACGTCACGGGCCCAGCCCCAGAGCCAGGAGCGCAGAGCAGGGGGAAGGGAAGAGGAGGGGAGGGGGATACCCGCGAGGGAGGGCCGAGGTCGGCCCCGGGACCCACGGGGAAGGAAGGGGGAAGGGAGCGAGGCCGGAGAGAGGCTGCGGCGCTTGGCCTGAGGCGGAGAGCCGGGCTGCGGGGGTCTGGGCCAGGCCAGGCGCCGGCCTGACCCGCCTCGCCGGCAAATGCAGGCCGGGCTTCCTCCTCCGAGGGCGGGCGGGCGGGCGGGGGATGGGAGGGGGCTCGAGGCCGGGGAAGGGGGGAAAGGTGGTCCTGATTCCCCCATGCAGTGGCACACCAAGCTGACGCTGGCCTCCTGCGGAGACGCCTCAGCGCCCTCCTGCAGACCTCACGCCCCCCCACCCCCAGGAACCCCGGCCCTGGCCTGGTCTAGCGAGTCCCCCCTCCTCCCCGGGAGCAGCCGGTGAAGCTCCGGTGGAGGAAGCGAGGAGGAGACCCAGGAGGAGGATGCCGCTGCCGCTGCCGCCGCCGCCGCCGCCGCCGCTGCAGGGCCCAGGGCTCCTGTAGGGCACGAGGCCTCCCACATCAGGGTAAGGGGCCGGCGAATGGCCTGGATGCGTGGGACCCTGGGGGCAAGCATCCTGGAGCCGAGCAGGCGACGGCACAGCCACCGCCCTCCCCCTCCCCGCCGCGGGTCCCGGGGCCGTGAGCGGGACGGCGGCAGCCAGTTGGGCCTGTCTGAAACGCCAGGCCTCGAGGCGGCTGCTTTAGGCGTCAAGTTGAGCGGGGTGTGTGTGCCCTCTTGGGGAAAGGGTAAGAAATGGAGCCTTCCTTTTTCTCCTTGGTTGGGGTGAGCTGGGACCCACACCCCCCCAAACACATGCCCATGTTCAGGTCCCTCCCACCCGCCCTCCTGGGAGTGCAGAGACTCCGTCCGGATGGAGGTGGGGAAGCCAGTCCCGCCAAGGAACCGGAGTTCGCGGCGCAGAGGGGAGGAGCGTGACCCCCAGGCTCACCCCTGGGGTCGCAGGACCCGGCGAGCGGAGATCCACGCGGCCAGCGTCACCCACCCGAGCCTGGCGACGGGCGCGTCCAGGCGAGCTCCGCGGGGCCGAGGTGCCGGGAGAAGCAGCCCCGGGCGCCCGCGCGCTGCCCGCCGAGGGGTACCAGAAATGCCGCGCCTCGGGGTCGAAGTCATAAAGTTACTAATCCCGCGCAGGGGGAGCAAGCGTGCCTCGGGCCGCCTGGGGCGGTCATTTGAGCGTGTTTACTTAAGGACTTTGCAAGCGGAGCGCGCGCGAAATAGTCGGATTTCCAGCGAGGCAGCAAATATTTGCAGGCGGGAGAAAGAAGCGGAGCCGGGCCGCGCCGTTAAAGACAGAAATGAAGCCGGAACCTGCGGGGCTGGGGGCGGGGAGGGCACAGAGCGACAGCAAAGGCCAGAAATTGGAGCGCGGCCCCGAGGCCCTTGCGAGCCGGGGCTGGAGGAGGAGAAATCCCTCCCCATTCCAGCTCGATCAATCTTCCTTGGCTGCGATCGCTCAATAAAAATGGTGTGAACCGGCCGCGGTCGCTGTGCGTCTGGGGAGGAAGTAGAGGCCAGAGGTGCCGAGGCCGGCGCCGGCACCCCGCACCAGCCCGGTTCGCGGCCGGGCGGTCTGCAAGCCTTAGGCGGCCGGGAGCCGAGGGCGGCCCGGGGGGCCTTTAATTGGTTGTCTCCATTTTAATAGTGGCCATTGTTGGAGCAATTAGCGAGAGACAATAACCGCCAAGAGGCGTTTAATTCGATTCGGTGCCCCGGTTGCGGCCGGGACAAGGGCGCTCTGGAAGCATAGGCTGGCTTGGGAGGGAAGATCGAGTTAAGCGCCGGCTCCCTTGCTCGCCAGTTTTGTCTTAGGTGTGGGAGTTATACTGGGGCAAGTTAAAAGCGGAGCGAGAGCTACCAGGTCCTGCTCCTGGACAGAGGAAACCCGTCCTGGGCCTCGCTAGCCCCGCAAGGCGCCCCCGGGGCCGCCGCGCCTGCTGGCAGCACGCGCCTAAACTGCGGCCATTGCGCGCGTCCCCAGTGCCTGCTGGAGGGAAAAAAGCAGAGAGGACAGGGACGTGAAAATCGATCTCCTTCCTCTCGAGCCCCGGGACTGCACCTCGATCACCCGAACCGCGTCCCAATTTCTTTCCCCATCGGAGGAGGTGGGGCAAAGGAGAGAACGCTCTTCTGGCGCGTGCACACCTCCCTCTCCACCGAGCCAGTCAGTACCCCCACCTCTGCCTGGGCCCTCGGATTAGGTTACCGTGGCCGGGCGAGGATTTTTACTGGATACGAGAATAGCGCAGGTAAAGCTGTATAAACAGCTCGCCGGCTGCCGGACGGGAGGGTTACGCAGGGGACACGGCCCACGGCGCCACCGCCGGGCCAGGGCTGCGCGGGCGAAGCGGCGGGAGAGCACAATTATGTTATGCTCAGGGTAAACAGATTATATTATGTCTCTGCAGTCCCCACCCGAGCCCCCGTCTCTTTCCCGCATGAGCTGAAATGAAGAGAAGGAAGCGAAACCAAAAGGTGATGAGAAAGAAGCCGGCGTTCGGCAGTGCTCGCTGCTCTCTTAAAATGAAACAGTGGACGTGGGGGAACGCAGAGAAAAGAGGGCCCCCCGAAACTCACTGGCAAAGGGAAGATTCTGGAGGTGGAAACGTCAAAGGGGAAGCCCGCGGGAACTCAGGCGAAAAGAGCTCGGCACGCGCGCCTCTCTTCCCGGCTCCCACGCCTACCAGCCCCTGGCCTGGGGTCTCCCTGCCCTGGGAAATGAGCCATCGCTTTGGGGGTGGTATGTGGTTTGATTTACCTTCCCCCCTCCCTTATTCATCTATCACTGTTTAAAACTCGGAAGGAAACCCTCCCGGGCCTGGAGGGGCAGCGAGAGATGGGGAGTCAGAGACACGAGATGCGCTCCGAGATTACCCCCTCCCGCCCCGCCCCCACCGCCAGCCTGGGACCTCCAGCTTCAAGCGATCCTGGCCCTCCCTCTGCCGCTTCCCCCCTTCTCCCCGGTTGAGAAAAACCCTGATGGTATCGAGATAAAAATTGGGTAGGTAGGGGTGTAGCGGGAAGGAGGAGAGAGAGGGAGAAGACAGGGGATTTCTGCTTTCGGGTTTAATAGGGCCCCTGTCAAGGGGCCTTGGCAAAGGGGGGAGCCCCGCGGTTGGGTAGGAAAGAACGATTCCCCCTTGAGGGTGAGTCGAAAGGAATGCCAGGCGCCCTGGAGGAAGATGCACCTCCCAGCTCTCCCTCCCTCGTGGTCTGGGGGACAGGTGAGAGGCACAAGAGGAGAGGAAGCGATGGAGGCGGCGCTCCAGCGGGTCCGCGCGGTGCCTCCCGGCCCCAGGCCGCTTATCTGGCCCCCAGCGGCACCGCCGACTCTCAGGAAGGCGCTCTCCTCCCCGGGGGTCCTCAGGCGGCACCGCCGAAGCGTCTGGGACTCCCAGGGAAGGGAGCGGCCACCGCAGCCAGGAAAGTGGTCAGAAGTACGAGGTCAACCGTGTGAACTCCAGGCCCTAGCATTTTTTGGGGCGAAGAGGGGTGCACGTGGGGCGCCTGCTCCACTCCCCGTAGCCTCGCGGGGCTCCTGGCTTGTCGCCCGCCGCCTCGCCGCCTCCCAGCTCAGAGCCCCCAGCTCCGAGCCCCGAGCGCTCGCTTCAGCCCTTCAGGCGACTCGCCTCGGGTCACTTCAGTGTGGCATTTCAGGAGCCGGAGGGCTTTAACTGGGGGCTATTGTGTTTTTACTTCTCTTGATAAGCCGGAAAACTGGGGTGTGATGGTTGCTGGACAATGGACCGCGGGCTTCAAGGGAACAGGGAGTTCACAACAGGGAGAGGGGCAATGAGAGAGGGTCGTTTCGTTCAGATCAGGAGACAGTAGCGGCGAGGTTCTAAAAGCACGAATTGTCATTTGTTCCTTTGGACACGCTGGAGACCCGATGGGGAAATCTGCGCTTCTGCCCGCCTCAGAGGTGTCAAGAAGCCACCTTCCCGCGGGCCCCCTCCGCCTCTCCATCCCTCCAGAACTGCGCCCTGCCGGCCGTCTCTCCCCGCCAGGCCCCGGCTCGCGCTCGGCTCGCCGCCGCCTGCCACCTCGTGGAGCCCAAGCAATTTGTTACATAAAACAAAACAGCAGCCACACACATGTGCCTGCAGACCCGCAGCGACGGACACCCAGGGAGACCTCCGCTCAAGCGCCTCGGGCCCCGTGTTTCTTTCTGTCCATCTAAGGGCCGCATCCACCGCCACCACCTCTGGTCGCATCTGCCCGGCGACCAGAAGCTAAGGCAGTTCGGACTCGCGCTCCCGGGCTTGCTGGCCCACTCGCGGCGTTGCCAACCCTCTCTCCGCTGACTCCGACCGTTGAGAAAAAGAGGGGATCAGAAATATTTGGTGCGCGCACAAAGACGTACCACGAAAGGCATGCACATTTCTGTGTGAAATGGCTCAGATGCGAGAATGAGACACCGCCTCAGTGCAGCCAGCCCAGAAATGGTTAGAATAACCTGGTGCTGGAGAACACTGGGCTTCCGAACTCTGCCCCCATACATCTTATCAGGACCCCGAATTCCCTGCCACCTCCCATGTTCCCCGACACAAGCTGCCTTAACCTCCAGGAGAGGGATTCTCAGCCACCCGGCTCCCACGTACCTGCCCCCTCCCCAGGCTCTCTGTGTCACTCTGGGCTGGGGGGCTCCCAAAAGAGGCTCCACCACTGAGTGTCCAGGGGCAGCTACTCCCATCTCTTCACTGCACCCCGACTTACCCCACCTCGTGTAACACCTGGAAATATCAAATAAAGGAAAATGCAGTGTCCCCTGTCTCCAGACTTTTCGCAGGACAGACTAACCCCAACCCTGAGTCCCCCAGGGTTGACAGAGATATCTTGTGTAGAATGGAGGGTGGGCCTGTGGGATGCAGGGGCTTGTATGCTGAGTGCCACACACCCACATCATCGAACTCAGCTGGCTCCTCAAGCCAGGAACCTTAGGCCTCTCAAGGTGACTGGCTGGAAGCTAGAAGCTGGACTCCCTGCCTGATCCCACTCCGGAATCGATAATGGGAGCCCATGGGACCCAACACCCACCTGGGTCTTGGTCTGTCTGACCTGGACCCCATACCCCAGCCCAGGTTCAAATGGACAGACCACAATTCCTGTCCTCAGAACCACACAGCTGTTTACGGGCTTTGAAGGTAAGCCCCCTCCCACACCCAGCCATCCGGGCTCAGCAAGCATCTCCCATCCAGACACCTGGATTGACTCTGCCAGCCTGGCTGGGACTCCCCACCCCGCAGCCTGTCACAGGACCAACAGCCCCCACACACACCTTCTGCCACACACACTTTTTCTGCCACAACCACTAAGGGATGGAAGGGCTGTAAAGGCTACTTCATTATTTGTCCCTTTAAAGGTCTCGTGTCCACAACCCCAGCATCCTGGTGAATGTGGGCGACAGGGGAGGAGAGAAGGACCAGGAAACATGGGAACCAGAGGGGAGATCCTGCGGGTCAGACTCACTTCCAGCCCCTGCCCTGGACAGAATCGCCCACATCAGTTTCCTCAGGCACCCTGCAGGATCCAGAGGAAGAAAAGATGTCTAAAAGCAATTCTCCTGCCCAGATTCTCTCCACTTCCTCGGCATTTGAACATTCTCTCTCTTCATTGGGACCTGCCTCTGACTGAACGACTTCTTGGAGGTCTGTTGGTCAGACACCCCTGGAGAAAGTCAAATTCTTGTCCTCTCTACCCCTCCCGCTCCCCGCAACCCTGGGCACCCTCTCTTGGAAGCTGCGGTTTTCTTGCCTAACTCAGGGTGCTCCTGGAAGCCAGGGCACCTCCTAGCCACCAGCTCCCCCTGGGGGAAGGGGATGCCAGATGCCTGCACATCTGGGCTCCAACTTTATCTCACAGGGCACAGCTGTTTCTTTGATTATAGGCAGAGACAATGAGCCTAAACACACACTTGTAAGCAGAGGGAAATAAACACGAAATTGACACTCGGGGCTGCACCCACCTTCCGAGAAAGCTGAGCTGCTCCTTGGCAAAAGGGTTCTTTTCCCTAAGCCTTTGCCCTCACTGGCAAGAAGGAAACGTATGTCCAGCCCTTCCCAAGCATTCCCACCGTCTCTTATTTTTCTGCTTAGTTTTTCTTCACATGCCTAGTCCTACTAGCTTGTTCCTCCAAACAAGGACGTACACCCCTGCACACACCATGCTGGCCCAAGGTCATTGCAGAAAGCCGAAGATTTCCAGGGGCCAGAAAGAACAATAAGGACAGGGATCTAGCTCACTTTCTTCCAGGGGTAGCTGTCCTTTTGGAGTCAAGACCTCCTCTTAATTCTCTCCACCTGGGCCGGGGACAGCGCGTGCAGAGTTAAAGAGGGAAGACAGCGACATTCACTGACCTGGTAGCTCGCTCCCGCCGGCCAGCTGTTTTTTATTTTTTCCTGACTCGCCCGAGATCTGAAGGCAGAAATGACAGGCAGACTTGGCCGCTGTTGCCGCCGCTGCGGTCCTCGCCGCCCCGGCTGGCTGCCTACGGCATCTCACGCGGGCTTCCAGCGAGAAGTAAAACCTGAGTGATGCGCATCTTTCCTAGAAACCCCCTCCCTCCGCCTTCTCCTGCTCACTGTAGAGAGCGGAGCTCTTCCGGGTTGCGAAGGGGGAAAGGGAGGGAGGGAAGAAGACTGAGGGAGGAATGAATTTCACCCCCTTTTTGCAAACAGGCAAACCGCACATCAGGGGGATGTGAAACTGGCAGGGTTGGGGGGGATGGGGAAAGACTGCCTGAAATATGACCAGCCCCTGGCGCCTACAAAGCCCACTGTCTCTGGCAGGGTTGGCATTAACACTGTAAATGTCATCAGTAGTGTTGACTGGGTCATTACCTACGTAGATATAAAAGCTTTTGCGGAGTTTTCTTCACATTTTTGGAGGAAGTAGGGACCCACTGGGACCATCTAGAAGTACAGCTGGTGGCCACCATTATTAGCAGGGTCTCTGCCCCACAGGGTTTTCCCTCTCCCTTCTGACTGTTTCTCTGTTTCTGTTTATGCTGACACCTCAAAAATGCCTGCACACTAGCTTCATCTATCTTCAGCCACAGCCAGCCAGTAAAAGTTAGGAAAAGCGGATGGCCAGTGACCCAGCTCTGGGCTTGCTGCTGCTTTGGGGCCCTCCTCAGGGTAGGCATTGGGAGGCTGGGGTACTCGTACACATACAAAGTAGAGATTTGAGGAGGGGGCTCCCTATGGGTCCCAACTCTTTTCAAGAAGACTTCTAGAGCAAATTTACCTTCTCAGAGAGTGAGATAAGGAAGTGAGAATCAGAGGTCACTCTGAAGATAAAATGTCTGAAAGAAAATGTTGCTATTAATCTTCACACCGGACCCAGTCAACTCCAGCCCTCCCCTGGCAACCTCCCCGTCTCCTGGAGCATCCCTACTTCTGCTGGTGGGAGATCAAAATTATCCACGGAGAGAATCTGTCATGAATAAATTTCTGCAGGAGTAAAATGAAACTCCATAAACATTGGGGTAGAAAGGTCAGATCCATTTGTTTTGACAGGTAGAGTTTTCCTTTCACAATATTTATACAATAAGAATATGGAGACTGACTTTAAAAATAAATAAATCTTTGGGGAGAAATAAAACAAAATTTGTCCATTACTGGGCCAGGATGTCAGGAAGTTTCTTGTGCTGAAACCAGTTCGGTAGGAAGGAGCTGCCCGGTTTAATGGTGCGAAGGGTTTAGGGGTGGCTGCTCCGTCCGGGGAGGACGAGGCCATTGGTCAGCAGGTCAGAATGAGCGGTGCAGAGGTGGGGCCGTGATCCGAGAAGGGAAAGCCGGTGAGAGGCAAGCGGGGCGCGTGAGAGTCAAGCTGTCCTGGAGCGTGGTGTCTAGAGAGGAGGTACGGAGGATGCCCAGGCCAGAGGGCGCCACGGTTGAGGATACGCTGGAGGTCCCGCGATGGGGCCGCGACCTCCAGCCACTAGAACCCCCTCGACTCAGACACACCACCAAGCGGTCTGCGCCCTCCGCTCCGCACCGTCGGGACTCCCTGTTTAAGCCAAGAATGGAGGGAGAGCATTATTCATTTGCCACCTTGGCCAGGAGAGCAGAAGGGGGTCTCTCTGCCCTGGAGGGAGCCCGAAGTCCACCTCGCGTCACTAACTCAGCCCCTCCTCCGCCCTCCTGCCCTCTCCCTCCCGCCGTCTGCCACCAAGTGGCAGAACCAAGTTCTTTGGTGCTGGGGAGCGGAGTCCGAAGGGCTGCGCGTTTCCAGGACGTAGGGGACGAGGCCACTCTCTTGACAGCTTTCCCCCAACCTGTTGCTCCGAGGCATCTGGGGGCTGCAGCTTGGCCTGTGCTAGGAAGGCCGCGAAGGGCTGGGCCGCTGCCCAGGCAGAGGAGGTGACCGGGAATCCCGAGTCTTTTAGGGTCCCCAAACCACCCCACCCTCTTCGAGCGCCGCTCCGCAAGAACTAGGACCACGGGCCCCAGCATCTGTCACCCAAGCAGCGACATTGGCTCCTTGGCCCAGGTGTTAGCTGTACCCCAACTCGCTGTGCACCAGGCCCTGGGGCCATTTGCGTTTTTCTCCAAGCTCCCCTCCCCGCTTCTTGTCCCTTTCGAGGTTCCCATTCTCCCTTCCCCCACCTCCCCAGATCCGCCTCCAACTGGAAAGCCCTTTTCCTGTAGAATCGGGATCCCAAACTGCACCCCCTGGGACCCAAGGCCCACTGCCGCTCCTCTCTTCTTGGTCCCTCTCCCCCACCCCGTCGCCACTCTGTCCCCGGCACGCGCCGGCGACCCTGCGCCCGGTTCCGGCCGGTCTGACGGCCTCTCTCCCCGTTCCTTTTCTGCTGACGCGGGCACTTGCTTGTCTCCGGGTCTAAAGCGACTCTTCGGTAAGGGACTGAGTAATCTGATCGCATGCACACGGCTCCTCCATCACCTCAGTTCTACCTTTAGCCAAGTGAGGCTTAATTCAAGGAAATTCGGCTGCCAAAGACACTCGGGCTGGGAAAAAAAAAATTCGAAGGACTTAAAATATAACTGGTGTTCAATGTAATGGTCAGACAGGCGCAAGATTCAGAGAAGAGATGCCAGCTCTCTTGATGGACTTAGGGGTGGAAACTGTTGCTAATTAGGGACAGGAGAGTGAATTATTCCGAGAGGGTTGGGGGGAGATCTCATGGTGAGGAGGAAGTGAGGTGAAGACAGGAGAGAATTTATTCTGAGAAGTAAGCCAAGTCAGGGAAGGAGTTGGTCGCTTAGTCAGATGGGCTAAAGATTTATTCGGGATATGTGGGCATCGGCGGCCGCACACTGTAAAGATGTTGCCTTAATGAAGCTACAAGTCGCTTTCTGAATTTTAAAAGCTACCAGTCTGGCTCGCTGATTCGTGGTTCAGGTCTCTGCGTGTGTATTTACTTATGTGTGAGAGAGAGAGCAAAAATGATCCTCTGTTATTCAGGGGCGGCTGTCTGTTCAACACTCAGGGGCAGCAGGGCTCAGAGCCTGCCCTTCCTAACAAGTCTAGGGGACAAGGTGGCTTCACTCCCAAGATTTCAGGAGTTTTAAGTGGACCTTTCACTGAGGAGTCACTGTATTGGGTGCGGGGCCTGGAGCACCAAGGCAAGAAGGCAGGGCCCCAGCTCTCCGCCACCTGGGTGGACACATTCAGGTGCTCCTCTCCTCTTCGGGGCATCCATCCCCACATACCTGCAGACCTCCCTGACTCCTTTCCCCTTCATGGGGCATCTACCACTAACCTTTTAACCCCTTAACCCCAGGCAGGCAATCATCCTTCCTCTGGCTTGGATTCAGAGGCAGAACCAGGTACAGAAGTGGTCTGAGGCTCCTAGGCCTCGGGACAGAGCCCAGTCTGGGATCCTTTCTGGAGGCGGTCCGGGCCATCCTAACTGGCACCAGCATCCACTGCTTTAAATCCTGTGGCGCGTTGGGCCACATTCCTACAAGCTAAGGCATTCGATTGCATTTTAAATATACAGAGAAGTGGCTGGGCATGTGGAGGTAGAAGATGACTAATAGATAATAGAAACACTGCATCCTGGATCTCTGTCATGGCCGCGTAGATATGAAGTTCACCTGTTGGGTAAAGAAAAAGGAGACCCTGCAGGAAGAAATAATCGCTGGCAGAGTCGTCTCCATTCTTTCTAAGAATGTGTGGCCACTTAGAGTTCTCTGCAGGGCTGGGGGAACCATGTATATATTCTTCCAGATTTCCGACATCCCTTTTCTTTTCTTAAAGCACAGGTAATATTTTTCTTTCTGCCTATCTGTCTTTAGCATCGTCCTCCTTGCCAATTTTTCTACCTGCCTGTATACACCCTCAGATTGGTTTAGTTTCTGCCAGAGGAAAACACACACTGGATGTTAGCCTTGGCTTAAAAGTTCTAATCTTTCGATCTCACTCATTGAGATTTATTTTATTGTAAATGTGTACAGTTGGGGGTTGGGAGGGTGTAAACGGGGCCTGGGGTGGGGACAACCAGTTCTTTAATTTTTCTTCTTCTTTTTCTAAGAGAACATTTTTTAAACTCAACTTTCAGGTCAACGTTTGCCAGTGTTTCCCTGATCACCAACCGCAGCCCGGTTGGGGGTGAGTGGGTGGTGCAGGTCTGGGTGGTGGGGGGCCCGATGGTGGGGAACCATGGATGTCTCAGATGAAAGTTTCACAAAGCAATGACTGGAAATTTAAAAAAAAAAAATCAGACCTATTCCAACCAGGCACCCTAAATAAATAGCCCCGTTTGCAAATTCCTATCAATTATTACGTGATGGGAAAAAATCCTATCTAAAAATAAAGCACGTGGACGTGGAGAATTTTAATTAAATCTTACTGTGGATATAATAACATGGAAGTGATTTTTCATTCGGGCGCTTGCCTGCTCACCAGTGTTTTATGGCGTTTTCTTGCCTCTGACTTTATTTTAAAATATTAGACGAGGTGGAGAATTATAAACGACTCTTTCCTTATCTGTACTGCTCACATATCCAGGATCAGAGGAGCTGATTAAGAAAGAAGTCAGAGGCAACGCTGGATTCATAATGATTTGGAATAATGAATCCTTATCTCTGCTTTCCAGATTATCTGCCTTTCAGCTCCCAATGTTTTGTTACATGGGATAATTTATTGCATCTAATACATCACAATGAATCTGATGGTAGAAAGTGATGGCCAACGTTGTGAAAAGGGGGCCCTTATTTTTTATCCCGGGGCAATGAAACTGCTTTTTGCAGTTTTTAATTGGGAAAATATAAGGTAGATCTGATAAAAAAAAAAAAAAAAAGCTGGGTATAATCTTGCCTGGTCGTGCTTTACCACGCTGCTCTTTAATTAGTGTGTCAATTTCAGGCTGAAATTAACAAGATCGACCTGAAACCGGCGCTTCGTTTCTCCCCAGCACCGAGATCCTAATTTTTAACATGATTTATTTTTATGAAAAAGGAGATAATTAATCATAAACACTGAGTAAAGCACAGAGCCAAGTTAAGATAAAATGCCATTTGTGTCTTTATAGGGACAGATACCAACAATTCTAATTTTTCTGAGATTTCCTCTCTCCTCACCATCTCCTGCCCCCACACAGCTCCCACCCGGACCGCTGCCCTCTCCAGCCCCATTCCAAGTAAACAAGAAAAAAAATCAATTCCTCCCGGTATTCACGGCTCTCTTTCTAAAAGTGTGTGTATTCAGCTCTTCTGGCTTTGTCTCTTAACACATGCAGAATGTGCAAAGACCTCCTTCCCCCAGAGCAGAGTGGTAGGTGGGGTACCTGTTCTCGCAGACCGCATCCCCCGCCTCCATCTACCACCTACCCTCGTCATCTTCCCTCCATTTTAGAGTTAGAGAGAAGAGGACACACATCTCATTTAATGGTTAATTAGTTACAATAATTGGCATTTTTGTTCCTTTTGTCTTTTGCCCTAATGCCAAAAGAACACAAGCCATCTAAACGCAACAGGCTTTACTCCCTGCCTCTTTGAGGACGGATTTCAGAATCCAAGGCTATACCCGGAGTCCCCTCCCGACGACTGACAACACTAGCAACCTCCCGGCTTCAGGAAGTAGACGGGGCAGGAGTCGCTGGTAATTTGCTCTTTAAGCTTTTTATGCCTGTTGATTACTTTCTGGTTGCTTGGATTAAACAATCGTTGCAAATATGCAAACCAGTGAGAGGAGATTCATACATATTCGCTCTCCAATTGTTCCTCCTGACGTCAGACCATAATTTCTTGGTAATTGGATGGCTTGCACCCGAATAATGCTCATCTGAAATTCTCCACGTTTCTCTAGGTTGCAGTAGATTTTGTACTGGAAGGTGGGAGGAGGACTTGATTTTTTTTTTCCTTAAAGAATCACTGTCTGTTCCCCGTAGTTCCTATTGTCTCCCTTCCTCCCCCTACACTTAAGAACACTTACTTCTGAAGTGTGAGGATTTGGGGTTCGTTTCCCCAGAATATAATTTCCCAGACGCTTCTTGAGTAGGTGGCAGAGTGTGGAATACGGGTTGGGAAAGATAGAGGAAGTGGAGGTGAGGTTGGGGCAGAGAAGGGGTGAGGTTCTATAGAGTCAAATCTATAGAACCTCTATCTATCAAATCGAGAGTCAAATCTGCCCGCCTGCTGAGATCCTCAAGAGTCGCCTGGATCACCCTCCCTACCATTCAGTTTTCCTCTCCTGAGATGACTCTAGGTTCCCGGCTGTCTAGAGTTCAAGTCTCGGTTCCTAACCCCGTCCCACACTCTCAGGCAAACTAGGCAGCCAAGTAACTATGGATTTAAAAAGGCTGAGTCTGGATTATAAAGATATGTCCGATTTCAGGTGGTGGGAGAGACTTGATTTCCTGCAATATTTCTCCTTTATCTTTCAGTTCACTTTGGCCCCAGTACAGTGGACTCCAGATGTCTAGGTCCAATCTTACATTCAATGTTGCACGACTTCCCTCTCCTTCCTCTCTCTCTCTTCCTCTCCTTCTTCTCTTCGCCCCTTCCTCCTCCCCCTTCCCCCCTCTTCCCTCTCTTTAGGATACATCACTCCAAGAATTTCAAGTATCAATTATAAGTAATATTAATTTCTCAGCCCCAACCAGTGAAGTGCAGATGATCTGATAGGAGGATGAAAACGGTGCTCCCCCAGATGAAACGGACCAGCGGGGCCTCCTGGGCCGGTTCCCATGCTCAGATGAGCATTCAATTTTCCGGCATTATCTCCGCACTTAAACTCGCTTTCTCCATTTCTGTGCCAAGATAAATTTGCATAATATTTGCAGCTGTAATTAGCTGATGAGCATCTCCCAGCCTCCCCCTTTTGTTTCTCTCTGCATTTGGTCTTCCATTGATGCCTCGTTTGATCTTTAATATTACAGGATTCCCGATAGAGGATTGCCTATCTTATCTCCTCGGCTCCAAAATCTTTTAAGAAGGAGGGAGAAAGGGAGAGAGGGGGTTGGGGAAAAGCGTGAGTGAGGAGAATGAAGCCTCACTAATCAGAGTTTGAAAAGGTTACATGGGGAGAAGGTATGGCAGGGACAGAACAAATAAGATAAATGGGGAGCTATGGTGGGTGGGTGGGGGAGGTAGGACTCCCTCTGGGAACGGGGAGAGTCTGGAATAAACGGGTTATTATTCAGAGAATTCAGGAGTGAGATAGCGGAGACAGGGCTGAGGCCCGGAACCTGGACGGTTGGGGGTGGAGTGTGGTTAACAGCCAGCCTCAAAAGTGTGGCCCTTCCTTCCTTTCTGGGGAAACGTAACTGAGGGGCTCCAAGAGGGACGTTCTGCGGGGTGCTCCCCTCAAGCCGAAACTGGAACTTCTGAAACCGGGCGATTCCCTTATCTGCTCATCTGTTTGTCTCTCGTTAATAGCACAGCGCTCCTGAATTTCCACTACGCTGCTGCCACTTCCCGTTCTCCCCATTGCTGTTCGAAAGAAATGAAAGCCCTCCCCCCCCCCCCCAAAAAAAGAAAGAAAAGTAGGAAAAAAGCTACAAGAGACTAGGAAAAAGTGGAGACGCGGAGTCCGTGGCAATGAATAGCGTCGCCTCCAGAAGTGGAGCAGAACCAGAAAAGTGCCCCCCCCGCCCCACCGCCTCGTCCTGGTTGTTAATGTTAGTTTTCTCCAACTCGGGAGTTTTCTGACTTGGGTGGCGGCACGGTGGGAGGGAAGGCAGGCGGATTAGAGGAGCCCCTGGTTGAATGAGTATTTGTGGGAATCCGGAGGGGGGGAGAGAGAGAGAGGAAAGGAAGGAGGGAGAAGGAGGAAAAAAAGAAGACGAGAAAGAGTCGATTTTCATGCCAATCATTGGAACAAATAGCTAACATTTAACGTTTACACCCGCACTGGCGGCGCCCTGGCGCTCCGAGGACCTGGAGCCGGGCTAAAATGTCCCGAAAGCCCTTGGAGAAAACGAGTTTCCAGCTATCAGGTTCTCCCCATGGCCCCCCTTGCGTCGGGCTTCGGTTTCAGGCTGGACTTGTCCAGTGTCTGCGTTACTGCTGCGGGCTCCTGCAGGCGTGTCAAGGCGGCGAATATCAAATAGCGCCGGGGTCAAGGCGCTGTCGTTAACCGTGCGGGGCGCTGGGGGCTGCGGACTCGGGTGGGACTCGCGGGGGGAGGAAGGCGGGTGGAGGGAGGGCGAAGGAATGAAGGACTGAATGAATGAATGGGTGGAGAGGGCCCCCAGACGCAGGTGGGCTGAAGGCGCCTGTGCGCACCTCCTCGCCCTCGCAGGGCAAGTAAGGCTCTCAGTTTGAGAAAAGTTCCTTGAAACTTTTTTTTTTTTAATGAGGCCAATTTTCTAAAGCGATGCTGGGAGATTGGGCTCCAGTCCCGGCCCTGTCACTGTGTGCCTTTAGTAATCTTGCTAGTTCAAGGCCTCAGTTTCCCCATCTGCTAATTGAGGGGGTTGGGCAAGGTGATGGCCAAGGGTCCCTCTGGCTGGCAAAAAGAGCAGGCTGTGGGTCCGGGGCGGTTAATAGGGAGTAGAGTGTGCCGGAGGTGACCACTTCTGCAGCCCCAGTGTCCCCCCCGGCCCGGGTACCGCCCCCAGTTTGGCCCGCAGGCACTGGCCTAACAGACAGACGGCCAGAGAAAGAGCCGGGAAACTCCTAACTCGCGCCCTTAGGGCTCCCCCGAGCTCGAGCTCTGCAGCCGGGAGCAAGAGCGAGCGCGCTGGGGTCACCGTCTGGGGAAGTCCAGCGTCCCCTGGCCCAGCCCACCCAGATGACTTAGGCGCTCTCTCCTCGGCGTCTTGTGCCTCTTAAGCGTTTCCAAAAGAGAACATCTTTTTGCGGGTGGGGTTTGAGGTTTCTTTCAAAATCCCAGACTCCAGGGCCAGAGCGGAAGTCCCCGCAGACTCGGTTGGGGCGGACAGCGCTGGGTCAGCGGCACCGCGCGCCCTGTTAGAAATCCCTGAACAGCAGCCCGCTCCTTAGGATGTTAGGGTGTCTCTTTTTTTTCCCCCTTACCTTTGAGAATTGGGTTTCTGTTTTGAGGTGGGGGGAGGTTGGTACGTTCGCACGTGCGCTGGGTCTGCGTGAATGGGCGTTTCAGCCCTGTTTCTACTGCGGGTGGAGGTGGTGTCTCACAGGCGGTGTGGAGGGGAGGGAGGGCCACTCGACTTAGACGTTTATTTCCCTAACCCTGAGCGGAAAATCGAGCGGAGGCACTAAGCAGCCTACAAGAGGTTGCTTCGAAGGCTGCGGCTCAGGCTCCGGGGCGGGGACCCAGGTCCGTACTGACCTTACCCCCACCCCCAAGGCCCCACCTCCCCACCCTCCTGCGCAGCTCCGGGTGGTCCGAGGCTGCGCGCCAGACCCCTGGCCTCTCAGTCCGCTGCGCGCGAGCCTGCGGAGTGGGGGTCTGTGCAGGAGCCAGGAGTGGCAGCAGTGGGGGGACACAAGAGCGAGGCGCCCCGACGTGCCGGGGTGGACTGGGGGCCCTCCTTTTGGTGAGTCGTTCCCTCCCCTCGGTGTAATTCTCAATGATAGTTATGAAGACTAATCACGATGCTACTTTTCCCCTTCTTTCTCAAATTAAAAAGAGAGAGAGGAAAAAAAAAATACGCGCCCAACTTCACTACCGTTCGGGTTCCGGAGAAATTCTCAAATAGAGCAGTGTAATTTCTCAGTTGATTTTGATTGACATACTGTCCCTGGGATCATGTGTTAATCCCTTCTTCACTCAAGCCTTTTCATAACTCATTTCTCTCTTGCTAGATGGGGACTGTGATGGTTACCGAGGCAACGATGATAGCGCTAAGCTATTTCCCTCTCTGCAAGGAGACCATTATTCCGCATGCATAGGCCATTTGCAGCAGAGGTCGTCACAAAGTCATTCACAACACAGCGCTCGTTTATTAAACTTTTATTCTCTTTTTTCCCCCAACACAGAAACTAGTTTGCACTTGTACCAGGGGGTGTCATTGTCCCGCTCCGTGCTGGCAGTAACCGCACTGCCATGCGCGGGCCCCACACTGACACTCATTTACACACCGACACCGCACTCCCCCGCGTTAGGGCCAGAGGCCTCGCTACCTCCCCGTCCGCCCCTCAGGGTCTTCTCTGACGCCGCCTCCAGCACCTCGAGGATGAGACCAGGCGGTGGCAGCCAATAAGTGTAGACGGGAACCGGCTTCCCAGGCCGTGCCACCTCAGCCAGGGGACTTGGTTAACGGAGGCGCCTTCTCTGAGTGCCTTCCTGCAGGCTGCCACTTCTGGTCCTTTCTGGGAGCCCTCGCCCCGCCACATCCCTTTTCTCCTCCCCGCCTTGGGATCTGCGCCCTGGCCCAGGCCCCTCCCTTGGGTGGCCGGAGACGCAGCCTGGCCGCGCTGGTTCTGGAGAAGCCACCTGCTGGGCGCGCCCGGGCCTTAGGTTTCTTTTCCCAGTTTGTCCAGGAAAAGGGCCTGCTGGTGGTTCGGGCTCCTGGCCCAGCGTCCGGCACGTTAGGGACGCGGAGAAAGGGCAGATTTGGTCCTCAGTCTTCTCTCGGTGGTGGCCTGGGGCTGGTGGGTGGGGTAAGTAGAAGAACCGTTAGGGGCAGTCAGTCAAGGACGTTGGCCAGAGACGGGTCTACACTGATGCAAACGCGGCACACGTTTCTATTCCGGATCTGCAAGGCCACCAAAACGGAGGGACAGTTAGGGAGGCCATTGATGGCCACGGCCTCTCTTTCCCTCCATCTTCTCCCGAGTCCTCCCTCCCTCCCTCGCTTTCTCCCTCCTTTTCTTTTCCTTCCCTTCCACCCCTCCCAGTCTTTGTGTTTTATGGGACATGGGGACCCACTGGGGCCCCAGGGACTTAGTCTCCGTCTCCAGCGCGGCCTCAGTGAGCTGGACCCGGGAACCCCAGGCCAGTGACGGCCTCCGCAGCCCCGGCGCACCTGCTGTCGCCCTATCCGGTGCCGCGCCTGCCTCACCCCACAGCCGCGGCGCACCCCAGCGGAGCGCTCCCTGGACCACCCAGTCACCCTGTCGCGGGCACTCGCCAGCCAGGACCAGGCCGCAGAGCTGGCTCGCTGCTCCGCAGGCATCGGAGGGGACCCGGAGCTGGGCGGGGGCAGACCTGCGCGGGGTAAAGGTTGGCGACCGGGCTCCTAGATCGACAGGTGGGAGGTGCTCCAAGGGGTCCCAAAGATCAATCTCCCTTCTCAAGGCGGGGATTGCCCGACGGCCTGTGGCGACCCGGCAGGCGACACTGGAGGCCGGAGGGGATGCCCTTTGCACGGGTGACCCCCACTCTCGTCCTGTTCCTAGAGCGCGGAGACACCCTGCTCAACCACGGAAGGGACATCGCCTGCCCCGTTGGGAACGCGCCCGGCTGGAGTCGGGGGTGGGTGGGGGAGGAAGGGGGCCAGAAGAGCCGGTGGTCCCCATGGCCCCCAAGCGGCGCCCCACCAGGGGCAGTGGGACCCCCAGTGCAAGGGAGGGCCTGGGGAGAAAGGGAATGGGAACTCTTGCCCTGGAAGTTGGGGCTGTCCGTGGCGGCTCTCCTTCCCACATCGCCAACCTCCCTGAGAAAAACCATCCAGAGACGCGAACCTCAGGCCGCTCCCTTCTGAAGGCCTTCAAGCTGCAGGGGCGTCGGGATGTTGGCATCCGAGGGCCGGGGCCGGGGCAGGGCAGGAGCTGAGAGGGGACATGGCCCGCGGGAGATGGACTGCAGTGGCCCAGAGCAGAGACCCCAAGAAGTGAGGCGTGTGGGTGGCTGACCCGGCTCTTTAAAAGGCGCCTCCAACTGCAGAGAGGGTAAGTTGAAGGCTGAAGTGGGGCCAGGAGGAAGCGCAGAGAGTGCCTGTCTGGGCCTCTCCTCCCTGCGCTCAGAGGGTCCCAGCAAGGTCACTTCCGCTGTGCCAGTGTTGGACAGGAGGGTGGTGGAGACCTGGTCTGGGTGGGTGTTGGAGGCGCATTTGAGGGGTGGTAGGAGAAAGGCTGCAGACCCACTTGGGGTGGCAGGGGGGTGCTCATGGGTGCTGTCAGGCTGGAGGCCAACTGATAGGTGAGTGGAGGTGAGGACAGTAATGGTAGCACTCTTGTGGCCGCGGGAGTCTCTCCCGAGGGTCAGTTTAGGTCTGACAAGTCTGTTAGCCGTGTAAGGCACTGCATGCCACACAACTCATCACCCGCCTCAGTTATCTTAGGGGAAACCAAATTGATGGAAGTTGAGTCCTAGGAAAAAGGTCAGCCAGATCCCCGGAAGCTTAGGCACTTTCACCAAAGGCCACAACAATATTATTGTGTAGTAGCAGGAACTGCATCCATCATAAAATATGTAGGGCATGAGATAATGCTCATTAAATACTCAGAACATCCTATAAGGTAGGTTTACCCCTTTTTACAGGTGACCTGGTCTGACTGTGACCCCAGCTGTCGTCACTGCTCCTATGGACTTCTTTCCGTCCAGATCCCAGGACACACTGAGGATATCAATAGAGTTACTAGTATTTACATTTGTTCTTTCCTCGTTCCTTTCTTCCTTTGACACGGGTCCCACAATGGGCACCCTGCTGGTCTCTGAGACTGCGAAGTAGGAAGCTTTCTCTGTCCACAGGTAGAGTGGGGAGAAAGACGAGCAAATAGATCATCACAGATGCAATGAGTACTCCATTAAAAGGAGGACATAGTGGTACGTGGCCCCGAGGAGAGACTGCTGTGTCTCCACACCCCCTGGGAGGCTTAGGAGCTTATGGGGCAGAGCAGGGGGCAAAAGGCAGGTTCAGTGGCACCGGGCTGGGGAAAGGGCACGGAGAGCCCATAAATCATGAGAAATGTGGAGGGCCTGGAGCAGGGGGACGTGAGAGAGGCAGGGCAGGACAGGACAGGACAGGACAATGTAGCCCCTTGGACGTCAAGCTAAATGGCTTTCTGCTGTGGGCACTGGGGACCCAGGCACAGGCTGTAAGCAGGGATCAGAATGAGCTAAGTTGTAGATTCCAGATGCCATTCTGGTGACAGTTTCCCCCTGTCCCTCAGCCACACCCCTAGAACTGAAGCGTTTGCCTCAGTATTTCTAATTGTATCAAATAAGTGGGTAATTATATATATATATATATTTGCAAAATGCTTATGCAAAAGCAACATTGACACCACGGCTCATGTTTCTCTATGTGTTTTTGCAATATCGCTACATGGGACCTCCGTCCTCTGGGGTTGTGGAAGCTTGTGGAGAAAAGCAGCCCTGTTCATTGCCTTTGTTTCAAAGTCACAGCTTTGCCTGGGCCAAAGGCACTCTGACAGTGTAACTACCGCCATGGAGGGGGAAGCCCAGCGAGAGAGCGGTGACACCACCTAGAAAACCACCCTTCACTGTGTCTATGCCAGGAGAGAAGAGAGCACGACAGGCTCTCTTGAATATATGGCAGGTATCTACTAATGCTCACCCTAATTGATGGGCTCTCTATATATCATCCCAGATAAAGGGCCCCCGTGCAGTAAACGCTGATGCTTAGAACATCCTGATAGGGCTTTGTTAACAAGAAGATAACAGAAGAGCAAGATATGTTTGTTTAGCTGCCTATAGATAAACCCAATAGGTCTTTGTTAACTTTCCATGACTGATGGCAACCACTAACCATGATAAATAATCCTGGAACTGGAACTTTATTTAAAGTGCCAGAAATGGGGCGCAAATTTTTAGCTCTTTCAAACGAGGAGGCAGTATTTTCCTGTGTGAGTACACGTGTCATGGGACGTCAGCGCCCGATTTTCTCCAGATAATTTTAAACCATCAGCCAAGCCTCCGAATCAAGTGACTCTTGATATTTATTCAGGGCATGTTATGTTCCCATCCCGGGAAACCTGAGCCGGTCTGAGGACCTGGATTTTGCAGACCAGTCTTCAAAAGAGTGGCAGAACCTTGAGAAATCAACGCAAACGGTTTTCTGGTAACTGCAAACAGGTGAAAAGATGCTTTTCAACACTTGTGAGCAAAATGGTGGCCAGAGATGCCGGTTCGTGCAACATGTTGGAAGTTGCAAAGTGTTACCCAAAACTGACCGCTCAGTAAGGGTTTATTTTATTTTATTTTTTTTTAAGATTTATTTTTTCCTTTTTCTCCCCAAAGCCCCCCAGTACATAGTTGTATATTCTTCGTTGTGTGTCCATCTAGTTGTGGCATGTGGGACGCTGCCTCAGCGTGGTTTGATGAGCAGTGTCATGTCCGCGCCCAGGATTCGAACCAACGAAACACTGGGCCGCCTGCAGCGGAGCGCGCGAACTTAACTGCTCGGCCACGGGGCCAGCCCCAGTAAGGGTTTATTTTTAAAAGCCAAGGAGGTAAGTTTTTTCCTGTTTTTAAATGACGTCTTGCCTACAGAGGTAACATCATTCCTTTAACTAGATGGAGCCACAAGAAACGGTATGCCCAGAACCCACCCAAATTGAAAACCTCAAAGGCCACTGAAAGCAGCTGTTTCATAAATGCAGTTACAAAGAGAGCAAACTGTGGCGCTGGTGAAAAGAGTTATCTTTACACCGTTATCTTTAATGCAATCTCTTGAAAGAAGGCAACCATTTTTTACTAAAAACATCATTTGGATTTGATCTTTGCTAAGACGCTAGGGAAGAAGGGAGGAGTCTGACCTGAGTGTGCCATCTTTCCTAACCTGCAGACTAATCAATTTTGATGGAAGAAGCGATATTGGGTCTCTGAAGTTAACCAGATTTGCCACCAGTCATTGGAGGTCCCAGGTGAAAGGATGTTTCCGTTCATAAAAAGAATATTAAAGGGAATTCATTCTTAATGTAGAAAAATTACTATTTGCCGAAGCCACAGGTTTAATACGTCCTAAAGTACTAGAGCAAGGCGTTTTTGTGTGTGTGGTTTTTTTTATGTGTCACAAATAAGAAAGAGCTATTGTAACTCAGTTCCCTTTTTGGTTCTAAGAGAAAATTCCGGTTGGCTTCATCCTCTAGGGCAGCTCAGGCCTGAAAGCATCAGATTGGATTCCCCAGACTCCCTGAAACCATAAGTTCACATCCCAAAGGAGCCGGGCTCAACCCTTCCTCCTTCCTAGGCAATAAATAGCATGGAAACCAGGTTATCTCTGTGGCCAACTTTCAGGAAAGACCTTGAAAACAGAGCCGGGGTGGACCCTGGCATCACATGGTGCTTCCATTAAGGTGGGGGTTTACTGCGGGTGGCTGAGCCGATTGGGGCCAGCTAGCAACTGAATGCCACGCTGATCCCAGGGGACACTTCAACTGGGTTTTTTCATAGAAATCCATTTAAAAGCCTGAGATAGAGTGCCGAGGGAGCCTGCCAGCTCCACTTACCCCGGTGGCGGGCCATTGGGTGGCTCCATCAGATTAGGTGTGAGAGGGGCCGGGAATCTGGACTATTTACTTTCATCCTCAGAACTGGCGGCATTTCTAGAGCGCCCTCATATCTTCGCACCATATTTTGTATTCCTGATTAGTGGGTTGGCTGAGGTACAACACGATTAATCTTTCTTTCTTTCTTTTTTTTTTTTCCTTTTTTTTTTGGCTCAAAGAGCTGGGGCCCTCACCTGAGTCTGAACAACGAATGACTGAAATTCTAGCACACGTTTTAAACCTTGTGCCGCTTCTTTACATAAGGGGCACTGTTTCTGCTCGCCTTCGAACATACTGTTGGTCTAATTGCTGACATTACTCCACTTCATAGGAAAGCCCAGCTTTTCTTGTGGGAGAAAGTTGGATAATGCCAGTGGAGACCAGCACGGGGCTGTGTGCAGGTTTGTTTGTTTTAGTGACACGGGCTGTCACCACACCTGAACAGGAACTGGGGGAAGATCAGCTCCCCGGGACCTCTCTGACTTTTGCTCCAAACCTTCTGTTTTTCTTCTGATCTTTGAGCACTAATGAAACATGATGAACAACTGAATGCAAAATAGGGGCTTGCAAACCCTTATCAACTGTGCTCGTTTCCAAATGCATTATACATCTTAGAAATCATAGCTGTTTAATGTGACTTTTGTGTTTGCTAACTGCATAATTGCAAAAATTATACACGAATATGTATATAAATAGGTAGTGCTGTGAGCTGTATGTAATAATGACACCATGTATTTTTATATAAACATCCTTCAGATGAATCTGTATACACAGACTTTGCTATGCTTCTCAGAGACAAAGTGGGCTACTGTCTGACATCGACATTGACCGGTTGCTTGGGAAAGGGGTGAATATCCTCTTATGGCAGAAACATCATCTTTTGAATTCGGTCAGGATTTCTGCCGCATTAAATTGCTGTATTGTCTGTGACTACACACTGAAACATTGGCTAGCCTGGTTTTGGTGGTCTGGTAATTTGAAACCCTCAAATAGGGTTTGGTATTTTGTAATCGATAAGTGGATCTTCTCTGTTGCTTTTAACGATTTGCAACAAAGTTCGGCGACAATGATTTGTACATAAAACATTTGCAAAAATAACTAGCCATCCAAGAAATGAAGTAGATGTTGAAAGGGCTTATATTACCTCCTAGATACTAGAAACCTCGTGGAAGCAATTCAGATGTCCAGAGATTCAGTGTATGTATATGAACAAGGACAACATAGCTTCATACTAATGGGTACATCAATGCAGTAGAAAATTTTCACTAAAATTTTATACAAAGCACTGACTACTGATGTTTTGTACATAGGTAGAGACTCCTGGATACATAAAATAGGTACTGAATGAAAAATTGTTAGTAAGTTGAAAATATTAAACTTTCTGTCCACTTGCCTTTTTCCGTTTCATTAACAATAAACCATTAAATGTGTCTATGCTATTTTATCTAACTTTTGTAACTAAAGATACATTCCAGTGCAGGAAATGTCAGTAAATGTATTCACTCCACCAAGAGCTCTCTACCCTTGCATTATGCCAGTGGAGAAATTTCCTTCTGCTGTGCCTTTTTGAAATATGCTCTTGCAAGAAGTGAACAATCTAAAAGGGATGGCTCATGTGTCAACTTTTTTTTTTTTTTTTTTTTTTTGCTGAGGAAGATTCGCCCTGAGCTAACATCCATGCCGATCTTCATCCATTTTTTTTGTATGTGGGACACCTCCACAGTGTGGCTGGTGAGTGGAGTAGGTCCACGCCCAGGATCTAAACCCGCAAACCCCAGCCACCAAAGCAGAGCGCATGGAGGTTTAACCACTTGGCCATGGGTCCGGGCCCACGCCAACTTTTTGTAACCTAAGCTCATTTCCTTTTTAAACTTTAAACCTATTCTTTATGTTATTTTTAACCAGATTCAAACTCGAAACATGTTGGGGGTAAGTAGTTTCTGATTGGGTTCCATCCCACAACACACATGTCCCTTCCCCTATGGGTTTGACATTGTAATGGTCATTGGATAGATTTCACCTGTCACTACCTCTTAAATAGAACTCATTTGTTCATAACTTTTCAAATCTCAAACCCAGAATGTTAGTGCTACAACAGCATATAAAGCTCATGCGATCTCTTTGCTTCAAAACAAAAGGGCTGAGGCCCTTGCAGGAGTGACAGCCTCTACCTAGTTAGGAAGTGTGGCTGTGATGTTAGTGCTTCTTGCACAACATCCTTCACACACTCCTTCCGGGCCACATGGAAGACTAGGATTACGAGGAAGGAGTGAGTAAGGAATATCTATATTTGCGGATGTTCTAGAACTGCACTGTGCAATGTGGTCGCCACTGGCCACCTGTGGTTATTTAAATTTCAATTAGTTAAAATGAAATCAAATGAAAAATTCAGTTTCTGACTGCAGTAGCAGTAATTTCGAGCACTCAATAGCCCGTGTGGCCGTGGCTGCTGTATCGGACAGTACAGAAATTATAGGACATTGCCACCATTGTCAAAAATTCTGTTGAACAGCCTGAGGTCCGAGATTGAGTGCTGTGACTAAGGAACACAGACGCTCGCGTGTTGAACACATTCCTAAACAGATAAAGAGGGGGTGCAGTGGGAGCTGCTCCACCAGGGGGTGCTCTGTAGGGTTCCGCATCCCCACGGCAGGATTACTATTGAACGCTTTGAGAACTCTCTGCTCATTTTAAGCGCAGGTTGGGTCTCCTCACTTTATCTGATACGTTTACTGAGCTGAGGCCTGAGGTTGTGCAAGAAGGGACATGCACCCATGGACCTGCTGAGCACAGGGGAATCCGAACGATGGCTTATCCTCGGTGGTCTGTTATTCCGTGTAGCTCTCCAAGATTGTTTAGTGTAATAATCAGAAAATGCCAGTGCCAAATCAATCGCATTCTGACTCGCTGCTTATTAACATTGGTTATACAATGTATACATAATAACAGTGGTTATCCTGGGAATGAATGCACTGGGGTGTGGGACAGTGGCGTATTTCTCCCTGTCCTCTCCAGCCCTGTTTACCATATAGACGTGTGTAAGACTGCTCTGGACTGCCCACTCTGGAGAAAAAAGGCTCTGGGAGGAAGTCTCTATCTCAGCGATCTTCTGTGTCTGATAATCAACTTGTCTGATGATAAAATTGCCTCATTACTGTCTTGTCTAACTTTTCTAGCCTTGACTGTAATATCAAGATCACTGTTTTTGATGGGGTGTTGAAACCCAGAATCTGAGGCTCATAGACAATCCAGAATTCATAGAGCACTGAAAAATTATTGAAAGAGCAAGATAATTCAGATTAATGGATTAAGTTAAAAAAAAAAAAAGCCACAGTACAGCTATCATTTACTGAGCTCTTCCCGTGGGTTAAAGGCTTTACGTGCGATTTCGTTCCATTTCCACGACTATCCAAAGCAGATGTTCTTATTCTCTCTTTTCAGGGCAAGAAACTGAGATTTAGAGAATTGATTTATTCGAGTTCATTCAACAGCTGAGCAATAGAGCCAGGATACAAATCTAGGTTCTGCCTTTAAAAAGCAAGTGTGCTGTTGGCCACTATCATGCTATCTAGATTCCTAAAAAGTCACTTAGAGATCTAAACGTGATTTGAAAGGAAGATACGTAAAGCAGGAAGTATCAATTTAATGCACGAAGCCCGTCAAAAACCCTGTGGGCACCTTAACGGGGAATAGGTCTGGCCAATTCAACTTAATTTCTAAAAATTGGTGGGAAAATGGTAAGCCAAAAATATTTCTCTGACTGTACTTCAAACACTAGTTGATTTGAAGCGAAGTTACTAGAAATGTGCTTGAAAGTAGAGGGGCAGTGTCCTCTGACTCAGGCTGGTCACCCGCCCAGATCACACTGAAGGTGGCATGCCCCACCTAAAGGTTTTCAAATTCAAATTTTGACAGCTCTGTGCTACGCTCTCCCCAAAACCAAAGAAACAAACCAACCTCACCCAAGGGCCTGTTTCCATCTGGGGCCTTCAGTGGAGAAATGACCTTGGAGAGGTCATCAACTGACCTTCTAGAAGTTTGCCCTCGGCAGCAGCCTCACTGGAAAGCTCTGGTAGAAGCCGCCCCACTAATCCTTCCAAGTTAAAAAATTGCTTCCTCTTGTCCTTTCTTTTTTTCTGAACTATACAAGTATTTATTAATGTCTTTCCCTCTTATCTTACTCCCTTGGTAAGAATTCACCTTACTGTTCCTCTAAGCGGACTCTCCTCCCACATTTAGCATGACGGGATTCACAAAAAACTTGATGTACATATATTGCATCAGGAATACATTTATCCCAGTCAATTGACTTTATCTCCTTAGAGAGGCCCGATCTTTTGCTTTTATTCAGTTTCAGAGCCAATAATTCTTCCTGGGAAGGTTATGATGTTGTCAACTTCCTTTTTTTTTTTCCAATTTTTTTTTTAATTGTAGAGGCTAACAAACACAAACATAGCTACAACTTTATAGTTTTGACAAATAATTACACAGTGATGTTGTCTAGCCACCTCCCAGGGGGAGAGATAAGACATCACCTGTACCCTAGAAGTACCCGGGCTGGCTTATGCCCCCCAACCTAGACCCCACTGCCCCAGAGGAAGCCGCCACCCCTACTGTTACCAGGATCTCTCCTTGCTTGCTCCCCTTTGTCTGCATCCCTAGACGTGCAGTGTGCCTCTTTCCGGGCTTTATTTACAAGGACTCATACTATATATATTCTTATGTCTGTGTTGGCTTACATTTTGCGGTAACATGTCCCTTATTCTCATAGACCTAACACTGAAAACTGGTCAACTAGCAGTCAGAACTTCTGACTTGGATCCATTTTTGAGGTGGGCACCACGTTTCTCATGGAGTTACCTGTCGGAGCTCTCTACAACACTGGGGACCTGGCTCATTCCATCTTTGCATCCCCACCATGCGTGATGGGCGTCTCTTGCCTAGAGAGATGACTAATGACTTTTTTTGAGAAGGGTATGGATATAGCTAAGTGCCGGACATTCTGGGCCTGTTGTTTTTGTCAATGTTGTAAATAGCCACGTCAAAATTAACAGAACGAAGGAAAGATGAAGTTATTTAGAAATCCTCTTACAGTGAATTCCCTTTCTAGAAACTAGCGAAAAAGTCTTGATCAACAATCCAAACAGTATATAAGAAGTAATCAGACTATAACTGGGTAATATTTTTGGACGATTTGAACTACCTCTGGTAAGTACTTCTATAGGTCTAAACGAGTTAATTAGAAGCAGCACACACATTTTCTTCAAACCATTTAACTTGGCCGTAGTCAACTCCTCATGGACAGTAACACGGACATTCTTCAGGTTTGTGCTGTTTTGCTCAAGATAGTCTCATTCTATTAGTGGTTGTTTCACTATCCAAGAACAAGACCGAACCCAAAGAAACCCCCCAAAGCTTCAAAAAGTAAACAGAATATGGACTAGCTTGCAAGGATAAAGTAGGAAACTATTGCTTAGGGCAAAGCACTCAAAATACGCTTCTGTTCTAAAAGCCTAACACATTTAAGTCGTGTGATGTATATCCGTCTGCGGGTATATATACACACATTTCCTATCATGTCAACTCTGCTAGTTCCTAGGATAGGTAATGTAACCACTTGCTAAGCTTTTAAGTATTTTGTTGTAAATATAAACATTTCAGAGTGTACAGCTCCACCAACATGAAAAGCCACTTGCAGTCTAAGGTGGAGAGAAAGGTTATGGCTAAGGAAATGGGAAAAGAACAAGGACGGAAGATGCTTAGGATTCGATGAAATACATTTTAATACATACTATGTTGCGGAAACAGCTGCAAAACCAGGGAGCACCCCGGAAGTGGCTCCTGGGAGAACTGAACTTGGGTCTGATACATTTGTGCCATTTCCATGAAGTGTGCCCAGCAAATGTTGAATGAACGAATGAAAGTGTTTAAAACTGTTCTTTTACTAAGTAAATTAAAAACCGAGTTATCCAGGATGAAAAAGGCAATCAGCAGTTGTTTTAATAGCTCACGTAAACCCAAAGTGATGTTTCAACGATATTAAGAATAAACTGTTGAGCTGTCCGTCCAAATATCTAATTTCCAGGGTCATCTACTGGCCTGCACGCATGGATTAAGAGTTACTTTATAGGCTATAACTAATGCAAGATTCCTAAAGAATTGCTTCCTAGTGGAACGACTGAACCTATTGTGGAAAGATGTTATTCACAACATTATCTATTTCATTCTTTAGCCAGGGTCATTCATCTGCTTTTAGACTTAAACGTCTATAGAAAACTGCTATGATCTGAAGAGACTGGCCATCAGACTGTTCAGAAGCTTAGCCAGCATGGCTTCAGGGAACTCCATTCACCAGCATTCTTCCTGGCAAGGTTTCCCTATCTCAGTGCTCACTCTCTACTTCGGTTAGTAGGTCTTTGTCTAATCGTCCTATTGAGAGGAGAATACAGGCGTTTAGCTGATACAGGACAGTAATGCACTGCATTTTATCCTGGAGAAAAGCCCGGCAGAGCCAGCAGGCTGATACCCTCTCATTTTCTTCAGGACGTTTGGAACCACAAATCAGCTGGAGGATAAAGATGCTCGCTGTACTTAACTGCAGACACCTGCGGAAGAGAAACAGCGTGTCGGTCCTAGAAAGCACACTTTGCCAGCTACGCAGGGGTCGGAAGGCAGACTATCTCAGCAGAAGAGTTTCCTGGTTTCCTGGGAGTGAGGAGGGTGTCTATTTCTTAAATATCTTCTCCTCCAATGAAATCCCAGCCAGGACCATTTTTTCCTGACTGCTTCTTTTTATAAAGTATCGATGCTACCGTCAGAGGAAAACAGTCCCTGAGTTGACTGACAACTGGAAGACTTCTAATGCTCCAAAGGGAAATACTTCCCATTCCTTTCCATCGAGTTTTCTCAGCCACAGTAGTTCCTCAAATTCCTGCCGCTCTGATTTCCTTCTCCCTCCAGTCTAAACCCATTTTCTTCTTCTCGCTCGGGTCCGCTAACCTTCTCCTCCTGATGAAATCATCCTTCCCAGTGTAGCCCTCCCCGCTCTCGTCTTTTCCTGTCTTGTTCGACTTTGTTAATGAAAGTGAGTTAATCTCCATCCTCTTCGTAAGCTCTGTGGCATTGATAAGCTACTCTCTTTTCCTTCAGGATTCTTTCATGGAGGATGACTCTGCCCAACTTTCTAACACAGGTCTTTCATTTTTGAGTCCACATTTCCTTTTTCAGTTTCTTGGACTTCCTTTGGTTGGCGTACGGACAGCCAACCAGTGGAGACGGGGACCACCAGTCCATTCCACACGGGCCACTGAACAGTCAGAAGATGGGAGCAACTTTGGTCTCCAGTGACCTGGACTGGATTCAACTCACTGACCTAGAGGGAAAGGCTCTGTATCCATTACTAATCCCGTGAGCTCTCCAGCCCCCTGAAAATGATTCTTTGGTTTTATTATTGCAAAGGCCATTTATAAAATCATGAACTGGATTTAGGAAAGCAACCATGAAATAGCGAGGGACAACAAACTGATTGAAATTCCTTCAAGGTCATGTGGGCTGAAGCCTCGCAGCCAGCAGGACGGGGGTGAAGTTATATATAGGCACCTTCATTCTTATTTCATAGCATGACCGGCTCACTTAAACGTGGCAACTTTAGATCCACTGACCGTGCCTCAAGTAACTAAATCCTAAATAAAGAAAATGGAAAAGCAAACTATGAAATAGCCAATAATCTTTATTTTGCACTTCCCCACCCCCCCATCCCTCTCCAAAAAGCACTAATGGGTATATTTGTGCATGTGAAAATATTGTATAAAGTATTTAGGATGATGTCAAATTAATAAAACAAAAAACACGTATCTCAACATAGATGCTTTGTTTCTTTGTAGGGATAGAAAAATTTTGGCTTCTAGAACAAGGAGGGCGATGAAATACTGCACTCTTAAAAGGTCGACTCCATTTCCACTGATTTGCAATTTAACATTCATGGCAGAAAACCTCATTTCTCTAACCACATAATATGTTTTAAAATATGACTAATTCATACACTAATATCAACTTACTTGGCATTAAAAAAATCACAATTTCTATTAATATATTTGTATTAGGTTCAAAGCCCATATTCTAGCATTCAAGATATCCATTACACTGGTCCAAATTGGGATTATTTCAGAATCAAGTAAAAGTCCATATTTATTCCAAAGTTGCTAAAATATGCTAATAAAATTAAATTTGATGTTTTACATTAAAAATAAAATATTTGGTTTATCTCTCAGACATCTATAACATACAATAAATAGTGGGCAGTATAGTAATATAATAAAGTTTTGTGGTACCCTGAAATTTGATGAGTTTTCTTAAAAAAAATTCATAATATACTTCATTTCAGCCTTAAACCACAATATCAATGAACAGATTTGCAGAAATAAAACCATATAAACACAAAATGCTACAGTATACTTTTTTTTTTTTTTACTTTCGGGGAATCTACACGTCCTTTTAATAAAAGTTAAGTCAAAGAAATTTACAGAAACAAAATAGATGACAGAATGATTTCAAATCATCCACTATCAAACGCCTTGTTCTCCTTGCACCTGCCAGGCCCCTTGCCCACAGGCTCCGGGCTGCGCCGGGCAGTTCAACGGAGGTGGCTTTGAACTGTGGCTCTTTTTTCCAGCCTTCTCGGCTTACGTGAAGCGGTAATTACAGACATGGCTGAAATCACAGTGGATTCCAGAGAAAGCCAGAATGAAACACGATAAAAATTTAAAAAATAACTACTTCATAAATATTTATTATTTACATGAGGGGAGATCTTCTGGTCTGAAGAGTTTTCATACAAGTTGATGAAATGTATACGCGGTGAGAAGAGCGCCAGCGGTTTAAAGGAGGACAGAGTTAGAATGCAACAAAGATAGAAAATACGGGAGAGTCAACAAAAATAATTTGCACAAAAGCAAACAGGACATGATAGAAACCTTTTTCTTAAAAAATATAAGGTATTTCACAAAAGCCTGAACATTTTACATGTTAGTACTAAAAATGGGGGGGGGGGAGGGGGAGCTTCATATATTTTCATCACAAAAATATTTACCAGTACTCCACCTGGAGCTGTCTCTCATGTTCTTATGATTATCTTACTGTGGAGGGCGGAGGCGGAAACTGTACACGGACTAGTCATATCATCCTTAGACACAGTCAAGGCATTACACGTCATCTTCTCGTCTAACACCTTCATGAAAAGGCCCTGGAGAGGACAAAGGGATCAAAGGGGAAGATTACGGTCTTTTTATTAATAATACTTGTCACTGGTAATAGAAAAACGGAGGCGCGGCGGTCCTCGCGCGGCCCCGGCTTGCGTTCCGCATCCACTGCCCGGCCGCGGGCGCTCGGCGTCGGAAGGAGGCTCCGGGGGCGCACGCGCGTCCGCAGTCTGGCGGGTCCCTCTGCACAGGACCCTGGTGCGGGCGGGATGGCGGCGCGGCCCCAGCGCCCTCCGCGTGGCCGCCGCGCTGTCCCGGCGCGGAGACGTCAGTGTGCCCGGTGCTTCCGCTTCTTGTGCTTCTTATCCTTCTTCTTGTTGGCACACTTGGGACAGAACCACTGCATCTCCTCCGGCGGGGCGGCCATTATTCCAACACAGGGCCTACACAGCAAAAAAGCCCCACAAAAGTTTCAGATAAACAAGCTTTACTTATATACATATTCTTTTTCTATGTTTTAACATAATTTTAAATAATTAAGTAATTTTTCAGTCTATTGTATACCGACTAGAAATCCGAGTCAAACAGCTGTAATTTATGGAGCAGGCTGTCGGGCGGTGGGTCATTCTATTACATAATGCCCCTTTTACAGGCCCTACTGGAGAAATTAATTAGCTCATTCATCCTTTCAGCCAGAAATGGTATGATTCTTCTGAGCAACGGCTTTGTTTTTATCTTATAGCTATCATGTATCATGTGACTGAATGGATTTCTATCTTTTTATTTCAGGTATTTTAAAGATAAAATGAGAAGATGATTGGCATAAATTTTGGTAGAGTTTCTTCAGTTCTGGAGAGCTGCCAAAGAGGTGTAAAAACAGACAAGCGGTCGCTTTATCTGCAGTTTGGGACCTGTGTTCAGAGGGGTTAGCTCAGCCCCACTGTCAAGCACTGTCGCTTTTACAGAGCCTCACTGGAAAGAAGGGGAAAGCCTTCTATTTCCTTTTTTTTCAATAAGGAGGATGTGTAAGCTAAGCAGAATATTGGGAATTTAGGCTGAATCTCAAGAGTCCAAACACTCGTGCTTTCTAATCACATTTTACTGGCTCGGTGATCCTGCTCGTCTGCTGTTCTCAGGACAGCAGCGGAATGGGCGCAAACCCGAGGCGCGGTCACTCATCACCGGGGGTGGGGAGCCCCGCGGGGCAGGCCGGGCTGGGGCGCTCACCAGTGGTACCAGTCGTCGCAGTCGTCACAGCCGATCATGGGGCTCCCGTCGTCCGGCTTATTGCAGCCGGGGCAGATCCAGATCTGATTGCCCCATTCGTCTCGGATCTGAGGGTTTAAACAGGGAGGGAGCGAACAGAGAGGGAAAGGGCAAAAAGAACCAAAAAGGGAGTAGAATAAGAACGGTTACTTTACACTGCACACCGAATAAACTGGCAAATTACATGAAAAAGAAGTAGTAGTTAATTTATTAAAGCCATGATCATGGCCATCACTCTCCTAGGATCACATGAAAAAGAAAACAGCCACTAGGGGCTCCACGATAAGACAGTTCTAATGAATGTTTTAAACTTTCTTTTCTAAGTCATAAAAACAAAGCATTTCATAATCATTTCTGTGAACAATATGACCTAATGACCGACAGCCCCCTTTATCTAGAAAAATGCTGCAAATATGTAAGTTCTTAATGATCAGGGTCTTCATGGCCGGAACAGTTGGTATTTTTGAAAGCGACACAGCTCCAGTATACGCAGTTCCCTCAGCCGCATTCATAGGCCTGGAATTAATACATACAGCCAAATGTGCGTGCATCAGCTTATTACTTATTAGCCAAACCCTTCTCCTGAACTAGCTGATAAGATCAAGGATATAAAAGAGTTGTTACTAAGTAACTTTCCATTCCCTTTATGACATTTTCAGTAAAGTACAATCAACTAAAGGGCAAATGAAGCAGGGGAGGCAGGAGGCCAAAGAGCTGCATGTTCTCACGTTATTTGGCTGCAAACACCGTGAGCGCTGGAGTTTGCTTTACCTAACGCAGCAGTTCGAACAAGAAGCAGCCCCAGCTGTACCACTCGCTCCACCTCCACATTAACAACCATCCGGGAGAAAGAGTCTGCACTGGGCATTCAAAACAGCCACGACTGACAGCTAATTCTCAAAAGTTTTCATAATAACACCACATATAATTTCATTCAGTTTATTTTGCGAGGTACGGTCTCTTCCTGTACTTGCAAATACAACAGTGACTAGATATACAGAAAAGAAATGGCTTTCTGGGTGTGTGATGCATGTATTAGGAGCATAGATACTATTTCATTCTACTGATGTGCTTTTTAAGGCTGACCATTTTTGAGAAAGTCTCTTCAGAGTCAACCTACGTCGACATGAAAGCTTCCTAAAGAAATCTGTGGGCGGCTACATGGACCCAGCCCTCTCTCATTTCAAGGGGAGAGCACAGTCACTACGTGCCCGCTGTCTAGGGGTAAGACCGGCCCAGCATCCTATGCCCTGAAGCTGCCATGCATGGCCAGTCCTGCTGCTGGCTGACCTCTCCTGAATTAGAAGGCCATGACTCTGTTGCTACATGAGAAATTTGCCGCAGCATCCATGATAACTTACGCTCAACACTTCACAGTTTACTAAGTTATTCCAAACATCTTACTTTGCTTAATCATCCTCAACAACCCTGGGAGAGGTTAAGAATGAGGAAAGGGAGCTAGGGGAATGTAAGCGACAGGTCCAAAGCCACACCATTGGGCAGTGACGAAATCAGCCTTGTTGTTCTATAGCCTATGTCTTTCCTCCAAATCACACATTTTGTCCTCTGTCTACGAAATGTCTCTTAGGAGACAGAAGGCTTCCCATCCATGTTGTCTATACCAATCTGATCCATACCAATAAGTCAGCTTAAAAATCCACTGAAGAATCTGAAATTTCAGGGCTAGAACATACTCTAGGAATCATCTAGTCTAACATAACCCCTTAATTACAGAAACAGAAATGGAGGCTGAGGAGGTTGAGTATAAAATCTTTCCTGATCATCCCATCTTGGGGTGATGTGGCCTTAATTAAACGTCTACAGCAACTGGTCCTCAAATGGGCCAATTTGAAGATCACAGACTTTTGTATCGCATCTTCTAGTTTTGTCTTGAACTGTGAATTTAATATTTTTCTGTTAATTTTTCATGACTATATCTTCTCTTAATTCTTCTGAGATTTTCTTATCTTTTGTATCTAATGCCTCCAATATTTAATGATTTGTTGAAATTTCCTTCCACACCACCTTTAAAGAGATGTAATATTTGCATGACATATAACAACTATCGTGAGTCCTACCAGCCACTTTCCAATTCCATCTATGCAGAGAGACCGCTGTCACGAGCTCACAGCCCACGGTCTGTGTACTTGGTGGTCACGGCAATGTCAGCGCACTGAGTACCTCTATGTGCCTGTTGTGTGTTTCTGTCACTCTACCGCGTCCAAAGGACATATTAACACAAACCCTTCATTCCTAGACTCAATTCAGGGTGTGACTCAGACCTGAAGACAGTCCCACGAGCACAATGAGAACTCCTTCCACAAGGCACGTTCTGCCACCTGAAGACACGCTCGGGCACTCAGGGGGCTCTGCGCTCTGAAAACCAGCTCCCTTTCATCCACAGGCCCTGGTGTTTTCTGGGCCTTAGCCAAAGAAATACTCTAATTACTGCTCTTACTCAGAAACGGCAGCTGGCTCATCAGATCTCTGCACATTACGTAAATCATGCTCTTAAGTGAATAATTTAATTGCTTGATCAAGAGATTCAACATGGGATTTAAATATCACTATTCATCTCTCTATTTATATATTGATGTTATTAAATTTGTTTATAGTCATATTCTAAAACAATATAAAGAAAAGCAATGCTTTGACAGTATTTATGGAGACTAAACATGCAAACACTATAAAACAATACTTTTCAGCCAAAAGCTTGCAAATGCACTGAAAATACCTTTCCAGTCATAAAGAATTGCCTCTGAAATTCAATAATGATACTTATGACACTGCTTTTTAATTGAAAACATTTCATGATACAAGTCTCAAGTGACTTTTTCTTAAATACTACAAAAGTAAAAGGTAGCATACCACGTAAGTGCTGACCGTCTCCGTGACCACACTCCGGACAGGGGCTTTGGAACTTCCGGCTCCAGAGATGGCGGGAGACGGAGACGGCATCAAGGCAGGGGACGTGGTGGACTGTGCGAGGAGTGGCAAAGGCACCGGGGCGGGGGTGACGTGCACAGGCACAGGGGCTGGGGCTGGCGCAGGTGGCGGGGTCTTGGGTCTGCTCAGAGAGGGCGCTGGCTTAGCCTCGGGCGCAGGCACCACTTTGCTGATGACACTGCCAATGAGAGAGAGAGAAGGAAAAGTCAAAACAGGAGGTCGAATCAAACCAAATCTTTAAAAACATTATCACAAAATAACGTTATTCTTCTGCTGGCAAAATACTCTTTGGACAGTCCAGAGATAGCTACAGACCTCAGAGTTCAAAGCCCTTTACCAATTCACCTCTCAACTTATTCAGCCTCATTTTTTATTTCCCCAAATTGTCCCTCAGTGACCAGCTATGTAGACACTTTTAGCAACCAATACACAGGTACTATTCACAGAAATGTAACTATTTTTAGAGTAAGTGTGTTTGTTCCCCCTGTTGCCGGATACACCCCCTCTCTGTTGACTTCAGATTTGGCAAAGGAACTTCCGTGGCCCATGAAACATGAGTGGAAGTGACGTGTGCCACTTCTGCGTAGAAGCTTTGAGCGCCATCACAAAGCCGAGCTTCCCTCTTTTCTGTGTGCTGCATGCGAGTCCTCCAAGGGCCGTCAGCTCACACTCAGGGCAAAGAGGACGTGGGCAGAGCTATGATGGACGTGTCACAGGAGTGAGAAGTAAACGACTGCTGTTGGAGGCCACTGAGACTTTGGGCTTGTTAAGACCTGCAGCTTAACCTACCAAAGCTGGACACAGTAACTTAAACCAAGCTCATATATACACCTCTTTCTCCACTCCAGGGTTTCCTACTCTGAATACTCTGAATGCCAGACTTTCTCACTTCTGGATTTGGCTTGATGGCCAGGCATTAAAGATTTAAGATTCTCAGACGGGCTGGGGAGAAAGGTCAAGTCGCAGGAGTGCATTTTCGCTCCCCGGGAGAGAAAAGCAGCTCGAGCTCCTTTCCCAGTGATGTTACCGACTGATAATTAGAGCTGTCCCTTCCTTAGCAACATTTTATTCATAGTACTCATGCGGTGGACGAAGCACTGGACTCAGAGTCAGGGGAGCTGAGTTCAAATCCCAGACCTGCCACAGGCCAGCTAGGTGACCTTGGGTAAGTCATTTAGAAATACTGTTTACTGGGCGCCTATAAGAAGCTCACTATTACACTCTCGACCATCTCATCGAGTCCCACGACAATGTCAAAGGAGTTATGGTGTCCCCATTTTATGGATGGGGACACAGAACTGGAGAGAGGAATTTGGGTAAATGGGTGGCAGGCTTTGAACCAAGGTCGTTTTGATTCCAAAACTCTTTCTTTTTCTTCTTTTTTTAGGTTTCTTTACTTAAAAAGAATTACATATCATTCCAAGCATAGAGAATATGAGGTAACAGGTTCGGTGACAGTCCGAGATAAACGGACCTTAGCCCTTCCCCGTGTTTGCTTCAGGTCTCTCCCCCGCTGTGCCCCAGAAGTGACCCCCCTAAAGCTGACAGGTTTGTTTTTCTATTTTCGTTCTTCGTACTTTTTCTGCCTTTGTACCTCCCATAAATGACACATACTGTACTACTGTTTTACATGTTTCAACCATATAAACAATATCACACTGTATTTCTCCTTTGCAATTAGCTTTCCTCAGTTTTTTTATGGAGATATAACTGACATACAGCAGTGTGTAAGTCTGAGGTGTACAACGTGTTGGTTTGACAGAGTTATACATTACAATATGATTACTACAGTAGTGTTAGCTAACACCCTTATTATGTCACAAAGTTAGCATTTCTTTTTTGTGACAACAGTTAAGACCTAGCCTCTTAGCAATTATGAAGTTTACAACACAGTATTGATGACTATAATCTCTATGCTGTGCATTAGCTCCCCAGAACTTACTTCTCTACTAGTTGCCCACTTAGTTTTATGTCTCTTGATTTATCCATGTTGATACATATAGATCTATATTACTTTTTGTCTTTGAGGAAGATTACCCCTGAGCTAACATCCGCTGCCAATCCTCCTCTTTTTTGCTGAGGAAGACTGGCCCTGAGCTAACATCTGTGCCCATCTTCCTCTATTTCATATGTGGGGCGCCTGCACAGCATGGCTTGATGAGTGGCGCATTGGTCCACGCCTGGGATTTGAACTGGTGAACTCTGGGCCACTAAAGTGGAACATGAGAACTTAACTGCTGTACCACCAGGCTGGCCCCTATATTACCTATTTTAATTGTTATGTAGTATTCCATAGTATGAATAGGTCAAAGGGTTTTTGTCCATTGCCTTACTGAGGGTAGGACGTGGCAACTCACAATGTTACACGTTAACTTGTAAATCTGTTCAACAATCTCCTGGGCTATGTTCCTAGAGATGAAAGTTGCTGGGTCAGAGGGTAGGCACAGTCTCACCTTTACAAGGAGTCCTAAGCTGCTCTCTAAGGCGATGGCACCCACCCATCTCTTTGTGCCATTCACACTTAACTTCCTAGGCCTGGCTTTAAAGACAACAAAGGGTAAACACATACAGCTGCCTCTGAGGGTCACAGTGGACACAGAGCAACATGTACAACTGTGAAGTGTCAGCACCAGCCGCAGATACACGTCACGGCTGTTGCCGACACCCTGAGGCGTCATCACCACCAGCCTGCACAGTTCCACTTTCTCCAAGTCCTAGTTTAGAAACCACCCCCACCAAAAAGCACTCATTTCTTTGCTATTCTGATTAGAAGTTTATAATACATTAAATTATTTCAAAAATTCCACTGTTATGTAAGCAAATAGTTAATGCTATCTACTTGCTCTCCCCTTGTTTCATTCAAGTGTGCTTGCCTTCCTAACTTGAACACAGCCAAAGACCAAGAGAATTTCACACAGGCTGTCTGTGCAGGAGACACGCCACAAATGTTTACCATGATTAACAGTGTATATTTTTCGACCACTGACTAAGTACTCAACCGTCTTAAGCACCCGAAAGCCAGGGCATGCCAGGCACTGTGCTAAATGCGTACTTGCCTCTCTCACTTGATCCTCATGACAACCAAATGAGGTAATGAGCACTGTTACTCCCCTCCTTTTGAAGATGAAGACACCACAGCACAGAAGATGAAGCACCTTGCCCAGATTCATAGCCGACCATGTGGCAGAGCCAGGATTAAACCCAGGCACCTGGGTTCAGCACCCGTGATCCCAACTATAAAGGTTGTCTCTCAACGCTGACTGAGTGAGTTTTGTCTCACAACTAAGGTGGGAGTGCAAAGTCATTACTATGGCATTTATATCCAGGGGGCAAGCTCCTCATTTTTATGGTTAAATTTTTAAAACACACCAGTTTTAGAGCAAGTTTCCCATACTGGTTTAAAATGTGGGTGTTCAAACCAAATCTAAAGAAAAAAAGGAATCCTGAGAGGAAGTAGAACCCAGGTGTTTTGCCCTGAGGGCATGTACAGAGGTGCATCTGACCTTTGGTTTTCATAAAGAGGACAGGTTTCAAAGCCCAGGACTGCCAAAGGGGAAGTAAAAGAATGCCCTTCCCACAGGAAGGCTCCCAGCAGGCTGCACCGACTAGGCAGGGTGAATCAGAAGCCCATGAATTCTCTGCTCTGGTGGTTCAGGACACTATATTTAAAGTAATCTGGGCTTGTAATGTGCCCACATACTCAACACTAATCATCCTGAGAGGAAGCAACTTGAAAGCTAGGCCTCATATTAATACCTCATAATATTAATATTAATTAATCAATAATTTGATTATTGATTAATTAATATTAATATTGGGGCCAGTGGTTAAGTTCGCGTGCTCCACTTCAGCAGCCCAGGGTTTCACTGGTTCAAATCCTGGGCATGGATATGGCACTGCTCATCAGGCCATGCTGAGGAGGCGTCCCACATGCCACAACCAGAAGGACCCACAACTAAAATATACAACTATGTACTGGGGGGACTCGGGGAGAAAAAGCAGCAAAAAAAGAAATTAATCAATGTTAGTATTAATAAATAACTATTTAAGAAAAATAGGAGCATATAATCAAAGATAACCAAACATACATGGAAACCAGGTAGCATCAGGGAGAAGCAGAAGAAGTAACAGGCAGTTTAAAGAGACCCATAAAGACCACAGATACTAGAATTATCAACTCTAAAACAACTCTGCTTACAGTGTTTACAAAAATAAAAGGCAAAGTTTGAAATTATCTGCAGGTGATAGGAGGTAATAAAGAATGCCCTAGCAGATTTGAAAAGAACTACACAGATCTTCTAGAAATGAAAAATACAATAACTGGAATTTAAAACTCAATGGATGGGAGAACCGTAAACTAAACAGGACAGAAGAAATTATCTAGAATGTAGCCTGGAGATGCCAAGAGAATACAATAAAAAGATCTAATTAGTACATGTTTAATCATAATTCTAGAGAGAGAACGGGGCAGAGGCAAAACATTAAAGAATATGTGAGACTTTTACAGAACGAATGAAAGACACCAACCCACAGACTTAGGAAGCCCAGCAAATCCCAGGCAAGATAAATAAAAAGAAATCTACAGCTAGACACATCAGAGTGAAACTATAAAACATCACAAAGAGAAAGTCTGAAAAGCAGCCGGAGGGAAAACAGAACAATTACTTCTAAAGAAGAAACAGATGACAGCCAACTTCTCAACAGCAATGATAAAATCTAGAAAACAGTCGAATAACATCTTCAATGTGTGAAAGAAAAATAGATTTTTCTCTTTGAAAACACCTTTCAAGATTAAAGATGAAATAAAGACATTTTCAGGCAGGCAAAACCTACGGACTGGCCACCAGGGGACTCTTACTAAAGAAATTCTGAAGTAGCAATTCGCAAAGTTTTTGGTCGTAGGACCCCTTTACATTCTTAAAAATTACTAAGAAACCCAAAGACCTTTTATTTGTGTGCATTATATCTGTCAATATTTACTATATTAGAATTGTAACAGAAATTTAAAAAGATTTAGTAATTCATTAAAAAGTAACAATAACAAACCATTACCTGTTAACGGACAGCATTTTTCTAATGAAAAGTAAGTATACTTTCCAAGACAAAACAATTTTGTGAGAAGACTGGCAATGATTTATATTTTTGCAACTCTCCGCAATGTATGCATATCTAACTAGAGAAGGGAGGAGTATTGTAATGGCTTTTTGAGAGACTTGTGTAAATTCTTCCTCGAAACTGAACCAAAATGCAACAGTGGTAGTTTCTTAAAAGTTTGCAATGTGCAATCTGAAACCAAATCAATAAGCTTTTCATATTCAGTTACTTTAAGATCCATTGATCTGTCTAGCACTTTGAATAGATATCTTATCCAAGGACAATTTTATAACATCATGTGCTGGTCATTTGGAATATTGGTTCATTGACTTATTCAGATCTTCCAAATATTTACACATCATACAATATTAAAAAATCACATTTGTTGGTGTTACCCTCTATTTCATCAAAACTTTCTTAAAGCATTGAAGAACTGTCAACTTTTAATGACGTGTTTTCCAAAATTCTGATTTTTACTTAAGAGCTTGAATTTTATCACTTATGTCAAATACTCTCAGGTATTTTCTTTGAAATAACAGGCTTATTTTGTTCATTTTTGAGGCAATGTTGGTCAAATATTCAAGTGTGAATAACCATTGTTAGTTGCTCTTTCAAGTAAAAATGGTCTTTTGTAAGAAAAGCAGCTAGGTTGGTTTTCAACTTAAATAATGACACAAATGCTTTTCCTCAAGACAACTATCATATTTTACACGCGCAAGTGTTTTATGAGTATTTCCCATTTCGATACTATCCACTTCATCACACAAACTATTAGAAAGGCGTACGCTCTGGGAGACCATGCACCACACTCTGAGTGCCTCACACTCTAAAGGAAGCACTTCAGAAGGAAGGACCCCATCAGAAGGTCTGAGAGGCAGGGAAGAAGGAGAAATGTGGTGGTAAAGTTAAACACACACTGACCAAAGAAAACAATAGTAATACACAGTGGAACTAGAAAAAAAGATAAAACATATGGAAATAATAATATGCAAACCAGCAGTGGGGGAAGAGAGCTAACGTGTTCTAACGTCCTCTTCTCTGGAAGGAGATGTCGAGCTATTACCTTTAAAATGTGGTAACTTCTAGGGTAACCATGTCAAGATTAGGAACAGAGTGTATGTATAACTTCTAAACTAGTATAGAGAAAAATGGAATGATAAAACAAATGACCAACCTGACAGAAGGAAAGAAAGGAGAGAAAAAGAAACAGAATGATAAGACAAATAGAAAGTCCAAAATAAGGAGGATTTTAACTCAAATATCAATAATTATATAATGTAAATGGTCTAAATGATTCACTTGTCAGACTGAGTAAAACAATGAAACTTAGGGGGCCAGCCTGGTGGTGTAGTGGTTAAGTTTGTATGCTCCACTTCGGCAGCCCAGGGTTCATCGATTTCGATCCCAGGTACGGTCCTACACACTGCTCATCAAGCCATGCTGTGGTGGTGTTCCACATACAAAATAGAGGAAGACTGGCAACAGATGTTAGCTCAGCACCAATCCTCCTCACCAAAAAAAGGGGAGGAAAAAACCCCAGCAAACAATGAAACCCAACACTATGGTGTTTACCAGAAACACATCTAGCAATAGAAAGGCTGAAAGTAAGAGGCTAGGAAAACAGCGTGTAAATACAAGAAAAGTAATATGACACAAGACAGATATGAAGGCAAGAACTTCATCATTTTAAAAGTTCGTGCCAGGAAGATGTAACAATTTAGAATTTGAATGCACCTAAAAATAAAATATATCCCCAACATATATAAGGCAACACTAACAGAAGTGTAAGAACAGACAAAACCACAATCATAATTGGAGATTTTGGCATCTCTCTCTCTGTAACTGACAGAGTAAGCAGTCAAAAAACTAGAATGGATATATATAGAAGGTCTGAAAGAAAGAACAAAAATAACAGAACTGACCCAAAGGACATTTTTAAAACTCCATATTCAACAAATACAGAATACTCACTCTTTCAAGAATACCTTGAAAAAACTGACCAAATAAATTTCATAAGGCTGAAGAATAACTTGAACAGTCTGTACATAGATTCGTTAGCCCTGTGATACTGGTAGCGCCACAAAGGAATAGCAAGGCTTTTTATTGCTGTAGCTTTAGCATCTAACATGGTAACTGGCATTAGTAGGCATCTTACAAATCTGAACATACTTAATTTTATTAATCAAACCAAAAAAACACAAACAAAAGCTGGTCCTGAAAGCAGTGATTTCCTAGATGAAATGATAGGTTTGGTAATTTTTCTAGCCAATAAAAACTATAGGAAAAAATTGCCTAGTAATATGCACTATGATATGGGAAGAAAGATGGGATAAAAGACAGGTGAGGAAACATGGCTATCAGTGAAAAGAGACGAAGAGGAGAGAGAAGAGGGAGAGAAAGTGAAGCAATTACAGATTGAGGTTAGGGGCCTGGGGAGAACCCAGGCATTTCCAGTTGTGGGCTCACGGAGGTGACTCGGAGGAGGGCAGGAGGCAGGACTCAGCTCTGGGATCACAGGCCAGAGGCAGAAGCAGGCCTGGAAATCTAAGGCGTCAACAAGCAGAGGCTGTTGGAGGGGCGCCACTATGTACAGGACGGATGGGTGGGAACTTAGAAAACTATTTGCAAAGAATTTGTTCCTTTTATCACTTTATTTCAATTTCACTATTTATTAGCTATTCTAACAACTGAACCTATTATCTAAAATGATTTTTAGATAGTCATGAGCTCTGACATACAAAAATCATATGAAATTGAGAATTAGCTCTACTATGAGTTGTAAGAAGGTGGAGTTAATTTGGAAAAAAGAAAACAAATTACAGGCATATCATAAACCATAAATTCTAGAGGGATTAAAGATTTGGTAGAAGAAAATGCAAAACCATCAAAATGACCCAGAAAGCAAGTAAACATATGTTTTTAATCTTGGCTTGGGGGAAGATTTTCTAAGTATCTCATCAAAAGTGGAAACCATAAAAGGAAACAGTGATTTGAGTGCACAAAATTTTTAAAACATCATAAGCAAAGGCAAAAGACAAAATGAAGAATATTATTTGCAACATACAGGACAAAGGGTTCAGTAGCTCATATATAAAGAGTTCTTTCAAATCAAAAATAAAAAGACTAACATTCTTATTAAAACATGAGCAAAGAACACAAGCAGGTGATACAGAATAGAAGAAACACAAACAGCCAATAGAAAGGAAAAAAATGTTCTATATTCATGGTAATCAAAGACACGAACATGAAAACAACACCAAAATACCTTTTTTGGTAGAGACTAAAAAGACTGATGACACCTAGTGTTATGAAGACGAGAGAATGAGAGGGGTGGTTGGTACAGTATTTCTGAATGGTTATCAAACCTTAAAAACGCACAAGTATTGACCAGCAATTCTACTTCTAAAGAGCCATCCTGAGGAGACAATAGACTACTATGCGAAAATATGGGGTAAAGAATATTATTTGTAGCATTGTTTATTGATTACGAAAAAACCAAAAACTAGAATGACTATAATTGAAAATACCCTAAAATAGGGGATTGGTTAAATAAATGATGAGCAAAATACTATGCTGTTATATTTGAAGAGAGGATACACACATACATACACACACACACAAATGCTATGCTTAGCCAAAAGAAGTTTACAGATAGTATGCATAATAGAGTCCAATATTTGTGAGGGAGAAAAAAAGCAAACAAGAATGCATGAGTGTGTACTCAGAAAAAAGTGCAAAAGAATATACACCAAAATGTCCAGAAATTGGCTCTATTCGGTGGAATTATAGGTGTTTTTTTCTTTCAGTTTACCTATAATTAACATATGTAACATGTAATAAAAAATAAGTTAAAAACACTTGTCACAATATACACATCTAAATTGTGTGGGAATTTTAAAATTACTGTTTGAGTTGTACATTTGTAGTTTGTTCACTTTTCTGTGCGTCTGTTATATTTAATAAATTGCTGGGAAAACATGCTGGCTCAGCTAAAGCGTTTGCGCACAGATGCTGACCAAAGTCAAGCCCTAAAGTTCTGGAATAAGAGTCCCAAGCTAAATGAAAAAGTTGCTCAATTAGTGCATCTAATTGAGTGTACCATCATTAACAGAGACGAACAACAAAAGGATCAAAGGAGGGGACCAGCACAGCCATAAAACTATGCTATTTTTGTACATAATTAAAATCGTAAATTTGAACAGCCTTTAGATATTAAGGTTGGTTCACAGTCTTGGGTCTCTTCTTTTCAAAGAAACAATGTCCACAGTTGCTCTGTATCCTAATTATGTGCATATCTGTCTTTACCATCCATATTAGGCAACACATTTCTTAGGAGTAAGGTGTGTATCTTATTTGTCCTTGAATTATTTGCAGTATTAAACAGTGTCTTAATACGTATTCATCGACTTTATAATCATAATGCCCAACACTGCACAGAGAAGGCTCCTATAAAATAACCATTTTACTTTGGAATATTTTTGTCTGTTTAATATATTTTAAATTAGGCCAATTTTCTCTACTTCCTTCCTGCCTACCTTCCTTCCACACTACTTGCTGAGTTCCAAGGCCACTGAGATTTCTATTTGCCAGCATGGATTCTAATTCCTCATCTATCTAACCATTTTCAGACCAAAAACAATTACACACCAACGCAAGGTACAAGCACACCATGAAGGTTCCATTCTAACTGTTCTAGGGGAATGCTTTTGTTTTAAGCTACACTAAACACAGAATGAATATTATTTGCCTTACCTGACTCTTTTCCCATCCCCTTTCATTTTCTATTTTTCTTAGATTTCTTCCTTACCTAGAAGGCCTGCTAATGGTGCCCATGAAAATGGCTTAGCATTGGCAGGAGAGCCAAGGGACAGAAACAAATTTTTGACTCATTTTATGGGGCAGTACGTGAAATCTCAGAAATAACTATCTGTACATACATTCTTATTTTTTAATTTAGAGAAATGGTATTTTGATGAAAATATTATAATAAAAATGATCCTTCCAAAATGCCTAATATTGTTGCTCCAATTTAATTAAATTACTCCTTTAAAAATAATACTGCATATATATATATATATAAATATAATTCTCATTCAAGTTTTCTGAGGAGCAAAAGGAGAAACATTAAAGTGGGTACTCAGTGTTGATGAGACAAAATGTCCTGACTTTCTCTTTTCAGGAGAAAACTTTTCTCTTTTCAGCACTCAAGCGACTTGTTTTTCCCAACTCTTTTGAATTTCATAAGACAATTCACTAGTGTTTGAAAGTTATTTTTTATTTTAGCTCCGAAGTTACTTTTGTGGTAACTGGAAACAGTTTTAATAACAATCCTTTCATTATCTCTTCAATTTTGAACATTACAGAAAAAACATACACACAGTATAACATGATATAACTTCTCACCACTTGTGAGATAAACTATCATCACTTAACCTAATTTGATCATTGTGAAAATAATTCTGGATTCCCATTGGCCTTCATGGCCAAGGTGTGTTTCATATTTCTAGACAGTATTTTGCTTCTCTCTCTTTTTCAACTTGGAGTATCACTTTTTCCCTCCTATTTAATTGCACTTTCTGTCGAATATGCAACGTCTTGCAGAGAAACCAACACCGCCCACCGCTGGGTCCCACGCGGGCTCCATGCCGCTAACGTTACCTCTTTTGGAGGATTTGGTGAGAGCGCCCTACCTGCTGCAAACACTGGCGTTATTCACAAAAACGTGCACAGGGAGGGATTTTCCGCAGGATTTCTTTACTTGTTTCCCCACCACAAAACAGTGAAATAAATAGAATGGGTCATGAGCTGCGTGGCCTGTAATGCAAACTCACAGCTTGACAAGTCAATAAAGAGCCAATCCTCCCCTCTCCAGCCACACGGAGCCTCGGAGGCTGGAGGCAAACATAATTTGGATATGTCTGCACAGGGAGGTTAACGAGCCTCATTACTCAGCTATTGTGTGCGAACACTAGGAAGCCAGTAATCTAAATTATCAAAGTCTAATAAGTGCCACTAAACTGCACACGAAGTTCAAAAGTGCCCTCACAATGGCTTACTTATTCACCCTTAAAAGTGAACAGCCACTTATTTAATTAAATGGTAACAAGGTGATGCCATAGGTAAAAACTACTGTAATCACCTCCATGAATTTTACATCAACTTCCAAACAGGGAAGTTCTTCAACGTTTGGGAGAAAAACCACCTTGATAAAACAATACGGTCCTTAAGCCAAAACTCACTTTTCTTCTTCAGATTTAAAATTTTAATCAATCTCAGAAATACCATGCACCCTTTGAAATACCAGATGAAACAGATTCCCAGGTTGTATCTTAACCTAACCCCTCCCTACAACAAACAAAAAAACACCACTGAGACGTCACTATAATATTACTCTAAAACCGCACAGTGGGTCACTGGTTACATAAAACATTATAGCTGTGCTTTCTTACTTTTTTTCTAAAAGTCCCAGAAATACTAAGCCCAAGTATGGCAGTCAGCCTCCGAGGGTCCCACTGTCCAGTCTTCCCACACTCATGTAGTCCCCTCACAGACTGGGAAGGCTGGCTTGGATGAGTGACTAACAGGATATCGTGAAAACAACACTGTGAGACATCCAAGCTGTGAGACACTGCAGCTTCTGCCTTCTCTCTTGTGGATCACTGGCTCTGGGGAAGCCAGCTGCTATGCTGTGAGGACGCTGAAGCTACCTTAGGAAGAGGCCCATGTGACCAGCCACTGAGGCCTCCTGCCAACAGCCATGTGTGTGAGCTCCCAGCACATTCTCCAGCCGAGGCAAGGCCTTCCAATGACGGCGGCCCTGGGCAGCAGCTTGACAGGAGATCTGAGTCAGAACCACCCAAATTCCTGACCCACAGGAAACTAGGAAGTAATAAAAGTTTATTGCTTTAAGCTGCTAAGTTTTAGGGTCATTTGTTATGTGGAAATAGAAAATATACTAAGTATTTAATTTATCTCATTTAGGTATAAAAATAAATATTCAGAATTTAGGAGAAATTATATTTTAGAGTATCAGTACTTAAAATGCCAAATTCTAACACAGTCATTTCCATATTTCACATTTGACCAACAGGAACAAATACCCAAACACAATTATGGGAACCAGTTTTATGTTGATTCTTCAAATCAATCATTACTCCTTATTCCTCTTGATTCTGACAGCTCAACTCTTAGCATTCATATAATTCTAATAGTAAATGGATTTAATTCCTCAAGCTCATGGCTTGCCTCTTGCATGTTTACAACATCTTATAGAACGAGTATTTTATCTTGTGATAGGCCAAGTACATAGCAAGGAGCAAAGATTTTATCTTTTAACTCAGGCATGACCTATTGGAAAAGTGAAACAAACTGCATGAAATAATCAAAGGAAAACATAGCCATTGTACAATCTTCATTTCCAAAGGGGATCCTCAAATGATTATATATTTCTATTGTCAAATGTTCAAAATCTGTAAAATATCCTAAAAGGGCATTAATGCTCAGAAAAATAATAAATAGTGCAATTTCCTCATATTTGCAAAAAAAATATACTAGAAGAAGAATAAAAGAAACAAAAATGGTAACCTCTAGGGTAAGGCGTGTAAAGGGGCGAGGGAAAGCGATGACAGCAGTTGTCTGAATATATCTTCTTATATCGTTTCAGCTTTGCATTCAAGTAAATGTTTTATATACTCCAAGTTAAATTTATAAAATTGCCTACAGGTCGAAAATAAATGGAAATGAACGAACCTCAATGTATCATGTTGGTGACACAACCACACAGGAAAAAGATCATTTCAGAGGCCTTTAGGAGAACAGCATTTTGGACTCTACTCCCCACAAGGCGTTTCTAACACTTCCTAGCTGGAGGTAATCACCTTGAACCTCTATATAATTCTAGCTGTATCTCTCATAACCTTTCACACTTTCCACCTTCTATTATGATTTTTACATCTATGCTCCTGAGAGGAGGACCAACATCTGATTCAAATTTACCATTTGCACAAGTGTATCTCCTTCGAAACAGTGGTACTGTATACATAATAAAAATTAACATTTGTTAAAGGCAGATCAATTTTTAAAAAGGCACACCCATGAGGGTGTTGTCTAGGGCAGCGTCAGAGTTCTTCTCAAAACCCACTTCTCTGGAGTCAGAACGTCGAAAAGATTTTGTGATTTCAGAAAGGCTCTGCTTCTTTCCAGCAAATAATAGGGTGCTTTTAGCAAGGAAAAGCACACCCAATGGAACTGAACGCTCGACAGAGACAGGACTGGACCTGAGGACTCCCCGAGCAAGGACAAGCACACCCAATGGAACTGAACGCTCGACAGAGATAGGACTGGACCTGAGGACTCCCCGAGCCCAGGGTCTACAGAAGAGAGACGCCTTCACATGGAAATCTGCTCAAGACGCAAGTTAACCATAAAAGATAAACATTCATTCATTCATTCATTCATTCATTCTAGGATTAAATAACATTCAAAGTATTTGAAAATGCTAAAAGCAGTAAGATGATATCTAGTGAACTTGAAAAATGAACAAGATTATGATTAAGATTTGTATCTCTTTTCTAACACTGGAGTGTTATAAAATTCAGCTGCTACTGGAGTCACGATTGGAAAATCCAACACTGCTACCTTAAAATATATTAAAATTGGATAATAGCTGCTGTGTCTTCACCAAAAATCACCATGCTTTATACAAATTCTCATCTTCCTCCGTTAATAGTATGGGAAAAAATATACATAGTTATACCATGTGATATATATATAGATATACACACATGTTTATTTTCATCTTTGTGTGCTAAAATAAGTAAATAAGTGACGATATATGTATATTCTATACTCCTGACAACTATATATATATACTTATTACATATAGTATGATCTCTATTATATTCCTGACAATTTTAATATCTATTGACTTATGTATACAGTATGATGTCTCTTATACTGCAGACCGTTGTGGTTCCATTCTCCTCCTAGAGCATCTCTTGATCCTGTATCTTTGATAATAAAAATGATCTTCTAAATTGAGAATGAAGAGGGTTTTAACAATTTGTTTGTAAAAGAACGTGTCCAATTGTTAAGCTGTAAAATGAGATGAGATAAAAGGATAAGTTTTTCTACACTCCAAAGAAATAAATTAGCTACAATAAACATTAATAAAATATTTAATGAAAAATCATTTTGGTTGCTTTAGCATATAAAGGACTTTTATGAATAAGAGGAAGATTCATGTTAAAAAAAAAAAAGTGGCCAAGGGAGTTTAAAGCAAAACATAAATAAAAAATTTTAAAAATGTACATAATAAGAGAATGTTTCCAAACTTTTCTCTGAGGCAGGCAAAGACTGGAAAGCATTCCACTGGCGGTGGAGATCATGCTGAAAAAAAGACAGAGGAAAGACGGAAAAAGAGAGGAGGCCACCACAGCTCCTGCACACTTAAGCACTGAATCAAGAATTCATTTGTGAGCTTTAAAGGCTACTGAAGATTTTGGTCCTCTTGTCTCCCCACAGTTCTTTCTAGAATCCTCTATCACCATAATGGCCTAGGAGGGCAAGAAAAATGACAAACCCTGGCCTGAGGGACACGTGAAGAAAGAACGGAAGTCAGTCACACTTTTCCTTAGTGAGGACTGCTTTGGATCTGACTCCAAGAACATGACCTCAGAAGGAGACACTTGAAAGCAGCAGCTAATGCATTTCCTCCTCCTCCCCCCGTTCCTGCCACAGCAGCGGCAGGGGCCCAGCAACGGAGACCACTGAACTGACAGGTCATCTCTGAATGGTTTTAATTCAGATGTTTACATTAGGGAGCACAAATGAGCAGAAGAGTCAATGCCAGAAAATCTGAAACTTCAGTCCTTATTTAAGAGCTGTTTTTCTTCTTCTAGTTTCTTTGCTTTAAAATTAAATAATGATAATACTTTAAAAAACATGTACCGATTTATAAATGTATGCATGCATACAGAAAAATAATTCATATAAGAAAGGCCAGAAAAAAGTAGAGGCAATTCAAAATTTACCCTGTCAATATACTTTGAAAGTGATCTAAATATGAGGCATAGGTGGATTTCCTTGTATTTATTATCAGACAAATAAACAACAACGAAGACAAAAAAAAGTTGCAGACATTCTGCTTTAGTTACTTGGCTTTCATGAGGAAAAACTGGAACATGGCTGTTTACCACTTAAAATTGTGATTTACTCATTCTGTTCATCTTATTTCTTCAGAATCAATGAGACTAAGAGTATTGACGACACATTAATTCTCCTATATGTTTTAGCTCACATGTCCATACATAGACAAATCAGTATTTCTTCAATCGCATCATAACATAAATTAAAGCTATGTTCAAAAACAGGTTAATGTCCAACTTTAGCCAGAAGCGCTCTAGTAGTTAATCTAAGATAACAACAAAAACAAACCCTTTAAAATATATACAGTTAATTTTAACAGTTATATAGTCTTTTAATTATAATAAGTTTTAGAATAATACCATACTTAAGATGCAGCACATATTTATTAACATAAAATCAGATAAGTATATTCTATCATAGACGTAGTTTATACATATATACCAGGAGCATGACTTTTCAAGCTCTGAATCGTGACCCAATACCAGTTTCTGTCTCATTATTACCCAGTTGAGATTATCTGCATCTGAAGTCAAAGGGTTTTGTAGCCAACGCTGAGATATTGTAAAAGAAATAGCTAGAGAATACAATTCATAGCAGGGCCAATATTACCGTTATACTACAGTCTCCAGAAGCTAGGATGTCAGCTTTTAAACAAGCCCGTACAGTAAGGTAACACAAATTTTGCAGTTTCTATCAAACAAGTTATAATTTAGTATCTACAGTGTACACAGCACCCTATGGGGAAACTCCAAAATCTTCCTTCAATAAGCTTACTGATGTTACCAACAATTCATATAGATTGAAATTCCAAACCAGACAACATTAAATTTGGCCAAGCAATTTCAGGTGCCTAATATTATCTTTCATAGGAAATTTAAAACAGCAAAGAAAATCTATGGAAAGAAAGATTCGTAAACAAATGACCCAAATAGAGGTTTCACAACATCATGAATACAAATAAATAAATATATATCTATAAATATAGTGGCTTTTAACATTCAGCACACCAGAAGATCTAAGCCAGTTCGAAGGAGAAAACTTAAAATGAAACATTCCCACTGCAGAATGGACACCTGCTGCGTTTGCCTATTTCCATGCAGCGTCCATTTCCCTTCCTGCCTTCAGACTCTCTCCCCTCCCACTTTCAGTCCATAGGGTCTGGCTTTATCTTACTCCTATTTCCAAGGCAGGACACATGAGCCAGGCCCAGCAGAGCACAACTCCACAGTGACTGTTTGCGGACGGACGCAGGAACTCTGCTGCGTCATTTAGAACCTTCTTTGGGACTTCTGGGTCTGTTTCCTCTGGGTTGATAAACTGGTAGAAAATGTGCTTGAATTCACAATAGGTCATTTCTGCCACAACTGGGGACAAGGCCAAGTTTGATACAACATATTCTACAAAAAGCCTGGAAAAAATCTAGATGATGACTAAAAAACGGCAACAAATACAACACTAAAGATTTCTCACAGACAAAACTTTTACTCTGGTATTCGTGCAAAAGTAAACTTTTGAGTATCACACACAAACAATGCACCATCTTAGAAATTCATGGGGGATTTATAACAGACATTTGTCTTCAAAAGGAGGAGGTATTATCCAAAGGACTAAAAAAAATGCCTACTTGAGAACCTTGATTTAACAGTACCAACAACATCATATATATTAGCCTTAAAAACTGTGTTTTAAAATTGGATACTTACAAACATCTGAATAAACTCACAATATTTACCAGGTCCCTTTCCCAGATTAATCTGATAAATGAACTCCAAGGCACAAACACTATCACAAAGAAAATGATCGTTTGCAGTATTACGTTTTACATGAATAATGCACTCCCCCAAAAAGCCACCTGTGATGGAGACAGCTCCAACGATCAACACGTTTCAGAACATACCCAGGAACGGCCTCAGTAAACGTCAACTATTCTTAAATCAAAAGCTCCCTCCGACGAAGAAAGGATTTCTATAAAACCAACTCACAGGTCCATGAAGAAAAAGAATGGATCTAGCTTTACATATAAAATAACTTATTAGCTGCTCCAGAGTCTCTCAGAATTTCAGAACCACCAGATTTAACTAATCCTTCCTACATATAGTCATTCCATTCTCTTTACTGTCGGTGGGAATTTTAACTGGTATAGCTTTTTGGATGATAATTTGGCATGATAATCTCTTAAAAATCTTAAGTGTTCATATTCTTTGATCTACCAACACTTGAATAAACAAAGATCTGTATATGAGGATGTTGTTTCTTTATTTGTTATAGCAAAATCTGGAACAACTCAGACGTCCACAGATTGGTGATGGGAAAGACAAATAAATTACGATACAATAGTAAATAAAATACCACGTCACACAGACCTGGGCAAACGTCCATGACGAGCTCTTGGCGGGGGGCAAGTTGTAGGGGAGTGTATGTGAGATGATCCTACTCTGTTTTTAAAAAATTGCTGAAAAGCGCTCCAAACAACTAGCATGATTATTGTGGAAAGAGAGTGATTTAGTGGAACTTTTGCTTTCTAAGTTCACATTTCTAAACAGTTTATCTTTTAAAAAAACCACAAAACTAACCATTTATTATTTTTATAATCAGAAAAAAAGATTAAGAAACAAAACCAAGTACTTCCATATTTAGTGATACTTGTTCAAAATAGGTGTTGAAAAGCCTTTTTGCTTTTTATACCTGATTTTATCCAAAGGATGCAGGAGAATATAGGTAACATCTTAGTGAAAGTATTTCTCTTTAGAGCAAATGTCTGCAGTCAGCATTAAAAAGAAGAAAACATATAAGAAACATTTATTGAAGGCCTATTATGTCCTGATCAGAGTCTTCCGTGTTTTGTTTCCCAGACATTCTTATTTAATCCTCGTTTATTAAAACCCTACGTACATACGGCACGGGGAGCCAAAGATGGACAATCAGGGTACCTCGGAAGAAAAGCTACTCTGACAATTTTATTTTCAAATATAGGGGCATCATTTTTCATCTGCTCAGAGTATATGTGTGGTACATCTGTTATTATAAAGATACTGCAAGTCTTAAAGAAACCCACATTTCCCTTTTACACAGACCACAGAATGACTGACTTTATATTATTTAAAACAAATTCGGAAATTCAGTCACTCCACCTGTAGTATCTTCCAATTCCCTTAAGCAACTTATTGTTAGCATCTTCTTATTATTCAAATTATCTCTAAAATTAGGTGAAATACCAAGAGCCATGGTTTAGAAGGAGAAGCAATCGCTGACAAAGATTTCAACACCAAAGGAAGCCTGTCTATTGCACTGGAGGGCTAAGAGTAAGCTTCCTCTGTCCTCCGTTACGCCTCTCATTTTAAGGGGTTTTTACTCAACAAAAACACGGTTGCTCCTAATGTCACAGCTTTTCTGTAAAAGTAGCTCAATGAAACCCTATTTTGATACTACTTCAAATTTACCAAAGTTTGTTCAGAGTGAAAATCAGTTCTACGGCTCAACAGCTGAGAGACTGTCTGGATCCACAAACGTGTCTCAACAGATATTTGTCGTCAGTCTACTGTGCCTCCTGCTCTTTGGGAGTTAAGACAGAAGGTGAATGCAGCACACACTCAATTTCCAAGAAACTCACGATCTGGGGGAGAAGGCAGTCACAGAGGGCAGACATATAAAGCGTACCAAGTGGAATAATTTGGATAACAACTGTGTATTTTGGGCACTTGGAAGAAGATGGCCAGCTGGGGGTAGGGTGTAAAGACGGGCAGCGATGACTTCCCCCAATGACAAACGACAGTGTAAAAAGATGAATATGAGTTACTCTGATGAGGGGGCGTGGAGGCAGAGGGCATCTGAGGCAGACAGGATGACCTGAGAAAAGAAAGGAAGATGAAAAACACCCAGTTCTATATGGGAAACTGCAAGCAGTTTGTGGAGCTACAACATACAAAGCCAGCCATCGCAGGGTTTTAAGCGCTCCGGATAGATTGCTCTGGAGGGAGTAAGTATGGAGAAGAGTTTTGAGTGGCAGGAGGAATGGAGAAGACGGTAGGGAATTAAGAAATGTTAGCAGGTAAAACTGTCAGGGACTGGGGATCGGCTGGCTGTTAGGAGGGGAAAGCTGGGAGGGGGGAAGGGAGGTATCACCCCTCCTTGGGTTTCATGTTTCTGTGACCATGGCTGGTAATGCTGGAGCTTTCACAGTCTGAGGGCAGAGCCTAGAGCTCAGACAGGTGTCGGGTGATCTGTGCGGGTAAAGTTTTCACTTGATTTGAAAAGTGGAAAACTTTAAAAACTCTCAGTCATTCTCCCCAGGAAGCAAAACAGTCTTGCATCTAATGGCTTTTCTGTTTCCCAGCTAAAGGACGTTTGCTGGGGCAGTTGCAGAAGCCTGTGAAGACGGTACAGACATCCTGCCCTTGGCTGCTTCTACTGACCACTTGCGCGTAGACGAAGAGGAGGGTCCAGACTTGAAGATGCTGAGGGTTCACGTGAAGATAAAGGGGGCTTCTGAGGACAGGGTCTTCCTCTTCCCTTCAGTTTTGTTCAGAGCAACGCTTTTGGAGTCGGGGAGACATTCCTATCTTAGTTTTCAGGATGTTGAGTCTGTTACTACGACATAAATAAATCTCCCAACTCTACTAGTCAGATGGTCTTGTCTTCTTTCAAGTTCCCCTAGAAACTCAAATGGCTTGAAAATGGAGGTTCTGGTCACATCATCAACAGACAAAAAACATAAGAAGAAGAACAAGCTTGGGGAAATAACGATGTGTTCAAATTTTGGAAATGTTATGTTAAGTGCCTCTGGTCCATCCAGTCAGAACTTTCTGGCAGGTAACTGGGCAGACTAGTGTGCCGCTTAGGGGAGAAATCAGAGCTGGAAATAAAGATTTGGGAATCATCGTCATATAATTATGAAACCTAAGAGTGAATAAGAAAATTTAGGGAGAAAGAACAGAGTGGTGGGCCAAGGGCGAGAAGAGAAAGCAAAAGTCCATAAAAGAGAAACAGAAGGAATGATAAGAGAGAACCAGACAAGTGTAGTACCAAGAAAAACAAGGAATAGAAAGTCTCAAAGAGAGATGGGGGAAACACAGGGTCCAGTAGAGCAGAGAGGAGGACGATCACAAGGGTCCAGCAGAGCAGAGAGGAGGACGATCACAAGGGTCCAGCAGAGCAGAGAGGAGGACGATCACAAGGGTCCAGCAGAGCAGAGAGGAGGACGATCACAAGGGTCCAGCAGAGCAGAGAGGAGGACGATCACAAGGGTCCAGCAGAGCAGAGAGGAGGATGATCACAGGGGCTGCAGCATGGGCTCTGGACGGGCACCTGGGATGAGGACTTCAATGGGTGCAATGAATGAGAAGCTTCAGAATAGTTTCCAAGGCAGACCCCAGAATGCAGGGGGTTTAGGAATGAAAAATTGGAAGAAAGTCCATATAAACAGCAAGTTTTGAGAAGTCAGAATGAGAAGAGGAAGTTATATAGCCTTCTCTCATGTAGATGGAAGGCTTGGTGAAGGTGAGAAGGTTTAGGATTGGAAAATATAAGACTGAAGGAAAGATATGAGAAAAAGGAAGGAAAGGAAGATAAAGGACAAGAGAAAACGAAGGGAAAGAACTTCCTCGGGAGGGAGGGCAGGAAAGGTGGGAATGAAGCAGGGCGCAGGAGGAGCAGCTGATCCTAAAACTAAGGAGGCATGCTGCTTCCTTCTTGGAGCCTGGAGGACAAGCTGTGAGGATAGCTGCAGTTTTGGAACCCGAAAGAGTAAATCCACACGGACAGGGTAACTCAGCTAGTCAGTCCCACGTGGTGACATACCCCTCAACCCATGTGTTGAGAGTCTGACAACTTATATTTTTAAAAGGCTGCATTATTCTAAATTACAGAAGTCCTGCAGTGACATGAATATCCATCCTATAAGCTGCAAAGGCGAAAGTGGGAATAGAGAAGCAGTACACTATGCCTCTCAAGTCTTTATAGGACTATTTCAATATTACAGCCCCATGAAACGACAGGAAATAATAGAATGCAAGGAATTTAAATTTTCTGTCTTGTTGTCAGTAACAACAAGAGTGCCTAAATGTTTTTATCAGCTGGTACATATTCTTTTTAAACACCAGAAGCGTGAGTAGTTTGATCTTTAGGGGAAATTATAGTCAGATAGTATCCAAAAGGGTACCATGATACAGCTAAATTATCTCTGCCTGTCACAGGTTAAAGAACAGTTAAATTCTGGACGTTCACATCAGCTTTTTCTAGATAACAAATCTTAAGTACCTTCCTATATTCACTCAATTAGTGATCCTGGGCCTTGATAACACTGCAGAGAGAAACTTTCCAACTATCATTCAAATCATATCTAAAAAGGTGGTCATAAATATTTTAAAACCTAAGCGAACTAATAAGACCTAGACCCATTAAGGATAAGATCTTTTACAACAAATTAAATAAAACAATTTATTGAAGTCTGGACTCAAGATAAGCCAGATTTACTAGCTGACCTTTTATTCATTTAAAGAACAAAATTAGCTCTAATTGCATTAGAATGGAATCCAGTAAATTTTCCCAAGTCTTCTAATGTGGCATCCGTGTAAGCACTGCTGCAATTGTTTACAAGGAAGATGGAAATGCTTTGATTATAATCTTTCCACTTGTTTTACTGTGTAGTAAAAGCATTTCCCAAAACCTAAAGCCAGCTTTTCTGACAATATACTATTTTTTTCTCTTAAACATACTGCATCTTTGGTGTTAATGAGCAAACCCAATGTACCAGGGGAAGAAATTAAAATTGGAGATGTCATTATTATTTCATGTCAGTAAACATGAGGGAGTAACATACAGAGGTCAAGAACTCCTTGTCTCGAAAAATCAGAAAAGGGCTGAAGACCCAAATAAGAAAAACTTTAACTACCTGCTTCCCCTCAGAGTTATAACTGAGACACGTGGGTTTGCATCTGTTGAATTTATAAGTACAATCAAGTAGCAAGAATAATGTATACAACTCACAACTTGTGTTCTGGTTCAGCGGCTAGAAAATTTCATTTGTATTGTTTCCATCTTTCACTAGCATTAAAGATAAGTCATTTGCCACACATTTTAAATATAGCCATTCTTAAGATTTTCGGGGGTCACTGCTCTTGTTTTCTAGCTTCTAATGTAGGCAAAATACCTATGAAGTGCTCCAGTATCGGGGACAAGCTCAGCAGGGCAAAACCAAACTATCAACACTTTTCAATCTTTCCTTTTTTAAATCAAAAGCAGACAGTTTTACTGGAAGAGAAATAAATTAAAAATAGAAAAACAAAAGGCCTTCGAAGTCTGACAGGCTAATGCTCTGAAATATTCTGAACTTTACTCCTAAAGGATCATTTTTTTAAACAAACAAGTTTCTTTGCTCTGCCTCCTCAGCATGCTTTCATAAAAATATGAAATCTGACTGCCTTTCCCTAAATTAAATAAAATAAAATATATCTCTTATTTTTGCCTGTCCCTCATCCCTTATTCTGGCAAGAGAGCCCTCTTTTCCTTCTGGAACCTACCGTTTCCCCTTCTGACAGGGATGGCTCCCCCACCACCGTGGCTGGTGAGCCAGGCTGGCCAACTGGAGTCCTTGATGGGGACTGAGAATGGACGCTGTGAAACGGGGGTGTTCACCAGGGACATGGAGCCCTAAGAACCACCTCAGCCTCGAGCGACTTGGACATCTTTGCCACCACACAGAGGCAAGATGGAGACAAAGAAAGTGAGCAGAGTCCTTATGACGCTTTTTGAACCCTGGGTACCACCTCACCTAAAGTCAAATAAACCCCTTTACTTTGTTCCTTTAAGCTAGTTTGATTTGGATTTCTGTCGCTTGCAACCGAGAATCTTGACTAACACCAAAAAAAATGAGAGTGCTTCAACTGAAGATGAGAAGCCTCTTCACAGAGTCCCCTTCACCGAGTGCGCCTCTGTGCTGTACCCTCACATTAGGGGTCGGTGTAAGAAACTGTCAAATACAAAATGCCTTTGTATCTGCTGGAAAAGCTGCCAGGGAAGACACTGTTCCTGCCATCTGGTTCCATAGGGAAATCAAGTTGTAAATTTACTGCCTTGGAAAACTTCATCTCTCCTGAAAAACCAAGAGGCACTTTCCTTTTTAAAAATGTATTTCGCTTTTTGCCCTTACTGCTAGAAAGCCGTGATTATATTTGATGGGCAATCATTTGCTTCTTTCTGCCCTTCTTAGCCTTAGTTCCTATTTCTCTTTTCTAGTAACTTTATTATATGTTCTGCCTCTAAGGTACCCTAAGTTTGTTTAGACTGGAAAAAAGTTACATAAGAACAAACAACATTTCAAGGATAGAAAGAAAAATGCAGAAAGTCGGATTAAAAACCATTTGCTACTATTTTTCTAAAGAATATATCAGTAAAACACCACCATACATGTTTCACCGATTAAATGTCTTTCAGCTAAATCTGGCTACATTTAAAAAATATAAAATGTTTATTTTCTTTAAAAATATTTTAAATGGTTATTTTTGTAATTGCCCATAATTATTTTCTACTTCTAGCTGTACTGACAAAAAGTGTTAATGAGAAAAGGTTGGATCACAAAAAGACCAGAAATATCCACAAATATTTTGTTTTTAAAGATTAAACTCTTGGGGCTGGCCCCATGGCCGAGTGGTGAAGTTCACCCGCTTTGCTTTGATGGCCGAGGGTTTCGCTGGTTCAAATCCTGGGTGCGGACATGGCACCACTCATCAAGCCGTGATGAGGCGGCGTCCCACATGCCACAACTAGAAGGACCCACAACTGAAAATACACAACTATGTACTGGGGGGCTTTGAGAGAAAAAGGAAAAATAAAATCTTAAAAAAAAAAAAAGATTAAACTCTTTAATTTTTTCAGGATTAATGGCAAAGTTTTAGTTTTCACAGTACATATAAATAATGTAGGGGTCGGCCTGGTGGCGCAGAGGTTAAGTGTGCATGTTCCGCTTTGGTAGCCTGGGTTGGCCAGTTTGGATCCCAGGTGCAGACATGGCATCGCTTGGCACGCCATGCTGTGGTAGGCGTCCCACATATAAAGTAGAGAAAGATGGGCAAGGATGTTAGCTCAGGGGTAGTCTTGCTCAGCAAAAAGAGGAGGATTGGCAGCAGATGTTAGCTCCGGGCTAATCTTCCTCAGAAAACAAAAATAAAAATCTAAAAACTACAACTATTAAAAATCCCCCTCCCAGGCACAAGCTAAAGTCTGTAAACTGCAGCAAAAACCTCAATTACTCACACAAAAAGGAAAACATCAAATTTTCAGCACCTCTGCTAAGAGAGGTTTGACTAATGAAAGAATTTCCTGAATTTTAAGAAACTTGATAATACTCATGGCTGTGTTGACACTGGGAATCAAAATGTTAGCAGAAAGAAAACTATAATCACCAGGAGTAAAGTGATCACGGAAGAATATCTCAGCATAATTTGCATATTTTGGAAAAAGGGTTAAATCTGTAAAAAAAAAATCTGTTGTGACCTCTCAGTCAAAAGAAAATTTAGAATGATCATTGATGACATAGTGTTTTCATGAAAGGCATCATAAATTATTGTGTCACTTGATCAAATAAATATACTATTAGATATTGTTTTCATGAAAGCCATCATAAATGATTCTATCACTTGATCAAATATACTATCAGATACAAATTGGGAAAAAAGACTGAGCATTACTGGATGTCTGGAAGGGTCTAATTAATGACCCCTTTCTGGTGAGCTCATTGAATAAGGACAGCAATGCCCTAAGAGCATGACCAGCTCACCATTTCAACAGAAACCCCCACTAACCAGATGAAATAACACGGCAAGCAGAAGAGCCGCTCTGACCGAGCGGAGGAGTGAAGGGGCAGACAGAGAAAAGGACAGAAACTTCCTTCCCAGGACTAGTGAGAGGACAGCATTAAAGACACACTTGAGAACTGCGAGGGGGGAAGAACGCTTAATCCCCTAACCGTCACCACTATTCATCTCAAAGTCTTTATATACACTTACATTTTTCTTAATCCTTTACCAATATTTAAAATTACCTTTTTTCATTAGGAGCTCCTTCAACAGAATTTTGAGCTGTATAAATATAGCTCCATATTTAACTTTAGAAGAGTTGCAGGTCCTGTTCTGCCATGTCTGTCTGTCTTTTTTGTTTTTTTTTGCTGAGGAAGATTCACCCTGAGCTAACATCTGTGACAGTCTTCTTCTAATTCCTATGTGGGTCGCCACCAGATCATGGCTAATGAGTGGTGTAGGTCCACACCTGGGACCTGAACCTGGGCCACCAAAGCAGAGCATGCCGAACTTAACCACTATGCCATGAGGTCAGCCCTTGTCATGACTTTCTTGACAATCCTATTGAAACAGTCCTCATCCCTAAATTACTCCATCACATTACTTTGCTCTATCTTCTTCACAGAAATGAATAAATGAAAAATAAATGAAAGAATGCCATAAGTTGGACCATTCTTCCTACACTTGCTCAAATCTCAGTAAATGATAAGATTGAGATGACAAATAACATAGCAACTGTGGTACCACTTGCCCATCCCATGACAGCGGACACTACACTCATCATACTCCTTGTCACCAAGTCCAAGGGGGACCTCAGAATCCTGACCAATACAGTTCCAGGCAGCTGCTCCTGGGCAAGCCGAAACCTACCTGAAGGCTAGGCCAGACTCAGATGTTTTAGCAATGTACTTGAATGTGCCGTTTCTTCCCATTCATACTACTCTAACAAACTCCATAGGCATTGAGATTGTATCTCCGGGTTAGTATTTTGGTTTCATCTTCAGCAGAGACTAAGACTCTGGATACCCAATCCTGGAGGACATGCTAAGGGAATTTGAGGTCTTTGCAAAGTCATCTTGGATTTTAACAGCCTCAGGAGGAGGTGCTGCACTCACCATAGACCTTCTAGAATACAGTTTCCAGTCAAATTAAATCAAGGCAAAAACAAGGTATCTTTGTATGCTTCAAGGAAGCATAATAGAGAATAGAGGAAATAATCTAACCTCAAAGTACTTTCCTGGATCGAGGGCAGAAGACATAACTTCACTTAAGAAGATTTTGAAACTAAATATTGTCCTAAAGATCTCCCAACAAGAGGGTATAATTTGAACCCTGTAAAGTTTTTTCCTTTTCCCATAATTTCCAAAGACTCTATTCTCTGCCTGTTCTTCAGCAGTAAACAACCCCCTTCCCTGAACTATTCAGACCCCCTGTTTCAATCCCAGCCTGCTCATTAATTTCACTTCAAAAGAGTATCATTACACTCCCGAGTGTGCACAAACTGAGTAAGTAAAGGTACATTTATATGAATCTACCACCCCTTTTCCATTATAACTGCCATGGAATAAGCCATGTATTCTTAAACTATAAGAACAAAAGATTACTTCTAATTTCATAAATTTTCATGTGTCATAAAATATTCTCTTCTTTTAATTTCTTTCAACTATTCTTAGCTGTGAGCCACACAAAAACAGGCAGTGGTGTGGATGTGGCCCATGGGCCACAGTTTGCTGACCCTGATTTAGATTAAAAAAACCTATACTGATTAAGTTATATTTTACATAAAATCCCATCGCCGTGTGACTTGGGCCTCTTTTTCTCTTATTTTAATTTAAAATATAATATATTTCACTCATGTATTTCTCTGTTCATTATAAGTATTTCTTTGTGTCTCACTTTGGTCAAATGATTAATTATTCATATAATATGGGGGTTATTTACCTAAATATCTGAAAGTTCACATATTATTATACTTTCATAGGCAATTTGTCCAGAATGTCTGGGTATTCTAACTTCCCTAATATGTTCCAGAGTAATAGGATCTATTTCCTACATCTTCAATATCTTAGGTATATAAGCGATTTATTGAGAGGAGAAAAACAAAGAGTCAACAGAATGGCTCAAAAATACTTAAGGGTGGATAAGATGAACAGTTTTATTGATGCCTTTTCCCAAACCTTTTGTCTCTAAAGGGAATGAGCAAGGCAAACCTCTGTGTAGAAGTAAAGATTATGTAACGGCGACTTACTGAGAAAACAGAAACAAATACGAACCAGCAGGAGAAAAGTATTTGTTGAATGCTAAATAAGAACATTTTCCTCTTAGAGAAATGAGCCCAAGTATAGAATTTCCAAGGAGAGGGTATGAATAGTTACTTTGGTTGCGTCTCCTTGCTAACTAGCTCTCTGTCCTCTGCTGGTTAACGGATAAGAACATCACTCAAATTTCCGCAAGTAAGATAGAGGGTACCAGGTACTGTACCAGCATCTGGTTAAAAAAGAGCTGAATCTACAGTATTTTTGTTACATTGTCTAAGCTTGTCAGCAATACTACCAACCACTGGTCTAGGATTCTACTGGCAGAACCAAAAAGGGTACTGTCGGAATTACGCAGGTAATTTGGGTAAGAAAAGTACGGACTATCTGGAGTTTCTTCCCTCAGTCTCCAGAAGACAGCGTGTGCCTCTGAACTACCATTCCTCAGAACGACGGTGGACCTTTTCACTGCACTACATTAGGAATTAACAAAAGCAGCAGCATAAAATACGCACAAAATTTAAGATGGAACAAACTACTGAGAACACAAAGCAAATTTTCTGTTGTCTACCAACTAAAGAAATTCATGGGTCCTACTTTCATTTTTATGGCTAAAAACCAAATGAAAATTAAATGCCTTATAAGCCTATTTTCTACATAATATGTGATCGTTTGCAAAGTAAACTAATCCATGTTCAGGCTTACTGGTAAAAACATAGGGTTGCAAACTTGTGAAATTCATTTAAATGATATATAGTATGATTTTTGAATAATAAGAAAGAAAAATCAATGTTTCATCACCTTATTAGGATCACATGGGAACACTGCGGCCTTAATTTATAACTCAAAAATGAATTTTTCTTAAAAAAAAAAAGAGCAGACAATTCAGACTTCAGCATTACTATTGTATGCTGTTTCACTAAGCCTTTGGCAGTATCTTTGCTTTATAGAAAGAGAATAAAACCATGTGCCATCTGAGCAAGAAGAGAATCTTCACTCTCTGTCATGGCGACACAGAAGACGTACTTGAGAAGGTATGCCTTACTGCCACCTGGGTGTAATATGGCAGTTGGTCCATTCAATACCCAGTCTCTTACTTTGCAAATAGCCAGGACCTCAAGAACCATGCAGAAACAATGTCATGTGCTAGCCTTTAAAAAGGAGAAAAAGAACAAGAAAAAAGGATCCTCTATGTTAAATAAAGCCATAAGCATTTACTCTGAGGAAGAAACCAATAAAAATTTGAAAATGAAAAATTCTTAAAATAAAGCTTGACCCTACACGTTCATACCTGGAAAAGGTTTGTAGAGTTCTAAATCCATCAGGAAAGAGCAGGGAAGATTAGGGTCAACTTATTTCACTCCAATTCAAATGTTTATACTTACATCTTGTCTTGGCCAGCACCAACTCTGAGCGTCAATCTGGGGATAACTGGACTTGGGGCTGGAACAACTGGCTCCACTTTTATCTGTTGAAGTTAGGACATTAGAGTTAAACACTTTTTTTTTCAACAAAGGTCCTCCCACCTCTTTTCCTACTTCCTCATCTCCACAAACTTGATAAACGAGTTTCGGCCTCAAATGTTGCTAAAATGCTAGACCCAAAGATAATCTGGGCTATTCTGTGTTGTTTCTCAACAACTGAAGGCTACCTGGCAACAGGAGAAATTTTATAAAATTTAATCACTTTATGTAAATATGGGAATTATTTCTTTCTTAGTTTTGGTTAATTTCTTGGATTTTATTGTTAGAATTTTTTTTTTTTAACAAAAATTATCTAGATCATTTGGTGGAACATTTAAGTAATTACCCGACTTAATATAAACAGAAAAAGATGCAATGATATCTTCTCTCTAAGATAAAATGCATCTACTTATTCGATTGGAAAAACATTAAACTCATCTTAAGTTAGCACTGTCATATAAAACAACTGAAACACCAAGTGTAACTACAACGTTAAACTGTTCCATCTTTTGGCTAGTAGTAAAAAGATCTAAAATACCGTAAAAGAAAAAATATATATACATTTTTAGAAAGGATTTATGGTGAAGGCAATGACTGCTAAACAAGTTGAAGATCTCACAAATATTTGAGCTAATAGTTAGAAACGGCATACACAAACTATGATGTTAAAGGGGTTCTTCACAACCTTTGGGTTGGAGGCGCTATGGTGTAATAAGTATTTTGAATGAATAAACTGAACACAAGCTCTGCAGTTCAAATTATGGGCTATATCAGAGTTTTCAACAGGGGTTTTACTGGCCTTTTTGGTGGGACAATTCTTTGTTGAATGGGACTGTCCCAGGCATTGCCAGATGTTTAACTTCCCTAGTCTTGGGGCACTACTATATGCCAACAGTACACTGCTGGTCACTGTGACAACTAGCTGCAAACCACTGATTTACATATTTCAAGCTCAAGAGTTAAATCAGAACGGTGTGGTGGTTCTAAAGGGGAATGAATATTTAACATTATGTTCGATATACTATATCATATAATTAATATATTGCACAGTGATCAAATCTTCTATTTTTTCATGTTTTCACCTGTCCCCTTCTAGAATTTTTTTTTAATCCACTGTAACATCAAGATCTACAACCTTGACCATTCTCTTTAACAGCCTGGAGCGTAGGAGATACTCAACAAATATTCGTTGGATTAACTTCTCTTGCAAGCACCTTTGACTCCCAGTTATTTCACTATTTGTCCAGGACCAATTTAAAATCATCCTTCAGAGCACTGAGAAATTCCAGAGAAAACTTTAAAAATCATGCAAGCTTCTGCCATCACAAACTCCAACGTCATCTCTGCCTTCAGTACTATTTATTTGGATAACCAGCTAAACTAGATAAGGGCAGAGACCACATCTGTTTTGCTTATTGCTATTTCCCAGTGCCTAACATGGGGTCTGACAAATAATAAGTGCCTAAGATTTACTGATTGAAAGAATTAATCGGAAGCTATGATTTCAAAGCTTTACCTCTTTCAAGAACCATCCCATGATTTCCTTTCCTCCTTTGCCCTTCAAACTCCACAGGAAAAAATACTGAGGCCACTAGTCAGGAGAACTCCAAGTCCCCATAAACTTACAAACTTCTCTGCCTCTACAACTATACTAGGGCCCACCTCCTCCAGTCTTCTAAAGAACCTTTCTCCTTATTTATAGCATCATGAAACATCTTCATTACATTAATTATTTTCAGCTAACTTTTCAATGTGCTCAAATCTATCTTTAAAAAAAATATTACCTCCTCTTCAACCTCTAGCTGACAACCTCTCACAGTTTTCAGTCTTCCACTGTCTCTTCTTCATTGTCTCTACTTTCTCACTCACCATTCATTCCTCAACCCACTCCAATCTTCTGCCCCAACTGTGCCACTCTAAAACCACTCTTTCCAGACGCTATTTCCTAATGTCCCAGTATGTTTTTCCATTATAGGTCTTATCATGCTCCTTTCTTCTCCTTTCAAAAGTCCTCTACTTTGCTTGACCTTACTTGGTCCTCTCCTCTTGTCATTCCACAGTGACATACATCATGTCTTCAAAATCTCCCTCTCTGGACTAGCACTGATGGAATTTAGGGCCAAAATATAATATTGCCTACTGAACATTTTCAACTAAACATCCTGTAAGTATTTCATCTCATCACATTTAAACTGTAACTAGTCTCCCTGTTGGCAAATGTCTCCTTCACTCGCCCGGATCTTTGAACAGCACAGTGCAGTGGTTTTCCTCAAGGTCCTAGGAGATCCAGAGTCACTGAGGTGGGGTCAGAGCAAGACCCACGGAGAACTAACTAGGGTTTGTGTTCACTTTCTCCTTGTCTTGAACAAAAAGTTCCATATCTAACCAAATCTGAAAACCAATGGTCCAACCTATTTTGTAAACTATTAAGATTTTTATATTTTTATCTTTCCGTGTTATCTGTGGGAGAATAAACAAATATATCCAAAACAAACATTTTAAACCACTTCCTATTTGCCAGGCATTGTGCTTGGTTATTTTTGAGATGTTCTCATTTAGGTTTTTAAACATGCAGGGTAGATATTATGATTTCCATCTTACAGTGAAACTGATCTATCTGAAGCAAAAATTTCCCCTTTCTTTTCCATTTCCTTTTCCTTTTTCTGTTCTAAGGTCACACAAATAGCAAAACTGGGATTAAACTCAGTTTTTTTGATTTAGAGAATGAAAAATTATATAAAGTTCCTCTATTTCTAAAAACTTTTAGGGTCACATACTCCTAAGTGATGAGGTATTGGGAGTAATATTCCACATTCCTTCAACCCACAATACTATTATTTAAGCACCTAACCCTTTGTTGAGTTTTAGTTAAAAATACAGCTGTTTGCTCTACCTTAAAAAAAAAAATCTTCTTTACTACGATTATGCTTCACATTGTATGTTTGGTCCCTTTCTATTACCACACTATACAATAATTATAAGTCACACATTTATTGCACTTCACAAAGTGTGTCCCATATACATGACCCAATTTGATCTTCACAACTCTATAAAACAGGTGTGGAAGGTACTATTATCCCCAAGTACTGAGGCCTAGAAAGCTTAAGTGGTTTGCCCAGAATTACAATGTTAGTAAGTAAATGATCTAAATCCAGGTGTCCTGACACCAAATTCATCCCCTGCCCTACCATACTGCTCCTTGACTCCTTGCCACACGTTTTGAGTCTTTTTTTCTGGGTATGTTGATGTCTTACATGGAGCTATGCATTTTCTTTGTCAATGTCTTTTACGATGAATGACATATACTTGTGAGATGGCTAGAGGTGGTTGTAAAATACATTTTCTCTATGGAAGGCTAACCAGAAAATGTGGAAATTGAGATTAACTTTGGCCTCACCTCCATTCAACTAAACTGGCTAGGTTTGTGATGCTGTCTTAAATGGCTTGGCAGGGCAAAAGAATCAAGACACAATTTATTTATGACCTACTACTAAAAAAAAGTCAAATGATACAGTATGTAAAACAGAACCAACAAAAATGAAGATATCTTTTATAAGTCAGATTAAAAATGATATAAACGTGCCTTGAGACAATAGATATTTAATAAACTTGTCCAATTAATGAACGATTCAGAAGTCGTTACCTCCGCTCAAAGTTTTACCTATAACTAGGGTGACCACATCATCCAAACAGAGACACCTTTGAGAGGGAAAGTGAAAGCTATTAATTACACCACAAAACAGGCGTAACCTGAGATTGTCCCGCGCAAACCAGGAAATATGGTAACCGGACCTGAATATATTTACATACCTTAATTTCCTTCTTAAAGAGGCTAAATCAGATTTAACCTAAAGATAAAATCCAAGCAAGTGTAGAAACAGACTAATAAGGATGTTAATAACATAGATACAGAAAGCACAATTTCTAAATAAAAATTTCTCATCAGACTTCTGTTTACATTAACTCTATTCAAATGCCTACTAAAATAAAAACAAGGACATTTCCTACAATCACAACATAATTTCTCATGTGTCCATCCCAGAAATCAACAAACTAAATGACAATTATTTCAATTACTTAAACAATACAACTAATGCCATCTTTTAATGGCATGAAGCCAAAATCTGGGAAGATGTGAGCTGTTAAGGGGTTAAAATAAAAGAACAGCACTTAGCGTGATGCTGAGAATTGGGACGCGTAGAGAGCATTTACAGTGGATTACTAAGCTTCCCAAGTCACCAAAGAGGCAAAGTCCAGTAATATAAGACTCCTTTGTAGCTAACTAAAAATACATTGTCAGTGGATTTGTCCAGTTTTATGTATAAGCAATACGTCTTTCACCTGAACTAATACTAGTAGTCACATAAGCCCCTTATTGCCATGTGCTGCATTTTTTTTGCTAATCTTCAAGGATTTAGCTTCTTTGCCACATACCTCAGGGCACCAACTGATAAAGCTCTAACTCTCCATTTTTCCAGGACACCAGCAGTGCGGCCTTGCAAAAAATGAAAATCGCTCAAGAGATTTAAAGGGGAAATTTATTTTTAAAATCCTGACTTGAAGCAAAGAGGTGGATTTTTAAAAAGCTTATCTATAAAGAATCAGTTTAAATTTAAATTCTATCTTGGAACTCTTTCATGCATTCCAGCTTTAAAGTTTATCTTCTGACAGGGACTTTCTGCAAAGGTAATGGGCAGCTTTGTCAATATAATCTGGCCAAGTTTTTATTTTTCTATTTTTTTAATGTTAAACTTCTTTGATTAAAAAAAATCCCCCAAATATGTGTGCTAGATAGGGTAGCAGAAAGTTCAGCAAGCGCTAGTTCAGATTCCCATCTATGTTAATATGTCAGAAAAATACCCAGAAATAGTACTGATGAAAAGCCCATTTTGATAACCTAACATTTTGGATGCTGAATTACGATGACTGGTAACCATCTTGTCGTCTTTCTTGGCAATTAAGGCCTTTACGTTATTTCCATTTAGAAAAATAGTTTAACTAAACACTGAAAAATTATTTAAATATTAAAGACAGTCAGAAGAAGATCTATGGTTGTGGACAATATAAGTGGAACGCAGCCAGGACAACTGAAACAGAACTCACGCTTTCATCAAGCGCTCAGAGTCTACCATATGAAGACTAGGAGATGGCCTCTGGTCAACTTCTATAGATCCAAACATACTCATTTAAACATTAAGCTACTGGTTTCCTCTTGGAACAGACAGTCATAAGAAACAGGAAGGGAGTATGTCTCCCTTTTTACTGGGCTATTTTATTTATTGAAAACCCTTCATTTCACTAGTTAGTTACGAGTGCTGATGAGAAAGACTGGAAAATGAGAGTGCATTACTTTAGAGAGAGGTGAAAACAATGACAACCTTTTGTTAAAGGGACAAACCAGTAAGACTATTTATCCTTCTCTAAAGAACAAACTGTTTAAGTTCAATGAAAGATCATTTGGGGGCAAACAGCTAAGGGATTTGGGGATAGATTAAAGAAACATTCACATTAAAGTCATTAAAGCTGTGAGGACGTCCACCGCCTGTTCTTTAAAATACGGCGGTTGAACAGCAGCTCTCTAAGGTCTTTTCAGGGACTAAAATTTTCTAAAATCATGATGTCACCTCACTCCAGAGTGTGAAAGCATGCGTATGCCTCTCATCAGCCTCCATCTGAGGGGACAGGCCCGTGAAGGAGGTGTTAGGTAAGAAAGAACCCAGCCCTTGCTGACGGACCTAGGTCAAGTCACAGCTCTTCCACTTCCAGGAGCAACAGCACCAAGCCCTCAGAGTTGCTGGGAGGATGATTAATCAAATTCTGGCCAGGTCTGGCACTCATATGCACTCAATAAGTGGCAGTTGCTAATATCATTTACTGTGTGGCTTAGTACATTCAATAGCCAATGTTAGCTCAAAATAAAATTAATCAATCAATAGGATGAAAATTTGGGGAATCCTTTAGAGATTTTGGAGCATTCCATTATAAGCAAATCTCAATTATCTGTGGGCTGATTAACATTATTGGTTAGTTGTAAGAAAATTCTGGATTGTCAGTTAAATGACACAAACTAGTCTTTACTTTGTGCTTTCTATGAGAGGGCAAAGAGAAGGCCTTTTAAGCCAAAATATTCTTAGAGAAGGTATGAAACCATTGTTTTTAAGCAGAGGTAAACCATACTTTATGGTGATGCTGTCTCTTCCAGGTACTGAATGGCAAGGAGAGAGAGGGAAGGAAGCAGGAGGTTAGGAGAGGTGGAGAGGTTAGGAGAGATGAATAACTAGTAAGTGAGGGAGCTGGAATTCAGATCCAAGTCAGTCTGACGCCACAGTCCACGTTCTTTGTGGGCCTGCTCTGGGCCTATCTATCTACAGATTGTGATGTCACCATTTTTGGGGTAAAACTCTACTGTAACATTTCAGATCATTCAAATAAGAGCATAAAAACTATTTCCAGGGGCCGGCTCTGCAGCCAAGTGGTTAAGTTCATGCACTCTGCTTCGGTGGCCCAGGGTTTCACAGGTTCAGATCCTGGGCATGTACCTAGCACCACTCATCAAGCCAAGCTGAGGCGGTGTCCCACACAGCACAACCAGAAGGACCTAGATCTACAATATACAAATTTGTACTGTGGGGCTTTGGGGAGAAGAAGAAAAAAGAAAAAAGAAAAAGAAGATTGGCAACAGATGTTAGATCAGGTGACAATCTTTAAAAAAAAAACTATTTCCAAGTTTGACAGATGGATTTTGGCTTATCTTCTATATAAGGTTATATGTACAACTGTTCAATTCCACTAACATAAATAAGGAGATGCTTTCTTCTTTAGTTTTTCACAGCAGTCCTCCTTCCAAAAAACACTTAAAATATCAAGAGTAAATTTTAATAAAGTAGTCCTGTAACATTCATCTAAACCCCACAGATTCATGGTTAACAAATTAGGTCATGCAGTACATACACCAACACAAATACAAACAAAAATGTTAAACTACTCTGAAATGTACTGTTAGGCCTATCGCTGCTAAAGCTATTATAGTTATGTTTGCCGCTCCTGAACATAATCGCTCTTAATGTGTTTTCCACAAAAAACTAGTTTGTTTCTATTTTAAAGGGGTGAAAGACTAGACTCTTAGCGCTGACTAATGCGGATCATTGCCCATAAGGGGGACTGAAAGACTGTGCATAAACCACCATACTTGCATTATTACCACGACATGAAAAACAATCCTTCCTTCTGAGGGTGCATCACTGAGCCAGGCACCTTGCATACATTAGTTCACTTAATCCATTTCTAATTTAATGCAGGAAAATATAGTGGTTAAGAACATCAACTATGGCATCTCACAGCCTGGGCTGAAATTGTGACTCTTGTTCAATCACTCAGTAGGTATGTGATCTTGGGCAAGCGTATTAATTTCTCTAAACCTGTTTCTCATCTTACAGTAATAATTATAATATGTACCTTATAGAGTCGTGGTAAAGAATTAAACTGATATATAGTGTTTAGCATATAGTAGTTACTCCAAAAATGTTAACTATTACTGTTTTGCTGTTTTAAAAGTGTTATTATCATATCCCTACTTTAAAGATGAAGCACCAAAGGATTAAAGAAACTAAACAACTTGTCTTAGACCTTACCACAGATCTGCTGGATTCCAAAGCCCAAGGCTCCTTCCACCTACCATGCAGATCCCCATTTAATTAACGGTATCTTTATTGGTTCTTGTACAGATAAATGTGGGTGTTGCTGGTAAAAGCCTCGTAGGCAGGTAAAATAAAATGGGGAGACGTTTTTCTTTTATTAAAACAACGCCCTTGCTTGCTTATCTGGGTCAATGTCCACTTGCTCCTGTGACTTGGTCAGGATAAGAAGGAAGAATGAGATGGTGGCCCTCGTTCTTTTGACAAAAGACATTTTCTTGGGGCAGCTTAGATATGCCTGAGTTTGATTTACCCTTGCTGCCTTTCTTCTGTGGACATGTAAAAGAATTCTTAGATCATATGTAATCCAACTTGAGGTGTACTTGCATTTACTCATATGATTTAATACTTGGTGGGGATGAAGTGGGGTTGAAAAAGAAGTCAATGTTTAAGTTAATATCTCAATTTCCACTCTTTGTCAATGGCGTTTCCATGGGTTGCACTAGTTTTTATCCTTTCCTAGCTGCATAAAGGGCTAAAATTTAAAAGAAGGTCAAGGAAGCAGAAATTATTTTTTAACACTGTACCCATAGCTGACTCAACCTGTCACACATAAGTTGGCTAGTATGGTCCAATGAACTATCCAGGTTTCTACATTTTATGGGTTAATTCAAAATGGAACAATAACACTCACCACCTCCATAAGCAGCATCTCCATTTACTGAGCATTTACTTATGTGTCAGACACAGTACTAAATGTCTCAGCTGCTATCTCATTTAATCCTCACAAAAGTAACTCGCCCACTTTCACATAGCTAAAAAAGTCAGGATTTGAACTCAGGTTTAACTTTAGAGACAATACTGTTCATTATTTTTTTTTTGGTGAGGAAGATTGGCCCTGAGCTAACAGCTGTTGCCAATCTTCTTCTTTATGCTTGAGGAAGATTGTCACTGAGCTAATGTCTGTGCCAATCTTCCTCTATTTTATGTGGGATGCTGGCACAGCATGGCTCGATGAGCAGCACTAGATCCGTGCCTGGGATATGAACCTGCAGACAGCAGGCCGCCCAAGGGGAGCACATGAATTTAACCACTATGCCACCAGACCAGCCCGTTTATTATTTTTAAAGACTTTATAAGATAGCTGACTTTTATAAATGTTTATCTTTTGTCATTTATCTGGCTCATAACCCATCAAAACTGATACAAAAACTTCTTTTCTGTAGGCACAATCTGTGCAACTTGTAGCTGAGCCTTTTCCTCCAACCAAGGTAGTCTGAGGGACTTCTCTTCCCCAAAGTCAGGTAGATATGGAGGAAAGGCATGGACTGCTGATACAAATCTAATCTGATGGGCTTTATCCAAATTCATAATGGCTGTTGAAACAACACCAGTGACCTTCCACAGTTAAGAAGGTGATGAAAGCAACAGGACTCTGATGTGCTGAGGGCTCCGCTGCCAAGTGATGAGGTACACGATGGATAAGTGACTAACTGCTGCCAGGCAGGTCTCCAGCAGTACACATTCCAAACGCGAAGTGTGTCTGTGTGGACATGACTCTGTTGGGTATGTGACCTCGATCTTGGACAAGTCACTCTCTCAGGCTCAGTTTCTCATCCATAAATGGTGATAACAATACCTACTGGACCTATGTCACAGGTGTGTTAGGAGGAGAAAACAAGGTATGTGCAAGTGCCAGGTACCACATAAAAATCACATAATGATAAAATGTTTTTAAATGGAAATAAGAGTTGGATTTCTGTGTCTTCTTAATTTGCTGATGTTCAGTTATTAATATCAGAATTTTCATTCTACTTCTTTATATTTTAGAACAGCCAAGGGGACAGAGAAAGAATAAAGTTAGGCAGAAAAATGTGAGCATTGTCAACACTGCTTGTCAGTTAAATTAACTTTTCTACGTACGTTTGAAATTAAAAATATTGCAAAAGTATTGGTAACAAGCTGCTGTAGGTCAGAGGCATCATAGTTTACTATGTGCAAAAATTACGGGGTAGTATTTTGTAGCCAGCCTCAAAGAGGACTGCTCCTGGAGGGCAGAGCAAGGAGTGCTGAGGATCTGTATGTATAGCACCCTGAATACTTTGACACTTTTTAAGAAAGTTTAAAAGAAATTTTCACATCAACCAGTCAACCACCGTAACCCAAAGAACCATGGACTGAAGAGCAAAGCCATTAAAGCAGAGGTCACGTCCTGTGCCCAAAGGATTGAGGGCCCTGTTTCTACAAAACTGCGGGCTATCTGTCAGTTTCTTTGGCTGAACTGATGGCATGCTAATTTGCTTACGTCGTAAAATACTTGGAATGATTTTCTGCCCACCAACAAGGCTGCCAGATCAGCCTAGATACTCAGAAACATGTCCTATCTTATTAAAGCAGAAAACACAAGGGTAAGAGACGCTACAGAAAGTAGTAGACAGCCATAACCCTAAACACTTGCAAAATGGTTCACCAGAAAGAAAACCGAGTCAGTACGGAAGGACTCCACGGGGCTGGCCATCCTCTTAAAGGCACGCCATGCTCTTGCATGCTCTTAGAAAAATGGATGTTGCCCTTTTTTGCTATCTAATATTGGCTACAAAATAGTGTGTAGTAGACTTGATAATTACAAAAATCTTATTCACAGTTTAAGATTACAGATTTTTTTAAACTGCCAGAGATTAATATGGTTAATAGAGAGCTTAGGGTCTGTGATTAGATTCCTCTTAGCCTATGAATTTTTAACATTTTCCACTGTAGAGGGGGCTTGATTATAGGTTTATGGGTTTTAGAATTAAAATTAAATTTTGTAACCACATTACAAACATATTTCCCATTAAGTTATGGGTGATTTACATCCAAAATACAGATAGAATTGCTGGCTTTGTTTACCTGTATTTTTCAATAGGACTTTGTTCAGATAGTGCCGAAAAGGATAAACTCTTACTTTTTCATGCTTGTGTTTCTCCTTTTCTTTCTCTCTCTTCTCTCTCTCTCTTTTCTCCTTCTCCCTTTCCTTCTCTTTCTTCTCCTTTTCCTTCTCTTTCTCTTTCTTTTTCTTCTTCTCCTTTTTGTCCTTTTTCCTCTCTTTCTCCTTCGGTTTGTCTTTCTCTTCAAACAGTTTTTCGGGGAGCATGGGTGACAGAGAGGGCAGCATGGCAGGCATCCTCACGGCCGCGGCGGGGCTAAACAAGGGCAGCGCCATGTCCTTTGGCGGCAACACCAGTGGGGCTGGTGCCACCTTCATCTTCTCTTCTCGACCTTTATCTTTAACTTTGTCTTTGTCTCTCTTATCTTTATCTTTTTTGCCCTTTTCTCTATCTTTCTTCTTGTCCTTATGCTTCTCTTTCTCCTTTCTCACAATTCCATCTTTCAACCTTACTTTTGGATCAACATCTTCAAATTCTTTTATTTTAAATGTATAGGGATCTGACTCCTCATCTTTGAGAAACTCCTTCCACGGATGCTTGGTTTCCTTCTCTTTCTCCTTCTCTTTCACTTTATCCTTCTCTCTGTTTTTGTCCTTGCTTTTGTCTCTTTCCCTCTCCTTATCGCGCTGCTTCTCTTTCTTTTTCATTTTAGTCTTCAGTTCCTTTTTCAACTTCTTTTTGACTTCCACTGATGAAGGCAGTTTGGTTTTCTCCTCATACACCTTGTGCAGAGGCTCGGGAGTGGGAGGAGAAACTGAAGGAGAAGAGATATAAGGAAAGTTGGGAGGCATATTTGAAGGTGTTCCCAGTTTTGCTTTACGTACAACCTCATCAATGGAGGCATCCATGGTCCATGAATTATCAGAACTTGAAGTTCCGCCTGAATGAGGCAGCGGAGTGGAGCCTGACTTGGTGAAATTGTTTGCGGAAGTGGACGCTTTGGGAGTAGTACATTCTGAACCTGAAATTCTCTTAGGGCTGGTAAAAATGTCGCCTTCGGATTCTGATCCAGAAGAAAATTCGAAAGGATCTGGCTCTCGTTCAGCACAAGCTCGTGCGATCACAGCATCAATAGAGTCATCAATTGTTTTATCGGTCACGACAGCCTTTTTCGGCTGATTCTCATTGTTCAGCTTCCCAGCATCAGGGGGTGTTTGTATTTGTTTTACCTGAATGGCCTCTTTACTGATTTTTTCACTCACTGTAGCTAAAGGAGTCCTGTTTGGGGTTTCAGGTCTGACAGGTGCTTGGGGAACATGAGTCATAACCTTGGGGCTCTTGGGGCTTTTAGGGCTTTTAGAACGTCCAGGAGATTTCTTTTCTTTGGATATAGTTTTTGGTGACCGAATAGGACTTCCGACCATTGCTGGTGACTGAGTAGATTTAGGTGACTTAATCTTCTGTCCTGGAGAACTAGTTTTAGTCTTTGTTTTAGGTGTAAATGACTTTGTTTCTAATGGTTTTGCAGTTGGCATTTGCGATTTTGCAACCGGAGCTAACATTGGTGGCTCTGGCGACGGAGGTGCTAGGTCTGTATTGTCCTGTACATGCACTGGAGAAAGCATTGGTGGAATCTTTTGGGTATTGATTGAGCTGAGTGGTTCTCGAGCTTCCAATAATACTATGTCCAGGGTGTCCCCTTTGGTGCTTAATAGTCGTGGTCGCTTCATGGCAGGCATTTCTTCAGCTTCAGGACTATCCAATGGTCTCTTACCCAAGAAATTCTCATCATTAATAATTTCCTCCTCCTCCAGTTCATCGTCTTCCTCCAAGGGAACCTGCATGGCTTCTGCTGATGTACCGCCATCAGTGGGCACCTGCTCTTCTTCTTCTTCTGGTAAAAGAAGAAAAAAGAAGCGTTACTGGAATATAAAAAAAATCTGACAAATAAAACCAATACTTCAAACATGATTTCTAGGAAAGAAATGAAATTCTTGACAGTGTTTAGAAAGTAGAGCGGTAAGTGTTCACTGATCTTCCAAAGGTGCACCGTCCTTCTTTGAAGAGTAGCAATCAGTGACAGCACATAAATAAGCCGACTGTTCTCCTTTTAAGGGGTTTGGCCCCACTTTTAGGATCTGGAGTTGGCTAAGTTTTTCCCCTTTGTCTTCTGCTTCCTTAATTAATTCTTTTCCTAACCTGACTAAATACTGTCTTTCTCTTTCCCTTTTCCTCTTATGTACACGCACACACACACATCTCTCTAAAAATCAAGAGATGAGTTATTATGTGACTACTATCCTCAGAAATGACAGAAAGGCATACATTTTTTAGGACTTTTATAACAAATTCTAATTCTTGGAGTTTGGAAAATGCAAGCCTCGGACCCAGACATAATTCGCATACTACCTGTGTCTTCTATTTTGCTTGCTTGATGTCGGCCACTTTGAGAGGCGGTATGGTGCAATGGAACACCCGCCGGCTGTGGCATAAGAAAGATGGCGTTGCAGTTAGTGTTCTGGCACTACAGAGCAAAAGGCCTTAGGCAGTCTCTTAACCTCTCTGAGCCTGCTTCATGACCTTTCAAAAGGGGCTAATGTTACTTGCCCTGCCTACTTGACTGAGTTGCTGTAAGATCAGATTATTTCTTTCTACACATATTAACTAAGCATATACCATGCATAATGCACAATGATAAGGGCTGAAAGAGCTTCTGGCATAAATCACAACCTAAAAGAGCTTACAGTTCAGCAGGGGACACAGTGTAAGTGTCTGGCACATAGAAAGTGAGTAGGGTCTCAATAAAGACGAAGTGCTACAGCAGTTCCAAGGAGAAAGAGATGACCGCGATGCCAGCGATCTGGAGAAGACTCGCTGACGAAGCTGCATTTTGGCTATCTGGAGACGGGGAGTAGTAAAGTGCAGGGTGAAGGAGCAGATGACAAAAAGACGGAGATGGAACAACGGAAGTGTGGAAGAACCAGGGAATAATTTGCCTGGGAAGTAGGTGCAAGATGGGGAATAGTAGAAAGTAAGCTTACTCAGGGTGCATCCAGATCCTAGAAGGTTTTTTTTTTTTTTTAAAGATTTTATTTTTTCCTTTTTCTCCCCAAAGCCCCCCGGTACATAGTTGTATATTCTTTGTTGTGGGTCCTTCTAGTTGTGGCATGTGGGACGCCGCCTCAGCGTGGTCTGACGAGCAGTTCCATGTCCGCGCCCAGGATTCGAACCAACGAAACACTGGGCCGCCTGCAGCGGAGAGCGCGAACTTAACTGCTCGGCCACGGGGCCAGCCCCCCTAGAAGGTTTTTTTTAAAAAAATTTTATTGAGGTCATGTTGACTTTTAACATTGTGTAAATTTCAGGTGTACATTATTATATTTCAGTCTCTATATAGACTGCATTGTGTTCCATCAATACTCAGACTTTAGAAGTTTTGAATTCCAGAAAAACAAACATGATCTTTATTCAACTTAGTTTGGAATTACTGAAGACTTTTAGCCAAGAGAGAAAAATGACTGGGGTATATGTTAGCATAATTATTCTGGCAAAAACACATAGGATAAACAGCAGGTAATGATACTAATGAAGAGGTGACAAAGTAGGCGTTACGGAAATGACATAGGTAAGCGACAGTAAGGGTCTGAACTGGAACAGTGGTAACAAACAGGAAGCGGCAGAGGTAGACGATATTTTGAAGACAGAATGAGTAGAAATTGATAAATGGTTAGGTATAAGAGCAGAGGGAGGATTCAAACACAATTTCAAGGCTTTGAGCCTGGTGAGTGACAAATGAAGTCATTAACAGAAATAGGAAATAAAGAAACAGAGAAGGAAGATGATTATTTATTAGCTCAATCCCAAGACACAGAGTTTGAGGAATAGTTAGTGATGTGTGGCAGGGAGCTGAAAATATACTAAAATTCAGAAACCAGGACAGAGTCTGTGAGAGAGAGATCTTTGTGGAGATAAATGAAATCACAATAATGGATAATGTTAGCAAGGGAGAAATAAGGGGTAGTCAAGTTCAGATATTCTGAGGAAATCTACATATAAAGATAAGAGGAAGAAGATTTAAAGAAATACATGGGGGAATGAGGAGATGTCAAAGAGATCAAGGGACAACGAGTTTTCAAGAGGAGGACTAGTGAACAAGGTCAAATGCTTAAGAGGTCAAGGAGAACGAAGGCTCACGGCAGAAGTCACTCCATAAGAGCTTTACGGGGTGAACAGGGAACGAATGATGTAATGTATATGAAAGCACTGTGAAAACTAGAAAGGACAAGGCAAATTCGAGACACACTTCTTGCTACCATTACTTGAGAAGGACACCATCATCCATCCAGTTACCCAAGTCAGAAACCATTCCAGACTACTTCTTTCCCCTCTTCCTCCACATCTGAATTGTCCGTTTTCTTCTGTACCTCCTTTAACGTGCTTTCCCCAATGCTACTGTAGTTCAAATCCTCGGCGCCCCTTCTCTGTAGCACTGCAACAGCCTTCTAACTATTCTCTCTGCCTCCAGTCCCATCTACTTCACAACCATTTTTACCACTGCCCACAGTGATCTTCTGAAAACACAAATCTGAGTGTGTGACTCCCCATCTTAAAACCCTTTCGTTGGTCCCTGCAGCACTGGTTTGCAAAAGGTGCTCCCTGGAGCCTGAGGGTTTTGTGGAACCCCTTTTGAGGCACTGCACAGTAGAGACTGGGTCCCCTATTCTCTATTCAATGGAATAAACCTCTAAGTTTATCTGTTTTCCATGCTGAGCTTCCACAAAAACTATCAAAGATCACTACTGTAAAATCTAACCGTCTAACTTCCCCGGCATGACCTGCAGGGCGCTCCGTCATCGAGCTCAGTGATTAAGCTCACCTTCCCGTGAGCCCCCGAGCACTCCACCCATTCCAGCCTCGCAGACTTCTCTGTGGTTCCTCCAGCACACGGCGCTCCGTCTCCCTTCTGCACCTCGGCGTGTGCAACTAACTCCCGTGGCCTGCAGTCCTCGGCCCTCCTGACTCTTGGGTGACTAGCTCTTCTCAGACGCCAATCAAATGTTCTCTCTTCTGTGACGCTTTTTCTTAGCAGCTAGAAATGGCCATCCTCCCTCCGGCTCTACTGTATCCTGATTACATAAGCAACAAAGAAAGTCTAGAGTGTTTATTATCCGGCCCTTTACAGAGGTTTTCTGACTCCTGTCCTAGACCGACCCTATTCAGATAATTTGAACACTTCCTTCCATCCTCATGTTTATTAGAATGACAAGACAGACTTCAAATCTGCTCAACTGCTAACAGGCAAACATACGAAAAAATCAGAAAGAAGACAGCTTTAGGATATTCTCCAAGTGAATGAATGAAAAGGTTTGGAACACTGACTAGTGCTATATTTCTAAATTCCAAAGAACCTCCTCTTACCCCACAGGGGTTCATAAATCCTAATGATGCCAAAGCAGAGACAGGTTTAGCCTGGGCAGCATCACCAGCCTCCAGAACACGTTTTAGTGTGCCTTGTTCTTTTCACTCTGGAGGCTAATCTGGATCCAGATGAGCCGTGAGAGAGGGAGTCCCCGGGGCCCTAGGTGGACATACTGGGAGGGCAGAGGATTGCTCTAACGTAAGCAGTCCCCACAAAGGGGGCTCCCAGGACCAAAAGTAAGACAGTTACAGTTATAGCTAGAACAACTTGAAAATTTGGGTTTTCTATACAGTGTATTTAAGACTTATTATTTTGCTCGTGTGCAATTCTATCAAATTGGAACTGACAAGATGACTGCCAGACAGGCATTGGAACCGAAGGAAATACGTCAGGTTGGGTTATGAAAAACTGTACTACTTTCCTGCAAATCCTTTGGAAAACAGATACATTTGTTTGGAATTTGGAGCTCAAGCACCTCAGAAAAATATCAAAAAAATGAATGATAGTTGTTTATGTTTAAGTAAAAAATAAATCAACATAAAGCTTGATTCAAAGTGGGTCTCCACAAGATATAAGGGGGTTATTTGTTTTTGTTACTTTATTTTTATTGTTTATTTTCATTTTTTGTTTATTTCAAGTCCTGGCTGCTAACCTGTATGCATCTAGAAGCTTTACATTGTTTAGAGGAATATAAATGAATTATAAAACTAAACTACTAAAGGGGCTGGCCCCGTGGCCGAGTGGTTAAGTTCGCGCGCTCCGCTGCAGGCAGCCCAGTGTTTCGTTGGTTCGAATCCTGGGCGCGGACATGGCACTGCTCATCAGACCACGCTGAGGCGGCGTCCCACATGCCACAACTAGAAGAACCCAACGAAGAATATACAACTATGTACCGGGGGGCTTTGGGGAGAAAAAGGAAATAATAAAATCTTTAAAAAAAAAAAAAAAACTAAACTACTAAAAGTGCTGATTTTAGGAATATTTAAAATACAAATGTTTCTTGTTTTTATTAGTTTAATTTACAATTTTTTTTATGTTTAAAGATTTTATAAGAAAGCTTCAACTGCAGCATCAAAATTAATCAAAATGAAAAGAGAATTTTTCTGGAAGAGAAAGCCTTAAACTTCAATAAGAACAGGAAAAGTGTGAAGATATTTTCTGAATCAGAAATTACCTGATACACACCAGAGAATACAGCAATGCATATACAAGGCATAAAGCATAATAACGAATGAACACCTGTGAAGCCACCACCCAACTGCAGAAACAGAGCATCAGCAATATCACTGAACCCCCTTGGCTCCTTTCCGATAAGCCTCCGCTTTCTCCACTCCCATTGCCATCGCCCATCTTGATTTTTATACCTTCTATTCCCTTGTTTCCTGTAACGTTTTACCACATTTCTATGTAGTTGGCTTGTTTTTGAACTTTATATAAGTTGTATCACACTACAACGTTCTTTAGCTTTCTCACCCAACATGTGTTTCTGAGATTCGCCTGTGCTGATGCAGGCACCTGGAATTCATTGGTTTTCACTGCTGTAAAAATGTACCACGCATATGAATCCACTCTCCCGGTATGAAAGTTTCCCACTTGAGTGAATATATTTTATTTTTAAAACATTACAAAATTCAAATAAATGAATACAGTTGATTGAGCTTATGCTTGCTCAAACACAGACTTAATTGATGATTATGCAAAATGAGCTTCTGGTTTTTTATTACATGAATAACTTAATTCTGTGTTCTAAGAGTTTGGAATAAGATAAATATATGATGGCTATTGAATGGTTTATCCTTTACTACCACCCAAACTCCCACCTGAAGGTTAATTTCAGTTTGATAATAGATGAATGGCAATAAAGTATTCTTTGTGTCTATGTGTATAATAAGCATCATTTACCAATAACCTGTAAAATATCTTAAAAGTGTTTTAGCATTTTCCTATACTCATCCATGGAAACAGTTTTACTATAAAATAGCATATAATTTGGTTAACAGAAATTTAATATTACAAGATACTTGAGATCTTTTGATATATTATTACATAAATGCATAAAAATAGTAACAAAATCTTGGATCACAAGCTCTTTCTAATTTAACACAAATATAGACATAAGAAGAAAAGCTGTGTTCCAAAGTCAAAAGGGAAATGCTATATGATATGACAAGTATTTTAAAGATTTTAAAGATTTCCAGAGAACTAAAAACTCATTTTCTACTGTTTCAGTATTTTGAAAGTGGACGAAAGGAATCTCCTGTATCGACATGACAAACAAATATGGGGGGAAAAACTAGTTTAAGGAAGACTATTAGTTGTGAGATGTTAAACAAGTTTCTCAAGTTCTTAGTACTTTATTTCCTTGATCCAGAAGATGCAGGACATTAGTCATCACTGAACTTGTGAGTATAGTGAAAATTAATTGCTAATTAGAGTTCAATAAGTACTCAAATTACTAAGTAATAATACAGGTCAATAACAGAGATATACAGTGTAAAGTCAGCCTTGCAATCCTTTTTGAGAAGATTAAAAAATCAACTCCCCTCACTATAATCTCTCTAACACCATATAACAACAGCATCAGTCCAGAGTTAGCATCTACAGGTCAAGTGGGTATCACCTCAGCATCGGCCCTCATAACTCCATCCTGCAACGAGCCATCTAGAGCCGTGGGGAGACTCGTTAAGGAGAACAGACGTTTTAGTAAGGGAAGCTGGTTCTGGATAACTGTTAATGCTTATGCTGCTAAAGGTATAGTAAAGAATTATTTACAAAACCAATGTTTGCTTTTCTGCTTATGTCAAAATTTGGCTCAAGTTAACAGTGATAAGAGTTTTGATTTATCTTTTCTTTTGCCTGAGAATTTATTCAAAATTATGATATTTGTTATAAACTGATCATTAGCACTGCCATAAATTATGATATAACTACTGCGCTTCCAGGAGGAAAAAGAGGACACTAACAATGAGAAAAGCCATGAAGAACCACACTTAAACCAGGCGTAGGAGCCTCTATTTGCAAAAAAATGTTAACTTACTGGTAAAAAGATTCATGTCCACTATCAACAACCTTATTCTTCATATAAATTCACTAAAATGTGAATGTTATAATTCAATCTAAGGAAAAACCTGCCACATTAAGAGGTAACTTTTCATTCTGCCAAATGTGTTACATACACAGTATGCTTTCTCAGTTGTCAAAAAAGAGAAATGATGGAAAACAATGTGAATGACTCAGCACAAACTTATCACCACAGAAATACAATTCAGAACAGATGCTTCATTGGTAGGAGAATATCTTACCATAAGGGAAAGGAGGGAGACAGAGGTGATCTCTAAGGCATCTTCTCATTTAAACAATCAATGGTTCCAAGTCAGCAGTTGGTTGTAAAATTATTTTTTAAATTTTTTAACTTGAAATAATTTCAAACTTATACAAAAGTTGACAGAATATTACAAAGAACTCATGAATACCCTTCACCCATAGTCACCAAATTAACATTTTCCTTCAGTATGTGACTGTATGAACAATTGCCAAATTCTCTTTTAATTACATATAATAAATAAAATGGATCCAAGTTAACGTCCATCTTTTAAAGACTTCGCAAATGTTGATGGGCCAAGGTCAGGGTGGGGCAACGCTGCCAACTCCATTCCAATTCTCCTTCCTTAACGACACAAATAAATACTCCATACTCACTACATTCCCCAGAGGAGTAATGAGAAAAACATGCCTCTTTCCCAAACTTCTCCGACAAAAACAAAACAAGGCAATAAGGTCTGAACACACCAAAAGGATTTTTTAGGAGTTAATTCTAAGCTACTATAAATATTGACTTAGTACAAAATATCTTTTTAACTAGAATAGTAAATACCTTTAAAGAAACACTATAATCTAAAAAGCCCATGGACATTAGGGAAAAAAAAGGAAATTGTTTGCATGTGGCATGAAAGCTTTTTATCTCATTAACTACACAGATGCATGCCACTTTACAATTCAGTGGCATGATCTCAAACTAAGCAGAAAATATACTTGTGCTTCTAAACTGTAAATACAGGGACAATAAAACGCTATCTGCATATATTTCACCAGAAATTGAATGTATTTAAAAGTAGATGTCTTCTGAGTTTCCTTGGAGAGATACAAGCAGAAATTAATTTCCAGCAATGAGGACACAAATTTCCCTATTTTCCTATTAGTTTATGCATCCCACTGTTTTTATAAAGAGACCTCTTTTACTAACAAGTATGAAAGGATTCATTTAAAATACATATTTTTTCAAGAAACACCTTTCTCTTTGTCTGGATATTAGGTATATTTATTGTAACCAGTTCCTTGAAGTAATGTAACACTACTAATATTCATTCACTCCTCACTCATTCATTCATTCATCTATTAAGTGCCTTCTGAATACTACTGCGGCAAGCACTATGTTAGATCCTAGGAATATAAAGTTGAATAAGACATGATTTCCTATCCTTAAGAATCAACTACATTTTGTGGTCATCAGTTCAAGTGCTGTGGCAGGGACTGGCACAAGGTACATATGTAGCCACATCCACGGATATGAGGACAGAAGTCCCAATGTCGACTAGAAAGGGGGTTGGACTGAAACTACATCTGGGATCTGTACCAGTACCATGATTCAACCTAGCACAGCCCATTTACTTTCCCAAACCTAAGGATTCTCATCTGCAAAGTAAAAGTATTGACAACTGACCTCCCACTTCTAAGGGATGAAGATCTTTATTATTAGGGCCACCTCTACACATAGTTGACCAGGCATGTTGGACGATCTAAAGGGCAGGACAGAACTATTTCTGTCCCTAAATATCTCAGTGACCACATGCAACAGTGCTTGGCATTCTGACCACTTGATTTATGTCTTGGATAAAGGCAATATCTCTAAAATGCTGTGCCAAAATATTTTTAAGACTGTAAAGCCAGCAAATGAACAATTCTATCCTGCTTCTTGAGGTGAGGAGACTCTGAGAAAATGGAACATAAGTAAAATAATTTGATGGAACGCTGAGGATTAAAAGGGTTTGGAACACAGAAGCCTGGCAGGAGGGTAAGGCTGGGCGGGCTGCCACTGAGGGGAGGAGTCTGGGGCAGTTGGAAAATGACAGGCAGACACGGGATGCCTGGGAAAGAGACCAAGAGTAGCAATACAAGGATAACCCCTTTCAACATTTTATTTTTTAGTTCTAATGAAGCTGAAGAAATTTTTTTAATCCCATCTATGTCCCCTCATAAAATATTTTTAAAATTTTCCTGTCTATAATGTAACAGAAAAAACACACCTCAACATATGTAAGTGGATAGGTATTTTTTAAATAAACCTATTTACTTAAAAAAATGAAATTACTAACAAAGACAAGACAATTAGGCAATGACAATTCATACAGTACAACCAATCAATAACACAATAAATTAACAGCAGAGTGAAGATGATGCGTTATAAATACCTACATACACACTGAACTGTAAAAAAGCACTATTTCACTAACATTCTGCACAATAAAAACCTAAAGTGCTATATAAGCAAGGCAACCTGAAATGACACCTAGTATTATAAATGGCCTAATCTATATGTTAATACTGTTGTATCACATAACTGCAGCAAGACGAAGATAACAATATGACTTTGGGGTTTCTATGGCTACACCCTGGGCTAGCGTGCCTGAAAGGGCCGGCTGCTGACACCACACGAGCATTCTGAGGGCTCCTTTTTGGTTATTTATGATATGATTTATGATAACGACAACATCTCCTATTTTCTCTCCTCCTCAGATACAATAAATTGCTATCGTTAATCACCCTTCTCGGTTCAACTATGATTACAATAGCATAATAGGGCCTTGCTATGGTAATACTGTGGATTTTTTTTAAAAGAAATAAATACAAGGAGATCTCTTCAGACAATGTCGATATCTCTAATATTTTAATCATCTTCCTTTAAGTCTTTCAGAATAAACTCCATTACAACTAAGATTCCATATCCAGGTTGTAAGCCCTCCGTACAAATCAAATTCATAATCAAGCCCCCCACATTCACAAATCACGACGACTATGATTTTCTCAAACTTACAACAAGAGTAAGACTGCATATAGGATACAGTTTCTTCTCTAAGACAGACAATGGCAGTTGTTTCTTTCCTGTACTGATGAACTAATCTTATTGCTATTTTTCTCTCCCCAGAACTAGAGAAATTAGGGAAATTAGCCATTCATCTAACAGAAGGCAAAATAGCAGAGAAGGAATAAAACCTGCAATCACACAGAGATGTGTGATGTGCCGTTGCCAATTATTGGCTATGTGGTTGCTTAATCTTTCTGAACTTCAATTTCCTTTTACATCAATTTCGGCTAGTAGAAAGTACTATCTCTTTGGCTTTTGAGTAATAGTGAGATAAAGTATGTAAAGAATCCAGCAAAGTGCTTAATAAATGAATTAGAGTGTAAAAAAAGAAGATAAATTCTTCCCTTCCCTGCATCTATGCCCTTTCGATGGGCTACTCATCCAGAGGTGGTGCCTGTTTGATTTGGGTGGCTACGCAACTTGCTTTGGCCAATGGGTCAGAGTCGACAAAAGTGACATAAGCAGAGGCTTGCAAACCACATGCGTCCTGGGGCTTGCCCTTTTGCTGCTCTTGGGAAACTTGCAATCAACCCCACATGAAGGAGCCCGGGTTAGCCTGCTGCTGGAGGATGGAAAGTGCCTGGCTCAGAGCCCCACACAAATCGTCAGACATATGAGTGAGGCCATCCGTCACCAGCTGATTGCAAATGTACAACCGAGCCCAGCCATATCCAGAAAAAGACGTGCACGCTGAGCCAACTCAAAATGATGCCAACTCAGAATTGTGAACTAACAAACAGGTGCTGTTTTAAGCCCCTAAATTTTGAGGTAGCTTGCTACACAGCAACATGTTAATGATGTATTCACATATACATGTACAGTGGATTTGTGTTATTTGTAGTGGTTACGTTCTATGAAAGTGCTGCAAACATGAAGTTAGTGAAAACTGAACCACTGCTCCTAGGGGAAATACAAGGTTAGGTTCCTATGACGCTCTGGTCACAACACTTTTGTCAGCAAATTAATATACAACCTTGTATTATGTTTCTTTCTGTTTAACGAATACATATATAAAATATTTAATATATGCTGTTGATTCATTAACATATATATTTAATATATATCTAACTTAATATATATTGTTGATTCATTAACACTGAACTCACAGACAACAGCACTATAATTCATGCCTGAACAAAGCTGATCGAATACCTGTATTTTCTCCATAAGGAACATCACAGCCTTCTTGCACTTAGGACCACTAGCCAACACTTCAGCATGCTGCTTGGTGGCCATTTTAAGTGGCATAATCACCAAGAAAAAGCAAAAAACGTGGCACTAAGTAGACCGTGAAAATGACAGTATGAGAGCTGAAACGACAAGGCAAAGTGTCACCTTGCTTGAACTCAGAAAAGGATGCATTGGGCAAGTGAAATTTTTTGCCATTCTGTGCATGCTTGGAATGACCAAGAAAAAGCACCGTGCGTATTGATTTTGGGGTTACAAATACATTTTAGTGAGTAGGTGCAATTGCAAATACAGAATCTGCGCATGATGAGGATCAACTATATATAATTATACAGATATAAATTCATCAATATCAAACACTTTTATGGACTACTGATTTAAAATATAAGCTTTTACTTGAAAGTAATTCCAGTCCTCAGAAGGCATTTAATGCAAAGATTAAACATGTCTTATGAACTTTAGTTCCATAGTGACCACATCTGACAAGACATTCTTCCAAATCCAAACTGGTACATATTTCACTTTAAATACAAAGAACTAGCCATGTGCAGGACATTCTGCTCAAGCCACATGATCACTCTTTGAATTTCTGGAACACATTCAGTTCTTTCCCTTCTCAGGGTCTCTATACCCACACATTCTGCTCCTCTCTGCTGGGGACACTCTTCCCTTCGTTATTTCCTTGTTTGTCTCTCTCTCACCCTTGAGGTTTAAGCTTAAGTATTGTCTTCCTAAGGAATTAGTCTCTGGTCATTCCCCATCTCCAAAATAAAGAGATACAATTTGTAATTGTCCGATTGCTAATGCATTTCTTATCTGTTTCCCCAATTAAGCTTCACTAAGAAGGAACCAAGTTTGCCTTTAGCTGCTAAGCAATCATCACAGGCTGAGGATGAATATTTCCTGCAGTATTACTATTAGAAAAATAAGAAAAATTATTTTGCCACATTTAGTTGAGTGTAAGTTGTTGAAATGCCCATCTCTGAAATTGGGATGTGTTTTATAATCAAAGCATCTTCTTGTCTCTGTTGGACAAGTGACAGTAGTGACGTGGCAGTCACTGCCTGTCAATGGGTGAACTTGATTGTCATTCTTGCTAGAATGACTGGACCTGCCACTCATCAATGTTTCAGTCAACAAATCATTTAAAAATTTGAAGAAGAAATACTTGTTCTATGCAGTTAAAACGAAAGATTTTGTATGATATGAAAGAATTGTTTCATAGTCTAATTGGCAGTGCGTTTTTTTCTCAGTGGTACATAAAAGAATGGTGCTTCTTACAACTGATGCTAGTTGGTCCAAATTATTATTAAATGCTTATTATGTTCCCTCTACATACAGTCATGTGTCACTTAGTGCTGGGGATACATTCTGAGAAACGCGTCATTAGATGATTGTGTCATTGTGCAAACATCTTAGAGTATACCTAGACAAATGCAGGTGGGATAGCCCACCATACACCTAGGCTATATGGTACTAATCTTGTGGGACCGTTGTCCCATATGCAGTCCGTGGTTGACCGAAATGTTGTTATACAGTGCATGACTACAGAGAAATTGTGTTAGTTGTTAAATAAACTGGACATACCTAAAATCCAAGGTTCACGAAGGGAGGACTTAACAAGCTGTGCCTCAGAGGAAATGGACTGGAGAAGTGGTAACTTGGTGGTTGCCCCATGTTCTCCATTTTCTTTCCCTTCTTGTGCTCACTTACAAAAGACATCCCATTCATCAATTCGCTCTCGTATACAGGCCCTTCTACTGGACTGACTTGCCACTTGACCTCTAGGTTTTGGGATAGGGTTTAGAAGCACACTCCTTATTTCAAGCCATACTTTATTAGTAAGGCAGCATTTCATTCCAGAGGAAACGGCGATGGACTAGAAGATGACCCTAGTTTATAGAACCAGCCCTTTCTTGTTTCTGTGTATTGATGAACACAAGATTATTTATCTGCACACACACAAAATAACGCTGACCCTACTTACTTCACAGGACTATCATGTGCAGTCAGTAAAAACTCAATGTGAAATCATTTTGAAAACTGTTCAAGTAGAAGTGATGTCAGCAGTGGTGGCAGCAGCAGAGACCTTTTTATTGCCATCATTCTCCAGTCACCCAGTACCCACCAAGAGCCAGCCCCATGGGAGAGCTGCTCCCACCCATGATCTTTTTCCTCTCTCCTCCAACTACGCATGTATAATCCTAGCAGTTTTAACAAAACATTTTCCTCTCTCCTCCAACTACGCATGTATAATCCTAGCAGTTTTAACAAAACCACTAGAAAAAAAACAAGCTCAGCATAATCACACAATGGCTGTTAAGAAGCAAGATCAGAAAGAAGACCAAATTTAGGATGACTCTAGGTGGAAACGGTAAGAGAAACATTAGTTGAGCACCAAATGATAAATCTGATAGGTGAAAAGAAAATTAGCATTTAGGCTTCTGATTTTTATGTATCTATCCTTGTCTCATTGCACCGACTCCAAAGATCCTGATGTTGAGGAGACAGCCCGTAAAGTCTGCTGTTGGTCTCAAAATCTGGGGACTCAAAACAAAAACACTCTAAGAAACCATCCATATACAAGCCACAAAATAGGCAATTCACAATGGTACGAAAATTACTAGACAAATGCTATGAAATTATAATTAACTCTTTCCTGGCATGGATTGGGGTGCGGGGGAAGCACAGATTATCAAACAATGAGTGATATAAAGTTACCACACACATCAAATATAGGTTTAAAGTTCTTAAACATCAGAATTAAAAAGTACTGTACTTAACACTAAAACTACTTGGAACTTCACTTAAATTTTCCTTGATAAAAGGTATGTCAGGAAGTCACAATGTCTGAGGGATGAATATCACTTATGACACCACATTTGTGTGATTTTGCAAATAAACAGTTTTGGCTAAGAAAAAGCTAAATATGACCACTGTGTATCACTATTAGGGCCACGTGATGGGTGAGCCTAGAACTGACTCTCTCCAACTCCAAGCACTCCAGGAAGCCATTTCCTGCTCAAAGGCCTCCAGTGCCTTCCCATCACCATTGGAACACACAGCTCCTTACTATGGCCCCGGAAGTCCTAGAAGGTACTGCCCCACCCTCACTCTCTGCTCCTCTTCTCAGACCACCCTGGGCTTCTTGGAGTTCCCCCATCCTGCCAAGCTGATTCCCAATAGTCTCCCCTGGCCTGGAAGTTCTTCCTTCAGGTCTTCTCATGGCATCTTCTCTCATTTTATTCAGATCTCCATAGCTGCCTCCTCCGAGAGGTCTTCTCTGATTGCAGCAGTCTGCAATCTACTTGCCTCCCAATCACTTTCACACCCTGCGTTATCTCCACTGTGCTCACTCCTACCAAGCGCTATATGATTTAATGCTGAGCTATTTTTTGTTTCACCTACTAAAACATAAGCTTTCCGAGGGCAGGGACTGTATCTTCTAGACTGTATTCCCAGTGTCTAAACAGGAGCTAACCCAGAGAATGCCCTTACTATGTGTTGAACAAAAGCTCTTACCAACCATGTGGCGGTGTGGTGGTTGGAGCCACAGGTATAAGGAAGGTCATCTAGGGAAATACAGAGAGCAGAGGAGCAGAGAAGCACAGACAGACATTTTGGGACACACCAAAATTTAAAGTTGAGGCAGAAGTGGAGCTTGAGAAGGAGAAGGAGATGGACTAGCTGATAAGTTGTGAGAAAACTAGAAGAGAAAGCATAAGTGAGCATGAGCAAGGAAAGTTTCAACAACTAGGGTATTCAATTGTGCCAAAGGTCAGAAAAGCATCAAGTATCGCCCCAAAAGTACTAAGATCCATGGCAGTGCTATGAAATAGATAAGTCGAGTAAAGTAATAGAAAATGACAACTAGGGAGGCAGCAGTGAGGTAGAAGGCCATTTTCTTAGAGAGGATGACGAAACTATGTGAATACTGACTGTTTACACAGAGATCTGAATAATGAGAACAGAGACAAGCCACAGCCCAGGGAACAGCCTGTGGAACAGCCCTATGCATACTGAGGTTGCACGTCTGAGGCACTGAAAGGAAGCCCGTGTGGCAAGAGTGGAGAAAGTGAGGGGAGGATGGAACCAGATGGGCTGTACTGCTACACAGGCCTCGGTGGGTCATGGTAAAGCATTTGGGTTGTACTTAAAGGTTAACGGGAAGTCACTAATCGTTTTAAAATAGCTCGATCTGCTTTTGAAAAAAATGACTCCAGCAGCTGGGTAAAGAATACTATTGAAGTTACTGGTGACGTGAGTGAACAGCGTCAGTCTAGTGGTGGAGGCAAAAGCCGGAGGGCAGTAGGGTAAGGTGTGTACCACGGAGTAAAGACAGTCTCACTCACTCACTCACTCATTCATTCATCCAACAAATACCTATCACCCTCTATGTACAGCAGGCAATACAGATGTAAGCGAACACAAAACAAGGTTTCTCTTCTATGGACTTTACATGCTGGTAGGGTGATGGGCAACAAATAATAGAAACGATAATTCATAGTGATTAATCTCAGGAAGAGAATAAAATACGATCACGTGTATGGGGAAGAAAAGGGCTACTTTAGATAAAAGAGTCATTGAGGAAGTGATGTGTCAGCCGAGAGCAGACTGGAGTAAACTACAGCCACGGGATGAGCTTTTGAAGAAGGACTTCAGGGAAAAGAGCGAGCGAGGGCAAGGCCCTGCTGTGGAAGAAACTCGCAGGCCGGGTGAGAAGAAGAAGGCGGAGCTGGCCTGGGTTGAAAAGCGTGGAGTGGAAGGGCGTGTGGGAGGGCGAGCAGGCCTGGTCTCCAGCACTGAGGGATCTGGAGCGTGTCTGAGCACAAGGGGAAGCCACCTGCGAGTTTTCAGCAGGGAACCTCGATTAGAAGAAAGGAAAAGACTGAGTCAGGCAGGTAAAGAAAGCTAAGGAAAAGTCTTAAAATGCTCACTGTGCAGATGAACAAGATAAACTACTAGATAAGACAAGCAAAAGAACCAGAAAGTAACAGCACTTTATTCCACCAATGGGAAAAAAAGTAACCGCAATGTGAAGCTTAAAAGACTGGTCGGATTTAAAACAACCATGTCCAACAGGAAACCAATTATTATATGAAATTACATACAAATAAAAACAATCACTAAGCATGATGATCAGCATTACTATACAACCTTCACACGGGTGAAACAGACAGATGCCAGAGGCCAGTGCACTTAAGCAAGTGGATGGAGAAAGGCTGTTTATCTTTGGGATGATGCCTTGTTCTATTTTGCACGGTTTACTGCCATAAAAATGCAAATAAAGTAAAAAATTACACCTACATTTAAGTTGTTTGACGCTATGTTTTCATATTGCACATACTCCTAGGTACAGTCAACCTTTATCCCAATGCTCTAAATGACCTTGACAAAATTCTGGAGAAACTATCTCAAGACCTGGGGCTCTAAAGCTATTTTAGAATTAGCTCTGAATAATTGTCCCACAACATGAGTTTCTTGATTAATTGCTTAAGATAAGGTCTCCTTTTCCTTGCTGGCCTCCAGTGGCTCTCTCTAGCTCCCATAATCACTTTTGTCTCATTCTTCTAAACCCTGGAAGGCTAAGAGAAAAATCAGAGATACACCAATTCCATTACTCGAGGATTAGCTAAGAGATAACCCTTTGTATTCCGTTACTGACCATTCTGTGAGTAATTATGCAGTAACTATCATACGTTTGGAAGATGCACTGTTTTCTAACGCTCACTCCTCTTTGTATCAGACAAGTTACGAATGTTATGCTCTTTAACTTTGCAAACCTACATCTGGGTCACGAGAAAAATGGCTAGTAACTTTTACATTTCATTTTTCTTTCATTTCTTTTCCTACATAAAAAGTAAAAGCTGAAACAAGAATAATTAGTCTGCTGAAGGTCTTACTAACTAGAAAATTAGGACTCTATTTTTGACCAGATTTATGTCTTACAAGAGGCAAATTTCTGCATAATTTAGACAGAAAATTGGCAGAGGATGGCTGCTCCATCTAATTTCAGCAAAATTAGTATTCAGCCACCTGAATTTTTGGCAGTATTCCAGTAGGTTTATCCAAAGCAATAAGTAGACAGAAATAAAAGAAAATTGTCGATCATGCCTAAACAAGTTAGTTTCTCTCTCTAACTCTCTCTCTCATACATAGGAACACTAAAAAAATGAGTGAATAATTTTAAAAGTATATTTCATGAATGGATTCATGGTTTTTGTTTTCTCTCCTTATACATACCAATTGCAGCGAGAACAAGAAAGCCCATCCCATTTTCAAAGTACAAAGACTCCCATAATAGTAAGCTGACTCAAACATGGTTTACAAAGTGATGATTTTTTCTTTTAATTATTTATGCTCCAAATAAAGCACATCAGTTACATCGATTCTTGACTACCTGTGCTAACAGATGGAAATGATAGTGATGATAATTCCAAATTCATTAGCAGTTGCTTTGGAACGCATCCTAGTAGAAAGCTGCAAGTCCACAGAACTAAGTTTTGCTTCCCTCTGTTTCCTCCTAGAGCTCTAGTTGGCACAGAAGTAAAAAGCCAAGAAGCACAAATCACGCATTTGCTATTGACTAAGCACCTACCATCTGTAGGCCTTGAGCTCAGAGAAAACTAAAAAGTTATTTATTCTTCAGGGCCATATTCACTCCATGTCTGGTGGTGTCCAAGTGGTGGCTCCAAGACGCTCCTGGCAGCTGGAATTTAATTGGCAGGGACAATGAAGAATGGCAGACAGTATGGAAGCCATGTGGAAAAAGTCAGCAAAAGAGGGGCTTCCATTCAGTAAGTGTCTACTGTACATCTATGTGCCGGACACCAGGTGTTAAGACCTCAAAGACGTAAAAGACCCTCAAAACACCTACCCACAAGAAACTGACAAACTGAGAAACACACACATCATTTAAAATGCGGTAGTTTGCAATAATAAATAGTAAGCAGAGTGTTAAGGCATCTCAGAAATAAATAGTAACAGCAACATCATCCAACAGAAATTTAATGCAAACCACATAATGGAATTAAAAGTTGTTCAGTAGCCACAATAAAATACTAAAAAGAAACAAATGAAGCTAATTTTAATTTTTTATTTAACTTAATATATCAAAAATATTATCTCAATATGTAATCAATATAAAAATAATGATTGAGATACCTTAGTTTCTTTTTGTACTAAGCTTTCAAAATCTGAGGTGCATTTTACACTGATAGCACATGTCAATTCTGATGTTAAATCTTCATTGGAAATACTTGATTTTATGTAGACCTCATAAAATTTACAGTTGAAAAAGTAGATCCATGTACCTGAGTTGTTCCAAACATACTTAAAAAGTTTTCCAATAATAAATAGTTTTTAAATTTAAACTAAGCAAAACTGAGTAAAATGAAAAGTTCAGCCCCTCAGTCAGATGAGGCACATTTTGAAGGCTCCGTAGCCCCTTGTGGCTAGCGGTCACCAAGCAGGACGCGCAGGGCTAGAACTCTATTAGGAAAACTTAGGAGGGACACTAGGAGAGGTCTGTGAGGAACGGATCAAGAGGCAGCTGAGAAGCAGGAAGAAAAAGACTGAGTATGTGGTTGACTAGGTGTGAGTAAGAGAAAACCAGAGAAGCAGTATAAAAAACAGCTGCAGAAAATCAAAGTTTATAAAGAAGGGGAAAAATCCGAGAAGGACTGAACACTTATTAATGGCCTATGGTGGACTGTATACCAATGGGATGTTGGGGGCAGCTATACAGAAACTTGGTAATCTAGGACCCTAATCTGAGGTCCTCTAAACAGCAGTGTATTCCGTTTCAAAAGTACGTTTGTTGTACAAGAGTACATTTTAAGTCCTCTACTCATATGCCTACTTCTCAAGTCAGCCAATTTTGCTCCATTCCTCTGCTCAGTTACAAGAAAGCAATATAAGGCGGTGGTTAGTGTGTGGGCTCGGGAGTCAGAGGGCTTGCCTTCAGATCCTGCCTTCACACTTGCCAGCTGTGTGAACTTGAGGAGGTCTCTAAGCCTCATCTGTAAAATGGGGATGATTAGAACAGTATCTGTCTCAGGGGTTCAGGGGAGGATATATTAATGCCACCAAAGCACGTGATGTGGCCCCTAATACATGCCGACTGTCCAATCAAAGGGAGTTTTTATAATTAATATAGCTATAGCCCAGATCTCTATCGTCTCTTGCCTGGATTATTAAAACGGAATACTAGCTGGTCTTCTGGTTCCCAATTTCTTGCTATCTCAATCCATCATCTACTCGGCCACCAGACTTTTCTTTTGAAAGCACAGACATTGATCACATCTACTCTTCTGCTTAAAAATCTTCAATGGCTCTCACAAGTCTGCATGTGAGCAAACAATTCTTCATACTATCTCTAGAGTAGACGAAAATTTATAGCATTCAATACCCTTATTATAGAAGACCATTTTATAAAGAAGAAACTTAGTACACATTTTAAGAATTCAGAAAAACTCTTACCCAACCCTCTCTTCAGAGAACGATCTGCTTTAGTTTTCCTCCCACAGAGCACAAAAATGAACAAGAGTTGTGGAATCAGATTGCCCCAGGCTAGAATTCTGACTCTGACTCTTATTAGCTGTGTGACTTTACGCAAAGCACTTAACTTCTCTGAGGTTTCGCGTTCTTCTCTAAAATATACTGTGTAGGGTTCTTGTGAACATCCTACTACTATCTAACAATGAGAAGGCACCTGACAATTAGCTTCCTTCCTTTTCTTTTCTCGAGCAATAATTCCCTCCTCTGTAAAGGGACACTTGTTTACATCATTGTTTCTCCTCTGAGTCTGTGAGTCTCTAAAGGGCAAGGAGCCTGACTTACTCATCCTGATGCCCCAATATACGTTACAGTACCTGAGACGTCGTAGGCATTAGGCTCAACAAATCTCTGTTGAACTAAAATGAGTTGGAGGGTGACCATAAGGGGTAAAGGGGCACACATATATGGTGACAGACAAATAATAACGTAGAACTGAAATTTCACAGTGTTATAAACTATTATGACATCAATAAAATTTAAAAAAAGGTTTCTCTTCTTGTCATTTTATCACTAACAATTTTGACTATAAATATTTCAAAAATCATTACCATATTGACTTTATATTCCGAATATAATGCTCATGTTCCACTTTGGCTGAACAGTACAGTAAAAAATTCAGCCAAAAAAAGAGAGAGAAAGAAAGAAAACTAGCCCATCAATTTTCAATACTTTACTGCCTTCTGCTCTGGACTTGTTATTTTCTGCTCTTTCAAACTGCCTGTTTTATAGGGCAGGCCTACAGGCAGGGGAAACGTCTTCTCTGTAAAATGCCTTAAGTATTCCTAGGCATTCCATAAATGTTAAGGAGTCAGTGAGGTCTTATTTGATGAGTAAGCGATACCTTCAATATGGTTAATTTAGGCACTTCAGAAGGGACATTAAATGGCAGCCTCTGCACGTGACAATGTAATTTTTGCATTTAATGCTTTTCATTCTGGTACTCTTCTCAGTCTCTTCCCTCTCAGACTCTCTCTCCTTTTTTTTTGTGAGGGAGGGCATTGGAATTCTCTCCACCTTTTCTCTACCTTCATTATCATCCCTTTCACTTTTGCTTCTGTCTAGTCAACACTTCCATGTTTCATACACACATTTCCTCTTCCAGTTTTACTGCCCTGTAGAGAGTTACTAGGTTACAAAGTGGACCGTCAAGAGGAGTTCTGTTTCCAGCACTGGCTGACGAGGTTGCTCCAGATGAACCCTCCTGCGTGCAGAGAACAACCAGAAAAGCTGAGGGCTCTCTTCCTCCCTCTGCCTTCTCCCTCCTTCTCACACTCTCTTTCTCTCTCCACCTCTTTGAAGGCATCAGAGAGCGAACAAGGAAGCATACATTTGTAGAACCAAGACCCAGAAGAAGAAGGAATCCCAGAGGGTGAGCCTGATATTGGAGCCGTTATTTTCTGCTCAAGGTGACTGCAAGAGGAGGGGCTGAGACCCTGTGTGGAGCTCTCAGCAGTCTCATGGAGCAAACAGCAATGACAGGATCTGACTGACATCTGATTTTAGCAGCATCACCACAGCTGCTGTGTTGAGAACAGACCTTGGGGGAGCAAACACGGGCACAGAGGGAAGTTGGGAGGCGACCATAGGAGCCCAGGGGAGAGGTGACTGTGGCCGGACCCAGGCAGGGAGATGTGAGAGGTGGTCAAATTCCTGGTAAGAGCAGAAGATGCCAGCAGGCAACCCAAGGGCCTGGAAATGGCTTTTTAGGGGGTTGGGGGAGCTGCATAATGTTTTTAAACATTTTTACTTTGCTGCCAAGATTTAAGAATCCAGAAATGGCAAAGAAAAAAAAATCTATATATCCTGCCTTTACTAAAACATCAGAAGATCTAGAATTCTACACCCACATTCCCATGAGGCTATAATCCACTGGGCATGGCAAGGCTGCCCACTTGAGATGGGGCATATGCAATTCCCTGTCGCCAGACCCCCAGCTCCTCTTGGGATCTGTGTTTGCAACCCTGCTGGAAAGCTTGATATGGACCTGCCCCAAGATTTTCTCAGTTGGCAATGACCTAAGACTTGGTTAGATTCCCTAAGTTTTCTCTGGAACTTAGTTTAACTAAAGAAAAGCAAAGCTTATGGTTTTATAGGCATATCAAAAAGAATGTCCTACAGTACTGTCACCTACACAAGGCAATATCCTATAAATATGTTGCTTCTGATTGGGGAAAAAAAAGTAGTATAATTTTCAGCTGAAAAAACCCTGAACTACCAGAGACAAGTCCCAGAAATATGCCAATGAAATTTAATTAAGGCAGATGGGTTAAAAATATACTTGATAAAATATTTACCTTAAGTATCTTTTCAGATATGTAATATTTATATACTCATTCTGTACAGGAAGCTCTACAGAGAAATATAAAAGGCAATTTATGTATCACCGCGGAAGTCTGCCAGAGTGACTCTCCTTTTCCCTGACTCTCACAGAGATTTCTTGCAAATCAGAATTACGAGCTATAAGAACATAACTAATAGAACATTATACAGCTTAATAAAAATGTCAACTTGTCACCTTTTGAAATATAACTGAAGTGGAGCCACAGGATCCAGGCCCGTTTGTGAAGAAACTGACCTCAGAACAAATATTCCCGACTCCTTGAAGCGGTATTCAATTTGACACTTTGGGGGAAATGACAAGAAGTAATTGAAATGGACCTATTAAAAACCAAAAATGTTTTTAAAGTAAAATTTTAGTTAATTTGAGCAAGTAGGAACATTATACCAGATCCAACATAGACTGCTGTCTTTCTCCTTCAGTGCTTACATATGTGTTCAGTGTTTCTCTACTAGAAAACACCCAAGATCTTAAAAACTCAGCTATCACAACCTTTTACTTTTGCTCAGCACTGCAACCCAACTCAAGTTAATCCTTTCTTTGAGCTCTCCGTGATTCCCTGAGAGCTCACTATTTTCCAGACCTAATGGAAACAGTCAGTGGGAAAGAAATTTCCCAGCCCCAAGAAATTCAGTCTAGCAGGAAAGACACACAAGACAATTGGAAAATAGCGTGGCAAGGGTGCTATCCAAGCAGAGAAGAGGGGTTCTCAGTGCTTTGTCAAATTGCTCCCAAGAATAAATATTTACTTGATCACTCCACCACTCATTTACTCTTAAACTCCTAACTATCTGACTGCCCCAACCACTCACCTGAAATGCCTTCCCATGGTGCCTTGTAACTTCCTCATCTCCCATTACAAATAATCCCCATCCTGCCTGACCTCGTATAGTAACAACTGCTCATCACTCTGCCTTTTCCTTGAAGTTCTCTTTTGTTATATTCATTTAAACTTTAGTTCAACAAATATTTGTGTGTCTAGTCAATGCCAAGAGGTAAGGGAGGTACTGAACTTAGAGAAAAGACTTTCCACCTGCCAATGGGCTCCACCTAGCAGGGAGAACATGAAAAATCGGCTGGATTAATCATCCTAAAAGACGGCTCTCCGGATCGAAATCTTCCGAAGACTCCCATTTTGCCTAACGAACAGAGGATGACCCTTTCACCTTCAGCTTGGCTGCTGTGCCTCTCTATAAAATGGTCTGAACTTAGCTTTCACTCTTTTCTCCCCTAACTTTCCTTCCTTCCAGTGGCATTGGACTACTTACATCAAAGGTCATGTTGAATGGAGCTTTCCATTTCTGTGCTTTTGGTTACACTGTTTCTGTCTGAAAGCTTTTCTCCCCATACCTGCTTATCGAAATCTGATCTATTTTGTGAGAACTGTCTCAAATAATAACTCCCTTCACGAAACCCTGCTTCCAATCTGATTTGCACTCTCCATTCCCCAAATCCCCATTGCGGTTTCTAACTTTCTGAGAACACTTGTGCTTCTCGTGTTTGTATACAGTTTTTTACCAGTTATTCAGGATCAGTAGATTGCAAACTTGCCAATGGTATGGACTGCATCTTAAATCATCTGTTTCCTGAACCTTTCCATGTAAATCTATAAATATTCATACAATACTTATTATATGCAGGCTGTCATGCTGAAAAAAAAATAGCAAGCGCTCAAATACCTATTGGATTTCACTGAATTTAGACCAAATCGTCTGGTGGTTTCCTGGTAAGAGCTGCGTAAGAAGTAAATGTTTTCGGACTATGCCTAAGACGTCCCTAGTCTACCTCGTCACCTGAGTGATTGCTGGGCTGCATATAGAAGTCAAGGTTGAAATGATTTCATTCTGAATTATGATGGCATGTAGCACTGTCTTCTAACTTTCACTGTTGCCCCTTCAGTCAGACACCACACGAACTGCAATCCTTGGGACGTGACCTTAAATGTATATAATTTTCTCTTAATCTACGATGTCTACTAATTTCACAATAATGTGCCTTGGTGTGCATTTTTATTCATTCATTGTTATGGACCTTTTAATATGGAGATTTACATCCTTTAGTTTTGGGAAATTTTCTTGCTTCATTTCTTTGATAATTTCATTTCCTTTGGTTTCATTGTTCTTTCTTCCTGGAACTCCTTTTAGTTGGCTCTACTAACTGATTCTGTACTTTTCTCCCTCTTTTCTCCTCTATTGCTCCTCTCTTTATCTGACTGTTTATGGATTTTCTTGGCTTTTATCTTAAAACCCCTCTATAGAACTTTTATCGTGATTATTATATTTTTAATTTCAAGAACTTGTTCTTGTTCTTTGATTGTTTGTTCCTCTTGGACAGTTTCCGCTCTTCTCTCTCTGAAGGGGTGTCTGTGTTTGTGTAAAGTTTTCTTCTGCTTATTCATTGTCTCTATTTCTGATGGTTTTGGATTTTATTTTTCACGTTGGATATTTTTCCTCCAATGTCTGGCAGTTACTGGCTGTCCAGTTATATTAAAGAGTCAGCCAATAAAAAGCTCACCAGAAGCTCTGTGTGGGACAATTGGGACTTTGCTACCTGGTGGGCTTCACTTTAAGATCATTTAGCTCTAAAACGTTATTATCAGTAGGCATTTTCTCTGGGACTACTCAGTTTCTTCAGAGAAGGATGCTCCAGGTTCCCACATAGTACGAGCCTGGCGGTGAAGGGCAGAGGGGAAGTCTCACCTTTCAGTGTGCAGGCTCTCCTCCACTTTCAGTACTGAGCTTCAGCTCTGCTCTGCTGGGCTTCACTCAATCACTGTTGCCAACGAACAAACACAAACAAACAAACCCCTCATCGTGTATCGAATGGAGAAGCAGTCACCCAGCGGTGAGTGAGCACCTGAGGGTCACTGCTCCTTACAGACTTTCAGGTGATTCCCGTTTTCAGCTCCCGCTTCATCCCTGCCTTCTGGGGTTCCTCATGCTAATTCCTGACCCTTTCTGAGGAGGCCCAAAGAGATCACTCAGCTCACTTCTCATAAGTATTCTCCTGTCCAGGAGACTTGACTCAGTCAGCTACCACTTCCATCTCTTCTCTTGCTCTCTTGTCCTTGTGGCTTGATGCCTTTTTTATGACTTCACTGTCATTCTAGTGGGGTCAAGGAAGAAGCACAAATAAACGGTGTGGGCAATCTGCCATGTTTAAACAGACATCTCAGCTCCTCCTTGAGGATTTCACTCCAGCTCTTTCTGAGGTTTGGTTATTGATCATTTGGCAGCCTCTTTCAATTATTGGCATTTGGCAATTTCTTTCCTTCTCATGATGTTAGCTGTCATCTTAATGTTGCTGACTCCGAAATCTTTATCTTTACTTATTTCATCCTCTCTTATGGCAGTTTCATTTTCTTTGATTTCCTACTACGCATTATGCATTGAATATTTCACTACCATTTCAAATTCAACAAGTCACACATTGACCTCATTATTTCTCTGTCAAAGGAAACTTGCTCTTACAGTTTTCTTGTCTGTCTGACTGGCCCTCGCATTCTCTTGGTCATTTAGAGACACAAGTTTTAGCTCTCTCCCGTTCACTATCCAATCACTAAACAAGTGTTATTAACTTTCTGTTAAAAAAAAAAAAAACTCCTGTTATCATCATTTCTCTCTTATTCCCATTTGCTATCTTAGGATAGGCCCTCATACCACATTATCCTCAAAATACCATAGTCTAATAACTATAAACAGTCTGCTTCCAAACTTCCCTCTGTACAGGTGGTCGTGTGTCCCGCTAGAGCTCCCCTCTCATCATAATGCACCTTCCCTCACCCCTAACTATACAAAACTCCTCAGCGTGCCCAGTGCCTGTGGCAGTGATTTTTAAACTCCACACATCTATAGTCAGGGGTGCCACAAATGATTTAACCGACCAAAGAAACCTGTTTATTGTTTTAAATCATAGGATTCTTTTTTTTTGGTTTTTTGAGGAAGATTAGCCCTGAGCTAACATCTGCCACCAATCCTCCTCTTTTTGCTAAGGAAGACTGGCCCTGAGCTAACATAGTGCCCATCTTCCTCTACTTTCTATGTAGGATGCTTACCACAGCATGGCTTGACAAGTGGTGCCATGTTCACACCCGGGATCTGAACCGGCGAACCACGGACCGCCAAAGCATAATGTGCGCACTTAACCGCTGAGCCACCGGGCCGGCCCGTAAATCACGGGATTCTTAATGTGAATTTGTCTGAAAAAATGTTTCACTACTAAAAACAGTTATATCTAACATCCAAACATCTTATCCTGAGATTTAAAGCCCTAAACAAGCCGGCAGGAGTCCACAGGAAATCATCTCTAACCAGTCTTCAACACAAACCCTACTTTGTAAGCAGGCTGTTCCAACTGGTCTGCGGCTCTGGAGTCAGACTGCCTAGGATGAAATGTGGGCTCTCCCCCTTCCAAGCTACACAACCTTGGGCACGTTAGCCAACCTCGCTGTAGCTCAGCTGACACATCCATAATCAGATAAAAAGAGCACCCCTCTCATGCTGAGAAGACTGAACGACTTTACGCGTGTGTATGTGCTCAGCACAGGGCTTGGCCCACAGCAAGTGCTCTTCACATTTTAGCTGTCGTTATCATTGCCATTCCTGCTGTTCCATGAGTGCGATTCCCTCTTGCCTATTTAATCATCCTTCAAGATGCAGCTTAATCAAGAGAATGAGAGGACAAGCCACAGGCTGAGAGAAAATATTTACAAAAGACACATCTGATAAAGGACTATTATCCAAAACATACAAAGAACTCTTAAACCTCAACAAAAAGAAAATGAACAACCTGATTTAAAAAAATGGGCCAAAGACCTGAATAGACACCTCACCAAAGAAGACATACAGATGGCAAATAAGCATAAAAAAGATGCTCCACATCATAGGTCATAGGGAAATGGAAATTAAAACAACAATGAGATACCACTACACACCTTTAGAATGGCCAAATCTAAAATAGTGGCAATATCAAACGCTGACAAGGATGTGGAGCAACAGGAACTCACATTCAATATGGAGGAAACTGAAGTGCATATTATTAAGTCAAAGAGGCCAATTTGAAAAGGCTACATACCGTATAATGCCAGCTCTATGACATTCTGGAGAAGGCAAAAGTAGACTGGCTGCCAGAGTGAGTTTAAGCTCATCTACTCCTCCAGCCCAGAGCTTCCCGAGGCTTCGCATCGCAGTACTATCTCAAGCCCTTCTCACGGTCTACAGACACCCTCCCTTCTAGACTTGTTGTATTATTCTCTCTCCCACTCATTCAGTTCCAGGCACACTTGTCTCCTCCCTGTTCCTTAAATAAACTAAACACTTTCCAGGCTCGAGGCCTTTGAATTTGCTGTTTCTCTGTTTGGAATGCCCCTCCATGTGACTGCAAGGTCTGTTCCCTTGTTTCTTTCCAGTCCTATTTAATTATCACTTCTCAGAGAGATGTTGCCTCAATAACCTATCTAAAGTAGAAAGTCCCACAACTCTCTGTCCCTCCACCTAGCCTTATTTTTCTTCCTAGTATTCAGTGCTTGACATGAGTATTTATCGTTAAATGTATCCTGTCCTCCCTAGAACATACGCTTCATGACAGCAGACTTTAGTTCTATTCACTGCTGTGTTCCCAGCTTCTAGAACAGTGCCTGCCTCATAGTAGGGGCTCAATGGCTATTTTTGAAATAAATGAATGGATCACTTAACGAACTGCTAGCATTTAGTGCTTAACAGCAATTATTAGTTCTTAAAAATATCATAGTGCTTTCTTTTCCATTTTTAATTTTTTTGGGGGGTGAGGAAGATTGGCCCTGAGATAACATCTGTTGCCAATCCGCCTCTTTTTCCTTGAGAAAGACTGGCCTTGAGCTAACATCTGTGCCAGTCTTCCTCTATGGGCTGCTGGCAAGGCATGGCTTGATGAGTGGTGTAGGTCTGTGCCCAGGATCCAAACCCATGAACCTAGGACGCCAACGTGGAGTGCACCAAGCTTAACTGCTACGCCACCGGGCTGGCCCCTCAGAGTGCTTTTTAATGTTAAAAAAGTAGAAAGAGATTAAGATCTTTATCAAAGGAGAGAATAATGACTGTATTTCTTTGAATCTGCATCTATCAATTATAAGACATTCATTTTATGTACCACTAAGGAAAAAACCCTGGCAATTAAATTATAAGAATACATTTTTATCACTTAGAAATTTTATTTTAGACTAACTGAACAAGCTGTCCTAGATATACTTAGACAGATTTTAATATATCACTCATACTTACATTAAAAAGAAAACTGAAATAAGTTTAAGGAGTCCTGAAATGTTTTTACTTTCAATGTCTAATTCTTCTGAATTATTTTTCAACCCCAAGTTGTCAGAATCCATGCTTTACCACACAATATCAATCTCTACGCCATCAAGAATGTCAGAAATACAGCATTCTGTTTTCAACGAGCACCTCTGGGATTTTCTTACAAGCCACTGACACTCACTCTGCAAGTTTTGGTGCATGTGTGCAGGCGATGACAACTATGTCAGGACAGCTGCCAGGCAGTGACCATAAGATGCATCGAGATTTCAGAAAAGCTAAAATATGAAAAAAATGTGCATCTTAGAATCTAAAAGTCATGTTTTTTCCTAATATATAACAGCAAAGAAACAGGCTTAAGATGTTTTCCATAATTTTGTAGTTTGTATTGTATATTCATTTTATGTATGATCTTTTTCTTGTCTTTTTTCCCCTGTTGAGGATTATAGCAGAAAGAATCATCTCTTGAGATCTGTAAATGATAGCACTAATGTGTGTATGTGTGTGTGCGAGCCTGTGTGAGCCAGCTGAGGAAGTTTTTACTGTCACTTCATCACTGTGTCTAGTGTCCTGCTTCTCTTTCTATTTGGATGGAGGAGGAGGTGGGGAGGGAAGAGGACAAGCCGGGGAGGGAGAGAAAGGGAACTCAGCGCGGAATTCCCCCAGCAGATGCTCTCTCTACTGGAGGCGCTACCCTATAGTAGACCCACTCTCCGACAGCACGGTGAGCCTGCGTCAGGGCTGCGTGGAGCCGCAGTGCAGCTCTTGGCTCTGCTCTGGCTATTTCCACGCCTGAGGTGGGGTCCACAAAGCTGCTGCATGGAAAAACTTCATCACGTGAGCATGATGAGATAAAACTCTTCCCATGGTGTCTCTCTGATCTAGAATTTATTTCATGTAACCACTTGTATTTGCAGTGAAGTGACATTTTACAAAGAAAATGCAACAGTGTTTGTGTTCTTAGAGTACATTTCTGTGTACGTTTTAAGTAATAGTATTTCAGTAACATGAAATATGCAATAGATATGATAGACATCTTGAAGAGAATAAAATACCTACTCATCTCAGAGTAGCCAGCTAATTTTTGGTTTACTTTATACGACCTTTTATTTTTTTAGCAGCAGGTCTATCAAACTCAAACTATAAGGATTTGAGCAGAATTGCTTTCCCTTCTAGTCTTACTCATTTAATATTAAGCATAACATAAATCAACATCAGTTAAACATTCGTATTTTGGGATAAGAATGAGTTTAACACAACTGGTCTTTACACGTGGGATTACTTTAAGTTACAGAATACAGAGATGTTTGAGTTTACTGGTGATTCTGGTTGCACATTTAAATTCTGGCTCCCCACATAATCAATCAATCAATCAACCAGTCAGTCTCCCTCTCTCTCAACTTTTGGACACATGCTGCAGAAAACATTTAACCAGTACTCCCGGCGTTTGTGCTGTCTCATGGAACACTGACTAGCCGAGAGGCCATTCTCTCTACTGGACTGGAAGCAAGCTCGGCCGGCACACTCGGTGTTCAAGGAGCTTTTGTGTTTTCTAAGAAGAGGGGAGAAAGGCAGAGAATTACCAGCCCAGGTGAAAACTGCTATCAGTCTAGTGCACAGATCTAACCCTCCTACTGTTTTAAACAGGACTGAGTGTCACAAAAACCGGGAGAGGCGACTCTTCCTCCACAAGAAGGTAAAGATGTGGTGGGAAGGGGCAGGCAGGAAATGTGGGGTGAAGAAAAAATGGGATCAGTAAGAAGAGCAGGAAGAACTGGGTTAACACTGCAGGTAATCGCATGTTCATCTTGTTTTACTTTGTAAAATTTGACTGTACTCCCAGTATCGAATATGGCCCAGTTTAAATTTCTAAGACTCATCTTTTCCAAAAAATAACTAAAACACAAAACCATGGAGGATCTTTTAACTTTTGCACCCCACACAGGGTATGATAACAGTCTTCTGGAATAACGGTAACAGAGGGCTATCGCTGCAGCACCTCGCACTCTCCAACTCAGTGCACTTCCGCCATTTCACCCGCCACGCTGTGTGATAAACAATCCGTATATGACTGTCTCACTTTCGAGGCCAAAGACAATACAGCAATACTCTGAGAAGGCAGGAACTATCATTATCATTTCTGCGTATACAGTACCTGGCAGATAGGAACTGCCTATAAGGAAATAAGCACTCAGTATTATTACTTGTTGTCTGATTCTCTAGAATCAATATACACACACTATAGTACATATAATGCTATCATAATCTAAGATTGGAAAACACGGGCGTTTTAGCTTCCATTTTGAAATCTTCAAGTTCTAATTCCTGTCTTTCTACATTTTAGAACCTTCATGAAAATCTGTGCTCTGTTTACTTACAAAATCTTATTGTATCAGAAACGTAGAATAACTGAAGGCCCGTCCTTGGGGTCTAGCAGAACTTAACTAGTGAGCTTAAACTCCCTGGCATCCAAGCGCACGGTTACTCACACTTTCAAGTACCCACGGCAGATCTAGCCCAGGGTGAAGAAGGAGCTCTGCCTCAAACGAACTTCAGGATCAACAGAAATACAAGCATAGCACAGTAATTACAAACAGAGTTCCCGGCCTTCAAGGTCCAAGTCTGCCAGTGATTAGCACAGCACAGGAAGAGGTTACTTGACGTCTCCAAGCCCTTGTTCACCATCAGTAAGATGGAGATAACAACGAAACCAACTCAGTTACCATAGGAAGCGAATTAAACGAGACAACACATGATACGTATTAAACGTTCAATACATTTTAACTATTATATGAGTTACTAGGTGGATTAGTCAGGTATAATATCTAAATAAAGCAAAAAGCAAATGAAAACAAAAACCCAGAAAAACTAGGCAATGCTACTCTTAATATTAGCTGCCCTTACTGGCCTCAGATGGCAATGAACAGACGTACTTGGTAATGTATAGTCACAGTAAGTTCTTGTCATATTTACAGTGTAGGCCACAGATCTGGTAGATACAATTTTGGAAAGAGAAAGTTGTGGGATTTCTAAAAATAAAGATCCTATCCCCACATAGAGATATTAACATATATGTGCTACAAAAATGGAACCCCTATATTTCCCTATGCTAATTTTGTAGTAGTAAGGGAAAAAAAATGGACACCAACATTGAACACATCTATAGGATTGCTAACTATGAAAATTAGTTATTCAAAATCACTTTTTCAGATGGACTCCATTTCTTAGGGAAAACATGACCTTTTTTGGTCAAGTGGTACTGAAAAACGGTGATGATTGTACTCAGGGATTTTCTCTTAGTGTCCTAACATAAGATAAATTTGACTGCTGAAATACTATATGGAATTAAGTCCTCAGTCACTAAACTAAAGGAGGGAATTTGTATTGTAGACTATTTCATACACTACGTATGGCTCTGGAAATGCATCGGACATACACATTCACCTTTTGTTCCAGACTCTTGTACTAGATGAATGGAAAAAATCAACTTGTACTCCCTAATCTAGGAATAGGCCTGGAAAAGTCTGGCCTGGCATTTAGCATTATCCATTAATAATCTATTCATGGATGATCAAGAATCAGTTAAATGTAATTTCAAGTAAGTATCTATTTGTCTGTCTTACTATTTTTAAAAAGTAGAAAAATAGAGAGAAGAACTGTGGAACATTTAAAGAAAAACCATACATAACCCTAACCCCGAAAGGTCTGAATTCCTTGTGCTCCTCTTAATTCACACAATCACCCCTTAACTGGAAAGAACTGAACTGCTAACAGTAACAGGGATTCTGGATGATCATTATGAAAAATAGAGAAAAAGTTTTACTTCTCTCAATTAATACAAAGAGATTCTTGTAATTCCAGTTATAGTTAGTAAGACCTGTCTCTTGTATAAAATATTTTCTCACATTTAGAAATTATATCCTCTGAGTGGAATAAAAAGCAGAAAGAGAACAATCCGGAAGGCAAAAAAAAAAAACTCCCTTAAAACTTAACTATGCATTGCAGAACAAATACAGTTATTACATTAAATGCAAGTTTATGAGAATTTTACTTCTGATAACAGGTAAAGAGTAAATACTGTCTGCAACATGTCATTTCTAACAGTATGAACAAATGCAGAACACTAACAAACGTCTGCTTTGGAGATGAATATTTTATCATAAGCACGTGCCTTCAACTACGCAGTGTAACCTATTTTATAACATGCCTACTTCTCTTGATATTCCAGAATACAATTCTCTGAATGTGAAAACAAAAGCTACTAAATGGCAACTATCTACCAAAAGAATCACTTGCATTACTTGAGAAGAGTAAGGGAGCCAGTCTTAGGCCATTATTTAGATAACTGTAGATGGAATGACAGAAGACCCATGGCAGGAATATAAAAACCCTTAGAACCTTAGTTTTTATGTGTTCTAAGTCGCCAACACAATAGTCCATGGTTAATAACACAAGCGCAGTCCCACAAGCTTCTCTTGCCCACCTAGCAAGTGTACTAATTATTATTCATAATGACATCCTTGAGGCAGCAGGTGAAGTACGTCTGGAGTACTCTAGTTAAGAAATTAATACAAGGTATGACACAATTTGAAAATGTCCATAAGTACATTAAAATGACATTTTAGGTAAAATTTCATGGAAAATACATTTATGTAACTCTCCCAGTTACCTAAAGATGCAGGATAAAGATAATTCTGTCATAGTATAGCTATTTTAATTAGCTCACTCAACAATTACTTGAGTGTTTCCTATGTGCCAGGCACTGCTGTAGGTACTGGGCACACAGCAGTGAATAAAACAGACAAAATGCCTGTCCACATGGAGCTTATATTTCAGTGGAGACAGATAAAACAATAAGAGTAGTTTCTATTTCTATGATCCTTTGTACTGTGGAAAGGTCAAAGGTTATCTAAATCAGTGTTTTTATTCCCACCTTAAACACCTAAAACAAAAACAAACGGATGAGCTCTTAATTCTTTGTTTTAAAATCAAGTTTTCATCAGTCTCTTTAAGAAATAAAATGCTATAAGAAGTAAAATAAATAATAATTCATCAAAAATTCAGAACTCCAAAGAAAAAGGGGCAAGAAAACAAGGTCGAGATTTAGAGGAAGAAATATCTTCCCTGTATTCCAAGGCAGACTACGTTTTTAAACATACATACACCAGTATTTTCACAACTTCCCTGTTACTCACTGGGATTAAAGAAGAAACAAAGCCTCTTCATTAGTAAAACATCTTTATAATTGTTATTTTACTTTCATAATTTTTATAGGTTCTTTTACAAGGCTGGTTAGGTGGTAAATATTATATTCCTAATAACATATATTAACATTTATTTTATACCCCAATTTATCTAAAAAAGGGATGCGTTATAACTAACTTTTGTAATGTGGAGTCTAAAGAGATTCTGAACATTATCTGCTGTTAAAATACAGAATAAGCATTTTGTAAATTAATTATTGGTCAACTCATGACAGATTTTGACCCCACATTATTTAGAACTGATAGTAAGAAACTAAGATACTGCTGGATAATAGAAAGACACTGGAGTGGGTGGCTGGAGGGGCTACAAAGAAAGGCAGAGTTGAGAAATTTTCTTTCACATTTTCATGCATGAGTTCCTGAGCAAACAATTCCTAAAAATTTAAAGACCGCTAACAAAGACTGTTTTAATGATTTCCAACCACCAACACGTTGGAAGATGTCCAGGAGAATATATGGAAAAATGAAAGTACGAGTAGAGAATGGAGAGGAGAATATGGCTAACACAGTCACGTGGCCAACATGGACAAAATAATTTGTGTTCATTATCTTCTCCTTTGCACACTTAACTATTCAAAACCATTTAAAAATAACTTTAGCCTCGTGGATCTGTAACTCAGAAAACCTCTGAAAATACACCTCCACAGATCAAGTCAATTGATCTTTGACCAAAGTTCAAAGACAATACAATGGAGCAAAGACAGTCTTTTCAACAAATGGTACAGGAACTACTAGATACCCACACGCAATAAAATCTAGACACAAACCTTATACCCTTTACAAAAATCAACTCAAAACAGATCACAGACCAAAATGTAAAATGCAAAACTACAGAACTCCTAGAAGACAGTATAGGAGAAAACTTAGATGATCTTGGGTACAGCTGTGATTTTTTAGATACACCACCAAAGGGACGATTCACGAGAGACTTGATACGCTAGACAGACTTCATGAAAACCTTTCCCGAACCTTCAGCTTCAACAAGCGCCCCTCCACACGGTACCCGCGAATGACCTATGCATTACATGTCCATCATGTAACAAGTCACATCAGTATCACATCATAATGAGCTTACCGTTCTGTGTATCCTCCTCTCCATCTGCAATATTTTCAATGGTGGGGCATTTTCATTTTTGGATCCTCAATATCTAACATAGTGCTATCAATAATAATACATGTTGAGCCAAACAGAAAAATATCCTTAATTCTCTGACAACGTTAATATTAAAATGTTGCAATAAGTTGACAAAATTAATTTATTCATGATTAAAAACCAGTAAAGTTAAAAAAATATCACTTATTAGTCTTATACTTGACAGAGAATTGAAAATTTTTAGATATAATGAGATCAAATTCAGATCCTAAAAAGGAAGAAGGAAACGGAATTAGTGAGGGTAACTGTAACAGAGGACCCACTTTGTCAACCTTTGCTCCCAAGGTCCACAGGACACATGTTAGGCTGCCAGTGTCACTCTACCAAAAATATCAGCTTTGGCTTTCCATTTCTCCCTCACCTCTCAAACATCCTGGCACCAGCACAGAACAGTAAATAATAAACACTGTCTAAGAATGATATATTCAAACTTACTCTTGATGACAGTGAAGAGGTGGAATGCTTTCTTTTTAATGGCATGAGGGTGCTCAAAAAGAAGTTTTTAATGAAATTATACCCTAAATATTGTCAACTGCATAGTTCAACTATCCTAGTTTTTCCATTTTCTATCAAATTTTATAAAATTCAAGTATGAAATATACTTCAGACCTTGGAATGTCCCTTTATTTTCAAAATAAAAATAAAGTTTCATTATTACTTCACATCAAATGTCAGCTCTATACGAAGGTCTCACTCAAGATATCTAAACCTCAGTTTTTGTATAAAAAGTCAATCATGTGTATAAAAATTCAATTCTTTCCCCAATTTTTCCAATACAATGGACTATCAACTACAACAGTGTTTGTACAGTGACTCATAGAAATTGGGAAGGGAGTCCACATTTTGTTTGTATTTAAAGCAGGAAACTATCCTAAAAAAAAATTATCATCATGCATCAACTACTGTATTTAATTCAGGATGAACACCAAAGCAACTGGGAACTGATGTGACAACTTGAGTTGGAAGAACAAAAAAGCTTTTTTGCTATACAGCAAACACAGTAATACTAACTTCAAAAATAAAGTCAGAAAAAATAATTAAGCTCCTTTTGAGCATTTTAAACAAAGATGTGGCAAACACTGGCAGAATAAAAATTAGCATTAGTTTTCATGCCAGTAATATCACAGATCACAGATAACAAACAAAGCCCCCCTCCAAAGTACACAGAAGTCCACATTCATGACACACACACTCACAAACCCTGTAACAAAAAGGTTAATAAACAGACATACAAATGATACATTATCATTTAAGATGTGACATAAAGCAATTTTCAATTACATCTGATAATCTGCTCTTATGACTCATTACTTTTGTTCACACACCTTGAATCAAAGATAGAGAATGTCAGCCTTCAACTTGAACTGTTTTGCTATCACAGATTTTTGTCATAATCATAATAGGATTTCAACATAGTTGCTCATTTTAACAACTTTTCTTTACTCATATAGAAAGAAAAAACTTTTAATAAAGACAGTATGAGGAAATTAACTGTTTGGTAGGCAGACCAGAAATCTTATTATGCACATTAAGAGAAACTGATGTTCCTAAGTGGTTTAAATGTATAAGCTGGGAGATACAAGTTTTCTAATAAACCTATTTATGACAGACCAATATGCCGCTCCAATTATGCACTGTAATCTGCTTTTGTTTTCTCTAAAGTGATATATAGTTGAGAGAAATGAACCGCAAGTGATTTCTAAATGTTTCAAGGAATAGCACTACTATTCTGTAACACTGCTTGAAAACAGAACACCTTTTATGTGTTCCAGTATATAAAACTGGCAGTAGGCAGTCAAAATATACACTGAAACATTAGTAACTAAGGAAAAAACTATGATCAAGGGATTGCTAGCCATCTGCTTTAAAAACTGATTACTGAAGTGAGGACACAGTACAATAATTGCGTTGAGCCCACAATCAAGTCACCAGGCAGTAATCTCAGTTACGCTATACATTTATCCAAATAATACTTAACATAAAAACACCATGCCCATATTATTCACCAGCACACTGGGATTTGCAATGTCTTGGAGATTTGAGTATTAGATTATTCAATATTAGATACTGAGGCATCTGTTTGAAATTTGGAGTATGACTTGATTATCACATATCTTCTACAGGAGAGGAAAGAGAGGCTTGGAGAAATTAAGAGGAGGGGTTAAGATAGTACAAATGATCACAATGGAGAAATCCTCCAAGTTTAAAACTCACAAAGTGGTCCTCCTCTGAATCTAGAAAAAGCAATAAAGACATCCACCATATTAGGACCCAAATACAAATCTAGTCCAAAACCTTTTAACAATTACCATTAGCTCAATGATAATTTGTTTATTTAATGAGCAGAAAAAATTCAAGTAGGAGGAAGTACTCATTTACAGCCTTGAGTTATCTGATAAGATTCCAGAGGCAAATACTCCTTTTTAAAATTCCTTTGAGTTTGAACACTAAGAATTGAATTTATTAAGTAACCAGGCCACCATTTTTAAGAAGAAAAAAAATAAAAATGAATACATATATATTTCAACATGGGCCTGACAAAAATTTGATTGTGATTTCTTAGAGATGGAAAACTGTACCTTATAAAGTTCAATATATCTATTAACTAGCATGAGATCCTTAATAAATGCTTTTTGAATTAAGAGAAGCATGATTTTTGCTTAGCTCTGGCATTTCAGGTGTGATCATGTGACAACGCCAGAATTAGAAAATAAAAATCATTTTTTAAAAAATACACAGTTTTAAAGAAAATGTCACTGTCTTTAAAACTTTCTTCTAAAATACTCAACTAACAACAGTATTGGCCACACAGCTGAAACCTCAAGATTTTAAAATGTAAACGTGCAAAAAAGACTAAAAGATTTACCTGAAACATTCTATGTAGTAATAGTTTTCAAACTTTGACAGTGAGCCACTGTAAAAAATATTTTACATTTTCACACTTACATATAGACACACACGTATATGTGTTAAGTACAAAAGTGTCATGAAACAATACCTAGCCTCACTATGAGTGAGGTATTCTACTTAATTTTTTTTTAATGCTGATGTCAACCCACTAAACTGAGTTATCAACCATTAGTGGGTCATGACCTGAAGTTTGAAAAACACTGCTCAGTACATCTCAGAAATTTTTTTAAAAGAGGAGATGGTCAAGGGAGTTGACACAGTCTTTAGTTTTGAACAAAATATTTTGGATCGGTAATGAATACTAAGAGGAATTTTCAAAGCCAGTAGGATAGAAACCTCAAGCCCAGTAGCCTCAATACTACATAATATTTTTTAGCAACTGAACAGAGTGGAAAGGATAGAAAAACCACCAAATAAAACTACCTTTACTTCCTACTTCAAAGTAAAGTTAATTATGCCTTTTACTAATTAGATTTCCAAGAGAAACAGTATGCATTATTAACAAGACCAAAGAAGAATTAAGAAATATATAATGTCTAAGACCGCTTCTGACCTAAAAAAGAGCCCTTGAGAATTCTCTAGGGATTGCAACTTCCCTCAAACAGAACACCACTAATATTCTCCAGATTGGCTGGCCCAGTCCCTCTGCATCTCAAGAAAATGTTTACATTACAGCTGGGTTCAAATGCAAGGTCAGTTAGCTTTAAGATTTGGGAAACTAGCAACAGCTTTTTAGCTACAGCATAAATCATGGTTAACAAAATTATTAACTTTCTAAATTGATAAAAACAGTTTCACTCTATTTCAATGCTACCAAATTTCCTTAAAATATTTGGTAAAAAGATAAGCTTTATTTAAAAAATGTTTTACCTGCAAATCAAAAAGCTTTTCAGGTTTAGCCATATTATGCTAAAGAAGAACAACAATTAACTGTGATTTTTATCTCCAGTCTGACTTCAAGAATGCCAGTTTATATCAAGTAAACAAGATAAGGCATTTACATCGTACAAATGCAGACTTGTTCTTTAGAAATTGTTTCTGTGAATAATACAGAATAGACGCCAGGAGATTATTTTCTATTTCATTATATGCGACACAAAAATCAATATGACTTCATTTGGGATAAGATGGCTGGAAATACATTTTATCATTTATATCTCAGAACAAAATGGACAGCATGAAAAGCTCAACATTATAAACAAAGATTGGGATCACACAATTCACCCGCAGCATTCATCTAGTGAGGGAGAAAACCCAACAAATGAACCAAGCATTTTATAGATATGGATGTACATGTATATGTGTATACATACATTGTTGAGGATAGCATCAACAAATGAAAAAACAGAATATGAGGACTAAAATGTCATTAAGCATCTCCTGTAACCCCAGTCCCTATTGGGGTTGTATATACACATTATCTCTAAATCTTAAAATACCTGCAAGACTGGACTTATCTCCATTTTACAGGTGAAAACACTGAGGCTTGGGAAGGCCATACGACTTGCTCACATACACAGCTAATAGTTAATCTAGATAACACCAGGACAGCACACACTGCCAAGACGGAAGCAAGGACTACTGAGTTCTTGGTAGGGCCGCCCTTCCCCCGGGCTCAATTCTGTCCACCTTACTGCCACAAACTGCAGAAGAGACCAGACCCCAGAAGGAGCCTATCATAAAGCAGATACTCACTTCCTCCTAAGAGAAAATCAAGACTGCTATCATGCTTGACATCCCCTATTAGATCAGTCATCTGTCATCCTAGAAGCTGAGCCTCCCAGGCTATCTGTCCCTCATCACCTGGACTCTGATTCCTGTGCGGTTCTCCAGCCTTGAGTCTGACTCATTCTGTCATCCCGCCCAGACTCTGAGCCCTCCGAAACTCATAAGCCGTCATTAGCAGAAGCCCCTACGTGTTCAGGGTCTTCTCCAAAGCCCCCTTCACCTTTCTGCTATACCTCTGGGGATATGACTTCCACGACAGCCCCCTCAACTGATGGCACTTTTTCTCCCACATACCATATACAAACTGCTGCAAGGTGAGCTAAGTCCCTCCTTGCTCCTCATTTTGCTTCTCCACTCTTCCCCCCACCCCCACTCCCTGCCTCCACAGTTCCTTGGTAGCACACACCATCAGGTACGACCACCTTCTGCTCTTCCTTGTAGCGTTCAGTCATCTTTGGGCATACAGGGTTAGCCCTCTCCATTTTTGGAAGTGTTTAGTACCTGGTTTACTATTCTTTCCACCTCTACTCAAGCGACCTCAGGCAATATAAGGTAATGGTTTCAAAGGCTGAATGCCAAATTCTGAATCCCCAGTTCACCCCTTACTAGCGGGCATGTTGCTTTATCTCCCTGTGCTTCTGGTTCTTCATCTGTAACAGGAGGATAAACACAGAATCTGACCCAGCCACATATTCAGTACCCAATATTCCCTTCCTGTTCTTTTTTTTTTGGTGGGGAAGACTGGCTCTTGGCCCTGAGCTAACATCTGTGCCAATCTTCCTTTATTTTGTATGTGGGACACTGCCATAGCATGGCTTGATAAGCAGTGTGTAGGTCCATGCCCAGGACCCAAACCCATAAACCCAGGGCCCCCAAAGCAGAGCATACAAACTTAACCACTACGCCACCGGGCCAGCGCTCCCCTCCGTTCTTAGTTCCCTCTTTTATTAGGCTAGACACCATGGACCAAACTTGAATCACTCTCGCAGTTTCTCAAGTCTCTTGCTCCTTTTCCAAAACATCATTATACTCCCCTGGCCAAATCCTGACCCTAGTTACATCCAGCTCTTCATTTACTCTAGGCCTCTGCTCGGCCAGCTAAGTCTGGCTGGATTCTCCCTGAACAAAGGAACATTGATTTCTGATGGGACCCCAGCATTGCCTGGCAATCCTACATCTCTCTAGATAATTCTCTCTCTCGTCTTTCTTGAAGACTATTTCAAGCTCTCTCTTCTCTAGTCAGACTTTCAACATCCTTTCCTCACTCTCAGTCCTTAACTGCCTCTTATTTCTCTCATTTCACCAGTGGAAGCGACCAGAACTCTCTTCTTCTGAGATCTGCCAATTTACTCAAGGACCTGGCTCCTCCACTTACCCCCTGTCTTAACCATCAGTTGACTCTTCTCCAACAGATCTTCCCATTAGCATACAATATCTCCAATCCTAACAACAAAACAAACCAAAAAAACCTTCCTTGACCCAGCTACTTTCCCACGAGTCTAGTCTTTGTTAAATCTAACCACTATGAAACTGCCTCTATTATTGTCTCCACTTCCTTGCCTCCTATTCTCTCTTCAGCCTCCTCCCATCAAGCTTTCATCCCCAACCCTCCACCAAAATTGCTCTTGTCAAGGTCAATATGGCCTCTATCTTCCCAAATCCAATACTTCACTTTCAGTCTCCATCTTATGTAGCTTCTCAAAAGTATTTCCTTCTTAATTGCCATCTTCCTCATTGGCTTCCAAGGCTTCTCTTTTCTTCACACCCCATATCCAATCCATTAGCAAATCCACTGTTGGCCTCTCCACTGCCACCTCTGGAGTGCACACCAACTTTCCCATAAGCCTGGTAATAATCTCCTAACCTGACCCCTACCTTCTAGCCTCCAAACAGCAGCCCGAGTGACCTTGTTAAGACAAAAATTAGATTATGCCACTCCCTTGATCAAAACTCCTTTTACATTAGGATAAATCCAAACTCTATTCCATACCACGGCCTACAAGGCCCTCTATGAACGGGCCCCCCGCCTGCCTCTCAAATTCATTTACCTCTCCACATCCATTTACTACCATTTGCTCCAGGCTCTGTTCTGCCACAGACTACCCTGTATTCCTAGAAAATGTAAAGCCTCTTTCTGTGTGAGAGCACGTGTACTTGCTGTACCCTCTGCTTGAAATGGTTTTACCCAAGACATCCACAATATTGAGAAAAAAAGAAGATGACCACATGGATTTCTTCATTAGGTTTGCTCAGGTGACACCTCGACGGCTCCATCAAAAGTAACTCCTCTCTGGATAAGGGGTTGGGGGAGGGCGAAAGGGATAAAGGGCCATACTTGTACGTACGGTGACAGACAAACACCAGACTATCGGTGGCAAGCACGATGCAGTCTATACAGAAACTGATACATAATAATGTACACCTGAAACTTACACAACGTCATAAGCCAATGTGACCTCAATAAAAAAAAAAGGTAACTCCTCTCCTGACTCCCCACTCTCTTTCCCTCCTCACTTAACCTTTCTCACAGCACTGACTAGCTGAAATGTTATCAAATGTTTATTTAGTTACTTTCATATTGTCTCTCTCCAACTAAAATGTGGGCAACACCAGGGAAAGAATTTTGTTTGTTTTCTTTATTGCTGTATCTCCCATGTCAAAAAGCGTGCTTTATATATATATAAAGATTCCTTTAAATAAGAAGTTGCACTAGAGCAGTTCAACTGGGATTAGATCTACAAATTAAATCCACATACTTCAATTTTTTAAATCTCACCTGTTATGAAAGACATGCCTTTTACAAGTTTAGCTCTCTTGTAAGTTATGTTCAATAGAAAATTGTGTAATAGACGTGGTGTTAGTTACTAAAACAAACGCTACTAAAACTAAAACTGAGATACACGTAGGTATACCAACAACTATTCTGACTTTTTTTTTAAAGATTGGCCCTGAGCTAACATCTGTTGCCAATCTTTTTTTTTGTCTTTCTTCTCCCCAAAGTCCCCCAGTACATAGTTGTATATTCTAGTTGTAGGTCCTTCTGGTTCTGCCATGTGGGACACCACCTCAGCATGGCCTGATGAGCGGTACTAGGTCCACACCCAGGATCTGAACTGGCGAAACCCTGGGCTGCCGAGGCAGAATGCACGAACTTAACCACTCAGCCATGGGGCCAGCCCCCTGACATATTTTTAGAATTAATTCAGTTCTTACATTCTTAAAATTAACAGATATCACATTTTATAGCTATGATCTACATATGAAGCTGAGGGGTTGAAGCTCAGTGATGGTTACATGAAGTTAACTAAACTATTCTACTTTTATATACGATTGAAATTTTCCATAACAAAAAACTTTTTAAAAATTTTGAACATTTCACACTTTAGTTTCTATGTGTGTATGCAACTTAAAAACATGGTCAAAATAGGAATTCCTACATTAATTACCCAAAGAAGAGAAAGACATAATGTAAGATCCATTAACAAAGGAAACTCTAGCTGACTGAAAGCAAGGTTTCTGTTTTGTATAGTACCTTAATAACTATTGGGTAGCATCCAAACTAAACACTTTCGGGTTAAGTGAAAGAACTTCACTGAAACAATTTACAAACCATTCACTCATTTTGACACAACAGATACAATACACCGTTTAGACTCTTAACAAGACTGGCGCTTTAAAAGCTACATGGCATTAATAAATTTAGGATGACACAGTTCTTTAGGAGCCTGAAAAGTCCTCATCCTAAACTCTAACAAGAATTCACGCTCCAGCAGGAAGGGAAGAGCAACAGGTTGTTCACGAAAGCAGTGAGGAACGGAGAAAGTGTGTGATAAGCATGAGGGTACAAGAGGTACATGTCGTAAGTACACGTTTATTGCATATAACGGAAGGCCTGATGCATCAATGATTTACCAGTAAAGTTTTTACTCTATCTTTAATGATAACAACAAAGTATCAACTACTAAAGAACCTACTATTTAAAATGTCCACATTCTCAAGTACAAAAGCTCAAGCAGTACTTACTGTCCCTCTACCCTCCTTGCAAAAAAGGTAAGCAAAGAAGCTTTAGATATTTACAATAGATTATAACAATTTACAGTACAAACCAAATTTGGAAACGCTCAAAGGCAAACATTGTATGAAATCAGATTTTCTTTCATTTACTCTTTTGATATATATTTACTGAAAGCCTATCACGTGCCATACGGGGTACTAGGTTCTGAGTATAAAATGGTGAACCAGAGATGGTCCCTGTCCTTCTGGAATCTATAGTCTGGGGGTAAGAAAGACAATAAATAAATTGACATAAACTCTTAATTAAATCTTATGATAAATGCTGTGAAATAAACGTGTCAAAATTAATGGGATAGGGCAAACACTTGCCTTGGCCATGGATGCCAAGGTAACATAAGCCAAGACCTGAAGGATGAGAAATCAACATTTCTCCCTCTTGTCCCCAGTGTATTTTAACATAAATCTCAGACATCATATTATTTCACCAGTAAATACTCCCTTATGTATCTCTAACAGAAAAGACATTTTTAAAATATATATAACCACACTCCCATTAACACACCAAGCAAAATTAATAAGAATTTTAATACCCAGTTCATATTCAAATTTCCTTGAAAATTGCAAAAATGTCTCTTTATGGTTGGTTTCTTCAAATCAGCATCTAAAATAGGACCACACATTGCAATTAGCTGATACGTCACATATGTCTCTTTTGAGGAATAACTGTTTACTCTCCTCTCCTTTTTCATGCCATTTATTTTCTGTGTCACTTGTTTTGCAGAATATCACATTCTGGATTCAGCTGCTGGTACAGTTTCACTTGCTCCGCTATCCTCTGTATTTCCTACAAGCATGGAGCTGGATCTATGTCCTGATTCCACTCAAGTTCAATCTACTTGGCAAGAACACTTCACAGGTGATTTAGGGTACTTCTTATTGTGTCAAACAAGAGGCACACATGTCTGGTTGTCCCACTTTTAGTACTGTCATGATTCATCAGGGGATGATTTGAAGAGAAGGTGGAAGAGTGTCCCTGGCACAGGCGACAACAGTGTGTGTCTTGAGAAGAAGGATAAAGGACATCAATGAAGTTGGAGAAGATGCGTTTATACAGATAGGTTTGGAAGTCGGGTGGTTGAGTTCCTCAACAAAAAGGATTTTAAACACTAACCTTAAAATACTATGGCATAATACCTAGGTTGGCAACCTTTTACAAGTGGAGCGCACATGGATGGACCTTGAGGGTATTATGCTAAGTGAAATAAGTCAGAGGGAGAAAGTCAAATACCATATGATCTCACTCATACTTGACGATAAAAACGATGACAGACACACACATAGCAACAGAGACTGGATTGGTGGTTACCATAGGGGAAGGGGGGAGGGGGAAGGGGGGAGGGCAAAAGGGGTGATTAGGCGCACATGTGTAGTGATGGACGATAATTAGTTTTTGGGTGGTGAACATGATGTAATCTACACAGAATTCGAAATATATTATGATGTACATCTGAAAGCTATGTAATGTTATAATCCAATGTTACTGCAATAAAAATAAATAAATAAATAAATAAATAAATAAATAAATAAATAAATAAAAAAGAAGTGGGCCACATGCTTTCTGTATTTCTATAATTTATGAGACAAAGGGGTAGAAAAAGGATACCAAGTATTGCCTGGAGCAAGCAAGGGAAATAGTTCAAGTGGCTGCTGTGTGACATTCTCATATTTATCCTGCATGCAAAAGAAACTCGTTATTTACTCATTTCATTTCTATCTAAAAACCTAATGGGTAAAACTAACTAGCAGAGGGCATTCTGAGGTCCAATTCAGAAAGAAAAGGAAAGCACTATGATTTGGGGGAAAACATTAACTAACTTATTTGTATTAACTCTACTGTCTGCTAAAGTTTCAGACTGGTATTCATGCCAAGTCCCAAAGATTGCTGAAGGTTTCCACTTTCAGAATTATCATCAAGAAATTAAGAAAACTTTATGTGGAAGGGTTAGGTCAATCAGTGGTTTTTTAATTTTATAGATGAGACCAAGATCTACTGAAGTTACTGAAATTACAAAACTAGTCCCATAGCTGGTGCAGGGGAGGAAGACATTTCCTCTCTCCAAATGCGGGTTCGCCTGGCTGGAGAACGAATTAAATTCACATGAGACAGAATAGCAAGAGAAAATTAAACAAAGGTTTGTGAGGAACCATGGCCTGGGGCCTTTCTTCCCAAAGGAAGAAAGGGCACCAAAGAAGTGGGGTGCACATAGTGGTTATATCCCCCCAAACAGGGTGTTTCACGTGTGACTGAAATGTCCCTTTCACAATAGTCACGAAGCTGCTCTGTCAGCACAGCGCTCGATGGAAACGACAGATAGGTCTGATGTCCCAGTGAACGCCGCGGGGTGGCAGGTGTGTTGCCTCGGGCTGGGGGGGTCACAGATGAGCGCCGCAATCGGTTCCTAGCCTAAGGAAAGATGCTTAATTCTTAAAGAAATGCCAAAGTTGGGAGGGAGAGGGAAGTCAGTTACAGGAGGTTACCAGACTAGCACAATAAAATGCAGATTCAAGTCCTTGCCTTTGGTATTGATTAAGAGTTTCTAGAGAGAAGGTCACCTCCTTTCTTCTTCCTGGTACACAGAGGGAGGCACCTTTTACAGATAGAGATTTACCTTACAAATGTAAATGTGTCCTAATGAAGGGCAAGTTCCATTCCTCAGAGCCTCCTTCCCTGTGCCAGTTTATCAAAAGCAATCAGCCTCAAATAATCCTGATGCCAAAGAGACATACCTTGGGGTGGCCAATTCCAGGTCCCCACACTGGTCCCAGGACAGAAGTATCCTAAATTGCTGTTCTTTCCACTACATCATTTGGTTCGTACCCATAAAAATTACCATTTAAGAATTTTTCTCCTAACTGTATGAGGTTTAGTTCATGGACAGTATCAAGTTCACAGTTTATTGCATCTACTGGCTCTTTACTTTTCCATTTCAATTCCTCAAAGACACACATTTCCTGAATGATGAGATAATGAGCATACTACCTTTCCTATTACATATAAAGAAACTCTCCCAAAACACATGTACATAAAAACAATAAATAAATCATTAATAATCATGATTTCAGAATTCTGGATGACAAATTCATTAAAGTCAATATGACTCCTTGTGATAGCCTAGGCATTGTTTAAAGTAGGGGGCCCTAAACCCAAATGCCCTTAGGGACCAGAAAAATGTAGTCAAGATATAAAGCGAGCTGGATATATCACAGAAAGGGGTCCTGGCCACTGTGCAACTAGAGAGGGCAAGTCTCCATTCCAGATAATTGTGGTCATTACTGGAATGGAAGCTCAATGTTCCCAAATCTTCCAATTTTTAAGAAAAGATCTAAAAACTGGTTATTTGGTGTGTAAATTTATTCAATTAAAAATGTTGGCAATGAAAGAAAAATGTAAAGTACACTGTGTGAGTCAATCTAAATACACCTGCAGGGTGAATGGAAATTAAACCCCATGCCCTCCCTCATTTGCAACCTTTGGTAAATGTCCTGCTGTTGGTAGCCATCGAAATCTACAAAATAAAGCTTTAAACACACCTTCTAAACAGTTTATAGACTAATATTGCACTAGGCCTATACTGTCACACTAAGTACAACAAAGTCTTTAGTTAAAATACATTATTTTATTTACTTTGTATCTACTTCTCTGCCAAATGGCAGAGTACTTGCAACCAATGTGTTCCATGAAACTCATAAGTAAATGTTCCTTTCTGTGTACAAATAACTTCAGTAACTTAAGCATTTTCTCTTAAAACTCTAAATTTATTTTCTTAAGTGACAGTAATTAGCAGTCTGGATTAGGCCAGATTTCATTTACTAACTTGACATAATCAGATGACTCATGGGTTTCAACATTCAAGCCCTGCCCATGTTTGCTTGCTACCATTTCTATTTTCTAACGAAATGTGTTTTGAGCATATCAACAATTAACACACATTTTTCATCATCTCAAAGCACCCTCTTAGGAAGATCTACATAGCAAGACTTAACTTTCAAATTTGACTCTTTTCACTCAAATTCACAAAATCAAAGACAAAATACCATATGAATCCCAAAACTTATATCATTTAGCACTGAGGATGTGGTTAATGATAAAAAATCCCATATACTTAAAGCTGAGGTTAAAGAATTATTTTATTAAGATCAAGAGCTCTACATAACAAGTATAATATTATTTTGGGTCCAACAACTTAAGAAAGTATGCATTATTTCTGGTTTGAACTTATTGATATATTTTTTAAAACCTGTGGCCTGGTTCATGATTCTGTATACAAATAAATATTTAAATTCAGTTTAGAATTCACCAAATTATTCCTAGCTTTTGGTTAGTAGTTAGGTTAATGTCCTTAAAAAAAAATTTTAGCTTAATACTCAGAAGTAAACATGTTTAAAATTTATAACACATAAAATTAATTTCAAAAGCCCAGACATTTAGGAATGTTTGTGCTGTAGTAGGAGTGTTGCCTGTTTGCAACACATCACACTTCACAACATATTTTTATTAGACACTTCATAGCCAAATAAAGCAGAAAAAAGTCAGTGTTTACAAATTGTAAGCGCTCAACACACGGAGGAGATTAAAGGACTCTGAGCTCAAAGAGCTAATGACTCCCACAGAGTGGAAAGAGCACAGGTTTTAGCGTCACACAGACCTGAGTTCAAATTCTGACTCTGTGAATTCCTGGTTGATTCATATTCTGCAAGTAGAGATATCTTTACTTTGCAGTGGTAATGCTTCGCTGTTAGGAGAATAAAATGGGGCCTAGTAAAGTATCTGGCATATGTTAGACTATGAAACAATGTTAGTTTCCTTTTGCTCTCGATTTGCAGCCATCAACCACAAATAATATTTCTAAAATTTAATTCATCATCCTTTCTACATAATTGGCTAATCCTCCCATCTTCTCCTTTTCTATAACTTGAATTATTTTTGAAATTAAGTTAACTGATGCAGCAACTTATCGAATGACACCAGTACAGTGAAGGCGAGGGAAGCTTCTGGTCGAATCAGGCCTTTCATTCAGCAGATGTGCTGTTCTGAGGGGTAGAGAGTGGTGGAGGTCAAATCCTGAAAGTGGTAAATGCAGTTCTATTCATGGGGCGTTTCTTAAGCTAGCCCCAACTTCTGAGCAGGGCCAGCAGTTCTCAAACTTTGGCATGTAAAACAATCAATCAGAGAGATTTTAAAAACACAGATCCTGGGCCCCCAAGAGATTCTGGTTCAACAGATCTGGAATGAGGCCCATGAACCTGAATATACAAAAAGCTCCAGGTGATGCTGACACTGCTGGTCAGTGGATCACACTTTGTCTAGACCATCAAACATATGACAAACAACAGGCCTCCCACGGGCCTCCAAGGAACAAGAATGGCCACAGCTCTGGCAGAGAAGTAACACCCTTCTCAGACTCTTTTCCTTTCAAAGCAAGTCTCCTGACATATGAAAATGTAACCTCTAAGCGTAGTAGTTCTCAACTGTGGTTCCCCAGAGGCCCCAGTAACAGCAGCAGCATCACTTGGGAACTTGTTAGAAATGGAAATTCTTGGGCCCATCCCAGACCCACTGATCAGAAACTCTGGGGTTAGGGCCCAGAAATCTGCCTTAACAAGCCTTCTAAGTACTTCTGATGCAAGCTGAAGTTTGAGAACCACTGTTCTATTCAATTCCCCATACCCACTTCAAACAGAGCAGATTCAAATTAATCTTTCTAACACATCGGGTTTCCACGTAAGCATTTGTTGAAGAAAGGGTTCTGTGGCTTGAAAAATGTTTGAAATTAGCTTCTGTCTCATGCGCTTTTTGACTCTGGCACCATGGAGTAACCTAGATGCTTTACAGAGAAAAAGCTTTGTTATTTTTCTTCAGCAGCTCCCAGTAATCCAGATTTAGGAGGAGAGAAGGTGGATATAAGGGCAAGGATGAAGATGATGACGTTGGGTTGTGAGAGATGACATTTATAAGGTGTTAGGTACTATTCTAAGACCTTTTCATTTATTAACCCATTTAATCTTCATAGCCACCCCATTAAATAGCTAGCGTTAGAATTTAAAGTATTGAAAGTTACCAACATTTAAAAGTCAGAAGATTTCAATTAATAATCTGAATTTCCAATTTCTATTTTTAAAATTGAAAGACCTGGCAGCACAGGGCTTGCATTCCTGCCTGGGAAAATCAGCTGAGCTAAGCAGAAGCCACTACTCTAGATGGAAAAAGCACTCTCCAGTTCAAAGATCCCCACCCTCGCCCCCAGGCCCCTTCCTCATTTTTGTTAATTCCTGGCTCTGGAAGGCATTTGAGTTTGTAGCCCCTGCTTTGGAAAAAAAAAATTTGTATGTCTATTTATATACAGAGGGGATGGGGGTAAAAAGGGAACAGTGGAATGAATGCAGGTTGGAAATTCGGAATAAAGGCTTTGATGGAGAATTAGCTACATGTGTGGACGCGGCAAACTCGATAGATTACCTTGTAAGTCATTAGTATTTCTAACTCCTAAATATCTTTTGGACCGATCACCTTCTGTCTAATCCTGCTGCCACTGACCTCGTTTAAGGCTTCATCAACTTTTGCTGATTATTACAGAATTCACTATACGAGTTCCTTTTCTACAGTCTTTCTCAGCTTCAATCCAACCTCTACACTGCCTTAAGAATGCTTTCTAAAACGCAAAGCTAATCATTTTGCCCTCTTGCCAAAAACCTTTCATGGTTCCACATTACTATAATAGCAGCTTTCAAACTAAGACACAGAACCTTCTCTTTAATGAAAAAGCCTACTTGGGAGATAAATATATTAAAAAGATGAACATGGAACTGCTCTGGGTGTCCCTTACAATTCAGTTCTCACCTTCTTCCTGGGCACCTGTGGTTGTCCAGCTGGAGATTCCATTTCCCAGCCTTCCTCAAAGCTACGTATAGCCATATGGCCATGTGACTAAGGAGGCTCGAGTGGGTTTGAATGACAGCATGTTACCTGTGAATTATCTCCAAGTTAAAACAGCCTCTTTGGATTTGGGGACACACAGTGGCAATGACTCAGCTTCCCCACATTGCTTGGGACAGTTCTCCTAGGGGACGCTAAGCAACATGATGGCAAGGACCTGAGTCCCTGAAGGACTGCGTGGAAGAGAGCTGTCTTGCAAGCCTAGAACAGCCACACCGTTAACTGGGGAATTAAACTCTTGTCTTATTTAAGCCACTGTTTATTTGGTCTTTTTATTACTGCAGCTTAACTTTATCCTCAATTAATACAATTTGATTTGTTTCATTTTTTTCTAATGTAGACTTTTTTTTTTTGATGAGGAAGATGCACCCTGAGCCAACATCAGTGCCAACCTTCCCCCATTTTGTACGTGGGATGCCTCCACAACACGGCTGATGACTGAAGTAGGCCCACGCCCGGGATCCAAACCCGTGAATCGGGGCTGCTGAAGCAGAGCGCGTGGGAACCTTAACCACTCAGCCATGGGGCCAGCCCCTCTAATAGACTTTTAATCATCTTAGAAAGCAAGGCAATGGTAAACTAAAGATCCTAAGCTCTAAGAAAATTCTATGCTCCCCTAAATAACAAAACACTAAAACAACCACCCATATACTCAAACAAAATAATTAACATACTGAATATTCTGGAAAAACAAAAAGAGTTGGCAGAAAGAAGATATTCACAGGAACTTTCCTTTCCAAGCACTAGGGGTAAGGCTGGTAGCAATCTATCTTCTAATTTTAAAAAGCAGAGCAAAGCAGAATTCAACAATGTGTAGAAAGTACGTGAACAGAAAACTAGGATTCCTTTCACGCAGAGAGACAGAGGGAAACCTGAGCCCCAGAACTTAGGAAACAATGCAGCACTAGTACTGACTGCACTCTCCCCTGAGGTAGAATCAGTGAATAAAGGAACATGACAAATGACAGGACAATGGACACAGCACTGTAAGGCTCCACTACGATCATTTCCCTGCAGGGAAGCCATTTCGCTTGTCATTTTTCTTCCTGTAGCTCCACTAAGGTAGTATTTCCCAAACTTGTGGGCTTTCTGTGCTACTTTTATAATTTGTGCAATACTGGCGTAACATCTGAATTATTATCCCTTTACTCCTCTTTAAATTCAGTTAATTTTTAACTTAGATACTCACTTTACCTTTGTTCTAAGCAATAATACCTGTGAAATCACAAGGTCCTTGTGTTAATTATACATTTCTAACTTACATTAAAATACAAAAAATAAACCTAAATGCTCATTTGTTTGTCACCTAATATCATCTTGCATGCCAGCAGGGATACGCACCTCACGCTCTGGGAAGCGCTGGATTGAAAATAATCGCACCTGGCATACAATTCTAGGCTCTAAAGAGAAACCTCCTGAAGGCTGTTGCTTTACTGTTGCTCTGAGGCCATACCACAAATGGAGACGTGAATGTGCCTTGGCTTTTAGCTCCAGAGTCCACGTGCACTGTTGCTGCTCTGTATGTGCCAGAACCTGTGTCTGATTCTACGAAAATTGCTAAGTTATTCAAGCTAATCAAGTCTACAGGAAGCGAAGCCAGTTGGCCCAAGGAACACTGTTCGCCCAATGACAGTCACCTAAATTTCAGCCCAAAATGCATGAGAGAGAGTAAAAAGTCACGGACAGGCTAGACGTCAGCACCAGTGTTAGATAAGAAACATGCTGTTAGGCTAGGGGTGTCAAGAGCCACGCGAGATCAACAAAAGAATAAGATGTCTTTCTAGGTGCTGCATGGGGGCCACAGAGCAAACTAATAGCAACTTAGGAGAAATCTTTGTTTTCCTACAGCAGACACTTTTCTAAATCTTTCTATATTTTACTGGTTTTTCAAAGATAACCTCCGAAAGGAGAAGGGAGTTTCTTCAGAGTAGTAATCTTAATCAGCAAACTGTCCCCTTCTCCCATCAGACATAAGGTTTTTCCTTTGAATAAGAATCATGTAGCTGTAGTCACCACCTGTCTCTGAGAGCTTTGTCAGAATGGATATCGAGTAATTCACTCCTGCTCTATTTAAGCGTGGGCATTATCAGATATCTTATTTGTTCTACTTCTTATTTAGGATGACGTGCCAATAATTGAAAGGAATGTTACCATCCTATATTCAAATTAAAGATGAGACACTATGAAACAATAACTTCAGTAGGAAAAGTTAAAGGAAAGTTAAGGGAAAGAGGAAGCAGACAAGAGAAGAAACATCACACACATATTCTAAGGCACTCAAGCAACAAAAGAAAAGACTTTTTCAGTGGATCAGTTCCTATCCTAGGAGCAGCTTTAATCAGCCGGGATGTACTTCTCTAAATCACATTCTATTATATTTCCTTTGCCTGATTGGCAGTTGCCAAAAAACTTCTGAAACATAACTTTCTGCCTAAAATTGGTGCATTTACTACATATTTTGAAAAGTACAAAGTATATAAAGTAGAATCTTTGCCTAATTTTACATTTTTAAAGGAATGTTATTGCCTTCCAATATTTTTACCCCTTGACCATAATAAAAATACTCAAAAACAGATGGTAACACAGGGATCTCTATCTATCTGAACTCTTTCTAACCAAACTCAAAATGTGAATGAATCTGGATCGCGAGGGGTACTTACATTTTTACTGTGTATGAAAATAAACAGATTCTGTCTAAAAGAGAGAAAATAATCAATAATTTATTTGAATTAAAATTAGGAAAAACTTTGTCAGAATCACTGGCTCCGCCGGAACCACATGCTTCTCTTGACTCCTTTTTCTCTTAAAGACAGCACTTGTCACACATGCTCGACCCTCAGACTCACTGTTCTCTCCTCCTGTCGACCACCTCAACTAACAGACGTCAGCTTCAGTCCAGTCTCCCTCACGGGTCTCGAACTCTAATACTTACAGAAGAAGACTGGCTTTGTTTCGTAAATAGCCCCTTGGGTTGTATTCTTCTAATATAGACACGTTTTATTGCATATTAAAGATTAAGAACACTCTTCACACCCACAAAGAAATACGCTCTCATCTTTCTTGAAACACATGGCCCCTTCATTCTATTTTTGTTTTTTCACACGAATAAACAAATATTTTGCTTTTCCTCTTAACTCTACCAAAAGAAAAAGGAAAGCACAAGACAAAGGACGGTGTGAGAGAAATGAGAAAGGGCAAGTGATAGCCTCATGGAGGAGTAACAGGAAGTGGAGGAAACCGCGGCCAACTGGAGTTTACCCGTCCCACGCAAAGGGGGAAGGCAGGTGCTACTTGGCTCCAGCCAATGATGGCATGCCTGGGATTGCCACAGCGTCTGGTTATTCAAGAGAAGCCAGAAAAGTCCCAAGTTTTAAATGAGGACAACTATTTCAAATTCTTAAAAATATCATGAAGGCCACCAGTGTGCCAGCTAAACAGATCCAGCCCACCACCTGCCAAGTGCAACCTCTAATTGGGCCTTTTCTCTTTAAATTTTTATTAAAAATAAGTTTATTCCAACTTTTCCCACCTCTACTATCTGCACAATTAGCTCATCTGTCTACTCCTTTGTTTATTCCCTCACTTTGTTCTTTTACTCACTTTCTGATTCATTCAAGTATTCAACAAGTATGAGCTACAGACTTAACGTGTGTCAGGCACTATGCTGCGGAGAGATGATACAATTATGAACAAGACAGACAAGGTCTATTCTCTGGGTGTTTACATACAATATAATGGAGGAGACAGACATTAAAGAAAAAATATATCAAAGAGGATTTACTTTCATTTGTATTAGGGCTACAAAACATAAGTAAAATTGGCCCACTCTTCCCTGGTTAGGGAAGACCTCTTTACTGTGTGGACCCTATCATTTCACTCAAACTGGTCTCCATCGAGATCTACCTGCTAGCTCCCAAGAACAGGTTCAAACATAGCTACTCAACACTGAACAGTCCCTCACTGCCTACAGGATTCAGAACAAACTGGGCCTGAAATTTAAGGCCTCCCCGAAACTGGTTTCAACCTCATTTCTGCCATTTCTACTATTTCCATCTTTGTGGCCCTTGTTCCCAGGTACATTGGTCCCTGCTCTAACTCAAACACAACACCACACTTACTGGTTGCCCTAAATCAGATCTGATCTCTATTTTCTGAATCCCCACGACACCTTAAAATACTTGGTGACGCTTATTATAGTTACCCAACATTACAGGGTCTCTCAATATTTGTCTTACACGCCCAAATAGAGCGTAAGCTCCTTAAGGGTAAGATCTGTGACCTACTCACCCCAATACTCATGGATCTACGTAATACAGTAATAAATATTTCTTGAATAAACACACATTAGTTAAAGAAATAATTGTGTCTGCCTAGAAAAAGATGACTGAGTTCGAAAGGGATCAACATTCTCATTTTACTATATTAGTAGTCCTCTTAAAAGTTACTTCTACAATTAATTCTAATGTCACATATAATACACAGAGTTAACTCTGCCTCATCTAAGCAACTGCAAAGAATAACTAATCACAACACCTCCCTGCTTTATGAGTAAGAAATTATTTCCCAAGATAAAAGTATATCACGACACAGATTTAGAAGGTAGTTGAACACTTCTGACCTTATTAAAAAAATCATAATTTTTGCTAACCACCATTTCCCCACTAAAAGGAGCAAGGGCTTCATGGAGAAGCATGGAGGGCTGCTTCCAAGGCTGAGACAAGGAAAGGTAAGTGTGCAGTGAGCCTGGAACATCTTGTTGGAATGCACAATAGCAGATGGGAGCATGTCAAAGGACAGCTTGAAGGGGTCAAACTGGTTAAATTCGGGAAAATCTGAGTACCAAGATATTTGATGATATAATGACAGGAACAGATTACTACAAATTGAATTGAAAAAGAATCCTGAGTCCAGTCTAATACCTTAAAAAGGGAAAAGGAGTGGGAGAGGGACAGAAGAACCCAAACGCAGAAGAAATGAAAGCAACAGAGAATCAACATTTGACAGCCACCATGATAATAACTGCTTGAAGCAAGAATCATCACTGAATGCTAAATGAATGTGAGGAACAGAATATTCACACGGTCTCCAACTGTCCCCCTGCCCATTACTCATTAATTACAAATGGTGAAAGTTACCTTTACAATAAAAAAAATCTGGCAGACACCACATAAACCTGATGATCATTGCCAAAAACCCAAACTGGATAAAGTGACATTATACGCCTCCTGATGTATTGCACCGAGAACAAAACAGTATCACCTATGAAGCATCCCTGCCAAAAGCGTTTCACCTGGAGTTAATCATGAGGAAACTACCAGACACATCCATATTGGCCTGGACTCTTCAATATCACCGTAATAAAAGACTCAGGGGAAAAAAGCTGTGAGATTGTTAGAGACCAAAAAGACAGAACTTAAATGCAGTATATGATCTTTGGATCCTGAATGAGGGATTAAAAAAATGGCTACAAATAACATTACTGAGAAACTGAATACTGGACAATAATATTGCATCAATGTTAAATTTCCTAAGTGTATTGATTTGTGGTTATGTAGGGGAAATGTCCTTGCTCTTAGGAAAAACATGCTGAAGTATATAGGACTTAAGTGTCACATGATCTGTAATCACTCTCAAATGGTTCGGAAAATGAAGTTTGGTGTGTGTGTCTGTTCAAAGAGAAAGAAAGCCAATGTGGCAAATTATTAACATGATCAAATTTGCAATATACCTTCGCAAATAAAAAAGGTATTTTGTATTTCAACTGATAAAGGTGACATATCAAAAAGAAAAGCAATGCAAGCACTTATTTTCTGGAAAATAAAATTTTAAATGTCACTATCACAGGCCTTAACTAACCAAGTGGAAAAATTTTTTAAACTATGACATTTTTGAATTGTTTTAATATGAAATACTAATTTAAAAATTTTTCTGAATATTCCCAACAGATTTTAGAGGTTAACTCTGTTAAACAATAAACACACAAAACAACTGTACTCATTGCACACCTCACTGTGAGTCTAAAACATAACGAGCCATTGAATTCAAAGATCATGGGAAAAAAGCTGATAATCAAATGTTACTGGCCATCTAAACAGCTACACACCACGCTGTTTTCCACTCAAGCCCAATTTCAAAGGAAAGTAGTTTTCAATGGTTGGTTGGTCAAACACAACATTAAATAGCAAGCACTAAAAAGTTAATTGAATGTTTGCCAGAAAGAGTATGACTCGTTTTTATACTGGATAATTAATTTCTTTGTTTTTATAAGAATTTTAAAGAGTGACCAACATGCACCCTGTGGGTAATTAACTGCATTCAAGAAAGACTTCTTACTTTTGCGGCAAAGACTATACTTAGGTTTGGAAACACTCCAAGAGTGTTTTTGTTTGTTTAAAATTTGACTTCTTCTAGTATTTTTTTTTTTTTGCTTTATCTTAAGGATATACATTATAATGTCATAGTATTTAAACTCCATTACAAATAGCTTTAATAATATCATTGACAGTACATGCCTAAGTAAATCCCCATAAAGAAAACAGGTTTGTGATAGGAGGCATTCTTAAGTAAATTATAATCAAATGCAATGGATCTTATTAACTTTAAAAATGTGTAACCTAAAAATTAGCTTTGGGATTACTGGTCTAGATTTTTTTAAAAATCTGAACATCTGGAAAGTTTACATAAGCATGCTGAGAGAAATTATAAATATTTGTATGCACTACTACTTCATGAAGCACGACTTTAAAAAATAATTTACAAGATTAGTATGGCATCCTCAATGTGAATTATTTTGTGAAGAATTTGTTATGGTTAAAAAATATTTTATGATCACTTGTTAACTTAGGATAAAGTTCACATGCTTCCAATCAAAATCTTTATTTTTGTAATATGAATCCTAAAAAGAAAAAAGTTCTGTGAAACAGAGTAAGTTAAAAATAAACAATATCCCACGATATGTAGGTGTATCTTCCTTATGGACTCTCCCTGAAAGTTGGGGAAATTGCTACTTAAATCTATCTTCCAAATGACTATTTTTATAAAAGTAGTTTTTCTGTTTAGTAATTCAAAAAATCTGAATCATTTCATAACTTTCTACTTTCTGTTTCATGAGACTGAATTTCACAGCCCACATGAGAGGGGCACAAGAGTTTCAACGATGCCAGCTTTACACTGTTTGTGCTTGTTGTCTTGGTGCCTTTTGGAGTCGCAAAATAAGAGCTGGCTGGCCAGCTCACTGTCAGCCATTCATCTGGCAACAATGGTTACAGAGAAAACAGTTACCCATTTTATCTGCAACAGGCTGGCTACCAAAATCAATCAAAATCCTAAGAAATGATACAGTATTCTATTTATTTCTTTATTAACATGATTTTGAGACAAACGCCTCTAGTAAAAGTATAACTTACTAATAATTGCTACATAAAACTATTTGTACACCATCATTTCTTGACTTTATTAAGGAACAGAAGACTTGTTTGGGCAATAAGAAATAAGGCGGTAAGTAAGATGGTAAGCAGTGGCTACATTTATGGTATTGAAAGCCTTAGATAAGGGCAAAAGTGCTACTCTAATTAGCCATACTAAGTTACGCCAGTCGGCGGATTTTACTTTGGTGCAAGCTTTACACCATTATACAAATATCTGCTCCTTTCCAAAATATTCTAATAGCCAAGGATTGGGGAGGCAAACAAAAAAGTCCTGATATTCTAGTAGATATAAGTAGATGATGGTTAATATGGCAATTGAAGAAAATGAAGGGAAAAGGTAATCCTAATTATAGTCCAAAAGATGCTTTTCTTTAAAAATCACCATAATTCCACAATCTAGAAAATAAAAATCACTGCTAATATTAGAGTTTTCATTTTCTTTAAATACTTTTCTACACATACTTCTATTTTTTCCCTACCTAACTGAAATCATAGTAAACAGCTTATATGCTATTTTCACTTAACATTTTATAGCGCATATCCCGAATTCATCTTCAAAAACACGACATATTTAATGAGCACTCAGTAGTCTATCACATAAATAAATCATTTACAGTCATGCTCAATGACAGGGACACGTTTCATGAAATGCGTCGTTAGGCGACTTCGTCCTTGTGTGAACGTCAGAGAGGGCACTTTCACAAACCTAAATAGTATAGCCTCCTAGACACCTAGGCTCTACGGGACTAACCTTATGGGACCACCACATATGCGGTCCGTCACCAACCAAAATGTTGTTACACGACACAGGACGATTATTCAGCAACACTCCCACTGTTGAACATTTAGGTTTTCCCTTCCAGTTTTTTCCTTTGTATTCCTTTGTGTTCTTCAAAATCAGCAGGACTGGAAGCTTCCTGAGGACAAAGCCTATGTCTTCCTTGTCTAGTTCCCCAGTGTTCAGCACACTGCTATACATGGAAGATACATCTAAATGTGTGTTGACTTAAAAAGGAACCACGCTATACTCTGGTCCTCTATGTAGCAAACCTGTATTACAGTGAAACCATGATTACCTAATCATGATTAAACAATCAAAGAAGGGAGAATATTTTGGATCAACATTGTAGAATGAAAGAGAGATTTATCCCTGCTCCCATCCAATCCTCCTGGCAAAAAAAAGTTACTAAAGGAACTTAAAACTGTGTTAAATTCACCAAGATAAAGAAATAGGGGAGGAGAAAATAATAGATGGAGACGTCAGTGTTTCCAGAAGATGGAGAAGGGATCACTCAGTGAGTGTATCTAACTTTGAAGGGACAGGAAAAGCTGAGACTTAAAGCACCCTGCAAGAGGAATACAAACGAGCAAACACACTGCTCTCAGGACAGAAGCATGGAACCAGACGCACCAGGTTCCTGGGAAGGTGGAGCATGGGGCTCACAAAAGAAGGCTGGTCGAATGCGCTAGAAGTCAGCACCCAGGCAGCCTTCTCAACCTCCCTCTGGCAGAAGACATGAGGTTTCTCATCAGAGAAGGGGATTAAAAGAGACCACCAAATGCCTACTAGTACAATGAAAGCAAAAAGGGGGCCCTTTTTACAAAGGCAACTAACAGTGAAATTTTAAAACAGTTATAGAGAGAAGAATCTAAATTTGTTAGGGAGAAAATACTGATAGTATAATGAATGATTGGGATCCAGCATGGTACAGGATTTCTTAGCTATATTATTAAATGCTAAGATAATGGAGTAATTTGTCAAAATTCTACAGGAAATTAAATAACCTAGAATGCTTTATTCAGCCAAACGATTTGTGACAGGCAGAATTCTAACAATGACACTTACTTGTGTAAAATCTTCTCCCCTTTGAATGTGCGTGAAACCTGGGAATATTAGGAGATAGTCCCATGATTATGCAAAAACGAGATTAGCCAAGTGGGCCTAATCTAATCACAACAATCCTTTAATAAAAGTTTTCTCGGGCTGGTAGTAGGAAAGAAAGCCAGGGATTCAAAGCATAAGAAGGATTTGATGGGCCTTTTAGTAGCTTGAGGCTGGAAAGGAACACATAGGAAGGAAGTGGGCAGCCTCTGACAGCCAGCCAGAGCACAGGGACCTCAGTCCTCCAGCTGCAAGGAACTGAAATCTACCCATGAGGAATCAGAGTGGGAAAGGACTCCAAGCTTAACCTGGCTGACATCCTGACTTTGGTCATGTGAGATCTTAAGGAGAGGATCCAGCTGAGCCATGTCAGACTTCTGACCTATGGAAACTAGGAGACATTAAATCAGTGTTGTTTTAAGCTGCTAAACTTGCAGTAATTTGTTCCGCAGCAAAAGAAAACTAATACACCAATAATCAAATATTTTCCTATTCTGTATATTCCTCTTTTCCTAAAAGCTCAATACTGAAAGAAAAAAAGAATATTCACTTTATGAAAGACCCCTCACTTAACAGAAATTAGCTAAATCTGTCGCAAAATGAGATTTTAGAATGAGAGGTTGCAGATCATTAGCATGTACATCATACTGGGCTATGAGAATTAGTAATCAAAAGAACTGGCAACACAGAGCTTTCTCCCCTTGCTCTGCGGGTGTCAGGAAGTGTGTCTCGAAGAGAAATGGTCTCAGACACAATGGTTAGGATCTCCTCCTTGAGAGAGGTCACATAGGACAGCAGGAGAGCTTAGGACCATACCCAGAATGAGGAAGATTCCGCAAGAACTGGTTTTGCTCTTCATTCCCCCCCAATCGCCAAAGCACAACATTAAAAGATCTGAGGAAAAGAATATAGAGAAGGATTATTACTATCACAGAAAGCTGGAAGGCTGAAACAGACTTGCTTCTTACTTAGCTTTATATGATAACATAATAGAACAGGACAAGGTTCCAATACTCCATTCCGGAGGTGGGTGAACTCAGGCATGGAGGACTAGTCAGCAGCAACAGATGTCATCTACTCGCAGCTGCCATCAGTAACCCCAAGCCTTTCTCCTCTTGCTTCACTCCTGTTCTGCTTCCCACTCCCCCGACGCTCAAGGAAAATCTCTAGTCCTGTACTAGGACAGTTACTGGCCAGACCTGATAGTCTCCCCTTCGCGTGTTCAGCCCTCGGAGGCACTGAAGACACCGTGGATGGCTGTCAGGTGATAACTAGGGGCAGGGGTGGGGGAGCGAGCGGCACCAACGTTGTGAATGTCTACTACGCTAGAAAACCTGTACAATCATCTCATTCCATCTTCACCTCCGTCCTACAAAGCAGATATTGTTGTCCTCATTATGCAGATGGAAAAGCACAGGTTCTGTAACTTGTGCAGGCCACACAATTAGTGAAAAAATGTGTGCAATGGAAAGTCTCCCTCCAGGGCCCAAGCCTTTGTTTGCTTGTTTTCCAGTTAGAGTCATGCCCCAATTCACCAAGCCTCAACCAGGAACCCACTGCTTTTATCCTCTTTTCCTTTTTATTGTAAACAAGACTCCCAAAGTAATGACTGGTGACAAGGCCAATGATATCAATAAGAAATGTGATGCATTGATTTTAAGAAAGATATTCTCTCTCTTCTAAATACTTAAGACAAAGCTGTGAGACATCTCAGAAACAAGTAAGAACTGTCTCCTAGCTTCAGGAGAGAAATAATTGTTACAAGATCTAAATCTAGTGGGAAACTGAAGCCACTGCAGATATAGCAAAGAATTATCCAGAAAAACTGACATCACTGAAAAGGAAGACACAAATGTTCTAGGCAGGCATCTACCAGGCCAATACAACAGGGAGCAAGGGCTCACTGAAGCAGTCACCGAGGCAGCTGCCTCTCACATAGGATTTACCATTCAAAGGCAGGTGGAGGCTTGAAAGCACATCAAAGAAAAAACGAAATGTTTCACGGGCAAAAGACCCTAACTGGAATACAGTCTGAAGTTACTGGAGCAATGAAGCCTTCCTATAGAGCAAAAGAAGAAGGCATTTCCGGTCAAAAAATCATCAGACTCATATTTAAGTAGTCTTGGCCTATAACCCTAGCCCATCAAGAAAAATCCTCTAAGAAAAATACACTACAATAGTTCCATATTAAACATTTGATTTTATATATTCAACAAATGTATATAGAATTTTTATAGATCATTTTGACATTTTTATAGTAAGTGCTCAATAAATATTAACCAACTGAATAAATGAACAGAAAATGGGTTTCCGAAAATAAACTCCAATTGAAAACACTGACCAACAGAAAATCATTATTCCACTTTCAACAGTTCAACGTCCAATCGTCATCCAGGAATCAGCTAGCTCACTCAGACGCCACACCACACCTGCTAGGATGAGCAGATACCTCCTCTCCACTTAGAGACCTACATTCGAAACCAGACAGTGTTGAGATATGACACAGGCAAAAATCATTTGGTTGTTTTTGTTTTTCTCTATTATTGTTTTCTACCTTATGTAGTCATTTTCTTCTTATTTGATCTTATGACCAAATGTGTTTCTTGAGGGCTGACGCTCTCTGCTGACAGTAGGAACAATAATTACATCATTGAAGAATGTGTACTGGTTAGGGAAAGAAAAGTTTAAAAAATGTGCACATTCCAAAGTCAAGCTAGAGAGTACCTACAACTTTGAATTACATTCCATTGCTTCCATTAGAATAGCTAATTGTCAACTGAAAGTTTACTTTAAGACAACATAAAAATGGAAAAGAGAAAGGATAATTTTAGTCCTAATAAAGTAAAATGTGGGCCAGCCCAGTGGCATAGTGATTAAGTTTGCATGCTGCACTTTGGCAGCCCAGGGTTCACAGGTTCGGATCCTGGGCATGGATGTACACACAGCTCATCAAGCCGTGCTGTGGCAGCATCCCACATACAAAATAGAGGAAGATTGGCACATGTGTCAGCTCAGTGACAATCTTCCTCAAGCAAAAAGAGGAAGAATGGCAACAGATGTTAGCTCATGGCCAATCTTCCTCACCAAAAACACCCAAAAATAAATAAATAAAATGTGTAATTCCTTTGGTGATCTAGGGCAGAAGATTACAGTTGGAGAGAAGAAATGTATTTTGAGTTTTGTACCCACTCTGCTGGTGAAAGCATAAGGTTAAAGACAGGGGAGGAGAGAGTAATAGAGACTGACGCTGTCTCTTTCTGTTTTTCTTAAAGAGTTCTTTGGAGAAGGATCATTAAATAGATAAGGGGTATGTTGAAATAAAAAAAGAGGTGGTATTTTAAGTATGAGGATGAATTTATGTAAGAAAGCTCCCAATAAGGATTGAGAATATCTGATAAAATGTTGATATGGGCAAAATAGAGGTAAGAAGCTGAAGCTGGAAATGCAGGAGAAAGAGATAACCTTGGTAAACACACATCAGATAGGCTAGGACAATGCTAGAAGCAAGGGGATCAATGAGAAGGAAGTGGCCACAGTCAAAGCAGATGATGACCAGGACAGATCTGGCTCCAGGAGTGAAAAAGGAATGACACGTACAATCAATGATATGAAGGAGAGCAAACAGCTAAGGCACAAAAAGCCAGATGAGCTATACACCGAGCACAGAGGAAAATACCTGAGAAGATGAGTTTGGTACAGTAAAAGGAACTACTGGGGCAGCAGAGATCCTGATGGGTCACCACACAGGACAAACTTGCAGATACCCATTGCTAGCTCCTCCCTGCTTCTTATCTGTTTGTCTGATCTTAAAAAGCAACTATCTTTCAAGTGGTACACGTACCAAATGCAAAACTGTAGATAAAACATTTCTCCCTGGTAGGCCTATACTAACTCATCATCAAATAACAAAGCTCTCTTTCAGTAATTTAGGCCTTTACATTTTTCTCCTAAAAGATACTAAATTCAAGAAATAATCAGCAATTTCCCCAAAATACATCTCAAATCCTCAAAGACTGTATATTAAGGCCTATTTATAAAATAAATTTTGATAAAATATATTGAAATAAAATTATTTCCATTTCAGTTTTTTGAGATTTCAAAGATGGACAGACAGACCACTGACCAACTGAATGACAACCAAAAGACACATATATAGGGTTGAGATTTCATAAGAAACAATGTATTTCAAAAACCAACCTACAATTTACAGTAGAACTAGTAGAATTGGAGATAACAAATATTTTCATTTTAATAATATGGCAATATATTCTATATTACCAGGTTAAGATTTAATATTTTGATATATCGAAATAAATTATCATATACTTTATGCTGCTTTTTAAAAATCATCAGTTTTTATTGTAACAGAAGAAAAATTAGAGCAATCGAGTTTTCATCTTTTTTTACATTTGCAAAATTTTTTCAGTCGAGTAGAACAAAGACAAAATATTATGGTACTTTCTCATGAAATGCGTATTTGAAAAAGGAACGAAGAGTCTTTCAAGTTGAAAGCTCACAAGCTCATACACCCTAAGTCTGGCTGCAGTCCCTGACAGACGGTGGACACTGAATTTGCTTATTGATATGTTTAGTTCAGTTCAATAAATTACTTCTTAAGCAAGCCCTTACAAAACAGATAAAAGTGCACAGAAACCCAAAACTCTTCCAAAGAAAAGGGGCAAAATAAAAACTCACAATGTATATCTAAATTTTGTAATATATAAAGTTGTATACATGGTAATTGCTCAATAAATATTTAATAAATGGGCGAATGATCAAACATCTGGGTTTGGAAATTAAATTTTTACAAGAGGAAAATCTCTTACTTAATATGAAAACTGGTTAGAAGTTAACTATCAGTAAAACTCATTCATTGTTATAATTTATACTCACATTGTAATACCATAGAACACTATTGTGCTTGAGTTAACAAGCAAAGTAGATATTCCATTTATACTGGCAATGTTCCACGAACAACAAAGCTAAGTCCAGTAGATACAATATTTTCAAAATGCATGTAAACTATTTAGATGAATTCTTTCTGCTGACAATCCCAGGGGAGAGAAGAGAAAATGATGTGTTTTACCCTAAGAGCTCAAAGCTCTCTGGGGAGGTAATTCAATTGAAATTTTACATTCAGTCTCGCCAGGCAGCGATAAACAGATGCTTAAATTAGCCGCCTTATACTATAATCAAATATCTTAAGGAAAAAAAAGTTTCTAACAAAAATATAGAGAAGAAGGTGAAGAGAAAAAAAGGGGAAATAAAACACTTTTTAAAAGCTTACTGATATTTTCAGAAAAAAATACTTTTATAACTTCTTCTGTAAGTAGTATACCACAGGATTCAATCACACCTTTCAAGACATTTACTGGTTAGTTTGTACCACGGGGCCAATTAGCACACAAATAATTAAAAATAACTAAATTTTTATAACAAGTTTTTTGAAATTGATATAATTTGCAGGGTTTTTTTAAAAATGGTTTCATGTACAAAATTTTACTTGTATCTGTGTCTTTTACTATCAGCATCTGCAAGTTTTTTCTGAAAGTAACTATGGGTACAAATAATAAACAAATCAACAAAAGACAAAAGGTTAAAACTGATTCACAAAATTAATTCCACATTCAAAATGGGTAAAACTGTAAAAGGAGCTAAAAAACAAAAATTACAGCCAGCAACCAAAGGGAGAGAACAATCTAGTGAAAAAGCTGCAATCTTGATTTAACTGACTCACTAGGTCGATCAGTCCTCTCCAGTCTTTCTCCAAAACACGTCCACTGGCACCCGCAGTCCACAGAAAGCACATTGCTAGGAAAGGCTGCGATTGCTCTCCAGCAGTTCCACCACTGCTGGGATCCACCAGGATGCTCACCGAAAATCAGCCGTGCTGTTCTCAAACTGGTTTTTACCAGTTGTGTTGGTTCTGGAGCTATGTTACTTACTTAAATATTAATCAAGGAAACATGAGTGCAAAAACAGATTTGTTTCTATTGAAAACTAAATCGAATGCTTCAGAAAGATTCTATATAGACTAATCACTGGGGAAAAAATGGCTGTTGATGTAAGCGTGGGCAGGGATTTACAAAATAAACTAGAAGGACTAGAAGTTAAAATCTAGAAGGATTCTACACTGATTACTTTGCAAGCTTTTAAAGTTTTAACTTTAAAGAAACTGAAACGGGAGATCACAGATGATATACTAGAGCGTGTTTTATGCAAGAAAAGCAACGTTATGGGGCTGGCCCCGTGGCCGAGTGGTTAAGTTCGTGCACTCTGCTGCAGGCGGCCCAGAGTTTCGTCAGTTCAAATCCTGAGCGTGGACATGGCACTGCTCATCAAACCACGCTGAGGAGGCCTCCCATGTGCCACAACTAGAAGGACCCACAACTAAGAATATACAACTATGTACCAGGGGGCTTTGGGAAGAAAAAGGAAAAAAATAAAATCTTTAAAAAAAAAAAAAGAAAAAGAAAAGCAATGTTAAATTCCAATCAGAGAACCAACACCCAAAGAGTCTTGACCCCACTTAAACAGACAGGTGAATGTACATTTATATGTCTTAACTGAAACTAGAATGTTAAAGTTTTCATACATGAACCTGTTCTTTTATGTTTTTTTTATTGCAGTAACAATGGATTATACCATTATATAACTTTCAGGTGTACATCATAATATATTTCAAATTCTGTGTAGATTACATCACATTCACCACCCAAAAACTAATTACAATCCATCACCACACACATGTGCCTAATCACCCCTTTTGCCCTCCTTTCTCCCCCTTTCCCTTCTGGTAACCACTAATCGAATCTCTGTTTCTGTGTGTGTGTTTGTCACTGTTTTTATCTTCTACTTATGAGTGATGTCATACATATTTGACTTTCTCCCTCTGGCTTATTTCACTTAGCATAATACCCTCAAGGTCCATCCATGTTGTCACAAATGGCTGGATTTCATCATTTCTTATGGCTAAATAGTATTCCATTGTATACACATACCACATCTTCTTTATCCATTCATCCCTTGATGGGCACCTAGATTGCTTCCAAGTCTTGGTTACTGTGCACAAGGCGGTGATGAACACAGGCGTGCAGGTATCTTTAAACAATTCTCTGCTTTAACTTCTCATCTGTGATTAACTGACCAGCTGTGATATGTTAAAAGGCTTCTACTCTACTGAGTTGGAACCTAGAACACAAACACAGGAGCTCACTAATCACGGCTGAGACGATTCAGAACGGTAAGGTGCCACAACAGTAACAGGAACGGAATGCTAAGAGCATCCAGCTAGGCTTGGAGAGCAAAGGGAGGGTAAAGAGAACATGAAATGAGTTAAATCTTGAAAAGGATACAGAAGTTCAACAGGTAGTAAGAAGAGGTCTGTGAAGAAGAGAAAAGAAAGGCAGGCAGGAGACCATGGTGCATTTCAGATGACTGTAGTTTTAGGCTTGTTAGTAAAGGGCCATGCGGAAGGCACAGAAAGTGAGGCTAGTCTTAACTGCCATAAAAGGTCTTATCTGCCATGGCCAAGAGTTTGATTTTTATCAGGAAGGCAAAATAATGTGAAGAATTTTAAGGAGAGCAGTAACCAGATGTCTATTTCAGAAATACTGCTCTGGCCCAGTATGGGAGATAAAGGAGGCAGGAGACTAGACTGGAAGAGTAAATGTAAAATGAGAAATCCAAATTTTCCAGAACAGGGCCCATGGGACTGCAAAAGAAGATGGGTTTAATATTTAGGAAGTAGTATTGATAAGAATTAGAGCGAGAGCTGATGAAAGTGTGTGAAAGAAAAGCATTTAACAGGAGCCCCCAGGCTTCTAGCACGGGAAACAAGATAAATGACGCAGCCTGTTTAACCAGATATGGATCCAGGGAAGACCCAGACCAATGGAAGAAATAATTAATCTTGTCTTAGAAATGATGAACATGAGGTGGAGTTTGTCCAGTAAACCACTGAATATATGGATCTGGACCCCACAAAAGAGGTGAAGGCTTGAGGAAGGGGTTAGAGATGTATGTTAGTGATATACAAGAATGGTGAAAAGCATGGTCCCAGGAAGCAGGCTGAGTGTGGATCTGGGTTCTGCCACTTACTAGCTCTGTGGCCATGGGCAAATTACTTAACCTCTCTGTGCCTCTGCTTCCTTATCTGTAAGAAAGGGTTAAGAAGTATGGCCATCCACTGCATAACGACATTTCAATCAATGACGAACCACATATGACAGTTGTCTCATAAGATTAGTACCATATAGCCTAGGTGGGTGGTAGGCTATACCATCTTGGTTTGTGTAAGTATCGTGGGGGAGGAAAAATTTTCCTCTACCCTTCTAGGTTCTTCTGGCTGGTCTAAGAATTAAACTGACAAAGACAAATTAACAGGAGAAAAACAAACAAGTTTAATCACACGTATACATGGGAAAAATCCAGGAAAACCAAGTAACTCACCAAAATGACTGACCTTAAATATCATCCTCAGCTAAAGACAAAAAAAGATGTTGGGGGCGGGGAGAGTCAGGGACTTCAAAGGGAAGGAAGGCAATTCACAGGTAGGTGAAAAGGAGCAAACATTCAGAAAACAAGAATCTGGTCACACAGAAACAGAAGAACGCAGAGGGGAGCCCAACACACAGGCTTTTCTAGGTTCCTCGCTGTCTATCACCTAGTTCATGTTGGGCTAAGGCGATAGCTCACTTCCTGAGACAGGTTTCTTTATCTGAATTCTTTTAGACAGTTAACAAGAAAAACTTTGAGTCTTTTGTTTCATAAAAATAATCAGCCTAAAATAATCCTCATGTTAAAGAGACACATTTTGGTGTGGCAAATTTTGTTCCCCTTCAGTACACTCTATGATGTTCACACAACGGCAAAACTACCTACCGGTGCATTTCTCAGACTACCTCCCTATTGTTAAGTGACACAGGACTGTCCCCCTCACAGGGTTAGAGAAGACCGAACGAGTGTATGTGGAGTGTTTGCAAGAGTGCGCGGCCGCAGGAGGCGCTGCTGGGCAGCAGTTGTCCCCGCTGCCGTTACTGCAGCCGAAGCCGTCTGTGCGGCTGAGATCAGCCCCCAGTGTGGAGAGCAAGAAGAAAGCAGAGAGGAAATCCCAGGCAGGCACACGAAGTTTAAGAAGGAGAACAAGCATGGGGGGAGGCACAGAAAAGGAAAGGAATTGTCAGAGCAGCCAAGGAGGTCTACAGTTTCATAGAAGGGAAAAGTCAGCAATGCTGAGGCCACAGACATACGAAGCAAAGTTCTGAAAATGCTGACTGGGTTTGGGAATTAAGAAGTCACTGGAGGGGCTGGCCCTGTGGCCGAGTGGTTAAGTTCGCGCGCTCCGCTGCAGGCGGCCCAGTGTTTCGTTGGTTCGAATCCTGGGCGCGGACATGGCACTGCTCATCAGGCCACGCTGAGGCAGCGTCCCACATGCCACAACTAAAAGGACCCACAACGAAGAATATACAACTATGTACCGGGGGGCTTTGGGGAGAAAAAGGAAAAAATAAAATCTTTAAAAAAAATAAAAAAAATAAAAAAAAAAAAAAAAAAGAAGTCACTGGAGATTTTACTAAAAGCTGTTTTTATAGGACAGTCCCCAAACTTCTATGATTATATACCCCAAGTATAGAAAAATAGGTTTGTACCTCAATTATCCTATATAAGTATCTTTATAAATTACATACTTAGACTGCTATCATTGGCTAGTCTCTCCAGGCACAATATATACTTGAGGAAGTTTTTGTACACCAACAATAGAAGAGATAAAACCCTAATTCAAATAGTTTTATCGAGAACTACCAATTTGGGAAGACAATTATTTGCTAGATCAGATTAGACGGCCATTTTTAAAATACAATGTGGCTAACAACCAGCATGCACCCGGAGTAGACATGTAAGCACTGCCGTTTTCCCGTTGTCCAATTGTGCTTGTTCTGAATTAGTACAGTATACACAATCAAAGTCTTTTAAAAAGTGTCTTAACATTTTTCCATTTAGTGAGGGTAGGCTCTTTTCATTTACTGTCGTCTTCAGACAATTTTCCATTTGCTGAGGGTAGGCTCAGCTAAAATTAGATATTAGCTTGAACCATATGAAATTATCATTCTTGTTGGTGAAAAACAGTCAAATATTGGCAATTTCATCTGGTTCAACATACATAATCCATAAATGCACTTAACTAGACACATATAAACTATTGCACACTGCTACACACTGGAAGCAAACAAACGAATGAAGGACTACAGTCAGCCCTCAACACTGAAGAACTAAACGCATGAAACGTAAATGAATTAAATGTAGTTAAAAGTATCAAACGTTGATAAAGTTTTATTTTTTATAAATTTAGGTAAAAGTCAATAGAAGTTAAACATGTTCTCCCGGTGCCCCAATCAATCACCTGATGCACTTGCCCCAACTTTAAAAGCCACTGTTGAAAGGGTGAAGAGCGAGAAAGAAAAGAAGACGCATCTGAACAGTTTCGGGAAGCTTGGCTATAACAGAAGGAGGGGTGTAGATCTCGGTCTAGAGGAAGACAGTTAAAGAAGGGCTCTAAACGTCTGCTTAAGATGGGAGAGATCTGAGCATGTCTGCAGCCTGCAGGAAGGAGCCGACGGAGAGAAAGAGATGGAAGTGAGAGGAGACCCTGAGCTAGACAGGTGGGTCAGACCACCATGACGGCAGGGGCATTTTAAAATATGGAATCAGGCCCCTGGAAATCTCCATTTCAAAAAAAGCCCCCCCAGGTTATTCTGATATTGCTGCTCCACGGAACGGAGCTGCCCTAGAGCTCACATAAAGGGTTTTGAATCTAACAAATTTAAAATGCTTCACGTTTTCAACTCTGTAATACACTTTGGTGTTCTGTTCTAAATGGCCAATTAAAATTATAAAGAATTTTAATGACCTAAAGGTACAATCAGGTATCTTCCTCTCTAATCCTTAACTTTTCCTTTATCACCCCCAATTTTAGCTTGGACTGAAAAGCCTTTCTTGAGGTTTGTTCTCAGACTTCAGATGATTCAGCATCAAAACACTCCTGGGGCTCTTATCTGTTTCAGTCGCAGGCAGTCAATTCATCTGGCCTAAACAGTTCACAGCTATCAGGAGGAAAGTCTTGTGTTGCATTTTCATCTACTCTGCTCTCTGATCTCCTGCTTCCTTTCACTATAAGCAGCAGAAGTGGGGAAAGAAAAAGAAGAGAAAGAGAGAGAAAAAGAGACAAGAGCTACACACAGAGTCTTTTCATGGTGAGGAGAAAGCCTTCCTTGACTTTGCGATCACAAAAAGTTCTCTCCACACTTGCAACAATTTTGTAAGCAAAAATTCAAGCCAGTTCATAGCTACCCTATCTTACTAAAAATGGCAAGTCTCTGTAATTTAATTTTCCCTGCAACCCCTTTAACAATGGTTTCAGTTCATAAACTGCTTTCGATTCAGTTTGCCCAATCATTTCCTTAACCAGCTTGTATCCTTTATACCAAAGAGAAGATTTCCAACAAAATTTAAAGATACTCTTGAAGAAGGTATTTAAAACAGTTTCAATATAAAGTTATTCCAGTCTATACTATTTTTCTATTAATGTCATGAGTAGAAGTTTCACTTCCTACGTAAGACTGAGAGAGATCAGGCTGTAAGAGCTGCGAGTAAAATGATTACTAGTATTAAGATGAGGAAATGGGAAGGGGATTAACATTTATTGCCTATCTGCTATGTGCTATGATGTATATATGTTATCTCACTTAATTTTTACAACAACCCTATGAGATATTACTACCCTCATTTTGCTGATAAGGATACTTCAGTTCACAGGGGTTAAGAGAATCACAGAGCTATTAAGAGGCAAAGCCAGAATTTTAAGCCAGGTCTTAAAATTGAGCAAAGCCCAAACTTTCCTTTGGTTATTACATATTGTGAGTGAAGAAAGAAACAGTAGTAGTTACATATTCAGGATAAAAAAAATAAAGGGGCATATGGAAGGATGGTCATAAGAAGGAAAGAGGTAGGAGAAAGAAAACAAAGAACATACTTGAGAAACAGCAGAGGGACAGAAGGGGACCCAGGTGACATCAGTACTCAGAGGGAATGAAACAGCCAGCACAGGGGAGGGGCAGTGGCTTATGTCGAATGTGGCTGACTCCTTTAAGTCTCAACAGAGGGAAGATTTGGCCCAACAGGGTTCTTCAAACTTAAAACCCTGATAAAAGATAATCAAAAATAATTGAGCGGTGAACATGATGTAGTTTACACAGAAATCGAAATATAATGATGTACACCTCATATTTATTTAATGTTATAAACCAATGTTACCTCAATTAAAAAAAAATAATCTGGAGGACAGCACCCTTGAGCGTTCAGCTCAAAGAGCCTTCATTTAGAGAAAAGAAGGAAGGTGTTTGCTAAAAGGAGAGAACATACGCATGTTCGTCCTTGTGAGGAAGAAAGCGGACTGTTTGGGGGAGAGTGGATACCGTGTGGGAAGTAACAAGATCAAAGGCATAGAAAGAAGTATTTGAATTAGAAATGCTTATAATCAAATACAGACACAAAGGAGAAAATGAATATGAGAGAGACATGACGGATGAACCAGAATGTAATGAGAATGGTTACCCACAGGGGTGGGTGGGAACAAGTGGAAAGGGTAAGGGGTGTGGCAATTTGCCATTTAAGTGTACAATTCAGTAGCATCAATTACATTCGCAATGTTGTGCAACCATCACCACTATCTATTTCCAAAACTTTTCCATCACCACCAAACAGAAACTCTGTAGTCACGAAGCAGCCCTTCCAAGTAACGTTTGAACACAAAATTTTGACTATATACGTTCAAACTAAAGATTGAAAAAGAATAACTGTGAACAAAAATTGAAGTCTAGTTAGTAGGTTTGTTTTTCACATTGCTATGGGCTAGCGATTCTGAAGCTGCTTTCTGTATATTCTAGAATTAAGCAAATAAGAGAATAAACTCTGTGCTTTGGATTAGATTTGGTGTTATCAGTATGAACTCATGCTTTTACTACATATGGAAAGATAACGATGAAATAGATACAGCTGTGTGTGTTTACATAAATGTAGTTTCTGGCTCTGTCTGCTAAGAGCACTTGAAACAAGGACACTGCAGTAGCAGTGATCAGGCCTGGTGCCCAGATCCTGGATTCTGAATTGCATTCTTCACAAACAGGAGCCTGGGGCGCTGGCCCGGTGACTTAGTGGTTAAGTTCACTGGCTGCGCTTCGGCAGCCCAGGGTTCACAGGTTCAGATCCCAGGTGTGGACCCTACACACCACTCATCAAGCCATGCTGAGGAGGCGTCCCACATACAAAACAGAGGAAGACTGCCACAGATGTTAGCTCAGCAACAATCTTCTTCAAACAAAAAGAGGGCCAATCTTCCTCACCAAAAAAAAAAAGAAAAGAAAAGAAAATAGAGCCAGGGCTCTTTGGAGAAATAGCTGATTCCAGGACTAGAACTGGGAAGTGCAAGAAGAGCCTGGATCATCTTGTTGGGCCAGAAAGTAAAAAGTGCTCCAAGACTAAGGGAAACATGTCAAAGGACACTGTAGGCAGTTCAAGGGCCTCCCAAGGGTCAAATTAGGGGCAATTTATGCACCAAAATAAATCATGACAGTAATGGAGTATAATACACTGACTAAAATAAAAATCTACAAGCAAGTGTACACTGAAACAAATACATGAATAAATAAGTAGGAAAGAAAGGAAATCTCCCTTAGAGTAGAATGTCAACTAATAAATAGAAAAGGATGGAATTAGAAATTTACTATCCAGCAACTATGATAGTAATAACTCATCCAAGTAGAAATCATTAATGGATGCTAAAACTGGTGCATAAAGTTGGATGAGAAATAGAAGGTTTACATGAAAATAATAACTTGATAGTGTAGAACCTGACAAACACCATCTTAACCAACTATATGAAATCAACCTCATGGGGCTCTCCACATGGCACACTAGAAGAGTACACCACCACTTCTCTGCGATTCTGGACAAAAATATATAACCTGCATCTCATGAGGAAATATCACACAAAACCAAATCGAGGGACACTGTATAAAATAATTAGCTTTTCTTCAAAAACGGCAAGGTCACGAAAGGCAAAAGCAGACCAAAGAACTGCTCTAGGTCAAAAAAACTAAAGCGACACAACAACTTCATGCAACATGTGATTCCTGACTGGACACTGGATCAGACACTTGTTTGTTTCCTTTCCTTACAGAGGATATTATTGGGACAACTGATGTGATTTGAATATGGTCTGTAGATTACATAATAGTATTATATCAATATTAATTCCCTGATTTTGATAACTGTACTGTACTGTGGTTACGTATGAGAAACTCCTTGTTTTTAGAAAATACACACAAATACTTAAGGGTAAAGGGGCGTCTTGTCTGTGACTTTTTTTCGAACAGTTTAGTAAAAACAAAGCAAAACATGCATATATACAGAAATAGAACGATAAGTAAATGAAGCCAGATGTGAACGTTTGGGGAACCTAGATGAAGAATAAAGGAGAATTCTTTGCACTATTCTTGCAATCTTTCTCTAAATCTGAAATTATTTCGAAGTAAAAAGGAAAACAAAATCATCCAGTGTATTAAACCAGCTATTGCTTAGTATTTTTTGCCAGATCACTTGGGCGGTGCCCGAACACCACCAGGACCAGCTCACTACTTCTCCTACCTTGACATGAGCCTCTGCTTCTTTAGACAGCTGTGATGATTAGAAAAGTCTTCCTCATATTGAGTCGAAATCTATTCCTGTGTATTTTTCATCTATCAAACCTATGTGACTTTTCCTGTGGTTACAATCTTATTTCTCTAAATCCTTTCAAAGGCTGTCTACCATCTTTTAGGTTTAATTGTAATACATTCTTTTTTTAAAGACCAAACTTCTCTCTCTCACTTCTTGCTTCTGAAGATTCCACTTCTCATCCTCTTAATAACATTATCTCTTCCTCTATAAAATGAAGTAGATGGACTAGCTGGCCTCTAAGATCCTAGCACGAGACTGAGTTTCTTAGAGGCAAGGAGCACAGAGTATTTGTACAACACATCGTAAACGAGGAATACATGTGCTGGACTGACCAAACTTCCAAATCTAAACATGAAGATGACTGTTTCTCTGATATCCTCCAATAAGCAGATCTCTGCACAATGCTACAGCGTACACATACCTTTCCAAAATCTCAATAAGAAAACATCTTTAAACTTCTAATTGCTTCCCTGTAATCCAGTAAAATATATAACGTATCGCTTCAAGAAAAAGCCATGTTCATGAAAATTTGCGGATAAATCAAACTGGCTTGACTTACAGTTTTGAACCCAGCAGGTGCCCAATCAACGTCTGTTCAACTACACTGACTAGTTCTTTACCTTACTCGTGCCAGGACACGTCTGTGCGTTCACAGGAACAGTCAGGACGGAAGCCAATCAACACCTAATGTAAAGAATCTCTAGTGATAGTGTCTCTGCATAAGAATCAGAAAATGCAGTTCTGTAATCTGGGTTGTTTTAAATGAGTCAACGAGGGCATAGAAGGTAAGTAACTCATCCAAAGTTCCACAGTGAATTCGATTTAAAGTTGGAACTAGAACTCAAGCCTGAAGGCTCCCCTGTCAGAGCTCTTCCTACTCTATCATTCTGCCAACGGGATACCTCAATGCTTCTAGGACAATTTCCTCACTGCTCTGAAACCCACAATTGTTACTCTATCAGAGTTTTGAGGGGCTCTCTAGAAACTGAGCATGTCTTGCTCTCTTTATTTATAAAACATAGATAAACATATTTGATATAAAAAAATTAAGTTCATGATTTATTGCTAAATTTTGTACTAAACCTGCTGTCAATTTTGTGTTTGAGAGTCAAAGTCTTTTGTTTATCTCCTTCCTAATTTAATTAGATCACTCTATTTTATAACACATAGTCTTTTTAAAGGGAATTCTGGAATTCTGATATACTGCTGACATGGAGATATTAACTAAAAGCAGCTCTGGAAGGTTAGGGACCCAGGATATTAAAACATAACTGAAGACTCTTAAGATAACCACAGTAATGCAACACCTGGTGGGAAAACAGTTTATTAAAAGAGCTAACTTTTTAAGGATATCCTCTTGTCAGGTGAATAATTTCTCACTTTGCCCCTTTGAACACTGATATGCTGGATTTGCAGCAATTTAGATAAGTAAATATTAGTAGATTATGTAGTTTAAATGTTATACATTCTATGGCACTCACCATCAAAAGGATATTTGCCAAATTACAATGTAAACAGCTTAGTGATGAGTAGTGAGGAGTTGATTCTCGTAAGCTGGGCGGTAAGAAGAGAAACCAGTGAGAAAATGCACATGGATGAGGGACTCAACCCAGGGGAAGATACAACTTGTTCTCTGTAGAGTGGCTTCTTCTAGGAGTATGAATGCGTTTACAACAGACCGCTCTCAAAGAAACGATGGCAGCAAGATGATCCCTCCCATACAAGCTGACAGTGGGGGCAAGATACGAAAATTCAGATCCAGCTTCTGTTACTCAACCGGTCACTTACCGTAAATACGCTTAAGCCTTGTTTTATAGTGCTGGGGGGATCGGTCAGGATAATGTATATTTTTGATTTCTCACATCCACTAATTCCCTCCAGACCATCACCTAACCTAATATATTAAATTTCATGACAGATGATCACATTCATTAGAAAATATTTTTTGTTTCCAGATACGCAAAAATGTTTCAAATGAAGGCACTCTTCCAAATTAAGGTTTTATTTTCCCCAAAAGTCTAAGGAATAAATTTTTAAAATCCACGTATGTATTTTTCTTTACATGAATTATTATCTTTAATGATACAGGCTGATAAGACTAAGACTAAGACACAAAACCAAAATTGAAACAACATTTAAAAAGCCACACATAAAGCCAGAAAGGTAAATAACTCTGTTGTATTAGATGGACAAAGCGAGATGCCCAATGGGTCGAGGAAGAAAACTAAATGTCCTACAAATATCTCCCATTATTTTTAATGCTGTCTGAATTATCTTACTAAAAGCCTGTGGTTACACATTGTCTTTCTTTAAGGAGTCCATTTTGAGGCCCATTAATATAATAAATTTATAAATACCATCTGAAATACTAACTGTGGCATTTTCTAAATAAAACAGCTCCTTGCTGTTGCTCATTTTAATCTTGTGACAAAGATGAGGGCGAACACCATTATTTCCTTTAATAATACTCAAAGGGGCTCCGACTGCAAACTATACAAGAGAAAATATATAATCAAACACGTATTAGTATGTCACCAACTGATGCAAAGTTGCATTTCATTAATAGTATGTAACTCCAAAAATCTTTTATAGATGAGTTTCCAATTAGTTACCTATCACACAGTTTAATATTCAAAATTGGTGAAGGTAATTTTACACCAAAGGTATAACTTCTTAAAATAGAAAGGATGGAAAGAGAAAATAGAAATAAAACTTCCTTATGTTACTATTTGAAGACAGTACTTAAAAGAAATATTCAAACATGGACATATTAAAAATTTCATAAAATTATAAATTTTCAAACTTTTGGCTTCACAATGATATCTGTATTAGAACCAGTCTAAACAGCTAAAAACAGTACAGTAGTTAAATTTATTACAGTGTATCTAGAGAGGGATTTATCAGGAAGCTAATGGCTTTTGGGTTCTTCACACAAGCCCTTTATAAGGTTGTATATCTGACTTTTAAAATGTCTTATTAAAATATAATAAATATATCCAAAGTACATAACATACATTATAAGTGTATGGCTTGATGACCTTTCAAAACCAAACACACTCAAATCAAGAGAAGAACATCACCAGCATCCCATGCTTTCACGACCCCTCCCAGTCACTTCCACCCTCTGAAAGGTCACCACTACCCAGTCTTTGAAGAGCACAGGCCGAGCTGTATAGGCCTGGCTTCTTTCACTAGACTTTATGTCTGAGAGATTTTTCTACAATATGTGTGATTGGAGATAATCTTTTTCATTGCTATATAATATTCCACACTATATTTATCCATTCTACTGTTGAAAGGACTTTGAATCTGCTTTTGTTTATCTTATATTACTCTCTTAAAGAAGGTTCCCCAAATTATATAAGCTTTAGGCCTCACAAAACCAGGATCTGCTCCGGGGTAGACCCACATGATGAAATGTCTTGTATTCTTTTCAAAGTCATGTTTTAGAATAATTAATAGCATAGGCGGGTCAGATGCACACTGTGACCTATCATTTCGCAGGCCAGTGGCACGTAGCACACACTCATAAATGTCTACTGGACAAATGCCAAATTGGAAAGTACAATAAAGTCATTCAAAGGAAACTGTGACAGTAAGATGACAGAAACATTAACTCAGATGCATTTTACATCTGACTTGTCATTTCACTATAGGACTACCTTTCTAGCTAGTCCCTTCTCAAGACAACATACATGGTGTATAAGGGGCATCTGAAGGGGAGATAAGACACCGAATTTATTGTACAGTTTTAAAAAGTAGAGTAAGAACCAAGAAATCTTACTCTATCTCTATCTGTCACTAACTAGCTTTTAAGACCCTGATCAAGTCATTTCATCACTATGGGCCTAAACTGTCTTATTTTTTAAATAGAAAGGTTGTACTCTCAGAGGTCACATCAGCTCTAAAATTCTTAGATTCCCTTACTGTAGGATAATAGTGATAGAGGAAAAGCATTTCTGTTTTTTGTTTTATTAAAAGAGCATTTGAAAATTCTAATACATTATGAGCAAATTTATGAAATCAGTATTAATTACTCCTAAAGATTCCTGGAGACTGACAATATTCTCACTTATTCTATAAGATTCTCAACTTAACTAAATTTGTGGCTACAAAAAAGGAGTAACAAGTAAGTTATAAAGTAAAAGTATTTTTAAAAATCCAAAATAGGACAGTAACGGGGAAAAAATAAACATCAGATGTGAAATCTCCATTAAAAAAAAATGTAGTGAGCAGATAGGAAAGCGAGCAATTTGGGTAAAGGAAGTTCAAAGAGAGATCTGAAAATCAGGATGACAGTTTTATTTAGATTTGCCAAAGATAAAGGCAGCAAATCAAAGTAAAAGAGATAGGTTTAGCACTGTCCTATTTCCAGTACAAGAAGAAGTCTGGAGGGAGAAGCACGCACTTTCCAAAGTTTAAGCATCTATTTGGGGAGGTGAAAAATAGTTTCAATAGGTGGCAAAACATTTAAAGCATAGACGAAGATTTCAGTAAAATAACAAATCCTGGCTATAGCCCAAAGATAAAGAAAATAACTTGCACGACTTTAGGACAACACATTTACATTTTCAAATAAACTAATTAAAAATAAAACATGACATAACCATCACTACCTAGGATTTTCTATACAGCTGTCGGATGTATGAACACATAAGACAGTCATTCGCTTCTTCCTCATATGTAGACATTCCATTCATTTCTAATAACAGCATTTTAGTAGCTACTGTGACAATAAATAAGTTGTTCTTTCAAACTTAATTCTTACAAAACCAACAGGAAAACTTTTAGAAAACAATTGTACTTTAAAATAACTGCACATGGCCCACTTCATTCAAAATAAAAAAACCTCTACACAACAGGTCATAATTAAATTAGAGAAGACAAGGTCCGCAGTCAGAAATATGGAGACCCCGAACATGGAGCTAAGGGATTGTTGTCAAGTAACAATCTTTTTAAATTAAAAAAGAGCACACTTTACATTATTTTAGGAAATTAATCCCAAACAATAGTCTCACCTTTCTCTTATTATAATTTTCTATTTTACAACTATTCAGGAACAAAGAAAAGAAAAATATAACCACTGCACAAATGAATTGATGTACATGAACCACTTTTGGGGGGCACTAGGTGTCTCCCTTTATCACACAGAAGAGTAGGGAAGGAAGGGAAGACAAACTTTCTTTTTGTAAATATAAATTTTAAAGTTTAATAGTAATAAGATATTACTATCACTTGCTTCGAGTTTGATTATATTCTGTGAGTAAAATCAGTCGTATGAGGTGGAAAAAATGAGTATTTTACAATTTGTTTGCTTTAAAAACCAAGTTTGCCTTTATTGCCCTCCTGATTAAAGTGGAATTAAAATGTTCTCCACGAAAAGAAGTAAAAACTTGCCACTCTTCTCAATGTACTTTTCTGTCAGTAGATAAGAATTCCTCCTTTTTCTTTTGTTTTGAGTAATGAGACACCAGAGATTTTGGGGGGTAAATTCACTAAACTAGACATACTTTAAAAGGACCATTGTTCTATTTTTAAAGCTCTCATTTTCTTAATATTGCATTAAGACCACCATACAAAGATAACTTTTGAAGAGAGAGTCAACTTCTGTTTCAAACTGCCTTCCACCTAGAGGCCAGCAGGACTGTCCACGCCTGCTCACTCTAGAATAGAGCCTGTTTTTCAGCGGAGTTTTCCTGACTTTCCTCCATACCTTCTGACTTTTTCTTTATTATGGCACAATCTATCTAATCCAGCAATAAAATAAATCGACCTAACGTAAAGGGAAAATTGTCATCCTTCACCCAGGAAGAGAAATGGCTAAGTAGGTGGAAATACAGACCCATGTTATAAAGATTAATAAATGCAAGGCTCAAAGACCATCATTTATATGAACTTTCAAAGAAAACAGTTACAATTTCCAGAAACGGTGCCAGATGTTTACATTACCTTCAATTTAAATGGTTAAATAAATAAACAACGTATGAAGTATGGAGAAAGAGAAAAAAATGAAAAAGGACAATTATGACAGCAAGAGAGTATATTATTTACTACCGTATAAAGGATGACTGGTAAATAATACCTAAAACCATCACCACACCGGCTGCAGTCTCCTTATGTCAATTAACAGCCACGATAAGCAAACTTCATTTAAAACAAGGAAAACCTACAAAGTGGTATCAAAGTTTGTAGGTACCAAACCTACCAACTGGTAAAATGAGTATCAAAGGAAGAACGGCGCATTTTGGAGAATGAAGAAGCATAAACATAAGCAGGCACAGCATAATTCCAAATTATACTCCTGGAAAGCTTAAAAAGCCCTTTTTAATAGCAATACTCAAGAAGGAAAATGACTTGAGTTCAATACCTAATTTCTTTAGTATACATGTTTGGAACAGTTATGTGATTTTTGTAGGTAAGTAATCTGTGGAAAACTTTTCCATGTAATAAGCACCTAGAGAGAAAATTAATTTAATTAACATTTCTTCTAATACTGTGGTCATGTTTCCCACAGAAAATTAACTGAAAAAAATAACTGAGACAAAACATATCCTTTCAGAGTCTATATTTTCTAATATACTTGTGAATACAAGCCATAAAAGTATTCGTCTAAGAAAGAAAAAAACATTGAAAAATCCTTTTTGCCTTTAAACATATAAAGCTTATTTATATATTTAGGTTACAACAGAAATTCTAAAATAATGAAGTACTCACCATCATCTCTTGCTAAGTATAAGAAGTCTTTTTTTCCACCACCGTCCCCCAGCTAAGGAAGCATGCAGCCTGATTTATGCAGGAAAGCCCACGGGTAAGACACGTATAACTTCCTAAGAATGATGATCTTAACAATTAAACTCAAGTTATACTTGTAATTTATAAATGCCTTGTAATATTTATTCTTTTGCATTTCTTTTCATTAAAAAAAAATTAGCCTCTAAAACTTCCTCAGTATAAATTTAAATCTGGAGTAATTAAGGATTTCTGAAAACATGTATCTGTTCCTAAATTTCTTTTCTCTTCTTTAAAATGTCTGTAAAATCAATTGCACTCTTGAGCTCCGTACAAACAAATAAAAATAATAAGAGGTATATTTTATATGACAAGCTCGCAGCTTTAAAAATTCATTAAGAGCTCGGCAGTAATATTTTCAGTGCATTTTACTATTACCTATTGATTCTAATGCACTTCACTTATCTGTAGAGATAAAACTTATCTTGACCTTGCTGAATACAAATAGCCTAGACTAAAACCTGCGCTGGCCTCTCTCGGGAACCGCAGTGACAATCATTACCGATGACACAGGGAACTGTAAACGCTCCACACAAACGCTTCAACAGACGGAAACTTGTGTACTTCTCACACTGGCAATAAGAAACAAGAAAACAACAGTTTTACATCTACGGATAAATAGCATTAAGTTACTTTCTCCAATCGACCTGACATATTTTAGTTTCCAAACAAGAAACTAGTACAGTTTCTTCTGTTATTTGGCTGCTTCTTCAAAACACCTGGCCGCAGCTGTCTTACAAGGCACCCTAAGGCACAGAGGAGTGGGGGGTAACATAAGGAAGGGGAGAAAAGGAGACTGTCCTCCTACGGAGACGCCCATAACATCAGAGAAACTTGGGAGAAAATGACAGCGGGCTTTCTTAAGGTGCATTTAAATTTTCAGCACATGCTTTATTCCAATTCCACTAAAATAATCTAAAATTACACCTACAGTGACTAATGCATAAAAGGTATTTCTAAATGTCTTTTAAAAATTAAATGGTAGCTTTCCTCAACAATCTTACTCCACTCTCAAATTTTACCCCCTAATTTTTATTATTGGAGGAAATAGCTAAGTCACCATTAAATTACATATTGTGCTTTTCAAAGTCTGTGTTATACAAAATAAGCTAATGCGAGCCTTTCTCCACCTCTTAAATAAAGGCCTGTTTTCAGATAAACTCAATTTCAACAGTCGATTAGACTCAACTGGAGTATTTCATAAAGTTAAAAAATATAAATAAATAACTTGTTGAAAAAATGCCAGTTAATTCCCTAATTTCATGGGGTACCAGTTAAAGATTAAAAAATAAACCATAAAGATTCCTAATTCTCAAATACTTTTCTTTCACAAATATCAAAGCATAGAATGAAATTAATTTCAAATGCATTAAATTATTACTTAAATTTTTTTAAGTTCCTGAAAATTATATAGCTAATAGTCTATAATTTGACTTGAAATAAGATTTCTGTTTGTTTTTAAACTACTTGTAGAGACTTGGGGATTTATGGACAAATTCTAACTTTACAAATCACAGCTCTGACAACTTCAAATCTGGGCTTGGATTCTCTCTACCCTCCCTGCCCCAAACATTTCCCAAGTAGCCAGGCAATGAACATACATTTACTGTCATTTTATATAACATTTATGTTCCTTTAAGAAAGAGAGGTTTAACTTCAATTGTCCTTTAATATTCACTATTTTAGCAGTTAGATATCTATATCAATATCGTATGATTTTAAGGAAGCACGAGAAAGAAATTATATAGAGAATTTGCTAAGTAGATCAGTGGCTTTTTTAAGCAGTACATTAAGAGGTTACATTTTTAAAAACCCTGCAAGAATTCGTGTCCCCTATTATTATTCAGGGCACCTGAACACAAGATATTACTATGGCACATTAACTCTGCTATTTCTCAAGATAGAAGCAGGAATTTTAAACGTTCCCTATCAAATAATTTGCTCAGAGCACCTAAATGAAACGTACTGTAATTTTATATATTTCCATCTACAATATTGCTTAGCGCTGATAAACCACAATACAACTTTCTATATTTTAACAGGCGACAATTTTGGCATTAGCTACAGAAGAGTACAGACTAAAAAAAATAATGCCATCCGCAAACTCTGCTACAAAGAATACGGCTCCATTGCTAATTATACAGGGAACTGATTTTAATTACACAGAAAACATTGCTTTAAAAACACTTTGCAAACTGCAAAGGCAGATGGGGGAGTCAGAGCAGCAATAAAATGCTTCTATCGTGTTACAACAGTGCCCTCTACTGGTAACTATAGAACTTTGCAGGAAAACATGACATTTTACTTAGAAAAGCAAGCCAGGAAGAACAAACTTTTAATTATGACAATGTGCTGCCTTTCTTTAATATAAATAATGAAATACAACTTGTATCACTTTAAACCTGAATCAATATTTAATCATATTTGAAAAGCTTCTTGATGAAATTTATAGTTTTGAAATAACTAAATCCAAGAAATATGGCTTCCAATTATATATCATCTGGCTAAAAGACAAACTGTTTTCTTAAGTGATGAAACAAAACTAGAAATATTTGAGTAAATCATCAATAATATTTCTGAATCTAAAATTTGCATATTTAGAAGAAAAAACTAAAATTTCATTAGTTAAATGTATGGATTTTTATCTAATTCTCAGCCCATCATGCATATAAGGTCGTAATGTCAAAATAGCAATAGTTATTTGTAATTAAGTTAAATGCAGAGGAAATTTATTTCTCCCACTTGTTTCTTTTAACCAACAAGTATTTCTTTAAATCACTAAGTATTTCCGCAAGAATACTTAACGGAAGTATTACATTTGTTGCTGGTTTCAGGAACAATTAACAAGCTATGCTTAGCCGACGGATCTCAACAACAAAATAATCATCATTACTATTTTTTTTTATTCCCTCAGTATAATGAGCCCCTCTTTTTCCTGAGAAAGATTGGCCCTGAGCTAACACCTATTGCCAATCTTTTTTTTTTTCTTTTCTCCCCAAAGCCCCAGAACACAGTTGTATATCCAAGTTGTAAGTCATTCTAGTTCCTCTATGTGGGATGCCGCCTCAGCATGGCCTGATGAGGGGTGGGTAGGTCCGGACCCAGGATCTGAACCAGCGAACCCCAGGCCGCCAAAGCAGAGCATGCAAACTTAACCACTCCGCCACGGGGCCAGCCCCCATCACCACTATTAGAGTTCCTTTGTTTGAAGTGACAACTCTACCACACATGAAAGTCTAAGTCACAAGAAATTACAATACGAGACTTAAAGTTACACATAAAGTCTTTGAATCCTATACTGTCAGACAGGAAACTTAAAATGTGACCTAATAAAGTTTAAGAACACATTCAGTTGACCTCAATGTATCACCATTTCAATCTCTAGCAAAAATAAACTATTCCTTCTGCCTACAAATGAAGAAAATTGTCTTTCCTTATACATAAACAGTTTCTATCACAGATACACACAATCTAAGTTACGGAAACTGCACTTTTAAAAGCAGTACAAGAACTTCGTGACTGTAAAGAAAAACCAATTTGTTTTATATAACACGAAACTCTGGGCTTCAAGAAAGGTGACGGCTAGAATATATTCTTTCGGCAACTTAAATATTGGGGGGTGAGGGGTGGGTAGTAGAAGGGATCAAGAACAAAGGAGCCACAAGCAGAAAACTGTCGGGCAAGAGTGTAAAGTCTTGGGCGGGGCAGGTGTGGTTGAGAGGTCCAAGGAACAGACTTAGAAAAGGAAAAGGAGAAGGAAGCAAGAAAGGAAAAGGAGGAGGAAGCAGAAATGTATCAGGCTCTGCTTCGACGTAGAGGCTAAAACTTCCAAGTGAGAAGAGTTTTGCTGCTGGTTTCACTAGTTACCATTCTGACTCTTCTTCAACAAAAGACCCCCATTTCTCACTAGCAGTTAATTTCCAATTTTATAATGGAAATCAATAGAAAGTGAAATACACATCATGAAAACTGATTTTATAATGAACCACCAGAAAGTATCTTCAATTAGGTAATACCTTTGTAAAGAAATTCTATTGAAAATGACCAGGAGAAGAAAAGAGAAGAAACAAGAAAAATTATGAGAGCAGCAAAGAATTACATTAGAAGTAAAAATGGAGAGGATGTATCCTGATGGATGGAACTGAAGATTATTTTCTTTTTAGAGTATACTAGTTGAAAAAGTCAGAATTGGTTTTTGATATATGGTAGTTTCAAAGTACAACAATGACTGAAAGAATTTCAGAATTAAAGGAGGAGTTACGGACTACAAAAAAGTAAGGATCCAACTGACCATTCTTGGGATCAGAGTTTTATTACTTCCTATTCCTAAGAATGAGTTCAAAGTTACTCCTCTATCCAACCTGCAGTAGGAAAGAAGACACATCCTTATATATAACTTGCTATGGCAAGTTATTTTTTTCTGCTGATCCCTCCATTATTATTTGTATAATATTACAGACCATCTTTGATTTTTCCTTATAATCTAAAAAAAAAAAACGATGTTCACCTGAAAATCCCGGAATTTAAACATTAATAAAGTGAGATCAAACAGAGTCCACAAAGAATTTAAATCCCTGAAAATTGTTTCTCTCTGGACCAATCAAGACTCAGGAGTCAAGATAAAATGGGCAAAGGATAAAAAGAGGTGATTTACAATGGAAAAAAGACAAATAGTTCATAAACATATTCATTGGTAATCAATAGTATACAAGATATAACCATTTTTCACCAATCAGTGTGGCAAAGGTCAAAAAGAATACTACCCACTATAGATGCAAGTGTCAGGTGCTGCTATAGGGGAGCGCACCCGTGTGACCTTTCTGGGGGCAATTTGGAATATGTATCAAAAGCCTGAAAAAATGTGGCAACCTTTTAATTAGCCCAGCAATTCTACCACTAGGAATTTCTTTTAAGGCAATTATTAGAAAGTACAAATAGATATGTGATCAACGATGTTCAAGAAAATACTGCAAAAACAGTGAAAATTTCTAAACAACCTAAATGTCACAAGGATCTAGGTAAATGAATTATGGCACACCCTTATAATGCAATACTCTGCTGCCACTAGGATGAGGTAACAGTTGTGGAAAGACATTCATAAGAAAATAAGGAAACCAAAACAGAACATAGTACGCGTGGTATGGTCTCACTTTGGAAAAAAGAAACCAAGAACTACACATATATAGACAGACGTACTGGGAGCATAGCTGTTGTCTTTCTTTTATCTTACATGTGTTTTTAAATTTTCTAAAGTTACTATCTTTCTTATATAATATAGTTTTTATTTTTAAAATACGAGTAGGGGAACCTGAGAATGTAGCGTGAAATCTTCAGATTTACAAACAAAATAGGGGAACTGTTCTATGATGTGTTGGTTTACACTCTGGACTGGGAATCCTAATGATCAGAACTCAATTCTTGGAAGGACCTTTTTAGAAGACGATACGGAGTTATGAATCCTGAAGTCAGATCTTCTAAAATTTAAATCCTACCTCTGCATTTCCTACTTGTGCAATGTTAGCAAAATTTCTTAAAGATGTTTTTCACCTGAAAAATGGGGATATTAATACCTGCCTTGTGGGTTATGGGCAAAACAGATAAAATGATAAGAACTATTTTATCAATTACATTATTGTTTGCTCAGCCCTTTTAGGCGCCAGAAGATGGGCGCTAAGACACAGATTATCACTTCCTCTCTCCCACTTCCCCAGGAGGTAGGTACTATTCGTGATGTACAATTCACATATGAGACTTGGAACGTTTTAAGTCACTCATCCAATAAGACATGGCTACTAAACAGCTACTCCAGAATTTGAAGCCAAGGCTGTGTGCCTACAAAGCTGACAGTTTTTTGGGTTTTTTTAAAGATTAGCACCTGAGCTACCATCTGTTGCCAATCTTCTTTTTTTCTTCTTCTTCTTCTCCCCAAAGCCCCCCCCAGTACATAGTTGTATATTCTAGTTGCAGATCCTTCTGGTTGTGCTGTGTGGGACGCCGCCTCAGTGTGGCCTGATGAGCGGTGCTATATCTGCGTCCAGGATCCCAACCAGTGAAACCCTGGGCCGAGGAAGCAGAATGCGTGAACTTAACCACTTGGCCAGGGGGCGGCCCCCAAAGCTGACAGTTTTAACCAGTAGGTTATACTGCCTCCACTCCTAAACGGTCACACAGTTGCGCTATACTACCATTGCTGGATGATTTTCTGTCATTCTTATTTCAGAACATTTCACTTGTCAACAATATAATAAAAATCTAACTCTTCATTTTGGCTGGCAAATTCACCAATCTTCCTTCCTATTCAAAGCTGTGCAAGACTACATCCCTTATCCTTAAACTTCTCATAGCCGTGCTGCCTCCTCCAACTCTGAACACCATATGGAATGAGCAGGTACCTTCCTCAAGTTCTAGATACATCCAGAACTGTGGATCTAATGACAGTGAAACACAAACGTCTTGGCTAATTCAGAGCCAGAGTGTGATTTTTAAATGAGTCAGGAAACATCTGTTTTTGAGCTCCAATTTAAACAGTGGATTTCCTGAAGCCTTAGCATCAGAATAATAATTCTAGAAGTGAGTGACTAAGTACTAATTCCTCACTCTAACATATAAAATAGTTTCTAAATGCATACTCGAAATCACATCTTTAAAAACTGCTTTCTTCAGTTTGGAATTTAAACTGCACATTGATCTAAAATTTAATTTATCTTTTGAATGTGGAGTTACCGTTGCAGGTAGATGATGTTTTAGAGTGCACCACAGAAACAAACGAGTGAAGCTCTCTTCGGTCCTTACCCTAGGCATCCAGCTGAGGCATGCAACACTGAAGGGTTTCTGGACACTCCTTCTGACTGGGCTTTCCAGAGACTCTCTCTGCCCATCTGTCAACTTCGGCCTTTTCTATTGCTCTGTTTTCTTTCTAATAATCTAAAATTCTTCACTGGTTTCCCATTGCACTTAAAACGAAATCCTCATTCTTCTCCCTGATTACCAGATGTGAAGTGACCCTTGCTTCATCTTACACCTCTCTCCCTCGCAGGAGGTTCCAGACAGGCTGGGTTTATTTCTGTTTCTTAAAAATACCACATTTAATCTTACTTTAGAGCTTTGGCACCAGCTCGCTCTTCTGCCTGGCACACTCTTCATCCTTGATCAGGAAGAGCAGCTCTCTGTCGGCCCTGAGACATCAGACTAAAAGCTCCTCTCTCGGAGGAGGCTTTCCCTAAAATTCCATGGTCGGTCACCACCATAGCCCCTATTTTAATTGTCTACATACATAACACGTGCCACCCGTTCCTCTTTCCTTATTTGGTGACTATTAGCCCACACTAGAATACGAATGCCAGGAGAGCAAAAGCCTGCCAATTGTATTTACTGCACATCCCCAGGGCTTAGAACAGTGAGGGCACAGAGCAGACGTCTGTTCCAACAACAAAATTTAACTGTTTAAATTTACTAACCATGAAAGCAACATATGCACAATGGAGGAACTTACAAAATAAAGGAAAGGATTTTAAAAATCACTGTATGTTCCAAACAAAACTGCTATTAATATTTTGGCATGTCCATCACTAAGATGACTCTCAAAAGTTCTTAACTACTAATAGATTGATATCCTCAGATTGATGGGATGTACTGTTAAGTAAAATAAAAAAGCAAAGCGCAAATCAGTGCAGGCAATGATGGAGGGATAAAATACAGTCACAGTTGCTTTTATCTGCATAAATAAACCCCGCAAAGATAAACACAAGAGTGAGTACCTGCAGCGAACAGAGGGGACAGAAATGGAGAGGCGAAGGCAAGGGAGAAATCTTCTCAATGTATGCTTTTTTATGTTGTTTTGATTTTTGAACTAAGTGAAGGTATTCCCGTTCAAGACAAATACCTTTACAGACTAACCTTTGTATCTCTCTCACTCCTGCCTGTGAAAAACCCTACATCTAGACTTTCCTTCTGCCTGTATCCACATTCCTAGACATGGCTACAGCAAACCCACAAGCAGGCCTGTTACTGCCACCAACCTCAAATCAGGCCCCGACAGCACAGCCATCACAGCACATCTTTCTAGAGGGCTTGCTTTCCTACTTTCTCATGCACTGCTTCATATCTTCTCCACTCTCCTTAGACTCTCTCACCACCCACTAACCACATCACTCTGAACCACACTTTACTCAGAAGCCATCAACTGGGAACTCCCTCAGAACCACATCACCAAATCTACGAAACTACCTGTAGCTCTACAGAATTCTCCCATGAACAATGGAAAAATGCCTTACCAAAGACAATCTCTCCATACATATATATGGTCAACTGACTTTCAACAAAGGAGCCGAGGCAATTCAATAAAGAGTGGATTGCTTTTCAGCAAATGGTGCATGAACTAGATATCCATATGCACAAAAAAAACAACCAACTCGCTCGCACAGAAATTAACTCAAAATGGATCACAGACCTAAATTTAAAACCTAAAACTATAAAACTTCTAGAAAGAAAAATATGAGAAAGTCTTTGTGATCATGAGTTAGGCAAAGATTTCACAGGACACAAAAAATATAAATCATTAAAAAAAGTTAAAATGAACATCAAAATTAAAAATGACTGCTCCTTAAAAGACATTCTTAATAAAATGAAAGGACAAAACACAGGCAGAGAGACAATATTTGCAAAACGCATAGTATGTGATATAGGACCGGTGATCAGAAAACGTAAAGAACTTTTACAGCTCAGTGACAGAAAGACAAACAAGCCACAAGACCCCAACATTCTCTCCTAGACATTTGCCCAAGAGAGATGGAAACACATGCCTACACAAAACCCACACAGGAATTTTCCTAACAGCTCTAGTCATAATTGCCAAAACTTTTTTCAAGTACCCATCAACTGGTGAATGGATAAATAAGTTGTGGCATATTCATAACATGGAATACAACTCGGTAATAAAAAGTAATGAATACTGTACATACAAAATGGATGAATCTCAAAATCACTATGCTAAGTAAAAGAAGAGAGCCTCAAAAGGTTACATGCTGATTATTCCATTTATGACCTTCTAGAAAAGGCAAAACCACAGGGAAAGAACGCAGAGCAGATGCCAGGGGGTAATGGTGGGTTGGGGAGGGAGGAAATTGATTACAAAGGGGCACAAGAAATTTATTGGGATGATTCACACTTTAAAAAAATTATCTTGAAAATTCTGGGAAAACAGTGTTAGCAGTAGCAGCATAATTTTTAGATCTCTTTAAATCTCTCGATGAAAACAGTGGAACAATGAAACAGCACAATCAGAAACTCATTTATAATGTTTACAACAAAACTAAGAGATAAGGCATCCCCAACCAGAATACAAGCAGATGTGGACAAATGCCCGAGAGACGTAAGACCTATTATCAGCATCTGTTACACAAACAGTGAGGAAAGCAACAGAGCCTTTGACTTAACCTGAGAGCAGAAGAACCCCCATCATAACCAACAGACACTCACTGGAAAGGGCAGGAGTGACTTCGAGAACAGTGGCTACAAGTGAGAGCACATGCTCACTCCAGACCAGACCAGACCAGTCCCAGGGCCCCGCGGTGAAGTCTAGCCTCCACGAAATCTCAGAACTGACCCAGGACACCCTCCCCGAACAGGGCCCCATTATGAGGAGAAGCTCCTGGGACTGGCATCCAAGTTGAGTGTAACAGGGACAAGAGAGATGAAAGAAAGATGAAGTCCTCTAAAGTGGGCACGAGGTACACGGCCAGCTAATCTCAGAAATCAAGCTGACGCGTTTTTTTAACAACACATGCAAACACCAAAAGAGGGAGCTCTGGGAAGTTAGAAAAGCTACTAAACGAAGCCTTCTTCTACAAGTCCAAGAAAACTCATCTCAACAAAAATGAGCATCACAAAAGCATCAAGGTCAAAACCCAAAGTTACTGTACAAGAAAAGAAACAGATTAACGTTCCACTGAAAACGAAAGCAAAACTGAAAACAGAAACAGTTCAACACTGAAACAAACTATTTCAAAACAAGCTAAGGGACACTTTAAAAATTACATAAGATAAGAAAAAAATAACAAATGAGACAAACTCAGAAATGAAGGGATAGAAGTAAAATAATTAGAAATTTTTTAAAAATATTTTAGAAATGAAGACTAACCTAGAAAAAAACAAAAGAGCAAATAAACACAATAATGCCTGAAGAGAAATAAAAGATGAAAGAAGGAAAACTCTGAAAATCAAAATTAAAAGATTAGAAAGAATTAAAAAGAACTGACAAACGCTGATGAAGGCGAAGGAGCCCAGCACACGGCCCACAGAAGTCGTGAAAAAGAAAACCGAGGGACAGGACAAACACTCAGGCGATACTGCGAGAACATGTTGAGAGAGGACACAAGGTACCTCAGAATATCAACCCCGAGCAACCAACGCCAAGATATTCTGTTAAAATAGGTAGACTTTTTAGAAAACAGAAAAAAGTCCTTTGGGCACCTAAGCAAAAAGAACAAGTGACTTATAAGGGAAAGAACAGACCCAGAGACGACAGAGCAAACCAGCGGCAAGGAGCATCCCAGTGCCCAGACTGTGGTTTTGAGCTCAGTTTCCAGTAACAGCAGAATAGCACGTCAGACTGAGGCTTCCCCAAATAACAATTAGGAACTCTGGACAAAATCCTAAAAGCACTGATGGGAAGGGACTGGGGAGCAACCAAAACAAGTAGGATCTGAAAGGGAGCTGCCACTTGGCAAAGGCAAAGGTACTGAGCAGGCTCCCCATTCCACACCGTCCTGACAAAGGGAAGGCCCAGTCTGTGCCTCGCTAGATGTCTAGAACTCAGACAGAAACCTGCACCTGTACTGGCTTCAGGAACCAGAGGACAGAGTCTGGAAGCATAGCAACTAGAAAATGAGGGGAAAATCCTACAAAGGAGAGAGCCACAGAAGGGGAGCCCTAGTTTCTGCTTATAAATTCTGCCCAAATCCCTGACTGACCTGTGAACCACGCATGTGCAGGGCAAACTCCAAGCAGCTCAGATAATGATAAACTAAAAATGGTAGCCCAAATGAGCTGAAAACTTATGTCTACACACAAACCTGAACACAGATATTTACAGAAGCTTTATTCATAGATGCCAAAATTTGGAAGCAACTAAGATGTCCTTCAATAGATAAACAAATAAACTGTGGTACATCCAGACAGTGGACTATTATTCGGTGCTGAAAAGAAATGAGCTATCAAGCCATGAAAAGAAACGGAAGAATCCTACATGCATGTTACTAAGTCCAAGAAGCCAAACTGAAAAGGCCACATACTCAATGATCCAACAATGATCCAAGTATAAGACATTCTGGAGAAAGGAAAACTATGGAGATGATAAACAGATCAGTGGTTTCCAGGGGTTAGTCGGGAGGGAGGGATGCATAGGCGAAGCACAGAGGATTTTTAGGGCAGTGAAACTACTCTGTATGACACTATGATGGTGGATACACGGCATTATACCTTTAACAAAACCCGCAGGGTACAGAACACCAAAAGAGTGAACCCTGCTGAAAACTACGGACTTCAGATAACAATGATGCGCCAATATATGTTCATTGATTGTAACAAATGTCTCACTCTGGTTTGAGATGTTGATAGTGGGGGAGACTGCTGCATGTGTGGGGCCAGAGTGTACATGGAAACCCTATATTTTCTGCTCAATTTTTGCTGTGAACCTAAAACTGTTCTAAAAAAGAAAGTCTATTATTTTATTTTAAATGCCATGTAAAACAGCATCAAAAAGGTGAAATACTTATGGGTAAGTTTATAAAATATGTACAGGAACGGTACATTGAAAACTACAAAATGTTGCTGAGAAAAATTAAAGAAGACCTAAATAAATGGAGAGTTAGCCCATGTCCCCTGATCAGAATACTCGATAGTGTTAAAATGTCAATTCTCTCCAAATTGGTCTATAGATTTGATGTAGTCCCAATACAAATTCCAACAGTCTTTCTTACAGAAATTAATAGGTTGATTCTAAATTTTATATGGAAAGGCAAGGGACTTAGTGTCAAGAACTATGAAGGGTCTGAAATGCTACCTTGATTGCAAGCTAAGAAGTTGGTTTATCACAGTTTCATGGATTCTAGTAGAAGATACCAGACTCCTGGCTCAGAGATGAAGAATAGTTTATTACCCAGAGCCATTTCACTCCTGGGTCTTTATACAAGAAAAATGAAAGCATAAATGCTCATAGCAACTTTATTTGAAATAGCCCAAAAGAGAAACAACCCAAATGTCCATGAATGGGTGAATGGGTAAACAAATTGTGATATATTCATGCAATGGAATACTACTCAGCAATAAAAAGGAATAAATTATGGATATTTGTAACAACATAGATCAATCGCAAAATAATTATGCTGGGTGAAAAAAGCCAGACAGAAAAATCATATATACTGCGATTTCTCTTACATAAAATTCTAAAAAATGCAGCCTCATCTATAGTGACAGAAAGCAGGTCAGTGGTTGCCTAGGAAGGGAATGAGAGAGGAGGGAAGAAGGGACGGTTTACAAAGGGCTTTAGGAAACTTCTTGGGGTGATGAACATGTTCATTATTTCGACTGTGACAGTAATTTCATAAGTATATACATATGTCAAAATTTATTAAATTGTGTACTTTCAACATGTGGGGCTTACTGTACATCAATTACAATAAGCTGAAAAAAATTAAGACAATAGTGCAGGGAAAAAAATCAAACACTAAATACATTTCAGCTGCTGCCCAACAAATGAGAGACACAGTCTGGAGTTTGAGTTCAAAGTTATCTCCCTGCTGAAACAAAAAAATCAACACGCTACAGAAGAACATAACAGAATCCACAGTCTCTACAAAGTATCATTCACAATGTCAGGAACAGAATAAAAAATTCTTAGACATATGAAAAAACAGGAAAATGTGATCCACACTCAAGAGAAAAAGCAATTCACTGAGACCAACCCTAAGAGCCTATAACAAATTGACACATCAGATAGCAAGGAATCTATCAAAGATCATTAGAATCAAGCCAAAAGGAATAAGGAGCAAGTAGGAAGAGGTTTCTGCTAGCAAAAGATTGAGTAACTGGGCTCCAGTAAGGATGAGACTGAAATGGATTAAAATCTATTACATTTATTTAAATCAATGAGTTCATAATAATATAAAAACTTAATTGGTACCTTTTCCAGGTGACAATGAACCATTCTGTTAACTTGAAAACTGAATATACAAAAGAAATGCAGAATTTATCCTGCCTTTTGTTTTATATGAACTATCCCACTGGGTAGCCAAACAGTACTTGAGGGAAAACGTCTCCCTACAAAATAATTCCAGCATGTGATCAAAGTCAGTGTAGAGGTCACTTCTAGGGAGGGAGGAAGAGGCTGCGAATGGGATGGGAAAAATAACCTAACAGGTCATTTCAATTTCTCAGTTCTAAACCTCTAAGACTGCTTTCAAAATAGGTAGGTAGAACCTTTCAATTTAAAAACATCAGCACTCACAATGCCTCATCTGGGATATGGAAACTTGAGTGCTCAATCAGAGTAAAACCTTCCAAAAGAAAAACACAAACCTGGCTGAAGGAGTCCAATAGAGACCTAAAGATCTATATGGTTTCCATATGTTTGCTACCTATAAATGATTCTAAAACAGTTCTAAACTAAACTTCTTGAAAAAAGTTTACTAAGCAACATAAGATTTAAACCATAGTTTAATAAACTCACATATATGAATTATACATGATTTTATATATACAGAGTGTTCACAGAATTATAGAAACTAAGGTTGACAGGGACCTCTGGTTAAATCTAATCGACTGTTGAAATTCCTTGAGTTTGTTAAACAATATCTCTTGATTGCTTCCCCCCCAAAAAACTTGTGGATGGCATCACCACGTCTTACCAGACTAGTCCAGAGGTACCCAAACTTCCTCAGTTCACAGGGCCCTCAGCAAGACTCAGTAATTTTTGCACGGTCCACCAGGGCCAAGAGAAATATCTAACAGTCCCATGTGTTAAGTAGTTAAGTCCAAACAACTTAGTACCTATGTTCAAACAACCTAGTAGCTATTCAAACAAAATAACACACATACATTTTTTAAAAACTTGCTTTTTAGTCTTAAATAACCCAGTTACTTACTAATTGGATGTGTGTGCCTGTCAGCTCTGCACAATTTATCTAATCTTGGACTCAGCCACCCTCATCTCCTGTTCTGCAGTGTTCTCCATAAAGTTCTTGCTTTTTAATCACAGCAACCACTAAAAGTCTAGTTTTGTAAATATATGACATCATCAAAAGGAATTTAGTGTGATCTAATGTTAAAACTACAAACTACCTTGAGCTGGTAGTTTGTAATTATCTGATAGATGTTAAGTACCTGTGTTTCCCCTTGAAAATTTAAAATATCGTATGGCACCCCTGAGTTCACTCTGTCACCCAGGCTGCCTCAGCACAGACTTTGGCAATAGTATGACTAAGCCACTGTGTACTTGCTCTTACTAGTTATCAAGCAGTTATATGAATTACTATACATTTTTAAAGGTAATCCATCAAATTCATTTTTTTTCTTCTTCTCCCCAAAGCCCCCCAGTAAAAGTCGTATATTCTAGTTATAGGTCCCTCTGGCTCTGCTGTGTAGGACTCCACCTCAGCATGGCCTGGTGAGCAGTGCTACATCTGCGCCCAGGATCCAAACCAGCGAAACCCTCGCCCACCGAAGCGGAGTGCACAAATATAACCACTTGGCCATGGGGCCAGCCTCAAAATCATTTTTTCTAAAAGCACTGCTTTATTGCATCATGGATCATGCCTCCCTACTGCACCAAAGATTTTTAAAATCAATTTTTCAAACAACAAACTTCAAATACTTAAGAACTCATTTCTTGAAATAAAATTTCAAAGGATGAATTTCATCCTAAATAATTGATATTATTAACTCTATTTAGTACAGCTGGACTGGGAGACAAAGACCAAGGATGCTAGGGCAGTGTATGTAGTAAGCATCATGAAATAATAAGTTCTCTAGGAAATAGCCATTTGTTCAACAAACATTTAACGATTGCCTGCTAGGGGCCGTGCACTGTTCTAAGTGCTAGGAATGAAACAGCCAATGAAGCGGACAAAAAGAAGTTATGTAGCTTCTCTGGGCCTCGGTGTTTTCATCTAAAATGAGGATGATAATACCTACCTCTCAGTGTGGCTGTGAGGATTAAATAGATGATGTGTTGGAAGCAAGAAGCAGAGACTGTAACACATGGTGGGTGCTCAAAATAAGTTGATTCATCGATAAACTTCAATACATACACTCTGCTTCAAGCTCCACGCACAAAGGAGATACCAAGTGCTGCAGCAACGGTGTCAACTGCCATCTCTGTTTGAAATCTGATGGAAGCAGGTCTTCAAAATCAAGTACTGTCTAAAGGCACGGTAGGTTGAAGTTTTATTATAACAAACCATAAGAGACTACATAAATTTGTGCTTATCCTGGCATTTTGCCATGTCATATTTCTTGAAACAAGTGGGCTACAAGGGGCTTGCTCATTTCTGGTCAGCACTGTCAATGAAAGACACAAGGAAGGGAAAGGGTGGAACTGTTTCTCTATAAAGTCAATAACGCAACTTGTTTTCATCATTTGGGGAGGCAGAGGAATAGACTGCTTCGTTCTCATCCCTTTCCTATCCGAGCACCCCCAGTTTTCTACCTCTCTCCATTCTGCAGAGCACTAGTTTCAGAGAGGTAGCAGAGACAGGCGCATAACTGCGAGCGCTTTCTCATTTTTCTGTTCCACAAGTAAAACAGTACCTTGGATGATCTAAAAATTTTTTTTTTTCCTCCCCAAAGCCCCCTGGTACATAGTTGTATATTCTTCGTTGTGGCTCCTTCTAGTTGTGGCATGTGGGATGCTGCCTCAGCGTGGTTTGATGAGCAGTGCCATGACCGTGCCCAGGATTCGAACCAACGAAACACTGGGCCACCTGCAGCGGAGTGCGCAAACTTAACCACTCGGCCACGGGGCCAGCCCCGATCTAAACATTTTTAAATATGTTTTTAAAAAACCTGTGGGTCTGATATCTGATATGATGATCTTGACATTAAAACAATTAATAGCTGTTAACATGTACTGGGCACTGTGATACATATATATTCCGAGCACTGTTCTAAGTGTATTATAGATATTAACCTCACAACAACCCTCAAGTAAGTTCTAATTAACAACAGATTTATCTTTCAGGGTGAAAACAGACAAAAAGATAAACTAAAAGACAAATTAGTTAGTGCTTAACAAACTAAGACACTGTTGAAAATGACACAGCTAGGAATTTAGGAATCAATGTGAGAGTTATCTGACTCCCAGCTCAGTGTTCCAGTCTACACCCACACTCGAATAAGAAAGCCTGGAGTCTTCCTAACTAATCAGTAATGACCAGCACTCGTGAAAAACTAGTTAAGCTGATACCCCAGCATAAACCAACCGTGTCAATGATGAGAACTGCAGCCTAGCTGACATAAATGATTATGTCATTATGGGGGTTCTAAAGCACACAAGTGCCAGGACGAAAAACTAAAGATAAAATTCAGCCACAGACCCAGAACCCAAGCCCAAATTATACAAAGTCACTGGAAATCGCTTATAATATCAATCATTTCTTTGATGATTTGTAAACTATGGTTTTAGAACGAAGATGAGGATTTTACCACTCTACCATTAAAATTCTTTGGGAAAGACAGTTTTTAACAGCCAGGTCAATTACTATTTTGAAAGAGTAGCTCTTTCACTATGGGATACAGGGAGAATAATGTGATTTCATGTTCCCATTTGTAATAACACAGAACTCAGAAGTTAATATGCCGCTGCAGCCATTCAAACCTATTTGTAAGCTGTCAACCCCATAAATCCTCAAATTCCACTCTTCCCTACTCCAACCTTCCCAAAAGAATTGAACTGACAAATAGATAAAGTTTCTGAGAAATTCCTATGGTTAGTAGAAAAAAAAATATTCTAGAAATGTTGAAAAGAACCCCAGGGTGTGGTATAGCTGAAAATCAGAGGTTTCCCCCTAATGAATTCAGAAAGCTAACAGTAGTTTCATAACTTCTCTAATTTTCTCCTACCTTTTTCTTTCTTAACCTTAACAAAACATCATTTAAGATACTGAGGTAAATAATCATGTAAAAAAGCTAAGAGAAAGCTAAGAGCTTTTCTTGGATGACATTTATACCCGTGTGAAAGAAAAAAGTCATTATTTCCCTCAAATCAAAATACAATTACCCTTTCATGAAATAACTCACAAACAGGAGGAAGAATTCAAGCAACATAAAATCAAAATGCCTTTTAAAACTTTAGAACGAGTCTGAGTCGAGTCCTGGGACAGTCCCCCCAGTAGTCCACGATTCAGTGTCTACTTTAACGTTCCAAAGACTTCCTGGCACCAAGGCCCGACTCTCTGGGAGTACCTATCGCTATTCCGCAGGCATCCTGCCAAGCTCTCCTCCAATTGCACAGAACTTTCTCCCAGATGATCGCCTAAGAGAGCAGTGGTGAGAAGCAGTGCTAACTCGTAATGGGATGCAATGATGTACCTGTGCTGGGAAGATGCAGTTTCAGACAGAGGTTTACATGGCTTGCTGAAGATCCTGCATTTTAATTCAATTAATCTTTGTTTTTTCCTCCTGCTTCCTTACTTTCACACTTACTTATTTTAAGCACCAGCACGACCACTCAAATAACACCAGAGAGAAACAAAGTGCTCACTTGCACTGATCGTTATTCAAACAAAAAGACGAGGGGATTTGATTCCATTAAGAAGTAAATTCAAAAGAAATTTTAGAACATTAACTAGGGAATTTAGTCTTCAAGGTACTCTTTGTGATGGAACTATAATACCTTTATCATAATATTCTAAATACAAAGCACCACCTAGCTTCCCTCTAGCGAGCTGAAAGTTCAAGAGAGGTCTCTTGGTTTTACTGTCTTAATTGTGTAGAGATAGATGTTCCTCAAAAAACAAATCTGAAACTGAGATCGTTACTTGTTTCACAGAAGGATTTGTCACCTTACAAAGGATTGGGGGCAAGCAACCTTTAAGTAGGGAGAATTGTGGCTATTTAAATTCTCTCTTTAAAAATCTGAGTAACCAATTTCTTCAGATATACATCTAAAAGAAAAAGAGAGAGTCGCCCAGTGGTGTGCTGGAGGAGGTATATGATTTAAAATTAAATCCTCTAAGCTAACAGTTAATTAAATTATATCAAAAACAAAAGTAACAAATGCTTAAAATTCATCAGTCCTAATTACGTTATTCTTTCAGTTACTTCATCTATTGCATCCACACGATGAAAACACTACATAATAACATTAAGCCACCAGCTCTCTTCCAACACTGCATTCAGGGACATTACAGCGGTGCTTGACACTGGCCATCATAGGGTCATTTATATCAAGGAAACGGGCAAATGCCACAAAGCACAGAATGATTTATTGTTTTGTGGATTGTCTAAACTTAAGAAAGTGATGGAGAAAATACTGAAAATGCAGATTAAATTTTAAAATGTGTTGTGTCTATAGCCATTCCATTGTAAATAGCACCAAAAAAAGAGAAAATATTCTTCCAGTATTCAAAAACCAGTATCCAACTCAGCAAAGAAGTCACTCATGTCATCAATGAATGAATGAAATTTCAACATATATATTTGTTGTTTCACTTCTGTCTTCCACATTAACATAAAGGAAAATATCAACCACCATTCATATTGGAATTATACTCAGTTGCAACTGTAGTTTGGTTACAGATAGGTGAGTTTAGCAAAAGTGAACAACAGTATTCTATGAAAATCAGTTTGCTATATGGAATTTACAATAAAGAGTATTATTTGGGGGCCGGCCCCGTGGCCAAGTGGTTAAGTTCGCGCGCGGCCCAGGGTTTCGCCGGTTTGGATCCTGGGCATGGACATGGCACCGCTCATCAGGCCATGCTGAGGTGGCATCCCACATGCCACAACTAGAAGGACTCACAACTAAAAATATACAACTACGTATCAGGGGGCTTTGGGGAGAAAAAGGAAAAATAAAATCTTAAAAAAAAAAAAGAGGGGTTGGCCCCGTGGCCGAGTGGTTGGGTTCCCACGCTCCGCTGCAGGCGGCCCAGTGTTTCGTTGGTTCAAACCCTGGGCACAGACGTGGCACTGCTCATCGGGTCATGCTGGGGTGGCGTCCCACATGCCACAGCTATAAAGACCCACAACGAAGAATATACAACTATGTGCCAGGGGGCTTTGGGGAGAAAAAGGGAAAAAAAAATTTTTTTTTAAAGAGTATTGTCTATTTTATTACTATTATTTGTAAACTGTCTACTACACTTTTACGTTAGTAAACTTTATAATAAATTTGTGAATGCATATACACATGCATTCTTTTTGGGGTTTTTTTGAGAAGCAGTTGTGAAACATTTAGCAGAACACCACTGAGTGGGACCCTCTGTAAGTTAGCTTCTGAGTCCTTTTGATGATACCTGTGCAGTCTTTGATGGCTTTCTTCCTATCTGGTGTGACAAGATGTTCCAGGTCACACTGTAGATTTCCTGCCCAGCCTTGGAAAAGGCCATTTTTCTGAGAAGCCCTGGTCCCTTTTAGAGAGAAATAAAATCAAGACCACCATCGGGCTCTGGCAGCGCTCAATGCTCCTGGGTAGGTCACTGTTTCCAGGCCTCTCCTGTGGAACCTTTGTTATTCAGATATTGGACCTTCTGGGCTGGTACCATAATTTTTAAAAAATTTTTCTCTTTTAAAATCATCTTTTGTTTTGCTTCCTGCAGGATTTCTTCAGCTTTATCTTCTAATTCTCTCTTGAGTTGTTTGTTTTACTTCTGCTACCATGATTTTTAATTTCCAAGAGGGCTTTTGGTCTTAGAATAAACGCTGCTTCTGCTGCTTCTCCTCTTCCACCTCCTTCTTTAAAATAGGATCCTGTTCTTGCTTCATGGTTACAATATTTTCTTTTAACTCTCTCAGGATATTAGCAAAGAGCTATTGCAGGGTTTTTCCCCTTGCGTGATTCTGTTTCCTCCAGGTTGCTTTTTAGTTTGTTTTGTTCTCTTTCACATTAGCTTTCTCAGGTGTCTGGTAATCCTTGGTTATCTGCTCATGTTTAAGAGTGGAACTAAAACCCAGTTGGGAACCCTGAGTATGTCAGTGGGGCTTGGGGCTTGTGAAGTGGGGGCTTCATTTTAGAGAGATCTGACTGGGCTATTCAGTGGGGAAATGTCTGATGTCAATCTCTTTCGGTATTTCATCTTGGTCTGGATTTCATAGAGAAATCTCTAATCTCTTGCTTGGAGGATGAAGGGCTGGCTGCCAAGATTCTGGGAGCCAAGTGGGAGAAGAAGGCGGGACATCTCAGCATCCTGTATACGTACATTCCATTAATCCCCTTATTTTCAGATTGCTACTCCCGCCTGCAGCTGCTGTGTCACCACACCCCGCAATTCAGAGTCCCTTTGTTCCACCCTCTGTAACATACAGGGTTTTGTGGGAAGTTACCCAACTACACAAAACTAGGGAGGAATCTGTGCATCTGTCTGCTTCTCAAAAAGATTTTCAACCAACTCTGCCCCCCACTTGCAGAAGAACCAGGTGCCACAAAAGCTAGGCCTTCTGGGATTCTGCAGTGTAAATTTGGTTGGGTCTTGGAGTTCTCCGTTGCTCGTCTAGATCCAGTTGTACTGGGTCTGCTAGGTTTTTTACCACTTGACCTTCAACTTCCCAGTTTCAACAAATGTGTTACTCTTGGCTTCACCCCCGTTCTCTTCATTCTTTTAGATTCATGTCCTTAACAACTACAACAACATCTAACATCCCTTTAGTGTTGTTTTAGTGGGGTTCCAGGAGGGTGCAAAAGTGGATACATGGATTTAATTCTCCATCTTTAACCAGAAGTCAAAAGAGTTTTACAAACACCACTTTTACTGTCTCATTCTGCTCTTCAAGAACCCGCAGAGGTTCACACCATAATCAAATTTTTCTAAATGGCTCCCATGATACTATAATATAGGACCAGCCTACTTATGGATCTACATATTTATTATTCTTTATACTCCAGGAAGCACACAGCTCAAATACACACACACATACACACACACACCAACACAAGTTTTCCTCCCTACCTCCATGATTTTCTAATGGCATTGTCCTCTCCTTACAGTGCTTTTTTTTCCTCTCTCTCTCTCTCCATTGATGTCTTATCCTTCAACGTCAAGATACGGGTCAAGATCCAGCTCCTCCATAAGCTAGCTTCCTTCACTTGCTTTAACTTACACAGATCTTTTCGATCCTGAATTCCAACTACACTTACCATAGCCTACAACTATATAGTATAGTATATAACATATAGCTTCATATATGTTAGCTTTATCTCTTCAGAGCACTAACTTAAGGGCCAAAAGTATATAAACCCTGTGCATGTTTCCCAATATGCGCTGGCTGACAGGAACGTCTGCGCTGTGCTAAGTACTCCTGAGAAGTCTTGAATACATTACCCCTGTAAACCTGATGGTTCTTGCTTCTTACTGAATTTCCAAATCCCGCATTCAAAGGGCTGAGTCATTTCCGAGATGAAACGAGCCACTGGCTTCATTTGCTAGACGACAGATCGAGTGGATTGTGTATTGTGCTGCTAAGTGTCTGACAACGGGCTTTCTGAAGAACTATGTGTGGATTTTAAGTTCTAATGATATAAAGGATGTACAGCACAATTACAAATAATAATAAAACATACAGTACACTTTATTATAAATTCCATCTAACCAACTGATTCTCACAGAATAATTTTGTTGATATTTGCCAAATTTATGTATCAGTAGCCAACCTAGAGTTGCAATTGATGAATGAGTGTAGCTCTGACAGGAATGTTGATTTAGACCAAAGAACAACAAACTTTTACTTAAAGGGCCAAAGAGCAAATATTTTCGACTTGTGGGATATACAGTTTCTGTCACCTCTGCCATTGTAGAGCCAAAACAGCCAGAGACAAGAAGTAAACAATTGGGCATAGCTGTGTTCCAATAAAACTTTATGTATTAAATCAGGCTGCTGGCCAGGCATAGTTTGCCAACCTCTCGTTTAAACTAAAGTAAAACAGGAAAGGCTTATGTCAGAACTTCATTTGTCTGTCAGTGATGTGAGCAACCTCTTTGCTAAATCATGTATAATAGTTTTAGAATACTGGAGGAATAGTTCCTCATTTTTTTGTACTATTTACAATGGAATGGCTACAGGCACTATACAATTTGAAGTTTAATCTATATTTTCAATATTTTCTTTTTTTTTTAAGGAAGATTAGCCCTGAGCTAACATCTGCTGCCCATCCTCCTCTTTTTGCTGAGGAAGATAGGCCCTAAGCTAACATCTATGCCCATCTTCCTCTATTTTATATGTGGGACTCCTGCCAAAGCATAGCTTGACAAGCAGGGTGCAGGTCCTTGCCCAGGATTCGAACCAGTGAACCCCAGGCCGCCAAAGTGGAGCGCATGAACTTAACTGCTGTGCCACCAGGCTGGCCCTCAATATTTTTTAACAACACTTTCTTAAGTCCAGACAATCAACAAAACAATAAATTAAGCCCTGGTTTGTAGTATTTGCTGATTTCTGTGACATAAATACTCCCGTCACGGCTGATTTCAAACTATCAATGTGATGTCGCTGAATGTGGAGCTGGGAAAAATACAGTAGCACAGAGTTATATAGTATTCCACCATACAGATACAATAAACTTAACCTCAAGAATAAAATAACTAGAATTTGATGAGTTTTGAGTACCTTTGCTTTTAATATAAATTAAGTAATTGTAAATGTATATGATTTAATTTTTAATAAAGGCTGTGTTTAACAACGAACCCACAAACTTCCTGAATATTTAACAGTCAGCTCTCACCAGCGGGTACGAGCCAGCTCCAGCACAGCACTGGTCCCACAGGCCAAAGACAGGACAAACTGAACATCAACAAGGATAAGAATAAATGCAACGGACTGACACCCATCAAATTTGTTTAAATCCATGGGTTCATAACGATACTTAGAAAAAACACACGCACAACTAGTTGGTGACTACTGAAAGAAGCTAGGGAACCAACTCATTATTTTGAAAACTGATGAATAAAGAAAAGAGATCAAACTTTATCTGCCTTTTGCATAAAAACTGTACCAGGAGGTAACCAAACAGTAGATGAAGGGAAGTTTTTCTTTATAGAAGTACTCCAGCTAATAAAAGAAAGAAGGATAAAATTAGACTGTCACCATTTTGCAACTTCTATTGACTTAATGGTTCAACGTTTGCTAAGATCACACATACACAATGACATTATATGGCCCCTGATGGACTTATACACCCCCAACTATGAAATAGTGTTGCCAAAACAATTGAACCTGACAACAATCCACCTACAAATTTATAGGCTATACAGAGGACCAGGTCAAATAAAACCATTAGGATGCTATATAAGCAAAATTCAGACTATGAAAAATTCTACAGGATAAATAACCCAGTTTCTCCAACAAATATGCAAATGCAAAAGGAAAAGGGAAAAGGAAAGACAGAGAAGGAGGAAGGGAGAAAGAAGGAGAGATATCAAGCAATCACAATGTGTTATCTGGATCCTGAGTCAAATAAACAGTAAATAATATGCAAAAAAATTTATGACATTTATGAAACAAAAATTTGAAAAAAGACTGGTTGTTTGATGATATTAAAAATTATTATTAATTTTGAGGGTTTGAGGATGCTATGGTAGTTATGCTAAAAAATAGCTCTTATCTTTTAGAGATACATACTGAAACATTTACGGGTGAAATAATATGATGTCAAAGATTTTCTTCAAAATAACGTGAAAGGAGGAGAAGCGAACAGGGGCACACATGCAATAAGAATGGCCGTGAGTAGATATTGTTGAAGCTGGGTGATGGATACATGGGAGGCTACATTCTAGTCTGACTACATTTGTGTGTTTGAAATCTTTCTGTAATAAAAACTCTTTTTAAATATTAAAACGCTTCAGTAGCTCTCCATCTCACTGAAAGGAAAAGGCAGACTCCAACCACAGGGCCTCCCATGATGACCCCTTCCGGTGTGTTACCTCCTGACCTCCTTTCCTAACCCTCTGCCCCTCTATCATCCTTCTGCTCCAGTCCTACTGACCCCCAGGTCAAACATACCAGCCATGTGCTCTTTTTTGGGCTTTGCACCAGATTTTTCCCTGCTTGAAAGGCTCTTTCCTCAGATGTCTTACATGGCTATCTCCCTCAGCTCATTTAAGTCTTTGTTCAAATGTCCCTCTCTCAGTGATATCTACCATATTTTTAATTGCAATTTCCCTCCCCGCACCCTAGCTTTCATTTCCCCTTATAATGCTCTATTTTTTCTCACAGTACTTACCCTCTTCCAAAAACAATACCAATTTACTTATTTGTTACGTTATTATTTCCTGTCTATGCCACCTACTGAAGTGTAAACTCTATAATCACAGGGATATTCACCTGTTTCACATATGTATTTTGTGTGCTCATACTAGTGCCTGGCACACACAACCAGAGATCAATTAAATATGTGCTGAATGCAGTGAATAAATAAATAATACGTACCATAACATAAGTATGTACAAAGTTCCATAAGGACACAGAGGTACAACTAACAGCACAACAAACTTAGAAGTCTGGGGGAACGGGAAAATAAATCTAAAATCCTAAAGCTAAACTTTTATCTCTTAAATACCAAAATATGTATTGCAAGGATATTTTAAATAGTATCAACATTTAACTTTAAATATACATACGGTATGCATTTTGCCTCTTATATATGACTTTCCCAAACTAATAGCATGAGTTGTCCTATTAATTCCAAAATAAAATAATGTTCTCATTCATGAGAGCTAATCAATAAAAAGACTAGTAACTGTCAAGTGCGCTTCTTAATTAAAACACAGTAAAGATTTAATCTGCAGGTACATCATTGAGAATAGAAATAACACTGCTGTTGTTGGCTGAGCAATTTTCCACAGCCCAGATGGAGAGGGTTAATCAGGAGATGGGAATCTGTGCGTTAAGCGAATCCTATAATCTATCATTCAATGGTTCCCAACCATTTCTAACAAATAATAATCCCCTTTTTTAACATCAGAAGATTTCATGAACCCCCACAACAATAGTTACGACTTTAGTATATGTTAATTAGGGAAATACACAATAACAAAAAGGAATGAACTAAGCAATACTGAGTGAATTTGTATGTTATAAACCACAACAACTGTTATACAAATTTAAAATAGTTATGTATGTGTATATCTACACATACATAAAAGTTTTTTGACATAGCCTACATACAAAACTTTACGCAATATAAATTCATACATCCCATGTAATTACCCCAAGTCTTCACAGAAGTCCAAGATCTACAGCACGAAACCAGTGGCATAAGGTATCCAAAATCTTCCTTATGCATCTTTTTTTTTTTTTTTAAAGATTGGCACCTGGGCTAACAACTGTTGCCAATCTTTTTTTTTTTTTTCTGCTTTCTCTCCCCAAACCCCCGCCATACACAGTTGCATATCCTAGTTGCATGTCCTTCTAGTTGTGGGATGTGGGACGCCACCTCAACGTGGCCTGACGAGCGGTGCCATGTCCGCGCCCAGGACCCGAACCCTGGGCCGCCGCAGCAGAGCGCGCGAATTTAACCACTCGGCCACGGAGCCAGCACCCCTTATGGATCTTTGAACCTTATAAATGGGAATATCACTTATAATAATAGAATTTAAGCACAAAAATAGCTAATTAAAAAACTCCCAAAACCCAGTTCTTTGGAGTCAGACTGCCTAGATTCAAATCCTGGATCCCCCAGTTACTAGTGTGTGATCTTCAAAGTTACTTATCATCCCCACTCCTCAGTTTGCTCATCTATAGACAGTACTTAAGTCATAGGGTTAGTGTGAGAACTACAAGAGTTAATACGGGTAAAGCCCTTAGATCAGTGTGTGGCACCTAAGTTAGGGTATATAAGTGTTGTTCTCTACTAAGTTTCACCAAATCCAGAATTTAGCCTCTTGTCCCTCAAGGTGTGCTATAAACTCACCAGGTGTTACTGCTTTCTGTTACTAAAATTTAGAAAGACAAGGCTGAAAAAAGAGAGTCTCAAAAAAAACCCTGCCATGAAACATTTGTTGAAACCTTGACCATTTGTTAAACTATAAACATATGTTTACTGAGAGGCCCTACCGCCACAGCAGGTAAACACCACTTTGGCAGGCTCGACAACCATACAGTACTTGTAAGAAGACTTATGATATGCAGACCAGAGAGCTACGTAAAGGCGCAGAGTTTATGCCACTCATTTTATTTTCCCAAAGCATTTTTCTTAATACCACACAGGACAGTTCTAGTTATCCTAGCCTTCCCAACAAGGCCAGCTTGAATAAAAATGAATGTACGAACAACTTTATTTGAAGTTGAACTTTAAGAAATCCTTTAAATGCAAAACTAAGGGTATTCCTGTTTCATATTTAACTTGCAACAAGATATCCAGCAGCTATCTAGGGACCTGGAAAGGTTGGTTAGCTGATGACAAGATGCCTGCTGAGAGGGGCTCCACACACAGGTGCCACTCACTTGTAGACAAAATCTTCCGACCTACGTCTCAGTCCCCTGTAAAGTTACTCTGAACACGCTGCACAGGAAAGGAAATGCAAAGTGAGTTTTTCTCCTGTACCAGGGCACTGGGACTTCCTGAGCTTTTCATTCCATTGCTGATTGGTCCAGAACTACTATTTCCTTCTAACTAGTCCCAATCGTGTCTGTCAGACATAATTAGGGTTGCACACTAAAAAGAAGTGTTAAAATGCAATAATGCCATTAAATCTGTCAAATATTTTTTACTTTAACCCTCAGTATATCAGGAAAAATAGCCATTACCATTTGACATCTGGGTCCAATGGAACCTTTTATATTTTTAAGCCATTTTATAAATAATTTATAGAAGTATAAAAAAAAGGATAGTGAAAACAACGTTAATAGAAACTGTAATGGGAATTTAAACAAAGCAAACCCTTTGTATCATGTAAATTTTGGTGTATAACAGCATAAAATATGAAAAAATATTTTCACACATCCTTTCAGCAAAATGGGATAGTCTAGCTTCTTGTCACAAAAATATTATTGTAGGATGAAACTCTACTTGGATGACTAACTGAATGAGTAAACCGTATTTCTTTGTTTGCCCTGAGAAACACTGTTCAGTTGTCAACTTTGAGTTGAAGAAAATTGATCTAGGATGTTGTCATCTGAAGACCCAGAGAGATTTCATTCATATGATCAATTTCTTCATCATCATCATGAGAGGCCAGAAATGTTCCTATCTCTTTGCATTTATTTTTGATTTATCTAATAATTATGAAACGTCAATTTTTTCTCTTTTCCATTATAGGTGGGAAATGAAAAATTTTGTATTTTCATCTGTGTTCAATGAAATCTAAAAGTAGACTAAAACGATGGTGTTTCCAGTCTTCTTTAATACATTCTTGACATAGAATATAACACTCCGGGCCCATAATTAGAAAAATGAAGGATGACAATTTACTGCACTATTGAATCATCCTTATCTAGGCAATTTCATCATTCTTCCATTTTTAATTTTAGTCTTTTTTTTTTTTTAGCATAGTTGGGAATAATTGATGAGTAATGATGAGTTATAATAGAATAATTCCTATGATAATCAAATAGCAAAATGTTTCAAGATACAGGAAAATATGATCCATAAGATCTAATAATGTAACTTAGATTTATAAAAGGGTTCAATGGACCCATACGGTAATGACAAAACAGAACGAGTTTTATTTAATTTTTTTAAAAAGTAAATTTTGTCTTTGTTCTTTTGAAAGCCTCTAAGAATAAAAATCATGAAACACCAATCCTTTCAAATAGTAAGAACTGCTCAAAAATAAAATACAAAAACAAAAGTTGGAGCCAATCAACTGTAACAATACACAGAGGGTTAAGAACACTTTTTCCTCAAATTATATTAAGTTTTAATACTAGAATAATTAAAAATTAAAAATGTGAATAAAATCATCTATTAAATTAGAAACACTGTTTTAAATGAAAGATGGAATAAAACAGGTATTCTATATTACTAGTAGTACTATAAATTAAACTTAAAGAGGGGTCAGCCCAGTGGCACAGAGGTTAAGTGCACACGTTCCACTTTGGTGGCCTGGGGTTCGTCAGTTCGGATCCCAGGTGCAGGCATGACACCACATGACAAGCCATGCTGTGGTAGGCGTCCCACATATAAAGTAGAGGAAGATGGGCACAGATGTTAGCTCAGGGCCAGCATTCCTCAGCAAAAAAAGAGGAAGATTGGCAGCAGAAGTTAGCTCAGGGCTAATATTCCTCCAAAAAAAACTTAAAGAAATTTTATTAAAAATTTTTAAAGTTTCATACTCTTTAACTCAGTAATCAAACTTTTTAAACTTTTTAAATCATAAGACATAATCTGAAATATTAAGAAAACTGTGTAAATAAGAATATTTATTGCAGTGGTATTCATATAAATCAAAAATCAGAAGAGGCCTAAATCTTCAAGACTAAGGGATGGCCTATCATACAGCCATGTAAAATGATGGCTACAAAGAATATACAGCAACACGGAATAATACTCTTCATCTTTATTCCAGACAAGACCTCTCAACCATCATTCTATATCTGAACAGCTAATTGCTATGAGGTACACACGGAGAGTCGCTAAGTATTTCAAACCAAAATAGTCAACAAACTTGCATTATACCCATCCTGAAATCCTCTTGCAAACATATTCTTGCTTATGCACACCCTATCATGACTAACAGAATCACCCAAACCAAATCATTTAAGTCTATTTTATACATTTCCTGTTTGCTCCTGCACCTACCACTGTCTAGCACACAGAAGCTATAATAGCTAGCATATGTAGGTGAGTTAACTAAATTTAAAAATACAGTATATAAAATTATATGGTGTAATTGAACCATGTTAAAGTTAGCATGTGTGCATACACATGCATATATACACACACAGACTTGAAGACCTACATCACAATACAAACAGTGCTTATGTTCCAGTGGGAGATTTTTTTTTTTAGCTCCCAAAGTACAACTAAAAAAATTAAAACAAAATGCCTCCTCTTAAAATGTGTTTAATCTAAGTTTGTAAAAAACAAAAATTATAGTTGGAAATTCAATTCCAGCGAGACTGCTAGGATATTGATATAATCAGACATTCATTATGGCATCATAAAATGACACAATTCTTTTGGAAAGCAATGTGTAATACATGCTAAAAACCACAAACGTGTTTTTACACCTTTGACCTAAAAACTTCTACCCTGGGAATTTCTCATAAGGAAATAATATTAAAAAAATACATATGCACAAAGATATTGATGCAATATTATAATATTTAAGAGCATTAAAAGTGTCCCAAAATAAAAGAATGTCTAAGTAAATTATGATACATTCTTAAAAATATAGTAAATATAGGGGGCCATCCCGTGGCCAAGTGGTTAAGTTTTCGTGCTCCACTTCAGCAGCCCAGGGTTTCGCCGGTGCAGATCCTGGGTGCGGACGTGGCACTGCTCATCAAGCCATGCTGAGGCGGCGCCCCACATGCCACAACTAGAAGGACCCACAACTGAAAATACACAACTATGTTGGGGTGCTTTGGGGAGAAAAAGGAAAAATAAAATCTTTAAAAAAAATAGTAAATATAATATACATAGGAAAAGGGAAAACATACAACAAAAACGTTAAGTTAAAAAAGCAGAACATAAATAATGTTGAATAAAAAGAGTAAAAGCAAATTGTATTAACTATTTCAACAAACCAAATATTCCCTTCACAAATAAAAAAGGGATGGGCACACTGAAAAATAAAAACTTATGTTCGAAAGCAGAAAATGTATTTATATTTAAAGTATCTTCTAATGGTAAGATAATGAAGATAATGTTTAAAAATCAAAACACGCAAGAAAAAGTAGATATTAATGGATAATAATTGCAAATTTTTGAAAAGAAAATCTAGAGTTTCAAAAAGGATAACATAAGGCCTTTGTTAAATGATAAAAGGAATTCCTTTCTAAATACGAAAGTCTCCTTAAGGAAAGCAAATATCAGACATATTTATATGTAACTATTCCAACAAATAATGTTCAATAGAAGCTCAATTAACAAAATTGTTACCTTTCTTTCTAAAACAAGCCATCAACGGTTTAACTTGTATGCTTTTCCTTAAGACTCTGAAAACACTTCTTGGCATTGAATTGGATATTCATTAACACTAAGAAGAGGAGAGACTGCCACCTGCTGAACTATAGCCCTTTCCCATTGTGAAAGAGACCAGTCTTGTTTAGACTGCGGAATGTGAAGTCTCCAGCAAGAATAAAATGGATGATAATTAACTATTACACATCAGCAGAGAATATTTAAACATTACATGTTTTCTCCATAATACTTGATAAAAGTGAATTCTAAATTTACACTAAGTCTGATTACATGAAGGAGAAATAATCAATTAATGAGTGTTAACTGTGCACATGGCAGCATATTAGCACAAAATATCAACAATTAATCAACACGGTACCATAACATCACAATGCTCACCAAAAATAGAGAAAGGATTGCTTCTTTTCTGTGGTAAAATTAGATGCAAACAACTACATTTAAGTATTACCTAAAATAGAAATTCTTAAATATGTCTAAGGGTTAGAAAAAGTTAACTGAAAGCTAACTAAAAGTGGGTCGGTAAAACTAAAGTCTATCACCAAAAGACAATGGAAGAGACAGACAGACATTTAAATAACTGCACACATCTGGCCAAGATGACTTGCACATTCACACACACGTTCACTTTGTTTTGAGTTATGCCACGGTCCTCAGGGCGAGAGCCCGTGAACCTGAGCCAGCTGGAAGTGCAGTGTACACGAGAAAGGTGAAACGGTACCTCACGTAACCAGAATGCAGGAAAATCCTCTAAGTAGATGAGAACTGAGTCCCACTCTGTGCCAAGCACTTTTCACACCAAAGCAGAACTTCCCCATTAGAAAGAAGAGCGTGCGCACTATTACAGATGTGGACAGTTACCGGGCTGTGTTTTTTCAGGAGACAATGCAATGACAACCATTAGACCTGCTGCTGAGATTCTCAGGAACAAACTGCGAAGGTGGGCCTGCTCTCAGAAGACCATATCACAGACCCATAATAACAGATAACATATATCTCATTTGGTTATAACAACAATCCCACGGAGGCTATATTCCCATTTTACAACGGGACTAGGGCTCGGGAGAGGAAAGAGGAGGCATACCACATTTGGGAGAAAGTAAAAACATGGCTTTCAATTGTCATTCTTCAATGAAATACCAAGCTATACATTTTTGGTCACATGACTAAAGCGAACATCAGGCATCCCTGTACAAATGCTATATGTAACTTTAAGCCCTAAACTAATAAACTAAAGGTTAATCTTTAATCTTTTATAACAAAACTAATGTTAGGTGTGTTCCAGAATTTCTGTTCTAAGAACACAAAGGATAATTCAGTGTCCTACAGTGACAAACAGGACCATCCTTAAATATACTCGCTACAGCATGAGGCCAATGAAAGGAGAGGCTTTGTGCCCCCAACATGGGGCACGGTGCCTGGCACAGAGTGGACACTCTAGATTTAAACTAGTAATAATAGCAATAACAACAACAGTAGGTAAACCTGGCCCTTTTTTTGGTGAGGAAAACTGGCCCTGAGCTAACATCTGTGCCAAGCTTCCTCTATTTTGTATGTGGGTCACCCCCTCAGCACAGCCGACAAGTGGTGTAGGTTTGCGCCTGGGATCTGAACCCGTGAACCCAGGCTGCCCAAAGCAGAGCACGCCAAACTTAACCACAACACCATGGGGCTGGCCTAAACCTGGTCTTTTTTAAAGAAAGTGCATCTGCTGCCCTTAACAAGCAACAGTCTGCCCTGGGTCCCAGGTTCATGCCAGATTATATAATCTCCAATCTACCTGATTCTTCTTTTTAAAAAATAAATAAAAGGTTATGCTAGAGCATTGCCTGAGGGATATAAGTAAGGTTCCTTCTAAACTTTAACCCTAGACTAGGCCAGTCTGTTTAAGATCTGAAAATTTAGTTATTTAGATTACCCACCCAGTCTCCCAAGCTTGAAACTTTGGCTCCTCTATCAGATTCTCTGTAACTTATCTGTCACCAAATCCTGTCCCTTCAACTTCTCTCACATCTGGCGCTTCCTCTGTACCTCTTCACCAGTCAGAACTCAGGCCCCATCATCTCTCTCCTGGACAACTGCCACAAGCTCTATCAGGACCCTTTTCCAAGGGTCTTCTCTCTCTCGAGTCCAGCCTTCTCAATACCACCAGAATTTACTACTCTAATCATCTTATCCCAGCTACTTAGAAAATACCCATTGATTCCCTCATTACTTAGCACACCAGGTAACTATCCCAAATAACACTTCAAAATCATATACGAATATTAGTCTACTCTTTCTTTCCATGTAGACTGGAAGCTCCAGGGAGGCAAAGACAGCCCTTCCTGTTTTGTTCATGTCTGCATCTCCAGAAACAAGCAGCCTGCCTGGCATACAGCAGGCTCTCCACCGCTACTTGGTGAATGAACGAAAAATGAGTTTGAACCTCCCTTTAGGCCAACGGCACAAGATTTATAAGCACCGTAAATGAAGCAAATAACTTCATATTATTTATGTGAAATAGGAAAGCTCTATGTAGCTATAGTAAGTAGTTGGTTAAATAAAACACAATACTCCACTGTCCCAGAGAAGATTCAAGTTCAGGAAAGCAAGACAGAATAAATCCTCATTTATAACAAAAACATTAACTTTGGGGTCTTATGCCAAGTCAACCATGTAACATTTATTGCCCTCTTCCTCAACCTCCTTCCCCCCCAACACACATACACACGTGTGCGCACGTGGAGGAAATCTTCCAAAAATATATAATCGTGGATAAGAGAAACGTTAAACTTCTGGAAACTTTAAAATTTGGAAAAAAATAACAAGATTTTTTTGCGTGTTCTGGATGCCTGGAAGGGGAAAATAGAGTAATTTGGTGGTTGTAGTAAGTAAAACAGCAAAATACTTAATTTTTCTAAGGCATTTGGTATGTTTCTTGATTTAGAAACATAAAAACTATTTTATTATAACATTGCAAATGTGCTCTTATTTTTATAAACCCAGACAGATTAAAGGAAAAATATTTCAGTAGGAAAGAGAATTTTAGCAAAGCTGACCATAAATTGTAGTCTATCATATCTGTGTATGCTGGTATAATGTATATACCTCTACTTAGGGGATAATTTTGCTGCTTTGAATGCAAAGCAAAGACACTTATATATTTTTTTTTAAATCTAATTTAATTCTTATGCTGTAGTTAAAAAACCCATTTCCAAGGATAACAATGAGAAAAAGTAACATGAATAAAAGAATCAAATAAGATGTTATCAAAATATGATTTTTTTTTAAGCAACTGCATTGAAGAAGTCAATGTGAAAGGAAAAGAAAAAAACTTGAAGAGTCACATGGTAAACCTGTACTCTGAGAATAATACCAGGGTAATGAATGATGCAAAGGATGCTGGGCTGAGACTAAGCAATGTGGGCCTATCATTTCGGTCACTTTAACAGCTGTGTTACTTTGGAGAAGTTACTTTTGGAGACAGCTTCCCCAACATTCTGAACAAATTCCCTAAGGACAGCAGTCAGTAACCTTCTCTGTGCCCTGAATTCACCTCTCAGGTAGAGTGACAGGACTTTAGGCTTTCTGTAATAAAAGGTAGAATGAAGAATGAGTATGGGATTTAAAGAGGAAGCAAGACAAGTGTAAATTCTGGAGACAAATGAAACCAGTGGTCATAACAAGATATATTAAGTCGATGGTAGAGATATAGATCACATGGGCGCCCAGAGTATGGCTGCAGGGGGAACTCCAAATCAGCCTAGCCTGAGTAAAGATCCGAAGGCACACAGTTCCTTCGGGGAAACATAAGCAAGTTAATGATTATGGAGATTAAAGCCTGAAGCAATGAGGGCAGAAGTCTCATCCTGGAGGGCCCTATAGGTTTATGCTAAGAAATCTGTACTGAACATCACAAGCAAGTCAGTGCGCATCAGTCCTTGATATCATTTCAGACGCAACCTCTTGGCTCAGATGCTGCAGGATTAAGAAAAACAAACAACACAATGCCTCCAGGCAACTACCTTGGATACACAGAATACACTTTGCCCAGACCCTCCAGCCCCGCAGGGAGACGAGGGGGAAGGGTATGAGAGGGTCAAGGGAGGGGTGGCAACACGCTCACAGAGGGGCTAGGTGTGAGCCTGGACTGGGGCCAGCAGCATTCTGCAAGCCTGTCCACTAAGAACACCGGCGTGACGATGGCACTGCTCCTCCTAGGAAAGTCCTGCCTCCACAGAGATTTCCAACCACCACAGAACAAAGCCGAAACAGGGAGGGAGGACATCTTACTCATCTCTCTACCTTCAATTCAGGGTCCTTACGTAGGACTGGACACACAGTGGGGACCCATAAACGCAGCACCGAAAACAATCAAGCAAATTCTACTCCAGCTCTGCTCCCAAATCACAATGTATCACAGGCTGGTTAGTGCACCCATTTTTTTTGAACTTTTACTACTCCTTCTATAAGTAGGAATGATAACAGTACCTGCTTTTAGGGCTGTTTCAAGACTAAATGAGACAGTGCATTTGAAAACACCATGTGATATCAAGGATTAATGATCTCAAGGCTGCTTTTATATTTCTATTTTCAAACAAACGTAAATATTAATATTTTATTTCTTTCTTTCTTTTTTGAGGAAGATTAGCCGTAAGCTAACTACTGCCAATCCTCCTCTTTTTGCTGAGGAAGACTGGCCCCGAGCTAATATCCGTGCCCATCTTCCTCTACTTTATATGTGGGACGCCTACCACAGCATGGTGTGCCAAGCGGTGCCATGTCCACACCCGGGATCCGAACCTGCAAACCCCGGGGCGCCGAGAAGTGGAATGTGTGAACTTAACCGCTGCGCCACCGGGCTGGCCCCATAAATATTAATAATTTTAGTGACTGAAAAGCAGTACAAATTTCCTCATTAACATTCTTCTATTCATTTAGTCCGTAATCTAAGTTGTAAGAAGAAACATCATTTCTCTAGAATGATTAAAGCTATTTTTATTTTCAATGAAAAAAAGAAATTGCTCTCCACAGACCTTTCTGGTTTCCTTGAGAAACAAAGGCTGCTCGCCATGCCTTTAGGCTGTGGGAAGTGAATAAAGGGTTTTACGCTAGGAATACACTTACTTTTTATTTAACAATGTATTATGGAAGACAAGGATAGTTGAGGCAAGGGATAAGGTTTAAACAAAGGGAATGGGGGCGCTAGTATTTTAGAAATGTTTTGGAAACACAATTAGCAGACACGGCCATGGGGAATGCAGGAGCAGGATGAGGGAAGGGGTCAAAGACAACTCTCACATTTCCAGCTTAAGGGACTGGGCAGGAGATGGTGCCACCAACTGAAACAGGTAACACAGGTGTATTAAGGGTAAGAGAATGTGTGCAGCTTTGACATACGGGTTTGAGCTGCCTGTGGGAAATGTGGAAACGGCCAACTGGCAACTGGACAGAGTCTGAAAGGTATGGTTTGGGGCGTCATCATATACAGAGGATAGTTGAAACCATGAGAATAGATAAGATCACACACTGAAACTGGAGAAAGTAAGAAAAGTAATAGATTAAGTATAAAATTTGGGGAGTCAGCCCAGTTGCATAGTGGGTAAGTTTGCACACTCTGCTTCAGTGGCCTGGGGTGCACAGGTTCAGATCCTGGGTGCAGATCTGCACACCATACCGCTCATCAAGCCATGCTGTGGCGGCATCCCACATACAAAACAGAGGAAGACTGGCATAGATGTTAGCTTACCGACAATCTTCCTCAAGCAAAAAGAGGAGGACCGGTAATGGATGTTGGCTCAGGGCCAATTTTTCTCACCAAAATAAATTAATTAATCAATTAAATAAAATAAGTTCAAAAATTAAAAAGAAAAGAATAAAATTTCAGGAGCACCAACATTCTAGAAGTAAAAGAGCCATGGAAGACAAGCCCTGAAAGGCACAGGGAATGAATTAGTCATACAAGGAGGATTAAGAGAGCACAATGTCACTGAACAAAAGGAGTGCCCAACAGTGATAAAGGCATCAGGAAGGTTCAGGGAAGGGAATCCTGGGAAGAAAGTGGCAGCTGTGGAAACGTTTTTGGATCTTCCCAAAATGCCACATAAAAACAGAGCAACTCACACAGTGAGGTGACAAAGTGCACCCACTGACACCAAAATATACGGGATGAGAACCAACCACCAAGAGCCACCAGCCCTGAGTACGACCCATCTGTGTGGGTGCAAGTGGGGAGAAGCGATGCAGAGACCGGCCCGAAAGAGAACCTCAAAAAGCCAGCAGGTGTTCACTGAAAGCCTGGCAGGCCACGTGAGAAGCGTGCTGAGGCTGAGAATGGCCTGACTTCTTCCAGAACAGGGGAGTAACCGGAGCCTGAGTGAGATCTCAAGGGGCCCAAGACTCACCCCTGAGCTTTCAAACCCGACCCTTCGGTGCCCTCTCCAGGACAGAGCCTACTGAGAAGAAACCTGCTGGGATGAGAATCACAGCTGAGCAGAAAAGGAAAAGGAAAAGTGGCGTTAAGGAAAGAAAAGACCCAGATCAAAGTGGAGGGAGAAAGTAGAGACAGAATACCTCAGAAAGCAAGCACCCGACTTTTGAACATTACACAAAGCAACCGAAGAGGGAGCAGTGTAAAGTTAGAACCACCACCCTGAACCTCCTTCTGGATGGTCAGAAAAACGACATGCACAGACACAACTTCTACAAGAAAAAGGAGATTAAATACATCCCTATAGACAATGAAACTATACAACAAACAATCCTCAAAAAACAGATGAAAACTGTAATGTTCCAGTATTATTTCAAAATGGTCTAAAAGATATGAACATAAATCAAAATTAGAAAAACTCAGAAATCAGGTGACAGACCTAAAGGAAGTAGCTATATGATCTGACAATTTGAACAGAGGACAATCACAGAAAATTGGGGTAATAGGACAGCATAGCAAAAAAAAGTTTGTTCACCAGTTTCAGTAATCATGAATGACAGGATCAGTATTAATACTGTATGAGTAGTCTAGGATATGGCTGATGAGTAATTTTGGAATATTCTAATTCTATCACTTTATCCTTGGGAACCAGAATTCTTGTTATGGACGAAAGTATTTACTGATGTAAATAAAAAGCAAAGATCCGATAGTCCTGAATTTGAATTCTAAATATTTGTCTGAACTCCTCAGATACCCTATCTGTTACCTGTCTGTCTAACCACCTATCTACATGCACCTATATGCATATACATGAGTATAAATATTTATTTACTTATTGCCTAGAAACAATGACTGACCCAGTTGTAATAAGTACCCCAAGCGCCCAGACCGTGGAATTGAAATGCCATTTCCCAAGAAGCCAGGGCTCCTTGGAAAAATGATTGATTCCAACTGTGGCACAAGAATACACAGGATGACCCTAAAACACTTTGATACAGCAGATAGCAAGTACGCTATCAAACACTACCAGCGTCATGTCAACAGGACTCAGAAGCCAGACTGAAGAAGCTGCCACCGGCCAAAGCTGGGACAATCTGAGTTGCAATGAGGGGTAATAATTATAATGAAAGAAACCTATCAAACATGTTTCAATCTATGAGCTCATATGATAGACTTTTTAAACACTAATAAGTCACCTATGGATGACAAGGACAGTTCATAATTTTGAAAACTGGGTATGCAAAATGAAAGAGTCAAGCATTCATCCTGCTTTCCCTGTATGAACTGTACCGCTAAGTAACTAAATAGTGGATGAGGGAAACGATTTTTTAATAAAAATTATTCCAACTAAAGAATGAAATAAAAACAAAATGATAGAATATCATTGCCTTGCAGCTAATACCAAAAAAAGTGAAAACCAGACATTATTAGCCTCCTGATGAAGGAACATAACACTACATATACCTTGCCAAAGGTACTGAACTGGAGTCTAATCAAGCCTCAGATTCTTGTGCCAATTTGCAAGAAACACATTGAACTGCACTAGGGGTACAGAGTCAGCAAAATCCAGACTGGGGGAAATCCTGTAAATCAAATGACCCAGAGTCTTCAACAAATACAGTATAAGAAAAAGAAAGGCATTTGATGGGGGCAAGGTTGTGGGGGGGACCTGTAGATTCTAAGAGAATTAAATGACATGTGAAATAAGAAAAGGGGTTGTGTGTGTGAAGAAATTAAACTAAAATGTCCACAGATACACATTTGGCTGATAAAAGATAAAAGAAAAGCAAAGAAGTAATCTCTAAAAAGTTACAATAGTGGTTATTTTTGGAGGGAGGAAGGAGAGGCTGTGGTCGGGGCTGGGCACAGGGAAGGGCTTCTGGGGTAGTTGGTAAAGTTTTATGCCTTGAACTGGAAGGTGATTAAAAAGTTATTTGCCTTATAATAACTCACTAAGCAATAAGCCCCCAAAAAGAAGATCGGTAAGGATAAAAATTTCCTTTAGGTCAGCCAATTCCGGGGTAACTGATGCTCCCCGTGAGAGCTATTTCAAGAAAAGGATGGGGGCAGAAGCCACACTGCAGCAGCCTGAGGAATGAATAGTAGGTATTGAAGGGGACGCAGATTCTTGAGTCAAAGGGGGTGAAAATGTTGCACGCTGAAAGATCTAGAAGGATTCACACCCGTCAAATAAGGCCACTCTTTGGAAATGGGGGTATGGGGAAAGGGAGGAGGATCTTTCATTTTATACTTTATACTTGGGCAATATTCAATTTTTTTCCAACATGTTGTGTTACTTCTTAATTATTTTAAACCTGTAAGTGCTCATTTTGTAAAACGGCTTCATAATAAAAATAGGAACCCCTGGAGAAGAGAAAAATCTAAATAATTTCTGCAGAAGAGTTTAATTTATGGAGATACTCTGCTTTCAAAGAGGGGATGCATAACTTGCCAGTCCTCCAGTGTGGGCTGCACACAGTGCCCTCTTTCCAAAGAGGACAGTGTGGGAAGGGGGAAGAGAGTCACTTTACAGTGGAGAAACCTGACAAACACCACCCGGCAAGGTGATCGGGGTCAACATCCACTGTGATAAATCGTGGCGATAGCATGGACCCTTACTATGATGCGAGCAAAATGGCACTTTTCCCCTGTGGCCTTCCTCCCCAAAAACTCGTAACCCCGGCCTGACCACGAGAAAAACCTCAGACAAATTCCAATAGAGAGGCATTCTGTAACTCCTCAAAACTGTCAAGGTGATCAAAAACAAGGAAAGTCTGAGAAACTGTCACAGCCAACAGGAGCCCAAGAAGACATGACAACTAATGTAATAAGCATCCTGAATGGGATCCTGAAACAGAAAAAGGACTTTAGTTAAAAACTAAAGATAAGGGACTTTAGTTAATAATGTATCAGTACTGGTTCATTAACTATAACAAATGTACCATACTAACGTAAGATACTAATAATAGGGGAAATAGGGTACAAGAAATAAGGGAACTCTCTGTACTATCTTCTCAATTTTTCTGTATATCTAAAACTATTCAAAAAAATAAAGTCTAAAAAAATAAAAAATAAAAACAAAATAAAGTCTACTTAAAATTTCTTAGAAGTAGCAACATCACAGTATCTTTACCAAGTTGTTAAGTTGACGTTGGTAAGCTTTCTGCAATAAGTAAAGCAGAGGAAATGGTTTCTATTTCTCTTTTCTTTCTCATGCAAATATTTTGGACCAATCAATGGACCACTTAGAAGACCCTCACAGACCAGTGATCTAGTGGCTTCCCTCTGAGAACCAAACAAGGACTTTAGTGTAGTATACTATTTTCAGGCATTCTTCAGCACAACAAAACAGGGAGCAAAAAATATGCTATTGGTGTGAATCTGAAAATATGTACGGCAAGCTGGGGAGAGAATGTTTTTGGATAAAACACACTGGGTACCAGCCTTCAGAACTGTAACTGTCTAAGCAAAACGTGCATTTATAAAATATTTTCAAAGAGGTCTCATTTCTAAGCATGTAATCACATACGACGGGCAAGAATTCCTTCTATATCACCTCCTCCTCTACCATGTTCACACTGCTGATAATCAAACAGCTCCTCAGTCAAGCATCTACCCCAGCCCAGATATTAGGTTTGCATTCCCTTAGCTGCTAAGCATAAGATTAACAGTTTTAAATTTATTCTTATAGTAGAGATACCTCATAAATGTATACTGTATTTCAATTGAAAAGTAAGTTCCTTAAGAGTGAGGAAGGCAAAACGGGAAGAGATCTAACGTTCACTGTTGTGTCTTACATGTTAAGCACTGTCCTACTTTATACACATGTCCTACAAAATCTCTCAGTTAATCCTCACTATCGCCCATGTGGTAGGATTCTTATACCTATTTTACAGATGAAGAACATAAAGTTCAGAAAGGCAAAGTAACTTGCTAAGACTATAAACTCGATAACCTGCTGAGTCACGTCCAAACGGCTCCATGAAGCCCGTGTTCCTTCCACTACAGCCTGCTGCCGCTTCAGGCCTGCCATGCTCGCACGCTCACCAGAGTACTTAGTGGTACACGGAGAAGACATTCTAGTGCTTCTTTGACATGAACCAAGTTGAACAAGTGATAAGAAGGTAGTCCCATGACTTTAGAAAATTAGTACTTTGCTAAGAGTATTTTATGACCAAAGTCTGGTCCTGTCTGTGGCTCTTAAGCAAATAAAAGGAAAATAAAGAACTTAGCCAACAGGTGTTATTAACAAAGTTGTTCACGTCTGTACCACACTTTGCACCACTAATCAGAATACTAGGAACTTTCTAACATGCTGTACCCATGCAAAGAAAGATCTCAGACTACAAGTGATTTATTAAGTTGACTTGTGTGGCTACATTAAAAAATGGTCACCACAGAACTGCATTTTATATCCCTTTACCTGAACAGGGGGAAAAGGCTTTGATAAGCATCTTATTGTACTGTCTACCACTTATCGCATCCTTACGAACCATATGCTTATCTTATGAATCAGCAATATTTCTGCTCCTTAGAGAACCCACAGCATTAGCTGAAAAGAGAAGTGTTCAAGGGTTATGCTATTTTCCTTTTAAAATGTTTATAATTTATATTGCATAAAATTTCAAATGAAATAAGATTCTTCTTTTGCTTCAAATGATCCAGAAGAGAAACTCAAAAAGTTACTGTAGTCACTTCAGACAGAAGTCAGTATCTAAGATCACTGAACTGCTTTTCATTCTCCTTCACTACCCATACAAATCTGATATCTTAGTTACATTTCCTTGCAGTATTTAAACATGATAACCATATCGCTTGAGAGAATTTCATTGTGTATTATTTGCATTCTATAAAAATAAAACAAGAGGGAGCAAAGGGTTAAGTGTTGATTATTATCAAAGTCCTAGCCTTTTGGGCAGTGAGCGTGTTAAGGCTTATTACATTATTAAAAATAATTAAATAACTCTCTAAATGAATAAATGCAGGTTATGCATGCACCAAGATGAGCCTGTGCAGGAATCAAGGATTAAGATTAAGCAAATGTCCATCTGAGTCCAAATTTTTCAAAACGGCAGAAAAGGGGCCAGTCCCTTGGCCGAGTGGTTAAGTTCGCACACTCTGCTTCAGCAGCCCAGGGTTTTGCTGGTTTGGATCCTGGGCGTGGACATGGCACCGCTCATCAAGCCATGCTGAGGCGGCATCCCACATGGCACAACTAGAAGGACCCACAACTAAAATATACAACTATGTACTGGGGGACTTTGGGGAGAAAAAGGAAAAACGAAATCTTTAAAAACGGCAGAAAAAAACAAATATTAAGCAATTTAACTATAAAATAGGAAGTATAACAGGAGACAGAATAGAATGCAAACCACAAAACAGTTAGATTTAGAAAGGCCCAAAGGCACAGAGAAAATGGACTAAAATTTTTCAAACGGAGAAGACAGTAGTTCTGGTTCAATCACATGCCAACTGACACTGCACGGAAGTCTGTTAAACTTCACCCCGGTCTAATTCACTGATACAAGACACAATCACCTGCCACTCGGAGAATCACTGACCTGTGGTTATCTATATTAGTGTCTTTCCTTCAGTTTCCTCCTATGGAATGCCTTAAGCTTTCTCCCAGCATTTGACTACCATTCATGTTTTCTTAGCACAATTCCAAATTTTGCGTACTTCTAAGTGGCCTTTCAGCTAAAAATTTCAGAGCCATATAAAAATTAAAGTACAAGAGGATATATCATGGACTAACTTAGCACTACTTTGACGAAGATGTCTAGGATGCTCAATAAGTCATAATTAATGACAACAGCAAAGAAGGAAATTCCAGGTCTACGTGACATTCATGACCTAAGAGAAAAGAGAGTTCTCTTCGATCCAGCTGCTACCAGGCCTCTGCTCAAGAAACCCTCCTTTGATAAAGCTGACACTGAAATGCATCTGTATATTCCTAAAGTAAATATATATACGTCTAGAGAAGTTGCGACGAATATAGGTTTCTAGATCAAAAACACTGACACTAAGGAATGAGGGATTTAAAGAGACTGACTTTACATGGGGGTCATAAAGAGTAAGATTTCCTCAAAGGTAATAAAAGCTACACATACAAATAAATTCAAAGATGGGCAGGAGACAGAATTTTAAGCAGTTACTAAGGGAAGCTGGGGATGATTGAGATGCATCTATAGATTTCCAAGCCCTGCTGTTATATTATCTCAGTAGGCCTGGAAAGGAGGAGAAACAAAGAACTTCCACAGGCAAGACCCTACAGATAGTGTTTAATTTAACTCAGTTCAAGAACATTCACCCCAGGCATGCCTTGTGTGAAGCACTGGCGATGCTTATTCCTGCCTTCAGTCAGAACTGAATCTCTAAGAACTAGAAGCAGAGAAGTACTAAGCTGCCAAGCAGAGTCTATTTCCCAAAGGGACTCAAACCAGCAGACTATGAGGCTTTCCAAAAGGGTGCAGCAAGTTCTTTCCATATCTATCACAGCTACAAACAGGCATGGGTACAGTGCTTCACTTCCAGCACACTTCATAAGAGCTCCAGCACTGTCCAGTAGAGGCTACCACGCCAAGATCAGAGCGCCTGATGATGACGCACCAATCCACAACCAAGCTCTACAATGTAGGGCCGGTTTTTGCCCAGTTTTTCAGATAAGGCAACAGTGACACACAGATTGTAAAACAACTTATTCCAAGTCTAAAGATAACATGAAACAAACAGGTAACACTCCAAAAAGCTATGAAAGTGGAATAGAAGATTGTAACATATGAATTACAAGAAATTGGAACCCTGGGGCATTGTTGGTGGGAAGGCAAAATGGTACAGCCACTGTGGAAAACAATATGGCTGTTCCTCAAAAAACTTAAACATAGAATTACCTTATGACCCAAAAATTCCAATTCTGAGTATATACCCCCAGAAATTGAAAGCAGGGACTCAAACAAATATTTGTACACCAATGTTCATAGCAGCATTATTCAGAAGAGCCAAAAGGTGGAAACAACCCAAATATCCACCAATGGATGAATGGATAACGAAATGTGGTATATACATACAACAGGATAGTATTCAGTCTTAAGAAGGAAGGAAACTCTGAAACATGCTACATGGATGAACCTTGAAGACACCATGCTAAGTAAAGTAAGCCAGACACAAGGTAAGTAAGATTCCACTTACATGAGGTACGTAGAGTAGTCAAATTCAGAGACAGAAAATAGAATGGTGATTGCCCAGGGCTGGCTGGAGGGCGGGTATGGGGAGTTATTGTTTAATGGTTTCAGAGTTGGCGAAGATGAAAAAGTTCTGGAGATGGATGGTGGTGATGGTAGTACAACAATGTGAATGTACTTAATGCCACTGAATTGTACATCAATAAAAAAATTATAAATAAAAGTTATTTCTGCCATCATTTGCATTGTCCTGAAGTACATTTACAGTTCTAGAATTTAAAAAAGAAAAAACTGAATTACAACTTTCCCATTTTTTACAAGAAAAAATATTTTGTAACTGCATTAGAGACCACAAATTACTCATGTATCTCTTTAGAACCGTAGTGAACCTAAACAATTGACATGTAAAATTATTCAGGTGAAAAGGAACTCTGCAATGACTATTGTGCCTGATTAGCTATTATTTTATAAACAAAAATTCTGTATGACCAAACAATAAACATTTCTACTCATCATAAAAAAATGGAGATAAATCTGCATAATATTAGTGAATTGTTCACTCACTCACTGTTTCTAGCATTATCCAACTCACCTTTATAATAAGGGGGGCGGGTGGGTGGGAAAGAGCTACTGTCATTGTTCTGTTTCGAAGGTTTTCTAATTTACTTCACACCCATCCTCATACACTACGTCTACTGAAAGGCTTCTCTCTGTGGTCACTTTCTGTTCTCCCCTACTTAAAACTGATAAAGGAAATAAATGCCTCATCAGACATAACCTTGATTATGCCATGGCTCCGCCTGGTGAAGCCAGCCACAAGTTTGTTGTCTTAAAGATTAGAATGATTTGTAAATAATATGAAAATATTTTGATTGCACTTCTAGAATTTATATGTTGGCATAGCGTTTTATATAATTCAGTTGGGAAAACTAAGAAGATTAAAAACCCATCAAAATAGTTACAAATATATGAGCAAGAAACAGACAAAAAAATTACAAACCTTCTTGAGAAGACACAATGGGTGGCATGTAATCAGGAATGTATTCTTTTCTTTCCTCTGCATCTTTACTTCCAGGCTGAGGAAACTGAAGTACATTGTTCTTGCTAACAGGAAATGAAGGAATTTGATGTGGGAAAGTGACAGGTTCAATATTGTGAATATAGTCTTCTAGTTCATGAAGACTAACCCCCATAAGTTGGAAAGCTTCACTAACATCATCCAAAATTGGGTCTGTCCGGCCATCTGAAACAAAGTCAAAAGCAAAGGAAATTATTTTAAGAAAATCCCATGAAGATTTTTTAAAATATTAAGAAAAAAGTATCAAGTAAATACACAGCTCAGAATCAAATATACTATATACATGTAAGACCTAGTTATTGGAAAGAATTTAGTAGATTTTTAAATAGAATACCATATTGTTTAAATATTAGAAAGCTGATTCCTAAAGTCAATTTTAAATAGGATCTGATAACCAATCAGATCGCCACAGACAATTCATACTCACAATCAGCTGGTACAGAATAAATATCAAAGGAGTTTACAGATAGTCAACAGCATCTGGGACAGTGGCTGACACAAAGTAAATGCCCCATAAATATTACATTATTATTTTTTGTCAAATAACTAGAATGTTGTGCTAAGTAAATGTCCATTACATTTTCTCTATTGTACAATAATGATTCTCTGGAACCTAAAACAGTGGCTGGCATATAGCTGGCATTTGTTGAATGACTTATACCACTGAATCAATTTTTTAAATTCAACAATATTTACAGAAAGGATTTAGATCATAAAGGTAATTTACATATAAATTTTAAATGTAATTAGAAGGCTACATACAAAATGGATAAAGATAAAAAGATTAAAAGTTACATACAGCAAGATTCTCTTTAGAAAAGGAAGTTTTACAGAACTTAAGATCTCTACATCTTTTAAAACTTCTATGAGAATTCCAGTTCCCAATTTCCAATAGCCTACAGTATTTTTTACTGACATCTCTTATGATCACTTCAAATTCAATGTCTAAAATTAAATCATGCTGCGAAATGAAAAAGAATAAACCAAAGTTTGTAAAAATTAGACACGTGCTTGCTCACATCCACAAAGAAAAGTTCTGGAAGGATATACATCCAACTGTTAACAGTTCAAGGGGATGAAAGCTGTAGTGCAGAGAAGGGCAGAGTTGAACCTGAGTTTCACTTCTAACTTCAAACATTTCTGGAATATTTGAATTTTTCTACAAGTATGGGTTACTTCTATGATGTATAAAAAAGAAAGAATAAGTAAAATTAATATTCATTCTTTTTCTTAATGACAATAATATGTATTGCAACTCTTCTGTTCCTGTTAAAAGAATTATTATTCTCTCAGTCTAAAATATATAACCATCATGAATTCCTCCACATGCTTTGCAATGTCAACCCAAGACCTTCTGGTACTCTCCGCTCCCTTTTTTGGCCTCAGATTGCAAGTTTTCCTTTCTCCTTATTCCTACTATCACTATCTCAGTATAGTTTCCAGTTCTCCCCCTGGATCCTCTCTTGCACTTCATGGACAGCACAATTTTCTTGACCTATCACTTTCCGCACACCGTTCCCCTCCTCGGGGTCTGCAGCATTTTCTACCACACGATTTAACTTCTCAGTCTGCCGAGTCCCTCCCAAACCTGATTTCCCTCTGTTTAAGTCTCCTCTAACATGCTCCGCAGGAACTGGCTACATCTGTCACGCTGGCCACCTCACTGCCACTCTGATCATGCTTCATCCCACTTGGCTATCTCTAATCCAGCATGTTCTCCCCCTTTAAACAACCATTCCTCATAGCTCCACTCAAATTTCATCTTTCCTGGGAAGAGATCTTGCTCTGGAACCCAGAGCCCACATCCATCTCTCCTTTACCCTATTCCTTTTGCATTTACTGCCTAGACCACACAATTCTTACGTTAGAGTACTAGTCTCGAAGAGTCATTCTGAACGGTGTAGCACCCGCTTTCAGCACATGCACACACACCTAATACAACACACACAGAGACATCTGCCCCGAATGCTGTGACAAATCATTACCTTAGGGAAATTTAAAAATGTATTACTTGTTGAATTCATAGTAACTTCCAATACTTGCTTTAACTTGAGAGTTTTTTTTTTAGAGGGAACAAATACCATCAGTGTGTTTTTGTTGACATTTTGACACCCCTGTACACACCCTAGGGGCAGAAATTGTGCCTAAGTAATTTCATGTCTCTGACACCTAGCACAGTGCTTAGTTCATAAGTGGTATGCAACAAATGTCTGTCAAAAAGACAAAAAGGATTTAAAAGAATACAAGATTGCATAATGGTAACCTGAGGTTACAGAATTCAAGTCTAAAAGTAGGATAGTACACCAAAAAGAATCTAAAAAAAGCCTGTAACTAATAAGTATACCAGGAATTAGCATTTTAAAAAACTCACCAGACCACAATGGGGAATAATGAACCTGATAATCGCATTCTCACTAAAAGCAAGAAAATCGACCACAGGAATTGGGTAATTAGGAAAGAGGTTCACATTAACACATAACAATGATCACTTGATGACTTTGGAATACGTGGTGACTTGGAGCTCTAGCACACAGTCTTGTTCTGTGTATACGACAGGAAAGGTGACTATGTATTCAAGGGATATTTTGATTACCTAAAGGTACAGAACATCTGTCCTCACTGAAGGAACATGGTAGCAAAAATACAATCTGGATCGTGCATAACCATAACAGTATACTCAGGGACCACACATGGGGAGGGAAAGGAAGCAAAAGCCAAGAGAGTAGCGTGCTGGTGGGGTACTCTCAAGATAACAATGAATGAGGGTTACCTGACAGTTCCAAATTTAGATTGGAAGTATCGGTGAAATCAAGCATTCAAAAACTACACATTTTTAAAACTCAAAAGGTGAAGTGATTAAATAGCTATTATGGTAGTGGGTTATCAGTTGATTCATTTATTCAACAACTATTTCCTGGGTGCCTATTATATCATGGCGTCATACTAGGTTACAGAATACAAATAAATTTGTCTCCTGGGGAGGAGAAGGGAGAGAGGGTGAGAGACACACACAGATGATTACAAAACAAAAGTGTTAAATAACACAACAGAAATACACACAGAATAAGAGAGTAGATAATATGAGTTTCCTAAAGCAAGTGATAAGTGAATCTCAAAATATAAGCGGTACTAGGTGGAACAGGGGGGCAAGGACACTCTAGGAAACAGCATGCATATAGAAATGGACAGCTTAAAATGTTCTGGAAAAGGCAGGTAGCTGAGCATGGTTGTAGATTAGGATGGCAGAAGATCAGAAAATACTAGTTCAGAAAGGGAAGCGAGTGCTGCCTAAGAGTTTAGATTTTTCAGCCTGTAATCAACTGAAATATTTTTAAGAACGACACGATCGGCTCTGTGTTATGGACAGATTATTTGGGGAAGCTGGGATGGAATTTAGGGCTTAAGAAGTAAAGTGCATCCAGGGGTCTCAATTTTCCAGTCTAGGAACCACTTTAACAAAACAAAATATCCTACGAAACGCTTCACCCAGTTCTTCACCGTAACACCTTAAAAATAATGACCTGAAATTTAAATGAGGGGTGGCTCCCCTCCACGCACACACACACTTCACATCAGTTAGATGATGTGTGGCTCCTATGAAATATTGCAAATTATTAAATGCCACCAGCTTAGATACTACCGGTCACTTAAAAACTATTAAGTATTGTAGCTCAGATTACCTGGGAGACCTCATAAATTGCCTATGATCCCTCTACCACACTTCATAACCACCGACATGAAAACATACAGAAAGAAATCAATGGATGACTGAGATGTAAGTGAAAGTTAATCTAAGTGAAACTGACAAAGTTGGCCTTCGGACAGAGTGAGCAGAGATGCTGTCTACGAGGTGAACAGATATAGCCCCGTCCCTAACGGAGCAGAGCTGTCAACGAGTCCGTGTGGTTATGAGCTGAAGAATAGCCAGCCTTGTAAGAAACGGCCGGTAGACGGAGCGCCTGTGACAACTAGTTGTAGTAGTTTGCGGGCAAGGGAGGAATAGGACCAAAGTAGAAGAGGCTGCAAGGCATTGTGGAGGTGGTTGTACACGCAGCAAAAGCGAGGCGAGGAGGAAGACCGAGGCACATCTCAGATCGGAGAAGGGGTGGGAGGGCGACGAGCCGGGAGCGCACACAGGGCTCCCGGCTGGCGGCGGGAAGTTAGCGGATGAGGAAGAGGCACCCGGGGGATGACTCGAGTTTCCAGGGGCAGTGGAAGTGGAGGGGCGTCAGGGGCCGAGAAGACACCCGATCTCGGGTTGGGGGTGAAGGACCCACAGCTCGGGGACGCTGCGAGCGCGCAGGGGAGCCCCGAGGTGTCACTCGTGACTGGCAGAGGCAGCCCTCCCGCACCCAGCCCGGTACTCACAGAGCTCAGAGTACCGATGGCAGCCCCGTCCCAACTGCTGCAGGTAGCGCTGCAGCACGTCCGTGAGGAGGTGGCAGGCGCTGAGTTGCACCGAGTCCCAGCCCAGCGCCTGGCAGATCTGCGCCACCGAGACCCTCAACAACGACCTGGAGTAACTCTCGCACATCCCGCTCCGTGGACTCCACCGCAGCCCCTGCTGCCACTGCTCTCCACCCCCACCGCCTAACCTTAGCAGAGCCCCCGATTCATCCTCTGGGGCCCCCGTGGCGGGGAAATCGTCCCCCCCGACCCCTGGCGACCACCTCAAAACCTCAGCAGCACGGAGCGCGCCAGCCTGAGAGCCGCCATTTTGGACTCGCTCCGCCTCCCGCTGGACGGTCGCCGGGGCGAGGCAGCACTAGCCAAAGACGGAGCGCGCCGATGAGGAAGCTCCGCCCCGCTGGAGCAGAGCGATGGTGTCGGTATCGACTCTCGGGTCTGGACGGAGGCGGGAAGCGGCTGTGCAGAGCGCAGGTGGCGGATGCGCCCCGGGAGGCAGGTGCCTGGGGCCTTCCCGGGGGGCGCGCACGTGCAGAGGGTGGGAGACGGACCTGTCGGTGGTTGAGGGGCGAAAGAGGGAGCCAGAACATGATGCTGAGATGGGCTGTTGGAAGTGGGAACCTGGGAGAGGCTGCGAGTTCAGGGGCACGATTTGGGGCGTGGGAACTTGTGTTCCCCCAAACGCAGATCTGACCCGGTCTTGCTTCTGCTTAAAACAAACAAGCAAAAAAATTGAGCTGCTTACCACTGTATAGATTATATCAAGTCTAAGTTGTTCAGTATGTCCTTCAGAGCGCGGGGACTAGGGTCAGGCAAGGAATGCACTGGCCTCTGCGAAATTTATAGGGACACCAGAAAACTCAATCAAGATCAGTGTTCTAATGCAATATTTTTAAAAAACAAAAATCCAGACCACTGCTAAAAAAAATCCTACCTCACCTCACTTTAATCCCAGCCCTGGTTCCAATAAAACTTTATTTGCAAAAATAGGTGTGCCAGTAGGCCGAGGTTTACCGGTTTTGCCAGTCATCAACACTGATCTGTCAAAGGAAGAGAGAACTCAGTTGCCTACAGAAGCCAAACAAGTACCTTTAGTCCATGAGTGTACCAGGAGCTGTTGCCTACTCCAGAGCTTTCTTTCAGCCCCAGCCAAGTGTTGCCAGATCTTTCCAATTTGCCAGAAATGAGGATTTTGTGATAAATACCTAAATTTTTAAATATTGGGAATACATTTTTAAAGTTTTAATTTGCAAGCCAAACTACTCCCATGGTTAAGCCAGAATCAGCCTGTGGATAGTAAGGGTGTAATAGCTGATCTGCTTGGTTTCTTTTTTTCTGTTGTTTTTTTTTTTTTGAGGAAGATTAGCCCTGAGCTAACTACTGCCAATCCTCCTCTTTTTGCTGAGGAAGACTGGCCCTGAGCTAACATCCATGCCCATCTTCCTCTACTTTATACATGGGACACCTACCACAGTATGACTTTTGCCAAGCAGTGCCGTGTCCGCACCTGGGATCAGAACTGGCAAACTCTGGGCCGCGGAGAAGCAGAACGTGCAAACTTAACCACTGCACCACTGGGCCGGCCCCTACTTGGTTTCTTAAATAGACCATTTTGTGCCCAAAGTGCCAGGTGGCAACTATAGCTAATATTTCAGTGGGACTCCTGCTGTGTCCCCTGGCAAAAGCATTCCTGGGCCCGACCCGGTGGCCTAGTGGTTAAGTTTGGCATGCTCCACTTTGGTGGCCTGGGTTCTGTTCCTGGGCGTGGACCTCCACTGCTTGTCTATCAGTGGCAATGCTGTGGTGGTGGCTGACATACAACATAGAGGAAGATCGGCAACAGATGTTAGCTCAGGGTGAATCTTCCTCAGCAAAAAAGAAAGAAAGAAAGCATTCCCCCTTTTGGAAGTCAGAAGTATCAACCTAGAGAACTGAGAGTTGCAGGGACAAGAACAATTTCCCAGATGGGTCACTGGGAGTGATGGTAAGTGAGGAAACTCCAGCTTCCACCCCAAGTTATTTACCTTTCAGGAACCCAGCACCATAGACAAGTCATTGACTTTAAGTGTATGCAGCCTCCTGTGGGACTGCACCCCGTCCTCATAAGATACTGCTTGCGAGCTGGTGTTTGAGCTGCGTTCCAAGGCCATTCCATTGCTGTGCCAGGCTGACCGCTTCCGAGTGGTGTGGTTATGTAGTATGACAAGAAGATGTCACAATCATGTGCCCACTCCCAAACTCCTTTGTTGTAAAATAGATTCCTTGGTCTGACGCGACGTGATATGGCCCACCGGTACATCAAACGCCATGAGCAGGAAGTAAGTCCAGCCGCCATAACAAAATACCACACACCGGGGTGCTTAAACAACAGACAGTTATTTTCTTGCAGTTCTGGAGACCGGAAGTCCCAGACTGAGGTGTAGGCAGAATTGATTCCTCTGAGCCTTGCTTTCCTTGGCTTGCAGACAGCTGCCCTCTTGTTCCCTCTTCGCATCATCTTTGTGCACTCTCTCTCTGTGTCCTAATCTCTTCTTATAAAGACACCAATCAGGGGCCAGCCCAGTGGTGTAGTGGTTAAGTTTACACACTCCACTTCCGCAGCCCAGGGTTCGTGGGTTCAGATCCTGGGCATGGACTTACACATCACTCATCAAGCCGTGCTGTGGCAATGACCCACATACAAAATAGAGGACATTGGCACAGAAGTTAGCTCAGCGACAATCTTCCTCAAGGAAAAAGAGGAAGATTGGCAACAGATGTTAGCTTAGGGCCAATCTTCCTCACCAAAAAAAAAAAAAAAAAAGAGGCACCAATCAGATTGGATTAGGGCCCACCCTAACAGGCTTATTTTAATTTAATTACCTCTTTAAAGGCCCTCTCTCCAAATACAGTCACATTCTGAGATACTGGGGGTTGGGGTTTCACCTATGAATTTGGGGGACACAGTTCATTGCATAACAAGGAGTCACCGTGTTGGTCTCTGTGGCAGGCAAGTGGGTTTGACACTGCCTGATGCTCTGCCCGTCAGGAGGGTTTCCCCTCCCTGCTCTCTTCCTGGGCCACACGGAGTGAAGCTATGGCAACAGTCGCAGTCCATTTTTGACTTGGGTCTTCATGCTGAGCCAATTCACCCATGAACTGAGCTTGGCTTTGTGTCCTCCCCAGTCTGCTGGTCATAGGAACCCCCATGCAGCCACTGGTCTGAAGTGAGGGAGACTGGTGGTGCAACATTAATGGTGGCCGCTGGGGCCTGGCCTCCCTTCTCATGAGCTTGCATGTGCCCTCCCAGCCCTGCTCATGATGGGTCCTGACGTACCACTTTTGTCTTCAGATGGATTGTTGCTAGGCTTGACTTTTCACCTAGGTCTAACAGAAGCCAGCTCACAATGGGCAGTCCTGGCTTCATAGTTCAGTAGTGTCCCATGGTCAGACAGTCCGTCTCTACTGGGGCCCACTAGCATGGCAGGAGCTGGTTTTCAAAAGGTGTAATTCTCCACTGCGTGTCATGGCTTTACTCTGGAACCTAGGGATCTGCGATGCTACTTACGCATTAGAGTTGCTATCACCTCTACGTGGAGTATTTTCCCATGATGGATACCTCTAATAACATAGGACTACCAGGTCATACGGCCCAAGCAGGAGGGAAGCTCGCACCACTGCCTGAATCTGCTCCAGAACCCTTTTCTACTCTGGGCCCCAACTCAAAATTGGCACCTTTCAAGCCATCAGTATATGTTAAGAGCAGAATTCCCAGGTGTGGAATATTCTGCTTCTGAAACCCAAAGACGCCTACCAGGCATTATGCTTCCTTCTTCATCGTGGAAGGTACAAGATGCAATAACTTACCATTTGCAAGAGATGTGCCAGCATGCCCCAGACTACTGGACCCTAAAAGTCTTAACTGATATGGCGGGCCCCTGAATCTTTGTAGCGTTTATCTCCCACCCTCCAGAATGCATGTATCTTGCCGTGACCTTTTGTGTACTAGCCACTTCTTACTTCTCCAGTCTGATTAGCATGATCACATCAATATAGTGGGCCAGTGTAGTTTTGTGAGTGGTCCAGCCAGTCCAAATCTCTTCAGAGGCTATGATGACAGAGCGTGTGAGAATTAACATAGCTCTAGGGCCAGACCAAGATGTATACTGTTGTCTCTTCCAAGCGAATATCAACTATTTCTGATCTTCTCTCCTGACTGGGTTAGAAAAGACTGCTTTCAACAATCAGTGGCCGTGTGTCATGTGCCTGAGACCATGTTTATCTGTTCTAGCAAAGATGCCACATCTGATACACCATCTGCGATTGGGGTTCTTACTTGGTTGAGTTTATAGTAGTACACTCTGAAGATAAATCAAGTTACATCAAAAATAGTTCATGTTTGCAGGGGCCAAACTGTCAGATGATATGAAGAGAGAATGGGGACCACTGCCCCTCATTCTGTAGGTCTTTAACAGTGTGACTGGTTTCTGCCTTCCCCCTCCCAGAGCTGGAGGGCCAATCTCCAAAGCTTGTGCTCAGCCTTCCTACTACCATAGTTCTAACCCTACAGGCCAGGGAGCCAGGTGGGGATTGTGCCAGCTTCCCCATATGTCTGTTCTAATTACACATTTGGAATCAAGGAATTGACCCCTGAGTGGGTCCATAAACCTGGAGGACCCAGCGTGAATTGGGCCAAGGCTCCATTTATTACTTGGCCTCAAATGCCCTCACTTTAACTGGGGGCCCATGATGACTCTGCATCTCCTGGTTTCATTCTCAACTCAGCCCCTGTGTTCAGGGGTCTTCAGAATGAGTATTCCCTTTCTCCAGTGGATGGTCACCTAAGTAAGTGGCTGTTGGTTCTGCAGAAGGAGTGGGGGAATCATTATCCTCTCCATTTGGTGTTGCAGAGTTCTTCCTCTTGAAGACTCAAGAGTTTCAGTCTGAAAACTGGCCCAGACCCAGACATTGGACAAGGGATCATGGCTGGATATTGGAGCGACTGCCCTCAGCCTCCTAATCACCCATCCTTGGATTATTTTGATTGTACAGATTGAGTAGCCCACTTGTTGGCTGCCCATCTGTTTCACCCCGGGGATCCCTTGTTCTGTGAACTGTCTCCAAAACTCACCAGGTGAGCCTGCTCCCCTCTGACTTGTCTTATCATGATTGCGTTCACCTGGCTTCTGACTCGCAAGCAGTTAAGCACTACCACCTGGCCTCTATTATTTTAGGGTCCCATCATCCCCATATTTCTTGCCCATCTGAACACTGATTCATTGTGCCAGCTTGTTTCCACTGCTATTCCACCCCAGTTCACCACTGGTCAACGTTTTACAACCTTCACTGTCAGGAACTACTTACTACCTTGTGCTGGGGGCTTTTTGTGCTCCACCTACCACATGGCCAACCAGGTGGCTGATCCAGCTCCCAAATCCCTTCCAGTTTCTTGATATCTTCTCCCTCGAGCCCTTCCAGTATGAACTGTCCCAAGTTGGGCTCTGCAGGGAGCAGTGTCTGAGATGGAGAGTAACCTGCAGAGGGGTGCCCTTGGGATCACCAGCTGGGGAAGGGAAGGGATGAAAAGGAAGTGTAAGTGAGCATAAGCGAGGCCATCTTGTTACGCTGAATGGCCCCAGCCCCTCCTCGGTGTGACTACTCGCTGCTCTGCACGTACTCTAAAAAATTCACGTGCTTTCCTGATTTATGGCCTCTGCTTACGTATGTACTCCATCATAGCTAGATACATTAAAACTTTCTTCTATAACTTTCTCTCCAGGAACAGGCTGACCACAGGCAGGAAACACACCTATAAGGTATCCATCACAGCTGACAGAAGGAGGGAACAATAAAAGACCCTGGAGTCCATCATGCCTTAAGGGAATCCCCTCCTTACTGCCCATTTTCCCTATAAAACTGCCTCAAGATTCCGTAATTTTTGAAGATGGTTTTTTTGAGACATTAGCCTGCCATCTTTCCAATTATGCGGGCTAATTGAATGAAAACTTCCTTCCTCCATCCCTGACTTGTCATGATTAATTGGCTCAGATCATGGTGAGCAGAACGAGCCCACTGCTTGGTATCAGACGTGGCGCTAGGGGAGGGAGATGTTTGGCGCTGCCGACCCTCAAGGAAGACCTCGGCACCCCAGAGAGCTGTCCAGCTGGGGTGGCCCTTCCGAGTCGTGGTAAATGCAGGCAAGGGGGCCTGGCCTTTATACTCCCATACTGATCAGGCTGGATGTGGGCTTCCAGGAGGGGGCCATGATCTTGGGCAAGGCAGTCTTCAGTGGAGGCAGTTCCAAAGAAGGTTGACAGCTGAGGGGGCCGTGGCTGACAGCATTCCCAGCAGCTGGGGGAATGTGTCCTTCAGTCCTGCTGAAGGGTCATCCAGGAGGCACATCACAGCTCCTGCTACACCACAGTACCATTATCTCATGCAGCAAACTCAAGACTGATACAATAATATTATCCAATAAAAAGTGCATATTCAGATTTTTCCCATTGTCCCCAGATGCCTCATAGCTTTTTAATTTTTTTAATCCAGGATCTAATCAAGAACCACTCATTGCATTTAGTTGTCCTGTCTTTCTAATCTCTTCTAATAAGATCAATCCCCCCTGATTGATGGTGTGGCCTTTTTGGTTTGGTTTTTGGTCTTTTGTGACATTTACATTTTTGCAGTATAGGACAGTTATCTCATGGGATGTCTCATAATCTTTGTCTGTTTCACGTTGAACAACTTTGGCAAGAATACTCCTAACACAGGTGGTCTGCCCTCCCTGCTGTATAACATCAGGAGTTAGTTTGTCCCACGATTGGTGACAAAGTTTGGTCACTTGTAGAGGTGGTATCTGCCTGATCTCTCCATTGTAAGGTCTCCTTTTTTGTTTTACTTTGAAATTAATAAGTAAACTGTAAGGTGATACTTTGAGACTGTAAACAACCTGCTTCTCTACAACCCGTCACCCCAGTGGTTTTGGGAGCATCCATTTCTGATCTCTTATTGAATCCGTTATTACACTGCTGGTTACAAAGTGGCGATTTTTCTAATTCTATCATTTTTTTCTACATTTATTAGACATTCTATAAAGTTCCCTCGCTTTTGTAAAATTTTTTTATTGTGGTAACATTGGTTTATAACATTATATAAATTTCAGGTGTACATCCGTATATTTCGATTTCTGTGTGGACTATATCGTGTTCACCACCCAGAGACCAATTACAGTCTATCATTACACACATGTACCTAATCACCCCTTTCACTTTCCTCCCTCCCCGTTCCCTTCTGGTAACCAACAATCCAATCTCTGTTTCTATGTGATTGTTTGTTGTTGTTTTTATCTTCTATTTATGAGTGAGATCATAATGGTATTTGAATTTCTCCCTCTGACTTATTTCGCTTAGCATAATACCCTCAAGGTCCATCCATGTTGTCACAAATGGCTGGATTTCATCATTTCTTATGGCTGAGTAGTATTCCATTGTGTATATATACCACATCTTCTTTATTCATTCATCCTTTGATGGGCACCTAGGTTGCTTCCAAGCCTCGGCTATTGTGAATAATGCTGCGATGAACATAGGGGTGCATGTATCTTTACACATTCGTGTTTTCATCTTCTTTGGATAAATACCAAGCAGTGGAATAGCTGGATCATATGGTAGATCTATTCTTAATTTTTTGAGGAATCTCCATACTGTTTTCCATAGTGGCTGCACTAGTTTGCACTCCTACCAGCAGTGTATGAGGGCTCCCTTCTCTCCACATCCTCTCCAACACTTGTTTCCTGTCTTGTCAATTACAGCCATTGTGACAGGAGCCCTCACTTCTTCTAGTATGACATTAGTATGTGGTCAGGGATTCTTTTTTATTTGATGAGTTATAATCCCTCACTCTCATTATTCTTTTGATGTTTAAATTGTCCCATATTTGGCCAGTGGGAGCCCTTTCAAGCCAGCTGGTGTGTTCTGACATGCCACCATCATCCACTGAGTGTTTTCTGACGTTGTGGCACAGGATTTTCCAGGCTCACTTTGTGCGTGCCCTGCCCTAGACTGGGAATTTGCCATCTCTCTGAGGGGCTCCATGTCTTCTTAGCGAGGAATAGTATTTAGAAGCCAAGATATGAGTGCCAGCTGACCTTCATTATTACAGGGGTATCATTGCTTCAGGGGCCATTTAGTGAACAGAATTAGAAAATAGGAATATTTTAAAAGTCTCAAGTCCATCCTGAGGCCTCTGATTCAGATCTACAACTGTATATTCCTTACCTCCTCCCATTTTATCGTTGTATCTCCCTTTTCCCAAAGTGAGAACCCTGGTTTCAATTATATCAAATATTTGCTTTATCCTGTAATGCCTTTGCCTGGTTTTCAAGTGTTTGTTCTCTTTTCATATGATTCACTCCGCTGTTTTTCATGATTCGTTATATAAAGATGACTCCCTAGTCTAACACTTCACCCCAGATTTTCACCGAGTTTCAGACTAGTGTAACCAACTGCATCTAATGAACAACTAAGGTCTGTTTGGACATCCTCTATATCACTCACGTTTAATTAATGTTTAATGGATGTCCAAGACTAAAATCCTCACCCTCTCTTTTTCGCTGTACACTGTGGAAGGGCAGGAACTGAGTTCCTCTTATTCCCTGATAAATCTCCAATATATATCGTACCCCGCAGGTAGTCAGTGCTCCATAAATAAATGCCTTTTAGGACAATTCGTCTTGCATTAGTGTATACAATGGACTACAGCACAACTCCATGAGTGTACTAAAACCGCTGAATTGTACACTTTAAAAGGGTGAATTTTACAGCATGTGAGTTGTATCTCAATAAGATGTTATTTTTAAAAAGGGAATAGATTAGAGGTGAGATACTGTGGCGGCAAGGAAGCGAGAACCTGAGGCCGGTGCTGCAGCCATGGAGACAGAGCAGCTGATTCCCTAACAGCAGTGAGGGTCAGCCGGTCTGTAGACATGCCAGTAGGACACAAGATCTGTGGACTGAGCTTTCTTCTTGAGAGCAGAGCTCTGGCTCACCCTATAAGCCCTGACGCCTGCCATTGCATCCTGGTGGATGAAGAAAGGAACGGAGAGCAACGTGGAAGTGCTGGGCGCTGGGGTGAAGCCCTCAGTGCAAAGAGGGGGTGTCTAGCTGAGAACCGGGCGCCCCAACTGCAGCAATGGCGTCACTTTTTATTCAGTCGGTGTTGGCAGGAGCTCAGTAACTGCACAATTTTCAAGCTTAGAGAGTTTCCAATAATAATAAAGTTTCTGAAAGTTGCAAATATTCATACTAAAGCAGTAAGAGAAACAAAGGTTCACGAAGAGCAAACTGTTAGAAAACAGGAGTTGTAACAATGGAAACTCAATCCTGGCATGTTAAAATGCACTTTACGCACTATCCAGGTGTTCTCATAAACTAGGATAGCGGTTTAGGTTATGTAATGAAACTTACTAACGCAAACATTTATCATTCATTGTACTAATGCTGTTATGCCATTTAGCAAAAGGAGGGGATGTAACTTGGGGAAAAACGTCAAGCTTACTTTTCAAGACTCCTTTCTGCATATCTAAACTGCAGAATGTGGTGTGCTCATAATCTCGCCCCAGTAGTGTAATTTCTACTGTTGGTCACTGGTCCTTCAGGACTCAGCTTAGATATCACTTCCTCCAGGCTGGACAGCCTTCTCAGTCCCCCTGCCTCTCCGCAAACTGTCTCTCCTCTGTGCTCACCAGTTATGACCCTTATCCCGTTTTGTCATTATTTGCTTGTTTTCGCTCCAGACTGGTAAGCTCCTAGGGGGAAGTGTTTTAATGATTATCATTGCAGCTTCAGATTTCGAGAGTGCTCACACATAGGAGAGCATCAATAAATGCTGTTGAACTGATGATCACTTTTATATGGATCAGGCAACATTTAATCACAGACACGGCACTCACCCTGTGTCAGATTCTAAGTATTTTGCAAATGTTAACTCATTTAATCCTCATAACCCTCTGAGTAAATACTATTTTAATCTCCATGTTATAGATAAGACTGAAAAGATTAAGTAACTAGCCCAAGGTCACACAGCTGGGAAGAGCTGAGGTGGGATTCCCACCCGGACAGTTCACTCCCAAGTCTGTGCTCTTAACCACTGCTCTAGGCACAGAAAACTATCTTCCCTGTGTGTGGTTGGTAAAGCAAATCAAATCATTGCTTAGTTTTATTTCTCCAGACCCTATGCTGGGGATGTGAGAAAGCAGAGGAAGAGAAATGCAAAACTTCTAAAACTGCCATTTCCCCACGTTGGGTATTGTCTTTATATATGGCTAATCAGATGGTATTTAAAAAATAAAAAAGTTGATAGTGCATCGTTATCCAACAGCAGTTACACAAATTTCCCTAGTTTTAAGTTGCAGCATGAATGATAAAAGAGTTGATGTCACAAATATGCAAAGAACTTGTCTGCAACGAGAAAAAGATAAAATCTCAATAAAAAATGGGCAATGAATGGTCGACTGTTGTATTGTTAAAGATTCAAGACAGTTTTAGATAGTAGGGGGAATCTGTCTCATAGTTAGCCAAGTTTACAGTCTTTTGGAGAGCAATTTGGCAGTGTCTGTTGAATTTTTAAATGTACATAGTTTGTCATCAATTCCACTTCTAATAATTCAGTCTACAGAAGTATTCATACAAGTCTGCAAAGACTTGCCCAAGGATGCCCATTCACGATCATCTCTGTGACATTTCAGAGCAACGCAGGTGGAGACCCACAAGCTTTCAGAGATCGTCACAAAGGTTCAGAAATCAAATGGCTCCAAGGCATTTTAAGTCACATGGAGGCCAGAAGAGAATGAAACAAGTGCCTTCAAAACTCAGAAGCAAAACCAATGTCTAACCTAGAATCTATACCCAAGCAAACCATCACTTAAATGTCATAGAACAGACATTTTAAGATATGCAAAGTTTACCTCCCATGTACCTGCAGGAAGTATACCACTGAAATAACAGGGGGAAACGTGTGACACAGGAAATGAAAGGCAAAGGGAAGCCTGAGGAAGGCGAAGAGAAAACCCAGCACAGCCGTGCACCCGACAGAGCACAACCAGTGGGGGCTGGAACACCCACACTCCCGAGACAGATGGAGGGCTGGGTGGCCCCCACGCCTCTTGTCCCCTCTTCCGAACCTGGGACAGTATGCCATGGTCAGCCTGACAGATTATTTTACTCAGGCTGACGGTGCTTAAATTCCTGCTTTTCCTCCTACTATGCTGTCTGGAACACACAGTTCACCCTCACAGAAGTGTTCTGCCATCTTGGAAACTGGAGGTGGGCCAAGGTAAGTTTAGAAGCAAAACAAACCCACAGAGCACCCTGTCCCTTGCCAACATTCCTGAAAGGTACCTGGTCCTTGGTTCACACAGCACTCTGCCGAGGCCTAGCTGCTGGCCAGCTGTTTCTCACAGCCTCATTCACTGACCACCCACAAGCGGCTCCTGTAAGATTTCAGGGAAGCTAGAAAACGACCCTGAGATTCTGTTCAGTTTATCTTCTCCTGGCAGCCTTCTTACAGTAGCAGTACTGCTCTTTACAGGTCTGTGCTTGCTCATCAATTTTTATATTACTCACTCTTCATTTCTATCAATATAGCTGTTGGTAAAATAATAAAATCTTTGAAGAATTCTAAATACATGTATTTATTTAATGGTTTTTAAAAGTCAAGAGTAAGATACATCGAAGTGTTAAGTGAGGATGAGCTTTACATGTTTTATATTTTTATACTTCTGTAGCCTGTAGTCCTTTTGGAATTTATATTATTACTTTTGTAACAAAAAAAACTGAGTTCCCTATTTCAAATAAATACGAAAAAAACTGACATTTTGGCCTGGCCAACTTGGTTGCATGTAACAGCCCTGGCACCCCATCTTGATGGTTATCCACATGTGGGTATGGAGCGAGTATTGTGCTGAAAGGGTGCCCAGGGCTTGGAAAGGTATTCACAAATTTATTTAGAGTAAGTGTATGTCTGGACTTCTCCATCCTGTCTATGAGAAACAGACAGGGACTCCAATAGCATGTTTCCTCCATTGTGCTGGCTGTTCTTTGAAGGTGCAAAAGGATGGGAGCCTGGGCCGAGGTTGTGACCTGTTGCCTCTTCCTTCCACCCCGACCCCAAAGAGGACAGGCTTTTTAAGTTTGTAAGGATCTATAAAATCAGAAGAGCCCCTTCCATTATCTTCTTACCAAAAAACTTTAATAGGAGCAAGTTAATATTTTTAAATGTTTTAACATCTCATTTTGAAAACTTAACTGTTGTTTTTTTTTTTTAGATTTTTATTTTATTTTTTCCTTTTTCTCCCCAAAGCCCCCCGGTACATAGTTGTATATTCTTCGTTGTGGGTCCTTCTAGTTGTGGCATGTGGGACGCTGCCTCAGCGTGGTTTGATGAGCAGTGCCACGTCTGCGCCCAGGATTCGAACCAACGAAACACTGGGCCGCCTGCAGCGGAGCGCGCGAACTTAACCACTCGGCCACGGGGCCAGCCCCATCTGTTGTTCTTATATAATAAGAAGAGACTGATTTTTTTTTATGGTAAGTTGTTTATTGTAAGATAATTTACAAATATCTTGCTGTCTTTAGTAATTTAAACAATGGACCAACAATTTCTTCTGACAGGACAGCAGTAACTTAAAAACAAAATCAGCCGGCTGAATTTTCCTTCTTTACCTGAAAAATACAGAACAAATAAAAATCAAACACTATTTTTTTGGGAAAGGATGTCAGGAGATAATAAATATTTCCGTGGGGTTTAAGGAACCGACTTTACATAATAAAATGTTACTCTACACTAGTGGTTCTCGAGTTTTGGTCTGGGGACTCTTTCATGGGGTCTGTGAGGGCAAAAGTATTTTCATAAGAATGATAGCTGCCTGTTTTTATTTTCATTCTCAAGAGTATACGGTGCAGTTTTCCAGAGTCTACATGACGTGCTCTATCAGAACAGAAGGAATACAGAAACAGGTGAGCATCTGGCTCTCTTTCCTTAGGTCAGACATCAAGGGGTCCGGAGACCCTAAGTCTGAGAACCACCCCTCTTCACTAGGCTATATTTAATATTTCAAAATAATGCCAATTCTCTAAGTTTATTTACTAAATCTAAGGGGAAAAAAAGCCCCCCAGCGTTACCCCTATGCTCCCATAGTTGGCTGCTGCTAAAAACGGGCCTGGCAATCTGAATCTCTCAGAGAACCAGGTTCACTGGTGCTGGACTAGCTTCAATCATAGCTGGCTGGGTTTCTTTTCTAAAGGGGTGTGGGGCGGGTGTGTGAAGTGTTACCACTTTACCTCTCGTCTGAGGATGCAACTTGATTTTCATTACTCCCTGGTTATTGTATTAGAAGAAAAAGACAAACACAAAACAAGCCGGTCAAGAAGCAATCCATGCTAGTTAGTCATGTATAATTTCCAACTAAAAAAGTCCCTTTCCTCACCCGTTACCTTGAGTATATCACATAAATGCGTACCAAAATATTCCTTTAAAACAGATTCAATGACTGTTGTAAAAGTTACAGATTTCAATCTGGTTAGAAGCAGTAAAACCATGTTCATGCAAGTAAGCAAGACTTATGAAAGCATAATTTAAAACACCACTTTTTCTATCAATAGCATACAATATATTTTAAAATTTTAGCAACTAATACTTGGCACCTCAAATATTATGGTTTATCCATGCCTCTTATTACTAAACAGCCATAGTGTTCGTATTAAAGATGAAGGTTTTTTAACCAAAATAACGGACAGGTTACAGAGCATGCAAGTCCATTCACCTACACAGTCCAGCCTTGGGACGGCACAGCTAATTCTTTATAAAGGATTTAGACTACCTTTCCAGAAAGCGAAAACTAAATAGTCCGTTTCCAACTATTTGAATTCTCTTTAAATTCTCAGTTTGTAAGTCCCAATCTCCCTCTTCTCATTTCCCTCGATCTGACTACTTTTCAGTCAGGTTTCCCACATTCCTAACCAAGAAAGAGCCTGGTCCTCAATTCCGCAGAAGTTGTATCCTCAATTTATTTCCAGTATTCCTTTTTCAAGAGCAAAAAAAGGAGCCTTGGGTCTCTGGGTCTCACAGCCCCGGCACCTTCAGATGCAGCTCCTTCCCCCAGGCCTCCTCACACTTCCCGTCCGAGAGGAATCAGCTGAGCACTGGCAGGAGTACACGGAGCAAGGAGGATAGGGAATAATCTATGTACTTAATCCTGGTGTCAGTCCCATGTCATAGATGACAAACTGAGTGGCAGAGAGAATATCTGACCAAGTGACCAAGCTGGTCACCGGCAGGGCCACTCATCACAGCACTGTGCCCTGTGATGCCAACAGGGCAGGAGCGACCAGGCGTGGAGATGGGTTAGATTAACAAAGTCACGTGCAGAAAGCAAAATAAGAGAAGGAAGGATGCTGAGGGATGCAACTAACAACTACAGAAGGGTCTCGATCAGTTTTATTTGTCTCTCTCTGGCATTCTGCCCAGTTTCTATCCTTGACAGACAATACTTAAGGACCAATTTAAATGTCACCTTAGTGAAGAGCCTTTCCCTAATTCTTAAACATGGACCACGTTTTCACATACCCAATACAATGTTATTTCTCCCTCTCTGGAACTTCTACTTCTTATATACTAATGACACATCATTCATTCACTGAACAAATATTTATGGAAGAAGTATGTGCTGGTGATGGGGCTACAAAGTGACTAAGACATGGTCCCTCCCAAGCTGCGGGAGTACACACGCAAATAAAATTCCTAATAAAACAGTGTAAGTGCTATAATAAGGGGAAGCAAAGGATGCTAAAGAAGGGTAACCCACTCAAATCACGAAGGAGGGCTTCCTGGGAGAGAAGATCCCCCAGCTCAGCTAGGAGGATAAGAAGGATTCAGTCAGGTGAAGAATCAAGGGTGCCAGGGTTAGAAATGCATGGCATTTCAGGCAAACACATGTGCCCCTGGGGGAAGGTGAAAAGAGCAATGTGGCTGAAGTTCAAGGAGGTGAGCAATGGTAATGGTAGGAGGCTAGACTAGCGTATTGGTGGCCAGAAAATATGGACTTACATATATCAAGCTAAGCTGTTTCTTCAGGATTATGTAATACAGAATGGATTCTCTTTTTTTCCCTTAGCACTGTCATAAGGATTGGCAAAAGGCCAGATAGTAAATATTTTAGGCTTTCACATACTGTCTTTCTTTCAATGATCCTTTAAAAGTGTCAACCCATTCTTAGCTCCAGGCCAGTGTGCTGACCCACCTTCGACTGCAATTTCTAATACATCTAATACACTATGTCTTCCCCATGAAGGCCGTGAGCTGTTCGATGGCAAATACCGTCCCCAAGACGTCGTCAGTGTCTAGCACAGGGCCTGACACTTTAGGGGCACTCAGAAAGCATGTTCTTTATCAGGAGAGACTAAGAAGGATCTGCATTAAGTGGGCATCCAGGGGAAAGAGTCAAGGGATATTTAGAAGGTAAAATTTATAGAACTTGGTGACCAATTATAGTAGAAGATAAGAAAGAATGAGTCAAAGATAACTTACTACATATTTTATCTTTCATCACAATCATCTGCATATTTATCTTATCCTATTAGAATGTAAATGCCTTGAAAGAAAGGATTGCATCCTTGAGCACTGTGCCTAGCAGTGTATTCTGCAGAGTGGGTGTTCAATTTAATAATTTTTTAAATAGAATTCCTATTATCTTCACCCTGGTTTCAGAAACATTAACGTATCTAGACAAACAAGAAATTTTCCTGAGGAAAGTGGTATACTATCTCACAGTACTGATATAGAAACAATAATTAAAAAATTCCTGGACCCTACCACCATGCAGTGATTTACAGATTTATGTAAACCCAAACCCAGTCTTCTAAGTCACAAAGCTTGGTTTGGTTTATAATGCTTTGAGTTCCAAAGACAGATTTCATAAATGATACTGAATTATCCACATCCTATTCCTAATGCTTTAGGAAAGTGAAAGCTAGCAACACACTGATTTCTAAAAGGAAACTAAGCCTGAACGTTTCAGCTGGAACAATCAGAATGAACCAGAGGTCTCACTTTCGCCAAACCCTTCTATCTTTCACCAAATGCTTATATCCATTAAGCAAAGGATCATTTCATCTTTAACAGACAAAACAAAACTGAAAACTTTTAATGTCCAAAGCTTAAGCTAGCAGACACAGATCAGAAACAACTCTGAAGGAGATCTACAATTACTCACAGAGCTGCAGCACCAGAGATGATTTCAATCAACTCCTTCGTGATGACAGCTTGGCGGGTGCGATTGAATGTCAGAGTCAGTTTGTCAATCATCTCAGCTACAAACAAAACAAAATGATTACACAACAAAATCTAAAACTAGAAAAGAATAATTTGTTCAGTAACTTACTCCTAGACGTATGTTGCTTAATTTAAAAATAAGACATTCTGTTTCTTTTTGGGTATCAAAATCGGTCTCTCAGAAAATCTTACAAAGATATTTTTATATCTTCCATGAGATGCCTTTTCAAAGTACTCGCAAACTTACTGCCTACCAAGAAAAATATCCTGCCTTTAAGGCAGAGAATATTATTTTTCTATCTCATCAGATAAGAAAATTCAAGGAAAGAGACAGTAATTGGTCAAAAATGTCATAGAATCAGCAGAGCCCAGGACGAGGCCCCAGCTCTCCTGCTTCCTGGTCTACCGAGAGAATGCTAATGTTTCTGATGCGAGGGTCTTCACGCTACTCTCAGCAACAGAACTCTGCCAAGAGACCACTGTGTGCTTACAAGCATTCTTGCTAGCGTTGTCCATGGCCGTCATCCGGGCACTCTGCTCACTCGTGGTGGATTCCTTTAGCGAATAGTAGATGATGTTGGCCAGACTGTATTCTTGGTAATTCTTCAGCACGTCAGCATCAATATCATCGTAGATACTCATGCTCTCTGTTAAAACAAGTGATATATTTCTTTGGAGTTATGTAGCTCAAAGAGCAGTTTAATCAAAAACAGCATACTAGCGTAAAAATCCTTTATCATCACAGAGCAGAAGTAAAGGTGAGGTAGGTTAAAAGACTCAGTTCTAACAGTTTCATCTATTTCCACACTGGATTATAGCAGATTTTCAGCAAACTATAATATGTAAACGAAGCATGTGATATTCCACTTTAAAGAACTTTACGACATTTCACGGTTGTGAAGTCCTCTGGACAGCATCGAGCAGAGTGCCTGGCACAAAGGCAGCAAACTCTCATTAAATGTTTTTTCAATAAAGAAATTAAGGAAAGAACTGAAACTAGTATAATGTAACAAAAATCCCAATTCTGCCATTTGATAATTGGAGAAATCTGAAAGTGTCAGGCAGGAAAATGAGAGAGAGAAAGCTTTATAAGAACATGAAAGAGTGAGAGAATTAGAGGCTGATACGAATTTTCGTAATCAGGTTGCAGAAATTTAGCAGCACACTTCAAAATTCACTCATGAAGGTAAGGTGGTGAGCTAGTACAGTATTTCATCCAACTTAAGGGGCTATGGATTATAACCCCTATTTCATGTACCAATGAGAAAAAAATAACATAGCCAATTAAAAACATATGCCACTGACTGGGAGAAACATCCTAAATTCAGAGATGTTAAAATGTAAAAAAGTGTACATCTTAGAATAAAAGAAATATAATATACAAAAGGGGAAAATGCCTTAGGAAAATAAAATCAGTTCCAGAATATTGTTTCTAGGATGCTTCACTGAGCAATGATGACTTTATTCAAACAGTAAAACGAGAATTGAGTGGGTCAATGTAAATTAGTTGTGAACACTGTTCAAATCTCTATTCTAGAGCTTCTGATTGCACTGCGGTTAGGCAGAGTTCCCACACATGGACTGCAAAGCCAATTCCTAGCTAGGCTCTTCAAGCACTGAGAAAGCGTGTCTAATTATGGCCCTCAATGGATATTTATTTATTTGTTCAATTAATGAAGGAATGGAGTAAGACTGTCAAACAATGAATGGATTATGATATGGAAGCCACTAATAGATGATAATAGACACAGTCTGAAATCATTTCGCTACCACAGAGACAGGCCATCCTGACAAACGAATCTCTTCCTTCCACCTGGAAAAGCACTTGTCATACAAAAATGAATTACCAGCACTTGCAATGGTGTCGAGGGAAAAGATGGGCTTTTCTTCCGTCTTGTAGGAAATGACAGACCTAGAAATGACAAAAGCAAATATAAATTTCAAAATGATAATTTTTAAACTGTTAAGTGGACATTTACTTATTTTAAAATATGAATGTAAACATAAAAAAGCTTTGATTTCTAAATTTTTCTTGCCTGAATCGATTAAAGATGATAGATCCCTCATCAAATTCATATCCAGAATTTAATAATTCCAGGGCAATGACCGACGCATCTCCAAAAGTAGGGGGTTTTCTTCCCACTTCTTTGAATGTCACCAGAAACTGGTCAGAGTGAGTCCTAAAAGAAAATCGAGAGACCACATAAAATAGCGTAGTGGAATACGTCTCCTGAAAGAGCACAGGGAACAAGGAAAACATATTCTCACTACGGATCAAGTTTAATTCTACGGGGAGAGGGGTCTTCACTGAATTAAACTATTCCATGGATTCTCATGATTATTCCTTCTGCGCCTGCGAGGAACTGAGGACTGATATTCAGGCCTTTCTTGTCTCGTATTTCTCTAAGCTTTTATTTCCCTCCTTCCAACCCTAATTAACACCCGTCCATTTCTGACATTTCCAGGCTGTGACAGCTCCTCGGAGTCCTCACTGGTTTTCAATGTCAATAGCTTTGGATATTCCCATTGCATTCCGTCTATGGTTTGGAAGAAGTTCAAAAGACAAGCAGAAAACAGGGGAAATCTATATATTCTAATATTTCCTGGAAAAAAATGAAACGAGAACAAAAACTTCTCTGTGAGTATAAAATAGGTAACAAAAAAAAGGACACAATGCTAAATTATCAAAGAAACTTCCATTTATTCATGCCTGCCCCTTTAAACATAATCTATATTGAAATTACCTTTGAAGTATACCCCTGATTTTATCACCAACTCCAACAATCATAACTTCTTTCCCGGCTGCTGTGAGCGTGGCCACTTCACTCTTCATCTGCTTAGCAACCGAGGAATGAATAGCACCACAAAGCCCTCGATCTGAGGACACACCAATAAGGAGGTGTTTCTTCTTGTCTTCAGGTGCCTTAATATCAGCTTTTTCATACAGAGCTTAAAAATAAACAAAAGAATTTTTAATATGCAATTTATATTAAATATAGCAATTATCTCTAATTTACAAAAGTGTTGGCTGTTTTCAAAATGATGCATTTAAATTTAGGTGGCACTTGACTGATATAATCAAAAGTGTCTCAGTACTTATTCCATTTACAATCAGGATGAAAACAGTAAAGGTTTAAATCTTTACATGACAAAAGTTCCTAAGGGCCAACTAATGGCCAATTTATCTTAAATACTGACTAAAAGAAATCTCTATTACAATTAAAAACCTTGTAAAGAGGGCAGAGGTATAGAGGTACCAATTTATCTAGATATCAGACTTGGAATGAAAATCTTCAGTATTCAACCAAAAAAGCAAGAAGCAAATATTTACTGAGCTGCTTATATAATCTGCACATCAAGCTCTAATAAAAACTATTGATGTTAAAATAATGATACGGGGCTGGCCCCGTGGGCGAGTGGTTAAGTTCGCAGGCTCCACTGCAGGCGGCCCAGTGTTTCGTTGGTTCGGATCCTGGGCGCAGACATGGCACTGCTCATCAAACCACGCTGAGGCAGCGTCCCACATGCCACAACTAGAAGGACCCACAACGAAGAATATACAACTATGTACCGGGGGGCTTTGGGGAGAAAAAGGAAAAAACAAAATCTTTAAAAAAGAAAATAATGATGCCACTTTATTTTGGGGATTACTTTAACAACCTCACTTTGTTGGTCTAGTCCTCCAAGAGGTGGAGGCCAAGAGGGGATTAAACAAACACGGACTTTACCAGGGGAAATGGATGTGAGAAAACAGGAAGGAATTCAGAAGAGCCATGCCACTACCATGCAGGTCTGACCCGGGGCAAGACGAGGGGAAGAAAGGCTGGGTGGCAGCTTCCTGGACCACTGCGCAGTGTAAGGGCAGCGCAGCAACGCTGCTGGGGAGCCCCAAGTCTCCCAAGAACACGGCTGCCTGAGGATCCTGCCTGCGCTCAGCTGCTGGCTGGGAGCACCTGTGGGAAGCAAGCCTGGGTGCAGACGCAGGACCGACTTCAGCAGCTGGTGCTCCCCGTGGTTGCAGGGTGCATCTCCATGGCTGCCACGTTCACCCGTTTCAAGAAAATTCCTGCTATTACCTTTTTCAGTACAAAGCAGTGATTCTCAAATTTCAATACCCGAGGACCTCCCATAAAAAGCAGAGAGGAGGAAATACTTCACTGCAAAGTTCAGGGGAGGGGGAGAATATTTCCTTTAAGTCTCTTTTTATGACTGTACTGCATAAAATGCCTGTTTTAAATATTTAAAATAATTACCCATTTTCTATTTAGCAATTAGTATTTCTTTTAGTTTGAAGGACTCAGAAGCCCACTGGCAGCCTTAACTTGAATTTTTAATATTTTACCACAAATACTCTAATCAGATACCTAAGCCAATTTCTTCATTAGACAATTCTGTGGCTATAGGCTTTTGGAGGAAACAAATTTATTACACTTATTCATACCAGCAAGAGAGGTGAACAGTGAAATGACTTTTCCTTTTCACATGAACAGGCTGGAGAGTAATTTACCAACCGGCATTTACGGAGCCACCCCCAAGGTGCTCAGTATTGTGCCAGGCAGGGAACGGGACACAGGAGAGCAAACGGCTGGAGCTGGAAAGGACTGCTAAACCCTAACCCAGCAGCTCTCCTCTATACCTGTCAGATGAAACTAAATATGGCATTTTCAAAGCAAGGAGCCACTTCCACTGAGGCCTAGTGCTCTATCATTTTCTCATGCAAAATTCTCTTTACCAGTATAAATGAATGTTCAAAAAAAATATGGCAGAGCACAAGAAAACTATTGCACAAGGCAATTTACATTTAATACATACATTTTCTTCAATTTAGAAATAAGCAACTTTCGCCTTCTTTGCAGTTGATGTGTAAATATTCCACTCGTGTATTCAGGAGTCATAGCCCCGACTACTCGGTCAGCTCTCCACCGCAGGGTCCCACCTTCCCACCCCGCAGTCCTAAAATATCACCGCACACCGCACAACCTAACAGGACGAAATCAAGCACCTGAGTCTGATGCACTGTTTCCAAGTTATGTTGACAGTATAATTAATGATCTGGGAACATTTCCAGAATGTTTTAGAAGTTAACATAGTTCCATACAGCGGTTAATCGATAGGTTTTGATGCCAAACCACATAGGTAAGTGACCTTGGGCAAGTGAGTTGACTTCCAGGTGCTTCAGTTTTTCTCAACTGTAAAGCAGGGGCTCTAACAGCTCCTACCCTCATAGACTTGCTGTGAAAAACGAGCACGTGTCAAATATTCCAAAACAGACCTGTCATCACACTAAGCGTTAAATAAAAGTCACGAGTGGCGATCCTCTTTATGTCAACAGCTCTTCGTGACTGGGGAATGACAGCCTTCTCTTACCCAGAGACCCTATTCCATACACTCGGGCTGGTTTCAGCTCCCTCTCAGCTCGGGCATATTTGGCTGCGGCTACCATTTTCATAGACTTGGTAATTTTCTGGATGTTTCTGATGGACTTCAGTCGCCTGGTAACTGAAAAACAGAAGTGCCGTGTTAAGAGAAAGGAGTCGTATTTTCATTTGTGAATTTATCAAAGTATTTTTCTGAACTGCAAGGTAGAATAATTAGCACTTAGACCATCAATTAACAGCATGATGCTAAACTAGGCTTAATGTTAGAACGAGCACTAATAAGGAACAAACCTAGCTGCTCCCGAGACAGGACGAGCAAGCGGAACAGCAGAGAACAGTCAATTATGCATTTAAAACATTAAAGGGAACTGAAAATGGCCTTTAACCACGTATTCCATAACATTGCTATGGAATATTTGTTATACAAACAGTACAGTTTTCTCATCATTCTACAGACAATGAATCAGAACCACCACGTGTCACCTCACACTGGTCTTTTCCAAAACAAGTTCAATGCCCCACACATAGGCTGTTAGATTCATTTTGACCAAATATACAACGTGGCATATTTTTGAAAGAATTTTTGTCAAATTTTGGTTTTTCTTAAATTGCATATTGAGATAGAGTACTTACTATCTTTCAAAGTTGCCATATTTCGAACTTGGATCCTGAGAACAAAGGTTTTAAAAATATTTTAGTTGTTTGAAAAATAGCTCCATTAGACAAGAAAAACTTTCAAAGTTAACATATTTATTTAAAGAATGCCCCTAAAGAAACAATCTATCAAATATAGGACTCGGAATGTATATATATCTTTCTAAATTCCTTAATACTGATACGAAACCCTGTACCAAAGGCCTCGTCTTATTTGACCTCACACGCAAACCTTCCACTGAAGACACAATGGCATTTACACATGCTCTACGCCTTCCCCCATACCTTTGCCCATATTGTTTCCATGACAGAAAAGTCTTTCCCCTTGTAAGGCTCTCCAAGTACACTTAAAATCAAGGTCAGCCACCTCTAAAGAGCATTCCTTGACTTTGTCAGTTCACCAAAACCTTTTCAAATAACACTTCGGGTCAATTATACATTCTAACACGACCACATGTGTGAAAAGTTCAGTTTATTTAAACTGATCCTTAACTTTTCCAACTCAATTCAATAAACATTGACTAAGTAGCTGTTATGCTCCAGGACGTGGCTTCTGACCACAAAAAGCATACTATTATCTCATAAACAAGACTCATGAAGACTTAGATTTATATAAAATTTACGTTAAATATTTTTCTGGTCTTTAAAATTAAAGTGCCAATGCATAAAAATCAAAATGATTTGACTTAAATGTAATGTTAGTGAAAGATAAACACAAGAGGACCCCCCGCCCTACTGGGGAAGACAACATGTTATCAAATAAAGACGATCTTTCAGCCCTTAAGTCCATACAGAGCACCTGTGTTGGCCCGGAACGCTCCACGGGAGCACTGAAGAGTCAGTCAATTTGTGCATAAAGAAGGAGGGTCTAAGGAGGGATCAGGACGTGGATTTGAAGCTGGAGGCGCAGGCTGGGTAATGAGTTTAAAGACGATTTTATAGGCAGCAGGGAAACAAAATGTTAACAAGCCCACAAATCAGCATAGTTTTTTAGTAAAGTATCCCAGATGGCGGTGAAAAGCACAAAATGAAATTGGAATATTGTTGACATGGAGACTGAAGAAGGGGCTGCTGACGCTTCCAGACAAGAGGAAGCAAGAACCTGGACTAGGATGTTGGTAAAGCAAAAAGAGACTAAATCTGAGAGCAAGTTCCTAAGAGTAGAAAGGAAAACAATAAGAATGACCAAAAGGTTTCTAATTTAACAACCTGAGTGGACACTGTTGTCATTAACCAAGACAGAAAAACTGGGTGGGGGTAATCTCCCTGGAAATAATGAATTTTGAATACGATATAGTTAAAAAGACCAAGGGACCAGGTGGAAATGTCCAATGGGTCTGGAAAACATGCGAGGTTTTGAGATTTGAGATACCAATTTGTAACTATTCGTAGACACGGTAGTTGATGCCAAAAAGAAAAAAAAAAAAAAAAAACAAGAAGTACAATTAGACGCAGCAGGAATACTTCCTAATTCTTTGAGGCCAGCATTACCCTAATACCAAAACCAGATAAAGACATTATAATAAATGAAAATTAGAGAACATTATCTCTCATGAACATAGATGCAAAAACCCTCAACAAAATATTAGCAAATTGAATCCAATAATGTATTAAAGAAAATTATACACCATGACCAAGTGGGATTTATTCCAGGTATGCAAGGCTGGTTCACCATTCAAAACTCAAATAATATAATCCATCATACCGAGTTAAAGAAGAAAAGTCATATGATCAATAGATACAGAAAAAGCATGTGACAAAATCTAACACTCATTCATGATAAAAATCTCACCAAATTAGGAATAGAAGAGAACTTCCCCAACTTGATAAAGAACATCTACAAAAAATTCTATGGTTTAATGGTGAGAAACTAGAAGCTTTCCCTCTAAGATTGGGAACAAGACAAAAACGTCCTCTTTGACCACTCCTATTCCTCATCGTACTGAAAGTCCTAACTAATAGGATAACAAAAGGGGATAAAAGGTGTACAGACTTGGGAAAGAAGAAATAAAGTTGTCTTTGTTCACAGATGACATGATTGTCTATGTACAAAATCTCAAAGAATAGGTAAAAAGCACCCCTGCTGGAACTAATAACCAATTATAGTAAAGTTGCAGGATACAAGGTTAGTATATACAAAAGTCAACTGCTTTATTTATACCAGCTATGAACATTAGAATTTCAAGTTAAAAAAACACCAACATGGGGGGCCAGCCCAGTGGCGCAGTGGTTAAGTTCGCACATTCCGCTTCTCGGCGGCCCGGGGTTCACCAGTTCGGATCCCGGGTGCGGACATGGCACCGCTTGGCATGCCATGCTGTGGTAGGTGTCCCACATATAAAAAGTAGAGGAAGATAGGCACGTTGCTAGCTCAGGGCCAGGCTTCCTCAGCAAAAAGAGGAGGACTGGCAGTAGTTAGCTCAGGGCTAATCTTCCTCAAAAAAAAAAGAGAAAAAACCACCAACATAGAAGTGTAGAAGTAAAAATGGCTAAGATGGTACATTACATGTTGTGTACATTTTACCACAATAAAAAGACACACACACAAAGACTTACGTATAAATCTAACAAAATATGTACAAGATCTATATGAGGAAAACTACAAAACTGATGAAAGAAATTAAAGATCTAGATAATGGAGAGAGGTTCCAGATTCATGGATAGGAAGACTCAGTGCTGCTAAGATGTCAGTTCTTCCCAACTTGATCTCTAGACTGAATAACAATTCCAATCAAATGTCAGCAAGTTAGTTTGTAGATATCAATAAACTGAGTTTAACATTTATACAGAAAGGCAAAACACTCAGAATAGGTAACACAATATTGAAAAAGAAGAGCAAAGCCAGGGAACTGCCAACGTCTGATTTCAAGACTTACGATAAAGTTATAGTCATCAAGACAGTGTGGTACTGGCCAAAGAATGGACAAGTAGATCAACGGAACAGAACAGTGAGCCCAGAAATAGACCCACACAAATACAATCAACCAGGGGCCAGCAGTGTGCTCTGCTTCAGTGGCCCAGGGTTTTGCCGGTTTGGATCCTGGATGTGGCCCTAACACCGCTCATCAAGCCATGCTGAGGCAGTGACTCACATAGCAGAACTACAAGCACCTACAACTAGGATATACAACTATGTCCTGGGGGGCTTTGAGGAGAATAAAAATAAATAAATAAATAAATAAATAAGAAGATTGGCAACAGATGTCAACTCAGGGTCAATCTTTAAAAAAAAAAATAGTCTGATGTTTGATAAAGGAGCAGAGGTAACTGAATGGAGAAAGCATACTCTTTTCTACCAAATGGTGTGGGAACATTGGACATCCTTATGCAAAATTAATCTGAACAATGATCCTACATCTTTCACAAAAATTAACTCAAAATGAATCATGGATTTAAATATAACACACAAAACTATAAAACTTCTACAGGATACCACAGGAGGAAATCTAGGTGCCTTGGGTTTGGCTATGAGTTTTTAGATAAAACACCAAAAGGATGATCCATAAAAAAAAACTGATAAGCTAGACTTTATTGGTTTTAAAAACCCCTGCTCTGCAGAAGACACACTTAAGAGAATGAAAACACAAGCCACACGGTGGGAAAAATATATATCTGATAAAGGACTGTTATCCAAAATACAGAAAGAACTCTTAAAACTCGACAATAAGAAAACAAACACCACAAGTTAAAATGAGCAAAAGATAACATGTACCTCACCAAAGAAGATATACAGATGGCAAGTAAGCATATAAAAAGATGCTCGACATCCATGTCATTAGGGAATTGCAAATTAACACAATGAGATATCACTACAAACCTATAAGAATGCCTAAAATTTTAAAGAATACCAAACGATGACAATGATGTGGAGCACCAGGAACTCTCAGCGATTGACAGTGGGAATGCACAATGGTACGGCTACTTTGGAAGATGGTCTGGCAGTTTGCTACACACCTAAAGACAGTCTTAATACATGATCCAGCAGCATGGTCCTAGGAATTTACCCAACGGAGCTGAAAACATGTCTAGACAAAAACCTGCACATGAATGTTTACAGCAGCTTTATTCACGATTGCTAAAACTGGAAGCCACCAAGATGTCCTTCAATATGCGAATGAATGGATAAACAAACTGGTACATCCATTCAATGGAGTATTACGCACTCAGCAATAAAAATAAATGAGCTATCAAGCTACAAAAAGACATGGAGGTGCCTTAACTGCATATTGCTAAGCAAAAGCCGCCAATCTGAAAAGGCTATACACTGTCTCATTCCAACTATATGACATTCCAGAAAAGACAAACTATACCAAGAGTAAAAAGATCAGTGCTTGCCAGGCTTTTGGGGAAGAGATTTTTAGGGCAATGAAACTATTCTGTATGACACTGTAATGGAAAATACATGTCATTACGCATTTGTCAAAACCCATAGGACTGTATACCAAAAGAGGGACCTTAATGAAACTATGCACATTAGTTAATAATGTATCAATACTGGTTCATTAATTGTAGTACATATACCACACCAACGCAAGATTCTAACTGGGGAAACTGTCCAGAGAGGGTGTGGGTGCATGCAATGCTCTGTACTATATGCTCAATTTTTCTAAAAATCTACAACTGTACTAGAAAATAAAGTCTATTATTAATAACTTAAAAAATGCAGGTTATGAAATGTTATATGATCCCATTTTTGTGATTATATGTATTTATCTGCATAAAAATGAGTCTGAAAGGTCATAACTGAAAAAGTTATTTTCAAAAATCTCTTCATTTATATATCTCACTACTGGTTCTTCTCAGCCATCGAGAAAGAAAAATAAAGAAAATAAGAGGGAAACTATATGGAAAATAGTAGGTTTGGTTATAAGAATGGATCCACTAAAGGAAAAGATAAAAGCTGTCGATACTGACAAACCGCTATTGCAGATACAGACTTATCTGACAACCATCACTCTATTAACAGTTTTTTCATAATGGAACTTGAAAAGTAACACCACGTTCTGGACGATTTTCCTTTTTTGGTATAATGAATTTTTCACCCCAAAATTTATAGACTATAAGGAGTGACATTTGGACATTATGGTTTTAGGCAGACACTCCAATTTAACTGACACAAGCTTCTAGTCAGAGAACATCATATGGAACAAATTTGAATTGCATGCCATAATTGGACGAACTCAGAATGTTTTGGTTTCCATAAGGATCCCAAGTGAGAGGAACGAAGAGAGAGGATCTTTCGTGATTCTCTATGCTGTGCACTTGCCGTAATTCCCCCTTTCTGAAGCACTCTCATGCTTAGCCTTCATTTAGTTCTAAAGATGTCTATGCATGTTACAACTTTATTTTTTAAGTACCATTTGAGTACAAAATAACCATGAGCTGATCCAAACTCCTTAGGCAGAGCCTGCTCTATTCAATATACAATTTTTGCAAACGAAAAGATAAAGTTCTGAATCAGCTGTATGCTCTGCATCGTGTCCTGAGAAATCCTCAGAAGATGATTTGAAAACCAGAAACGTAGTAAATACGGTGGGTGGAAAAACACACAGATGGTGGATTATCATTATCTACTATGATCATACAGCATTGTTAGAAAAGCTGGAGAAGGCAGTGGAGGAGTGAGTCAGAGAGGTTGCTAGATGAATGATTTATCACCAAAGAAATTACAGGCAGCTTGAAAGAATTTTAAGGAGAGTATAATGTGGTAAAATATAAAACTTAAGGAGGACACAGCATCTGCTAATTCTTCCTTTTCAGTGTATATATAGTTCAATTATGGCCACCAGTCTCCTATTATAAAATAGTTCTATTTTAGAGAATGCGGAAAACTAAGCCAAATATATTTTCTCCCGATTTGAAGACAGAAAAATCAGAGACTCTTCCCCCAAATTTCTTATTTCCATTTTCTTAAATACTACTTTTTAAAGAACACGTTTAATTTCCAAAACTTTAGGGTATTTTACTGATACCCTAAACAACAATTAAAACAATTTCACTACGATGTCATTAAGCCTAATGTTTAATGTTAATAGGCCAACCCCCCTGAAGCAAAAACTGTTAACAATAACAAATCACACTTTTAAAAGCTCTCAATGACCAAAACAGAACCAAGGAAATGCTTCTTCATGGTTCTGTAAAAGCAAAGGTATTTTTCTCCTCTTTCAAGCTAATTCTGTGGAGTGTGAAACATTAAGATGGTTTCAATTTCTGAATTTTAACGGCATTTAAATGAATGGGAAGCGAAAGGACAGAAGAGGTGGGAAAGACATCAGACACTGTGAAAATGCCTTGCACAGTGGAACACTGATGTCTGATGAATATTCATAACCTACTAATTTAAAACTAACATTCCAAAGAGATTAAGGTCAGGACCCTGACCTTTATTGGCTGATGGAGGTTCCAATTTAGGCCCCTATTGGTAGGTGTCTCAGATTCAGAGGGAGCTTCTATTTAAAACAATTCTTTATTGGAAGATCTTCAAATTGTCTAACAGGATGTTTTAAAAAAGTTATTTCTACAATTTTATATAAAATATTTTGTCCTCATTTCAGAAACTCTTTCCATTTTTTAAAGATCAACTTGGATACCACTTAAGGGTCTAAAAACACCGACAGGTAATGTTAATGCACAGCAAGATGGGAAGGAAGGAAGGAAGGAGAGCTGATGTGAGCTGAGCACCACTGCGTGCACGCCAGGAACAGTCCCGCAAGCTCACTAGGACCATGTCTTTTTGTTTACCATCACGTTTTAGCACTTTCCACAGTGCCAACTTGCGGCAGGGCAGGCACTCAAAAAATGTCTGCTGAGCTATTAAGAAACGGTACAACCTGCCATTCAACTAAGGCGACTTCTTCATTCCCACGAAGACTCTTTTTCAATATCAGAAGAAGGAAAAAAAACTGACTTCCAACGCAAATCCACCAACATTTTTATGTAGGAACTTCACATTTAATTACCTCATTACCCTGAAAATTCTGTCTTGTTATTAATTCTCTGCTTAATAAAAAACGTGCCTATTTCAATTAGTCCCTTCGCATATATTAGGATACTGTAAAACCAGGGAATTGCTACACACAGCCTCTAACTATTAATCCCCTTAGCACTGCGTCTGAAATTCTCCCAGACACTGTCTAGCTTCAAGACATTTCATCCTATTATATCACCCACAAACCAACTTTAATCTGCTCATTCCTAGCCCTTCTTATAAGCAATTTTTCTCAGGGATCCATGTTTAAAACCTTTAAAACTGGCATGGCAGTTCACAGATGACACTTCAAAAGTCCCTCGATCTCCTCCGGGGGACCTGGGGACGACTTCATGACCTTGCAGGGCTACTGCTTCAGCATTATGGTTTCAAGACAGTGCTGAGTGTCTTTCCCTTCCTCGCCGACAGACAGATTGTTAAGGTCCCTTTTGCAGCCCACGAGGGCACTCATTTTAGTCGCCAATGTCCAGCAAAGCGCCTGCCCCATCCTTGGCCCCGACCGCACGTTAGAGCGGGATCGCAGAGCTCTTAAAGCGTCCCTGCGCTCTGCACTAACGCAGCCCAGCCCTGGATGGAGGGTTTCAAAGGGCGTCAAGGACAGAAAGCACAACTTAACCTTCCCCGAGACCTTGGTCCTCCGCTCCCCCTCCCTTTCGGGCCCAGGCAAAGGCTCTAGCATCCTCGCTGCCTGGCACGCTGCAAGCTCCCTAAGTAGTAATGAGCTGAACGAATCCAAGACCGCCCTGAAATCCATTCGGACCAAGGTCTCGACCCCGGGGTCCAAGGTGAGCGGCCCTCGTGCCCCTCCCCCCGCCCCGGCTCACGGACGTGGCGCGACCTTGCAGTCCCTCCAGCCCCTCTGCGCGCCCTTCCCGGCTCCGAGGCGCTTCCTGCAGCCCGGCCACCCGGGGCCTCCAGGGGCCTCCAGGGACGGAGGCCCGGCCGGCCCTGCGACCCCCGTTCCGCCCACTCGCCTCCGCCCGCTTCCCCTTCCCCCTGACCGATCTCTTCCATCCCTCCGGTTCCCCCCGCAAGCTGCCGTACCATTGCGGCTGCACGGCCCAGGCCGACAGCCCAGCGACACCCGCCCGAGAGAACATGGTGCTACCGGCCCCGCTGAAGGTCGGTCAGACAGGCCGCAGCGCGCAGGCGCGGAAGCTTCCCCGCGCGCCCCTCCCGCCCCGCTTTCTCCCTCAGTCTCGCTTCCTCCCGCCAGCAGGGAGGGAAGCCTCGCGAGCGTTGGGGCCCGGCCTCCCGAGCCCCCACCTCCTTCCGGCTAGCCGGTGGTATTTGCCCCGCCCACCTCCGCCAGCCCGGTTCCGCTTCCGGTTGGCAGGGCGCTGGGCTCCAGAAAGTTGTCGCTGGGGTGGTCGCGATGGGCAAGTCGGATTTTCTTACCCCGAAGGCCATCGCCAACAGGATCAAGTCCAAGGGGCTTCAGAAGCTGCGCTGGTATTGCCAGATGTGCCAGAAGCAGTGCCGGGACGAGGTAGGTCCCCCCTGTCCACGCCCCGTCCTCTTCCCCGGGGGGCCCGCCGATCCAGGTCAGGTCCCTGAGGCTGGGGGTGCCGGCGAGGGTCCCAGGTCCCCGGTCGTGGGGTCTGTCCTGGGCGAGTCTGCTGCCCAACTCAGTAGGGCCATCCTTCCCTGCAGCCCCTGTCCCAGCGGGGAACCAGGGGTCTTTGACACCGCATTCCTCCCCAGGCTGCCCCCAAAAGAAATGAAGTTAGGAAAGGCTTTGCAGCTCTCGTAGAAGTGATCCTACTCAAGCTGTCATAAACCGGAGGCGCGAATACTGAAGTGCTGGCGCCTGGGCAATAACAATAGCAGTCGTCTCTGACTTGGCATGACTCTTGGAGATGATTAGGGTTCACACCTCTTTGCGGGATCAGATGCAAAAGGAGAACTAAGCTCGTGCACACCAGTCATCTAACAGGTATTTATTGAGCACCTACAATGTGGCAGGCCCAGAATATTATTGTGGCGAAGATGCGGACTCTGGGATCAGACTGTCAGAATTATGAAGCCTAGTCGTGCCACTTATTAGCTGTGTGGTCTTGGGCAAGTTACTCACCTTCTGTGTGCCCGTTTACTGATCTGTAAAGCAGGAATAATAGCTATGTCTGCTTGTAAGATTGTTGTGACTTTTAAATGAGTGAATCATGTATAAAGTGACTCGGGGTCTTTGGGCAGATCTTGAAAAGCGTTGTATGCCGTGGTATGAAGTTACACTTTTTCCCATTAATGAGGTGGATGAAGCGCCTTGAAGAATTGAGAGCAGGCTAGTCATGTGATCATATTTTTCCCTGGAGATTGAATTGGGTAGGGGCAGAAGAGCATTGGGCAACCGGAATAATCTAATCCATTTTTTTCTGCAAGTGAGGGATGGGATATTTTAGGTGGGGCTCCCATTGAATAACATTGATACACTTATTCTCTTTCATTTCTCTTTAGTTCTTTCTAAGTCAAGGTGAAATTCTCACACAGGACACTAGAGACTAGTACAATGAACATCCGGATATCTCTACTCAGATTTAACATTTTAAGTATTTTGCTGTATTTACTTTTTTCTGAAATAGTCTAAAGTAAATTACAAACATCAGGATATTTCACCTCTAAATACTTAAATATGCATCTCTAAAATATCAGGTCGTTTTTCTACGTAGCTACAATATACGTCATCACACATTACAGAGTTAAAAAAAATTCTTTTATATCATCTGATCCACTCTCCATACTCGTATGTCCTCAGTTCTTCCCCTAAATGCTTTTTAAAGCAGTTTTTTTTTTAAACCAAGATCCAATCAAAAACCGTGAATTAGATTTGGTTATTAGGACTTTTTTAAAAACAGACTTTAATTTTTAGAGAAGTTTTAGGTTCACAGCAGAAATGAACAGAAGGTACAGAGATTTCCCAAACACACCTGCCCCCATTTATGTGTAGATTCCCCTACTGTGAAAATCCCACAGCAGAGTGGGATGTTTGTTACAGTCAGGAAGCTACACTGACATGTCATTATCATAATTAGGGTTCACTCATAGTGTTGTACTGTGGGTTTAATGACATGTATCCACCGTTGTCGTATCATACAGAGTAGTTTCACTGCCCTAAAAATCTCTGTACTCCAGGTTATTAGGACTTTTAATGCTCTCTAAATTTAGAATAGAACCCACTTCCCCCACCCTATAGCCTCCACCTGCCACTCCCCAACCCCCAATTTTTTTTCTTGACTTTGACTTGAATAGGCCAGTCAGTTATAGTGGGGCATTCCCACTTTCTGGATATGTAGGATTGTCTCCCTGTGATTGTGTTTTGTCTTCTTTCTCTCACTCTTGTAGTTTCTGTAAATTGGAACTTAGATCTAAGGGCTTGATCAGGTTCAGGTTAAACATTTTCGGGAAGAAATCTTCATAGGTGATCCAGTGTATTTCATATTGCGTCACATAAGGAAGCCCATAATGTCTAGTAATCCTAAAATGATTGAGTAAAGATGACAGCCTGTAAAGTAATGTTAGAAAGTAACATTTTCCCTCTTGTAAGAACAAGTAACTAGTGGGGTAAGACTTTGGAAACACGCCCACATATCTAGTTTCCCATCAACCTTTTACCTATGTCTTTAGCATCCTTGCCTGAGTCAGTTATTTCATTAGGAGTTGCAAAGTGGTTATTTTTCTAATTCTTTTGCCATTTATTATCAGCTGCCATTCATTTGTAAAAATGAGCTTTTTTCTCATCAACTAGGGCTATTGGGTTATCCTCAAATGTTATCCTAAAATACAGTCCCCTTGGGAAAGGGAAGATAAATGCTTATTCTTTCCCTTCAGCTTTCAGAGTAAGGCACTTGTGGTGCTCCTGGCCGGTTTGCCCTCAGATCTGTTCATGGCCCTTCCCTACCTGGGAGGGTGGCCTAGGGGAGGAGAAGGTGACACCTGTAAGTTCCCTCCCCTGTCTTCTATGTGTCAGTATTGGAAGATTGAGAGAGAGAGGAAGGCCAGATCCAGGGTATTTTCCTCCTGCCCATCCACTCCCTGGGATTTCTACAATTTCATAACAGTATTTTGTTGTCATTTTATTGACTTATTTTTAATTTATGGAAAATAGGACTGGTTTTTCATTTATGAGACTGATACCAAGTTTCTTTTGAAGATAAATTTAACTAAGAGTAATGCACAGGTAGTACGCAGATGAGACAAAAAGAGTGTAGGTAGTCTGTGGGTGACTAAGGATTAGGAAACTAAGCAGGATCCAGTGTGAAATCCTGGCAGTGGCAGGGGCATTGAGCAGAGGGACTGGCTAAGAGTTATTAAGAAGGCTGAGTTGACTTAGTGATAAACGGAGTGCAGAGGTGCAGGACTCGAGGATGCGGTGCTCCACCCTGGCTGGGGTGATGGGGTCTTTGGTTATGCTGCTCACTGAGATGGGGAATACAGGAGGAGAGGCACGTTTTGCATTTAGATTACTAATAGAAGTGAAGAGTCAGGTTCACCTGTTAAGTGGAATGGATATGAAGTCAACACTTCTGTGTTTTACAGTCCTCGGAAGAGGATACAGATTTAGTCTGCTTAACGTAAGGTATATGTAACATTCAACAGTGTATTTTGGATAATGCACTAAAGTGGAGGAAAGTGAGTGGAAAATAGTTTCCTTAATGGAAATTCACTGAAGACTCATTGTACTTCACTATATTCCTCAAAGCACCTGTGTAACACTCTGTGAAGTCGGTGCTCAGTAAGAATTTGTTAAATTGACCAAAAAAATGAAATCTCTCCTCTGTTACTGTGCCCAGTAAGGTTTCTTACTAATGTCTGTTTTCTAAAGCACTATTTTTCTGTTTCTTTACTCTCTAGGATTATTATTTGATCAGTAGGGTTGCAAACCTCAACTTCATAAAAAATTTTTTAAAAAACTGTACAGTGCTGACAGCTAGTGATTTGATGATGATGATGATTATTTACAGTTTATCATCAGAGAGCAGCTTTTAGGGTTTAACTAAATACTTCTATTTAGGGCCCATTCCGATGATCTAAACTGGAGTTTAACTGTTGCCTTTGCATTTTTGTAGAATGGCTTTAAGTGTCATTGTATGTCTGAATCTCATCAGAGACAACTATTGCTGGCGTCAGAAAATCCTCAGCAGTTTATGGATTATTTTTCAGAGTAAGTAACTCAAAGACATCCTTATGTCAAGCTTCATTCACTTGGACGTTTAATAGATACTCGATATTCTGTATATTAGAAGCTCTGTTTATTCCTTACATATTAGCGTGACGGCTGCATTTTTGGTGCTCAGTTTTTGTCTTCTTTTGACAATTTGTTATAGTATGAAATTATTAAAAAAACGTTTCTCACAATTCAGTCTTTCCCTCCTTTGCCTTCAAACATACGAAACTATCTTTCATTCTAGAACAGTCCCGACCAAGAGCACAGCTCTGGAGTCCTGGTGCCTGCCTTTGAACCCCCAAATCTGGCTTCTCCACTCATAGGCTGTGTGACGTCGGGTGGACGACTTTCCGTTTTCCTGTGCTGTAGTCTCCTCGTCTGTAAAGCGGGACCAACAGCGCACCCTCTTCCCAGTGTTGTCTGTCCTTCATAGGGTTTATAAGGAGAGTAAGTGGTCCAGACTTTCAAAGGGCCTAGAGAAGTGCCCAGCACTTGATTAATATTAGCAGTTAATTATTATGATTACTGTTTAGTCTTCCTTCTATCCATCTTTCTTTCTTTCTTTCCAAACTTCCAGACCTTTTGGTCTTAGGACTCCTTTCACTCTTAAAAATTATTGAGGACCCCAACAAGCTTTTGTTTATGTGGGTTGTATCCATTGATACTTGTAAATTAGAGGTTAAAACTGAAAACCTTTTAAAAAATTTACTTATTAATTCATTTGAAATAACAATAATAAGCCTATTACATGTTAAAGTAAATAACCTTTTTTAATAAGAAATAGCCACCTTTTCCAAAACAAAAAATGTAAGAGTGGCATTGCTTTTACATCTCTTCGAATCACTTCAGTGTCTGACTTCATAGAAGACAGTTGGATTCTCTCACGTGCTCCCGCGTTCCTCCTCTTTTGAAATGTTGTTTTGGTTGGAGCACACGGAGGAAGGCCAGCCTTTGCACAGATGTGTAGTCGGAAGAGGGGGAGTATTGTAATAGCCTTTTTATATAACTTTGGGTATTCTTCTTTGATACTACATCAAAACACAACAGTGTGGTAGTGTTGTAAAGGTTAGTTTCAGTGTGGAATCTGAAAGCATACCAGCAAACTTTCTGTACTCTATTATATTAAAATCCACTCGATCTTTCATTTTAAATGGATCTTGTACCCGTGCATGATTTTGTAACATCATGCATTGGTCATTTGGAAAATATTGGTACACTAAGTTATGCAGGTATTCCAAATGGTGACACATTTTATTATAGAATATCGAAAAATCATATTCATTAATGTTAACATCAATGTCAGAAACATCTTTTTTTTTTCTTTCTGGTAAGGAAGATTGGCCCTGAGCTAACATCTCTTGCCAATCTTCCTCTTCTGTTTTTTTTTTATTTTTTTTTTTTTAAAGATTTTATTTTTTCCTTTTTCTCCCCAAAGCCCCCCCGGTACATAGTTGTATATTCTTCGTTGTGGGTCCTTCTAGTTGTTGTATGTGGGACGCCACCTCAGCGTGGTTTGATAAGCAGTGTCATGTCCGCGCCCAGGATTCAAACCAACGAAACACTGGGCCGCCTGCAGCGGAGCGTGCGAACTTAACCACTCGGCCACGGGGCCAGCCCCCTTCCTCTTCTGTTTTTTTATTGAGATTATAATAGTTTATAACGTTGTGAAACTTCAGTTGTACATTATTATTTGTCAGTTACCACATAAATGTGCCCCTTTACCCCTTGTGTCCCTCCAACCCCCTTCCCCTCTGGTACGCACTAATCTATTCTCTTTTCCATGTGTTTATCTTCCACATATGAGTGAAATCATATGGTGGTTGTCCTTCCTTGTCTGGCTTATTTCGCTTAACATAGTACCCTCCCGGTCCATCCATGTTGAGAATGGGATGGCTTTGTCTTTTTTATGGCTGAGTAGATTCCATTGTATATGTATACCACATCTTCTTTATCCATTCATCAGTTGATGGGCACTTGGGTTGCATCCACATCTTGGCTATTGTGTATGATCCTGCAGTGAACATAGCGGTGCATGAATCTCTTTGAATTGTTGATTTCACATTCTTTGGATGGATGCTCAGTAGTGGGATAGCTGGGTCATATTGTATTTTCATTTTTAATTTTTTGAGAAATCTCTTAGTGTTTTCTATAGTGGCTGCACCAGTTTGCATCCCCAACAGCAGTGCAAGACGGTTCCCTTTTCTGCACAACCTCTCCCCAATCTTCCTCTTTTTGCTTGAGGAAGATTAGCCCTGAGCTAACATCCATGCCCATCTTCCTCTCCTTTGTATGTAGGATGCCACCACAGCATGGCTTGACAAGCAGTGTGTAGGTCGACACCAGAGATCTGAGCCTGTGAACCCCTGGCCACCAAAGCGGAGCATGTGAACTTAACCACTGTGCCACTAGGCTGGCCCCAGAAACGTCTTTAAGTATTGGGAAATATGTCAAACTAACGGTGGTTTACAAAAATTGAGATTTTTGCTTGAAAGCTCTAGGTTTTGTGGTTTTTTTTTTTTTTTTTTTTTTTTTTTTACAGATTTTGGTTTTCCTTTTTTTCCCCAAAGCCCCCAAGCACACAGTTGTATATTTTTAGTTGTGGATCCTTCTAGTTGTGGCATATGGGGTGCCATGTCAGCATGGCTTGATGAGCGGTGCCGTGTCCACGCCCAGGATCCAAACCAGCGAAACCCTGGGCTGCCGAAGCAGAGCGCGCAAACTTAACCACTCGGCCACGTGGCGGCCCTTGAAGGCTCTAGTTTTATCCTTGGCAACAAATAGTGTCAGTTGTTTTCCTTGACATGACAGGCTCACTTTGTTTATTTTTGAGAAAATGTCTACTGAATACTTAATTTGGAATAACCGTTGTCTATATGTCTGTCATTCTTTCAAGTAGAAATGGTGTTCTGTAAAAAAGATAGTTCAGGGGGCCAGCCCAGTGGCATAGCGGTTAAGTTCGTGCGCTCTGCTTTGGCCGCCCAGTGTCCGCAGGTTTGGATCCCGGGTGTGGACCTCTGCACTGCTCATCACTCCATGCTGTGGCAGTGTCCCATGTACAAAATAGAGGAAGATTGACACAGACATTAGCTCAGGGCTAGTCTTCCTCACCAAGAAAAAAAAGAGATAGTTCAGCTCGAACAATGGCACAAATGCTTTTTCTCAAGACAACCATTGTACGGCAGCACAAGTGGTTTATTCGTAATTCTCATTTCATCACACAGGATGTTAGAAAGACGTATACTCAAAGATTGAGATTTAATATGACTAGTAATACTGACTGCTTCATTGAAGACACTCTAGGTGAACCCAGCATGGTGTCCACTGTGAGTACATGGTGGTTGAAGAACGCATTGACTGCCAGTGCAGGTTGGCATCACTGCCCACTGCCTTGGCCTGGCTAAGATGCCAGCGAGTTTCCCCTCCATTGCTTTTGTGCCATCAAGGCACAATAACACAGTGAAGAAGGCAGAAATCATTTCTCTGTGAACCACCTGACACCATCTTGAATACCCGCAGGTACCTCTGCCACACCTTGGGAAACAGCCGTCCTGGCAAGGGCCATCCACTCTCTGTGCCTTCCTCTGACCACCATCGTGCCTCCGTCCTCTGCAGGCTGACTTCCGCCCCTTCGGTCTCCGGAAGAGTCCCTCGTGGCTGTTTCTGTCTCCCTCTTCCTGGATCTCTCCTCTCGGACAGTGCTCTGAACTCTCAGTGGGAACACCTTGCTGTCTTCCATTCTTTCCTGGTTTTCCTACAACCACTCCCTCTGTGCTTGCTTTCTTCCTGATTCCTCTTCCTCCTAGCTCCTCAAATGTAGGGAGGTTCTTCTGGGTGCCGTTTGGCTCTCCCCACACTGTACACAGTCCCCATGAGTCACATTCTTCTTCTACTGTCGCCTGTATGTTTGGATGACTCCTAAATCTTGCTCTTCATTCCTAACATCTGTCTTGAGTTGTAGATTCTTTTTCTGGTCAATTCTAATCTCTGTTTCCAAAGGCTGTCCCGAAGCCAGTGTTTTAAAGCTGAACTCAGTATTCTCTCCACCACAGCTCCTTGTTATGCAGTGCTGGCTAGTAACTGCCTCTCCCGACTGCTAAGCCAGAAACCTCCGAGTCCTCTGGGAGTTCCCTCTTATTGATTCTCTGTTCAGTGCTCTTTCAACTTAGGTCCTTTCATTCTCACAGCCCTGGTAATCGTTCTTAGCGTCTCTCAGCTAAATTAGTTCGGTGACCCCCTCACTGGTCTGCCAACCTGCAGCTTCTGCTCTTCTCTGCGTGTTGTGTGCCCCTGGTTCACAAACCACTGCGGGCAGCAGTGTCACCTTGAAAACATGACAACACATTCTGACTCAGTAGCTCTAAGATGGGGCTGGAGACCTTGCATTTCTGTCAAGCTCCCAGGTGATAGCGATGGGGACCACGCTTTGAGAATTACTGTTGTATGCTGTCCACCAGGATTGTCTTTCTAAGTCACAGATCTTTACAAATTAACTTCTAAATAACTTATTTTGTACTTTTCCACTGTCTGCGTAAAACCCCACCTCTTGACATGACATCGAAGGCACTTTAAAACAGCCCTAACGTTGTTTTCCAGCTCCATCTTCCCCTCATTGTTCTCTTCCACCCCGCTCTCACGCTCATTGTTGTCTGCCCTCAGTTTAGCCAAATTAGATTGTCGTTTTTAGACTTGCGAAGCTTTCGTCTCTGTGCCAGCTGGGAGTGGCCTTCCCTTCCTCTTCCCCTGTGAAAGTCCTCGTTATACTTCACACCATGTTAGAGATCCCCCCGACATCTCCTGCTACTCTTCCTATGATATTTCGTTACATCTCTTTTTCAGTTTGACCTCTGTTAGGATTGGTTCTGTTCTGTTTTAACCTCCGTCAAGATTTATGTTTTATTCGCCTGCGTTTATCTAGCACTTAACACAGTGGACTCAGTTCAGAGGGACACATTAAGTGCCAATTTCATGTGGGAAAAGGGCAGTTTTGTTATCGTTGCTAGAATGGGGTTATCATGCCACAGCCAGTGGCGCTAAGAGACTTCCTGAAGGACCCTCTCCAAAGCTCTGTAGTCACTTTTGCTGTGGCTGCTTTGCCAAGACAAAACGTTTCAACTCCAAACTGACTTTTAACTTTAATTCTTGAAAACTGTAATCGTTTGGGATTCTTTCCGCGTTCAGTTGTAAAGTTTCCTGACAAATATTCACACACATGTTCATAGATCGTTTGGGCATTCAAACTGTATAATAGTTTACATTTCAGGAAGATGATGCTCTGTATTTGTAGAAATCACCTGAGGCTTTTTTCCCTTCTTCATTAGGGAATTCCGAAATGACTTCCTGGAACTTCTCAGGAGGCGCTTTGGTAAGCTTCTTAAGTTCTGTGCGCACGATGACTTCGTGATCTTACAATCTGCCCAGGATTCACATGTCGTGTCTTGTTCTCAGGCACTAAGAGAGTGCACAACAACATTGTTTATAATGAGTATATCAGCCACCGAGAGCACATCCATATGAATGCCACTCAATGGGAGACACTGACTGATTTTACCAAGTGGCTGGGCAGAGAAGGTAAGAAGAAGACGTTATTTGAATAATTATCATGTGGCTCCATTGCAGGGAGAAAGAATTGTCATCTTTTTTCTGTGTAAAGTTATGGAAAAGAAGATGAATAGGGCAATTAAAAACTGGTAGGGAGGAGCATGGTCTTCCAGGATTGATTTTGTGTCTTGCAGTTGAATAGGAATGTCTGGAATAGTTCTTTTGACAATGCAAAGATTTCTCCCTGGAGCGTCTTCTCATTTAAGTTAAGGATTATCTTCAGTCCTCTTCCATCCGCGCCCCCCATCCGTATTCATTTCACTTTAGGAAACTTTTGTTATTCCCTCTTAAGGTGATTTTTAAAATTTTCTCTTGCTTTTCCCATTTTTAATAGGATGAAAAGTTTGGGAGAAGGAAAGAGGAAGAAATCTTATGTCACTATACTACTTATTCAGTGTGTCACCTTATTCCATTTTAGGGGGATAATTTCTACTTAGCAGAACATGATGTACTCAGCGGATGTTAAATACTTAGACACAGTTGAATAATTACTAAGCGGGCTAATGCTTCTTTCACATATTTCCCTTGTTTAAATAAGTTGCCTCAACGTAGCTAGTTAAAAATCAGAATAATAATTTTTTCTGTTTAAGGAGATAAAATAATTTTTTCCACTTAAAATATCTGATTTTCACTAAGTGTAAATATGGAAAATTCATGTGCTGCATGAATTTGTGTATTCCAGTGTGTTTGAATGAGAACACATTTATATTTACTTTTGGCTTTGATCGTATACAGATTTATGATGTCTGTTGTTTTTTGAAGGCTTGTGCAAAGTAGATGAGACACCGAAAGGCTGGTATATTCAGTATATAGACAGGGACCCGGGAACGCTCCGCCGGCAACTGGAACTAGAGAAAAAGAAGAAGCAGGACCTCGACGATGAGGAAAAGACTGCCAAATTCATTCAAGAACAAGTGAGAAGAGGTCTGGAAGGGAAAGAACAGGTGGGCCACAGTATCATCCCACCTGCAGAGAGGCAATAGAAAAAGGTCTGCAGAAGCAAAAGCACTTGCTTTTTTAAGCTTTGAGTTGAGGTTTATAGGTATGTTCCTTAATCAAGAGGAGAAAGAGCACGGCCGAGTGTGGAAGCCCAGGTTTTGGAGTTGAGACAAACCTGGGGCGATTCCTGACTGACTGCCTTCTCGATCTCGTCTAATTCTCTGATCTACACCTCAGTTCCCTTATCTCTAAATAGAGACGATATCTCATGGGGACGTGGGGATGACATAAACAGGTCATTTCAACTGCTTGTGATTAGTGCAGTGCTGGAGGGAAACACAGCGTGTGGGAACACAGAGAGCCAGCAGGGCTCCAGCCTGGGGAGGAGGATGTAGACTATTCAAAGGGAGGTACAGCCCCTGGGCTGAGGAGTCTTGAATTCGGGGTGGGGGGGAATGAGGGGGTGCGGGAGGCGTGGTCAAGGCGGTTCAGGTGGTAGAATGACTAGAATAGGCATTTATTTCAAAAAATGTTTATTGGGTGCCTCCTGTGTGCTAGGCCCCCTTCTGGGCACTGGGGATACAGCAATGGACAAAAGAGAAGTGCCCACCCTCATAGAGCTTAGAGGCTGAAAGTTGTGTGGGAGCAGGAAAATGCAGCCTAGTGTGTATGTGAAAGTACTAGCCATTTAGTATTTTTAGAAACTTTTTTGGGGGGGTTGGAGGGGTGTGAGGAAGATTTGCCCTGAGCTAACATCCATTGCCAATCTTCCTCTTTTTTTTGCTTGAGGAAGACTAGGCCTGAGCTAACATCCGTGCCAGTATTCCTCTCTTGTATATGTGGGATGTCTCCACAGCATGGGTGATGAGTGGAGTAGGTCTGCACCAGGATCTGAACCTGTGAACCTGGGCTGCCAAAGCGGAGTGCACAGAACCTTAACCACTCAGCCACGGGGCCCGCCCACCTTTAGAAACTTTTTATTGTGGTATAACGTACATGTAATAAAGTGTATGATGTGCGTTGATCTTAAGGTTACAGCTCAATGAACTTTTATGTATGTGTTTCCTTACGTAGATAGATAGACAGCCTGTGTAGCCATCACCCAGATCGAGATATAGAACATTTCCAGCATTCTAGAAGGTTCCCTCATGCCCATTCCCAATCAATACCCACCGTCCCCCGAGAAGGAGCCACTCCTCTGATGCACCTTTACTGATTATTGGTTAGTTTAGTGTGTTCTTGTACTTCGTAGAAATGGAATGGTACAGTACGCTCTCTTTGTGTCTAGCTTCCTTACTTCACCTATGTTCTTTCCTGTCAGTGTTTCATTATTTTTTAAATTGATGTATAGTATTCCATTTTATGAATATAACACAATTTATTTGTCCTTTCTCCTGTTGGAAACACGTGGTTTGATTTCAGTTTGGGCTATTGTGAATACAGCTGCTCTGGTCATTACTGTACACATCTTGAATAAGCCATTTAGAATAGAATGGTGCAGGAAGCAGCGGGCAGTAAGAATTAAGACCTCAGTAAGGATCGCTTCGTGAATCAACTTTTATACCGTGTTAATTGAACTTGTTGACGAGTGAATGTATAAATGTTATGATATTGCTTACATTAAGATGCCTATATTCACACCATCTTTTAGGAGTTTTCTACATTAAATTAAAATAGGAGCAGTGGTTCAACTGCTGTAATTATAAAATTTAACCTCCTGCTTAAGATTGAAAGCTTTTTATTCTCACAATTCTTTCACCTTTTTAACATTTAAACCTTTGTTTTCAATAGAAGAAAAATTATAATTTCCTATTGTGGAAATTAAGAAGGATCACATCTTCTCATACAGAGGAAAGTAGTTTACTTCTTGGAGTAACATTATTATTTTGTAACATTTTAGCTTAACACTGCTAAAAACCTTCAAGTTAATTTGTACTTTTCAGGTATAAATAGTATCTTTATCCTAAAAGGCAGGGGAAATTCTATTCCTCAGCACTACTTCATTCTGCAATTTAAATATGTCAATTTTTTTGAAAGTGAGATCATGTTTTTTTCGCCTTCCTTTGTGAAATCTTATATGGACATTACCTAAGAAAAGAACATTTTAGCTAGATCTCAAGAACATCTTTTTTTATTATTATTATAGAAACAATAATTAACATTTACCAAGCACTTATTATGGCAGGCATATGCTAAATGTTTCCTTTATATTATCCTATGTAACCCTTAGAACATCTCTAAATATGTACATTGTCCCTGTTTTAAAGATAGAATAACTCTGGCTTCAGGGAGATGGTGAGGTCGACCAAGAGGACAAGCTAATAGGTCGCAGAGGTGGAGCTGCAGTTTTATTTGAGTTAGTCTTAGACTCGATCATTACACTAAATTATCCACCATAGAGAAAGGTTTTGCTTTTTAAGGTAATCCTGTAGCTAAGATTCTTAAAGTTTATTGCTTTATGTTGTTGTTGTTTCCTGCTTTAATTGTAACAGAAATAGTAATGTAGGTCAACTTCTACAGTCTGGCACAGCAAAACTACTTTTTTCCCCTTTATAATAATTCTCCATTGGAGAATATTTGCAATACATATAATTTCTTAATTAGGTTCTTAACCATTTTAGAATTGCATCGTAAAGCTGCCTTGCAACGTAGGTAGCAAGTCATAATTTAGGACTTGAATATTGATAGTAAGTGCATTGTGAACCAAACCTTCAAACCTTTTTTTTTTATTTTAGGAGGCTCCTGTCTTTACGGAATTAAGCAGAGAAAATGATGAAGAGAAAGGTAGTTTTACTTTTCTTTCTTCTTTTTTTAATATGGATGCTTTTGTAGTGGCTTTGCCAAAAACTAGCAATGTGTTTGGGAGCAAAATGTGTAATCTGTCTGGATTGCATTGTCCTCATTGATAAAATGAAAGGGTAATAAGACTGACTGAAATTAGCGTAAACGATCAAGAGAAACCTTGCCCTACCAAGAGTCCCAGAGATAGGGTGGTTCTGCTGCCATACTCTCGGCAGCTGGACACAAGGCAGCTGCCAGTACTTCCAGCCATCGTATGCAGGCCCAGCATCGTCCAGAGAATGACAGAGAGCATGGTTCTTGTGGAGTCCCCTGAGCAGGGAAACTTTCCCTAGAAGGCACTCCTGCGCCAACAGGCTTCCTTTCGAATATCATTCGCCGGACTGTGTCACTTGTCCACCTCAAAAACAATCACTGGGAAAAGGAATAGGATTATTTTGATTGATGTAGACCAAAAGAACCTTACTAATTCCCCCAGTAGGCCCACACCTCCTATTCCCATCACTGTGGACATTAGGTTTTCAACCTGTGAATTTTGGGAGGACATAAACGTTCAGACATAGCATCCTCCAGGCCATGTGTGTGAGGTATGGGCACCTAAACAAAAGTGGATTCCTATTAGCAAGGGAAGAGGGGGCAGTGCAGTGGGACACAGCCAAGGCTGCCTGCTACATCTCATCACATGAAAGTCTTCCCCAGCTCTTAGCATCATTCTAGTACATTCTACAGGAATTTATCATCTGGGTAGGAGCACTCCAGCTCTCACTTCTTCAGAATGTCTGTGAATTTCTATGTGGATACACTGTGGTATCTTATCTGATAAGTTTTATTGTAATTTTCCTGAAATATATATAGAATACCAATTCTTTTCTTCCAGTTACATTTAATTTGAATAAAGGAGCATGTAGTTCAGCAGCAACATCTTCCAAGTCAAGGTGAGCTACACAAACAGGTATCTTAGAACTTGAGAGTATTTGTGAAATGTTGATCACTATGTTTGAAAAGCTGCACTATTGTGAAATAGTTTTCTCTGGTTGTAATTTTCTTTTTCTGTTTTTGTTTGATGGTTGGTTGTTTTCCTTTTTTAGCAACTATTTTTCTCTTATTTGCCTATGATGAATCTGTCTTTTGAGGAAAAGCTCCTTCTGATTAAATGATTAAATGTTTCACATGATAAACACTTGGCTTCTCTGCGAATCCTTCTCTTAAAGGTTCCTTCTATGCTACTGCAGTACTGTTTATTTTTCTCTCGTAGCCTACTTACCAAGTGTAAATGTTACCTGGGGTATACACTTTTTGTTTTACCATTGTATTATGATTTTCTAAGAATAAAGACTGACTTATTCCACTGTCTGCTCAGGACCTAGCACAGTATAAATGCACCCACAGACACTCAGTACTAATGGCCTTCCCCTCTAGATGGTGTACTACAGAGCAGGAGGCGACTAACTTTTTCTGTAAGGGGCCGCATAGTAAATATTGTAGACGTTACTGGCCATATGTCTTTGTCACCACCACTTAACTCTGCTGTCGGAATGAGAAAGCAGCCCTAGACAGTCCGTAAATGAACAAGCATGGCTGTGTCCCAGGAAAATCTTATTTATAAAACCAGGCAGCAGGCTGGGTTTGGCCCTCAGGCTGTAGTTTGCCAAACCCTGGTAGAGCACGCAGCCAGGTAGTTCTATCTACTTTGCACGTTCTCTTCTCTTGCAGTTTTATGTATTCTTTCCCAAATATTTACTCACTGTTTGCGGTGTGCAATGCATTCAGTTTAGTTAGGGAGGTTAAAAGACAAATAAGATATTCAGGAAGGTGCCAGTATCTACTGGAATTTAGTTTTGAGCTGAGTGATAGTTGCTATTTTACGTGTTGTTTATTTAACTCAGTTTTTTGGGTTAATTTATAGGCTAGTGCTTATTTGCATGACTAAATAAGTGTCCAGGAGAATGGGAGGAAGTAGGTACGCTGAGTCAGCGGTGTGTGCTGCTTCAGAAAGACTTCCCAGATGTCTTGTCTTTAATCACAGCATTTCAGAATTAACACCTACATACATGACCTGGAAGACAGGCTCAAATATATCATCACACACACGCCTTATAGTCCTAGCCCCTTATACGTTCTCTGCATTTTCCTGCATTATTTGTTATTCGTGAGTGTAGGTGATGTGAGGGTCGGTCCCAGCGGCCCCCTGGCATTAGCTTTCTATGGCTGCTGTAACAGACGACCACAACCGGGGCGGCTTGAAACAGCAGAGGTTTGCCCGGCCTCTGGAGCCCGGGGTTCCGACATCAGTGTCACCGCGCTGAGGCCAAGGCTCTGCAGGGCTGTGCTCCTCCAGAGGCTCGGGGGGAGCTGTTCCTCGCCTCTGCCAGCTTCCAGAAGGTGACTGCTGGCATTCGTTGTTCTGGCTGCATCCCTCCAGTCTTCGAGACCAGTGTCTTCCAATTTCCCTGCTCCACCTTCACGTTGCCTTCTCCTCTGCATCAGGTCCCTCTTAAAAGGATGTGTGCTGCCTTTAGGGTCCACCCAGACCATCCAGGGTAATCTCATCTTAAAATCTTTGCCTTAATCTGGTTTGCGAAGACCCTTTTCCCAAATAAGGTAACATTCATAGGTTCCAAGGCTGAAGGCCTCACATCTTTAGGGGTCGGCTGTTCAGCCTACTACACCGTATGCCCACCTTCATATTATTAGTAAAAATGTTAGCTTTAGTTGACCAAGTTCTGTAAATTCAGTCTCAGTTATCTGTAATAGTGTGTAAATAGTGTCACAGATGGCACAGTGGAAAGCCTCATCTAAATTTTCTTTTTCCGAGATTGTGCTGTATTTTTATGGAGGTTGGGGTTTATTTTCCTGTGGATTTCTCTCTCGTATGTCTAAAATGCAGAATGAACTAAAGGATCTAGATAGCAGAAGTGGGTGTTTTAGGCTATGTTGAGGCACGAAGGTGAGCCCTGCTTCCCCATTGCTTGAGCAGAGCTTCCCCAGTTCCCACGCCCCTTTTCCCTTGGGGCTTCTTGGTCTCCTTAGATTGCACTAGGACCCACTCGAGTTACCGAAGGCAGAATTCTAGGGCTGTTCTAGAAGCCTCATGTTCCATTTCCAGTCTGTTAATGTTCATGTCCTGCCTTGGTTCTAACCCCCTCTTGACCCTATGTCAGTCTCTCCCCTCTCATAGAATCTTTTTTGGGGAGGAAGGGCATTATTTTACCGCAGCAGGTGTAAGATTAAATATAATACACAGCTGGAAACAAATTAACTGTTCACTTTGCATTTTACTTTAATGTCATAAGTGAGATGTTTAATTTTCTGTGCTTCTGGTGATATTAAACTGTTAAAATGCTTTGTGTAGGTATTCTTTTTTGACTCTCTAAATAGTATTTTTAAGATAGGGATTATAACTTCCTCGAAAGCTTAGTAAAACTTTTCTGTAAAATATTGTGTGTGTGTCTTCTGCAGTTTTTACTACCAGTTTACTTTCCTTGTGGTTGTTGGTTTATTCAACTTTTCAATATCATCTCAAGTCAGTTTCAATAATGTGTATAATTTTTATTTTTCTAGAATATCCTTTTCATCTAGGCATTCAAATTTATTATCTATTTTATTAATTTTTTAGAATACTCTTTATTTTCTTGATTTTATCATTTCTCTGATTTCTATTTTATTAATTTCTATCCTTCATAATTTCCTCTGTCAACATTCTTTATATGTTTTGTTATTCATTTTAGCTCTGCTAGATTCTTGATATTGCAAGCAGAAAGATCTTTCTAAACATCAAATCTTACCAAGTCTTTCTCTTATTAAAGACGCTCAGTGTCTTTAGTCATCATCTGTGGAAACACCTCTAACTTTTTTGTTTTGTTTTGTTTTTGGTGAGGAAGATTGGCCCTGAGCTAACATCTGTTGCCAATCTTCCTCTTGTTGCTTGAGGAAGATTGTCCCTAAGCTAACATCCGTGTCCATCTTCCTCTATTTTGTATGTGGGGTGCCGCCACAGCATGGCTTGATGAGCAGTATGTAGGTCCACACCCAGGATTTGAACCTGCTAACCCCGGGCCACCAAAGTGGAGCTCACAGACTTTACTATGCCACTGGGCTGGCCCCACCTCTGACAGTTTTTACATACCATGTGTAGTGCTTGTGATCTGGTTTATATCCTGCTGTCTGTCCTCCAGCTATGCTACACTAATTGCAGTTCCTAAATGTGGCATGCTGCCCCCCTCCTTTTGCCTTTGTATCTTCTGTTCTCTCTCCCTGGAACGCCCTTCCATGTCTGTACTCCCGCTCTAGCATGAGATCCTGATGGGCTGTTCTGATCCATTGGTTGTCTCATTATAAACATTTAATAATGCTGAATACATTTTCTTGATAGAAAACTTTTTTTTTTTTGAGGAATATTAGCCCTGAGCTAACATCTGCTGCCAATCCTCCTCTTTTTGCTGAGGAAGACTAGCCCTGAGCTAACATTCATGCCCATCTTCCTCTACTTTATATGTGGGACGCCTGCCACAGCATGGCTTGCCAAGGGGTGCCATGTCCACACCCAGGATCTGAACCAGTGAACCTTGGGCCGCCAAAGCAGAATGTGCGAACTTGACTGCTGCGCCACGGGGCCAACCCAGATAGAAAATGTTTTTTCTGTTCAGTTTAGTGTTTTTGTGTGGTGAAAAATCCATAACGTGAAATGGTACGTACCATTTAACCATTTTTAAGTAGCAGTCCATTGGCATTAAGTACATTCACATTGTGCAACCATCTCCAGTGTCCGTCTCTGGGTCTTTTCCATCACCCCAAACTGAGACTCTCTCCCGCTAAACGCCAGCTCCCACTCCGCCTCCCCAGCCCCTGGTCACCTGTGTCCTGCTTTCTGTCTCTAAACTTGGCTCCCTCATGTGAGTGGAATCAGAGTCACTGTCCTTCTGTGTCTGGCTTTTTTGACTTAGCACACTGTCTTCACGATTCATCCATGTGGTGGCACGTCTCAGAATTTCCTTCCTTTTCAAGGCTGCATAATCTCCCATTGTGCGTGTATACCACGTTTTGTTTGTCTGTTCGTCTGTGAGTGGATGTTTGAGTGGTCTCCATCTTTTGGCTACTGTGACTAATGCCGTTCTGAGCGTTGGTGCCCCGGAATCTGAGTCCCTGCTTTCAGTTCCTTTGGTATATACCCAGAAGTAAAACTGCTAGTGTGGTGATTTTGCATTTAATTTTTTGAAGAACAACTATACTATTTTCCACAGCAGCTATACCATTTGATATTCCCACCCACAGTGCACAAGGGTGCTGATTTCTCCACATCCTCAGCAAATCTTGTTGTTTTCTGTTTTTTTTGTTGTTGTTGTTTTCTTTTTTTAATTTTATTTTCCCTTTTTCTCCCCAAAGCCCCCCGGTACATAGTTGTGTATTTTTAGTTGGGGGTCCTTCTAGTTGTGGCATGTGGGATGCCACCTCAACGTGGCCTGATGAGCAGTGCCATGTCCACGCCTAAGATCTGAACTGATGCAACCCTGGGCTGCCGAAGCGGAGCACGCAAACTGAACCACTCGCCCACGGGGCTGTCCCCATTGTTGTTTTTTTAATAATAGCCATCCTAATGGAAGTGAAGTGTATTTCATAGTGGCTTTGATTAGCATTTCCCTAGTGATTAGTGATGTCGAACATCTTTTCATTTGCTTTTTGGCCATTTATATATGTTCTTTGCAGAAATGTCTATTGCCCATTTTTTAATTGGGTTTTTTTTTTTAAGTTGAGTTTTAAGAAAAGTGTCTAACAGCCTAAAATAACCCCAAGTTTCCAAGCTGAGACAAATACCAAAATACTGAAATAATTTATAAATTTATTTGAAGGCTCATTGTTGATAATATTTGAGAAATCATGGAGCATGTGAGAAAAGGCAGAATGCGGAAAAATAAGCAAATGTTTTTTCAGAAACTGGAGAAAAACTTCAGAAAACAATAGTAGCAAGTTTTTCCTACTGATTTCAGTAGGAATTAGGTAGCTTGTGAATGTACAAAGAGGAAGAGGTAACCACTAGACCCCGAAACAGCGCTGCATCCTAACTCCCCTGTGCTGGGATTATGGGTACTTACTCCACAGACGCACTGTGGGTGACCATGATCTGGGATTGTTGCTAAATTGGGTAGATTCCCAGCTTAGAGAACATGTAAATCTAAAGAACTTTTATTTTAAAGTGCAAATTGAAGAGTTTATCTTTATATGGCCTTAATCTGTTCACAACTGGTATATATTGTTAACAGTCATCACAAACCTGGCAAATTTGTTCAGTAAGAGACTCAGAACTTAAAAATAGTTCAGAGGATTGAATTATGGGGCAAAACCCAGTAAGTGAACTTTCACAAGGGTCAGTATAAAGCCCTGCAGTTAAGCAGAGAGAGCAACCTCCACAGAGACAGTGGAGGGTCCTGAATGACAATCGCCTATGTAGAAAAGATGTGGGGATTTCAGTCAACTGTGAGCTGAATGGGAGTCCTTAAAGTAACCAGGCTGCCGATAAATCTGATGCAACCTCTAAATGCCTTTTTTGAAAAAAATTCCAAATAATGGAAAATCATAATTCTGTCGTATTTTCTATTCATTACACTTTTTTTCTTGGTTATCTCCATGGTAGCTTTGTGCAAATGTTTATTCTCTGTTTCATGTCTTGTAAATATGACAAATAACTAGATTGGTAAGATTTATTTAGTCAGCAAATATTAATTGAGAGTCTGTTTTATGTGAATTATGAGATAGTTACTGCTACTTTACTGGGCAAAAAATATATGTATGTGTATATAATATATGGTTCCTCCCCTACTATGAGAGAGGAGTCATGCATAAATGATTATAGTACAAGAGGGCATGTGACACCTGCCACGAAGTGCTATGGCAGTTCAAAAAATGACAGGATCCAAGAAGCCTCATGAAGGATGGATCTTAAAGAATTTTAAGAAATGTAGATCAATGGAGAGATTATTTTACGTGTAAACAAGGCATGTGCAAATTTGCAAAGGCATGAAGCACAGGGCATGGCTCATTCAATAGCAGATTGTTCAGAATGACTCACGTACATAAGTCAGAGATAGTATTCCGGGGCCAGTGGTGACAATTTTATATTGGCACTAAAACATGTGGAATTCACACTGTCAACTCTAGGCAGGCAGGAGCAATAAAAAATTTTTAAGTGACACGTTGAGATCTTTCCTTTAGCAGAATAGAACTGACAGTAGTGTGCTAGGCTTCTAGCCATCATTTTACAAACATTTCATTTAATCCTTGCAGTCGAGTTATGAGTTGGCTCACATCATTATCCACAGTTATAGATAGAGAACTGAGGCTTAGAAAAGTTATTGCACACGGTCCTAGCAGAAGAAGCTTCAGACCCTCATCTGCCTAACGCCAGAGCCGAAGCTGTCGTCACTCCACTGCACTGGTTATAGCGGCACTAACTGGGGGTGGGGAGAAGGGAGAGGGAGGAAGACAGGAAGGACGTGTTCTTGTGGTGCTTACAGCTGTGTAAGAGATACAGACAGGTCCTGCTTGGCCTTGACTAATCTGTTATAAATTAATCACGTAACAGATTTCTTCTGTATTGTTCCTCTGTAGATAGTTTGTTAACAAGCACAGTTCTTCTTTTTATCAGTTCTTTGGGACCAAGTGCATTGAAGACCATAGGAAATGCAGCTTCAGTGAAACGGAAGGAATCTTCCCAGAGCTCCACTCAGTCGAAAGAAAAGAAGAAAAAGAAGTCTGCCCTCGATGAGATCATGGAGGTACAGTTTCTGAGCTGCTTTCGACTCCTTAGCAATTAAGAGGAATGATATAGTTCACACCAAGGGAAGTTAAATAGTTTCACCACTTACTAGATTACTATACAGTTAGAAAAATATGCATGTACTGGGTTAGGGAAAAGCAGCCAGACGCAGTTACATCAGAACAGAGTTGGAGCCCCTCCCAACTGTATATTTTCTTGCCTCGAGTGCTGCCTTTAAAGCTCTCTGTGGGGTTGTGGTCAGTAGAGTTCAATCAGAAGGACGCCAGTGGTGCGTGGGGCTAGAAATGCAAGCTCTGTCCCCCTCTGGGGCTCTATGAAATTGGCATCCTCCATGGACCCCCCTCCCACCACCACCGACCACCTCCTAGCCAGCAAGAGGAAGCTGTGATGTATTTTCTAATTTGATTTGACCTGATGGCTCAGTTAATGTGATTGATCATTGAAAACCTATGATTATCTGGATCCAGGGCCATACTTTGACTCTGAAACTCTAGAGCAGTTCTGCAGAAGGTTCTTGATATACTCCTAAATATTCCTTTCTCCCCCCAACCCATAGGCTTGCCTTATCAATGAATGTAGGAAGTAAGTGGAAGAGAGGAGGAAGGCCAGGCAAAGAGAAAGAATACCTGGATACAGAAGCTAACATTTTTCCTTGTAATATAATTTCCTCTAGTCTCCCCATCCCTTTTCTTCACTTGTGAAGGGAGAGGAGGTAACTGTTGGTTTCCCCTGTTACTGAGTCCTCACACAATGTGGGGCAGTCTGAAAAGCTTGAAGTGAAGTGTAAGATGTGTACCCTAAGAGATGTGGTCCTTCCATCATGCAGCAGATAGTGAGTCACTGTTAGGGGCTGGGCGTTGTGCGAGTCCTGGGTCTGGAGAGTAGGGAGAAAAACACAGTCCCTGTGTGTCACGGAGCTTTCATTGTAGCGAGAGAGACACACCATGGCCAAGTGAACCAGTAAATGCGTAATTACAAAATGCTAAGTGCTGAGGAGGTCTGAGGGCTGGGGGTGGGGAGGTCACGTGGGGAAAGTTGCTAAAGGCAGGGAGCATCTCTAAGGCAAGCATCCGAAGGAAGATCCATATGGCTCAAGCACGGTGAGCACGAGAGTGGTCGCATTTGAGGTTAGAGAGAGTTAGGGCAACACTGTAGGGGTCGTAAGACTGTGACAACACCGTAGAGGTTGTAAGACTCTTGACAACACTATCAAGGTCATAAGCCATGACAGGGAGTCTTTGAGCTTAATTCAGAGTAAAAGGGAAAGCCAGATCCTCTTCCTTTGAATATAATATATGCTAAGTTTAGAATGTTCCTTGTTCATTTTGGGAAGTTGGAGGAATTAAAATGAGGTTTAGAATCAAACAAAAATTACATTGTTCCATCCCATTGAAAGTTGGTACTTCTGGTTTAGTAAGCAGTTGAGAAAGATGGGCATGCTCTATAGCTGTAATGGCCAGTCAGCTCTTTTTTCTTTTGATCACTCTCTTTTGTTTTTTTGGTGAGGAGGATTGGCCCTGAGCTAACATCTGTTGCCAGTCTTCTTTTTTTTTTTTTCCCTCCCCAAAGCCCCAGTACATAGTTGTAGATCCTAGTTGTAAGTCCTTCTAATTCTTCTCTGTGGGATGCCGCCACAGCATGGCTTGATAAGCAGTGTATAGGTCCACGCCCAGGATCTGAACTGGCAAACCCCAGGCTGCCAAAGCAGAGCATGTGAACTTAACCACCCAGCCACCGGATCAACCCCTTGATCACCCTGGCCCATATTGCATACTTTTTTTAATTCAAGTTTTTTTTTTAATCAAAACCTAATTGCAAAAAATATTTATTTGTATTTATCAGAGCTTGCAAATTATATTGATCTTCGGTGAAGTGTGTGTTTTATGGTATTTGTTTGCTAAATAGAATGGTATTTGAAGATAAATTGAGGATTTTACAGAGGTGACTTTATGAATGTCTTGTGTATCCTACAGATTGAAGAAGAAAAGAAAAGAGCTGCCCGCACAGACTACTGGCTACAGCCTGTACGTGTTCAGTTGGAGCTTCTTGAGTTCTAAATGTACTTTTAAGTGAATGATTTAAGTAGCATTTGGTATAAATGACTGAATTTCTCAAATATATGTAAATTACATAGATAGATTCATAACTTTAATGACTCCTTTCTACCTGATCTTAAGTATTGGTTGTACCCTTATCAGAGGGGAACTTCATATGTATAGACCAGTAATGTTCCTTGAGTGTAGCGGGAAATTTGTTCATGGACTCCTTGAATTTAAGTCTGGAATTATTTTCAGTTTTAGCTATAAGACAAAGGGTTACGTTTTCACAAATGGGATTGAAAGGTAGAATTGTAAATGCAGACGTATTTTTTTTTCCAACTTATAGCTTATTGAACTTAGAATACCCCTTTGGGTGCTCTGTCGAAAAAAGCAGGTTTTAATTTTACAGACTCAAGGAAAGCTTTGTATTTTATTGTGTATTTATTACTACTTATTATTTTAAGATAATTTTCAAACATTTAAATAATTTTAAAAATTATTATTTATTGATACTCTGTTTTGAACTTACTGAGATGTGAAGTTTTCATGGAACTTTCAGGGTGCCTAGTTATTTTTAAAGGAGCTGGTTTGATCAGTAATCAACTTTACAGTAAAGTAAAAAGTAGTGTGTCATTTAGATAATTTCTGATTTGGAAAATAAGATTAATAATAACCTTGAAGGTCAGAAACTCCAAAGTTCTGATTCAGATCTTCAAAGGCATTCTCCCATTAGCTTGAAAATAGTTTAGCTTCCATGTCTTAGTTTATGTCCTTAGACAATGGGAACCATTTCTACCTGTGGATCATGTGAAGGATCATGAAATAAGTTATTTAATATGAAAATACTTGCTGTGTTAAATAGAAAATAAGCACTTTGTATGAATTATTTCGGTTAATTCTTGTGTCAGCCCTGTAAGTTAATTACTGTTATTATCCCCATTTTACAGCTGAGAAAACTGAGGCATAAAGTATTAGAGTGATTTCCCAAGGTCCTTTAGAAAATGGGACCCGGGATCCCCTGGGAGTGGCTTCTGCTCTCCACTGGTGGCCAGCTCTGCTTCTTTGTGCCTTAGTCACCCCGACTCCTGTCTCTGAGCAGAAGTTTGAGTGAAGATTAGAAAAGAAAGAACTACCCGGGGTTATTTTGATTTGTTTTCCCTGTTGGAGTAGCTGGTATTTGAATATTAATAGTTTCATATATTGTTTATGAAAATGTAAGCAAGAATTTTGCTTAAAGCAGTAGTTCTTTTCCAGAGAGTAATTCAAAAATTTTTTCAAAATATGTATACTTCAGTACTGCCACCATCCTGTGTCCTGGGGTGAAATGCATATTTTGACTTACCTCCTAGGTGATTCTGAGATGTGCCCTTGGTTAAGAACCATTGGTTCAAAAGGAAAACAAACCAAAAGCAAAAAAAAAAAAGGCAAGCATTCCAAGTTTTAGTTGGTTCAAAAAGGATTGTCTCTTCCCACTGACAAGCTTTTCAATTACATTTTATTTTCTGTTTGGTAACTTTCTCATATCATAAATTATTCAGATTTTCTTCATAGTTCCTCTTACAGAGTGTTACATTAAAAGTGAGAATCAGCCAATGGTGCTCGTGTGTCTCACTCTGAAATGGGCAATATGTTTGTTAAAATAACCTGCAGCCCACAGAGCTAGATTGGAGAGCTTCATTTTTTAAACTCAGGAAAGAAAGGTTTTGAACAGATCTATTGTGAGCAAGTGTCAATAAGTACAATGACTTAATGAGTTATCTTTTAAATTATAAGTGTGTACCCATGAGAGCCTTTGAGAAATTTAGCCCGGAAATATTCTGGCTAAATCAGAGAAACTGTTTTCACGTTATTTGGCTTCATTTAGAATGTCTTAGTAGAATACAGGCTTAAGAATAAGACCATTCAAGTCTTCTCTTAAACATATTTTTCTACTATTAAATGTCCTACTTCCAAAGTCCTCACTGAATTTTTGTTAATATAATTTTTAGCCTGGCTTAATGAAGGACTGGGGACCACCTGGTACCTCTGTTGTATTCACTTGAATTAGCAAATATAGGATCAGAGTAGTGAACATAGCGTGAAGTTAGGTGATTTAATTTTCATTATCAGCTGTTAGCTCGACCAAATCGGGAAAACAACACTGAAGAAGCCGAGTCAGAGTGCTTTAGTATGAAATCAGCCCAGATTTCTCTCCCGTTTGAGAAGTAGATGCTCAGAAGAACCATGCTTTTAGCAGGAACTAATCTGGAGGAATCTCATCTGTATCAAAAATTGAAAGCAACATAATGAGAAAAGGGCGTTGTGGAAAGGAGCACCCGTGAGCTGAGAGGCCCCATTTCTGCATTTCCCAGTGAGGCTGTTGCCACGTGAGTTCGCGTCAGCAGCCGACACCTACAGTGCAGTTCACTTACTTGGATGCAGAGGAAGAAAGACGCTGCCTATGAAAGACCTGAATTAATAGAGTCGAGATTGACAGATAGAAGTGCTCGATTTCAAGAAACCTTCACTGGGGAAATGAGCCGTGAGATATATATTTTTTTCCTCCTGGTGACCATGTTGAATAAAAAGAGAAAGAAGGAGTGAAAGGTTACTAAGGAAATGTTTTACCATTGTTAGGAAGGCTTAGAACTTCAAAATTTCATAGTTAGCAGAGCGGTTACATTTTACAATGATTTTTGGTGAACATGGTTTAAGATGAAGATGTAAAACAGAAAAGATAATTTTTGTCGTTCCTTTCATCTTGATTTTTTTGTTGTTATTTTCTAGGAAATCATCGTGAAAATTATAACCAAAAAACTTGGAGAGAAATATCATAAGAAAAAGTGCATTGTTAAGGTAAGGACTTGAAGTTATAAATGAAATTTGTGAAAAGGCCTGGGGTGCAGTGAGTAAAGCCTTTTTGGTATTCCTTAAAAATCAAGTCCTGGGGCCAGCTTCATGGTGTAGTGGTTAAGTTCGTGCACTCTGCGGTTTGTAGGTTTGGATCCTGGGTGTGGGATCTCAAGCCACACTGTGGCAGTGTCCCACATAAAACAGAGGAAGATCGGCACAGATGTTAGCTCAATAACAGTCTTCCTCAAGCGAAAAAAAGGAAGACTGGCAACAGATGTAAGCTCAGGGCCAGTCTTTCTCACACACACAAAAAATCAAGTCCTAGTAGCAGAAGCACAGTGTGTCAGGTTCTTGATGGCTCCATAACAGGAAAGCTGGATTCATAATTGTTGGAGAAATATTTCATTTCCAAACGTAAGTTTATGCTTAACTTTGGTCTGCTTTCTTACTGGAGCAGATGGTACATGTGAAATCACACTGGCACCTCTTAAAGTCATTGTGCATGCCTTGCTGATCAGTAAGTTGCATTCTCTTTGTTAATGATAGACAATATGTTTATGCCCCCAGAGTTCCAGGGAGGGCTTCCTGTGTTTTGCCTGAGAGACTGTCTTGGCTTCTCTAGAATTTGTTTGTTTGTTTTTCTCAGGAAGACTCACCTTGAGCTATCTGTTGCCAATCTTCCTCTCTCTCTCTGGCTTGAGGAAGATTTGCCCTGAGCTAACATCTGTGCCAGTCTTCCTCTATTTTGTTTATGGGTGGCTGCCACAGCATGGTTGACAAATGGTGTAGGTCCACGCCCAGGATCCAAACCCATGAACCCTGGGCTGCCGAAGTGGAGCATGCCGAACTTAACCACTGCACCACTGGGCCAGCCCTGCTAGGATTTTAAAATTTAAAAATCAGCACTCTAGTCCTTTTCTCTATGTTGTGTTTCCTAAATATAGTTTCATTGCAGCACCCAGCCTGTGCATATAAACTGCCCTTCTACTGTACTTGAAGCTAGGCAAAATTATCCCTCTCACTATATTTCTTTTTTTTTTTTTAAAGATTGGCACCTGGGCTAACAACTATTGCCAATCTTTTTTTTTTTTTCCTGCTTTATCTCCCCAACCCGCCCCGTACATAGTTGTATGTCTTAGTTACAGGTCCTTCTAGTTGTGGGATGTGGGACGCCACCTCATCGTGGCCTATGAGTGGTGCCATGTCCGCGCCCAGGATCCAAACCCTGGGCCGCCACAGCAGAGCGCGCGAACTTAACCACTCGGCCATGGAGCCGGCCCTCACTGTATTTCTTAAAGTCTCATTCTGAGGTCACCAGTCTTTTATTCTTTGCAGATGAAAACCTTAACTAAGTTTTGAACTGAGTTCTTTATTAAGAACCATAGAGAAATCGTATGTGGAATTTAGAAAATAGTGTTGTTTATAGGAGGAGTTATTCTTATCCTTTGATTGGAATTTCATTTGTTTTCATTTTATTTATTTCTGCCCTTTGAAATCTGTGTTCATCCATTTCTTCTATTATAAAAGTGTTGATTTTACGTGACAGGAGGTAATTGACAAATACACAGCGGTTGTAAAGCTGATGGACTCTGGAGACAAGCTGAAGCTGGACCAGACTCATTTAGAAACTGTGATTCCAGCACCGGGTGAGTCTTTCTGCAAGACCATTCAATATGTGTGCCATCGCAATGCATGATGCCATTTTTAAAGCCACAAGTTTTTGACATCACTTGATAGTTATGGATGCAAGTTTCCTTTTTTGAAATATGTAACTGTTGCCTCTTTGACCTCAGGTGATGTGGTAGTTCACTAGTCTGCCAAGAAAGCTATATTTTGGCATGAATAAATTTTTCCTTCCTAGAATCTTTTTTTTTTTTTCTGCAGCAAAATGCAGACATATCTGGAAAAAATCAATCACATTAGGGTTATTATTAATGTATTTATTTAGCTACCTGAGATAGTAAAGTGAAAGTCTGTGTTATTTTGCTTTTTCTTTTCCTTAATTGTCTTGATGGTAATATTAGTCTCCAAAACTTCCACTTATCAGATCCTTTCCCCCTAGAATAAAACTAATTTTATGGATTAAGAATAATTTTTTTTTCAGCTTTAGTTAGATATAATTGACATACAATAAACTGCACTTGTGTAGAGTATACAGTTTGCTAAGTTTTAACCTGAATACTCCCGTGAAACCATCCCCACAATCACGACAGTGAGTGTGCCCCTCACCCCCCAGTTTCCTCATTTCCCCTTAAAATCCTTCCCTGCCGCCCCTCCGCTCCTGCCTCCCGTGTGCCCCCAGGTACCACCTGTCTGCTTTCTGTCACTATAGATTCATTTGTATTTTTCTAGAATTTTATATGAATAAATCCTACCATGTGTCCTGTGTTTTGGTCTGACTTCTTTCACTAAGCGTAATTATCTGGGATCGTCCTTGTTGTCAGTGCATCTGTGGTTCACGCCTTTCTGTTGCTGAGTCCTGTTTCATTGTGTGGATACACCACTGTTTGTCCAGTCACCTGTTGTGAGATGGACATTTGGGTTGTTTACAGTTTTTGGCTGTTACAAATAAAATTTCTGCGAGCAGTCATGTACAAGTCTTTGTGTGGACCTATGATTTCTTTTCTACTGGGAAAATTCTTAGAAATAGAATGGCTCAGTCATATGGTAGGCATAAGTTTAAATTTTTATGAAACTGCCAAACCATCTTATGATTTTGAAAAGAGACAAAATAAGCTAAATTTTTTCTAATTCCTTCTCGACTCTGAGCATTTCCTCCAAGTCTCTTATACTTCTTGCAATCTAAAATTGAAACGTATCTCTTTGACAAATAACCGAATGAGATGAGGAGTCTTATACTGTTATAGTAATTAAAGTAGCTATAAACTGTGCTTTAGAATATTAGAGCTCTTAAATGATTAAGAACTTTTAAGAGAGAGGTTTTGTTTTTCGTTTTGTTCAGTCAGTGTAATTGCATTTTGCTGTAACAACGTGGAAGAAAAAAGTGGATATTTTCTTTGCATTCAGCGTTATATTCTTTTCTTTTGAAGGAAAAAGAGTTCTCGTTTTAAATGGAGGCTACAGAGGAAATGAAGGTACCTTAGAATCCATCAATGAGAAGACTTTCTCAGCTACTATAGTCATTGAAACTGTAAGTATGTTTACGCAAAGACAAATTTCAAAATGCTTTAAAAATGTGCCATGTTCTTTTTCACTGGATTGGTCCTTGTTTTATTTTAGAGTTTGGGTTTTTTATTTGCTTCTCTCCTATTTGGAAATCTGTAAGATTTTTTTTCTCTGATGACTACCATTGCTAAAATATTTTATTTTCGGGTTTTAAAAGAAATGCATATATGTCTTAGTCCCTTCCAGCTGCTATAGCAAAATACCATAGACCGGGTGGCTAATAAACAACAGAAATCTGTTTCTCTCAATTCTGGAGGCTGGAAGTCCAAGATCAAGGCGCTGATGACACCCTGCTTCCTGCTCCTTGTGTCCTTACATGGTGGAAGGGGCAAGGGAGCTTATTCATGAGGGCTCCGCTCATTACCTAATCACTCCCTAAGGCCCCACCTCCAAACACCATCACATTGGGCATTAGGTTGCCACATAAGAATTTTGGGTGCAACACATCCAGTCTCTAGCAATGCTCATTGTATAAAACCTGAAACAAACAATGTAGTATAAATAATTTAAAAAATTACTTGTAATCCCCCAGTCAAAGGGTAACCCCCATTAATATTTTGGTCTGTTCCTTTCCAGTCTTTGTATTTTATAAAATTGTGTACAATATGGACAGTTTTGATCCTGACTTTTTTCCTCTCACATCTAATATAAAACTCAATTTGGCACGGTATAATTCGTGGGGAATGTATAGTTATAATTAATGGGGAAAAAGCCACAGAGATCAGTTTTTTAAAATGTACCCCCTTCTTTCATGAAGGATTTAAGGTATCTGAGGTCAGTAAAGCAATTAATTTAAGGAAATCTGATGTACAAGTAAAATTGTTTATTGATTAGAACTGGTAGTTCACTGACAGGCCTGTGAGTGAGGCCAAGTGAGACCTAACCTGTCTTCAGAAGGGAAGACCTGAAACGTACCTTTTCCTTTCTGCCTAATTCTTTCTAGAACTCTGGACTCCTGTACTCTGTGTCTTTATCTCTGAGTGAAATACTTTTTCATCTCCAGTACAGTAAGTTTTAGTATTTGGGGGGATAACGGACCACTTGGAGAGTCTAAACAAAATTCTGAACTCTCTCCAAAAAACTGCGCGTAACCGCCAAATTTTGTGAGTTTTCTTAAGAAGTTCATAGGCTCCCTAAACCCGTCTGGGGACTGATTAGGGAATGTGTGTCTCAGGAAGGTGTTCTGGAAAAGCCATTTAGGTCCTTACTTGAGATAAATCCCTTTTAAGTAAATTAAGCTTTTCTTTTCTTTTTTTCCCTTTGTCTGGCAATACTAACCTAGAAACTGTCACTGATATAAACTCTATAGGAAAAAAAGGAAAAGAGAAATGTCTTTGAGGAATTTATCAATCTGGCAAAGTTAAGAGACGGAGTTTTTCTGAAAAACTCAGTAAGTTTTTCTCTCTGGCTTAATCATTATAAGGTCATGGAAAATCTCATATTTCCCTGGCAAAGTAATTCTCCTCCACTTTTTAATTTTGTAACACTATGCAGTTTAGATCCTGCTTCATGTTTTCATCTCAGGGAAACTGAAAACAACTCATTACTATTGAGGATGTTCTAGGTTCCATCCAGATGCCTTTGGTTTACAGTTTGTATGATTTTCAAGAGCTGATTTCCTACCGCCCTCGCTATAAACCCACAGTGTCGTCTTCTCTCTAAGGCTTTAATTGCTTTCAGAGCTGCTCTGAGACAGAACCTGCCAGGAAATCCGCATGAAGAGCCTTTCTGGTTGATGACAAAGCAGCATGTCCTCTTGGAAGAGGACACCCACCTGCTGATTTTTTTGGTTTTTCTTTTGCAGCCTGCCTCCATTAACAAATACATATATATATATTTGTATGCACTTGGGTCTCTTTCTCTTATATCTCATGTTTTATCCAAATCACTGCTGTGAAACACATGAGGTTTGCAAGTGATTTCTCCTGTTGTTTTTATCATTTCTGACATCTTAAATTTTAGTATCAGTATCATAGCATTTGAAATTTGCACAGTTATTAAGCATATTTTTTAATATCTAACAAAGTATTCCACAACAGCCTCAGCCTTTCAGCTGATTGCCGAAGGAAGCCACGTGTATGGCTTGTTCTTCTTCCCCAGCTTCATAGTTCATATCATGAAAGTGTACTTGATAGTAGGCCTTCCCGACTGGGTAATCAGAGTCAGCCGGGGTCATGCTTTATCTGGGAACCTACTTCCTTTAAATAAATCACTATTATATATTAAAAGAATGGCATTTTAAAAAGCATTTTTAAGGGAAGGTATGATTCTGAGTAAAAAATGTTAAAATTTCAGTTGGAGATTAGAGTCGTCGTCATTGTCATTATCATCATCATAATCATTTTGTATTTTGCAAGGGAGCTGACCAGCTTTCAAATTTTAACTAAAAGATTTAATAATAAGTGTCGCAGTTATTAAGCTTATGCTCATGTTGTATTCCAGGTATTGTTCTAAGCACTGTATGTGTATCATTCATTTGTATTTCCCAACAACCCAGTACTGTGGATACTGTTACTATCCCCACTAGGGGACAGTGGGGCCCGAGGGACTGAGTCCCCTGCTGAAGGTGGGATTTGAATTGGACAGTCTGGGTCCAGAGCCCGTGTTCGTAGCCTCTGTGTTCCCAGACTCTGTCGGCTTTTATGACGGGCATTGTCTTTCATTAATCCAGTTCTCCTCTTTCCCTTTCTGTTGGGTGTGAAGGGAAGAAGAAAATGTACTTAAAATTGGACTCATTTTCTGGGGTAAAGACCATCCTAGCTATTACAGCTAAACTAAACAAACATGGTTGTGTATGAGTATACATATTGCTTAAAATTAAATAATGATAATTGCCATAACCAAAAGAAACCCCCAAATTGATGATGGCACAAATATGATAGAAGTTAACTTCTCATTGTAAGAGCCCAAAGTGGATCTTCTTAGGGAACAGCTCTTCTCTAAGGGGTGATGTGTGAGCCCAGGCTCCTTCCAGCTTGTGGCTCCAGCGTCTTCAACAAGTGTCTCTTAGAGTTGCTGTGTCCCTGTGCTTCAGGCCGACCAGAGGGGAATGTGACCGATGGCGTGTGGAGGGTAGCATGACCTGGGTCCGGAAGTGGCACACACACTTCTCTTCATCTCTCTGGGCTAGAGCTTCATCTTATGGCCACACCTAATCACGAGAGCTAGGAAATACGACTGTTTATCCAGGAGCCAGAGGAGATACCGAACCGCCAGCAGGTCTCCACCACAGCATCTGGTGATAACACATGTCACCTATCATTGGAGAAAATGTGGCAGTTCTTAATGAGAATACCATAGAATGTTTTTAAAATTCATAGATATATAGACATGTTTACTCTCCTAATGGTATTTTAGTGATATGGAAAAGACAAATTTTTATCTCTAAGTGTAGCATCCTTTTCTTGTCTTTTAAGTGTGTGTGTCTTTTTAAATCTTTTCTTCAATTATTTTAATTTGCAGGGCCCTTTAAAAGGACGCAGAGTTGAAGGAATTCAATATGAAGACATTTCTAAACTTGCCTGAGTTTGAAAATTTGTTAACAACACATTAAAATCCTAAAGCATCAAATTGGTGTTCTCCAAGGCATTACAAGACTCTACTGTGTTAGGGTGTTTCTTTTGTATAAAACAAACGGATTTATTTAAATATTACTGTATGGTTGTTTAGCTAAACTTCTAGAAAAATCTAATTATGTCTCATGAAGTATCAAAACTGTATAGTTTTGTCCCTGTTAATTTTGTCCTTGTTATTTTTGTGTCCTTTGTAACAATTCCTTGATGATTTTTATCTTCATTAAAAGAAGTTATTGTAAAGTGTTTTGTATAAAACAATTCAGAATCATAATTAGAGGAAATCCTTCATATACTCAAAATTTATATTTTCAGTAGTAAAGTAGTAAAGTTGAACTACAAATGTAGTTAAATTTTAAAGTCAAACTATAAATAGAATAACCGCTTTATTGAGAAATAATTCACAATTCCACCCGTTTAAAGTGTACAAAGTAGTGGTTTTTTGGTATATTTACAGAATCGTGCAGCCATCACCACTATCTGGTTTTAGAACATTTTCATCACCCCAAAAAGAAACCCTGTACACATAGTCATGCCTGTTCTCCACTCTCCCCAGGCCTTGGCGATCACTGATTTACTTTCTCTGTGGATTTGCCTGTTTGGGACATTACATGTAAATGTAATCATACAGTATGTGGTCTTGTATGACTGGCCTCTTTCACTGAGCATAGTGTTTTCAAGGTTTATCCATGTTGTAGCGTGTGTCAGTACTTCATTCCTTTTCATTGTCGAGTAATATTCTGTTGTATGGACATACCACATTTTTTTAATCCACCCATCAGTTGATGGACATTTTGGTTGTTCCCACTTTGGGGCTATTATGAATGATGCTCCTGTGAACGTTTGTGTAAAAGATTTTATGTGAACATGAGCTCTCAGTTCCTGGACATGGAGTCGCTGAGTCAGACTGTAACTCGTTTTTTACCGTGTGTATCATTTTGAACTGCCAAACTGTGCCACAGTGGCTGCACCATTTTGCAATTCCACCAGCAATGTTGAACTGTTCATTTTTAAATAAGCGGGACAGTATATTATTTAGAGATGCAAAAGACAGGAAACTCACCTCATATTTGCTTATGCAAAAAAAAAAAAAAAAAGGAACTTGCCTTAACTGGAGGTAACTTAAAAGGAGTTGCCATAACTGAAAGGGAGCAGAGCCTGGCTTCAGTGCAGTGGGGTTCAGAGTGTGAGCAGCCTTATCAGGCTGTGTCTCCTTGTACCTCTGGCTTCTGTATTGGCTCCATTCTCAGGCATTCTTTCAACAGTGAGATGACTGCCAGCATCTCCAGGTCTACATCTAATCCTATCACAGTTCCAACAAAACAAGACTGGAACTGAGTCCTCTCTGTTCATACCCGGACAAACCACTGTAAATAAAAGGGTTGGAATATACTGATTGGTCAGACTTGGGTTGTATCCCAACCCCACAGCCATGTCTTTTGGACTTAGAGTGGGGAGAAGTGACCAATTCTATTATCAGAAGGTGGGAGAATATATCCTGGTGAACAGAAGCATAAGAGGCTGCAAAAGACAGAGTCATAGGATGGTGTCAGGAGCTTGATGGGAATTCTGGGCTGAATTAAAGCATTTTCACAATAACTTGGCAGCATAGTTCCATGGAAAGGAACTGGGTTTGGAGTTGGGCAGACTTCAGATTGAATCTTGGCTGTTTTATTCACTATCTGTGTAGTCTTAGAAAAGTTAATGTTCTTGAATTTCAGTCTTTTTTTTTTTTTCCCCTGAGGAAGATTCGCCCTGAGCTAATATTTGTGCCAGTGTTCCTCTGTTTTGTATGTGAGTTGCTGCCACAGCATGGCTGATGAGTGGTGTAGGTCTGCACCCAGGATCTGAACGTGTGAACCTGACCTGCCAAAGCAGAGCATGCAAACCTAACCAGTAGGTCACAGGGCCAGCCCCTGAATTTCAAATTATTTTTTTTATTTTTATTTTTTTGAGGATGATTGGCCCTGAGCTAACATCCACTGCCAATCTGCCTCTTTTTGCTGAGGAAGATTGACCCTGAGCCAACGTCTGTGCTGATCTTCCTCTATTTTACATGTGGGACGCCTGCCACAGCGTGGCTTGATGAGTGGTGCTGGGTCCGTGCCTGGGATCCAAACCAGCGAACCCTGGGCCACCGAAGCAGAGTGCGTGAAGTTAACTATGCCACTGAGCCAGCCCCTGAATCTCAATGTTTTTAATGTATAAATTGTGAAAAATAAAGTGTCCCTGTGGGGTGGTTGTGAGAACTACAGAAAATGCATGTAAAGTGTCAGACATCAAGCTCAGCATGTAGTAGGTGCCTCATAAGTGGTAGCAAGTGGTGGTGTCAGTAAACGGAGCCAAGCATTTGCAGCCCAGCCTGGTATAAATCTGACCTGAAGGATTTCAATAAGGAGAATGGTTCTCCCTGATAATAATGTGAAAAATAAGACGTGACAAGTGTTATATGTCTCCTCAAAATCCATAAGTTTGGAATCAAATCAAAGATTTTCTTCATAGAAAAAAAGTGTTTCATCACTGCCTCCCACATCTGATTCTCCAACATCTTCCTCAGACTATCTCAGAATAAAATAGAGTAGTAGTATTGAAGTTAAATTCAATTTAAAAAATCTGAAGCATGAAATTATGGTTCTAGACTCTGGAACATCTTTCTTATAAGTTCCTAGAAGGCAATAGTGATTATGTTAAGCAAAGTGACTGCAGACACCTAAAATCCAGTCTTATATTGACTTTCCTTTTTAAAGCATCATAGGCTATTTAAAAAAAAAAAAAATAGGGGCCAGCTTGGTGGCGCAGTGGTTAAGTTCGCAGCTCCGCTTCAGTGGCCTGGGTTCGCCGGTTCGGATCCCGGGTGCGGACATGGCACCACTTGGTGAGCCATGCTGTGGTAGGTGTCCCACATATAAAGTAGAGGAAGATGGGCATGGATGTTAGCTCAGGGCCAGTCTTCCTCAGCAAAAAAGAGGAGGATTGGCAGCAGATGTTCACTCAGGGCTAATCTTCCTCAAAAAAATAAAAATTAGAAAAATAGGCTTTATTTTTTTGAACCCTTTTAGATTCACAGCAAAATTGAGCGCAATATACAGAGATTTCCCATGTATCCCCTGTCCTCTCCCTTCCCACAGCCTTCCTCACTTCCTTGACATCCCCTGGCAGAGCGGTGCATTTGTTACAACTGACACATCATCATCATCCAGAGTCCACAGTTTACATTAGGGTGCACTCTTGGTAGTGTACATTCTATGAGTTTGGACAAATTCATAAAGAAATGTGTTTTCCATTATATAGTATTCCGTGGGATAGTTTTGCTGGCCTAACAATTCGCCTCCTCGTCCCTCACACCCCCTGCCTCCAGCGGCTACTGATCTTACTGTCTCCATGGTTTTGCCTTCTCCAGAATGTCATATAGTTGACTCATACAGTATGTAGCCTTTTCAGACTGGCTTCTTTCACTTAGTAATATGCACTTAAGCTTCCTCCATGTCTTCTCCATTTCTTTTTAGAGCTGAATAATATCCCGTTGTCTGGATGGACCACAGTTTATTTGTCAGTTCACCCCTGAAGGGCAGTTTGATTGATTGCAAATTTTGTCAGTTATGAATAAAGCTGCTATACACATCCATGTGTACGTTTTTGTGTGGACGTAGGTTTTCAACTCATTTTGGTAAATACCAAGGAGCGTGATTGCTGGACTGAATGGTAAGAGTGTCTTCCAAGGTGGCTGTACCATTTTGCATTCCCACCAGCAATGGATGAGAGTTCCTGTTGCTCCACATCCTCGTCAGCACTTGGTGGTGTCAATGTTTTGATTTTGGCCATCACAATAGGTACGTAGTAGTATCTCAATGTTTTAGTTTGCAACGCCTATTGACATGATGTTGAGCGTCTTTTTATGTGCTCATTTGCTATCTGTATATCTTCTTTGGTGAGATGTCTGTTCAAGTGTTTTGCCTATTTTTTAATCGGGTTGTTCATTTCCTTACTGTTGAGTTGGAGAGTTCTTTGTATATGTTGGATAACAGTCTTTTATCAGATAAGTCTTTTGCAAATATTTTCTTCAATTTCGATTCAATCAGTTTGCTTGAGTTCATGTCAAATTATTGGCATTGGTGTGCTGGGAAACCAAATTCCCTGAGTTTTCTTCGTTAAGACTTCCATTGGACCCCATTGCCTTATTTGCTCCTTTTTCCCTTGTGTACTTCTAACTGCCTATCAGTTTTTGCTGAGATATTTGAGTAAATTTATTCTACAAACATGTACAGAGTGCCTCCCAGAAGTAAGCCATTGCGGTAGGTGCTAGAGAAGATATTTTGAGAGAGAGAGACCACATTCACATAACTTTGATTACAGTATATTGTTATAGTTATATTTTGTTAGTAGTTGTTGTTAATCTCTTACTGTGCATAATTTGTAAGTTAAACTTTATCATAGATTTGTATGTATAGGAGAAAACATCCTTTGTGGGGGTTCGGTACTATCTGTGGTTTCAGGCGCCCACTGGGGGTCTTGGAACGTTTCCCCTGAGGATAGGGGAGACTACTGTATAGACCCGAGACGCATGCTGTGCAGGAATTGACAGTGCTCAATGAATTAATATTCAAGTGAAATGATAGGCCAATTAAGAGAAACTTTTTTCTTTATTGAGTTATTGATAGGTTACAATCTTGTGAAATTTCACTTGTACATTAATGTTTGTCAGTCATGTTGTAGGTGCACCACTTCACCCTTTGTGCCCACCCCCAACCCCACCTTTCCCCTGGTATCCACTAAACTGTTCTTAGTCCATAATTTTAAATTCCTCATGAGTGGAGTCATACACAGATTATCCTTCTCTCGCTGGCTTATTTCACTTAACATAATTCTCTCAAGGTCCATCCATGTTATTGCAAATGGAATGATTTTGTTCTGTTTTGCAGCTGAGTAGTATTCCATCGTATATATGTACCACATCTTCTTTATCCATTCGTCTGTTGCTGGACATTTAGGTTGCTTCCATGTCTTGGCTATTGTAAACAGTGCTGCAATAAACATTGGGGTGCATAGGACTTTTGGGATTGCTGACTTCAAGCTCAATTAAGAGAAACTTTTGATAATCTGGAGCTGTTAATTAAAAGCCTGCCCCAGCTTCACTAGGCCTCAGTCAGAGGCCATTAACTGATGCCGGTGGACACCTCAGTTCCCGCTTGAGTGAAATGGAATCACAGGCTTAGAATAGGAATCAGCCTTGATTGTAAGTTAGTCATTAGGTTGAACGAAGTGCCCCCAGAAATGCTAACTGGGTAATTGAGTTATACTATTAAAAAGAAGCATCCTTGATTTTTCCTTCTCTTTCGTGGACATTTCAGAAAAAGTCACCAATGGAGTCTTGGCCAGTGTGAAAAAGTGTTAAGAATAATTTTGGCCAGCTTGAAGAAATGTTAAGAAAAGAATAATTACTAAATTCTTACAGCATGTAAGCGTCTTTATGTATCCAGGCAGCCAGGTAATTTTTACTTTGATCTAACTGGGTCTTTGGAGTGACATAGCTCTTTCGATTGGGATAAGGCTGAAGAGAAGATGCCACTTTTTATGGTGTTAGGTGATCCTTTAAAGTATGTAGAATGATCGGCATGAGATCTCATACCAGTAGGTGCTAAAATAACTCCTAATTCATGGTCCATTTTTACTAAACATTGAGACGCTCCAATTCTCTTTTCTAGTCGCTGCTTTGGATTACCAATTTTCCAACTCTAAGAAAACTTGTTTCATTTTCAGTAATTTAAAAACACAAACATAAACAGAGGTATGATCTGAGCCAAGAGTCTGGTTTTTCTCAAACATAGGGTCTCATTTTCCTAACAAGAAGACATCTATATTTAACTGGTTTAGTGGAACCTGTTTAGATTGATACTTAGGAGAGCTTTGAAAATAGACTACATAAGTCCTAAAGATGATTAATATATCTGACAGATACCAGCCCTGTAATACCCCAGCTCTGTAAAAAATTAAATATTGATCGATTACCAGTGGGTTGCAAGGTGCTCCAAAGAATAAACAAAGAATTAAAAAAAAAAATAAGATAGGGGGGCTGGCCCCATGGCCGAGTGGTTAAGTTTGCGTGCTCCGCTGCAGGCGGCCCAGTGTTGCGTTGGTTCGAATCCTGGGCATGGACATGGCACCACTCATCAAACCACGCTGAGGCGACATCCCACGTGCCACAACTAGAAGGACCCACAACGAAGAATATACAACTATGTACTGGGGAGCTTCAGGGAGAAAAAGGAAAAAAATAAAATCTTTAAAAAAAAAATAAGATAGGTAACTGTCAAGTTGCTTTCCTTCATCGCTAAGAGCATAATACTTTGCAGAAACTAATCAGGAAGTAGACAGTGGAATAATTTCTTCCTTTCCAATGATTCCCATTTATTTGGTTCATTTGAAATTCAAAATTGATTATTCATTTGTTCAAAATTAATTATATAGAGAAGTCATATTTCTGGTCTCAAAGGGGGACACGTGAATAGTATTAATGAGGTTTTTACAGACAATGAATTTCAAAACACCAGCTATTAATAAAAGTTTTGACAATTTGAATAACACATATGAATTTGATTTTGAATCTAGTTTATTTTGATAGGACTCTGTTGCTCAATATCCTGTGTATAAATATACGCTCCAGGGGCCGGCCTGGCTGCGCAGTGGTTAAGTTCACACGTTCCTCTTCTCAGCAGCCCGGGGTTTGCCAGTTCGGATCCCAGGTGTGGACCTGGCACCGCTTGGCAAAAGCCATGCTGTGGTAGGCGTCCCATGTATAAAGTAGAGGAAGATGGGCACGGATGTTAGCTCAGGGTCAGTCTTCCTCAGCAAAAAGAGGAGGATTGGCAGTAGTTAGCTCAGGACTAATCTTCCTCAAAAAAAAAAAGTACACCCCAAGATTTTCATCATTATTTTTAAAACTACTGAGCACTTATAAAATACTAGGAATCAAACGAAACTTACATATAGAAAAGAATCAAACTAAACTTACATAGAAACTTTGATATCTAAAGGTAGAAGTGTTAAAGTCAAAATTTTTGCCAAGTGACAGAATTAATTATAAGAACCCACTTTTGAAGTTTATGTTGAAATGAGCATTTTAAGATCAGTGTTTTTGAATTAGGAAATGGAAAAGATATAGTAGATTTTTAAAAAGTCATAGGTGACCAATTTTTATAGAAGAATGAAACTAAAAGGCAATGCCATTTATGTCCTCAGCACTGAGGTTATCTTTACATTACAGAACCAATCACCTTTGTTTAATATTTTACACTTAAGTCAAAAGATAATCACTTGCTTTTTCAAAATGGATTGAGTATGTTCAAAAAGAGAGAGTTTTGTCTACTTTCTAAAAAGGAAAAATAGTCTTTACCAAATTATGGAGAGAATGCTTCATAAAAATGTACCTTTAAAATTTTTTCTGCAATTTTATCACTTTGGTTCTTGAAAATATACCCATTTTAGGAATTGGTTTTTAAAGGAAAGTTATAAACAAAGGAAAACACATAATTACAACAGATCAGACTTGGACCGTATTACCCAAATCCACTATATTAATGCAGACACAAGAAAGCCACCCAATTTCACTTTAACTTTGTTGTTTATTTTTTCTGCTTTCTGAGTACCATTAGCCTTTTGTTAGGACGTAATTTTCTGGTTAATTTATTTTGAAATAAATTCTAATCATATAAAGTTTAAAATCTAAATGGCGTTGCTCTTAGGAATTGCTTAAATACAAACAAAATAAAAGGCTACAAGGAGTACTGAGGAAGCTTCTGTGTTCAAAATCCATTAAATTTGTGTGAAACTTGTTGCTTCCTGGAGGGTGCTCCCAGAGAACTTGGAACTATGATTCTCAGAATTCATGGTAACACTAACACTGTGTGCAATTAGCCATGGGAGGTAATATCCCAAGCCATTTGAAACGTGAAGAATTTGGGAGCAACAAAATCTCCCAGGTGATCTTGGAATAATGTCAGGGAGGCAGAAGTACGAAGTGATTGCAATTTAATAAGCAGATACCTACCCACTTGTGCTATATTTGGAGAATGGCTATGTGAACAGAATAAGGTTGTTTAAGGCCTTGTGATAGCCAATTTTGTGTGTCAACTTGACTGGGCCATGGGATGAAATGTACATTTAAGTAGGTAGACTGAGTAAAGCAGATTGACCTCCCCAGTGTGGATGGGTCTCCTCTAATCAGTTGAAGGCCTGAATAGAAGGAAAAGACTGCCCCTCCCCTGAGTAAGGGAATTCTCCGGCTGACTGCCTTTGCACTTCATCTGCAAGATTGCCTAACAGTCTTCAAACTAGAACATCAGCTTATAATAAATTACTTTACTGTATATATGTATATATGTGTGTGTATAGATATTGTATGTGTGTAGATATATGTATGTGTTTATATATGTACAAGTGTATTGTCTTGGTTCTGTTTCTCTGGAGAACCCTAACTAATTCAGGCCTCTTGGACTACAGAGAGTCCCCAAGGCCAGCACTATGAAGGAAGCTTGGCTAAGAGTATTGGGCCATCAGAGTTACCTAGGCAAGGCTATGCCGACAGAGGGTAACAGGGCTTTCGTAGATACAGCTACAAAACAAGACCAAGTACTTCTCCTGTTATTCCACATTCACCAAGTAACCTTCTCATAACTGAACTTCCCATGTAGATGGCAGTGTGAAAATGTGCTCAGTCTGCAAGGACTGAGGACCTGACACTCAGCTATGGCGAAGTCATCACAGCCAGTGCCCAATCTAGGGCTGTGTCTGGGTGCCCTCTGGACACGCCAAAGCAGCTTTCCTTTGCGCCGCCTTGATTAACACACCTTAGCATTCAAAAGCGCAACAAAATCTTAAAGCTTCTTTGCAAATCCTTTATTTTCTTCCCATGTGTCAACAGGTTTTATAAGCCACCGTGCTGTCTGGTTGGTTTTTAATTATTCAAATTGAAGAATGATTGCAAAAGTGGCAGGAAAAAAATGTACATTTATACGTATAATTTCTAAAACTAGAAACCTTTAAGCCCGTTTGAGAAAGCTATAGAGCTGAGGCACAAAGTAATCCTTGTAATGTCCATCGATGAAACCTTTCCCACTGTCGTGCACAAACCAACAGGGAACATCTGTTCCAAACACTATATCTGTTCGGTAGTCTTTCTGGAGGCCTCTGCAAGGAAAATGGTGCACACGTTTAGGGCACAGACCAAGGCGTGGGCAGCCTGCATATCTGCAAAGGAGACTATGTCCCCTCCCTTGCTGTTCTTTGCACCCCTTCTAGCACCATATCTGCCCACCCCCACCCACCCCTGCTCCCCAAGTCATAGGGAACATCAGAGTCTGGGGCATGGTGTTGAAAGGGCAGAGAGTAAGGAGTGTGTCCTTAGATAATTCAAATAACCCTTATAGAGACTGACCAATGTGGACTTTTCCAGCAAGGTAAAGAGTGCAAATTAACTTTCAAGTGGAAAGAAGGTGGAAATAGACTCCAACGTGTTGAGGGTAACCTCACGTGTTACCCGCAGAATGAATCTGAGATGCCTCTCACCTTCACTGTATGAGTGAGTATTCTTTCTAAGGGCGATGCCAGCTGTTTCTCAGAAATTCACGTCTTTCATTTAAAGGATACAGAAGCTAATGCTTTGAAAAGTCACATGGCATATTGCCATTAATGAGCTCTCAAATGTATATAATTGTGCATGGCCCACAAGTTGACTTGGTTCCAGTCAAGCACCATGAGGTCCTTGCAGTAAATAAAATTGAGACCCAACATTTACCCTTTGTCATTAGAGTGTAGTAGCTGGGCCTTTACCAATCTCAGATAACACTATTACTATTATTAACTGCGCTCGCCGTTTCTTCTATAAAACACGCTTACTGATACCCATTGGTAACTCATTGATCTCCTGTTGAATGGTATACTCACTAAGAGTCCATTGTTTTGATTCACAAATCTGTTTTTGTGGTGGTATTTATTATTGTAATTTTATGGTTTAATAATTATTGTTAATTTATGGTGTAATTAAGTTTGTGGAAGCCAATGACACGTGCGTGCAAAAAGAGTCATTTCTCAGAAAGTAAGGTTGGCTGCTTTGTAAAAACCCTAAAAAGGTAAAAAAAAAGCTTTAAAACGATGCTAAATTGGGCATGGGTGAGACAACTGTAAAAGACTGGGACAAATTTAAACGATTTATAACAATTTTACACTCAGAATGCTTTACACGTATCTAAGTTCTTACTTCAAAACGAAGCATACGGATATGGTTTGTGTAAGAAAAGCTACACAAAAATGCATTCACTAGGGGCTGGCCCCGTGGCCGAGTGGTTAAGTTCGCGCGCTCCGCTGCAGGCGGCCCAGTGTTTCGTTGGTTCGAATCCTGGGCGCGGACATGGCACTGCTCATCAAACCACGCTGAGGCAGCGTCCCACATGCCACAACTAGAAGGACCCACAACGAATAATATACAACTATGTACTGGGGGGCTTTGGGGAGAAAAAGGAAAAATAAAATCTTAAAAAAAAAAATGCATTCACTAGATACAAACTCAAAAAGAAGACTCTACCTTGCATAAAATATACATTCTTTCTCTAGTGCTATGGCACGTATGTATTTTTATGATTTCCTCCTTTAATCAGGTTTTTCAATTATCCAACTTGTGACCACAGGGCTTCTAATGTATGAAGGTGACAACAATAGATTAATTAATCTTGGCATTTTATGGTACATACTTATCTATCTAGTCATTATTTGCACTTAAGACAGACTGTCTGCAACATCCTTATGCAAATGTTATGTGTGCCTGTTACTGATGAATTGTTTAGTTTGACATAGGTAAAGCTTAAAACAGCTTTTCTTGCTCTTCCATTTTGTTTTGTGAGTCCAACCCTAGTCGGAGCCCTTTTCATTACTGTCATTTCTATTGTGGCATCCAAGGCCTACCTGGTGACAATCAGCTTATGTCCTTTCACCTCCATGCTTGCCTCTGGCTTCTTGAGGTCCTTTCCAAGTCGCTCATTGAAGATGTGTACCTTTGGCTCATTCATGAACTGGCCTAAAGAAACAAGGTCCAGACACTGATTTACTTGTGGTCCCGGGGTCAATAAAAAGACAGGCTCATCACTTGATCCAAACTGCATTTCGGTCCTCCCTCCAGAATTTCTAGAGAAGGACATATTGGGAGGAAAAGAGAGCAGCAGTGGGAGCGAGGGGGTCCTTCTTGAGAGAAAATCTGTGCTGCTCACCCCACAGTCATGTACAGAAAAGGCTGACCTACTGGACCAGGAGGAAAATCGAACTCCCTGATGGCAGGGGGCAAAGGTCAGCACCTGAGAGCATAGCTCAAATCCTAGAAACAAGGCTTGTGATGTCATACGCTTAAATTGGAACCAGTCTTTAAAAAGTGGGGAAAGTTGACTTAGATATCCTGCTTATTATCACTGACTTCCTAAACCAGGTCACCTCTCCTCAGTTAGGAAAAATATCTTCAGCGTAAAACATAAAATTTACCTGTCCTGTCTCTTAAATTGCCCAGTTTGTGATGATGAAATCCTGGTTCAGGGAAAACCCCGTCTGGAACAGCAGATGGTCCTGGCCATGGCATTACTGAATCACCCCGCACTGCTATGTTGTGTGTATTAATCATGTTTTTTATTTTCTGTATATTATGATGTTTTGACATTTTAAAAACCTTGTCTGGCTGGGGAGAGACTGTCCCTCCCAGGGCTAGCCAATTCTGAAAGATAGCAAAGGACTCAGCCAGGAGCATGTCTTTGATGTACAAACTAACCAACCCAGATGAAGACCTCCATCTGGCCCATACAACCCAGAAGAAACATTCCAGGGCCAGGGACCAGGCAACTAGAGACCACCCTACAACCCAAAGCCCGTGGGCATTATGCAAACCAGCCAACCCTAAGCTATTTACCCTGCTCTGCCATGTCTTTCCCATGGAAACCCCAAGAAAGGCTCTGGCCTAAACCTGTAGCTTCCTCCTGCTTCTGCTTCCTGACCCAAACCTGGCCTTCTCCTGTGGTCCTGCCTGTGAGCCACACCTCTTGTTTCTAGAGGAAACTGAGACTAACAGTAAAAGCTTCTTTCAATGCCATTGACCTCTTTGAGTCGTCACTCAGCCACCTTTATAAACTAAGACCCGGGCACAGAATATGGGTCCTCCCTGTGCTCTTGAGTGCACACCTGTCACATTCCAAAGTTCTAACCGCTGCCATCCAAAGTTGCTCAAGACCATGAGAGTGGTCCCACGCTTGTCAGATGGTTGATTGACACTTTACCTATTAGTCCATGTACATTAGGCGAAAATTTGTTTGTGGGGGGAATGTAGATCCCCAAAAAGTCTACGTTGATTGGATGCTTCTTCCAAACGCGATGAAGTAAGACAGAGAAGGACATCTCTTTATCCAGGGTGACAGTCACAGTTTTCTCTTTCTTCACTGAGACAAGCACCCTAGTACAAAAGTGGAAATGGAATTAACCATTCCAGAACAGACTCTTTTCAGAAAGTCATTCCTCTTGCCTCACGTATGAACTCTCCATTCCTCCCAACACAGCCCCACTATTTTTCCAAGAGCTTTACAACGTTTTTGCTATAGAATGTGGTTGTTTTAACTCCCAGCTCTAAAATCGGTCAAATTGTATGTTTGTATGTAAACAAGAGATACTAATGAGAAGATATGACACATGACACAATCATAGTGTTTCTGAGCACACTGACACAGAACGGGCTGTGGATTTTGGTTGATGGATTTATTTACTTACCTGACACATAGTTATGCAGTCTTTCCTATATGACCAGCCTTATGTCAGTGCTGAGACACACACTGACCACAAAACGTGGACTCTGCCTCCAGGAAGAGGGGAGTGGGTAACAGAAGTGCTTCTGGACCTTGACTTCTTCAGATTCGAAATGACGACTTTAAATTCTATGTTTATGTCATGGATGCCTGGATTTATTTATGTAGTCACGCATCAAGGACAGCCTCGAATTCAGCTCTAATAACAATACTTGCCTTTGATTAATGACACGAGCGGTGTCAGCCCAGGACAAGGTGGACGCACGAGAGCCCCAGCTCAGGGTGATGGTCTCAGTGCTGATTTCTATTTTCATATCCTCGCTTTGGAAATAAAATCCCAGTTTCCCAAAATAGGTGCTTAGTTTTTCATTCTTGGGCTTCTTGGCACCAATGAGCTGTCCATTGACCAAAATCCCTACAGAAAAAAAATGGTTTTTTCTCTCTCATGTGCCATTGTTTTGCACGTGTGCAAATAATTCAAATAATGCAAAAATTCAAATTTATAAAACTTTACAATATGGGAAAAGTATTTTTTTTGCTTCAAGATCTACCAACATTTTATTCCTTCCTAACCCTCACTATAACTGTGTTTTATTGTAGTTTAAATTAATTATATCGTAAGTCTTGCTAGTTCATACTCATACTCAGAATGTTTTATCTGTAATATTTAAAACACTTAGGAATATGTTTATAATTCATCTTTTACTAATTGTTGGCAGTTGAAAAATATGGGACTTCTAGTAAGGTGGGAAAGAAAGAAATCCCAGGTAGTAGCAGCGAAGCGCAACAATGATCTAATCGTCTAATTCAAAAACAATATCTTTTTCTTTTACCTGATTCTGGATCAGAAACAAGACTGAGGATTTTTCCAGGTTCTGAGTCAATATTGAAACAAATATTCTCTTGGCTTTTGGGCAGGTAAATGATGAAGTGTGGGTCGTTTTCAACTGGAAAATAGACAAAGAAAATGAAAACAAAATCATGGAAAGGAAGATGATTTTGAACAGTAGTTTATTCCTGAGCATGTTTAATTTAACAAGAACAAACATTTATTGGGCTTCTACTCCATACTAGGTACTGTTCCAGACACTGGGGGCCCGGCGGTCCGAGTCCATTGTCCCTTCCTCATGGAGCTCCCATCAGAGCTTTACGTTATTTTACAAATATGGTGGACATTTATTCTGTAGCTATCACATATGTACCAGGCTAGAGAAAAATGAAAAAGAAAGATGCAGGAATAAGAAACATATATATACACACACTATATATACATATATATATATTATATATGTGCATATATATATACAGTGAATGTGTGTATAGATAGATAAAAAGATACCTATTTTTTAAGTAGCCATACACAGTGCATAAAAATAAAGGAGACATAATCTTACTTGTTGGTATACAGATTAGTATTAATCAATTCCAAGAGCAATGAAGGATCAAGCTACTCCCAAGAGAGTGCTCCTTTGTTACTGGACACTGCTATTCTGGCTGATCTTTTTGTTTGTTGGTTGGTTTAACCATTCATCAAATATTTGGTGAGAAAAAAAACTGTGTCCAAAACACTGAATTAGCAATGTTGGGTGTTGCTATAAATGTCGTGTTTTGTACCTTCAAGAAAGTAACAATTGACTGAAGGAGCGACAAAAATTTTGTCCTTGACAGAACTCTACTCAGGCTCCCCTGAAATTTTCAGCTAGGCATGGCTTTTGGACTTGCATTCATCTCTGCATTGTCCAATTTTATCAAGAATCCTGGTAAGTCAGTTCAACCAGAAGCCCCGACTCTCGATATCTGATTGGGTTCCTCATCCCAACCATCCTCCAGATGACAACTGATCCCCTGGCCTGCCTTCAGCGAGAATCCTGTTAGGTCAGGCTAGCCAGAACCCTCACCCCTGATGTTTCCTCTTAGTAATTTCCACCCACTGACTCCACCCTGCTCCTTGTCTATGAACTCTTGCTTTCCCACGCTGTGTTCAGAGTGAGTCCAATCTCTCTCCCCCACGGCAAGACCCCATTGCAGGGGTCTCTACACCCATCATGATGGCCCCTTTGAATCAAGTCTTCCTTACTGTGCTTTAACGAGTGTCATGAATAATTATTTTCTTTAAGAGAACATTATTTTTTCTTTAATGGAGGAGGCATATCCGCTAATATAAGATGGAAGGAAGTAAATGATACAAAAACAGCCCAAGTACCTTGCTCTGAGGATGGAGTGGAAAGGATGATCAACTCCTCCATGGGGGAGGTTGAGAAAGGCCTTATAAAGGAGTGGGCTTTTGAAGTAAGTCTTGAAGGTAGGAGAAGAGGGGAAGACAAAGACACAGGAGAGAGATGTTTTATTCTGAGTGGACAGAAGGAGGAAAGGCATGGAATACTTCCATCACAAGTTGATGATCTGTTTAGAAAGTAACTCAACGTGACTAGAGGCTAGGTTCTTGAAGAATGGAGAAAAAAGATAAGACTGAAAATGTAGGTCCTCCAGACGATGGAACACCATGCTAAAGAATGGACATTTATTCTGTTGGACTATTTTTGAGAATAAAGGCGACAGGATTTGACCCCCGTTTTAGGAAAATCACTGATCTTAAGTATTGGAAAGCAGACATAGGAAGATGATTTAGCAGCTAAAGCAGCAGTAACCCAGGCAAGAAATGTTAAATTCAAGAACTAGGATGGTGAATGAGATTGGCAAGAGAGGGAACATTCAAGAGACATCTGGTAGAATCCACAATATCTGTAACTAAATGGAAAAGAACAACTTAGCACTTCCAGGCTTCTAGCCTGAGACATTAAGGGAATTGAAGAGGAAGGATTGACTTGAAATGACTGCAGTGGTTGGGTTTTCTAGAATAAGAAGAGTAGGCTACTACCCATTGAGAGGTTGCTGTTTTCTAGATATTCTCGCAAAGCTCCTTGCCAATGTTAACTCAGTTCATGCTTACTGTATCTCTGCAGAGGACAGGTGACCTGCCCCGGTCACATCACAGAGTTAGTGAGTGACAGAGTTATGGCTCAAAGCCACACTGTCTGATTACAAGCCTATTTTCCCAACCACTCTGAAGTGCTCATTCCTTTTCAAGTGTGTGTTTTGGAACTTGAGATCGAGGCTACACTAATCCAGAGCAGGAACAAAATCTTGTACTTCTTTACACCCCTCACATGCCCAAGCTCATGCTGTGTAGTCAATATACTCAGTTAATTGATTTTTTGTTGGGGCTGGGCACTAGAGGGCATTGTTAAAACACAGAACAAAGGGTCTCAACTCTTTTTTTTTTTTTGGTTTTTTTAATTAAGAAATCATTTTATTATGATAATCTTGTCCTTCCTCTACATAAATATGGTGTTTTGAAATATTTCCTTTGAAGGAGATTGCTTTTATTAAAGATAATGATTGGTTTTGCCATTTTAATTAACCCCAACTCTGCCAATCAAACCTTCTGATGAGCAACAATGAATCCGTGCGGCCATGTTGAGTGGCTATAATTCTAGGCAACAGCAATGAAACATCATGTTCAAGTTAGTCTGTGCAGCTTTAACTTCTGATTAGGGTGAAAGTAGATTGAGGCCACCCATGACTAACTTCATGGATTAGTAAGAACCTGGGGTTTATGGGCATAAAACTAACCAGTGTTTGATGAGCTTCTGCTAGGAAACAGGAACTTACTTTACAACCACCTGCTGGGGAGGTATTATCATCCCCATCTTTGGGTGGGCTCACTGAGACCTAACGAGGTTTCAGTGTGTGGCCCAAGGTCACGTGAGCAGAATTTGGCTCCAGAACATTCTACTCCCAAGACCTCATCCTCTTTACTACATCATACAGGAGAGATTATAAACTTGGAGGAAGCACTGCATTCTTACTAAAGGAAGATGCTTAAACATAAATTAACTTTATCTTTCCATTTTTCTACAGAAGTTTTATTTTGCAAACAGTTTAAGCGGCTCGCTCGCTGTCATTACAGTTACCTCTTGCTCTTAGAAGCCACTCATTGGAAAGGCATGGTAAATACAGCTATTGTTCAAGCACGATAATCTCCCACACAGATTCCTCCTCGTAAGTGCAGCTGGATGAGATTGCCACTTCTCATGAATGTTAAACACAGAGTCCTCCATGAGCTCAGCATCAGAGGTGATGCAGTATGAGAGGAGAGGGGCAGCTCTGGGAAGCATTACCAGCAATGAGAGAGTAAGGAAGCAAATGGCTTTTGGCCATGAATAATAATTTTGGAGATGAGCCAGGGGTGAGAAGAAATCACTTTCAGTGTCCACTCCAAGTCCCTGCTCCGTTTTCTCTGCTGTAATACGATGTTTGGTGAGTGGTGGGAATACATGAGAGATTGGTTCTGAGGATTTCTGGATGGAAGAGTCTATATTCCAGGCAGAAAATCTGCACATTTCTAGGACATCAGGAGCTATTCTGATATTTAAATTTCAAACAACCCAAGTTAAGCTGGTATTGTGGACCTTCTGATAGGGAGAGGGATGTGCTCTCTCTTTGAACATTGAAATTTACTCCCTTCTAATGAAAAGGAAAGAAAACAAAGCAAAATATGCACTGGCTTTCTACAGAGGTCTAGCTAACTGGGCAGCTGTAATCTCTTTCGGCGAAAGGCAGCAATACAAGACCAGGAACGGGAGAGGAGACTCTCTCTGAGCTCCCCCAGGCAGCTCCTCTCTCACTGGTTGGGAGAGGAGACTCTGGAGAGGTTGACGTTGGGAAGGCAAAGAAATCTGCACAAGGAAGCTGCAGTGTCTAAGCTCTCATAAGGAAGTGCGTTTTCCAACTTTCAGAGGATCACATCTACCACTCGTACTTCCCAATGAAATCATTTGTAGAAAGGTTTTTCTAAGATAGTAAAACTAGGATTTTTTATACACTATGCAAAACAAACAAACAAACAAAGGAACAACTTCACAAAATAACATGTAGCTATACAGGAAACATTAACCTTTTTTTAACATTCATGTATTTGTGTTGACAAAATTTATAGTTCCTAGTCTTTAATAATAACATCTACTTATTGAAGGGCTATCATGGGCTAGCCCTTTAAAGATGGTTTCACATTTAATCAATAACCTAGCTATGTAAATATCCTTATGCCTACTTTCAATACGAAGGAAGTGAAGTGTGGACACATGGAGTAACTTGCTCAAGTTCACACAGGTGGTGTGAACAACCTCTAAAGAGGATGTTCTTTCCATTGACACTTTGTCGGTGTTCCCTGCATGAGAGGAGCATCTCTCTCATTCCAGAAGGTTCACCTCATACAGCTGGAAACAGAGTGCTATGGACTGACTTGTCCCTCCAAGTTCATAAGTTGGAGCCCTAACTACCAACATGATGTTAATTGGAGATGGGGCCTCTGGGAGGAAATTAGGGTTAGATGAGGTGGGGCTCCCATGATGCAATTACTGCCCTTCTAAGAAAGGACACCAGAGAACTTGCCCTCTTTCTCTCTCCCCTTGTGTGCACACAAAAAAGAAGCCGTGTGAACCTACAGCAAAATGGCGGCCTCTTACAAGCCAAGAAAAAAATATACCTTGCTGGCACCTTGATCTTGGACTTCCAGCGTCCGGAACTATCAGAAATAAATTTCTGTGGTTTAAGCCACGAAGACTGTGGTAGTTTGTTACGGCAGCTCAAGCTGACTAACACAGGGAGCTATCTTTGAATGAAAGGCAACGGTGCCCAGAAAAGTCAACTAGCTTCCCAGGGCACAGTGATTTTACTAGCATATATAAATAAATGAGCTCTACAGATTATGATCCAACTGAGATGTGGGAAGTGTTGTTCTTTTACCTCTCATCACATGTGGAGGAGGAGTTGACTCCAGCACTTGAGCTCCTTTCACAGGCAATGGGATCATTGGCGTTGGTGAAGGGTTGACCCAAGATGGGATGGAACCTGGAGCAACTTTGCTGCCATAATACAGGGCACCTGTGTAAAAAAATCTGTATCCATTAGTTCCCAGGTGTGCTTTTCTAGGGAAGTTGCCTACAATTGCAAGAATCTGTTTCATGCACACCCAGGAGGTTCTCAGCTAAGGTTTTCTACCCCTGTTTTTATTCCAGAGTCCTCGCTCTTCTGGCTCCTTCTATCGTCATGCTGTAGAGTTCTCTGCAGAGTCTGGGACCGGGGCTAGGGGCTGCAGCCAGAGGAACTGCCCTGTAGAGATCGCGGAAGGTTCCAGTGCCTTCAGCATAGGCTGGGGAGATAATGTCCAGTCCAGCTTCTGGAGAAGTCCTGGCTTACAGTCAGCATCTTCCCCGATCTGTTCCTCTTTACTCATCAAACAACAATCTGAACAATTTAGTTTCCCAAAGAGGTTCCTCTACTTATTACAAAAAGTTCATTTTGTATTCTGATATGCAGTCAGTCTTCCATTCTTTGAGAAACAAATGCCTGTTCACCTAGGCATTTTATCTAGGTGATATAAAATCCCCTGTAAATGCCAGTTTATCGAGGGTGAGTTTCCCCTGGGTAAATTTAGCTGTGAAGCCCCAGGCTATCATAACTGGGATGGCAGAAGTCAGAGTTCCTTGAACCCTGGACCACTGCTGTAAAGTTGGCATCTCACTTGGATAAATAAACCAAGGTCTTCTAAACTTTGGCACCTGCGCCCTTGGGCGTAGCTGGGGACTTTCCACAGGGTGCAGAGATCGTGGATCATTTTTAAAGCAATTTCTAGATTCTCAGCTTCCATATACACTGTCTCCTAAGAAATGCTCTTTCCCCTGGTTTACAGATGGGAGGCGTGCTCTTTCCCTGCCTGCCTTCACCAGAAACTTCCCTGGAACCCAAGGGTCCATTTGAAAATTGGTGTCGTGCCAAAAACCAGAACGACTCCAACGACTGGGAAGCACGTCCATTTGCAAGTCAGATAGTTTCCAATTCTTTGCTTTCAACAGAATGAGAGTAGGGACTGGACTGACATCTGATAGAGCATTAAAAACAATTTTTGAATACTAGATCTTGACGTGAGCTTTGTCCTATAACTTCAAAGAAGATCAGGTAAGTGAGTGACGTTGCTGTAACAAAGGTCTTTCTGTTCTCATCTACTTGTCAATGCTAACAAGTTTTGTCCAATTTATACCTTTAAAAAAGTTTTTAAGTACAATTAATGCTGAATCTTGTCTCTTTCCATCTATTAATAACACTTAGCCATAGATAAATGAGAAAATACTCTGCCACATTTTTCTCATTAACAGATGATTTCCAATAAAATTTTACCTCTTTTGCATATCAAAATTTATAATATATTTATATTATTTTGATCAATTGTCTACTCATAGTAATTTTAATAAAATAATACAGAAGAAAACTTGGAACACTCAGAATCTATGATCACAAGGAACTGAGAAAATTTAAATATGTAAACATATTTTTCTTGCAGAGAAGTATGATGATCAATAAAAGACTTTCAAGCCTAAAAACATATTATGTTAGGACAGAATTCTGCCAAGAAAGTGGAATGGAAATCCAAGTTCAACCAGAAAAAATATATAAAATTTCCAATAATTAAAGTAGGATTTGTTCATCCATTTTTTTAATAGGTCATGGTGAGCATCAGCTTAAGTATTCCATTTCATTGGCTACACTTAAGACAGTGATGCAAGAGTTTTATTTTAAAAGCTCAATATTTACAATATGCCAGAAGTTAAATTCGTTGCAATTATTTAAACAAGATGAAAAATTTCAAATCTTAATTTGAAAAATGGGTGAATGGGTACACAGGTTTTCAAAATTCCTTTGGGAGATATGTGAGCAAAAATGTTTGAAGACCACAGCAATAAGCTGTCCCCAAAGGAAACCGGGGGAAGAGTACAGGAAGAGCTCAGGGCACAGGAGACACCGACCTGGAAGCCAGAGGCAGGCTGGGCACGGAGAGCAGCAGAGGTCGGAGGACCTGGACGCAGGGTAAGAAAGCTGACCGGCCATATTTCTCCACCAGATAGAAACACTGACCTGAGCAGCAAGAATGATCCTGCGGAGGGGAGTCAGCCAGCATCCGCTCATCCCCGGCCTCGTTCTCAATCACCATTGAGGTAAGGGGCGTCACTATGTGGTGGTCCAGAGACATTTGCAGGATTGTTTTTGTAATTTTCCTTTTGGCAGCTGCTGTAGGAGCCAGGCTTCTGTATTCAGGAAATAGAGACATTAGAAGACATCCCCACATGTAAGGCTGAGCTGAAGTTCGACAACCTCATCACTTCGGGGTTCAAGCAGGACCCTGCGGGCCAGAAGGTGAACTAAACTAACTGCCTTCATGAAGCTTACTATTTTATCTAGCTATGTAGGCCTAAGGAGTTTTTCTTCACAGACTTGATTTTTTCGTTAGAGCAGTTTTAGGTTCACAGCAAAACTGAGTGGAAAGTACAGAGATTTCCCATTTACCCCCTGCCCCTACACATGCACAGCCTGTGCCATTATCAACATCCCCCGCCACAGTGGGACATTTATTTCAATCCATGAACCTGCACTGACACGTCATAATCACCTTAAGCCCATAGTTGACATTAGGGTTCACTCTTGGTGATGTACATTCTATGGGTTTGGACAAATGTATAACGACGCGTATCCATCATTATAGTGTCACACAGAGTAGTTTCACTGCCCTGAAAATCCTCTGTGCTCCACCTGTTCGTCTTTGCCGCCCCCCCTAACCCCAGGCAACCACTCATTTGTTTTTATAGGGATTGTTTTTTAAAAATTAATATTTAATTTCTGCAGCAATGTGCTGTATCGCTTAAGTGCACCCAGGGTGCTTTTGTAAAAGGGCGAGGATAGCTCTCGCTTACTTCCAAGCCACAGCTACAACCCTGTGTCTGTCTTATGATCTTATTGACATCACAGATTTTCTCTGTGAGTCCAGTTATCCAACCACATTTCATTTTCCACAACCTAATTCAGGTGACCCTGTTCCATCTTCCCGAGAATCCAACCGAATAGGCATGGGGCTCGGGGATGGTGATTTTCTTATCCAACACCCTCATGTAATTCTGATGCATACATAGTCTAGAAATACAGTTTTTTTATTGGCGAGTTTAAACGCAGGTCAGCTGAGAAGCCAGAGATGGAATAGATAACTATTAGGGTGCCCTTCGTTATGCAATTATATCATAATCACTTTACCATAAATTTCTCTTTGGACAACCACCTGTTTTTAAGGGTAAATGCAAATGAAGTAGTGTTACCCCCCAGCATCATGGATGAATCTCACAGACATCATATTGAGTGAAGGAAGCCATTACACGAAATTTAGCCACAGACAAAACTCATTGATGGTGACTGACATCCGGGTGGTGATTTCCACTGGAGGAGGGAGGTGGGTGTTGAGGGGACGGAGAAGAAGGGAACCTTCAGAGATGATGGACATGCTCTATGTGTAGATCTGGGTGGTGACTACGTGGGTGATACATATAAAAATTCATTCAACTGTACACAGAATTCATGCACTTCACACACTTTATGTATGTCACACCTCAACAAAAAAGAAAAAAGAGTGAACCCAGCTTTAGTTAAAGTGCTTGGAACCAGTGGAAATTAATAATCCAAACCCTGAATTAATTTGCTGCCTTTCTTGGTGCCAATGTCTTTTTGTGTGTTACTTCAAATCGTCAGGGCAAACCTTTCACTTTTGCAAATGCCTGTGGGGCACATTCTTCACTCCTTACCGCTCAGCTAGAAGTTGGTTGATTGTCAGATAGGCCCACAATTTCTTGGTGAAATCAGGATCTGCATGCTTGTCTTTTGATAGGAAATCCTCCAAGTCGTCCATTTCGGCCAGGGTTTCTAAGACTAACTCTGTGTTAGCCTGGACGATGGAAGGTTCAGTTGAAAAACACCAGGGAAGCAGAATTATAGTTAATTAGTCCACATTTTTTGTACCTACTGTGAGTGAATCAGGGTCCTATGCAATTTTAAGGGGAATGCAAAATAATTCAAAAGAATACAAAACAGGAAGTAAAAGCATACCTCTAGGGTTGGGTTTGAGTTTGGGATGAAAAACGTGAGGATTTACACAGTAGTTGGGAAGATGGCATAGATCTTTTTCTGCTTTCTCTTTCACTTACTGCTTTTATTCCACATGCAAGATTCTTGGAATATAGAGTGTTAGTCTCTTACTATACAAGATGGACCTTGTCCAAGGGATGAGTTAGTACTTTCAGAATAAGCAAATGAGCGAAAGTACCGAAGTCGCAGTGATAATGCCCTGTAATTGCTCCAATTTCTCAGGGTGAAATTTTCCTGCCACCACAATCTCTGAGCCTCCAAAATAGTTAGGGAAACTATTTTGAGTGACATCCGTTACTGACGTATGGGGATAGTTGAACTGAATGTTCCGGAGCAATGGAGTAGAGACCTGGTTGTAGAATTTCTACAAGTCATAAAAAAAAAAAAAAAACAGAGAAATCGTTATTGTCATACCACTTTATAGGTCTAAAGCATTTTTCTCTGGGATTCTTCCAAAGCTTAGCAGATACCTCTTATTTTATTCTCACAAGATCTCTGTGGAAAGCTATGGGACAAGGAAAATTCTCATAACTATCAGACGAACTGAGACACAGAGAAGATAAAGATTTGTTAAGAGTATTACCATTGATTTAAGAGTCTAGTAATTTTTTTTTTTTCTGTTACGACCAGCATGAAAAGCTGATGGACACTGAAAATCAGAAAAGTCAGCTGGGTTGATATTCCCAAATTAGAAACTTATCCCTTACCTGTCCCCAAGTTTCAGTGTGGTGCCTGCCTTCGATATATGGTATCTGGTACCGACAGCTGGGGTAAGGTACGTTCTTCTACATCTTTTTCTTGTCCATTTAGTCAAAATAAACGAGTAATTCATATCCTTCATATTTAAGGAAACTTACAGGCTATAGTTTGATCTGTGTTACATTATAAAAAGTTGATATCCAAGATGCCAATGCACTTGAAAGGGAAAACAGGAGGCCATGATGAGGAGGAGGACCAATTGCTTGGCAGGAACGGAGAGCCGCAAGAAGCTCTGACAGTGTCTCCGAAGACTTGTTCAGGGAGGACGGAACTGCGCGCCCCTGGCCTCAGCCTCTCACCTCACTGCTAAAGCTGATATACAAGTAGGGTGGGGTGCATGAGAAAGGACTCGAACACCTGCCTGATTCATGCAGCTGAATATAGCGGAAATAATGACAATTTTCATTTAAATTCTGCTGTCTTCTTTTAGGCTTCAGATATTGCTAGTCGAATGATTTTGAGTGGAGCAAAAAAAGATAAGAATAGGAGAAAAATGTTACCTTGAGCTGGGAAGAAGTGTCCTGGTTTCCATAAATCCTATGAGCAATTCCGCGGTTTTCATTGGATAGTCGCTTCAAAAAATCATAATCTACATCAAATCCTATCCCCAAGCTGAACAAGGAGATGTTGTCTTGGATGTTCTGCTTCACGTTTTTCTGAATTTTTGACAACTTCAGTTCACCTGAAGTTGATGATGACAGAAAGGAAAGGAAGGAGGCAACGTTGTAAAATTTTTGAAAAATCCATGGAGGACAGCTTAGCAAAACTGGTCAAAATTAAAAATGCACTTACCCTTTGACCCAGCGACTCAACCAGGATTTTTTCTCACTGATGCACTCATGCATATTGAAACGCAGTGTGGGCAACGGTACATAGCAACATTACTGAGAATAGCAACATGATGGGAAACCCTCACACGTACACCAATAAGTGAGATTGGTTAAACTACGATCCTTTCACACTGCGAAATACTATGCAGTTATTAAAAAGATCAAGGTGGGGGCTGGCCCCGTGGCCGAGTGGTTAAGTTCGCGCGCTCTGCTGCAGGCGGCCCAGTGTTTCGTTGGTTCGAATCCTGGGCGCGCACATGGCACTGCTCATCAAACCACGCTGAGGCAGCGTCCCACATGCCACAACTAGAAGGACCAACAACGAAGAATATACAACTATGTACCGGGGGGCTTTGGGGAGAAAAAAGGAAAAAAATAAAATCTTTAAAAAAAAAAAAAAAAAAAGATCAAGGTGACTCTTGATGTATTTATATTGACCGATCTCAAAGGCACAATTTTAAAGGGGAAAATCAATGCAAAAATTGGTATATGTAGGATGTATTTGTATATATGCATGCATATATGTGTGTATGTATACATGTGTGTATATAGTCACATATATGTATATGTATGCATATACAGTAGACAGATATGCATAGAATATCTCTGGAAAGACACACAAGGAATTGGCAACCAGCGATCGCCTCCAGTGACAGGAACTGGATGGTTGAGGGACAGGAGTGAGAAGTAGGCTTAATTTTTTTACTATATTTCCTTTTCTTCCTAATGATTTTATTCTAAAGTTGAATTTCCAAAGTAATCTGATCCAAGGTGGAAAAAACACATGGAATCTACAACAAATACATAACCACGGTCGTTCTAGTCTCCCCATTAATAAAACGGTTGCTCTTCGCCTTTCTAAAACTCTGGTTGCCATTGTCACGATCGGCTCACTCGTCTTCCTTCCACTGAGCTGTGTCAGGTGCGGGTGGGCCACAGTGCTTGTCTACACGACAGACTGCCGCAGAATCTAGCATTCACTCTCGCCTACATTTGTCAGGGTAAAGACCCAAATAAGCACATAAAAATAACAGAACATGGAAGAAGCAGAGAGATGTTGAGCCATTTTGTGGATAAGAAAAATGCTTCACATACAGGACGTCTGGAATTTCTCCACAGAAGAGAAACTAGAAGAAGACAAGTCATTCTCCAGTTTCGGTGAGTAACTGAGGGCAACGTGGAGAACAGAGGGAGAGTATGTTCCTGCGGCCTCCAGGGGTACTACTGGAGCCTTGGGATAAATGCTCATCATACACACTCCCACACACCATCCCACCTGCCTCAATGGAGGAAATAAATGCATTTCATTAGTTGGTATCAGCAACCCTCATAGCTTACTATTACAATTCCAATTCACATTTTCCCACGATATGGAGATGAAACGGAGGCATTCAAGAGCATCACTGAAAGATATCTGGGAATTTGTTTCAGCGGGGTGAGTGTTTTAGGGTCAAAAGAAGCCTTCTTAAAGGAGCAGGATTTAAAATAGTTTAGAAACTCAGGCAAATGCAATTAGATTTCCCGTTTCAAGCAAATCACGTTCCCAAGAAACAACGGTAAAAATATTTGTCAGTAGAAAATCGAAGCGATACTTGCCTACTGTGGGATCGCCGTCAGAAACCAAAATTATCAGGGAGACTGAGTTGGGGTCCAACAATCCCAAGTTGTTGGCTTCGTTCAAAATAAAGATGGCCCGCAGGAGCGCTTCGTTGATGTTTGTGCCTGTTCAAGCGATATAATGAGCTGTTCTGTCATGCACTCTTTCATTGCACAGAACAATGACGTCTTGGCTTCAGGTTCATCAGTCAGGTGATTGCTCATGCATAATTTATTCAGTACCCAAATCATTCGATTGCATTTCCAAGTGGCACACATTTTGCTTAGTCTGGTCAAGATCTCCCAGGGGAGTAAAATGTTCACTTTGTGGTAAACTATCCCCTTAGAGCTGAATTAGCCCTTTCAATGCACCAGTCTATCGTTTTGTTAAACACCAAATTAAAGGTACCTAAATCAGCCTTGCTGGTATACTTGGACACTGTTCTGCAGGCGGGGACATTTTATGCTGTGCGAGTTAACAAGAAGGCTGGTGTCACTTACTGACGCTTTTCTGAGGAAGGCTGGAATGGTTAAAAACTAGTGTGGGATGTGTACTTTCACCACAAACTTAGTATTCATCGTTTAACAATAAGCATATTACTTAAGGCAGAACGCTGCAGAGTGGGCAAAGACCACAGTGATAGGGAATAATAGTTCTCCAGTGAATCAAGAATTGAACCCTATGGAAGTTTCTCACTGGGCTTTATGTCAAACTCACGGACCTCCACTGGGCTGGATTTTCTCAATGTACTTTTTGGCATCTGCAACCTGTGTTGTAGTAGCTGAGACTAAATCATTTCTCCAGGTTCGCACGTTGTGGTTGAAGTCAACCACAGAGAACTGGTCTTCAGTTCTTAGGTCATCCAATATGGTCTTCATTGCTTCCACTGTCTATTTTGAAAGAGAATAGAGAAGGGTCTCATTACATAAGCTCTAAGTCTAAGAAGAAAGGGGGAAGACCAAGAATTCATCCTAGTCATCTTTCAAGTAGTGACTCAAGCTGTAATTCTTCCAGAAAACCTCTTAAATCCACCTCAGTCAACACAGATCTATCTTGCACTTGCTCTGAACATGTCTTGTCTGCATTTTGATGCTTAAACTTTTACTGTCTTATTTTGTTATGCACAACCACTTCAGTCTTATTTTAAGTTAATGATCACAAACCTCAGCTGCTCCCTTGGGGGTGCCTGCAAATCAAACATATTTCTCAAGTCCAGCTACTCACCCACTCTCTCTCTTTTTTAAAAGATTTTATTTTTTCCTTTTTCTCCCCAAAGCCCCCTGGTACTTAGTTGTATATTCTTCGTTGTGGGTCCTTCTAGTTGTGGCATGTGGGACGCTGCCTCAGTGTGGCTTGATGAGCAGTGCCATGTCCACGCCCAAGATTCGAACCAACGAAACACTGGGCCGCCTGCAGCAGAGCGCGCGAACTTAACCACTCAGCCACAGGGCCAGCCCCTCACCCACTCTCGTAAACTACTACTTCTCATCCTCAAACCGTCCACGTCCACACCTCCCTCCACGTGTCTCGTCTGATGACCTGGATTCCTACTTCACTGAGAAACTGAAGCAATCAGAAGAAAGTTGCTACAACAGGCACCACCATAAAATCCTGCCTACCAGTATTTCTACTCATATATTTTTCCTTCCTGCCTGATAATATGGAAGAACTAGTAGTATTTCTACCTAATGCAAATCCATCTGCTGGTGAACTAGATTTCATTCTCTCTCATCTACTGAGGGAAGTCACTCTATCAACTGTTCTTTGCCTCTCCTACGTCTTAAATTTTCCTCCTCTCTTGGTACGTTTCCATAAACATAAAAACGGGCTACTTCTCATCCCTTTACAAGTCCCATTTGTATCCATTTCTCAGCTTCCCTTTGCAATAAAATTCCTTGAAAGGATTATCTAAACATACTGTCTCCAAATCTTCTTTTCCTATTCTCTCTGAAATGTAGCCCATTCAGGTTTTCACCATCATCCCTCCACTGAAACTGCCCTTGTCAAGGTCGTTGCTAAATCCAATGGACTATTCCCACTTCTCAGACTCAACCTATGAGCAGCATTTGAACCAACTGGTCAAACCCTCCTAATATGACTTCCTCATTGTCTTCCAGAGCCTCAGACTCTCTTGGTTTTCTCCTCCTCTCATTGGTTGTCTTTTCTTAGTCTTCTTTGCCAGTTCCTCCTTTTCTCTCCCAATTCTAATTTTTGGACTAGCCTAGGGTTCGATCTTGGTTCTCTTCTCTATCTACCCTTACCCCTTGGTGTACTCATCTAGTCGCATTGCTGTAAATGCCTTCTACATACTAGTGTCTCCTAATTGTATATTTCGATGTCTCACCTTTGAACATCAGACTTGTCTAGCCAACAGCCTGCTTGACATGCACCCTTGGATATTTAATAGACATCTCAAACTTCACATGTCCAAAACCGAACCCCCAATATTCCCCACAAAGTCTGATTCTGCCCCTGTCTTTTCCAGCTCACTGATGGCAAATGCCATCCTTCCTTCCCATTGCTCAGGCAGAACGGGTTTGAACATCTTTCAGTCCCCTTTTCTTCCCTGTCACCTCACAGCCTTAGGAGATTCTGTTTACCTTCAAAACAGATTCCAGAATCCAATCACTTCTTGCCACATCCACAACTGCCACCCAGGTTCAAGCCATCACCGTCTCTTGCCTGGATGACGGCAACAGCCTCTTCTCTGGCCTCCCTGCTTCCACCCTCACCTCCTGCCAGTCTATTCGCACCATAGCAACCAGAGACATCCTTTAAAGCATAAGTCAGCTCATACCACTCCTTCTTCCCAAATCCTCCAACAGCTCTCCATTTCTCTCAAAGTAACAGCCAAGGTTCTCATAATGACCTAACAGGCTTTACACGATCTGCCCTTGCCCCTTCCTTCTCAAATCTCATCTCCCGCTGCTTCCCCCACCTCCTGCCACACCGCTCTTCTCTCTGCTCCTTGAACGCGCCTGACACTCTCCCCACTTAGAGCCATTGCGCTGGCTGCTCCTGACGCCTACAGGGATCTTCCCCCAGAAATCTGCACGACTCTCCCCTCACCCTCCTAGGGTTTACTCAAGGTCTTCTCAATGCAAGCACCTGTTTAGAGGACAAACATGTTTAAAATTTCATCCCCCTGCAATTGGCACACCTGATTCTTAATGCACTCCTCTTTTTTTTTCTTAAAAAGGGCGTTTTTCATAACATCACCATTGAAGATACTTTTAAATTTACTTGCTGTGTTTGTTGCTTATTCTCTGTCCCCCCATACCCCAGAAGCTCTGTAAGCTCCGTGAGAGCAGGGATGATTTTTTTAATGCTTTTGGTTGATTTCGTTACCAATGAAGTGCCTGACACAGTGGGTGCTTAATAAATATTTATTAAATAAATGAAGGAAGAAAGGAAGCAGGGAGCAAGCTCTTGTGTTAGAGCAGTGGTTCTCAACTAAGGGCAGTTTTCTCCCCAGGCGACGTTTGGCAACATCCAAAGATGTTTTTGATTGTCATGACTGAGGGGGTGGGTGCTTTTGGCATCTAGTGGGTAGAGACCAGGGATGCTGCTAAGCATCCTACAGTGTACAGAGCGGCCCCTACAACAAAGAATTATCCGATCCAAATGTCAATAGTGCCACTGTTGGAAAAGCTGGTACTGGGGGATAAGCACAGTGGACAGGGGCCATGTATTTTCCTCTTTTGGATCCTCAAACTGTGGTGAACACATGGGTGATAAGAAATGGTTGTTAAATGAATGAATGAATGGTTAGTTGGTTGTTCCAATTGGTTGGATGAATGGATTGATAGATAAAATAAATTTCCTTGTTTGTTACTTAGAATTGCATCTACGCCACTGAAGGCTGATTAATCCATGTTGAACTCCAAACTGGAAGACACGACACAGGATGGCTACGCTCAAGGAATTGCAATATAATCAGAAAAGATATGCATCTAATGATTTCAAGTTACTTGTGAACAATGGGAAGATAGTCATGTAAAACATTATGCAGAAGAACCAAAAGACTATGAAGCAGAAGAAGGATCCGAGTGAGAAGAGGTTATACTGAGATGAAATTTTTCAAAAAGGTGAGTTTTGAAATGAATTTCTGTTGTTTATAAGCCATTTAGGGTGTGGTACTTTGTCACAGCAGCCCAAGCTGACTGAGACAAGCCCTAAGGGGTAAGCGGGCATTGAATGATTGCACTGTTGGGAGGGGACCAACGAAGGTAGGGAGTCCCACATACTGCTGCCACCAAGGGGGGGACTTACTTGTTTCATTTTTATTCCCCACATTGAGCCACTAACATCGATGACAAAGAGGATGTTTTTGGGAATTGGGTCCATGTTGTCAGGAGCAAAAAAGTGGACGAAATATCCATTAAAAACCTGAAAAACAGAACATATTTGTGAGCCCAACTGTTTCCGAGGTTTAGAATGTAGGAAGTTAGGGAGCCTGGGGACTAAGGGAGGAGAGATGCATCGGGTTTGCAGGAGGCATGGTGGTCGGAAGGGAGGGAACAGAGGCTTGCCATCCATCCATCTCTCCCTTCTCCTTCCTGCTCTCCCTCCTTCCCTTCCTGGGAAGGTCCGAGCCTTCCTGGCAGCTTCATTCCCCAGGGTACTTCAGTTCACTCCAGTCTCTGTTCCGGGCACCCTGCTAACCCACAGTTAATCAGCTAGAGCCCTGCCCTGGTGAGGCTCACAGGCCAGTGGAGGATCCAGACAAGCGAAGAGGCACTTTGCAGCCCAGGGTTGGTAAGTGCTGTGATCGGGAATATGGAGGGCTCTGAGAACACGCATTGGAGGTGCCTCTAACCCAGACAAGAGGGACTTTCCCAAGGAAATGGCATCTACGCTGGACTTTAGCATGAGTTTGGCGTCAGCCTGCCAGCGTGAGAGTGGGGCTGGGTTGGGGGGTGGTAGGAGTGGGGAGGAGAGTTCCAGAGAGTGCAGCCCTAGTGTGAGAGACATTGGCACCCTTGGGGCTCTCCAAGTGGTTCATCCCAGTGGGGCATAGCATACAAGAATTCAAGGAATTAGGGTGGAGAATCAGCAGGGTACATCATGAAGGACCTAAGGTGCTCTCTAGGGAGTTCGGACTGTTCTTGAAGTGAACGGGAGGCCCCTCCACCTGGGATCCTGGCCACTCTCTTGGTCTTCCCCTGCGGCTCTGATGATTGGCTCCCCTCATTCTCTCTCAGCTGCCCTTTGGCTGCCTCCACCAGGACAGCCTCGTGTCCAGCTGTAGGGCGTATAGCTGTGGACACTTGCCTACCTCCCTGTCCCTGGAGAGAAGTACAGGCTTTTGGATACCCTCTAAGATTTCTTACCTTAGCACAAAGGAAATACAGACGTGCATCTAAGACATGACAAAGGGGGAAGGAGAAAATTTCAAGAAATTTCACAGTGAACGTGGGCCCTGGAATCTGCCACTAGCCCTAGCTCTTTCTCTAGGCTTTGGTCTTTCCTTCCTCCCAGCCCCATAACTTCTGTGCCTTCTTTGATAGTCTAATTGCAAAGGACCTTGGAAGATTATCCAAAACCCCCATTTTGTGATTTTTCTCTTGTTCTTTATATGAGGCCTAGAAGTACCTTTCTGGGTCGTGACACCCAAGGACCCTTTATTCAGTTTTCTTGACATGAAAAGATAATCCTTAATGACACTTAGGGAGACATGGTTTTGGTCCCTTCTCTGCAGCCTTGACACTTGTCTTGGCAGCTAGGAACCACCCAGAAGCCAGGGAGTTTGTCCAATGAGAACCAGTTCTTTGACCTCAGCACGGCCGTTCTCCCAGACTGTTTGCACGCACCTCAAGTTCCCCGGCTTTCTCTTCTCTGTTCACGTCATACAGCACCACCAGCTCTCCATCTACCGCAGTCTCCAAGCAGTTGGAACATTTTCTTTGCTGTGCTACCGTGGGCTTGAAGGAGACATGTGCCTGGAAAGAATAGTGATGTCAGAGCCTGGTCTCTGCCACCATCCCTCTCCAGGGGTGTGGTTGACAGCTGCATCTTCTCGTGCACACGGGTAAAGAGGTATTGCCATTCTGCACCCAGGCAGCATCATGGTCCTATTACTGATGGAAGGGACAGTGCCAATGCATGTGAGGGAGCATCTGCCAGCCTATGGTGCTGTTGGCCAGGTTTTGGGTCTTCTTAAGAGGTTCAAAGAATTCTTCCCCTCCACGCTGGAAGAAATGTCTCCCAGCTCTAGAAGGAGTTTGTGAAAGATTCTTAGAGGAGCTTGACCCTTCTCTAGTTGGTTGTTATTAGCCATTAAGGCAGAGAGAGTTAAGCTGAATATCTCTTGCTGTGATTAACGAAAATCCACCATGCATTATGTGAAATCTGTCTTTTAGCTGGCCAAGGAGATGACTTGGGGGGAAATGAGGCTCCAAAAGGGACAGTCGCTAGTCAAAATGCAATGCAACATTTGGAGGTTTTAGTTTGTGTATCCTGTGGAAGACCCCAGAGTTTGCTCAGGGACCACTGCTCTTTCCTATAGTTTCCTCGGCTCAACATCTGACAGCTTCTCTGCTCCCCAGAGCACGGGAAGAGGCCCGAACCCAGGAGCTAGCGGCCACTTAGAGTCTTTGCAACATGCAATACTTATGGTACCTTCTGGGGTCCTTTAGATATGACTGGAACACCGTCAAAATGGCCATCAAATGTGTCAGGAACATGAACAAATCTCAGTCCCTGAGGTTCAATAATCCACACGTCTACCTGGAGATGGGAAAGAAAATTACTCAAAATTACAGTGATGGATGGTAATCAGTCTTTGGGTGGTAAACATGATGTAGTCTATACAGAAATAGAAATATAACGATGTACACCTGAAATTTACATAATGTTATAAACCAATGTTACCCCAATGAAAAAAGGAAGTACAACAAACCAACAAAAACATGAAGAAAGAGATACTAATAAAAAAAGAAAAGAAAATTACTCAAAGTATGAAAATACCTTCCAAGGCTTTTTGAGCAAGAAGTACAATTTCTAAGTCCTTTGCTGTTTTTCTCATCCTCAAGTTTTCCTGAAGATGACCCAGTATGGTTCCATGAATCACTTCTGCCCATTCTTTAAATTCTCTGGGACATGGTTCATCTCGAAATGGCCCCTCAGTACTTCCCTTCTATCACTTCCTTCCTCTGAGATTTAATTCCCCTCCCCTCTCCTATCCTATTCTATTCTTTTTATTTAGAGGAGCATTCATGTTGTGAGGAAAAAGAAAAAGAAGAAAAGCCATTGTTCAATGAGTCTGTATTTACTCTGTAGATCTGTCAGTAATAGACCATTTCCTCCACATCCTGGAACTTCTTTTTTTTTCTGTCTTTTTGTTTTAGACAGAGCTAAAGAGGAGGCAATCCCTTTGGGCGATCCTTGGTCGAACCATAGTCATAGCTGCCATTTCTCCCTATAGACTCTAAGCGCTGCGCCAAGCACTGGACTTGTATGAACTCACTAAACTCTCACTGATACTGTTATTATTATCTGTGATTGTTCTTGTTTGTAATCTCTCATTTTACAGAGGAAGAAACAGAGATTCAGAGTGACTCAGCTAGTACGTGGCCAAGCCGTGCTTCAAACCCAGAGCCTGAGCTCTTAATGCTTCGTATGCTGCTGCTTGACTTTCAACAGCTTCTGCTCTATCTTTTCAGTTGACATTACCACACTATTCTTTAGCCCCATGCCACAATATTCTATTTGTTTTTCTTTAGATTGCCCCCCACCTTTTGTACACACCCACTTAAAGTTGAGGTCATCAGATAGAACCGTGTGCATACACTGGTTTCCTTACTGCCTCTTCCTCATCTAGAGTCATTTTCGACAGTGATGAGCTATCTCCCCTTTGGAAGTTCCTGGCTTTGAAGTCGTGCCAACCTTTTTTTCTAATTTTTAAAAAAATTCTGCTTTCCTAAAGTCATGGACGCTTGTCTAAGCAGAGTCAACGTTTTCCTTCTTGGTTAGTACAAATTCCAGTATAAGAGGTAAACTTTATTTGCCTCCAAGATTCCCATTAACTCCAAATGATCAAATGATTCTCCAAGTTGGTAAGAATTAAATATACACAGAATCAGGAGGACCAAATGTCCCAGGAGAGTCGGACCTAGCCATTGTGGGTAGACAACTGAGAGGCTCTTAGAGGAAAGGGAAAAAACCTGGAGGCTCTGCTTTCATTCTTCCACGAGATTCTATCTGTAAATGAATTTAGAGTACTCAAGATGAAGTCTAGTCTCTCCATAGAGGATGAAAATGGAAGGAGGACGTTTTCCCTAGGGCCACAAAAGCTCTTAGCAGTCCTGTGTTCAATTTGATACTGATGTGGCCTTAGAATCTAGTGGACCTGCTGGGACACTGTGCATCTGGAGGCCTATTCTTGAGGCCCAGCGCTTGGTCCCACTGAGAAGTTGGGACCAACCCACAGTGGCCCCGAGTCACTCCCCATATTTCCTAGTCTTTCTGTAAGGATCACAGAGTTGGAACGAAAAGTTTTCCCAAAATTCGATACATCAAAGAGGGTTTAAACAGAGATCTGTTCCCCTTGATTCCTTGAGGGAAATGCATTTCCAACTTGGCGGCCTTTCTGACAGTGATTAGAAACCGTTTCTAAAAATAAAGACAGGAGAAGTTCTATAATTTTATGTTTTCTCCTTAATTTATTTTTGGATGAGATCAAGTCTCTTTGGAAATGGATAAATTTCATAGACTATTAGATCAGACAGTACCTTAAAAATCATCTAGTCCAACCTCTTTTTTCACAGATGAGAAAGTTAAGGCTGGGGAGCAGAACTGCCCAGATCCCACAGCTAGTCAGTGCCCATTCTGGACCAGAACTCAGGGAACTTGCCACTGTGTCTGACGCTCTTTCTGACCTACTAAAACTCCATCCTATTTTGAAAATTAGGAATTCCTAAGAGCGTGAGAAATTTAAGGATGATTACAAATTTCAGAAATATAAGAAAGACTTATAGGCTACCTGATCTGTGTGGTAAGAATCATGACCTTCACGGACACAAACTCAAATTCTAGGATGTATAGTCCACAGTGTGGTTGCAGATGCAGTCAGACCTAGGCTCAAACCTTAATTATGTCCTTGCTCTGTGACCTTAGGCAAGTTATTTATACATATCTGTAAGTCAGAGATAACGGTGTCTACCTCATAATTTGTGGTGAGGGTTCAACGACATATACTATGTATAAACACCTTGCCCAAAATATTATAGCAGACAAATACTTTCATATCTTTAACTCAGTTGCTGTTAATATTATTCTTATCAACAGCCTCAACAATTGCATCATTATAAGCGAGATGCTGATCACCTCTAACTGCTGCCTCATGCTATTTACCAGGGGATTCACAGCATTGAGCAAGAGAGTGCGGGTGACTGACACACAGTCCTCATCACTCCAGGAAAAATCCCCAGGGTCACGGATTGTGCTGTGCAGGGCGGCTGGCCAGGACTGCAAGAGGGGGCGGACATCCAGCCCTTCACCCACTTGCCAAGTCACGTGCCCTGACACGGGGCTGCATTTGCCTGGAGGAAGGGCATCTTTTTCTAATTCATACACAGGCATCGTATGTGCCAGGAGGGACTCTGAGAAGAGCTCAACGTCATAAACCCTGAGAGCAAATTAATGCCATAGTGAACATGAAGAAGAAAGTGTTTTTTATTGATCAGATGCGCAAGTTTTGAAATTGGAATAAAAATTTCACTACGATCGATTCATCTCCAGAGTCGTCTTTGTCTACGGGCAATTCCCCACCTGTCGGCTTTCCCTTCCTCCCTGTCAAATGACGAGGCAGGTGGGACTGTACCCTCCCCTGGGTTTCTTCTGGCTCTACTCTGCCTCTTACACAAAATGCTCACGTGATGTCATGGAGGTTCCAGCCAAGAAGAGTGTCTCGTTTCTTAAGGCAAGCGGTGACGATTACAGCAAAGGTGAGTTCAAATGGGCAGGGGAATGGGGTGGCAGAGGAAGACAGTGAACATTCATTGAGTTCCTAGCACCTGCCACCTATTTCCATAAGTTCTACGGAAAATATATACAGTACCCTTTTCACAGATGAAAAGATAGACTCTTGGGGTAACTTGTTCCATGTCAGAAGGCTAGTGTCATGGGTTGAATGGTGGCCCCCTAAAAGATATGTCCACATCAAGCCCCTGGAACCTGGGAATGTGACCTTATTTGGACAGAGGGTCTTTGCGGATCTGTTAAGGATCTTGAGACAAGATCATCCTGTACTACCCAGTGGGCCTGAAATCGAACGACAAGTGTTCTTACAAGAGAAAAGCAGAGGGCGACTTGAGACACACAGAGGAGGAGGCGATGTGAACACAGAGGGAGAGATTGGAGTGATGTGGCCATGACGCCACAAGTGAAGGAACGCCAGCAGCCGCCAGACCCCAGAAGAAGCAAGGAACAGACTTCCCCCTGGAGTCCCTAGGAGCGGCCCTGCCGGCACCTTGATTTCAGATCTCTGTCCTCCAGGACTGTGAGAGGACACATTTCTGTTGGTGTAACCCACCCAGTTGGTGGTCGTTTATTCCAGCTGCCCTAGCAAAGGAATGCAGAGCTGGCATTGAAATCTGTAAGGAAGCGGCCTGGTGGACTCCAAACCCATCATCTTTTCAGGACACCACGTGGTCTGGCAGAGCTGACACAAAGAGTGGTGAGACAGAAAGTATCAATCGGGGATAGGAACCATAGAGGATGGCGTCGGTGCACAGCCCGCCCATCCATGCTCACCTCCAGGTGTTTGGCCAGCCGTCCAGGCTGCAGATGAAGCCTGTGTTCATAGGATCCCAGCTTCCTCCACTTCACTTCCTGGTAATGAAGTTCGAACTGCACCTTTGCTCCAGGGAGGATGTTGACTTCGGTTTTGAAGTCCTCCATATCAAGAGCCCTGCTCCTAAAGAGGCGACCCCCGACACAAGTCATCACATGCACGATCGAGCACGAGACCAGCATCTAGGCAGAGGGTGTCCAGACTTTCCTGAGCAATCTAACCTGCTCAGTTGTTCATGAAAATGAGCAGTAGGTACAATAGAGAAAATTGCAAATTCCGGATCAATTTAATTCCGCCTACAGTTTCAGTGTTCTCTCCTACCTGATCTTTTTCTTCCAGAGCTTCTTACAGATTTGAGTGTCATCTGCAAAGAGCTACCAGTTATTGATCCCTAGTACGTACCAGGAAAGTGACACATGATCCCTAATACAGCAGCTCTGCAAGGTGGGTATCATTACCCTCATTTATCGAATGGTAACAAAGGAGGCTCATAAAGGATAAGCAACCTGCTCAGGACCACGCGACCAGTCAGTTGTAGGGCTGGGACTCAAACCCAGGTTTAGATGATTCCAGAGACAGCACACATTTCCTCGGCTGCATTTCAAACTCATTCTAGTGATTCTTTTTATTTTTGAAAGTCTTCAGAAAGAATAAATCTATATTTCATCAAATTGAATAACTATTTCCAGCCAAAGTCCTTATTTAGTCATGTGTATATCAAGTCCAATGTGCTCATTGATCTTGAGGTGTTTATGGTGTTAAGGAGAAAGCAGCAAGATCATCAAAGGAAGGTGATTTGAGCATCAGGATAAATAACGAATGATTTTTAAAAAATTAAATAACCGAATAAGCAAGGTGAGACTGTGCGTAATCAGCCCATTCGGGATCAGGGAGGTACCGTAGAGGGGTCAGCTTGGGATGCTGGGTAGCTGAAGGAAAAGATGAGCAAGCCCTGGTATAAGGCTTAGAAGTAGAGCAAGCAGTGAGAGGCCATATTTATCTGCGGAGCGGACCAGAACGTGAGCCCTGTGTTCTCTGTTGAGCCCTGTTCACAGTACCTAGGAGAGTTTCAGTTACAAATAAATATTTGTGGAATGAGCAAAGGAAGAAAGGACTGGATAAGGTGGTCAAAGTGATGGATAAAGATGGCAAAATAGTATGCAAAGATAAGAGAACTAATTAACCTGGATTAACGCTGGAAGTGCTCCCTTTGCTTGGAATTTCTTCTCTCCCTTCTCCACCTGGCTGAATTCTGTTAATCTACTTTGGCTCAGCCCAAACATTAGGTCCTCTGTGATGATTTTCTGGGTCCCCAGACAGAATTGGACACTTGGTACTTGGAACTCCGATAGGTTTTTGCACTCTTTCTACATTAGAGCTTGCCCTTATATGTATTACATATATTATAGTCACCTATATATTCTAGGTTCCTTGTCTGTCTCCTCCACTGGCCTGACAGTGTTTGTGTTGCTGCCGCCTCTGACGGAACTGGGTACCAAGTTGACATTCAATGCATTTTAATTGAATGAAGGAATGCATGAATGAAATGGAAAGAGCTTCAAATGAAGGTGAATTTGGGGACACAGAGGAGGAGAAGGAAATGAAGAAAAAAGGATGGCAGGATCTGGCAGAAGATCAGATGTGCCGTGTGAGGAGTGACGGGTCGAAAATTCCTTAGAGGTTTCTTGCTTGAGAGGCTGCCTTTTTGAGGATGGTTTTGCATTCCCAGTGTCCTATTTAGGATTATAAGGGGGAAAAAAATCAACAGAAGCTAAGCTAAGGAACTGGTGCTGAAAAAAACTCTACCCCATAAAAATAAGGCAGAATAAATCATTAAAACAAATTCCCAGCCCTTCTTTCTGTATGCATGGGAAGTGCTGTAACAAGACCAGCAATATTTCTGGAGTTCCTCTATGCACTCTTAAAGAAAATCAACCTTTAGTTACAGAGCATCCATCCACTCTCAAGGCAAGCTATGTAAGGATAACCTGTGTGAGATCAGCCACACTCATTGGTTGCAGAGAGGCCTTTGGGAAATAGAAATTGGGAACCTGATTCTACCATCTAACTACAAGGTCTGGACCTTTCTGGAGGCTGGTTTGCTGTAGGGGCAATAGGACTGAGCAGAGCAGCAGCGGGACAAGGGAGCAGGTCACTCTCTCTGGACGTTACCTCACCAATCCAGCGGTTTTGCCTTTCGCTCTGGCCTGTGAGTAGAGCGCTCGGCCCACACTCTTCTCCTTAACGGAACTCGTGAATGTTGTGCCATCGACAGTCCTAGAAAATGACAGAAGGCCACCAGTTGGTCTGAAGAGCAATCTTAGCAAAACAAGCAAACCACAAACAAACATGCCACGTAGGTGGATGTAATGAATGGGGGCAATTACCGTATTGCACCTGGAAGAAACGAGAAGAGATCATATTTCATAGACAGGAGTCCCTTTAGCTTTATCTGAGCGTGCAATTAAAGGGCGACAGGTAGGCTCCCATCCTAAAAACTTTCCTTCACGTTCTGTTGCTTGTGTTTAAAATTTTTCCTCGTTTTCAGATTTAACCCTTCAGATTAAGTGCTGTTCTCTTGGGACAGCCCTTTTGAATTAAAATGTGCCTAGGAGAGGTGACGGATGAATCCCTCATTATCTGGCTTACATTTGGTTTATGGAATCCTTCTACAAGTTAAGGATCTTGGCTAGCCTGGGGCCATTATGCTTTCCTGCCAGGGTGGGAAAGAGTGCAGAAAGATGGAGAAAGGTACTGGTGGATCTCTTTGCAGAGTTTGTGTTCCTATAACGTCTCCCTCGGGGGCCTCTGTCTTCTCCTTGCATCTCCATCCACACCTGTTTTACTTCCGATTGGCTGTCCTTTCATCTGTGCCAAGTAATGATTGATTAGAACACTCAAAATACAGAATTTTAAAAATAAAATGGGACTTATGGCATTCAAATGGGCAGTCTCTCTCTCCCCAAGGAGGTATTGAGAAAGGTGTGGAGCAGTTTTTGGCTGTCCAGATGACTGAGAAGCACTACTGGTCTTATGGGAGGGCATCAAGACATTCTGCAATGTGAGGGACAGCTCCACTAAAGAATTGTCCTGGGGCCGGCCCTGTGGCCGAGTGGTTAAGTTCGTGCGCTCCACTTCGGCGGCCCAGGGTTTAGCCGGTTGGAATCCTGGGTACAGACATGGCACCACTCATCAAGCCATGCTGAGGCGGTGTCCCACACAGCACAACCAGAGGCACTCACAACTAGAATATACCACTGTAAACTGGGGGACTTTGGGAAGAAGAAGAAGAAAAAAAAGAAGATTGGCAACATATGTTAGCCCAGGTGCCAATCTTTAAAAAAATAAAAAGAACTGTCCGGTCCCAAATGCCAATAACGTGTTTGTTGAGGCACACTTCTAGGTTCACCTCTTTAGATGAGAGAGGGCCAAGGAGACAGTGACTCGTTCAAGGTCACACAGCTTATCAGAGACACAGCTAGCCCTGGACCCGATCTATCCAGGTCAGCACTTTTTCCATCAAGTCATACTAAGGTTCATGACAAAAAGTCTTTATGACAAAAGGAAATCATCTCTAAAGGTAGAATGTTTGTAACCTTGATAAAAAAGGCAGAAGAAATATTTTGACTGGATGTGGAGGTCTGTATAACTCATGTTAAATTGTGGCGATACAAGCAGCTGTCTTCTCTGGTCTGGTAAGTTCAGCCCCGAGTGGAGGGAGACCAAAATAAATGTCTATTTCGCAATTCTGACTTTTGTCATCTCAAATCTTCTATGGAATGAGATGGAGAAGAAAGAAAAAAATGAAGGAAAACAGAAAGAAGATGCACCTAGAATAACTCCTGGTTACGTGGTTTAAAAATAAAAATTAAAATCGTTTTAAATATAATTTTTCAGACACAGTGTTACATAATACCACTACATAAAAGCTTTTCCTTCTACATTTGCTTTTTAGAACTAAAAAAATTTTTTTAAAGAAATTTCTAACCCAATTCAAAAGATACCAATTCAAAGTCACATAATGCCCTTTTTTCCACCTACTTTGTTTTGTTTAGAAAATATAATTAACTGACTCTGCATTTCCTGGAAGCTGAAGTGCATGATAATTGAGCCCTTTGTTTCCTTTGTGCACAATTATCATTGATGACCTTGGTGTAAGAAAGACAAAGACCCGGGTGAAGAGTAACTCAGCCTAAGGTCTTAATAAAAAATAGCCAGACGGTCTTTAGGGCCCTGCGCCCTGTTCTAGGCCACTTGAGGACTTTGACCAAGTGGAGCACTTTCTGGTGACTGTCACCTAAATGGTAAGGGAATGAAAAACCATCCAATCACTTGGAGGAACAGGGAATGTCTAGTCTTGATAAGCGAAGCCATCAGGTGGGACAAGATAACTGGCTTTCACTATTGAAAGGCATTGGGGTGGTTTAAAAATTTTTTTTACTATGGAAATCTTCAAACATACAAAAAATAGAATAATATAAGGAACCTCCATGAACCCATCACTGGGCTACGCCATTCTCAATATTCAGCCAATCTCCCATCTTATTTATATCCCTACTCTGTCCACCTCGATTACTTTGAAGCCAATTTCAGACAGCATGTCATTTCATCCTTGAACATTTTAGTACGTATTTTGTAGAGAATTTAAAAAATATATTTTGTGAGTAGAACCAGAGTCATTAGGTAGAATATGGAACAGATTTTAATTAAGTATAAGAAATAATTCTAGAGGCTGGCTGGCTGGTGTAGTGGTTGGGCTCTTGCTCTCTTCTTTGGCTGTCCGGGATCACGGGTTCAGATCCTGGGTATGGACCTGTACACTGCTCATCAATCCATGCTGCGGCGGCGTTCCACATGCAAGGTAGAGGAAGTCTGGCACAGATTTTAGCTCAGGGACAATCTTCTTCAAGCAAAAAGAGGAGGATTGGCAATGGATGTTGGGTCATGTTAGGGCCAATCTTCCTCACCAAAATAAAAGAAGTAGTTCTAACAGAGCTCTCACCATTGGGTGGATTGCCCTAGGAAGGAACGAGTTTATTATTAAGGAGCTATTCAAGTCAAGCCTGGATAACCCACCTGTCAGTGGTATAGTAGAGGGATTCAAGCCCTGGACAGGTGACTGGATTTAATCAGTGGTGTTGATTTCCTGTAGGCCAGGGGAACTCCATATATTTTTCTCCCCCCAAAGAAAGCATATCAAAATGCAAGTAAGTAAGAGGTTGTTACCACAGAGATAACCTTAAATTTGCTTTAATTTATTAGGAAGGAAAGGCAAAGCCTTCACAAATTCTGATACTTTGAACAGAAACAAATTATTTGGACTCACCCAGTGATGACTCGTGACATCCAGTGGGTCCACAGCTCTGACAGGGGAGCCGTTGACCATCAAGGTCCAATCAAACCCTGAGGGGCAATGAATAGAGTGTATCCAATTTCCAGTTCTCTATAGGAGTTACTCACATGGAGAAGTTGGAGATGAAGGCTCCTTTGGGAATCTGAACATCAAAGACGACACTCTGAGGCTGTGGAGAGTTGTTCACCACCTTGGTCTGGATGACGGTGTTGGCCGTTCGAGAAGTAATCGTGGATCGGACTTTGTAGCTATGAAGCGTTACTTGATCGACATCTTCCTGTAATTGGCAACAGAGTGTAACAAAACTCAGAGACAAATTACATGGAACTTCGCTCTGTATTTGATGTCAACAGCAGCACATTTTATGATGAATAATTTTAAGAAATTGGTAAGCGTGTAAGTCAGGTGTTATTAGGCATTATGCTAACTTGGAATGCCCCCAGGCAGATCTGTTGTGAGATATCTTGAGGTGCCTTTCAGCTCCGTGAGTCTATTAATAATGATTTTTAAAAATTAGAATGCAAGTAGGAAATGAGATGATGGGAAGCAAGACTGGATTATGAAAGTCCAGGGCGATAGCGGGGAAAGGATATGGGATTGCAGGGCTGGAAGGGGAGACTGGCTGTATCTCCAGAGTGGGGCACAGCCAGGGGTGTGATAGGGTGGAGGACACATATAGCTACCCGCCCCCTTCAATCTTATCTACGACAATGCCATCTTCCCCCAGTCCTCTTCTCCTTTCCCAGATTAAGACGAAATATGAGAATGCTGATGGATGTGAGCAGCAATGAACAGAATGTCATGAAGAGGACACTTTGAGGCAATTATTGGTCCCAGATTCTGGGCCTCCTTTGTCAATTCTTCTCTACTGATTTAAGGCAGCTCCAGTCTATTAGGATGCTCAAAAGCAAGGTATTAAAAACACACATCTTTTAGGAGAAGCCTGAGAATTGCAAGCTTCTTCAGGACCATAGCAATTATGTGATCCACCAGATTTTGCTTTTTTCTCCAAAAGGTTTTTTTGTTTGTTTGTTTTTTGGTGAGGAAGATTGGCCCTGAGCTAACATCCATTGCCAATCTTCCTCTTTTTGCTTGAAGAAGATTGGCCCTGAGCTAAGGGCTGTGCCAATCTTCCTCTATTTTGTATACAGAATGCCACCACAGCATGGCTAGACAAGTGGTGTGTAGGTCCGTGCTTGGGATCCGAACCTGCAAACTCCAGGCTGCCAAAGTGGAACAGGTGAACATAACCACTACACTACCAGGCCAGCCCTCTCCAAAAGCTTTTGCTTATTTCAACATGAGGTGTCATCCTGCAAGCTTTGTCACGCAAGATTGAACCTTCAACTGTTAACATCCAGCTCACCTCAAGCTAAGATAAAATCCAGGTCAAGTTATTCATCCTTCCTAGCACTTAAATGTGTGTTTCTCGAAGCAGCTGTCAGTTCAGAGCAGGAAGCCGACATCAACCACTTCCTTTTGATCTTTTCTTGCCACAGGAAGGACTATAAACATCTCAGGGAATCGGGCTGTTTCATGTTCAAGAGTTCCTTTCGCACCCTCACCAAAGCTGTTTGGTATCATATTTTAAATCAAAATTCTTACTTTGGAATAAATACATGTGCTTGGATGAAACCTATGCTGTTGGCAAAACTTGAGAAAATCAAGAGAAAGGACGTTTTCAGCTCTTGGTGACATCTCTCTTTGCCGCATATACACTGTACTTCATGCTGAATTTTAGACACAATTCCAAACAGAATTGGGCAAGGGGGTATTTCGAAAGTCAGGGAACTGCTCTCCGTGATGGAGACAAAGGAGGCAACCGTATTGATTTCTAGAGAATAGGTAACAGAAAAATCATTCAGGCATCAATTTTTAACAAAATCAAAGTAAACTTACCAATCTTTCTCCAGATTCTCCAGAAACACTTCTCTGTGAAAGGAAGTTACATAATCAATCTTCAAAAAAGTGTTACTAATTACCCAGAGGGCAGAAAATGCTTTCTCTCAGTCTGAAAATTTTTTCTTCAATACTGAGCTGGGATTCATTCATTGGAGTGGAGACTTCAATATCAAATATTCTTGAATACTATTTTCCCACTGTGGTGTTTCCCTGAACACACTCCTCAGCCACTTTTTGGTTATGTGCACACCGTTCTTTGATGTAATGCTAAAACAAATGTTTTTAAATAACCATAGTCCTGCTGAGGAGCATATATCACCTCTCTCCTGTCTGTCTGATTTATTTTTTATTCAGTTGAATGGTTATTTGGGTGCTTCATTTTTCCATGGGGCTCTGAAGGGGCCATTCCCACTGTTTGTGATGCTGTGCCTTCCAGGTCCTCTGCGTCCCCTACCCCCATATGGCTAATTCCTGCTCATCCTTCAGATCTGGGCTAGGGCAGAATTTCCTCAGTGAAGCTCTCAGAATTCCCCACCTCCCAGACTCGGTCAGCCGCCTTTACTAGGTGTTTTCACAGCAGCACAGTCCTGCCTTCAAAGCAAGACAGTGGGAATGCACGTCTGTCTCTCCCATTAGACTAAGCTACATGGGAGGAGGGATGTCAATGCATTTCCTCCTTGGTGTAGACCCGGAGCCAGGCTCGGTGATGGGCGTGTAGAAAATTCTGTATTCTAACCGCTATGTGAGGGAATTATCCACATGAAGGACTGTCCTGTGGGCGTGGGAAGCTGAATGGCTTTAGAGTAATGGGTGAACATTTAACGTCTGGTGTGTTTTAAAATGGTGAGTCAGGTGCTGGATTTAAGCTTAGCTTGCCTGAGGCTTTAGGGAGTGTTATATGACATAGTGAGGTCCATGGTTACCTTCTTCTAGACATTTTTTTTTTTTTAAAGATCGGCCCTTAGCTAACATCCATTGCTAATTTTCTTTTTTCTTCTTCTTCTCCCCAAAGCCCCCCAGTTCATAGTTATATCTTCTAGTTGTAGGTCCTTCTGGTTCTGCTATGTGGGACGCCACCTCAGCATGGCTTGATGAATGGTGCTAGGTCAGCACCCAGGATCCAAACCAGAGAAGCCCTGGGCCACCAAAGTGGAGTGTGTGAACTTAACCACTCGGCCATGGGGCCAGGCCTGTTCTAGACTTTTTGAGTGTAATTCTCAATGACTTATTCTCTCTTGTGGCTATATGAAGACGCTGACATGAGGACTTGCCTACTGGATTTTAATATTATTGGTCTATAAGAAATCTAGACTTTCAGAAAGTAAAAAATTCATACCTAGACAAAATGAGTCATTGGTCAGCTTAGCGTTGCTTCCACAAATACCCCCCTTCTCAGCGTGTAGAGTCGGGAGAACTCATCCCCATGAGTTAGAGGATTTTTGTCTCTGTTGCTGCTGGTGGCCTCCAGCATGGCCTGTTTCCCTGTGCCCTTTGAGCCACTCCCCAAGACAGCAGTGACTGGAGGAAGGAGAATGTGTGGCTGCAATGGAAGGCGTCTGCCTCCACTTTGTAGAGCTGACCTCCTTAGAGGAAATTCTTCCTTATAAGGCAGTAATATCTTGTAATCTTCAAATTTGAAGAAAACACATAGCCATGAGTCCTTTAAGGGACTGAAGTGACCATTATGGTTTAGAGGCCAACAGACAGCCATATGGTGGGCTCACGGTATTTCACCTTGATAGTGCGTCCACCTAGGGGTAAAACCATTGGACCCTACTCTGCTAAAAAACAAGCTCCTGAGAAAATCTAGCAAAAACCATCCTAACTGTTTTCTTATTTCCTCAATCATGATCTCTTTCACTTATTTTCCCTTTTGGAAGTCAGGTTTACTGTACCTGATACCTCCTGTTCTCTGGCACAAATTGAAATTTTCTTGGGGTCAGTTCCACAAGATCTCCATACTCTGCAAACTTAAAAAAGAATTTAGGATGTTTATTTCTACCAACAACAACAAAAAAGTCTAGAGCAAAAAGAGGCAGGTGGGGATAGGCATAAGGGAATTCACTATATTCTTTTATCTTATTCCCATACCTCTGGGAAATCTCATTTTTTTATGCAATGATTTCTTTATTTATGTTTGGTAGGCATGTCTCAGAGGTGAGTAAATGGAAGTTGATATCTTCAAATTTGTTGGATACAGAAATTCATTTTTGAGTTTACCAGAAGATGATGGAACATGCAGGTGGTGGTCACAGTAACTCAGTAATCAGGAGGTGCCTGGGGGAAGTATTGGGCTCCAGCAGTGTCTGACTGGGTCAACATGACCCATTATGCATTGAGTTAAATATGTCCGTATGAAAGCCATATCAGTAAGAAGTGACTGGAAAAGCACAGACACATTTGGATGTCTTGGCTTCAATTCTCTACTCTGCCAATGAGATTTCCAACTCACTCTGGTGGTTTTTAAAGTGTTGGAAAATATGATAGTTTCTCAGCAGACAGAGTCATTTTCTTCCTTGCAAATATGCCGTCCTGTTCTTTGGCATCTTGGTAGGTAAGCCACTCTGCAAATATTACAAAATGCTGTACCTCTCAGCATATTCCCCTAACACACATGGCCTTGCTGACATCAAAATAGCTCTTGTATGACCTTCAAAATGACTCAGATCAAGACTTTCCGTATGTCGGGGATGGCCAAGTGTCCAAAGTGGAGAGCATGAGTTTCCTGGAAATAATTCTTGCATCTGCCAGCCCACTTGCCATCTTCCCCTTTAACAGGAATATTTAAAGTGTCCTTAATACAGAAATCTTTGTTTACTTAGGTGTGAAAAACAATGGTGCTTTGATAATGACTTTTCTTATACTCAGTACAAGAATGATAATGGCATGTCATTATCATCAGCATCGTAGCTAATAATTATTAAGAGCATCCTGGTGCTTGCATTGTGCTGGGTAGTTTGTATATGCCATTTAAATCTCATACCACTCTTTGGGTCACATCAACTATTATACTGTTTTTAGATAAGAAGTGGGCAACTATTCTCCATAAATGCTACATGATGTGGCCAGCCCATTGAACACGTAAAACCCGCTAATGTTTTAAAAGGTCCGTACACATTCCAGTAATTGTAACAGTGAAGACTTCTACTCAAATGAATTTTAGCATAAGTTTTCCTTCCACACTGAATACAGTCCTTGAATAGCAATAACAACAGGCTGTTTACTGAGAACATATATAGCCAACAACAAGGAGTCTTCTGGAAGTACTTACTTCTGGAAGATCATTGGTGGGGATTTCAAAGCCTAGTGCTTCAGACACAAAGAACAAGATGAGAAAGCATGTGAGTCGTTTCATTTCGCCGGGCAGCTCTGCCAAGCTCTCCAGTGCAGGCTCTGAGGAGAATTCCACCCCTCACCAAACCACGTTCAAGGGAACAGCAGAAGAGCACAGTGCGTTTTTAAAAAAGAAGAAAAAAGAAGAAGAAAGCTCTCAGACTTTGTTCAAAAACGGGCCAAATATTTGTTCTGGAGTTCAAACTTGAGCTGTGGGGGTGGATGAGACGCCCAGAGGTTATTCAAACAGCACAGCCAGACGCAGTCCCTAGGCTGTGAGAACAAGCCAGGGTCGGATGGATGAGCTTTTATTTATTTATTTTTTGCTTTTGCTAATTTCTGTTCATCTTAAAATCAGAGAGACCTAAGATAAGTGTCATCCTGTTTGAAGGATCAGGTGAGAAGCTATCCTGAGAAACAGAGTCAGAGAGAAAATAGCTCAATGAAAAGTTTCTGGAAACAAAATCCTCTGATTTAAATGAAAGCAGGAGAAATTTGGCAGAAGCGGGAGCAGAAACACAACAGTTTTCTGAGGGAAGCATCCGTGGTTAGTGTTTCTCCCTCTCTCTTTGATAGCTGAGTACCTATTACATAGAAGAACTGGGCACCGTCTTCGGTGGGGATGCTTCACGAATGTCCTTGATTAAGAGAACTGTGTCTGTTCCTGCTGCCCCTGTCAGCCTGGCTCAGGTCAATGGAAAACCAGTTCCCCCCAGCCCCAGAATCAGGGAAAGCCCAGCCTGGAGGCGGAGTGCGTTATCCCTGCCTGCTCCTGATCCAGATAAAATAATAATGCTAACTAAGATTTATGGAGCCCTTCGTGGTGTCAGGCACTTTTATTGGCATTATCTTGAACTCTCATTTTTTTAATCCATAAAAGAGCCATGCGAGGTGTGTGCTGTATTTATCCTCATTTCCAATTGAGGAAAATAAGGTTACATAACTCAGTCCACATCTCATAGTTCGTAAGTGGAGCCTGGATCAAGGTCGGCCTGACCACAAAGCCTTTGATCTTCATGGCTACGCCCGGGAGAGATGACTGGCTGTCTGTCCATCACTGGGATCCCATGTTTCAGGTATGAATTTAGACTAGAATTTACCTGTGATCTCCAAGCTGGTGGGCAAGTCTACTTGACCAGCCTTTCTCTTGAGCCTCTATTCCACGCATCTGCTTGAACAAGGGCCATGCTGTGGACCCCAATTTGGTCAGCAGGGCACCTGAGCTTCCATGGGATTTCTGGAAGTTTCCTTCCCCAGAATGGAACCCATGGCTTCCTGTCCAATGTTCCCTGATCTAGCACCTGGTCGTAGACCTGCCGCTGGGGACTGCTATTCCCTAAAAGTCCGCCCACACAGGGTAACTTGCCCCGCATGAAAACAGGAAGTCTGCCATGGCCTCTGAGACGTGACGAGGCAGGACTGTTCCACCGGATCCCATCCTGACTGGACTCGGCAGGTTCCCTGCACCTCGGAGTCACTGTGAGGAGTAACTGAACACAGGACAAATGGTCAGTTGTCTGAGAAGCCTTCTGATTTTGTTTAAAGGGAAATGGTTTCAAGTTTATTTCAAAAACAATGCAAGTGGAAAGAGAATGTCAAAAACAAGGCCCAAAAAAGATAAACTTATGAGTTGAAATATGCAAGCTGGTATTTTAAAAACTACAACTTTATTTATTATATCCAAGCACATACCAAAAATCATTTGAAGTGTTGGTTCAAATATAATATAAAATGCAAATAGATTAAATTTATCTGCAAGATTATGAAGGGTTACTGATGATTTTTTAAAAGGTCAATGATATGCCGTCTATAAGAATTATACTTTGTCTCCATGAGACAAAAACAGACTAAAAGTTGAGATTGCATTAAAATCTATTCTATTTATTCCAAACACTTGAGAGGTTACAAAGAGGATATCAGGTTAAAATAGATGTCATAGCAAATAGTAATAAAAGGAAAGTCAGAAGAGAGAATTAAATCTAAAATTAGAAGTCCACTATTTGAAGAAAGAAGATAATAAAATAGATTTTTAAATTAGAAGAAAGTGATAGATATATCCAATTAATAAAAACAGAATATGCAATAATAAATTAAAAATGAAAATGAGGTAGATAATGATTAACATAAAAAATGTTTTTATAAGTAGAGACATTGACCAGTATGTCAAAATTATGACATTTTATATGAAATGCAAGCTAGTTTAAATGAGCCGTAATTTAGAGGTAAACCGACCAAAACAGAGAAAGAAATAGAAAAAGTGACATAAAAAAGACAATTGAGCCTGACCATTTTTTTCAAACTTTGCCTAGACCTGTACAATAAACAGAAAGTGACAACGTGGTTTTTAATTCATTTAATGAGGCAGATATTGTTTTCACCATCAAATCTGAAAAATACAACACTAAAAAAAAATTAAGATCAATTTACCTTATTAAAAATAATAAATATGATCCTGGACAACAATTTGATACCATGAAAGAATAATCCACTATGGTTGAAAGTGGATTAGCCTAGGAAATCGAGGCCGGTATCACACAGAAAATTTATCAAATTAAAACTTCCGCGAGAAAAATACTAAAATTATTTCACTATCTCGATAGCTATTGAGGAGCCATTCAATAAATTGCAAAATCTGATTCAGATTAAAGTGCTTAAAATATTAGTTTTAGGAGACAATTTTTTACCTTGATGGGAGATATATGTGTGTGTGTGTGTGCACGTGTATAAATATACATAAAACCAAGAGTCAAGTTCGAAAAAATTAAGAAACACTATGCAGAAAAGTTACTTCTCTTAAAGAGAAACCAAAAGATGAGTTTTTGTTGAGGACATGAGTCCCTACCGAGAAAATCTAGAGAGGATCTTAAAAAATTACTACAGGTAGTAAATTTGTTTAGTCAACAGCAAGATGCAAGGTGAACCCACAAAATCAGTTACATTTCTCTTTACTAGTGGTTACACAGGAAGTAGCAAGAAAAAAGTACATTTTTAAGGACCAATCGTCTCAAAAACACAAAGGAATTTAAATTAAGACAGAGATTTATAACAAGAAACATCTTAAACCCTGGTAAAATAAAGGAATACATGAATAGATGGAGCACTCTGATATTAGAAACAGTAATAGTTAATACCAATAGCTAAATTAGCTAGTAACTAATTCATTAGTTTACATATATATATTTTATAAAATATTGATGTTAGTGTCCCCATAGAAGAAGAACCCAAAAACTTTAGAGGATGAAAACACAATAAAAGCAAAAACCCCATGGTTTTTCAACAATAAAAATTATGCCTAGTTTTTAGATTTAAAAATATATTGGAAAGCACAAGTAAAAAAATATGGTTTGATCCTTAAAATTATAGACACGAATCAACGGAATAAAATAGAGTCCAGAAATACATTTCATATAGAATATATTACAAACCGAAAGCAACAGAAAACGGGGAATGAATTCAGTCCTAAATAAATGCTACTGGAACAACCAGATAATGACGTGAGAAAGAATTAACTTTAATCCATACCTTATATCACATATAACAAAAGTTCGAGATAGTTTGAAGAATTCCAAATTAAATAGAATAATGAAAACTGGTTAGCCTACCATGTGCCAGATATTCTTTTAGGCACTTAAGAAAGAGGAAAACAAAATGAGGAAAATATACATGATTAGCAAACTGGTTGTTTACTAGTAGTGAGCAAAGCTACAATCTGTTTTTACCCTCATTTTACAGATGAAAGAATGGAGGCTCAGAGAGATTGAATAACTTGCTCAAGGTGGCTGGAGGCAGGATGGGACTTAGGTTGGATACTGTCAAGTCTGCTTTCTCTTCCACATCATCTCATATAAGGCAATTGCCTGGGTCCTACCCAAACTGGGGAAAGAAGATGAGCAGACAGTTTACACATAAGGAAATGCAGACGTTGTCTTACACAGGAAGAAAATGCTCATACAAAAATGAAGCAGCTTTCATTTACTATCAAACATGTATTCCACTAAAAAATAACGAAGACTTTTTAAGAACCATACTGGAGGGTTAGGGAGAAGCAGATAGTCATAAATTGCTTGGTGGCACAGTGAGTTAGTTCAGTGTTTCTGGTGAGTAACATGTAGAAATATAAACCAGGAAGTATAAAATTGTTCTGACACTATTTCTATTCAGGGGAACAAATTCCTAGGAAATAACACACAGGGAAAAATGTATGGAAATGTTTATAGCAGTGAAAGATGGACAACAAGCAAATTGACGAATAACGGAGGAATGGCTAAGCGAGGAGTTAGTTAATGAATTAGTTCATGGACCATGAACGTTGATGGAGACTCTGTCAGGTGTACTGGGTACTGAATACATCATAAAGAATCTCAAGGAGTTCTCACCTTCAAGTGGCTCATTGTCGTGGTGCAGAAGGATGCGTGAATCATGAATAATTCACTGCAACACATGATAAACTTGACAATGGTTGGATATTGCGCCAAGTGGTACCCAGGAAGGTGTGGTCAAGGCCCTTTGAGAAGTGGACGCACATTTCACAGAGAAGGTGGTATTGGCGTTGGGTCTGCAAGAATGGGTGGGATTTGCCCAGCTGACAGTGGGAGAATCCCACTCAGGAAGTGAGATTAGAGTGAGCAGAGGTGGGACGGGGCATTGGGAGAAATGGGTGTGTTTCAGTCTGGCAGGAGATGGAGGGAGAGGCGAAAGGGAGCAGCCCGCAGGGTGGGCGAGGGAGACCCTGACGCATCGTGCCAAGGGAGTCCGAGCTTTGCGCTCCACGTGGTGCGGATCCAACTGAAGGCCTTCAGAAGAGGAGAAGCAGGACAAAATTCACATTTTAACAACGGTCTCTTTGGGTGAAGCTGGAATGACGGAAAAGGCAAGACAAAACACCAGGAACCCCACAGGAAACTGACAGCGCTGCTGTTGAGAGAGCATGAGGTTCTAAACCAGGCGGTGGCAGTGAGGATGGCCTGAGACGATGAACACGTGGGATGTGAACATAAAATGCTACACATATATGTGAAGTCACAAGTATGTACTTTTGACATGTAGAAACGTATGTGCAGATTATTGCTAAGTAACGATAGATGAATGCAGATTAACGAGGGCATACCTTTACAGCTCTAAGAAAAATACACAGGTTGGCAAATAGCCAAGAAATCTTGGGGCCTAAAATGTTCTGTCTAGGTGGACGGTTATGGGCAATGTCTTCTTTCTTCTTTAGGGTATAGTTAAGAGCACCGGGCCTTGGAGTCTGTCTTCCTACGTGGTAATCCTAGTTCCTCCTCTTACTAGTTATGAGACCTTGGGTGGTCTCCTTAATCTCTTTGAGCCTTATTGTGCAATGAGAACAATCTCCCACCGCTATGGACTGAATTGTGCACAACCTCCCCACCCCCACTCCATTCATGTGCTGAAGCCCCAACCCCAGTTTGGAGATAGGGCCTTTAGAGAGGTGAATAAGGGAAATGAATGAGGTCCTGATCCTATAGGAAGCGACACGAGGACCCTCCCCACCCCGCCCCTTCTCTGTCTTTCTTTCTCTTCCTGCACCGTGTGGGGACACAGGGAGAAGGCGGCCTCCTGCAAACCAGGAGGAGAGCCCTCACCAGAAACCAAATGGCCGGCACCTCGATCTGGGACTTCCAGCTTCCAGCACCGTGAGAAATAAATGTCTGTTGTTTCAGCCCCCAGTCAGTGGTACTTTGTCGCAGCAGCAGGAGCTGACTGAGACACTCATCCATTCTTACAGGGGTCTTGCGAGCATTAAATATAACAATGCATGCAAATACTTGGCAGATAGTAAATGCTAGATAGTTATGAATAGTGATAGTTATGAATTACTTTTATCTTAGGGAACATGAGAATAGAGTTTAATACTTATTGAGCCTTTTTTTGTTTTTTTGAGGAAGATTGGCCCTGAGCTAACACCCGTGCCTATCTTCCTCTACTTTCTATGTGGGATGCCTGCCACGGGATGGCTTGACAAATGGTGTGTAGGTCCACACCTCAGGTCCCAACCGGTGGCACTGAATTAGAACGTGTGAACTTAACCCTGTGCCACGGAGCCAGCCCCCGTAGTGAGACATTTCTAACCATAAAGTTACCTCTTCTATTTTTCAGATTTGTGACAGTGCATCCTAATTTAATACCTACCTGCCCACATCTTTGCACACTGTAGATGGTGAGCAGTTTGTTGAATGCTTTAAGTTTTCCTTCCTAGGAACAGCTGCTATCTTCTTTTGTTTTTTGTTTGTTTGTTTGTTTCTTCTGATTCTAAGGTCAATTATTTTAATAGGTTTAATATCCCTTAGATTTTGTACTTTATCATCAAACTCTCCCTGGAAGATCAGCACATAAAGCTGTCCCCATGTTTCAGACAATGCAGTGAGGAAATTTTATATATTAACCAATCCTGGTAGAACGGTCTTTTCCTTGCAACAAACAAGAAACGTAGCCTCTTGGGCGCAGCACTGGAGTAGGCAGCTCCGGCCCCGGGAAGAATTATGCTACAGGGAAGCATGTCTCGTCCTCCAGTCTGTGTACCCTGGGCCACTTCTGGTGGCCTGGAGCGCCCTGCTACGTTTAATGCCGTCCCCGCTCTAGCAAGGTAGCAGACTGGAAGAGGAGACCCGACGGGGGGGCTTCTGTGTCTCTATCTTATCCACTGGAAAGTTAGATGGTGGGGATTTTAGAAGGAAAGTGAAGAAGTCAGTATCTATTGGAGCACCTCTTTTGTTTCAAACCGACGTAAGAGAAGGGAAAGCATTGTGTCCAGCATGGGGACCGACCGACGGCCACAGGCTCCTTGTGTCGTAGCCTTGTGTTCTGTGTCCTTTTCTTGGGCAGAATGAGCAGTGGCTTGTGTGGACACTGGATCCAAAAACACAAGAGCCAAGGAAATTCACAGCTGGGACTTCACAGAGTTAAAAGTGGGGCAGGGTCCGGCCCCGTGGCCGAGTGGTTAAGTTGCGCGCTCTGCTTCCGCCACCCAAGGTTTTGCCGGTTCAGATCCTGGGTGCGGTCACGGCACCGCTCATCAAGCCATGTTGAGGCAGCATCCCACATGCCACAACTAGAAGGACCCACAACTAAAAATATATATATAGCTGTGTACCGAGGGGCTTTGGGGGAGAAAAAGGAAACATAAAATCTTTAAAAAAAAATGTTTAAAAAAAAAAGTGGGGCACCACACTCTCCTGGCTTCAAACTGGGAATTTGGGTAAAATTTATTCAAACGCCCAAGGAGTACAGACACCCCGGGTGACATGTGGGCGTCTGGTTTAAGTGGAGGAGTGGGAAGTCCCTTAAATAAGACCACAGGGAACTCCCCAAGCCACACTTTTGGCTGCCATATATCTGTACAAGGGCCAACTCTGAGAAGGGGACTTCCTCAGCCATTGTTCACAGCATCCCATCACTGACTTTTTGAGGGACCTTGGAGTGAAAGGTACTGTAGAAATTAAAAGCATAATTTTTTTAAACACACAGGATGACAGTATCTATATTGTTCATGGATGTGTAGACATGCAGGAAAACTATGAAAACATGCATTGGAGTAATACATACTAATTTTAAAATAATGGTTTCCTGGGGAGGGAGGGAAAAAAGGAAGGAGAGGAGACTTCAGTAGTAGCTGTTTTTATTTATTAGAAAAAAAGAACTTGTAGCACGTGTGCAAAATATCTGCAAATGGTACCTGTTATATATATAGACACACACACATGCATACATATATGCAAATATATTTATAGATGCATATTTTTTATTGTGGTAAAAAACACATAGCATAAATTTCCCCTCAACCATTTTTAAGTGGACAGTATTATTAACTATATGCACCTTGTTGTACGACAGATCTCTAGAACTTTCTGATCTTGCAAAACTGAAACTCTGCACCCGTTAAACAATAACTTTCATTCTCCCCTCCCCACAGCCCCTGGCAAGCACCATTCTACTTTCTCTCTCTATGAATTTGAATACTCTAGGGACCTCACAGACGTGAAATCATGTCCTTTTGTGACTGGCTTATCTCACTTAGCCTAATGTCCTCAAGGTTCATTCATGTTATAGCATGTGTCAGAATTTCCTTCTTTTTTAAGGCTGAATCATCTTCCACTGCATGTACAGACCACATTTCCTTTATCCATTCACCCTACTATGGACGTTTAGATGGCTCCCACTAAGCATATACATTTTTAAACTTTTCTCTGAAATATTTCATAATTAAACATTTAAAAAATTTTTTGAAATGCAAAAAATCAGTTTCAGGTGAGTTCAAATATTTTAGGCAGCTGATAAAAGTAAACGTGGCAGAATAAATAAAACCACTTGCCATCTAATTTCCTTGCCACCTAAATAAAATCAAGCTCTGAGCTAAAGAGATAGATCTATTAGTTGAAGGTAGAGTGGCATCTGTAGGAATGAAGGTGCCTTGGGCTGGGCTGATCGATAATGGTTTGGTTGGGTGAGCGCCCACTGCATGATTTGGGTAGTGAATTTACCTTTCCAAGCGCGTGGCTTCAGCTAAGAGGAAATGTGGTAAGCATTTCTGGGAACATACCAACTGATATCGATTGCATTTCCTCTCCAGTCCCCCTGTCGTTACTCTCGTTCATTTTTCTGGAACCTTAGCCATGTTTCCTAGAGGACTTCTTGGCTGTCATTTCTGACTCCAACAGCCTCACACCACTGCTGAAGCAGTGTCCACGGCAGCTCCGAGCTGTTACTCACTGTTCAAAAATCTTTACTCTCTTTCTATACACAATCCAGCTAAGACTGATTTTTATGGTATTCAAGGTGGTGGGTCCTCATCTACCTTTTTGTCCTGTGCCCCACAAAGCCAGATTGTTTGCTCATCCTCCAATGTTTCTACCATGTGCTTTCTCCAACATGATTCCCTTTGCCTGGAATTCCCACCTCTTTCTCCAATGTCTATCTATTAAAATCTTTCAAGGCCCATCTCAGTTACTACTCTGTCACCAAGGTTTTGCAGATTCCTCAGTCTGACTTTCATCACTTGTGTCCTTTGGGGACACAGTTGCAACACGCTACTCCAGTTCTCCAAGGAGACATGTTATGGGCTTTGCTAAATGTTCTCGAGTGCAGAGACCACACTCTCCTCACTCCACCCCGATTTATAGACAGTCTCCCATGTGTCTGGCACTGCATACCATAATCACCACAGTGCTTTTGAACACAACTGGCACTCACAGATTAGCACTAATTTGAATCGCTGTTGGAAGGTGACCTGGGCATGAGAGTAATAACTCTTCCCTCTCATACGTTGTACTTTTCAAAATATTTTTACAGTTTAGCATTATGCTATTTAGTTCCCAATCTGGGAACATAATACCATATTCAAAATCTGAAGTCTACCACTTACTAGATTTGTGGCTCTAGCAGGTTACTTTCTCTCTCTCTAAATCAGTTTCCTCCTCTGCAAAATGGGGCTATAACAGGCGTGTCATAAAGCTGCCATGAGAAAGAGTGACTGAGGAGTCAGGTGAGGCACGCGGTGCCTGGCACAGAGTTGGGGGTGGTGGTGGGGCTGCTCCTGTGCAGTTGTCATTACTGTCATTGTTCTAAACAGAGAAAGGAAACCAGCTTGGGAGGTAAAGCTTGACCACTGGGCATATAACTGGGAGCTGTCTGGATTTTTCTGCCTAAGTTTTCCCTTCAGCCTTTGAAATTGCACAGTAGTATATCTTCTGAAAAGTGTACTTTCTAGAATAATGAGATGGAGGAAATAAACCTTCCTTTCCCTTGTCTAGGACAGGCTGGGTGAGCTCCCAGCCAAGCGAGGGCCTCAGCCCAACCTCCTGGAAAAATGCTGTCACAGCTTTGCATTCTCCACTGAGAGTTGCCTGTGGCAACTAAGACCTTATGGTGGGGGCAGTCCGGTCCCCTTCAGCACTGGTTCGGATCCTGGGCGCGGACCTAGCATCACTCATCAAGCCATGCCGTGGTGGCATTCCACATAAAGGACTACCTAGAAGGACTTACAACTATGTACTGGGACTTTGGGGAGAAAGAAAAAAAAGAGGAAGATTGGCAACAGATGTTAGCTCAGGGCCAAGTTTCCTCACCAAAAAAAGAATGTTTAAGCCTTCATAAAAAAAAAAAAAGACTCTATAGTGTGTTTTTCAAAAGTAATTGTGATTTCTAACATGATGGCTCTTCCATCGATCATTTCATCTCTGATGAATGTAATCTGATATTTGGAATGACCTCCAAACGAAGCAAATTAAGGGCAGCCGGGTCACTCCTCTCTTTTCATGCCAATAGCATATCTCCAAATCCCAAGGTCTCGGGAAAAACACCCCGTGTGCACTCTCTTGATGTTCAGAGGCACCACAGCCCCCTATCAGAGTGGGTGTGTGTCCCGGTCACCAGGGCCTGAACCCTGGTGATGGCTCTGCCACCTGGCCTCACGCCTGGGCAGCTGTCACTGGTGAATTGAAAGTACCCACTGTTCCTTAAACTCTCCCGATTTATAGGATGGAAATCACTTCCATAAATGCTGCAAGAATATTCACTCTCACACACGTGCAAATCAGTGGGAAGTCTAAGAGAGAAAAGTTCACCATACTTGATCATGTTTAGACAAAGTAGTCACTCACTCAGTGCTCACTGAGAATTCTAAGGAATATCAACAAACTTGGGGCTCGTGACTCCGAGTCGAAGTCACCGTGGCCTAGCTCGCAGTGTGGCAAAGCTATCACACATTTACAAAATTCAGTTCTAGTTCTATTATTGTGAAAGAGTATATGTATGAGTATATATTTGTGTGTGTGTGAGGAAGACTGGCCCTGAGCTAACATCGGTGTCAATCTTGCTCTACTTTGTATGTGGGAAACCACCATAGCGTGGCTTGATGAGTGGTACGTAGGTCTGCACCTTGGATCCGAACCCACAAACTCCAGGCCACTGAAGCAGAGCATGTGAACACAATCACTACACCATTGGGCTGGCCCCAAAAGAGTGTTTTCTTTTTTGAGGAAGATTAAACCTGAGCTAACATCTGCTGCCAATCCTCTTTTTGCTGAGGAAGATTTGCCCTGAGCTATCATCTGTGCCCATCTTCCTCTGTTTTATATGTGGGACGCCTGCCACAGCATGGCTTGATAAGTGATGTGGAGGTCCGTGCCCAGGATCTAAACCTGCAAACTCCTGGCCGCTGAAGTGGAATGTGAACTTAACTACTACACCACTGGGCCAGCCCCTGAAAGAGTATATTTTTAAAATTCCAAAGTCAAGGTGAACTAGCTGACAACTAGTTGTATCTGACCCTTACCTGCTTATTTGTTAGTTCAGATGGCGTGTCATACGGAGCAGGCTGTGTTCTATGGGTATTTGAACTCTGATGCCTTCCTTCCCATAGTGAAGTGAAGGTATTTTATTTTAGGTTCTTCAAGGATTATTTGTTTTAATTTCTCAAGATGATATTCTATTATTCTGTCACACGTTTTTCTTCTCTCTTAGGCACAGATGTGGGTTAGTATAATTTGGAGCCAGAACATAAAGAAGTTTCAGAAGAGGAATGTTAGAAATTGGAGAGAGGTACCACAAGCCCCAAATACGAAATTAGAGAGTGTGGGGCTGCTTTCCTTGTTCACTCTTGAACCATGGAAACTTGGCTTTGCCATTGAGTCATTTCAGTTGTTTTCTGTTCTACGGTCTGCATCTCAGAAGTTCATATTCAAACCCGTTCCCCGAGTAGAGACAGTCAGGCCCAGGGGTACCCAGTGACCAGCCATTGTAGGTCAGTTCCAAGGTGGCAGCTTCCAGCATTCCTCCCACGGGATCTGGGTGTTTCTGGCAGGGAAGGGACCACCCCTGGAAGCTGCCCTCAGCATAACTAAGATCTGGTGTTGATATTTCATGCGCCAGGCTGGGAAGCACCTTCCCATGAGTCATTGTGATTGCCTCTGCGGGGTAAATAGAGCAAGAAGTATATGTGGACACCTGAACCACAGGGTCAGCTAACTCAACCCCCAGTGTGAAAGGTGAGGACAGGGAGGTTCGGAGAAATTAAGTCACACGGCTGGAGTCATGCAACCTGAGGGTGAATAGAGGAGGGGTGTAGGGTATGGGGTGAGGGACAGGCTGGTGGTGGCAATGGGGTCTGGCTCCAGAGCCTCTCTACCAACTACACCCCGAGCCCACCTCTCTGGCTCACTACTGGCTTCATGACTTTGGGCAAATTTCTATGCGCCTCAGTGTGCTCATCTGTAAAATGGGGATATTTGATAGTACTCATCTAAGAGTGCATGTGACCGACTTAGAACAGTGCCCAGGACACATGAAATGCTCAACGAAGTGTTAACTACTGGTAGTAGTAACATTAAAGCAAATTCAACCCCAGAAATTCTGACCTCCACGTAAGTGCTATGGCTTTTTCCACTTCCCATCACTTCTCTTGTCTCCTCAGGGTGTCTTAAGGGCATTTCAAATAGAAGGAACATAGCCAAGGAGAAAGGCTGTCCTTGTTAGCTTTTTATCAAGGGCTGGCCACCTTTACCCTCCCTCACTCTTATCCCTAACGTACCCCATGCAGTTCGCTGTTGGGCAGTGGAGCAAACTCTTGTCTCCCCTTTCTAACGGGGTGGAAGGGGAAAGGAACGTGGAATGAGAGGTGGGACGAAGACGTCATTATCAAGAGGGGCAATACATTTGTAAGAGCAGTGCTGAAAAGTCTAAAACAGAGCAGAAAAACAAGCTTGTGAAAGATGCTAACCCCAAAATGCACTTCTAAAACTGTGTTTGGAACATGTGGGAAAAGTTCAGAAAGACAATAGGCCCACAGCCAGGAAGAGAAGGGGTAATGTCAATTACTGGTTGATTGAGCTTGGCTTTTCCTTGGAATATGACCATCTACTTGGAAAAAATAGTGCAATTAATGGATAAGAGAGAAATAAACCGAGAGCAGTGTGAATGGAAGACTGCCCTGAAGTAATTCAAATGAATCGTTTCTGGACCCAGACCAATTACACCCCAGGGAACTGAAGGAAGTGCTGGCTTGAAAGAGCTGGTCAATTTGTGCTATTAGGTTACTTCCATTTCCCAGAAGGAAGAAATTTAGATTCTATAAATTATAGGTTGGGGAGCTTAAAGTTGATTATATTTTGCAAAAAAAAAATATACATATATTTAATATATATATTACAAAGATGGTTTGACAACACTTTTGAAATGGAAGCAATTTGACAAAGCTGTGTGGAAGGGGTCGACAACCAAGGCTCACTGGATATGGGATAGGAATAAAGTGGGAGGCCCACTGGGTGACAAGGAATCGATGTGGGATTGGATGGTGGATGGAGGGCAGAGGAGGACAGCCTGGGCTCTGAAGTCCTGGGAGGCGAGTGCACAGGAAGCAGAAGAGGAGTTTGAAACCGAGTTAGGCTGAGACAGTACTGTAAAGACATTCTTAAGGGTCAGGAAGAAACCAAACCATCTTTGCTGCATGCTGATGTTGGCTTGAGTCCAAGCCAGAATCGTGGATCCCATCCAGGTCAGGCACCTAGAGGCAGACTAATTTGTCTGCAAAGTCAGAGCTGGTAACACGCGTAATCCATTAACGCTGCCCATATGTCATAGTCAAATTCTTCCCCTCGATTTTGGAGCTTGCAAATGGCAAAGAGCCATTGACCGCCCTAGAGGATCAGTGATTCCACAGTGCTTGATGAACTCAAGTTGAACGAATTTTACTTCTTTTTGCCATGAGATTTCCAAACTAGAGACCCAGGTTTGTTATAAGCACAGATTAATTTTAATGTGTTTATCACGGATGAGATGGAAAATGAAAATTGAATGAGGTTTCAATGGGCCAACTCTAGAACCAGTTGGTTGAAGAAATCTAAGCAGAAATGCTTTGATGAATAGATTGATGTTAACTTGAAGGAAAGAATTTAGTAGTAAGAAACAGGGCCCTAAAATTCACAGAAACTGCTCAAATAAAATGTACTTGAAATAAATGAAATCCTGAACAAAATTTCAGATGACAGGTCGTTGGGAAGGATGCCTGCTATTTTGGAGGGCAGATTGAGACTTCAAAGACATCCCGATAGGCAAAAATAAATTCTAGAAGCAACAGAGGAAAAGACCACTGAATTCTCCAATGTAGACCACACCTGGAATACTGCATCCAATTCTGAGTGAAATATTATGAGGGACTTTGATAAAGTAGAGGTAAACTATGGTTGGTAGTCAGGATAGTTAGAGATTCGAAAACTATTATATGAGGACATGATGTTAAATCACAACTTAAGAAACAAGTTGTTCAGACATGAGAAGATGGGGCAGCTGTGGCAACTATCCATGTATGAGGCCTCTTGGCCACAGAGGAGATTTGTTATGGGGTTATTGTTCTATGGAGACACCATGCTGGAATGGAGAGCAAGGTCAGAACTCAGGAAAAGAATTCATGAGCTGGAAGGACCTGGGCAGGGAGCCGATCTATGTGGCAGAAGGAGCAGGTCAACACTGCAGAGGTGAGGCTGTGAGCAGAGAGAGGTTCAAAGGGTGAAACCAGGCCCTTCTGGAACTAGCCCCAAGAACACTGAGAGCCTGCCAGCACATTCCTTTGAGGTCCAGTTTGGCAGGACTCATTGGGCCAGGACAAGGTTCCATTGGTGGTAAACTGGGCCAAACTGCCCTGTGGAAATGGGCTAAATCACTGTATTTCCAGAGGACAGAACCTGGAATGTTCCGCTGCTTTAAAACAGTGGTTTCACATCTCTCCTGAGTTTGTGGATTGACTGGATTCAGATCAGTGCCTCTTCTGCATCATGTGGTGTTAGCTGGGCCTGCGGTCAACTGGAGGCTCAGCTGAGTTACAGCATCAAAATAGCCCATCGCATGGCTAGTAATGGCGCTGGCTGTTGGCTGGGAGCTCAGCTAGGGCTGTTGACCAGAGCGTTTCAATTTTCTTCTAGGTGGACTCCCCCCATGACTTGGGCTTCTCCCTCATGGCAGCTGGCTTTCCAGGGAGCATTCCAAGAGTGCCAGAATGGAAGCTGAGATCTCAGAAGGCCCATCCTTGGAAGTTAACACAGTGACGCTTCTGTTCTATTCCATCAGGCAAAGCAAGGTTCCAGGCTCCCCAGATTCAAGAGGGTGGGAAATAAATTCCGTCTGTGATTAGAAGAGTGGTGAAGACTTTGGGGCCATGTTCAACTCACTACAAGGAATAATGGGAGATGGGAGATGGTGCAAGGAAAGGAGTCTCAGAGATTCCCAGCTAAAGAATGGAAATGACTGCCTAATGGAGCTTTTGGTGAAGATTAATTGAAATGACACGTGCAGAGATCTTTTTAATAACTGGCACGTAGCAAAGTCATGTTGAATAGTCGCTGTTATTATTATTAATGCTGTGTCTGTCATTAAAGTGTCTAAACTCTAAACAGAGGCTACAAGACCAGACTTTAGGAAGGGAATAGAAGGATTCCTGGCCCGGGGACGGAGAACTGTGGAAAGATGATTCTAAGGGACAATCAAGGGTCCATAATTCATCAGAAAGCTAGAAAAAGCCTTCCTCCTATTTCTTACTTGTCTCAGAGCCCTGACCCTTTTCCCATCTAGCTTCTTTCTTGCCTTATCTAGACGAGAGTCCATTCGAGACCAGTTTTGAAAAAAGGGCAACATAAAAATGAAGACCAAAAAGAGAAGTTGTTTGGGTAAATGTGGTTCTGTGGCATTCTTCTGGTTAGAGCAAAAAAAAAAAAAAAAAAAAAAAGACCTTTTAAAATATATATTTACATGTATGGCCTTACTTTTTATACAGGATCTGATCTATATCAAGAGATTTACTACAGTTTTATTTCTTTTAGATGGAAACTCGGTTGTCGATTCATTCATCGCCACAGTCGGCTCCTTGAGTCTTCCCATGTGGGTACAGAGCGAGATGGGGAAAAGTGAAATTTAAAATCACAGCTGATTGAAGCTGCTTTTGTCTCTAAGTATACTTTCTCCCCGGAAAATGCAATCCTGCATATGGCAATGTTTTATTACAGCCAGTCTTTGTTTCGCACGGTTCTTATGCGCATGGATTTCAGTTACTATTGCATAGTTAATAACACCAGCCCCCCCGACAACACAGCTCCAATTTCAGTTACCATCGTATATCGATGTGAGTAAGTGGATAAAGTACTTTGCTGCCAGCCCCCAGTCCACAAATCACTATGAAATAAGAGATGCCTCATGATCAATGGGTAATCACATCGCTTCTTTCACAGTCTTTCATGATTCGCCACTGAGCATCAGTTATTCAGTTCACACACAGACAGCAAAGCGTTTGCTTGTGTTTCCTCCTTGTCTCCCAGTGATAAACCCATGTGACATTTCACAAAAATGGAGGAAGGAAAGAGAGGATGGGCCAAAAAGATGAAAGAGCAACCAGGAGAGGAAAAGCAATAAGGTGGGAAGTGGAATTTGAATTTGCGCATAAATGGAATTAGAGAAGAAATAACAGACTAAGGGATGTTGACACTAGGGCTGTTCAAGACTCTAGATCTGCAGCCAGAGAAATTTTGTGAAGGCAAATTTATTGGCACAATTGAGGAAAGTGACTGTGATGAAAAGAATGAGGTCTCAGAGAAAGCGATGCTACCAAAAATACACATTTAAAGGAACTCTTGGAGATATTTCATGGCACTGAAACCTCAGAGGAAAAAAATTTGGAAGTGGCACCAAACTTAGGAAAGAGAAGGCAATTCTCCAAGGCACAGGGAGGATGCTCACTTAGTATCCTGAGTTAGGCAACGGAAAGAAGGCCAGCCCCGTTCAAACTACTGTCAGTAAGTTTTCACAAAAAAATGAAACACTTTAATTCTCAATGTTTCCGATGTTTGAACTATAGTGTCTTAAATACATACTAGTTTTACTATGTTTTAACTTTCCTATGCACTTATAACCCACAGTAAGAGAGTTTTTAATGTTTTGACAAAAAAATTCAAAGGTCAAGTAACAATTTAGGACCTGTGCACAGGACACGGCCTAGAAAGAAAGAATTGTCTTGAGCACAACAGGACATTTGAACACCCTGTCAGACATTTGTGTAAGGGGAAAAGCATGTTTAAAATTATTTGGTGCTACAACCTAATTCTGCTTCACATAATATTTTGAAATGTTTTCATATACATTGAATTTCTGGGGATGCAACTTCTGTGCAAATTAGGGTGTAATTGTACTTTGAAGCAAGAAGTTTTCTCCATTTTGGAAACTTACATCACTGATGACAAGGCTGCTTATGGACACTGCATTACCCACACATCTTGTCTTCATCAGTCTGAATTTGTACGTCCAAGTCACAGGGATTTATATTTGTGCGCAAGGATCTGACTCCTTCATAACGTCTTCTCTTGGGGTTACACCTGAGCATGCACCTATTGAAAATTATATTTTCTTATAGGTTATTTTCTCCTGTAGATTGCAGGTAAGAGTATTGACTGAATTTTTATAATCGTGTGTGTAGGTAAGCTACGTTATCTATGAATTTTTTTCAAGGTAGTAAAGGGAGTGTTGAAATATTTGTTATAATAAACAGGATATGGGATCTGACAGAGTTGAGAACAACTGGTTTAGAAGGAGACAAGAAGACAAAGGAATTGCTAGAGTGCTGGAGGGGAGAAGAGAAAAAGGAGTGTGCAAGGGTTATTCTATGATGGGGCTGTGAACAAGGAGTCTTCAAGATCAAGAATGTATAATGCTTGGGGGGCTGGCCCCGTGGCCGAGTGGTTAAGTTCGCGTGCTCCGCTGCAGGCGGCCCAGTGTTTCGTTGGTTCGAATCCTGGGCGCGGACATGGCACTGCTCATCAAACCATGCTGAGGCAGCGTCCCACATGCCACAACTAGAAGGACCCACAACGAAGAATATACAACTATGTACCGGAGGGCTTTGGGGAGAAAAAGGAAAAAAACAAAATCTTTAAAAAAAAAAAAAAAAAAGAATGTATAATGCTTAATTTAAAAATCTTTCCTAGTCTCATAGCAGGTTTTGATAAGTGGTACTTTGGAAAATTAAAAAAAAACAAAGGAGAGGCTGGCCCGAGGCCAAGTGGTTAAGTTCACGTGCTCCCCTTCGGCAGCCCAGGCTTTCACTGGTTCAGATTCAGGGTGAGGACATGGCACCACTCATCAGGCCACGTTGAGGCAGCGTCCCACATGCCACAACCAGAAGGACCCACAACTAAAATATACAACTATGTGCTGGGGGGATTTGGGGAGAAAAAGGAAAAAAAAAAAGATTGGCAACAGTTGTTAGCACAGGTACCAATCTTTAAGAAAAAAACCCCAAAAAACCCCCCAAAAACGAAGGAGGCGTATTCCATGGATAGATCAGTCCAGGAGAGAGGGAGGGAATGAAAAAGGAAGGGAGAGAGAGAATTACTTTGGGAAGTGTATTGGTCAGTATAGGCTAGGCTATGTCTTGGTAACAAACAATTCCCAAATCTCAGTGGCTTAAAACAAAATTTTGTTTGCTTCTTGGACATACTCACTACCTGTCCATTGCAGGTGGACAGAGGGCTCTGCTCTCTGTTGCCCTCACTTAGAGGCCCAGGCTGAGAGAGACGTGGTAGACAGAATGGAAAAATTTGGAGGAGTACATTGTTTATGTGTTTTTCCTGGAAGTGACACATGTCATTTTCATTCACAGTCCATTGACAAAGGCAAGGCACACAGTTGTGCTTAATTTCAAGGGGACAGGGAATTGCAATCTTCCCCTAAGCCTGGAAGTAAAAGGAATTTGGATTTGGGTGTAGAATAACGTCTACCAGAAGGAGAGCTGGAACTGAGGTTGGGAGATGGGCAGGAAGAAAAGGAGATGTTACCATGAGAATTGGCCCCAGAATTTGTGGAAATCTTGAGGAGGTCTTTGAACTTCCCACTAAGAACGGTATAGCACATTCAAACAACATTTACATAAAGGCAAGGGTGACCAGCTGACAAGCGGTTACTGTGAATCAAGAATTTGCACTTTCCTCACATTCTACACCCCTCTCCCTCGGCACCCAGACAGCACCACGGACTGCCTGGAGCCCCTTCACCGTAGAGTGAGGAAAATAAATCTTTGGGGTCAATTGACCAGCAGAGTAGTCTCTTCTAGGAAACGCTGGGGTGTTCTTAGCAGGAAGCTGCTGTGCAGAATCAGGAGAAAGGGGGCAACCATCGGGGAGAGTCTGAAAGAATGATCTTAGAAGCGCTACTTTTGGGGGAAAGATTTCAATTTTATTCAAAGTTTCTGTTTTTCTTGTTATTCAGAGGTCTAAACACAGCAGCTTTTGGATGGTACCAATATGCACCTCCAATAGTTAAGAAATTCCCTGGAAATTTTTTCAAAACGTGTCCCCACTAGATGGCGTAAAGCGCTCACCTATTTTAAGCTGATCTAAAGGGCCTTGTGCAAAATAGAGACTAAGAATTTGAGAGTAAAATGCAAACCACGCAGTTGGAGAATATGAACTACTGTGTCACACTAGAATGATAGTATAATAAGGAGCTTTATTGTAGCAGCATGAAATAAACAGACACCTAACATCGCTAGAGGCGTTATGTATTGTTCCTTTCCAACAATATACTCAACTAGCCATGTATTAAAAAGATTATTGGTTGCTTCTGACATACAGTACACTTACACAATGAATATGCAACGGCGATTCACTTGTGAGTGCTATTCAGAAGCTAGACTTACAAAGCAGAAGATGTGGATAGTTATTTACAGTAAAGCAATCAGTCAGTCCAGCCATCAATACTCACTGAATGCTTTCTACACGCAGGGCGTGTCGTTAGACTCTCCACGGGGCCTGGGGCAGTGTAGGAGAGTGGTTACGAGCATGGTCTTCGGGGCCAGATAGCCTGAGTCTGTACCCTTAGTTTCTACCACTTCTTAGCTATAGCCTTGGGAAAGTCACTTGACCTCTCTGTGCCTCGGTTTCCTTATCTGTAAAATGGGAATAATAATACCCACCTCACGGGGTAATTGTGAACAGTCAGTCTTTGTAAAGCCCTTCAAATCCTGCCTGAAACAACACAAGTGCTAGTCCTCATGATCGTTATTACAACCTGATTCTTCACTTTACAGAGGAACTCACTGTGGGATTCAACTGAACAGAAATGTGGCAAGTAACCTGCTAAATATAAGACTTGGTGCTGGGCACTGCGGCAAATCACAGGCTATGAGAATGCGGAAGGCCTGGTCTCTGCCTTCGGGAATCTAGGGATTTCATAGAAGAGATGAGATTACACGAATAACTCAACCATGAAGAAACAGAGAGTGATACTGGAGACCCTGACAATCTGGATATGGGAAGCAGCATTTGAGTACAGCTTCCCAAAATGGGAAGGGGTGCAGTGGATGGGAGCATGGGGGAGGCATTCTCAGTGGAAGGAGTAGCATGAACAAAGACTGGCAAACAGGGCCACCCGGACAAGTCCGCTGGATCTAGAGAAGGATCTGGAGACGGCTGGAGTGAATGAAGCTTGGAGGCCGGCAGTAGAGCATGCATAGAGAGAGAGTGGGCATGGACCATCCTGCTGGCCTGTGGTTGCCCTGCTAGTCTATTCCGTAGGCAACAAGGCAGACAGAGTGGGCTCCTTACTCGGCAGCCATTTCTCCTTCTTCCTGGCCAACAAGACCCAGGTTTCATTCAAGGAGGCAACGAACCCCATCCCAGGTGATGAATCATGATTGGCCAATACCTATCACAGTAATTTGATGCTGCCTTACCATCTATTGGACTTCCCTCCCTCCTTGCAGCTGGGAGTTGCCTCGTGACCCAGTTCTAGCGATAAGACATAAGGGGAAGTCATCTGGGCTGCTTCTGAGAAAGTGTTTGCTTTCTTGATAAAAAGAATGGACAGAGTTAGAGAGTCTCTCCTCTCCCTTTGCTGTCTTAAGTATGTTACAACGTCTGCAGCTACAACCATCTCCTTGAGACCTGGAGGTGACAAGGAAGAGGATGAAAGACCGACACAAAGCAGACAGATAAAAGGAAGAAGGGTCCTGGATGGGAGAGTTGAATCCATGGTGGCCACACTCTCGGTTTGGAATTCTCGTTCAGTGAACAATGAGCACCATTACGAAGCTGGACGCTGTCCCTCAGGCATTCTGTTACATGCAGCCAAACACATCCTGTCTGGTGGAATTAAGGTTTTCTTTTAAAAAAATTCTTATTCTGAAAAATTTCAAGGCAAAATAAAAGAAAAAAAAAAAAGACTAGCATTAGTGCCTATGATGAACACTTTTCTCAGAAAACAGATTTCCACTATTTACTTATTTTCTCTTCGTCTTCACCCCAGCATGCTTGTACTTGTTGCAAACTTCTTGTTCCAAGTTATCCTGAGTGTCAGTCCACCATATTAGTGCCGTTGGAGTACGGAGAAGTTGGTTTTTGTCTTTTGAAAATAATTTTTTTAAAAATTCAGTTGAAATTCATATAACATAAAATTAGCCATTTTAAAGTGAATGATTTGGTGGCATTTAGCACATTCACTTCTATTGAGAGTGGGGAAGCTTAATGGAAGATTCAGAAGTAAATGTTGGGAACTCCCACAGTTCCTGGGTTATATGCTTGGTCTTGCGGTAAGCTGGGGAGCCCTCCGTAGGGGTGGGTGGGTCTCTTTTCTCTTCTCCCACCTTCCTCTTGTCCTCATCCCTTCACCAGGCACGTCCACAGGGAGAGAGACGAGATGTGAGGGCCAGGGAGGAACACAGAGTGTTGTGATGGTTAATTTTATGTGTCAACTTGCCTGGGCCACGGTGCCCAGATATTTGGTCAAGTATTATTTCGGATGCTTCCTTGAGGATGTTTTGGATGAGATTAGCATTTAAATTGGTGAGCTTTGAGTAAAGCAGGTTGCGTGCCATAATGTGGGTGGGCCTCGTCCAATCAGTGGAAGGTCTGACTAGAACAAAGATTGACCTTCTGTGAGCAAGAGAGAATTCTTCAGCAGACGGTCTTCAGATTCCAACTGCAACATGCCCCTGAGTCTCACTCTGCAGATTTGGGACTCACCAAGGCTCCACAACGGTGTGAGCCAATTCCTTACAGTAAATCTCTCTCTTATATATACGCATCCTGTTAGTTCTGTTTTCTGGAGGACACTGACTAATGCAGGTATCCTGTGAATGGGGCTGACTTTGTTTCTCTCTTGAACAGGCTGTTAGGATGCTTTCTTCACGGGGGACTCTCCAACTGCAAATGCCTTGGCAGAGGCCATGTGTGCTGCAGCTGCTTAGAGCGCCTCCCTCAGCGCTGGCTTCCTGCTGTCTACCCCCTTCTATCAGGATCATGTTGATCGTCTCCATGCAGTCCTCTTGCAGGAAGCCCCATGACCCCATGCCAGCTGCCTCTGCAGGATTCTCCTCTACTCCCCAGAACGTACACACATGCATCCGGGGCAATGGGCACTTCACCCCTCAGATCGCCTTCTCCCCTCACAGATGGCTTCCGCCAACCTCTTGGGGAGGGGAGACAGCAGGATGTACCAGACAACTTTCCCCAAGGGGTCCCTTACCTCAGTCTTTCCAGCATCAACCCTTGAGGAGGGTGATGGGTGAAGGGGCACAAAGCTGGTTGAGGGGCACATCTTTACAAGACCTGCGTGGGGAGGGAGTGTGGCACTCATTTCACAACAGGGTACGGCGTATCATTTCATCCTTGATCTTCGAAAGAGCCCTGGTAGGAGATACTCCTCTTTCCTCTCTCCCTGGAAGTGCAAAGTGCAGGCTTTAGGACAGGATACCAAGTCGATATTCAGAGGGTGTGATAGGCTGAATAACAGCCCCTCCCCAAATCACACGCCCTAATTCCCCGACCTGTGAATGTGTTACCTTACATGTCGAAAGGGATTTTGCAGGTGTGACTAAGTTAAGGACCTTGAGATGAGGAAATTATCCTGGATGATGGGGGGGGGGGGCAGGTGCAATGTAATCATGAGGGTGCCTGGAAGAAAAAGAGGAGGGCAGGAGGGTCAGAGTCAGGGTGGAGATGTGACGATGGAAGCAGAGGTTGGAGTGACGTGGGACTGTGTGCAATGCAGGTGGCCTCTAAAACCTGGCAAAGGCAAGAAAATGAAGTCTCCCCTAGAACCTCGAGAAGGAACGCAGCCCTGCCGACCGACTTCAGAACCTCAGAGCTGTAAGAAAATACATTTGTGTTGTAATAAGCCACTAACTTTGTGGTCAATTGTCACAGCAGCCAAAGGAGATTGATACAGACATTCTCCTGGGGCATCTGCCACTAATAAATATATAATTTATGCATAATACAAATATATCATAGAAAATGATGTTTCCTTGCTGTGATTACAAAATTATCTTAGGGGATGTATATTCGTTTTCCTACACAAAAGGTAGTAAAACCATGGCAGTGTAAAAATAAAAAAGATACTCCATTACAAGATTAAATTACACCACCAGTGACATTTCTATGATATATTTAGTGACTTTGCAAAATGAGAATAGAGTCTAACAAAGATCAAATATTCAGTAAAAACACAGCAGCCGTATGAGGAAATGTAAGCTAAGTATCTGTTTCGAGGTTCAGAGAGTCATGAATTTCTTAAATCTCAGCTCCACCATTTTTAACTCCGTCACCTGGAGAATTACTTCACTGTCCTGTAGTCATATTTTTGTCTGTGTGTTGGAGATTGTCCTGAGAAGAAAATAAGATGTGGCAAGAGCGACACTTAGCACAATGTTGGCATATGGTTGTGTTATGAGAAGCAAGTCAGGTTTCCACCTTGTGTTTATAAAGTTATCTTAGCAAGACTCTTGATAGAAGGGGCACACTACTGGGATTTCCATTTAAATGGTGGTAAACGATGGCAATATTTTTTAAAACGATAGTCCATTGGACAGTTAAATTATATAAGAGGCAGAGCTGAGAAATGCCCTGTAGAGTAGGATTGCATTGGCCAACAGTCTCCTCTATTAGATGTCATATCTACTTGCCAGAAAACATCAAGAAAAGCAAGGAAAGACCCTTCTCTCCTTTCCCTGGCCCCTCCACCACTGAGAATCCCATTGTCCACAAGGACATAGGGTACAATAAACTCTATTTTTTAACTCTTATTTTATTTTGAGATGACTATAGTTTCACAGGAAGTTGCAAAAAAGAGGACATAGGTCCCATGTACACTTCACTTGCTTCCCCACTGGTAATGTCTTACGTAACTATGGCATAGTACCAAAATTAGGGAAATTTTCCTGGGTTCAATCCACTGACTTACTCAGATTTCATCACTTTTACATGCACTTGTGTGTGTGTGTGTGTGTGTGTGTGTGTGTGTGTTTAGTTCTATGCAATTTTATCCATATGTAGATTTATATAGCTAACACTACAGCCAAACACAGAACTGCTCCCGCACCACAAAGATGCCCCTTGAGACGCTGGCCCTTTACAGTCACCCCCAATCCCTCCCTCCTTCAGCCCTAAACCCTGGAGAACACCAATTTCTTCTCTATTTCTACAACTTTGTTATTTTGAGAATGTTATACACATGGAATGATACAGTATGTAACCTTTCTGGATGGACTTTTTTCACTCAGCATAAAGCCCTTGAGATCTGTCTGAGTTGTTGCGTGTCTCAATCCTATGATCCTTTTCATTGCTGAGTAGTATTCCACGGCTGAATGTACCATGATTTGTTTCACCATTTACCCACTGAAGAACATCTGGTTTTTTTCCAATTTTTTTTCCTTTACAAATAAAGCTGCTATGAATATTCATGCACACATTTTTGTGTGGACATAGGTTTTTATTTCTTTGGGATAAATGCCCAGGAGTGGGATTCCTGGTAAGTATATATTCACTTTTGTTTTTTCAAGAAACTGTCAAACTATTTTCCAAAGTGGCCGTATAATTTTACACTTCCACCCTCAATTCTGATAGATCCAGTTTTTTTCACATCTTTGCCAGAGTTTGGTATTGTCACCTTTTTTAATTTTCGTCATTCCAATAGGTGTTTGGTGACATTTCATTGCAGTTTTAATTTGCATTTCCCTAATATTTATTGATGTCAAACATCTTTTCAAGACTTTATTTGCCATCTTTATGTCCATGACTTTTGTTCATTTTTCAATCGGATTGCTTATTTATAGTTGGGTTTGGAGAATTCCTTATATATCAAGGCCCCATCTCCTAATACCTTCACGCTGGGAGTCAGGTCTTCAATATATTCATTTTGGGGGGACACGAACATTCAGCCCATAATGCAGGTGATGACCGAGGACCAGTCGCCCCTCTCTCATACCCCCCAACCCATTCCCTAGTGACTTGATGGAGCTTAGAACCAGTCCAACGGATACATGGGAAGGAAAAGAATCCTTAGTTGATTGATAAAACAATAATTTGATTTTAAAAAATCACATGGATGGTTTATCATGAATTGGCAAGAATAAAGTTCGTTCTAATGAAATAGAACTTTGGAATAACCTTGAGATGTAGCGGTGAAGGGGATAACATAGTTTTGTTCAGTGAGTCTGCACCTGCAAGAGCTAAGCCTGCGCCACGTGTTACATAGACCAGAGGCTCTCTCCCTCGCTAGCCAGGCAACAAGCCTAGGAGCGCCATGAGAAAAGCTGATGACAGCTTTCTTGTTAGGTCTTGATTTCACGCAGTGGGATATACCTCTTGGCATCAACCACAAAACCAACACTGTTCTTGCTTTAGTCAAAATCCTTCCAAAGACACACCTGTGGCTTTCAGTGAAAGCTCTCTGGACATCTCCCAACATCTGTCTGGGAAGAATCTGGCAAGTCTTCAGGGAGAAAACAAACCCCGTGGATTGACTTCAGGTTTTGCTGGCTTCTCTGCCTCCACGCCTTGGAGTCAAAGAAAGCAGCAGGGTGGGGCATTCATATCGGGTACTGAGGTAGGTTGAACTGGACCTCCATCCCTGTCACAGCATCAGCAAATCCTCGGTGCTATCCCAAGTCTTCTGTGGTCCCAGGTGAAAGCTCAGAAAACTAGGCCGCCACTTGCTGCTCTAGGAACCCTTCCAAAAGAAGATAAAAATGATCCTTCACTTCGCACTGAGATCGTTCAGTGTCTAACGAGCATTTCTGCAGGGACAAACCATTGCTCAACTGACAAATATTTCTTCAGAACTGTTTGCTGGCTTTGCTTTAAACATTGATGCAGATGCAGAAGAGTAAAGACAGCCATTTACCGTTAACGCTGAAGAGTGAAGAACTGGCTTTGACTTTTTTTTCATGCACCTTTAGGAAATAAGACAAAATTAATGCTTATGGTGACTTCCAATGACCTCGGGGATATTAAAAACATATTACTACATATAAACCTTAAAACTTTTCAAGGGAGGGGGATGTTTTTAGCTTGTGTGTTTGGAGAAAGACAGTAGCAGTTTCTGCGAGCAGATTTTTTGGGGAAAGATCCTTGAAGGGGCAAGAGTCTCTGGGATAGTAAAACAGAGGTCGGAGTGAGCATGTCGATGGCTTAGAACTTTCTTCTGTCACCATGTAGAACTCAAGTCTATCAGGAATCTAAAACTCCAAGAGAAGACTAAGTACCACATAGAGTGTTATATTGAGGGTCTAAAACTCAGTCATTTCTGCCCAGTTCTTGTCAATATAACTCTCACAAAGATGAATAAGTAATAAAAAGGGATAATTGCGGGCTAAAATGTTTTTGGCAATTGAGGAGTCAATATTATGTTTTTCTTGGAAAATATTCACCTCCAGAGAGGGAAGCGCTTTGACCAAGGTCTCGCATCCCGTCAGTGGTCGTGCAGATTGGGGTTGTCACAATGCCCAATGAAATCCACATGAAAAGCGTACCATTCTAACAGAGTCCTCTTTACTTATTCAATAAATATTTCTCACGCTCTCAAGCTCCGATGACATGCTGGATGCTGACAAGGCGTACAGAGACGAATAGAACATGGAGCCTGCCCTCCACTGGGTGTTGGTTTAGTGAGAAAGATAGATATCTGGACAAAGAGATGAGGGCTCTCTTCAGGGCATGAATAGCATTTAGCAACCTGATGAGGACCCTGGAGAAAGTGACATTTGCAGCACTGGGTGTGGAGTCAATGGGAGGCATTCCTGAAAAGAGAAGGATCCATGCAAACAAGGAGGCAAGAAAGAATAAGAGAGTGTTTAGGAAGCAAGAAGCAATTGAGTGTGTGTGGGGGGTGTGTGTGTGTGTGCGTGCACGTGTCCGGGGACTCCCAGGAGGTGAAGCTGGCAGTGAGGAGTACGGCTCCCTGCCATTGTATCTATTGAGATTAGTGTTTATACAACAAGCCCAAGTGAGATCATCTGATAAGAGAGACCTCAGGAGTCAGCTTTACCATTATTAGTATTATTGTTTTGTTATAGCTAGAATTTTAAATTAATTGATTAATCTGCAATAGGTAGTACATTCACAGTGTTCAAAAATCAAATATTAAACATAAAACCCAAATCCCTCCCTTCTTCTGGTGGATTCCACCCTGTTCCTATTCTCTCACCATTCTTTCTTTTTTTAGGTCAATTTTTATTTTTTTTTTTAAGGAAGATTAGCCCTGAGCTAACTACTGCCAGTCCTCCTCTTTTTTGCTGAGGAAGCCTGGCCCTGAGCTAACATTCGTGCCCATCTTCCTGTACTTTATATGTGGGATGCCTGCCACAGCATGGCGTGCCTAGCAGTGCCGTGTCCACACCTGGGATCCGAACCAGCGAACCCTGGGCCACCGAGAAGCGGAAGGTGCGAACTTAACCACTGTGCCATCGGGCCGGCCCCTCTCTCACCTTTCTAACATCCCCAAACACTTTTCTTCATTGTTCATATTTCTTAGAATTTCTTTATGCAAATACAAGCAATTATGAATATGCCTTCTTATCCTCTTCCTTTCTTATGTTAAAGACAGGACATACTACATTTGGTCTTTTTTCTTAGTTTTATAATACATTGGATATCTTTCTCTATCAGTATATAGAAAGCTTCCTCATCCTTTCTTCCAGCTCATAGCATCACATAATACTTAACCAGACTCCTATTAAGGAGCTTCTGGGTTGTTTCCGATCTCTGGGAATTACAAACCATGCTGTAATGAATAACCTTATACCTACATCATTTTGTATGTGAGCAGGATTATTTTATGACAAATTCCCTAAAGTGGGTTTGATGGGTCAAAGTGTCAACAGATGTGCAGATTTGATAGAAATTGCTGCCAGAAGCTTACATTCTTTTGGCTTTTAATTATTAGGCGTTTCACATAAGTCTACAGAGCTTTCTACACATATAGCTGTAGACTGGTTACATGGTCGCTTAGCCCAGATGAACTTTTTTCTTTTTTCCATAGAGGAGCACTCATGGCTCTTTATTGGTGTCTGAAGAAGAGGTGGCCGCAGCCTTCAAGGCTAAGACAAGGAGGGGAGAGGCTGCTCTCCCCAGCCTCAATACCAAGAGACACTCCTCTGTTTCTGAGTCTCCCAGAGCCCCATCACCTCCATCGTCTCCTCCTCCAGTGTCTTTAGATGGGGTGCATGGGTTCTTTCTAGAGCATCTTCCACTGACGTGTCTTTGGGGCCATCAGTCCATGTTCCAGGGACAATACTGTCAGCTCTGGAAAATTCAGGTTTGGGGACAATGCTTCCTGACCTTGTGGAGACTCGTATCTGCTCTCCTGCCTCAGTGGGTCTCCATTCCACCTCAGTGGGTTTCCTGTCCACAGGATCCACAAATTTAACCTGGCGGGGGAGCAAGGGTGCTTCGCTGGGCATCATGGTTCCCCAGTAATCCTTGGTCTCACCAACATAGTGGTAATGTGCGTTCAGCCCCTCCGGGACCACCCCGTTCATCTTCAGCATCCTAGATACGAAAGCCTGGAGTCCACAGCACTGATGTCATTAAAAAGTACTTGTGTTCAGCTCCTCACATTATACGATTCATAATGGGAGCAAGCATGGGTAACAGAAATACTAACAATTTTTATAATTTCTAGGTATATGGTACAATGTTCCCGGGGTGTGTGGGAAGGATTTCTGAATCATCTGGAAGGTTTTTCAAACAGCATGTTTCCCCTTCAACACCTTCCTAGGGTTCTGGTTCACCATTCTCCTCCACCCCCCACCCCCTGACCCCAACATACACACCTCCTCTGGGGACATACTCTTTTCACTCTCCCACCCAAGGGCCCACAGTGAGACGCTGTCATTGATGGGAGTGATAAAACCCTTAGAGCAAAGGATAGTTCCTTAAAGTTAAAAAAAAAATCAGCTTTATGAAAAAAATGTACCACAATGCCTCCACTTTTCTCCTTTTGCAAAAAGCTGGAGAAAATGTTGTCATGAGTCTCACCGGTCAGCAGATTTGCAACTGGGGACCACTGCATTCTCCTCTCCCATCTTTCGACTCAAGAAAATTCTACAGGTAACTCCCCAAACTGGAATGTTTTCCCCAGGTTTTTGTGTTATTTCCCCAATGCCATTTTCCACCCTGGTACCCTCTCCTTCCACTGCCTCCCTAATGTTCTCTCTTCTCCATCTGAATTTCACAATCTGAATAACAGAATAATTTCCTCTTCCTCCATGAAGCCTTCTCTCATTATTTTAGTCCACAATTGCAATCTCGCCCTTCTCTCCACTTAGCATCTCATGACTGAGCTCAAATTGTGTTCAGTTTGTTGGTTCCACCTTCATATCTAAATGGCAAATTCTTCCAGGTCATGGGCCGTGTCTAAAACTTCTGGCACATAGCTGGCACAGGGCCACATAATAGCAGATATGCACTCTTTCAATCATCCATCAAACACACGGCATGTCTCCTAGATTCCAGGCCACGTGTCTGAGCTTGAGACAGTCCTTCCCCAGGAGGAGTCAGAGTCAATTTGGGTCTCAAATCTGGAAACGGATAATTAAAATAAAATCCAATAAGTGTTACACCTTGTGAAGAGTTCACAAATTCAGCAAATGATCCATCAGAAGAAGTGAGAAAGCTGCATTCTCTATTTCCTCTTTCGCAAATCTTCTCTCTGGATAAAACTCAAGGGTTGGTAAAATAGGTGAAAAGTGGCTATAACTAGACTCCCAAGTTATCCTGGGCCCCTGAGAAATCGCGGAGCCAAGGCCAAAGGGAATCCATTTCCTCCCCAGTCCCTTTGATTAAGAAGAAAAAGAAGACGAATTGGTAAGAAACTGTAGCCATTGTGCAAAGCTGCCAGCGGTCCAAGAAAAACACAAGGCCACGTAAGTAGATAAAAAAGGTGAGACCAAGGAGGGGAGAAGAGCTGGCTCTGAGTGGAACAATGATCTCACAGACACTCGGGAAGGAGCTTGGCTGAGGGAGGGACCGAAGCAGGAGCTCAGAGCACTTGGGGAGGGCTGGAACCTCAGAGCAGCTGGGCAGAGGAAGCAGGGGGCCAAAGAAGAGGAGAAGAAAACAGAAGGACAGCTTGCCTTTTCCTCTTCAGTCTCAGCCGTGGCTAGCTCGGCCGTGGCTTTCTGCCCACCAACTGGCAGTTTCAAGTGGGAGACCAGGATAAAGCCCCTGTCTCTAATGAGTCTGCTTCTAAGATTTCGGGACACTTGGCCCATCCTTCAGTTACTCAGGGAGCCATTTCCCAGCAAGAGCTCTCACAGAGGGCCTCTCCAGCCCGGGCTGCACAGCCCCTGCTCAGTCTTGTACCCTGGAGCCCATGCTACAGAGCCATGGACTCAGAGTCTGTCAGTGAACACCCGGGTCCTTGCCCAGATTCACCACTAACTGGCATGTGGTCCTGCGCCAGCCCCTTGGGGAGTCTTGTTGTAAACACCAGGATTGGGTTAGATGTCCTCTAGGGTCTTTTGCAGCTTTGAGGTGCTAGGAGTTCAATAGTCTCAAACTGGAAAATCAGCTCCTCCTGGAGGTGAGATCAGAAACATGGCGCCAAAGGACAAACGTGTGGGGATGCCTCAGCCCTTTTTGGGGGAGATAATTTTTTTCATCCTTATTTATAAGGCCAGTATAAATCATTGCCTATGCTTGTGAACAGTTTCAGAAAAGCTGCACTGGGTCTTATTTTTATCAGACCTATCTGGTTTTCCAAGACCACATCTGTTGGGTCCTAGAAATGCTCAGATGTCACAGAGAAGCCTAGGCTACTACAGTTGGCAAATCCTGGGAAGTTCAGAAACTCTCTACAGCCATGTAGCTGGAGAGCGGCCAAGTCTGGACTATAGCCAGCCCTCCGCTTCCCCAGCAGGGCCAGCTCAGGCCTCCCCTCTCCTAATTCCATCATCAAATGTTCACGAAGTGCGAGCCATATATTTCGCACAGTACTAGAGGTTGTGGAAGAAGCTTGTCCTCAGGGAACTTCTGTTCCAACTGGAGAATAAAATAAATGTTCACAACGCAGTAGCATGAGCCATGGTCCAGGGTAGAGCTGACGAGTCCTACAACACGAAGAAAAGAAAACTCACTTTTCCTACCATTGGGCCTCTGCAGAAACTACTTAGGACACATTAGGAAAAAGAGCAGACAGAAGGCCAAAACCAGAGTTGAGGAGGAGAGGGGCTAGGTAGAAGGGGAGGAAAATGATGTGGTCCCAGTTCTGCTGGAGGATTGAAATAATAGTAGCTGTTATTATCCCCTTTCAAATGACCTGCCTTTGTCCAAATTAAACATTCACATGAGAAATGTTCACAGTGAATCTAAAGGAAAAGATCAGATTACGTAACAGTATCAACAGTGTGATTTTCACAAGGAGGCATTTCTTTTGGGAGGGGAGATAGGCAAACCTTAACTCAAGAAGATTTGGGACTATGCTTAGTTAAAAATGAGAGTGTGTGCACGTGGTTGTACACTGCAAAGTTTCTCAGTCGGCCCAGAGCACAGGACACACTTGTAAACTCACGGCTGGATTGTGTTAGAGAACAAAAAATAAAAATCCTTTGATTTTCTTCAAAGCTCTCCTTTACCAGTGGTTTTGTTTAGAAACCTTGCTGGACCGGCTACACTTCCTTCTTGTCGGTTGCATGTTTTTTTAATTAATCAGTGGTTAGGCTATTCAGTGACTAGCTGTACTGACAAGGATTCTCTTTTCCTTTATTTCACAGTAGCAGCATGATTTTTCCCCCCTCTTCTAATGTCTTTGTTGAACAAACAGCATTTCAACAGGAGTAAATAAAGTATTTTAAGAAGAGATATCACCACAAATGAACACACCCACCACCCACTGTTTTCATTTTTCATGTTTTTTTCCTCTTTCTTGTGTCCATGCTTATGGATTTTTACCTAATTAAAATCATACTGTTGATACAGTAACGTAATCTGATTTTTTCCTTTAGATTACACTGTGAACATTTTCTGTGTTTCCACAGACGTCACGATTATTATTTAACGGCTGTATAATATTCCACAGGATGGACGCTCCATTATTTGAGTTAGCCATTTCCCTGTTTCTGGACATTGAGATTGTCGCCAACCTCTCACTGTTATTGAGCTCATCCATTAAGAGTCAATTGTTACAGAGACATAAAGAATGCCTTTGAGGCGATTGTCTTCTGGAGGATGAAATACGCAGCTCCAGCTACATTGTGTTTGTACCAGATAAAAAGATGGCGCCCGGACTATAAAGGGCCCTGTGTGGATGGTTGGCAGACAGCAATTTTTCCTATGTCAGGACAGAACTATCACAAATAGTTTGTAACTGACACACACAATGACATTCATTTTCATGATTAATTACCAAAAAATTAGAAGTACTACTACATGGTGCCAATTCTAGCTTCCTCTTTTCTGTCTTCTTACGCCAGAATTGCATAAAAGGGGCCGACATTGCCAGCACTTTCTGCATTAGACTGCTAATTAGCATCCCTTAATTTGGCTTCTGAGCATCAGTGACAGATGCCAAGAGGAATGTGCGGTTCTCTGGGCAGAAAGAAGAAGGCCTCTTGTTGGCTCTAGGCTAGCAGGTGTCAGGGGTACATCTAGCAGGTGTGTGTCAGGGGCGGGTAGATATAGCAGCTGGGGGGCACGGTATACATAGCAGGTGAGGAAGGTGGGCTGGGTACTGAGGGTCACTGGCTATTCCCATGTCCTCCTGAGACAGGAATGAAGCGAGTCCATGAAGAAGCATTTCACACCTTGCAGGAGAGGGAGGAAGGTTTGGGATGGGGTTGGCAGGGGTCACACGCGCTGGATGGAGAAGGCAGCGGCCAAGAAGGCTACTGCGGTAATCCCGGCGAGGAGGGCGGGGCTGCAGGGCGGGCGGGAGGGGACCGCGGGGCGAGCTGCGGCGGGGCAGCGGGGACCCGGGGCGGCGCGGGGCGGCGCGGGGCGGGGCCCGGAGGGGGCGGCACCCCGGGGGCGCGGGGAGGCGGGGCCGTGCGCGCCCCGCCGATCCCGGAGCGGTGTCCCCGCGCGCGTCCCGACGCGTCCAGTGCCGGCCGCCACACTGTCGCCGCGCCATGCTCCTGCTGCTCGGACTGTGCTTGGGGCTGCCGCTCTGCGCGGGGTCTCTGGGAGAGGCGCGGAGCTGGGGTGACACTTCGGAGCCCGTAAGTGGAGATCTGGGGGGAGCCAGGGAGGCCCCGGGCGGGGGCTGCCGTCCCTTCCCATGGCCTTCTCGGGCGCCTGGCGGCTGGACAGGCCCCCTTTGAACAGTCCTGGACGTGAGGAAGGGAGGGGTCACACCCCATCTCCTGTTACAGCATCCCCCTTTCTCTCGGCTCCCCAGCCTTCTGCTCGGGAGCTTCCCCATCTGTTGGTCCCTCGTGGCGAGAGAGTCTGGCTGGTGAAGTTTCCTGCAGAATTGCACCTAGGACTTCAGTGTCCTGCAGACCCAAATCTTCTTGGCTTCTGTTATCTGTACAGATTTCTGCTAGTTTGTTGTTGTTGTCGTTCATTTCTGAGCCAGAGCCCCTAGTTAATCACAACGTTCTTCTTTAAGGCACAGGTGTGGGGTAGTTTTGTGTTACTGTCTTTGCTAGTAGTTCCGGAGAGAAAGCACCATCTAGGAAAAGCTCCAGGCTCCTGGAACCGTCTGACTCCTCATCGGGTTCTTATCAGTGGTCCTCCGATGGTGGGCGGAGGACCAGGGACCAGGGACTCACTTCCCCTAGTTAATATTCTGCGCATGTGCCAGAGTTTGTGCTTTAAATGACTTAACCTCACAGGTGGATAAAACCTGCAAGTATGAAATCTTAATACGATGTCTGAAGAATGGAAAAGCTTTTTAAAAAATGTGAAACGAGTTCACACAAATATCAATGTAAAGACCTTATAGAGAGAAATGGCTGTGTCCCAATCAGTAACTAGTGCGCCTCTACATCCCCTGGTGCTGTTTACACACATATCATTTAAATTATATTTAAATTGTTTAGCTTAAGACGTGTTTTCATGCGGTGGGAGGAAGAAATAAGCAGGCATGGGCTTCCGCCACGTTTCTAGCATCTTGGTGTGAAGACTAGAATCCCCCTAAATAAACATCAGCTGGTTACTCCTGTTGACTCAGCTTCATGGATATGCTTATCTGCAAAAGGGAAGAAATGGCCCTTCTCTTGTAGGGTTGTCAGGAGGAACACCCATAAAAATTCCAAGAGGCTGTGCGTGGCTGGGGTGGTGCAGGCTTTGGATCCAGAGACACTGGTGGTCTTTACTCTGCCCTTTACAGTTGTGTGGTCTGGACGAGCTGCGTCTCTGTGAGCCTTCCTTTCTGGTTGGTCACAGCACGGAATCCACCTCCTTTGGGGCATGCTTGTAAGGACTCAGCTGCTAGTCTGTGTAGAGGCCTGGTATACAGTGGGCGCTCAATAAATGGCAGGTGTTTTAGTACGCGGTTAAGGGCGTGGGCTTGGTGCCAGGCTGCCTGGGTTGGATTCCTGATTCTGTCACTTAGCAGCAATGTGGCCCTGGGCAAGTTACTGGAAGCCTCGAGGTCCAATTCTATGAAAGGTGGGAAATAATTGGGTGAGGACCGAGCAGTTAATACACCTAAAGTACTTGGAACCGTGTCAGCACTTGGGCAGTGGAAGTGCTGAGAGAAGGAATTTAGGGGAAAGATCTTAAAACTTTTTGAGGGTTGCTGGGAGGAGAGTGTGGGAAGAACTGAAACAAAGATTCTGTTTGTGAAGTAGGAGGGGGGATGAAACCTCTAACATCTGTCTGTGCAAGTGGGATTAACTCACTCAGTTTGCCTGCCTGGAAAAACATGGGTCTGGCCCATTTCGGTGATTTCATGCCGTCTTCAACCCACGGCACTATTTATTCATCTTGAAAATGACTAAACCAGACAAAAACTCCAACATAGCAAGTTCTGTGAAGATTTGCAATTTTGCCTTTTTATCCCTACTCTATTAAAAAAATGTATGTGCGTGTGATGTAGGGTTTAAGGCCCCACGCTCCGGAACCAGACTTCCTGGGTTCGAATCCCGGCTCTGCACTCACTGGAGCGTTCCTTACCGTCTATGACCCTCTATTTACCCATCTCTAGAATGGAAATGATGAGGTGACTTAATTCAAAGGATTTTGAAGAATAAACAAATTAATGTCCTTAAAGGTTAGAACTGTACCTGACAATGTAGTCAGTGTTCTATTCTCCATAATTATGGTCTTCAAAATTACATAAAAACTTAATTTGTCTTATGTGACTGAACGTGCCTATTAATTTGCTTTGAGATTTCAGAGATGTTGTCTTATTTGTCCTTTATCTTTAATTGGAAATATGACTAATAATATCTTAGATTCGGGTTCCTTGCTGTTCCCTCTGTCTCCCCCTCATCTGTAAACAATATTACCCAAAGTGAGAACACTTATAAGCAGTAGTTTTCCGACTTTTGTCTGCAAAAGGACAGTCGGGGAGCACATTAACCACTCGTATTCCTGACCCCCCACTGCCGTCAATACAGATCCGTTAGGTTTGGGGTGGAGTCCAGATAATTCGGAGGCAGGTGATCCATGGACCACATTTAGAATAATTTTGCTTTCAAAGAATCTTTCAGGAAATTAGTATTTTAAAAGTAGTCTCGTGTATGAAATCAGCTTGCTACAGATTTATCTGATTTGTGAGTTTCAAACTGATATGGTTTCTTTCAGTAAGGATAGGGTCGTATTTCTGTTATTACAAAATCAACTTTTAATTTACAAAATAATAATAGCCACCAATTATTAAGTGTCCATAATGTCCCAGAGAGTTTGCTAGGTGCTCTAGGTCAAAATAATAAGAAGCAATAAAGTATATAGTTAAAACCGCTCCAAGTGGAGCCAGACTGTCCAGGTTCCAACCTGAATCCTGCCACTAACTGGCTGTGTGTACTTGTGCAAGTAACTTAACCTCTCTGGGTCTTGGTTTCCTCATCGGCAGGATAGAGTTGTTAATGCTCCTACCTTATAGGCAGGGGTGGATTTAGATTTTGAGAGGAGAGTAAAGTTTATACAATTTGCAGGGCCCTCTTGAAGAAAAAGAATATCAAATGATGACTACAAAATTAGGTGCTACAGTGAACATTCAGGGGCTGGCACCGAGGCTGAGTGGTTAAAGTTCACACACTCCACTTTGGCAGCCCAGGATTCACCAGTCCGGACCCTGGGCGCAGACCCAGCTCCGCTCCTTAAGCCATGTTGTGCTGTGGTGGCGTCCCTCATAGAAGAACTAGAAGGACTTACAACTAGGATATGCAACTGTGTACTGGGGCTTTGGGAGAAAAAAAAGGAAGATTGGCAACAGATGTTAGCTCAGGGCCAATCTTCCTCACCTAAAAAGCCTGCAAAAATAAAAAACAAACCATAAAGTGAACATTGATTTAGCAGGATAAATAAATCACAGCAAATGACACAAATATGTGTCAAACACCACAAATATCACCCATTGTTAAGGGACTGCACAAGGTCAGGGATCTTGAAGCTTACATTTTGTTTGCTTCTGCATGATAATAAAGTATTAAATGAAAAATCATAAACCACTTCTACTCTTATGGTTGTGGTGAGGATGAAATGAGTTAATTCAGGCAAAGCCCTTGCGTGTGGTAAGCACTAAGGTCATACTAGCTCTTTTTATTATTTATGTGCAGTCTGGTTAAATCTCTGACTGCCGCTGCAAGGACAGTCTAAGCATGCAATGGAAGTCCCCCCGGGGAAGGGACGTCCCCAGCGTCCTGTGTGCAGAACCTGGATTGGAACCCAGGTGTGCTGGGTGCCAAAGCGAGGATATGAGGGACTCCTCCGAAGACCAGGCCACTTTCCTATTTATAATATAATGCCATTTGTTTCAATGTGACTTTTATTTGTAGCTCCTGGCACATAGAGACTGTTCAGTATATGCTTGTGGTACCACATCGATTGTGGTGATACTGCCTGAATCGAGAATTTTCCCGGCGTTTTAATTTTTTATAATCTCACTCAGAACCAAATTTTTGCATTTGAGAAAACACAGAGAATCCAGGCAACTATTTGTTGTTGTTGTTGTTGTTGTTTTAACTCTTTCAAAAGTCAAGTCAGTAGAAGATTTTGTGAGCTCCAGGCCACTCATACTGTCTCCTTTATGTGCATGGGTGTGACGGTTGAAACGCAGGAGGAGGATCTTGTGGGAGAGATGCTAGAGACCTGCTCACTCTCACACCAGCCATATCTTGTTTCTTTGGGGGTGTGGGGCGGGGGCAAGGGTGAGGAAGTCCTGAGAATCGGGCAGTGAGCTGTACGTGACTTCACGTCCCTCACTAACAGCTTCCCAAAGCCTTGGATGGATGCTCCAACGTAAAGCCATCTTGCCTGCCATGCTGGGGGAGTTCTTGTGGGAGGTCCCAGCAGGCTTTCTGAATCTAAGGAATAGCGGGGTCTATCTGGGAAGATGGGGCCACGGGATGGAGACCTGAGCTTTTTTGGGGTGGTGGGGGATCCTGAACCTCCTCGTTATTTTTCCACAGATCCATTTCCCTTGTTTTTCACAGGTGAAGAGAGGGTGACCTGCCTAAGGCCGGTTGCTTTTTGTTTTCTTTCAGCTGCCTGGAAATTGGAATTTTAGCTCGAAAATGAGCTTTCTTCACCCATTACTGAGGTTATGGGTACCCCAAATTGCAAAAGGTTACCGAACATTATGGTAGCTGAACAGCCTTCTAAAGTAGCAACATTACTCCAAAGGAAGGAAACTCTTGTGCGGGTGATAAAGAATGACCCAACTAGTCTTCCCAGACTAACCATTCTCAGCTCAGGTGATAGATGGCAGCCCCAGTGGCTTTCCAAGCTGTAGCCCTTGGTTTTGCATCGGGCCTTATACCAGATCTCGGAGACAACTGATTCCTGAGTTGCTGGGTCTTGGTTTCAGGATCTCAGAAGGCCCTCAGAAGGTGGGGCCACCTGGCGGATAAGTTCCGAGTTCAGAGCCCCCAGTCAGTTGATGGTGTGTGGCTGAGGCTGGCCCGGTGCAGCGTCTCTTGGCTCGTTCGTGGGACGTAGGGTCACAGACCCAGTGATAGGGCTCAAGAGGAAGGGTAGAGGGTATGTCCCCGCCTGTATGTCTCTCTCAGTCCCCATGGGTCATTAAAGCATCTGTACCAGAAGGGAAAGTACGTATATGCTCTGCATGTTCAGAGTATCTTCTACCATGGGCAGAATTAAGTTTCGCTGCTCTCATCTCTTCCCAGGCTCTTTCTCATTTATGGACTTTTTAGAATGCTTTCAGGATATTTCTGTTTTCTTCCAATCATAGCCAACATTGTGATTGACCCTGGGGGAAAAACTATATTCCCTATCACTCAAATTATGTACACCTAAGCAGTGCCTGCTGTTTTTTTACCTATAGTTGGACTAACTGATGATGGGGAGATTCTAAACTCCACAGTCCCGTTAGTGTTGTTGGTGCATTCTTTGTGCAAGGGAAATCTTCAGCCACCATTCTGCCTCCTGGTGGTGAATGCTGCTTGGTCCCTGCGAGTGAAAGACGGGGTGGCAGAGCTATGAAGCTGCTTCTCAGCATGGTTCCTGTATTGACTGATTGTCTTTAAATTTCTCCTGGCCTTTCATGCCACTCCAACAAACATCCTACACAGCTAGTTCTAGCCATGCCTCCATCATGAAGCCCCTCATGGTCACTCAAAAACATAGTGCACTCTGCTTTTTTCCATTTCCTTTGAAACTTATAAAAATTACCTTGTCTCTTAAGTTTTCATGAGTATATTTCTTTCAAGTTAGGTAGTATGGTCCTTGATGGCAAGGATCGTGGCTTGTATTTCTCAATTAATTTTGTGGTCTGAACATCTTCTGTTCTGATGCTGGAGAAATCAGCTCAGCTCTGTAGGAGCAAAGAATCCTATTTGAGCCGTCTCTTACGTCTTTGATTTGGCGCCCCGTGCTCACAGGCATTCATGGCAATCCTCGACATTAAGCTGGAAGTGGTTACTTATCTATCCTGAAGCCCCACTCCCAGATTCTTAAAGGCGATGAGAAAACTCTCAAACAGTAAAGGGATCAGGAATTCCTAACTAAAAACAACGATGATGACATTGGTGTCCTTTCCACTTCCAGTCCTAGCTGGCTCCAGGAATCCGTGTGTACCAGGAAGTTTTGCTTCTGGTTCAGTCTGAGTTTAAATGTGGACTGAAGTGGAGTCATCGTGGTCCCCTGAGACGTCAGATAGTCATCTCAAAAATGAAAAACCAACTTCTCTTGTTCTCCTCAAGCCTTGTTTATTTTCTCAAAAAGCCTATTTTGCAAAGGAGGAAGCTTCAAAGAAAATACTTTAGATCAATCAAAGAACATAATACCTGAGAGGGGCTGGGCCTTCCTTCTGACCATAACTATTTTAAGTGGTCCCCAGCCTATTCCACAATTTTAGGAAGGGAAGGGCCTGAGATGAACCTGCAGAACTGGTCAGGACGTTCCCGTGGTGCTTGTTACGGCTTTCCTCGGACCGTCTCATACCTCCCACCTCATTTCAGAAAGAGAAACCAGTGTCGTCCCAGTGATTGGTTCTCATCTGGAGTCAAGGTGGTGGATCCCAACCTAAATCCTGCGCTATTTCTTTCTAGTCCACGTTCTGGAGAACAGGAGGCTCTGTGAGGGCGTCTGAGGGTCGTTTAGAATCTGTGTATATTTTGGGGGCGGGATCAGGGAGAGAACAGGTGTTAAAACAGTTTCTGTTATACCTTCAGTTTGCAAAGTGGGAATATCTTTACTTTTTTTTCTATATGGAAGTAGTACGTGCTAATTTGTCAGAAATTGAGGTAATACACAAAAGTTTAAAGAGAAAGAATTCAATAGCCATTAGCATTTTGGGGCACATTCTACACATGCAAACACTTATACTTACAAAAGTGAGGTTGTGTTAGATAGTGTTTTGTTACCTGATTCAATTACTTAAAAATGCATCATGAATCTATCAGTCAGGATAGGCTATGCTACGCCATGGTAACAACCCCCCAATCTCAACGTGTTAAATACCAGACGTTTTTTTCTTGCTCATACAACTTGTCCGTCTTGCGTTGGCAGTGGAGCAAGTATGCACACTGTGGTCACTCAGGAACTTGGGCTACATGGAGCAGCTGCCATCTCAAGTGTTGCTCATCCCCGTGCCAGAGAAAAGGCAGTTCTGGAGGAGCACACATCTGTAATTAAATACTTGGCCCAGACGTGATAAATGCTACTTACATTCGTAACTTACTCGCCTGAGCTAGTCTCATGGCCCTGCCGTCCACAAGGGGGCCAGGAAATGCAATACTTCTGGCAGAGAGCTGGAGAAGCATTTGGTGAACAGCACAGAAGTCCAATAAAATGAACATTTATTGGTGCCAATAAATATAGATCTTAAATAGAGATCATTGTATTCTAATTAATCTGTGTATCATAATATATTTAACCAAACCACTTTTAAAGGATATTTTAGGCTATTCCCAATTCTTATCAATTGTTTTAAAAGTTGCAAAGAATTTTCTTCACATTCATTGTTTTCTATGAATTTTTTTCCCCTTATGATACTTTTCTGTGAGTAGAATTTCCAAAAGACATGCGTACTGGTGGGAATGTAAAATGTTGCAGCCACTTTGGAAAACAGTTTGGCAATTTCTTAAAAGTTAAATTTACCATACAACCCAGGAATTCCACTCCTGGGTTTTTCTACCTGTGGGGAATAAAAACATGCGTCTGACACAAAGACTTGCATGTGATGTTTAATGCAAGTTCCACATTGTGAAAAATAGCCGAAAAGCCAAAAGACCAAAACATCCTTCAACTGATGAATGGATCAACAAAGTGTAGTCTATCCATACAATGGACTATTATTCAGACATGAAAAGGAATGAAGGCCTGATATGTGCTACAACGTGGATGAATCTTGAAAAGATAGTAGTAAGTGGAAAAAGCCAGTCACGAAAGATTGATGCCATTTATATGAAATGTCCAGAATGAGCAAATCCGTAGAGACAAATTGAATTAGTGGTTGCCTAGGGCTGGGGGAAAGGCCGGGTTTGGGAGGTGAGAGCACAGGGGCACAAGGTTTCTTCTGGGATGATAAAATGTTCTAAATTGATTGTGGTGATGGTTGCACCACCCTGTGAATATACTAAAAAACATTGAATTGTGCACTTTAATTGAATGAATTTTATTCTTTGTAAATTATACCTCATAAAGCTGTTTAAAAAAGATATGCATAAAATCCAGGCATATTTTTCAAGTTTTTGATCCACATTGTCAAATTGCCCTCCAGAAAGGACTTTTTTTTTTTTTTTGAGGAAGATTAGCCCTGAGCTAACTGCTGCCAATCCTCCTCTTTTTGTTGAGGAAGACTGGCCCTGAGCTAACATCCATGCCCATCTTCCTCTACTTTATATATGGGACGCCTACCACAGCATGGCTTTTGCCAAGCAATGCCATGTCTGCACCTGGGATCTGAACTGGCAAACCCTGGGCTGCCGAGAAGCGGAACATGCGAACTTAACTGCTGCGCCACCAGGCCCACCCCTGGACAATTTTTTAAATTTTTAAATGTTTTAATTTTTTTCATTGAGGTCATAATGGCTTATAACTGTGAAATTTCAGTTGCACATTATTATTTGTCAGTCATGATATGAATGTGCCCCTTCACGCCTTGTGCCCATCCTGCAATCCCCTTCCCCCAGTAACCACTAAACTGTTGTCTTTATCCATGTGTTTGTTTATCTTCCACATGTGAGAGAAATCATATGGTGTTTGTTTTTCTCTGTTTGGCTTATTTCACTTAACATAATAACCTCAAGGTCCATCCATGTTGTTATGAATGGGACGATTTTGTCATTTTTTTATGGCTGAGTGGTATGCCATTGTATATATATACGACATCTTCTTCATTCATCAGTCAGTGGGCACTTGGGTTGCTTTCACGTCTTGGCTATAGTGAATAATGCTGCCATGAACGTAGGGGTGCCTAAGTCTCCTTGAAATGTTGATTTCAAGTTCTTTGGATAAATATCCAGTAGTGGGATAGCTGGATTGTATGATATTTCTACATTTAATTTTTTGATAAATCTCTATACTGTTTTCCATAGTGGCCCCTCCAGTTTGCATTCCCACCGGCAGTGGATGGGGGTCCCCTTTTCTCCATAAGCTCTCCAACACTTCTTATTTTTTGTCTTGTTGATTGTAGCCATTCAAATGGGTGTAAGGTGATATGTTAGTGTTGTTTTGATTTGCATTTCCCTGATGATCAGTGCATGTTGAGCATCTTTTCATGTGCCTATTGGTCATCTGTATATCTTCTTTGAAAAAATATCTGTTCATATCCTCTGGCCGTTTTTTGATTGGGTTGGTTTTTGTTGTTGTTGAGTTTTCTGAGTTCTTTATATATTATGGAAATTAACCCCTTGTTGGATATATGATTTGCAAATATTTTCTCGAAGTTGTCTTTTCATTTTGTTCCTGGTTTCGTTTGCCTTGCAGAAGCTCTTTAGTCTGATGAAATCCCACTTGTTTATTTTTTCTTTTGTTTCCCTTGTCTGAGTAGACATGGTATTCGAATAGATCCTTTTGAGATGGATGTCAGAGAGTGTACCGCCTATATTTTCTTCTAGAAGTTTTATGGTTTCAGGTCTTACTTTTAAATCTTTGATCCATTTTGAGTTTATCTTTGTGTATGGCGAATGATAATGGTCTACTTTCACTTTTTTGCATGTGGCTGTCCAGTTTTCCCAACACCATTTATTGAAGAGCCTTTCCCAGAAAGGATGATTTTTTTCCTCACAACAATAGCAGTTAACATTCCTCTTATTTAAACAGTGACTTGCCGTGAGTAATGTTCAACAGCCAGCTAGGACTTTAGTCCACACTGCCTGGTTGATCGACATGATTTTTCAAAATGAGGATTTTATCACCTTCCCTTCACCTCCTCTGCACATGGGAAAGTATAGCATGTAGCATATCATCAGAAAAAATACAGTAGTAAAATTCAAGGTAAGTTATTTTGCTTCCAGAGTTTTCTGGAGTTTTGAGTTGAATAATTGAGCCCATCAGAATAAGGCTGAACGTGTTTATCATTGTAATAGACACAATAGCAAAGAGTTGATTTTCAAGCCCAAAATAAAATGAAAAACAGAATACAAATATTGTAGTGAACTCTTTGTTTTTCTTATTGCACCCAGGCCCCTCTAACAGATTTAGGAACACTCAGATCATGAGGTAGTGTGCCATTGTGGGTTAAGAAGTCAGCCAGGTCCAGGAGGGATGAATTCTAATTCTGGCCTGCAAGCTTCCTGATTCAAGGTCAAAACTGCTTTTCAGGCTGGATAGCCCTTTTTGTGAATCTGAATTTATTTTAACCCCCTCATGTAACTCCTTTAAGAATGACCTCACAATCATTTTTCATGACTCTTCTCTTTTTTATAGGTTGGAGTCAGGGTCCCGAGGCAACTCAGGCTGTTGCAAAGACTGGTATGTATATTCATGGTTACCTCTTAAAAGTCTGTTCCCTCTGTCAACTTAAAAACCACACTTGCCTGTTATTTTTTCCTCCAAATGAAATTATTTGGGAATAGTCAAAAGAATGGCAGTTTGGGACATGCATGCTGTGGGGAACCATAAGCAAACCCAGCAAACAAAGGAGCGGAGCTGCTTTTACAGAGAAAAAGGGGGAATGGGGGGGGCTGCTCTAAAGGAAAGTCCGTTGGGGGAAGAGTAACAGTTCAGGGTGGCAACGGCTTCTCATTGGCTGAACTGTGATGTTTCTCATTGGCTGAGCTGTGGTGTCTCTCATTGGCTGAGCTGCTGCGTTTCTCATTGGATAGACTGCTGCATTTCTCATTGGCTGAGCTGCAGCATTTCTCATTGCTGAGCTGCAGCATTTCTCATTGGCTGGGCTGTTGCAGGCAAGGGAGAGAAATCTTCCTTCAGTAGTAAAGTAGTTGTGCTTCTTGTCAAAGATGCCAGACTCCCTCTCCTCCTGTTTGGTGTAATTAACAATGTGTGATCGGACCTGAGAGCTCCCTCTAGAGGCCCTCCTAACTCTGATTTAGCTAAAGTTTCTTTTATTAATTTCCACACTTCACTTATTCTGTGTATCTTGAACCAGGCGCTAGTTTTGCTTGCGACTCCCCCAAAGCTTATGAAGTTGCTTGTAGAAGAATTCTAATATGAAACAGCATAGCTTTGATAAGACTTCTTTAAGTGGATTTTTCTTTCTGGGAAAAGACCTCATTATTTTAGTAGGAATTCAAGGACAAAGTATGGAGTTTCAAAGTCCTTCTTTAAAAAAACCAAAAAACCTAAATTAACTTTTACTGTTTTATGACATGCTTACACAAGAAATAAAGACTTTTTTTTGTTCTGAAGTGAACAACTAAAGCAAGCAAAGAATTCACATTTGTAAATTAAAGCTTCGTGGGAGGCACGTTGGACAAAGCTCTCAATGCATGTAGGAGGCTAACAGATGGAGCTTGGGCAAACGTTCTGGAACTCTGAGAGCTGATGTGAAACCATCTCAGTTCTTCCTTACTACTGTGTGTACAATGACGTATCAGAATGTGGGGACATGCCTTCAGGCTCTGGGGTGTGGCTTCCCAAGCATTTCCTCAAGGGTGACGGGTTTATCCAAGGCCTCCTTACACCTGGTGGGTGTTTGAGTCAATTCTAGCTTTATCATGACCAGTGTCACAATCATGACCACCTTTGTTTGGACCAAGACTTTGCGTTCCTGTCATTTCTGCTTGGTTAGAATTGGTAAGAGGTGGTAGAACCAAGATCTGAGTCCCAACACTCTGATTCTGAGTCTGTGCTCTTAACGAATACACCAAACTGCCTTCTCAATTCTATTTCTATTTCTTATTATTTTAGCTCAGCCATACGTCACCTGGCCTTGCTCTATCCATTCTTTTAGATCATGAAAAGTATTCCGTGTTGTTGGCACACCATAATTTATTAAGCATTCTACTATTGATGAGCTTTCAATTTGTTTCCATTTCTTTTTTGCCCCTGTAAATAATGCTGCAAAAAACATTTTGTTTATTCCATCATATGGGTGCTTTTGATTCTGTGGCCTAGATTTTCAGTAGCAGGATTGCTGGATCCAAGTGCATAGACATTTTACATTTTGATAGATGTTGTCAGACTCCTTTTGAATGCTGTTACTCCTAATACTATCTGTATATATTCCATGTCTGTCAGCAGTGATGAATATGCACATTTCTGCCAGGAAGGATATGATTACTCTTTTTGATTTGTCAGTCTCTTAGATATAAAGTACATTTTGTTGTTCCTTTAACTTGCATTTCCTTGACTATGTATGAGTTTGGACTTTTTTTTATATATTTATCGGCCATTCAGAGTAGTTCTTCTGTGAATTATTGTTTTTTAAGGTCTGGTGCCCATTTTTCTGTCGTGTTTTTTATCACCTAATTGTCAATGGGTCAGAGATCTTTGTGTGTTATAGATATTCTGTCTTCTGAATTGGAAGAGTTTGCTCCTAAATCTGTTGTTTGTCTACTTACTTTGTTTATGGTGTATTTGCCGTATAAAAGTTTCAAGTGCCTGGGGCCGGCCCGGTGGTGCAGCAGTTAAGTGTGCACATTCTGCTTTGGCAGCCCGGGGTTCACCAGTTTGGATCCCGGGTGCGGACATGGCACCGCTTGCTGAGCCATGCTGTGGTAGGAGTCCCACGTATAAAGTAGAGGAAGATGGGCACGGATGTTAGCTCAGGGCCACGCTTCCTCAGCTAAAAGAGGAGGATTGGCAGCAATTAGCTCAGGGCTAATGTTCCTCAAAAAAAAAAAGAAGTTTTAAGTTCCTAAGTAATAAATAAATAAGTAAATAAATTAAAAAATGTATCTTTTCGTTACAGCCTCTGAGTTTTCATTCTTGGTTACAAAGATTTTCTTGACCCTTTGGCTTATACTGTTTATGTGATTACTTAGATTTTCTTAGAAATCTCTTTGAATTTTAAAAGTCTTACTTTTACATGTATTAGGCTTTTTTAACATGAACTTTGTTTAGCCATCCAACTGGTACCAGAATGCTCTTTCCAGCAGTAGGCCTGTGCTTTGCTTTCTTTTGCAAATGTCTTCAATGACTCATATCATCTGTAGGATTAACTCCAAGACACAGCCCCTGCCCTCGGGAGGTGAGATGACGACAGGCAATTGTTTTAGGAAAACCAAGCCAGCATCTCTTAAGCACTATGGAGACTCAGACACAAAGATAACCTTGCTGTTCAAAATATAACATTTTTGTATATGTGACACCAGAGAGCTTCATAAAAAGAGCATGTAATTAATTCAGAATTGTAACAGCTATTCTAAAATTTATAGGGGCCAGTCCTATGGCCAAGTGGTTAAGTTTGTACACTCTGCTTCAGCGGCCCAGGGTTTCGCCACTTCGGATCCTGGGCACGGACCTAGCACCGCTCATCAAGCCTTGCTGTGGATGCATCCCACATGGTAGAACCAGAGGGACCTGCAACAAGAATATGCAACTGTGTACTGGGGGGCTTTGGGGAGAAGAAGAAGAAGGAAAAAAAAGATTGGCAACAGATGTTAGCTCAGGTGCCAATCTTTAATAAATAAATATATAAAATTTATAGGCAGGATTTGTTTTAAGCAGATGTGGTAGGCCACGTAGATGTGGAAGTGAGCTTCATGAAGGAAGAAGTTTATACTCACAGATCCCTAGGGATGGGGTGCGTGGCTCACCATGCAGGGCCTCTTGGGGAAGCACCTGGGTTGGTGAGGAGGCAGAATGAGCAGAGAGGAAGGCACGGCCCAGAGCCTTTATTGGGCTTTAGTGGAAGGAACTGGCGAGTCAGGTTAGGTTTGCTGAGTGAGCTTAGGATTGGATAGCTTGAATGATTTTGGCAGGCTCTGGGCTGTAATAGTGGTCCCTGGTTGTTTGGTACCTGGCCCCAGTGTGATTTAGGATAGGGGAACATTGACCAGGTGTGTGGCAATTTGAGAGTGCGGGCTCTGGGCTGGTTGACTGTGTATCACAAGTGTGCTTACTGGTTTGTTTGCTATCTCTAGAAACAGCCAGCCCCAGGAGGGGCAGTCTCTGCAGGATCAAGGCCTCAAATGCCAGAGCATCCAGAATAGAGAGAGAAAGAAAATATAGTCAGTACAGCAGGCAGGGTTATATATGCACATATCTCCCTACTCCCAACTCTGACCATCATGGTTTGTCCTTTTTAGGAGGTGTGTAGAGTGGAGTTTTTTCCTACTCCTAGGTGATCATTGCATTTTATGTTTCCTGTCTTCTAAATGTAGTGAAATATTGCTAAGTGGAACATACTAGCGCAAATGGGGGATTCAGAGCTGATGCCACCCTTCCATCTGTGGAGGGGTTAGATTATTTCCTCAAGGAGGTGAACACAGTACTCAGGATGTGCCTTGTCTGGAGGTCTTCTCTTCCTGTGATAGCAACATGGGCCATGTTGTTTTTCTCAGAAAGGAGACGCAATAAGGTTTAGCAGAGATCTCTGGACCCAGAGTCAGCCAACTGCCAAGCAACATCCTTCTCCTTTATAAAGTGATGGGGAGCCAAGTTCGATGATTTCTAAGGTTCTCCGTCATCTCCAAAATTACTTCTTCTAACGGTCACCACATTATTCTTCTAATAGACCGGAATAAAACAGCAAAAGGTTAATCTTCTGGGAAGAGGCCTGGGTTCTGGCAAATGCCGTTGCAAACATTTCTCAGTTACATTTCATCGCAAACATTCTTCATTACATTTCCAGATGGCATCTTGGGTAATTCAGGACATCCTCTGGGTGGCTTGATTTTAAATGACTCAGATGAGTCACAGAGAAACCTCTGGTCCCTTGAGCAGCTAATTAAGACACTCCCCGCCTCAAACTGCTTCTCCATCTGCTGAGCCTTTGTAGGAAAAATAATGAAGAATTTATTGTCACAGAAGACTTGATCTTTGCCCCTGTTTTCCAGTTGACATCCCCAAACAACATAATGAATTAAATATAAATATAGAAAGCATGTTGGATTTTTAAGAAGTGTACACTGGGAAAAATTGAGGCAACCTTTTATATCCTTCCTTCTATGACACATTTTCATGGAGCTCTGCCATCGCAAGCTCTGTGCTTGGCTTTTGGGCTTGTTCATTTCCTGACAATTTTGGGTACCTGTCCAATAGTCTTCTCACAACGCACGGTCTTTCTAATTAAACTGCTTGCTCTATTCCTTGTTCCAGGTGTGTGATATGGTTCCTTCCAGCTTCCATGTCTTTTATGTTTTTAGCGTGTCCCTTTTGTTCTCTTTCACCACATACAAATTCTACATCTATTTAAAAACTATTTCTGACCTTTAGACCTCACTGATTTCCCTTTCTTTGGAAAACTGAAAAGTCTTATAGTCAGTAAGTAAAAAAAAGAAATATACGTCTATGCTGTTAGTGCTGTGAAGTGGATTCTGACTCCTAGCCACCCCGTGGACAGCAGAGCGGAACCCTGCCCGATCTTTTTGCACCATCCTCTCATCTTCTGGTGCTGTATCAGCCAACGCTCTGCTGCTGTTCATAGGGTTTTCATAGCCAGTCTTTTTGGGAAGTGGGTGGCTGAGTCCTTCTTTCTAGTGCTGGAGCTCCGCTGAAACCTATCCACCGTAGGTGACCCTGCTGGTATGTGAAATCCCTGTGGCAGAGCTTTCAGCATCACAGGAACACACAGCTGCCACAGTGTGACAACCGACAGATGGGTGGTGTGGTTCCCTGGGAAATGAACCTGGGCTGTGGCGGCAATCTTAACCACTAGACCACCAGGGCTGGCTATATATATATATATATATATATATATATATACACACATATATATACACACACACATATACGTGTGTGTGTGTGTATGTATGTACAGATACACACATATATATCCCCTATCCCCTATATCTTCCTATGTTGCTTTATATTTTTTGCACTTTATCCCTAATGTGGTCGTAAGTGCCTTGAAACAAGGAACCATGTGTAACATTTCTTTCCAATCCTTTATAGAATTTAGTCTATTGTAGTGCTTAGTAAATACTAATTTATTACCATTTCCTTTTTTAGGATATATATTTTTCTTTAATTGTTCAAGATTCAGAAAATTCAATTCAATTCCATAAATGTTTTTGAGTTTCACTCTATGCTGAGAGCTGTGGGTGACAAACAAAGGGGAACAAGCCATGGGCCCTGTTCCCCACGTGTTGGCAGCCTCGTAGGGGAGAGGTCCTGGGTGGGTCCCTTGGGCAGAGGGGTATGGATTTGCACATGACTGATTTTGGTGCATGGTGGACCGAGAGAGCTGTAACAGAAAGGCAAGTGCCGTGATGTATAAGTGGATCAGGGGCTCCTCTGGGAAACAGTAACTGGGCAGAAGCAGGCACCCTAAAATAGTTTCTTAAAACTTTTACAAGCCTGTCTCTTGGGCCCATAAACTATTTTTCCTCTTCTTGGTGTAATGTTGTGGAAAATTCTGCTACATCCTTAACCTTAATTTAAGGCCAAAGAAGATACCATGGTAGTTAAGTTTAGTATTTTGTCAATGTTGTCTAATTTTCTCATTTAAGTTCAATAAAATTATAATTGATAATTGTCTCACAAATCAGAACAAATCAACATGGCATTGAAAATAGTCTCAAGGGTATCAAATGAAGAAGATTTTTTTTTTTTTTTGCTGAGGAAGATTCTCCCTGAGCTAACATCCACTGCCAGTCTTCCTCTTTTTGTATGTGAGCTGCCACCACAGCATGGCTACTGACAGATGAGCAGTGTAGGTCTGCACCCGGGAACCGAACCCAGGCTGCCGAAGCAGAGTGTGCCGAACTTAACCACTAGGCCCCTGGGGCAGGCTCTGAAGAAGATTTTTAATGATTTTTAAAATAGTCCAAGTCAAGGACCCTCTACTGAAGGAGCTAAATTTTATTTGGAATGCTATGCCCAGAGAGCTGTACACTTCATTTATCTAAGAGGTAAACTTAAGTTTTTCCCCTACTAGTACTCTAGTTTTATGTGAAAGACTTAAGTGATAAGTTGATGGGGAGAATTTTTGGAAATGTCAGAATATGACGACCATGCAGAATGGATTCAGCTTAATGTCCTATGTCTTGAATACTTAGAATTTAATGGATGAGAACTGGGCTTCCCAGGCAACTTTTGAATCAACAGCAAAGACTGAATTATGTTTAGTGTGCTTTTGGAGGTCTATGATTTATTGGCTGTGTCACAACTGTCACTGTGGAAAGCCTTGAACGGCCAGGCTGCCTCTGGAATCCTTTTTGAAAGAGGCAGGGCTGGAAGTCAGGGACTCCCGATTCCACACGGGATTGACTTACTTCCTACCTGTGTGACCTGGGGCAAGAAAACTGCTTTGACCTACCTTGGTAAAGCGGGGAATTGCACTTGAGAGTCTCTTCTTTATATCTTGTCTTTACAATTTATACTGTAACTTCTTCCACTAGGATTTCAAGGGTATTTCTGATATGCAGAAGTCTAGTTCACAAAACAAAATGCATAGAGATCGGAAATAGCATGGAGATTGAAATAACTAACAAAATGGCTAAGTCCAGCTCCAGTGCAACTTATGCTAAAGTCGGACTGCGAATTCAAATGTCTAAAGGGACTAGGCAGCTGTTCCAGCTTCTATTGCCATATAAAATCCTTCCCCCAAACTCAGTGGCTTAAAGCAGGAAGTATTTTATTATTATGCCATTTGTAGGGCAGGCGTTTGGGCAGGGCTCAGCTGAGTGATTCTTCTGGCCACATAGTGTTGATGGAGGTCGCTCAGTGGTGTTCAGCTGGCAGATGGGCTGACTATGACTTCACTCATGCATTGGGTCCTTGACGGGAATGCCTGCAGCTGAGCTCTCTGCCACAACCACCTACAATGCCTCCAAATGGCCTCTCCACCATGATAGTCTCAGTCAAACATGGTGACTGAGGGCCTCCAGAGAGAGTGCTCCGAGAGACCCAGATGGAAGTGATGAGGCTTCTGGTGAGCTGGCCTTGGAGTCCCAGAACATCACTTCCAGTGGGTTCTATAGGTGAAGCAGGTCACTAAGGCCCTAATTCAAAGAGAAATGAGTTAAACTCCACCTTTCAATGGCAGGGGAAGCAAAGAATTTGTGGCCATTTAAAAAAATGTATTATTTTTTCTTTCAACTTTTTGTTCTTCTAGTAAAATATGCATAACATAAAATTTACCTTCTTAACATTTTAAAGTGTACAGTTCAGTGGCATCGAGTACATTCACACTGTTCTGCCACCATCACCACCATCCATCTCCAGAACTCTGTTTGTCTTGCAAAACTGAAATTCTATCCCCATTAAACAATAACTCTCCATTTCTCCCTCCCACGTACCCTGGAAACCACCACTCTTTCTATCTGTATGAATTTGATTATTCTAGGTATTTCATATAAGTGGAATCATAGAGTATTTTTCCTTTTGTCATCAGTTTATTTTACTTAGCATAATGTCCTCATAGTTATCCATGTGGGAGCATGTGTCAGAATTTCCTTCCCTTTTAAGACAATAATATTCCCTTGTATGTATAGACCATATTTTGTTTATCCATTCATCCATCTGTGGATACTTGGGTTGCTTCCATGTTTCAGCTGTTGTGAAAAATGCTGCTATGAATTTAGGTGTACACATCGTGGCCATTTTTAATCTAGTAGAACAGGAATGAAATGAATGGAATAGGCTGGGAATCAGAAAAATTCCAGTGAAAATGGCTACGTACTCTCAGTCTTAATGTCAGTGAGACAACTGGACTTGGGAGGGCCTGGGGCACTGGAGGTATGGGACGTGGGTCTGATCGACAGTGACAGCCACCATTAGTGCCAGCAGCCTATGGTCATGTGGGAATGTGCAGCCAGATTCGGCCCACTTTGTTTTTCAAGAGAACTGGGCATTATGGATTTTTATGGAACTCTCCTAATTTTTAAACGTTGTCACCTAAACTTGAAAAATTTAAAAAGATTGTGCAAGTCAAATAAAAATGTCTGTGGGCTGTTTAATTTGGGATCTCTTCAGTGACATGGGAATCAGTAAAGATATGTGAATGACTGATCTCAGGGCCTTATCTGTTTAAATAGCGTAGACTGGGGATCAGCAAACTTTTTCTTAAAAGAGCAGGTAGTAAATATTTTATGCTTTGCAGTCCGTACAGCCTCTGTTGCAATTAGATAACTACTCAACTACTCTGCGTTGTAGCAGGAAAGTAGCCACAGACAATATGTAAATGAATTTATGTTCCAATAAAACTCTATGTACAAAACTACCTACCATAGTTTGCCCACCCCTTGTATAGATGAATTGGAGAACAAGGGGCATCTGAAGAGAGTTTCAAATAATGAAAAATAATTATAAAGAGTTGATGGATGATAGAGGACTTGTTAATTCATTTGTGAAAAGAAACACTATGCAGCTGTTAAAAAAAGAATGAGCTAGATCTGTTGGTACAAAGGCAGATTGCATTTTCCAAAGATGGCGGCACTTTGATACTCCACTCCTCCCATTGGCACAGGGTGTGTGTGCTCTGCTTTTGAAAATGAGTGTGATTTTGTGACTGGATGAGTAGAGTATGGTAGAAGTGATGCTATGTGACTTTCAAGGTTGGGTATAAAAGGGGCTGTGGCTTCCACCTCTCTGTGGGGAAATATGACCTTGGGAAGTCTCTAGCTACCACGGAATCAGGCCGATGGACTGGTGTGTGAGCTAGCCCATGCTGTGAGTTAGCCTGAACTTGCCCATGTGGAAGGACCACACAGAGGGGCCCTGGGACAACATGACCTAGAGAGATGCCAGCCGGCCCTGAGCAGCTTCAGCGACCCACTGTTCCAGTGGCAGGCGCCCTCTGACTGCAAATGAGTGAGGTCCCCCAGCCAAGCTCTTCTAGAATTTCTAACCTCATGAGAGAAAAATACCATGATCACTGTTGTTTTAAACCACTAAGTTTTAGAGTGATTCGTTATGCAGCACTAGATAACTGGAACATGCGCAGATAAAGAAAGATGAACACACTGTATCATTAGGTGAAATGAAAGCAGATCAATACAGTACGTATTCATGGAAGGATATACCGCAAAATGTTATGTGTTCCCTCTGGCAAATGGAACTGAGGGTCGGCAATAGGAGGGAGACTCTTACTTTTTATTTTATATTCTGGGTAATTTGAAGTTTTTACCATGTGCGTATGATGATTTTTTAAAAACTAGTGTAAATTTTAAATAAAGCAGAGAGTGATAGGTAGCATTTTCTGGGTTCACAGGATTTTTTAAAAACATCGATTCCTCTTTATTTCCCAATGCATCTGTAGACATTAGAGTTGTGTGCAATTGTATTTTAGACTTTCACAAATTCACATAAGTATAGCTGTGAGCCATGTGACGTCCAGCAGCTCAGATTTTGAGATATAAGTATTGGTTTAAGCATGGATAATTTTAGGGAGAAAACCTATGTCCAGAAATAACGTAAGTCAAAGTAAAACACTTCATCTCAATTCATGCTTTTATGCATCTTAGAGTTCCTGTTTTGAAAGATGATGAGATACAGTTTTAATTAGGAAAAACTCCAACACTTTGTTGTGCTATTAAGATCATTATCATTACTGTCCCCAGCCTAATCCTCATTGTCTTTACTGAAACATGTTGAATGTTTTTAATGAGATCCTTTAACAGAAGCCTTTGGTTAAACCACATCTGGAATCTCTTTTTAATCCATATCGCTCCTGGGGAGAGAGACAGATTCTGTCCTAAAGAGACTAGATTTTCATAATGAATATTCTCCCAATCATTTATTTCTGAATTCAGGAATAATTCCCCAAAACCCAAGGGTTTTACTCCTTATATTTGGCTTTGCCTTAGATGCTTGGATCTCAGAAGTGGATGTAATTTTAGTGATTTACTCAAGCCCTTTCATTTCATAGATGAGGAAGTCCGTGAAGAGGGCTACCTCATTATATTTCTTTGAAACAGTGGTTCTTAAACTTGAGTGGACATCAGAATCAGTTGGAGGGCCTGTTAGAACGTAGATTGCTGGCCCCATCCCGAGTTTCTGATTCTGTAAGTCTGGAATGGAGTCTGAGATTCTGCATTTCTAACAAGTTTCTGGGCTGGTCCGGGGACCACACTTTGAGAACCACTACTCTGAAATGATTCCTTCTCAGACCAAATTGGAGAACTTTTTTTCCTCTTGTAGGTGAAGGTCTTTCAAATACCTTTAGATTTTTTTTCTACTTGATCATCACTTCACTAACTCGATAGGCTTGTCTCTTTCAGACATTCTAAGGAAGATACACATTCCCTTAACATTTTTCCTATACCTTTTCACATTTGTTTTTATCCCTTCGAGTCACCGAGACTGGAAGTTCAGCCACACTTATGAATGATCCCCAGACCTCTGTGCCCAGCACTCGGCCGTTCTCTGGCCCTGCTTGTGTGTTTGGCTCTGCTCTTCGCAGCCCACTCTCTTGTGAGTGGTGCATGTGTTCTCAGAAATGCTTTGTTGTGAAGGAGTCTCGGTCCCATGTCTCTAATACATCATATAAAAGATCTCTTCAACTTCTTCTGGTTGCTGGGAAGAGCATGATTCGACTCAAACGTTTAACTAGAACAACTCTTAAATCCAAAGGTTCAAGATCACCTTTGTCTATCACGGGAGCTATAAGCCTTGGTATCAACAGGCCAGCACCTTCTATCTATTTTGAGAACTATCTTAGAACTCTAAAGAACTTAAAAAGCAGATGAAGGTTGAATAAAACATCAACAGTAGGACGATCCCAACAGGTGACACTAGAGTCCTATAAGGTTAACCTGGTTCCATTCAGCGTTTGTTGAGAGCCTGCTGTGTGCTAAAGACTGTGCTGGGTTTGAGTGCATCAAGATGAGGAAGGCATGTCCACAGAGAGCCGCCAGCCAGCCCAGCTTGATGGCGGTGAGGGTGGACTTTGGAGCAAACGGCAGTGAGTTCCCATTCCATTAATGCCGGCCTGGGCCAAGAACCTTGCTACACCTGACTTCCTTTCATCTATGAAATGGGAATAAAAGCATCTACTTCACGTCTGTCCCAAGACACTAATGGCATAACGCCTTGTCTTAGTCAGCTAGGACTGCCATCACAGAACACTACAGACAGTGTGGCTTACAAGACAGAAATTTACTTTCTCACTGTTCTGGAGGCTGGGAATTCTAAGATCAAGATCCAGCAGGGTTCATTTTCTGGTGAGGACTCTTCCTGGCTCACGGGTGACCGTGTTCTAGCTCACATGGCCTTTTCTCTGCGTACATGCATGGAGAGCAAGAGTGAGCTCTCTCGTGTCTCCTCTTATAAGGGCACTAATCCCATCAGGAAGGCCCCACCCTCATGACCTCATCTACCCCTAATCACTTCTAGAGGCCCCACCTCCAAACGCCACCACATTTGCAGTTAGGGGTTCAACATATGACCTTTAGGGGACACAAACATCCAGTCTGTAACATCCCTGTAGCATCTTAGTTCTCAGCCAGTTCCTGGAGTCGGAGAATCATTCTGTTAACAGAGACTTTCCTCATTAGTGTTTCCTTGCTTCTTCAGCTTCTGTTACCAGCTGTCATTAATGTAACACTGTTGTGAAGGCTAGAAAAAACACTGAATAGTTTTAACCCGCTTTTAACTTTGTGCCATCTAGCTACTGCCCTTATCCAAGGTTTTGGGGTAAATTTGGTTAGTATAGATTTTACTTTTTCTGAGTTCTAATTCCCCAGACAACTTTCCTGAGCTCAGTATTGATTCTCATTTTACAGTTATGTGATTGTTGTCCAAATGGGAAAGCCCCAGAGTATAGTCTCTAAGTGGATATTGAAATTAATTTGGAAATAGGAGAATTTCTTTAGACGTGCTCTGATGTTTTGATCAATTCAGTGGTCTTATAAATGTGATCTAAAAGTTTATAACAGAAAAGTATTATATCCATTACTTCTAAAATTCCAACCATTTACTAAGCTATTTAAGCAATGTATATTTTTTGTTAAATTGGAAATCTTCACTGTGTCCATTTGTTAAAGTTGGGTTAAGGATCTGCTTCTATGTCATGAACTGATTGTTCAACCATGGTTGTTTCACAAGTGGAGGGAGTAAAAAGTGGGAAAATCGGGACAAGACCAAGAAAGAAGAAAGGAATCACGAGCCAAGGGCTCCCGAGTTGAAGGTCATTTCTGTTATGGGAAAAAAGACTCACACCTACCCCAGGATGGCTGAATCGTGCTTTCCTGCATCACTGAAAATACTGTGTGTTTTACTTCCAACAGAAAGCCAAACCCTTGATGACAGAGTTCTCAGTGAAGTCTACCATTATTTCTCGTTATGCCTTCACTACGGTTTCCTGCAGAATGCTGAACAGAGCGTCTGAGGACCAGGAAATTGTGTTTCAGATGCAGATTCCAGCCGCCGCTTTCATCACCAACTTCACTATGTAGGTGACACACTGGTCAGAGACCCTGGAATGAAGATTTCTGTGTGGGGTGGTCCGGGTGAGCCTGAGATGATGTGTGGTCCACAGCCCTTTCGCTCTGAGAATTTATATCCCAGGGGATGGTATATGGGTCAGAAGGTTGATTCCTTCCCTCCCTTCTTTCCTCCTGTCCATTATCTCTTCTTTCCTTCCATTCTTCTCTCCTTCCCTCCTTCCTTCCGTTGCCCCTTTGTTGCCTCCAACAAATGAGCACCCCCTCTGGGCCAGGCACTCTTCACATGATTGGTCTACTTCTATGACAAAGACAGTGTTCATCTGCTCTAGAAATTCTAGTGGGAGAAACATTAAATAAGTAAACAAATCAGTAAGCGAGATGACTTCGGACAGTCGCGGATGCTATAAAGATGGCAAGTAGGATTGAGAGAGGCTCATTTAGGTAGGAACACCAGGGAGGCGGCTCAGAGGAGGCAGTGTTTAAGTTGAGAGCTGAAAGATGAGACAGCATGAAAGCTTGGATATACTAGATAGAGTATATTTTCTTCTTCTGAACTAAGAGGTAAAGATATGCAAAATCGGTGTTTGGGTTTTATTTTGGGTGTGGGCAAGATTCAAGTTGGTGAATCCTCATGGAAGTTTGTTTGAGCAGACCTTTGGATTTATTCCTGCAGTATCACAGAGGAACCGTGGGTTGGGTCTCACCATTTGGACCTGTTGAAAATTGCGCTAGAATGAAATGAGTGACTCAAAGGTAGTGCCCTGTTGTGGAGTGCATTCTTTCAGCATATCCAAGAGGCAAATAAAAATATTTTCTAGGGTTGCCATGGTTATGATATCTGTGTTTGAATTTGTCTTGGAACTGCGAGCTGGTAACACAGCTGTCGCTTGTGTTTCAGGCTTGTTGGAGACAAGGTGTATCAGGGAGAAATTACAGAGAAGGCAAAGAAAAATGGTGATAAGGTAAAAGAGAAAAGGAATAAAACCACAGAAGATAATGGGTAAGTGCCGCTTAGTGAAGAAATTAAAAAGGCACTTCAGCCAAGTGTCGCATTTTCTACCTCTTTGCCTAGCCATCTTGTGCTCTTCCCTTCCTTTAAGTATTTATCTCCTTTTTATTTTAATCGTAATAATAAATAACTAAATGTGCCTGGTTAACAATATAGTAGATAATAAAATATGGTTTATAATAAAAGGGACATTTACCACTCCCATTCCCCCAGTTCTCACTTCCTAGAAACATTCACTTCTAATATTTCTGTAGTTATTTTGTAGTTCCCTCCCTCACTCTAAATATGGCAATAGTCTTGCTTTTTAACAATTTCTTGATAAAAATCAGACGTTATCTGTTGATTCTCTGCTCTGAAGAAAGAGGCGTTAGCATATTTATAACACGCCCGCTTTCCCTCTGTATTCCAAATTTTTATGTTATCATTCCTTCTTCTTCCATCAATTTAAGCAGTTACACCATCTTAGATTAGCCCTACCATTTTTTTATTGTGGTAACTGGTTTATAACATTATATAAATTTCAGGTGTACATTGTTATAGATTTCGATTTCTGTGTAGATTACATCATTTTCACCACCTGAAGACGAATGACCATCCATCACCACACTCATGTGCCTAATCACCCTTTTTGCCCTCCTCCCCCTTCCCCTCTGGTAACCACCCATCCAATCTTTTTTCTGTGTGTTTGTTTGTCATCGTTTTTATCTTCTACTTATGAGTGAGATCATATGGTATTTGACTTTCTCCCTCTGACTTATTTCACTTAGCGTAATACCCTCAAGGTCCATCCATGTCGTCACAAATGGCCAGATTTCATTGTTTCTTATGGCTGAATAGTATTCCATTGTGTATAAATACCACAGCTTCTTCATCCATTTGTCCCTTGATGGGCACCTAGATTGCGTCTAAGCCCTACCATCTTAAATGGTATTTCCTCTTCTTCATTTCCCTCCACCTCTCCGTTTCCATTCTCAGTACCTGTCTGTTCTTACCTAATCATCTACTTTTGCATTGTCAGACTTATCAACATTTAAATTCTGATGTCACAATGTTTGTATTCTTTGTTTTGTCTATAAACTGAATCGAAACCTCGAAAACCAATAAATAACGTTTCTTTTTTAATGACTACATAAATAACATTAACTGCAGAGTCACCTAGTATGCTAAGATTCTGTTTCCTTCTCTACCAGCCCATTTGAAGAAAAGTGACATATTCTCTGTTTTTCCTGGAGTTTCTAATTGTCTCTTTTTTCCTTATGAGGTAAAACTTTATTTTGTCACTATTAACATCTAGCAAGTCGCATAACTCATTTGAAGTGGTGATTAAATGAACAGCTATGCCCAAGTTTCTGCAAGTGATGACATCCATGTCATTGCCAACAGCAATTGGAAAGCATCACTGACTGGGAGACTCATTCTGATTTCAGAGCTCTTAAGCGTGGAAGAATGGATGTCTCCAGATCAATGGAATACTGTCATTGCTTTGCAGCCTTGTCACATAATGTTTACTCTGGGAATTCTTTTCATTTTCTTCTGGATTGGTTTCATTACGTCTTGTATTCCATATCTTCCACTTTCTTGGTTTTCACCTTCACTTTGCCGGAGTATATTCTGAAGTAACTTCCTCAGAATGGGTGTGTGAGAGGCAGAATTTCCGAGACCTTGATTAATATTTTGACTGTGTATGGAATTTAAGATGCAGAATAATTTACCATCCATACTTGGAAACTACTGCTCCAGGGTCTTATAACATCCAGTATTACTGACGATGCATCTAATGTGGTCTAATACTATTCATTTTATGTGTTTTCTCTACCTGATGTTCTGACATTTTACAATAATGGGTTTAGGTGTCAGTCTTCTTTTGTTCATTCTGTCCACCTCTCAGTGAAACTTTCCATCTCAGTACTTGTGTCTCTTTTCAGCTCTGGGGAGAGGCGTGTAGGAATCCTATCGTCTCAGTCATTCATTCACATATGGACCTGGAGTTCTCCTCCTGGTGTTTGGTCCTCCTTCTCACACCCATCTGCGGTGTCCTGCTGAACCAGGGCCCGCATTCTCTCCGAGTCTGCATTCTCCTTTGCTCCAGTCCCTTCCTTCATAGTCTGAGCTATAGACTTCTTGCCCTACTGAAGCCCCCAAGTCTTGCAGAAATGTTTGGAAATGTCCTACACACTGATGGTTCCCCTACCAGTCTTATTCCTTGGGTTTATTCCTTTAATGGCCGATCTGCCATCTTGAATCAGTGAACCCTCACTCCATGTACTGAAAGCATTTGGAATGGCTTGTATTTCTGTATGCTTGGCAATCTTTTATTCCTTACTTTTCCCCCAAATGCATCGACCAAGCCCTACCAAGGTGTAAAATCTTAATATATTAGCTATTTTACAGTTACGTAAAATGTCAGGTTCATTTGACCATCCCTGCAAAGAGGAGAATCAATTCACGCCTTGACCCTGAAGCGCTCGTTTCCAGCAGTTGACCGAGTTCAAGGTCCCCTTTCCCCTCGGCCCCTCGGCCCCTCGAGGCTGACTCCGGGAGAGGGAGCAGTCACTAGTCTTTGAGTGCTCTACCCTCCGGCGTCTTTGACCCTTCCTACCCTTCCTCTAGTGCAGCCCTCCCTTCTCCTCTCAACACTGACTTCCATGTTTTCTTTCTAAGGACTCTCACCGAGAGTCTGGCCGGGGACCTGAGGGGACCTGGCCTTCTCCAACGCTGGGTTCCTTTTCTCTTCCTCCAGGGAGAAGGGGACAGAGACCTTCAGGGCCTCAGTAGTGATTCCCAGCAAGGACAAAGCCGTGTTCCTCCTCAGTTACGAAGAGCTCCTGCAGCGGCGGCTTGGGAAGTATGAGCACATCATCAGCGTGCGCCCCCAGCAGCTGGTGGGGAGGCTCACGGTGGAAGTGAACGTTCTAGAGAGGTCGGGCCTCGCGTCGCTGGAGGTGCTGCCACTGCACAACAGCCGGCAGAAGGGCAGCGGGAGGGGCGAAGGTGAGTGGTGCTGGCTGGGCACGCTCAGATCTGGGGTGCTGGCGCCTCTTCCAAAGAGGCCCTGAGTGTCTGCAGCAATCTGAAAGATGGCAACACGGGGTTGGCTCGGTGGCCCAGCAGTTAAATGTGCACGTTCTGCTTCGGTGGCCCAGGGTTCACTGGTTTGCATCCCAGGTGTGGACATGGCACCACTTGGCAAGCCATGCTGTGGTAGGCATGCAACATGTAAAGTAGAGGAACATGGGCACGGATGTTAGCTCAGGGCCAGTCTTCCTCAGCAAAAAGAGGAGGATTGGCAGCAGATGTGAGCTCAGGGCTAATCTTCCCCACACACAAAAAAAAGGCAACATGACAAAGACAGTCCCGGGTACAATTTTGGTTTTTTAAAGCCAGGCTCTATCAGGAGATTTAAAAATGTTGAAATCATTTGACACAGGAGTCTTGCTTCTGGAAATCTAACCTAGTGAAACAGCTAGAATAACGGGAATGTTTATGTATGATCCTGTTCAATAACATTTGTAGTAGCAAAAACATTCCGTCATCCTAAATATTCAACCCTATGGACGTGATTAGTAAAATATGGTTATAAAAACAATTCAGCATGTGACGGGGAAAAAAAAGACACAATTGTATGTACACTATAACGTTAAATATGTTAACTTTGTTAAATACGAAGATGATAAAAGTAGCAATTTATATAAAATAATCATTTTATAGGGGTGAAGGATTACTGATCGTTTTCAAAAAATCTGTTTTAAAACATTGAACATTTAACATTAACATAAACGTTTAAACAATGTGTTAGATTCTTTGTAAAATTAAATAATGAAAAATGTGCACTCTAAATTTGATTTAAGACATAGACGTTTTGGTTCATTAGCAGGACCGCTTAGTTTAGGTGTTTCTCAAGTTCTGATTTTTAAAATAGCACTCTATTTTTTGAAATGATAATGAAAAATTCAATATAACCTACTTTTAATTACTGTATTCATTTCGACTAATAGTTTATATTAAATATTCACTGCTGTTGGCCTTTATCCTAATATACCTGTAAGGCTTAATGTCGAGTTGGATAACAAGACAGATGCGTTGAAAAATTGCACCAGGATCAGAATGACAGGCTTGCAGAAAGTTGTGATGTTGAGGTCAGGGGAATGCCAAGTGGTCAGTGAATATGCAGTCTTAATTCAACCGCTGTGGTGGTGAGGAGAGGGGCCAAGAGGGCTTCTTGTGTGAGAATATTTAGGAATGAGATTGGAAGGAGAGCAGAGAAATGAGTTGACAAGTGGAATAAGAGAATGCTGTTCCTTAGCAAAGAGTAAATGGGATGGAAAACATGCTTTCCTCTCACCAGAACAGTTTAGTTAATGACTCTCGTGTGAGCAGTGGTTTCCTCTCAAAGACGGAGCGTGTCCTGGTTCTGTGGTGGACTCAGGTCTTTTGTTGTGTGTTGACTGCCAACACTGAGTTTGACATTCTCAATCCAGGTCTAATTGAAAAGGTAAAATATTGTCATGGTCTCTGACCTTCAGGAATGGCATGAGCTACCATACACCGTCCTTATGTCATGTAGGTGGCAGTGTGTATGGTGAACTGATTCTAGTTCAGTTATTAACTACGACCTTGGAAAAAATTACCCAGGCTCTGTAAGACTCAGCTTGCACATCTGCAAAACAGGGGTAATAATGAGCTCTGGGGTCATCGGGAAGTGTTAGTGTGTGTGAAGTGCCTGGCTCAAAGCAAGAGCTTAATTGTTAAGCATTGTTATTATCATTATCACCTTATATTTACTTTTTCTCTATGCAAACTTATCTCTCCTGTTAGATCCTAAGAGATTTTGAAGGCAGCTCTGTGTCTGATTAACCTTTGTCTCCTTACACTATTTGACACCATCCTTTTAAACGTTAGATAGCTAATTAAGGGGCCAGCCCCCGGACCGAGTAGTTAAGTTTACACGCTCTGCTTCAGCGGCCTGGGGTTCACCAGTTTGGATCCTGGGTGCAGAACTACGCACGGCTCATTAAGCCGTGCTGTGGCGGCATCCCACCTAGAAGAGCTAGAATGACCTACAACTAGGATATACAACTATGTACTGGGGCTTTGGGAGAAAATTAAAAAAAAGAGGAAGATTGGCAATAGATGTCAGCTCAGGGCCAATCTTCCTCACCATAAAGCATTAACAAAATCTTAAAAAAAAAAAGATAGCTAATTAAGTCTGCAAATTTGAGAAGAAAAGCAAAGAAAAAAATGCATACCCAAACTAACAATGAAGAATATTTTTAAATTTCATTTCTTTGTAATCGTAATTTAGAGGGAAATTCTCCTCTGTACAACTGTGTGAAGGAAGTATGTTTTCAGAAGGAAGATTCTTTGGGGGTTGGTAAGATCGAGAGAGGGCCGAGTGGGTCTGGGATGAATCCACGGGGCTCAGGGCTTGCGTGGAGGCCCTTGGTGGGAGGTTCTGGCAGTATTCTTGCTGCCGTAGTGAAATGTTTGTGCGTTTTGCCTAATTTTCAGAACCACTGTGACTCTTCAGAGACGTGTACGAGTTGAGGTGTATGTATGTTTGAACCGGGTATGAATTACAATTATTAGCTGAAAAGTTGCTTACTGTTTATAGTCAGGACATGAGAGAATCTCAGAGGAATTTTTCCAGACCATTGATCTCCTGGGATCTGTTTATTTTTAAGAAAATTGTTTTCCTAGCTCTCGTACCAGAGCAGATATTTTGCTCTCCAGAGCATGGAGATTTCACGAGCCGAGCCAGGATTCACTTTTTCCTCCTCATTCCCATCTGTCAGAGCTCAGCTGTTCTTGTTCCTGCAAAATGGCAGCCTCAGCAGCGAGAGGCCCAGGATGTTGCGGTTTGTCTGAACACTATTGCGTGTTTCCAGAAGAAATCCAGGGTAGAGATCAGACTGGAATCGGGCTTGCACCAGAACATGAGCTGTAATTCTGTGGATGTGGACTCCAGCCAGGACATTCCTCTGAGAGAACTGGCGGTGGTTAGAAGTCAGACTTCTGGAATTTCTCTAAGGAATGGACCCATTTGCATCTTGAGGGGAGCAATTCTAGATAAGGATGACTGTGCTAGATGCTGGACTCAACCCTTGCATATATTATCATCTCGTTCATTCTTGACAGCAACCATCCTGGGGAGCTTTCGTAAAATACTGAGAGTGTGAGTTCAAATTCCAAGTCTCTCCCTAGTTGTATAAAAACTTTAAAAAAGGCTAAAAGTAGGGGCTGGCCCCGTGGCCGAGTGGTTAAGTTCGCGCGCTCCGCTGCAGGCGGCCCAGTGTTTCGTTGGTTCGAATCCTGGGCGCGGACATGGCACTGCTCATCAGACCACGCTGAGGCAGCGTCCCACATACCACAACTAGAAGAACCCACAACGAAGAATATACAACTATGTACCAGGGGGCTTTGGGGAGAAAAAGGAAATAATAAAATCTTTAAAAAAAAAGGCTAAAAGCAATATAACCTATCTTTGCCTAATTTACTTGTCTGCTGTATCAGGATTGGGCCCGCTGCTATTGAATCATAAATTAATGGACTCCTTCTCAATGTAAGAACTAATTCCGTGAGATGGAATTCGGAAGCCAAAGCATTATACTTTCTGGATTATTAAAATAGTTAACTCATGTATCCAAAACCCATGTGACTCATGGCCATGTAACTCAAAATCCACAAGATTACAAGTTGGTAGACGGTGAAAGACAAGGCTCCCTCTCTCTTCTGCCTCCCCTCCCCGCTTCCTCTCCCCTAAGAGATTTTAATGATTTGTGGGCTCAGTGGAACAGAGTATTTGAACTTCAGACTTTGCTGGAGCGTCCTTGGGATGTGTCAGCTTCTGAAGACTTACGCCGAGATAGATTTTCCATCCCTGTGATTGCTTCAAGCCTGGTTATTTCACTCTCTCCGTGAAAATCTCAAACTTCCTGTTTGTTCCATGGCACCTAAATTACTATCCTTTCCACGATTCCAGTTTTGTTTTGGTTCTTTTTTGGCCAAAAATTTTCATTTGTGATGAGATTCTTTAAGACTAGGAGAAAGATAAAATAAGATGCCTTGCTGTTTTCTTCTCCTGCTTTATATCCTCTCAGGTTGGCTGTTCCCAATAGTAACCCAGAGGGACTAAGAAAAGAGTAAAAAGATTGAGTCCTTCCTCGGACTTGAATTAGAATTTATCCGGGTGAGGCCTACGCAGCTGTTTTTCTGGGTATGATGTTCAAAGAATTTATATGAGAAACTGAAAAATTTATGAGTGCTTTTAACATGTTTATTTGTAAAGCTAAATAGTAATGCTGAATGTTTTTTCTACAACTAAACGGGTATGGTACTATGACTTTCATCGTTTACCCTTTCTAGTCTTTGCTTTTTTAAAAAACAGCTTTATTCAAGTTTAGTTTACATGGCACAATATTTACTCATTTTAAGTGTACAATTCAATGATTTTGAGTACGTTTGCAGAGTTGCGCAACCGTCATCACAGTCCAATTTTAGAACATTTCTATCGCCCCAAAAAGATTCTTGTACATTCGCAGTCACTCCCCGTTCCCACCCCAGCCCCAGGCAACCGCTAATCCACTTTCTGTCTATAGATTACAGACAGCTGAATTTTTACAAACACCCCAGGTGATTCTGATGCTCGGTAAATGCTGGGAACTCTGGATTCCCCAGCAGAATTTAGGGACATTAACTACATCAGGATCTTGATCTACAGAAGCAGTTTTTAAATTAAACAAGGTTATTCCTTTAATCTCATGGGGCCCTTAGAATACTCTGACTTTTGACCCCTATTCAAGTGTACATCGTTCCTCTTTTTTACTAACACGTTTTTACTATGGGATACAGGCCAACACAGAGTGACTCACACAGTTGGTGGAAAATAACCTCTTCCCATATCCAGCTCCTTCTGCTCATCAACATGGAAACTTGAGATGGAAAAATACCAACAGGCCATTCCCACGGAGCTGGTACAGTCTTCCTGATAGTCTCAAGCTCATAAAACTGAGCATCCGTCTTATCTTGGAAAAGACAAACAAGATCGTTGAGTGCATTTTTGGTGTCCAAAGAGCTTCTCTACCTTCCTTCATTCTCACCAGAGCTTCCTGGACCTGTGGGACTTGTTCCCTCCTGCTCTTCTCTATTCCCAGCACCATGGTGAGAGAAGCTCCACTTTTCCAAGCCTGGCTTAGTGTCCACCTTCATCTTGGCTCTTTCACACAGCTCCATTGCCTGGCTCTGCGGGTCCTGAACTTTGGTGCACTTTAGAATCACCCAGGAAGCTTTTACAGGTCTACTGTCCAAGTCTCACTCATGCCAATTAGACCAGAATCGCTGGAGATGGAAACCAGGCGTCCATATTTTTAACGATCCTCTGGTGATTCCATTGTGTGGCAGGATCTGGGCTCTAGACCCTGACTTCTTGTTTTCAAGTGTTATTTGGCTTAGTTTCTACCCTTTGTTCCTACGACTCTTTTCCTGGGCAGCTGACTCTGTCTCCAAACCTCCCAGCTGGAGTTCCCAAGTAATCGCAACTCCTTGTCACTGTCAAAACTGACGGGCTCGTATGACGTCACCCCAATCTGACATTGAAAGGAAATTTTAGTTTCAGGAATGAGGAGACCTTTATAACTGTCTTCATGTTCTCCTGGTATCTGGTTCATCTTTGAGGGTGCTCCATCCTCAAGATAAAGAAGATCAGCTTGTGCTCTTAAAAAAATACATTCTAAAAAGACAGCCTACAGTGAGTCAGTATCCAGTAAGAGTCTGGTGTCCCGAATATATTAAGAACTCTTACAACTCAACCACAGAAAGACAAACAACCCAAAATTAAAATAGGGGCAAAGGACTTGAATAGACATTTCTCCTAAGCAGAGAGACAAATGGCTAATAAGCACATGAAAAGATATTCAAGACCGTTAGTCACTAGGGAAATGACAATCAGAACCACAATGAAGTGCCACTTCACACCCACTGGGGTGGCTATAATAATAACAACAACAATAAAAGAAACAAAAATGGAAAAAAGTTTTGGCAAAGATGTGGAGAAATTGGGACACTTGTATGTTGCTGGTGGGAATGTAAAATGGTGCAGCCATTGATGAAAACAGTTTGATGGTTCCTTAAAAAGTTAAACATAGAATTACCATATAGTAGAGAAATCACTAGCAATTGCTCTAAGTATATACGCAAAAGAATTAAAAACAGGTACTCAAATACTTGTATGTGAATGTTCATAACAGTATTCACAATAGCCCAAAGGTCCGAATGTCCATTAATCGATGAATGGATAAACAAACTGTGGTTATAGCCATACAATGGAATATTAGTCAGCCACCCAGAGAAATGAAGCATTGATACTTGCTGCAATATGGGTGGACCTTGAAAACGGTAGGCTAAGTGAAAGTAGCCAGACCAAAGGTCACATGTTGGATGATTCTACTCATGTGAAATGACCAGAATTGCTAAGTCCATAGAGACAGAAAGCAGATTGGTGATTGCCAGGGCCTGGGAGGGAAGGAGTGGGGAGTGGCTGCTTACTGGTTACAGAGTTTTTTGGGAGGGTGATGAAAGTGGTTTGGAACTGGAGAGAGGTGGTTGTTGCATAACGTTATGAATATACTCAACATCACTGAATTGTACACTTTAAAATGGTGAATTTTATGTTATGTGAATTTTGTCTCAAAAACATAAAATGAAAAAAAATTACAGTTTTGGTTGTCGGAATCCCACTGCCTCCCAGTGCTCTGGAAGTGATGCTTGCTGTGCTCTCCAGCTGTTAGCCATGCGTCCTTTACGTGCCCTGGAAAGCAGACAACAGGAGGAGGTGGAACTCAATTTATGGCTTGCTTTTTAATCATGTCACTCCTATGTGAGCTTCCTATAAAATTTTGACCTTCAAATAATCTTAAGAACCGAGGAAGCTTAATTAGAAAGAAGAGAACCACTCGAAATACAGTGTCATCACCCTTTGTGTTGGAAGATGAGGTTGTTGACACTGCAGAGATCTTTGAGAATAGGTTAATGACCAGCCACACGTTCTGCAAGATGTCACCTCTGAGCTGAGACTAGCACCATCTTGTATTTCAGTAGATGTCCAGGAAGGGGTTAATTGAATCTGTTTAAAAATCTCATTGAAGTTTTTCTTTGTTTGGTCGGTTCACCTTGTGACTCTGCCTTTTGGTGGGAAGGTTTTCCTAGGATTGTATTCTAGGCATCTAGTGTGGGGCCTGGCATAGACTGGGCGCCTACAAAGTATTTGTTAAATGAGTTAGGAATAAGTAACTGTTGGCGATGAAAATGCTATTAGGTTTTCAACACTTTCCTGGTTTAAGTTGGTTTTTTTTGCCAGATCTCGGGTGTCGCTCCCGTTTTGTTGTGAAAGAGGAATTGGGAGAGAATTCGGTCCCACCAGACTTTGGTTACAAAAATCTAGATCATTCCTTTGCCAGGATTGTCGAATAAAATACAGGATGCTCAGTTAAATTTGAATTTCTGGTAAACAGTATGGCCCATGCAATATCTGCCATGTACTTATACTAAAAAATTATTTGTTGTTTATCTGAAATTTAAATTTCACCGGGCATCCTGTCTTTCTATTTGCTAAATCTGGAAGCTTTGCCCTGTTAAAAGGCTGTTCTGTGACTGCTCATTCACCCCCAGTTCCAGTTCCCTGCTGCTGCATGTTCTCCCCCTGACCAGCCTCCACTCTGCAGCTGGAAGGGCATGGCCCTGTGTGGCCTCTGTACGTTTGCCAGGAAACAATCTGGTGTTACGGGAGGGTGTCCAGCATTGTTCAGTGCAGAAATTATTCAGGTATGAATCACTTGGCTCCGTAGTTGGTTTTGTTTTTAATGCCTGTATGAGAACTCACGTTATCTTGTTTCTTCTGACATCGGCTGTAATTTGGTCAGACCAGCTATGAACCGGATGGCTCAGAGAGACCCTGGAGGGTGGCCTTCTTACTTTGACTTGACCTTGGTCAGCAATGTACTCTTCTCTCTCAGACTTCCCTCTTTGTTTCCTTGTTTTTCCTGCTGTCTTAGTGTGTAAAGGGGGATGTTGTCCCAGGGTTATGGCACTGTCCACCATAGCTGAGGCTGAAACCAGACGTGGGGCCAGGGCACGTGACATGGCTTACCAAGAGCATCTGCCACACCCACCAAAATTCTTTCAGGATGAGACTCTAGTTCTGTGGAAGGCTCCTCTCTCCATCTCCCCAACTATGTGCTAAAGTGTTTAGTCATTTCCATGTTACACGTCCAACATGCTTGAGTTGTCACCATGTTCTTGGCACTGTGTGGGATGCCTGAAATCTGAAGATGTCTAAGGCATTCTCACTGCCTTTGAAGAACTAAGAGTTGACAATTTTTATAAACTTAAAAAAATTTTTTTAGTTACAGCAGAAAAGTACATTACGTAGAGTTTACCATCTTAACCATTTCTAGGTATATGGCTCAGTAGTGTTGAGTTCGTTCACATTGCTGTGAGGTAGAGCTCCAGAACTTTTGCCACTTCCCAAACTGACATGCTAAATACATCCATTCAATAGCAACTCCCCCCGGGCCCGCCAGCCCCTGGCAACCAACCTTATGTTTTCTGTCTCTATGAATTTGCCTACTTTAGATACCTCCTATAAGTGGAATCATACAGTATTTGTCTTTTTGTGACTGGCTTATTTTACTTAGCATCGTGTCCTCCAGGTTCGTTCAGGTTGTGGTATATGACAGGATTTCCCTCCTTTTTATGACTGAATAATATTCTATTAAGGTGGTCTGCTGGTTAAGATTCTGCGTTCTCGCTGCTGAGGCCTGGGTTCGTTTCTTGGTCAGGGAACCACACCACTCGTCCGTCAGTTGTCATACCATGACCAATGGGTGTTGCTGGGATGTTGAAAGCTCTGCCTCTTGTATTTCAAATACCATCAGGGTCACCCATGGTGGACAGGTTTCAGCAGAGCTTCCATTCTAAGACAGACTAGGAAGAAGGACCTGGCCACCCACTTCCAAAGAAATTGGCCATGAAAACCCTGTGAACAGCAGCGGAGCATTGTCTAACACAGCTCCAGAAGGTGAAAGGATGGCACAGAAGGGCCAGGCAGGGTTCTACTCGGTTGTCCACAGGGTTGCTGGGAGTCAGAATCCACTTGATGGCACTAACAACAACCAATATTCCATTGTATGTATAGACCACATTTTGTTTATCCTTTCATCTGTGATGGGCACTTGGGTTGCTTCCACCTCTTGGCTGTTGTGAATAGTGCTGCCATGCACATGGGTGTGCAAATATCGTTCAAGATCTTGCAAAGATCTTGCTTTCAGTTCTTTTGGGGATTTATCCGAAAGTGGGATTACTGGATCATATGGTAGTTCTATTTTAACAGAAATCTCTCAATCTTATCTTCCTTTGCTGCTCTGTGGCTGTTTTTGGTGGGCTTCCATTTGGTTCGTTTTCGAATACTTAGAACAGCTGGTATTTGAGGTCTCCAGTGGACACACAAAATGGTATCAGGAAGGGGTGATGCGTGTTTTCCGGGGTACCTGGTTTTAGAATGTGTGAGGTAGTTCTTGAAGTAGCTGTGCTTGTTTTCATGCATAGCTTCTCTGGGGAAGTCAATCAAATAGGGCAAACTAAGACTCAGTAATGTATTATTTTAGGAAGAAAGCATTGAGTAAACAGTGAAGAAAATTAGTTTTCTAAAAGGAATCTGGGCAAACACCACTTAACCATGAAATGATTGAATTGATTTGGAATCGTCAGCTGTAAATTCTGTATGATGCTATTTTCCAAAATACCAAATATCAATAGAGGCGAGAAAACCCCCTTCCAATAAGAAAACTATATATAAAAGGGAACTTATGAAGGTTTTCAACCAAATTCTTTCTCATCTTCATTGCCTCAGCTTTACCACTTTTTTTTCCTGAGGCTTAGCCAATGTATTTTTTAATTGAAGTATAATTGGCATACTAAATTATATTAGTTTCAGGTATATGACATAATTTGATATTTGTGTATACTGCAAAATATTCACCACAATAAGTCTAGTTAACATCCTTTATTGTACCTAGTTAAAAAAGTTTTTTCTGGTGATGATAATTTTAAGATCTACTCTCTTAGCAACTTCCAAATATGCAATACGGTGTTATTAACTGTAGTCGCCGTGCTGTACATTACATCCTCATCACTTTTTCTTTGAATACTCTGCCGATTTGCTTGAATTTTGTCTTTATTGCTACCATCAAAGGGAGTTGCGTAATTATTCACAGTATTTTTGACTGCCCTGTATTTAAGAAATGTCCCCATTAGAGCCCAGGTGAGCGGGTTACATAAACAAGCAGACTATTTAGCCTCTTTTCCAAGAGGAAAAGAGCAGGCCGTGTTTGTTTGGAAATCCTTTTGTGGAATCACCAGGTGTTGGCTGCTTTTCTCTGACAGTAGGCAAACCCAAGGCCCACAGGAAACAGAGGCCAGGAAATCCCTCCGTCCATTGACCCAAAGGGGCGTGGCTTCCAGCTGCGTCCTTGACTGTGGTTCTTTGCTCCTAATTCTTTTCACCTTGGACATTGTACATTGCAGTGGGCTTGCTTTTTTAGCCATGTGGTTGTCTAGGAGGAGAATGTTTATTTGTGAATAACATCCATGTTCCTGGACAAAACTAAGGATGTACCTTTTGTTCTCTTCACGCCACATGCAAGATATGTGAAGCGCTTTGCCATTGCAAGATAGAAGCAAAGGCAGGAATATTTACTAGCACTTGTGTGCGTGGGTCTTGACCTAAAGTAGACTCCTTGGAAAAACTGTGGAAAGCTACAGACCTTCTCTCCAGGAAAATAATGTACATGTGCACTTTCATGCAAAATTCTGAATATAATTTCAGGGGACTTTGGGAGTCTACCAATTCCTTTATACTTTATAAAGACTGTTCTTTATATAAACCTTCTTGAATTCCCTGTTATGAATGTTCATTATGAGATGCTTTTTCTTTTCCCCAAACAATGATTATCTGTTTTTACTGAGCTCTCAGTGGTATAGAGAAATCTGTTATTGCAAAATGTCAACTGTGTGTTATCACAGAGTATCTTTTTCTCACAACTTGCCTATCATCCTAGACAAAGAGTACAAGAAGCTAATAATGAAGGGGAAGAGGCTGGGGGCTGGTGTGTATTGAATGCCTCCTATGTGCCAGGCACCATGCTTGGTTCCTTATATGTGTGACATTACTTAATTCTGACAATGATTCTATGACTTGGATTTACTCCAGTTTAACAAATGTAGAACTGAGGTTCAGAGACATTACGTCAGTCATTATGAGTCTGTCAAACTCTAGAGCCTACTTTCTTTGGTATTACATGACTTCTAAAGACCTTCTTGCTCAAAAAAACCAGGGCTTAGACAGGGAGAGAGCATCCTAGGGACATCGGTGATGTGAGAAGCAGGGAAGAGTCCGTGGGTAGAGGAAGAGCCATCAGTGACTCCCACTGAGGCCTCACTGGAGGCCGTTGTGTGTCACTGAAGTCATCTTGCACAAGACCGCTGATACTTAAATTGAAACAAGACAGTGACTTTAGATGACTCTGCTTCTGCCAATTCAGAGCACTTACCAGGAGCATCCACTCCTACCCCTAACCAAGTGGGCATGAAGGAAAGAAAACCAAGAGAAGGAAAAGATATGAGTTCTCTTTAGAAAAGGAGGTCAGGTCCTCACTCTTTTGACCTGCTCCCCATGTCTTCCTTGCACTCTTCATGATCTTTTGAACACATCCCAGGACAGCTGAGGGCCCTGCTAGGAAAGCTCACTGTGCTTATGAACTATTTTGTGGAGGTCAGCAGTCTGAGCCTCAATTCACAGTAAGGAAAAGCTAAATGGTATTATTCTGCTTTGGGATGTTGGTCAGTAACTGTGTGGCAGCCTATAATAACCTCATTGATTAAAAGATTTTTTTTTCCTCCTCTAATAAATAGAGGATTTTATTTTCTAGAGATATTACTCTGGAATTTTTCCAGGCAAACTTTTTTGTGTGTGTGATAGGTAGTGGAAAATTCATTGGGTCACATTGACTGGTACTTAATGGGTGGACGTCAGCCTCAGGAGCTAGGCCCCTTGGTGAGTAACCATGTTGGGAATCAACCCACTCTTGGGCATATAAAATAAGCCCATTTAGAGAAATCTCATGAATTTTCATCATGAACCAGCAACGTCAGAGGTCAATAGGAAACCAAAATAATAATACACTATCCTTTCTCATGGCTTAAATCAAAGAGCCTAGTCAAACGAATTATGAAGAGAGAAATTATACTTTTTAGTCCTCAGTGCTTTCATTCAACCATGAATGGTATTGATTTAGGGTAGTTGTAAAGAGCGCTTCAATGAGAGAGATTTAAAACAAGAAAAAGTAGGTACGTGCTGACTATGAAGAGAGTCAAATCTAATGTAGAATTTTAAAGTTATAGATAACCTAGTGCCGCCTAGTCACATACAGCAAAGGCGCGTGACCATTGCCTCTCTGCAGGAACCAGAGTCACCTGGAAGCCTTGTTAAAATACAGATTTCTGGGTCCCACCTCCAGGGTTTCTGACTCAGAGTTTCCGGGGTGAGTCCAAGAGTTTGTATTTCTAGCAAGTTCCCAGGTGATGCTGAAGCTGCTGGTCCAAGCGCACGGGGCGAGAACTGCTCAGTAGCATCTGCGCAGGAGATTGATTCATCCTGGGTTCGCTGGAACGCCTCTGATGAGGTGAATTGTGAAAGCTGCCTCCGCCGTCAGGACATCTTTCTTAGAGCTTACCGATGCTGCACGGAATGTGCTTCCAGTAAGTCTGTCCGTCATCCTAACCCTGCCAGCTGGAATCACTCCGAAGACGCCTAATCCCCATAGAAATGCCGACACAAACGGACTTAGCCTAAGGAAAATAACAGATAGGGGTCCGTTCAGCAAATAATATGTCCCTTGCCAAGGAATGCTTGTTCAATCCGTTCTGCTATCCAACTCCCTATGAGTTTAAATTTTGTTAAAATTGGAATATACATAGAATAAAGTATGTAAATCTTATGTGTACAGCTTGATGAAGTTTTCCATATGTATACACCCATACAACTACTTCCAGGTCAAGACTTACATATTTTCACCACCCCCAAAAGATTCCCTTATACTCTTTGCAAGTCAGTGCTTACCCCCAAAGGTAACCACTATTCTACCTCAATTGCCATGGATAAGTTGTGCTTGCTCTTGAGCTCTGTATAAATGGAAGCTTAGAGAATACACTCTTTTATATCTTATGTTTTCACTCAAAATGACTGTGAGAGTCAACCATGTTGTAGATAGCAGAAGTTCTTTCCTTTTCGTTGCATACGGTATTGCATGCATTTCATTGCAAGTTTGATGTGTTGTATTATCTAGCATTTAATTCCTGGCCCCTCTTTGATTTTGTGTCTATTTAAGGTTCATAATAATATTAGCTAGCATGCCTACTTACCGTGAATCAGAATGGCGTTAAGTATATTACGTCACTTAGTCTTTCCAATAGTGTGACTTTGGTAGACCAGTAATCCATTTTACAAATGAGGTAACCAAGACTCAGTAACTTGCCCAGTGCCTTATAGATAATAAGGGGTAGAGCCCATATTGAATGCGGGTCCTTCTGACTCATTCATGATCCTGAGTTCCTAGTGAGTGGCTCTCATCATGCCCCTTCCTCTTGGTGCTTTACCAATACTCACCAACCAGAGGTTGACTCTAGAGAACATCAGTTCCCTTCTATTTTGAGGACCTTTCCATTTCCAGCCTCTTTTCCTTCCTCCTGTCTAATGGTTCTAAGCCATCATCAACCATGCTGGCGAACCGGAGGCTGGCACTTGTCAACATGCCATCAGGATTCTCCCAGCTTCTTCTTCAGATGAGCACATCTGTGGGGAGCATGTTATCTTTCATACAACTGTCTTACTACCAGAATGAACTTTCTTATTTGCTGGCTTTCTGGTCACTCCTGAAATTCCTGCCCTTGATAAGTGCAAATAATAGAATCAGGTCTGCCCTGTGCTTCCTGTTAAGGTGACACTTAAATTGTCTCTGAAAAAGAACTGTGTGTTCTGTTGAAGGAATTGGCTAAACTTCCTTTGACTTTAATGTCTAACAAACCCTTAACAGAAGGAAGTTTATTCTTAACTACAAATTACCTCGGGCAAATTAAGCCTCATTTCCTTTTTTATTTTGCTAATTAGGAATGGAAAATTGCTGGTCAGGTTACTCCATACTATCAACTTGAATAGATTTAAAAAGATAATCAAACGCTTCGAAGCAGTTTTAAGCCTGGCTTTGATTCAGTATCTGGATAAGAAGTCTTCACATATACAGATGCTTCCAAATTTGCCATTTTATTTCCATATTCTTCACGGTGCATGCAGATCTTAAAAATTGGATTTCTGTTGCTAAGAATGATGTTGTTTGAATTTATAAAGGTGGGTAGTCTGCGAAATTATTCTCTGTCCTAACAGAATATGAAGGTCAGGAGTAAAAACTGGGATGCGCTTTGCTTGATCTGTCATCTCACTAATTTTTCTTAAATCTCATAAAGTCCATTTGTCTGTTTATCTTGTAATTCTAATTTGTATCCTAAGATTCATGCTGGGGAAAGCTGTGGGAAATGTTTTTAAAAAAGGGCCATAAACTTTCTGGACAAGCAGTACCTTAGGACAGCCAAATGACTGATGGGGGAAAGGTGTTCTGTATGGAGGAATCCCAATGGAAGGAATGATAGAATTAGGAGCCATCCTTTTGTGCCTTTAGTGTAGTAGTGTATCTGGACAAACGTTATCAATAATTGATAAAACTGTTAAGTGAAAGATCGATGAGGAACTTTATAATGGGTGATCAGATTGACAATACCGGAACCCACCATCAATCTTACTACAACTGAAAGTAGACTAGTAGATATTAGGTACCTTCTGATGTGATAAAGTAGTGAGTACTCAGCATCACCTATGAAGTGTTCTTGTCAATAGCGTTGGACCAGAGTCTAGCCAAGCCTCCAGCTCTACCTACCAGAACACCACGAGCTGCAGGGGATGGAGCTGTGCTTCTCAACCTTCACTGGATATTAGACTCCATGGAGAATTTAAAAAGTCCTGATGCACAGGCTGTGTCCCAGACCAATTAAATGAGCTCTTGGCCTGGGCATCGGTATTTTTTCTAGCTCCCCCAAATGTTACAGTGCAAGCCAAGGTTGGAAACCAGGGGAATAGAGGAGCAAGTTAAAACACAGGATAAAAAAACAATCAGGAAATACAGAATGGGAGGAACTCTGTAGGACCAATAACTAGTGTTTACAACACATATATGCTGCATATATGACACTTGTAGATTAAAAGAGACTTAAGAAACATAAACCAGATGTAATGTGAGGACTTCATTTTCATCCTGATTCGCACAAATCAACTCTTCCAAGACGTCTTCTAAAGTATTGGGAAAATTTAAATACACATTGAGTGTTTGACAATAATAAGGCATTGAGCATTAATTTTGTTACTTGTGGTAATGCTAAAAAAAAAAGGGTCTTATAGTCAGAGATGTATATTGAAGTATTTATGGATGAAATATGATGTCTAGGGTTTGTTTTAAAATCCTCTAGCAAAAAATGATGAGGGCATGTATAAACACAGACACAAAAGATTAGTAAAACTTGATAATTGTTAAATTTGGGTGATGGGTACATAAGGTTCATTTTATTATTCTCTTGACTTTTATGTGTTTGAAAAATTCTCACAAAAGTTTAGGGGCTGGCCCCGTGGCCGAGTGGTTAAGTTTGCGCACTCCGCTGTAGGCGGCCCAGTGTTTCCTTGGTTCGAATCCTGGGCGCGGACATGGCACTGCTCATCAAACCACGCTGAGGCAGCGTCCCACATGCCACAACTAGAAGGACCCACAATGAAGAATATACAACTGTGTACTGGGGGGCTTTGGGAAGAAAAAGGAAAAAAGTAAAATCTTTAAAAAAAAAATTCTCACAAAAGTTTAAAAAGGAGACATAAAGGAGAAATATGTGATAACCTATCTCGCGCATTGTGATGTATTATCAGTACGAAGTCTAGGAAGTTCTTCTGGAATACACAAACCTGATCTAAAGTAAAATCTAACGCTCTGTGTCTATGCAAAACAGTTCTTATTTCTATTCAGAAAAATATTTATATATTCACTTACTAATCATGTTTATGTCTCGTTTGCAGATGATTCTGGGCCACCTCCTTCTACGGTTGTCAACCAAAATGAAACTTTTGCCCAAGTCATTTTTAAGCCTACTGTGGTCCAACAAGCCAAGATTGCCCAGAATGGCATTTTGGGAGATTTCATCCTTAGATATGATGTCAACAGGGACAAGAGCATTGGGGACATCCAGGTAATGGGTTTGTTGTTGCTATTTCATGTTAGTTGCTTGATTCTTTTCATTAGACTCCGAACTAGGGATTCCAAAGCTTACCTATGGGAGAGAGAACTTCCTGATTCCTAGGAAATTTGTTTTAACCCAAAATATGTCTCCATGGAGACTAGTGGTGTTCCCGTGCTGGAGGCTGAGGGTGTCTAGTTCCTGCTTCAGTCATCTGGAGAGCAAATGAAATCTAGAATAGAATTTTCCCTGTGGTGTTTTAGATGAAGTGACAATTTTAGTACATCTTCAATTTTGGTTGAGAGACTGGTCCATGGCTCATTGCCCTTTGGGTTTTCTTGCCTCAGAGACAGGGTGGGAGTATTGAAATGTGTTAGTGTACATCCAGAATGTAGACAGTCTTGATGTCTCAACTTGTGAGATGCTTGGTAAAAACCAGATGATGGAGGAAGCAGGATTCTCAAGTGGCAGAGGTTAGACAGGGTAGATTAGTCAACGTAGTCACAATGTTTATTTTTTGAGGAAGATTAGCCCTGAGCTCACATCTACTGCCAATCCTCCTCTTTTTGCTGAGGAAGACTGGCCCTGAGCAAACATCCGTGCCCATCTTCCTCTACTTTATTTATGGGTCGCCCACCACAGCATGGCTTGATAAGCAGCATGTCGGTCCGCACCGAGCATCCAAACTGGCGAACCCCGGCCCGCCAAAGTGGAACATGCAAACTTAACCGCTGTGCCACTGGGCCAGCCCCCATAGTCACATTTTTAAGGGACAATTTTATCCTTATACAGATTGAGTTTCTATTGGTTCTCTTGGAGGGATCAGGACCGTGGGTACTTTTGCTCTTGGTATGGAGTCTGACCCCAGAATCTGTTTCATGCTGTCTCTGACGTTTAGAAGTTCCGTAAACATCCATTTTAGTTCTGTATTCTGGGTGCTGCCGTTTTTGCTTTCTTTTCCCACCACCAGGTTCTGAATGGCTATTTCGTGCACTACTTTGCCCCGAAAGACCTTCCTCCTTTACCCAAGAACGTGGTATTTGTGCTTGACAGCAGTGCCTCCATGGTGGGAACCAAACTCCGGCAGGTGAGTGGGCGCCAGCCGCCCATTTCTTCCTCTCTGACTTTTCCTGGGACTCTGGTGTTCTCTGTGTGTTAAATTCGGTTGATGCCAAAGGTCTGCTTTACCATCCAGTTGTCCCCCCTACAGAGAACGTTCCTGAATTGGTTCAGTTAAGCCATTGACTAGACTGTCATTTCCACATGGGGGTTTTAAGAGAGCGGAGGGACATGCTATAGAAACAGCTTGAAATAAAAGGGACTGTCAGAGTGGATAAAGTGAGTGAGACAGGAATACATGGAGAGGGCCACTCAACGGCACAACTGTCGATGGAGTAACTCTGTTCAGTAATGATGTCCTTCGAGAGCAAAAAATAGAATCATCGGCAGCCCCCTTGGCCTTCCTTTAAAACAAAGGACTTGTATCTCAATAGCTCAGGAGTGATATTCTCGCGGTATTTAGGATGAATCTTGGAATTCTAGGGCTGCGAGGGACATTAAGGGGACATGTAGTCTAGGTTGAAAAATTAAATTATCCTGAAAATACAACTATTCACATTTCTTGACAAACTCCTGGAAAAGCTATTCATTATCTTACTTGGGTATTATAAATATCAGAATTTTGCATTTATAATGTATTTCCAACTCACATAACAGGAAGAAAGAGCTACTGGCCGCCAGACCAACTGATCGCTCTGCTTTCCTCAAAAACTTAGATCTCTTAGCTGCTCTTTTTTTATTTCATTATCATTTTTGTCAATTAATACTAAATATGTGGTTTAATGAGTTAAATAATCTCTCAAACCTTGTAAGAGCCCTCTGTCCCACCCGGTTCCACTCTTAGATCCCACTCCACATGCATTTGAAACTAATTCTCGTGGTTAAACTATTAGAAATATTTTCTCTCAGTTATTACTTTGTAAATGCTTTCTTTGGCCATTTATATTTTAAAAATTGTGTAGTGTAACATGTTGATCTTTTCTTCCTGGCATCTGATTTTCCTCCACCCCAAAATAGTAAAAGAATATATTTCAAAATGTGACGTGAGGATTGGGTTTAACTGTTTTCTTTCAGAGGATAGCCAAATATAATTTTAACTAGTACAAGGGGAGGATGACCTCACCCTGTAGGTCAGTTCTCGTAGTTCTTTAAGATCGCATTCCCGTACAGAGTTCAGCCTGCCGACTCCTCCATTTTTAATGCTTTTCCTTCCTTTCACATCTTGACCTTCCATCTGGGATGACATTTTTTTGCCTGAAGAACACTCATTGGTATCTTTTTATGGGTCTGCTGGTAAAGAATTCTCTCAGTTTTTGTTTGTCTGAAAATGATTTATTTCCTTCTCATTCTTTAAGGATATTTTTACTGGATATGGAATTCTAGGTTGGCAGCCATTTTCTCTCAGTCCATTGAAGGGAGATTCCATTGTCTTCTGGGTTCCATTGTTGCTGTTGATAAGTCCACAATATTTTAAACTGTTGTTCCTCTAAAGGTAATGTGTTACTGTCCAGTGATTTTAAGATTTTCCTCTTTGTCTTCAGTTTTCTTTAGTTTTAATATGATGGTTCTAGGTATGGATTTCTTCTTACTTTTTCTACCTGAGGTTTGTAAGACTTCATGAATTTGTGGGTTCATGGGAAAATCCTCATGCATTATCTATGAAATTGCTTCAGCTCAGTTTTCCTTCTGGGATTCCAATGTTAGATTTTCTCTACATATATATATATATATACTTCTATTTATTCAACTTTTGCCTTTCTATGCTTCATTCCAAACCTATCTTCCAATTCACAAGTTCTCTCTTCAGGTCTTATCTGCTGTTAAACTCATTTATTGAGTTATTTCAGTTGTATTTTTTAGTTCTAGAGTTTCATTTAGTTCTTTTTCATATCTGCTCTGTCACTTTTTAGAATGTTCAGTTATTTTACAAAGTTTTTAATAATGTTGTTTATTTTCTCAAGCACAGTAAACATAGCTATTTCAAACTCAGTATTTGATCATTCCAAACTCTCGAGCCCCTTAGGAGCTGTTTTTATTGTTTTCTATCTTCTCTCCTTGTGTGACTGGTTGTCTTTGATTACATGATGGGCATTATATTAAAAAAAATTGTTTGTAGAAATAATCTGAGGTCTGGGATGATGATATATGCCTCCAGAGAAAGTTTTGGTTTGTTTCTGTCAGGTACCTGGGGGAATTACAATCTGGGATCATTTTAGTCCATTTTCACTGCTTGAGATTTTTCTGGGCAGCTCAGACGGCTTGAAGCTAGATTGCAGTTTTTCCAAGAGCTGGTTTATTTCTGTTTTGCACAAAGTATAGAGGGTTTATCACCGCACCTATCCTTGGTGGGCTCTAAACTTCAATTTTCAGTCCCCTAAGCTACTAAAGTGATGCTCAGCCTCTCAGATATGTCTTTGGCCTTGACACACATTCCTTAGACAAAAGTGATCCCAAATGCTGAGCCCACCTCTTTAAATTTTTGTGGTGTTGACATCTAGTATCCAGCCACCAAAGTCACAAAATCAACTTAGCCAACACATGGAATTTAAGAACTTGGAGTATATAGAGCAAAGAACTTTACAGAGTATTTAAATAGGAAAGGCAGTGAGCCTTCTCAAAGACCAACAAATAATCAACACCACAAAAGAATGCTTCACTTATGTGTGAATAAAACTTTGGGAAATGGTACCCATAAGGAAAATCTACAGGTAATGTGTACTCAACCTTCCCACTGAGAATAACTGAAAAAGCTAAACAAAATGCATATTTTCTTAAATCTCGAGAGTGTCAGAGAGTTAACAAAATAGTGAGAAAAAAGATCTGGAAGAAGATAAAATGTCATGGCTCCTTGTGAGACAACTATTGGCCACAGAATACAGTGTTAACTAGGTCTTGCATCTGACAGTGTGATAATTCCCATTTGGAGTTCAAATCAATGAACAATTACTGAGTAGGTGCCATTTGCTAGGTTTCCCTGTGTTATGTCATTAAATTCCTGTGTACCTATGAATCTTCAGATTTTCTCTTTTTTACTTTAAGACATAAGTTTCATGAGGGCAGGGTTTGGGTTTCTTCTGAAAAACTGTAACTTGATGAAGATATTGATGATTAAAGTTACTGCATCCAATCTGAATTTGTGTTACCATCAGATATTTTGCATTTTGATATTTTTACTTACCATTATATTATGAATATATATAATGTTATTAAATATTCTCTAAAAACTTGATTTTAAGGGCTGCAGAGCAGCTCTATTAGATAAAAACTTTTTTGAGAATGGGAGTGTTCTACACCTGTGCTATCCAATATGGTAGCCACTAGTCACGTGGCTGTTGAGTGCTTGAATTGTGGCTAATGCGACTGAAGAACTGAATTTTTAATTTTATTTAATCTTAATAAATTTAAATTTAAATACTCCATGTGGCTAGTGGTTACCATATTGGACAGTGCAGCTGAAGAACATTTACTCCCTCCACCACCCATAAGGGACTTTTATTTCCACTTTTTGCTTTATAAACAGCATTGGGATGACAGTCTTCATGTGGAAAGCCTTGACCGCATGCCCAATCATTTTCTTTAGTTACGTTCTTAGAAGTGGGGCACAGAATACCAACTCATTTGTGGTTTTTGATGCACATTACAAACACATTTTCTAGAAAGACTGTCCCAAATTGTAACATTTAAAACTGTTACCAGAGTAAGAATTCCAAATGGATTAAGCAGTTAAAAGTAATCAATGAACCACACTCCAAAACATGTAAGAAAATATAGGTGCGTATTTAACTAGTTTTCAACTAGGGAAAGACTTTGTAAGCCTAAAAGCAATGACAGTAATTACAAAGGAAAAAAACTCAGTAACTTGAGTTTTATAAAATTATTAAACTTTCACTTTAAATAAAACAGAATAAAAGTAAACAAAAGACTGGGAAAAATTTACGTAGCAAAAAGACGTTTATCTTTATTATATAAAGTGCTATAGAAAGAGCAACAGGAGTATGTCTTTATAAAGAGCTATGCCAGATCAATAAAATTAATCCTGTATAAGAAAATGGGCAAAGAATGTGAAACGGTTTACAACAAAGAAATAAGAAGATTCAATACGAGTAAAAGAAAAAGAGTCAAATGTACTAGTAACTACAGAAATGCAAATGAAAAATGCTATTTTTATCTTCATCATGTCAAACTTTAAATAACGTAACTTGCTTATAATGACCATTTTTACAGTGTGCATTTATAGAACTCAACAAAATTATAATCTTTAAATTATTTCCCAATAAATATTGAGACGCCAAAATGGTAAAATGTATGATCATTTCTACTGCATCATCACACAAAGGCCTTCGGTCACCCAAAGGCTGCAGCAGCGTGAAGGACCCAAACCTTCAGGTGCCTGAGTCTCTTCCGGGTTTAGCTTCAAACCCAGTCCATTCCAGTACACGAGGGTCTTCTTCCACTTCTGATGGGAGAACCATCAAGACTCTTCCTACCAAATATCCCCCAGAAAGAGAAATTCTGCCCCAAACTGTACAGGGAAAACCTATGAACTAAATCAGGGTCTCGTAGACTTACCTTTGATGATAAAATAATTTGGGCATTTCTTAGAAATATAGCACGGAACATTTTCAACATGCTAGGCATTATGCTAGAGGTACTACATGAATTATTTGATGGAGGATATTTCATCTTTATGACAACTTGGTTGTCAAACCCATTTTATTGATGGATAAACTGAGGCTTTGCAAAGGTAGATAACAAGCTAGTACATGGCAGAGCCAGGCTTCAAAGCCTGGTCTGACTCTGCAGCCCGTGGATCCAACCATGATGCTCTGTGGGTCTCTGCTCTCGTGTGCAATGATAGAAACGTGAATGGATACAAAGTGGGTGCAGTTTGCCGTTTCAAGGCCCTATTGAGAAGGCTGCATTTCAGGAGGGATTTCCTTGCATTGGGCAAGAGCAATGTAATGCTAGATGGATAGGTAACTCCGCTTGTTATTCTCCCTCTTCCTTCATTACTGGATATTAAAACCCCTTTCTTTGCTAGGCATTGAAAGCCTGGCATGCACTCTGCTGGCTTCCAAGCTACAGCGTGGCCTCTTTCCAAGAGAACCACCCTACACCAGCCAAACACATGTCAGAGCCTCTAGGCAACTTCTAAAGCTCATCGCTGCCTTGAGTGGTTTTGAAAACTGCGGATCATTTTAGCAGCTCTCAGCTTCTCTAAGGCCACAGCCATGAGTGAAAAGCTTAGCTGGCTCTTCATAGTGTCTTGCACACAATATCATGTCCACTGGTGAAACGGAAAATCACCCCCAAGCACAGGGCTTTCCTGATGTGTCAGCGGGCTTGGCAACATCCAACATTCATCACTGATCCACTCAAATTCTGTGAAGAATCATTCACTGTTAGGCTGGATGTTCTTGGCTCCCTTCATCTTTGATGGGCCTGAGATCCTTCAGTGTATTTGTCACAATGTAGGGCACATAGTTGGTATTTAATAATTACTTGAACAATTGATTTATACAGATCATTTAATCTTAAAATGTATACTCAGGAAAGTGTGTGTCAGTACTGGGAGTTCCTGAAGCTGTGTGCATCTGGCATTTTCTGGCTCTGGTCCTAATCCCAGTGGGAATGTGAGCCTGGAAGCCAGGACTTAACTAGCTTGGAAACAGCTACAGAACCTCCCGCGGGTTGCTGGCACATGGCTTGGCTCTGTTTTCTCTCTCACCTGCTTTTGTTGACGAATGTGTCGAGTGATGGCTCTGGTGCTAGGTTGGGCAAGATTTCTGTCTCCCAATTTGAGCTTGTAAAACTTCTCTGTGAGAGGGGGAGCTGAGAGGAGCCACAAAAACCCGTGATCAGGGTTAGACATTTTTTATTTTTGTGAGTTGCATGCTTAAAGCATTGGCACTGGTGAACATACCTGTCCTTGAGAACATTAGGGATAATATATGTCTATTAAATACATTTTCCTTTGACCAACGTCTACACCTTCTTCTCTTTCTTTTCCCTAGTCTCTATAATTAGATCTACTGCTATCATCTTCATATTTAGGAGCTTGGCCAAGAGACTCTTTTTGGCAACCAAGCAGTACTAACATATCATTTGCCAGATGCTTTTCATGCTACAACTTTCACAAATTCCTCCCCATCATCCGTGCCATTCCATGCCCATCCTGGATTCCCATGGAGCTTTTGGAAGGTTGATTTCCTATCCATTTAATTCAGTCAACAGTTTTAGAGGATAAAGAACAAGCGTGATGTTTCTTATCTGTAATTGCCAAATTAAAGGGTGGGGAAATGTGAACTAATGAATTGGCGAATGGACATCTGAATGTCACTTTTGCTTCATCCACTGGCTTACTTCACGCTCCAGGACATCAGTTTCTTCCTCACTGGCCAAAACTCGGCTTCCAGGAACTATTTGGGCATTTTGTGTGCAAACTTATAGGCAAATAGTCTGTAAGCTCCATGGATTTGCGGATCACGTTGTTTTTGATCATTAAAGTACACATTCCTAGGTCCCAGCACAGTTCTTGACACGTGATTGGCAATGATTTTTGCTGAAAAGCGTACGGAGCACATGAACATTAAATGTAGCATGCATTTTTAAGGCACAGTAGCTACCGTTGAGTTACCAGTACATACCAAACATTCTAAGTGTTTTACACACATTTTTTCATGTACTCTTTCAGCAATCCAATGAAATAGACATGGTTACGCCCATTTAAAAATCAGAGTGTGATGGGCAGGAAGATGGTATAACTACACCGAATACACAAGTTATAAAAAAGAGAAGTTGGGAGGCAAGCCCCGTCTACCCTACTCTAGAGCTGTTTACCCTAACATCCTTCACTGTACTGTTAGAGGTAGACCATAAGGTAGCTGCAGACCACCTCTTAAGCTTTCGGGCTCTACCTGTTCTTATGCCAAGTGACGTGATGTGGAACGCTGCCCATCTCAAGTGAGGGCACACAGATGTCATCTGCCCTGAGAGGCTTCAGCCAACAGCATGGTGTGTGTGACACACTAATGGAGTTGTTCTACTCTGATGCATAGAATTAATTACTAGAACTTTATTTAACTTTAAGCACGTCTTGGGCATGTACAGAGATGCAGACTTCTTTCTCTTTCACCATTTGGAATAGACAGGCTGAGTGCAAGCATGGAGACAGCACAGGGGTAGAGCGAGGAAAAGGCGGGTGACTGTGAGGTCCAATGATGGCGGTTGGTACACTCATTCTAGCCATCCTCTTCAAGATGGGTGGATCTGCCACATTTTGAAAAGGAGGATGCTGGGAAGACAGGATATGGAGCAAGTAGCTTTAAGTGATGAGGATCAATGGCAGACAGTCCGAGGTTCACTGAGCAGCCTGGAAGAATGCTCCACAGGGCCAGCAGAACCCAGAAGGGCCTCAGGGGAACTGTGCCCTGTTAGGAAGCGAGAGCTCCCTGAAGAAATGAAGGCGCTCAGAAGAAGAGGGATGCAGCCACACCAAATGAGATCCTGGCTAAGAAATTTGGAGGGCCTCCGGAGGTAGGCCATCATACAAATAAAAATGGACAATATAAGGTTTGGATCCTCGTGCATTACCTTTTCAGCCCACAGGCCTTGTAAGCAGCTGAAAGCATGGCTCCAGACAATAACAGAAATCTCTGGCTTCTCCCTTTCTGGTTTTCTAGAAAAGGGGCCAGCAAATTTTCTTAGTAAAAGGACAGATAGTAAATATCTTAAGTTTTGCAGACTAGATGGTCTCTGTCGTAGCTACCGCACTCTGCTGTTGTAGCACAAAGGTAGCCATCGGGAATAGGCAAAGAAATGGGCATGTTGTCTTCAGGCAAAACTATATCAATTAAAAACAGGCAGCCGTCTGGATTTGGCCCCCAGGCCGTAGTTTGCTGACCCTGGTCTAGAGCGATGACTCATTGGCATATGGCTCGAGATCATTCAGTTGATGGTATTTATTCTCGTCTACTGAGCTGCTCTTGTCCAATCTTTGCCACCAGCAGATGCGCATTTCAGAAATACGTTACAAAACAGAGATCTGGGCCTTGGGGCAGTGAACAGAAGGCAGTGGAGAAAACTGGGGTTTTTTGACTCTGGTTCAGAATATGAGGAAATAAATGATGGACAGAGGGCAAAATATTTTTTCCCCCAGGCCACCAATGAAAATTTGGAGTTTTTTGTTTCAAAAAAAAAGAATTTGCTCTTCAACAATGATAATATACATAATTTTAAATAAATTGGAAGCACTCATTTAAAAACAAATTTGTTGAGGCAGTTAAGATTTACCCAGATGAAGTCATGTTTAAAAAGTCTTGGGAATCTGAGTGAAGGCGGTATGTGGCTATCATACAAAGAGTAAATTAACAATATAGAGCTTCGCACACTCCTGCATCATTTGTTCAGGTTACCGGCCTTGTTGTCAGCATCTGAAAGCATGGTCCTAGAATAACCCAAAAGCCTAGCTTCCCTTCATGGCATCCTAATTTTGCACTCAAGTCTCTCCAGTCCAGATTGACAGACTTTCTCTGGAAATGGCTACGTAAGGAAACTTTTGCTGCAAGTAACAATGAGATAAACTCTGTAAATCAAAGAGGATTAAATGAGATAACAAATGAGGACGTGCTTATCAGCCTGTCAGGAAGCTTTGTTACTCCCAGGATTGCATAACCCTGGCTGGCTGATTGAAACTACAACTGGGTAAAATTCCTAAGAGCTGCTGGCTGATATCACAGCCACTCCCTCCTCTTGTTCTGGACCCCTGACTCTCCCCCAAGATGCCATCTGGGCTTTGACTCCAGACTTCAGATTCTCAAAGAACAAAGTAAATATTGGTTATATGCCGTGGGAGAGGTACTAGGCCTCAAGGCTATGAGGATAAATAAGATAGAGTCTTCTCTCTCAAGAAGTCCAGGGGAAAAGAGAAGTCATGTGAAAATTGTATGCAACATTCTCCTTAAATCACAAATATATGTAAGGGCCAGTCATGGCGCAATGGGGATGCTGATCACTTCTTTCTAAGGGTGGAGTAGAGGATGATGTGAATCGTTCTCAGAGGAGGGATAGTTGAGTGAGTCTTAAAGGTCTTTTAGTAGTTAGTTGAGTGGGTGAGATGAGAAGGGAGAGAGGATCCAAGAAGAGAGACAGATGGATAGTGTGTGAAAAACATGGAGGCAAGAGAAAACGTATATACAAGAGAAGCATCATGTTTAAGTCACTTTAATTAAGGACCTTAGAATTTTGCTGCAGAAAAGAAACGTGGAACAATCTCATGTTAATTAAATCCGTCATGTCACGTAGATGGTGGGAAGAGTTTTAGGGAAGGAAAAGAGTGTGGGGTAGTCAAGAAAAGATTAGTGATGCAGGTGACTTAGTCCTTGAAGATGGGATGCAAGTTTCTTGGCAGGAAAGGAGGGAGTGCATTCTCGGTTGGGGAAAAACATGGAGAAAGGCATGAAACAAGAGCTAATATGTTGTATCTGGAAGATTCTGGCAATATTTTGGATTAGCTCCCTTGAAAACCATCCTGATAAGAACATTTAGAGAGGCAGGTAAATTGTAACCAGTCTTTCAAGTGCATAGCTGAGCTCGTAAACAAGCAAAGAACACCCAAGATTCTAGACAGGAGAACTGAGGAGCAAAGTGGTGAGCACTGGAGTTAAATGATGCTTTCTCCAGGTGAGTTGCCAGTATCTGTGTCCTAGGGCCTGAGGTTTAATGCCCACATGGAAGGGGGATGAGAGCCTGCGCCCTCAGAGGTGGGGAGGTGAGCCTGAGACCATTGCATAACCTGGTTCTTTTGAAGGACCTCACCATTAGTGAAATAATGGGCAGAAAAAAACTCCTGCCTTCTCTACTCTGGACCCTCTAGCTTCCCAGACTCAATCTCCTAGTGCAAATGAGATGACAAGAAAAAGTAACCGAGAACCCTCCCCAACCCCCAACAGTTGAGTTCACCTGGTTTTATAAGCTCTTTCCTCCTACAAAAAAAATCTCACCTGCTGGTCCATGGCGTCTTCAAGAGTATGGGAAGATGGAAGGAGACAGGGATATCATGCCTTCCTCACTGAGGGAGGGTGACTCCACTACCTCTAATGAATTTCTTGTATATACAATCTACATGTGCTGACATGCTGTGTTTACTTTGTACATAAATGGTCCACTATCTCATATTTAGCATGACTTTTTCACAGCCTCTGCATATCTTTCTCTTATGTTCTTGATGTTTGCCAAGGCACATCCCTGGGAGAGTAGCATGAGTGGCACAGCGTGGACCTAACCCAAGGAAACAGAAATCATGAGAACTCATATACAAGGGAAAGTTGAATGGGTTAAGGGCAGTCAGAGAGTCAGACACCAAAAAATCTGTAGAATGAAACAGTCAAGGCTCCAGAATCCAAACATGAAATTGGGCAATATAAACTTCAGAATTTAGACGAGGCACTGGGGACCGAGAACTCACTCATGTTAGCCAATAGTTGTGTCAGAGCAATGCATGGAGGACATAAATTACAAAGGAGGGCCGTGAACTTAAGTGAACTTCTCTTGGTCAGCATCCTCTTATTTACTTCCGGTTAGAGCAGGAAGCCATACCTGTGGATGACCCCCCGGGGCCTACAGATAGATGCGGTAAGGCTATGTGCTTGGCCAGAGAGGCATGGGATCGACAATGAGGGTAGTGAAAAAATAATCTGTTTGGAGTCTTGGGCTATTTACACATCAAGCATGAAAAATGGATATGCCTAAGACATCATAATGATCCAAAGAAATTTTATTAGCAAAGAGCTCTATAGAAAAAATGTACGATGACATTATTGGGTGTTTGATAATTTGTCAAAGCAAAGTCAAAACGTTAGATAATGAATCTTAACATTAGCCAGAGCTTTAACACGAGAAAGGGTTTGCTTCTCAAGTTAGCATAATGTTATCCAAACACAAAGATTAGTGAAATTTAGTTATGTTTACATTGCAAAAGATGTTCTAATATCTAAACCTATTCAGACCTTTTTTTTTAGTTAAGGCTGAATTGAACCAGAATTTAGTCTTTACCAATCATTCTCTTTTAAAACCAGTCCTGAAGTAATATTGGTATTTAGATCTGAACCTTTATAAAAAGGTGCTTTTCTCTTGCTCTGGAGAAATAATCATTTTAGGGGTCAACCCGTGGCCAAGTGATTGAGTTCGCGCCCTCCGCTTCAGCCACCCGGGGTTTCGAGGGTTCGGATCCTTGGTATGGGCATGGCACCACTCGTCGGGCCACGCTGAGGCGACATCCCACATAACACAACCAGAGGACCTACCACTATGTACTGGGGGGCTTTAGGGAGAAGGAAAAGAAGAAAAAAAAGAGAATAATTTTATATTTTTTACACAGATTGGGTGAACATGTATGTAAATAGGTAATCAGAACCAGGGTTGCAATATAATCTAGCATAATACTGCATTGAAAGAACATTTGAAGTTAGAATTCAAACAGTAAATGAAATTATAATAGCTTAAAATAATGTGTTTAATTATGGGAACCCTGTGATTTTTGCTTAATCTAGGAAACATGCTCTTCATAATAGTGTGAACATTAAAATGCAGAGACCACAGAAATAGTGTTTTCTGCATTTACTTCCAGGTGAAAGGTCAAGTCAGTATTTAACATTTACTAAACTGTTTTAAAATATTGGAAGATCTGAAGACTTATGTCCCAAATTTTCCATTTGTATGAAGAAAGCTTATTAGTTTCTGCTCTTTCTCCAAAAGGAACATTTTGGCCAGTAGGAAAATAGTTTCAGTGTCTTTCAACAGGATTCCTCAAATTTGACTGAGACGTCTTTTCTGGGTACTTTATGTTTCTTAATTGTAGTTTGAAGCATTTATTTTTAATGTGAATTATATAACGTGGTTCATTTCCAGAGATATTTGTGGCACAGTGGTGACGAGAGGGAACCAGGCGTTGTGTTCATCATTGATTTCCCTTATGAGTTTACATAACCTCTTGAAGTATACTTATACTGTAGGTAGGGGAGTAACATTATTTTTTTGTGCTTTGGTTTCTTCTCTGAAACCAATCCATTGCTCGATTTTTTAAAGTATAACAATGATATAGTCGCAAATATATTATGGAGAAATGGTCTTTCTCACTCAATTTATCACCTCGCTCCTAAAGTTGGGCTTTTAAAAAATCTGATTACTTGGTGTGTCACGCATGATAAGAATTCAGGAAGCTTTCCGTCAAATCATCGAAAGGCTTGTAGCATGCACCTGTAAGGTTCTGCTACATTTTACAGAATAAGTTTTTGTTGGTCTTGAAATACCCGCCCTGAAGCGTAATTGATACCCATGGACTGACAACATCTGCTGGCAAGTCGTGGCTATTCTGGTCTTAGCCACGACCATGACTCCTGCCACGGGACAGCGCCCCATGGATGCTGGCTTTGGAGTGTTCGGACTGACGCTGGGATGTGGACGTGTCCACTCTCCTCATTGCTGGCGTAGCCAGGTGTTTACAGTTGTGGGGAGGGTCTGATGTTGCAAACTTTGATGGAGTCACAGGCTGTTTTTAGTTTTTGTCTGTCCTCTCAAATAGAATGTCTGTAGTGCCATACGACCACACAGGAGCTGGACGTCCTGGGCACTGAGGACCTCCCCCGGCTGGCATCAGGAAGGACTAGAGGCCGACAGGAGGACAATATAGATACAAGGCCGACAGAAGGACAATATAGATATGCTTTCTCCTTCTCCCCGCTGGTGTTGGTTGTCTCTACCCACCCAGGAAGGGAGGATGCTGACCCACAGCCCAAGCTTGTGTTGGGTGTATTCCATTTCCCAGTATCATCTCTCAGGAACTCAGGGCTGTCTTCATGGTGTGTATCTGTGGATCAAGACTCTCTTTCATGGCTCAGATCAGACTTTCATTGTTGGATTGTTTTAGGCTGTTCATTATAGACCATCTTTCTCTTGGGTTCATTTAAAAGGACTGCGTGGACCAATGAAAGAGAACATGTCAGCTCTTGGTAAACATTTTAGAATGAGGCAAGACATAGGACTTCCTGGGAGAGCAGCACACCATTCTGGGGGAAACATGGGATGGCCAACATCTAATACCCTTAAACTGGGGTTTCTTCTATGATGTCAGGGGCTCCCCTTGTATTGTGTCCAACAAGCCAGGATTTGTGGTACAAAAGCCTTTTGTGTCAGTAAGTTCGTGGTGAGTGTGGTTTGGCGCCGATGCAGAAATATCTCAGAAAAGCTGCCTCAGCAGGTACCCTGCTGGAAGTGGTAGCAAGAAGTGGGCAGGCAGTTGGGTTTTTCATGGGCTCCATTGACATTTTGCTCTGGGGGTCTTATCAGATAATGCTTCTCTACTTGGGAAATGTCCAATAGTCACTCACGATGTGGTAGTTCGCTCAGTGGAATCCTTACCCCCTTGAGGGCTGCCCTAAGAGCCTGCAACTGCTTGGGCTCAGTTTCGTAGAGAGGGAGTGGGGGGCGGGGCTGGGGGGAGAAGGAGCTTCCATCCCTTGACCCTAGTGCAGCTTAATGCACGGCCCAAAGTGCACAGGACAGAGCTGCTACCCGGACCCCCCTCCCCTGGTGGTAGCACACACAAGGGCAGCGTGAGTGCCTCTTTGGGGGCCCAGCTCTGCTCCTTCCTCTAGAGAGCTTCAGAGGACACTATGCAATCTTCTTTCCTGAAGATGCACTAGAACAAGGAGGACCATTGCCAACCATATTGGACGAATGGAGAATCTGAAACAGAGAGTTTATTTTTATTTATTTGTATCCCGCCTTGTTTCTGAAGGAATTTCAATGGACAGAGATTAAAAGACTGATTTAATAATAAACCTAAGGCAGAGCTGGAATTAACTTCTAAGGCATTGTTTTCAAAGGAAATACCTTTTTCCTCCTTTTAACCCGAGGAAAGTGCACAGAAGAAGAATTCATCGCCGTAAAATAGTTTCAAGTGGCGAGTAATCGTTATTCTCTGTGATTCCACATGGCAAGGATTCAAAGGAATCTTGTCTGTCGCTAGCTTCCAGGCAAGGAACTTCTTCACTACCCGAGTAGTAAGAAATACATCCTTTTCATCCTATCTTCCTTCCATCCAAACAATCTGGAGTGTTGTCACGGCCCCTTCTGATTCCATCTACGCGCCGGTGTTCGCGGATTGCCCTCTGGATCAGCGGGGGCGGGGAGGGGGGGATACCTCTGGCTTGGTATTTTCAGATCCCGGCACAGACGCACAGAGGAGACCCACTGGGCCTCTTGCTAGCTGATCTCTTGAGGAATTCTGACTCCTCTTCAGCCAGGCCTTCACGTGCTCCTTATTTCTCTTTCTCCAGGCACAGATATGGTTCTCCTGCCTCTTTCCAGTCACCCTCTCTCCCCAAGATTTATTAAGTCCTTCCCGCCAGGCTTACCACCTAGTCGTTGGATGAAGTGACCCAAACCCCTCTCTGCAAGTAAGCCCAGTCCTTGTCCCCGAATATAAAGGCAAATGAGGATGATGACTTGCTGGGAGCTATTCTTCTGGCCCTGAAGAGCGAATGTAACTTTGCAATGTCAGACATTTGGCCTTCCTCATTAATCAGACCCGTAGCCTCAATTATATTAATCCCCGTAGGAACTCTATGCAATACGCACGGTTGTAAATTGTATATGGCTATTTTAAAAGATTTCCAGAGAAGACATTTCCACAGACTCCTGTGGCCACCTATGAGCAAGTTAATTTCAGGGCGTCATCACTCCAAGTGGTGTGTTGGGGGTTCCTCGTCTCCAGCAGGCTGGCTTCTTCCCAAAGTGGAAGGCCACCAGGTGGAGCTGTGGGGGTAGGGGGGCGGGGGGAAGAAGTCCAAGGCGCATGGCATGCTGGGGTGTCCGCTGTCTGCTCCTTCAGGTCAAGTTGGTTGGAGAGGGCATTGAGGGGTAGGTGGTGACCAGCCTAGTCCGTCTGCCTGCACTGACACAGTCTCCAGGTCTTCTTAGTGGACATCCCACAGTCTTAGGTTTGGGAGGGACCTGAATGGGATGGTGTCCAGGCCTTCACGTCTTCAGGGTAGTTCGGGCCTGCAGACTAGCTTGGGTTGTACATTCCCTGCCTTTCTGGGCTGCCTCTGATCTTTCTGGAATGTGCATAGCCTGTTCTCTGGACTGTACCCTTGGAAAAAGTCTGACGAGGTTTCTGTGACTCTTCAGCACATAAACACCCTGTGCCGGCATATCAGCTTCAGCCCCCTTGCGTAGACTCTTCTGTCCGGACACTCGCCTGCCTTGCCTTTTAAGCCTTCTACGGAATGTGGACCTCCCAGGTCCACATCAGCCCATCTGAGGAGAGGATCTGAACCCCCAGAGGGTTAATGGGTGGCGGGGACTGCAGGCAACAGTGGCAGCTTCTGCCCCCAGGCCCCTCGGGATGAGGGGTGGGAGGCCATCCAAAAGGTCCTAATGCAACAACTGTGGGCCGGCTGGCCTGCCCGCCCTCGGTGCATGTGAGGATAAGTTGCAGCTGTGGCCTTACACGGTCATAAGAAACCTGTAGTTGCTGAACTAGGGAGAGCAGGGTGGAGAGGCTCAGAAAGCTATTCCTAAAGCAGACTATCCATCACTATGGGAGAAAAATACCAGCGAGGGAGCCAGGCCAGCCCTCTGGAGGTCTTTACACACTATTTAAGGAGCCCCAAGGATGCCAGCAGCTAAACAAACAAGTCCTGACGAGTTTCCCCTCGTGCGAGCCTGCACCCTGTGGGCCTGGCCAGCTCTGAGCTCCGACAGAGAGCAGTGGGAATAGTCCCAGGGGCCTGGCTTAGAGCTGGGCTCCCAACCGTGTCGTGTCCCGGATGGCCACTGCTTGCTGTTGTCCTGTCCTGTCCAGCTGTGGACCTTCAGACTTTGCAGAGGTCTTTCCACTTCAGCTGGGAATGACACCGGGCCCTTCTGATGCTCATGCTGGGGTCGTGTTGGAAGGAAGGAAGGGTGAGGAGTCGAAGTCGCCAGCTTCCTGGCTAATGCCGTCAGTGTCAACGCGTAGGGCACTCCACCCACATGTGTTTATCGTCATTGTCTGAGTTATTTATTTTTACTTTAAACTATCCGTCAGTCGGCTCTCCGTTTCCTACACATCAACCTTCTCAATATTCTCCGTCTTAGGTTCCCAAGGCTGGGGGCTGGGTTTCTCCTATTTCCTTGTATTCACAGTAGAATTCCACCTCTCTCTCTCATTTACTCATTCAACAGATATTTACTGAGAGCCTAAAATGTACAAAATATCGCGTTGGGAGGATGAGGAAGGACAAGCGGATAGCTGTTTTGAGGAGCTCCCTCTACAGTGTGACAAATAGGCAATTTATTCACCATTTACTTATTCAGGAAGCACGCATCAAGAGTCTGCCATGTGGCCAGGCACAGCTGGGTATTAAATATGGAGTGGTAAAACAGAAAACGTGCCTGTGCTCAGAAGCATAGACACAAGGGCACATGTGTACAGCGATGGATGGCAACGAGACTTTGGGTGGTAAACACAATGTTGTCTACACAGAAATCGAAATATAATGATGTAGACCTGAATTTTATATAGTGTTGTAAATCAATGTAACCTCAATAAAAATTAATTAAACACATTTTAAAAAAGAAGCATAGCATTGAGCTGGACGGATTTGTAAATGCACCAATATATGATTGCATTCTCTCTATAAACGTTGCGAAGGGAAAGAACAGGGCTCCATGCTTGCGAGAACAGGGGAGCGATGTGTAAGCCCAGAACTAAAGGATGAGAAGGGACCAGCAGTAGTGCAGACTGTAAGGAAGAGCATGCCAGGCAAAGGGAACAGGAAGTGCGGAGGTCCCCAGGTGGGAAAGATTTTGAAGAAGTAATGATAATGTCATGTGGTACGTGCTGAAATGGACATGTGCGTCGAGCGATGAGCATCTCAAAGGATGGGGCTGATTCTTGTCTTCGCAGTTGAGTTAGGAATGGCTTCACCAAGGAGGGCATGTGTGAGGTGAGTCTTGAAGGACAAGCTGTAGTTAAGTGGATAGAAAAGAGGGGAAGGAGGGGGCCAGCCCCGTGGCCGAGTGGTTAAAGTTCTGTGCACTCCGCTTCAGTGGTCTGGGGTCCGTGGAGGCACAGATGTTAACTCAGGGCCAATCTTCCTCAAACAAAAAAAAAAAAAAAGAGGAGGAGTGGCAACAGATGTTGGCTCAGGCTCAATCTTCCTCACAAAAAAAAAAAGAGGGACAGGACGGGGAGCTGTTTGTACAGAGGCATGAAGTCATGAAAGAGCTTGGTGAGGTAGGTAAGTTGAGTGTGTGAGAAAGTAGACTTTAGAGTTTATAGTGGAGCAGGAATAGCAGGAAACAAAACTGGAAAGGTAGTTTGGGGCCGTTTGTTTTATGGAGGAGAGTTTAAGCTGTTTGCTGAGGCTCGTGAGGAGCCCCCGAAGGTCGTGCACAGAAGAGGGTTGAAAGTCTGACTCTGGCAGCAGTGTAAGGCAGACTGAAAGCCTGTAGGAAGTACAGGCCCCGTGTTACACCAATTCCGTGTGCAGGAATTTATTCTCCAGAGATAGCAGTGAGCACAAAGACGTGTGAGTAATGAGCTTCCAGCAGTGCTGCTCAAAGAGTCAAAAATATTAAATTATGGTATATGCATGCAATAGAAAATAGCGCCACCATTAAATGACATGGGCGTGCAAACTGCATATGATATAGTAAATAAAAACTTTCTAGTGTGATATATTATATGACCATATTTTGCTTTAAATTACACACACACACACACACTCAGAGGGAAGTTTCTGAAGGAGGTGTGATATACCATCATTTTAATGGTGGCTGCCCCTAGGTGAGTGGGATTTTGTGAGTCTCATATATTTTTTTTCTGATCTTTTTTAATGAATTTTTTTTTTTTTTGCATTAAGAAAACATACAAAAGAAGAAAAAAGTCTATTGACATTCTAGGGAAGAGGGGTGCAAGCCCAGATTACGGTCACAAGGATATTTAGGAAGAGAAGAGAAGAGTTGCAAAAGGAGATGGAATTGCCAGGACTGGGGGACTGAAGGACGTAGGGTTAGGGAGAGGGGCAAGAAGAAGATTGGACATGATGTCTGGGTTTCTCACCTGGACCGCTGGGTGGCTGGAGGTGCCATCCTCCAGGATGGAGAGCCGCAGGGGAGAAACAGGTCTGGGTGGAAAGGCAAAGCTTCTGATCTTCAACATGTTGAGTCTGAGATACCTGTGGGACGGGCAAGGGGAAATGCTTGGCAGCTTGGTTTGGATCTAATGAGAGAGGTGAGCTCTGGAGACTGGTCTGGAAGTGAGCGATACAATGATTGGGAGTGGACAAACTCACCTGGCAGAAGTGTGTCTTGAAAGAGGTGGGCTGAGGATGTAGGCATTCCAGGGTGGCTGAGAAGGAGGAGCCAGCAAAGGCAAGGAGAGGACTGGTCAGAGAGAGGAGGGGATCCAGGGTGGTGCCAGGGAAGCCAGAGGCAAGCAGAGTTTCAAGAAGGAGGGAACGGCCATCATGGTAAATAGCCCACAGATACTTTAAAATGGCTTCCAGAAAGTGCCCAGAAGTTTCCGGTGTGGGTTCTGCTTATTTTCACAAGATCCTCAGACACATTTCCTCGGGATGGGAGTCGGGGTTAGGAGAGGACAGGAAATTCTGCTGCTAGTAAGTATGTCTTCTGAACAACCAGGTGATGGCATGGAGGGAGGACAGGCCCAGTGCCAGAAGGCGAGAACAGAGACTAGAGCTGGGTTCCTAGGCCCCGAGTGAAAATTAGCATCACCAGTGCCATTCTTTTCTCGTGGAAGACCTGGGGCGAGTTGGGGGCATGGGACAACCTTCTGTAGGATGAAAAGATGGATTTAATGAAATATATTCCTTGTTCACATCCTTGGGTGGATGCAGAATTTATTCAGTGCTTTCTGCAAGGATCTTATAGGAGATGAATCCATTAATTGCTGCCAGAAATGAAGTGAAAGAAACAGAGCCCGTCGGCATACGGGGACCTGGAAGGAATCCCCAAATAAGCTGCATGTTATAAGGGTTATAACTCAGAATCTCCGCTGTGCCAGCAGTCTCGGGGCTGAGATTTCACTGCTGCTGGTGTGGGTGTTGGCCCTGGAGTCTGACTTCCTGGGTTTTAATCCAGGCTCCCATGGGGCATAATGCTCACCCGTCTATTTTTCAGTCTCCTCGCCTGTGAAATGGGAATATTCATAGTCACTGTGCTTCCAGTGAGCTGTGAGGATTAAATGGGTCAGTCACCTCAGCGTTTGAAAAGCTCTCACACTTGGCATAGTACTTGGGGAGTAGACGGCCCCCAGAAAATACTGGCTCCCGATGTCTTCCTGTGGTATCATGAAACTCCACTGCTTTCACCGTCCAAGAATGAAGGGATGGGGGAAGTTGAGGCACGACTGTCATTAATTCGGTTGGGATCCACAGGAGGAATGATAGGTGAACATTTGTCCCCTCAGGCTAGAAATGCTTAGTTTTCTAAACTATGTGGGAAAGAATGTAATGTACGGATTTAAAAGCAGACAAGTCCAGAATAGTTTTCCAAAGTGGATGTTGAGGTTCCTGTGAAATTCGGGGGCCCATAATGGGATGTTAGAGTGAGAGCAGTTGGATACGGAATTGAAGAGTAAGACTAAGGAGTGAGGAAGAGGGCAGTTCAGAAGGGAAGAGAGAAAGCAGGAGTGGCTATCTCGAGTAGACAGAGAGGTGGAAAATATACAGCGAGAGGTAACACCCCGTCTGAATCTGGGTTATAAAGCAACGGCAGAGAGTTGCAGAATCTGGGAAGAGACTGACAGAATTTTCAGAGAAATTGTCTAGTTCCGCAGCACGCCTCATTCTGAAATCACGGCCCCAGACTTAAGCGCGTCTTTCTAACTCCGCTGCCACCCACCCACTAGCAAACGCATGTGTAACTTCTGTCTGCCTGGCCCTGTTCTTAGTACCTAAACTCATTGAATCCTCGTCACAGCCTCATGAGGTAGGTACTGTTATTGTCCTAATTTTACCGATGGGGTAACTTAGGCACAGTGAGATACGGCCGATAGTAAGTGATGGAACTTACAACCCAGAGCCCCGGGGCCACACAGATAGTAAGTGACAGATCCAGGGCAAACCCAGATGGCCCGCTCTGAAGTCCAGGCTTGTCACCACTGGAAAAGCTCCAGATGCCATCGTGATGGCAATTAGGTAATGAGTGTCCCTTACCTCAGATGCCGAATCTCTTTAAATGTCTAGCAACGATGCTGTTTAGAGAAAACAGCGCTTTCTTACAATATCTGGTCGATTGTTTTAGAAACTCTTGTCCAGGCTCCTAGAGTTTTTCTGTTTTTCATTTCATATGGCTCTTTCCTCTTTGCACAAGTCATGTGTGACTTCACGGCACACTTTTATCCATCAGCGTCTCCAGAACGCACCTGTGTCACCTCTTTGCTTGGCTTGAACTGTCCTGTTTATCATCTTTGCTCCTTCTCAGAATGCCCTCTCTAGTCTCTCAAGTTATACGGTTTCTTTAAGGCTCATCCTCAGATTCCTCCCTCTCTGTAACGCTGGCCCCCGTCACTCCAGCCCACGGTTTTTTCATTCTCCTTAAATTCCTATGGAATTTATCATTTGTACCTTTAATCTTGTAATTCATGAAATGCCCATACATTCATTCATTCATTCATTCGCTAGACTTCTCTCTAGCGCCTCCTGTGTGTCAGGAGTTCTCCTACATGGCGGGTGACGTGAAGATGGAGGGAACCTGCTTACAAAGAGCTCCCAGTATTGTAAGAGAAGGAGATAGAAAGCAAAGAAGCATGACTGGGCCATGTGCGCTTTATAATATGAGAATATCGAGGACAGTCACAGCCTAAAGGAGAGAGGCTCAGCTCTCTTTGGAGGAGTTAGAAAAGCTTTCGAATAGAGAAGATAGCTCATTAACTGGGTTTGAAGAATGACTGGGGCCTTGTCGGGTGAAAAATGGGCATAAGGCAGTAGGGGAGAACATTCTAGGTCAAGAGAAGAGCAATGGTGAAGCTACGGAGGCCTGAAACAGCATATGACATTTCGTGTGTTAAACACCCATTCATGTCTTGTATAAAATTGTAATGAGTTTATGCCAGTTTTTTTCCAGCTAGGTGACAAAGTTCTTTGACATTTATCCAGTCCCTTTACATAGTAGGCACTTAATTTTAACCCTGGGATTGTTGCTGGTGTGCAGTTTCCAAGCCAGGGGACGTGTGGACTGATGTGGTTGGAAGTGACTGGTTTTCTTTTTCTGTTTGTCTAGACCAAGGATGCTCTCTTCACGATTCTCCATGACCTCCGACCCCAGGACCATTTCAATGTCATTGGATTTTCCAACCGGATCAAAGTGTGGAAGGACCATTTGGTATCAGTTACTCCCGACAGCGTCAGAGACGGCAAAGTCTACATTCACCACATGTCGCCCACGGGAGGTAAATATGAGTCCTTCTTCTCACGTTAGCTTCAACGTGATAATAAGCAAGTAGCTACTTTTCTGCCAAGAGATGGGGATTTGAAAACTGAAGCCGAGCACAGGAAAGGAGATAAGAGGTGAGAGCTTTCCCAGGCGCTTATGTTTCTCTGCACACCAAATCTGTAAATTCTCCTCTTCCAGGCCCCAAACAAAGATGGTCAAGTAAGTTATGGGGGAATACCTGATAGGTTTTGGAGGCTTTCCTGGCCTAGCTCACGGGTCCTGAACAATGAAGCTGTTTTTGTAAATTGTTATTGGATGTGGAGTTAAAGCCAGCTAGATGATCCGTGTGCTTGAATATTAGCACCTTAGGAAGCAGCGGGTGGGAATGCCCTGCTGATCCACCAGTCCTCTTGGCTGGGCTGTCGCAGAGTAAGTGGAGCAGGAATCCCAGATGGCCTGGGAGGTGCTGTGTTTGAAAAGCGTGATGGGCTCTGAGTCTTTGCACCCTTGGCTTGGGTATGGTGTCCAGGTGAGTGTGCAGAGGAGGGAAAAGGTCATAAAGAATTCTAAGAGAGCCAGCCCTGATGGCCTAGCAGTTAAAGTTTGGTGCACTCCGCTTTGGCAGCCCGGGCCAGGTTCCCGGGCACAGAACCATACCTCTCGTGTGTCAGTAGCCATGCTGTGGCAGCGGCTAACATGGAAGAGCTAGAAGGACTTACAACTAGGATATACAACTACGTACTGGGGCTTTGAGGGGGAAAAAAAAGAATTCTCAGATTAGAGAATCAGAACAGGTGACCCAAGTGTGCTCAATATAAATTCCTCCAACTCAGGACCTTGCTGTTATTTCCATCTCTAGTTCAGTGGACACATGGCAGGTGCTTGGTTTTGGAGTGTTTATTGGAGCTGACCCTGACCTCCTCCCCCTTCTCTTAAAGGCCCTTTCCAGAGACGCCATCTCCTGGAGCTGTTGTCTCAGTTAATTCTGCTTTGGTTATCTGGAAACATACAAAGGCCCAGTTCAGTCTTCTTCCATCTGAGATTTTTCATCTTTCGTATATTCATTATTTCCTAGCCAAAAAGCTCTGATTTCCCAAATCTTGCTTGGATGGAATTTTGACTTATAATGGGATTTCCTACCAGTCTCCACAACAACATGATGTAGGAACTGCTTTACTGGCGGATGGGAGAAATAAAAGATAACATTTAATATTATAGTGATGATCTATGGCAGGAAGTTGACAAGACTGTAAAGTCCTTGAGGAAAGAAGCTCTTCTTCACCTTTGTAGCCCCTAGTTCCTGGCATAGCTCCTGACATACAGTGCATGCTCGATGAATATTTGTGAAGTTGAATTTATTTTGATAGTCCTGCTTACTATTAGAATGATGTTTGTGGGGAGGGTATAAAGCTTTAGAAAATAGTTAATGTGTATTATGTTCTTTTGGAATCTAAACCTTGGAAACCTTATTGGTTTCCTTTATTTTTCCTTGGCACTTCATCACCCCAGCCTCTGCAAGAGAACAGAAATTAACCCGTCACCTTGGAGAGGGGTTGCATTAGAGGTGAAGCATAGATTCTGGAGCCAGACTGCCTGGATTTGAATCCAGCTCCACCCTCCATGAGTCATTTAACCTCTCTATACCTCAGTTTCCTCATCTGTAAAATGGGGTGGTGAATGGAGTTGTTATTAGGAGGAAATGAGATAAAATATTTAAAGTAATTAGAACAGCAAGTGGCGTATAGGAGGTCCTCTGTAAGTGTCAGATATGGCCATTTGTACCCAAGTAGTCCTTCTTGCTGCTGCCCTTGGATCCTTTGATGACCCCAGGTAAGCTCTCTGTGGAATGGTTGGGACAGCTCTGTGGGACTTTCCCTGTGGAGAGAGCCTGCCTGTTGTTAAGTGTGTGGGAGATGCACTGGCTTAACATAGGTTCGATTCCCACCTGTGCCTTTGGTGCCTGCTATTAGGAAGGCTAAGTCCATCCGTTTGCCTGGGCTCTCCTTGGCTTTAAAGTGGAGGGAGCAATCTGGCACCATTGCTAAGTTCTAGATTAAAGAGAAAATAAACATCTGCCTTTTAGTCCATGCCCACACATCCAGAGGCAATGTGAAACCAGCCTGGGCGTTCAGAAAGGCGAGTCAATGAGCCCAAAGAAATGTTAAATACTGTTTCAGCTGTAACTTTCCCTTACGTTCGGACTCTGTGTACATCTTAGAAAGAATTATCCATGTGTTTGTGCAGACGTGGACATATATGTTTTTTCAGCCAGAAATTCTGAGGATGTGGAGCAACAGGGGAAATGTTTAGTTCCCCCAAACATGGTACATTTTGCGGGTAGATAAAGATCACTCCAGTCAGGGCGATAGATTGTGGTGATGGGTGTACAACTTCGTAAATTTACTAAAAATGATTTATTGTGTACTTAAAGTGAGTGAAGCTTTTAGTATGTAAATTTCATGTCAATAAAACCATGGGAAAAAACCCCACTGGAGTCAGAAAGGGCAGTAGTGTTCACAGTCACAGTAAGAACTCGTGGTTTCACGTGGTGATGGTAGAACAGCGACAGCAGAGTGGAGTGAAATTCTTAGCTAGTCCAGAAAGCTCCTATTAGCTGGCAGTTTCAACCTCAGCAAACTGACTGTCCATCTCTCCATCCCCCAAGCAAACACCTGTTGAGCACCTGCCACAGACACTGTCCCCTGACTTTGATCAGAGCTGCTGGGGACAAGCTCCTCAAAAGCAGAACTAGTGGGGGCGGGAGGTGTAAAATGTAAAGCCTCCTCCGTGTGTGTGAAGGTTCTGAAGAGCAGAGGGGATCCCCGGGGGCGGGAAGCGAGGAAAGGAAGGCAACGGAGGCAGGAAAAAGCTGGTCAGATCCTCAGTCAGCACCCTCCAGCCCCCGCCGCATTGAAGTCATTTGAGACTGTCTCCAGTTGCCCCACCTCCTCCTTCGGTGCCCTTTCTTTCCCTCTGTGACTCTTTCTCCCTCCAAATTCCTGCACCCAACACCCTCCTGCCCTTTTCAAAGTTATTCTCAGAGAAAGATGTAGAAACCATTAATGCTAAGGTAGTGAAGACTTCTCAGCCGGGGTACCTACCAGCAGATACCTTCAGGAGAAGCTTACAGACAGGGGGATGATCCCGTGCCATTTCTATTCATTTAGCAAATGCTTGCCAAATTTCTAGACAGGCCATGTAATCTGGAATTACCCCAAATCTGCAAGTGACTGCTTCCCCTTGTCCCCCACGTCACTCCTGCTAGTGTTTCAATGGTTGCGAGTAAACCACAGCCATGAATGTGCTCCCAGCCATGAATGAGCGCAAAGGCTTGAGCTGTCCTCTTTGGTGTCCCACAGGCACAGACATCAACGGGGCCCTGCAGAGGGCCATCAGGCTGCTCAACAACTACGTGGCCCACAATGACATTGAAGACCGCAGCGTGTCCCTCATCATCTTCCTGACGGATGGGAAACCCACCGTCGGGGAGACCAACACCCTCAAGATTCTGAACAACACCAAGGAGGCCACGCGAGGCCAAATCTGCATCTTCACCATCGGCATTGGGGATGACGTGGACTTCAAGCTGCTGGAGAAGCTGTCGCTGGAGAACTGTGGCCTCACACGGCGTGTCCACGATGAGGACGACGCGGGCTCACAGCTCATCGGGTCCGTTGTCTGCCCTCTTGGGACAAGGAGGGGCTCAGAGCGGGGTTGAGGGGTGGGTTCCGTGAAAGACTCAGAAGTGAGGATGTCTGGCCGCCCCTTAACCTCAAGTCTGCTGGGCACGATCATAACTCATGACACCAGGAGACGTCATGCTGTGTTTTGAAACCAGGCAGATCTGGGTTCAAGTTCTGGTCCTGCTTTGTGACTTCAGGCAAGATTTAAGACGGTCTGTGCCTCAGTTTCCTCATCTATAAAATGAGGATTATGATTGATTGACAGAATTTAATGAGAAAACCTGTGTAAAGTATGGGCGAGATGGCGCTCACGTGTAAGGGGTTCTTTAGCTCTTGTGGTTATATTGTCTCCTTGACGTTTCAAAGAGCTTTCTAGGTTATTTACTCTAATTCTGCCCTCTGGGGTAGGTAGGAAAAGTAGTGTTATCTTCTTTTTGCATACTAGTTAAAATGATCACGTTTTTATTTTGAAGCAAAATGACCAATTAAAAATGGCCACTGATTATAGTATTTTTTGAGGTGGAGAAGAAACTGGAACTTAGGTCTTCTAACTCAGTTTAGTGTCTCCCCCCAGACCTCATGGTGCCAAATACTGGGTGTGCCTTTGTCGTTGGTCTGAGGAGGTGTCGACCCCCAGTTCAGCATTATGCCCTTTAATCTGCTTTGTGGCACAGATAGTATATACTTAAAAGGAAAAGTGAGGTTTGAGTAGATTTATAGCTATTTAAAAGCCATAATCAAAGAACATTCATTAATGAGAAATCTTAACTGGAGGTCTGTAAGGTGGGCAATAAAGATAAGTCCTTGGTGTGGGGCTAGCCACCATTTTTCCCCAGCATTTTTGTCAAAGATTTAAATAAAAATACAGATTTTCTTTCCACATTTTCAAAATTATTCAAAACTACATTCAAAGAGAGAGAATTGAATGCATTGTATAATAGAATTGAGATTCACTGTGTTCATAAGCAAAAGCAATTACTTTGATACAGACCAACTGCACTGTCACACTAGTCAAAGCACTATCCATACCTAACATTTATCAAGAACCTACAATATGCCAGGCATTTCTACGTGTACTACACATGATCCTTGCAGAAATCCTGGGAGTGGGTGTAGCACAGTAAAGACGAGCTGTCGTGCGGATGACTCTCCCCTGTAATAGTCCGGACAGGCTGGATTCCGCTCCAGTAGGTCATTCAGAGACCCAGGTTCCATCCATGTTATTGCTCTACACCCCTTAGGTGTCATCTTTCACTGTGAGGTTGAAGTTAGGTCACTACCACTTCTGTATTCCAGCCCCAAAAAGGAGGAAAGAAAAGAAAGGCAGAGAAAGCTGTTCTGTTGTAAGCAAGCATCGTGCAGAAGTTGTGTGTATCACTTCTACTCATACTCCATTGGTGAGAACATGGCCACGTTTGGCCACGGTGGAAGCTAAGAGATGTAGTTTGTAGCTGGATGGGCGTGTGCCCAGTTAAAACTCAATTATTATGGAAAAAAAGGGGGAGAATGGGTTTGTGGAGACAGCTAGTAGTCTACCAAAGTAGTTACTCTTAACAGTCCAGTTTTACAGAGGAAGAAACTGAAGTTCAGAGAGGTTAAGTCATATGTCCCAAGACACAGCAACGTTGTGGCTGAGGTGGAAGTCTAACTCCACAGCCCGTGCTCTCTAGATCTTTGGAAAGGGGATTTTAATTGTCTCCTTACTCAGCAAAAACCAACCGTATGACATAATTAGGAGAAAAGCTAAAGCAAGCAAATGCTGCGTTACACAAAAGTGCGGTGTCAAAGTCAAGGTCAGCTTTCTCAAGTATAACGGGCTGGTTCAGGTGCATCTGGACCATGTGTTTGGTTCTAAGAAAAATGTGGTAAGAGGCCCTTTGAGAAACGTGGGTGTGTACAAAGGAAAGTTCCCAAGAGTGGTTAGGGCTTCCTGAAATTGTGTCTTATGAAGAATGGTTATGAGGGGCTGGCCTGGTGGCACAGCAGTTAAATTTGCATGCTCCGCTTTGGTGGCCTGGGGTTTACTGGTTCGGATCCCGGGTGCAGACATAGCACCACTTGTCAAGCCATGCTGTAGTAGGCGTCCCACATATAAAGTAGAGGAAGATAGGCACAGATGTTAGCTCAGGGCCAGTCTTCCTCAGCAAGAAGAGGAGGATTGGCAGCAGATGTTAGCTTAGGGCTAATCTTCCACAAAAAAAACGAATGGTTATGAAATTGGGGGTCGATGAGGCTACATAAAAAGACTTCAAGGAGCACATAGCAGTGTTTGTCCAGCATCTAAATGTCACTGTTTTCCCAGCATCTAAATGTTGAAGATGGGTTAGACTAGTTCATGCTGTGTTGCTCCAGAAGCAAAACTGAGACCAGTGGGTGGAAATTGGAGGGAGGAAGATCTCAATCTACTACAGGAGCTTCCTCCTTCTCATCAGAGCAGTTGAACAGAAGCGAGGAAGCCATGTGAGGTAGTGAGTTCCCTGTCACCAGGAGTGTTCAAGCTACTACTTCATGGGCTCCTATCAGACATGTTCTGCTGGACAGAATGCTGGACTTGATTGCTTCTACGATCAGATCCACCCCTCTGACAGTCCATAATATCCTTTAGGACCTGCCCGCAGCCAGGGCAGGGCCCTGATTCTCTCTCTGTCTTTCCACTCCAGGTTCTATGATGAAATCAGGACCCCTCTCCTCTCTGACATCCGCATCGATTATCCACCCAGCTTGGTGGAGCATGCCACCAGAACCCTGTTCCCTAACTACTTCAACGGCTCAGAGATCATCATTGCCGGGAAGCTGGTGGACAGGAAGATGGATCAATTGCACGTGGAAGTCACGGCCAGCAATAGTAAGAAATTTGTCATACTGAAGACAGACGTGCCCGTGGGGCCGCACAAGGTTGGGAATGGTGTCACGGGAAGCTCCAGGCCCAAGGGTGACGGCAAGGAGGACCCCAACCATCTGGAGCGTCTTTGGAGCCACCTGACCACAAAGGAGCTGCTGAGTTCCTGGCTGCAGAGTGATGACGAGCGGGAGAAGGAGCAACTGAGGCAGAAGGCTCTGGCTCTGGCCATGAACTATAGCTTCCTCATCCCGTTCACATCCCTGAAGCTGAAGAAATCCGCCCAGCCAACGGAGAAACTGGAGGACACCCATGGCATGTCGGCCGCCATAGGGCCGGAAACCGTGATGCAGAGCCTGAGAGGCGCCCCCCTGCAGCCAGGTAATGAAACCCCAGTGATGGCAGAATGGCAAGAACCAAATATGTCCTTTCTGACTGCTTTTCAGGCCAAGGTCACCTTGGCAATAGTTTGTCTTATTTTATAAACAGTCACTCTGCATGCAGCTTTTATCTTCAGCGAGTGTGTTCGATTGTTGTGTTTGTGTTGTTTTAAACTGTCGATCTCTGTAGAGAAATTAGAAAAGGTGGCATTTGTCTTAGAAATGGTGCCTGGTGAAGTCAGTAAATCATCGATGTCAGTATCAGTAAATCATCAATATTGAAGGCCAACCATGCCCAGGCATTCCCAGAGGCACCGAGATGGGCAAACAAATAAACAAACGTTCATTTTAAGTGCCTTTCAGCATTTTTATGGACTTCCCAGTTATGTCCTTTTAGGTGTGGGCTTGATTTTATTTTCCTGAGAACATATGGGAGGAGCTAAGTTCTGGATTCTTGAGAGAATTCACCCTTTAATGCTTATCACTCAGAATCTGGACAGAAACTGTCCTTATCAGTCTCAATGCCATTTTGTTGGACGGAGTTAGGAGCGACAAGAACAGGAGAAGTAGTTCAGTCAAGGGAGAGGATTGTGCTCAGTAATATCTGTTTGTGGAAAACAGTGTGTTTTTGATGCGTAACATTTTTATTAAATTCCTGGCTAGGTCACATCTCCAAAGGAGAAGGAACTGACATTAACCCGGGGCCTGCAAATGCTCTTTCGTTTATTCCTCCCACTCTAAACTCTGAGAAGCACCAGGCCATGGCAGAGAGAACATGAGCTTAGGATCCAGACAGCTGAGCTTCCGCTCGCCGACTCCCTTAACCAGCTGTGTGGTTCAGGGCGGGTTTCTGAACCTCTCTGAGCTTCTATTCCTTCATCTGTAAATTGTAGATAATAATGACTTCCCCAAAGGACTATTGCAAGGAGTAGATGGATGAAGTCTTTGGTACATCATGAGTGTAGGTCAGATACTCTCTCTCAAGACGAGTGCAGAACTAGAAATTTATTGCAAAGTTCCGACCCTGATGTAAAGGTTAAAATGATATGGTGCCTTTTTAGAAAGGGGGGAAGCTTATCTTGGCAAAACTTGTGCAATTTTAGTTGTGATGAAAAGTAAGTTGCATGACGCTGTTAGCTCATGCTACGAGATCCATGCCACGTCCAGGGAAAATGGCTTTTTGAGTAACACCTTTATTGTATGTCAGTGACTCAAATCTCAGTAGCTTCAGAAGAGATCGAACTCAAATGACAGGAGGCTCAGAGAGCCAAGGACACAGAGGAGGGAAGAACCGATCGATTGCTCTAAAGAGTTGTTTGAAATAGGATTTTCCTGAATCGTCAGCGAGGACTCAAGACAATCTTTCTTTTCCTAAAGCTCTGATGATTTTGCAATTTTGATTTTAGTCTTTTCGAGTGTCTGTGACAGCAGCCACTCACTGAGGCTCCTCACAGCAGCCCTCCAAACTGGGGAGTCCCTCCTCCTTCGTGGTCTGCCTACTTCTGCCGGTGTCCTGCTGGCCACAGACCAGTGTGGAGAAGGGGCCACTTGAAAACCATTGATACTTTAATCTTTAGTTTCCGTGAGGGACAAAAATCAGTGAAGAGGAGCATAATCTTCTTAATACATACAATTTGAAATAAGATATGCATTTTCATTACAGAAATTGATTTACTTTTAGGTTGTTCTTTCATTGAATATTTATTTTTGCCTGCTGCTTTATGAGTTGTACTTACACACGTGGCTGTGGACACTGGATTATAACTGTATCTTTTTTTTTTTTTTTTACTTTTTTTGGTATTTTTTTTAAATTGTGAGAAAAAAAGAATACATAACAAAATTTACCGTCTTAACCATTTGTCAGGTAGCGTTCAGTAGTGTTGAGTATATTTACATTGTTGTGAAACAGATCTCCAGAACATTTTCACCTTGCAAATCTGAAACTCTGTAGCCATTAAACAACTCTACTTTACCCCTCCCCCCATAACTGTACTTTGAGTATGATAGAATATTTCCCCCTATTATATACACAGAAGTCACAGACGAGAAGAATATTATCTAATTTATAGGAGAATAAAATAATTAAGCCTCCACAAATTACACCTTCTCTTGTATGTCGTGAGGCCAAGCTCCTTCTTTAAAACAGAGGATGTTTTTAAATTGCCGCAAATGTATCTGAAAGCTGTGTTTTACTCATCTCCATGCTCTTCTCTCTGTACCTCTCACCTCATCCTCCTCAATGCATGAGAGTGGTTCTTTTCTTCCTTCTCCTTTCTAGGACCTGCTCTCAAGGAACCGCACAACCCAAGAATTAAAATCTCCAAAACATCAGGTAAAGGAAAGAATGTGGTTGTGTGTGATTTGAGAGTTTAGATGTCTAGAAAGTGGACAACCAGGGATTCCCAGAAACCGGTTAAAATACCAGCTCATAGAACAAGACACGATGACTCAGATTTATTTAGTGCAAGCCAGCGGCGGGAGGCAGTTCTAAGAAACAGGATCATCATTAAACCATTGCGTAGAAACACCATGAATAACACAGTGCCGAGGAGCCCGATGGAAGACTAGATGGAGAGCAGAGGCGCATTTTCATCCTTATTGAGCTTAAAAGGCATTTGTTTTAAAGATCTGAAGTCTACATGCCTCCAGTTTCTGGTGTTACAAATATTTGCAACTTGCAGATTTTTTTAAAAAAAATTTTTGTTCTGTTATTAGTTTCTTAATGCTTGGCTTTGAAAGGGAAGAACAGATAAGAATACCATAAAATTTCCTTTGGCCAACTTCCTGGGATTATAATAAAAATCCAGATGGAATAATAACACAAGGGCTGGGTTTTATTCTGAAGATGTACACATCTCCTTTGTAAGTCTTTATTATTGCCTTGCCGCTGATGTGCTGGACGTGCAAATACATGAAGCCAGGGACACCTTGGAGATTAGCGATGGGGATCGGAAACACACAGTCTCCAGTGGATGGCACGTGATTCCTCTGAACACCCACAGGCATTATGGAATGCAAGAAAAAAAAAAACCTTGTTCTTGGATGCTGCATGGAGTAATGGCTGTCAGATCTCTCCTCTCTTTTTTGAAGCCAGCAACATTTTTCCTTGTAAAGAGATTTGGAGGACCTAAGTAGGAATGATATGGTTCGAGCACAAGAAACTCTCGAACTGTCACATAGTTATAGTCATACTTAAAGAGTGCCAAAAATATGGACCAGGACTTTTATCTCCTCTGGGCTTCATTTTTTCCAACTACAAAAGACCAGTACCTTGTGTATCTTTATATGTTGCTATTCACAGGGTGCTTGAGGCATGAGATCAACCAGATTCTTTTAAGGGCCTTTCTGAGTCATGCTGGGGGCAGAAAGGGTTTTTCAGCAGTGACACCAAGGACATTAATTTGCTTGCAGCTTGAAAAGACTGAAACTCCCCTTGCCCATACCCCCACCATATACACACGAGTATGCATACATGTGCATGTAAGGTAAAGAGGTGGTCAGAAACATGTAGTGTTTGGCATATAAATTAGAGGGAAACTAAATCTCCAATCTCTTGAGAGAAGAGAATTGATGTGGACTCTCGGGAAATATTTTGTCTGTACCATAAGAAGCAAGGTTGTTCATTTTAGTGGAGGTGAAAATGAGGAGAATGGACAAGAAACAGTGCCAGCCAAATGTTGTGGTCTTGTCTGTGGATGAAAATTTGAGAGCAATAAAATTAGTCTGACCCAGAGGAGGGTTTTCCAGTGACATGGCTCACTGTACTGCCTAACCTCCTGGTGACTCTGTGTGCATCACTTGTCACCAGCCCTAAACTGGGCTTGCTCATGGCTACTGTCATGCAAGGATTGCGTCCATCTGGCGCTGTGAATGTCTCAAGTGCCGTGGTCCTCTGGCCCTAGGAGAGGAAGTCTTCTCATCCACGTCTCGTCACCCGGGTTGTCAGAGGAGGAAGGAAATTACTGGGGGGAGGCCACACAGGAAACCGAAGAAGTGGGCTCAGCAATAGTGGGGGGTGTATGGCGATCCTTCTCTTCCTTTCTGTGAGCTGCTTACCTGTCAAAGCTTAGTTGTCTATGTTTGACTGAAGTGTGGTGAAAGGAGTGTTATCTTTGAATACAGGGGACCTGAGTTCAAATACTCACTTCACCCACACTAACTGCATAACTTTGATGAGCCAGTTCACCTACCCGTCATCTTCCTCATTTAGACACTGAGGATGGGTGACAGGATTAAATAAATAATTCACAAGAAACTAGAACAGGGTACTTACACATGGAAAGCACCCAATGAATGTCTTTTCTTTCTTTTTCTCACCGTTTTTTCCTGCTGTGGCAGTGGACGGAGATCCTCATTTTGTTGTGGATTTCCCCTTGAGCCAGCTCACTGTCTGCTTCAACATTGATGGGGAGCCCGGGGACATCCTAAGGCTAGTCTCTGATCACATGGACTCTGGTAAGTTCTGCCCTCCATCGTGGCCTCTGGGCAAGGGCAAGGTCAGTATCATGTCCCCCTCTGTTCCTAAGATGGACAGAAGGGGCATGTATAGATGCTCAATGAGCATTGTTGATGACTAATTAGAGGAAATGGACTGTGTGCTGGGCTGGACTCAGGAAGAATGCGTTGGAATCTGTGCTCTCTGACTTAACTCATTTTGTGGTCTTGGGCACTCGATTCTGAAGCTTCTGTTGTTTCCTTTGTAAAATGGAGATAGTTATTCCTACTCTGCTGGCCTCACCAGACTATTGTAAAGACCAAATTAAATAATGGATAGGAAGTTGTTTTGTGAATGCACAAGTGGTATATAAATTCGTGATATACTGTTGTTATGTCTTTCCATTCAAAAACTCTAATGGTGGGCAGGATGGAGTCCTAAACTCATCTCTCAGTTCCTCGATGATTTAGACGTGAAGCTCAGATGTTAATTACACGGCTCTATGTGCAGTGAACACCATGTGACGTGGGCTCTGATCGTTTTCGTTCTTTAGAGGGACTGGATAAAAGAGATTAGTGTAGGAAAAGCTTCTTGAGCTACATGCAGGTAACAATGCCTCAGGGATGGCCATGTGGATGGCCACACAGCCCAGCTTTGTGAGGACAAGCTTTGGGATGGACATTCTGGGACCTCTCAGTTCTGAGAGGATGAATTTCTTGACGGCTAGGTGACAGAGCATCCCACGGCCAGGTAACAGGTGTGATCTAACTATGTAATGTTTGATCCTGGGCTCCTTACCCACATTCTCTTGCAGGGCTTCCTACCCTTCAAGCTAAATCTTGACTTGTTTCTAATTCAGAGGGCTCAGGACTGAGATGGAGCCTAAATGGACCCGTCTCTGGAGGTGCCCACCCCCAAGGAGCCGTTCTCATTGTTTCTGTGTTCAGCGTGGTGTCCATGATCGAAAACTCAGTGAAAGATGCTTGGAGCCTTGAGGCTGAAGTACCTGGGCTCTGCTCATGCTGGGATTTCTCCTTTCCCCTGACCCCTTGCCCCAGGAAAGGCAATGTTCTCCTGGAATGTCCAAGGCATTGCTAGTCAAGACTCAGGGGAAGATTACCCCCAAAGCAGAGAAAACAAGAGTTCATTATATAGCAATCTTTTATTATTGCAAATTGCCTCTTTGCCTGAGAGCAAAACACATTTTCCATGCGTCGCCTGATTGAGTCCCAAACATCTCCTGTGGAACTTCCATCTGTGTGTTATTCAACCAGCCAGACAGCATGGAACCCGAGGGGCCTGGCTCACAGGCCTTACTCCAGTCTAGAGAAGCTGCAGTTGTGTTAATGAGGATGAAGGAGAAAAGAAAGGCGTTCTATTTGATGGCAGTTGACGGCTTACACACATGCCACCTCCTGCGATCCTCATAACAATTCTGTTAGGCTGTATACCCCCATTCTACAGATGAGGAAACTGAGGCCCAATTTTTTAAAGTGACTTGTCCAGGGATGCACCCCTAGAAAGTGGCAGAACTTGAGTTTTTGGACTAAAAATCATTCTGATCTTTGCATTAGACCACACCGCTCAGTGGCATCACAGGATCTCCACATGAGGATCCGTAGGAAGTGGTAGATGCGAAATATGTGTCAAGGCCACACAAGACTTTATGTCACCATGGCCAGATACTGGAACGAAAGCAAACATGTAAACCCCCTTCTATGATATTGTGACCCAAACCTACGTCATCCTTCCACTACCCCAAGATACTGGTTAAACATGGGGAAAAAATTCACTCCTACCTTCGCGCATGCATTCATTCATTCATTCAGTAGGCACTGAGTGGCGGCTATGTGTGAGTCAATGTTCATGGTGCTAGAGATACAAGGTAGGGCCAGAGGAGGGAGGAAATTCTGATTAGACACCTTTAGGGTGAAAGTGGGATCATTTTTCTAACCATTGTCCTATTCCTCTCCGTCTTCGAGGTGTGACAGTGAACGGAGAGTTAATCGGGGCCCCCGCGCCTCCAAACGGTCACAAGAAACAGCGCACTTACTTCCGCACCATCACCATCCTCGTCAATAAGCCCGAGAGGTCTTACCTGGAGATCACGCCAAGCAGAGTCATCCTGGATGGTGGGGACAGGCTGGTCCTCCCCTGCAACCAGAGCGTGGTGGTGGGGAGTCGGGGGCTGGAGGTGTCGGTGTCCGCCAATGCCAACGTCACCGTCACCATCCAGGGCACCATAGCCTTCGTCATCCTCATTCACCTCTACAAAAAGCCGGCACCCTACCAGCGAGACCACCTGGGCTTCTATATCTCCAACAGCAAAGGCCTTTCCGGCAACTGCCACGGACTGTTAGGTAGGCGGCTGCTCTTCCTGACGCTGGGTGCAGGGGACCCAGTTCAGCTTCCCAAGGCGAAGCTCACGTTGCCAATGTCTTTAGCTGGATGGAGAAATTCAGTAGGAATGTGGTGTGCATATACATGTATATGGATCATGAAAATTGTATTTCTTGCCTGCTGACGACTTTCTGGAATAGGAATGGGCTTTATAAACCAATTCTCGCTGGCCTTCTGGGAAAGCGAGTAAAGAAATTGGGAGTAGTCCGCTCAGGTCTGGCTCCTTACCTCTCAGCAAGAAGATACCAATAAAGGGCCGTCCCCAGCCCAGGAGCAGCGAGAGAAGCGTGTCCCTGTTGTGGGCGCCCCCCACATGGCTGCGAGCAGCAGCGGCCGCTCTGGCTGGCTTTATTCACTGTGCAATCTCACATGGGCCCCTTGCCCACAAGTGAAGAGGGAGCTGCTGCCAGGGCTCAGTTTAGAAAGCAGGATTTCCTGGCACTTGAGCTGGAGCGCCTGGCTGCCGAGCCTGAGCTGCCTCACACAGACGCAGACGCGTGTTCCTTCAGCCTTAAACGTGCCCTCACTTGACCTGGAGAATTCTGATGATGCATCTCAGGAACTAACCGAACTGACTGCTCCCCACACCCTCGGTACCTACCCACGAATGCAGAGTGTGGACGGGGACTATGACTGGGGAGGGCGGGGCAGACCTGACCTTCCTCCCTGTTTATCTGCCCCCATTTTGTCCTCCTCTCAGCAGACCTTGGTTGTCTCTATTTGTTGGTCAGGCAGCTTTCCAGTGTTAGCACCTGGGCAGCTTTCAGAAGTGGAGGCTGCCACAAAGAAAACCTCAGGTGTCTCCTCTCCACATCCTGTAAAACTCGTGTTCTGTCACTGACACTGGGAAAGGTGTATGTGCCTTCTGGCAGAGTCCAGCCTAGGATCACAGTCAATCAAAAACCTTCCTGCCTCGGGGGTCAGCCCGATGCTGTAGCAGTTAAGTTCCCACGTTCCACTTTGGCGGCCCGGGGTTCGCCAGTTCGGATCTCAGGCACAGACTTATGCAGTGCTTATCAAGTCATGCTGTGGCAGGCATCCCACACATAAAGTAGAGGAAGGTGGGCGCGGATGTTAGCTCAGGGCCAATGTTCCTGAGCAAAAAAAAAAAAAAAAAAAAAAAAAGAGGATTGGCGGCAGATGTTAGCTCAGGGCTAATTTTCCTCAAAAAAAAACTTCCTGCCTCTGTTATCAGTAATTCCCCTTTTCTGGGTAACACATGCATATTGGCTGTTTACTGGTGGCCTAAATGGAAGTTTGATTTTTCAACAGTGTCTCCAGCACTTGACTCAGACCTGATGCTTTTTTTGTCCTCTCAGGTCAGTTCCTGAACCAGGATGCCAGAGTCGCAGAGGAGTCTGCCAGGCTCAGCAAGAACCTTACTAGTCCTCTGTTCCCTAAGGCAGGCGAGAGGCCTGAGACCATCCTAAAGGTGAAAGGGCACCAGGTGCCGGTGGTCTGGAAGCAGAGGAAAATCTACAACGGGGAAGAGCAGATAGACTGCTGGTTTGCCAGGAACAACGCCGACAAACTGATTGATGGGAAGTACAAGGATTACCTGGCCGCCCATCCGTTTGACTCAGAGACTGCGTTTGGCCTGGGAACATCCAGGGCACTCTGACACTAGCAGCCTTAACGTAAGAGCCCATGACAGGGAAATGGTCTTCTGGGACACCATGGTGCAGTTCTTGTCGCTTGCACATGCCTCGTCTCTTGGCCATTGGCGGCAACCCATGACCTACCCCTGGCGGCGTGTAGGTCCAACGTCTGCTTGAGCAAAGGGTAGGGTCAGGAAGCTGAAGTGAAAATGTTATTTCCTTCTCCTTCCTCCTCCTGCCTCCCCCTCCCTATCCACAATAGAGAAAGATGGTGGCATCAAGGGGGAAGGCCTAGTTAAAGCAAGAAGTCTCTAACTTGTACCAACTGGCTTGTCCGTCTCATGGCTACCAGGAGGTAACTCTGATGAGGGAAGGTTGTGCAAAGTTTCTTTCTCTGTGGAAATGACCAAGTTTGGGTACTCTGTTCGTTGCCTTATACTAATGCTTAGGAACCTCTCCTCTTAGTACTGGGGCCTTCTCCAGATGTGTGGCCAACCTCTGCCTCAGGGGAACCTCTCACTGGGCCCAGGCCACGGGTCATGAAATAGCATGTGGATTTGATCACTGTAAACAATTAAGTTGTTTCTTTGGAGAGGATTTTCTTCTGCTGTGGTAACTTGCCCTTGAAAATAAGTTTTCCTTTTAAAAAAAATTGATTGAAAAGAGAAAATCTATATCCCAGATGCCGTTATCTTTCTGATGGGCTTTATCAACCACTTGACTTTGCTGTTGGATAGTCTCCTATTTATTCCAGGAAGCTAAGTGCTTTTAATAAACAGGACAGCCCCATGTGGATGTTTTGTACTGGCCTGTCTTGGTGCTGGCGAGCCGGCCAAATGACAAATTTTTCACTTGGCGCTCTTCCGCCTTTGTCATAATTCCGGGTCTTACTTGCTTGCGGTCCTCCAAGAGGTGGTAAATTAGGTTCTCGCAGGACGGGAATGGAAGGTGGAGCCAGCCCAGAGCATGTCCATCAGCCTCCCTACAGGAACCAACTTTCACATCCTCAACACGTGGGGTGAACATGCTTACAAAATCTAAGAAGCCTTCCCACCTCTCAAATAGGAAATCACCTATGAGTGAGGGCTTTGGTTCCAGAACGTGGACAATTCTGATCCTATAGGGAAAGGTTAAAATCAGTGGGGGCTTCAAAAGTCCGTGACTGTCACCCTTCTCCTTGCAGACACCCTCTGTTAAGCTCGTTCATGTTATCAAGGGGAGGTGAGGCTGCTGATGGCATTGGTGCCCCTTTCTCATCCTCCTCACCAATTCTTGCTTTTTGCTCTCTTTGGCCATCTCAGGATCACTCAGGTTCAATAAACCTCATCCTCATGGCGTGAGGAGTGTGGTCAGGATGTAGATGGATGCAGGGGGCACTTGAGCCAGATGGCGGAGAAAGAAAGCTTTGGGTCAGAGAAATAGAATATTTTGATGTGAGACTGAATTAAAGAAAGGCTTTTGTGCTGGCTTCACAGGAGGTTTCTTCCAGGCGGAGCGACTCCACATAATGCACACTTAGCACTTGGAGAGAAATCAGAGTCAAGAAAAGTGTTTCTCATAGTTACTCTCCGATGGGAAACATCTGAGCAGCAAAATGACATCCACATGTCCCTGTTGGACCAGGCGGCTTCAGGAGATTAAGTTAGTGCGGGAGCAGTTTTCAGTTCTGTCTCAGAGTCTTAGTCTCTGTCCACTTGGTGAAACCACCCAACGATGGCCTGCCAGCTGTGGTATTTTTGACTCGCATCTTCCCAAACTCAGCTGCCTGTTTTCATGCCAGCAAGGTGAAGACACCAGCCCAGGCTGCTGGCAGATGCTTCCATATTTTAGAGCTCAGAGCAGGAGGAAAAGCCTGAGCCCAGGCTAGCCCGTGCCTGGTCCCGCTCCATGGGGACCTTCTGATTATGAAATCTCAGTCCCAGCTGGGCAGGCATCCTGTGAGCCTAGAGGCCAAGCTGTTGTGTTGGCACTTGGAGCAATGATCTGTGATCCAGGTGTGGGCCTCGAAGCTGCAGAGAGCAGGGTATTGCTAGTTATTACCAGTTACTACTGCTTCTGTGGCTACTTATCCAAGAGCAGAGAAAAATGTTCCAGTGGGCAACCCATCATTTACTCTCACGCTCCAAAAAAAATTTTTTTTAGTATCAAAGTTGAACTTTTACTTTACCGTTTTTACTTTAGACAAATACCACTTTTTTTCCTCCTCCTCTTCGGTTATCTATCATTTTTCACTGCAAAAGGTATTTACCATTAAAATTTCTATTTTAGCCAGAAACTGTGATATCTCTGAGCCCGAAATTCAAACACCAATGTTAGACTTAGGATCTTTTAATTTGACTGAAAATATTGTATTTTCTGTTGGCCATATGGGTTTTGAAGAGCAAGCTCTCTTAAAGTCAATGTGGAGGAAGGGAGGAATTCTCTTCTCAGATGGGGAAACTGAGGCAGGATGCACTTGGCTGATATGTCCCACATTATATAAGACTTAGAGCAGGGCCAGGCTGAACCTCCAGAATTTATTTTGTTGGCTTTGACATGATTTCACCATCTGAGCAAGCACTGATTTTCCTTGAGCATTTATACATAGCAAGGGGGGACCAAATGAGCAGTTGAATGAGATTGAGAATTAGGTCGCAATTAGAGGAGCTAGAGCGCAGGTTATCATCAGGGCCAGCGTTCATGAGTCAGAACAATGGCCAGCTAGGATCTTCAGTGTCTCCATCTCTGCATTCTCATATCCTCCCACATCTGAAAGACAGGCATCTGAATGGTCATCCTTTAGGGTCTCCTACTTTGAAGTTTCACATTCCCAAAGTAAAGTGGGCTGGACATTCTCTACCTGCCATTCTAGGCGCTTCATCTTCTGTGACGCGGGCTACTGGGAAGTGAAAAGGGCACCTCTTTGTTCCTATCAGGTGTAACATTAAATCTTTAATTAACAGGTAACCTCACAGGTGGGTGAGGGACAGGATGGATTTCTTTACATTTATCTCTTGGCTAAACGGAATGCTACGGACTGAATGTTTCACCAAAACTCACATGTGGAAGTCTAAATCCCAGTGTGACGGTGTTAGGAGGTGGGGCCTTTGGGAGGTAATTAAGTCATGAGGGTGGAGCCCCCATGATGGGATTAGTGCCTTTATAAGAAGAAACGGGAGAGATGACCTCTCTCCTCTCCACCCGGTGGACACAGTGAGAAGACGGCGTCTGAGAACCAGGAAGTGGGCCCTCATTAGACACAAATCTACCGATGACTTGATCTTGGACTTCCAGCCTCCAGAAGTGTGAGAAATAAATGCTTGTTGTTTAAGCCCCCAGTCGATGGTATTCTTGATAGGGCAGCCCGAGCTAAGACACTGAATCACTCAAAATATAAATTCTGTTTCCTTTCTTCAAGCTATCCAGAATGTATTACAAACAATGCTCTCACTAAAATTTGAAGGACTCTTGGAACCATAAAAACATGGTCTGGCTAAAATAAACAGCAAATAAAATAATACAGCTAAGCAAATACTTAGAAATGTGTCTTTAAATATTTATTTTACTCACTTTAAAATAATAAATAGGGTACAAGAGAGTTCACATCCAGGAGACATTTTCCTTAAAAATTGGTAAGAGAATGACGTGTAAAAACAAACAACGTATTGATATGTTTATGTTTTGAAAATGGAATTAGGGCCGTAGAGAATAAAACTTGATGATGCTAACTGCACTGCTTGTTTGTAGGAATTTCTAAATTACATAAAATGGCATGTGGATGAAGTAGTGACATCCGAAGAATGTTAAAACAAAATAAAATCCCGTATAGAACAGCAAATGGACAGCGGCCATTCCTGACCTTTTATAAAACCATCAAATACATAGAGAAGTATCTTAAGCCTCCCAGTTCATCATTTTCTGGGGATCCTGGGATCCCAAAACTTTTACGCACACTGCCCATCTTCTTGCTCGGTGCTTCTTCCACTTGGCTCTGGGTCAAGCAGCATTTCTAGCTTGTGGTTTGGGCATCCCCACCTCCAGGTATGAGTGGTCCTGCCTGATCTTCCTTAGATTCCCACTGAGCAGTGTTAAATTCTGACTGGAGCAGCTGCTGATTAGAACCAACCCAGACACAGAACACGAGCGAGACCTCCCTGGGACGCTGTATTAAAGAGAAAACAAGCAAATTCTGAACCCAAGGGCATGAAGTCAACTTCTCTGGGTTTGGCTTCTTTACCTGTAGAATGAAGGCACTTGACTAGATCATTTCTAAGATCCTATGATCTTTATCTTCTGCCTGCAGATGAAGAAACTTCCTGATCTTCCAAGGAATAAATGCAAAAGGATTCGTTTGTGACTCCAGTGTATTTCGAGGTCCAGGCCCAGGGATTCACAGGACAACAGACAAAGTTCATGCCTCCATGGAGTTCATGGTTTAAAGCAGAAGATAGAATGAATGCAAAGATTGAAACAGAGTGAGGAATCCTGTAAGACAGCTCTGCAGAGGGTTGTTACCTGAGCACAGAGGAGGCACAACTAGGGAGGGCGGAAGGTGTTGGGAAACCATTCTAAAGATGGATAGTGTTGAGCTGCAAGGAAGAAGAGCATATATGGAGGCACCCACATGAAATATTTTTTCTATAATGTTAGGCAGCTGGGAACCTTTTTCAAACTGAAGCCATCTTCTTGCCCCATTTGGTTTCAGACGGTGCACTGTAGATTCGTTGGTTATGGAGAACCCATGATGGATAATGCTTGGTGGAACCCCAGGTTCCTCGCTGCCTTGACCTTGTCCCAGATCTGTCTCCAGCCCTGCATCCACGTCACCTGCTTCCTTCACTCCCCTCCCGAGATACGGAGAATGCCTGGGGAAAGGCACAGAGCTCTACCATGGGTCCATTCAGTCAACAGGGCTCCTGCTGGCATCCAGCAAAACTTAGATCATCTGTTTTCCCTGAAGTGCATTGGCCTCAAAGGCTACTGCATTCTGCTTCAGCTTTCTAGACCAGCTCCTCCCACAGCTTCCACCGCAGTTTGCCTCCTATTTTGCTGAGAAAACTGCAGAAGGAGCTCCCTCGTTTACCATCTCCTATCAAATTGGCTGTGTTGTCACATGGCTCTATCATCTTCATACCCCCTTCCTTCCAAGTATAATTGTCTCCCTTCAGCCTGGATCCCCTTTCTTCTCACTTCCTCTGGGCATTTGCCTCCATTATTCTCTTTCTTTCTAGACTCTCCAGACACCTAGTCCCCATCGAGTTCTTCCCTCTTGACTTCAGAAGTCTCCTCTGGTCTGAAGCTGGTGTCCCTGATCGGGCTCTTAGGCTTCCATCTTTTCTTTTATTTCGGTGTCAGGCTTATGCTAGTAGTAGATATTTGAACTCTCATTTCTTTCCACCTCCTAGTCAGCTCCTTAACTCATCAGATTAAGCTTCTGTCTTCACCACATTGATGGAACTGTGTCTCAGATGTCACATTAGCATTCCCAATGTCCAGTTCCAGCGATAGCATCTTCCATCTCCATGCGTGACTCTTGGCCTCTTCCTCTTTGTTGAAATGCTGGACCCGTTTGCTTCTTTAATGTGATTAAAAATGTTTTTTCCTAGTCTCCTTTGCTGCATGTCTTTCCTCCTACAGTCTCTGGACTCACCCTGAGCTTCATCCTTGGTCCTCTGCACTTTCCAGTCTACATTTTCTCTCTCGGAGATCCCACCCAACTCATGGCTTCAACATCTGGCTCTGCATAGATGGCCCCGAATATAAATCTGCAGTGTTGCCTACTGGGGGCACTTCCCTTTAGTTATCCCAGCATTACCTCAAACTCGGGAATAAAAGCAAACTTTCCATCTTCAGAGTATCTGTATTATTGGGATTTTGGATCTGGGATGAAAGGGAGCAGTTCCGGCAGGATCCTTTTCTATTTTGATTGTTGCAGATAAAGATGGAAGTGTGTGCGTGTGTGTGTGTGCGCGCGCACGCGCGCGCGCGTGCACACATACTGGTATATTTCATAGGCCAACTCAAAATCAGTTTTCATTGACCCACAGTTCTTCCTGAAAATTCTCTGTTCATCATGTTATTTTCTCAAAACAACAGCTGTGCTTGTGTAAGAGAAGGCCCAAAGTGCTGATGGCTCACTGGGATTTCTGGTTATATAAGATGAAAATCCCATGCACTAAGTTTATTGACATGTCGATTAAATCACTTCCTTGTGCTACAAGTACAAAATTCATTATAAATCCGTTTTAGTGTGCTTTCTTGAAATAAACAAATTTTATTTGAAGCGTCTAAGGGCAGTGTAGAAAATACTCCAGATATTTGAGTGTGAGTGAACGTCTTAGTGGAATATGGATACTCTTTTATCCTATTAAATTTCCTACTGGAAGTCTACCTCACATCGGTAAGCGCTATAAGTGTTCTAGAATGCTGACGTCCATCTCCTATTCTGAAAGTTCATGTGGAATGTTCCAGAGGAATCAAACTTTTCCAGAAGAAGGCAGAAACCATTCTAAGTCTGAAGGCTTGGCTGAAAGGTGAAATGTATTTGCTTTTGAAGAAGGCTGGAGCCCTGGAATATTCCAGAAACGAAAAGTTCTTCTCGACAACTTGTAGACCACCACTTACCCTTTCAGTCCCTTCATCTGCCTGCCCGGAAAACTAAAACAGAACACTTGGAGAACTTAGAAGACAGTATGAAACTTTGCATATGATTAAAGGACAATAGCATTTTAAATTTTTCATGCAATTTTCCCAGAATGCTTCAAAACAAATGCATTCACTTATTCATTCAACTAATATTTCTTGGGCACTATGTGGAGGGGAGAGAGTGTCCTCCCTTTGCCACCCTGGAGATACTGTTTTGTGTAATTAGTTATCAAAGATGACAGGCAGCACTGTGCCCTTACGAAGGTTCAGGTAGAATGTGCAGGAGTTTAAAAAGGAAGAGACTGTTCAGAGCCTGGGGGCGGATGCCTGGCATTTGATACAGGTCATACAGAACTGGTAACGGTTGGAGGAGAAAATGTCTGGCAGTATTTTACATAAGAACTTATTTGTTCTTAATAAAAACACTATAAAGGAAAGGAAAATAAATTGCATAGAACTGAAGTTTCAGGGAGACTGAGGGACTTGTGCTCATGGAGCTTGGGCAGCGGCCGTGGTGCCTCTGTGCTCTCGTGACACTGGGATGCCTCAGAGAAAACAGTGACTGTGGCGGGTTGCTGGACCCTGAGTCCAGGATCCCACCTGTATTGCAGGGGCAAAGATGAGAAAGGACAGCGAAGGGTGCTCTCTTACATGTCCCCGAATGCAGTGATTCAGTATTGCCTTTTCCCTCTAAAAGCAGGCGTCCACTCTGTGGAATGCTGGGCTGCTTTCTGCCTCTGGTCTGGGCACGAAGTGGGCAGGGAATTCCGCCAGGTAGAGACCACAGGATTAAGCAAGTCGCTGTCTGCTCAGAGGACATGGAAACACATCTGGGGAGCTCGGGCCGGGAGAGCCAGCTGGAGAGGCAGGGTCCCAACCCCCAATCCGGTTCAATACACAGAAATGGAGAGACAGAGATCACGTGCATATTCAGTCTCTTCTAAATGTCACCTGTCTTCGTTGGGAGAAGCCCTGACAATGCTGCTATTGACGTGATTAATGAGCCTCTGGGCTGCACCTGGCATAGAGAGAGACAGGCTGAGGAGGCAGAAGCGTGAGGACCTTCTCTGTTTCTCTGCCATGCGAGGGGGACGTGCCCTTGTTTCCACGGAGGAGATAAGCAAGTCTCCAGGAGAGCATATGCGTCTGGCAGGGAGTGAGAAAGGAAAGAGCCCAACAAAGACTGAGCTCTGGGGCCACAGGCCAGTGAGAGTTAGTTCCCAAGGCTGGAAAACAGGGGAATGGGAAGTGTGGGAAGAATCTCATGGCCCCGAGGTAAATCACTTGAAAAAAACGTCGCTGGGGTCACTGCCCAAGCTCATTTGCACATCCTCCATACTCACAGTCTGGATGAATGAAGCGAAACGGAATACGAACTGCCCGTATTTAGACCAGGGACCAGGTTTCTGGGGGTCTCCCTGAGATTCTGCTGGCGTGCCCCTTGCTTCTGTTTCCCACGCAGGGCAGGTGCACATTCCATCCCTCCTCCTCCTTTCTGTCATGCCCTTTGTCTGGGGTCCCCTCACCCCACAGCCCCAGAGCCACGGGGAATTCAGGTCCCATCCCCTGTGTCTGATCTGCTTGCTCACGCCACGCCCCCCCCCCCCCCCCACAGCTCTTTCCAACCCAGGCACCTCATCCTAGAGTCTGGAGGGGGCAAGAGGGTGGGGGAGGTAAGGATGCAAGTTCCCAATAGTTAGGGAGCCAACAGGGGTCTTGACAGATCATAACATCTTTTTTTTTCTTTTGCTTTACTTTCCTGAATGTATTTCATAAACTCACATAAATTTGCCAAGTTATGTATACGGGATGCTCCTTGATCCTTTCTAATAATAATAAAAGCAAACACACAGACACCAAGAAATAGCCTAAATGGCCGTCAGAAGGTGGTCATGTCCATTCATTATGGGCATGTTAATACAATGGTTACAGCTATTAAAATGAGGTCGATGGATGTGTATTAATACGGAAAGCTGTCTAACGTACATGAAATTTAAAAACAAGTTGCAGAACAGTATGGATGGGAGGGTCCTATTAGATGACAACACCTTGATGCTTAACATCTTTTGAGTCATGGATGTTTTCGAGCACTTGGTAAAATAGGAAATCTAAAATAGGAAATCTCTCTCTCTTAAAAAAAAAAAAAAAAAAAACAGCTAAACCCCAGTTTAATGGCTTACTAAAGCTATCCGAAGCACGAGATCTTTTACTGCGTCTATTCAGGTGGCAGCCGAACCACAGTGAGACCTGAGAGCCTCGTACTGAGACCCAAGCCTAATTCATCTAGGATGGGACCCCCACGTCCCAGCGTGACTCCATCTGCCCATCCCTTTTAGGGAGCAGAGGCGGAATCTAGGCACAGCACCTAGAATTGTTGGGTTTTCCCCCTTCAGCTCTTCAATTCCTTTGACATGGACACTGCAGCCCTCACCAGGACCTCCCTGCGAGGTCAGGTGCGGGTAGGCCTCTTCTGGATTGCTTCTAGGGTCACAGCGGCAGCTAAAACCCAGTGACCCGCTGGTGCCCACACGGTGCGCCCAGGCCGGGCTGGAGTTATCAGCTCCCGGGCTGGCTCGTTCCCTCCTCGCCCGGCGCCCCTCTGCCTGGGGCTGCTCCGATTACAGCTCAGTGCACGTACGGGCAAGAAAGGGGGGACCATCGGGCAGGTTCCGAAAAGCCCTTCGTGTCCCCGCGGGAGGTCCCGGCGGCCGGGGCAGCGGGCTCGCGGGGGAAGAAGAATGGAGCGGATTACGTGCGGGGAGGGGCGCGGGCGCGAGGTGTTAAGCGGAGAAAACCGGTGAAATTCTAGTCGCGGCGATGCTGGCAGGCCGGCGCCTGCTGGTAGACAGTCCGATGAACTCTGATAAACCCCAAGGCACTTTCCCCGCCTCGCCTGAGCCCCGCCAGGCCGGAAACCCTAGCGCCCGCGGAGAGCGGAGGCCCCCCCCGCCCCCCCCCGGCGTGGGGGCTTCCTGCACTTCCGGAGGGATGGGAAAGGGGCCCACTCTGCTCAGAGCAGGCCATTCAACTGCTGGTCTGTTGACACAATGGGGTCTGCAGAGGAAGGTGGGGGGCGGGAGTGCGGGTGGGGGGACGGTTGAGGGGGAGTGGTTGGGGCCTCGATGCTGGGACTAGAGCAGGGGTGAGAGGAGGAGCGAAGGAGTGGAGCAGCAGGAGGGCCCACGTCCATCATCATCATCATCACCATCATCCTCCTTGCCTCGCATCAAAGCCCTGCGGTAGAGGCTGGGGATGGAGGCCCCTTCTGGGATAGGGTCCCTCGCCACATCTCCTAGACTGGCTGGTGAGAAGCCTTTCCCTCCGGGAGAGTACAGCCAGCCTAACAACCCTTCACAGGCCTGGAGATCCCGGTGACCTCCCTTCTTGACGGAACCCAAGCTTGCATGTTTCATCTCAAATTCCTGAGCGCCCAGACACAGCAATGGGAATGCACCTAACGCCACTGAATTATAAAAAAATAGAGCTACCATGTGATCCAGCAATCCCACTTTTGAGTATATATCCAAAGCAAGCGAAAGTATTATCTCAAAGGGATATTGCACCCCCGTGTTCATAATATTCACGTTAGCCAAGGTATGGAAAGAACCTGTTTGTGGGTTCTTTGGTAAAAGGGTACAAGCTTTCAATTATAAGACGAAGAAAGTCTGAGGATCTAATGTGCAGGGTGGTGACTATAGTTGATAACACATGTTGTATAATTGAAATTTGCTAGAGAGTAACACTTGAGTATTAAAAAAATATGGTCAAACAGGATCTGGAAGAGAGATTTGCACATTGATGTTCATAGCAGCATCGTTACAATAACCAGGAGATGGGGGCAACCGAAGTGTCCGTCGGCGGATGAATGGCTGAGCAAAATTTGGTCTATCCATGCCATGGAATAAAATTCAGCCTTAACAGCCAAGGAAGTTCTGCCCCACAGTACAACATGCATGAACCTTGTGGACATTATGCTGAGTGGAATAAGCTAGTTACAAAAACCCGAATATTGTATGATTCCACTTCTGTGAAGTCTGGAAAACAGTCAAACTCATGGAAGAGAAAGTAGAATGGTGGTTACCAGGGGCTGGGAAAAGAGGAGAAAGGCAAGTTGTTTAGTGGGTCCAGGGCTTCAGATTTGCAAAATGAAAAAGTTCTGGAAATCCACTTCACAACCATGTGAATGTACTTAATGCCGCAGAATTGTACACTTAAAAGCCATTAAAATGGCAAATTTTGTTGCATGTTTTGTTAAATAAACTATTTTTTAGAGCAATTTTAGTTTCACAGCAAAATTGAGCAGAAGGTACAAAGAATTCCCATATACTCTCGCCCCCACACGTGCATAGCCTCGCCCGTGTGTTTTTTACTGCAATAAAAAAAGTGACTGCAACATCGATAGAAAAACCTGACAAATTGCATAATGGGAGAAAATTATAGACAAAACTTATTTATGAACATGGATGCAAACATTTTAAATAGTAGCTAAGATAATCTAACTACATTAATAGAATAACATACAAAATATGGTTAAAGTGGTAAATTTTATGTTATGTATATTTTACCGCAATTAAAAAAAGTCTTCTGAGTCCTTTACTTTTCAAACTGAGGAGCAAAACCCTCAGGGGCTCCAAAGTGAAGAGGGAAGAGGAGCTAGGCAGTGAGGGCCGGATCTATGACCGTGGGCTGTTTCCGCAGTCTGGAAAATCCCAGGCAGGGCTGCCAGAATGTTCTGGATCCTCTGTTCAGTGGCGCAGCTGGGCTGAGGGTCAGTGATGGGACGCACAGCTTCACAGGCCTCTAGGATGTTTGTGACTCACGGTTTAGCTTGGCCAATAGGTAGTGAACATCTGCTAGTGAAAGGGACCCCAGGTCCCTCAGAGTAGGGACCTTGATCCTTAAGAAGAGGGCTGTGTAAAGAGAAGTTTCCTGAGTGGCAGGAGGCAAAGAGAAAAAGCCCAAACGGATTACAGAACCAGAAGTGTGTTTTGAATTCTAAAAGGAAATATCGAGATAGGGTAACTCCCGCCTCTTTTCCTGTCCTGTCCCCTCCTCCTCTGCCTCCCCTCCCCCTCCTCTTCCTCCTTTTCCTCTTCCTCTTGATCCTCTCCCCCTCCCCCTCCCTCCTCCTCCTTCTCCTGTCCTCTTCGTCTCCTTTTGATATGCTCCCATGTTTCTTAATAAGTCACCCAAGTGCTTGCATATAAACCATAAAGCATACTTTAAAAAATTTTTCCACTTTTCTGATCTGGTCTGAAGAGGCGCTTGGATTGACACGCTCAGGTGACAGCAAAGGTTCCCATGTGGTTGTGTTGACCTCAGCAAGACACTGCGTTCCTGGCACCCTCCTTTCCCACCTCTTCACCCATAGCCCTGTGATTGACCTTTCCCATGGTAAGAAGCTCAACCTTGAAGAAGAAAAACCTTTTTAATAACTAATATTTGCCGTAATTCAAAATAATCAAAATGGACCATTGCTAAAACCATTCTTTCAACAATTTTATATTCTTTTCTTAAAAGAAAGAGGAAGGTCCTAGGTTGCCATGGGTCTATGAGATGAGTAGTAGATGCTCCTACTTCCAGAATTACTTCTAAAATTATTGCAAATATATTCAGCTTTCTCATCTAGCATATAAACTACCAACTGTTGAAAATGACTTCGCTTCACTTAGGAGTCGCTGACAGGAGATGATGTCTGTGAGAGTGCTTTGTTCCCTGATTGGAAGACATCACACTGGCCTCTCTCATTAGGAGAGCCGCAGAAAGAACATTCCATGAAGCAAGCACCCCAAGGAGAGAGAGAGGGGGGACACAATGCAAAATGCCACTCTGTGCTCCCATTGGCAGTGGGGCTGACAGCCCTCCATTTTTAATCACAAACAAAGCACGATTGTTATCTGATTGCAAAATAATACATATTCATTGTTAAAAAATAAGAAAACCTTGGAAAATACAGAAGACCACAAAGAATGAGTTTCTTTTTAACTTGATTTCTTTATCTTCTTTGGGTCCTTTTTTGGGAGAAAAAAAATGTTTTCTAAAGAGACCTATTCCCAGGAGATTATCTATAAGGAGGAAAACACCTCTTCTGACAGTTCGAGTAAGCCAAGCCAGTGAACAGTAAGAAACGTATTCTCAGAGGTGAGGCTCAGGATACTTAGCCAAAATTCAGAAAAAGATTGAGTCCTAATAGTCCTAATTATTGGTGCTTGTGACAAAGGGAGTGGGATCCTGCCCCTGGCCGGTGGATGTCTATCTAACCCTCCCACGTGGCAAATTATGAAGAGCAGTCAGTGAACGGGAAAGGATCCTGGTCCTCCCTGGGTTATAACTGACCCCGTGACCTTGGGAAAGTGTCTAGAGCATCAGTTTCCTCCCCTGTAAGATGGAGATCTTAATGACTGCCCCCCAGTGGTTGGGAAGAATCAACGAGCTAATGCCTGGAGAGAGTCTCGTGCCACACCCAGCATATACTAAGTATTCAAAAAAGCTAGCTACATATTCAATAAATGGTCAAGCAACTAACTTTCTCTACTAAGCAATACCCTTTGAATCATCACCAATGCCTCAGGGAATCAGAACACTGGTTCCTAACTAGCCTTTCTGAATAAGACAGCAAAGACTCAAGTATACCCAAGGAGTGGCCAGCTCCCTCCAGGATGGTCCTTTTTTAGACTTGGCTTCTGATGCCATGAGCCTGCCTGGCACCATCAGCCTCTCGGGAAATGGGGGAAGTTGTGAATCATGGGTGTGGAGGAAACCTCATCATGTTTCTATCTTTCTGTTCTGCTGGAAATCAAAAGTGTGCGATTCCCTGGACCACCTGCCAGAGAGAGAATTAGAATGTGCCTCTCCAAGGATGGCAATGAAGGCTGCCCTCCTGTGTGGAGCTCGCTGGAACGTACTTTATTCCTCCACATTGGTCTGGATGCTGCTACTGCCAGCAGGAGAACACAAGAGTCAGGGATAGGACTGAGCTGACCCTTTGTCTCCTGATCAGCAGCGGGGAACCAGTCCCGACTGACACTGTCATAGAAGAGAGTGGGAGGGATATGATCAGTGGCTGAACCTCTGCCACCTGTGCCTGACTTGGACCCCGCCCCCAACCTCACCCTTTCTATTGTGTCAGTGAAGACACTGAGTTCTTGTCTCAGCTTTGTTCTTATGGTTGGAGTTTTAATGCTTCCGTGAAAGCCCTGCTTATTTCTTATACGGAGTGCCGAGCCTTCCTGATTCAGGTGTAAGCTGTCTTAGTCGGCCGGGCTGCCATAACAAGATACCACAGACTCGGGGGCGGGGGCTTCAATGACAGACATTTATTTGTCACAGTTCTGGAGGCTGGAAGTCCAAGATCAAGGTGCTGGACAATTTGGTTCCTGGTGAGGACACACTTTCTGGCTTGCAGACCACTGTCTTCTTGCGGTGTCCTCACACGTAGGAGGGAGGGAGAGAGAAAGCCCTTTAGTGTCTCTTCTTATAAGAACACTAACCCTATTGGATCAGGGCTCCACCATTATGACCTTGTTTGACCTTAATTCCTTCTTTTCTGCACATATAGTCACATGGGGGGTTAGGGCTTCAATATGAATTCTGGGGGGCACTGTTCAGTCCATAGCATATGGGTTATAACTCAATCATTACATCCCTACACCCATGTAATTCATGAAACAACTAAGCTGACAGCATTTTAGGCAGCCAACCACAGGAGGAAGGCACTCAGTGAGGGATGAGGAGGCTGGGACTCCTGTCTTGTCCGCCAAAGCCGCAAAACCTTCAGGCGGGTCCCGAGCACAGGGTCCACTTGGTTTCCTCGACTCTGGAAGGAGACTTCTAGTGTGGCCAGGAATGTTTTAAGAGCCCTCCAATCTGGTTGTCACTATTAAGATCTGACCTCATTGGTTAAGAGGGGAGGAAGCCTTTCTGCATGCTTTGGCCACAAACAGGGCTTCCTTCTCCTGGGGAATGAGCATCACAGAGACCTGGCTTCTCACGCAGTGCCACGACTGCAGCCCAGGCAGCTCCCCCTAACATGGGGAGGAGGACGCCTAATTGGAAGCAGGAAGCCTAATTCCGAGCCACTTGGCAGCAGGAAGCCTAATTTCACGGCTTTTTATTGTCTGTAGTGGCTGTCTCATTCGCCGCTTCACTTTTTTAGGAGAGGAAATTGGGGTCCAGGGAAATAAAGTGGCTCAAGCTTTTTGGGACAGGACCTGGACTCAGGACCCCCGACTCCTGGTCCAGGATTCATTTACTTTTGGAGAACCATCTTCCTCTTTTATGGGCAATCATTTCTTACTCAGCACAGCTGAGCCTTCTCCCGCTCACCCTGGACTCCATATGGAAACCCCACTCTGGCGCCCCTTAGACAGAAATATACCCAGCGCTTGGGCACACTTGCACACTGATGGTGGGAGCAAAAATTGGTGCCATCTGTCTGAAAGGCAACTTGGCATTGAGTGCTATCTTAAACACATGTGTCCTCCTTGACTTAGTGTCCTGCTTCAAGAGATGTCGTCTGCAAAGATCCTCAAGATGTGGGCAAGAGATTCGCGGGCAATGACAATGATGTAGCCAAACTAGAAATGACTCCAGAGTCTAACACGAGAGGACTGGTGACGTTAGTCATGGTATAATCCCATGAGGGTGTCTTCTTCTGCAAGAATGCTTAATGACGTTGAAAAATGTTCATACATATAGTAATCAAAAAGAAAGCCATATACAAATCGTAGAAAAGAAGACTGGGAGAAATGTGCCAAAATAATAATAGTAATTATCTTTGGGTGATAGGGTGATGCATGATTATTATTTCCTTTTTTATACTTAGTAGTATCCAAAGTTTCTACAATAAAGGCAAATTTTATAAGCGAATATATATATATGTGTGCATAGATATTTATCTGTTGTAATGAATGTTACAGATCTAATTGCACCCTTTCTGTACCCAGATGCCTGACATAACGCATGTTGACTCAGCCGAGGGACCGTGTTCACAGTTGGGTAGAGATCTGTACCTGACACCCTTCTTGCTTTGTGACTGGTAGACTGCCCGCCTCCCATCTACAATGAAGATTGTCACTACTACTTGTTTCTTTTTGCACTTCCTCATGAGCGAGTTGTCCACCACCCAGAAAATGTGGGCTCAAAAAGGAAATAAGACACATACATGACTATTATTTGAGATAGAAATTGATTTGGACTAAAACTCTGAAACTAGATTGTGAAAGATGGTGAAGTGTGTGTCTATCGCAAAATGTTGGTAAGCAAAGGGGGAACACAAGGACAGAGTGGACTTCGGGTTCTTTGCTCGGTGTGTCTCCAGTTGTCTCTCCTCCAGCCCCCCGACCACTTGTTCCTGGTCTCCTGATGGTGTGCGTCTGATGAAAGAAGACCCCAGTGGCCAAGGAAAGGTAAGAAAAGAATGTGGGAGCAATATTCACAATTAAAACGACCTAAGGGGAAGGAGGTGATCGTGAGTATGGTGTAGACCCATAGCAATTTGAATAAGCCAAAAATACCAGAATGTTCTACGTGACTAAGGGGTCATTCTATTCCTTATAAGTGATGCATTTGGGGTTGAAATAAAGACAGATTATTTTCCATATCCTGTCCTTTGACTGAACCGAGGCAATGACAGCCAGAAACCATCTTAGTCTAAACTTCCCATTAATGCCCCCTTTATTTTGAGTCTGGATCTCAAGGACAGGAAGCATCAGGAAAGCATTCACGTCACCAAGATTTCCAGGCCATTCCATAAAACCAGGATAGATTGTGCCCCGAGGAGAATACTTTGAAGAACAAGCAAAGCAAAACTCCAGTTGGAGTAGCTGAGGTGTGTGCCTCAGGCGGTGCACTCTGCCCTGTGGACACGTTTGGGGGTTCTTCACTCTCAACTTAAAGGATACAATGCTTTATGGCTTTACGGGTTCCTTGGGGGGGATCCAAATCTTTGAGAGAACTTCCTTTGTCAAAGACTACACACAATCCTGTTGGCCTCCACCCCATCCTGAGCTGAGGAGATCCAAGGCCAGTTTCCTGCCCTGCCCCGCGGCCTGGCTGCTTCTCCATTTTGTTCTCAGAAACGCTTTTAGACGCACTCACATGGACAATGAAACACACAGCAAGCATTGCTAGGACCAGCTCCAGCTGAGGGTCTGGACTGTGGTCCATGAAACCTTCTGGAGCTACGGAGGAGAGTAACAACCCCACACAATAATGGAGTACAATCGATCTTAGCATCTTAGTCATCGACGCTGTGGTAACCCTCTCCCTGGACAGCGATAATGCCCTTAGGCTTATACCTGTTATCAGGAAATGTGGAGGAAAATGATTATTAAGCATATAGCTCACAATTTTGTGTGGCAAAGGGAAGGAGTGATGCTTTGGGGACAGTGAATTGAAATCTAGTAGAGGCAACTCTCAATTATTCACAGCCATAGGAGCACAGAGATAAGTCTTGAAATCCACAAACTTCTTCCAGCCTCAGGGAACTCTACAGAGGTTTCATTTTCTGCCCTAATGTGTGTTTTGCCAACACTGCTGCAAGGTGAGTAAAATGGACTGGTTTACGTGCCCCGGGAGGACCAGAGAAATGGTTCAAATATGAGCGGCAGGGTGGATGTCTATAATCAGTGCTTGAGTAGCCAAGAGTTGGCCAGATCTAATCCTCTTTCTGGCTCTAAACCTCACCATTCTCTTGAACATCAACTCACCGAGCTGCCAGAAAGGTCACCCAAATTCTTACCATGGTCCAGCCTGGGATGAGCAGAACAAGGCTCTTGGCCACTTTCTCAAACACCACGGTCAGCAAGTTCAGGAGACAACTGCCCAAGGTGCCTTGGCTTGGGGAAGGTCACCTGGGAGGGCAGGATGAGCCCAATGGGGGCCACTGACTAGTATCCACGGACTAATAAACACACTAGGGGCCGTCCACGAGAATCACATCAGGCCTTTCAGTGAAACTGTTTGGTGCGTTCAGACAGCTCCACTTCTAATGGAGACACCACTACTTCCAGGCTTTGGAACTTTAAGGTTGGGTGCCACCTGGTGTCGAGCACCAATATTCCACTTTCATAGTGAGAAAAACACAGTGACATTGGGAGCACTTCTTGCCCTTTTGTCCAGAAAGTCAAGGGGCCCGAACAGCCAAGACTTTGTGCACTCTGTTCCCAAATGTGCCACTTCATTGACTGCTTTCCATTTTCTGCAGTATTGGGATCCTCCATTAGGGTGACAGCCCGCAAACCACGTTGTCCCCTTTGCTGCTGCCTGTCCCCCCAAATCTGATTCAGGTGGACCCCACAGCTCTCCACACCTCTCTGTTTTCTGTCAAACTAGACAAGCTCCTGAGGACATGGATTCTTTGTCTTTGCGGCTCCAGTATGTCACGTGGCGTTTAACACGTGTGAGGCAATTAACACTCCCCAAGTGGATGAGTAGACTAAAGGGAGGGGCCAAGAGACCAGGGTGGGGCTGATTTCCACTGTGATCATTACGTTTCTTGCTTAATGGAGAGAAGCAGTTCTTTGATCAATGGGGATGCTTGCTCTGGTTTCCCGTCTCCTTTTTTCCACCTTCCTCGGACTCCCCTCTACGTAATCTTCCAGCACGGTCCTCACAAGATTAGGCACGGCTTATGTCTTTGTTTCCCAGATAGAGGGATGCGCATCACCATTCTTTTAGGTCTCACGCAGATGTAAAAAGCAATAATATGGGATCGCACAGTGAAAAGGTTATTCCCCATGCAATTCTCTTTCAATCCTTCCAATGCTGACAAGGAAAAAGAGAAGGTCCCAGATCGTGTTACTATGCCTTTAACACCTCTCAAATATCCATTTTAACAAAGAAATCACAGGCAGCCATCTCGGGCGAGACCATCAGCAGGCAACAATATCCATCTACAACTGAAAAGTTCAATTATTCCCACCCAACGAAGAAATAATTACATGACGAGATAGCGGTGTTAACTAACGCTACAATAGGCCTTGTGTTACAGTCTATAAATGTATCAAATTGACATGTTGTAGACCTTAAACTTACACAATATTATATGTGAAATATAATTCAATTAAAACAATACAACTGAGGGGCCAGCCTGGTGGCACAGTGGTTAAGTTTGCAGGTTCCAGTTCAGCAGCCCGGGGTTCATCGGTTCGAATCCCGGGTGCAGACATGGCACTACTTGGCACGCCATGCTGTGGTAGGCGTCCCACGTATAAAGTAGAGGAAGATGGGCTCGGATGTTAGCTCAGGGCCAGTCTTCCTCAGCAAAAAGAGGAGGATTGGCAGCAGATGTTAGCTCAGGGCTAATCTTCCTCAAAAAAAAAAAAAAAACTGAAAAGTTTTATTTCCAAACCAGTAAGACAAATCTGTTTACAGTAACGATTTAAGTTTTCTGTGCAAAGGCAATGTATAAAATTTACCAAGTCAACTTAAAGGAAAATACTAAGTAAATCATTATAAAGGCAATATAAGTTTATGGCAAGAAAAACAGGAAGGTGGTATACGAGAAAGGAATGATTTAAATTTGTGGAACACTTGAATAACCAGGCATCTTTTCCTTCTTCTGGCCTCCTTTCTGCACATGCACACCTGGCCTCCTTTCTAGGGCTGGCTTGACCCTTTCAGAAAGCGTTAGGAAACCAGTGGAAGATCTAGCCAGAGGTGGGCATCAGTCATATGGATGCTTCTCCTGTCAGCACATTTTATTTCTGCACGATGTCCTTGCACTCACGAGACCAGTCTGCAGAGCACGGTGAAAAATTCCACACCGAATTCGTTTTCCCTGGGGCACCCCCCAGGCTTAGCTTTGCGGGGTCTCATTCATCAGAAATCGCATTCAGGCTAATAAGCAGGCCTCTGCCTGGGCCGCATATGGGCAGATCGGATATCTGATGGCTGCCATGCGGGCGAGCCCCGAAATGGAAACATATGCTGGCTAGAGGTCTCAGGAAAGAACCAGGGCTTCCATTATCCTAGGCTTCCTGGGTAATACAGTCTGAAAATCAATTCTCATTAAATACAAGTGATACTAATACCTCTGACAGGTTACATCTTAAGTGATAATTAAAAGCATATTTCCTGACGCTTAGCTGTTAGGAAATGCTTCCCTATTTAGGCTGCAGAGGGGCTCTCGCGCTAAGATCCAGTGGACACTCATTAGCTCCCCAAGGAAACCTCACAGTTCCTGGAGTGTCATTCATTATTTTAAACTGATTTTCTTTACTCCAGTCAAATAGAAGTTGTCACTGGTGCTTTCTCTCTCCACCTCCACCAGCAGTCCTTAAAAAAGAATTAACATTGTCGTAAACCAGGGGTTGAAGACTTATTTCGCTCGAACACAGTCTTCAGTGCGATCCACGGATGGAGTTTATTCAGCAGCAGCAGCGTCCTGCTATGTTTTATAAACTTCTCCCAATTAATAAAAGGAGACGGCGGCTGAGATGTTAGACGCTTTATTTGAGGCATAATGGTGTAAAGAATCTCAGTGTCTGGGGCCCTGGGGTAGGCAGTGGGGCTGACAGGAGGCTCAGACTTTCAGAAAAGGGTGAGAATTTGTACAGTGGCTGATAATAGTTACTGAATCAGCCCTGTCAGTATCAAGACGTCAAATTTTATCTCAAAAACTGCCTGTTGAGGGGCCAGCCCTGGTGGCCTATTGGTTAAGTTCAGTGCACTCTGCTTTGGCGGCCAGAGTTTGGTTCCCAGGCACAGACCTACACGGCTCTGTTAGCAGCCATGCTGTGCTGATGGCCCACATACTAAAAAATAGAGGAACATTGGTGTGGATGTTAGCTCAGGGTGAATCTTCCTCAGCAAAAAAAAAAAAGTATCTGTTGGGAAAAAATGGGAATTTTTTAATATCTTTTGCTTCTGAATGGGGTTTACAGATCATTAAAACATATCATTAGGCATAGGAACAAGCCACCAAGTCAAAAGGACGAAAAATACGTTCACTATATGTTGTCTTAGTTTCCTAGAGCTGCCATGACAAAGTACCACAAACTGAGTGGCTTGAAACAACAGAAATGTATTGTCTCATGGTTCTGGAGGCGGGAAGTCTGAAGCCCAAGTGTTGTCAGGGCCACGCTCCTTCTGAAGCCTCTAGAGGCAGTCCCTTCCTGGCCCCTCCCAGCTTCTGGCAGCCCCAGGCATCCCTTGGCTCGGGGTAGCATCACTCCCGTCTCTGCTTCTGTCCCCACATAGCCATCTTCCCTCCGTGTCTCTGTCTTTTCATTTTCCTATAAGGACACCAGACACATTGGATAAGGGACACACCCTACTCCAGTATGACTGCATCTTAACTAATTACATCATCAGTGACCCTATTGGAAATAGAAGGTCACGTTCTGAGGGGCTGGGAGCTAGGACATCAACCTATCTTTTGGGGGGACACAATTCAACCCATAAGACATGAGAAGAGTGATTAGTCAATAAACGGTGTTTGGATAACTGACTTTCAGGGAGAAAAATAAATTCCTTAATTCCTTTCCCACTCCTTACACTGAAATACCAAAGGGATCAAAGTTTCAAATGTGAAAAATCACTAAAATATTAGAATCATAACAGCCAACACATAAAATTTATGTGCAGGCAGGGTTTGAAGAGTTTTACAAATGTCACTAACTCTGCTATTGTCTCCATTTTACAGCAGAGGAAACTGAGGCACAGAGAAGTTAAGTAATTTGACTAAGATCACACAGCTGGTAAGTTCTGGATATGCCGTTCAAACCCTGGTAGGTTGGTTCCAGAGTCTGCACTTTTAATCAGTTTTACATAATTAATATAATCTTGGGGGAAGGCAATTCTAATGTCCACTTTTTGCTTCATGCTCTTATGTAATGTTTAAAAATTTTATAATGGATATGCCTGACTTTAAAATTAATAAGAAAATAATTTGCTCTCTCTCCCTTTCCTCTTTCTCCTGCCCACCACGCCTTCCTCCCTCAGGCACCCTCCCCTACCAGGGCCGAATCAGACTGTTAATCTGCCCAAGATTTGCAACTAAGGGAACCCAGTAGCTTCTACAATGGAATGCTTGCGTTAGAACTACACCCTCATTTCTAGATCCTTCTGGCATTTTTCTGTCTTCGTTGGTGTTAAAACTGAGTGACTGTTTCTGACTCGCTCAAGGGCACATTCCCTTTCACAGTTCTCAGGACGTCTGCTTGACCTTTCTCGAAACCAGCCTTCTCAGGCATTAAAGTGCTTTCGAATCACCTGAAGAATTTGTTAAACTGTCGATCTCGATTTCGAGTCAGGAGGAGGGTGGACCTGAGTTATCCATTTCTAACAAGTTCCCAGAGGAGGCCCAGGTGGATGCCCTTGGACCACATTTTGGGGTGTAAATGTCCAAACGTCTTCCCTCTCCATCAGCTCTACCTCCTGCTTCCATTTCCGTATGAAAATCAAGGCTGCAGAACTGGAACCAAAAAAGAACAGAGGAGACAAAGGCTGGAGTCCTCGCCTAAGAATCTGTCTTCCCCAGCAAGCGCCTCTTGGGAGCACGCCCCGGGCAAAAAGAAAAACGAGGTGAGAGGGCAGAGCTTTCTGATTCAAACTGTTGAAACTTGGCCCCCAAAAATAAAGCGTCCGAAGGTTCCACCTGGGAGGCAGGACCCATGGCGGAGGATTCCCCCAAAGCTGGACACGCGCCTGAAGGAGCCGGGTGGCCAAAGAATGACACATCACTACACTGATGGGTGGGGGCTTTGTTTGTTCATTCACTCAAGCATTTTACTGGTTATCTGCTAAATGTGAGTCCCTGTACCAGACACATATTAATTATGTTGAAAACAGTAGGGAAATGATCTGGGGTCCTGAGCACTCTTTTCTTCCAGGATCACAAAGTACGTTAAATAGAATGTCATGGGGCTGGCCCGGTGGTGCAGCAGTTAGGTTTGCACGTTCCGCTTCTGGCGGCCCAGGGTTCGCTGGTTTGGATCCCAGGTGTGGACATGGCACCGCTTGGCATGCCATGCTGTGGTAGGCATCCCACATATAAAGTAGAGGAAGATGGGCATGATGTTATCTCAGGGCCAGTCTTCCTCAGCAAAAAGAGGAGGATTGGCAGCAGCTAGCTCAGGGCTAATCTTCCACAAAATAAATAAATAAATAAATAAATAAGTAGAATGTCTGATTCCTTTTCAAAAAGAACCATCAATCCCTCTCAACAGATGAAAGAAATGAACACGTGACTTCCTGATGGTCCCTTAAGCTAAAGGGCAGAGTCAGAGCCAGTACAAAGCTCCAGGCTCTAATTGCTGCCAGTGCTTGTTGCTAAGTTCTTCAATGCTTGGAAAGGAAACATACTAGCATTTACTGATCCCCTGCCATATGCCGGGGACTTTGTCAGGCTCTTTAAATAGTGGATTTCATCTGAGCAAATAAGTGGCCAGAATCAAACCACTAACCCAATCTATTAACATTAAAAGCAAATCAAAACAGCAATGAAGTATCACCTTGCACCTGTTAGGATAGCGACTATTTTTATAAAATGACAACAGCAACAAGTAACAAGTGTTGGTGAGGACGTGGAGAAATTGGAACCCTCGTCCACTGTTAGTGGGAACGCAAAATGGTGTAGCCTCTATGGAAAACAGCATGGAGGTTCCTCAAAATATTAAAAATAGAACTACCATATGATCCAGCAATGCCACTTCCGGGGACATACCCAAAGGAATTAAATTCAGGATCTCAGAGAAATGTCTGCATTCCCACGTTCATTGCAGCATTATTCACAATAGCCACGACTTGGAAACACCCTAAATGCCCATCAGTGGACAAATGGACCAGGAAAAGATAGTATACACATACAATGGAATATTATTCAGCCTTAAAAGAGAAAAAATTCTGCAATATGCAATGATATGGATAAACCTTGAGAACATTATACTAAGTGAAATAAGCCAATTACAGAAGGACGAATACTGCGTGATCCCGCTCATACAAGGAATCTAAAATAGCCAAACTCAGAGAAGCAGGGAATAGAATGGTGGTCGCCAGGGCCTGTGGGAAGGGGAAATAAGGAGTTGCTAATCAATGGATATAAAGTTTCAGTTATGCAAGATAAGTTCTAGAGATCTGCTGTGTAGCACTGTGCCCATAGTTCACAATACTATATTGTATAGCCAAGACTTGGAAGCAACCTAGGTGCCCATCAAGGGACGAATGGATAAAGGAGATGTGGTATTTATACACAATGGAATACTACTCAGCCATGAGAAATGATGAAATCCAGCCACTTGCGACAACATGGATGGACCTTGAGAGTATTATGCTGAGTGAAATAAGTCAGAGGGAGAAAGTCAAATACCGTATGATCTCACTCATAAGTAGAGGATAAAAACAATGACAAACAAACACATAGTATTAGAGATTCGATTGGTGGTTACCATAGGGGAAGGGGAAAGGGGGGAGGGCAAAAGGGGTGATTAGGCTCACATGCGAGGGGATGGACTATAATTAGTTTTTGGGTGGGGAACATGATGTAATCTACACAGAATTCGAAATATATTACAATGTACATCCGAAAGCTATATAATGTTATAGTCCAATGTTATTGCAATTAAAAAAATAAAAAATAAATATAAAAAACCCACCATACTGTATTGTAGACTTAAAAATCTGTTAAGGGTAGATCCCATATTATGCACTCTCACCAAAAAAAAACCTAGATGTTTCTAAGAATGCTAGTTGTCTATGTGAATCAAGTGTCATTTCAGCGGAAGAATGTGTTCACCACGCTGCAGTGCCTGGAGTATCCTATGTAAAGTCACATGTAGAAATACATTTCTTAAGAAAAATAAAAGAAATAAATATTGGTTATAGATCTACAAAATTATTGTCCCATATATTATATGAAAAGAGTGGGATATTGTGGGGCAAAAACTCATCTATGTGGCCACCAAAAAATTCCTAGTAGGTTAAGGGATTCCAAAATGGCACCATTGCCTTCTGGTTGATATGGAAAACATTACAATATTTGACTTATGCTGCTTAAACAGATATTTACCATGTATTTACTATGTTAACACAAAACATGTTAGTCTTGAGTGATATCTGTCCTCAAGGAATTTACTGTTTAGTAGAGAAGATAAGAAAAGCAAATAGATAATTATTTCCTGCTTGACCAGCTGGGAAATTTTGAAAGATAAAAATTCAGATGTCTTTTCCATTTTGACAACTAGGATGGATGAGGGGGTAACCAGAACTGAGGGAGACTGGTACGATGAGTCACCCTGGGGAAGGGGTCACCTGGGAACACTGAGAACGAAGGAGTCACTCTGCACACTGAGAAGGGGGAACATGCGCATTACAGCGGCGGTGGAAGCAGCCATGGCGATCCAGCAGTACCAGGACCCCTCTTCAGAGAAGCGCTTGGTCAGCTGCAGGGTCATCAGCAGCACCAGCTCAAGTCAAGGATTTTTCTGGTTCTGAGTAAATGCAGTGAGTGAACTCTGTTCCCTGGATACTTGACACTCCAATAAAATCACTGATTAAAAAGATCTGAGCCCACATGTGGATTCCAAGCGACGCTTGCCACGCTCTACTTATGACAGGAGAGAACTCGCTTTTCAATGACATGTACAAGCCCCCGATGGGGGATGGTTTGCCGTGCCAAGAAACAAAAAGATTTCCTTAATCTCGAGCTCAAAATAAGTTCCTGAATTCCCTTTTGTTCTTTTGGAGAAAAGGTTAAAATCTTGAAAGCAGGAAAGTTAGTCCTTTTCGTTAGCTCTCTGCCTCCTCCCCACCGTGTGCTCACTCTCCTCCTTCTCTCTACAGCTACGTGCATCCTACGGACGCAAGACTCCCTAACACACTCGGCACGCCCTGCGACTCACAAAACCCTAAGGGGAAGGAAACGTGGCAGAGTGTGTCCAAACCTTCTGAGTAACTCCGTGTCTTCCTCTGGAATCATCCCTTTAGATCTTGAGCCTGTGTTCATGCATGTGCCTGGTTTTAGCCAGAAGCAAACTTTCAAACACAAAAATCAGAATATCAATCCCCAAGGGTCCTTGATCACTTTCCAGCCAGACTAGCATCATGCAGGGCAAACCATCCAAGTTGGCTTGCCCAGTATGTGGAAAGGCCGTGTTGTGGAAATACTGCATGGCGCCATGGCAACAGCATCCCCCACACCTCGGCGGCTGGCCAGATGTGTGTCTAAGACATGGCTGCAAAGGACCAGCCACGTTGAGAATGTCAAACGTTCATCGTGTTCTTTGTACATGATATTATTGAGTTCTCACCACCTGGCACCCACACACTCGCTGTTTGCATGGTGGTGTGTGACATGCCATGGGGTTTTCTCCTAAGAGACCAATTGTCTCTGCCGTCAAGGAGTTTATCAAGAGTGCAAAAAATAAAATGAGGCTTCTTCTCAAATCTCAGTCTTTGAGGGGAGTGAAATGGTACACCTAGTAGGCTAGAATAAAAATTTTTCTCCTTTTAATCAATCTCATAGCCATTATTTGTCAGCTGTTATCTCTGAACGGATGCCTGGTTTAAACTTGCATCATTCCTGAACCTAATAAACTTCCAAGGGACAGTTCACTGCCACAGATTGGTGTGCAATATAGAGAAACTGTAGTATTAAACAAATAGGACACAATTTGAAAAGTAGAACTTGACCTGAAAACAGCACATCATATTCTAATCAAAAAGAACGGAATTTTGGATCATTGACTCTTGGAGAAGCGAAGCGATTCCTCTACAACTCATTACGGCTGTAATTCATCTCGAGTCCTCAGCACTTTTCCTTCTGGCCTCCAGGTGCCCACCACTGCTGAGTGCATCTCGTGGTCTGTTTCTCACTGCTAAACAGGGCACATTCTTCAAGTCCTTGGGGTGGGAGGGAGGGTCTGCCTGCCCCCTCTGCCAAGAACATTACTGAAGACAGCTGCGAGTAAGGTTATTAAGCAAAAGGCCGGGAGGAGAACAAGCACAAATTCTCTCCCCACTGGGAAAGATACATAACCTTCAAGCAACAGAGAAAACGGAGGCTCAGGAAGTCAGCAGAAATTGCTTCTGAAGAATCATAAGCATTACATTATGTAGAACTGTGTTACTTTGTTGGAAGGACGTTTAAACTCCTTCTAAACAGATAAATGAAAGTCTCACCATCATTTACTTCCCTAACTCTAGCTAGTATTAACTTGACCTGATAGTGACTTTATTCCCACCCACTCCCAGGCTTTGGAGCAACTTGAAATAGTCATTTCTTCCACCCTCCCACCAGCTGCTCTTCTCCCACACAAAGGGAGAAAGTGAGGAGGGCCTGACCAGATTGCATTAATCCTGACCAGACCCAGCCTCTTTCTGGTGGACCACCCCCAGAGCTAAATGCCTCAGTGCCTTGTATGCTTCATTCTAAGGCATCATGAAATGATCCAGTTCTTTCCGTCCCCAGCAGTACAAAGCCACGATTGCATGAAGACCAGAAAAACACAAAGACAGATCTGACACTTCTTTTCTCATCTTTGAAGGGCCACCCAGCACTGAAGTGGGATGTCCCATTTCTAAATAGGTCATGGGGCGGCAGTTTTCTTCCATGTTGATATGTAACCCATGGAGACTAACTTTACAGTGATGTAATGAATGTGTGATCTAATAAAGACCCACTTATTGAATGCCCACTCTGTGAAAGGCAGGGTAGGAGATGCCAAGGGGTTATTATCTAGAGAGGTGAACATAAACATAGAGAATTACCTCATAATGGAAGGAAGTGTGTGTAGGGCTCTGTCAGTGACATAGAGAGTGGAAGTTCAGAGAAAGGAGAGAATATTGTGAACTAAGCAGCCAGGAAAGGCATTGGAGCAGCCAGGAAAGGCTGAGACTTGAAAGATGCTAGGATAGCATGAGTCAAGAGGAGAGAGAAATGCTCAATGCCCACTGTGAGAAGATAGCCTTTCCCAGTTGGCATTGGAGAGTAGTGGGACATCATACCATGGTGACAAGGGTAATCTACCCTTCAGAGTCCCAACTATCGTCAAAGGATGACACTGCCACCATATGGCTCTCTAGGCACTCCCACACAATGGACTCTGAGACTGACTGCATTTTCCAAAAATAGACACAGCAATATTTCTGGTCCCACGTGCTGTTCCAGAACGCTGCCTCTGCCTCAACCAAGAAGTGGATTTTATTTCCCCTTCCCTTGAATTTGAGTGGGACTTCCTTTGTGGGGGCCTCAGTGAAGACACTGCAGTGGAAACAATGCTGGGTGACTTCAGAGGTTAGGTCATAAATATGACATGGCTTCCGTCCATCACTCTCTCTCAGAACACTCACCATTGGAACTCAGCCGCCATGTTGTAAGGAAGCCTCATGTAGAGTTCCAGCAGACAAGCCTAGCTCAGGTACCAGCCAACAGCCAGCGTGAATCACCAGACAGGTGAATGAAGACTCCTTTCAGAAGATTCCATCCCCAGCCTTTGAAGTGCCCCAGCTGACAGTGAGCAGAGCAGAGACAAGCTATCCCTGTAAGCTTTGCGTGAACTGCAGATTCATGAGAAAAATAGGTATGATTGTTGTTTTAAGTCTGTAACTTTTCGTGTAGTTTGTTACACAGTAATCAATAAATGGAGCAGATCTCATATTAACCCCTTACTTCGAGCCGAACTCCAGCAGGAAATCAGAGCATGTGAAAATGCAGCAAGGTTACGGTGCCATCTTGGTTAAATACATATTGCCTTTCAATTTCAATGATGCCAATAAACTTGTTTTTCTGGTGAAATTTCCCACTCAGGCTGCCTTAGAATGAGTGGCCTACATCCCTTTATTTAAACCTTTCTTGCCATTCCTGTGGCTCAGAGAGACAAGCGGTAGGGTTAGAGCTTTATCTACAATATTATTTTATTAATTCAATTTTTAAATTAATTTTTGACAAATATTGTATACATTTAAAATGTACAATGTGATATTTTGATATATGTATATGTGGTTGGATGATTACCACTATCCAACTAACACGTCCCTCTCCTCCCATAGTTGCTTTTGTGTATGTGTGTGTGTGTGATGAGAAAACTTGAGATCTACTCTCTTAGCAAATTTCAAGTATACATTATTATTATTAACTATAGTCACCATGCTGTACCTTAGGTCTCCAGAACTTATTCAGCATATAACAGAAAGTTTCTACCCTCTTTTTTGTGATGAGGAAGATTAGCCCTCAGCTAAAATCCACTGCCAATCTCCTGGTTTTTTTGCTGAGGAAGATTGGCCCTGAGCTAACATCTGTGCCCATCTTCCTTTATTTTATATGTGGGACGCCTGCCACAGCATGGCTTGACAAGCGGTGCATAGGTGTGCACTCAGGATCCCAACCTGTGAATCTTGGGCCACAGAAGCAGAGCACACAAACTTAACCACTACACCACTGGGCTGACCTCTGAAAGTTTCTACCCTTCAGCCTTTGGTCACCATCATTCTACTCTCTATTACTATGAGCTCAACATTTTTTTTGTCGGATTTCACATATAAGTGAGATCAGGTGATATTTCTCGTTCTGGGTCTGTCTTTATCACAGCATAATGTCCACTAGGTTCATCTCTGTCTACGTTACTCTCATGGCCTCTCGAGCAAGCCAGTTTCTAAGTCTTAGACATGGCTTCGGAGGAAGAAACACCTGTGTTTACTTAAAAACAAAAACAGAAAATCACTCCAGGTTCAAGTCTCTGTATGTTTTCCCATTGTTCTGATGTGTCGCTGCCATGACCAGTTGCAAACATTCATTATCTTTTGTCATTTAAGGCAGTCATAAAAAACTAGCCAGGTCAAAATTGGGGACTTTGGCAAATGTAACGGAGGCAAAGCTAATGGATAAGGTCTGCTTGGGGAGCTGGAAATTGGTTCATATTCTGTCCCCACCTAAAATAACAGGCGGTTGCCAGAATCTTTTCCATCTAGAAAGACTCCCCAGCTTGCAATTCCCTCTTGGGGCTGCTGAGTTTCCAGTTATCCTCTCCCTAGGGCACCATAAATGTTCCCCTCCTCCCTCTCCTCCTCCTCCCTCTCCTCCTCCTCCCTCTCCTCCTCCTCCCTCTCCTCCTCCTCCCTCTCCTCCTCCTTCTGCTCCTCCCTCTCCTCCTCCTCCTCCTTCTGCTCCTCCCTCTCCTCCTCCTCCTCCTCCTTCTGCTCCTCCCTCTCCTCCTCCTCCTCCTCCTTCTGCTCCTCCTCCTCCTCCTCCTTCTCCTCCTCCTCCTCCTTCTGCTCCTCCTCCTCCTCCTCCTCCTTCTCCTCCTCCTCCTCCTTCTCCTCCTCCTCCTCCTTCTGCTCCTCCTCCTCCTCCTCCTCCTTCTCCTCCTCCTCCTCCTTCTTCTCCTCCTCCTCCTCCTCCTCCTCCTTCTCCTTCTTCTCCTCCTCCTCTTTCTCCTTTTCCTTCTCTTTTTGGTCATTCTACCCTCTTGACTTAACAACAAAAAGGGACAACAAGCTCTAAAAGATAGCTAAAGGAAACCTGAATTTATACTTTTCAGATTGAGTTTTAAATAGGAAATAGGATGGCACAGTGGTTAAGAACAGTGGAGGGAGAGCCAGGTGGCTCTGAGCCCCGGTGCCTTGGCTCTGGTGGAATCACTTAGCCTGAGAGAGTCTGCCCTCTTTCATCTTTTAGGGTGCAGGTAAGGAAACGTACCTGATTGGGTTGTTATGAGGCTTAAATGAAAAGCTCAGGCCTGGTACACCCGAGGTGCTCAGGGGGTCTTAGCAAGTATCACTTTGAATTGGAGAAGACCCACTGGAATTTCTTAAAGTCTTTTGTAGCTTCATAGAAGCCCACTTTAATACCCAGTAAAGTCAGTGTGACAAAGAGTAAGTGGGTACCATTTATTATTACAAACTAGCCAAGTCCCGATCAGATGGCAGAATTGGAAATGCTCTCTGAAAGACCTCCGTAGGGTAAGGATGGGGGGAATGCACCCTTCGTAGGGAAGAAAATGGAGAGGAGGCTCATCTTTGTTGCCTCAAAGCTTATCACAAGCAGGAACAAAAATAAAACCACCTCCAAGCTCTTGCAGTCAATAGCTTTGACCCCCGGGTCTTCTACTGGACAATGGGCTCTATCACTGGTGTGCAGGTGTACCTTTAACCCTGCGCATCCCTTGCCCCGTTGAGACTCACTGGATCGGAACCTCCAGGGCTGAGGGCCAGTCCTCTGAATTTTCTAAAGCTCCAGAGGTGATTCACATACACCGCGGGCTGGAAACCAGTGGTCCAGGATAACCGAGAGATTTCACTGAGGCATCAAGATAGGCAACAGGGTTTGTGACTGTTATCAATGGGAAAGTCAAGGCTTCGAGGGACGGGCATTGCTTCCAGGGGTGAAACATCATTTAGCAGAAATGGTACTGGACTCAAGAGTCTGTGGTCCTCCTGTACCATCTCCCCGGAAGAGCGGTTCTTGATTCGTTCATTCATTCCCTCTTTCATTCTTTCACACATTCAACAAGTGTTTGAGTGACTGCTATGTGCAGAGGGCATCTGCCAAATCACAGTGTCACACAGATACTAAGATGGCCCATCGTACAGTGCATTTGTGGAATACAGAAGTGCATGGCATGCTCTCTGCCTCTGAGGAGCTTACACCATTATATTGACATTATTATGACCTTAGTTCTTAGGGTGGTTCTGCCCGGATACCGCGAGGCTCGTGTGGGGCATGTTAAGAGGTGGGAGTGGTCTGATAAACCTTAGAGGGACCTAATTATAAGAAAAGACCAGCACAAACTAAAACAGGGCAGAGACAAGAAAACGGGGGTGAGGGAAATAAACTTAAATTTAGCCAGTACTTCTGATAAGAAAACAGTTCAAATTAGTGGGTTAAAATAGAACTTTTACCAAGTACGCTAGAGCAAATTCTTTCGAACTTTTGTCACAAAACTCAGAAATATTAAGGTTTCTGGTTTGGCGATGAATAAAGAACGTCTAACCAACTGTCACAAGAAAGACTGTGCTAGAATTTTTGACCACCCCAAGAACTCCTGTTGCCCCCTTGTGGAACTGTTTGAGAAACGTTAAAACAGAACGAGTATATTTGAGTATACCCTGAATATACACCCCAAAGATATTTCAATGAGAGTGAATCAAAATTAAGGTTCAGCATATTTCACAACCCACCTGAGGGAGCTCAGATAGGATGTCGTGAACCAAGACTAAGAGTTAGTGTCTTATTGATAGTGTTGGAGTAATGTAATGTATCTGGAACAAAACCTAGCGAAGGCAAGCTATGGATTGGAGGAAGTTTGACTGGAGTAGAGTAAGGAGAATGGGTTCGCTGCCTCCAGGACTAACCACTGTGCCACACGGAGCAAGTCACTTAATGTACCAGAACTTCCGTTTTCTTCATCTGAGAAAAAAAGACTGACCTCGAGTTGTCATGAAGACCCAAGAATGCAACACACATAAAAATATTTCAAAATATGAAACACCATAGAGACGTGAATGATTGTTACGTTGCATGTTTTAATTAGTGCCTGATGTGACGGAAGTGCTATTCAAAGTTCAAGACAGAGGCTTTGAGAGTTGATCTGCTACGTTCTGGTGGGTGGACCCGAGGTGCTCTCTCAAGGAGAAGGCATTTGTTTGAAATTTTGAGAGAAGCTAAAGACCTTGGAAGTTGGTCACTTTATATTAATTTGGGGAAACGGACATAAATGAGGAGACTTCTACATTATTTACAAGGAAAATCATTAGTTTTAGGAAACCCCTGTGAACACCCAGCAACAGGCCCAGGACAATCTTTTTGACAAGTGTTTCTTTGTTAGTGTAGGACTCTGCTTTTGCTCGAATAAGCTAAACAGTTGTGCTTATAATGGAGATATTTTTTCCCCACATTTAGAACAGAACTTTGATCGAATTGTTCACCTTCCATTAAAACCAAGAATAGCAACAGTGACACTTTATCTTTAATCTCCGAGAAGATCCTGTAAATAAACTTAGATGTGTCGTTCTAATTTCACAGGCATGTCTCTGCAGACATCTAGCAGATTCTGCAGACTGACTCCCACGCATCTATTCCAACCTCCCTCTGGGGTGCCTTCCCATACTGCAGAGAGCCAGAGGGGAGATGTTTATGAGATTCCCTTGCAACCGGGCAAGTGATGGTTAACTTTACATCAACTTGACTGGGCCATGGGGATGCCCAGATATGTGGTCAAACATTATTCAGGATGTTTATGTGAGGGTGTTTTTGGATGGATTAACATTCACATCAGTGGACTTTAAGTAAAGCAGGGTATCTTTCATAAATTGGGTGGGCCTCGTCCAGTCAGTGGAAGGCCTGAATAGGACAAAGATTGACGCTCCTCCAGCAAAAGGGAATTCTGCCAACAGTCGGCCTTCGGACTTCATCTCCAACATCTTCATTTCTTCCTAGGTCTCCAGCCTGCCAACCCACTTTGCAGATTTTGGACTTGCCAAGCCTCCATAATCACGTGAGCCAATTGAAAAAAATAAATCCCCTACTATATGTATACACATGCTATTGGTTCTGTTTCTCCCCAGAGCCCTGATGAATACAGGGCACCTAATGAGATTTATGTTCCATCAAACAGAAGCAATCGCTTGGGACTTGAATTCCAAACCGATTTAGAGGGGAGCAGGGCAGGGTGCGAGGCATGTGCTGGTGTGGACATGGCAGACACTGGGGCCTCCTAGAGCTGCAGCCGCAGTGGCAGATGGCTTTCTGGTGATGACCGAATCGTAGCTCCTTGGTGGCCTACTTCTGCAATGTGGCTTTGGGAATAGTTCCTGGAAACTCAGCCTGGAGTTTCTTCAACGACTTCAGTCTTACTAATGACTGTGGGAGTCCTTTCACGCCCCGTAATAAATCCTTCTCTGCGTAAACTAACCAGGGCATACTCTGCTCTTTGCAAGTGAACCCTGACCGATGTGGCACGTCGGTCATTTTAGCTCCGAAACTCCCATTGTTACCTGAACACAAGAGTAGCACTGATCTCACAAAGAACCTTCTATGAAGGCCCACACTGTGAGGGAAATTAAGCTGAGGCTCTGAGGAAACAGAAACCACACAATGTCTCTTTCTATGGTGCAAAGACTAAGTTCACCCAACCCGGATTTCATCTCTTACTTACTGTACTCTCCAGATACCAATAGGAATATGGAACCTCAACATCCCACTTACAGGACACTAATTTCACTCCAGACCTAAAGTAGCACCCAAGACAAAGTTCATTGGGTAGGTAGGAAGAGAGGAAAGGGAACAGGAGCTGCTAAACCAACACTCAGAGGCTTTGTCCATCAAAAAAGACCTATAAATGTGTCTCCACTGTAGGAAACGTAGCTTCCCTTTTCCTGGCTTGAAAAAACTCAAGTCTTTATATTGGCAGCCGGTTCTGTAATGGCAATCCCATTTTATCTAAATGATCCATCTTCTCCCGTAGTTCTTTGGCTAAAGAAGTTGGGCATTGTTTCTAGACAATGAAGTCATGGTCTCTGCCCTCGTGGAGAGAATAGTCTGCAAAGTAATGAGGATGTTAGGAGGTCATGGTATTATTTTCTTCTACCATTTTACTCACTCTGCCATGTTTTCAGAGCTTCTTACAACAGAAAAATAATGAATAAAATCCATGTTCTTCATTCGTGTTCCACTGGGAGTAACTTCATTCCTCAGGCTATTGATCTATTTGGAGATATATTATAAAGTCCACTAGGATTGGCAAGGAAGTGCAAACAACAAAGCACCCTTCGCTTAGGCATCAAGGCACGAGCATCCTTCTGCTCTCGCGCGTGTATCACGAATCCTTTGGAGTTATAACCTCCAGCAAGGCATGCTTCAGTGTGTCCCCTGCACTGCAGCCCAAGAGATCTTTTAAAAATCCAAGTGTGAGCATGTCACCACTCCATCCAGAATAATTCCTACACAGCCCGCCATGGGTGGACTTCTGCTCTCGTTTCTTCTCTAGTCTTTCACCAAACTATGGCCTCCTCTCCCACCCTGTGCTCTCTGCTCTGCTCACACGTCCGCTTCTCAGCCCCTCCTCCACTTTCAGATGCCAGGCCCGCCTGCCACTGTCGCATGGCCCACAGCACCCACCACCCTTCTCCATCACAGCTCTTGTCATGGGTACAATTTTGCCTTTGGTCTTGATGATTCTTTGATTGACATCTTTCTCCCCGCTGAAGTGTGAGCTCTGTGAACAGGAACCAGGGCTGGTTTTGTACCTCTGTCTCTCTCTGGTACCCGGCGCAGTGCCTGGCACATGGTAGGTACTAAGTAGAGATTTGTTGAAAGAACAAACGAATGAATGAATGAATCTAAAGACAAAAGAGGGCTGAATAATTGACTATGCATAGGAATAAACAGAAAGGATGGGACCTAGCATACAACAGGGCAGGAGAATCAGATGTCTATGTTTTTCACAAAACCACAAGCGAAGGGCAGAGACTAATTAATTTCTGTATGTCACAATCCCAGCACAGTGTCTCGTATGCAGTGGTAGGTTCCAATCACTATCTGTGGAATCGAATGCCATTGTACCAGCTTGTGTCATTTCTTACGACCACCATATCCCCAATAGCTTTCAAAGAAATTGACCAATCCATCTTTGCAGATCAAAAGCAAAATGCAATGCAGCATATCCAGGGAAAATGAATTGAGCTGTTTTCCCAAAGACGTGTTCATTTAATATTAAATGCTATTAGTCAAATAAATAAGGATTGAAGGAAAGGAAAAGCTTATCACCATGACATCAGGTTTTCCTGCTTAAAAAGCGCCACGGTGGCAAAGAAAGATGGAAAATCAATTATAGACTCACTCAGCACTGCTAATTGCTAGCCAGAGCCAATTTTCAGCTGCATAGCAATTAGTGACAAATTAAATATATTATACATATTTATTTATATACAAAATTCAGTTTATTTTTGTTGCAAGGACAATGGCATGTTTCAGAGAGAGAATCTGCCTGCAAAGAGAGCAAAGGGTCCTATTCTGTAAGATCGGATATGGACGCGTTAGCCAAGTGTGTGAAAAGGGCTCCCACTACTTGTTTCGAGGTAGCAGAGAGCCGAGAAACAGGTTTCTTTAAATGTCTTAGTTTTATTGTACCATTCCACGTGAAACTGTACTATATTCTCTATTATACATTTGCAAACGCATTTAATTCTATGCCATTCACATAGGAAAAACATTTAGCAATGAATGAGATGGGCATAAACTATATATTACAGTTCTTTTTACATTATGATGTCTTTCCCAATGACTTCAATAGAGGAATTAAATTGCAATATTTATATTACTTCTACTTTCACAATAGCTCTGACCATAGGTACTAATGCCATTTTGTTTTCCCCAGGGGAAGAAATTACCGAGAGTTTAAGAAACATCCTCAGAAAAATCAACAGATCAGCAGATAAACTAGAAATCTGGACAAAATCCATATACCTAACCAATGGCATTTTTTCTTTTTTTAAGATTGGCACCTGAGCTAACAACTCTTGCCAATCTTCTTTTTTTTTTTCTGCTTTCTCTCCCCAAATCTCCCCCTGTACGTAGTTGTATACCTTAGTTGCAGGTCCTACTAGCTGTGGCATGTGGGACGCTGCCTCAACGTAGCCTGATGAGCAGTGGCATGTCCACACCCAGGATTCAAACCAGTGAAACCCTGGGCAGCCGCAGCCACTCGGCCACGGGGACCAGCCCCACCGATGGCATTTTTAACATAAGCTGAAGTTAAATAAAGTCAATAAGTATTTCTGAAATAGTTTGTGCTTTTTTGGTAACTGTTAGATTTATCTCGTTTGACTTTCATGTTTGGTGTGTAACAGGAATAAGAACAAATTATTTTGTCTTGTGGTTATTTGATAAACCAAGAAAAATTACCCCCCAAATGGGTCATGTTTGGAATATTCAGGAGCAAAAAGCAATGTGATTACAAGTTATCATTGGGGCAAAAAAACTGTCTGGGAATTGGTAAAATTTTTCCATCTTCTTCAGTTCCACATTGAAAGTGGTCAAATCGGACCAGATTCTCCAAGGATGCCTTTCTTCCTTTGGTTCCTTAAAACAGTCCACTGGAAGAGAAGGAAAAGAAAAATCAGAATTCCACAACAATGTTGTCAGCTGCGCAGTAGGAAAATCCATAGACAAGGATGTAAAAAAGACAGACCTGAACCTCTCGCCCAGAGCTGTGTAGAGTCTTTTTTCTTATTGTTATTAATCACAAGCCTGAAACCTTTGAAGCAATCTCCATTTTCTCCCCAGGGGGCATTTGCACAGCCTCCCCGCCCCCCCCCCCCCCCCCCCCCGCCCGTTACTGAGGGTCTCCCTGGGGCCTGGTCAGTTTCAGTTAAAATATTTGAAGCATGTGGCATTGTAATCAAGCGAGCCCATTGTATCTAAACCAGTCCCTGAAACAACAAATCTGTTGTTAGGGCGTTCCTTTTTAAAAAGCAGAAGGGTTAGGTGGACCTGGTCTTAATTAGTCATTTTTATTTTTAAAGTGACTGCTTCAGCCAGGTATACAGACCTGATGGATGCATAAATCACTGGAATTGTCTAAGACCTCTAGAGAAATCGCTAAGAGCGTTTTCTGGTGTGACTTCAAGTTGAATATTTTAATTTCTGAATAAAAGGGCCAAAACTCTCTGTTATGTGCCCCCATGCAAGTAGCCTGTCTTCCTCCGAAGTCAAGTGCCCAGGAGAGCTTTCTTGGGTCAAAGCAGAGCGGCATCAGACTTGCATCTCCAGGCCTCCTTGAAATGGAGATACAGAGTGTCTTGTGGAGGTCCCAAGACCTCTGTCATTTAAAGGCAGAATAAATGCTGTGTTTATTGTTTTGCCTCTAAAGGCTTCCTCTGCTTTGTGGCTCCTGTTTACAGAGAAAGGCCCCACTGCCCCCACATAGCTGCCCGCTACCTCCATGGACGGAGCCAAGGGCCATCCCAACCCGTCCATGTTCCCCCAGCACCCGGCTGAGACATCTCAAACCAGAGGGGGAATCTATAGCTCATTTAACCAAAACTAGACGAACGGCTCACCTTTTAATGGGATTTCTCTGTAGAATAAACTAATAAATTATTTCTGCCTTTTCCTTGGGTTAAAGTCTGTCTATGCATCTTCCACCCACCTATCATCCATTATCCGTCATCTATCCCTCCATCTATCAATCAATCACGTCTCTCTCTCATCTCTTTGGTTAAACAAAAGGTCAGTCAGTTGACTCTTCCAACGACTCTACTTAGGCTGGAAAAGCCCATCCCGTAATTGCACAGGCCGTGCACACTCACTCCTACTTTCCCGTACCCGCCTCTCTTGTTCAACTTAAAAAATGAAGTTCGTTTTGGAAAGGATTTTAAGTGATGGCTTTTGGACAACTTGGGCCAAATCTGCCTAATGATATAACAAGTACTGTAGAGGCACCCCAAGCAGATGAAAGCAGGGCGCCCCGAGGAGAGGTCTCTGGCATCAGACAGTATTTGTGGAGGTCACACAAGAATGGAATGGTGGCCTGTTTGCCAGAATTCCCTTCCTAAGTGTGACCAGGCACCTTCTGAGGAGCTAAGCGGCACCGCCATCACAACGCTGATATTAATGCAAGCGGACACGCCACGGGGTGGTCTGGGGAGCGCTGTCACCCGGCATCTCATCAGCCTGATGATCTAGTGCGACGGAGCGCCCCTTTCTCAGCCTCTGGGACTCGCGCCCCCCACTTCCAGGTCGAGAGGTGGTCATAGGCAGGAAGGCCTGGTAAGTCATAGCCCACCAAGGACAAGCGCAGTTCTCTGTGAATCGGAAATAATCGGTCCCTATGCAGCCCCACCAAAAAAAAAAAATTTTTTTTTAAAGGAAAATTATAAAAGAAAGAAAGTGGCAGACTGTTCTGTTCAGAGGTCACAAAACGGGTAAAAAAGCAAGAGCCTGATGCGAGAGGAAGGAGACAAAGGGAGTGGGAAGAAAGGAATGCAGAGCGCAGGCGGCCCGGGGCGAGGGTCCCGGGGAGGAAGGACAGAAGGGCCCAGCGTCCCTGGTGGCCGAAGCTGCAGATCGACGTGTGCAAATGAGCGCTTCAAGCCAGCGCCGGCCCGCGGACCTCAAGCCCAAGGAAAGGCCTTGAAACATGAGCTGCGGGTGCAAAGGGTGACATCAAATGTTTCCGAAACAGGCTTTATGACTTCCAGATGCCGGTGCTTCCCAGGCTCAGGGAGCAGGGTCCTTGCGCGGCTATCGCGCACGTGGGGATGGAGGAAGCACCCGACACGTCCGAGGCCTCCTTTCACGGTGGGCAATCGACCGGGAAATACAGCACACGGATCAGAGACGTATTCCCCAGGCAACAGCAAAACGTCTCCAAATTGAGGGTTTTCCATGAAGTCGCACATTCTCTCTTTTGTACAAAATCCCGGCACATCCATGGCTTCCTTGCTGTACTGAGCTTTGTAGCGGGATGACTGGGACCTTCCTAGGCATTTTGTACTCCAAGGGATCTTTATTTTATGTGTTTTTTTAAATTGATAAGTTATTTCTAAGGAAATCTTGCCCTCTAGCTTTCAAGTCTCAAAATTGGGTTCCACCCAGCGGAAGGCGCGCGCGCCACAGATAAACGGCTGGATAGCACCATCTAGTGGATTCTTCTCACAAGGCAACCTGAATCAAAGGGAAAGCGACTCTTTAAAGAGAAAGAAACGATAACAGTTTCTCTCTTGGGGCTGAAGATGACGCTCATGGATGTATTTTTTTCACTATCAATACGTTTCCCATTTCACTTCTAGATAGTAGAGCTACTTTCTATTGCATATCTATGTGGACATCCTCTCTCCATAAAGGAGAAGGAGGACTCAGAGTGCAGCCCATTGTCCCTGAAGATGACATGGTATATCTCTAAAAGATTTTTAAAATTCATCGGTCTGTTATAAAATTATAAAGTAGCCAATTCTCACTTTCCAGGCAATTACCACTCAATATAGGAGAGTATATAAAAGGCGTAAAATTCTAACATGAGCGGAAATTAGTGAATCCTTCTGGCAACCCGCTGGTTCAGCAGGAACCTGAAAGGATGGTTATGACCTGTGGTGGTCAGACTGTGCCTGCAGGTGGTGCAAAGGCTAGCAGGTGAGCCCCGGAGAGAGTCTGACCTGCCTGCTGTTGATCTGACTTGATTGAATCATTTGCTAAATGGTGTTACGTATTTTCTGTTGCTGAGTAAAAGATGAGATTCCTTCCCAAGCATGAAAGTGCACTGTAAGAGTGGAAAAAATGCAACAATGTTATAACCGAGATGAGAATGGTCAGTGAGAATGAGTTGATCCTATTGTTTCAAGCAAAATCTGTTAGAGAAAGGACATTTCCAGGTGTGGAAGACCCTCAGTGGCATCCTCATCCATAACTGATGGCTCCCTCTTCTGATTTCCCTGGAAGTCTGGAATCATAGGTACTCATGTAACTCTGCTCCGGGTTCTAGTTATTTTTATCTTGTTTCAATCTTTTTCACAGCCTAGGCTAATTTTTCAGTTAAAAAAATTTAATTGAGAGTTTTTATTATAAATGGCTGTTGGATCTCGTCAAATGCTTTCTCTGAATCTTTTGAGATGATCATGTGTTTTTATTCCTCACTTTGTTAATGAGTGTATCACATTGATTGATGTGTGGATGTGGAACCATCCCTGCATCCCTGGAATAAATTTCACGTGGTCATGGTGTATGATCCATTTAATATATATTGTTGTATTCTATTTGCTAACAGTCTGTTGAGGATTTTTGTGTCTGTGTTCATCAGTGATATTGGTCTGTAATTCTCTTTTTTTGTGTTGTCGTTATCTGGTTTTGGTATCAGGGTAACGTTGCCCTCGTAAATGACTTAAGAAACATCATCTCCTCTTCAATCTTTTGGAATAGTTTGAGAAGGATAGGCACTAAATCTTCTTTGAATGTTTGGTAGAATTCACCAGAGAAGGCATCTGGTCCCATCCTTTTGGTTTTTGGGAGCTTTTTGATGACTGTCTCAATCTCTTTGCTTCTGATTGGTCTATTCAGATTCCCTATTTCTTCTTGATTCAGTTTGGGGAGGTTGTATGAGTCTAAGGATTTATCCCCCGTTTCTGCTAGGTTATCCAGTTTGGTGGCACATAGCTTTTCATAGTGTTCTCTTATCATCCTTTGTATTTTTGTGGTATCCATTGTAATTTCTCCTCTTTCCTTTCTGATTTTATTCAGTTGAGCCTTCTCTCTTTTTTTGTTAGTGACTCTGGCTAAGGGTTTGTCAATGTTATTTATCTTTTCAAAGAAAATCATGCCATTTGCAACAACGCGGATGGACCTTGAGGGTATTATGCTAAGTGAAACTTTAGACAGAGAAAGACAAATACCATGTGATTTCACTCATATGTGGAAGATAAACAAACAAATACATAGATAAAGAGAACAGATTGGTGGTTACCAGGGTGGAAGGGGGTGGGGGGAGGGCCAAAGGGGTAAAGGGACACGTATGTATGGTGACGGATAAAAGCTAGACTATTGGTGGTGAACACGATGCAGTCTGTACAGAAGCTAAAATATGATCGTGTACGCCTAAAATTTACCCAGTGTTATAAATAAACAATAAAATAATCTTAAAAAAAAATTAAGAATCTACAATATGAATAGAGCTGACATTACTGAACTGTACACTTGGTTAAAATGGTAAATTTTGTTATGGGTTTTTTTAAAAACACAATTTTTAAAAATTTGTGTATCTACTAGATTCTGGAAATTTTAAAAATATTGTGGAAAAACATCTTATGTGTAAACAACAGAGAGATCCACTTCTAAGCAACTAAGTGAACTTGCCTTTTCTCCATCTCACCCAACTTCTACGTACTCTTGGGGTTGGAAATATCTAGAACAACTAACTTCAATGGCCCTTGATTAACGTAAAACAGGAATCCCAGAACTAAGCCATACGTCTCGTTGATCCACCTGTTTCTGAGAGAAATCTGGGTGAGTTTGGCAGAGACTGTTTTCCAGAAGGAGCCTAAACACCTTTGTCATGTTGTCCCCTCATATGCTCTGGAACATTCTTCTTCTGATCTCTTGGCTGCCTCCTTCTCACTACCTGGGTTTTGGATCAAATGTTGTCTCATCAGAGAGACCCTCCTTGACCATCTTATCTAGCATGGCTCACCCCTCACCCACCACTCTGCACAACTCTCCACCACAGTAGCCGTGCATTGCTTAAACCATGGGGATTTGTTGTGAGAAATGCCTCCTTAGGTGATTTGTCATTGTGTGAACATCACAGAGTGCATGTTCACAAACCTAGATGGCATAGCCTCCTGCACAACTAGGCTCTATGGTACTAATCTTATGGGAGCATCGTCGTATATGTGTGATCTGTTGTTGACCAAAATGTTATCATGCAATGCACAACTGTATTGTGTTTTATCGTCTTCACAGCATTTTATCACAATTTGCTGTTACCTTTGTATTTGCACTTGAAGGTCGTCAGGCTGCCCACACTGGAATATCCACTATGGAGCATCCATTCCATAAGAGCTGAGCTCCTGTCCATCTCGGTCCCGACTGCATCCCGACTGATCCTTGGGACAATGCCTGGATCCCCTACGTGGCCGGCAGCAGTACAGAATGATAAACTCCTAGTGAAGGGAAGCTGATCTCCCCAAAATGCAGATGCGTTTACCCTTTGATGCAGCGACCCCACTTCTGGGCATTTCCTTTACAGATTCAATTGCACGTATACGATAACATGTGCACAAAAGTATTTACTGTGACTTTGTTTGTATTATAATAACAAAAGGTTATAAACAACCCACGCCCATCAGTAGAAAATGAGTTGAATAAACTATGGTACATATGGAAATGGAATGCTATACAGCTGTTAAAAATATTGCAGAAGATATCTATGTGCAGACAAGGACAGATCCGGGGACAAAGAATATACATAGAGTGCTTTCTAACACACAAAGTGAGATTTATATATTTATATTTGCTTATAAATAAAAAATAAGGAACAATAGCTACCAGTGGGGGAGTCTTCTTAGTTTATATCTTTTTATCTAATTTTGAACTTTGAGCTGTGTAAACGTATTATGTATTGAAAAAAGAATGGTGCCTGGCACATGGCAGATGCTCAGCTAATTGTGTTGAAAGAAAGCAGGGATTAGTGAATGAACATATGACTTTGATGAGAAAGACAAGTGACTAGACATGTTGAGGCTGCCATGGTAGCCCGCTGCGAGAGGAACTAACAGCTCCCTCAGCCTGGGGGGATGAGAGTCACGCATTACTCAGTGTGCTGAAGAGTGTCCCTAAGGGAGGACCTTATGGTTATAGGAGCAGGTCTGAGTCTACGGCTCTGCGTGCGGGTGGTCCTCAAGGTCAAGGTGAGTCTACTAGGCAGGCATTCATTCGTTATTCGTTCATCCACTCAAGAAATCCTTGCTGGGTGTTACTTTGTGCAAGGTCGTGCACTGAGGGCTGTGGACATCAGGAGAACTGGGCAGCTGTGATCCCCGTCCTCTGGGAGCTCACAGTCCAAGGCACACAGGAGTCGAAGGTGTATCCTGAGCCCGCACCCCTCCGTTTGGCTTTAGCCTGTCCCGCTCTCCTTTGGATGAGTCTCCTGGGGACAGAGGGGTGGAATAAAGAGGAAATCAAATACTAATTTGCAGAATTATAGTGAAGTTGTGAGTACGGAGCAGAGGGAGTTTGTTACCCTGGAACAGGGCATGCTAACTCATGGGGGCCTGAACTTCCCACCTCTTTAACTCCTTTGTGGGCAAAAGAAACTTCTAGGTCATTGGAACAGACTGGAAGGAAGCATCCTGTTGGCAATGTTGGGGTACTGTACGTGGCAGTAGGGAAACAGAGACTCGTGGTTTTCCTGGGGGCTCCTGAGCCTCCCAAGAGCCAGCAGACCCCACGGCAACGTGGAGAACACCCGCTGTTGTCAACATTTACGAGGCGCACTCCACGTGGTCTTCTGCTTTGGGCGAAGGAAAGGGTTTTTGAGGGTCACCGTCCAGTGGTCTCTCCTGATCTGGAAGCACAGAAATGTAGTTTGTTATGTTTATTGTAAGCTGACCAAATTCACAAGATGATAACCTGGAAATGACCGGTGACAAATGACTTAACCTTGTCCCTTCCCAAAATGAAAGAAATCTGTGCGCTCAGTTGAGAGCCGACCTTCTATTAAAGATGCATGTTCGAGATGCATTTCAAAATCGTGGCAGTAACCCTGATCCGATGGAAAGACTTCCTTGTGATCTTGCCTCTGGAGTTCATTTTTGGGAACAGAATGAACCTGGAAGCAAAGCAAGAGTATGAGTATAAAAAGATGGCGGAGGGACAGACTGTTCTTGGCACGAAATTGCAGCCATTTTAATGATTCAGTTAGAGCAAATTTAAATTAATAACACCCCTTTCTATCATAAGTGTTTTGGTGACCCACAGCCCAAGGAAATGATCAAAATCAATGATAGTATTTCCAAGAGTAATTTACAGTCTACAGTTTTCAGATGCTTCAGTCCGTTTATGCTTCACCAAATCCCGTAAGGAGACACTACCCTCTCCGTTTAATGATGAGTCAAGAGTTCCGGGCCTCGCCCGGGGGGCACCGTGCTCACAGGTGAGGGAGGCAGAACTTGAATTTGATCCTTTTTGGCACTGGAGCTTCTGCACTTTCCACCACGCCACACGCGCAATGTCAGCATGGTACCTCTGCCTGGTGAGCCTCCTCACCTTCTGATGACACTCACTCACTACAAAGGCCACCGTGTGTATGGAGGTAGAACTTTGAACTTGACCTGCTGTAGATGTGCCGGCCTCTGGGCAGCAGGAAGAGAGAAGTGAAAAGTGGCTGACCTTCTGCTCTTCTCATCCTCGGCGTGAAGTCACCGCCGTTGTAATCGTTCCATCGAGCTCTCGCTAATGGAGAAGATGAGTGTCCCCAGGGCAGAGGCTGTCGCTGTCTCATTGACTGTTGTGCACATTGCCTAGACCACAGCTGGATGCTGAATGAGTAAATAAACCCCCAGCACATCCCAAATGATTTGGGAAGGATATGTTAGAAGATTGGTGGTGGTTATACAGAGTATGGGGGAGAGGGAAGACCTAAAGAGACAGATTTTTGATGGCATCCTGACTCTCTACTCTAACTCATTCAAAAGTAGACTAAAGGGGCTATCGTACTTTTTCCTCCAGCTTAATGTGGCTTGGTAACCTAGATAGCCATGAACTCAGTTAACTTCAAAATGATGCTCAGAAATATGGTATTTGGGATAAAGAAACAAGCTCAGAGAGGTTAAATGGTTTTCCCAAAGTCACACAGCTGGCGAACAGCTCAGCAAGCCTGACCCAGCGTCTTTGGACTAAACCCAGGGCTCATTGCGTTATTCTCGTTGCTTCTCCATCAGGGACCCTTGAGACCAAACATTAGAATTCCTGGGAGCAGAGGAGGAGAAAGCAGAGGAGCCTGCCTCCAGATCTTATTCTTAGGTGAGTGGAAAACTGATTTACACCTGAAGTCCTCTCAGCCTGGACTGTGGGCAGGATAAAAGGCGGCACTGGGAGTGGCCCCGGCAGTTTATTAAGTACCACTACAGCTGTCCTGACAGCAGGTCACTTCACACTGTTTCGCCATTGGCAAGTGGCAGGTTAGTGTCTGGCTGGTGACACAGTAAACGAGGGCGATACGATGACAGAGCAGCAAAAAGCTAATGGAGTGTTGCCTTGTTAAGCAGAGCTTGCCACGCCTCGTTAGATTTAAAAGAGTTATCGAGACACAGTAATTATCAGAGACAGTAAAACTGTTGTATTAAAAGATTAAAAAGCCAGTATCAAAGGGAAATAATTAACTGCTTAATAGGGCATCTGCTGAGCTGCTGGGTCCGAGGATCAGACTCTGAGAGGCTGCAGAGGGCCCTCGACTGGGTGGGGCCTCGGGCAACATTAGTCATTTGGACCACACCGTTATTTTTTTTAGTTTCAATTTTTTTATTGTGGTAAAATACACACAACATAAAATTTACCGTCTGAACCATTTTTAAGTCTTCAGTTCAGGGGCATTAAGTACATTCACGTAATTGTACGACCATCACCACCATCCATCTCCAGAACTTCTTCATCTTGCAAAACTTCAACTGTCCTCATTAAAGGATAAGACCCCATTTCCCCCTCCCCCTAGCCCTGCCAACCTCAGTTCTACTTTCCATGTCTATGACTTTGACTACTTTAGAGACCTCTTATAAGTGGAATCATGCAGTATTTTGTGTGCGTATGTGTGTGTATGACTGGCTTATTTCGCCTAGCATGATGTCCTCAAGGTTCATCCATATTGTAACGTGTCAGAATTTCCTTCCTTTCTAAGGCTGAATAATCTTCCGTTGTATGTATGGACTACATTTTGCTCATCCATTCATCTCTTGATGGACATCCGGGTTGCTTCCACTTTGGCCTATTGTGAGTAATGCTGCTATGAACATGGGTACACAAATATCTCTTTGAGACCCTGCTTTCAGTTCCTTTGGGTTTATATCAGGAAATACAATTGCAGGACCATGTGGTAGTCCTATTTTTAATTTTTTGAGGAACCACCACACTGTTTTCCATAGTGGCCGCACCATTTTGCATTCTCACCCACAGTGCACAAGGGTTCCAATTTCTCCACATCCTCACCAATGCTTGTTGTTTTCTGTTTTATTGATAGTAGCCATCCTAACGAGTGTGAGGTGGTTGGACCAGATGCTTTTAAGTGGACTCCAAGCACATACTGGGATCTAAGTTAAGAAATCTGAATGGAAGAAATCAAGATCATCCTTCATAAATGAAATTGATGGAAATTTCAATTCTGCTTAATTCATGTATTTATCGGAAACCTCCTGAATAATTGTGGGTGAGTGAAGGTGTTCATCTAAGACAGGAGCTCTCAGTTCCAGGAAAGAAACTGGCTAGGAGCATCGCAACACCTCTGAGGAGTTGCACTTGTTACATGAGAAGCTACCCTACCCACAAGAGCGTTTCATAAAGCAGAAACACCACCAAATTGGGCTGGCCTTATGAAGGCCTGGTCACAAGTAGGTATCTATTAAATAAGGCTCTTCCCACCTTTCTCTCTCTCTCTCTTCCTTCTTCTCCTCCTCTTTGTCCCTTTCTCATCGCCTAATCCTCTCCTCTTTTTTGCCACTCTACATTGTACCTGTCCAAACCTTCAGTGGGTCATTGGTGCCATAACTGCTTGACCCTGAAGTTACCAGAAGTTGAGAGGATTCCTCGCTCTCGCTGGAGTCCATCCCTTTTATCCCCTCTTTCTTTAGCAGCCATAGTACCAGTCAGGGTGATGCTCAGCCCTCGCCACCATCAGCCCCAGGTTTATCCTTTCTTCCTACATTTTCCCACATTCCTCCAAGTAGATTCCACTCCTTCTGTTCTCTCACGGCTCCCAGGAGAGCCTCTGCTATGCTGTCATCCCAGCTTCGAGCTCTCCCTCCACCTCTTGGGCCACACCCAAGCATATTTTTAAAATTCTGCTTTCAACTGTTTCAATGCCTCCAATTCAGACCTCTTCTAACTTCCTATGGAATTAAATGAGAGTGTGTTTTAAACTCAACTGTATGTTCCACATATTGTTCGCTTGCTGTTTCATTGGTGCAAACTTCATCTACCCGATGAGACTGAACCCATCAGGGGATCGGAAGCTCTAACATTACTTCCTCAGTATTTCCCACGGTGCTGTCATTCAGGAGGTCCTCAGCAAATGCATGAACCAAGTGGAATTCAAGTTTCCACCAATATAGTTTCTATAGACTTTTTTCTTGTGAATTCCTTACTTTAGATCCCAGTAAGCACTTGCAGTCCATTTAAAAGATTACTAACATGATTAATTTTGTGGATATGGGAAAAAGAAAAAGGAAACTTCCTGGCCTAGATTCTAAATTGCATTACTTTATACAGGTCAGATTATTTCACTAAAATTCTTTGTATTTACTCAATTTCTGCCAATCTTCTTTCTAGAGACAACATTTTATATGCTTGACCTCAGTCAGAATTCAAATCTGGTGAACAGGAAGGAGGAAATGGGAAGTAAGTCAGAGGTATCAATATTGCACTAAAGTGATCTGAGCTGGGAGCTCAGCTGTGGAGCGAAAAAGAGAGTTTGTAGCGTTTTTGTTTGTTTGCTTGGTAAAGAGAGAAAGAAGAAACATAATCATCCTCCCAAAAGACAGGCAATTTAAAAAAGATTGCAGGTCTCAGGATATTCACATCTTGTATAAATTCATTTTACAACAGGATTTTCTTAAGACCAATAAACGTAGCCTGTTAACATTGCACTAAATGGGGCACAAAGAGATACTTAGTCTGGAGGGCGTGGAGTTCCCCATCTCCCCAGACTGATAGATGCTCTGATCTACAAAGCTGACAGTTCAGAAATTGGGTAGTTTTCAAAGCTAGACAATCACTAGTTCAAATGAAGACCTTAGTTCTATTCAACTCATCTAGTTACCATTGGCTCAGAAAGTGGAAAAAAAGAACTCCTCTATTGTCAACAAGTCAAGTTGTAAGTTCGTACCTAGAGCAGTGATTCTTATCATTTGGAGGGTCATGGTCTCCTTTAAAAATAGAATGAAAACTCTGAAATTTCTTCCCAGGTTAAAAAAAAAAATTTACAGGTACAGACATACACCTGAAGTCTTTTTGATTCTATTCAGAGCATTCAAAACCATTTTCTATCATTCAGGAGAGAATGCATAGTGAGCTCCCTAAGTGGGGTCCATTAACCGCAGGTTAAGAAATGCTAATCTAGAAAGATCCAGAAAGAAGGTAGTAAAGGAATCCATATTTTATTCTTTTCCTTCAAATTTACCAGGAGTTGAGTACAAATAAGGAGAGGTAAGATTTTATTCAAAACAAAATGAATTGAATCAAATGTATTTATTCTAGGACCTGCGTGCTGAATTATCATCTTTGGCGGATAAAGTCATCTGACTTTTGAGGCAGAACAAATGAGTGGCATGTCTATCTCATAAACACTGAAGAGAAGAGAAGGCTGCTCCAATTTTAACGCTTTATGCTTAGTGTTTTGGAAATAGCAGCAAGACTGGAAGCACTGTGCTAAAAATGGAGCTTCTGAGACAGCCCTCCTCTCCCTTATTTCGCTTCCAGGAGATAAGTAAGGGAGCGCAACGTTTCCCAAACGGGAAGCCCGTGAAAGATGTGGATCTGGTCAATAAATCTTTCAAGAGCTATATTTTATTCATGACTCCTACACAGTTTTCCTTATAAATCTACTCAACCTATATATTTTTCCCCTGTTGCAAATTCTAACACTATGAATAAAGTATTTTATTCCATCCTACGTGTAGGTTGCAAATTGTAAGTATGTTTAAATTTACGCCCTTTGCCCTGTGGGAAATGAAACCGGAAATCAGGGAGTGTTAGCACCTCAAAGCCCTGTGCATCTAATCCAGCCTCTTCCTTTTTATAGATGAGGAAACTGAGGTAAAATGACCTATTCAAGGTCACACAGCCACTTAATGTCAGAGCTGGAATGCAAATCCAGAGCAGCCCCCCCTTTCTATACTGTTTTCACAGCCATGCTGGACCCAGCCCAGGAGCAATGCATTCCAGATATTAAGTTTATGGCTTTCAAAACGTCCATTTCTTTGTGCCTCAGTCTACCCATATACAAAATGAGAACCCAGACAATGATCATGGTCACACATGAGGTTAATTCATATGAAAATACTACTGATGCTTCCTGAGAAACAATTTTTTAAGGGTTGATGAGAAGTCACTTGACAAGCTTTCGTGGGTACCATTGTCACGGTTGATGTGAAAGTCCAATTAGGAAGAAGAAATGCCCCCACAAATGCTGACTTTCTGAAACCAGATTAAGCTTCAAAGCCCCAGGAAACAGGATCTGTGGGAAATTATGCCATGTGGAATCTCATCTTCTCAGTCTTACTGGGCAGCTCCAAAATGTTTCCTTAAGGGTCTTAATCGCTTGACATAAGCTGTTGAAGAAATGAGGAGGGAGGGAAAGAAGGAAGGGGCAGGTTTAAGAAATGAGGAATGATCTGGACACCAAAAACTATAAAACATTGTTGAAAGAAAATGAAGAAGACACAGCGAAGTGGAAAGATATTCTGTGCTCTTGGATTGGAAGAATTAACATAGTTAAAAAATGTCCATACTCCCTAAAGCAATCTATAGATTCAACGCAATCCCTATCAAAGTTCCAACAACATTCTTGGTAGAATAGAACAAAGAATCCTAAAATTTATACGGAACAACAAAAGACTCCAGATAGCCAAAGGAATCCTGAGGAAAAAACAAAGCTGGAGGTATCACACTCCCTGATTTCAAAATATACTACAAAGCCATAGTAACCAAAACAGCATGGTACTGGCACAAAAACAGACACACAGATCAATGGAACAGAATTGAGAGCCCAGAAATAACCACACATTTATGGACAGCTAATTTTTGACAAGGGAGCCAAGAACATACAATGGAGAAAGGAGAGTTTCTTCAATAAATGGTGTTGGGAAAACTGGACAGCCACATGCAAAAGAATGAAAGTAGACCATTATCTTACACCATCCACAAAAATTAGCTCAAAATGGATTAAAGACTTGACTGTAAGACCTGAAACCATGAAACTTCTAGAAGAAAACATAGGCAGTACGCTCTTTGACATCGGCCTGAGCAGCATATTTTCAAGTACCATGTCTGACCGGGAAAGGGAAACAAAAGAAAAAATGAACAAATGGGACTACATCAAACTAAAAAGCTTCTGCACAGCAAAGGAAACCATCGACAAAATGAAAAGATGACCTAATAATTGGGAGAAGATATTTGCAAACCATATATCAGATAAGGGGTTAATATCCAAAATATACAAAGAACTCAGACGTCTCAACAACAAAAAAGCCAACGACCCAATTAAAAAATGGGCAAAAGATCTGAACAGAGATTTCCCCAAAGGAGATATACGGATGGCCAACAGGCATATGAAAACATGTGAGACATCATTAGCTATCAGGGAAATGCAAATCAAAACTACAATGAGACATCACCTCACTCCAGTCAGAATGGCTATAATTAACAAGACAGGAAACAAGTGTTGGGGAGGATGTGGAGAGAAGGGAACCCTGGTACACTGCTGGTGGGAGTGCAAACTGGTGCAACCACTATGGAAAGCAGTATGGAGTTTCTTCAGAAAATTAAAAATAGATCGACCATATGATCCAGCTATTTCACTGCTGGGTATTCATCCAAAGAACGTGAAAACACAAATGCATAAAGATACCTGCACCTCCATGTTCATCACAGCATTATTCACAATAGCCAAGACTTGGAAGCAGCCTAGGTGCCCATCAAGGGATGAATGGATAAAGAAGATGGGGTGCATATACACAGTGGAATACTACTCAGCCATAAGAAACGATGAAATCCAGCCATTTGTGACAACCTGGATGGACCTTGAGGGTATAATGCTGAGTGAAATAAGTCAGAGGGAGAAAGTCAAATGCTGTATGATCTCACTCATAGGTACGAAATAAAAACAATGAGAAACAATCACATAGCAACAGAGATTGGATTGGTGGCTACCAGAGGGAAGGGGGTAGGGAAGAGAGTGAAAGGGGTGATTAGGCAGACGTGTGTGGGGATGGATGTTAATTAGTCTTTGGGTGGTGAACATGATGTAATCTACACAGTATTCAAAATATATTACGATGTACACCTGAAAGTTATATAATGTTAGAATCCAATGTTACTGCAATAAAAAAGAAAAGAAAAGAAAAAAAAAAAAAGAAATGAGGAATGGCACCCCCACCATGTCATAAATTTATCACAGCCTGAGAAAACCAGGTGTGAGCGGAAGAATTTCCTTTTCCCCTCCTGTTTGATGATGCAGCACGATTTATTGTGCCTGATCGTTAAAACTTATCCCTGAGCTGCCAGTGATGTGCGGCAGGGCCTCAGCCGAGCCACGTGGCCACCTTGCCCAGTTCCAAAACACAGCCCTGATGTTAACACAGCTGTGAGCTCTAAGTGAAAGATGCGGCCACCACCGCTTACAGCGGAGGCAAAGGAAATTATCACGAGAGAAACTGGTGAGTTATCATTTGAGAATCACTTAAAAAATTACCAGCACTGGTCGGTATCCTTGTCCCGGCCGGCTTTTTCTTTGTGGTTGTGGAGAAATGGGTTTAGGGAAGAGATATAATCTATGCCTCCCAGGAGACCCCATATTGACTAAGACTGAAAAACAGATAGCATCAGATGACCTGCTAAAATAAAGCAGGGAAAGTCATTACGCCTTTACTTTATTGATCCAGGTCCCGGCTACATGGGGGGAAGAAACAACTTACATTGTTGAAGCTGGAAATCTCTAAGGCTACGACAACACGTTGTTGGAAAGCGCTGCATTTGTCTGCACGCTAGAAACAAGACATTGTATCGAGCAGTCTGCAATCGGCTTAACACCAACCAACAATGCCAGGCTGGGCAAGAAGGGAGAACAGCCTCGCTGGGATGGGAACCGTGTTTTTGTTTTTTTTTTTATAGTTGGCTATGCTGTCTGAATAGGTAAAGATACGCTTAAAATGCTCTTTTTTTAATTGAGGTGCAACTGACATACAATGTTGTATTAGTTTCAGGTGTACCACATAATGATTTGATATTTGCACATATTGCAAATTGATCACCACCCTAAGTCTGGTGAACATCTGTCACCGCATATAGAGAATTTTTGGTGCTTGTGATGAAGACGCAAGATTAACTCTCAGCAACTTTCAAATATGCAATACGTTATTATTAACTACAGCCACCATGCTGTATGTTACATCCTCATGACTTATTTTATCGTTGGAAGTTTGTACCTTTTGACACCCTTGACCCATTTTGCCTATCCCAGCCCCACTCTGGCAACCCCTAATCTGTTCTCTGTATCTACAAGCTTGGTTTTTTGGTGTTTTTTAGATTCTACATATAAGATCGATCATATAGTATTTGTCTTTCTCTGTCTGACTTATTTCACTTAGAATAATGCCCTCAAGGTCCACACTGTGGCAAATGGCAAGATTTCATTCATTTATATGGCTGAATGATATTCTGTTGTCTATATACACCACAATTTCTTTATCCATTCGTCCGTCGATGGGCACTTAGGTTGTTTACATGTCTTGGCTGTTGTGAATAAGGCTGCCATGAACTTGGGAGTGCAGATGTCTTATTGAGTTAATGTTTTTGTTTCCTTCTGGTAAATACCCAGAAATGGGATTGCTGGATCATATGGCAGTCCTGCTTTTAATTTTTTGAGGAACCTCCACACTGTTTTCCATAGCAGCTGACCGATTTACATTCCCACCAACAGTGCACAAATGTTCCCTTCTCTCCACATCCTCACCAACACTTGTTATCTCTTGTCTTTTGGGTAATAGCATCATGCAATAAACTTGAAGAAATGTGTGCATATCCTATAATCCTCCTATGTTATCAACTACACCCCTAGATTAGCCTGGATGTTCCCTAGCGCCATGGTTCCCAGGTTTTGGTGTGCTCAAGGATCCCCTGGAGAGCTTGTTAAAACACAGATGGCTGGGCCCCACCCCAGAGTTTCCCATTCAGTACATTGAGGTGGGGCCCAAGAATGTGCCTTTCTAACAAGTTCCCAGATGCTGCCGCTGCTGCTTTTTGGAACCACGCTTTGAGAACCACTGCCTTAGAGAAATACGTGCCTGTGCATTCCCTTAGAAAGGGGCAAGAATGTTTTTAGTAGCATGTTTGGTAACAGCTCTAAACTGAAAACACTCCAGTGTCCATCAATAGTAAAATCAACAACTAAATGGTAGTATATTCATACAGTGGAATATTACAGAGCAAAGAAAATGAACGAGCTATAGGTCCACAGAAGAACTTGGCTAAATCTTTAAAACATTATGTTGAGCAAGGTAGGTCAGACATAAAATAATACATTTTATACAATTCTGTTTATACAAGGTCAAAAATTTGCAAAACTAAACTGTATTTTTTAGAGATGCTTAAGTGCTAAAACTTTGTAAAAGATACGGAAACCATGCACACATAGAAGCCAGAGACTATGGGGAAAGGAAGTCAGGATAGCAGCTCCCTCTAGAGGAGGCAAAGAGCATCACAACAGGGCAGGGGTGTGCAGGAAGGTGGGGCTTCTGGAATGTTGGCAATTTCTAGTGTTAGATGTTGGCTAACTTGGAATTCGCTTTATAATATTTCATTAAACTGTACCTTTATGTTTCACACACTTTTATGCATCTGTGTTATATTTCATAACAAAAAGAATAGAATGAACCAACAAAAAAAATCCAAACAAATTTGGAGTTTACACTCATGATCCTTGTACTTTTTTCTCATGGAGATATTGTACACCAAGACGCCTCTCTGTAGAGAGTGTGTGTGGAGACCTTTGTTAGTGGTGCAGGATATTCCCGAGCAAAGACTTCCTCTTCCAGGATGCATTGCAAGAAACCATAGAATGGGTACCGAATAGAAGTTTCATTATAAGGGCACTTACAGAAGCACATGCTTCATATCCCATCTGTCACGTTCCGGAAGGATAAAACTCCAGACTGGCTCGCCTTCCTGGGGGTTAAACTGGTCTTTGTTATTTGAGGAACAATGCAAGGAAAGGATGAGCTTATTTGTAAGATTCAGAGGAGAGATGCCCCTTCTCGCAAACCAACACAGTCTCGTGGTGATGTCAGCTGGACATCTGGTGCAGGCGAGAGGAAGGAGGGGAGGCAGGAGAGGGGAACGTGGAGGAAGACACGGAAGGAAGAGAAGGCGGCAACTGCCAAGCAATGATTGGAGAGCCAATTCTCCACGCAAGCCAGGAAACGAGACAACTATCCAAGTGTCCTGTCCGCCCCAGGGAGGTTAGACACATTTTCGCAGAGTAACATATTCTCAGGGCAGTGCATTAAGAAAAAAGAAGAAGGAAGAAACTATGTATCCATGACTTCCTGGAAAATTTTTCTTCCTGAAACCACTCCTCCAGTGCAATATAAATACCACTTGACTTATCATAGGTAAGGATCAGAGTTGGGGGGAAAAATCTGGCACACACACTGAGAGCCCACAGTGATTGAAAATGAGCCTCTGGCCTCCATGTGCACCTATGTCCACATTATGTGTATACGTATATATACACTCTCTCTATATATACAATGCGCCCGTCTTTCTTTTTTTTCCAGCTTTATTGAGATATAATTGACATAGCACTGTATAAGTTTCAGAAGGACAATCTGTTGACTTGATACACTTACATATTACGAACTGATTACCACCATAGCTTAACTAATATCTGCATCACGTCATATAATTAACAATTTTTTAATGTGATGAGAATATTTAAGATCTACTCTTTTAGCAACTTTCAAGTATCTAATGCAGTGCTATTAACTATAATCTCTATGCTGTACAGAACTTATTCATCTTCGAGCTAGAAGTTTGTACTCTCTGACCAGTATCTCCCCATTCCCCCATCCCCCAGCCTTTGGTAACCACCATTTGAGTCTCTGTTTCTGTGAGTTTGGCATTTTTAGATCTCATAAATACATGATAGGATACATTATTTGTCTTTTTATGTCTGACCTATTACACTTGGCATAATGTCCTCAAGGTCCATCCATGTTGTTGCAAATGGCAGGATGTCCTTCTTTCTCACGGCTGATATAATACAACTCTTGTGTGTGTATCCATATTTACCACATCTTCTTTATCCATTCATCCATTGACAAACACTAAGGTTGTTTCCGTATTTTGGTTACTGTGAATAATGCTGCAATGAACATGGGGGTGCAGACATCTCTTGAAGAGTAAGTTTTCATTACCTTTGGACACATACGCAGAAGTAGAATTGCTGGATCACATGATAGTTCTATTTTTAATTTTTTGAGGAAGCTCCGTCCTGTTTGCCATAGTGGCTGCACCAATTTACATTCCCACCAACAGTGCACAAGGTTCTCTTTTCTCCACATCCTCCCGACACTTCTTCTCTCTTGTCATTTTGATGACAGCCATTCTAACAAGTGTGAGGTGATATCTCATTGTGGTTTTGATTTGCATTTCTCTGATGATCTGATGGCGAGCACCTTTTCAGTTACCTGTTGGCCATCTGTATGTCGTCTTGTAAAAATGTGTATTCAGTTTCTCTTCCAAACTTTTAAGCAAATTGTTTTTGTGCTCTTGGGTTATTTATATTCTTGACATTAACCTCTCATCAAATACATGATTTGCAAATATTTTCTCCTACTTTGTAGGTTGCCTTTTCGTTTCGTGGAGGTTTCCTCTGCTGTGCAGAAGCTTTTAGTTTGATTTCATTCCGCTTACTTATTTTGCTTTTGTTGTCTTGGTTTTTGGTGTCAAATCCAAAAATATTATTGTCAAGACTGATGCCAGAGAACTTAGCCCCTATGTTTTCTTCTAGGGGTTTTATGGTTTCAGGTCTTAGGTTCAAGTTTTTCATCCATTTTGAGTTGATTTTTGCATATGGTGTAAGGGAGTGGCCCAGTTTCATTCTTTTGACTGGACCGGTTCTCCCAACACCATTTATTGAAGAGCCCGTCCTTTCCCCATTGTATATTCTCGGCTCTTTTATCGTAAATTAATTGGCCATATACACTTGGGTTTATTTCTGGATTCTCTATTCTGTCCCATTGATATTGGCGTCTGTTTTTACGCCAGCACCATACTGTCTCGAATACTTTAGCTTTGTAATATAGTTTGAAATCAGGAAGTATGATGCCTCCAACTTTGTTCTTTTCCAAGATTGTTTTGGCTACGCAGGATATTTTGTGTTCCATATGAATTCTAGAAGTGTTTTTTCCATTTCCGCTTTAGAAAGCAGTACACCACTGGCCAGTCCCAAGCACAGCTCTCCGTAGGATGCCCTTCCATGGAGCAGGTGAGGAGTCCCCACTGGCTGCAGGTAGCAGGGCCTTGAGAAAGAGATGGGGATCCTGACACCGCACTGGGCCACTCTACCACTGCGATCAGCTCCTCAGACCAGAATTTGATCCCCCGTGGACTCTAGTGGCCCTGACTTGCCTGACAGGTCGAAGGATTCTGATTGTGAGTTGTGGAATTCTTATTTCCATCCTACATCAGTTTCATGAATGCAAGTCTTAGAGCTCCTCCTGCTCCACCTTCCAGACAGGTGGAACATTGGCTTCACAGCCTGAGCCTCCGCGTGCCCCCAATTCACTGGTACAGCCGGTAGGTACAGGTGGGCCCACAGCAGCCCATTTTCCATTCTTGAGGCTTTCTTCCATTGAGGAGAGAAGAGAGTGTATCCCGCCCACCACAGACTATCAGATTCCACGTTTAGTGAGAATCCGAGTGCAAGACACTGTGTCAGCTGCTCCAGAGCATTAAAACATTAAAAGAGAAGACATGACTGGTGCCATCAGAGAATTTATAATCTAGCGAGACACTTACAAACAATGCAATTGGATAATGAATGAGCATCTTCTTGCTCAAGCTTGAAGCCCCACGCTGGGTGAAGGAAGACAACTGTTTTCCCTTAGGGAGTTTATGATATAGTGAACCAAGGATAAATCATACATAGGGTCAACGGGTAACTTCTCAGTCAAAGAAAATATCCATTCGAGCCAAACAGAAACCTAAGTCTTGGTTTAACATGAGCAAGACTGGTATCACACTTTGGAAATCTATTACTTTATTAGATAAACAGTTCTGAATGATAGTGCTGTTCTTACCAACAGGGCTGCACAATGAATACCTATGCAGATGTTCCTAAGAGGAGAACTAACAGGAAGTTTCTATGGGGTCACATCAACTCTGCACCTGCCCACAGACCTCCCACCCAACTGCTCTCTTGGTTTTCTGCTTTGCAATCTAGTACCAATGGGAGAGATGGTCAGAGGGAGGAGGATGGGAAATTTGAGGTGGTGTTTTGCTATTTTTCAGGATGAATAAAATGATTACTTATAATACAAATTGATCCCATAGGGAGAGAGAGGCACATGCTTCCGTGAATCTTTCTTTCTTTTTTTTCCCCTTTTCTTTTCTAACTTTCTTTTGCTGTCACAACTTCCCAATCTATTTTTCCATGCATTTAATTAAGTCTTTTGAGAAACAAGCAGGTCAAAGACTTAAGGAAACATATGCCAGTACCACTTAGCACATTTCCCTCCCAGACATCCTCTCCCAACTCAACCATCTGCTGCTCTGTCAGCCCAAGTATTTATAGCCTCTGCTTTCTGCTCCTCACCAGGCCCTGCTTTCAGTGCCGTGGAATCCGGCGTGGTCTTGCTCTCTCGCTGAAGAAGCAACAGGACAGAGTTAACTTTGAGTCATTGTCCCATTTCTTTCCATTTCAAACGTTATGACAAAGTTAATCATAAAAAGATTTCAGTTATATCTGATCAATAATTTGCCCCATATTCAGCCTCTGTAGAACAACAATTACTTCTGGACTTTTCTCTTCTCATTCTGAGACCCTCTCAGATGAACTTCATCATCATAATTCAGTAGAACAGTGTATATTAAGCCGGAGGCATTCAATCTCATTTTTTTTTTTACAGTTGGCTTTTATTCACAATTGGGGAAATAATGTTATTGACCTAGAAAATCACACAACTGAGAACAAGAGATGTGAATGCTCACAACAAGTGTAATCAGATCTATTCATCCCGGTCTAACTGGAAGACTCTTGTCTCCAAGGAGGAAATCATTCTCCTCATTTTAGGACTGACCCAGAGACAGGGAAGCTGTGGTCCTTGATAGCAAACTTTCCGAGAGCATTAGTTTCTCCATTCACATCACAGACCAGCTGGTGGATTCAAGACCCTTGACAAGGAGCCTGCTTCCAGATTGACACGTTCCTTTGCTGGAATCCTAAGAGGCCCAAGGCCCAGACGGTTCTGCCCTCCGATCTGCATCATTTATCAAATGGAAACTTGCTAGTAGCACCCTCAACACTGCCTATACCAATGCCACCTCCACCGTCCCCCAATCCTAATACAAACGTGAGAGGGAGCTCCCTACAGCTTGAGAACATGTTTGCAGACAGCCCAAGTCTAGGCGGAACTCTTAATAAACTCACAGACCACTTCTTTGGTGTTTAGGGGTTTGACAGGTATTGGGGGAAGACAAACCAAAACTCCCTATTTACACATCAAGGTGTTGGAGGCACCCACAGCCAGAAGGGCTTGTAAAGTGATCCCAGATGGGTCCAACAGCACCCTATTGTTGCATTCGTGGGGTGGGGACATAGCCAAGGCACGTGGGGAGAGGGACACAGCCAGGGGGAGGTTCCTCAGGGTTGGCTGTTTCAGGAAATGTCCCCTGCCCGTCCACCTGCGTGGGAGATAGGTGTGGGGGAAGGGGTGGCCCATGGGTCCCAGAGCACAGACACACGGAGAAGACAGGACAGTGGGGACCAGGGGATGTATGGGGAGTGGCCCCTGGGCCACAAGGGCACCCACACCTGTGCTTAGAGGGTATCTTGACGGATTTCTGAAAGGCATTTGGGGCATCCTTCTCCAGCTCTGTCACCTATTCAGACAGGCACAGGCTCTCTGAGGGGAAGGGACCTGATGATCCTAGAGGTGGAAATCCAGGGGTGAATCCCAAAGTGTTGGGGAGACCTGGGACCCCGCAATGAGAGTGTCCCCCTCACTGAGTGCAGATTGATCCAGCCTTTGTGCAAACAATTTGCTGGCATCATACCACATTGCAAAAGTTTGAAGATGTGGGGGCTGACCCCGTGGCCGAGCGGTTAAGTTCGCGCGCTCCGCTGCAGGCGGCCCACTGTTTCCTTGGTTCGAATCCTGGGCGCGGACATGACACTGCTCATCAAACCACGCTGAGGCAGCGTCCCACATGCCACAACTAGAAGGACCCACAACGAAGAATATACAACTATGTACCGGGGGGCTTTGGGGAGAAAAAGGGAAAAAATAAAATCTTTAAAAAAAAAACAAACAAACTTTTGACGATGTGCCTTCCTTGCTCGCTTTGGCAGCACATATAGTGAAAACGTCCCTTCCTTCTATCCAATCAGCTTACTCTGGGATGCGCACTAAGTAAAAATAGACATGGTTATTTATGACATTTGGTTAAAAAAGCAAATAATCTATGGGGCTGACCCCGTGGCCGAGTGGTTAAGTTCGTGCACTCCGCTGCAGGCGGCCCAGTGTTTCTTTGGTTCGAATCCTGGGCGCGGGCATGGCACTGCTCATCAAACCACGCTGAGGCAGCGTCCCACGTGCCACAACTAGAAGGACCCACAACGAAGAATATACAACTATGTACTGGGGAGCTTTGGGGAGAAAAAGGAAAAAAATAAAATCTTTAAAGAAAAAAAAGAAAAGAACCTAAATGTTCAACTACAAGGAGGAGAGTTCAATAAATTATGGCAAGTCATGCCATATTGAAAGGTATAAAAATGTCCCCACATAATTCTTATTGACGTGGGGAAAAAAATCCAATATGATATTAAGTGAACAAAGTAGCAACATACAAAGTGTGATGCCAGTGATGGACTTCGAAAGGAGGCCGGAAGGAAATGTGCACAAATTTCCCGATATTCCATAGCCTGCAGTTTGTAGCAATTGTAAGCGATTTTTTTCTGTTCTGTTCTGAATGTTCTACAATTTTTATAAAAATTCCTACAAGTTCTGTAAATCACATGCATGGTTGGAAAACAGGAGGTTTAAACCCACTCTGATCACGTCATCACTATCAACTTCATCAAAAGTTACAATGTATAAAAATGACTTTCCATTATGAAGGAACATTCATTACCCCGTTAACACAGAAGGGCTGTGGTGTAGCCCAGGCGAGACGTGCAGAATCATAGGAGGTCCCCATGCCTAGCTCGTTGATCTGGAGAAACTCAGATCACCCCATCTCATGATGCGGGATTTGAATCCTCGGTGTGAGCAATCAAGGGAGCTTTCTGCAAACTCCAGAGGAAAAATGCCGTGGATCCCATTAATTTACAGCATTTAAGTTGTAGTATTACTGAAGTGTGAACAGCATAAACTTTTTACTCCTGTGGCACTTAAAACCAAAATAAATTTATAGATTAACTAAAAAGAAAACTGTAAAAAGAACCAGAAAACCTAGTTAAAATTTTGGCTCTGCCACTTCCGGTTGGTGACCTTTTCTGCACGTTATTCATCCTCAGAATCTTTCTTGGTCAAACGATATTAATAATAGTACTGATGTGTGTTTGGGGGGTTTTTGAGGGTTAAATGATAAAACGAACATAGACTTGCTAAGTGTTTGGTGTGGTCATTGTTCTTTATTGTTCTGGGGAACATCAACTTCTGGGAGGTGGGAGATAAAGTCTTTCTCAGCATTTGGCTCTTCCCCTCTGACTGTGAGTCAGTCACGGCTTTGAGATGCTTGGCTGGATGAAGCCCCCCCCCCCCATCATTCAAAGTCTTGGTCTACTTTTAACCAAAATGAAATTCTGTGTCCTGGGGGACCCCCAAGCCATCTCCTTCTTTTGACCCAATGCTCGCATGTCCTACTTTGGCGCAATTTGGAATCTATAGTTTTAGATTCTTTTCTCTTTGCACAGAGGTTCCCATGGAGATGCTATATTGTGGTTAAGTAATATTTGAGAAGAAAATTGGAGGAACGGGGATATAAAGAGGACAACTTTGCACAAAATGTATTAGGCGCTTCCTAATGGAACTAAGAAACTGATTATGTCAAAGCTGTGGACTCGAGAATTCCATTGCTTTGTGGACGCCCCGAGCTCAGACCAAGAGCCTGTCTTTACCTTTATGCCCCAAGCACACGCTTCCAGCCGAGATCAGTGCCACCAAATATATTGAATATATGTTTTGTACAAAGTCCTTTGCTCAGTTTTATGAAGATAAAACCAAGTGGAGCTCACAGATCAGAAGGATTTTTCCAGCATTTTTAAAAGCATACAAACCCACGTAAACACTACAAAGATAAGAAGACCGTTGGAAAGGGTAAAAAAAGGTTATGAGTTAAGAACCTTAGAAAGGGGGAAAAAACAGAAAAGGCTAGAAAATGGAAATAACACGCTGCATTTTAGACATTGGGGTTTTACAAGTGTTTTGCAAACTCATTCCTCCGTTTGATATCTACACACACTTGTGAGTGGGGTCAAGCAGGAATTGTGATCTCCATTCTCCCCATGGCTGAGGTGTAGAAAGAGGCCATCAATTGATCGAGTTGACCACACACACTTGCTCACACACACAGAACTTCCACTTGAACCCAGGTGTCTCCACGGCTCGTCTGCTCCACTAGAGCGAGGCGCCAACTTGGGAAGGAGAGAGAAAAGAGTTTCTGAACGTTTTCAGGGGACTATTCATGAGCCTATGTAGGTTGTAGGATCTGTGGCTGAAAGGACACAAAGGACAGGGCTCTATTCCCGATTTCTTGCTGGTTTATCAAAATCCTTAAGCCCAAGGGGAGCACGTGGTCATTTATGTCTCAAAGTTTCCCATGCTGCATCTGTTCCATATTAACTACTTACGATGGTCCCAAAGATTTGCTCTAAAGCCACAGATCAGCAATTTCATTGTGCGTGAATTTGCTCAACAAATTTATTTGCTCAACAAATGTTTACTGGGTTCCTAATCTATGACGGACTTTGTGCCATGCGCTGGGTATGTAACAAGGAAACAAGACATATTCGCTTCCCATTGTCACTTAAGGGGCTGGAGAGTGTTGTCATGTGGGGTGGAGGGTGGCGTTTCCCTGTTGTATTGCTCCTCTGGGCCCAACTGTGGCTGCTCACACTCTTGAGAATTCTGCCCACAGCAGACCCCGCCTCCCACCTTCCTCAGAAAGAAGTGGTGGCGATAACTTTCTGATGGGTTCACGCCATGCCCTTTATATTTAGACAGGACAGTGGCTCTTTGCAACAAGGGGTTAACAGCACACTCTCTTCTCCTTCCCACATCCAGATTTGGGAGCTGAGATCTGAGTCCACCTTGAGCTTTCCCGTCGTGCGATTCTAAGGGATTGAACCGCCACACCATCGCCTCCCAGTTGGCCCATGAGGGAGTCCAGCCCATGCACCTAAAGTTGTCTTTTCATCCTCCAGCTGCCCAGACCCAAGTGGGCACCACGATGCTGGCCTCTCATTGTGCCTCTTCCTTTGCTCTATCAGCAGAGCAGTGGTGGAAGGAGATGCGTAGAGAGAAGTAGGAAGCTGAGGATTTGGGATGTTTCTGGCGTGTCCGTCCACAATTAAATACCAACCCCCACATTTGCTATGTTGAGCCCACTAGCAGGGCCCTCGAGAAGTAGGAACAAATTGGATGACGCATCCAGCATACCAGGGTCATGGAGGCAAAAGACTGTCTCCTGTCCCCCGACCCCTCCATGATGTCCTGGACCATGTGCAGAAGCGACTCACAACCCAGCACCTAAGATAAGTCCTTTGGACGTTCAGAGGCGAGAAGAGTCTCCAGGAAAGAACTTATCTTGAAGGATGAGAGCTGGGGTTTGGCTCCATGGTGACTGTTTAGGATCAGAAGAGGAGTAAGTGGATTCATGTTATTGGAGCCCTTGGTCATTCAAAAACTTTAATAAATATCTTCTAGGCATCAAGCTCTATGTGCTATGGCCTGAATGTTTGTGCCCCCCCCTTAAATTCATGTGTTGAAACCTAACCCCTGAGGTGATGGTATTAGGAGGTGGGGCCCTTATAAAAGTGGCCCCACAGAGCTCCTCGGTCCTTCTGCCATGTGAGGACACAGGGAGGGGACGGCCAGCTGTGAACCAGGAAGCAGCCCTCACCAGACACCGAGTCTGCCAGCGCCTTCATCTTAGACTTCCAGCCTCCAGAACTGTGAGAAGCAATTGTGGTTTATAAGCTCCCCACTCTATGGCATTTTTGTTTTCACAGCCCGAATGGACTAAGACACCAGGCCCGGTATGAAGAATGCAAAAAATAATAAGATCTAAAGCTCCCCTCAGGGCCTTACAATCCAGCTTGGATTCCAGGGCACGGGGTCTGTGATGAAAAACAAGTAAATGTTGGAAGAGTTCTTTCAATAAAATTGCCATAAAGCTACTGAAGGTTTTCAAAGCCCAAGACCTCCTGATTGGAGCAGTTGGGCGGTGAGGTATATAGGAAGATGGAAAGGATGAGTTTGGAGTAGACTGGAGCGTGGAGAAACTGTGACCTGAAGAGAGGGGAGGCAGCCAGGGCCTCACACTGGCCAGGAGCAGAGGTCGCTCCTTCTAGACAGCTTCCGGGAGCAGGAGAACCGGAAGGGAAAGTGTCATTGGACAAAGCAGCGTGTCATGAGCAAATGTGACACCTTCCTCTTGGGACTTCTAGAGCCAGTGGGGGAGGAATGCAGGAGCGGCTGTTCCCGGTTTTGTGATCCTGCATTACTCTTGCCTCGTGGGGTGTGAGGAAACGACTAGTGTGCAGAAAGTAGGTCGACTTCTTTTCCTTTCTTGGAAATCTGATAGCAAAGCAGAAAGCGCATGCGTAAAAAGAAATGAGCGTTTTCATCAAATAAATCCAAAGACTAAGTTATCCTTATTCAATTAACGATATAAAGACTGTCAGTATACTTGATGTAAGTAACTATAAATGGTAAGCCTTTCACATTCACTTGGGGTCACTTGGAGGGCAAAGGAGAGGTGATTTCTTGGTTAGTTAAAACTAGGTTTGGTCACACACGACAGAAAACCACAAAGTAACAGTTGCTTCTGCTAAGTAGAAGCGTGCTTCTTTGTCACATAACTCCGCAGATGGGCAGTAGAGGGATGCTGAGGTGGTCTTTAGGGACCCACACTCTGATCCTTCTGCTCTGAAATTTTTAATGCGTGCATGACTTTCACTTCCAAGGCCACCTCATAGTCCAAAATAGCTGCTGAGCTCCAGCTATCACATCCTCAAGGAAGGAAGGAGAAAGAAGTAGAGCAGAAATGCAAAAAGGACTCTTCCCAGTAGTCTATGCCCTTCAAGAAAACTTCCTGGACGTCTCACTCGACATTTTCACTTATATCTTATTGCCCACAGCTTAGTCATATGGCCACTTCAAACTGTAAGAGAGGCCAGGAAATGCAATGTTTAGTGCCCAGCTGCAAACAGAGGTTTGGTCTTTAAGAAGGGGAGGGTGGACGGGTATTGGGGAGTAACTGGCAGCCCTCACTCCCTCGTCCTCCTGTGTTCAGAGCTTTGCTGCCTCCTGACTTCTCAATTCCACCTCACTCACCGTGCTCCACCCCCAATTCCCCTGCTCCCTAACCACTCCTGGAAATGGTCACCATGAAAGTCACCTTCTCACCATAGAGCACAGCAGGCCCCAGACACTCAGACTGGACTGAGGGTCAACAAAAACTCCTGGAAGATGGACCACATGCCAAGTGTGATGCTAAGTACCATCGTGTACTTTGCTCTCAGGGATACGGCCAACAGTCTGTGAGACAACCCAACTCATCAGACATTGTATTACTCTGGAAAGGCTGTGTCTTTGTCATCTTTTTCCTTGGCACAAGGAAGCCACTTAAGCAGGTGGGAGGTCAAGAATATTGCGCATATCCTCCTCTTCTCCCCGTTCTTTTCCTCTCTCCTCCTTATGAGCAGAGGAGAATAGAACTGAACTGGGGGTGACTAACATTTCAACTTTCCAACCTGGTCCTGGTAGTCTAACTGAGGCATGGGTACCTGGGCACCAGACCCCGTGGCATAACTGCCAACAGACAAAGTTTGTCTTCATCTCCCTTGGGGTTTCCACGGGCTGGCCCTTTCCCGGTTCGGTGCCAACTCACTCCCAGGGCTGGCTGATGGGTGGAACGCGTCGAGGAGACAGTTGTGAGCAAAACTGGCCCTTTCTCTCCAACCTCCTTGTGCCCAGTCAACAGTGACATGCCTGGGGAAGGGACCGGAGGTGCCAACTTAGCGAAAAAGCAGAGGTGCACACAAAGGTCTTTCACAGCCTGTGTTCAGTGGGTGTACGGACCGCTCAGCCGGTCCTCTCCTGGGACCCACTCTGCTTGTGAAAAGCAAAAATCTAATTCTACCTGGATTATGTCATGACAAATTCCCCTGCTTTCAACGACTCAAGCTTCAGGCAAAATCCGATTGCTGGCACTTTTTCCATAACTTCCCGAAAATGCCTTCTTTCTGCAAATCAGTAAGTTGTTTTGGCTCCCTGTTCAAAATTTTGGATGCTCCACGAGAATAATTAGTCCTAAGTATTTGGTGGGTCTTTGTTATTCTAAGCAACAATAGTACATATCTAAGTAAGGAAAAAGAATATAGAAGAAAAAAAGAAAGTGAGAGAGCAAGAGGGGGGAAAAGCACAGACAACTGTGGGGCTATCTGTGTGGATTCAGCTCAGGGGTTTTGTTAAGAGGACTGTGTGTTAAACTGAGCTTTTTCCAAAAACAAAATGGACGTGTACAACACTCTTTAACTGCGTTGTGGAGCGCACACGTTGCAGAAACAAACCACACTTCAAAAGATCTATACAGGAGTCATTTTGAGGTTATTTTAAATCACAATTGGAAATAAAACAAAGTAGAGGGGAAGGCTGCACAAAAGGTTTTTCTTGTGCCCCCAAGTAATGATCTTAACAACCAAAATGCTCCTTCAAAACGGCCTCTCCCAATTCCCACCCCGTGTAAGACCAGGCGGAAGGTCTTCAGAAAACGTTTCTGCGTTAGATTTCTCTCTGGGAGTTGCCAGCCCCTACTCCCACCTCAACCACAAAAAAAACCCCTAGATGATTTAGGGCTTACCCTGAGCAGATGTGGAGCCAGCCATCTAGCCCTGTGGTTCGATAGGTCCCTCTGTCACAAAGCACATCTCCACTTTCAGAGAAAAAGATAAGCTGGTGAAGTGGAGCGAACCCAGAACTGGGGAGTTGGGAATTTGAGTTCTAACGCCAGCAAATTGCTTACTCCTTGATGCCCAAGGATTCTATAAAATGAGGAGACGGGAGCGGATCGTCTCCGGGGTCCCTTCTAGCTCTGACCTTCTGCTGCCGTCCCCTCCTCCCTGAGATTCTGCAATCAGAAGCTCAGATCTTTGCTTTAAGACCCCCTGCCTTGTCCCCAGTGCCCATGGGAGGGGTGGCATTCTAATGCATTTCTAGTAGTTTACACGCTAGTGTGAATTATTTATAGAATAGTGACTAAGTAAAGCCGTGAAACCTTAATTTCAGGCTTATCACTGATAATGTAGATAAGTTTGCAAAGGACAGCTGATTATTTAATCTTCTGCGACTGTAAGATTCTCCTTCAAACTGTTGCTTGGATGGTCTGCAGAACACCCTGTGGGCTAACTGCTGCCGAAATGATGAAGCAGAATTACCAACTCCTTCGTGTTTTCTCTGATTTTGGTCCTGGTTCCTGGGTAGACTGATTTCAAAGTCAGCCTGGGAAGGTTCATTTATTTCTTCCCCTGATCCACATCTAGGAAACAAGATTATGGCATCGGCAGCCAAAGGAACAGCTGTTTTTTTTTTTTAAAAAAAAAAAAGGGTCATAAGATGCTACATACTGTACTTTTTAAGTGGGAAATCCCCTCATTTGAGCACTGGTTTTTTGTGGTGTCTCGAAACTTTGCTTGGGAGCGAGCCATCCTGTGGTCTTCTCAAGTTTCAAAGTAGTGATACTTAGAAGCCACTTTGCAGGGTTTCCATCAGTCAAGGGCACACAGTTCTGAAAGGCTGGTGCTGTGAGAGCAGACAGAAATCGTTGGCCGTCTGCCCATAGGTTTGTGTCGTTTGCCGTTTTAACTCGCAGCCCTGAAAATTCTGACCGTGTCAGCGGCTCACCGGTTTTCTAAGTATCTGCCTGTTTGCAATGCTTCTTGCTGGCTGGGAAAGCGTTAAGAAGTTGCAACTTCTTGCTTCCCTGGTTAGTAATAATTGAGATGTATCTGTTGAGTTTAAATCAGTCCAACAAACAAAAACGCACAATCCTAGAACAGGATGGCTGGAAAGGATGTCTTGCCTCTCTTGCAGCTAATACAGGGACACAAGCTCTGGCTTTGGAATAATTTAAATCCTTTACTTTCGAGGTAGCCTTGGGCAAATCACATCACCTCTTTGAGCCTCATTGGTAAGATGGTGATGCAAATGTCTATCTTGCAGGTTTGTTGTGACGTTTAGAAATAATATATGTCCGAAGTACAAAAATATGACATTTTTAAAATCATCCCTTGAACTGTTGGATACTTCAGTTGCTTTGGGTGAGTCATTACTAAAAGTAATATTAGACTAAAGAGCCCGTGGCAAACAGGTTCTTCAATGCAAATGTACTGGGTCACCTTGGGTCCTATCTGCCCTGCACCCCTCAGAATGTCACCTTCTCCAGTAACCAGCAAAGCATCTTCCTTTGGTTACAGAGTGCAGGGCTAGGGGAGAGGGAGTGGTATATACACTAGGGGACAAGCTCAGTTGCATTAGAGACGTAAATCCAGAGTTGTTTCGTGTAACAAGGAACCGTCACGCCATGGCTCCTGTTCAGCGGCCTGGATCAATTACATAAAGAGGACCTCTGCTCCTGGCGGCCTTGGTTGCAGAATTAAGACATTACAATAGTAATGTCATCCCACAAACCTGTTATGTCATAACAGTCTGTGTTTTTTACCGGGCTTAGTGTCTGTCTCTGCTGTGTGTCTCACTCCGTCAACCTTTTCTCTTTTTCTTGTGTGTTTTCCTGTTTCTACTCTGTCTGTGTGCGTCTATTTTTCCAACTCCTTCTTTTGCTCTATTACTGACCCAAAATATAGAAGTAAAACTCAAAAAAAATTTCTTTTCTAGTTAAAGATGGTGGGGGGAGCTCACGCATTTTTCTCCAGTCTTTCCTAAAACTTCACAAGGCAACCCAAAAGGGCTGGCAAATAGCAATCATCATCAAACGTAAATCCACATAAAGAAGGAGACCAGGAGGAGAGGAAAAGATGGGGGATTTTGCAAGCTGGGGAACAGGAGGTATCTCTTGGACAGAAAGAGCTACAGATTCTACAAAGATGAATTCTAAGGCTGCAATTAGGAAGGCCAAGAAACAGAAGCCTGGAAGGCTCAGGACTTCGTTGCATAGATACCCCTAGAATAGTGTTCAAAGAGGTGTTGAAAACAAGAGGATTAGGTGAAAGTCCATTTAAGAAGCAGCTGGAGTCACTGATCTCCACTTGTTCCTACCCCACCGGACAGAAGACTGGAAAGTGAGGCCCATCCATGTGCAGCAATCCCCATCTACACACGAAGAGTTGCCCGTCTGCCTTTTAACGCTCTAGTCTTAAATATGGGCAGTTCGCAAGGATCACCAGACATCTGTGGAAAGCCTTCATCGTAAAAGAGAGACACTGCAAGGTTGGAGTCCTCCAAAATCCATGGTTGAATCTTAACCCCCAGTGTGATGGTATTAGGAGGTGGAGCCTTTGGGAGGTGATGAGATCATGCTAGTGGAGCCCTCATGAATGGGATTGGTGTCCTTATAAGGAGACCGCAGAGAACTCCCTTGCCCCTTCCACCGTGTGAGGACACAGCAAGAAGTCACCATCTATGAACCAGAAGGCAGGCCCTCCCCAGACAGCAAATCTACTGGTGCCTTGACCTTGGACTTCCAGCCTCCAGAACGGTGAGAAATGAATGTTTGCTGTTTATAAGCCACCCAATCTATGGTATTTTTGTTATCACCACCTGAAAGGACTAAGCCAGAGACCAAACATACAGAAGACAGAAACTTGGAGGAGACTATACAGGGAGAATAAAACTTACCACACAATCGTTCATACATGCAGGGAAGTAAAAGGATGTCTCGCACCCTGTCAAAAAGCAGCCCTTGGACATCACCATATGACAGCCACAAACAACTCAATAGGAGTGTTGGAAGGCAACATTGAGAGAACACACAAAGCAACAAAAAATAGGAATGAAAAGATAAGATCATTGGAAGATGAGGCCAGGTTATCCAAACAGACAAATAATTGGAAGGAAAGAAATCATCAGAGAAACAATTCAAAGAGTTTTCCAGAACAGACGGAAATAAGTTGCCAGATTGAAAGGACCACTGAGAGATTCTTAGCACAACGGGTGAAAATGGAGCCACGCTAGGGCATGTCTTTGGGATGTTTCAGAACACTGGGACAATAGAAAGAAGATTCTATGAGAATCTTTCAGAGAAAGGCATGGACTTCTCAAAATAGCACTAGAAATTAAGATTAAAGTGGAGAAATAGCTTCAAATTTCAGAGAGGGAATGAATGTCAATCTAGATATCTATACTCAGATGCACAATCATTTATAAATGAGGGTAGCTTAAAAATGTTGCTAGTCAAATAGACCTGCCATTTGTCATTTTTTTTAAGGGAGTCACGTAGGACGTGAACAGACGAATCAATCTAATGAGAGGTGAAGGGATGCACAGGATGATCAGGAAAGAGGGTCCCAGATGATAGTTGTGTGGTGGCCTGGGGAGCATGGAACCTCGTTGGAGCAAACTAAACCAACATACAAACAAAACAAAACCCCAGCACTTATTAACTCCAGGAAAACAAACAATTGTGCTGGAAAAGAAAAGTAATCATTGTTTACTACTTGTCTACACAGTGAATGGTGTCTCCATAGCCTAACAAGGTAAACACCAAATTATGATAAACCACAGTGGGAAGATGAGGGACTGGAAATGTGTGTGTGTGTGTGTGTGTGTGAGAGAGAGAGAGAGAGAATCCTAGATACTAAATTTCCGGAGAGAGAAACCAATGAAACAAAATCTAAAAAAATTAAAAAGCAGCATTATAAATATTTTACCAGAAATTTGAAAGTAGTTCCGAGGGAAAGAGCTAAAAAGAGTTGAAAGCAGTTATTTCAGTGGAGTAAGAGTCTCTCTAAATTATTTGCATGTATAACTTTAATAAAAATGAAAGGATAAAAAAGCACCCAAGGGAGAAATATTAGTTACAATGTGTGCTTCTTAATTAAAAGTTCTTTAAAAAAATAAGCAAAAACCTTTCTTTAAAAATTAAGTTGCACTTTACTTATGTGATATGAATTTCCTTCCCATGTAAAAAAATGACTCTCAACAGAAAAAGATATTCCTAGTCCTAAAAATAAGGCAACAAAGTCTAAATTTAATGAACTATGATGAGCACTAATAGCTTGGTTTCTTTATTGGGGTATAATTTACATACAATAAAATATATCCATTTAAATTTCATTTCAGTTTGCATCTGTGCAACTTCCACCTCAATCAAGACACACATGCTGGGACATTTTCCTGTGCCATCTCAGGCAATCTGTGCCTAAAGCCCCAGGCAACACTGCCCACTTTCTGTCACTTTAGATTAGATTTGTCTTTTCTAGAGTTTCAATGTATCAAAGAGTATCAATGAAATGAAATGCACATAGCATGTACTCTTTTACGTCTGGCTTCTTTCTAATGCGTTTAATTTTCATCCGAGTCATATGTATCAATAGTCCGTCCCTTTTATTACCGAATAGTTTTCCATTGTATTTGTTTATCTAAGATGAAAGTTCTTGACAAAACTTGGGACCGCTACATTTTCTTTTATTCCTCAAGTCTCTCGATTATGAGCTTTTTCCCCCCACCAGCAAGCTCTCTCCACGGTCAATTATCAAAAAGGGTATGAGGATCTGACAGTGCAGGGAGATTCTTCTGGGTAACCCAGCTCAGTTGCTTAGCAACAAACAGAATAACTGTATTAGTTTAGTGGATTCGGAACAAAAAGGTAATCATCTTTTATCTCCAGATACACTGAAGATGATGTTATTCCAAGTAAAGTGGGGGAGAAAATAAAAACTGTGAGATTGGAAAGAGAATGCATTTAGTAAATACAGGCAAAATGATACCCCCATACTCACGCCTTTGAGTCCATCAAGTGTTCTGTTTCAGACCAAGGCATCCTTGTTCATATTAAAGACCATGGTGTACGACACCAGTGTGCAAAATCTCTTAACAGATGCAAATAAACGACGCCGCAAATAATTTGTGATCGAAATAAAGAGAAACACATTAATCTTTGTTAGCATTAATACTTTAAAGAATCAATCAGAGGTGAATGAGAAATTTTATCCTATTTGTACACCCCTTCCAAAAGGAAGAATTGCATTAGACATTATTCTTCCACTCCCCTGAGAAAGTAACTGCTTTCTAGTAAAGGTGATGACTTACACGTTTTGACCTGATTCCTCATCTCAAAAAGAATAGCACCCATTTTGCAGGTGATGTTGCTAACAGAAATTTCCTTTTTAACTTCCTCAGGAGTTTTGCCAACTTGATACTATCTCCTTCTCATTATCTGTTCCCACCCCCAGCGCACAATGACATAATCCGGCAGAAATAGCTCTGCTAAGAATCATGGATTTAATGAGCAAAATATCCCCCAGCCATTTAAGGCCAAGTGTTTAATAATCAATCAGAGATCGGTTTCACTTAGTTTTACAGGGTTGAGAGGGAGACGGAAACCCTTCACCATCATTTTTCAGCCATCCCTGGAGCTGTTCCCCACAGATTTCTTGGTTTAAATCATGCCCCAAGGGAATGGATATGAAACTCCGGTCCGGCAGTTTTCTGTCAGTGTCTGGGCATTGGGGAAAAGACAGCGTGGCAGTTTCATTTACTTTAGGAGAGCAAAGGGGACTACCAAACAATGGGGATCATATCCCCACTTTCTTGGGACAGCAAAGATCAGCTCTTCTGTAAATGTGTTTAATTGCAGCCTTCCAAAGGAAGGAGGTTGGGGAAAGACATCTTCCAGAACCGCTATCTTTTTATTTTCAGTCTAATTAAAAATATTCCGATCTTTTCTGGGTTCGAGTTGTAAAAGACATCCACTTGTGTTCTGAATTGTATGTGCTGTGAGAGTACACCCAGGCAGATAAACAGGAAGGAGGGCCCCACCAAAGAGCTTGCAAAACCAAAACGCATCCTGGGGCCCCACACAACTAATGAGCACCACTCAGCGGCACAGCTCTAGCAAGCGTGGCTGCTGCGTAGAGCTGAGCTGCGGTAATTTCTGGGTGACTAAGTGCCCTCGGTGTTTTACTCCTTGTTGTGACATTTTGTGGCTGTGGTTTCTGCTCTGGGGAGATTTATCAGTTAAAAGAACAGACCTCATGGAAAAGCATGGCTTTGCACGTTCGCGGGCTCTGCTTCACAACTGCCACGTTTACGGCGATTGACTGAAATTGATTTTCGTTTGGGTTAAAGGCTGAAACTCTCAAAGAATGTGTCCATGTCACTATATTTGAAAATATACAAAACAAGAGCCAGTTTTCAGATGGGTTAATTTTTAACTTAGTGTTCTCGAGAGATTCATGATGGTAAAAGAAAAATAACTAAAGACTTTGAATCCAAGTGGTGTTATCTAAAATTCAGATTTGGGGTTGATAGTAGCAGTAAGATTTCTATTGGGTTCCAACCTGTTTCATCCCTTCTTTATCTTTCTGAGTTTTGTTTTCTTTTTTCTCTTCTGCTGGGAGTTTCTGGTGAGAGGACAAGAAACTAACAACGACAAGAAAAAGTAAGATATGCTTTCTGTGCGGGACTAATAAAATGGAAACTAAAGAATCCTGCATGGTTGGCTTTCCCGAGACATAAGCCAATTATAACACAGAACAGTCCGACGCATTTGCATTTGTTGGGCCTGCTGATCATCAAATGCGTTAGCAAATATTCGTTGAGCATCTCCTATGGGTGAGGCACAATATACACCCATTTGTAAGTCTCAAGCAAATTTCTGGTAGAGAAAATTTCTTTTGAACAGTAATTCTCAAAGAACCTTGAGGGTCCTCCAGGAATTTTTTCTAGTCAGAGGATGTTCGGGGAAATCAAGGCATAAAGTGTGTGCAGAGTGGCTCAGGTGTCGTGTGTGTGATCCGGCCAGAGGTGGGGGACAGGATGGGGCAGGATAGCCCATCTTTTTTAGCAGTAAAGTAACAAGAAAGGTTTCCATGATGGTTTTGAGGATTTAGGGCAAAGCTGGTAGGAGAATAGATGGACTTGTGGACCTCCTATCATAGAACGGTCTGGAATAAACCTCAAATACTGTTAATGATGATTAGAAAAAGAGGAATTGGATATGGAGGAAAGAGCTTGGGGGCAAAGTGAATGGTAGCAAATGAGTGACAGTTCTGGGAAGCTGCAGGAGGTCAAAAGGTGAGGGTAAGGGCCCAGGGTCTTGGGGTTGCACCCCACCCATGAGGGAGGGGAGCTGAGGGAGCTGTCCCCTGTGGAGTGAAAGCCGGAGGGTTGCAGAAACAACCTCACATGCATAGCACTTTGCCCTCGGCCTAACCTGGCTAAGCGTGCTCCATGTTTCCGAGACTTTTCCTGTGGGCGGTGTCTCAACGATTTCAGTTCCCTACGGCCATGACCGCTCTGGGAGCATAGGTATCTCCTGGAGAAACTGAGGCCTGAGACAGAAAGTGGCTTCTTCTCGTGCACAGACTGGCTTGGAGCAGAGCCAGGACTACAACTCCCATATCTTAACCCTCCCACTACCCGACGGCATATTCTGCTGATCTCACGTCCACAGATCTGTGAAGGCTCCTGCCAAAACCAGATCACAGGGACGGATACGCCTCTGGATGTGGCAAACCAAGTTTGGGATGTTCAAGTGCAAGTTCCCCACCTCGGCACTGTTGGCATTTGGGGCAGGATGCGTCTTTGTTGGGGGGCTTTCTTGTGCACTGAAGGATGTCCAATAGCATCCTTGGCCTCCACCCACTAGACGCCAGTAGCACTCCTGAAGCTATGATCATGTGAAATATCTCCAGATGCTGCGAGAAAATCCCCCAAGGAGACAACATCGCCCCTGGTTGAAAACCGCTGCTCTGATATGCCTATGAATACGGTGGCAGGGCTCCCCACTTTGTGTGACGGGTGCCCCCAAAACCAGGTTGAGGCCAACGAGGCACGGCTGAGCTCAGGGGTAGTGTGGAAGAAGAGAGTCCAGCGTCGTGGCCCCAGACTTGGGAAGCTGAGCCCCGTGAGGGGAGTGGCATGGGGCTGGACGGAGATGCTGCACTGGGGAGTCAGAAAGTGAGCCGGCCAGCCCCGCCTCTGGGATGTGTTAGCTGTGGGTTGCCCTGGAGACATCACTTCATCTGTCTCACCCTCCTGTTCCTTGTGTCTAACGAACTGAGGTCACTTCTAACTTTCATAAATGTATTAGTCAGAGTTCTCCAGAGAAACAGAACCAATATGTTATCTATATCTATGTCTACCCATGTATTTTATTATGTATATATTTTATACATATCTCTATATTCCTCATATAGACAGATATGGATATAGATATATAGATTTACTCTAAGGAATTGGCTCATGCAATTATGGACACTGGGAGGTCCCACATCTGCCATCTGCAAGCTGGAGACTCAATAAGCCAGTGGTGTGATTCAGTCCAAGTCCGAAGGCCTGAGAACCAGGAATGCCAATGTCCCAGGGCAAGAGAAGCTGGATGTCCCAGCTGGAGCAAGAGAACGAATTTGCCCTTCCTCCACCTCTTTGTTTTATTCAGGCCCCCAACTGATGAGATAGGCCCACCGGCATTGGTGAGGGGCATCTTTACTCGGTTCATGGATTCAAATGCTAATGTCTCCTAGAGACACCCTCAGGGACACACCCAGATATAGCGTTTCACCAGCATCTGGATTTTCTTTCCCACAGTCACGTTGACACATAAAACCAACCATCACAACATCCTATTGTTAAGTTAAAGCAGCCTTTGGCCACAGCTCTCTGCCTCCAGGTGCCAGGAAGAGGAAAGGCAGTCAAAACCCTGCATTTTCATCACCAATACTGGGCAGCTGGAGCGTGGGCTGGAGTGGAGAAGGGTGGGCAGGGAGCCAGTGAGAGGTGCTCTGTGTGATGGGGTTTCCTGCCCTTCCTCTTTCTTCCCTCCTGTTTCCTTCCTGAAGTGGTGAGGCAGCTAGCAGGCCAGCAGAGCGAGAATCTGATGTTTCACAGAGCGCCCGTGGGGTTTGTATGTTGTGTATAGTCAGCACGATTCAAAGATCTAAAAGTTTTACCCAGCATATTGGAATACACACACTACACACACAGATTTCCAGTAATTAGTCCACGATGCCAAAGATTTTCTCTTTTCAGTGGCTGTCTGTTGGAGGAAGCGGCGTTCATTTCACTCCACTGCATTCTAGCGTCGGATTATGGGAGAGGAAGGTTATTGCAGGCATTTCCTCTTTTCAGTCAAGATTTTATTCAAATAGAAAGAGTTCTGCATCTGATAGTAAAAAGAGACAGAGGCAAACTACTTCACCAAGAAAATGACCTAATATGGAGGCGAAAGGACCTATTTCAAACAAGGATTAGTAAAAATTAAACAAGGGAGGTCGTGCTTTGAGTACAGTTAACTCGCCAAACGCAGGACCTTATTTCCCCTTTTCTAAGAGCAGGGCGGCCAAGGCTGCTTGGATCCGCGTGCAGCCCGAGCGGCCGGAACTAACGACGTTTGCAGAAGCGGTTAGCTGCGAATCAAGGGCGATATCCGATCAGATGGGAAGGGTAGTCGGTGGGCTCCCATCCAGGGAACCCTGAGCTGTTTTGCACACCTACATGTAATTTACAGATCAGCCATATTGATCCCGCCAAGAGGAAGTCCACAAAAAAGAGATGCTCTTGGCGTTCCTGGAAATGCTTTTCTTAGGGGGAAAAAAGCAGAGCAGACAGACAGTTTGAACAGGAATAAGCTGGAGCTGCAGAGAGCATTAGTATGCAGCACTGTGATGAAGAAGGAAAGCACAGCTCTCCTTAAGGCGGATATTATTAAGAAGGCAGAGCTCTTCATTTTCAATAGGGAATATTCGGACTAGGCTTGGCTCTTATTTGACAAGCAGGGCATAAGATTGTGCCCTATTTAACGAAATTCTTCCATAAAATCAATTAGCAAGCACTTCTGACTCTGAAGCAAAGGGTTAATATAGGTCCTGGGTTACCCAAGTGAAATAACCTTGAAAGGGGAATATTAATATGCCAACGGAAGGCACTCTTACTAAGACGAGTATTTTTACGCTTGAATAGAAAGAATTTAGCGCTCGCTTCTAAACTTTGTCCATCTGAACCTTACGCATGAGGACTGATGTGAGACACAAGCCATCCAGCAATTAGAAAGCTGTTCACATCACCTAGCTTGTGTCAGATTTGACCCTTCTCGGTGTCTTCACCCATTCCTGTTATTTCCAACATTCTGTCTTTCAAATCCCAGCTCCTTCATGCATGGGCTGCGTGATCACAGGAAGTTGCCAGACCTCTCTGAGCTTCTGTTTCCTCAACTGTAAAATAGAGTAATAACCCCTACTTCAGGTACAGAACACCTCACAACAGCTGGTTTGCAATATACCCTCGATAATGTTGGCTTCAATGTCCCCTTTCAGTCTCCACCTCCACTTCTCCCATCCCCGGTCTGTGCTATATCTCATTACTGAACAGCTCTGCTGTCCTCCCACGCATTGTTTTACTTCTCTCTCTAGCCACAAGACCAAAAAAAAAAAAAATGATTATAAGAATAATCATGTGAATTATGGGCTGCAGACTTATGCGGCCTTCAACTCACGAGTCTCCAGGGACGTTTTTGAATAGGAACCATGTTGATGATGAACTCTACAATCCACTAGATGACAGCATTTCACATTCAAATGATAACTACTCTTCTTCACCACACAAAGGAGGGGGATCGTTTTTGAATTTGGAAGTCTAGAGTGAATTTTCTCTCATCATTGCCTCTGTGCCATTGTGTCCACAGGAAAGAGAAATAGACGAAAGTCTTTTCCACCTGAATTACTTAATATTTTCTTGTCTTATTTTTTCCCTGGTAACTTTTAATGGCTTAAATAATACAGGTGAGTGTAAGGCAGGATGGAAATATTTTTAAAATAAATTTACTCTGAGATAAAACTCGTGCTTTGTTCTCTTATAGAGGGAATGGTTTCATAATCGGTAACCTTCGGAATGCCTAAAATTTAAAAATGGTTTAGTGATGGATTTTGTCTTGTAGCCTATGTTGCTTTGTGTCTCCATTTTCTGTCATTTAAGTTTGATTTCTAAGTGCTGCAGTATTTCATTATTTTTTTCCAATGTGCCCACTTAAAAATGAAAGGATATAATTATATAATCCTTGGTAGGTGAACTACTTTCTAGTTATGACACTGAAGGAATAAACCATAAGGGAAAATATGACTACACATGACTATATGGATATATTTTTAATGTTTATCAGAATATCTCATATGTAAAATTAAGAGGCAAATAGCTAAAGAGGAGAAGATAATGTTAAAATATGTGGGAATCAGGAGTTTATATACTTAATTTTTTAAAAAAGAGAGGGCTCACAAGTCAAGAAAACATAAATGAACAAATAAATAGAAGAAAATGAGTAAAACACACAAATGAGCATTTCATAATGGAAGAAAAGTGGCTGGGTAATAAATATATGGAAGAATATGCAACTCTAGTAATCAAAGAAATATCAGTTGATACTGTGAGACAGTATGCTTGAATTAGCAGAATGGTTTCTTTTTTCAATTGTGAACTTAATGTTGGTAAAGATGAAGAAAACAGGAATTTTCATACATATCACTACTGGGAATGATATTAATTTCCTTTAACCAAAATTCTTCATCTAATAATTTACTCTAAGGAAATATCGGCAAAGAGATAGCTGCAGTAATGTTTATTATAGTGTTCTTTAGAATAGGTAGGAAATAGAAACTACTTGATGTATAACTAACGAGGAATTAACCAATTGAATCGTGTGGTATTTACAAAGGGAAAACAATGCAGCTATTAAAAATGGCATAACAGATAGTCAACACTCTTCAGGTGAAATCCACTTCAATAAGTAAAGTAAAAAGGTAAAATGTTGAAAGGTCAAAACAAGCAAACTCACGAACACGTGAGGAAATGAATTCAGCCAGGTCACACGGAGCTGGAAGTGGAAATCAGGTACCAGGGTACTCACTTTTCAGCGGCAGACACTGTGGTCCCGTGTCCGTGCCTCTCTCTTCATGTCCACTCTGTTATCCTGGTTCTGTTTGTAGATTGCTCTCTTGGTCTACTCAGGATCTCTCTTTTTTAAGATTTCTGTTTTCTAAATTTCCTGTCATAAACTGATATGATGTAAGGAAATAATATACATTTTAATAAATAAAAATAAATATGGTAAGGGCATACAAATTTTAAATGAAACAAAGAGCTGAGGATCTTAAATTAACCCTTATGAGAAGCTAATTATCCATATTGCTGGAGGCTGTAACCTGGCAGACAACAGGATCGTGATAGATTCTGAGGATCTCGAGCAAGGAGTCCTTTTGCCCTAAAATTCATTGTTTCTACTTGGTGGATGTGGGCAGTGGACATTTAAGAATATATTTAATCTATAGGAAAATTATCAATACTGGTCAGTGTTTTAAGATTTGACTTTTTTAGAGTGGTTTTAGGTTCGCAGCAAAATTGAGAAGAAGGTACAGAGATTTCCCATATATTGCCCCTGCCCTCACATAAATGCAGCCTCCCCCATTATCAACATCCCCCACCAGAGTGGGACATTTGTTACCACTGGTGAACCTACATTGTTTATCATCATCACCCAAAGGCCGAAGTTTACATTGGGGTTCACTCTGATGTACATTCCATGGGTTTGGACAAATGTGGAATGACACGTATCCACCATTATAGTGTCACACAGAGTAGTTTCACTGCCCTAAAAATCCTCTGTGTTCCACCTATTCGTCCATCCCCCCACCCCCCACCCCCAACCCCTGGCAACCATTCGTCTTTTCACTGTCCCCATAGTTTTGCCTTCTCGAGAATGTCATAGAGTTGGAATCATACAGTGTGTAGCATTTTCAGACTGGCTTCTTTCACTTACTGATATACACTTAAGGTTCCTCCATGTCTTCTCCTGGCTCGATAGCTCATTTCTTTTTAGCACTGAATAATATCCCATTGTCTGGATGGACCACAGTTTATTTATCCATCCTCCTACTGAAGGACATCTTGGTTGCTTCCAAGATATGTCAATTATGAATACAGCTGCTAAAAGTACCCATGTGCAGGTTTTTGCGTGGACACAGTTTTCACGTCATTTGGGTAAATAATGAAGGAGTGTGATTGCTGGATTGTATGATCAGAGTATGACTTTTTTTGTTTTTAAAGCAAGCACTTCTGCTACTTTTTCTTTTAAGCCATTCTGTTTTGGTGAGGAAGATTGGCCCTGAGCTAACATCTGTTGCCAATCTTCCTCTTTTTTTTTTTCTCCCCACAGCCCCAGAACATAGTTGTATATCCTAGTTGCAAGTTACTCCAGTTCCTCTCTGTGGGCTGCCACCACGGCCTGGCTTGATGAGTGGTGCATAGGTCCGAGCCCAGGATGTGAACCAGTGAACCCTGGGCCACGCAAGCTGAGAGCATGAACTTAACCACTCGGCTATGGGGCCAGCCCTGATCAGAGTATATTTAGTTATATAGGAAATTGCCAAATTGTCTTCCAAAGTGGCTGTACCATTTTACATTTCCATTCTGCCAAGTTTCCTAAACTTTTATATACCTGTTAAAGTTAGTAATCCAAAAAACACTGAGAAAAATGTGTAATTTTAGAAGAGAAGGAGAATTTTGCTTCAGTAGTGGGACAAGACCATTTCTCGTAGGAAGTAACTATATTATTGTTTAAAAACACATGTTTCTCTCCAACTCCCTTGCTTATCTGTATGTTCTCAAGCCTATGATTGTCCATACTACCCTGAAGATGAGCTTTGCAAGGGCTCCGAATGTTTCTCCCAACACACGTTTTGCAGTTTGCCAGTGAGAATAGCCTTACTTTATAAGAACATTTACCTCAAAGTGAATTTTTTCTTTTCTTTTCTTTTCTTTTTTGCTGAGGAAGATTCACCCTGAGCTATCATCTGCTGCCAATCTTCCTCTATTTTGTATGTGAGCCACCCTCACAGCATGGCCACTTATAGGTGAGTGATGTAGGTCCATGTTTGAGAACTGAACCTGGGCCACCAAAGTGGAGCACACCAAACTTAACCACAAGGTCACCAGGGCTGGCTCTCAAAGTGAATTCTTAAGAGATGCCAAAATTCCCACTTCCACCCCATTCTTCGTAGAAAATTAATATCCATTAAAGATTCACTTGTTTGGGTTAAGGCAGTGTCCAGAAGCCAGCATTTCAGATGCAAACATCACTGGGAGGGGAGTACATTTGACCACAAACACTTCATTGTGACTACTTTTATCGGAATCTGCTATCCAGTCCCCTTCCACGGCCCTGAGAGAAGGAGGGAGACTGGTGGCCTTTAAAGGAAAAGACTCAGAGATTTGAACGGTTGCCAGGCGGCCTCCAGGAAGAAGCAGCTGGGAGAAGCAGGACGGCACTGGACGCTTGGCAGAGAAAGACCCTGGGCAAGAGACTGGGGGTAAAGATTTGGAGATGAAATAGCAAAGCGCTGATCTAACTCAGGGCTGGCCCAAGCTGTTCCCAAGAGGGGCCCCTCATCTTTACGAGAATCTCTTGAGTGTCTGACTGTCTCGCTTGATGCAGACCCAGGTCAGTTGGGGAAGCTGGAGCACTGTCTCACAGGGGGTGGGTTGGGGTGAGTTAGGGTGAGTTGGGGCAGGTTGTGGTGGTTTGGGCAGGTTGGGGCTGGGTGGGGGTGAGTTGGAGTGGGTGGGGGTGTGTTGGGGTTAGTGGGGATGGGTGGGAGTGGGTGGGGGTGTGTTGGGGTTAGTGGGGATGGGTGGGAGTGGGTGGGGGTGTGTTGGGGTTAGTGGGGATGGGTGGGAGTGGGGGGGGTGTGTTGGGGTGGGTGGGGGTGGGTAGGGGTGGGTTGGGGTGTGTTGGGATGGGTTGGGGTGGGTGGGGGGTAGGTGGGAGTGGGTGGAGGTCACTGATGGGCTCTCCGGACGCCACTGCTGTGTCCCTTGGCAAAGGGCCAGCTGTTCCTGCCAAGAGTCATAAATCAGCAGCTTTAACCTGTTGCTATAAAGGTAGACAGCACGGTTATTTTTCCCCATAGGGCCTTTAGCACCCAGCAGAGCTCTTGGCTGATTAGGCTCAGAGAAGGCAGGGAGCTGCCTGTTAATGCCCGTGCTTGCTGAAACACGTCATAGAACACACTGCTCAGATTTGGCTGCAACGGAGATTTTATGTTTTACTATTTTGCTGTCTAATTTAAGCCTACCGTATTTAAAATGTCTTCTTCCTCGCTTACCCTGTATTTGCAATGTACTCACGGCAAAGCGTATTAGGCATAATGGGCATGCCAAGATGCTTGTCTTCAAGCATCTCCCTATTCAGTGGGAATGATTAAACAAATGTACGGTTAATTCATTGATGTGAGACAGTTGATAATACTCAGTAAGAGGGAGGCAAATATCCATGGAGGGAGGGATGGAAGCGGTGGAGAGCAGGTGGGATGTGTAAGGAGGTATAGGAAGGCTAGGGAAATCCCGGAAGGTTCCAGAGAGATATCAGTTCAATGGGACCTTGAAGAATGGAGATAATTATCAGACGCATAGATGAAAGGGAGGATGTTTCTGGAGGATGGAATGGTGTAGGCACAGCAGTGAGAAGAAAAGTATAATGTACATTCTGGACGCATCTGTCTACTGGGTAGGAAGCAAAGCAAAGGGTGGTAGGAAGTCAGTTCTGATAAGTGGGTAGTAGAGATTATAGAGTACAATTAATAAAAGGCTAAGGAGTCTGGAATTTATTCAGAAGGCACAGAGGGAGGAACCATCAAAAGTTGGGAGGGGTGCTTTGGAGAGACAGGGCTGGTACCTGTGTGTTGGACTCAAAGCAAGAAGACCAATGACAGGCTTTTAACTTAGTTTAATTTAATTTTTGACAGCAATCCAATTAAGTAGTAAATAAATGGCAGCAGGGAAAAAAAGAGGGGCAAGTAACTAAAGGGACTTCAAGATACCAGCTGCTGAGCATGTGAGCAATTCACCAGCAATGGAGGGGAAGCCACCGATGTGGCAGGCTCCCGGAAGATGCAGAGGGGATCGGCAGCCCAGGTGGAGACTTGTGGGTTAAAATGCAGACGGAGCACAGGCAACTGGTTTTGCTCCCTCGCCATAAAACTGTGTAAAGTGTTAACACCAAACACACACAGGAAACCACATGGATGGGAAGATGGAAGAGGAGCCAAAGCAAAAGACTTTAGAGGCTGGAAAGCAGAGGGACCAGTGGAGAACTGTCTCAGCGCTCCTGAGGATGTCAAATCCCAACAGGTGGGATTTACCAGAACCAATCCTGTCTCAACCGCAGAATCCTTAAAAGGCTCAGAAAGCAGCAGCAGGTACCCATGGGACTGAGTAAAGAGGACAAAACAAGGAAGGAATTGGGAGGAAGTTGTCTGAGAAGTTAGATCCTGGGTCTCCCTCCTCGCTCAACAAGGCCGACGACTGCCTCTCGGTCACCCAGGCAAAGGCTCTGAGGCTTAACAGTTTAGAAAGGATACTCTGAAATTAGAGTCCCTGACTTGTAGTATGCGAGACACAGCTGAGTGTGTGGACACACCAAAAGCAGGGGCTCAATGCCTGGATGCATACTCAGTGCTAAATGCTAAGACACTTTCCACTCCTTCCATCCTTTAGCCTCATAGGGCCCCCTCATAGTGCCAGACTCATCCCCTCCATGCAAGAGACTAGAAGATTATTACTGAAAAAAACCCATCAAATATTGATACTGGAGATTCCCCAATGAATAGTCCACCCGAATCAACCCAATGTGAAGCTCAAATTGACAACCCCACTGATACCCACAGAGCTCCAGTCAGCATTTTAACCCTTCACTCTGAATCATGAGCAGATAGTCAAGGATTACTAGACATCTGAAGAAATTCTCTAAGTTGGAAAATAGAGGCCAAAACAAACCGACAGAGGAAACAGAGACTGTGTAAGGAAATAATAACTTAAAAAAAAAACCCTAGTGTTAATATCTCAGAAAATAAAAGAAGGTGTCACCTCCATACTCCTTGAAAAAAGAACAGGATGCTATAATAAAGGAGCTTCTGTGGAACAACAAAAAGAGCTTTTGGAAATTAAAAGCATTTAATAAAATGAAAATGTTCCCGTAAGGGTTGAAAAATAAAGTTGAGGAACTCTCCTAGAGAGTAGAGCAAAATGACAAAGCCAGGGAAAACAGAAGAGAAAATATTTTCAAATGAGATGATCAATCCAAATTTGAATACTAGAAGTCCCCAGCAAAGGAGAACAGAGAAATAGAGGGAAAGAATCAAAAAGCCGTCCAAGAAAAAATCCATAGAAACAAGGGAGAGGACCTGTCAGCTTCAGAGTTCCCTCCAAATGCCCAGGAAACGGATGAAAATAGACCCATAGCGAGGTATATCACTGTAAAATTTCAGACCGCTGGTGATCAAGAAGATCTCACAAGCTCCTAGAGAGAAAGAACTGGTCACATACAAGACAATCAGGATCCAGAATGGCTTGAGATTTCTCAACAGTTTGGAGCCAGTGCTGCCCTTAAAATGATGAAGGATCAAAACAACACTAAATTTATACCATTTCTAAACCGGCAATAACCTACTAGAAAATATAATAAAAATAAGGTATCATTTACAATGGTCTCAAAACTATGAAATAAACAATGATCAAGTTAAACAAATATATGTAAGACCTCTATAAAGATGGTTGAAGTAAATGGAAACATTTTCCACGATCTTAGATGACACTATTGTGAAATCTGTAAATTCAATCGAATTCCAGTTGTTCTCAAAACATGTGTGGAGCTTAAAGTTCTAAGAATAGATACATTAATCTCAAATAGAAGAGTGAAGAGGAGGAATTGCTCGACTAGTTAGAAAGATCTGATAGGAAACCATAGTAACAATAAAGATATTAATAATAATAATGGTGACAAGGCGAAGCAAAAAGGGAAGGATAGATTACTCAGTTGATGGTTTTCAGAAAATCGGCTCTTAGTGGGTAGCAGATAAATGTTTGCTGAATCTATGACTGTGTAGGAAAAAAAAAATGGAGTCTCTATCTGTGTTTGTCTAGAACTTCTGAGAAGCAGATGCCAAGACGGGAGTAAATGTGCGAGGATATTATTAGGAGAAGCGCCTAAGAGAGAAAATTGAGAGGAGCCAGCTAGGAGAGACTTCAGACTGCAGTGTAAGTCTGACCCCAAGTGAAGGAGAATTGACAGACCACACTCTAAATCTGCACCCGACTAAGGATCGGGTAAAAACGTCCTAGAGTGCTCTCTGTAGTCTGAGAAAAGTCTGGCAGCACTGAGGGAGAGCCCTCAAGTCATTGTCGGGCACCCGAAAAGCACATTCTCTGGAGTTGAAGGTCTATTGAGTCACTTTCATGGCCACTGCACCATCTAAAAGGACAAACAATGGTGAACTATAGACGGATTAAATAACTAAATGTAGAAGATAAACTACAAGTTTAATAGATCAATATGTGGAAAGTATCTTTGTGACATAGGATGAAGAAGGACTTCTTAAACAAAATTTTGAAAGAGATAATCATAAGACAAAAGATCTGATAAATATCCTTGTGTCCAAATTAAAGATTTCCTTTCAATGATGAATAACATGGGCAAAATTAATGGGCATCTGATGGAGTGGCAGAGGTAGTTCCCAAAACTGAGAAGTGATTATAGTTAGAATATTGAAAGAACAAAATTCAACAAGAAAGGGCAACCCCAAAAGGAAAATGGGGAAAGAATATGAACAGGTATTTTACAGAAAAGAAAATTCAAAAAGTAATGAGAACACAATTGGATGTTCAAAATCATCTTTAACAAGAAAAATTAAGATCAGAAAAACATTAGAAAAATGTAAATGAAATTAAAACAATGAGATATCATCTACGAGTCTGGCAAAAATTAGAAAATTGGACAATACCAAATGTTCATGGAAATAGGAGGATATAATACCTGTGTGTCTTTTTTGTGTGAGGTACACCATTCATCGCAGCTATTTTGGAGAACAATCTGGCATTATGTACCCAAATTAAGTGTATACAGAATCTATTAGCCAGTAGTTCCATTCCTAGGCATAATTCCACAGAATTCTCACATAGATGCATGAGGAGATATATATGAAGATATTCACTGCAGCAGGATGTTGCTGTTGACAAAAATTAGAAGAAACTGGATATTTCTCGTTGGAAGAATGCTTAGATAAAATGTGGATGCACCCCTCAGAGGCCTGTGTAAGACTGGAGTACATGGATATAGAAGCAACATATGGATCTTAAAAATACATACTTGGTGAACAAAAAGAAGAAGAAATTCAGATTGAGATAGATAACATAATACCATCTGTGCCATTCAAAAACATATATTTAAGAAAAAATTCAAATTTACTAAGATTTGAAGAGTATATTCAAATAAAAACATACATTAGAACGGTTGCCTAAGGGAAAAGGGAATTGGAGTGGAGAGTGAAATAAAGGAAGCAAATAAATATGCTAAAAGAGAGAGGGGGTAAATTCTGAAAGAAAATCTCGAACATTGAATTCTATTGCCAGTTAAACTGTCGAGTAGGATCAGAGTAGAATAAGGACATTTTTAGACAAAGTATCAAGAGCAAATCTCCCTAGCATCTTATCTCAAGAAGCTACTTGAAGATGTGCTCCAGCAAAACAAGAAGGTACATCAGGAGAGATGAACACATAGAAATTAAGAAAACGGAGACTGAACAAAGGAGAGAAGCTCAGAGAAAGCCCAGGAGAATGTTAGAGGAGCATCTTGGGTGACACATATGCATGGGACATAGAGGGGATAGAGCTGGAATTAAAGCAATATGACAAGACATTTTGAGAGTTGTCGCTGAAATTTCTGCCGCCCCTGTACTTTCTTTTTAACCTGAGAATAAGACGCCCCAATGAGCCTGACCTAGATGTGTCCTTTTATTTAGCTTGTCTTCACCAAGTGATTTGGAAGTTCATATTTTCCTTTCCGCCTGTATCAGCTGAGGATGGTCACCTCACCCAGAAGTGTTCTACTTGGACCTACTCTTAAAAACTGAAGAGAAATTTAGAAGGCAAAAACTAACAGCAGCTCCAGCCTTATTTCTGCTGTATGTCAAACCTGGTTCACATTTCAGCTCAGTTAGACGATACAAATCTTTTTTGAGATCTTTGTTTTCAAAGACTCATTCATGAAAATGCCCATGGGTTTCCCAAAAGGGACTCTTGTAAATTCCCAGAGAAGTTAGAGATCATCCAGAGACCCCATTCATTTTATCTTCCACTGGGAAAGCCATTTTCTTACATAGCTCAGTTTGTGCTTGTTACCCAAATGTTAAAAAATAAAGCACATATTGCTTAGGGGTACATACTTAGTAAAATATAAAGGAAAGCAAGAGAATAATTAACACCAAGTCTGGAGAGTGGTTATGTCTAGGGTGGGGGAAGAGAGGAGTCTTCCATTTTGGGCGATTATAGGCACATTCTTATGACACAAATAATCTTCTTAATCTAGGTATGGGTATAGAGGTGTTTATTTTTTTAACTCCCTATATATGTTTCTATATTCTTTATCGTACATATGATACATTTGATTTAAAAACATTTTTTAAAGCACATATGTAAAGAAGACTTTGTCTTAAGGATTATTTTTTCTCCAAACCTTGGGTTTGTTGCATGAGGAGAAGGTAGGAAAAACTGAGAGCAATCTTGAAATAATTGGGAAGCAATTTGAGAAATCTTAGTGTCATTTTCTAAGAATGAGGCTGTGAAGATATTAGAAAATATTAGAATGGTCACTGTAGGCAATGAGATAGGGAGTTAACCAGAGAAAGGCTTGCTAAGCAGCATTAAGTATCTAATGGTTTAAGGATAGAATTATAAAAACTATATGGACCTTTCTCATATTAACATTTGAAATATAGCTAACATGAGATTTTACCTCTCCTGAGTTACACTGAATATATATATTCAATGCGAAAGGATTGGGAGAGTGAATTTCAGTTGATGTCACAATATTTGTTGGCCAAGTTAAAAGAGATCCAAGTTTAAGAAAAGATAAGTTATTGGAGCTTCTACCCATCTGGGATAATTTTTTGCTGCTCAAGCATCAGAATATCCAAATAACAATGGACTGTTAAGGAGGGATGTACTTTTCTCACATGAAAATCAGCCGAGCGGTAGGCAGATCCAGGCTTTGGTTAGGACTGCTGTCTGCGGTTCTCTTGGACTTTCTTTCCCTCCTGCTGTCATGTCTGGCAGGGAGACTGAGGACGGGGAAGGAGCCCAACCAGCCAAGTCTATCACTTTTTATAAAGGAGGTAAGAGCATCTCAGAGTCGTCTGCAGTAAACTTCCATATTTATCTTATTGACTAGAGCTGGGTCACGTGGTCTCTCCCAGCTGCTGGGGTGGTGCGAGACCCTGAGGGCGGAGCTTTCCATCTCTGTGGCCGGAAGCAGCAAGAAAGAAGGCAGATGGGGAAGAGTTTGGATGACGTTCTATTCAACAATTTAACAGTGTCAGCCAGAGGCATCTACAGATATTTAGGGAAATCAAGCCAAGCTGTGGCCGCCCTGAGTAGAAAGACGACATGCCAGGAGTCCTCCAACCAAGTCCAGTAAGAGACATGACCAGTTCAATCCAGGTCCAGGTGCTTCAGGCCAATCTGGGGAGGGGAGAGTAGGGAGGGAAAGCAAATCAGAAGGGGCAGTGGCAGACTCTAGGGGAACGGAAAAAATACAGAGGAAAGCCCAACTTCTAAACCAGATCATTTTGAAGGTCCCAGGAGTAACTGGGTTCCCTGGAGACTGAAGCCTGATGGGAGGGATTGGCCTCCTGCACTGCTAGCAATGTCAAACCACATTCTTCTTTGGGCATCTGCACCTGGAAGGGTGAAAAAACAGCTGTTCAAATTAGAGCTGCCCTAGGCTTCTCAGGACCAGTCAGCTACCACCTGTCCTAAGAGGATTTAAAAGAATTTGCAGCAAAATTTCCTAAAGAGAATAATGAGTGGCCACAATGGATTATCAATCCCTTTGGGATGTTGGGAGAATGCCCTAGGGTTATCCGGGTCAGGATAACTATGACTGCTAGTCAGGAGAGACTCCAGGATGCCATAAGAATAAACATGCCCCAAATCTCAGTGGTTTAATCAGCATCCATTTCTCACTCATGTTACGTGGCCAGCAAAGGTGAGCTAGTGTGCTCTGCTGAGGAGTCCCGGCCCCCGAGGGGAAGAACGCTTCACCTTTGTGTATCCTCATTGCCAAGACAGAGACAACGTGTGGACTCACGTATTAGCTTGTAGAGCTTCTAGCTGGACGCTTTCTGCCACTTCCACTCACGCTTCATTGGCCAAAGCAAGTCAAGGGGCGAGACTGTGTATTCTACCACGTGCCTAGAAGGAGAACTCCAAATACTTGTTGAACAATGCCCCCTCTAGCTGGCTCTGAACACTCTTGCAGACTGAGAGTTGCTGCACCAGGGCGTAAAAAAGGGACAAAGGTTGATGCCAGAACAGAACCACACACTTCACAAGGGGTTTTTTTCCTTCATTTTTTTATTGATATGAGATTCAAGTAATATAAAACTCACATTTCAAAATGTACAGTTCAGTGATGTTTAGTATGTGGACAACAAAGCTCTGTGACCATCACCACTACCTAATTCTAGACCATTTCTATCACCCCTAAAAGAAACTCTATAGGATTAAGCAGTCACTCCGCGGGTGTCCCTCCCCCTGGCCCCTGGCAAGCACTCATCTACTCAGTCTCGGTGGATTTGCCTGTTCTGGACATGCCATGCAAGTGGAATCAGGGAGCGTGTGGCCTTCTGTGCGTGGCTTCTTCCACTTAGCATGATGTTTTCAAAGCTCATCCGTGTTGCAGTGTGTATCAGTATTTCTTAACTTTTTATGGCTGAAAAACATTCCGTTGTATGAATATACCACATTTGTTTATCCCCTCATTCGTTGATGGACATTTGGGTTATTTCCACTTTTTGCCTGTGATGAATAATGCTGCTATGAACATCACTGGACAAGTTTTTATATGAACTTGTGTTTTCAGTTCTCTTGGGTGTATACTTAGGAGTGGAGCTATCAGGTCATATGGTAACTCTATGCTTAGCTCTTTGAGGAACGGACATACCGTTTTCCACAGGGACTGCATCATTTTAGATTCCCACCAGAAATGTGGGAGGCTTCCAATTTCTCCACATCCTCAGCAACACTTGTTGTTTTCTACTTCTCTGATAGTCTTGTGGATGTGAAGTGATGTCTCATTGTGGGTCTGATTTGTAATTCACTGATGACTACTGATGCTGAGCATCTTCGTTTGCTAATTGGACTTTTGCACATCATTTTTGGAGAAATGCATATTCAAGTCCTTTTCCCATTTTAAAAAGGGAATTGTTTACCACAATGTGAATGTACTTAATGCCTGGACTGTACACTTAAAATTGGTTAGGATTGTTAATTATATGTTATGTGTAAGGATTGTTAATTACATGTTATGTGTATTTTAACACAATTAAAATTAATAACAAAAATTTGAGAAGTTTGCCTTTTTTGATCATTTGTAAAAATTTTCAATATATTGTGAATACTAGACCCTTATCAGATACATGATTTGTAAGTATTTTCTCCCCTTCTGTGGATTGTCTTGGCACCTTCTTGACAGTATCCTTTCATGCACAAACATTTTTCATTTTCATGAAGTTCAGTTTATCAGTTTTATGTTTTGTTGCTTGTGCTTTTGGTGTCATATTTTAAAACTATTGCCTAATCCGAGATCATGAAGATTTATAGCTATATTTTCTTCTAAGTGTTTTATAGTGCTAGTTCTGACCTTTAGCTCTCTGACCCAGTTTGAACTAACTTTTGTGTATGGTGTGAGGTAGGGGTCCAAATGAATTCTTTGGCATGTAGATTTCCAGTTGTCCCAGCACCTTTTGTTGAGAAGACTTTTTCCTCCATTGGAACCTTTGTTGACAATCAATTGACCATAGATGCGTTTGTTCATTTCTGGACTCTCAAATTAATTCTATTTATCTTCATGTTTATCCTTATGCAAGTACCACACCATTTTGACTACTGTAGCTTTGCAGTAATTTTTGAAATCAGGAAGTATGAGTCCTGCCACATTGTTCTTCTTTTTTCAAGATGATCTCAGCTATTCACAGTCCCTTGCAATTCCATATGAATTTTAGGAAAACTTTGTCTTTTTCTATAAAAAAAGGGATTAGAATTTCAATAGCAATTACATTGAATCTGTAAATCAATTTGGGAAACATTGTCATTTTTATTGATGGAAAATTTTTTTTAATTCCTAACTTAGTTTCTTTACTTGTTACAGTTCTATTCCAATTTTCTACTCCTTGAATCAGTGTTGGCAGTTTGTGTGTTTCCAAGAATCTGACCCTTTCATCTTGGTAATCTAATTTGTTGATTTACAGTAGATCTTTCCTTTCCTTTCCTTTTTTTAAAGAAACATATGAAGCAGATAAATTTGTGGGCTTATTAGTTGCCTGTTTGTGTTAGACAGAATAGTGGCCTCCTAAAGATGTCCATGTCCTAACCCCTGGAAACTGTGAATATGTTATCTCAAATGGCAAAAGGGACACCTGGCATGTGATTGAGTTAAGGATCTTGAGATGTAAAGAGAAGGTTATCCTGGATTATCCACTGGGGCCCAATACAATCAAAAGGGTCCTTATAGGAAGAAGGCAGGAGGCTCAGAGGGAGAGAGGAGACGTGATGATAACAGCAGAGGTTGGCGTAAGTGATGTACTTTGAAGCTGGAGGAGGGGGCCACAAGCCACGGAATGCAGGCAGCCTCTAGAAAATGGAAAAGGCAAGGAACTGGGGTCTGTCCTAGAGCCTCCAGGAGGATCACAGCTCTGCCAACACTTCCATTTTAGCCCATAAGACCTATTTCTGACTTCTGATCTCCAAAAATGTGAGACAATAGATTTGTGGTGTTTTAAGCCACTAAATTTGTGCTCATTTGTTACAGCAGCAATAGGAAATGAATATACCCAGGGATGGAAAATTTCATTCTGCTGTTTGTTTTATTTGGGCAGTTTGGCAAAGGAGAATGATGGCTAAACACACAGATTCTGGAGTCAGTTGGCCTGAATCCAGACCTTAGTGTGTAGCTTTATGAATTGGGCACATTACTTAACTTCTTGGGGTCTTAATTTGCATTTTTTGATGAAGTAGATACATCTCATAAAGATTCATTTAATCCTGACAAGAATTCGATGAGTTATTATATTTAAGGGTTAAATGAGTTGATTCAGGTAGCATTCTTGGAACAGCATCTGGTACACAGTAGACACTCAATACGTTTGAGCCCATTCATATCCTATGTTGTTGCACATTTCAGCAAATATGAGATTTTTTGGATTGGGTTGAGAACCCGACATTGCTGCTTTAGGACTGCAGCTGCCACCCCCAGATTCACTGCTTAAAAACCCAGAGAAGGGGTGTTTTCAGTGCCTACACCCCACAGATGCTGTGTGACTGTGAAGAGTTTGCGGTGCTCAGGGAAAGCCCCGAACACTCCCCAGCAGCTGCACACACTCCCTTGGGAAGGATTCTCTCCTTTGTTCCTCTTTCAGAGGCTCTGTAAAGATGATCAGGACATCGGTGCCATCTGGGCTTGGTAGTTCTTTAAATTCAGTTTCGTTTCTGTTTATGAAGGTATAAAATACTCCAGGCTATATTTAAAACAGTTTCAGGACCAGCATGACTATACCGTTCGCGGCCTACCCAGGGAAATTGCCTCTCCGAGGGACTACCTGCTTCTCCTACCTAAACTGAAGCACGTGGAGGAGTTTTTTGCTAGGAAGCTAAACTTTGCAGTGACTGATCCAGGCTTTGTGAGTGGCAATGGACAACTCTTGCGTGTGTGTGCGTGTGCATGCGCTCCATCTAAGCAGTCATACACGCATTCAGCTGCACCATTAGCTGCACTTCAAAGGTGGTTTTTGGACTTCGATTATGGCAAGAGTAACAGATGGACAGTGCAACAGATCTTCAGAGCTGTATGAAGCAGGCTTTTTTAAGGTCAACCATACCGTTTCTGGGGGGAAGAAACCATTGCCTAATCCAAGGTCATGAAGATGTATGCTTATTTTTCCTTCTAGGAGTTTTATAGTTTTAGCTCTTACACTTGGGTCTTTCATCCCTTTTGAGTTAATTTTTATGTAGAGTGAAAAGTAGGGGTTCAAATTCATTCTTTTGCATGTGGATGTCCAGTTGACCCACTGCCATTTGTTGAGAAGACTCTTCTTTTCCCATCAAATTGCCTTGGCACACTGATTGAAAATCATTTGACCATAAATATGAGGGTTTATTTTAGGACTCTCAAGTCTCTTTCACTGACCTATATGTCCATCTTTGTGGCAGTATCACGATGTCTTGATTAATGTTTTGTAGTAAGTTCTGAAACTGGGAAGGGTGAGTCCTCCCACTTTGTTCCTCTTTTGTCAAGATTGTTTTGTTTATTTTGGATCCCTTGTATTTCTATATGAATCTTAGGATCAGTTTGTCAATTTCTGCAAAGTACAGGCAGCTGACATTTTGACAGGGCTCGCGCTGAATCTGAACACCAGTTTAGGGAATGTCGCCATCTTAACAAGCTTCCAGTCCATGAACACACCCGTTGACTCCTTCAACAGCCTTGAATTCTCAAATAATGTCTCCAATCTGTGCCTGCTTAGCCAGGGTCAGGCAGGTAACTCTGACATGTCTAGTCAGAGGACTGAGCAGTGAATTAGTTAGGTTTGGGAGCATTTGTACATGTACGTTTCTGGACTGCTTAATTCTCTAGGATGGAGCATGGGACCCAAAGACTAGGATAAGATATAGTTCAACAATCACGGGCTTTTTGCCCCAGCCTCAGTCAAATATCATTCAGATTCTTGATGTTGGTATGATGGGGTACAGTGAGATTACTTTTCATTTTTGGGGTAGAGGGCCCCCTGCACGAGAATTAAGCAGTCTACTGTTCCTTTGAGATGAAACTAATCCGCACAAGCCTAGGGAATGTCTGGATGGCCTACAGTGTCCCACCTACTCATCTGCCAGAGAGTTTCTTCAAGTCTAGAGTGGGAGAGGGTGATCTTGGGGGCAGTGGCCAATGGTCCAGTAGAAACAGTTTCAGTAACCACATCTATCCCTGAGCATCCAGAAATGAGGAGGACACGACAGCTTCAGGTGTCTTCATTTAAGAGAGTCAGGAGCTGGTGGACCAGCACTTGCAAACTGTAGGATTTGAACCTTTAGTGGGGCTGTGAAATCAATGTAATGGTTCACAACCAGAATTCTTAACAAGGGACATAACAAATAGAAGAAGTTCATTGGGAGAGGTAAGAGTATGTTGTGTTTCCTGAAACTGGGAATACCAACCTGAAAAATTTTGCGAGGTTTTGGAGTTTCGTAGCTGCTCCACATCTGTCATTTCTGCCGCCCGCATCTCCTTCTCCAGAGTGACAAGCAGAAGAGGCTTCAAACAATAAGGGTCCAAGTGTTGCTCTTTAGGAACAGCAATGCACAGAGGGGTTGAACTGGGTGGACAATAACTCCAACAGCAGTGGGTATTCTGGAAGGAGAAAGGATGCCAGCTAGGTTACTGGGTCCTTTGGGAATAAAAGAGAAACTGTCCTGGGACTGAGAAATGGCCACAAGACTTAACCAGCAAGAAACCAAATGGTCTTCCACATTTGGCCACAAGGAAAACAAACTCAGTGAGAAAGGATTTAACTATTTAGTTTAATTAACTAAATTTGACGATGACCTGTCACGAAATGTAAAAATGACAATATACGCACTTCTTATGATAGATAAACTCTTTAAATATTAACCTCATCTTTAAATATAATCATAATTATTGCAATAATCGCTAACATTTACGCAGAACTCACTATGTGCAAAGCCATGTTCTAAATGCTTTTAGATGTTAACTCACTTAATCCTCACTACAGCCCTATCAGGTAGATACTATTATGATTCCCATTTTACAGATGAGGACACGAGGATCAGAGAACTTAAGTAACTTGCCCGAGGTCACTCTGCAAGTAGTTGATGGAGTTGGGATTTCAAGCCAGGCAAGCAGTCTCAAGAGTTCATGCTCTTAACCACGACACTATGTGCCGTTATGAAGAATGATGAGCAATATGTAAACTAGCTGCTCGATTGTCCACAATTAGGCCACATCTCTATAAGGCTACTTAGACAGATGTGCCCCTCAGGTCTGTCCTGGCTGGCACTCCCAGGCCCCAGCTGCTGGGAATGCTGGGTAAGCATGACTCACAGCTGCCCTCCTCAGCGGAGAATTGCCCTTTCTTTCTGAAGACTGTAGTTTCACTCCATTCCTGGAGGCAGACCTCAGCCGCGCACTGGCTGACCCCAGAGTGCACAGAGCTGACCCCCTCGCCTCAAGGTAGTACAATTTGTGCTCCAAGCATCCACGTGGGGTAAGACGGAAGCTAGTCCCTATCTGAGACCACATTCATGCTTAGCATCATTCTCTATCCCTATCTGCTTCTCTCACAACCCTTCTCCTGAGAGCACTAGCCCAGGAAATCATTTGGACAAGGATCCCCGTCTCACCCCAGGCTCTGCTTCCCAAGGACCCCATCTAGGACACCTGGTACACGGGGTGGTTGGGACCAGGGATGCGAGGAGAAGGTTGTGCTGGATGGGGCAGTGTTTGAGAGGTATGGGGGAAGGAGTAACCATAAGGACTGTGGAGTGGGGTGGCTGTTGCTAAGGGCAACATTGAAAAGAAAAAATGACAGGCTCAATTAAAGAAGGAAAGTGTGTGAGTCAGCGGGCTTCCTTGGCCTCAGGCCTGTCCCTGGAGGGCAGGAAGGACCGAGAAATAGGCCCAGGGCTTACCTGTAAGAGTGCAGAACTTCAGAGGTGGCTGGGTTCTCAGCCGAGGTGGCTCTCCTGTTCTAAGCAAGGGCCTTGACGGAAAAGGCGCGTGGTGCTGAGAGTCGGGGTGGGGATATCTGGGGAGCTGCCCTGGAGAACTTGAGTCCTCCGACTTCCCGCCCCGTGTGAAGACTATGCGGAGGCCTTACAAGACAATAGTGACCTCCTCAGGCTCTGCCCCAGCTCCCATTCTGGCGACCAGACCCATAACTAGGATCACGTATCAGTGCCTGTGGGCCCAAGGGCTGCTGGGCTGCTAAGGCAAGAACAGGACCGGCCCTCAGAGGAACTGCAGAAGTTGATGAAGCTGCATCAGCAGAGCTGGGTGGGCTGGCCCGGCAGTGGACACTGGGGGCAGGATGGGTGCGGGCAGTGGAGAGCGAAATATAAAGCTGGATAAGCAAGAGTTTGCCAAGATGGGAACCCTCTCTGATATCGGGCTTTACACCCTGGCCAGGGCTCCAGGAGAAAGTCCTAAGACTCTGCTGGTATGGTTTTGGATCCTTAGAATAAGCGATGGGCTGCATTTGACGCAGGGGAGACAGCAAACTGCTCTGGCTACTGTGCTGGAAGGCGTCATAAGGCTCAGAAGCGGGCATGCCATAACGTTCTGCTCAATAAAACTGAAAAACTCACCAGCTGACCATGTACCTCAGGAGGACACAGAAGGCACTCCATTTACCTGAGCAACAAGGAACGCGTGGTGAGGGGGCTCCAGCACTGCTGGGGACTCAAGGTGTCAGCAGAGCCTCACTCCCTCTGGGGAGCCTGGTGGAGAATCTGTTCCCTGTGTCTGCCAGCTTCGGGAGGCCGCCAGCACTTGTTGGCTGGTGGCCACATCACTCCACTCGTGCAATCTACCTGTGTTGTCCCCATGGCCTCCTCCTCTTCTGTGAGTGTCAAATCTCCCTCTGTCTCTCTCTTATAAGGAGCCTTGTGATTACATTGGGCCCACCAGATAATCCAGGATAATCTCCCAAACTTCAAGATCCTTAACAATCTCATCTCCAGAGACCCTTTCTCCTTAGAAAATAACATTCACAGGTCCCAGGGATGAGGACCAGATATCTCTGGGTGGCTATTGCTCAGCCTGCCACACCTACCTAAAGTGTGATACAATTTAAATGAGGTTTTAGAACATGCACTATAATCTTGTTTATTCTGGCAAACTATGAGTTGTCCGCGCCTTCCCCAGGTCCTTTCTCTTCTTCTTCCTGCTCTCTCTTGCACCTGGGAGTGTCCACATGACCAAAATTAGACTAATGGACACAGGCAGAGTGATGTACGCAACTTCTGGCAAGCTGTGTGCCCTGGACCCTGCCTTTTTCACCCTTCCTGGGAACCAATCCATCTTCAACTATGCAGACAAGGATAACGCAATAGTGGGGACCAAGGGGAAAAATGGAAGGCATCTAAAAAACCCATAGAGAGGGAATGATTTAAGCTGCTGTTGGAAATTATTTAAGCTGCCGTATTTTGTTGCCATAGCAGTTCAATCTTTTCCTAAGAAATATCTATCTATAAATCTATATCCATATATGTAAAAACATAAAAATGTACAAGAGAATGATAAACACCATACCATGGAGAATGGCATTTGGGAGAAAAAGGATCTGTAGGGGATATACAAGAGGCTTCGGTTGTATTTGTGAAATATTTTTGTTCATAAATTCAGTGGTGAATTAACAGGTCTTTATTATATTACTGTCTGTACTTTTTTGAACGTCTGAATTATTTTGTTAAAAATTTCTACGCCAATATTGGATAAGAAAATAAGAGTCATAGATGAGGTAAATGATAAAAATGACTTGGATGAAAAAAAATCTAAACCCAAATATATTAATGTGATAAATGATCATAGATGTGAGGCTATTTGATCGCACTAAGATCCTTCTGGAACCCTTTTTGCCACATGGAATAATGACGAGAATGATTCATGTGTGTGACATTTCTTTGCAGGAGATCAAGGGTAAGAATTTGGCCCTCCAGGAAGAATGTGCTCTAAATCCACAGTATTTCCTACTTCCTTAGGTACTTGATAAAGAGCTTGGGGCAAGGAAACTCCTTCAAAATAAAGACCAGGAAGTTATACAGCGCACTTGGGTGCATATTCAAGAGTTTCAAGTGCTTTTTATTCTCTTACTGAAACTTAACACTTTGGCTGAACAAGTTTGCAGCGGGTCAAGGTTAAGTGAGGAAGAGAAAGAATGTTTAACTTCCACTGAAAAGGAGCAGGGTTTTGATAAAGACTTCAGAACGTTGTTTGAGGAAGCAGGAATATGAAGCGTGTCCGCTGAACGGATGTTCTAGGTTCAGCGAATGCCCTCGACCCACGAGAGCTAAGGTGAAAGAGAAATGTATGTCTATGTATGGTAAAGAGTAAAGAATTGCACCCCAAAGGGCCCCGCTGAGTGGACCCTTAAGATTTTTAGCTGTTGTACGCTAGAAATCAACATGTGCGCTTCCTGTAAAGACACCTGGAGGTCCAAGAGGAAAAATGTCATCTGGTACCAACGTGCAGGTCAGGGCTCCAGAAATATAGATTCCCCCAAGCTCAGAGACCGAGATCCAAGAAGGCGGTCCGCCATGTTCCTGCCTTGACTCCTCCCCTGACACTCATATCTACACGTTTGCTCTATTTTTAAGCAAAAACACCTATGAAAACCCCTACAAAACCCACGTTATTTGTAGTCTTGTTTTCAGTATTTTGGTATTCCAGCGACGGCCCTAATTTTCTCCTCCCTTTTCTAAATTACCCTTTTGACTCAGTTCTTCTTCCTACACGTCTACTGCACCATCCACCCTGTCCCTTCTCATTTTCTGCATTTTCCCCTCGTTTCCTGTGGTCGCTTCTACTTCTGAATCCTGTGAAAAGGCTGGCCATGGGGATGGAAAGAGAACACGTAAAAGTGGAAATGCGATGCTGAGGAAAAATCGGAAGAAATGGAAGGAATCTGACCTCCCCACCCCCACCCTCGAGCCCGTCAACGCAGTCTCAATGGGAGCAGTTGCCACCTCTTTTCACTGCCTCTTCGGTGCGTTTTCAGGGAGGTTTTTTTCAAGTCAAGGCTGTATTTTCCCAAGTATTGAAGCACAGAGCGATCCGTCCCAACAGATAACCCACTGCATAAAATTTTCTAATTTGTATCAGAACATCCTCAGAATGGGGATAATGCTTTTTTTCCCAGAGTCACTTTACCAGCCTTTTGGCTGATTATTTGGCAAGATGTCCTGGTTGTGTAAAGTTAAACAAGGTTTTCAAAAGGTAATTTCCTTATATAAACAGCGTGTTCTGCACTCTGATGCATAACTTCAGCATTGTTTATTGTTTTACACCGGCGCTTAATTCCCCACCCCTCCAAATAAGTGTGCCCTTGTATCAGTTCTAATTTTACTTTTTAAGGTAAACACTGCAAATGATCATCTGTTGAATGAAAGAGAGCACAACCATTCTAATGAATCAGTTTTTAAAAGGGGGGACATGAGGAATATGTGTTAGAATTTCTCATAAATTCGTAGCCAAAAGTGATCGTTTTATTCATCCAACTCATTTTACATATGAGGAAATCAAGGCCCAGGGGTGTGGTCAAATTTGCCCAAGGTTGCCTATGAGTGAGAGGGATGTCCTGTCTCCCCTTTGGGCTTCTGCATATATAGTACTGTCTACCTGGAAACTGTTTGAAACGGCCAGCCTTCCCCCACCCCGACACTCTACATGTCCTCCTCAGTGCGGTGGTCACTTTCCCGGGAATAATTTCTGTGAAAATCCCCCAAACCCATAAGCTACAGGAGCACCCTGTATCTCCTTCTTTCCATCACTTCCCACCACGTGGGGCTTCGGGTTGTTTGCTGGTCAATCCCACACTCGGAGCTGTGACCTCTTTTCCTTAGTGGTAGGACACAGATCCTTTATACGGGGATCTGCAAAACTTAGAGTGGACTTTTCAGATAGGTCCTTCTTTCTCCTGGGTACGTTTTAGGCAAAGGGCTTGATTATCTCTTTTAAAGTCCTACCCTTGCCTTTGTAAAGATAAAAACTCTGCTGTGGTCTTACCGACTTTTAGCCTAGAGAACTGGCTAGACATCTGGCAGAGAGCTGCCGGGACATTGGGCAGAGTTCGGGGCAGTTCCATGCGCCTCTGTGTTCACATACTGTGTGTTACATGCTACCCCCCAGCCCCAGTCACTTCCACCTAAAACTCGCTCCTAGAGATACTCAGTGAAACTTTTCTCCATTACTCTTTGTAGAGGAGCAGACCATAAATAAGTATAAGATGTTATTCCATTTTTTATTGTACTGGAAATTGTTTGTTACTTTCTGGCGTTTCATCTATGTCAGCTGGTTACCCCAAATTGTGATGCAAATGTAAGGATATTTGATGAAATGCAGTATTAAAGGTTGACTTGTCCCGTGTCTTTCCTAACCTTTAAACGTCTATGTCAAATCCATTTCTATGTTGTCAGCTCCTGAAAAAGTTTCAGAACTTGACAATTCCTCAGCAATTGTCTAATCTAGTTATTTTACTTTATGAACGAGGAAACTCATTCCTCAATAAGCCCGGGAGGCGTCAGTGGTTGGTCGAATCTCAGTGCACTGAACTTTCTCTGTTCAACCTCCGTCCACTGCCTCCTGCAACTACGATGCTGGCTGTGTGGTCACTCAAACCAAGGACTGTTGGTGTCCTAATTATTGCCCATGAGTAATCCACACAGAATACTCCACCTGACTCTATGGATTAGCTCCGTGTGTTTAATTCCTAAGCACATCTCATTTTCTGAACTGGTTAGATAGGAGAGTCACCACTGTTTCCTTTTGTTTCTTCAGGGTTGTAGTAGTGGCTACATTTATCCCAAAACAATGAAAAGCCAACCACAAAGGTAAGTCAATTGATGGCTTATTCTCTTCAGTTCAATTTAATTCACTTTGAATGAATGTCTACTGTGCTCAAGGCCCTGTGATGGCTACATGGACATACAAAGGTGGATGTTAGGGAGTTGATGTTGTCGACAAGCCGCTGATGTCTGGCTGGTAGGGGCTGAGCAAGCCTCTGGGTCTGCATCTCCACCGATGACCACGCCACTGCTGTGGAACACGCAGCTGGGGAGCCAGCTTACCAGTACAGCTAAAGCAGGTTTCGGAGTAACATTTTCATTGTTACTCAGCCAGGTGACACCTGAAATCACCAATAACCAGAACAGTGACAATGGCACGTAACTGGTCATGGAGGTAAGTCTCCAAGGCCACTTCCACACTTCTCAAAGCTCGGAAAGCTCCCAAGGGGCAGGAACGTTAGTATAAATCATGAAGATCTCCTCTGGACTTGAGGGTGAGAACTCAGAGCCTGCCTGATGATTTCAGGATATTAAATGTCAGTAACACTTTTGGCCATAAGCTCTGACAATGGGTCCACGGCGCCTGTTGACCGGTGGGCATGTAGCCACATTACTGAAGAGTGCAAGTTGCCAACAGAGATAAAATCTAGGTTCCAGCTGTTGCAAAACACTCACAATTATTTTCTTGACAAATGTACCCTTGTGTGAATGATTTACAAGAACGTGATATTGTAGGAAAGCGAACGTTGTTGCAACAGGAATGAGTTGTGTCTTGCCTGTGGGAAACCTCACTCCTGTTCTGGGACATTAGGTTGTTGTGGGAAAGCAGGATGTTGATACAAGGAGGGTCTGACATATGAAGAAAGGAAGAAGGTAGACCACATGTGATAAAGTCATCCCAGTATTAAACGCGGATTGTTGCTTCCCGTTGACTACACAGTGGGTCTAATCCAATTAGCAAGATCGTGTCAGATGCTTTGTTACTCCTTTATTTATTAAATAGATATTTATCAAAAGCTTATTATGCCAAGCATTGTTCTGGACTCCAGAGATAACAAAACGGAGAGAAAAAACCTCTGATTGTGTGGAGTGTGCTAAGTAAATATGGATTTTTCTTGATCTTTGAATATTTTCATTTCAGTATATCAAGTGGGTCTGGGACAGAATAAAATACAATACTGACACAGTATTTCAGTCAGTATCCACAGATTGATAGAGTTAATCCACTTCCTAAAGTATGCCTGGGCTACCACTGAAGGCTATATGTCTGGTTTTTGGTAAAAGAGAAAATCAAGTTACAATACTATTTATACAATATGATCCCATTTTGTCAAAATATATATGCATAGAAAAAAGCGCCAGAAAGCTGTACACCCAAATTTTCAAAGCAACCATGGGATAATGGAGCATTTTATTCTCTTCTTTAGGATTTTCTGTGTTTTCCACATTTTAAATACCAAAGCAGAACGTGTTCTGCTTTTGTAACCGAAGACACTCTTTAAATATTATGTATTTTTGCTAATTACTTAAAAAATAACATTTGCGAATAATTTCAGGATTGTTCATTATTTGCTGCCATTTGCCTCAAGTACTACTCAAGAAAGACTATGCTCATTGACTGGGTCATGCACTGGAACCATAGACAGAATTAGAACTCATAATCCTGAAAATATTCGAGTGCATATTCTATTCATTCAACTATATTCTGCTCGTACTAGGGAAATTAAGGCGAGTTGTCATGTATGAGTTTGGCCTCCCCTGGTAGTAGAGCTCTGAGGAAAGGAGTTGGGTGTAAATAGTTTATTTGGGAAGCGATCCCAGAAATACGGTGAAGGAGAGCAGAAGTCAGATGAGAAGGAAGGAAGACCCATTAAGTTTGCTAGAGTGAGAGGGTTACCGGTGTGGGGCCTGGGGCTCCGTCCTGCCTGGGACCTCTGAGAGGATACACAGGGCGTAGCTTACAACAGACTCCCCAAGAGGCAAGAAAGCTGAGCTACCTACCCACCAGCTTCTATCCCTGACTGTTGAGGGCTCTTCCTAAAGGCATCAGCCTCCTAGCGTTTCTCACCTGTCCCACATGCAGGACACACAATCTGTTACGGCCGGAGAAAGCTCTAAGACAGAGGGAGAACCGGGTCCCTGAATGCCCCAGACTGAAGCTGCAGGGGAGCTCCAGTAGAGGCAGGCGATGTGAGTGGGCACTGACAAAGTTTGACACACTTCCGTAACAAACAGCTCTGGTGTGCAGTTGTTTAACACAATACAATTTTCGTTTTTGCTCATATGCTCCTGTGTAGGTCAGGCAGCTTTCCTAGGCAGCTTCCTCAAAACTTGTCTCTGCTCATTGTGCAGTTCCCCCAGCTCCCAGCCATGCTGACACGGAAGGGAGAGGCTGTGGAAGATGGCACTGGATGTCCGATGGCCCAGCCTGGTGGTGAAGGATGTCACTTCTGCCTATATTCCGTTTCCCGCACTCAATCATGTGGTCCACGCCATGCTGCACAGGCAGTTTGAGGATGTGGTCTTCCCACCTGGCCAAGATAAGGGATGGGTGAGCATCTTGCAATACTCTGATGTGCTTCTCATTTCCTTGTCTGTACTCATGAGAATTCTCTAAAGATCTGGTATTTATTGGATACTCAACCTTTTTTTTCCAAAAATGAACTTGAGTTCTTTATATAGGCTGTTTCAGATGCAAACGATTCTATGAAATAGTTAATACTGAGGGGCACAGTTGAGGAACTACGGTCCAGTGTGGCGAGTGCCGGAGAGTGGGAGTCAGAACATCCAAGAGCTAATTCGGGGCCTACTTTGACTACGTATGTGATTTTGGACACATGAGCCTCTTGATCTGAAAAATAATAAAGTATCTTATAGTTATCATATTCTATAATTATTTAGGTTAAGTAGTGGGTTATATATTTTTTAAAGAATATACATTTTGTATGTACATATGCACACATGTAAAAACCATGCACATCTGTGATAGTTAATTTTGTGTGTCAACTTGACTGGGCCAAGAGGTGCCTGGATCAAACACTATTTCCAGATGTCTCTGTGAGGGTGTTTCTGGATAAGATTAGCATTGAATCAGTGGGCTCAGTAAAGAAGATCACACTCCCCAATGCAGGTCAGCCTCATCCAATCCATGAGGACCTGAATAGTAAACAAGAAGGCAGAAGAAGGAAAGTCGCCCCTTTTGCTTCCTGCCTACCTGCTGGACGGGGACCTCGGGCTTCTCCTGCCCTTGGACTGGGACTTCCACCGTCGGCGCCCCTGGTTCTCAGGCCTTTGCACTCAGACCGGAATTAGACCACTAGCTTTCCTGGGCCTCCAGCTTGCAGATGGCAGATGGTGAGACTTCTCAGCCTCCATAGTTGTGTGAGCCAAACCCTTATAATAAATCTCTTCATATACATATACACGTATATGTCTCCTATTGGTTCTGTCTCCCTGGAGAACCCTGATGAGTACAATCCACAGCAGGGCCAGGAGGGGTTAGAACCAGGACCAGAACATCCACTCTTGGATGCTTTCTGTTTGTTGAACTACCTTCCTGTCCATCCCATCTTTTTCTCACCTTGCTCTCCCCTCAGATAAGAAGGGCATTCATTCTGTGGCTCGCCGGCCAGCCGGGCAGGTGTGTGCCGTCAGAGGTGAGCCAACACTGGCAGCAGCTGTGGATTCAATCCTCGTTCTCCGTAGGCTGTGGTAGAAGAAACAACACAGGTCCTGTTGTGAAACCCAAGGAAAGCGCAGACCTGTAGTCAATCTGGTCTCACCCGCAGGGCCGGCCGCATGTCTCGGTGCTAATGTTTCCAGGGCGAGAGGGGCTTCGGCTATTTATTATACACCAGAGGCCAGTAAACCACATACCGATTACAAGGCTACATTTTCTAGCTAACAAAACAGTCCGTGGTGCCAGATGACAGGGAAGCCTTTTTTTCAGTAAGTTTTGCACAGTCAAAGCAGTCGGGCGAAGGACCATAATTTTAGGAAACTCAGCTAACAGAATTTGACGTTCTAACAGGAACACTTAGCCGTCCATTTAGAGCCCAGTTAATTCGGAAAAAAATACTGGGTGATGATTTTCCTATCAGGTATGTGAAACAACGATCATATTAAAGAGTTTCAGTAACTTTTTTATTCTTCATTAATTTTGTTCATGCATTCCTCTATTTACTCATCCTTCAGAGATTTATTGAGTGGCGCTCGTAGACCAGAACCTGTGTTAGGTGCCAGGTGGCGGGTCATCTCTTTTCGCTGCTTCCGTGTGGACAGAGGAGGCCCATTGGGCGCAGCCAGCTTCACAAGAACAGCTTGCATGGGTTGACCTGGATTATTTTCTGAGAAGCAGCCGATAGAACAATGACCCATCTGACTCTTATCCCTAGATAGACTGTTTTCTGAATTAAAGCAATAACAGTGGAAACTAAATTTGTCTTTTCTCTTTAGCATCACAAGTGACTGAAATACATTTAGCCATCCCTTTAGCCTTTACGACTCAACGAGTGTAATAGGATATGGGATCTAGTGAGGAATAAAGAGCCAACATACATTGAGTTTGTGCTGAGTGCTGTCCTAAGCATGTTACATACATTAACCCATTTAAACGCCCCCAAAATACTAGTATTACTCTTATTTTACGAAAATGGAAACAGACGAGAGTAGACAATTTTCCACCTTTTGCAGGAACTACTTAATCTTCTTGTATGGACGGCACAATTACCATTCCAGGTCATTCTGTTAGAAAAGAGCACTACATAAAAGAGAGAGATTTTTCTTTTCCCCAAAGGACTGCAGAGTTTAAAGTCTTCAAATTTGATCAAAAGGACAGAGAAAGGACTCTGCTGAGTAGATGTAGGCATAGCCAAATGCAGTCATTGTCCGCCCTACATTGGCATCTGGGATCCAAAGATGAGTGTGCCCGAGGGAGCTCTTAGGCCAGGAGAAAAGAGAAATGTGTAAACAAATACTTACCGGGAGAAGTAATAAAAGCTACAAATAAAATATGTGGATAGCAGGAAGGGGGCAGATTGGAGGGCTATTAATAATAATAACTAGCACTTACTGATCACTATTCTGGGCTGGGAGCTGGTCCAAGAGCTGAACATATACTGGCTCTTTTAACCCTTACAACACCCCTATGATGCAGCAACTATTATCATGCCAACTTAAGCAACAAGGAGAGCGAGGTACAAAGAAGTTAAATAATGTGTCCAAGGCTTTTGGGAGAGACAATCCACTGTGGACCCTGAGCGTTCCTGCACCATCTTCCTGGGTGTGTCAAGCACTCATGGCCCTGACCGCTCTTGACCTGAGCTATTTCCCATAGCTGTGTTTGCAGCAAGCAGCCCAGAGTGATGAGATAGCATCTTCCCCTGGACAAAAAGAAGGCTTTTTATTCCACTTATTATAAAAGTGATGATTCCTCCAAGTTCCATGTTCGTGTCCTATAATGCAACCACTGTGTGTGCAGACATCCGTAATGGGCCCTGTGAATTACCACCATGGGACTTGCGGTCATAGGGAGCCAACGCAAACTAACATGAAGTTCAATCTACTGCTTTAGTCGTGAGCAACAAAGTCCTTTGTCTCTGACCCAGGAGTCTCGTGTCTCCTGCCAGCATCTATCAAGCACTAACAGGCAAGCTCGGTAGCTTGCAAGTAGGATAACATCTCAAATCCTGTGTAGTCCTTGACAAGGTCACACGGCCAGTAAAGGGTAGAACTTGAATTTGAACCTAGATAGTTTGGCTCTGAAGACCACAGCGTTAAACGTTTGTTACTAATACTGCATCAAAGGTAGGAACTGACTTTTCCTAGTAGAGTAAAGGCAGACTTTGAAAGAGAATATGGTGTTGGGAATGGATTTTGAAGGATAAACGGGAATGGAACAGAAGATAAAGAAGAAAGAATATTCCTGGTAGAGGGAGCAACGCGTGCAAAGGCTGGAAGCCAGGAAGAACACAGTATTTTCCAGATACCGCAAGAATGGTGTCGGACTGCAGTGCCCAGCGAGATTTTGCTGAGGACGGGGGCAAGAGATGAAGTTGGAAAGAAAGGCAGAGGCCAGAACATGAATAGGCATGTGCGCGCATTTACCTTTTATTATGGACCGAATGTTTGTGTCCCTCGGCTCAGATTCCTATGTTGAAATCCTAACCCCCAAGGTGATGGTATTAGGAGATTGGGCCTTCAGGAGGTGATGAGGTCATGAGAATGGAGGTCCCATGAATAGATTAGTGCCCTTCGAAAAGGGACCCCAGAGAGCTCCCTTGCCCCTTCCATCACGTGAGGACATAGCAAGAAGACGACATCTATGTACCAGGAAGTGGGTTCACACCAGACACCAAATCTGCCTGCACCTTGTTCTCGGACTTGCAGCCTCCAGAACCGTGAGAAATAAATGTCTGTTGTTCTAAGCTAATCTATGTATTCTGTTACAGCAGCCCAAAGAGACTAAGACGCTTGTAGAAATCAATTTAAGGATTTTAGGCGGGGAAAGGACAGGATCAGATTTGTGTTCTTGAAAAATCCCTCTAGAATCCTGTGCAAGATGAATTGGAGGCGTCAGAGAGATCCAGTAAGAAGCAGGTGGAATAATCTAAGTGAGATGTCATCAGGGCCTGAAGTCGTCACATGTACAATTTAAGTGCCAATATTTCAACTTAATGCCTAATGATAGCAGTAACTGACTTGGAATTACTCCAGCCAGAATAGTTGTATTTTTAGTTCCAGAGCTTTGATCTTTTCAGTTTATAAAAGAAGCAGGTCAACTGAAGAAGGCAATCTCGTTTCTGCCAATTCCAGACAGAAGAGATGAATGAGGAGGCGCTGGGTCTGCGCTGCCCTAAGACCGAGGCAAGCACACAAGATATTTCAGACTCTATCTGCTTTCTTCATCAGGGCAGAGAAGAACGGGGAGAAGCTAACGGGAGTTCCCGCCCAAAGCAAAGGTTCTCACACCTTTCTGAGCAGAGCCCACTTAGGCAGAATAACATAGCCCATAAGCACACATGACTCACTTTTTCTTTTTTCTCTTTTTATAGGAAAAACTCTGGTAACAACAAGGGTCCCTGGAGAAGCCAGTCGGGGTATCAGTGATGGAGGTAAAGATTATGGATTTATCTGCTTTGGCAGCAGAATGTGGGTAATTTATTCTGGGTCCCCAAAGTTCACGTCTTTAAATTAAGTTATGGGAAAATTAAAGTCCGAAATATTGATGAAGATAACGCATCGCTACACATTGTAAACTTAGTAAAATAGTCCATGGCAAACTAAGAATAATGAAATGGAAGAAACTGTAATTTGTGGTTAAAAAGTGGCAATACCAGCAATTGAAAAATATAATGGGCCGAATTCCCTAAGTCACCTAAAACCCATTCATCTTTCCTCCTTCCTAACAGGGCCCAGAAATTGTTGAGGAATATACTCTCTGCACAGCCAAGCCCGTTAGGAGAGACCGGCCCATCCCCAGCTCCAGGTGGTAGATTCCAGTTTGTCTAAATTAGTCCAGTTCTCCTTGCTGGTGATGGGGTTAGGCACAGACAGGTGACAAAAGCTTTTCTGGATATTGCTATGCCAGAATATAGTGCCTGCAAGTGCTTTATCTACCTAGCAAACTTGAGAGGCGCTAGCCCAAGGACAAAACTGATACAGAGACAGGGAAGAGCCAAAAGAGACCCAAAGAAGCAGAGCTGTCACAATTTGAGACTCCTTGTTATGTGGAACAATAGATGCCCTTATTGATTATGCCTTTCAAGTCAGGTTTCCATCATTTGTTGCCGAAATCTTCCAGATACGATGACATATCTAGAGTGATCAGGCACGGACAACATCACCCTCTGGGAAGCTTTGTGACCTCAACAAGCACGAAAAGATCAGCCAGGCTTTTTAGAAGAATTCTGAGCTTGAATCTTCGGTCAACTCTAGAAGCTGCTAATGGTAGTTTGCTAACACCAAATTCTGTGAATCCTGATAACTCCCTTATTAAGCTACTGCTAAGGCGCCCTTCCAAGTGCGTGTAAAATGAAGGTTTCAGAGGCAAAGGAAGGACATCCATTTTGGGACCAGGTCTCGGCAGAGAGTGGAATCTAAACAACAATTTGGAAACACCACTGCCCTAAAAATAACTGGGGATATCCCACTATGGTGGAGGGGCTGGCGGGTAACGTTTCCCACAATAAGAATTCCCGGTGATAGCTAACCTGCTATTTGTTGAATATGAGCTACAGCTAAAACACACTGCTAAATGCTAACTACCAGGGGACAGTTTATTATCGTGATGGCGATTTATAAGAGACTCTCATAAACTCACTCGCGCTCAGAACGCACAGACCAGTGAAAAGTTCTTCCCCGCTCCTCTCCTGATAGCTACGTGTAGACTTTCCCCCAGACGCTTGTCAACATTCTTCATTAAAAATTTGGATTCTCTCATCAAAGCCAGCAGTCTGTTCTCTTTGATTGCCCGTAAACCAGTGGTACTGTTTCATTCTTTCTTTGTATTCTCTCTGAAGAGAGTTGGTGAAAATTTACATAATTTTAATTGAAAGATAGTTAGTCATCATGTGTGGGAAGGAAACGGCTGCCTAGAGTGGGTCTGGGACCCCGGGAAGCTGTCCTGTGCTCTTTTCCTTTGCTGTGCTGGCTTCTTCTCTGTGCTTTAACATAAAACGTTTGTGAAACGAACCAAAAACGAAGTTGAGAATTCATCTTGTCTCAAGGAATGATGTTAATTTGGCTCTTTTAGGTTACAAGGAATACAGACATCCTCTTACTTCAGATGATGACATTAAGAGAAAGAAAGAAAACAGAGGAATTGGGAAATACATCAGTGACTGGACAGCCACTTACCAGTCAAGACACAGCACCAGCACTAACGACCCAATGAGAACTCTGGGGACCAGGCATCTTCTTGTCTCGGAAGTGGACATCTGTCACTCCCTCCTTGTGATCCCCACACTGGTGACTTTGTTTCTTTCACACATGATTTGTCCACCTGCTGCCTCTGAAAGTTAGTGTCACTATATATAGAATTCTAGGTTGAATGCTGGTGTTTTTTCGTTCAGCACTTAAAATGATCATTTCATTGTCTTCTGTCTTGTATTATTTCTGATGAGAAGTCAGTCATCATTCTTGACATTCCATTTTTTAAAAATCTCTTTTCAATCTCTGACTCAGTTGGATAATATCTATAACTGCTGTTCAAGTTCATTAATGTTTTCTTTCTTTCTTTGTTTTTTTTTGGTGAGGAAGATTGGCCCTGAGCTAAGTTCTGTTGCCAATCTTCTTTTTTTCCCCTGCCCACAGCCCCAGTACCTAGTTGTCTGTCCTAGCTGTAGGTCCTTCCAGTTCTTCTATGTGGGACACTGCCTCAGCATGGCTTGATGAGCGATGGTAGGCAAACCCCAGGCTGCTGAAGTGGAGTGTGTGAACCTAACCACTACACCACTGGGCAGGCCCCACTAATGTTGGCTTTTGAGGATTCAAACTGCTGTTAATATCATCTAGTGAACTTTTTATTTCAGGCATTGCATTTTATCATGCTAGAATTTCCATTTTCTCCTTTTTTAGTGTTCACTTTTCTTGCCTGAGATACCCCTATCTCTTACATTCACCTTTCTCTGTAAATTCTTAAAAATGTTTATAATAATTGTTTTAAAATTCTTCTTCATTCCAATAACTGGGGTTAACGGCCGGTCTGCCTCTATTGACCATGCTTTCTCTTGACTGTTGGTCAGTGTCTCCTGTTTGTTTGCATGCCTCATAAATTTTTACTGTATCTCATAAACGTGTATACAAAGACAGTGAAGACTGAAGTATAATAATCTTCACATTTTATTTCTCAGAGAATGCAGGCCCTTTCTCTCTGTCTGGCAGGCTGAAGGGCCAATTATTCACATTCCTTCTGGAGTCAGATTGACCCGGATCTGGGCTGAAGTTTTAATTAGATTGAGATTATTTATGCTTAGACGGACCCCCCAACTCGCACACTACTGCTGTCTTTTTGACATTACCAATATTTGAGCTGATGGTCTTCCATTTTAAATATTTTTCATTTACTTTGGATTCAAGTCAGCAGAACCCTGGAATCCAAGCTCTGTGGGAATTCGGGGTTCTTGGTGACTTTGCTCTGCATTTTAGTCCTTTCTTGTCTGATTCTTTTCGGTCAAAGTTTGAGGGGAGAAGTTGTTGGGACCATTTGTTTTTGTAATTGGGACACTTCCACATTTCGGATTCACCTCTCTAGCCTCCACCACCATCAGAGGCTCAGCTGATTTCTTCTCCTTCCTGCAAAGTCCCTGCCATACCTAAACCACAAACTCTTCCCTGGGGGTCGGCTGTCCTGACTCTCCGTTTGCCAGCGGAGGGCTCGTTTCTCAGAAACTCAGTTCAGTAAGCCTCCCTTTGTCCCAGATCTTTCTTAGCCCCTTCGAAAAGTGTGATTTTTATATGTCTGGGTTTTTGTTGGTGTTACCACGTGAACAAAGATGTTTCAAGTCCTACCTTCTAACCTGAAGTGGATGTCAGAATCAAAGATTTGAATTTTTAAAAATATAACCATAGGATCACTAGAAAAAAATATGGGATAATTTATTTTACAATTTGGAATGGAGAAAGTCCTTTCAAAGCAGGACGCAAACCTCAGAGCCTCAGAAATCATAGGGTGATTTAAGCTCCCTCTTTCTGTCTCTCTCTCTCATATGCGTGATGCGTGAGATATATAGATGTATATATTCATAGATATAGATATGGATCTATATATCTCTTCAACTTCAGTATAGTAAAATATACCAAAGACAGATGACAAACTGAGAAAGAAATATTTGCAACACATAAGACAAAGATTGCTTCAAAAAAACATGTTGAGATTTTTTAATAAATAATTTTAGAAGGGAAATGGAAAAGGCAGATAGTTCACATAAAAATCATCATAAATAGATTGTCAACATGGAAAGATGCTCCCACTCACTGAAAATTAAGAACTACGACGGGGGCCGGCTCTGTGGTCCAGTGGTTAAGTTCGTGTGCTCCGCTGCGGCGGCCCAGGGTTCAGACCCTGGGCGCGGACATGGCACCGCTCATCAGGCCATGTTGAGGTTGCGTCCCACATCCCACAACTAGAAGGACCTGCAACTAAGATATACAACTGTGTACCCGGGGGGTTTGGGAAATAAAGCAGAAAAAAAAAAAAAAAAAGATTGGCAACAGTTGTTAGCCCAGGTGCCAATCTTTAAAAAAAAAAAAAACTACGACGTGGACTGGACACTGTTTTCGCCTGTCACCTTGACACAGCTAGGTGCCAGGGTCTGGGAAGCCAGCAGTCGCACACACTGTGGAGGGGGGTGGAAATTAGCACAGCGTCCTTAGATGTGTTTGTTTCACGTTCTCTTAAGAGTGTTTTTTGTCAATCTCTAACAAAATTAGAAAATTAATATGACCTTTGACCCAGCAATTTCAGTTCCTAGGAATTTATTCTACAGATATGCCTAAAATGCACATAAGGATGTGTGCAAAAGCGTAATGATTGCCGCATTGTTGACAAGAGCAAAAACTGAAAACAACTAATATCCGTAATGCGGGGCTGGTTAAAAATTTATGGCATATCATCTCAACGGAATGCTCCAAAGCTAGAAGGAAATTCAGAGCCGTGTGTGCCGAGATAGAAAGATTACCAAGGTATATGGCCAAGTGCAAAAACCAAGACATAGAATAATATGATTTATATGCCCTCATTTATATAAAAAGAGGAGATCAATGGATGTGTGTACAGGACAATGTCTGGAAGGTACACAGGGAATTGTTGAGGAGCGGGATTAGGAGTCTGGGTTGGAAGGGGGTTTGTTTTTCATTTTAAACTGCCCTATTATTTGAATTTTTTTAAAATCAAGGACCGTGTTATTTTTATAAAATAAAGGAAGTCATCACTATGCTATGAAATAGGGCCTTTAGCAATGTTTATTACTTACTGACTTATATGGGTGTTGTATCACAGACGGTGTCATATTCCCTTTTGAATATTCTCAGAGTCCATTCTAGAGAGAGCCTTTCACACAGGAGAAACAAGGTGTGAACAAAGGAGCAAATGAAACTATGAATTTATTGACAGCCCGTGCGAGATATGCAAGTTGGCAGAATCTACTGATAATCTCAAACCACCTTCTTCAGTGGTCCAGATAATGACCTATTTTGCTGACCCGAAGTCAGAGCTACTACTCATAAAGGCTTTGAAAAAACATCAATGAACATTCGCTTTTGGGTGGGGCTAAGCCATCATTCTAGAAGAAAAAACGATCTCTTGTCTTGTGTGAACCGCAACGGTATTTTGGAAATCACGGAACACTGGGCTGGGAAGCAAGTCTGAGTTCCGTAATAAATACTAACTAGCATACAACCTGAAGTGAGTTACTGTTCCTGTTCCGGCTTCATCTGTGACACGGTGACTGATGGCTAAGGTTGTTTATCTGTCTAAAATTATGTCAAAAAATTTTTTTTAAAAAAAGGACAACCCAAAACAAAAAATGTAGGCAGGACATTCCACATTTATACTTTCCTAAAATTTCTTTTTTTTTTTTTTTTTAACAATCCGGATGCTAATTCACTTCCCCAGGGAGGCCCAACCCAGTTGGCAGACTTTGCTTCCATAAATCTGAGGCTGGCTTTTGAGTATCTGTGGAAATCTTGGCTCTCCAAACTTTGGTTACTTTGATTTCTGGGTGTATAGAAGCTGACGCATGAAACACAAGTTTCTGGTTTCCTATAGTATCTGTGGATAGATAGATGTAGATACCTATTGTGTGCTAAATTCTCTCTCATTCATCTAGGAGAAGGAATATTTACCTGACGTCACTCCGGCCATCATTTAGAACTCCCCAACTTTAGCAAGAAGCTAGAACAAAGCCCAGGTCTTTTTCTTAAACCTAAAACGAGGTTCTCCAGTGAACCTCTGGGGAAAAGCCATTCCACATCCGGGTTTCTGACGTTCCAGCAAGTAACTGGTGAACGCTGCCAATTTGCTGCGAAACCACAGCGATGGCCTGCCGCCCTGGTTTCTGCACGGGGACGTAGCTAAGATGAACAGTGGTCCATTCTGGGGGTTTGTTTAGCTCTGCAACTAGAAGCGAAAGACTATTTATCAGTAGGTGAAACAGGACAGTGCTGGAAGAGGGCCAACCAGAGTTCAATTAGGCAGAGACAAATGGGAGAAGGGGAGGGGTACCCCGGCTCAACGTTCAAGCGCGGGCAGAGTCTCCTTAGAAACGGCTGGTGCTGGTGCGAGGCAACCGCAGTTAAGGCGCACTGAGCCTGCGCCCCCAGCCCCATCCCTGAAAGAAGCCGCCAAGGGCAAAACCTGTGCAGACCCAGGCAGACTTCTCTGCCAGAGAACACGAACCGGTAGCAACATTGCAGAGTTAAATATCTTTTCGGATAGAAATAGGGCAGCTGGCTTATTAGGGAGCAGTTCTGTTTTCTTGGGGTCTTTATTTGCAATAAACACAGTTGAGGAAAGCCACTCCTTTCATCCTAAATGTTCTTATTATGTCATTTTTCCTCTTCACTAGATCAATGGTTTCCAAAAATGGGTGTTGGAGACAATCTAAGGGTATGTGGGAAGAAAATTGAGAACTTCTATTTAAGTTTATTTTTCTCTAATCCTTTAAATTCTTCTCCCCCCTTTTTGGTGTTTTATCCTGTATCTAATATATTAGTAGATAGTAATACCTTGTTAGTATTATGTTAGCAGTAGTAATATATCAGTGCATGGTCATCTTCTATAAATTAGTATTTATGCATTTAATAAAGAGTTTAGGCTCAATTATTACTTTTTTTATAGGTATGATGCCATAAAAATTTTTGGAGACCACTACTTTAGAATCTAGAGTCTAAATCATGGCTTCTGCCACTTGCTCCTGCCACACAAAAAGTGACATTAAGGGGCTGGCTCAGTGGCAAGGCAGTTAAGTTCATGTGCTCTGCTTTGGCAGCCTGGGGTTCACCAGTTCAGATCCCGGGCAGGGACATACATACTGCCTATCAAGCCATGCAGTGGCAGGCGTCCCACATATAAAATAGAGGAAGATGGGCACAGATGTTAGTTCAAGACTAATCTTCCTCAGCAAAAAAAAAAAATGGGTGGGGACTGGCAACGATGTTAACTCAGAGATAATCTTCCTCAAATGAAAAAAAAGTGACATTGAATCACAAGGAAACACTGGATATTGTCATAACACAAGTATCTCCGCCACCCTCCAATGCTATGAAATGTTTTTAATGAGGAATGGAACGAGGAAACAGCAAAAATAAGAGTTCAGGGCAATAAAAGAAGGGAGAATCAATGCCAGTTATGAGTATAAACATTTAAAGCAAAGATGGGAATGAAAACAATTTTACATTCTAAGTTACAGAACCACATAGTCAACCTATAAAATGTTGAAAAAGTTATCCTTTTTCTGGGATGGAGCGGTCCCTGAATTGTTGACTCCAATTCTCTGCCTCTTCCTCTTGACCTTGGGGAGTGGTACCAGCTGAAAGCTCTCAAGCCCGCAAGACTGAGTCTCCTTGCAAATGGTTTGACCAGCCCGCTGGGTGCTCCCGGGCCTTCCATTCATCTTACTTAGAAGTCATTTGGCTTGTTTGTTGAACAGGCATTTTAATACTGAGTTCTCCCTCGGGCTCTGCAGGGAAAATCAGTGATGAACTGTGAGCCATGGGACACGCATGGCGTGTGCATGGCCTCACAGCTGAGTCGCTGTCTGCACCGCATGATTTAAGCTTTACTGTAAGAGCACGGTTGGCCCCAAATATTTCTTCTGCCTGAGTGTCACGGCCCTGAACTCCTCTCCAGCCTGGTAGTCACCGTTTTGACTTGTGGAATTTTCCACAACCAGTTTCGAATCTCAGGGTGGGCTGCCGATCACTAGATTCCCCTCAGCTGTCACTTCTCGCTCCCCACACACAACCTCTCCTCATCAGGCTCAGGGTTGCAAACTAACTGAGCAGTTCAAGGAAAGCTTCTTTGGGAAGAACATCCGATAGGGAAGCAGAACACACGCGTACCAAATCAAACCTATGTTTCTTTTAGAGAATCTGAAGAGATGGAGCTCCCGTGACTCCCTGGGCGTGGAGACTGGTGAGTGCAGCTGGATGGGCAACACAATCACAGACTCCACCGGAAGCGTGGTACTGACTCAGGCAGCTAGAGGGTGAGGCGGTCCCCAGAGGAGTGGCTCTGCCCCACGAGGTTGGAAAGAGGGGTCCCCAGGCCCTCCTCCTGACTGTTAGCTGGCCAGCCGGGGGCCAGATCAAATGTTCGGGTTTTATGCTGCTGCTTCTTAAACTCCCACTGTAATCCTTCTCGATAAATCTCCTTGCAGGCTTACTGTGGGTAGAGTGGACTATTTGGTTGTGCCCGGATGCGGTTATGTTTCATTTCCAGTTTATGGCATATTAATATATTACACGTGACAGGGATTCCTGGAGTGAGGGCCTGAAAACCATCCTCAGTCTGTAGGAGATGTTTCAGTGGCTTTTAGATCCTGTGGGTTCCAACTCAAGTGCTCAGATGCCCGAATCAGTGAGGGCTTTTTTGTTTTGTTTTGATTTTTGCTTTGAAGGGGGAATCCGTTTTTTTTTAACTATTAATTTTAGCTCACTATTGTCTGCTTCTTCAGTCCCCCAATTAATGCAAACCTTGAACAGACTCCTGAACAACAGTCCTGTCTGTCTTCTAGCAGTTGCTGAGTCTTCCAAGAAGCACGAGGGAGCCAAGGAGCTTGTGTCCATGGTCTTAGTAAGGTGGGCGCCACATGGGAATAGCAAGAGAAGCATCTTTCTTTCGTGCCATCCCCTCCACTCTTCTGTGACAAAGACCAACATGGCAGTGCAGCTATTGCCTGAAAGCTGTCAAAATCCCACTGGCAAACCCCTGATGGATCACTTCACAGCAAGGGACCTGGGGGGAGAGACCCTACAGTTTCCTTTTCCCAGGCTTTGTTCTAATGTCATCTTTGTCCCATCTTACTAGTTCTTCCCTTTCTTCCTAATCACAATTTCTTTTATCATGGCTGAGCGTACTTTTCCACTGCAAAAGCAAGCCAGGGAACTTGCTTCAGATGACAGAGCAAAGGTCTGCACAATGGAAAAAAAAAGCAAACCAAGGGCTGTATGTATGCATGTGAGCAAAGCTGCCTCCACTCCCAATTCATTGCACAATAGCTGCACAACTCGTACACCTGGGGGGTGATCCTTTACTGCCATCATGATTGTTCCTAGTTAGGTCACTGCCACCCACTCTCCTAATGTGGGCAGCACGCCACTCTGAGAGGCAGTGCAAAGAACGCGGGCCCCCACAGTCCATCCGACTCACCTTTGAAGTCCGGGCTCTGTTACTCATTAGCAGACAAGTCATTAGGCTTCTCTGAGGCTTAATTTTCTGATCCCTAAAGTGAAGATAAAGGTCCCCACCTTCCTGGGTTGCCTTAAGGATTATGTTCAGGGTGCCAGGCACATAAGTTCTCAAAAAATGAGCTATTCCAGTGTTCAGAGTCTTACACTGTGATGGGGAAGAAAATGGTGAATCAGATTTGTTTCTTTTTGGGGGAGCCTAAACAAGAAGGAAGAGCTGGTAAATTTTTGGATTAATGGTTTCCCGGTCTAGATAAGACTATATAGCTTGAATATTTGGACAACAGATCTCCACGTTAGCAGCATCCTTGATACCTAACAAGTGCCACGTGTTTTATGAACGTCATTCTCCCTAACGCTCCTGTGTTCGCCCAGTGCGGAGACAAAGGTCTCTTCTTGCCAAATTAACAAATATAGTCCTGTGTCCCTCAGCTGCTGCTATCGTCCTTGCCAATGTTTCAAGCCACAAAAAGAAAACAACCCACACACACCTTGCCAAGGCTTATAAAAACTGTACAGTAGTTGCAGAAAGTTTCCAAGCAAGAAATTTCTCCATAACTTAAATTATTTGTGGGCTTTTTTTTTTTTCAAATAGAAAATATGTTCCTCGCTGGAACCAATTCCCATGTTAAGCGTCTGCCTTCATCACTCATTTTTATTACCAGTCTAAACACAGACTGTTTGAATGGAGGCCATTTACAGCGTACAATAAAAAGGATTCATTACTCATTTTCTTCTTATTATCTTTCAATTGCTCTAGCCTGAGATGGTGCTTAAAGTGGACATTAGGCCCCAGTAGCTAGTACATTATAGGAATGCAATTAATGATAATACTTAACACCCTCAAACGCCCAGATGAGGGAAACGCTCTCTCTTTCTCTAATCCCTTAGCTTGGGCTGCTTCTCATCACATTTATTCCATCTTCATCTCATTAAACTTCACATTTTTCACAGGAAGTTCTCCCTCTTCTGTTCGATATGATGTCTCCCTCTTGGGCTGCAGTAGTCGCAGGCCGAATTCAATTAGCTGAAGCAGTTTTTCCTTAAAAAAATACACATCGAAACACCCACCGTGTTGCTCTCGTAATGAAGTATAATTTCTCTAGAAATGAGCTGACAACAACCACTCAAAATTTAGTCAGAGCTTGAATTCCAGTGCTGCGTGCAAGCAACAAATGTTTCTGGATGACAGTCAACGGTTATGTCATAGTCCGAATAGAGATTACAGCCCCAACTATGCCCTGGCATTTATCCCATAAATTGTTACCTTCTCTCCAAGCCCCCTCTGCCTTTCTCTGGATTGATTCCAGAGAATCAATACTACTGATTATTCGATACTTAGATAAAGCTTAGTAAAAGTAAAATTAATAGGTTGTAGACAAATAGATTCTGAAAAACCCCACCGGCTTTTATAGTTCAAGTTAATGTCACTTCGCTCATATATATATAAAAAATCTACTCTTTTCTTAATAATAATCCTATGGAAGCTTTGTCTGTGAAGCTCTAAACTATTTACAAACCTCATGGTCCCCGTGCGTTTACTCCTGATATATCTAGCCAAAACGTAGTGGGCTTAGACAAACGGAAACTTGCATTCTCCATCTACCACCTACCATCTGTGGGACCCTGAGTCAGTCACGTAAGCTCTCCACACTTCCATCTTCTTGTCAGTAAAATGAGTATAATAATACTTAGTTCTTAAGGTGGTTGAGAGGAACACAAAAGGATAATGCCCATAAAACACTTATTGCCGTGCCTACAGTACATTAAATGCTTCATAAATATTAGCTATTATGTCTGCGCTCACTACTTATTAGGTGACCATTATGTGACGGGCACTTTTATGTGCTCTCTTAATTAATTCTTACACAATTCTGCAGAGTTGCCGTTACTACCCCCATGTTACAAACGGAAAACTAGCTAAATGAGGGAAGTTACTAGTATGGTTCAGAACTGACCTTGGAACTCAGGGCTGTCCACCTTGATACCTTGGCGCTGTATGTTGGGTTTGGAAGGAATAGGAGTCCGTGCCATAAGTATCTGATCATTTTCCCCCTTTAGGGTCTCAGGCTTCTGTTGTGGCCATTAGAGGCATTTCTGAGCCCCTTCTCAGAGATGAAGTAGAGTGGTCCCATGGGTATCCCGTTGCCTGGAGCAACAGAAGATGCTCATCCCAATGAGAACTGTTCATTGCTGATTAAATTCAAGAAACTTGCTGCTGCCTTCTGCGAGAAATACTCTCCATTCTTGGGTAATTTGCAGTACTAGAGGAAGGAAGGAGATGGATCAAGGGCAGAAAGCCTGTAGGATGACGTTGATATAAATGATTGCATCTAAGTTAAAAATGGGCAAAAAATACAGCTGAGGTCAACTTCAATGGTTCAATTGACTTCATTCTGTTTTTTCAAGATATAAGCTGAGCTTTAGAAAAGGTGGTGGGGATTTACAATCACTTCAACATCCACCTCCTTAAAAAGTAGGGTTCCTGAGTTGAAAAAAGTTAACTAAACTTTGATTTCTATGCTTGAATAAATCGTTACAGATGAAATCACTTTAAAAAAAACTCAAAATGTGTATAAATGAACATCAACATATTTGAATAGAGTGGACATCTGGCAACATTTGGCTTCAGAGCATCCCTCTTTAGAAATATCACTGACTTTAGGACTCGTCATTTGAAAACACTCCAGTTGGGTCAGATGAATTTTAGCAGCTTTTTAGCAGTTGATCTTTTCTATTTCATAGGAAGGGGAAATGAAAGGAAAAGGGAAGAAAAAAATGGAAGGAAGAATTGAGAATCTCCTATAAAGCTCCAGGCCAGATTCCTTCACATTATCTCATTTAATTCTCTCAACTGCCTAGTCTACTGACAGCCCTTTAAGCTACTGCACTGGTCCTTGTTTCTCTACTTAGGCTCATCTTTTGGAACATGCCTTGCCCACACGGATTTGACATGTGCTATTGTCTTACCAACTACACAATTGGCTCTTCTCAGATTTTCCACCCCATCCTTCCCTCATCCTGAATCTTACTTGTGGTTTTACCTGCGTCCCTCCTCATCTCCCACACTCCATTTGTGTCTACTTCTCCTAACCAGGAGTTGCCCTGCAGGTCCCACGGCTACCTGCTCTTTCTCAGCCCTGAAAAATAAATACTCTCCCTATTAGGTAGATGAGGAAACTGAAACCCAGAAGAGTTTAAAAAAAAATGATGTTGAAGGCAACATAGTTAGTTTTGGAGCCAGAATCTGAACCTTGAATTCCTGTGCTTGACAAATTAATTACTTAGTTGATGTATAAATATAAGTCTTTCTTATCCCCAGATTCATGATTTTGAAACTTCACCCCACAGAGCATGATGACGAGATATCCCGGTTGAAACTTCTGTGATAATTCTAGCCAAGCTCTCATCTCACCCACTCTTCCTATTGCTTGGGGCCATGGTGGGTGCAGAGAGGTAGCTTGTATGGATGTGACCACACTCACGGTGGGAGCTACCATAAGTTACAATTTAAGAGAGAAAATCCTTCTATTGGCAAATGTATAATAGACCAAAATAGGCTAACAATAAGGAATAAGGAGGAAAAAAGGTCTTTGATTTATCCTTAAATTAAAAAGCTACACATTCAACAGCTGAAAAAGAGAAACAATAAGTATCAATCTCTATATCCATTATTATTATTTCCCCAACCTTTAAATCCATATTTCCATTTTCAAGTTAATCAGCGTCAGCCCTTAAATTGAGACAATTCTTTTAACACTTTTTCTCAGCCAGCTATTGCCCCGAAAATGGGCAGCATTGGGGTGGTCTTAGTGCTGTTGATAAATTTGAGAGAATAACCTGAACTGACTGTTGAGGGAAGAAAAGGATGGAGGTAAGAGGACTGCTCAGGCCCCTGTTGGGCATGGTGACATCCCGCCTTCCGTCCCACCTTCTTCCCAGCGCCATCCTTGCCACCCAGCTACCGCAGAAGAGAGTACCACGTGGGCACGGAAGCCGGTCTGCATTCACAGCTAGCACTTTCCTGCTCAGAAATACCCTGGGCCCTGCCATCAGGGAGACTGCCTTTCTCTAGCTGTGTGGCCTTGAGTGAATTACTAAACTTCACTCAGCCTCGCTTTCTTCCACTGTAAAGATGGACATGGTTTGAGGGAGAATTCCAGAAAAGAATGCTTGTAAAAACTCCTAGCTTTCACAAATAGAAAAAGAGGCTATGGAAGATTTTTTTTTTAACATGCTTGCTTCCTTCTTTCCTTCTTTCCAAATCCAACATAGCAAGAGGAACAAACGTTTTCTAATTCCAAAATGAAAACGCATGCTCAAAAAAATCATAGAGCCATCACAGATCATGCAGATCTAAGCATAATACCATGTCGTGATTCACCAGCCTAGTGTTTAATAAATTATTTTATGCCTGACTCAGCAGGGGGACCTCGGAGCGTAGATCAATTTCTCTTTCTGACACTCCTACGAAAGGCGCCTGTGGAAAATGGGTTAATAGATTTCCCCCGGTGTAATCAGAATGTGGAAAGAAAACAGAACTGTTTTGAAGCCAAATGAAGACTAAAACCAGCTAGATTCTTACCTGCTAAATTTAGGATTTTAAACTTTATTAACCAAACCGTTTTCTTAATTGCATACATCATCAGAGAACTGTTAAGAGTTATTTATAAAACATGGAGATCTCTTTTTTAATATAGCAGGGGTACACTTATCACACTCGGGGCCAAGTGTGCATTTTCATGCGATGTGTGGGTTACCTCCACAAGGAAAGTGTTTGTTCGCTTCTTTTCAAACACGAAACCTGCCATCACTCTCTTCTTTTGCGTCCCTCATGGAGCACGGCAGCCCTTAGTTCTCTCTTTGTTTATGCTAATGTAATAAACCGTCCCTAGGGAACTCTGGCTAAACATAATATTAAATAGTCAGCGATGTAATCAATTATTTTACCAGCAGGAATGGCTTGTTTACTTAATCTCTCTTTGGAAAACAGTCATTTCTCTAAAGACGTTTCATACTTTACTTATTTTGACAGCCTCAGGAAGCTCCATTGTTAACCAGAAGCAAGTTAAATCAAACAGACGTACCGAAAGGCAACAGGCAGGATTCGTCAGCTGGATTGACTTTTACAGCATAAAGCTGTAAAAACATTTTATAGGGGGAAAAACCATATTCCAGCACTATAAGTGCATATATTGTGTGGCAGAACCCAACCCAGATGAATCCAGGAGCGAATCATGTGCTGAATACCCAATTTCATTTTAATACGTTATTTTTATAGGACAGGAGTACTTGGAAATTAAACACTAACGATGGGAAAGAATATTGAGAATTAATGAGTATATGGAAAAGATAAAGAGTCAATGATTCTGAATCGCTAAATGTAGTGGTTGATTTATTTTGACAGGTGCAGCTTAGTTTTAATGATTTCAAATAACACTTCATCGTAGGATCCTAAAAGTCCTGCTGTGTGTGTATATGTGTATAGTAATAAAATCTTGGTAATATGAGTTTCACTCGAAGTCTTAGTGGCTAAATCTTCATTAAGAGTAACTTGTTCTTCAGGTTTATATGTCAGAGAGGCAAAATTATGCGTCTCTCTTCTACTTTCCGATTTGACTTTTTGATCATTATTTATCTCAAGTTCAGAATACAGTTTTTTCCTGAAGAGAACACTGAGAATTTATCTGCTGGGTGATAACTCAAGCTCTGATGTCAAGTTTTTACAGGATTCAATGTGTCACGCCACTTTCTGCCTCAGTTTCCCAACGATGCAAAATCAGTAATTTCCGGGTGATAGAATTAATTAACATCTGTAAAGAACTTTAAGATCTCTTTGTGAAAGAACGCTTCACAAGGGAGAATGTTATGCCCAGGAGAGAAAAGAACAAAGACTGTAGATTTCAAACACTGTGGAAGTTACTGAAGAATAAAAAAAACACCGGAGGGGTATAATTATCTACAGAAAGACGCCAATCGCCAGACAGACTATAATACAGTGATGAAAGATATATTAAAAGGGAGTGTGATGAAGCCTTCGGGGAATTAGGTACCAAGTTGTCAGCAAAACTACTGAGACTCATATTGTAAAAACTCTAAATCAAATACCATCCAGAAGATTGAATGAAATGAGATGAGTTCAGTCACAACCTTCTAGTAATCCCCCCAAACCTTGACATGACACATGTTTTCTTTGTATCTCCAATCCCTCTTCTGGGTACCATAATTGATGCATCATTGGTAGATAACCCTTTGCATCCTTCCTTCTAGACCCAAAGAGCCAGATATTTGAGCAACACAGCGGTTGAATTCTTCTCTCCATCACTTTCCCTCTTTCCCTCCCTTCTTGCCTCCTTGCATTTGGTTTGCAGAGTAAGAGAGGAACATCACATCTACGGTTGTCTACGTAACTTCAGTTTAAATACAACTTCACTTTGTGCTTGATAACTCTCACTCAAAAACTGGCTTGGCATTTTTGTAAATGTGTGGAAAGCATCCAAATTTCACAAAGTCTTGGGAAATATCATGTTTCATTTGGTCAAGGACAAATAGCTGAGGCCCAAAGATTCTTTCTAGAGAGGACCTTGAGAGTTGAGCTCCTGGATGGGCATTCGGGCTCCGATGGTGATTTCCTGCACGGCGTCCTCCGTCCTCTGCGCAGAGACACGCACAGTGAGCCACAAGGGAGACTGGGGTCTGATGGGACCACGTGGCCCTAAAAGTGTCTCAGGTCTTGCATTTTCTCCAGGCGTGCTGATCATTTTTTAGCCATAGGCATTTAGGAATTCTCAAATAATAAGTCATGGGAGCAAGAAAAAAAAAAAGTTTCCCTGGAATAAATCCCAGGTGAGGATCATGATTTTTAGAAACTTGAAACTCATAGGCAATTTAAGAGGTAAACCCAGACTGAAGAGTCAGTGTGATAATGTAAGTGAAGCAGCCGGTACGGTGCTGGGTACACAGTAAGAGTTTAAAATATCCCAATCGAATCTTTTGCACAAAAGGAAACATGTTGAGAAAGAGATGGGATGCATATCATTCCATGATATGGACAAATCCAGCAAGATTCTTTTATGCCATCTAGATATGAATCTAGGCCACTAGAGTTGGATGTTGCTATGGACAGAATATTTGTGTCCTCCCAAAATTCCTACATTGGAATCCTAACCCCCCAATGCAATGGTATTAGGAGGTGGGGTCCTTAGGGGGGTGATGAGGTCGTGAAGATGGAGCCCCGTGAATGGGATTAGCTCCCTCCCACTCCCTCTGGGCAATGTGAGGCCACAACGAGAAGGCCCTGTCTACGGACCAGGAAGCCGGCCCTCTTTAGACACTGTATCTGTTGGCACCTTGATTTTGGACTTCCAGCCTCCAGAACTGCAAGAAATTAATGTTTAGGCTACCCCACCTGTGGTATTTTGTTAGAGCAGCCTGAACTGACCAAGATCCGTGTCAACCAAGATTATTTTATTCAGCTTTGATAAAAACTAATAAGGGCACATTTTTCAGACCCACTGTTGTACACTATTACCATCTGTAAGCATTTGGGCAGCTGTTTCAATTTTCTATCTGCTTCTAAATACTAATTAATCATTAACCCCTCCCAAGAAGTTAGAATCGAGATCAACTATATTTAAATGATCTATAATTGCTTTATCTTTCTCATGGGTGAAAATATAACTGCTTCTTTCCTCCAAAAGGAAAAGAGAAAAAATTCTTCTAATAAATACCTGGCTGATTTGATACTGTTTGGAAAATCAATGAGAAATTGAAATGATGGATAATCATAGTGTACAGTTAAGATGTTGCATTTAACATTTATATTTTTAGAAGAGGATTACATTTTAAATATGGCAGTAATTATCATATCATGGAGAAGACAGCCTAAAAAGAGATTTTTTTTTTTTTGCAGTTGCACCTGAGGACTGGGGGGAAAACACTGAAGTTAGGAAAATTACCCTCACTGAGGATAATTGCCCAAGAAATAGCACGAATTTGTAGGGATAAGAATGGCTAGGAGTATACTGCTTATGGAGTTCAACCGGTTACATAAAAACTGATGCTACTTCCCATTTCAGCATCATTTCTAACCGCCACTAATAACCACAAAAATTATTAATACAAGCAGTTATCAACTTACAATCCAATGTGTAAGACAATTTTGTAGTAGTTCTTGTATTTCTTCCAATTTGGATTTTAATCTCGTCTCTGTCAAGAATGAGCCATGTGAGCCAGCTCTGATGGCCTAGGGGTTAACATTCAGTGCTCTTACCGCTTCAGCAGCCTGGGTTCATGTCCCTGTCATGGAACTACACCACTGGTCTGTCAGTAGCCATGCTGTGGCAGCAGCTCACACAAAAGAAGTAGAAGGACTTACAATTAGAATATACAATCATGCACTGGGACTTTGGGGAGGGGAAAAAAAAGGAAGATCGGCAGCAAATATTAGCTCAGGGTGAATCTTCCCCTGCAAAAAAAAAAAAAAAAAAAAAGAATGAGCCATGTGAGTTTGACTCCTTCGTAGCATTCAGTCTTTTCCTCTATAATATAATGAGGTTAAACTAGACCAGTGTTTCTCAAACTGTAATGTGCATTTGAATCATCTGGGGGTCTTGTTAAAATTTGGATTTGAATTCAGGAGGTTTCTGGGGTGGGGCCTGAGAGCCTACCCAGATCCAAAGTGAGGCCAACGATGCTGGTGCGAGGACGATGGATGTTTTGGGTAAAGATAATTCACACAGTTCCTTTCATCTCTGTGAGACATTTCTTGAGATGACCCACGATTCTTGTTTTTGTTGTCACATTGGATGAATTGTCTATTGAGTTAGGACACTGACATCTTGCCTTCTCTCAGCATCCTGAAAACGGTCCAGCTTTACTTTTAATTGTTTATAGTGTCTCTTTGGAGGTTCTATCAGATGTTGGACGTAGTCAAGTTTCAATAAAACCACAAGCTGGGAAAAGACTAAATTCCACTCTGCTATGTTTAAGACCACAGACCCCGGCATTGATACAATGACCTCACTCTCCATCCACCTCCCTTTTGATACCTTTTAATATTCTTTAATACTCAATTAACGCCCCATTAACTGACAAGCATTCACTATATTTCCTTGGGGTTCTTGGGCTGCGGTCTGTCACCTGCAAAAGAGGCGTTCTCACAGTTTTCAGGTGAGGGAGTGTGGTCTCGATGGAGACTGAGAGGCTGAGATTCTGTGTCCTCAGCTCCAGCCTCAACGTTAAGCTGTTTGTCTTAGGCATAACAACAACCAACATGTTAAGTGTCTTATTGAAGCACTGGGTTTATTTCCAGTTATCTGCTATAAAATACTTTAAGAGGCTTAGTTGCAAAGTACTGGCTTACTAACCTAAGCGATGCTCCCCAGGAGCCCATGTGACCATCTTGGATGAGTTATTCTTTCTTTTTGTGCCTTGTTTTCCTTATCTGTAAAATAGGGGAAATTTTTCATAGGATCATTAAGAAGATTAAGGGAGGCAATGCCTGTCCAATATTTAGAACTATACATGGCACACACTGAGTACAATATAATTATCTGCCAACATTGCCACTCAAGATCAGACTCTTCAGGCTTGTTTTAGACCATATGCATTTATTTATCTCTTAAGCAGGTATATAGTTTCTGCTTGCTGTATACAAACTATTATTTAGTAGTCATGATAATCCCTAGTATTAATAAAACCTTGTAACTTATAAAATCTTGGTAATTTATAAATATTATAATTAAAATATTATTTTAATTAATTTTATTGTATGTAGTCACTGTGGAGGACACAAAAGTCGCATGACAGCAGTTCTGCCCTCAAAAAATGTAGTCTTGGGAGCAGCCCCTTGGCTGAGTGGTTAAGTTCATGTGCTCTGCTTCAGCGGCCCAGGGTTTCACTGGTTCGGATCCTGGGTACCGACCTAGCACCGCTCATCAGGCCATCCTGAGGCAGCATCCCACATGCCACAACTAGAAGAACCCACAACTAAAATATACAACCATGTACTGGGGGGCTTTGGAGAGAAGAAGGAAAAATAAAAAATAAAAAAATAAAATGAAATTTCCTTTAAAAAAAATTGTACAGTGTTGGGGCCGGACCCATGCCCAAGTGGTTAAGTTCACACCCTCTGCTTCAGTGGCCCAGGATTTGCAGATTTGCATCCTGGGCATGGACCTCGCACTGCTCGTCAAACCATGCTGAGTGGCATCCCACACACAAAATAGAGCAAGATGACACAGATGTTAGCTCAGGGCTAATCTTCCTCAAGCAAAAAGAGGAAGATTGGCAATGGATGTTAGTTTAGGGCCAATCTTCCTCACCAAAAAACCCCCTAAAAAATAATAAAAAAAAAAAACCCTAGTCTTATGGAAGAGAAAGACATGGTCACTATTTCTTGTCCACTGCTGTATCACAAAACAGAGAAGCCAAGTAGTTACATTACTACTTCAGTTCTTCCATTTCGTTTAACTTCCAAAGACTTAATTTCAAATCTGCATGAAATTTTTCTTTTTCAAAATGGAACTAGCATTATTGTTTTTCTGATCATAAAAGTAACACATAGAAAAGCATAGACTGTCTCAGGAAGATTAGGGAAGACAGAGGTAAAGCCATTGCCCTCTGGAAGGAAATAGGGGAGGAAGGGAGCCTTAATTTGTATTGTTTACTCTATAGTATCCTTTAAATTTTGTACCACGTGCAAGTATTATCTATTAAAAATAAATATTTTTCTAAATTAATAGATGCATGTTGTGATATACATCACATGATATGTTGAAAATTATTAAGTAGAAAATGAAATTATGTATAATGCCATCATGAACTTAACATTTGGGATTTGTGTTTCCAGATTCCTTCTTTAGGCATAGGTACATGTACTGTTTTACGAAAACGAGATCATGGTATCTACGATATTTTAAAAATGCCTCCCATGCCTATAAACATAAATCTACAGCATCATTTTTACTATCTGTATTACTTTTTGTTGTACGCAGGTACCTTAGTTGGTGTAATCAACCTTCTGTAGGTTAGTATTTTCAACAGTTCTGTGACGAGCATCTTGTGCATACATATTTGTGTAACTGTCTTATTTCCTTAGAATATACTTTTAGAAGTTCAATTGCTGGGCAAAAGATCTGCATGGGAAGTTGAGATTTAAAACAAACGCAGTAGGAATAAAGAAATGAGCATTTCCCCCCAGTTCTCGCTAGGCGGGAGAGCGGTGCATCGTGGTTAATACACAGGAGCAAAAGGGATGGAATCGCTCTGGCTTCCCCCCGGCTGGAGGGGGCAGCCATGTGTCCCTCCAACGTTGCCCTTGGCCCGCCAGCCAGGGAAATGGCGGAAGGGATCAGATTGGGTCTTGGCAGTAAGTTACGATGGATGTTCCTGGTTGCATTTCCTGTCTGTTGTCCTGCTTTCCAAAAGGAAATTCCTTGCTTCATCTTTGAAGCAGCATTAGAATGATCTCTGCTAATGGACTCCTAAGTAGTTAGTGTTAATGTTGTGGTTAATGTTCTCCTTGGTGGGGAGGAGGATAGAGTTTGAAGGGGATCAGAATAGCTCTTATCGGTAAGCCTAGGTGGCTCCCCTGATGTAAGTAGAGGAGAGAAATGAAAAGAGAATGGAAAATATTAGATTTAGAGGGCCTAATGGGAACTTTAGTTCTCTATCTCTCTCTTTTAACATGGGGAAACTTAGAGAGGTTGTATCACTCGTTCACCATCATATAGCTGGTGAAAGTCTAAACAGGAAGCGGAAGTTAAACCTAAATTTTGGTTCAATCATTTGGGTGACGCGACGCAAGCCTTGTTATGGTAAAGTAGCGTTGTTAAAGACCAGATGGTAGTTTGTCAGTCTTTCATCTAGGATCTTGCTTTTCTGAATGGTGCAACAACTGGAAGTGACACATTCTCTGCTCTGAATTGTGACCTAAGACAGCAGAGTCAACTGAGCAGACTGGAGCTTACACCCGATAGCAACCCCTATTTCTGCCAGCCTTCTGGACATTTTAGTCCCAATGGGTTATTTTTAAAGGATGCGTTCTCTACAAGTGCTGGTCTGTAGTGCGGCACTGTAATCAGACTATTAAGGTGACTCGAGATAAAGCTTCAATGATGCCTTCAATCTACTTTAAAATGTGAATGAAAAAAATCTTATGAGCAAAAAATGCTTTAAACATTTTTTTGTTTGTCTTTTCGGAAAGTGTGGGCGCTTCAGGGAGAAAAGGAAGATAATTGGCAGCTCTGGCCTCCAGCCTTTTTTTGGAACCACGGCAAGGATCAAACGACTGGAGGTGTTTTTTCATAAGGCAAAGTGGTCCATCGCAAGAGATCTCATAGTTTCTCATATGCAAGAGCCTTTCTAAACCGTAAGAGACACTCTTCCATTCTCAGGTGTTCAGAAAACGGGCTGCATTCCAGTATCTTCCTGGTTGATCGACAAGCGCAGATTATGTGAAATCTAGAGTTTATGTAAAACATATTCATTTCAGCCTTATTCAGAGATAGACTTTGTGTTTGTGGCCTTTCGTTCATCTTTCATTCACCAAATACTTATGAAGCCCCTACTGTGTGCCAGGCTCTGTTCTAGGGGCGGGGAGACTGCCAGAGATCAGAGAAGGTCCCAACTCTCATGGTGCTATTTTAGTGGGAGGACAGCTAGTGACATTGGTGGAAAGTCACAAGATGATACTGATGATGGTGAGTACCATGAAGAAAAATAAAGCAGGTAGAGAGGCTGTGGGGGAGCGAGTGGTCTTAAAAATAGAGAGGGCAGTGGGGCTGGCCCCGTGGCCAAGTGGTTGAGTTCGCGTGCTCCGCTGCAGGCAGACCAGTGTTTCGTTGGTTCGAATCCTGGGCGCGGACATGGCACTGCTCATCAAACCACGCTGAGGCAGCGTCCCACATGCCACAACTAGAAGGACCCACAACGAAGAATATACAACTATGTACCGGGGGGCTTTGAGGAGAAAAAGGAAAAAAAATAAAATCTTAAAAAAAAAAATAGAGTGGGCCCTGAAGTAGAAACCAGAAGAAATAAAGAAACACGTGGCCAATACTTGAACAAGCGTATTCCAGGCAGAAGAAACAGCCAATGATGCAAAGGCCCTAAGAAAGGATGTGCTCAGCCAGTCCAAGCAACAGCTCACTCAGTGCCCAGCAAAGCGAGGGAAGGGAGTAGAATGGACAAAGCGGGAGGAAGGCGGGAGTGGGAAGCACATAGGCTATGTGAGGGAATGGTGTGACTTGACTGAATCTCCAGGAGCTCACACCTGGGCCTCTGTATAGAGAGCCGATGGCCGGGCGTAAGAGGAGAATCAGGAGGACCAGGAGGAGGCCCTGCAGGGGGCTACCTGGAGCCAAGCTGAGCCTGGTGGCTTGGGCCAGAGAGGCAGGAGGGGATCAAATACAGAACATATCTGGAAGGTGAGGCCAATGCTGTCTGCAGCATCTGTTGATGACTATATGTTTACTGAAATGAAACTAATAGGTGCTAGGTAAAACACCAAAGTGTCAGAAATGATGGGTAAACTGTGGCTGTCGGCGACAGGGCAGTTTATAAATATACTGACTGATTTTTAAAAATCCTTCTGTCTTTGGTGATTAATAATAAAATACTGTGGTATTCTAAAATAATATGAAGAAAGACCAGAGCAGAAAACAGGAATCAGATGGGCCATGAACCCCACCCACAGGTTCATCCCCTTAAATGGCGTCACCTCCAGAAGAGTCAACGGCAGTCGTTGGCCAAGGGACGGCCAGTCTTGGCAGTGGGAACGCCACCAGGCCCGTATTGTGTATTGTGGAAGCTGGATTATTTCAGCTTCTCCTGAATTCCGCCTGGTTCCCAGTGTTCCTTCGGTGGCAAAGGAGACCAAAGCATAGAGTCGCGGGAGCCCAGATTAGGTGTGATAGACTGTGTTTACAGCCACAAAAGAACTAGAGGAAAGTGACATTTATAAAGCATGCCTTATAACCACCCCCATCAGTCAGGGTTCCCCAGAGAAACAGAATCAATAGCACGAGTGTGTGTGCGTGCGCGCACGTGCTTTAAGAAATTGGCTCACACGATGGTGGAGGTTTGATAAGTCCACAATCGACAGAGTAAGCTGGTGGGCTGGAGACCCTGGGCGAAGTTGCAGTTCAAGTCCAAAGGCTGTCCTTTGCAGAATTCCGCCTTGCTTAGGGGAGATCAGCCATCTGTTCCGTTAAGGCCGTCAACTGATTAGATGAGGCCCATTCACATTTATGAGGATAATCTACTTTACTCAAATTGCCCCTATTTAAATGTTAATCTAATCTAAAAAACAACCATCACAGAAACATCCAGAATGATGCTTGACCAAATATCTGGGCACAATGGCCCAGCCAAAATGATATATAAAATTAACCGCCACACCCACCCCCCCATCCCAATCTCCACACAGTCACACTTTTGTAACACAGAGAAGAAACTTGAGGGGCTCAGATAGAACGATGCTGGCGCCATTTATTTGTCCCCTGCTTGTACCCCCAACTTGGTGGCCTGAGGATATACCTTGTTTATAAATGAGTAAATGAATATGTGTACTTCTCCCACAATAAACTGCAAAGTTCCTTTCTCCTCTGCTCCCAGGCCGTGACTACATGTGACCTTTTTACTATTAAAATTCCTGGCCTGGGGCCCTGAAGTTGAATGTCAGGTGAAAGTTAGAGAATGCCACCATAAAAAACACAGACAAGTAAGTGAAAAGTTCCCCTCTCGTGGCCTCCTGTAGGGAGAACACAAAAATACATTTTATACTTATGGTGCGGAGCAAGGCCCACACCTGGGAACTATTTGCTCTTGTTAAGCCCCTAGTCAAGGTGAATATCTTACTTTTCAAAGGAACACAAGGAGGGTTGCTTTGAGATAAAGTTGCCAGTGCACGAGCAAGGGCTCTGCGAAGAGCCCAGGACTGGGGCTCCAGATAGAATAGCAACAATATTAACAATGTTTCAATTTGCATCACTCTTCGAAGCTGGCTCCGCAGGGCTCCTGCAGCCTTGGCGATGAGACAGATTTTGGGGTCTTTAGTCCCACTTCTAGGGTTCTCTAGCTTGAGAGTCACGTTATCAATAGTTTTCTAATAGTACAGTGCACACCAGAGGGCTTAGCATCCCCACATTGCTATGTCACTAAAATTCAGTTTACAAAAATAGTTTTCTTCTTAAAAGCATCAGCAGCCTGCGGCTGGGCCTTCACCCCAGCGGGATGTCTCCTCCTGTTCCAGAGTAACAAAACACAAAGTAAATAAACCCAGGGAGTGCAAACAACGGTTTGTGGAGCACAGCAGTCACTCAGAAGCTTTGTAAACAACCTTTGCTTTCAAAAAACAAAATCCTTAGTGTCCCTTTTCTTCCGAGAAGCTAAGAAAGGGACAAAACTGTAATGACTTTCATATAATCTTTCCAAAAGTGTGTGCATGATCATATCACATTCATTTTACAGAATGGGAACAGGGAGGTACGTCACTCCATAGTTTATATTCGGGTCCCTGCCAGAGCCCAGACCGAAATCCATAAATTCACTGAGTTCCTGTGTACAAATTACCATGGCAAGTGTCAGCTTCAGGTTCTGATCTTTAAATATATATTTTTTCACTACTAAAAATTTGTCAAAAGCTTCCTTTTAGTTGAAAAGTGGAATGTAGAGAAAAAAAACCTGTTTTTTAAAAACTGGAAAATATTGGCTCATTCAACGTGATTTATGCTACTCAGAGTCAAGAGAGAAAAAGAAAGAGGTATTTCTGTCTCAAAGAATTTTCTGGTTTTGTAGATTTTCTTTCTTTCTTCTTTCTAGTAGCTAAAGGCATACCAACAAAAGACTCCCAAGAAATACCAGCCATCCATTAAATTTTTGTAGCTCTGTTCTCTCCAACAGCCCAAAGCAGTTTGAAACAAGAGTGCAGATATGAAAGCAAATAGCGCCCAGCACAATGCCTGGAATAAAACAGACAATAACTTACAATGACTTCGATTATACCCTGGCCTTACAACACGCCTGTTTCCATGGTTTTCTTTGACTCATGGTTTGGGCTGGAATTGGAAACTTAGTTTATTATTAAACAAAAAAGAAGCATTAAAGGAAATGGATTTTTTTTTTAGCACCCAAGTCAAAGCTTTCACTGGGTTTATTGCCTCTCCCTAAATTCTCTCATTCTTAAGAGCTAAAAAGCTATTGTGTCCGTTTCACAGTTGGTAAAGCTGAGGCTCAGAGAAGTTCATTGTCTTATAAAGAATCTATTAAGGAACAGAATTAGGATTTGAATCCAAGTCTCTTCATTCCATTATGCCATTTTCCACTACTTTGGGCTGCAACCTAATTCTCTGACTACTCATCTGGTGCGAATTCAAAACAGTTTGTCTTGGAACATGCTATTGGTGCCATTGTCTGCTTTTCCAATTGGGCATTTAAATTTGTTAGACTTTTAGAGATGGACAGTTTCCCGAAGGCAATACAGCATTGGCATATGTGAAGGCTTTGCTTCCAATGAGTAGATTATAACTTGAAGCCTTTTAACGTCATATGAACCGGCTGCTTGACCCATTCTTGTTTTGGAATACTTTATTTGCAGTTTCAAGAAGATGAACTGTTGACTAACAGAGCAAGAAGAAAGATAAGAGGAGAAGACAGCGAGGAGGAAGACTGAGCAGAGACGGCAGGATCCAAGACCACGGTAACATGGCAAACAAAATTGGGGATATGATCTGATCCAATGATTCAATATATAGTTATTAGACATGAATTCAAAAATATTACAAGATTGTACCAAAGGTTTATGAACAATGAGTCCTTTGAGCAGGTGGCGGAAGGCCAGATGGGGGGAGATGGAGCAAATAATATTTCTTAAGTTTTCTGCCAGTCTCTCTATCTCTTTGAAAGAGACACTTAATCCTTACAATAACTCGGGGCAGGGAGAAAGTCTGAGTCCCATTTCTGCATAGAGGAAACTGAGGCACAGAGGGAGGAAGGAGAGAGAGAGAGGGCGAGGGAACCTGAAAGTGGCAGGGCTGAGATTTGAGAACTAGTCCGTCTGGCTTTCAAGTCCACATTCTTTCCTTTCTAGCATGCTGCCCATGGGGCAGATGTGGATTCAGCAGAGCCACGGAGTTTCCAGAAGGCCGCTGGTGAGTTTGGAAACAAATGACCATTAGCTTTCAGTAGCGCCTGATGTAGCCCAATCTTGAGCGTAAACTCTTCTGGCTCTTAAATAGCGTGCGTGTTAGGATATATATGTGCTGTATCACAGAAGAGCTCTGCAATTTACTAGCCAGCTATTGCAAGCAATGAGCTAAGTTCTCTAAGTCATAGATGATATGACGATAGCAACTCCCTTATAGGATTTTATGAGGATGAATGAAGACAAATGCATCAGCCACTTAGTACAGAGCCTAGCAGGGTCTAGCAGGCAGTAAGTGTCAGCTCTTTATTGGTGTGGCTGTTGTCACATTCCAAATATCCTCGTTCCTTTGTATTCTCAAATTTAATCCTATAAATAGGTACAGTCACAATTTCCATGTTCAGTACTCTTGAACTGGTCCCTGGCCCTCCTTTTCCTTTTAGCCTTTGATTCCATTGATAAATGACACAAGTCCCTTCAATTGCCCACTCCATACGTGATTCCTAGAGTCTGGGATCTCTAGACTTATTTATAAGGGGAATGTATTTTGGGGATGAAAAGCCCAGTTCTGGGGCCAGAGTGCCTGGGTTCAAATTCTGGCTCCAACATATGCTAACTGCGCATCCATGACCAGTTGCTTCATCTACGAAGTGGGGAAGATAACACTGCCCACCCCGTGGGCTTGCTGTGGGGTTAAATGAGTTAATATATGTTAACCACGTGGGAGAGCGCTAGGCGCAGAGTTTCTGTGCTCTGTAAATGTTAGCTGTTGCCATTAGTTCTCCAGCCAAACGAAGTTTGCCTTTGCCAAATGCACTATATTGTTTTCAGATTCGTTTGTAACTGACCCTGTTTTCCAGATTTTTTCCTTCATGTTATCCCTAAGCAGTTGATTTCTGGTTTCAGCGTAACTGCCAACCAAGCAAGGAATGAAAGGTGGGAAGAGCACCACAACTTCGAGATCCTTCCTCCGAGTGAACTACTCTATTCCCGTTGGTTTAAAGACTCTGAGCGAGGCAGTCCCACTGTTGTGAGGACAAGGCTTAAAAACCGCCCTGTACCGAGCAGGTTTTATGGAAGTGGGGTCAGAGTGATGAATGACGACGGGTGCGTCCATCTCCAGACGCGGCACTTACTGCAAGTCCGTTAAAGAGTCCGCTGCAAGGCCACAGCCCCTAGAACAGATGCACAATTCCTGCTCCCAGAGGCCCCGTGTGCAGGGAGAAAGAGGCAGAGGGAGAGGGGTCCCTTCTGGCTCCCCCCATGGCCAGGTGAGCTCACCCCAACTCTAGCGAATAGAGACACCGGTTTCATTCAGTGTAGGTATGGACTTGTGAAGGGTCAGAGCAGGCCAAAGATGGACCGGGCTATCTCTGGAGGGAGTGAGGAGTGTGTCCAAACACAGACCGGATGACCACTGGGTAGAGATAACGGAGGGAGGAGTCGCACATCAGAGAGATGTTAGACCAGATGACCTTTACAGTTCCCTTCAAATTGAGAATCTACTTAAACTCAGGGAAACTGGGTTTGATCCCTGGGGGAACACATGGACTTGTAAGCATTTGAACTTATCATTTTGTTGTGGTTTCTCATCTGGGAGTACTAGTATTCCTTGCTTAATTTAGACGTGACAAGTCAACAGTGTTAAATATGGTCAAACTTTACATAATTTATTCTTCCCTTGAAGTGGAGCCAAGACAACCTCAGGGCCTTTGCACTTACTGTTCTCCACTCCTTTCATTCAGATTGTGCTCAAATGTGGCCTTATCAAAGAGGTCATCCCTGATCTCCTCCCCTATAAAATGTCACCCCCCCTTGACCTTCTTGTTGTCACTTTCTACACTTTCCCCTCCCTCCACGTGACACATTATATATTCATTTGTTCATTTTTGGGCTCTCCTTGATGAAAAATAAACACCATGGAACAAAGCTTTGTCTGTTTGGTTCAACGTATTTCAGATCCTACAACAGCACCTGGCACATAGGAAGCACTCAATAAATGTTTGTTGAATGAATAACTGTAAGCAGAGGTTTGTTTTTATTTATCATGAGTTAATTTTCTTCTATGCATAATTTTTAAAACATTTACCTCCTCAAGAAATTGGTTTGGGAAACTAAAAAATCCTTGAGTCCCTCCTCCACGTAGTATGAAATTAAAATTAAAACCTCCAAGAATTCAGCAAGTGTATCTATTGCAGAGGCATTTACAAGTGTAAAAATCAATCTTTAAAGGGATAAGAAAAAAATCATAGCACTCTATTAAAAAGGTAGTTGTAATGACTCATTTTAAAAAGTAGGAAAGATTTTACTTTTCAAAGAAACACATCCTCCATATGTTACTCAAAGTATGAATGATTTGGTATGAATACATTTCCGTTTATTTAAAACCAGAGCTTACAAATCATTATCTGAAATCTAGTAAAGACCTAATTCTTTCCTTACCCTGATGTCTGTATTCCCAACACCCTTTCCATGAAAAAACAACTATATAAAAGATCTGACAGCAAGTCAGTATTTGTTTCCAGTAGAGGGCGCTGCAAATCAAATCTTTACCGGTCAATTGACTCACTTCTTTGATCATGACGATGATCTTTTATTCTGGAATAAGATCATCTGAAGCCACTCACACAGTGAAAACAAGGAGGTTGGGGATCTTGAAGCCACAAGCAGGCTGGATTGTACAGAGCCCCAACACTGCTATTTCTTTTCTGTATGTCACAGTTGGGTATTTGCTAAGGCAGTGGGTGTGCATAAGGAAAACTGTCCACTTGCTGAGCCATGAAACCCCCTTTTTGATGTGGGATGGGGCTCCCGGTTTTAATTTGTTTAGTCTATTTTATGTTACAAGTCCAATGGGGCCCTTTATGCATTTGCACAGTGCCCAATTCAATCTCCTTCAGGCCAGTTAATGCACAGAGGCAAGACTGTTCCAGCAGCATAAACCACATCCCTGACTGATGCTGTTTTTTGGGACGTGTGTGTGTGTGTGTGTGTGTATGCGTGTGTGCACGCGTTTTGGTCAATAAATACCCTTAATCACAGAGAATGTAAATGATTCCAGATACCTCCAGCTCCACAACAAAAAATGCGACACTTGCATATGTTCCAGTGACAGTAGACCAGCACCCAGCTTTGCATGTAAAGGAATACATGTTTAAAACATACTTTAAAAGCATTTAAAAGAGACATTGCACATAATATAGACTAGAATATATGAAATGTTCTCACGCATGTAAAAACGCCTAGCACAGCGTCTGGCACAAGATAGGGACTAACTAAATCTTCCTTCCTCTGTCTTTCGGAGTAAGTGAGCGAATAAAAGGCCAGAACTGGAGAGCCAGGCCCCACTCTGCAACTGGGCCTGAGACCTCTGTCATTTCGCCCCTGCAGCTCCAGCTCCCTCACCTCTCCAAAGGGCAAGGTGAGAATAAGCGAGATCTAGAATATTCTGCATGATATAAAATAAAATTTACAAGAGAAGTCTGTGATGCTGGGCACTCACTCTACCAGCGGCCTCAGAAGCCAGAAGCCGGGCGTGACTTTTGTTGGGGTGCTTGTCTTCCTGGGGAGAAAAAGCCATCAGTCAAAACGGCACTTTCACAAGGAAACCAGCATGCTCTTTAAATATGTGTCAGAGGAGAGTTCCGACATCATGCGTTTTTTCATACGCCTGTGCACTGTTCGTTCTTTCTCCTGTTGGTCAGGAAGCCTGAAACTCCGTCAGATTGTACAAGAAGCAACAGTGGGTTTCTGAAATTTCCAGAAATGTGTGAGAAAGTGCTCTGATAGTCGTGTCTTTGTGGCCACTGCTCCTTCCTACATTCATTTGGTACTTTTTAGCCATTTACCCAGCGATCTCGATTACCCCAGGCTTTTCTCAGAATGACTCTCATAGGTACTCTCACCTCAGCCCCACACTTCCCTGGGCAACTGAAAGCCCAGATAGTAAAGGCAGAAACACAACAGTGATCTAAATGAGGCAGATGAGGACTTGAACAGCCCCTTGACTGCAGGGCAGAACGGCAAAGAAGGCCCCTCAGCCTTTCCCCTACAGATCTGTTCACTTCATTATTTTTTCCTCTTTGTGACCCCAGAATTTACACCTTGTCTATTTCAAATTGGTTGAGATGGTGTTAGAATGTTCTAGAAAGCAATTGGTGGCTTTGGGCTCGGATAGATTGGTAAGCATTCTTTAGAGTTTGAAAGGATCTTACAGAACATCTCGTCCAATCCCTTCATTTTGCCCATGAGAAAAGAATGGCTCAGAGAGGTCACTTGACTTATGCAGGTCACACAGGAAATGAGTGATGAAGCAATGATGAGGTCACAAGCTAAGGGCTTGAAGTGGAGGCAAGAGAAAGGGTGAAAAAATAAGAGAGGGTCTTTAGTTTTCTCTCTTAGTGACCTTAAGAGCGTAATGGAAGAACATTATCTTACGTAGTCTAAGAGATAACATGTGTAAGCTTCAAGCCTCCAGTAAAGAGAAGATTGCACAAATTCTTCAAATATTCACTTCTTTTAGGACTTTTCCACCTCCTGCGTTTGGGTTAAGTCAGTATGTCTAATATCCCATTAGCGATCCCCTATATGAAGAAAGCACACAGGTTCATCTTCTTTAGAGCATTTTCTTTTCTTAGTGGGAAATGATAACATAAACATGGAACAGTTATGAACAAACTGACAGCCATTTTTCTAGGTGGGATGATTATTGCACCAAGATTTAAGTAATCGTATGTCCCTAACATAAATAAAATAAGTAATATGCATACAATTTTCAACTCTTCTGCAATAATTTCTGTGAAATACCCCTTAGGAACACAGACTAGGAGAAACTTTTCAACTGCCATTTTGGGTTGCTAATTTGTGTTCTAGTTTATATCATCAAATCATGGAAATAGCATCTAAATATTTTCCAACTAACAAATATAATTTTAATATTTTACATAATGGAGCCTCATCCATATGAAAGAATTACAAAGTTCTTTTGAAGGTAGAACTTAGGTGTGTAGGTGGATTTTTAAAGGGATGGCATTCATGGTTTAAGCATAGTTTGGGAATGAAATAAGTGGCAGTGGGTTGGTGTGATCAAAGGCTTATTTTTTTGCCAAGATTTTCCGTAAATGTTAATAATACACAGAGAAATCCTATGGGGTTAATCATGAGATTTACATGGTTAAATTTCTCTTGAGTTGGAATGTATGAAGGCTTCTTTACTTTGAAACCTTCACAGTTTTTACCAGGGCTTTATTCTGGGCTAACTATGCTGGATTTTTATTTCCTTCATCTTTAATAGATTTAAGGTGGGTTCTACATCTGGACACCCATCTCCCTAAAGTGTCTGGTTCTCAAATAAAAATGAAAGGTGGAAGGTACTGAAGTGGGATGGAGGGGCCGCTTAATTCCCTCAGGGAGTCTTGTAACCAATTTTCATTTGCCTCATCATCGGTGTCCTTGGATTAAAGGAGAATGGAGAGAGGATGCAAAAAAAGAAAGGGAAGGAATATTCACGAAGTCACGTGGAAAAAGCAATACAAAAGGAGAAGGTTACCGAACTTGGAGAAATGTCACCATAGACAACGTTGAGATGCTTTGTGACAAAAATGTGATAACCATTGTGTCCTGCGGCTTCACCTTATTTCTTAATCGCGGTAAGTACGAAGAACCTAACTCGTCCACATTGTTTTCTAGACACATGGGCAAAGTTACAGGAATCAGAGTATCAGAAACCTCAGAGACTCAACTACAGCTGAGAAACAGTAAAACAACGTACACACAGGTTATGGGGTTAGAGATTAGGTGTTCTTTTGCATTTGCTTTTTGTTTCGAGGAAATAACGTTCCGTGCATAATAATGACTTAAAACTGGTAAACAAGTCTGGGGACCGCGCAATGGCTGGCTGCAGCTCACGTCGCCACAGCTCGACGAGAGAAAACACGCGTTCTCCCTCTAACCAGGAGCCTCCCGGAAGGCCTGCACCAGGGGGCCCGAGAGCGAGCCTCTGCCCCGTCCCGGGGTCTGAGCTGGGCCGCGGGGTCTGGGACTCACGTGGGAGGGGAGCAGCCGCAGGCCCCTCGCGGGGCCACGTCCACCGCGGGGGGCGCAGCGCCGGCCTGGAGCAGGGCTGGCTGGAGAAGGGGATCCGAAAAGGGGATCCGCACTCAAGGCTCTTCTGCTGGCGCGCGCTCCGCGCTTAGGCGGTGCCCGAGCTGGTGACCCCGTCGTGCGGAAGGGCGCACGGGTTGGGTCTCTGGTGCTGGAAGTCCACTTGGGATGGGACTGTCTCCCTCTGGGACTTGGGATGGGACTGTCCCTCCCTACCGGGCAGACCGTGTTGAAGGATCGAGAAGAGGTGACTCGGGTGTGTGAGACCCAGGGGTAGAGCCAACGAGAGTGCCTGGGGTCTCCATTCTTGATTCCTCGGATCCCCACTGCGTCCATCCGACTCCATGTGGAGCCGTCTCGGGAAACAGAGGGAGGCAGGTCTGGGGTGCGGGTGGGGCGGGGGGGTTAACCTGCAGGGGCCGGGTGCAATTGGCTTGAGGAGTCTCTGCCTTCAGTGACCTTCAGGTGAAAGAGCTCACGGCTCCAGCCTGGTGTCCCCAAGAGGAGCGGACCGGGAAGCTGGAGAGGATGCAGACTCTGGCTGGAGTTGGAACTGTGTCAGTCACTTGATCTTTCTGGATCTCAGGTGGCACCTCAAATGAAGGTGTGGCAGGATAGAGGGAGGCGTTTCACACCTCGCAAAGCGCTCTCCAAGATGTAGGGAAATACGATTTCCCCGACTGGACGTGCGCGGGGTCTCGCGGCTGCCAACGCCCGCCGAGGATCTCCAAGCTCGGCCGCGGTTTCCGCGGAGGGGCGCTCACGACGTCGGGGTTTGGCAAGAGCCGTTTCCGGGCACGTCCCTCCCGCGATTCTTCTAGACCAGCTCTGGCCCTGCCGTCGGGGAGAGAACCCCCCTGGGCAGGACCCCCGCCCATCCCGCGCGCGGTCTGACTCCGCTCCCCTGACTCCATCTCCGGGTCCCCACCCTGTACCCTTCCCATCGGAGCGTCCATTTCTCCTAGGCGACTTCACTTGCTGGAGCTCCTCTGTCATCGAGGACGCGCTGGGGCGGCAGGGCGCGGGAGGATGGGTGGAGCTGCCAACGCGCAGGGGCCTTGGGGACCGTGCGGTCCTCCTGACTCCTTGGGCCTGGGGAGGGGTACGGCGAGACGGGTTCTTGGGAAAGAGATGGACACGGAACTGGGGAATTTTATCCCCTGTATAACAGAGCAAACACCTTGACGTAATGTGCCCATTCTCTTTTTCCCTGGGAAATAAATTCCAGCGTCTCCTCGCTCCTCAGTACAGCGAACCCACCTTCGGAAGTTCTAGGTCTTGCCCATTCGGGCATCGCCAGCTTTTCCGCACTGGGGACATTTCGTTCAGTCTCTGCCCGGCCCTTGCGCCTTGGGCTCGGGGAGCTCCTCTTTATCCTCCCCCCACGCTCTGGGCAGAGTGTCCCCGGACCGGCACACGCCGGCCGGGAATCATGCCCTGCACCGGGCTGCGCTGCCTCGCATTCACTCCAGCAGTCGCCCAGGACCACGTTTTTCTCAGGCAGGAGTCTTTTCCGGCCCTACAATAGCCAGCCCAGGCCAGGAGCCCTCTTTGGGCGCCCAGACCCGGGCATGGCCGCAGGAGACGAGTGGTGACCCTTGTTACCCGCGTCCTGCCCAGGCCCGGCTGACCGCAGCTGCAAGCTCGAGGGAGCAGCCTCCACTTAATTTCCTCCCCCCTGGGGCACGTTTCCCCGGAAAACCTCTCCGAGGCCCCCCTCCCGCCATCCCTAAGGGGCCAGGAACGGTTTGAATCTCCATAGAAAAGGCCCAATATAAGTGCAGGGTGGGGCGCAGTGGGCGGGGCAGGGGTGGCGGAGAGGATTGAATTTCTCTCAGCTCCCAAAGATCCATCGGCGGATAAAGCGCAAGTTTGTGCACTTCGTCGACAGAGGGATTGCAAACCGAGAAAATAAAAGTGTCCAGCGAGGTGCGGAGTTCTCCAGATTTCCCTGCAGATGGGTTTGCGGAAACGCCTGTGATGTGAACTTTCTGCAGATTGTGTATGTAGGGAGCTAAAGGAAAGGAGGAAGGGGAGCGGGGCGGGGAGCGGGCGGTGTGAGTGTGAAATGTGCCTCTGTGTGTGTGTGTGTGTGTGTGTGTGTGTGTGTGTATTTGGCGGGGGGTTGTGTGCCAGGCGCGGGGGCGTCCCAGCGGGGGCAGGGGAAGGAATCGAGAACGCCTGGCAGGCTAACTGGCTTAAGACATTCTGCAAGCGCTGGAAAAGGTCGTTGAAGGAGTTCGCTGCACACACACAAAATAATAATCTTAAAAAAGAGTGCCGGGCATGCGCACAGAGAGGATGCCATATTGGAAGGAGGCTGTAGTGGGAGTCGGAGGACCGGAGCGGGCGCGCGAGGGAGGCGGCGGGCGGGGAGCGAGCGAGGCAGAGCGAGTGGGAGCCGGGCGGAGCGAGCGAGGGAGGCCGCTGTCCCCCCCGGCGGCGCCCGGGGCCTTGGTCCACGCCGAGGGGAGGAGGAACTTCACCAGGTAGGACGCCGCGCCGGCCACTGTCCCCGCGCCCAGCCCGCCCCGCGAGCAGACCTCCGGCCCGCAGGTTGAGTGCGCCGGCCAGCTTCTTTTTTCCAGCTCAGAAAAAAAAAGGGAAGCTCGAGCAAGCCGGAGGATGGGGGGCTGGAGGAGGGGGTGGGTAGGGGCTGAGGGAGAGGCGCAAAAGAGAAAGGCAGGAGGAGAAAGCGACAGCACTTGAGCACAGCCTCAAACTCCGCTCTGCGCTCCGGGTTGTCATTTTGGCTTCCGCTGTCCCCTTCCCCCGCGTCTCTCGGCTTGGAAAAGCCCGGCCTTGGGGGAGTCCCTCCGTAGTTGCAAAGTGTCCTTCTTCCCGGGTGCAAGCTGTCCCCTCCGCCGCCCACCTTCCTCATTTGTGCGCTCATTTTAGCGACGCAGCCGCCCTGGCTACCCCGCGCTCCGCGGTCTCCTCGCTGGGGTCTCTTTCTTCTTTTTTTGGTGTGTTTTTGTTGGGGGCGAGGGTGGGGAGGAAGAGAAGATGGTGGGATGAGGACTGGAGACCCACCATCAAGGGGCTTAAAAATCGTGTAGACATTCGGAATCGCCCCCTTGGAAACATATGCCTGTGCAGCTGAAATGAAATTGTCAGTAGTAGTTTTCGGAGCGTGCTCCGGCATGGATGATCTTTGTGTTCTTTTTTTTTTTGCTTTAAAGTAATATCCTGTCACTTGGGGCTTTCCTGTTGTCTACTCTCATATGACCTCCTTTCAAAATTACGAATCCGATCTGGCTTTGGAGTTTATTTTTTAGTGTGTGTGTGTTGCTAAAATCCGCCAGGAAAAAAAAAAAACAAAACTAGGAACTGCTAGATATATTTATGGATTTTGACCCGGGGCGGCGGGAGGGGCTGAACCGGCAAAGGGGGCGTCTTGGGGGTAGGAAGTGGTTGATTCGCGGTGGCCGGACACACGTCCAGAGCTCGATCCGTACTTGTGTTTTCTTGGAAGCGCTGCAACTGCGGGGAAGGAGTATTTGAAAACCCTGCCAGTTTCAATATGGCGGGCCAAGGTGGCTTTTAAAAACTGAAAATAAAGGTTTTGAGGTGGGAAAAAACCCAACCGGAGTTGCCATCCCTTAGTTTCGACTCTCTTTGGCTACTCCAGGAGCTGCTTTAGCGAATTAAGCGGGAAAAAAGAGAGAGAATGAGCTGCCCTAGTTTTTTCCCTGGGTAGAGTCTGCGTGTCCAGTCCGTTCCTGGAGGGGAGAGGGTGCCGCCGGCCCGGACTAGGGCATCCCAGCACAACTGGTGTGTGTGCCTGTGGGATCAGTGTGCATACCTGTGTGTGCAGTTGGGGGTGTGTGTGTGTCAAAGAGATCCGCCCCGAACGTGTGCCTGCGTCTTGGATCCAGCCCCTGCCACGATTTGACGTGACAAACTGCTGACACGTGGTGCAAAATACATGAGGGCAGAGGGAAAGATTTATTTCGGCTTTCTGTGAGACGAGCTCTCTGTGCTGGATCCTGTGCGGGTAAAGCCCGGAGTAGGTGGGGCGAGGAGGTGCTTATTAAAAGGACCAACTGTCCACGGAATGGGGTGCCATCGGCTTGCAGACGCCTGTGGGGTTGTGTGTGTGCGGGGGACACGCTGCACTTACCCGCGGGCCCCTGCGACCCTTTGCGCCGCGGTGGGGTGGGAGGTGGGGGGCCCGGGCCGAGGCGTGGGGAGGGTGAAAGTGCAGCGGCAGAAAGGCGAGGGCGCGCGGACCTCGCCCGAAAAGTGTGCAGGGTCGAGGCGCAGAGTTGCTTTGAGAGTTGCGCCCTGGGGAAGGTGGGGGATGGGGAAAGCGTTCTCGGAAGAAAGTGTCCCCTGCTCAGGACGAGCTCTGAGAGGGCTGGATCTGGGAGGGCGTCCTCCGGCCGGGGCGGGAGAGCGGGCGGGGTGTCGCCTTGGGGTTTGAGTGGGAGGCGAGGTGCCAGGGAGAGGCCAGCATCCGGGGCGGGGGAGGGAGGTCTGGGAGTGAAGCTTGGGGGCCAAGTCGGAGCCTGTAAGGGGAGCCCGAGGGAAAGCAAGCAAACCCGAGCTCGCTTAGCTGGGAACGGGGGTCCCCGATAGGGGTCGCCAGTGGCCAGGATGCAGCTGCCGAGCGGAGGTCGCGCGGCGGTGCTAGCGGGAGGCACCCAGGGGACTGGGGCCATGCGGCTGCCGTGCGCGGTCCCCGGGGCCCAGCGAGGGCAGGTCCGGAGGACCTTTTCTGGGCCGGTGAACCTGATGGCGCACCTGCAAAGTGTGCCGACACGTTTTTAAATCACAGCACTAAAAAGCTAGTATTGGCCAGCTCTGTAGTTACCGCAGTAAGGCGGTCTCTGGGCATTTGCAGGGGCCCAGAGGAGGAATCGACAGTGTCAGCTCGCCCTCCCCACTTAGACGGACGCGGCGCTGCCGTGTCCCTCGCGGTGTCCCGTGGATGGGGGCCGGAGCGAAGCGTCACTAGGATTGGAGACCCCGTGGCAGATGTTCCCTTCTACCTAGGCGGCGAGGCTGAGCACTGTGCGACACTCCGGCCAAGACGTCTTCGCCCCCCGGGGCCGAGCGCGCGGCGCGGCCCCGGCGCTTCCAGCCCGCGCTTCCCGCGCGTCCTCCCGGGGACAGCTCTCCCGTGGGCTTCGCTGAAGTGGAACCCAGCCTAAAATGGCTCTATGCTTGTAAACTGCAGTTTCAGCCGGGAACCCCTCCCCTCGTCCTCCTGACGTCGTCGCTGACAAGCGCACAATTCACTCCAACGCCCCAAACCCGCGATTTTGCACCGAGCTGTGCCGTGGAAGCGAATATACAACCGATTACAAAGAACATTCCACACGATTCTCGCAGGGCCCAAGTTTCCCATTCTTGTGGGGAGGAGCGGGAGGAGGGAGGAACCGAGACGCAGCAGGAGCCCCGCCGACCACCGCCCCACCACCAGAGCCGGGGAAGGGGGAATTGGGGCGCCCGAGCGGCCCGGGGCTGGGGACCCTGACGTGTAAAAACCCGGGGGAGGTGCCCCGGGGACGCGCAGGGTGGCGAGCGGAGCGATCGCCACTCTCCCGCGGGGGCTTGTCCTTGACGGCATTTGTGATGTGGAGAGTCTGAAGACGACGCCGGGAAGCCTGGGAGCCCGTTCTCAAACTTCTGGAGACCTGCTTGCAGTTTCGCTTTCGGAATTTTCGGGATCTTGGGGTTTCTGGAGTTGGTGGGATTCCGGGAAGGGCTGGGCGCCAGGGGCTGGCCGGGCGGAGGCTCGTTTCCCTTTTGGTGCGGCAGCCAGACTTCTTACCCGCTCCCGCCCCGCCCCGGGCGTCCCCTCTTTGCATCCCCGGACCCCGCGGCGCGGTGGAGGGTCTGGGGTGCCCGGGCCCGCGCGCGGCCCCCGCTCCGGAGAGCGCCGTCCCCGCGCCGCGTCTTGTCGGCTCCAGCAGCGCAGCCGCGGATCCGCGCCCGCTGGTGGGAAACCGCTTTCGACGAGGGCAGACCCTGCCTGAATCCGCATCCATCGCCGCTGCCCTCCACTTTCCCTCACGCCTCCACCCTTGCACCGTGGCCGAGGGACCCGGGGAACCGACTGGCGCGTCTACACCAAGCAAATGGATCCTTGTTTCACCAGGTTGGAGAAAACGCGAAAACAGGCTTACATTCGGCCCCATTTCCTGGGGAGGCGGCGGGTGTGTGTGTGTGGGGGGCGGGGGGGGAATGCTAATTGAGCCGGTAAAGGAGGGGAGGGGAGAGGCCTTGGTCCGAAGGAATTGCTGGCCAGGCTCTCCTTCGAGATAGGAGATCTGCTACTTTCTCCCTGCGAAACATTGGGTTTGCACTCACTCTGCTTCCTCCCTTCCGTGGAGAAATACCGTCTCAGCTCTTTATCTAAGCTCCTTGCTGGGGCCCAGCCGCCGGCCCCAAAGTAGGGGGGAGGGGACACACCCATGCACATCAGAGATCCTCCAGTCCCTAGCAAGGTTTTTACCGTGCACAGGACCCGTTCCCGGGCTGGTGTAGACCGCTGCCCCGTGGCAGCCTACTCTAGAGAATTCAGTCAGCCACTTAATTGCTACAGAGCGCTTTTGGGATTTGAGAAGGCCATGCAATGAAAATCAAGACGGTGGGGCCTACACTTAAGTCTAAAGGTTTTGTCAGGCTATCAAAATAAAGGAATTTTTTTTTTTTTAATAATTGGAGCAAAAATGATCTACTGTGGGGTTTGAATTACCTCCTGTTCTAGTGTTCTAGATTGGGACAATATTTCTCTCTTGGTGTTACGGAACTGTCCGAGTTCACTGAAGTGCAGTGGACGTAAAGAAGAGCTTTTAGAAGGTTCTTGAAGCAAAATGGAATTGGGGTCTGTCATTCGAGACACGTTTTGTGTTTTTTCTAACTCTTCTTACGTCTCCATCGCCCTGGTAGCAACTGCTTGTTCCCGTTCTACAAATAAGAACAAAAAAAAATTAGGGAAATTGGACTTGTCGCAACAAAGGAGAAAGTCGGCCTGTGCGGTTATGTGGTGATCCAGGATCTGTCAACCCTATTTTGTGCAGCAGGTTCCTGACAGAGGAAGAGAGAGGACAGAATCAGGAGGCCTGCCTTCTGGTTTCAGAGATGTTTGTGTCTAGCTATGTGACCTTGGACCAATTCTGCCATCTTAGCCTTGGTTTTCTTCTCTACAAAATAAGTGCATGAGACTGGAATCTTGCTCAGAGATCTCCGTGCTTCTTTTTTGGGGAAAAATATCTGCGCTTCAACCCATCTATGCAGACATGTGCAAGCAATTTATCTTTCCCACTCCTGTCTGCAAAGTATAGCGAAAACACGGCTGGCCTTGCTTGACAGTGGCATGAGACGATGTCTGTGAAAGCATTTGGTGGGTTGTTGTTCACTGCAGAAGAAAGTGTTATTGTTAAGTGATATAAGCTCCACATGGGGTCGTGTTTTCATTCGTGCTCTGGAAAAGGGGAGGCGTAGAGGAGATTGAGGAATATGTAGCATGACAAATAACCCCAGGAATGGAATGGACTGGGCTAGGTCAGCGAGGCTTTGAGTCAAGCCATGAGGAAATACCTGACTCAAATTAAGTAATTCCTAGGGCTAGAAAGGACCATTCCAGATAGCCCTCTGTACCCCACCATCCCAGACAGAGCGAGTGGTGGACCTTACTTGCTGATATTTATGGTGTGTGTGGATGCCTGCAGCCTCCTCTTCGCCCAGGGAGTGAAGGTATCAGATCTGAGGCTCCGTTTTCCATTCCCACTCCGTACGTTGGGCCCCTGGGCAGGACTGCCTCACTTTGTAAGACTGAAAATTTCCTGGGACAGGTCATCAGAAGAATGATCTTGTTGGCTAAAATAAGTGTTGGCTGTGTTGAAGTCGGTCTAAACAAGACGTTTACAGACAGGACTGTGTGTTTTTAAATAAGGGAAGATAAGCAATTTAGAGCTTGCAGTAGAACAAGGAATGTTATAGGATTCATACAAAGTTAGCCAGTAACCTTCCTGAGGACTGGTTTTGCATGGTCAGGTCAGCAGTGTTCTGATGAAGAGATGCCACCTTCGCACTCCCATCTGGTCAGCCTGATGTGAATTTTGGGACATGCTAATACTTCCCTGTTCATTGATAGTTAGAGTTCCTTGTGTTACAATAGGATGATACTCCCTAATCGGAAAGTTTTACTTTTTTTCCTTGTCACTGAGATGTTTATTCTTGTGAGAAGATAGTTGTCTTTGACACTGATTAGAGAAAGAATCTGATGTGCTTTTCTGTTTCATTCTTTTTGGTTTTCTTTAAAACAACAGTGACACATTTTGGTAGACACGGCGCTTGTGGTTGAAGCATTTGCTGAATTCTGCAGCGCAGGGCCAATCATGTCAGCAGTCGTGACTACGGAAGAAGGGCACGGGGAAGATGGAACAGATTTTCATCCTGTGATTTTTTTCTTTTCCTCTGAAGTTTTATTGGCCCAGCAAAAGATGTAAAAAGTTGTTAAAGTGTACCTTCCCTCATTTCTCCTAAATTTCGCAACTTTTTTTTTTCCATTTCAGTCAAAAGTGAAGTATGAATTGCACTGCTTTAAGTTATAAGCCAAGAGTCTGAAATTCCAAGTGCACGCATGTTCCTCTCAAGTCTTGTTTTAAATAGCATTTAAACAGATGCTTATTTAAAAACTTGACCTTTGGATCCATAGGTCTAGGGACTAATGATGGAAAGATTGTGGAATTAACCTGATTTGGAATTACCTGTTTTTGCTAGCAAGTTAGAGCAAGAGAGAGGGCGAGGATTCCAATTGTAGTCTTCTATTGTCTTGAAACTGTGACTACTGTATATTATTTGCTATGTGTGAGATGCTATCCTTGAACTCTCTTGAATGTTAAGTACATTGCTTATTTAATCTTTATAGGTGAGTGCTGTTGTCTTTTCTTTATTGATAATTTATTGTATTTGGAAAGGCTATACAAGATCATACAAATAGGATTTTTTTAGTATTTGATTTGAAATGCAATAAGGTTAGAGCACTTTCTTTTTGCACTTACTTCAAATGGTCACGGGAGAGCAGAACTGTTACATGAAGCTTAAATCACTGTTTTTAAATGTAGAAGTGAAAATAGTCACCGTTTTTGGGTTGGGATAGAATGTTGTTCATTGTCAGGTGAATTGGCCATTAAAGATTTGCAAAGTGTTGAACTTCTGAAATTTCATCTTGATTAAAAAATAACTGTTTTTCATATACATCAGTTTCCTTTCTCCCCTCTTCTCTGAAAGATGCTACCAGACGAATGTAGGTGAGAATATGTTTTTTTTTAAATTCTCAAGTCTTGGAAGAAGTGGGGAGTAGAAATCAAAAAGACACTATTGAAAGCTGAGGTAGAGAGCTAGAATTTTGCCTTCTAAATAGTGTTGGCCACTGATGAGCACAGTTTTTTAGATTCAACTAAAGATATTGGTCTTTTATTAGATTATTTTCTTCTCCTGTAGGAAACTGCGGTCAAAACCCAAAAGCTGCTCTTTCTGTGAGGCCTAGGTAAACCTGTCTTTCCTGTGCCCGCTGTGGTCCGCTCAGCTGGTCGTAGGCTCCTCCCATGCTGAGGTTGACCTCCGGCCTGAAGCTGGCAAGTCAAAGTTTCTCTACTCTCTATGAGTGGAAAATAATTTCACTTCCTCTAAAGCACGGGAGAAAAAGTCAAGTTTGCAAATTGAAGTAGCTGAATTTTTGTTGAACTTGACTTTTGGCATTATTTTAGCAAGTGTACCAAATATGGGGTAGGTAAACTACAGTCTGCTGGTTCGAGTGAAGCAGTCTTTGGAATTCGGAAACCCTAGTTCTGGCTCAGAGCTTTTTGGGTGACCTTGGCTGAGTCGCTGTCCTTTCATCTTCAACCTCCTGTTTTGGATTTTTCCTGCGATGAATGGCAGGAGAGAATTCCTGCTAGGTCCTAATATATTTTGCAGATCTGTTTTAAAAGGTAAAAGACATGTTTACTTATACAGCTTGGTGACAAAACACTTCCTTTTTGTTAGGAAAAAAAAAAAGACCTCTCCAACTCTTTTATTAGGTACATACTTCACAATTGTAGAGGAAACATTGCCGTGTGGAGTCATTTTTCTTCTTTCCCATCTCCACATTGGAAAGGATGTTTCCCTCTGGGTGGTTTTAAAAAAAAATATTATGTGCTCTGTACTAGTCATCTTGTCTATGTACTAAGCAGAAACAGCCACTGGGCATGCACAGAAAAGGGGATCTGTCATTTGATATAAATGATGCCGATTGATGCATGGCGTGGGTTAGAGTTCTTCAATTAAAAAAGGCAGAGATTCATAAGAGACTGTGCTAAACAGCCTTCCAGCTGGTACTCTGTCTGAAAGAGATGCATGGCTTCCTATGCATTGTGGAGAGCTTGGACAAATGGTCCACGCAGTGAGTGGAGAGAGCAACAGAAGATGGCAGGCAGCTCGCTGCCAGAATTTAGGTTGGATTCCTGTGGGGTTTGCATTCATTTCTGGAGGGAGGAAACTGGATTTGCCTTTCCAAGGGCAGAGAAGTGGGAAAGAGGAGCCTTGGGACTTTGATACCTGGGGAGGAAGGTGAGGTTTACCTGGAGATGGTTTACCTGCACAGGTGTGAACAGCAAGACAGAGATCACGAAGATGCTAAGAAACCCTAAGGACAAGAGTTTATTTTTCCAGGCAGCCTACTTGTTTTATAAATTAATATCATCGTTGGTAGTAACTCACTAAGTTTTAACCTTCATCTGCTTTTAATCATAGTTATTCTTTCAGAATACATAGTCTTTTATTCGTAAATGAGGAAGCAGCAGATGTAGGATCTCTACTCCAACCTCTGGCTCTGCGCTGAAGGCTGTAGGTTGGTCCTGTTTTGCTCCTCTGCTGGGTTGATTTGCTAAGATTCACCCTGCCACATCCACCTGGTTTTGGTCACTCAGTGCTATCGTGCTCGTCCTGCACATTTTGTCTTTTTCATCTTATTTGCAATTCTCAGCATTAATTTTCCACTTGGCCCAATTGAGAACTTTAAAGTCCTGAGTGTGTAGAAAGATGTGTGTTTGAGACACTTATCACCTGGGTTTTTTGATTTGTGTTTTTTTTGGGGGGGGCGTGAATTTTCAGATGTTTATTTGGTGGCAGGTGAGATTCCTTGGGCATCTGTGTTTTACTCAGGAATTTCCAAGGAGGGGACTTTCCTAGCTGAGCAAGGGAGTGAGAAGAGGCCCAAGAGTCTTTTGGGAAGCATTAAGGCCTGTGTGCTAATTAAACAAAGTTAAGCAGAAGGCAGCTGGCGATGGTTCCTTTGGAAGCAGGCAGTTCCAGAGATGCTGGAGCGCCTCCCTCGTGGTGTGGCTGACTTCTGCAGGCTGTGCGTCCCTGAATTCAGGTAGGGAGATGGGAACAGTTGAACGCAGCATTTGAATCAAAGCTGATGGTTGTGGAGTAGCTTTTGTTTTCCTCTGCTCCCCTTTCCTCTGGTCCATCCTCTGCAGCTGTGTGACTGAGAAATAGCCAGCTCCCGGAGGATCACACACACAGTCGTGGTTCTCCAGCCCATGTTCTGTTGGGAGGCGGGGGACCGGCTCACAGTGGAGCAACAGAGAGTATTTGGACCCTAGAGTTTTAGCCCTTGTCATTCATTACCTTTAAAACTTTAAAATATAGTTTATTCTTCCCAGCTAGCTGTAAAATGCAGGATTTTTACAGCTGTCGCTCTCATCCCTGGGGATACGTTTCAAGACCCCCCAGAGGATGCCTGAAACCACAGATACTACTCACCCCTGTATATACTGGTTTTTTCCCTATACATACATACCTACAATAAGGTTTAATCTATAAAGTAGGCACAGGAAGAGATTTACAATAATAATAAAATAGAACAATTCTGATTATATATAGTGATAAAAGTTACCATAGATCCTAGCAACCTCAGCATGGAATTTTTTTTCCTTTCTTAATTGTTGAGAACTTCCACCTTTTCACTTAAAGGAAGCACTCTCTGCCTTCTCTTTGGCATCTCTGAATTCCCAGCATCACTACTCCTGTGCTTTGGGACCGTTAAGTAAAATAAGGGTGGCTTGAACGCAAGCACTGCGATCGGTCGAGACAGGCGATCTGATAACTGAGACAGCTACAAAGTGAAGAACAGGTGGGGTCCAGCGGAGATCTGCTGGACAAAGGGACGATTCGTGTCCTAGCCGGGAAAAAGCGAGACAGCACACGATTTCAGAACGGTGTGCAGTTTAAAACTCATGAATTGTTTATTTCTGGAGCTTTCCATTTAATATTTTCAGACGGAGGTAACTAAAACTTTGCAAAGTGAAACCACAGATAAGGGGACATTACCAGGACTACTGTCAACTGTAGTGGCTTTGTGCAGCTCATCAGATTAAGTCTTTGAGTAGCCAGCCTACCTTTTTTGTGCAAGCTTTTGGGATCCAGCTCAGACCTGGTGACTATTTTCTTTTTCAAGTCTCTTTGCCTGTTCAAGTGGCTGCCGTAGTATTCTCTCCCTACCATATGTAGTTCGTTTTAACAAGGAAGGTCCGTGAAAACCCAGATTCCCTGAAATGTTTGAGTAGGAGGTGAGACTTTAGGAGGTTTCTAGAACAGTCCCTGTGGTTTGCAGATGAGAACACTGTTGCTTGTTGTGGTTAAAAGGCCAAGAGCACATTCTGTTAAGTGTTGGTTATGTTACAGTATAAACCCAGGCTTCTGCCACCCCCTGCAGGGTTCATTGTATTCCCATGTTCTTTACTCACCAAAGCAAATTAGGGTGTTTTTATTGACTTTGCATAATGATTTGCAGTTGGGCTAGAGGAAACTTCCTTCATGCATTTAAATGGTATAATTTATAAAATTTGATTTATGCCCAATTTTATGGATATATCTATGGCTTAAAGTAAACACCGGAATGGCTCTTCAGTTGAATTATGAATTTCCAAGTAGATCGCAGAGCTCTGCAGGCGGGGCCTCCTTTTTGACTGCTTTCTTCAGAGATGCTTTCATTGACTGTGGACGAGATGCGTCCTTAGGCATTTTGAACTGTGCAGCATCTCTCAAGCCTCATGGCTCTGCATCCTGTCTGGCTTGAAGTAATCCATAGGATCCTCTCTGAAAATTAGACACTGATTGTTAGACGTTATCTATGCATTGTAGTCTAGTTTGCAGAAGGATCCCTTGTAAGATTTCTTTACTGTTTGAGTTCTCCTGACTGTGTATACAATGCATGGGCTAGTTTTCCTAAAATGACTTATATGCACAGGTGTATAACGTGAGACACAAATCTCCTGTAGAATATGAGCTTACTTAGCTTTGTTAACAAATGTGGATCGATGCCCTAATTCATTGCTCTTAATATTTGTAGGTGACACAGAAATGCTGTGTTTGGGGTTTGTCGTAGATGTCAGGTCCAAGATGACCATGTCTGCACAAGTTTTAAAAAGTCCTGCTTCTTTTATCAGGCCCTATCACCAAGCTGTTCGATTTTAAGTATTTCATGTCAGTTGGGTGCTAACCCAAGGACGGTGTTTACCTTTGTGGCTTGGGAGTAGATTTCTGGTACAAGAAACCCTTTATTGCTACCTTGACACAGAGACCTGTTGCATGGTAGATTTAGTTGGTATTTCAAGGCCTCATCCTTCTTTATAGAAAATAGGTAGTTAATACTACATAAATAATTTGTAGGTGAATAGTAAATAAATAAATGAACTTCCAAGATGGTGCACAGCTAGTCTGCACTTTGGGTTTTCTCTCTCTTGAGCAGGTAACGTGGAACGCCCTTACTTTGTACCTCATGCCCATTTGAACGGCTGGTTTAGTTCACCTCTTGAATAATACGTCGGGTTTCATGGGGAGGGTCAGCGGTGACAGTTAAGAGCATGACTCAGAAGACACAGTGTGTTGTTGTGGGAACAGTAGGCTGCTGCCAGCCCTTGTATTTACTCCTCGACGTCCTCTTATCTCCAACATATCTTATTTCCTAGTATCGAGGTATGAATCTGATGGTAGAAAATTAGCATTTCTTAGGCTGGGGCAGCAATTTGTATCAGATTTCCATCTATTTAGACTGAAAACCCATAAAGCCGGGTTAAAAAGTGGCCAGTAAATTGCTGTCCTAATTCAGGTAAATTGGAGCATATGGTGGATGGCAAAATTCCACAAACCTTCTGTCCCCAAGAATCGATTCGGTTCGGCCCACTTGATGATGGAATCGACCCTGGCCCGTCTCTTCTTAGAAAGGCTGGGGGTTGCCTGGTGAGAGCTGTAAGGAGCCTGGCTTAGTCAGGCATTATTAGCAGAGCCATCTGGGTGACAGGTGACTAGGCTCTTGTTGATCATAATGCCTGGCGCTTAACACTGCTTTTCATCTTCAAAGCCATTTACAAATATGGTTCTTGCAGATACCCTTGTGATCTGAGGCTGTTATTGGCCTGTTGCTTCTTAGGAAAATGGAGGCAGTGGCTTTCAGAGATCAGCTCCTGGTCAAAAATTTGGTGTTTTGGTGTTGTAGCCTTCAAAATCTTCAGGGATTTTCTTTTGTTTCCTTTTTTTTTTTTTTTTTTTTTTGGTAAGGAAGATTGGCCCTGAGCGAACATCTGTGCCAGTCTTCCTCTATTTTGTGTGTGGGACACCACCAGAGCATGGCTTGGTGAGCAGTGTGTAGGTCTGCACCCGGGATCCAAACCTGTGAACTCCAGGCCGCCGGAACAGAGTGTGTGAACTTAACCACTATGCCACTCGGCCAGCCCCTGAGATTTTCCATTTTGATTGAAATATTTTGAAAGGTCTTAGCTTAGATTTGCCGTCCTGTGCGCATCTTGCAATTCCTGGAGTGTGACATGAGGCCGTTCTCTCTGTGATTTAGACATGCTAGATTTCCAAGGGCAGCGAGAGCATGTCTGGAATTTCATAAGCTTTTGGTTTAGACTTCCGTGTTTGATTTTCTGCCTCAAGAATCTTCTCTTTTCTGAGTCATGAAAAAACAGACAACAGCAAACCTTCTCCCGTGTCAGGAGTGGCAAGCTTGAAATTGTGAGTATGTTATTAGTCAGTAAAATTGCGAGTTTCTTGAAGTACTTTAAGACAGATCAGTTTGAAAGGTCTGGATAATTGGGTAACTTGAAAAGAAAGGCACCGTTTCTTTTATCACTATTATACTAAAGCTTAGTAGAGGGAGCCCTCTGAGGAGTCAGCCTTTGAGGCCTGCCTTTCGATGGATGGAGATGAGAATGATCGCTAATGCTAAGGTAGCTTTGTTATGACAATGTAAGGTTTTGCTGTTTCACCTGAGTTTGGATAATTTCAGTTTCAAACTCTAGTTGCACTGTGGTGCTTTAACATTTATCGTGTCTAATGAACAAGTCAAGGTGAAAAGTGGTATGTTAGTCAGCACTAGCTCATGGAAGGAAGAAAATCTGTTGACTCTCGTAACTGGAAATCGCAAGTTGGAGCTCGACGCGTCTTTATTGCTTTGGATCTAAGAGAGAGATCTTCTTTCTTAGAGTCTGCACTCTCGGGGCTAGAAACTGTCTTTCGGGATGCTCCATTCTAAACCAGCGACAGGAGGAGGAAACCCCTTGCCCTTACATATTGGAATCTGGGAGAACCCTTTTCTGTGTAATTTGACTAACTAAGAGGCTTAAAGACACTCGCATTGGGGTTTCCTCGGGATGAGTCAGCAGGTCTCCAGACAGTGATTCTCAAGATCGTCAATCTCCACCCGCGTGCTCAGAGACACCAGTCAGCCTTTTAACTTCTCCACTCTTTTTTTTGTTTGTTTTTTTAAGGAAGATTGGCCCCAAGCTAACGTCTGTTGCCAATCTCCCTTTTTTTTGCCCCTCCTCAAAGCCCCAGCACAGAGTTGTAGATCCTAGTTGGAGGTCCTTAAATTCTTGTACGTGGGATGCTGCCACAGCATGGCTTGATGAGTGGTGTAGAGCTCTGTGCCCAGGATCTGAACCTGCGAACCTTGGGCTGCCAAAGTGGAGCCCGAACCTGACTACTATGCCGCTGGGCCGGCCCCTAACTTCCCCACTCTTAAATGTGAAAAACCACAAAGTATTATCAGACTTCTGAGGAAGGCAGCTCATCTAAAAAGTGGAGACCAAAACTAACAAAGAGAGAAAAATAACTACTCTTAGGAAAGAGAGAAGAAAAGTCTTAAAAGGGAAAGTTGAGATTAAAGAGGTCCAACATTTGAATGAATGTTAGAATGAAAGAACAGAGAAAACAGCGATGAGGAAATGAGCAGTAATTCAAGAAAATATCCTAGGACTGAAGAAGAGTTTTCCATCGTGAAAGAATTTCAACCTTCAATCTCAGGGCCCGAAGCCATAGTAGATTGCTATATTAGGCACGTCATGGTGGAATTTCAGAACATCAAAGGTTCCGGTAATTAGGCTGGTATCAGACTTCTCAACAATGGAAGCTGGAAGACAATGGAGGGAAACACTCAAATTTCTGAGAGAGGATGTTTTCCCAACTTAGAACTTTTTTACCCACCTGAAGTACTGGTTAAAATGTGAGAATTGGTTAAAGACGTTTTCAACCATGCAAAGCTTACACATTTTCCACCTAAGTCCTTTCTTAGGAACCTGTTGGTGAAAGTGCTCCATCGAAAGGAGGGAGGAAACTAAGATTGAGAAAGACCTGGGACGCAGAGAAGAGGCGATCTTATAAGACAGAAGGAAGCAGGGTCTCAGGTTGACCTCTGCTCCAAGGCATAGAGTTGGTCTAGGTTAGAGTAGAACAGAAGAAACTAATACAATACCTGTATATCTCAGTTTATTCAGCAGAGATTTAGATAGTTAATGGAAAAGTTGTACTCAAATGAGTGATAAGTTTGTAGGAAACCAAGGATGTGGAAAAAACAAGATGGGTATTAACTCCTGGGAAAAGTCGTGTAAGAAAGAGAAAAGCCATCCTTGCATCCTGCGTGGTTCCGCTGTGCTGTCTCCGTCGGGCCATAATAGTGGCATCCTATCTATTAGGAGGACTGGGGTGTGGGGCAGAGATGGGGAGGGAGAGGTGGTCATGTGGCTACCTGATAATGACCGAAACCGAAAAATTAAGAAGTAAGATGTTATTCTGAGATAGGGAGCAGGATGCCAAGACAGTCAGCTAAAGGAGTTGAAAGTGATCATCCCAGGGAGCAGGAAATGAGTGGGGAGAAGGGCAGGTGGCTGCTGTCTTTTGGGATACACACACACAAGCCTTATAGACTATCTGGCTTTTAAAATTATCTACAAACGTAACTAATATAAAAAATCATCAATATCTCAATAAAGCTGGGAAAATAATCATCTGCTCGGAACGAGGGGCCTAATGAGAAGAGCTCGTGGAGATGCTGAAATCCGTTCTTCTCTTGGTATTTGAGAAAACTGAGGCCTGGAACAAATAATTTGTCCAGATACCTAGATTGATGAAGAGAATGGCTCCACTATGAATGATCAACGTGATGAATCCTTGACGCTGTAAGTCTTGTTGAACTTTTGTGGAGAACAAGCTGGCCTGACTTTGGGCAGATGGTTTGGCAAAGCTTGACTCCGTAAAGCATGGAATTGAGATAATTGGCGTTCTGTAAGGAAAACTATTTATAATGCAGAACTATTTATTGCACACTATTTAATGCAAAAGTATTTCTAGAAAAAACAACCTCCTCTCCCCACATTTAAATGACTTTGCAGAAATACTGTGTTTTCTGGTTATTCCTGTGATAGAGATCAACCCAGACAAAAATCTCCTTTTTGTGAAGCAGTGGTTCTCTTGAGTGTAGTCCTGGACCAGCCGCATCAGCATCCCCTGGGAGCTTGTTAGACATGCAGATAATGAGGCACTCCCTGGATCTGCGGAATCAGAGACTCTCGGGGTGGGGCCCAGCACCTGCGTTTTGACAAGCATTGCGGGTGGTTCTGCTGGACCTTACATTCTGGGAACCACTGAATAGTTGATGGTGTTAGAGGTAATGCCGACCCCTCGCCCCTTTAGGGTTAGGTCAGCCAGGACTCCCACGGCACTGAGTCCTCTTTCATTTCCCTCCAGACCTCATTCTCCTTGAGGTTTAAGCACCTTGGTCCGCATTAGTGTGAACTGTGATTTTTTGGGGGCGGGAAACGAACTGATTTTGCATTATTGATAGTCTGTGGATAAAACTTAGAGCACATCCTGAGTTCAGCAATAACAGGCTAAGCCTTGTAATTACGAGCTTATTAAAAAAGAGCACCGTTTCCCTAGGGGGTGTGTGTTGGGATTTGGGGTTGGCTGTGTATCAGGGACCCTAAGTTAGAGCTGACAGCAGACCCGAGCTTCAGTATTCGTGGGGCCTTCATCTGTGTGATCCTGGGTGGCTTTGGGGATGAGTGGCAAAGGGCCATGTCCCTTCTACTATGGGGTGTGACCTTGTAGTTGAACACTTTCACTTTGCAAATCTTCCACTGGCCAGAACGCAGTAGCATGACCACGTCCAATGACAAGGGTTGCTGAGCAGTGCATATTCTGGCTAGCCAGTTGCTCCTCATGGAGCCAAAGGGGAAAACGGATACTCGGGGTGGAGGAGAGACGTTGACAGTCTAATGCACAGTAACTTCTGCCTATGCGCGCTTTCAGATAGATTCTGCTCACAGTAGAATGCCTTGTGGTGGTCATGTCTTAAGAAACTGGGGTCCCAAGCCAGGCAAAATCATTGCCATTCCCTTATAAACCTACCTTGAATGACCCCAAGTTTAATGGTTGCTGGACCAAGAGGGATATATGAATGGGAGTCATAGTTCCAATTCCGCTGACTTTTCTCCTAATTGTAGGAAAGTTGGGTGCACATAGCCTTGCATGTGTAGGAATTTGACATATGGTAAAGACAGGATATAAAACCCCAGTGGGGTCCCGGTGGACTGTTGACTGGGGGGAGAGGCTGTGGTCGTCAGCTCAGAGCTGCAGCTCAGCAAGTACATGAGCATAAATTCCCCATGTGTTAAAAAGTTCAGTGTAAAACTTGAAACCCCAGAGAAGTTAGACTTCTGGTTTCTTAGGTGGAGGAGGACATTTTAGGAATACGATTTTTGGAAGAGAGAAAATGAATTGATAGATTTGACTAAGTAAAAAAAAAACAGCTAACATTCCGTATGTAGATCAGAAGGGACCTCTACAGGGAAAAATGGGGAAAATATTTGCATAAGTTTTGCAAGATAAAATGTGTTCAGCTTGAGCAGCCCTGATGGCCTAGAGGTTAAAGGTCAGTGTGCTCCACTTCGGCGGCCCCAGTTCAGTTCTCGGGTGGGGAACCACACCACTCGGCTATCAGGAGCTATGCTGTGGGGGTGGGTCACATAGAAGAACCAGAACTTAGAACTATACACAACTATGTACTGGGGCTTTGTGGGGAAAAAAGGAAGAAAAAGGAGGAAAATTGGCAACAGATGTTAGCTTAGAGCACATCTTCTCCTGCAAAAAAAAAAAAAAAAAAAGGTAGAGCTCTTAAAAATCCATGCAAAATACCAACAGAGTTAAAATGTGGGAAGGATGTGAACAGAGGGACCACATGCCGGTTATAAATTACAGTGGCTGGAGACTGGTATTTTTTGAATATCAAATTGAAAAAGGTGAAGGGAAACCCTCTTTATGGCCAAGGAGGAGATTGCATTTAGACATATTCTCCCTCCCACCGCTGGTCACAGGGCAAGGACGGCAGACTGGACAGCATGTTAGCAGTTGGTCAGCTGAGGCTCAAACGTGTTCCTACACTTGGCCCCACACTCTATCTTCTAGGATTACCCGGGAAGGAAACATCAGAGATGCAGTGGAATTTACGGCTGAATGTGATCGCCACCACGCTGTTTATAATGGTGAAAAATAAAGAAAATACTTCATGGTCTGCAGTAGGGGCGTGGCAAATACATGACCTTATTCCTATTCTAATAAAAGTTATACAACCGTTTCAAGTCACGTTTCCAAAGAAATTTTCATGACGTGGGGAGATGCTTTCTGTGGAATCTTAAATGAAAAGTGAATCACAATTCTAAATTCTAGATGAACTCAAAAAAAGCAACCTGCAGAGAAGCTATCAAGAGGAGGTACTAGAAATAGAAAAGAGATGATCCTTGGGTGTTGGGATTATGAGTGGTTTTAACTTTAATTTATTCCTTTATAATTTTATTTTCCCAGATTTCTACAAGACAGTGTGTATACCTTTTACCAGAAGGATGAAAGTAAACGTTGTCGAAAAAGGGAAAGGGTGACAGGTCATTCGCTAAAATAAATAAACCTTGCAGCCACCCGGGTGGACAAAGCCTTGTCACTTGTCCTTAGGGAATAATGTGAGGTTTTCCTCTGCCACCCATTCAGGTGGCTTTCTTTTTGGTATTTATATTGTTACCCGTGAGTTCTATTAAAAACGACTGATTTGGTGCATTTAGGTCGATGTCCTATTTTCCACGCCCAGATTTCTTTTTTTATAGTGTCTGTTAGAGGCAAATGGGTAGAATCGGATCACTGAAGAGTCGTAAAAACTTTAGCCAACTTTTTCCCCTTTAATAAGTATCATATAAGCCATTGATACTTGACTGATTTATGAACGTTCATGGACTTTTTTTTTCCCCTTTACAGGAAAATTTTGTGCCTGATTACCTTTTTGAGGTGGAATGATTGTAAGTTTATAGATAAATGAAAATCTTAGCATGACGCACATAACCTGGTATGTAAGATTGCTTCTCTTTTGAAATTGTATTGATGCAGAAATGCAGCACATTTAATAAAAACCTGCTACACTGGGAAGTTTGCTGTGAAAGATTTGTGGAACATTATGGGGGAAATTTAATTGCTATGAAATATTTGGAGAATATTATGGGGAAACTGTTACGTCTCCTTCTGGAGTTTCTTAGGTTTTAAAATTCCTGTGTTCTCTTTTAACTAGCTTGCTGCGATTAAATTAAAACTTTTAAGAGAGCCAAGAATTGATGGTTATTTAGGACACGCTCCAAGCTCAAATACCATAAACTCTGGCTTACCTATGTGGTGTTCTAGCTGTGCTGTCTGATATGGCAGCTGCCAGCCAGGTATGGCTTTTAAATTAAAATTAATTAAAGTTAAAATTGAGATCCTCAATCACACTAGCTACATTTCACAGGCTCAGTAGCCACGTGTGTTACTGTGTTGGACCTTGAAGGTATAGAAATTTCTGTTGGACCTTGATGGTCTAGAGAGAATTCAGAATAGATAATAAGCCCCCAATAATTTCTTTTTAGTCTTAGAATAATACCTAATGAGTGTTCTTCCACACCCATTTCCTTCCTAACAAGGCCTTGCTTAGCTTATTGCTAAAATAGTTTTTTCTTTGAATACTCCCCAGATGATAGGAGGAGGCAGGACGCAGGATACAGTTGAGAGAAGAAGATGCTTTTTGTATTAAATTTGGTTCAGATAAATGGGTAATCTGAATGCAGAAAATACACAATTAATACTGAAAAAGCCCTGGTAGATTCACAGAATTTTGGATTTGAAAAGGGCCATTGATTGCATCTCATCCAACCTTCTTATTTAACTCATGAGAAGTTTGAGGAACAGAGAGGTTAAGTAATTTGTGTAAGTCACACAGCTAGACGGAGGCCTTGCGACCCCTCACTCTCCAGGTTCACTGATTTTGTCATTGGGCTGAGACAACCTTTCTAAGAAGTTCTAGTCCTATAAATCTGTTGTTCATCAACTGTGGAGACAAGAGGAGCCAATTATAGTAGGATTAACTTTACACAAGGTCGCAAAGTATGTTGTAAAAAACAGGAAGTTGCCCTTTAAAAACCCGGTCTTCTGAGCCTTCTTCTCATGTCTTTGAAAAAGTGCTGCTTCCATGAATAGACACTTTTACTTTTGGCCTTGAACTTGTGTGTATTTTAAGAATCAAAAGGAAATAGGTTTCCTTTTAAAAGTAGCCTCTTTTGGGGTTAGGGTGTTATAGTCAGGAAACGTGTTTGCGTTTTAAAATCCTGTTTTTATTTTGCAAAGCTTATGGATCGATTGTCACCAGTAAGATTTGCCCCCCAAACTCCATTGAAAGTAAATTTCTGTGGAACGGTTTGGCCTTCTCAAATGAAATATATTTTCTCCCCAGATTATCTGTTTCCATCAGCGCTGTGTAGGTTCCCTTCGTTGCTGAGAGCTAGCTGCCGAAAGTGAAGTAGTTTATTCCGGGAACCTGACTGCGTGCTGTGCAAAGACTGTGTTTTGTTAATATTGGGAGATGCTCACTGTTCACATTTTCTGTGAATTCCACCTTCAGATGCCTGGTGACCTCGTTTCCTCCCTCTCTGCTCTCCTTCTCGGTTCAGACCTGCCTCTGTGCGTTCTTCTAACTCGCCTCTTTCCATTCAGTCTTGCCTCTGTCTGTGCATCTGTCTGGTATATGGGTCCCGGAGTGATTTTTCGAGAACAAATCTGATCATGTCACTTCCTGGAATGAAATCCTGCAGAGTCCACTGTGCCTGCAGTGGGAAATGCAGGTTCGGGTCCTTATTGGGCAAACGTTCTCTTCTCGTGGGGCTGGGGTCCGCCCTGCCTCGCCATTGCGGCCTCAAGTCTATGTTCAGCTACCCCTTTGTCAGCCTTGCCTGGCCATCGCCCCATCATCGTCGCCCTCCCTCGCTCACCTGTCTCTTCTTTCCTGTAGCACTTAACACCCACTAACATCCGACTTAATTTACAAGTTGTTTTGATTTCTGGGTGCTTCCCTCCGTTAGGATGGGGTCTCTGCCAGGCTCCGGTGTCTCCCCTCCCATCTTTTCCCTCCGGATGCAGGCCCTTCTCCCCTCCAGGTTCTTGGTAATTTCCCCGATGGGTCACCCACTGAAGGGTGGTCAGGAAGGCCGTTTCCCAGTGTGCTGCCGTCTTCCTCCTCCTCTGCCCAGGCCACCTTGTTGCCCCTGGAGTCGGCGGGGGTTGGACTGCGGTGTAAGTGATGGAGTGATCTCTCCTCGCGGCCACACTTCCTGTCATTGTGGGCGGGGTGTGTGTTTCATTTGCTGAGTTATCCACTGCTCCCCGTTCTCTCAGGGGGAGCCGCTTGGGTGTTGGCTGTTTGGTTGGATGGCCTCCCTGCTCCTCAGTAGGTGGTTTCTCTGCAGCTCGCATCAGGGATGGTCCCTTATATCCCAATGGCAGTGGAGACGAACCGCTGAGTCCCGCTACCCACCGTGAAGTCCAGCCTCTGCTCGCCTGTGTGCAGCTCGTGGGGAGGAGATCTCCAGAAGCGGGGCTCTCTGCAAATCCGTGGGTCCATGTCGTAATGGGAATTGCGAAGGAGCGCTCTTAGGAGAATGCCGTTCTGCGCGCCACCATGTGGGTTATTTTAGCAAACTGATGTCCCAAATGGTGACATCATTTTGAGAAAATAATTTTTGGAGTAAAATTAGCCAGCCTCAATATTAAAATGCAGGGTTTGCCAGGGTCCTCTGTTTTAAGTACTCTTAGAACCCATATTTCTGTAAAACGGGTTCTTGTATTTGGTGGTGGTTCCAGCGAAGCTTTCAGAAGCTAAGCTCCTCAAATAATTCACTAGCGGTCTGAGATAACTTCATTTTCTTTTTTATTAAGGTTTTATTTTTTTCCTTTTTGTCCCCAAAGCCCCCCGGTACATAGTTGTATATTCTTCGTTGTGGGTCCTTCTAGTTGTGGTATGTGGGACGCTGCCTCAGCGTGGTTTGATGAGCGGTGCCATGTCCATGCCTAGGATTCGAACCAACGAAACACTGGTCCGCCTGCAGCGGAGCGCGCAAACTTAACCACTCGGCCACGGGGCCAGCCCCTCCTTTTTTTTTAATTATTAAAAAATTTAATTATTAAAAAAAATCCCCAGTTTCTATTTAGGTTTAAGACATTACTTTACACACCCTATTTTCTTCCACTCTCTCTCGGGACCTCCTAGACGCTGAGATGAAGACCCTTGGTTTACCCCCCATAGTGCTACAATGGGCACCTGGAAGGCGGTCTTTAGTCCTGGTGTTTACCCATCCTTTATGTGATTTTTAAACAAACCAAAGGAACCATTTTGTACCCAGTACCCTGCCTTGTGACGCTGGCTCTCACATTTTCCAGAATAGTCCTGATTTAAATTATTTGTATCGTGGATCTTGACTTCTGTGCCTCAGACCGTAGGCCCTCATTTGTGCTTCAGAAAATAGAAGTCCCTGTGCTCAGAGAATGTTTGTTGAATGAATAAAAGATCATCTCCTACTTGTTTGCAATTGCCCTCTGTATTTGGCTGTCACTTTATTTGCTTATTCGTGTACGGATCTTTGTAGCAAGATGCCTAAATTACTGTTTAATGATCCAGTCTAGATATTTTTATAGTTCCTATTCTACAATTTGTGCTTTGATTGAGAAATAGCTTTGCATCCTCCCCATGGTGTCTGGAAGAGCATTTTGTATAGGCAGGTGGATAAATACATGCTGATTAAATTCCAGTGCTGCGCCCCTGCTGCGTTTCCAGTCTCTTCTCTTAGTCCTTGCAACAGACATATCCAGGCTTCCTCCTGCCTTTGCAGAAATGATTAACACGTTCTTTCATGAACCTCGAATTTTGACAAAACCTCACAATATTTTCCGGGAAGGGAACCGGAACCAAACGGGGTGTGTGTGCTTTAAGAAGGGGACGGGGTTCTTAAAAGATAACTTTTCCAGTATGTGAGTGTCAAAATATCCCCTTTATAGGTGTGGATGCCCCAGCCTTTGTTTTCTTCACCTATCCTTGCTCCTTTACCTATTTAGACTTTTATCTACATGTGAAATAAAAGCGAATGTCGAATGAATGAGAGCTTTGAAAACCCTGCGTGGCTCTGTCTGACCACAGAGCTGTGCCTGGCTGACCCTCAGGAGAACCACACCTGGACATGTCATGGGCTGTGGTGTAAACGAACCAATTGTAGGATTCTACGAGAACTGGCTGTCGTTTGACCTGTTTTTCCACCAGTCATATCAGAATGCAAGTGTGGAATAGCCATTTTGTTAGGGGAAAAATATGAGAAGTCAAAGACCACATTATTTGCAAACATTGATCGTTTAACTGGGTTTCTTAACACATCCCTTGGGACACAGCAGACGTCTTGCCTGTGTGTGGCGATGCTGGGGCTGGGGAGGGCTTGTCACTTCACAGCATCGAGGGAGAGAGGGGGGAACAGCTGAGTGGCAGAGCGTCTGGTCATTGCTACGGAGGTAGATTGGGGGTTGAAACGTAGATTCTATTTGGTGAAAAATATGTTCCTCTTACTGGTGATAATGACCTCTAGGAAACTGATGGTTTTGCTATGCTGTGACCTTCGTTGTTGACCTTGTGTAAACATGTTCCCTTTAGTCTTTATTCCTGGTACTTTTTGGTATCAGCACTGCATGGCATCCTGCGTGTTATACTGAAATGGTAGGAACTCTGATAGGAGGGTGATATTTTTGGAGAGCTTAAAAATAAGTGAATATAATTAAAGTCCTCTATTTTTTTTTTCATTGTTGGTTGCCCTTAGGTAATTTTTCCTGCATAATGAATTAAGCGAAGAGGATCCTTACTCCTTAGGAATGGAGAGCAGTCTGACAGGGTCCAGGATGCCAGACCCCGCATCTTCCCCCTTGGGGAAACATCAGAGCTCAGCGAACGGTAACGGAGACCTCGATTCAGGTATGATTTTGTTTCTAAAATCCATTTGGCCTTTTGATTTATGGAGCCATATCTTTCTGATAAATGTTCAGGAAACAACAGGGCAACATTTCTAGATCTCATACTTGCCTGTTTCTAGGATCTGTTGTCATATTTATAAGCACAGAGCAGCTTGAAAGTTATGCCAAGTTTGGTTTAAAATTAATATTACCTGGATATCAAAGTTAATATTCTCTATTCCCTATATACCTATATATGGTGTGGGCTGGGTTATAATGAGGTGACGAATTGCCTCAAAATCTCAATGGCTCAGCACAATAATTGTTGATAAATCATTCACACTGTTTCAGATGGACTCTGAACCTGCTTCACCCAGTCCTTCCATGCCATCGTACGATGCCGGCACTCATCATGGGGCTTTGGGGGCGTTTGTTCTTAGAGGGAGGCAGAGCTGGACTGTCCTTTTTTTTTTTTTGAGGAAGATTAGCCCTGAGCTAACATCTGCTGCCAACCCTCCTCTTTTTGCTGAGGAAGACTGGCCCTGAGCTAACATCCGTGCCCATCTTCCTCTACTTTATATGTGGGATGCCTGCCACATCATGGTGTGCCAAGCGATGCCATGTCTGCACCTGGGATCCGAACCGGCGAACCCCAGGCCGCCAAAGCGGGATGTGTGAACTTAACCGCTGTGCCACCAGGCCGGCCCCTGGAGTGTCTTGAATCAGTAATTCACTGCTCTAGCTCAGAAGAGACAGGTGTCACTTCTGCTCAGAACCTCTTGCCCAGAACCAGTCACGTGTCGTGTTTCTGCCGCTGTGAGGGAGGCGAGGAAATAGAATTCTCTCCTCTGTGCCCAGAAAGAGAGGATGCCCAAGCGTTAGATGCTGCTACTCAAGACCACCTCCAAAACCTTGAGCGCATCTTTTAGAAAAGGGTGTCATGTGAAGGAGATTCAGGTCATGGGAATTTGGGGCAAAGTGTTTCTTCCTTAAGAAATCTAAAACGAAACCAATCTAAACCAGTCTTTGATAGTTTTTTTTTTGTCTGTTTGTGAGGAAGATGGGCCCTGAGCTAACATCTATTGCCAGTCTTCCTCTTTTTTGCTTGAGGAAGATTGTCGCTGAGGTAACACATCCATGCCAGTCTTCCTCTGTGTTATATGGGGTGGTGCCACAGTGTGGCTTGGTGAGCCGTGCTAAGTCTGTGCCCAGGATCCGAACCTGAGAACCCCAGGCTGCTGAAGTGGAGCTCCTGAACTTAACCCCACTCCATTACCGGGCTGGCCCCCTAGAATTTTATATTTAACCAGTGAATTTATAAATGCGTCTTTTTCTGAATACTTACACAATAGAGTTTTTTTAAAAAGGTAAATTTTGAGGGGCCGGCCCCGTGGCCGAGTGGTCAGGTTTGCACGCTCTGCTTCGGTTTCGCTGGTTCGGATCCTGGGCACAGACCTAGCACTGCTCATCAGGCCGTGCTGAGGTAGCGTCCCACACAGCAGAGCCAGAAGGACCTGCAACTACAATAGACAAGTATGTACTGGGGGGCTTTGGGGAGAAGAAGGAAAATAAAAAGATTGGCAACAGATGTTAGCTCAGGTGCCAATCTTTAAAAAAAAATTTTTTTTATCTTTCCTAATTAAATAAGGATAACTTAGGTCTCAGACTCATAAACACTTTGCTGTGATGAATTCATGTAAAGAAATGTTGATCATTAACTCAGTGGGGCATTTGACCGTTGTCCAAAAGTTACGAGATTTATCTTCACGTTTTGATGAGAGCAATCAATGAGAGAATCACAGATGGGTTGATGTCATTGAATTTATTTGATTAAGTCTGTGTCTGGAATTATCTTATCTGGAAAAAATCTGGAAAAGCTCAAAATAATTGCCTAAATATGTTGAAAGATGTTAGTGTCTGTTTCAAAATCAGCTCATTTCCCCTCCTTTATTGTAGAAGTGAGCAAACTTACCCTAAAAGCAGAGCTGAACCCTCGTCTCCCGGCGGGAATATGGAAATTCTTTTTCTGAGAGAGCGTGGTCCCAGAGTGAAGGTTTACCCTCATCATTCTACTTTTATTTAAGTATAAATATGCCTTTCTGATGTTTGCCAAGTGGGGTTATTTTTCCACGTTTGGAGTCCCTGAGCTTTCTTCGTGTTTCTGTCGTACACATGTCTGATTTCTGTTGCTGCATCATTTCCAACGGTATGTTTTTAAAATGGTTTAAAAGCCAACCGTGTTGACTTATTGTTTTCACACAGATGCAGTGTCTCTCTCTCTAGCTGAGGTAGATTCTGAAACTTAATAGTCATATGTGTCAGGAAAATTGTTTGGAGTGGATTTCCTTGTGGATGATGCTAACATCCTCTATTTTGTATGTGGGACACTGCCACAGCATGGCTTGATGAGTGGTGTGTAGGTCCACGCCTGGGATCTGAACCTGCGAACCCTGGGCTACCAAAGTGGAGGGCACGAACTTAACCACTGTGCCACTGGGCTAGCCCTGAAGCACCACGTTTTGTATATAATTGGCTGGGGTATGCTTTGAGGAAAGCCCATCGTGTATATTCTGTTACTTCCTTGCTCTTGTGTGATGCGAGGCCCAAATCATCCAGGATGCCATGATCTTTCGTAGAAATAGTTCTAAACAGCTCTAAAATTATCTTAAATTTTTCAGATATTGGCCCTGATGTTTTTTCCCCCTAAATGGCTAATTGGTCCTTTCTCCTTGGAATTTCCGTATGTCCTTGTGAGCAGACTTTGAGCTGGTGCCACAAAGATGGACTCCTAAAGAGGAAGCACATTTCCAGCAGGATCTGAAACTATGTAGAAAGTGGAGGCTGACTTCTAGAAACTCCAGTTTAGTTTTGAACATTTAGAGTGTTAATAACACCCTCAAGTATGAGTCTTCAAGGAGTTTATTGATTTTCCCAAGCAGTTCCCTTTGAACTTGTTAGTACGTAAATTATCTTCCCTTCTGGCCTCCGTTGTGGGGCTATTCGGTTCTGGGACGAACCGTGACACCCGTCGGGCCGGGCGGTGTGTTGGTGCTGAGGGTCTTTTCCCTGGAAACGGTTCCGAGGAGATTCATGGATGGGATGAGCTAGAGATGGCAAAGTCGGCATTCTTCAGCTGGTTCTAAGACTTGCAAACCAGGGACAGCAGGTACGGGATCCTGCGATCAGGCTGTGTGGCAGGCACTCTCTTAGGCGTGTTACATGTGTGGGGTCCTTGAATCCTTCCACAACTGGTGGGAAAGCTCCTTTTATTATCCGCATATTATGGATGAAGAGTCGCTTGGCTCTTGGCTACCAGCAGGGACTTCATCCCAGGGGTCCTAAGGCTCTAGGGCTGGTTCTGACGCCCTGGGCTGTCCTGCCCTTCAGTGCAGGGAGAAGGCACCCTGGATACATAAATGTGTGTGCGTGCACACACACCCCTTGCACACCCCACACCCACACACTTTACGCACCCAGGGACAGCTCACATTCTCTCTGGTCCTCTCCTCTGTCATCTCCCGTCCTCTCTCCCCATGTGTTATGTGACACAGGATGGCATCTCCCTGGTAAGTGGCTGCACTTACATGCCTACAGGTCTTCTCTGCCAGAATGATGGGGCCACGGGACGGAAGTCTAACCTGGTTGCTCCCGGTTGATCTTGTGTGGTTGGGCTCCCTGGTCCCCACCCCCAGCGGCTGCAATTCCTGGCATTGAGATGGGTCATCCCTCTGAAATGACGACTTCAGCTTAAGTGGACTCTCAGTCTCATTAACAGCTTTTTACGTTTTCCTTTTTGCCTCTTTTCCTAAGGAAAGCTTAAAGATATTTGGGGTCAGGGACTGACACCCAGTCCTGTAAATGAAATAGGTGCAAGAGAAAATTCCTCCTTCTGCCAGGAGTGCTGAGGATGGGATGCCAGGATAAGCTCGAGTAGGCTCCCCGGTGGACAGGATGGACACCACTGTCACGGGGCACACCAAGATGGAAGCGGGCCAAAATTGGATTTCTGGAACTCTAGGCTTCTTCAATTGCCGTGATAAAAGCAAGCAAAACAGTGTGCTGACATGGTGATAAATAGATTCCTTGACATTATTTTTCCAGGCCGGCTAAATGTAATTTCCTGATGAAGTCTAGATAAAGTGGCATTGCACATTCAGATTGGGCAAGCCTCTAAGTGAAAACAATTATTCTGTAAATGTAGGCTTTTTTCTTTTTCTTTTTGGCTTTAGGATATATTAACTGGAGTCCCACAGGCTCTTCTATTCTGGAAGGAAAGGAGTCAGCATTCTTCTTTTTTTTTTTTGAGGAAGGTTAGCCCTGAGCTAACATCTGCTGCCAATCCTCCTCTTTTTTGCTGAGGAAGACTGGCCCTGAGCTAACATCTGTGCCCATCTTCCTCTACTTTATATGTGGGACGCCTGCCACAGCATGGCTTGCCAAGCGGTGCATAGGTCTGAACCTGGGATCTGAACTGGTGAACCCCCAGCCCCCAAAGTGGAGCATGCAGACTTAACCTCTGCATTCTTATTAGAAAAATTCAGATCTCTTTCTCTTCATGTTGGGAACCAGTTCCGTCTTACTCCATATTCCCTTGTTTTTCAAACTGTCTTTTGAAGAGTTGTCGCCTCCCCTACCTCGGAGATTGGGTGATTTTTGTGTGTTTTCTTTTTTCTGGAAAATCTCTCCGGCCATCTGGGTAATTGAGACAGCCATGAGGACCTCTGTGTCCAGGCCACTGTCCCCTCCCTGGGTGAATCCCATGGCCATGAGCTCCCATCTAGGATTGGCGATGGCCAGTCCTTCTGAGTTTCATTCATGCTGTGTGTCTGTGGAACTATTTTCCCAACCTTGGGACAGTATGAACTGACTGTCAGCAGTTAAGTAACAAAAGGTTAATGTCATCTTTCTTTCTCTTTTCACGTTAAAAAAAAAAAAAAAAAAACAGCTAGCGCACCAGAAGGTGCTCTGTAAGATTTCGTTCCTTCTAGACCTGCTCAGTCTCCATTCCTTTATTGGGCACTGGTCACAGACTTTAATATGCAGCCTTGCAGAGTTAACCTTATTTCACATTGTAAGATTGTACAATCCAAGGTTTGATTACTTAAAAAAAGGTGTGTGAGCTGTTTGTTTAATTCCATTTTTCACCATGCGGTTGCTTGCATTCCAACTTTCAGGAAGGTCTTCTTTTTCTATTTATTATGAAATATTTCGGTCACATAAGCAACTTTCTGTTTTCCAAAACTGGACCGCCACTAATGAACATGCCTGTTTTCTTTTAAAACGTGAAATTTTCTTAGTAGCCTTTCATAATCTGTTTTCATTACATCATGGGGAAATGCCTGCAACTGGTTCATTTGCAGAGCAGCCAGGTTGTCAGAGTTTCCTTGATAAAATGTTTATGGGTTTCAGAGGTTTGTGAATCGGCTGTAAATATTTGCTCCGGGTTTATGAGACCTCCACTCATAAACATTGTGTGTTTATCTATTGCTCCTTGAAATGTCTTTAGAGAATCAGCTGCCTGGGGCACATAGGCCTGGAGGATGTCCTAGAAGTTACAGATTCGAAAAGGGCTTGTTGTGGGAACCCTAAATTTTGTGATGTTATCATTAAAACAGATCTCTGCACCCCCATGTTCATGGCAGCATTATTCACAATAGTCAAGACATGGAAACAATCTAAGTGCCCATCGACTGATGATTGGATAAAGATGTGGTATATATATATATACAATGGAATACTACTCAGCCATAAAAAAGAGAATCATCCCATTTGCAACCACATGGATGGAGCTGGAGGGTATTATGTTAAGCAACATAAGCCAGGCTGAGAAAGACCAACACCGTATGACTTCATTCCCATGTGGAGGATAAACAAACACACACACAAAGAGAATGGCTCCGTGGTTACCAGGGGAAGGGGCCTGGGGGGGGAGCACACGTATGGTGACAATCAAGAAATAATGTACAACTGACATTCACAACGATGGAAACTATTATGAACTCAACAAAAAACCCCCAAAACCATCTCACTTAAAGTTACCAGTGCTGGGCATAACGGTTTTGACTTTAAAAATGCCATTCTAGGTGTGACTTTTGGGGTGCTTTTGAAAGTCTTTTCTTTAGGCTGCAGAGAGTAACAGCTTTCTGAAGCAGTGTTCTGCTGACGCGCTGGGGAGTCTCCGTGGGCCCTCTCTTCTCTTGTTAACTTGAATGAACACCCGAGTGAGCACGAAAGCACGCACAGCCTATTATTTTGAGAGAAGAGACCAGAAATGTGGGTGAATTAAAATTTGGTGGAAACCAAAATTTTTGGTAAAATGCCTAGATTAGAATTGTATGAAGAATGAAGAGCTGCAAGGAATGGTCTCAAAGTTGAAGCTGAGAAATTGGAGCTGTGGTCTTACCCTCCTATGAAATCGGCTCTTGGTAAGAGAGGATCCATGGGTTGAACACCAACCTGCAGCGAGCGTTATGGCAAGAAAAGAGAATCTGAACTCTTGAAGCTCTTCCTTATCCATGTGCATGGACAGCCCTTACTGCTGTGTGTCCTTTCTCTATGATAGCCATTCCAATAGGTTAAAGTAATGTTTACAGCTTATCAGCGCTTTCCATTTGAAGCTAGGACATGTACGTTCTCTGTATTCTAAAATGAGTTACTTGGTGCTTTTCGACTGTACAGGTGATATGTTCATGTGCAGTCTTAAATGTTGTGGGCATTGCTTGATTTCCTTCACAGCAAAGGTGGTGATGGTTTTCAGAACCATGTGGTACATTTGATTGTCTTTCTCCTTGTTCCTTGTATCTAGAGAAACACACGTCCTGCTGGTTTCTACCGGTGTGGCTTGCCCCAAGGGCTCTGTCATGGCAGAAGGCAGGAGGGTGGGCACCAGGGGTCAGTCTGACAGCTGGTCAGTTTCTGTCCCCAACTGGCCAGGTGGCCTCACACGCTTGAGCAATCCTTTTGGGCCTCAATTTTTTTTTTCCTTCGAAGTGGCATTGGAGTCAATGCTTTCTAAAGTCCCTTATGGCACTGACAGTGTGTAATATTATTTTATCATCTGCGGCTGTAGTAAGGAGCCAGTGGACAAAGTGCTGGTGCTGTGTGTACATCAGGGTGCTCACTCAGCACCCAGTGGTGTCCTCCAGCTGCCCTGAAGACCGGACTGTCTGCAGTGGCTGATTCCAAACCAATCCACTCAGAGGCAGCAAGTATGCTGTGTAACAAATCTCACTGCATTTACTTAAGAGCGCTTGATTTTACCCTAGGTTTTGTCTGGGTAGTCCAAGCAGAATTTCTTCAGTGTTTCCTTTCTTTAGTCAACTGTCTCTAAAATCAGCCAACTCAAGCTCTGCAGAGAATTCAGGTTTCCTCCTAAACCATTGAATTCATTTGTCTCTTGCACTAAAGATGCCCTGGTCTTCATCGAAGGCGAGCACCGTTCTGTTCGTCGCTCTAACGTCCTTACTCTTCTGTTTTTTCGGTCTTTCGACAGAAGAAGGTTCAAGCTTGGAGGAAATCGGCTTCAACTGGGGGGAATATTTGGAAGAAACGGGCGCCAGTGCAGCTCCTCACACATCATTCAAACACGTAGGTGACCTCCCTTCTCTCTCTGGTCTGCTTGGGGCGGTGGGAGGGGAATCTGCGGGGAGATGCCGACAGCCGATCAGAAGAAAGGAAGGGAAAGGAAAGGAAATTCCAAGGTTTCTTAGACATAAAGAGGTGATGTGGAAGTTGGCTGGCTTTTCCCAGATGACTGCGGGTAGGATGAGCCTTGCCCTTGTAGCTTATCTCACCTAATGGAGGGCTGGGCCCAGGTTGGGGCACTGTGGGTGGGAAATGGGGTGCAGTTGGAACCTTGTTCTAGACTTGAAAAGCCAAATTAGACATTGCCCTTGCCATGTAGAGGCCCACAGCCGGAGACAGGTAAGGTGGATTCAGAGAAATAAAAGGCCAGCAGACTAAGCAAGGAGCTGCAAGGTGTATGTCTTCTTGGGAGGTGTAATTTTTGTTTTGAATTGATATTTTTATTGTGAAAGGACACCTAAAAGTTTGACAGCCATTTGTGTGCAGATTGAGTCAGATCAGAGGACATATTGTAAATATTCACAAAATGGTTGGATCAAACCGAAAAAAATCATTCTCATCAGAACTGTTTCTTCGAACAATGCAAATAGCATGCCCCGCCATGGGCAAATCCCAGGAAAATTAAAAAATTGAGTTTTTATCAGATTTTTGCTTAGAAAGGAGATTTCGATAATGTATTATTAGCAAGGAAAAGACTACATTTCCAGGACCCAAGTTCTGAGACGTTACTGTTGCTTTCCTGGAAGTGGAAGTTTAAATCTAAGAAACATTTTTTTCCATGGGGCTACCCAGGAAAAAGGTGCAGCCTGCGTATCATAAGCAACCTGTTCCTCCTTTTGGCTCTTTTGCCGAATGAGGAAGCCAGAACTTTGATTCTTTATTTGATGCAACATTTTATCTCTTTGGTGGTCAGATGTTCTTTCAAAAAGGAATTTAAGACCTTCTTAAATCTGGGTGACCTTATAGTGATAGATTGCCTTCCTAATTCTCTTTTTATACCGACACTCGTAATCTTGTAATTACTGGTTTATTACGAAGGTGATTGTGGCCATTTAGTGAAACCAAAAGCTAAATATTAAAACCTAGCAAAACTGAAACTCATCTGTCATTCAGGCTGCAAGAGCCATTGTAACATTTGCCTCTTACGATGCTGGATGACTTGGTTAGATTCCTTGAGGCAGCTTAAGGAAGAGATATTGATCGGCAACTTTTTCCTTCCTTTTGCTACCAAGAAGTTATCAATATCTCTGCATACGGAGTCACTCCTGTCTCTTAAATGTGATCAGTTCTCCTCCCTCCCTTTCAATCAAAATGTACGATTCTTCAGGGTGCGCAATTTCCCCAGGCTGCTAAAGCCAGGTTTAGAGGAAAAGTACCAGTGGACCCGAGGATGGTCCATTTAGAATTCCATCCTCCCTTTTTAGCAACTGCTACTCACGGACATCAGGGGTCTTAGCTCTGGGATGTCCACCAGGCTGGAAAGCTTTCTTTTAGGGGGAGGGCTGGCAAATATCAACAGACTATGATCCTTAATTAATAAAAAGAAAATCCATTCTTTAAGGCTGTGCTGTTCACACAGTAGCTGCTAGCCTCCTGGAGCTTTTGAGCACTTGAAAAGTGTGCTAGCCAAATTGAGATGTGCTGTCAGTGTAGAATACACACCGAGTTTCCGAGGCTTCATTAGAAAAGAAGGGTGTAAAATATCTCACTAATATTTTTTTTATATTCGTGACATCTTGATATGATATTTGGGATCTATTGGGTTAAATAAAATACATTATTAAAATTAACTGCATCTGTTTTATCTCACTTTTTTAGTGTGGCTGCTAGGAGATTTTCTACTTTTGCTGGGAAATATTTGTCCTGAGCTAACGTCTGTTGCTAATCCTCATCTTTTCTTTTTCTCCCTCCCCAAAACCCCAGTGCGTGGTTGTATATCTTAGTTGTAAGTTATTCTGGTTCTTCTGCGTGAGCTGCCACCACAGCACGGCTACTGACAGACGGGTGTGGTTCCATGACCGGGAAACGAACCCGGGCCATCAAAGTGGTGAACACTGAACTTTATAACCACTAGGCCACCAGGGCTGGCTCCTTTACTAGGAAATTTAGGGTCACATTGCTGGCTGGCATTATATTTCTCTTAGTGCTGTTCTAGGGCTCAGAAATACTGTTTTTCAATGCTGTGTTTTTAATAGTTCCTGTAATCTTCTGGATGTATGTGTCTGGTATAATAATGATTTTCTTGTGTTTCTGGTTCCTTAAGGTTGAAATCAGCATTCAGAGCAACTTCCAGCCGGGCATGAAATTGGAGGTGGCTAATAAGAACAACCCGGATACGTACTGGGTGGCCACCGTGATCACCACCTGCGGGCAGCTGCTGCTCCTGCGCTACTGTGGGTATGGGGAGGACCGCCGGGCCGACTTCTGGTGTGACGTGGTGATCGCGGATCTCCACCCCGTGGGGTGGTGCACGCAGAACAACAAAGCCTTGATGCCCCCGGATGGTAAGCTCCCTGCATCCGTGCGGCAAGCTGGTCCACGTCGCAAAGGCTTTTGAATGATCAGCGATCCTCATTGGTGATGCTCGTAGAGAAACCTGGTAGAGATTCGATAACTGGTTTAGGATGAAGATCTAGTGCTTTAAAGGTTGCTTCTTGAGTTTCATTAGTCTCAGGGCACCGGAGTGAGCGGGAACCGGGTGTGTTTTCAGATGTCAGAGCCGAACCCGCTAGTTGAAGCTTTTGGGGCCTGATCTTCAGATGGACTTGCAGAGGTGGAAGAGGAAGGCTGAGGGCAGGCCAGCCACTGAGGTCTTGTCTTGCCTTTGGTGATGGATTGTGTTGCTTTTCTTTTGCTTTTGAGACTTGACATTTTGAACAGTGCTATTGAGCATCCGAAACAGCCTTCTCCACTAAGTTTTAATCTATCTTGTGGTGGGGAGACTGCCGGGCTGCGAAGCATGTGGAAAACCAAACAGATGAGGAGAGAGGACATTCCTCCCGAGGGAAGCGATGTCAAAGCTTGCGTAGATAAGATCCGTTTAGCTGCTGGAAAGCAGTGGTTCTCTACTGGGGCTGTTTTCCACGCCAGGGGACAGCTGGCAGTGTCCTGGAGGCCCGCTTGGTTGTGAGGGGAGGCGAGGGGGTGCTACTGGCATCTAGTGGAGGAGGCCAGGGATGCTGCTGAACCATCCTGCAGTGCAGAGGACGGCCCCCAAATGAAGAGTTACTGCCGTGGAGCTGAGGGCGAGAAAGCCTGCTGGGACAGTGGGCTGCCTATTACAAATGCGTTAAGGAGCTCATCTGATCCCGCAAGTGAGAAAAACGGCATTACCACATATTTGAATCTCAACACCCTCTTCTCTGTGTTTTGTATTTGATGGTGGCAGCTGTTACCCTTGAAGACTTTTGATGCTCCTTCTCAGGCGTGTGCACCATCTTCTTGGTACCTGCCTGCCTATTTTAATTTTGAATTGCTCTTCCTGTTTTGAAGGGACGTGAATGCCGAGGCTCGTCGTGGCCACCCTGTTAGCAGTTGCTCTCGCCTTTCGGAGTACTTGAATTAACTCTTGTTTATTGAGTTCTGATATGTTGTGTTTCTGATGGGTGGGGACGGGCTACGGTTTTTACTGCCCCTTGTTGTGCATCATGGAGAGTCTGCTAAAGAGAGGGTCGTAATAAATGCATGGAGTCTGAGTTGCATTTATGTGATGTGTGAGGATTGAATCCATCACCGTGGCCTTAGCTGACATCTCCTTCACTCTCTCGGAAGGGAGAGAGAGGCCCTTCTTTCTTTCCTTCTTGCTTTGGGGCCTTGCACCTGTTCTCTCCTGTGCCTAGATCCTCTTTCCTCTCCCCTTCCTCCTCAGAGGTCAGCTTATCTGTCGCTCCCCCAGGCAACCAAGGTCACACCTTACCTTTGCCCTCAAGGCCGCCTGCACCCTTAGTGTTGATCACTCTTGTAGCTGTGCCTCCCCCCGCCTTGTGATTGTTTTTTCAAGTAAGATATAATTCACATAGCATAACATTCATCCCTTGAAAGTGTACAGTTCAGTGATTTTTATTATAGTCGCAAGGTCATGCAACCATTACTACTATCTAATTCCAGATGATTTTTGTCATCTCATAAAGAAACTCTGCACCCATTACAATCACCTTCCTGTCTCCCCTCTGCCCAGGCCCTGGCAATCACTCGTCTACCTTCTGTTTCTATAGACTTGCTTATTCTGGGCATTTCATACACATGGCATTGTATACAGTCATGCGTCACTGAATGACAGGGCCGCGTTCTGAGAACTTCGTTGTTAGGCGATTGCTCTTGTTTGAGCGTCATAGAGCATGCTTACCTAAACCTAAATGGTTTAGCCTACTACACACCTGGGCCCTATGGTGCTCATCTGTGGACAGCACTACCCATCCTATGTGCTGTCCGTTGTTGACCGAAACGTCATTATGTGGCACGTGACTGTAACATGGGCCTCTTTCACTTAGCATAATGTGTTCAAGGCTCTTCCATGTTACAGCTTGTGTTGGGACTCCATGCCTTTTTAAGGCTGAGTAATATTCCATTGTGTGGATAGACTGCGTTTTGTTTATCCATTCGTCAGTTGTTGGGCATCTGGGTGCAACTGTAGTTTCAAATGTGTGGCTTTTTGAAAAGGGAACTTTCACCCCCGGAACAGTGAGCTCATGGTGTGAGTTCATTCATCTGTGTACGCCAGCGCTAGCACATACTGCCTGTACCTGACGAGTTCTCAATAAATATTCATTGAATAATGGAATGATCTTGTGAAGAAGGTTAAGATGCCGCCTACCTACTAGTTTGTAGATACCCTTAAGGAAAGGAATCTCGGCTGTTATCTCTACACGTGGTGCCTTCTCTCTCTGTGCCCTTTCTCCTAGCACTTGAGTCAGTGTTGGTCGTGTGCTTCTGTCTAGAAGGGTGAGCCTTTATTTCTTACCTCTCTCTTGAGGGGTTCTTCTCAGGCGAGTGCTAGAGAATGGTTGTTAATGGGTCAGGCTTTATTTTTGACTCCCTCTCCAGTTCTGCATAAGCAAATAGTGGGGTGAACAAGCTCCTATAATGCTTGTGTCACAGTGTCCCCGACCCAGCCTAAACTGTATGATAAATGACACTTTTATTTTTTCATCCTCATTACAATTTTTTTTTGTGAGGAAGATTGGCACTGAGCTAACACCTATGCCAATCTTCCTCTATTTTATGTGGCATGTTGCCACACATGGCTTGATGAGTGGTGCTAGGTCCACACCCAGGATCTGAACCTGTGAACCCGGGCCGCTGAAGCAGAGCCAGCAAACTTAACCACTGCCAGGCTGGCCCCTACAAACTGTTAAGTGTGGTGCACATTATTGTTAACTGTAAGGACGATGCTGTCCATCAGCTCTCTAGACCTTTTTCATCTGGCGTGGCTGAGACTTTCTACCCATTGAGCATCATCTCCCCATTTTCCACCCGGCCCATGGCAACTACCATTACACTCTCTGCTTTTAGGAGTTTGACTGCTTTAAAATGCCTCAGATGAGTGGAATCATGCAGTGTTTGTCCTTTTGTGCGTGGCTTATTTCACTTAGCATAATGTCCTCAAGGTTCATCCACATAGTACCATATGACAGGACTTCCTTCTTTTTAAAGACTGAATAGTATTCCATCTGGCTTTGAATTAAACCAGCCACTGAGGCGAGAAGATATTATAGAACATACGATTATTTAATTTCCCAATGATTTCTGATCTGCCATAAAATAAACCTATCTTGATGCAGGAGCTGTCCTGATGGCATTTTGGGAAAATATCAGCTCTCGTTGGAGAATTAGAGATCGTCCTGCTCGCCCAGCGTTGCACACGAAAGCCACATGGATATGCCCACACATACTCAGGAGGGTGCAGACAGATGTGCATTGATCCCAGGGGGCGTGCATGCACTTGGGGGCACCAAGGGAGCGGAAAACGGGGGACAGAGAGGTAGCCCCTGACTCTGGGCTGCCGTCTTGCCTCCTGGCTGCTCTTGCTTTTTGCGATCATGACTCACTCTTAAAGTCTGACACGTCGGGAGCTAAACGCCCTTGGAAAGGACATAAGATGGTTTCACTTCATAATAGGCTCTCTAGTGCATAGTTTTAGTGAGAAGTTCCGGGGTACCAAATTTCAGCACTCTTAAGAGCTAATGGGTTCATTTGGTACCAATCCATGCTGTTGCTTGAGACAGGGGGCATAGTTTATTAATCACTTCTTCTTTCTCACTTGGGTGAAAAATGTGGCAGCCATCACAGTCTCAGAAACACTATCAAATTTGTATCCTACTGACTTGGTGCTATTAGGCGAGACACAGACACACTTAAAATGACAAATTCCAAAATGAAAAATGGGAAAACCCTGTAAAGAGGGAAACCGTTAATGTGACTGAAAGATTTGAAGTCTGTGGAAACAGTAACCCGTTATGCTAATCTGAGAATTTCTTTATTGCTCGTTTTAAAGAACTTTAAAAAAATTTAGTAGGTAATCAATATGACTTGGAAATCTCTAGCACAGAGAACAAAGTCAGGAAATAGCAGGTTCATGGGGCAAAGGGTTTTATTGATTGCTGTAGTACAGGATAATTATTGCTTTGTAGCCAGAGGCAGCCGTCGTTGCACAGGGAATCGCAGAATCTATTTTTGAACAAGGATTCTTGTCTGTGTGGTTTTCCATCTTAGAGAGCTAACATCGGGGTACATTCTGCAACTGTACCTGGTGGATCTTTGTCGTGGTTAAACTTAGAAGGCATCGTAGAAGATTAACAGTAGTGAAAGCAATCTGTCACATGATGCTTTTGTTTGGGATGCCCCATGGGAACAGAGGTCTCCTTACCGATCCCAGGAATCGGGGTGATTTGAAAGGAGAGAATTGCAGTTGGAACCACAAGATCTGGTTCTTATCTTGCCTCTGCCACCAGTTTAGCTACGTGGATGAGCCCCTCTCAATTTTCTCATCTTAAAATGAAGAGGTTATGATACGTCATCTCTAAAAGCTTTCCAGTCTGACGTGCTTGGTTGGTGATCCTTGTAAAGGAAAGAAGGGAGGAGAGGGGGCTGATTTTCTTATCGTATGCATGAGGAGTGGAGTTTGTTTTGGGGTGAGAATCTATGGGGATCTTGCCCAGGACTCTGTACGAAGCATGAAAGTAAAGTTTCTGTGTTACTGTTGGGGATGATGGAGTTTCAGTGGATTTGGGACAAACTGGGAAGTTATTGAGAGGGCCTGGGCCCATCGTTGCCTGCAATGGGTAGAATTTCGCTCAACAAAGAATTGTAGGGGCCAGCCCAGTGGTGGAGTGGTTAAGTTTGCATGCTCTGCTTTAATGGCCCTAGGTTCACAGGTTATACATTGCTCATCAAGCCATGCTGTGGAGGGCATCCCACAAATAAAATAGAGGAAGATTGGCACGGATGTTAGCTCAGGGAAAATCTTCCTCAAGCAAAAAAGGGGAGGACTGGAAGCAGATCTTAGCTCAGGGCCAATCTTCCTCAACAAAAAAATTAAAAAAAAAAAACGAATTGTAGACTCCAGTTGTTGCTGGAACCTGGAGAACCAGGAGTGATCAGTCCCTGAGTCAGATCAGCTGAAGCCAGGTTGAACCCATCAGTATGTGGATGACCATAGCTTCAAAATATGGTTGGACTGAGCAGAAGGGTGGTAGTTTTGGGTGATTTTGCTCATTAATGGGGGAAGGGAGAGGACTGTCTTTCCTGGTCAGATGCAGGGTGCAGTGCTCAAGACCTTTTGAGATGATCTGGGATGGACCAGAATAGTCTTCTGTTTTCTGAAGTGTCTGCACTGGAAGAGTCATTTTATTATTTTAGGTGATATTTTTCCCAAGCACGTAGCATTCTGTATAGTCCCATATTTTCCTGCCTTGCTCTTTTAAAGGAATTTGATCTTTGAGTTATTGCGAGCCATCGTTGTTATGTTAAATATCACGAGGAAGGAAACAGCACGACAGCAGTGCCCCGGTACAGTCCTGTGTCGCTTAATGACGGGCACACATTCTGAGAATGTCATCATTGTGCGATCATCATAGCGTGTGCTTACACAAACCTGGATGGCATAGCCTCTCACACACTCGGGCTCTATATGGTACTCATCTTATGGGACCACCGTCGTTTATGCGGTCCATCGTTGACCGAAACATCGTGATGTGGCACATGACTATCTTTCATTAAGCAGTCAGTAGCCGGAGAGCTCCATTAATAAGGACATGTTTAGAGACCTGGGTTAGTGGCCAATTGGCCATTCAAAGAGCAGTGTTCCTGCAAATGAGCTAATCGGCCCTAATCTTTCATATTAAAAGTATTAAGAGACGTCCTACATTAAAGCAGCGCTAAGTGCCGTGGAGGATTATGGCTTTTATTAGAGGAGAGAAACGTAAAACGTTTTGGCTTAGTAAATCAATAAGGCTTGATTTATTCATAAGCACGTGCAAGCTCGCAGAGGGTAGCTGCCAAATAATTATTGTTTACGGTGATAAGGTAAGGAAATCATTTAATCCAGGGACTGTTCTACTGTTATTTATTGAGAAGTCGCAACATTAGCTCTTACTGTCTGAGGTTGGGGAGCTTTCGTGTTCCAGCAGGTGTCTGCGGAGTCCCTGAACAGGATGCTTCTCTGAGACTACAGGTAAATAGGTGTGAGAACACCTGGTCCACTCAGGCCCCTTGGCTTATAAATTGAGGAGTATTTATGTGCGCTTTCCGCTGTGGCAATAAAAGTATTGGAGTTCCGGTGCCTTAGGAATCATGCTGCTAATTTTTATTTTGCCCGTTATTAAGATTTCTGTAATTTGAATTGCAAACTCTGCAGTCTTGCCAGAATGACTTATTTACCATTTGAAGTTGAATCAAAATTACTGGAATTTGTTAGTGTATAACTTATTTGAATAAAGAGATGTTTATTCATGAAGTGTGAGGAGAAAGTGTGAATTGGGCCTTATGTTATGGGGTAGATCTTGCCAGATGCTGAACTCTGATCCTAGGACTGTTTTTGGGAATTGCCGGACTTTTTTTTGTGGTCTTTGAGAGGTTCAGTTTAATTATTGTATGAGACAATCAATATTTAAAATTCATATTTTATTATTTAAATGACATTTTAGTAATACCGATGACCCTTAAACGATCATATTGTTTTCACTGGCAGTCTTAAATTGTCGCTGGAATTCCCTTGGTTTATTAATAAGAAAATTAAGTATATATCCTGAAAAAGAGCAAAATTAATCCTTACTGGCCCCTTGGAGATGAGGAAAGCACAGAGAGTCACTAAATATTAGACAGTTTAATGTAAAGAGAAAAAACCGCATTGTTATAAGAAAGAGTAGGATGCGTTTGACAAGTGTGACAGAAAGTAAACTAGAAATCATAGTTGTATATTTAAAAAAGTGAGTTAGTATCATACCTGTGGCCAAAAAGCCTTTCTTGATAATGATATGTGAAAGAAGGACTATTCAGGTAGGAAGCGAAGTAATCCTTTCTCTGTAGGCACTTAATGGATCTTTTATAACGATGCACGTGGTTTTGAATCCTGTCTGGTCAGGTGCAGAGCCTGTGTCGGGATTCACCACGGTGTAGACCAGACTGGACTTGCTTGCAGACGTGTGTGTGAGCATGTGTGTGTTTGTATGTGTGCGTGAGCATGTGTGTGAGTGTGTCTATGTTTGCATGCATGCATGAGTGTATGTGTTTGTATGCATGTGTGAGCACGTTGGGTGTTTTTGTGTACATGAGCACGTGTGTGTATGTGTGCATGAGCATGTATGTGTGTATGTTTTGATCTAAACAGAATTTTGAAATAATTTTGGTATTTACCATTTATAAATCACGTCATTTAAAAGTTGGGACCGTGGGCATCTCTTGAGGATTTAGAAGACGTAGACGTGTGTGTCCTGCATTCCACGTGGCAGCCCTTAGCATGGCAGCCTCTTCACGGGGTCATTTGTCTGCTCTCTGGATCTCTGTCCCCTGCTTGTTCATTCTTCTCGGCTCAGGCCCTGTAGCCTCTGGGTTCGTACCCTGCGTATCAGGCACAGAACCAGGAGAGCTACACGTGTCCTTGTGCAGCCTCTGAGTGTGTGACCTCAGGTTTCTGAGGCCCCATCTTACAACACACTGGATGATCGCTAAGGTTTCCTTCAGCTCAAAAGTGCCCTGCCTATAAGAATTCAAAGAGTAATGGATAAAATTTTTGAAAGGACTTGGAAATACATGGGCTCTATGAACGGAAGCCTAGGAAACTGGTTTTTTTAGCCTGTGGAAGGAAAAATAAAATAGAAACCCCCCAAATAAAGGCAGACTAAATGGTCCTCATAGAAATCAAAAACCTTTGTGCAGGTGTGGTGAATAGCTACTTCTTTATGAGTAAAAAATGAATAATCTGTTCTCTCATAAATCCCTGTTTGGTGTTTATTCGTCTTTTGAAATTCACTCTATATCACGTTCCCCCTGTATCATTTTTTTGCACAGTTAATAAATGTATCATGAATTTTATCATGTTTGTGTCGTGACCCTCCAATTAAAGACAGTTTGTCTGACCCACAAACTATTTTAATTGTGTGCCTACTATTTACTAAGTAACTAAGTTTACCCCTAACTCTCAGAACGACCCTGTAGACTGGCCGGCATTATTCTTTTTTCTACATTTTAAGAAAATATGGCTCAGAAAGGGTCAATAACTTGTCCCCAGGTCAGACAGCTTGGAGTAAATTTTAAGCTAAGGGCCATTTCTTTCTCCCAGTTCTGAAATCAATGCTTTGAAAATAGCAAGGGGGTCGGTAAATATTTGTTTCTTGATTAAGTTGTGTCAATAAGACTTTAGAATGTTCGAACTTGAAATACGGGAAACATATCCCTAGGAAAAGTTGGGGAATTGGCCTCTTGTGATTTTTAAGAACAGGGCAGAAAGTGCCTTGTCCAGAATGTTTTTCATTTGGTCATTTTGGGAAGCAAATAAATGGAAGAGAGTCGGTCTGGAACCTCCTCGGCAAATGGTAATCACGAGGTGGTATAAAGTGATGTGAATTGCATCAGATGCTTTTTGGGTTTTCCCACGAAAACTGTAAGCACACAGCGGCGCTGGGAGATTCTCCTTCTTGGTGTTGGCCGTGAATGAATTTACTTTCTCTTGCCTCTTAATCCAGCAGCATGGATGCTTTAAGACCCGCAGGCGCTGAATCCTGTGTGGAGGATGCTGGTGCTTGAGTTCCACGGGTTTCCTTGGCCTCTTGTCTCTTTTCCTAATCGTCAGTCCTTCATCTCCGTAACTGTCAGAGCCCCAGTCTCGTCTGTCTGCTCTCCTCCCCGTCTAGGGAGCCTGGCCTGGGGCTGCTCCCGACTCGGCTCAGGTGAAGAGGGCCCCGTGTTCGGGGGCTCAGCTCCCCTCTGCCCCCTTTTCTGCTCTGGGTGGCCTCTTAATGCCCTGAATGCCCGAGGGCAGAGCCTCCGGTCCCTCTGAGCAGACTCATCCCCCTGCACCGCTAGCCCTCCTCCGGCGCCTCTGGCTGTTCCAAGCCCTGACCCTGTCGCACTGACCTCCTGAGTTTTCTTGCCCTGAGCCTGGAGCCCTCAGTGCCGGCTGTCCCCTCTCCAGCGAGCCTCTGACCTGCCTCTAGCCTGGAGGATTGGGGAGCTTCTCTTGCTTCTCTGCATGCTTCCGGCTCCTGAACAAGCCTCTGACCTCTGACTGCGTCTTATTGAGTCTCCCATCATGGCTCGAGGGTCCAAGCCCATGTCTGCATCCTAGGGCCCTGCCTCCATTCCAGGACCTGCCTCTATTCCAGGGCCCTGCCTCCATTCCAGGGCCTGCCTCCATTCCAGGCCATGCCTCCATTCCAGGGCCTGCCTCCATTCCAGGACCCTGCCTCCATTCCAGGCCATGCCTCCATTCCAGGGCCTGCCTCCATTCCAGAGCCCTGCCTCCATTCCAGGGCCTGCCTCCATTCCAGGGCCTGCCTCCATTCCCGGGCCCTGCCTCCATTCCAGGGCCTGCCTCCATTCCAGGGCCCTGCCTCCATTCCGGGGCCTGCCTCCATTCCAGGGCCCTGCCTCCATTCCAGGGCCTGCCTCCATTCCAGGGCCCTGCCTCCATTCCAGGGCCCTGTATCCAGTCCAGGGCCCTGCCTCCATTCCGGGGCCCTGCCTCCATTCCAGGGCCATGCATCCAGTCCAGGGCCGTGCGTCCTTTTCAAGGCTGTGCATCCATTCCAGGAATGTGCCTCTGTTGCAGGACCATGCGTCCATTCTAGGAACGTGCCTCTGTTCCAGGGCCGTGCCTCCATTCCAGGGCCATGCCTCCAGCTTTCCAGTTGTTGCTTCTGCAGGTCTCTTGCAGACTCTGCCTTGGCTACTCCAGCTCAAAAAGAATGATTGGTTTGTGCATAGCTTGTCTCCTGACTCTAGAATTGTATTAGATCTTGGTGAGCACAGCATTCAGTTCAAAGTTCTGGGGGCTTAGGTGGTGGGATTCAGAGGTGGGCTTGGTGTTGTCTTGATCAGGGTTCTCCAGAGAGACAGAACCAATAAGATATGTGCATGTGTCCAATCGGCTCACACAGCTGTGGAGGCTTGGTGAGTCCAAAATCTGATGGGGTAGGCTTGCAGGCTGGAGACCCAGGAAAGAGTGGCTGTTTGAGTCCAAAGGCTGTCTTCTGGAGAACTGTGAAGAGCCAGTGTTGCAGATGAAGTCCTAGATCATCTGCTGGAGAACTCCCTCTTACTTGACTGGCGGGGGTGGTTAGCCCTTTGTTCCAGTCAGGCCTTCAACTGATTGGATGAGGCCCACCCACATTAGGGAGTGCGACTTGCTTCACCCAGGGTCTACTAATTCAAACATAAATCTCATCTCAAAACACCCTCAGGGAACATCCAGAATAGTGTTGGGCCAAATATCTGGGCACCGAGGCCCAGCCAAGTTGATAACATGGAATTAACTGTCAGCAGCATGAATTCAGAGTTTTAGTCAAGCCTGTTCTCCTCTGCTATCTTAATACCTTGTGGAGGGGAGGAAAGTCTTAAGGACAGTGGTAATTGCTATCATAGTTTTTGCCTTAACAGGTGACATTCCACTGGTAAGTCAGAATACTGATGCTCTTACCAGAATGCCCTGGTAGAAGGCTGAGAGATTGTGGAGTGACTATGGTGCGTTGGTACCTTTGAATTCTATGAAAGCATCAATGCCAGCGTCAAGGGCCAGAGGTCCTCTTAAATGAAATGGCATGGCCAGCAGGAGACAGAGACATTCACCTTTGGTGACTCAGGGGGACCATCAGCGTTTATCTGAGAGGTCCACTGGACCTGTCTGCGTCCAGTGTCTGTTCTTGAGCTCCGTGCTGGCCTCCGAGGGTCCCTACCCCCGGGGAGTACTTACGAGTGATCCGCTGATGCAGACGTACTTCTGGATACGGGGTTGGTTCCCTGACAGGTGTTTGAATAGGTGGTGGCTGATTGCCTTCGTCCTGGCGCTGGCTCCGAGGGCCTGCTTCTGAATTATGTCACCTGTCCTCAGCTCTGAGAAACGCCAGGCATGCAAGTCAGGGCGTCACCGACCGGAGATCTGTGATGTTCACCCCACACTGACACCAGCGCAGAGGCCCCTCTGGCCTGAGCTCTGCATTTTAGACAACCTTGTGGATGGCAGGTGCAAACAACCACATTTATCAAAGGACGTAGAGTTGCCTTGTTGCTTCCTTTGGGTGGGTGTGCCAGGTCTAGCACAGAGCTGCTCCTGGTTCTAAATGAGTCCATGTGCCCCTCATGCCCTCAGAGCCAAGGGCTGTGTCTGAATGCTGTGGATTTTGTGGGTTGTGGCATTGCCATGAAGATCAAGCAATAGGTATATTAATAAAGCTATGTATTAATAAAGATAAATCAGAGCACAGGTATAATAGATTTTTCGCATAATCAAGTGTCACTTTTCATTACTGCTGAGTGTTGTCCTTTTTTTTGTTTTTGCTTTTTTGGGTGTTTCAACTTGTGGTTCCAGAGGTACTTAATAATTAGTGCAGAATTTGCAACAGCCACATGCATTGGCTGAAGAATATCTTACGATATTAAACAAAATTAAAACAAATATTTTACATATAAATTCACACTACTCTTGCTCGTATAACGTGTAGCTTTAGACGTGACGTGTGCGAAGCGTGACGTTGAATTTTTTACATCGGCGACTGGATGGATATTGAATGCCAGACTGTGGATAATTTTATTTTAATAAACAGAGTTAATAAGATTAGATTCTCAAAAGCTAGATAAAATGTTTAATGTCATTTAAATATTTTAGATAAAAACTTTGATATTGACTAATTATAATTTGTAAGTTTCCTATTAACTTCAGTACTTTAGAATAGTTAGAGGAAAAGTAGCTTTTTTGAAGACATAAAGTAATTTAAAATTTTGATTTTTGCACTTTAATTTACATTTTTTAATTGAAAGTGTTTAAAATTGTAAAGAATGGATATAATTATATTTATCTTTTAAGGCTTAGATGATTTTGGTGAAGAGAATACAAATTATGTGAAAATCTTGATTTTTTTTCTTAACTAGATAATGATTTTGCTGAGAGAAAGGCAAGGAAAATAAATTTTATGGGATAAATATATAATAATTTTTGAATTATGTTAAGTCTTTATTTTATCACTCATCCAAACATTACTAGCCCATCAGCAGAACAGCCAGACACATCATCATAATTAAATTTAGTATTCTTTGGCATTTTATCAACTTGCACTGATACATAAACCATAACTTTTTACCAACTTTTCTTTTTGAGGAAGATTGGCCCTGAGCTAACATCTGTTGCCAATCTTCCTCTTTTTTTTTTTTCTCCCCAAAGCCCCAGCCCATAGTTGTGTATCCTGGTTGTAAGTCATTCCAGCTCTTCTATGTGGGATGCTGTCTCAGCATGGCTTGATGAGCGGTTCGTAGGTCTGCGCCCAGGATCCGAACAAGCGAACCCCTGTCCGCTGAAGCGGATTGCACAGACTTAATCACTCTGCAGGAGGCTGGCTGCCGAACTTTTGGGTTCTGTCATTATGAAGATAGACTTGTCAGTGCAGGCGGCTAGGATGTGCTTTATTTCACAGCCTGTTCCCTTGATTGATGACTTCAAAGTATTGCCACGTGTGCTATTGGAGCTGCATTTGTACTCTTGCTCCGGGCCCTGGACATGTCGTGGGTGGGCCTCTTCAAGCTTTCCAGCTGGATTCCTGACGTCCCCTGTGAACTGGACATCTTTCCATAGGTTACTCAGTATGGCTTGATTTAGGCAGGCAGCTTCCAGATCCTCAAGTTCTGACTCTTTCCTGAAATTGATCTGTCTGAGAATACACCATTGGTTTCCTTCCCCCCTCCCTGCCCCATTCCCTGTCTTCCTTCTCCCACATTGGAGAAGAATGTCACCGTGGTGCATTGCCTTGGTGACCCTAAACACACAATATCAGTGTTTTAAATGATGCCTCTTTATTCAAGTCTCCAACCACAACCTTAAGATAACCACAATTTACTTTTTATGTTTAATCATCCAACTTTGTAACATCATTGATGTTGTTTTGGTCAGGGCTAAAAATAATTTTAATACTCGAAGCCAAAAGAAGTTTTTAATTTTTGGTCAGAGAAATTTTAAAAAGTTTAATTACAGACTACTTTTCAAAAAAGGTTTAATTATATATTACTTTTTTTTTTTGCAAAGAAGTAGGATAGGATGAACAATGAAGACTGTTGGGAATAAAAAAGATAATTACGTTAGGACAAGAGTATGATTTCGAGGAGAAAAGGGAACGCTACACAAACTGATTATTAAATAGCGCGTATTCGTGTCTATTTTAAAATGCGTGATGGGAGGGATCAGATCATTCCACTGAATATATTTATAGGAGTGATAGAGCAGTTTTATTCAAAATGTCATGTGAGCAACACATAGGAAATGACATCCTTTGCAACTATTCAGACGAATGATGAGAAACTTTAGATGCCAAATTGAAAATACATGAGTGGGGAGCATTGGTTTTTGAAAAGTCCTTATCTGGAAGGTGTACATTTGCCCTGAGTAGTTGTTGCCCGAGCCTTGTGGGTCTCTAAATACTTTGAACACCCCCCATGTCCGTCCTGGAGACGGGATGGAATGGGATGTAACCTGCCCTACGCTCAACTCTGGTCCCTCACGCTCCCTGACTCTGGATTTTTAAAGACGGTGGTCTCCCACAGCCCTTCTTGTTCACTCATTACAGCGTTTTTTTCTTATAATTTAGGTGTTTAGAAGTTCTCCGGGCCTTGACTTATCATAATTGGGCTTTTATGGCGTTGATATTTAAGTCATTGGATTCCTTTGGCAATGTATGCGTGTGTCTTCCTCTGAGTTCTTTGCTGGTGGAAAAACTAGAGCTGGCAGGGGAGTCTCCTGAGTTGATGGGTCAGAACCCACTCATGGCTACCAGCCGCTGCTCTGGTCCACGAACGATACTATTGTTGCCATAGAAATGGAAATATTTTCATATCAATCTGTGAAGGATGATTTATTCGGTCCTACTTGGTGCCTGATGTTTTTTGGGTAGGAATATACAGTATGGTTATTATTAAACATTTTCTGTCAATGAGCACATTTGTAAGACAATCAACTTTTGGCCAATGACATAGACTCAGGTGAGGAACCTGTTTTTGGAAATGGGTGTTTTGTGTGGCAGCTGCTAGCGTACTTATTTATTTGTCGGTCATTTCTGTTTTGACCATCCACTCTTGAAGGTCTTGCTCTTACCTTGCTGAGACGTGTTGGAAGTTAGTTTGGAATTCTGATCCCTGAAAACTTGGGTAATATCTTTCTTCTTGTCCGGGTGGGAACAGCACTTCCTTTGCATTTAAAAAATTTGTCTTTTTTCTGCTAAGCATTTCTAAAGGGCGGTCAGCCTGTTATGGAAATTTACGGAAGCTGGAGGCGGCCCCGATTGGTAATGGAAGGCTGACCCCTGACTTGAGTGGCGATCCCCTGGCTGCTAAATGGAAAGGTCCCTCAGGACTGCATTCTGCTGGTATTTAAAAAAAAGTAATTGGTGTCTCTGGAGCTGGCTCCTGTCAGTGAGAGCGCTCTCCAGGCCCGGAGGGAGGAGTGGTGAGTACTGTCCTGAGTCAGGTGACCTGGCTCCTGGCTCAGCTCTGCCTCTTGCTGAACGTAACCTTGGAAAAAAGTCACTTAACTGCTTTGCAGTACCCTCCGGGCCTCTTTACAATGGCTGATTAATACCTGACCTTGCTCTCTCTCTGTGATGGTGTCAGCACCCACTTTGATGGCAGGTGCAAAAGCTCTCTGTAATGGGCTGAGCATTGTCAAGTGGGAAGGTCACTTAGCATCACATTTTTCCTTCCTTTTGTTTTTTTTTCTCAGTGTAAGAGGCCCTAATGGTCCTCCTTAATAGGTGGGGACGAAGGGTGGTGTGAGTGAGGAAGAGCCTGCTTCCAGTGAGGAGCCTGGTACTACAGCTCGGGAGACGCGGAGGCAGCTCGCTTGGCCGGAAGCCCCCCTGCAGCTGGGTTCAGTGCCAGGACACTGGCAAGGAATTGCTTTTCTTCCCCCTGTGATCTTGGAGAATTTTGGTCAAACCTCTTTTCAAACAGTTATGTTTGCCTTGTGTTAGAATTGTTGGTGCATATTTGATTGCACCCATTGATTATAAAAGTAAGACCTTGTGAACATGGTGTCATCAGAAACACATATTTTGGCTCCTCATTCTACCGCTTAATTAAATTAAATTAATTAAATGGACGAGGTGGCTCATTTCTAAACCTTGTGACCGTCGATATTCCCATCTGTAACCTGGGGATAATGATAGCTCCCTTTTAGGGTTGTGTTGTGTCTTAAATGGGATTTGTGCAAACTCCTGAGAGTCGTGCTAAGAAGGTAGGCGGAGATGGAGAAAGACTGTTATGTTTCTGCCTTCGTCCTTCTGGTTAAGGATGGTATTTTATCCATGTTTTTATTTATTTTTATTTTAAAGACTTTGTTGTTTTAGAGTGGTTTTAGGTTCACAGCAAGATTAAGAGGAAGGTACAGAGATTTTCCCATATACCCCTGCCCCCACACAGGCAGTCTCCCTGTTATCAACATCTCCCACCAGATGGTGCATTTATTGCAACTGATGAACCTACATGGACGTGTCATCACCACCCAGAGTCCATAGTTGGTGTTAGGCTTCACTCCTGGTGGTGCACACTCTGTGGGTTTTGGGCAAATGTATAATGACATGGATCCATATTATAGTGTCAGGCAGAGTAGTTTCACTGCCCTGAAAATCCTCTGTGCTCTGTCTCTCCATCTCTACCCCTGCAAACCCTGGCAACCACTGATCTGTTTACTGCCTCCATAGCTTTGCCTTTTCCAGAATGTCACAGAGTTGGAATCATTCAGTGTGTAGCCTTTTCACACTGGCTTCTTCCACTTAGTAATGCGCACTTCAGCTTCCTCCATGTCTTCTCATGGCCGTCCCATGCTTTTTTCTCTTCACCGTCCCCTTCGTGGGCGTCTCATCTTCATCATGGTGATTGCCACTTCACACACTTGCAGACCCTGAGGTCCAGATGCCAGGGGAATAGCCAGGCCCAGTGTACTGCCGTGCCTGAGGACTTGAGTGCCCCAAAGAGCTCACTTGCAGAACAAGCGGGAACAGCCTGTGGGAGATAGAAGTTGCCTTTCCTTCAAATAGAATTGATGTCAATCTTTTTAAAAAATTTGCCTGCTTTCCGAAGATTAACCCCAATCTGGTTATATACAACAGCTTTGAGGAGAGAATGTTTACACAAAACGAGACTAGTTGTTCTTCATTGAGACTTTTCCTAGGGTTTGCAACAAGAATTTACAGGAGCCGGCTATTAGAAGGTTTGTATTTCTAAAGAGATTTAATGAGAGGGAAGTGCTGCAGAATTGAAAAGAAATACGACTTTTGAGGGTTTTCCTAACTGTGTTTCTCATTCTCTCTTATCAGCTGACAGAGCCATTAAGCATAGTTGATTCAACAATGCCAATTTTAAAAAAAGCCCGTAATGGCATATTTACGCAATGGTGACTAATGGCCCCCCAAAGCCCATCATAGATTATAGAAACAAGTTATAGCCATTAAAATAATCTGTGATTGTTTGCTCACACTAGACAGTTGTGTCAAGTCATTAGCATCTGTTCAGCGTATTTCTTAAAAAAATTGTGTGATGAATATCTTTTGAGACATAAAGGAAAACAATTCCCCCAACCCACACCAACCCCTTCCCCAATGTAAGCAAAACAGAACTCTTTGAAAATCTCCAGGGAAAATAAAATTTCTTTAAAACTTACTTTCTGGTTTAAATGTTTTATTGTCCTTTAGAAATCAGAGGATGTTTCATATGCCTTGTTTGGTGTTATTTGGAGTAATAGTTAATCACAGATTTGTTTTTGTGAAATGAAGAAAGCAACGTTCTCTTACGTTCTTCATCTGTACATCTCACGTGTAACTTGTGAGCCCGTCAGAATTCACTTTGGATCCCTCACGTACATGGAGCTGTGGATTTATAAGTCCTGCTAATGGTTCTTTCAGTAGAGTGGTGTATTTATATGTTCTTCTAGGGTGCATTTCTGCGAAGCATTTATGCAGGAAGGATGTTCACATAAATAACCAAGCAGCAAATAAATGCCAATTAAAAATTCTATCAGCAGAGCTGGCAGCGGGCCTTTAACAAATATTTAAGTGCAGTATATTTAGATTCAATTAAATGTTTATTTTGAAACAGTTGCCTGCTTCATTTCCTAACTTAACTCATCTTTCTATTATCAGAAGATTGTTTTATTTTCCTTTTAGGGGAGGCAAGGTCTATTCTGCATACATATGAATACTGCATGTTAAATTATTATACAGATTTTTGAGTGGTTTTTTAGAAACAGAGATTTGGTCATTTTTGCATTTTCTAAATTTCCTGGTACTGGATCTTCTTTCTTCCTGGACCCTTTTCCTATTTTTCTTTTTCAAAATTTCTCTGTCCTGAGGGGTTTTAGCTTACAGCTCATCTGAAGGTGTTGACTGCATGGTTTATGTGTTAGGGTACAGTGTAAGCTGCTGTTACAGAAACACCCTAAGAGGCAGTGGTTCACTTAGTTTAGAAGCCTATTGCTCTTTCCTCTAACAGGTGAGCGGCTCGGGATGGTGGTACCTCTTTTCCCCTAAGTCCCTCGGGCACTGGGTTTCCCCAGTGGGCTCTGCCCCGCTGGGTGTTTTCCACATCTGCGTGGAAGAAGCTTGATTGTCCTCCACGCTCTCAGCAAGAAAGAAGGAAAGGAGAGGCAGGGGCCAGCAACTCATCTTCCCTCGGCTTGAACTTAGCACCTGGCCGTACTTGGTTGCAAGGGAGGTTGGGAAACACACTTGGTAGCTACAGGGCCCACCTTCATAGCTAAAACTCCTGGGGTGGGAGCCTTCTTTTAGCAAAAGAAGGAAAGGGAGAAAAGGTCCTCAGGGACACTTAGGAGTGTCTGCCACCCCTCATTTAGCTAACAAAACATACTTTAGGATAATTATTTCATCCTTGCAGAACATCTCAAGGAAAATGTAAAAATGCTTGAAATATAAAACCAAACTGCTTTTTTTTCTTCTTTTGGGAGTCAGAATGCTTTCCCTATAGTTGATGGTAGTATCTTAGATTTCTTTTTTTTTTTTTTTAAAGATTTTATTTTTTCCTTTTTATCCCCAAAGCCCCCCGTACATAGCTGTATACTCCTCGCTGTGGGTCCCTCTAGCTGTGGCATGTGGGACGCCGCCTCAGCGTGGTTTGATGAGCAGTGCCATGTCTGCACCCAGGATTCGAACCAACGAAGCACCAGGCCGCCTGCAGCGGAGCGCGCGAACTTAACCACTCGGCCACGGGGCCAGCCCCAGTATCTCAGATTTCTAACTTGCAGTATTTGCTGTTGATTTAATAGGATACATTCTTTCCCGTTTTTGTTTTTTTGTTTTTGTGTGTGTGTGTGTGTGTGTGTGTGTGTGTGTGTGTGTGTGCTGGGGAAGATTTGCCCTGTGCTAACATCTGTGCCAGCCTTACTCTATTTTGTATGTGGTTTGCCTCCACTGCATGGCTGACGAGTGGCACAGGCCTGTGCCTGGGATCCGAATCCATGAACCCCGGCCACCTGAGCTCAGTGTGCCGAACTTAACCACTACGCCCCGGGGGCCAGCCCCTGTATTAACTTCTAAACAGAATAATGGCCCATAATATCGCTTTTCTAATAGCTGGGATTATGCACAGACTGATACCCGATTGTACACAGACTGTCGATTAAACTACTTTGATCCATTTACTTTGCACAAAGAGGTAAAAGCGAAGGTTGTAGCTGTGTCTTCTATGCTGTGTGTAGTCAAATGTTCTGCTCAGAATTAGGCTAGCAGCTCCTGCACTTACGACTTTAGTCTTGGGGTAAGTAAGAGTGAGAGAACCAGGAGATGTGAAGACAGCAGAGTTCAGGTGCTCATTGCCTCTGCTTTTGCCTTAAATGTGGCAGGAATGGAGTGCTTGGTTAGGTTGTGAAGACTCACTGAGCGTGGAATAGTATCAAGACCGTTTCTTGGCGCTGGGAGAAGTGTGGTGAACTGCGTAGCTGAAGTCTCCACTCCCATGGGATTTGCGTTTCAGTTATCACACGCGTCCCCGTGAGAAGCTGATGAAAGAGGGATGCCAGCCACACACACGGCTGAACACCACGTGCGGGGTGTGTCTGATGGGCGAGGGGAGAGGGGGATTCCCAGCCCTCCTGGTTTCACTCGGGCATCTCTGTTCCCTCAGTCTCCTGGCTCCACCTCCCTGTCCAGCCCTTGGGCTCCTGGCTCAACTTTGCTGTCCAGCCCTTGCTCTCTTGGTTCCACCTCCCTGTCCAGCCCTTGGACTCCTGGCTCCACCTCCCTGTCCAGCCCTTGGGCTCCTGGCTCCACCTCCCTGTCCAGCCATTGGGCTCCTGGCTCCATCTCCCTGTCCAGCCCTTGGGCTCCTGGCTCAACCTCCCTGTCCAGCCCTTGGGCTCCTGGCTCCATCTCCCTGTCCAGCCGTTGGGCTCCTGGCTCCATCTCCCTGTCCAGCCCTTGGGCTCCTGGCTCCATCTCCCTGTCCAGCCCTTGGGCTCCTGGCTCCACCTCCCTGTCCAGCCCTTGGGCTCCTGGCTCCACTTCTCTGTCCAGCACTCTTCTGTCTTCCTTGATTTTTCCCTGTGGGCCCCTTTTCTACCAATTGCCTGAGATCACCTCACAACTTTCTTTTATCATCTTTATCCATGTGCCATATCTCACAAAAAAATTAATTATGAATTACAGATAAAACAGCCAAATGACAACTTTCTTTGTTCCCTCTTTTCTTTCAAGGTGGCACACACACACATTGAACTTATGTTCCTGATCCATAAAATGCAAAAATGCCGAAGACTTGAGTATTAGGGGGTAAGATGACAAACAAAATATTTTCTCTTCTCTCGTCTGAGGCAGGCAGATCACTGCCTCCCTAAATAGTACAAAGCATCGCACCAAGGGGGCATGGAAGAGCCCTTGAGTACTTTAGTCAAATTAAAACATGCCGTAGCTTCTAATCAGAAGCATACGAATAATTGTGAATTGCTGGACGATCTTTGGTTCAGTGGATGAGAATAATACGAAGGACGAACATTTTCTCCTCTCACCTCACTGAATTTTCAGGAGTTGTTATACCACAGCCTTGCCAAGGGCTTGTGGAGGCGGTGGTGAGAAAATCGTATTTTCTGCCCCCTTCACCCGGAAGTCCCCATGGCCTTCCAGGCGTGTTTCTAAGTTGGAATTATCAGGTCGTTCTGCCTGAGTCGATACTGCTTTTCTTGTCTAAAAGATTCCTGGCTCCGTGTTCTTTTTTACCCTCTGACACATGTGTCTCTCCTCGTTTTGCCCTCCAAGAGCCCAGTGGAATTCTTCAAAAGACGTTTTATTCTTAGTAATGTTGCTTTTGTTTTCGATTCGTGTCAACATAGGTTATGTTTTGGGTCTTTTAAGCTCTTGTTTCCTGAGGGTTTTGGAAAAAAACAAAGGAAATAGGGACATTCGTGATTACTTTTTTAAAATTGGAGTTAGATAAATAAACCTCTATGTGTTTGTTGATTGAAAGACTCATTCCTATATGATGACTTAATCTTGTAGGCTCTTATTCCTGTTCAGAATATTCTAGAAGGATGTTCTGGTTTTCCCATTCCATTCAATACACAAGTGAAACTTGGTCAGGCATGAACATTCACGTGTGTGCCCACCATATTGGTAGAAGGATAATAAATGTGATCCGAACACATCATATCACAGGTTTTTGTTATGAACTGGTATATATATGGGCGCTCCCTTTAAATTAGTACCAGTTTGTCATTATTAAAGTTCTTTGACTTGGGGATCTTGGAGCCTCCCCAGTGGACGCCTGGTAAATCCGTTTTAATGAGGTGGTGAGCTCATTTAGGTTTAAGAAGGAAAAACGAATTAGTGCCGGAACTCTTCAACATCTCAACTCTACGCTGGCACGTTCCAGTAAAATCTGGAGCTCTCGTAGATACTGGGTGTGGTTTGTGGCTTTCCCTTTTCCTATGTCAAAATACCCATCCCATTCTGCTTTTAACACTCTTCTGTAATGGGAAATTAAAGCATATCGCACAGTACATAGAATGTGCAGTGAATCCCCAGATACTCATTTCCAGACTCCAGTCATGATCAGTTCAAGGCCAACCGTATTTAATCAGTATACTCCCACCCAATTCCCTAGCCTGTATGGTTTTGAAGCAAATCCTAGACATCCTATCATTTCATCTGTAAATATTTCAATAAGTGTCTCTAAAGAGTAGTTCTGCACATGCCTGTATAGAATAATTGAAATGCTGTGGTATTTAAAGGGAAGACTTTTGGGCCTGGCCCGGTGGCACAGTGGTTAAGTTTGCACGCACGTTCTTCTTGGGGGGCCTGGGGTTCACCAATTCGGATCCTGGGTGTGGACATGGCACCGCTTGGCAAGCCACGCTGTGGCAGGGGTCCCACACATAAAGTAGAGGAAGATGGGCGTGGATGTTGGCTCAGGGCCAGTATTCCTCAGCAAAAGAGGAGGATTGGCAGCAGATGTTAGCTCAGGGCTAATCTTCCTCAAAGAAAAAAAAAAAAGAAAGTAAAGGGAAGATTTTTTTTGTTGTTGTTTACAAAATGGTTTTGAAAAACTGGAACCAAAAATTCATTTAAAAAAAGACCCTTTTTTTGAATTTAAATGCAATATATCTCCTTCTATGGCCTCAAAAATTTGTTGAATGAAGAAAAACTAAAATCAAACCAGCACCCCCCCCCCATAAAACAAAAATGAAAGGAATGCCATCTTTGTTGCATTTTCATTGATGTAGAAACTGAGAATTTGCGTTTTTCTTCCCCTGGTGACCCAGAATGCACGTTCTGAGATTTAAAGGTAGTGGGTTTGGGTTTAACTGTTGTGGAGGAAGTCACTTTGTATTCCTGAACAGCTGCAGAGTTTCCGTGTTTTGCGTTTTCAAATGTCCGGTCACGTTAGCGCCCATCCTTCGTGTGCGCATTGGGGACCCTTCACTCTGACCTTGGAGTGTGCGGGGCCAGCAGTGGGCCCTGAAGAAGTTCATTCATCCCCCAGGGATGAGCTTCCACATCCTAGAGTGAACTGACTGTGTGTTATATTGGGGCTGCTATTTTTAATGGCTTTTCTTGAGAGACATGTTAGGAGTGGAAAGCATGGAGCCGCCCGTGGTGTTCAGAAGTCAGCTTTGCAGAAAAGATGTTATTCTATCATAGAGGCTTGGAGACTGGCCTTTGGTTACGTAGACGCTCCTAGTTACCTGCATGAGTTTCGTTTGTCTACCAGAACAATCGTTCAACAACCCTTGCGGTTCTGTCCTGATTACTGCCTTAAAAGTATTACGATGCTTATTTTTGCCTACCTGACTCTTAGGCCTGTGCTGGGTCTCGTCCCTCCTGCCGTGTGCTGTCAGGATGCAGCACGCGTTGTCACCTGAGTAATGACAGTCTTCACCTTGGATACAGCTCACCATGCGACTGGCTGTCTGGGTCAGTGTTTAGTGCCTGCACACTCTGCTGCTATGGGACATGGGGAGACAGACCCAGACATTATTATAAGAGGGGCCCTGCCAGCACAGAAGATTCTCGAAGGCTTATTTCTGGCTGCTAACAGCCGTGAAGCATGTTACGTTAATATAAGGTGGAGATTTATTCACAGCTCATCCTGAACGACTGAGGTTTCTTGCTGAAGGGTGGCTTGGATGCCGGGCAAGCAACTCCCTAACTAATGTCAGTTCCTATGACATCTCTGTTATCTGACGACTTCTAAGGACTCAGTCTAATTTGTGGAGAGTGACAGATAAGGGGTAAGGATAATGAGCATCACAACTCACAATGAAAGCAGGTTTTAGAGTCATAGGGAGAATCTTGTCTATTGTGCCTATCCAAAAATAAATTTCTGGGTGGAAGAAATTTTATTCCAAACTCATATTGTGGTTGTTTTAAAATAGGAGAAAATTAGTATCTTATTAAACTCTTGGAATTGTTCTGAAGTTAAGAACATATCCGTTTCTTTATTTACCGTAGAGAGAGTTTAAAAAGGATCCAACTCTTTTGTGTGGATTTGGTTTGAGTAAATATGAAGCCAAAAGTCAAGTCAGTCTTTACGGAAAATTTAAAATGGTACAAACATCCCTACACTTGACCACCATAAAGCAAAGATGGCCCCGAATGTCCATCCTGTCTCTTGTATTACCGAGGGACAAAATAACCGGGGGAGAATTCGTGTAAGGGTGATGGAGGAAGGAGGCGTCAGTTGGGCAATCAGAATAGAGCAGAAAATTAAAAGATGTTAACGTCTTAAAAACAGGTCATTCCAATGAAGTTCACGTCCACTTTGATCATTTTTTGTAGGATTGTACAAATGATTCTCTTGCGATAAGTGTCATCTTTGTGAGATGAATTAATTTTCCGAAAACTTGGTATAGTTCCCCCCTGGCTAGCTCTGAGCGGGATAAACCAGGCTTTTAAAATTTTATTTTTATTATTATTATTATTTTTTATTAGCTGTTGTCATCGCTGGACTATGAGATTCAATGAGAAAAATTGGGATGGTTTGGGAATTCTTATGTTTAGAGGATGTTCTCAGGATGGGTGCCCCAGACCCAAAACAGGGCTGAAAGGGGCACTGGGGCTCTGACGGTCGTGGAGGCTGAACCTTGAAACAGAATAAAATGATGCCCTGGCAAAGAAACCTTTTCTCGTGAACGGCAACAGGCCACTTTCTATATCTTAGGGCCCAGTAACAGCAGTTTTGAACAGCTATCCATACAGTTAATAGGACACTTGAGTAACGTGGTCATTTTGTATGCTTGTAAACTTTTCTATAAACTACAATTTTAATGAAAAGTAGAGCGGCTGCATCTCTAAATCAATGCACATATCACGCTAGTGTACGTATTAAGTCATATTATCAGTGAAAAGAAATGGACAGTGTTATCTTTTTCATTGGGTTAAATCTAATTGGATACAGAAAATACTCTAGAAATTAATATTGTAAGCCGGTGGATCTAAAAGTGCCTTGTCTGTCTTAGTTCCTGGATTTTTTCTCATCTAACGCCCTCTGTCTCCATTTCCCGCCTCACCCACTTTATCCTCCGTGCTCAATCTTCTGTCCATTGTTGTGCTAAAAATGGTACCTCAGGTCGCCAGCAGCTCGCATCACCAGTTCAGTGCTCTTTGATTTCTCATTGGGTTGCTGCCTTATCCTTCCAGCTTTCTTCTTTCAGCTCTCTTGTCATTTCCTCTCCTGATATTTCCTTACATCTGATTTCCAGCTTTCCCTCACTTTCCTGCCTAATGGCACCATAATTTTAATTTGCTGATATAACCCAAAATAAAATAAAATATAACATTCCCCCAAAGAAGCTTTGAAGTGTAGGGACATGGCTGTCCCATTATGACCCACGAGCATTTATTCCTATTTCCCGTGCACAGTCTCATGCCACCAGGCTGGTCATGCCTGTGTTCAGCTCTGCTCTTTTCCTGTTTGTAAAACTCTTGGAATGAGCCAAGAATTGCTCTTGTAGTCAGATAGCATTCTCGCTAATTCTAGTGTAAAGAAATTAGCGAGGAGAGGAGTGAAACATAATTATGCAGGAAAATAGCCTTTTATGACTCCATGAACAGATTTGACACTGTTCTATTATTTCAAGGCAATATTTCATTTACAGATGATTTAGGATTTTAAAAACCGTTGGAGCCCAGTGAGTTAAGATGGGTTGAATTATTAAGCACTTCGACTTTTATATATGTTTGCCTGATATTTTATACTAGCAGGTGAAATACTCGTTGAAGAAGTGTTTCTCCTCCCTTTGAGGTGTTTTCTTTTTTTCTTTAATTTAGAGTCTGTTGGATATGCATCTGCCATTGGCATTATAGCCAAAAATGATTTGGGAAGAGAGAGAGGAACTAAAACAATCGGGTTAGAGGTTGTAGCACAGAACCGCTGGCCAGTTGCTTTCAGGGTTAACCCTTTGTTGCTTGGTAGTGTAAAGAATGTAGTATCTTTTGCCTGATAATTTGAAAAGTGTCGTTTCTGATTTGCATAGGACTTTAGCTCATTTGTAGGATACCACAAGTCCTACACAGTAGAGCTAGCTGGATGATTCCTTTTCTAAGTTAATGTGCAAGGGCCAGTCCCATGGCTGAGTGGTTAAGTTCACACGCTCTGCTTTGGCGGCCCAGGGTTTTGCCAGTTCGGATCCTGGGCGCGGACTAAGCACCGCTCATCAGGCCATGCTGTGGCAGTGTCCCACACAGCACAACCAGAAGGACCTACAACTAGAATATACAACTATGTACTGGGGGGTTTTGGGGAGGAGGAAAAAAAGAAGATTGGCAACAGATGTTAGCTCAGGTGCCAATCTTTAAAAAAAAAAGTTAATATGAAATGTTCTATGCATGCGTGCACGCACACACATATATATTATATATATATATATATATGTTCCTGAATATGCTTTTAGGGCTGTTACTCTTTTGAGATAGAGAAGATATTTATTTCACGTTTTAATTGTGGTGGGCTGCAGATTCCTCAGAGCACCTGGGAGGGTGCATCCTTATTCTAGAAGCAGGTGGCACTTGTGGTCACCAGGTCATGCTGTTCTATACGTTTTACCACTGAGCTGTGTGTATATTGCGTACCTCCTAAGGCAGGGTGACAGAGCTGGATTGCAAGATATGGAGTTATGGGGGTTTTTTCCCTCCAATTTTTTTATTATAATATATACATATCATAAAACTTACCGTTTTGCCCATTTTTAAGAGCACAGTTCCGTGGCGGTAACATTCACACTGTTGTGCAACCATTGCCTCCATTCATCTCCAGAGCGTCTTCATCTTCCCGAACTGAACTGTGTGTCTATGCAAGGATATTTCCCCATGCCCCCATCTCCCCACGTCCCTGAGGACCACCATGCTACTTTCTGTCTCTGTGAATTTGACAACTCTCAGTAAGGATCACTTTTCCTAAACTTGGCCTAAATCCGAAAATAGATTTTTTTCTTTTGAACTTTGTAAAATAACTCACGGTGAATTATGTTGCCTCCTCGCTTCTCCGACAGCTTTGGTCTGGTTATCATAACGCTTGTGTTCTCTTTCAAGTTTTTATCGAAGTGTTCACTTCCCCTGGTAAATGCCGTGATGGCCGGTTCTGGCTGTTGCTTCTTGTACCCCTGGCACTTCCCACCGTGTCTGCGATGTGGGGCAGGGCCCACAGGGTGGTGAAGAAGCGAAACTGAATTCCACAGGGCAATCCAGGAGCCCTTGAGTTACAATTTCAGTTGATGGAGAATGGTAAGAACAGAGGACAGTCCTTTTTAAGCTAAGCCGAATCAGTATTACTGTCTTTATGAAGAGCTGTGGAAATCGTTTTATCCTGCCGTCGATAGAATAATGCCTTCGCTTAAAATCGGTGTCGGTTATGGGTCATACATTAGCGGCTCGATTTTATGGTCCGTGTGCCATTGGGAACCCTTAGAAGACGCTGTTCTAGTCCTAGTTATGGGATTTTCATGGTGCTTCCGTGTTACTCTCCGATTCCATTTTGGTCCAGTAAAAATAAGGAAGTGATTCTAAACAGAAGTGGCGTTAGCCGTGAGAGGGAGCTGATGAAAAATGCTGCTACTTTGAAAATGCCAGGCTGCACCTAGCAAGCCTCATTGTATGTCTGAGGCTCGGGTTTCTGGCTGTGGTTTAGGGTTTGTTATTGTGAGGGTGGTGGGGTGAGGCCCCTGGGGTTTCACTGTGGGTTTCTGATCCTGGTTATCCTCGCCAGGTGGATGTGACAGTGAGTTACGGGGCCCGCTGTGAAACACACTTGATTTTTTTCTCATTATACGTCATTATGTTGATCCCGTAGTCATCAATTAAAGGTATTATTGCCTGAAGTGGACCATATGGTCTCAGGGTCTGCGAATAAAATGAGTAAAATGCTCTGAAAGTTTCCACTGTCGCCTTTGTTGGGACCACTGAACAAAATACATCTTTAAATAGGAGGTTTCCCAAATAAACCGTGTCGTGGAAAGAGTCCTTTAGATCCATGCTTTTCCCAGATTTTATTTACCTATTTGTTCCCCAGCTCTTTTCTCTCCTTCCAGTGTTTCCACACCAGTGCCTCCTGTTGCCGGTCTCAAAGAAAGATGAGATTAAAAATGAGAAATGATGGGGCCGGCCTGGTGGCATAGGGGTTAAGTTCGCACATTCTGATTCTTGGCGGCCCGGGGTTCGCTGGTTTGGATCCCGGGTGTGGACATGGCACCACTTGTCAAGCCATGCTGTGGTAGGCATCCCACAACTAAAGTAGAGGAAGATGGGCATGGATGTTAGCTCAGGGCCACTCTTCCTCAGCAAAAAGAGGAGGATTGGCAGCAGATGTTAGCTCAGGGCTAATCTTCCTCAAAAAAAAAGCAAAAAAAAAGAGAGAGAAAAGGGAAGAAAAAAAGAAGGGAAGAAAGGAAAGAGGGTGAACGGAAGGGACATACCTTTTTCTTCTACTGCACCGAAGGGGGAATTAGTTACTGTGGAGAAGTTTCTAGAAGTGGAAGGGGTTGTATCGGATACAGCGTGTAGTTGCCCGTGTCCCTCTTAGCAGAGATGTTGCACAAGAAGCCTGCGAGGACACTTTAACCCCGGGGAACTTAAAAACACTGTGCCTTAGAAATCCTCCTTGAGACAAGTGTCCGAGTTACCTTCATTCAGCAGAGACTTCATGGCTGCCTGTTACGTGCCAGGCATCACAGTAAGTCTTTTAAGATGACAGCTAAGTGTCGCTTAACGATGGCAATATGTTGTGAGAAATGCATCGTTGTGCGAACATCACAGCATGTACTTACACAAACCTAGATGGTATAGCCTCCTACACACCCGGGCTACATGGTACTCATCTCATGGGGACCGCCATCGTGTGTGCGGTCCGTTGCCAACTGATGTATCGTTGTGTGGCATGTGACTGCATTAGGTTTGAAGGATGATATCTGAATTGTTCTCTTCGTATTTTATTTGTGCCCGTCCTCCATTTTTCCCCTACTTTAAGTGGACGACATTGTCATAAAGCTCAAGTATGGCCAGAAAAAGTTCCTTCTCTTAGACTCACTGCCTGCTTTCTCTGTGGCCTGGTCTGAGTTCTTTTATTTAGGCTTCCGAGGTACTGAGATGTGGCGTGGAGTCGTGAATGGTGTGTCACAGCTCCTCGGTTCTCCGTTTGTGCATTCGTTTTTGCATTTTTGTCATAGACCTTCACAGAAACATCCAGGTTTTAATGAAACAGTTCTCCTTTCTGAGGGGAATTAAAGCAAATGGCCTCATAGACTTGATTTTGGTGGGGCTGGTTTTCATAAGAGCATTTTTAGAAGCAGAGAGGAAGTGAAAGTTGTTAAAATTCTCAAACATTTGTTCCTTTTCAAGGACAAATAAATATGTGTTTGTTTAATTTAAAAAAGTGAACTTATTGAACAATTTTTAACTTTTTCTATCCCTTTCCTCCCCAGTTAAATCACACTATTGAAGTGTAAGCATAAATAGTAGTGCTATTAATTGCTATCAGTGTGAATAGCACTGTTTTAAATTTATTTTATCTTGTAATGCCTTTGAGTAAACACTGTTTGTATTAGTCAGGGTTCTCCAGAGAAATGAAACCAGTGGGATGGAGATAGATAAATAGATAGCGGTGTAGGAACAGATGTATCATAGGAATTGGCTCACACAGCATGGAGGCTGCGAAATCCCATGGTTTGCATATGGAAACTGGAGCCCGGGAACGCCAGTGGTGTAATTCAGTCCAAGTGTGAAGGCCGGGGGACCAGGAGAAGATGGATGGCCCGGCTCAAGCAGAGAGCAAGTGCACTCTTCCTCCACTTTTTCATTCTATTCAGGCCCTCGGTGGATTGAGTGATGCCTTCCCACACTGGGGAGGGCAATCTTTACTCAGTCTACTGGTTCAAATGCCAGTCTCTTCCTGGAACAGCCTCACAGACACATCCAGAAATAACGCCTCACCGGCCATCTGGCCAGTCAAGTTGGCATGTGACATGAACCATCACGCTGTTGTCTTGCTAACAAAGCTAGTTGTGGCATCTCTCTCACTCATTTGAACGTAATCTTGGATGCCTTCTTAGCTACTTGGACTTACGTTATTTAAGTACCTTCGTTGGAAAAGGCTGAAACAGAGTAAAATATAAAAGTCACAGCCATACAAACCTCCAGGAGAAGGTAGTTATACACAAAAACTTCGTGGCCCGCCAGGAACCAGAATCCATCTGGGTGGCCTCCATTGGTACCTGTCACCCGAGATGAGAGAGGTTGCGGGTCCCCTGTGGTTCCTGGAGGAGCTGGAACTATTCCGCTTTGTTTTGGCTCAAGAACGCATGTGGTGTTAGATGCAGACCAGCTCATGCTTCCCAGGGTCTTAGTTCATCTGTGACACGGGACCTGTGGGCTGGATCCTAAGTTCTCAGTGTTGGCCACAGGATGGGCGTCTGGGAGTAGATGAATGATCTTTGCAGATAACTCCCAAAATGGTTGGTGGAGAAGTGGCTGGGTGCGAGAGACTAAACGCGATTCTGACAAAGCTCTCCACGTGGGAACTCATTCTGGCCACCTGTCCTTCTTGGGAAAACGGCATTCTGTATGTATAAGGTGAAGACCTTCCGATTCAGGAACATAGCTGGATATATACATTTAAAGGTTGCTTTTGAGGTTATTGGAATGGTCACAGTTTTCCCATCCAGAAGGATCCTGAGATGTCTTTTCCTGTTTAAATAATAACCCATTTCCAGACTCATGGTTAGACACTGTGCCCAAATTAATTATATGTGCTGCAGAGTGATGGAAGGGAGAGAGAAAATCTTAGCATCCGAGAGATTTATTACACATAGCTCACAACATAATTTTTATTTCTATATAGTGACAGGGTTTATAATGAAGATTTGATTGGCTGGAGTACTCATGTCAGAATATGAGTCCAAAAGAAGTCATAGAGGAATATTACCTGACAAGGTTTTTAAGAAGGATGGAATAAAATACCCACCCTGGTGCTGAGCCGGGGTATGGCGATGGGGGACCATGCTCTGCCCCACCAAGGCTCGCTGTTCCTGGGTTGTCCCGTCACTGGGTTTAAAAATGATGTCAACTGATGACAGTCACCCTGTGACAAAGAGTTTTTCAGTAGAATGAATAAGAGGCAAAAAGCATGCAAAGTCTTTTTTTTCCTTCATTTCCAGCAAAACAGGGTGTTTCGGGTTGGTGGAAGCAGCAAAAATTAAATAAGCAGATCTGACTAGGGAAAGTGCATGCTAGATGTGAAATGCGAGAGAGAGAGAGATGTGAGCTAAGGTGGCTTGGCTCGATGGAGCTTTTCTTGATTAGGTAATTATGGTGATTATCAGTGAACAGGTTGTACTTACAGAGTGACGCCCCTCCCGGGTGACCCTGTGCTGTGGCTGCGTGACTAAATGGATGGAAGGATCTGTGATGTGTGTCCATGAGGCCACTGGCTGCTGCCTTGCTCGTCTTCTGTGCTTCCTCCGTGTGGCACAAAGGAGATTAATTAATGTTTGATCATCAGAAGTCGGGCGACGCGATTCAAATTAATTATGGGGTGGTGCTGGAGAGAGAGTGGGCCTTACAGAGGTGATTTTTAATGGGAGTCTCAAAATAGCGGGCTTGGAACTCGCCGGACTAGTTATTTTTAAAAATAATGAGAAATGTTAGAAAGTTAGCTGAAGGTATCGATTTATCTTTCAGGTTGTTCAGAAGCAGAATCTTGAGAACTAGGCTGCTGCACGGTTGTAAGAGGAGAATAGAGAGAGCTCTCCTTGCTACAAAGCCTTCACGTTCCATTCTTGGGGCAGAATAAGAAGAGATGCTGAGGCCCGTCCCTGGGCTCACAGAGGATCTCAGAGAATCTTTATCACTTCCTAGAAACCTTGAAAGGTGTGTCTTGAGGGACTTCTCAGACCCTTAACAGGATGGCAGCTATGGTGGTTTTAAAATAGGACTCTAGATTTCTTTGACATTTCTCCCGTTGAGGGTGGGGTCTGTGTCCTTTCTCCTGGAATCTGGGCGGGTGTGTGACTGTTTGGACCAACAGAGTACAGCCAAAGCGACAGCACGTGACTTCCATGGCCGAGTGATAAGAGGTGATGGAGCTACCACTGTATCGGCTGGACCACTAGCCCTTGGAACCCCAATCCGCTGGGGAACAGGTGTTATTTCCAAGCTGGGAGGATGCCTGGCCACACGGAGAGGCCGTGTCTGGGTGCTCTGGTCTGCGCTCCTAGTCTGCTGTTCGTCTCAGCTGGGGCACCAGACGTGGGAATGAAGGAATCTTCAGATGACCCGAGGCGCGGCTGGCCGTGAGGGATCCGTGAGCATCAGCAAGTGGCATTTTAGGCCCCTGGGTGCTGGGCTCCTTTGTTAGACAGCAGTAATTCCTGCAACACCTCCAGTGCCACCCCGCCCCGGGTGCTTCTCAGGCTTGCGCCGTGATTCACCGTGCCCGTTTCTTCGATTCCCTCCCTGCTCTTGTGATGTGAGGAAGTCCTTAGAACCTGTTCTCTGTGGTTGCTGATGACTCTTAAAAACGGGATCTGCCTGCGCACAGAATGGCTCATGAGAAACCCCCTGCAGGCCGGGACACCTAGAATCAGAAAGGAAGCTCCTCTTTCTCTTTGCAGACCTGGGTCGAAACACGAGCGTGTTGTCATCATCAACACGTTGGCCTTAATATCTGGCCCCTGTCGTGTCCATCTCAGCCATTATGTCTGCTGGTCTAGGGAATGCTGCTGTGATTGCAATAGTTTTTGAGGTAGTTTAATGGATTTTATTAACCCCCTTATGCCCTGTTACATGCGAAACCAGGAAGAGTTTTGAACGTGCTGATAAAAAGAGCCACATAATCTGGAAGAGAAAGGAAAGATTAGGCCAGCTGTCAGGTTTTCGTAGACTCATGGCTGTTTGGATCTTTTGTGGCAAATGTGCATGATGATGGAGCTATTTCAGAATTTAGACAGGCGTTAACCTGCCATTACAGATTTGGAAAGAAGTTGCTCAATAGAAAGATTCTAAGTCAACGAGAAGGAGTTAGGCCTGGGTTTAAAGCATTTGAGAAGGCAGCCTCGCTCTCCTGTTTAGCAGAGATAGATAGGAGCTTTGAGGGCTGCAAGTCTGAACACCTTTTTTTTTTTTTTTTTTTGGTGAGGAAGATTGGCCCTGTGCTAACATCTGTTGCCAACTTCCTCTTTTTTTTTCCTCTCCTCAAAGCCCCAGTACATAGTTGTATATCCTAGTTGTACGTTCTTCTGGTTGTGCCATGTGGGACGCCGCCACAGCATGGTTTGATGAGCGATGCCATGTCCGTGCCCAGGATCTGAGCAGGCAAACCCTGGGCTGCCAAAGCGGAGCTCGCGAACGTAACCACTTAGCCACAGGGCCGGTCCACCCCAGCTGCCCCTCAAAAAAAACTTTTTAAAGATATAAGTATCTTTGTATGTGGACAAGCTGTTGTCTTTTAAGCATGAAAGAAAGAACGACCTCAGAAATTGAGTTCTGTCTGGGACAACTAGAATTTCAGCCTTTATCAAAGAGGAAATTGTTTTGTTCAAAATCTTACAACAGGACAGCCATATGCAAAGAATTGAAAGTGGATGTAAACCACACACAAAAATGATACAAAAATTAACTCAAAACGTATCACAGGTCTAAATGTAAAACGTAAAACTGTAAAACTTTTGGAAGAGAACGTGGGAGAAAATCTTCGTGGCCTGGGGTTAAAGAGTTTGTAGACATGAGACCAAAAAACAGACCAATAAGTTGGATTTCACGAAAGTTAAACATTTTTGCTGCATGATTGAGACTTTTAAATGAATAAAAGGCAAGCTGCAGACTTGGAGAAAATATTTGCAAATCTCATATCTGACAAGGGACGTGCATCCAGAAGCACAAGGGCTCCCAACATTCAACAGGGAGAAAACAAACAGCCCAGTTAGAAAATGGGCCAAAGACTTAAGAAGATGTTTCACCGAAGAGATACAGGAATGGCAGGGAATGTGTGCGAAGATGCTCAGAATCATTAGCCAAGAGAGAATTGCAGAGTCAAACCGTGATGAGATAGTGCAATACTACTCTTAGAATTAACTAAAATAAGCAATTACTGACAGGACCAAGTTTGGCGAGGATATGGAGCAGCCGGCACTCTCGTACGTTGCTGGTGGGACTGGAAAGTGGGAAAGCCATTCTGGAAAATAGTTTGGCCGTTTCTTATAAATTTAAACATGTGCTTACCCTATGACCCAGCGGTGGTACTCCTAGATATTTACCCTAAAGAAATGAAAACTTACGTTCATGTGACATCTGTGTACAGATGTTTTTAGCAGCTGTGTACAGATGTTTTTAGCAGCTCCGTTCATAGTTGCCCAAACTTGAAACAACCCAGCTGTCTTTCAAGAAGTGAGTGGATTGGGGCTGGCCCAGTGGCATAGCAGTTAAGTGTGCCCGTTCTGTTTTGGCAGCCCAGGGTTCGCCGGTTCAGATCCCGGGTGGGGACATGGCACCGCTTGGCAAGCCATGCTGTGGTAGGCGTCCCACGTATAAAGTAGAGGAAGGTGGGCACGGATGTTAGCTCAGGGCCAGTCTTCCTCAGCAAAAAGAGGAGGATTGGCAGCAGATGTTAGCTCAGGGCTCATCTTCCTCAAAAAAAAAAAAAAAGAAAAAGAAGCGAATGGATCAACAAACTGGCACAGCCATGGAATGGAATATTGCTCAGCAATACAATAGAATGGACTGTTGATTGATACGTGCAGCCACCTGGAAGAACCTCACAGGCATTCGGCTTGGTGAAAAATATTGGTCCCAGAGGTCATGTCCGGTTTGGTTCTATTTCTATGACGTTCTTTAAAAGACGAAAGTAAGTGATGGAGAAGATTACTGTATTCCCCGGGGTTCAGGGTAAAGGGAAGATGTGACTGTCAAGAGAGAAAGGAGAGGGCTTTTTTGGGAATGATTGTGGTGGTGGTAAAGTGAATCTATTCATGTGTTAAAATTAATAGAACCGTAGACCCAAAAAAGGTCATTTTTGCTGTATGATAGGAAAAAAAGAAAATTAAGGAAACAATCCTTGAAAGTTCTTTTGTTGATGCAAGAGAGGCACGAGAACAGCTCCTTGCAAGGAAAGCCTGGTTTCTCCTGGCAGCTGGTGGCCCGAAGGAAAGAGGTGAAGAAAGGGATGGTTGGCAAGACTCCTCAAGTGAAGGATGGCAAGGAGGCGACGCTTACTTTCACGGTGCTCACGGTGCACGGTGACATCCGCAGGCTTGACTTCCTAACATATTACTTGAAGAAATGCACGGAGAAATCAGGATGCCCGCACCTCCCACCTCCAGACACACAAAAAGGGAATTTGATTTGGTTTTAAGGGCCCCATTGGTAGAGAGAAAGAGAGAGGGTTTTGGGATCAGGAAACAAAGGCTTGACTTGAAGTGATTATGAAGAAGCAGAGACTTGAAATTTTCATCTTTCAGGGCCCTTGGTAGAGATTCAACCACAGGATGCAAAATGGAAGCTAATCAGAACCATGCAATTAAATTAGCATGCACTGCTGGAAAATTAGAGGGTAAACTCAAGAGTCTCCGTGATTCGAAGAAAGATTTATTTCGAGACAATGCCAACGCTGATCGCTGGTATTCATACTAATAATAATATTTACATGAGATGTCAGAAGCGTTCTGGGTCTTCCAAGCCCTCGCTGCCTAAGCTGGTTTCAGAGCCGAAATCAGACCCAAAGCTATTTGAACGACAGAGACCGGCAATTCCCGAGGGTGCCCTGTTGCAGCTTGGGAGTATTTGGGAATTATTGGGGGGGGGGTGGTTATTGATAGGAAAGTGCTAGTGGCATTTTGGGGGCAGCAGCTAAAGATGCCACATGTCCTGCCGTTCCCAGGACAGTCCTGTACGATGAATTGTTCCCGTGATCTTGCAGTGTCCTGCCAGACACAAAAGTGAAGCACCTGCGTGTCATTGATGGAGCCTGGAACCTAATTCCAACTCTTAGTCATTTTTTTTTCTTGAGGAAGACTCGCCCTGAGCTAACATGCATGCCTATCTTCCTCTACTCTGTATGTGGCACGCCTGCCACATCATGGCTTGGCAAGTGGTATGTAGGTCCGCACCCGAGATGTGAACTGGCGAACCCCAGGCCACCAAAGTGGAACGTGCAAACTTAACCACTGCACCACTGGGCCGGCCCCTCTAAGTCATTTTTGCATAGTTTATCTAGTTTTAAAAGAGTCTGACTTTTCCAGGAATGTAACTACCCAGCAAATGGAGGTGAAATTGTTGTTGTTTTGTTTGCAACCTTAACTAGAGTTGTTCACTCTTAGAAAATCGCCTTCGCACTGGGTACAGTGTCCCTGGTGCTGCTTGAATAACATGCCACACGCGTGCATCAGGGGCCATGTGTGCCGGTTGTATTCAGGACAGTTCTGCATATGACAATGCCTATGAGTCGATTCATCCTTCTTTCAAGATAGCACACAGGAAAAAGGGTCGGCAATATTCAGTTTAATGCTATCTTCTTTTAAACCCCAGCTCATTTATTTAGGGATGTAAAAGCTTTGACGACCCCCTTCTCCCTTCTGGTGGAGTCGTCCCTGAGCATTTATATACTGAAACACACTTTATTTTAGTATAAATTGCTTGCCACTTATTTTTCTTCTATGTCAAAATTTGGGCATTTTATTGATTTAAAAAAATTATATGGGCAGGTAGTTTTTGTTACCTCTGGACATCATTTCAGGATAGTAAAGAGAATGTTCCAGAATGTTGATATGAAGAGAGGTTATGCATCCCAGAGGTGAGAGTTAAGCACTGATATCTTGAGATAATTAACATGAGTATTTTATACTTCTCCAAGTACAACTTTATTGTTTCATTTATTCTCTATGTTTCCTGGATGTTATCGACTGAATGTTTGTGTCCACTCCCCCTCATTTATATGTTGAAGCCCTAACCACAGTTGAGGGGGCTGTATATGGAGATGGGGCCTCTAAGGAGGAAATTAAGGTTGAATGGGATCATAAGGGTGTGGCCCTGATTTGATAGGATTAGTGTCCTTAAAAGAAGACCAGAGAGCTCCTTTGCTCTCTCTGCACACAAAGAGGTTGTGTGAGCACACTGCGAGGAGGTGGCCACCTACAAGCCAAGAGAAGAGGCCTCAAAATGAAACCGACCTTGCTGGCACCTTGATCTCGGCCGTCCAGCCTCCAGAACTGTGAGAAATAAATTTCCGTCGTTGACGCTGCCCAGTCTGTGCTGTTTTGTTCTGGCAGCCAGAGCAGACGAATGCACTGTAGGTTTCTTGTAGCTGGTTTGAATCGCCATTTGCAGGGGCTGGTGGTTGAAAGTGAGTGTCTGCCTTTGGGTCAGCTGGACGTTGAATGTGGGAAGGAAGCCAGGACGTGAGAACCTAGACCAGAGAGTGGCTTCCCCCTCTGCTGTGGTTCCAGCGCAGTCTGGGTTACCGGAGTTCCTGCTTGGCCTCCGCTGTTTTCACTTTTGGCTGTCCTGGCCACTGTCCCCTCTTACTCTCCTCCTTCTGTTATTTGTCAGCCTTGCCTTGTCGACTGAACGGCCGTGTTTAGCAAGCCTTTATTTTCTAATCAACTGGATATGCGGGACAGAGAACTTTTTCCCACAGACACATAAGCCAGATCTGTATTGTGTTTGTGTGATTATAATAATGATTCATACGTGCTTTAAAACATTTGATTGGTTTGGTAAAGGACAAAAGGAGAGCAAAATGTTCATGCAGTATCACTGTGTATAGACATACCATGATTAGCCTTTTGGGATTCTTTCCGGATGGCTCTCTGTGAATGTCCAGGCCACATACCCTCACCCTCGTATTTCACAGGCATGCAATTTTATCTTCTTGGGGTCCTACCATATCTGCTGTTCAGTGAACTACTTTTTAACTATTGTTTTTGGATCTCTTTGGCAGTAAATTTGGACAGATGTATGGCATTCTGAATAGCCACATAGAATCCCGTTGTATGTATGCACTGCGATGGATGTAACCAGTCTCTGCTTGGTGGGCTCCTAGGATGTACGTATCACCAAATATTACATATATGTATATTTTACTTTTGGCTAAAAAGAAACAACATTCCCATGCAAAATTCTTGGTACGTGTCTCTGGTTATCTCTGTTTCAAGGGACTTTTTGTCAATCTATACTTTCTTTTTTAAACCCTTAAAAACAAAACTATTTCAGGACATATCAAACAGATAGAAAAAGTACAGAGATTAAAATAAAAAAAGACCTGCATGGTCCTTACGTAGCTCTGTCAAATCCTCACATTTGGCATACCTCAGACTGTGAAAATAATCCAGTGAAACCCCTGTCTATCCTTGCCCGTTCCCAGGACCCTTTGTCTTCAGTGGTCACCACTTTCGCGAATTTGGTGTTTCTTTCCCCGTACGTGTTTTATATGGCTTGTGTATTTCTCCATTAATCATGTATAGTATGGTTTTTACATGCTTTCAGGCTTTTACATCAATGGCCTCAGTACAAATACTTCTTCAATTCGCTTTTTATGCTTCTCCCACGACTTACCAATATTCTTCACGGTAGACATTTAGTTTTTTCCCGTTTTTCGCTAGTATAAACAGGCCCTGAAAGGATAGTCTTGGCTGAATGTTCTGGCTTCCATGTGAGAGGATTTCTCTGATGAGAATAAAAAAATTGTTTTCATCGTGGTTACACCGTAACGGTAGCAGGCGAAAGTTCCGGTTTTCCCACGTCCTTGTCAATACTTAATTGTTGCCCCTCGGCTACATGTGAAATGCTGTCTTCCTGTGTTTTTTCTGTGTGTCCCTGATTCCTAGAATGGCTTGGCATCTCTTCATTGTGTCTACTGGCCATTGAGGCTTCTCTCGACCGTTCTCCTCGCCACCATTTTAGCACACTCTATTTGTCAGATGTTTCCTTTGCTGTTCATGCTGTGTGTGTCTTCTCTCAGCCTTCTTGCTTCTTTCCACATTGTTCTTGTATATTTCTTCTAGAATCTGTAACGTGTTGAAGGTCTCTAATCCACCTGGAATTGATGCCTCTGCAGGGGCTGGGCTGTTATTCTGTTACTTCTTTCTGTGGCGATGACCGCTTTTCTCAGGAGCACACACACACTGTTTCCTCCCCTCCCGGTGACTTGCTGTGTCTTCTCTCTGATTTGAGGTGCCTCTTCTGTTCCGTTGGCTCTTTTCCTTTCCCTACACTGAGCCACATGTCTTAAGCACCACTTGTGCCCCATCTTTTTCCTCTTCCCAGTGGCACTTTCTTAGTGATGTGTCACAACGGATTGTGGACTTGCTGGGCACCCTAACGATGCGCTCAATTTTGGGAGTGCTGAGGGAGATTGAGGGCAGGCAGTGTTCAGGGCCGATCGCTTTCAGCTGGAAGCATCTTCCTGTTCTCTACTGTGGGTACAAATATGATCGTTTTCCATGTCTACCACGATGTGAAAAAGTTTGGGAAGTACTGGTGCTAGGTAGTAGTCCTTTGACATTCCACATCAATCTTGAGGTCAGATGCATCAAGTTCTCTGAAAAATCTCACTGCAATTTGATTGGAGTTGCCTAGAAGTTATCCTTGATTGGGGAATTGAAATCATTATGATAGTGAGTTCAGTTTGCAATTTAAAAAAATGCATTGCAAATGTAAGCATGTCAGGGTGTTTTTTTTTGGTGAGGAAGATTGGCCCTGAGCTTACGTCTGTTGCCAATCCTCCTCTTCTTGCTTGAGGAAGATTGTTGCTGAGCTAACATCTGTGCCAATCTTCCTGTATTTTGTATATGGGACGCCACCACAGCATGGCTTGATGAGCAGTGTGTAGGTCTGCGCCTGTGATCCGAACCCATGAATCTTGGGCTGCCGAAGTGGAGCACGTGAACTCAACCACTATGCCACCGGGTCGGCCCCTAAACATGTCTGTTTTAATTGTCAACGCCTCAGTCCTAAGTGTTAGCAAGCATCCAGATGAGTAAGAAAGCCTTGCCCTCAAGCACTTCACATCTTTGGAAGTGGACCAGACAGGGCCACAAAATATTGAAGGTAGAATCTTGTGGTTACCCTAAGAAATCCACAGACTCTTGTGCTAAGCAAAGAACTCGAAGGGAGAAGAGACCGTGTCCTCCGTGTCAGTTAACTCAGTGATTTGGCAGATATCGCCATCGTGCCCCTGAACGTTGGACATTTTATCGCTGACGTTGATTTACCCCCAATCGCTATTAGGATGCTCTTAAATGCATTAGTGAAACTTTGGGTTACCCCTGCTTTTATACGAAGAGAGATATATTTTCTTCTTTAAATGAGAGCTTCCTTTCTCTTCCCTCCCAGAAAGATAGTTAATTTGTTTTATAGATGAGTAATCCTGTAATAAAACTTGTCGTATGATTAATTAAAAAGAACACATGCGGGGTCCTGAGGGAAATCAGTCATAGAGAAGAGCATTCAGTGAAATTCTGAATTAGGAATGTCTTCTTGGCGATTTATTGTATTCTCTGTACTGGGACACCCACTGAGGAACGGGGGCCTTGGCAGGTCTGCTGTGCTTGCAAATCAGAATTGCTGACTCTTTTATTAATAGGGCAGTTTGCATTTACAAAATCAGTGATTTTAATCTCCTAATAAAGAATGGCGTTTGGAATTGGTGTGGTGTAGTGAAGGATGCAGACTTTGGGGTCAGAAAGACCCCCTGTTGAATCCTTGCTTCTGCACCCCCAAGCTGAGTGGACCCTGGGTTAGACTCTTCAGACCTCATTTTCTTCATCCGAAAAATGGGGGTAATATTACTTACATCTCAGAACGATGGTAACAAGGATAAGAAAGTCCCTGTACTGTAATGGACCTGGCTATCAGCAGGTATGATGTCCACCTTTCTCTGGAATTGTCTACTTCCTGTAGTGAAATGGTTCCTTGAGGAATTCCCTAGGAAAGGAGTGGAAGGAAAGGAAGTTTCGAGGGCTAAGCTCTCGTCTTCCGTTACCCTGAAGCAGCGTTTCTGCTTGCTTCTCCCTCGCTGCTGTTGTCTGAATCGGGGAACCGTGGCTGAGTGCTCTGGCTCTTCGGTTTGTTTCATTTATACGTGGGGCAGGGTACTTGAGAATACTTACAAAGACGGTTTCAAGTCCTCTGAGGAAGAAGTAAAAAAAGAAAAAAAAAGTGAGCCATTCATTAATCGTTAAAGAGTCAGCCACTGTACACTTAGCCATCTCGTTTGATAGGAAAGAAAAGTAAGCTCAGTGAATTTGAATTGCCTGGCGTGGACGATGGCAAATTCAAGTGAAGAGGGCAAGTCCTGGTGCCCACGCGGAGTTGTCAAGCTTTGGTTTCCCTCTTTCTCTTTCTCTCTCTGGTATCACCCAGTTGAATTCCTGTAGATTATATATTACAAAAAGATAAAACAACAACAATAAACAGAATCAAACTTTAGGACCTACCGTAACCAGATGCTTCTGACTCTTGGCATTTCTTTAGATATCCACAAACAAGTTTACCTTCGTGGAGAATGTTTGTTTTTCTCAAGGTCTGCGTCAGATGAAGAGCAGACCTGCGTCTGTGTGGTTGGAGATCTCTCCGGGAGCTGGTTGGCAGCACTGTGACAGCGTTCAGTTTTATGCTTTGGATTTATCCCATTTGAAGAGCAAAGATGATGTTTTTGCAATTACAGAGGAATCAGAGGGTCAGAATACCGCACTGAGAACTGCACAAGTCGCCTTTCTTCAAAATCTAGACGTTCTGAGTGCTGCGTTCTGACCCTCGGGCTGCTGTGAGCTTGATGCTTTTGGTTTAGTAACTTCCTTACATCAGATTGATTGCTTTGCCTCAAGAGTCCATGGCACATAGCTTCAAGGATGGCTCAACATACGCAAATCAATAAATGTGATGCACCACAGTAATAGAATGAAAGATAAAAATCATAGGATCATCTTGGTAGACGGCAGAAAAAGCATTCGACAAAATTCAACCCGCTTTCATGACAAGAACACTCAACAAAATGGGTATAGAAGGAACATATCTCAACCTAATAAAAGCCATATATGACAAGCCCACAGCTAACATCATACTCAACTGCTAAAGGTTGAAAGCTTTTCTGCTTTTCCTTTGATTCTTTTTTTTGTTTTTTTTTTTTTGCTGAGGAAGATTAGTCCTGAGCTAACATCTGTGCCAGTCTTCCTCTATTTTATATGTGAGTCCCTGCCACAGGGTGGCTGATGAGGGCTGTAGGTCTGCACCTGGGATCTGAACCCACAAACCCTGGGCCACCGAAGTGGAGTGCACTGAACTTAACCGCTATGCCACAGGGCCAGCCCCAAAAGCTTTTCCTTTAAGATGAGGAGCAAGATAAGGGTGCCTACTCTCGCCACTCCTAGTCAACAGAGTACTGAAAGTCCTAGCCAGAGCACTTGGGCAAGAAAAAGAGATAAAAGGCATCCAAACAGGAAAAGAAGAAGTGAAATGGCCTTTGTAGATATTTGATCATATATATAGAAAATCCTAAAGACCCCACCAAAAAAACTGCTAGAGCTATTCAACTAATCAAAAACAATAAAATACTTAGGAATAAATTTAACCAAGGAGGTGAAAGATCTGTACACTGAAAACTACAAGACTTTGATAGAAGAAATTGAGGAAGACACAAAAAAATGGAAAGATATCCCATGTTCATGGATCAGAAGAATTAATATTGTTAAAATGTCCATATTACCCAGAGCCATCTGTAGATTCAGTGAGGTACGTAGTTTAAAAATGTCTTTCTGGGGCCAGCCTGGTGGCACAGTGGTTAAGTTTGGATGTTCTTCTCGTCATCCCGGGGTTCGCCAGTTTGGATCCCGGGTATGGACATGGCATCGCTTGGCAAAAGCCATGCTGTGGTAGGCATCCCACGTATAAAGTAGAGGAAGATGGGCATGGATGTTAGCTCAGGGTCAGTCTTCCTCAGCAAAAAGAGGAGGATTGGCAGTAGTTAGCTCAGGGCTAATCTTCCTCAAAAAAAAAAAAGAAAAAAATGTCTTTCTGAGTGTATGAGTGATGAATCCATGCACGGGTGCTCTGCCTCCCACCTCCTCTCTGACTTTGTCTTCTCTGATTCATCTTTGTGTCTCTACTTCCTTTGGTTTGGCTTCCTCACTATTCCTCAGACATGCCAAGCTTGTTTATGCCCCAGGGCCCTTGTACGGGCTATATCTGCTGGCTGGAACACCCTTCCCCCAGATAATTGCAGAGCTGACTCTCACTGCCTTCAAGTCTCTGCTAAAATGCCACCTTTTTCAAGAAAGTCTTCCTCTCCTGTGTACACGTATAATCTGGCCCACCCTGATGGACATATTTCTCTTTTTAGCATTTATTGTTGTCTGACATACAACATATTTGCCAACTGACTGTTCCTCTTCTCTACCTCAGAATGTAAGGGTGTGAAGACAAGAACTTTTCCAGATTCGCTCACTGCAGCTCCCTCGGCTTCTAGGCCGCGTATTTACTGAAGGAAAGATGGACTAGATATTCTTGGGTCGATGTGTCATATTCTGGCTCAAGACATCTTAAACAGAGTCACTGTGTTAAACTTCTGCTGATAAGAAGTTAACATTATTTAGCTCATTCAAGACATAAAATTCATGCCTGAGCCGGATCTGCCCAAGATCTGAGAACTTGGCTGCTGGCACTCCTGGGGGTGCAGGCATGGTATGTGACAATACTTAAAGAGATATAGAGTGTCCCTGTGGGTTTAAAATTTCAAGATGGGATGATTTGAAAAAAAAAAATGTCTGAAAGGGCTTCTTAGGGGGGTGATAATAAAAAAAAAAACTTGAGGAATCCTGGTCTCTTGGCAGAGTGGAAAACAGACAAGAGCATTCTGACGGAATCCCCATGAACTTGCTGATCGTGGGTTTGTGTTCCTGGTGTCATCCAGAATTTGATGGTCAGACCTGCCAGTAACAGGACCAGTAGACACTTTTGTTGAAACGATTCTTATCTATTCAATCTTCCTTAAAAGCCTCTGAAAACCCCTCTTTTCTTAGAATGGTGCCTATTTTTGTAATATTTTGCTAATATTTTGGATTATCTTCCACTGTGGTTAGGATAGTGTTGCGTTGTGGCGTTCTTTGACCGACTTGTTGATCCTCAGGAATTTGTACCAAATCAATTGTCTTTTTTCTACAGAGGTACGTTTTTGTCTTCCACCTCATTTTCACCAGGAGCTTTTTTTAAAAATGCATTTTCTTGTTAATTTAATAGAATTCGAGCCCTAATTTTTGGTGTACTTTTGATGTATAAATTAGTATTTTTCCTAAGCGGGTTCATTTCTACAAGAATCTGACTCTCACCTTTTACCTTCTCCTCAGTTCACACTGTCTGCTTGGCCATTTAGTTGTAATATTTCTGACAGTACATTTTTATTTTGGTTCCAGTGATGGGGTCTCATGCCTGTACCAATACACTCTTGTTTGTTTTAACTCTCTGCTATGTGCTTTGTTGGTCTCCTCTGCTCTGAGACTGTCAGCTTCCATCAGCTGAAACTCAGCCCAGGTCCAGGACGTAGGTTTTGAAATTTCTTCTATTTCCCGATTCTGGACAGTGAATTCTGCTTTCTGTGCTTTCCACAGTGCGAGGCTGCCTGTCGGTGAAAAGACTTGTAGTATCTGCTGTATCGTCACATTCAGGGTCTCATTTCCTTTGATTTTGAAATGGTTAACTTTCTTGGGAGGAGCAGCATCTTTTCCTAAGAATTGCCAGGACTCTGCTAACTGGCTACATATCGAGGATAAAGACTTAAATCCTGTCTGTTCTTAGCAATAGGAGTAATAGCTTCTGGAACAGGCATTTTCAACGAAGGGATGGGAGCCTTTTAGAATCATATCTGAGGCTATTCCATTCTAAAGAGCCAGTCCCTCAAATGTACCCAAAATAACAAACAAACAAGCCCCCCGCCCTCCAGTGCACAGAAACACATCGTAACAATTAGAACACGGATATTTAACAATATGAGAGTGGAGAAGATTAGGGGAGGACATCATAACTGGAAAGAAAAAGTTCTGTATGACCTCAAAGGCTAGAATTTGGACCCAGGGGTAGAAGTTCCTGGGAGCCAAATTTGTGGGCGATAATAAGGAAGAACGTTTTAGTGGTTAAGAGGTATGAAGTGGTAAATATCCATCTACTCTGATTGTTGAAGTGGAGGTTGGATGATCAGATATAGATGTCAAACGGATGGTTAAACTAGTAGATTCATGCCTCTTAGACTTTTTTGTCTGTGACTCAGTACACACAGACAGGTGCGCACATGCACATGCTCACGACCAATGTTTCACAAAACAGCACGTACCCTTAGAATGATCACTGCATTGTGTCATGGGCCGAATCGTGTCCCCTCAAAGTCCGTACCTTGAAGGCCTAACCCCGAGTTCCTCAGAATGTGACTGCATACGGAGATGGGGCCATTAAAGAGGTGATTAAGTCACCGTGAGGTCGTACGGGTGGGCCTTAATTCAACAGGACTCGTGTCCTATTAAGAAGAGGAAATAGGGACACACACACATGGAGGGAAGACACGCAACAACACAATGACAAGGCAGCCATCTCTGAGCCAAGTGGGGAGGGCTTGGAGGAGACCAACCCTGCCCACACCCTGATCTTGGCCTTCCAGCTTCCCAAACTGTGAGCAAATGCACTTCTGCTGTTAACCCACCTGGTCTGTGGTATTCTGTAAGGCAGCTTTAGCAAACTAATGCACATTGTGATATTTTCTTTTCCATTCTGTTCTTTTTTTTTTTTAATAAAGATTTTATTTTTCCTTTTTCTCCCCAAAACCCCCCCTGGTACATAGTTGTGTGTTTTTAGTTGTGGGTCCTTCAAGTTGTGGCATGTGGGATGCTGCCTCAGCATGGCTTGGTGAATGGTGCCATGTCCGCGCCCAGGATTCGAACCTGTGAAACCCTGGGCCACAGAAGTGGAGCTCGAGAACTTAACCACTCAGCCACGGGGCAGGCCCCCTGTTCTGTTGTTTTTTTAAAATAAAAATGCTAGCCAGAAGGCAATGAATGGACTTCAGGACCCACTGTGGATTGCGTAGGATCCACAATTTGGAAAACGTGGGCTCAGGTGATCTGTATGGCTCCAGCCAACCCTTGGGATTCTGTGATCCTTAGGAACATTCTGAGTCCTTTAGGTGGTTGCTCAGAGTCCCACTTTCTTACCTTTGCAAGGGGCCTTACACCTGTGGTAGGTGGCCTACAATGGCCATGGGGATCTTCCCCTCTGGTGTTCACACCCTGAGTGTCAACTTCCCCCTCAGGGTGATGGCTGGACTTACTGACTTGTCACACTGCCTTGTGACTTCAAGGTTAGGTTATAGAAAGACTGTGGCTCTGTCCTGGGTTCCCGCTTTCCCTCTTTCTTAGATCTTGCCCTCTGCGGGGAGCCAGCTGCCATATTGCCAGCACCCCATGGAGAGCCCGTGTGACCGGGCAACCTCCAGCCATCAGCTATTGAGGACCTCCGACTAGCCAGCAGCTGGGTGAGCCCTCGCGAGGTGGATTTTCCTCACTGGGTGGGGCCTTGAAGTGACCTGGGCCCCAGCTAACAGCTTTCCTGCAACCTCCTTAGAGACCTTGCTCTCCAAAACTGTGCGGTGATGAATGTGTGTTGTTCTAAGCTGCTGAATTTTCGGGTAATGGGTTGTGCTGTGATAGATGAACCAATCCATGACCGACCATCAGCTCTTAGAAACGAATAGCATTGCTAGAAGAGAAAGTATTTTGGCAAAGCAAAGAGAATGTTCTAAATTAGCACTAGAGAATTCATAAATATGGAGAATTCGTGAATATGAAAAATCCACAAAACTAAGCATTACCTATTGCCTTCGTGGTGGAGTCCCTGATTCCTCGTTAATCTTGGCGTGAATCCATTCAGTTGTCTACGGAACTGCCTCCAGGAGACCTGTATTTAGTTCTTTCCAGCTTGGTCCATACAAGGTATAACTGCTGGGAGCCGGGAGGAAATGCCTTTATTGACAATGAAGGTTTTAAATTTCGTAGGTTTATTTTTGTTTGGTTGCCCCCCTTTCCTGAGCGTGAGCGGATCAAACTGTCGTGGTTTCCCTCAGCTACCCCACACGGTAGTGGTCATGGGTCCAGAGCTGGCAGGTCCTCCGAGCACGAGGAGTCCCTCGGTGAAGACGGAGAGCATTGCTTTCCGTCGGCAAAGCTCTGTTCAGACTGGAACTGACTGGAGACGACGTCCACCAGTGTTTGGAATACTCGCTCGTTTACAAACAGTGACTGAGCTGTGTGCCCCAGGCTACGCGTGAAGTTTATCAGTAGAGAAACAAATGGACGTCATCCCTGGGTTTAAGGAGTTTGCAAGCGTACACATGTGTGTGTGTCGCGGGATTGTCATGTACAATACAACCCGCCACACCATAGGCGTGCGATACCAAGAGGCTTGCGGTGGACTCAGTGTTTGTGTCGCCCAAATTGGTATGTGGAATTCCAATGCCCGAAGCGATGGTATTAGGAGGTGGGGCCTCTGGGAGGTGATGAGGTCCTGAGGGCTCTGGCTTTGGTTCTCTTCTAAAAGAGATCCCCACAGAGCCCCCTTAGAGCTCTGTGTTTGAACCAAGCTGACCCAGGAGGAGCCGAAGGTGTCCTTCCAGCCTGAGTCTGAAGGCCTCACAACCAGAAGAGCTGATGGTGGAAGTTCCAATCTGAAGTCTGGCAAGCTTGAGACCAAGGAAGAGCCGATGTTTCAGTTTGAGTCTGAAGAAGAATAAGACCAATACCCCAGGCAGGAAGAGTTGCCTTTTACTCTGCCTTTTTGTTCTATTCAAACCTTCACCTGATTGGATGAGGCCCACCCACGATGGGGAGGACATCTGCTTTGCTCACAGGCCACTGACTTAAATGTTCATCTCATCTGGAAACACCCTCACAGACACTCCCAGAATAACATGTCACCAAATGCCTGGACGTCCCGGGTCCCAGTCAGGTTGGAACGTAAAATGAACCATCCCAGTGCATCAGGACGTTCCACTTTTCTGTGCTGGTAGATTGGGTTTGGTTCTTTATGCATTTTTAGGTAAAATGCCCTTGCCTTTTCCAAGAGCTCCATTGACAGAAAGGCTGGGATAATCAACTTGCATGTTACACCAAGAGTGCTTGCAAGCTAAGTCCCAGAGGTCCTGTAATCCTGAAGAATCCAAAGGGCAGAGCTGGTTCATTCTTAAGGAGGATCTCCTGTTTGGTTTGCTTAGTTGCCAGAGGGCCACCCTTATGGGTTTGCCACTATGTAACAGTCCTGCGACAGCCAGCTTGTTGCTGCTAATATTTTGTGGATTTTCCTTTAACCACCAATAGGTAGCAGATTAAGTTATTTTGCAGCCGAGCCAGTGGAAGCTGTTAAAACGGCTCACTGTTATTCTGTTTTGATGAGCCCCGTGTTAGCTGCCTCTCATTTAAGGACTTGTCCCTATTTTTTTCTGTTGAAGGTAAATATGAGTGTGGAATTTAGAATAAATCCTAATGGACAGGCGGTAATTCTATATTCTATTTTACTAAATGTTCTGACATATGTATATTTGAATCTATGTAATAATTTCAGTGGGAGTCAACTGAGTTTTTCATAATTTTTAAGAAAGAACTGAGACCAGCCCCGTGGCCGAGTGGTTAAGTTCGCGCGCTCCGCTTTGGCAGCCCAGGGTATCGCCGGTTTGGATCCTGGGCGTGGACATGGCACTGCTCATCAAGCCATGCTGAGGCGGCATCCCACATGCCACAACTAGAAGGACCCACAACTATAGTACACAACAAAGTACTGGGGGGCTTTGGGGAGAAGAAGCAAAAATAAAATCTTTAGTAACACAAGAAAGAAGAAAAATGATCAAATTAAACCAGTAGATAAATATATAAAATAAAAAATGAGTCTGCCTTCCTCTTCTGCTTCGAATTCATTTCTCAGAAATAGCTGCTGAAAGATGTGCATTGCTCTACATCTTATATTTTTATAAAGATATTCTCATGAAATACTTTAAATTAGCAACTTCAGTGAGAAAACTGTGGTCTCCCCATGTACGCTGTTCTGAGACTTATCTGTTCCACCCCACCGATTCCCGCCGTGTGAGCACCTCAGGATGCCAGCCTGAGGTCACCTCTGCGTGGCTGTTGGGCAGTGTGGCTGGACCACATAATGTATATAGTCAACCTCTAATACTGCGCTAAGTTTTTCTCTGTCATCCAAGGTGCTACAATGAGAAGAGTTGTTTGATACTGTATTGTAAGATTTGTTTTCTCAGTGACTTCTAAGATAAATAGGTTTGACACCTTGCAGTGAGGTGGGGTGAATGCCTGATGGGGGGTAATTCTCTCAGGTGGGTCTGTCTTGGGAGCAGAATTCAGTGTTTTGTTTAGTTTAGTTCTCCAGAGGTGGGCGGGGCGCTGCTCATCCTCCCATTTCAGCCATTGGACGCGGCCAGACGTGGGACCATCCTCCAAATTCGCTAAGTCTGTCGAATTTCCACTCCTATCATGTTTGTGCCGTCTCTCTGCTTCTGAAATTAGGTTCTGTAGTACGTTTACCTGGCAAGTAATTAGAGACCCAGTTTCAGGGCTTTATCATTAACAATGGGGAAGAAAAATAGCCCCAGCCTAACTTTCTCCCCCGTGAGGTTCAGTCAGTATCATTTCGATGTGCTGACCGCCCATTCCGGAGACCGCCGCCGGCTGTGAACCCAACAGACGATTGAGCTGAGGACAGAAGTATCAGAGCAGTTCCAGTCTACTAATTTGCTAACTATTGATGGATATTTGTGTAACTATACGCAGCTGAAGTACCCTAGTTGGTGACGCACGAGGCTGCTTTTGGCCTGTTGTCCAGTGTGTCCGGGCTTCCCACGTTCTTCTTTATTTCGTCTGTTTTACTTCTGGCGGCGACCTCCTGTTCATCCTCATCTTTGCTGCTCCTGTATCCCTCATGGCTTAGGAAAACGTGGATGCTGGTCTCCTGGATTCCTCAGGGAGTAGGCTGGCTGCTCTGGAATGTGGCCATGGCTCCCAGACCACGAGGGCCCTGTTGATGGAGTTAATACTTGAATGACTTGAAAGAAAGAGAGTCGTTGCTTATGGTTTATGCCTTAAGGGCAGTCCGACTTTTTAAGTGGTTTTAATAAACAAATTCTGGGCCAGGGAAATGAAAAGATGGTAGCTAATGATTTCCACAGTGAAAAGAAGTAATTTGAATGAGTTACAAATGAGCTTTCCAGAAGTCGTCCCGCCAGCCTTTCTTCAACTGTCCGCTCACGCCAGCGCTTACATAAATCCTTTTTCAGAGGCATTAAAAAGTGCTTTGACGAGTGTACTTACCGGGGATAAATTTAGCTCGTGTATTTTATCTACATAATCTGATTGTAATTTATCTATCTTCAGCCTAGATAAAGCAAAGCCATTTCTTATTACCAAATTTTTCTTGTTGTCAACACAATGTGAGTGGGATATTGACTTTTACTGAAGGGTGGTAATTAATCATTGCGGTTCACAGGGAGATCGTTTATTGCTCTGGTAGCTGAGTGACTGCTGGCGGAGCTGGGAGTCAATCAAGATAAACCCAGGTGGGTTAGTCACTCTTGGATGACGGTGGACGAGGTGATGGATTTATTAGCCGACTTCTCTTTTAAAAATCACTTAGCTCTCTTAGCAGGTGGATTTGCAAATAGAAAAATTACGAGTGGCTGCCAATGGAAAGACTCTTGTTAGTTTGCAAAACAGAGTACCGCCAACTGAATGGCACAATAAAAGATAAACTACCAAGAAATAGCCGGTGGAAAGGTTTAGCTCAAGATTCATCTTGTTAAGTGCAAAGAGGGCGATTATGTTCTTAGTAATTCAAGTCTTTGATAGACTAGGAAGATTGTCTTCATCCTGTGTATAATTACACAGATAGTGTCATGGGACTTCGTTTTTTTAAATTTAGAGTGAAATACTATTTTGTGTTTTTTTTTCCCCAGGGAAAATTGTGTAACCCAGGCTGACATGCTTTTCACACCAAGCATGTGGGTGACCTACCTTTTCCTCCCCGGAATTAATACGTAGTCAGGAAATGCAGAGCAACTTAATATTAACCTTAATAAAAAAAAATTCTAAAGAAGATCCACTTAGGAAAAAAAAAATCAGACAGACCCTTCGAAGCTAAATGTGAGTGATTCCTGGGTTATCCAGCTTTTTCATCACTTGCATTGCTAGTTTTCTTCGTGAGAACACGTTGAGAGTGGGCTACCTTATTTAAATATTTAGCATATGACATACAGTGTTAGTAAGTTACCCTTTGTAACTTTCGGATCCTTTTGTTGCCTGGGCCAATAAGACAGCGACGATGTTCTCCTTTCAAGGCGGAAAGGCCAGGAGCCTTGCGGATCGCTGGGTGTTGGTTTGGGCACGAGATGTGTCAACGGTTGGCGCCAGCGTCTGTGACGCTGACTTCTCAACTCGTCGCATTTGTGCCAGGCTTTGGTCTTGTCTGCACTTGGGCATTTCCCGGCTGGTCTGGAATAGCGGGATGCGTCCTTGCGTGGTGGAGCGGGATTTCTGTGCGTCAGATGGGCTTGTGGTGTTTGACCAGACAGCAGTCACATCACTAAGTAAAACTGTGTGTTTGAAACTGTTTACCCAACTGCTTCGTCTAAACCAGCGGTTCTCCGCTGGGCAGGATTCTGCACCCTTAGGGCCCACTGGGCACTCCCTGGAGGAAATTTTGGTCGTCACAACTGGTGGGGTGGGCGGGGTGCAGGTATTATTGGCGTTAGTGGGCAGGGCTGGGGATTCTGCTCAATGCCCTGCGGTATACAGAACAGCCCCCCACGACAGAGAGTTACCCATCCCCAGATGGTTATAGTGCCAAGCTTGAGAGACCCTGCTGTCAACTGTGGACATCTCTGCTCTTACTAGTGGGATATTTAGGCGTTTGGGTTTCACAGATTTTCCTGGCTGACTTATCTCTGGTTCTTCATTGTTAGGGACCCCACGCCTTTGCTGAAATGATGATTATGGAGGGAAGAGCTTGCGGGAAGTTGAAAGAACTATTATGCCAATACGGGAATAAGGTGGGGATGTGTATTCCTTTGCAGGAGTGTATTAGGGTAAGTCTGTAGGGTGCCTGGCTCGCTGCTGTAACAGCTAAACCTGAGGTCTCGGTGGCGTAATACTGTCCAATTTAGTTGTACTGCTCCTGTCACAGCCCGGTGAGAACTGTCAGGCAGTCTTTGCTCTATGCTCCCGTTCATGGACCCAGGCGTTTTCTGTTATGTGGCTCTGTCATCTTCATAAGGCCGTGTCCTCCTCTGCGTTCAGCTGGAGAATGGGAAGGAAAGAGCTTCAGGAAGGCACAGTTTTGCTATTCGTGGCTAGAACTAGTCCTGTGGCCCCAACATAGATGCAGAAGACCTGCCCACTAAGAGGAGAGTGTGGAAATGGCGAGGGCCGGCCGTCTCCCACAGGGAGCAGTGGTGTGCACTGCAGGCAGACACCTGCGTCTGGCCACATCATGGGACGCCCCGGTGAACTGAGTTTGACTGCAGTTGAATGTTTATTGACCGTTAGGAAGCTGGTGAGATCCTCTATCTATGGAACAGGGCCAGACATATAATGTGTTAAAAGATATTCATTGATCAACAAATATTTGTGAAGTCCCTTTAAAGTTTTGAATGGATAGCATAATTTGCTGCTTCTGAATACTTCTAAAAACTCCTTTTTTAAAAAGGAGTGCCACTGACTGTTGAACTGATGGCTTAATTTTTTTCCCAAAGTAAGATAAGGGATAAGTTTTCTGTTATTATTTTGCATACAAAAATCAGGATTAAGGAATGAGGAAACACAGTAAGTGTAATTTAGCTGCTCATCAATCATATGAAAGCAGATCTGCAATTGTGTTAGTTGCCATGGTCGAGAGTTCATCTCCAGATCTCTGTAACACTTCTACAGACCCTGAGACTAATGCCTACACAGTCATTATATGTTTTGCTTCATTTTTATTTATTTTTATTTTGGCGAGGAAGATTGGCCCTGAGCTAACATCTGTGACAATCTCCCTCCATTTTGTATGTGGGATGCCACCACAGCATAACTTGATGAGTGGGTGTGTAGGCCCGCACCCCAGATTTGAACCTGTGAACTCCAGGCTGCTGAAGTGGAGCATGCAAACTCAACCACTGTGCCACCAGCCTGGCCTCGTATGTTTGTTTCATTTTTAGAGACTGAACTGGAAGGAAGGGACCTTTGCTTACTTATTTTGTCGTGTCCATTACATAATGGTGCTTCATGACTATGTTTTTAAGGCTTATATCCTTTTCTTTTTGGCAACTGGCAATTGTCTTAGAGTCGGAATTCTCCATGGAAGCAGAACCAATTTGACGTGTGTATTTCTAGAAGGATTTATTATGAAGAATTGGCTCATGTGATAGTGGAGGCTGGAGACCCAGGAGAGCCGATGGTGAAGACGGGGTCCGAAGGCATTCTGTTGGAGAATTTCCCGTTCTCAGGAAGGCTCGTCTTTTTGTTCTAGCCAAGCCTTCAACTGATTGGATGAGGCCCACCCACACCAGAGAGGGCAGTCTGTTTTCATCAGCGTGCACTGATTTAAATGTTAACCTCATCCAAAAAGCACCCTCAAATTTGACATGGGAAATTAACTTTCACAGTAATAGTAAATATTGCCTTGGTCCCAAGAATATTTACAAAATATGTGTTAACTTATATGGAGTAATGATAAAGATTAGTGGTACCACCCAGGTTTGAAAAAGAACATTACTGTTTCTTTATAGATCTCTTCCACATCTCATTCCCTTCTCCTCCACATCTGAATTAACCACTCTCCTACATTTCGTATTTATAATGTAAATCCTTTTGCTTTTCTTTGTAGTTTTATCGCTTATTTTTGCAGCCCTGAATAACATTGTTTAGTTCTGCGTGCTTTTGAACTTTGATCTAAGTGGAATCATACAGTGTTTATTCCTCGGAGGCCTGTCCTTTCTTCTCCAACTTTAGTCAGAGATTCATCCACGTTGATGAATGCCCTGTAATTTATTCATTTGTACTGTGGTACAGTATTCCATTATATGAAGATAAAGTTGTATAAAGATTATGTTGCTCTATTTTTTGGTAATTATAGATACAGCTGGTAGAACACGCTTGATTATTGGCCTGGTACAATTAGGATTTCCTAGGGTGTGTGTTTATAAAATGAATTCCTAGGGCATAAGGTTTGCTTTTTCCGCTTAATACCTGTGGTTTTTCAGAGTGGTTATACCCGTGTACACAGCAGTAGGTACTGCTGGTTGCTCTTCATCTTCTCCAACACTTGATCATGGCAGACGGAAATTTTAGCCAGACTGGATCATGTAAAATGGTACCTGAGTGTGTTTTTAAAGAATTTTTTGTTTTTTTTTGAGGAACATTAGCCCTGAGCTAACATCCTCCTCTTTTTGCTGAGGAAGATTGGCCCTGAGCTGACATCTGTGCCTATCTTCCTCTACTTTATACATACGATGCCTGCCACAGCATGGCTTGATAAGCGGTACGAACATCCGTGCCTGAGATCCAGATGGGTGAACCCCGGGCCACCTAAGCAGAGTGCGTGAACTTAACTGCTGTGCCACCAGCCCCCGAGTGTGTTTTTAATTTGCGTTTCCCTGATTACCATTGAGCTTGAGGATTTTTCACATGGCTTTTAGTCATTCTGGACCCTTTTCTGTGAAGGGCTAAAGTGTTTTATTCATTTTTCTCTTTTTTCCTACTGAGTAATGGGAGTTTTTTAAAAAAATTAATCTTACATTACTTCTGTGCTGCAAACACAGTTTGTTGGGTTACAAGGCAAGCTTCTGGAATGTGAAAGTTCACGTGTGACTAATGAGGAGGGCATTTGCGTCAGCATCCTGGACAAGTCCAGTGGGTTCCTGTGGGGTTTCCCCAGCATGTTAATATTTTACTCCGAGTACCAGCAGCTGATCACCAGCTCCAGCTCCGTTAACACAGTTGCAGTGGGTAAGCCGCAGGGGAAGGTGGCGTGGTCACATGGCCCATTCACTTCGCCGCCTTCTCTTGATGGAGCTGGGCCGTGTGCTCTGATCGAGGAGTGGTTATGACTCCATTCTCATCCATCTGCAGTGCCCAGGGCTCTGCAGAGAAAGAGAACCAATAGGATCGATTGGCTAGATGGAGATAGAAACATAGAAGAGGAGATTTATTATAGGATTTGGCTCATGCAGTTCTGGTGGCTGGAAGTCCCGTGTTCTGCCATCTACAAGCTGGAGGACCAGAAGAGCTGGTCTGAGTCTGAAGGCCTGAGAACTAGGAGCATCGACGTCCGAGGGCAGCGGAAGGTGGATGGCCCTGCTCCACCAAAGAGAACAAATTTGTCCTTCCTCCACGTTTTTGTTCTCTCCGGGCACTCCATGGGTTAGCTGATGCCCACCTGCGCTGGGAAGGGCCATCATCTTTACTCGGTCTACAGATTCACATGCGGGTCTCTCCCTGGAACACCCTCGCAGATACGTCTGGAAATAATATTGTACCAGCTCTCTGGGCGTCCCCTAGCTCAGTCAAATTGACGTGTTCAGTAAAACCAACCATCACACCATCCACGTATATCTGACCTTTTCCCATTAATGTAGCAGCCTCAACCCTTCCTTGTGTTCCTCTCCATCAGATTATCTTCACCTTTTTATTTTTCTAAGGATAAGTTCTATATTTATCGTAATGTTTAGTAGGTATGTAACATTTCTCTTAATATGTGAGACTGTTATTGTTAGGATTATTATTATTTTTGTTAGTGCTCTGGTCACAAAGTTGCGTGGCTTTGACAATTCTTTCCCAAACCTTAGTTTTCATAAGCCCTGTTATTTTTAGTGCACAATTTTGCAAAATGGGGAGCTTCCCAAGAACCTACATGTAATACCGTAGCAGAAACTCCTGTCTTCCTTTATGGCTTACGGTTTTACTCTCTTCTTAGTGGCTTTTTGATGAACGAACATTCTTAATTTTTCTAAGCTGAGTTTATCAACCTTTTTCTTTATGCTTTTTGTGTTTCTAGTGAGAAATCTTTTCCTCTCCCACACGCAGGGCATAAATATATTATCCATCGTTATCCAGTAGCGTTGTAGTTTTCCTTTCACATTTAAGTCTTTAATTTGGCTGGAATTGATTTTTGGGTAGAGGATGTGGTGGTTTACCTATTTGTATGCCTTTTATACTCCATTTCTTTGGTTTGTCTATTTTCCTCCCCAATGCCACAACCTTACCATTACCGCAGTGTTACTACTTTTGTTGTTTGCATGACAAGTCCCCTGATTTGCTGGAAGCGTTTTGTCTATTCTTGGCATACCATACTTCCATATAAATTTTAGAATCAGTTTGTCTAATCTAGTTTTATAAAACAAACGTGTTGGGATTTGGATTGGAATGGCCTAGAATATGCAGGTCATTTTGAGGCAATTTTACATCTGTAAAATACTGACTTCCCTCATCCATGAACATAGTATGTATTCCTTTTCTTTGTGTCTGCTTTCTCTCTCTGTAAAGTATGAGAGTTCTCTGCATAAGGACCCTTCGCCTTTTGTAAGATTTATTCTTACAGATCTTATGTGTTTTGAAGCTAATGTAAATGGTATCTTTTAAATTTACATTTTTCTAACTGTTGTTGGTTGATAGATAACCAATAAACCTTTTTATATAGTCAGTTTACATCCAAATCATTTGGTAAATTCTCTGAATAATTGTGATAATTTTCCTACACATTCTTGTAGGTATTTTTATATACTTATGTTTTCTGAGAAAGTGAGTGTTTCGTTTTTCCTTTTTTTTTTTTTAAGATTTTATTTTTTTCCTTTTTCTACCCAAAGCCCCCTGGTACTTAGTTGTATATTCTTCGTTGTGGGTCCTTCTAGTTGTGGCATGTGGGACGCTGCCTTAGCGTGGCTTGATGGGCAGTGCCATATCCACGCCCAGGATTCGAACCAACGAAACACTGGGCCATCTGCAGCGGAGCATGCGAACTTAACCACTCAGCCACGGGGCCAGCCCCTGTTTTTCCTTTTTTTAAGAAAAAGTTTGGTCATCTGTGCTGGCTGAAAACTCTAGTGCAGTGTTGAAAATAAATTGGAGCGGCTGATACCCTTGTTTTGATTTTGACCTTAAATTTAGAGAATGTTCTATCAGATTAAGAAAGTTCCCTTTTATTTCTAGTTTATTCAAAGTTTTTGTCATAAATGGATCTTGAATTTATTCAGCTGTTTTTCTGCATCTGTTGGGGTCATCATCTGATTTTTCTCCTTAATCTATTAATGTTGTGAATTTTACTGATTTTCTGGTGTGAAATCAACTTCACATAATTGGTATAAATCCAACTTAGAATTAGAATAGGTCAATAGGTCAGTATAAAACTGAGTGTGGTCTGTGAGGGGGGTTTGCATCCATATTCATAATGGCGGTTCCCTGTGATCCCTTTGTTGTCCTGTTGGGTTTTAGCATTAATGTTATTCCGGCACGAGAACCGATATGGTGAGGACCGACTGTTTTTAATTTCTGGAATTGGTTTTGTAAGAAAGGAATTATTCACTTCTTCACTTTGATAGAAATTGCCTGATATTTTCTTTAGGATAAGAGTCTTCGGGCACTCTGTTTCTTTACTGATAATAGGACTATTTTAGTTTTCTGTTTCTTCTTGAGTTAGTTTGCTGATGCCCTGGTTTCTAGAAATTTGTCCATTTCATCTGGTATATTGGTAAAGGTTGCTTATATTCTTTGATTACCTAGTTTAAATTCTTTATCATCTGTAGATGTAACTTTTTAATTCCTAATTATTATTTATGCGTTTTTTTTAAAGCAGTCTTTGTAGAGTTTTGTCGATTTTATTAGCTGTTAAAAGCAATTTTTGGCTCTTGGATTCTCTCTACTATGTTTTTTTCTTTATTCTTTTTGAGTTGTTTAGTCTATTTTTTATTTTTCTGATTTCTAAAATTGGGTCTTAGGTCATTAATTTTCACCCTTCTTAAAAAAAAGTCATTTAAGGTTAATGAATTTCCCTTCATTTCTGAAGTTTTAATCTGAGTTGTATTCATTATCCTGAAATTAGAAATATTTTCTGGTGTGATTATTGTGTGGAGTCAATGTTCCTTTAGATTTGTTCGTATATTTACCACTGTATTTTCTTGTAATCCCTTCTTCCGTGTTAGATCTTCCATCTGGGGTCACTTTCCTCCTGTATGAAGAATGTCCTTCAGAACTTCTATAGTGGGAGGAGGATGTTAATAAACTCAGCTTTGCCTTGTCTCAAAATGTCTTCATTTCTCCCATATTGTTAAGAGTATCTTTGCTGTGTGTATAATGCTGGGTGGACAGGCGCTTTGCTGTAGCGCACGGGCAATATAATTCCACTATTTTTAGCTTTGATTGTTGCTGAGAAATCAGTTGTCAGACTAACTGACATTTCTTTAGAGATAATCAGTCTTTCCCCCTCTAGCTCCATATTATCTTTGTTTTTGGTGTTTTGCAGTTTCACCAAAATGTTTCTAAATGTAGATTTCTTTCTATTTATTCCGACTGGGTTTTATTGGGCTTATTCAGGTGGTGGATTATTGTCTGTTATCAGTTCTGAAAAGTTCTCAGTCATTGCATCTTTAGAGATTGTCTCTTCCCTGTTCTCTCTGTCACTTCTCTTTTTAGCATTCCAGGCAGCGTTATCATAGACGTTGTCCTCCAGCCTTCTTAATTTGTTTTTCGTGTTTTCGTCTTTTTGTCTGTGCGTCATTCTGCATGATTCCTCTGGATCCATGTCCTAGTTCACCGGTTTTCGTTTCTCTCTAATCTGCTGTTCACCATGGCACTGGATTTTTAAATAAGATCATTACATTTTTAATTTATAAAATTTCTATTTTTTTCAGATTTTCTTCATCATTTTTTATGAGTTGTTGCCACTGTTCCTTACATAATTTAAATTTCTTCTTTTATTTCCTTACACATATTAAGTATATTTAACAATACCAATATGTGCAATCTTTAGAGTCTGATTTTTTTTTCCTGTTTATCTGGCTCTCGTTAATGGTTCTTGTACATTTTATCTCTTTCTTGATTGGTCAAATACAAGCCATACTGGTACTACCCTTATAATAATATTGTGAGGATCAACCAGGTAAATACATGTCATACGCTTTGAATGATGACTTGTTCATAGTAAGCTCTTAATAAATGTTACCTATTGTAATAATAGTAAAAATAATAGCAATGATCACTAGTGTTTAGTGATTATTGAGAGTGAGATCAATTTTATTTGTTTTTTTAGAACTTTGTGAGATTTCTTCAAATGCTGGGTTGAAGATGGGTCCTTCTGAAAAAGATTAGTGTTTAGTTCTATCAGGCATCTGTAGGCAAATAACCCACTTTAATGAACTTTTCCACTTGCAGGCTTTTTGGACTATGGGGTCTTGTGGAAGGGGTTGTGAGGAATTCTCAGGGGTTGTGTCCTCATCCGCAAGGTCACATCCTCCATCAAAGTCTTTGCTAAAGATGGCTTTGTTGCAGGCCCCCGGGGCGAGCTGGGTATTTCTAGTTCTCCCTTCCATTTAGGGTGTAGCGCTGGGAGGTGTGTGTCTTGAGTCGCAGCATCACGGGGAGATTCTCCCATTAGACTCTGCACTGCCTGGGCTCTGCCCTGTGTCTCCTTTCCCCTGGTACCAGGATGCTGTCACAACCAAGCCCGGTTCCAGTGGGTCGAGCGGATGCCCTCAGAGGGAGTGATGGCTTCCCTTCTGAGCTTTGCCCATCTAGGTTCTTGCTTTCAGTTAATTTTGGGGTCCCAAGTATTCTTCACTTTTTGATACCTCATTAATATATTTAACTCATGCCTTTTAGAAAAAGCATTTTTACTTGTTTTCAGCACAAGAGTCAGGTTATCATTTCCAAACCGTCGTAGATAGATGTCAGTAACTATTTTTTAAGGGTATCAGTCACTCTTTAATGAGAGCAGCCGACTCTCTTACCTTGCTGCGTGTCTCCCACTGGACAGAATTGGGCGACTTCCCTGCTCAAAGCTCTAATCAGGATGCTCACGTCTTCCTGGAGCCTCAGCTTTAAAGGATAATAAATAATTGAAAGCATTGTTTTCATATTATATTAAACCAGATACAGATCTGTAATGAAGTGGGAAGCAGGGTTTTCATGAATATTTTTAATATAAATTGTGAGACTTCAAGGAAACTTTGCCCTCGGTGTGTGATACTCACTACCCGTTATTATTAGGGGGACTTTAGGATGAGGAGGTGGGGGTGCTCATTTTAGTTATTGCCCTGCCCCCATACCCAGTAACAATTACATAGGCACTTCTCACTTTAACCAGTGTAAAAACACTCTTAACGATAATCCAGCCGTTGAGAGCTTTGCACAAAGTGTCACAAAACAGTCACGTTGTTTCCTCTTTTCCATCTTTGTCCTTTGTCATTATTTCTCGTCTGCTGCCTTTTTTTCTGTTTTGCTTCACTTTCCAGATCTTATTTATTTGTTCTGTTCGTCACTGTCACTGACATGTGTTAGTAGAGGGTTATTATGGTCTGTAATATACTTATTTGAAAGCATTCCTTAATTTCATGACTTGTAAGCTTTTCCTGACCCTCCTTTTGCACCCCTCAAATACTGCTTTTTGTGGGGGCTCTACAGCGGCAATCAGCAGACATTTTCTGAAAAAGGCCACATGGTCAGTAGTTTCGACTTCTGGGCCATCCAGTGTCTGTGGCGGTTCCTGGGTTCCCCACTGGACCCAAGAGCAGCCGGAGGCCGTCCCTCAATGAATGAGCACGAATGTGTGCCAGTCAAACTCGCTGATGGACGCTAAGATGTGAATGTCATATAATTTTCACATGTCATGAATTCTTGATTTTCCCAATCATTTAAAGGTGTAAAGATCATTCTTGGCTTGTGTGGGTGGTGAAAACGGGCCGTGGGAAGGATTTTGCCTCCTCTGCCCCATTGCATCCCGTTTGTACCTCTCACCTTACCCTTAGTCCACGAAAATCTCGTCTTACTAAAAATCTCACAAGTATTTTTAGTGGCTTCTTGTTGACCCCCAATAGTCATAATTTGCGTCTTCATAATATTAAGATAGAGGTATGTTTTAATAAGAGTTCCAGTGACCCTCATGAAAGTATCCATTTTTAATCAAGTTACATATAGGCTTTCTAAATCACTTTGGAAATGAGTCAATTTTAAGTTGATCTGCAATAATTAGAATTTAGTAAATAAATGAAATATATATAATAGTGAAGGCCAATTTCTTTCCAACTCTACTTAGAACCATGTGTTTCAGTAATTGGGCAACTCAGTGATTATTTCGTTTAGCTTCTCCACACCTTTTCCTTTCCTGAATTTATTTTTGACATGAATATTTGGAATTAACGTGTTGTTTGATGGATGGTACTCACATGATATTTAGGCATAATTCAAATACTATTCAGTGTATTTTGTGTGTGTAGACTTAGGGCTTGGCCTGGCAAGTCATTCCTCATAGTAACATTGCTGTTACTCAGAATGTGTTAGGGAGTTCTGAAATGGATTTATTAATGGGCCCTTGAAGCCAGACTAGTTTGTAAGTTGGGAACACCCTGTAACTGTCATAAGAAAACCAAGTCTTCTAATGAGTGATTTGTTTGAGCTCTTTCTGCCCATGGACCTCCCGCCCCCAGTAGAAGAACCATTCTGTGGTCCTCGCTCACTCATCTATGGAAGGAAGATATCACTAATCATGATCTGTCCGCCCTTCTCCCAGCGCTTTCTGTTAGCCCAGCAGGTCCCTCACTAAGAAGGAGAAAAGAGAACCGAACGGAGAGACGAATGTGATAATTCTGATTTCCTGCATTCCTGTGTAATCTTAGTCCTCCTGTGGTCAGACAAGATAGCTTCCTGTCCATCTCTTCTCTGGGGCTGTGTTTCTATAATTGCTCTTAAAATCACCCCTCAGGTGATGGCACTAGATATATTTCTTTTCCCTTTTTATTTATGATGAAATATTCTAAAAAAAATAAGAATTGTCACAAGGAGTAGTTACTAAAAGGGGCGTGTTTCCAGATGAATGCCATCTGGGGCTGGTTTTAAATCGCGTCAGTCTATTGCATTGGGGTTATTGAAATGCTGGATAAGGTGACAAAAATCACCGAGAGCTTGTGGGTTTTTTTTGACAAGTCAATTCCTGGCTGTGGTGAGAGTACTTGTCTAAATACGATCTTGTTTCATTATACACGCCCCTTTTTAAAAATCTCGAATTACCCCATCTTCCCCTTGTGGAAGGGGTGGTGGTTGCAAAATGAGCACGGAATTTATTCCTCTCTGCTCCTCTGGTGTGAATCGTTTCCCCCACATAAGCTGACAAATGGCTGCTTCCAAGGCTGACATGATAGTTTTTGTTTTGCTAAACAACTATAAATCTCATCTAATACGGTCTTAGTGATAACAGGAAGAAAACCGCCCGTTAATATCTGTTACATTTCATTGCTTACAAATAATTGTTCCTAGTAAAGCTTCATTTTCGCAAACGTAATTTGATCTCACGTAATTGATAGAGGAAAATTCAGGGAATCTGTCCAGGCTCTGTTTACAGCTGATTTTTTTCAAGAACTGCCACATGCAATAATCCAAAGGAGTTCTGTTTATGTAATCAGGCAGGCAGGATTTATGGTGAGCGCTCAGTCAATTACCGACAGCTTAGAGGGGCAGCATCTTCTTTTACATGTTCTGATCCTTTGGCAAAACTTTTTTGGAAATATTTTGTGATATATGTGATCATAGCAGTTTTGGTTGGTCGGTTGGTTTTAAGGATCACAGAGAACAAAACCTTAGGGACTTGACTTGTTTGAGATTTCCTGTTCAGTTACTGAGCATCATGAGGAAGAGAGAGAGAGTCAGAGAGAGAGACACACACGCTGAAATGTACCTGCTTCCGTTACTGCCGGTGCCTGCGAACCAGCGACAGCTGTCGTCTTAGGCTCTGTGACCGCTCAGCTTCTCCTTCCCTGGGGAGGGAGAGTTGTGTCATCATTTTGGTTCTTTCTGAGCAGTGTTCCTTTAATAACAACCTGTTTTAGGCTTTTGAATCATGATTCTGGGACTTCAGAATATTCCTTATAATTAATCATTTTTGTTAGACTTTCTCATACCAACAAAAATCAAGCCAGCTGATGGCCTGGGTTCCTCTGATTTTGGAATTGTCATTGAAATTCCCCTTCCTCGTGTTGGAGAACTTCACCTGGGTGTCACAGCAGGGTCCATGTTCAGTGTCACGGCCCACTTCGGGGCTGCTTTGCCTGTGGAGGGACATTGGTTCCCTCTGGGGTTAACTAATGAGTAATGATTAGTTTCCACAGCATTCCTCTTGAAGGCAGACTATGACGGGGTCATATTAAATTCTGAAGACAGGGGGCCGGCCCGGTGGCGCAGCGGCTAAGTGTGCATGTTCCGATTCGCGGCCCGGGGTTCACCGGTTCGGATCCCGGGTGCGGACATGGCACCGCTTGGCAAGCCATGCTGTGGTAGGCATCCCACATATAAAAGTAGAGGAAGATGGGCACAGATGTTAGCTCAGGGCCAGTCTTCCTCAGCAAAAAGAGGAGGATTGGAGGCAGATGTTAGCTGAGGGCTAATCTTCCTCAAAACAAAAAAAAATTCTGAAGACAAATTCAAACTATGAGAACTGAGTTTATCCCATAAATATTTCCACCTCATGAGTAGAAGCGGGAGGATACCTGGAGTTTTATTAGCAGATGAGAAATGATCTGGACAGAGGTTGTCCAGGGACTTTGGAAAAGAAGGAGAGAAGCTGACGCTGCAGGCAGGAAGGTTAAGGTTAGCATTAAGAAGGTGCTTCCTGACGGGGAGAAGTGCAGGCCAGTTACGAGGGTAAGTCGTGAAGTTACCTTGCTGCAAGTTTCGTTTGGATCTTGAGTAGACCATGCAGTCTCTGTGTTGACCCGTCTCCCCGGGACCATGTGGAGGCCTTTGCAAACCTCCAGTGCACCCCCACCCCTAGCCTCCCCTATGCCTTCTGGTCAGTGGAGGGTCTCGTCCGGTACCTGTGCTAGGTTGACACTTGAAGTCCCCCGCTCTCGGCCTGATTTTTTTTTCTTCAGCAACCTACTTTAATGTCACTTCCTCTGTGAAGCCTTTTCTGAACTAATTTAGCATTTCATCCTCTGTGTTTTTTAACATCCATGATGTTATTTTCCCCCCATTTTATTTAGTTATATCTTTACCTTTTGCTCCCCTTCACCCATTTTCCTACTTCCCACCCCCCACCAAGCTGTTCTGTGCATCTGTGAGCTTGTTTTTTTTTTTTAAATTCCGCATATGAGAGAGATCATATAGTGTTTGTTTTTCTCTGTCTGGCTTATTTCACTTAGCATAATGCCCTCGAGGTTCATCCATGTTGTCACAAATGGCAACATCTTGTTCTTTTTTATGGCTGAATAATATTCCATTGTATATATATTGTGTGTGTGTATATATATGTATATACCACAATTTCTTTACTCCTTCATCCATTGATGGGCACTTAGCTTGTTCCATATCTTGGCTCTTGTAAATAATGCTGCAGTGAACATAGGGGTACAGCTACTTTTTTGAAATTAGTGTTTTTGTTTTCTTTGGATAAATACCCAGAAGTGGAATTGCTGGATCACATGATAGTTCTATTTTTAAGTTTTTGAGGAACCCCCATCCTGTTTTCCAGAGTGGCTGCACTGGTTTACATTCCCACAACAGAGCACAAGGGCTCCCTTTTCTCCACATCCTCACCAACACTTGTTATTTCTCATCTTTTTGATGAGAGCCATTCTAACAGGTGGGAGGGGACATCTCGTCGTGGTTTTGATTTGCATTTGCCTGATGATTAGTGATGTTGAGCATCTTTTCATGGACCTCTTGGCCATCTGTGTGTCTTCTTTGGAAAAATGTCTATTCAGGTCTTCTGCCCATTTGTAAACGAGATTGTTTGTGCTTTTGCTGTTGAGTTAGATCAGTTCTTCATATGTTTTGGATATTAGCCCCTTACCGGATACATGGTTTGCAATTTTTTCCCCATTCAGTAGGTTGCCTTTTCATTTCATTGATGGTTTCCTTTGCTCTGCGTTGGCCTGATTTTTTTAAAAACTCTAAACCAGTGAATTTTTCCCTTGGGTAATGTTGGGCCATTTTGTTATACTCCCCTCTCATTAGGCAGCCTCAGAAAGGGGTGGGGCGAGGAGTCTTAGGGAAGGAGGGAGGCATGACTAGATGCTAGTTAACTTTTGGGGAGCCTGTTTCGAGAAATACCACAGAGCAGTGCTGGGTGCTTGAGGTGTGTTCTAGGTGCTTAAGGTAGAGCAGTGAAGGAAGCAGAGTCCCTGCTCTCTGGGACTTCCATTCTGGTAGGAGGAAGGGGAGATAGACAATACATATGTAAGCGTTTAGTTTGTCAGTTGGAAATAAATGCTCTGGAGAAAAAGAAGGTGAGGTAAATGGGAGAGTGAGTGATGGGTTGGTTGGACAAGCGTTGATATTTTATGTGGGGAGAGAGTAGGAAGTCCTATTGAGTGAAGTGACATCTGAGCAGAGGCTTGAGTGAAGTGAAGGGCCAAGCCTTAGAGACGTCTAAGGGAAGAGTGTTCTGGGCAGAGCAGACAATACGTGCAAATGTCCTGAGGCCAGAGCATGCTTGATGCATTAGAGGAGCAATGTGGAGCCCAGTAGAGTGGGGCTGGAGGGAGTGGTGAGGAGAGTAGTAGGGGAGAAGATCGGAGCTCTGGCCAATAGAGCCTTATAGGCTTTTAGGCTTTTCCTCATTAGAGGGGATTTTTTTTTCTTTGCTGAGGAAGATTTGCCACTGAGCTGACATCTGTGCCAGTCTTCCTCCATTTTGTATGTGAGTCGCTGCCCCAGCATGGCAGACAAGTGATGTAGGTCCATGCCTGGGATCGGAACCCGTGAACCAGGGCCACCAAAGTGGAGCATGCAGAACTTAACCGCTACACCACAGGGCTGGCCTCCTCATCAGTGGGTTTTGAGCAGCAGAGTAACTCAGTCATGACTTGTGTTCTGAGTGGATCATTCTGGCTGCTCTGTGGGGAGGCAAAGTCCATGAGAAGATTGTAGCAATAATCCAGGCAAGAAATAACGGTGACTTGGAGTGGGGTGGTAGTTGTGGATTTGGTAAAAAAGTGATTCAGTTCTGTGTGTATTTTGAAGGTGGAGTCCACAGGGTTTGCTGATGGATGGGATGTGAAATGTGCTTGTGTGTAGAGGGGACTAGGAGAAAGAACGTGTCAGAGCCAGGGTTGATGCCAAAGCTTTTGGTCTCAAAAGACCAACTTTTGAGTTGGTCTCAGCTCAACTGGAGTTGAGCACAATTTTTACAGAGTTTGGAAATTCTGTGGGAAGAGCGTGTTGCAAGTGAGAATCAACAATTTATGTTTGGGTCTGTTAAGTTGAGATGCTGGTGGAAATGTCGAGGTGGAAGTTGTATGTATGAGTCTTGAGTTCAGAGAGGGAGTCCTGGCTAGAGATGTAATTGGATGTTGTCAGCACATTGCTGGTATTTGACGCCATGGGACTGGATGAAATCAGTTAGGGAATGAGTGTAGGTTGAGAGGATGTCAAAGGACTGTGTCCTGGGACACTCCGATATTTAGAGGTAGAAAAGATAAGACGGATGGCAAAGCAGACTGAGAAGTGATGCCCAGTGAGGTAAGCTAGAGAGCTCGACGGCTCAGAGCCTAAGTGTCAGTCTACTGGGGCTGCCATAACAAAATACCATAGACTGGGTGGCTTACAAACAATGGAAATTTATTTCTCACCTTTTTGGAGGCTGGCAGTCAGAGATCTTGGTGCCAGTGTGGTCAGGTTCTGGTGAGGGCCCTCTTCTGGGCTGCAGGCTGTGGACTTCTCCTTGTGTCCTCTCTTGGTGGAAAGAGCGGGGCAGTCCTCTGGCGTCTCTTTTATAAGGGCACTAATCCCATCACGAGGGCTCCCCCTTCATGACCTAATCACCTCCAAAGGCCCCACCTCCTAATCCATCACATTAGGGGTTAGGATTTCAGCCTCAAAATTGTGGGGAGACACAAGCTTTTAATCCATCACATAATCTTAATCTTCACATAACATGAAGAATGTTTCAAGAAGGGGAGAGCGAGAACATATAGGAACAGCTGTTGCTTATGTCAGATAAGTCTGCCGTTGAGAATTGACCATTGGATTTGGCAATATGGAAGTCATTGATGATCTTATCTTAGTCCTGTTCAGTCTTTTCCACTCTGTCTTGCACTCTGCATGTCTGGCTCTCCCTGGTTCATGGTACTTGGCCAGCTTGCTTCCAAATATTTGGACCCTGGCACCTGTTGGCAGCCTTCGCCCTGGGATTTGACAGATGAGAAATTGATCTGTGAATTTTGCGATAGAGAGTTCAGAGAAGAAAGTTCCTAAGAGAAGAAATGTGTGAAGGAGTGAGGTTACGTGTTGGAATTATTCTCCAGTTTGCAGACCTGTCATTTAGATATCATTCCACTCCTTTTGGGTTGTTGAAGACTGTTATAATTTAGACATGCAAACTGTGTTTCGATTTAAAAAAATCTTACAAGTCACTGATAGGTTTTCACTAACATGTTTAAAAATCTTACAGGTCAATAAAAATGTCCTCACGGCGTGTAGTGGTGGAAAGGATTTAAATCTCCAATAACTGGATTATAAGTCCTATTGTCAAAAGAATGTTTTCTGGGTTCTCTATTTTGCCAAGAAATTGTATTTTTGAGTATTTCATTTTAATGAGAAGGATTTCCTTGCATATCATCAATTTATCAGCTCTCACATTGGATGCGTACAGATAACACCATTCCATTTTCCTTATTCATGTGATTGTTCATATTCAGTGTGACAGTTTCAATGAGGTGTTTTTAAAGATACCTTTGATTATTGTAATTAGCATGTTAATCAGATTTGAATCTATTAGGAAAGTAATTTTCACTTATTGTGTTTTTACAAAGTATTCTCTTTTTAAAAATTTCATTCTGGGAGAAATAACATTTCGTGAAGCATAGTTGTTGGGCACAAAGGAGTTTTTATTTTAAATCGTTTATTTAAAATTTGCTTCCCTGGTGACATAAATCTTTTAAAGTAGACAAGAAGTAGATTTGAGAATTTGACCAAGAATCTAAGGTTTTGTTGAATAATTATGTGTATGTGCTGATTTCTGAATTATGTGTATGTGTATGTCCTGATTTCTGAAATAATTCGTGTTTGCATTTGTTTAATCTCCTTAATTGTACAATACATGGGTTTTGAAGAGTTGTTCTAAAGTTGACACTGTATACGTCGTGTGTGGGTTAACAGAACTCTATCTGTCGCACACGCACCCTTTAGTATATTTGTTACTAACTATGATTATAGGTCTGCCCGGTCTCTTTGAGTCTTACTTGCTGAATGGGGATGAGAGTAAGTAGCTCATTGGATTTTTGGAAACGCTAACTGAGATGCTGTGTGTGAAAGTGCGTGGCTCAGTGTTGGGGACATAACGAACAGTTGATAGATGTTTCTCTTATGTTATCTTCTAGGCGTTTTATAGTTTTGCGTTTTACGTTTAGGTATGTGATCCATTTTGAGTCAGTTTTTGCAGAGGAATATTTTTTGTGTAAGGTCTGTGTCTAGGTTCACTTTTTTTTTTTTTTAAATGTTTTATTTTTCCTTTTTCTCCCAAAGTCCCCTGGTACATAGTTGTGCATTTTTAGTTGTGGGTCCTTCTAGTTGTGGCATGTGGGATGCCACCTCAGCATGGCTTGATGAGCGGTGCCATGTCCGTGCCCAGAATTTGAACTGGCAAAACTCTGGGCCGCCGAAGCAGAGTGCACAAACTTAACCACTCGGCCACGGGGCCGGCCCCTAGGTTCAGTTTTTTGCATGTGGATGTCCAGTTGTTCCAGCACCGCTTGTTGAAAATACTGTCTTTGCTCCATTGCTGTGCCGTTATTCCTTGGTCACAGATCAGTTGACTACATATATATGCATGTGTATTTCTGGACTCTGTTCTGTTCCATTGATCTCTTGTCTGTTCTTGCATCAGTACCACACTTGTCTGGATTACTGTAGTTGTATAGTTAGTCTTGATGTCGGGCAGTGTCAGTCCTCCCACTTTCTTCTTCTTCAATGTCGTATTGACTGTTCTTGATCTTTTGCCTCATTGTATAAACTTTATAATCAGTTTGTCAATATCCGCAACAACTTGCTAGGATTTTGTTTTGGATTGCGTTGACTCTGTAGATCATCGGAAGCACAGACATCTTGACGCCATTGAGTCTTCCTATGCATGAACAGGGAATATCTCTTCATTTGTTTAGTTCTTCTTTGATTTCATCATAATTCCCACTGGCTCTGGGGAGGCCAGTCTTTTGTTCTATTCAAGCCTTCAGCCGATTGGATGAGGCCCACCACATTAGGGAGAGCAGTCTGCTTTACTCAAAGTCTGCCAATTTAAATGTAAATCTTATCTAAAAACATCCTCACCGAAACATCCAGGGTAATGTTTGACTGAATATCTGGGCACCACGGGCCAGCCAAGTTGACATGTAAAATAAACCATTACAGATGGTAACATGAAGACTTGAAAAATAGGCTGACTCATGTAATTAGAGATATACAAAGGGCATGTTAATGTAAATTTTATGCAAGCTTGTTTCTTTCTTTCTTTTTAAAACATACACCTAAGGGGAGCATAGGGAAAAATTTGAGTGGAAGCTACTTTGCTGAAGCAAAGAAAGTCACTTTACAGAAAGAAATAAGTATGTGAGAAAAAGAGACACCTATAGGAATAAAAGCTTTAACAAGCATGTGTCTAATTCTATTGAACTTAGAGCCCTGGACCTTTGTGATTTGTCAGCTCAGTCTTGACAGTTTCTCTGCAGTGTGAGCTCATAAAAGGCCTGCAGGAAATTTTTCCTGGAGGAGAGAAAAAAGTGGCTGAGTCTTTGGAAGAGTATCCTTGAGAAGCAGGAAAATGTTTAAAGCAATAGCAGAAACATCTCAAGGTGAGATATTGACATCTAGAGAAGAATTGGGGAAAATGTGCAAGAATGCGAGAAATTCCATTTTTTGTTGGATAAAAATCTCTAACCAGTGAACAATGATAAGGTTTTAAATTTCTTCTAGTAGTTTTAGAGGCTGTTTATCTTCTAGGCTCTTAAAGATATGATGCAGACTAATAGGAATTATACCTTGAGAATGTTATAAATAGTTTCTGTCTTTGCGGCTTTTGCTTTGTAAATCTTGGTTGTTTCTGGCGCTAAGAGGTTCTGGGGAACTTCAGAGAGAGCAGTTGGCTCCTTGGGGATTGAAGGATGGCTGTGTGGGACCTGGTGTTTCTTTAATCTCTGGGTGGTGCCCTCGTCTGAAATGAACAGTATCAGTGTTCTCTATGGGATGAGAATGGGTACTCCCTCAGAAGGAGAACGCCGGAGAAATATGCGATGTCTGTCCTACCTCATCAGGCGTTTAATGCCGACTCAATGAAATGGACGGATCTCTGGCTGTTTGGGTTACGTGTGCTGAAACTAAAATTTTAAGTGATAGCTTACCTCATATGTAAGCAGTTTCAAGCCAGGTGAGTGAAAGAAGAAACAAGAAGTGGCAGTTCATTTGTGAATGCTTCTGGTGTGCTGTTGAGTTAAATCGTGTTTTATTGAAAGGTCTGTGTACATCCATGGGAACGGTATCCTTCATCTGAATTCAGCAGGTTATATTTCAACGAAAGATTGGTAAAACAGACACAATTTATAAGACCATCTAATTTGTCAGTCTTTCCTTCCTGTGATAGAAATTCATTAAACACCTACTCTGTGCAGTTGTTGCAAGTATTGGATATACAGTCATCATGCAATGGTCATGGATGGTTCCAATCCTCATGGGAGTGACAGTTAGGTGGGGACTGTCCTCAGACAAACGAGTACGAACATGTAATTATAAATTGTGTTAAGTCTATGAATGGAAAGAATTTGGGACTCCAGGAGAGGATGCAGTTGACCCTGGAAGTTAGGGAAGACCTCTGAGGAAATGATGGTTGAGAGATGATGAGGAGTAGGCTGGGGAGAGACTGGGAGAAAGTGTTTCTAGGTAGAAGGAAGAGGATGTGCAAAGTCCATAAGGGGACCCATTAGAAGAGAAGAGTTTAGGGAAAACCAGTGCAGAGAGCAAAGGGAAGAAGAATGGAGAGGGGCCCAGTTGGGCAGGACATTGAGCCAGCTTTAGGAGTTTGAAAATTATTCCAGATTCAGTGGCTGAGTGACATGATCCCATGTCTTGTTTTTAAAGGGTCATGCTGAATATCATATACAAAATTTAGAGCTATGCTATATCTAACAAAGAATTAATATCATATATGTAAAGAGCTTCTACAAATCAATATTTTTTTAAAAAGATAATGTCTGTAGAAAGATGTATAAGGGATGGGAATTGTAAGTCCCTAGAAAAGCAGTTCAAATTGTCATAGTGTCTTGATACTAAATCTCACTGATCATCAATAAAATGAAAACTAAAGTAAAAAGTCAGTTTCATATGCTTGAGATTGGTAAAAAAAAAAGTCTGATAGTGTAAAATACTGACAAGAGTGGGGGGCAGTGGGAACTTTTATATACTGATGGTGGTCGTTTAAATGGTAAGTATAACTTTGGAGAGCAGTTTGCCAATCTTTGATAAATCCTTTGCTATTCCGCTCCAAGGAATTAATCCTATGGGAAGTCTCTTGTAAAATTTAATAGCCTAGTCTCAGACTTCATCTTCCTTGTCTTATCAGCAGCGTTTCACACAGTTGGTCATTCCCTCCTTATTGAAATATTTTCATCACTTGGTAATAGTCTTTTATCTGGGCACACAGTTATCCAGCTAGGGTCTAAATATTTGTATAATGCAAGGTGGGTCCCATTCGGGTCTCTACTGTCACACGCTGTGGCTATGGATGAGTTCTGCAACATCGTATGTTACAGATTTAGGAAGAGGCTTCATTGGAGGAGTGGGGAAAAATACATAGACCAAGAGTTTACAAAAGTAGGCCACCGTGCATGGTGGACCGCTCCTGAGCCTGCAGCGTGGGTGTGTGTTTTGGTGGAGGGATCCTTCCACTTGGGGTTTTCCAAACTTCTTACAAGATGAGCTTGGCAAGCAATCTTGATGTTGGGGGAGTACACAGTTAAGGCAGCACTGCCCCTCCCGAGCTGGAGAGGAAGCATCCATGCCACAGGGAATCTGAGTGGATGTGGGAGCTGCTCCTCCCACTGGCCCTGTCCCAGACAGCATATTGTCCAGCATCCCAGCCAGAGCGCCCAGGGTCACGTTGGGACCTACCTCCTGTTATACCAGAAGATAGGGCCACACCCAGCCACATGTGGCTGTGCATCTAAGAGAGAAGGTTGCGAGTGAAAGTGGTGTTTGTGACTTACACGTAAACGGAAATTGTTCACCCTTCACTTACACTCTTTCCTCGTGGGTGCAATGTGGTGTTGAGCCAGCGGTGGCCCTGCAGACCGGATTCACCCTCCTTTATAGCAGAACCCTATGCCTGAAGGAACGTGGGTTGCTTAGGCCAAAAGCCTCGGGGACATTTTTGACATCGGACTTCTCAGATGCCGCATTTTATCCCATTGGCTCTCCCTTCCTGAGGAACACCTGTCTGCGTCACTGCAGTGGTCTCCTAAGGGGCCCCCTCCTTCTGCTCTTGCTTGCTTACAGGCAGGTAATAATTTCATGGTCAGAGTAATCCTTGTAAAACATGCCACTTCACTTCCTTCTGCTCAGACCCTCCATTGTCTTTCTCTCTCCCTCTGAGTATCTGTGAACATCCTTATGCTCATCTCTTGAAGCCCAGCAGACACATATTAGAATGAGTGCAGTGAAAAGTACTGATGACGCCAAGGGCTGGCGAGGACGTGGAGCAACTCATTCTCTCGTTGCTGGAGGGAACATAAGATGGTGCAGCCACTTGGAAGACAGTTTGCAGTTCCTTTAGTTGACTGTACATTTCCCATACCACCCAGCCATTGCGCTCTTGGGTACTTCTCTTTGAGAAATGGAGACTCACGTTTGTGCAAAACCTGTACGCAGATGTTCATAAGAACATTATTTATCAAAGCCAGTAAGTGGAAACAACCCAAACATTCTTCAGTGGGTAATTGGATGGACAAATTATGATACATCCTCACGGTGGGACACTCAGCAACAAAAGGGAGTGGAGTGTTGAATGAACTAATAGGATGACCTAATGGACATGCAACAACTTGATGGGTCTATAGGACGTTACGCTGTGTGAAAAAAAGCCAGTTTCAGCAGGTTACATGTTTGCTTCTATTTTTATGACATTCTTAAAGTGACACAATTATGCTGATAGAGAGCAGAGAGATCAGATTTGTGAGCTGTTAAGGAGGGAGGAGGTGTGATGGTGGTGGGTTAGCACGATGGAGCGTCTGTGTGGTGGTGGAATAGCATCCCAAGTGTGGTGGCAGTTGCCAGTATTATATATAGCACACATTTTTTTTTTTTTTTTACCAATCTCAAGCATACGAAACTGGCTTTTTACTTTAGTTTTCATTTTATTGATTATCAGTGAGGTTTAGTATCAAGACATTATGACAGTTTGGATTGCTTTTCTGGGGACTTACTGTTCGCATCCCTTGTACGTTTTTCTATAGATATATCTTTAAAAAAATTTGATTGACAGTGTACTGTGGTCACTGGGGAAGCTGAGTGAAACGTACATTTTGCAGTTTCTTGTGAATCTTAAGCTGTTTCAGAAGAAAAAGTCCTATGTATAGGCACCTGTCTGTGTGCAGCCGTCCCTCAGGTCCTGCCCGCCCCTTCTCTCCCCTCACTGCTCTGACCCTGCCTCCTGCTGGCTCCCCTCCCCATCTCCTCCATGCCAGCCTCTTGGGATGTACCCGCGGACTCCCATCCCGGGATCCTCACGTTGGCTGCTCTCTCAGTGTGGGTCTCTTCTCTAGGTATTTGCATGACTTGCTCCTTCACCTCCTTCAGGCTCCTTTCTCTCCTTCTCCTCACCCTACTAACAGTGCATTTCCAGTTCCTCATCTCTGCTTTATCTTTCTCGAAATCATGTACCCACCTGAGATACCAATGAGTATTTTAGTTGTTTGTGTTCTCTTGTAAGAATGTATACCCCACGAGGCCAGGTGTTCTTATGTGTTTTATTTGTCTTCTTTTTCTCCCCAAAGCCCCCCAGTACATAGCTGTATTTTCTAGTTGTAGGTCCTTCCAGCTCTGCTATGTGAGATGCTGCCTGAGCATGGCCTGACGAGCGGTGCCATGTCCGTGCCCAGGATCTGAACTGGCAAAACCCTGGGCCGCCAAAGTGGAGCTCGAGAACTTAACCACTCAGCCACGGGGCTGGTTCCTGTTCTTGTGGTTTTGTTTGGTTCTGTATTTCCAGGACGTGGAACAGGAGCTTAGTGGACATTTACTAAATATTTGATGATTGAATGGATGTATGAGTTGACACGTGCAAAAGGGGAGGTATACACAGTTGTTCATTGCATTCCTGAGAGTGGTGAGTGGATGAGACAGAGGATGAGCAGCGACAACCCAACTGTCCATTGGTGGGTGAGCAGGTCAACAGTGGCAGTTATATTGTGAACACCTCCTAACAGTTAAAGTCATCAAACTAAATACACACACGCATGCAACCATACATGCTACACCAGTAGTCATGTACATCTCTCTCTCTCTCTCTATATATATATTTATGTGTGTGCATATAGACGTATTTATCTATATACATATAGATAGATAGTCATGGAGAACATCTCAAAAAATATAATGTTTATTAAATCAGTTTACAAAATGGCGCTCTGTGTCCTTTGTCTAAAATTTAAAGCACGTAAAGCAGTGCTTCATCTCGTCTACGGAGAGGCATTTGCAGTAGAAGTTCACAGACGTGCGTGGGAACCACATGCCGTCCTACAGGCTCGTGGTTTTCTCTGGGGAGCGGTAGGGAGGGAGAGGGTGTGGAGGCACAGAGCTTTAGCTGCAAGTAGACGTTTTTTTCTTAAAAGCCAGTCTGAAGCATGATGGCAAAGTGCTGATATCTCTTCAGTCTGAGTCTGTTTCATAACTATATTGCTTTTCGGTGTGTCCAAAATATTTTGAAAGGAAAGGTTGATTCCTCTGACTGTTCGGTGGGGATCGGCTTTCGGATGAGCCAATATGGAAATTCAGGGGTCAGTTATGAGGTTTCGCTCAGTGTCTTGATGAGAGTGGGTGATGGCCTCAAGTGCCATGGGGGAGGAAGATGCAGCAAGATGTGGGCTGTGTCCCAGAGGTAGGCATGGTAAGGTTTGGGGATGGTTTATATATGCAGGCATCTGGTTTCAGCAGCCAGGGAGATGGCAGTGCCTTCGGTGGGAAAGATTTGGGGAGGCACAGATTGGGGGGAAGTGGGAAGGTCAAAGCTTGGTTTTGAGATGCCTTCCAGAAACCCATGGAAGTTTGTCAAGCAGGCAGTTGAATCTGTGGTTCTTAGGCTCGCAAAAGACATCTGATGTGTAGAGAGACATTTGGCAGTTGTTGGTTTTGTTGTGATTAAAGTCATGTGAGTGGATAAAACTTTCCATGGAAAGACCACAGAGCGAGAAGAAAGGAGCGTCAGCCCTGGACCAATTTCACCCTGAATCATCGGAAGTTGAGTAGGGGAGGAAGTAAAGGGGACTGAGAAGGCATGGCTGGAGAAGAAAGGAAAAAATCCAAGTTTGGTGTCGAGGCTCACAGAAGACTCTGTGTGAGGGGGGAAGTTGTCATTTGTGTCACATAAAGGAGGTCCCGAGAAGGCACTGGTGTGGCAATGTGCTGGTCTTCGGAACGGTTTAGTGGCTTGGTGGCTGTGGGGAGGAAGTTGAATGGGTTGAATACTGAGTGAAGAGTTGAGTCTTCTTTGATTAATTTTGGTTTTGGAGAGGAGCAAAGAAATAGGGTATTAACTTGTCAGAGAAAAGTGTTCAAGGGAGGTTTTTGATAAAGGATGGTTGGTTCTAGAGCTTGGAGGTGATGGTTTGGCCCAGTGGTTTTCTTTACGCCTCCCTTATCATTCTAGTCGCTCTGATTTCAGAGGGGCACAGGTGGGGAGGCCGAGTGGGGCAGACACCGGGCAGGTGAGACTGCAGAGAATGGGCAAGTGGAAGGACTCAGGGTTCGCTGGACCAGGGCAGCGAGACTGGGAGTGGGTGGTTTTGAGGAAGGAGAACAATCATGGCGGTGGGGTGGCTCCTTCAGGCAAGCGCCCCTTCACTTCTTGGGTGTCCCGATGGGGGCGCTCCTTGCTGCCACTCCCCTAGGCAGCACTGCATGCCCTTCTAAGGAGCTGGCAAAAAATATTACGCAATTGCCCCAAATCCCCTCATCAATACCTTACAGCGAATAGATATGTTCTGAGGTGCTTGCCTTATTTAAACAGGCAAAATAAAATACAATAAAACCTTATTAGAATCAGTTCCTATTTCGGTAAGATGTGACTTGTGTGAATTGTAGGAATAACTTAATTCAACGGATGAAAAGTCACGTTGCAAAGAAACTGCTTAAGCCAGACTGGAAGGTAGGTGTGTGAGTGAATCTGGTTTGAATTCTGAGTTTTACGATTCTCTCAAGTGTGCTGTCTTTCTTCGTTCGACGTGCTTTTGTGCATAACAAGGAACAGAGTTCGATCTGGATGTGGAAGAAATGTAGACTACGAGAACTCTCGCATGCGCCGCAGCGTCAATTAAGAAATAAATGTAAATAGCCGTGTGTGTAAACATTCATACTGATGTAAGCACTGTGTGTCATCCATTCGCTGTTGATCTCATTCTCGTAAAAAACGTCAGAAGTGACTGGCTGGAATAATGATCCTTGTGCACAGTGTATCCTATTGTGTCAATACTGTTATTGCTAAGTTCAGCCAGAAGGATTGCATTCTACTACTGTATCTCAGGTGGTCAATTTTATAATAATGTGAGGAAACAGGAATAGAAGGCAAAAATGAATTGGATTCCCATAACGGTTTCCACTAGGAGTTATTTTCTGTAAGATAGATTTTTTTGGACACCAGTTTATCAGTGTTTTAAGATGTGGTCATGATGGCGTAATTAGTATCCATGTTAGGGAGGGCACTTAAGAGAGTTGCGGCTAAAAGGTGTCATAGTCTGGGGGGCTGGCCCGATGGTGCAGTGGTTAAATTCACACTTTCTGCTTCAGCGGCCTGGGGTCCGCCGGTTTGGATCCCAGGTGCGGACATGGCACCGGTTGCCACGCCATGCTGTGGTAGGCATCCCACATATAAAATAGAGGAAGCTGGGCATGGATGTTAGCTCAGGGCCAGTCTTCCTCAGCAAAAAGAGGAGGATTGGCAGTAGTTAGCTCAGGGCTAATCTTCCTCAACAAAACAAAACAAAAACATTTGAATGCATTAAAGAAGGAACGATTGCATTATCAAAGAATACTTCACTTTTTATGAGGGTTGACACTCTACAACCTGAGTAATAACTGCTGGGACGTTTATATTTGTTTTCTTGTTTAATCCCCACAACCACCCAATGACGTAGTCGCTCCTAAAAGTCAGGATGGCCCCCTAATAAGCTGATTTCAACAAAAAATCACTTACCTGTTCTCATTCCCAATACTGAGGAAAACTTTAAGTGATGTGTAAAAGATTAAGTAGCAGAGGCCTCTTTTGGTAAAGTTCTGCATCAATACTGACCAAGGGTTTAATGATTATGGCCTAAATATTAAATGTTCTCATTATGTAGAATATTCTGAGGTTCATACCACTTATTTTTCCTCTTTCAACCTAATGTCATCACTACAAGAAGTCTCTGTCGTTTGCGACCAACAGTCCTTAGATAACGTCTTTGTTAAATCCTATTCTTCAGAGCAAAATAATAATATTTCTTCTTGTAATTATACAAGTATATTTATACAATTGAAAGGATCTTGAAAGGTTGAACTGAAACTTCTCCTCCAATTTATATATGACAAGTGCTAAGGAATGTGAGCATATATGTGTGTGTGTGCATATATAATTTTTATGACGTTCTTCACAAGTTCTGTCTTTTATCTGGCTTGTATTTATTACTAAAGACAAGAATACTTTGATTTGCATGTTTGAACTCCAGTAGTATGTAATGTGGTCCGTTGACATAGTAGGAACCCATCTTTCCTATTGAATCATTTTCTGATCTGTCCTTCTGTTTGTAGGAACAGTTTAATTTGAGCCCTCTATGAAAAATTAATGTAGATTCTTGCCTTTAAAAATCTCTAAGGGAAGGAACTCAATAGTCTTTTATTCTTAATTGTAAGTGTAAGTGCTTCCATTTATAATTTAAGATCCACTGTTCTTTTCTTTAGCAAAGTCAGTGTTAAAAAATTCCTAGGGGCCGGCCCAGTGGTGCAGCAGTTAAGTTCGCCTGCTCCGCTTTGGCAGCCTGGGGTTTCCCAGTTCGGATCCCAAGTGCGGACATGTGCACTGCTTATCAAGCCATGCTGTGGCAGGCGTCCCTCATATAAAGTTGAGGAAGATAGGCACAGATGTTAGCTCAGGGCCAATCTTCCTCACCAAGGGAAGAAAAAAAAAACTTTCCTAAGTCAAAGGTTGCTGCCCAACATCTTGTTGAAAAGGCTCAGTTCTCTTGTGAGCTAGGGGTTTCAGGGGCTTGAGCACTCTTATTTATCTCTTCTTCCTCCAGAGACCCCGTTAAAATGATAGTAAAGGAATAAAAAATATATAAACCAACAACACAAAGAACTGAAGAGTGACCAGTGCAGAAAAGAAATTTCGCAATATTTCTGGCTACTGGAAGCTGATGAAGGCTTGGCAACTGCTGAAGGATGGGGGTGCTCCTGCAACCCTAGACACACTTGGGGGCTGCAGCTGACCTGGGGACCCCCACAGGCTCAGGACTTTCAGTGCCAGGTGGGTGGGAGTGCCATGTGGGGCTGAAAGTCACAGGGTTCAATGGGATGCCTGTAGTCAGAGCACTCCCCAGGCCCTCTCTCCCCCGGCCCCATTGGTACAACCAAGGCCTAGAAACCACATGTTTCTCCCCGAGGCCGATCTCTGGGGCGATGGACAGAACTGTCTAGGGACAACCAGTCAGGCTAGTTTGGGAGTCAGCTTCACGAGGGGAGTTGCCCTAATTCCCACTCTCTGAGTCAGAAAGCTCTGCTCCAGGACCCGAGGCACCTCCAGGTTTTCCATTGTCTCCAATTTAGCTACGCTCTGTGACCCAGGACCACCAGACCCTCCAGGAGAGCCTGTGATCTGAGAGAGAGAGAGGGAGATAGAGAAGCAAGAAAACGACCCCAGGAGTCAGAGAGCATCAGCAGGGGCACAGAGGAGGAAGTATTCCTCTCATTACCATAAGGAGAGGTTTTGAAATGGTCTCTGGTAAGAAAAAACCTTTCTAGAAGAAAGATTCTAGAAGAAGGGAACGATCAAAGACCAAGAAAGAACCATTGAAAATTAAAAATACGACTGACAAAGTAAATTCAAAGAAGGGTTGGTTGAAAGTGAGTTCAGAAAATTGCCAGAAAGAAGAACAACAAAATATCCTCTGTGCGTTTAAGCTCTAAGATGTAGGAATATGACGAAAACTCCTTTTCTTTTATCCAGGGTGAGTGGAAGTGGCCTTACTGTTCATTATACTGTGATGATTCTCCCATCTCTCGAATGAGTAGAAAGGTGTGGTGCAGCCGGTCTTCTCCGTGGACCTGGCTGTTGGACGTGGTGACACGGAATGAGAGATGAGGAGCATGTCTGTGGACCCCAGCCCTGGTCTCAGTGCTCAGGATCCACCTGAATGGACACTCTCTTGGGTGGCTTTGTACCCACAGACCGGTGTCCATGGGAAACGATGTCCTTGAGAAGTGACAAATCCTTGAACTCTCTCTGTTCACATGTGCTTGATGAGGCTGGAAATCCAACAAAATTGGTTTCCCCAATTCTGGAAAATTTATGGCAATCTTCTGCCGTTTATTTGGAATTCTTTTTAAAGACAGCTTTCTAACCCCTAATAAAGCTGTTGTGGGATTTGGGGCCATCTCTAAATGTTTTCACAACAAAGTGTGTGTGTGTGTTTTCTTTTTCTGAAACTCCTGTTCATGATTACTCCCCAAAAGGGGTGTCATTGGAATGTAGCTTGGGGGACTGGCCCTGTGACTCAGTGGTTAAGTTCTCGCGTTCCACTTTGGCAGCCCGTAGTTTGCAGGCTCAGATCCTGGGTGCGGACCTAGTACCGCTCATCAAGCCACACTGTGGCAGCGTCACGCATAAAATAGAGGAAGACTGGCACAGATGTTAGCTCAGCGACAGTCCTCCTCAAGCAAAAAGAGGAAGACTGGCAACAGATGTTAGCTCAGGGCCAATCTTCATCACAGACAGAAAAAGAAAAGGAATGTATCTTGGAGTTTTGAAAAAGTAAAGTTGCATGTTTGTATAATATTATAACCGAACAGAATCTTGAAAACCTGTTCATGAGAAGCTTATAAAACGATGCTGATTTTATTCTTCTTATGAACTTCTGGAAGTTTCTCTCTATAAATTAAAAACACAGGAAAATGATTACCAAGTTGTGGATAAACTTTCCTCCACCTGAAATTGCAGATTCAAAAAAAAAAATGATGTCTTTCCCTGCCTTGGAGTTCACATTTGATGTTGTAGTCAGGGGTGTGGGTTTTCTGAAATTTCGTGTATGGATCAGTCCTTCAATTGGAAGAAAAGGATAACGACCATAGGGCAAGGAATTGGTTTACATTTGAGAGAGATTGTTCATTATGTCCATACTGCTTGATTTCGAGGCTTTGAAGAGAAACGTTCTGCAGTAAATAAAAAGTTACGGTTTTAAAATTTCCAGTTAGAAGCTTATGTGGACACGTGGCAAAACGCAGTTCAGCTTCTGTTGCAGTGCATTTAAGGAATTTCCAGGCAACTTTTATTATATTAGGATTTAACTGAATTAAATATTGTTTAAAATAGGTCTGTTGGCTGGGAATTGTAAATTTGTTATGCACAGTCTTTTATCTATGGTGATATTTGTTGTAATAGATTTTTACGTTTGAAAATTTTGGATTTGGACACCTAAATGTCAACTAAAAGAAAAAAAACAGTTTTTCTTTTAAAATTAACAATATTCCTGAGAGCTGTTTCTTTTCTATTTTTGAACCTAAAATGGTTGGTGTACCTTGACAACTAAGATGTATTTTCCATGGAGAGTAATTTGTGTAGCTATTCTGTGGCTTATGAAAGATCACTTCCGAGTCTTCTGCAGACCATAATGGACAGTTATGGGACCTCTGGAACGAAGGGCTCACGAGCTGTAAATTTCAGAGTCATCTCGAATGTTCTCTTCCTATAACTCAGACCATTTAAATTTCAACATGGCACCATGTCTTCATAGGGTGCTTGCATATTTAAAAAATTTTAACTTAAATGTTAACTTGGATTATATGGATGTTAGAAACAACTCAAGTGGAAAATTGAACTTTCTTCTCGTGGTTATAGACATAAATTCTGTCAGACAGCACCATTTGTTACTTGACTATGCTGCTTATCATTCTTTTATGATGAAATATGAAATGCATATTGATTGACTATACTTGTATGTTTTGTCCTCATCTTGAACCTTTTGTTTAGACAGTCATTTTTATATTATCTCTATCAAGACTGCAATTTAAATTATTGATTTATCTGTATGAAAAGCTTCTGAGAGTCATGGATGGTAGTGGAAAGACTACATGTAAGATTGGAGTCTGAATTCTTGGGTTTGAGGCTGGCTCTGCCCTTAGTTTTCTCTAAGAAGTTGGGCAAAAGTTGTTAAGAAAAACCACCTCCTAACATTGTTAGGATCATCAAGAGAGATGAAGTAAGTGAACAGTGTTTGTAAAGCATAAGATGAATACAAATGTTAATGAATTTATCTCGGATGCCATTGCTGTTGGCCTTCTCAGTAACCCTAGGTGTGGAGGAGGACTTAGTCCGTTGGAGCTGCTGTAACAAAAATCCCACACACTGGGGGGCTTATAAACAACAGACATTTATTTCTCACAGTTCTGGAGGCTGGAAGTCCAGGAACAAGATGTGGGCAGATCCAGTGTCTGGTGAGAACTCACTTCCTGGTTCACAGACAGCCGTCTTCTCCGTGTCCTCACATGATGGACGGCGCAAGGGAGCTCTCCGGGTCTCCTTTTCTTTGTGGTTGTTGAGGAAGATTATCCCTGAGCTAACATCTGTGCCATCTTCCTCTGTTTTGTATATGGGTCCCCGCCACAGCATGGCTGACGAGTGGTGTAGGACCAAGCCTGGGATGCAAACCTGCAAACCCCGGCCCCTGAAGCAGAGCATGCCGAACTTCACCACCATGCCACGGGGCTGGCCTTTGGAGTCTCTTTTATAAGGACACTAATCTGTTCATGAGGACGCCATACATTATCACATTATCTAAATCTGATTACCTACCAAAGGTCCCACCTCCTAATGCCCTCATGCTGGCGGATTAGGTTTCAACATAAGAATTTTGGGGGACACAAACATTCAGTCCACAGCAAGGGCTAATTTAAAAATGGGTATAGCATTGAAAAATGATACAGCATTGAAAAATGCACTTGCTAATGATGGAAAAGAACGCAACAGCACAGTTTGTGCCCCAAATACGTGCATTTGCATGTGAGTAGGTAGGTATAAAATAAGGAAGAGGCTGTTTTATCTGAGAAAACAAAAAATCTAGTGGTGAAAGAGGAGTGGGTGAGTCGATCTTTGTTACTAGGACACCGTAGTACAAGTTAAAGCTGGACTTTCCGGCCTTTCCTGAGCCCCTTCCATTGCGGTGTGTGTCTCGGTCTTTTCACCATTAATGGGCGATGGGGTGATATTGACTGAGATGCAGGTTAGTGATGGAAATAGCAGGTGCTGCCACTGTTCCCCGTTCTGTTGGCGGTTCTGCCAAAGGGTGTTGAAAGTTTCCATTGGAATTTGCGAGAATGAATAATAAATAATTGGTGAGAATGTGTAATAATTTAGTACGTACTTATAACAAAAAAAGAGCTAATATTTCTTAACTGCTTAGAATGTGTCAGGTCTGGTTATATTTTATTGACATAGGTGTCTTCTTTAATCCTTATTGCACACCCATAAGCAAAATGTTGTTGGCACCATTATACAGATGTGGTTGAGTATAAGAGAAATTGAGTAAATCACTCCAAGTCACATAGCCGGTGTTGGCAGAGCCTACCATGGAGCCCATCTCTTCCCCATGCTGTGATTTGGCAATTCCCGCCACACCAGATGGCGTGGTTTCCTTTTGTAATAACTTTGTTCCTTTAGCTGGAGTAGTTGCAACAAGCCTTTGAAGCCTCTAAACAATGTACAAACCACTTGAGTCTTGAACCTTTCAGGAAGGCTAAGTATGGGATGTGTCTTGGGCTGTGTCCGTGGGCCTGCTGGCTCTTCATGAGACGTGAAGGTCAGAGTCTCAGTGTGGGTGGATGGGAATCAGGGGCACGCGTGCTGCTCTCCTGTGGCTGATTTTGCGAGTCCGTGGTGCCCTGGGAAGGCTCAGGGCCTCTCCTGGATGGGGATGTGACCTGGGAAGCCTTTGGAGATTGGTAGGTTGGGGAGATGTGCCAAGAAGTTATGTTCTTCTCAGGTCTTGAGTTCTAAGCACTTGTAGAATGGTGCCCTCCGAGGTCTGACATTTCTTGTTTCAAAAGAGTCTCCATTGCATCCCTTCCCTACTCACAGAGCTGGCACCCCTGTTGTGGGCTTTGTCACTTTCTTACGTAGTTAACTAAGTAGCTTCTACATTGGTTTTCCTGCCATTAGCTGCTTTTGTTTCCATTTAAACTTTTTTTCTCTTGCCAGATTCATTTTCTGCAGAAATCTCCTGTTTATTAAACATCTGTGTTGACTTTGTTGGCTGTGCATAATTTTGTTCCTGCCTCTTAACGTTATTTCCCGGTGTCTTAACCTCAGACTATGGTTACCTGGCCGATTCCCGCACTGTCTTTTTCCATTTCCTCCCTTGCTCCATCGCTGTCGTTAGCATAAGCTGTTCCTCTCAGTCTGTAAATCCTTTCTTCTTCTTCTCTACTTTTATAAACCTTTTATATAATTCAGAGCCTGGTTTTATTTTCCCACCTGGAAAACTTTCTCTGATTTTTCTAGCCCTCATTTATCTGTCTCCTTGGATCCTCCTGAATCACATACCTTGTAATATCTTCATTGTCCATAGAAGTTTCTAAATAGATTGTAGAACCTCGAGACCTCATATTCTTCAATCTCCTTGATGCCCAGTGAAATCTAGGCACATGGTGGTGTGAAGTCACCCATTGGTGACAGATTTTTTTGTCGCAATTTTAGTACCTAAGCAAGGCGCTTAAAATTAAGAAAAGTGTTGAAATAACATGTATCTACAGAAAAGTGCTGTCATTTTAAATGTATTTGATCCTCCACTGCTGTGTTGAAGTATGTTTTCTCTCCTTTGTCTCGCCAGCAATCAAAGAGAAGTATACAGACTGGACAGAATTTCTCATTCGTGATTTGACTGGTTCCCGGACAGCCCCGGCCAACCTTCTAGAAGGAGTATGTATTGTTGTTACACAGCTTTTCTATGTCTCAAGCATCACAGTTACATGGGCTCAAAGCTAACAGCACCTTTGCATATATCCTTCTGCAGGTACATGAGTACACACAGAAATCTGTACCCAAAGGGCCTAACTTCCTGTTTTTTCCTTAGGTTACTGATTCTAATGGCGTTGAAAAGTTTTCACCTGTGGTACAATCGATAAATAGGAAGTTTGTTTCTATGTGAACACATTTTTAAATGATAATATGTTAGAATATCTTCCCACTATACTATATGTTTAAGCCTCTGTCCTATATTAGTGAATGTAAAATAAAATTTAGAGTAACTGTTTTGTGTAATGGACAGCTAAGCATCTATGTGGTCTGGGAGCGTCTTGGAGTAGCTGGATAAATGGTTCTATTAAGGCTTCTGTTCCAGAGGCATAACCCCAAGATTTAAACACACGTGGGTTAAGTAATAATTGGATAACCTCCCTTACAAAAACAAGAGGAGAAATGGCTAACCATACTTCAGTGTGGTTAAGGCAATTTTAAGGTATTGAATGCAAGATAGTTTCACCTGCCATCTTGATGGTTCATTTGAAAATAATTTTATGATAAAACATTTTAATATATACTATATAAAATAGAACAGGAAGAGAAATGTACTGGGTCATAAATAATTATTGTTACCAAATCTGTTTGATGAATGCCCCTGAAAAAGAGGAAAACACAGAGGAAATAACAAGGAATACGGTGTGAATTTTGACAATATCATTGTTTTCTCTTATCATTAATCATAAGTTTGCCTCCTCTCAGAAAAGAGATTAATAATTTGGAATACCATTGTCTAATATACAAATGTTGGGTTTTGTTTTGTGACGATTTCACCTGATGTATTTGTTTATCTTAATGGCTACTAACTTAATTGTTTGGTTAACAAATCAAAATGATGGTTGTTCACCCTTCATTGTCTTAATCTGTTAGGGTTTTTTTTTAACATATTTGCCCACAGGGCTGGCTGAACAAATGCCCTTGTCATATGCTAAGAAGGTTGCTTAGATGGGGCAATAATTGTATATATTCTCTCAACCAACTATTGGGTAAAATGTAGAAATAATTTTACCTACTAGTCTAATTTAGCTGATCATTAATGTTTGTTAAGCATGTCGTCTATACACATTCATGCTTGACTCACATTGTCAGACTCTGAGAGGGTCTTGGTTATTACAGTAGAGGCCATCATCAGATAAATACCTGTTCAGTCATGGTCTAAATTTATGGCCCCATATTAGATATATCTGCCTATGGGAAAAGTTGACATTTTGCTACCACATGTTTTCTAGCTCAAGGCAAATTCGGGTATAACTCTTCTTAAAAGCATACTAGTTTCTAACAAATGCCATTTTATCCAAGAAGGGTGATTTGTTTGTCGAGAACTTAGCCCAAACTGTTATTTTCTATTTACTTGTGATTTTTGTTGTTGGATTCAGAGTTGGGTTAAAATGGAAGTGTGTGTGGGACGAGAGGGAAGGGGAGGGGGCGATGACTGTGGGAGAGGATGGGGGTGGGGGAAACACCAGACTGTTTGCCAATAGCTTGGATGATGGTGTGAAAAAAATATTATCTTCTGCTGTCATCTGTTTCCATGAGAACCTTAAAATAAAGTTTAAAATAAGGAGTTTTGCTTCTGTTTGAACAGCCTCTGCGAGGGAAAGGCCCTATAGACCTCATTACACTTGGTTCCTTAATAGAACTTCAGGATTCTCAGAACCCTTTTCAGTACTGGATAGTTAGTGTGATTGAAAATGTTGGAGGAAGATTACGCCTTCGCTATGTGGGATTGGAGGACACTGAATCCTATGACCAGTGGTTGTTTTACTTGGATTACAGACTTCGACCAGTTGGTTGGTGTCAAGAGAATAAATACAGAATGGACCCACCTTCAGGTAAGAGCTGAAGCTTTGGCTGCTGCAAAGTATTTCAGAAAAAGATGGGATATCTTCCTGGATGTGTCTCTGGAAAATTTATTAGCTCTGCGATATCTTGGACGTCTGAGTATGGGACTATTAAGCATTTGAACTTGAGAATAGTTTCTACAGGGAATAAAACCCAGGATCTCAATTAAAAGTGCTCTGAAAGGAGAAGGTCATGCTGGAGGCTGTGAAGTTGATCTAGTTCCTTTGGAATTGCTGATTTGGAAATGAAAGACCAAGTGGATTGGGACTTGGTCATATTCTCCCTTTTTCTTTAGGGATTTTGGTAGTCTTGGAAGTAGGTTGAAATCTCCATCTGTCCATGCATGCATGCATCCATCCATTCATCCTACCTCCATCCACACACTCATCTATCCGCTTACCCATCCATCCACCCAGCCAGCCATCCATCCATATCCATATCCATTCTTCACCCACCCATCCATCCATTTATTTATTTATCCATTCATCCGTATCCATCATCCATCTGTCTGTATCCATCCATCCATCCATCCATCCATCCATCCATATCCATATCCATTTTCATCCATCCACCCACCCGTCCATCCATTTATTTATTTATCCACCCATCCATATCTGTCATCTTTCTATCCATATCCATCCATATGAACATCCAAACTAAATGTTTATCATTGTGTAATCTGTTCTGACCTGGAAATTGCGAAGAGAAAATCATCATGCATTTTTTTCTGGCACATCATAGATTTTAATTAGCTTCAAAAACACTGTCAAATGACTTTCCACAGGCTTAATTGGCTAGAATAGTGCATTATGCTTTCTGACATACCTAACTGGGCAAAGATCTCAGTGTTTACAAAATAACCCTTCTTGAATGTTTACTGTGTGCCAGGTGATTTTACATCTGCCGTGGTGTTTATTTTGATTCCAAAAAAGTGCTGCGTATTTGATGGGACTGTTGCCTTTCACAGAAGAGAAAATGGAGACTGAGGTTAAGTTACTTGCCCAAGGTCCCCCAGCTTAAAAGGGGGATGTGCTGAAGTTCCAACCCCAGGTCCCTTGCCCATACATCCCGCACCTCCTCTGCCCCTTACTGGCCGTATCAACCTTTTGATGGGGAGTCTCAGAACAAAAATGTTGGGTTCTTATGGAATTCAAGATGCCAAGGAAGAGATATTCATTTCTTCCAGAAACTAATCATCTTCATTCTGGTCAATTTCACAGGTATATTGGAAGCAAAGACAACTCAGCTCTTTGCTTTATTAAAATTGCCAGAGATTTTTCCTCTCCTATTAGTTGCCAGTGTTAGTCTTGAGTCCATGAAGCTTAGGAGTTATATTTCCCTTTTCTGTCGCTCAAAGGCTTTAATTGAAAAACCTTCCTGGGTCTGTATCTCACGTGTTTGCATTTGTGTTGAATTTGACAGGCGTATAGGCATGTAACATGGTATTTTATGAGTATTATTATTGTCAACGTTTTGAGAAGCCGCCAAGAAATCCATTTATACCCCTAGTAATTCTGGACTATGATGCAAACAAAGGGCTTGTGAGGGTTGTGAGGAGAAACCTCAGCTCACGTTTGCCTTGGGATTCATAGCCTAGCAGGAGAAATTTACTCTGCGTGGAAAGTCGAGTGTATAAATCTTAGTATCTAATTGCTTTATAAATTTTAGGAGAAGCATATATTTGCCAGTGTAAAAATTTATAGCAGAGCAAAGGATTGCTAGTAGCTTCTTAGGTTCTCGGAGACGTTCCTTTGCTGTGAAATCATGAGACTGATCCTCAAAACCAAGAATGGAAAGTGCCACGGTGGAAACCTGGGGAACATTTGCATATGAGAGCTCTCTCTTTTTTTTTTAAGATAGTTTGTTGTCTCTATAAGATAAGAATAAATTGCGTTTACTTGTCTTAGTAATTTTCTGGGCGTGAGTTGTCCCTTTCACTGAAGAGTTCTCGGGGGTCCTTAAAGACTTTGGGACGGGCACCATCAGAAGAAGCTATGTTCCCAACATTTAAATTGTCAGCAGGAGAGGTTATGAGTGGGACGAAGACAATAAAAGGCGAAAGGACATTTCCAGTCCGCCTCCTCATTCTTCCAGTGCGGTACTTAGAGGATGAAATCGGGTTCTGTTACCTTTCAGCAGGACAGCTCCCGGGGAGGTAGTTATTACCCGTGTTTTACACGTGGGAACGGAACCCAGTATTTTGGGTTTGTGTAAATTAGTTTTAGGACCCAGTGTGGCTTGTAAAACTTAGATGGCAGCACTGTTTCCTTAACTGAAATATAGGTGGGAATAAAATTTCCGACTTGCATGGAGAATATTAAGCTATTTTTCTTTTTCCCAAACATCCTTAAATAAATGAGAAGTGTGCAGCGTCAGCTGATGGTGAGGAGTCGGTTTGGAAGGGGGGTGGAGGAGAGGAGGTGGTAGAGGCCTTGGGTGTGCTTTGAGATAAGCCGTGGGAGTGCCCCCTGCTCTCGATGCCCCATAAGCGCCCCCACTGACACCACCACCTTGGCCACAAATAATCGTAGCTCTTGCTTTGCTTTTATGTATGCTTTCTGCTTTTTATGGCGCCCAGTATTTCTCAACTGTTTAATGCAAATAGAGGTAATGGAAAGTAGCTAGGAAGGTTGTCTTCCAAACCTTGAGGAGGAGGTGCTGCCTTTTATATGTCCACCAGTGAGAAATCTAGAGTCAGTGCACCTTTCCATTGCTGGCCTGACTCAGAGGAGATAGCTTGGGGTGGGGAGGATTCAAGAGGGAAAGGAGCCACCCCACTTCACACACACACGGCGGTCGGGGGTGCGTGTGGGTGCTCACGTGGAACCCAGCTTCGGCGAAGAATGGGTGAAGGAATAGAAAATGGTAAGACAGCAGGTAGTCGTGGAAGGGGCAGTAGCTTCCTGAATTCTTGGTGAGTCTGGCTTTCCCGGTCGAGGCCTGGCCCCCTTCAGTGCTGAGGGCAAGGCCGTTGTGATCAGCTCCTTCTCCAGCTATCTCTGACCAGCTCCACTCCTCCTTTATCCTCCGGCATGTCGGTCTCCGCTGTGTTCCACGAGCGGACTCAGCGTGTCCCCTCTTTGGAATGCTGCTTGTCCCCGTGCTGGCGCGGCCCCTCCCTCCCTTCCTTCAGATCTTTCATGAGGGGACTTTAGCAGCCACTCTAACTGGAAGTCCCCCTCCTTCACTGCTGTCTCCCCAGCACCTGGCACAGGGCTGGCACGTACGGACGCTCAGTGAATACTTGTCGAATGAATTGACTGAATAAAAAGTCGAGTATGTCTACAAGGAAGGCAGGGACCAGCTGAGTCCACCTTCCAGGAGCCACATAATCGACGGGGCTCTGGAAGCCAATGTGGAGGGGAGGGCCCGGGGTGAAGACACCCCCAAAGTGGCGAGGGCTCTGCCATCCTCTTTTGCCCCTAATGTATTAGGGGAGCTTTTGAGAACTGAGTCAGAACATGTAGATGCCCTTTGTTGATGTGTTTCCTTGTTCAGCAGCCAGGACGGCTCCAGAACATATAAGATGCACAGGAATATGGCCCAGGGGTTCAGGATAATTTTATTCTTTTAAAAGGGTCCACGTGTGAATCAAGCTTCAGAAACCTGGGAAAGTAGTGAGAACGTGCACTTGGAGTCAGGGTCCGAGGTAGCTTCTCCTCCTGCTTCTGTCAGTAGCTGCAGAGCCCCCGTGCAAGTTACCCTATTTTTCTGAACCTGTTTCCTCCTCTGTCAAATGGGGATAATTGTACATTTGCTGTGTTGCTGATGTTACAAGGTACCTCGGGTGACTGGCATTTTCTAGGTGTTCCATCTGTGATGAGAGGATTATGGTTATATTTAGTTTTCTAAGAAATTTAAGTAGGTTGTTGAGGTCAAGGGTTATTTAGAGGCCCCACCTGCTTTCGTATTTCTTGATGTTTAGAAAGCAAGATAGAATCTTAGATATTTTTGCAGAAGCTAAGGAGATGAAACTTTTTGAGGTTTTTTTTAATCTCTATTTCTAGATTTTTTTTCCCCATATTTTTTTGCCTTTCAAAAACCTTCATGTCAACCTTTCTTTTTTCCTTTTTCTTTCTGCTTTAGATAGTTCCTGGAGTGAGGAGGTTTCTGACTCTAATTCAGATGCTTCCTACTTGAACTGTTTCTTAGTCCAAAAAGAGTTACTGCTTTCTGCCTTAGTCAGCTCAGGCTGCCATAACAAAAACCATAGACTGGGCGGCTTAAACACCACCAGTTATTTTCTCACAGTCCTGGAGGGCGGAAGTCCAAGAGGAGGGTGTCAGCATCGTTGAGTTCTGGTGAGAGCTCGCCTCCTGATTTGTAGGTGGCGCCTTCTTGCTGTGTGTGCACATGGCCTCTTTGTGTGTGCAGGCGTGGAGGGGGGAGAGAGAGAGTGAGAGCGAGCCCCTTGGGGTCTGCTCTTAGAAGGGTGCTGATCCCATGATGGGGTCTCTGTTGTCATGACCTCATCTAACCCTGATCATCTCCCAAAGGCCCCGTCTCCAAGTAGCATCATGTCGAGGGGGTCAGGGTTTCAACATAGCAATTTTGACAGGATGCAAACATCCAGTCTGTAGCACTTTCCACTGTCTGTTATCTCTTCACAACCACAGATTAGTCCTTCCTCGTTGGTGAGAATCTGGTGGAGGAGGAAGGAGTGGAGGTTTTGGGGTGCATAGCAAAAGGGGATCGCCCCTCAAGGCCTTCATTTAATCTGAGGCCGTACCGTGACAATTTTGTGCACTCCTGCCTCCTGCCAGCATGCACTGCGGAACAGCCAGCCCAACGCGGGCAGAGAGGGAGACGGCCTCATCCTCGCCCAGGCGTCTAGTTAAAGATGAATCAGGACGGATTTTAATTGCTTATTACTTCCCACAAACAGAAATTGACGTGACACACTCTATTAAATTACCTGCAACACGATCATGTTAAGAAAATGTTTTATGTTCTTTTAATGGTTCTATTTACTGTCCATAAACTTGCCGGTGTAACCAGGTGCCTCTCTGATGAAACACACCTGGATATTGATGTCTGCTTCCTGAGGCCAGTAGGTGGCTAGCTTTTGCAGGCCATCGAGCATACTGACAATGGTGCAATTGACATTCACTTTTTAAGAAAAGAAGGATGGCTTGCCGTGGGGTAAAATTCCGTAGTAGGATTTAGTATCCTCAGAAAGAAGACAAAGACTCTTAGGATGGAAGGATGGGGCAGAAACCACCTGGAACTTGGATGTCTTAGTGAGCTGGGGCTGCTATAACTGAATACCAGCAGCTGGGCAAGCTTAAAAGAGACAGACGTTTATTTCTCATGGTTCTGGAGGCTGGAAGTCTCCAGGTCAAGGTGTCAGCAGATTTGGTGCCTGGTGAGGGCCGGCTTCCTAGTTCACAGACGGCTGTCTTCTTGCCACGTCCTCATATGGTGGAAGGGGCAAGGGAGCTCTCTGGGGTCTCTGTTATAAGGGCACTGATCCATTCATGGGGGCTCCATCCTCATGTCCTCTTTACCTCCCAAAGGCCCCACCTCCTAACACCCTCACGTTAGCTAAGGGTTAGGATTCAACATGAGAATTTTGGAGGGACGCCAACATTCGGTCCATTGCACTGGGCTTCTTGTTACATTTGTCTCTGTTTTAGCATGAGAGAGATGATGTCAGCCCCACTCTGCCAGTGTGTGTGAACACAGGTCCGGGAGGGCTATGAGCATCCCTAATGGGGTCTGCATGCACCTCGCTCAGTCCTGGTCGTTTGGATCTAACTGTGGCCACGTTGGGTTTTCACTGCTCTGGCCTTGAGTATCTTTTTTTTTTTTTTTTTTAACCGCTCTTCTTTCACCTTCTTGTCTGTCTCTGGGGCCCCTTCTCCACCTCCAGGGGCCTCAGTTACAGACCGTGGGAGCTCAGGATGCCAATCCAGTGGGCCTTTTCTTCCCTTTTCCTCATCCCTTACGTCTGCAGACTCTTCCTGTGGTCTTGTCTTTGGAAGTCGCTGTCCTTTCTCTTGAGTTGGTTCTCCCTTGATCCCCAGGCCAAGGTTGAACTCCCTCTGATCTGCTTCCAGGTCGCTGGGAAAGTGACCTTGTTCTTGTCCACTTAGAGATCTGGGCTCTCCTTTGTCGTTTCCTTCCTGCCCCTCTTGAACGGGGCTTTGCTTCCTGGGGTGCTCTGAACTGCCTCCCCCTTCACCGAGATTCAGATGTGGTGCCTCCGAGCTGGACCCCCGTGCGTTCCAGGGCATCCTTCTCACCCTCGCAGGCCGATCTATAGGGCTCCAGGGACTGTCTCCTCTGCTCCTTTGTGGGACCCTGAGAGATAAGTGATTCTCCCTCAGTACCCCCTTCTCACCTGTGGAGGTTGGAGAAGCCATTCATTCCATCTCTGCAGAGGCGTTGATTGGGGCCCCATGGTGTTCCCCTGAATGTGTTAGTTACTACCAAGAAGAATCACATCCTATTTTTGTTCTGACATAAAAATGCCAAGTTGGGGAAAAAAATTTCTCAGGGGTAGAAGAGTATAAACAAAATGCTAGAAAGGACTGTAGACACTATGCATGAATGGAGCCTCTTTGGTCATTAATAACCCTTGATGTGACTTTGGGTAACTGACAACGGATGACAGTGGGCAGAGTGTTGATAACTCAGCTGCTTCCGGGAGCATCTTTCGCCGACCATAATTAGGGTAGTCGGAAAAGACTAAATGAACTGCTAAAGCACGGGGGGCTTCAAGCTCAAGGTGAGGCCAGAAGCTATGAGCGTCCGAATATATGGCTGCATGCTAAAAAGTAGACATGCAAGAAATTAAAAATATAGCCCCAAAGGTTTAATGTTGCCTTTTAGCTGTGCTTAAATTCATATTCAAACCCCATCTGTCTGTCTGAAGTCGCCTGGGTTGATAGAGGGAGGGTATAAACATATCTGCCTTAAGTGAGTGCTTCTTCAAATCCTATTTGATAAGGTCTTAAATCTGTTGAGATCAGATCATAAAATTCCCCTGCAGTTACAGCAATTGGTGAAAACAGTGCTCGACAAATTTCTTTCTTTGCCTTTTGCATTCAGACCGCGTAACCTCCATTCGTAAATCTCTCTCTCGCCGCCGCCGCCTGGGGAAAAATATAGGCAACATGTGGTGTGTTCGCAACATTTCAAGTGTAAATATTAAACTTGGTTGGTAAATTTTAATTTACCTTTTAATAATTTTCCGACTTACATGGGCTATTTTTAGCATACGAGAGCTTAGAGATTTAGTGAAAAATAGGCTGTGATCACTGAAAATGCCAGACGAGAGTGCTTTCTCGTTTAGAAATTTATCAGGTAATAAGTTCTCCATCAGTGGATATTACTTCCCAGGTAATATGTGGAATTTGGGGTGGTGGATGACTGAAGACGTTGCTAATGTGATTTATACCCTTAAATTACTTACAGAATGCCAACAGAATGCATGCAAATGTTCCCTGAAGAAGAGCCCTATTAAATTTATTCTTCATTTCTGATAGGAGAACCCCAAGCTGGCATTTAACTTCAGAAAATCCCTTTAGCAGGTGGCCTTTTATGGCGGGTAGGGTGTGAATTCTTACGGTTGCTGAGCTTGCTTGGTTATTATGAAATCCTGGCAAGATAAAATTCAAGAAAGAACCACCCAGTAGAACGTTTTAGTCCTTAAATTCTTCTCTGGTTTGCTGTTGATACAGAAATCTATCCTTTGAAGATGACCTCTGAATGGGAATGTGCTCTGGAAAAATCCCTTACTGATGCCACAAAGTTTCCTCTTCCGATGGAAGTATTTAAGGTAAGATGTCCATTCCTAGCAGTTTGTCTGCTCTTTTCAAGAAGAAACTGTGTTTCGTTTCCCATATCAAATCATCTCCCACTATTGAAAAAGCTGCCTTCTCGGCCAGTTTCCATATTAAGTGTTTAAAATGTTATCTGTTCCCTTCGGCTGTGTTTTCTAATCTTCACAAATACCCATATTCCAAGATCTAGATTCGTATTTTTCAGGTTTCCTGTTTTTCTCCATCATGTGTTATTATAGAAATCTCATTGTCCCCCTCTTACTCCCTACCAAAGAAGCAGGAGAAAATAGAGCAAGTCTAATTTTGGTATTTATTTGGTAAAAATGACAGAAGGTGGTGCTTCTCTTGATGGCTCCATTTTCTCGATGGCTCAGGAAGCTGGTACTGAGTGTCTGTTGGAAATGAGGCCTTCTTTTGGGTGCAAATACAAGGATGAAAGAAACATGCCACAACTGGAACAGATCGCCAGGTTCTTAACACCTGTTCTTAACACTGTTAAAATGATGCTTAAAACGTACGTGAAGTAGCAGATTAAGTTCTGTGCAGGAATGATCCATTGAGATCGGAGGAGAACGTAAAGCAGCCTCTTCTTCTTTGGAACCGGAATCCGTTCGTTTCCTGGGACAGGGCTGAGTGGGGTGGTGGTCGACGGTCACAAGCCTCCTCTTCCGTTCCGAGAGGGCCCGTTTCTGCAGTGCCTGAGAAGTTTCGCGTGGAAGATGAAAGTAAAATGGTGTTGAGGTCCTGCACGCAGCACGGGCTTGGGGCTTGGGGCTTGGGGCTTGGGCTGGGTGCCGGCTTCCTGAATTTTGTCTCCACGGAAGTCCTCACGCAGGATTCTAACCTGTCACAGCCAGGGATGAGCCCTCTTCTTCTGCACTTTCCGTGTGTGTGAAATTGGACCCGTGGAGGCCTCTTCTGAAAAGTCATGGAGTTGTGTTCTGAGGTTTCGTTGAATGATGACTTTTACAGTATTTTGAGCTTAGTCTTCTAGAAGAACGGTATAAACGGAATATACCGTTAGCAGTAGTGATCACTGACAAGGAAACGTTACCTTGGACTGTTTTTTTTTTTGCCAACTGACCAAATAGTTCACTTTCCTCCCCTTCCCTTCCTCCTTCCTTTCCTGCTAATGTCCTCCCCTTGCAAAAAAATTAATAATGATAATAATAATAAAGACAAACAGCATCTCCTCTTTTGTAACCTTTCTGGCTCATCTGCCTCTTCCCATCCCGTCCACCCCCATCACTCCCTTGACCTCTACCATGATGTCCACTCTCTCCTCTTCACAGTAACCTTAGTAATATTTTCTTTCTTTCTTTTTTCTCTTTTTTTTGAGGAAGATTAGCCCTGAGCTAACATCTGCTGCCAATCTGCCTCTTTTTTTTTTTTTTGGCTGAGGAAGACTGACCCTGAGCTAACACCCATGCCCATCTTCCTCTACTTATGTGGGACGCCTGCCGCAGCATGGCTTGACAAGCGGTGTGTAGGTCCGCACCTGGGATCTGAACCGGTGAACCCCAGGCTGCCGAAGCAGGGTGTGCGAACTTAACTGCTGTGCCGGCGGTCCAGGACCAGTAATGTTTTAAATGTACAGGTCTGATCGTGTCCCTCATCCTTGTAAAAGTAAATTCTGGGCCAGCCCCAGTGGCCTAGTGGTTGAGTTTGGTGTGCTCTGCTTCAGTGGCCCAGGTTCGGTTCCTGGGCGCAGACCTACACCACTCGTCCATCAGTCGCCATGCTGTGGTGCTGGCTCACATACAAAATAGAGGAAGATTAGCAGCAGACCTTAGCTCAGGGCACATCTTCCTGAGCGAAAAAAAAGAAGAAGAAGAAGAAGAAGAAGAAGAAGAAAGAAAACCCAGAAAAAGTAAATTTTATTTTGAAATATATTATACACATGTGAGAAGTTCAAAGAGTAACATAATGAAAATACAGGCAAATACAGACATCCCTTTCCAGCCTGGACCTGGGCAGTTGCTGGTCCATGAGAAGTCCCCCACTTGTCTTTCCCCATCCTCTCTCTGGACTCGGCTGCGGTAACCAGCACCCTAACTTTTGTGTTAATCATTTCCTTGCCTCTCTGTGTAGTGTTCCTGCCTGTGTATGTTTCCCAAAGGTTCTATTCTTCGCTTTTGACAAAATAAGAAGCAAGCACAGCCCTGACTGTTCCAGGAGAGGCCGTTCTCCAGCTCTTTGGAGGAGAAGATAGCTGGACAGTGAATTCAGTAGGCCAATCATGAGTTAATCTAAAGAAAATTAGGGTTTATCCTAGTTGGGGCGTCTGCCAAAGTTGTAGCACGAACTCCAGGTACTGGACATCCCATGGAAAGATGGACAGGAATCAGCAGATTTATGTTTTCTACTCCGGTTCCAGGAATAGGCCCAAGGGAATTGAGTGCTCCCATCTGCTCCGGGTGGCTGGGCCCAGAGCAGAGAATGGGGGCTTCTTTGGGAGAGGGTCACAGTGAGCCAGCTGTTGTTAACAGACTTGGTCTTCCTGCCTCTGCCATTCTGTCCTCAGGTTACAGAGGCCATAAAATGTGTCAGGCCATCCCAGGGGTGGCAGCATTTCATCTCACCTCGAGCGCCTGAAAACGTCCTTATTCTGTCCTCATGTTCCACTGATCGTTTGGGTATAGAATTCCAGGTTAGCGGTCACTCCTCTCAAGAGTTTGTAGATAGTGCTTCAGTTTTCTTCTCTTCTCTGGAATCTCATACCCTCTTTTTCTCCACTGTTCTGAAATTTCGCAGTGGTACCCTTCGTGGGCATCTCTCTTCATCCATAATGCTGAGTACTTCGAGTGTCTGCAGCTCAACGCCTTTAATTTGGAGACATTTCTTTTAAAATGGTGTCTTCCACCTCTCTCTCCTCTCTTGTCCTTTCTTGGGCTGTGGCTATGTGGATATGGTACTCCTGGACTGGCTTGTTAATTTTTTTTCTTCTCAGTTCTATTTTTCCTTTCCTGGTCTGTTCGCTCCACCGTCAGAAGTTTTCTCAACTCATTTGTGCTGTCACGTTCTTAGCAGCACTGGCTGGGTGTTTTCTCCCTGAGTGCTGTCTTTATAGCCCCCTGTTCTCGTGGCCTGGAAGCACGAGTTAATCTCATTGAAATGACTGATTATTTTTAGAGTTTTTTCTTGCTCAATAATTTCTTTCCTCCATGTTGCTTTTGGTGTGTGTCTTTCTTATTAGAAGCTTTCCTTAGATAGCTGAAAACCCTTGATGTGTGTTCTTGAGTAAGAGGGGAGATTAGAAAGCTAAGGGCAGGCTAGTCCGCTTAGGTGACCTTTGGGGGCTACTAATTTGTACGGTGGTTTTTCCTCTTTAGGTGATTTCCCAGGGGGCATTTTTCAACTGCCCATCTGGGGTTCAAGGTCCAGCTGCCAGCATTCTAGGAGCTGAGTGGCAAGAAGAGGGCCTGGCGTTTGTGCACTGAGAGTGTCCGTCCTGGCACCCACAGACCGGGCACTGTGTTTCATCCCCTTAGGGGAGCCTGGAGGAGGACAGCTGGTCTTGTAGGGTCGGTAGGGGAGGATGCCTAGGGGTCTGACAGTGCCCCACACTTCTTATTTCATCTGCTCCCATGCACCCGGTTTCAGACACAGGAGCCATTACTGTTTCTGAGTCTCCTGGAGATTCCCACGTTCTCCACTGGGCTGGTTCTCAGCTTCTCTGCCGCAGGCTTGGGATTCATCTCTGATGCATATGTTCAATTAGTTACTTCTTGTTCATCTCCATTTTAGCTTCCATACCTTTGCTGCTGTTGAGTGGATTTGTGTCTTTTTAAAAAAAAAAAAATAATCTCTTTACCATAGTCTTGGTTAGATTTTGAAAGAGGTAAAAGTCACGTGGATTTTTAGTCTGCCCTCTTCATCTGGCACTCCCATTTTTAAAATCTTGTCGTCTGGACGCTGGGCTGAGCTCTCACATCCTTCCAGGAAGTCCTGTGCCTGGTGAGCCCTCACTGTGCGCCCTCTGTGGTCCTCCACGGCTGGGTTGTGCTGCGCCCCTCAGCGCTCCACACGCTGGCCTTTTCTCGTCTCCAGATGCTCTTTGTACTTGTGTCGTTCTTTCTGTTAACTTCCTACTCGTCCTTCGATCATGAATATAAATTCTCTGAAAGAAGCCTTCTGGACCTCTGGCCTCTGAGACTGGGCTCCCCTGGGTACCTGCTCTGTTTTGCGTTGTCACCCAGGTCGAAGTTCCACTGAACCCTTGTGTGGTTTCCCTCTCTTGTTGGCCAGCTCTGCAGCTCTGGGGCGGCCAGCATCTTGTCTGTCTTGTTCATTGTTGAGTACATGCAGCCAAACATCACTCCTTGGCTGTCATATGCTCAGTAAATGTTTGTCAAATAAGTGATCTGATTCCTGAGTGGATATATGTCTTTAACTCACTGATCGGAAGTATTTTGAGTTAACATAGTTATAGATTAATTGGATTTGCAGACTTATTATTTAGAACCATGAATAAGACTCAAAGGTATAAACATTAATAAGCCTAACATAGTTTTAATTAAAAATTAACGAATTCGTTGCACATTTATTGAACAGCTACTCTCTGCCAAAGGCTGTTGACCTGCTTCCAGGGTTTAATGATTCGTTTACATTTTCCCAAATACGTTCACCGTCTTCCCTAACTTTTTTTAAATGTCTTTCTTTAAAATTCAGACTATTATTTATTTTTTTATTTTTTTTTGCTTTTTCTGCCCAAATCCCCCCCAGTACGTAGTTGTATACTTTTAGTTGTGGGTCCTTCTAGTTGTGGCATGTGGGATGCTGCCTCAGCATGGCCTGATGAGTGGTGCCATGCCCTCGCCCAGGATCTGAACAGGTGAAACCCTGGGCCACTGAAGCAGAGCATGTAAACTTAACCACTTGGCCAAGGACGGGGCCGGCCCCCAGACTATTATTTTGATGGAGTGCCTGAAAATGACCCTCTTCTTATTCGATATTTTGTTCCTAATTAATAGTTGCTATAAGAGTGAATAGTCAATATTTACTGTTTTTCACAGGGCGGGACATAGGGAATTGGCCCTTAATAAATAAAAATTGGTTGAATTGAAAATTATGTGTTCTTAAAGCTTGCGAGACACTTTTATAAATGTTTTCTCTTATTTCAATTTGATGGAAAAGCAATGAGCAGTTTTACTTTCTTAACCACACTTGGTGTGGAGTGAATATTTATGCATTTAATTTTGAAATTGTGAGAGCAACCAATGTATTCTCTTCCTAAGGCTGTTGTTATAAATTACCACACGCTGGTGGCTTGAAATACTGGAAATTTATTCTCTGATAGTTTTGGAGGCCTAGGAGTCAGTCAAGGTGTCCACAGGGCCGTGCTCCCTCGGAAGGCTTGGGGGAGAGCCTGTCCCGTGCGTCTGTCCTAGCTTCTGGTGGCTGCCTGCACTCCTTGACATTTCTTGGGTTCTGGCAGCATCACTCCAGTCTCTGCTTCCATCTTCACATGGCTTTCTCCTCTCTGGACGTCTGTCCAAATTGCCTTCTATCTATAGGGACACCGATCATTTGATTTGGGCCCATGTGAATGCAGTATGACCTCAGCTTAAATTTGATTGCATCTGCAAAGACCCTGTTTGCAAATAAGGTCACATTCCTAGCTTCTGGGTGGATATGAACTTTTAGGAGACACCATACAACCCAGCACAACCACACTTCATATATGTACCATATTGAAGAAATCATAAAATAGCATTCGCTACTGTTATTTTCCCTATGGAGGTAATTCTAATTATGGAGGTAATTAAAATTGTTCCAAGAAATGGCATGGGGGCATGGGATAAAGTTCAAACTGTCTTAGCAGTTGCTTCATTTTAATAAAAACAAGAGAAATTTTCTGTCTCAAGTTTTTAAAAGTTTCTGCAAGCAGTATTCTCCTGCAGGGTCCAAAAATAGAACTTATATGTATTTTTTTCTGTTGTTACTATTTGATCATCACTGTTTCTCAGCAGGCAAACTTATTTCTACTACTTTCATTATGGTGAAAGGTATATATGTTTGGATTCATCCACGAATCCTCCTAGGTACATGTTATGGAAAGTTGCCGTAGCATTCAGCTGTCATGAGACAGAAGTCAAAGCTAAGCATATTTAATGGCTGGAGATGAGCAGTATTTCAAAGCCGTTGTTTTTATTATTTTTACGCTTTAGATCAAGTGAGTATTTTAAAGGAATGAATCTCATTGTGCTGCAGTGTTTGTCACTTTGGGGGATGTGTTCCCATATCTGCATTGGTATCTGTGTGTCTATGTCTGTAAATGCAGTCTGATAGCGTTCATGTGTAGAATTTCCCTTCTGTCATGAATACAGACAGCAACGGTGTAGAAACAAACTCCTAATGAGCATTCCCGCTATTTACCCTTGATTTGAGAGAAAACTTTGAATGACTTTTGGATACCGTATTTTACTGGGAACCATGACTTCCCTTATACGGAAAATTCAGATAATCTTCAAAATGTAGGTTCAGTTGAAAGGTAAGTAATTAATGAAATGCGTATCCAAAAAAAAAAAAAGGGAAGGGGATTCAAAACACATTTTATTGAAAAGCACATAAAGAAATGATTATTTTTCTTGAAAGCCAGCCTCATTATTGAGACCTGATAGATTTGCTGAAACAATCCATATATTAATACTAATTTACTCTTGAAAAATAATAAGTCTGTAGAGGTGGTTGCACTGTGAAAATCAGTGAGGTCTCAGGGCTGGCCCCACAGCCTAGTGCTTCGGTGGCCCAGGTTCGTGGGTTCGAGTCCCAGGTGCAGAGATACACCACTCATCAGCCATGTTGTGGAGGCACCCCACATACAAAATAGGGAAGACTGGCATAGACGTTAGCTCAGGGCTAATTTCTGAATCGAAAGAAAAAAAAGAGGAAGACTGCCAGTGAATGTTAGCTCAGGAAGAATCTTCCTCAACAAAAAAAGAAAGAAAGAAAAAAAAATCAGCAAAGTGTGTCACTCGGTTTTTTTTTTTTTACTCATTCTGCCACCTTTGCAAGCCATCATTGGATTCACTTACAGTACGTCCCACTGTCAAATAAAGTGAAATGCCCCAGTTTCAGTAAAAGCTTTTTACTTTTGTCTTCACAAAGAACTGCTAGGATGGGTTTTTTTCGGTTTGTTTCTATCCTTAAAAAAATCAATTTAATACAAGGCTCATTCCATTTTTTGGCCAGAGATTTCTGCACTGTTTCAGTTTTCTGGTTCATTAAGTATTTACGAAGGTACAACAAATGAATTTGGGGGAATTTAGTTAAGTTTTAAAAATAGGGCTGAGGGAGCCTAGACAATAAGAATCTAACGATAATTAATGTAGTATTTCTTGTGTCAGATGTTCATAAGCCTTCTATAATTATGGTTACTTTTCATTCTCTGCACTTCTTGTTAATTGTAATCTATGTTTCTGACCCCACTTGTTTGCAAATGTGAAATTATAGAAGTTTCACTGACAGCTCGTATAGACAACAAAAAGAGCTACAAATAAGAAACAGCAGTTCCTAATTTGCCAGTTAATTGAAGTAAAGTATTTTTCCCTTCGAGGACTGCAGATTTGAGGCCCCGGGAAAGCACATGCTTCTCTGCTGACTTCATTCACGACCACACCTCATAATTGCAAGGAAAGAACAGTATTTGAAATGTCGCTAAAATCCGTTCTCCGTTTTTATCCCTGAAAGAAGTGAAATTGTTTGAATATTTTTTTCATCCTGTTAAGAAAAACAAATGTTCCAAATCTCAATGTATTTGAAATCCCAAATAAGCTGTTTAGAGATTAGCATTAGAGCCAAGGGAAGTGGAGATAAAGAACTGAGACTTGAAGCCGGAAACTCGAGCATCCTCCGCGAGGGCTCTCTGCTTCTCACACCCCTGGGTCAGGGGTCCCCGGATCTGCCCCCAGGTTTGGTGGCTCACCAGGACTCACAGGACTCCAGTGTTGTTATAATCACAGTTATAGTTTATTCCGGCGAAAGAAAGGAAAGTCAGCAAAGGGAGAAGCCACATGGGGTGAATTCTGGAAACCCACATGCGAGCTTCCAAGAGTCCTCTCCCAGGGAAGTTGCACAGGATGCTCCTAATTCCTCCTGCAGCAAGCAGGGACAACGTGTGCTCAGGAAGCTCATCAGCGACTCGGTGCCCAGGGTTTTTATTAGGGGCTGGCTGTGTAGGTGCCTTCTGCCTAGGATGTACCCGCCTTCCAGACTCCAAGCAGGAACCCAGTGGTTTTAGTATAAACCATGTTGTTTGTACACACAACCCAGCAGCCATGGGCCTCTCTGTATTTTTAGAGAAAATTTTATATCAGTGCGGGGTACTGTTTATCAGCCATATTCCCAGATGCCAGTCACGAGCTGACTCTGCCAAGAGGCCCTTTCTAAGGACCGCGGTCTCCGTCCGGCCTTCTGTGTGTGTTCATCCTTTCCTGCACACCTCCTTCCAGTGCGTGACCAGGGCCTGTTGGCTCTACTTTCCAAATGTGTCACGAATTCACTCATTTTTCTCGTGCTACATCATCATGACCCTAGTCCAGGCTACCATCTCTCTTGTGGACTGTCGCATTGTTTTCCGAACTTATTTCCCAGCTTCTAATCATTGCTTCCCTGTGGTCTGTTCTTTAGAGAGCAGCCGGAGAGATTCTTTTGAAACAAAATTCAGATCGTGTCAGTCTTTTGGTTATAACTCTGGTGGCATCTCATCCCACTTGGGGGGATGCCCAGGGTCCCCCTGCATGCTCTCTGAGTCCATCTGCTCAGGGCCTCCATATACTCTCCTCCCCCACCCCTGGCTTCCTGCTGCCCCTCCAGCATGCTGAGATGCCCTCCTCAGGCCCTTGCAACAACGCGCTGTCTGCCTGGAAGGTGATTCCCCCAGATGCTTGCATAGCTTCTCCCTTACTCTCTTCAGTTCTCTGCTTAAAATAAAAAATAGCACTCTCCAGGGGCCAGTCCGGTGGCGTAGTGGTTAAGTTTAGGCTCTCCACTTTGGCGGCCTGGGATTCGCCAGTTCAGATCCCGGGGATGGACCTATGCACCACTCATCAATCCATGCTGTCGCGGCACCCCACATATAAAATAGAGGAAGATGGGCACGGATGGATGTTAGCTCAGGGCCAGTCTTCCTCAGCAAAAAGAGGAAGATTGGCAACAGATGTTAGCTCAGGGCTCTATATTAATGTGCTTTTTTTTGCATCTGATCTGTTTCCCCTGGCTACAATGTCAGCTCCATGAGAGTGGATGGTTTTTATGACTGCTCCATCCCCAGTGCCTTGAACAGTGAGTGCCTGGCACCTAGGAAGCGGTCAGTAACAATCCTTGAATGGATTAGCGACGAAATAGGTACAAAAATCAACTTAGAAGAATTACTGCTCAGGAGAGGTCATGAACATAACTTAGTGAGGTGAGACTCCCGTGAGTGGTTCTGAGTGATGGGGACGACTGAGAGGAAAGAGAGGGCTCTGTGCTTATGATGTGCTGGATTCACTGCTAAGCAGGCGTTTTCGTGATCAGCTAAAAATACTCTGGGTCAAATCTTGGCAAAGAAAAGGGAATAGTTGAGAGCGCCGAGGAAAATATTAGTGATGAAGTGAAATTAAGGACACATCTTGGCATAAAAAGCCCCCCATTCCGTGAAATCCCATTGCTCGTGGACTTGCAGGGTCAGCGTTCGCTTCTTGCTGAAATGATTGCAGAGCAGACTTAGTTTTGCCTCACCTGTGTTGTGGGGGGGTGGGGGATTTATTTTCTTTACAGAGTGTCTGGCCCTTAAGATCTCTCTGGGTCTGCGTGATAACGTATTGTAAGGTGCTGTGGTGTTATGTATTGTTTCCTCGTTAAACAAAGTGGAGACACAGTGAGGTTGAGGAATGGGCTGGAGAAACCGTTTGCTTCAGTGGAGAGCCGGCACTCAGTGGCTGGCTTCCGCCTCCCGGTGGGTCTGTTTTCCGCTGTCTTGCATTGCCTTTCCTCATATGACACTCTCATTCCCAGGGAGGTATGGTAACTGAAGAGATGAGAGGCATTTGGGCAGTGAAAACCCACGTGTCCTGGTTGTTTCTGTATTATTGGAGGCTGAGGAGAGAGGTGTTTTTCAATGGGGTGTCTACACCCGGGACTCTAGTGATGATCCATTCTGTTATTGCCTCCCTGTCTAATTCCAGTCAACATCTCTGGCTATCGTGGAGGTTAAAGGGAGCTGAGGTCATGATAACTGAGGATTTCCCTCCTCAGGACTCACGGCACCTCAAAAGCATACCTGGTCTAGTACTTGGATAAAGTGCCTGGTCTCTTGGTCTCCCTCCCATGGCTCAGTTTCTGTCATCTTTGACACACGTAGCTGTTACACGGATCCAAAATTATGTATCTCTAACTGATAGGCGTTAGAAGGCGCCCTTGGAATCTGTGAATAAAGGGCTTTCCGTAATGGCAAAGCAATAAGTTACATCTGGTTTGGTCCGGTCTCAAGCTACGCCTGTCGTCCTTTCTTCTTTGCATCTGGCTGTCCCGTCGGTTACTGTTTAATAAGCAGAAGGAAGAGACAGCAGAGAAAAGGCTAATTGATAGAAGATGCTGCATGTGGCCATTACGGTTTTTTTTTTAAACACAAGCAAACAAAGACGGACAGACAGACAGACATTCCGTGCACGTATTTCTTCTCTGTTAAGAGCGTTCAGGCGATGCTCATAGTGCACTGTGATTCCGAGTCCTGGTATTTCTTTAGCTCTTTTCAGCTTCAAACGATGTACCTGTTGTGTAATTGTGGATTTAACCCCTGGGAGTGAACCTCCTCTGTAACTTTAGCACCTGAGACCTGGGTGAAAAGCCGGAGAGAGAAGATGAAGCATGGCAAAGAGAAAAGCTGTGCTTTCTCCTTTCGTCTGGTACAGCCAGAGGCGTAAGAAAGGATGTGAGCTGTTCGGTTACTATAGATTGCGATGTTGCGGTTTCCATGGCGACCGATTCCTCTTCCTCTTGTTCCGCAGCTAAATTCAGCAACAATAAAAACTCAGCTAAGTTTGGCCTTCAGGTGGGAAACTTAAGATTCTCCCAGAATTTGCTTTGGGGACCCCCCATGTGGGGCCAGCACCGAATTTCTTTGTCATGACTTTCCCTGTCTCACCTGGCAGAGTGTCTGATCCCAAATAATTTAGCAAGAAATGCTGGCGTGACATGGGGTTGATATTTCCATCTCATCCACTTCAACCCAAATGATTCTTTTAAAGAAAGGCTGTCTGAGACAGTAGGTCATGTTGTTATCGGACTGGTGGCTCGCCCCTGTGAGTTAACTTTTGGGTTTTCTATCCGGTGGCCCCTACCAGGCCGTCTTACCTCGGAGCTCCCTAACCACACGCTGGGCTCTGCGAGGGCTGTGTGACGTTCACTCCTCGGCCGTTTCTTTTCTTTAAAGACTTGGAGAGGTTTGTTAAACAGAGTCCCTCTGGGTTGGTAAGTCAGAGAAGCGCAGTTTACGTGATGCCCATCCTTGGCAATGGAGAGAAGCCAGAGGGAGTTACTCTTCGTGTGTTCTGGGCTCTTGAACTGCAGATGGCGAATGACATAACTGGAAAAGGACCGTGGGGGCCACCTCGTTTTTATGAGTCTCGGAGAAAGTCTTGTGAGAGCCACCATAAAGAGGGCAACTTTGGTCAAACAATAAATGTAACCATAAAAATCACAGACCCCAGCCATAGAAAGCGTTGGCTCTAACCATTGCTCGATTGCAGGAGCTTGGACCCCTGCTGCTTGCAGGCTGCTAGATAGCGCCTGGCTTTTAATTCTAAACATTAAGAATTTAAGAACATAGTCAAATTTGGGTTATCGGCTCTGAGTTATCATTCCTAAAAGGCTTCTGTGGGCCGCTGATTATCCTGGCTCTCTCCAGGGGCTGCCGTTCCAAGGAAGGCAAGATAACATTCGCGTGAACTTAACGTAATTGGTGTTGGGCTATGAGGAGCGGGCAAAGATCTCTTATTTGTAAAACACAAACGTTTCAAAGTGATTGTCGCATCATATTTTAATTTTTCTTCAGATGCTACTCTCTCTTAATAAGAAGAATTAAGGAGTGATTATAATTCTTTCTTCTATGGAGGATTTGATGATAGACCACAATAAAATGATACAGAGGCAGTTTTTTTCCCCTAAAGCTATAGATTGTTTGTAGATTTGGTCCTATTTTTAGTCCTCAGGGGGCCTGTCATGAACAGGCGGTTGCAAATCGCAGTATCTCAAGTAGGGGAACTGATGTCAGAGAAGATGAAGTCCTTTAGGTCTCCAGAGGTTTAAGATCTAATGGGAAATGAGGACCACATATGATAGGAGCCGGCACATCCATGCTTCTGTGCTGCGAACCCCGACCTTCGGTGCACGCCCTCCTACCATGAGAAGCACCCGAGGGAGTTCGTGTGTATTGTGGATGTCGATGAAAGTGTGGGAATCCCTGAGTCCTGTGTCTTCTCTCTTAGACAGCCACCCTACTCTGAGTTTCCTTGTCTTGATGGCACAGGTCAAAGATAAGGTTAAAATCTACCTCCAATTTTGTCTCCCCCCCATTTATAACCAGAAGGAATGGCGTAAACAAATCAGATAAACTTTTACATGAATATATAATGTTCTGAGTTCAACGTTAAAAAAAGGACAAATTCGTTTGCAATGGTAGAAACCCGGCTTAAGGCTCGTTAATATTTATCAAGATGTCGCTCTTGTAGCTACCAGAGAGATTTCTAGACCCCCATCAGGATTCAACTCTTTCCCTAGCATCTGAATTCTCCGGACAGTGAATACGCGCATACATAACTCCAATCTGCAAAGGAATTTGGGAAATTTAGTCGTTTCAGGTGTGATTTTTGTAGAAATTAGTCCACTCGCTGGACCTCACTTGTTTGTGATGCTTCTGAGAGACGGCAGGGATGATGTTGTCAGTCCTGGTTCTCGTGTAATAAGTTACGCACCTGTGGAGTGTCTTTGGAATCTACCACTAACCCTTCCAGACCCTTCAAGATAGGGTACAGAGGCACCGAATACAAAAGGCACGTGCAGCCATGGGCACTTCACAGGAACTCTGACATCGTTCTCTGGTGGAAAGTTGTTGCCAAAGTGTTGACGGGAGCTTCTCATTGTTGAGCACCCACAGGATGGAAGAAATGGCGCTGGGCGCTCTCCATTCTCTCATTGTATTCGCAGTAACTCGGCGCTCCATATTATTGGTCTTACCGTAAACTTGAGGAAACTCAAGGCTCAGAGAAGTTCATCTCTTGTCCTGCCTTGTGCAGAGAGCCTGCGATGGAACCAGAACGTGAGCGCAGATCCATCTGAATCCCAACACCAGGGGTTTTCTTCTGTCCCTTTTCAGTAAACGAGGATACGTAAAGGCTGAGCCAAATAAGTATTATTGGAACTAAGAGCCAGAAAATGAATCTTGAGAGGGTTAAGTGTAGCCTATCAAGCGTCGTGGGTAAACTGGGATGTGGTGACTGACTCCTCACTATGCGGTTGCCTTGCACAGAGGTTCTGTTGACTTTTAGGGCAGGATGTTTCCCTATTGTAATCATTAACAAATGCGCCCGCCCCTTCCAGTGCCTGCTCTCCACAGGGTGGTGGTGCTCCCAGTGTAGACATAACACCACTGGTGTAGGGTTTAGTAGGGGTCCCATTTTTCTTGTCAGTGATTGGTTTAGGAAGAGGCCTGTGACCAGCTTGGGTCAACAATCCCTGAGGAAGTCAGCTGAGTGGCTTCTGGAATAGGTTTCCTTGTTTTTAGGAAGAGGGCTAGGGAAGGGTGGTGCTCTCTTCTTCCTCTACATTTTATCATGTCCAGCTGAGAAGGCTGGAGTGCCTGCAGCCATCTTGAGACCATGAGGGGAGCTGGACTAGGAGTAAATCTGTCCCATAAAGAGTGTCAAAGGAGAAGGATGGAAAGAACCGGGCCATTTATGACATTGTTGACGGCTCTGTTAACCAGTCTTGAGTTGCCCTTCCTTCCTCCTGAGTCCTTTGTCATGTGACATAATGGATTTCCTGATGGCTTAGGTCAGTGTGACTAGGGTTTTCGGGTCTGTGCATGGGCAGGCAGCCTGATGGGTAAAGCTTTGCTCAGAGACTAGTACCAATCCTGGTGACAGATCTGCTTGCCTGTGGGTTTGAAGTGATAGCTTAGTCCTTAAACACCACAAACCCATTACTGCCATAGTGGCAGGCAGGCGGGTCAACAAGTACCTCAGTCATCGTCATTGTATTGCACACACAGTAACTATTCCATGACGCCATATTGGGATGATGGTGTGTTGGCCTTGGTTCCCTTCATTCTCAACAGCATCTTCTAATTTTACACACTAGGTATTTGGAGTGGTGGCCTCTGGAGGGTAGGTAACCATAGCACGCATCTGCAGTGTAGACTGGCACAAATGCTAAATACCAGGATTTCCATGTCTTGTTGAGATAGCATCAAAGTGGGTCAAAACTGAAGAGGATGGTGTGCATGGCCAATCAAACCAAGGGACGGAAGCTGCCAGAAGGGCTTCATGCTGGAGACAGAGGCTAAGAGACGCAGGCGATTTTGAGCCCGCTCACAGAAAGTGAAGCGAGGAGACCACACATTCCGGTGTCTCCTCGACTCTACCTGACCTCTCTCTTCAGTGTATCTAAGTCTGTGGTTCTCCACTGGGAGAATTCCCCATCAGGACACTGGGCAATGTCTGGAGGCGTTTAGATGGTCCAATAGGGGGAGCTGCTACTGGCTTCTAGCGGTGGAGGCCAGAGATGCAGCCATACATCCTACGGGGCACAGGCCAGCGCCCCGCAAAGCATGATCTGGCCCCCAAATGCCAACTGTGCAAACCGAGGTCTAGGGAATGAATACTTTTCTGGAAACAGACTGACCGATTGAAAGCGATGGCGGCCCGGATTTGAGGAGGGCGCATGAGACTTTGTTCTTAGATCTGTGCCGGGCTGGCTGGCCATGGGAATCCTCCTCCTGTGACAGCGCACGCTAGGTGTGTCTGATCTCCCTGTGTTTCAGTGGCCACTGTCCATGCCTAGAAAGATCAGAATACAAGAGTCAGCCTGCTTTGGGGAGAAGTTTTGTTCATCACCAGCTCTTACCTATTTTCCGTGAAGGGTGGTATCTACCCGAGAAGGGACAGATCAGGGCCCTTAGTCCTATTTCTATGACAATAGTTTCCTTGCATTTAGGACTCTCGGCAGAAGAGGGCACCCAACAATAATTTTGTCCACCACACCCCATCCGTGGGGTGTGGAGCTGGGAGGGAGGCTGACCCCCAGAGCTGCTGCCACGCTCTTTTTCAGCCCACAGCGCTCAGCCTGCCCAGAGCGTTGCTGTGGAAACAGGAGGAGATAGCGGCTTATTGGAAGAGAATTAACTAAGCATGAGAAAAGACGGTGTAATCACTGTTTACCTACACACGCAAAATCAGCCTTGTTTTTTTTTTTTTTCACGGTGGTGCTGTAAGGAAGATTGAATTTCTTGCCACTTACAAATGCTTTTATGGTGCTAAATGTTAATCAATGAAAGACATTCTCATTGCCCCGTTTTTTTTAAACAACCTTGTGTACCAGTTTTGGGCTCCCTGTGAAATAGGCCCACTATAATTGTCTGTTATAAATCGTGCGGTTAGGCTGAAGTATATAGTACCACATGTTCTCATTACTGTTTTTTAACTTGATTTAATGCACGACGATTAGATAAAACTGCTATTTACAGCTGTAAGTAAAAAATGGAAATGCTTATTAGTGTTCAGCTTATAGATTTTTTAGTACATTTTTGTTATAAATATTACATTGGCTAAATTTAATTCAGTGCCATGGAATTGAAATGTAATAATGCTATTGATTTAATAAATGCTGGCATCCTAATGTCCATTTTTGGATGAAACTAATATAATGAGAGTAATTTTCTAATGAACATATGACCACTAGATCGTTGGAAAAACAGAAAAAGAAACAATATGATAAATTGCACTGGATCTTTTAGTGTGTGTGTGAGAGGAAGATTAGCCCTGAGCTAACATCTGCTGCCAATCCTCCTCTTTTTGCTGAGGAAGACTGGCTCTGAGCTAACATCTGTGCCCACCTTTCCTCTACTTTATATGTGGGAAGCCTGCCACAGCATGGCTTGATAAGCAGTGCGTATGTCCATGCCCGGGACCTGAACTGGCGAACCCTGGGCTGCTGAAGTGGAACATGCGAACTTAACTGCTGCACCACCGGGCTGGCCCCAAACTAGACCTTGTTTTAACATGACCTATCATGCTGATATGCACAAAGGAATTAAAGTGTCGATCATTAGATATCAATTTGAGTGTAACACTCATTAAAACCTTCCTTTGACTTCTCTGAAAGTTGCTCTTAGAAATTACACGGATTAACAAAGTCCTATGAAAAGATGCGTATGCAATGTTTGAGCACCCTGTGGACCCAAAAACTGGCATGTTGGAGCTGAAAAAATTATATTGTGCAATATTTTTGTTTATGATACACTAAAAGATTTGGATGCTTAAAAAAAACGTAGAGAGGCCAGCCCTGTGGCATAGCGGTTAAGTTGCATGCTCCGCTTTGGTGGCCCAGGGTTCACAGCTTCGGATCCCAGGTGCAGACCTGCACTGCTCCTCAAGCCATGCTGTGGGGGCGTCCCACATAAAATAGAGGAAGATGGGCACGAATGTTAGCTCAGGGCCAGTCTTCCTCACACACCCACACACAAAATGTGGAAGGGGACTGAATTGTGTATTTTTTTGTCCAGTTTATTTCCTGTCCACATAAACAAAAAGGAAGAACCAAAGAATTCAAGATTCTGAGTAGACTGCCACGACTGAAGAAAACGTCCCATTCTCCTTGATTGTGGAACTCCGCTTAAGAACTTGGTTTCCACCCAGGGAATCATTCGCTGCTTTCCTCCCATGAAAATCCTCACCCCAGTGCATTTTCATTGTGTTGTGTTAATTAGTTTGAACTCAGTCTCCCCTGTGGCACCTTCTTCGTATTTTTATGGCACGTGAGGTGTATTTATCTAATGAAGCCGGGGTGGCAAGAAGCATTTTGGGATCTGAGATAGCCATGTCCTAAATTATAAGAACATAACCTGCCGTTGCTTCAAGCCTCTGAAGTAAATTTAGAGATGAGTCAAGTTCCAGTAGGCAAGCGGGACGTGAGTGGAAACTAACAGGATCGAATGTTCTTTCTTCTTCCCTGTCTTCTTTGTCTTCTGTGGCTCAATTAGTTATGCTCTGCATCTCCTTCTGCACGTTAATACTCATGGTTGGCAGTCTGTTTTCTGAAGAACTTCAGTAGGCACTCCAAAGCCTTATCCCTGTGACAAGGAGTTGTGTTCACACTTACTCACAGATGACTAATAGAAGGGCAGTCTGTGGCCATGGTGTTTCTTGAATAGCTACGTCTGATTCTTCCAGAATCAGCTAGTGCCTTCTTCCGGGCACCGCTATCGCTTCAAAGGCAAAGACTTCCTCGGAGGCTACTGTTGAAAGCATTCGGTGACCCCAGGGCGTGCTCTGAGGTTGTCTCATCTTCTTGACCTCTGTGTCTTAGGTGAAATAAAGTGAGGTGGAACCCAGAACTGTGAAGCCAAAGAACCAAATTTATTATGGTTTGTCCAGACTTCTTTTTCCAGCCTTATACTTTGTCTTTATTGCTGTTCAGTCATTTTCTAACTAAATTTCAAGCTTCCCAAGGTCAAGCTTATCCATATCATCCACATTCTTCTTCTTTTCTTTCTTTCTTTCTTTCTTTTTTTTTTTTTTTGGCGAGGAAGATTGGCCCTGAGCTAACATCAGTTGCCAATTTTCCTCTGTTTTATGTGGGATGCCTCCACAGCGTGGCTTGATGAGCGGTGGTAGGTCTACCCCCGGGATCCAAACCTGCAGACCCTGGGCTACTGAAGTGGAGTGCACAGACTTAACCACTACACCACCAGGCTGCCCTCTTGTCCAGTTTCTGCTTAATTCAGTCTAGATTAATGCTTAACACATAGTATTTAAAAAAGAAACACTTGCAGATTGAGATCTGTGTGGACTTTGCAGGCGGCTGCGTTTACCAGGTTAACCACATTAATCAGATTAACCTGTCTGGGCTAACACTGATAACGTTAGGAGAAAATAGATGTTGATGAAGGATGCCTTATGGAACACCATAGGCATTTTGCTGCAACACGTTTCTTAAATCTTCTTTGCCTAAAGAACACACAAAAGCAATTAGTGGACAATATTTGTCAGTTGTTGATGGAGACTGTGATTGACGGTACGTAAAGATTTTGGGGGTAATTTTTGGTGTCAGGATTCTCTCTGATGCCCTTTTTTTCATAAGCTATTGAAAAGTGCTATGAATTAGCAAAAATTGGAGGTTTTAAGAAAATGGTCAGTATCAGTAGCTATCACTTTTTAACTTGGCGATATCTGTCTTTGAATTAAAATTTTAGGAGCCTATAGATTGTAAGGGTGTTATTTGTTAGTGCGTGTACTAGGTTAGCAATAAAAAACAAAGGATGCTTTCTGGTCCTTGTTTCCCAGTCTGTTTGATAACCTGGTAGCTAATCAGGGATGTAGACTGTGTTGATTTGACTCCAGGCTCATCTTGTTAGCTCTGTGTCCTTGCTTAGATCACTAAACCTCTCTGTATCTTAATCTCCTCACTGTAAGATGTCAAAAGACTGCCCTGTAGTCTGCTGTGAGGGGAAAATGATGATACAAGGAAAGTGCTTACAGGTATTCACAGCGTGTTAATCGTTGTGACTGTTTCTACCCGCTTGATACTGTCTACGAAGCCAAGTTCTTCTGGGCGCAGCGTCCCTGCCTCTCAGTGGGAGAGCAGGAGAGCGGCTCGGGTTCCGGAGAGGATAAAGCTGATGAAATCTGAGCAGAGAAAGGGAAGGTGATGGAGACATCATCTCTTTTACATTGTCGTTCGACGGAAAATAAGGCTCCCTGAAGAGCGACTGTTCAGTTAGGCTGGTAAGACAGCCCTGCAATAAAATGAATGGCCTTTTACTTCTGATCAATATAAAATTACTTTAGGGCAAAAATGAAAGGCGAAGCGAGGACTGTAGATGGGAAAGACGTTGCCAGCATTTCTTAAACGGAGGGAGTTTTTCTGCAAGCAGTTTAACTGGACTCCAGTACATTTAAACAAACAGTATTTCTTGAATGTGACAGGCGTATTGGTGAACGTACTGAGGAGTCAGGAAACCCTCCTGATTTCAAGAAAAACGTTGATCCAATAACGGTGAGGTGTGACTGATTCCCCAGAGCTTTGCAAAGGCCGGAATGTGTCTTTCGGAGCACAGCGACTTTTCCATTCTCTCTCGGTAGATAATTGGTTTTGTGAACTGTCTTTGGGGGCCCGGAACTCGCTCTCTCCTAACATCAAGAATGATTAGCTGGTGTTTGTGTAAATTAATGCGTGCACTCTGACTGCGTCAACAGCCCAAAGTCAATGGTCTGGGGGTGATTAAATTTGTTTTTCACTGAGAACATCTGTACCTTTTCTCATAGACTATTGTGGATGTACTTAGAGACACACACACAGCTCAGAAGGTATGTGTATTGGCTTGTTTGGAAATTCACTGGTGTTGAGTTCTTTAATTATCATAAAAAACGCTATATTTTTTTAGGAGTGTCAAATGACTCCTTTTGCCTTTTAGATCAGACTTAAAAGCCTCAATCTGGTATTTTAAGACCCAGCTACCCTAACTCCCTAACTGAATTTACTGTGTCACCATCCATCCCAGAATCTTTTCCTTATCATTCTAAGTCACATACTTTTCATGTTCCAAATTAAGATTCATTCCTGTAAATCCTTGGACTGCCGTCTTTATAGTGACAGTAATTTTTGTATGCTACAAGGAAAAATATTTCTTCTGAGATTTCTTCTAAGCCTGGGTCTTCCATAGCTGTTATTTTTATTTTCTTTCTCCCTTTGGCAAATGTAGTTTTTGTTATGTGTGCTCCGTGCATCACCTAGTAGACTGTGTTACCTCTGTGGTTTCTAACGAATGCTTATTGAATTAATGATAGAGCGTAGAATTGGAACTGGTGTCAAGAAATCATCTAGTTTTTTGACAGATGTAACTAGTCTTATCAGGATGATCATTTTGTAACGTAAATAAATGTCAAATCGCTATGTCAAACACCTGAAATTAATACAACGTTGTGTGTCAGCTGTACTTCAGTTAAAAAAAGAAATCATCTAGTTTTTGATGTTCTTTCAGCTTAATTCAGTAAATATTTATTCGTGTCTTCTTTGGATGAACCATGTGGCATAAATGAGAGAGTTCAGCATTGACTAGAAAGTATTGCACATACTACGTGGTTACCTGTCATGTTTTATAAAGGTCTTCAGTAGCAAGTCCTTTTAGAAAATACTATCCTGCCTCTTGTAGTAAAAAGTTTCTGGCATCATCCATTCTGAGTAACATAAGATTAGAGTAACAGATTTATAATCATAATCAAGCTCATAATCCTTTTGGGTCATTGCTCTTGGATTTAAAAAGTTTCCATTATGTTGACTTGCCTTGGAAACTGGGAGGGTTTCTGCATGGTCATAGAAGGACTTTTCTTTCTTTCTTTCTTTTTTTTTTGTGAGGAAGATTTGCCCTGAGCTAACGTCTGTTGCCGATCCTCCTCTTTTTTTTGCTTGAGGAAGATTAGCCCTGAGCCAACATCTGTGCCAGTCTTCCTCTACTTTGTATGTAGGATGCCCCCACAGCATGGCTGATGAGTAGAGTAGGTCCACACCCGGGATCCGAACCTGCGAACCCCAGGCTGCCGAAGTGGAGCACACAGAACTATAACTATTTGGCCACAGGGCTGGCCCCTCTTTTTTTTTTTTTTTTTTTTTAAATGCTAATTAGAAAGTGATCTTATGAAAGTGAAAGTTAGGGCTGGGGGTACAGGAATGTATTGTATAATTTCCAGGTTCATTTCTACAATTTGGAGTTCAGGTTTCATAGGATATTATAGCTGAATGTGGATATTAGAGACCAGAATATAAATACTTACATTTAGGTGCAGCCGCCTCTCAAAATATCTGTCTTCTTTTTCCAGTAAGAGTTTTCACATAGTTTGGAACGGAAAGAGATACATTTCCACAGGTAGGAAGTTGACGTGCTTGTAAGTGAAACCCAGTAGATAATATCAGATGTCGGAAATCTGAGCCGCGATTAATAAAGGAGAAACTGATTTCTAAACCTTTGCTCACTCAGCATTATTTTTAAATTGTTCAAAAATATTTTAACATCATCGAGACAAAATATCGTCAATATTTTGATTGTTTAAAAATATTAGTGTTCTTAATGTTTTATTTTCATGCCAGGTAGGGGCGTGTATGATTTGGGTGTACATGGTTTTTTTATGGATGAGCAGAGAGGTAGCGATGATCGATGGTTAACAGACAAGCACAGGGATGCTCCAGGAATGAAGAGAGAATGTAATACCTGCACGAAATGATGCCTCTTCGCCTGGAGACAGAGTTGGAGGCAGAATACACTGAAATCATTATCAATGAGCATTTATAACACAGCCTTGGAAGGACAAGTTTATCTAAGGAGCAAATTGCAGTCCTAAGCTTATTACTAAGGAAGGGCAGCCATTGCCTGGTCCCCTCAGACAGCCGTGAATAAGATAAGGCAGCAGTTAAAGGACAAGCATTAGGGGAGGGTTCCTGGGGGCCACAGTTTTCAACACAGCATCGGGATCTGGGATCTGTGAATGAGGGACCTTCCGGCAGAGCTTGGAACGTAGATATGGGATGGGTGTAAACTTGGCCAAAGACTTCAAGTCGATGGTCAAGGTCAAACTGAGAGCCTGGGCTGTAGAAAGAGCCTGGGGGTCATGGGTCAACCCTACTTAGAAAGCTGGCTCTACTCAGAGAGCCAACGTAGGAACCAAAGTATATGAGGTGAAAAGTGGTACCCAAGCCAAAATCGAGGGGATTAGGGTGGTGGGTAGACGAGAAGCCCAGAATGCTGTAAGGCCACCCCTAGAGCAGAAACGCGGAGGAGAGGCACACAGGAGAAAGGTGAGAGATCAGGATTGCACAGAGAGCCCTGGTGATGGGGGCTGCCAGGGAGAAGTGACGAGTGTCCCGTTCTTGGTGAACCACGTCTCAGGAATGTTTAGCCTTTGAGCTGTGAGTGATGAGAGGGGATGCTGCAGCATGGAAGGACATCCGATAGCAGGGAGGGAAACAGGAGACCCCCTGGGAAAATACGACATCCATCTGGGCCATTGATGGTAGCTACAAATGTGTCATTAGTGCCGAGGACATTTGTGTGTTGTCAAACAGTATAACAATGAAGGCTTACACTTGTTGAGTACATTCAGGCAAAGTTTTGTTGTCATTTTGGAATAGTTCCTCTTTTCCAAAGATTAAAGGGTTTTGTGCATTGAAGGCAAAAATATTTATCTACAAAATCCACCAGCGCGGGTGCCTGACCGGAACATTCACTTTTAACCTTTTAATTCAGATGTCAGTCGTTTTTGACTTCCACTTTTGTCTCAACCTGGTTTCAGGTTTCAGCTCTGCCTGGGCATTACGGTTGACGTGTGTTAATTTGCGTTAACGCTCTATACTGTTTCTGTTCATTCCTTTTCTGAGCCACCTTCCCCAGCCACCTCCAAAAATAAGTGCTTATTTTCGGTATAAGAAAATGAAAATCGTCTCCTGCACCTAAGAATGTTTTTTATAAAGTGTTGGTTATAAGTTCTAAGGTGTTCATAAAGTTTTATAGGACGGGCCGGTTCTTTGAGTGAGTTTTTGTCACATCAGCCCTTGCACATTGAACACATCCCTTCTGGTTGTGATCACCCCCTCCCTGGACCTGGCACTGTTTGCTTCAGCCAGACCTCACATTGATTGTGCATCCGTGGGGTCCGGAGACCTTTGCAGACTGCTGTGGCGACATGAGAAATGACAGGGTCCTTGTGGTTCTTTAGGTATTTATATTCCGTGCCTTCTTTGGTAATGCAGTGGAGTTGTGGAGAGTTTTATAAGCAATTCCTCTTCTTGCCTCTCCTCTCAGACACGCGCTGCACGGACCAGATTTGGGGTGGGGAGCAGGCCCAGCTGGGGGGGGGGCCTCTCCATGATTCTCAGAGTTGGATGTTGAATGGCATCATTGATTTAATTAAAAATCCACTTTACATTTGCAGGTGAAAGAAAGGAATAGATCCCCAGATATTTTTGTACGTCTCCCCCAATTGATGTCTTTAGAAATAGCAGGATTTATTTGCAGCTATTATTTCCTCAGGGATGGGCTGCAAGTACATTTATTCATACACTACTATTTATACAGACTGTGAGTTATGAGGCGACCTCCATCCCAGCCAGATAAATCGTGGTACCCAGAGTCCAGCCAGCCTCCTCGACTGCTATATAGCTCAAGTGGATGTTGAAATTTGTTTCCTTGAGAAGGTGGCAAAGCTCCGTCTCGCGCACGTAAGGCTGCTGTGAGCGGTCATAAAACTGCCAGACACCTATTAACCAGGGGGTGTTGCTCATCTTTATTGAGTGGGAGTCGGGTTCTCATTGTGTGTAGGGCTGTTTTGGACCCTTCTGTGCACGCGTCTCAAGCATCATCAGCTCACTACCAATAAGTGATAAGCTGTATGCTCCTAGACACAGGGGACGGGGACAAGCTGAATCACCCACAAGGTGCTCACTGAAGCCTGTGCAGTAGCCCAGTAGCATGAGGCCACATTTTCAGAAGATGCTCCTGCTGTGTTTTACGCCACTGCCTGCCTCTACCCAGCTCCTGCCCTTCAGTTACAGCACCTCGGAAGATCAAAGCCGTGCCATGTAAATTTTTTTGCTTCGTCGAAATTTAAGCCTGGCCACCAAGGCTTGTTTTCTCTTCCCTGGAAAAGAGATGTAGCCTGCAGAAAATAATTAAATCCGCGGTGTCTCGCAGTAATTAGAAATTCGAAACGGGGAGGGTGATCTCAACCTGATTCCTGCTGCCCGAGAAAATGTTCAAGGAGGGCATGCCGACCATTACCGAGTTAATTTCCAGTCCCGTTGCCTTCAATATTTTTATCCTTTTCCCCGCAGGATCATGCAGATTTGCGAAGCCATTTCTTCACAGTTGGGATGAAGCTAGAAACAGTGAATATGAGCGAGCCCTTTCATATCTGTCCTGCCTCGGTGACCAAGGTGCGTTTCCTCCCGTGATCTTCACCTCCACCTCCAGGGGGAGCAGATAAGTCTTTCTGCTCAAAGCCAGCAGGTGAAAAAGCCCGCGCAGGGGTGTGCCGCAAAGCCCATTGACCAAAGGAAGATTGCCTTCTCCCCAGGCAGTGCTATTTTAAGCTCTCTCGTTATCACTGGTGTCGTAGAGCGTGCCCAGTCAGATGCCTCCTCTTGGGATGGACCGCGTGCGTTTCACTTGTCTTCTGATTGTATAGAGTGTAGACACCCGTGTCCTTGGAGTGTAGACACCCGTGTCCTTGAGTGGCTTGGAGGCAGGTTCGGATGCATAGCCGCGAGTTTACAGCCGTGAACTCTGCCACTCGTATATGCCACCTTCGTTATTAACCATTGTCACGTCAAACCTGCCCGTTTGTTCCTATTCTCGTTATAATAAACTACTGATGAGATGCATGTTGTAATCATTATGACAGTATCTGGCTCCTCCTGCACTGATCGTAGTTAATAGGATCTAGTTAGATTTTGAAAATACCTGAAAATGGTGAAGAGCAGATTGCTATCTCCAGAGGGTCAGCACTTCTAATTTTTCTCATCTGCTTTCATCGACTAAGGGGAAAGTCGTGCTTCTAAGATTGGCAGATTTAAAGTGAAATGAGCTTTTCGTGTAAAGGCATTTTTATTATGGTCTGATAGTGTTTTAAGATTGTAATTTCCCTTCACCATCAAAGAAATCTCAACGAAGTCACCTATGCTAACATCTCAAGTATGTGTTTCTATCTTACGTCTCCACTTAGAAACCGTGCGAGAAGCCAGCAAAAAGCATTCTTAGCCAATGTGAGTTTTAGTTAATGGCCTTTTGTGCATTTCATGGGGGGCACTTAATGAGTGGTTCAAAAGTCAATTCCATATTAATTTCTTTTTTTGAAGGAGACTAGATTTATTAATGCAGTGATGAGTGTTTAAAGTTCTTTGAGTCATGCTTTTTATTTTTGTTCATGATTTGGTAAAATTTGAGAAACAGTAGTGATGATGTATTACATAATATGGAAAATGGTTATCGTAATGAAATGTCCTTTTCTTTTCTAAATATTTTTTTCTTTAGTGAACATGTTAGTTTTATAACTGTTAAAGTAATTTATTTAAAGAATAATTACCTATGAGAAACAAATATTGACTTACGCTTTGAATAACTATCTCAAGGTTGAAATGCATGCTGTCACCATTGATACACCATCCATTAAAAACCTTTTTATTTGAAATGGCCTTTAGGGCTTTTTACTGTGTATTCTGGTAAATTGCACATTTTTCCAAAACCAAGGAGTGACACCGGACACCTTGATGAAACCTGACCTGAATTCCCTTTTGTTCCAGCAGCAGGTGATACAGTAATGCCAGCTGCCCATTGATCTGGATCTGTATCACCTTGTCCTCATCCTAAGGGGCTCTGGTGTCAGCTTCACCTGGTATTTATAAAATAAACCAAACAGACACAGATGTGCTGAGTTTGTCAGTAGTAGATGCTCACATTTTTATACCTTTAAATAGTTGTAAATTGTACCAAAGATAAAATACTTGAGTCATTCTGTTTCACGTGCACCCGTCCTTCTTTCCTTGGCTGTGTGTCATAGAACACATGGACTGGATTATGGGCATCTGCCTCTTAGAACTCGGATGGGCACCTCCCTAGGTTCGAGACTCACCCACATATATTAGAATATTCTTAGTGTAGAAGATATTTATAATTAAATATATTTCTCCTAACGTTGGGAAAGGCTTTAGAATACTGTGTCTGTAACTGTCACACACTGCGCTGTTACTACTCCTCATCATGAAAATGTCCTTTTTATGTTCCTTGAGGCTTTTCTTCAGGGCACCGCAGTTGAAGAAATACATAAATAATGTTAAGAACAAGTGGACAAGAAAGCAGAGAAGCGTGTAGCAGATCCAAAATCAAAGGACCAACCGTTAGCCGTACAGCAGGATTGTTTTTGGTGTTCCCGAACAGAGTGAGATACTGACAGCTGATGATGATGATGACAGTATCATCTGTGTGTGTGAGAGAGATGCTGTATTGTTTAGAGAAAGGCTCCTGGAATTAGCATTAGAAGTCTTGAGTTCTCTTTCTAGTTCTGCTCGCTCTGAGCTGCACCATCTTAGGCAAGTTGAACTCCTCTGGCCTTGGGTTCTGAGACCTGTGGGTTCTGGACCATATGGACCAGTGTTTCTGAACCATTTGAGAATATGAACCCTGATGGGTTTGAAGGACCTTATTTTAGCTTTTCCTCTGAAGTACGCACACATAGTGGATCTTGGAGATCCCTTACTGCCTATCTTTACAGAGTCCAGTGGCGCTAAGACATTGTACTACTGGAATTATACGTTATTCTGTATGCATCTGGGTGTGACTGTGTATACGTGCAGGAGAGACCAGATCACATTAACTTAACAAATATTTACTGAGCGTTTGTAGGCACTGTTCTGGACGTGGGACTATAGACAGAAGTCCCTTCTCTTATAGAGCTTATATTTTAGTGGGGGAGACAGACAATAAGCAGAATTAATAAGTAAATAGATGTATGTTACCTGTTAAATGCTAAGGAGAAAGATCCATCATGGAAGGCACTAGTGGCCTGTTGGAGTGGGAGGAGGGAGGTGTGACTTCAAATTGGCCTGCCAGGGAAGGCCTCCCTGCAAAGCTGATGTTTGATCCTTAACTCTTCAAAGTCTAGTTTCAAAGGCAAACCTCAGGCAGCAGAATTCTAACTATTTACTGGAATTAGCATTGAGAAGAACAGAATCCTGTTCTTTCCTGCTTAGCTTTGAACTAAGATGCTTTCAGAAAATATTTTGTAAATGAAGGAGCCAGGAATCATAGCTTAGGAGGAGCGTTAGGGTTTCCTAGGAAGGGCTGGTTTATGTCTGTTGAGTTGAGAAAGATCTTTTTTCTCTGGTCTGTTTTACATACTGAGTTCTTTAAATTTGTCATGCTTTTCAGCGTCAAGATTCACCAGATTTTTGCACTCTGCTTTTTCCATCCACATGCCCTGTCCTATTTCTTCACTGATGTTTTTTCTTCTACTCAGTGGATGTTTATCTGGCTCTTGTGTGCAAAGCATTTTTTGTGCATTGTGGGAATATCTTGATGAGTTACAAAGAGGCCACTGTCCTTGAAGGACTTAGGATCTGTTGGGAGAGACTCATGTGGTATCAGTCCATAGGAAGGAATGAGAATTTTCGGTACAGAGGGTCTGATACTCTGGAAGCACCCATTCCCAAAGTGGGTGGGAGTGGCTGGGAAAATGTCCCAACAGCCATGACTTTCCGGATGCACCTTGAAAAATGCAGTGTTTTGATGGACTGATGATAGAAAGGGGTGTTCCGGACCATTCTCATGGTCTCAAGGACGTGCCTGACGGGAATTATTTACTCTGAGGCTGGAGGCTGGGGGGAAGTGCAGGGATGTGGTGCAGGATGAGGCCAGAAACCTCCAAGTCAGACTGCGGAGGTTCTTGAATGACTCCGTGTGAGAACTTGTGCCTGCTGTGGACACTGAGACATGAGTGTGACCTTCCAGTGCCCCTCCTGGCTAGGGTCTGTCAGTCTCACTCCGTCAGATTGTTTTTCTTCCAGCTCTGGCCGTTGGTTTACTTCTCTGAGGTCATCGATGTTTTTCCTTCTCTGTCTCCTGTGTATTCCAGTTATTCATCGATCTTTCCATTAATATGACCACAATGATCAACGCTAACGTTTTAGCAACTGCCCTGTTGAGTAATAGACATTGAAATGCCAGTTTGTGCTCAGATCATTTTGGTGAAATATTTTCATTGCATTTGGAAGCCGTGCCAGTATTCATACCAGCGTTACATCTTATCCCAAGGAATTAACCCTTGGCTCTGTTGTTTGTTTCTTTCAGGTCTTTAACAATCATTTTTTTCAACTAACTATTGATGACCTGAGACCAGAGCCTAGTCAACTCTCAATGCTGTGCCATGCGGATTCTTTGGGGATCCTACCAGTCCAATGGTGCCTTAAAAATGGAGTCAACCTCACACCTCCCAAAGGTTTGTATTCTGGGAGAATTTGCAGGGTTTGGGTCATTCTGGGAGGTGTCGTATTCTCACTGAAGTGATGCCTTTGTTAATCTGGAGAAGTTAACGTTGTAAATAGTTTAGACGTAGTGGAAAAATAGTGTGTTTCATACTTAGCTCGAAGCAGGATCTGTTACAGCTCCCTCTCCTGGTGAGGGGGGTGACCTTGGGCTTCTCAGTCCACCTCAGTGAGCTCCTGTCACTTACTGTGTTATTGGCAGCTTTGCTGCTGTCGTGTCGTGATAGTGGGTACAGTATTGCTGAGCGATTGAGTTTAAAACCTTGAAAGTGTAAGTGAAATGGCTTTAAAAACGCAACAGAATGCTAATGAAGCATTTCTTTAAGTGTTTCTTTCCAATAACTTAACATTATTATCTGAGAGCCCGGTCACTCTCAGATATCAACAATTTGATGCTGACGTCCATTAAAATAATTCAGTTGGGAACCAGGGTGCACTAAAATAATTTTAAATTGGGATCCAGGAACCATGTTATTGGTAAGTACCTTGCTGTAGTCTCGTCGTGATTTCTTTCTGTTATAGATAGATCTAAGATTTATTTGGGAAAGAAAGCAGCAAGATGAAAGACAAGAAGATGGGAAGGAAAATGAAAGGAGTGATAGATGAGAAAATTGGAACAAGATTAGAAAAATAAACTTAAAGAAGTGGGGATTTGAACAGATAATGTCAAATAATACCAGGGTTTCGTACTAAGCTTTTCAGAGTGCCAGAGGTGGGATTCCCTGTCGTGTTAACCATGTTGGGAGATTAATCAATATCCACAAGTTAAGTTCGAGTTTGCCCGTGGCCATCATAGACTCTAGGTAACCTTTAAATGTGCGACACCTCGCTTAACTAGGACATGACTGAACTCCACTGGGCATGTTTATCTTCATCTCTCCTCCACGCCCGTCCCATGGAGGACATGCTTTTGAATATTTCCACTTCTGCTGTTGAGGCTTCACGTTAAAGTTCCGCAGGAACGGAATGCATTCTAATTATATGATGGCGAACTTTTATGTAACACCATTTACACTATTTTAAGTGCTAAACTCGTTTAATCCTCAAAATGAGGATTTCCCTATGAGGAAACAGTCACAGCGAGTTTGCGTACCCCACGCAAGGCCACACGGATAGCAAGTAACAGGGCAGCAGGTCCGGCTCCTGATTCTGTGCTCCCTGGTGTGGTGAGGACCCCAGCTGATGAGGCCTCAGATTTCTTTTTCCCATTTTGGTCCTCATTAATGACTCTAGGCAAATCACTAGCTTCAGTTTTCAAGACTGTCAAATGGGGACCCTATGGTATTCCACAGGTACTCTGCAGAACCAAAGAAATGATACAGGTCTAAGTGTCTTTAGAATCCTTTGAAATGGCTGTATAGGTTTTATGTTACGAACGTCTATTTACGGTAGAGAAGAGAAGTCTTTCCTGCTGTACAATTTCAGCAACAGTCGCTCACGGAGTTCGAAAGCCCCTTGGACCGTCTTTGTTTCTTCCTGACCTCTCTAAGCAAAGCGTGTGTGTGGGTGAGTTCCACATCGCTGAAGAAAGACTTTTTCTGGATATCTAAAAGGCTGCTTGGTTGCACTTTGCAAATTCCTAGTTTGTTCTGGTTAAATAGGATCTATTTAAGAATTTTATAAAAAATTAGTTGGGTATTTCCTCATGTACTGAAAAAACGGAAGAGTATTTAGGTCTGCATGTTGACCGCTTGATTATTCTATTATAGCAGAGGTTTAACGTTTACCCGTGCCTTTAGAATTTTTTAACACATTTCTTATGAACTGTAACTGTTAAAAATATGTATGTTTCAGAAAAGAGATTGTTGACGTAGCTTGGATATTTACTAGGAAAATGAGTGTGCCTGTTCGGATAATTGCATTTCATGATGTTAGGAAAGTTGTTTTACGTTAATGTAATTGAACTCTTAAACATGAAATAGACAATATATTTATAATATTAAATATTTTTGTATCTTAAGCATCTTTGTACCTAATATTTAGCCACAATTACCATTTCTTCTCTATCCCCCAAGGTGTTTGTGATATTTGGTGAAATGAAATTGTCTTTATGCAGTCTTCCAGACTGTTCCTTCCCTCCCCTATTGAAAGTGAAGTGTACCTTTTGCAAAATCTCAGAAAACAAAGGGAAATTTTCCTCATGGCTGTTATACATCATCTGTAGAATATTGGGTAATGGTGGTTAGTGTCTTCCAATGAGAACATGTCAGTGAAAACCCTTTTTAAATTCTCAAAGCATTCAAGAAGTGATGAATATCAGTAGTCAAGGACCCACTGGTAATCTGCAGAGGTCGTCTTTCAGCCATGGGACTGCTGTCTTGAAATAGTAGAGCTTTTACTTATAAATGGATAAGAAAAAGACCAGCTACTTCGAGAAAAAGGTTTATGATGATGAACAGATAGTTCACAGTAAAAGCAACACAAACAACTCTTAGATAGACCCATCATGATAAGAGAAATGCCAGTGAAGTCATATTGAGGTGCCACGTATCTATCAGATGAGGTAGGACTCCAAAAGAGAAAGAAAAGAAGCAGCTGTCTTTTGATGATGAGAATGTGGAGGAACAAGGACTCTCACACTTGCTGGTGGGAATGCAGGTAGGTGCAAACTATATGGAAGGCACTTTGGCAAGTTTTACTAAAATTATAGATGCATTTACCCATTGAGTCAGCAGTTCCACTCTGGAAATTTCTCCTAAAGATATACGGCACAGATAATATGCATAAAAGTTTGGATTTTGCAGCGTGACATATAATAGCAAAAGACTGGAAAAATTCCAAGTGCTTATCAGTGTGGAATCGGTTAAATAGATTTTGGATATTCATATAATGAGAAGTATGCAGTTGTTAAAAAGAATGAGGAGTATCTCTGCGTACTGAAATGGAAATCTCTCCAAGATACGCTGTGAGAGATGGAGATAAGTAGGTTGTAGTATGATGCCTTTTTTGTTAAAAAGAGGTAAATAAGAATATATGTTTATGTTTGCTCTTTTTTTGTAAAGAAGCTCTGGAAGGTTACATAAGACTCTAATGGAAACGATGACTTCTGTGTTGGGGTATGGGGTATGGAGGTGGCAAGCAGGGCAGATGGGAGCGAGGGCAGGAGTTTTAACTTTTTAAATCTTTTCATTGTTTTCCTTTGATCTAAATGAATGTATTATCTATTCAAAAATAAATGTATGTTATTAAAAGTACAGAGGTTTTATAACTGAAAGGGATCTTAGAGCTTATCGCATCAACTGCATTCTTTGTATATCTGGGGAAATTGAGGCTCAGTGAAATGATTTAAGTCCTGAGGCAGAAGTTGGCTTAAAACCCCAGTCTTAAGATCCCAAATCTAACGCTTTTTCTAATAACCAAATCCATGCTTTACTGCTGTTCTCTCTCACTGGCTCCTTCATAAAATGCATCCTTCTTAATAATTTGGGGGCGTTTTGGTGTCCTGGTGTAGGACTAACCGATGACAACGGACCATGACATTTCCATGACTGAAATGGTCTATTTGTCAAAGGATTTGGAGAATTTCACTTTCAGGGAATAATTGTCCAAATGTTTGCTGTTACAGTAACGTTACAGATTTATTTTTTGAGCTCCCTTATCATTTTCTGAGAATATATTTATTATATGTTTATATGTATATCTTATATAGATAGTAAAATATATTTATTTTTGTAATTAAAGTGAATTAAAATGAGAGGCGGTGGTGGTGGTTTCAGTAGTGGTGACTTTATGATTTCCTTTTGAGGTAATTTGTTACGTGTCTTATGTCAACACCAGGGCCGGGAATCATGCTGTAGAATTTTTTTAAACACCATCCTTTGGTTTATTAATGTATGAAAGTATACACTCTTTTTAAAAGTTTGCTTTTAACTTAAATTCTGAGCTGCATCTAGAGAGTGTATAGGATTTATTATACATGTTGAGAAGTGAATTTAGATCTTCTCTTGTATGTTTTCCATGAACGTATTGCGTTGTCAGATTTCTGTTAGCACTGTAAACACTGCTTACAATTACACTGTGTTTGCCTGTCCTAACAAGGTATTACGCCCCCCTCCCATTCCCCCGGGATGGTAGCTGATGAAACAAAAGACATCAGATGGTACATGAGATGTGCGAAGAACATAGATTCTTACTCACATTGTTTTGACTCTATTCCTATCTAAAAAAAGAAAAATTCTGTCCCCAGACTTCAGAGACAAAGAGCCTAAGCTGGAGTGGATGGGGGTTTCCAGTGTTGTCTCTGTGAGCACGTGCTTTCCTGGTGAGCAAAGAGCAGAACCTTGGAGAGTTGATCCCATTAGTTTAACCCAATGAACAACACTTCAGTGTTATAGACGCTATAAAAAGTGATCAGACAAGTAAAGAACTCAACGAAGCAAAAATGGATATAGGTTACCAACCATGACTTGCCGTTTTTAAATATTTCATTAACCTCCTTGGCATGTAACATCAAAGATGAGTCGTGGAATTAGGGGGACAAATGTCCCACCCAGGGGCGTCTTAATGTGTAGCCTTTAAATTTCTCTCGTAAAATGTGTGAGCAAAGGTTAAAGTCCATCATTTACTTTAGCACTTTGTCTCCACTATTTGGCCATCTTAATAGACAAATAAACTGTTAACACGATTTAAGAAATAAAGGCGGTGTTTAATTATTATCAACACGCAAAGCAGTGACCCTAATTGGTAGTGTCGTTGCCTAAAAAAAAAGGCCTCGAACACTGACCGATGAACTTAACCCATTTTGTAATCCCCTATTTCGGACAAACCAAAGGGGACAGAAAATAATAAACACACATGCTCGCGGACCTACTGCCTCCATTGAAGAGATGCTCACATTTTGCCCTATTTGATGCAGATTTTTAGAAAATGAAATAAAGTAGATGTAATTGAAGACTGAGTCATCCGTGACGCCTCTGTGTCTCACACCCCATTCTCATCCATCAGTGAATCCTGTCAGTGTTTTCGGGACTTGACCGTGTGTCATCGAGACCACCCCGGTCCACGTCACCGTTAAATGTCACCTGGGTGACTGCCGTGGCCTCCCGTTTTCGTCAGTCTGCTCTCAACACAACAGTCAGACTGATGGCATTAAAACGTAAATCACAGGGGCCCCTCCTCTGCTCAGATTTCGGGCCCTTCCTCCCTCAGTCAGTGGCCAAGTCCAGGTCATGACAACAACCTTTCAAGGCCCGCCAGTTCCCTGTTTGGCCTCTTGACTAAGAGGCCCCTTCACACTGGCCTCCTTGCCCTTCTTGGAACATGGCGCGCGTCCCTCCTTCCCTCTGCTTGCCACACTCCTCCTCCTCCTTCAGTCTTGACCCAGGTGTCGCCTTCTTGGGGCCGTCTTTCTTGGCTGCCCTGTTTAGCATCCATCGCAAATCTCCACCCCGAACATTTTTATGTCCTTCCCCCTATGGCTCTTCTGCACAGAACTTTTTATCCTGTAAGATAACAAGTAATACGGATTGTACTTCTTTGCCTTTTTTTAATCTCTCTCTCCATGAAAGTGAAAGATCCACAAGAACAGGGATTTTTGTCTTGTTCTCTTCTCATCCCCAGTAGCTAGAATAGTGTGTGGCCCTTGGGAAATATTGGTTGAGTGTTGAATGAATAGAAGTCCCGCCCCCATTCTCTTCCCCTCCATCTCTTTCTCCCATAACCCTTTACACCCATCCTCCACCGGATAACCACCTTCCTGAAGCTGTTATGCTTTTCCTACGTTACTGCCTTGGCTTCTGTATTAGTCCTTGCACCGGTCTCCCATTGTTTTTATTCCAGGCAGTTTACAAGAGATCTTGTTTTGATATGTACATAAATAGCATTATGCGATGCGAATCTTTATGTAACTTTTTAATTAGTTAGCATTTTGCACGTTTTTCCGTGTTGATGCTTATAGATTTTTTATTCGTCTTACCTGTTTAAAAAGTATATCATAATTCTTGAAATCCACTTCCCATTGATAGACATTTAAGGTATTTCCAGTTTTCCTTATTGCAAATGGCACTCAAATGTACATCTTAGTACGTGTACCCAAGTGTGAGAGATCCTTTTGGGGATGTATTTAAGTGTGGAGTTCCCATTTTGCATCATCCGCACTCTGATGTCATGTTCGTAGGCCATTCTGAACCTGGCCATTCTGGTGGCAGTGGCAGGTGTCTCTTTGGTTCACTTGAGTGTCCCTGATTACGCGTGCATTCGAACATTTCATCATACGCTCGTTGGCAATTTCTATTTCCTTTGGATTGTTGATTATATTTTTTGCCCTTTTTCTTTTGATTATGGGAGTATTTATGTATTTGAAAATGAATTCTTTCCCAGCAATGCACTTCACAAATATGATAGTCTAGTCTGTGTGTTATTTCTTCATTTTTATGTGTTTCATGTTATACTGAAGCAGTAAATTATAATGTGGTCAAATATCTATCTTTTCTATTGTGATTTGTTTATGTGTCATTAGAAATCCTTGCTACTCATGTTCCTCTGTTTTCTTTCAGAGTCTTGCAGTTTTCTTGTCCGTATTTAGCTCTTTAACCTACTTAGAATTAATTTTTTCTGGGGCATGAGGAAAGAAAACAGTTTTATTTTATTTTATTGCTTGAATTGAATTGCATTTTCAGATGCATTAGTTGTCTCAGCATCACTGATTGACTAGTCTATCATTTCCTTTCTGACTTATAATGACACCACTGGCATATATCAAGACCTCTTTTGGGTGTGAACCTTATCCTATTCTTAGTTGTTCTGCTTCTTTGTCAGTCTCTTTGTCCGTCTCTGCACAAATACCTCACTTTTTTATTTTTTTATGGAAGATTAGCCCTGAGCTAACATCTGCTCCTAATCCTCCTCTTTTTTGCTAAGGAAGACTGGCCCTGAGCTAATATCTGTGCCTCTCTTCCTCTACTTTATATGTGGAATGCCTGCCACAGCATGCTTCCCAAGTGGTGCCGTGTCTGCACCCGGGATCCAAACCGGTGAACCCTGGGCCGCTGACGTGGAATGTGTGAACTTAACCAATGCGCCACCAGGCCAGCCCCACAAATACCTCACGTTTAAAAATTGATTTTGCTTTATAATTTATTAATATCTATTAGGTGAATTCCTCCGCTTTTTCTTCCTTTTCAAAATTATCTGGGTTATTTTGGGCAGGTTATTTATTTATTTATTTATTTTGAGGAAGATTGGCCCTGAGCTAACATCCGTGCCCATCTTCCTCTACTTTCTATGTGGGACGCCTACCACAGCATGGTGTGCCAAGCGGTGCCATGTCTGCACCCAGGATCTGAACCAGCGAACCCCAGGCCAGCGAGAAGTGGAATGTGCGCGCTTAACCACTGCACCACCGGGCTGGCTCCCTGGGTTGTTTTTTGTATCTAAAAATATTTCTGACTGTTGAAAACTAACTTCACTTATCTGATTGTTGAAAACCCTCTTGTTCCCTTATCTCTGAATTTACTTCATTCTCCAAGCTTCTTAAGATGGTTTTGCTGTTGACAGGTGATATTTATATCATGTTAGACTCCATCCTGGGGACTTATCTACATCTCCTAACATTATGTTTATAATTCAGAATAACATTTTGAGTATGCCACCAGAGAGAGAAGGGTGTTAAGTGTCCCACCGTGACCTATATGCATTAAGTACTTCTCAACATTAATTTTTATTCTAAAAGATAAGGAAGTTGGAACGACTGGTGTTTATACTAACTTAGTTCCCTCCTCGTTCCTTACTTTCCGTTGTTTTTTTTTTTGTAATGCACTCTTCCATGAATGTAAAAGCAGCATAATTCCATTGGAAATGAATGTGTAAGTTTTAAAGCTCTGCCTCAGGAAGGGCTCGCACTGGAACATCAACTGAGAATGTGGAGGGAGCTGGCCGCTTCCAAGGGGACGGTGTAGCTCTTTAGCCAACAGCCTGGATGAAAAGAAAGGCTTTCGTTACTAGTGTTTTTCCCTTCCTGCCTGTAAGCCTGTACACAAAGTCATTCATGAAATGAATGGGCAGATTGTTGAGAAACTTGCTCGGGAATAGACAGACTGGTCACCGGGCTGCTTCTGCCACCTGAGGTCTGTGTGGTCCTGCTTCCTCACCCGGGCGGTGCAGACATGCATCCTCCTGACCTCATGGGATGGTGGTGAGGGTCATGTGAGGGGAGCCCATCACCTGCTGAGCCTCAGTGAGTGTTCAGGGAACTCAGTCAAAGCCTCGGGCCTGGAAGAAGAGTGATCACCTTTCAAGAAGAAGCCCCATGCAATGAAAAAGTGCCCGGGAGAGCTGCTCTCGTGAGTCACGAGATTTCCTGAGAAAGGATGAAGAGCCTGTTCTTTCAGCATGGTTTCTGTTGTGTCATCTTTCATTCTTCTAGCTCAGTGCTGGTATTTGCTGATCTTTGAAGATGACTGTGTCACCTTTTCTTCCAAAGAGACGTTGAACGAAAACCGAAATAAGTTTACTTTAACACCAGGCAGTCCAGCACCTCAGCAGTGTAAACGTGCTCTGGGGTGAAGATCATCTCGTTATGGGGCTGTGTGCTCTTCAGTCACGTGTGGTGGGATTCTTCTGAGCTTTCTTTCCTAATTCTCCATGTCTCCCTCCATCCTTGCCTTTATTTCTGTGTCACACTTATCCCACTGTGCGTCTGTCACTCTCAGGAGCTGCCTGAGCACCTGAAACCCGAGCCGATTCCTTTTTCATCCTTATCTTACCAGCAACTAACCAGAGTTACAAACTGGAGACTTACCGTGAATAGTTACGGAATGCATGCATTTCCTTGTTTTAGAAAGTGTTGCTACTTTATAGGACTCCTGCTTTCTTTTTTAAAGGCTGACTTTTTAATTAGAGATTTAACACACGTTTGTTCTTTAAAATTCTGAAAAAAGTTGAATTTTCCTGTCCTGTAGAAAGAACTTTTGGTGTATATTCTTCCAAATTGCTCTTTCCTCGGGTATGTAACTTTGTGTATCTATTTGATTATTTTATACACACTCATTTGTCATATTTCTTAAGATGTATCAGGCCAAAATAGCTGCTACTGAAAGGACTGTGGGGAGTTCCGTGATTTGTAGGTAAATAGTTGATTTAAACACGCTCCTGTTCTTGTGTGTTGTTCTCAATTCTGCTTTTATACCTAAAATGTTTGCACAGGCGTCCCGTTGTTTTCATAGGATACCCCGTCGTAGAGTTACTGCTCTGTTCTCACCCCAGCTCCCTCTGCTCCAGCCCCACAGTCCTCCTTGCTCTTTCTAGAACATTCCGGACCTACTGCTGGGCCTTTACAGTTGCTGGTCCCTCTCCTTGGCTCACCCTTTCGCCAGATAGCCACGTGGCTCGCTTCCTCAGCTCCTCGGTGTGTCACCTTTTCGTCAGGACCTTCCTCGATGCAGCCCTCCCTCTGCCCTTCTCCACTTTCTCTCTGTTGTGCTTGTGATGATCTCGCTTTTCACATTTCTGTGTTTTCTGGCTCATTTCACTGATACGTAAACTGCGAGGGGAAGGATTTTTGTTGGTTTTGTTCACTTCTGTATCCCTAGTATCAGAACCGTACCTAGCACATAGCATGCACTTACTAAATATTTTTAAATGAATGAATCTGTGAGTGAATAAATGGCTAAGTTGGAGAGTAGACACCTTCTTAAAGATTTTGACACACATTGCCAAATTGACACCTGCAATGGTTTTTCTAGTTCTATGCCAACCAGAAATGCATAAAAGTACCTGTTTCCCCACAGTCTTTACAGTGGGAGGTTCGTTTTTTTTCCCCCCCTTGGTGGGGAAGATTGGCTCTGAGCTAACATCTATGGCAGTCTTCCTCTATTTTGTATGTGGGATTCTACCACAGTATGGTCTGATGAGTGGTGTGTAGGTCCACACCCAGGATCTGAACCCGCCAACCCTGGGCAACCGAAGCGTAGCGCACGAACTTAACCACTACGCCACCGGGCTGACCCCATACAGTGAGGGATTCTTAAAAATTGTTTTTTATTTTGCCAATCCAGTAGCAGGCAAGCAGGATATTCTTTTGGTGTTTTTACTTTTTATTAAGGTTGCACAATTGTTTTCACATCCACCCAGCATAGAAGAGTTGCTCTGTTACTCCCGTGTGTCTCTTTTATTAGAGAGGGAAATCTTTTTTTAAATCCCTCCCCTCCCCTCCATCCCAAGTCACTGGCAAGGGGCATGAGAACAGCACGATTATCTCAGGGTTGTCACGAGTCACTTCCTTGTGCTGAGGAGAGGCCTCACTTCCTCTAGAAGCCGGATGAAATCAGGATGCTGTTAGCAGATGAGAACAGGAGGATGGCTGTGGGGAGGCAGTCACGGTGTAGTCTGTGTGCTGAAGTACCCCTTGGCCGCTGACCACTGCCTTCGTTATCTTTTAAAATAGGGCAAGGATGCTATGCTTTCAGATAATTTTTATTATTGAAATAATTCCTGATCATCATTGAAAACTTGGAAAATACAGAGAAGTAGAACAAAAAAATATCCAGGAGTCCCACCACCCAGATAATTCACCGGAATATTTCAATCTTTACTATGAAGCTTTTCTTATGTTTCCTTGGTCTTTTTCTTTGCCTATTTTTATATATAGATTTGATAATTCTGTATATGTTTGTAGCAGTCTTTTCATCTAAACCTATGGCCATCATTTTTTCATGATTTTATTTTCTTTTCTTTGCAAACTCTGTGCAGTTTCATGACGTGCCACGGACTTGGAAAAGTTTCATATCATTTCCTCTTTTTGGATGTGAAGTTTATTTTCCCCCCCGAATTATCAATAATAATGCCGTTGTGTCTCAATGTATAACAATTTTTCAGTTTTTAGAGTTGTTTTGCTGGGAAAAATTCCCAGAACCGTCAAAGTTCATGAACATTTTTACTGCCAAGTTGTTTTTCGAAAGAATTGTCCACTCGCACCACCAATAGGAATGTTTGCAAGTGGAGCTGTTTTATGTCAATGAGTTTGTATCATGAGGAAATGGTCATCGACCTGTTCCCTTTTGGACGTGTCACAGTTGGAACTTCATTCAGAATAAACGCTAATAAAAGCTTAAATGATTCTAGTGGTTATGGGTCAACAGGCTCCTATGGCAGCTTGTTGCAAAGTTTAATAGCCCGGGGGGTTTTGATTTCCTTTTATTTTCTTTTCCCCTCTGCTGTTTTCCTCCCTCCCAGGTTCTGGCTACAGTAAAGTCTCAGTACTTCTTCTATCTTTGTTGATTAATGAGTATAATTGACCCCTGTTTTCTGTATTATACAAGCCACCGCAATTTGTTTTTATGTGGCAGTTGTTTTCTGAGCTGTCACAAAATTGCCTTACAAAGAGAGAGCTCATTATCAGCCCCGAGGAAAAGAATTCTGAGTTATGAAGGGAATAAAGGTCCCTAAGAGAAGGAAATAGAGGAGAAGTCTAGGCTGTTGGGATGTTCGAGGAAATGAGAGCGTTCTAGGGGCAGAGTAATTAGTTGTTGCTTTGGCACCAAGCAAGACTTGGTTATCTCTTGAAATTACTAGATTAAAAATGGCTCCCCATAGGCTGGCCCCGTGATGTCGCGGTTAAGTTTGTGCACTCTGCTTCGGCGGTCCGGGGTTTGCTGGTTCTGATCCCGGGTGTGGACTTACGCACTGCTTATCAGGGCATGCTGTGACAGGTGTCCTACATATAAAATAGAGGAATGTGGGCATGGATGTTAGCTCAGAGCCAGTCTTCCTCAGCAAAAAGAGGAGGATTGACAGTGGATGTTAGCTCAGGGCCAATCTTCCTCAAAAGAAAAAAAAAAGAACCTCCCCATAAAGAGAGAGTCTATCCATCCAGGATGCAGGTACAAGAAACCATAGGAGCATGACGTGTTAGGAAGTGGGTTGAGGTCCACTGGAAGTTGTTGGGTATGAATGTGATTATAGAAAATTCAGCTCAGTGTCCATCTGTAGGGGGAGTACAGGTAACTTCTAAGTTGGAAAGTTTTATCTGAACAGATATCAACCATAAAGAATACCCAAATTCCATGTTATATCAGAAAATGGTTTGCTATTCTTGTGTATAGGTTTTTTCTTATTTCCCCTTTCCCCCCATAATCTTGATGAGATTTTTCTCAGCTCACAAAATAAACTAAGGGAGTAGCAGAGGTCCAGGGAAGAGATATTAGAACAGAGGGAGATCCTGGCTTAGACAAAGTCGGTCTGCTACAACCCTAAACAAATAGGGTCCTTCTGTTAGAGGGACGCATCTTGTCTCCAGCTGTTCAGTCGAGAGCTCTTCTGGGGAATGTCTTGTTCCGTAACCTGTCTTCATCAACCCTGCCACACTTCTCTCCTAGGAGAAGAGAAGGGAATTAACCACAGAGGGAGGAAAACATCCCAAGTAGCAGCAGGAGAACAATGAGTAATGGTGGCTCTGAATCACGGAATGCAGCAGCTGGAGGAGACTTGAAACATCTCTTTATTTTGTGAATTAGGTGAATGAAGAGGGTCAGACATCGAAGATTTAATTTACTTTTACCTTGCTTCATCCAGTTCCTGGTAGAAGTGGGTCTGAGACCAGTTCTCCTTTCTGGCTCTGTACCCTTCCTACTGCTCAGGGACTCCTCCCCAGCGTGAGGTGTCTTTTGGCAAATTCTTGTGTTCTTATACATTATTGCATGGATTTGATCACAAACAGTTCCAGAAAAACTACTTTTAAAATGGAGGATTTTTTAATTGTAAAGAAACTTGCGTTCCTTTTTTTAAGACTCGTTTTGTTTATAAATGTCTAGAAGAAAGTTGATTTGGTCCCTTCCAGAAACTTCTGAGGCCAGAGCCATTTGGCTGGAGGGGCAGCTCTAGAGGGAAGGGTTGGGGTGGGGAGAAGGGCAGGTGGAAGATTTGCAGAACTTCTTCAAAAGTAGCCAGAAAGAGCACCTAGCATCTCAAAACTCTGAGACTTCTTATCTCCTTGTTGGAAAGATAGGAGTTGTCAGTCTTTATAGAATGAAAGGGATGTCCTGGGAGGAAGAGGGTACCTCTGCCCCTCATGGTCAGAAGGGCATGAGAAGGTCGAGGGTCAGTCCTGGGCCAGAGGCAGACAGCTGCCTTCCTCCATCTTAAAAAAAAAATTGGTTAAATTGAGCTTCCTTAATGAAAAGAATACTATTTTGTACTTGGTAGTACAAATGGAGGTAGGAGGCAACCAGCATCTTGAGTTTCTTTAAAAAAGAATTTCTGTAGTGGCTCCACAAGTGTGGAATTGTGTAACTAGAAGTCCCCATTCTAATGAATTTTCAGGTGTAGAATTTATGACAATATGGAGAAAACAAATCAGGGGACTTAGGTCAAAAATACACTTAAGGGGCTGGCCCGGTGGCAAAGTGGTTAAGTTCCCACACTCTGCTTCGACGGACAGCCTAGGGTTTGCAGGTTCGGGTCCTGGGTGCAGACCTACACACCACTCATCAAGCCATGCTGTGGCAGTGCCCCACGTACAAAATAGAGGAAGACTGGCAACAGACGTTAGGTCAGGGCCAGTCTTTCACACCAAAAAAAAGAAGAAAAAAATATATATATACACACACTTATATATACTTCCGAAATCCCTTATAGATTTATATACACTTAAACCAATAAAGGGAGCACCCTAAATGAAGATTCTAGGGACATTTTGCACATTTTAGATTAATCCTAATTGGTACTGTACTATTTGTTTCCGTTGCCATCTTTTGTTCACAGAAAATGCAAATAACACTCATAGTGAGAAGTATTTTCCCTGGGTTAAGCCATACCCCCAGTGCTTTTCTTATTTTATGATCTAGAACTGTCTTCTCCTACCTTCTCCCATGCCTTGTCTTGGTGGTTGTGATGGATATACATTGCATAGTTGCCCCCTCCCCCCATGAAATGAAATGAATAAAGAAAGATGAAAACCACCTTGGTAATGTCTATATTTAATTAAGTTTAGTATATATGACTCGTTTTTCAAACCTTTCCCTCAATATCTCAGATGTGCCCCAAAGCTTCACTGGAGAGGCTCGTCTTTCCCAATTCTCATTTTCCTTCCTCATGTGCAGTTCAGTTGTAAGGCAAGGCTTCTTCCTCCCCTCCTTTCATTTTTCTGGAGTTTTCTCACTAAAACCTCGACTCCTTGTTGCTGTCTGCTTTCCCTCGTGTTACTCTTTGAAAATCACACCCCCCCCCCGCCACGGTAGTGATGTTTTCCAATAGTGTCATGGTTTCCACGAGGATATTGGGAAGTAATTTTTCCACGAACTCAGAATTGGTGGGCAGGGTGGTATTATTGTACGTTTCTGCAAAGTGCATTGTGCGAACGTGTTTTGTGCTATCTCATTTCTCACCCGTTCTCCCCCAAAGCAGATCTCCCCAGCAGCATGGGCTGCTGTCGATTGCTTCCACCCTTCACCTGGTTTCAGGCACCGTATTAGGATAATGATGGTACACCTTACCTGCATTTAGTAGTTTACACTTTTTGAAATATTTCACTCAACTCTCGTAAAATCTGATGTGCTCTCAGGCTCAAGAAAGGCCTTCCCCCTTTGGGGGCCTATGCTTGCACTCCTTATGATTTTAATTACTGACACGCCCTAAAGCTGTTCATTGATCGAGGTTTAGTCTGATGAGTACTGTTTTGTCCGTGTTTGTTGTGTACAGGTTACTCTGGCCAGGACTTCGACTGGGCGGATTATCACAAGCAGTGTGGGACAGAAGAAGCACCTCCCTTCTGCTTCAGAAATGTAAGAAGCTTGGTTTTTGCTACTCCTTTTGTCATAGATGTCAAGTTTTATGAGTTTTGTAGGTTGACTTCTATTTATTGAGCAAGATTCGAGTGCTCCTGTGTGTCATAGGATCCTAAAACTTCCCTCGTTTATGAGAAGCCCTCCTTCGAGGTTGTGTGTTAGTTGAGGTGATGCTGGGCCGTGGTACCAAGTCGACTGCTGAATGGAAAGTGGCTCACACATGTTGTGAGTTTAGTTCTCACTCAGGGAAGGGTCCAGGGTGTTCTGATTGGCGCCTGGGTCTCCTCCTTGTGGTGAGCCTCGGGCTAGATCAGAATTTGGCTTCATTGTCTGAATCTAGTGAGCAAATAGGAAGAGATCCAAGAGAAGAGATCCCGAGTTGTAAACACGGTCACTGATATTGACACATCGTACTCCGTTCTCCTTCCATTGGTGACAGCTAGTCACTTGGCTGCACCATGAGTGAGGCTGGGAAATGTGCCCTGGCTGGCTACTCTTCCCCGCCACGATTCCACACAATGGAGGAAGGAGGAGGAATTTCGGTGGACAGAGAGCCACCTGTGCCACCATTAGCTATGCCCTTGCTGTGCAGTGTAACATTTGATAAGTCCATGGATCTAGGTTCTCTGCCCCTCAGGTGTGTTCTTAAAATATATTCTTAAATTTTTTTCTATTGGATTACTTTAATAAGATGCTGGCCCAACCATTTTGTGCTTTGCTTACTTTAAGCCACTTCCTTGTTCAAATAGAGCTTATTGGCACGATGTCTCATAAAATAGCAGTGTGTGTGTGTGTGTGTGTGTGCGCTCACACGTGTGTACTCGCTTAGTTACAGGAGTTGGTTGTACAAAGTAGTTTATAAATTATTCATTTAAACTTCAGCACCCCCAGGAACTATGGAAAGGGAGGTGGATGGTTATTTGTGTTTTTAGAATGAGGCCTGAATGTAGAGCCTAATGTGTTGAGCATGCTTTTAGTTGTTAGAGTTAATTCCTTACACTGAGAAAAAAGGACCCAGCCCTCCATTTGGGGACTGCAGATTCTCCAGCGCTCAGGGCTCCCAAATCAAAGACGTGTGCTCCTAGAACTGCTGATTCATTGCCACCCGGCGTGTAATTTGTACTCTGGGGGGTAACAGAATATGAGAATGGAGAGATGGGAAGGGTTGCCTTGATAGAAGTTCATTACGGACCATAAGTCAAAAACGGATTTTGGAGGATTAAGTAGATTGATTACTGGGTCAACTTGTCCTCATACTTGCAGAAACAAATCAGTGACAGAGTTGGAAATCAGGGCTCCCTAAAGGATTAAATGAACTTTCTACTTGGTGACGTTGCCTTTGCACCAAGGTGGTTTTTCTGTAGCACTGAAAGGACTGTATGGTGCGTGTTTAGGTTTTGTGATGGGAACAGCTGTGTAACTACACCATCATGAGGATAGCATCTGGTTAGCTTGTAAGGCTTCTTCAGTCCAGTGCAGTCTTACTAGACGTTTTACTATATTGACGTCACTTGTCACAGGGTGTGCTGGCCTCATTGCCTTTCATTCAGGATCACGGAAACACTTGATCACGTCTCCAAACCCCTTTGAGATTGTGCTTTCCACCTGATAAGAGAGATATTCCTTCCCCGACTCTTTAACCTTGGGGGGAAAATCCTGGCATCTCCGTTAGTTCTGTATTTAGGGAGTTGTTTCTTCTGTGACACCACAGGTCCTCCGAAGCTTCCTTTTATTTGTCCTCTGCTCCCATTCAGCCAGCCATCGTCCAAATGGATTTTAATAGTGGAGCAAGTAGCCACATCCCCAGGTGGCCGCTGAGCGTTCAGGATTTAACTACCAAGATTAACCCTATCTTTTTTTTTTTTTTTTTAAAGATTTTATTTTTTCCTTTTTTCTCCCCGAAGCCCCCCGGTACACAGTTGTATATTCTTCGTTGTGGGTCCTTCTAGTTGTGGCATGTGGGACGCTGCCTCAGCGTGGTTTGATGAGCAGTGCCATGTCCGCGCCCAGGATTCGAACCAACGAAACACTGGGTCGCTGGCAGCAGAGCGCACGGACTAAACCACTCGGCCACGGGGCCAGCCCCTAGATTAACCCTATCTTAATGACTATGCTGGCGTCTTCATTAGGAATGCACTTGTTACATGTATGCCCCCCCTTTGTTTCTGGTTCTCTGTTTATTTAATCGACAGTATTGTTATCTGCCTGTTGGCATATGCATTGCATTACTGGGACTTGGCTGAATTTTGTGAGCTTTCTACAAGTGCTCTTTAATGGAATACTTATTATGAATTCATTTTTTAATCATACATCTCCTGTGTACTAGAGGAGACAGAGTGTAGAAGTGGATGCTTAGAAAATGTTTCCCTGGGGATGTTTAACAATCAGAGGCCGTTCTGAAATGGATTGACACAGCCAAATGCTTAGTGAAATAAACTTGCGGGTAATAGTTTTGCTATTGATCCTTTATAAATTACCCTCAAGCAGTGAGTTGAAATGAAAATAGGTTATACGGTTGTAGCTTTCCCTTATTAAGTAGGGTAAAGCGCGTTTTAAGTTACTTAGAGGCTTTTCAGGCAGCCTATCGAGTTGTATTATCAAAAAGAAGGTCAATACATAGTACACGTGGATGAGGCAGGATGACTTGCAGAAACGTAGCCCACCTAGAATTTCTTTGACTCCTCTTTCCAAAGAAATGTAAAGGAAAGGAGCAAATTGGTATCTTAACATACATTGGATAATTTTACTCTGGTTACTAAAAGATATAATTGCGTTTTAACAACATATATAAAAAGACGTGAAGAAGTGAATTCCTTGGGTTTCTTTCCATGAGTCACATAAAGATGTTATCTCTGTTACTGACAGGAACCTGTTTGTCTCAGTTTACATATTTCAAAATAGACATATTTATATAGTATTATAACATCTGATTGAAATTTATAGTAGTTGGCGATTTTGGAAAATTTTGTAGTTATTTTAAAAATAATGTTAGGAGGGAGTTTTGCTCCTACTTTGGCTGAGTAAGCTCATACTGAATTGACCCTCCTACGATAGCAGTATAAACTGTGCCTACATCTTTGGCTGACCCCTGAACCATGTATTTCCCAGTCAGACTTCAGGCAGCCTACCTAAGGATGAAAGAACTAAACTGAGATTTACTCTGCTTCTCAAGAGACAGAGTGTATAGTTTAAGTCCAGCCAAGTTGATGGATTGCTAAAACAGAAAAATCAACACTCTTGGGAGAAATGTAACACAATCCAGAGTTTCTATGACATAACCTGTAAAACATCCAGATTTCAATCCAGAGTTGTTCAACACATGAAGAAATTGGAAAATCTGACTCATTTCTAGTAGGAGAGATAATTGGCAGAGAACAAGTCAACATGACCCAGATGTTGGAATTAGCACACAAGTATTTTAAAGTCGCTGTTATATTTAAGCTGAGTGGTGGAAAGCAGTGGTTTCCAAAATGTGGTCCTTAGGCCTGCAACTTCAGCGTCACCTGAGAGCTTGTTGGAAATACCAGTTCTCTGGCCTCAGCTCAAATCAACTGAATCACAAACTTTGGGATGAGGCCCAGCAGTCCATGTTTTTAAAAGGTTCTGTAGGTGATTCTGATATACCCTAAAGTTTGAGAACCATTGATGTAAAGAATACTGTCATAATGAGTGAAAAGATAGGAAGTGTCAGAACAGAAGTAGAAAGTATGAAAAAGAGAAATTCTAGATCTGAGAAAAATACAATATCTGAAAGAAGCAAATTTATTGGAGGGAAGTAATAGCAGAATAGAGATGAGAGAGGAAGGAGTTCATGACCTTGAGGATAGAAATTATCCCATCTGAAGAACAGAGAGAAGAAAAAGATTGGCGTGTTGGGGGGGTGGAGGAAATGAACAAAATCTCAGGGCTCTGTGGGGCAGTGTCATGTGTCATTGGAGACCTAGAAGACGTGGCCACCAAGACTGTGAAAGAAAAAAATTTATGAAGAAATAAAGGCCCCAAATTTACCAAAGTAGCTGAAAGATCTAAATTTACAGGTTCCAGAATCTCAGTGAATCCCCAAGCAGCATAAATACAAAGAAACCCAATGTAGTCAAATGGCCGATAACCAACCTAAAGAGAAAAATCTGGAAAGATTTTCCAAAGAAAAATGATACATTCCCAATAGAGGAATGACAATTTGAACAACAACAAACTTCTCCTCAGACACAACAGAAGCCAAAAGGCAGAGAACCAGCCTCGTGAGCGTGCTGAAAGAAAAAAGTGTAATTCTTTATCCAGTAAAAATATACTTCAAGAAGGAAGAGAAAAACAGACACTTCACCAGAGAGGATATACTAATGACGAACACGTGGAAAACTGCTCAGCATGATTAGTTGTAGGAAAAAATGCAAGTTCAAACCATGATGTGATACCATTAGATCTACCTCTTAGAATGGCTAAAATGTGAAAACCCGGCAATATCAAGTGCTGATGAGGCTCTGTAGCGGCTGATACTCCATACACCGTTGATGGGAATGTCAGATGGTATATTGGAAAATAATTTGGCAGTTTCTTAGAAACATACATTTTACCGTATGAATAGGAGCCAGCAGTCCTATTTCTAGAGAAATAAAAACCATGTTACAGGCTGAATTATGTCCCTGCAAAATTCATGTGATTAAGTCCTAACCCCCAGGGCCTCAGAAGGTGACTGTATTTGGAGTCAGAGTCTTTCAAGAGGGAAGGAAGGTAAAATCAGGTCATACGGGTGGGCCCTCGTCCACTGTGACTGATGTCCTTATAAGAAGAGGAGAGTAGGACGCAGACCACAGAGAGGAAAGACCACGCGGAGACACAGGGAGAAGATGGTCGTCTACAAGCCAAGGAGAGAGGCCTCAGGAGAAGCAGCCCTGAACACACCTGATCGCGGACGTCCATGCTCCAGAACTGTGAGGCAATAAAAGTCTAAGTCCTCTGGTCTGTGATATTTTGTTATGGTGGCTTGAGCGGACTAATATACTTATGTTCACACACAAACTTGTCCTTGAATGTTTATAGCAGCTTTATTCCCAATCACCACATATTGGAAACAACTCAGATGCCCTTCAACTGGTGGATGGATCGACAAGCTGTGGTACCTCTATATACATGATTCCATTTATATGACATTATGGAAAAGGTGGAATTAGGAACAGAAAGAGATCGGCGGTGTGGGCCCGGCCCGGTGGCGCAGTGGTTAAGTTCGCACGTTCCGCTTCTTGGCGGCCCGGGGTTTGCCGGTTCAGATCCCGGGTGTGGAGATGGCACTGCTTGGCACGCCATGCTGTGGTAGGCATCCCACATATAAAGGAGAGGAAGATGGGCATGATGTTAGCTCAGGGCCAGGCTTCCCTAGCAAAAAAGATTAGGATTGGCAGCAGTTAGCTCAGGGCTAATCTTCCTAAAAAAAAAAAAAGAGATCGGCGGTCCAGGCATTGGAGTCTAGAAGGATTGATTACTGAAGGGCTAGTGCAAGGGGGTTTTGGAGAGAAGGAACTATTCTGTATCTTGAACGTGGTTATGGCCGCATGACTGTATGCATTTATCTAACAGCACTACCCTCATAGAACAGTGCACCAAAAAGGGTGAATTTTCCTATATGTAAGTTTTTAGAAAGTGAATTTAGAAAGTAAATAAAGATAAAAAGGAACAAAGCACAAAGGAAAAATAAAGACTATTTTGGATAAAAGAAAACTATGGGAATTCATCTGCAGCACACCTGCACTGAAAGAAATGCTAAAGGACACTCTTCAGGCTGAAGGAAAATGATACCAGCTGGATACTCCATCTATTTCCTTTAAAATCCTCGAATATGTCCACCTCTAGTGGTCGTGAGGAATATAGGGAAGTAGAAGACATGATTTGTACCTCCGTGTTCTGTAGAAGTAAGGGTACGTGTGGAACTGGAAAGAGAGAATGTCTTCATCCTATTACTCTTTCAACAAATATCATTAGGCACCTGCTGTGTGCCAAGGGGAGTTCTGATTTCTGGGATACAGATGAAGAAGCGTGGTTCTTTCCTCATGAATGGTGAGAAAGATAGACATGGGAACGAGCCTGTCTGTCTGATACATAAGATGTATGCGTGTGTGTGTGTGTGTTTCGACTTCACCAGCTCTGTTGTGCCTGTTATCTTGCTGTGGTATCTCCTGGCTCAGTGTCAGTTCTCTGTCTCTTTCAGACATCCTTCAGTCGGGGTTTCACAAAGAACATGAAGCTGGAAGCCGTCAACCCCAGGAATCCAGGAGAACTCTGTGTGGCCTCTGTCGTCAGTGTGAAGGGGAGGTTAATGTGGCTTCGCCTGGAAGGTACGCACAGTTAGTCCTCACCCTCAAGGATGTGGGGTCCGAGTGGAAGTGGCAGGGCGCAGACGTCTTCAGCACTTCTCGGAAGTGCCCCTTTCGTGTTCCTCTTCTGGAAACAGATCTTAAATTATTCAGTGTTCTTAAATAAGTGAAACGAATCAAATATAAATTTGTTCAGAGTCTCTCATCTTAGCTAATAATTTCATGAAATGAGATGCTGGTGTGATAATTATGTTTGGAACGCAGTGGTCTTTTTACATCTATGATTATGAAAGCTAATGTCACAATTAAATTAACGTGAGTCGCTGAAACTGGCATTTGAGGTCTTGGTTATTATGAGGATAAAATTATATATTTGCATTTTCATGTGAATAATGCCTTTTACTTTGGTTCCTTCCTTAGACGTTTAATTTTTCCTTAAAATAGTAACTGGAGAAGACTTTCGCCCCACATATATAATAAACAGGATTTAGTCTTGTTTGCTGAATGGTGTTTTAACTGTTCTTTATAGCGACATGTTATTTACAGTTGTACAGATAATGCACAGAACAGTGTACTCTGTAAGCAGAACCTTGATCAGATTTTGGATTTAGATAGAAGACCATTTTCCAGATGTTATATTTTCATGAGAAAGAATTAAAATAAGTTTTGTATGGAAGGTTTTTCCATCTTTCTGTGGTTTAAAATACTTTGGGGTTTTGTTCTGTTTGTTTGTTTTTCAGCTTCATAACATTCAGTAGTTATTTCAAATGTGTATGGAAAAGCAATAAGACTAGATATGAATAATAAAATAGTTTTTCCTGGTGATATTTTAAATCTTATGACATGCTCACTCCACTCTTAGAATAGAAAGTTTGGAAGGTCGTGAAATCGGTGCCAATATCTTCATCCTTATGTCCTTAATAAGCAAGTCTAAAAAGCATTGAAATTTTTTTAGATAGGCCTCCCATTCATAAATATTATATAGTCCAAGAAAAGGAGAAGGGTAGAGAACAGTGATTTTAGCTGAATATCATATGTGTCATTAATGCCAAGAAACTAGTTTAAAACATTGCTATGATTTAGGATTTCAAGATCAATTTAAAATAAAAGGAATTCTCAGAAAGTTGATGGCTTTGTGGATTTTCAAGTAGAATGGTGTTTTGTCGGAATTAGCCAAAATGTAGACAGAGGCTTAACAGTCATGTTCCTGCCGCCACAGGAGTAGAACATGACCTTATTTTGGTTACTACGTGTAGAGTTGAGTCAACCGCTCTTGGAAAAACAAGATGCCCTCCGTGATTCCGAATGCCTGCGTTGAACTCGCTGCCTCCTACTCTGCTAAGTAAGCCGTATTAGGAGACAGGAGTCTTGTTTGCATTATTAATTTGAAAATGAAAATGGTGAAGCTCAAAGCCCACGTTCCATCATTATTTAGCACCTTGTGGTTAAAATTCTGTGCCACTCATCATTTATTTAGCAGTTTGTACTTCCAAATACTTTACGTCTATTAGTTACCTGGCACAGACAGCAGTAAGAGTGCCCGGATTTTTATAGATGGAGAAACTGGCTAAGCCATTAAGATACGCCTGGGGCTCAGTTTCATTGCGCTTGATGTCGTCTTTGTTGCCGAATTCGCCAGCCCCTACAGCTTCCCAATTCTTCAAAAGAATGAGGAACCACATTTAGTGTATGTTTAACATTTTGGACAGTCTTTTTTCTCTTTATGGTTGTTTTTCTTTGGATGTAAATTTCTGGTTTTATAGCACAGAAACATGAGTCAGCTCATGCCAGCTCTTTTTCTTATTCTTCAGAGTGCTTTCATCCGTGTGCTAAGGAAAATTAGTTAGCATTAGGAAGCAGATCAGAAAATAGATTGCCCGTTTCGCCAGATCTTATACATTTAAAAAATTTTTTTAAACAATCTGTTGAATATTATCTACCTGGAATTATTAGTCAAAATTATGCATCTGGCTCATCACAATGTAAAATTCCATTTAATCTCCTTAATCTTGCTTGGACTTTGGGTCTTTGTTTTGTTTTGGTTTTGGCTTTTACTGAACCTTTTAAAGTGACAGCAAGCTTAATGGCCCTTATTTCTCATGATTTCACAGTTTTATGTATATACTGTTTTCTTTCCTCAGTCCGGGGGCCATAATGTGAGAGATTCACCATGGTCACTTTGTGGCCGTTAAATTATTTTTATGATGCTGGCGATTCTGATTATAGACCATTGATCTGACACTTTAAATTTATAAATGCTTCGTCACAATTTTTTAATTATTCTTATGCGTTAAATTGATTTGAAATATCTTGAACACATGGCTGCTTGACCACTTTTAGGTAATTAAAGTGATCATTCTTATTTAGTATTTGACTTCTCTGGAAGTCGATCGTTCTTTAAGTGTCTATAAAGGAGCTGCTGTTGAAGAGGGAGTAATGAATAAAATATATGAGATTGGTGTAGTATTATTTTAGGTGCATATTTGAAAAGAATTTCAGGCTCTCACAAACCTCTGACAGTGAGCGAGGGCAATTTATGATTATGGGGTTTTGTGTTTCAGAAGGGATGTCTTGGTGTTTTCTCTGATGTTAATATTCTGCTCTCGGTGATCGTATCCACAATGTTGCGCATTTTCCGCATGATATCAATTACTTTCCATTTTAGTGCCTTTAGTTTTGCAGCCACACAGACTGGCTCACACACGCATCCACCAGCATTCTCACAAGCCATCACTTTATGGTCATTTCAGATCATTTTCTTGTGGGACAGCTAGGCTGTGGGTGTTCTGTTTGCCCTCCCAGCCCTGAGACTCCCCAGGAAGGTCTCCGTTTCTGCATTGCCTTCCTTGGTTTCTCTTATCCCCATTATTATTAATACTATTTTATATCATAAAAGAACGACGACAGGCTTCATTTCTACTAAGTTGTGTAGCTCCTTGAGTTATGGCTACTGCAGAAATTTTTGTAGAAAGCCTTAGAACATGAGCCACACAGCCTGGTTTTGAAATTGGGAGCAGCGTTCAAATAAAAATAGGTGAGAAATTCTCTGTTAGTTTCTTTGTATTTCTAATGTAGAGAGAGAATGACAGCCCCATAGGATTCCATACCCAGTGCCTCTCAGTTCCAGTTTGTTAAAAAGAAACGTGCAGAGAGCAAAAAGCAAAGACAACCCAAAGTCTCCAGGTCTGAGGAGAAGTGTCCAAATGTGAGTGCAGGCAGCTTACCTCACGCCATCAGCTCACGTTATTACAGGCATCATGGTCTTTGCTTTTTGCTGCCCTCTGAAATGAAATCTGGAGAGAATAAAAGTTTTCCACAGTCACTACGGGGAAGCATACTGTATAAATTTCGGTCTGTGAATCTGTGCTCTGCGTAGCTTCTCAGAGTTCAGGTATTGAATCCTTTCACGGTGAACTTTGCAGTCCACGCTGATGAGCACAGGACACACAGGGCCTGGTCCGGATGTGGTCCCTGATTTCTGCAGGTGACGGCCACTGTGACCAACGTGTGGACCCCAAGTCTGTGCTCGCGTAGCGTTTCAGCGTAGGTATTTAAGTGCAAGGCTCAGGGACAGTTCAAGGTCGAATGTGAACCCTCCTTTTCCGCTCTTAAGTAATGCATGCCCTTCAGAATTGTCCAGTGGCATTTCCTGATTTATCTGATTTTCTGGCAGCTTCTTGGCTGTGGTGGGATAGGTCTCTTGGCATGTGGTCCTCTGCTGGTTTCCTTTTCTCCGTTTAAGTTTTACGCACCCTCTGAGGTCAGGGACCCTGTCCTTGCACTCTTTACCTGCCACTGGCAGTGTCCCAGACGGGTTACCTGTGTTGTTGGGAATGATGGCGGAAGGATGCAGACCTTTTACTTTTGACACATGGCCTTCCACATATCCTCTCTCTTTTGCCCTTCTCTCTTCCCTGTTCTCAGCCATCGCTTGGTCTTTCTGACTCTAAGTCGCTCTGATTCCTCTTTTCTAGAACGTGAACCTTCAGCCATCTACCTGGGCGGAGGTGTCACCTGGCTCTAATTGCTTCCTACAGAGACTTCCAATCAGCTGCCCAGTTCTGCCCCTCTCATCCCTCGCCTCCAGTTCGCTGTCCATCTAGGGTCCCGAGGCCTGAACTAGCTCGCTTCTTGCCTTCCTTGTCCTCTGTGCTTTGTAGCTTCTCAAATATTTGATGGATGAATAAATGAGCGAGTGAACAAATGAATGAGTGAATGAATGAGGTAACATACACAGCAAGGTTGGTGGAGTTTTGTGCTGAGCCCCTTGTGGCAAACTCGATTCCATGTCAGGCATGGGGATGAGGGCCAAAACCAGGTGGGCATGAAAAAATATTTTAAGAGAGGGCCTGGGTCATTCCTGTACCAGATTCCTGGAAAATTAAATCTGCTTTGGACCAGGTGATCTTATTAGGACTGAGAAGATGTTGGCGTTCCTGGACCAGTCCCCAGATTTTCACATTTGCGGTGGGACAGACCCCGTTGAGATTCTGATGAAAGCTGTTGAGACTCAGAAAACTGCACTTGCACATGTATACCGTTTTTGATGCCATTTCAGACAATTCATGGGCCCTGTCAAAACAATCCTTGGCTAGACCTCCTTGGAATTCGTAGACCCCAGATCAGAACCCCTGCAGGACAGATTCTCGAGAGATAATAATAGATCTTAGATCTGTGCTGTCCCATGTGTAACTTCTAGCCACATGTGGCCATTTCATTTTAAATTAATGAAGATTAAATTAGAATTTCTGTTCCTCAGTTACACACTCTGCAATCAAATTCTCAATAGTCACTTGAGGCTAGAGGCTGCTGTTTTGGACAGCACAGATGCAGAACATTTCCATCCTTGTAGAAAGTTCTTTGGGACAGTGCCATTCTAGATGCTCAGATCAAGTCAGAATTAAATTCTGCACGTCTCTCGAGGCCCAGAACTCACATTTTCTTGGAATGTGGAGGCAGTAAAATGAAATTTACTCTGATAACTAGCTCAATGCCAGGCTATAAGTTTTAACCACCGCAGAGACCCTTGACGCCTTTGAATAGAAAGGGAAGTACCCAGTCGAGCAGCTAACACATACCGTGACCTTGCCTTGTCGTCAGGAATAAGAGCGGGAAGATCACCTCTGCCTCATTCCGTCCTTTGCATCCCACATGAGTAGATATCATTGGTGGAACCTTCTTTGTACCCGGTCCTCTATCATGCAAGGGAGTCTGGGAGTTGAATTTCCAAATCTCCATGCCCTGCAGGCAGAGGGGAAGGTGGCAGTTGGTGCTGAGAGCCAGCCAGCCATAACCAGCATTCCCTCTCTCCACCTAATCATAAAAGAAGACTTGGTTTTGTGGAAGTGGAATATAGAAGATCTTAGATTACATACTGAAATGTTGGAGGCTTATTTTTTTCATAGAAGTAGCTGGTAAACGAGGTATCATTTTTTAAATTAAGTAACAACACAGGACATGCCTGGTTACCTCTGCTCCTACGTTTGGGCGGGGATCAGTGGATAAACAGGATGCCTTCGCCCTGACGACTCACGCCCCTTATATGGCAGGTACCATGTCCTTTCTATTACTAGTAATCACCTTTCCTATCTCCATTTTTTCCCCTCATATTCAGTTTTCCTCTTGTTGAAAAGGCTAATATAGATGCTCCATGTCTTGCTTGGGTTGGTTTTTCCTTGGGATGTTTTGTTTTTCATGGAAGTTTTTTCTCCATCATCGTAATTCTCCATCTCTAGGTGGTTTGCGTCCCTTTGCCTCTTAGCCGAGTTTTACCTGTGTGGATCCCTCCTCCATGGTCCCCTCCATCTTTTCCGGGATGCGGGCCAGGCAGGTTACTCTTCCTGCCAACTTTTCCTTACCTAAGTGTCCTTGGTTTCCCTTTTGTTTTGCTTTCCCCACATGTAAAGGTCAGAGTTCTTCACGGTCCTGTCCTTCTCCAGGGCCCACGCTGTCTCATCTCTCTGTGCCTTCAGGGGGCAGTTCTGTGCTGACCGACCCAGCTCCCCAACGCTCACAGGCCACATATTTGTAACTCCCCTTTGCCTCCACCTGCACAACATCTCCACACCGACGTTGCATTTCCCAACCACACGGTGCTATTGTAGCCCCCATATTTTCTTCTCCAGTATCAAGTCTGACCTAATGGCACCGTGATTTTACCCAAGTTAGAAACCAGAAAAACTCCTGTCTGTGTGCCCCGCTCCCGTTGCCCCACGACCTTGTCACTTCAGTGTCTCAGCGCCCTCTCTCCATCTCTGGCTCTCTCTGCGCACTGCCATGCTCCAATCCACGTCTTCAACCCTTACCCTTACGACTTCAGAAGTCTGCTAACTGCTCTCTGCCATCTTCATGGGGCTGCAAGAGTGAGCGCCGTACGGCACAGTCCCTGCCTTCCTCCTCCTGTTGCACCAGTGTGTATTTCTTACAGAGTGGAGACTCAAGTTCCGGAACAGGGCATTGAGCGTCCGCCTCCCATCGTGCACCTCTGCTTCTGGGTGTGTGATATGGAGTGCTTTGCAAGTGGGAAATCTCTTTTCTCATTTGTGCAACTCTGTAAAATGTATATACGATAATGGATTCTGCCATCTAGGCTGGTTGTGGAGACCGGCTGACAGCATTAATGTCTGTAAGGTGCATTGTCGTGGTCGGCACATCACAGTAAGTGCTCAGTGAACGGAAGGGCAGCAAGGACAGTCGGTGAGCAGGACAGGCAGCCCCTTCTCATTTTAGCTTTAACCTCCCCGCGTGGAGCCTGTGCGGCGTCGGAATCGAGCGCTCACGTGTCCCTAAACGTCCGGATGCTGTTGTTAGCACTGTGAGCCACTGCAAGGGGCTGTACTCCTGTCTGCCTGTCACGGTGCACATTGCTTGTACAAGAGTTCGTGTGCACTTTGCTTGCTAAGTGCTTGCTGAATAGATAAGAGGAATAAATACAATCTGTGTTGCCAAATGAGAAAGTGATTTAAGATACAGCAGCCCCATAAGAACTGCTGTTTTGCTAACCAAATTTTGAGGCAGTGAGCTATTTTATCCTTGTAAGCTAAAATTCACAAACTCCTTGGTCAGTTTTTTTGTATGCTTGGTTCTATTCCAGCAAACTACCCTCCACATCTTAATCAATGGTGTCGGGGGGGGGGGCCCTATTAAGATGCAAATTCCTGGGGCCTCCTCAGACCTAGTGCATCTGAGAACAGGGTCTGGGAATCTGCCTTTTTTTGTGTGTTTGTGAGGAAGATTGGCCCTCAGCTAACATCTGTTGCCAATCTTCCTCTTTTTGCTTGAGGAAGATTGTTGTTGAGCTAACATCTGTGCCGATCTTCCTCTATTTTGTATGTGGGAGGCTGCCACAGTGTGGCTTGATGAGCAATGCATAGGTTTCGCCTGGGATCCGAACCTGAAAACCTGGGGGCTGCCGAAGCAGAATGTGTGAACTTAAGCACTATACCACCGGGCCGGCCCCTGGGAATCTGCATTTTCAAAGTCACCATCTCGAGATGATTCTTTCACACACTAGAGTTTGCGAAGGAGTCTAGGAGATGAAATGGGCAAGGCATGGCATGCTTCAGAGAAACTTGTGTGAGGCAGCCACTATGTTCAAGAGACCAGGTGCAGAAAACTGCCCTTTAAGCTTTTCCGTAATTTGTGAAAAAGTCAGGTGGTTAATAAGCATTTTTCACAGGCTTGCAAAAATGAAACAAGGCAAAATGCAAATGTGAGAGTAATTATATTTCAAGCCCGTGTGGGTGGTTTTAAAATCTCTAAAAAGAGGTGTGGCCTGCATGAGACATTTTGGGGAGAAGCTGCTTCTGCAAATCAGGATACTGGAACAGTATTTGCTGGTCACTTTTTAGGAGGTGGCCCAAGAGTGGGAACTGGCTTCTAATACTCCCAAATCTGTTTTGTCCCCAAAGCTGAGGCTCAGTTATACGGGTTCTTGGTGGCCAGAACTGGCTTTGGCTGTAGTAAGTGACATGGGGATTTGGGAGGAGGCTTTTGATGGGAGGTTGGGGGATCACCACCCCACAAGGCCTTGCAGCAGGAACCAATGCAGAGTTTGGACTTTCAAGCTGCTGTTGTGATGACGGTGACTTCTGTCTGACCACGTGCTTGTTCAAGAGGCCTGAGACCATCATCATCTGCCTGCAGAGAGGGTGGGTCTGGTCCCTTCCCCTTCTGTGGGAGGCTGCAATAGCCACCGCATGGTGGAAATTCCACAAAAAGACATGGGGCCCTATTCGAAGGAGATAGATGCTAGACAGCCACAAAAAGAGAGGGAAAGAAAACGGCCTGGCTAGGATGCTTTCTAAGGCTCCAGAGCTAGATTTTCTTGGGTCCAAATCCTGGATCTGCTTCTTACCAGCTGTTGGATCTTTTCCTGTGCCTCAGTTTACTCATCCATAAAATGGGGATGGAAATAGTCCCTATCTCTTAGGGTTGCTGTGAGGATTAAAAGCTTGGAACAAACTTGCTGTGCATGTGTGTGTGTGTCTCTCTCTCCACGCACACCTTTAATCCCCTTTCTGTTTTCCTTCAGATTGTCTGTTTCCTGTCGTGTCTTGATCTTGCCAGTCCCAGTTGTGCCCGTCTCTTTATTCCTTAGGAGTTGAGCTTGAGAGCTGACAAAGGGGCTCTTTAAAACCTTGTTCTGTAGAGAGGCGTCTGCAGGGTGAAGAAGCAGGACAGACGGCCTGTGGGGATCCCGGCATCCACTGCTGGCTTGCTCACAGATCATCAACTAGCTTTTGCTTTTTCTGGTGCTTTTCCTTTTCAGGCACAATTGGGCCCCTCACACTTTGCTGTGGCCTTTAACTATTAAAGAGGGTACTGAACAAGGTCAACCTGTTCCCTTAAATTCCTCTTGCCTTTCTTCCCATCCCAGCTTTTCACTGAGACGCAGCAGTCCTTCCGATTCTGTTACTGGTTTGAGAGGGTTGCGTTCCCAGGAAGTGACCTCAGTGTGACCACGAACCATCTGCTTTTCTCATCCTGATGTTCTGCCCAGAACAGGTCACTGATTCTCTTGCAGACCCGAGTTGTCTGCTGGATTAGGTCAAGATACAGCCTGTGCAATTAGAAGGGCGGGCGGAACCTTGTGGAAGCAGACGGGATCCGCTGGTCTGAGGACTGAGTCGCAGGATGTGGCAAATTGCAGAACTATTTTCAGATTCCGAAGGGATCCTTACAAATATCTGTGCTCATCCATTTGCACTGTGAGTATGGAAGTCTTTCTCCTCTGAGCAGTGGAATGATGCATCGTAGCTTCATTTTGGTTATCTTTTCAGCTGACTTGTCCTTCCTTCATCTGATCTCTGTGGCAACACAGGATTCATGTAGAAAACGCCGCCTTTCTTCGCTGAATATCTTGTTGTTAGTGTGGGGATAGTGAGGTTGAGTTGTAAAATAGGAAATTCATTCACAAGGGCCAAAAATACAGAAAAATATCTGTGGTCAGATTCTCTCTCCCGCTTCTGTTCCTCCCAGCCCACAGCCGCTGAGTTCCATTTCCAGCAGACACCCACTGTAATAGTATTTTGCATTTCCTTGCAGATTTATCGTATGCACATATAAATATATGTGATTTCCCCTTTTTAAACAGATGGTAGTATGCTATATATACACAGTGTTCTGTACCCAGCTTTTCCTTTACTCAACGTATATATACATCTTTACATAAAAGTCTATAAAGAGGTTTCTCCTTCTCTTTTATAGTAGCAGAATACTTCATCATATGGAGGCACCATAATTTACTTAAGTACTTCCCTGTGGATGGAGATTTAGACTTCCTGATGGTTTTTCGAGATGAAAGTTCTGGATAAGAAGGAATGAGTAGAATCTGTAATGACTTTCCGCAGCTGAAACCAAGCCAGAGATCGAGCACAGCCCGTGTTGTTCATAAAAGAATTTTTTGTAAAATAATAAAGAATATTACAGAGGTTCTTCTTCTTGGAACGTCTAACTTTGCGTAGGTAGTTTTGGCAATCCTGGAATAGTCAAGAAGGAGCATTGCATACATTTTTAATGGATTATTTTGTAAGCTACTGGGTCTCTAATCTTGGAAAATCATGGGTTATGTTTTGAAAGCTTATTCTCAGGCCAGTCAGATGTGTCTACATTCGTAAGGTTGATAAAGGGAAATAAAGAATTGGTACCCATCCATCAGAATAGGATTGGAAAATTTTCATGGTCAGGAAAACTTTCCTGGGTGATAAATAACTCACTTTTCCATCAGTTCTTGTTGAATAGATGCCTTAAAGGGGCATCTATTTTGGGGGTAGAAGGTAGGCAGGAATATACTTTTCTTGAGGACATGGCAACTGACACCTCTTAGCTTAAAATATTTGTTTAATTGAGTGGAAAGCATGATCAAAGAATTTTAAAGTATGGTAAAGACAGCCTTAAAAATATTATGTTCATGTAAACAGTATTATAGAAAAGTATATTTTAAAGTATTAATACGATGTGATGTTTGAGCCGGCAGAACATGAGAAGACGAAAGTTATAATTCGAGGGGGGATAAGCCATAAAGTTCACTTTATGCTTCCTTTTGATGCACCATTTTGACCTTGAAAATCTTATTTATACCTAAACGTAAATCTGGAAATACAAATGTGTCCAGAAGGTGAATTCAGCCTGTTCACAAAATTGTGGAGTAGCTAAGAAACCCACGCCATTTTTGTGAGTCTGTGTAATGGGGGGAGCAGCCCCCTGACCACCTGCATGGGACCCTCCGGAGAATTGTGTGCCTTTCAGGACAAGAAAATCACTTCCGTATTTGAAGCGACTTGGAGAGTTTCCTTCCCTTTTGTCTGTTTTGGACGTCTTTTTGTTTACTCGATGATTTCTTTGGCGAATAGGTTAAACATTGGTTGAGTCATATAATAAGACAGAAATGATTTCTATTCATTCAACTAAGTTGAAAAATAATCCCTATAAACCTGCTTGCCTTCCTTTAGCTTCTATAGCCTTAAAATTATGGGAGAATTCAGCAGAAAAAAAGTTAGGATTGATAAGCACAGTAATTGCTTTCTTTGAGAACAAATCAAAAGTTCAACGTGCCTGATGGTGATGATAATGTGTGTGTGTGAGAATCTGGTGTCAGCATGTTCAGGGCACTTTAAATACACAACATACCAGTTTCACACTAAATTGGGAGTCTGTGTTTATCAAACAGCGTACTCCCTTTTCACTGTATTGACTTTATGATGAGACATAAGAGGTAGGGAACCCATGTAACTCAAATCAGAGTTCAGATGGTCAGGACCATTTTGTGTTGGCTCGTGTTTAGCTTCTTGAAGTCATGGTTTTGTGGGGATAGGATTCAGAGTTCATCCGATGTCATGGGGTGACACAGGTGTGTCGTGGGCTTCTACTGGCTTATTTTCCTCTTGGTTCTCAGTGGAGAAACCAAACCAAAGCAGGATTCAGTGGTCAGAGCCAGTGAATTACTTTATAAATGGAGCTCTTATCTTCTGATTCTTGGTTTGAACTTGTCTTCCCTCAAAGTGTCTTTGTAAAGAACTATTGATGTTGAGTAGAGTTTTCTTCTTTTCACTAGTTTGCTGGGTTCCAAATTTATTCTCTCAGCAGTAATGCTGATATATCATAAAGCCTTATGTTATTGTGGTTCTGAAAGGAGGTGATAGATAGGCAGATCCACAATAAAAAGACTTGCCTACGTAAATGGCTTTTGTGTCATGTGGCAGAAATCTGCAGGCGGAAGATGCAGGAGTTCAAAATAAGTAACTCCGATCAAATTGATAAGTGAACAAGTTCCCTAGAGAAATGGTGTCATCGGTATGGTAGTGACCATAACCAGTGCTATTGAGTCTTAGTTCCTTTGAATTGTAGTGTTAACTTTCTTTGGTTGACGGCTGCTCTTTGCTTGGGGTTGGGTGAAGTACGTCTGAGTGGCTTACACGTGTGCCTGGGGCCCCTACCCCAAGCTTGGCCACATTTCCTTCATTTCCAAGGTGTGCTTAGACAAGGAGGACACGTTGCCCCTTCCAGCACTTCTGGCTCCCATGCCAGTTGTTCCTAAGTTCCTTCCTCCTCCTGCTGTTTTCAGTGGGATGTAGCTCTTTTCCAAACTCCCCTTTTATTCCAACCCCTTGTACTCTTGCTGTTTTACGTGTCGGCATTTGTACCTGTCGTAGGACTACTGTCGTTTTTGTGTTTAACGTTCAAGGGAATGCTCACTCTCAGGCATGCTCTGCATTTTCCGTTCTTTGTCTGCATCTTTGTTGTTAAGACCTCTTTGTTCCAATGCAGGCCTGCAGACTCCTGCTCCGGAGTTTATCGTGGACGTGGAATCCATGGACATCTTCCCAGTGGGCTGGTGTGAAGCCAATTCTTACCCTTTGACCACACCACACAAAACAGTGTGTAAGTATGGACCAGTTTGGAGCAGAGGTGGCTGCCGTCTGGGATTTGGGTGAAATAAACAGGCCGTGTTGTAAAAGATAGGATATCCAAGTTGTAAAAATCAAAAAAGGGCTTTAGATTTTCCACAGAGCGCCAATATTTTTATGTCGTTTTTCCTTTTAAGTGTCTGTGAGAGGAATATTTAGAAGCATTTCACAGGTTGACCGATAGGTCACAGTGATGGGACAATCGAAGGTCACAGAGAGAGACAGAGAGAAAACGTCTTGAATCGTCACTCCCAGTTTTTTATACAGTTCGTTATTTTGATTAGAAAAACTTTAAGTACCTTATTTTTGTATTATCATATCTGAGGAAGAACTAATTTTTCTTGTGAGGTTTACCCCGAAAGATCATAATTGGCCCCAATAATTTACTGACATAGGAATAAACACTTAATGCTCTTAACTCTAACTAACTGGCGGGATTTCAGCTATACTTTGAAAAGCGCATTACTTCACATCCTTCTGATCCCAAAAATGCCAAATTAAAGCAATATTAGCATCAACCCAGCAACACGCACGCACTTAAAGGTCTGCAGCAGTGTGTTTGAACATATGTTATGGTGGGGCATTATCATGAAATGGTACCGTTTAAAAGTCTTCGAGACCTAATAAATCTTGACATTCATTATTCCACTGTAAGGTGTATCAAAAGTGTTATTTAAAATTATGGGCCCTTAAAGATAAGGGGTTTTAATTTTTTATGAAATAGATAATTCTAATATTTTCTTTATGTAATTTACATGCTAATGTTACTTCTTTGTGGCAGTAAGGTGTATACTGTGTGTACACGAAGCGTTCTGTATGTGCACTTATGGAGATGCTCAGAACATTGCTATAAAGAAAGTTCCATCTCACAGTTGGCCTCCCCTTTCCTGACGTCAGCCGATTTTGAAGGGACCTTAAGAGTCCTGCTCCTCGATATTCATTAGGACTAGGGTGGGGGCATTATCTGTGTGAAACAAAGTCGGTAGCTCAGACTATAGACAGAGGTGGATTGTAAGGGATTCTTCTGTCCCGTATACCACACTGCTCAGTGAATCTGATCCAGTGAGAGTAATATCTTGCCCACACTTTAAAATATTTCTAAAATTTCCAGCTTAGGATAATTATTGCAATCTCAAGGGCCTTCTATCCGCCGCCCCTCCACCACCCCCATGTAAAGTGATGCAGATTCTTGACTCTCCGCCAGCACAGCCAGTAGGTCCTCCCTGGATTGGGTCATGAGTTTGGGGCCCAAACCCTGGTCTTAGTTGTGTGTCAGACAGAACCTTGTGTCCTGTGTCCTCCTCCCTCCTTCACGTGGATTTGGGAGGTGACAGGTGCTTTGAGTTTTTCTGGGGCCAAATCAAGTCTGGGTTAAGGTGGCCATTGTGTTTCTTCTGTTCTGCATTTCGCATCTGGGTCTGTTGTGTTGTTGGCTCCTTACCAGAAGGTCACAGAGTTTGGGCATCTCTACCCCTATTTGCAGAGACCTAGTTTGACAAATTACACTGTACTCGTTTTCCACCGTACAGATCACAGCTTGCCTTTTTCATAGTAGTAACTGGAACTGAATACTAACAAAGTTAAGAGTGGATGAAATTTCATCGACTATTTCTCTTATTTATGCTTGCTTTCATTTCATTTCTTATGCATACATTTTGCTTTGAAGAGGCAAACTCTTAAGTCTAAACCCGCCAAACTCTTAACAGCTTTAGAAGTTTTGTTGGAATTAATTTATGCTTATGTTGGAAGATGCAGGATTATCTGTGCCAAAATTAGTGGATGCCAAAAGCTCTGGTCTGTCTTTGTTACTGTGATTCTAATCAATTATAAATATAAGCTGGAGAGGTTCTTATCCAAAAAATTATTGTTGGCTGGTTTATCTCAATATTTGACAGACATGTTTGCTAGGCACCCGTCCTCCTTTCAATAATAAATGTCATAGTTTAAAACATGCCTCTAATCCTAATTTTGGAGTATGCTATTATGGCAATGTTATTTGACTTACCACACTTTCTGTGGACAAAAAAATCATCAGGATAATTGTGCTTACAACAGTTTCTCTTACCAGGTGTGTTTCTGTGAGGTATCATGTGCGTGCTCTTTTTCATTCTTATTAAAAGCACATTTTAAAATAAAGCAGCCAGTGCAGTGATAAAAATTAACTGTGCCACATTCTATTTAGACCTCGTTTCTGATAAGTCAAAGTCTATTTTCTGCCGGAAGAAATTAAGATGAAACTGTGTCATGAATGAAAGACCTTTTCAGTATTTAAACTTTTACTTTAAAACTGTGTTACACGAAGCTATTTTTAAAAATGCTTTTGCCCAACTAGCTAACAAAGCTGATTTTCCTCTTTTTCTCTTTTTTGCCTGTTTTATAGCACAAAAGAAGAGAAAGATTGCAGTGGTGCAACCAGAAAAACAGTAAGTTTTTTGTTCTTTTTCAAACACTATGTGTTAAATGATGGAGTGTGTCTCTGGAGGTTGGGAAAAATGGCTGTTTTTATTAGGAAGTTAGTTAACACATAGCGCAGTAGTAAAGATAGCAGTAATGTGTATTGGCTGTTATTCATTTGGTCACCTTTATGGGCAGGATATGGGGCCTCCTTTTTTTTTTCCTCCCCAAAGCCCCAGGATGTAGTTATATAGCCTAGTTATAAGTCATTCTAGTTCTTCTCTGTGGGATGCTGCCACAGCATGGCTTGATGAACAGTGTGTAGGTCTGCACCCAGGATCCCAACCCATGAATCCTGGGCCAGTGAAGCGGAATGTGCAAACTTAACCACTCAGCCACAGGGCGAGGCGGGGGGTGGGGGCCGCCTTCTAAAGGAATTTCTTCTCCAGTTCGTAACTTCTCACTTTCCTTCCACTTCAGCATACCTGAAGGATATCTCAAGTCCCACAGTAGCTAGGAACGGTTCTCTGTGGTAGCGGTTCTGATGCCCCGAGAGGGTGCCCAGAACTCTCCCATCCCTACCACATGCTCCCCATCACTAGTCATGGCCAGGCCTGGCAGGCAGGGCCTTCAGTCTGAGCCCACTCTGCCACCTCCCAGCTGGGTGAGCTCGAGCAAGTGGCCTTAGTTCTCTGCCTCTCAATGCCCTCATTTGTAAAAGACAATTTCTCAGGGCTTTTAGGACCATTAAGTTAGTTTCCATGTGAGCAAGTTTGTAGGCCGTACATTGTTGAATGAATATAAAGCATCCCACATTTCAATTGTAATTTTATGAGGAAGGAGGGTGTTCAGGCAGCCTGTGTACAAGCTGGAAGTAATGTTTTTGGAAAATTGTCACTGTTGGTAACATTTTTATGTGTTGGAAAATATCTAAAATACACATCCCCTGCCAGCTGATTCTGTTTTCTTAATATGCTGATGGAAAGGGAATTGAAAACAGCCTTTTTTTCATGTACCCAAGTTTAAATATAAGTAAAATGAAATTGAATCATAGTTGAACTCTGATTTGAATGTGAATCACGGTTTTGTGGGTATTTTTTTGTACATTCCTTTCTAAACACGGTGTGTCAGGTGAATAATCTGGACAACATTGAAATAGAGAGTAAATAATAAAATAACAATCCCATCATTGAATCCAAATTGGAATGAGAACTCCTAAATTTGCAGTCCGTGGACCGGTGGTTCTCATCCATTACCTGCACTGGTCACTTAGCTCGTTGAAACATAGATTGTGGGCCCCATCTGCAAAATTTCTGACTCAGGGTGTCTGCATGGGGCCTGAGCATCTGCATGTCTAGCAATTCCCAGGTGACGCGGATGTGCCAGTTTGGGGACCCCACTTGAAAACCGGTGCCGTCGACGTCCCCACTAAGATCTCTCGTAATGGTTTGCTCTGAGTTTGTTGCTTTTCAGCTGTGGTTTCCACGCAGCCAACCTGGATCCCCCTGTGAATCTCAATTCACCTCTTTTCCCCCTGAGGCTACACGATTTTATATTTATTCAGCAACATTTCACTGAACTGTAACACAGAATTCTGTCCTAAAATACGCCTGCTTCCCATTTTTAAGAAGCATCAGTTCCTAGGTTTTCTTTGAAGGTATTCTTTCTAACGTGGCCGTGACCTGCACAGGCACGGACACCAGAAAGTGTCAGCAGAAAGTGGTTTTCAATTAGACATTAAAGGGGAGAAATCTGACTTTAATTAAAGTCAGTACAAGTTGATGTTTCTTCGTGTCCAAAATTAATTCAGGACATTATTATAACTCTATAACGAGAGACAAGCCCAGGAGTGATAGAAGAACCTCATTGATCAGTGATGAACTCACGCGGGCAGATGGTCCACTGGCTTCTTAGGGTTATTACAGAAATTTGAGGACAGCCTGCCTGAGATGGTTTTTATCTGCTTCTTGATGTTGCTACAGGATGCCCATTTCCTGTCCTCCCACATTCTTAGATTCTGTCATAGTCGTTTTAAGCCATAAGAAGACTTTGGAATGTATTAGTTTCTTCTAAAGCGTGTGACCCATGGCAGCTTTATTTTCTTTGTCAACAGATTGCCATCCACAGTGCCTGTTGAGAAAACACCTCACGACCTTTGTTTATTTCCTCACCTGGACAGCACAGGTAAATGAGCCCATTTAGGGCCCCCTGTCTCTTCCCAGTTTGTTGCTGTGAGTAGAGACATGCACATCTTTTTGAGTCAGTATGAGAATAACTCAACTTCGAGTCTGTTCTCTTCCTTTCTATTGCTACTTATTGAAAATACCTGCCTTTTTTTGTTTTTAATTTCTAAGCTAAATTCTCTGTGCCTCTTCTTTTCTGCTTCTTGGTCAGTAGCTTGGGACAGTTCTTTTGGTCTGAAAGTGTGTTACTTGGAAATTATGAGCCCACGTAGGGCTGTGTATCATGGAAGAGCATGTAGAAAAAGAAGGAGCTGAAAAAATCATTATTAGGCGTTTTTTTTTTTTTTTTCCTGGTGAGGAAGATTAGCCCTGAGCTAACATCTGTGCTGGTCTTCCTCTATTTTGTATGTGGGATGCTGCCACAGCATGGCTTGATGAGTGGTGTGTAGGTCTGTGCCTGGGATCTGAATCCACAAACCACAGGCTGCCAAAGCGGAGCAGGTGAACTTAACCACTATGCCACCAGGCCAGCCCTAGGCATTCCTTTTTTGACATTTTATGCAGTTCCACTTGGATTTTTACACTAGTGGTTGATACTTAAGTCCATGCAGGCTTTTGAATTGTTCCTTAAAACCTCTATGTTTGAATAGCCAGTTGTGAATAGCATACATTTTTTAGTGTATAAAGTCCTGCATTTTACAGTAACCTTTGAAAATACAAATGTGAATTACCCTTTGACCGCAAATCTGATTATAGACGTGTTTGTACATTAAGTAATATGGTTGCTTAAGAATTCTGTTTTCTATTTAAAAAAAAAAATTGGCACCTAAGCTAATGTCTATTGCCAATCTTTTTTTTTTCTTCTTCTTCTTCTCCCCAAAGCCCCTCAGTACCTAGTTGCATACCCTAGTTGTGAGTGCCTCTGGTTGTGCAAGAATGCTATTTTCTAGCCCCAGTGAAACCTGCTCTGAATTCCAGGGTTTAAACCTATATGCCATGGAAGAATTCTATTAATCAAAGTTATCTTTGGTGTAAAGGGAGCAATTTTATGAGTAGACTTACTAAAATTAATTTTTTATGGGCAGAGTAATCCTACCAAAAAATTTCCATGGAGATGCAGCTGGGGACTTCACTTTTTTGCCTGTTGTATAGAATTCAAACTTCAGAGTGGTTTTAAAAGAACCGTGTCTGCTGCGCTTTTAGAGTCTGTAATTGTTATTTTACTCCTTTTGTCTTATCCCCAGAAAAATAACCTCTCTCCCTCTAACTGTTGGTTGTTAGTTGACATCCTATGAGAGCAAGCCTTTCTGGGCTGTTAGAGGACCATCCCACATTAATGACAGTGTTATACAGGAAAGCCACTGTTCCTGCAACTTAGCTGGGAGCAGTGGAGGGAGAGGGTGTCCATGAGCTGTAAGAGAAGCCTCCTTCTGTGTCTCCAGATGTCACGAAGCTTTGGGGTGGCATCTTACCGTTCGTTATTCTAGTTTTTCCACACACCAGCTTGAGACACAACCAGACCAGCAACTTGCCCTGTTCACTTTCTAAATTGAAAGGATAATGAGGGAAATGCAGGTTTAAGCCACAGTGAGGGACATTTCACACCCATCAGATTGGCAGAATGGAGAACCCTACAAAACCTAGTGCTGGCTTGGATGTGGGACAGCAGGGGCTCTTATGCAGTGCTTATTCGAGTATAAATTTGAGTGGGCACTGTGGAGAATGGTTTGGTGATGTCTAGGAAAACAGGTATGCAGACCCCACAGCCAAGCAATTCCGTGCCTTGTTATATATTTGGAAAAATCTCTTGTCCATAAGCGGAAGTGGATTTTTGTGGTTGTGTTCCTTAAAGCACTGTTGGTACTATTGAAAAGGTAAAAACAACAAAATGTCCATCAATAATAGAATGGAAAATACAATTGTGATATATTCATACGATGGAATAGTATACAGGAGTGAAGAATGAATGAACACATTTACTGACTTGAATGGATCTCAGAAACTTTATGTTGAACCAACAAACAAAATGTTGCAGAAAACCATCTATGGAATATTTTTTAAATATCCAAAATATATTGCTTGCCAATACACACATAGATATACATGTGGTAAAGTTTATAGACTTGCATGGGAATGATAAATACTGGAGACAGGGTGGTGGTTACCTCTGAGAGGGAGGGTGGGGGCAGTTTCTGGGGTAGGATACACAGGGAAACTTAGCTCTGTGACTGGTGGGTTTTTTTTCTTAAGGTGCATAGTGATACCTTAGATGTCATTGTCTTAGTTTCTGCATCTTTTTGTGCATCTGGAATCCTGCGTCACAAACAGAAAAGTTCATTTATATGGTAGAAAAAATAATCCGAATTTCTAAGATGCTCCTGTGGCTGCAAACCTTCTGATATTAAGACACAATGTGCTTCTGGGTAGTTTTGGCAGCTCCGTGGCTGCAGCCGGTGTTCCATTGGTTCTGGAGGCCTCAGCGGTGATGTTCTCCCCGCAGGTCCCGTCAACGGGAAGTACTGCTGCCCTCAGCTCTTCATCAACCACAGGTGTTTCTCAGGCCCCTACCTGAACAAGGGGAGGATTGCAGAGCTGCCGCAGTCCGTGGGGCCCGGCAAGTGTGTCCTGGTTCTTAAAGAGGTAAAGTGCATTCCCGGGTCTCGGACGGCTTCTTTTCACAGGTGTGGGCGCAGTTCCTGAAGGAGATCCTGGAAACATGAATCAATCCAGGGGACGTTCGCCAGGCCCCTGCCTTCTCTCCGTCCCGCGGGCTGGGAGCTGGGCATCCACAGATGGAAGTGGTGTCGCTGTGGATGAAAGACTCACCGTCTAGTGGGAGGCGTAGACATTCCTCCCCGGAGTAAGGGAAGCATTGCATTAGATTTGAGTAAAGAGCTTCGGGAAGACAGAGGGAGGAAGAGTTGTGCGTGGAGGGAGGGTTTAGGACTGGAGAGAGGTTTCTCTGAAGAGGTCGGCGAGCCTGGGAGGGCTTCCTGAGCTGGTCCAGAGTATTGCTGAGAGGGGACACTCCTCTACCGGGTCGGGGGTGGCATCTTTTGTCCCTCCCTCCGCAGTACCGCGTACAGCAGGGGTGACAACGTGTGATCAGTGCTTCGACGGGCTCTAGGCACGTGCATGAAGTCTGTGTCACGGGTGGCGCCCAGGCGAGGCCCAGGCCGCTCATCATTTCCGTGGTACTGCTTCCCATTTCTCTCCCTGCCTTTGGGAGCCGACCTGCAGGCAGAGGTGACGCCTCATTACGTTAATGGAGGTTTGTCCTCGCTGTTGCATTTTTATGGCTTCTTCCCTGACGGTGTTTGCAGACGGATGGGAATTTTGGAACCGTTCTTGGCACTCTGTCTCTGCTTTTTTCACACACATTAGTGCTTTCTCTTAAGAGAAAGGACACACATCTGTCTTCTTTACTGTGACCGTACCGTGATGAAGGTGCTTTAATTCCCTGGGCGTAGCAATCTACTGATCCATTGAACAAATGTTTTTAGGCTGCTTCTGGGAGCCTGGCGCTGCATAAAGTACTGGGTCAGAGAATAAACGGCCCCTGCCTTCTGCCTGTTTGCGTTTCACATTCCTGTTGGGGGGATGACATAATTCTAACCTGGTTGTACAGTAGGGTGACTGCTCAATAGAGACAAGACAGAAGTGCTCTGGGAGCACAGGAGGAGGGAGTGACACTTGATCTGGCTTAGGCACACTGAGAGGACCTGCCATGCACAGAGTGGATAAGGAGGCAGAGGTGGAAGTTCAAGGTGGTGTCTGGGAAGAGAAGGTGGTCACGTATGGCTGGAGGATTGGATAGGTTCTTAGGCTGGGGATAATTCATAAGTGTGAAAGAATATGTTAGATTTTGAAAAGAAAGAAAGAGAGAAATCTGGCTTGCCTGGTGCTTCAGGGTGAGGCGGGATCGAGAAGCTGGGGGCCTGCTTGTGAATGGCCTCCTTCGACATCCTGAGGAATCTCGAGTTCCCGGTCCGGACAACAGGAGCCCTCCCAGCGACGCTGTGCTGATGCAGCTCCCTCAACACGAGAACCCCTGTAAGGCTTCCAATTCCATTTTACTTAGAGATGAGATCGCTGCAGCAAAGCCGAGCCCGCTGGCTTTTCCAGGCCATCAGAGGTATTCTCACTTGCAGACTTTTCTATATTGAGAAAACAATCTATTTTAGAGAGAAAATATCGGGGATCCAGTTGAGAAGAAACCCTATCAGAAATTGATCAGGCTATTGTTGTTATTTATTTGGGAGCGTTTAACACAGAAAGTGTGTAATAGGTGGTTCCTGCTGTTAATGAGCTCCCAGTCTAGTGGGAAAGATGAATGAGCAAATAGAATATTGCTGAGGAGTGGGCGTCCTAGGTCCTGGGACAGGGTGAGCACAGTGCTCTGAGATCACATGGGAGTCCCACAGGCTCTGGGGGCAAGGGAAGCTGGCAGCCTGTCTGGTAGAGGGAGAAGTGTGTCGGGGGCCTGGAGCATCCATGGTGCCCTGGGAGGAAGGGAAGCAGAATGGAAAGGAACACTTACAGCATCTTAACTGGAAGGACCACAGAGGCTGGACACAGGAAGGGCAGAAAACTGTGTCAAGGGTCTCCTGCGGGCCTGGGCGTCTTCCTGGACTCTGCATCAGTTCTTATTTAGTAGCGGTTTGGACCTGCTCTCATGTAAGATAGCTCCCCTTGGACATTACGCTAGGACGTTACATCCTGAAATCAGACAGCGCCGGTCTGGCTCCGCCTACGTGGCAAGTTGGTTCCATCGATGAGAAATTTGTAGCTAAAGAAAGACGGTTGGTGGGGAAGGAACACCTGAAAGGCAGTGGGGATGTGGCTAAGTGGAGGGTGATAACTCCACCTGTACACATTGGCACAGACAATAGATTCCTGCAAGTAATAGACTCCATCGAAGATGAAATCGAACCAGGATTACACTGAGAATTTCTGTCGCTGTATGAGATCAGGCCGAGTGTTGACTTTCTTCAGTCCACCAGTGCTTTTGGCCTGTGAGTGCCTTTTTGCTACGGTAATGTCGTCTGCCCGTATTTCTGCCTGTTTTGCTTTGAGTGATTAGAAAGGACCACAGAAGTGGACAAAAATGCCGTGAATTGATGGGTTTCTTTGAAGCTGCCTGCAAAACTGGTCCACACCAGGTGTTCCAGTATTAAAATGAGGTCTTTGGTCACCTGCTGGCTCTGTTAACAAACAAGATGACCTCAGCCCTCTCTTTGGGGCTGGGCTGTTTTCCTTTCCTGCATGGTTTTTTAAGTCAAAACTAGTTATCCCTGATCAGTTCCCCGATAGGAGTCAGCAGCCAAATTTAAAAGCCAGGCCAGAGCAGTTTTCTGATGACAAAACTAGTTTTTTGCTTATGTTTAGCAAATGCAAGAGGCAGGAAAGAAAAAAAAAAGAAGGCAAACACTTCAGTTCTGTGAGTGGTAGAAAAAATGTAAGTTCTGCCAAGCAATGTTTATGCTAATGCTCTTCCTTCAGCCCCAGAACCTCTCTTTGGTTGGTTTCAAATTCCATTTTATTTAAAGAGAATGAGGTAATTGGAGCCAAGACAGAGCTAGTTTGCATTTTCAGGCCATCAGTGGTGTTTAGCAGTTAAAGGGTTTTACATCTTTGGAAAATGTAAAGTGATAGTTGTTTTCTGGTTGTCGGGTCTGCTAGAAATAGATAATGTCTGTGGGTGTGGATGCACAGCCGGCCTTCGGAGAGGTTAAATGCAGACTGAAAAGAGGAGTCTTGAGCTGGAGAGCGGGAAGGTTCTGGCAAGAATGATGATTGATGCGTGTCTCTATTATCTTTCTGGGCCATGTGCATTCTGTGTATTAGATTTGCATGGGCTCGTGAGGGACTAGGAGCTGTGATAGCCTCAGTTCCAGACAGGGCGCAGCAAAGGGAGGTATGTGACCTCTAAGGAGCTGGAGCCGGAAGCAGTGACCGGCCCGGTCAAGTTCAGTCATCCTGCATAAGGGAATTTAAGACGAGCAGGCCTTGAGAGGAGGGGGCCGGTTGAGCCTGTTCGCGGCCCTTCAGGGGCTGGGGCATTTGGTGTGGGACCCCTGGGCACAGTCGCATGGAGGGTGGGACCTCAGTAAGACAGTTAATGATGGTGCTTATTGTCAGTCACACCTGCATGCTCAGTATGATCATTGTCAACCGGGACTGCCCTTTTCTATTCCAAATACTTCTACCCCCACGCCTGCCCCGGGAATGTCAGGGCCTCCCAAAGATAGACATGGACTGCAGCTCCATGTGGGCCCCCGGTAAAGTGAAGAGGTTTTGTATCACAGACTTCCCGCCCTCTGAGACTGTTAGCAGCCGGTGATAGAGTCTTGTTGGTCTTTCACAAAGGTGTTCAGGAAATTTCTGCTTAGCACTTTAGACGCAATCTCCATACTGTGTAATAGGGTGGGTGTTTATGTCTGGGTGTGAAAGAGAGTGAGTGAGTGAGCCAGCGTGAGCACAAGAGAAAAGAGGAGAGTGGAGCATGGGCCGTATTAACTCCCATCCTGTGTCCTGCGATGGAAAGTTCAGCTGCTGATAGAGACACCCGATGAAAGGAGGAGAACATGACCAGGTCCTACTGGCAGACGTGACTCTGAAAACACCAACTGAGGAAGAATCAGAGACTCTGTTTGCATAGAGACTCTCAAGGCCACGGCTATAAAGGCAACATACCAGGATGAAATCCCAGGGTGGCTTAACAGAGATTTGGGGAGCATCTGTGGTTTTTCATAAACGTTATTTGCCTTAAATTATTTCCTAGTATGTAACCTCTGTTTTTAGCCAAAAAAGAGAAACATATCATTTCTAGTGGGGAACCAAACTCCAGGAGTCCTTTTTCATATTTTTCACATTACTTAGAGACGTGTGAAGCTGCTTGTTGCTCTAGAATTGTGTCGATTCGGCAGCAGAAATGACCTGAGTCTTCCGTGCTGTGTTTGGGGAGCATGGGTTCAGTTGTTTAAGAGACGGACATTTATAGAGGGAAAATCGACACGTTGTGCGCTTTCTATGAAAAGGTAAAAATAAAGCACCTGATTTTATATTCCCCTTTTTCCTTCTTTCTGGTGCTCGAAAGAAGACTTAGGAGGAAGCAGCAAGAATCCTGGACACTCAGAATCTTTCTGAAGTGTGAGCTTCTGTGGCTTATTTTTTCCCTCCACCGTACCTTCTACCCCCCCTAGTTGAGATCGCCACAGACACTGACTTGAGACCTGTGCCTTCAACCTGACATCGAGATCAGTCTGAATGTAATGGAGTAGGCTGATAAGATAAAATAAGTAAGACCACAGAGGGCTTCGAGGCAGAAATGTTGTTTTTCATGGGTACAATACAAATACATACGTGTGTGCACACCCACCCCACACTGTCCCACCTCACCCACCCACCTACCTATCCATCCGTCCATCCATCCATCTTTCTATCATGTATCTATCCATCCATCCATCTTTCTATCATCTGTCTATCCATCCATCCATCTTTCTGTCATGTATCTATCCATCCATCCATCTTTCTATCATCTGTCTATCCATCCATCCATCTTTGTATCGTGTATGCATCCACCGATCCGTCTGTCTTTCTGTTGTGTATCTGTTCATCTATCCATCCGTCTATTATCTATCTGTGTTTCATCCACTTATCATCCATCTATATCTGTCTATCCATCTCTCTATCTCTCTATCAATGAATCAATCAATGTATCTGTCTATTGATCCTTAAGAGGATCAGGGAGTCACTTGATCCTCCTCGTCACAGCCTGATGAAGGGATGCAAAGGTTCAGACGTGACCAGGTGGGCCTTCCTTGGCATTTAAGAGAACAGGTTGTGATTACTTTAACCTTGCAAAAAGTGACTCAAAAATGGGTACTGCGCTGACGATGCCAGGGTCATGGTGAGCAGGATGTTGCCCCCCCTCAATGGATTGACAGTCCCCCTGCAGACAGAGGAGGGGGCCTCGTCTTCTCCTCTCCCTTCTAGGCCTGCCTCATTCTGACAGGCGCATACAAATACACCAGCAGAAATCTGTGCCTGGTTGTGTTAGAATAACACCCCAGTTTTGTGTCCTTTGGGGTCAATGGGAATAGTAGATGTGGTGGCTTTTAGATCTGGACCCAGTGCCATTTGTTGCTTTGACAGTAAAAGGATAGAAAAAGGTGACTCTTACCGAGGTGCCTCTTTCTGCGTTCCCCTTGGTCTCATCCCCAGTCTCACTTTCCCGGGGCTTCGTGTGATCTCTATGGCTCAGGACCCAATGTCAGAACCCTGTTTTCCATGGCAAAGAGGAATAGAAGAAGTCAGGCTAACACTGGCATCTGGTAATTATCTCTGACTTTGAGATTCTTCCGTGAAGAGTGACCAGTATAAGCCAGTCAAGTGAAGTATGATTTCGGACATCACAGCACAGGGTTGAAACACTGAATATTGAATCTGAAGCAGAAAGCGAGTTGTGCAGACATGCTGTTACTTGGGGTTCTGGACCCGTGCTGCCTCCACTCTGCTCCACTGACATGTGAAATGGGTTTGAGCAGGAGGTTCCAGAGAGATCCTCTGGTTCCACAAGGCTGGAGCCCTATTTGCTCTCTGAGCCTCAGAATACATGGACCACTCTGGCTTCCCCTCCTCTGCCCTCAGGCAGAGATGCTCGACTGCGGATAGTGACGTCAGTGTCCCGAAGAGGGAAAGTGACACGGCTCCTGCCTGGCCTGTCTCGGAAGTTTCAGTGGGACCTGGCAGGTTGGAATTGGGCTTCCCTGGCCACATGGTCATTCCCGCCATCGCTTGGTTTTGACGACAGTGTTTATTTCCCACCTGTGGGGGTTCTCTGATGACTTGTTGGAATTTCTCCTTCATCGTACATCTCTGAGCATTTCTTCTTGGCTGCCTGTCACAACAACTTTTACTTAAAACTAGAAAGCCTTCATGTAGGAACCTAGGAAGTCAGAAATCTGAAGCAGCCGTCACTGTTTAAGTGATGATATACTGCAAACGAAGACCGCTTTTATTATTCAAAGCAGCCGTGGGTTTATCAGGATAATCGAGAGAATGGGATGTTGAGGCAGCGGGAAATATGGTCTTCTATTAAGGACCTTCGCTTTTCAGGTAATATTGGACAGAGGCAAAATCTTGCCTGGGTGACATCCATTTGTCAGTCAACAAATCAAAAATGGAGACTTGCCTCTGGATGATATTCTGTGGAGCTTTTGTTGCTGCTGTTTTAAGCTTCTGCTGAACATTAACCCATTAAGAATGATGTCCCAAGCTCGCGGGTGGGTGTAAACTATGACACACACAATCCGTGATGCAGGAATTATCAGGATGCTAGACAGTGTCTGGGAAGGCTGGCAAAGGAAAAGCACAAAATTTTTTGTTGTTAAGTCTTTATTATTTATCTGTAAAGAAGATAAGATCCCTTTGTTGAAGTTTCTCATCAAGATCATATAGGATAGGATTTTGTCACAAAGAAAATAGCGCTCTCTCCTGGGCCTCCATTCTCATAGATTATCTGGTATCGAATATATTCTGGGAGTGAATTAGTCATTAATTTTTGGATGTGCAGAATAGTTTTGGCTAATTTCAGTAACCCATATTGAAATTCACTGAGCAAATTCCAAAAAATATCTATTGAACACCAAGTATTGCCAGGTGTAGTTCTAACTGTTATGAATACAGTAGCAATAAAAGGAGTCCCTGATTTCTTGGTGCTTATGCACTAGTGGGAGAGGACCGGAAACAAGTAAAGCAATAGATTTGGGGTACAGAGAGTTTCCTGGTGAGTTGGGTATGGACCGTGAGAGTAACAGAACTCGCGGAGGCCTCCAAAGTCTGGCCTCAGCCTTCAGAAGAGGGAAGTTACTGAGAAGGGGAAGCCCAGAGCACAGATGAGATCTGTCTGTTTGGACAGATTGTTTGCCCATTAAACATCCACGTGGAGGTGGATAGATGAGTCTGCAGTTCTGGGAAAGGTCTAGGATGGGCATAGAAATTTGGTAACCGTTGGTTTGCTAGTGTATGGATAATGTTCAAAGCCAGATGCGCTGTGGGGTGAAGGCAGACAGAGAAGGACAGTCTGAGGACTGAGCCCTGAGTTCACCATCATTTGAAGGAGGGGACACGGAAGGATCCAGCAAAAGTGAGCAGCGACTCAGAAGAACTGGGAGAGATTGGAGTCTTGGAGGCAAGGATAGAGTGTCCACAGAGGAGGGCGTGGTGGACGCTGCCTTGCGCTGCCCACGGGATAGAATAAGAACAGAACTGAGGACCGCCCGTTCTTTGGTGATGCGGACATCAACAGGTGGTCTTGATGAGACCAGTTTGGGGGGGAGTTGTGGGCCCGGAAGCCCCTCGGATTGGGTTCCAGAGAGGGTTGAAGGAGAGAAAGAGGAGGCGGTGATTGTCTACAGTTCCTAAGGATTCTACTGTAAAACAGCAGAGAGAAGTAAGGTGGTGACGGAAGATGAGAAAGGATGGGGGGAAGTTGATGCTTTCTTCTTTTAAGATGGGAAATGTTACCAGCAGTTTCTCTGCTAAGGAGGATGGTCCGGTTGAGAGAAAGAGCAGTGTGGTGGTGAAGAGGGAAGGACTGTCGAGCTGCTGTAACAAGAGACCACAGCCTGGGGGGCTGACCCAGCAAACACTTATTTCTCACAGTTGCAGAGGCCGGAAGTCTGAGATCAGGGTGCCAGCACGGTCAGTTTCTGGAGAGGACTTTCTTCTTTCTTTACAGACAACTGCCTTCTTGCTGTGTCCTCACATGGCGGGGAGGGGTGGGGGGGAGACAGAGAGAGAGAACAAGCTGTCTGTTCTCTTCTTAGGAGGCTGCTAATCCCATCATGGGGGCCCCACCCTCATGACCTCTTCTAGACTTATCTACCCTCCAAAGGCCCCACCTCCGGACACCATCATGTTGGGGGTTAGAGTTTCAACATATGAATTTGGGGGGACACAATTCAGTCCGTAGCAGAAGAGAAAACCCCAGGTAAAAAAGAATATTCTGCAAAGAGGTGCATTGTGTCCAGTGTTTTGCTGATGAGGGACCATGAGTCCATGGGGCATACTGGATGGATCTGGGGAGCCGGGTAGGGGGCTTGAGACTGGGTCAGAATAGGGGAAAATACAGAGCTCTCTGGGAATTGGATTCTGGGTAGAAGGAATGTTCTAGAAGTGTTGGTTCTGGTGAATGAAGGCACAGGGCACGATGTTGGTCTATCCTGGTGGTCTTCCAGGGGGAGGTGGAAAATTCCCGAAAAGTCTAGCTTCCTTTGAGGAACAGTCTTTCAATCAAATTGAAAAATAAAATGGGGAGTTCATGGTGCGGGGGGTGGGGGGGCCTGCCTCCCTGGGAAGCACTGGGGCTCCCTAACCTTGCTGCGGACCTGGGTGGGAGCGCCTCCTCTCCAGGGGCAGTGGGCTGCCCAGGGGACGTCAGCCTCATGCCGAGAATCTAAATAAAGGTTGAGGCCCGTTTGGGCCAAAGCAATAGAGCTCTTGGTGAACTATGTCTGAGTATTACTGTTATTACAGTTTTTGTAACTAATAACGAAAGGAGAGATGAACACAGTGGTTATCATTAGATTGATATTTGGGGAGTGTATTAGAGGTAGTGGAGACGGAATGCAAACACCTACTTTTAAGGGGTAAATAACTTGAAAAAAATCACTCGCTTTCTTTTCTTTTCAAAGCTCATTCCGGGTTTTTCTCTGGGTTCCGTAGAAGGTTGCGTTTGCACTAAAGAGAAGAACAGACTTCCTCTTTTCTCTTACAAGCACATGCTCCTCTACTTCCAGCTTTTGATGGCACTCGCTTATGTGAGCGTTTAAGAGGAAATGCTGTCAACCCTGTTGGTGCAGGATGGAGGGTCAGTCAGCGGGGTAGAACTCTGGAAAAAGGTGCACCGTTGCCGCCATTCTTCTGAAACCCAAACTCCTTTGGCAAAGGAGACATGTTTTAATTAACATTCTCCATTTAAATCTGGTTTAAAAAAAAAAAAAACAACTCTGCTTCTCTGCTCTGCAACTCGCTGGGCCTCCAGCTGTGCTGACCACGCCAGGGGTTGAAGTCTGAATCCTTTCTTATTTTATTCCCCTTGCAGTTTTCCACGTAAGATCCCATTCACCAGAGAAACCCTATTGATAGAGAAATTGCTGATTAAGCAAGAAAAATTCTTGATCCTTTTACTTAAAAAAAAAAACTATTCGTAAAATTAGCCCCATTCCATCTGATTCTGAGTTGGAAAAGAAGACATCTTTTAGGTGCCCGAGGGCCTTCGATGGTCCTGATTTCTGTAAAAAGCAGATTATGAGAACCATGGCTCTTGAATGGACTGCACAGCAGAGAGGTCTGTGGAAACAGAGAGAACGTGTGAGGGAGCGAGGGCTCCTTTTCATCCAGACCCTTTTCCTGGCCCCTCAAGAGAGAGAACATGCTCCTTCCTGTTGCCCTGTGGGCCCTTCTGACTCTGGACGTCTACCCCCATGAGACCCGTCCCCATGGTCACTAGAAATCCGCAGATGGCAGACCTTTGAAAGTCAACAGTCTGTCTGCTTTCCATTAAAACAGCCGGGCTCCAGCTGTGGGAGCCGTATTTGCATTCTGAAGTATTTCCTAATTCTGACACTCAAAGAAATTTGGTTTCCTATCTAGGGGTTCCGTGCACTTTCAACATTGTTATAACTTTCATCATCACGTATCGTTGACGTTGGGCATTGCCTCCATCCCTTTTGGTGTTTGGAGAGAAGTTTTCATGCTAGTGAATATGAGAGCAGATCATGGAATCACATGATTTCATGAAGCGGACAGAAAAGAACTCCCATCGATTTACGTGATCTTTTGTGTGCTGACATGTACACGAAGGGAAGGAGTGGGGAGGACACTAGCGTTTGTTGACTGCCCCTTTCCCTGCTAACAGCTCCTATTCTCTCTTCTCCGTTTCATCTCTTCCTGCCTCTAATTACCCCTCCCACTTCTGCTTCCTCTCTCCCTGACCAACTCTTGTGCCTGATTAGAGCAGAGGTAGGAAAGCCGAGAGGCGTAGCAGGGCTGGGTGGGCACGTGCTGTCGGATGCCTGGAGGCCCAGTTAGAGGGAAGTGTGAATTGGGCGTGATCAATAGGTCACTGGTACCCTTTCTCAAAGCATTTCTGCATAGTGGTTGGAGAGGAAACTAGATTGGGGTGGGTTGAGAATCAAGTTGAAGATGAAGAATTTGAAAGTATAAACTGTTTATATGAGAAGTTTGATTCTGAAAAGGAAGCAGTAACAAGAAAGTCAGGGAGCTGCTAAGGAGAGTTATTTTGTGAAGATGCACAACTGAAACATACATTTGGGCCAGTGGGGCTAGAGAAGTGGGAGGCACAGGAGAGAGGTTATTTTATGGGTTGATGAGGACCACACTGACACTGAGAAGAGGGCTACCTTTAAATATTTCTGTATATCAAGATGTTACCTCCTTTATTTCTCATAACATCCTTATTGTAGAGGAGGAAAATCTTTCCCTGCACTCTTAGGTTCGTTAGCTGGGGTGTGCAAATTAAGCTGACAAAAGACAGATGCACAGGAGAAAAGGTTAATTTTACACTCACACAGGCTTCACAGAAAAGAAGTGGAAACCCACAGAAGCCCCTTAGGCTTGAGATCTTTACATATCGTTTCATGAAAAGACCGTAAATTGTGGAGGAGTGACAAGACCAAGGAAAAGGAGTTTAGGCTTCTAGAGGTGGTAAATTGTGGGAAGGGAAATATAGGGGGGAAACTAATGGAAGGCAAGGATGACTTTAGTAGGCTTTGTTTATGTAGACTCATCTCCATGCCATCTTTGCATCTCTGGTGACAAGGGTTGTTCTGGTACAAGAGAAAGGGCGGGACACCTACGAAAAGGGAATTCACGCCCTGCTTCTTGGCAGAAGGGAGGAAGGAAGAGATCGTTCCTTCTGTGTCTACTGTTTCTCAACTGCCCTCAGCTCGATATAACCCTGTGCCAGAGTGGTATATTTTGGGGTGACGTGTTCTGATCCCGTTCATTATGAACCAGATAAATGGCAGTGCCCCCTTATAGAGGTGAAGAAAGTCAATCCAGCATCTTGTGTAAGGACTCGTGCCTTCTAAGGGATGCAACTGGGATTTGATCTCAGATCTGTCCATCTGTAAAGCTTTTTTGCCTTTCTGCTCTAACACACTGTGGGACTTCTGTGTAGAAGGATATTCTCAACAAATATTTCATGATCCCCACGAAATCCACTGAGGCGTAGCTCTAGCATGAATTTCTGCCTTGAATTACTCAAACCACCTAACACCAGTTTATGGGGAACAGTGTCCTTGACTTCATACCTAACATCCTCTTAGTTCATTGCGGGCGGAGTCCATGCTGCCCTTTCTGATCACGACGGTAATGACGTGAATTCTGATGTTTTGCAAGGTGTACAGTGATTCATTCTAACTCGGCATGGTCATAACAGCCTTCAGCTAAGTTGTCTTTATGGAGGGAACTATAATGCACTAAAATGTCACATACGCAAAGATTATTCAGCTCACCACTCCACAGTTTTACAGAAAGCTTGTTGAATGTGGAGACGAATACTGTGGCATTGGGAAAATTATTCAATATTAGATGCTTTTTTTACAATTTAATTGCCGCCTCTTCCCAGACTGATTTGAACTCTGCGAGGCATTTTCTTTTCACAGCCGCAAAATGCGTTTTCGATAGGCAGCAAATCACATGGCGCTCCGGGGTTTCCTTGGTGAAGCACAATGAAAAGAATCCGTTGACAGTTTACTGTCTGTTGATAAACACTTTGTGCAGTATTTCAGCCAGCTCTAATTGGATTTATTTTTAAACTCGGTTTGAGTAAATTGTGCTGACAGTAAACAATAAAATCAGATGATTGTTCTAAGACAGATTCCATAAGCACACCAAAACTGCTCGTCCTGCCTTGTCATGGCCCTTTAAAGCCTTGGCAAAACCATGTTCGCTTGATGGGGAGTTACGGGGCCCTCGAAGCGTATAGCAAAATGCTCCCCAGGCAAAGGCAAGTACAGTTGCCGTGCTGACTGCACAGTATACGATATTTTGAGATGGACCTCTCGGTTATGGTAGGAGAAAGCTTTGCTGTTTTTCTGATTGAAATCAGGGTCCAAACGTGCCAGTTACATCCGGGAACACGTCAGTTACGTGAAAACTGTGCATGAAAATCCCTGCTTCCTGCTTTGATCTCCTTCCTTCCCACCGATGCTGCACTGGTCTCCTCCCGAAAGCCGAAGGTGCTTTGGCATCGCTGCCAGGCTCCCATCTCAAAGAGATCTTTTTCTCAGTCTCTGGGTGGTGCTTTGCTCTGCAACGTGAAGCCTGAGCTCAAGTCCTCTTCTGGACAGGAAGAGACTTCAGGAGTGGCAGGCGCTGTGTCCTCTTCCCATCTGGGGCTCCCAGGACCTGGCACACGGCGGGTCCTCAGCAAATGGGCATTTCAGGGAACAAAACCTCTAAGGTCTCCGTGTTCCTAAGTACGCTGCGTTGCAGACATAGCAACGTTCTTTAAGCTCTGTACCCCAATAACAGCAGTTCAGAAACGTGCCCGAACTCATCAGTGCTCACTGTTAATGATTTGCTTTATGGGTAGGGAAGGGCCCCCAGGGATCTAAGCTCCCTCTTCTCATCCGAGAAGCACATTGCGGTTAACGGGGACCTGTTATCTCCCCAGCATGTGCAGCTGGGACTTTAGAAGCAAAGTGTCTGGTCCTTCTGTGAGTGTCGCAGTAGGCAATGGCAACGTGCTTATTTTCTGGGACTTGGGACTCAGGAGTGAAGGAGAGTTTGAGGAATTATGATATCAGACGGCGTTAGATGCTCCAGTCTTTCTTTTGAAACACTCCCATCTCTGAGAGAATTGTCCTTGGGTGAAATGTGCGTAAATTGCTTGAGTATCAGGTGAGTTTCACATAGTTTGTTAACCCTGCTTCCAAGGGTCTAAAGTCTATCCTGAAGTGTTGGCACGAACCTCTTGTCTCCGGCTTATGATTCCTTTGGGAATTTATTTTTAAGAACAAAATGAAACTCTCAGGAGCTGGTCCTACTGATGGGTAATCCTGTTGAAGAATCTTGAGTCTCTCTTCGCAGGAAATGATCCCGTTTTCTGCAACCAGAAATGTTGGTGAGAGTCCACTCTCCCCTCTGCCTGGCAGTTCACACTCTCCCAGCCAGAGGGATTGGATTTTACCACCCTTTTCTTTTCTTTTTTTTTTTTGAGGAAGATTAGCCCTGAGCTAACATCTACTACCAGTCCTCCTCTTTTTTTTTTTTGCTGAGGAAGACTGGCCGTGAGCTAACATCTGTGCCCATCTTCCTCTACTTTATGTGTGGGATGCCTGCCAGAGCATGACTTGACAAGTGGTGCATAGGTCCACACCCGGGATCCAAACTAGTGAACCCTGGGCTGCCAAAGTGGAACGTGTGAACTTAACCACTGCACCACCAGGCTGGCCCCTCTTACCACCCTTTTTATGCCGGTGCTGGCGAGTCAAGTCTGTATTAGCCTGCACAATGTTCCATCCATCTTCATCAGAGCCCTTCACTTACTGGAGATACAGCAGATACGTCTTAAGTGTCTGCAGGGTGGTTTCCAAGCATTCTTGTTTTAGGAAGGAAAGGTGCTGTCAAAGTTCATGGCCGTTCTCATTTCCTAACAGGTTCTCAGCATGCTCATCAATGCGGCTTACAAGCCGGGGAGAGTCTTACGGGAACTGCAGCTGGTGGAAGATCCACACTGGAATTTTCAGGAAGAGACGCTGAAGGCAAAGTAAGTGTTTTCCGTTCTGGAAAACCAGGGTTCTTGCCACCTTTGGCCTGCTGCCCTGAGTCTTGTCATTCCTCCTTTTGACATAGCCCAGAGAACGGAAACAAACGGAAGGACTGGCGTTCCAAGGTTCTGTGTACCACGCACGGGTTTAGTGGCGTTTTTGCCACACAGCGTTGCCATAAGCCTCAGGAATCGTAAAGCAGAGATTTGCTTAACTAATACTTTATTGTGTTAAACATTTGGAATAAAAACGTATTGTGTTTCACAGCCAATAGGTATTTGATCAAAAGGGGAAAAACTCATCTAAGAGAGAATATCCCTCATCGCTATTATGCATTATTCATTCACAGCTCCTAACATTTGACACTGTAAAGAGTTTGTGCCACCGACAGACGTTCTCTACTCTGAGAGATGACAGTTTTAAAAGATGAAAGGCACTGAGCCCTCTCTTTGGTTTGGTTAAAGGGCTGTGGGTTGACATGGAGTTGATCACCTCCTCTTTTATTTGGAAATAGGCTAATTGCAAAGGGGATGTCTTTGCTTGGCTCTGCATTTCTCGAACTCTGAAACTGAGAGCACCCACTGGGTCGATGTGCTTAAATCACTCAGCTGGTCAGTGTAAAATAAACACCTGAGGCAGACAGAAAAAGATCCTTTTTGGCAGATAACTTGATGGTTAACAATTGCTTTGGTGTTTTGAGAGGACTTTTAATATTCATTTGTGCTTTTCAAATAGATGAGATATTACTGGTCAACTTCTTCTTCTTCTTTTTTTTTTTGCTGAGGAAGATTCACCCTGAGCTAACATCCACTGCCAATCTTCCTCTTTTTAGATGTGAGCCACGACCATAGCATGGCCACTGACAGACAAGTGGTACATGTCTGTGCCTGGGAACTGAACCCAGGCCACCGAAACGGAACATGGCGAACTTAACCTCTAGGCCACCAGGGCTGGCCCTGGTCAACTTCTTATCTTACAGTGTCCCAAGATATCATTTAGATGTAACATTTGAGAATGAAGCTTTTTTAAAGCGTGAACCATTTTTCGAAGGCTGGGATATATTTAAGCCCTCCTTTAAAGAAAGTACCCATCCTATTCATAGTGAAAATTGAGGACAGTTAAGTATTATTTCTATGACCAGGAGTATTTTCCTCTGTAGGTGCCTTATCCTGGTACTGAGTAAAGACCTTGAGATATTACACTGTGGTTCAACTTTCATTGTCAGTTACCCACTCAGCGTTTCCTTGGGTCTTTTTTGAACATCTCTGTAATTTTATATTCAGTAAAAGTCATTTATGGTATAATGATATTCTGCCAAATCACAAAAATTAGGGGGAATATCTTTAAATGAGGAGAATGTTTCTTTGTATGAAGTGTCATGCCAAGGCAAGGTAGACCGGGTCTCATCCTTTCCTTCTTTCCCAAGAAATCTTTAAGTGAGCTTCACTTTTAGCCCAGAAAAAAGGAGAACAAGTTTTTTCTAGACTACTATTGCAGATTTTTCTACTTTATCTAAGGGGGAGACATCAGCCACAGTAGAACACTATCTGATAAGGGCAATTCGTAGTCCTAGTGGGGGCAGAAAACCTGAGCGAGTAGTTAGACAGAGAAGCTCTTTTTTTCGTTTTTTGTTTAAAGATTGGCACCTGAGCTAACATCTGTTGCCAATCTTCTTTTTTTTTTTTTTGCTTCTTCTCCCCAAAGCTCCCCCAGTACATAGTTGTATATTCTAGTTGTAGGTCCCTCTGGTTGTGGCATGTGGGATGCCACCTCATCATGGCTTGATGAGCGGTGCTGGGTCCGCGCCCAGGATCTGAACTGGGGAAACCCTGGGCCACCGAAGTGGAGCTCGTGAACTTAACCACTCGGCCACAGGGCTGGTCCCCTTCCTTCCTGTTTTAATTTTTTTTTTCCATAAAACTCAATACATGCAAAATACACCTAATGGATATGGGAACAGATAAAGTACAAACATTTTAAGTTCCATTAAAATCTCCTCGGCTCTTTAATAAGCTAGAAACTTGCTCCTGATACCAAAATGACCGGGAGCATTCATTCTGCAGTGTTCGCGCTCATTTTCGCGTTACCCAGTCGATCATGGCTTTCCTTAAATCCAGCCTGATGCCATCAGAACGGACACGGTGAGATCCAGCCAGCCGTATGCAAAGGCGATGTATTACCTATTATTTTCCAATACGACAGCGAGTTCCTGAGCAGAATCTAACACAGCAACTTCTAATGAGAAGATGTCTCTCTGAACTGGGTTTCCAGTGTGCTGGATCACAGGAGCGTCCCAGAGCAGCTGCTAATGATAACAGATGTACACTCAGCGGGAGCGTGCCTGTTAGAATACTACATGTTGAGTCACTGCTTTCCTTCTGATGTAAAACGACAACTTTTTAGATCTTGACAACTTTGCTATTTTCTTTAGTGCAAATATGGGGAGAGAAGGCTGGCTTCTTCCCATCTAGCTGAAAGGCTGAAATATTTTCTGCCATGAATAAATTAACTCAGTGAGGGGAGACCTGCACTGAAGGCATTCAGTTGTCTTGGTTGTGGTCGCTGAATTATGACATGGCAGAGTTTTCAGAAAGTAAAGGCATGAGGTCGCCCATCTCTGGGGCCTGGTGAATGCCATCACTCAGCATCTGGGGCTTCTGACTGTTTTTTCCTCTTCTAAAGAGTAAAGGCCTATTTACTTGAGAGGATGGAGGTGCCATTGTAAGGGTCTGACCTGTAAATAGAAGAAAAACTAACACTGTCCTCCACAGTTGTCCGTCAGAGATTTTTTTTCCTATTTATTCAACAGCCACACCTTTTATACTAAAATTATCATAATATTTGAACATCGTGTAAGGAGTCAATCCTATTTTGTCTTCAGTGTGTTTTGAAAGGCAAAACTGTAACTATAGTACTGAAGGAAAAATGGATGCTAATGTAGTTCATTTCAGCGGTTCTGGAAGAGAAAATTCTTTCTTTCCGATGAATTTAAGTATACTGAATTGACCTACCTTACTTTGAATTTCAGGAGGAGGAATTCAGGTGATACCTAAAGGGGATAAGAAAAAAATTCCAATTCCGTGCAGCTAGAGACATTTAAATATGTTTTCTAACATGTTATAAAATCTTCTTGAGGGGAAAAAAAAAAAGACTTGACTCTTCTTTGAATGGCTTTTGTGATAATCTTTATAAAAGCCAGGTGGAAGCTAAGTAGTTTTCCCAGGCTTTTCTTGCAATTGTTCCAAATACTTAAAGAGGAAATATCCTGATATAATTTTGAGTGAATTAGACTTCATTATCAATTTGGCAGAAGCGTAGAGATAAAGTCAAATCTTTACTCTTGGTGAGTCGTGCTCAGCTCTATAGAAATAATATTTTGGTTTCTCCTTTTCCATAAGCGTTGACTAATTTTATATGTGTTTTTATTTGTATCACCTTTTTTTGGCCTTTTACTCGTGCCCACATTTTAAGAAGGGTAAGATGTAATATTTGGCTCTAGAGTGATTTATGTGATAAAGGATCCCCAAAGAGACTTTTCACTGGAAAAGATTTTGTTTGTTTATGTGTTAATTTTTACCTTGCTCAGATTTGTGTCGTTTGCTGTTCTGGAAATGAATATTGTGAACATGACATTCAGTAAGCAGCTGGACCAGTTTGTGACGAGAAGACTGCGTTTCTGTGTGTGTGCTTAAACTCATCAGATTATGGACGTGGTGTTTCTGGTTCAAACACAGGCCAGTTTAGGATTGTATGAACTAGACGTCGTCTTTCCTAAAATAAACACACACCCCATTTATTGCACAGAGTTCCCATTCCTTGAAATGCAGGCATCAAGAAAGAAGAGGGAAATTTCTGAGGAGCTGAGTATCCTAAAACTGAAAGCCAGTGAACCAATGTATTGACCCAGGTTCTGATGATTAAGAAGATGCGACCTGATATGGGTCATTTTGAAGATGAATGATAGAACTTAGACCAAGTTGAAGCCATCCCACTTGGACCAGGCTGATAGTTATGAATGGATGGTTACACCTGTGTGGTTTTTTCACTCTCTATGTCTTTTTGACTCAAAATCCATTTTGATTTTCTCAACTCTTAACTACTGAAAGAGGAGAGGCATTTTTTCTAGCACTCTTTATTTCTCCATCTTCATCTGTCTATCTTTCCCCACCCTGCCATATGCACTCACAGGTGGAAATAAAACCCTACTCTGGTTGGTAGGAAAGTATCAGAAGGCCACTCACACTTCCTTATTGATGCTGGGGAGAAAATCTTTTTATCTACCCTCTTAGGTTCAGTGCCAGAGAGGCTGCAAATTAAACTAACAGAAGATAGTGTAGCGAAAGGCAAGACAGAGTTTATTTACCTGTGCAATGCACATACACCTGGGAGTGCTCCATGATGAGTAACTCAAAGGGGCAGTTAGAATTTGGAGCTTCTACCTAAGTTAGTAGGGGAAAGGGAGTGGGGAGAAAAGTTCTCTATGGGAAGATCAAATAGGTTTCTTTAGGAAAGACAAACGGCCTTTTAGGAGAACACATGGGAGATAAGAAAGTTTGTGATAATGTTTGTTTATGTGGTGTGAGCCGTCTTTCTGTCTTCTTCATGGCCATGAAGCTCCTCCAAGAGAGGGTTTATGGTCGGTTTACTCTTGGGCTCTCCCCAGGGATTAGAAGTGAGCCCAAAGAGGGAATTTATGGCGGTCCTCGTGTCTCAGAAGTTTCTGCTTTTGGTCAGATAGTGGAAGTTCCAAGATAGCTTCTTTCTGCATCTGTTGAATCTCAGATGTCTTCATCATAAAATAACCTTACATCAGCCCCAGGCTTCTGAGTGGGTCCCCACATGGACAGCCAGGGAGAACATCCCCGTTGTGCCCTCTGTGTGTTTCTGTTGTTCTCTGACTTCCTGTCCTGTTTCAAAGGGTGTGTCCGAAACTGCTGTCATCCTCAGCATCCCTTATGTGCTCCACTTGTAAAGATGAGAAGGTTACGTTTTCCCAGATTTCTCTGGCATTTCACTTTTGCAAAAGCACTAAGGCAAAAAGGGGAAGAAATCTTAAAAAAAAAAAACAAACAAAAAACAAAAAACTCTGACCGGAAGGATCTGCTTCGTACCGAATAGCGTCCCCTAACTCCCTCCTCCCCGACCTTTTTTGTTCTCTTTGCTGTCCATCAGTTCCAACCCAGTGATGTTTTACTTGTTTCTTTTTTCCTTCTTCCTTCCTTCCATCTGAGATGATTCATAGTGCCAGGGAATATTCTGCTGTGTGTACCAGCTTGATTGTCTCTTGCAATATTTTCCTCTTTTTCTTTACAGAACTTGTAATACATGCTTTAGAAACCTTATCTTCCTATTTACCACAGCCTTGCTGGGCATCTAATAAATTATATGGCTAAGTATTTTTCCCTGCAGACTCACATCGGCAGGATAAAGCGAAGGCGTTATCCCGTGCTTTTGAGCTCTTCTCTTCCCATCCCTACCTACAGAAATATGTCATTGGCATATGGGTTTTAAGCCTTTTATGGTGGGGAGAGGTACAGAACAGATTCTTGTTTTCCCTTGTGTTCAAATAAAGAGAAGTGAGGTGACGAGGACGCTCGCTTCGCAGTGTCACCTGGATGCCCTGTGTCGCTACTGAAGGTGCCAGGTGCCCCCCCACAGGCTCCGTGTCTGTCAGGTGGCACTACTGACACCTGCCCGTTCTCTCTTGGAAGATTGTATAAGGATCGAATGATCGCATGGTGCAGAGTCCTTGAGAAAATGGAAGGCACAGTATTACATAAATGCGCTCATCCCACGAAACCCCGGCCGGTGGGCAGAATCCTGAAGCTGCCTTTTCCCGTGTTTCTTGATAGGCCAGTATCTCTGTGTGTTTAGTATGTCTTTGCAAAAAAGAGATGTTTGAGCAGTTGCCCCAATTTCTTGACCAGCTCCAAAACGGGCCAGTCGATTGGTTCAGGCTCAAGCTGGATGCTGCAATTACTTCTTCCTCCATCTTTGCAATAATAACTGGAGTCTACGCCTGTACTAAACCGATAGCACTCAGAAAGGCTCATTTGATGGAAAATGGGTTGTCTAAGGGGCTGAATGGAGTTTGAGCCATTATATAACCACATTTAGTTTTATTATTTTTTTAAATGTTTCCTTTGAAACAAACTTACAGAAAAAAATTGCAAGTATAGAATAAAGGGACTCTTCTTTTTCCTGATGGATTTGAGAATAAGTCGTTGGCATCATACCCCACTCCTCCCTAATACTTGGCTGTGTATTTCCTACAAACAAGGACATTCTCCTACATAATCAAAATCAGAAAATGAATGTCGACATTTGACTACGATCTGATCCTCAGATTCCACTTGAGTTTCACCACTTATGCCAGTATTTTCCTTTATGGCCAGAGCACCGAGTCCAGAATCTCGCATTTCGTTAGGGTGCTGTCTCTCTTCACTCTCCTTTCTTCTGGAAGTGTTGCTCAAACTTTCCTTGACTTTCATGACCTTGATATTTCTGAAGACTCTGGACCACTTCTTTTGTAGAATGCCACTTCCTTTGGTGTCTCCTCATGACCGAATTCAGATCATGCATCTTGAGCAGGAATCTCACAGAAGAAAGTACCTTCTCGTTGCATCCTGCCTGCTGGCACACAAGTTCCGTTTGCCGCGTCGCCGGTGATGTTCACTCTGATCACTTAGTCAAGGTGATGTCTGCCACGCTTTTCCACTGCAGAGGTAGTTTGTGGAGAGATGCTTCACATGTGTAAATATCCCCTTCTTCATCAAACTTTCCATCTAGTCATAAATTTATTTATATCCATAAGAATTCATGGATCCCTGTTCTGTTCAATGGGTTATCATCCATTGCCCCCATCACTTATCTTGATGCTCAGTTGCCCCAGATTTGGCCAATGGGAGCCACATCAAGCTAGCTTTTCTTTATCCCTTGGACATTTCTCCATCATCCTCTGATACTTTTTTCACTTTCTGACCCGATAATATGTTCCTGGCTTGTTAGTCCTTTCTCTGCCCCAGTCCTGGAGTTAGCTGTTTCTCCCGGGAGCCTTGATTTTCCTGCGATTGGTGGTGGGATGTTTTTCAGTGGGGGAGGTATAAAATGGTATTTAGAACCAAGATCTGACATTCGTACACTCACTACTGTTAGAGGGGGATGGCTCCCAGGCTCTCAGTGGACAGAGCGAGGGCATTTGTGTGTCTGTACGTGTGTGTACACGTACGAGTCTGTGTCTACACACACACACCTAAGAACACATTTGCATTTGTATTTATCTCTCTGTCTCTTGGATCAGGAGTTCTCAAGACCACTTCCACGTTCTAAGTTCCACTGCAAGGAATCTTGAGACTCACCATGTAGTTGTGCTCATGGCTAAGCTTTTACAGCCATGTAATAAGGACCCAGTGAGGTTGTAAGGAGAAGAGATGCAGATGGAGTCTGGAAGAATCATATGCTCCAATTCCTGTCCGACACCGCAGGTTCCTTCTAGTCTTTTCCTTTCCCGTACTTGCAACGCCCCCCCTCTGACAGTGGGAAACGTGGCTCATGCTGTCTTCTGTGTCTTTGTGTCTTCGATCAGGCCCCGCTATGCAACCAGGCTCTTGTCACGTTGTTCTCGTCCCACTTGGGCATCAACACTCAGTGCCACCCACCCCATCACCCGTGTGCAGAGCCCTCCTTGCCTGCCACAGGTCTGGATCCTTCCAGGTGGGGGTTAATTGCAGAGGACCCCTAGGACCGGCACCTGTAGAAGAGAGAGGAAGGAAGCCGATTGGGCAGAGGGAGAGATGGGCTGTGGCCCATGACAGCTCTGGAGTTAGAATACCCCTCCATGGTGGTCCCGAGTGGGTCCCGAGCAGCCAGGCGTTTTTGCCCCTGATGCAATAAGTCATTATTGCAGGGGGGCTGTCTCTGGGGAAGGGGCAGGGAGGGCAAGGCAGCTTTTGCAGCTGAGCGACCCTAAAGGGACCAACAGCTGCAGGCCACCTGCCAGCAGCAACGCCGGCAGCAGGGGTGGGAGGTCCCGGCCACGCTCACAGCACCTCCACCCTGTACCAGGGCACTGTAGGTCCCACCCCGCTTTCCCCAACCACCACTGCCGTGGCGTTAGACAGGATTGTTCCGGAAGGGCAGGGAAGAGGAGAGGAGCCCATTGCTTTTAAACCATCCTATAATTCCATTGTCGGGAATTTAGATCAGCTTTTCCTAATTGTGGGAACTTCTAGTAAAACACTTGCTTCCACTGAATCATCCTAAACTGGAGGGGGAACAAAGCTGTCCTTTTTCCATTTTCCACGTGCATTTGTTCCCTTTCTCCTTACATCCCCTTAAGTTGTCGCTGCAGGTGGCTGCTTCGGAATTTGCAGGTGTGGGAACATAAATATCTGTCTCTGGGCCCCACTTCCACAGTTTGAATTCTAACCCAGTTTTCACATTTCTCCTGCTTTTTGACCTTCTGTTATTTTTTTTTAAGGGACTTTAAGAATCTTGATACTGAGCTTTTTAGGAGAGCCGTGGGACCACTGGAATCGTAGTGAAAAAAAACTACAAGAGAAATGTCCCAGTGAAGTATTTTTATTCCTTGTGTCCCAGAACAGTACATAGGCTGGGTTCACAGAGTTGTGCTGTTTTTATTATGCAACACAACAGAAGCAGTGAGCAGGAACCACCCAAAAGGGGATGAGAGCCCCCTCTGTGGTGCAGGGGTCAGTGGAGGTCCTAGAAAAAATCTACAGTCGTGCAAGCCTGTGGGATTTAAAGCATGATCTTATCTACAAAGAATTGCTTTTTAGTTCTTACTGCACAGAAAGTCAAGCTTGCACTTGAGAGAAATGGAAGAACAAGGAGTACAGAGGGACTGGGGATGCGAAAACCAAGGAATGAACGTAAAGTCCAGTTTTTCAAGTTAAAATTTATTTTTTTTTGCTGTTAGGGGGAAAATATTTTCCAATCTTCAGAAAGACAGAAAAAAACCCAAACTGAAATAAACTCAGGAGGAGTTTATTATCCTGTTTATTTCTATCACCACTTTATTCTGAGTAAACCAGGTCTAGATTTTGAACTTAATGTTTTATTCACAAATTTCAGAAGTGGCAGTCTCTTTATGTTGCAGTCTTAGTGGCACCGCTTGCCTGATGTCCCTGTTGTGTTTGTGGTGGAGCGTTAGGGACCTGAATCTTCGAGAGCCGGAAAGAGCAAGTTGGCAAAGAGTTTGCGTTATCATCCCTAGTCGTCCATGCCCGCTTTCTTTGGTCGTTCACTGTCTCTTGATTTTGGTTAGTTTCCTAAAAACTAACACAAGTTTTCTCTGCCAGTGCTACTGCAGTATGCTATTTTCCTGGAAAATAAATTGTTGTCCAAGATTTCAACTTAAAAATTAGGGTACACGTCAAGGACAGAGTTTAACAGCCCCGGCTGTTTCGACGTGTCATCATTTCAGTGGACTCTAAGGTTAGTGAGATGGTGAACTAAAGATCTGTGAGCCGTTGCCAACTGAAGAGTCTGCAGTTATTTTCTACCAATGATAGTCCTAAAAACTGTACCCAAGGGGATTCAGACTGATTTCCAGATGCTCATCTTTTCAGCCAGGCGTTCTTGACCATAAATATTCGAATGAGGGCTTCAGTACCTAATTTTACAACAAGAATCCATCCAAACTGCTTCCCAGAAGATCTGGTTTCCAGTTTAGGATCAGTGACTTCCTTCCATGTGGGTTTTCTTGGGCAAGAGAAAGTCTTTTTCTCAAAAGTGACAAGCAACAAGGGACAATATCTAGATGCTAGAATCTTTCTCACCGTAAATTATTGGTCATGTTCATGTGGAAGGGGGCAGGTCATTTTCATTTTTCGTGAAACAGTTATGTTTTATTCAAAGAAGGAAAACAATATTATACTGCCCTCAATTCTTCTAGGGCCTTGGGGAAGACATCAGAGATTAATTAATATTTAAGTACCATGGCACTAAGACAACCATTTCTGTAAGGAGTGTTGGTTGTGTTTTTAAGATTCCCATACCTTAATACCGTAAAATCAGTTTATGGTGGATAAACACAAAAGGTGTTTGAATTTCCAGGACTCGTTCTCTGGTGCCTCGAAAAAATGTTTTGGAAAATTTTAATACTTTAATGGTCTTCCCCCTAAGATTAGAGGAAGAACACGTAAGGATGACCTCAGGCAATTGTTGCAAAATCTGATCCGAAAAAGGAGAAATTCACGGGAAGTGACAGCCATGATTAGCATGGAAAACACATTTGTTGCTGATGCTGAAGTGTCAGCAAACTGTCCTGGGGTCCTCCCTTCCTGTCCTGCCCTTCCGCCTTGAGGTGACAGTTGTTTTCATTAGTCTGCTAGGTCTGCCCTAACAGAATAAGACCGATCAGGCGGCTTAAACCATAGAAATGTATTTCTCACCGTTCTGGAGGCTGGACGTCCAAGATCGAGGTGTCAGCAGGGTTGGTTCCTCCTGAGGCCGCTCTCCTAGGCTTGCAGACAGCCACCTTGCTGTGTCACACACACTCCTGGTGTTTCTTCCTCTTCTTGCAAGGATATCAGTCCCGTGGGATTAGAGCTCCACCCTTATGACCTCCTTTAACCTTAATGACCTCTTTCAAGGCCCTGTCTTCAAGTGCAGTCACATGAGGGGTTAGGGGTTCAATGTCTGAATTTTGGAGGGACGGTTCAGTCCATAGCATGAGCAAAGGTCCTGTGTCAGGTCCCTCTGTTAGATTTACTGCTTCGTGGAGAGGAAGCCAAAGCCCGTGGCAGCATTGGCCAAGGGTAGCTGGCTTCTCTGGAGCGAGTCTTAGCTCATGGAGTGTGTTTCACTTTTTCCCAGCCTAGAGGGGGAGACGAGTGGTTGCCCAGTGGGCACGCTGTGTTGAAGGCTCTGTCGTTGCATTTACTCCTTTCACATTGAAGAGCTAGAGAAATCTTTTCCTTTAACTACTGATAATTCATCTGAGGCCCATTACGGTTCTGTGAGCATTCAAGTCTCCTGCTCCCAGCGTCTGCGATGCAGAGACTCTGCCCGTGTCTCACTCATAAGGTTGCTTTGCGTGTTTTGTTGGGTTTTTAATTATAAAATCTATTGTGTTTCTCTCCTCTTAAACGTGACCTTGCGTACCTATCACCATTCTGCACAGATACCGTTTGCCATGGACTGAATGTTTGTATCCCCCAAGAATTTGTCTATTGAAATCCTAACCCCCAATGTCTTAGGATTAGGAGATGGGGGCCCTTGGGAGGTGATCAGGTCTTGAGGGTGGAGCCTTAATACATGGGATTAGTGACCTTATACAGGAGACCCCAGAGAGCTCCCTCCCCACTTCTGTGCTATATGAGGACACAGCAAGAACAAGGCCCTCTATCAACCAGAAAGGGGGCCCTCCCCAGACACAGGATCTGCCACATCTTGATCCTGGACTTCCAGCCCCCAGAACTTTGAGAAAGAAATATCTGTTGTTTACAGCCCCGCAGTCTACGGTATTTTGTCATAGCAGCATGAATGTAATAAGACACTGTGTACGAATGATAGTAATTATCTTCATTTCAACAATATGATATGCAACTTGACAAAGATAACATTTCCGTTCTGAATTTGCACGGTCTTCACAGAGAATCACGACACCGTATCCACTCATATTTTTCAAAAATTAAATACTATAGAAGCAAGAAAATACACTGTATTTCATTAACTTCATTTTGAGGATTCTGTCCACTAGGTATGTACCGCATACTGCTAATATCTGGTATTAAATTAGGTACAGCGCCATGAGAATATGCTCAATGGAAATCTTTATTACAGAGATCCCGTTTGAGCTCTGTCGTCACAAATATTGTGCACGAGGTCGGGCGTTTCTTAAGAACATTTTTATGAGATCAAAATGAACAATAAAAGTAAATGACCCGGAACTCACACACGGTGTGCTTTGTTGTTAGAAAATAAAGGGGCTGCTTTTGGAACTCGCTGCACCACATAGGTCTGAGCGATTCTGTGGTCTAGCCATCACTTAAACTCCCTTATTTCTAGGTACAGAGGCAAAACATACAGGGCTGTGGCCAAAATTGTACGAACGTCTGACCAAGTTGCGGATTTCTGCCGGCGAGTTTGTGCCAAGCTGGAATGTTGTCCAAATCTCTTCAGTCCTGTGCTGGTTTCTGAAAACTGCCCGGAGAACTGCTCCATTCACACCAAAACCAAATACAGTAAGTACAAACAATGGAGAGAGTGTTGGTCCATGGGCCCAAACTACAAGGAATGTAGTTGGTGGGTTTGTTTTTTTTAAACCTTTCAAATAGTTTTTTATAGGAATTTCTATGGAAAATTCTTTAAGATTTGCTGTCAAAGACGCTTATGTGTTTTTAGCCTTTTACAAGGAAGGGATGGGGGTGGTTAAAATCAGGATGAATTACCGTTGGGAGGCATTGCCAAAGAAGAAATGAGGATGTATGTGCCGTCGTGAATGTCAGTGGATTGAGTGATTTTGAAAACTATGTGGCTGAGAGAAGAGCACAATAAAACTGATTCTTGGTAGTGGTTAGTAAGCAGAATTCTTTTCTTGGACCTTGCACTGAGAAATTGTAACAGTTCTTTCATTGCCCTTCTTTTTTTTTTTTTTTTTTTTTTGGTGAGGAAGATTGTTGCTGGGCTAACATCTGTGCCATCTTCCTCTATTTTGTAAGTGGGTCACTGCCACAGCATGGTTGACAAGCGGTGTGTAGGTCCGTGGCTGGGGTCTGAACCTGTGAATCCCAGGCCACTGAAGCAGACTGCGCGAACTTAACCGCTACGCCACCAGAACGGCCCCCTCGTTCTCCTTCTTTACACGGAGCAACCACATCATAGTCTGCTTCTCGCCTGTTTATACTGCTTTCCTCCACACTGTCTCATGTTTTTGTGGAGTAGTTGGAGGTGCAGAAGCTGTCTTCCTTTTCGTGCTCCTGACTGTATTTGCTCCTTCACTGTAATGCGGACTCAGTGTTGCTCCCACAGCACACGTCCCCTTCTCTCTGACTGCTTCCTGACAGGATTTTCCCACTTTCGGCACTTGCCCTTCCCCCCATCACGTGTGGTGACCTCTGCCCCCTGTGGTCGGCCTCTCCTAGGCCCTGCCTGGCCCCTGTTCTGAGCTTCATCTCCATGCCCTTTAGCCCCTCCCAGACACCTCCACCACCTCGAGCTCTCAGAACTCTCGCTCTGATCTCAGCTTCTGCTGTCTCTGTCATCTCTAATCCAAGCCCCGCTGCATCCCCTTCACAGGGAGCTGGAAATCTGCTCTGCCAGCCGCTGTTCCCGCCAGCTGCTGGGGTGTCACCAAGACCCACGGTGTGCGTGCGGTCGGTGCTCCGTGGGCCCCAAACAGTTGGGATTTATCAACATATGTGGGAGAACCAGGAATCTGAACATACTGGAAACACTATTCAGAGTGTGAATTTCCTTCTCTTATATAAAGGTTTAATAGGGGTTTTTTGTTGGTTTATTTTTATGCTTTTTTTGGTGAGGAAGATTGGTCCTGAGCTAACATCTGTTGCCAATCTTCCTCTTCTTTTTTTTCTCTCCCCAAAGCCCCAGTACATAGTTGTATATCCTTGTTCTAAGTCATTCTAGTGCCTGCATGGGGGACGCTGCCACAGCGTGGCCTGATGAGTGGTACTAGGTCTGCGCCCAGGATCCAAACCAGTGAACCCCGGGCCACCAAAGCGGAGCACGTGAACTTAACCACTCGGCCACGGGGCCATCCCCTCCTTCTCTTATATATACATAGATATTTTTAAAATCTGTTTTCTGCTTCATTCCTGCTAAAAGTCAGTGACTGTCTCTGACACGCTGAACCTCATTTCATTCTGCACACACAGTCACTCAGGGAGGAACCGTTGGTGTGTTGGCAGAACGTGGTGAGGTCACCATCCCTTTGAAGAACTTGTCTCCACATCACATTTCCTTTGGCTGGAGGAGGGGCTCACTGAGGCAGGCTGCTCAGGAAGAGATGCTTCTGAATCGAAAACGACTTGACTGAGGGCTCAACACGGCCTTGAGCGTTTCCCTTAACAATGGGCTTCCATGTCCTTCCAGGACGTGGTGGGAAATGGGAGGGAAGGAGCACGTTACTGCAAGTCACAGGATACGCAACTGAAATGAACCTAAAGATCTTTCTGGGTCTGGTATTCTGAAAGTTCAGAATCCTAGGATCCCTTGGGTCAACTTACCACGAATATTGCTGCAGACTGAACTGAAGCCCCAGCTGGAGAATGATGAAACAATATTTAGGAGGAATTGAGATCCGTAAGGCCCGTGACAGCCACTCTCTTTCTAAGTCTCTAAAAATGTACTGCATCTTTGCATGCGTTCAGTAAAACCAGTTCTAATTTCCAGCATCCAGCTTCTAAAAATCCAGGCTGCCCCAGACTTGTCTTGTCCACATGAGCTTTTTGAGTGTGAACCAATGCTCATCCGTTTGGACCTGGGACCTAGAGATAACCCTGAAGTAGTGTCACTCGACGGCAGTCTGTCCATGCTCATCGAGGAGTGTGGTCCTGATGGAACTGGAGATGGGGCGTTATTTCAGGGTCTCATGCAACCCGGCCCTCTCAGGAGGGTGACGAGCGCATGCAGATGCTTCCACAGCAGGTGCACCCTCGTGAGTTACATGGCTGCTCTTAAGTGGTTTCTCGACAGTTTTTATAAGTGCCATCCTCATGGACCAAATTCAAGGGAGAGGTATCGGGAACAGAGAATTTTAGTCCTAGTGAAGTCCAACACTAGTTGGTCCTGATGGTCTCGTTTTGCATATAAGGAAAGTGAGGTCCAGAGGCAAGGTGACTTGTCCACATGGTACAGCAGCACGGGGCTGGATGGAAGCCGTGCTTCACCACAGGGTGGGGGGCGCCCACCGTAATCTAGGAGCTGTGCATTTTGATGTTTTCTTTTGGCTCACTCCATCCGTAGGTAAAGTTTCCTTTGCTGCATTTGGTTCTTTTACGGAATGACAGGAGTTACATAGCAGGACACTTGGGCCTTTGGTTAATAAATAAGTTGTCTTGATTATGGTCATAATTGAAAATGAGATTCATAGTAGGTTTTGATTAGTTGCTCATGCATTTAATTTATGGAATGCGTCAATTATTACTAAAAGTTGGTAAATAATTTTCCAGCTAGCACTCTTAAGTGTTAATATAGACAGACATCTCTGCTATAGAATTCAGAAGCAATGCAAAGTCTCCACTGAATAAGAAAAGAATAGAGGACGTAGTTAGGTAATAGATAAGGAACGCTATTTGGGGAGAAAAACGATGCTTCCTCAATCTGGCCTGTGTGTTGAAGATCGCCAGTGTATCTTGGTCAGATCAAGAGATGGGGAGTCCTTCCCGACGAGGCCCCTCCAGCGGTGTTCACCATTCTTGCTGACTGACTGAGTCTTCTTCCAGATGCGACTTGGGAGCAGTTGTCAGAACGTCCAGTGGGAAGTGATTGCCACCACTGTGTGCAGTATTTGGGGCAAGGAAAGGGGACAGAGAGAAACTCCTGGAACAACTGTGGTCTTGGTTGACCCCCCCCCCCTTCTGCACAGTCAGCTAGGGCCGCCATAACAAAGTATCATCGACTGGGTGGCTTGAATAACAGAAATTTATTTTCTCACAGTTCTGGAGGCTGGAAGTGCAAGGTTGAGGTGTCGGCAGGGCTGGTCTCTCCTTGCCTTGCAGAGGGCTGCCTCCTCCCTCTGTCCTCTGTGCACGTACATCCCTGGGCTCTCTCCGTCCTCTTGCAAGGACGCCAGTCCTGTTGGATCAGAGCCCATCCTTATGACCTCATGTAACCTTCATTATGTCCTTTAAGGCCCCCTTTCCAAATGCAGTCTCACAGGGGTTTAGGACTTCACTTTAATTTGGGGGCAGAGTTCTGTCCATAGCACCTTCTAAACATGAGGGCATTGGAGAAATGTTCTCACTCTGTGGAGCTGTTTTCTCGGAATTGCTTCCTGAAGTATAAATGAGGTGTCCAATTTTTATTGTCTCAAAGGGATGAGCCATCTTTCTCTCTCCCCTCGCTCCCTCTCCTTTATTTTTTCTTTCTCTCCTCCCTCTCTCTCTACGATCTCTCTGTCCCTGTATGTACATGTGTGTGTCACCTTTAAAAAAACAGCTTTTAATGCTCTCTCTCCTTGTAGCCTATTATTATGGGAAGAGAAAGAAGATCATTAAGCCCCCGATTGGGGAAAGCCCCGTGGAGACCGGGCACCCCAAACCTGCCAGGCGGAGGAAGCGGCGGAAATCCATCTTCGTCCAGAAGAAGCGGAGGTCTTCCGCCGTGGACTTTGCAGCCGGCTCGGGGGAGGTAAGAGCCACCCACAGGCAGCTTCCAACCTGCCCCCTGGGATGCACGGCCCTGGATGCATAGCGAGGGCGCAGCGGAGGCTTGATGCTGCATGGTTAGAAACGCGGAATTCCAGGAACCCTCCTCGTTGTTTGTGGAAAAGGGATGAACATTTTAGGTTCTCTAGCTGGGGAAGGGCTGCGATGGGGCCTCTGGTTGGGACCGTCGGCTCATCTTCAGAGGCCTCACCAAGTGGTTTGCACAGGGCCACCTGCACAGGGAAAGACCCAGGATCAGAGCCCGGCCCCGCAGCCAGCGCTCAGCCCACCCTCTTGCATCCTCCTTTGGCCAGCCTCCCTTCACGCATTTCCCTTCCTCCTAGGAAAGCGAAGAGGAGGATGCAGATGCCATGGACGATGACACCGGGAGTGAGGAAACCGGCTCCGAGCTCCGGGATGACCAGACGGACACCTCTTCGGCCGAGGTCCCCTCCGCCCGGCCCCGGAGGGCCGTCGCCCTGAGGAGCAGCTCCGAGGCGGAGCGCCGGGCGCCGGTGGAGAGGGCGCGGAGGGGCCGGCGAGCGCAGACGGCCTCGTGCGCCGACGGCGGGGACCAGGGGACGGCCGCCGGCCAGGACGCGGCGGAGGTAACGCCCGCGGCCCTGGAGCTGGCTTGTCGGGTGTGGGCAGCGGGCGCAGTGTTGAAGAAAACCCGCATCACAGTTCATTATATTATAGTTCAGGGCCTCGATTTGGGGGTCCTTGTTTAAAATATGAAATACACCAGCGGCTGCTCCAGCTTGGTTCCTAAACGCTTGGCGATTTCACATCCTGATGGAGGAGGTCAGTGAACATCAGAGTGGGATTCCGAGGGAAGTAGTAACTCCTGTTTTTCGAGAAGATTTAGAACCTCCAGGGACTCGTGTCAGGAGAACAGACAGAGTAAATCCTCAAGGTCTCATGGAACACCAGGCCTTCCCTCTATGGGGTCCCTCTGAGATGCTGTCGAATACTAAGTCGCGTATCAGGCCGCCCCTAAGCCCACAGGTGGTACGTGATCAGCTGAAAAGCCTTTGGTACCATTGTCACAAAAATACACTGGGACGTAGGTGGCTGTCTCACCTACGAACACATGTGCCTTCTCCTTTCTCCTCTCCCTCAGAGATGCGTCCTTAATAAGCAGGCCCAAGACTTCCTGAACTTTGGGATTCAATGGCTGCTGTCACTGTGCCTTTTTTTTTTTTTCACCTCTAAAGGCACACAGGTCTTTAGAGCAAAGTGATAACCCGGGTGAGTTGCTGAGACAGCCCCCGGAGAACGGAAGTCTCTCTGGCTTGGTTCGTCCTGATGCCCAGTGAGAGCCCGAAGGGAGGCCACTCTGGGTCCTGGATGTGTGGCTCCGGCCCGCCAGGAGTTAGAGAGGGTCCCGCCGTGCATGCGGTGATAAAATGACCTCCTTCTCCCCTTCCCTCCGCAGGAGGTAAAACAAGAGGAGGAGGAGAGGCTCGTTCTGGAGAGCAACCCATTGGAGTGGACCGTGACCGACGTGGTGAGGTTCATTAAACTGACCGACTGCGCCCCCTTGGCCAAAATCTTTCAGGAACAGGTACGCCGGGTCTGCTGCGTGTGGGCTGTTTCTGTCGTGAGGCTCGATCTTCGGGAAGCCTCCTGTTTCGGCTGACTTCCTGTGCCCGACTCTGGGGATGGGGATTTCTCGTTACTGGGGGTGGGCAGGGGAGGTGGAGGTCCCGGGTCCACATGTGGTCCCCACTGACACCTCCGTGGGGGGCTCTTTGCCATCCATGGAGATGGAAGTCCTGGCTCTCCTCTGGCCTTGTAGGGGGGATTAGGGGGACTGGTGCCTCCTGGCCAGGCTGGAAGTCAGGGGCCCCCGTGCTTGGCCTTTGCTGGGTGGGTGGGGTGGGCCACCTCGTCCCGCAGGGGAGGAGTTCTTGTCTAAAAGGTTCTGTCTCCCTGGGGTGCCCGTTTCCCAGTCCTTTGCTGAGAGAAAGTGGGCTGTTCTTGGGCCTCTTTGCATCCATGCCAGTAGGCGTTTTGGGGTTGCCAGCTTCTTTAGCAATCAATATTGGATACAGGAGGCAAACAAACAAACGGAAAACCCCAAAGCACTCACTGCCTTGTCGTATCTTGGGTCCCAAAGTCCCTAGCTGGTCTGCCACCTTCTCTCCACCTTTCAGAGTCTTCTTAGGCTTGTTTCATTTATAATGTTATCATTTATAGTTTTAGTTATACTTAGCGAGAGAAATAGGGAAGAGTATGTCAACTCGCTCTTCCCAGAAGTGGGAGCCCTGGTTCCCTTATGTTTAATTTAATGCTCCTTTCATCACTCTTTTCTTCCATTCTGCATTTCTTTCTTTGTAAAATATTTTAAACCCCATGCTACGTTAGGCCCTGTGCTAAATGATGGATAAATGCGAAAACAATTGATAGAATCTCTATGTTAAAGGAATTTGTAATCTAGTAGATGAAATGAGTGTAATTAGCTAAAACTTAAGACATGCTGTGAGCCATCAGAAAGGAGGGTGTTTATTTACATTTTCCCTTAAATTAACATGAAAACAAATTGCCACTCTCTAGAAACATGCCACCTTCTCACTGGCCTCACTTAAAAAGCTCAGCTCGGGGCCTGTGACCCTTGCTCTGCTCTGTTGGCTCAATTTCTTGAAATTTTTTTGCCCCACAAGGTAAATATCTGACTTTCAAGGCCTTGTATGTTAAAAACAATACCATTTCCCATATCATAAATTAAAGATATGTCTTATCCGATCTTTTTTTAGATTAGACAAACCAGTAGTCCGGAAAGAGGGTTATTTAAGCATTCAATCAGGAGGAAAAACAGAGAGACCTCTGATTTCCCACGCACCCAGTGAATTTCCCGGGTTTTCTCCCAAGGCCGCCATTGTGCAGTAGTGAACTGTGGAAAGCAAGTTGGTAAGGCTCCCAGCTCTTCCCAGAGGACAGGAGCTCTTAACAGTCAGAGGTGTCTCCTGCCGACTGCTCGTCTTCTGTAGACACCCAGGGAGCACACGCTGCGTGGGTGAGTGGTGGCCAGAGGGGACATCGCCTCCTCCCTACCTGATGTTAGTTGTGCTTGGTCCCCAGGTGACACTTAAAAGCAGACAAACAGGAACAAGCTTCGTTACCCATAAAGAACCTGGTAATGAGCGTGTCCCTTCATTTAAAACCCACAAAGAGAAAAGAGAGAATTGTGAGCAATGTGAGAAATTACGTCATTTAGGGCTTGTTGATAAGCTGCATCTCTGTCTAGAAAACAAAAATAAAGCAGTCGGTTGAAATCCAGCTTGAAGCATTGCCTAATGTGACCTTCTCCAGGCTGGTGTTTATTAATCGCGGCACTGAGAAAAAGCCTTGCATTCGAATACAGCACAAGGGCTGATGACACAGAGTTTAACGTGTGTATCCGTGCGTTCCTGTGTTCTTTCAGCAAACACGGATGGAGCGTCTGTTACGGGCCTTATGGCATCCAAGAGGCAGACATGGAAGGCAGCATTCTGTATTAGTGTAAAGTCCTGTTTTTGTGTTGTTTTGTTTTTAGACTCAGATGCCCAGTTTTATCTGAGAAATGTCTTTCACTTGGGCCTGTCCCTGAACAGAGGACAGAGCTCCCCCCTAGATGCTGGGTTGGCTGCCGGCGCTCAAGGCCGTTTGTACCGTGAAAAGTTAACAGGCTCACGTGTTGATTCTTTTACAAGTTTCTAGTAATAAGAAAGTGAAAACAAAGCTGACTTGGGGGAAAAAGGCCAAGATACCCCTTTATGCTAAGTCACCCTTAGTTTTACTTCTCAACCTGGTTTATAACAATATCTCAGAAAGTTTCATGCTTCCCAAGCTGAGGCTTCTAAGAAATGAAATGTTTTCAGCCAGTGGCACTTCTAGAATCAAGCAATGGGCTTCAGTTGCTCTTTTCACATCAGTTAAAGCTTGGTCCTACATGCCCACGTATTTTTTTCAAAGAGAGAAAAATAGGTCACTTTAATTGGTAATAGCCTTATTCCTGTTTAATTCTAAATTTCATCTTAGACCATTTCACCTGTTGTAATAAAAGGCCATTGCCTGCTGGGCTATCTGAAGTACGTGGGCACTTGAGTCCTTTTCTGTTCAATCAGATCTTTTTTTTTGTTCTTTGCTGAGGAAGATTTGCCCTGAGCTAACATCTGTGCCAATCTTCCTCTATTTTTTTTTTTCAGTGTGTGGGCCACCAGCATCACATGGCAGCTAACAGAGCAGTGTAGGTCTGTGCCTGGGAACTGAACCCAGGCCACCGAAGCAGAGTATGCTGCGCTTAACCACTAGGCCACCAGGGCCGGGCCTTCCATCCGACCTTTAATTACTAATTTTTACGAATTTGTTCTATTATCTTTGAGCCCCGAGCCACGGCTCTGATTTGGTGGGGCCTGCAGTGGGTCACACCAGGCGTCATCTGAGTTTTTAGATGAACTGGAAGGAGCCCAGGGTCTTTGTTCACTGAGAGGTGGGAGAAATCACAGCACATGGACTGATAGTAGCTGTGTGCATTAGCCCCTCTGGGTGTTGTAAACTCAGAGACTCTCGTAATCACCAGGAGCATCTACAAAAATTATAAACTCCCCATTCCCAGAGTATATGCCTTTTAATTCTGAAATGTTGTGGCAACTGCTTAAAAAAATCTGTACTCTATAATTTCATGCTGCAAACACGTATGTTCTACAGTAAAACTCCATACATCTCTAACTAAAAAAGCCGAAAAACTCTTAAATAGGATTTTGCCTATTCATTCCCCTTTTATGAATCAGAGATGTACAATAAGCAAACTACCCAAATTAGTGATTTACTTTGATAAAAACGTTTCAGCAGAGCTTACAGGTTTGGTTCTCATTTATGCTCTTCGCTCCTCTTTCTATTTCTGTAGACCTGAGTGGCCCCAGGAAGGAACTGCCTAGTCCTAACCTGACCTCTATATCAAAGTAAATTTAATTTTGCCATGTCTAAGTATAGCTTTCATGTATATTTTATGGTAATTTCATTTCCTAACAATTCATAGTCCTTTATGGTAATTCTATGTTTAACATAACAAGCGAGTTGCCAGTGATTCTAAATTGTTATGAGCATATTTATAAGAGTTAAGTCGACTGTGAGGTCCATAATTACATAATCAATGAGAAAAAAATTACTTCTGGAGGCCGGCCTGGTGGCGCAGTGGTTAAGTGCACACATTCTGCTTTGGCAGCCCAGGGTTCGCTGGTTCGGATTCCGAGTGTGGACATGGCACCACTTGGCAAGCCATGTTGTGGTAGGCGTCCCACATATAAAGTAGAGGAAGATGGGCATGGATGTTAGCTCAGGGCGTCTTCCTCAGCAAAAAGAGGAGGATTGGCAGTAGTTAGCTCAGGGCTAATCTTCCTCTAAATCAATCAATCAATAAATAACTTCTTCTTTTCTTCTTTGCCTCTGGTTGGCCTTGCCAGGTGGATTCCTCCTTCAGTCTTTGGCTCCTTGCAGATCACATGTTAGTGTTTTTCCCAGTCTTGCTGCCATTCACCCATCTCTCCCTCCCACCCCGGGTGGGACGTGGGGTGGACGTGGGTTCCATGTACACAGATGAGAGTCAGGGTGGACGTGTCAGTCAACCACGGTTTTGGTATCACGGAGCCACCACCACTGTTCTTCCCCACCAGTGACATCTGATGGTTGGCTTCTAAGCCTAGTGCCTGACGCTGGGTGTTTGGAAATTGGAGGCGTGATTTTATTCTTGGTAGCCTAGTCTCAAAATGAGAACACTCAGGAGTTCTGTTTTACATCAGCAGAGAAGTGGGAAAATGAGTGGAGAACCCAGCGATGACAGCCTGAGGCCCCTCGGGGGCTTGGTGCAGACACACTGCGTGTTAACCACTTTGCCACTTCCGATATGAGACCCACTTGTGGCTCAGTTCTTCCCAGACGAAAAGCGAGGTGAAAGGTCTCTGTAATTAAGCAGATAGTTGAGCCTTAATCCAGCCCCAGCCTGTAATCTCCATCTTCGTGTGAATGGGGGTTTCTCTGCAGACAACCTTCAGCTCTTAGGTTTCTCCTCCGTTCTGTTAGTCGCCGATGGACCAGGGCTTCTGCGTGGGGCACGGGGAGACCCACCAGACGCGTGTAACCAGCTCCCAGGAGAAGTTCAAAGATACGGACTCGATGCCATCTCTCTCACATTGTCCACGCTTGAAATTCTGTGGGTTCTCCCCAGCTGCGGCCTCAAAACTGAGACCTCTTTTAAACTTCAGGCATTTCACCTCTGCTCCTGGCCGCGTGGAGAGAAGTGGGGCCTGGGGAGCCCTCTCCCGTTTACGTTGGTTGTTTGGGAAGATGAGTGGACGTGTTGGGGCGGGGGGTGACTCTGATTTGGTAAAGGTCAGAGAATGCCATTTCGAGGCCCCTGACCATCATTCCCATTTGGTCTCATCTGGACCGTGCAGCTCTCCCTGGAACTGTGCAATTTTCCCCTAAGTGCGGGGGTCCCCGCCTGCTGGGACTGTGGACCAGTCCAGGTGTGCGGGAGTAAGAACAGCTCGTCCTGCCCCCTCACCGTCTCCTGCGCTGGGTGAGCATGTACCAAGCAGGGTGTTAGTTGCAACAGTTCCGTGTTGCAGCTGCCAAGAAAGCTCATTGTGGAGTCAGTTTGTAATTTGTTTCCTCATCTCGTGAGTTTTCTTTTGAAGCAGCATGACCAAAAGCTGGAGTGGGTTTCACTAGCATGATATAAGGAATGCACACACCAGTAGCTGGTGTTCACCTTATTATTTCTCGCAGTTTATTTGCTAAGATAATTCTACATAACCCAAACCAAAGTGGTATGTTCCATGGGTGGCGTGGTTCCACAATAGGGAAGTGCACCCGGGCCGCCAAAGCCATGAGAATGCTAAACCCTAACCACTAGACCATCAGGGCTGGCTCTAAAACACAGTTTTAAACCTGGCTAACCTGGCTCCGACGGACATACCACTGCCTTTGTAGAAATGCCGAATGCCCCTGAATGTAATCTATTTTATAATTCTCATCCACAGTTTTCAAAACAGAAGGCTCGAATATTATATGCATTGTAATAGAGTGGAGAAAAGTTCTCCATACTGGAAACCCCAGTCCTAGGAAATAGGAGGACCCTCACAGATGCCGCAGCTTGTGTTCTCTTTGCCTGAAGTCCCACTTCCAAGTCTCCTATCCATCCATAGTCTGGCTCCTCAGTGTATCCACCATTATTTGAGCACTTACTCCTGGGCTGGTGTAGTGCTAGGTACCATGGGAGTGCAGTAGGAGGAGATCACCTTCTGAGGACCAGTTTTCTCCAGGTCTAGAGAGGACTGAGAATTGAGAAGGCCCTTGATTGCTCTCTAGGAGATTATGTGTAAGAGCTCTCCTTATCTCAGTAAGAATTTACAGAGTAACAGCTGTGTGCAAGGCGATGCGTTAAAAGCTGCCTGAAAACAAAGATGGGTAAGAAAGCCCACAATGCTAAAAGCTCATACTAGACTGGGGACGGCGATGCTCAAACAGTTGGCAACAGCACGTAAGAGAGTAAAGTGGTGGTACAGTCAGTGCAGATGAGGACGTGGTTTTAAGCATAGAAATAAGGAAAGAGAGAGCGTTGAATTAGGTCTTAGAAGATGATGCTAATTGCAGCGACAGGCCTCCGAGGCGTCTTCAGCTAAGCAGAAGCAGACGCAACGGGTCTTTGCAGAATGATGAGAGAGGTGGAGCTAGAGCTGAGGTCCCTGGAGAAACTGGTGGCTGTGAGGTTGGAAGGGTGTCCCTGAGAATAGGGCCGTGGACTGCGTGGCGGGTAAATGATGCCACTGATCAAAACAGCAATTTGTCCCAGGTGATGTCCCAGGAAAGAGACCAAGTTCTCTCTCCAATTTTGTAGAATAGCTAGGCAGTCGTAGCACTTAATCTCAAGGTCCATCTTCATATCAGATGTATTTTGTGACATCTCTTCATTCCAGAAATATTTGCTCGTCTCTTCTTTGCTGAATGCTGTACCAGACTCGAGTGAATGCGTCTTAGACTCCTCGTAGTCATAATTCACTTTTCCAGTGAGCTTGGAGTTTGACAGTGGCCGTCACTCTGGCCATAACTGCACAGTTCGTTATAGGATCGCAGGATCGAGCACACTGATCCCAACAGGCGTGGAGTTGGTGTTCAAGGAAGAGCTTATTGAACTGGATCAACCTCTCCATGTATGGAAGTCAGCTTGTCTTCATGGCTGAAGGCACTGCGGCATCCCCCAGGATAAACACTTGGAATATCTAGGAAGGAATCTGTGGTCTCTAAGGCTCCATAAATACTGCATTCGCTCCCACTGTTTGTCCCACAACTTCCGCCCTACATTGGCAGAAGCCCTGGTAGGCTTTGCAGAGACTAAGTGAGAGGCCATCTTGAAGTTCTCTTTGGGGATTTGAAGACGTTGAATTCGCCCTCACCACTCAATGTGATTTTTTATTTTGAGGATGTTTGCAGCTTAGTAGGGTTAAGTCTCATCTCCCTCATTTCTTCCCATGTAAAATTCATACAAAAGAATGGAGGAGTCCTCGGGAGCTGGGGGCTTGCTTTAAAGGGCTGTTCGTGGTTCCTGTCAACCCGTAGAAAGCACTAGGGGAGTGCGTTCCGGCTCACCCAACAGACAGCAGACCTCTCCCTATGGGAGCCAGATGCCACCTTGTAGCGTCTGTGCTATAGACAATCTCCATGTCCCCCCAAATCCACGTGTTGAAATTCTAACCCCCATATGATGATGATAGGGGCCTCTTGGAGGTGATGAGGTCCTGGGGGTGGAGCCCCCCATGCAGGGATTAGTGCTCTTATAAAACAGGCCCCAGAGAGCTCCGTTGCCCCTTCCACCAGGTGAGGACCCTGTGAGAAGACAGGAAAGAGGACTCTTAACCCGATACCAGATCTGCCACCTCCTTCATCTTGGAGTTCCATCCTCCAGAACTCTGAGAAATAAATGTCTCTGGTTTATAAGCCTCCCAGCCTGTGTGTGGTATTCTGTTATAGCAGCGTGAATGGAGTAAGAGAGGCCAGGAGCCCCCAATTCTTTCTGCTCCACTTCCATCCACTTTCCAGATTCTCTCTCACCATTTCCTTTCACCCATCTATTGACTTTGAATCTTACCGAGTCCAATTCTTCCCATTCATTCATTCATTCAGCAGATGTTTAATAAGCCCCTATTACATGCTGGGCAGGCGTTTTTCTAGGTGCTGAGGATAGAGAAGGGGGGACAAACCAGAAAAAATAAAACCCTCGCTTAGGGTGGCCCCATTGCATAGTGGTTAAGTCTGATGCACTCCACTTTGGTGCCCCAGGCTCACGGCTTTGTGTCCCAGGTGCAAACCTACACCACTCGTCAAGCCATGCTGTGGCAGCATCCCACATACAAAATAGAGAAAGATTGGCACAGATGTTAGCTCAGGGTGAATCTTCCTCAAGCAAAAGGAGGAGGATTGGCAACAAATGTTAGCACAAAGAGAATCTTCTTCACCAAAAAAAAACAACCTTGTTCGTTGATATGCCTTCTGGAAAGGCGGTTAAAACGTGATGCTGTCTCTGGTCCCCAGCCTGGGGGTGTCCCAGTGCTCACCATCTCTAGCTCTTGGTACCTCTGCTAAGGTGTGTTGTTCGTGGCCTCGTGCACATGAGTTTCTGATCCCCAGCTGGAGAAGGAGGGAGCCACAGCTCACTCATGTTTGTATCTAGTATCTGCTTTGGAGATTGACGTACAAATAATTTAGTAACTATTTTGCAAAGAAATCAGAACAACTTTAACAGGGTTAGCACCTCCTCAAAAACTAAGATTTGATTTCCAAAGGGCTCTCTTTCCCTCCTTTTCCCCAGCTGTGGTGTGTCAGAAAAACGTAGAAACCATAAAGCATTTCAGAAAGAAAACCAGCGAGAAAGAGCGATTTCCTTCTGGGATGTGGATGCATTCAAGTGCTTTTATGGAGAAGTACTTGGTGCATACTGAAGAGTATACACAATATTTGTACATAGGGGGCATGCTGATAAACTGACCACCTGTGACATCCACCACCCAAGGGAAACATGTGGAGCATTGCAACCCAGCTCCCTCTACCTAAGGACCAAGTGTAATTCAATGTGTGTGTCTAAGGATGACCCTCGTGACTGAGTGTAGATGTTAAGAGCTGAGCATACAGTTGTCCCTCCAAAGGTTAATATCAGAAAACCATGATTCTGGTTCCAATGGTGTCTCTAACTAGCTGTGATCTCAGTTAGATCCACCAGCTTGTCTGGCATTCATTCTCATCTAAGAAAAAGTTTCCGTCTCCTCCAGTAAGTTTCAGTTCTATTCTTCATTGAACGTGGTGGTTAGGCCGCCTGCACGTAGTTTTATAACATCAGTCCATTTCCTACTGACGATGTCTTTTCATGGGCCCGTGGTACTCAGAAGGCCTTGTGTCCTGAGGCCTACACCCTCTCTGTCCAGTTTTGATATAGCGTAGGTGAATTTGGCTGTGGAAGTGGAGTTGGCTGACAGGTCCCAGGCCAGGGGCACCGTTGGTTGTGTCATGACCTTGAGCAAAACACCATTTCTCAGTACTTCAAATTCCCCCTCACTACAAGCACCTTAGAGCTAGCATCTGAAAAGAAAGTAAAAGAAGATGTGAACGCACTATAGAAAAAGGAAAAAAGTGATATAAATCTGACATGAAGAACTCGTTGACAGTTTTATGAGTTTATCTCCTACTTTCAGTGTGTATTCAGACTGATCTGTTGACTTTATGGTTGATGTGGTCAAGTCAGAGTCTTGGTTGAGGCGTGGCTTACAATGCGTGCATCATAGCTGGTGCTCGTGTGTAATTTAAAAATAATAAATTGCACTTGCATTGACGGTATTGAAGTGAATGCTTAGTTTTTATGGCTGCTGTACTTATTAGGGACTATTAGCACATCAAGATGGCTTTTGAAATTGATCGTACAATAAATTATGCTTCCTCCTAACAGGAGTCTTATGAGTCTTCCCATGGCTGACATTTGTACCCATTTTGGTTTTTTGCCTTTGATATTTTCAAGACAGCTAAATAAACCATTATTTTAAGAAAATAAGCTACCTATGTGAAATGTATTGCTAGATGATACGCTCGTGTGCAGTTGCGTGACTATGAAGTCTTTGTGGCTCATGGCAGCCCTGGGTACACGATTTCTCCCAGTGGCAGAAATTCTGGTGTGCTGAGTTCAGGTTACAATCTCATCCTTCCACTGATGTGTGTCATTCCCTTCGGCCTGGGGTCTCCTGGAGCCTCAGTTACTTCCTCTGGAATACACAGACTGTTTTGGTGAATAGGAAGAAGGGATTACAGTTAAACTCAGGAACCTGTTCAAACGTTAGCCACTTAAGTAAAGGTGACTATTACAGGAAGGAAGCTGACGAGGCAAAGATGTCCAATGGGGTGATCTTAGAGCTTTGCAGGGAGCCTTTGTGCTCTTCCTCCTGCAGGGAATGCAACTTAACCATCATTTAATGAATATCTTCATTGCATGGGCCCCTGTGTAAGGATGCAGAAGGGCTAAATAAGACAGAACAGGGAAGGAGACCTCATACACCTCATTCTGCGTGACATAGGAATGTAACTGTGGGTGTATGTGCTTGTGTCTACATACCCGTTTTCCTCCCCTCTTCTGTGTAGTTGGCATATCCCTCTGGCATCTTCTCACCCATTCTGATGGGGAAATGTCAGTCCTTGCCAAGGAAGAGAGGGAGCTTTTTCTTTCAGTAGAGAGGGGTTTTTTAGTGCTCAAATTAAGTCACAGCAGATCATTGGAAGGACTGGCCCTGGGGGCTGGGGGCACTCTCCCAGCAAGAGGAAGGAAGAATATGGGCAGCGGCTAACCTGTTCCAGCTCTTCCTCCCCACCACGCTGGACATGTGAATTTCAGAGTAGCCAAAAGTTTTCTTAGCAGAGATTTTGTTAACCTAAAAGATTAGAGAGTCATCCACCCAAGTTGGAACCTCTGCCAGCTCCCTCCAGAATCGGAGGACACGAGAGCGCCTCTCGCGCCCTTGGCCCCCAGGATGAACTCTGCTCTGACAGATGCATTCCCCTGGTGCATGGTCCTGGCTCTAACCTGGTTTTCTTTCCTGGCAGGACATCGATGGTCAGGCGCTCCTGTTGCTGACTCTTCCTACGGTGCAGGAGTGCATGGAACTGAAGCTGGGACCCGCCATCAAGTTATGCCATCAGATCGAGAGAGTTAAAGTGGCTTTCTACGCCCAGTATGCCAACTGACTCCGCCTTCTCTGGAAGCGCACCGGTATCTTGGTGATGCAAGTGTCCTGGGAAGGTTTTTGGGACTGAAGCTTTTATTTTTCTGGGCTACATGAGATGGTACATAAACGAAGTATCACCAGGACACGAGAAGCACGAAGGAACTCTTCACCCACTAGCCTGACTGATATTTCCGTGTCTTTAAAGCACACTCAAGTATCGCCAACCACAACAGTGGCTCCTGGAACATGTAAATTAAAGTTCTATCTTGGCCCCTGCGGGACGTGGGAGAGCATCTTTGTATATCCTCATCTCGCCTTTCTCCCACCCCAAACCAGGCAGCTTCCTCTAAACAAGATTTCCTAAACTGAGGCTCACGTTTCTTTGAAAACTAAGGCACAGTTGGTGGCTTTTCGAATATGACCGAGGAGGTGCCTGGCTGGTAGTTTTTGCTGTAATCATTCTCGGGCGCATTTACAGATGCCTCTTTCCATATCGATACACGTGTGGCTGTGGTGGTGGCTGTCACCGCAGTTTGATCTTGGTAGCAACTCATTTCTCAAACACACCTGTAGGCGATGTTTCAGGATTTAGTGATAACAAGACGGGCTAACCCTGCATCCTGTCAGAGGTGCCTTTTAGGAAGGAGTGGGAGCGAAGGCAGGTGGCATGTCATTGCCTTGAGATGGTTTTTCTTGCCTGATGGATATCTAGAAAGTCCCTAGAGTGGAGCTCTATTTGCAGTCTTTCATAGAACCTCAGATCTCTCTAATGTTCTGAGTCAACTGTAACCAGATCAGGGAATGACTCCTTGAGTCTCTTGGGAAATGTTGAGTATATTGAAGACAAAGCTTAATTTCAGAGAGCAAGAGTGGGAAGAGATGTGAGAGCTTTTCAAAAACCAGCGACATCCCCTTAGAAGGGTGGCGGCAGCAGGTTCCCCAAAGAGATTCCCTTGGATGCCACTGTTGCTCATTGCAGCCCTGGCACACCCATTTACTGTGCCAATGACGAGGCCAGTGTTCCCAGCGGGAGGCATCGTAGCGAGCACTGGACCTGGAGTCAGCCCCGGTTCTTATCCTGGTGTGGCTCATCTCTAACTCTGTGATCCGGGGGGGCCTTGACTCCCTCTGGACCTCATTCCTGCACAGCGACAGGTCGGACACTTACAAGTGCAGGGGTTCACACAGGCCCCTCGTTGTCTCCAGCTCCTCATGATGTGAGAGAGGAGTCCAGAGTGGCCAGGATGAGAGAAAGAAAATAAATGAAAAAGAAGTGTGTCCCCACAGCTTTTAACTCTGGGATTCCTGCCGCTCGGTCTGGCTCTGAGGTTGCTTGTGACCTTTCTCGGGCCTTTTTCATTAAATTGGTTAAGTCCTTTGCACAGAGATCTGTGGCTCTGAGAGTGGGCTGGCCTTTTCTCCCAGGCACTTTGTTGTTTGTAAGCCCATGAGTGATCCAGTGTATTCTTCAAACCCAAATGGACTCCTCTGTTCTGTTGTGATTGTTGCCCAAATGCCTTTTCAAACTTATGCAAGGAAACCCATCCTTCACACAGTCCAGGGGTGGACACAGGCAGCGGAGGCCATGCACCCTTCTGTTACTTTTTCCCCCTAATTACCTTGATCTCTTCTCTTTGATTAGAGTCTCAACAATTCCAGTAACATCGTGTGGTGGGCTGCTCATGTTTCTGCTACCTTTGAAGACATGATTATCTGTCAGGTTTTGGAAAGTTTGATTACTAGTGCTAACTTGTATGACCGTTCTGTGACTGTCCCAGAGGGAAATGGAAAACAAGTATTTTGCGGTTGAGGCTTGTTCGTCTCCCCTGCAGCCGATTCTGTAGTTGAGTTTGAAAAGTTTGGCCAATCCCTTTGCCTGGGGGCCTCTGATGGAAGGACCAGTGTCCTGAACTGTGCAAGCAGGCGCCCTCGTCCCGATGGAAGTGTCCGTGGCCATTCATGCCGACTCACTGTCAGATTTCTCTCTTCTAAGCTCCAGGTTCGACCTCCTCTCGAGTTCCCACCCTGCCTTCTCAGCCACATGCTTTTGGCCTTCAATGCTCAGTCTTGTGGAGTTAAATTCTGTCAGACAAGTGGAAAAGGCATCCATTTCAACAGCTTTGGCATTTTCCCTGCGCTGGCTCATTGATGATCTTCACAGTGGCCTTTGCAAGCTGAGCTGTTTCTGTTGCATTTGAGGTGGGGATGAGGGAATGTGGTGGCTGCAACGTATCCTTGTACTTTCAGAACGAATGTCACCTTCTCGTGTCCTTTCAAGTGATGACACGGAGGAGGAGGTGCTACCTTGGAGTAAGCAGATCTGGGGGTCTCTGGAGCCCGCCCAGAGGAGCTGGAAGACCTCCCACCAGCGGGCCCGAGCAAGCCACCACTACCCTTGCTGGGGAAGCTCCCCATGGGGCCGGATGCCCAGCACTCTCCTCGTCAGCTTCATCCTTACAGTTGAACTTCAACCTCTCTGCGTGATCAGTCACTCCATCCGCTTCCACTCTTTGTGTCTGAGTGGTAAGGAGAGGATGGCTGTGGCCTGAGGCAGAAGAAGGCCCAACTCTGGGGTGATCATCATGAAGATGTCTGCGCGCCATGTCCCGGCCCTTCTGAGAGCCGGGAAACATTTTAGGACCAAGAAGATGCTTTTGCTCTGCGTGTTGCCATTGTGCTCCTGACCTTGGATTTTTGGGGGGTTCCTGTGATGGTGGGTGTGCATCTTCACATTGGTAGCACTTCAGCTACAGAATTTCATTTCTCTGTAGGATTCACCACACACCAGCTTCTGTCTTAGAAATAGGGCCAGTTTCCAAGGAGCATCTCCCTGTGTTGTTACTGTGTCTTTGTCTCTTATTGCAAGAAGAATTGATTTTACATGTTAGACCCCCCAGTCCATCCACAGCCCCTGAGCCGAACCTTTCTCCGTCCCTGGAGACCTCTCCTCAGTCTCTCTGATGATACTTTGGGGTTATGTACCTGGGTCCTGCATACACCATGCCGCTCATTACCTCCCAGAACTGGCAGGAAGTGGGTTTTCCCTCTCCTGGCCAAGCAGGCACTTTGCAGTCTGCACAGTATGTGCAACTTGAAAGCAGAAATGCCACCTCATCTTTAACGCTCGGAGTCCATCACTCGGTCACGCCCAAAGGCTTGTTTCAGCCTCTGACTTTTTTTTTTTTTTGAGGAAGATTAGCCCTGAGCTAACATCTACTGCCAATCCTCCTCTTTTTGCTGAGGAAGGCTGGCCCTGAGCTAACATCTGTGCCCATCTTCCTCTACTTTATACGTGGGACGCCTACCACAGCATGGCGTGCCAAGCAGTGCCATGCCCGTACCCGGGATCCGAACCAGTGAACCCCAGGCCGCTGAAGCAGAACATGCAAACTTAACTGCTGCACCACTGGGCCGGCCCCCAGTCCCTGACTTCTTGACTGCATTTGTGCTATGTTGGGAAACTGCCCTATCCACAACAGTATAAACATGAAAACCTAAAAACACCCGGGTACCACTAGCATGACAGAAGAGCATCGTTGCTTTTCAAAAACCACACCAGCTTCCTTCACCCCGCAGTTGCAGAGCGTGGAGAGCTCATCCATCACTTTTAAAATTAGGTTCATTTGATCAAAGTTTGATTTGCACACACAGTGTTTGAGCTGTGCAGCTTTTAGGTTGCTTTCCCTTATTTGATCATATTTGAGAGATTATTTCCTGTGTTCGCTTTGATTTGTTCCGTGATAAATTAAAATGACTCAAACCTTAAACACTGTCAGCTCTGACCCTCGCTGCAATCTGTAGAAGGTTGGTTTTGATCAGCCTTTTGAAGATGGGGCTCAGTTTCCTCGTTTTTCTTCTGGAATTTTGAGTGTTGTGTCAGGCACATTCTGAGATTTGCCTTTTTGTCTTGTACCAAAAGCCCCTTTCTGAGAGTGTTCTCCCGTGGTCTTGGAATCACTAAGGGTTTTCATAGTTTTTTTGTACAACACCCATTTATATTTATTTCTGTATATAAAACTGAAACAGAGAACCGTAGTGTTCAAATCTTTATTGTGGTTTGAGCATCATTGTTGCTTCTGGGTTAAGATGGTAATCGAGGCTCCAGGTCCTCTCTTCTGTCTTTAGAAAGCTGTGGTTGAGTGTGCAGTTATTTGAAGGGGAAAATGGTAAATTAAGGTATCTAGTTTTTAGGAAGAAATCGTTAGATATACATACTCCCCATGTCTCTTTGGTGCAAGGCTGGAGTTGCAACTGTTATGATTTAATGATTCTCTTTTTCATTCACTGTTCTGTTCTGTTCAAGAGTTTTCTGGAAATTACTTTACTCCTTTTAACTTGGTTGAATTTTTAAGTTGATTGATTTTCATAACTTTTATCACCGGAATTGGTCTACAGCTATCCAGACACGAGGTGCTGAAATCGAATTGGGCTGTTTTTGACCCATTTACCTAACAATTGTAATTGTTGACACCTGGTGCCGCCTGGGGTTTTGGCTAGAAGCATCTTTGGTTTAGACGGTAATAACTCACACAATTTCCTGAACCATAGACTTTCCGTGTCACTGATTTTGTTTTCAATGGCGAGGATTCCGTACCAGCGAGTGAGTATGTAGGTCTTGTCACAGAACCAAGCAAAGCCGTGCTTCCTGTGGGCCGAAGAGACACATTGAAGAAAAAGTGAAGTTCTGGGACAGTTTGCGGAAAATCACCTTACGATGGGAAATTGGACAGAAAATTTCTTAAATGACAGAAAAAATAATCATCTCATTTGTCGTTCGAAATGGGAGCTCGCATGTAATCTAGAAGCATACACTGTCCCTAGTCGTGAATGGTGAAAGCCCTTTTACTGTTTTGCATTCCAGTTTGAATAGTTTGTACTGAAATTTGATTTATATCTTGTGTACGTTTTGGTGCGTAAAAGGGAAAAATTGGTGTTTTTACTTTTGAGATTTGCAGGACAACAGGCATGTTGTTGGTTTGCTGTAAGATTGTATTCTGTATATATGTTTTCATGTACATAAATGAAAATCTATATCAGAGTTATATTTTAATTTTTATTCTAAATGAAAAGACCCTTTTTACTTGAAAAAATTGTAAGCCACATTGTTAATAAAGTGAAAATAAATTCTCTGGTAGTGTTTGTGTCTTTGTGTTGAAAGTCATTAAGTATTATTTTTAGGGTTTGCATTAGGATTCTTTTGTTCTGGCATTTTTTCTTGCCATGCACAAAAGCATATATTTGTATATTTATAATAACCATGGCTTTCAAGGTCCTGTGTGACCTTTCAAAAGTTACCTGCTGTCTCTGGAACATTTTACTCAAGGAGTTTGTGTTTATTCTTTTTATTAAAACATTCCTGTGTATCCTCACACCATCACCTCTAGCCTTGCCATTTTCTCTTGTTTTACTTATTGTATGGTTACCTGGTACATTGGTAATTTCTCTTTGTTCTTGAAGATCTCTGATGACAGAAAATTGAAGACTGAATATATAATAAAATAAGCTGAACAATTTTCCAGATCTCCAAATTGAAAGAATCAAGGCAAAAGAAAAAAAAAATCTGCATTTCTCTCCATGTTGCCAACAAAAGCCTTTTTTTTTTTTTTTTTTTTGAGGAAGATTAGCTCTGAGCTAACATCTGCTGCCAATCCTCCTCTTTTTGCTGAGGAAGACTGGCCCTGAGCCAACATCCGTGCCCATCTTCCTCTGTTTTATAGGTGGGACACCTACCACAGCATGGCTTACCATGTGGGGCATAGGTCCACACCCAGGATCCAAACTGGCAAACCCCAGGCTGCTGAAGCAGAACGTGTGAACTTAACCACTGTGCAACCGGGCTGGCCCCAAAAGCCTATTTTTAATTATTCTGCTATCTAGTGAGGCTGTTTATAACCTGCAGTTCCCTAGAAGCTGCTTCCCCTTTGTACCGGCTGCTACTGTTGATTTCAAGTCTGTGGGACAGCATAATGTTTACTGCAGGTTCAAAACCTACGTAAAAAAATGCTGTTTATGGGAACATAACTTTGGGTGACTCCACTGTGAACGCCGGACATTTAATCAGTGAGGTGAAAATACTACATCAAGATAATAGACGGGCCCTGAAGGTGTACTGGGGAATAATTTCATCAAGAGGTTTTTATGATGTGGCCCGAGACTGAGATGCGACCCGTCCCATTTGGCGTAGTTCATTTATGGTGTCAAAGTGCCCTGTTACGTGCACTTATGTAAAAGGAAACTCTGCCTTCGCTATTCTGAAGTCAGGTCAATGCGCGATCACCACCCCCATGCCTTCCCACCCAACCGCAAAATTGGTTCCATGATGGTTGTTGCCATCCTTTGCTTCAGATTTTTGGGATGGTGGATGGGCTACAGTTGGGTGTAGGTTGTGGGGAGAGGGACCTGGATGGAGAGTCAGCATTGGCATGGAGAAAGAATACACATATGGCACCTTCCAGACAGTCCTGGGTTCAAACACTTGTTCCACCGCCTGCCAGGTATGGAACACAAAACCTCAGTTTTCTTCTCTGTAGAAGATAGTTGGCAATAGCCCGTACATTTTCAGAGGAGGATTAGAAATGTGTGATTCTAGGCCAAGAGTCTGGCACATTCTGTGAATCGGAGCCCCAGATTGACTGGACATCATTGACTCTAGGGCCCTTGACCACTTACTCATTGGACTCCTGGCTGCCCTCACCATAGTCGCCATCACACCCACCTCAGTGGAACCTCAGGTACCCAGGCCCGACCCAGTCAAGGCCTTGAGAGCAGGGGCCCCTCCCTCCATTTCTGGATTCAAGTGAAACACGCACCATGGGGCGCAGGATCTGACTTCCTGGATCAAGACTTGGCCAGAAAGGCTGGGTGACAACCCATAGGGAAGAAGGGTGTGAATGTTCTAGAGCACCAGCTTGGAGCAGTGAAGGATTTGAGAGAGAGCTTGCAGGAAGATGTTCCCTCTGTGTGCCCCGTCCAGCTCCAGCGATGTCTCGCAGGCAGAGAAACCACCTCTGTTTTCTTATGCGGAGGCCAACCCTATAACATACACCTCACGTTTCCCTTTGCTCCTTTCCTGCTTCAGTTTCCATGTTGCCTTATTCCTGCTGCCCTAGTATTTTATTCCAATAAAGTAAATAAATACGAGCATATAAGCTTTGCCTCCGACCTTATCTCTGAACCCCAGTTAAGACAATGGGTGCCACACGTTTTCTAGAAAACAGACCCTCCTGAAGGGCTTTTGGAGTCAGACTGCCACCTCTCTGAAAGCAACAGGGACCCTATTGCTCTTACTAAGCAGGGATGACAAATCGCAGCAATGGCGTCACCATCACTTAAGCTTTAGCCTCTGGTTAATTAGAATGGGCAGCAGGTGGAAGGCAAGGCTGTGGGGAGAGACAGGGATATTAATAAAGACGAGATGGAGGTACTGTGTTGGGCAGCACTGGCCTTGAGAAAGGAAAGCGGCAGGCTTTGGAAAGCCCTTTGTCAGCTTGGGCGCATCTAAGGCGGCTTTCAAAGATACTCTTATCTTATGCAGCCGCAGGGAAGACCCGCTGGAAAATCAGGCCCAGGATCTGATTATAAGGCTGGCAGAGCTGCAAAGGATATGAAATGTGCAGCATTGACAGGTTTCTGTCTGCAAAGTCAGGGCCTGGTAATCAAAGTGAACATCTGAAACCTGGCATAAGCCAGTGAGGACATAGGCAAGAGTCATGAGCCTTGCGTTGCCCTGACCCCTCCTAGATGGCAGAAGCGCCCCCTCGTCTGAACACCGCTGGACAACACCTGATGCAGGTGCTCTGCAAAATGACATTATTCTTGACATACGTCCCCTCCTTCTGCTACCCATCATTGCTTCCACGGTAACCAGCCACGTCTCAGCACAGCCTGGGCGGGGCTTACAAACCCTGGTCTTGGAAGGTCAGTCCACACCCCAAAGAACTTACGGGATGTGGCTAAGGTCCCCTGGCAGAGCTGGGGGAACTCACGTGGAGTAGACGAGGGGGTTAGACCGAGCAGGATGGAATCCAAGACGGGGTGGGAATTCAGGACATTGGGCGTTCCCCGGTGACTTGAGATTTAACATTTGTGCAAGGACAACTGGGAGCCCATCTAACGATTACCTGGGATGGTTCCCAGATGTTGGCCTGTGCTGAGCAAGGTGGAAATGCCAGAACATCCTTTTCATAGCATTGAGGCTGGAGTCAGAAGGCTGGAAATATAATGGATGTACTGTGGACATCAGGGCCAGGCTAACACGTCTGCTCTTTTTTAGAATATGGGTTGCAGGCGCATTGGACCTGCACCTCCCGTCTTGGGGAAAAAAGTGAGAGCGTCTCGTTTGCAGCGTATGAGAGGTGGACATCCTGGGAGCGTGTGAGTGTATATGGGAGGCACGCCAGTTAGTGCACTCGCCACATTTGTTAGCATCCACTCCCTCCCAGGCCTGCGACCCCTTTACGGACAGTCCCAGCCACTGCTTCTGTTACTTCATCTCCCAACACCACCAGCTGTCTTGGCCTCCCCCAGGGAGGGGGCCACCCCAGCACACACTCTCACATCCACCGTGGTGGCAGCCACAAGCACTCCAGCCCTCAGAGCCCATTGCACTGGACCCATCAAAGCTTTAATTCCTCCCAATTGTGGACCCAGATGAAGCACTGGCCCGTAGAGTGTGGCTACTTCAGGTGACAGAACCTGGACGTGCCAAGGAGGTCATGCCCCATGGGCAAACTTTGATCAATGAGAGACAGGATGTAGCCAGAAAAAAAATTCCTCTGCCATCCTCCTCCAGATCGACTTTCCCCCATATGGTGGTCTGTTCAGCCTGCCAGGGACATCCCACATGGCTGAACAACGCCTTGTGCTTTCTCATGAAATCACGGCCAGCTCTGTAACGCACTACTCTGCACTGAGTTTCCCTCCTTCCACGCTGAACTTCAAGGCTCAGCGTCGGATTCCACCAATAAAGCTCAGCTGGCAAGCTTATCTCCAGGATCTGTTTTCTGGGGAGCTAGCCTGAGACAAGAGGCAGCTATTATTATACTTGTATATGCAATGTGCAAATAATAATGACAAACTATTCTGGGGTAATCCAGCCGTCATCTGGAGGCTGGGAAACCAACCAGCCTTGCGGAATTGGAACTGCTCGTAACATGAATCCTTTCTGAATTACTTTAAGACGTGGGTTGGAAGTTCAAATTAAAAATGTTCTTTCTGGTTATTAAAGTAATATGTGTGCATTATAGAAAATTTGGAAAGTAAAGAGCAGTTATAAAATTGTCCCGTTATCTCGTATGTCCAATTACTACCTTCTCATATTTCCATGTATATTTATATCACAATATTAAAATCGAGTTCATACCATTTAAAATTTTTGCAGTAACTGTTATTTTGTAATCATGTGCTCTGGGATGGTATTGCTATTTTTATATATCTCGTATTTTTTAAATGTTTCAAGAAGCTTTTAAAAAATTCAATATAACGTATGTTTATGTACCACCCACCCAGCTTCTAGAAATATCACGTTTTGCCATATTTGCTTCAGATTTATATATTTTATAAAATCTTATAGATGGAGTTGAAACCCCTTTGTCTTCTCCCTATTCTGTTCTCTCCGTCGTATCCCAGAGGTAACCACAGTTCCGATTTTGGTGTTTTCCATTCCTAGGCATGATTTTTATGCTATTACTACCAGTAGTACTCCCAGTATACTAGTAATGGTATTTGTATACTAGTAATGGTATAAAACCATAATAATGTACACCACTGTTCAGTGGGTTTGCAACATTTTAGTGAATGCTAGCATGCTAATTGCATCATATTGCAATTTACTCTTTTTGCTCAATATTATGTTTTATGAGATCTATGCTCGTTTATATATGTGTATATATATATATGCATCCAATTCATTTATTTTCACTGCTGCATAAATTCCGTTGAATCTGTCATGATTTACTTATCCGCTGTCCTATTGGTGGACCTTGGAGTCCTCAGTTTTTCTGCTACTTCAGTGAATGCTGCCGTGAAGCTTTCCATATAGCTCTTACACACACATGTAACAGTGTCTCTAAAGGGCATCTCGGAAAGTGGAATCGCCGGGCATGGACAGTGCCCCTTTTCAGTTTTGCTGGATGTTGCCAGTGGTGGTAGCAGCTGGCACCCCTGCCAGCAGAGTATCCAGTTACTCTTGCTCCACACGTTGCATCTACTTGGCAGAGTTTTTCCTTATTGCCAGTCTGCTGAGTGTGGCAATGGCAACTCACAGCAGTGTGGATTTGCATTTCTCTGATCGCTAGTAGAGTTTAGCCTCTTTTCATATGCTTATCGGCCACTCATGTTTTCTCTTTTGTGAATTTCCTGCTCACAACCCGTGCATGTCATTATTCTCCCTCCCTCTCTCCTCTCTTTCTCTGATTTATAAGGATTTTTAAAATAATTTCTTGACAATAATCACATATCAATGGTTGGTGCTGCAGATTTTTTCCTCCGGTTTGTTTTTGCCCTTTTACTTTGTTTTGTCCTTTGTAATTCAGAAAGGTTATTATTTTAATGGACTTCAATTATCACCCTCTTCCTCTATGATTCTTGCTTTTATTCTCTTGTTTAGGAAACTTTTTCTCCTCCGAAGACATCAAGATGATCTTTCTTTTCTTTTAAAAGTGAAGTTTTACTTTTTCCAGTCTCTCTAGAATGCTTTTTTGGGCAGTTGGCATTTCCAATGTCATTTAAAGTGGTGGTGGCAGTTTACAGTTCTGCCACATGAGACTTTTCCCTGCTCCACACCTTGCCCATACTTGACAGTGTTTTTAATTCTCGCCAGTCTGATGAGTGTGGAAACTGCGGCATGTGATGGATGGCGTGAGGCAGCTACATTGCCCTATTTATCCTTTTTCCACTGACCTGTCATTCCACCTGTGTCACAGTTCAAGCTTACATATATGTGTGGGTCTGTGTCTGGCTCTATGTTCTGTTGCATTGGTCTGTTTGTCTATCCCATGCCATTACCACACTAAGTATTATGGCTTCATAATAACCTTTGACACTTGGAAAGGGAAATCTCCCCATCTTATTCAGAGTTATCTTGGCTCTTCTTGGTCTTTGTTCTTCACCATTAATTTTAGGCTCAACTTGTTGAATTCTATAGAAAACACTGTTGGGATATTGATTAGAATTACATTAAATTTAGGAGAATATTTGCAGAGAATTGACTTCTTGTATCTTGTTGAATCTTTCTATCCAGAAGATGGTGTAATTCTTTATTTATTCATCTCTTTTGTAAATCCTTCAATAAGGTAGTGAAGTCTTTGTAAAAGTCTTACACATGTTTTGTGAAATATACTCCTTATGTATTTTATAATTTTTGACTACCTTTATTCTGTTTTGTTTCCTTTGCTATTACTGGGAACTCTATTGATTTTTATATGCTAATATTCTATCCAGAAACTTCAGTGAACTCAACTGAAAGGAATTTCCATCTTGAGTTTTTTGCCTTTTTTCCCTTCACATTAGGTGATCTTTATGCTTTTGGAATTTGGGTTTGCCAGATCACTTTGAAGTGGAAGTTTTGTTTTTATTTATTTCTCTTTTCCCCTCCTGTTTATTGAATTAATGGTTCTGCATGTGCTTCCATTTATCCCGTAGACCGACTAAATGGAACCAGGTCTTATATTGTTGGGGAGAGGAGCATTCCTGGCCCTTGGTGATACTGAGGCTATTGCTTATCCAGTCACTGAGCCCATGGCCAACTTGTGTCACTTTCCCGTGGTTAAGCTTTGTCCTCATCCTCCTGCTTTCCCAAGCCCATTGCCCTAGGGTGAGCCTTGCTTTACAGCTGGGGAAGGCCCTCCACAGCCCTTGGCTTCAAGCTCTGAGCCTGGTTACTGCCCCATCTCTCATGGAGCACTGTGCCCCACAAGAACAGAGCTCCCAGTTTCAGCTGTTCTGGTCCTGCTCCAGAGCCCAGCAAGCCGTGGCTTCAGCCCCACTCACCACTTTGTGTTTCTGAACCTTTTCTGGTCAGTGGAGATGTTTGCCTTCTTTCTGAGTTCAGCCGTGTCTTACTGAGTTTCTTATTTCATCTGTCATTGTTCTGCGTTTAGAACAGAGCATACGTGTCCAGGTTTAAACCTACAGAGCCATCTTGACTAAAAGTCTCTCCAATGTTACCTGAAGAAAAAATCTTCCAAGTGGCAGGTGGTATTAGAGCATGTTCTGAGAATGAAACTAAATTTTGCGTTATTCAGGCGATTTAGAAATGAGAGTTTTAGCCCATATGAAAATTCATATTGGCATGGGGTTCATTTAAGTTACGATTCCCAAAATGCTCAGCTCGTTGACATTTCTAAATGTCTCTCCTGCATAGTTTAACTCTTGGTAAAACCTTAGTTTTCTACAAATGGTTTGAAAAAACTGCTTTGCATATTATCCCCTCTGACTTCTTGTCATAAGTCCCTGTAGCTGAGGTGTGAAGCTGGAGTGACGTCACTGTGAGAATGGGTCTGTTTTGTTCCATACCACTCACTAATAATGCTTACACCTACCAGCGTTTGAGCAAAATGATCCATTCTCTCTCCTCTGTGGGCAGGAATGATTAAGTCCTGACACTGTCTAAATATAGACATTTGTGGTATGTGCCACCCGTCAACTGACCCACTTGAAACAGGGCATCATTAACATGTAAATGGGCTGATCTCTGCCATCCCAATAATCCTTACGAATGAACTAAAATGAAAACATTTTATGAGACACTTAAGCATATGGTGAAGCTAATCATTCTTATGCAAAACCTAAGGAAACATTAATTCATGCAACAAAAATGTTTCATACCCACTCCGCGGATGCACTGCGCTGAGTTCATTAGGAAAAAGAATAGCACTGTGTGGGCTGCTCCTCGAAGGGGAGAAGCCGCCTAGCAGGGAGGTAGACCACGCACAGAAGGAAAACAGGCGCTGGTGTGTGCACGATGGGCGTTCGCGCTGTAACTAAAACAGGATTGATGTTTATGTGGCTTTTCAGATCCCTGTACAAGATCCCAGCCCTTATTACTGGCCTGAAAGTGCGATTGAGAACTCAAAAGCCTCTAAGGATCAGCCAGGAAATGTGAATGAGTGTGGAGAACTGGTGGCCACTGTGCGAAGCTGGTGGGGACACCTGCCCGAGAAGGGGCTTGGCCTCCAGTGGGCTGTCAGACAGACCATGGGCCAGTTGTTGCCTGATCTTCTCATTCTCCAAGGGGAGCCAGAAATCCAGATTTCCATGTGAAATCTCCTAATTGTTCAATGCTGGCAAGAAATTCAAACATTTTCAAGATGATGACAGCTAAAGAAAATGTCTACAGCCAGATTCCGAGCCACCAGTCCAACACCTCTTCCATGCTCCAACCCGGCAAGTCCTTAACGTGGGGACAACCACCAGGGAACCACATTCAGTGATAAATGTGAGACATCTACCTAGGACATTTTTTGTCATTTTTTTGGCAGTCAAACTTTGATCTATTTTGATAGTAGTTAAAACACATCAGAGGGAGCCGCCCCTGTGGCCAAGTGATTAAAGTTCGTGCACTCTGCTTTGGCAGCCCTGGTTCTCAGGTTCAGATCCTGGGTGCAGACCTACTCCACTCATCAGCCATGCTATGGCACTGTCCCACATACAAAGTAGAGGAGGATTGGCACAGATGTTAGCTCAGGGACAATCTTCCTCAAGCAAAAAAAACAAAAAAAAAGAGGAGAATTGGTAATGTATGTTAGCTCAGGGTGAATCTTCCTCACCAAAAAAAAAAAAAAAAAAAAAAAATCAGAATTCATTCTTACTCAACTGAAGGCTTACTATAATTCTTAAAGTCAAAAATCCTCATAATGGGGGGCCAGCCCCGTGGCCGAGTGGTTAAGTTCACGCGCTCTGCTTTGGCAGCCCAGGGTTCGGACATGGCACCACTCATTAGGCCATGTTGAGGCGGCATCCCACATGCCACAACTAGAAGGATCCAGAACTACAATATACAACTATGTACTGGGGGGATTTGGGGAGAAAAAAACAGGGGAAAAAAAAAGAAGATTGGCAATAGCTGTTAGCTCAGGTGCCAATCTTTAAAAAAAAAAATCCTCATAATGTTAATATGAGGTCATAATAAAAATCATCATAATGTTATTGTACGATGTAAGGATGCATATGTGTTTGCGTGTTCTTGGTTTGGGGCAGGGGTCCCTGGCGCAGCTGCAGATTGCTATCCCCATTCCAATCCAGGAGAAAGAAGAGGCTTCATATCAGAAGGGCTAACCTTCAGCCTTGTCCTGCTCCTAACTGTCTGACCTGAGTCAGGTAAATTACCCTCTCCCGTTTGTTCCCCTGTAGAACGGGAGTTAGATTGCTCTGATGATTTCACACCTGGGGTGTGCCGGACTCTAAGAACTTGCATAAATTACCTGACTTGAGCCCTACAGTTTCACTATGACTCAGGCATTGTTAGACACCATTTTATAGATGGGCAGACTAAGGCTCAAAGAAATTAAGTAATTCACTTTTGGAGGACAGATCTGAGATTGGAAACCTCCACAAGATGAATGTGCACACACTTGGAACAAAATCTAAAGTGCTATTCAAAATTAAGTTGACACTGGGCCTGGCCCAGTGGCTTAGCAGTTAAGTTCACGTGCTCCTCTTTGGCGACCTGGGGTTCACAGTGTTTGGATCACAGGCACAGACCTACGTCCTGCTCATCAAGCCATGCTGTGGCAGGCGTCCCACATATAAAATAGAGGAAGATGGACACAGATGTTACCTCCGAGCCAATCTTCCTCAGCAAAAAGAGGAGGATTGGCAGCAGATGTTAGCTAAGGGCTATTCTTCCTCAAAAAAAAAAATCAAGTTGATATTATGGGCCAGGTTGTCCAAGGAGACCAACGCAACAACATAGTCCTGTGCTGGAAATGAGATTCACTTATTAATTGAGCATCTGCTACGTATTAGGTACAATGCAACAAATAGAATAATGCTTGGGTCTTGCGTTCAAGGAATTTACAATCAAATAGAAGAACTGAGAGTACATAATCAGTTTTAGAGATCTTCACTTTGGGTCAGATCCTTGGAGAATTCAGATGTGAACTTTAAGGCTCCAGCATTCCTTGGCTAGTGATTGTGTAAGTTGTAAGAGTTCTTTCATCTCTTAAGTGTTTTCCTTGTATTTTAAAATGTTCTCTTTTTTCTAGTGATAAGGTAGCCTGGACCACAGCATCTGGTAATAAGTTGTAAAAACATGACATGTTTGTTGTTCAAAGTTTTCAAATAGCAAATATTTAGTTCTGAATTTTTTTTATTCCAATAAAAATTATGTGCCTTTTCGTTAAGGCCAAAGGACAAGAAAAAAAGCCTTTGAATGCATTTTCTTATAATGTATATGAAACAGCAGTCACTCATTCAGTGTCTGTTAAGTATCACACTGTGTGTCTGGCCTGTGCTAGTGCCGTAAATAAAAAGATTCCTTGAATACAATCACGCTCTCCTGAGACTCAGTCTAGTGAGCGGTAGACATGGAACATGGGGAATGCTGCAGAGCAACAGTTGAGAGTGGGGTTCCCGGAGTCGGGCCGACTAGGTTTGAATCCCCATTCTGTAAGTTGGGTGATTAACTTAACATCTGTGTGCCCCTGCCTCCTCATCTGCAAACTTGAGATAATAGCATCTGGGTCATTTGGTTGTTATAAAGAATAAATGGGATAACCCACTCTTAGAAAGATGCCCTCAGAAATGCATGGTTATGGACCACTCATAGTGGTTATGGATGCTCGTAGAAGCATTGTATGTAATAACCCCGAATAACCAAAACGCCCATCATTAGTAGAACAGATAAATCAATTGGGGCATATTCCTACGATAGGACACCATAGAACAATGAAAACAATCATCTACAGCTGTATGCAAAAGTATGAATGAATAATTAAAAAACAATACGGAGTGAAAGAAGCCACACGCAGTAAAATAGGTGCTTTGTGATTCTGCTTCTAAGAAAACCCCAAACAAGCAAAATCATGAAAATTAAACCACCTATTTTTAGAGATGCATAATTAAGGGCAAAACTGTAGAGAAGAACAAGGGAATCAGTACCATCAAATTGGTATATGATGATTAGAAAGGGGTGGAAGTTACCGAGAAAGCAAGACTAAAGTAGCCGAGAGCTCCTGGGGACACATCTCAGCATTCGGATGGGATCTGAACTGAGGAATTGCATTCCCCAGAGAGGACGAAGAGCCTTGCCAAGGGGCAGAGAAGACCAACGATGTGAGAAAGTTACGTGGGATGGCCGTGGGGTGCAGACAGGTTCAAGACCTTACCCCGGGGTGCGCATGCGCCTTCAGGAAGTGCACAGACTTCTAGAAGGTAGAGCAGGGGTCTCGTGGTTCCTGGATGCTTTCTTCACCCTTCTGAGGTTTGTTTCTCAGCTTTTGGGGGTGACTTAGGACCGTATGACTATGTTAGCCTCACTTCCAGGGCGTGGACTGTGTGTGGTCTCTACTGACTTCTGTGTGTTCACATAGACGCCTCTCCACGCTGGATGGCAGAAAAGTGAACAAATCCACACACAGTCGGAGACTGGAATCCATCAAAGACTCCAGGGGGTTCGCTACCGATTTCTGGAACGTTCTCTGCATAGTTCCCACCTCACAGTTACTGGGCTCCACAAATCCCAGCCTTCTGGGTCTCCCTGAACTCTCACCTCTGGATTCTTGACTTAGTGATGTCATTATTTGAGTTTGAGTTCCTTTTTAGGGGGGACCAACTGTTGGTTCCAGGTTGCCTGGGTCAGAGGGACTTTCAACTGCCAAGACCAGGACAGTCCCGGGCAAACTGGGACAGCTGGTCACTGGAAGTCCGTCTGGAAAGGCTTCCAGATAGAACGTCCTTGTGGTCACAGGGACCATCTCCGTTGTTTCCTGTGATTCCTAAATATTCCGAAAAATTCCGAAAATAATCACTTCCAACATTTTATCTTCTAATTGCTTACGGCGGGAGGCTGAGTCTATATCCTGTTACTCCCTCAGGGCTGGAAGTAGAAGTTAGTGTTTTTTATCATTATGAGTCTAATTTTTCCTTCTACAAATGAGAATCCTGATCTAAGTCTCAAACTGTTGTGAGGATTAAAAGATAATAGGTGCAGATGTTTGCAAATAATAAAATGTTCTAGAAATGCTTCCATTTTTATTTACCAAGATGCTACATCCATTTGCATACTTATAGCAGCTTCACTCATAAATATAGACAGTAAGCCAAAGTAAATTCAAGAAGAATTAAAAATTGGAATGTCAAAGTAACTAAAGTGTACCAAAATAGGAGAATATTTTCATGAAAGGTAGTCTTTATGTAACACCAATGGGGAATAAAATCACAAGTGTGACTTTGGAAGACACAATAAACAAAGTTTAGAAAAGTATTTGTACTATTAAGACAAAAATCTAATATTCTTAATAATCAAATAGTTCTTAACAAATAAATGAAAAATATGGATTTCCAAAGGAAAACAATCGGAGAATATTGTGGCCGACACATCTTGGAGAAAACTGACTTTAGATGCCAACTGGAAATTGCCACACCCTTCTATTGTGACTAGATTTAATGGTCATTCATATTAATGAATGAATGTGTCACTGGCTGCTGCTGCTTTTGGGGTTTTTTTTTTTTCTCTTTCTGTATGCAGATCTAATAATCACATCCAAAGTTTCTTTTCTCCAAATAAACATCATCCCCTCTGGTGCGATGTTGCCACCAGAGGACCACTGAAGCATTTGCTTTCGCATCTTTCGTAAGGACCTGTCCCCATGAAAGGACCACTTTGTTTTCCACAGTTGTTTCTCATTAGATGCTAAATGACACAAGAGGGTGGAAGTTCAGAATAGAACACAGGAGCCCCTTGCTCCACTGTGGTTAGTGTTGCTAACAGGATGTGCACAGCTTTCTTTGAGGAGAGGCTGTTAGCAGATTCCAGATAGACATATCCAGTGTCAATGTATTTGGTTACTGAGTTAACACTACACCACACTCTGAGGGGCTGGGGGCACAGCTGAGACAGTTGTCTATGGTGGTCAAGGAAGTGAGAAGAAAGAAAGGATTTTCTCCCATCTCTTCCGGTCAGACAAAATCCTGGAATTCCTAAGACAAGAAATAGTTTGATCTAATCTTTCCTTTTGCATCCTTTTCTCCTCACCCCTTTTTTTAAATGCTTCCCGAGTTTTTGATCATGTCCCTCCTAGCTTTAGTCAATAACTGCTAAATGTCCACAGTGTGGTCCCTCTATGCCAGCTGCTGAGGGTGGGACCAAGCCGTATGACCTTGAGCAAGTCACTCAACTTGTTCTGGCCTCATTCCCTTCTTTGGTGAAATGAGAATGAGGATTCCTAACCTGATGGAATATGGGATTCTGTGATTGAGGATTTGATGAGGACAGAGTCAGTGACACCAAGAACCAGTTCTTGAAGGGCTTCTTGTATAGCCCAAGAGATGATGCTAACATATGGATGAAGAAAAAACACGATGGAGGAATAATGATATCATTGATTCCAAAATGGATGACTCTTAAAGTCAGCATCTCTAAAGAAAGCAGCTTATGTTCTAGCAACAGAGTCCTTCGCAGCAAGGTTTGGTGAAAAGGAGGGGAAGGTTATGTGAGTTAACATTTATGGAGCAGACCCCACATGCTTTATATTTATTATATCATCCAGTCTTGACAGCAGCGCTATGAAACTTACAGTCTGATGTGTGTTCCCTCCTCCATGTCCACTCAGAACACTGGGCTCATCTTTATCCCCAGTATTTCAAATCCTGGCTCCAGACTCATCTTCCTCACTGCACTGGGAATTTCTTGAAGGCAGGCATCGTATCTTGTGCCTTGTTGGACGCATCTCCAGAATCTAGTATGTTGCCTGGCTCCTAGCACTCAATCAATGCTTTCAAAAATGAAATAAACTACTTGTTGTGTACTGTCTGATTTGGGAAATGGAGTTCAGTTAAGCTTGAGGGCTTTAAAATTTAGAGAAATGAGATAATTACATAGATCAAAGAACCGAAAAATAACACAGTATATTCTGTAGTCCAACTCTTGATTTTGTGGTCTACCAGCTCTAGGAAGCAAAGACTTCCAAGAATGGGAGGATCGTCCTGGGTAGAGGTTGGTCATGCAAAGATTCATCTCTTTATCCGTTTATTCACTGTATTATAAATGCTTGCACTATGTCGTGAACTTTCTCAGGTATAAACCTTAAACAGCATAATCCTTAACCTCAAGGCATGTACATTCTAATGGGAAATTCAGATATGGAAAGATCTGAAGCTAGAACATAGGCTCCTGATTTCTGGTCCAATATAGTTTTAATAAACACATGGGGTGCCATTTTCACTTTACAAAGACCAATACTGATGATGTGTTTTTTCAGAAAAAATAATTTTTAATTTCACCTCCACATCTGGCATAGCTGAATATGCTTAAGTTTTCCGAGCATATTTAAATCTCATACGTCTTATAGATGGCAGCTTGATCCCCTAGCTCAGAACTGAGATGTTAGTCCCCAGAGTTCCAACAGCGACAACACCATCGTCGTCATCCTCCTCCTCATCAACGACATCACCAAAACATCTATTAGCCATTTAATACATGCCAGGCTGTGCTAACTTCTTGCAGGCTAAGGGGTGATGGACATACTCCATCAGCCCACCAAGGTACAAGTATAAAATAGAGTTTATAGGGAGGGGTAACTTACAAGCAAAGAGCAACGAGAGCTCCCACAGTCTCCTGACTTCTAAACCTGCAGCTTGGACCAGGCATAAATGGACTGTGGGCTCGGGTCACTGGGGAAGGAGAGAAGGGAACCTTCCCTCAACGTGAGCCTCGTATTTATAGTTCTGGGGGCCAGAAGATCTTTGCGACTGTGTAGAGGTCAAAGCTTCCTGGATGGAAGGAGCGGCCTTTTGGAAAGGGGGAGCCTCTGGAGATGAACTGGTGAATCCGCTGCTCTTCTGCTGAGCTAGCTCATTCCCCCAGGTCTATCTCTCTGCCGGAACCCAAATAAACCCCTGGGGCATCCCCATTTGCTGTCTCACCTCAATGCATTATGGGGATTATCTCATTTAATCCTCCAACAGCCTTATGAGGCATTCTCTATTAAAATTTCCATTTTACAGATGGGCAAACTGGGACATAGAGAAATTAAACTAGTTTACGGTCGTAAACTAGTAACTGACAGATCAGGAGCATGAGTCTAACTTGACTTCTATGATATATTGCCTCTTAAAACGCTGGAGTTTAGGAAATCATGCTATTGGCATACAGATTCTATCTAATAGATCACTTCTAAATTTGTATATATTTACAATTTTTATTATATGCTACATATGTACAATGGCTAGGCAAGTCTTGAATACATGAAAATTTCTCAAAAACAACTTTAAAGGGTATGAAAAATAAAGTTCCCAAAAGCCCCATTGATCTGTACTCTCTGGTTTTAAGAACTGAGGCTTTTAAGATCAAGCCTGAATAAATCCTTGAAGGACCCAAGGAACCAGCAGCTCAGGATATTGCAGAAAAGAGTGTTTTTAGCACCCGCCTCCAAGTGGGCATTCAATAAATACTTGCTGACCGGATGGAATTAAACAAACAGAGTTTCATGATTGACGCAACATGGAACTAACTGCAAAACCTGCTTGAGGAACAACTTGATGAAGCCAAGCAAAATCCAACGGGCCGACATGAAAGCAGAGTGATGGTGTTAGAACATCTTGGTTTCTGGGCTGAAAGGCAGCTGAGAACATTGTGAAGTGTGGGCAATACACAGGCAAGGACCAAACAGAATTTCTTCAACTGCTTAATTTTTGAAACTGTTTATACAGTTGGTATGTTCAGTGCCATGGAAATTGTTTCTGAGTCTTTGCAGGAGAGATGGCATTTAATCTCCACATAAATTTGTATGTGTTTGTAATGCAATTGCAACATATAGCAAACCTATAAGAACTGTATCTCTCACCTTTCTTATTTCGGCATTAAAATAATATTTAAGATTATATTCTTGGAAATTGTATGGTTGCAAGATGAAATCAAACAGTTAAGCTTCAGGAGAGGGGAGAGAAATGGAACGGGATGGTGGGCTGAACAAATGGTGACGCTGACCCATTGTTCCCGAGAAAGACTTGTAATCTTTTCAATTTTCAATTGAAATGCAGCCCTCTGAGATTCTTCTGGTGTTTGGGAAGTCAAATTGTCTTATTAAATTGTGCAGAAATCGACAGATTCCAAACAAATAGAGAGACTAATCATTGGAGACTGCACAATAATCTGGCAATATGGAAATTACAAATTATAATATTTTCCCCCTGAGTAAATGAAATATACAAAAGAAAAACACTATAATGCGAGAGAGCTTGTGTAATCCCTTGGTAGCTACTGTTAGCAAGCTATTTTATCACAGTTGCTTACTTCTCAGTTAATAATGAATGCACAAAATTAAGTTTAAAGTGAATTATAAAATTTTTTAAAGTTCAGTTTTTACATAAAGCGCCATCAGGAAATATCAAAATGTTCTGGCAACCAATGACATAAATCTTTTTAAATGTCTGTGCACTTTACCGAACACTCGGATATTTTTACCGTCTTGCTAACTCTTCTTTATGTCAGGGAATTTTTCTAATCTGTTTTCAGCATATTACTATACATAGTAATCTTGATCCTACAGAAATAGAAAAATTTACCTCTGCAAGAAATGTTTTTGCAATCTTGATATTATCTTAATAAGATTGTGTCTCATTGTCCGTATCTGTGAAATGTGATATGGAAATCCAATACTGGTGGTGGTGAGAATATTAGTTCATTTTATTCAACGATTCACTTTGGTGAATGTTCTCTGCTTGTAAGACCTGGAGCTCAGTATTCTGAGGGCTGTAGTCAGTGCAGCACACAGGTCTGCCTCTTAGGAGTTGACAGCTATTTAAAGAGCAGTTGGCATCCGAATTTTTAACATTAGTCTGGTTCTCACTCTCAAAGCAACATTCACTGCAAAATCAACGTCTTCAGTCAACTCCTGATTATTGAAAATCTCACTCATCTTCCTATCTTCTAAGACCTTGTCTTATCAATTTCATTGCTCATCATTTTCTCCCATCACGAATGGACAAATTATGGATGTGAGAAATCTGATCAAAGATGTGTAGGCAAATGTGTGAATCTTGTGGGTGTTGATGACTTCTGTCTTTCATTCACATGAGTAACCTAAAATTGCCATATTCAATGCAAGTGTGCGTGTCCCAGATTTTCCAGGTGTTTAGTGTGGGGAAGCTTTCTTTGTTTATTGTTGTCTTGAAACTGCCAATTCCGTGTTCATCACTGTTCCCTGTAAAGCTCTGTGTAAGTCTTATGAAGATGAAGTTGGAACATTTTGCTTTTCAGCTATCTATCTACTAATGAACATAAGTGACATAATATTTACAGAGATGGCATGTCAGCCCAAGGGAAGTTTCTGGGATGTGGAGATAGGCAAGATGTTGAGACTGAAATACGGTACCAGAGGCAACACTTAGAGGACACGTGCCTTCTGAACCATGCAGAGCTGGTTACCAAGCAAAGACTAATCGAGAGCAGAATGATGGAATTTTCTAGGAACTTGGCAAAACTGGAGCAGATTCTGTCAGGACATTCCAGAGATGTCTACTCTCTACTCAATCTTTGTAGTGCTTAAAATGCATGATAACAGCAAATTGCCTTTCAGTGCATGCAAGGTATATGAAAATGAATGTCCTATTCATTGGAAGGGCAGTCTTTGGTAAATATTTGGTGGATTGTTCAGAATTAAACTTATGCAAGTGGATAGAAGAAGTAAACTGAAATATAGGGAAGCATGCACTTCTGAAATATGCTAAAGAATGTAATTCAGAAACCATTTCTCAGGGTCTCATTCTTTAAATTTAATTCAATAAATATCTACTATTGCACGATGCTCTCACATTGTACAGCGTGAAAATTGAAAGGCACTGATTCTCAAAGACCAACGTGCTATCATGACAAAGTCAATGAATAAGCAGAAAAAATGACCCAGGTTGGGAAAGCTGATGACGGCCCACTTTGCGGTGTTGTTGGAGGAGGTCATCAAGAAGTTGTGGCCGCCAGTTGACCTGTGAGCTGGACCCAGGCAACTGGAGGCTCCCCACTCCCTCCCCTGTCTTTGGGATGAGCATCCCACTTGCCTTCTCCACTCCCAGAAGCTGCTCCAAGGATACAGCCTTGAGATGGAAATGTGCAGTTGCGACTATCTGGATTGAGTACATGACTAGACCCAGTTAAGGCCTCTGTATAGGTTTTTAAGATTCTGGCAGGCAGATGCGGAAATATTTGTCTTGCGGCCGCCCAAGACGAGCCTCCTAAATAAATTCCCTTGCTTGTTAAACCTACCGCCTACCAGCCTGGAGCGGTCTGCCTCTTTCTTCCTTGCCCTGCCTGTACAGGGGCCGGGTTCAGATTTCTGCCAGGAAGCTGGACTGTGACCCAACAGGTGTATGGGAGGCTGGTGGTGAGACAAGGCTGTTTGGAGAAGGCAGACGCCTGGTGGAAGTCGGAAGAAGGTGGAATGCAAGGGATGTGGTGGCTCATGCTGAGAACGGATGGAGGAAGAATGAGCACAGGCGCGAGGAGGCCAGCTCATCTACTAGGCGTCAGCAAGAATGTTAATGGAAGACGGACGATGTAAGTCCTCAGAGAGTAATACAACTGGGTAAGTCCGTTGATGGAATCCACACATAGGTGTCAGCAGAGATGGGTGGGGATGGAATTGGGGCCGACGCTGGAGACAGATTGATTACAAGAAAAGGAATTTCAGTGTAATCTGAAGATGACTTGCTGCTGCTGGCTGTGTTAACCTCTCCCGGCAACCTTGGAGAGGGGACATGTTTGAAAACTCCTAGCAGAGCCGCTAAGACAAGCCTCAGACCTCTGGACTAGACAGTGTCTGTGGTCTCTCTTGGCTGCCAAAATTTCAGTTTCAAATTTTCTCTAATTACTACCACTTATGGTCAAGCATCGCACATCATTCCTATAACTTCTCTTTTGCTCAGGTACCTTTGTTTGTTGAACTGGTTTCCCAACTCATCTGTAAACTCCTAGAGGCCACAAACCACATCCGCTCTCTCTTCTCTGCACCTCCAACCCGGTCTCTGAGCTGCTTATTATCCCACTGCTGCTCCATCAATTCCTGTCCAGCTTTTGGATTGATACAGGAGCCCCTAAATGCCTGTGTATTTCTTGAGCATGCGCAGAAGAGATGGTAAGGCTCCAGTCTTCCACGACCTAACTGGCAAACTTGGACCTGCAGGACCCCAGAATTGCTCAGCAAGAACACAGCTGCAACATCTTCCTTCCGCCAGCTCCAAGTCTTCGATGCTGTTTAAACGGCGGGACCCAGTACAGCTCATTTAATTACCCTGCCATTTTAACTGAATGCTCTTTGACTTAATTTCATCTCAATGAGTATAAAGCGTCGAGAGGCTCTCCCATAAACAGGGAGTTGCCTCTGACAGCTTCTGGGAAGGAGCCCCAAGGGAAGGGCATGGTGATTTACAGCACACTGACGGCCCTGCAGAACAGCTTTGGCACCAGAAGTTTCTGGGGTTTAATTACTGCCTTTAAAATTTAAGCCAGAGTTAGACACAGAGCAGTAGCCAGCAGAGGAGGAAAAAAAGAAAAAGGCATAACTGCATAGTAAACAAAAGACTTGTAAGATGAGGATGGTGTTATTCTTTGTTGTATTTCCTGTAAAGGCACCAACCTAAATGATTCATTGTTCTTTCTATGCCTAGTATGACCCTTTCTGTCTATGGCCTATATTAGCCATACAAAGACTCCTGACCCATTTGAATCCAACTAAACATTCTATTCATAAGACTCTTACCTACTCCTGAAAAAAACCCCAGGACTTTTTAATTCCTTTCAGACAGTCCCTGGCCAAAGATGTAAAAATTCCAGTAGTCTCAGAAAATGTTCACATCCTTTTCTCTGTGGACCACCATTCCCCTATTGAACTGTTTAAAACATTGTTTTTATAGTTTTAGGAGAATTCAGAGTTGCAGAAACAAAACACATAAACACACAGATTATGCTGACTTGCTGGCTGTTTTAAGAGATAGCAATTTAAAAAATAGAGCTTTTCTCCCTCTCCCCTGTCTTTGCAATGGGAAATCACTTTTCATTAAGGGGCATTAAATAAATACTCCCCAAAGTTCTTCATTTACTGGGGAAGGACGCCTCTCGTGCTCCCTTCTGGGTTCAGCTGATTATGCTGTTAGGAGTTTAGCAGCTCTGAGCCTGAGGACAGTACTCAGAAGACCAGCCATGACTGCCCACCATCCTTAGGAGAGGCATAAGACCTACGAGAATGGGAGCTGCATTTCAGAGATGTCTAGAAACGCTGAAATCTACTTTCAGCAACCAGACTAAGCATATTAGTCATCACTGGCACTTGGGAGCTAAGAGCTCTGTAAGACAAACTACCGAGGAGGAAGGGGTGGTCCACCCCTTTTACAGGCCACTCCTCATTTCCTGGGACTCCTGGAGCCCCTAATTCAGCCTCTGGCACTGTTAGGGCTGCTGGTAATTCCCCAGGTTCAGAGCACCCCTCTGTCTTTGCGCTTGTTGTAGCTGCCGCCTTCCCTCTCTCCGCCTGGCTGTTGGTCAACAGCCCAACATCAGCGTCCCTGGGGGGAAGGTCTCGCTGACTTCTCCAGCTGGCCGGAGACATGCTCCCTCTTGCTTCCATCCTACCTCATTCTCTCCCTGGTCACAGGGAAGCTCTCTGTTCACCTTCCCTCCTAGTGGAGGGTGGATTCTAGAGGTCATGAAAGGCATCTTGATTTCTGTAGCCCCAAACCTAGCACCCATAGGTGTTCAACAAATATTTCCTGACAGACGGAGTTGCCAGTCACAGGAACTCTGTAATTATTGACGTCAGTTCACACGCCAACCGTCTGCCTGTGCAATATCAATTTTCTGGTCTTACAGAGAAATACCTGTGAGAAAAGTTACAAGTCATTTTAAAGTATATTACTAGTCAGGGGATGGATGGGGACCCAAAATATTCTGTTTTTCCGGAAGATAAAATAAGGAGAAATTGGGGGTGACTAAGAAAGACCCATCCCCACACCCCGGTTATGTGACTATGACATGAAAAGGGCAATAGTGAAATAATAATGTTCAGAAAAGTCGCCACTAAGGACCATCCCTGAGCGTGGCTTTGAAAAAGGAGGAGAAATTCATTGAAAGGAATGGACTGCGCCGCACTACAAGCCTCCTTAGCAGATTAAATGTATGAGTCACACGGCCCTCAGTGGCTCGTTGTCCATTATCTCACTGAGTTCTCTGATCCCTGGGGCACACTGTGTCAATTACATGCGCCAGGATTTATGTCAGACTTGCCAGTGGCTAGAAATTGTCCTGTGAGATTGTGAAATAGAGTAAACTCCTGAGTATAAATAGCGGGGGATGATATTCGCTTTCTGTAGCGAGTGTGTGTGCGTGTGTGTAGGAGTCCGACAAAATGGTTTTTCTAAAGCCTTGTTATCATTTTTTTATGAACTGACTTTGTGATGGAAGGACTCAGAGAAATAATTTAGATCACTCAAGTATGTGTTTCTAGCCTCTCAGAAGCACCATAGTGAAGGGACCAGGGTGCAAGTGCAGTCACATTGGGCCACCATGTTGGCACCATCACTACTGGTTGACCTTGGGAGGGACTCATCTCCTCTCTGGACTTTCATTCTCTCATCTGTAGCATGAGGAGTTTGAACCAGATGGTCTCTTCCCAGCTCTAAAATCCTGCAATATAGTCTCTTCTTAAGAATGTTTTGAACACTATTAAGAACATTTGGGTTTTACTCTCTAGGAATTATCTTATTATATATTATAAAAGTGTAGGTGGTTAATACATAGTGAGCTACTGCCTTTTAGCTCTAAGCTTTAGGAAGTGAGATTTCTACACTGGATGTATTTACATGGAATCTGTTAGATAAAGAAATAAAGGAAAGAGAATGGACGCTGCATGAGATACACCAAATGCTCCTTGTGCTACATCCTCTGAGACTTTAAAGACGTGGGTAGTTTAGCTCACCGAACAAATTTTTCCCCTGAGCAAAATCTTTGGTAGGGAATTTTCAGGAAGTACAGTGTCTAGGGCACTGGAACTACTTTTTTTTTTCCCCTGAATTATTTTCAAAACCACTGTAAACAAAATACTATTGATAGACAAATGCTTCCCGTTTTCGCAGGGCTCTGTGCTCTTGGCAATTGGGTAATAATGAATGGTTTAAAGCACGCTGCCTTCTTGCTCTGCGTTTTGTGCATTTGAGTGTGTTTACGACCACAGATTGGGAGTCGTTGAATGAGTGGGCACCATCAGTAAGAAGCGTGGAAGTTTATTTGTCAATTTCAGAGGAAATGTCAATATCAACGGAAATGATAAGAAAGGACTTGTATTTTCTTATAAAGTGTATTAATGGGGTAAGGGAGGGATTAGGATTTCTGACTATCTAATCTGGTCTTCAGCCCTAAAACATGAAACCCCTCTTCGGAACACGGTCCGTTGCTCTTGGAATCCACGTGCTGGGCTGCAGAGCTCTCTGCTCTGTACATCCTGGGCTGCACAGGAAGGAATTTTAGTTTAGTGGAAAAAAAGTGAATGATTGGAAGTCGGTTTTTACAAACTTTTATTGTTCTACGAGTAAACAGAGATAATCGGTCTTCTAGGCGCTTTCTGCCAGCCCTGAGCTCAATTATAGTGCAGCTATAATTCCAGAACTCTCTGAACTGCGCCTACGTATTCTTCTCTGCACAAATCTTTAACAGCTATTCATTAGTTCAAGAGACCTTTGCTTTTATATGAATCGCAGTTTAGTGGCTGTAGAAAAAGGTATTCATCCTACCCAGCTGCTACTTTATTGGGCCACTTCTATTCTTCCTTTAAATTACACTCTGACCTTTTAAAAATGGGACAGAAATTTCAAAGGTTTATTGGATATTCTCTGAAAAGCTGTTACCCTGTTTTTGCTACTTGATTTATAAACTGGTTCGTATTGTAATATGTAGATACTCGCACTTTAAAAGGGGATTAGCTATAAATAAGCCCTGCACACATGCTCCCTTCAAAGAAGAGGACAGGAAAGCCCTCGGGGACAGCATCATGCCGGGCAGGGAAGCCTACGAAGGGGACCCCCAGGGCCTTTATTCCATGGGAGAGTAGGAGAAGGGGTGGCAAGCCAGAGTGAGACCTCCTCTACATAGAATGTCCTTGGCTACAATTTAAGCCCAAGAGAAATGATCCTTGGATTCTAGAGAGCTCTCAGGGTGCCACAGAAAGAATATTATCATCCAGTGCCAAAATGTAGGGTTCAGATGTGGTGCCCAGAGAAAGGGGGATCACTGTTGACTGGAGTTCTTGGAATGGGGGAGGGGCTGTCCTGGCATCACAGGCTGGGTAAAGAAGGAACCGGAGATGGAGAGAGTAACACAAGTAGCACTATGGTCTTTCCCATGGGCACATTGTGTTAATGAGAGACCAACACTACTCCAAGCATTCCCCATCTGAAAGACACCTTTACATGCCTTTCCTTAGGCTCTTTAACTTCAACTTGCACCTGAAATTTCCCAGATGAGCAAGCAGTTGCGACTGGCTTAGAACGGCAGATGCAAAGAGAAGAGGTGTCCCCAGGCAGTGGGCAAGTGAGAGGGAGAGTGTAAGAAGCTCATTGGTGTGTCGGAAGAAAATACTTTTAATGCTATTTATACCAAAAAGATAAGAAAGAAATTAATCTCTGGATGATATTTAACACACAAGTTCACATTTGATCTGTGAGTTATCACTCCTGAATTTAGAGCAGGAGTTCTGCTGGGTCCAATCCTTGCTTTCTTGCTTCCTGCATATTGGAGAATACTCAGCTTCTTCATGCCTGGGTAGGTACTTTTCATCTTTTTAAATAGGAGAATATTTAAGATACTTTGGGAAAAGATAAGGATTGGCATGAATATCTTTTCCACTACCCAGAGGTTTGTGGCTTATTTTGTGGCAGAGTGTTAAAACAATTGTGAATGGAAAGATAAATTGCACTTTGTTTTCTTTTGCAAAAAGACGAGAGGTCCAAATTGTTGACCTTTCCTCTGATGACAAGTGGCTGTCAGAGTATTATTGCTACCCAGCAATAATGATGCACTCAATCTGTCCTTTTGTGGTAAATGTAACTTACTGCTGGAAAACATAATGGCTTTTTGAAAGAATCTCATGGTATGGAGAGAGCATTTTGAAAATGGACCTTGGGCAATGTTTCTAACGTTAAGTGACTTTTTCGAGGAAAATGGTTTAAATGAATCACTTATAAAGACTCGCATATTTCACACTTTAAAAACTTGGGAAACAATTTTGTAGCCAGTTCGAAAATTTTAAACAAAAGAGTTTCGGGGCATTTTGAACCCATTCGTTAGAAATATAAAAACGCGGCATCTTCTGATTAGTAAATGAAAACATCTGGAAAGAGAGAAATTTGTTAGCTGAATTTCAGCAAACATTTGTATGCTTGATGGAAGGGTCTGAAAACTGAAGATTTGGGGCACAATCAATGACTTCCTCCAGCTGGGTTACAACAGCTGTTAAAACCGCTTTGAGAAATAGGCTGAATTTAGATGCAGACCTATAAATTGCTAAATTATGAAGTGTTTAACCAAAATCTTCAAAAATAATAACATATATTCACATTATGCTCCCTAAGAAATTAGTAATAATTGTTTTTAGTAGGAGCACAATTTTGTACTTTCAACAAATAACCCATTATTAAAATATTAGTTCAGCTCTTTTAAATTTCTATCTGTATATATTTTGTAATAAAATGGGATATTTACATGTCAATACATGTATTTATTTAGATGGAGTAATATACATATGAGCATAGTACTGCATGTATATGCATATATTTTATAAGTAACTTGTATATGTGTGTGTGTGTACAATTTATAAGTAAGGTATATACCTACTTTAAGATTATTTACTCAAAACCATTTTTTTCCTAAGTTTAGAGATCAAAGACATAGAGGAAAGAATATGTGTGCCAGAGTTAGGAGACTCAAGTTCTCCTCCAGGGTCTGCAGTTAAGACATGGTACCTTACACAAGTCAGAACTTAAGGGTGGATGGGCAAGGCCAGCTTGCAGAGGGTCTGTGAGGACCGGGGGAAATAGGATCACATGTGTTGATTGCCTGACATAGAGCAGAATGGACCTTCAGTAACTCATGGTGGCCACTGGAAGGGACCCTAAAGACCAGCTGGCCCATCGCTTAATTATCCAGGTCAGGAGATGGAGGGAAGATGGGAGGATGGAGTTGCTGGATCTCTTAGGCTGAGTGATGATAGAGCCACCACTGAACTCCGCTTGCCAGCTCTTTTGAAATCTCATGTTAGTTTGGGTGATAATTTCTGAGACTAATTCCTTATAACATTGGCTCCAAGGATCACCTTCTAGTGTCCTACAGAGGCGGGCTCTGCAATCCGTATGCAAATTACCATCTCTATAAGTTGCTCTTGTCAATGCTTTTCATATTAAAATACCATCAGGTTGACATGTCTTGACTTTAATTTCTTCTTCCCACTGCCTTTGGTTCTCCATGTCAGAAGCATTCTGGAAAGACTAGAAGAACAAAGGGTGGGACCCCAAAAGTTCTGTCAGGCTCTAGAGCATAGGAGAACCTAGGAAGAGAGGGATGTGTGTGTTACTGATTGGAGAAAGCCAGCGCTAAAGGATAAGATCGGTCTAAATCAGTGATTCCAAACTTTGGCTGGTCTTACGTCCCTCTGAGAATCTGATGAAGTATCTGGATCATGTCCCCAGAAAACGCATATATGAATGTGCATATGATATTCTACATAGGATTCCAGGAAATCATGCCATCCCTGGAGCCTACCCATTGACTGTAATACTCTATATTTATAAATATAACACATTTATAAATACCCAGAGGAGGAAATTCCTATCATCGATTTGACAGTTCACACCCTCATCCCGGCATTGCTCATTTATACCTGTCCCCTCTTTAATTTGGCTTAGCGGCATTGTGATAAAATCAAATGTGTTTTAAACATGTCCTTATTTCCTAGTTGGATGAGTTAATCCCACCAACATCTGGTCAAGGGTTTCCGAAGGTCTATGGCGCTCACCTAAACTTTATTTTTCCTTTTCTGCAATCTTGATCATGACTCTTTAAAAATGTTTCCTTCTTGAAATCTGGCAATTTGATTTCTTTTTCAAATCTGGTGTAATTGAAGAAGCAACATCCCTTCAGAGTACACCTGCTCCAAAGATGTGTGGTATTGAATGTTTTTTTATAACTAATGGAGGGACTTAGCATTTATTCCTTGCCTGCAGTGTACCAGACACTGTGATGGGGCCTTTTATGGCATCATATCATTATTTCTTGTAAAGTTACTGTTGGGTTCAGTGTTACTACTTTTATTGTAGAGATGAAGAAATGAAAGCCCAGAGAATTTAAGTAGTTAAGGAATGAATTAGATGTCCAAACTCCTAGATTGCAGTCCTAGCATTGCCACACATTACTGAACTTTCACCTTGAGTTTCTCCATCTGTAAACTGTGCACAACTGCCTGCCACCGACTTTTGTATATTTACACAGACGAGTGATCAGAGAGTGGAGGTTTTGACTGTGGCGATACCATCTATTACCCTGACACAGATCTAAACTTGACTTATTAGTCAGCAAACTTTTTCTCCAGATGCTCCCGCTCTGACTGAAGTTTTAGAGATGGTTCACTTCACAGGAGTGAATATTGGTGGCCCCGAGGAAGTCTAACTCGAACCAGCTCTCAAAGCAAGTCGCGGAAAAGTCATTCCAGTTCCAAATTTAAAGAAAGACAGAAAGGTGAAAAATCCATTTAGAGAAGGGTCTGCCAGTTTATTTGGAAACTCTAGACTGCTGTGTAGCTTGTCTGGGGTACCGTCAGCTGACAGCGTAAAACCCTCAAAACTGCTCTGTCGTCGGCCAACAAAGCTGAGTGAAAACATGCTGCTTTGAGCAGGAAACGAGTCATAACTGCACACTTATGCTTGTGATTATTAGTCATTTCATTATTAGGTTAAAAATGATTAGGTGTGTACGTGCATTTGTTTCTCTGCTTATGGTAGGACTGAACCTAGGGAGCAGAGACTCTAAGTTAATGTAAATTCTCAAGTCTTCTCTACGCGATGGAGATAACATGGTGATGGAGATGGTGTTAGTAATGATGACACAAAGGCTCTTAAAGGGACCTTCTTGATGGCACTCACCTGTTACAGACACATGGTGGTCATATGTAAAGCTTGCTGCCAGGTAGTGTCAAGTGGAATAAAATCTGAACTAGTGCATGAATTTAAGCGTGTGCCACTGTCAGATGGCACATTTTGATGTGTCTAAGTGACAGAGCAATTTGTGTCCTTGAATAGCTGCTTTGAAAGATTAAGAAAAGTGATTACCTTACCCTAGAAATCGATAAATTCACGGAAGGCTCCAGTTGTTGGTATTTGGAAGAAAGAACGAGATTATATTTCTGTATGACTTTCCAACTTTTGTTAGATCGAATCCTGGGTCATAGCAGGGGTGTGTGTTGGCGTGGGGGGGGGGGGAATTTGAAGGCTAGTTTTAGATTAGACTTCACAGAATTTCCAATATCAAACTGGTAGCGGAGAGTTTTTTCCCTCTGTTCTCATGGAGCCAAATGGATGCCTAGAAAGAACAGCCAGTGTGGGATTCAATGACAAAAATTACCTCCTCATGGGGGCACTCTTATACTCAGTGTGATCCAGCTGTGAAAAGAAACGGTTGGGGTTCCATCAGGTAATCGATGAAACCATCTAAGTTGCAGCCTCCTTCAGAGAGATCTTTTAAATCCTTGCTTGTTTATAAAGCTGTGCGAGGAATACAGTCCTACCTCAACAATTTATTACCTCATGATGGTGATGACCGTGTTGAGGAAGTATTGATACCACTTGATCAAGTGTTTCCATCAGAGATCATCATTACAGCCCACTTTTGATAATAAATTCATCGCTGCCCACAAAGTTGGCTGACCCAAAAGGTAATACTTTTCTCCATCTAGGAAATTAAATATTGGTAAATGACTTCATGCCTCACTTAAAATCTCCAATGGCTTTCTTTGTACATTGGAACAGAGACCAAGAACCTTGGCCAAGAAGGCCTCCCCAGCCTCATTGCTCACTATGTTTATTTTACTCCCTCCATACTGGCTTGTTTTTCATCTCCCTGAATGTATCAAACTCCTGCTGCCACAGGGTCTTTGAACATGCTATTGTCTCTGTCTAGAACACTTACCCTCAGCTTTCTTTACATAGTTAGTCTCTATGCATCCTTTGGATCTTAGCTCAAAGGGCACTTTGTCCAAGAAGACTTCCTTGATTCCACTTCCCAGCCCACCAAGACTAGATCAGATTCCTGTGTGATACATTCTTGCCATTCAGTGTGACTTTCTTTTAAAATACTTAATTTGTGAATATGAAAACACAAATGCATAAAGATACATGCACCCCTATGTTCATCGCAGCATTATTCACAATAGCCAAGACTTGGAAGCAACCTGGGTGCCCATGAAGGGACGAATGGATAAAGAAGACATGGTATATATACACAATGGAATACTACTCAGTCATAAGAAATGATGAAATCTGGCCATTTGTGACAACATGGATGGACCTTGAGGGTATTATGCTAAGTGAAATAAGTCAGAGGGAGAAAATCAAATACCGTATGATCTCACTCATAGGTAGAAGATAAAAACAATGACAAACAAACACAGAAATAGAGATCGGATTGGTGGTTACCAGAGGGAAAGGGGGAGAAAGGAGGGAGAAAGGGTTGATCAGGCAGATGTGTGTGGTAATGCATTGAAATTAGTCTTTGGGTGGTGAACATGATGTAATCTACACAGAAATCAAAATATATAATGATGTACACCTGAAATTTATATAATGTTATAAACCAATGTTAACGCAATAAAAAAATAATGGCGTTAATCTGTATGAACTGAAAAAAAAAATCCTTAATTTGTAATTATACCTTGATTGGTTTAACAATTTGATTATTTGCACTAGATTGTAAGGTGTATAACAGGAGGGGTTGTGACTAGTACATATAATTGCTTAATGAATACTTGTTAAATGAATGAATGTATGAAGAAAGAACAAATGTGATTTGACCAAGTGCAAGTTTTCCTAAGGAAGCTGAACACCATGGATTAAAGAGAAGATGTGACATAGATAATTCAGTGAACAGATAATGTAGGGCACATCGATACCGGAGACAGCTTCCCTCCTGACCCTCACATGCCTGTTATAAATTATTATGGCTTCAGGACACCTCCTCCATCATTTTGTCTGTAGTTTTTGTTCATCTTGACCCACATTAGCCCCACTTCTTCCCAGGCCTTCTTCATTTGTTCTCCTCTTAAGTCTTTGGGCCCCTCATTGTACGTGGATAAGGTACTCTTCAAATGCTTCCCATCCACCTAACTGAGAATATCATGGTCTAGTGATAAGGGCAGAGCCTTGAGGAAAGAAGACCCAGGCCTGGATGCTGAGCTTTGTCACTTGGGCACACAGTTCTCTTGTTCTCTGTATTTGCTTTTCCCCATCTGTCAAATGGACCTTTTTAGATAGCTATTGGTGCAACAGTGTAACAAACAGCCCACCCCCAAATATTTTTCTCTCTCTCGGGTCTGTGCATTGGCTAGGCTTGGGTGAATCTCAGCTGGGAGCTTGGGCTTGGCCCTGGGCTGCATGTTGAGTACAGATCTTTTCCATGCGTCTCATACTGGGGCCATGAGGGGCAGGAGATGTTCAATATATTTTCCTCTTGATGGACAGCAGGACTGCGAGAGAAGAGAGAAAACACACACTGCTCCTCATGGCCTCAGCTTGGAAATGACACACAGTCATTTAATGCTCACATTCCATTGGTCAAAGCAAGTCCTAGAGCCAAGGGCTACGTCAGGGAGAAGGGACGTTCATACTTCCCACAATGGGGGTTGCTACAGAACCACATGGAAAAGGCCAGGTATATATCATTTTACAGCAGGGAGGAAGTGAGGAATGAAAACAATCTCATCTGCCACAGAACTCTGCCCATATGTAGGAGCATCAAATAGGAAGCCTGGGAATGGGTTAAATCATAGGTTTTGATTGTTACTGTGAATAATACCTACATTTGTATTTCCCCTGATGAAACGCTGTTCCTGGAAACACTCTTTAATTCTTTTATTTATTGATTTGTGTAATTCATTATATATTCTTGATGCTAATCCTTGTCATTTATTTATTTTGTGAATATTTTCTTACAGTAGGCCGTTTGTCTTTTTAACTCTGTTTATGGTGTCTTATGTTTTTGCTTTGTGTGTAATGTATCTTCCCTCTGGCTACTTTAAGATTTTCCTTCTTATCACTGGCTTCGATTAAGTTGATTATGATGTGCCTTCGTCCACTTTTCTTCATGTCTTTTGCTTAGGAGTCCTTGAGCTTTTTGTATTTGTATATTGATAATTTTCATCAAATTTGGAAAAAATTTAGCCATTTCTTCGAATATTCTTTTTCTGTTTCCTCTTTCTCATCTTCCCTTTGGGAATTCCAATTATATGTATAGTATCTACTTGAAGCTGTCTTGCAACTCACTGAAGCTCTTTTTATTTTCTTTTGAATTCTGATTTTTTTTCTGTGTTTTATTTTGGATAATTTCCATTGTTCTGTCATCAAGTTCATTAATCTTTTCTTTTGGAATGTTTAATCTGACATTAGTTTCCACCCAGAATAATTTTCATCTCATATATTATAGTTTTCATCTCTTGTGGTTTAGTTTGAATCTTTTATATATCTTCCATGTCTTCACTTACATTTTTTTTTCTTATTTTTTGAGGATGGTTACCCCTGAGCTAACATCCTCTGCCAATCTCCCTCTTTTTTGCTGAGGAAGATTGGCCCTGAGCTAACATTTGTGCCCATCTTCATCTATTTTATCTGTGGAACACCTGCCCCAGCGTGGCTTGATGAGCAGTGCCTAGGTCTGCGCCTAGGATCTGAAGTGGTGAACCCCAGGCCAGCAAAGCAGAGTGCATGAACCCAAATGCTATGCCACTGGGCCAGCCCCTCCACTTACGTTTTTGAACAAATAGAATACAATTATATAAGCGTTTTAATATCTTTGTCTTCCAATTCTAATTTTTGTGTCAGTTCTACGTTGGTTTTGATTTATTTGTTCCAAATCCTCCCATATTGATTGTATTTTCCTCCTTTCTTTCACGTCTGGCAATTTTTGTTTTAATGTTAATCATTGTGAGTTTTACTTTGTTGGGTGCTGGATATTTTTATTTTTTCATAAATATTCTTGAACTTTGTACTAGGATGCAATTAAGTTACTTGAAAATGGTTTAATCATTTTGAATTTTTTTGGTGAGGAAGATTGGCCCTGAGCTAACATCTGTGTCAATCCTCCTCTACTTTTTGTGTGTGGGATGCTGCCAGAGCATGGCTTGATGAGCAATGTGTGTGTCTGCTCCTGGGATCCAAACCCATGTACCTGGGGCCACTGAAGCAGAGCGTGTGAACCCAACTACTATGCCACTGGGCAGCTCCCTAGTCATTTTGATTTTTAAGACTTGTTTACTTTTAAGGTTTGTTAGATAGGATCAGAGCAGTGTTTAATCTATAGTTAATTATTTTCCACTATTGAGGTAAGACTCTTCTGAGCACTCTGCCTGATGCCCCACAAATTTTGAATTGTTTCAGTCTGGCCAGTGGGAACAGGCACTATTCACAGATCTGTGTGAACAGCAGATACTGTTTTTTCGTAACCGTCTATGTCGTTATTTCTCTAGCACTTTCCTCACATGCACGTTGTCTAGTTTTCTAGTGCTGCATAACAAGTTACCACAAATGCAGAAGCTTAAAACAGCACACATTTATTATCTCACAGGTTCCATAGGCCAGGAGTCCAGGCATGCATCAGCTGGATTTTCTGCTCACTTCCTGTTGAATAAAGTACACCCTCCTGGGCTCAGCATTTGAAGCTCTTCACAGTATGAGTTCAGCATCACTTTTCAAACTTTATCTAACTCTAGTATGTACATTTTAAACTTGACAGATTGGATTACTCATTGTTCCTGAAAGCTCTTTGCATCATCCTTAGTTGAATGCACAGATTTTTGCTCCTGGGGGACTCTTTATGGTAGACTGCATTCATTGTTTGAAATAGTCTCTTCCCTCTCCCTGAGGCCCATCCCTTCAAGGCCTTCCTTGATGTTTCTATCATCCTTTGGCATCGGGGTTGGCCAGGTGATTTGTTTCAGCTAATGAATTGTGAGCATGATCGAGCAGAAGCTTTAAGAGCCATCCTGGGATTCCCCCATTGGGATTTTCTCTCTGCCGTGAGAGAGGCATGGCTCAGATCGTAGCTGCTCTCCCAACTGGGTCTTGGAATAAAGACGACACAACGCAGAGCAAGAGCCAACCCACAGCTGACGCATAACATGAATGAGAAATAAGCCTTTGTGATTGCAAGCCACCGAGATTTGGGGCTTGTTTGTTCCTGCAGCGCAATCTAACAGAAGTTGGCTCATAAACCCTCCACCGAGGTGGCAGAACAGAAAGAACGTGGCCTTTAAAATTAGGCAGACCTGCATTCAAATCTTGGTTGCATCCGTAACATCCTTAAAAAAGAAAATTCCTTCACCTCTGTGAATCTGTTTCCACATTTGTAAAATGACAATTAGCGTGTCAACTTTGCAAGATCATTGCGGGAATCAGTGATAGTCGAGGTACAATACCTGTGGTGGGCAAGTCCTTGTTAGAGAAGCCCTTCCATTATAGTAGCTCTAATTATTGTTATTGTTGATGTTACTTTGTTGTTGTTGTTGAAATGCCACCCGTTTCCCCAAAGATTTGACATGAATTGTGTCACGTATATTTGTTTCTCTAGATATTGTGAACAAAACAAATCAAAACTCCCAAAAAGTTTCCCAGAGAAGTGCTTCCTGAAGAGCATTCTAGACTTTCAGTTCCCATGAGGGAGCTTGCCAGGGCACTGCACGCCACTGCCCTCTAGAGGAGGTGTGTGGCAAGAGCCTCCATAGAGGTCAGCGAAAGAACATATTTCTGCAAGCAGCAGCTGCCGTGCCATGAAAAATGGAAGCTATTATAAATATAACAGTAATAAAAGCTACTATTTATGGAGCGTTTCTCCTGTATTAGGTGCTATGCGTTAACTCCTTGAATCTTCGCAACAACGTTGTGAATCGAGTTCCACTTCGTACTAATTTTACAGTTCAGAAAAGGGAGGTACAGAATCGTTCAATCACTTGCCCTGGGAGATGCAACTATTAGGAGGTAGAGCCTTCGCCCAAAGCTAGGACTGACTGATTCTATAAAACCCTCGTCTTCACTGCCACACTGTGTTGGCTCTTGTAGGCATGCTCCTATGCTTGCAAAATCTGCTAGAAAGATACTGCCAAGCAAAAATTAAAAAAGAAAAGTTATTTGCTCCCACCCTGTTCTTTCTCTTTATGAGCAAATAATTCTCCTAAAAGCCAATGGGGGTTTTATGTTACAGAAACAAGGAAAAACCATATTCCTTCATTCTAACAGAAAAACATAACAATGAAACCAGACTCTTCCTTGGCACAGGTCACAGACTACATCTATGAGACATCTCCTCTCATGGCCAACATGGCTGCTCCTGTAAGTATTTTGAAAGGCAAATAGTCATACTTATGTAGCAGCTTCAGGAACTCGGAGTGAGCACCGGATCAGGGTGCCCCTTGGCCGTTCTGTTTCCATAATGATTTTAGCATTTCTGAAGGAAACCAATGACTGAAATTGCTATCAACATTTGCAACAGAGAGACTGCAAGATGGAAACTGGATTTTCCCCTCTCCTTGCTAATGAGCTCCTTTCTCAAGGTGCTGATGCCCGGAGTGGAATGGGCGAATGATGATATTTCTTTTCCTGTGTTGTACACCCACTAATGCTGTAGTGAAATTCCAGCAACACCTCTGTGACAGGGGAAGGGTAGGTGAAACCATAAAAATATTGCCAGAGGAAGTGGCTTAGCTGGGGACACCTTAGCAACTTAAGAAGTGGAATCTTTAATTGTACAAATTGTGAAGTGTTTTCAAGTGGGTGTACACGTGTCAGGGTCTTCTACCTCAGCAGTTGCAGTGACCAGAAAAAAAAGAATTTTTCTTGTTTGCTTGTTTCATGGCCTTGATGGTGTTCTCAAGAGAGACAGCTGAACAGCCGATGTCAGATGATTCTAGAACAGTCGTTTCTTTAGGTCCCCATGGCAAGGCTAGATAGACCCTATTTGCACATGGGAAGTTGATGGACACAAGCAGTTCTTGCTCAGTTACAATGCAAATCCACAGTTGGGAAAGACTCTTGGTATAAAGAAACAAAAAGTAGGTGTAGCCAGAGCAGAATTCGGAGTTCATTCTCTCACTTTGTGAAAGTGTTTCTGTAAGTCTGGATGGACACTATTGAGAGGAGCCATGAGTCATCACAGCATTTTGACATGGCCGTTCCTTGCAACAAACGAAACGTGTGATGAGAGTTTACCAAGTCTTACTGGCCAATCTCCTCCAACTCTCCACCGTGGGGCTCCTTGGTAACCCACCCCACCCTTTCATCCTGACAATTTGCTTAAAGGCCGTGTGGTATAATCGTGACAACATTGGTAAAGTTCCAATCCAGAAATTTTCAAACTCAACAGAGATCATTGGAGGCTTATTTTCAGAAATGATAGTATCTGACAATCGAGGTATTACAAATAATGGTGGAAAGCAGTGATTTTCACAGAGATCTGAGGGGTAAAACAAAGAGCATTTCAGAACCATTTTGGAGAGGCTCCATGATCAGTGTCCAGCCAAATCAGTAAGAATTCCTAACTAAAACTCCCTGATTTCCCTGATGATAGCTAGGTTTCTTTATCAACTTGTGTGGTGGATGCGTCCTGTGACGGTACAGCTCTTACGAGGCGTTCCAATGCCACCTTGGAATTTTTGACCAAGTCTACCCTTAATTCCTCAATGTGGGTTTTAATTTACTTAAATATGCTAGTACATCTGCATCACGTTGGCCTTGAAGAAATAAAAGAGCCCTAACTATTTTATGAAATGAAGTTATGTTTTCCATGAGGAGTATAATGTATGGAGCAGCTGGTCTAAAGACTTTCTATACCTGGCAACATAGGTATTATTCTTCTCAATTTTCCACGTAAGTAAACTGAGACTCAGAAGGGCTAAATTACCTTTTCAAGCTTGGTGAGCCAGAAGTGACAAACCCGGTCAACCTTACTGCAAAACCCATATGCTCTCTTCTATGTACACGTACTGCCATGTGTATGAGAGACAATTTTGAAGTTAAAGAAAGAAAAGGAGAAGAAAAATCACTCTTAGTCCCAACACATATCAGGCACATTTTGGTCTATTTTCTTTTATTCGTCGGGTTTTTCGCTCCATGCATATGTTCCTTCCTCTTTGTTGTGATGGCTTTGCTTTGGGCATAGACACCTTATGGGCAGCACATGCCCTGAACAGGGCAGAGGGACCAGCAGCTGCATTGATGAAGTGGCCCGAGAATGTCCCCCTGAAGCTCTATAAAATTTTACTCAAGAAAAGCAACAACAAAGAAATCCAAGTAGGCAGTTCAGGGAAATGAGAAAACTGGAGGATTAACTATTATGTGCTGCTGGTTAACTCCTAGTTCCTACCTTCGCTCTTCTTATCTTTCTGAATTACTTTGGGTCTACTTTCTCAAGTTTATCAAATAGTAAAAATTCTGGGGTTAATGACCTTCAGTAACCTAGAATATAAAATTCCTGAAACATTTTGCAGGAAGAAATGTAAACAGGCATAATGAGGCTTAATCTATGTGTATTTTAGAAGGTGAGTAATTGGCGTCATCTCAGAGCCTGTTTGTGTGGGGTTCTCTTCTACAGAGCAGTAGTTCCTAAGTACGGGGCTGAGTCTCTGGGAGCTCACAGCAAATTTTCCCTGGTCTGTAGCTAAACAGGAAAAGGAGATACGAGTTTTTCATGAAGCTAAATTCATGCAGTTTAAGGAATCGCTCCTTATTCCCAGGTTAAGTTCTTCTGTCCTATTAGATGATAGCTTTATTGTTAAGGTCTTTACCTGATCAAAATACAAAGTAGTCAATCCTATGACAATATTCCAAATTTAAACTTTTACTCTTCAATGAAATTCTAAAGTCTAGAAACCTCTGGCCGTGGCTTTCATGAGCTCTCTGCTGACACAAGGTCTGGAGGGGTAGAGAATCACCAGGATGGTGGCATTAACCATGGTAACCAAACAACAGCTAACACTGTAGAAAGTGACTACTTGGTGTCAAGCACTGTTCTGTGTGCTTTACGTAGATCAGCTCGTTTGATCCCAACAAAAATCCTCAGAGGTGGAAGCTCAGAAGCATTCTCATTTTCCAAAGGAGGAAACTGAAACACAGAGTTCTAGAGCTCTGAAGTTCCCCTGTGCTAGTAACAATTCTATAACCTGCTCTGGTTTTGAATCAAATTCCACAGCTGATGCCTGGAGCTCAATTTATAGGGATAAGCACCATCAAAATGTTCTCTACTTCCTACCACTTGATTCTCCTCTAAGAAGCCTGCAATGGCTAGTCCTCGCTATTATTTTCTAAGTATGCTTTTTATTTAGATTTTGTTCCACTTGATTTAGGCTACAGAGGCTGTACGTATTCTTTGGAAATAACTCTTTTTGTCATCTCTACGCTAACAACCAAGCAACACGGTCCACGCAGAGATTCATGCGATGAATCTGAGGATTTGTATGCCTTGTGCTGAACTTGAGAAATGGGGCCCTTTCATTTTCTTCTCCATCCTGATTACTTATTGCAAGTAGATTTCCCTGTGTGGAAGACAGTTTCGATATTTACTTAGAACTTGACACTCTATTATTGTGTTCAGAAATCTGCAAAGTGTCCTTTTCTTTCTTTTTGCCTGTATGTGGGCACAGAGCTCAGCCTCCCCACACGTCAATGAAAAGAAATCCTCCCAAACATAAATTTTAAAAAATATAATATTTTTAGGAGCCAGCCCAGTGGTGCAGTGGTTAAGTTCGCACGTTTCGCTTCAGTGGCCTGGGGTTCGCCAGTTCGGATCCTGGATGCGGACTGGCACCGCTTGCCACGCCATGCTGTGGTAGGCGTCCCACAGATAAACTAGAGAAAGATGGGCCTGGATGTTAGCTCAGGGCTAATCTTCCTCAAGAAAATAAAATAAAATATTTTTAGAATAATATTGAACTTTAACAAAATCTTTGTCTATAAATTTGTGTGGCATGAATTTTTCTTTCTCTTGACACTGCTTCCAGTGTACTTAGAGTGTATGAGAATCAGGGTGGCTATCATCAGAGGTAGCGGGCCCTTCTTGCTCTCTTCAAGTGCAGTAACAATCTGCCACTTCTCCCAACATTAGCCATGGCCTAGAATCCTGGGAATGCCATTGCGGTGGGCCATTCATTCTGGAGCGATCACAGTAGCAACTTTTGTTATTGTCTTCCTCAAAATAAATCCCTGGCTCAAGTTACACCACTTGGATCTTTGCCCTGTATTGAACAGGTAACACAAATAAAATGCAAATCTGTCTGTTCAGAAGAGGTTGACCCCGCTGGTTAAATTTAAGGCATTGATGGTGTTCAATGCAAGACAGTTTCTCGGTCTATATATTTTCATGTGATTGTGAATAATTCCTTTATTGTTAAATCCTTAGCACTCAGTGTTCTTTACAGGAATGGTTCAACAAGAATAAACATTATGACACCATATATTCTGAATTTTTTGTGCAGTGTTAATTTAAAATATTCTATTCCATTGTCCCCAAATTGCTCTGAATTTCAGAAACCAGTTGTTCTGATATCAGGTTCTGAAAATACAGAAACCACAGTCAGTCACCAAGACAAGTATGCACAATTTCCCATAAAATAAGAGATTTCAGGTTAAAGATGGTTCTGTGCTTGCCTGTACCCATTGACTGATTATATAAATTATAATCCCTTGCATAGATTGAGGATTTACGGGTGTCAATAATTGTGCTAAGCACTTTGACCATCTTTATCTCATTTCATCCTTATGACATCCCTATGAGATTGGTAATGTTATTTCCCCTGCTTTACAGATGAGAAAAATGCAGCCTGGAGATGTTAAGTCCCTCACTCAGGGTCACACAGCTAAATAGCGGTTGAACCTTGAGATGAATTTCGGAGTCCTTGATCTTAACCACTTCACCAAACTACATTTCTGCAAGAACTTGGGTAGTTTGACATCTCTTTTATTGTTTTCAATTCCTGAATTTAAAAAATTCTTTTCTTCTCTTTCCTTGCAAATCAGATTTTTCTCCTTCTAGAAACTATCGTTCTGCTAAGATGGCGAGGACCTTGACTTGCAATCCCCCAGTGTCCACTAGAATCTCCTGCCTGTTGCTTTGTGTCTCCATGTTTTGCCCCATTTCTCTCCACCGAGGGGCACTTTCCGACTCTGGGTTTGACACGTGGAGAGAATGAGACACTTAAGTAGGCTGATTTGAGTTGAAAGAGTACTGCAGCCCTGATCTGGCACCTCCTGTGCAGGTTTCCACTCAACCTTCATAGAAGAGAGAAGAGAATGATGAACTTGGGAAATGCATGCTCTACTGGTGGATCTTAGGAGGGGAGGTTGCTGTGGGGACAGACTCTGAAAAAGACCCTCCTTGCAAACCCTTTATAGACTTTTCTCCCCTAAAATGCTGTCATGCAGTTCCTAAGAACGGGTCATGCTGGCTAGGTGATGGATGTCATCCTCTGAGGACACATCACAGGTCCCTTAGGTCTTCTTAGGAAGAGCAGATGTGTTCACAAATGTATACCCAGTGTTTGTGTTATTAACATTCTCAATTGTAGACTCTCTTCCTTTGGAAGCCTGAGGTTGATATCTGCGTTGCTGGGTGAGGGGTTTTAATTCAGCTTTGCCTTCAGAGGCAGGTTCTGCAAAGTATCTTGTTGCAGGAATGGAGGTCATCGTATGCGTTTATGGGACGCCCAAACTGTGTTTGAGAATGCTTCTGTCCTGAAAGACTCCCAAATATCCTCAGAAAAGAGCTGTTTCCATCATATGGAAGTTAACTGAGAACCCAGATCACTCTGCAAAGAGGGGAGAGAGAGACAAGCTGATGGAGCTCACAGGAATATCAACCCATCCAACCCACATATTTTCCAAATAAAGAAACTAAGCCCAGATATCATAAATGACTTGCCCACGGCTAGACAATATACTGTCTATGTCAGAGAGAGGTCTGGAATCTAGATATTCTAACTCCTAGGCCAATGGCAACCTTTACCACCACCACCACCCCTACCACTGAACTTTCCTAGGAGGATTCATTCATTCATTCATTCATTCATGTTTTATTATCCACAGGCTAACCCAAGTCAGAAAACCTAGAAAACTTTGACTCTTGCTTCTCCATCAGTCCATATATCCTGGCACTAAATATTGACAATCTTATATCCTAAATGTCTCTCAGATCGATCCCTGTTATCTCTACCATTATCTTATTTCAGACCCTAATTACCTTCTAACCAGACTAGCTATAGCTTACTCTAAAAATGACATTTCTTCAGTTATGCAACACAATGCACTGCGAGGCGTGTCTGTGCTAGGCGAGTGCCAAGCACTGGGGACCCATGGTGATCACTGGTCCTACCCAAAAGTCCTGACAATCCAGTGGGGGAGAAAGATGTCTTTAGTACAGTGAGTTAAGAAGCCCTTTGTAAGCAAGCGCAGGGTGCCATGGTGTGCACAGAAGGGAGATCTGACTGACTGAGTCTTGGGTAGTCAGGGAGGGCTTCCTGGAGAAGGGGATGGCTTACTGAGATGTGAAGGACAAGCACTCCTTAGCAAGATGGGCGCAGGGACGGGTGTAAAGAGTGTTCTAGAAGAGAAAAAGAGCCTGTGCAAAGGCCAGAAAGTAGGAGAGAAAATGACACACCAGACTGTAGGGGAAAGTATGGGATGTGGATGGGAAGAGGTAAGAAAGAGGCTGGAGAAGGAAGCAGAGGTTACCATCTAAGGGTTTCTTAAGGCCATCCACTAACAAGAGAGAATCCTTCCAAATTCCACAGTATGGAAGAATTTACTACTCTTTTAAGACAGATGTTCACATCAAAACCAGAGCTCAAGGAGAACCTCTTGGGGAAAGTGGGACCCTGGGACCACATCGAGCATGTATTATTACCACCCAGAATTTTTTGGTATGTGGACTGATGAAAAGAGCAGAGGTTTGGCCTCTTGGGAACATGACTCCATTGTTTATGGATGCATTCCGTGGTCTGATCCTGATGGTATCTGATAAACAAGTACAACCAAGCACACTTGAGTAGTTGTTTTCTTATTAAAGAGAAAGCTAAACTCAACATTTTGGTTCACATCACTTTTTTCATAGCCCAGCTCAAGAGATGCCACTGCAATAAATAGATGCTGATATATTTCAAACCTCTGGCCCTGTTGGCCAGGGCTGCTGTAACAAAGCGACACACACCGGGTGTCTTACACACCAGAAACGTATTGTCTCACAGTTCTGGAGTTCTGAGATCAAGATGTCCACAGGGTTGGTTCCTTTTAAGGGCTGTGAGGGAGAATCTGTTCCATGCCTTTTGCCTGGCTTCTGTTGGTTTGTTGGCAATCTTTGGTGTTCCTTGTAGAAGCATCACCCCGATCTCCGCCTTCATCTTTACATGGCGTTTCTCCCTGTGGTCATGTCTGTGACCAAATGTCCCCTTTTTATAAGGACACCAGTCATATTGGATTAAGACCCATCAAATGACTTCACTTTAAATTGATATCCTCTATAAAGACCCTATCTCTAATAAGGTCCCCTTCTGAGGGGTTAGGACACCAATATATCTTTTTTGATGGGACACAATTCAACCCCAATACCTCCCAATTCTGCCTTGAGTCTTTTCCCAAATTCACCCCGTATAATGGCATTAGAACAAGCTGGAAGTAGAATCTATGAAAATAAATTAACACATAACTGTAGCGAGAAGGAGAATGATTAAGGATGGTGTAATCTAGTGGTTTTCAAACTTTTCTTTTGGCAGTTTAGATTCAGGGAACAATGAATCTGAAACCCCAATAGGTATAACTGTGCTGTGCTTCTGCATGAAGTTGGGTGTGCGCTTGGTGGGAAGAGAAAGTGACCGGAGCTTCTTTATCTGCTCAGCATCCCCTCAGCCCCAAGGCAGCCTGCAAAATACCTCTGTGGAAAGTAGCACATGCTGGAGGGTTGTTTGAAATCCTCCCCAAGACTCATTCCCCAAGTTCAAAGTCAGGATCTTACACGATCCACTTACCAGAGTGCCAGATACCAACAATCCCAGGAGGGCTGGGTTAGATAAACCCTATGAAAAACAAGTAATCTGGTCCAAAAACCAGAGAGCAGGGAGAGAGAAAGAAGAAGAGAAGACATTTGAAATATTGTAAGGTTTTTCTCCTTATTTCTCCTTTCTTTCGGGGGCACTCAGATGTCCATCTTTTACATGAAACTTCCTTGCACCCTGAAAAGTTCATCCAAAACCTGGTTCAGTTTCTGTGTCCTTTTGAGAAATGAGTGATGAAGTCAGGCTAGAAAACTCTTGAAAGTGGGCAACGTAGTTAAATTTAATTTCCATGCACATAGATTGAAGGTCAACAACTTGCTGGTAAAATAAAAGACAGACTCTCCTTCTCCAGTCTTTCACACTTCTTTAGATAGTGAGTGACAATTCAAATTTCCCTGGGACCCACCTGGAGACTTCTCAGGGCCTTGAGGAATTGTGACACTGTTCTTCTCAGCTTCCCATGTGGAGATTGGAAAACCTCCTAGTGCAACATTTCCCCCATGCTCCCTGATGGTGTCCCCTTGTGATGAAAAGCAATGTGAAAGAATAAGATGTCCACACGCTTAAGTCACAGCATCGTGGAGGTCAGCAAACACAGGTGTGGAATGACTCTTGAATTGTATTATTCAATATCAGCATAGCCTTCCTCTGCACATCAGTCTTTACGTTAAAAATACTGTTTATTTTATTTCATTTTATTTTGTGAGGAAGAGTGGCCCTGAGCTAACATCTCTGACCATCTTCCTCTGTTTTGTATGTGGGATGCCACGACAGCATGACTTGATGAGCAGTGTGTAGGTCCGTGCCTGGGATCCCAACCCGTGAACCCTGGGCAGCTGAAGCAGAGTGCGTGAACTTAACCACTATGCCACCTGGCCGGCCCCAAAAATGCTGTTTATTTTTTTAATGGGAAATTCTAGGAGGAGTCAGAGCCTTTACTGATGTTTTAAAGCTTGAAATAAGATTTTTCATCACATTCGTGGATCTACCTTCTATGGAACCTTGACTTATTTGGTCCTTTGCACTTATGCAATTTTATTATGACAGCTGGCTACAAAATAAAAACACAGCCTACAGGAGCCTGCTGATTTGGATTCCTATGGAAATATGACTTAGATGTGGAGACTAATATCAGGGAAACTGTGGTTATAGAAAACATTAGTCATCATGACATTCACATTGAAACTCGTACGTTTCCTCTTCTCCTTTGTTTTGCCTTGTGAATGTAAACCAGGATCCTTGTCCAGAGACGGGAGAGAGCATCCTTCCAGAAGAGAATGGAGGGAGGTCCTCTGTGGAGAGGAGTGCTCTCTGTTGCTATTATGACAAGACTTGAAAAGCAAATTCTCTGATAGGATGACACTGGGAGTTAATTCTCATCATTTTGTACATTACCAATCTCTGCTTCTGTTCTCAGCACAAGTTTTGACAGTGGAAGATAGAGAAAAGGTAGAAGAATACTGGATTGGGAGAGGCTGCCATGAGGGCTGGACAGACAGAAGGGAAGTTAAGAAAGCAATTGCTTACTTTGCATTTTCTCCCTGAGGTGGGCTTACGTCCTACCTCCTCATCACATGCAAAGAGCAAGACACCATGAAGAAATACCAAGTGTGGGACTTAGCCTGTAAGTGGGACCTGTCTGATCTCTCGATGCTTCAGAATTCTTGGGAGGAGCCCCAGGTAGGAGCTAACTCTTAAAGGACTCTGTTTCTCAGGGCCACCAAACACTGAAGACCTTAGGAATTTGCTGCATAAGGAGATATATGCACCTTGACATTACACTGGGTATCACTTGCCAGGAATGAATCTGATAATTGTTAGAAAAGTTGCAAAAAGTTGAAATTAGATTTTTAGAAGTGGACACCTTGAAACTTTCACCTGAAACGAAATTGTTTATTGTCATTTGATAATTAAAGGCCTCTGGAAGCAAGAAAAGGAGAATAGTCAACAGTTCTGACATAGTGGCCCTTCCAAAATGTGGGCGTGAGTGACAACATGGCCCCTGTCAGTGGACACTCCCAGGGGTTCTGTGAGTGAATGATGGAGCTCAGAGCCACCGGATGCATTGGGGAATGGGGGCGCAGCTGCTCAGCGGGCCCTGCAGGGAGCAGCTCTCTTCACTCTGTTGCTCTCCCTTGGTAATTCATGAACTTCAGTGTGAATGGAGGTACTGTGTCCTTGTATTAGTCAGAGTTCCCCAGAGAAATGGAACCAATACAGTATGTATAGATTTATAGAGAGATTTATCATGAGGGATTGAATCATAAGATTATGGAGGCTGAGATGCCTGCGATCTGCCATCTGGAAGCTGGAGACCCAGGAGAGCTGATGACGTAATTCAGTCCACGTCTGCAAGCCTGAGAACGAGGGAGCCAATGGTGTAATTCCAGTCTGAGTCTGAAGGCTCCAGAACTAGGAACGATAATGTCGACGTCAGGAGATGGATGAACCAGCTCAAGCAGAGGGAGCGAATTTGCCCTTCCTCCATTTTTTCCATTTAGGTCCTCAATGGATTGGATGAAACCCCCCCCCCCCGCTGGGGAGGGCAGTCTTCTTTACTCAATCTACAGATTCAAATGCTCATCTCTTCTGGAAACATCCTCACAGACACACCCGGAAATAGTGTTTTACCAGCCACCTGGTAATGTTTTACCAGCTACGTGGATGCTACTGCGCATCCTACGGCCCAGTCCAGTTGGAGCAGGGGAAGCTCTAAAACCCAGACAAATGAGGAGGCCCTGGTGTCTCTAGAGGGAATGAGTGTGGGAAGAAAAGGAGACAGAAGACAAGATAGAAGATAGGGGAAAGGAACCCAGACTCCCCAGTTGCCAGGTCCCCCTCCCAGTGAAGGTGTGGCCTGGGGAGCGCCCCGTCAAGCTGGTCAGTCGATCTGGTTCTGTGGGACTGAATGGGGTTGAACATCTGTGCTTCGAAAATTTCTCTGGGTAATTTTCAGACACACCAAACATTGAGAGTCATCCATTCAGAGGCTAAGATAAAGAACCCATCTAAGAAAGGAAAGAAAAACACTTGTGAGCTCCTACTGTGTGCTGACTCCAACTTCAGTCTGTCTGGTGCAAAGCCCGTGCTTTTCTATCACGCAAGGCCAACTTTGAAGTGGAACTTTTATCATCCGGGCCTCAAATAATCCTTAATATTAAACATTGGCTACTATTTTTTGAGTCTAGACTTTCACCTCATATTAAATGTAATCATTTTCTTATATTTTAAACCCCCTCAAATAGAATCAGAAACAAGTTTTTAGTTTTCAAGTCTCATTGAAAACAATTACTTTAATATTTCAATCCCCTAATATTTAAAACAAAGTCTTCCATAGTTGATAACGTTGTACTGTATAATAAAAATTTGCTAAGAAAGTAGAACTATGTTCTCACCAAAAAAAGAAGAGGAGGGGAATATGCGATGGATGTGTTAAATAATTCAATGGACGAATCCTTTCACAATGTCTACATATATCAGATCACACTGTACGCTTTAAATATCTTACAATTTTATTTGTCAATTATACCTCAATAAACCTGGGGGAAAAAGCCTAAAATCATATGTTAAAAAAAAAAGACAGTCTTCCGACTGTTTGGTCTAGTAAACCTGACATTGGGTTTCTACAACGTCACTAAGGGTCATAGAGTCGACTTTGAACCTTACATAAACAGCACCACTAGGAGAAAAGAACGTTGAATCATGACTCAGTTGAAAATATCAAGCATTATATTTCAATTGAAAATAGAGAAGGCAGGACTGACAGTAGGATATAATACAAACAAACACACACATACCAGAAACCTGGAATGTGGGGAGGTGTATTAGTCACCATTCTCCAGAGAAACAGAACCAATGGAATATATATATGTATTTATATATACTTAATATATAAAGAGATTTGTTTTTTTATTTTTGGCAAGGAAGATTGGCCATGAGCTAACCTCTGTGCCCATCCTCCTCTGTTTTGTATGTGGGACGCTGCCACAGCATGGCCTGATGAACACTGTGTAGGTCCGCACCTGGGATCTGAACCCGTGATCAGGTTGCCAAAGCAGAGTGTGTGAACTTAACCAGTACTCCACCCAGCCAGCCCCAGAGAGATTTATTTTAAGGAATTGACTCACACAATTGTGGCAGATGGGGGAGGCCAGCAGGCTGGAGATTCAGGAAGGAGTTGCAGTTGGAGTCCAAAGGCCGCCTGCTGGAGAACCAGGAAGAGCTGATGTTGTGGATGAAGTCCAAAGGCTGTCTGCTGGAGAAGTCCTTGCTCAGGGAATGTCCGTCTTTGTTCTATTCAGGCCTTCAACTGCTTGGACAAGGCCCATCCCACTAGGGAGAGCAGTCTGCTTTACTCGGAGTCCGTCAATTGAAATGTTAGTGCCATTCCAAAACACGCAGAAACATTCAGAATAATGTTTGACCAAATACTTGGGCATTGTGGCCCAGCCAAGTTGACACATAAAATTAACCATCCCAGGGAGGCCGAGGATTGGAAGGATGTTTTTACTCCCTTGGTTTCTTTATTTTGGTCAGTCTGTTTCTGTCCAATGTACACATTAACTCTTATGTTGCATTTGGGATGTGAGTAAGTGGCTCCGTGTTTGGCTGCATGGACATTTGGTGAAACACTGAAGCTGCCCATGATAACTGGGAACTATGGTTGGTGACCAGACTTGGTGAACTGGAACAGACCAGGCCTCCCAAGGCTGAGCCATTTATTTCCCTCCTCGGAGCCAGTGTTTGGAATGCCTGGGAATGGGAACTAGCGTATGGCTGCTTTGGAGAAGCCCAAGCTACTCTTTCTAATGCGGACATTCACACAGAGGATTACTGGGGCTACTAAGTGGGAGCCGTATGGACTCTTATCTGTGCTGCTTTCAGGAAATGCACATAGTAATTTATTCTGGGGAATTCCATTAAGAATCTGCATTCACTCTCTTATTCTAACTACAGAAGCCCTTATATATGACAAATGAATAGAGAGATGAGTGCGCTGTCCCCTTCCATCCCTTTCTTTAGAGCTTGAAGAGACCTCTCCTGCATCCTCCCAGCCTTGACTGGCATCTCTAGCAAACATCCATTCATGGACAGCCTCTATTCTCCCGTGGTCACTGGGACCAATGACATTCTGTGCACCATGGAATGTGACCAGACCTGGTTTAGAAGTCAACAGCTGGGCAGCATCCACGTGCGTCTTTGGAGATTGAGAATGAAAGAGCATTCTGCATAGTTGGAAATCCAAAGGGAATTCAGCTGGGTGGAACGAGCTGGAATTGTGCAACCCGGCATGGACCGGGACTAGAAGAGATCTGATGCTGGTCAGGAGATACTTTTGCAAGCGAGTGTTTAAATTAGGCTTCACACACCTCGTGTGGCCCATTTCTTTTCCTTTTAAACACACAGATATGTATGTGTTTGTGCATATGTAGGTGTATATAATTAGTTTATTTTTCTGATGTGCCCCACCCCTCAGTTCTTCTTACATCACACGCCTGCGAGGGTTTATGGGCAGAAGGAGAAATAAGAGTCAGCACTTTCCCCCGGATCAGGGTGATGTTAATACAGTCGGGTATTTCCTGAGGACTGTGTACTCTGCTAAGAGCTTCATACACATGCTCTCATTTCATCTCCACAAGCAGAACTGTGGAGCGGGTACAAAGATTACACATTCTCCATTAGTAATTCTTCAGAGTATATCTCACTCTCCTAATTTAGACCTCGGGTCCACCAACTTCCTTTGTTTCCTTTTATTTAATTATGAAATAGAATCTATTTTTCCTTCCTGATACTTTGCTCCTTCGCGCTTTCATCCTCCTATCTTTTTCATTCATTTCATATTTTAGGTAATCATGGGTTGTGACCAAAAGTAAGACCTATGTTTCTTGTTTTTATTTTTCCCTAAAAGTTGGAGGAACAACATTCGCTGAAACATTTAGGTTCTAGAAATTTTGAGGACCGATTCAATTAAAAAATATCCATCCAGCCTCCTCAAATTAAAATTCGTTTACAAATAATGTGTTTCAGCTCTGCCTGACTGATTTCTCGTTAACACTGGGGTGACAGTGAGGTTTCCTGGTTTTGCCCGAAAATGAGCATTTAATTCTAACTCCTGGTGGCATCTTCTAGGGTAGATGTTTTGAGGTTTTGAAATTTGTTGCTATCCTTTGTTGTCAAGACCAGCTAATGATTTAAAGCCCCAGAGCTATTATGGGATGATCAAAAAGAGCTAAGGATGTCCCAAGGACTCAGGTGCTCCCACCACTTTATAGGGTGAATCCATTTATAAGAACAGTTGGAAACCTTGCGCTGACACCAGGCAAATTAAATAAGAAAATCTCTATGAAGCTTCCTTTCAGACATAACCTATACCAATGAACTCAGACAGGATTGAAATATATGTAATTGTCTCGGGGCATGGGGAGGGGTTGGCTCTGGCAAGGAGTACAATATACTTTCCAGACATTATCTCATTCTGTCATGGATGGTCTTGGGTATTATTTCCATTTATCAAGGAAATGAACAAAGTATATGAAGGCCAAGTGACCTACACTAGAACACTGGCGTCTAGTCTCCAGGAACAAAACCAGCTCAAGAATTGAGGTGTTTCTCCCAGTAATTCGGGTGAGGCAGTGGCTCTGTTTATATTATTTTAGGGAAAATTCACTTTTTGCTTTTCTTTGTTAACAGATCTAAACTATGAGTTAGCGATAGATCTTTGAATGTGTTTTCCCTGAATATCAAAGGGATTTAAGAGAAGCTTAAATTTAATTTATGGCTTAAGGGCCCCTAAGTATGATTACATTGTGAAATAGACAAGCAAGTCCATAATACCCTTTATTTTAAATACTGCTGCATTTACAGCTACTACTAGTTACCATTTATTGAATGCTTTCTATGCTAATATTGATTAAGGCATTTATTCCTTTATATTAAGAAAATATAGTAATACAGGCTCATATAAAACAAAATAATAGCAACTGGGATTCAAATAATCCTATGTGCCTTATGTATGTTGGTTATTTTGCCTTGAAGAACTTTTCCTCATCTCCACATGTTGAAATCCTACCTATATGTGGGATGCCTGCCACAGCATGGCTTGATAAGCAGTGCAGAGGTCCGCGCCCGGGATCCAAACCAGGGAACCCCGGGCCACTGAAGTGGAGCGTGAGAACTTAACCGCTACGCCACCAGGCCAGCCCCTATTTTGTTTATTTTTATTCCTTGACACAATGAGTCATGGATAGAGTAAGTATTCGTGACATAATAAAGAAATATACGTTTGGTCTCTGCCCCCGGTTGCTGACACAGAGCTCTTAAATCCTTTGTGATTTCCTGAGTGATAGAAGCATCTTTTGTTCTAATGAGACAACTCTTCGTGGGCTCCTAGATAGCATCAGAATGCAAGCTGGTCACCAGAAAGACCAAGCCATGATTAGAACCTTGGAACGCTCAAATCCCAGTCCCCCACCCCCCACCATCCTGCAGGGAGAGGAGAGGGGCTGGAGATGGAATTCATAATAGATCATGCCTATGGGGTGAAGCGTCCATAAACATCCATGAGCTGTGGGGTTCGGAGAGCTTCTAGGTTGGTGAACACATGGAGGTGCTGGGAGGGTGGCAGGCCTGGAGAGGGCAGGAAGGATCCCCACCCTCCCCTCTTCCTTCCCCTCTACATTTCTTCCATTTGGCTTCTCCTGAGCTGTAGCCTTTGTAATAAACCAGCAGACATAAGTAAGTGTTTCTCTGAGTTCTGTGAGCCTTTCTAACAAATGATCAAACACGAGGAGGGAGTCATGGGAACTCTTGATTTATTCAACTAGAAATAGGGGGCTTGTCATTGGCATCTGACATGTGGGGGGCGTTCTTGTGGGACTGAGCCCTTAACCCGTGGGGTCTGCACTGACACTGGGGAGTGAGAGTCACAACTGAACAGTGTCTGGAAAGTTGGAGAATTGGTTGGTATGGGAAAAAATCCCCACACATTTGGCGTCAGAAGTGTTCTGCGGGTAGAGAAAAACAGTGCTTTCGTTTGGTGCTCGATATCTATCTGTTGGATTAGTGAAATTAAGTCTCAGGGTTGGAAGGGATCAGAGAGTTCATGTAGCCCAGCTTCCTACTCCATGTGGAAATGACATATATGGCATCTCTGAGGGGGCAGAGATGGAGAGCTGTTCTCTTCCTTAGGGACTTGCTACTGGCAGGAGGCTTCCAAGTCAGGACCTCGTTTCACACATTTCCCAGCCTCTCTCGCATCTACACATAGTCATGTCATTAGTTCTTGCTGATGGATGTGCATGGAACTAATATGGGGCAGGATCTTTCAAAAGCACTTGCATTTTCTCCACTTTTTCCTTCCTCTCCATTGAATGGAAGCAGAGAACTCGAGAACTCTAGTGGCCAGTGACACAAGATGCAAGAGCCTGGGATCCTGAGTCACAACATGGAAGAAAGGACTAGCTGACCAGGAACACCAGCATCAGGACATTATGTGAGTGAGAAAGAAACTTCCTTGGTGCTAAGCCATTGAAATCTGGGGGGTTCATTGTTAGATCAATAATGTTATCTTAACTTTATTGATTACTTTCTTTAGTGGGGAGTTTACTGTTCCAGCTCTAATTGTTATGAAAACCTTACCCGTCATCTTAGTCAGCTCAGGCTGCTGTGACAAACACCACGGACTCGGTGGCTTAACCAATCAACACTTATTTCTCACAGTTCTGGAGGCTGGAAGTCTGAGACCAGAGTGCCAGCATGTTTGGTTTTTGGGGAAGGTTCCTTCCTGATTTATCGATGGCTGTCTTCGTGTTGTATCCTCATATGGCAGAGAGCAGAACCAGAAGCAAGTTTTCTTGAGTCTCTTCCTGTATGGGGACAAATCCCATCATGAATTCTCCACCCTCATGACTTTATCAACTCCCAAAGGCCCACATCTCTGAATACCATCTCATTAGGGATTAGGGTTTCAACAGATGAATTTTCAGGGACCACAAACATGCAGTCTGTGCCGGTTAATTTTATATGTCAACCTAACTAGGCTAAGGGATACCCAGACGGCTGGTAAAACATTATATCTGGTTGTGACTTTGAAGGTGATTCTGGAAGAGCATTTGAATTGATAGACTGAGTGAAGAAGAGCCTTTGTCACCAATGTGGGTGGGCAGCATCCAATTCCTTGAGGGCCCAAATGCAACAAAAAGGCAGGGGAAGGGTGAATTCCCTCTCTTCTCTAGAGCTGGGATGTCCATCTTCTCCCGGCCCCAGACACTGGAGCGCCTGGGTCTTCGGCCTTTGGACTCCAGGACGTACACCATCAGCCCTGGGCTCTCAGGCTCTTGGATTTGGACTGAATTACAACACTGGCTTTCCTGGGTCTCCGGTGTGTAGACAGCAGGTTGTGGGACTTCTCAGCCTTCATAACCACATGAGTCAATTCCTGTAATAAATTTTCTCTTACATATACACATCTATCTATCTTCTCTTGTTTCTGTTTCTCTGGAGAATCCTGACTACTGCACAGTCCATAACCCTCATATTGAGCCAAAAGCTGCCTTCCTGTCACTCCAATCCATGAGCTATTCTTTTCCCTTTTCAGCCTCCGCATATTTATTTCCTCTTCATCGAGACACCTCTTCCGATATTTAACACATATCATAGGAGCCATAAGATGATATTTCTAATTTTTTTGTTTATTGCTGGATTAGTAAACAGGTTCTTTCAGAAAGCTGAGCAATCATTTTAAGGCTACTACACCAAGAATTGCCGTGACCTTGGACTGAAACCATGGGCTTCATGAGCCAAGACCTGTTTGTTCAAAGAGTAACAGCAAAGATCTACTCACTCGGTTGCATCCTAGGGGAAAAAACCAGACACTTTCAAAGGAAAACTCAAAGAGGTGAAGGTGTAGAACATCTCATGGATATACCAACACTAGTCATCGTTCAGCCATTCAACAATCGTTAGTGGAGTTCTTAGGTTCCCGAGGAGAGAGAAAGCTACAGCTGGAACATGCCTCGTTACAAGGGATCTGATGTGGTAGTGAAAATCCACTTTTAAGCTGAAACCCAATTTAATGAATATGGTTGTTTTTAAGCTGAAACAGTCACTGTCTTCAAATTCAGAGACAAACTGTCTATGGCTGGCCTGATTCAATCTGCCCTACAGACATTTTGCACAGTCCAGGCGGTAGGACTAGCTAAGAAAGCCCAAAGACCAAGAATTTGCCTTTTATTTTGCACTAAAGTTTTATCCTTGTAGAGAATCTGCTTAAGATCAGGCGGTGTGGCCAACATTGGGCCGGCTGTTAGTTATTTTATTCAGCTTATGGTGAACAGCAGTCTGCAGCCTGGGTAATTGGGATGTCCCCTCACTTAATTATTTTGTTTGTGTGCATTTCCTTATGAGCTACAGGATGTTTTTTTAACCATCATCATATCAACACAGGGGGCTAAAATACCTGGAAAATGTGAATGCTGTTGAACATTATCATACTCATTGTTCAAAGTGATTGTCTTTCTCCGGTCAACTGAATGCCCTGTGGTTTTTAACACAACCTTTGGTTAATATGAACTCAGTTACTTCGAGGCATGTTTTGTTCTCAGCCTCTTGCATTTTAAATTAGGAGGCTTTATGGTTGAGTTTAGAGAACTGTGGAGATAATAATACTAATGTGCTATTTCTCTGGATACCTCCCACGGCAGCTACGGAGAGGATCTGAGTGTAGCTGATCACCCGTATGTGCTAGAAGAAATGGATACTGGATAAGACGATGCTGCTAATGAAATGTGAGGATGCTTTAGGAAGCCCCAAGGGAACAAAAATTTCTTTCCTTTGACTGTTTCTGCACCTTCTCTCAGGAGCAAAGAGACATTTCTATCCTAGAAGAATACCAGCTTTAGTTATTGCCATGATTTGTAACTTCTGGAGGCTTCAGTGAACTTTAAAACTCTGCAGAGTTCGCTTGTTTTTATTTTTTTGGTTGGTTTGTTTTTGTCAAGGAGAGTCAAAGAGTGTGGGTTGGACAAGGATGAATATTGGATTTTGTTCTAGATTTCTTTCTTAGGTGTATTCCGCCTGGAGTTGCCAGGCAGGAGGGAATAAGTTCTTTCATGTTCTGTGGGTGAGAGCATAGATTGGTTTGGAGGTCCATGAACGGTATGCTTCAAAATTTAAAACATGCACACCCTTGGCCCAGGAATTTAGGAATGTAGGAAGTTAACCCCAGAAAACAATTAGACGAGTATGCAGAGATGTATCAAAAAAGTTCACAAAATCTGAAAAACTTTAAAATGATTTTTAATACAAATATGTATTGAGTGCTCATTAAGGATTTTATGGGGACAGAGACCAGCACGATCCCTGCCATGCATGCACCAGGGTGACAGATTTATGGCCAGCTCATGAGTGGGTAGCATATATTGGTAGTTATTTTTCTCTTGAGCCAGGGTCCGAGTCACCTAGCAAGAGGTTGGAGAGAGACATGAACTAGACAAGAGACAGGGTCAGCCCCTGCCTGGTGTCGGGGGGGGAGGGCAGGCCGAGCGAGCAGTACTGGGGTCACCCTGAGATATGGGGGGGAACCATGTGGGAGTCAGCCAGAGGGAAACATGGAACTTCAAAGGAGAGTGGGAGACGAAAAAAATGTGGTCATTTCACATTTTTGCTCACATTTAGCCTCAAACCTAGATACCATTTTGTCCTAATTTCTTTTTTTTTGCTTGTTTTTCTCTTAAAACCTTTGCTTTTTGCATTTAGCTTGGAATTTACAATCGCGTAACTCCATGTTTACAATCAGGAAAACATTCCACGCGTTCTTGTGAAGACTTTATGACTGTCTCCCACGTCCGTCCCCTGTGTGCGGAGCTTTAGCGAAGCCCGAGGTGGGGCAAGACAGTTCTCTGTGCAGCTTATGGACTCCGTAACTCCCATAATTTCCTCCATCATCGACACAAGGCTGAGATGAAGAAGATTGTCCTCTTTTTTTTTCAATTATTTATTGAGGTCATAATGGTTTATAACATTGTGTAATTTCAGGGGTACGTTATTATTTTTCAGTTTCTGTAGAGACTGCAACGTGCTCATCACCAAAGTCTAATTTTTATCCATCACTATACACATGTGCCCCTTTATCCCTTTCTCTCTCCCCGCCCCAGCCCCCTTCCCCTCTGGTAACCGCTCATCTGTTTTCTTGGTCCATGTGTTTATTTATCTTCCACACGTGAGTGCGATCATGCGGTGTTTGTCTTTCTCCATCTGCCTTATTTCGCTTAACATCAGACCCTCAAGATCCAAGAAGATAGTCGCCTTTAATGGGGTGTAGGCACCTGTCCTCCTTCCGCTTTAGATATGATCCTGCTGGTGGCCGAGAAGGAAGCCCTGCGAGAGGACTAGGTTTTGAGTGCAAGACAGTGAAAAAGTCTATAATTTACTTTCCCTTCAAAAACACAAAGGTGTTTGGCCAGTCTACATACCGCGTTGTAGTGAGTGTGACAGCGTGTGTGTGTTTCTGTTTCTGTCTTTAGGAAAGCAGTGATGGAGAGTGTGGATTACTGTCTCAGCAGCTTGGTGGGAACTTTCTGAGAACCAAATAAGGAGGGCGTCTGGGTCGCAGGCCAAATCATGTCGTCTCTAATTGTGTCTGAAGGGATGGCATGAGAAATCCCATTTCAAGGAGGTGGGTTCATGGAGATGCCATCGCGGATTCCACATTCTCTCATCTCTTTTTGGGGAATATGGAAATCACCTTCATTTCAACTTGTTTCTGCCAACAGAGAAATACAGTTACTTGCTGACATTTCTTTTTCCTCTGGGAACATCTAAATCATCCTCTCTTTACTATATCTCCGCCCTGTTGTCTTGAGGCTTCTCTGCGGTCCAGCACTTCCATCATATGAGATTGCTTCAGATTAGTGAAGGGGAAATGAGGAGTTTTGGAAGAATCGCACAGTCAATGTCTGTGATCAAATGTCTACAGCTTTCAGTGGCAGAACTGAGAGAGGTGTCACAGGCCACTTTGTTGAACTCTTTATTTTACAATCGAGGAAACTGAGACAGGACAGAAAATGCAGCTGACCTGAAGTCACAGAGAAGCAGAACTTGAGTTCTCTGATTTCCCGTTCAGAGCTGTTTCTACAGAAGAGGCTGATGGAATCTGTGAAGGAGCCCCATTAGAACTATGGACATGTATTAGGTTTCCATGTGGTTAGCCAGTCCGTCAACTAGCAAATATTTATTGAGCGCCTTGCACCTATGCAAGGTCCTGGGAATGGAGCAGCGACTGCGAATTCCAAGGCCCTACATGGATTTTTAGTCCACCGGGGACTATGAGCATTAAGTAAACATTTACCAGCATATTGAGTGCTAGGGAGAAAAGCACAGAGTCTTAAGGGGGTGTACAGTGTGGGAGCAAGCCTAAATATTCCACACCTCTCATTTCCTGTTCACTTCAAGGTCCAAATCAAGTTTGGACCAGGAGCCATGTTTATCTTCCAGGAGGAGGCAGGCAGTGTGCTGGGAGGGTATGAGCAATTTATCTGACCTTCTGAGATAGTACAGTTATATCCATTTGGTGGAAGAAGAAACTGAGGTTAAGAAATTTTAAATGATTTGTTTCATGTCACACAAACGTGGAGGTGCAAGAAGAGTCACGTTGGGCCAGCAAGAAATAGAAGCATCTTATGTGGCTGGCGTGGAGAGTTTGAGGCAAGGAGTGGCAGGAAGGTGCCCTTCCAGGACTTGAGACCACCTCCTCTTTGGAGATGGTGGGTATGGCCAGCCTTAGGCAAAATGGGGGGCTCCATAAACTCTGTCTTCTGAGGGTGTAAGCTCCCTGTGCAGAAGGTCACGTGCTTTATGCCACAGCTCCCTTTTGGATCAGAGTCCTCATGCCCCTTCGCCTGACAAACCCACTCCCCACATCCTCCACTTTCACTTCCAGGAGAATGGCCCCAACCAAAGAGAGGCCATCCAAGGTCAGGAATTGGGGACGGCGGGACGAGGAGGCATTGACATTTTCCCAGAGTCAGCCTTGGTTTTAGATAACTTCTTTTTTTCATTACTAGTACTTTTTTCCAACTTTATTGAGCTATAGTTGACAATTAAAAATTATATATATTTAAGATGTACAACTTGATGTTTTCATATATGTATACATTATAAAATATTCACTAAGCTAATGAACATATCCATCACCTCACATAGTTACCATTTTTGTGTGTGTGCTGAGAACACTTAAGCTCTACTCTCTTAACAGATTTCAAGTATATCATACAGTCTTGTTAACTAGAGTCATATTGTTGGACATTAGATCTCTGAAAATTACTTACCTTGCATAACTGAAACTTTAGATGGCAGTTTTTTCTTCCCAATTTCTTTTATTGTGGGAAAATACACATAACATAAAATTTGCCATCTTAAACATTTTTAAGTGTATAGTTCAGTGGTATTAAATGCATTCGTAATGTTGTGCAACCATCCCCACCATCCATCTCCAGAACTCTTCTCATCTTGTAAAACTGAAAGTCTATACCCATTAAACAGTAACCCTCGAGGGCAATTTGGAGCATGAATATAGGACTCGTAACAAAATGTGATGGTTGGTTTGCATCTTTAAAAGAAACTAACACAAAATGCAAAGAAGCAAAAATCTCAACTTTTCTCATATCTTTTCCAGAGCCAAGACAAGGTTTCTGCTCTCTAGTTTTCCCTTCACAATTATTCTTGACTGGTGACATTTATTCCTGATTGGTGACATTTATTACATACCCACCACATGCGGTCCTCAATGCTTTTAATATCAGAATTATCCCCAGGAAAAAATGGGAGAGAAGACGTTAGTGGCATTTTTATTTTGCAACAATACATGGTGCCGCGTTGTAGAAATGAGTAAATAAGTAAATGAGAAAGATCTGGACCCCCGTTGGATAATTCATATTCTGCAAAGATAAGAGGCTAAAACCTTGCATTATTTGAAGACCTGTCTCCACAGAGTTGGGACCCTTTGTGGTTTAGTTAAGATGGATATGAAGAGTATTTGGTGATAATAAAAGGAAGATGGATCCTTCTTTTTTTTGTTTTTGATATCCTCTTTATTGATATAAAATTCGTATAACATAAATCCACCGTTTTACAGTGTAAAGTTTTCACATTTTTAAGTATACACTAAAGTAGTTTTTAGTGTATTCACCATGTTGTGCAAACATCACCACTATCTAATTCTAGAAAATTTCCATCTCCCAAAAAGAAATCTCATATCCATTAGCTGTCACTTCCAGTTCCTCCCTCCTCCCAGCCACTGGCAGTCACTCATCTCCTTTCTGTCTCTGTGGATTTGCCTATAGTGGACACTTTGTGTCAGTGTAATAATACGATATGTGACCTTTTGTGTCTTTTTCTACTTAGCATAATGTTTTCAAGGTTGGCCCATAGTGTAGCATGTGTCAGTACCTCATTCCTTTTTATGATTGAGCAACATTGCGTTGTATGGATATACCACAGGTTTTTAATCCATACATCCGTTCATGGACATTTGGGTTGTTTCCACTTTTTCGCCTATGAGAGAATAACGCTGCTACAAACATTCATCTGTAAGGTTTTTGTGTGAGCCATGTTTTCGATTCTTTTAGGTCCCTACCTCCTAGTGGAACTTCTGCATCATATGATAACTCGGGTTTAACTCTTTGAGGAGCTGCCAAGCTTTTCTCACAGCAGCTGCATCATTTGACATTCCCACCAGCAATGTGTAAGTTTTCCAATTTCTCCACATCCTTGCCAACACTTGTTATTTTGTTGTTGTTGTTGTTTTAATTAAAGCCACCCTACTGGATGGGAAGTGGTATCTCATTGTGGTTTTGATTTGTGTTTCCCTGATGGCTAGTGATGCTGACCATCTTTTTATGCGCTTGTTGGAATCTCTATATATTCTTTGGAGAAATGTCTATTCAAATCCTTTGCCCATTTTTAAATTAGGTTGTTTGTCTTTTTGTGGTTGAGTTGTAACTTCTTTATATATTCTGGACACTAGATATGTGACTGGCAAATATTTTCTCCCATTCTCTGGGTTGTTTTATTGCTTCTTATTTGTCCTAAGATCCTTCTGTTTTGAGCTCCCCCGTGATCACTGAACTCACAATGCCGTATTGTCACACACTCAGGAGAGCCTCTGGCACACATGTTGGTTGTGAGTGGGGCTGAGCAGAGAAGCGCAGTTGGGTCTGGGAGCCCAGAACGCCTCACAGTTGGGCTGCGGGAAGAGCTTCCTAGAATCATGGGGAATTACTGTTGGATTTCGATTTCCACTTGGACTTAAAACTGGCTCTTTAGACTGCCAAATATAATTTCAAGAAAGGAAAAAACAGAAGCCAAAAAGAAAAGACAAGAAGAATCATTTTGGGAAACAATTCAGACATCTGAAACTGTAACAATCGAGTTATTTGCTGAAGCACATTTACTATGTAGTCAATATTGGGGGACAGAGAAGAAAAGACAGGGAACCCACCTTCTAGAGCTTTCATTCTCATGGAGATCACAGGAGGATGGAAATAACTAGTGTACCATTTAAGATAGTTACCATTTAGTAACAATGGTCACCATCTTTTGCATAATATTTCTACTACACCCCAAACCCAGATAAGCCTTGATATTCTCACCCATCCCATTAGATGTGGGAGCTGAGGTTCAAAAAGTTCTACAGCCTGCCTGAAGCCACACAACGTAAAAGGGACTGAGACTATGCAAACTGGAGTCCTTCTGACTGTGAAACCAGTGTGCTTTCCCTGACACCACCCTGCCATTCCAAGAGCTTAGCTGTGTCCTGTTGGATCTTAGAGAAGGACGCTCTCCATGAGGCTGGAGAAGTCATGGAATTCGGTGAGCAGAGGGGAGAGGGGCAGGCTGCTGACACTCCCCAGGCGGGGGTGACAAGTGTTAAGTAAGAGAGAGCTGAGTTCATGTTCTCATGGAACAGGAAATGAATATATTTTGCATTTTTAAGTTGTCTCTTATAAATCATTGCATGGAATTTGAGACCCAAGCAAAGGGCAAGCAGCCACTGGCTTAGACGTAGATACTGAAATATGAGAAGTCAATACGAGAAGATGACAGCAACCAGAGGGAAGAAGGCACTTCACTGACACATGGTACTATCTAGATATTTTAAAAGCTCCCATGTTTCATCTTCCACCTTGTCAGGGTAAGGCAGTTTGAGATCATAGATTTTGGCACTAAGATCTCTTAGTTAGCATCTGACAGCTTTGGTCCTACGTCTGGGAAATTCAAAAAGGAACTGGGACCTTTCTGCAATATGCTCCTGCTCCAGTGTCCCAAGGATGAGCTGGAGGACCGTGACCCATTCCAACTATCCTAAAAATGCAAGGCTCACCAAACCGTTGCTGCACTTGTCTTAAGAGCTGTGCTTGATGTACAGTCTCCACTCTGGGTCACTTTTGATGAGAACCCCCCACATTCAGGCACACTTGCATAAAGGCCCTGAATTCCTTTTGGTCCTATTCTGTGGTCATTCAAGAAATCCCCATTGATATTCCTTTTTCTTTGATGAAGTACTTTGATTTAGAGAATGTGAATATGGGAAAAGCTCTAACTTTGGTGTGTAAGGTCTAAAGTGGGGAAAAGACTCAAAAAAAAAAAAAAAAAAAAAAGCTCTAGACTAGAGTCCTAGATTTACCAGCTCCAGGATTTTTGATCACTTACTTAAGTCCCTGGGCCTCAGTTTCCTACCCAGCGGAAGTGCCCATTACTATACATACTTTCCCTACTTATTGTAAATGATCTTTGAAAACAGGATGTTGAAAGAAGTTTTGCAAACTGTAACATGCAGTCAGCTCTTGGTTCTGCCATTCATTCATTCACTCCTGCTATGGTCAGAATATTTTTGTTCCCCTAAATTTATATGTTGGAATGCTAACCCTCAAGATGATGGTGTTAGGAGGTGAGGCCCTTGAAGTCATGAAGGTCATGAAGGTGGAGCCCTCATGATGGGATTAGTGCCCCTTAAAAGAGACCCCAGAGAGCTCCCTCACCCCTTCAGCCATGTGAGGACACAGTACAAAGATGGCCATCTAGGAAACAAGCTCTTACCAGACACCGAAAATGCCCGTGATCATGGACTTCCAAGCCACCAGAACTACGAACAATAAATGTCTGTTGTTTATAAACTACCCTGTTTATGCTATTTCATTATAGCAGCCCAATGGACTGAGACAACTCCCAAATAGTGATTGGGAATTAATCATCGGTGAAGGCTCAGCTGTGCTGGGAATTCCCTGGGAAGCAAAACATGAGAATCCTTGCCCTCAGAGAGCTAAGCGTCTAGAGGGCACGCACACTTTAAATAGCCCTACAAATAAAAATAGAGTTATGTAACATGATAAATGCTGTTCAGCAGGATCAGATGACCCTCCGTGAAGCATTTCAGTGAGACGCGAGCTTCCAAGGGAGAGCTGCAAGTGCTGTGCCTCTCATCCTCCGAAAGTGTTAGAACAGCCAAGGTTGTTTAAAGCTTCAAGGCCATCAGGGGGCTTCCTTTAGTTTCCTCAGAGTGGGAAGTGATTTCCAGGAGGTTTTTTAAAACTAAAGCTCTGATAAGGAAAGCACCAGATTAGTATGTTGATTAAATTTATATTCAAAGTGATATTATTCCCTTGGGATTGTTATAACCTTAAAGCCAGTTTCCCAATTTTACTAGTTGATATTTCTGTGCCTTTTGAAGCGTAGGAGTTTACAAGATAACCTCTAGGAGGACAGGCACCCTGTCTGAGGCAAAGGGCTGGAGCTTTGCAGTCCAGAAATCTGACCCTAGGCAAGGCTCCTGGCTTCTTTGAGTTTCTTTCACCATTTGTGAAATGAGGATATTAATCATTGCTTCAAGAGATTCTTGAGAAGTTAGAAATAATAAGGATTTGTGGACACAGGAGGCACTCAACAAATGCCTACAGTGCCTAGCAGAGCTCCCAGATTATAGTACATGCTCAATAAAATTGTTCCTGGCCTCCTTGCATCTTAGAGGATTGGATTGTGTGGTGAAGAAGTCAAGGAGAACCAGGTTTCAGATCAGAGAGCCACCTCCTAAGCGGCAGAAACGGGCCCTCTTGTCATTATTGTTATCGTTAGTGGCAAGAAACATTTCTCTTGTGCCTTAAGTGTACTGCCCAATAAACAAAATTAAACTCAAGCTAATAACAACATTCCTTTCATAAAGAATTCATTCCATCTTCTTCCTACATCCAACATCCCTTCTCGGGAGCCTAATCCCTCATGTTTTGACATTGCTGACTGTAACACATGAAGCGTTTCCACAATAACAAGCCACTTTGGAGGCGTCTGTCTTATGGAGTAGACCATTAATTTGTTTCGTCTATAAGGAGCACTTAGGTTAAAGGGAGACAAATTATATTGACTCATGGCCGGCCTTCTTGCCCACCGTTGACAGGAGCTGCAGACTGAGCCTAAACATCGTCCCCTTCCAGGCATGGAAAAGGACTCCAGTTTCCTTTGATTGACTCCCACGGAGGAGGCTGAAATTGTTTCCAGCATTTTCTGGTTCCAGCTAAGGAGTGTTGTGAGGCTTTTTCTACAATAAAGTAGCTATCCTCTTCTTAGGGAGTGGAGAGGCAGCCACTGTGCAAACTGGAGAACCGGGCTTGGAGTCAGACCAACTGGGTCCTCAGCAATTTGAGTCTCAGACTTTTATCCCTAAATTGGCAAAAATAAAATTTCTAGCTTGCATGGCAAGGTAGTTCTGAGCAGAAAACTTAAAAAGCATACATATATTTGTCATTTATAAATATCACATCAGTATTGTGATTGCTCTAATAAATCCTGCGGTTCCCAGCCACAACTCCTTTTAGCTCACTTAGCAGAGAATTAGGACAAATAACTTTTCATATGTGCAGTCTTGGACAGGCTAGCGAGAAAGGACAGTGGGTATTTTTTCTTATTTTTCCAGTTCCCCAGGAGCTTGAAGAATGACTTGAATTATAGATGTGGATATTTCTAGAAAATGTATGTGTGCGAGCACATGCATGCACGCGTTCTCAACTGAGAAGGAAAGGAAGGAAAGAACACACTGAATGGCTACCTATGGGATGCTGCTCAATGATATTTAGGAAATCGTGGAGAATTGACCGGCCTCTTTTGGTTCAGCAATTGCGATTGGCCTGGGGTAGCACTGACAGCCTGAAGTCTGAGCTTCAACTAGTAAACTTTCCCAGGGCCTGGGTGGGTGAGACGAGAACTAGAATTAGTCACTAGTTTTTCCTCACATCCTTGTTTTTCTCATGCATAAAGTGAGACCTAAGGTCCATGCAGCTCTGAACTTTTGTGCTCTAATGACTCCATAATTTCCAACTCTAGTTAGAGAAACCGCCATGCGATTTACTGCAATCTCTAATCCTGAGTCTTGTAAAAGCCACATATATTTTATACATGTGTGTTAGCATGTTTTCAGATGTAAGTAAAGGAAAACCTTCTAAAAGTGGTTTAAACAACCTGGATATGTATTTTTTTAACGTGACATAAATTCCAGGCAGGCAGTCTCAGGTTGGTTCAGCGGCTTCCTGATGTCCTCGAGGACCCAGGCTCATCCCACCTTTCTGGGCTGCTAAAAGGAAATTTATGATATGGAATTGGTTTGTGTGATTATGGAGGCCAAGAAGTCCCCCAGTCTGCTCTCTGCAAACCGGAGACCCAGGAAAGCTGGCGATGTCATTCAATCTGATTCCAAAGGAACCAATGGCGTAAGTCCCAGTCCAAGGGTCGGAGAAGATGAGATGAGACATTCCAGCTCAAACAGTGAAATTGGAAAAAAAGGATGAATCCCGTCTTCTTCTGCTTTTTGTCCTATTCAGGCCCTGGACTGGTTAGATGGTGCTCGCCCACAGTGGGGAGAGCGATCTACTGAGTTCACTGGTTCAAATACTAATCTCATCCAGAATTATCCTCAGAGACACAGGCAAAGTAATGTTTAATCTGGGCACCTTGGGTCCAGTCAAGTTGACACTAAAACTAACCATCAGGTAGACCTGTCGTGTTTGTCATCGTCATCATCATCGTCCTTGTCATCATCATCATTTATGCTCGACTCAACTCTCTGTCCTTCTTTCTGGACTTCTAAACTGCCAGAGGGAAGCTAACCTGAGGATACTGTTTTATTTTACCCACTTGAAGGAGAGAAGCAGGTCGGTGTGAGTAGACAATAGAAAGTGACCTATTCATGAATTTTTACCTTTCTTGACAACTCTGATTACTTGCTTAAACTAGCATCTTCTTGATTCTTTTGGAGTGCTCAGTACTTCGGTGAATGATAACTTGCCTGAGTTTCTGTAAGCACCTCTGAACATTACACCTTTGAGGTTCAGATGATATTTTTATGTGCTGATAGCTATCATCAAAGCATGGAGATTACTTAAGCTAACAAGTGATGATCCATCACAATAGAAATGCAAACAGTACTTTAATTCATCATTTTGCTCATGGTTCTTCCCTGGTCCATTCATCAGCTTCCGTTCCATCTTTTGCCCTAATATACACTCTGTATTGTTTTATGACCTTTCTGTGGAGTGTTAATGTAAGAAGAGAGTTATTATGGTCCCTATTACACAGAGACATGATAGAACGAAGGACTTGCTGGAGATTATATTTTCCTATCATTGTGTAGGTCTTCTAGGTGGATTAATGCTCGTTCTTCCTCCCATGCTCAGTCCAAATTCTTTCCTTTGACACTCTTAATTTCCTTTTATGGTCAGAATGAATTCTATATTCATATGTTTATGCCCTGAATTGGAAAACCAGCGTTCTCTTCCAAATGGATGCCCTTGATGTCAACATACAGGAAATAAGACACGATGGCAAGAGAAGGTCCTTTGCTTGTACCACTTGGTAGCCAAGATGGAAACTAAAGACCATTAGCTTAGTCTGGGCAATAGTCGTATAAGCATAGATATTTGTCCATGGGTGAAATTTACCCTGAAGCACAGTGAAGTTTAGGCTAACACCTGATTTCATGTTTTGATTTTTCTTTCTCTGCAATCTGGTACTGTGTGCATGAACGTATTAGTCAGCTCAGGCTGCCATAACAGAGTACCCCAGACTGGATGGCTGAAACAGCAGACGTTTATTGTCTCAGCATTCTGGAGGCTGGACGTCTGAGATTAGGGTGTGAGCAGGGTTGGTTTCTCCTGAGGCCTCTCTCCTGGGCTTCCCGTTGCCCACCTTCTCCCGGTCTTCCCTCTGGACATATCTGTGTCTAATTTCCTCTTTCAAGGACACAAGTCATATTGGATTGGGGCCCACCTATTTTCCTCATTTTAACCTAATTACCTGTTTAAAGATAATTTCTCCAAACACAGTCACATTCTGAGATACAGGGGTTTAGGACTTCAACACGTGAATTTTGAAGGGGACACAATTCAGCCCACAACAATAGAGTTGGTGCTCATTTACCCAGAGGATCACAAAGTTTGGGGAAATTTTTGAAAGGCGAGGAGAATTACATAAGCTCTGTAACATAGTCCGGTGATTAGAAACTTCGCCATACTTAGGAAGTGAATGCTGTGGCTGCCATAGAAATAAAGGTAGCTTTCATAGAGAAAAATTCAACATGGAGTTTAAAACTCCCTAGCCAGCTAACACTGGAAATGTATTAGATTTACATAGCCAGAATTTTAGAATTTAGGAGATTTGGGGTCTTGTGTATATACTTCCTTCAATGGCGCCTCCAACTGCTTGAGTGCTGTCTATCCAGAGAAAATGAAAAGGAAGGGAGCCGAGTTCTGGGAGCTTCCACTGGACGACAGTGTCTTTAAATACTGGGAGAATTACCAGTGATTGCTGTGAGAGGCAGGTGGTCTCTTAGGTGCCCAGCACTGGGGACTCTGAAAGAGAGCAGAGCAAAGTAGAGACAGAAAAGGGAAATGAAAATAAAGAATAGGGGCTACAGACCTCTGGGGTATAGCATGCAGCCCATCTCATTGGATTAGCCAGCATCTTTCTCTACAAATTATCCAGCTCCGTCTGATAGGGAATTTTTCTTTCTTAACCTCCATAGAAAAATAAATAATTTTTTTTAGAACTATGAGTGACATTCACTTTTTAGAAATTGGTATCTTCACCAAATTGCTGTCATTCAACAAAAAATCCTCAAGTGACCACATCATGAAGCCAGCTCCCAATGTGTACTGTGTGGTTTGATGTGCAGGTGGAAAGGGCTGTGGACATTGTATCTTAGCACTGTGCATGGCACACAGTAGGTGTTCTCCATGTGTCTGTTGAACCGACCTTATTGAATTTTGCTTCAGTTGACCCAATAGTATGAGCGAAAGAATAGTTTGCTCCCAGTTGATGGTGGGAGTAAATTCCAGGGAAAGTCTTAGAGTGTAGGGGCTGCTGGAAATCATGCTGTCGTTTCTCCCCCCACACAAAATGTTTTTATGTGGATTAAACAGGCTAATTAGAGGCAGAAGCAGTAAGAAACCCAAGTTCTGCCATACGAGGTATTTGCCCCTTTGAGCGTAACTGATACAAATTTGACCTCCTACGAACAGAGGTCAAACTATAAATGACTGAGCTCATGGAATGCTAGATCTCTGGTTCTAGACACGGGGGAGAAAATGGAGCTGGACACATTCCCTGTTTGTGTATTCTCCTACTAATGCCAACTGGCTGCCGCAGCACGGCCACAAGGAGAGAAAAAGGAGAGGTCAGAGTTCAAATGAAATCACCAGAGTTTTGCCTCGAGAGTGTTTGCTTTTGTTTAATTTTAAATATTCAGAGTCTCCACCATGGGGCTATTAGGAGTGACTTTAAACTGTCGGGGTGCAAAAACACTTCATAGAGCGAGCGAAAAACACTGCATCTATTTATGAGCCAAGTTGCCCTCCCCTCCCCCATGCGGATGCAGTAATGCAGTAACCCGTTTTTCCAGGGGAAGATTTTTTTCAGTCTTTTTAAGGGAATGACAAATACTATTTACTAAAGGAAAAAAAAAAAGGAGCTTGTGTGCTTACCACAAAATAACAACATTGTAGATCATGCTAACTGAAGGTTCCATGTCGTACAAACACAGCACACTGCCTTACTCAGCGCTGAGTTATTGTGTTTCATTGCAGAGAAGCCGACTCTGAATATATTAATGATTCATGCTTGCCTTGGCAGAACATAATGTATACTAATCACGCGGAACCAGGGTACAAGAGCACTTTAAATGCATTTGTCCAGTTAATAGTTTGACTTAATCTGATATTTCATTGGGTCACCGACCTTTTCATTGTAGGTAATGTACAGAGGAAAATGTATGGTCGACACCCTGGTAAATCAACAGAGGGCTTTCTGGTTTCCAAGCAACGTGCTACTTAAGCTTCACCTCTGCATAATTCTGCCATACTTGAGCTTCTTGCAGCTGATGAACTTGAGTGTGGCTCTGTGAGCTTGTGTGTGGGGTTGTGCGCGAGGGTTGTGCGTGAGCGTGCATGTGTGTGCATGTGTATGTTTTGGGGAGGGGCAACACCACAGGCTTTTTATAGGCATTAAGCAATAAGCTCCCATAATAAACAACCACGCCAGAGTTAATACTCAATAAACAGTATGGTTTATAAGCAATTAGGGACCCAAATCGCAAAATAAGACAGTTCAGCAGAATGAGAGCATCTACCCTAACAATGCTTAGTAAGATATGTGGCTTGTTAAAAGTGTCATAATTCTCCTTTAAAAAGCAATTAACAGTTGGCGTGTTTGGGTCTGCCAAGCACAGAGTTTCTTAATCCAATGTGAACGAAATCAAAGAGCCACTTCTCAGCTTTACTAATGGGCAGTCGTTTACCCAGAAAGCACAGTCGAAAATAAAAGGACAATTGATGTTCTCTCCTGTTTGTTTATCAACCTGAGAGTCTGTTGAAGACATCAAGATAGGCAGATAAATGCCTTTTGTCAGGTTTTCAAAGAAAGCCAGCTCCCTACTCTGTTTTGCCAATATCTTTGTATTTCTTAGTAACTTTGTGGGTTAAAAAAAAAAATCTCTGCTTTCTAGTTCCTTCTTTAAATCGTGGTAGGTGATTGGAGAAACCACACGCGTTTGCTTTGTCTTGTCTTTTATGACAAGAAACACAATAGGTAGTTCTTATTCTCTGCGGTTCCTGGGATTTTTTTTTGAGGTCTTTTGAGATATTTTACAATAGGATTCAATACTCAGTTACTGATTTCCTTTACCCATCGTATGTGAGGCTAATGAACCGTATTTTTAAATACACTTTTAAATGATGTAGATGCAGAGTGCTAGGAAACTAGGCAGAGATGGATGTGCTTCCTTCCTTCCCAGGACTCACCATCCAAGACGGATTTATCATCAACTACACGTTTCCTTTTAAAGCACCATGAAATGAGTGCATCTTAGATCAATACTGTTGGCCTTCTAAAATCACTTATTTGACCCTCTCATCCAAAAATTGAATAATTTTTTTATTAAGGATGGAGGGAAATGTGCAAAGAGAAGAAGAAAAATGGAGCGTGCACTTAGATGGTTGGCAATGTCGAATTAAACACTAAATTTAAGACTTGATCCATCTTCTGCCTGTTCTCACCAGCTTTAGGCATTTTAGAATGCTGCTCTAGGAGGCTATGGGTTGACATTCCTGCATTTTATGACTTGACCCCTTTCCATCCAGCTGAAGGTGTGGGTAGTAGACCATAGATGTGTTCATGCTTGTCAGCTTAAAGGCTCTAATTTCATCTGTCAAATGACCAAATTGAATGGATCGTCTCTAGTGTTTTCTCTCCAGGAATCTATGATTTAGCAAATCACTGAACTCTGAAAACTTTTCATAACGTATATGTGGATTTAGGGAAGAGAAATCAATATAAGGAAAAGCAATAATTAAGGGCAAAAAAATAAGATCTTGGGATTTCTTTGACAGACAAGTGTAAATATGCAGTCTGAAAACCAAACTTCAAATGAATCTAATTTTAGAAGAACTTCCACGCAAAACTTTTGGGACATTAAATGAATTCTCATAGCCCAGGTTTGCGCACTGTCAAGAACAGGCTGGGAAAATTCTATTCACCTCCCAGTGGGGTATGTGGAAGACCAGTGTACCAACATTACACCCGTCTCCAGCTGGAAAGCTGCCAGGAGTCCCTGAGCCCACCACTGCTGGTGTATTTTATTCATTTCAAGTGCATTTTTGAAAGTCTGCTGTATGTTCCACATCCCAGACATCATCCTCTGGGTGGTTCAGTTTGCCCAACTCTTCTGTACCCACTTCCTGATTCTGATCATGGAAGATGAGAACCAACTGTGGAGGAGTACCCCTTAGCATCCTGAGGGAAGATGCATGTAGAATCTTCAGGAATTATTCAGGAATGCCAAATTTCCTCTCTCTTTAGCAGAGTTTAAAGGGTGAACTAGAATTTGAAGCAATATTTGGTACTCTCTGGAACTCAACCATAGAATGGAGTATGGCATATACATTCTCCTCAAAACAGCTCCTGCTGAATGTGCTCAGTTCTATAAAATTCCACAGTTAAAAATGCATCCCTTTGGGGGCCAGCCCCATGGCCTAGTGGTTAGGTTTGGAACACTCCACCTCAGTAGCTGGGGTTCAGTTCTCGGGAGTGGACCTACACCACTCATTTGTGGCCATGCTGTGGTGGCGAACCACATACCAAAAAAAAAAAAAAAGTAGAGGAAGATTGGCAACAGATGCTAGTTCAGGGCAAATCTTCCTCAGCAGAAAAAAAAAAAATGCCTCCCTTTGGCAGTAAGTCATGTCAAGAGGCGTTCCATTAAGCCACAGTCAGCCATTAGCTGTAACAAAACAGATCGTGTTCTTTCTAGTATACCAACCCGGCAGATTCTGAATGATTGTTATGAGGTGGGTGGAGAGAGAGATCCAGAGCAGAGATGGTTCTCCTTGATGGAGGAGGGAATTAGGTTAAATGGACAATAGGCAGAAGAAGCAAGGACTTGAAAACGGAGATGGGCAATGCCCAATGCAGTCCACACTCCCTGAACCGGGGTCCCTAGGATTTGTGTTCTAGCCAGCATCCCTTTTCAAGAAAATGCAGAGTGGAGTTACTTAGGTCCTGTTTTCTCTCCTTCTGGCTTTTCTTTCCTTGGGGTTAGGTTAGTCATCGCAGACACTGTATTCTCACTTGGGTGGATAGCAAGATTTACTGAAGTGAGAAGCACAGTAAATGTTGACTGTGGCAAGGAGGAGGTCAATATGTACTTCCAGGGGTGATAGATCCTGATATTATTGAAACGTGAAGTCGATATGTGGACGCTGGTGTCAGGCACATCCTAAATTTACTCTGCAGAAGTAGCTGGAAATATTTCCCTACCGGGTCTGTTTCTTCAGCTTCACTGTTTCCTGTTTATGTTAATGGTTTAAAGAGTAGAGAGATGGAGAGGTTGGGAACCAGCACTGCTAGTTTCTCATTTTTGAAAAGACGAAGATACTAACTATGGCCCCTCAGAAACACATCTGGCTTTTAATTTATTCTTTGAATTTTTTTAAAATTCATGGACTGGGACTTCCCGCTTCTATGTGACCAATAGGGAGCGTGTGGGAGAAGAGGAGGGAACAGCTCTGAATGGATCTGTGGCTGCATCAGAGCTGTTCGTAGCTGGAGCTGTCGAAGCCCATTTCATTCTCACAAGCCGTGATGTGTATTTTCTCACTGATTTTCCACTCACTTCCTTTAAATGTAGCTTTCCTTCCCCTGATTAATTATGAATCCATTGAATAAAAAGCAATATCAGAGAGCGTTTGTTACAAGAAACCTTCCCTGCTTGTCCATGATTTCACATGCACGAGTATTGTCGCTCTTTTTGAGAGAGCGATGCCTCAGCTCCCGTTGGATGTCAGCTCTGAGGCAGCAACAGTTGCCAGTTTGTGATCAGCTCTGCCCAGCGCTGAGGACCAGGGATGTGGACACAGCACAGACAATAGCTGCGATAGATAATAGCTGCCCACGTTGCCCAGACAGCATGTTTCCAGCCTCTCTGAGAAGCGCTCTCTTCTTCCCTAAGATGACTCTCTTTGTGTTCATTAATGTCCTTTGGCAGCGGGTGTAGCGTCGCAGTTCACAATTCCTGATGACGCTTTAAAAAGCCATGACTGCCGTGGGACAAATTCACATTCAGTAGAAATGACCGACAACTCATTTCTCTCCTGAGAACAGGTTTGAGCGGAGGAGAGCTAAGCGGGGCACATGGTTCCGGCACCTGCTGGGAGATGGTGGGAAAGACTCGGTGGAGGGAAAGGCGTGGGTCTGTTGCTGGAACTTCCAGGATGAGTTTTGCTAAGAGAATCCCACACACGTTTTGAGCCATGATTGTGCTTCAGACACTGTGTAAGGTCTTAACATGGATTATCATTCCCATTTCACAGATTGGGGAATGGAGGCAGAGTAACTTGCCCAAAGTAACAGGGCTACGTTGGGACATGGGATTCAAGCTCAGGTCCTCTGCCCAAGAGCTGGGCTCCTTCTAGGAGTTTCTATCAAGCGATGCTTGTAGCTCACCTCTGTCTCCACTTACAGAAGATGGACCCATTCAAACCTGATTTCATTCTTTTTGACCCACGTGGGTTGCAGGCCTGTCCTGAAGACTTGAGTACAAGTGGCCAGAAGAGCAGGCTCCACAATTCAGGCGAAGTGGTTGGCTTCCCGGCCGTGTCACGTGGTTGGTTCCACTTTGCCTCAGTTTTTTCCTCCTTTCTTCCCCGTGGCCCACCTTCAGGCTTTAAATTGGTCATGCTGGTGAAGGGGCTCTGGACCACTTCTCTCTAGGTTTTGGTTCGCTTCAGATTTGAGTCCAACCTTCATACTTTATTCTAAGTTTGGGGTACTTTGGGTTTATCCTGGGGTAGGCAAGAGCTATAGGCAGAATTGACCCCCTTCCTGGTATCCTTCTGGGAAATGCTCCCCTATCGGGGGGTTTCCCTTGCATGTTGGGTTTAGGACGCTCTTGGTGGGGTGTGGCCAGTCTGGCAGGCTCTTAGACAGGCGTGGGAAGAAGGATGTGGAAATAGCAGTATAGTTAAACAGACTCATTTGACATATATAAAACTACACGTGCGGGTGTTGAGTCAGAGCTTCCAGTTCTAGAAGGGGTCTCAGGAGATTTCTTCTCCATCCCGATACTGCTCAAGTGTATTTATTTATTTATTTATTTATTTAGTAATTTCTTTTTTTTTTTTTAAAGATTTTATTTTTTCCTTTTTCTCCCCAAAGCCCCCCAGTACATAGTTGTATATTCTTCGTTGTGGGTCCTTCTAGTTGTGGCATGTGGGACACCGCCTCAGCGTGGTTTGATGAGCAGTGCCATGTCCGTGCCCAGGATTCGAACCAACGAAACACTGGGCCACCTGCAGTGGAGCGCACAGACTTAACCACTCGGCCACGGGGCCAGCCCCTCAAGTGTATTTAGCTCCTGAATAAGAGTCCCCTCTCTGTACTCTCGCAGGGGTGGAGGGGCCCCCATCCTTTTGTAATAATTTATAAGAGCAATGCATGTGGGTAATTCCAGAACCTTCTCCCAATTTAGTGTATGCCAAAGGGAAAACCATAAGCTCAGACTTTCCAATGCAAAATGAGGACGTCGGTGTCATGGGAACATCATGGAGGGGTTTTCTCCCCTATTTGCAGAGCTTTTGAGGACTGAGATTGTCCCAGAGGAAGATTCTGTGTCAAGGATCCTGTAGCATACAACCCAAGGACATGGCTATGATGTCCCGATCACTGTCGAGGACTGGGGCAAACTTCAAGGCACTTGTTTAGGGCTGTCAGGCCTGGGTCTCTCCCCTCTTTGTTGCTCTAGGACCCTGTGACACTGGGCTGCTGACAGGTGGGCACAGGTTTATGCTCAGCATATGTAACTGCAGAACATTCCTACATATCATGCTTGTTTTATGAATATAATGAAAACATATATAAAAAATTAAAATTAAGTTACAGCATAAATGTACATCAAGGGATGAATGGATAAACAAAATATGGTATATGCATACCATGGAACATTACTGAGCCTTAAAAAAGAAGGAAATTTGACACGTGCTACAACATGGATGAACCTGGAGGGCGTTAGGTTAAGTGAAATAAGCCAGTCACAGAAGGACAAATACTGCCTGATTCCACTCATACGATGTACCTCGAATAGTCAATTCATAGAGAGAGAAAGTCGTATGACCAGGAGCTGGGGGAAGAGAAGAATGGGGAGTTGTTGAATGGGTGCAGAGTTTCAGATTTGCAAGATGAAAAGTTCTGGAGATCTGTTGCCCAGCAACGTGCACGTAGTTCATACTACACAGTGTAGACTGAGAACTGGTGAAGATGGTGAATTTTACATTGTGTGTTTTTTTACCACAATAAAAAAAAATTAATCTGCCAATTCCATGCCTCATTAACAAAAGAAAATGCTGTCAAAATACTGAGCAGAGGAGGCGAAGCACACAGGAAGCAGAGGAAGTTTGATTATGGAATGGTTCCTGTATTATGGAGGTCATCTCGGAGGATAAGCTTTGAGGATAAGGTTCTTGACTCTAGATGCTTCCCAGATAAGGGGATGAAATTGTGAGACGAGTGAGCTCGTTTCCTTTAAAGCCATAAGGACAGAGATGACCTTTGGTGGGCACGTCCTTGAGCGTACTGGGCCTGTGTGAGCCCTCAACAGGCACTACCTCACTTGGCCTACAGCCCTGGGAAGTTAGCATTATCGTGAGCATTTATTTATACACAGCTTGGGAAACTGAGGCTTCGTCAGGGAGGGTAAGTAACTTGCACCCAGCTGATAACTGCAGGCCCACATCCAAAACCTAGGTTTTTCATCACGATGATTCACTGCACCATTAGCCGCTTCTGGAAAGGTTAACTGATTAATCACGCCCCTCATGCATGCCCATTTGTTCAACAGCTTCAGGGCCATCCATCCTGCTATCAGCCAACATTCATTTCTCAACCTCATTAGCAAAGATAGAGAAAGAGACTTCCTGAATACCTCGAGGACGTAAAGATACACCAGGCTTCTGACATTTCCCTGGTACGACAGATTCCTAACAAACTTGTATTAATTAGTAATATTCCAAATCATCTGTTGGACACTGGAAGTTCTCGAGAGTGCACCAAACTTACCGTTTCTCCTTTTCTGAAATTCACCGTTGCTTCTTTTTGAAAGGTTGGGATAACGTTTGTCTGCCATCTGTCTTCTGTCGCTCTCCTACACCCTGCTAATTATGGCAATATTTCTGAGACCCGATCTGTAAGCGCTTTCACTCACTTCGGCTCACCACCGCAGGAGCTTGTGATCTGAATTCAGGGAGAGAGGGCAGCATGTGTGCCGTCTCCTATGTGAGCCCTCCCTTCCTTTTTAACGATGCTTGCCCATTTTCTGATGTGAAACCCCAGAAATTAGGAGTTGAGTAGTCCTTCCATCTCTCTGTCTGTTGTTGACATTACATTAATTTTCTTACTCAGTGGGCTATTTATTTCTGCTCAACTTTTTCCTCCATATTTATTTTTCTAAATGTGCCTTTTATTCTTCGCTCTTGGCATTTTTCAAGGACCCGGGTTCCTTCTGGCCTGTAGGCTCTGGGACCCTGATCTTAGTGCTTGATGTATCCCGTGTATTCTTTGTGTAGTGGTCGTGTGTGAGCTAATATTGCTTCCTTACATGCTGAGCAATGAAGTCTTAGCAAGGTAGGTCAAGAGCTCCTAAACGCTAGGACTGGTGAGGTGAACATACGATGCTGTTCTGAGAGTGAGGTCTCCCTGGCACTATTGGTCAGTGTCTTTGTGCTGGTTTTGGGTCTACACTGGGAGAGCATCTCTGTTCTCCACCTACCCAGGTGATCAGTCTCAGCTTAAACTTAACCAGATCTTGTGAGCTGTGACTTTGGCTTGGTTGCCACACTGACCAGTGAAGTCCTTGGCTGGGAATAGTAAGGGATCTGACAGTGAGAGGATAACGCAGTAATTAGTCTTTATGTGGATTGGTGAAAAATTTAAAAATATCAGACCATATATCTTAGAGGATTTTAGAAAGTAATTACAGCACTGTTGTGTAGAAAGATGGAAGCCATAGTGAGTAATAACTCTTAATCAACTGGTAGTCATCGGCCCTTGGTAGAACTCCCAGAACAATAACACTTTTATAAGCATGAAATCAATATGCTGTCACATTTAGTTGACAGCAAAATCTATGGAGGGAAAACAAATAAACAAACAAATATTAGTTCTAGCAGGGGAACAAACATGGAAACAGAGAAATCATAGGAAAACTTATTGTCTGACACAACCGGGGACTGACAGCACAGAAACTCTAGCCTGAGATGCTGGGAATGCGTCCACCGCTTCCAGATATTTATTCAGAAGACAGCCCTGCCAAGTAATATGTATTATGGGATTATTTTTAGTCCCAGTAGTAAATTCTCATACTTGACTTACGCACCGAACCTATAATGTTATAATGAATCTATTGCAAATCCACTTGGGTTATAGATAAATTAATAATTAACATTATAATAGCTACAACATGACATAATTGCAGAAGATAACCCACTCTTACACTAGCTCAAAACTAAATTTCATTTTTATCCAGGTAATACATGCACCTCCTTGAAGGAATCGAATATCTTTGGTTCTGAAAGGCTCGTTTTGAAGGATGGCTTCCGTTGGGGTGCACCAGAAGGAGAGCCGACACGGGACTGGAAGGCAAGTGGTCTCCCTGGGAAGTGATTCCAAGAAGCACTGATGGAGAAGCCAGGAAAGGAAGGGAAGGGAAGGAGCCAGTTTAGGGGGCGTTAATGAACAAGATAACACTATGTGTACTGGGGGCGTGTCGCCACTGGGCAGCTCTGGGGAGTGGGGAATGGAGAGGACGCACCTCAGAACTGGCCCAGCCAAAGGATGAAGGAGTTGGAATGTTCATCTTCCAATTCCCATCCACTGTTGGTCCGAGGGTCACCGGAAGTGGGGCATCACCCGGTGCAGGCTGAGCCGAGCTGGAGCGAGCCCTCAGGGGCAGAATTGCAGGGACCTACGGAAGCAAGCCACCAGCACGCGCAGGGATGGTGAGGGCCAAGAGGCCACGGGCGGGCACTGAAGGCGTGTGAGACCCAGCTCCATCCTGTCCTCATCTTCCTCCCCTCCCCTCTCAAAAGAAAGCCACTTTCAACGTTTTCATTTTTCTGCTATTTGCCTCTATATTTCCAAATTACATACTTACACTACTATTCATTAACGTGTAATTTTAGATAATAGCTATTGACTTTTTCAAAAAAACAAATATGAGGATTTAGTTGTCTTCCACCATCACCAGTGGTTCCTTCCTCTCCTTTCTCCTCCTCTATCTTCTCAGTAGGGTTGTATGCCAATCCATCAAATAACACCATGTAGGGATTTTCACTAATGACTCGAGCAGCATAATTTGATTAAATTTCCTATCTTACATGACTTCTTTGTTATTCTTGGAATTATTGCCTCATTTTTCCATTTGCTTAGTTTTTTATGTACTTATCACTAACTCTTTCCAGATGCTCTAACACATCTGGCACATGCCCACTAAGAATCTTGCCAAATGCTCAAAGATGGTTCAAGCCATCCGTCAGGTCCATCCTGCCGTCCACCTCTCCACCTGCCCCGCTCCTCCCCAGGGGGCATCTTCCAGGCTCACCCTTCTTCTGCTCCTGTTTGTGTTCGAAGCCTGGCACAGGGCTGAATCCCAGGGACTTCCCTGTGCTGTCTGGGGTCCTGTCTCCTCCGTTCCGTGCTTGTCTCTTTCTTTCTTTAGTCCCTAGGTGAGGTGGAATATGTGCTTGTTGAGAAAGCCTGCAGGACAGATGTGTTCCTGGAGGCATCCAGTTTCCTTCCAGAGGACTCTTTCTGCCTGGCTGCAGGTGACTGGGAGCATAATGAGTGAACCAGGCTGGAGTCCTAAACTTCAAGGTGCAGTTTTCACCTAATGCATCTGTTTTCAGCCTAATTCTGCTGTCTGCTCTGCGCAATGTCCCCCAAGTACAGAGCATATTCAATTCATGTTATTCAGACTGTAACCCTCTTGTCTTCTCTTGAATTCCTAGACTCACATATTAAGGAGACTACAAAAGGTGCAGGCACCGCCCACTCTATTCTGTGTTTTAACGAGATGGAAATTACATTGTTTTACGCTTCTTCTCGTCTCCGATCTGAGGTCTCTGACATTTCATTGACTCATAATTTTTGATCTGCCCACAGATGTTGTCAATTTACCTCAGAGAAATCTCTTGGAGTCCCTTCCTTATCCTCATCACCTTATCTTTCGTGTCAGCACAGCTTGTCATTGTGTCTCAAATGGCTCAGTGCCATCATCTCAATGTCCAGACTCCAGGTGAAACTGTAGACTGCTGAAAATCTGATCTTTTTGAAATATGTGATGCCCCACAAAAAAAAAACCCAGCTTCTCCCGGGTTTTTCACACTTCAGTAATTGCAATGCCAAACTTTTAGTCTTCAGGCTCAACACTATGAGTCACGGGAGATTCCCTTTTCTCTCCACATCCAAGCCATCAGGAAATCCTGTCACCTGTTCTTTATAAATACAGGCAGAATCCAACAACTTCTCGGCTCCTCTGCTGGTGTCACCTTAGTCCAAGCCACCATCTCCTCGTGCCTGGGCTGTTACAGCCTGCTAACAGGATGCTGTCATTCTGTACTTGCTTCTTCCTGTCTGCGCTCCATACAGCAGCCAGAAGGTCCTTCTAAAATGTCACTAGGGGCCTTAAAATTTTCCAGAGACTTCTCGTCTCACACAGGGTAAAAGCCAAAGTCTGTGCAGTGGTTTCACAATCCTTCCGCCCTTCATGATCTGCCTCACCCGACCCTGTCACCCCTGAGCTCTGGTCACACTGTCCGTCTTACCGTTCCTCAAGTGCATCTCCGTGTTCCCACCTGACAGCCTTTGCATCCACCACTGCCACTGCCTAGAATATTTTATTTCACTTTAGATGTCCTTTGGCCTTACTCTTTCACTTCATTCGAGTCTCTGCTGAGAGACACTTCCCCGGCCCTGCCCCTATCTAAAATTGTCTCCTTCTCTCTCTCCCTTACCTTGCTTGAATTTCTTCATAGCCCTCATCATCTTGATTTATTTTACACACACACACAATTTTCTGGTGCATCATCTGTCTCCCTCCGCTAGAATTTAAGCTTAGGTGAAGGATCGGTTTATCTGTACTGCTCACCACCACGTCCCCCAGCATCTAGAACAGCACAGCACACGGGGTGGGCATACACAGGGTCTTTGATAGATGGATTGATGACTTAGCACGCCACATCCCAGCAAAGAACTACTGCGGCCCATCAAATGCCTGCTCCATAGGGGTTTTACGTTTCTGCCTGCTTTCTGGGGCTTCATGAGTTTGCCTCTTCTTGCCTGTCCAGTTTATTTCCCACTCCTGGAACCCTGTGATCCAGTCACACAGGCCAGGCTTCTCACTGGCCGTCACACCTACCTGATCTGACGCCAGCCCAACTGAATAACAGACCCACCTTGCCAACAGTTTTGCGCCTTTTCAAAGTTCCTCAAAAAACTAAAAATAGAATTACTATATGATCCTGCAATCTCACTCTGGGTATATATCCCAAAGAATTGCAAACAGGATCTCAAACAGATATTTGCACACCTACGTTCATAGAAGCATTATTGACAATAGCCAAGAGGTGGAAATAACCTAAACGTCCATCAACGTGTGAATGGATAAAGAAAATGCAGTAATATTATTGAGGCTTTAAAAAGAAGGAAATCGTGTCATATGGTGCACCAAGGGTGACCCTCAAGGACATTATGCTAAGTGAAATAAGCCAGCCACAGAAGGACAAATATTGTATGATTCCACTTATATGAGGTGTCTAAAGTAGACGTATTCACTGAAATAGAAAGTAAAATGGTGGTTCCCAGAGGCTGGAGGAGGAAGAAATGGAGAGCTGTTGAAGGGGTACAGAGTTTCAGTTTTGCAAAATGGCAAGTTCTGGAGATCTGTTGCACAATGGGATGCATATAGTTAACGCTGCTGTAATGTACACTTAAAAATGGCTAAGACGGGAAATTTTGTGTTGTGTGTGGTTTTTTTTTAACCACAATTAAAAAAACTGTTTTGCTCTTTTTTCCTTCCCAAACATGACCTATCCTTCCGGTTTCAGCTCTGGGGCCAGGTACGCTCCTACATGGCTCCCCCCTGAGCTGTTCCTTCTCACTTCTGGACTCTTATTACCCTGATTTTCAGGACATGCAGTGGAGCACTTAATTTTGCACCAATGTTTTATGCATATAGATGACTTCCCCCGGGTAGACGTCCAGCTCTCCTGGAGCAGACATAAGGCCCTTTGGCTTTTAGTAAACTCGGCAATGAATACACTTACCGGGCAACGCTGTCGTTACATAAAATCTTTGATGGATTGAATCGGGTCAATGGTGAGCACCCTTTAAGATCTTCAGAGATAAGAAATCCGCAACCATCCTTGACACTACATTGCAGTGTTCTAGCCTGTGGCTCCTGGAGTTAATGTTTCATTGCTTCTTAATTTTAGCAGTGAGTTGTTATAGAAACAAACCTTTGTCTTCCTCCTCTATACATCTCAGTATCCCCTTTGCCCTCACTATTATTCTTTTATTCTTACACATACTTGGACATTTCCGCAAAAATGCCCATTTAGAAATTGCCCACTTGAACTTTAGGAAACTTTTGACATTAACAGATTTAAATGATGTTTTCCTGAACTCTCGCGATTCCCCCAGCGGTCTTTGACAGCCCTCTTGTGAACAGAAATAATGTCACTTTGGGAAAGAGGCAGTGACATTTTCCTGACCAAGGCACCTTTAATAATTCATTATCCCCAAATATCCCAATGTTGTTGAATCGAAGAATCAGAACATTTAGTCCTGTGTTTATAGCTAATTCCTCAGCAGAATGAATCATTTATTATTTGGTGCCATTTTCAAGAGAAAGGAAAAATGGCCCAAAGTCACAGTGTGGGTATATGTATATTTAATATTTTTACTGCACATGCATTAAAAATCAATATTTATTCCTTGGAAAAATAGGGTAATGTAAGAGCTGACTGGCTGATACAAAGGAAAATCGTGTGTCTTTGGGGCCACAAAGCAACAGCAAACAGCAACCTCCACGTGGTTGGAAGGCGGTGAGGGTTTCTTATGCAAGTTTATCTTCCTCTGTGAGGTCACTGCCACTGTGTAAGTTTTATCAGATACTTCACATTAAACTAAAAGATAGAAGCTTTGGTTTTACAACATAACCATCATCCGACAATGGCAGAAAACACTACACCTGCCAGCCAGGAGTCCAGTGAACACAAATAGACAAAATATTTCAATATTTGGATCTCATTTTCCATTAATCAACTAACTTTCTGATTTATATTTCCATGTAGTATGAGTTGGGTTAGCATGCATCATCCCAGGAGCAAACTTTAAGGTTTTTGTTGTTGTTTTGTTTTGGCCTTAAAGTTTTAAATCTCCGGTTCTAACAATCATGCCTGGGCACTGTCACCCTTATAGATTGCATCGTGACACATTCTGAAGAAGCCAAGATCATAGACTCAACAGTAAAGAGGCCATGCAAACAGTGATGAACTAGGGCAATAAATGAGAGACAGAACTTCCTGTCTGAGTAACTGTTAACGTTTGGGACAAGAAGGCATGCACAGTAATGAGAAAGTTCTACTAATTCCATTTGGGATATAAGATAATGGAAGCATCGATTGGGGAACCACTCACTAGTGGTAAGAGCCGTGGATAGTCTAGAAGATGAGGATCCGGACCAGGAGCCTCTAAGCCGGAGTCTCCTGTGTGTGTTACTGTTGAGAGAATTCATCGGCGCTCTCTGCACATCTATATTCCTTCTGTCAGCTCCATATTTCATCTCTCCGAGGCTTCAGCTTACTAGAAATGTCATGAGACCTATAAGATAAATGCTCAGAAAGGTCCCCAGAAGGCAAAGCAGAGTCCATTGATCCAAAGAGGCTCATTCTTTTAAAGTTATTGCGATTGTTATGCACCCAGAGCAGCCAGCCAAATCTCCTCCCTCCTGTTAGGACGTCCCCGGGCACTCCCCACCCACGGTCCAAGACTAAGCCTCATTCCACCAGCTGTGGTCATTTCCTCTCAGAATGATGCTGCACTGATGCTCTCGAGTGAACCAGGGGAAGAAAAAAGATCGAAGTTGTTGACTCGCATAAAGAGAACAGACTGTTCAAGAAAATATATGTATCTCTATCTTAAAACTCTGAATTGCAGAGCGAAATGCTGCCCAGCAGGGTAGGATGCTCAAGAAAGCAGGGCGGGTGTGAGGATTAGGATGAGGATGACATGGCGGGTGTTTGGGGGTGGGATGAGGTGGGGAGATGCATTTCCACCCGGGCTGGAAACCCAGCCCCCTCGCTGACTTCTAGCCCTCCCTGGTCCAGTCACTCAGGTCCTACAACTAGCGTCCCTGTCTGTAAGTGTGAGTAATAATTCCCACCTCGTGGGGTTCGCGAGAGTCTGTGTTGTTTTGAAATGCCTTTTTTTGTGTGTGGGGAGAGGGAGTTGGTGGAGACTGACTCTCAGGCGCTCTTGTAGAAATATGATAGAGAGAGGGGTAAACATCAGCAAAATTTCCTCCAGCAAATGAGGAACTTTCAGCTTGTCCAAAATATCCAGCCGGCTATCCAATGAGCTGCTGATCACTTAATGATCTAATTAACTACTCAGTGTTTTAGGTCTGTGAGACATCTTGGAGCCCTGTGTTATTTTGCCTTGACCGGTTCTAATGGTGCGTTAAGCAGACATTTACCGGGATCTAACGTGCACAGGCGCCGTCATGGGTCCTCAGACCATGTTGTCTGAAGAGAGAGAGTTTTGCTCTAAGGAAGTAGACTCCTTGTGCCCTGTGTTCTAGTTCCTCCCCCAACAAAACCACATGCATGAAAAATATCTTCCCAGAGTCCGTGGTTGGATTTTTAATTTTGTTCATGGTCTTTAGATTTCTAAAAATTGATTAACATGAAATTTCAGAAGCTTTAAATATAACTGGTGAGAGCAAATATATATATACATATATGTATAAGCTTCTTTCTTCATTTATTTGGTTGCAGTATTTGATTATTTCTTTGAAATGGGGATTTCCTTCCTCCCTCTAGGGCTTCTTTTTCTTGATTTGTTCTGGGAGATGCTTATTCTGTTGTGCGTCTTAAACCTAAAGGAGATTGAAGTGACACATAAGTTCCCAATCCACAGAGGATTTTCTCTTTTTTTCTTATTTATTTGTTTTTTAAATTTTATTTATTTATTTTTTTTTGAGGAAGATTAGCCCTGAGCTAACAGCTGCCATCAATCCTCCTTTTATTTTTTTTTGCTGAGGAGGACTGGCCCTGAGCTAACATCTGCTGCCAATCCTCCTCTTTTTGCTGAGGAAGACTGGCCCTGAGCTAATATCTGTGCCCATCTTCCTCTACTTTATATGTGGGACGCCTGCCACAGCATGGCTTGACAAGCGGTGAGTAGGTCCACACCTGGGATCTGAACTGGCAAACCCTGGGCCTCCGAGGCGGAAGGTGCAAATTTAACTGCTACGCCACTGGGCTGGCCCTCAGGATTTTCTTCTTTCCATTGTCTAGTCTGATTTGGGCTTCCCACAAAATTCCTACCTCTCATCTCCTCCTGTGCCCTCCATTTTCCTTATTGGTTGTTTTTGTTCATTGCTTGTCTTCTGTTTACCAAACTCTTCTGCTTTTCCCATGGAAAAGCACTGCCCCTGGTCATTGTCCCCGTCCCTTCTGGGCATTGTTCCAGAAGTTCTCCTCATGCGTTTATTCACTGATGGCGGCCACCTCGTCATGACTTTGGATGCCTCTTAGCATCCTTGGTTCACCCCGTTTATAGCTGGAGTGAACACCTAGTGTTTTTCTGTGGATTAAACAATATTTATGAAGCAATGGGCATAGTCCTTGGTACATTTGGTGCCCAGTAGATATTAGTCCTTTATATCATCTTTATATAACATGTTTCTGTGCAGCCCGCTTTCAGCATCAAAGAGGTCAAACAGAATTCCAAGTCAAGTTGGACATAGTGCCTGAGAGGGCGTTCTCCCGGACGCTCTGGAGTGGGGAGAAGAGACCTAAGTCACTGAGAGCAGTGACTGGGGCATCAGTCTCTTTTCCCAGATTCTCCCTCTGGCTCTGGCTCTTAATAGCTTTGTGGTCTTGAGAAAGGTACTTAATCGCTCTGTGCCTCAGTTTCCCTGTCTGTCGGTTTTGAGAGTAACTGCTCTACAGGATTCCCGTGACGATTAAATGGGATAATTTATGTAGAGCACTTTGCAAAGCGACTGACACACAGTAAGCGCTCAATATGTGTTCACTCATCATCCAACAAGCAGGCTGATGGCATTCTTGTTGAAAATTTTGGTTAAAAGGGAGTTATCGTTTTTTTACCATAGGCAAATCAACATTTTTTTACCATAGGCAAATCAACATTTTTTTCTCAAGGAAATAGAAGAATGCAAGAAAACGTGCCTGCCATGAAAACTAAGAGTAAGTATTTAGCTCAATTAATTAGAAATATTTAGGGGCCCGTCCAACGACCAGCGGTCTTATGCTCTGCTTTGGAGGCCCGGGGTTTGCCAGTTCGGATCCCAGGTGTGGACCTGCACACTGCTTGTCAAGCCATGCTGTGGTGGCATCCCATGTATAAAGTAGAGAAAGATGGGTGCAGACATTAGCTCAGGGCCAGTCTTCCTCAGCAAAAAGAGGAGGACTGGCAGCAGATGTTAGCTCAGGGCTGGTCTTCCTTGGAAAAAAATAAAAGAATTTACCTGAAATATGCAAGTGGTAGGCTTCTGGAAAAGTAAAAGTGTCTTAGTCAATATCCCTTTCCTTAAGCAGTTTCCCATTTATTTGGGGGAAATTAGGCATTTAGACGAAAATATGAGAAACAATACCAAGCAGAATAGGAAGAGGACCAAATTGTTGGCTTTATGGTGTTGTACTACCACGTAAATGCAGGAGCAGTAACGGCTTCTGGATACAAGTTTTTTGCTATGTGGATTTTTCTGTTTCCTTTCTCTCTGTGTTTTTCTGTCAAGTGATAATTTGGGGATCAAACTGACAGTCTTCTCCAAGAATCTCAAAGTTATGATGTAACGTCCAAGCTAAAGGGCATGTGATATTCTAGGACAGTGTTTCTCTCTCTCTCTCTCTCTTTTTTTGAGGAAGACTGGCCCTGGGCTAACATCTGTGCCCCTCTTCCTCTATTTTATATGCGGGCTGCCTGCCACAGCATGGCTTGATAAGCAGTGCATGGGTGTGCACCTGGGATCCGAACCGGTGAACCTTGGGCCACCAAAGCAGAATGTGCGAACTTAACCACTGTGCCACTGAGCTGGTCCCGGTGTTTCTCTTTTTAACTTTTAATTATGAAAATCTTCAAATGTGTACAAAATAGAATAGAAAAATGAATTCCTGTATATCCACCGCACAGAGCCAACCATTATCAAGGTTGTGTCTCATTTGCCTCACCGTCCACTCACGCTTCTCCTCTTTGTGGAAGTATTTTGAAACAAATCTTCCCCAGCATCGTGTCACCTCAATCTTACGTACTTTAGGAGGCACCTTGTTGTGTAAGAGGGTCCCTAACGCCACATGATGCAAATATATCATAGACTGTCCTGGGGGGAAATTGGCAAGTAGAGAAGTAGCAGAGGCCTGGCTAAATTTCCCACTCTCAGTTTTCCATGACACGAGCCACGCATTGATGCTCAGCGCACACCGTGGCCAAGGCTGCAGCAGGGAGGGGCCCAGCTGGATGTGCTACAGAGAGAGCACGCTGAGAGAGAGGACAGGGCCCGCCCCCAACTTGTGCTTCCTAGGGGGCTACGGGTGAGCCTAAGAGGAGGTGGGGACCACCTCATTTCTTTACAAAATAAGAAATATCTCAAGAAATCTCTAGGCCCAGGACTAATGCAAGAGAGTGCACACCATGGCCAGGGACTAGCCATACTTGGCGGGAATGCCAACATAAGCCCACAGCCCAGCTGTTTCACTGCTAATGGGCCCAGGCTAGCTGAGCCAAGCTAGTTACGCCACCAACACGGGGAAAGAAATGAGTCTCCTGGGCCATCCAGGTTTGCTTCTCATTATCTCTTTAAAAATTAGGACAGGGGCCGGCTCCGTGGCCCAGTGGTTAAGTTCGTGCGCTCTGCTGCGGCGGCCCAGGGTTCGGATCCTGGGCGCAGACATGGCATCGCTCGTCAGGCCACGTTGAGGGGGCGTCCCCCATCCCACAACTAGAAGGACCTGCAACTAAGATATACAACTATGTACAGGGGGGGTTTGGGGAAATAAAGCAGGGAAAAAAAAAAAAAAAAAAGATTAGCAACAGTTGCTAGCCCAGGTGCCAATCTTTAAAAAAAAAAAGAAAAATTAGGACATTTTCTTGGAGAACCACAATGTGCTAATTACACCCAACACAAATAGTAATTATTCTTGGTGTCACCTTGGTATCATCTACTACCGAGTCCATGATCAATTCCTCAAATTAGGAGTTTTTTAAAACTGAGAGGTGCAACTCATTTCTGGGGCAAGAAATCCATTCAGTGCATCAACATTGGGATTAAAAGAGAGAGAGAGGGGCCGGCTCCGTGGCCCTGTGGTTAAGTTTCAGGGGTTCAGGGTTTCACCGGTTCAGATCCTGGGCACGGACATGGCACCACTCATCAAGCCATGCTGAGGTGGCATCCCACTTGCCACAACTAGAAGGACATAGAACTAAAATATACAACTGTGTACCCGGGGGCTTTGGGGAGAAGAAGAAGAAGAAGAAAAAAAAGAGGGAGAGTATAGGGGCTGGCCTTGCGCAGCAGTTAAGTGCACACATTCTGCTTTGGTGGCCCAGGGTTCACTGGTTTGGATCCCGGGTGTGCACATGGCACAGCTTGGCAAGCCATGCTGTGGTAGGCGTCCTACATACAAAGTAGAGGAAGATGGGCACAGATGTGAGCTCTGGGCCAGTCTTCCTCAGCAAAAAGAGAAGGATTGGCAGCAGATGTTAGCTCAAGGCTAATCTTCCTCAAAAAACAAAGAGGGAGAGTACAAAATATCAGAGTTCATCACAAATACTAAGGGTATTTTTTTCAAAATATTGTTTCAGTTATATGTAAATGTCATATATAAATTATAAATAAGTCATATATATATGGGCTTGAGAAACATCCTTCTAGGGGACTTTCATACCAGTCCTCTGTTCTTACTATGCTGCATCCCGTCTTAACAACTAATACTTTAATTCAATCATTTAGCACAGCGAAAGGATACCGACCTTTATCCGAAGGCACTTGATACTGGGAATTCTAAAACAAAATAAATTATTCCTTCATTAAATTAATAGTTGGTAAAGTAGTAATGCGTAGGTATCAAGCAGGCCCAATTATAGCACACGCAGCATCAATCATGAAGAATCCTGACACTGTTAACAAGCCAGCCTCTTCTGCTTGGTTCACCTGGAAAATCATCTCAAGTGGTCCTGGGCTGTAGCCGTTCAAGCTGACGGGCTGAGGAATGGTATCCAGGATGGTATGGAAGGTTCGGATCAGGGGTTCAATGCCCACCCTAATTTGGGATTCCCACACACTGAGATCTCAGCATAGTTCTGTACCCAGAAAGAATCCAGTTCACGGTGAGATGTGAGCATCAATGATGTTAAGAAGTTGCCTATAGTTTATTGTGGAATCCCAAAATGAGGGGAAGCTCGCTGCCCTCATGTCCTGGGGCTGCCAAACAAAGATCCAGAAACTGTGTGGCTTAACACCACAGAAACTCAGGCTTCCACAGTCTGGAGGCCAGAAGTCTGAACTCAAGGTGTCTGCAGAGCCGTGCTCCCGCCCAAGGCTCTTGAGGAGAACCCTTGCTTGCCTCTGCCTGCTCTGGTGGCCTTGGGCGTTCCTTGGCTCGTGTCAACACCACTGCAATCTCTTTCTCCCTCTTCAGAGGCCTTCTTCCTTGTCTGTGTCTGTCTCTCCGTGTCCTTTCCTTTTCTCATAAGGACATTGTCATTGGATTTGGGCCACCCTATCCATATGAGCTCATCTCAATCCCTAACTAATTATGTCAGCTAAGAGCCTATTTTCAAATAGGTCACTTTCTGAGGTTCTGGATGGATATGAATTTGAGAGGGGGACATTATTCAACCCACTACCGTCACAGATGGAAAATTCTAGGTGATAATAAAGGCTTTGAGCATTGATTCAATGGTTGTCTCAAATGACCACTCTGGGCTGTCTCACCAATGAGAAAATCTGATTTAATTAGTTTGGGATGAGGCCTGGGCATCAGTATTTTTAAAGCTCTCCAGATGATTCTAATATGTAGCCAGGGTTGAGAATCGCTGGGTCATATGATTTTTTGAGGTGACTTTCAGTAGGGTTTGGGGATCTAAGATCTTTTCCTGTATGTTAGCACTGAGTTAAGAGTCTCCTGTCTGTGTTTCTTAGACTTCTGTAAAGTAGAATGTCTTCAATCTCTTTCACCCGTCTCTCCATCTACGTATGACATGGGACAAGAGACTCAGAAGCCAGCTAGAACACTCAAAAATTATAAGCGAAGAAAAATAAAAATAATGGTGAAAGAATAATTCATTTTTCTTCAGACTGGCTTTCACTCTGAAAGGCTTGTCAGACTGAACTGCGTTCATAAAACCATCCTCGAATTTCCGTTAACATCTTTTTGCCAAGTCACTAATACCCACCGTGGTATTTATGAAACAGTGGGAACCTATTTCGGGGTGACAACTTTCTCTGCTTCTGAGTGTGTAAAAACCCTAAAGTCCATGGAGAAAAAAATCCTCAAGCCGTTTGAAAAATAAGTGCAACATATTCATTCGCAAAATGTTCTTTTAAATGTAGAATTTATAGCTAATCTCCTTGTTTAGACAAATGTCAATGTTGTTAAAGATTATTATCACTCAGGAGACTTCTGGATTTTTGTTGAGGCTCTTAATTACACCAGGTTTAATCCACTTTAATGCCAGATGTCTAGATTAAAAGTTAAGCATATAGACAATAATCTTTTTATCTGGTGTGGTGCCTCCGAAGGTTAGTGCTATTTTAAATGGCTGCACGTGACCTAGTTTGGTCCAATGAAAGGAAAGTTTGGGTGTGATACCTGTTTTAAAGTGCAGAAACTACAGCGGCGACATCAGGTGCGTGCCAGAATTAGCCACAAGGCAAGTTTGTTCTTGGAGCTCCAGCTCCTCTGGTCATGCTCTCCTGGCTATAGAATGTCTCTCTGCATGTGGATTACGAGGGTTTTCACAGACATTGTAAGTTTTCCCAATATTGCAAGAAAAGATATTGGTAAGCAACAAAGGAAAGGCTGCCTACACCCGCTAACATACCCTGAGTCTGAAAAAGCGCGTTTGGATTCAACCGATAAAGGTTCAGTGGTTCTGTAAATTGGCTATAGGGCTTCATAAAACCTGGGAAACACAGACGTATTTTTATGTTAGCTTTTCAAACAATCTGTGTGCCTCCAAGACTTTCTCCATTTTCTTTATTTGCCATTCGTGTTCATATTATGTTTAGACCTCAATGACCAGCTTCTGCTGATATTATCACTGTTGTAAAAATTCCTGGTCATGAAGACTAAAACGCTAACTGTCTTCCCTCGTGATAGCTTCCGTCTGGGCTTACTGCAGACTGAACCGGCACGTGAAGTACTGTCCACTCCCAGCATGCTCCTTGCTGCCTCCATCCCGTTGCGACCATCAGGGAGCAGCTAGGTGCTATTCACTGACCACCTCTGCCCTTGGAGCACCTTCTCCAAACAGAAGAGTCTCATTTAACGTTGAACTTGACTTCAAGTTTTCATCTCTCAGTGGTGAAATCAGGAGTCATTGTGCAGTTAATCTTTCTTAGGATGGCATTGCTAATTTAATCATCTTGGAGCGGGGTGGGCGTAGGGACTATAGACACTCCAGTAGATAGTACTGATATATCTTCGTTTACTCAACAACCTTCCACTAGACATCACCAAACCCCTGAAAGTAAGAAAAATTTCATTTGATCCACTGTTCAGATGTACAAATTGAGGAAGACCATATGAACCAACAATTTGTTCAGGGTTGCGTAACTGCTAAATGGTGGCCCAAAGAACGGTGATCGCTTTTATCGAAGGAGCAAGGAGAAAATATATTCACTTTAGGATGCAAGTTAGCTCCTAAAATAAGTCCAAGGACTTGAATCTCCTCAGCCTCTGCAGCTAAGTTTGGAGAAAATACTTTACCTTAATAGATATCAGGATACAGCAGGACGGAAATAGAACATTCAGAACTAAAGGAAACGCTGGCTTTAGAATTCAGGCTGTGCACAAGAAAAATTACTTTCTTGTCATCTTCGCCATTTTAATTGGTATTGCTGGTTGCTATATAAATTCAGTTCATGGCCAAGGGTACTGGAGATATTAGTTCTTGCTTGCTCTTTTTTTAAACACTGAGAACCATGCCATGTCTGTGTTTATATGGGATTTTGGACATGACCGCAATTTTGCTCAAGCAACCAGAGAAAGATTTGAAATTCTTTGACTCCAGGGAAAAGAGCAAAGAAAGTAGGGCCAGGGCATCCTCTGTTGGACTTCACTTGAGAACTGAGGGAAATGGAGCTCCCGCAGGTCTGAGCAGTTCTGTGTAGTGACCCCTCCCCAACCAGGTACTTCAAAATGAACAATCCTGGTGTGTCGCAGACTCGGCAGAATCATCAAGATATTTTTCAACCAACCAACCTACCAACCAACCCAAACCCTTCTGTTCTCTGCCATTGGCAGAATCATCACAGATGATAATCACCATCAGTAGCATCATGTGAAACCAAAACACAATAACCTAACATTTAAGTGGAGAATGACCAGCTGGACAGACTCCTTGTTGACTGATTGACTAGATTCTCCATGAAGTCAAACATGGGAAATGGTCACTGGTGGATCAGCATGAGTCTCAAGGGTTAGTGGAATTACCAACGAGTGGAGATGGGGCAATGCATTCATCTATTGCTTTCCTTTTGTTAATAAGTTCATGGGATTTTATACTACATATTTATATTATATATAATATATTTCGATTTTTGTCTTGAAGTATGGAGCTGTGAGGGGAAGTAGAACCAAGTAGGATGCTTAGCTGAAGTCAAGTGGGGGCTGCAGGAAACCCTAAAGCAGAGTGGGAGGTGGGAAGGGCTAACCTCAAGTTAGAAACTAGGCCAAGAAAGAGGAAGGAAGGTGAGAGTCAAGAGATCAATCAAGTCGCAAATGCTCTTCATACCTAAAGACCAGAGTATAGTCAGAACAAATTCCAGAACAAAGGCTCAGGTTGATAGGTCTTGGAAAGCAATGAGGGGGTGGCATAGGGCTCCTTCAGTAAACATAAGCCCCAAAGGGGAGTATACATACTTGAAAGCATAGAGATGTAGGGGAATGTGGACCTTTCTGGATTAATTTTATAGGGTTTGGGAAAAGAGTGAAATGACAGTCTTCCGCAAGACCTGACTTCCTGAATTAGAGGGTTGTCCAGGGGTAACTATATCCAAAGTCTACTTGGATAGATTGCCTAGCTTCAGGAGGCGGTGGCTAGTTCCCTGGCCACTGCAGCCACATATCATGGGACATGGTCAGCAGGGCTGTGCCTTTACCAAGGGCCCCTTTGAACCACTTCCCGGTAGACAGATTGGATTAAACATTCAAGAACACGTCCCTTAGACCAGGATTGGGGTTTGAGAGGCCCCAGTCAATAACACACCTCTTCCTCACTTGAGTTCTAAGCAATTGAGAAATAAGACCGAAGAGGATGGCAGATGCAAGTCCTATGTGTTCCCGTTGTACAGGGAAAGTGAACTATACTGGAGAAAGTGGCTCCTCTCTGTGGGTAGGTGGGTTTCCTAACATTGACCCTGCTTGAGTAGATTTACCCATCTTATCATGGCCTCTGGCATTCCTGTGACTCTCCCATGGCGGAAGGGTGTGCTCTCTGCAGGTGGCTTCCTCCCAAGAGAAGGAGCTGGGGAAGGACGTGTCCGGTTTCTCTTTCCAGACTCACCTTACAGACTATTACCCTCCTTCTCCGAGAATGAGGGAGGAGATAGAGGGGGCCCAGAGCGCTGCATGGATGGTGCCCCCTCTGCACAGAAAGGGGAGGGACCGGGGAAGAAGTCCTCCCTCCACCAGCAGCCAGAAATCACCTGTCTTTCAAAATTGAGAAAAAAGTATAATTTAACGCTCCGTTCTCTAGAGGTGACCCACTGAAAGCTTACCTGGAAGCTCACTGTCTCCCTTGAAGAATTGGAAGGAGCACATAGGTGATACTAGATTATTCTAATCTATAAACTCTGGAATATTGCTACTTGGAAGTTGAGGTCTTTAGACCAAGTTATAGGGGCAGTTTGTGTGATATTGGCAGAATATCCCCAGATATTTCTTGTGGGTTGTGCTTGTGTTCATTGTTGATATTTTATTTGTATAATGCCACCTATAGAACTGTTTTTCGGTGCCAAAGACCCCAGAAGAATATATAGGAAGGTGTCGAGAGATCTACGAATTTCATGAAATGATTCGCAAAGTTTTGCATGTTGTTGTTCTGCGGGGGGAGAATGTCCATCGCTCTCTTCTGATTCTTAAATGACCTAAAGTGTAAATGCAGAGCAGAAACACCGTGGAGTAGAGGAGAAAACAAAACCATGTGAGAGTGAGGCGATGACGTGATGTCTGCCAGGAAAGGTGTTCTAGATGAGCCGAGAGTGAGCTCCAGAGCCCTCTAGACCTGCACAGGTAACCCAGAGGGATATTTCTACAGGGCGTCTGACGGCATTTAGATATACGTTTGTGTTATGTTCCGCTGGTTGTGTGCACACATCTTTTAAAAGTGAGATTCCAGTACCTGACTCCTTCATTTGTCCCAAGAATTTCTCTAATTAATTTTCCGTGATTATCTTGTCCAGATAGTCATTTTGAAGTAAGAAATTGGGCCTTTCTGGGCTACGTGCTGTGGCCTTTGGTGTTTAACAACAAATGTGATTCAAGGACTGGAGTCTGAAGTCAAGTGAAAAGAGACTGGAAATTCACAATTACCCCTCTTCCAAGATTGCAGGGGTGTCAGTGGGAAACCCCATCACCTGGTGGGCTCTTGGGAGAATCCTCATGACCACAGCAGTTGCCATCTTTCACTCATTCAGTGTTTGCCAGTCGAGGTCCAAGGAAATGCTTCTTTGGTGATCCTGAAAAATTTCTGTCCTGCCTTTCTTGCTCTCACTCTCTTTTTCTTTTTCACTCTTTTTCTTTCTCTATGTTTCTTCAATTCTATCTCTTTGTCTTTCTCCCCGCTCCCTCTCACACAGAAGATTCAGTTCTGTCTTCCTTGCAATGCATGGCTTCTCTTCTTTCTTCTCTTCCCTTCCTTTCTCTTCTCTTCTTTCTCTTTTCTTCCCTTCTTGGGTGAAGTGAGGGGCCTCGGGGTGATTCCAACAACAGAGAATCTGACAAGAAGCAAGTAAGCAGGAGAGAATATTTATCTGGCAAGTTTCTTAACTTCCTTTTGTCTCAATTTCCTGGTCTGAAAATAGGATGATGATGGTACCTACATGATGGACTGGGTGATGACTAAGTGTGATCATACGTATGATGTGCTAAGGACGGGGCTTGGCACATAGTAAGCAGGACGTAGGTGTCTTAGTCAACTCGAGCTGCCATAACAGAATACACAGACTGGGTGGCTTAGACTACAGACATTTAGTTCTCACAGTTCCAGAGTCTGGAAGTCCAAGACCAAGACGCTGGCAGATTCATCTCCTTGTGAGAGCTCACTCCCTGATTTATAGTCGGCTGTCTTCTCTCTGTGTCCTTACATGGTGAACAGAGAGAGCTCTCTGGTGTCCCTTCTTATAAGGGCACTAATCCCATCATGGGGGCCCCATCCCCATGACCTCATCTGAACCTACTTACTTCTGAGATTCCCCCCTCCACATACCATCACACAGGGGCTAGGGCTTCAATACACAAATGTGGAGGGGTGCAAACATTCCATCTATAACAATAACAATTGGCGTTGTGGTTATTTTTATTCAGATCCCTAGTCTGTGTCAGGCACTGCTCTGGGTACTGAGGACATACCAAGGAACAAGATAGACACACTCCCTGCCCTCCTGGAGTTTATAAACTGTTGCACGTGTGTGTGTGTTGGAGGAGTTTAATTGACACTTGGACCAAGGGGAACATTTTCATCAACGGCAACTTAGGAAAGGCCACTTCTTCTCCTCTTCTTTCTTCTTGTGGAAGAAATGCCAAAGGCCTTTGAGGAGCAGCCTTCCTGGGAGCTCTGTGAGCTGTGGCACTGCCATGCCCTACACCTGGGGACACTCTGATAGAAACATCCCAAGGGAAGTGTTCAGCAGGCTGACCTTCGGGGCCTGGGAAAGAGCCAGTGGGAGCCACAGATGTGGCTAGTTGTGACCTGTCACTTGCTGAGCCACGTAGTACCATGTTGGTGCATAAGCCTCCTGACTCCTTTTTGGACTGATTCTGCCAGAGTACGTATGTGACCAGTCCAGCCAGAGACTCCCAGAACTCATAATGCCACCATTTATCAAGAGTCATCTATGTGACAGCTACTCAGTTTGGTTCTGTGCACATAGATCTCAGTTAGTTTTCATAATAACCCCACGAGGTAGGTATTGTTGTTGACATTTTGTAGACGTGGGAACTGGGAATGTGAGGAGTCAACTGGCTGTTCCCAGTTCACACTGGTAATGAATGGGGACGATGGTTTCCAAACCTGGGTCTCACTGACTTGACTCCTGTGAGCTTCCCAGTGTACTGCGCTGAAGTTTTTAAGAATATTTTAAACAACCAGCTCTGTAGGAAAATTCACTTCTGGGCAGAATCCCCCCTGACACTGCGTGCTCACGTGTGCCAAGGCTGCTTGGATGATAGTCTAGTTAGAATGACAATTGGCAGGAAGGAGCTGAGAGTCTTCCAAACGACAAGTGTAATCATTGTGGGAGAATCTTTGCTAAGACACAGAAGCACACAAAGCCCTAAAGTGTGTGCATGCATGTACACACACACACACACAGAGATACACATGAACATACACATACAGAGCCTTGCAGAGTCAGAAAACACTGATTTGATTACTAGATGGTTTCTGGGGATGTGTCAACAGACAATTGTTGGAAGTGGAAGAAAGAAGACAGTCAGGAGGCCCCTGGACATATGGTTGCTGACACCAGTGTTGGCCCTTGTTGGGTGGGTACAGACCCCAAATCAACAGAGCTGACACGTTAAAGGGCTTTCACGTTTCCAGGGTCGGCTCCTGTGGCTCCCTCGTGGTCTGACTCTGAGCTTCGTTGGTACCTGCTGCAGCCCCTCTCCTTTCCAGTGGGTGCAGCTGATTCCTGGATTCTCTGAGGGCTTAAACTCCTCCCAGAGCAACCTCCATGGAGGGAGGGTGAGCGGACTCCACGGAGAAAGTCCCTAAGCCTAGATCGTATGTGCTTCTCACGTTTCCTTAAGTCACACTTAAGTACACAGGCAACTGTACTGGGTTGCATAGTGTCCCCCAAATTCATGTCCACCTGAAACCTCATATTGTGACCCTATTTGGAAATAAGGCCTTTGCAGATGTAATTAGCTAAGTGCAGATGAGGTCATACTGGATTAGAGAGGGCTCTAAGCACGGAATGGTGTCCCTAGGAGAAGAGAAGAGACACAGAGGGGAACGTCATGTGAAGACAAAGGCAGAGACGGCAGTGATGCACCTACAAGCCGAGGATTGCCGGCAGCCATCGGAAGCTGGGAGAGAGCACGAGTTATGTCAGCCCTAGCAAACTAATACAGCGAGGTTGATGCACTCATGGATTTAAGAGGAACCTGCAGATTTTAATGTATGGTGGATGCTTTTTATCTGTTGTTCACAGAATGGAAATAGACTCAGGGAGGAGCTGGTGGACGTGGGATGGAACAGAATCAGAGAATGAGAAATGGGTAAACGAGGAGGAGTGGACGGAAGGACAAAACCCTGGAGGTGTGGGATGGGATGCAGAAGAGCGAGCGGCTCAGGGAAGGGAGGAGCTGCCCGTCCTGAGCCCTGAGACCAGGATCACTGATAATAGCCATGATCGCAGACTTTCATGCGCTTACAATGAGCCAGGCCGGACTGTAGGCACTTCATGTATGCTGACTCACTGAATCCTTCCCACCACCCTGCGAGGCGGGTGCTGCTATTTTCCCAGCTTCGAAGGTGAGGCACACAGAGGTTAAGCAGCTTATCCATGATCCCACACTAGTGATTGACTGAGCCAGCATCGAACCAGGCACTTTGGGTCAGATCTCCCTACCAAACAGCTGTTCCCCGCTGCCTCAGTCTCTCTAAAACAGATACATGAACCTAAAACTGCTCTTAAAAAAAGAAGTCTTTAAAAACTTTAAAAAAAGGGGCTGGCCCGGTGGTGCAGCAGTTAAGTTCACACATTCTGCTTCGTCAGCCCTGGGTTCACTGGTTCAGATCCTGGGTGCAGATGTGGCACCGCTTGGCAAGCCGTGCTGTGGTAGGTGTCCCACATATAAAGTGGAGGAAGATGGGCACGGATGTTAGCTCAGGGCCAGTCTTCCTCAGCAAAAAGAGGAGGATTGGTGGCAGATGTTAGCTCAGGGCTAATCTTCCACACACACACAAAAAACTTAAAAGAACCCAAAAATCGTAGCTTGAATCTAATCATGGAAACATCAGACAAAGCCAAATGAAGGACATTCTTCCAAATAACTGGCCTGTACTCTTAAAAAATAACAAGGTCAAGAAACACAAAGAAAATCTGAGAAACTCTTCCAGATTAAAGGCAGTTCAAAAAAACAAGAAAATTCAGCGTCATATGTGACCCTGGATTGGATCCTGGACTGTGAAGAAATAAACAGCCATCATTTAGAGGCAACTAACAACGTTTGAATATGTATGGACTCTAAACCAGGCATAGTATTGTATCAGTGTTAAAATTCCTGATCTTGGGGCTGGCCCCGTGGCCGAGTGGTTAAGTTCGCACACTCCGCTGCAGGCGGCCCAGTGTTTCATTGGTTCGAATCCTGGGCGCGGACATGACACTGCTCATCAAACCACGCTGAGGCAGCGTCCCACATGCCACAACTAGAAGGACCCACAACGAAGAATATACAACTATGTACCGGGGGGCTTTGGGGAGGAAAAGGAAAAAATAAAAATCTTAAAAAAAAAAAAAAATTCCTGATCTTGATAACCATATTATCATTCAGGACAAGGTCTTTGTTCTTAGAAAATGTGCCATGAAGCATTTAAGGGTAAAAGGGCATGATGGTATCTCCAAAAGACCCTCAAAAAGTTCAGAGAGAGAGAGAGTCTGATAAAGTAAATGGCACACAATGTCAACAAGGATTCTGGGTAAAATGCATGTGGGTAAACAAGACTCCCCATATTATTCCTGTAACTTTTTTTGTAATTTTGAAATTATATCAAAATTAAAAGTTGCTCCAAAAATAGGGGCTGGCCTCGTGGTGTAGTGGTTAAATTCACATGCTCAGCTTTGGCAGCCTGGGGTTCGTAGGTTTGGATCACGGGTGAGGACCTAGCACCACTCGCCAAGCCATGCTGTGGTGGCATCCCATGTAGAAGAGAGGAAGACTGGCAGCAGATGTTAGCTCAGGGCCAATCTTCCTCACCAAAAAAAAAAAAAAAAAAAAAGTTACTCCAAAAATACATCTCGCAGAGAGAGGGGGGAAAAAAGCAGATATGCATTATATTATTGTATCCTTCTGCTCTCTCTTCTAGTAAAATGATGTCTAGGTGCCAGTTCAGCTTTGCCGAATCACCATGGTTCTGTCCAGCTGAGCTGGATGAGTTTAAGGGATAAACATGCCATCCCAATGGAGCCGGTCGCGACGTGGAACATCTTTAGGGGTGAGTCACTTCCTGCATCTCCACCTCCCATCTTGCCTATCGCCTCGTGCACCTCTGTGGCGCTCTGCCCGTTTTGAGGAGCTGAACCTCTGTTGAGTTAAAATGTTGGTAATTACGACAACAATACTAATGACCAAAAGAGTCATTGGCCACCTGCAAAATGAACATTTTCCCCGGGACCAATGCCCGGGACTCTTATTCTGGCATCTTGAAATGATCGTCTCAATTGCTTCCACAAATGATTTCTTTGGTGAGGAAAAAAATTCCCATGGAAGCCATCAGGATCAAAGTCGTCATTTCTGAGCTTTGCAGCAAGCGGGGCTGGCGAGGGGACAAAACAAACAGAGCGAGTCCAAGATAGAAGGCAAGGGCGCAAAGGCCGTTGGCGCTCTCATTTTTCTACTCTTCTGGGTAATTCGTTTATAGGTCAGAAATATTCACGGAGAACTGCAGTCCGTTTATAGAGGGCGATTCATGTGTTTGGCTTTTGAGCTTCTAGAAACTGGGGGTGGGGGGTGGGGGGGATGGGAGGTAGGAGTAGGGAGTAGCACACCTGCATCCTCCAGACACCTTCAAATCTACTCCCCTGTCTCTTCTCAGCTCCATCAATGCTTCCTCAGGGAAGCCCTCGCTGACTCCTCAATTAGGTAAATATCTCCATTATTCTGCAGCAAGCCCAGATGTTCCAAACACAGCATCCGCAGCCAGGCTCCTGGGCTCCTTGTCTGCCGGCGCCACATCCTAGCTGTGCTGCCTTGAGCAGTGGTGCAAGCCCAAGTGACTTAACTTCTCTGTGCTTCGGTGTTCTCATCTGTAAAATGAAATCAGTACAACAATTCCCGCCCAGGGTTGTTTGGGGTATTACATTAACATTTGAAAAGATCTTAAAACAGCGGCTGGCATGTCATAAGTACCTTAAAGACATTTGTTGAATAAAATAAGATACAACTTGGTGGTGCCATCTATCCTCTACTCCATATCACTTGAAATAGTTGCAATGGTGCACTTTTTATGAGCGTTTGATAATGCCGGCTCTCCCCCAAATTTATGGACAAGGCAGTGTTCATATTTCTCACAAGTGTATTTCCAGCATCTGGGGCAGCACCTGGCACAGAGTAGAGAATCTTTGTGAAATGAATCAATCAATGAATGAATCAGTCATGAAGCCTTTTCTACACCTGAGGTCGTGGGATGATGAACACCTTAGAGGGAGAAATGACCAGGGACACGAAGGATCAAGGACGTGGAACAGAACAGATGGTGCGAAGGGAGAAGGGACATAGAAAGGGGGAGTGGAGGATGTGGCCATCATTGTCCTGTTCTAGAATTGTGTCCAGGGTTAGTTCTTTAATGCTCCTATCGTGGGAGTGTCGTTTACTATATGAATGTGCCAAACAGACTGGGAAGATGTCTGGTCAGTCTGGGTGTAGTGAAGAATCCAGAATTTCTATGTGGAGCACGTCTCAAGGGGATGGACCGCCACCGTGGGGAACTTGAAAGCGCCCACGCATTGCACTTCATGGATGCCTGTGTAATTGTCAACTGTTCCCGTCGCAACACAGGGAGCATGACAGAGACGGCTGAGTCCCCCTTCGCCACCTCTTGGCACGGCCACCAAACCCAGAAATCCTTTTCTGTAGCGGCCTACTCAGATTTCGGAATCGGGGGTCTCTTAAAATCAGTGTGGCCACATGCGCTGTGAAGAAAGAAGTGCATTATCTGGAAATGTATCTTGTGGCGTGGCTTTTTGCGGAAAGGACAGAAGAGAACAAATGATTCATCAACAGATTTCAGACAATTTGGTCTCCCTCAGAAAGCCTGGAAAGAAAAGATAACAAACCAAGGGGGAAAATGAGAGGGAGAGTTTGCATGAGGAAACCTGGCCTTCTGTACCAGAAAGCTAAAGGTCTTCAGTAAGAGATGTGAAAAATGGATTGAAAATGGGGATGAATCATCTGAAATGGCATCCTTAGGAAATTGGTTTGCAGTTTCACAGGGGAAACGGGCCCCATGAAATGACTACAATAAGGGCTTTGATATAATAAATGTGTTTTCTTTGTGTGTGTGCCTGTGGGTTTTGAGCTTCAAATGCTGATGAAAAGTTGGTCATGGTTATATAATATCTACTCCAGGGTATGACGCTTGAAACACAAGGTTACTAGCCCTTTGGGACTCATTATATGCAGGAAATTCTTTTAGGATCTAAAAAGACCAGGATTGGTGTCTTGAAAAATTCTCTCCGAAGGTCCGTCCATAACTGAGCTGAGCTCTGTGGGAACTGGAGATAAAGATGCTTTTCCAGCACCAAACCAATTAATTATCCTCCTGCGATACTGGCCTGCTCAGGCTTCTCTCTCTGCCGTTTGCCCTCGTGTCGTGGAGCCCTCCTATCCTTTCATCTTTAAGGTTGCAGATCGTTTTAAGAGTAAGTTTCCCAGGTTAGGAAACATTTCGGCATCACTGAATCTGGCTTCTGAGAATGTCTAACGATCTCTGACAGCTTTTGGGGAAGACGGTGAATATCTCAGTTTCTGAATATGACAGAGCAGCCACTGTGAGGCACTTATCAAAGGGCGTTATCAAATTAATTTATCAAATTAGCTTTCCATCAATTTGTAAAACAGTTAAACTTTTTATTGAAATATTGCACACACACACAGGAAAATGCAGAAATTGTCCACGGGCAGCTTGATGAATTTTCGCAAAGTCAACAGCACCAACGTAATGACGGCCCTGGTCAGAGGGTAGAGCGCTCACAGGACTCCAATGTCCCCCTCTGTCCTCGCCTAAGGCACAGCCACATCCTCCTCCCTACTGAAAAAACTACAGTCTCCTGACTTTTGTCATCATCAAATAGTTTTGCTTAATTTTAAACTTTATGTAGATGGAATCCCAAAGCATGTGGCCTTCTCTGTCTGAGTTGTTTCTTTCAACTTTGTGAGATTTTTTCAAGTTGTTGCATTTACCTGAGTTGGTGCATTTTTGATCTTATGAGTGCTTTTTATGACTATCCTACTCTTTATTCACTCATTCTACTGTGGGTGAACAGTTAGGTTGTTTTCAGCTCTGGGCTATGGGGAATGGTATTTCTAAGAACATTCTTATACATGTCTTTTGGGGCACGAATCTACATTTCTATCCCTAGGAGTGGCATTCCTGGATCCTAAAGTATATAGAGCTTTATTAGATAATGCCAATCTTATTTCCATTGGGGCTGAACCAATTTACACCCCACAGCAGTGTGTGAAAATTCCAGTGGCTCCATGTTTTCACGAAAACTTTTTTTTTTTTTTGAGGAAGATTAACCCTGAGCTAACATCTGCTGCCAATCCTCCTCTTTTTGCTGAGGAAGACTGGCCCTGAGCTAACATCTGTGCCCATCTTCCTCTACTTTATACGTGGGACACCTGCCACAGCATGGCTTGACAAGCAGTGCCATGTCCACACCCGGGAACCGAACCAGCAAAGCCTGGGCTGCCGAAATGGAACATACGAATTTAACCGCTTTGCCACCCTGCCAGCCTGACGAAAATATTTCTATTGTCTGTCATGTTGATGGCAGCAATTCTGGTGAACAGGTGTGTCTCACTGTGATTTTCATTTGCATTTCCTTGATGACTAATTATGTCGAAGACCTTTTTTATGCCCTTATTGGCTATTTGCATATCTTCTTTGTAAAATTTCTGTTCAAGCCTTTTGCCCATCTTTTCATTGGGATGACTGTCTCATGGATTTATTTTTAGGAACTACTTTACGTATTCTAGGATACAAATCTTTGGTTGGATATATGTATTTCAAATGTCTTTTCCCACTCTATGGCTTGCCTGTTAACAATCTTAGTGTCTTTTGATGAATATGCTTTCTGATTTTAATTTCATTTATTTTTTTAAAGTCACTTTTTAATTTTTTTCTATGCTAGTTTCCATATCCCATGGGGTTTTAACCGTACTGACTTTGGTATCTTCCAGACGCTTTCTTAATTGTAATGCAGTCCAATGTAACAATCTTTTCTTTATCATCAGGGCTTTCATATAATATAATGAAGAACAAATAATCCCCTTCCTCTCACTCCCCCCAAATTCACCATTCTGGAAAACATGGGCAAGTCCCTTCACCAAATTCTTTTTTTTTTTATTCCTGAGGAAGATTTGCCCTGAGCTAACATCTGCTGCCAATCTTCCTCTTTTTTTTGTGTGTATGTGAATCCCCACCACAGCATGGCCACTAATAGATGAGTGGTACAGGTCTGTGCCGGGGATCCGAACGCCAGGCTGCCAAAGCTGAGCACACCGAACTTAACCACTAGGCCACTGGGGCTCCCCTCAAATTCTGAATTGTGTATGTGACCAGTTTCTCACTAATGGAGGGACCAGTATATGCCAAGCAAATGCCATTGATTAGAAAAGAAGATGAGCAGCATTTGCTGCAGTGAAGGAGGCAACAGCATGGTATCAGAGGAAAGTGGGGTTCAGAGACAAACCAAATGGGGTGTATGCCCTTTAAAAAACCATTACCATTTGCATGGGTGAGGTGTAATTAAAATGGACACGCAGGCCTACTCAGAAGGCAAAATGAGAATAGGTCAAGGGAGTGGGGATGAGGCGTGGGATGAGTTTGGGAAGTGTCCTCTTTCGGCTTGATAGAGACCCGTTTGCCTGGGTGAGCACTGTCTATCCACCTGCACACCTGAGCCCCTTTGCACACGGCCTGACTCAGGAGGCAGCCACAGCACGGTGCAGGGACTAGTTCACCGTCTCGAGGGGCCAGCCCTGGCTTGCGTTGGTATTCGATTTGCCCAAGTCTTGTTGGCTGTGTCCTTCCATCTGGATTTACTCCTCTGTGCTTTGCACAAAACAGGTACATAACACTTACGTGTTGCTGTTCTTTGTGGTCCATCAGTGTTAATAAACACTGGCATCCCATTAAATAAAATCAGTTCAGTAAAAAGTTATCAAGTACTTGCAGTGTGGAAGGTACTGCAGGAGAGTCAAACAATGATTAGACCAGACCCCTGAGCTAAGGTAGTTGAGTCTAACATTTGAACTTTTTTTCATTGCATTGAATTTTTAAAGTATCTTAGTAGATATTAAAGTTTATAAACAACAACAAAAAAATAAAGCTAAGTGGGGCGAAACTCCACATAACGAATCAGTGGCAGAATCCTGGTCAGAAATTAAGGTTTCCCGTCCTGGGTCCTGACTTCTGCTGTGACCCCTCTGATGGTCCAGTGCTATGCTGTGCAAATGTTATCCCAGCCGACCGTGGTACCAGCATCATCTTCCCTCCTAGGACACGAGCTATGGCCTACAGCTCTCTTTTTGCTTCGCTCTGTATGACTGTTCTTAGCTCATGGCACCTTACATGAATGAGAGTCTTCTCTCATAAAATGCTACCGGATACAGTTGCGGGCTGTATGTTTCATTAAATCCCGTCTGAATTACGGGCTTTTCTTCGGAGAGGCATGGCAGGGGAAGAAAGCCATGTTGCCACACTTAGCTGTCTCTGAAGCATCTGAAAGGGGGTGCAGACTCAATTCAATGTTTCAGTTCTCAAAAGCCCGGTTTCCGCATCATGTGGGAATCCATCTATCATTGGCATTTTCAACATGTTCAAAGACCATGTCGATTTGTTCAGACAGACCACTGGTCCCCAGAGTGGAGTGTGTACACCCCGGGAAGTTTACAAGACTATGCCCAGGGCCGCAGGGAGAACTTATTAAAACTCGTATTTCTATTTTCATCTCATCCCTTCAAAATGTCTATTCCTGCATATGTTCTATAACATATATATTATTTCATATCCACATACAAGTACACATACACACATATACCTTATGTATACACTTTAAAGTACATGTTTTGGGTAGTCTGTACTCAATTTAATTTAGTTAATGAATGCACAGTCAGTAAAGTTTAGAGACCACTGTCAAAGACTGTGATTAAAATAATCAATCACTAGACAGACAAACAGGATGGTTGATCTTGACCATGAAGCATGGTAGAAAAAGCCTGAGATTTGAAGTCAAACCAAACTTAATTATTAGCCAAGTTATATCTTTTTATTTTAATCTGCTCTCATGTGTCTGCATCAAGGTGACATCATCACAAATGCCACTGAGAAACAAACTCCCACAGGTACTTTTCTTGGGTCTTTTGAGCGAGGCATCCAGAGTGGTCCGGTATATTAGAAAATAAAGATTTATAATAAGGCAGTGGCTGAATGACAAGCTGCTCAGTTGTACGGCTTTTGCATACCGAGTGAGGGCCAGTCACATTCTATGAGGAAAAGTGTCCTCCGAGTATTTCCACATGTTTTTAACGAGACTCAGACATCTAGGTCTCTTTACTCAATAACTGCCAGGACATAAGAATTGGAGTGTCCAGGGGCTGGTTCTAAACCATTTAAAGTTACTCCCCATCTCAGCAGTCATGAGCCATCCTCCACCGCTGCAATTCTCAGTCCTGACATCCTCAGAGTGGCGGATGCTGGTTCCAGTGTGCCTCATGAGAAACAGCACACTGGGCAGAGAACCTAGCTCTTGGTGACAGGTATAGGCATTCGCAAATAAATATCCTCTTTCTCCACGGGTCCTCAGAGGTCCATCCAAGGAGCACAAATTCAAAAGCTCCCATTGGTGAAATCAGGAAGACGGACTTTCTTTTGCAATGACTAATTTGTCCATCTTTAGCCACCCAGCTTCAATTCCTGAGGCTCAGGTGTCTTTCTCCTTTACACCTCTAGCCCTATCTCTTGAACACTGATGTTGACACTTAGATTAGATGGAATCAAGATGAGGTAAGCTGTTAGACAGCATGGATAACCTGGATGGCGTGTAATCCACGAAATGGAGGAGGTTATTTAAGTAATGAATTGCCAGTAATGCACTTGAGGCAGAGAGCAATTCTGTGTGATTTCAGACTCCGAACTGCAAAATACTTAGGGAGACCTCAAATTTGGCCACACGCTGGAGTCTTAGGTTATACAGTCCTGCTCATTGTGTACACGCCACATGATTTTCTGGGTTTCAATGTTGCCTGTTGGCGAATGATCAAAGGCCTGTTGATTGGGAAATAAAATTCACTTTGATGGCCCCAAAGGGACTCTTGTATGGACTTAATGTTTCCAATGGCTTTTTCAGTGACTTTGTCACTCACAACACAGTTTTTTTCTGTGCGAAATATGCAAAGATGCATATTTTGTCTGAAATTTCAAACCAGAAGACAAGTGAAAGAGGATTCTTTCAGATTAGAGTTTCTTAAAAACTACATGAGGATAAAAAGGACCAAAAAGGTTTTTAAGGGCCAATACGTGTTCACAGTGAGGGAAGAACAACGACTACATTCATGACATGGGGTTCCTGTTTTGACTTGTATTCCTAAGGTTAATGGTTTTCCTAACTTTACGTCAGTGCTATTCATGATTTCCAGTAAAGGAAGGCGAGCATCAAGTCACAGTCTTTTTGAATTCCACAAGCCTGGCGCTTCACCCAAGGACAAAGGTGTTCAAATACACTTCGTAGGTGTAGGCAGTCAGATCCTTCTCAGAGAATGAGAGTGACGCAGGAAAACGATACTTGCAGGGCTGGCCCAGGGGTGTAGTGGTTAAGTTCACGCACTCCACTTCGCTGGCCCAGGGTTTGTGGGTTCATATCCTGGGCGCGGATCTACACACCACCCATCAAGCCACGCTGTGGCAGCACCCCACATATAAAATAGAGGAAGACTGGCACAGACGTTAGCTCAGGGCCAATCTTCCTCACCAAAAAACTACACTTGCAATTTGTTAAGTGAGCACCCACGTCTCAGCAATCCTGGTCTCTTCTTGACTCTGTCCCTGATGGTTACGTAGTCAATAAATGCATAGTAAGCTGATGAGATAGGAGAAAGTGCTTTGATTTTAATTTTTTTAGATATATAAAAGAGGAAAATATCCCTAGCAAGTAAGAAAATTGAGAGTCCCAGGGCCCTGTGTGACAGAACACCTCACACATTTGGATGTAGGGTCTTAGTGTTGTCTATTGCAGGCAAAGCTGTAATGTGATTTTGTGTAAAAAGCCGCAGCACAGAAATCAGTGAGGGTTCCCATATCTAGGCACCGTTATTGGCCACTTCATTCTGCATCATTGTCTGCAGATTTCCTCCGAAGTATAGGTTCATGGGCACTCCTGTCCCTAGGGACATTTCCCAAAAACCTTTCCCAGCAGAACCTACATGTGTGGGAAACCAAGTTCGTGTTACGGGAACCTGAGAGGCCATCATCCATATTTTACATTCTAAGTGTCATATCTTGCTAACCTCTCTTTGGGGTCAATTCATGCAACTTCTGAGCAATTTCCTGTTTGTCACAAGTCAGTAACTCCATAATGTGTGATCATTCCTAGTTGTCTTAAAATGACAGCAATACTAATATTGTCATGTTGTTTTTAATAGAGACGTTATCTGTGTGTGCAGCATTTCCATTCACAGCTCTGCTGCCCTTAATCTGTTCCTTCCTTAATTTGCTCATTCATCAAAAGTTTCCCCTGATGATTTGTCATCTGTGCCACTTAGGTCTGCCACAAGTGATTTAAGAATAGTTCTGGAGAGTTTCAAGAGAATGCTGACAGCTAAATACAACAGTGTGATACGTGCATTAGGATCTCAGGATGTGGACCAGGTGTGTACATTCGGTCATATGCTTTATAAGATTAAAAAGAGGAATTATAATTTCCGAGTATGTTAGATTAGCAAACAGTCAAAAATCACGGCTTCTGTGCCTGCCTTCCCCATTGCTGGCCTGGTCGATCCAAGACACATTCAGCAGAAACCCAAGTGGAATGTTATCCCTTCATGGCGGCTTATTGCAGAAATTTCCTACCCTCTCCCTTGTTGTCTCCTACAATATGGAATGGAGCAAGGATGAGAGCTGGACACCCCAAACCTTCAAAGACTGTGCCAACTCCCTTGCTGCTAATAGAACTCTGTTGATGAAGGAGTTTAGCAAAAAATCTTGGCAAAATGGTATGATAGATTATATAATTGTTACCCTTTGAGAATCCATCTTGTAGGGGGTACAGCTTATCCCAGTAGGAAACTAAACCCCAGAGTGGTGACTACTATGAAGCTGGACTAAGTTTCAGAGGTCAGTTACGCTGTGGACGGAAGGCTGAGACCCAGGAAGTAGGTGACTTCCCCAAGGTCATTCAATAAGTTAGGGAGGAAACCAGGAGGCAGAATGGAAATTTCTGACTTGAGTCCACTCTACCAGGTTGCCTCTTTGTCCTGCACATTTCTTCATTTTATAAATGTTTAAAACTTTTTGTCAACTTTATCCATGTAGGTAACTCTGTTGGATGGTGTGGCACAGTGTATGGTGGTTAAAGATGGGGTTCTATATTTGGACAAGCTAGGTTTCAATTATGGGCCCCTACTTCTTTGCTCTGTGACTTAAAATCTTCAAACTTCATTTATCTCTAAAATGAGTGTTGTGAGTTCTAAATAGTTTTATGCATGCCTACCATGGTGCCTGGGACATCTGATTTTTTTTTTAGATGGAATTTGTAGAGGGTCGACAAATAAAATATCTTTCCGAAATATTTGCTCTGAATAGACATGGTATTTAGCGACCTTTTTATTTTCCAGCTGGGAAGTGTAGAGAGATGCTGAGTAATGTTCTCTGACCTTAAATATCATCTAAAAACATCTAAAGTCCAGATATTTCAAGTTCTAGTTCTTTGTATGTCTACAAGTACCAACATTCTTGCGTGCTTTCTGTTTCTGTAAATACCCCAGTGCATCAGAGTTTGAGACGCAGATGGGACCTCTGCGCCTCTCTATATGGGGAGGCAGGAGAGACTAATGGTTGAAGAAATGCATTTTGATGTTAGGTGGTCTGGTTTCAAGTCTCATCTCTAGAAGCCTAGAACGTGCTTCTGAAACTCTAAGCCTCAGTTTCCCCATGTAAAAAATGCAGCTAATAATATAATCTACCTTATGGAGTTGTGGTGATCATGAAATGAGTGAATAGATAGAAAGCATGTCACTTGGTACCTGGCACACACAAAGTCTTCCAAAAATGGTAGCCATCAGGATTACTATCTATTCCAGCTCCTTGATTCTTCAACTATTATAACCACAGCCCAGAGGACTTCAGCAATTTGCCAAAGACCACACAGCCAGTTAGTGGTAAAACCAGAGCCATAATCCAGATTTCCTGCCTATGAATAGGGGATTTATTACTGCCTCTGGTCCAAAAAAAAATCAGCCTAAAAATATGGTATAATTAATCTATAATTAATTCTCAAAGAGCAGTGATCTCTCTTGATTTTGAAGAGTACTACAAAATGCAGGGGAGTGCCACAAGTTGGAAATGTTTTTCTTGAGCTTGCATAATGCCTGAGAACCTTCCTCAGAGGCTTCAACCACGTGAATTAGAGAACTGGGCTACAGGAGGCCCAAAGATATTAAATAATATTACAGTGTAATGTCCCGTCTCGGGAATCTTGGCTCTAAGAAGAAATAAAGCGTCTCTGGTTGATAAGAAGATGGAGCCTCATGAGAGAACTATAAGTTGAATTCCATACAGCCAAGGCTTACGAATTCATAGTTATAAAGAGTCTCTGAAGGGTGGAAGAGGAGAAACGTTTCACTTTCTTGTATATCAAAATAGTGGTTGTCTCCAAAACGGTAAAGTTCCATGATTCATGACACTGCCATAAGACAGAGCTGCATAGAAAGAACAGAATTTGCTTAATTAATGGGACTCGTGATCCTAAGATATCATTGGGCCATCTGTTGTCATAGGAGATGGTCTGGACCAGTAGTGTGCTACAGCCACCTTGCACTGGTTTGTGACAACTGATGGGGACCATCTCTTCCCTATCTGTATTCAGTGACATCTAGTTGGTCACTTGAAATTAATGGTGGGAGAACTTACACCATGGAAATTGGCCAATGCCAGGGGCTTTTCCCCCACACCACTGAGGCTACTTTATTTTTATTGCTTTCCCTGCTCAAACTATCCTGGTCCAGTAGGAGAGAGAAAGAAAGAGAAACAGGGAGGGAACCACTCTGTTTTAATATTAGTCCAGCACTATTCAGGGGTTGTAATTCAGGGATGGCTTTTGAAAGTGTGCTCCCTGAAATGGATTCTGAAAAATCTTTCCAAAGTTGAATTCTCTGTGGTTTATTCATCTTCTCTAAAACAGAACAACAAAACACCAAGAGTAAATCATATTGTGGGAAAAAGAAATGCTAGCCGGTAAAATATAAAAGGCTCAGATATCAAAGTTAGAAATGGAAAACGCTGTGTCAGGGGAAGTTTTTTTGGATTTCTGCCCTTTGGGGGCATTGAAATCTGGGGAGAGTAATGGAGCAGGGACGACCCACAGTCTCGTCATTTAGATTACAGGCTTCTGGGGTTTAGAAGAGGCTCAGTGAATAATACATCGTGCCCCACTCTCATGTGGAATGGGCTAGACAGAGTCACAGGAGTCATGCAGATGGAGATTCAAACGTCTCCTTCACCACTCACACAGAGGCGAAGCGAGCGTCAGCTGGTTTTGCTAACTCTCTGAGCTTATAGCCCAGGGCCCTCTAGGACCAGGTCAACCAGGACCCCATCTCTTATCAACAGAGTGATTAGGAATTGCCTTTCAGAAAATCTGCAAAGTCATGTAGCCAAAGCATGCACACAAGAGGAAATCTGGACCTGAGATGACAGTGGAACCAAAGATCCTCCTCCCCATGGAACCAAAGGACCGGCACATGACCAGCGCTGAAAAGCCAGACTCTTATCAGAAGCGAGGGGGTCCTTCATTCAGGAACATCTGGTGTTAAAATTCCTTCCCCACCTCATCATAAACGTTTAGAAAACTCACCGATCGAAACCTGTTCCACCAGCGTTTCCTTGTGCCAGCCTGTTCTCCCTAACCTCTTAAATTTCACCCCAAATCCTGAGTCGGAGAGATAGATCTGAGGGCACACACCCCCGTCTCCCTGCAGACTGATCCTGCAGAATAAAGCTGATCTCTTTTCCCAAAGGCTGATGCCGTAATTAATTGGCTTTTTATGCGCTTTGGGCAAGAGAACCCCAATTTTGTGCGGTAACAAGCTCACCTGCTCAGATTCCCGCTGGAACAGCTTGGGCCTCTCACCAAGCACAGAGGAGCAGAAAAGAGTTTTGCTTCCTGTGGACCACTGGGTTCCCTAAAGTGGGAAGAACTGAGCCAGAAGGCCCAGTGCCTTCTCCCAAACTCTGCTCAAACAGATACGCCATTAATCTTTTCTTAGAAAGAAGTAAGAGACAGGGAGAGGATGCTACTCAGTGGACTGTCCCTCTCTGTATAATAAAACATGAGGAGTGAGGAACAAGTGTCCCCTTCACCCCCACTGTCCCCTGAGGAGAAATGTGATGAGTGTTAAGAGCTCAGGTTCTGGAGACAGAGAGCCCCAGGTTCAGATCCTCACCCATGACTCCCCATTATTGACCACACATGGGTTACACACACTCGCTGGGCCTCAGCTTCCACATCCGAAAACTGGGTTGGTTATAAGGCTGCTGTGAGATTCGTGAGGTACTGATTGCGTGGGAAGCACTCAACACAGTGTCTGGCGAATGGCAAGTACCCACGACATGTTAGCTATTATGAGAATTGCTGTATACTGTACATGGCAGGCTCCCTTTGGACAAGACAAGGGGTAGCATAGCTAGTCATCGAGGCAGCTTGTTGAGGCTGCCTGACCAGTTTCTAAAGAAAAGGATGAAATTCTACATCAACTTTGAATCAAGGTTGACAAATCCCATGATGATTAGGGAAGAGTAACCACCAGTGTCTTTTTCTGTGGGGCCCACTGCCTTGGAGTTGGAGAATATGACATTATCTCCAAGGTCAACGTGTCCTTAACGCTAGGTTTCAGTAGGAGGTGGACACTCAGCAAGTCGGATTGTTCTAGAGCCTGAAGCTCTCATCGAGAAGCCCACCCTTCAACTTTCCACCTGTCTCAGCCCGGGCAGTGGGTAATGGAACACCAGTCCGAGCAAGAAGGAGGAGGAACATACCTTCATATCTGATGCACCTTGAGGCTTACAGGTCAGTGCTGCAGGAGGATTCTATACTGAGTGTATGTTTTCTTTTTTAAAATCTTGAAGACCTTATTCCTTGTAGCTTAATAGTGACAAACTTAATTATTAAAAAAATATAATTTAACCTTATGTACCTAACTTACCCCCCCCCCCCCATCATTTGAAATTGGAGAAACATGGGCTCAAACCTCCAATTAAAAGATGTGTGACTGTGGGCAAGTTAGCCCTTTTGAGACCCGATTGTTCCCCTCTGTAAAATGGGATAACAGCATCTTCCGTGAAGGGTTGAGGATTCAAGGAGATGGAATATATGAAAGCCTTGGACACTCTAATTCATCAGTTGTCCCTGTTTCTCCCTTCTGTCAAGTCCGGGTCAGCCCCTCGGGTGAAGGGAGCCCTCTTAAAGAGTGTTTGGATCAAGCACTTCACTGGCCTTAGAATGGAGAATAACCTTGTAGGGTCCACGTGTTAATTTTCTAACAACAGGCAAAACGTGATTACATCAAATGTCATACCGTAGTGTGACTGTTCTGACAAAAGGCATGGAAAGCAAATAGCTAGACATCGTATCCCTAGGGAAAAAACCATTTAGGTAGGAACTGTACAGACCACTGACAAGTATTAAGAATCAGGCTAGGGGGGCCGGCCCCACGGCTGAGTGGTTAAGATCGTGAGCTCCCCTTTGGCGGCCCAGGGTTTCGCTGGTTCCGATTCTGGGCACAGACATGGCACTGCTCATCAGGCCATGCTGAGGCGGTGTCCCACATAGCACAACCAGAGGGACCTACAACTAGAATATACAACTATGTACTGGGGGATCTTTGGGGAGAAGAAGAAGTGTGGAACAGAGAAGAAGATTGGCAACGGTTGTTAGCTCAGGTGCCAATCTTTAAAAAAAAAAAAATCAGGCCAGGGGAGCATCTCAAGATAATAGTATCTATGACACTGATAAAGCTGTGGCTGACGTTTTTTTTTTTTTAACGGAGGAAACAAAGAAAAACAGTAGTCCAAAATGATGTTTTAAGTTTAACCATTGCCTTCATTTCATCTGTGAATCCATAGTCCCATTTTCCACATCTTACAGAGTGTAGGTTGTGTAAGATGATGATGGTTTTATCACAAAATGTTAGCAAAATACCCCATAGGCGTAATGAAAACAATTGTCATCTATCTGGCCTGAGTTAAAGCAGATGAGTTGTGAACACAGGCATTTCTGAAGGGTAGATTCAGAATGCTTTTTAATTCTATGTTTGCCAAGGAAAATGCCATAAAGGAGGAATAAAACTGTCTTTTAGTCATTCATATCATAATACACTTCTGCAATAAAAAGCAATCCATCTTTTGATCATGGAAGTGATTGCCTGGGTATTATTTTCAGGGCTTTGTTGAAACAAGTACCGTCTCTCTACATTAACCTTCTGGGAGAAGATGTCCTGCCCTGACAATTTGAGCCACATCTTGGAGGATCCTGTGCAATTTACACATTTCAGGTTTGCTAATGGATTCTTTATATCAAAACTGCCATAGACAGAAAATCTTTCTTTGAATTTGCATCTTGAAAGAGACGTGGAAAGAAATACGTGAAATCCTTTACAGGTACCATTAAAGAGAAGGGTCCGTTCAACTGTGGCTAAATTAAATAGAGAGCAGCTTTGAAGAGTCAGATTTGTACTTAGAAACTTAATGACAAAAGCAAAGAGGATAGCGCATTAAAATTCAAATTTCTTTTTCCTCCGGCCTTTTCAGATTAACGCCGGGGAAAATATATTGTAGGCAAAAGAGATACCCATGTATTTTAACAGGTGGTTATGCTATTACATAACAGGTAATGTAATTTCCCATTTTACCATTTGATAGTCCTGTGCTGGGATGTGCTCAGAGGAGCCCTGGGGAAGTGAGGGATGCACTGGTTCCATAACCCTTTGTCAACACAGCTGCTTTGTTTAACATTTAAATGTGGCTATTCTTAGTTAAGAAATATCCACCATAAAAGCAGCAGCAACAACAACAAAATGCTAGTTTGCTTTTCCTGTATTGCGTGGGCTCATTATGGTAGTAAAAATTGGTCCTCAAAGGTGAGCAGGTGACCGATGCTCAGAGGGAGTGGTCCACCGTCTGTGCTCGTGTTGAGCGAACTGCAGACCCAGAGCCGCATCTCGTCTGCCGCCCGCCCGCTTTAGTGAACCAAGTTCTGTGGGGACTCGGCCACGGCCGCTCGTTTCCGCGCCGTCCACAGCCGCTTTCCCACTGGGACAGCAGAGTTGAGGAGTTGCGACAGAGACAGTGCAGCCTGCAGAGCCCAAAGTCTTCACATTCTGACCCTTTCTGGAAAACGTTTGCTGAGACTGGGTCTCCGCTATCAAAATTACTGACACAAGAAGATGCTTCCTTATCACCCATAAAGTTAGGAGCAAAGCAGCGGGTTGCTCTTAACAGCATATTCCCAGAGCTTTATTACCCTCCACTGGGGCCAAAGAAAGGAGGGAAGCTTCGGAAAGGAGGTGTTAGATGGAAAAGAGAGCGTGTCGCTGCGGATGCTTTATCACAGACAGGGCTCAGGCAGCGGCAGAAATGGGGCTTTCAAGACACATTTGTCTGGGGGGGAAATGACATTTAGAGGTCCTTTAAGAAGCAAGTAGATTCTGCTAAGAAAATAAAGTTCATTTAAATGAGCTCATCCTACTTGCTTTTCCAGATAGGTGACTGCATCTTTCGTGATTTTATTTTCTTTCTTTTCTAAAGGGCAAGTGATATTTCTCTCCACAGGTTATTAAATGTGTGCCCTCGCCTCTGGGTCACTGCCTTTCAGATAAAACCATGACTGTTACTTTTCACAGTGGATTTCCTTTTCTTTATTCCATGATTAAATGGGATGCTATTTGTTAAACATATACTTGAATTCTAACTTATTGCTGTTTCATTTATTGACTCACTTGTGTATTTGATACACGTATATTCACTCATTATGCAATGTATGTAGCTATCATAGGTATTTGTTCTTTTTATCTCACTGGTTGCTTCTTCTTAATCTCCTTTGCTCATTAATCGTCATTTTCCAATCTTCTCAATGTTGAAATACCCCAAGCTAAGTCCTTGTATCTCTTCCTTATCACCCTTTTCTTTGATGATCTCATTCAGGTCTGGTTTTAAAAATCACTTATCGATGACTCACAAACTTCCATCTGCAGCCTGATCTCCTCTTTGCCCTCAACACTCCTCTACCCAACTTACTACTCAACATCTCCACGTATATTCAATGGGCATCTCAAACTTAACATTTCGGAAGCTGGAGTCACAATTGTGGTTAATTTTAAATATCAGCTTGGCTGGGCCACGGTGCCCAGATATGTGGTCAAACATTATTCTGGATGTTTCTGAGGATGTTTTTGGATGAGATTAACATTTAAATCAGTGGACTTTGAATAAAGCAGATTGCCCTCCATAATGTGGGTGGCCTCATCCAATCAGTTGAACTCCTGACTAGAACAAAAGATGGACCCTCCCCCAAGCAAGAGGGAATTTGGCAGCAGATGGCCTTCACACTTGAATTGCAGCATTGGCTCTTCTCTGGTCTTCAGCCTGCTGACCTACCCTGCAGATTTTGGACTTCTCAGCCTCCATAATCGTGTGAGCCAATTCCTCTAAATAAATCTCTTTCTATGTATACACACATCCTATTGGTTCTGTTTCTCTGGAGAACCTTAACTAAACATCAGTCGTTCCCCTCAAGTATCCTGCGGTCTTCCCTGACCCAGTTAACTGCTATTCTGTTCTTCCATTTGCCCAGGTCAAAACCCCTGGAATCATCCTTGAATCTGTTCTTTTTTTCCTATTCCATAATCAATCCACAAAATCTATTGGTTTTGCCTTCAAGATATTTCCAGAATGAGACCCCTTCTGATCTCCACCACCTTGGTCAAAGCCACTTCCACCATTCTCTTGGGTCACAGTTTCTTTTATCTAATCTCCAAGCTTCCACCCTTGCCACATATTGTTTAATCTGACAGCAGCCAGAGTGATCCGAAGAAGTTACTCCACCAATGAAAAACCTTCCAGTAATTTCGATCTCACTCAGAATAAGACCTGACGTTCTTACAATGTCCAGCAAGGCTCTACATGTTCTGAACCCAGTTCCCTCTCAGACCTCAGCTCTTATCACCCTCCCTTCTCTCACTCTGCCCCAGTCTAAGTGACTTGTTTGCACTTTTTACAATATTCCAAACATGGTCGTGCCTCAGGGTCTTTGAACTTGCTATTCTCAGTGCTGAGAATGCTCCTCACCCAAAGAGCCACATTTCCTTACCTCCTTCAAGAAATTGCTCAGACGTTACCTTTTTAAAGAGGCCTTCCCTGAGGACCTGATTTAAAATTGCTCCCTGCCCCTGTGGCTTGTATTCTCTATCTCCCTTCCATGCTTTATCTGCCTCTACAGCATTTATCAACTTCTAACAGATCATATAATTAGCTCCTGCTAATTCTTTACTTATATATTTTATAATAATTTACAATAATTAGAAATGTGCATTAAAATATATAAAATAGTATTTTATAATATATTATGATCCTTCTCTGCCACTCTCCTTCTATTCCTCCTCATCTCATTGAAAAATTAACTCTGTTAGGGTAGGAATTTGGTCTCTTTTGTTCATTGTATGTCGTTATGTAGACTGGTGTCTGGAACAAAGTAGCTGTTCAATAAATAAATGTCTTTAATTGCCTACTGTATGCATGGTTCTTTGTCAGAGCACTGAGACCACAAGGGCATTATAAGCTATGATTCCTTTCCTCCAATCATTGATAATTCAGTCGTGCCACCTTAAAATTTTTCTAGAACACAGCAGAGGATATTCTTCCTCATGCCTGGAGGAAAGGTGATCTAAGACATGCTCAACTGAAACAGTTAAACGTCAATGTCAGGCAACATTTGATCACATCAAGGAGATGCTAAAGGGGTTGCAGAAGGAACTGACATAGTAGGGAAAGAATTCACAAAGGAGAAGGAGCACTGGCTTTGGCTCTAAAGTACAGGGAGGATCTTAATGGACCAAAAGAGCACTTTCAAGAGAAAGGAATTGGGTAGGGAAGGAGGCAGAGCTCTCCTCCGCCTGGACTGGTCACGGGTCTGGGTGATGAGCTCCTGTATTCTTCATCTTTCTTGCTGGGGGCCATGGGGATTTAGCCTGCCCCCTTCTCTTCTTTAAAGATGCTGTTCCCTGCCAACACTACCGTGACCAGCACACCCACTTAGTCCAGAGGTCCTTTCTCCATCAGACTTGCTATTTAATGGGAGACAGTTTTAGGATGGTTTATCTGACAGAGAGATGGAGCGGAGGACTGAGGTCACGGTGGGAGAGAAGAATGGATGCCAAGAGTGGTGGGCAAGTTAAACCAAGACGCACAGGGTTTGGTGATTTCTGGCTGCATGTGATTAGAAGAGGAAAAGAGATGTCATTATGGGATAGAGACGAAGGGAAGAGTGACTTACTTGTGGTTTGGAGGTATTTGTGGTTATGCATGAGACATATTAAGTTTGGGGTGACTGTGGAACAATTGAATGAAAAAGCCCTTACAGCTGATTGGCATATGGTGATGATATCTTAGGCCTGGAGTTAAGAATTTGAGTGCTTTCCAGTTAGAGGTGATACGTAGACCAATGGTAGGAGAAAGGGTAAGAATTCAGGGAAAAGAAGAGAGAAGTCAAGGATAAAGCTTTTGGGGATACCCAAAGTCTGTGGTCAAGAAGAGGAAAAGGAACCAGCAAAGAAAACAGAGAACTGGTCAGTCAAACAGGTGGAGGAAAGTCAGGACAGGTACCTAGACATCCCGTGAAGAGAGTCTGAGAGCATCAAGTGATGCTAAGAGTTTCCGGAGAACAAGAATCAAGAAATGAAACAGACCATGAGTTTTGTCAAGATAAAGCGAAGGTGTCCAGGGAAGATGTGAAAGGGTTAACTTCAGCGAAGAAGGCTGCTGATTTTTCCTCCAGAAAGGAGGGAAGGAGATTATCTTCTTGGTTGGAGAAAGTGTGACGGTAGGAAAGGAAGTGATTTTGTCAAGGATGTTTAGTCACTCAACGGCAGCAGAGGCAATTGCGCTGAGACCGCTAATACCCCATTTAGGAGGCTATTTCAGGCACAGGTGTGCGCTCCAAGGCCTGGTGCTCGGAGGTGTGATTTTTATCCTCAGCTCTAGAAATTAGAGCTAGTGCACCAGGCAACGAAGGGACGTCATTGATTTTTTTTCTCTTAGAAGCGGGGCCCCTTCCCGGCAGCTGGGAGGAAATGGAAACATGGGTCCTATCATCACGTGGAAACACCGAAAATCTCTGGTGGATTTTCTCGGCAGATGGGCATTAACATACGTATTCACACCAAATGCAAGCTAAGATGATGCATTTCGCTGACAGGTTGTCTACACTCCCTTCCCTTCCTCTCTCCAGCCTGCCTCCTTCCCCTTCTTCCTAAAGCCGTTTGCTTGCTGGAGTGGAGAAAAATGGGCTTTTGAAGGTCTCTCCCACAGAGGGACCGTGACACCTGAACATTTGTCCAAAAATATTCCAAGGGGGATCTCTTCGGAAAAAGAAAAGAGAGAACATATGTACATCCATTGTCCTGCTGCATCTTCTCCTTTGCCCGCGCCAGATGGACTGGAATTCTGTCCTATTTCATTGTTTGATTTTGGTTTGCCATCTACCACTGAAAAGCCATCTTCTCGAAAACCCACATGTGAGAAGACTTCCCTTTGACTCCGTGCCAGGCTCAGGGCTTTCCCACCCACACGCCAAATCCGGTCCTACAAATGGAGACAAGCAGTGTTGATTTTACTGATGCTTTCATGAGAAATTAGAACAAAGGATGTGTTGCACAGGAAAACTCCCTGAAGTGACCTGAAGCAATTCTCTGCCTGCCTTCCCTTCGAGTAGTTTTCCTCCCACGAGTCCTCTTTTGAGCAACCTTCCTGGTGCAGTTTCAGCTTTCGCCCCCTTCCCGGGTCATGCTCTCCCCTTCTTCATATTCCTTTTCTTAGTAGAACAATTTCACCCTCTCTGCTTCTCCAATTTGCAACCTCCTACTTAGCACCCCTCTTAACCAACCATGGGTGGTCCTTGGGCTGAATCTTCTCCAGAGGCAGAGGGTATTGTAAATACCAACTTCTGTCCTAGCTATGCTTGCATGGCACATTGACTCTCAAAATCCTTAAGGAAGGTCCATCCTTTGTTGACAGGTCTTAGTCATTGGACTTACATCAGATTTCCACTCTCATGCTGGAGCGCAAGAAGCAATCGGGAAGTTAGGGGAATATAGCCCTTGGGTTCAGGTGAAAATCATATGTTTTTGAGAAAAGCAGTCATGAAAACATAGAGTCAGAGTTTCTTGCAATGGAAAAAAAGAAGCCAAAACATTTCACTTTTAAAACTACTGGGCAAGACAGATCTAGTGGTAAGGCATGGATGTAGGATCAGTGCTTATGAAAATGATGAGTACTTGCTGTGCTATAGCAAGATTGAGCTATGAAGTAACTTGCTTGGGGAAATGCATTTTTACAGACAGTGCAGAATAAATGACTTCCATTAAACGTTCTCCTACGTACAATGCAGGGGACCCAAGGGTGTGCAGGAAGCAGAGACTAAAGTGGTTAGTGCAGATATAGTGACCACGTCTTCAAGTGACCACATCGCTAGCACACACTTACCTGCTGTGCCGACCTCAAGCTTTGCAGGTGCACATGTGTGTACGTGCTGGTGTAGAAGGTCAGTCAGTGTTCACGTCTGCGGATGCTTTTGTCCTTTTCCTGTAGCCCTGGTTTGCCCTGCAAGGTCAGGATGCCACATTTTGATCAATGTGTGAAGGAAATTTTCATTGCAACCGAGGAGACATGCAATTATGAATGTGCCTTTCAGGGGCAACAGTGAACGGACGGACTCTTCCAGTAATATTAGAGTAGTATTTTTCAACCTGTGGATGATGACATCAATCTGCTCAGTTCTAGCCACTCAAAAAGTGAACTAAAGAAGCAAATACCAGAGTGCATCCATCTAGAAGGGAGATGTGGCTTTGTGAAACTTTTATCTGTGTACAACGGGGCATGGTGTAAAATGTGGTTTTTACTAGGAGTCATGGTTGAAAAAATTTGAGAAACACTAGATAGAATACTAATCATGTGTTTACATGACCTGCAATAAATTTTGCCTTAAAAGTGTAAAATAGAGGAGCTGGCCTGGTGGCATAGTGGTTAAGTTCGCATGCTCCAATTCAGTGGCCCGGGGTTCGGTTCTCAGGTTCAGATCCCGGGCGCGGACGTACACACCGCTCATCAAGCCATGCTGTGGTGGCGTCCCACAGATAAAATAGAGGAAGATTGGCACAGATGTTAGCTCAGCGACAGTCTTCCTCACCACACACACACACAAAAAAGGTATAAAATACCGGGTATTTTTTAATGCACAAAAAAATGACTCCAGTGGGTCATGAAATGAATTTAGCAGGTCGTGACTGGCATTATTAAAAACAAACACCCACAACTAGAAGGACATGCAACTCAGATATACAACCGTGTACAGGGGGGGTTTGGGGAGATAAAAAGCAGAAAAAAAAAATATCGGAGTGCTCTTATGTAACTGCTATAAGACTTTTGTTTCTGTCATGCACATAGTTATAAACTATATGCACGGGGGTACTGGGATGTGATGTGAGATAAACTTCTTACTGTGGGTCATTGTCAATTAACTTTTAAAGCCACTGTTACAAACATTCAGGGCAGTGGACAATGTGCTCAGAGAACAATACAGTGCTGAAGGGTGACCAGGGGAACACCGTGCTGATCACTGATACAATTTAATCCCTTCCAGCGTGCTGCCAGTAACCAGAGGGGTGTCAAGGACACAAAAAGGCTGAGAACCATTGTTGCAGAGAGACGATGGCCTCCTCCCTAGCCAGCTGGAGTTGGTGGGTACCAAGGAAATTCCAATTGCTCTTCCTGCAGTTCCGGTAAATGTCGAAATAACCGATCTTATTTTGATCTGGGGCATATGGGCGGCTACCCAGGCAGACCTACCTCTATGTGGTCTCTCTAGCACAGTGGTTTCACAGTGGCCAATTTCTTGTCCAGTGGCTCAGGGCTCCAAAGATGTGTCTCCAGAGAGAGCGCCAGGCAGAAACCCAGCCACGGGAGTCACGGAGTGTCACTTCTGCTACAGAGGCTGGTCCATATTCAAAGAGAGGGAATTAGACTCCACCTCCTGTGGGAGGTGAGTCAAAGGACATGCCGATAATTTTAAAACTACCATCCCCTTTTGTATCTTCTGCTTATTTACTCTGATGTCTCGGCATCAATGTCTTTATTGATATGGTCTTCTGGCTTCCAACCTACCAGCTGACCCCTGGTTTCTGGCTTTCCTTCCTTTCCGGTTTGCTATTGTTCAGCCTGCCTGCCCCATCGCTGTTTTATTTATTTGCCTTTACCATCTCTCTCCGCCATTACAAGGGCTAATTTCTGATTCAAGTGTCTATGTGCAGGTACATGAATACATCTTGTGACATTTTCACCCCTCCAAGCTCTCAACAGGTGAACAGTTGAGAGGAGGAGAACGTCGGCAGCAATCCCACACACGGTTCAGGAATTATCCAGAAGCTCCTGACACCACAGATGTGGGCCCTGGGCCTGTGGCTTCTGACCAGGAGAAGTGCATAGGTGTCCATCTGCTGGTGTGCTCAGCAACCCGCGGGCATGTGCAGGCGCTCCCTACAAACTGACTCCCTTCCCAGGCCTAGAGGAGGTGGGCATCTCTCTATAGAATTGATTAACCGGTCTTTGCTTGAGGTGATGGAGAGATCCAGGGTCCAATTTATTTCACGCACCACAAGCTCTTATCATTTGCATCGTTGCTCTAAGCAGACTGAGAACTATTCACCTGGAGCACATTTAGTGCCAAGCAGGTAACTCACTGAGTTCAGCTCTCCTGTGGTTAGCGGACATCATACCTAGGTTTGCCTTCTGTAAATAAAATGTAAACTCTCCATTCAAATTAACAGCTTGTCGAGGTCTCACGGTGCTGTAACCAAGGTAGCAGCCGCGACTGCGGCATCCTCAGCAAGGAAGCGAAGATTCTGTTATTTTCCTGGAATTCATAAAAGGGCCACTTTACAACTGCAATCCCACCACGTGGAGAAATTCCATTGTATTTTAAACTTTAGGGCTGACTTGTGCAAACAGACATTAAAACTAAAACCTGTGTGCCTGGTGGTTCAAAAGCGGAGTGTCCAAAGCCAGAATGTGTGCAAGTCTCTTGGGGAGTCACGCCAGAGACAGAAAATGAATATCGAAATGCAAAAACAAAAACATATCTATGTGGAATGCCATCACACATCTAAATGGAGAAAGGAGTCTTTACAACAACTGGTTCTCTTGATCGGACCGCCCAAGCCTGGAGCTGGTAATCCAAGACAGGTTTTCAATGGGCCATTGTGGACAGATGGGGGTGGGTGGAGATTGTGCAAATGTTGTACTAGTCTGTCCCCGGCCCCGGGCTGTTTTGGTTTCCTACAGGGATGGTAGACTGAAAAGTGCCTTATTCATTGGTGAACAAAGCCAAGTTTGTGAGCAGGAGATGATTCTTGAAAAGCTGGAGAGGAGGTCAGAAGCTACCAGAATTAAACTCACTAGAGATCCGTGCAAAGGGGTCATTCAACTCTCCACCCCCCCTCCCAAGCTCTCCTCACTCCCAGCAAATGTGTGAGCATCCATGGGACTTGGGCGAAGGCTGGCTGGGTGTGAGTGTTGGGGAGAAAGAACCCAAAGGCCACAGGGAGCCATGGTGTGAAAATCAGCCACAAAACCTCACTGGAGAGAGAAGGACATTAAATACCATTGCATTAAACATTTTTATTTTCCAGAAAAAATTAAAGGCTTCTGCCCCAAAAAAGCTACTTAATTTCTCAATACTAGAGAACAAGAGTTCTCTCCTTTCTTCAGCTCTCTCATCTGAAATCACAGAGGACTTTCCAACTGTGGGCTCGGTGAGATTTTTTGAACCCATTCTGTCCAAAGCAGGACCAGTTTTTCAGGTTGGAACCCACAGTCTAGTGGGGTCCAGTATGGGATGGTGGTCCTAACTGGTGGGAATCCCAAGCAGCCTGTGCGTACAGATCTGGGGCTTGCTTCCTGAGGCATCTGCATCGTGCACATTACATTTGTCCAGTTCAGATGACTGGGCTTCTGCCTGGTCCGCTGCTTTCTCTATGGTCCTCCTGTTGCAATGGGTGCATCTCAGCCCATTCGGATGGAGCCCTGCAAACACTTGGTGTTCCTGTCAGTAGGCTCTCCCAAGGAGTGATACCCTTTCTAGCTAGTGACTGAGGACTCTTTCACACCAGTTCCCAAAACTTGCCTTGGTCTGGATTCTCTCGACGCTGAGCTTCACAGAACAGATAGGATCCCCTTAGAACATTGAACTCTGGTCTCCCGGCCACCCCTACCCTTTGGAACCAGATCTAGTGCTGGATTCTTCTGGCACGAATCCAGCCTGCAAATGCTGGTTTCTTCCCTTCTCCAGTGAACAAACAAGGATAATAAAAGATAATTGCACATGGGAATTTTGATTCTTTTTTGCCACTCCACCAGCCAGAGAACGCCTCCTCTCCGGAGAGATATAATTTAAAGGGAAAATTCTAACCCCACTGCCGCTGTTTGAATGGACACCCACAGACCCAGCTGCGTTGTTTTGGGGGCTCTATATTAAAGTCTTTGTTCCATCCTAATAAGTTAATAGAAATGACCATAAAGAGCATGTATCGTTGGTGCCCCGTGGGTGGGATGCAGCAGCTGTGTATGAACACCGGCTCCTATCTCATCTCCTTCCGTGCTTTCTTCTCGGTCCCTGGTGAGGTCCGTGAGTCTGGGGTACTTGTCAAGAGGTGGGGGTATTCTCAAAGCTCCCAAGGAAAATGTAGGGAGGGTTTCTCTTCCTGGGCTGGTCCCATGCTCCCAGCTGGGGAGAAGCTCATCAGACTAGAAATAGCATCTCTTGGATTTCTCGAATGCTTTTCTTTCAGAGAGCATCTATTCCACATCATTAAAGGCCGGGCTGCCAGTTATTCTTCATGAGTTGGAAGTGAGGCTTCAACTGTTCTCTAGACACTCCTCTCATCATCTTCTTTTTTGTGACATTATTCATTACGCACTCCTGCTTACACCAATTCTGAAGACTCTCTGCAGCTGTGCCAGAAATTGTGGCTTTTCCAACAGCCTTCTCCCACGGTGGAGGGCCATGGCTCCCTCCACTGGGTTTTATTTTCCATCTGCTTCTATCCTCTTTCCGACTTTAAGCAGCAGATTACCAGATCCAGCCCCTTTGCCATTTTGCGGTTCTCCTTTCTGTTGTAGGTCACTCATCTTGGTCCTTCTCTACTATAATTTCTATGGGGTTTGGGGAGGAAGTGGAGAAGGGAGGCAAAGTCTTGTGCTCAGCCCGCCATCTTGAACTGGAACAAAGAAAGGAATTTCCAAAAATAAATGTTTCTGGGCCCCAATCCCACACCTACTGAATCTGAATCGCCAGGTGTGCTGCCCAGAAAAGACAAGTTCTTTGTTTTTTTTTCAAATCCCTCTTGGTGACTCTGAAGCAAGCCCTCCCTTGAAAGGTGATTGGACCCCAGAGCCATTGGATTAAGTCCCAGCTCCCTGGCAGCCCCAAGTCTGCTCTTTTCCTGCTCTCTCAGCCACCTAAGCAATTTCTATTTCCTTTTCACTCACCACGATATTTCATTCTTTTGCACCTTTGCACATCCTGATTGAATTGCCTCTATTTTGTACTTCATCTTCTTCACTTAATAAATTCTATTCATTCTTCATTCGATCTTTGATGGAAAGCCTTTCTCAGTTCTTCTAATTAAAGATAAGAAATTGAATATTTCTTAAAATGGGAATGTAAGAATGCGCACATTAATTTTCTATATTTGCCATTTCAACCTCAAAACCCTCTACGTCATCTCTAATTTTCATCTATGCCTTTAAATCTAGCAACTCCGTAGCTCAGCAAAGAGCTGCCATTCTGTTTCCTGTGACATCAGCCCAGCTGCGTCTTAAAAGACAATTAACCTAAAGAAAAGTTTGCGTGTGGGGAAAATGTGCCCCCATCCACTGCGTTGACTGCGTGGAGCTGAATGCACCAGGATTAGAAATGCAATCCTTTGGATTTCAAATGTGATAAGAAAGACAGAAATAGATTCAGATGTCAGCGAAGACAAAGCCATGTTTGTTCAGATGTATGTTTCAGTTGCGTCTCCCGGGAAAAGCTTACTTTCTGCAGCAAAATAGGAAAGGCCTCCATGAGGGCTCAGGTGAGTGAGCCTGTATGCTAATTTACTAATTAGTTTCAGGCACTTAAATTTGAGTCACCCTGAATGCAAACCTTGATGCTTCCCATTGTGCCAGACGCTTTCACAAATCAAACCTTGCAGACAGGAATCATTTTCCTCCTGGGGATGAATTTTATAAGCTGTTATATTACCTTATACATTGCAACTAACGTCTTGGGTTCTGCAGACTGTAACTCAAAACTTTTTTTTGCCGTGGTAGGACTTGGACAGCCAATCAATTCAATTCAAACATTAGGTGAATACTTAACTCTGTTTCCAGCTGGCATCTGTGGTCCCAGAGGCCAGGATTGTGTTATCCATTGTTCTAAATGCAGCTCCACCTACAGTGCCAGGTAGATAGTGGGCAATCAAGAAATATTTGTTAAATCACTGATGAATCATAGATGAACCAACGGGGGGAGCTGGTTGAATAATATGCTGTCAGGGTTTCTGTCCATGAGGAACTCACAATCTAGAGCAAGGATTGCACACTTAGGCGGTCTATGGGGCCTGGAAGGTAGAAATGAAATGGATTGAATGTAAGAAAAATCAAGTGGCAGAAATATATTCAATCCTAGTCTGTTTTTCCAGATGTGTTGTTGTAAGGTCATAATAGAAATATATGCCATAGTAGAGATCATATTATCAATATGAACTTGAAAAATAAACATTTTAATATCTAATGCATCACACTTTTCAATTTATTTTCATGTATTTTTATTTAGTAATTCATTATGCTTTGGGTTAGGATGCATAAACCTGACAGTTCTCTCGGTTTTTTTGGTCCTAAGATGACAGTGTCAAGTCTTGAGTTCTGTGTTCACTCTTAAATCCTTTAACAGGCAGTGACATTTAGTTTTATTTGGTTTCATAATGGAAAACAGCTGTTCGCAAATGTAGGGATGCTAAACGAGGATAGATTCTGGCACAGTGGTTTTTTTAGTTCAAGTAACTAATCTCGAGGTTTTTGTAATATCCTGCTTTTCTAACATCATTATATTTACTTTTCTTTGTCGTATCGTCCAATAACTTCCATTGGTAGCTTTTATTCAAATTATGATTATTAAAGCAGAGCATGAATTGACAATATTAGTTCATAAAGTTTGTCATCTGAGAAATTTTCTGTCATTTAGTCTTCAAATCTATAATTTTGGAAATGTTTCACTTTCATTTCAAGAAATGGAAACAGGGATGTTTCGCTTCTTATGAAATTACATGTGAACGACATTTTTTTCTTTAAAGATTGGCACCTGTGCTAACACCTGTTGCCAATCTTCTTTTTTCTTCTTCTTCTCCCCAAAGCCCTCCATTCATAGTTGTATATTCTAGTTGTAAGTCCTTCTGGTTGTGCCATGTGGGACGCCATCACAGCGTGGCCTGATGAACAGCGCTAAGTCCACACCCAGGATCCCAACCCGTGAAACCCTGGGCACCCGAAGCAGAACGCGTGAACTTAACCACTCGGCCATGGGGCTGGCCCCCATGTTAACAACTTTGTAGAGAGTTCAAAGTTCTTAGGATGGGTTAACATCAACCTGAAAGGCTAAATCTGTATTCACTCTTTGCTGGTGGGATGTCGTGATATTTTGCTTTGGATTGTATTAATATGTCTATTTTTCCAAAAATTAATAAAAATCTCTTTGTCACCATCACAAAACCAACTGCCCTGACCTGCACATTATGGCACCCTGCCACACTTTGAGGCCAAGAAACACGAGCTATGACTTTGGGCTTTGGAGCAGACAGTGGTCATGGTGCTATGTGTTTATTTTTCAAAGATTGGCACCTGGGCTAACAACTGTTGCCAATCTTCCTTTTTTTTTTCCCTGCTTTATCTCCCCAACCGCCTCCCCCCCTCCCCCCCCCGTGTACATAGTTGTATATCTTAGCTGCAGGTCCTTCTGGTTGTGGGATGTGGGACGCCGCCTCAACGTGGTCTGACGAGCGGTGCCATGTCTGCGCGCAGGATCCAAACCCTGGGCCGCCACAGCAGAGCACACGAACTTAACCACTCAGCCACTCAGCCAGCCCCTGTGCTACGTTTTTTAAAGTTTTAGTAGAAACTTCTTCTTGGGTGAACGAGTTAACGAATAACTACATACAGGGCCCTTGCAAACTGTTACCCTCTTGATTTAAGTACTGTGGCAAGCCCGACATTGACCATGACCATTCCAGAAGCTGTCTCCATACTCCAGCTTACTAGTTTGGACCCGTTCACATCAAAATTTTCAAAACTTCTTGATACAACACAACACGTCATGTCCTGCTGTGTGCAGCTATCATAGGCACTATGTCCAAGGGTTTTTATCAAACTTTAATCATATCAAAATGCCAACCGAAAGCATGAAGAAATACAGCTAACTGGGAGATATTATCTGTGTTCTCATCAACTCTAATAGAAAATATCATAAACAATTTATCTACCTTCAAGTAACTTGTGCTGCAAGTTCTCAGCCTTATCGGCAGCGTTCTGACAGAACTGTTTCTCGTTAGACATGTTTACAAACGTCTGTTGCTGTCCTGCTCTCGAGAGATGCTGTTGTAAACCCACCATCTGAAAAGGCTTTGATGTCCGGACAAATTTTTCTCGCTTAATGTATAACTGTGTCTCATAGCAGCATTACTTATTTTACTCACATTTTAAAGATTTTATTTTTTTCCTTTTTCTCCCCAAAGTCCCCCTGGTACAGAGTTGTGTATTTTTAGTTGTGGGTACTTCTAGTTGTGGCATGTGGGACACCGCCTCAGCATGGCTTGATGAGCGGTGCCATGTCCGTGCCCAGGATTCGAACCGATGAAACCCTGGGCTGCTGCAGTGGAGCTCGCAAACTTAACCACTTAGCCAGGGCCGGCCCCTCACATTTTAAATAAAGAAGTGGAAATTTTATTTTATTTTTATTTCCTTAGGGTTTTTTTTGTTGTTGTTATATCACATTTTATTCAAGTAAAACTTACCCTGCCTCGTGGAAACCACAATAAAGGCTGGGGCTCACATCTTCCTCTTGCTCCCTCTGCATCCTGATGGATCCTCGTGCCTCTCCATATGGCCTTTCGTGGCGTGGCATTCAATGCCCCTGCGTGCCCCCTTCTCTTGGGATCTGTGAGTATAACAAGCCATGTTTTAATATCAGTCGTCTCCTGATCTGTTGGCCTCACCATCCCTGAATAATAATAAGACCTATATTTTAAAACAATTTGGGACTAGAAATAACATGAAAAGTGATACCAATTCCTACATTAACAACCAAATGTACATCCAACTCTTAAATTGCTATAGTTTCATTTTTATAAATATATTTTGTAAGATTTTTAAAAATTTCCTAACATGTACATTTTAAAATTTCATCTTGACTTAATTTTGAATGAATATTTTGATATTGATTAATTATAGGTTGTACTTCAGAAGAAAAATAACCTTTTGGAAAATATAAGAAACAAATGTTAACTTGTAAAATTTTTTACATTTACTTTAATTTATGTTTTTAATGAACATATATTTAAATTGTGTGTATCTTAAGTCAAAAAAAATATATATTTTTTATCCTTTGGATCATTGCTGTCAATAACACAAACTATGTGAACAGTGATTATAACAACATAAATAATGATTTCATTAAAATAAAGCCAACAACACAGGTTTAATAGAATAAAATTTATGAGTTGCTTATGTTTTCATTTTATTACTCATCCAAGCATCATTGGTCCATCCACTGCACACCCACTATAAAAATAATTAGGGCACCAGCCTGGTGGCACGGCAGTTAAGTGGGCACGTTTCGCTTCGGCAACCCGGGGTTTGCCGGTTCGGATCCCGGGTCTGGACATGGCACTGCTTGGCAAGCCATGCTGTGGCAGGTGTCCCACGTATAAAGTAGAGGAAGACGGGCACGGATGTTAGCTCAGGGCCAGTCTTCCTCAGCAAAAAGAGGAGGATTGACACCAGTTAGCTCAGGGCTAATCTTCCTCAAAAAAAATAAAATAATAATTAAATTCAGTTGTTGTTATTTTGATGACTTTCCCTCAAAGAGAAACCATAGTTTTACCCTTATTTTTTAATTTTGTCATGATGATGATATATTTGTTAAAGTAGGAATATAGAACATACATTCTTTAACAGTTTCCTCCATTTATGACTTTTAACTATTTAGGTATATGGCCCATGGGCCTGCCTTGGCCCTCCTACCCTAGCCCCACAATTGTAGGAGCAGGCTGGCAGACATACTAACTTTCTTTCTCAAAATGACAAGCCTCCTTCAGCCATTTCCTCTCATAGGAAGGCTCTTTCTCTGAGGTCTTTGCATAGTGAGCTCTCGGTCACCCATCTTAGCTTCAATGTCACCTCCGTAGGACACTTCTTTGGATCCAGGCTCCCTATGATGACCCTGTTTTATTTTCCTTATATCTTGCATCACTACAGATATTTTCTAATCTATAGCTTTGTTTACTTTCTGTCTTCTCTTTCCAGAAGGTAGACCCTAGAAGAATTGAAGCGGAATCTTTGCTCTTGCGCCTGGGTCGGTATCTTTCTGAACGCTCTCTAGCGTGCAGGCAAGGTGGAGAAGTGGCCGTGAGACTAGTCCTGCTTGTCTGCTTCAGGGAACAGAAACAGAAATGTTTGGGGCAGCCTTGTCTACAATAGCTAAAAACATAAAGGTGACAGAAGTCTACAGCCCCAGGAAAATGGAGACGTAAATGATGGCATATTCATAAAGTACCGTAAATACTATACATCAGTTAAAGCAAATTGCCTTGAGCTCCCTAAATCCACATGGACAAATTCCCCAAAGGTGAGCATGAAAAGCAAGTTATAGAAAGATATCTATAGGACAGTGGTGTTCATAAAAAACCAAAAAGAAAAGATGCGAAACAATACATAATTTATGGATGCATACATCTGCAAGTAAATTTAATTTTAAAAAACTGCTGGGGTGATTAACATCAATTACATGAAAGTGGTTATTTCTCTAAAGAGAGAGGTACAAGAGTTGGGGAAGGAAAGAAAAGAGATTTACCTCTATCTCCATGCTTTGTTTAGAGGTTATGTTCAACACAGCTCATTCTCCATGCTGTTCTGTGTCCTTGAAAGCTGTTGTAATAAAAAGAGATGATAATTTTACAGTGGCTTTGGAGAAGCTGTCAATAGAGCTTCAGGACCATTTTTGTGAAACTTCTGGGCTTTCCACATTTTGTGGCCACTATGTCTTAACTTGCTTCTACCTCTTCCACAGTAATTAAGAATACAAAGAAAACTTGAGAGCAATCTGGGTCCTCTTAGCACTTTAATCAAGAAATGTTGCCCCTGCCATCTTGGATGCTATTGAATCGACTTAAATTCTTTCCTTCTCAGAAAAGTTCTAAATCCTGGTCTTATCCTGGTGCCCCACGCTCATCCATGAATTCATTTGCTTGTTTATTCAATGAGTATTTGTTGAACACACTGAAAAAGTGGGACATGGGTAGAGTTTTATTCTGGAACAAACTTTTATGCCGTGACTCAGCCTCTCCTCCTGCCTTCAGGTCTACAATTAAAATATTACTTTTGTCGTGTTTATGGCAGGTTTATTTCAAATAACTCCAAGAATTTCACGGTTAGACTATCTTTCATTTTTTACATTCTCACCCATTTCATGATGTGTGATTTAAGCTCCTCTAAGTGCCCCACACATCACTAACAGAGTGTTTAACCAGAAAGCCTGAGGGCTGGTGCAGAGTTCCCAAGAATGCACTGGCGAGGAGGGGCTGGCTGACGCTTGCCATTCCTGCTCAAAAGCCAGAGCTCGGGCTGTACTGACTTCCAGAGAATCTCACAGATTTGTTATGATTTATAACAGTTCGAGTTTCTCGAGGACCCAGATTATGTCAACCCTTGTCCACACATCTGTCATTTGTCCACGCCATTTTCCAGCTTTTCGCTGAACAATGACTCTCTGTTTCATATTGGCGGGTCTTTGGTATCATCCCACTAACTTCAGACATTCGAATTATTGGATGTCATTCTTCCCCTATCTGTTTTTCAGTGTGTTGAGCTTTCAACTAGCTACTAGTACATACCTTGGACGCATCTTTAGTCTTTAAAGCTATGTAGACAAGGGAGCTGGCCCGGTGGCATAGTGGTTAAGTTTGCCAGCTCTGCTTCAGCAGCCCGGTTTCCCCAGCACAGACCTACACCACTCGTCAGCCATGCTGTGGCAGGGACCCACATGCAAAATAGAGGAAGATGATTGGCAACAGATGTTAGCTCAGGGTGAATCTTCCTCAAAATAAATAAATAAATAAAATGTAGAAAAGGAAATAAAAGGAACACTTATTTTTTAAAAAATCGTTCAGATTCCAGTTATTCCCCAAATTCTTAGCTAAATTCTCCCACCCACCCAACAAAAGAAACACCACAGGCTAAGCCCTAAAAACCTTTTTAAAGAGACTTTACGTTACCTCCCCACAGCTTAGTAAGATATCTGAGTACCAATTAGATGGAACCCGTGAAATAACAGTTTTACAAGGGGCGAGCGATGATTCAAGTCAAAGACTTACTTTTCGTTCACGTGTGAAAGAAATCAAACTTCTCAGGATTAAATTGGCTGGAGGGAAATGTCATGCCGGCATGTGCAAAATGACGAGGGACAGCTGGCTAGAAAGGCGTAAACCAGAAACCAGCCTCACCTCCCGGCTGTGGAAATTGCCACCAGAATGCTTATAAATAGCTCGTTCTGTTTGCCAGTTCTATTGGGAGCAGCAGTGGGTCTCTCAGTGAAAGCCACCACTGTGTACGGCTCGGAGGCAGACTCAATGGTTTCCTTATAGAAGGCCGAGAAACGGAGGTCTCATGGCCAGCAGGCGCTGTGACTGGGTCAGTTTGCATGGGGAGAGGGGGCCCTTGAGGGCCCAGGGCAGAGGGCTCAAGCGGTGTCACGGCTCAGTGTGCAAATTGTATAGGCTTCAGTTATCCGGAAGAGGTAACTAAAGGTAACACAGAGCTCCTTCAAACCAGACTCTGAGACAAGCCTGTGAGCCAGCCCGAGATTTCTTTAGATCCCAGAGCTCTTCGTTTCCTACGTTCAGAGATTCTGGATAGGCAATCCCAACTGGATGCTCATAGTGTATTCCAAATTACATTTCTAAACGTGACTTCTGAGTTCAACTAAATCCCATAACCGCTCTTCTAAACCCTAGGAAACCTTTATTTTTAGGTGAGAAATACAGAGTCCCCCCAAATTTCCCACCTGTCAGACTTGGTTCTCTTTGGTGAAGGAGGCTGTGGCTCACCCAGCGTTCATTTCCCTATAACCCCCAGCAAAATGCATTTATAGTAAGTGCTCAATAAATGCTTGCTAAATAAATGAACGGCCTTTTCACTTTTCTGCCTGGGACCCAGAACATCAGAAATGTTCTGGAAGAGGGCAGCCCCCAGGTGGGCTTGGAAGGAGCTTCTGTCTTCAGTGCATTGGTTGGCTCAGTTTATCACGACATTGACTTCAGGGAAGGAGAAGAATAAACCTCAGGAAAGAGGAGTTAGTGGGAGGCAGAGAATGTCATCATTCTGTGCAACTCATTGATTAAAATGCAACACCGGCAAGTCAAACACAAATAATACTTAACCTAGGACTGATCAGAGTGGGAAATATCCCCTATGACACTTGAAGTCCCCAGGAAGCATGAGCTCTTTTGTTATAGTTAAGACAACTATAGAACAAAGCAGAGGAGTCTAACTTTCCGTACACTTTTGGGGGCTGGTTAGGGAGCCCAGCTCTTTCTGTGAACAGTTCTTTCCGTGAGTCTGCAGTCATTCCATTTCGTAATGTTGGTCCCTCATTGGCTGTGTGAAAGGATGAAGGAATAGAAGGAAGGGAGGTCATGTGTTTCTGTGGTTGCAATTTATCCTTCCTCCAACTTCTTGTTAAAGATTCAGAGGGGAGACCCAGGGCCTGGTGCGACAGCTTGGACCTCTTTTCTGTGCTTTTGGCCTCGTCCTTTCTCTCACACATTCTTTTCATCTGGGTTTTGGCAACTGCTGAGCAAAAGCAGCTGTTTGCTTAGCTGACTTAACTTCCTTCGGGCTGTTGACATCTGTGCTGTTTGCCATTGCTCTGGGGCAAAACGCTTGTTTGGTTAACTCAGTTTGATAACACACCATCCACGGAGGTACCAATGCTACTGGATTTATGGCCTGGTCGGTAGCTTCTGATGAAGAGCATGGCTCCTGGATAGACAATGTAATGACCGTGTCCGAAGTCCGGCGACAAGGGAAAAGGCAATTTTAGATGAGATTTTTATTGGTAAGATCCAAACTACAGGTTGTCTCTTTAAGGATTAGGATTCACTCCACAGGAGTGCTTTTAAGTGATGTTATTCAAGGAAAAAACCCATTTATATTCGGATTTGGCCCAATTATATTTTCGCTCAGTTTATCTTCTTAGGTTTTAAATACTTTTCTATTCAAAAAAAAAAAAACTTTAAAATGTAGTTTTATGATGAGTCAAGGACTGCTGCTGTGCCTTAAGCTAGAATAAAACACACAGAATACATTTAAATGAATTACAAAGTGTATTATACTCTGAAAATCAGCATTCGAATGCACATTAATTTTTGCGGCTCTTAACTGCTTCTGGTTGCTGAGGAACCACCTCCAGTTCTATAATTGAAATAGCTCTTCAGATGCAATTTAGTTGTTGATTGGTTTTTAAGCATTTTTAAAAGCTAACGGCTTAGATAGAAAAAGGTGGTCTATCCTTGAGTTTTAAAAGGAGCACAGATGTCATCATGCCCTGGACTTATTAGGCCACTGGAACCAGGTTTATTTCCTCCAAGAAGGGGCGCTCCCCCCCAAAAGGCTGACCTACCGTTGACTGGTCAGGAGCCACAGAGCTGGCTCGACATCCAATACAAGGTCCCAGTTATGAAGTTGTCATGCTTTGAATGAATGAACCAGGTTTCTCATGAACTCCAGTCCCTAGTTCACACATTCCCCACTTTCTTCTCTTGCCTTTTGTTACCCCTGGCTTTTTGTCAGGTTTAAGAAGTGACAACTAGGAAAAGAAGAGACAAAACGAAAAAGGGAGCCCATTTTGATAGTCATCAGCAAGTGAATATCCACAGGTGTGACCATGATGAGATTTCAACAAAAGGCCCAAATCTGGCATCGGAATGCTCTGTGGGTTTTATTTTTCAGTTGTGCCAGGCAGCAAAAGGGTATTGCAAGGTGGCTGTGTCCCCATAGCAACATTCAATAACTTCAAGATAAAAATAATAATAATTATCTAGAGATTCTCAACTGTGTGCCTGCCTCCTGGATATTAATAAGGTTATTTTGAACTCAGTGATGATGGGAGTAGCAGTATGTATTGGAGAAAACATGGAGATCTAATCCATTCCATTCCTGAATTTCTCACTGAGGGGTAATGGTCAAGCCACCTAATTCTTGGTTTCTTAACTTTCTTCTAGACAAATAGTATTACTGAGTTATTGTTGGAATGTTATAAAGTTGACATGTCAAGTAATAATGCTTGAAAACCACAAATCGCTATGTGAATGCCAAGTAAAATTACTATTAGGGAATTCTGAAGATTAAGATTTGAGAAAGGACCCTCGTGAGCTCGCCAGAAGGGAAACCTCAAAAGCTCGTTGGAATCCTTTGATGTATTGTATCAAATTAGACAGTTTGTAAGCAGGAAAAGATCCAAAGACAAGTTAATTGTTCTCTAGGAATCCTGTCTCTCTAGGATTCCAGCCAAAGTTTGAGAAGGTAAATTTTAAGGTATGGAAAAATCTACTCTTTGTACTTTCTTCTTACCTATGTCTTGTCAGGAGAAACATGGACGTAGGTGGAAAACCAGCTTGGCTGATAATAACAAAGTAATAATTAACAACACCTAAGTACCCTTTATTGTTTGTTAAACCATGTCCCTGGCAATTAACTACATACTTTATGTTCATTTTAATCTTCACAAAACCCTATGACGTAGATACTATAAATATCTCCTTTTATAAGTGAGGATACTGCTCAAGAGTTTAAGCAATACAGTGTGATATAATCTCATACAAGGTGATAACGGCACGTATATGTTCTAAAATGACTTTTCTAACTTAAAGGATGTTAGGTTTAACTGTATGGATTGCTTAGAATTCATTACAAGATAGATCTCACTATGTTTTGCACTGTGGGGACCTGGAAATGGCCACCCCAAGATATGTCTCTTTGGCATCAAGATTATTTGAGGCTGATTGCTTTTGATAAACTGGGACAGGGAAGGAGGCTCTGAGGAATGGAACTTGCCCTTTGTTAGGACACATTTACATTTGTAAGGTAAATCTCTATCTGTAAAAGGTGCCTCCCTCTCTGTACCAGGAAGAAGAAAGGCGATGACCTTCTTTCTAGAAACTCTTAATCCATGCCAAAGGCAAGGACTTAAATCTGCATTTTATTGTGCTTGTCTGGTAACCTCCTGTAACTGACTTCCCTCCCCCTCCCAGCGTTGGCATTTCTTTAAGGATTAAGCATCTTTCCTTAGGTTAGGAACTGATTACTGCGTTCACCTGTGACCGCCCAGCTCCAGACAATAGACTTGCCTCTTGCTACGCCCACCGAGATAGCAGACCACTACCTGCTGGTCCATCAAGTGCTGTGCCCACAGGGCAATCTTGTGACTATTGTGGGAGGGACATTTCAATCACATGTGAAACACCCTGTTTGGGGGTATATAACCACGATGTGCACCCCACTTCTTCAGTGCCCTTTCTTCCTTCGGGAAGAAAGGCCCCGGGCCATGGTTCCTCATAAAGCTTTGTTTAATTTTCTCTTGCTATTCTGTCTCATGTGAATTTAATTCGTTCTCCGGCCAGAGGAACCCCCATTTGGGAAGAGGAAATGTCTTCCTCCCCTGCAGCACACACAAGCAATAGTCTCTGCTAAAAGCCATGGGTGGTTAAGAAAATTCATGGAAGGGTGAAGAAGAAGAGGGAGAAGAGATTTCAGGTTACAGATCTTTCTTTTTCCTGTGTGTGGTAGGTGCTACAATGTCTGGTTTATTTGTCTTATGAAAAGCAAGTTACACAAAGAAGAATGTGTCCTAAATCCATTAAGGAAAAAGAAAACTCACCACCAGTCAAAGACTTCATGAAGAGATGAGGAAATGGATCACATTCAAGGGTGGCAATTACTTAATTCTCTTAAGTAGATCATTATTTAAATTATGCTCCCCAAATGTGAGTAACATATGCGGAGACACCAAGAGCCCCTCCTTCATAAAAGTCTCAATGGAAGTTTAAAAAACAGAGCACCCTACAGTCTATTTTCTTGGAAAATACATTGCTGGCACTTGAAGAAGGAATTTAAAACAACTCTCCCAGTATCTACATTTGAGCTCCCCTCTTCAGCTGGAAATCTCCCAGCCAGATTGCTTTCTCTCTCCTGGTTATGCAGAGTCGGCAAGCTTAAAAAGCAAACCAACAAAAAACAGAGACCAAAGGGTAGTGTGCAGAACGGGAGGAGATGAGAAGGCTGTGGGGTCTTTACAAAATGATCTTTCCATTTGTGATGGGAAACCAAAAACCCTTGATAGACAAATGCCGATATTTTCACAATGCAGGGTAATGCACCCGGGAAGTGATTGAAAAGAACTGTGAAAGTGATTTCTCTGAACTGTTGTCCCTGACGCGGAACATAGGTACCTTCCTTTTTGTGGTACACTATGTATTGTCTGCAGCCAACAAGAAATTCGACTGAATGGGACCCTTGAATCCTGCAGAACCTCAGAAGCTGCTGTTCCTGGCCCCAGCCCTCCACGGAGCCAGACGAGGCCAGGGAGACGTCCCAGAGCCGGGCGGGCAGAGGGGAGTCAGAGGCAAAAGTGACCATCCCAACCAAGGGAGATGACAGGGAAGATGCCAAAACACTGCAGTCAGGACTTGAGTTCAGAGAATCCTGGCAAGTCTATTTTTCATGCATGATAGGGCATTCATGGTTTTAAATAACACAGTCTGAAAGGTTTAAAAGCTCAATGTGTAGCTGTGCTAAAATAGATCTGTGCAGCAAGATTGCCAAGCTGGCGTTAAAAAGAGTGAGAGGGAAAAGAGAGAGAGAGAGAGAGAGAAAAGAAAGAGAAGGGAAAAAAGGTGCCCACGCCAGAGGCCCAATTGAAATGAACCCTAAACCCACCTGGTGCTGCATCCAGATGTTTCCATGGAAGGTGTGATCCTCTTAAACCTGCAGAGGATGCACTAGGAATTTGGTTTCTGGAAATCCGGGAGATTCCTTATGTTCGTATCAGTGGCTTCCTTCCTAGACTGCACACTAGCACCTCCTACAGAGCTTTTCAAAATTACCTGATGCCTGGGCCCCACCCAGAGAGATTCTCGTTTCATTTGTCTGGGGTTTAATTTTCTTTTAATTTCTCAGTTGAGTCTAATGTGCAGCCAGAGTTGAGAAATGCTCGTATTGACTGCAAATGTCTTTTTAAGAACTGCCTTGATTATTGTTCCTTAGGGAGATTTTTAGGCCCTTTTCTAATGTTAAGTGAAATGTCAAATTCCATCTTCATGAGCTAGAACGACAGGCTTCCCAAGGAGAAACCTGGACACAGGCTAAAACTGTTTCCGCATTTCATAATTTCTAAGGTGCACATTTCCCCCTGACATTTGAATGTAGCACAGAAATCAGATCATCTTATAATCGATGTGATTGTTCAATTGTTGTGGGACCCAGAAGCAGTCTCAGCGAAGCTATTACTTGGGCAAACTCGTTCATAGTCCTTCCTGTCTTGGCCACTTGCATTGCGTTATGGGAATTGCTGCAACCATATGTGTTTAATGGTTTAATGAGGGCTTAAATGTCTCTAACAAGATTACACCATGATTTGACATTGAAATGAAAAGGTATTGAGTACAAAGAAAGACAGGAAAGCGGAGAAGAGAGCACAAATTTGGTATTAGGAAAACAATTATTTGTTAAAAGGATGGCTGCAATTCCTTATGTCCTTGTAAAGCAGAGACCACGTGATTCTTGGATGGAAAGGAGGACACTTACATGCAGCACGAGTAGTCTCCTTCCTCAGATAGTGCAAGAGGACTGCCCGTCACACCAGGCAAGCAAGAAAGCATGCACACCAGAACTCACCGGAAGGTTAACAGTGGTTTGGAAGAAAATCTGGGACAATGGTGGAGGACTTTTTTTTTTTTTTTAAAAACTGTATCATCAATGCTTTGGATGGCACAAATGACAGCATCATGGAAAAAGCTGCCCATGGATGATAGAGTTAAGAACCAATCTGATGTGGTATTTATACACAATGGAATACTACTCAGCTATAAGAAATGATGAAATCTGGCCATTTGTGACAACATGGGTGGTCCTTGAGGGTATTATGCTGAGTGAAACAAGTCAGAGGGAGAAAGTCGAATACCATATGATCTCACTCATAAGGGGAAGATAAAAACAATGATAAACAAACACATAGCAATGGAGATTGGATTGGTGGTTACCATGGGGGAAGGGGGAGGGGGGGAGGGCAAAAGGGGTGATTAGTGAGGGGATGGACTATAATTAGCTTTTGGGTGGTGAACATGATGTAATCTACACAGAATTTGAAATATATTATGATGTACATCTGAAAGCTATATAATTTTATAATCCAATGTTACTGCAATAAAAAAAATCTAAGAACACCATTCCCTGAATGTGTAGACATTTTAGAAATACCACAAGTAATTTACTTTGCTAATATTTTCCTTTTAAGGTATGAACAAGGCCGATGCATTTTTTAAATGCATTTTTTAAATTAAAAGAGCTCTTTCAATAAATATAATATGAAACTTCTACATAGTCAGAAAACTTTGTGTTTTGCAGTGTGCTATTTTCTTAGCAATGCATAAACTAAGTGTGTGCCTTCCAACCAATTGGCATCTAAGATTTGATGAAACCACAATATATAAATTCTCTACCAGCCAACACAGGGAGACAGCATTGTTTTCTGATAACTCAAATGTTCTCATTCTTAGAGACACTAGAGTCAATGGCAAGACTTTACACTTTCATAGAAAACCAATTTTTAAAGATTTAGTATGCTGTAAATACCATAAAAACTTACTAGCATGTTTCCCTGAATAAGGAACGTCACTTCTTTAGACATCAGATTCCTCATATATAAAATAATGGGGTGAAAAAATGGTTTCCAAGGACCTATCTCCACCACAAGTTGAGGCAAGAAAAGGCCGAAATGAAAGCAGTGAAGCCTAAACCAAGGATGGCAGACACCATTTAAAAAATGTTTTATGTGGGGCAACCAATTGTGCTCCACTCCTCCTTCCACCATCTGCTTCTACTGCCTACCATCACCCCCCTTCATTTGTTCATTCATTCATTGATCCCACAAGTGCCACGTATATGCCAGGTGCTGGGGCTAAGAGGAGAGAGGGGAAGAGGACAAGGCATGTTCTGCCCTCATAGAACTGGGCGGGGTGGGGGGGGGGGGGAGGCAGGCAGCAGTAGATTTTACTAAGATTTTTTGGTGAGGCCATGCAGCAGACAACTCTTGGAGAATCGCAATCTTGCTTTTAACAGGAATTAGTTCTCTCTCTATAAAAACAAGTGTCAACGAAAATAATCCATAACCAATCTATAAATGAAAATTTGGGTGAGTTTATTCTGAGCTTAAATCTTAGGATTATAACCCGGGAGAGTCTTTCCACAAAGGAACAGAGCACTCCAAAGAAGTGGGGGTACACAGGGTGGTTATATACCCTCAAAGAGGATGTTTCACATATGATTGAAATGTCCCTCCCACAGTAGTCACAAGATCGCCCTGTCAGCACAGCGCTTGATGGACGCAGCAGGTAGTGGTCTGCTATCTTGGTGGGCTTAGCAGGAGGCAAGTCTATTGTCTCGAGCTGGGCGGTCACAGGTGAGCACAGCAATCAGTTTCTAGCCTAAGGAAAGATACTTAATCCTTAAGGAGACGCCAACATTGGGAGGGGGAGGGAAGTTGCACCTTTGTCTCAAGGGCCTTTGCTCTTGCCAAAGGGAATGTCTAAAGCCGATATACAATGCATGCTCAACAGCCACGGTCAGGCCCTTTTGGAAAGACAAGGTCAGGCCGAATTAGGTTTACACCAAATGGCTTCCTCATACATTCCAATATATTCTATTACTTGCCATTTTTATTTGTCACAAGAAAGCAAAAAATCTCATCCTCCATACTGAAATCTACTCCCCCACCCCCAGGGTCACAAAAAGCCTCTGATAGATCAGAGGAATCCTGGGGACCTCATGAGGTTTACTCTTGATTAATCCACAGGGAACAGTGTCCAAGAAGGTTTTTCTAGAAAAAAACATCTACCGCTGCAGCCGTGAGTCGATGTGAAGTTACGAACCCTCAGGGGAGCTGGGATCCCAGCATTTCCTGTGAGCAACCTACCAGCTCTGAGGAATCCCATTCACTCCCGCTAGTAAGAATGAGGAGTCGCCACATTAGATGGGATTATGCTAATAAATTGCTCCTGACTCGCCTTGTGTTTGAACAGTTAAACAATGAGAAGTCTGGATTCAGGGAGAGGCTCCAGCTAAGCTGATGACAAATTGAGGTGTTAATTAAAACCTTTCTTTAGCAACAAGTAGGGCAATTTGTAGTTAATGGCCTTTAAAAAGGATTTTTTCCCCTTCAGCATAGTATTCTTTCATTTTTGATGATGCCAAAGTCTTTCTCCCTGTTTAAAGGAATAGAAAGAAACATTTGCTTTTGTTAGATGATGTTCCTGTCCCTGGGGAAGCTTTGGAGGAGCACAGCTCTGCTCAGAGGAAAAAAAGCTGGCTGACCCCGGAGTCCATGGGCACGGCTGGCAGCCAGCAGGATCCTAGTCTCTCGGCTTCGGTGCCTTCTGGATTTCTCCTTGAGGACCAGGGCCCAGAAAAATGTCCCTGGCTGAATGGGTGGCAAGAGTTAATATGACTCAAGAAATGAGTCAAAACGAAACAAATTGTCTAGATGGTTTTTTTCTGGATGATGACACATTTAATGAGTCATAACACAAGTCCTTTCTTCTTCGTCATCCATCCACTCCTGCTCCAAAATTATTTCCCCTCGAATCAGCAATGGTTATTTTGTTCTTCCTGCATATCTTATTATAAAATATTTATGTTCCTCATGGAAACGGGGATAAGTGTGAGGAGATGTTATACTAATATTTCTTCCTAAGAACATCTTCTAGACTCTTAGGATGAGGATACCAGTAATGGCAACACCGCCTGCATTTTGATAAGTGGAGATCATCCTTTAATTCCTTAGTATTCTCTCCTCTTCTGGAAAAAACACTGAAGGAGCCACAACAATGCACGGACAAGCTTTGCTAAAAATGGTGTGTTATGTGCGGGTGTGTGTGTTTTCTCTCATGGGTGTGCGTGTGTGGACACAGATATGGCTATTGGATTCAAAGAATATGTGCCAAAGAGAGAATGGGGCACTGGGAGACAATTATTTGCTATTTTTTTACACCACGATGTGTTTGAAGTTTCTACAATAAACATATAGTCTCTTAATAATTAAAAATTAATATAAAAAGCAAAAGGTGGGGCCCCAAGCAAATTTCAGAGAAAGCTGGGCCTCGTTGATTGTGAAATAAATAAGCAAAGCAACAGTGCATTCTGGAAACTCCAACCCTATGCAGCGAGGGTAACTGACAGCTGACACTCTGAGCCCCAGTGCCTGCTAGACTCTCATCACATCCTGGGGCACGCATAGATTCCTTGTCTAGATGGGGAAATCCACTTCAGAGAGGCGATGGGGATTGCCTCGGGAGTAGCTGCTGGGGTGGGACACCCTGAGTCCTATGGCCTTAACCACTAGGCTAGACTGCTTCTCCGTTGTGCAATAGTTATGCTACAGAAAGGAGCCGGTGAGCACACTTCTTCAGGGGACTCTATAAGGATTCAGTTTCGCTTTGTAACTGACAGGCAGTGTGCACGTGTGTGCACATGTGTGTATATGTGCATGTGTGAGGGTGCATGTGCAACTGTAGGTGCATGGGTGTATGTGACTGTGGGGGACTGGTCTTGGCCACCCCAAGATATGTGTCTTTGGCATGAGGATTATTTGTGGCTCGTTACTTTGCAGACAGGAAAGCAACTGAAAAGTAGAGCTTACTTACCCTTTGTGAGAGACATTTACATTGTAAAGGAACTCTCCATCTGTAAAGATATCTCCATCTGTACCAGGAAGAAGGGGAGATGACCTTATCTCTAGAAACTCTTAATCAATGGGGAAGGCAAGGACTTAAATCTGCATTTGTTTATTGTGCTTGTCTGGTAACCTCCTGTAACTGGCTCCCCCCACCCCCAGTGTCCTCCTTTGTCTTTTGGCTGGATATGATATTTGGGGTGGTGGTTTCGGCCATTTTGGCGAGTTGCTCGGCTTGCCTGAGCCTCTCTCATCTATACATTGACAAATAGAAATGGCAAGCAATAAGGATATATTGGAGTTCATGAGGAAGCCATTTGGTGTAAGCCTAATTCAGCCTGACTTTGCTTTTTCCAAAAGGGCCTGACCGTGACTGTTGAGCATGCATTGTGTATCTGCTTTAGACATTCCTTATGGCAAGAACAAAGGCCCTTGATATAAAGGTGCAACTTCCCTCCCCCTCCCAAAGCTGGCATTTCTTTAAGGATTAAGCATCTTTCCTTAGGCTAGGAACTGATTGCTGCGCTCACCTGTAACCGCCCAGCTCGAGACAATTGACTTGCCTCCTGCTACGCCCTCTGAGATAGCAGACCCACTACCTGCTGTGTCCATCAAGCGCTGTGCCCACAGGGCAATCTTGTGACTATTGTGGGAGGAACATTTCAATTATATGTGAAATGTCCTGCTTGGGGGTATATAACCACTCTGTACACCTCACTTCTGTGGTGCCCTTTCTTCCTTCGGGAAGAAAGGCCCTGGACCATGGTCCTCATAAAGCTTTGTTTAATTTTCTCCTGCTATTCTGTCTCTTGTGAATTTAATTCCTTCTCCGGCCAGTTTTCCGAACCCAGAAAAGGTAGAGGAAATGTCTCCCTCCCTCCATGTCTATGTACGTAAGCATGTGTGTATGCATGTGTCTATGTGTGTATCAGTGTGCATGTGAGTGTGTGTGTGTGTGTGTGTGTGTGTTTGGGGGAGTTGTGGAGGAAGAGGAGACATCTTTTTATTGTCCATCCTGGATTGCAAAGTTGAGAAGGTAGAGAGCCCTGCCTACTTTATGTCCTTTGTCAGCCTGTGACCTCATGTTGCTCTGAGTTAGACCCTGGCCAAGGCCACAGTGGCAGATCTGAGCCTCTTTGGACTAGTTTTGTTGGCTCAGACTTCTCTCCTTCAGACTGTCACACACACATTGTGTTGACAAAAAGAAGTGAAAGCATGAGGGAAGGCATTTCCCCAGGGCAATCCATGACCACCGTTGAAAAGTCACTCGCTGTGCCACATTGTCTGTGGGACTCACCAGGGGCTTCATTTCAACACACCAACCCCAGAGATGTGATCATTCTGGAGATACTGTGAACAGCTGGAGAATCATAATAAAACTCTTGGAGTTTGCGATCTATTTTCAGAAAGGAACCCACGTCTAAACAATGCCTTGAAGAAGAGGAAGCCATTTGCAGCTAGCGCCTGATCTTGTTTCTATGTTCCTGTTCCCCAATTGATGTCCAAAAGATTCTGTGATGCACCGTGTATTTCAGGATCTTCCATAGGGAAAGCAGAGGGACTAGTGGGAGGCATCGTGAAGAGAATCTCTGAATGACAGCGATTTCCTTTATGACCAGTCTTAGTGGCAGAAGATCTGGACCCCGAAATGCTTCCAAGCCTAGAATCTAAGATGTTAGTGTGAAACAAACCTTAGATTGCCCAGGAAAACCTTCCGCCTTCAGACACAGCAGACTCCTTGAGGCCAGTACCCGCTTTTCTCCACCATCTGTCTCCCCAGGGTTTATTTGAGCATAGTGGCTGCTGGGGAAGCTGAGATTTAGAGATGTCCATGGCTTGCCCATGAGTCCAAGGACAATTCATTGGCAAACAAATGTGGGCAGGTGGCTACAAGGACTGAAATAATTACTTCGGAAATTTGGAAATCGCTTTTGGAATAATTGCCTTAGAGAATTCTCTGACTTTCTTATCTTACCGATGGGGAAACTGAAGCTCGGAGAAGTTAAGAGGCACTTGTCCCAGATTGGACAAATCGTCAGTAATAGAATTAGTGCCAAATTACAAGTTTTCTTTGACTTTTGTTACATATTCTGTTAGAAGGACCCCCTCTTACAAGGAGAACTTTTTTCTTCTCCTGCAGATTTTATCAGGAAGAAGATAGCACAGCTCAAGGAGTTAGATAGGAGGCAACTTATGTCTCCTTCTTATGGGGAAAAGGGCAGGTGGAGGCAACTAGAGCCCTCTACACAATTTGATCCACATAGCCGTCACAGACGCCATACTCTGCTGAGCTTAGGTATTTCCGAGGTCAATTTTCCCCTCTCTCTCTCTGTCTCTCTCAAGACTTCTACCTCATTCAGGTAATAAAAGCAAAACCCCTCGACACTTAGGAAAATGCTCCTAATGAAGGAGAACCTGGCGGAGACCATGTTTTAACTCGGAAGCACGTTGCTTTTCTCCTCTTTGTCCAAGCAGATGTGACCCCATAGGGTTCCATTCATCCAGCAGGATGCTCTCTGGAATCCTGAAAACAAACCTAGAAGGTTCTTTAGCGGATGGGCAGAAGAGCACGTGGTTGACATTTCTGCCAAAGGCAAAGGTGACCGTTGCTGTCAAGATCTGACTTGCCTCTAAGGATAAGTCCTGAGGAAGGCATGGAAATTTGTTCTGAATGAACTTTGGAGCCTATAAAAATGAGAAAATTCTGCATCCACGTTGTGCTGTCTCTGTGGTCATGTAGGAAGTGATGAGCAGAAGTACATTATTTTTGCTGCTGGCTTCCCCGCTAGTGTTGGCCATCAGACTCCTTCTTATGTCCCCGCTTGTAGATGTCTTACATTTTTACAGCTGAGGTCCAAGGGCTTCCAAGCCTTTCTCGATTGTATGCTCAACTACCTTGCTTTCCTTCTCTCTTTTTGTCTCGTGAATTTCTCCCCACAATGACCTCATGGCCATCAAGATTCAAATCAGCCCTCAGCAAAATGCCGTATATGCATCACAGAACTTTGAGGTTTATTGTAAATAGTCAGAATTCCAAATCCTAACTCTAATATTTCCAGGGCAGTCAATACAGCCTATAGTTTTGTAATGAACAAGTTTTGGTAGTGAAATCAATGTGTATGTGTGCATAAATAATTTGTATCGTAATAGTTAAGAACTAAGACATTGGAGCCAGACCCCCTGGGTTTGAATTCTGGCCTCACCACTTACTAGCTGTTTTATCTTGCTTAGTGTCTTATTCCGTTTACTTTGTTATAACAAAATATCACAGACTGAGTGGCTTAATAAACAACAGACATTTATTTCTCACAGCTCTGGAGGCTGGAAGTCTAAGATCAAGGCACCAGCAGACTTGGTGTCTGGTGAGGACCCGCTTCCTGGCTTATAGACAGCTATCTTCGGGCTGTGTCCTCACATGGTGGAAGCGATAAGAGAGCTCTCTGGGGTCTCTTTTATGAGAACACTAATCCCATTCATGGGGGCTCCACCTTCACAACCTAATCACCTCCCTAAGACCCCACTTCCAAATACCATCACTTTGGGGGTTCGGTTTCAACATACGAATTTCAGAGGGACACAAACATTCAGGCTATAGCAGTTAGTTACTTAATTTTCCTAAACCTGTTTCTTTATCTGTAAAACATACATAATAACAGTACTTATCTCATATGTTTGTGAGGAATACATGAGATAATGCATCTAAAGTGAAAAGCCCTTTGTTAACACTCCAGATGTTATTATAATAATGATTAATGTAAGAGATTAGGGTCCGTTTTTTATACACCGTAAATGCTATGTTAAGAAAGAAACAATGTTTTAGTTTCTACAGTTACCCACCTTTTCCTCAGTAAGTGAAGGCAGTTGAGCCAATAAGACCTATTGTGTGGATCTTAGTGCTCAATCCTAGAAGTAAATTGAGGCTTGTGAAATAACAGATGAGAGCAGTGTGGTTGAGCGAGGGGCAGGCCCATCTTCTAACAGCTGATAACTAGGAAAGGATGGGGTAGTCGGTGGTGGGGAGGGGGGAGGTGGGACACGGTACATGAGAAATAAGCGGTGGTCACTCGGTGTGACAATTGATTGAGATCCAACAAAACCCATGGCTTCCCATTGTGAGTGGTGATGATAAAGACCACATATGGCATCAGTCACGTCCACCCGGAGAAAGTGTCCAGACTGTGGGAGAATCTTTCCTAGGAATGTGGATGGAGATTAGGGTGGGTGATGGATACCACCCACCTTCCTTGGTTGACTTCACCCAATTAAATGAGTTGCTGACTTTATTAAGAGCCTGACGTTTCACATGCTAATTATATGGACCCCTAACAATGGGTCAGAGCTATTTGCAGGTATAGGACCAAGACACTGGGCAAGGTCTTATCCAATCTTCTCTTGATGCTTTGTGCCTCAGGGCAAAGGCTTTTAAATGCCTAGATGTTAGACTGGCAGATCTTTCTGTTAAGAAAAGAAAGAGAGGGTGCGTTAGAAAGTCTGAATTTTTTCAAACGCAATTTATCTGTTTGGTCTCAATGGTGTGGTATGAAGTCTCTCTCAATCTCTCTTCAAATATCTTCCTCTAAATTGTTTTGTAAAGCTGCATTCTGGGTAAGGGATAAGGAAAACCCTTTCTAAGAAACAGATTCTCTCTAAATTTGTACCAAAGACAAATGTAATCAGAGGTTGCCGCTGGCTGTTCTTGGGGCAACTCGAGATAAGGACTGGAAAACTGTTGGAAATAACATACTGATCAAAAGAGTGGATATCTTTGGCCCAGAAAAAAGAAGAAGAACCTCCCAACTGGAAAAGCACAGTACTGGTAAGGTCCTCTTCTCATCAGTGGAAGTCAGACACAAAGATGGCATATTCCAGGGGCACATCTTCCAGAACATTCCTATCCCTCCTGCTCCCTCCGCATAAAAGAAGGGCTCTCATTTTATGAAAGAAGGACTTAAGGACTGGCATCTGGAAAGAGAAGAGGAGGCCAGCGGATGCTTCTCCATCCAGCCAAAGTTGGAGGGACCACCTCAGAGGAGCCACAGGGATTTGAGCTCCTGTGACATTGGCTGACTGAGGGAACATGTGGCCCCTGGGACACTTTTGTCCCTGAAGGACAAAAGAAAATCGGAAGATTTAAGCCTTTCTCTTTAGGGCACTGTCAAGAGTTGAAAAAAATAATGAACTGGGAACAGAGCCAGCTACAGAATGTGCGGGACACAGTGCAAAATGAAAACGCAGGGCCCCTTGTTCAAAAAACAGGAGGAAGTGTCGTCAAGGTAGTAAAATGTGAAGCTTTTTCTTTTCTTCCACAGTGTCTCTCTTGACTTCTCATGAGGTTTTTTTATTTGTGGTTTAATGTTGATCTAAGTAAAGAATAATGGAAAAGTTTAATTATTCGCATGTTTCACTGTTCATCTTTATACTGAGCATGCCAGTCTTAAACGCAGATATCGGCACATTTAATGCACGTACAGAATCACTGAAATCACACAATTTGTATTTCATAGCTTATATGTTTATATGTTTTTTTTTTTCCTCTTGAAAGAACAGTGTGGGAAAGAAAAAATTCAGCCCTTGGGGCCGGCCCGGTGGCACAGTGGTTAAGTGCGCACGTTCCACTTCAGCGGCACAGGGTTCACCGGTTCAGATTCCGAGTGCAGACATGGCACCGCTTGGCAAGCCATGCTGTGGTAGCCGTCCCACGTATAAAGTAGAGGAAGATGGGCACAGATGTTAGCTCAGGGCTAATCTTCCTCGAAAAAAACAATCAGCCCTCGACATCTGGGGCCTGGATCTGACATTCACAGCCTAGTCTCCATGTTATTGCAAACTGATCTGACACTTACAGTTAAGCCATGTTTTCTCCTTTTGGATATAACCCACCTCACAGATCATTCCCTCAGACCAGTCCCTATACAACCCACAGAATACCCAGCACCACCCTCTCTTGATGAATGAACCACGGCTGTGTTTTTGCCAGTTACAGCTGTAGCCTCACTCTACTCCACCCCTCCTAGAGATAAGATTCGTTGAGATGACCACTCACAAAATCCCCATTCCCTGTTTCCTGACAACACCCAATCTGGAACAAACCTCTGCCTCCTCAGACCCTCCCCAATTCACCCAACCAAAGCCCATATCCTGTAATAGGTTCTAACATCCTCTTAAGTAAGATTGCCCAGCATCCCCGCGGGCGATGGGAATTCCTTGCTGCAATGAGGAATAAACCCAGCTTGTTAAAGTACAGGTGTGTCCCTGGAGGGCCTTCAGCACAAAACTAACTCAACTGTTTTCATCTCATGTCTTGATACATGCACATTTTATTAACACTCTCTGCCTTTAGCTTACAGGAGAGTAAGGAGAGAGGAAAGAAAAAGGATGGGTTGCCCTATCTTTCCCTTCCTTCTGTGTCATCCTTTTTAGTGTAGGTGGTTACTAATACAGGGAACTGACATGAGTGAGAGAGAGGATATGGTAGGATTCCTTGGTTGTTCGTGTTTCTTGGAATGTCATTGCTTTCTTTCCGCATTGGAAGCAAGTTCTTTTTCAAACAGAAAGAATGGCCTCAGGGGGCTGTCAGCATCCCTGCCTACTGAAACACGGCCGTAACACACTTACTGTGCGCTCTCTTTGAGTCTTGTTGAACTCCCACAAATTATGGGTCAACTGGAATCCTGTGCTCCTGGGGCATCGTGAACACTACATGTCAATGGGCAGCCATGAATGGGGGGACGTCTCTTTCTTGCTCACATGTATGCTTTATTGTCTCATTGGACTCCTCTTACGAAACGCAAGTTCAAAGATAAAATTAAGGATTTCAAGACAATGACAGCAAATCCTTAACCCAAGCACAAGGCTCTTCTGAGCGCAGGGCCCCAACCAACAGCACAGGTTGTATGCCCATGAAAGCTGGCCCTGCCTGGGAATGGAATTAAGAATAGCGACAAAGATCTGAAACAGCACTTATTAGTGAACAGAACTCAAAAGCTTCTTCTTAACCTTTTTTCCAACTCATCATACCTGAGGCTTATAAAGCAATCCCATCAATGACGAGGAACACAGATACATGGGGCAGCTGGTTGTTTGGGAAAACCCCATCCCTCCCACCCCATTACAAGAATCACTGTCCGAAAAAAATGCCTTTTTTTTTAAAGTTCACCTGTGGTAATAACATTTTATTTTACATTTTTTAAGTGGAAACATTATGATTGTGATCTAATTTTGATGATATAACCAGAGTATCTACTGACACCCTATAACAGTAAACTTCACTTAACTCTCATCATTTGTCATTGAACAAACGTTCATTTGGAAGTGCTAAGTGCCAGGCACCGTTTTTTGAGCTTTGGATTCAAGGATGGGGCTCCCACCGGCCCCTCCTTCATAGCTCTCATAATCCAGAGGAGGGGATGAATCTAAGAAGGAAAAACCTCCTCTTAAAGACAGGAATGGCAAAACCACGTCATCAATAAATGACAGCAAATGTTAGACAACCGATTTAAAAAATAATTCCATTTTTACCAAGGACAGAAAAGAAGGTAGTTTTGACAAGAACGTATGAATTCTCTTGGCCTTAAGTGAAGACTGTCTCCCTCAGGACGTATTCTTGGCATACTGCAATGATTCTGTACCTCGGAGCTTGCTGCGTTTGCCAGCTGCTCATTTATTCTGGAACTCTAGGTCAGCACCACCTGATAGAAATATATAAGTCACATGTGTAATTTTAAATTTCCTAGAAGCCACATTTAAAAAGTTAAAGGAAACAGGCGAACTTCACATAAATATTTTATTTAAATCAGGGTATCCTAAAAATCTTTTCAGCATGTAATCAATATAAAAATTATGAATGAGACATTGTCTCATATTTGTCTGTCTTTGAAATCTGGTGTGTATTTTATACTCATAGCACATTCTAGTTCAGACCGGCATATTTCAAGCACTCAGAAACCACATACGGCCAGCAGTTACCATAATGGGCAAAGGGGCTCTGTGTTCAGGGTCTTAGCTAAAGGATCTGAGAGCCATCGTTGTGGCTTCTATACAGAAAGAACTGGAGCTGAGGGTCTGGGACAATACGCTGGAAACTCGATTTTGATACAATGAGATGTGGAGCTCCATAGACGACCAAGTTAAATTCTCAGGTAAAATTTGACTGAGAAAGACAATGTGATTTAAGAGCAGGATGCGAACAGAAGGTGGATACCTCAGTTACAGCTCAGGGCCAACATGGATGAACCCAGGACGATTGAACATAAGTGGAAATACAGTATATCCAGGGAGACAGACCATTTCTGCCTCATTCACTGGATGGCTGAATCAATCACATTTTCTTTTTGGAGAGATTGCACCCTTTCTTGTACAGTTATTTTTTATCACCTGTTTGGCTTGACTTCGTTATTAGTCTGGATCTCCCAACCTAGTCATCTTTGAGCTGTGGGTGGGGATCCTTTGAGGCCCCCATAGCTCTGCACCCCTTCCTGACTCCAACTCCCAATGTTCCCGCAGCAGAAATTCATCACTGCAAGCAGGCCTGGGCGCCAGAAGGGTGTTTGCTTTGCACGGAGCTGCAGATTCGGAGCTTGCTAAGGCGGGCGTTTCAAGCAGAGGGGAGTTAAGCCCCATCATGCAACTACATCCAATTTCCATTTGAAAATTACTTTGCAGGAAAATGGCAGCGAGCCTGCCCTCCTTTTTGCCAGCTGATTCTCAGGCCCTGGCTTCTGATGACGCCGGGGAGAACTGGGTTATGTAGAATGAGGGAGGCTCTAGATAAAACCATGTCCTATTTTACAATTTAGAGCTGGAATTGCAGCTGAGATAGGAGAGCAGACGAAATGGATTGGATTATTGCATTAACCCACAGAACATTTCAAATGAAAACTTTCATAGGGTAATCAATAATTCAGTCTTATCAGTTTGTTAGTCTGGGCAGATGGCATTTATTTTAATAGGCACTCTCTGGGGGAGTATGCAATTTTACTTACGGTGTGCTTTTTTTTTTTTAAAACACACAAATGCCTTTGCTTATTTGTCTATAGTTGAACGGTGCTTCCCGAGTCTCTTCACTTCTTCTGTGTCAGGTAAATTTCAGAACTCTAACTCGAGAAGGGTATATTCTCCTCTCTGTTCCTGTTCATCCACTCCCTTGCCTCTCAAACCCAGCCTCGTACCTGCTGTCTAAGACACTTTGGCTAATTTAACTATGCCTGACTAGTCACTTCTTTTTGCTCCTAGAAATTACTTGCATAATTTGCATTATATTCATTTTACGTTTCTCTCTGTTTTCTCTCTCTGGATCGCTAGCCTTTTTTTTTTTTTTCCAATGGGTTTGCCTGACATTTCTTGCTAGATTTTAAAGCATCTGAGGTGAAAGATGGGGTCTTTAATTTGTGATTGCAACGTTCTTCCAACTCCTGCAATCATTTCTCCCATCTGTTGTTCCTGCTGACCAGGGTGGACTAACCACAGCCCAAACCTGGCCCTCCATCTGCTTTTATAAATAAAGCTTTATTGGAACGAGCCATGCTCATTCGTTCCTGTATTGTCTCAGGCTGCTTTCATGCTACAATGCAGAGTTAAATAGCAGCAACTGTCGGGCCCACAGAGTCTAAGAGATTTATTCTCTGGCTGTTTACAGAAAAAGTTTGCTGATCTCTGCTGCAGACGTACGCCCTTTAGTCTTCTACCCGCACCTTACAATTAGAATAAAGCCAGAACATTCGGGTGGCAGAGGGCAAGAGGCACACATGTTAAGCAGACCCAGCTTTGACTCCTGCCGACTCTCTCGCTCCCTGGAGAATTCCCTGAAGCTCTCAGAATCTCAATCTCCTCATTTATACAATGGGAACAATAATAGCCACCTCGCAGAGACGTTAAGATAATTACCTGAAAGAGGCTCTGAAAAGTGTACAGCACAGTGCTGGACAGATAAAATAAAATAATCACAATAAAATAAATGGTGTAACAATAATGACAAGGAAAATCATCATCATTATCAGCGGTAGCTTCTTGTGCCAAAGGCAGCCCTCAGGTAGAATGATTTCCAGAATTACTCTCCAGGGATGCCCAAAAGAAAAGGGAAAATGTTGTTATTGGGGCGTCCTGTATGAAAAACCATCCCCGGCCCCAGCTCCTTCCTCGTTCCCCTCTCCTGGGCAGTCCTTATCTTTATCAAGTGCCAGCACGCGTCCTCCACCATCCCGAGATGCGCCCAATACTTAGGGCGGAAATAGACAGTATTTATATACAGTACAGATGATTGTAGCCATCCACACTGACATCATTCAGTCAGGTGTATATAGCACAGATGATTGCAGCCATCCACGCTGACATCATTTAGTAAGGTGTATATAGCACAGATGATTGCAGCCATCAACCCTGAAGTCATTGAGTCGGGTGCTGTGGCCTTTAGCGTCACCGGGATCTCCTTGGTACACTGACTCTTCCTGTGGAACAGCAGCGTGAAGACTGGGTGTTTTCACTTCACTTTCTCTGTCCTCAGCAAGTAGAACTAGGTGTGCGTATTCCACATCAACTAGTTTTTGTTTGTTTGTTTTGTGGGATTTTTAAACCCCTATCTGAATACCCACTATGTTAGCCAGAGAAACAGAACCAATATGAGATATATATCTGTATATCTCTATTCATCTATCATCTATCTATCTATCTATCTACCTATCTATCTATCATCTATCTATATCTACCTACCATCCATCTATCTGTCTATCTTCCTATCTAACTATCTATCATCCTTCCACCTAACATCACCATCTCTTTATTATCTATCTATGTATCTATTTATCATCTATGGTCTATCTGTATCTACTTATAATTCATCTATCTGTCTATCTGTCATCTATCCACCTATCATCACCATCTATCTGTTATCTATCACCATCTATTACTCATCTATCTATCACGATCTATTATCTATCATCACCATCTATCTATCATCTCTCTATCTATCTCTCTATCTATCTATCTATCTATTTAATAAGGAGGTGGCTCATGCAGTTTTGGAGGTTGAAAAGTCCAGAGAGCTGCAGTGGCAAGTTAGAGATCCAGACAGCTGACACTTTAGTTCCCGTCTGGGACTGAAGGCAGGAGTAGAGCACGGTCACAACTCAAAGACAGTCAGGCAGCGAGCAAATTCTCCCCCACTCCCATTTGTTCTATTCAGGCCTTCACAGGATTGGATGAGGGCAATCTGCTTTGCTCAGTCTACCGACTTAAACGTTAACCTCATCCAGAAACACCTTCACAGATACACCAGGAATAAAGTTTAACCGAACGTCTGGGCACCCTGTAGCCCAGTCGAGATGACACATAAAATTAACCATCACACCTACTGTCAAATAAGGGCAGAGATTGGAATTAGGCTCAAATAGTCAAGTAAAAATATATTAGTTTTCCTTCATTTAACAACCTGTCCACATTTCATTCTTAAATTCTCCAGCGAATTCAATGGAGATTAAACCTTGGGATTAAAAGTGGTATGACATGGGTTTTTAGGCTGCTTGCTGCTGATCAAACCTTTAAGGGAGGCAGCACGGAACAGTGCAAGGGATGAATGTGGACTCGTTGACTTGCCTCTGTGGGCTGTGGCCACTTGGAGGGCTCTGCAGGAAGGCTCTGCAGGTCCTTCTGGGGACTTCAGTGGCATCGAGTGCAGGCATCAAATGGTGATGCCCTCCATGGCTGCCACAGCAGAGGGCGTGGCCCTTCCTCCAAGTTCTTATTTCCTTCTAGCTCACAGACCTAATTTTTTCAAGGTAGGTGTTATGTTCTAGTAATCATTACATTTTCAGCAATCTGATGCTATTTTATACAAACTAGGTATTCAGCAAAATATTTACTAAATGAATCCACGATAGTGAATCCCTGTATGTATCTATTGCTACCTGAAAATTAAAAAAAAAAAAAAGCCAAGGAAATATATTTCTTTTCTACCTCACTGTGATTATGGGAGGATATGAAATATTTGAGGAAAACTTGGAGTATTTCAGAGAAAAAAATGCACAATATTCATTGAGTTGTTATGTCTTCCATTCCCAGGGAGTGTGTACCCTCTGGTAAATCTCAAATCCCGAGGCATCAGTTTTCTGTTCATACACTCTGATATTTTCTAGAATCTTCACTGCATTTCTCCCTCTTCCACGTTTTATGAGCTCACCTTCGAATCCACATCACGAGTCACCTTTGATTAGAGATTGAGGATGGCACTGACATATTTAATTTGAAGATGCAGCTCTGTGTTCTGGAAGGTGCAGGAGAACGTGGCCCGCAGCCACCTTTGCAGTCTAGACATTGCACTGCGTTCTCTTTCCTCAGGGGAAGCTCTTGAATCTGCAAAATTACAATTCATGTAAATGCTGTTTCATGTCTGTACAACTAGACTGTAAACCTGCAGATCCCTGGGGCCATGTTCTCTCTATTAGTAAGCATGGTTTAAACATTCAACCCATCATCAATAAATACCCATTGGTGGGTGTTATCGATTGAACTGTATCTCCCCTGAGTTCCAATGTTGAAGTCCTAACTCCCAAGGTGGCTGGATGTGGAGATAGGACATTTAGGGAGATAATTAAGGTTAAATGAAGTCACAGGGTGGGCCCTGATTTGATAGGATTAGTGTCCTTATAGGAAGAGGAAGAGATTCCGGAGATCGATCTCTCTCTGCACTCGTATGAAGAAGGAGGCCATGTGAGGACACAGCAAGAAGGCAGCCTTCTGGGCCAGCCCATTGGTGTAGTGGCTGGGTTCTTGTGGGGTCTGCTTTGGCAGCCCGGGGTTAGCAGGTTCGGATCCCAGGTGCAGACCTAGCATCACTTGTCAAGCCACGCTGTGGCAGCGTCCCACATAAAATACAAGAAGATTGGCACGGATGTTAGCTCAGGGCCAATCTTCCTCACAGAAGGAGAAGGAGAAGGCAGCCATCTGCAAGCCAAGGAGAGCGGTCTCACCAGAAACCAACCCTGCTGCCACCCTGATCTCAGGCTTCCAGCCTCCAGAACTAAGAGAAAATAAGTGTCTGTTGTTTAAGCCCCACAGCCTGTGTTATTTTGTGATGGCAGCCCAAGCAGACTAACTCGATTGGTTTATCAATTAATTCATAAATAAATATTTTAAGTTTATTGTGGATAAAATTATTCAACATGCAATGTGGGTTGAGTTGATCTTTTCTAAGAAAGCTCTGAAATCCCAAAGTCCACAAAATTGGATACAGATAACACATAGCAGTTAAACTTGATTTCCAAGCTCTACATAGTAACATAATGCGATGTCCACAACCTGTTGGTAAATGAAGAATGTGTCATGGAGGAAAAAAAGTTTTCCTTGATCCTCTTAGGGTCCCCGGCTGTGTCTGAAAATTACACTGACAGAGATGGGGGAAAGCATACACATTTATTTAACATAAGTTTTATGCGACATGGGAGCCTTCCTAAGGAAATGAAGACCTGAAGAGATGGTTACACCGGAGTGTTTTTATGCTACGTTTGATGACGAGTGGACAGTGGTAGATAGGATTATCCTGGGATAGGTGGGTGGATAGGTAGATGTGATAGGACAAAGAGCGTGAGCTAAGTGTGGAGGACTAGGGGACACGTAGCAAGGTTTGTTCATTCATATTCCAGCACCCTCCCTCTGGAAGATAAAGGCGGCTCTCCCACGAGGTTCTTGTGACCCGCTTCAGGGGAGACGTGGGGGGTCAGAGTGACCTTCTTGTTTCTGCTGTTTTCTCAAAGGCCTTCAGCTTAAAATAGTCAGTGTGCCAAACACCATATTTTGGGTTGGCGTGTTCTGAGTCCTGTCAAAAGCAAGCTGTCAAACAAGCATATAGTGTAATTTCACTTGGGTTGGGTGAAGTTACGCACGTGGGAATATACAGTCGGTTGTGCTCTAAGGTGTCATACGGCTTCCTAGAAATCACAGGGCTGTGGATCAGCACCAAAACCACAGCGTGTATGGGAAGGATGAGGTTGGGGCAAACACGCAAACAGTTCATCTGTGACACATTCAAAACAAAGATAGGAACTTAATAAAAAAACGTAGTACAGCTTTACACAGACTAAATAGGTAAGAATTACGGAAATACTACGACAATTGCGGCCCTCGTTCTTGGCAGTGTGGAAAGGTGACAGCTCCCGGCTTTCTCCTCGGCGGTGGGAGGGGTTATCCGGGTGGGAGGAAGGTGGCAG